>NC_058085.1:237358900-243277071 GCF_014858855.1 Bufo gargarizans
ATTTAAGTAGAAGCAGCAATTGTGATTTCCTCATCTCAAACAATCTATTGAAACAAAAGCCAACACCAGTGGTGGGTACCCCCACCAAAATATCAATGTCTCAACAACTTGTCATGTGGCCTTGAGCATCAATTACAGCTTGACAATGACGTCTCATGCTGTTCACAAGTCGACTTATTGTCTGCTGAGGCATTACATCCCTCTCTTCTTGAAGGTTGGCCCTCAGGTCATTGAGGTTCTGGGGAACAAAGTTACAAGCCTCTATATGGCAACGCAGTTGATCCAATAGGTTTTCAATGGGATTCAGGTCTGGAGAATGTACAGGCCACTCCATTTGAGGTACCCCAGTCTCCAGCAGCCTTTCCCTAAAAATGCAACCTCGATGAGCTGGTGCATTGTCATCCATGAAGATGAAATTAGGCCTGTGTTGTTCATGCAGAGGCACAATGACTGGATTAATGATGTTATTCAAGTAGTATGGGATTCTTACTGTACCATTCGCAAGGTGTAGGGCAGTTCTGTATTGACTAGACACACCTGCCCACTCTGTAACACCACCACAACCACCAAAGGCTCGTCTGGTGACAACAGTAGCTGATGCATAGAGCTCTACTCTGCTTAACGTCTCCAACATCGTTGGCGGACATTATTTCTGCTCAGTGTGAAACGAATTTCACCAGTGAACAGCACTGAGGCCCACTTGTCCCTCATCCCACATAGATGCTCCCTGGCCCATGCAAGACAATGTTTGCTATGCCTGCTAGTGTGGTCAGGTACCCTTGTAGGTCGCCTAGCACACAGACCACGCTGATGTAAATGGTTTTGAATGGTCTGTTGTGACACTTGGGTGCCTCTCACCTCCCTTAACTCCTTAAGGACACACAGTGGCGTCGCCAAGGGGGAGGGGGCCACGGCCCCCCTACATCATGCTGTGCCCTCCCATGTGCCCCCCCACAAGTGAGCCGCCGTAGTCAGGCACAGCCAGGGAGATGAGCGCTTCTATTGCGCTCATCTCCAGTCATCTGCCGGCCTGTGCTGCGGCGGTGCAGGGGAGGGAGAGGCATGTCCCTTCCTCTGATAGGCTGCAGGCACTAGGCCAGCAGCCTATCAGAGGCCAGCGCAGGCAGCACGATGACGTAATCGCGCCGTCTGAGCCATACAGCGCGGGACACAGGCCGGAAGAGGCCTGCATCGCATTGCTGACATGGAGGTAAGTATGAGTTTTTTTTGTTTTTTTACAATAGTGTTACTGGCAAATTGGGGGGGAGGGGGGGGGGGGGGCGGCGGTGGCGGCTTATTACTGGCACATTGGGGGGGCGGCTTATTATTCGCACATTGGGGGGGCTTATTACTGGCACATTAGGGGGGTGGCTTATTACTGGCACATTGGGGGGGCTTATTACTGGCACATTGGGGGTGGCGGCTTATTACTGGCACATTGGGGGGGCGGCTTATTACTGGCACATGGGGGGGCAGCTTATTACTGGCACATTGGGGGGGCTTATTATCGGCACATTGGGGGGGCTTATTATCGGCACATTGGGGGACTTATTACTGGTACATTGGGGGCGGCTTATTACTGGCACATGGGGGGCGGCTTATTACTGGAACATTGGGGGGCGGTTTATTACTGGCACGTGATGGGGGGCTTATTACTGGCACGTGATGGGGGGCTTATTAGTGGCACGTGATAGGGGGCTTATTAGTGGCACGTGATAGGGGGCTTATTAGTGGCACGTGATAGGGGGGCTTGTTAGTGGCACGTGATGGGGGGCTTGTTACTGGCACATGATCGGGGGCTTGTTACTGGCACGTGATGGGGGCTCTTGTTACTTGCACGTGATGGGGGCTCTTGTTACTGGCACGTGGTGGGGGCACTATAGGGGCATCTACTGAGGCCACAAAGAAGTGGTATTTTATATGGGGGGCTCTGTACAGTAGCATTTTATACTGGGAGACATTATGGTGGGTACTATGGGGAAGGGGGGAGAGGAGTACTATGGAGTCATCTACGGGGGGGCACTAAGAAGGGGTATTTTATACTTGTAAATTATGGGGGACACTGAGGGCATCTACTGGGGAACTATATATGGGGCATTTTATACTGGTACATTATGGGGGCTACTAGGAGGAAGGGGGGAGAGGAGCACTATGGGGGCATTTACTGGGGGCACTATATAGGGGTATTTTATACTGGCACATTATGGGGGACATTAGCTCACACTTGGGGCATTACAAGGGGGTATTTTTTGCCCTGTCACATTATAAGGAGAATTATTTCTACTGGGGGGGCATTATGGTGGGCTTTATTACTCACCCATGGTATGACCCCCTAGTAGCAGCACCAGCCTCTCCCTGCTCTGCTATTCTTCTGCCCCTTCTCCAAATCCTAATTATGAAATCTTTCTCATTAGGATGAAACACAACATCAGCTCCGCCGAGCCCTCGGCCAATGTGGTGAAGTGGCGTCCGAGATCCCCAAGGGCCTAGCCAAGTAACTGTAAGTTTTCATGTGAAATATGTTTATGTTATACAGATATGTACAGTGTACAGCTACACTGTGCCACACAATATACCGCTACACTGTGCCACACAATGTACAGTATACCGCTACACTGTGCCCCACAATATACAGTATACCGCTACACTGTGCCACACAATATACAGTATACCTCTACACTGTGCCACACAATGTACAGTATACCGCTACACTGTGCCACACAATGTACAGTATACCTATACACTGTGTAGTCTGTTCTATAAGCACCCTTGTTCTGTGGCGGCGGACAGAAAATAATCTGGAAGTGCCCCTCCCGAGACCAGGCTCTGGATCCGCTACTGGACCGCTCCCAGGAGTGTACATTTCTTCTAAACTGTAATCCGTATGCTCTGACCTGCAGAAATCAGCACTCGCTCGGTAACAACTAACAGGCAGTGCCTGTAGGCTGTAGCCTTGCCCTGTTACCGAAGCTAGCCGAGTGGTGTAAGGTTAAGGTACTAGTAGAGATGAGCGGCCGCTGAATCCGGATTTAAAGTTACTGCAGGATATGGATTACAGTTTAGAAATATCAAATGTACACCCTGAGCCGCGTGGAGGGAGATCTGTGGATGACACTGTTATAGAGGGGGAAATGGGGATGACAGTGTCATGGGGTGGATCTGTGGATGACAGTGTCATGGGGTGGATCTGTGGATGACACATATAGCATAAGATGCTATATATGGTATGTGTCATCCACAGATCCCCCCCCCATAGCAGTGTCATCCACAGATCCCCCTCCCTATAAAAGTGTCATCCACAGGCAGCTAGGACATGTTGAAATCGGAGTGATTTTTTTTAATTTATTTTTTAAACCACAGACAGCAGGACTTTTCTGTTGCGGTTTTAGGTATTGGGTAAAGTATCGCAGCATTTCTAAGCGTACTTGTGTAAATGTATCGTTGTTATAGCTGCCCCCCCCTCCTACTTTTGTTCTGGCCACTAGTGTGCCCCCCAAAAATTTGAAAGCTAGAGACGCCACTGAGCCATATTTCACCTTAAGGACCAGGCCATTTTTTGGCAAATCTGACCAGTGTCACTTTAAGTGGTGATAACTTTAAAACGCTTTGACTTATCCAGGCCATTCAGAGATATATTTTTTTTGTCACATATTGTACTTCATGACACTGGTAAAATGGAGTAAAAAAAATAAATCATTTTTATTTATAAAAAAATACCAAATTTACCAAAGTTGTGGAAAAATTGGCAAATTTCCAAGTTTCAATTTCTTAACTTCTATAATACATAGTAATGCCTCCAAAAATAGTTATTACTTTACATTCCCCATATGTCTACTTCATGTTTGGATCATTTTTGGCACATTTTCCATTTTAATCCATTTTTTCCAGTAACAAAGCAAGGGTTAACAGCCAAACAAAATGCTATATTTATTGCCCCAATTCTGTAGTTTGCAGAAACACCCCATATGTGGCCGTAAACTACTGTACGGGCACACGGTAGGGTGTAGAGGGAAAGGTGCGCTGTGTGGTTTTTGGAAGGCAGATTTTGCTGGACTGGTTTATTTACACCATGTCCCTTTTGAAGCCCCCCTGATGCACCCCTAAAGTAGAAACTCCATAAAAGTGACCCCATTTTGGAAACTATGGGATAAGGTGGCAGTTTTGTTGGGACTATTTTTAGGGTGCATATGATTTTTGGTTGCTCTATATTACATTTTTGTGAGGCAAGGTTACCATAAATAGAAATTCTGAAATTTCATCTCCATTTGCCATAAACTGTTGAGGAACACCTAAAGGGTTAATAAAGTTTGTAAAATCAGTTTTGAATACCTTGAGAGGTGTAGTTTCTTAGATAGGGTCGCTTTTATGGAGTTTCTACTCTAGGGGTGTATCAGGGGGGCTTCAAATGGGACAAGGTGCCCAAAAAAAAAGGCCATTAAAATCTGCCTTCCAGAAACCATACAGCGTTCCTTTCCTTCTGTGCCCTGCCATTTGGTCATACAGCACTTTACGACACCATATGGGGTGTTTCTGTAAACTGCAAAATCAGGGTAATAAATATTAAGTTTTGTTTGGCTGTTAACCCTTGCTTTGTTACTGGGAAAAAACGGATTAAAATGGAAAATTTGCCCCAAAATTGCTGTTTTGGCACCGTTTTTATTTAATTTTTTTGACCGTGTTCATCTGAGGGGTTATGTCATGGGGTATTTTAATAGAGCAGATTCTTACTGACGCGGCGATACCTAATTTGTCTACTTTGTTTTAATTTATTTATGTTTTGCACTATATTATCTTTTTATAAACAACAAAAAAATAACATTTTAGTATCTCCATAGTCTAAGATTAATTTAGTTTCAGCCGATTATCTTAGGTAGGGGCTAATTTTTTGCGGGATGAGAGGACGGTTTTATTGGCACTATTTGGGTGGGGCTTATGGTTTTTTGATTGCTTGCTATTACAATTTTTGTGATGTAACATGACAAAAAAATACCTTTTTTTGAAACGCATTTTTTTTTTTTTTTTTTTTTTACAGTGTTCATCTGAGGGGTTAGGTCATGGGGTATTTTTATAGAGCAGATTCTTACGGACGTGGCGATACCTAATATGTCTACTTTTATTTATTTATTTTAGTTTCACTAAATAATATTTTTGAAAAACGTTTGTTCTTGTTTTAGTGTCTCAAGTCAGAGAACCATAGTTTTTCTATCCGATTGTCAGTGGCTAAATTGGGGAAGGGGACTATAAATGTAGTACTCCATGGAAGTGTGGTACTCCCTGAAGCAACCGTCAATGCAGAGGCCCGGATGATCGGGGCACGTGTCACACTGAGTAGTGGTGTCCTTCCGTATCCCCCTCCTGTGACACACTGCACTTTTTTGGGGTCCGTCCCTTCTTTCCAGTATGGGGACCACACCTGGAAGTGTTGGCCAGGGACGATCCGGGCGCCTCCAGTTCCTGAGGTACTCCGGCCTGCTCTTTCCCGGTCAGAAAAGATCAGGGCCTTGAGGACTGCCTCATAGAGCTGGAGGAATTTCCCTGTGTTGCCAGCGCTCCGGGACAGCACAAAAGAGTTGTACAAGGCAACCTGTACTAAGTAGACCGCAACTTTCTTGTACCATGCCCGGGTTTTGCGCATGGCATTATATGGCTTGAGGACTTGATCAGAGAGATCAACTCCTCCCATATACCGATTTATAGTCGACGATACAATCGGGCTTGAGGACCGTTGCAGCGGTACCTCGCACAGGGACAGGGATGATGCCGTTACTGTGAATTGTGGACAGTACAAGGACATCCCTCTTGTCCTTATATCTGACCAGCATCAGGTTTCCACTGGTAAGGGCACGGGTCGCACCCCTGGGGATAGGTACCTGGAGAGGGTGGGCTGGGAGGACGCGTTGATTTTTCCGCACGATCCCACAAGCGGACGTGGATCTGGTGGCAAGGGACTGGAACAAGTGGATACTAGTATAAAAGTTACCCTTATCTAGCAGTGGGTGCATAAGGTGCCACACAAGTTTCCCGCTAACACCCAGAGTGGGGGGACATTCTGGGGGTTCAATACGGGAATCTTGCCCCTCGTACACACGAAACTTGTAAGTGTACCCTGAGGTACTCTCACAAAGTTTGTACAGCTTCACACCATACCTTGCCCGCCTTGAGGGAACATACTGGCGGAAAATGAGTCTCCCCTTGAAAGCAATCAGAGACTCATCAACCGCGACCTCCCTTCCAGGTACATAGGCCTGCACAAATTTGGCCCCAAAGTGATCGATGATCGGCCTGATTTTGTACAGGCGGTCATAGGCAGGATCACCTTGGGGGGGACATGCTGCATTATCTGAATAATGCAGGCATTTCCGGATGACCTCAAACCAGGTACGTGTCATGGCCATACTGTAAAGTGGGGTCTGGTAGAGGACGTCCCCACTCCAGTAATGCCTGACACTAGGTTTTTTGACTAGGCCCATGTGCAGCACGAGGCCCCAAAACGTCCTCATCTCGGCTGCACTGACCGGAGTCCAGCCACCGGCCCTAGCCAAAAAGGAGCCCGGGTGTTGAGCAACGAATTGTTGGGCATACAGGTTTGTCTGCTCCACCATCAGGTTTACAAAGTGGTCACTGAAAAAAAGACTAAAGTAGTCGTATTCAGTGAAGCCCACTGTGGAAATCTGGATTCCTGGTTGACCTACAAAATCAGGAATCGCAGGCTCAAAATGCTCTGGGGTATACCAGACAAGTTCACCGGCAGGGGGCTCTAGTGGAGTTAACTGGTGGGCCGAAAAACTAGTACAAGCCCCAGAGCTGCTCGTACTAGTGTGGGCCACAGGGTCCCTAGCATGGCGGTCCCCTTGCTCCGCTGCCATGGGGGCTCATCATCATCGCTAGATGATGAGGAGGACGCGGATGACAAAAGGAAAATGGGGTCATCCTCATCCTCAATGGGCCTCTCGGACACAAGCTGGGCGTATGCCTCCTCGGCCGAGAACGTCCGGTGGGCCATAGGGGAGTGTGTGTGCGTGTGTGGGGGCACAGGTGTTCACGAACTTACCCTAAACCTAACAGACAAAGAAAAATAAAACTAACTAAAAAAAAGGGCAAAAAATTTGAAAACAAATAAAAATTCAAACTCGCTGATCAGCCGTCCAAAGCTGATCAGCGGTGGGGTGTGCGATGCGCTAACAGTGGCCGGACGCTGAGAGTGCCGGCCACAGCGTACGCAAAAAAAAAAATGTTTGCGCCCCCCCAAAAAAGTTGTGCTGTGGACCCCAGATACCCGATTTAGGGTGATGCAATCAGAAACTTCCACTAACTTTCCCTGAATATCCCTGCCTAACCTAACCTGTCCCTAAATACCTTGGTGATGGTGGGGCACAGATTGGGGTGCTGGCTGATGATCCCTGCAGCTCCGACGTGCAGCGCTGTAATTTGAATGGCCCAGCTGACCAATTAGAGCCGATCTTGAGAGGTGATGTCACCATTACCTCTCAGAATCACAGGATGGTGATTTGTGGTGTATTATCACACCACCGATCACCATCCTGTTCCGGGTTATTGGGTCCCCAGAGACCCGAATAACCCAGAAACACAGCAAACCGCAGGTCTGAATTGACCTGCGGTTTGCTGCATTCGCCGTCACGTGGGGGGTCACAGGACCCCCCAGCGCATTGTCCCAGGGTGCCTGCTCAATAATTTGAGCAGGCACCCAGTTCCAATCACCGCGCAGCGTTGATCGGAACTACTCAGGACGTACAGGTATGCCCTGTGTCCTTAAGTACCAGGACATCAGGGCGTACCTGTACGTCCTATGTCCGAAACAGGTTAACGCACCCAAGTGCTGCCCTTTTGGGTGTTTCACCTTGCATCATTTAATTTAGAATTTAAAAAACCTACATTGGGATAAAAATATTAGCAATTTTGTGTGATAAAAGGCCATGTAAAAAACAATTTTGAAGATAAAATTTTCTTTATTGTGTTCTTGGGAGCACTATATCGGAGGTAAAACCATAGCTACAGTCTGAACAGTAAAATGGCATTTCTTCATATGATGAGCAAGATTTGATCTACGGTTATAACAATTCCCACATTCTGAACATGAATATGGTTTCTCTCCTGTATGGATTAGCTGATGTTTAACAACATTAGACTTTTGGCTAAAACATTTCCCACATTCTGGACATGAATATGGCTTCTCCTTTGTGTGAGTTCTCTTGTGTTTAACCAGATCCGACTTGTAACTAAAACATTTCTCACATTGTGAACATGAATATGGTTTCTCTCCTGTGTGAATTCTCTGATGTTCATTAAGACTTGATTTTTGTGTGAAGCATTTCCCACATTCTGAACATGGAAATGGCTTCTCCCCTGTGTGACACTTCTGATGTCTAACAAGACTTGATTTCTTTATAAAACATTTCTCACATTCTGAACATGAAAATGGCTTCTCCCCTGTATGGATTTCTCGATGTTTAACAAGACTTGACTTGTGGCTAAAGCATTTTACACATTCCGAACATGCATATGGTTTTTCCCCTGTGTGAGTCCTCTGATGTTCTATAACACACAATTTTGTTGCAAAGCGCTTTCCACATTCCGAACATAAATACGGCTTCTCCCCTGTATGAGTTCTCTGATGTGCAAGAAGGGCTGATATCTGGGTAAAACATTTTTCACATTCAGAACAGAAGTATGGTTTCTCCCCTGTATGAGTTCTTTGGTGTACAATGAGATCTGATTTTTGTTGAAAACCTTTCTCACATTCTGAGCATGAAAATCTCTCCTCCTTTCTGTGCCGTCTTTGATGTACAATGAGATCTGATTTCTGTCTAAAACATTTCCCACATTCTGAACATGAAAATGGTTTCTCCCCTGTATGAATTTTCTGATGCATAAGAAGACTTGATTTTTGCATAAAACATTTCCCACATTCAGAACATTTAAAAGGTTTCTCCCCTGTGTGAATTCTTTGATGTACAACAAGATCTGATTTCTGGTGAAAACCTTTATCGCATTCTGGACATGAAAATGGCTCCTCCCCACGGTGCCTTCTTTGATGTTTAAAAAGAACTGATTTCTGGCGAAACCTTTTCCCACATTCTGCACAAGAAAATGGTCTCTCATCTCTGTGAATTCTTTGATGCATAGAAAGATTATATTTATTTTTAAAATGCTTCCCACATTCTGAACATGAATTCTTATCTCTGTGAATTCGTTCATGAACAGAAAGATTAGATTTATTTTCAAAATGTTTCCCACATTCAGAATGGGGAAATAATTTACTCCCTGAATCTCCAGTACTGTGGTTAACAATCGGTAGTTGAACAAATGAAGGTTCCTTGTGATTAGTGGAATCAATTAATAGATCACTGCTACGAAGAACTGAAGGTATATTTGTGGTAAGAAGTGCTGCAGAATGTTCTCCATGATTGTCATCTGTGATACTGTTGTAGTTTACTTCATAATAAGGAGATAACGCATTTTCCAAAGTGGTGTTGATACAGTCATCTGTTGGACACAGAGACATTTTTTATTTTATCTTTTGCAAACACAACACATTTTAAATGTAAAACTTTCCTACAAGTTTCCTATACAATGTCTAAAACATATAAAAAAAATAAAGAGGTTTTATAAGATATATGTATTGATGACCTATCCTCAGGATAGGTAATCAATATCAGATCAGCGGGAGTCCGAAAACCGGCACTCCTGCCAGTCAGCTGGTTGAAGACGAGGCTATGCGCCGTACTAGCGCAGCCTTTCTTTCATTGTTTACCTGCTTGCTGTCGTCATAGCAGCAGTGAGCAGGTGTAAATAGAATAAAGCCATCTAATTCAATTCCATAGGATGGTTCGTTCCTATACAAGTTTAAAGGAACGAGCCGTCCCATTGACAAAACCTTTTACTGCCAATGACATATGTACAATGTAATGTCATTTTAAATGGTTACGGTAGCCAGAATATAAACAGTTTGCTTATAGTCCAATAAATCTATAAATGTCGCACTAGGACACTGAAACCACACCAGGTGCTCCTGTAAATTGAGACCACTCTCTCAATACAGCAAATAATGTAAAATGGATAAACAGGGCACTCACGGATAGCCGAGACCAAGTATTAGAAGCAATTGTTAGCTTTTATTATTACAACAAATAAAGTTGATAAAACAATGTAGCACAGTGTGGCACAATTATAATAGATATAACAATGTATCACAAAAATCAATATCGTAGGTGAGCTGTGGATAGAATATGTTGTAGTCTATTGACCAGCTGAAAAATGTTCAATAATGCGATCTAATTTATCTCCAGTCCAATGACGTTGCATCCGAAAATACTATCAATGATTCATTGACTGCAGTGTTTCAATTGAGAATGGCGGCGTCACGCCGAAGCAATAAAGGTAGCGGCGTCCCGCTCCTGAATAGCTTGCAAAGAAAGATAATCCGTTACCTTTACATCGACCTGTAGTTCATCCGGAAATATCACTTTAAGCCTTCAGATGTTTTGTTCCCAGAATATGCCTTTTGTTGTATTTTAGCACTATTCCATCAGGATATTAAATTCGGCTCGTTTTTTTCCGTTACGGTCGGTTGGTTGGTAACTTCAATATTTCAGTACAGCAATGGGGTGTAGCACCAGACGCGTTTCGGGGTCCAACCCCTTCCTCAGTGGCCACTGAGGAAGGGGTTGGACCCCGAAACGCGTCTGGTGCTACACCCCATTACTGTACTGAAATATTGAAGTTACCAACCAACCGACCGTAACGGAAAAAAACGAGCCGAATTTAATATCCTGATGGAATAGTGCTAAAATACAACAAAAGGCATATTCTGGGAACAAAACATCTGAAGGCTTAAAGTGATATTTCCGGATGAACTACAGGTCGATGTAAAGGTAACGGATTATCTTTCTTTGCAAGCTATTCAGGAGCGGGACGCCGCTACCTTTATTGCTTCGGCGTGACGCCGCCATTCTCAATTGAAACACTGCAGTCAATGAATCATTGATAGTATTTTCGGATGCAACGTCATTGGACTGGAGATAAATTAGATCGCATTATTGAACATTTTTCAGCTGGTCAATAGACTACAACATATTCTATCCACAGCTCACCTACGATATTGATTTTTGTGATACATTGTTATATCTATTATAATTGTGCCACACTGTGCTACATTGTTTTATCAACTTTATTTGTTGTAATAATAAAAGCTAACAATTGCTTCTAATACTTGGTCTCGGCTATCCGTGAGTGCCCTGTTTATCCATTTTACAGTTTGCTTATAGTATAATTTTAAAGAAGAGAATCTCAGCTTATCAAAAGGGAGGCAAAATACATCTAAAATCAGGGAGCAATAGAAAACATTTTACTTTTCTTTCAGTGTAGGTGAGGAAGAATCTTAACACAGACATAATGGGCAGGCCCTGATGCAATTGAGTTAGAGGGGAGAGTTTTCTAGGCATGTTTTGTGACCTGCGCAGAGATCAGGAAGGAGCAGATAAGCAGCAATATTTCCAATTGTTAATCGTGGATCCTGTTATCTATACAGAAGTGTTACCTGTCACTGTATTTCTGCCTGTTTTGATAATGAGAACAGCTACTGCAAAGTTATGTGTACAGAACAGGCACAGAGGTTAGCACTGGTGCTTTGCAGCACTGGGGTCCTAGGTTCGAATCTGACCATGGACAACATCTGTACGTAGTGTGTATGTTCTCTCCATATTTAGAGTGTGGAAGAAAACCTACACATAGACAATACTGATAAGGAACTTAGATTGTGAGCTCCACTGGGGACAGCAAGCAATGATAATGTCTGTAAAGCACTATGGAATATATTACTGCTATATAAGTGAGTAAAATACATATAAATAACAAATAATCATGACATATTATTTGACTTAGTGGCCAGTGTGAAAACAGCAAGATTATATTTAAAAAAATATATAAATAAAGACATTGAAAAAGAAAAAACACCACAAAAATGTATGTTTGACACAAAAAACGTGATTTAAACAATAGGTCATTTTCTGATGACACATTCCCTTTAAAGAGGCTTTTAGAAACATACAGTCCTGATCAAAAGTTTAAGACCACTTGAAAAATGGCAACAAATCATATTTAGCATGGCTGGATCTTAACAAGGTTCCAAGTAGAGCTTCAACATGCAACAAGAAGAAATGGGAGTGAGACAAGACATTTTTGAGCATTCAATTTAATGAAAACAACAAATAAACTGAAACAGACTGTTTTTCAGCTGATCAAAAGTTTAGGACCACATGCCTTTAAAAGGCCAAATCTGTGCAAAGATGTGGATTTATTGTTTTCTGTCAGGTAGTCACACGATGTGATGGCAAAGGCAAAAAAACTCTTCCTTTTTGAACGTGGTCGGGTTGTTGAACTGCATAAGCAGGGTCTCTCACAGCGCGCCATCGCTGCTGAGGTGGGACGCAGTAAGACAGTCATTTGGAATTTCTTAAATGATCCTGAGGGTTATGGAACAAAAAAGTCAAGTGGAAGTCCCAAGCACTGAGCCAGAGGATCCAATTGGCTGTCCGTCAAGACACTGGACGATCCTCGACCCAAATTAAAGCCCTTACTGGTGCTGACTGCAGCCCCATAACCATCAGACGGCATCTGAGACTGAAGGGCTTCAAAAACAAAAAACGTCTTCAAAGACCTTGTCTCCTTGAACGCCACAGACCTGCTCGTTTGGACTTTGCAAGGGAGCACCAAACATGGGACATTCAAAGGTGGAAGAAAGTTTTATTCTCTGATGAGAACAAAATTAACCTTGACGTGTTCCCCTGATCTAAATCCAATTGAAAACCTTTGGGGATAGATGGCAAGGGAAGTTTACAAAAATGGACAACAGTTCCAGACAGTAGATGGTCTTCGTGCGGCCGTCTTCACCACTTGGGGAAATGTTACCACTCACCTCATGGAAACGCTTGCATCAAGCATGCCAAAACGAATTTAAGTGATAAACAATAACGGCGGAGCTACTCATTACCGAGTTCATCTTTGGAAGTTGGATTTCTGTTTCAGGGGGGTTTAGTTTTTTTTGGAGGTGTGAAATATGATTTTTTTGCCATTTTTCAAGTGGTCTTAAACTTTTGATCAGGACTGTATTTCTAGAAGACAGCAATATGTAAAGAGGGTTTTCCCAGAGAAAGAGAATCATCACATCAGTGTCACCATCGTCCACATTTTTGACAAGCCTTGGAACAAAACAATTTAAAATAGCTAAGCCACATACCCGGACAGCTGTTTCAGTGTGTTTCCTCTCATCAGAACAGAGTAGGATTCTGGCTGGCTGAGTGAAATACATTGGACACAGCTTAGGAAAGGCACTGGCTCTCCCTGCAGAGACCAGCAGTATGCTGCTGGTCTCTGCAGTTTGGTGGCAATGCTGCATGGGAAAAAATTTGCTAAGAGATTTTGTCTCATTAGCGCCACCTTCTGGAAGTGGTTCCTATGAAGAGAGCAGTTATATTTTTCTAATCCTGTCAACCTCTTCGAAACCTTTAAAATCCTGATCCTACTTGCACTTCATATATAGAATGTTTTTCATGGAATACCAAAAGTGACTTTATCATAAACAACTATGATGTATGTCACTACCTAACTGGTGCTTTATTTTCTGCTACCAGGCAGCCTTCACGTTTTACTCAACACTTAGTATCAACACTTAGTGCCCATGTCTCTACACCACATATCCCTTTCAGACCTGCAAAACAGTTTTATTGCTCACACTAACCAATAGAATTATTATATTTGCTAATGTATGATTACTGGAAAAAGATCAGGCTCCTGACTTCTTCTAGTCACGATAAAAAAAAAAAATCCTAATTATGGACATCTAGAAGCTATTGGGTGATTATGGACAAAAAGTGTGGACTCACTGACTTTAGGCTGGTACTAATGGCGTTATCCTGGCTGTCCCCTGGTTTTCACTTCATATCCCCTATACCGGGTGTGACGCTTTGCGATCCACAGCAATACTAGGAAATCACAAATGCGCCATATTTCTCAATCACAAAGACAAAAGAGCCTTCACTAAGAATCTTCTCTTTCACTAAAGGAGTAACTCACAGATCAGAGGTACAATTAGCACCTTCTTGCCAAAGAATCTTCCTGCCCCATGCCAGGTTTAAGTACCCATCAATCCGGTATTCTCTTGACAGAACCTCATAAAAACTTCCTTTCTGCAGCCCTAGTGTCTCCAATACCAGCAGGGGTCTCACACCTTTAGCCTGGGCAGCGAGCTTCAGAAGAAAAAGGACAGATCCTTATCACACAGCTGGTTGGTACAGGAGGAAAGATGACCTGAAAGTCACCTCCAATCCATAAACTTCATATTCTTCCCATATTTTCCTAATATTTCATGGGTTATGGAAATGGGAAAGGAACCATCTTTTCAGAGATGGTTTTGGTTCTCCTAACCCACCTTCTAGGAAACCCGCGGACAAATCAGAGATTCCCGCTCTGAGATATAAAGGTTCTCGGGCACCCTGTATTATCTTCTAGTCGTATTTGTTATCAGATGATGCGTAAAATTGTACTGATTATCAATATCTACTATATTTCTTGATTGGACTTACGGGATATGGAGAAATGGGCAAAGCAAAGATTCTGCCAGGTTTTCTCCCTATGGGGCAAAGGACTGCCCCTGTTCCAATTACCCAAGGCTGGACCTGAACGTGTCATAACCACTCCCCGCTTCAGAGTAGGTAAAAACAGTGACACACTCAGGTCCTGGGTCCTTCACCTACCATCTGACGTCGTCTAACATCTCGACCGCCCGCAGGGACACGGGCACCCCACCATCTTGGATTATTATTTCAAAGACTTTGCCTATTACTGGACACTACCACGGTAATTCTGAACTTACAGACATTCTATTCCCTTCCACCTCTAACTATTTCTATCCAAACCAATCTGTTCACCTGGCCGGTATATTTATCTGTCAGCTTTAATATATATATTTTTGTGTGTAGTTTTAGAATAAAAACTAACGATTTCATCGTTCCAGTTTTGCCCTTGTTACTTGATGACCTGATCTATGCTAAGAACGCTGTCCTCAGAAGACATACTACCAAATGGTGTTATTTTTATAAATTGTTAATGTACTAGCTAGGTTGCAAATAACCGTTTCGTCCCTTTAGGATTAGCTAGCCGGGGTCTCTTTGCCCCGATTCAATACGAAGAGTGGTGGCAGCAAATTAATTTGATTTCCAGCGTGAAATCAGTAATTTTATTTTTACCGATTGTACATACAATTGTGATTGCATCCTTTCTGGGCCCACCAACCAATCTTACACGTCTTCTGTGCTCACAGTGGATTCGCCTCCAGGAGTCTCTAGTGGAGACCTGTATGGCAACTGTGGCTTAGTACGACGGGATTGGCGGGTGGTCGTCACATTGGTGGCAGCTAGTGGGATAGCAGAACCCAAAACCAGGCAGAAGTCCGCTTTTGGGAGATCAGAGCACAAAGAACTGACAAGTGCAGCTTTTTGCGCAATCATAACAATAGGACAGCGGTTACTTAGTATCCTGTCCTGTGGAACTTGTGTTCTGGGCGCAAAACGGTGCACATTGATAGGAATAGATTGGTTTACATTTTCCCCACCTTTTCTTTGCTATATCCTATTCTTTTCCTCTTCTTTTCTGAATGTCTGATTCAGTTCCAAATTACCAAAGTTGGTCTGTCGCCGACTTACAAGCCGTGTGTGAGTCGCAAGGCATTGCCATTCTGAACAAAAATCGATCACAGCTGATCAAAGCTTTGACGGAGAGAGACAGCCAAGCGATGGAGGATTCCAATCCCACAGAGGAGGCTTCGCTGCCCCTTCGTTCAACGTCACCCAGCACCGCCAGCTATGGGAGTGCTGATGTTGCTACTTCAGCTCCGGGTGATGCAGGTACCCTGGATATCAGCATGTCCACCGCTCCTGCTAACCCTCAGCAAGGAACAAGCAGCTCTGGACTGAACTTCACTGCCTTGGGCCCTATGAGCCAGCAGTTGTTACCGGGCCTGACTGGCGCGGATTTACGTTTATACCTGGAGATGCAGCAACAGCAGCAAAGAGAGGAGCGGCAGTTCCAGCTTCAGATGCAGCTCGAAAGAGAGGAGCGACAGCAGCAAATAGAGGAGCGACAGCAGCAAATAGAGGAGCGACAGCAGCAGTTCCAGCTTCAGAGAGAAGTGCTGCAGCACCAGCGTGCACTAGAACTGGCCCAAGTGAGACAGGCCGAGCGGTCTGCCTCTCCTAACACTCCTGCTGCAGGAGGCATTCCTCTACCCGGGGTCCCCAAAGCAAGGTTTCCAGTTATGGAGAAAAACGGGGACATTGATTTATATTTACGGAGAGCGTGCCGCCAGTTCTGCATCCCTGAAGATCAGTGGGCTCTACACCTGACGCCTCAGCTGACTGGTAAAGCGCTGGATGCTTTTGCGGAACTACCCACAGACCAAGATTGCGATTATCAGACTATCAAGGATGCCATAATTGCTAAGTTCCAGTTAACCCCTGAGGTTTACCGGAGAAAGTTCCGTGCCATCCTGAAAGGATTCACAGACTCTTACGCGGATGTGGCTAGCCGCTTATGCACCACATTCCGCCAATGGACTAGAATTCTTAAAGAAAAGACTTATGCTACCCTTGAGGATTTGATGATCCATGACCAACTCCTTGCGATATGCCCTACCGATGTGAGACAGTTTGTGCTGGAGCGCAAGCCCCAGTCTGTGAAAGAAGCTGCTGAGCTGGCAGACATGTTTGTCGCAACCCGGGTACCGGACATTCGCAAACCTGTAATAACGGACATCCGCAGGCCGGTGGTATCAGACATCCGCAAACCCCTGGTACCTGACAGCCGCAAAACTCCAGTACCCAACCAGGACAGAGCCATGTCCCAGAACTGGAGAGAAGGCAGGCCCACTGGCCCTGTGAACCGTGAGACAACCAGGCCCTGGTGTGAGCTGTGTCGCAGGCCCGGTCACACCAAGCAAACCTGTTACGCAGGGAAGCCGGCCCAACCACCTAGCACCGCGACAACGCCAAGCCCTAAGGGGGCCAACGCTTCCTCACCTACCTCGTCTGCTGTATTGCTGGTCGGAGGACCTGAGGTGCACCGCGGATCCCAGAATCACCAGCCTGTCACTGTGAACGGCCAGACTGTCATCGGGTTCCGTGATACCGGCGCAGATGTAACCTTGGTCCGTTCACATCTTGTTACGGAGAAGGATATCCTTCCAGGAAAGTACCTCGCTCTGACCGGAGTTGGGGGGCACTCGCACTCATGTGGCCCAAGCCCAAGTCACCATTGATTGGGGAATGGGACGGCAAAAGCGAGTTGTTGGGGTCCTGGATGATATTCCCGTTGCCACAGTGCTTGGCACTGATTTGGGCACCCTTGTTTCCCATTACGAATACCCTGCAAGCGCGCAGGAGGCCCAAGCAGGACTCCCTGACCAAAACCAGGTACTGTACAGCCCTGTGGGGAAACAGGGAGACGGGGACACTTTGCCTGCTATTCCTACTGTCCCTAACGCACCTAGGGAGGTATCAGATTTAAATGTACAAGCAACCGAATGTCATTTGCCTACTTCTGCACCTGTCATTGTTGATCCGAATGCGTGTGTTAGTGTTAGCAATGGTGATATAAATGATGCTGTACCTGTTCTGGCCATTACACGTTCTATGGCCAGCCGCCTGAACTCAGAACCGACCGAAGGGACCCCCTCGGGCGATTCTGACCCTCAGGTGGATAACAATGCGAGAAAGACCTTTTCATGTGATGATGATGATGATTGTGTCACTGCGCTGGTAGACGCTTCCAGTGTCGCCAGTAACCTGGGCTCAGATGGGGCTGCGGGGACAGAACCAGCCGTCCCTCCACCCACCTCTGACCGCAGCATTGAAGGTAACTCTCCACAGCTGACCTCATACGTCACTGGTCAGCTGGAGGAGACCGGTGGCGCTGCATTCGTGCAGGCCTTAAAGGGTGACCCTAGTCTGGGGGCACTTAGGGCCCGAGCCGGCCAGCCCCCAGGTGAGGGCACTCCATATAAAATCTATTGGGAGAACGACCGACTGTACTGTGAAGCTGTACAGCCTACAAAAGGTGGCGCAGGTGAGAACACGAGACAGCTGGTACTCCCTAGGGAATTTCGGGCACAGGTGCTCAAAGCAGCCCACGACATTCCACTTGCAGGACATTTGGGTATCAGAAAGACCCACAAACGTGTTCAGAACCATTTTTACTGGCCCACGATGGGAACGGACATAACAAAGTACTGCCGATCGTGTACCACTTGCCAGAGGGTTAAGAAGGCTGGAGGACCCCGCAAAGCTCCTTTGCAGCCACTGCCCGTGATCACAGAGCCCTTCCAGAGAGTGGCAGTGGATATAATTGGTCCCCTTCCCATTCCTAGCAGTTCTGGCAAGCGCTACATCTTAATGGTCGTGGACTATGCCACCCGTTACCCAGAGGCGGTAGCACTGTCTTCCCTTAGGTCGGCCACGGTGGCAGACGCCTTGATCGGGATTTTCTCGCGTGTAGGTTTCCCCGCCGAGATGATCTCTGATCAGGGCTCTTGCTTCATGTCGGAGCTAATGGAAGCCCTCTGTGAGAGGATGCAAATCAAGCACACCACTTCCAGTGCGTATCACCCGCAAACCAACGGCCTTTGCGAACGTTTCAACGGAACGTTAAAGCAAATGCTGGCCACGTTCGTGGAATCGCAGGGGAAGGACTGGGAGCGGCACCTGCCTCATTTGCTGTTCGCTTACAGAGAAGTGCCACAGGAGTCCACTGGGTTCTCGCCCTTTGAACTCCTATATGGACGAGACGTCCGAGGGCCCTTAAAACTGATTCGGGAGACCTGGGAGGGAAAAGGTGACCCCTCAGAAGTCTCTGTGGTTGAATATGTCCTAAAATTTCGGGACAAGATGGAGTCCCTCATGACCATAGTGACGGGAAACCTTGCACAGGCACAGGCCAAACAGAAGGCTTGGTATGATCAGCATGCCAGAGAGCGGTCATACGCAGCAGGTCAGAAGGTATAGGCCCTACTCCCTGTCAGGCAGAACAAATTGCAGGCTGGCTGGGAAGGGCCATACACCATTCTGAAACAGGTGAACCCAGTCACTTACCTAGTGAGTCTCGGGGGTAAGCGACAGAAACTGTTCCACGTGAACATGTTAAAAGCACACGAGGAAAGGGAGCAGTATGTATTAGCAGTGTGTAGCCAGCTAGAACCCGAAGAGCCAGATCCACTGATAGACTTACTAGCAGAGCTACGAGACGTGGCAGAGGATTGGAACATCAACCCCCACCTCTCGTACCCACAGAAGCTTCAGCTCACCACTCTCCTGAGTGCGCACAGCGCCATATTCTCAGGCATCCCTGGCCAAACCAACCTAGCAGCTCACCGAGTTGACACAGGGACCCACAAGCCCTTACGGCAGGGCCCCTATCGCACCTCACCCGAAGTGCAGGCTGAAATCAAACGAGAGATTGATGAGATGCTACAGTTAATGGTCATCCAGAAATCCTCTAGTCCATGGGCCGCCCCGGTTGTTTTAGTCCCCAAAAAGGACAAGACAACCCGGTTCTGTGTCGACTATCGGAGACTGAATGACATCACCATAACCGATGCGTATCCCATGCCTCGAATTGATGAATTGCTGGATCAGCTGGCGTCCGCCAGCTATCTAACAATCATGGACTTGAGCCGTGGATACTGGCAGATTCCGCTTGCGCCAGAGGCGAGAGCGAAATCCGCATTCATCACCCCTTTTGGCCTCTATGAGTTTACTCGTATGCCCTTTGGGATGAAGAATGCGCCCGCCACCTTTCAGCGGGCCATGAATGAACTGTTGGAAGGAATGCAAGGTTATGCCCTAGCCTATCTGGACGATATAGCCATATATAGTCCAACCTGGGAAGATCACCTTGATCATCTGTCACAGGTATTGGGAAGACTGTCCGCTGCCAATCTGACCATTAAGCCCAACAAATGTCAGATTGCCATGACAGAGGTTCAGTACTTAGGACACAGAGTAGGCAGCCAGACCCTGAAACCTCAGATAGGGAAGGTCGATGCCATTGTAGCATGGCCACGGCCTAACACCAAAAAACAAATACAGGCATTTCTGGGAACGGCAGGGTACTATAGGAAGTTTGTTCCATCCTATAGTACTCTGGCTAAACCGCTGACCGATGCAACGGGCAAAAAACAACCCAACACGGTCACATGGAACTCGGAACTAGAACAGGCATTTCGGGCCCTGAAGGAAGCGCTAGCTAGCGCTCCTGTCCTTCAAGCTCCCGACTTCTCCCGTCAGTTCCTAGTACAAACTGACGCCTCAGACCACGGTCTGGGAGCCGTCCTTAGTCAGGTGGACGCAACCGGGAATGAGCACCCTGTCCTCTACCTGAGCCGAAAACTACTCCCGCGGGAAACCGCATACTGCACCACTGAGAAAGAGTGCCTAGCGATCGTATGGGCCCTACAGAAACTACAATCGCACCTATACGGACGATCCTTCATGGTCATCACAGATCACAACCCTCTCAGCTGGCTGAAACGTACTTCTGGTACCAACGGAAAACTTCTCCGCTGGAGCTTAGAGCTCCAACAGTACGATTTCACGATTCAGCACAAACCGGGAAGTCGCCATCAGAATGCTGACGGACTTTCCCGCTGTAACTAGCTCAAATAGGGAGTTGGGATTGCTTCAGTCCCAGTCTTGCTGACCACTCCTTCCTCAATCTTCCAAAGGGGGAGGTGTGACGCTTTGCGATCCACAGCGATACTAGGAAATCACAAATGCGCCATATTTCTCAATCACAAAGACAAAAGAGCCTTCACTAAGAATCTTCTCTTTCACTAAAGGAGTAACTCACAGATCAGAGGTACAATTAGCACCTTCTTGCCAAAGAATCTTCCTGCCCCATGCCAGGTTTAAGTACCCATCAATCCGGTATTCTCTTGACAGAACCTCATAAAAACTTCCTTTCTGCAGCCCTAGTGTCTCCAATACCAGCAGGGGTCTCACACCTTTAGCCTGGGCAGCGAGCTTCAGAAGAAAAAGGACAGATCCTTATCACACAGCTGGTTGGTACAGGAGGAAAGATGACCTGAAAGTCACCTCCAATCCATAAACTTCATATTCTTCCCATATTTTCCTAATATTTCATGGGTTATGGAAATGGGAAAGGAACCATCTTTTCAGAGATGGTTTTGGTTCTCCTAACCCACCTTCTAGGAAACCCGCGGACAAATCAGAGATTCCCGCTCTGAGATATAAAGGTTCTCGGGCACCCTGTATTATCTTCTAGTCGTATTTGTTATCAGATGATGCGTAAAATTGTACTGATTATCAATATCTACTATATTTCTTGATTGGACTTACGGGATATGGAGAAATGGGCAAAGCAAAGATTCTGCCAGGTTTTCTCCCTATGGGGCAAAGGACTGCCCCTGTTCCAATTACCCAAGGCTGGACCTGAACGTGTCATAACCACTCCCCGCTTCAGAGTAGGTAAAAACAGTGACACACTCAGGTCCTGGGTCCTTCACCTACCATCTGACGTCGTCTAACATCTCGACCGCCCGCAGGGACACGGGCACCCCACCATCTTGGATTATTATTTCAAAGACTTTGCCTATTACTGGACACTACCACGGTAATTCTGAACTTACAGACATTATATTCCCTTCCACCTCTAACTATTTCTATCCAAACCAATCTGTTCACCTGGCCGGTATATTTATCTGTCAGCTTTAATATATATATTTTTGTGTGTAGTTTTAGAATAAAAACTAACGATTTCATCGTTCCAGTTTTGCCCTTGTTACTTGATGACCTGATCTATGCTAAGAACGCTGTCCTCAGAAGACATACTACCAAATGGTGTTATTTTTATAAATTGTTAATGTACTAGCTAGGTTGCAAATAACCGTTTCGTCCCTTTAGGATTAGCTAGCCGGGGTCTCTTTGCCCCGATTCAATACGAAGAGTGGTGGCAGCAAATTAATTTGATTTCCAGCGTGAAATCAGTAATTTTATTTTTACCGATTGTACATACAATCGTGATTGCATCCTTTCTGGGCCCACCAACCAATCTTACACGTCTTCTGTGCTCACAGTGGATTCGCCTCCAGGAGTCTCTAGTGGAGACCTGTATGGCAACTGTGGCTTAGTACGACGGGATTGGCGGGTGGTCGTCACACCGGGATCTAGCCTTTACTGCAGAGCTGCAGGGAGAGGTTCAATGAATAGATACTAATACACTAAAAGAGACCTAGCATCTAGGCTACACAGCATGTGGCAACCATAGCCACTCAGGATAGCAGGATGGTGGTGGGCATAGAGCATCCTTGTGACATTACACCCCCCCCCCCCCCCCCACCTTACACCTTCTCTTCTTTGAACAGAAATCTAGCAAACATTTCTTCAGACTGGCTGGGGCATCAATATTCTCCAAAGACTCCCAAGAACTTTCCTCGCTGATGGTCTCAGAAGTAGGAGATCTGGAAAGCCGGCTGCAAAAAACTGGCTTAGCAACACTCTTCTTAGGAGCAGACCACTGTAGTAGGGAAGACTTAGCCTCACATCACATCATTAAATGGCCCTGATGTCATTGAGGGATATCTGGCTTTTACTGTGTTGAAGAGCCATAACTGGGGCTCGGTTATTTTGTATATTAGTGTTTCCTAGGGAGCTTTGCACTATTGAGCTATTGTTTTGTTTGAGTAGTCTCCAAGGCATTGCTCCCAGTTAGCCAGAATCCTACTCCACAATGATGAGGGGCACCACCCCGAAACAGCTGTCTGTGGATGGATAACTGGCTTAGGTCTTCCCCTGTCACATCCTTAAGGCTTGTAAAAGAGCTGGATCTTGACATAGGGGCCACTTAATACACTACGTGCAGAATTATTAGGCAAATGAGTATTTTGACCACATCATCCTCTTTATGCATGTTGTCTTACTCCAAGCTGTATAGGCTCGAAAGCCTACTACCAATTAAGCATATTAGGTGATGTGCATCTCTGTAATGAGAAGGGGTGTGGTCTAATGACATCAACACCCTATATCAGGTGTGCATAATTAATAGGCAACTTCCTTTCCTTTGGCAAAATGGGTCAAAAGAAGGACTTGACAGGCTCAGAAAAGTCAAAATAGTGAGATATCTTGCAGAGGGATGCAGCACTCTTAAAATTGCAAAGCTTCTGAAGCGTGATCATCGAACAATCAAGCGTTTCATTCAAAATAGTCAACAGGATTGCAAGAAGCGTGTGGAAGAACCAAGGCGCAAAAAAACTGCCCATGAACTGAGAAAAGTCAAGCGTGCAGCTGCCAAGATGCCACTTGCCACCAGTTTGGCCATATTTCAGAGCTGCAACATCACTGGAGTGCCCAAAAGCACAAGGTGTGCAATACTCAGAGACATGGCCAAGGTAAGAAAGGCTGAAAGACGACCACCACTGAACAAGACACACAAGCTGAAACATCAAGACTGGGCCAAGAAATATCTCAAGACTGATTTTTCTAAGGTTTTATGGACTGATGAAATGAGAGTGAGTCTTGATGGGCCAGATGGCTGGATTGGTAAAGGGCAGAGAGCTCCAGTCCGACTCAGACGCCAGCAAGGTGGAGGTGGAGTACTGGTTTGGGCTGGTATCATCAAAGATGAGCTTGTGGGGCCTTTTTGGGTTGAGGATGGAGTCAAGCTCAACTCCCAGTCCTACTGCCAGTTTCTGGAAGACACCTTCTTCAAGCAGTGGTACAGGAAGAAGTCTGCAAGGTAAGAAAAACATGATTTTCATGCAGGACAATGCTCCATCACACGCGTCCAAGTACTCCACAACGTGGCTGGCAAGAAAGGGTATAAAAGAAGAAAATCTAATGACATGGCCTCCTTGTTCACCTGATCTGAACCCCATTGAGAACCTGTGGTCCATCATCAAATGTGAGATTTACAAGGAGGGAAAACAGTACACCTCTCTGAACAGTGTCTGGGAGGCTGTGGTTGCTGCTGCACGCAATGTTGATGGTGAACAGATCAAAACACTTACAGAATCCATGGATGGCAGGCTTTGAGTGTCCATGCAAAGAAAGGTGGCTATATTGGTCACTGATTTGTTTTTGTTTTGTTTTTGAATGTCAGAAATGTATATTTGTGAATGTTGAGATGTTATATTGGTTTCACTGGTAAAAATAATTGAATAATAATAATAATAATAATTGAAATGGGTATATATTTGTTTTTTGTTAAGTTGCCTAATAATTATGTACAGTAATAGTCACCTGCACACACAGATATCCCCCTAAAATAGCTAAAACTAAAAACAAACTAAAAACTACTTCCAAAAATATTCAGCTTTGATATTAATGAGTTTTTTGGGTTCATTGAGAACATGGTTGTTGTTCAATAATAAAATTAATCCTCAAAAATACAACTTGCCTAATAATTCTGCACTCCCTGTATGGCGGATCTGGTGATCTCTGTAATGGGGACACCCTTTTGCTTGGTTTTCCTTCCTTTGAGGGATATCTGGTTTTCACTGTATTGAAGACCCATAACTGGGGCTTTCATAGTTATTTTGCATATTACTGTTTCCTAGGGAGCTTTGGATTGCTGTGTTGGGACTCTTAAATGAGGCTCCACTGTGTTTTTTGTAGCTGGTCTCCCTAAGGTGAGCTATTGTTTTGTTTGAATAGTCTTCAAGGCATTGCCACTGGTTAGCCAGAATCCTACTCCACACTGATGAGGGGCCACTTAATATGGTGGATTTGGTGATCTCTGTGATGGGGACACCCTTTTGCTTGGTTTTCCTTCCTTTGAGGGATATCTGGCTTTCACCGTGTTGGAGATGCATAACTGGGGCGCCACGGTTATTTTGCATAGACAGAACCAAACCAGTCCCACAGAAGTGAACAGGAAGATACAGGCAGAACAGATGGGGAAATTTTCTCTGAGTTCACCACCCAGGGCTTCACCAGACACTGGACAACTATACAGTACTGGTTCACCAAATCCTTATGCAGGAAGTTCCCTGCTGAGCCGGAGTTTAGGAAGGCCTAAATGGTAAACTGCAAACCAGTGCAAGACAAAGATACAGGTAAAGTCAAGTTTTGAAATAGTTGGTATTCACCTAGGGCCATCTCTCCTATGGTTCCTAGGTTTGGGAGGCCTTGTGAGGACATTGTATTTTGGTGCTAAGGAAAACTGTCATGCCATTGGGAGCGCCTACACAGACGCTCCTATTCAGACAATTTGAGTCTATTCATGTGCATGTGTTCTGTTGCAGGCAAATTAAAAGGAATCAGAGGTCTCTGGAAAGAATGCATCAACTGAGGAGGTCTTCCCTCATGGACGGCTTGGCACGTTCCTGGAACCAAAAGGTCAATACGAGTAGCAAGAGAAATGAAACCCTCCATAGTTGCCAGGACTTCATGACTCACCAGTTCATCCTTAATATGAGATGACAGGCCCTTCCAGAATGCTGCCTCTAAAGCCTAATTGTTTCAGGTCACCTCAGCGCACAGGGTGCGGAATAGTATGGCAAGACTCTGTGGAAGATGGCTAGGAACTCATTCAGATTACTGGTCACAGGATCACCTTTCTCCCATAACGGATTAGCCCAAGTGAGGACCTCGCCAGAAAGAAGCAAAACCACAAAGGTCACCTTGGCTCGGTTAGAAAAAAACTGTAGCGGCAGCTTAAAATGAATAGTACATTGGTAGCGGAAGCCATGACACATCTTGAGATCTCCACCATAATATGTTGGTAGCGATTGGTGTAAACTGGAACCTCTCTCAGGCAACACTTGAGGCAGAGGTGGAGGTGCAACTGAGGCAACGGTCAAAACGTTCCGGCGGGTGGACATATCCAGCAGTCACTCATGGCAGTCACACTGTTGAGTCAGCTCCTGGCATACTTTGGGTAAAGCCATCTGAGGTGGGTCAGCAGGATCCATGGCCTTAGCAAAATGTTACAGGCAGTGAGTGTGAATCCAATATAACAATCAACCAGTTTGACTTTCGGCAAGTCCTGAGGGTGTTATCCTGGCAACCCTGTGGTTTTCAACCTCCAACCCCTAGACAGGTATCTGGCCCTCGCTGCAGGGAAGCCAGTAGGCCACTACCTCTTGGAATAGTCCCGGTGTGGTTGGCTACTGACCCACATGCACTGAGGGATCAGGTAATACATGTAGTCAGGAAACAGGCAGAGATCAGACCAGACAGTGTACATATGAATCCGTGAAACAGTCCAAAGCTCAGAGCAGGTGGTTCAGGATCACTACGTTGAACAGGGCCAGGTGGCAGAGCCAGGATCCAGTAAACAGGCTGTACACAGACAATTGGATAAGATCTTTTGCAGGGCCCAGCGAGTAAGTGAAACTAAAAGGAATCTAAAAGGATAGTAGCTTGGCAGCCGGCCCCAGGCAAAAAGTAGAGTGATGCAGTGCCCATGCGTTTCCTAGATAGCAAAATGGTGGCAGGCACAGAGCATCACCATGACAAATAGCATGGTACCAACAACATTATTTTTTACATTTCCCTGTTAACATAAAAAAAATAATAATACTATGAATATAAAATGGCTAAGAAATAAAGCCTGATGTGTCGTGAAAAAAATATGCAAAAAAGGATTTTAACCAAAAAAGGAAAAATGTTAAATCATTTAAACCTACATATACTGCACTATTCCCATTAACAGGGAAAAATAGGCAGGTATTAAACTGGTTAACAATTCACCCGTACATAAAAGAACAGCCACAACATACCGTAATAGGTCCACAGCAGTGTATCTAGCCAAAGGCCTCATGCACACAACCGTTGTTTTGGTCCTCATCCGAGCCGCAGTTTTTGCGGCTCAGATGTGGACCCATTCACTTCAATAGGGGCGCAAAAGATGCGGACAGCACTCCGTGTGCTGTCTGCATCCGTTGCTCTGTTCCGCAGCCCCGCAAAAAAAATATAACATGTACTATTCTTGTCCGTTTTGCGGACAAGAATAGGCATTTCTACAATGGGCTGCCCGTTCCATAAATTGTGGAAGGCACACGGGCGGCTTCCGTTTTTTTGCGGATCCATGGTTTGCGGACTGCAAAAATGGAACGGTCGTGTGCACGAGGCCAAAGAGTTTGAATTCCAGTGCAGAACTGCAGCAGCATTGCCGTACATGTCACCCTTTGCATTGCAAATCAGAAATGTGTAAAACGAGTCCATGTAAAATGGCCTTTAGATTCTACTAACATAAATGTAGAATAAAGGAATACCATGAAAACTCAACAAGGGGAACAAGGGATTATTTTTAAAAGCACTTAAGCAACATGACTTACCAATGCTGTTATCTGTAGGAATTTCTTTCTCCTTACATAGCTGGGTCACAGCAGCATATGTCTCATCTTCTTTTAATATGTCTTCAGTTTTTATATCGCTTACGTTTGTAATCTAATTCATCATGTATAGAACAAATAATGTAAAAATAAAGGGGTTATCGCACAAAAGGTATTAGTATTCAATAAATTGGGCATTTCAAATATTATTAAAATATACCATGCATGAAAAATATTTTATTGTACATTTTCTTTCTGGTAGCACCCCTTGCTGTTTCTCATATGTCCAAAATTATGATTCACCTTTTCCTACATTCATTGGTGGACCGACATACTGAGTAGCTTCCCTGTTTCATCTCTCCTGAAGAGAAGCAGGTGAAGCAGCCCAGACACCTTTCATTCAGTCATTCATCCCTACTCCTAAATTCATAGAAATATGTAACTTTGTCTCTCTAGACAGTGGAGAAGGAAATTGAGGAAATTTGCTATTTATTAGTGGAATGACAGGCTTAGTCATCTCAGACTATTATGATAAGATAATTGATGGCAGCAGTTTAAGATTACATCAGGTGGTTAGATAATAAACTACTAATTTCAGCTCTTCAAATAATGAAACAATATAAAAAACTCCAACTACCTCATCCTGTGGGATATTCAGATTTTCCTGTGGATAATCCTTGGAATATGGAGGACTGGGACATCTTTCTAATGTTTCTTTTTTACTGGATTCAGCTGTAGGAGACAGACACAAAGTGACTGATCACAATGGTACACATTTATTTTCCAGTTATCACCAATTGTGTTTTCCACCCAAAAATAAAACAATAGAGAAAAGGTGAATCCCTTCGCACAAACTGCACTTTTTGTGATAATTTTTGATTCAGGTTTTTGAGACAATGCCAGAAGTGGTTGCAAGGGAATGAGAAATACACCCACTGACAACAAAATAAGGCACCAAGAAGGAATCACAGTTTCTATGTGTAAAGTGCTGTAAAATCTGCCGCCTGTCTGGTTTCTGTGCTCATACACTAAACTGGTTGTGCCACCCTTACATACTAACGTTTCAGTTGATAAAATCAGGGTATCTAAGCCCCACCTAGGAACGGGATTCCACCCATGAACACACATTTATGGGGTTTGTGTTAGCCCTGACTATTTTCGGACCAGGGTAGTGCAAATTTGCCAGGACTGTCTCTGAAAATCAGGGACAGTCCCGCCAAATTCAGGACAGTTGGCAACTATGCCCTTACATTCTAGTACCCTGTTGGGCCGCCTCTAGCCTGGATACAAGAAGAAATACATTTGGTTCCATAGGTTACCCTGCTGCACACAGATACTGGGCCTGTAGATTCTGCACACTGATAGGTTGCCAAAATTGGCATCTCAGCTGGTCCCATAAATGCTCAATTGATGATAAATCTGGTGACCAGGCAAGCAGAGGCATTTCTGGGAAACCCTTGCTGTGTGTGGGTGGACAATATTCTGCAGAAAAATTCCAGTTTGAAGCCCTGCCATGAGAGGCAAGACATGTGGCCACAGGATGTCCAGCACATGTGGCTAATAAGCGACAGCCCTTGTATGCACTCTGCTGCATTCACTTAGCTCCATTACCATCAGCTGTATGTAAAATTGTAATTCATGACAGAAAGAGTAGTGAGCAGAGCGGATACAGCTCTTTAGCTAAGCGATTTAAAGTTATCTGTCCAGCTCTGTTATTAGCATGGGTTTTGTGTGTGCTAATAGGGCAACAGCCATTTAATTTTCCCTGATACTTGCCGCCTAAAGAAAATGAGCCATTATTAATTCAGGGAGAACTCCTTTAAGACAGTAAAAACATTCTGTAAAATAAAAAATAAAAAATTATTGTAGTGCATTTAGGATAATTTAAAAGAAAGTTGTATAAAAGTTTAGTTACACTTTAAAGGAGTTAGCAAGGATTTTAAGACTGATAGGCCATCAATATCATAATCCTGGACAGCCGCTTTAACTAATGACTGCCAATAAAGGAGGTGTAAAAAAAAATTCTAGCAGTCAGACAATTCGAACTGCACCAGAGTAACAGTCATGCAGATTTTACTAATTTAGATGTCATTCTCCAACTACACTATGACAAATACAACATTATTAATAGTGTAGGTCATGGTTTATATGTGATCACCAAGTCATGGTTAGTTCTTTGTGATCCTCCAAGCTGCTGATTTTTCTTTTAGTTACCGCGTATATGTCCTGGTGGGGAGTGGGGGAAAACTCCTACCGCACAATGTCTATATAGACCACGCCACTAGACCTGGAAGCCAGGATAAGTGAGCGGGTCACCTCCTATGCATCGCTCAATACAATCCCTGACCTCCTGACTGTATGAGCCAACCCTGATGGTGGGAGGGTTCATACCCGGAACCTATTACCCTAATATGCCCTGATGATCCCTGATGGTATTGTGAGGAGAAAGAGACAACCGTTCCTCCAAGACACGGAAGAACCAGAGTCTCCCACAGGCCTAGCAACAATGAAGGAGAAGAGAGCAAGCAAAAACCCATAACGGCAGGTAAGAGCCAGCGCAAATGACACGCACTGGAAGAACCAACCACCACCACCACAACGACTGGGTGGAACAACTACAGCTTGATGACTTGTGGTTCTCCCCTCAGGGAAACAATGGAGCCCACTTCTGCAGGCACAGATAAACAGGGGAAATGTCAAACAACCATGCTGGACTACAAACACCAAATAGACCAGTCATGGAACACCAAATGGCATACAACAAACACCCTGTACATAAACCCACACCAAACATCAAAAAAAGGTGAGGAAGGGTAAGGGGACACAGGGAAACATCGGGATGACATTGACAAAGACCTTGATGTTCCACAAGGAGGCCCTCATAGACAGGTGACACATCCAGAGAGGAGCAAAGTGTCACCGCCAGTTCTGTGAAAAGGTCTGACAGACGTCCTTCTCTACCTCTTGCATGATGTTCTTTGTTTTGGTTTCACCTTCTTATCTCATTTCCTTCTCCTAGGTGTCACCTATTTAGACTAATCCTCTTTCCTTTATATTCCCTCCCATACTGCCTCACTTTGCGGTTTATACTACTTCCTGGATTGAAGTGTTCACTGCTGGAGGCTTCTGCTGCTGCTTGTTCAGATAAGTCCTTTCATGTATTGTGTTTCCTTGCTGGCTAGATTGTAGGTGACCCTGACTCCCTCCATATGAAGTGCAGGGAGCCGGTGGTCATGTCCCCTCACTATTATAGGGTTTTCAGGTGTGACACAGTCTTAGGTACGTGGGCATACAATCGTCTACCTTTGAGACCCTTGTATGTGCTTAGCAGTCAGGGTGAGCTCTTAGGGTTTTATATGCTCCTTAGTTTGGGATCAAGCCAGTCGGATGTTTATTTATGACTTCCAGCTATCTGCAACATCATCCGTGATACAAAGCTCCTACTCATACAAAGGCAGACATCCAACTAACCCTTGCTCCCAACTCCAGTATAAGAAGAGCCATGGGGCCACACCCAGCTCCACCTTGCACACTCCTTTAACCCTAAACAAACCAAAATAGGAAGGAACAGCTTTAAAGGGGAAAGGTAAAATCATGCTAACAACACGTAGCCACCAGCAACAAGCATGCACGGCAAAAGTGTCACGGTCCACTACCACCAGACCATGACAGCAGTGACAGTATAGTGGATAATTTATAATAATTATAATAGACAACTAATATTGGGATTACAACCAACACCAAGCAACCTATACGAAAGGCACAAGTGAATACAACCTAAGAAATCATAAACCTCCAAAGAAGTGCTCTTACCTGGTGATATGAGAGTCTGGTGATTCTCCATAACGTCCTCATACTGATCCTTGTGTCCTTCTAAATACTCCCACTCCTCCATGGAGAAATAGACGGTGACATCCTGATATCTAATAGGAACCTGGCACACAAAGATACAAACTCAGCTGGCAAAATGGGTCAACTACAGAACTTTGGAGCCATTGTGGCTTCCGTAGCAGAATCAGCCCACACCTGGTTGTGGAAACAGCCCGTAATCTTGAAGTTTCTTCCAGACTTCCATTTTAATCATACCTTGTAAATACAGTAGACTACTTATCTACATATATTCTGATAATACAATCAACTTCTGCGCTACAGCTTCAACATCTCCATTAGAAAAATGTCCTAGAATCATATGACAACACAATTTACATCTATGGCGGAATTTACTATTATTGCAGTAAGATCTGTTTTAATTTGATTCAAAATATCCAATTATGTTTGTTATGTAAAATAATGCACCAAGAAGGAGTATTTGGAATCAAATGAAAATTTCTATGTGTGAATGTAAAGATGATATACACTCACCTAAAGAATTATTAGGAACACCATACTAATACGGTGTTGGACCCCCTTTTGCCTTCAGAACTGCCTTAATTCTACGTGGCATTGATTCAACAAGGTGCTGATAGCATTCTTTAGAAATGTTGGCCTATATTGATAGGATAGCATCTTGCAGTTGATGGACATTTGAGGGATGCACATCCAGGGCACGAAGCTCCCGTTCCGCCACATCCCAAAGATGCTCTATTAGGTTGGGATCTGGTGACTGTGGGGCCATTTTAGTATAGTGAACTCATTGTCATGTTCAAGAAACCAATTAGAAATGATTCGAGCTTTGTGACATGGTGCATTATCCTGCTGGAAGTAGCCATCAGAGGATGGGTACATGGTGGTCATGAAGGGATGGACATGGTCAGAAACAATGCTCAGGTAGCCTGTGGCATTTAAACGATGGCCAATTGGCACTAAGGAGCCTAAAGTGTGCCCAGAAAACATCCCACACACCATTACACCTGCACAGTGGTAACAAGGCATGATGGATACATGTTCTAATTCTGTTTACGCCAAATTCGGACTCTACCATTTGAATGTCTCAACAGAAATCGAGACTCATCAGACCAGGCAACATTTTTCCAGTCTTCAGCAGTCCAATTTTGGTGAGCTCGTGCAAATTGTAGCCTCTTTTTCCTATTTGTAGTGGAGATGAGTGGTGCCCGGTGGGGTCTTCTGCTGTTGTAGCCCACCTTTCTTTCCTATTCTGACATTCAGTTTGGAGTTCAGGAGATTGTCTTGACCAGGACCACAACCCTACATGCATTGCAGCAACTGCCATGTGATTGGTTGACTAGAAAATCGCATTAATGAGAAATAGAACAGGTGTTCCTAATAATTCTTTAGGTGAGTGTATGTAAGGGTTTACAAAATTAGAGCGAAATGATAGGTTTATTGGGGAAAAGAGGCTGTAGTAGCCACTTCTAGCCTGGAAACAAGATGAGATAAAGCTAGGCATGAAGGCATACAGGTTTCATATGGTATCCTGCAGCACCGCTGCAGCTGGGCCTGTAGATCCTGCACACTTGTAGGATAGCGAAGCTGGCATCCCAACTGTCTGATTAGCAATAAATCTGGCGACTGGGCAGGCCAAGGAAGTGTGGTGGGCACATTCCTGGGAAACCCTTGCTGTGTGTGGACAAGTATTATCCTGGTGAAAAATGCCAGTTGGAAGCAGAGGCCATGAGAGGTCTCTCACTGTAGCTTAAGCAGAAGGGGCAGGTAGAAGATGTGGTGCATACACTTTCCACAAGTGTGCTACCACGTGAGTTAGGGCATTCTTAAAACTTATTGTGTCTAAGTAGTCAGTTGGTGCTACTAGTAAGGTCCTAAGGTATCAGAGAAGAGAGTTCTTCTAATGCTACATGTAATGTGTTTGTGGTGGGCCTAGCCCAATGTATTACTGTAGAAAGAACTGTAGTATAGGAATGGGTCTGGTGTGCTCAGTCCACCCAGCGATTTGGGGAGTGTCAGTGTCGAGAAACATAGTCTGAGCCGTTTGTTTTTCCAAATATAGTTTGAGAAGAGTGATCTGACTTTTAGAAAATAGGTCTTTGGGACCTTGATTGGTAGCATCTGGAACAGATAAAGGAATTTATGCAGGATGAGTCCCATTAGTAAGTTTTTCCTTCCAATCCAGGATATGAAGGGAGCGGACCAGAATTGTATTTCATGGAGAGAGTTTTGTAATAGTTGTAGGTAGTTGAGTTTGATCAAGTCGGACCAACGTGCGCTGAGTTTATTCCCTAAATACGTTATGTGGCTTTTTGGCAATTTAAATGGGAATTGCCTTTCAAGAGTGTTCTTAAGGTCTTGAGAGATATTTATGCTTAATGCCTCTGATTTTTCTAAGTTTATTTTGTAGTTGGAAAGGGAACCAAATACGTTAAATGTGTCCAGCGCTGCTGGTAGTTCTTTTGTAGGGTCAGTGAGAATTAAAAGAAGGTCATCAGCGAAGGCTGCCCCTTTATGATCTACTGCGGTGACCGCATATCCTGCTATGGCAGGATGTGGCCTTATGCTCTGAATCAGAGTTTCCATCAGTAAGATGAAAAGCGAAGGAGACAGTGGACAACCTTGCCGAATACCATTTAAAGGGGTTGTCTGGGTTCAGAGCTGAACCCGGACATACCCTTATTTTCACCCAGACAGCCTCCCTGAGGCTAGTATCGGAGCATCTCATGCTCCAATGCGCTCCCTTGCACTGCGCAAGATTGCGCAAGGCACAGGCTCTTTCATTTATCATAACACACTGCCGGAAGGAAGCTTCCGTCCGGCAGTATGTTTGGTGATGTCACAGGCTCTAATGGACGTTTTACTGGCTAGGGCAGCGCTAAAGCCCGCCCATCAGTGCCGGTGACGTCACCGGGATTCCTGGCAGCCCCATGGAGAGCCCCGGTATGTCACCGGAACTCCTAAAAATGCCTTTGCCCTGCGCGATTTAGCGCAGGGCAAAGGAGAGCATTGGAGCATAAACTGCTCTGATGCTCAAGTCAGGGGGGCTGCCTGGGTGAAAATGGGGATATGTCCGGGTTCAGCTCTGAACCCGGAACAACCCCTTTAAGATGTCGAACGAGTCTGACAGCAGGCCATTGACTCAAACTCTTGTGTAGGGGCTGGAGTATAGTTGAGAGATGGCTTTGATAAAGGAATCAAGGATCTTAAAATAGAGTAGAGTTTCAGTCATGAAGGTCTAGTCCACCCTGTTAAAGGCTTTCTCAGCATCCGTGCCAAGGGGAGCAAGATATGTTAATGTGTTGCATAAGATGGAGAAGTCTGATGGAATTATTATTGCCCTTTCTGCCCTTTACAAAGCCGACTTGTTCAGGGGAGACAAGATTAGGTAACAGGGGACTCAGACACTGCGCTACGAGCCTGACAAAAACCTTTAGGTCATTGTCTAACAGAGATATTGGTCTATAATTACTGCATAGTTCTGGATCTTTCCCCTCTTTGTGTATAAGGGAGATATGTGCTTCAAGTGTCTGTTTCTGTAATGCAGAGCCCTGCAGCACAGCGTTACAGATGTGAAGGAGGTGGGGTTGGAGAATCTCTCGTAGGGATTTGTAGTATGAAATAGGGAGACCATCAGGACCCAGGGTTATTTAACCGTAGGGCTCTTCGATAGGATGGACTGGACCTCGAGCAGCATGAAAGGTCTGCTGATTTCTCTTTGCTAGTCCTCTGACAATGTCAGGAGATGAAGAGAAGAGAGGAAGCGTTTGATATTCTCTCGTCTCGTGGCTGTTTGGTCGTTTGTGTCTTGTGCCCTCAGTTGAAATAAAGTTTTATAATAGTGACAGAATGCATCTGATGAGCCTTTAGTGTCTGTGACTGGTGAACCTGTATGGTGTGTGTGCTTTGCGTTTCTTAATGAGAGAGTATCAGTTTGGATACCTTATCACTATGTACGAATAGTCTATGTTTCCATGACATATAAGATTTAGCCGATTGTACATTCAGGATATCTCTTAGTTGCTGCCTTTTGGACACTAGTGTTTGGAGAATATCCCTAGAGCTAGAGGATTTGTGTGTGAGTTCTAGTTTTGGATCTCACCGTATAACTCCGTTTCTTGTCTAGATCTATTAAGATGTGAAGCTATTGAAATAAATTTGCCTCGGATGACAACTTTGTGAGCTTCCCAAATTGTGGTGTAGGTTAGCGTGTCATCAGCGTTCTGATTAAAGTAGTCTCTAAGGGCGTTTTCTATGAGGCTTTTATATTGAACGTTGGAAAGAAGGGATTCATTTAGTCTCCAAGTAGACTTGCAGATGTTGCCAAGTGATGTGCATAAAAGTAGGATTGAGTAATCCGAATGCACACTGGGAACTATAGTTACTTCTCTTCCGGTCAAGAGCGCTGGGAGCCGGAGTAATAGGTATACTTCTCTTCCGGTCAAGAGCGTTGGGAGCCGGAGTAATAGGTAATCTATGTGCCCGTACGATTGTTGTACGGGGGAAAAGTAAGTGTAATCTCTGTCTGCTGGATGAATATGTCTCCAGGTATCATATCCATGGAATAAAAACAGCTGATACCTAAAAGGTCCCAGAGGTGGACCACCTTTTGGGACAATGGGGTCCTGTGACTCCCATTCATGCAGACCTCTACTGCATGGCCCTCTCCACTGAAGTCTCTGGTAGCTTTTAAAGACCTCTTCTTTTATAAAAAGCCATTTGTATTGGGCCTGTGGTATTATGGAGGTAAAAAGCATGCCCTTTTCATGCATAATGACATACACAACATGACCTGAGAAGTCTCAGTGACAAATAACAACTTCATGCCTCTTTATACTATATATTGGCAAGATGAGAGAGGTATTTCTGGAGTGATCTCACCCCTCATTAATGGTACGGCTACAGGGTGACACTGGTTGTTCGTCAGCTATCATGGCCCAGATTGCAGAGTAGCAATGATCCCCTAGAAATGTATGGGAATGCAGCAAGAGTCATACAAAAAGAAACAGGTCTGTTGAATTTTTGGCAACTCATGCTGCAATCCCATTCATTGCTCTGGGATCATTGCTACTCTGCGATCCGGGCCGTGACTGCTGTACTATGACCAGTGCCGCTGTGTAGTCTCACCCTAAAATACGGAAACCATCCACAAAGGAAAGGCTCCGAAATGTAGATGTCAAAATCAAGGACCTGACTGGTAGTAGTAAATTACCTTAAGTCATGGCCATCATGTCCCCACTGTTGTGACAACAGTTTTGTTGTGTTAAAGGGGTTAGCCCGTTACCTATATTGATTATCTATCCTCAGGATACCAGATTGGCGGGGGTCCGACACATAGTACACAGATGTCAGATGTAGCAGAGCTGAGCATGGCTTATAACCTGTAGCTATACATAAAACTGCTGGTAAACTTATCCTTACTCACAGCCCAAATGGCAAACTCAGCGCTGCTACATAAAGTAGATAAATAAAGTAATGTGTGCCCCTGAGCCAGCAGCTATTACCCACTGGTGCCAGGTTACCTGGGCTTCTGGCTGAGCTTACCCTTTTTCATCAGTAGTATCCTCTATGAGAATTTTGCTTTTGTTCAGCTTCCACATGGTCCAGGGACAGGGACAATACGATTCAACCGACAGTCAACACTTTGCAGGGCACAGCAGTATCTCCATATAAGCCCTAAGCACGTGCTCCGCGAAAGGAGGAGTGGAGAGGCTGAAGGATCGCAGGGAGATGGGATGTAAATAAGAAACAGATCAGGAACAATGAATAGAATGAAGGGGGAGGCCTGATGTAAGGTCAGGGGGCCGCAGTCTTGAAGTCAGCACTTCCCTCTATCTCACTAGGGCTGAGGGCATGGCGTCTGTGCAAGATTACAATATGTAATGAGGGCATGTAAACAGCGTCTGTCTAAAAGGCATTCATTAACATACAATAGCAGCAGCAGGGTCACCGGCCCACTGCATTGTAAAAGGCAATCGGCCCACCAGGAAGTGTCCCGGTGGAGTACATTGCCCATCCGCCCCTTGCAGAAGGGGCTAAATCTTGAAATATGGCTGTTATAGATAAGAGAATCTGAGGATCTTGCATTCTGTATGATTTATCATCATCTGCCATTTGCAGATGATATCTCTGGGGGATTCAGCAGGTTTGGGTTTTGGTCTCAAAGCTCGGTGTGCTCTTTTAATGACCAGTAAAACTGCTTTTCAGCATCCTCCAGTAGGCCTGAGAATATGTCTGCTAAAGTAGTCGTAATGTCTGTGGCTTCAACAGATTCTGGGACACCTCTAACTCTCAAGTTGTTACGTCTGTTGTGATTTTCTAGATCTTCCATAGTGGCATACAGCTTGTTAAAGTGTGCCTCTTGTATTTGGATGTTTGAAGCTACTGCCGCCGAGAGGTTTATGACAGATGTCCGCATTTGCTCAAGTGTGTCATTCCTGTGGCCCAGGTGTTGGAGGTTTTGTTTGATCTTTATGCAATAAGCAATGGGGACCAGGGAGGAGGTGACTAGGTGGGTAATGAATGTTCTAGAGATTGGTTTGCTTCAGAGTATTCGCCACCATTATCGCTAGCATGTTCTGAGTCTGAAGCTGGAGTGTCTCTGGGTGACAGTGCTTTGGATGTCGCCATAGTGTTTTGTTTAGTCAGGAACTTATCCATGTCAGAATGGGAAGATGATGTAGTTATCTCTTGCTCTATTTTAGGCGTTTTGTAGCCAACCTTCACCATAATAATCTCTTGTAGTCTAGGAGTATACCTGAGGTCCCCCGATAATAGGATGGGAGGTTCACATTATATTGTCAAGTCTCTTGACTAAGTATGGGGGGGGGGTAAGAGAGATCGTTTGATGTCATGTAGATCCTGTAGGGGATCTGAAAAATTGGAGCAATGCTCCTAGTTGGCGGATATGGTGCGGTAGGACTTGTGAGATTTGTAGCAGTGGTGAGGGCGGATAGGCCTCTTTAGCCTGACTTGTAGCTGGGGTCCAGTTGGCTATTGGGTCTGGTGAGTGTTATAAGTCTCTCCCACCTCCCCTGATGTATTAGAGGTCAGGGTGTCGCTGCTCTAAGGTCTGCCGCTGGCCTGCGAGCTATGGTGCACTCTCCCACCCACACTCAAGTGCCGCAGTATCACTATGGCGTGGGGGGGTCTGCGGCTCAATATGTCCCTCCAGTGCCCAACCTGCAACCTGTGTATGCTCCGGCACCTCGTGCAGTCGGTTTTCTTATCCTGGGACTGGGCTGACCTGCTGTCTGTGGAAGTCCGCATCCGTGTGCTTCAGACTCGGCCAGGTCCCTCCTTCCCCGCTGCCGCCTCTGTGGTTGTCTTCTGGACAACAGGTCCCGGCTCCGTCTGTCAACAGGTCTTCAGGATCAGGACGGCTCCATTAGGGATGCAGGAGGCTTCTGGTACTCAAGGTCGGGGGCTGCAGCCGGGTAATAGGCCGCGATTCAGTTAGATATCTAAGCTGCTCCCAGAATGGGTGGTCCCAGAATCCGCTAGTACACTGAGGCCCGGTAGAGAAGGATGGAGCTCTCTGAGGCACTGGCTGGTGATAGATTAATATTTACTCGGAGGAGCCAAGTTTCCTGCAGCCTTTCACTCCGCTCCCAAAACCTCCTAACAGGTAGGTCAGAATGACCTAGATGGCGAGCAATTCATTGAAACAACCATCAGGCTTCTCTCAGTCCAATGATGTGCCACATCTCAAAGTCTGTCAACTTGGCAAAATGTCTTTGAGTGTGTCATAGAGGAATGTCTAGCAGTCAATGATCTCTCACCAAGAGGTACATTAACCAAGATTAGCTTCTGAGAGCCTTTTTATTGGGCAGCTGGATAAGTACTTTCATGCCCTTTTGTGGCAAGATCCATTGTTTAATCGGACCACACCTGTATTCATTTACATATCTGCCTGATACATAACTTCATGCTGAGCTTTGTAGCCACCTGACGTTTCTATCTGGGCGAGTTATTTTTTTTGTCAATGAGTGTATTAGCCTCTTCCCACCCTGTAGTGCAGCAATTTATTTAATGCAGACCAACGTACTAGTACATCACTGTGGTGACTCAGTCCCATACGTTCTGCTTTATTATGGGCTATCCAGAGATAATATGTCATAGATAATAAAAAACTAAACTACATCATAAAATGGTTTAGATTGCTTCTGTAAATTACAAAAAAAAATAGAAACATGATACATTCCATTTAGGGCTGGATTGAAGCCAGTGTTAAGTGTTAGGCTCGTGAAGTGTTTGCGGGCCACTTCTGAGGCTGTAGAAGGTCAGTCTGAAGGGAAGGAGAGGAGCGAATGGTGCTGAGGTAAAACTCAGGGGAGGCTATATCTGGGTCTATTGCTGGGTGATTAATTGAATTCCTTATAAGTATGCATGATTCTGGATTTACCCAGAACCACTAAATGTATATCAGTCCCACACGTGTTTCATCAGCCTCTCTAGAGAATAAAATGGTTCCTGCCTCGGCACTCCAAACCCACCTCAGCCGGTCCTCCCAAACGATGGCTCTGTGCAACCCTACACCAGCCTGGTTTGTTTTCCCTCTGGATTTGAATACAGAGGGAAAACAAACCAGGCTGGTGTAGGGTTGCACAGAGCTATCGTTTGGGGCGCCGAGGCAAGAACCATTTTATTCTCCTAAAGCGATCCTCCGAAGGGACTGGATATCACTTCTGAGGAACCCAACACCCTGAGGCAGCACACCCAGGAACTGGATCTCGCCTGTCAAGCCCTCAATAGTGTTACGCCTATTCCAGCGTAACCAGACAAGGTGAGCCTTTTATTTGCTTTATTGGTTACCCAGTGTGAACATACTACTCTATTGTGCACCATTTCTATCAAGCCATAGGCACGTCCGTCACCTTTAACTCATCGGCCTCTCTGAACACAGTACCCACCCTATGAATTTACAAGTATGGAGTTTGCCTGTGTCCTCAGACATGTATTACCATCTGTAGTATTTAATGCAAAGGGCACAGATAATGAGCAGCAATGAGCTGGAGCTGTGGAGTTTGTACTGCTGATGCACAATGCAGCTACCCTGGTACTCAGCTCTCTGTTGCACTTTTAGTTATAAATCAGGACACATGAAGACCATCTGAGTCCAACAACAAGCCTGAAACAGCTGTCAAGGTCTGGGCAGCTGCTTGCAAATCAGAAAAGGTAAACTCCAAACTCTGCCCTAAATTAACAACAAACAGTCTGAGGCTACTTTCACACCTGCGTTCAGGTGTCCGCTCGTGAGCTCCGTTTGAAGGGGCTCACAAGCGGCCCTGAACGCAGCCGTCTGGCCCTAATGCATTCTCAGTGGAGGCGGATCCACTGAGAATGCATCCGTCTGCCAGCGCTCAGCCTCCGCTCCGCTCAGTGAGCGGACACCTGAACGCTGCAAGCAGCGTTCGGGTGTCTGCCTGGCCGTGCGGAGGCGAGCGGATCCGTTCCGACTTATAATGGAAGTCAATGGGGACGGATCCGCTTGAAGATGACACCATATGGCTCAATCTTCAAGCGGATCCGTCCCCCATTGACTTTCAATGTAAAGTCTGAACGGATCCGCTCAGGCTACTTTCACACTTAGAAAAAATTTCTAAGTTATAATGCAGACGGGTCCGTTCTGAACGGAGCCACCGTCTGCTAGTGTGAAAGTAGCCTGATGTCATGTTTCGCACGTATGTAGAACCCAAACCCACCAGTAGTGCCCCCATAAAATGTAGCAATAGGTTCCCATTTAAAGTGCCACCAGCACCCACAACTACTAAGCTTTTGTGTCACTGTATCTGCTATTGTGTTGTTGAACCACTTGAGAAATCTACCAAACACTAAACAACGCTCACCTCTCCAGTCAGCAGGTCAATGATCTTGTTGGTGAGGTCTAGGATCTTCTGCTCATTGTTCCTCTCATTCATCCCTGAGTGAGGTGGAGGCAGCATTATAGGGACCCTATTCCTGCTCCTTATGTCACCCTCCTCAGTCATCTTCTGCACTACTATGTAATCCTGTGCATGGAGAGAGACATTGATTTTACTTTTTACATTACTTCAACTCTCCTGTTATGTCCTTGCTGTATTAAGAGATACAAGACATGAAATGTGACATCATGTCCAGGATCCCTCACCTCTCCAGTCAGCAGGTAGATGATCTCTAGGGTCAGGCTTAATATTCTCTCAGCCATATGTTTTCTGTCCTTGTCCATTCTTAAAAGGATAGTCAGGAAAATGTCTCGCTTAATGAACCTGAAAGGAAAATGAGAGAGAGTCATAGAAAAAATAAAAAATACTATACACAGGGTGGCCCATGAAAAAGTAGTCCACCTACAGCGATAGTATGACAAATCACAAAATATGCTGACAGTGTTCCCCATTCACATCTATGCATCTTTGGGCACATCGGATTATGTTGGCCGATACTGCTTGCAGCTCTACAGCAGTGATGCTGCAGAAGAAAAAATGTCCTGCATTTTCCAACAAGATAGGACAACATGCCTCACCTCACGGATCTCACTGGCACGGGTTTATGAACTGTTTACAGAGGAGCGAACTGTGAGCAAGGGGTTATGGCCACCACATTCCCCAGACTTGTCCACATTTTTATCTGTGAGGAAATATAAAACAGAAAGTGTCCACTAACAATCCACATCCCCTGGATGAACTTCAGAAGAACATCACAAACATCATACGCAGTATCAGTGCTGAAGAGCTGTATCAGCCAGCATCATCCGACGTGCCCAAATATGCTTAGATGTGATCGGGGAACACTGTCAGCATCTTTTGTGACTTGTGGGTAATAAAAAAAAATAATCCACTTGCTCGTTCATCTTGTCATACTATTGCTGGAGACGGCCTACTTTTGGTAGGCCATCCTTTATAAAGTAGATAGACAATTAATAGTCTAATTATATGTGATTTTTCTCATGTGTCCAGATTAATCAGGATTTATGTGAGGCAGCACTACAGATATCCATCACTCTTGGCTTGGAATACATACTGATTATCATCATAAACAATAAAGGAGGAGACACTTCAGGATGGGTCTCTGCAGACCAGGATACCATCCTGTGCTGCCACCAACCATCTGGTAACACATATGTCTTTCTGTGTTTTCTGGCTGCTCACATGTATTTTTCATGTATTCATCTATTGCACTGGAGTCCTAGAAATATAACCAAACATTTATGGTACACATGTTCGATATGCTATAAATATTTGAGTCGGTAATACCACTTCAAGTTTTATTTTTGGCTATTTGGATTGGTTCAGTCTGACAATGTAGCCCCCAACCAGAAAAAAAAATTGAGCACAGCGAGCTTCCCCCAAAATGTGTCATTTAAAGGGGTTGTCTTACAAAACAACCGTGCCGTTTTTTGGGATCCGCAAAAAACGGATGCCGCCCCTGTGCCTTCCGCAATTTGCGGAACGGAACAGGGGGCCCATTATAGAAATGCCTATTCTTGTCTGCAAAACGGACAAGAATAGGACATGCCTTATAATTTTTGCGGGGCCACGGAACAGAGTAACAGAGTGCAGTCCGCATCTTTTGCGGACCCATTCAAATTAATGGTTCCGTATAAGGAATAAAAAAAACGGCCCGTATACGGAACGCAAAAAACGTTTGTGTGCATGAGCCCTTAGCTACATGTAGACATACACTCTATAAAATACACACTGTAGGATATCAACAGATAAGTCTACCTTCACATCTGCGTATTTCATTCTGGCAGGCTGCTTCGTCAGAGAACAGCCTGCCGGAATGAACCGGATGCAAACGCAATGTCCTCCGGTGACATTTATGTATAATGGGGTCCGGCAGACACTCCGTTCGCATCAGGCTGACAAGCTGAGAACCCGCTGGACACAAACTGATGCATGCTGCAGTTTGTGCCCGGACAATCCTCTGCTTGCCTTCAGAACAGGCTACCGGAACACTGCTACCGCAGATGTGAAGGTAGCCGTAGACACATCTAAACACAGATAAATACTGACATTTATATATATTACATGTATAAACAGTAAGGTAAAAAAATAAGGACACCCTGGTGTTATTTTATATTTTCTAACGTGGTACACTCAATCTTGGATTTTTTGGTAATCTACCCAGAAAAAAAAATGCGGATTTCTATATTTTTTAAAATAATTTATTTATCCAAAATTATTAACAAATATGCCATAATTTTTTATGGAAAACATGCCCTGACTTTCTGGAATAGAAAACCCCATTTGGGTGCATTCACATGTGGCAGATTTTGTTGTTGTTGAAAATTTCAGTAAGGGCTCTTTCACACCTGCGTTCTTGTCTTCCGGCACAGAGTTCCGTCGTCGGGGCTCTATGCCGGAAGAATCCTGATCAGGATTATCCCCATGCATTCTGAATGGAGTGAAATCCGTTAAGGATGCATCAGGATGTCTTCAGTTCCGGACCGGAACGTTTTTTGGCCGGAGAAAATACCGCAGCATGCTGCGCTTTTTGCTCTGGCCAAAAATCCTGAAGACTTGCCGCAAGGCCAGATCCGGAATTAATGCCTATTGAAAGGCATTGATCCGGAGCCGGCCTTAAGCTAAACGTTGTTTCGGCGCATTGCCGGATCCGACGTTTAGCTTTTTCTGAATGGTTACCATGGCTGGCGGGACGCTAAACTCCTGGCAGCCATGGTAAAGTGTAGTGGGGAGCGGGGGAGCAGTATACTTACCATCCGTGCGGCTCCCGGGGCGCTCCAGAGTGACGTCAGGGCGCCCCAAGCGTCCTAGGTGCCATAGTAACACTGAATGCATTTGGAAAACGGATCCGTCTTCAAATGCTTTCAGTACACTTGCGTTTTTCCGGATCCGGCGTGTAATTCCGGCAAGTGGAGTACACGCCGGATCCGGACAACACAAGTGTGAAAGAGGCCTTACTGAAAATCAGTTCCATTTATCTGAATGGGGTTGTGAATACAGCAGAGCAGGGTGGCTCTGGTGCATTAACCCTTTAGATGCCGTAGTCTACTGCAACTGCAGTATCTTAGACAGAGGAATGTGCCCCCCTCTGTCATTTCATCAGAACCCTGCAATGTGATTGCGGGGTCCAGATGGCTGTCATACCATTTGGAAGCCTAACAAAAGCCTCAAAGCCCGCCATGGCTATATGCCTATTACGCTGTTCTAAAGGGACGGCCACACATTTCCATGCACACAAAAGTAAAAAAAAAAAAAAACTGTTAAAAATGGTTAAACTGTCCACTTTTAACTGACTTTTTTTCGCTGATGCCTTTCTGAGAAATGGACAGTAAAAACTGACCCATAAAATTGTATAGGGGCAGTTGGTCAGTGAAAAATGGACACTTCAAAACCCCATAAACTACCATTGGTCTTAAAATGGACTTGTGACGGCCGTTAAAAAAAGCGTACATCACACGTCTGTTTTTCATGTAGCCTCATTTTTTTTATTTTGTATGAAGTTTTTGAAACCAAAACAAGAGGGAAAGAGGGTCAAAAAAAGAGATGTAGATTGAAAATATGCAAAATACAGAAGCAGCCTTTGTACATTCTCCTCACCCCCCACCCAAAAATAAAAGTTAATAACTAAGTTATATTTGCCCCAAAATGATGGTTTCATTGAAAACATCGAGGAAAAAAATGAAAAAGCTCTCCTAATGAGGCAACATAAGAAATATTTTTAGCCCATGTGCACAGCATAGAAAAAGTAGATCGGTTTTGCATAATAGTAATGATCCACAGAATAAATGTAACACATTATTGTGTGAAAGATGTCAATTAAAAAATGCATAAAATGATGTTGGGATTGCTTTATTGCCAATCACAAAACGGCGCCACAGAATAAATAAGACAACTCACCCCACAAAGAAAAAAAAAACATGCCCCTGTGTGGCTACATTAGAGGAAAAATAACAAACGTATGGCGGCTTTCTGAAAGCGGTGACTTAAAAATGAAATAAAATTCTGCAAAACAGGCCTGGTAATGATGGAGTGTAAAAAAAGTTAAGTAAATGCCCCATTACAGTCACGTATCTGTACATTAATATATAAATTGCAATCGTTACACACAAACCCAGTATCATATATACTGTATACACACACTATAGATATACACTGCATACAATACAAACACGTGTTACATTCCTGTAGCTGTACAACTATATACAATAGTACCATCATGTACAGCCCTGTTACATAGGAAGTATAAGGACATAACAATACATACAAGTCACATTTATCCTCACCACTAACTTAGATCAATAGATACAAGAGCCCAGGGAGGAAAGGACCTTTGATGATGTAATGATCATGTGATCAGTCACATGTGTAGGCGGGGTCAAGGGAGACAGTGCTGCTAGAGGAACTAAAGGACCTTTGATGATGTCACAAGTGACCAGTTTCACGTCTAAAAGGAGTCATGTACTAGGCAGCAAAGCCAGAGGAGGTTCATGTTGGGCTCCCATGTTCAGTGGCATGCCCAGGGGGCGGTCCGACCAGCCCCGCCCCCCGGCTCTCAGGGGGTGCCAATGAGCGCTTCAATCAATATAGATGGAAGCGTTCATTGCTGGCGCACAGGGAGCTCCCTGCGCTCTGTCTCTCCCGCAGTGAATGGTGAAGCGGGAAGACTTCTCCCAGCTCCACCATTCAGCTTGCAGGCACTGATCGCGCTGCCGGCCTGTGTGGGCGGAGCCTGAAGCCCGAAAATCTGCATAAGCTCCGCCCACACAGTGCTGCAGACTCGCGATCTGTGTCTGTAGGGGAGAGAGGACTGTGAGCTTTAACAAAGGACATTTCTACCATGGACATGGTGGGGGCACAGAGGGTATTTCTACCATGGAGGGGGCACGGAGGGCATTATTACTACTACAAAGGGGGTACAGAGGGCATTACTACTACAAAGGGGGCACAGAGGGCAATGCTACTACAAAGAGCATTACTAGTATTAGGGTCCACAATGGGCATTACTACTATGGAGGGGGCACAATGGGCATTACTACTATAAATGGGATACAATGGGCATTATAACTATGAAGTGGGCACAGTGGGCATCACTACTGTGAAGGTGGCACAGTGAGCATTATTACTATGAAGGGGGCACAATGGGCATTACTACTATAAAAGTGGCATAATGGGCATGACTACTATGAAGGGAGCGCAGATTGTATTACTATTGTAAAGTGGGTGGGCATAACTGTTATGGGGCACTGAGTGGGCATTATTACTATGAAGGAGCACATAGGGTATTTTTACTGGTATAGGGGCACAGTGAGGGCATAACTACTCTGAAGGTGCACATATAGGGAATTACAACTGTGAAGGGGGCACAGATAGGGCATTACTACATTGAAATGGGCACAGAGAAGGCATAACTACTGTAAGACTGGCACAACGAGGGCATTACATCCGTGAAGGGGACACAATAAAGGGATAAGTACTTTAAAGGGGCACAATGTGGGCATAACTACTGTGAAAGTTGTACAGTGAAGGCATAAACACCTTGAAGGGACACAATATGAGCATAACTACCATGAGAGGGCACATATCTGGACAAAACTACTGTGCAGCTTGTGCAATAAGGGCAATACTACTGTAAGGGGGTACAATTTTTAGTATTGGTGGGGGGTGCCAGAGAAAGGACACCCTAGGCATGCCACTGCTCCTGCTTGTATGACGATGGATAATAGAGATGTGTGTGAGATGCAAAGGCTTCAAGGCACTGGCAGATCCATTTTTCAGCAATGTGCTATGCATACCTCCCAGCTTTTTAAAATCGCAAAGAGGGACTATATGTGTGGCGCGCATCGCGGTAATTTTTTTCATACTAGGCTGCAGCAGGGGATTGGTTAGGCGAGTGAAGTTTCTTTATTATTTTACAGCATGTGGAGGCCCTGGGACAATTTTTTTTTCTTGAGCTTCAATGTCCATTTAAATATTAGCGCATAAATCATCAGATTATAGATATATTCCCAAATACCTTTCATTAGATATAATGGATTGTTTTGTCTAGGGAGAAATCATTAGGAGAAACAAAAAGGCCGCCGTCCTATTAGTTCACACAAAACTTGTCCTAATCACACAGGAGGACGCGTTACTTCACAACACTGAGGTAAAGAGCTGCCTCATCCTCCTCTCTGCTCTACCTGTCAGGGATTATGATCCTGAATACAGTTTAAAATGACCTTCAGCTGAATCTCTAGTAATAAAGTTCATGAGGAGACATGAAGTATAGAGCGGACGGACAGGACAGACTGTGGTAATGGAGACTGTAAACAAGTGCTGCTAGCCACATCTACTCATGAACTCCATTGCTACAGAGATTCAGCTAAAGTTCTTATCAGCTGTATTCAGGATCATAATCCCTGACAAGTAGGAGAGGATCTTGTTTTATATGTATCGAATGTGCCTTTACCTGGCATTTAAACACTCTCCTTTGCACCTGGTAGCCTCCATCACATGGTCTGATATGGGTGTGGCTTACAGTCTTGCTTTGTTCACATTGCACTAGTTGTCCTGCTGGGCGGTTGTGTGGAAGCTTGGCTGTGAGCTGGATTTCATCACCTTCAGACCTTGTTCACACCATAGGTAGCGTAGTGGTAGGACCCCTTGCCATGCTGAGAACCGTGACGTGGTGCATGATGGGCTCCGATGTGTTCCTGACAGGAATATATTGGCAAAAGTCTCTCAGCTTTTAATATCTGCTTGTATGACCAGCTAGTATAGTCAGTGGCATATCCCTTTGGTGCATTTATATTTTTTCCTGTGATTTATATATTTTTATCCGTTTGCTGCGGTCCACATGCGGTGGGACTGCTCCCCCAATGAGAAACACACTACAGTGTTAGGGGTCTGAGCAGTTCCCCCATATTGACCACTATATTTCTGTGATTCTATTTATATTACAGTGTTCACTGTGCTCTAAAAATGACATGACTTCCTTATTCTGCAGGTCAATCCGATTACGGCAATACCAGATTTGTATAGTTTTTATTTTGTTAATACTTTTAAAGAAATTGAAAACAAATCCACATTTTCTTTGCACCACCATTTTTTATTGTTTGTTTTTATATGTAAAATTGGGGAAGGGGATGATTTTTGTTTTTTTAAAACCTTTTTCTTACTTTTTATATATTAACTTTAAACCCTCTTAGGGGACTAGAACCTGGGAGTTTGTAATCTCTTGTCCCATATACTACAGGAGAAACTCGAAAAATTAGAATATTGTGCAAAAGTCCATTTATTTCAGCAATGCAAATTAAAAGGAATTGCATTAATGCAGCTTAAAATTAGAATATTGTGAAAAGGTTCAATATTCTAGGCTCAAAGTGTCACACTCCAGTCAGCTAATTAATCCATACCCCCTGAGCAAAGGGGACCTTAAAATTGTGACTTTGGGGTTTCATAAGCTGTAAGCCATAATCATCCAAATTATAACAAATAAAGGCTTGAAATATCTCACTTTGCATGTAATGAGTCTCATATGTTCGTTTCACCTTGTAAGTTGCATTACTGAAATAAATGAACTTTGCCCAATATTAAAATATTTTGAGTTTCACCTGTATAATAGAGAACTATCTTTTATAGGATTCTGCCACTCTGCCTCCTGAGCAGTACCTCGTACATGGCTTTGCAGACAGTTTACCAGAAGGCGCCTGTCACGGTCATATTGTTGTTGGACCGTGATGCGGTTGCCGCGCAGACTCGTTGCTTGTGGCAACATGTTGTTTTTGGTTTGCACGTGCAACTCCCCTTTAACCTCTTAAGGACACAGGGCGTACAGGTACGCCCTGATGTCCTGGTACTTAACCCTTTCATGACCAAAGGACATTGATGCCCCAGTGTCCAGGTCAAACTTTACAAATCTGACATGCGTCACTTTATGTGGTAATAGCTTTGGAACACTTTAACTTATCCAAGCCATTCTGAGATTGTTTTCTCGGGAAACATTGTACTTCATGACAGTCATAAATTTGAGTCAATATATATCACCTTTATTTATGAAAAAATCCAAAATTTACCCCAAAATTTTAAAAATTTACAATTTTCTAAATTTCAATTTCTCTGCTTCTAAAACAGAAAGTGATACCTCATAAAATACAATAACTTTTAAAATTACATAACATTCCCCATATGTCTACTTTATGTTGGCATCATTTTGGAAATGTTATTTTATTTTTTTAGGACGTTAGAAGGCTTAGAAGTTTAGAAGCAATTCTTTAAATTTTTAAGAACATTTCCAAAACCCACTTTTTAAGGACCAGTTCAGGTCTGAAGTCACTTTGTGTGGCTTACATAGTGGAACCCCCCCATAAATGACCCCATTGTAGAAACTACACCCCTCAAGTTACTTAAAACCAATTTTACAAACGTTATGAACCCTTTAGGTGTTCCACAAGAATTAAAGGAAAATGGAGATGACATTTCTAAATTTCACTTTTTTAGCAGATTTTCTATTTTATTAAATTTTTTCTTTAACACATTAAGGGTTAACAGCCAAACAAAACTCTATATTTATTACTCTGATTCTGCGGTTTACAGAAACACCCCACATGTGGTCATAAACTGATGTAAGGGCGCACGGCAGGGCGCAGAAGGAAAGGAACACTGTATGGTTTTTGGAAGGCAGATTGTGCTGGATTGGTTTTCTGAACTCCATATGTTTTTTATTTTTCTACCGATCGTCTTGTGCAGGGGCTCGTTTTTTGCAGAAAGAGTTGAGGTTTTTATTGGTATTTTTGGGTACATATGATTTTTTGATCATTCATTATTACACTTTATAGGGCAAGGTGGCCAAAAAATTGGCTGTTTTGGAACAGTTTTTTTTTGTTTATTTTTTACAGCGTTCATCTGAGGGGTTAGGTCATGTGACAGTTTTATAGAGCAGATCGTTACAGATGTGGCAATACCCAATATGTATACTTTTTCTTATTTATTTAAGTTTTACACAATAATAGCATTTCTGAAACCAAAAAAATTATGCTTTAGTGTCTCCGTAGTCTGAGAGCCATAGCTTTTTTATTTTTTAGGCGATTGTAAATATGGGCTCACGGTTTGATTGGTAATATTTTGGGGTATATACGCCTTTTTGATCGCTTGGTGTTGCACTTTTTGTGATGTAAGGTGACAAAAATGGCTTATTTTTTTACACCGATATTATTTTTTATGGTGTTTATTGGACGATGATGTGATATATGTGTGGTTTTTGTTTTTTTTATAGGAAAAGGCAATTTATTTTTTATATTTTTATTTATTTTTACTTTTATTATTTTCACTTCTTTTTTTCAGTTCCCTCTTGGATCTTGAAGATCCAGTGGGGCTGATGGTTGTACTATACTTTGCAATGCTCTTGCATTGCAAAGTATAATACAATCAGATGCTCTGTAGGTGGCAGCACCGGATGCCTATGCCATGGCAACCGTACGCCTTTGCAAAGCGTCCGGTTGCCATGGCAACCATCGGGCGCTGCGATCGCAGCAGCCCTGATGGTTGAGAGAGGGAGCCCCCTCCCTCTATAAACCCCATGGATGCCGCTACTGCGACATCTATGGGGTTACAGCAGTGTCAGCATAGAGCTGACACACGCTGCTGATGGCGGCGGCTCAGGAATGGAGCCGCCGCCATCACACACAGAAGGGGGGACCGATCGGGGGCAGCGCTGGAAAGGGGGGAGGGGGGGCAGCATTTCACAAATTACAGATCGGGGCAGGAGGGGGCGGACCGCATTAGGGGCAGGATACATGGATGGGGGGGCGGGGACCGATGACAGAGGCAGGGCTCACGATGGTGGTGGTGGGGGGTTGGAGGCACACAAGAAGGGGGCACAGATCGGGGGCTTCAAGAAGGGGGCACAGATTGGGGGCTTCAACAAGGGGGCACAGATTGGGGGCTTCAGGACACATTACCTGATTTTAGGCTCTGATCTGCAGAGCACAGATCAGAGCCTGAAACCGGCATTTTAACACTGCCGCGATCCGATTGGTTAGTCTGCACAGACTAACCAATCGGATCGATTGCCGGCAAGGGGCCACTCTGATTGGTCCCTTGCCAGCATTACTAGACTGTATGCTGTCCGTGACAGCAGCAGGACACGGGCAGAAGCTTTAATCCAAGCGCTTTGCAGCGGGGCATGTGCAGCTATCACGTATATATACGGATTGCAGTCGTGAAGGGGTTAAAGACACAGGGCCTGTACGTCCTGTGTATTTCCGATCACCACCGTCCAGCGGGCGGTGATTGGAACAAGGTGCCTGCTCAAATTATTGAGCAGGCACCTTGGGTCAATGCGCGGGGGGTCCCGTGACCCAATCGCCGCAAACCGCAGGTCAATTCAGACCTGCGGTTTGCGGCTTTTACTGGAGGTTGCAGCGGCGGTCAGAGGTGCCATCAGGTCCCCGTGCGGCTGTAAGAGGAACCCGATGGCGTGTATTACTCATACAGCCAATGCATTCCAATACAGAAGTATTGGAATGCATTGTAAAGGGGATCAGACCCCAAAAGTTGAAGTCTCAAAGTGGGACAAAAAATAAAGTGAAAAAAGTTAATAAAAATAAAGTTTTCCCCCCCAAAAATTAAAAGTTTCAAGTAAAAAAAAAACTTCATTTCCCCCAAATAAAGTCAAAAACTGAAAAAACTATGGCTCTCAGACACTAAAACATGATTTTTTTTTGTTTAAATGAAATCATTGTGTAAAACTTACATAAATAAAAAAAATAGTATACATATTAGGTATCGCCACGTCTGTGACAACCTGCTCTATAAAAATATCACATGATCTAACCTGTCAGATGAATATTGTAAATAACAAAAAAAATTGTGCCAAAACAGCTATTTCTTGTTACCTTGCCTCACAAAAAGTGTAATATAGAGCAACCAAAAATCATATGTACCCTAAACTAGTACCAACGAAACTGCCACCCTATCCCGTAGTTTCTAAAATGGGGTCACTTTTTTGGAGTTTCTACTCTAGGGGTGCATCAAGGGGGCTTCAAATGGGACATGGTGTCAAAAAAACTGTCCAGCAAAATCTGCCTTCCAAAAACCGTATACTACAGAATCAGGGCCATAAATATTGAGTTTTGTTTGGCTGTTAACCCTTGCTTTGTAACTGAAAAAAAAATTATAAAAAGGAAAATCTGCCAAAAAAGTGAAATTGTGAAATTGGATCTCTATTTTCCATCAATTTTTGTGGAACACCCAAAGGGTTAACAAAATTTTTAAAATCAGTTTTGAATACCTTGAGGGGTGTAGTTTATAGAATGGGGTGGTTTCTATTATGTAAGCCTCACAAAGTGACTTCAGACCTGAACTAGTCCTTAAAAAGTGGGTTTTTGAAAATTTCAGAAAAATTTCAAGATTTGCTTCTAAACTTCTAAGCTTTGTAACATCCCCAAAAAATAAAATATCATTCCCAAAATGATCCAAACATGAAGTAGACATATGGAGAATGTAAAGTAATAACTATTTTTGGAGGTATTACTATATATTATAGAAGTAGAGAAATTGAAACTTTAAAATTTGTAAATTTTTCAAAATTTGGGGTAACTTTGGTATTTTTTTTATAAATAAAAATGTTTTTCTTTTTGTACTCAGTTTTACCAGTGTCATGAAGTATAATATGTGATGAAAAAACAATCTTGGAATAGCCTGGACAAGTCAAAGCGTTTTAAAGTTATCACCACATAAAGTGACACTGGTCAGATTTGCAAAAAATGGCCTGGTCCTTAAGGTGAAAATGAGCCCGGTCCCTAAGGGGTTAAGGTGTGCCTCCCTGCTGTTTGGTGTGCTATGGGTTAATCTTCTAGCTAGTGAGGATTATGGTGTGTCCTGGGTGTGGCCACAAGCTTGTTATATATACCTGTGGCTTGCTGGCTGGAGGCAGTTGTTCTACAGCCTTGTTTGGTGATGGAGCTCTGCTTCTTGCCTGGGTGATTCTGCCCAGTCCTTGAGGGCCACCTTATTGGACATAAATTGTCTTTCCTTATGTTTGCTCCTGATTCCCTACCTCTCTTGTTATTTGTTAGGTGTGAGGTTATGTTCAGGGTTGTACGTCTTCATGGTTGTTACATGTCTGGGCTGTTGTTGGTGTTTGTCCCTACATGTATGTTTGATGTTTGCCCTGTATGTTGATGCCTGTATGCAGTGCTGCTTGTGGCTGCCATGCACTGTGTGAACATGGTTGGCTCTGGCAGAGTTGGTATGCTGGATTCCTGTGTGGGTTGTCTTGTTGTTCTTACCTGCCGATCCTCTTGCTGTGAATGGTCTCTTCTTTCCCCTGCTCCTATGTAAGGGATTTCCAGGGCGACTCAGTATATTAGGTATCCAGGGTATGAGCCGCCCCACCATCAGGGTCCGCTCATATGGTTAGGAGTTAGGGAGAGGATTAGGGACGCAATAGGAGGTGACCTGCTTCCCTTTTCCTTGCTTCCTGGCCTAGTTTCTATCAGTTATCCATCTTACATTGTACGGTATTGTTTCCCCCACTCCCCACCGTGACAGCGCCAGGCTGTCATGGTAAACGATCAAAGCCCTGTGATTTCACTGCGGGAACTCTAATTGGAAGGCAGATGGAGCCTCCTACATCTGCTTAACTCCACAGATGCCATGAGCACTATTGAACTCGGCATCTGAGGTGTTAAAGGGAACCTGTCACCGGGATTTGGGGTATAGAGCTGAGGACATGGGTTGCTAGATGGCCACTAGCACATCCGCAATACCCAGTTCCCATAGCTCTGCGTGATTTTATTGTGTAAAAAAAATTATTTAATACATATGCAAATTAACCTGAGATGAGTCAGAGCTTTAAAATATGACTCTTCTCTGGTCACACAAGTAAGATATGACTCTTTTATGTTAATTTGCATAAAAGGCGGGAAGTACAAAAATGCATAATACTTATTGAATTCGTCTGCAAATGAAATGAAAAGTGTAATTTATATGTTTAGGGTAACACAATGAACATTTAGAAACGCTCAGTGAGGGTAGAATGAGGTGACAGGTTCCCTTTAAATGACCAAGTTTGGCATGATTGCTATTCCCTGTAATTGTGGCCAGGTGCCTGCTGTATTTTAGAGCCGGCACCTGCTGTGTAGCAGCCCATCCTATACAACCGCTTACACATTATCACGTACATGTACTCAGCCATCTTCAGAACTCCCATAGAAATGAATGGAGTGGCTGCACGCATGCGCACTATACTCGGCTATCTCGAGAACTCCCATAGTAATGAATGGTGCAGCTCTGTTTCGCACATGCCCAACCGGCTGCTCCATTCATTTCCAGGGCTCCATGTGGTACGGGGTCCCCATTCTCGTGATCAGCGGAGGTCCCAACCATAGGAGAATAGTTATGCCCTATCTTGTGCCTAGAGGATAACTTCATATAACCGGAATACCCCTTTAACTACCCTCTTTCTGATCCCTATGTAGGAGTATTATCAGTACCCTTTCAACCACACCATAATCAATGACAGCATGCACTAAGTTTTTACACACTTTTAGTTCTATTAGTTCTGTCTTTTTATGACATAAGGTCCCTGGTTCCATACCTGTCATTTTGAGTGTGTGTGTGAACTGTTACTTTTAAATATCCTTTTTGGACATGTACGGTAATAATAGAATGGGATTCATGTATCATTTACTCATCTGAAATGAACATGATGTCTTAGATCTTGCTTTGTTATGCTGTCTAAACTTGTATTGATGCTTCCATTACCTGCTCACCCCCCTCCATTCTCCCCTTCTCTCCTTGTTCTTGTTCCTTGTAACAACAATAAAACAATTTTTAGAAAAATAATTCAGAAAGATTTTTCTTTTTACAGTAATAGACTTATAAACAAACGTCCACTGTGAGACAATTTTGTTTTCAAGATATTTTCCTTATCACAGGGACTGATATAAAAACGTTATCCATGTCTGCGGAATGTCAGCACTACAGAAGTAACATAAATAGTGTCACTCCTTACAATGGTGGTATGTACAAAGTATCTAGGAAGATTATCATTTTCCCGTCTACGGAGCTCTTTTTTTGCTCACCAAACTATAAAACTATAGTTTATACTGATACTATTTTGGTGTATGTATCTATGACTTGTGAATCACTTTTATTGAATTTTTGTGGGATGCAAAACAACCAAAAAATAGCATTGACTTTATGGGATACTTTTATATATTAATAATTTGGACATTTTTAGCAATTTTGTTACCAGTTCTATATTTTTGTTTAATTGAAAAAAAGGGGTTGATTTGAATTTTTTTTTACAACTTTTTCTTCTTTATTTGAACATGTTTCTAGCATAAACTGCAATGGCTTACCACTGTAGTCTATGGACTTAACAAGAACCTTACTATGGCAAACCTAGGAGCCTTCACAGAGAAAATTACCACTCGGATGCTATGATCGCAATTGACCATGGAATCTGAGGGGTTAAAAGTCAGTGATTGGAGTTCTCTCTGATCACAGACACTGGCAGAGGCCATCTTTAAAACGAATCATCTGACGTACACATACACCAGATGTTGGGAATGGTTTAAAGACACTTGGATCCTTCCTCTTACATGTTATGAATGAATCAATCATATGGCTCCACCTTCTCACAATGTTGCCCACAACCTTACTTATGGTTATGTTAACAAATGTAAAGGACTGGCATGTAGACAGGGCAGCATCGGATGGGTCATGGAATGTTGCTCCATAAACGGTGTGCAGTCCGCATTTTTTGCGGATGCATTGAAATTAATGGGTCCTCATCCAATCCGCAAAAAAATTGGAACGGATGTGGAAACAAAACACGTTAGTGTGAATGTAGCCTTACTATTTTTAAAGGGGTTATCCGACTCCTTGAAACTAATGACTGACCGGTGGTTGTGATGTCACTGGCCTAGGGTAAGCTGCAAGAAGGTTGCAGTGCTCACAATAGGGAAGGGGCCTTCTAAAACAGCTTATTGGCAGGGGCCCCAGGTATCGTTCCCTCACTGATGACCTATCTAAAAAATATGCTTGACAAAGGCTGTTGTACAGCCGTAAAGTTGCTGATTTTTTGTTTGCTGTGAAGCTCTAATAAAGATGCAATATTAATTTTCACTTATTTTCTGGCTGATTGGATCCGCGGCTGGTGTGGGGCTGTTGCAACTCCCTACAACAAGGCCGGACCGTTGAGTGCTGCTCCTGCACTTTTGTTTCTATCTAAAAAATAGGTAATCAGTTTAAAAGAGTCGGATAACCCCTTTAAAGGGGTTCTCCAGGAATTAAAAAAAATGAAAAAAATATATAATTTTATAATAAATATATTCACAAATACCTTTCATTACTTAGAATGGCTTGTTTTGTCTAGGGAGCAATCATTAGCAGAAATAAAATGGTCACCGTCCTATCAGTACACACAAAACCTGTGTCACGTCACCACAGTCTTTCCTGTCTGTCCTCTGTGTACTTCATGTCTCCTCATGAACGAAATTCCCCAGAGATTCAGCTAAAGTATTCAGGATCATAATCCCATGCAAGTAGAGAGGAGGAGGAGGCAGCTCTTTACCTCTGTGTTGTAAAGTAACTTGTCCTCATGTGTGATCAGGACAGGTTTTGTGTGAACTAAAGGGACAGCAGTGATTGCTCCCCAGACAAAACGAGCAATTATAAATAATGAAAGGTATTTGAGACTATATTTATAATAAAGTAATATGTAAGTATTTTTATTTTCTTAATTCCCGGAGAACCCCTTAAAGCTTTTTTATGGTTGTCCTTGTATTCTCTTTGATTAAACTTTCTTAATGGAAAATTAATACAATTTATTTTAAAGTAAAAGGTATCAGAATAGTTTTTTCCTCATATCCTCCATAAATAATTACTTAAAATCAATCAATACATTATATGCACCACAAAATAGTGCCTATAAACACAAAAAATCCATCCAGAGTATAAAATAGGAAAAAATGACTTCCACAGCCAATGCTGTGTTTTTTCCCCCCACTGTATAGTACAGAGTGGAAGTGGATTGTGTGTGTACAGGTGAAGTAGTGAGACTGGCTCATCAGACTGTGAAGAGAAGGACATTGTACAACATTGTGGGGGGCTGGCTAGAAGTTCCTGGACAGATTTAAGGGCCCTTTACACAGGCCGATTCTCGGTCAGATGATCGCTAGCAAGAGGCAATCAAAACAAAAGTTGGACGCACCATTCCTAATAGCAATCTAACAGACAAATGTAATAGCTAATAATTATGCAAGCCCTTTTAGTAAATAGACTTAGGTAATACAATGGAATTTTGTAGTAGAGTGTTAGGTTACTTTCACACTAGCGCTTAAGTTTTCGGGTATTGAATTTCGTCATAGGGGCGTAATACCGGAAAAAAAAACCACTTAAGTTTTGTCCCCATTTATTGTCAATGGGGACAAAAACTGAACAAAACGGAATACTCTAAAAAGCATTCCGCTCTGTTTAGTTGCGTTCCCAGACCGGAGAGCAAACTCCAACATGTTGTAGTTTGCTTTCTGTCCTGGGATGCGGAGCAAGACAGATCCGGAATTACCCACAATGCAAGTCAATGGGGGTGGAAGAGTTTTCTCTGCCACAATAGAATAACGGATCCGTCCCCTATTGACTATCAATGGAGTTAATGACGGATCCGTTTTGGCAATGGTAAAGATATGTTAAAAGGGGGCATGGCTAAGCAGCCAAAGTTAATGGCCGCTTGATCCCAGAGCTCCTGCACCCAGCGACTTCAAATCACTTACAGCCTGCACAGAAGTCATCTTAAACAGGCTGCATCACCTCCGATCCACATGTTGACCAGGGGGAAGCGACTTAGACAACAGCAGCGCAAATTAGATTTCTATCTTGACCGGGATCGGCAGATAGGGGAGTCTGCTCCTCCTTCCCTGGCATCCCTGCAAAGCTCCCGCGGCTCGTTCTCACCGCCGAAGAACTTACCAGGTGGAGCGGTGTCTCCTACAGCAGACCCAGACACAGAATGGAGCCCTGAAGTGCCCTCACCTCTGCCAGCTACAGTAAAGAGGAAGCAGAAGGCTCTTGAACATGACAAGCAACAAGCGGACAGACAAGATCTCAGCCATGCAGAGTGCTCACCCACGTGGCAGATGCCATGTTTGCCCTCCACAGGTAGTCCTGAGAAACAGAAACCGTGACTCCAGAAGCCCTCTGTGTCCCCTCAGTTGGTGAGTGAACACTACACTACCTCAGAACCCATGTATTAAGCCCCTAATCTGGATCAATTCCAGGCCTCCAACAAACCTGCCTCAGGCACTTTAATTAAAGAAAGGTTCCTGGAGGTGAGCAAATCGCTTCATGCAGACTTACAGTCATGGCTAAGCCCAATCAAATCTACCATACAGGGTCTGATCCCCAGAGTCTCCCATATAGAAAACAAGATGGGGGAATTTGCATCCTCTCATAACAACCTAGTGGATGCCCACAATGATCTATTGGAGAATTTAGAGAGAATTAAAGCCAAAATTAATGACAGATCCCGTAGGAATAATATCAAATTCCGGGGTATCTCGGAGCATATCACCAATACGGAACTCAAACAATATCTTTGTGCACTCCTCCAGGCTCTCCTGCCTTCTCTTTCAGCTCAAGAGTTGATTATTTATAGGGCTCATAGAGTGGCGCATCCAAATCATCTTCCCACTACAGTACCTACGGACGTCCTTTTAAGGATTCACTTCTTTCACATAAAATAACAAGTTCTAGAAGCTTCCAGGGAGAAGGGAACTCTCCTGGCTCCATATCAGTCTATCAAGTTATATGCTGATTTATCTGCTATCGCATTAAAACAACGCCGTCAGGTGGCCCCAGTTACCCTAGCCCTGCGGGATCATAAAATGTCTTATCACTGGGGATTCCCAGTCAAGCTTCTGATAAACAAAGATGGATCCCTACATGTCATCAGCTCTGTAGAGTCGGGGAAAGCCTTCTTATGATCATGGAACATTGACATAGCAAACTTTCTGAACCCAAGAACCCCCAACATGTTCCTCAGGATTGGCAGGTGGTGGAATCTGGAAGATACACCAAGCACTGAGGGCTGTGTGATATTTCACTCGGACGTTTGGGTGTTTATAGCATTATATCTCTAATGATCAGATTTCCAGATCACTAATCCTAATTGCCTCCGAATCCACCATAGGACTAATCAAGTGGTCTGACCACGCAGCCATTACGCTGACAGTACAAGAATCTTATGCAACTCCACGCCCTTCCCTTTGGCGCTGTAATACTTTTCTTTTATCTCACCTGACATATAAAGCTGACTTGGAGACTGCCCTATGTGAATTTTTCCAACATAATGTGGGATCAGTTTAATGCTCATTATCATTGTGGAACACCCATAAGGCGTTCATTAGAGGGAATTTTATTAAACTGAGCCTCAGAGATAAAAGAATTTCTGAGCTACTAACCTCTATAAAGGAAGCGGAGACCAAGAATAAAGCTTCACCTGGGCTCTCAGATCATTTGAAAGACCTCAAACGTCAACCTAAAGATTGTCTCCTGTACAGGTTTGAACACAACCTACAAAAGGTTAAAGCTAAATATTATTCCCAAAATAACAAAGTAGGGAGATTATTGGCTCAGAGGATTAAATCCAGGATTCCCTACTTACGTTCCTCTAAAGCATGGATGTCAAACTCATGGCCCTCCAGATGTTGCAAAACTACAACTCCCATCATTCCCTGATAGCTGTAGTATGCCCAGGCATGATGGGAGTTGTAGTTTTGCAACAGCTGGAGGGCCACGAGTTTGACATCCCTGCTCTAAAGACAACTCATTGATCATAGACCCCCAAGGTATTGTGGACAGCTTTATGGAATACTATTCCTCCCTTTATAACCTAAACTCCTCTCAAGATGTATCTTTTGGATCTCAGGCAGAAATTAAGGCATTCTTGAAAGACCTTAACCTACCTCATATCTCAGCCGAACAATTAGACCTGTTAAGCAATCCTCTCCACTAATAAGCTCCATAAAATTATAAAATACCTTCCAACCAGAAAGCCCCGGGACCTGATGGTCTTTCTAATAGTTATTATAAGACCTTTTCAGATATCCTCTTTCCCTTTATGCAGGAAGCATTACAGAAAGGTTTCTCTAGCGGCTCCTTCCCATCGGAGATGCTCTCAGCAGTCATAGTCACCATTCCGAAAACAGGGAAATCACCAGACACTCCGCAGAACTTTAGGCCCATTTCGCTATTAAATATTGACCTAAAAATCTACGTCAAAAGATCCCACTGAGATTAAAATGCTAATGAATCTTTTGAAACAAACATCCTGGTACTTACTGGAGAAAATGAAAGGTACTTTAGATAAATTGGAACAGTAGGACCTCTACTAGCGTCAATAGGAAGTTGATTATCAGGGAATTTAGGGGAGATTCAGCTATGTTAGGGAGAGATGGTACCTGATCTTCTTGAAGCTAGGGTGGGGGGAAGGGAGGGGGGCGAGTTTGGATTGTGATATAAAGGGCTTTGTTTACTAACTCTTGGTATTGATTTCCAATAGATATATGCATAATGATTCTGTAAACATTGGATTTGTACAATGTAACCAATTGATAAATCAAAAAGAATAAAATCAAAAAATCTACGCCAAAGCCCTAGCTGCTCGCCTGGCACCCATTCTACCTTCGTTAATAGATTGTGACAAATCTGGATTTATCAACGGTAGACAAATAATCGGGAACACACGGAGAGTTATGAACATAGTTGACCTTGTTGGGAGGTCCGGTGTGGGCACTGGCGGATCCAGGGGGGGGCAATTGCTCAGAAGTGGGAGGCGGCGGCGGGGCACAGGGAGATGAACGCTTCCATTGTGGAAGCGCTCATCTCCATAGTCATCTGTATCTCCATCCTCAGGACAGCGATACAGATGCCTGTGCTGTGGGGCAGGGGAGGGAGAGGCGTGTCCCTTCCCCTTCCTCTGATAGGCTGCAGGCACTAGGCTGGCAGCCTATAAGAGGGTGGCGCGATGACGTCATCACACCGCCAGAGCCGTACAGCGCGGGACACAGGCCGGAAGCGGCCTGCATCTCAACGCGGCCAAGGAGGTAAGTATAAGTGTTTATTTTTTTTTATATGTACAATAGTTTTACTGGCACATTGGGGGGGCCTCTTGTTACTGGCACATTGGGGGGCCTCTTGTTACTGAAAGATTGGGGGGCTTCTTGTTACTGGCACATTGGGGGGGCTCTTGTTACTGGCACATTGGGGGGAATTCTTGTTACTGGCACATGGGGGCTCTTGTTACTGGCACATGGGGGGCCTCTTGTTACTGGCACATTGGGGGCGGCTCTTGCTACTGGCACATTAGGGGGGTCGGATCTTATTACTGGCACATTGGGGGGCAGCTCTTGTTACTGGCACATTTAGGGGCTGCTTATTACTGGCACATGATGGGTGGGTGCTTATAACTGGCACATGATGGGAGATGCTTATTACTGGCACATGATGGGGGCTTTTATTACTGGCACATGATTGGGGGGCCTCTTGTTATTGGCACATTGGGGGCTCTTATTACTGGTACATGATGGGGGATTTTATTACTGGCACATGATGGGGGCTCTTTTTACTGGCACATGATGGGGGGTGCTTATTACTGGCACATGATGAGGGGGCTCTTATTACTGTCACATGATGGTGGGGGCTCTTATTACTGTCACATGATGGGGGCTCTTATTACAGGCACATGATGGGGGGGCTCTTATTACTGGCACATGATGGGGGTTCTTATTACTGGCACATGATGGGGGGTGCCTATTACTGGCACATGATGGGGGGCTCTTATTACTGGCATGTGATGGGGGGCTCTTATTACTGGCACATGATTGGGGCACTTCTTACTGGCACATTATTGGTGGGCACTAAAAGGGCATCTACTGAGGCCACAAAGAAGGGGTATTTTATATGGGGAGCTCTGTACAGTAGCATTTTATACTGGGACACATTATGGTGGGTACTATGGGGAAGGGGGGAGAGGAGTACTATGGGGTCATCTACGGGGAGCACTATGAAGGGGGTATTTTATACTTGCAAATTATGGGGGATACTGAGGGAATCTATTGGGGCATTTTATACTGGTACATTATGGGGGGCACTAGGAGGAAGGGGGGAGAAGAGCACTATGGTGGCATTTACTAGGGGCACTATATAAGGGTATTTTATACTGGCACATTATGGGGGCACTATGGGGATATTAGCTCACCTGGGGGCATTACAAGGGGGTATTTTTTGCACATTATAAGGAGAATTATTTCTACTGGTGGGGCATTATGGTGGGCTTTATTACTCCCCCATGGTATGACCCTCTAATAGCAGCACCAGCCTCTCCCTGCTCTGCTATCCCTCTGCCCCTTCTCCAAATCCTTATTATGAAATCTTTCTCATTAGGATAAAACACAACTTCAACTCCACTGAGCCCCCCCAGCCAAAGTGTTGAAGTGGCGTCCGAGATCCCCAAGGGCCAAGCCAAGTAATTGTAGGTTTTCATGTGAAATATGTTTGTTATACACATATAGCATACACTGTGCCACACAATATACAGTTTACCTCTACTCTGTGTAGTCTGTTCTATAAGCACCATTGTTTTGTGGAGGCGGACAGAAAATAATCTGGAAGTGCCTCTCCCGAGACCAGGATCTGGATCTGCCACTGGGTGTGGGGGCGGTGTTGGTTACCCTGGATGCCGAGAAGGCATTTGACCGTATTAACTGGTCTTTTGCCTTCTCGGTGCTTTAAACAATGGGATTGTGTGGCCCCTTCCTGGGAGCCGTGAAGGCCCTATATAGTAACCCCTCGTCTCGCGTTTATTTAAATAACGCCTTATCCTCCCCATTTACAATCACCAATGGCACCCATCAGCGGTACCCTCTTTCCCCTCTCATATTTATCATATCCATTGAACCCTTAGCCCAGGCTATCCACAGATCTGAAGAGGTTAAAGATATTGATATTGGGGATAGGTCTCACAAACTATCTCTGTATGCTGATTATGTCATTCTGACACTCAGTTCTCCAGAACTCTCCTTACCGGCAGTTATGGGAATTATCCATCAGTATGGTAAATACTCCTTTTATAAAGTTAATGATAAGAAATCCCAGGCCTTACCCATCAATATCAAGTCTTCCTCCCTGTCAAAGCTACAATCTAGATTCAAGGTAGATTGGCAGACAGAATGTGTTCAATATCTAGGAACTAAAGTTGCTAAAAACACTAAACTCCTATACCGCCTTAACTATCTCCCCCTGATTGAGGTAGTGGAAAAAGATATGCTCCAATTCATTAAATATCATGGGTGGGTTGAATAGCAACCTTCCAGATGCTGACCCTTCCAAAAATCCTATATCTATTTAGGACAGTACCTATATCTATCCCGACATTGTTTTTCCACCGCATAAATAAGCTACTTAACACCTTAATTTGGACACCTAAACGCCCACGAATTGCTTGCAAATTTCAGAATAAATTTTGAAAAACCAGTGGCCTAGGCCTTCCCAATGTTTACAACTATTACTTGGCTACTCATTTGAGTTTCTTGAGAGAGTGGTGGAGAAGTGATTTACAACATCACTGGATCCAGATTGAGACATTCATGTCTCCTAGAAGCAACCTGAAAGCTTTACTTATAGCAGCCCTTGACCCATCACTCTCTCTAGGAACCCTCCCAAGCTTCCCCCCTTTCTCCATCTCAGCTTGGAGAGCCTTTTACTCAAAAGCTCCCAAAGTTAAGTTTTCAACTAAGACTTATGCCCCACTGGAGACACTAGCCTTTTCATCTCTGATCTGGACCTGGCCTTATGATAGTCCAAAGGACTCTCTTCAATAACGCTTCTCTTTGAATAAATTCTCTTCCTTACATGATCAATATTCCATACCCCACAGAGAGTTTTATAAATACCTTAGAATACACCATCTCTTACACTCTAAAGACCCATTTCAGGTATTTGCTTGTAAGGAGGTTATCGACCTCTGGAACACAGCAGAGCACTCATCGACTGGTCTACGGCCTCTATATGCTATACTTAGTTCCAAAGTATTTGTGAAATCTGCTCCATTTATAACGTGGGAAAGGGAACTTGGTGGGAAATTTCCTATTTCTATCTGGTTCTCTTCACTATCTTTTATATCTAAAACTTTTACCTGTGTTTCTCACTACGAGTCTGCTATCAAAACAATGCTGAGATGGTACCTTACTCCAGACAGATTGAGTCACATTTATACAGGAACTTCTCACCTTTGTTGCAGAGGATGTGGAGGCAGAGGATCCCTATTACATATCTTATGGTCTTGCCCTACCTACTATCCAACACCTTTGGAAGGAAAGTTTTGATCTTTTAGCTTCTGTACTGGGGAGAAGTATTAATCCTACCCCTGAATTAGCTCTATTGTTCCACAATATCATGGACCACCCAGTTCAAAACCGTTATATTGTGGGACATATTCTGCTTTCAACTAAACTGGTATTAACAAGATATTGGCAATCCCCTGCCGTTCCCCACATACAAGAAGTGATAACACTGGTGAACACCTCATGTGCATACGAGAAAATGTTACCTTATAATAATCATACCTCTTAGAAATTATCGTTGTCTAACATTCATGCGGTTATTCCAAGCAAGTGAAGTCCCTAACACTTCTTGGTGTAGCTGAAAATGTACTTTGAACAGATTTGTTTGTGTAACATGATTTTCCTTTTCTTATGTTTTCATTATTTGACGTACATTATATATGGATCTCCAATCTTCTAAATGTTGAAGTTCGACAGCAGGTAGTGCGCTACTAGTGTTCACACCTAACGCTGTGGGTAATTTACTTCCCACAATATAATAGATTTTCACTCATCTACTTGATAACTGGTGAAAATTAGAACTGTCATGAATTGTTAAATAGATGGGTACTGTTTATTTGTACAAACTTCAATGTATAAATCCTAATGGATTTTTGTTACAATGCTTTATTGTACGCTTGGAAAATTCAATATAAAACATTTGTTCTAACGATATGTTAAAGATAATACAACCGGATCCGTTCATAGCTGATGCAGACGGTTGTATTATCAGTAACGGAAGCGTTTTTGCTGGACCCTGCCAGATCCAGCAAAATCGCTAGTGTGAAAGTAGCCATAGATACATTTGTGTATAAGTGTCATTGGTATCCAAAGTGGAGTAATGTGGTATGACGGAAAGTAAGTGTCACCGCCAGTTCTGTGAGAATGTCTGACAGACGTTCTTCTCTACCTCTTGTATGACGTTCTTTGTTTTGGTTTCACTTTGTCATCTCCTTTCCTTCTGCCAGGTGTCACTTATTTAGACTAATCGTCTTCCTTTATATTCCCTCCCATACTGCCTCACTTTGCGGTTTATACTACTTCCTGGATGAAGTGTTCACTGCTGGAGGCAGCTGTTTGCTCAGATAAGTCTTTTCCTTTATTGTGTTTCCTTGCTGGCTTGATTCTAGGTGACCCTGACTCCGTCCGTATTAAGTGCAGGGAGCCGGTGGTCGTGTCCCCTCACTATTATAGGGTTTTCAGGTGTCACACAGTCTTAGGTACGTTGGCATGCAATCTTCTACCATTGAGACCCTTGCATGTGCATAGCAGTCAGGGAGAGCTCTTAGGGTTTCAAAGGGCTCACCTATATGCTCCTTAGTTTGGGATCAAGCCAGTCTGTCGTTTATTCATAAGTTCCAGCTATCTGCAACTTCACCTGTGACAGTAAGCAACTTGGGAGAGTGGGTATGCAAAGTACTAGGCTTCAAGATTGTTAAGTTGGTAGACCGGAGGGTGGGTGGAATGGCTCTATTAGACAGAAGGTAGGAAAAAGTTGTGGGGCGCCAATGTTGACCTCTTGCCCATGTAAGAAATAATTAGTGATAGATGATTGAAACAAGCATAAAGGATAAAAATGCTTGCATGAAATGGAACGCCTCCTAGTCTATTACTAATAAGAGGTGATCAATGAGGCTATAGAAACTATATTATGCCAAAATTATTCAAAATTAATGTGTTACTCACTTCACTAGGGAGGGCGCAAGATAAACTCAAGACACTTGCAGCCCTCACCTCCCTCCCCGAGATAGCTTGTAGAGTATTCGACACCCCGTCCATACACCAATATGGACCAGAGGACTCCAGTTGTAGAATGGTGCTTTATTAGAATGTAGCTTGATGCATGTCCTTCTTCAGGAGCATATACAATACATACATATACATGACTTACACTTATATAGGGATAGATGTTGGTTATCTGGATCACCACATGTGTCTCGTTGGGTATTGGTTACTTCCAGTCACATGACTACATGACTTCCGGTACGGAAGTAACAAAAAGTGCATTCCAACGTTGGAACGCATATGGTCTTTTAAACATGCTAAAAGCAACGGAAATTTATCCAAATGGTATTCCAACATGTGGAGTGGGTGGAGTGATGGAAGTCTAAGGATATCAAGCAATAACAGCACTAGAGGGATAATATTATACAATTAAGACTTAACTTTTAATGAATTGTATCTAAAATGAATTAACACACTGAATACACAAATAAAAATTGGAACAATCTTACGGTATGCTGATGAATTGATTAGTGCACGGATACCAGAATGGTTGGCACAGGGAGGGGGGGTATAAGGGATGATTCAATGTGTGTGTCTTATCCCTATTTTGCCCTGTCAGGTCTATTTTGCCCTGATGACCTCCAAATATAGAGTCATAACCCTGACAAGGACGGCCCGTCCTGAACCTTACGCTTTTAAAAATCCCTAAAAGACCCTGTTAGGGGAGAGGGATAAATAACTAGACCCTATCAAGGTAAAAAAATGTAAAACACAAATCTTCCAACGCGTTTCGTTTAATCAAGTTCCCCAAGACTTATCAGGGGACGGGGGACCAGTCAGTGCGGAGAGGCTAATAGTGAATAGTGAAAAGCCCTACCACCTCTAGGTGTAAAGAAAAAAAGTGGCCTGGCAGCATCTGATGTGTGGCGGCAGTGTGGAGCCCCATGCCGCAGTTTGAATGGATACGAGGATTGCACCTCATCTCTCAGTTCCGGGTTGTTCGCTGACGTCACCGGTAATACTTACAGGAGTGCAGGGTAGCCAGAGCGTGTCACGTAGGAGCAGGGGGCGTGACAGAGATGTCAGTGTAGCGTCGGCGCTACCTAGCAACACATGACACCACCCCCAGTATCTTGCAAAGCAGGAAGCCGTATGCACGTCCTGTTGTTATACATATCATGTATTCACACTCTGTAGGACATTTAAGTGGTGGAATCCCTTACTGGTGAGAGGAACAAAGGCTATAAGTTCAAAATGTATCCTATAGATGAATATGGACATATCTCTTTATTGTTCTTTGAGAGGCAAAAACAAAAAATAGAAACAAAGCACACCCCTACTGCTGTATGTTATATGAAGGGTGTTTTCAAAAGATACAAAAATTCAAAAAGACTTCTGGGATTATAAGAAACAACCAAAATGTAACCGTTTGTTCTGTCCAAGGTGACTGTAAGTCCTGAGTTTAAAGATCCACCATGACTCTCTTTAGAGAATTTTTTTTATCCCAGTAACCTTCTCTTGGTGGGCAGGGAATTTTTTCAATGCCTACAAATCGGATACATTTTGTTACCCTCATGCAACTCCACTATATGTCTGGCCACTGTTGTACCCCTTTCATTGCGAATATCTCCCATGTGTTCCCCAATGTGTTGGCATACTGGAGACACGTAATCAGGTATATGACCCCTACTGTGCGGCAATTAATAAAATCACGGATTATAAAAGTAGTTTCATCCATATTGCTCTTAAAAGATTTGGTAGTCGGTATTAGGTCACAGAAATTACAATTACCGCAGCAAAAACAACCTGATATTGGATTGTTTAACCAAATTTTGGGGTCCTTTTTTAATTTGGATTCAAAGTGGCTATGCACAAAGTGGTCCTTCAGACTACTTCCTCGCCTATAGGTAATCGAGGGTAGGGGACCAATGACATCACATACGTCCGGGTCCATACGGAGGATGTTTCAATGTTGGGAGATGGTATCCCTTACTCGTTTATACGTGGTGTCAAAGGTCCATTTTGTTGTCTAGTGGTTGCAGCAGAGTGGTACGTTCCTGATTAAGTGCTCTTTGGTACGCGGGGCGTAAAACTTTGTCAGGGTAACCCCTCTCATGAAAGCGTGTTGCAATTTGACTGATCTACAAAATCCTGTTCCTCTGAGCAATTCCGCCGGAGCCTAAGGTACTGCCCAGTCAGAATGCCCCGTTTTAATGGGAAAGGATGACGGCTCTCCCATCTTAGTAAGGAGTTTGTACAAATTCACTAAAATCCTCCCTGGACCCACTCCAAATTATGAAAATATTGTCTATGAAGCGGATCCAGAGAACAACGTCAGTTGTGCCTTGTAGTGCCTTGTAGTGGAACATCCCCAAACACCATAGTCTTCTCCCACCTGCCCAGGAGCAGATTTGCATACAATTGCACACAAGAACTGCCCATCGCAGTGCCCCTGAGCTGCTGGTAAAGGCGACGGTCAAACAGGAGAAAATTCCACTTCAAAACAAACTCAAGTATCTCCCCTATAAAGGTATTATGTGCTATCAGGTGCTATCCCCTGGCCTTTAAGAAGTGTTCCACAGCCTTCAATCTAAACTGGTGTGGTATGGAGGAGTAAAGAGCCTCTACATCAATATATGCAAGCCACCAATCCTTCTCCATAGTAATATCTTCAAGACGCAGGAGAAGATCCCCCGTGTCTCGAATATAGGATGGGAGACTCTATACAAAAGGTCTTAAAATCTTGTCTATGTAGATCTCACAATTCTGTGATAAACTGCCCACACCAGAGACTATGGGGCGACCTTTTAGGGGAGATGTCCCTTTATGAATCTTTGGGAGGCAATAGAATGGGTGTATAGAAAGCAGATAATCTAAATCCTCCTCACTGATCAGTTTATTCGATTTTGCTCTCAATAGTATCGCTTTAAGTTCTTCCTTGTATTGGGGAGTAGGATCAACCTGGAGAGATTCATATCCACTTTTGTCCCTCAGAATTATTCGGCACATGTTGGCATATTGTTCGGTGTCCATTATCACAATATTGCCCCCTTTATCCGAGGGTTTAATGGTAATAGAACGATCCTTCTCAAAGGAGTTGAGGGCCATGGGATCCTCCAGGCTGACATTATGATATAAAGGAAAGGGATCCAATGCTGTCAAGTCCCTTATAGTATTTCATAGAAATGCATCAATGCACCCTGGGGAGGCATTTTACCGCTCTTGTTTTTCCAATTGGTAAAAGGACCCTTATCCCCTTAGCTTGACCGGTTCTTTATCTAGTTCATATAGCAGCTTAACATCATCTAAAATCTCGGCTGGGATACCCAAATCACGGCTCTCCCTCTTGTTTTGTACCTGAAAGTATTTATGCCAGCGTAAATTCCTAGCAAAAAAGGTTTAAATCCTTGACCCAATTAAATAAATTAAAGTGGGATGTAGGTACAAATGACAAACCCTGTTTTAATATCGACATTTCAGGATCAGTGATGATCCGAGAGGCCAAATTGATTACCTGAGTATCGAAGTCTACTGGCCCTGTGTGGGTTGAGGTACTGTGTTTCTGTTCCGTAGAAGGTAGGGGGTCTCTTGTTCCAAAAAATGTGTAGTAACTGTTCCACCTGGTTGACATCCACCTCTGCCTCTAGATCTCCCTTCACGACCTCTACTTTTTAATTATTATTTAATTATTATTTATTATTAAAGCGTCAATCATTCCATAGCGCTGTACATATGAAAATTGGTATATATACATGTTACAGACAATTGCACTAAGCATGAACAAGATGAGTTACAAACTGGTACAGAAGGAGAGAGGGCCCTGCCCATGAGGGCTTACAAGCTACACGGTATGGGAGAAGGACACAGTAGGTGAGGGTGAAGCTGGTCATGGCGGTATACAGGCAGCAGGGTCACTGATTGTAGGCTTGTCTGAAGAGGTGGGCTTTTAGGTTTCTTTTGAAGGATTCCATTGTAGGCAAGAGTCTGATATGTTGGGGTAGTGAGTTCCAGAGGGGGGATGCAAGGTAGAAATCTTGGAGGAGATTGTGGGAAGAGGTGATAGGAGAGAAGGAGATTTCATGTGGGGATGTATCGGGACAGTAGCTCAGAGATGTAGGGAGGGGACAGGTTGTGGACAGCCTTGTATGTATTTGTTAGTATTTTTAAGTGAATTCGTTGGGCCATCGTATTATTATGTTCCTACCCGACTAGTTCCTCCATGCTACAAATATTACTAATTTTCTCATACCACATGGCAATAGTAGGTGGCTCAACTTCTCTCCATTTCATCCGTATTAAAAGCATTGCAGTGGATATCATGTGTGCTGGTAAACTTTCTTTATCAGGTCTATATGTGTCAGTGGGTTTCCACAATAGTACGAATGGGGCCGAGAGGTGCAATTGAGTGGAGCATACAGTACAGACCAAAAGTTTGGACACACCTTCTCATTCAAAGAGTTTTCTTTATTTTCATGACTATGAAAATTGTAGATTCACACTGAAGGCATCAAAACTATGAATTAACACATGTGGAATTATATACATAACAAAAAAGTGTGAAACAACTGAAAATATGTCATATTCTAGGTTCTTCAAAGTAGCCACCTTTTGCTTTGATTACTGCTTTGCACACTCTTGGCATTCTCTTGATGAGCTTCAAGAGGTAGTCACCTGAAATGGTTTTCACTTCACAGGTGTGCCCTGTCAGGTTTAATAAGTGGGATTTCTTGCCTTATAAATGGGGTTGGGACCATCAGTTGCGTTGTGGAGAAGTCAGGTGGATACACAGCTGATAGTCCTACTGAATAGACTGTTAGAATTTGTATTATTGCAAGAAAAAAGCAGCTAAGTAAAGAAAAACGAGTGGCCATCATTACTTTAAGAAATGAAGGTCCGTCAGTCTGAAAAATTGGGAAAACTTTGAAAGAATCCCCAAGTACAGTCACAAAAATCATCAAGCGCTACAAAGAAACTGGCTCACATGCGGACCGCCCCAGGAAAGGAAGACCAAGAGTCACCTCTGCTGTGGAGGATAAGTTCATCCAAGTCACCAGCCTCAGAAATCGCAGGTTTCGAGTTCTAGCAGCAGACACATCTCTAGAACAACTGTTAAGAGGAGACTATGTGAATCAAGCCTTCATGGTAGAATATCTGCTAGGAAACCACTGCTAAGGACAGGCAACAAGCAGAAGAGACTTGTTTGGGCTAAAGAACACAAGGAATGGACATTAGACCAGTGGAAATCTGTGCTTTGGTCTGATGAGTCCAAATTTGAGATCTTTGGTTCCAACCACCGTGTCTTTGTGCGACCCAGAAAAGGTGAACGGATGGATTCTACATGCCTGGTTCCCATTGTGATGCATGGAGGAGGAGGTGTGATGGTGTGGGGGTGCTTTGTTGGTGACACTGTTGGGGATTTATTCAAAATTGAAGGCATACTGAACCAGCATGGCTACCACAGCATCTTGCAGCGGCATGCTATTCCATCCGGTTTGCGTTTAGTTGGACCATTATTTATTTTTCAACAGGACAATGACCCCAAACACACCTCCAGGCTATGTAAGGGCTATTTGACCATGAAGGAGAGTGATGGGGTGCTGCGCCAGATGACCTGGCCTCCACAGTCACCAGACCTGAACCCAATCAAGATGGTTTGGGATGAGCTGGACCGCAGAGTGAAGGCAAAAGGGCCAACAAGTGCTAAGCATCTCTGGAAACTCCTTTAAGACTGTTGGAAGACCATTTCAGGTGACTACCTCTTGAAGCTCATCAAGAGAATGCCAAGAGTGTGCAAAGCAGTAATCAAAGCAAAAGGTGGCTACTTTGAAGAACCTAGAATATGACATATTTTCAGTTGTTTCACACTTTTTTGTTATGTATATAATTCTACATGTGTTAATTCATAGTTGTGATGCCTTCAGTGTGAATCTACAATTTTCATACACTTTTGGTCTGTACTGTATATGGTTTATGGACTTTTTAACTTCTAACCAAAACTGTCTCAGTGCTGGGCACGACCACCAAATATGGGAAATGCCACATGTGCCATCAGTGCACCTCCAACACTGATCAGTTGGAAGAAGGTGTATTCTATGTAGGAATTCAGGTGTCCGGTAGAATCTGGTCAGTATTTTCAGTGAGTTTTCTTGAATCTTTATACACCTGGAGAATCCTTGTGAATGTGATATTATAAACTTTTTACTGTTATCATCCAATTTAATATTTAGCTCTTTCTCCCATGCGGTTAAGTATGTAGGAACCTGCTGATCTCTAGTGGTCAACAGTTGTTTATATATCATCGAGAGACACTTTGGTGGGAGAGAGGGTAACTGTGTAATTTTCTAACCATGTAGGGTCAGGGAGGGGCAGGAATTTATATTTTTTTAAATTTAGCGCATGATGTCTCAAAGTCCCATTTCTGCAGAGTATTCTCTTTTTTTTTTAAAGGCTTTATTTTTCTATTTTCAGAAGGAAAGAAAAACACATCAAATATGGGAGAACAACCCCCGTAACAAGGTATAAACCTCAACCATCACATTCAAATTGACAGGCAAGACAATAGAATTACATATAGATGATGTATCTTCAAGTGTACATGTTATTAATACAGTTCTCATCACTCGCAAAGCAGAGTTGTTTCATTATAGCCTGTCACCATTCACACACCCATTCATTCTGGCAGTGACCGAATCATCTCTTAACTTTCCCAGCTCAATTACACTGTAACCAAGTTCACACCCAGCCAAATAGCCCAGATTTTCCCCAATTTTTCCGGTAGCCCCTGGCTTAATAGGTTAACTTATATACTGATAATGTAGCATTAATAAGCTGGATCCAATGAGATAGTGTTGGTTTTTTTTGGGGGGGGTTCCAATTCAGCAAAATGGACTTTCTCCCATAAAACATCAATAGCCTATAAAGGATTTTGGTATGTTTAGTTGGAATAATATCATTAACAAGGCCCAGTAAACTAACTTCAGGTGTTACAACTGCTGGGAGCCCCAAATGAGTATTAATGTACTTATGCACCTGTACCCAGAATTCAGCAATAACCGGACACTCCCATATCATGTGTAATAGGGTTCCCTTATCATTATTACATCTTGTACATGTGTCTGAATCAAGTCTATGCATGTGTACCAATCTCACTGGGGTAAATTAGACTCTGTGTAACCATTTTGCCTGAATCAGCTGATCCCGTGCACAAATCACTGTCCTCCAGGAGGCAGACAGCTCTTTCTCATGATAATCTTCCAATGCAGGACTATCAGCCTTCCATTTAAGAAAAGCCCTTGTCATCGGCGAAGGTCGGGAGGATAGAAGGAAAAGGCAAGTAGATGAGACCATCTTGGTATGATTTGCCCGTCTGGCGATTTTCTCCATTCCACTATAGTCTAGCCTCAAAGAACCAGCCCCAAACCCTACTCATCACCTCCGTGCTGCACTGCCATCTGCCAACTCCTGATGCGATCCTTCACATAGGCTTCAGGCTAGGGGTCTGAAGCCTATGAGACAGTAGAGCGCTGGAATGGATTTGCTCTAGGGAGGTATGATGTCGGGAAAGAGGCGGAGTCTCGTCATACAGGGGGCGGGGCCTCAAGATATGCAGGAAATTCAACAGAGCAGGATATTGGAGAGAGGAGCAGAAGCTACAGGTCAGTATTTGGAGGAGAAGATTGACTGTTATGTGTACTTGGGGGGGGGGGGGGGTTTGCAGGGGCTGAAGGGAGGAGGAATAATCCTTGTACAAGTGGAGACTGTTAGAGGGGTCTGAAGAGAGGGGGGTGAAGTGATATTATTTACATGGGGACTGTATGCTGGAGGGGCTGAAGGCAGGAGGGGTGATATTATTTTACATGGGGACTGTATGCTGGAAGGGCTGAAGGCAGGGGGAGTTTTGTATTTTACATGGAACTGTATGTTGGAGGGGCTGAATCAGGGCGTGATGTATTTTACATGGGACTGTATGCTAAAGGGGCTCAAGGCAGGCAGCGAAGAGAGGAAGGGTGATATTATTTACATGGGACTGTATGTTGGAGGGGCTGAAGGCAGGGCGTGATGTATTTTACATGGGACTGTATACTGAAGGGGCTCAAGGCAGGCAGCGAAGAGAGGAAGGGTGATATTATTTACATGGGACTGTATGTTGGAGGGGCTGAAGGCGGGGCATGATGTATTTTACATGGGACTGTATGCTGAAGGGGCTCAAGGCAGGCAGCGAAGAGAGGAAGGGTGATATTATTTACATGGGACTGTATGTTGGAGGTTCTGAAGGCAAGGAGTGATGTATTTTACATGGGACTGTATTCTGGAGGGGCTGAAGAGCGACATTATTATTAGCATTAGGGTCCATTCACACGTCCGCAGTGTTTTGCAGATCCGCAATAGACCCGGCCGGCACCCCCATAGAACAGCCTATTCTCCTCTACTCTGCATATACGCGGCTGAAAGAAGGTATCATGGCGGTCTTATCTCCGAATGAAGACGTTGAGGAAGGTCTACATCACAGGACACGTCACTGGATGTAACAGGTATGTGCTGCTGTACTCTACATATAATGGTATACACTATACAGTAATGCCCATCCACATATCTGTTTGAGGGGGGTGGGTGGGCATAGGATTTAGCCCACACTGCCAAAGCCCCAGCCTCCCACCCATCTACTACATTATCTGTACTCAGAGTTACCACTGTGTTGTTTGTGGTATTACATAGGACTGCAGGTGACATCTGCTACATTATCTGTACTCAGTTATCACTGTGTTATCTGTGGTGTTACATAGGACTGTAGGTGACATGTACTGCATTATTTGTAAAAAGGGGCGTGTTCAAAGGTTGGGGGGGAGAAATATTTGGCTTGCCCCGGGTGCTGGCAACCCACGCTACGCCACTGGAACTCTGCCCTGTATGTTCCCTGCTGCTTGCTACCCCTCCTCAATTACACCCCTGTATAATGTACCCTAATACCCCTCAGTTATATGATACCGTATAACTGAGGGGTATCAGGGTAAATTACAGAGGGTAATATAACTGAAGGATCAGGGTAAATTATACAGGGGGTAAAACTAAGGGGTATTAGGGTAAATTATTATACAGGGGTAATATAACTGAGGAGGGCTATCTCAGGGGACATGATGAAGGAGTAATATAACTTATATAATATAAGTTATATTACCCCTGTATAATGTCCCTGATAGCCCTCCTAAGTTATATTACTCCTGTATAATTTACCCTGATAGCCCTTAGTTATCTTACCCCTGTATAATAATGTACCCTGATACCCCTTAGTGTATTTGTGTGTGTGTGTGTATATATATATATATATATATATACATACATACACAATTAGGGTGCACACCCTAATGCAATAAGCTGCGCACGCCTATGCTCGCAAGCATGTCTCAGTTGAAAAAATCTAAAGAGAGATGCTCGTGGTAAGTTGAATTCAGTCTGTAGGTCTGAGAACGTTTAAAAAAAACTTTTCTCGTATACTTGAGTGAGGTATTTGATGCCCCTTTGCGGCCAGAACTCAAAATCAGGTAGAGAATTTAGTTCCACCAGTTTGGAATTCCCCCACGAAGGCGTAACTGGGGATAGTGTACTGCTTTTCCCTCTATCCTCTACCACCACCACAGAGGCATTCCATGCATTGATCACCCCCACCATTAGTGTAGTGAGATGTTGTACCTGGTATTTCCCTGCTCTATACACGCCGCCTCCAATACCACCGCCGGATTATAAGGGTCTGCCTTAATCCACCAGGCCGCATAGTTTAATCGTGTCGCAATGTAGTATAGATAAATATCTGGAAGTGCTAGGCCGCCTCTCTCATTAGTAGCTTTCAAAGTATCTCTGGCTATGCGGGTGACAGATGTAGGGTCTGAAAGTGAGATTTCAGTAAAGTTAAGGGGGTTGCTCTATATATGTATAATAACTTAGGAAGAAGGATCATTTTGAATATATTAATACGTCCTATCAGAGACAGCGGTAATGCCTCCCAATCTTTCAGTTTTTGAGAGATGTGTTTAACTACCAGGTGTATGTTCAAAGCAACAAATTGGGTGACATCTTTGTGTATAACTATTCCCAGGTACGTGAAAGTATTTACCACCTGAAGCGATGACCTGGATGAGACACTCCGAGGGGACAACTCATCGACCGATTTGGCCCAATTCACACATAATCCCGAGAATGATCCATACAGGTCAACTATCTCTAGCAAGGCTTTCAGGGAATGGCCTACATCTCCTAAGTATATCAGCATATAATCCGCATAAAGTGAGATCTTTTCGGAGATACCTGCAATATCCCAACCTTGTATACTATTACTACCTGCTATATACACCGATAGCGGTTCCATTACTAAAGCAAACAGAAGGGGTGACAGAGGACACCCTTGTCTGGTGCCCCTTTCCAGCACAAACGGTTTGGACAAATATCCATTAACTCTTACTCTAGCTGTCGGTCGCAAGTATAGCAGGTGCAACCACTGGATGAATTTTTTTTTAGGACTTCCCACATAAAACCCCACTCCACCGAATCAAATGCCTTCTCGTTATCCAATGAGGCGATCGCGTTGTTTCCTGCATTATCATGCGTGATTTTTAAGTTTGTTACAAGGTGTCTCAGGTTTATGTTTATGTTTATGTTGTTTTCCCAGGCATAAAACCAGATTGATCCATACCTACTACGGATGAAATGACCAACGACAACCTGTTAGCAGCACTTTAGCCAACAACTTAGCGTCTGAATTTATCAACGATATGGGCCTATATGAGCCACACTGATTCGGAGGCTTCCCTGCTTTATGTATGACCACTATAGTAGCTTCATGGAACGATGCCGGCAAGGCCCCACCCTCCAGAGCATACATAAATAGTTTAGTGAGCCTCTGACTCACTTCCTCAATCTGAAAATTGTACCACTCCACAGGGAAGCCATCCGGACCAGGAGTCTTTCCTTTTGCCATGGACAATATTTCATGTTGGACTTCCTGTGGAACCAAACGGCCATCTAATAATTGCCTCTCTGAGTGCGCTAAGGGCTCTTTCACACCTGCGTTCTTTTCTTCCGGCATAGAGTTCCGTCGTCGGGGCTCTATGCCGGAAGAATCCTGATCAGTTTTATCCTAATGCATTCTGAATGGAGTGAAATCCGTTCAGGATGCATCAGGATGTCTTCAGTTCCGGAACGGAATGTTTTTTGGCCGGAGAAAATACCGCAGCATGCTGCGCTTTTTGCCCCGGCCAAAAATCCTGAAGACTTGCCGCAAGGCCAGATCCAGAATTAATGCCCATTGAAAGGCATTGATCCGGCCTTAAGCTAAACGTTGTTTCGGCGCATTGCCGGATCCCACATTTAGCTTTTTCTGAATGGTTACCATGGCTGCCGGGACGCTAAAGTCCTGGCAGCCATGGTAAAGTGTAGTGGGGAGCGGAGAGCAGCATACTTACCGTCCGTGCGGCTCCCGGGGCGCTCCAGAGTGACGTCAGGGCGCCCCAAGCGCATGGATGACGTGATCGCATGGCACGTCATCCATGCGCATGGGGCGCTCTGACGTCATTCTGGAGCGCCCCGGGAGCCGCGCGGACTGTAAGTATACCGCTCCCCCGCTCCCCACTCCTACTATGGCAACCAGGACTTTAATAGCGTCCTGGCTACCATAGTAACACTGAAAGCATTTTGAAGACGGATCCGGCGTGTAATTCCGGCAAGTGGAGTACACGTCGGATCCGGACAACGCAAGTGTGAAAGAGGCCTAACTCGGCCACAGTGTCTAGAAAAAGCATTTTTTTCCTCTGACAATCTGGTAGCTTTAGAGGAATATAGGGATGAGTAATAACTGACAAACTGGTCACATATTTCCTCTGGTGCAGTAAAGAGTACACCCTGTCTATCCCTAATCGCTAGTTCTACTGTTTGTGGGGTTTCTGTTTTAGCCAGATACGCCAACGTTTTCCCACTCTTATCCCCCTCAGCAAAGATGCTTTGCTTCTGAACCATAAGTTGTTTCTGCGTGAATTCCGTTAAGTATAAAGAATACTGCCTTTGAGCAAGAAGCCAAAGTGATTGAAGCTCTGGCATGGGGTCAGCTACGTATGCTCTTTCTGCAAGATCTAGCTTTTCCTCTAATTTCACCTGTGAGGAGAGTAGTTCCTTTCTATGTGTTGCAATCGCCACTATTAATGCGCCTCTTAAGACTGCCTTACTTGCATCCCATACCACCAGTGGATTGGATGAGCCCTCATTAACTTCCCAGTAAGCTGAAATGGCTTCCCTATATGCCACCCCCACAGGAAGAACATCCAACCACATCGGATTCAATCGCCGCGTAGAATGCGGCCTACCGCTCGGTAGTGTAAGGACTATCTGCAGGGGAGCATGATCTGAGATACCTCTCGGTAGCTTTTCTGCAGCTTTCACCCACATTAGCCCTGCCTGATTTGTGAAGGCCAAATCAATGCGGGACAATGAGTTGGCAGAGGCCGAGTGACAGGAATATTGTTTTGCATTACAGTGCAGGTCCCTCCATATCTCCGTCAAGTGATGCGCCTGCGCCCAATATAGTAGTGCGGGGTTATGCCTGGGAGATGGCCTAAGTCTGTAGAGATCCCTATCTAGAATGGCATTAAAATCCCCCAGTATAAACAAGGGAACCACATGAAGTGTAACCACTTTAGCCATGATTCGGTCGGCCACTTCCCTCTCAAATGGTGGGGGTACATAGATACCTACTATTAAGACCTCACACCCTCTAATGTTAGCCTGCAGCAATTCATAATTCCCTGCCGGATCAATGTGCATGGACATCAGCTGAAACAGAAGAGTCTTACTGACCAGTATGGATACCCCTCTAGCATAGTTAGAGTAGGTCGCATGATAGACTTTTCCCACCCATGGTCTTTTAACCGCCAACACTTTTTGACCCCGAAGATGAGTTTCCTGAAAGATAAGAACATCTGGGTTATACTTCTTACTGTAATTAAACACCAGCGCTCTCTTGACTTTGTCATTCAGTCCCTGGACATTCCAGGAAATTAGCTTACATATAGCCATTGTTGCTTAGGAAATATATCCCACTCCCCTCTAGATTCTATAGTGTCACTGCCGCATTCACACACACACACACACACACACACATACCAACTTGCAATTAGAGTAGAACATCCCATTCCGCCCCCACCCTGCCCAGACATCCCCAACTCGTCTAAGCTTCTATATCCCAAACCAACTAATCCTTTTAGCCTAAACTAAGGAAGACACAGTCTACCCAATTGTACTAGAACATAGTATAGGACCTAAATCCCTTGAAACTATTCAATTCCAGAAATGTAGTTCTGAACTAACATTAACCCCTGTTAATACTATTTAATAGTATATCTAGGCTATCCTGCTAACTGTGTGAAGAATCATATCCGTCTAGTAGCAGTTGAGGTGCTCCGCATGTCCAGATCAGAACAATCAGAACCCCATCTGGAGAGTAGGACACTTGTAGCAGTTCTCTGCAATCCCATAGTCCCTCTCTTCATCTCGGACGATGTTGATCGATCCAGTTGGCTGCTTCCTCCGGAGTCTGGAAAAATCTATCTCTGTCTCCCTCTTGGATTCTCAATTTGGATGGGTATATCATTGCATACTTGATTCCCAGCTTTCGAAGACGTGCCCTGATATTTGAAACCTCTGTTGTAAAATCAGGGTAAAAGGATAACTTCGCATGTTCAATTTGAATGTCCTTCTTTTGTCTAGCTGCCGCCAGGATAGCATCCCGGTCTCTGTAGTTTCATATTTTCATTATGAAAGGTCTGGGTGCTGCCTCTGAAGGTAGTGGTCTTGTAGGGACCCTGTGGGCTCTCTCCACCACAAAACTGGATGACAACTCAATGGGACACAATATAGTGCGAATCAATTGCTCAGCATATTCTTCTGGGGCAGAACCTTCAACCCTTTCAGGTAATCTCAGGAATCTGACATTATTTCTTCTATTACGGTTTCCCGCATCTTCTACTCTGGCAAGCAGGATTTTCACCTGTTGTTGCAGGTCTCTGGTTGTTGCAGACGTGGTATTTGCAGAGTCTTCAACATCACCCAGGCGGCGTTCAACCTCTTTAGTGCTGTTCCTCATTTTGTCCATATCATGTCGTAAACAATTGATGTCGCTCTGTAAGTGATCAATCTTTGTTGTTAGTGCCACCTGACATGTAGCTATAGGAGTCATTATCTTGTTAGTTTGGAGCTCAGCATTCACAGCGCCATTCTGGTTTGGATCCATCTCAGTCTGGCTCATATTATCTACTTCTTTTGCTGATGTAGAGCCCGCAGATGACACCGTTTTGCGGCCCATAAGTGAGCTTGGTAACTGGCTTCTGGTATTCACAATTACTGAGGAGGGGGTATAATCAGTAACCCTATAAGCTTCCAGCAGAATATTGCAGCAGTCACCAATGAAGGTCACACCATATGAGGGGGTATGGATGACAATACAGTCCGTTATCTTTATGTGTGAAACAGTCACAGGTGGCAGGGTCCCCTTTCACACAGATTGCCCTCACAGGCGATGTCTGTTTTGGCTATTTAGCCTATATCACATTGGGGTATTTGCTTCACCACCTACAAGGGCCACTGAATAGCTCCTTCACCCTCTTCTCTCATCAAGGGTTAACTTCTTCCTCCTTTCTTGTGTGCTGCCACGTGCAGAGAGGTGCGATTTCTTCTCCCCCAAGCGATTTCCTCACTCCTCAGCAAAGTGTTCGTGACTTGCCAGCACCGGAGCACACCAAAGTGACCCAGGCTCATGTACCTGCGTTCCTGCTTACAGCCGGTGTCTGGTCTCCTCTGCACTGCCTCCGGCACTTGCGCTCATCAAGCCGCCTCCTCCCCGTCCAAGATGGCCGCCGTCCGCACCAGGTAAGGAGCAGTCCTCCTCTATTCTGGCCACCGGATCCTCAGGGACACCGCCAGACGCCCGATATGTCTCACTGGGTGATTCCTCAGTGCTTCAGACAGCAAATAATACCCTTTAGAGTAGTGTTTAGACAGGAATTGGCAGGATATCTTCAGGATGGCAGGGGAACTCGTTCAGCGTGCGTCTTCACTCCATGCCCGGCAGACCACACCCCCCGCAGAGTATGCTCTTTAATGGTTTCCCCGTGAGTGCAACATAGGAATCCTTGGATGCTGTTAAACATGCTAAATCTCCAATTTTTAGACCTGATACTATTGACCAAATTGCTGTCGCTTGAATGGGAAGGTCGAACAGGATTTGTGGGGCGCTAAAGGTGATAAGCGGTTGCCATATAAGTTAAGTGCATTTAATTTACGACATAAACTGATGGTGTGACTCATAAGCTCACTAGTCAGCTTCTCCATATCTGTATTTTCCTTATTAAGCCATAGTAAATATTCTCTATTGTTCCCTAATAAAGCTTTTTCCATATCTATATGTAAAGAAGCCAAAAAGGGTCTAGTAAAGGCTAGCCATCTCTCCAAGTGGATGGCTTGAATATATACATTTATATCTGGGAGAGAGATACCCCCGTGTTTTCTTTTCCTAGTGAGTAAAAAAAAGGACAATCTAGCCTTCTTGTCAGCCCACAGGTATTTGCTCATGATCACCTTTAGCTTATAAAGGTATATTTTGGGCAGTATTATTGGTAAAGAGCGTAATGTGTATAATAACTGTGGTAGGATACAGTGGAGGAAATATTTATTTGACCCCTCACTGATTTTGTAAGTTTGTCCAATGACAAAGAAATGAAAAGTCTCAGAACAGTATCATTTCAATGGTAGGTTTATTGTAACAGTGGCAGATAGCACATCAAAAGGAAAATCGAAAAAATAACTTTAAATAAAAGATAGCAACTGATTTGCATTTCATTGAGTGAAATAAGTATTTGAACCCTGTAACAAAAAAAGACTTAATACTTGGTGGAAAAACCCTTGTTTGCAAGCACAGAGGTCAAACGTTTCTTGTAATTGATGACCAAGTTTGCGCACATTTTAGGAGGAATGTTGGTCCACTCCTCTTTGCAGATCATCTCTAAATCCCTAAGGTTTCGAGGCTGTCTCTGTGCAACTCTGAGCTTGAGCTCCCTCCATAGGTTTTCGATTGGATTAAGGTCCGGAGACTGACTAGGCCACTCCATGACCTTAATGTGCTTCTTCTTGAGCCACTCCTTTGTTGCCTTTGCTGTATGTTTTGGGTCATTGTCGTGCTGGAACACCCATCCACGACCCATTTTCAGTTTCCTGGCAGAGGGAAGGAGGTTGTCGCTCAGGATTTCACGATACATGGCTCCGTCCATTTTCCCGTTTATGCGAATAAGTTGTCCTGTGCCCTTAGCAGAAAAACACCCCCAAAGCAAAATGTTTCCACCCCCATGCTTGACGGTGGGGACGGTGTTTTGGGGGTCATAGGCAGCATTTTTCTTCCTCCAAACACAGCGAGTTGAGTTAATGCCAAAGAGCTCTATTTTGGTCTCATCAGACCACAGCACCTTCTCCCAGTCACTCTCTGAATCATTCAGGTGTTCATTGGCAAACTTCAGACGGGCCTGCACATGTGCCTTCCTGAGCAGGGGGACCTTGCGAGCCCTGCAGGATTTTAATCCATTGCGGTGTAATGTGTTTCCAATGGTTTTCTTGGTGACTGTGGTCCCTGCTAATTTGAGGTCATTAACTAACTCCTCCCGTGTAGTTCTAGGATGCTTTTTCACCTTTCTCAGAACCATTGACACCCCACGAGGTGAGATCTTGCGTGGAGCCCCAGAGCGAGGTCGATTGATGGTCATTTTGTGCTCCTTCCATTTTCGAACAATCGCACCAACAGTTGTCACCTTCTCTCCCAGCTTCTTGCTAATGGTTTTGTAGCCCATTCCAGCCTTGTGCAGGTCTACAATTTTGTCTCTGACATCCTTGGACAGCTCTTTGGTCTTTCCCATGTTGGAGAGTTTGGAGTCTGCTTGATTGATTGATTCTGTGGACAGGTGTCTTTTATACAGGTGACTAGTTAAGACAGGTGTCCTTAATGAGGGTGACTAATTGAGTAGAAGTGTCTAACCACTCTGTGGGAGCCAGAACTCTTAATGGTTGGTAGGGGTTCAAATACTTATTTCACTCAATGAAATGCAAATCAGTTGCTATCTTTTATTTAAAGTTATTTTTTCGATTTTCCTTTTGATGTGCTATCTGCCACTGTTACAATAAACCTACCATTGAAATGATACTGTTCTGAGACTTTTCATTTCTTTGTCATTGGACAAACTTACAAAATCAGTGAGGGGTCAAATAATTATTTCCGCCACTGTATATGTGGTTAATACATTCTTTCTTCCCAACCAAGACAAAAAGGGGAATGAGATTTTATCTTCTGTAATAATGAAGAATAGTTGAGCTGGAATAGTAGCTTAGGGTTGCTAGGGATGTTGATTCCCAACACTAGGAGGCCATTTAAATGGAGTTGTGTTCTTAACTCTCTTCTGTTGTATTGAGGATAAAGAAACTCCTAACGCCTCCGACTTATCTAGATTGATCTTAAAATTGGAGACCCTGCCAAATGCCTCAAAGATTTCTAGCACCTCTGGCATAGTCTCTTCTGGATTGGTGATCATTAACAGTAAGTCGTCTGCGAAGGCAGCCATTTTATGGGTGAAGTTAACTACATGCAAGCCTCTAACTCTAGGAGATTATCTAAACTTTAAAAGCAGAGTCTCTAAGGAAAGTATAAAAAGTGTCTTGTCCCATTTTGAATTTCAAAAGCATCCGACAGAGTTCCATTCACCAGAATACGTTCAGATGGAGAAGAGTATAGTGAGAATATGGCCGTTATAAACCCTTCCGGGAAGCCTCCAGGGTACTCCGCATATACTGCCAATCCACTCTGTTGAACACCTTTTCCACATCCGCTCCCAACAGAACAAGAGGAGTTCTTCTCTTCCTGGCATGGTACACCGCGTGTAAAACTCTACTGACTATGTATCTGCCTTCTCTTCCAGATATACGTTTTCCATTTGTGCGAAATACAAGTTGGTTTATTTCAAATCAGCAGCATAGTGACAGCAACGTTTCGACCATATCTGGTCTTTATCAAGCAATGTGATTATAACATAAGGTATGCGTTAAATAGAATATGTGTGACGCCACCCAGGAAGTGTGGGTGTGTCACCAATATTAATACCATGTCTCCACAAATGTGTCAATCATACATAAGAATATATGTGAATCAAATCGAAGTGTGCATTTAATTAAAATGATTAGTAAGCCACTTCCTTCATCACAGTAGTGCCCCCGTGTGAGGTCCAGTGTACAGAGAAGCGTGCGCTAATGGTCGGTGTGCTTCACATTCCAATGCACATGCGCTGGGTTAATAGACTATTTCTCACTCCAGCCAATGAAAAAACAGGAGTCTGATGACGTATCCTGTTGCTAAGTGCAGGAAAAGATTGCTCTGTAGCCAATAGGGAAAAAGAGGAGTGCCTGATGACGTATGTTGTTGCTAACACATAGAGGCAGCCCAGCGATCTAGTCGCGTCCTACAGGCAAAACTATTTATAGGAAACAACCTACAGGATGACAGATGAACCAGCCGAGAAGAACTAAGCCCAGACCTCGACGACCGAACAGAAGAGGAGACATGGAAACTACAGCAACTGAGTCTTCTGAGGATCTTAGTGATGACACCCGTTTTTTAGGACACAGACAGACAAATGGTAAAGACAAAGGAGAGGAGGATGTAAACACAGACGATGGAGGAAACAATATGGTTACCAGATCCAAGAAACCACCTATGGATCCGAGTCGGAGGGGACAAGCGACTATACAGAAGGACTTCCCCCACTACAAAGCAAGATAGACACATTAGTGGTAAATATTTCTTCATATACTTTTTCTGATCTGGAACTTTCCCTTTTGGATAAGGGACTATCATTTTGTCCCACAACATATATAGACTGGTTTAAGTATGAAATAGATTTGTTTGCCTTCTTTAGAAGATTGAGACTGAAAGCCTTTTTTGCTATGGGTTCATCGGATGATTCATCAACAACTGTCTCCATGGCAACTAGTGAAACTTTGTCACTTAAAAGCCTTAACCTCTGTACTAAGAGTAATTTCCACCTTCCAACTACAATATAGTTGAGGCATAAATTTCTTTAGTCCAAAAAGATGTTAACAAACTTAGACACAGGACCCACAACTTAGGTATAGATCCAACCTTACAAAAATAGAGAGGGACACTTTGGATCAGTTAAGCTGTAGGAAGGAGATCACTATAAAACCAGCGGATAAGGGAGGAGCTATAGTGATTATGGACACAACCAAATATAAACAGGAGATTTTACGTCAACTCAATGATTCATCGGTTTACTAAAATGACCCTAAATTTGAATTCACATGGAGGATCAAACTTTTTGTTGATGACGCGTATGCTGATGATACCTTTGACAGGTCTCTCCATGACTATTTGATTGCAACACATCCTACTACTCCAGTCATCTATGTTCTACCAAAGATCCATAAGGATAGGGACAATCCATGCCCAATCGTGTCTGGAATGGATTCTATCTTCTCTCCAATTTCTGGACAAAATCCTCCAGGAGTTTGTCACCTCTTCTCTCTCCTTTGTCAAAGATACTTCTCATTTTCTCCTCAAACTTCAGGAGTTTGACTTCACTAAAGGCGACGTATTAGTTTCATTTGATGTAGTGAGCCTGTATACCAGCATTGAACATGATAAGGATTTGGAGGCTGTTCAGTATAGACTAGTTGAATCAGATCATACCCCCCGGAAGGCACCGTTTATTCTATCATTGCTGGAAACAGTCTTAACCTGTAACTATTTCCTGTTCAAAGATGATTTTTATATACAATGCAGGGGGACTGCAATGGGGTCCAATGTGGCCCGATCTTATGCTAATATTTGTATGGCACATTTTGAAAATGTACATGTGTATCCATCCAGCCTCTTCCAATATGTGAAGGGCTGGATGCGATACATTGATGACATTTTCTTTATTTGGACAGGAACGGAATCCCAGCTACATGAGTTTAATGACCATATCAACAACATACATCAGGAACTCCGCTTTACTAAGGTCTATTCAACCCAACAATTACAGTTCCTCGACACATTGATATATGTTGAGGGAGATAATTTGAATACTGACAGACAGGAATAATTTACTTCGCTTTTATAGTTCACACCCAAGGGGAATGGTAATTTCCCTATCTTACAGCCAATTTCTACGGATTAAAGAGTAGTCAGTGATGAACAGAACATCCACACTAGACTACAGGAAATGAACAGCAAGTTTGTAAAAAGAGGTTATCCTCCAAAAGTAGTCACAAAGCATCAGGTCAAACCCCAAAATATTACACATGAGGCACTCCTTAAAAAGAGACAGGAAAATAGGAAAATGTGTAGAGTTCTATTTGTTTCTACATATTCTCCCCTCAGTAATAAGGTGGCAGACATTACCAAGAAAAATTGGAGGTTGCTTACACAGGCCTTTCCAGGTGTTCCAGAGTTTCAGAACCCTCAGTTATTGTCCTATAGGAGGGGCACTAATTTAAGAGATAAACTGGTTTATGCTGATTCCCTTTCATCATCACGACCGTTAAATCAGAAGACGGGTTGTTTCCCATGTTTGGGCTGCTGCCACTGGAGCAGCATGATTAAGGGTAACTCTTTTGTGCATCCCCAAAAAGGGAAGAGGTATTACATCAGCCAACATTTTACGTGTAATTCCTCATTCGTGATCTACATTTTACGATCCCCCTGTGGGCGACTTTATGTGGGGGAAACCACGCAAGAGGTAAAGAAGAGAATCACACAACATAAATCTAAGATCCGTGAGGCGGTCTTGGAGCTCCCTGTCCCGGAACATTTCTTTAAATGTGGGCATAATATTTCTCAATTAAGGTTCCAGATAATAGATGGGAGTCGCATACCCTCGTCGTGGTGGCGACTGAGAGACTCTACTTAAAAAAATTGAACTTAAGTGGATCCACAAGTTGGATACCCTAGAACCCAAAGGCCTTAATAGGGACTATAACTTGGGTATTTTTATTAAGTAATTTGTTCCCTAGGTGGATGCTGCAACTACCCTGTGTATACGAGCTATTTGTAACATAAGTTTGGTGCCAAACAAAATGTTGTGTTTTATGTTCTTTTATATTTTTATCACACACTAATTTGTGTCTTTTCCTCTGCTTCTCCCCAGGTGGTGCCCTCTGTGATATCCATGTTTACTTTGGATCTGTTTGCCCGTGCCATTTTTCTGGATAACATATTCCTCTTTTACTCCTCCTGAAAACCATATGATTATTAAAACTTTTTGGGGGGTGAATTATACAAGACAGGTTAGATGAGATTCTTGAGTTACGGGACAGTCTTTTTATGACTTTACCCGGTGTAGGGGTGCTTTCCCCTTTCCCCTGCTAATGTTTAATATTAGGGGGGACATGCTTATTAACGTACGCTGCCTCCCTATAGACATTGGGGTCTACTGGTCACAGTGACCCCTTGAGTAAGATTGAGGGTCAACTGAGAATTGATCACTCCCTTGTAGGGATCGCTTGCGCTTTGATCCTCTTTTGGGGACTCATGTGAGGACTGGGAGACGCCTATGCGAAGACTCTAGTCATATTGAGTCCCCTCTTTTGATTAAACCAATAGTCAGCTGCTCTCTAACTTATCTTCCATTCAGACCCCCTTATTAATTAAAAGATTTTGTTGTGTTTCGTAGTTCGGTTTTTTTCAGGTGGGAGTATTGAGTTTTGCCTGTAGGACGTGACAAGATCGCTGGGCTGCCTCTATGCCTTAGCAACAACATGCGTCATCAGACACTACTCTTTTTCCCTATTGGCTACAGAGCAATCTTTTCCTGCACTTAGCAACAGGATACGTCATCAGACTCCTGTTTTTTCATTGCCTGGAGTGAGAAATAGTCTATCAACCCAGCGCATGTGCAGTGGAATGTAAAAGCACGCCAACCATTAGCGCACGCTTCTCTGTACACTGGACCTCACACGGGGGCACTACTGTGATGAAGTAAGTGGCTTACTAATGATTTTAATAAATTGAATGCACACTTCGATTTGATTCACATATATTCTTATGTATGATTAACACATTTGTGGAGACATGGTGTTAATATTGGTGACACCCCCCCACTTCCTGGGTAGCATCACACATACTCTATTTAAGGCATACCTTATGTTATAATCACATTGCTTGATAAAGACCAGAGATGGTCAAAACGTCGCTTTCACTATGCTGCTGATTTGAAATAAACCAACTTGTATTTTGCACAAATGGAAGAGTGCTTTACGTATATCTGGTACATGCTGGGACCCTCAGCCAGGATCTCCATCTGCAAGCACCACCTCCCCTATCAAGGGTAGATATATATTTTTTCCAATTGCTGGACTCTGTAGTGCTACTTATCTTTTGTTATTTTCTATTTGTTGCTGTGGCGAAACCAACCTCGCCACTGGGTTTTGGAGAGGCCTGTTTACCAGCCTCTTGCCTCAGGATTATGGCCCTTTAAGATACTTTTACTAACTTTTAAACCCCTGAACCTATTCAGTGAATTTTGGATAGGTTTGTCCCCAAGTTATACTGGTTAAATTGATATAAGTTATATGTATGTACAATGTAAACTCACAAAGTTGTAACAATTTATAAGAAGTGTAACTTTTCAGTGTAGGAGATAGCTGAGTAGAAATTGACTCAATTATCTCCTAGACAAAGGGGAGGAATATGCTGGGTGTGTTTCTATTGTCCCATTGTGTCATTGTCCCATTGTGTGTTTAAATGGTGATTTCTGTCCTGTTGTCTCCACATGTGTATTAGCGATTTCCCTTTGTTCTGAGAGATAATTGGATTGCTCCTCGCGTGTCTCCAGGGCAGAGAGGAGGAAACCATGATGCATTGTGGGGATGTGTGGTGTCTGTATCCTGAATTGCTACATATCTGTCCTGTGTCCGATTGGTTGCTGTACTTACATTGTAAGTGTTGTAATATATTGATTGGTTGTATTTCAAAACCCTGTGGGCAGTACTATGTTTGTGGATTGTGAATAAAAGAGGCTGTACGTGCAGGTACAGTCAGATGCTGCTTTTATACCTTCATGAAGTTTTTGGCTCATGTTTGGGGAATGCGATAACTACACTCTTGGGGATTGCTATATCACAATACCCCCCTGAGTATAAGCTCTTGTAAGAGCTTGTTCCTGGTTCCTGTCTCTGCATTTAGGAGAGGTTCACCCACTGGAGCCTGGAGCCTTGTCGTAGGTCCAGGGTGGGTAGGAGATGACGAGACCTCCACCAAGCTTCGGCGGTTCATGGGGTCTGCAGCGCTGACGGTGTCAAGTGGAGTGCTTGGAGTCCTCTGGAAGCACTAGGAGCATCTATCGACGGAGGTACCCGGTCGGGGTGCTAGGCGTTCCGTTACAGTTGCCTTCTCTTCTAAGCACAAATCCCACTTGTTCCTCTCCCACAAGCCCAGGCAGTAATTTGGAAATACGGTGACTCAATAATTTGGCCCACCACTTCAGATAAGTGTTGAGAAGCGAGATGGGCCTATAGCTACCACATAATTCCTGATCCTTCCCCTCCTTGTGAGTAATAGTGATGTGACCTGCCTGAGCCTGTGGGGGAAGTGACCCACCCTGTAGAAGAGAGTTGCATGTTCCTAACGAAGTATGGAGAAATCACATCCTTAAATTTCTTACAGTAGGAGATGGGGTAGCCATCCGGTCCAGGGCTCTTACCAGACGGAATGGTTTGTAAAATCTTGTCTACTTCCTCGAATGTGAAGGGTTGTAGTAAATTAACCTTATCTGTCTCAGTTATAGTCTGTATTTTAAAAGATTTAAGGAAGAAGTCAATGTGTGCTTTTAGTTGATAGCGGGAGGTTCCCTGGTTTGGGTCTTCTCTATTTAAGTTGTATAATGAAGTATAGAATCTGCAAAATTTCTTAGCAATTTCTGGGGTAGTGATCAGCCTATTCCCTTCTTTTTATTTAATAGCTTGTATAAATGTCTTGTTCCTTTGGGATCTTAACAAATTGGAAATTAGTTTAGACCCTTTTTTCCCATGTAAATAGTATTTAAATTGCATTATCTTAGCTGTTTTGACATTTAAAAGGTCTTTCAACTACGAGCGTAGGGATTTGAGTGAGTTTTGCACATCTTCGGTTTGTGTTGTTTTGTGTATATTTTCTAGGGTTGAAATCTGAAAAAGTAAAGAATACATCTTCTGTATCCTTTGTCTTTTAACTCTGGTACCCATGCTAATAAGCTCACCTCTGATGACCACCTTGTGAGTTTCCCATAGAATGGACACAGGAGTTTGAGTGCTGTCATTCTCTTTAAAGTAAAGTATTCTGAGATTTTTTGTGATGTACTGTAATTTTTATTTTTCTCATCTTCTAATAGAGTATCATTTAGTCTCCATGTCCAAGTCTTAGGAGGGAGGTCTTGGAGTTTCAGCAATAAGCTTATCGGGGCGTGATCCGAAATGGTGATATTGCCTATTTTCATGTCAGTAACTGATGTCAGGGAGTGGTTGGATAAGAATATGTAATCTAGGCGCTGGTAAGAGCCATGTACCTGAAAATGATTGTGTAGTCCCTTTCCTCAGGGTTGAGGATCCTCCAAACATCAGAGACACTTAACTCCGCCAAAGCTATCTGAAGTCTGCAGATTTTCTTCTTAGGGACAAGTCTAGCAGAGGAAATAGTGTCTTTGGCATGATCTAAAACCAGGTTCAGATCACCTTCCAAAATGAATATGCCCTCTTCAAAAATCTTTAGGGACTCTAAGGTCAGGAGGAGCCACTTGAACTGTTTGGTGTTGGGAGCGTATAAGTGATGACAGCGCTCAGAATTTTACTTCGAATAAATAGAAATATTCCTTCTGGATCAACAAGTTTTGCCAACATCAAGAAAGGAATATTTCTTCCTATACCAATTGAGACACCTCTCGCAGCAGAAGAGTATGGGGTATGATACCATGTAGGAAAACATTTGCTTGTCATATTTGGGATATGTAAGTGTCTAAAATTAGTTTCCTGAAGGAAGATTATTTCTGCCCGTTCCTTCTTAAGCATATGATAGACCTGGCTACGTTTTTGTGGGATATTCATTCCGTTCACATTAAGTGAAAGGATTTTAACTTCCGTCATGAATCAAGTGATGTAGGCTGAGAACACATTCTAATATATCTGGGGAGGTCAAGAGTGACGCAGGATTAGGACATTTGGGTTAAACACATATTAACACACTGAAAGGGCACAAGGACCCTAAAGTGCCAAATAGCTATTAAAAGCCTAGTGTAAAAGACCATGGGGGAAGTACATGGGTGAGAAAGCTCAGTGAGCACTAGAGCCCCACCCACCCGGCCCTATAACATGAAACTTAACTTGTTTACTAAAACACATATTAACATAGGATTTAGGGGATACAAAGATTAGGGGATACAAAGAGGGTTAGCTTTCATACTCCATTGGTCGGTCAGAGTCTCGATGGGTCTCTCCGACCGTTCAAGTGGAGCCTATAACTGCTCAACAGTATCACTATGGAGAAGCTAACGCAATAAATGAATATGTTACCGCCTTGAATTCAGGCAAATGGAGGAACTAATGTTGAATAAAGAATATTGTTCCACCTCACAACAGTATAACGTTGATTTACAATGTGATAACTTAGTGAAACCACTGTGAATATACACTCACCTAAAGAATTATTAGGAACACCTGTTCTATTTCTCATTAATGCGATTATCAAGTCAACCAATCACATGGCAGTTGCTTCAATGTATGTAGGGTTGTGGTCCTGGTCAAGACAATCTCCTTATCTCCAAACTGAATGTCAGAATGGGAAAGAAAGGTGATTTAAGCAATCTTGAGCGTGGCATGGTTGATGGTGCCAGATGGGCTGGTCTGAGTATTTCACAATCTGCTCAGTTACTGGGATTTTCACACACAACCATTTCTAGGGTTTACAAAGAATGGTGTGAAAAGGGAAAAACATCCAGTATGCGGCAGTCCTGTGGGCGAAAATGCCTTGTTGATGCTAGAGGTCAGAGGAGAATGGGCCAACTGATTCAAGCTGATAGAAGAGCAACGTTGACTGAAATAACCACTCGTTACAACTGAGGTATGCAGCAAAGCATTTGTGAAGCCACAACACGCACAACCTTGAGGTGGATGGGCTACAACAGCAGAAGACCCCATCGGGTACCACTCATCTCCACTACAAATAGGAAAAAGAGGCTACAATTTGCACGAGCTCGCCAAAATTGGACTGTTGAAAACTGGAAAAATGTTGCCTGGTCTGATGAGTCTCGATTTCTGTTGAGACATTCAAATGGTAGAGTCCGAATTCGGCGTAAACAGAATGAGAACATGTATCCATCATGCCTTGTTACCACTGTGCAGGCTGGTGGTGGTGGTGTAATGGTGTGGGGGATGTTTTCTGGGCACACTTTAGGCTCCTTAGCGCCAATTGGCCATCGTTTAAATGCCACAGGCTACCTGAGCATTGTTTCTGACCATGCCCATCCCTTCATGACCACCATGTTCCCATCCTCTGATGGCTACTTCCAGCAGGATAATGCACCATGTCACAAAGCTCAAATCAATTCAAATTTCTTTTCTTGAACATGACAATTAGTTCACTGTACTAAAATGGCCCCCACAGTCACCAGATCTCAACCCAATAGAGCATCTTTGGGATGTGGTGGAACGGGAGCTTCGTGCCCTGGATGTGCATCCTTTAAATCTCCATCAACTGCAAGATGCTATCCTATCAATATGGGCCAACATTTCTAAAGAATGCTATCAGCACCTTGTTGAATCAATGCCACGTAGAATTAAGGAAGTTCTGAAGGCAAAAGGGGGTCCAACACCATATTAGTATGGTGTTCCTAATAATTCTTTAGGTGAGTGTATATCAAACCCATAAATCCTCCAATCATGGATCTAAGTCCATAGGAGCTGATTTCTTCCTCGGCTACTTGGATCTCGAGGTACGTTGCCATTGTGGGACTGTCGGTAGCTTCGGTAGATCCTCTAAGGAAGCCATCGGCAGCCATGATGGAATGTCCAGAGGCTCCATTTTCAATGCCTCGCATATTTTGGGCAAATCTTCGGGTAGTCTCAATACTATCTGTCTGCCTTCCACCGTAGTGCTATGGCCAAATGGGAAGAGCCATCTTACTGGTAACTTCTTATCTCTCAATGCAGATGTGGGCGCAGAGCCCTGCGTTTAGCAAGCATGCTGGCAGCCAAGTCCTGAAATAGCAGAAACTTTTGGTTGTCCAACATAATATCATCACCTTCCCTTGCTGCTTTGAGTATGTCAGCTGCATCCAGAAAATTAAGTAGTGTGCATACTGTATCTCTGGGAGGTTCTCCTGTCGATGGTTTTTGTCTAAGCGCTCTATGATGCCTTTCAATAATAATGGCGTCTGCATGTTCTTGTCCTACACAAATCACTGCAAAAAATGCACCAAAATGATACGCAACTGACAATACTAGCTAATTCCTCAAGCCGATGTTAAAAGCTAAGAACTTTGCCAATATCTTCCAGTCAGGAACATATTGGAGCCACCTGGCTGTGAGTTAATTTCTAGCTTTGTTCAGACCCTGTTCACAAACCACGGGCAGTTTAGTGGTAGGACCTCATGCGTGCTGAGACACCGTGACGTGGTTCATGATGGGCTCCGATATGTTCCTGACTGAAAGATATTAGCAAAGTTCACAGCTTTTAACATCGGCTTGAGGAATTAACTTCCGGCTTGCCATGGTAAAGTTAAGTCTGATCAGACTTCTGCTAAATGCAGAAGTCTGATCAGACTAAGTGCAAAGTTAAATACAGTACAATACACTATATAGTGTACTGTATTGTATTATACAGACATCAGACCCACTGGATCTTCAAGAACCAAGTGGGTTTGGGTAAAAAAAAAAAGTAAAAAAAAGGAAAAAACAAACAAACATTTATCACTGATTAAAAATTTAAAAAATAAAATGCTCTACACATGTTTGATATCACCGCGTCCGCAATGGCCTGATCTATGAAACAGTCCCCCTCACGGCGAATGCCATAAAAAAATAAAAACTATGATGAAAGTGAAATTTTGCCCACCTTACTTCCCAAAAAGGTAATAAAAGTGATCAAAAAAGTCGTATTTACGTCAAAATGGTACTAATAAAATCACCACCTTATCCCGCAAAAAAAAAACCTACATGAGACAATCACCCAAAAAGTAAAAAAATATATGTCTCTCAGACTATTGAGACTCTAAAACATGATTTTTTTTCTAAAATGCTGTTATTGTGTTAAAGTAAAATAAATAAAAAAAACTATACATATTAGGTATCGTTACGTCCGTAATAACCTGCTCTATATAAATATCACATGACCTAACTCCTCAGGTAAATACCATAATTAAAAAAAATGAAAAAGTGTCAAAAAAGTCATTTTTGTCACCTCACATCACTAAAAGTTTAAAAAATAAAAATTATGTCTCTTAGACTATGGAGACATTAAAACATGATTTTTTTTTTGTTTCAAAATGTGTTAAACTTAAATAAAAAAGTATACATTTTAGGTATCTCCGCGTCCTTAAACACCTGCTATATAAAAATAACACATGACCTAACCCCTCAGGTGAACACATAAATAATAAATATATAAGTACGGTGTCAAAAGCCATTTTTGTCACCTTACATCACAAAAAGTGTAACAGCAAGCGACCAAAATGTCATATGCACCCCAAGATAGTGCCAATCAAACCGACATCTCATCCCGCAAAAACATGAGCCCCTACATAAGACAGTCGCCCAAAAAATAAAAATTAAAATATGTCTTTCAGAATGTAGAGACACTAAAAAATATTTTTTTTCAAAAATGCTTTATTATGTAAAACTGAAACAAAACCCCCCAAAAAGTAGTCATATTGGTATTGTAACGTCCGTAACAACCTGCTCTATAGAAATAGCACACGATCTAACCTGTCAGATCAACGATGTAAATAACAAAAAATAAAACCGGTCCCAAAACAGCTATTAATTTAGCAAATTTTCCATTTTAATCAATTTTTCCAGTAACAAAGCAAGGGTTAACAGCCAAACAAAACTCAATATTTATTTCCCCGATTCTGTAGTTTGCAGATACACCCCATATGTGGTCGTAAACTGCTGTATGGCCAAACGGCAGGGCACAGAACGAAGGGATCGCCATATCATTTTTGGAAGGCAGATTTTGCTTAACTGGTTTATTTACACCATGTCCCATTTGAAGCCCCCCTGATGTACCCCTACAGTAGAAACTTCAAAAAAGTGATCCATCTAAGAAACTACACCCCTTAAGGTATTCAAAACTGATTTTGCAAACTTTGTTAACTCTTTAGGTCTTCCACAAGAGTTTTTGGCAAATGGAGATTAAATTTCAGAATTTCTATTTTTTGTTACATTGCCTCAGAAAAAGGGTAATATAGACCAAAAATCATATTTACCCTAAAATAGTACCAACAAAACTGCCATCTTATCCCGTAGTTTTCAAAATGGGGTCACTTTTTTGGAGATTCTACTGAAGGGGTGCATCAAGGAGGGCTTCAAATGGGACATGCTGTAAATAAACCAGTCCAGCAAAATCTGCCTTCCAGAAACCATATGGCGTTCCCTTCCTTCTGTGCCCTGCGGTGTCCCTGTACAGCAGTTTACGACCACATATGGGGTGTTTCTGGAAACTACAGAACCAGGGCAATAAATATTGACTTTTGTTTGGCTATTAACCCTTGCTTTGTTACTGGAAAAAAATGGATTAAAATAACTCTTGTGGAACACCTAAAGGGTTAACAAAGTTTGTAAAATCAGTTTTTAATACCCTGAGGGGTGTAGTTTCCAAAATGGGTGGTTTCTATTATGTAAGCCTTAACAAAGTGACTTAAGACCTGAACTGGTCCTTAAAAAGTGGGTTTTGGAAAATTTCTGAATTTTTTTTAAAGATTTGCTTCTAAACTTCTAAGCCTTGTAACCTCCACTGTCATGGTCTTACCTTCTTACTACTCTCCTTCGTTTGACATGTGCTGGCGGCCATCTTGGTTTCTGGGTTTCTTGTAGCCTCCCACCCTGCGGCTTCTCCTTCCCACTGGGAGGAGCTGGATGCCTAGCTCATATATATAGGAGGTCTGTGGCTTCAGTTCCTTGCTTGGTCCTCCTGTGTTCACATGCTTCTAAGACTGCTGCTGCTTCTGGTTCCTGATCCTGGCCTCGTCTGACTACCCCGTTGGTTCCTGATTCCGGCTTCGTCTGACTACCCCGTTGGTTCCTGATCCTGGCTTCGTCTGACTACCCTTCTGGTTCCTGACCTCTGTCTCCGCAAGACCCTGCTTCGGTTTAGCCATCCATTTGGACTTTTGCTTACGGCTTGCTTTTCAATAAAACCTTCTTATTTTCCACTTATCTCTTGTTGTACGTCTGGTTCATGGTTCCATGACATTAGGACCAAGCCATGAATTCTGACGGTACAGGGCCATCCTCGCTACCTACGCTGGTTGCCAGACTTGATCAGCAGGATCACCTGTTGGGTCGGTTCGCTGTGGCGTTGCAAACCCTGCTTGAACGCACGGCTCATTTCGCTTCCGTTGCCGATGGGTCGGTTGTCGCTCCTGGGCCCGTTCCTACTGCCGCTCCGGTTGTTGCGCCAGAGTCTACCCCGACACCTGTTGCTGCGCCTGCGGTGTCTCGGGGTATGACCGGTTCTGCCCCCCTTCCACAGCGCTTTGGGGGAGAGCCAACTCAGTGCCGAGGTTTCCTTAACCAGGTGGGCATTTATTTCGAGTTGCTGCCACATGCCTTTCCTACTGAGAGATCAAAGGTGGGCTTCTTGATCTCGCTGCTCTCGGACAAGGCCTTGGCCTGGGCCAGCCCTTTATGGGAGAACAACAATCCGGTGGTTGCCGAGTTTTCCGGTTTTGTTGCTTCTCTTCGGAAGGTATTCGATGTGCCGGCTCGTGCTGCCTCTGCTGCGAAGCTCCTTATGTCCATCAGACAGGGTTCACGATCCGTAGCTGAATACGCCATTGAGTTTCGTACCCTGGCAGCAGAGGTGGGCTGGAATAATGAGGCTCTGGTCGCTGCTTTCTCTCATGGTCTCTCAAATGCCTTGAAGGATGAGGTTGCAGCTAAGGACCTACCAGTGGAGCTCGAGTCTCTTATTTCTTTCCTGATTTTGATTGACACCAGACTCAGGGAGAGACCTTCCTTTAAGGAGAGCCTGCGGAGGTCTTCTAACAGATTGGCGCCTACGTTTGCTGTCCCACCCGTGCCTCCCTCTCCTCCCACGCCTCCTGGGGATGACTTGTCTGGGGGTGAACCCATGCAGCTGGGGTTTGCTCGCCTGTCCGAGGGGGAGAGGGTACTCCGGAGACGCGAGGGCCGATGCATGTACTGTGGTCTCGGTGGGCATTTTCGGTTGGCATGTCCGAACCGTCCGGGAAACGCTCGCACCTGAGATCCTGTCGGGGGCAGATCTTGGGTGGAGTCTCCTCGTCCCCGGTTTCCCGTGTTGACAAACCACTGATCACTGTTGTCCTCTCCTGGGTCGGGGGCTCGGTGACGACCCAGGCGTTGGTGGACTCTGGTGCTGGTGGTTTGTTCATTGATAGTGTGTTCGCTGCCGCCAATTCCATTCCTCTGCAGCCTCGAGGTTCCCCACTGGCTCTTGAGGCGATAGACGGCAGACCCCTTCTGCCGCCACACGTGACTCATGAGACCCTTCCAGTGGGGATAGCCATTGGTGCCGTTCACAGAGAGTCGGTCTGTTTCCAGGTGATTTCGTCTCCACACTACTCGGTGGTCTTGGGGTACCCCTGGCTCCAGAAGCATAATCCGACTTTCGATTGGAGATCGGCCGAGATCCTCTCGTGGTCACCGCAGTGTGGGGCTAGTTGCATCCATGGGCCTGTCAAGTTGCTGTGTACTTCCTCGGACTCTCTGTTGCCTCCTGAATACGAAGAGTACCGGGATGTATTCGATAAGGTGCGCGCGGTTGCCCTACCTCCGCACCGCCCATACGATTGTGCCATAGAGTTACAATCTAGTGCCGTTCCTCCTCGTGGCAAAGTCTATCCACTGTCGGTAGCGGAGAATGAGGCCATGGAGGAGTACGTGAGGGAGGCGCTTTCACGCGGACACATTCGCAAATCCTCGTCCCCGGCAGGTGAGTTGAGGCCTTGCATCGATTACAGGGGTCTCAATCGCATCACGATCAAGAACGCTTACCCGATACCCTTGATTTCCGAGCTGTTCGATCGCCTCAAAGGGGCCACGGTCTTTACCAAACTCGACCTGAGGGCGGCATATAACCTGGTAAGGATCAAGGCGGGCGATGAGTGGAAGACCGCGTTTAACACCAGGACCGGTCATTATGAATCCTTGGTTATGCCCTTTGGGTTGTGCAATGCGCCCGCAGTCTTCCAGGAATTCATCAACGATGTTTTCCGTGACCTGTTGCAGCAGTGTGTGGTGGTCTATTTGGATGACATCTTGGTATATTCTGAATCCATGGAGGCCCACATTATGGATGTCAGACGAGTGTTGCAACGGTTACGAGAGAACAGGCTGTTCGGTAAGCTTGAGAAATGCGAATTTCACCGATCCCAGGTAACCTTCTTAGGTTACATCATTTCCGCTGAGGGGTTCTCCATGGATCCTGAGAAGGTTTCGGCTGTCTTACAGTGGCCCCAGCCCAGTGGTCTCCGTGCCCTGCAGCGCTTTTTGGGCTTCGCCAATTATTATCGGAAGTTCATCAGGGACTTTTCTATGCTAGCCAAGCCGCTCACGGATCTGACCAGGAAGGGCAGTAATTTCCAGGTCTGGCCGCTCGAGGCCATCCGAGCGTTTGAGGCTCTAAAGTCCGCCTTTGTGTCGGCTCCGATTCTGTCGCATCCCAACCCTGGGTTGCCCTTTGTCCTCGAGGTGGACGCGTCTGAGACGGGAGTAGGCGCCCTCCTGTCTCAGCGTAGAACACCAGAGGGTCCTCTGCTTCCTTGTGGGTTTTACTCCCGGAAACTGTCTTCCGCGGAGTGCAACTATCAGATTGGTGACAGGGAGTTATTGGCCATCGTGCAGGCCCTTAAAGAATGGAGGCACTTGCTCGAGGGTTCGGTGGTTCCGGTTCTCATCCTGACGGACCACAAGAATCTGACCTACCTTTCTGAGGCCAAGAGATTGACACCACGTCAGGCCAGATGGGCTCTGTTCTTGTCACGTTTTAATTACGTGGTCTCCTACCTACCCGGTTCCAAGAACATCAGAGCGGATGCCTTATCACGGCAGTACTCCGAGCTGTCCGGGGAGGAGTCGATTCCGACTTCGGTCATACCTCCGAATCAGATCCTGGCCGCCATTCGCACCAGCCTGACCTCTCCCCTGGGTGAGCAGATTTTGGCGGCTCAATCTGGTGCTCCCTCTGGGAGACCCAACGGCAGGTGTTTTGTGCCTGAGGAGTTGCGCACTTCGGTTGTTGCGAACCTACCATAACTCCAAGGCCGCGGGGCATCCTGGAAAGAATCAGCTGTCCTGGGCTGTTTCACGTCTGTTCTGGTGGCCTTCTCTACGTTCCGACATCGCCGCATATGTAGCGGCATGCTCCGTTTGTGCCCAGAGTAAGTCCCCTCGGCAACTTCCGTTGGGCCTTTTGCAACCCATAGCCACCGGGGAGCGCCCATGGTCACACCTGGGGATGGATTTCATTGTGGACCTCCCTGCATCCCGAGGCCATACGGTCATTCTCATGATTGTGGATCGGTTTTCCAAAATGTGCCACTGTGTTCCTCTCAAGAAGTTACCCTCTGCACAAGAGTTGGCCACGATTTTCGCCAGGGAGTTCTTCCGGTTGCACGGTTTGCCCAAGGAGATTGTGTCGGATCGGGGGAGTCAGTTTGTGTCCAGGTTCTGGCGTGCCTTTTGCTCCCAGTTGGGGATTCGTCTCTTTTTCTCCTCGGCCTACCACCCTCAGTCCAATGGGGCCGCAGAACGATCCAATCAGGTCTTGGAGCAATTCCTTCGTTGCTATGTCTCCGATCACCAAGACAATTGGGTTGACCTCCTGCCTTGGGCTGAGTTTGCCAGGAACACGGCAGTGAACTCTTCCTCTGGGACGTCTCCCTTCATGGCCAATTATGGGTTCCAACCTGCCGTGTTACCGGAGGTATTCTCTCCCCAGGATATTCCGGCTGTGGAGGATCACCTTTCCGTCCTACGTGCTTCTTGGGTACAGATCCAGAGGTCCCTTGAGGTCTCTGCGCAGCGCCAGAGACTCCAGGCTGATCGCAGACGAGCGCCCGCTCCTTCCTACCAGGTCGGAGACCGTGTATGGTTGTCCACCCGCAACCTCAACCTTCGAGTGCCCACTCCCAAGCTGGCGCCTCGCTTTGTTGGTCCCTTCCGAGTGCTTCGCAGGGTAAACCCGGTAGCCTATGCCCTTGCGCTTCCTCCTGGCATGCGGATCTCCAACGTGTTTCATGTCTCCCTGTTGAAGCCATTGGTGTGTAATCGTTTCACTTCCTCGGTTCCTCGGCCCCGTCCGGTCCAAGTGGGCAATCGTGAGGAATATGAGGTGAGCAATATCCTGGACTCACGCCTGGTCCGCGGTCAGGTTGCAGTTTTTGGTCCATTGGCGTGGTTATGGTCCAGAGGAGCGTTCCTGGGTTCCCTCCGCAGATGTCCATGCTCCTGCTTTGCTCCGAGCCTTCCACGCACGCTTCCCTCAGAAACCGTTCCTTACTCCGCGGAGGAGGGGCCCTTGAGGGGAAGGTACTGTCATGGTCTTACCTTCTTACTACTCTCCTTCGTTTGACATGTGCTGGCGGCCATCTTGGTTTCTGGGTTTCTTGTAGCCTCCCACCCTGCGGCTTCTCCTTCCCACTGGGAGGAGCTGGATGCCTAGCTCATATATATAGGAGGTCTGTGGCTTCAGTTCCTTGCTTGGTCCTCCTGTGTTCACATGCTTCTAAGACTGCTGCTGCTTCTGGTTCCTGATCCTGGCCTCGTCTGACTACCCCGTTGGTTCCTGATTCCGGCTTCGTCTGACTACCCCGTTGGTTCCTGATCCTGGCTTCGTCTGACTACCCTTCTGGTTCCTGACCTCTGTCTCCGCAAGACCCTGCTTCGGTTTAGCCATCCATTTGGACTTTTGCTTACGGCTTGCTTTTCAATAAAACCTTCTTATTTTCCACTTATCTCTTGTTGTACGTCTGGTTCATGGTTCCATGACATTAGGACCAAGCCATGAATTCTGACGGTACAGGGCCATCCTCGCTACCTACGCTGGTTGCCAGACTTGATCAGCAGGATCACCTGTTGGGTCGGTTCGCTGTGGCGTTGCAAACCCTGCTTGAACGCACGGCTCATTTCGCTTCCGTTGCCGATGGGTCGGTTGTCGCTCCTGGGCCCGCTCCTACTGCCGCTCCGGTTGTTGCGCCAGAGTCTACCCCGACACCTGTTGCTGCGCCTGCGGTGTCTCGGGGTATGACCGGTTCTGCCCCCCTTCCACAGCGCTTTGGGGGAGAGCCAACTCAGTGCCGAGGTTTCCTTAACCAGGTGGGCATTTATTTCGAGTTGCTGCCACATGCCTTTCCTACTGAGAGATCAAAGGTGGGCTTCTTGATCTCGCTGCTCTCGGACAAGGCCTTGGCCTGGGCCAGCCCTTTATGGGAGAACAACAATCCGGTGGTTGCCGAGTTTTCCGGTTTTGTTGCTTCTCTTCGGAAGGTATTCGATGTGCCGGCTCGTGCTGCCTCTGCTGCGAAGCTCCTTATGTCCATCAGACAGGGTTCACGATCCGTAGCTGAATACGCCATTGAGTTTCGTACCCTGGCAGCAGAGGTGGGCTGGAATAATGAGGCTCTGGTCGCTGCTTTCTCTCATGGTCTCTCGGATGCCTTGAAGGATGAGGTTGCAGCTAAGGACCTACCAGTGGAGCTCGAGTCTCTTATTTCTTTCCTGATTTTGATTGACACCAGACTCAGGGAGAGACCTTCCTTTAAGGAGAGCCTGCGGAGGTCTTCTAACAGATTGGCGCCTACGTTTGCTGTCCCACCCGTGCCTCCCTCTCCTCCCACGCCTCCTGGGGATGACTTGTCTGGGGGTGAACCCATGCAGCTGGGGTTTGCTCGCCTGTCCGAGGGGGAGAGGGTACTCCGGAGACGCGAGGGCCGATGCATGTACTGTGGTCTCGGTGGGCATTTTCGGTTGGCATGTCCGAACCGTCCGGGAAACGCTCGCACCTGAGATCCTGTCGGGGGCAGATCTTGGGTGGAGTCTCCTCGTCCCCGGTTTCCCGTGTTGACAAACCACTGATCACTGTTGTCCTCTCCTGGGTCGGGGGCTCGGTGACGACCCAGGCGTTGGTGGACTCTGGTGCTGGTGGTTTGTTCATTGATAGTGTGTTCGCTGCCGCCAATTCCATTCCTCTGCAGCCTCGAGGTTCCCCACTGGCTCTTGAGGCGATAGACGGCAGACCCCTTCTGCCGCCACACGTGACTCATGAGACCCTTCCAGTGGGGATAGCCATTGGTGCCGTTCACAGAGAGTCGGTCTGTCTCCAGGTGATTTCGTCTCCACACTACTCGGTGGTCTTGGGGTACCCCTGGCTCCAGAAGCATAATCCGACTTTCGATTGGAGATCGGCCGAGATCCTCTCGTGGTCACCGCAGTGTGGGGCTAGTTGCATCCATGGGCCTGTCAAGTTGCTGTGTACTTCCTCGGACTCTCTGTTGCCTCCTGAATACGAAGAGTACCGGGATGTATTCGATAAGGTGCGCGCGGTTGCCCTACCTCCGCACCGCCCATACGATTGTGCCATAGAGTTACAATCTGGTGCCGTTCCTCCTCGTGGCAAAGTCTATCCACTGTCGGTAGCGGAGAATGAGGCCATGGAGGAGTACGTGAGGGAGGCGCTTTCACGCGGACACATTCGCAAATCCTCGTCCCCGGCAGGGGCTGGATTTTTCTTTGTGAAAAAGAAGGGCGGTGAGTTGAGGCCTTGCATCGATTACAGGGGTCTCAATCGCATCACGATCAAGAACGCTTACCCGATACCCTTGATTTCCGAGCTGTTCGATCGCCTCAAAGGGGCCACGGTCTTTACCAAACTCGACCTGAGGGCGGCATATAACCTGGTAAGGATCAAGGCGGGCGATGAGTGGAAGACCGCGTTTAACACCAGGACCGGTCATTATGAATCCTTGGTTATGCCCTTTGGGTTGTGCAATGCGCCCGCAGTCTTCCAGGAATTCATCAACGATGTTTTCCGTGACCTGTTGCAGCAGTGTGTGGTGGTCTATTTGGATGACATCTTGGTATATTCTGAATCCATGGAGGCCCACATTATGGATGTCAGACGAGTGTTGCAACGGTTACGAGAGAACAGGCTGTTCGGTAAGCTTGAGAAATGCGAATTTCACCGATCCCAGGTAACCTTCTTAGGTTACATCATTTCCGCTGAGGGGTTCTCCATGGATCCTGAGAAGGTTTCGGCTGTCTTACAGTGGCCCCAGCCCAGTGGTCTCCGTGCCCTGCAGCGCTTTTTGGGCTTCGCCAATTATTATCGGAAGTTCATCAGGGACTTTTCTATGCTAGCCAAGCCTCTCACGGATCTGACCAGGAAGGGCAGTAATTTCCAGGTCTGGCCGCTCGAGGCCATCCGAGCTTTTGAGGCTCTAAAGTCCGCCTTTGTGTCGGCTCCGATTCTGTCGCATCCCAACCCTGGGTTGCCCTTTGTCCTCGAGGTGGACGCGTCTGAGACGGGAGTAGGCGCCCTTCTGTCTCAGCGTAGAACACCAGAGGGTCCTCTGCTTCCTTGTGGGTTTTACTCCCGGAAACTGTCTTCCGCGGAGTGCAACTATCAGATTGGTGACAGGGAGTTATTGGCCATCGTGCAGGCCCTTAAAGAATGGAGGCACTTGCTCGAGGGTTCGGTGGTTCCGGTTCTCATCCTGACGGACCACAAGAATCTGACCTACCTTTCTGAGGCCAAGAGATTGACACCACGTCAGGCCAGATGGGCTCTGTTCTTGTCACGTTTTAATTACGTGGTCTCCTACCTACCCGGTTCCAAGAACATCAGAGCGGATGCCTTATCACGGCAGTACTCCGAGCTGTCCGGGGAGGAGTCGATTCCGACTTCGGTCATACCTCCGAATCAGATCCTGGCCGCCATTCGCACCAGCCTGACCTCTCCCCTGGGTGAGCAGATTTTGGCGGCTCAATCTGGTGCTCCCTCTGGGAGACCCAACGGCAGGTGTTTTGTGCCTGAGGAGTTGCGCACTCGGTTGTTGCGAACCTACCATAACTCCAAGGCCGCGGGGCATCCTGGAAAGAATCAGCTGTCCTGGGCTGTTTCACGTCTGTTCTGGTGGCCTTCTCTACGTTCCGACATCGCCGCATATGTAGCGGCATGCTCCGTTTGTGCCCAGAGTAAGTCCCCTCGGCACCTTCCGTTGGGCCTTTTGCAACCCATAGCCACCGGGGAGCGCCCATGGTCACACCTGGGGATGGATTTCATTGTGGACCTCCCTGCATCCCGAGGCCATACGGTCATTCTCATGATTGTGGATCGGTTTTCCAAAATGTGCCACTGTGTTCCTCTCAAGAAGTTACCCTCTGCACAAGAGTTGGCCACGATTTTCGCCAGGGAGGTCTTCCGGTTGCACGGTTTGCCCAAGGAGATTGTGTCGGATCGGGGGAGTCAGTTTGTGTCCAGGTTCTGGCGCGCCTTTTGCTCCCAGTTGGGGATTCATCTCTCTTTCTCCTCGGCCTACCACCCTCAGTCCAATGGGGCCGCAGAACGATCCAATCAGGCCTTGGAGCAATTCCTTCGTTGCTATGTCTCCGATCACCAAGACAATTGGGTTGACCTCCTGCCTTGGGCTGAGTTTGCCAGGAACACGGCGGTGAACTCTTCCTCTGGGACGTCTCCCTTCATGGCCAATTATGGGTTCCAACCTGCCGTGTTACCGGAGGTATTCTCTCCCCAGGATATTCCGGCTGTGGAGGATCACCTTTCCGTCCTACGTGCTTCTTGGGTACAGATCCAGAGGTCCCTTGAGGTCTCTGCGCAGCGCCAGAGACTCCAGGCTGATCGCAGACGAGCGCCCGCTCCTTCCTACCAGGTCGGAGACCGTGTATGGTTGTCCACCCGCAACCTCAACCTTCGAGTGCCCACTCCCAAGCTGGCGCCTCGCTTTGTTGGTCCCTTCCGAGTGCTTCGCAGGGTAAACCCGGTAGCCTATGCCCTTGCGCTTCCTCCTGGCATGCGGATCTCCAACGTGTTTCATGTCTCCCTGTTGAAGCCATTGGTGTGTAATCGTTTCACTTCCTCGGTTCCTCGGCCCCGTCCGGTCCAAGTGGGCAATCGTGAGGAATATGAGGTGAGCAATATCCTGGACTCACGCCTGGTCCGCGGTCGGTTGCAGTTTTTGGTCCATTGGCGTGGTTATGGTCCAGAGGAGCGTTCCTGGGTTCCCTCCGCAGATGTCCATGCTCCTGCTTTGCTCCGAGCCTTCCACGCACGCTTCCCTCAGAAACCGTTCCTTACTCCGCGGAGGAGGGGCCCTTGAGGGGGAGGTACTGTCATGGTCTTACCTTCTTACTGTTCTCCTTCGTTTGACATGTGCTGGCGGCCATCTTGGTTTCTGGGTTTCTTGTAGCCTCCCACCCTGCGGCTTCTCCTTCCCACTGGGAGGAGCTGGATGCCTAGCTCATATATATAGGAGGTCTGTGGCTTCAGTTCCTTGCTTGGTCCTCCTGTGTTCACATGCTTCTAAGACTGCTGCTGCTTCTGGTTCCTGATCCTGGCCTCGTCTGACTACCCCATTGGTTCCTGATTCCGGCTTCGTCTGACTACCCCGTTGGTTCCTGATCCTGGCTTCGTCTGACTACCCTTCTGGTTCCTGACCTCTGTCTCCGCAAGACCCTGCTTCGGTTTAGCCATCCATTTGGACTTTTGCTTACGGCTTGCTTTTCAATAAAACCTTCTTATTTTCCACTTATCTCTTGTTGTACGTCTGGTTCATGGTTCAATGACAGTCCACAAAAAATAAAATGGCATTCCAAAAATGATCCAAACATGAATGTAAATTAATAACTATGTATTATAGAAGTAGAGAAAAAGGAAACTTGGAAATTTGCTAATTTTCCACATTTTTGGTAAATTTTGTATTTTTTTATACATAAGAATGAATTTTTTTTCTCCATTGTCACAGGGTGCCAAAGGCGCACTCGGTCTCCAATCAGCCGCAGACCTGCTGCTTAGCTTCGGGAGCGAGAATCTGTGTTTGGCCTCGTTCCCAGGGCGGCTTTGCTAGCTGGGAGGGTCCCCACTCCTAGGTCTGCCTTGAGCGCCGAGCTGATCACTCGGTGCTCGACTTGTCTGTCTGTCACATGACCCTCAGACCCCACTATAAATACAGACAGCCTGCTGGCCACAGGTTGCCTGTTAATTCTAGGTTCCTGGCTATTTGTTGGACTACTGAATACTCACCTGATCCTGTTCCCTGACGATCCTTTGCCTGCTCCTCCTGTACTGCGTATCCATCCTGGTATTGTGACCTCAGCTCCCACCTGACTACTCTTTGCGGACGCCTCTGGTACTTCTCTACTCTCCTGGTATTTGACCCCGGCTTCTCCTGACCATTCTTTGGTCACTGCGTAGCTCTCTTGGTTCTGACCCGGTCTGTTCACGTTCCGTATTTTGTCTTGTCTGTCTTCCCTGCATATATCCTAAGTAAGGGACTGTCATCCAGTTGTCCCCTGTCACCAGGACTCGTGAGGCAAGTAGGCAGGGCCAAGGGTGAGGGTGGAGCGCAGTGGTCACTATCCTTCCCCCTGTGTGTGTGTGGACGTGACCGTTACAGATTAACAGGCCTTATAACCACTGTATCATGAATCCTCCTATGACCCTGACTGACCATGTCTCTAACCTAACACAGATGGTGCAGGAGCTAGGAGAGAAACTCCGTTCTTTTGAGTTAGGGCAAGGTTCTTCCACTCCTCAGTCCTCCAGTCCACATTTTGAGCCCCAGATCATGCTCCCAGAACCCTTTTCTGGAGACCGGAAGAGGTTTCTCTCCTTTAAGGAGAGTTGCAAACTCTACTTCCGTTTGCGCCCCGTGTCCTCCGGTCCCGAGAGCCAAAGCGTGGGGATTATCATTTCTCTATTACAGGGTGATCCCCAGGACTGGGCATTCTCGTTACCTCCTGGGGACAGTTGTCTAACTTCTGTGGAGGTTTTTTTTCAGGCCCTGGGTACCCTCTATGACGAACCAGACAGGGCCCTGGTAGCCGAGACGGCTCTTAGGGCACTGGTTCAGGGCCATCACCCTGCGGAGGAGTATTGCACCCAATTCAGACGGTGGTGTGTCCCCTCAGGATGGAATGAACCAGCCCTGAAGAGTCAGTTTAGGTCTGGTCTGTCTGATAATTTATTAAAAGATCTATTAGTCAGTTATCAAATTCCAGAGACCTTAAAGGAGATGATGACCCTAGTTGTCCGACTTGACCGATGAGTTAGAGAGAGACGACAAGAACGACAGTTCTGTTCTCAGATGGTGGTCCAGCCAGAGGCCTTTTCCAGGGACAACACTGAGGTCTCCACCGAGGAACCCATGCAGGTTGGCATGACACTGAGGTCTCCACCGAGGAACCCATGCAGGTTGGCATGACCCATGGTAATCTTCTTCACAGACGCGGAGAGTGCTTCTACTGTGGAGATCCTGGCCATTGGATCAACAAGTGTCCTAAGATGGTCCTCTCTGACAAGTCTCCTAAGGCAAGACAACCTAAAGACCAGGTACACCCTGATTTTTCTAAATGTAAGCTTTTGGTACCCATAACAATTTCTCTGGGGGTTAATAAGTGGCCGGGTAAGGCCTTTATTGATTCCGGTTCAGCAGCCAGCTTTATTGACTTTGAATATGCTAGTAAATTGGGTATTACAATGTTTGCTTTACCTACACCTATCCATGTCGTGGCTATTAATGCTACTCCCCTGATTGGTGGTACGGTGAGGTCATGTACCTCTGAAATTTCTCTAACCGTGGGTGTGTGCCACTCTGAGAGATGTTCTCTTTTAGTCCTGGAGAACCTACCGGTTGAGGTGGTACTAGGGTTGCCTTGGCTCCGTTTACATAACCCCACAATAGATTGGTCCAAAGGAAAGTTGGTGAAATGAGGACCTAAGTGTGACTCATGCTTGTCCGTGGTCCAGGCTGGGGTTTCAGTAAGGTCTAATACATCACCCTCAGTTATTAAGGAATATTCTGATGTATTCTCATCCCCTACTCCAGAGGTTCTACCCCCCCATAGACCTTATGATTGCGCCATAGAGCTAATAGAGGGTGCCAAATTTCCTAAAGGGCGAATTTATAATCTTTCTAAGCCCGAACGCAAAGCTATGGAAAATTATATCAAGGAAAGCCTTGCTAAAGGGCATATTAGACCTTCAGTCTCTCCTATGGGAGCAGGGTTTTTCTTTGTTAAGAAGAAGGATGGTGGTCTTAGGCCTTGTATTGATTACCGGAGATTAAATAAAATCACTGTCCAAAATAGATACTCTCTCCCATTGATTCCGGATTTATTTAAACAGGTTCTGGGGGCAACCTGGTTTTCCAAGATTGACCTGAAAGGGGCATACAATCTAATCCGAATCAAGGAGGGATACGAATGGAAGACACCGTTCAATACTCCGATAGGACACTTTGAATATCAGGTGATGCCTTTTGGGCTCAGCAATGTCCCAGCTTTGTTCCAAAACTTAATGAACAATATTCTTAGGGAGTTCTTAGGTAAATTTATTATTGTCTATCTTGACGACATTTTGATATTCTCTCCTGATTTCGAATCTCACGTGTCTCATGTCAAACAAGTATTAGAGGTGTTGAGGTAGAACCAGCTATCCGCTAAGCAAGAGAAATGTGTCGTTGGTGTACAGGAGATACTGTTTCTAGGGCATGTTCTGACTCCTCACGCCTTTAAGATGGATCCTGGTAAGGTTTTGGCAATTAAGGAATGGGTAAGGCCTTCATCCTTAAAGGCCTTACAACGTTTTTTGAGTTTCGCTAATAACTATCGTAAATTTATCATGAATTTTTCTGTAATTGCTAAACCATTGACCGACCTTACTAAGAAAGGGGCGGATTTGGAGAATTGGTCTACCAAGGCCATTTCTTCATTTGAAACATTAAAAAAGGCATTTAGTAGCGCTCCCATTCTGATCCAGCCTGATCAGGAGAGACCCTTTATTGTGGAGGTGGATGTGTCCGAGGACGGCGCAGGAGCAGTCCTTTCACAAGGTCCCTCTAGCCTCACTAACCTGAGACTGTGTGTCTTTTTCTCCAGGAAATTCTCTCCCACGGAGAGAAACTACGACATAGGGAATAGGGAGCTGCTGGCTATTAAATGGGCATTTTTTGGAGGGGGCAAGGCATCGGGTAACTGTTGTCACTGACCATAAAAACCTAATGTTTCTCGAGTCTGCTAAGAGGTTGAATCCCCAACAAGCCCGATGGGCTCAGTTTTTTACCCGTTTTGATTTCTCCATTACGTTCAGGCCAGGAAGTAAAAATGTGAAGGCAGACGCATTATCTCTGAGCTTCCATGCCTTTCAACCCACTGAGGCACCGCCTGAATCCATCCTACCAGCAAACATCTTCTTAGCGGCTCTAACCCAGGATATCTCGGCTCGCATTAAGGCTGAACAACATCTGGCTCCGGCATCCACCCCAACAGATAAGTTGTTTGTTCCCGTACAATTTCGTCTCCAGCTGTTGGGGGAGTGTCAAGATTCTGCCTTTTGTGGACATCCGGGTTTGGAGGGCACTAAGGACCTGGTTTCTAGATCTTATTGGTGGCCCACTCTGACCAGGGATGTCAAGTCCTACGCGTCAGCCTGTGAGGTTTGTGCCAGGTCTAAGACACCTAGGACTCACCCTGCTGGTAACCTACGACCCCTACCCATTCCCATTAGACCCTGGTCCCATATCTCGATGGACTTTATAACTGACCTACCGCTGGCGGAGGGTAAGACTGTGGTTTGGGTAGTGGTCGATAGGTTTAGCAAGATGGTTCATTTCATTCCCCTGTCTAAACTTCCGAATGCAAAAACCCTGGCGTCTATTTTTGTGAGAGAGATTGTTCGTTTACATGGCATCCCGGAAAATATTGTTTCTGACAGGGGTGTGCAGTTTGTGTCCAAATTCTGGAGGGCCTTCTGTCAAAGATGTAAAATTTAATTGTCTTTTTCATCCACCTACCATCCTGAGAGTAATGGGCAGACTGAACGCCTTAATCAGTCTGTGGAACAATTCTTGAGGTTGTATGTTGCTGATGACCAGAAATTATGGGTCAAATTCCTTCCGTTGGCTGAATTTGCTTTGAATAACCGTGTCAATTCTTCTGCTGGGGCCTCCCCTTTCTTTTGTAATCATGGTTTTCATCCCCGCTTTCATTCCTGGTCGTCCGTCTCCTCCTCTAACCCTGAAGCGGATAAACTCTCCTCCGAACTGTGCAGAGTTTGGGCCCGGGTTCAATCGAACCTAGAAAAGGCTCAAAGTTCTCAAAAACTCAAGGCCGATAGGAGACGTTCAAGGGGGGTGAACTTTCAGGTTGGGGATACAGTATGGTTGTCCTCCAAGAATCTATCTCTTAAGGTAGCTCCTCGTTTTATTGGACCATATAAGATCGTTTAAGTTGGAGCTGCCCGGGTCGTTCCACATTCATAATGTATTTCATAAATCTCTACCTTAAAAGTATTTTGAACCTGTTTTACCGTTGAAAGCTCGCCTCCGCTGGTTCTTGTTAGTGATGCTGTCGAGTATGTGGTGTCTAAGATAGTGGATGTTAGGAGAGTGCATAATTCCTTACAATACCTGATTCACTGGAAGGGGTATGGACCCGAAGAGAGATCTTGGGTACCCACCAGGGAGGTTCATGCTCCTAGACTTGTTCGAAAATTTCATTTAGAACACCCTGAAAAGCCATCGCCTGAAGTCTTGGGTCCGGTGGCCCCTCGTAAAAGGGAGGGTACTGTCACGGGGCGCCAAAGGCGCACTCGGTCTCCCATCAGCCGCAGACCTGCTGCTTAGCTTCGGGAGCGAGGATCTGTATTTGGCCTCGTTCTAGCTGGGAGGTTCCCTGCTCCTAGGTCTGCCTTGAGCGCCGAGCTGATCACTCGGTGCTCAACTTGTCTGTCTGTCGGTCATGTGACGCTGGCCACGTCACATGACCCTCAGACCCCACTATAAATACAGGCAGCCTGCTGGCCACAGGTTGCCTGTTAATTCTAGGTTCCTGGCTATTTGTTGGACTACTGAATACTCACCTGATCCTGTTCCCCGACGATCCTTTGCCTGCTCCTCCTGTACTGCATATCCATCCTGGTATTGTGACCTCGGCTCCCACTTGACTACTCTTTGTGGACTCCTCTGGTACTTCTCTACTCTCCTGGTATTTGACCCCGACTTCTACTGACCATTCTTTGCTTAACCCTTTGTACTGTGTAGCTCTCTTGGTTCTGACCCGGTCTGTTCACGTTCCATATTTTGTCTTGTCTGTCTTCCCTGTACATATCCTAAGTAAGGGACTGTCGTCCAGTTGTCCCCTGTCATCAGGACTCGTGAGGCAAGTAGGCAAGGCCAGGGGTGAGGGTGGAGCGCAGTGGTCACTATCCTTCCCCCTGTGTGTGTGTGGACGTGACCGTTACATCCATTTTACCAGTGTCATGAAGTACAATATGTGATGAAAAAACAATCTTAGAATGGCCTGGATAAGTAAAAGAGTTTTAAAGTTATTCACACATGGGACTGTATGTTGAAGGTTGCTGGTGGGGGGGAATGATGTTATTTACATAGGACTGAATGTTGAGGGGGTAATGTTTACATGAGATTGCATGTTAGAGGCGGCTAGGGAGGAGGTGATGTTATTTACATGGGACTGTATTTTGGAGGAGACTGGAGAGATGGTGTGATGTTATTTACATGGGACTCTATGGCGGAGAGAGGGAAATAGTCTTATTTACATGGGACTGTATGTTGGAGGGGCTGAAGGGAGGGGAGTGATGTTATTTACATAGGACTGTATTTTGGAGGGGGCAGGAAAGATGGTGTGATGTTATTTATATGGGCCTGTATGGTGGACAGAGGAATATAATTCCAGGGGGAACTGCAGGAGGCATTATAAATACTGGGGGCACTTCAGGGTGACCATTATGACAGTAGGGGGCTGTATAAATACTGGGGGCACTGTAGGGGTATTATAAACCCAGGGGACATTAGGCGTTCGTGAGGTGTCCAATCAATAGATGTCAATTTCAGGTAACTTGGGTCACCTGCATGAGTATTAGAAAAGTGTTTCGAGGCGCTATGTTTTAAATATTTACGGTTTATGTTAGAACTATGTTTTTTCAGTCTTTCTCTAAGGGTCAGAGTTGTACAGCCAATATATTGTAGACCACATAGACATTGTAGCATATAGACAATGTTACTAGAGCTACAGTTTAAGCAGTGTTTTAGCTTAATGGTCTCACCAGTATTAGGCTAGGTCTACATGACGACATTTGTTGCGCGACAAATAGGGCGCAACATTTGTCGCGCAACATTTTGTTGCACTAATGTCACGCAACAATTTTTATATAAAAATTGTCGCGCGACATTAGTGAAACAAAATGTTGCGCGACAAATGTCGTCGTGTAGACCTAGCCTTAGTGATCAGCACCTCGTTGAGCTCACATAGCAGCACACAGCCACATTTAACCTTAAGGACCGGGCTCATTTTCACCTTAAGGACCAGGCCATTTTTTGCAAATCTGACCAGTGTCATTTTTTGTGTGAATAACTTTAAAACGCTTTTACTTATCCAGGCCATTCTGAGATTGTTCTTTTGTCACACATTGTACTTCATGATACTGGTAAAATGGAGTTAAAAAAATTCATTATTTATAAAAAAAAATACCAAATTTTCTAAAACGTTGGAAAAATTAGCAAATTTCCAAATTTCTCTACTTCTATAATACATAGTAATACCTCCAGCTATTAATTTACATTCCTCATATGTCTACTTTATATTTGGATCATTTTGGGAATGCCATTTTATTTTTTGGGGACGTTACAAGGCTTAGAAGTTTAGAAGCAAATCTTGACATTTTTCAGAGATTTTCCAAAACCCACTTTTTAAGGACCAGTTCAGATCTGAAGTCACTTTGTGAGGCTTACATAATAGAAACCACCCAAGCAAGGGTTAACAGCCAAACAAAACTTAATATTTATTGCCCTGATTCTGTAGCTTATAAAAACACCCTATATGTGGTCGTAAACTACTGTACGGGCACACAGCAGGGCTCAGAAAGAAAGAAATACCATATGGTTTCTGGAAGGCAGATTTTGCTGGACTGGTTTATTTACACCATGTCCCATTTGAAGCCCCCCTGATGCACCTCTAGTGTAGAAACTCCAAATAAGTGACTCCATTTTGGAAACTACGGGATAAGGTGGCAGTTTTGTTGGGACAATTTTTAGGGTACATATGATTTTTGGTTGCTCTATATTAAATTTTTGTGAGGCAAGGTTACAAAAAATTGAAATTCTGAAATGTCATCTCCATTTGCCAATAACTCTTGTGGAACACCCAAAGGGTTAACAAAGTTTGTAAAATCGGTTTTGAATACCTTGAGGGGTGTAGTTTCACTTTTATGGAGTTTCTACTCTAGAGGTGCATTAGGGGGGCTTCAAATGGGACATGGTGTCCAAAAACCAGTCCAGCAAAATCTGCCTTCCAAAAACCATATGGCGCTCCTTTCCTTGTGCGCCCTGCCGTTAGGCCATACAGCATCTTACGACCACATATGTGATGTTTCTGAAAAAACGACAGAATCAGGGCAATAAATACAGAGTTTTGTTTGACTGTTAACCCTTGCTTTGTTAACGGAAAAAAATGATTAAAATTGAAAATTTGGCAAAAAATTGCTGTTATGGTGTTCATTTGAGGGGTTAGGTCATGTGTTATTTTTATAGAGCAGATTCTTACGGATTTATTATATTTTTTTTTTAGCCGATTGGGGGGATGAGAGGATGGTTTTATTGGCACTCTTTTGGGGTGCATATAACTTTTTGATAGCTTGCTATTACACTTTTTGTGATGTAAGGTGACAAAAAAAAGCATCACTTCAGGGGGGACATGCTGCATTATCTCATTATCTGCATGGCCTCAAATCGGGAATGGCCTCAAAATGGGAACGTGTCATGGCCATACAGTGGAGTGGGGTCTGGTAGAGGATGTCCCCACTCCAGTACTGCCTGACACAGTTTTTTTTTTACTAGGCCCATGTGCAGCACGAGGCCCCAAAACATCCTCATCTTGGCTGCACCGACCGGAGTCCAGCCACCAGACCTAGCCAAAAAGGAGCCCGGGTGTTGAGCAATGAACTGTTGAGCAAACAAGTTCATTTGCTTCACCATCAGATTCACAAAGTGGTCACTGAAAAAAACAACTAAAAAAGTCATATTCAGTGAAGCCCACTGTGGGAATCTGGATTCCTGATTGGCCAACAAAGTCAGGAATCACAGTCTCAAAATCCCCTGGGGTACACCAGACAAGTTCACCAGTGGGGGCTCAGGTGGACTTATCTGGTGGGCCGGAAAACTAGTACGAGCCCCAGAGTGGCTCATACTAGTGTGGGCCACAGGGCCCCTGGCATGGGAGTCCCCTTGCTCCGCCTGGCGGCGTCTCCGCCGCCTTGGGGGCTCATCATCATCACTAGATGATGAAGAGAACGCAGATGACAAGAGGAAAGTGGGGTCATCCTCGTCCTCACTGGGGCTCTCGGAGTCGGAGGCAAGCAGGGCGTATGCCTCCTCGGCCAAGAACGTCTGGCAGGCCATAGGGGAGTGTGTGTGTGTGTGTGTGTAAAACTTTAGTGTGCGTGTGTGTTGTGTTGGGGGACGGGTGTTCACGTTCACCACCCTAACAGAAAAAAATATAAACTAAATGTAGAAAAATGAGCCTCAAAAATTAGAAAAAAAACAAAACAAAAACTATTCAAACTCGCTGATCAGCGGTGGGGTGGGCAATGCGCTAACAGTGGCCGGACACTAAGAGTGTCAGCCACAGTCAGCGCACGTACACAAAAAAAGCGCTTGCGCCCCAAAAATTGTGTGTATGTATGGGGGGGCAGGGGGGTAAGCTGCAGCACCCCTGGGAGGTCTAGGGTCGCACGGCTGAGTGTGCTGTGGACCCCAGACCCCAGAAAACTTTTTTTTCACTAAAGTCTCCCCGCCTAATCTAATATTTCCCTAAAACCTGTCCCTGTGAATTTTGGTGGCTCACGTGGGGGTGATGGTGGTGATGGGCTCACTGATGGACGACAGGCTCCTCTCTCCACGATAGCAGTGTGGAGGAGGAGAGCAGAGCTGGGGAACATTAACCCCCACCCGCCTGTCCAGCCAATAGAAAGCGATCCTGAGAGGGTATGTCACCGCCACCTCTCAGGACCTAAAGATAGTGATTGGTGGTGTATTATCACACCACCGATCACCATCCTTTTCTGGGTTATCGGGTCACCGGAAACCCAAATAACCTGGAAATAACTGTGGTTTGCTGCGATTGCCGATACGGGGGAAGGGGGTCACAGGACCCCTCTCGGCATTGTCATAGAGTGCCTGCTGAATGATTTCCCTTTAGCCCTTTATATCGAAATGGTCGTCCCTTATGCCAGAGCCATTTATCATTAAAAATCATTCCTAGAGGTTTACAGATACCATTGAAGACAGTCTTTTTAAATGATATGGAATGTACAACTAAATGGCATGATGAGATCGATAGATGTTCTGAACAGCTAATGGACACATTAATCACTAAACGTCCTTAATAAAGATGAAATTGAAGTCCTTTCAAACTATTTATCATTTTGTCCTACTAGTGGCCTAATTTGTTTGAGCTTTTTGTCAATTTAAACCAGTGCATTCGCAGACTAACCCTAAAACACCACGTCTCACTAAAGGAACCTTCCTTCCAAACACCGGTTCCTATTGACAATATTCACAATCCCTCTGCTAGTCATTTGATTAATGATAACATTAAAACTTTGGTTGAAGAACTGTAAAATGTTCAGATTCCATCACACTTCAAACCTAAATCCTCATTTTATCCTTTAGAAAATACGGGTCCACATTTGGAAACCTTTTATTACCATATTTTTTGCACCATAAGACAAACTTTTTCCCCCCAAAAAATGGGGGGGGAAATGCCCCTGCGTCTTATGGGGCGAATGCTAACATTTTTACATAGCAGGCTGCGATGTATGAGCGAGCGGAGAAGGACTGGGAGGAGGAGCTGGGGGCCGACAATTGGGGCAGGGCCCGCCGCTCCAGTGCTGCACTATACAAATATAAAATGCCTCATTCAATTTAAAGTGATTAAACATGCCCCCCCCTTTTAATATTACCGTACACCCTAACAGCTTCCAATCTGTAGAATGCAGGCAGGCAGGCCGGGCGGGCGGCAGCGTAACTCCCTGATGTCACGTGCCTGCGCCGCCTACTTTATAAATGAACCAGGCGGCGCAGGCACGTGATGTCAGTGAGTGACGCGCTGGCCGCCCGGCCTGCCTGTGTTGTACAGAAGCTGTTAGGGTATACGGTAAAATTAGGAGTGAGGGGGCATGTTTAATCACTTTTAATTGAATGAGACATTTTATATTTGTATACTGCAGCACTGGAGCGGTGAGGGGGGGGGGGGGAATCTGTGGATCACAGGTTTATGGGGGACATCTGTGGATGGCACTGTTATGGGCTGGGGGTCTGTGGATGGCACTTATATAACAGTGCCATCCACAGATCCCCCATAACAGTGCCATCCACAGATCCCCCCATAACAGTGCCATCCACAGATCCCCCATAACAGTGCCATCCACAGATCCCCCATAACAGTACCATCCACAGATCCCCTATACAGGGTCAGCCACAGATCCCCCCCTGTAACAGTATCCTTCACAGGTCCCCCCCATAACAGTGTCCATTACAGATCCCTCATAACAGTGCGTCATCCATAGATCATAGAATGTGTAACATACAAACATAGAATGTGTCCTCTTTTACCTTGTTGATTTCCTTTATGTATTTAAAAGTTTCTATCGTATCCCCTCTGTCTCGTCTTTCTTCCAAGCTATACATGTTAAGTTCCTTTAATCTTTCCTGGTAAGTTTTATCCTGCAATCCATGTACCAGTTTAGTAGCTCTTCTCTGAACTCTCTCCAAAGTATCAATATCCTTCTGGAGATATGGTCTCCAGTACTGAGCACAATACTCCAAATGAGGTCTCACTAGTGCTCTGTAGAGCGGCATGAGCACCTCCCTCTTTCTACTGGTAATTCCTCTTGCTATACACCCAAGCATTTTGCTAGCGTTTCCTGTTGCTCTGTGACATTGTCTGCCTACCTTTAAGTCTTCTGAAATAATGATCCCTAAATCCCTTTCCTCAGATACTGAGGTTAGGACTGTATAACTGATTTTATATTCTGCTCTTGGGTTTTTACGTCCCAGGTGCATTATCTTGCACTTATCAACATTAAATTTTAGTTGCCAGATTTTTTACCATTCCTTTAGTTTTCCTAAGTCCTTTTCCATTTCGTGTATCCCTCCAGGAACATCAACCCTGTTACAAATCTTTGTATCATCAGCAAAAAGACACACCTTACCATTGAGGCCTTCTGCAATTTCGCTGAAAAAGATATTAAACAATATGGGTCCCAGAACAGATCCCTGAGGTACCCCACTGGTAACAAGACCTTGGTCTGAATATACTCCATTGACTACAACCCTCTGTTGTCTGTCCCTCAGCCACTGCCTAATCCATTCAACAATATGGGAGTCCAAGCCCAATGACTGCACTTTATTGATAAGCCTTCTATGTGGGACAGTATCAAAAGCCCTACTAAAGTCTAGATAAGCGATGTCTACTGCACCTCCTCCATCTATTATTTTAGTCACCCAATCAAAAAAATCAATAAGATTAGTTTGACATGATCTCCCTGAAGTAAACCCATGCTGTTTTTCATCTTTCAATCCATGGGATTTTAGATGGTCCACAATCCTCTCCTTAAGTATGGTTTCCATTAATTTCCCCACTATTGATGTCAGGCTTACTGGCCTATAGTTGCCCGATTCCTCCTTACTACCTTTCTTGTGAATGGGCACAACATTTGCTAATTTCCAATCTTCTGGGATGACTCCTGTTGCCAGTGATTGGTTAAATAAATCTGTTAATGGTTTTGCTAGATCACCGCTGAGCTCTTTTAATAGCTTTGGGTGTATCCCATCAGGCCCCTGTGACTTATTTGTATTAATTTTAGACAGTTGACTTAGAACCTCTTCCTCTGTAAAGACATAACAGTGCGTCATCCACAGATCCCCCCATAACAGTGCATCATCCACAGATCCCCCCATAACAGTGCGTCATCCACAGATCCCCCATAACATTGCCATCCCCAGATCCCTCCCATAACAGTGTCCTTCACAGATCCCCCATAATAGTGCCATCCACAGATCCCCAGTAATAGTGCCATCCACAGACCACCATTAGTTCAAAAGCACACCTTTTGGTTAAAAATATAATTTTTTTCTTATTTTCCTCCCCAAAAACCTAGGTGCGTCTTATAGGACGAAAAATACGGCATATGGTTCTTGCAGAGCTACGTGTTATTGTCGAGGCCAATAAATTAACCCCAAATACCCCACATAATTTATCATGTTCCCAGCATAAAGCCATTAATGCACTAATTTCCAATAGAGATATTGTGATAAAAAATGCTGATAAGAGGGGGGGGGGTCGTAATTTTAGACTCCTCCTTTTACAATAACGAGTCAATAAAGATCCTATCCGATACAAATTATTATGAGAAACTAATGTAAGATCCTATTGAAGCTTTTAAAAACTCTTTGTTCAAATTTATTAATAGGGGATTCCATGAGAAAACCCTTACTAAAAATAAAACCTTCTATAACATATTTTCATTTTCTTACCAAAATTCTAAAGTCTCTTCTCTCTATTGTTTTTGTGACGAACTATGACCGTCGCGGCCACAATACGCCACAAAACCGTCACAGCGCCCCTAGTGGTCAATCCGCAAAAAGGCCTCCCAGCCACTTTCAGCACACCGACAGTCTAACTTGAGTCCGTACAGTCGATAGGCTGAAAGCGCAGGGATTGGACCGCCGATTGACTGCCAGTAAACGTGTGAGCGACCGGACCGGTACCACACACAGGGTAGTTTAACTGCCACCACCTTGCAATTTATGGGAGCAAGGAACCCCCTATCGGGATAACAGAACCGAGTAGCTTTCTCTTCGGAGAGGTTAGGGTAAGTTTTTGCAGTGTTTGAAAGCAGGCATATGGCTAGAGAAATGACTGGGAGGTCATTTATTATATGTGTATATACAATACAAATTATCAAGATGTACATTAATTATTAACACAATAATCAAGGAAAGTATAGTCCAATAAACAAAAAGGGAGAAAAAAAGAAAATACTTATTGTCCGCAGAAAAGATGTCTGTCGGTGAAATAGTCCGTTGCAGGGATAAAGTCCAAGAAAGCCTTTGTCCAGAGTGTTACAATCCAAATGTGCCTACAGCCCACGGGTTCTCTGGCTGAGGCCTTCTTCAGGTGTGGTTAAAAGTGGAGAACTCCTTTAGCAGATTCTAGGCCCTTGTTATAAGGATCCCAGAATCAAGACGGGGAATTGAGAGTCCGCCTGCTGGGGCAGGCTGTATTCCTGAGGTGAATGTCAGTTCTGAAATATGGTATGTGCCCTATCTCTGGATGTCTCCGCTGTCCACAAGTAACAAGCACATATTCACATTCCCCACAAAATATGGAGTTCAGGGATACCAAATATGACTATTATAACTGGTTCTATGATGGGGTAACACCATAACTTTACCTGGGCATCTCCTAGAGTTATGTTTGTCATATGCAAATGTCCAGTGAATTCTGAGTGACACGATGACGTAATTTTTACGTCCGTAAGATGCCTGGTCTCTCTTAAAAAGAGTAAAAATCATATCTCAGATTCATGTTTCAATCTGGGAACCTTGGTGCCGGCCTGACTGACTCAAGCTAGCTTACAAACCCCTTATGTCAGCGACACCAAATGGCTCCCCCCAGGTGTAGTCTTCACACCTAGCTGTGATATCTCTGCAGAAAGGGAAGTTCTTTTGTGTAGGGTCAACCTAAGGAAACCAGCTGTAATTGCGTTATCTGCTGGGCATCTATTGACTGACTTGAACAAAAGGACTATTTTGTTCTCTGGGTACACAGAAGGAGATGCTCTGAGTAATCAGATTGTAGGTTCTGGGGCCTATGGAAATAAATACTGTTTAATAGACCCATTGATCGATAAGGGATAGGGATATTGATAATATTGGGAGGACGGTTCAGTATTCTCACGGATCATCAGTGACAGTTTTCTCTTCCCTCTTTTTCTTTTCTCTTCTCCTTGCTATCTCCTCCTCTTCCCTTCCATCTGCTTTTTTCCCTCCACTCATACTCAGTTTTTTGCTTGATTTATTTTCTATTAGACAGATGTAGATCACCCAAAGTTTTCATCACAAGGGTGGGAGAACAGGAAAACCCTGTTTAATGTTCCCATTATGAAACAATTCTGGAATCGTGCAAACATCAGTATAACCATATAGGATCTGATGAGGCACCATTATCTTATCCAGACTTGGAGGTCCACAATGCAGGACATAGGTGAGGGATCTGTGGAGGAAACAGCAGTGACTACTGTGCTCTGCGGTTGGCCTGGAGAAGACGTTAAGTTTCCAGGACTTTTATGGTTGCCAGGACACTTTAGACTAGAGAGGAGATAAGGACTTGGAATTCCCTCCAGAAATGGATTGTGCCATAGTGTCTGGAGCACTGAAACAATGGAAGAAATCTGGTGTCACACAGGACTCCTATAAAAGCTTTCCAGTTTATTTTCAAGGCATAAAAAATCTGGACTTGATCCATTGTTCCACTGTTTGAAAGGCTGGACTCCGGGTCTATTTGTGCAACCTGGGATTGTCATGCAATGGAGTGGTGAGCTGACGTTATACATTTTTCTATGGTATATGGAGCTGCATAAGAAGCCAGGTTCTGTCTGGAAGCTCAGGTTTGTGCCTTTTAATTTGTTAAAGGATATAACACTGAGACAGGCATATAAATATTCTGAGTTATTTTTTGGAAAAGAAATGCCATAATCAAAAATAAAAATAGAATTCTGATAATTTTTATAATTCTCCATACTAAAACTGAGGTAAAATATATGCTACATTTTGAACATTAAAATGGCTTAGCTTCTTATGCTGAGCAAGTGTTGACCTATGGTTATAACGTTTCCCACATTCTGAACATGAAAAAGGCTTCTCCCCAGTATGGATTACCTGATGTTTAGCAACATCAGACTTAAGTCTAAAACATTTTCCACATTCTGTGCATATATATGGCTTCTCTCCTGTGTGAGTTCTCTGATGTTTGGTAAGATCCGACTTATGACTAAACCATTTCTCACATTCTGAACATGAAAAAGGCTTCTCCCCCGTGTGGGATCTTCCATGTTTAACAAGATCAGATTTCCTGCTAAACCATTTTTCACACTCAGAACATGAAAATGGCCTCTCCCCTGTATGAATTATCTGATGTTTTACAAGATCAGACTTTAGGCTAAAACATTTTTTACAATCTGAACATGAATATGGCTTCTCTCCAGTGTGAATCCTCTGGTGTTCAGTAAGACTTGATTTCCTTGTGAAGCATTTCCCACACTCAGAACATGAAAATGGCTTCTCTGTTTTGTGAGTTACACGATGTTCAATAAGATATGATTTCCTAGTAAAGCATTTCCCACACTCCAAACATGAAAATGGCTTTTCCCCTGTATGGATTACTTGATGGTTAACAGCAGCAGACCGATGACGAAAGCATTTCCCACATTCTGGACATGAAAATGGCTTCTCTCCTGTGTGAGTTCTCTGATGTTCAACAAGATAGGATTTCCTTGCAAAACATTTCCCACATTCTGAACATGAATATGGTTTCTCCCCTGTGTGTCTCTTTTGATGTACAATGAGATCGGATCTCTGGCGAAAAGTTTTCCCGCATTCTGAACATAAAAATGGCCTCTCATCTCTGTGAATTATTTCATGCTTAGAAAGATTTGATTTCTTTCTAAAGCTTCTCCCACATTCAAAACATGAAAATGGTCTCTCATCTCTATGAATTCGTTCATGCATCAATAAAATAGATTTCCTTTTAAAATCTTTGCCACACTCAAAACACGGATATATTTTAACCACTTTTCCTCCTGCACTTTGTTTAACAATCTGCGATTGACCAGAAGAAGGTTCATTGTGATTAGTGGGATCAGTAGACAGATCTCGGGTGTGAAGGGCTAAGGGTACAGTTGTTATAAAAAGTGTTGTAGAATGTTCTCCATGATTGTCCTCTGAGATTAAGTCACACTTTACTTCATAATCTGGAGATGAAAGGAGATTTCCCACAACATCTTTGGTGCAGTCATCTGCAAAACACAAGAAAGGAGATATTTTAAGATGCTTCCTACATGAAGCTAACCATTAACATAAGAATTTCTCTAGTTCTACCATTATGCTTTCTATAACCAGATAAGATTGTCAAACAAATCATCCTTATAGACCAACATTAAACCTTTAAACAGAGACCTGCACCAATGTTAGATAGGTGCGGGTCTCACCCTATCTATAGAACGGAGCTCCCAAAGTAAAGAAGAGTGCACTGCACTTGCGTGTAAAAAATATAAACAAACAGCAGGGCAAGGGAGAGCATTGGAGCATGAAATGCTCCAAAGCTCATATCAGAAGGGTTGCCTGGGTGAAAATGGGGTTAGGTCCAGGTTCAGAGCTGAACTTGGACAACCCCTTTATGTATTGGAACTTCCTTTAAAAATCTCATACATCACATCCTATCACCAAAATGACATAATAATACAGAACAGAAAAACATTTGCATATTAAGCGTCTAATTGACTCTCCCCAGCGGGTGAGCGGGCAGTGGATCCCAGATCTGTTCGCACCTTGCACCAACTGAGAAGCACGAGCACTTTAGCACTTTATCCAGATTGAACTTCCAGCACCTACCTCAAATATCAGAGACTTCCTCCTGCCAGAGCCTATCTCCCAGGAATCCCAAGAACACCACTCTGGGCGGAGCCCCGACAGAGACACACTGTGGGTGTGGCCTGGTTAGGTACCCTTATTAACCAGGCCCCACTGCGCCAGCGCAGCGGCTAATTGACTCCCCCCAGCGGGTGAGCGGGCAGTGGATCCCAGATCTGTTTGCACCTTGCACCAACTGAAAAGTACGAGCACTTTATCCAGATTGAACTTCCAGCACCTACCTCAAATATAAGAGACTTCCTCCTGCCAGAGCCTATCTCCCAGGAATCCCAAGAACACCACTCTGGGCGGAGCCCCGACAGAGACACTGTGGGTGTGGCCTGGTTAGGTACCCTTATCAACCCGACCTCACTGCGCCAGCGGCACGCCAAAATCAAGCCGGTCCATTCCCGTCTGGGTGTGGACGGGCACGGACAGATTATTAGACTAACTGAGATTGCTGGTGCGCCCTTGGCCGTCACCAAGATTCCTCCATTATTGTGAAACGCTCGCCTGGTCTAATCGGAGAACTTGGGTAACACAATTGACATTTTAATGTCTTTGTCTGTTATAATGTACAAAATTACTTTTGTAATTACTTTTGTAGTTTTAATTTTTATTATGACTTTTACAGTAATTTTATTCCAATAACTGATTTTTTAGGATGGTTATCAATGTGATGATGTACACACGTAATTAGCTAATTGCTCTGAATGGGGCCACATTGTCACTATTGCCGGCACAAACAACAAGGAAATTGACCACACATCATTTGTGGAAATCCGCCATCTTGCCAAAAACCCATAGGCATTTAAGAAGAAGGAAAAGCTTCCCGAAAAAGATTACACCTTCGGGGCCGATTCCAACTCAGAACCAGCATTTGCTGAAAGGGGCACTTCTAGACTGCCGTTCTGCGGTTAAGAATGCAGCCAACATTTATGATTTGATTTTATCTAATAATCTAGACTATTTGTGCTTAACTGAAACATGGTTTTCGGAGGGGGTGGATCCTATGTTGGATGAATTGGTCCCCCCCTTGTACAAAATTCTTCACATAGACAGGGCCACTAGAGGTGAAGGTGTTGCAATGGTCTTTCGTGAGCATCTAATAATGACAGCCCTTAAGAATGGCCCAATTTTCTAAACTTTCGAACACCTAGCTATCAAATGCCAAAAGAGGTCTTTTCAATCTATATTGTCTACCACCCCCCAGATTTAAAAACAGGATTTGATGATGATCTGCTGGAATTGGCCACATCGGCCTTCCTAGATGATCAGAAGAACATCATTGTTTGTGACATAAATTGCTGGGCCGATGATGTGTCCAACATCCAAACCCAGCAATTATTAACATCCCTTGAGACCATTGGCTTCATGCAGGAGGTGACCTCCCCGACTCACAGGGGCGGCCACATCCTGGACTGGATTCTGACAGCCGGAGTGGAGATACAGGTCCAATCCATGAATGATCTGGTGTGGACTGATCATAAAAATATACTTTTTACTCAAACTATCCCCCCTTTAAAAAAAAGCTCCCCATTTTCCAGTGAGAGATAAGACTCTCACCCAACAAAGAAATTAAAAAATTCTTAATTTGGAGGAATTTGGCAATAGCTTTGAGGAGAATCTGAATATAGATGTATTCCACTCCATAGAATTCACAGAAGCAAAGCTAACAGCTTTTAATGATTGTATAGAGGCTACACTAAACACCTTAGCACCTATGAAACATAAACAGCAACCTCGTCCCCCTAATAAGAATCTATCTTGATTCACTGCTGAATTAAGAGAGGATAAAAAGACTACCAGAGCCCTTGAAAAGGCCTGGAGAAAAAATCCCATAGAAGACACCAAAATTAAATACAAAATAAGTATGAGAAAGTATAGTGATAATATTAAAAATACCAAAAGAACATACTACTCAAATAAAATAGGCAATGCGGCTAACAACTCCAGAGAACTTTTCAAAGTGGCTAAAGAACTAGCCAATCCTAGATGTAAGATTGCAACGATGGAGCACTCTCAAGCACTGTGCCAGCAAATGGCCGACTACTTTGCTAAAAAAATCCAGAAACTTAGGGACACTATCCCAACGGTTCATAGGACAGATGAGACACTTTCTTCTTCACTCTCAACCTAGCCTTTTCCCTCACAGAATTTCAGCCCATCTCTGAGGAGAGAACGATTGAAATCATTGGAGCTCTTAGATCCTCCTCCTCGCCTCTAGACCCATGCCCGGCGGCCGTGGTAAAGTCCGCCGCAGTTGCAATGGCACCATACATTCGAGACATTATAAATAGTTCCTTTTCCCCAGCGGTCAGGTGCCGGCTATTCGGAAGCAGGCAGTGGTAACACCCCTGCCTAAGAAACCGGCGCTACCTGTGACCTAGGGTGAGAGGGAGGTTGTTGCACAACTACAGGGATATCTGGAGGCCAATCACATTCTTGACGACTTCCAGTCGGGATTCTGACCCGGAAGGGGTACTGAAACTTGTTTGGTCAATGTCGAGGACGATCTACTGATGGCATTAGACCAGAACGACTCTATGGTCCTAGTCCTTCTGGACCTATCATCTGCTTTTGCTACTATTGACCATTAAGTCTTACTGAATCGGTTGAAAGTGGTAGCCGGATTAGATGGAAAGACCTTGGCATGGATGGTCTCATTTCTCCAGGACAGGGTGCAATGAGTGAAGCTGGGGGTATTTCACTCAGCCGATCTCCCACTGTCCTGTGGAGTACCACAAGGCTTGGCACTATCTCCAGTCTTGTTCAACATCTATCTGAGACCATTGGCCGACATCATCAGGAGCCACAATCTTCAGTTTCATGTTTATACGGATGATACACAACTGTACTTTAGGCTTGCCAAAGGAACAGTTGATCAAGTCGATCTGGCCTGATGTCTCTTGGAGATCGATCACTGGATGAGTGCCAATCATCTAAAGCTTAATGGCACCAAAACTGAATGTATTACATTCAGTGACCAGAAAATTACACCCTAATTGCACCCCAATGGCCATTGTCTTTTGGACCTGTCCGTGAGACAGCCATCCAGGTCAGGGACTTGGGAGTAGTCTTGGACTCCAGATTAACCCTGGCTCCTCAGATAAATCAGGTGGTTAGTACCTGTCACTACCAGCTGAAACTTCTGAGGAGGATCTTAAACTACATCGAATCCCCTCTCAGGAAAGCCTTGGTCAGAGCAGCGATCAGCAGTCGGTTGGACTATTGTAATGCCTTGTACATGGGACTCCCTAAGAAGAACTTGCATAGACTTTAACTTGTGCAGAATGCCGCAGCAAGGCTACTAACGGGTGTTGCCCACCGAGAGCATATCACTCCCTCTCTTAATGCCTTGCACTGGCTCCCTGTTCAACAACGGGTGATGTTCAAGATTGGATGCTTCATGCATAGGGTATTCCATGGTATCGGGCCCTTGTACCTGTGACGTAAATTCACCAGGTACGCCCCGTTGAGGACATTGAGGTCTAGTAACTCTGCGAATTTTAACATCCCGCAAGTTAACAAGATCAGACGTGGCGGTAGATCCTTTTCGGCTCAAGGGGCCAGATTTTGGAACCACCTACCTCTGGCCCTGAAAATGATTCCCAGTCTTCTCTCATTCAGACAAGCACTGAAAACCTTACTTTTCAAACAGGCGTTTGATCTTCCTATATAACACTTATTTTTGGTTCATATAATTTTGGGGGTTTTCCTAAATCTTAGTCTACAAATTCACAGTTGGTAATGTCCCTTCTATTTTAAAGATACCTTTTACTCATGTTTATTAATTTTGTTCTCTTCACATTCTCTATATCTCATCCGAACCCTTTGAACCTTGAGATCCCTCTACCTTTCCTTCCTTTTTCTTGATTCTCCATTTGATAAGTGCTAGGAAATTGGTCTCTGGAATAGGTGCCTTATTCTCTAGGCCTTTGCGGCCCATGGCAAAGTGTCATGCCTTCTTTTTCCTCCCTTGTTGAATCAGCCAGCTAAGCGCATCGAGGCCCTTAGGGTAAGACTGCGTGTACACAAGACTATACATCATCATCAACCCCTTCAGTACCGAGCCACTTTTCACCTTAAATCCCAGGCCAATTTTTGCAAATCTCACATGTGTCACTATAAGTGGTAATAACGCTTTTACTTATCCAAGCCATTCTGAGATTGTTTTCTCATGACACACTGTACTTCATGATAATCATAAATTTGAGTATATTTCACCTTTATTTATAAAATAATCTAAAATTTAAAAATAATTGGGAAAAATTTTCAATTTCCTAAATTAGAATTTTTCTACTTCTAAAAAAGATAGTAATTCCTCATAAAATAGTTATCAATCAACATCCCCCATATGTCTGCTTTATGTTGGCATAATATTGTAAATGTCATCTTATTTTTTTAGGACGTTAGAAGGCTTAGAATTTTAAAAGCCATTTTTCAAATTTTCAACAAAATTTCCAAAACAATTTTTTTAAGTACCAATTCAGTTATAAAGTGATTTTGTGGGTCTTACGTAATGGAAACCACCCATAAATTACCCCATTTTAGAAACTACACCCCTCAAATTATTCAAAACTGATGTTACAAACTTTGTTAACCCTTGAGGTGTTCCACAAGAATTAAATGAAAATGGAAGTGAAATTTCAAAATTTCACTTCTTTTGTTGATTTTTTTTTTTTATCACTTTTATATTACTCTGATTCAGCAGTTTACAGAAATACCCCATATGTGGCGGTATACTGCCCTATGGGCACGTGGCAGTGGTCAGAAGGAAAGGAACGCCATATGGATTTTGGAAGCAGATTTTGCTAGAATGGTTTTGGACACCGTTTTGTATTTGAAGAGACCCTGACGTACCCCTCTAGTGGAAACCCTGAAAAAGTGACCCCATTTTGAAAACTAAACCCCTTAAAGAATATATTAAGGGGGCAATGAGCACTTTGACCCCTAACCTTTTTTCAGAATTTGGAAACACTTGGGTGTGAAAATGAAAAGGTTCAATTCTTCCAAGAAAAGTTTGCTTTAGCCCAAAATTTTTCATTTTAATAAGGGGTAACAGGAGAAAAAGTACACCATAATTTGTTACCCATTTTCTCCTAAATATGGCAACACCCCATATGTGGTCATAAACTGCTGTGGGGGCTCATGGAAGGACTCAGAAGGGAAGGAGTGCCATATGGCTTTTGCAGCGCAGATTTTGATGGATTGGTTTACGGGTGCCATTGTTTTTTATTTTTTAAGTGATTGTCTTATATGGGGGCTCATTTTTTGCGGGATGAGGTGATGTTTACATTGGTACCATTTTAGGGTACATAAGACTTTATGATCGCTTGGTATTACACTTTTTGTGAGGCAAGGTGAAAGAAAATGCTTGTTTTGGCATAGTTTTTATTTTATTTTTTTACAGCATTCAATGTGATATTTTTATAGAGCAAGTTGTTAAGGACGCGGCAATACCTAATTTGTCTATCATTCTTACTTTTGTTAAGTTTCACACAGTGAAAGCTTTTTTGAACAGAATAAAATCTTGTTTTTGTGTTGCATTTTTCCGAGAGCCATTTCTTTAATTTTTTTGGGGCGATTGTCTTACGTACGGTCTCATTTTTTGAAGGATGAGATGACGGTTTGTTTAGTACCATTTTGGTCTGAATGCGCCCTTTTGATCGCTTGGCATTTGTGCACTACGTGAACGTGGATCCACAGTTTTTACTTGAATTAGGTTTCAAACTGCTCCTTACAAGCTTAGACTTCAAATTGGGCACTTTAGAAAACATTACTTTTGGATTAGCAGGAAGTTAATTCCCAATAACTGGGTTATGTTTCAAAACTGACCAAATTTTCTTAAATTTTCCCTCAATTTTCTTATATTCGGTGCTATATTGTGTAAAGAAAGCAAATTTTAAACCTTCCTCTTTAATTTCTTTCTTTATTTTATAACTACCGGTACCTTGTTCTACTTCCTCTATACATGTTTCCAAAAACCTCTCAGATAGAACCTTGCTCTGTTTCAGATAATCTCCTTTTTTGTGCAGTTACAAAAAATCCTTTTGTTCTTACCCTTTGGTACATTTGTGATCAATAAAAAAGGGTCTTATTTTAATATACCCCTCCTCAATAAATATCTCCAAGTCTAAAAAATGAACACCTTGTCAGCTAATAGTCTCTGTAAACACAATATTTCAATTACTGTTGATTATATATTTAATAAACTCTTCCACCTCCAATTCTGAGCCTCTCCAAATAGTTAGTCATCAATATATAATTGCAAAAACACAAATGCAATCGAATTCTGCAAACCAGCACTCTGCCCTGCCTCTATGCTTGATGTTGAATGAGGCATTGGTGTACATTTTGGCCAAAGCGTAATAAGACACTCACCACTTCAAGGTCGCCTCCATGAGTGGTCTCTAACACTAGTTCCTACCTGTTATGGGCCATGACAGCCACACAAAGTCCAGGGAGCGCAGGTACGGCATACACGCCAAGCACACTCTGCTTTTAACCCCGTCCGGTGCCATTACAGCTTTCATCGGATCTAGGGATGCAAGTACCAACATGCATGCTGAGCCCACTATATACTTCTCCTGGAGCCAAATGGCTACTGGTAGGTGCTATATAAGCAGACTCAGTTTTATACTGACTTTAAAACCAGCCTCCAGGGCACCTGCATACAGGGTTGTGCGGGCTGAACCCCCCACATTTTTTTCTTTATCAATATATAATTGCCATATTTTTAGACCACTTTCTCTATTTCTGTTATTAACAAATCCTCAATAAAAAATCTTTCCCAGTACCTCACAAAAATATTTGCAAAACTTGGAGCGCATTTCATCCCATGGCCATCCCATATACTGTAAACAAAATGACCCCCCATGCCAAAAATAATTATGGGTCAAGCAGAAATCGATACATTTTAAAATGATCTTCATCCTCCATCAGGTAAAAGTTTAACGCCCCCAGGGAGGCAATATCTACAGTCACCTAAGCTGTATAATTTTTTTTATCTCCCGTATATATATTTTTTTTTTACTATCTACTGTATAGTATGGCCTCTATCTTTTAATAAAGAAGGTGCTGCTTGTGCATATTTCTGTAAAAATACATCGATTTGTTAGCCTGCGGGTCACAGACATGATCACTGAAACAACTGGTCTACCAGGGGGCTGCTCCATATTTTTGGGCAAGTGATAAATCGCTGGAATCACAGGATATTTAATATCAAGATACTCAAACTACTTTTTACTTAACCACCTCCCGTCCGCCCATAGACTATAAATGTCCGGGAGGTGGTTCTATATTTCTGAATGGACGTTCCAGAACGTCCGTTCAGAAACTGCAGCTGCACGCTAATCGTGCAGCTGCTGATCGGGTTGCCCGCTGTCAGTGAGAAGGCAGGGACAGTGCCCAGGTGTCCCTGCCTTCTAGATCGCTGCATACACAGGATCCAGAAGGCAGGATACACAGGATCCAGAAGCTATGCGCTTCCTGTTCCGGCCCGGTGGTCATGTGACCGCCGGGACCGGAGAGTGCAGGAGCTGTGTGAGGTCTTTCACAGACGATCAGCCCTGCACTGAGGCTGTACAGCGCTGTATTGCGCTGCACAGACTCTCTGGGGGGTGTATTTCTGCTGTAACTGGGGCTATTATGTCAGTCCCAGTTACAGGAGAAATCAACAGTGAAAAAAAAAAAAAAGAAAAAGTGAAGTAAATGTCCCCCAGAGGTCTTGTATGACCTTATGGGAGACGAAAAGTGTAAAATTAAAAATTAAAAAATAAAGTGTTATATTAAAACAAATAAAATAATAAAAAAAAAAGGTTTCACATGTAAAAAAAAAATCCCCAAGTAAGGAATAAAAAAATGTTAAAAAGAAATAATAAATAAATAAATAAATAAAATAGACATATTTGATATTGCCGCGTCCGTGACGGTCGGCTCTTTAAATATATCACATAATCAACCCAGTCCAATGAACACCATAAAAAGAAAAAATAACTGTCAAAAAAAGCTATTTTTGTCACCTTACATGACAAAAAGTGCAACACCAAGTGATCAAAAAGGCGTATGTCCCACAAAATGGTACCAATAAAACCGTCACCTCATCCCGCAAAAAATGAGTCCCTACATAAGAAAATCTCTAAAAAATAAAAATAAAAAACTATAGCTCTTAGAACATGGAGACACTAAAACATAATTTTTTTGGTTTCAAAAATGCTATTATTGTGTTAAAGTGAAATAAATAAAAAAAAGTATACATATTAGGTATTGCCGCATCCGTAAAAACCATCTCAATAAAAATATCACATGACCTAACCCCTCGGGTGAACACCGTAAAAAAAAACCTGTGTCAAAACAAGCAATTTTTGTCACCTTACATCACAAAAAGTGCAACACCAAAAAATTGAATTAAAATGGAAAATCTGCCAAAAAAGTGAAATTTATAAATTTGATCTCCATTTTCCTTTAATTCTTGTGGAATGCCTAAAGGGTTAACAAGGTTTGTAAAATCGTTTTTAAGTAACTTGAGGGGTGTAGTTTCTTCAATGGGGTCATTTATGGGGGTATCCAATATGTAGGCCCCACAAAGTGACTTCAGACCTGAACTGGTCCTTAAAAAGTGGGTTTTGGCAATTTTCCTAAAAATTTTAAGAATTGCTTCTAAACTTCTAAGCCTTTTAACGTCCTAAAAAAATTAAATGACATTTCCAAAATGATGCCAACATAAAGTAGACATAAGGGGAATGTTAAGTAATAAATATTTTATGAGGTATCACTTTCTGTTTTAAAAGAAGAGAAATTGAAATTTAGAAAATTGCTAATTTTTCGACATTTTTGGTAAATTTGGGATTTTTTCATAAATAAAGGTGAAATATATTGACTCAAATTTATGACTATCATGAAGTACAATGTGTCACGAGAAAAAAAAATCTCTGAATGACTTGGATAAGTAAAGGCATTCCAAAGTTATTACCACATAAAGTGAGATATGTCAGTTTTGCAAATTTAGGCCTGGTCAGCAAGGGGGCAAATGGCCCAGATGGGAAGTGGTTAACATGTGTTCATTAAATCCCATAATTAGTAATTCCTCCAACTCTTTGTTAAAATCATCGGTAGGGTGTTCTTTCATCCCCCTATCTCTTTGTCATAATTAATCCTGTTCATTATAACCACAACCCCTTTTATCCGCCGGTTTTATTACAATTTTTTCGTTTCTTTCCAGATTATTCCGAGCCATCCTCTCTTCTTCTTTTAAACTAGCTTTCCCACAGAATTCAGATCATATTTTCTCAAAATCATTTAATATTCCTCTCAACCTCTTAGTGACCTCCGTCTTCCTTGAATCTCTTTTTGTGGATTTGGAAGCAGTGAGGATCATATTTATTAAACTTTACGTAGAAATAGCTGATCAAGTGCTCGGGTATTTTTGAAATCCCAAAGAAATGAAAGTAGGGCACCAGCGCATGAGCAGTGCATTCTTGTTCACTTTGGGAGCTCCATTTTACAGATAGATGCAGGTCCTGGAGTAACATGCCACCAATGTCTCAGGTGAGACAACCCCTTTAATTGTCAATGACATATGCAATATGTCATGACTTTAAATGAATATTGCAGCTAGAATACAAGTCCTAGAACTCTGGATATGGACCTCTTTGCAAATGTAATATGGATACACCTATAAGTGGTAAACCCTATGCCACAGCTCAGTCTTACACTTGAAATTCAACACAATCACCCAGGAGCAGCAATACTGCCATCACTTTTCAAATATGGTCATTAAGGGTTCATGCACATGACCACATTTTCTTTCCGTCTCCGTTCCCTTTTTGCAGCCCGTTGTCACGGGTGAAGTTGCAGATAGCTGGAACTTATAAATAAACAACCGACTGGCTTGATCCCAAACTAAGGAGCATATAGGTGAGCCCTTTAAAACCCTAAGAGCTCTCCCTGACTGCTATGCACATGCAAGGGTCTCAATGCTAGACGATTGCATGCCCACGTACTTAAGACTGTGTGACACCTGAAAACCCTATAATAGCAAGGGGACACGACCACCGGCTCCCTGCACTTAATACAGACTGAGTCAGGGTCACCTAGAATCAAGCCAGCAAGGAAACACAATAAAGAAAAAGACTTATCTGAGCAAATAGCAGCAGCAGCCTCCAGCAGTGAACACTTCATCCAGGAAGTTGCATAAACGCAAAGTGAGGCAGTATGGGAGGGAATATAAAGGAAGACGATTAGTCTAAATAAGTGACACCTCGCAGAAGGAAAGGAGATGACAAAGTGAAACCAAAACAAAGAACGTCATGCAAGAGGTAGAGGAGAACGTCTGTCAGACCTTCTCACAGAACTGGCGGTGACAACCGTATGCGGAACCAATAGCTTCAATGGGTCCGCCAAAAAATGAAATGACTGTCCGTTTCCATATGTCCGCAAGTCCGTTGTACAAAAAAATAGAACATGTCCTATTCTTGTCCGTTTTGTGGACAAGGACAGGCATTGTTACAATGGATGTCATCCGTTTTTTTTTTTTTGCAGATCCGTGTTTTGCAGACTGCAAAATACTTAGGATCATGTGCATGAGCCCTAAGTCACAACACCACATATACACCAACTGCACTCTCGCAATCAACAGGTAACATGGACAGTTCATAATGTATACGCTATGGATAATCAGAAAATCAAAATCTATGGTACTGATTTATATAGATGCATGGGCCGAAGTAGTAAAATCTTTAATTGGTAAGTAGACTTTGCATCACTAAACCGGCACCTTCCTCAGGTATAAGCAATCAAGGAAAACCAGTAGTTTCATTACATGTTTGTGAGGGAAGACATCTAGGGTTGGAGGTTAAAGGATGCAGATACCAAAAGGAAGAAGGTGAAAAGGAAGCTAATGCCAAGAGAATGAAAGTCAAAAGGGAACGGATATAAAAAGAAGGAAAAAATGAAAACTAAATGGCAAAACTGAATGAACCAGCATCTGAATCAGGCATAAGCAATCAAGGAAAAGTTTTTGAGTGCTTTTTAATCTGGCTTTTGGGGAGCAAGATCGACAATTTGGCAATATCAATTATGATATGTCTAGCACTGTATGCTTTACCATTGGAGAATATAGAATAACAGATTACTTTGTCAAAAACAGTCATAAACAGGTTAATGTGTGACTTATTTTCAGAATTTAATGGTTATCACTTACCAGTGCTGATATCTGTAAGAATCTCCTCCTCCTTATACAGATGGGTTACCTCTGCATATGTCTCATCTTCTGTTATGTCTTCAACTTTCATATAACTCAAACTGTTCACCTAATTCACCACATATGGAATAAGATACGTATAATTACGACACACTTTCAGAGGAAACAAAAAATCTGTAATCTACAACTATTATGACAGGAAAATATTCTAGGGCATCAGGTTCTAATATACTACAGTCCCTGCTATTGAATAACTCCGATATTCCCTGTAGTCTACAATAAAAAAAAATTATAGAATATTTTTTTTTTTATATATACATATACTTTTTCTATTAGGTGTACAATAAAATAATTTATTATTTATATCAATACACTATATGAGACTTCTCTATTAACCTCTTATACACAAAATACGCTGGATGAGCCCTTCCAAATGAGGTGTGCACAACCATTTAATATTTTACGTTTACTTTCTACTTTATAGACTGGGTGTGTCTATTTTGGTTGGTGGCACCCATTCCATGCACAACAATTAGGTGAGCCGTCACAAATACATTTCATTCACCCTCTTTATATATTTACAGTCCATTGGAACCTGCATCTATGAGACTCCTATGACATCCTGTGGATAAAGAATTCATGATTGAGACTATATGACTATGGGAATGATTCTTTAATTTAACTGCATTCTGTTTTTATTTTCATTGAAACATTTAGTGAGGTAACACCCAATTGTATTGGTATACGATACTAAACACCTGGGTTACAGAAATACTGTAGAACGCATATCATCTTCTATACTTGTACCAATACTGTGGGTAGACGAATTTTGGTTACATAATCGAGAGTACATACATCTATTTTCAAACTCTAATAGACATTGCGGTCTTTTTGTGGATGAACTTTCATTACAGGTGGATTAATTTTTGTACCTTACTTTATTTTTGATGAACTATCTGCTGGATGGATTTTTTTACAGGTGGATTTTCTCTTGCACTTTAATTTATTGTAGTCTTATTGTGGATGAACTATTTGCTGGAAAAATTTCATTACAGGTGGATTAATGTTTGCTTCATAATTTATTCGGTTGACCTTTGTTATATGGAATTTTCTTGGTCACAGATACATCTTCCTGAATAATTAAGTTGCTATATGGTCAAATGAATGCATGCGGTTTGAAGAATATTCGAGACAGTGGCGTACCGCCCATAGAGGCAGACCACGCCACTGCTATGGGGCCCGCGGCACTGGGGGGCCCATAGCGCAGATAAGGCCCCGCCCACACTATTTGGCCCCGCCCACTCATGACGTGCAGCCGGCTGCTTTTCTCCCCAGGGCCCAGCCCCAACATCAACTCATCGCCGCGCCGCCCCCCCGCCTCCATGTTTAGCTGAATCGCCTCCCAGAGGCGCGGCTAAGTCCTCAACACCCGCCCCCCTCCTCAGCACCGCGCTCTGCAAACACCCGATCCTCCTCTCGTCGGCGTCCCAAATCCCGCGCAGGCGCAGTGCCGGCGATTGCCTGCGCTCTGATAATACGGCTGAGGGCAACAGCTTCAACATCGTCACTGGGCATGCGCCGAGCCCAGTGACGATGTTGAAGCTGTTGCTCTCAGCCGTATTATCAGAGCGCAGGCAATCGCCGGCACTGCGCCTACGCAGGATTTGGGACGCCGACGAGAGGGGGATCGGGTGGAGCGCGGCGCTGAGGAGGGGGGCGGGTGTTGAGGACTTAGCCGCGCCTCTGGGAGGCGATTCAGCTAAATATGGAGGCGTTAGTAGTTTTCATATTTAGGCGGGCACGGCACTTCAGAGGGGCACCATTCCTGGGCACCGTGGAGAAAGAAAAATGCCCCTCTGGGCTCCAGTCCTTACAGCGTCATTTGCATATCCTAAGAATCGATTTTTAGAAGAAAGGACAAGACTGACATGGAAAAGAAGAACACAGATGGAAAAAAGGTACTTTATTAAACATGGATCCATGAGTACCTTTTTTCCATCTGTCTTGTTCTTTTGATTGTGAGTCTTCAAAAAATCGATTCTTATGATATGTAAATGACGCTGTAAGGAGCCCAGAGGGGCGTTATTCTTTCTCCACTGTGCCCAGGAACGCCCCTCTGAAGTGCCGTGCCCGGCTAAATTTGAAAACTAATAACGCCTCCAAGTTCATCTAAATCGCCTCCCAAATCCGATCCTCCTCTCGCTGGCATCCCAAATCCCGCGCAGGCGCAGTGCCGGCGATTGCCTGCGCTATGATAAGATGACTGACGGCACTGCGCCTGCGCGGGATTTGGGATGCCGGCGAGAGGAGGATCGGGGTGTTTGCCGCAGAGCGCGGCACTGAGGAGGGGAGGTGTTGAGCACTTAGCCGCGCCTCTGGGAGGCGATTTAGATGAACTTGGAGGCGTTATTAGTTTTCAAACTTAGGCGGGCACGGCACTTCAGAGGGGTGTTCCTGGGCACCGTGGAGAAAGAATAACGCCCCTCTGGGCTCCTTACAGCTTCATTTACATATCATAAGAATCGATTTTTTTGAAGAAATGACAAGACTCACAATCAAAAGAACAAGACAGATGGAAAACAGGTACTCTGTTAAACATGGATTCATGAAAAAAGAATTTGGGGTAAATTGCTAGTGACAGATTCCCTTTAAGGCTACTTTCACACTTGCGTTCGGAGTGGATCCGTCTGGTGTCTGCACAGACGGATCCGCACCTATAATGCAAACGCTTAGATCCGTTCAGAACTGATCCGTTTGCATTAACATGAACAAAAAAAAAAAACATTTTTTTTTTTTGTTCATGATAGTGCAAACGGATCCGTTTTGACTTTACATTGAAAGTCAATGGGGGACGGATCCGTTTGAAAATTGAGCCATACTGTGTCAACTTCAAACGGATCCGTCCCCATTGACTTACATTGTAAGTCTGGACGGATCCGTTTGCCTCCGCACGGCCAGGCGGACACCCGAACGCTGCAAGCAGCGTTCAGGTGTCCGCCTGCTGAGTGGAGCGGAGGACAGACGGAGCCATACTGATGCATTCTGAGCGGATCCGCATCCACTCAGAATGCATTAGGGCTGGACGGATCCGTTCGGTGCCGCTTGTGAGAGCCTTCAAACGGAACTCACAAGCGGAGACCCGAACGCAAGTGTGAAAGTAGCCTAACATGGCACCCCAAATAAGGAGACCTGCAGGCTGCAGCAGATATCCCATGTGACAGGTCACCCCCAGGAAACCCCTAACAGTTTCTGTAGGTCATGTATAAATTTATTTAATGGGGGTGTGGCATGGGAGGAGCAAGGTCAGGAAGTGGGAGGGGCCATGGTGGGTAGTGGGCGGGGTTAAGGGGCCCAATTCAGATTTTTGCTATGGGGCCCAGTGATTCCTATGTACGCCTCTGATTCGAGATATCCATTATAGGGACCTAACCACATCATGGTTCTAATATACTACGGTCCCTGCTATTAAATATCTCCGATATTCCCTGTATTCTACAATTTGTTAAAAAAAAAATTATAGTAACATAGTACATAAGGCCAAAAAAAGACATTTGTCCATCCAGTTCGGCCTGTCATCCTGCAAGTTGATCCAGAGGAAGGCAAAAAAAAACTGTGAGGTAGAAGACAATTTTCCTCACTTTAGGGGAATAAAAAATTCCTTCCCGACTCCAATCAGGCAATCAGAATAACTCCCTGGATCAACGACCCCTCTCTAGAAGCTATAGCCTGTAATATTATTACACTCCATAAATACATCCAGGCCCCTCTTGAATTCCTTTATTGTACTCACCATCACCACCTCCTCGGGCAGATAGTTCCATAGTCTCACTGCTCTTACCGTAAAGAATCCTTTTCTATGTTTGTGCACAAACCTTCTTTCCTCCAGACGCAGGGGATGTCCCCTCGTAACAGTCACAGTCCTGGGGATAAATAGGTGATGGGATAGATCTCTGTACTGACCCCTGATATATTTAAACATATTAATTAGATCTCCTCTCAGTCTTTTTTCTAAAGTGAATAGCCCTAATTTTTATAATCTTTCAGGGTACTGTAGTTTCCCCATTCCAGTTATTACTTTAGTTGCCCTCCTCTGGACCCTCTCCAGCTCTGCTATGTCTGCCTTGTTTACAGGAGCCCAGAACTGTACACAGTACTCCATGTGTGGTCTGACTAGCGATTTGTAAGGACTTGGTAGGACTATGTTCTTATCACGGGCATCTATGCCCCTTCTAATGCAACCCATTATCTTATTGGCCTTGGCAACAGCTGCCTGACACTGGTTTTTGCAGCTTAGTTTGCTGTTTATTAAAATTCCTAGATCCTTTTCCATGTCAGTGTTACCGAGTGTTTTACCATTTAGTATGTACGGGTGACTTGCGTTATTCCTTCCCATGTGTATAACTTTACATTTGTCAGTGTTAAACCTCTGCCACTTCTCTGCCCAAGCCTCCAATCTATCCAGATCCCTCTGTAGTAGTATACTGGCCTATAGTTTCCAGGCTCTGTTTTTGGACCCTTTTGGAATATTGGCACCACATTTGCCATGCGCCAATCCTGTGGGACATCCCCTGTCAGTATAGAGTCTGCAAATATCAGAAATAAGGGTCTGGCTATGACATTACTTAATTCCTTTATGATACGAGGGTGTATGCCATCTGGTCCTGGCGATTTTTCTATTTTAATCTTTTTAAGTCGCTGATGTACTTCTTCCTGGGTCAGACAGGACACTTTTAATGGGGAATTTATTTTTACATTCAGCATGTCATCTGACAGTTTATTTTCCTCAGTGAATACATTGGAGAAAAAAATATTTAACAGCTTTGCTTTCTCCTCGTCGCTCTCTGCGACTCCCCCCTTATTACTCTTTAAAGGGCCAACACCTTCAGATTTATACTTTTTAACATTTATATAATTGAAGAACATTTTAGGGTTAGTTTTACTCTCTTTGGCAATTAATCTCTCGGTCTCTAGTTTGGCCGCTTTTATTAGTTTTTCACATGTTCTTTTTTTTCCTTATAGTTTTTCAGTGCTTCCGTGCTACCCTCCTGTTTCAGTGAATTATATGCTTTCTTTTTGTCATTTATTGCTTTCTTTACAGGTCTATTTATCCACATTGGTTTCTTTTTGTTCTTTAACCTTTTATTCCCATACGGTATGTACCTCTCACAATGAGATTTTAGGATGTTTTTAAAGATATCCCATTTTGTGGCTGTATTTCTATTTTTGAGGACTTTGTCCCAGTTAGTTCGGCCTATGGCCTCTCTTAGTTGGCTAAATTTAGCTTTTTTGAAGTTTGGTATTTTTGTTCCTCCCTGTAGAAACGCTCCTTTGAATGATAATTGGAAGGTTATTACTTTATGGTCACTATTTCCCAGGTGTCCCCCAACCTGCACGTCTGTTGTTCTGTCAGGCCTATTGGTTAATACTAAGTCCAGTATGGCCGTCCCTCTAGTCGGGTCCTGAACCAGTTGGGAGAGGTAATTGTCTTTGGTTATAGCCAAGAACCTGTTTCCCTTATGAGATATACAAGTTTCAGTTTCCCAGTCTATATCTGGGTAGTTGAAGTCCCCCATAATAACCACCTTATTATGATTTGCCGCCTCGTCTATCTTGTTTAGTAGTAGATTTTCTGTGGACTCTGGTATATTAGGTGGTTTATAGTAAACTCCTATTAGTAATTTATTGTTGTTTTTAGCTCCATGTATCTCTACCCACAGTGACTCCACATGTTCATGTCCCTCACTTATATCTTCACGGAGTGTGGGCTTTAGACAAGACTTTACATAAAGGCAAACCCCTCCCCCTCTCCTGTTTTGACGATCCTTTCTAAACAGACTGTAACATTGTACATTAACTGCCCAGTCATAGCTATCATATAGCCATGTCTCAGTTATTCCCACTATGTCATAGTTCTCCTCACACATCACTAATTCCAGCTCCCCAGTTTTATTAGTCAGGCTTCTGGCATTAGTATACATACATTTGTGAGGTTTATGTATACTTTTTACCCAAAACCTTTCCTTCTGAACTGTTCTAGTCCCTCCTTCCATTCCTCCCCCAGTCCCACTACCTTGCCCCCAGTCTCTATCTGCCCTATCTTTCCCTCCTATAATGTAATTTTCCTCCCCCCCAGTTCCTAGTTTAAACACTCCTCCAACCTTCTAGCCATCTTTCTCCCCAGCACAGCTGCCCCTTCCCCATTGAGGTGCAGCCCATCCCTACGATAGAGCCTGTAGCTGATAGAAAAGTCGGTCCAGTTCTCCAGGAACCCAAACCCCTCCTTCCTACACCAGTTCTTGAGCCACTTATTAATCTCCCTAATCTCCCGTTGCCTTTCTTGTGTGGCTCGTGGTACAGGCAGTATTTCGGAAAATACTACCTTTGAGGTCCTTGCCCTCAGCTTTTGACCTAAATCCCTGAAATCATTTTTAAGGACTCTCCACCTACCTCTAACTTTGTCATTGGTTCCGATATGGACCATGACCGCTGGATCTTCTCCAGCCCCTCCCAGTAATCTGTCAACCCGATCCGCAATGTGTCGAACTCCAGCGCCAGGAAGACAGCACACTGTTCGGCAATCATGGTATACTTTTTCTATTAGGTGTACAATAAAGTAATTTATTATTCATATCAATACACTATATGAGACTTCTCTATTAACCTCGTATACACAAAATACGCTGGATGAACCCTTCCAAATGAGGTGTGCACATATAAAGAGGGTGGTTCGATCCTATTGAAAGGTACAATACTAAATGGGGTGACCAGTTTCTGCCTCTCCATGAAAGGATGGGATACCACACACACACACACACACACACAAGGGACCTAATATCAGACATTTATGGCATATCATGAGGCATTACATATTGAACGACTGGAGATGGAACATTACCAAATACACAATTCTTTAAAAGATAACTGTCACATTTAGACCCTATTTTCAATTTTCATATATGTAGTTACTAATAACATGATATTCCAGAATCAGTTACTATTAGACTGACTTACCCCATATTTAATAAGATTCAGCCCTTAGCAACCAGTCTGCATAAAACTGCAATTTCACTATTCAGTTAAGATGGCCGCCACTGCCCTCACCCTGAGGCTAATCCCGCCTGCCCTCACTAGCCAGTAACAATAGCCCCCCTAAAGGGTTAATCTCCTGCAGCACAAAGGGGTCCTCTTACCACAAGTTGCTTTCATTTATACACTGAACAGACGGCAGATCTCTCTTACCTGGTCTGCGCTGCTCCAACTGTACTTCTCCAAGTCTGCTGAGTGAGGGAGCGTCTGCCAAGCGCAGGGACAGGGAGAAGTGCACACAGCCCAGGCACTGTTATCAGCTGCTGGGGAGGACCTGGCTTTAATCCTTTACTTACAGTCCCTGGCTGTCTGTAATCTGACCTTGCACGCAGCCTGCTTCTGCGTCCTCCGTCCTTCAACACATAGACGGAACATTGAATATAAGGTAATGTCGCACTCGTATGAGGTGGGAATCCAAACAGAGGTGCTCCCACTATCAGACAACACCCAGTCTGAAAATGTGGAATAAATAAATAAGATTAAAGTGGGGCACACTCTTTAAAGTAAAGGGATCTTTAATGGTCTATACAATAATACACAGTAGGTTGATAATACAATGATGGATAAAAAAGAAGATAGTGACCTTATAAGACTAAAATAAAATCAAATTAAATTACAATAAATAAGACATAAATCCCATTAAATATGCTATAAAAATTCATATAATATTCAGAAAATAATCGGTGTAAGATGTGTATTGGCAATAAAATCTTACACTGATATTTATAAGTACATCTGAGAAAAATGAATCTTGATTGAAACCAGTCTTTTGTATCTCTATTGGAAATTAAGCGAAGTCTTTCCTAATATAGATAGTTTGTGTGTGATAGGTTAATAAAGTCGCAACATTGTAGCGATACACTTGTGTATATTTGATCAAATTCAGAGCATGTAGCTTTCAACAGTTCGGATTGCAGCGTATAGCTACAGAATCATACAGCGGCGTCCCGCTGTGTTTGAAGAGAGCGATCGCTTGTGTGGGATCAATGCAGCCTTACCCGGAGGTCTTGGTACCTGACAGTGAGTCCTCGACTCGGTACGATCGACTTGTAGTATCCCGGTCTCAAGGGCTGTTACTGAGCTGGCGTCAATCAGGTTGTGTTCCACGCGGTCTTTGGCGTCTCCAATGACGCAGTGAGTTAGCTCTTCTTGTAACACTGTCCAGACCTTTACCGGGGGTTGCAGTGTCCTGGCTGTCCTTTAAGGGGGATTCACACCAGACGCGTTTCGGGGCTTTGCAGTATTGACCCCTTCCTCAGTGGAAGGGGTCAATACTGCAAAGCCCCGAAACGCGTCTGGTGTGAATCCCCCTTAAAGGACAACCAGGACACTGCAACCCCCGGTAAAGGTCTGGACAGTGTTACAAGAAGAGCTAACTCACTGCGTCATTGGAGACGCCAAAGACCGCGTGGAACACAACCTGATTGACGCCAGCTCAGTAACAGCCCTTGAGACCGGGATACTACAAGTCGATCGTACCGAGTCGAGGACTCACTGTCAGGTACCAAGACCTCCGGGTAAGGCTGCATTGATCCCACACAAGCGATCGCTCTCTTCAAACACAGCGGGACGCCGCTGTATGATTCTGTAGCTATACGCTGCAATCCGAACTGTTGAAAGCTACATGCTCTGAATTTGATCAAATATACACAAGTGTATCGCTACAATGTTGCGACTTTATTAACCTATCACACACAAACTATCTATATTAGGAAAGACTTCGCTTAATTTCCAATAGAGATACAAAAGACTGGTTTCAATCAAGATTCATTTTTCTCAGATGTACTTATAAATATCAGTGTAAGATTTTATTGCCAATACACATCTTACACCGATTATTTTCTGAATATTATATGAATTTTTATAGCATATTTAATGGGATTTATGTCTTATTTATTGTAATTTAATTTGATTTTATTTTAGTCTTATAAGGTCACTATCTTCTTTTTTATCCATCATTGTATTATCAACCTACTGTGTATTATTGTATAGACCATTAAAGATCCCTTTACTTTAAAGAGTGTGCCCCACTTTAATCTTATTTACATAGACGGAACATGCCTAGCAACCCTATTTTAAGCACAGGTAAAAGTAGGAAGTACAGGGAACAAAACTGTGGAATTAAGGGGTAATTGAATACACAGTGAAAAGTTGAAATAGGGCCACCCAGGTGATAATAATCACCACAATCCAATACTCAAAAAAAAAAAAAAAATACGACAGTTATACTTTAATTATATCTACCTGAGGGAATCTATCTGCAAAATCATTAGAATATAAACAACACGAACATCTCACTGGTGTTTCTTTGGTGGAGTCATCTGTAGGAAACACACATATAATTATTCAATACAATGAGCCATATTCACATTTCAGAGAATCTCTAGTTGTTGTGGAAGATGCATCTAAAATTGCATTAATGTTTGCTTAAAAAAAGAAAGCCTATGAAAAGTTCTAACAGCGGTCTAGGCATCCACATGCGATGGTCTTAAACGGGGTAGCCTAATTGCCACATAAACTTGAATTAGGCTACTTTCACACTAGAGTTGCTGGATCCGTTCAGCAAAAACGCTTCAGTTACTGATAATACAACCATCTGCATCTGTTTTGAACGGATCCGGTTGTATTATCTTTAACATTGCCAAGACGGATACGTCATGAACTCCACTGAAAGTCAATGGGGGACGGATTAGTTTTCTATGAATTGCATTGGGGGTCATGCCCACATGCCAGGACGGAAAGCAAACTACAACATGTTGCGGTTTGCTCTCCGGTATGGGAACGCAGCTAAACAGAACGGAGTGCATTTTGGAGCATTTTGTTTAGTTTTGTACCCATTGACAATGAATGGGGACAAAACTGAAGCATTCTGGTATGACGGATCTCAATACCGGAAAACTAAAACGCAAGTGTGAAAGTAGCCTTACTCAAGTGGATGTCTCTTAAAAAAAGACCCTCTGGCTTATTCCAGATTATACAGGTTTTACCCTGTTTTTGTTCTGTGGAGGACAGTGTATTCTACATGTGGGTAATTGTATATATCTGACCACTGTGCTATAGACATTTCTTGGTGATTCCACAAACTTGTTCTCATAGTTTTTTCAGCTAAAAGAAAGGCTGGATATGGGTACGGATTCTATGTCCACGAACATTGTTCAGGTCTTTTATACTTTATTGCTGTTAATTACCACCACCGGATTTTTCCTTCAGACATATTCACATGTCATTTTGCCATTTAGTGTATGTCACTATATTGCCAATTTTTGATCATTTTTTTAAATGACCATTTTCTTTACAAAAAGCAGCAACAAAAAGTCTTGTGTTTCTATGCTGCAGTTTTATCATTTTAATGCCAACCCCTCTGAAGATGTTCTTTGTGTTCATAAATGTGCAGCTGAGGACAAGAAAGGTCTCTTCTTACCTGAATATATGAGACTCTGGGTAGTCTCCATTATGATGTCCTCATACTGATCCTTGTGTCCTTCTAAATACTCCCACTCCTCCATGGAGAAATACACAGTGATATCCTGGCACCTTAATGGAATCTGACACAAAGATACAAACTCAGTGGAGAAAAAGGTCAACCATGGAATTTGTAAAACAACCCTGGTTTCTGTAGTACACATAGCACATACCTAATTATGATGACAGCACATAGTTTGGTTGTGTCTTCCACACTACTATTAATATGGGTCAGAATATTAATGTTTGTTTTGAACATAATTATTAATAATGACGTATGTTGCCTTCGTAATTGTCTGTTTTATTTTCTTTTTAGGCCTTCTGGGAGCAACCACTATTCTCACCGGTTTTCTTTGCTGGTGTGAGAAGACAACTGTTTCAACCTTTTTTAATTTCCTGCAAATCACGCATACTCATAAACACAATGAGGGTATTCTGCTCTTAGCCTGGTAAGGAGCCCAAGGGACTGCACTAACCGTTCTGGAGCACAGCCACACCCCCCTGTGAAGGAGCCCAGCACCGCCTGTATCCAGGAATCTCCCCAGGAATCTCCTCCCCAGATCACTGTAATCTCGCGGGCGCGAGCTTGCGCATGTGCAGTTCCTTTCCTGAGGTTAATGTCAGCACAGGGAAGGAACACTATGCCGGCACTGCGCATGCGCGAGCTCGTGCATCGCGAGATTGCGGCGATCTGACTTTCTAAGCAAGAAGGAGATTCGTGGTGCTGGGATCCTTCACAGAGGGCATGACTGGGTTCCAGAACGGTTAGTGCAGCCTCTTCGGCTCCTTACCAGGCTCGTTTACATATATATATAATCATGTTTTACACTCAATAAAACCACTCAGAGATATGGGACAGGTATATTGCAGACATGCTAGCGGCGATCTAGCCGTGCAGATCCGCATCTCTATAGGGTACAAAGAGGTGACAGAATCCCTTTAAAGCTGCCCATTCACACAAGATAAATGCTATGGTCAATTCTGACTATTTTAACCAATGATCGATTAGAAAATTTCAATGGTCAACAACAGTTGTCTGAAACGTGATTTGACATAATAAAATTTTTAGCTGAAAATACAAGTGTGTCTGATTAATTGCCACTTCTGGAATGTTAAAGGTGTTTTCCAAGTTTTTAATAAAATCCCTCTTCTAACCTGAGGAAGCATGCCAATTCCTCCATCTATGTGCTCACGTGGTCACCTGGACTGTTTTGGGGCTCTTCCTCTTAGGTCCTGATTTGGATGTGCTTCTGAGTTTTCCTGTTCTGCTGCATATTGTAAAGTGAAAGAGCCTGCAGCCAATTCAGACAGTCACATGAGTACAGCGGACTTTTTTTAAATCTTGCTTCCACAGATTTGAAGACAGAGGGATTTCAGTAAAAGCCCAGAAATCCCCTTTAATGGTACAACCATGTGAACAAACCAACAGAAGATTGATTGGCCACATAGTTTGGGTCTCAAAGACTTTTTACATTTTTAACCTCTTTTCCGAAAGCCATAACATTTTTAGTTTTTCCACAGATGTAGTTGTATTGAGCTTGTTTTCTTTGGAACCGGTTGTATTTTTAAATGGCACTATTTCTGGGTACAATGTTATTGAATAACTTTTATACTTTTATTGTGGGGACTGCAATTCTTTTGTGGCATCTGCTTTTATCTTGTTCACTATGCAAAGTACCCTAAGTAAAATTATAACTTTATTCTGAGATTTGTTACAATTACAGCAATACAAAATTTCTGCAGGTTTTTTTGTTTTATCACTTTTTCACAATAGACAATTTTTTTTCAATTTTGGAAAACCATGTAGGTCCTGTCCGTAAAAAAGAGCCGCTGATGGAGGGTCATGTGACCAGGCAAATCACCTCCATGTGATGTCTTCTCCATTCAAACACACTGCACCTGCACTAAACTTTCAACAGAAGAAGTGCAGATGGCAGGTGTATTAGTGTATTAGAATGGAGGAGACATCACATGGACAGGACTTCTGTGTGGACAGCACAAAAGACTTTGTAAACAATGGAGCATATCTTATAAAATATAGAAAATGGTGCAGAATTTCAATAGAGACTATATTAGTAAGTGCTATACAGTGTATAATCATCTCACAAACAAATTGGTCAACAGTAACCATAAAGTGGCCAACCTCTTTAACCAATAAAAAAATACACATCATGGACATCGCCACACGCAAAAACGCTGTACTATTAAAATAGTAATCCCATATGGCGAATGGCGTAATGGGAAAAAAAGGCCAATTCAGCATTTGTTGTCACTTCAACTCCCCCAAATTTTTTATAAGTGATCAAAAAGTCACACACACTTTAAAATGGTATGACTGAAAAGTACAGACCAGCCTGCAAAAAATGAGCCCTCAAATAGCGTATGCATAACTACAAAAAAGTTATAGAGGTGAGAAAATGGTAATGAAATAAAAAAAAATTTTTTCAAGGAATAATTTTTTTTCAGTATTAAAACGCAAGAAAAAAATGTACAAGAGTGGTATTATTGTAATCTTACTAACCTAGAGAATGAAGGTAACAGTCAATTTTCTCACATAGTGAATGCCGTATAAAAACAAAAAAAAAACACACACAAACAATAAACTGTGGCAGAATTGCTTTTTTTCCAATTCCACCCATTTGGAATTATTTCCCACTTTGATAAATACATTTATATTTTTTTTTTTCTCAAGAAATTTTTATTGTCAAAATGTATAGCAAGTGACAACGACATATTGTGGACGCAGCCACACAAGAGTTCTTCAAACATTTAAACTCGATAATTGGTGGGCGCAGCCATCACTTTGGTAAATTGACAACATTTTTGTTAATGTAGAAAGTCCTATGGCACCCGCTCGGGTGCTGCCAACATAGAACTTAGGGTAACAACAATAAGGAACCAATTCAGTAAGTTACCCGAAGGTAAGTCATGAGGGGGGAGGGGGGAGGAAAAGAACAAGAAAAAGAAAAATGAGAGAGATGGTGTTGTTGAGAAGCATCCATAGACATATAATTTCCTACCTATATTAGGCCAATTCAGGGTATCCCTGGGAAATGCACAAGAGCATACAGAGGAGATTGATTACTGAGGCATAGGAAATTTAGCCAGCCAAGGAGACCAGGAAGTATAGAAAAATTTTAACCTGTTCGTTCTTTGGGCCCATAAATGTTCAAAAATGACATTTGTGGATATCCTTTCTGCTAGTTCGTTCACGGAAGGGCTCCTAGATGATTTCCAATGCTTAGCAATCAATAATTTGGCTGTTAATAAAATATGACATAATAAAGGTCTAAATTGAGGGGGGATTCTGTCAATACCTAATGACAAAAGTGCCATAGCTGGGGATAGCAGTAGACTCCGTCCTAAGACATCTTCAATTAGTTTATTTACTTCTACCCAGAAGGGGCGGAGTCTAATGCAATCCCAAAAAATATGGATCAAATTACCAGGCTTCACTTGGCATCGCCAACATGTATTTTCAATGTTAGGATAGAATCTGGCAAGTTTGACTGGGGTGAAGTACCACCGTGCTAGGAGTTTTAAATACCCATCAACCAGATTAGAGTTTCTTGTGGCTTTGTGTGTAGTTCTAATCGCAATCTGCCATTTAGCCAGGGGAAAAGAGATTTTAAAATCCCTTTCCCAGTTAAGTAAATGTGCTTTCTTAGTAAAGTGGTCATCATTTGTCACGTAGTTATATATAACCTTTGTAGGCACCTGAGGAATTTCTTGTGGGCCAAGTGCTGTATGGAGCAGAATTATCGGGACATTTACTTCCCTTTTAGGTCCTTTAACTAAAAAGTGGGTTATTCTAGTAAACTGGTAGCTATAAGAGTCCGGTAGATTATGTGAGGATTTCAGACATGTAAAGGACTTAATAGTATCTCCCTCATAGAAATCATTCAATACCCTAATCCCAGCTTTCCGCCACCCGCTCACCGAGATGTCTGGAATATAATATTGCAGAATTTCTACAGGGATCTCCAAGGTTTTCACCGGTACTTTAGGCTCATCCTTCTGTAACACTATTTTCCATGTTTGGATAGTGGCTTTCATTGTCGGTGCTGTGGGTAGCGGAAATTTCTTATCCATTGCATGTAATAGCAGAAGTGAACGGAGAGACTTCCCCTTATTAAGATCCATTTCTATCTGTTTCCAGCTTGGATATTGCTCTGTGTTAAGCCAAAGTTTTAGCTGTTTTAAGATAAAGGAGTTGTAATACCCCTGAAGATTAGGGACACCTAGGCCTCCATTGGACCTGTGGTTATAAAGTATAGAGGCTGCAATTCTATGAGGACCTTTGTTCCATATGAATGAAAGCATTTGAGTCTTAAACTTAGCTATGACTGAAGCAGGGATGGGAATAGGAAGTGTTCTGAACAGATATAGAATTTTTGGTAGAATCATCATTTTATATATTGTTACTCGTCCCAGCCAGGACAATTCTATTTTGGAGTATCTGATCAAGTCGGCTTGAAGAGATTTGTACATTGTATCATAGTTATACTTTACTATTCTAGATAGAGGAAAGCACAATTGGACACCCAAATATGTAATAGATTGTTCTGCCCATTGGAAAGGGAATTCTTTTCCCAATAACTCTTTCAAGGGTGGAGGGACTTTTATAGCTAGCATTTGGGATTTGGACTCGTTAACTTTATAATACGATACCTCTCCAAATTCTTTAATAATCTGAGAAGCCGCTCTTAAGGAAGGGATGGGATCAGTGATTGAAAGGATGACGTCATCCGCGAACAGTCCTATTTTATGTTGGCGGTTACCGGCTGGGATACCCCTAATCTCGCTTGACACCCTTACCATTTCTGCAAAGGGCTCCATAACCATTAAAAAAAGGAAAGGCGAAAGGGGGCAACCCTGGCGAGTGCCATTTGTAATTAAAAATGGGGATGATAAGGACCCATTTACCAATACTCTAGCTGAGGGGGAAGTATAAAGAGCTAAAATCGCATTCTTTATATAGCCATTAAACCCAAATTTACCTAGAACTGCTGATGCAAATCCCCAGTGGATCCGGTCGAACGCCTTCTCTGCATCCAGGGTAAGAAGCAGAGAAGGCAACGCCATGGACCCAGCTTTCTGCAATAAACCCAGCATCCTCCTAGTCCCATCTGGGGCCTCTCTGCCCTTCGTAAAGCCTACTTGATCGCTGTGAATTATTATAGGCATAAATTTCATAAGTCTATGAGCAAGTAATTTGGCATAAAGCTTAATATCACAATTAAGAAGCGAGATAGGGCGGAAATTTGCGGGGGAGTCTGGTGTTTTCCCCGGTTTAGGTATGGTGACGATGGTGGCTTGTAGCATTTCAGATGGAAATTGGTCCCCAAGTAAGACTCCATTAAAGAGTTTCACTAGATGTGGTTGCAAAACGGAGGAGAATATCTGATAGTATTCGTTGGAAAATCCATCCGGACCGGGTGACTTGTTAGCTTTAAGAGATTTAATAATACTTCCTATTTCGGAAATGGAGACTGGGGAATTTAGTTCCGTTAGTTGTTCAGAGTTTAAAGAGGGCAAATTAATTTTTTGGAGAAAAGCGTCAATGCTTTCTGTGGATGGTTGGTGAGTGGAAGCATCTTTGTTAAGGTTGTATAGCTTCGAATAGTACTGATTGAATGCTTCTGCTATTTTATTTGGATGAGTGATTTTAGATATCTTGTCTGGGGCTAGTATAAAAGGAATATTAATTTTTTGGGCCAGCGGTTTTACTTTCCTCGCCATTAATCTACTTGGTTTATTGTATGACTTGTAATACGCTAGACGCATAGAGGTTAGCTGTCTATCATAATCCATCTGGAGGGTAGAGTGAATTTCATGTCTAATACATTTATATTTTGATAATCAGGGTATGTCGGGATGAAGCTATGCTAATACATTTTTGAGGGGTGAAATGTCTGTGATTGGTGCAGTAACCCGGCAGCTATGGCGTCCGTTGCTCTGTAGAACAGCCGCTATCTTAAAGACCCGACTTCCACCATACACTTACGGCAGAGGTTGGAAAGGGGTTAAGATTGTCCAGTTATGGCATATAGATTTCATATAAAGTGGTGTTCCTAGTCTGGGGCCCCAGTTGATAACACAGAAAAGACAGAAAAGATAGCCGACATGTCCGGTCATGCAGTCTGTCCTCTGTCAGTAGTTTTCACAAACCCATTGACTTCAATGGGTATGTTTGATCCACATCATGAATCAAAGTAGTGCATATCTCTGTTGTTTTTCCACTGACCCATGGTGAATAAACACATTAAAGGGCTTCTGTCACCCCTTCTCTTCCGGGTGTAAGGCTGACGTCATCAGCGCAGGCGCACTGAGGAAGGAGTGGCCAAGTGAGCGTCCTTCTCTCAGAGCGCCTGCGGTACGGCGCAGGCGCGGGACTTGAGCTGCAGGCAGGGCCAGCTGGAGGATGAGAGCGCTCACTGGCCCTGTCAATCAAGTGGAGGAGGGGGCGTTTTTTCAGACAGAGGATGCATGGCTACCAGCAAGTCCACCCAACTTGCTGGTAGTGAAGAAATTTACATATTAAAAAGTATGTTTTTTACTAAAATTACTGCACAGCCCGAGGTAAGAGGGGTATATATAGAATCTGCTTACATTAGCAAATATATTAAGTCAAAAACTGAAAATTGGTGTTTGGGGGGTGACAGAAGCCCTTTAATGTCAATGGATCCATGTGCTTGTTGGCACTGAGCAAGTACGCTCGTGGGCATGAGCCCTAAAGCTGCTACTCTCACTGGTCTAAAACCTGAAAGGATGTTGGCACTGGGCAACAGTTAACTTGCTAAATGTTTTATTTATGTGGCTTCTATGGCCCGGGATTTACAAGTGGCTGTAGAGAGTGGGTGGGAAGGTTGTTCCCATACTATACTCCAGATGTCTATCTGCTGAACTCAGAAAGAGCTGCTCTGAAGCTCTTAGGCTGGGTTCACACCTGAGCGTTTTACAGCGCGTTCCTACGCGCTGTAAAACGCTCAACAGGCAAGAACCAATGATTCCCTATGGGAATGGTTCACACCTGAGCGTTTTACAGCACGTACGATCGCGCTGTAAAACGCCCGACGCCCCAAGAAGTACATGAGCGGGAACGCGCGACAATGGGCGTTCGCTTGTTTTTGTATGCGCGATTGCAAACGCCCGTACAATCGCGCATACAGATCGCTTCATCGCGAACGCTCAGGTTTGAACCCAGCGTAAGGACTCATGCACTGATGAATGTTTTTTTTTACATGTTCTATTATTGTCTGCATTACAGACAAGGATAGGACAGTTAGGGGCCCTTCCGTTCCACAAAATACAGAATGCACATGGTCGGTATCAGTGTATTGAGGACCATAAAACATCCAACAGTCGTGTGCATGAGCCCTTAATGTGCTTAAAAAGGAAGCTGCCTGTGATCATTGGAAAAGCTGTGTGTTCAGACAGCTGTAAAAGTTAGGTTATGCGGAGAAGAAATTACTACCATACTCAGACTGCTTCTGATGACCTTTACAAGATTAGCCTTCCTGCGCTATGCTGCTTATGTAAACATATGGACTATGTGAAACTTTGTAAAGAAATGATAAAATCACCTTTATTAAATATTATTAAAATACAAGGAGGGACAACACAAATTCTACCTAATTGATGAACGACTATCCACAAATGAGAGACCAGTTCAGAAATGAGTCTGATACACTGTGTCGCTGAAAATCAGTGTGAATGGCCACTCAAATGTGGAACAACGAGTCAACCATATACACCACTTAGGACTATGACCATACCCTAGGCATTGACAAGTGGTGGTTGTTGCTCCTCTAATAAAACAGTCCGGCTAAAAAAGGCTCAACACCACTAGCTAGATGTGGTCACAATATTACCTGCTGGTGCAAGCGGCTTGATGCGCTGACATATGGGCTGCAATTCTGGCTATTGGTGCCCTACCAAAAGAGACTCTCTGCCCTATGTCCTAGAGGAGGTTGATAAACATCTGCTCAGATCCTAGTATGCATACAGTGACGGGATGCAGCCAGTATCTATGATGTGGGCACGAATCAATCTCCCATTAAGTGTCTGGCATATTGGCCCCCAACCCTGCTCTACGCGTTTCACCCTAAGTCTGGATCCTCAGGAGCATTTAAATATCTGGGCTGCAGACATACAATCAAGAACTCCAACCGCCTCATGTTCTGAGGTCGGCGGCAGCTGCGCTAGTGTGGCCGTACGCGGCCGCTCAGATGCTCAAGTTATGAGGAGGAGGCCCCTCCCCTAGATTGGATTAAGCCCCTGGGTCGGCCAATGGCGTGAAGGGGGGGGGGCTAACCACAGCTCAGCCCCGCCCACACTGCCTGCCCACTGAACGGAGCGATACCAGCCGGAGTGTCAAAACACTCCAAAGATAACCGGGGACCAAACGGCGGTATTTCATATTGTGGCAGCACGGCAAAGATGATAATCGAGGCAAGTTAAGTAAACAAAAAAAGAGGAAATTCTTACTGTCTATGCACTGAAGTTACGACAGCAGATTTGCTACTGTCACTACAGTCATATTAGGACAGCGATGCTTCAAAATTATTTATCCATACAGACAAATGAGTTTAGGAGGATAACTAGGGCATATGTAAATCCATAGGGAAGTTGAGAAACCTCGGATCCATTTTAGATATAACCCTGGGTTCACACCTGAGCGTTTCTGAGACGCGCGTTTTACGCGCATATTTGTCGCACGTTTTTATGCACGTTTTTTGCAATAGTAAACGCGCGTTTGACGCGCGTTTGTGTGATTGACTGCAGTGTTGTCCAATGAGTCTATGGCCAAAACGCGCGACAAACGCCCAAAAAAAAGCTCAAGAACTTGTTTATGCGTCGGGCGTTTTACAGCGCGTTCAAACGCGCTGTAAAACGCTCAAGTGTGAACCAGGGCCATAGGGAAGCATTGGTTTTCATGTGTTGAGCGTTTTACAGCGCGTTTGAACGCGCTGTAAAACGCTCAGGTGTGAACTTAGGGTAAGGGATATCACTAATGGTGATTGTGATGCATGACAAGAGGGAATAAGCATGCTGCTCCAATGATTTACAAAAAGCACACATGAGATGTGCTCATTCAGACCCCGCGGTTGGACTGTTCGCAGTCTGAATATCCATTGTGCCTCCTTCTGTAATAATTTTCTGTCAAAATCCCCCCCCCTCTTCCAACTTCAATCCCTTGGAATTTGATTGCATTCTTGTCATCCTTATGTAGGGAGGCTACATGTCGCGCAATTGCCGTATCAGCACCATTACGGATGTCACCAAGGTGCTCTGCAATTCTTCTCCGTAATTCGCGAAAAGTCTTTCCTAAATATTGTTTGCCACATTTGCATGTGGCCAAGTACACCAGCCCCTTTGTTCTACAGTTCACAAAAGATCTAATATCAAAGGTTCTGCGTGTAACGGTACTAGTAAATTAATTGCCGAATAACATGGCACTGCACGCCACGCATCCCCCACATCGAAATGTACCTTTAAGATTGGTACTAAGCCAGGTAGTATTCATAGGAGCTTGTAAAAAAATGTGTACTAGGCGATCCTTTAGATTACGCCCACTTTTTCATCTTTGAGAATATTGAGGCACATTGTTCTGTATTGTTCATAATTCATAATCACAATATTGCCCCCCTTATCCGAGGGCTTGATGACAATGGACGAATCCCTTTCTAAGGAGAGTAACGCCTCCATCTCCCCTTTTGTAAAGTTCACAGTACCTCTCCTATAGTTCTCCATTAAACTAAGCTGATCTATGACAACGTTGAGGAATATATCCAAAGATGTGCCCTCCCCCAGTGGCGGATTGTTGGTTGAGGGGGTCGAGATCCGTGAAGGGACCCTCACTTAGACCCCTGCCCCCTTCTTCCATTAAATCCACCAGAAAGCGCGCATCTAATAACTCCTGCTTATCAATTCCCAGCTTTAAGCATTTCTGTTTATCATGCGTATAGAAAAATTTCCTCCATTTGAGCTTACGTATGAAAAGGGTCAAGTGCTTAACCCATTCAAAGGAGTCAAAGGCACGTGTGGGAACAAATAAGAGACCTTTCCCCAACAATTGTGTTTCTGTCTCTGAGAGGTTTCTATCTGACAGATTAATAATTTGTAACGCATCAGAGTTAGTGGGTATATGTGCTGTGTATTTCTTTTGCTCCATACCTCTTAGTGTATTCTCCTGATGCATCATTGTTTTTTTCTGTCCCTCAACCCGTATGTTGGTGTTGGTGGTGTCCCTAAAAAAAAAAAACACGTTGTATTTATCTCCTACCCCTGCCCCCTCTATTTCTTGATTAAATGGCCAAAGAGACACCTTTTATCCATGGATCCGTTTATTTGTATATACACTATATTATCGACCTTTGTGTTTTTTAGACTTGATAAAGGGGTCCTGCGTACCCCGAAAGGTGTCGACTTTACCAAACAAAAAATGAAAAATACTTTGTATCCTCAATTGGGTTGTGAACTGCGCCTTGTGTCCATCCGCACACCGCACAAACCCAGTGCAGACGAGCTCCCCTTCATATATCCCTCTATTTCTTGGCCTCCCCCTAGATGATTGAAAGATAGGGTATTGGGAGGAGGGGTGTGAGGCTCCTTAAAATTCGGTCTCCCCCTCCGAAGAAAGGGGGTTCTGTTTCAATCTCAAGGGTCTTGACTGTTCTGGCCCCCAACTCCAAGACATGTCCCTCCCTAAAGTCTAAAGGTATCCCTCAGAAATTAGGAGTGCTTGCGTGCCTTCAATTGAGCTGTAAAGCGCTCAATCGGCTGCTGCAAGATCAATTCCTTGCATGCAAAATCTGAGTTATCAGATAATTTTTTAGTTCCAGTAATTTGTTCATGGAGCACTCCTCTCCTGCTCCAGGAGTAATCCAATCAATCTGAGTGAGCTATGAACGGACTCTCTTTCCCACTTTTTGAGGAACTCCGGTGATTGAACTCTGACCGATGGTAAAAAGGGAATACGTAAACCCTGTGGAACAATTTTATTTTTAATGTAGAGCTCCAGTGTTTGTATTTCCCGCCAGCCTCTCACATGATCTTTATATGTGTTGGTGAGTTGTTTGAAGGCCCCCATAATACTTAAATTGCAGGTTTCAGGTGGTAATTCTGCCTCAGAGAATACTAACTTTGCCTCATCATTCCAATTATCATTGCAAATGCCTGCTGCCAAAAAACCTGCCATCCCCTAAAAATGGAGATAATAGAACTAAATGAACTGGAGCAGGAGAGGGTGTTATACAACAAAAATTCCCAAGTGCTCCATGAACAAATTACTGGAACTAAAAAATTCTCTGATAACTCAGATTTTGCATGCAAGGAATTGATCTTGCAGCAGACGATTGAGCGCTTTACGGCTCAATTGAAGGCACACAAGCACTCCCAATTTCTCAGACTTTAGGGAGGGACGTATCTTGGAGTTTGGGGCCAGAACAGCCAAGACCCTTGAGAAACCCAAGACCCTTGAAACGGAACCCTCTTCTTCGGAGGGGGAGACCGAATTTGAAGGAGCCTCACACCCCTCCTTCCAATACCCTATCTTTCAATCACATGGGGAGGCCAAGAAATAGAGGGGGCAGGGGTAGGAGGCAAAGACAACGTGTTTTTTTTTTTTTTTTAGGGACACCACCAACAGCAACATACGGGTTGAGGGACAGAAAAAAAACACCCTACGTCCCTGAAAAAAGGCATTCCCAAGGGTCAATACTTGAGACAGCGCCGTAATTGTTCCAGAGTGAGTGACTACCGTGTTGCATCAAAAGATCAGCAACATAAGTTTAGGCGCAGAGGATATCCACAAATATCCTAGCTAGGGCATACCAACATTCCTTAGCTGTGGATCGGAACACATTGTGGAACACATTGCTGGTTCCCAAAGTGACATCAATGGAGAATGATAAGATGCACATCATTGCTACATACGATGAGGCACATGAGGAGGTTAGAGATATCCTCACACAATTCTGGGGAATACTTAAATCCGACCCGGAAGTGGGATATCTCATTGAAGACAGACCAGCGATCATGTGGGTGTAATCTAAAGGATCGCCTAGTACACATTTTTTTACAAGCTCCTATGAATACTACCTGGCTTAGTACCAATCTTAAAGGTACATTTCGATGCGGGGGATGCGTGGCGTGCAGTGCCATGTTATTCGGCAATGAATTTACTAGTACCGTTACACGCAGAACCTTTGATATTAGATCTTTTGTGAACTGTAGAACAAAGGGGCTGGTGTATTTGGCCACATGGAAATGTGGCAAACAATATTTAGGAAAGACTTTTCGCGAATTACGGAGAAGAATTGTAGAGCACCTTGGTGACATCCGTAAGGATGCTGATACGGCAATTGCGCGACATGTAGCCTCCCTACATAAGGATGACAAGAACACAATCAAATTCCAAGGGATTGAAGTTGGAAGAGGACAGAAAATTATTACAGAAGGAGGCACAATGGATACTCAGACTGCGAACAGTCCAACCGCGGGGTCTGAATGAGCACATCTCATGTGTGCTTTTTGTAAATCATTGGAGCAGCATGCTTATTCCCTCTTGTCATGCATCACCATCACCATTAGTGATATCCCTTATATCTAAAATGGATCCGAGGTTTCTCAACTTCCCTATGGATTTACATATGCCCTAGTTATCCTCCTAAACTCATTTGTCTGTATGGATAAATCCTCATAATTTTGAAGCATCGCTGTCCTAATATGACTGTAGTGACAGTAGCAAATCTGCTGTCGTAACTTCAGTGCATAGACTGAATTTCCTCTTTTTTGTTTACTTAACTTGCCTCGATTACCATCTTTGCCGTGCTGCCACAATATGAAATACCGCCGTTTGGTCCCCGGTTATCTTTGGAGTGTCTTGACACTCCGGCTGGTATCGCTCCGTTCAGTGGGCGGGCAGTGTGGGCGGGGCTGAGCTGTGGTTAGCTCCCCCCCTTCACGCCATTGGCCGACCCAGGGGCTTAATCCAATCTAGGGGAGGGGCCTCCTCCTCATAACTTGAGCATCTCAGCAGCCGCGTACGGCCATTCTAGCGCAGCTGCCGCCAACCTCAGAACATGAGGCGGTTGGAGTTCTTGATTGTATGTCTGCAGCCCAGATATTTAAATGCTCCTGAGGATCCAGACTTAGGGTGAAACGCGTAGAGCAGGGTTGGGGGCCAATATGCCAGACACTTAATGGGAGATTGATTCGTGCCCAGTGGTGTATCTTGGTTTTGTGCTGCCCTAGGCGAGACTAAACTCGGGCACCCCCCTAACGCGCGGATGCAAAAGGCAGGGGAGGTCGGGAGGAACTCAGGAGGAGGAAGTAAGTCTTTCAACTCCTTCACTATGTGGCGCCGGTGATGCTGCTCGCATAGTGAAGGATCGGACAAGGGGCAAAAAAATTTTTTTGCATATTGTGTAACTATCACTAAGCAAACAAGGCATTTTGCTGCCCCATTGGCAAGTGCCGCCCTAGGCAAATGCCTTGTTTGCCTTGTGAAGGATACACCCCTGTTCGTGCCCACATCAAAGATACTGGCTGCATCCCGTCACTGTAATGCATACTAGGATCTGAGCAGATGTTTATCAACCTCCTCTAGGACATAGGGCAGAGAGTCTCTTTTGGTAGGGCACCAATAGCCAGAATTGCAGCCCATATGTCAGCGCATCAAGCCGCTTGCACCAGCAGGTAATATTGTGACCACATCTAGCTAGTGGTGTTGAGCCTTTTTTAGCCGGACTGGTTTATTAGAGGAGCAACAACCACCACTTGTCAATGCCTAGGGTATGGTCATAGTCCTAAGTGGTGTATATGGTTGACTCGTTGTTCCACATGTGAGCAGCCAGTCACACTGATTTTCAGCGACACAGTGTATCAGACTCATTTCTGAACTGGTCTCTCATTTGTGGATAGTCGTTCATCAATTAGGTAGAATTTGTGTTGTCCCTCCTTGTATTTTAATAATATTTAATAAAGGTGATTTTATAATTTCTTTACAACGTTACTTCATTCAGTGACATTTATTCAGAGAGTGGAACGTAAACTACCCTCTGTCCAGTGAATTTAGTACTATGTGAAACTTGTCTAAGCAAAAAAGCTTACCATATATTCTTAGTTTTTTTCTGAAGAAAACATTGCTGTTGTTGGACTTTATTTTCTGCCAGACAAGCTTTTGATAAACTTTTAGGCCGGATGCTAACCCACGTATGCTTTCACTTGATTCTATACGCAGATATCATCCAGAACCCTCCCTCCCAGAATTCCCAGCAGTGCTCACCTCTCTAGTTAGCAGCTCAGTAATTTTGTTGGTGAGGTCCAGGATCTCCTGATAGCGGTTTCTCTCATGTATCAGCGAGTGAGGTGGAGACACTGTTATAGGATCCTCAGTTGACTTCTGCACTACTATGTAATCCTGCGCATGGAGAAAGACAATGATATCACTGTATACATTCCATTCACCTCTCCAGTTATGTCCTTGTTATATTAAGAGATACAAGCCATGACATATGACATAATTTCCTCACCTCTTCAGTCAGTAGGTAGATGATCTCTAGGGTGAGCTTTAATATTCGCTCAGCCATATGTTTTCTGTTCTTGTCCATCCTTAACAGTTAAGGCAGGAAACAAATAATACTCTTGCCTAAAGAACCAAAAGAGTAAGGAAGAGCATTTTAAATGTTCTATTTATTGTCCACTAGGACAATAACTGCTTCACTGCCTCAGTCAATCAGGTCTGGTTTACCATTTCTCTCCAGTCTCCCTCAATGTACACAGATAAAGATGATAATTGACTAAATATTAAAATAAATACAGATTAACATAATTAAGATAAGACCTGTCTGGGTCTTAAGGACCAGGCATCTTTGTAGTTTTTTTTTTTTCAATGTCACAAAGAGACATACGTTTTTTTTACTTTTACATCAATGTAGCTGAATTAGAACATGTTTTCTGTAGAATGAGTTGTATTTTTCTACAGAACTATTTTGAGGTAATCCTGCCTTTCCTTTTCTGTGTTTTATATTTTTTTGCCATTTACCATGCAGCATAAATAACATGTCACCTTTATTTTATGGATCGGTATAATAATATTGATACAAAATATGTACAGATTTATATTTTATTACTTTGCACAATTATAACAATTAAAAAAAAAAGAAAAATCATTTGTTTTTACATCGCCATATTCTGAGACTCATAATAATAATCTACAGCAATAGTAAATTTGGTTAGAGGTAGGTCAGTTCTCTCAATTTCACTCCAGCTTAATCAGTGCACCTTGGAAACCTCAGAAATACATATTTGACTCAAGGATACCATCCAACTACAGTTGAAAACCAAATTGCCAGAAACACCAGATTACCAAGGAGTGAGCTCCTTAAATACAAAACAAAACAAGAATATCATTGGGTACCTCAAGTAGTCACCTACAACCCAAATCTAAAAATTCTATGAAAGATCCCCCACTCCTGTGCTACAGAAAGCCCTAATCTCAAAACATTATTGTCAGAAGCGCACTGTCCTCTCAATGACAACAAGAACATTCCCCGGCAAACAGACCTAATGTAAAACCTGTCCATACATAATGACCACTGACAGGGTTCAGGTCCCCAATACATATCAGGACTACAAAATCCCAGGTACGTTCACCTGCACCATGTCAAATGTGGTCCATTTGATTGTATGTACCAAATATCCTACTGGAGGTCTCTATGTCGGTGAAACTGGGCAAAAACTCAGAACAAGAATGACGTCTCATCGCCACACAATAAAAGAAGGAAAGATTTGCTTGTATCTAAACACTTTTGCAGCGATGACCACAACATCACAGACATAAAAGTATTGATATTAAAGAGGAATTTTAAATCACAGTGGGACAGGAGAATCTAGGAATACAAAAGTTCATGATAACCTTTGACACACTCAGATCACGAATGAACGGGTCTCATGGATTTATGTCCATCTACAATCTCTTACGTCATTGGTCCGGTTTTTAAACATGGTGCACGATCACGTGCGCTGTGGGGACCATAGCCGCGGGTGGCGCGCTTTCGGTTATGCTCCGGCTCTCCCTTGTGGCGATCAGAGGAGCCGGAGCTTGTGTGCAGCAGCCCCTGACAGGAGGCTGCTGCATAGTACTTCCTATGGAGCCCTTGCCTGTAATAGGAATCCATAGGAAAGTAGCAAAATCATCATAGATTCCAATGCAAGTGCATCGGAGTCTATGATAATAACAATCAGATAATCAGACGATTGATCATTATAGTTCCCTTTGGGAACCATAAAAAAGTTAAAAAAAAAAAAAGTTTAAAATAAATAAATAAAAAATAAAAAAATTCAAATCACCCCCCTTTTCTCAAAATGAAAAAACTAAAAAATTAAAAAAATACACATCATGGGTGTCGCGATGTGCAAAAACTCCCATAGTATAAAAATGTGAAAATATATTCCCCATACAGCAAACAGAAAAACGGAAAAAAGCATCCAAATAGCCGATTTTAGTTGCTTCATTTTCTACAAACAAATTCAATTAAAAGTGATCAAAAAGTCATACACACCCCAGAATGGTATCAATGAAAAGTTCAGATCGCCCCGCAAAAAATTAGCTCCGTACACATAATTACAAAAAAGTTATAGGGGTCAAAATATGGCGACAAAAAAATAAAACTGATTTTGATTTTTTTTATCACTATCAAAACGCAAAAAAAAAAATACATATAAGATATTGCCAGATTTATACTGACCTGTAGAATAAAAGTAACTGGTCAGTTTTATTGCACATCGAACGTCGTAAATAAAAAAAAACTTAAAACTGTGGTGGAATAGCTTTTTTTTTGCAATTTCACCCCATTTTTTCCCCGCTTCCCACTACATCATATGCTATATTAAATGGTGGCGTTGGAAAGTACAACTTGTCTGGCAAAAAACAAGCCCTCATATAGCTATGTGAACAGACAAATAAAAAAGTTATGGCTCTGGGAAGGCAGGGAGCACAAAACGAAAACGCAAAAAAAACAACCTCCGTGGGTGAAAGGCTTAAGGAAAGTGGCTCTGAGATCTCTTGGGTTTGTTGCATTCATGGACAGAACATCAATTAGAGGACAAAAAAACTTTCACACTTCTTATCTATAATCCCCATGCACAATTTAGGCTACTTTCACACTTGCGTTCGGAGCGGATCCGTCTGGTATCTGCACAGACGGATCTGCACCTATAATGCAAACGCTTAGATCCGTTCAGAACGGATCCGTTTGCATTACCATGAACAAACGGATCCATAGTGCAAACGGATCCGTTTTGACTTTACATTGAAAGTCAATGGGGGACGGATCCATTTGAAAATTGAGCCATACTGTGTCAATTTCAAACGGATCCGTCCCCATTGACTTACATTGTAAGGCTGGACGGATCCGTTTGCCTCCGCACGGCCAGGCGGACATCCGAACGCTGCAAGCAGTGTTTGGGTGTCCGCCTGCTGAGCAGAACGGATCCCAAACGCTGCCAGACTGATGCATTCTGAGCGCATCCGCATCCACTCAGAATGCATTAGGGCTGGACGGATCCGTTCGGGGCCGCTTGTGAGAGTCTTCAAATGGAACTCACAAGCGGAGCCCCGAACGCAAGTGTGAAAGTAGCCTTACTGCTACAACTGTTTGTTTCCTCCTCCACTCATTGATCTGCTTTACATCACTTGTCTCATCTACCTTATTATTCCTATGTGTATAAATATTTGAATCTTCAGATACTGTCTTAAGAGACACCTGATGAAGAGGCCCAAGTAGCCTTGAAAGCTTACAATTTTGTCATCATCTTTTCAGTTAGCTATTAAACGTTATCAACCACTGAGGAATTTACTGGCTACTAAGGTACAAACAGTTAAGTGAACCCTACTGCGTATGGGGCTCTGAAGCAGACGGATGGTCACTGCACATCTGCTAACAAAGCTGCATTGGCAGAAAAGGGTTTAATTTTCCATGGTTGTCTTTTCCAATGAGTCATGTTTTTGCTCCATCGAACAAATGGACATTGGCAAGTCAGGCGAGAACCATCTGAGAACAAACAGTACTGGAAGAACACAAGTTGGTGGTGGCAGCATTATGATCTGGGGAATGTTTTTGTGGCACACATGTGGAAGGCACTCCCAACTGATTAGGGTATCATCCTTGCAGATCACGTACACCCATGCATGCTCATTGTCTTCTGTGGGGCAGATGGGATCTTCCAGCAAAACAATGTGGTATGTCACACAGCTAGAAATATTCCACATTGGTTGGAAGAACCAAGACTTAAACGTACTACCCTGGTCCCTTAAAAGGTTAATTGACAGTAAGCGTGTGGGCCAGACCTGCCCGACCCAGGGTGAGGATGGTGCTCACCAGGGGCGGATTGGCCGTAGACCTTACAGGGAAATTTCCCTGTGGGTTGATGCCCAAGGGGCCACTCAAGCCCTCCTCTCTGCCACTGGCTAGATACATAATGAGCTCTTAGCAGTAATTTAAGAAGTGAGAATCAGGCACTCATGTACCCAGCCAGTGACCACACGTGCCCTACTGAATTCAACTGCTGTGGCCCGCAGCTCCATATCTTAAATAAAGAGAACGTGGAGGAGGACAGAATATTACATCTACTAACGGCCACCACAGAGGGACAGCTTTTAGGGCCATATATTCTGCTTCAGTTTGGTATGTTTCTGATGGGACAGTATTTTGCACTATGGTATTACTTGCGTTGCCCCGCCTTTTGTCAATTTGGACCCACTTACAACATGGGGCCACTTTTAGATTTTTTTTCCAGGGCCACTTTAAGTTCCTAGTCAGCCTCTGATGCTCATCTGATCCCTGATGCTGGATTCAGTCTGTTGGGCTCCCAGACTGGCAGTTCTGCTCCTACTTGTGCCAAGGACAACATCCTCCTATGCTCCCCTTGCGTCATGTGTGCACCATTCTCTTATTGTCGGATAACTCCTTTAATTCTCTGCACTTAAACCCAATTGAGAATCTGTGGAACCACTTTGATTATCATGTTCCCTCTATGGATCCTCCCCCACACTACCTCAAGCAGTGCTGATGCACCTTAGGCTACTTTCACACTAGCGTTCGATCGGATCCGTTCTGAACGGATCCGATCATATTAATGCAGACGGAGGCTCCGTTCAGTACGGATCCGTCTGCATTAATAACTTAGAAAAAATTCTAAGTGTGAAAGTAGCCTGAGCGGATCCGTTCAGACTTTCAATGTAAAGTCAATGGGGGACGGATCCGCTTGAAGATTGAGCCATATGGTGACATCTTCAAGCGGATCCGTTCCCATTGACTTACATTGTAAGTCTGAACGGATCCGCTCGCCTCCGCACGGCCAGGCGGACAGCTGAACGCTGCAAGCAGCGTTCAGCTGTCCGCCTGTCCGTGCGGAGGCGAGCGGAGCGGAGGCTGAACGCCGCCAGACTGATGCAGTCTGAGCGGATCCGCTCCATTCAGACTGCATCAGGGCTGGACGGAGGCGTTCGGGTCCGCTCGTGAGCTCCTTCAAACAGAGCTCGCGAGCGGACCCATGAACGCTAGTGTGAAAGTAGCCTTACTGAGTCACTCCCAGTACATCTAGCTCCTGTCTGTGCTGCACATGGCAGATACTTTGGATAACAATGTGACTGTGTATTTATACTATATTCTAGCAATTCTGTATGTAGCTAATCCTAAATGTCTGAAGTTAAATCTCAAAAAGTGATGGCATATGTGGGGAATCTATGTTCCTGAGGATAAAGCAGACACGGCACAGGATTAACACTGCATCCCCTTTAAGTTTTATTTATCTGCACCATGGCACTCCTGGCCAAAAGCTGAAACTGCATTATGGCCCTATGCACTTTAAGGCTATGTTTAGACATCAGTGGTAAAATCAGTATCTGAAAATTTGTGTGAGGATTTTCTGCTACCCCCTCAAATCTGCTTCAAAGAAGTAACATAGGGTTTTTCATATCAGCTTCTGAAAAAAACTTTTTGTGGCATATAAGGTATGCACATGGTCAATTTATTTTACACTGAAATCAATGAGAAGCTTTTGATGCCGTTTTGAATATAGATTTTATTGTAACAGGAGGCTCACATTGTGCAGAACAGGTAATCAGTATGTAAATGAGGAACACAGGTAACCAATCAGTGAGCATCTCAGTGAATATAAGGTGAGAAGAGCATAGACCCCGCCTCTTTCTTGCTGCTCCCAACTAAGAAGGATACATATAGATTTTTCTCTTATATTGTTACTGATATTTGTGAATTTAACTCCTTCACTTTTCCCCCTCTCTGCCGCCGATATTCCACTGGGCGCCCGAGAATTTTAATCCACTCTTCTACTTACTTTTATAGCATTCCGTGAGTCCCCCAGTTTGTTGCCAGCTTTCGGCGGCGCCATCTTGCGCTGAGTGCCGTAGTCTCGGATATCGCAAGACTTTGAGCGCTCTGCTAAAACTGTGAGGTGATTTGCGTGCGCTGACGCTTCTCACCTCGGAGCTCGGCTAGTCACGTCACAGTGTACCTATTCCACTCCCCCCCCTACGGTTTACTCACAATACCTGCCTTTTTAAAAAAAATATATACTCTTAGATGTATTTATAGATATGTATTTTCTTTTCCATCTTCCTTACACAACTTTTCACAATTCATTACCTCATATTACTTTCCTTGTAAGTATAGCTACTATACTGTAGATATACATATATAGGTTTGCCAAAATATATATATATAAAATCAATACATATATTTGTATTGTAAGGGATCGCCTCTTATTTGGGGGTCATTCTCACAGATACGACTTTAGGACACCAGGTTTCAGGTCCAAACCGTGCATTTATTGTGCACACTCCAACCAATACAGGTTATCATGAAGTCGCAGCTTCACCTAACACATGTGACATCCACATAAAATAATAAACACTTGCCCGGCTAGGCTCTAACTAACACAGAGTTTCCTGACTCACCTAAGTCCTTGTTCACACCCTGTGAACACAAGCGGCTTTCTCAGCCAATGTCCCACAGCCTCCTGGCTGTACAGAGCACAGTACGCCCACTGCCTCCAGTCCAGTGTCTCAGCACACATGGGGAATAGTGGTCTCTCAGCCCTCCTGGCTTGGACCACACAGAGCCTCCAGGCCTCTGTCCACAGGCAACACACTCCCCCCTTGCTGACACCCTGGGAGGTGCTTTGTGCCAGCCTGATTACTTCCAGCTGGTCTCACCTGTGGTGGAATAGGGGTGTGGACCGAACTATCCACCCCTTCCTTGCCTCTAACCCGTGTGAGACCTGTCACTGTCTCACAATATATATACACACATACATGTAACTATTGTTATAGCTACACAATTCCATTTATCTCCCATTTTTTCTCTCCCTTACCCAACCCATACACACATACTGTATTTAGCAACATGAATCCCTAAGAGGAACAACCTAACCCCCCGACCAGTCAACCAATGTTCGTTAGCTATGAAGTATTAACTACGGATTCCATCCAACGAATGGTGGATCAATCCATATCTAGGTCGGTATCTGTTGCTATATAATCAGCCATGGTGTCTGTTCAAGACTCCATTACTAAGTCCTTTTCTTTAGTTGTAAATCAAAGAACTCCTCAGGTTTACCCTTTTACCCCTTCAGATAACTTGCTCTCCGCAGAAGATTCTGTTGCGGATCTAGCCAAAGGTTTCAGAAAATCAGACAAATCTGCCAAAAAAAAGGAGGTTTTGTGACGACCCTAAAGTCCCCAATATCTCAAAATCCCATACCATGGGGACGGGTCAAAACTCAAATGAAAAACCGCATAATTTAGATGGTAATGATAAATGTGGCGATAAATACCACAAAAGACCCTCCCTTCTGGAGGAGACTACCAATATCCGGGCTATGACAGCCAGTAAGAGGGCCAAGAACATCTATTACAAATAAATTTCTTCCACATCTCGATCCAGTGAGTCTGACTGATTCAGAAGAAGGATTGCCATTTTACTGTGGTGATCACTCCTTAGATAATCCTCAAGATTCAGTCTCGGCTAACCAACTCTCGGACTCCCTGGTCCTCGACAGTCAGGGTATCCCCTTTTTCAGCCCTGACCAAACAAAACATCCCAGATCTGGGGAGTGGGTCCCCACCCTCAAATCTAAAAAAAAAATTCTCTATGAGTCAACAAATCCCTAGACAAATCCTCCAGAAATAAATTGAAAGTGGAGTGTCCGAGACCTACCCTGCCTCAGAAAGTATCCCAAACTCCGGAAATATATCCTATTATCACAAAATACTTAAATAAAATGGGAACAAAATCCAAAAAGAGGCCTTGATAGGTCATTCAAATTGTGTCAGGATAAACTCCTAGACCTACTAGGGCCTCTCACAAAAATATTGGACTTCTCCGAACAAGCTGCTGCTACAGTACTCAGCAGCTGGGACCAAAGGGCCATTTGTTTCTTTGGGAATATTAACTCTGCCCTCAGCGCAGAAAGAAGATGTAATGTCTTAATGAAACTGGACCCACAGCTCACTAACCTGGCCAACTCAGAGCCTGATCCTTCTGCTGAGGGTCTTCTCTTCGGAGACACCTGTCACGGTCATATTGGTGTTTGACCGTGACGCGGTTGCCATGCAGACTGGTTGCCGGTGGCAATGTGTTGTTGGCAGTTTGCATGTGCACTTCCCCTTTAATGAGAAAGGACCAAAATTGTCATATGGTCTGAAACGCGTTGATGAAACTATCCTGTATGAAGATTTTTAACCGCATTAATAAAAAGTATTTCCTGCTTAGACGTAGAGCTGGATGTTTTCTCTTCTAATATTTGTTCAACTGCAACCAGGTGCAGTATCCTTGCTCGTCTAGCAGAGGAAGAGGTGAGAGCTGCCTTTACCATTACACTTCCCCTTTAAGGTTTGCCTTACTGTTGTTTGGTGATCAAGGGGTTAATCTTCTTGCTAGTGGGGATTAAGGTGTTTCCTGGGTGTGGCCGCGGGCTTGATATATACCTGTGGCTTGCTGGCTGGGTGCAGTTTTACTACAGCCTTGCTTGGTCTTGGAGCTTTGCTCCTTGCCTGGGTGTTTCTGCCCAGTCCTTGAGGACCACCTTATGGAACATAAAATGTCCTCCCTTATGTAACTTTACCCACACTTGTATGTGTGGTGTGGGTTTATGTTCTGGATGTGTGAAGCATTTTGTTGGTTGTTACATGTCTGGGCTGTTGTTGGTGTTGGTGCCTGCATGTATGCTATACGTCACCCGGTATGTTGATACCTCCGGAAGGGGGCTGGTTTTCCGGAGGGGTGAACCATAAGTCGAGATGCAGTGCTGCCTGGGGCTGCCGTGCACCTTGCTGTATAGGGCCCAGGCAGTATCAGGTGTGCTGGATACCTGTGTGTAGTGTTGTTTGTACGGTGTCCTATTTGGTGTGTGGGCACCTGTACTTTTGCACGGGTTCTAGTCGTGGTGGCTGCGGCAGGTAAGTGTGTTTCTGGTGTTCTTACCTGCCGACTCTGTTGCTGTATTCAGTCGTCCACTTTTCCCTGCAGCTAGGCCTGTGGAGACTCTGGTTCATCCGTGTCTTGGATGAACCTGGTTGTCTCTTGTCCCTGTCTCCTAACCTCAGGAATATTCAGGGATTTCAGGGTTCTGAGGTTTCCATTGTACGGGCCCTTCTACCTTAAGGGTCGGCTCATACAGTTAGGAGAACAGGGCCAGATTTAGGGATGCTATAGGAGGTGACCAGCTCCCTTTTCTTGGTAGCCTGGTCTAGCTGCTACCCATATCCCTTTTACACTGTACGGTGGGGGGTTTCTCTCACTCCCCACCGTGACAACACCCTCATCAAGGAAATAGGCAAGTTTGTCGGAGTGTTTACCTCTCTTGACAAAGCTAAAACATCTTTGAAAAAAGTCGGTCAACCAAAATTTTGGGGGCAGGGGCCGCTTTCCCAGCCGGACCTCACACTTCAGACAGTTTCAGCAGACCCCCTACCACACAGACAGACCTACCACGTCTACATCATCTGCCATACCTACACCATTCTTCCCTACCAGAGGATGCCTATGGAGAGCTTGAGGCCATTGAGGTTTCCATAGATCGAGACCATCGTCGGGTAAGTCTTTCTACCCTAAACTATCCTTATATATCTTTAGGGGGAAGACTGAAACATTTTTTCCAGACTTGGGCTACGCTAACCTCAGACTCATGGGTCCTAACCTAAGATAGTATTTATCAGATAGATTTCCTGTCCCCTACTTCACAAAACCACACCCCTCAGCCAATACTCTTCTCTACTCTAGATCAGAACCTCATAGAGTCAGAGATAAAAGATCTCTTGTACAAAAGGAGCCATCAGCAACATCTTTCTAGTAAAAAAGATGGTGGTCAAAGACCTGTCATAAATTTAAGAACCCTCAACGATTTTGTCACTTACCATCACTTCAAGATGGAGGGAATCCATCTTCTCAGGGACCTGTTACTCCCTCAAGATTGGCTAATAAAGATAGACCTCAAGGACGCCTATCTTACTGTACCTATACACCGTTGCCATCAACCTTACCTACAATTCTTCTGGAACAACCAAAAAATGGCAATTTACTTGCCTTCCATTTGGCCTATCATCCACCCCTTGGTGCTTCACAAAACTAATGAAACCAGTAGTCTCATCCTTAAGATCCCGGGGTGTACGTCTAATCATCTATTTGGACGACATCCTATTATGGCACAATTCCTTCCACTAATCCGACTTCATTTACAATGGACTTTATCCCTTCTGACCAATCGTGGGTTTCTAATCAACTCCAAGAAATCCATTCTTTCCCCATCCAAGAAAATTGAATTCCTAGGTTTCAATATCAATACTGTCTCAGCTTTCCTGAGTCTTCATACCAGGAAACTCTCCCTGATTCTGAAGGAAATCAGATCGGTGTTAAACATCTAGTATCCCTACGCACTATTGGGCGGATCGTCGTGCTGTTATCAGCTTCCATACAAGCCATCTTACCTGCCTCATTACACTACAGAGCCCTCGAACGCCTCAAGGCACAACATCTACGGGAGGGGCTACAATATTCGAACATAATCCTACTCTCTTCAGAAGCCAAGGAAGATCTTCTTTGGTGGCTCCAACACATCCAGATCTGGAATAGAAAAATGATATTCAATTCCTTACAAGATCCGGTCCTAGAATCAGACACCAGTGAATCAGGCTGTGGAGCTCGTTGCGGCCCTTATTCCACAGGAGGGAAATGTTCAGAAACAGAATCTCTCTTACACATCAACTGTTTGGAGCTTCTGGCGGGTTCTTTCGCTCTGAAAAGTATTGCGAAAGGCAGATCACACTGCTGCATCCTACTGCGTATGGACAATATTGCAGCAGTACAGTACATCAAACGATTAGAGGGCACCACTTCCAAGATTTTAAACGATATTGCCAAGGATTTTTGGCATTTCTGCTTGGCGAGGGATATTACCCTGAGAGCAGAATACCTTCCGGATTTGGTCAATTCGGTTGCCGACTGGAATTCCCGATTGCCGATTCGGAACCCAGCGACTGGCAATTGGATACTCTCATCTTACAACAGATCAACAGTTTATGGGGCCACCACCAGATGAATCTATTCGCATCACGACTGAACAGCCAATTACCCATTTTCTTCAGCTGGGGTCCAGATCCAGATGCTCTGGATGCTCTTCGCCAAATCTGGCCACAGAAACGCCTTTATGCTTTCCCCTTTTTCACCTTAATCCCCAGAGTTCTACTTCAGATGATTTCCCAGAGATCGATATTAGTAATCATCACTCCTTGGTGGCCGTCTCAAACATGGTTCCCCACACTACTCAGTCTGGCCATAGATATCCCTAGAGTTTTCCCACTTTCCCAGGATCTTCTCCGAGATCCCTCAGGTCATCGTCACCCTCTGATCTTGTCGGGATTCCTATCATTAGAAGCCTGGTTGATCTCAGGCAATCAGAATTCGATCACAGCCTTTCACAATCTACTCTTGATATCCTCTCTGATGCATGGGCCCCAGGTACCAGAAAGGATTATAGATCAGCCTGGAAAATTTTGCTTCATTGGTGCTCTCAACGGGATTTGGATCCTGTTCATGCATTTATTAGCCATATCTTAAACTTTTTATCTGCATCCTTTGAATTCAGGAAGACCTATAGGACCATAAACCTTTACCATTCTGAGATATCAACGGAACATGCCTCCGTTAACGCCATCCCTGTTGGTAAACACCCAAGGTTCTGCAGACTTATGAAGGGCATACCTTTTAGGAAACCTCCTGAATCTAGATACCACTCCACTTGGGATGTTAGCCCCTTCTAAACCTCTTATTATCTTGGGAGGACAACAAACATCTACCCCTAAAACTACTTTCCTTTAAACTCACGGCTCTCTTATGTCTCATCTCCATCAAGAGAGTGTCAGAAGTCAGAGCTTTGAACATCACTCATAGATCCTTTACCCCTAACAGAGTAACCTTCCGTATTGTTAGACAAACCAAAACCAACCTACACACGTTCTTCTACCCAGCTTTGCCTTTCCATGATAAACTATGTGTTGTCCGTTGTCTAAAGGCATATGAACTTATGACCCAACGTCTACGCACCCCTCAATCTTCACAACTTCTTATCTCCTTTCATAAACCACATCTTCCAGTATCTTCCCCTACACTATCCAGGTGGGTTACTTACCATGCAAATGGCCAGGATTAATACATCAATCTTTGGTGCCCATTCAGTCCGAGGGGCAGTATCGACTAAAGCCTTCCAAAAATGAGGCTCCCTCTCTGATATTCTGAAGGCCGCAGACTGGTCTTCAGAGTCCACTTTTAAAAAGTTTTATTTCAAACCTGACTCTAATGTCTTATGCCCATTTTGTAAACCAATATTATTATCATGGTTTTTATGTACTATTTAGCTTTAAACTTGCACAATGTGAGCCTCCTGTTGCAATAAAATTGAAGATTTTCCTAGCTATTGTAACGGAAAATATAGATTATATTGAAGACAGGAGGCGAACATTGTCCCTCCCTATTAACCCAACCCTGACTGTATATATTCGGTCTCCACAGCATACTAGAACATCTTGGATACTTCATCTCATCCATCCTCAGAAGTTCCTGTTATGCCAGTCTTCTATCATCCAGACCTACGTTTATTCCATTGCTGCCATATTCCGATTACTTCAAGCCGGATCCACTAGTTCTCTGGTCGTCATCAAGAAAGAGGCGGAGTCTAGGCTCTCCTCACCTTATATCCACTGAGATGCTCACTGATTGGTTACCTGTATTCCTCATTTACATACTGATTACCTGTTTTGAAAGAGTAGTAAAAGAAAGTTCTGCACAATTTTCGCCCCGTCTTCAATAAAATCAAAATTTTCCGTTACAATAGCTAGGAAAATCTATAATTACACTGAATCAGTGGCAGAAGGTGTCAAAGAATGCCAAAGAAAATCATAAGATAATTTCACTCGGGCTATGTATCTGTAATGGTGCTGTGCTTTAGAACAGACAGCACCCAGACTGAACAGTGACCCATTCACCTGAATAGGTATCTTCAGATGGACGACTGTCTTCACGAATCAATGGTCCATGATGAGAAAATCACATCATGTTCTTTTGTGCTTTTTACTGCAAGACTGATTTATTGAGTCTGCAGGAAAAACAGACCCATTCATGTGGAATCCATTTTAAAACTAGTCCATGTTTACCATCCAGAACACAAAGAAGCTTGCTATCAGCCATTAGAAAGAGGCTTTAGGTCTCTTATACATGTCCGTGATGACATCAGTGAACTGATGGTCAGTGGTTCATCCGTGAAGATTTCTGTGAAGAATCACTGTTTGGTCCATGTGTTATCTGAATTCCACAGGCTACGTACACCTTCAGGGGCAATTCTTTTATGATTGCATTTTACTAATTTTGGGCTAAAAATATTTTTTCAATTGGTCTTTATTAAAAATATTTGAGCCGTTCTGTCATAAAGCGTTAACTGTTTGGTACTTTCACTTTGTGCTGGTTATCTAATAAACATTATTTCTAAATTACTAAAAGAACATACACATTTATTTAAAGGGGTTATCCCACGATTAATGTAAAAAAATCTGTCCATCCAGTTCAGCCTGTTATCCTGCAAGTTGATCCAGAGGAAGAACAAAGAGCAGGTGGCGCTATACAGATACAATTTCTTAAATAACTCAGAGGCTAAACAAAACTACATGCAATTACAAAAGTATTCAGATCCAGGGGCTGGTTTGAAAACTGTAGCCACATTCTTGTTATTAAGATGAGAATTGAGCTATAATGAGTGTTTAGGTGGGCAGCGATAACAAATTGAAAATGTAGAGCCTGCTACTAGAGCAACTCAAGTCACAGAGACAGGGGGAGGTTTAAGATTTTTAATGAAGACCAACTTAAAAAATATATTTTTAGCTCAAAATTAGTACAAAAAAGTTATTAAAAAATGTTATTTAATTTCATCTGTCCCAAGGTAGACTATTCCATAGATTTATAGTTCTTACAGTACAGAAGCCTTGACACCTCTGGAAACGAAACACTTTCTTCTCTAGGTGGAGACAGTGTTCCCTTGTCTTTTGAGGGGATTTTACATGGAACACCATAAAGTTTGTATGGGCCATTTACACTAACTTGCAAAAGTATTCACCCCCTTGACTTTTTTTGTATTTTGGTGCCTCACAACCTGGAATTACCATGGATTGTTTGAGGATTTGCATCATTTAATTTACAGAACATGCCCACAACTTCTAAGGCTGAGTTCACACCAGCGTTCAGCCTTTCCGTTCTCCTGCTCCGTTATAGGAGCAGGAGAACGGAAAGAACGGATTGGGCACATAACTGAGGCGAGCGGAGCCTACGGACCCCATAGACTATAATGGGGTCCGTTAGGTTTACGCTCAGAAAATGATTTTGGAGCGGAGACAAAAGTCCGCTCCTATAACGGAGCAGGAGAACGGAAAGGCTGAACGCTGATGTGAACGAGGCCTAAGATGTTTTTTTTTTCATTGTGAAGCAAACAACAAATAGGACAAAATAACAGAAAAAGTCAATGTGCATAACTATTTACCCCCCTAAAGTCAATACTTTGTAGAGACACCGTTTGCGGCAATCACAGCTCCAAGTCGCTTTGGATAAGTGTCTATGTGCTTGCCACATCTTACCACTAAAATTTTTGCCCATTCCTCCTTTGAAAACTGCTCCAGCTCCTTCAAGTTGGATGGTTTGCGCTTGTAAACAGCAATATTTAAGTCTGACCACAGATTTACTATTGGATTGAGATCTGGGCTTTGACTAGGCCATTCCAACACATTTACATGTTTCCCCTTAACCCCTTCAGGCCCCTACCATTTTTCACCTTAAGGCCATTTTTTGCAAATTTGACAAGAGTCACTTTATGTGGTGATAACTTTAAAACACTTTTACTTATCCAAGCCATTCTGAGATTGTTTTCTTGTCACGTATTGTACTTCATGACAGTGGTAAAATTGAGTAAAAAAAAAAAAAAAAGTATTTATAAAACAATTCAAAATGTACCCAAAATTTTGACAAATTTGCAAATTTCTATTTCTCTACTTTTATGATAGATAGTAATACCTCCAAAAGTTATTACTTTACATTCCCCATATGTCTCATTTTATAAATGCCATTTCATTTTTTGGGGACGTTAGAAGAATTTCCAAAACCCACTTTTTCAGGACCAGTTCAGGACTGAAGTCACTTTGTGAGACTTACATAATAGAAATCACCCAAAAATGACCCCATTTTACAAACTACAACCCTCAAGGTATTCAAAACTTATTTTACAGACTTTGCTAACCCTTTAGGCGTTCCACAAGAATTAATGGAAAATAAAGATAACATTTCTGAATTTCCCTTTTTTGCCAGATTTTCAATTTTAATCCATTTTTTCCCGTTACAAAGCAAGGATTAACAGCCAAACAAAACGCAATATTTATGGCCCTGATTCTGTAGTTTACAGAAATACCCCATATGTGGTCAGTGGTAAACTGCTGTACGGGCACACGGCATTGCGCAGAAGGAAAGGAACGCCATACGGTTTTTGGAAGGCAGATTTTTCTGGACTGTTTCTTTTGACACCATGTCCCATTTGAAGCCACCCCTAGAGTAGAAACTCCAAAAAAGTGACCCTATTTTGGAAACTACGGGATAAGGTGGCAGTTTGGTTGGTACTATTTTATGGTACATATAATTTTTGGTTGCTCTACATTACACTTTGTGAGGCAAGGTAACAAGAAATAGCTGCTTTGGCACCGGTTTTATTTTTTGTTATTTACAACATTCACCTGACAGGTTAGATCATGTCGTATTTTTATAGAGCAGGTTGTTACGGACGCGACAATACCAAATATGACAACTTTTTGTTGTTGTTTGTTTAAGTTTTACATAACAAAGCATTTTTGAAAGACGTAGTTTTATTTATTTTTGGGCGACTGTCTTGTGTAGGGGCTCATTTTTTCGGAATGAGATGACGGTTTTATTAGTACTATTATAGGGTGCATATGAATTTTTGATCGCTTGCTATTACACTTTTTGTGATGTAAGGTGACAAAAATGGCTTTTTTTACACAGTTTTTTATTTTTTACGGTATTCACCTGAGGTCTAAGGTCATGTGGTATTTTTATAGAGCAGGTTAGTACTGATGTGGCGATACCTAATATGTCAACTTTTTTTTGTTTATGTAAGTTTTACACAATGATTTCATTTTTGAAACAAAAAATAATAATGTTTTAGTGTCTCCATAGTCTGAGAGCCATAGTTTTTTCAGTTTTTGGGTGATTATCTTAGGTAGGGTATGATTTGAGCGGAATGAGATGACGGTTTGATTGGCACTATTATAGGGTGCATATGACTTTTTGATCGCTTGCTATTACACTATTTGTAGTGTAAGGTGACAAAAAATTGCTTTTTTATACAGTTTTTATTTTTTTACGGTGTTGACCTGAGGGGTTAGGTGTGAGATATTTATAGAGCAGGTTCTTACGGATGCGGCGATACCTAATATGTATACTTTTTTATTTTATTTAAGTTTTACACAATAATATCATTTTTGAAACAAAAAAAATGATGTTTTAGTGTCTCCACATTCTGAGACATATATTTTTTTTGGGGGGAGATTGTTCTAGGTAGGAGCTCATGTTTTGCGGGATGAGGTGATGGTTAGATTGGTACTATTTTGGCGGGCATACACCTTTTTGATCGATTGGTGTTGTACTTTTAGTGATGTAAGGTGACAATTTTTTATTTTATTTAGCACAGGTGTTTATCTGAGGGGTTAGGTCATGTGATATGTTTATAGAGCCAGTCGATACGAACGCGACGATACCAAATATGTCTACTTTTCTTTTTTCCCTATTTTTAACAATTCATTTTTTTACTTTATTTGGGCAAAATAACATTTTTTGCTTTTTTTTTACTTGAAACTTTTTATATTTTTGGGGGAAACTTTTTTTTCACTTTCTTTTTTGTCCCACTTTGGGACTTCAACTTTTGGAGGTCTGATCCCCTTTGCAATGCATTTCAATTCTTCTGTATTGGAATGCATTGGCTGTTTGTGTAGTACAGTGTGTATTACTCATACAGCTTCCTGCCTGTGAGATCCAGGGGGCTGGATCTCACAGGCTCTCCACCAGAAGGCAGCCCCAATGCCAAAGGAAGGCATCGGCTGCCTTCTGTGCCATCAGGTCCCCGTCACAGCAGCACGGGGAGCCGATGGCAGCTCCGATCCCCGCCCAACATCACACGTGCCGTGGTCAGCGCTGACCGCGGCACATAAAGGGTTAATGTGCCGGCATCAGTGATTTCACCATTGCTGGCGCATGCAGCAGGGGCCCGGCTATCAGCGACTGCTGGACCCCTGCCACTGATCCGGCGGTCGCAGCTCCTGCACCCGCCCGATCCCCATGAAGTACATGTAAGTCATGGGTCTTTAAGTCCCACAAAGAAATTACGTACATGTACGTCATGGGTCCTTAACCTCCCTGGTGGTACGATATCTTCATTAATTTTGTACCCGGAGCGGTACAAACTTTCGGAGCTGTGGCCGGAAGTTTGAGCCGCACTCCGGAAATGTGGACAGCACACTGGAGGTCCTGAGTGTGGATCGGGGTTACCGCTGCTTGTAATGTAATGTGACCCCGAGCCACACTCGGTATTACCGCTAAGGAGGTTAAGGGGTTAAACCACTCAAGTGTTGCTTTCGCAGTGTGTTTGTGGTCATTTTCCTGCTGGAAGGTGAACCTCCATCCTAGCCTCAAATCACGCACAGAGTGGGACAGGTTTTGCTCAAGAATATCCCTGTATTTAGCACCATCCATCTTTCCCTCCACTCTAACCAGTTTCTCAGTCCCAGCTGCTGAAAAACATCCCCCCAGCATGATGTTGCCTCCACCATGTTTCACTGTGGGGGTGGTGTTCTTTGGGTGATGTGATGTGTTAGGTTTGTGCCAGACATAGCGTTTTCTTTGATGGCCGAAAAGTTCAATTTTTGTCTCATCAGACCAGAGCACCTTCCTCCATACATTTTGGGAGTCTCCCACATGCCTTTCCGCAAACTCACAATGTGCCTTATTGTTTTTAGCTGAAAGTAATGGCTTTCTTCTGGCCACTCTGCCATAAAGATTCAGGTGTACTGCTACTTTGGCTCCTGACGAAGTGCACGAGACATGTGCATAGAAACACGTTGAGCCGTAGATAAGTGTTATTAGGGACTGCTGGTAGCTGGTGGTACAAAAGCCAGGCCAGCAATCACCTCCTATTATTGTGCACCGCACGAGTGTCAGTGTATGAGGGGTGGTATAGTGCACAGCCGTCCCTCTTGCTGAAGACAACTACCCAGTGACTGATTAGGTACTGGACAGTTTGGTATGCTGCGAATGGGTTCCTCTTTGTGAGATACCACATCTCTCCAAGAACACCTGTCTATCCCAGTGGTGATACCATTCCTTTTAGTACTAATCCCACCAGCTCACAACTAGTGCAGAGGCATATACCCTGCTCATTGGATGTTCATAGTCAATCACCACTAGCGGTGGGATTTGATTTACATATCTGATTCGGCCCAATACCACTATATTTAGGTCATTCACTTCTATACGTTTTCTACTTTACACATTGAATAAAACTTTTTTTTTTTTGCTCATTTTAACGTCCCTTCATATATTTGCTCTCATTGTACCAACGTCCAGGGACGTATACTTTCACTACCTTTTTCTTATCGATTATTACACTCTGCCATAAAGCCCAACTCTATGGAGCGTATGGCTTATTGTCGTCCTATGTACAGATACTCCAGTCTCTGCTGTGGAACTCTGCAGGGTTACCTTAGGTCTCTGTGCTGCCTCTCTGATTAATGCCCTTCTTGCCCAGTCTGTGAGTTTTGGTGGGAGGCCGTCTCTTGGCAGGTTTGCTGTTGTGCTATGTTCTTTCCATTTGGTTATGATAGATTTGATGGTGCTCTTGGGGATCATCAAAGATTTGGGTATTTTTTTGTTTTAAAATTGTTTTTTCGATGCAAAACAGATGAAACACCAAAGCGCCCAAGAATAGGCTACTTAGGTAACAAAGTCAATATACCATATGCAGATACAAAATAGATTAAAGGGCTTCTGTCACCCCACTAAAGTGATTATTTTTTTTTGGGCTAGTGAAATTAGTTATATTGCTTTATATGACAATATAATTGTGTTACTTACTTTGATCCAGCAGTTTCTGCAAAAAACGAAGTTTTATAATATGTAAATTCGGTCTCTACCAGCAAGTAGGGCGGCTACTTGCTGGTAGCTGCTGCAGAAATCCGCCCCCTCGTCGTGTTGATTGACAGGGCCAGCCGGGATCTCCTCCTCCGGCCAGCCCTGTCGGCATTTCAAAAATCGCGCGCCTGTGTTGATTCGGCGCAGGCGCTCTGAGATGAGGAGGCTCGTCTCCTCAGCACTCCCTCAGTGCGCCTGCGCCGATGACGTCTTCTATTTCGGTGATGTCATTGGCGCAGGCGCACTGAGGGAGTTCTGAGGAGACGAGCCTCCTCATCTCAGAGCGCCTGCGCCGAATCAACACAGGCGCGCGATTTTTGAAATGCCGACAGGGCTGGCCGGAGGAGGAGATCCCGGCTGGCCCTGTCAATCAACACGATGAGGGGGCGGATTTCTGCAGCAGCTACCAGCAAGTAGCCGCCCTACTTGCTGGTAGAGACCGAATTTACATATTATAAAACTTTGTTTTTTGCAGAAACTGCTGGATCAAAGTAAGTAACACAATTATATTGTCATATATCGCAATATAACTAATTTCACTAGCCCAAAAAAAAATAATCACTTTAGTGGGGTGACAGAAGCCCTTTAAAGTCTCATAATGATATATCATAGTATACTGTACTATTAGATGCAATAACAGATCCGGCATGTATGTATGAAATAGTCGGATTGATGGTTGAGAACAATTGAGATCTAATATACTTTTGCATCTGTGAGAGTATCTTCATGTATATAGAGGCAAGTTGAGACAGAAAAGAAAGTGAGAAAGAAGGGAGGGGAGGAGAGTCAGAGGGTAAATTGGGTAAGGGGGGGGGGGGGAGTATTTTGGCAGCTTACATCATATTACTACATAAGTAATCTCACCAAAACAGGATACTGATGTAGAGTTTGACTGAGTGTGTCAATCTATCCTATAGGGTTGTGTTATCAAACGTAGCATTCACAGTCTATCCGCCTCGCCATAATACCCTGAGTACCAGGAAACTCAATACTATCCGTGTGATCATAGCTATCGGAGAAATTTCTGAAGGTTTTCCAAGGCTTCCATATATCTTCGAACTGGAGAGGTGTTCGGGAGTCCCAATGTGCAATTTGTTCTAGGCGGTATAGTTGATCGCATCTTTGGATCCAATTTTGAACAGTAGGTGGATCTGGCTGCTTCCAACATACTGCTATCAGCAATCTAGCAGACGCCGATAGGATGCTGCATAGTGTTCGTGTATATTTAGGGCACTTGAAACTCCCGATCATCCCAAAAAGGCACAGTTTAGAAGAGGTGGGAACTTGAATACTGCAAATCTCTGATAAAGTCTTGCAAAACCTCTGCCAATAAGGAGCAATTTTAGGGCATTTCCACCAGATGTGGCCATGTGTGCCTATTTCAGACCTAATTCTCCATCAGGGCTGCATTCTGGAAACATATGGGCGAGACGCTGAGGTGTGTAATACCATTGCGTTAGTAATTTGTAGCTATTTTCCTGTAGTTTAACACACCTGGACACCTTGGAAGGGGCTGTCAGAGCGTAATGCAGCTCTTTTCGGGAGAATTTAATGTTTAATTCTGACTCCCAATGCGTAATATAAGGGTGCGATTTAGGACGTATTAGGGCAATTAAAAGATTGTATAATTTGGATATTTTTCCTTTAGGTAATTTTATTTGAAGGGTTAATTTTTCAAATTCTGAATGCTCTTGTGGGCCGGAGATTTTCTTAACATGTTTTTTTTATGGATTGAATAAAATATGCTATGTGAAATGTGGATAGATTAGCCATTGAGGGATGACCTCGCAGGGATTTGGGAATTTTTTTTATAACCTAACCCTGACTTATACTTCTCAACAACATTGTCCCCTACTTGTTTGGAGAGTTCCTTGGTCTTCATGGCAGTGTTTGGTTAGTGATGCCTTTTTGCTTAGGTGTTGCAGCCTCTGGGGCCTTTCAAAAAAGGTGTGTATATGTAATGACAGATCATGTGACACTTAGATTGCACACAGGTAGACATCATTTCACTAATTATGTGACCTCTGAAGGTAATTGGTTGCACCAGAGCTTTTTATGGGCTTCTGAACAAATACATACTCACATGTCGTGCCTTTTCATAGGTAAATACATTGATATCCAATTCATTTTTTAGTCAAGATGGATGTTCATTACCTTTAAGAGCCATGCTCACTATAGTTACAATTTTGTATGTCTTGAGAAGGCCAAAGTAAGGTCACACGAAGGTTTCTACTTTTTAGTGTTATTCTTCTCATGAATGTACCAGTCTGAGAAGAGGCCTTCTTATCTACTTAAAAATTTATGACGGGAGGTAAAGATAAGCTCTATGCAGCTGGTGATAATTACCTATACAATTAGGCATTTATCAATGAAGCAAATATATAGTATTCATGTATTCATTTAATGAACCTTAGTCCTTAGCATAAGACAATCAGTAGAACATATAATATATATTATACTGTTATATGTTATGAAGACAACATGTATCCAGTATAGGGCTGCAACGATTAATCGATGTAATCGATTATATTCGATAACTGGATTCGTTGTCGACGAATCCAGTTATCGAATAATCGCCGATTCGTTGCTATTCGGGCGGGCGGTCGCTGCATCTTTATTTTACCTTTTTACAATGACGCTCCCGCTCCTGTAACAGCCAGGCAGAGCGGACGGCGGCGTAACGTCACTCACTCACGTGACACGCCTGCTCCGCCTCCTTCATTCATGAAGTGGGCGGAGCAGGCGCGTCACGTGAGTGAGTGACGTTACGCCGCCGTCTGCTCTGCCTGGCTGTTACAGGAGCGGGAGCGTCATTGTAAAAAGGTAAAATAAAGATGCAAGCATCGGGGCCGGGGCTGTTAGGGGGAAGGGAGGGGAGGGGAGGGGGGGGGTCTGTCTATGGCACTGCTATGGGAAGGGGGGTCTGTGTATAGCACTGCTATGGGGAGGGGGGAGGATCTGTCTATGGCACTGCTATGGGGAGGGGGGTCTGTGTATAGCACTGTTATGGGGAGGAGGGGGGGTCTGTGTATGGCACTGCTATGGGAAGGGGGATCTGTGCACTGTTATGAGGAAAGGGATCTGTGCACTGTTATGCCCATAACAGTGCACATATCCCCCTCTCCATAACTGCGCCACCCACAGATCCCCCTCTCCATAACTACGCCGTCCACAGATCCCCCTCTCCATAACTGCGCCGTCCACAGATCCCCCTCTCCATAACTGCGCCGTCCACAGATCCCCCATAATAGTGTCGTCCACAGATCCCCCATAATAGTGTCGTCCACAGATCCCCCATAATAGTGTCGTCCACAGATCCCCCATAATAGTGTCGTCCACAGATCCCCCATAATAGTGTAGTCCACAGATCCCCCATAATAGTGTCGTCCACAGATACCCCATAATAGTGTCGTCCACAGATCCCCCATAATAGTTTCGTCCACAATTTGTTTTAATATGGCCTTTGAACATAATTTTTCAAGTAAGATCATATAAACCTCTCTGTTTTGTAATTTTGTCGTTTTTCCCGATTAATCGATTAATCGTAGAAATTAATCGGCAACTAATCGATTATTCAAATAATCGTTAGCTGCAGCCCTAATCCAGTATATTATATATATTTCTCATTAGGAGAATCTTTGTCTGTGAAGATGTGTGTTTTGTAACAATTATTCACCTCTTTGGTATGAGAGGAGGTACTGATATCTCTGAGTAAACAAAATCAGTGAAGTTATTTACGATACACAAATAAACAGTGTGAAAAACATTCAGGGAAGACGCCTAGAGGTCTGTCTCTAATTGCTACAAGTGTCAAATCTAATCCCTATAGCCTTGAATTAAAGCTTTTAAGGTCAATTGTATATTATACCTTTATTCAGACTTACAGAAGTTAACCCTTTATACTAGGATGCAAATAGCTTACACAGCAGTGCCACCTAGGTATGAGTAGGTGACATTACAACAGTAGCAAAAGTGCATTCTGGGTAAGGTTATGATGTCATTTCTTATCAATGATCACACCCATCCGACAATGATTGGAAAGCTCCAAACTAGGAAGGTGTGTCTAACTGATAAGTTTGTGTTCATAAACCATACACAGGACAGTGGGGGAGGGATGAGACAGAGAAGAGACACAGACAAGAAAGAGGAGAGGAGAGAGAAGTGGAGCTCTCTAGAGGGGTCTATCAAGATGAAAGCCATGGTGAGATGTGCTATGATGGACCACCCAGCTTTCCTAGGAGCAGAAGTGAGATTTCCACTAGGACTTGGTAAGAGACACAGAAAATTATATTTCATTTTATTAAGACTAATTTGATAGTGTGGGTGAAATTATACCATCTAGATTGGCGAATAAATACATTAATTAATTGATCATCTCCATATTGAGATGTAGTTTTAGGATATTGTGAGGCTTCATTCTACCTGCAGAAGAATCAAGACTCATAATCTAGCATTAAATAATTGCTTAGATATATATATATATTGATAGAACATTCTTCGCCAAGCTAAGTGATGGATTCCCACAGGAAAGACATATTTCAAAGTCCTTCCTAATTAAGATATGATCTAGCAATGATCCTAGATCCCTGTTATTTGTCCTAATAATCTTACCAAAGTCATATGTGTGAAAATAGTCCAGGATGGGGCGGAAGGATACAGTTATCTCTTCTAAGCTATATCCTTGAATGGATTTGCCCATGCCTGAAGTCATGTGATGTGTAGTTGGTTAGAGGGGGGAAGAATGTATTTAGCATTCCATATTGATGTCTAGGAATAGACATGCCCATCCTGATATCATGAGGTTTTCTCTGAACAAAAGTAATATATATACGTATAACTTATGTTCCTACTTTGATATCCTAACCTAATAGCTTGGTTATAATGTGACAAGTTATTTCCACTCACATGTATTGTTAAGCTTGTAATGCTTTATATTAACGCTATATATATTCATTTGCATGTATCATTGTGTTTATTTACTTATATATGTTTATAATCTTGTAACCAATAAATCTGCATATTTTTATAAAACTGGTGTATTGTTGTATAATGCAGAACTACATGTTTTATCATTAACGTCATCTCACGTCAAAAAGAACTTATTTATCTGAGGAAATAGTCGGCCTCAGATGTGAATGGTATCAATTAGGTTGTCTACGATTCACCAGGTCATGATTTTAAGAATTTATGACAAATTTTATAAAATTAATTTTTTATGATTAATTATTTTTATGACCGTAATTAATAATTCTTAATTGAATTATTACAACCCGACACACATGACAATTTTCTGTTTTCTATTTCTAAACAATAATTTTATTTATATATTTTTCTCATTTCACTTCACCAACTTAGACTATTGTGTTCTGATCCATAACATATAAGACAGATTAACAAGACATTGAACTTAAGGCTGTAATGTAACAAAATACGAAAAAAGTCAAAGGGGTGAATACTTTTGCAAGGCACTGCATATATATATATTTGTAGAAGTAAATCATGTGCCCCCTTAGATGTCTCTTCTCAAAACTAAATAAATGTAATTCTTTTAATCTTTCTTCATAACTAAGACCATGCCCCTTATCAGTTTAGTCGCTCTCCTCTGTACTTTTTCCAGCTGCAGCGAGTCCTTTCTATGGACTGGTGCCCAGAACTCAACTGCATATCCCAGATGAGCCCGCACCAAAGCTTTGTAAAGTGATAATATTACATCACTGCCCCGTGAGTCCATGCCTTGTTTAATAAATTGAACCATAAATCTCCCTACACATTGCTTAAATTGCTAGATTTATATCAAGCTGGCAGCTCAAGGGTGTCCTCTCTTCAGCAGCTTTCTCCCTATTACAGCGCAGAAGGCAGTTGAAGGATGAAACTAAACATGTGCAGCCATCTCAGTGAGCCAGACAAAGAAAAAAGAATAAAACAAACAGCAGGTGGCGCTATACAGAAAGATTTCAGTGAATAACTCAGTGGCTATGCTATATTCCACCAATAGCTGCTTATTTGTGCAGTGTAAGAGGTTCCCAGATTTCAGCCAGGGAACACTGTTACAGGAGTGCATGGCTCCCGCAACCAGACTGCTCACATGCTGTGGTCACATTTGACCACAGCATCTGAGGGGTGAAATGTATGCGATCAGCCTCATAGCTATATTTCCTTTATTTCACTCTCAGGAAGGGGTGAAATAAAGGAAATATATTTTATGGACTGGTGAGTGCCCCGATACATTTTTCTCTGCTGTTGTAGCACTTTTTTAAACTCTATTCAAAATGTGAAGTAAATTATTTTGGTCATATGCTTTAGTGGGCACGGGCAGAGCAGCGATGTGCTATTTAAGCTCCTGTTCTGCACTCGCTCTACTCTAATAGTCTGCATACCACATCAGTACAGGCTATTAGTGGAGCGAGCGCAGGGCAGGAGCTCACATAGCACATCGCTGCTTCACTAAAGCCTCAAATGTTATCAATTTCACCAGGCAGCCGGCCGGATACTTGAGAAGAGATGCCATGCTCCGGCCTGTACAGCGATGGGGAATCCGTACTCCAGTACTCAGAGAACTTATTGCAAAGTGTTATAGGCACCCAAACTTCAGGTGGCTATTTCACTATGAAAAGTAATTAAAAAAAAGGATATTAAAAAAATAATTTCCCTTACATTTAGAATACATTTTAATAAAGTGTATTTGAAGGTTTAAAGGGGTTGTCTCTCTTCAGTAAATGGAATTTATCATGTAGAGAAAGTTAATAGAAGACACTTACAAAAGTATCGTGATCCTTTGCTGGCTAAATTCATTTTTCTATTACATTATACACTTCTTGTTTCCAGGGGTTATGAGCACCCTGCAATCTAGTAGTGGTGGTCATGCTTGCACACTATGGGAACAAGCACCAGCCTCTGGTGGCCAGAACTTAGGTAGCGCGTTAGTGCTTCTTCCTATAGAGTGTAAGCATGACCACTGTTGATGGATCGCAGGGTGGTCGTAACCCCTGGAAACAAGCAATGTATAATGTGATGGAAAAAATGAATCAAGCCAGCAAAGAAAGCAATATGGAGAATCATAATACATTAGTAAGTGCCTTGCATTAACTTTTTCTACATGATAAATGCCATATGCTGATGTGAGACAACCGCTTTAAGTACACTTTAAGGGTTCAAGAAATAAGAGCCCTTTTTTTTTTTTACCATATTAATAATTTGATCTGATTCTAATTGGTTGCAGCTGAATTTTGCCTAAACTTACCCTAAAAGGGGTATTCCCATCTCGGAAAATGGGGGCATATCGCCACCTCTGGGACCCACACGGCATGGCATGCATGGCCACCCTCAATTCGCTTCTATGGGACCGCCGAAAATAGCTGAGTGCTGGCTTGGCTATTTCCTTCGGCCCCATAGAAATGAATGGAAGCGCACAGCGCTTGTGCGCCCCCCACTACCATTAACTTCAATGGGGTTGACGGAAATAGTCAGGCCAGTGCTTGGGTATTTTTGCCGGCCCCATAGAAATCAATGGAGGGTGGCGGTGCGCCCTCCTTCACTTTGCCAGCTCGGATTACGAGATACATTTGGGTCCCAGAGGTGGGACCCTGTGAGGGATGAGAATCCATATTCTATAAACATGTCCTCCATCTTGTGTATATGGGATATTTAGGTCAGGTCCTAAATGGAGCTTACAGGGTTAAATAGACACATAATAATGTCTAAAAACAAGGTCAAAAAGTCAGTTTATGTGTGTTGGGGGGGGGGGGGGGGGGAGAGGAGAGAGGAATGGAAACATAGCTTCTATGGTCTTATGATCTATATCTTATATTATGCAATGGTCTTTTCCCATATATTGTGAGCTTGTCTTTGAAATAAAGAGAAATCAGATACAACTACAGTATATACAATGCTTGTGTCAGTTTCCGAGAGCTCAGATCCCTTTTAATTTGGATTCCAGCAATCATAGGTGAAGGGATATTTCCCTAACAGACCCACACCTATCAGACAGTGGGGATATATACTAGCAATATGCCCCCATTGTCTGAGATGAGAATACCCCTTTAAAGGGGTTGTCTCACTTCAGTAAGTGGCACTTATCTTGTAGAGAAAGTTAATACAAGGCACTTACTAATGTATTGTTATTGTCCATATTGCCTCCTTTACTGGCTGGATTCATTTTTCCATCACATTATACACTGCTCGTTTCCATGGTTACAGACCACCCTGCAATCCATTAGTGGTGGTCGTGTTTGCAGAATTTAGGAAAAAGCACTAGCCTATGCGCACTCCCATGGTCCCAGCCACCAGAGAGGCTGACGTTTTCTCCTATAGTGTGCAAGCACGACCACCACTGATGGATTGCAAGGTGGTCGTAACCGTGGAAACGAGCAGTGTATAATGTGACGGAAAAGTGAATCCAGCCAGCAAAGGAAGTAATATGTATAATCACAGTGCATAAGCAAGTGGCTTGTAATAATTTTCTCTACATGATAAATGCCACTTACCAAAGTGAGACAACCCCTCTAATAAAGTAATTTTTATATTGTGATTACCTCATCTTTCTTTATACCCTGTTTAAATGAAGGTCAAATATTGTTATATCTAATATACTATTATCATAGCTATTATTTATTTGAAAGCACAATTAATTCCAGGGTGCTGTACATCTAAGATAATATAAAACACAATTACAATAGGCATGAACTTGTAACAGTGGTGTGTCCTTCCTGCGCACTGTATCTAATACACATACCTGTAGATACACAGTTGTATCCAGCCCTGTAGCATATACACACACACCGTATAGAGGTACACTGTATATAACACACACAGGACCACCCAAGATTATATGGAAAGTGGTCTACTAGAGGGATGGTCCTCTCAAAGAAAATAGCTAGTGTACATAATACAGGATGGGACTAAAAAATCACAGTACATGTGGTCAAGGGATGGTCTTCTCAAATTTCTTTCACTAATTGTATATGGATACACACTGAAATAATAAACTAACATTACTATCTATATACACTATAAAATGCACACAATACAAACATGCTACATCTGGGTGTATTATTACATGCAGTATAATAATCACAAGGACATGATAACAATAAATACCAGTCACACTTATCCTGATCACAGACCTCTGGTGGGCTGAAGGACCTTTGATTATGTCAAGATCATGTGACCGGTCACATGTATAGGAGAGTGCAGTTGAATCTAAAGGACCTTTGATGATGTCATGACCATGTGAGCAGTCACATGAGCTTCAGGGTTTGTCTGCACTGTATTAGGTTACATTCACATTTTAGGCATATTCTCTGGTTTTCTGTTCTTGTCTAGGACCAGGATCATGTGATGGATGCCAGAGGCACAGGGTGGACCCTATTGACTATAATGGGGTCTGTCATTCTGCCATACTGCAGAGAGCTGTGGTATTTTGTTCCACATTTTTGTCTGACTCTGTGATGGGGGTTTCTAATGGCTATTTCACAGGAGCGGATCCGCTGCGTGAGAGAGAGCCAAGTCCCATTCCGGACAGCAGAGACACTGACCATTAACATGATTGATAATGCTCCGTGCCTCTGTGTGATCTTTTTACTACAAAATCACTGTGAGATAAAGTTGTCACCGTGATTTTGTATTAAAAAGGTCACAGAGAGGCACGGAGCGTTATCAATCATGTTAATGGTCCATGTCTCTGCTGTCCGGAACGGGGCTTGGCTGTCATTCACGCAGCGGATTACCTGCACGGCATGCGCTCGTGTGAAAGGGGCCTAACAGAACATATGTTACAAATGGGAACCTGGCCTAATACACAGTCTACATTGTATGCTTCCTTCATACCTCCCACCTTTTGAAAAATAGAAAGAAAGACAATATGTGCGGCAATTTTTTTAGATGCCTCTAATTTCACTTAAAACATAACGATACACACCCATTCCCCTTAATGCCCCCACATAGTAATTATTCCCCCTTTGTGCCAGCACACAGGGGCACCCTCACAGTAGTTATATGTGCCCCTTCCAGGAACGGACTGGTCATAGACCCGTGACAGGGTCACCTGAGTCCTCATCACAGCTGCTGGCTAGGTACATACTACCTGGGGCACTATAGGGGTCATTATTAGAGGAAGTCCAGGCAGCATGTAAAGGTCTGGCTGGTTTGGTGCTATGGTCCAGATCTCACCTCTTAAGTCCCCTGCTCCTTATCTTAATTAGAAGACAGAATGTGGCAGCTATTGATGGCCACCACAGAGGGACAATCTTCTGGGGAGGTATTTTGTGTTTGCTGCAATGTGGTATTTGGTTCCTTGGGATAATATTCTGTGTTGCAATGTGGTATTGCTGGCCCTGCCAACTTGTGCTGGCCCCATCTACTTGTTGCCCCGCCGTCTGTCAATTTGGATGGCTATGTCCTATGGGCACAGAGACAGCTGAGAGTGGGACATATCTCAGCTGTTCCTGGACCGCGGGACAGCCACTGAAATCCAGGACTGTCCAGCTGGATCTGGGGCAGTTGGGAGGTATGCTTTGATACAGAGTTCTGCAGTGAGCATCGTACACACGTCCTGGATCTCCCAACTATACTTGATCCAGCAGGACAGTGCGTTGCTTCATGTCCCACTTTCAACTGTATCTGCATTCTTCAGATGGAAATGGTAAAGCAGGGAGCTGTCAGAACCACACCCTGTGACCACTCCTGTCAGCAGCTTAGGGCAGATGCAGTGGAACATACCTCCCAACTTTAGAAGAGGAAGAGAGACACTATGTGCAAAGCACGCCAAGGCAATTTTTTTCCGCACTAGGCCACGCCTCTAGCTCCACCCAAAACATAACTAAACACCTAATCCCACCCAGTCCACTTAATGCCTCCACATAGTAATTATTCCCTCTTTATGTCACCACACAGTAATTATGCCACCTCACAATAGCAATGCCCAGAGTTGTGCCCCCTCACAGTAGTTATCCTAAGTTATGTGCCCCCTCACAGTAATATGCCCAAGACTGTGCCCCCTCAAAGTAATATGCCCAGTAAAGTGTCCCCCTTCACAGGCAGTAAAAAATAAATAAATAATAATCTCCACTTACTATCCTTGTTCCCCAGGACACGGAGCTCCCAGCTGGCCCTGCACCCTGCCCAGACCTGCAGTGTAGAGTGCAGGCAGTGGGTCAGAATGATGGAGCAGGGAGCGGACAGACAGCTCTCTGCTTCATCATTGCAGGCAGCTGTGTCTGCTTTCTGCCAGAGAGCAGGACATACCTCTCTCGGATCCGGTACAGTTGGGAGGTATGTGGTGATGTCATTGAGATTGCTGTAAGCCACAGGCATTACAGGCCAGAAGAGGCCTTGTGAGCTCCAATCATTGTGGGAAAGCTGGGTTATATGACTATTAAATTTGGAAGCAGAAAAGGGGCATACTATTTCATGGGATTCATTAAGAGGAGATCATACTGTATGGGGGAGGGGGCACTAAGGGGACATATTATGTTGTGACCCGGCTCCAAGGGGGCATCTTACTGCGGGGCTGGAGGGGGGTGCATGAAGCTGGTATTATACTGCTTGGGGGCACTAAGAGGCATCAAACTGTGTGGAAAGACACAAAAGTGTCATCATACTGCAAGGGGGCATAATACAGTGTGGGCAGGCACTAAGGAAGCATCATACTGTATGAGGGGTACTAACAGGGCATCATAATGCATGGGGGCAACTTTACTGTGTGGTAGGAAGAAAGAGGTATTATTAATGTGTAGGGATTCAAAGAGTACTGAGTGTGTAGGTATAGGCTTTGGACAGGGTTAGAGGCATGGCTGGTATGAATGTAATTAGTTACTTGTATTGATTATAAAATGACAATAACTCGAAATGCACATTGATTATATTATATATTGTATTTATATTATCTAGTCAGTATTTTTTAAACCTTGCTCTGGTGATGTGGCACCATGTCTGCAAAAACTCCATACAGTGGAAGAACAGTTTGTGTTTGGTCTGCCTTAGGCCTCATGCACACGACCGTTCCATTTTTTGCGGTCTGCAAACCGCAGATCCGCAAAAAACAGAAGCCGCCTATGTGCCATCTCGGATGCGGACCACAACAACGGTCATGTGCATGAGGCCTTAGTCTACTTTCACATTAGCGTTTTGACTTTCCGTTTGTGAGATCCGTTCAGGGCTCTCACAAGTGGTCCAAAATGGATCAGTTTTGCCCTAATGCATTCTGAATGGAAGAGGATCCGCTCAGGATGCATCAGTTTGCCTCTGTTCAGTCACCATTCCGCTCTCGAGGCGGACACCAAAACGGTGCATGCAGCATTTTGCTATCCGCCTGACGAAGCGGAGCCAAATAGAAAACAGATCCGTCCCCCATTGACTTTCAGTGGTGTTAATGACGGCTCCGTCATGGCTATAGAAGACATAATAACGCTAATGTGAAAGTAGCCTAAGTAACATGTGGGATGAGGTACACACAGTTTGCCATGGCGCCTGGGCACTGTTCACGTCATTCATTATGGAGAATCAGCACACTGTGTTCTCCCCAATTTGGCTGAATACAGGTGAATTGTTATTATAATATATATAAAGTTTACTTTGATTTGATTGCTGTCCCCTGATAAAGTAGTGTCTACAGCAAAGCACAAGGATCTATCTATTCTATGGTGTGGTACCAACCTTCTGACAGTCATGTCCAGAGATGAGAGAATACCATGTATTCCACCTTTGTTGGGTTAGTGTGAGAGTGACTGGACATTCACGTACAATTAGTGTTGACCATGATTTGAGTTCCCAGCGCGATAGTTTGTAGGTCCTATCTGTATAGAGCTTGTAGCTTCCTACCGTCAGGGAAAATGTTTTTATTACATAATATCCATCCTCTGGAATTTTTTGGATTGCCCTTTCGTATGACTCTGAGGGTACGGCGACACGGTCAGGTTTCTGTATGGAGTTTTGGAAGCCAAAACCAGGAGAGAATTTAAAAAAGAGGAGATGTCATTTCTGTCCTTTATACTTTCTGTTCTTTTATGATGCACTCCTGATTCTGGCATCCAAAACTGCATGTAGAAATCTGACTGTGTGGTCGTACCCTTAACCCCTTCTTGACTAGTATGACAGGTGACTTGCCGCATTTTCACATACTATTGGGTCATGGTGATCGGGCAGGCACCGCAGCGGTGTTCGACTAATCACTGCAGGGGTCCTGCTGTATACGCCAGCATCGCTGCAAAAGCCGATGGTGACAGATTCACCTCTTCTATGCCGCGGTCAGCACAGTGCCCGCTTACTCCTGCAGCTGTGTCCTGGTCTTCATTAAACTGCCTGTTCTGAATTCTAGGGCAGCTTACCCCAGCAATGCAGACAATTTTCGCCATGTGCACTGCTGGGGTGGGCGGCCCCAGGACTCAGAACAGGGTAAATGGAGTTTCCTACCGGGATAAAGGACCTTCCTGATGTCATCAACCCATGTGACCAGTGGGGGAGGAGCTGGAGGAGCAGAGAGCTGTGTTTCTGTACAGACAGGAGCCTGGCTGGAGTGTGGTGAGGCCTAGCTGTGTGTCTGCCCCTGTGTGTGTGTCTCTATCTGTCTTTCTGTGTGTGTGTCTGTCTCTGTGTGTGTGTGTGCCCCCCAAAATAGTACCAAACTGTCACCTCACCCAGCCAAAAATCAGTCCCTGCCGAAGATAAAAATGCTTTTATTGTGTAAAACTTAAATAAATAAGAACAAGTTTACATATTAGGTATTGCCAAGTCTGTAACGACCTGCTCTATAAAAAATATCACATGACCCTACCCCCTCAGATGAACACTGTAAAAATAAAAAAACAATTTTTTTTGGCCACATTACCCCATAAAGTGTAATAATGAACGATCAAAAAATCATATATACCCAAAAATAGTACCAATAAAAACGTCAACTCTTCCTGCAAAAAACGAGCCCCTGCGCAAGATGATCGGTCGAAAAAAAAAATGGCATTCAGAAAACGGAGTCACAAAAACATTTTTTTTCAAAAATGCTTTATTATGTAAAACTGAAACAAACAAAGAAAGTAGACATATTTGATATCATCGCGTACGTATCAACCAGCATTATGAAAACAAAAATAAACAAAAAAAATTAAAACTGTGCTAAAATAGAAATTTTTTGGTTACCTTGCCTCACAAAAAGCGTAATACAGAGCGATTAAAAATCATATGTACTCCAAAATAGTACCAATAGAACTGTCACCTTATCCAGTAGTTTCCAAAATGGGGTCACTTTTTGGGAGTTTCTACTGTAAGGGTGCATCAGGGGGGCTTCAAATGGGACATGGTGTCTAAAAACCAGTCCAGCAAAATCTGCCTTCCAAAAACCATATGGCGCTCCTTTTCTTCTTCACCCTTCCGTGTGCCCATACAGCAGTTTACTACAACATGTGGGGTGTTTCTGTAAACTGCAGAATCAGGGTAATGGATATTGAGTTTTGTTTGGCTGTTAACCCTTGATGTGTTAAAGAACAAAATGGATAAAAATTGAAAATCTGCTAAAAAAGTGGAATTTTTAAATTTCATCTCCATTTTCCTTTAATTCCTGTGGAAAACCTAAAGGGTGAACAAAGTTTGTAAAATCAGTTTTGAGTAACTTGAGGGGTAAAGTTTCTAAAATGAGGTCATTTATGGGTGGTTTCTACTATGCAAGCCCCACAAATTAACTTCAGACCTGAACTGGTCCTTAGAAAGTGAGTTTTGGAAATTTTATTTAAAATTTTAAGAATTGCTTCTAAAATTCAAATTCTAACGTCCTAAAAAATAAAATGAAAAAAATTTACAAAATGATGCCAATATAAAGTAGATATATGGGAAATGTTAAGTAATAATATTTTATCAGGTATCACTTTCTGTTTTAAAAGCAGAAAAATTTTAATTTAGAAAATCGCTAATTTTTCAACACTTTTGGTGAATTTGGGATCTTTTCATAAATAAAGGTGAAATATATTGACTCATATTTATGACTGTCATGAAGTACAATGTGTCCAGAGAAAACAGTCTCAGAATGGCCTGGATAAATAAAAGTGTTCCAAAGGTATTACCACATAAAGTCACACATGTCAGATTTGCAAAAAAAGGCCTTGGCAGAAGGGTGAAAACTGGCCCTGGGTAGAAGGGGTTAAAATTGGTAACTCCAGGCCAAAAAGGAGAATGCATTATTACTATGTGGAGAACTTGTCTCTTGCATCAAAGTGTGTATACATAGTACATTTGAAATGGGTGGCAAGAATGGTAAATTCTTAGCATATCCTGCTTGTACGCATTCCCCAGCTGAGCTGTTCCATATACAGTATAAGGCTACATGCACACGACCGTATGTGTTTTGCGGTCCGCAAATTGCGGATCCGCAAAAAAAACGGATGATGTTATGTATGGCATTCGTTTTTTTGCGGATCCGTTTTTTTTTGAGGATCAATTGTAATAATGCCTATCCTTGTCCGCAAACTAGAAAAAAATAGGACATGCACAATTTTTTTTAGCGGAGCAACGGAACGGACATACTGATGCGGACAGCACACTGTGTGCTGTCCTTGTTTTTTGCGGACCCATTGAAATGAATGGGTCCGCATCCTATCCACAAAAAAAACGAATCGGACACTGAAACAAAATACGGTCGTGTGCATGTAGCCTAAGAGGCTGCATTCACAAGACATGTGACAGCCGTGCCCATTTTGTGGACCACAAACCGCAGATTCACAAAACACAGGCATTGGCCATGTGCACCCCACATCGCAGTGCGTACCCATTGACTTCTATGAGTCTGTGATCCACAAAACATGTCCTATCTTTTGCTAAGTGGAGGCATGGAATCGGAAGCACTTCTATATGTTTCCAGGTCCGTTCCTCCGCACCACAAAAGATCTTTTGCCACATCTTCCTGATTGCCGACCCATTGAAGTCAATGGGTCAAACCGTGATGCGGGGTGCACATGGCAGGTGCCCATGACTGGCACAGCGTCAAACTATCATGTGAATACGCCCTAAGGCTCTGATGATGGCCAGATTACTGATTTAGGGCTCATGCACACGACCATATGTATTTTGCGGAATGCTTTTACTTATCCAAGCCATTCTGAGATTGTTTTCTCGTGACACATTGTACTTCAAGATAGTCATAAATTTGAGTCAATATATTTTACCTTTTATTTAGGAAAAAATCCCAACTTTACCATAAATTTTGAAATTAGCAATTTACAAAATGTCAATTTCTCTGTTTTTAAAACAAAAAGTGATACCTCATAAAATATTTATTACTTAACATTCCCCATATGTCTACTTTATGTTGGCATCATTCTGGAAATGTCATTTTATTTTTGGGGGATCTTACAAGGCTTAGAAGTTTAGAAGTAAATCTTGACATTTTTAAGAAATTTCCAAAAGCCACTTTTTAAGGAACATTTCAGGGCTGAAGTTACTTTGTGGGGCTTACATAGTAGAAAGCCCCCATAAATGACCCCATTGTAGAAACTACACCCCTCAAGTTACTTTGTTAAACCTTTAGGTGTTCCACAAGAATTAAAGGAAAATGGACATAAAACTAAAAAATTTCACTTTTTTAGCAGATTTTCCATTTTAATCCATGTTTTTCTTTAACACATCAAGGGTTAACAGCCAAACAAAACTCAATATTTATTAACCTGATTGTACGGTTTACAGAAACTCGTAAACTGATGTAAGGGCACACAGCATGATGCAGCAGAAAAGGAATGCCATATGAATTTTGGACGGCAGATTTTGCTGGACTGGCTTTTAGATGCCATGTCCCATTTGAAGCCCCACTGATGCACCCTTACAGTAGAAACTCCCAAAAAGTTACCCCATTTTGGAAACTAGGGGATAAGGTGCCATTTTTTTTGGTCCCATTTTTGGGTACATTTTTTGATCATTCATTATTACACTTTATGGGGCAAGGTGACCAGAAAAAATTGTTAATTTTGGCGCAGTTTTTATTAATTTATTTTTACAGCGTTCACCTGAAAGCTTAGGTCATGTGATATTCAAAAATAATATTTTAGTGTCTCCATTGTCTGAGAGCCATAGCTTTTTTATTTTTTGACCGATTGTCTTAGGTAGGGTCTCATTTTTTGTGGGATAAGGGGACGGTTTGATTGGTATTATTTTGGGGGGCATACGTTTGGTGTTGCAATTTTTGTGACAAAAAATTGCTTTTTTTTAAACAGTTTTTATTTTTATTTTTTTACGGTGTTCACCTGAGGGGTTAAGTCATGTGATATTTTTCTAGAGCTTATTTTTACGGATGCGGCGATACCTAATATGTATACTTATTTTTTTTTTTTTTCACTTTAGCACAATAATAGCAGTTTTGAAGCAAAAAAAAACAAAAACATATTTTAGTGTCTCCATTGTTTGAGAGTCATATTTTTTTTTTTTACTAATTGTCTCAGGTAGGGTCTCACGGACGTGGCGATACCTAATATGTATACTCTTTTTTATTTCACTTTAACACAATAATAGCATATTTGAAAGAAAATAATGATATTTTAGTGTCTCCATGTTCTGAGACCTATTATTTGAGCGATTTTCTTATGTAGGGTTTTATTTTTTTGCGGGATGAAGTGATGGTTTTATTGGTACCATTTTGTTCGACATACGCCTTTTTGATCGCTTGGTGTTGCACTTTTTGTGATGTAAGATGAGAAAAAAAAAATTTTACACCGTTTTTTATTTAATTTTTTTATGGTGTTTATCGGATGGGGATATGTGTGTTTTTCCGTTTTTTTCCCTTTTATTATGAAATCTGGGGAAAGGGGTGTTTTTTTTTACTTGAAACTTTATTTTGTTTTATTAACCAGCTCAGGACCACCGCACACAGGATTGTGTCCTGGCGGAGGCCCTGTTATTCCTCCTGGACGCGCCAATGCGTCCTGTCGCAAGAGGCGAGATTTCCTGTGAACGCACGCACACAGGAGCGCGCGTTCACAGGAACGGGAGGTAAACGAGTGGATCTACAGCCTGCCAGCGGTGATCATTCGCTGGCAGGCTGTAGATGCGATTTTTTTTAACCCCAAAAAGGTATATTAGACGCTGTTTTGATAACAGCATCTAATATACCTGCTACCTTGTTCTCTGGTGGTCCCTTTTGCTTGGATTGACCACCAGAGGACACAGGCAGCTCTGTAAGTAGCACCAAACACCACTACACTACACCCCCTCCTGTCACTTATTAACCCCTTATTAACCCCTGATCACCCCCCTGTCATTGATCACCCCCCCTGTAAGGCTCCATTCAGACGTCCGTATGTGTTTTGCGGATCCACATACACCGGCAATGTGCTTTCCGCATTTTGTGGATCCGCACATTGCCAGAACTATATAGAAAATGCCTTTTCTTGTCCGCAATTGCGGACAAGAATAGGACATGTTCTATAGGCTCTATAAAAAACGCAGTGTTCGCCCGATCAGGCCTGATCTTGTGCGCACACTTGCGTTCAGTCCGCCCCACCGCAGTGCCAATTTATTTATTTTCTGATCACTGCAAAAACACAGTAAAATCGCTGCCGCGCTATAAAGATCACTTTTGACTGGCATGGCGAGTTCATAGAAAATTTAAATTTTTTGGGCACAGGTTAGCTGAAATTGATTTTTTTTTGTTTTTTCTTACAAAGTCTTATATTCCACTAACTTGTGACCCAAAAAAAAAAATCTCACATGAACTCACCATACCCCTCACGGAATCCAGATGCGTAACATTTTATTGACATTTATATTCCAGACTTCTTCTCACGCTTTAGGGCTCCTAAAATGCCAGGGCAGTATAAATACCCAACAAATTACCCTATTTCGGAAAGTAGACACTCGAAGGTATTTGCTGAGGGGCATATTGAGTCCATGAAAGATTGAACTTTGTGTCACAAGTTAACAGAAATGGAGACTTTTTGAGAAAAAACAAAGAAAAAATCATTTTCCGCTAACTTGTGCCAAAAAAAATCTTCTATGAACTCGCCATGCCCCTCATGGAATACCTTGGGGTGTCTTCTTTCCAAAATTGGGTCACATGTGGGGTATTTATACTGCCCTGGCATTTTAGGAGCCCTAAAGCGTGAGAAGAAGTCTGGAATCCAAATGCCTAAAAATGCCCTCCTAAAAGATACTCATTGGAATTTGGGCCCCTTTGCGCACCTAGGCTGCGAAAAAGTGTCACACATGTGGTATCGCCGTACTCAGGAGAAGTAGGGCAAAGTGTTTTGGGGTGTATTTTTACATATATCCATGCTGGGTGAGAGAAATATCTCTGTCAAATGACAACTTTGTATTAAAAAAAAGGGAAAATTGGTCTTTTAGAGAGATATTTCTCTCACCCAGCATGGGTATATGTAAAAAGACACCCCAAAACACATTGCCCTACTTCTCCTGAGTATGGCGATACCACATGTGTGACACTCTTTTGCAGCCAAGATGCACATAGGGGTCCAAATTCCAATGAGTACTTTCAGGATTTTACAGGGCATTTTTACATATTTGGATTCCAAACTACTTCTCACGCTTTAGTAAACGCATATATATATACGCATAGTTTGTAAACGCTATAACTTTTGCACAAACCAATAAATATACACTTATTGCATTTTTTTTATCAAAGACATGTAGAACAATAAATTTAGAGAAAAATTTATATAGAAATGTAGTTTTAATTGAAAAACAGAAAGTGCAAAATTTATTTTTTTGCAAAAATTTCGGTCAATTTCGATTAATATAAAAAAAATTTAAAGGAGGCAAAATTAATTTGGGTGGTAAGTTGTATGACCGAGCAATAAACCGTGAAAGTAGTGTAGTGCAGAATTGTAAAATCTGATCATTAAAGGGGTTTAAGCTAGGGGAGCTGAGGTGGTTAAAAACACTTTTTTAACTTTTTTCTTTTAACTTTAATTCTGTCCCACTCTGGGACTTCAACTTTTGGGAGTCTGATCCTCTCTACAATGCATTACAATACATCTTTATTGTAATGCATTGCCTGTTAGTGTTTTACACTGAGTCAGTCATACACTAACAGGTTGCCTAGGAGACCCATCCTGACTCTGGATCTCCTGGCCAACCATAGAAGGCAGGTCCCAATGCCGTGAAAGGCATTGGGCAGCCTCTGGATGGCATCGGGCTGGCTTGTCACGCATCAGGACCCCGCCACAGCAGCGCAGGGTCTCGATGCGCTCCTTCACCCGCTGCAAACCCCTTTTATGTCGCGGTCAGTGCTGACCGCGGCATAGAAGGGGTTAATATGCCGGCTTCGCTGGCAGATACAGCAGGGGCCTGGCTACCAAGGACTGCCGGACCCCTGCAGTGATCGGGTGCGCACCGCTCAGGTGCCTGCCCAAACACTATGACCTACTATTACGTCAAAATGCGGGAAGTCACTGACTTCCATGATGTAATAGTACGTCACATGTCGGGAAGGGGTTAATGTAAAGTAAGTAACCATTTAATGGTTTGTTTGATGTCCCAATCTAAAGAGGTTTGATGCTATACAGGGAGTGCAGAATTATTAGGCAAATGAGTATTTTGACCACATCATCCTCTTTATGCATGTTGTCTTACTCCAAGCTGTATAGGCTCGAAAGCCTACTACCAATTAAGCATATTAGGTGATGTGTGTGAGGAATATGGATTAATATTTACTGTCAGCCATGTCCTCACACCCCCCATTTGCTGACAGGATTTCCCTGCTTCAAAGCCCCCAGCCCTGATTGTAATTTTATGCACCTCTTGGCATGACTCAGTTGGCCAGGAAGACACCCCTCAGGGGGTCCAAGCTTCAAGGAGAAGTTCACACCTCTGTGCAGCAGTTGGGAGCCACCTGAATCTGCAGGAAAACCCCCCAGCAGGCCTGGATCAATGAGATTTCCTAGACATATTGGCACCTACCTCTCATAAGGAATTATGAATCACCTGGCCACCGCAGACGCAAACCGGATACATATTTGTGTCCCGGTGGCCACGAGGTACGGTCCCATGGTCTTTGTTTACTCGTACCCAGTCGGGGTAGGGAGATACCCATATCTCCCCATAGAAGCCACCTACCGGTACCAGGTTTGGGCTCTAATTGTAGCCGGAACCCAGGCAGGTCCATTAGTCCCAGAACCATCTCCCTGTGACCCTCTGGTCTGGAGCTATGACCCCTAAAGGGTTTTGTGGGTCATTCACCGTCAGCCCAGAAGAGGGGGAGTTGACCCCTCCCTGAGGCAGGGAGGGGGTGGGCCAGCTCCAGGTTAAAAGCCTGGTGCCAGCAAGTAGGGGGCGTCTTTTCTCTGAAGAGGGGTCACATGCTACACATGTGTTTAGAGGGACCCAGGAAATAGCAGGAGAGCACAGCCCCTCGTGTGGCCTCCGATTCAGGACATCGCCAAGGAACTTTCATCATACTTGGTAACTTACTTTCACCCTGCTTAATCCTATTGTAACCATATACCCTGTAATCTGTAACCTCAGACCACTGTATATATATTGTCTGTGTATAGTGTGTTATATCTAGTGTGCTCTTATAGCGATTAAATCTATAATTTAATCTTGTGCTATCTTGTATCTCGATCACGAATCCCCACGTCCGTGTTTTGGCCTAGTTATAAGCTACCGCGGGTTGGTTTCTGACCCTATATAATCCCGTTAGCGGACCGGGCTTATATCAAACGAGAAACTGGTGGCAGTTACCCGGGCTGAGTGTGGGCTGTTTTCACTGCGGCAGTGAAAAGGCCCTTCCAGCTTGTTGCCTCTCTGTGCCCGCGTGGACAGGAGGTGTATGTGTAAACTATACCAGCCTGACCTTACGTGCTCCTCTGGAGGGCGTAACTTCACGTTTTTGGTAAACCCCGTGATCATACCAGGTCTCGTGAGCTCGACGTGGTTGACGTCAGCGGACACGAGGGGTGGTATTCATCACATATTGGTGGCAGCAAAGTGGGATCGAGATACTAGTGTGTGTGAGTGTGAGACCCATACTTCCAGACACTAAAGACGACCAGCAGTAGCTCTTGCTGCTGGAGTCTTAAGATCAGTTCAACACTAGACTGTCTGAGGGCAGATACAATAAGGTGTGTGTGCATCAGGTTGCAGTGGTGTCAGTGACCATCCGTTGCAATGACGGCCAGTATCACAAGGAGCAAATCGAAGGAGATGGCCGATGCTTTAAATGGGGGCGGAGTGGAGGTGGAAGGCGAGGGGGAGCACAGCCAAAACTCCCCAAGGAGCCAGTCGCCAGAGATGAGGTCCGCGGCGGGCCTCAATCCACCTGCCCATCCCCCCAGCCAAGCTGGCTCAGCTGCTCTCCTACAAGCTGCCATGGACCGTCTCCAGGCTGGAGACCAGGCAGCCTCTGAGCTCCTACTGGCGGCTGCAGAGCGTCGCGAGCAAGCAGAGGCTGCAGAGCGTCGCGAGCGAGCAGAGGCTGCAGAGCGTCGCGAGCGGGCCGAGCGTGAGCACCAGCTACAGATGCTCCAGCTGAAGCTTCAATTCCAGCAGCCCTCCCCAGCCCAATGTGAGTCTCCAGAAGTCCGGATTCCCAAACTGCGGGCGGAGGACTTTCCCCTACTGGACAAAGATGGGGACCTGGACACCTTTTTGTTGGCATTTGAGACAGCCTGCCATCAGTACCAACTGCCAGAGGACCAGTGGGTCAGATTCCTCACGCCACGGCTCAGGGGAAAAGCCCTTGAAATCTTCGGGTACCTGCCCAGCGAGACCATCCTGAGCTATGAGGACATCAAACAGGCTCTGGTCAGGCAGTATAACTTAACCCCTGAGTCGTACCGGAAAAGGCTCAGGAATTTGCACCGGGGTTCTACCCAGAGCTGGGCCGATCACATGCGGGCCTTGCTGAGAGCGGTCGACCAATGGACCACAGGATTGGAGCTCTCCACCGTCCAGCAGCTGAAGGAGCTCATCGCCACAGAACAGTTCTTGTGGAACTGCCCAGAGGATCTCCAGCAGTACCTCCGTGACCGGAAGCCAAAGGGGGCCTCCGCAACCGCAGCCCTGGCCGATGAATACACCAACAACAGGACTTCAGAGGCCCGGAAACCTGTCGGCTGGAGAGGGGGTAAGACGCACGCTGCACCTGCTACCCCTGCCCCTAGGCCCAAGTGGGCACCGGCCCCTGCTGCCCTTTCCACGTCGGTGGGGGAACCCCGACTTTGTCACCTGTGTAAGCAGCCAGGACACTTCCAAGCCATGTGTCCCCAGCGCCCGAGGGATCCGTCCCAGTCATCAACCCGGCAACCGTCCACTGTGTTGTGTGTGGGTGGGGGTGGTGGGAGGTCCCTTGACAATGTTCAACCGGTCACCGTGGGCCAGGCCGTGGCCATGGGACTTAGAGACACCGGCGCTGAAATGACACTGGTACGGCCTGAACTGGTGACGCCCCATGATTTACTGCCCGGGAGATCCCTCACTGTCTCCGGGATTGGAGGAGTGGAACCGGCGCTGCCCGTCGCCAAGGTCTATCTGGACTGGGGCGCCGGTCGAGGGGTAAGGGAGGTGGGGGTATCCGCAAATATCCCCGCCAGTGTTTTGCTGGGGACGGACCTGGGGCGGCTTGTGTCTAAGTATGTGGCCGCTGACGCCCCAGGGTCCAATTCCCCAGAATGTGATGCAATGTCCCCCCCTGATAATACTGTGAATGTACCCATTATGCATGTTGATGGGGATGTGGGGGATGTAATGTGTGCCTCTCCCCTCAGTGGGGAGGGGGTCATTCCTGTCAGCTGGGCTGAAGCCCCAGGATGTAGCCAGCAAGCATGCTGGGACCTGTTGTCCTCCAGTGTGGTGACTGGGGGGACAAGCAGGGGGCAGACAGCTGCAGGGGGGGAGGATGCAAAGGAGGTCAGGGCTGTCCCAGGAGAAGTGGGACTGCCAGGTGAAGCCTCAGTGCAGTGTTCCTCCACCACTGGGATGTCAGAGGGCCAGGTTAGTCCGCCTGGACTGGCGACTTGGTCGGGAGTTGAGGGGAAGCAGGCACTACCAGCGGTGGCAGCGGCTGTCACGCGCAGTGGGAGTGCTGGGGCCCTAGGGGCCCCTCAGGGGTCTGATGGCTTTCCCCCTTCCGACCAAGTGTCTGCCAAGTCAGATGGAGGCCCAGAGACAGGTCCCAGGGACCTGACAGAGGACGTGGCAGTCTCATCTATTCTGACCACGTCCAGTCAGGGGTTTCAGGTGGCGTTAGTGGCTGACGCCAGCCTGAACGCTCTCAGGGAGCAAGCGGCGCTGCCTCCCTCGGACTCAGACCTCAAGCAGGTGGTCTGGGACCAAGGAAGGCTGTGCCGGGTCACGGTCCAGCAGGGCTCACCGGAGGAGTGGCCTAGGGACCAGCAGTTAGTAGAACTGACAGGGGACGTGGCAGTCTCATCCATTCTGACCACGTCCCACCAGGGGTTTCAGGGGGCGTTAGGGGCTAGCGCCGGTTTGAAAGCTCTCACAGAGCATATGGCACGGCCTCCCTTGGATTCAGACCTCCAGAGGGCGGTCTGGGACCAAGGTCGGTTGTGCCAGGAAACGGTCCCACAGGGCTCACCAGGGGCGTGGCCTAGGGACCGACCATTTGTGGTATCCTATCCGTACAGGGCAGAATTTCTGTGGACTGTGCATGAGACTCCGGTAACCAGATACCCAGGGGCCGCTAAGGCAGAGGCTTGGAGTGGAGACCTAGCCACCCCTGGGGCGTCGGTCATCGAGTGTGTCATGCGCTTCCAGGAAAAAGCGCCGGCCTTGTCGCGGTTGGTGCACGACAGTATGGGGCAGGCCCAGACCGTCCAGAAGCAGGGGTACGACCAGTTAGCTTGTGAGAGGACCCATCACGTGGGTCCGCAAGCATGGATACTGGTTTCGGTACCTCAGACTAAGCTTCAGGCGGCCTGGGAGGGACCGTACCTCGCACACCAGCAGCTCAATGCCAGGATGCACCTGGTCACCCTGGACCACGCCCGGGGAAGGCAGAAGGCACGGGAGGCAGGTGCCCTCCCAGAAGGCCACCCCTTCCGGGAAATGTTAGCAAACAAGCATGGAAGGACTGCGTCCACCAAGATGCCCTTGGACATGGAGTATGCCCCTGCCACTTCTCAGCGGATGGTCAAGCTGCTTAAGGGACTTGAAGGGTACGCGGCTGCGTACCTGGAGGTCATTGCCGTCTTCGGTCCTACATGGGAGGATCCCCGAGAGCATCTGGCGCAGATGCTCGGGCAGATCGGCCAGGCAGGCTTGACCCTTACGCCAGGAAAGTGCCAGCTGGGCATAAGTGAGGGGCCCCGGGTAGGCAGGGAAGCCTCGGAACCGGAACCTGGGAGAAGGGATGCCAGCTCATCCTGGATCACCCTCCGGGACAAGCACCAGGCGATATCCTTCCTGGGCTCCGCCGGGTACTATAGGGAGTTCGCACCCCACTATAGTAGCCTGGCGAGGCCCCTGACGGACCGCACCAGGAAGAAGCTGCCCTCCGCAGTCGATTTGACCAACGACTGCGAGACGGCCTTCCAGGCGCTGGAGCATGCCCTTTCCAGCTTCCCGGTACTACAGGCAGCCGACTGCGTGCGGCCGTTTATGGTACCGTCTGAGGCCAGCCATTGTGGCCTCAGGGTCAGGCTCAATCCAGGTGACCACCTGGGTCAGGAACGAATGGGAGGTTGGTACGCAGGAGCCTGGCTCTCCGGCCGTACCACTTTGCCATTAACCACCAGGGAGGGCGCGGATGGGCGCACGGGGGAGCACAGGAATGTGCTGCCCCCTGGCGCCCTCTAAAAGGGGGAGGTGTGAGGAATATGGATTAATATTTACTGTCAGCCATGTCCTCACACCCCCCATTTGCTGACAGGATTTCCCTGCTTCAAAGCCCCCAGCCCTGATTGTAATTTTATGCACCTCTTGGCATGACTCAGTTGGCCAGGAAGACACCCCTCAGGGGGTCCAAGCTTCAAGGAGAAGTTCACACCTCTGTGCAGCAGTTGGGAGCCACCTGAATCTGCAGGAAAACCCCCCAGCAGGGGGTATCTGCTTTGGCCTGGATCAATGAGATTTCCTAGACATATTGGCACCTACCTCTCATAAGGAATTATGAATCACCTGGCCACCGCAGACGCAAACCGGATACATATTTGTGTCCCGGTGGCCACGAGGTACGGTCCCATGGTCTTTGTTTACTCGTACCCAGTCGGGGTAGGGAGATACCCATATCTCCCCATAGAAGCCACCTACCGGTACCAGGTTTGGGCTCTAATTGTAGCCGGAACCCAGGCAGGTCCATTAGTCCCAGAACCATCTCCCTGTGACCCTCTGGTCTGGAGCTATGACCCCTAAAGGGTTTTGTGGGTCATTCACCGTCAGCCCAGAAGAGGGGGAGTTGACCCCTCCCTGAGGCAGGGAGGGGGTGGGCCAGCTCCAGGTTAAAAGCCTGGTGCCAGCAAGTAGGGGGCGTCTTTTCTCTGAAGAGGGGTCACATGCTACACATGTGTTTAGAGGGACCCAGGAAATAGCAGGAGAGCACAGCCCCTCGTGTGGCCTCCGATTCAGGACATCGCCAAGGAACTTTCATCATACTTGGTAACTTACTTTCACCCTGCTTAATCCTATTGTAACCATATACCCTGTAATCTGTAACCTCAGACCACTGTATATATATTGTCTGTGTATAGTGTGTTATATCTAGTGTGCTCTTATAGCGATTAAATCTATAATTTAATCTTGTGCTATCTTGTATCTCGATCACGAATCCCCACGTCCGTGTTTTGGCCTAGTTATAAGCTACCGCGGGTTGGTTTCTGACCCTATATAATCCCGTTAGCGGACCGGGCTTATATCAAACGAGAAACTGGTGGCAGTTACCCGGGCTGAGTGTGGGCTGTTTTCACTGCGGCAGTGAAAAGGCCCTTCCAGCTTGTTGCCTCTCTGTGCCCGCGTGGACAGGAGGTGTATGTGTAAACTATACCAGCCTGACCTTACGTGCTCCTCTGGAGGGCGTAACTTCACGTTTTTGGTAAACCCCGTGATCATACCAGGTCTCGTGAGCTCGACGTGGTTGACGTCAGCGGACACGAGGGGTGGTATTCATCACAATGTGCATCTCTGTAATGAGAAGGGGTGTGGTCTAATGACATCAACACCCTATATCAGGTGTGCATAATTATTAGGCAACTTCCTTTCCTTTGGCAAAATGGGTCAAATGAAGCACTTGACAGGCTCAGAAAAGGCAAAAATAGTGAGATATCTTGTAGAGGGATGCAGCACTCTTAAAATTGCAAAGCTTCTGAAGCGTGATCATCGAACAATCAAGCGTTTCATTCAAAATAGTCAACAGGGTCGCAAGAAGCGTGTGGAAAAACCAAGGCGCAAAATAACTGCCCATGAACTGAGAAAAGTCAAGCGTGCTGCTGCCAAGATGCCACTTGCCACCAGTTTGTCCATATTTCAGAGCTGCAACATCACTGGAGTGCCCAAAAGCACAAGGTGTGCAATACTCAGAGACATGGCCAAGGTAAGAAAGGCTGAAAGACGACCACCACTGAACAAGACACACAAGCTGAAACGTCAAGACTGGGCCAAGAAATATCTCAAGACTGATTTTTCTAAGGTTTTATGGACTGATGAAATGAGAGTGAGTCTTAATGGGCCAGAAGGATGGGCCCGTGGCTGGATTGGTAAAGGGCAGAGAGCTCCAGTCCGACTCAGACGCCAGCAAGGTGGAGGTGGAGTACTGGTTTGGGCTGGTATCATCAAAGATGAGCTTGTGGGGCCTTTTCGGGTTGAGGATGGAGTCAAGCTCAACTCCCAGTCCTACTGCCAGTTTCTGGAAGACACCTTCTTCAAGCAGTGGTACAGGAAGAAGTCTGCATCCTTCAAGAAAAACATGATTTTCATGCAGGACAATGCTCCATCACACGCGTCCAAGTACTCCACAGCGTGGCTGGCAAGAAAGGGTATAAAAGAAGAAAATCTAATGACTCCTTGTTCACCTGATCTGAACCCCATTGAGAACCTGTGGTCCATCATCAAATGTGAGATTTACAAGGAGGGAAAACAGTACACCTCTCTGAACAGTGTCTGGGAGGCTGTGGTTGCTGCTGCACGCAATGTTGATGGTGAACAGATCAAAACACTGACACATATATTTTAATAATTCAGACATTTTGGATGTGTTGATAGCGGACATGTTAATTTTTTTATTGTTAATATATTTTATATGTAAAATTGGGAAAGGGGGTGATTTAAACTTTTAATATTTCATTATTATTTAATATTTACATTTTTTGTTACTTTTTATTTAATAACTTAGGGGGCTAGAACCTGGGATCTTTTGATCCCTTGTCCTATTCACTCTTATAAAGATCTATTAGGGTGAATAGGATTTTTACAGTCCCTCATGCACAGAACGGCAAGGAACTTACCATGGCAGACCTGGAAGACTTCAGCAGCATCCAGGTAATTGATCGGAGCACCGCAATTTCACTGCAGGGGGTCCAATTGGACAGCAGAGGGAGCCGCATCCCTCTGCCTTACCTCACAGATGCCACAATCAGTGTTCGGCAAGATCACCATTCTGCGTCATTGTGGCCGGGTGTGGCACCCACCGCGTATGGAGCGAGCTCACCACAGCAGCCCGCTCCATACTTTCCCTCAACCACTGTGCCATATGGCTGATATGTCACAGCGGTTGAAGAGGTTAATCCACCACTATACTTTCATTAGACACTTGCCTATTGCATTAGGAGTATTTCACACTATTGCCACCAAATTTATCTTCATAAGATTTTTTTTTTTACTACACTGGTTTCTACGGAGACACTTAGTATATCTAGTTTGCACTTTTCATGCATATTATGTTTTTCTAAGGTAAAGGAGCATAGTGCTTAGCTGGTTTCATAAGTGTCCTAGACTTTGAATATAGAAGCAGGGTACATGGTCAACTCCTTTCAAACTCCTCTTGCATCTGCATCTTAGGAGAAATGAGAAAATGGAGTCCCCTGTAATGGCAGTGAGCGAAGTCCCAACAGTTGGTCCCCCATGATCTATTATTTATCACATTCCAGTGGATAAATGGGTGATAAATGCTTTGACTAGAATAGGGGTGTCCATTTCATGACCCTCCAGCTGTCGCAAAACTACAACTCCCAACATGCCCTGATAGCTTTAGGCTGTCTGAGCATCCTGGAAGTTGTAGTTCTGCAATAGCTGGAGGACTGTGAAATTGACATATGTGGGCTAGAACGCCCCTTTAAAGGAACAGTATTTTATTTATGCTGATTCCATTTTAATACTACTTAAGATGCTTATCAGCTGAGCATCGATGCAAGGTGTGCTCAGGACCTCTCCTGTGTTGCCAGCAGCCCACCTTTATAGGGAATCTGTCACCCTGATTTTGGACCATTATCTACAGTAATACATGCTTAGTACTGCAGATATGGAGTCCAGATCACTATACAGTTCACTCATTCCTCTCTCTCTAGAAGCTGCACTTCTTGATGACTCTCCTCTCAGGGATCTCTCCACAATATTTCCAGACTCTCCTCTCATAACAGTTCCAACTCTTCTCCATAACAGTTCCAACTCTTCTCCATAACAGTTGCTTACAGCCCTACATCCTGTCAGCACCAAGCTCCACCACCTCCTTTCTAGACCTTTCTACAATTTCTGACTCAGGCTGTTTGAGCATGCTCAGTTAACTCAGTCACATATAGTAATATACTTATTCTACATACAGAGATGAATAAGCGAAAACCAACCCCTGTTGCATATGAAACAGTGGAATATAGTGGATACAAATAATAGGAGGGTACAGAGTAACCGGCTGTAATATACACTATATATCATTACCCCTCTTAACAATACATCAATAAGGAATATGACAGCTGTGGAGGGATCTGGAAGGAAGGAAAAAGGTAGGTATTTTCTGAATGACGGGCCATGGCATTGTGTGTGTGTGGGGGTGTTACAGGTTGGGATAGCCCCTTTAAAGCATAACTTCTTTACTTTAAGTGACGTGATGTATTTAAAGGTCCTAGGTTGCCCAGTAGGGACATGTTTCTCCCCCTCATTGGAAAATCTGTATATGTGACATTTGGAAAACAAACATTTATATTCCAATGCCAATCACTGTGCCAGACTCCTAATTTGGGAGGGAAGACGGATGCCCATACTGGCATGTGTGTCTTATTTAAATAATAATAATAATGTAGATAATCAAACCGATGAATCTGAGGTTGTTATCTTGTGTTCTGATGCTGTATGTTTCCAAGGATAATAGGAAGGTAACAGGGGCACGATGGGAGCAGCTTAACTGGTTGAGTTAGATCAATTTCATAATGTGTACGCATCCTAAAACTATGTTTGATGAATTATATTAATACAGTTATACATTTTTATGGGGGGGGGGGGGGGAATAATGATTTTTTAAATTAAAACACAAAACCTTATCCAGGTGATAGATAGGTCCTAACAATTCTGTTTTTATCATGTTTTCTAGATTAATGCTCCCATTGAGAGGTGTTGCCTGAAAGATTTGGGCATCAGTACTACAAAAAAGCCATGTTATGGTGTGTTAAGGGCCTTTTACACAAGCTGAGAATTGCATAGATCATCGCTAAGGAGGGTTCATGGTAATGTAACGCCAATTACCCGATGAACGAGGGAAATGCTCATTTATCGGGTAATTGGATCATATCTGCAAAAACAAAAATCCTTGTTTCCCGACAGCAGATCATGCTGTGTAAACACGATCTGCTGCCAGGAAACGATGACCGGTTATGCGGAAGAGTGACAGCATTAGCGATCACTCCTTCCAATTTCTAGAGGAGATCGCTGCGCTTCTGGCACTTGTGGGCCATGAGGCGGCCACCAAAAGCCTGGGTTTTTATGCAACGTAACTCCACCCACTCCACAGTAAGGTATTGCCAATTGGGCGTGGCTAGGGGACACACTCTTTCCACGGTCCGGGGGGGGGGGATGGTCTGCACCGGATACCGGCTCTCAGGGGGTGCCTCCATCAATATATGTGTGCTGGAGCACAGGGAGCTGTGGTCCTGTCACTCAGCTCCCTGCGCTCTGTCTCTCCTGCACTGAATGGTGAAGCAGTAAGACTTCTCACCGTTCCACCATTCAGCCTGCAGGCACGGATCGCGCTCCCGTCCTGTGTGGGCAGAGCCTGTAGCCTGTAAATCTGCATAAGCTCCGCCCACACCGTGCTGCAGAGCGATCTGTGTCTGTAGAGGAGAGAGGACTGTGAGCTTCAGGAACAGGACAAGGTGAGTATTTTTTTAATTTTTTTTATTTAACAGAGGGCATTTCTACCATGTTGGGGCACAGAGGGTATTTTTACCATGGAGAGCGTATAGAGGGCATAATTACTACTAAAAAGGGGGCACAGAGGGCAATATTAATACTACAAAGGGGGCACAGAGGGCATTATTACTACAAAGAGGCACAGAGGGCATTGCTACTACAAAGTGAGCACAGAGGGCAATACTACTACAAAGGGGGCACAGAGAGCAATACTACTACAAAGGGCATTACTAGTATTAGGGGGGCACAATGGGCATTACTACTATGGAGGGGGAACAATGGGCATTACTACTATAAATGGAATACAATGGGCATTACAACTATGAAGTGGGCACAATGGGCATTACTACTGTGAAGGAGGCATAGTGAGCATTATTACTATGAAGGGGGCACAATGGGCATTACTACTATTAAGGGGCACAATGGGCATTACTACTATGAAGGTGCACATTGGGCATTGCTACTATGAAGGGAGCACAGATTGCATTACTACTGTGAAGGGGGGCACAGAGAGCATTACTCTTGTAAAGTGGGTGGACATAACTGTTATGGGGCACTGAGTGGGCATTATTATGGGGGCACAGTGAGGGCATAACTACTGTGAAGGGGGCACAGATAGGGCATTACTACTTTGAAATGGGCACATAGAGGGCATAACTACCTTGAGGGAGGCACAAAGAGGGCATTACAACTGTGAAGGGGCACAATGAAGGGATAAGTACTTTAAAGGGGCACAATGTGGGCATAACTACTGTGAAAGTTGTACAGTGAAGACATAACTACCTTGAAGGGGCACAATACGAGCATAACTACCATGAGAGGGCACATATCTGGACAAAACTACTGTGAAGGTTGTACAATGAGGGCAATACTACTGTAAGGGGGTACAATTTTTTTTAAAGTATTGGTGGGGGGTGCCAGAGAAAGGACCCGCTCCGGGTGCCAAACACCCTAGGTACGCCACTGTCTTTCCCTATAGGGATTTCTCATGATACGATCATTTATTCAAATGCCGGTTTTGGGAGGTGACAGATTCCCTTTAAAATTTTTAACAATATTTCCAAAACCCAAATTTTTCAGGACCAGTTCAATTATGAAGTCACTTTCTGGTGCTTACATATTAGAAACCACACATAAATCACCCCATTTTAGAAACTACACCCCTCAAGGTATTCAAAACTGATTTTACAAACTTTGATAACCCTTTAGGTGCCCCACAAGAATTAAATGAAAATGGGAATGAAATTTCAAAATTGCACTTTTTTTTTGCAGATTAAAAATTTTCTTCAACACATTAAGGGTTAACAGCAAAACAAAACTCAAAATCTATTACTCTGAATCTGGAGTTTACAGAAACACCCCATGTGTGCTCAAAAACTGAAGTATGGGCGCACAGCAGGCTTCAGAGTGGAAGGCTCACCATATGGCTTTTGGAGAGCGGATTTAGCTGGAATGGTAATTGGGAGCCATGTTGCATATGAAGACAATCTGAGGTGGCCTTACAATGGAAACCCCACAAAAGTCACCCCGTTCTGGAAACTACACCTCTCAATAAATATTTCTAGGTGTGTAGTGTGCACTTTGACCCATCAGGCATTTCACAGAATTAGGAAACGCTTGGCTGTGAAAATGAAAAATAATTTTTTTTCCCAGAAAACGTTTTTCATTTTCACAAGGGGTAACAGGACAAAATCCACCCCACATTTTGTTCCCCATTTCCCCCTTGGCTTTTGTGAGCTATGTCGCATATAAAGACACCCTGAGGTACCCCTAGTGTGGAAATGCCTAAAAAGTGACCCCATTCTGGAAACTACACCTCTCAAGGAATATTTCAAGATGTGTAGTGAGAACTTTGTCCTCAAAGGTAATTCATAGAATTAGCTGTGAAAATGAAAAATTATTATTTCTTCCAGAAAAATTTACTTTAGGCCCAAATTTTTCACTTTCAAAAGGGGGAACTGGAGAAAATGTACCCCCTAATTTATTGCCCATTTTCTCCTGATTAAAGCAATACCCCATATATGTGCTTGTATACTGCTATATCAGCGTACCACAGGGGTCAGAAGGAAAGGAGAACCAAATGGCTTCTGGAAGGCAGATTTCACCGGAATAATTCACAGGTGCCATCTTGCAATTGAACACACCCTGAGGTAACCCTAGCGGAAACCCTCAAAAAGTGACCCCATTCTGGAAACTACACTTCAAGGAATATTTCAAGGTGTGTAGTGAGCACTTTGAACCATCGGTCATTTCACAGAATTAGGAAACGCTTGGCTGTGAAAATTAAAAATTAAAAAAATTTCCCCCCGAATACGCCAACACCCCATATGTGCTCAAGAAAAGATGTATGGGTGCACAGCAGGCTTCAGAGTGGAAGGAGCACCATATCTCGTTAGGTGAGCGGATTTCGCTGGAATGGTAATTGGGAACTATGTCGCATGTGGAGACACCCTGACGTGGACCTACAGTGGAAACCCCCAAAAAGTGACTCCATTCTGAAAACTAAACCCCTCAAGGAATATTTCAAGTTGTGTAGTGAGCACTTTGAACCATTGGGTGTTTCACAGAATTAGGAAACGCTTGGCTGTGAAAATGCCCCATATGTGCTTGCAGCCTGCTGTATTGGCTCACAGCGGGTCTCTAGAGGCAAAGTGCAAAAACAGTTTTTTGTAAATCTGAATAAACCGACATGGATTTTAGGTGCCATGTCGCATAAAATATATTTTCTGAGGTCCCCATAAATTAAAAACCCCAAGAAGTGACCCCATTTCAGAGTAAGCATCCCCGTACAAACATTTTAAGTGGTAGAAAGGGTACTTTGCAGGAAACAGGTGTCTCACAAGAAAGCATTTCAAATCGCACATTTGTAAAAATGAAAAATTACTAGCAGACCCCAATTTTTCACTTTCACAAGGGATTAAAGGAGAAAATGCACCCCAGCATATGTTCCTCATTTTCTACCCTTTTTGCAAATACCCCATATGTGCTTGTAGCCTGCTTTATTGGCGCACAGCAGGTCTGTAGATGCAAAGTGCAAAAATGGTTTTTGCAGACCTGAATAAACCAACATAGATTTTAGCTGCCATGTCGCATTAAATACATTTCCTGAGGTCCCCAGAAATGAATAATCCCAAGAAGTGACCCCATTTCGGAAAAAGCATCCCCGTACAAACATTTTAAGTGGTAGAAAGGGTACTTTTCGGCAAACAGGTGTCTCAAAGAAAAGAATATGTAGTGGTTGTTGGAAAGTGGATATACAAGCGAGGTGGACTAAATCAGGGATATAAAGTTGAAATATTACAGGGAGTTGGATGAAATTAAAAATCCATGGATAAGTGGTAAATTCGGAAACAATCCTTTATGCAGAGGCCAGGTTTATCTGGGCAGGCATCACACTGATAAGTGGTGTATTTTCGTATTCCCTTTTGTTACAAACCCGACATTGTTTTTGGTTCTTGCCCCTCTTTGCTGTTTGTGGGACTTCACCAGGGAAATGTTGTCCTGGTACAACATGGGAACCATGACCTCCTGAAGTACTCGGGCCCTCCCCTTCCTGACTTTGGAAAATTACGGCCTTGATGACTACCTCTTGGAACTGAAGGAAAGTTCCTGTGTGGCCTGCAGCTCGATGTAAAATGTACGCATTGTACAGTGCCATCTGTACAATGTACACGGCCAGGTTTTTGTACCACACCTTAGTTTTACGCATGGCACTGTAGGGCTTCAGAACTTAATCAGACAGATCAACCCCTCCCATATGCCTGTTGTAATCAAGGATGCAGTCTGGCTTGTTGACAGTGGCAGTGGTACCTCACACTCGGGCTGGAAAACTGGTGTGAGTGTGAATGGTGGTCAGTACAAGGACATCCCGCTTGTCCTTGTACTTAACTGCCAGGATGTTCTCATGGCAGAGAGCCTTAGGCCTCATGCACACGGCCGTTGTTTTGGTCAGCATCCGAGCCGCAGTTTTGGTGGCTTGAATGCGGACCCATTTACTTCAATGGGGCCGCAAAAGATGCAGACAGCACTCCGTGTGCTGTCCGCATCCGTTGCTCCGTTCTGTGGTCCGCAAAAAAAATATAACATGTCCTATTCTTGCCCGCGCTTTGCGGACAAGAATAGGCAGTTATATTAAAGGCTGTCTGTGCTGTTCTGCAAATTGTGGAACGCACACGGACACCATCCATGTTTTGCGGATCCGCGGTTTGCAGACTGCAAAACACACAACAGTCGTGTGCATGAGGCCTTACTGTCGCCTGTAGGGAGGCCTCTCTAAATTTTTGCATACTGTGCCGCAAGCCACAGTACCTCTGGCTTTTAGGGACATGAATAGGGGTATAATAGTTATCCACATAAAGGTGGTAACCCTTATCCAGCAGTGGGTGCAGTAACTCCTAGGACGGGGGGGCATTCAGGGGGTTGTATCCAGGAATCTTTCCCCTCATAAACCCAGAACCTGTAGGTGTACCCGGAGGTATTCTCGCACAGCTTGTACATTTTAATTCCGTACTGTGCCTGCTTGCTCGGCAGGTACTGGCAGAATGTAACCCTTCCCTTAAAATGTACAAGGGACTAGTCTATGCTAATTTATTTTTCTGGGGTGAACACCTCTGTAAATTTGGAGTTGCTCCAGGAGGGGTCTTATTTTGAATAGATGGTCAAATTGTTGGTCATTTGGGGGAGGGGCACTGTGCGTTATCATTATAATGTAGGAATTTCAAAATGGATTCAACTCTTGAGCGGGACATGGCCATATTGTAAATTTGAGTGTTGTACAAGACATCTGAACTCCAATATTGTCTAATTTCATTAATTTTTTTACCAGGCCCATATGCAGCAACATCCCCCAAAATGTAATGTCGGCTGCATTTACTGGGGTCCATCCTAGCGGTCTAGCATATGAGGATGTCGGGTTTTGAACTATAAACTGCTGGGCATATAAATTTGTTTGGGTCACCATCAAATTTATGAATTCGTCAGAGATTTTTTTATTTTTTTAATCTATTTCTGTGAAGCCCATGCAGTCAATCTGAATTCCAGTTTCCCACAAACTCTGGAATTTGGGGCTTATAATCCTCAGGCGGTGTGGTCCATAGGGGATCACTGGGGGGGGGGGGGGCTACTTCATCTCTCCTGGGGCGTCTCCTTGAGGGTCCCTCATCACCGGATGACGATGATGTTGAAGATGTAGAGAAATGTGGCATCCTCTTCTCCCTCACTTGCAGACTCAGTTTTATAGGCAAGGATGGCGTATGCATCTTCAGCGGAGTAAATTCTCTGGGATGATGGGACATTTTTATTTTTATTGGTGTGTGTAAAATGAAAAGTGTCAGGGGGTCTATGTAGTGATTTAACACATGAGGGGGCTTGTAATGAATTTAAAATAAAATGTATGATAAAGAAAAAAGAGAGAAGGAAAAGAGAAAAAGAAAAGAGAAAAAGATGAGTGAAAGAATAAGAAAAAAAAAAAGGGTAAAAAAGAAAAGCACTCAAACCTGAGCAGATGCTGTCAGTAATTGACACTACTGATCGGTGCTCAGCAGCTGCAGGACCCACGCAGACGGCACGTGTGTGGGTTTAAAAATCTAAACTAGTACTAACTAAACTTGACTTATTTATATATATATATATATATATATATATATATACTGTACAGTGGATATAAAAAGTCTACACACGCCTGTTAAAATGTCAGGTTTCTGTAATGTCAAAAAATTAGACAAAGATAGATAATTTTAGAACTTTTTCCACCTTTAATGTGACCTATAAACTGTACCACTCAATTGAAAAACAAACTGAAATACAGTTTACACCCGTAACCCGTTTAGTTTACACCCGTAAACTAATACTTTGTTGAAGCACCTTTTGATTTTATTACAGCACTCAGTCTTTTTGGGTTTGAGTCTATCAGCATGGCACATTTTGACTTGGCAAGATTTGCTCACTCTTCTTTGTAAAAACACTCCAAATCTGTCAGATTGCGAGGGCATCTCCTGTGCACAGCTCTCTTCAGATCACCCCACAGATTTTCAATCGGATTCAGGTCTGGGCTCTGGCTGGGCCATTCCAAAACTTTAATCTTCTTCTGGTGAAGCCATTCCATTGTTGAATTGAATGTATGCTGGGTCGTTGTCATGCTGAAAGATGTTCAGCTTTCTAGCAGAAGCCTGAAGATTTTGTGCCAATATTGACTGGTATTTGGAACTGTTCATAATTCCCTCTAGCTTAACTAAGGCCCCAGTTCCAGCTCAAGAAAAACAGCCCCAAAGCATGATGCTGCCACCACCATGCTTCACTGTGGGTATGGTGTTCTTTTGGTGATGTGCAGTGTTGTTTTTGCGCCAAACATATCTTTTGGAATTATGGCCAAAAAGTTCAACCTTGGTTTCATCAAACCATAACACCTTTTCCCACATGCTTTTGGAAGACTTCAGATGTGTTTTTGCAAAATGTAGCCTGGCTTGGATGTTTTTCTTTGTAAGAAAAGGCTTTCGTCTTGCCACTCTACCCCATAGCCCAGATATATGAAGAATACGGGAGATTGTTGTCACATGTACCACACAGCCAGTACTTGCCAGATATTCCTGCAGCTCCTTTAATTTTGCTGTAGGCCTCTTGGTGGCCTCCCAGACCAGTTTTCTTCTCGTCTTTTCATCAATTTTGGAGGGACGTCCAGTTCTTGGTAATGTCACTGTTGTGCCATATTTTATCCACTTGATGATGACTGTCTTCACTGTGTTCCATGGTATATCTAATGCCTTGAAAATTATTTTGTACTCTTCTCCCGACTGATACCTTTTAACAATGAGATCCCTCTTATGCTTTGGAAGCTCTCTGTGGACCATGGCTTCAGCTGTGGGATGCGACTAAGAAAATTTCAGGAAAGACAAACTAGAGCAGCTGAACTTTATTTGGGGTTAATCAGAGGTACTTTAAATGATTCGATAAGCAGGCTTGGTTTAAACTGTAATTAAACATATGTGCGCACCATAGGGTAATTCTGCGGGTACCAGAAAGTGAGAAAATAAATTGCAAGGCTCACCTTGTAGGGTTGTGCTAATGTTAGGCACAACTCTAATGAATGCTCATCAGGAGGACCTTGAAAACCTGGAAAGTGGTGGTCTGCAGCCACGGGAGAAGTCTACTTATCAGAGATGCCTGGAATCCCCAAGAAGATATGTAGTTGCAGAAGTAAGACGTCCCAAGGCGCAAAAGACCATCCACAGGTCACCAGGATCAGGAGTACAGAATTTTATTGCAGTGATACTAATAATTAGTGTCGGATAGAATGTGTAAGGCTTCTTTAAGGTAATCATCCGCCCAGTGTTTAAATGCATGTAGAGAACGTGCGAACCCCGGGGAGGACGCACATAGGGGCGCGGCCTTGGCGATGCGCTGAGAACGCCGTATTACTAGGCACTCATCAGCGCATCGTTCCACACTGGCTGGCTTAATACTGGGTAGCAGCGAATGCTAGTGATGGGGAAGCTATTGAATGATGTGTAGATCGGAGGAAAAGGGGGAGAAACACACACATACACAGATGTGAATGCAACACTTAGAGACATCGCATTCAAGAGGTTAGAGTGGTGAAGAAGACCAGATAAACTATTAATGTACTACCCAAGGAATATAATGTATGAGAAAATGATGTGATCACCTAATGAGACAATTCGGAGTGTATTAAATACATTGGACAAAATCTGTGATTATGGCTCTCATATGAAGCAGCCAAAGCTCAGTTGCTCATTAAGTCCATTGGGGCAGGGGGTATTCAATTTATGGATCCACCAAGTCTCCCTCTGAAGGATCCGTCTGTCTCAGTCACCTCCCCTGGGGGACCTGGTGATCACTTCAATCCCTTTGAACTTTAGTGTGTTCGTACAGCTCTGACGGTATTCGTTCACGTGTCTTGCCACGGACATGTCACTTTTGTTGCGGACGTCATTGAGATGTTTCCCAATGCGACGGCCAAACTGTTTTGCCGACGTATTGTATGCCGCATTCACAAGTGATCAAGTAGAAAACCCCTGTGGTGCGACAGTTAATGAAGCCATTTATGTAGTGGCTATATCCGCTATCATGGTTGATAAAGGATTTGCCGGTTTGCACATAATCACAGAACCTACAGTTGCCACATCTGTAACACCCATTCACCGGGTTGCCAAGCCAAAGTTTGGGGCCTGGCTATGTACCAAGCGATCCCTCAAATACTCCTTTTGGTAATTTGATGGGTAGGAATTGAGCGCATCCCCTAGGTCAGGATCCATTAGGACTGTCTCCCAATGTTTAGAGATAGTACTGCGGTCTTGGGCGGCGGCAGTGTCAAACGTGCCTACCACTCTAATGATTTTTGCAGTTTCTTTCTTTGGGCAGTTAGATGCATGCAGCAGATCAGTGCGTTCCTGATCCCGTGCCCTCTGGAATCCGGTACGCAGGACCCTGTCAGGATATCTTTTACGTAAGTCGCCTGCCTGGTTAATGAATTCCCTCTCCGTCTAAGGCCCTGTGGGAATGCCCCGTTTGAGTGTTCCTGGATGGTTACTTTCCCATCTCAATAAGGAATTAGTTGACGTTGGCTTACGATAAATACAGGTCTCGATTTGTCCTGATGTACCTTTCTGGATAAGGATATCCAGAAAGGGTAAGTGATCCTTCTCAATTACGGAGGTAAACCTCAGATTTATCATGTTCTTGTTGAGATCTACCACAAAATCCTTAAATTCTCGCTCAGTACCGCTCCAGACCATAGCAACACATTAGCGAGACCTGTCAAAGGGGGATCCCCAAACATAATAGTTTCTTCCCACCAGCCCAGGAGCAGATTTGCATACGATGGCGCACAGGAACTGCCCATTGCGGTGCCCCTGAGATAGTGGAAGTACCGGCCGTCAGTGACGCGTGGATGACATCACTGGGATTCCCGCCGGGGAGGCGGGGTTCGCGCCTTCTCTACATGCATTTAAACACTGGGCGGTGAGATACGCCGGCCCACACTACACGTGTTGAGGAGGAGCCATATTCTGTCCTCCCTGCTGATACTTGGACCACCGGACCTTCTGAACCATTGACAGGAGGCAATTTTCTAATAGCAATACGCCTTAGGGCACCCCGTCAGGTCTCCATTTCTCTATTGTTAGGTCCACTTCAGCTTTATATATAAGACACCATCTTCATGATATCTTAGTGAGAGAGTGGGGGGCTGCTCAGTTCACACAAGCCATAGGTGGTTTAACACCCTCCTCCGCCTCTTCAAGCTCTTTTTTCCCTGATGAGTCTGGGACTTATTTTAACTACAGACGAAACGCGGAGGGATCTTTCCTGCCCTAGGGATCCACACTCAACTAGTACCCTTAGGCAGGGACGTCCAGGGTCTCTAATATTGTAGGGCCAGGTTCTGGACAGGTCACCCTGGGTCGGGCCAGAGGGCATTCTAGGCTTGACAGGGCTTTCTAGGGACAGTGGGTCTCATCTGGACCCTGTCCGCAAGTAAGACTGATCTCTGGAACCACATCACGACATCCAGATGATCCCCATCTACTGGTAAGACTGTTCCTTTTATTGTGTGGAATATTTACAGGATTTGGAGAAACTTGTTACTTGTTCGTGTGGGTGTGACCACTCATCTACGGTTCCCCATGACGATATTATTTGTTGTGTGTAAATTTTGTTTGTGACATGTTTGTGGTGTGTTCACACTTGGCACTATATGTAATATTAGTATCCTTTTATCATAGTATCTATTAAACTTTAAGTCTTAGACTGTACTACCTCCTGTTCTCTGAAATAGTAATTATTGTAGTAGTTGGAGAGATCCTTCCATTATTTCTCTCCTGGTGGGCGCTTTTTGGCTAGGGCTCATCGGGGACAGTTTGCTACCTCCCTGTGACGAATACCAGACCTCGTGCCCGCTTGACGTCACCTACGTCGAGCTCACGAGATGAGGTATGGTCACGGCTTACCAAAGTGTGAAGTTACGCCCTCCAGAGGAGCAGGTAAGGTCAGCTTGGTACAGTTTACACAGACACCTTCTGTCCACGTGGGCACAGAGAGGCAACGGCTGAGAGCCTTTTCACTGACGCCATGAAACAGCACCTTCTCAGCCCGGGTATACTGCCACCAGCTTCTCGTTTGATATAAACCCGGTCCGCTAACGGGATTATATAGGGTGAGAAACCAACCCGCGGTAGCTTATAACTAGGCCAAAACACTGACGTGGGGATTCGTGATCGAGATACAAGATAGCACAAGATTAAATTATATATTTTATCGCCTTAAGGGCACACTAGATATAACACAATAGACACAGAGAATATATACAGTGGTCTAAGGTTACAGGTGATATAAGTACAACAGGGTTAAGCAGAGCAAGAGTCAGTTACCGAGTAGATGAAAATTCCTTTGGGTCATAATGGTGGAATAGTCCTTGGCTGCAGTCACGTGGGGGCAGTGAGGTCAGCTGGTTCCTGGTCTCTCCAAAAACATTGGCACCATGTGACCCCCTTTAGAAAAGACACCGTACGCTGGCTTGCATGGGCTTATGACCTGTAGCCGGCCGCTCCCCTCCCCGCCTATGGATAGGGTCCACCCCTCCTTCTCTGGTGCTGGCAGAAAATGACCCATAAAACCCCTTAGGGCTCATAGCCCCAGACCAGAATGTCGCAGGAAGAAGGTTCCAGGCCCAATTGATCCGCCTGGGTGTCGGCTACAACTCCGAGAACACGAAGTAGGGCAATAATGGTTCTAGTTTTGTGTCCAAACATGGTGCTGCTATGTGGTTTCTGTGGGGAGATATGTATATCTCCCCTGCCGGGCATCCTAGCCTCAAGCCAAGACCACATGGACGTTTGGCTTTGCACCAGGATCGCAAAAAGATAACCGAATTATGCCTGGGATGGACTGACGGTTCATAATTCCTTTTGAAATGTAGATGCCAACGTGTCTGGGAGGTGTCAAAGATCCTGGGCAAGGGCTGAGACCTCCTGCTGGGGGTTTTCCTGCAGGATTAGCTTGCCTGCAAACTGGCTGGTTGAGGTGTGACTTTATCCACCTGGGGCCTCCTTGAAGCCTGGACCACTGGAGCTTCTTCCCTTGCTAGCGGACAATCAGATGGCTGAGGGGGTGGGAACATATTTTGCATGTACACTGATTGTGTACATGCCAAAAGGTGAATCAAATGACAATCAGGGCTGCCAATAAATGATAATCCATATTCCTTACACGCCCATATTCCGGTTATTAAAACCCTAGATGGTTCAACAGTCCATTCTACTCCAGACATTGCATCTTCTTTCCACACTTTCTATTCAAATCCACAGGTCTCTATTGAATGTTGATCCTAAAGGGATTCTATCATTAGATTTTACCCCTATAACCTAAACATCATCTCCGGAGTAATAAGAATAATCCTAAACTGGCCTTTAGTTTTTTATAACCTGTCAATCACTCACTTAAGGTGCCCAAGGGGAGGTCCGTTAATACAGGGTGCCCAGCCGCACCCCTCGCCGTCCGTTGCTCAGTGCTGCCTTCGTTGTCTTCTGCGCCGCCTTCTACAGCTCAGCGCCGCCTCCACAATCCTACCCGTTCCTCTGCACACTAGGCTCAGCCAGATGCGCCACGGACTCCTGGCCGCAGCTTTCTTAAGCGAAGTGCGCATGCGCCGGCCTGATGCGCATGCGCACTTCGCTCAACAAAGCCTCTGCCAGGAGTCTTGGGCACTGGACGGCGAGGGGTGCGCACACCCTGTATTAACGGACCTCCCCTTGGGCACCTTAAGTGAGTGATTGACAAGTTATAAAAAACTGTTTTTTGGGCAAATAGAGCCACAGTGAAGTTTAATAAGGCCAGCTTAGGATTATTCTTATTTCTCCGGACATGAGCATATGTTTAGGTTATAGGGGGAAAATCTCATGACAGAATCCCTTTAAAATATACACCAAACTCATGGCGAACCGTTTGAATGCCTTTCTGCCCTCTCTCATCCACCCGACCAGGTTTGGTTTCTGTCGGGGAGGGAGGCACGCGACACCACATTGAAGACACTAGATATTATCCCCTATGCCAAGACTCATCATATTCCTCTCATGGGCCTATCCTTAGATGCGGAGAAGGCCTTTGATCGCATTTCATGGCCTTCCCTCCGTTCTATCTTGTTGCACATAGGCTTGGGTCCTTGGTTCATGTCTAAAATACTCACCCTTTAACATATACCATCTGCCCGAATTAAAATAAATGGTACCCTTTCAACCCCCTTTCTTATACACAATGGCAATCGACAGGGATGCCCATTGTTACCCCTACTTTATGTTCTAGTAATGGAATATCTCATGTCTGCAATCCGTGATAACCCAGACATTTCTGGTATTGGCGATCATGAATATAAGTGCGCCGCTTTTGCAGATGATCTTCTGCTCTAAATCACTAACCCTCGTATCTCTCTTCCATCTCTGCAATGAGAGATTTTTCGCTTTGGGACATGGAACAATTTCAAGATTAATATGTCTAAATCTACTGCCCTGAATGTTTTATTGCCATCGACCTTGGTTACCTCCTTAAAAACCTCCTTCCCCTTCGCCTGGCCCACAGATGGCATCACTTACCTAGGGATCAATATTCACTCAGATTTATCTAATTTATTCAAGGATAATTTTGCCCCACTCCTCCACCAGTTCCAAAAGGACCTGGACTCTTGGCATTATAAAGATTTTCCGAGGTTCGGAAGAATCAGTATTTTAAAAAATGAGTCTTTTGCCAAAATTGCTCTACCTCCTGTAGACCTTCCCTATCCATATTCCCACCACATTTTGTACCCAAGTTCGTAGATGCTTTACGAAATTTTTCTGGTCCCCCGGCAAACCTCATATACGTTAAGAGATCTTAACGCGCCCCAAGGATGCGGGTGGGGTGGGTCTTCCGGACTGTAGGCTATATTATCACTCCTCGGCTTGCGCCCATCTGTTGGACATGTTTCATCTTACTAATCCAAATCCTGGGTTCGCATAGCTAACGACTCCTCCTCTTGCTCTGTGACTGCTCTCCCCTGGTTGATGGGCTCTTTGCGGGGCAACCTATACTCTCTCTCTTTTACTGCAGGCCACACTTTTGCAGTGTTAGGGTCCATTAGGCCAATTACCGAACACCCTATATTCCCCCCAGGGAAATCATCCTCCTCCTTCCTCAATAGTACAAAAACCTGTCCCCTTCGCTTCTGTCAGGTGCTCTCAGGGACTTCACTGAAACCTCTGCCCTCTATACTAGGTAACACAGCACTCCCAGCGCCAACATTATAAATACCTCCAATTTCAACACTTTTATTCTTATATACGTTCTTTACACAATCTCACCAGAAACTTCACAGTCTTTGAACAATTCTGCCTTGCGCCTTCAGCAGTGTTCTGAGATATTTCCTCCATGTACAAGTTACTCCTCCAACAGAGAGTAACTCCTTCTGTCGGGCGTGGGAACGTGACCTAGCCATGCAACTGACCCCATTTCAATGGCGGAGGTGCTACTTTCTCTCACATAAAGCTATAATCTCCACAAAAGCTATAAGATCACTATCCGTTGGTATAGGGTGCCTTTGCTCCTGCATAAATGGTTCCCCTTGGTTTCAGACCGATGTTGGAGATGTGGTTTATTTAGAGGAGGGTACACTGCTTCACATTTGGTGGCAATGTCCTGCCTTACGCAGCCTTTTGGGACTCAATACATAAAGCTATTTGTGAGGTGACAGGCATCCCGATACCGAATGCCCCAGAATCCTTTATTTATTTTTACTTTTTTTATCACGTACATTTTATTCAAGTTTCAAGACATTAATAAAAATAATTCGGCATAATTGTTACACTACATCAAATAGAAAAGCTGGCTCGCACGCCATGCGCGGAAGGAAGATGTAGAAGTCTCCACAATACAGAATTGAGAATATAAGCGCACAATGGGTGGCTATTGGTATCGTATCTGTAGTTATGCAAACAAACAAACAAACGAGCATAAAGAACAGCATAAGCAGCACCAGGGCACAGGACAACTAAAAAGGGCAGCCCCTCAGGGCAGCATACCAGAGGTCAGTTGAAATGAGTGAAGGCGATTAAAGCTGTTCCTTATGGTTTCCTTCGAGGATGGGATCTCCAAGATATTGGCTAAGACTCGTACTATGGAGTGGATATCCATTCCGACCATAGTGTGTTGAACCTAGACATTGAGGGTAATCGGATGTACCACGTTTTTTCGTGCATGCAAGTGGAATTCACCAACGCCACTACCTCACGGAGGGAAGGGGTGTCTGGGGTTTTCCGGTGCCTAGTAATAACCAACTTGGCGGCCATGAGCACGTGTGCCATTATCGATCTATGGGTATATGGCAGGGCATCGATGTTGATAAAGAGGAGGGCTGCTTCTGGGGACATAGCTATGGGAGTAGGGAGAAGGCTATTTAAGAAGTCCTGAACTTCTCTCCAGAGATTAGTAATAGAGAACCTCTGCCCCCACACTGTCTCCAGCAGGCGGGACTGGCTGAGGGAAACATCAAATGCAGTCTGGACGGCGTGCAATACCACCGCAGGCTTGTTTTGAAGATCGCCTCTTGGTGGCTCACACAGCGGAAGGCTGAATGGGTCAGTCGGAATGCGGCATGCCACTGATCCTTGGAAAAGGTCCGACCCAGATCCATCTCCCATTTCTTTAGGGGGGGTGGCTTAGACCATTCAACCTCTTGTGTAAGAAGAGGGAGATACCCCCCTTTTTTGGAAACCTGTCGTGGAGGTACCTCTTAACCACCTGAGGCATATACAATGAGGTTTTCTCACCCTTATCTAAAAAGGACCTAATCTGTAGGATTTTTTTAAAACTCTCTATTGGAAATGTGGAACTTGCTATGGATATGGGAGAATGATAAGACCTTGTCTGAGCCCAACATGTCCTGTATAGATCGGATCCCACAAGCAGACCATGTCCTGAGGTTCAGATCTTGGATGTGGTCAGTTAGACAGGATATCGATAAGAGATTGGGGGATATTAGAGATATCTAAAAACGTTTTCCAGGCTGAAAGAGACAATTTAATAGCTTGTAAGGGGGATTCACGGGAGGGGAGTTTCCACTCCGTTCCCACTAATAGGGAGCGGAGGGAAGAGAGGGTGAGCGAGGTCCTTTCTATTGTTACCCAGTGTTTGTCTGCTGAGTCGTTTCACCAATGGACCAGCTGGTCTAAAAGGCAGGCCATGCAATAGTGTTTCAAATCAGGAACCCCCAATCCTCCCTCTTTTCTTTGTCTCGTTAGAATGGAGTACTCTACTCTGGGATGCTTCAAGTCCCATATAAAGCCCATCATTTACCACTTGGCAGCATTAAAAAAGGAGATTGGGATTGGGATTGGCAAGGTTCCGAAGAGATAGAGGAGTCTTGGGAGAAATAACATTTTATAAGCAGCTACTTTTCCGAACCAAGATATGAAGAGTTTCTTCATATTTTTAATGTCTTTAGCCAGATCTTCTAGCGGGGGGAAGGGGGGGGGGGGGGGAATTAGTGTGGAACGTCCTAGACACTGGCTGCGTCAGCTGTACGCCAAGATATGATATACTCTCCTGTTGCCAGTCTAGTGGGAATAGATTCTTCAGTCGGCTCATTTGTTCAGCAGGGATATTAACGGGGAGGCATTGTGACTTGTCTATATTTAGTTTGTAATAGGAGACCTGACCAAATATCTGTAGCAAAGCAAACACTCTCCGAAGGGACGACTCAGGGCGTTTACAGATCACAATTACGTAATCTGCAAAAGTGCTACCTTGTGTTCAATAGAGCCCATCTCCACGCCCACTATTTCCGGGTCCCGTCGAATCAGTTCCGCTAAGGGCTCTATGGATAGGAAGAAGAACAGGGAGGACAACGGGCATCCCTGTCTAGTCCCATTTGTCAAGTTAAAAACATTGGAAAGAGCTCCATTAGTACATACTCTAGCGCAAGGGTTTGAGTATAAGGCGGAGATGGCCGAATATATCGGGCCCGAGAGTCCAAATTTCCTCAGGGCCGAGAAGGCATAAGGCCAACTAACGCGATCAAATGCCTTCTCAGTATCCAGCGTCAAGAACTCAGTCGAGGTGGTTGTAAGATGAGCCGTCTGTAAAAGCGGCAGTAGTCTCCTGGTGTTGTCCGGAGCTTGTCTCCCCGACACAAATCCAGTTTGGTCTATGGAAATCAGAGAGGGGATTACATTCAAAAGCCTAATCGCTTATATCTTGGCATACAGCTTGACATCACAATTCAGTAATGATATGGGACGATAGCTGGTAGTATTCAGTGGAGATTTGCCCGATTTCGGGATGGTGACTATAAGAGCCTCCAACATTTCTGCCGGGAAGGAACCCGTTTCCATGGCTGTGGAGAAGACTGGCAAGAGGTGTTCAGTAAGGCTGTGACTAAACTTCTTGTAGTATAGTGAAGAGAAGCCATCGGGGCCAGGAGCTTTATTCAGCGGGAGAGAACGAATCACAATGCGAATTTCCTCTAAGGAGATCGGTTCGTTAAGGGGTTCCAACTCCTCAGCAGACAAAGACGGCAAATGTATTCGGTCAATAAAGGAGTTTATATCTATTAGGGATGGCTGTGGTATGGTCGTGTCATCTTTAAGGTTATATAGGCAAAAATAGTATTCTCGAAACGCATTTGCTATATCCCTGGGGGCAGAGACCGTCTGCCCAGTCACAGGGTGGTTTATGCCTTGTATTCTAGATTTAAGTGCTAATTGTTTAAGCCTATTTGCTAGAGGTTTTCCGGATTTATTGTCTTGGGCATAATACTGAAATTTAAGTCGTTTCATGGATCTTTCATCAGTGTACATGAGGAGGGACCTCAGATGTAATCTGGCTTTGGAAAGCTCAGCTGTGCGGACCTCAGAGAGGGACTGTTTATTCAGGGATTCAAGTTGTTGGATAGAATGCATAGCATCTTGAATATCCTTGTCTCTTTTTTTACACCATATACTGCTCTGTTTCATTAAGACTCCCCTCATGTACACCTTGTGACAGTTCCACAAAGTATAGGGCTGGATATCTGGGGATTTATTCAAAGCAAAGAATTTGCCTAGGGAGGAGTCTATCTCCTTTTCCACCAATGGGAGAGATAGTAAGTAGGTGTTCAGTCTCCAAACATAGTCTGAGACTTTTGAGGGGCCCTCAGATTGGGTTAGTACCACTGGGGCATGGTCCGACCATTGTATAGACCCAATTTCTACTGCCAGGGATTTATCAGAGACCTATCAACCTAGAACATGTCAATACGTGAGTAAGTCTTATGCACCCCTGAGTAGTAAGTATAATCTTTTTTATTAACATGCAGAAGACGCCATACATCATATACCCCCATACATCATATACTCCCATACATCATATACTCCCAAGCCACTTTAGCGACCCCAATCCTGCAAGATTGGTGGTTCGCTGTGGAATCCAGAGAAGGGTTGCATACGGAGTTGAAATCTCCGCAGATTATCAAGTGTCCCTTTTGGATTTTCTTTAGCTTGTTAAGTGTGCGGTTTAGAAAACGTTTGGTATGACAGTTAGGCCTCATGCACACGACCGTTGTGTGCACCCGTGGCCGTTGTTCCGTCGAACGTTTTTTTCTGCGGTCCCATTGACTTTCAATGGGTCCGTTGAAAACTCGGCTACTGCACCGTTTTTTCACCCGAGCCCGTGACCCGTGTTTCGTGCCCGTGAAAAAATATAACCTGTCCTATTTTTCTCACGACTGACGGTTCGCGGCCCCATTCAAGTCAATGGGGCCGTGAAAAACGCGTTTGCACACCCGTTTGTCATCCGCGGCCGCGCCCGTGTCCGCGCCCGTTTTATTTCATACTTCTGACATGGTCAAATTGTCTGCCAAAACTTGTGCCAATAAATTCTTAAAAAAATAGATACAGGAAGTATATGGTCACAGGATATGGTAATTTCTAGCCTCCTGTGTAGACAAGCTGGTGTGTGGTGAGGCAGCCATTTTTCAAGTTTTTACCAGCCACCATGCCATGGTGGAACGTTGAAAAATTGATTACCCTGGTCCAGGAGAGGCCCGAACTATGGGACATCCGTGCCAACTCGTATTGCGACCGGGTTAAAAAGGATGCCTCATGGGAACAAGTGGCCCGGAGCCTACGAAAGCATGAATGGGCCAAAGCGGATAGCCGAGGTCGTGCTGAATTAGGTAAGTGATAGCAATGTAGTTGTGCTGTCATTTCCCTCTGTGTGGCCCAAATATGTAGTTTGTAATTTCCAGAGGGCACCATAGTGTTTTCTAAGTTGTACAGCTTCATTTATCCTAAAGCCCTGTACCTGGCTTATTATAGAGACGTGTATTAAATTCCATTTCCATATTTAAATGGCTGTCCTGCCCTTTGCGACAGCATACAGTACTCATGTATAATAACGTCTGGCTACTTTTTTCCTTGAAATTGCGCATCTTACAGTTGTCACCTTCACATATTGTAAAGTTTATTAGTCCTAATGGCTTGCATCCACACACCTGCTGGACTGTATCATGTGCTTTTTCCATTATTGCTTATTTTGCGCATTTTCCTTTTCCCTTTTTAATGTTTTTTTTTTTTTCCCAACAAAATTTCGTTTTTCTAAAAAAATGAAGATCTCACAATTGTCTTTCATTTCATTTTTAAACAGTCAAGCAAACCAAAACCCGCTGGGCTAGTTGCCGGGACCAATTCCGGCGGGAGGTTACCAGCAAAGGCCGGAGTGGGGAGGGAAGCTCCAAAAAACGGGCCTATATATACACTGCCCAGCTGCAGTTCCTAAGGCCAGTAATGGATTTGAGGCCGTAAGTAGTTTTCTGTTTTTACTATGAATGTATTTAAAGGGCACACTTTCGGTAGTATGTAGACGGGTAAAACTGACCCAGAAATTAAAGGATCCAGTTGTGTTCTTGTATTGTTGATCTATACTTTCTCTAGTGCAGCCATGTCATAACTGACTACATCCAGCCGTATAACAACGCAAACTCGCAGCATGGCAGACTAGCTGTAAACTTACCAGGGAGTTGTAGTTGTGCATCAGCTGGTGGGCAACAGTTTGTACATGCCTGGTGTTGTTTGTCTTCATTATTTTTGGGGTGTGGTTAAACCAGGGCCCACCGCTTATGATCTGTTTGATGAAACGACACGTGTAGTGTGCAGATTGCGCCTCCCCTCTCTGTTTTGTTTGTGTCCAATACATTTATTGTCCGTCTAGGGACATAGAGGTTTGCAATATGAACAAGAAATAGGAGAAGGCAGATGACACGTGCACACTGCACGCATTATTTCCTCATACAGTAGATCATCAAGTTTGCCGGCTATAAGTCACACACCAATCGATTGGTTTGAACCTATTTCAAGGATTGGTTTACTACTTACCCTAGCTTGCAAAAAGCCTCCTCTTGGAATAGGAATGCAGAATATGTATTTCATATTTTGGTTTTGGGACAATGCGACTTTGGTTTAATACAGACCGATTCCCTTACTTTGGTATGTATTTGAAAATGGAACTCCTTAGGTATTGGTATTGTCATTTATATTGCTTAAATGGTACTGAACCAAAGCCAACATTGATTCCTTTCCTAAAACATAGAAAATGTCAAAAAACCGGATCCATAGAAAATGGATTATAATGATGTTCCAACTACGGTTGACCAGCAGGATTAAAAGTAATACTCTCACCATGGTCAATTGAGGGCTGGTACATGTTCATTCTTAGTAAATGATCGCATACTCGAATCTATTTTCCGCTTCATACTTTGGAAGGTGGTAGCAGGTCACATCCTGACGAGATGCCGTTGGCAGTGGTTTTGGCCCTTGAATGTTGAATCCTCTTCTGTTGTTGGACGGCAAACAATGTTTTCCTTTTTCAGTAACATTATGCCTTTACAAGACTTCTGCTAGCGTTACATGTAAAATGCTATTATTTTCGATTTTGCACTGTTCACCTCTAAGCTAGTAGTGAGTAATTAAAATCAAATGTCTGATCTATGCTACCACTCTGTATCTAATTTGGAGACACACGCCAGATTGTAACTAATATAGTCTGTGTATTTATAAATGTAATCCAGGCCAAAATGTAATGTACTTTTTTTTGGTAATTCCATTTCAGAACTGTGGACAGTCTGGATCCCTCGGCTGATTCTGAGACGTCTGGGAGTGAGACCCCTGCGGTTTTCTCCCCCGCCACAAGTCCTGCTCCCACGCCGGCTGAGGACCCTGAGGACTCCACCCAGAGCCAAGCCCCCCAACCACTATCCAGTCCACCGCGGATTGTTCAACCCCAGCCCAGACGTCGCCGCCACGTCCCTCCCTCTTCCTCTGTGCCAGAGTCGGGAAGCAATTGATGCCCGAGTCATCGATTTTCTGGCCCAGAGGAGGAGTGATGGCAAGGAGGAGAAAATGTTGAGGGGACTCGGGCCGCTACTGCAGCAGGTCCCTCAGAATGAGCAGCCTGACTGCATGGCTTGCTTGAACATGGTTATAAAAATGTTCATTTGCCCCAACCATGGGGACCTCATTGGGCAATTAAATGCCATGAAAATAAACATCGAAAATGCAGGCCAGCAGCCAAATCCTGCACCATATCCATTCCCTCCCCAACCCACCCAAGGCCCTTCTTATGCCCCCCCCCCACAGTACCTTCCACCTCAGGGGCCTATTCATTCTGGGGGCCAGCCCCTTTACCAGCCCCGTTTACCAACTGGGGCCCCACCAGAGGCCCAGGTTAGGCCACGGTCCACGTTTGCACCTGGCTCATTCACTCGGGACCTTCTGGATTTATAATTTGGGATGGTTGTTTTTATTCAAGCACTTTATTTTTATGTTATTCGTGTGATGTTATATAATTAGCCTTGCTAGTGTTTTGGGTGACCCCTAATTTTGAGTAAAGTATGGTTTGGGTCCCAAAAAATTGACTATTGTTTTATTTACACACTACACACAACATGTACATTTTAAAATGCATTCTAAAACAAAAGCTACACACACTGTATCTCACAAAGCCACACTTTATTTGGACGATCAATATCTTTATTTAGGGTTCCTGTGCAGATGAGGTATTAGAAAACTTTTTGGACCATACGAGCAAATAATCAAGATGTTTCTGAAAAATACCATTTAGACAGAAACATCATTAATATTTAGTTATATGTATGTTTAAATATGTGATGTCCAAAAAATCTCAGCCCGCAAGCCCACGTCAAGGGTCCTCATTATCTTGCGAGTCCCTACACTCAACTAACACAATCATTTATAGTAATTTAGCTAGAAAATAAAAAAAACTAAAGAGCCCAGAAGATTTCAAAAACTGCCACGAATAGCGTCCCTCTGCCACGGCAAAAACCCCTCTGGGCTGATAAAGTAGTCTGCAAAGAGTTCCCGAACTGCAATGCCTGCAGTCCCAGGTCGTCTATGCAGGATCCTTTCCAAACCCAAATCTGATGACGTAGGAAGATCTTCCATGTCAAGAGAAGAGGAAGCCTCGTGAATCCTGGTGAAGTTGTGTAGAACAACACAAGCTTGAATCACCAGGGTAGCATTCTCCGGATCCATCTGTATGGATGACAGAAACACCCTCCACTTGCTAGAGAGTATCCCAAAAGCGCACTCCACATACTGACGGGCACGAGTCAACCGGTAGTTGAAGATACGCCTCCTGACATCCAAACCACGCTTTGGGAAGGGCCGCATAACATGTGGAGTCAATGCAAACCCTTCATCCGCCACGATGACAAACGGAGCCGGCGGACCTGCATATCCGGGCAGTCTTCTGGACTCGGGCAGGGCAAGCTGGTTGGCACGAAGCCGCTCACCCATTCTAGAAGCACTAAAGATGCGAGCATCCGCAGTGCTTCCATAGGACCCGATATCTACCATTATAAACCGGTAATGACTGTCAGCAACAGCCATCAGCACTACCGAGAAAAACTGTTTATAATTGAAGAAACGGCTCCCTGAGTGTGGCGGCTTCTTCACACGGATGTGCTTGCCATCCATTGCCCCGATGCAGTTTGGTAACTGCGCAGAATTTTGGAAACCCTCAGCGATCCGAAGCCAATCGTCCACCTTGGGCTGTGGCATCACCGTCTCTCGGAGTTGCTGCCAGATGACATGGCAAGTGTGTCGTACAATTCTCGAGATCGTTGAGGTCCCTAAAAGAAACTCAAAATGCAGGGATGCAAAAGAGTTCCCAGTGGCAAGGAATCTGTAGGAAAAAGGATATAAAAAAAAAAACTGTCATCAACAAATCGCATGTAAGAACAGATTCAGGATTCTAGTATAATGCTGTATACACTACACGATTGAAAACACCATATGTCTAGTGGTGGGGAACCTATAGGACGGGTGCCATAGTTGGCACTCAAGGCCCTGTGTGTGGGCAGTACTACCACAACTAAGTGACAACAACTATGTTTAGCCCCTTTTTAATGCAGTAAATGCTGTGCAAGTGCACAATTATGTGAACATTATGCATGATGAGGACGTTAGCTGGAAATCTCATGGGTTGCCAGCAGCACAATCATACCAAATAGGGTCCAGACCGGTACATCAACTTTGACCAAGGTGGTGCACGCAGAGAGAGATCCTGACAGAGGGACCAATTTCATTCAGACACTACCAAAAACCACGGCACTCGCCAGTATTGGATGAAAATTGTTGACAGATTAATAACTCAGAAAGGAAGGTTACAGCTGCTGAATCACGGCGGACTGACTGTATTAAACACCATTTTTATCAAACGCCTGGCGAGTGCAGTGTATTTTTGGAGTGTCTGGAGGACGATAGCTGAACACAAGTTTGGAACTTGCTCCAAATTGTAAAAATTAATCAAAAAATGATAGGTCATGTGACAGGGATTAATGTGTTAAGAAACAAACCATTAAACTCCCCCCAAATAAAAAAAAAGGGCAAAGAAATGCTACTTCAGCAAACAGTAGCACATGTCTCACAGCAGCCATTTGGAGCACGTTACTCCTAACAGAAGCACTGCACATTTCTGTTGAAACTTAACAAGTACTATACTGCTTACCTCAACGTGACGATGAGCCTTTCCTCAGGAGTAATGCTGCGCCTCATATTGGTGTCCATAAAGGTAAGGACAGTACGTAGAGACGACAGCAATCGATCAAATGTACCCACTGACATCCGACAGAAGGAAAAGAACTTCTCCGGATGGCGGCGAAGATCTTGGTATAGCGTATGGAAGTGTCCTTTCCGGTACCGTTGTGAAACAATCGGATGGACCCAAAATCGTCGCCTTCTACTCGGTTCCTCATTCATCAAAGGAGTGCGCTGTCCCCAACGCCGAGAAACCAGCCAATGCAGCACGACCTCGTCCTCAGAATCAGACATGGTGATACAGTAAAGAGAGCAGCCAAAATAACCTCTGTACTCTGGAAAGACTACAGAAAATGGCCACAAATGCATACTCAGATGCCCTTGATTTATAGCAGTATCCTGGGTGGAGATATTAAAATGACATTTTTTTAACCATTCCAAGATTTCTGACGGGCCGCAAAAAAAACGGGAACACGGACACACGGAAGCACAACGGAAGCAAAAACGGCCACGGATCAACGGAACCACGTTTTGCGGACCGAGAAAAAATACTGTCGTGTGCATGAGGCCTTAGGGGTATAAAGGTTGAGGATAGTATATTCCACTGCATTCAATAGACAGTGTACTATAATATAACGGCTTTGGTGGTCAATCCAAGTTTGGCAGATCTGAACCGCTACAGAGGTTCTGAAGGCTATAAGGACTCCTCTCTTTTTTGGGGGGAATGATGAATGTATGATAGTAGGGTAGGTTTTGTGGTGAAGTTTGGGCGGATTGGAGGTTGATACATGCGTCTCCTGCAAGCAAGCAATGTCACATTTTTGGGAGCATAACTCCCTCCACATCACCGACCTCTTGAAGGGACTGTTTAACCCCCTCACATTCATTGACAATATCTTAAGAACCATTGTGGGTAGGTACCTGATGATATGCTACATTATTGGTACTATTATGTCGGAGGTAGGGGGGTTGCCCAGCTCCTCCGGTGGTCGTACATCGAAAGGCCTCGTCCTTTAAATCCCCGATACTGCAAGATGCTGTAAAAAACAAATGGTAAGTGGTAAACAAAACATAACAGCAAATTAACATTAGCTGTGTCTAGAAACAGAGATGGTATTTCCTCTGAGGGGCACAGATGAGATCGGGGGTTAAAACTGTGAAAATCACCGTTCAACGACTGAAAAAATCTCCCAGTCTCCCTCACCCATAGTGAATAGGGGAAGGAAGAGGCAGATAGGCATGCAAGACTAGCAATTATATACATACATTCATGTTGTGGGGACCTCATGCCATTCTTTGGTCATCTTCGTTGGGGGTGCTCTGTTATCCCGAGGGGGGTTGTCCTCCAACGGGGATGTTCCATTTGGATAACAGCGTCATGCCCTCCGCAATAGAGGAGGCTGCGAAGAACGTTCCTATCTTGTTGATGAGAATCTTTGTAGGAAATCCACAACGATAAGGAATAGCATGTTTCCTCAGGATGGATGTCAGAGGCGCTAAGCGTCTGCGTGCCAGCAGAGTGTCTGCTGAGAGATCAGTAAATAGTTTCAGTGCAGAATATGGCTCCTGGAGTGGTTGCTGTTTCCGCGCTTTTGATGTGGTAGAAGGTATACCGTGCGAGTACGTCCGCAGAACTGCGTCCGGAAGGTTGGGAGTTTTAGGTACTCAATGCGCACGATCAATACTGAGTTCATAAGTCACGCAATCTGGGAGCAGGTGCTTGGTGAATTGTTGCAGATAGTCCCTAAGTTCCAGACTAGGAACTGACTCCGGGATGTTGCAAAACTTAATATTGTTCCTGCGGTTGCGGTCCTCGTTATGGGCCTCCGCAAAGGCCGCCATCTTTGATTCCACATGCGAGACTCTGTCCCCAATGTCAGAGAGTTCTTTATGGAAGGGGGATATGATTTTAGTAAAGTCTGTGTGTAAAGAGGAGCGCAGCGCAGTTAACATATCTTTGAGGGTGGCCTCAGAGACCACATTGTCTGAGGTTTGGAAATTTTAAAATATGTCTGGCTCCTCTGTTTGAGGATTGAGCAGAGAGGGGATATCATCTTGCCCCTTGATACTGTAAATACATTTCTGCTGCTGTGACCCTGCTGACAGGGCGCCTGCTTCCTTCATGGGGGAGGAGGTGCGGTCGCCTTCTATTGAGGTAAGTTCATCACCCTCCAGACCGGAGGATTGCAGGGAGTCCCAGTTCCCATTTAGGGAAAATAGCTGGTCCGCTGGGGGGAGCGGGGAGGAGGCTGCTGCGGGGCGCAGTGGTGAAGGCAGGAGGTTTGAGCAGGACGGACTTCTTACCCGTGCTTCTGATGCTGCGCCATCTCTGCCTGTCCGGTCGTCGTGGAAGAAGTGCTCCAGCTGCAGCGAGCCTTTCCCTCTTGGCCCCTTCCTCTTCCCCATCTGTTTGGTAGCCATTCTTGGTGTTATAAAGTCGCTGTGGCAGTCGCTGGGCGAGGAGTCTGAGAGTCCAGAGCCGGAGCTCTCCTTCTATGCAGCCATCTTCAGTTCCGGCCGGGCCACTCCCCCAGAATCCTTTATTTTATATGTATTTGACTTCACTATTCCAGCTTACAAAAAAATCACTTAAAGGGCTTCTGTCACCCCACTAAACCGTTTTTTTGTTTTGCTTACTTATAATCCCTATACTGCGATTTATGCCTACATAATCTAATTAATCATTTTGGTCCAGTAGATTGTGTTAAAAACATGCTTTTAAAATATGCAAATTACCTTGCTACCAGCAAGTAGGGCGGCTACTTGCTGGTAGCAGCCGCATCCTTCGATCCTAAAGGCGCCCCCTCTGCATGTTGATTGACAGGGCCAGTGAACGGGATCGTCCTCTGCTGGCCCTGTCTGCTATCAAGATCTTGCGCCTGCGCCGTAACGGTATTCAGTCGGCGCAGGTGCACTGAGAGGCAGCCACTCGCTCAGCCGCTCCATCCTCAATGCGCCTGCGCCGATAGCGTCACTTCTACACCCGGCACAGGCGCATTGAGGATGGAGTAGCCGAGCGTCCGCCTCTCAGTGCGCCTGCGCCGATTGAAGACAGGTACGGCGCAGGCGCGAGATTTTGAATGCAAACAGGGCCAGCAGAGAACGATCCCATTCCCTGGCTCTGTCAATCAACATGAGGAGGGCGTCTTTAGGATCGGAGGATGCGGCTGCTACCAGCAAGTAACCGCCCTACTTGCTGGTAGCAAGGTAATTTGCATATTTTAAAAGCATGTTTTTAACACAATCTACTGGACCAAAATGATTAATTAGATTATGTAGGCATAAATCGCAGTATAGGGATTATAAGTAAAAAAAAAAAAACAGAAGCCCTTTAAGTATCTTATTCAAGCAGCGAAGGCAGTTATTCCACGTCACTGGAAATCGACTACACTTGAAGAATGGTTTGAGGAAGTGATGTTGTACCAAAGAATGGAGGAACTGATTGCCCACAACACTCACAACCTCACCCAATTTCAGTACGCATGGAGCCCCTGGGACTCCTTTCATACCTCTGGAACATACCGGACCTTTTAGGCGGACTCCCTACACTGAGCTCTTCCCCTCTTTTCTTCCCTTCCCTCTTTCTCCTTCCCCCACCCTTTTTCTTTTTATATATATTACTTATATCTCCTATGCTTATTGGTTGGTATCATCTCCCACTACTGTTTTACTAATATCTTGCATTAAGATATCTTTGAGTATTAAGTCTATTTGATTGCTGTTCATATAAGGACTCGTCTGACGTAGTAATGTCAGACTTTAGCCTTCTGCTAACATGACGGAATTACACAGTGCTATATTATCAATTCGTGGCCAAGTCCTTCTTTTTCTTCCCCTCTCTCTGTCCTTTTTGTTTTTTATGTATTTCTTGTTAATATCCTGTACTAAGAGTGATTGTTAAAAACGGAAAAATTCAATAAACTCTTTGAATGAGAAAAAAAGTGTCGAATCAGGCATACCATGTGACAGGGCTTTGCCAGATGATGGCTCTGAATCAATCAGGATTATAGGTGACTTTGATGAAGCACATGAGCAAGTAAGGGGTTTGCTCTCTCAATACTGGGGTATCCTGCGGGCAGAACCGGACATAGGGCATCAGTGATTGAAAGCGAATGGTACCTCTGCCTGAGTAGCTATAAGCGTTTCTAAGAACGATCAATAAGGCCTATTTGGTCCTTCTGCACCGGTTCTGTTGTGTCCACTGATTATTCCCTGTTGTGTATTCTAATATACAACGGGTGAAATACCCTCAATGCGCCCTCCATCCTGATCACGGCATTTGGGGGGAGGGGGGGGGTTGCCACCTTACTGAGGGGGTGGAGTTACATTGCATAAAAACCTGGGCTTTTGGCAGCTGCACAAGTGCCGGAAGAGCTGCCTCTGAAAGAAAAAATTGCAACTATATCTAAGACAAGCAGGATGACACAGGTATATTTCCACTATTTCATTTAATGTTTGTGTGTCATTAAAAGATATCCACAGTGTCCCCATAACAGTGACCTCTACGGCACCCCACCGCCATAACAGTGACCTCCGCAGCAACCCACCCCTTAACACTGACCCCCCCACAGTGTGCCCCAATTCCTTAAAATGTGAACTCCTCAGCACACCACCCCGCCTAACAAAGACCTCCACAGCGGACACCTCCTTAACGTTGACCTCCACAGCACCCCGCCCCCTTCACAGTGACCCCTCTTATACTGCCCCGCCCCTTTAACTGTAACCTCCACAGCACTATACCCCTTAACAGTGACCTCCACATCACTGCCCCTTTAACAGTGACCTTCACAGTACCCCACCCCTTAACAGTGACCTCCACCAATCTATGCCCCGTTAACAGAGACCTACACAGCGCCCGCCCCTTTAACAGTGACTTCCACAGTACTCCGCTCCTGTAACAGTGACCTCCACAGTACCCCGCTCCCTTAACAGTGACCTCAACAGCAGCTTCCCCTTTAATAGTGACCTCCACAGTCCCCTACCCCTTAACAGTAACCTCCACAGTGCTCGCCCCCTTTAACAGTTACCTCCACAGTGCCCTGCCCCATAACAGTAACCTCCACAGTGCTCGCCCCCTTTAACAGTTACCTCCACAGTGCCCTGCCCCATAACAGTAACCTCCACAGTGCTCGCCCCCTTTAACAGTTACCTCCACAGTGCCCTGCCCCATAACAGTAACCTCCACAGCACCCGCCCCTTTGACAGTGACCATCACAGCAGCCGCCCCTTTATTAGTGACCTCCACAGTACCCTGTCTCCTTTATAGTGATTTCCATAATAACCTGCCCCCTTAACAGTGACCTCCACAGCACTCTGTTCCCTTAAAATGTGACCTCCACAACACCTGCCCCCTTAACATTGACCTCTACAGCACCCCTCTCCACTTAACACTGACCTACATAGCGGACTGTCCCCTTAACTGTGACCTCCACAGCACTCCGCTCACTTAACAGTGTCATTCACAGCGCCCTGACCCTTTAAAGGTGACCTACAGCAGTAAAGAAAAATGGCTGGGTTGTTATGGAAACCTGGTGTAAAACTGTGTGTATGTGGAGACTGAATGACTTGTGAGCTTCTATTGGCTGATAAGGGTCATGTGACCATGTGTATGTGCCAGTTGGGGTATGAGTAAAAGAGCTGCTAGAACAGGTCATGTTATGGTGTCATATTTGCATTTTTGGGGGATATCTCAGGAACGGCACATCCTAGAGACCTATATGCCAAATCTTGTGCGGACCAGTCCAGTCGTTTGGCCGTGAATAAAGAACAGACAGACAGAAATTCATTTTTATATATATAAGAGATCCAATTCCTTTTCTTACAGGTCATTATTGTCTTTAATTAACAGTATATAAAACCCTACAAAATTAGTATACACTTAAGGTCATGTGAGTTACATCAGCCTCTACAACAACGTTAGCTAAGCTTCGCAATCAAAATCATATTAACCCACAAATAAGCTGTCTTATACTAAGAATGTCCTTCGTTGCCTATAGCACCCAATCAGAGCTCATATTAATGACCTGTATCACAATAGAGGCTGAGCTGTGATTGGTTGTTATATGCAACCTGATGAATATCCAGGCTAACTGCCACAACAGCCAACAGACAATGGCTCCTGTAGTTTGGTGGTTAGGTTACTAAGAGTATTTTTTGGCAAATAATTGGAAAACGTGGGGTGAAAGTTTCCACTCAAAACATAGTCTATGACTTTCCCTCCAGTCACAGGAGGTAGCTGTGTAAAATTTTGTGATTGTAAATGTGACGGTGCGGACTGCTTTAGCGGACACACATACATACACTCAGCTCTATATATATATATATTAGATTCTAGAGTGTCGTTAGGGCTCCTGATGATACACTGTTTGGTGTGGAAGCGTGTAGAGCCTAGGGCTGATGCACCGCAAATAGATACATTGTTAAGTAGAATTAAAAGATGTTTAGCAAGCAGCAATAATGAGAATACGGGAGGTGTAACACTCTATCCCTCAGAGTCATTACAGACAGCAAGAGTGGGGGATTTTCTTCCTCAGCAGACTTTTAGAGTTGGGGTGGTTAGGTTATGGCACCTTTATATTCCAGTATTTTTATGACAGCAGTGATGGTTAAGCCCATCTCCTGTGTGTAGGATTTTGTGCTAGTGTTAATCATCCATCACAATTTTTCTTTGAGGGACCTGTGTTATCTAGTAGACATTGTGTCTGGGGAATCAGAATAAACATAATTTTCCTTGTTGGTCTCGTAATGTAATATAGGGAACAAACGGGTATGTTTCACACAGGTGTCTGAATGATCAGGTTTTTCAATCTTTATTTTTTGTAATCTCTCCCTTTTTTTAATATAATGTTTTTCTGTTTTCTTTTTTGTGTCCAATATTGCAGTGATTAAAAAACATTTCATGTTTGAAAATTAAAAAAGAATAAAAAAAGTAAAAAAAAAAAAATCTAATTTATTTCCCTGTCACATTACATCTGAGGTAAAACAGACTCAACATTAAAATGGCTTCGCTTCTTATGCTGAGAAAGAGCTGATCTATGGTTATAACATTTCCCACATTCTAAACATGAAAATGGCTTCTCCCCTGTGTGGATTAACTGATGATTAACAAGATCAGATTTCTGGATAAAACATTTCCCACATTCTGAACATGGAAATGGCTTTTCCCCTGTGTGAATTCTCTGGTGTTTAACAAGATCAGACGTCTGCCTAAATTTTTTATTACACTCTGAACATGAAAATGGCTTCTCCCCTGTGTGAGTTTTCAGATGCTCAATAAGATTTGATTTCCTCGTAAAACGTTTTCCACATTCTGAACATAAAAATGGTTTCTCCCCTGTATGGATTAAATGATGACTAGCTACATCCGACTTGTAACTAAAACGTTTTCCGCACTCTGAACATGAAAATGGTTTCTCCCTTGTGTGAGATCGCTGATGTTTATGAAGAATGGACTTCTTGGTAAACCTTTTCTCACATTCTGAACATGCATATGGTTTCTCCCCTGTATGGATTAACCGATGATTAACAAGATCAGATTTCTGAATAAAACATTTCCCACAATCTGAACATGGATATGGCTTGTCTCCTGTGTGAATTCTCTGATGTTTAACAAGATCAGACTTCTGCCTAAAATTTTTATTACATTCTGAACATGAAAATGGTTTCTCCCTCATGTGAGATTTTTTATGTTTATCAAGAATGGACTTCTTGATAAAGCTTTTCTCACATTCTGAACATGAAAATGGCTTCTCCCTTGTGTGTATTACCTGATGTTTAACAAGATCGCTACTCTGACTAAAACATTTTCCACAGTCTGGGCATAAATATATCTCCTCTCCTGTGTGAGTTTGCAAATGTTGAATAACACTTGGGTTCTTTGTGAAGAAATCTGAAAACTCTAAGCAAGTTCTCTGATGTTTAAAAAGAAATGTTTTCTGAGTAAAACATTTTCCACATTCTGAACATAAATATGACTTCTCCCCTGCGTGAGTTTTCTGATGTTCAATAAGATGCAATTTCCTTGTAAAACATTTCCCACATTCAACACATAAATACGGATTCACCCCCGTGTGAGTTCTTTGATGTACAGTGAGATAGGACTTTTGGCGAAAACTTTTCCCACATTCAGAACATGAAAATGGCCTCTCATCTCTATGAATTCTTTCATGCATAGAAAGGGTAGATTTTCTTTTAAAACATTTCCCACATTCAGAACATGGAAATGTTTTACACTCGCTCACTCCTGCAGTTTGGTTACGAATCTGTGATTGTCCAGAAGAAGGTTCCTTGTGATTACTTCGATCTATAAAAAGATCTCTGGTGTGAAGGCCTCCTGAGGGTATATTTGTAGAAAGAGGTGTTAAGGAATGTTCTACCTGATTGTCTTCTGTGATATTATATTTTATTTCTGATTCTGGAGACAAATGAAGATTTCCTTCAAAGTCTTTGATGTAGTCATCTGCTGAAAATAAAAACAGGTTGCATTTCACCTTTTGGAAAATAACTTTTGTTCATCTCATGATTCCTCTTACCAATTGGAGGAGATGTGCGTTTTTACAGCAATTGCATTTTTTAAAGATGCAAGATTAAAACAAATGTGTTTCACCCATAAAAAACTGCATAGACAATTACCAGATTAATTTAACATGTTTCACCTGTAAAAAAAAATTTAATGCTTGTTTTTTATACTTTTTTTTTGTGATATGTTTTTGATGTTTTTTTAAAGCAACACAAAAGCAACTTCTTTTTTTTAATTAAATATATTTTATTAATTATAATACAAAAAATTAATATCCATATTACATTTGTAATATTATAAAATCCATGAGTCCGTCAATTTCTAATTTGTAGGAATAATTAACAATAATTTCATACAAATATCCATGATTGTAGAGGTAGTAAAAATCAAGTGGAGATCTCACTTACTGGGGGAAAAAAGCGGGAATCACCCGGCATCCACAGCCTAATAAAGCAGACACCTGAAGCATCTCACTTAACATAATATTATCTATAACTAACAGGCAGAGAGCAGAGGCCCGCAGCCCAGACAGCCACCAGGCAACTTCTTAATCTATCCTTAACCCTTAGGATACCAGGGGTTTTTTCATTTTTGCATTTTCATCTTCCTTGGGCCATAACTTTTTTATATTTCTGCTAATAGCTGTATGAGTGCTTATTTTTTGTGGAACAAATTGTACGTTTTAATGCCACGATTAATTACGGCATGAAATGAAGTGGAAAGCAGTAAAAAGAAAAATCAAAATGGGGTGAAATTGAAAAAAAACACACAATTCCTCCACCGTTTTACAGGTTTTGTTCGCATGGTGTTTCATTTGTGGCAAAACTGACCCATGCCCTTCATTCTCTGGGTCAGTATGATTACAACGATACCCCATATGTATAGGTATTTTATGTCTAAATAGTGTAAAAATAAATGTAAACTTTGCTAAAAAAAATCCGTAGTTTTTATTAATATCATTTTGGAGTGTGCGTTACTTTTTTAGCACATTTTATTAAATTTTTTCGGGTACGAGAAGCAATGAAAAATGGCAAATTCACCGTATTGGAAATTTTTATTTAATTTTAATAGTATTAGTTTTTCGTCGTGGTGATACCCATAATGTTTATATTTATTGGTATTTATTTTGAAATTATACGGAAAGGGGGGTGATTTAACCCCTTAAGGACTGGGCTAATTTTCACCTTAACCTCTTCAGGACACATGACGTACCGGTACGTCATGATGTCCTGGTACTTAAGGACACATGACGTACCGGTACGTCATGTGTTGTTCCGATCACTGCCGCCCGGCTGGCAGTGATTGGAACAAGGTGCCTGCTCAAATCATTGAGAAGGCACCTAGGCTAAAGGCGCGGGGGGGTCCCATGACCCCCCCATGTCGGCGATCGCAACAAACCAGAGGTCAATTCAGACCTGCGGTTTGATGCGCTTTTTGCCGTTTCCGATCCCCACAGTCCCTGACCGCGGGGATCAGAAACTTTATAATGCCCAAAATATATATGTTCCTCCCCATGCACCCCTGAATGATATTATGTGGGTGTCATGGTCTTACCTTCTTGCTGTTCTCCTTCGTTTGACATGTGCTGGCGGCCATCTTGGTTTCTGGGTTTCTTGTAGCCTCCCACCCTGCGGCTTCTCCTTCCCACTGGGAGGAGCTGGATGCCTAGCTCATATATATATGGGAGGTCTGTGGCTTCAGTTCCTTGCTTGGTCCTCCTGTGTTCACATGCTTCTAAGACTGCTGCTGCTTCTGGTTCCTGATCCTGGCTTCGTCTGACTACCCTGCTGGTTCCTGATCCAGGCTTCGTCTGACTACCCTTCTGGTTCCTGACCTCTGGCTTCGCAAGACCCTGCTTCGGTTTAGCCATCCGTTTGGACTTTTGCCTGACAGCTTGATTTTCAATAAAGCCTTCTTATTTCCACTTATCTCTTGTTGTACGTCTGGTTCATGGTTCCATGACATTAGGACCAAGCCATGAATTCTGACGGTACAGGGCCATCCTCGCTACCTACGCTGGTTGCCAGACTTGATCAGCAGGATCACCTGTTGGGTCGGTTCGCTGTGGCGTTGCAAACCCTGCTTGAACGCACGGCTCATTTAGCTTCCGTTGCCGATGGGTCGGTTGTCGCTCCTGGGCCCGCTCCTACTGCCGCTCCGGTTGTTGCGCCAGAGTCTACCCCGACACCTGTTGCTGCGCCTGTGGTGTTTCGGGGTATGACCGGTTCTGCCCCCCTTCCACAGCGCTTTGGGGGAGAGCCAACTCAGTGCCGAGGTTTCCTTAACCAGGTGGGCATTTATTTCGAGTTGCTGCCACATGCCTTTCCTACTGAGAGATCAAAGGTGGGCTTCTTGATCTCGCTGCTCTCGGACAAGGCCTTGGCCTGGGCCAGCCCTTTATGGGAGAACAACAATCCGGTGGTTGCCGAGTTTTCCGGTTTTGTTGCTTCTCTTCGGAAGGTATTCGATGTGCCGGCTCGTGCTGCCTCTGCTGCGAAGCTCCTTATGTCCATCAGACAGGGTTCACGATCCGTAGCTGAATACGCCATTGAGTTTCGTACCCTGGCAGCAGAGGTGGGCTGGAATAATGAGGCTCTGGTCGCTGCTTTCTCTCATGGTCTCTCGGATGCCTTGAAGGATGAGGTTGCAGCTAAGGACCTACCAGTGGAGCTCGAGTCTCTTATTTCTTTCCTGATTTTGATTGACACCAGACTCAGGGAGAGACCTTCCTTTAAGGAGAGCCTGCGGAGGTCTTCTAACAGATTGGCGCCTACGTTTGCTGTCCCACCCGTGCCTCCCTCTCCTCCCACGCCTCCTGGGGATGACTTGTCTGGGGGTGAACCCATGCAGCTGGGGTTTGCTCGCCTGTCCGAGGGGGGGAGGGTACTCCGGAGACGCGAGGGCCGATGCATGTACTGTGGTCTCGGTGGGCATTTTCGGTTGGCATGCCCGAACCGTCCGGGAAACGCTCGCACCTGAGATCCTGTCGGGGGCAGATCTTGGGTGGAGTCTCCTCGTCCCCGGTTTCCCGTGTTGACAAACCACTGATTACTGTTGTCCTCTCCTGGGTCGGGGGCTCGGTGACGACCCAGGCGTTGGTGGACTCTGGTGCTGGTGGTTTGTTCATTGATAGTGTGTTCGCTGCCGCCAATTCCATTCCTCTGCAGCCTCGAGGTTCCCCACTGGCTCTTGAGGCGATAGACGGCAGACCCCTTCTGCCGCCACACGTGACTCATGAGACCCTTCCAGTGGGGATGGCCATTGGTGCCGTTCACAGAGAGTCGGTCTGTCTCCAGGTTATTTCGTCTCCACACTACTCGGTGGTCTTGGGGTACCCCTGGCTCCAGAAGCATAATCCGACTTTCGATTGGAGATCGGCCGAGATCCTCTCGTGGTCACCGCAGTGTGGGGCTAGTTGCATCCATGGGTCTGTCAAGTTGCTGTGTACTTCCTCGGACTCTCTGTTGCCTCCTGAATACGAGGAGTACCGGGATGTATTCGATAAGGTGCGTGCGGTTGCCCTACCTCCGCACCGCCCATACGATTGTGCCATAGAGTTACAATCTGGTGCCGTTCCTCCTCGTGGCAAGGTCTATCCACTGTCGGTAGCGGAGAATGAGGCCATGGAGGAGTACGTGAGGGAGGCGCTTTCACGCGGACACATTCGCAAATCCTCGTCCCCGGCAGGGGCTGGATTTTTCTTTGTGAAAAAGAAGGGCGGTGAGTTGAGGCCTTGCATCGATTACAGGGGTCTCAATCGCATCACGATCAAGAACGCTTACCCGATACCCTTGATTTCCGAGCTGTTCGATCGCCTCAAAGGGGCCACGGTCTTTACCAAACTCGACCTGAGGGCGGCATATAACCTGGTAAGGATCAAGGCGGGCGATGAGTGGAAGACCGCGTTTAACACCAGGACCGGTCATTATGAATCCTTGGTTATGCCCTTTGGGTTGTGCAATGCGCCCGCAGTCTTCCAGGAATTCATCAACGATGTTTTCCGTGACCTGTTGCAGCAGTGTGTGGTGGTCTATTTGGATGACATCTTGGTATATTCTGAATCCATGGAGGCCCACATTCTGGATGTCAGACGAGTGTTGCAACGGTTATGAGAGAACAAGCTGTTCGGTAAGCTTGAGAAATGCGAATTTCACCGATCCCAGGTAACCTTCTTAGGTTACATCATTTCCGCTGAGGGGTTCTCCATAGATCCTGAGAAGGTTTCGGCTGTCTTACAGTGGCCCCAGCCCAGTGGTCTCCGTGCCCTGCAGCGCTTTTTGGGCTTCGCCAATTATTATCGGAAGTTCATCAGGGACTTTTCAATGCTAGCCAAGCCTCTCACGGATCTGACCAGGAAGGGCAGTAATCCCCAGGTCTGGCCGCTCGAGGCCATCCGAGCTTTTGAGGCTCTAAAGTCCGCCTTTGTGTCGGCTCCGATTCTGTCGCATCCCAACCCTGGGTTGCCTTTTGTCCTCGAGGTGGACGCGTCTGAGACGGGAGTAGGCGCCCTTCTGTCTCAGCATAGAACACCAGAGGGTCCTCTGCTTCCTTGTGGGTTTTACTCCCGGAAACTGTCTTCCGCGGAGTGCAACTATCAGATTGGTGACAGGGAGTTATTGGCCATCGTGCAGGCCCTTAAAGAATGGAGGCACTTGCTCGAGGGCTCGGTGGTTCCGGTTCTCATCCTGACGGACCACAAGAATCTGACTTACCTCTCTGAGGCCAAGAGATTGACACCACGTCAGGCCAGATGGGCTCTGTTCTTGTCACGTTTTAATTACGTGGTTTCCTACCTACCCGGTTCCAAGAACATCAGAGCGGATGCCTTATCACGGCAGTACTCCGAGCTGTCCGGGGAGGAGTCGATTCCGACTTCGGTCATACCTCCGAATCAGATCCTGGCCGCCATTCGCACCAGCCTGACCTCTCCCCTGGGTGAGCAGATTTTGGCGGCTCAATCTGGTGCTCCCTCTGGGAGACCCAACGGCAGATGTTTTGTGCCTGAGGAGTTGCGCACTCGGTTGTTGCGAACCTACCATAACTCCAAGGCCGCGGGGCATCCTGGAAAGAATCAGCTGTCCTGGGCTGTTTCACGTCTGTTCTGGTGGCCTTCTCTACGTTCCGACATCGCCGCATATGTAGCGGCATGCTCCGTTTGTGCCCAGAGTAAGTCCCCTCGGCACCTTCCGTTGGGCCTTTTGCAACCCATAGCCACCGGGGAGCGTCCATGGTCACACCTGGGGATGGATTTCATTGTGGACCTCCCTGCATCCCGAGGCCATACGGTCATTCTCATGATTGTGGATCGGTTTTCCAAAATGTGCCACTGTGTTCCTCTCAAGAAGTTACCCTCTGCACAAGAGTTGGCCACGATTTTTGCCAGGGAGGTCTTCCGGTTGCACGGTTTGCCCAAGGAGATTGTGTCGGATCGGGGGAGTCAGTTTGTGTCCAGGTTCTGGCGCGCCTTTTGCTCCCAGTTGGGGATTCATCTCTCTTTCTCCTCGGCCTACCACCCTCAGTCCAATGGGGCCGCAGAACGATCCAATCAGGCCTTGGAACAATTCCTTCGTTGCTATGTCTCCGATCACCAAGACAATTGGGTTGACCTCCTGCCTTGGGCTGAGTTTGCCAGGAACACGGCGGTGAACTCTTCCTCTGGGACGTCTCCCTTCATGGCCAATTATGGGTTCCAACCTGCCGTGTTACCGGAGGTATTCTCTCCCCAGGATATTCCGGCTGTGGAGGATCACCTTTCCGTCCTACGTGCTTCTTGGGTACAGATCCAGAGGTCCCTTGAGGTCTCTGCGCGGCGCCAGAGACTCCAGGCTGATCGCAGACGAGCGCCCGCTCCTTCCTACCAGGTCGGAGACCGCGTATGGTTGTCCACCCGCAACCTCAACCTTCGAGTGCCCACTCCCAAGCTGGCGCCTCGCTTTGTTGGTCCCTTCCGAGTGCTTCGCAGGGTAAACCCGGTAGCCTATGCCCTTGCGCTTCCTCCTGGCATGCGGATCTCCAACGTGTTTCATGTCTCCCTGTTGAAGCCACTGGTGTGTAATCGTTTCACTTCCTCGGTTCCTCGGCCTCGTCCGGTCCAAGTGGGCAATCGTGAGGAGTATGAGGTGAGCAATATCCTGGACTCACGCCTGGTCCGCGGTCGGGTGCAGTTTTTGGTCCATTGGCGTGGTTATGGTCCAGAGGAGCGTTCCTGGGTTCCCTCCGCAGATGTCCATGCTCCTGCCTTGCTCCGAGCCTTCCACGCACGCTTCCCTCAGAAACCGTTCTTTACTCCGCGGAGGAGGGGCCCTTGAGGGGGAGGTACTGTCATGGTCTTACCTTCTTGCTGTTCTCCTTCGTTTGACATGTGCTGGCGGCCATCTTGGTTTCTGGGTTTCTTGTAGCCTCCCACCCTGCGGCTTCTCCTTCCCACTGGGAGGAGCTGGATGCCTAGCTCATATATATAGGAGGTCTGTGGCTTCAGTTCCTTGCTTGGTCCTCCTGTGTTCACATGCTTCTAAGACTGCTGCTGCTTCTGGTTCCTGATCCTGGCTTCGTCTGACTACCCTGCTGGTTCCTGATCCAGGCTTCGTCTGACTACCCTTCTGGTTCCTGACCTCTGGCTTCGCAAGACCCTGCTTCGGTTTAGCCATCCGTTTGGACTTTTGCCTGACAGCTTGATTTTCAATAAAGCCTTCTTATTTCCACTTATCTCTTGTTGTACGTCTGGTTCATGGTTCCATGACAGTGGGCGGGTGGTGCAGGGGGAGGGTTGCGGGCGGTGCGGGAGGAAGGGGGGCGGTGCGGCAGGCGGGATCGCGATCCCCGCCCGCCTCCCCTTGAATAATCGTTGGTGTCTAGTGGGTATACCAGGGTGCCAGCACATTGCTGGCACCCTGGTATAAACGGCTCACATCGTTGATGCGATGTCAGCCGTTTAACCCTTTCCATACAGCGGTCCGTACGGACCGCTGTATGGAAAAGGTTGACAGCGCAGGGAGCTCCCTCTCCTACCGGGGGGCTGCTGTGCCTTTGCAGCCCCCTGATGGGAGAGAGCCCCCAGACAGCCCCCCGAAACCCCGTCCTCACCTTTCCCCGCCTGCGAAGTTGTGGTAGACGGGGAAGGTTCCCATGCTCAGGCGTCCTGCTGTCCATGGTGCTGAACAGATCTATGCTAAAGACATAGATCTGTTCAGTGTAAGTAAAATACAGTACAGTACTATATTTTGTACTGTACTGTATTATACAGACATCAGACCCACTGGATCTTCAAGAACCAAGTGGGTCTGGGTAAAAAAAAAGTAAAAAAAAGTGAAAAAAAAGTAAAAATCATAAAACACATTTATCACTGATTAAAAATGAAAAAAATAAAATTCCCTACACATGTTTGGTATCGCCGCATCCGTATCGACCTGATCTATAAAACGGTCATGTTACTATACCCGAACGGTGAACGCCATAAAAAAAAAAAATTTAAAACTGTGATGAAATTGAAATTTTGCCCACCTTACTTCCCAAAAAAAGGTAATAAAAGTGATCAATCAAACAGTCATCTCATCCCACAAAAAATGAGACCCTACTTAAGATAATCGCCCAAAAACTGAAAAAACTATGGCTCTTAGACTGTGGAGAAACTAAAACTTTTTTTTGTTTTAAAAATGAAATCATTGTGTAAGACTTACATAAATAAAAAAAATTGTATACATATTAGGTATCGCCGCGTCCGTGACAACCTGCTCTATAAAATTACCACATGATCTAACCTGTCAGATGAATGTTGTAAATAACAAAAAAAAACTGTGCCAAAAAGGTATTTCTTGTTACCTTGCCGCACAAAAAGTGTAATATAGAGCAACCAAAAATCATATGTACCCTAAACTAGTACCAACAAAACTGCCACCCTATCCCGTAGTTTCTAAAATGGGGTCACTTTTTTAGAGTTTCTACTCTAGGGGTGCATCATGGGGGCTTCAAATGGGACATGGTGTAAAAAACAAACAGTCCAGCAAAATCTGCCTTCCAAAAACCGTATGGCATTCCTTTCCTTCTGCGCCCTCCCGTGTGCCCGTACAGCAGTTTACGACCACATATGGGGTGTTTCTGTAAACTACAGAATTAGGGCCATAAATAATGAGTTTTGTTTGGCTTTGTAACTGGAAAAAAAATATTAAAATGGAAAATCTTCCCAAAAAGTGAAATTTGGAAATTGTATCTCTATTTTCCATTAAATCTTGTGCAACACCTAAAGGGTTAAATGTATGCAAAATCAGTTTTGAATACCTTGAGGGGTGTAGTTTCTTAGATGGGGTCACTTGTCACTTGGTCCTGATTCTGTAGTTTACAGAAATGCCCCATATGTGGTTGTAAACTGCTGTATGGCCACAGAGTTTCTACTCTAGGGGTGCATCAGGGGGTTTCAAATGGGACATGGTGTCAAAATCTGGCTTCCAAAAACCATACGGCGCACCTTTCACTCTACGCCCCGCTGTGTGGCCGTACAGTAATTTACGGCCACATATGGGGTGTTTCTGTAAATGGCAGAGTCAGGGCAATAAAGATACAGTCTTGTTTGGCTGTTAACCCTTGCTTTGTTAGTGGAAAAAATTGGTTAAAATGGAAAATTAGGCAAAAAAATGAAATTCTCAAATTTCATCCCCATTTGCCAATAACTCTTGTGCAATACCTAAAGGGTTAACGAAGTTTGTAAAATCAGTTTTGAATACCTTGAGGGGTGTAGTTTATAGAATGGGGTCATTTTTGGGTGGTTTCTATTATGTAAACCTTGCAAAGTGACTTCAGACCTGTAGTGGTCCCTAAAAATTGGATTTCTGAAAAATTTCAAGATTTGCTTCTAAACTTCTAAGCCTTGTAACATCCCCAAAAAATAAAATATCATTCCCAAAATAATTCAACCATGAAGTAGACATATGGGGAATGTAAAGTCATCACAATTTTTAGGGGTATTACTATGTATTACAGAAGTAGAGAAACTGAAACTTTGAAATTTGCAAATTTTTCACAATTTTTGGTAAATTATTTATTATTTTGTGCAAGAAAAAATAAAAATTTGACTACATTTTACCAGTGTCATGAAGTACAATATGTGACGAAAAAACAATCTTAGAACGGCCTGGATAAGTCAAAGCGTTTTAAAGTTATCAGCACTTAAAGTGACAGTGGTCAGATTTGCACAAAATGGCCTGGTCCTTAAGGTGAAATAAGGCTGTGTCCCTATGGGGTTAAGGACCAGACCATTTTTTGCAAATCTGTCACTTTATGTGGTGATAACTTTAAAATGCTTAGACTTATCTGAGCCATTTGAGATTGTTTTTTCATCACATATTGTACTTCATATGGCACTGGTAAAATGGAGTCCCAAAACATTAATTTTTATTTATAAAAAAATACCAAATTTACTAAATAAACTTAAGCAGTCTAGATGGAGCAGCATGGAGCATATTAGGCTACAACTCTTTTAAATGAAGCCATAACCCTTTCCTTATCGGGCTAGGGGCACATAATTTCTCTAAACCTAAATGTGCATTGCCCGAGTTGCTTTGATTTGTTTTTTTGCAACCTACTGAAATATCATTATATAATTATTGGATGTTGAATGGATGCTGGATTGAATAATTTTCAATACAAACATAGGCAGAGGTATGGGAGAAATAGGGGAAGAGAACAAGTAAAGACGATAAATGAGGATACAGTTGCAGACAGGTGTGCACCCTTGAGTTATTCACAAAATCACGAATTAGTTAGTAAAGTCAAAATAAGAGGTACCTAAACGTTAAAGAGTCCTATACAAAAGCAGCACATCTTATATAATACCATATTTTAAACATTAGGTCTCAGGAAAGAGAAATACATCTCATTTGTTACATAGTTAATACGGTTGAAAAAAGACATACGTCATCAAGTTCAACCAAGGGATAGGCGGGGATGCAAATCCCAAAGGGAATTGAAACTCAGATTTCTACATGCTTTCATAAGCATTAATGTTGTTTACTTTTAAGAATTTATCTAAACCCTTTTTGAAACTGTCGACTGTTCCTGCTGTGACCACGTCGTGAGGAAGTCTATTCAACAGCTTCACAGTTCTCACAGTAAGGCCTCATGCACACGACCATTGTGTGCACCCATGGCCGTTGTTCCGTTTTCCGTGATTTTCTGCAGACCCCTTGACTTTCAATGGGTCCGTTGAAAACTCGAAAAATGCACCGTTTGTCATCCGCCTCCGTGATCCGTGTATCCTGTCCGTCCCAAAAATAAGACCTGTCCTATTTTTTTGACGGACAACGGTTCACGGACCCATTCAAGTCAATGGGTCCGTGAAAGAACACGGATGCACACAAGATTGGCATCCGCGTCCGTGATCCGTGGCCGTAGGTTACTTTCATACAGACGGATCCGAGGATCTGTCTGCATAAAAGCTTTTTCAGAGCTGAGTTTTCACTTTGTGCGGATCACAGCCCCCTGTAAGAGATCGGGTGCTGCCAGGCAGCAGGGGGCAGTCATGTACACAGTTCGTAGTATATTCTAACTTGAAGCGTCCCCATCACCATGGGAACGCCTCTGTGTTAGAATATACTGTTGGATATGAGTTTTCACAATGTAACTCAAATCCGAAGGTATATTCTAACATAGAGGTGTTCCCATGGTGATGGGGACAATTCAAGTTAAAATATACCATCGGATTGGAGAAAACTCTGATCCGATGGTATAATAGGGACTCCTGACTTTACATTGAAAGTCAATGGGGGATGGATCTGTTTGCAATTGCACCATATTGTGTCAACGTCAAACGGATCCGTCCCCTAGACTTGCATTGTAAGTCAGGATGGATCCGTTTGGCTCCGCACGGCCAGACGGACACCAAAAATCAAGGAAGACCCAAAAAAGGTCACGGATCATGGACCTACGGACCCCGTTTTTGCGGACCGCAAAAAAAAACGGTCGTGTGTATGAGGCCTAAAGAAGCTTTGACGCTTCTGAAGACTAAACTTTTTCTTCTCCAGTCGGAGGCAGTGCCCCCTTATCTTTTGAGCGCATTTTACATTATGAGGCAGAAGGCGTGCTGTAAGCCACATGGGTTAACCTGGAGGGTGTCCAGGAGGAGTTTGGTAACCACAACAGTCTCAGGAGACAGACTAGGCTTGGTTTTGCAAATGATATTTAATTGGCTTTCAATTTGCTTCCAGTATGTCAAGATCATAAGACATGCCAAAAAGATATGGACATGTGTACCTAGCCCATTTATGCATCTCCAACATAAATCAGATTGGGATAACCCCATTTGTTTAAACTTCTGCAGATAATAATTATACCATCTGGTCATTACCTTAAAAGAAGTTAATGACACATGCAGGCAGTTTTGAAAAACCCATGTGACTTTGAGCAAATGTCGCTATTTCAGTGTCTGTGAACGATTTACTTGTCTTTTTCCCAGCTGTTCAAGTAGGCCAGTACGTCTCTGTGTTTGAATGTTGATGATGTATGATAAAAGAGAGAGATCATTTTGGGGGCAAGGGGTTCTTTGTCAATAGTTTTTTCTAGTCATGTCAGGTCCTCTGGAGTAGCGTATTTAGAAAACAAAGTGGTCAGAGAGTGAGAAAGCTCATGCCCCCTTTTAGAGCAAAAGGAGGAGATATTTACTTTAGAGCTATCTTGGGCATAATGTCTCTAACAGTCTGTTATTGGAATTTAGTTGAAAAGCTGGGGGCATCTACGACTTGTGAGAGAGTAAAATAGGGAATTAGGTGAGCAAGTAATGGCCGAGGTAGTCTAGAGAAAAAAGGGGATATGGTTGCAGGTATTGAAAATTCAAGTAAACCCCTTTGTTCAAGCCAAGCGTATTAAGGAGTTTTGCCAATTGAGTAGTATCCAATGCAGCGCCTAATGTCCACCCCCAAAATACTAAGACTAGGAACACAAATGTGTCCTTTTCAGAGAAGAAGAGATGGATTTAATCAAGGAAAAAAAACGACTGCGGCAGAAAAATAGGAACCATCTGAAAAAGATACAAAAATCTAGGGAGAACATATGTCTGGAGTAAATTCTTACTTCCTATCCATGAGACATATGGAATGGATAGGGAAGACAACATGGATTTAACGTTGTGGATCAATGGAGGATAGTTTGATTTATAAGGCAAACTAGAATCGTTGGGGAGTTAGACACCTAATTTGTTTCAACTGAGAACACTGCCATTTGAATGATGCCTGCTTACTGATAGTCTCCACTACCTTTCCTGGAGCAAAAATTTTAAGAGCCTCTCACTTGGCATAATTGATTTTGAAGCTTGATAAACTACGAAAGTCCTCAAAAAGGGGTATGATCTGTTGAAAGGCTGTAGCACAATTAGAGATAAGGAGAAGCAGGTCATCTGCAAAAGCTACATACTGGTTTACTACTTCAACCACCTTCAGACCCTTGATATGTTCCCTAATGGCTTGGAGCAAAGTTTCCATAACCATGACAAACAGGATGGGAGACAGCGGGCAACCTTTCCTGGTCTCATTAGAAATATCAAAGGCATCAGATAAGGTAGCATTGATCCTAATTCGGGCACTTGGATGTGAATAGAAAGACGTGATGGCAGAGACATACTGTATGTAGCGGGAATTCCAAACTGTAGCATAACTTTCAGCATCTACATCCATAGGAAAATAGGGTCTTTACCTTCCTTAAGCAAAATAGTAATAGTGGCACTTAAAGGGGTATTCCAGTTACCATAAATATAACGTATGTTTTAGACTAATTCATCATCAATAACCTCCTAATATAATGTACATTTCACATATTTACCGTTCAGTAGTTATAAAAGTAGTTTTCTTCCTCTGCTATCCACTATGTTTCCTCATAAATTACCATGGCATCGACCTATAGTTCTGAGCCTTTGTTAGGTCGAGCATGCTCAGTGTGTTGCTATCAATACTGTAGCTAAATGTCTTGTGAAACAAAGAAAGGGTCAGTGTGCTGGTGATGACTGAGTAGAGGGGGCATGACCGGACTGTATATCAGGCAGCCAATAAATAAACATCACCACTGACAGCAGGAAAGCTAGGGATTGTGGGGATTGTAGTCTTTGTGAGAGAAGATCAGGTGCCATGATACTCTGAGTGTGTTGCAGGCTCACACAGGAGCTAGATTGCAAGTTAAATTGAGACTCAGGGTATATATGTATAGGTACTGTATGGGTTCTGGTTGGGTCACAGCTTGCAGCCTTAATGCAGTTTTTCAAAAATTAAGTTACTTTACCGGAATACCCCTTTAAGGCTTGTTTTGAAAGTGCAGAGCCAGACATCTTCAGTGGATAATCTAGGGAGATACAATTTAGCTAAAAAGCTGTCCATGTCAGTACTCTTAGGGGAGCAAATATGAGAAGGAAGGTCCGAAGGCAAATAATATAGATTTTAATAGAAGGACATGAATGACTCGGCTATGTCACTTGTTCTTGTCATCCTATTGATCGCCTCAGTTTTGGTGGAGTGTATAAAAGTGGAATCTCTAAGTTTTCTTTTATATATATATAGGGCATGAGTTCAATATCTTTATCACCATGGGCATAATATTTAAATCTAGAATACTGATACTATTTAGCATACCTGACATTCAGGTGGTCTTTCAGATGCTCCCTAAGGGTAGCAAGATATTTTTGTGTCTCTTGCACTCTAGACTATGTAAGATCTCAATACCTGTTATCTGGGCTAGCAGAGAACTGAGTACTTTCTGCCTCTCCCTTTTGAGTTAGTGCCTAGTGCAATCAGCTCACCCAGCACAAACACTTTGGGGGAGATTTATCAAACTGTTGTAAGGTAGAGCTGGTTTATTTGCCCATAGCAACCAAAGAGATTGCACCTTTCATTTTTCACAGCTCCTTTGTGTTCCCACCATGTACTCAGTACCAATGTGTCTTCTGGAGAATTTTCATTAAAAGAGCGAACAAATTTATCTGAAATTGTTGAGACATACAGTACAGACCAAAAGTTTGGACACACCTTCTCATTCAAAGAGTTTTCTTTATTTTCATGACTATGAAAATTGTAGATTCACACTGAAGGCATCAAAACTATGAATTAACACATGTGGAATTATATACATAACAAAAACGTGTGAAACAACTGAAAATATGTCATATTCTAGGTTCTTCAAAGTAGCCACCTTTTGTTTTGATTACTGCTTTGCACACTCTTGGCATTCTCTTGATGAGCTTCAAGAGGTAGTCACCTGAAATGGTCTTCCAACAGTCTTGAAGGAGTTTCCAGAGATGCATAGCACATGTGGAATTATATACATAACAAAAATGTGTGAAACAACTGAAAATATGTCATATTCTAGGTTCTTCAAAGTAGCCACCTTTTGCTTTGATTACTGCTTTGCACACTCTTGGCATTCTCTTGATGAGCTTCAGGAGGTAGTCACCTGAAATGGTCTTCCAACAGTCTTGAAGGAGTTCCCAGAGATGCTTAGCACTTGTTGGCCCTTTTGCCTTCACTCTGCGGTCCAGCTCACCCAAAACAATCTCAATTGGGTTTAGGTCCGGTGACTGTGTGTCATGGAACCATGAACCAGACGTACAACAAGAGATAAGTGGAAAATAAGAAGGTTTTATTGAAGAGCAAGCCGTAAGCAAAGTCCGAACGGATGGCTAAACCGAAGCAGGGTCTTGCGGAGACAGAGGTCAGGAACCAGAAGGGTAGTCAGACGAAGCCAGGAACAGGAACCAACGGGGTAGTCAGACGAAGCCGGAATCAGGAACCAACGGGGTAGTCAGACGAAGCCGGAATCAGGAACCAACGGGGTAGTCAGACGAGGCCAGGATCAGGAACCAGAAGCAGCAGCAGTCTTGGAAGCATGTGAACACAGGAGGACCAAGCAAGGAACTGAAGCCACAGACCTCCTATATATATGAGCTAGGCATCCAGCTCCTCCCAGTGGGAAGGAGGAGCCGCAGGGTGGGAGGCTACAAGAAAACCCAGAAACCAAGATGGCCGCCAGCACATGTCAAACGAAGGGAACAGCAAGGAGGTAAGACCATGACAGTACCTCCCCCTCAAGGGCCCCTCCTCCGCGGAGTAAGGAACGGTTTCTGAGGGAAGCGTGCGTGGAAGGCTCGGAGCAAGACAGGAGCATGGACATCTGCGGAGGGAACCCAGGAACGCTCCTCTGGACCATAACCACGCCAATGGACCAAAAACTGCACCCGGCCGCGGACCAGGCGTGAGTCCAGGATATTGCTCACCTCATACTCCTCACGATTGCCCAATTGGACCGGACGAGGCCGAGGAATCGAGGAAGTGAAACGATTACACACCAGTGGCTTCAACAGGGAGACATGAAACACGTTGGAGATCCGCATGCCAGGAGGAAGCGCAAGGGCATAGGCTACCGGGTTTACCCTGCGAAGCACTCGGAAGGGACCAACAAAGCGAGGCGCCAGCTTGGGAGTGGGCACTCGAAGGTTGAGGTTGCGGGTGGACAACCATACGCGGTCTCCGACCTGGTAGGAAGGAGCGGGCGCTCGTCTGCGATCAGCCTGGAGTTTCTGGCGCTGCGCAGAGACCTCAAGGGACCTCTGGATCTGTACCCAAGAAGCACGTAGGACGGAAAGGTGATCCTCCACAGCCGGAATATCCTGGGGAGAGAATACCTCCGGTAACACGGCAGGTTGGAACCCATAATTGGCCATGAAGGGAGACGTCCCAGAGGAAGAGTTCACCGCCGTGTTCCTGGCAAACTCAGCCCAAGGCAGGAGGTCAACCCAATTGTCTTGGTGATCGGAGACATAGCAACGAAGGAATTGCTCCAAGGCCTGATTGGATCGTTCTGCGGCCCCATTGGACTGAGGGTGGTAGGCCGAGGAGAAAGAGAGATGAATCCCCAACTGGGAGCAAAAGGCGCGCCAGAACCTGGACACAAACTGACTCCCCCGATCCGACACAATCTCCTTGGGCAAACCGTGCAACGGGAAGACCTCCCTGGCAAAAATCGAGGCCAACTCTTGTGCAGAGGGTAACTTCTTGAGAGGAACACAGTGGCACATTTTGGAAAACCGATCCACAATCATGAGAATGACCGTATGGCCTCGGGATGCAGGGAGGTCCACAATGAAATCCATCCCCAGGTGTGACCATGGACGCTCCCCGGTGGCTATGGGTTGCAAAAGGCCCAACGGAAGGTGCCGAGGGGACTTACTCTGGGCACAAACGGAGCATGCCGCTACATATGCGGCGATGTCGGAACGTAGAGAAGGCCACCAGAACAGACGTGAAACCGCCCAGGACAGCTGATTCTTTTCAGGGTGCCCCGCGGCCTTGGAGTTATGGTAGGTTCGCAACAACCGAGTGCGCAACTCCTCAGGCACAAAACATCTGCCGTTGGGTCTCCCAGAGGGAGCACCAGATTGAGCCGCCAAAATCTGCTCACCCAGAGGAGAAGTCAGGCTGGTGCGAATAGCGGCCAGGATCTGATTCGGGGGTATGACCGTAGTCGGAATCGACTCCTCCCCGGACAGCTCGGAGTACTGCCGTGATAAGGCATCCGCTCTGATGTTCTTGGAGCCGGGTAGGTAGGAGACCACGTAATTAAAACGTGACAAGAACAGAGCCCATCTGGCCTGACGTGGTGTCAATCTCTTGGCCTCAGAGAGGTAGGTCAGATTCTTGTGGTCCGTCAGGATGAGAACCGGAACCACCGAGCCCTCGAGCAAGTGCCTCCATTCTTTAAGGGCCTGCACGATGGCCAATAACTCCCTGTCACCAATCTGATAGTTGCACTCCGCGGAAGACAGTTTCCGGGAGTAAAACCCACAAGGAAGCAGAGGACCCTCTGGTGTTCTACGCTGAGACAGGAGGGCGCCTACTCCCGTCTCAGACGCGTCCACCTCGAGGACAAAAGGCAACCCAGGGTTGGGATGCGACAGAATCGGAGCCGACACAAAGGCGGACTTTAGAGCCTCAAAAGCTCGGATGGCCTCGAGCGGCCAGACCTGAGGATTACTGCCCTTCCTGGTCAGATCCGTGAGAGGCTTGGCTAGCATGGAAAAGTCCCTGATGAACTTCCGATAATAATTGGCGAAGCCCAAAAAGCGCTGCAGGGCACGAAGCCCACTGGGCTGGGGCCACTGTAAGACAGCCGAAACCTTCTCAGGATCCATGGAGAACCCCTCAGCGGAAATGATGTAACCTAAGAAGGTTACCTGGGATCGGTGAAATTCGCATTTCTCAAGCTTACCGAACAGCTTGTTCTCTCGTAAGCGTTGCAACACTCGTCTGACATCCAGAATGTGGGCCTCCATGGATGCAGAATATACCAAGATGTCATCCAAATAGACCACCACACACTGCTGCAACAGGTCACGGAAAACATCGTTGATGAATTCCTGGAAGACTGCGGGCGCATTGCACAACCCAAAGGGCATAACCAAGGATTCATAATGACCGGTCCTGGTGTTAAACGCGGTCTTCCACTCATCGCCCGCCTTGATCCTTACCAGGTTATATGCCGCCCTCAGGTCGAGTTTGGTAAAGACCGTGGCCCCTTTGAGGCGATCGAACAGCTCGGAAATCAAGGGTATCGGGTAAGCGTTCTTGATCGTGATGCGATTGAGACCCCTGTAATCGATGCAAGGCCTCAACTCGCCGCCCTTCTTTTTCACAAAGAAAAATCCAGCCCCTGCCGGGGACGAGGATTTGCGAATGTGTCCGCGTGAAAGCGCCTCCCTCACGTACTCCTCCATGGCCTCATTCTCCGCTACCGACAGTGGATAGACTTTGCCACGAGGAGGAACGGCACCGGATTGTAACTCTATGGCACAATCGTATGGGCGGTGCGGAGGTAGGGCAACCGCGCGCACCTTATCGAATACATCCCGGTACTCTTCGTATTCAGGAGGCAACAGAGAGTCCGAGGAAGTACACAGCAACTTGACAGGCCCATGGATGCAACTAGCCCCACACTGCGGTGACCACGAGAGGATCTCGACCGATCTCCAATCGAAAGTCGGATTATGCTTCTGGAGCCAGGGGTACCCCAAGACCACCGAGTAGTGTGGAGACGAAATAACCTGGAGACAGACCGACTCTCTGTGAACGGCACCAATGGCTATCCCCACTGGAAGGGTCTCATGAGTCACGTGTGGCGGCAGAAGGGGTCTGCCGTCTATCGCCTCAAGAGCCAGTGGGGAACCTCGAGGCTGCAGAGGAATGGAATTGGCGGCAACGAACACTCTATCAATGAACAGACCACCAGCACCAGAGTCCACCAACGCCTGGGTCGTCACCGAGCCCCCGACCCAGGAGAGGACAACCGTGATCAGTGGTTTGTCAACACGGGAAACCGGGGACGAGGAGACTCCACCCAAGATCTGCCCCCGACAGGACCTCAGGTGCGAGCGTTCTCCCGGACGGTTCGGACATGCCAACCGAAAATGCCCACCGAGACCACAGTACATGCATCGGCCCTCGCGTCTCCGGAGTACCCTCTCCCCCTCGGACAGGCGAGCAAACCCCCGCTGCATGGGTTCACCCCCAGACAAGTCATCCCCAGGAGGCGTGGGAGGAGAGGGAGGCACGGGTGGGACAGCAAACGTAGGCGCCAATCTGTTAGGAGACCTCCGCAGGCTCTCCTTAAAGGAAGGTCTCTCCCTGAGTCTGGTGTCAATCAAAATCAGGAAAGAAATAAGAGACTCGAGCTCCACTGGTAGGTCCTTAGCTGCAACCTCATCCTTCAAGGCATCCGAGAGACCATGAGAGAAAGCAGCGACCAGAGCCTCATTATTCCAGCCCACCTCTGCTGCCAGGGTACGAAACTCAATGGCGTATTCAGCTACGGATCGTGAACCCTGTCTGATGGACATAAGGAGCTTCGCAGCAGAGGCAGCACGAGCCGGCACATCGAATACCTTCCGAAGAGAAGCAACAAAACCGGAAAACTCGGCAACCACCGGATTGTTGTTCTCCCATAAAGGGCTGGCCCAGGCCAAGGCCTTGTCCGAGAGCAGCGAGATCAAGAAGCCCACCCTTGATCTCTCAGTAGGAAAGGCATGTGGCAGCAACTCGAAGTAAATGCCCACCTGGTTAAGGAAACCTCGGCACTGAGTTGGCTCTCCCCCAAAGCGCTGTGGAAGGGGGGCAGAACCGGTCATACCCTGAAACACCACAGGCGCAGCAACAGGTGTCAGGGTAGACTCTGGCGCAACAACCGGAGCGGCAGTAGGAGCGGGCCCAGGAGCGACAACCGACCCATCGGCAACGGAAGCTAAATGAGCCGTGCGTTCAAGCAGGGTTTGCAACGCCACAGCGAACCGACCCAACAGGTGATCCTGCTGATCAAGTCTGGCAACCAGCGTAGGTAGCGAGGGTGGCCCTGTACCGTCAGAATTCATGGCTTGGTCCTAATGTCATGGAACCATGAACCAGACGTACAACAAGAGATAAGTGGAAAATAAGAAGGTTTTATTGAAGAGCAAGCCGTAAGCAAAGTCCGAACGGATGGCTAAACCGAAGCAGGGTCTTGCGGAGACAGAGGTCAGGAACCAGAAGGGTAGTCAGACGAAGCCAGGAACAGGAACCAACGGGGTAGTCAGACGAAGCCGGAATCAGGAACCAACGGGGTAGTCAGACGAAGCCGGAATCAGGAACCAACGGGGTAGTCAGACGAGGCCAGGATCAGGAACCAGAAGCAGCAGCAGTCTTGGAAGCATGTGAACACAGGAGGACCAAGCAAGGAACTGAAGCCACAGACCTCCTATATATATGAGCTAGGCATCCAGCTCCTCCCAGTGGGAAGGAGGAGCCGCAGGGTGGGAGGCTACAAGAAAACCCAGAAACCAAGATGGCCGCCAGCACATGTCAAACGAAGGGAACAGCAAGGAGGTAAGACCATGACACTGTGGAGGCCAGGTCGTCTGGCGCAGCACCCATCACTCTCCTTCATGGTCAAATAGCCCTTACACAGCCTGGAGGTGTGTTTGGGGTCATTGTCCTGTTGAAAAATAAATGATGGTCCAACTAAACGCAAACCGGATGGAATAGCATGCCGCTGCAAGATGCTGTGGTAGCCATGCTGGTTCAGTATGCCTTCAATTTTGAATAAATCCCCAGTGTCACCAGCAAAGCACCCCCACACCATCACACCTCCTCCTCCATGTTTCACGGTGGGAACCAGGCATGTAGAGTCCATCCGTTCACCTTTTCTGCGTTGCACAAAGACACGGTGGTTGGAACCAAAGATCTCAAATTTGGACTCATCAGACCAAAGCACAGATTTCCACTGGTCTAATGTCCATTCCTTGTGTTCTTTAGCCCAAACAAGTCTCTTCTGCTTGTTGCCTGTCCTTAGCAGTGGTTTCCTAGCAGATATTCTACCATGAAGGCCTGATTCACACAGTCTCCTGTTGTTCTAGAGATGTGTCTGCTGCTAGAACTCTGTGTGGCATTGACCTGGTCTCTAATGTGAGCTGCTGTTAACCTGCGATTTCTGAGGCTGGTGACTCGGATGAACTTATCTTCCGCAGCAGAGGTGTCTCTTGGTCTTCCTTTCCTGGGGCGGTCCGCATGTGAGCCAGTTTCTTTGTAGTGCTTGATGGTTTTTGTGACTGCACTTGGGGACACTTTCAAAGTTTTCCCAATTTTTCGGACAGACTGACCTTCATTTCTTAAAGTAATGATGGCCACTCGTTTTTCTTTACTTTTACTGGCACCAACCCCTCATCAGTCTGTTGTTCCATGCCCGTCCACAGCTTCTGCACGGTGTGGGGTTTGTCCCCCAAACAGATAAGTTTCAAAACTGCCTGCTGTCGTTTCCCCCTTGCTGTGCTGAAGTTGGTGGTGAAAGTGTTATGCTGACCGGATGATGAGGCGGTAGAGGATGAGGAAGCAGAGTAGGAGGATGAAGCAACAGGAGGCAAAGAGAAACGCCCTGCAATCCTCGGTGGTTGAAGGACATGCGCCAAACTGCTATCCGCCTCGGCCCAGCCACCACTGCATTTACCCAATGTGCTGTTAGGGAGATATAACGTCCCTGACCGTGCTTACTGGTTCACGTATCCGTAGTTAGGTGGACCTTGCCACAGATGGCATTGTGCAGTGCACACCTTATTTTGTCCCCCACTTGGTTGTGCAGGGAAGGGATGGCTCGCCTGGAAAAGTAGTGGCGGCTGGGCACAACGTACTGTGGGACAGCCACCGCCATCAGATTCTTAAAACTATCCGTGTCCACCAGACGGAATTACAGAATTTCAAAGGCCAGGAATTTGGAAATGCTGGCATTCAGGGCCAGGGATCGGGGGTGGGTAGGGGGTTACTTCCTCTTTCACCCCAGTGTTTGGGAGATAGACAGCTGAACGCTCCCATGGGACAATGTGGAGATGCCTGGTGACCGAGGTGGTGGCGTTGCTGGCACATCCTCTGTTTGCGGGGTGGCAGGTGCCACTGTCACTCCAGAGGGGGGGTGAAGAGGCAAAGACTGCAGCAAAAGAGGAAGCAGGAGGAGCCAGAGACCTTGCTTGTTTTTTAAGGTGTCTACTCCACTGCAGCTCAACTTAGATGCCTGGTTGTGCTTAGGTTTAGAATGTTTATGCCTCGCTCCAGGCTCTGATTGCACAGTGTGCAAACCACTCGTGTCTTGTCGTCAGCACATTGTCCGAAGAACTGCCACGCCAGGGAAATCCTTGGAGCTGGCCTTTTTTGTGTGCTCGGTCCCTTGGTGCGGTGGGCAGTAGCAGGCATACTGTCTAGGAGACGGCCTCTCTGCTTTTGCACCCTGCTCCCTCTTTGCTGTGCTGGTGGCTCTGTGCGACCACCGCCTCTTCCTCCGGACTACACAGGTCACTCGCATGACCTTGATTCCATCTGGGGTCGAGGACCTCATCGTCCTCCACATCATCTTCCACCCAGTCTTCACCCCTGCCCTCCTTGTCGGTCTGCACACTGCAGAAAGCCACAGCAGTTGGCACCTGTGTTTCGTCATCATCCGAGACGTGTTGCGGTGGTCCTCCCATGTACTCATCCTGAAACATAAGTGGTTGGGCATCGGTGCACTCAATTTCTTCCACTTCTGGGGCAGGGCTATGTGGATGGCCCTGGGAAACCCTGCTAGCAGAGTCATCAAAAAGCAGAAGAGACTGCTGCATGACTTGGGGCTCAGACTGCTTGGCTGATTTGCAAGGGTATGAGGTGAAAAACTGATGGCTATGGGCTGCAGGTGCCAACTCTGATCTTTCAGCAGGGGACTGGGTGGGAGACAATCTGAAGGAACTGGGGGCACTGTCAGCCACTCAATCTACTATCGCCTGTACTTGTTTTGGCCTCACCATTTGTAGAGCGGCATTCAGGCCTACCAAATAATGCTGAAGGTTCTGTCGCCTACTCGCACCTGAGGAAGGTGTTTCACTTGTGCATTTAGCTGGCACAGATCGACCATGTCCTCTACCTACAACAGGAGCTCCACCAACACCAGCAGCACCACATCCCGTCCCGTCCCTTATTTGACGCTCTCCTCGTTTTTTGCGGTCACCCACCGAAGTAACAGACGTTTCTACAAAATTTTACTAAGCAGGGGTTTTTCAACAGCAAAAATGGGTTAATTTCACCCACCAATGGAAAAGACGAATTTTAGAAATTTAAGTCCCTGTCACCTATGCAGAGCAGGGGTTTTTAAACTGCAAAAATGGGTTAATGTCACCCAATAATGTAATAGACAAATTTTTTTACAATTATTTCCCTGTCTGCTATGTAGAGCAGGGGTATAAAACAGCCAAAAAAGGCTTAATGTCACCCAACAATGTAACAGATAAATTTTTTAAAATTATTTCCCTGTCTGCTATGTAGAGCAGGGGTATAAAACAGCCAACAATGCAAATATGTCAACCCCTGAACTCACAGACGGATTAACTATATTATTGTCCCTGGCACATATGCAGGTACAGGTGTACTTCACACAAAAATTATTTTGTCGCCCACCTAACTAACAGACGGATTAAGTATTAAATTATTAATATTTATTTTAGATGTTGCATTGCGCCCACCAAAAAATTGCTGTAGGAAGGTGAGCCACAGAATGAACAGACAGATAAATTATCTTTCTGTGTCCGGGGTGTAAAAATAGTGTATTGCACATGTGCCCTGGCTGTACAATTGTGTACCTGGCCTATGTTGGTGCAGGAACCCACCCTCCGAGCCACTTGTGAATGACTGGCCTGATAACCGTGGAAATGTCACCCACCAATCCTACAGATTGATTTAATGTATTTATTTGCCTGGCTCTCAGATATGCAGCGCAGGCTGCAAAGGTACTTTATGGAAAAAAAAAATATATATATATATATATATATACTGATTATATTTCACTATTAGCTTTGCAGCACAGGCCGCAAAGGTACTTCATGGAAAAAAATATATGATTTTTTTCACCCACAGTGAAACAGATGGATTTACTAATTTGTTTCACTACCAGATTTGCAGAACGGGCCGCAAAGGTACTTTTTGGCCCACAATGTCCCAGTTGTATCCACTGATTACATTTCACTATCAGATTTGCAGTGCAGGCCGCAAAGGTACTTTATGGGGGAAAAAACTTACTTTATGGAAAAATAAAATGATTTCTTCACCCACAGTGAAACAGATGGATTTACTGATTATATTTCACTATCAGATTTGCAGTGCAGGCCGCAAAGGTACATTATGGAAAAAAAATATGATTTTCTTCACCCACAATGGTCACCACTGAGGAAGAAGTCAGTACCTTTTGGGACTTCGAAACACGTCTGGGAGGAATCTGGACCCCACAATACCACCATTCTTGCGTACGTAGAACATTTCTGCCTGTACCTCCTTATCAGCAATTATCTGAGAGACAGATTAGTCCCATACAGAAATCAGTGCTCGTTGTACTTCCTGGAGCGATACAGTTCCATTCCCATCTTGACTGGAGCAAGCCAGGACTAGAACATGAGGGACGCCGAAGGAGCGGAGACCAAACGAACAAGCCGCACTTCGATGTTGGAGGTAAGGGATAAATAAAGCTCGAAAATAGGTGGGACGCCACCTAGAGCTAAATTCCCGAATAAGTTACACTTTCGAGTAATCTGCGAACTGGTGCATTGAATTCCTAGTATGAAATATTGACTCTTTCAGCCGCTCGAATTAATAATCGAACCGAAAATTACACAAGTATACTATACTACCAGCATTTGGCGATTATATTAACCGAATATTTGGTGATGATCAAATTAATAACTTTTTTGGGCGAATAATCGATAATCAGATTATATCGTAGTGGACATGCCAAGCGTCTATATGCTGTCTGACTTATGTGTCAATTAGTTATTCTATACCTCAAGTGATTTATTTATTTTTATGATGTTTTATCCATTTGTTTCTTAATTTCTGTACAATTTACGTATCTTGTATGATCTTTTAATTATTATGTTTTAAATATTATGATATATGAATTGGTTGAATTCAAATAAAGTCGAATGTTTAAGCAGTCCTCCAGGTATACGAGTGCCATATCTTTTACTACTATGTTCTGATATCAGATTCTTTCCTAATCTCTCCCTCACAGCAGCAGCATCCTATCCCTACACTAGTAAGAGCTGAGTGATGTGCGGAATTATTACTTTACTAGGAGAGTAGTGAATGCATGGAATAGCCTTCCTGCAGAAGTGGTAGCTGCAAATACAGTGAAGAAGTTTAAGCATGCATGGGATAGGCATAAGGCCATCCTTCATATAAGATAGGGCCAGGGGCTATTTATAGTATTCAGTGAATTGGGCAGACTAGATGGGCCAAATGGTTCTTATCTGCCGACCCACTCTATATTTCTATGTGACTCCAGCTTATATAGAGGCTGGATCACACGCTTCACTGGCCAATCACAGCCATGCCATTAGTAGGCATGGCTGTGAGGGCTTCTAAGGGCACACTATTTAAACGCTTGTTGATTGGCTGCCCTCCAGCCTTTCAAAAAGCATCATTAAATCGCTGAACACCGAACTCGAATTTTTATGAAAATGTTCGGGTCCGGGTACAAAAAACACTAAAGTTCGGTACGAACCCGAATGTGACGAAACCAACCTCGCCACGGTGTTTTGGAGGGGGCTGGTTGCTAGCCTCTTGCCTCAGGATTATGGCCCATACTAACTTTAAAGAAAACAGGCCGCCCGCACAGCTTATATCTGTCTTTGGAATTGTGTTTTATGTTACTATGCGTTCGGTTAAATTGTATGTTATGTGAGGGCACCCAGATAGCTAATATTATTGTATTCGTGTATTCTGAGTGCCATTCACCTAATGATATGCACTCAGACTTGAGCTATCTGGGGATATGTTAAATGTCTGTGTTTGCTGTGGGGGTGTGCCATTGTGTGTTTGGGTGGTGATTCCTGTCCTGTTGTCTCCACGTGTGTATTGGTGTTTTCCCTTTGTCCTGAGACATAATTGGATTGCTCCTCGGGTGTCGCCAGGCAGAGAGGAGGAAACCATGATGCATTGTGGGGATGTGTTGTGTCTGTGTATCCTGAATTTCTGCATATCTGTCCTGTGTCGCAGTCTCCATTCTAGTCCCCTAAGGGCGTGGCCACCGGATGGGGACCTGCATAAATACGGGCGGGTAGCCCTCAATAAAGAGTTCCTGTTTTATCCTTCATCATGCTGAGACTGGTGTTTGGATAACTGATCAAACTGGGGGATTGCTATACGCTGAAGATTTGCTATACTCCCCTGGCATAACTACTAGCTCTTGTAAGAGCTGTTCCTGCTCTCTGGCTGTAGGAGAGGTTCACCCACTGGAGCCTGGAGCCTTGTCGTAGGTCCAGCGTGGGTGGAGGACGGTGAGACCCCAACCAAGCTGCGGCGGTTCGTGGGGTCTGCAGGGCGTACGGTGTCAAGTGGGGTGCTTGGAGTCCTCGGAAAGCACTAGGAGCATCTATCGACGGAGGTACCCGGTCGGGGTGCTAGGCGTTCCGTTACTTTGGTGGCAAGCAGTGGGATGGCGTCCTAGTGTGAGGAGAAGCAGCTCGGAGACACCGTTCGTGGAGTATATTGAGGGCAACGCTAGTATCCGTACAGCGCCCCTGGCTACAGCAGGATGGAATCGGCTAGTCTTCGAACAGCGTTCCACTACGAGGAGGATGATGACCCGGACTGGAGGGATGCAGTCCGGAAAGGCGTCTGGCACGAGGCCCTGGAAGATGTACAGCGTCGGCGGGGCGAGTGTCTCCCCTGCGAGTGGCCCTGCGAATGCCCCTTCTGGGAGAGGAGCCCCTGAATGAGTGGGTGACAGAACTGGAGAGCCTGGTATGGAAGGAGTTTTGGCTAGATGACGCCTACCAGGCACTCTGGTGGTATGTGATTCGGCACTCTCCCTGGATGGCTGAGCACGACAGACCCGAGGGTGAGGATTATGATGGCCCTGGCCTGTTGTTTGAGGCCTTCGCAGAACCGGAGTTCGGAGATGCTGGAGGGTCCCGGTTCTGGGATATCTATGACTACAGAGAGGCTATGCATGATTGGGCTACAGCGAGAGAGGTGAGACAAGACCTGGCATCTCTAGTCACAAAGGAGTGGGAGCTGGAGCAGGACTACCAATACTTCTTCAGCTCAATTCGGTCCCAATATACACTGCCAGAGAGCTGGGTGGCAGTCCCAGACCTACAACCCTACAGCTGGGAAGACCCGACTGAAGTATCCCCTGCTTCAGTACCAGCTACAGAGGTAGGGGTCCTCATAGACTGGTCCTGTGAGGAACCACAACAGGCAGGTGGAGAAGGGACCGAGGGCTCTCCACCGGGATGCTGGGATGCTGGCCCAGACCCTCAGCGGCAGCCGGAGTTGCCAGGTGTGGACGCAGGTGATCCTGACTCGCAAATGTTGAGGGACCTCACAGACTGGTCCTGGGAGGACCCACAGATGGCAGGTGGAGATGGGACAGAGGTCTCTCTACTGGCCTTACAGGGATGCTGGGCCGCCTGCCCAGATCTCCAGCGGCAGTGCATATCACAGGGAGAGGAGACAACCGGTCTCTCTCCCCAGCGGCAACCTGAGTTCCAGGGGGAGGAGATGCGGGGTCCCTCTGCCTTACAGCAACCAGAGTCCTGGGGAGGAGAGGCAACCGGCCTCACCTTCCACCAGCAGCCGGAGATACCGGGAAAAGGGGAACACAAGCCCCTCTGCATGGGCGCAGATGAGACCGCGGGCTCGGTGCCAGTCCTACAGGGATGCTGGACAGTCGGTCCAGATCCCCATCCATCTCCGCAGGGATACCAGGAGGAGGAGGTAAGCGAGCCCTCCCCTTCCCAGCTACTTCCCAACAGAGTTCTGGGGGCAGGGGATGAGCCTGCGCTACCCACTGATTTCTTCCCAGCGGAAGAGCTGGCATCTGGGCAGAGCGCAGTCGGCCTCTGCCCTCCCCTATCCTCTACTCCAGAGCCGGACTTCCTACAGGCTACCCCAGCGGAAGAGCTGGCCTCTGGGCAGAGCGCAGTCGGCCTCTGCCCTCCCCTATCCTCTTCTTCAGAGCCGGACTCCCCACAAGCGACCCCAGCGGAAGAGCTGGCATCTGGGCAGAGCGCAGTCGGCCTCTGCCCACCAAGTACCTACAGCTCCAAGCTGGAGAACCACAAGGCAGCAAGGAGTCGCAGATGCCCACTCAGCAGCTGGGGACATACGGAACAGAGCCAGGCCCCAAAATTCAACAGGTCCAGTATGGGGTTGTGGTTGGACTGCCAGACTAACTCAGGTATCTGGTTAGTCTTCCCTGCAAGGGGGAGATGTGTGACGAAACCAACCTCGCAACGGTGTTTTGGAGGGGGCTGGTTGCTAGCCTCTTGCCTCAGGATTATGGCCCATACTAACTTTAAAGAAAACAGGCCGCCCGCACAGCTTATATCTGTCTTTGGAATTGTGTTTTATGTTACTATGCGTTCGGTTAAATTGTATGTTATGTGAGGGCACCCAGATAGCTAATATTATTGTATTCGTGTATTCTGAGTGCCATTCACCTAATGATATGCACTCAGACTTGAGCTATCTGGGGATATGTTAAATGTCTGTGTTTGCTGTGGGGGTGTGCCATTGTGTGTTTGGGTGGTGATTCCTGTCCTGTTGTCTCCACGTGTGTATTGGTGTTTTCCCTTTGTCCTGAGACATAATTGGATTGCTCCTCGGGTGTCGCCAGGCAGAGAGGAGGAAACCATGATGCATTGTGGGGATGTGTTGTGTCTGTGTATCCTGAATTTCTGCATATCTGTCCTGTGTCGCAGTCTCCAGTCTGGTCCCCTAAGGGCGTGGCCACCAGATGGGGACCTGCATAAATACGGGCGGGTAGCCCTCAATAAAGAGTTCCTGTTTTATCCTTCATCATGCTGAGACTGGTGTTTGGATAACTGATCAAACTGGGGGATTGCTATACGCTGAAGATTTGCTATACTCCCCTGGCATAACTACTAGCTCTTGTAAGAGCTGTTCCTGCTCTCTGGCTGTAGGAGAGGTTCACCCACTGGAGCCTGGAGCCTTGTCGTAGGTCCAGCGTGGGTGGAGGACGGTGAGACCCCAACCAAGCTGCGGCGGTTCGTGGGGTCTGCAGGGCGTACGGTGTCAAGTGGGGTGCTTGGAGTCCTCGGAAAGCACTAGGAGCATCTATCGACGGAGGTACCCGGTCGGGGTGCTAGGTGTTCCGTTACACCGAACTTTACAGTTCAGGTTCACTCAACCCTAACCACAATTATAAAGTTTTTGTTATGTCTTAATACTTTAAAAAAAATTAACTTAAAATTATTATTTGCATTGCAATATTCTGACACTATGGGGCTATGTTAAGGCTCTTTTTTTGCAGTGTGATCTGTAGTTGTTGAAACTATTTTGAATTTTTATGACTTTTATAACCACTTTTTATTTAATCTTTTGGGAGGCGAAGCAACCAAAACAAGGTGATTTTTGTTGTTGTATGGCATTCAACATACAGGATAAACACTTTGGGGAGATAGACTGTTTGTATAATGTCTCAATAGCTGTTATTTGGGCTAGCAGAGAATGGAGTACTTTCTGCCTCTCACTAGCGTAATCAGAGCACAAACACTTTGGGGGAAATTTATCAAACTGGTGTAAAGTAGAGCTGGCTTATTTGCGCATAGCAACCAATCAGATTCCACCTTTCATTTTTCAAAGGTGCTGTCAAAAATGAAAGGTGATTGGGTGCTATGCACACCAGTTTAATAAATTACATTGTTTTATCTTTATTTTTAAGTTTTAACCATGCTTCTGTACAGTGAAATAATACACTAATCAAAGAAAATTGACATTGTACATAAGTCGGTTATGTCACAGAAGCTCCAATCTAAATAACAGAAAAGAAGTACAAAACAAGGAAAAACTAAGATCTAATCAGAGCTGTTCACAAATCTAAACCAGAGCTCACAGAAAATGAAACATATTCCTTCTCCAGGTGGAAACTAATCAGTGGAATCTTGCTCAGTCTACATTTGTCTGTCCTCAATCCAAGACTTCCGGGATTTCTCAAATCTATCATTGGTGTGATTTTTATATGCCAATATCCGTTGTCAACAAGTCTTATCTAATCTCAAGGCTACCTCGTTAAGGGTGGGACTATCTGGTGATTTCCAGTCTTGTTTAATAGCCAATTTGGTAGCTAAAAATAAGTGAGCCCCAATCACTCTGCCCATAAGCAGGATGAAGTCTATATCTATAAATAGAAGTGCAAGTGAAGGGGTAAGGCTTTAGGCCTCTTTCACCTAAGCGAGTTTTCCGCACGGGTGCAATGCGTAACGTGAATGCATAGCACACGCACTGAATCCTGGCCCATTTATTTCAATGGGTCTGTGTACATGAGCGTTTTTTTTCACGCTTCAGTTCTGTGTTGCGTGAAAAACAGCCCTGCACCCATAGAAGTGAATGAGGCTTTAGTGAAAAACGCACTGCATCCGGAAGCAAGTGCGGATACAATGCATTTTTCACTGATGGTTGCTAAGAGATGTTGTTTGTAAACCTTCAGTTTTTTTATCACGCGCATGAAAAACACATCAAAACGTGGAAAACAAACAAAAAACTGAACGCAATTGCAGACAAAACTGACTGAACTTGCTTGCAAAATGGTGCGAGTTTTACTGAACACACCCTGAATGCATAAGGATCTAATCCATCACGCTTCTGTGAAAGAGGCCTTGTTGGTTTGTGGGTGAAGAAACACTTCTCGACACAAGTTTGTAAGTGTGGGACATTCCCATAGAATATGAAGCAAGGACCCTTGACTCACGCATCCTCTCCAGCACTCCAATGAAAAGGATAAACACTTTTATATTTTAACTATTTGGGTGAAAAAGTGATAGCAATTATATATTCTAGTTTTTTTATAAATAAAAAAATGTGATAAGGGGGAAATTAAATTTTTAAGTCTTGGGTTTTTCATACATTTAACAACCTTTTGTTTGTACTTTTTTTTATTTCTAGCCCCCCTAAGAGAATTGAAAATGCGATCGTTAGATCACTTATACCATAGACTGCAATAGCACACTGTTGGTGGTTCCCTTGACCTAATTTTGGGTGAGCAATTTAGAAGTTGGAGGGAGCTTCCTCTCTCCAAATGACTGCGCAGATGCCGTGGTTGCAATTGACCATAGCATCTGAGACGTTAAATTTCCATGAAGGAAGTTATCTATGATCACAGACAACACTGGCAGATGTTTGCTATACAAAACAGCAGACACTTGCTGGCTATGGCACCTGCAGTGCTGCTGAGTGAGTGCCATCTTCAGAGACCCAACATGACTCAATGTTGGGAAGGGGTTTAACTACAGATCTGTCCTTTATATCTTATTGCACAACTCATTTCAATATCTTGAAGCTAGAAAAAAAGGACACATATTGAGTAAGGCCTCATGGAAACGACCGCTCGGGTGCGGAACTATTCAATTCAATGGGGCCGCAAAAGATGCGGACAGCACTCCGTGTGCTGTCCGCATCCGTTGCACCATTCCGTTGCCCCGCAAAAAAAATATAGCATGTCCTATTCTTGTCCGTTTTGCGGACAAGAATAGGCATTTCTACAATAGGCGAATTGCGGAAGGCACACGGACGGCTTCCGTTATTTGCAGATCCGCGGTTTGCAACGGTCGTGTGCATGAGACCTAAAGGTAAAGAAGGACACATTTGTAATGTATGGTTACAAAGAAGCTGTTAAAAACACCATGAAAAATGCTGAAATAACTAACTATCCTCTGTATAGGTTATCAGTATCTGATCGGTGGGGGTCCAACACCTGGAAACTTTGCCTGTTTTAAGAAGGCAGCGGCGCTCGCTACCTTCTCGTAGCTTACCAAGCACAGCACTGTACCATAGGTGTGCGCAGCCTATTGCATTAGGGTGTGCACCCTAAAGCACAAACACACACGCCGCGCACGTCTGTATGTATCCTCTTGCACAGTCTGCTGTGTGGGCGCGCACAGTGTGAGGTCACAGCGCGGCCTCACACTGTGCACAGCCTTCACAGTGGAGCGCCGAGGACCAGGAAGAGGTGAGTATAGCGCTTTCAGCGCTTCCGGGCCCTACTTACAAGCGAGGCGGCAGTGCAGCACGGAGGTGATAGAACCTCAAGTCGGCTTGATTAGGGGGTGCCCAGGCACACCCGACACACCCTGTGCGCACGCCTATGCACCGTACATTGTATAGCAGCTGTGCTTGGCATTGCAGCTCAGCCCCATTCACTTGGATGGGGCTGAGACACGCCTAGGCCATTCTGCTCCAAAAGCAGTGGCCGCTGCCCCCCCCATGTAGTCCCCCAACTGAGCAGCTCGGGGGGGGGGGGGGGCAGCGGCCACAGGGCACAGGGAGATGAGCGCTTCCATTGCGCTCATCTCCATAGTCATCTGTATCGCCGTCGTCCGGAAGAGGCCTGCATCGCTGATATGGAGGTAAGTATAAGTGTTTTTTTATATTTTTTATATGTACAATAGTGTTACAAGCACGTTAGGGGGGCTCTTACTGGCACATGGAGGGACTCTTGTTACTGGTACATGATGGGGGGCTCCTATTACTGGCACATGGGGGCTCTTGTTACTGGCACATGGTGGGGCTCTTGTTACTGGCACATGGGAGGGCTCTTGTTACTGGCACATGGTGGGGCTCTTGTTACTGGCATATGATGGGGGGCTCTTGTTACTGGCACATGATGGGGGTGCTCTTATTACTGGCATATGATGGTGGGGCTTTTGTTACTGTCACGTGATGGGGGGCTCTTGTTACTGGCACATTATTGGGGGCACTTATTACTGGCACATAATGGGGGGGGCTCTTGTTACTGGCACATTATTGGGGGCACTTCTTACTGGCACATTATTGGTGGGCACTATAGGAGCATCTACTGAGGCCACAAAGAAGGGATATTTTATATGGGGGGCTCTGTACAGTAGCATTTTATACTGGGACACATTATGGTGGGTACTATGGGGAAGAGGGGAGAGGAGTACTATGGAGTCATCTATGGGGAGCACTAAGAAGGGGTATTTTATACTTGCAAATTATGGGGGACACTGAGGGAATCTACTGGGGCACTATATATGGGGCATTTTATACTGGTACATTATGGGGGGCACTAGGAGGAAGGGGGAGATGAGCACTATGGGGTATTTACTGGGGGCACTATATAGGGGTATTTTATACTGGCACATTATGGGGGCACTATTGGGACATTAGCTCACCTGGGGGCATTACAAGGGGGTCTTTTTTGCACTGTCACATTATAAGGAGAATTATTTATACTGGGGGGCATTATAGTGGGCTTTATTACTCCTCCATGATATGACCCCCTAGTAGCAGCACCAGCCTCTCCCTGCTCTGCGACCTCACTGCCCCTTCTCCAAATCCTTATTATGAAATCTTTCTCATTAGGATAAAACACAACATCAGCTCCACCAAGCCCCCCAGCCAAAGTGTTGTCTGAGATCCCCAAGGGCCGAGCCAAGTAACTGTAAGTTTTCATATAAAATATGTTTATGTTATACACATATAGCATCCACTGTGCCACACAATATACAGTATACCGCTATACTGTGTAGTCTGTTCTATAAGCACCATTGTTTTGTGGCGGCGGACAGAAAATAATCTGGAAGTGCCCCTCCCGAAGCCCAGGCTCTGGATCCGCCACTGGTCTGGACCGCTCAAAGCAGTGTACATTTCTTCTAAACTGTAATCCATATCCTCTGACCTGTATAAATCAGCACTCGCTACAACTAACAGGCAGTGCCTGTAGGCTGTAGCCTGGCCCTGTTACCGAAGCTAGCCGAGTGGTGTAAGGTTAAGGTACTAGTAGAGATGAGCAGCCGCTGAATCCTGATTTAAAGTTAAAGTTACTGCAGGATATGGATTACAGTTTAGAAATGTCAAATGTACACTCCTGTGAGCGGAGGGAAGGTTGATCTGTGGATGACACTGTTATAGGGAGGGGGATCTGTGGATGACACTGCTAGGGGAGGAGATCTGTGGATGACACTGTCATGGGGTGGATCTGTGGATGACACATATAGCATAAGATGCTATATATGGTATGTGTCATCAACAGATCCCCCTCCATAACAGTGTCATCCACAGACCCCCCCCCCCCCCCCTAGCTGTGTCATCCACAGATTCCCCTCCCTATAACAGTGTCATCCACAGATACCCCTCCCTATAACAGTGTCATCCACAGGCAACTAGAACATGTTGAAATCTGAGTGACTGTGGTTTAAAACAAAAAAAAAAAAACACAGACAGCAGGACTTTTCTTCCCTGTTGCGGTTTTAGGTATTGGGTAAAGTATCGCAGCATTTCTAAGCGTACTTGTGTAAATGTAGCGTTGTTATAGCTGCCCCCGCTACTTTTGTCCTGGCCCCCAGTGTGCCCCCCAAAATCTGAAAGCTAGAGACACCACTGTCCAGAAGATAGGTCATCAGTAAAAAAAAAATCTCTGAAATACCCTTTTAACTTTTGAGTCACTGACCTCAATGTAAAAAAATTATACCACTCGGTATGGTGCATAGAAGTCTATAGCTACATTTGGCATGTACACGTTGGATAAGCATTGTTAACATACCTGTATATAATTTGTGTGTTAATGCAGTCTCCAGGAAAATCAGTTTTGGCAGGAATGCCCGCCTACCTGAGTCCTTGCGAGCCATTTTCCAAAGGAATAAAACAGCTTTTTCTGGAGATTGCATTAACACACAAATTACAAATATGTTATCAATGCTTACCCAAAGTTCTGATGGCCATTACCTTTAGTTATATTAACAAAAAATAAGTGACAGATTCCCTTTAGGGTCCATTCACACGTCCGTGTGTGTTTTGTAGATCCACGGATCCGTGGATCTGCAAAACACAGACATCGCTGGCACTTAAAGGGCTTCTGTCAGCCCATTATTTGCTAATGTTAGCTGAGTGCAATCATACATGTCCTACCTTTGTCTGTGGCTTATTTCTTGTAAAAATCATACTTTTATCATATGCAAATGTCTTCCCTACCAGCAAGTTGGACTTCTTACTTGCTGGTAGCCGCCGCATCTGCCGCTTCTAGACGCGTCCCATCTCCTCTTGATAGACGGGGCCAGTGAGCGCTCTACTCCTCCCGCTGGCCCCATCTGCTGCTAAATTCCCACGCCTGCGCCATAACGTTCCTTGATCGGCGAAGGCGCACTGAGTGAAGAAAGCGTGCTTGCCAGCTCCTTCCTCAGTGCGCCTGCGCTGATTACGTCACACTAGACCCGGAAGAGAAGACTGCCGATTATCGCTGATGCCGGCAGTCAAAGGTAGGACATGTATGATTGCACTCAGCTGACATTAGCAAATAGCTAATGTCGGCTAATGAAAATTGCAAAATGGGGGGTGACAGAAGCCCTTTAATAGAAAATTCAATTGCGGACAAGAATAGGACATGTTCTATTTTTTTTCGGGAATGGAATTGCGGACCCGGAAGTGTGGATCTGCAATTCCGGATCCGGGCAGCACATCGTGCTGCCCCATAGAAATGAATGGGTCTGCAATTCCGTTCCGCAACGAAATTGCAGACGTGTCAATGAACCCTTAAAGTGACGAGACATTTTTTGGACAGGCCATAAAAAAAGTCAGTGATTTTTTTGAGGCTGGTCGTACTTTGCTGGATTAGTGTCTGTCCATGATTTTTGGGATAAGTTGCCCAGAAAAAAAGAAAAATTCTGGTTGGCAACCCTGGTGAGGATGCCTAAAGAGGTACCCTATTGCCACTGAATTCTATTGTAAACAGACAAAAAGGAGCCCACATCATTCTTTGTCAGCTGTGGTGTTTTAATAGAAAAGTTGAGCAAAAAAAATAAAGAATTTCAACTTGATGCAAACTGTGATCTGAACAGAGCATAAAATACAAATTAAAGGCAGCGCTCACTAATAGTACATACATCTTCCACTGCATAAATTAGATTCACCTACATGAGATACATTGCTAGGAGATGCTGTCCAGAAAAAACGTTAGGCTAGGACTTAGGGTACTTTCACACTAGCGTTATTCTTTTCCGGTATTGAATTCCGTCACAGGGGCTCAATACTGGAAAAAACGCTTGTTTTATCCTAATGCATTCTGAATAGAAAGCATTCCGTTCATTATGCATCAGGATGTCTTCAGTTCAGTCAGCATGCTATTTTCTCTGGCCAAAATTCCGGAACACTTGCCGGAATGCCGGATCTTAAATGCCGGCATTAATTCCCATTGAAATGTATTAATGCCGGATCTGGTACCAAATGTTCCGGAAAACCGGATCCAGTTTCCCGGTCTGTGCGTACCTTTAAAAATGTGGAAAAATAAATACCAGATCCGTTCTTCAATGCATTTGTCAGACGGATCCGCATCCGGATCCGTCTACAAATGATATCCATTTGTGACGGAACTGCCTGCCGGATCCTCACAACGCAAGTGTGAAAGTACCCTAATGTTTGCCTATGGACACCTAGATAAACATGTTTTATGAATGATTCCAAATAATTTTGAACACTGGGGGAGATTTATCAAACTGGTCTAAAGTAGAACTGGCTCAGTTTCCCATAGCAACCAATGAGATTCCACCTTTTATTTTCCAAAGGAGTTCTGAGTAATGAAAGGTGGAATCTGATTGGTTGCTATGGGCAACTATGCCAGTTCTACTTTAGACTAGTTTGATAAATCTCCCCATTATGTTTACATGCTGTTAAGTGAAGATCTAATATTGTTATGTCTTTGTACAATAGTAACTATGAAGGAACTGGTGTTTTGGGGGCTTCCTATGTCTCTTTCAGCCATATTATTCCCTGGCTCAGTTGCACAGCTAGATGCATTTCACTCAGAAGCAGCAGGTGTCTCCCTTCTGCCAGCACTGTATGCAATGACCTCACTTCCTGTACTTTCTCAGAAAGCTGATATAGTGATATATTTTATAGTGTTTGTTTACAAAGGAAGCATAATACAGTGTGTCAAAAACTGCAGTAATGAAAAAGACATATGTACATACAGCCTAAATAAACAAAATAGCTTGAAAGCTGTGCTTTGGACACAAAGGTTTTTGGTTACCTGGTGATATGAGAGTCTGGTGATTCTCCATAATAATGTGCTCATACTGATCCTTGTGTCCTTCTAAATACTCCCACTCCTCCATGGAGAAATAGACGGTGACATCCTGATATCTTATTGGAATCTGAAACACACAAAGACACAAAAGCAGTAAGGGTATAGCTGCATGGTGACACTAGTTATGGTGACAGCTGAAGTGGCCAGGACTGCAGGGGACATCACACTGTAGCTGTAGAAGCAGGATGGTTATTTTGATGAACTGTCTGCCATCTAAGCTGCTCTGACCTAGCTGTTAGGAGCTAGTTCCACCAAGCATGAGCAGCTACCACAGTTTCTTTGTCCACTATCCAGACACAGGTGGCACCTTCATTACACATTTCCAGGCGCTTAGCAGAAGGTAATTTTGTGTCATGTTGCCCATTACATATAATGCCATTGACAACAAGCTACCATTGCCTTTGTTTACAGTGGTGAATGATAAACCCGGACTGCTATGGACTGGAACTATATTGTCTTCAGCAACAAATCCAGGTTCTGTTAGGCAGGGGCGGAATGGAAACCTAAAGTGGCCCTTGAAAAAAAAAAGTAAAAGTGGCCCCTATGTTGTTGATTCTAATTAATTGAAGGTAGGGCAACACAAGTAGGTGGGGTCAGCAGCACTATAACGCAAAATACCATCCCATCAGAACCACATACCACAATGCTAGGGTGGCCAGACGCCCGGTTTCAGGCCAGACAGTCCGGCTTTCAGACTTCCTGTACTCCGTCCGGCTCAGGGCCTGGACGGACACAGGGATGTTCTTTTGAACAGATCACGCTCAGACAGCAACACTGTGCTGTCTGAAGGTGAGCTGCAGGGGAAGTCAGCCTCCCTCCCACCCAATCATTTTTTAAATCCCTGTCGGCTGCGGAGTGGGAGGGGCGTGGCCTAACTGGGTTGGGGCGTGGCTTAGTAAGACCAGGGGGCAGGGTTTTTAAGGCCGTATTTTGAGGTTGGCCTGAATGGCCACCCTACACAGTGCAGCACCACATACTGCCCCAAAAGCTGTCCTTCTGTGGTGGCCATTAATAGATGCTATTTTCTGCCTTCCTCCTTCAGTTCTCTCCAATTATAATATGGAACAGGGGACTTAAGAGGTGAGATGCCGACCACAGCAGTTGAATTCAGGAGGGTATGTGTGGTTCCTGGCCTTGTACATGAGTAACTGACTCTCACAGCTTTAACCCTTTCACACCCAGCCCCATACTTGTACGGCGCTGGGCGGGTGTTTAAAGATGGTGCCGGCTCCTGCCCGCTGCGGGTGCCATAGCCACGGGTGGCCGCCTGCTTATTTTAGCAGGCACCCGCGGCTCATGTCCGCAAACAGCAGTAATGCCGATCGCGGACATTTAAACCCTCAGATGCCCTGGGCAATCCTGACCACGGCATCTGAGCGCGCTGAAACAGAAAGTGCGCACTTTCGGTTGTGCTCCAGTTCCCCAGTGTGGCGATCGGAGGAGCCGGAGCGTGTATGCAGCAGCCCCTGTCTTTATGAATGACAGGAGGCTGCTGCATAGTATTTCCTATGGAGCCCTTGCCTGTAATAGGGATCCATAGGAAACTAGTAAGATCATCTTAGATTCCAATACAAGTGCATTGGAATCTATGTTAATAACAATCAGATGATTGATTGTTATAGTTCCCTATGGGAACTATAAAAAAGTGTAAGAAGAAAAAAAAATTCAAATCACCACCCTTTTCCAAACAAAAAAAAAATCCACATCATGGGTGTCGCAATGTGCGAAAACACCTATAGTATAAAAATATTAAAATATATTCCCCATACAGCAAAAAAAAGCATCCAAATAGCCAATTCGCCATTTTTGGTCGCTTCATTTTCTAAAAAAAAAAAAAAAAAAATGTGATCAAAAAGTCATACAAACCTCAGGATCATATCAATGAAAAGTTCAGATCACCCGGCAAAAAATTAGCCCGAAAAACTATACAAAAATGAGCAAGACAAACTATACATATACGGTATCGCTGGATTCGTACTGACCTGTAGAATAAAAGTAACCGGTCAGTTTTATTGAACGTAAATAAAAAAAAAAAACATAAAACTCATGTGGAATGGCTTTTTTTTTGTTGCAATTTCACCCCATTTCAAAAAAAATTCCCGCTTCCCACTACATGATGTGCAATATTAAATGGTAGCAGTAGTAGTAAGAGGGTATATGTTTTGTCAAACTAAAAGTGACAGGTACCACGCCCCCTTTTATACAGCTAAACCCGCCCCTTTTATATTTATTGATATTGTTTGATATAAAATTTATATCGCTTGATAGTGTTTGATATAAAGAGTATAGTTTGATATAAAGTTTATATCGCTTGATATTCATTTTATATCGCTTGATATTGCTTGATATTAAGTTCATATCGCTTGATATTGTTTGATATAAAGAGTATTCGTCCATTAAGGTCTTACCACTTCTGCCAGCTTCTTACTACAGAGGGCAACATCCTCCCAGACATTCTTCTCAGATTAATGTTAGTGTTAAAACAGGATGTTGCGCTTTGTGAGAGACTCATGACAGCTTACTACAGATGGTGAAATCTAATGTCCGGCAGTTACAAAAAAATAAATAAAATATATATAAATAAATAAGAGAGACATCAACTAATGAATGTGCTAATAGTTGCAACATGTGTTTTACAACAGGACCCGCATATATAAAACAGGACACAGTCTGTGTATGGTTAGCACAGAGATACGTATACGTACATGCATAGGGCTATCCAACTATCTTTCTATATCCAGCTATGTGTTATCTATCAATGTATCTATACATCCATATACCCCATCTATCTAAAGTCTATCTATCAATTTATCTACCTATCTATCCTTATATCTAACAATTATCTATCTAACTTTCTATCTACCTAGCTATAGTCTATCTTTCTAGCTATTTCTATCTATCCATTTTATCTATCAATCCCTATCTATAGTCTATCTATCCATCTATCTGTTTTATATCTATCGTCTATCTATCCATCTATCTGTTTTATATCTATCTACTTATATATAGTCTATTTTTCCATCTAGCTATCTATTATCTATCCTTCTATCTATCTATCAATTATCTATATTTCTATCTACCTAGCTATAGTCTATCTTTCTAGCTATTTCTATCTATCCATTTTATCTATCAATCCCTATCTATAGTCTATCTATCCATCTATCTGTTTTATATCTATCTACTTATCTATAGTCTATCTATCCATCTATCTGTTTTATATCTATCTACTTATCTATAGTCTATTTTTCCATCTATCTATCTATCTATCAACTATCTATATTTCTATCTACCTAGCTATAGTCTATATTTCTAGCTATTTCTATCTATCCATTTTATCTATCAATCCCTATCTATAATCTATCTATCATCTATCTGTTTTCTATCTATCTACTTATCTATAGTCTATTTTTCCATCTATCTATCTATTATCTATCCTTCTATCTATCTATCTATCTATCAATTATCTATATTTCTGTCTATCAATTATCTATATTTCTATCTACCTATCTATAGTCTATCTTTACATCTATCTGCTATCTATCTTTCCATGTATCTATCTACATAGCTATGTATCTATACATCCATATACCCCATCTATCTAAAGTCTATCTATCAATTTATCTACCTATCTATCCTTATATCTAACAATTATCTATCTAACTTTCTATCTACCTAGCTATAGTCTATCTTTCTAGCTATTTCTAGCTATCCATTTTATCTATCAATCCCTATCTATAGTTTATCTATCATCTATCTGTTTTCTATCTATCTACCTATCTATAGTCTATCTTTACATCTATATGTTATCTATCTATCTTTCCATTTATCTATCTATCTATCTATCTATGGATCGATACAGCCATATACCCCATCTATCTAAAGTCTATCTATCAATTTATCTACCTATCTATCCTTCTATCTAACAACTATCTATCTATCTTTCTATCTACCTAGCTATAGTCTATCTTTCTAGCTATTTCTATCTATCCATTTTATCTATCAATCCATTTTTATCCAGACAACTGTCTGTCTATCTATCTATCTATCTATATATCCAGCTATCTGTTATCTATCCATTTATCTATCCAACTATCTTTTCTATTATCTATCTTTCTATCTATCTATCTAACAAATGTATCTTTCTAGCTATCTAACTGGCTGTCTTTCGATCTGTTTTCCCTATCATTCTATCCATTTTTCTAAAAATGTATCCATTTATCTATCTATCTATATATCTATCTATCTATCTATCTATTTATTTCTAACCATCTAGCTACTATAACATTGCTAGCTATCAAACATTTATTTACATTTCTATCAAACATCTATTTATCTTTCTACCTATCTGTCGGTCTTTCTATCTATTATCTATCTTTCTATCTATTATCTATCTATCTTTCTATCTATTATCTATATGTCTTTCTATCTATTTAGCTATCTATTTATCTAGCTTCTAATATCTAACTTCCAATATTTCTATCTATTTTCCTATCAATCTATCCATTTATCTAACAATTTATCCGTTGATCTGTCTTTCTATCTATCTTGCTATCATTTTTTTCTATCTATCCAGCTATCTAACAATTTATCCATTTATCTATCTATGATCAATTTATCCGTATATCTGTGCCAGTATAGACAGACAAACCCCACCACTCTGTCAATACACAATTTGAAATGTTTACACAATACAAAATTTCAAAAATGTTGTGCAATATGCTGTAAAAATGATCATTTTATCCGTATATCTATCTATCCCGATCTAACCTTTCAATAGATAAATATTTTATCTATCTATATACCTATCAATCTATATAACAATTTATCCATTTATCTATCTTTCTATCTATTTCTAACCATCTAGCTACTGTAACATGGCTATCTATCAAACATCTATCTATTTACATTTCTATCTATCAAACATCTATTTATCTATCTATCTAACTGTCTGTCTTTCTATCTTTCTTTCTATCTAGTATCTATCTTTCAATCTATCTATCCATTTATCTAACAAATGTATCTTTCTATCTATCTAACTGGCTGTCTTTCAATCTGTTTTCCCTATCAATCTATCCATTTATCTAACAATTTATCTATCTATCTATCTATCTATCTATCTATTTCTAACCAACTACTTACTATAACAGGGCTATCTATTAAACATGTATTTACATTTCTATCAAACATCTTTTTATGTATCTACATAGCTAACTGTCTTTCTATCTATTATATATCTAGCTTTCTTTCTATCTATTATCTATCCATCTTTCTATCTATTATCTATATGTCTTTCTATCTATTTTAGTTATCTATTTATCTAGCTTCTAATATCTATCTAACTTCCAATCGTTCTGTCTATTTTCCTATCAATCTATCCATTTATCTAACAATTTATCCATTGATATGTCTGTCTATCTATCTTTCTATCAATTTTTCTAGCTGTCCAGCTATCTAACAATTTATCCATTTATCTATATATGGTCATTTTATCCGTATAGCTGTGCCAATATAGACAGACAAACCCCACCACTCTGTCATTACACACAGCAATGTTGCAAAGTTGTATTCATTTGAAATGTTTACACAATTCAAGATTTCAAAGTGTTGTACAATATGCTGTAAAAATGTTAAAATGCTCAATTTATCCGTATAGCTATCAATCTTTCTATCCTTCTATCAATCTATCTATTTATCTTTCTATCAAACATCTATTTATCTTTCTATCTAACCGTCTACCTTGCCACTATCTTTCCAGCTATCACATATCTATGTATCTATCATTTTATCTATCTATCTACATATCTAGCTATCTACCTATTTGACTATTTATCTAACAATTTATCTAGACATCTATCTATCAATCAATTTATCTATGAACAATCTAACTATCTACCTATCTATCAATTTTATCTATCTATCCATTCTATCTATCTGTCTTTCTATCTATCTTTATATCTATTATCTATCTTTCCATTATCTTTCTATCTATAACATATCTATTTATCTATCAATTTAGCAATCAACAACCTATATATATATATACAACTATTTATCTAGCTTCCAACAGCTATCAATTTATCTATCTATTTATGTTCAATTTATCCGTATAGCAGCGCCAATATAAACAGACAAACCCCACCACTCGGTCAATACACACAGCAATGTTGCAAAGTTGTAGTCATTTAAAATCTACACAATTCAAAATTTCAAAGTGTTGTACAATATGCTGTAAAAATGTTAAAATGCTCAATTTATCCGTATAGCTATCAATATTTCTATCCTTCTATCAATCTATCTATTTATCTTTCTATCAAACATCTATTTATATTTCTATCTAACCGTCTATCTTGCCACTATCTTGCTAACTATCACATTTATTTATCTATCAATTTATCTATCTATCTACCTATCTAACTATCTACCTATTTGAGTATTTATCTAACAATTTATCTAGACATCTATCTATCAATTTATCTATCTATCTACATATCTAACTATCTACCTATTTTATATCAAACACTATAAATTTGATATCAAACTATAAACTTTATATCAAAAAATATCAAGCGATATAAACTTTATAGCAAACACTATAAATTTGATATCAAACAATATCAATCAAACTAAAAGTGACAAGTACCACGCCCCCTTTTATACAACTAACCCCGCCCCTTTTAGTTTGATTGATATTGTTTGATATCAAATTTATAGTGTTTGATATAAAGTTTATATCGCTTGATATTGTTTGATATAAAGTTTATAGTTTGATATCAAATTTATAGTGTTTGATATAAAATAGGTAGATAGTTAGATATGTAGATAGATAGATAGATAAATTGATAGATAGATGTCTAGATAAATTGTTAGATAAATACTCAAATAGGTAGATAGTTAGATATGTAGATAGATAGATAGATAGATAGATAGATAAATTGATAGATAAATAGATATGTGATAGTTAGCAAGATAGTGGCAAGATAGACGGTTAGATAGAAAGATAAATAGATGTTTGATAGAAGGATAGAAAGATTGATAGCTATACGGATAAATAATAACACTTTGAAATTTTGAATTGTGTAAACATTTTAAATGACTACAACTTTGCAACATTGCTGTGTGTATTGACCGAGTGGTGGGGTTTGTCTGTTTATATTGGCGCCGCTATACGGATAAATTGAACATAAATAGATAGATAAATTGATAGCTGTTGGAAGCTAGATAAATAGTTGTATATATATATATAGGTTGTTGATTGCTAAATTGATAGATAAATAGATATGTTATAGATAGAAAGATAATGGAAAGATAGATAATAGATATAAAGATAGATAGAAAGACAGATAGATAAAATGGATAGATAGATAAAATTGATAGATAGGTAGATAGTTAGATTGTTAATAGATAAATTGATCGATAGATAGATGTCTAGATAAATTGTTAGATAAATAGTCAAATAGGTAGATAGCTAGATATGTAGATAGATAGATAGATAAAATGATAGATAAATAGATATGTGATAGCTAGAAAGATAGTGGCAAGGTAGACGGTTAGATAGAAAGATAAATACTGTAGATGTTTGATAGAAAGATAAATAGATTGATAGAAGGATAGAAAGATTGATAGCTATACGGATAAATTGAGCATTTTAACATTTTTACAGCATATTGTACAACACTTTGAAATTTTGAATTGTGTAAACATTTCAAATGAATACAACTTTGCAACATTGCTGTGTGTAATGACAGAGTGGTGGGGTTTGTCTGTCTATATTGGCACAGCTATACGGATAAAATGACCATATATATATAAATGGATAAATTGTTAGATAGCTGGACAGCTAGAAAAATTGATAGAAAGATAGATAGACAGACATATCAATGGATAAATTGTTAGATAAATGGATAGATTGATAGGAAAATAGACAGAACGATTGGAAGTTAGATAGATATTAGAAGCTAGATAAATAGATAGCTAAAATAGATAGAAAGACATATAGATAATAGATAGAAAGATGGATAGATAATAAATAAATAGAAAGAAAGCTAGATATATAATAGATAGAAAGACAGTTAGCTATTTAGATAGATAAAAAGATGTTTGATAGAAATGTAAATAAATGTTTGCTAGATAGCCCTGTTATAGTAGCTAGTTGGTTAGAAATAGATAGATAGATAGATAAATGGATAAATTGTTAGATAAATGGATAGATTGATAGGGAAAACAGATCGAAAGACAGCCAGTTAGATAGATAGAAAGATACATTTGTTAGATAAATGGATAGATAGATTGAAAGATAGATACTAGATAGAAAGAAAGATAGAAAGACAGCCAGTTAGATAGATAGATAAATAGATGTTTGATAGATAGAAATGTAAATAGATAGATGTTTGATAGATAGCCATGTTACAGTAGCTAGATGGTTAGAAATAGATAGAAAGATAGATAGATAAATGGATAAATTGTTATATAGATTGATAGGTATATAGATAGATAAAATATTTATCTATTGAAACGTTAGATTGGGATAGATAGATATACGGATAAAATGATAATTTTTACAGCATATTGTACAACATTTTTGAAATTTTGTATTGTGTAAACATTTCAAATTGTGTATTGACAGAGTGGTGGGGTTTGTCTGTCTATATTGGCACAGATATACGGATAAATTGATCATAGATAGATAAATGGATAAATTGTTAGATAGCTGGATAGATAGAAAAAAATGATAGCAAGATAGATAGAAAGACAGATCAACGGATAAATTGTTAGATAAATGGATAGATTGATAGGAAAATAGATAGAAAGATTGGAAGTTAGATAGATATTAGAAGCTAGATAAATAGATAGCTAAATAGATAGAAAGACATATAGATAATAGATAGAAAGATAGATAGATAATAGATAGAAAGATAGATAATAGATAGAAAGACCGACAGTTAGATAGGTAGAAAGATAAATAGATGTTTGATAGAAATGTAAATAAATGTTTGATAGCTAGCAATGTTATAGTAGCTAGATGGTTAGAAATAGATAGATAGCTAGATAGATAAATGGATACATTTTTAGAAAAATGGATAGAATGATAGGGAAAACAGATCGAAAGACAGCCAGTTAGATAGCTAGAAAGATACATTTGTTAGATAGCTAGCTAGATGGATAGATAGATAGAAAGATAGATAATAGATAAGATAGTTGAATAGATACATGGATAGATAACAGATAGATAGATAGATAGATAGATAGATAGATAGATAGACAGTTGTCTGGATAAAAATGGAAATAGCTAGAAAGATAGAAATAGCTAGAAAGATACACTATAGCTAGGTAGATAGAAAGATAGATAGATAATTGTTAGATAGAAGGATAGATAGGTAGATAAATTGATAGATAGACTTTAGATAGATGAAGTATATGGCTGTATAGATACATAGATATATAGATAGATAAATGGAAAGATAGATAACATAAATGTAAAGATAGATTATAGATAGGTATATAGAAATATAGATAATTGGTACATAGAAATATAGATAATTGATAGATAGAAGGATAGATAATAGATAGATAGATGGAAAAATAGACTATAGATAAGTAGATAGATAGAAAACAGATGGATAGATAGACTATAGATAGGTAGCTAGAAAGATAGATAGATAGATAGAATTTAGATAGATGGGTATATGGATGTATATATACATAGATAATAGATAGTTGTATAGATCAGGCATGTCCAAACTGTGGCCCTCCAGCTGTTGCAAAACTACAACTCCCAGCATGCCATAATAGCTGTAAGCTATCCAGGCATGCTGGGAGTTGTAGTTTTGCAACAGCTGGAGGGCCGCAGTTTGGACATGCCTGGTATAGATAAATTGATAGATAACAGATAGCTGGATAGATAGATAGATAGATAGACAGTTGTCTGGATAAAAATGGATTGATAGATAAAATGGATAGATAGAAATAGCTAGAAAGATAGACTATAGCTAGGTAGATATAAAGATAGATAGATAATTGTTAGATAGAAGGATAGATAGGTAGATAAATTGATAGATAGACTTTAGATAGATGGGGTATATGGCTGTATCGATCCATAGATAGATAGATAAATGGAAAGATAGATAGATAACAGATAGATGTAAAGATAGACTATAGATAGGTAGATAGAAATATAGATAATTGATAGATAGATAGAAGGATAGATAATAGATAGATAGATGGAAAAATAGACTATAGATAAGTAGCTAGATAGAAAACAGATAGATGATAGATAGACTATAGATAGGGATTGATAGATAAAATGGATAGATGGAAATAGCTAGAAAGATAGACTATAGCTAGGTAGATAGAAATATAGATAGTTGATAGATAGATAGATAGAAGGATAGATAATAGATAGATAGATGGAAAAATAGACTATAGATAAGTAGATAGATATAAAACAGATAGATGGATAGATAGACTATAGATAAGTAGATAGATATAAAACAGATAGATGGATAGATAGACTATAGATAGGCATTGATAGATAAAATGGATAGATAGAAATAGCTAGAAAGATAGACTATAGCTAGGTAGATAGAAAGTTAGATAGATAATTGTTAGATATAAGGATAGATAGGTAGATAAATTGATAGATAGACTTTAGATAGATGGGGTATATGGATGTATAGATACATAGCTATGTAGATAGATACATGGAAAGATAGATAGCAGATAGATGTAAAGATAGACTATAGATAGGTAGATAGAAATATAGATAATTGATAGACAGAAATATAGATAATTGATAGATAGATAGAAGGATAGATAATAGATAGATAGATGGAAAAATAGACTATAGATAAGTAGATAGATAGAAAACAGATAGATGATAGATAGACTATAGATAGGGATTGATAGATAAAATGGATAGATAGAAATAGATAGAAAGATAGACTATAGCTAGGTAGATAGAAAGTTAGATAGATAATTGTTAGATATAAGGATAGATAGGTAGATAAATTGATAGACTTTAGATAGATGGGGTATATGGATGTATAGATACATTGATAGATAACACATAGCTGGATATTGAAAGATAGTTGGATAGCCCTATGCATGTACGTATACGTATCTCTGTGCTAACCATACACAGACTGTGTCCTGTTTTATATATGCGGGTCCTGTTGTAAAACACGTTGCAACTATTAGCACATTCATTAGTTTATGTCTCTCTTATTTATTTATATATATATATATTTATTTTTATTTTTATTTATTTTTTTGTAACTGCCGGACATTAGATTTCACCATCTGTAGTAAGCTGTCATGAGTCTCTCAAAAAGCGCAACATCCTGTTTTAACACTAACATTAATCTGAGAAGAATGTCTGGGAGGATGTTGCCCTCTGTAGTAAGAAGCTTGCAGAATTAATGGACGAATACTCTTTATATCAAACAATATCAAGCGATATGAACTTAATATCAAGCAATATCAAGCGATATAAACTTTATATCAAACTATACTCTTTATATCAAACACTATCAAGCGATATAAATTTTATATCAAACAATATCAATCAATATAAAAGGGGCGGGTTTAGCTGTATAAAAGGGGGCGTGGTACCTGTCACTTTTAGTTTGACGAAACATATACCCTCTTACTACTGGTAGCGTTGGAAAGTACAACTTGTCCAGCAAAAAAAAAGCCCTCATATGGCTATGTGAACAGACAAATAAAAAATGAATGGCTCTGGGAAGGCGGGGAGCACAAACAAAACAAAAAGAAAAAAACCTCAGGCCGTTAAGGGGTTAATTACAGGTGACAGCTCATTTTGTATCCTGCCAGCAGCAGAGAGGAGAGCTTGGGCGGCCCCCTGGGCATTAGCCTACTGGGAAATTTCCCTGTTTGGTGTATGGCCAATCTGCCCCTGCTGTTAGGGATCCCACAACATTCGTGTTCGAGTATGGAGGCCTCATGTTGAGAGCTTTAATTTTGCCTTTGCTGTGGAGTGACAAACTGCCCCAACTGCCGGTGATCACATACAAGCGTTGGTCAACCCCTTTGATACGAGGGACACTAACAGCTCAGTCATATGTGCAGGATGTCCTGCGGCCACATGTGTTGCCTCTCATGGCAGGGCTTTCAACTGTCATTTTTTAGGATAATGCTCTCCCACACACAGCAAGGTTTCCCAGGAATGACTCCCCCAGATTGCTACACTTCCTTGGCCTGCCCGGTTGCCAGATTTATTGCCAAGCGAGCATTTATGGGACGAGCTGGGATGCCAGCTTCAGCAACCTACGAGTGTGCACGATCTACAGGGCCAGCTCTGCAACATCTATGGGTGAATGTGCCACAGGATACCATATGGAACCTGAATGTCTCCATGCCCAACCATATCTCATCTTGTATTCAGGCTGGAGGCGGCCCAACAGGGTACTAGAGCCTCTTTTCAATTGTACAGTTTTCCCCAAAAAACGTATCCTTTCGCTCTAATATTGTAATCACCTACATATATCATTATTACATTCACACATAGAAAGTGTCATTCTATTCCAATAACTCTTCCTTGGTGCTATATTTTTTGTCAATAATTGTACATTTTAAGCCGCTTTTGTCCCATTCCCAAGTCAGAAATTGGTTTGGCGTAAGTATTCCAAGGCCCGTCCAACATCACTTTTCTATTTATTTGTGCTATGACAAAAAAAAAGAAAAGTAGCCATTTTAGCCCACATTGAATGGTCTGTGGACACTGTTGTTCTCAGTGGTATGTAATTTGTGTTCCTTTTTCTTCTCTGACCAATTGCAAAGGTAGTATGATCTCAAGAAGTTAAAGTGCAAAATATAATGCTTGAAAAGTAAATTGAACTCCTTTACTTGAAGACATTACATTAAAGGCATAGGCAGCAGAGTATGTCCATAAATTGGGTGGCAGAGCCTGGTTAAATAATAAAAAAAAACTATCCCTTTCAGACCCCGCCTCCGATCCAGTGCCGCTCTGTCATTTTCCTAAGCTGCAGTGGTGATGTACACCACTGCAGGTAATCCCTGGCCTTGGTGGTCTTGTGCAATACAATACTGAGGCGAGTGATTGTCAGCCATGGTATACAGAGTGTCATTGCAGCCAAACAATACATCACTGGCAGCAGCCCAGGAAGATTGGAGCAGCTACAGGAAGGAAGTTTTTTTTTGTTGTTGTTTATCTTTATTATTTTAACAGGCTTGGCACTTTGGTAAAATTTTACTTGGACAACCCCTTTAATCACAAGGAAAAGACTCTAGAAGTCAGAAAACTGTCAAATACTTTCATGTAAAGAAAGACAAAAGTAATATACGGTAGTTAAAAAATAAATAAACTAAAGATGCAAGCTTTCGGAGCAAAGATGCCCCATATCAGACATGTTTACATAAAATTTCCCTGATGAAGGGCCCTCTTTGCTTTAACCCCTTCTACCACAGAGGTCTATTTGTTTTTGCGGGACAAGCTGTACTTTCCAACACCACCATTTGTTAGTGCATATGATGTAGTGGAAAGTGGGAGAAAATTTTAAAATGGGGTGAAATTGAAAAAAAATTATAATCAAATCCGCCACAATTTTGCGTGTTTTTTATTTACAACCTTCGATGAGTGATAAAACTGACCAGGTACTTTCATTCTATAGGTCGGTATGAATCTAGCAATACTTTATATGTATAGTTGTTCTTGCATTTAGATACTGATAAAATAATAAAAAATTTTGGGGGGGGGGGAATCTTTTTTTTTTCCATTGCCCTATTTTGACCCCTATAACTTTTTTGTAATTATGTGTATGGAGCTGTGTGGGGGGACTTTTTGATCAGTTTTTATTAAAAAATAATTTAAGGAAATGAAGCGACCAAAAACTGGGAATCAGTCATTTTGGCTCTTTTTTCCATTTCACCATTTGGGGAAGATATTTTAGTATTTTTATAGTATGGGCATTTTCGCACATGGTGATACTTTTTTATTTGTTTTATTCTTTTATTTGGATTTTGGGGAAAGAGTGGTGATTAAATTTTAATGTTTTTTTCATTTTTAAAAGCTTTATTTATTTATTTATAACAAGAAATCATTAGACTGCTACTCTCGTATACTCCAATGCATTAGCATTGAAGTTTTTGAGAAAGTTACTAGTTTCCTATGGAGCTCTATTACAGGCAAGGGCTTGTCACGCTTGTGTGTAGGAGGAAAACACCACACCGAGCATAGGAGGTAAAGGGGATACCAGAATAAGGCCTTTAAACTAGGGAAGGAAGATGGACACCTCCTAGAGAAAACCCTAACTCCAGTCCTGACAGACTACCAGTATGAACAAGCCCCAAATTTAGGCAAGTTCATACACCAGATACCTAGAATCCTATATCATCCTATAGGACCCTGGAACTAATCAGGACCGAGTCTACTTGTTCCTCCAAAGGGAAGGACGAACAGGAATATCCCTCAGGCTTAATGACAAACAACAGGGAAAGGCAACACACACACACACACACATATATATATACAGGGAGTGCAGAATTATTAGGCAAGTTGTATTTTTGAGGATTGATTGTATTATTGAACAACAACCATGTTCTCAATGAACCCAAAAAACTCATTAATATCAAAGCTGAATATTTTTGGAAGTAGTTTTTAGTTTGTTTTTAGTTTTAGCTATTTTAGGGGGATATCTGTGTGTGCAGGTGAATATTACTGTGCATAATTATTAGGCAACTTAACAAAAAACAAATATATACCCATTTCAATTATTTATTTTTACCAGTGAAACCAATATAACATCTCAACATTCACAAATATACATTTCTGACATTCAAAAACAAAACAAAAACAAATCAGTGACCAATATAGCCACCTTTCTTTGCAAGGACACTCAAAAGCCTGCCATCCATGGATCCTGTCAGTGTTTTGATCTGTTCACCATCAACATTGCGTGCAGCAGCAACCACAGCCTCCCAGACACTGTTCAGAGAGGTGTACTGTTTTCCCTCCTTGTAAATCTCACATTTGATGATGGACCACAGGTTCTCAATGGGGTTCAGATCAGGTGAACAAGGAGGCCATGTCATTAGTTTTTCTTCTTTTATACCCTTTCTTGCCAGCCACGCTGTGGAGTACTTGGACGCGTGTGATGGAGCATTGTCCTGCATGAAAATCATGTTTTTCTTGAAGGATGCAGACTTCTTCCTGTACCACTGCTTGAAGAAGGTGTCTTCCAGAAACTGGCAGTAGGACTGGGAGTTGAGCTTGACTCCATCCTCAACCCGAAAAGGCCCCACAAGCTCATCTTTGATGATACCAGCCCAAACCAGTACTCCACCTCCACCTTGCTGGCGTCTGAGTCGGACTGGAGCTCTCTGCCCTTTACCAATCCAGCCACGGGCCCATCCATCTGGCCCATCAAGACTCACTCTCATTTCATCAGTCCATAAAACCTTAGAAAAATCAGTCTTGAGATATTTCTTGGCCCAGTCTTGACGTTTCAGCTTGTGTGTCTTGTTCAGTGGTGGTCGTCTTTCAGCCTTTCTTACCTTGGCCATGTCTCTGAGTATTGCACACCTTGTGCTTTTGGGCACTCCAGTGATGTTGCAGCTCTGAAATATGGACAAACTGGTGGCAAGTGGCATCTTGGCAGCTGCACGCTTGACTTTTCTCAGTTCATGGGCAGTTATTTTGCGCCTTGGTTTTTCCACACGCTTCTTGCGACCCTGTTGACTATTTTGAATGAAACGCTTGATTGTTCGATGATCACGCTTCAGAAGCTTTGCAATTTTAAAAATGCTGCATCCCTCTGCAAGATATCTCACTATTTTTGACTTTTCTGAGCCTGTCAAGTCTTTCTTTTGACCCATTTTGCCAAAGGAAAGGAAGTTGCCTAATAATTATGCACACCTGATATAGGGTGTTGAGGTCATTAGACCACACCCCTTCTCATTACAGAGATGCACATCACCTAATATGCTTAATTGGTAGTAGGCTTTCGAGCCTATACAGCTTGGAGTAAGACAACATGCATAAAGAGGATGATGTGGTCAAAAAACTCATTTGCCTAATAATTCTGCACTCCCTGTATATATATATATATATATATATATATATATATATTTGTGGTAGGAGCTAATCGAGGAACAGAGTAGGCATGCCTATGTACTGCCCTGAACCAACTGGCTGGAGTGTGCCCGGTGCCAGTGACGAGGTAAGGCCTAGATAAGTGGGCCACCTAGGAGGAGTGAATGAAAAAGGGGATGGGAGGGAGGGGCAAAGAACGGGCGCCCTCCTGCTTATACCAGAGGGTTTCAATAGGGTAGGTCGCTCCACCCACAATTACAGGCTGCACGCAGCCTTAACTATTTGTCGTAGGAGCTAATCGAGGAACAGAGTAGGCATGCCTATGTACTGCCCTGAACCAACTGGCTGGAGTGTGCCCGGTGCCAGTGACGAGGTAAGGCCTAGATAAGTGGGCAAAGAGAACCGGCCCGGAGTAGGGTGCAATGTGTTATTGGAGCATCATGGAACCCATGAAGCCCAAAGAACGAAAGGCTCTGACAATCTCAATTCGCGGATTGGGAATGTACCTAGCGTAGCAGGACGACCGCTAACGACCCACTTTGCGGATGACGTGGCCGATACCTGATGACTGGATGCTGCGGAAGCGGCCCCTACGTGGGGGGAGTGCCCGGATGACGTGCTAGGGTTGAACCCCAACCCAGCCGCCAGGGGGCGGATATCGGAGACAAACTGGGCCGAAGAAGGGGGGCCTACCGTTGATCGGGAGCAACGGGTCGTCTAACGCGGGAGACTGGAGTGAGGCCAGGAGCTCTTGGAGCGCCTTGACGGGACACCAACAGTTGGCCATAGGGAAGAACTCTACCTCGGTGGGAGGACCAGCCTGATTGGACTTGGTGGCTGGGATGGACAGTATAAGGTGGACCGAATGCCAGGCGAGATGTCGCCTGAGCAGGGTTGCACGGTTGACCGTGCCGCACGTGAACTCCCCAGGTCTAAGAACCCATAGGACCCTAGGTACATGGCTGCTTTGGTGATGATGCTTGCTGAGTGCCCAAAAGGGAGACCGTCTAGGGCTACGGACAATCTGCGGAAAGGCTCGCCTGACACGGGTTGCCTACGAACCTGGACCGCCGCGCTAACCCTGAGGGTGGCTTTGAGGCCTGATGGCCTCGTCCACCTCCCCCCGAGGATGGGTGTTTTTTTTTTTTTTTTTTCGGAGACTGAGGAGCCGGGAAGTGACAGTAAATGCACAGTTGAGGAACCCTAACAGGGACCGGAGCTCCCACTTGGACAGGACCCTGGAAGAAGTCGCGGAAGAAACGGCGGCCTGGATCTTAGCCAGCTTGGCGGCCGCCACGGGGGCCTCAAGCCTGGTGAAAAGCTGGAGCAACTAGCCCAGCCCAAGGGGACGCCCTGAGGTCCCTTGATGATCAGGAATCAGGGTGCAGACTGCCCAGGTGAGACTGAGCAAACCATGATGTAGCAAAGAACAGGAGAATGCCGCTTGAGTGGGAGCAGAGTACAATACCTGATGTAATAACAACTGTCAAGATAATGGGTGACCATGTCCAAACCCCCGTGATGCACCCGGATCCTATGCAATCAGGGATTCAAACATGCGGAACCCGAACTGGGTAAACAGGAACCATTGGATATTTCTGGAAAAACCCTGAGCGTTTCAGGCAAATATAACGGATCCAGAGTGATTCAGGCAAATGTGTACCACCAGTGGGAAAAGACCTGAGCGATTCAGGCAAATGCGAACAACCTGTGGGAAAAAGACCTTAGCGATTCAGGCAAATGCGAACAACCTGTGGGAAAAAGACCTGAGCGAATCGGGCAAATGCGAACAACCTGCGGGAAAAAGACCTGAGCGATTCAGGCAAATGCGAACAACCTGTGGAAAAAGAGCTGAGTGATTCAGGCACATGCGAACAACCTGTGGGAAGAAAGACCTGAGCGATTCAGGGAATACGTAACCTGAGTGAATCAAGAAAATACACACAACCTGGAAATACCGGCAACCTGAAAGAGACAGGAAAATACAAAACCTGAGCGATTCAGGGAAATCATGAACCCTGAGTGATTTGGGCACCTACATGAACCTGAGCGATCCAGAAACATGAACCCGGGCGATTTTGGAAACATAAACCCGAGTGATTCAGGTAAATACATGAACCTGAGTGTTTCAGGGAAATGCATGAACCCGAGCGATCCAGGAAACACGTAAACCCGCGCGACTCTGGGGAATTAGACCTGGGTGAATGAGTAAATATGTGAATTTCTGAGCTAATCCGGGAAATACATGAACCTGAGAATCAGAAGGAAACGGGAATGAACATGGTATAGAAAGGATCGCAACCTAACCGAATCAACGGACAGCGCTGCCGACTCCGGCGATACTGATGACCTAGGAATGGCAGCTTGTGAAGAACGAAGGAAGGCTCTGAGCTGCAGAGAAGCGTCACGCCGCTACTTGGCTGGAACTTACCTGAAACCCGGCCCCGTGGAGTGACCGGGCATGGAGGAGGCCTGCGACACAATTGAGGATGGATCGAAATTACGGTGGCCTGAGGCCCTGCTTACCTGAAAATAAGCTTGCGTTAGTACGAGACCCGGAGAGAGGTGCGATCTGGTGGCACTGGAAAGAGGCGATGGAGAACCGGGATGCAGCCTGGGCGCCATGGCCAACTGCTGGGTAACCCTGGACAGCCAGAATAAGAGCCCGAACTCGCGCCGCATGCAACAAACCTGCGGAAAACAGAAATCCAGGGAACACACAAGACCCGAGCGATCCAGGGAACATTTCCCCCTTAGTGAGTAAGGGAAGGCATAACACCAGAGCAATCCAGGGAACCTGGCCCCTGAGTCACTTAGGGAAGACATGACACATGCAATTTGGGAACATGACACCTATGAATTGGAGAAAACATAACCCTGAGCGATTCAGGGAAGACATGACACATGCGATTCTTGGGTAAATGACACCTGCAATTTGGAGAAAACATAACCCTGAGCGATTCAGGGAAGACATGACACATGCGATTTGGAGAAAAAACATGTCGCCTGAGCAAATCAGGGAAGAGAACCAAGCTACTAACTTCTGCAGTGAGATGAAGACCTATGAACGGGAGCTCGTGAAGACGAATACTTAACGCAGTGACAGGGTGTAACAGCAGCCTCGTGGCTGGATCTTACCTGGACAAGGAGGAAACTTTGGTGCAACGATAGTGGCTTGCTTGCAGCTCTGGTGGCCGAGGCCCTGTTTATGTGAAGAAATAAGCTGTGTTCGGACCGATACCCAGCGAGGGATGCGAACAGCTAGTCCCTCATGCAGCGAACGGGTGCGTGACCCTGACCCATACGAACCTGGACCGGAACCGTGCCCGAGGGACTCAGGGAACACATGACACCCGGGTTTATACTGCACATGACACCTGACCAACACGGGGAACACATGCCCCCCAAATGAACAGGGAACACATGACCCCTGAACGCACAGGAAACACAAGACGCCCGGCCAACCAAGGGGATCCATGATACCCGAGCGAACAGGGAACACATGTCCCCCGAATGAACAAGGGACACATGACCCCTGAGTGACCCAGTGAACACGCAACACCAACACGAAGCCGGGCAGACACCGCACCTGAATGACTTGAGGGAAAACATGATATCTGAGCGATTCAGGGAAGACATTAACGCCAGAGCGAATCAGGGCAGATACCACCTGAGTAAACCAGAGAAGACATTACACCTGAGCGAACCAGAGAAGACATTACACCAGAGCGAACCAGAGAAGACATTACACCTGAGCGAACCAGAGAAGACATTACACCTGAGCGAACCAGAGAAGACATTACACCAGAGCGAACCAGAGAAGACATTACACCAGAGCGAACCAGAGAAGACATTACACCTGAGCGATTCAGGGAGACATTACACCTGAGCGATTCAGGGAGACATTACACCTGAGCGATTCAGGGAGACATTACACCTGAGCGATTCAGGGAGACATTACACCTGAGCAATTCAGGGAGACATTACACCTGAGCGATTCAGGGAGACATTACACCTGAGCGATTCAGGGAGACATTACAACTGAGTGATTCAGGGAAGACATCTACCAGTAAGAATCAGGAAGTCATTTCCACCTGAGCGTTTCAGGGGAGACCCTCACACCTGAGTACTTTGGTAAGACATTGTGCCTGAGCGATTCAGGGAAGACATGACACCTGGGTGGTACAGGGAAACATTGCAATAGAGCGGTTTGGGGACCTCATTTCATTTGAGCGAAACAGGGATTACTTGCACCTGAGCGAGTCAGGGAGTACATTATACCTGAGTGAATCAGGAACGACATTACACCTGAGCGATTCAGGGGACAAATGACACCTGGTGGTTGCAGGGACGACATGACAACTGTGCAGATCGGGAAACACGTGATACTTGGGTGGTACCACGAATGACGTTACCCTGAGCAATTCAGGGAAAAACGGGACCCCTGGGTGACCTAAGGGCAGCCGCACCGGACGCGAGGCCCAGGTACCAGACCCCCGACCTCAAGGAACGACAGCCCTCACTCACCCAGGGGGTGAAGATCGGTCAACGTAATGGCGTGGTTGGCAGGCGCCCAGCCTGGCAGTAAATCACGATTCCCCTTTTTTTTTTTTTTACCAGCATTGCGGGGGTTAACAGGCAGCAGGCCAACAGCCAGAAATGAGCACGGTATTGAATCAAAGGTTCCCCTTTTTTTTTTTTTTTTCCAGCAGTGCGGGGGTTAACGGGCAGCAGGCCAACAACCGGTATGGATGCCATGGTGCCGCTGCTAACATTGACTAAGTGGGAACGCCCCCTGACTTGAATGAACCATGGCCCGATATGCAGCTGTGCCAGTCGTCCCCGGCTGCCCCCCTCTCTCTCAGTGAGGCGCGCCGCCCCAAATTGCGGCACATGCCCCGGAGGGACCGGTACCTGGAGGCGGGGGAGGCGTCGCAATGTGCAGTCGCAGTGGCGGGCAGTGCGGGGGTTAACGGGCAGCTGCTGCGCTGCTAGTCCTGGACCCTACGGAGCTTCAGGCCGGCTTGAAACGGGGAACACGAGGTGCCGGTGGCAGGCGCGTCCGGCTGGGCCGCAGAGCGGTAATACAGGAGGCGACGCGGCTGGCTGCACGAACCGGGGTGACGAAACGACGGAAGATGCGACCGGAAGTGACGTCCGGCGCTGATGCTGCTGAGGCAAAGAAACGGGCGCCCTCCTGCTTATACCAGAGGGTTTAAATAGGGTAGGTCGCTCCACCCACAATTACAGGCTCCACGCAGCCTTAACTATATATATATATATATATATATATATATATATATGAACAAAATATAAAAGGGAAAGGAAACACTTATCTTCAATGAAGCTTTGGTAGAACCAGGAACTCAGCCGAGACCCAAACACAAGCTAACCACAAGTCCAACAGAAGCTATAAACCGCAAAGCATAGTAGGAGAAACAACAATAAATAGAGAAGGTAAAATGACCACAATAGTCACACCTGGGGAAAAAAGGTGTGGCAAACACCAGAAACAACACAGACGTCATATAATCCAAAAGGAAAACATGTCAGATCAAACCACTTGTTGCCAGTCTCACAGATCTCCTGCCACCTGTCGCAAGAACATCAGTGTGTCTCTGTACGTCCGTGACAGAGCTCCAAAAGAAATACTGAGCAGCAGCCTCCTGTCATTCACTATGACAGGGGCTGCCGCACACAAGCTCCAGCTCCTCTGATCGCCGCACGGGGGAGCTGGAGCACTACCATAAATGCGTGCTTCCAGTATTTACAGCGCTTCGATGCTGTGGTGAGGATTGACCATGGCATCTGAAGTGTAAAATATCTGGTACCAGCAATACCGCCGCTTGCAGACATTAGCCACGGGTGTCTGCTGTATGAAATATCATTAAAGACCCGTCTCCCAATATTTGTATTAATTATATTGCCTGGGGTTAGGACAGCAAGGACATGCTGACAGGCTTTCTTTATCTTCCTTCACACACAGCTACAGTTATCATCCAGACACCTCCCCGCAACGCTCACCTCTCCAGTCAGCAGCTCACTGATCTTGTTGGTGAGGTTCAGGATCTCCTGATAGTTGTTTCTCTCATGTATCAGTGAATGAGGCGGAGGCACCATGATAGGATCCCAGTTCCTACTGCATCCTTCACCCTCCTTAGTTATCTTCTTCAGTGTTACATAATCCTGTGCATGGAGATAGAAACACTGATATCACTTTATACATCCCTTCACCTCTCCAGTCTTGTCCTTGCTTTATTAAGAGATACAAGAAATGGCATATGACATTTTTCCAGAACCTTTTACCTCTCCAGTCAGCAGGTAGATGATCTCTAGGGTGAGGTTTAATATTGTCTCAGTCATCTGTTTTCTGTCCTTTTCCATCCTTAGTAGGTCAGTCTGTAAAAGTTCTATCTGCTTCCTTAAAGGAACCAAAAGGGAAAGTAAGAGGAACCAAGATGACACTTGGAGAAACATATTATAGGAAGCATACTTTGCAACTGATTGGAAGTTATAAGGGAAACACACAGGAACATGTCTATGGTAGATCAGATAATGCATGAATAATGGCAAGATGCAAGTGACTTTTTGATAACACTCCACATACTGTAAATGGCATCCCATATAATGCCCTACCATAGAGTGTACAAATAACTATACAATAGCTAATAGGTCTGTTATACAGTAGACAAATATCAGAGCTAAAATATGAACAATATAAAGTGGGAGTCACCATGCTGAGCTGGTCAAGTAAAGTGGTTGTCTGTGATTTAAGAAAGTTACCGAAGATTTACTTTTTAAGTTCCCCACTAATACCACTGAGGTGGTCTCCATTAGTCCTGCAGACATCTCACACATCATTAACATGACCATTAAAGCCAATTACTGTCTTCAGCTGAGAAGACTGCATGTACAGCACATGATAGCTGAGACCATTGATGAGCTCAGCAGTCACATGATTTATGTACATTTCTCCAGGAGTGGTGGGGACCAGAGGAACAGCAGCACTACAGTGGCATGGGATTTGAGGGGTCAGTTATGATTTTTTTTTAACCATTTCTTGCTCTAAGGCAGCTTTCTTACAATCCTGGACAGCCCCTTTAATAATATGATTACATGTGATGAGATTCAAATGATCACAGCACTCATCTATCACTGGCTTTCACAGGGTGCTCGTCTAGATTGGTCCCCAACTCCACCTTGGGAACTATTTCGTCCTTATATATACAAATTGACTGCACTCCAGAGTTGAAGGTGAAGTAATTAATGATTTTATTCAGCCGGACATAATTCCAGGCAACATATCAGGCTATATGCAGCCCTTCATCAGGCCGGCTTGCACGCTGATGCTCCCCACATTAGGCCTGATGAAGGGCTGCATATAGCCCGAAATGTTGCCTGAAATTATGTCCGGCTGAATAAAATCATTAATTACTTCACCTTCAACTCTGGAGTGCTGTCAATTTGTATATATAATGATTACATGTGATAACATTCACCCCAGTATTTTCTGATCAATAATTATAAGATGCACCTATGTTTTTGAGGAGGAAAATAAGAAAAATAAAATGTAACCAAAAGGTGTGCTTTTGGTGGGTTTAGAACTAATGGTGGTCAGTGCATGACACTACTATGGGGGATGTGTGGATGGCACTGTTATGGGGGGGATCTGTGGATGGCACTGTTATGGGGGGGATCTGTGGGTGGCACTGTTATGGGGGGGATGTTATGGGGGGATCTGAGGGGGGCATCTGTGGATGGCACTGTTATGGGGGAGTGATCTGTGGATGGCACTGTTATGGGGGAGTGATCTGTGGATGGCACTGTTATGTGGGGGTGATCTGTGGATGACACTGTTATGGGGGGGTGATCTGTGGATGACACTGTTATGGGGGAGGGGGATCTGTGGATGGCACTGTTGTGGGGGGTGGATCTGTGGATGGCAGTGCTATATATGTGTCACCCACAGATCCCCCACCCCATAACAGTGCCATCCACATATCCCCCAACCCATAATAGTGGCATCCACAGATGCCCTAATATACCGGAGCTAAACCTGTGGGAGGGGCCGGTCCGGTGTGATAGAAACTGTCACTGTACTCCGGCCCCACTGCTCACTCACTTCCTTAATGCCTAAATCTTTTTATAATAATAACTTTCATTGAAGTTCCGATCCTCAGCCCAATCTGTACTACTTACTAAATGTCCTGTAGCATGCAGAGCAGGGCGGGCGGCCAGCCGTAACTCACTGAGGTCACGTGCCTGCGCCGCCTACTTTATGAATAACGTAGGCAGCGCTGGCATGTGACATCAGTGAGTTACGGCCGGCCGCCCTGCTCTACCTGCTACAGGACATTTGGTAAGTAGTACAGATGGGGCTGGGGATCGTAACTTCAATTAAACGTATTATTATAAAAGGTTTAGGCATTAAGGAAGTGAGTGAGCGGTGGGGCCGGAGTACAGTGACGCACCTGGTATGGGGTCAAATTGTATAAGCTCTGTGAAAGGGCCACAGGCTATACGCACAAATTTCGTGTCTATGAGGGTAAAGATCAGACCCTGGAGCCAGTCGGTTGCCCTGACTACCTGGGGAGCAGTGGGAAGACTGGGACTTGGTGTCACCCTTATTTGGCAAGGGGTACCATCTTTATGTGGACAATTTCTACACAAGTGTGCCCCTCTTCAGGCATTTGTTTCTAGAACAGATTGGCTGCTGTGGCACCACGTGACCTAGTCACCGGGGCTTCCCCAATGGCTCGTTACCACCCGTCTTGCAAGGGGGGAGAGGGCTGCCTTGTGTAACGAAGAACTGCTTGTGGTGAAATGGAGAGACAAGCGTGACGTTTACATACTCTCCTCCATTCACGCAGACACGACAATCTAAATTGAACGAGCAACTGGAGTCATTGAAAAGCCCCTCTGTATCCACAACTATAATTCGCTCATGGGAGGGGTGGACTTCAATGACCAGATGTTGGCTCCTTATTTACTCTCCCGCAGGACCAGACGCTGGTATAGGAAGGTGTCTGTATACCTAATTCAATTGGCTGTCTATAATAGTTTTGTTCTCTACAGTAAGGCTGGGAGAACAGGATCCTTCCTCAAATTTCAGGAAGAGCTCATCGAGAACCTCCTGTATTCAGGAGGTTCCGTGGCCCCAACCACCAGTGTAGTGAGCCGTCTACACGAGCGACATTTCCCCAATGTCGTTGCTGGTACCTCAAACCAAGCGCCATCCCGAAGAAAATGTCGCGTCTGTAGCAGGAGTGGAATAAGGCGTGACACCCGCTATTTCTGTCCTGACTGCCCTGATCACCCTGCCCTATGCTTAGGGGAGTGTTTCCGGAAGTACCACACACAGGTACACTATTAGTATAGGGATTGCGTGACACAGGACAGGCACACAGGGGTCTTAGGGCCCTTTCACTCACAGCTGCTGCAAACCTCTCCTTTCACCTGGGACAAAGTGCATAATGTACTTCGCCACATCTCTGGGCGATTTGCGCTTTGCACATTGTCCCGTGGGGAAGGAGAGGTTTGTCCTATAAAGGTAAAAAAATAAAAAAAATCACAGGTAAGCAAAAAAGTAAATGTTCCAAAAGTTCAATAAAGTTTATAAAAGTTAATGTTCCGTTTCAAATGTTATATAAAGTTAATGTTAATAAATGTATTGCGTTGCGTCCTGTTTTTTTTTTGTTTTGTTTTTTTACCTTCTAGGTGGACCAACCGATCAACCAGCTGCAGCACTGATGTGCATTCTGACAGAAGCATTGCGCTGCTGTCAGATTATACAAGTCAGTGTATGCGGCGCTGCAAGACAAGATTTCTCCTCTGCAGTATAAAAGATACGTTTGCCGAGGCTTATGAGCTGAGGGGCGGTGTTCATATGCTTTGGCAAACATTTTTTTATAAAAAAATAAAAAATTCCGGCAATAATTTATTCATCCACATCGATTAATGTGAATGGAGAAATAGGGTTTGCCAGGGCATATGAGCTGAGTGGGTTTGGATTTTGGGCGGTGCTCCTATGTCCTGGCAGACGCCTTTCCCCTCCTTTTTTTTTTTTGCAAATTTTTTGGCAGAGATTTTTTCATCCACATTGATCGATGCGAATGAAGAAATCTGTGCCGTTCATTTTTTCTTTCAGCCCAGAGGCTAAACGAAAAAAAATATATCTCATTACCCGTATGCTCAATATAAGGAGAATAGCAGAAACTCCTAATGCTGGCCATACATCTAATGATTACGTTGACCCTCAAATGCCAGGGCAGTACAAACACCCCACAAATGACCTCAGTTTGGAAAGAAGACACCCCAAGGTATTCGCTTAGGGGCATATTGAGTCCATGAAAGATTGAACTTTTTGTCCGAAGTTAGCGGAAAGGGAGACTTTGTGAGAAAAAAAATATAAAAAAATCAATTTCCGCTAACTTGTGCCAAAAAAAAAAATAATCTTCTATGAACTCGCCATGCCCCTCACTGAATACCTTGGTGTGTCTTCTTTCCAAAATGGGGTCACATGTGGGGTATTTATACTGCCCTGGCATTTTAGGGGCCCTAAGGTGTGAGAAGAAGTCTGGAATCCAAATGTCTAAAAATGCCCTCCTAAAAGGTACTCATTGGAATTTGGGCCCCTTTGCGCACCTAGGCTGCAAAAAAGTGTCACACATGTGGTATCTCCGTACTCAGGAGAAGTTGGGCAATGTGTTTTGGGGTGTCTTTTTACATATACCCATGCTGGGTAAGAGAAATAGCTCTGCAAAATGACAACTTTGTATACATTTTTTGGGAAAAGTTGACTTTTACAGAGATATTTCTCTCACCCAGCATGGGTATATGTGAAAATACACCCCAAAACACATTTCCCTACTTCTCCTAAGTACGGCGATAACACATGTGTGACAATTTTTTGCAGCCAAGATGCACAAAGGCACCCAAATTCCAATGAGTACTTTCAGGATTTTACAGGGCATTTTTAAGCATTTGGATTCCAAACTACTTCTCACGCTTTAGGGCCTCTAAAATGCAAGGGGAGTATAAATACCCCACATGTGACCCCATTTTGGAAAGAAGACACCCCAAGGTATTCCGTGAGGGGTATGGTGAGTTCATGTAAAATTTTATTTTTTGTCACAAGTTAGTGGAATATGAGACTTTGTAAGGAAAAAAATAAAAATAAAATAATTTTCTGCTAACTTGTGACAAAAAATAAAAACTTCCATGAACTCACTATGCCCATCAGCGAATACCTTAGGGTTTCTACTTTCCGAAATGGGGTCATTTGTGGGGTGTTTCTACTGTCTGGGCATTGTAGAACCTCAGGAAACATGACAGGTGCTCAGAAAGCCAGAGCTGCTTCAAAATGTGGAAATTCACATTTTTGTACCATAGTTTGTAAACGCTATAACTTTTGCGCAAACCAATAAATATACACTTATTGCATTTTTTTTTCTTAAAGACATGTAGAACAATAAATTTAGAGAAAATTTTATATAGAAATGTAGTTTTATTTGAAAAATTTTACAACTGAAAGTGAAAAATTTAATTTTTTTTTGCAAAAATTTCGGTCAATTTCGATTAATAACAAAAAAGTAAAAATGTCAGCAGCAATGAAATACCACCAAATGAAAGCTCTATTAGTGAGAAGAAAAGGAGGTAAAATTCATTTGGGTGGTAAGTTGTATGCAATAAACCATGAAAGTAGTGTAGTGCAGAATTGTAATAAGTGGTCTGGTCATTAAGGGGGTTTAAGCTAGGGAAGCTGAGGTGGTTAATGCCGGATTGTATCAAGAGACTGTTTATTGCCTATGGGTGTACTGTAATCTAGGGTAATCATCAGTAAAGTGCCATTTGGAGTTTCATCCTGCTTGCCTCAGACTCAATTCCTCTATTAACACTTTAGTAAATGGTCACGATTACAAGGGACATTGCCACTGGCACATTAATACAGACCACCAAGGGCACCTCAAACCACCATCTGGCCAATGTCCCTTACATCAGAGTGCGCCCCAGAGAATCCTTGTGCCATTCTCCTTTTCACTTATGCTAGCCTGCCCAGGGACGACAAACTGTGAGTAACCAGAACTGTATTTACCTCGGCCCACCTATTGCTCACACCGTAACCTCACACATAATTCCCCTGCAAGGTCTGGCATACCGCACATCCACAATGAACCAAGCTTTAAAATTATCATGTTATTTAGCTTCATGGTAAATGGCCTAAAAGAACTAAAAAACAAGAAACTAAAAAACAATACCAGAATTGCTGTTTTTTTTTTTTTTTAAATAAACTTAGCAATCAAAAATGGAATAAAAAAATATCAAAATTTGGTATTGCCGTAATCATATTGACCTGCAGAATAATGTTAACCTGTCATTATTGCACATTATAACTGAAACCCAAGATATTAAACCACAACACTGCAGAACTGCTGAGTTTTTAGTACACACCACAAACAAAAATAATAATAAAAATTAATAAATTATATAAATACACACCCACAAACATATAAAAAAATTATATCATCATATTCTACATATCCTAGGAAAAATAAGAAGGGAATAATATAAATGCAGACCACATGATCTTCTATGTTTATATACAACCCTGTATTATATATATATACACACTATAGGTATACACTGTATATAACACGCACTTATATTACATATCCAATATTATAATATTTAATATACTAACATTATCTACAACCCTGCAGTCTACATACACAATATTCCCAGGACATAACAATGAATACAGATGAGGTGACACTTACCTATTGATAGCCAGCACCAGACAGCTGGAGCTACAGGACCTTCATGATGTAATGGTCATGTGATCAGTCACATGTCTGGGAGGAGTCAGGCTACAGGCAATGCTGAGGCGAAAGGTACTTAAGGACCTTTGATGATGTTATGATCATGTGATCAGTCACATGTGTGGGAGGAGTCAGGCTACAGGAAAAGCTGCTGCTAAAGGACTCAGAGGTCAAGGACCTGTGATGATGTCATGATCATGTGATCAGTCATGTGTGGGAGGAGTCAGTCTCCAAGATGTGCAGCCAGAGGAGTTTCATGTAGTTGTACTAATTATGTGACAATGACCTCATGAGCGGGGTATACAGATGTGCGCTTTATGAGCCTTTGGAAAATGTCAGCACTGCCTGCTCTACACAGCTCTTGGCCAGTTGATTATTTGGGGCTGAAGTTGGTTTTGTATTTGTCAGTTTCTTTTATTTGCATCATTTGTATTTTAGTTTATTTCAATCAATTTTGAGGAGACCTTACCACCAGTAATAAAATAAAAAGTTGCAGTGAGCGTTCTGAAGGGAAATTAGTTGAACGCAGCATTAAAATAGAAATGACAGGCACACAAATCGGCAAAAAAGCGTGATTTTAATAACTAAATCCAGGTGATATACTTAGTGTCAATCCGTCAGGTATTCATTCTGTGGGATATTCTCAAATCATGACAGGTAGGTGGGTCCCGAGGTTTGGAGTTGAGGAACACTGAACTAAATGATCTCACACTGCGATCATACAGAGGGTGATGCCCTGCATCAGATACAGTTGAGATCAGCCTGGCTTAAACAGGTTCTGGGCACAAGAACTGGCATCAAAGTGGGCAAATAGACACATTTCACTCATATGAATAAGTTATTGGTGTTATTAAAAGGTTAAGCGAATTCAGGCCACTGTTCTCACACTGCCAACATACAAAGGGTGATGCCTCACATCAGATACAGTAGACAACCTATTACACCTATTGTCTGCGGGCTCTCGAAGGTTCACAAGGGGGTCTCGCCTACCCCACCGAGACTTATTGTCTCAGGTGTGGGTTCCCTTTGTGAAAATCTGGGAGACTGGTTAGACAATTTACTACAACCCTTAGTATGCAGAGTACCAGGCTTTTTAAAAGGACAGAAAATAAGTATTGCGCAATATGGAACATAGAACTGACTGATGGCTTAGCTGTGATGTAACAGCTCTGTATCCATCATTACCACATTGGTTAATAATGGAAGCTTTGGAATTTCATTTGAGAGCTTATAGTGAATACTCATTGATTCTCATACACTTTATTTTAGAAATTACTGTTTTTGTAATAAAACATTTTTCTTCTTTTTTTTGGATAATATTAGGTGGTACGGCAGATACATCAATGACCTGCTATTTATTTGGCAAGGAGATCTGTCTGCCATACCCCCTTTTATATCCTATTTAAATAATAATAACTACAATCTTGCATTTACCCATACTGTAGATGAATATGAAATTACATTTTTAGACCTAAAATTACAGGGTATACCAAATCAGGGGATAATCACAACTACATATAGAAAACCCATCTCAGGTAATGCAATTCTTTTTTTTAATTTTTTTTATAAATTCTTTATTTTGGATATTATTATTTTTTTACAAAGCATATTTTGACATGTTAAAACAGATGGCAGTGGTACATAAGATTTTGAAAAGCATATGGTTGTGTGATGCTTATACATATTCCCAAATACCACCCTCAAGATTTAAACCATCAGATCATGTCTCAACTAGCCAATATTGGAAACATATAAACAAATAATAATAATAAAAAAATTGAAAAAATAAAGATATCTTGCTCTCTCGGACCCATCTAATCCCTTATACTTTACGAGTTACTGCGATACCTCCCCATCCTCCCTAACAGTAAGGGCTGTTTCACATGAGCGGATGCCATGCGTGACATCCGCTGCGTGAATGACAGCCAAGACCCGCTGCGGACAGCAGACGCACGGAGCATTAACATGATTGATAATGCTCCGTGCCTCTCTGGGATCTCTTTACTACGAAATCACAGTGACAACTTTATCTCACCGTGATTTTGTAGTAAAGAGATCACAGAGAGGCATGGAGCATTATCAGTCATGTTAATGCTCCGTGCTTCTGCTGTCCGCAGCGGGTCTTGGCTGTCATTCACGCAGCAGATGTCACGCACGGCATCCGCTCGTGTGAAACAGCCCTAAGGGGATGAAGGGCTTGAGGAGACAGTTGAAGGGACCAAAAGGTAAAAATGAAAAAGAAAAAAGGGAGGTTAAAGGGTTATTCCCATCTTCAGTTTTCATACTTACCTTCGTCCAGTGCAACGTTCACTTCCTGGATTCGGTGGTGCTTGATTGACGTCTTCAACCGGCGGGCCGCGCTTGCGCAGAAGTTTTTCTCCCAGCCGGGCCGCGCAATGTCCTAAACACGCACGCCGCCGAGCATGCGTCATGGTGACTTATTCCTGGCCTGTATAGTACAGAGCCGGTGTGCACGTTCGCACCTTAAACTCACCTTAATCCACTTGTTCGCGCAGCCGACATCTCTTCTGTCTTCATCTGTGAGGAATAGGACCTTTGATGGCGTCACGGCGTTGATCACATGGTCCATCACATGATCCATCACCATGGTAATGGATTATGTGATGGACCATGTGATGAGCGTAGTGACGTCATCAAAGGTCCTATTCCTCACAGATGAAGACAGAAGAGATGCCGGCTGCGCGAACAAGTGGATTAAGGAGAGTTAAATTATTATTTATTTATTTTTAACCCCTCCAGCCCTATTTTACTTAGCATTCTGTATTCAGAATGCTATTATTTTCCCTTATAACCATGTTATAAAGGAAAATAATTACATATACACAACCTTGAACCCAAACCTGAACTTCTGTGAAGAAGTTCGGGTCTGGGTACCACATTCAGTTTTTTTATCACGCACGTGCAAACAGCATTGCACCCGCGCGATAAAAACTGAACAACGGAACGCAATCACAGTCAAAACTGACTGCAATTGCGTACCTACTTGCGCGGGTAGTGACGTCATCTAAGGTCCTATTCCTCAAAGATGAAGACAAGAGAGATGCTGGCTTCGCGAACAAGTGGATTAAGGCGAGTTAAATTATTTTTTATTAACCCCTCCAGCCCTATTTTACTTAGCATTCTGTATTCAGAATGCTATTATTTTCCCTTATAACCATGTTATAAGGGGAAATAATAATGATCAGGTCCTCATCCCGATCGTGGCCTAGCAACCGTGCATGAAAATTGCACCGCATCCGCACTTTCTTGCGGATGCTTGTGATTTTCACGCAGCCCCATTCACTTCTATGGGACCTGCAGTGCGTGAAAAACACACATACAGCTTGCTGCGATTTTCACGCAACGCACAAGTGATGTGTGAAAATCACCGCTCATGTGAACAGCCCCATAGAAATGAATGGGTCCTGATTAAATGCGGGTGCAATGCGTTCAACTCACGCATTGCACCCACGCGGAAAACTCGCCTGTGTGAAAAGGGCCTAAGAGATTTAACAGTGATCATTGTGAAAGGAATACCCCTTTAATCCCTTAAGCTGCGGTTTGCGGCTTTTACCTTATCCGGCGGGCGGGGGTGCCATCGGGTCCCCATGCGGCTGTAGGGGGGACCCGATGGCATGGAAGGCAGCGCGATGTCTAAGGAAGGCATCGTGCTGCCTTCCGGTGAAGAGCCTGTGAGATCCAGGCCCCTGGATCTCACAGGCCCCGGAAGCTGTATGAGTAATACACACAGTATTACTCATACAGCCAATGCATTCCAATACAGAAGTACTGGAATGCATTGTAAAAGGGATTAGACAAGTGGGACAAAAAATAAAGTAAAAAAAGAGTTGAAAAAATAAAGTTTTCCCCCCTAAAAATAAAAAGTTTCAAGTAAAAATAAACAGAAACGTAATTTTCCCCAAATAAAGTAAAAAAAAAAATAGGGGGGGGGGAGTATACATATTAGGTATCGCCACGTCCGTATAGACCGGCTCTATAAACATATCACATGACCTAACCCCTCAGATCAACACTGTAAAAAATAAAAACTGTGCTAAATAAACAATTTTTTTGTCACCTTACTGTCACGGAAGTTGTACAGGAAACAAGACAATACAAAATGAATATATGACTCACTGGATCCAAAACTAAGGAACAAAAAAGGAGACCCCTGCATAAGACCTGGCACTCTCCCTGACTGCTCAGCCTATGCGAACATCCCAATGGTAGATGATCGCATATCCTCGTACCGCGACTGTATAACACCTGAACACCCTATAATAGTGAGGGGACACGACCACCGGCTCCCTACACTAGACACGGAGGGAGTCAGGGTCACCTGGGATCCAGCAAACAGAAAATGAATGAAAACACAAATGAATGTACAACACTTATCTTGTAGAAGACTGGTAAATAGGATCAGCATGCACACACACTCCAGGAAGTTGTATAAACCGCACACTAATGCATTATGGGGAGGAATTTAAAGGGATGCAATCAGTCCAACTACATGACAGCTGAGAGAGGCTAACGAGATGAGGAACTGAAAACCAAAACAAAGAAAGCTCAAGGAGGAGGTTCTGAAAGGCATCTGTCAGAGCTTCTCAGATGTCTGGTGGTGACAGTACCCCTCCCTCTACGAGTGGACTCCGGACACTCAGAGCTCACCTTCTCAGGATCAATAAATGCTTGCGCCAGCGTCTTAGCATTGGGCAAACCAGGAAAAGGGATGAAATGCACCATTTTGCTAAAACGGTCCACCACCACCAAAATCAGAGTCTTCCCCGAGGAACGAGGCAGGTCCGTTATGAATTCCATGGACAGATGTGTCCAAGGACGGGAAGGAATGGGTAAGGGAAGGAGAGGACCTGATGGCCGTGAATGAGGGACTTTGGCACGAGCGCAAGTCTCGCAGGCTGCCACAAAACCCTCAACCGACTTACGAAGTGCAGGCCACCAGAATCTCCAAGCGATGAGATCCACTGTGGCTCTTGCCCCCGGGTGCCCAGCAAGGACAGTATCGTGGTGTTCCTTAAAAATCTTGTGTCTTAAAGCGAGAGGCACAAACAACTTCCCAGGAGGACAAAGATCAGGAGCCTCTGACTGGGCTACCTGCACCTCTGCCTCCAATTCAGGATAAAGAGCAGAGACCACCACACCTTCAGCCAAAATGGGACCCGGGTCTTCAAAATTCCCACCTCCCGGAAAACAACGTGACAGGGCATCTGCCTTCACATTCTTAACCCCAGGGCGGAACGTGACAACAAAATTAAACCTTGAAAAGAACAAAGACCATCTGGCCTGTCTCGGGTTCAGACGCTTGGCTGACTCCAAGTAGGCCAGATTTTTATGGTCAGTAAACACGGTAATAGGGTGTTTGGCTCCCTCTAGCCAATGGCGCCATTCCTCAAAAGCCAACTTGATGGCCAACAACTCCCTATCTCCCACATCGTAATTTCTCTCTGCGGAGGAGAGTTTCTTCGAGAAAAAGGCACACGGTCGCCATTTGGCAGGAGAGGAACCCTGAGACAAGACCGCCCCCACACCCACCTCAGAAGCATCAACCTCAACTATGAAGGGTAGAGAAATATCAGGTTGTACCAAGATGGGAGCGGAAGCAAAACTCTCCTTGATATTAGAAAAGGCCTTACGCGCCTCTACCGACCAGGAAGAAAAATCGACCCCCTTTCTGGTCATATCAGTGAGTGGTTTAACAACAGAGGAATAATTCAAAATAAACTTCCTGTAATAATTGGCAAAGCCCAAAAAACGCATCAGCGCCTTCTGATTCTCAGGAAGCTCCCACTCAAGCACAGCGCGGACCTTCTCGGGGTCCATGCAAAAACCTGAAGCGGAGAGAAGAAACCCCAGAAATTGAATTTCTGGAACCGCAAACACACATTTTTCCAGTTTCGCGTATAATTTATTCTCCTGCAGGATGAGCAAGACCTGATGTAAGTGTTCCTTATGAGTTTTGAAATCAGGAGAAAAAAATCAAAATGTCATCCAAATACACTAATACAAATTTTCCCATTAAATAATAAAAAATGCTGTTCACGAAATGCTGAAAAACGGCTGGGCATTCATCAAACCAAAAGGCATAACCAAATTCTCAAAATGGCCCTCAGGGGTATTGAAGGCCGTCTTCCATTCGTCTCCTTCTCTGACCCTGACCAGGTTGTATGCCCCTCTTAGATCTAATTTGGAAAAGACTTTAGCCCCAACAATCTGGTTAAACAGGTCCGGGATCAGAGGAAGCGGATAAGGGTCACGAATAGTGATACTGTTCAGCTCCCTGAAATCCAGACAAGGTCTTAAAGAACCATTTTTTTCTTAACAAAGAAAAAACCAGCGGCAACAGGTAACTTCGAGAGTCGTATGTGTCCTTTTCTCAGACTCTCAGAGATATAAGCACGCATAGCGACCCTTTCAGGTTGGGAGAGATTGTATAAACGAGATTTAGGCAGCTTGGCGCCTGGGATGAGATTAATAGGGCAATCGTACTCCCTGTGCGGGGGCAAATCCTGAACACCACTCTCAGAGAACACATCCGAAAATTCAGAGAGAAAAGATGGTACAGTCTTAGTAGAAACCTCAGAAACCGATGTCATGAGGCAATTCTCTCTGCAAAAGTCACTCCAACCATTTATTTGCCTCGCTTGCCAATCAATGGTGGGGTTATGTTTAGTGAGCCAGGGTAGCCCCAACACAAGAGGAGTAGGCAATCCGCTAAGGACGAAACATGACACATCCTCAACATGAGCATCACTCACAATTAAACGGATATTGTGAACTACAAGAAAACGGAAAACCTTCAAATTCCGCCTCAACCCTGCCAATAGTAACCGACGGAACATTTTTTAAAGATTTTTTCCTTTTTGTTTCTTTATTACTCCCAAAAAACTGCCTGAATCTCCTAGAGGGACAAACATTTGCCAAATAATTTATACCTCCACAACAAAAACAAACCTTCCCATGCGGGCTGAATCTTCTATTGTCAGAGGCAATCAACCCCAGCTGCATGGGCTCCTGCTCAGAAGGGGCTGACAGCGACTGAGACCCCTGCGCACAGAATGAGACCGCTGCACTGTCCTGGGATTGAGTATGACAGGAAGGAGTGATCTCTCCTCTCTCTCTAAGACGCCTGTCAATACGAACGGCCTGAGACATAGCAGAGTCCAAGGAGATAGGCCTCTCATGAAAGGCAAATGCATCTTTCAATCCCTCTGAAAGACCATGACAAAATTTACTTCAGAGTGCAGCATCATTCCAACCAGTACGCAGGCACCCAGCACGCTGATTGGGTAAATCAGCAGAGGCTACATATAGATGTTGTGACTTCTCACAACATTTTCCGGTAAGAGTAACTTACTATTATTTCATCTTATGATACAACACCACACATGAGGCGCTGCCTCCGGTCCTTCTTTTATCTTTACAAGTTAATAGAATTGAAAATCCTAAGAGAATTATCTCTCCCTTCCCTCCCTTTAACAAAACCGGATTGTTCACACCCTATTAGGGTGGGTAATATTTTTCCTAATCTGGCCACTAATAATTTTGCCCAAATCTTTAGATCCAAGTTCAACAGAGAAATTGGCCTATAGCTGCCACAGTTTGGCGGGTCTTTGCCTTCCTTGTGTATTAGCGTCACATAAGATTCCTGTGTTTTTCTATGTAGCGAACCTCCCAGCAATAATGTATTACACACTTCTGTGAGTCTGGGTACAAGGACCTTTTGAAACTTTTTATAATAAAGTAGTGGGAGGCCATCCGGACCTGGACTTTTAACCAAAGGAAAACTATGTATTACCTGACGTACTTCTATCGGCGTAATTGCTTCGACTAGATAATTTGCTTTATCAGGTGATATAGTGGGCAGGTTGAGGGAATTTAAGAATTCAGAAATACATGCTTGTCTTAACTCCTGGTCCCGGTTTTCTTTTTGATTAAGATTATACAGTTCTGTATAGAATTCTTGGAAGGCTTTTGCAATTGCTGGTGTTTCCGTGTGAACAGATCCATCTGACCCCTTGACTTTGGGTATATACGTTACATCGTTTTTTTTAAGTGTATAGAGAAGGACAAGCACTCGCTCTAGTAGTAGTTTCAAATGAATTTAATGGTCACATACATGTAAGTGACGCGTTTCGGCTACTGAGAGCCTTTGTCAAACATAATGGATACAGGTTACAAACAAATTTAAATAGCCCACGATGGAGCCGGAAGTGACTTAGGTAACCATGGTCACCATATTGCTAAATGCTGAATGTTACCAACTGTAACGAACTTGTAAGAAAGAAAAAGAAGAAAAAAAGAGCATTGTGAATTCTCCCCAGGAGAGGAGGAGACAGGTGTAAAATGCTCATAAAACGAGAAGCCTATTGGATTTATCGCCTGCAAACCCTAGAACCAAAAGGATTAAACCGTGATTATGATTTAAATAGTTTTTGGTAAGATAGTTTTTTCCACAGAGAACTTGATTCCTATGCCATGTCATTTAGTGCTTTATCAGGGCGTAAGTTTGACCACGCAATATTGTAGTATTGTTGCATTTAGTATCTTGCATTGTAACACTATGTTTAGCAAAATGTGGCACTGTAAAGTATGGTGCACTGAGAATTCACGATGCTCTTTATTTTTTTTTTCTTCTTTTTCTTTCTTACAAGTTCGTTACAGTTGGTAACATTCAGCATTTAGCAATATATTACTATTTAACTACTAACAGCAGTATGCAACACTACATAGCATGGTTCCTTGTTAACTAATGATAGTCACTTGTTCATCTACCTGTTAAGCCATTATCTCTGCATTGTTGTGTTCTTTGTTTACGACGCTGCCATGGTTACCTACGTCACTTCCGGCTCCATCGCAGGCTATTTAAATTTGTTTGTAACCTGTATCCGTTATGTTTGACAAAGGCTCTCAGTAGCCGAAACGTGTCACTTACATGTATGTGACTATTAAATTCATTTGAAACTACTACTAAAGCGAGTGCTGGTCCTTCTTTATACAATTATCTGTGGATCTTCTCCGGGACACGCGCACCGCATCGCTGCAAGCAGAAGTGCCACTTGTATCTTCTTCAGTTTTTTTTTAAGAAGCGAGGACATCACCTTCCCTCATTCATTACCGTGTGCAAAGATTTTATGCTGAAAGTACAACATGTGCTTGGCTATTTTCTGAGACAAGAGTACACGCAATTGGAGTCTAAGTTCCATAAGTTCCCCCTGGAATGCTCTACTGGATGATTATTTATTTAATTTCTCTGCGGTCGCTATCTGTGCTGCAAGGGAGTCTAAAGCTTTCTGTTGTTCTTTTTTAATTTTAGTGCCCAGAGCAATAAACATAACCCTAATGTAGGCCTTGTGAGCCTCCCAAATTATCGGGTGTGAGCAGTGTGCGGGAGAGTTATTTTCAAAGTACATCTCTAACTGAGATCCAATCTGTTCCACATCTTGCTTGTTATTCAGAAGAGATTTGTTGAGTCTCCAATTCCAGTCCCTTCTAGGCAAGGAGGCCAGGGTGAGAGACACAGTGCAGGGAGCGTGGTCTAAGATGGTGATACTTCCTATTACAGCGGCACTGAGAGAAGGCAAGAGAAAGGCAGAAGTTAATACATAGTCCAGTCTTCGATAAGATCTATGTGGATTGGAATAGAATGTGTAATCCTTTGTTGTCGGGTTAAGACATCTCCAGGTGTTCACCAGGTGAAGATCTTGTAGTTTCCCATGTAGTTTGCTAAGGTGTTTTTGGGCGATATGTGACTTGTTAGCAGAGGAGTCTAGCACAGGACTTAAAACCAAATTTAGGTCAGCTCCTAATATTATGAGGCCCTTGATGAATAGTTTAAATTGTGTCTAAGGTTTTTAGCAGCCACCATACCGTTGATGTGTTTGGGGCATAAAGATTAACTAATGTGTACTTCTGAGATGCCATTTCTCTCTTTAAAAATCAACATTCTACCTTCAGCATCCGTTAGCTGTTGCTTCAGTACAACTGTATAATGTATAGCAATGGATGCCCCCTTAGAAGCAGATGTAGGATGTGTGCTATAAAAGCATTGTTTATATGGATGGGATGGCAGCTTTGGCATTTTCTCTGCCGAAGATGAGTCTCCTGCAAAAAAAAAAACTATATGAGATTGCAATTTGTGTATGGAAATCATCAATTGGCTATGTTTCTTAGGGGAATTCATCCCCTTCACATTAAAAGATGTTATCTTAAGGTCAGTCATGGCATGTTTTGTGTCTCACTTTGAACTAACTTGTGCAATCAAGAGAAAAGAGTGTCTAGAAAGACAAGGGTTTTCAGATAATACGGTAAAAGGGTAGGTGCAATTAAGAAGTAGTCAAGTAGTAAGGGAGAGAGCAAAGACAGACAAAAAGACAAATGAATAGAGTAACAATAGATAACTGTAATCCTGACTATAGTTTCCTCTGTTAGTAGAGTTAGTTTGTTCTACAGATATAGCCGGTCTTGTCCAGAGCTAACTTACCCTAGAATAAACTCCTTTTAAATACTGTCAATCTAGGAAAGAGGTTTATAAACCTAAGACTGCAGAATCAACTTAGTGCTGGTTTCTCCCCTGCCCCCTTGTATAAGAAGAGGCTTCCGCTAGGGCAGAGAAAATCTAGCAACAGCTGGGAACGGGGTGTAGGTGGTTTTCAATCTCCACCTCCCTAACCCCGAGCGTTTCAACCAGATCTATATAAAGAACTGTAAAAGTTACCTGTGACTATCAATACCGGCAGGGAAGATGGAAAAGGGGGAGGAAGAGGATGCACAGCTAGTGTAAGGGCCACCGCATCCCCCCATCTCCCCAGCCCCAAACCCGCGGTCAACATCACACCTTCCCCAAGGGGCATATTAATTTGAAATCAAGGAAGGGTCAAGCCGGAGTCAAATACACTACCCAAGTATGGGTCAAACAGAACATCCCTTGAGGGCTCAGTTTGCGCCAACCTGGCGCCCCCTCATTGCTTCTTGACAAATATAAGCTTTAAATCAGAGTCCCCCCTGTATAAATGCACTACGCCCACTGTGTCCTCTTCTTTGGGTCATTCTCCGTGGAACAGTTACACATGGTAAAGATCCATATCTCCTACGGAAAGCAAGCTTCTTCCACATCGCAGATCCTCAGATTGGGGGAGTCTCTGATCTGCTCACGACTTTTGTCATCTTGGCGGACTTGGATGCCTGTACCTTCTTCCAGGGTTCCACTCATGGCAGCTTCTGTAGTGTAGGTGGATGTATCACAGGCATTCAGCTAGGTATGTCCAGAGGTTGAATGCCTAGGGCCGGCCACGCTTTTTCCAGATCCTCTGGAGTTTGGATGGTAATTATTTTCCCACTTTTAAGTATGGATAGGCCAAAAACGATACAGCCATGAGTAGGGCGTTTTATGTGCTCTTAGGGCCTTCATAAGTGGCCTCATAATATGGCGCTTTGCCAAAGTGGACACTGCAATGTCCTGATATAAGGCTATGTCTGCTCATGCATATGTGAGCTGACCTTTCTCTCTGGCCGCTGAAAGGATACGGGCAGTGTCCACAAATGAGAGGATGCCGCACACTACATCCCTGGGTCTTTCAAAGGGTTTCGGTGCTGGCCTTAACGCTCTGTGTATGCGCTCTATTATTATCGATGAGGCAGCTTCTTGGCCTAGTAAATCAGAGAAAATCTCCATGGCCACCTTCTGGAGTACATCCGCCGGCCATGTCTCCAGGAGCCCCTTAATACATATATTACGCCTCCTACTACAATTCTCCTAATCTTCTAGCAAAATCATGGCTCTGTTGAGCTCTGTAGTATGCATCGCAATACAATCCACCATACCTGCCGAGTGTGTCACTATCTCCTGGGCCATGGTCTCCAATGCCTCCACTCTGTGCCCTAGCTGCAAGAGCTCCGTTTTAATGTCCGACAGTTCAGACAGGACAGGTCTGATTGCCTGCTCTAACGCTTGACCCAGTAACTTAGTTAAGAAGGATTTGGATGCTGGTGAGCGCTCCTGTGCCTCTGTCTCATCTCCTTGTAAGTTCTCCGCTTCCGATTCCTCTCCTTCCTCAGGTAATACAATTCTTTATGCAGGTACATTCCATCTGAAACATACTTTGAAAGCTATTCCCACTGGTGAATTAATCAAAGCCAAACTTAATTGCAGTACAGAAAAAAACTACCAATGTGAACAGAAAGCTATACACAATAGATTGTCAGCCAGGGGTTACCCTAATTGGATGCTAAAACAAGCCACTGCCTGTGTTAGCAAGTTAACACGACATGAGCTTTTAACAAAAGAACATAATGAAAACAGGAACAAAAAAAAAAAAAAGTTCACACCAACACTTACTTTACAATATAATCCTCTTTTTATTTTATTTTATCAAGTACGCTCTTTAATTTACAAATATATACCAATACTTTATGAAGATGAAAAATTACACCACATATTATCAGAAGGATTTAGAGTGTCCTGCCCAAAAAAAAAAAAATCGCACCTAGCCATTTAAAAACAAATTATTTCAAATCTCTCACATGGCTATCCAATTTAGGATTTTATCCCTGTGGGAATCATCCCTGCAAAACCTGCTCTTAAGTTCACTCAACCAAAGAATTCCCACACACCCAAAGAGAAATAAAATACAAGTCGGTTTGCTGTGTTTCCGGGTTATTCGGGTCTCTCGGGGACCCGATAACCCGGAACAGGATGGTGATCGGTGGTGTGATAATACACCACCAATCACCATCCTGCGATCCTGATAGGTGATGGTGATATCACCTCTCAGGATCGGCTCTGATTGGTTGCAGGGGCGGGCGAGCCATTCAAATTAGTGCGGCGCTCCTCTCCTCCTCCTTTTGTGTCCGGGAGCCGAGGAGAGAGGAGCAAGCTGCACGGATCTCCAGAGCCAGCACCCCAATCTGTGCCCCAGCACCCCCTTCTGACCCTCCACAGTAATAGGTATTTAGGGAAAGGATAGGAACAGGTTAGGTTAGGCAGGGATAGTCAGGGCAAGTTAGTGAGAAAAAAAAAAAAGTTTTTGATTGCATCACCCTAAATCGGGTGGTTTTCTTGTCAGGTCCAGCTTATGGTCATTACTGCTTCCCTATTTAGTTTGGTCTCACACTTCATACCATGTGGTTGATATTCTCTGCTTGGATTTGGAAGAGTTGGTGTGTGAACCTTACCTGTGTTCCTGCTTTTCCATTTTCTTTAAGATAAGTTGTACTGCTCTTTTTATTTGGTTGTTCCCTTGTGCTTGTTGTTTCTGGGCCTCAGGGAGACGCTGGTTCGTTTACCTGGGAAGGAACCAGTAGTCTCATTCCCTGTCACTACCTCTAGGGCAATTCAGGGCTCCTAGGGTTTAGGTTCCGGGGTATGTATTCCTTCAGGGTCTATACATACTGATAGGAGTCAGGGCCAGTTCTAGGGGTTTCCTAGGAGGTGACCTCTCCCCTCTCCCTATCCTTGAGGCCTAGTTCTTTGTCTTTTCCCCTCTATTGTCATTCTGGTGTCCCTCCCCTCCTCATTATTCGTGAAACATAGGCTGGAAGCCGCACACAAGCAGTCTTGTGCAAAGATTTTGGCGAAGAGATTAAAGGCGGTAATTACAAGCTTAGTGCATCCAGATCAAAATTGATTTATCCCTGGTACATCTTTAAACCTTTTCAGAATCTTCGCCAACATCCAATGGCTGGGGAATGATACTGGTCGCTGCTCTATTCTGTCTATTAGATGCGACAAAAGCTTTTGACAATGTGGAATGGGGTTTTCTGTGGAAAAGTTGGTATTGGTCCTGAATTTATAAAGTGGCTGAAGATCATTTATAGTGCTCCGAGAGCACGAATATCTGTTAATGGCCAGTTGTCTGAAAGCTTTAATATTGAAAGGGGTATGAGACAGGAATGTTCTTTCTCTCCTTTACTCTTTGCCCTAGTTGTTGAACCATTAGTAATTAAGATTAGACAGGATTTATGTTTTCAGATTTATGTTTTCAGGGGTTTGGGGTTAGAGGGAGAGAGGACAAAATATCTCTCTACGCAGATGATTTTCTTTTTTTTCTTGGTGATACCAATAGGGATTTAAATTATGTTATGACAATGATGAGTGTTTGGTATGCTATTGGGTATTGTAATTAACTGGAGTAAATCAATTTTACTTCCGATAAGTGATAAGGTTGAGGTAACAGATAAGAAGTTAAGGATATTGAGCCCTCATGAAAGCTTTAAATATTTGGGGTTAGAAATAGCAAAAGACCCTTTAAGATTTATAGAATTGAATCTTGTGCCGCTGTTTCGGAGGATTAAAGAGAGGATTAAGTTATGGAATAAACTCCCCATAAATAAAGCAGATAGGATAGGTCTTATTAAAATGGTTCTCCTACCCCAATTATTATATATTATTAGTAATTGCCCCATTTATTTAGGTAAATCCGTTTTTATAGAAGTGGAGAAATTATTTCATGATTTGTTGTGGGCGGGTAAGAGAGTTAGGAAAAACTAAGGTGGTTCACTAGGACTTATCAAGGAGGTTTGGAAGTTCCGGATATGAAGCTTTACTACTTAGCAGCCAACATTGCATTGATAATGAAATTGGAACAGGTGGATTTTTTATAAAATTTGGTGTATAATAGTGACTTTTTTTGCCAAATATGTTTGCATTACTTGAGCCAGAACAATTATATAATAAGGGAGTATACAGGATACCCATGGTAAAATCTTTAGTAGAGACATGGGCCTTGGTTAAGCGATATTTGGGTTTGGAGGGAATTACACGATTGACTTTCTTTTGGTACAAGAGGACACTTGGGGATACTACTTTTGTTGGGGACGATAAGTATTGGACATCAAAGGGTTTTTGGTATATATATATCACGATACATTAAGGAAGGGGAATTTAAGTCTAGGGCAGAGTTACTAGGGAATTTAGGGGATGATAGGCAAATTTTTTTTAGATACATTAAATTATCTGCAATTTTCAAAGGAGTCAAAAATAAGAAATCTATGGTATTATGTTCACATAATTATAGATTGGTTTCAACTTTATATAAAAAATTAAGAGTAGTTATAAATAAGCGGGAGAGATGCAGTGGCGTGCCCAGGGTGTTTGGCACCTTTGGCGGGTCCTTTCTCTGACCCCCCCCCCCAATACTTGACCACATACCTCTTACATCCAGGGACATCTCCTGTCATGTAGACCTTCTCTTTCCTTTTCTCCTCTGTTAGAATGCCATAACAAATTCTTTCAGCCGCATCTTGTCTCTACAGAGCTTGTAACACAGACACGTTAGATTTCTCAGTTTTTCCATCAACCTCCCTATCATAGTCTCGACAATGTCATCCTGCTGCCACCCCCAATACTGTGCCCCCCAATGCCCCAGGTACTATACTGCTGAAACAATAGTGACCCCAGTAGACATAATTTGGGTCATTTATCAAACTGGTGTAAAGTAGAACTGGATTTCCAAAAGAGCTGTCAAAAATGAAGGGTGGAATCTGATTGATTGCTATGGGCAACTAAGCCAGTTCTACTTTACACCAGTTTGATACATTATCCAAAATGTCCCTATAGTGTCTGCATAAGTTATTATGTCCCCTAGAGTGCCCCCAGTAATAATAACACTCTATATTGTGCTCCAGGTAATAATCCCTGTATAGTGTCCCCAGAAATAATAGAATTGCCCCTACAGTGCCTCCCCAATAGCAACGCCCCCCACGCTGCCCCATATAGTAATTTCCCCCACACTGCCTCCCATAGTAATCCCCATAGTAATTTGCCCCCACACTGCCCCAACACAGTAATTTCCCCCACACTGCCTCCCATAGTAATCCCCCATAGTAATTTTCCCACACACAGTAATTTGCCCCACACTGCCCCATATAGTAATTTGCCCCACACAGTAATTTCCTCCACACTGCCCCCACACAGTAATTTCTCCCACACTGCCCCCATATAGTAATTTCCCCCACACAGTAACTTCCCCCACACTGCCCCATACAGTAGTTTCCCCCACACTGCCCCCACAGTAATTTCCCCATATAGTAATTTCCCCCACACAGTAACTTCCCCCATACAGTAGTTTCCCCCACACTGCCCCCACAGTAATTTCCCCTACACTGCCCCACTGTAATTTACCCAACACTGCCCCCACACTGTAATTTCCCCCACACTGCCCCTACACAGTAGCTTCCCCCCACATTACCCCATATAATATTTTGCCCCCACATAGTAATCCCTCCCTTAATAATTTGCCCCCACATAGTAATCCGTTCTATAATAATTTGCCCCCACACAGTATACCACTATAATATTTTCCCCCCACATAGTAATTTGCCCCATACTGCAATTTCCCCCATGTACTGTCCTCCTGTATGTCCCCCGATGTAAATGTCCTCCTGTGTCGCCCCCCCCATGTCCCCCAAAGTTGGCACATAAAATAAAAAAATAAATAAATGCTAAATACTCACCTATGTCCAGGCACGAACACTTAACTGTGCTGCGTCCTGGCAAAGGCGCGCGCGATGACAACATCACACACGCCTGCGCCGGGATTTCACTACTGCATAGTCCTCAGGCCTACTAGGCCTGAAGCCTATGGCGGATATCGGCGGCGGGGCAGGGAACTATGTGGGCGTCAGCACTCCAACAATGAGCGCTTCTATCTGCATTGATGGAGGCGCTCATTGCTTCTGGCACCCTCCTGAGAGCTGGCACCCGGGGCGGACCGCCCCCCAGGCCAGGATTTCACTACTGCATAGGCCTCAGGCCTACTAGGCCTGAAGCCTATGGCAGTGATCGGCAGCAGGGCAGGGAACTATACGCTCCCGTGCCCTGCCGCAGTATTGGGCGCCAGAGCTCCAGCAATGAGCGCTTCCATCTGTATTGATGGAAGCGCTCATTGCTTCTGGCACCCCACTGAGAGCTGTCACCCGGGACAGAACGCCCCCCCCCACCCCCACCCCCCTAGGCACGCCCTGGAGAGATGTAATAGTAAGATTGCATGGGAAAAGGATATAGGTCCCTTGACTGAGGAACAATGGAGGAGCTTTTGGCAAGAGAGTCATTATTTGAGGAATCCATCGCATAGAGTTAGGCTACTTTCACACTCGCTTTTGGTGCGGATCAGTCATGGATCTGTACAGACGGATCCGTTCAGATAATACAACCGTCTTCATCCGTTCAGAACAGATCCGTTTGTATTGTCTTTAACATAGCCAAGACGGATCTGTCTTTAACACCATTGAAAGTCAATGGGGGATGGATCCGTTTTCTATTGTGTCATAGAAAACGGATCTGTCCCCATTGACTTACATTGTGTGTCAAAAAAAAGATCCGTTTGGCTCAGCTTCGCCATACGGACACCAAAACGCTGCAAGCAGAATGGAGACGGAACTGAGGCAAACTGATGCATTCTGAGTGGATCCTTATCCATTCAGAATGCATTAGGGCAAAACTGATCCGTTTTGGACCACTTGTGAGAGCCCTGAACGGATCTCACAAACGGAGAGCCAAAACGCCAGTGTGAAAGTAGCCTTACTCAATTTATTATTCTACACCGTTTATATGTGACTCCTAGTTGGCTCCAGAGATTTTCAACTGGTACTCCAAATGTATGCCCAAGATGTGAAAACCGGAAAGTGGATATTACCCACATGTGGTGGCATTGCCCTAAAATACAACCTTTTTAGCGGGGCCTTATTGAATTGATTTGAGATATTTTTTGTCTTAAATTATCTTTGTTAATTCTTATTTGTGTTTTGGGTGAAATTCCTTATCAATTTATCAAAAGATAACGAGTTTATGTTGTATAAATCTTCTTAGTGGCCAGATGATGGATGAGAACTGCCCACCGTCAATGAGTGGATAAACATGATGAATTTACATAGATCCATTGAGAAAGCAGGGTATATTAAATAAAATAAAATGCATATTCATAGTAGATTTTGGAGTAAATGGAAGATTTTTATGGATAAGCTTGTAGGGTTAAAGAAAAGAAGAAATTTCTTTTTTCTTTTTTCAGGGTGGAGGTGGGCTTTATTGGGATATAAGTATAAAATATTTATGCATGTTTTATTAACTTTGATTGTACAAACTATTGTTGGAATAAAGAATAATAAAAAAAATAAAAAATAAAGATTATTTAGAAGGAACCCAGTTGCCAAGTCTATCTAACGAGCAAAAAGCAGCTTTACAACTTCCCTTCAATAAAAACGAGGCATTAACCACTTCACATCCGGACCATTTACCACCTTCCAGACAGAGCCTAATTTTGCAAATCTGACATGTGTCACTTTATGTGGTAATAGCTTTGGAACGCTTTTACTTATCCAGGCCATTCTGACTGTTTTCTCGTGACACATTGTACTTCATGACACAAATTTTAGTTAATATATTTCACCTTTATTTAAAAAATAATCAAAAATTTTCTAAATTTCAATTTCTCTGCTTTTGAAACAGAAAGTGATACCTCGTGAAATATTTATTACTTTAGGGCTCTTTCACATCTGAGTTCTTTTCTTCCGGCATAGAGTTCCGTCGTCGGGGCTCTATGCCGGAAGAATACCGATCAGTTTTATCCTAATGCATTCTGAATGGAGTGAAATCCGTTCAGGATGCATCAGGATGTCTTCAGTTCCGGAACGGAACGTTTTTTGGCCGGAGAAAATACCGCTGCATGCTGCGCTTTTTGCTCCGGCCAAAAATCCTGAAGACTTGCCGCAAGGCCGGATCCGGAATTAATGCCCATTGAAAGGCATTGATCCGGATCCGGCCTTAAGCTAAACGTCGTTTCGGCTCATTGCCGGATCCGACGTTTAGTTTTTTCTGAATGGTTACCATGGCTGCCGGGGAGCAGCATACTTACCGTCCGTGCGGCTCCCGGGGCGCTCCAGAGTGACTACAGGGCGCCCCAAGCGCATGGATCACGTGATCGCATGGCACGTCATCCATGCGCATGGGGCGTTCTGACGTCACTCTGGAGCGCCCCGCGGACTGTAAGTATACCGCTCCCCCGCTCCTACTATGGCAACCAGGACTTTAATAGCATCCTAGGTGCCATAGTAACACTGAAAGCATTTTGAAGACGGATCCGTCTTCAAATGCTTTCAGTACACTTGCGGTTTTCCGGATCCGGCGTGTAATTCCGGCAAGTGGAGTAAACGCCGGATCCAGACAATGCAAGTGTGAAAGAGGCCTTACATTCCCTATATGTCTACTTTATGTTGCCATCATTGTTTAACCCCTTCAATCCCGAGCCTGTTTTCACCTTCCTGCCCAGGCCATTTTTTGCAAATCTGACACGTGTCACTTTATGTGGTGATAACTTTAAAACGCTTTTACTTATACAGGCCATTCTGAGACTGTTTTCTCGTCACATATCGTACTTCATGACAGTGGTAAAAATAAGTTAAAAAAATCATTTTTATTCATAAAAAAATACCAAATTTACAAAAAATTTGGAAAAATCAGCAAATTTCCAAATTTCTATTTCTCTACTTTTATAATAGATAGTAATACCTTAAAAAATACTTTACATTCCACATATGTCTACTTCATGTTTGGATCATTTTGAAAATGAAATTTTATTTTTTGGGGACGTTAGAAGGCTTAGAAGTTTGGAAGCAAATCTTGAAATTTTTCGGAAAATTTCCAAAACTTACTTTTTAAGGACCAGTTCAAGTCTGAAGTAACTTTGTGAAGCTTACATAATAGAAACCACCCAAAAATGACCCCATTTTAGAAATTACACCCCTCAGGGTATACAAAACTGAATTTACAAACTTTGTTAACCCTTTAGGTGTTCCACAAGAATTAATGGAAAATGGAAATGAAATTTTACTTTTTTGGCAGATTTTACATTTTAATACATTTTTTCCAGTAGCAAAGCAAGGGTTAACAGCCAAATAAAACTCAATATTTATTATCCTGATTCTGCGGTTTACAGAAACACCCCACATATGGTCCTAAACTGATGTAAGGGCACACGACGGGGCGCAGAATAAAAGGAGCGCCATATGGTTTTTGGAAGGCAGATTTTGCTGAGCTGGTTTTTAGATGCCATGTCCCATTTGATGCCCCCTGATGCATACTTACAGTAGAAACTCCCCAAAAGTGACCCCATTTTAGAAACTAGGGGATAAGGTGCCAGTTTTGTTGGTACTATTTTGGGGTACATATGATTTTTAATTGCTCTATATTACCTTTTTTGTTTTGGCACTGTTGTTATCTTTTAAAAACATTTATCTGACAGGGTAGATCATGTGCTATTTTTGGTTGTTATGGACGCAATGATATCAAATATGTCTACTTTGCTTGTTTCAGTTTTACATAATAAAGCATAATAAAGCATTTTTTTAAAACAATTATGTTTTTGTGTCTCCCTTTTCTGAACGCCATGTTATTATTATTTTTTTCTGCCCATCGTCTTGTACAGGGGCTTGTTTTTTTTGCAGGAAGAGTGGACATTTTTATTGGTACCATTTTTGGGTACATATGATTTTTTGATCATTCATTATTACACTTTATGGGGCAAAGGTACAAAAAAATTTGGTTGTTTTTAGCACAGTTTTGTTTATTTATTTTTACAGCGTTCACTTGAGGGGTTAGGTCATGTTACATTTTTATAGAGCAGATCGTTACGGACGTGGCAATACCTAAAATGTATACTTTTTCTTATTTATTTAAGTTTTACACAATAATAGCATTTTTTAAACAAAAAAAATAGATGTTTTAGTGTCTCAATAGTCTGAGAGCCATAGCTTTTTTATATTTTGACCGATTGTCTTAGTTAGGATCTCACTTTTTGCGGGATGAGGTGATGGTTTGAGTGGTACTATTTTGGGGGGCATAAGCCTTTTTGATCGCTTGGTGTTGCAATTTTTGTGATGTAAGGTGACAAAAAATTGCTTTTTTTGGCACTGTTTTTATTTAAAAATGTTTACGGTGTTTATCGGATGGGGTGAATCATGTGATATATTTATAGAGCCGGTCGTTACGGATGCAGAAATACCAAACATGTCTATTTATTTTTCTATTTTTTCTTTTTTCTATTTTTATTTTTTTTGTAAAACACTTTTTTATTTTAATTTTTTTATTTTACATTTTGCGTCCCCCATAAGGTCATACAAAACCTCTGGGGGGCATTTAACTTCACTTTTTTTTTCACTATTGATTTCTCCTGTAACTGGGGCTGACTGTATCCCCAGTTACAGGAGAAATACAGCCCCCAGAGAGGCTGTACAGCGTTGTATTCTGCTGGAAGACCTGACAGCTCCTGCACTCTCCCGGCCCCGTCGGTCATAGGCATAACGCTTCCTGATCTGTATACACACCGCTCGTTGAGCGCTGATTTTACAGCGATCTAGAAGGCAGGGACACCTAGGACTGTCCCTGCCTTCTCTCTGGGTTGCCCTGCTGTCACTGACAGCGGGCCCCACGCTCGGCAGCTGCACGATTAGCGTCCATTCAGAGATAAACATCCACCCATAGGACGTTTATATCCTGTGGGCGGATGTGAAGTAGTCAAATCACTTCCCACTGGAAAATCCCCAGGTCCGGACGGATACCGTATACAATACAATAAGAAATACTCACAAATCCCAATGCTACATATGATAAAATACTTTAAAGGGATAGGCACGACTGATTCCTTCAGACAAAAAACTCTCAGAGCTACCATAACGGTCATCCCAAAGGAAGACAAAGACCCAACATTATGTTCCAGTTACCACCCAATATCCTTACTCAATAATGACATCAAAATATACGCTAAACTATTAGCTTTGCGCATCTAAGACATGCTCCCCCAGTTAAAAAAATTGGGACAAGTAGGTTTCACCCCTGGCCGAGAGGCTAAAAGATAATGTTATAAAGGTATTAAACGCAATAGAATATAGTAAACATAAAAAAATCCCCAAAACTTTTATTTCCACAGATGCAGAAAAGGCCTTTGATAGACTTAATTGGTGCTTCCTTATGTCCACTTTAGAGAAACTAAAGTTCCCCCTGGATAACATAAACAAGGTCAAAGTTCTCTACACTACCCCATTAGCTATAGTTAAGGTCAACGGTACTATCTTGTCTACATTCTTTGTCAAATATGAAACAAGACAAGGATGTCCACTATCCTCTTTATTTATTATTTCTAAGGTGTCACTACTAAATGATTAGAACATAAGGCAGCTGCGGATGACATCCTCTTTATGATTTTAAACCCTTTAGCGAGTCCATTGCGGGAATCACGCTCCGTGTGTGAGTATGATCCTCCGCTCTGGACTTGCAGGAGCGCACGGCATTATCATGATTTATAATGCTGTGTGTCTCTGCTTGACCTTATTTATACAGAATCATACTGACAGCTTTATGCAAGTCCAGAGAGGAGGATCACATTCACACACAGAGCGTGATTCCTGCAATGGACTCGCTTGTGTGAAACAGCCTTTACACTCTCTACTGACTCTCTTCAAGGAACTTGATTATGGGAAGATTTCAGATTTCAAGTTGACTCTATCTAACTCTATTATCTTCAATGTTAATGTAGATTCAACTACATGGGCTAGGGTCAATTACTTGAGCGATCTAAAACCAATTACCACATTCTTCAAATACCTGGGTATCAATATTTCCACCAAAACAACAGAACTATACAAACAAAACTTTACCCCTTTCATACAGAAGATAAAATCAGACTTAGCAGAGTGGGGGGAATTATTTGTGTCATGGTTTGGCCATATAAATTTGATAAAAATGATAACCCTCCCCAGAGTCCTATAAGTACTACAATGCCTGCCTATAGACATCCCCAAACATTTTTTCACTACGCTCAGGAGACTAGTGTTATCCTTTATCTGGAACAAGGGGCAAAATAGATTACCATTTCACACCTTAACTAGAACAAAAAGAGATAGAGTCTTCCAGACTTTGAAAAATACAGAGACACTTCTCAAATAACGAGAGTTCTAGAATGGTGCCCCATTTCCACTGGGTTATGTAACCTGGAAAACAAGATATAACCTGTCCTTAAATAAGGAGATAGGAAACGAAATCACTAAATACACACTGTCACCTGGATTTTACGTACTGAGCTAATAACATCACCACATCAATCTCCACGATTTACATTAAAATATACTAGTATTACTGCCCTGTGTCTTTTATTTGGTCTATAAAATTGGTTTTATTAATATGTAAAGTACCTCAATAAGGATCTCAAGGGGACGTCCCTCCGGCAGTTGAAGACCAACTGCTCCCATTACTTCAGAGCCCAGAACCGCCCCACTGCTAATTTGTTCACTGTTCAGCGTCGACGTAATGTTTGTGCAGTGCCCGTTTGTGCAGCTGGTGCATGCGCAATGAGTTCTGTGAGGCCAATGCCAGGAGAGGCTCCAACTACCGGAGGGACCTCCCCTTGGGCTCCTTATTGAGGTACTTTACATATTAATAAAACTGATTTTATAGTCCACATACAAATACTAGTATTTATTTTTCAATGTAAATTGTGGAGACTAATGTGGTGATGTTATTAGCTCAGTAAGTAAAATCCAGGTGACAGTGCCCCTTTAAAAAACATAAGCTACAAGTTCCAGATATAAAAGACCTCCCTCTTTTTGTAAGCATACTAAAAAGATACAAAATCCTGAGGAATAAAATCATGCATAACGCAGAATCCTACATGACAACACTCGAAGAAATACTAAAAGACAACAAAATTATTACACTAAACACTTTATGAGAAACTGTGAAGATACACAACCTCTCTCAAAAGAAATACACTCAGCTATCTCGGTACATCTCCAGCCTACCCCTCACAAACGCAATTCTGATAATACGCAGTAGTCTGATTAGACATCTCAGAATCAGACTTTCCATGGATAACAGCATTTTCATAATATATTCCAAGCTCATTTCCACTGAAACTACCCCGTCTTACATAGAAGGATGGATGAAGTAGTGAGGAAAAACTTTCAACGAACAAGAGAGTCAATCCATTTTAAATAGCTCAGTGCCATATGTAACATCTACTAAACTCCAGGAAACCCATTGTAAATTACTAACCAGATGGTATAGGACCCCTGTCCTATTACATAATAAACTCAGGCATCTCAAAGAAATGTTGGAGATGCAAAATAGCCCAGGGAACATTAACACACATTTGGGTTACCTGCCCTAAACTAGCCATCTTTTGGCAAAAATTCACATGCATAATAGAGGAAATATATCATTCCAAAGTCATTTTAACTTAACAACTGATACTTCTGAGCCTCCATAATAAAGAAAACCTTATATTGAGAGACAGATTATTCCCCTCCCTCATTAAAGGGGCTATCCAATATTATAAGCCCCCCATGTGCTGGTTCTCGCACAGGGAATATACTAGTGTGACCCACAATGCGAGGGAGGCCCGTCCCCTTCCCCGCCTGCCATTGGCTGCTACCCCCAACACAGGATGTTTTCATCCGTGTACAGGGAGAAGCATGGAGCCAGGTAAGCATATTCCCTGTGAGGAGCCGGTACATGGGGGAAAGGTGGGGGGGTTATGATATTGGATAACCCTTTTAATACTATGAAGGCAATGATCCCAAGGTTGTGGTTCCAGGAGCAATCTCCAACAATCAATGACTGGTTTGCTGAAATTCGCAAGATAAGCAGATATGAAAAATGTAAATGGTCTATTTTGGGTCAATATAACAAATACCTCATAAATTGCTGAAATACATAGAAAACAATAAAGTAGCTAAATACCTGGATTAAGAAGGTCCCGTGTACTCCACAGAATACAGATTTTAGTTGTGACAATACTACTTTCTTGTTTTCTTTTTGTTCTTTCCCTTTCCTTATTCTTATTTTTCTTCACGTATTTTCTCCCTTTGTTATGATGTTTATATGTCAACCCTGTGACTTAACCTGAAGACACTAAGGCATCTTTCACACGAGTCCAGATAAGGTCCGGATGCGTTGCGGCAAACCCGCGCGAGTAGGTACCCAATTGCAGTCTTGCGTTCTGTTGTTCAGTTTTTATTGCGCGATTGCAATGTGTTTGATGCGCGTGATAAAAAACTGAATGTGGTACCCATCAAGGTTGTGTAGATTGTATTATTTTCCCTTATAACATGGTTATAAGGGAAAATAATAGCATTCTGAATACAGAATGCATAGTACAATAGGGCTGGAGGGGTTAAAAAAAATAATATTTAACTCACCTTAATCCACTTGTTTGCACAGCCGGTATCTGTTCTGTTTTCTTCTGTTAGGAATAGGACCTTTGATGATGTCACTGCGCTCATCACATGGTCCATCATATGATCTTTTACCATGGTGATGGATCATGTGACGGACCATGTGATGAGCGCAGTGACGTCATCAAATGTCCTCTTCCTCAAAGAAAAAGACAGAAGAGATGCCGGCTGTGAGAACAAATGGGTCACTGCGCTCATCACATGGTCCATCATATGATTTTTACCATGGTGATGGATCATGTCACGGACCATGTGATGAGTGCAGTGACGTCATCAAAGGTCCTATTCCTCAAAGAAAAAGACAGAAGAGATGCTGGCTGTGCGAACAAGTGGATTAAGGTGAGTTAAATTATTTTTTAAAAAAATTTAACCCCTCCAGCACTATTGTACTATGCATTCTGTATTCAGAATGCTATTATTTTCCCTTCTAACCATGTTATAAGGGAAAATAATAAAGATCGGGTCCCTATCCCGATCATCTCCTAGCAATCGTGCGTGAAAATTGCACCGCATCCGCACTTCCTTCCGGATGCTTGCGATTTTCACACAGCCCCATTCACTTCTATAGGGCCTGCTGCGACTTTCACACAACGCACAAGTGATGCGTGAAAATCACTGCTCATGTGAACAGCCCCATAGAAATGAATGGGTCCGGATTCAGTGCGGGTGCAATGCGTTCACCTCACGCATTGCTCCCGCGCGGAAAACTCGCCCGTGTGAAAGGGGCCTAACAGATAACAGAAACATTAATAAAGGGATTGAAGATATGAGTAAATATCTCCTCTCTTTTCTTTTTTTTTATACCATTTATCAAATACCACTATTTCCTTTTTTAAGTTTTTTTTTTTACAACTTATGATTCTCAAATAACGTTTTTTCATGGAATGTACAAATAAAGGTTAAACCCAATCAATGTAAAAAGGGTAATGTAATTGTAACTATGCCTTGTAATGCTACCTGAAATGTATCTCATCTATGTTGACTGCAGTCAAGCTTCTCTTTGTAACAATAAATGTGTTTATATAAAACTAGAAACAAACACAAAACTTAAGGACACATTTGGGGTCATTTATCAAACTGGTGTAAAGTAGAACTGGCTTAGTTGTCCATAGCAACCAATCAGATTCCACCCTTTTTTTGAAAGATCCTTTGGAAAATGGAAGGTGGAATCTAAATAGGTGCTATGGGCAACTAAGCCAGTTCTGATAAATTGACCCCAATTATATCTATAGCTTTATAGGTACTTGAAAATAACATGAGAACTAGAATGTGGCTGTATCAAATTTGGCATGAGGATCATCTACATTTATGAACAAGAACAGAAGCATGTGAAGCATCTGTTAGTCCAGCAATAGATTTGAACATTAACAGTAAGGCCTCTTTCAAACAGGCGTCCCGGATTTGCTCCGTGTGCATTGCGGGAAACCCGCATTTCAGTCAGTTTTGACTGCGATGGCGTTGTTCAGTTTTTATCGCGTGGGTGTAATGCGTTTTGCACGCGCGTGATAAAAAACTGAATGTGGTACCCAGACCCGAACCCAGACTTCTTCCTGAAGTTAGGGATTGGGTTAGGTGTTCTGTAGATTTTATTATTTTCCCTTATAACATGGTTATAAGGGAAAATAATAGCATTCTTAATACAGAATGCTTACAAAAATGTGGCTTATGGGGTTAAAAAAAAGTATATAATTAACTCACCTCATGCTCTTGTTCGCGCATCCGGCATAGTCTTCTTTCTTCTTCTTTCAGGACCTGCAAAAGGACCTTTGATGACGTAATCGCGCTCACCACGTGGTGAGAGCGGTGACGTCAGTGTAGATCCTGCTGAATGAATATAGAAGATGATCCTTCTATCTTCATTCAGCAGGACCTGCGCTGACGTCACCGCTCTCACCACGCGGTGAGCGCGATTACGTCTTCAAAGGTCCTTTTGCAGGTCCTGAAAGAAGACAATGCCGGCTGTGCGAACAAGAGGATGAGGTGAATAATTTATTTTTTAACCCCTCAAGCAACATTTTAGTAAGCATTCTGTATTAAGAATGCTATTATTTTCCCTTATAACCATGTTATAAGGGGAAATAATACAGTGATTAGACTTTAATGAGGTTGCTCATCCCTATCATCTCCTAGCAACCATGCGTGAAAATCGCACCGCATCCGCACTTGTTTGTGGATGCTTGCGAATTTCATGCAGACCCATTCAGTGAGGCGGTGCGTGAAAAACGCAGAATATAGAACATGCTGCGATTTTCACACAACGCACAAGTGATGCGTGAAAATCACCGCTCATCTGCACAGCCCCATTGAAGTGAATGGGTACGGATTCAGTGCGGGTGCAATGCGTTCACCTCACGTATTGCACCCGTGCGGAATTCTCGCCCATGTGAAAGGGACCTAATGATGACAGTCCCTATGTAGAGAGGAGCGAATCGAAGGTGACGAAGTGGAATTCGATCCGAATTTCAAGAAAAATCGGATTCGCACCGAAGCCAAATTTCCTCACGCTTTGTGGTAACAACATTTTTTTTAAATGGCTGCTGCACATGTGAGGACATGGAGCAAGGAACTCTGGGAAGGCAGGATCACCCATAATGCCATGCATGTAGCCAATCAGCAGCCAGCCCTGTGATGTCACAGCCCTATAAACAGCCTCAGCCATCTTGTATTCTGCAATTTACCAGTGTACTTAGTGCAGGGAGAGACGTCAGCAGGCGCTAGGGACAGTGCTAGAAGAAAAATTCATTGTGCTAAAAATTAAAGATTATTAAAGTTTATCCATAAAGATTATTCAAGGTGTGGGGAAAGTATAGAGAGCAGTTCTATGTTCTAAAGCAGTGATGTCCAACCTACGGCCCGCGGGCCAAATGCGATCCGTGATGCTGTGTCATGTGGCCCGTGCAGTGACAGGACTTTATCAGCGCAGGGAGCGCTGCGAACGGCACAGGCAGCAAAGCAATTTATTCACTGCACTTGGCTCTGTGAAATTGAAGAGAAGTGCCGTAATCTCGCACAGGCGCACTGGCAGAGGCATCGAAGTGCGCATGCACCATCTTCCTGGCCTCTGCCAGTGCGCCTTTGCAAGATTATGGCGCTTCTCTTCAATTTCACAGAGGCAAGAGCAGTGAATAAATTAGCTAGGAAGCAGCTCTGAGTGGGGGGGATATCTGTGGACGACACTGAAGGGGGGGATATCTGTGGACGACACTGAAGGGGGGGATATCTGTGGACGACACTGAAGGGGGGGATATCTGTGGACGACACTGAAGGGGGGATATCTGTGGACGACACTGAAGGGGGGATATCTGTGGACGACACTGAAGGGGGGGATATCTGTGGACGACACTGAAGGGGGGGATATCTGTGGACGACACTGAAGGGGGGGATATCTGTGGACGACACTGAAGGGGGGGAATTCTGTGGACGACACTGAAGGGGGGATATCTGTGGACGACACTGAAGGGGGGGATATCTGTGGACGACACTGAAGTGGGGGATCTGTGGACGACACTGAAGCGGGGGTCTGTGGACGACACTGAAGGGGGGGATCTGTGGACGACACTGAAGGGGGGGATCTAGGGAGGGGTATGGGGATGTTGGGGTGGGAGGTCCTGGAGGGGTGTTTGGGTGGGAGCTCTGGAAGGGTTGGGAGGTCCAGGAAGGGGGGGGGCCATACATTTTTTTGCTATGGGGCCCAGTCATTTCTAGCTACGCCCCTGATTGGTAAGATTGGGCTGGCACTGGAGCGATAGAGCGCCCTGCTGTAGGAGAAGCCGGCGGGAGATGAAAGGAGCAGGGGCCAGCTCCTGGTGGTGTCGGGCACAAGGCGCAAGCATGTCGGTGGAGGATCTGACTGAAGCCTAAAGACCAGACATCAAGGTAGACCTGCAGAAGAAGATGACAGCGCAGCATGTGATGTATACATGTGTGTAATGTATGTAGTGCAGTGTGTGATCATCACATACTGCACTACATACATTACACACATGTATACATCACATGCCCCCTCACAGTAATAATGCCAAGATATGTGCCCTCTTCACAGACGTAATGCTCACACATGCCCCACTCACAGTAGTTATGCCCAGATATGTGCCCCCTCACAGTAGTTATGCCCAGATATGTGCCCTCTTCACAGTAGTAATGCTCACTCGTGCCCCCTCACAGTAGTTATGCCCTGATATGTGCCCTCCTCACAGTAGTTATACCTTGATATGTGCTCTCCTCACAGTAGTTATGCCCAGATATGTGCCCCCTCACAGTAGTTATGCCAGATATGTGCCCTCTTCACAGTAGTAATGCTCACATGTGCCCCCTCACAGCGTTTGCATTTCTTTCTGGCAAAGTTACCTTGTTCCAGCCCGCAAAATTTATACCTAGTATAAATTTAAGTCTAGTGCGGCCCTCAGACGAGAAATGGTTGGGCACCACTGATGTGGAGGATTCGCAAATCCACAAGACTCCCCCACGCATTATAGATGACAACGAGTAGCACCTGGTGGAGAGCAGACGCAAGAAGAATCGTTAAAGGGTTCAATAACTCTAGCTACCTGTACACTACTAGAGTGGATGAGCACCCCCTCCCTCAGTGTGCATGACAACCTCTCCCGCAAGTACAAAAGGGGCATTTTCACAAGCCTCTTGTTCTTTTCCACATCTACCCCTTTCTTTAGGTGGAGCGTTTCAGTTTTTTAAATGTTTTTCATGTTTTCTTCTCTGGTTCACCTTTTGTATCTAATGTTTGATAGAGCCTTGCCTATACAAAAATGTATGTCCATGTACTGCCTTGCAGAGAAGGGTACACCCCTTCCACCTCAGACGAGAGCTTATCTGTTACAGCAATACTTCTATCACCATGGAGCTGAAAATAGGCTCTCTAAATGTACGCGGCCTTAATAGCCCTTACAAGCGCCGGATGATGTGGAAGGAGGCGCTCTCACTTAAATGTGATATCTTTTGTGCCCAAGAGACACATATTATTGCTACAGAGGCCGAAAGGATAAAACACCATTGCTTCCCGGTTATACTTCAGGCCCATGGGGAGGGGAAAAAGCAGGGGGTCCTCATGGCAATCAGGAATTCTGTAGCTCACACCGCTATTTTCTCTACCATTGACCCGGGAGGGCGGTATATTATACTTGTCTTTGTACATAGTTCTTTGAATAATGTGTTATATACGTTGGTAGGGATTTATGCCCCAAGTGTGAGACCACAACACTTTCTAAATAGACTACTCAACAAGGTGCAGTCAGTGCGGAAAGGTAGGATCATCATATGCAGGGACTTCAATATGGTCCCAGACCCATCCCAAGACTCCACCACCTCAGCTAGGAATAGCCCCCACTTTTTAACACAATCTTTATTAGAACACTCTTTATATGACGTTTGGCGTATTGACCACGCTTCCGAAAGAGACTACTCTTACTATTCGCCTGCCCACCACTCCTATTCACGCATTGACCTGATCCTAGTGGATAGAGAGACCCTTTCGGCTGCGGTAAATTCCAGTATAGGCCAGATTATCTGGTCGGATCATGTGCCTGTAGAAGTAGACGTCACTGAGCAATTTACAACTCCACCAAACCCACTCTGGAGAGCAAACAAGTATGTATTGGCCAATACACTATACCAGGCTGAGGTGACCCAAGCCCTGGAAGAATACTTCCAGTTTAATGCCGGATCAGTGTCAAACCTGGCAGTAGTCTGGGTGGCTCATAAGGCCTTCACCTGGGAGAAGTTCAAAGCTGACCTACTCTCACAAATCCAAATCACTGAATCTCTAAATAAACCCTCCCCATTATCGGAGCTTTCAGAAAAGCTGAGATCCCTTAGGCTGCAGCTTAGGGAAAGTTTTCTACATAAATATGAACTTTCACTGAAGAAAGTAAAAGCTATGTACTACTTCCAAGCCAATAAGGCTAGGGGCTTACTAGCGAAGAAAATTAAATCCAGAACCCTAAAATCACGCATCGCATATCTTTGGGATCCCTCTAAAACCCAAAAGATCTAAGACCCTAAGGCTATCGCCAATAGGTTTATGTCCTATTACTCCCAACTATACAACCCTGTCTTGCGCCATGACAGATGGGGGAATGCCTAGCAAAATGCTAGAGGCAGTCATTGTAAATTTGCCAAAATCAGGGAAAGAACCATCTGTCCCCCAAAACTTCCGACCAATTTTCCCTATTAAATACAGACCTCAAGATTTACGCAAAACTACTCGCGAATAGACTAGCAAAAATCATACCATCCCTAGTGGCCCCTGACCAAGTGGGATTCGTACAGGGTCGGCAGATCACAGATAAGTCTCGAAGGGTATTAAACTTAATAGACTTCTTCGGCCGGGCCGGGCTGCCTGCAGTGTTTGCTACTCTGGACGCTGAAAAGGCATTTGACCGCGTTAATTGCTCTTTTGTCTTCTCGGTGCTCCACAAGATAGGATTCCCGGAACACACGGTATCGGCGATAAAAGCGCTGTACACCAGACCGTCTGCCCGAGTCCTGGCCAATGGGGTTTTGTCCAACGGCACGAGGCAGGGGTGTCATGATATCATCCTTACCTTAACCAGTCCAGCTTCGTCCTTGGAATCAGTGAATCCCTCTGCTGTCACCTGTACCACTCCTCCTCCCATCCCTCTGCGCTTGTTATCCAGTGCATGCACATGCATGCGATATCCTTTTGCAGCACAGCACTATCTGGCTCCCTCCTCAAGAGCGGCAGGTGTTTGAAAAAGGCGATTGTGCCGATACGTCACTCAAAGTGTTATTTTGCGCATTACAATAAATATCAAAGAACACCCAAGCAAATTTTGCTGGAGTTTGTCTTATCATATATACAGGGTGGGATCCTGACTCCACGCAGCACCACCTAGTGTGCCACACTGGTCTACTATATTATCAACCCATCCCTCTGCTGTCACCTGTACCACTACTACTCCCATCCTTCTGCTGTCACCAGTACCACTACTACTCCCAACCCTCTGCTGTCACCTGTATCACTACTACTCCCATCCCCCTGCTGTTACCTGTACACTACTACACCCATCCTGCTACTGTCACCTGTATCACTACTACTCCTACCCCCCTGATGTCACCTGTACCACTGCTACTCCCATCCCTGTGCTGTAACTACTACTCCCATCCCTCTGCTGTCATCTGTATCACTACTACTCCCATCCCCCGGATGTCACCAGTGTCACTACTACTCCCATCCCTCTGCTGTCACCTGTATCACTACTCCTCCCATCCCTCTGCTTTCACCTGTACCAATACTTCTACCATCCCATCATCCTTCTCACTCTTTTTCACAGACCTCTTCTGTCACCTGTACCACTACTACTCCCATCCCTCTGATGACACCTGTACCACTACTACTGCCATCCTTCAGCTGTCACCTGTACCACTACTACTGCCATCCCTCTGCTGCCACCTGTATTACTACTACTCCCATCCCCCTGCTGTCACCTGTACCACTACTACTCCCATCCGCCTGATGTAACCTGTACCACTACTACGCCCATCCCCCTGCTGTAACTACTCCTCCCATTTCTCTGCTGTCACCTGTGTCACTACTACTTCCATCCCTCTACTGTCATCTGTATCACTACTACTCCCATCCCTCTGATGTCACCTGTACAACTACTACTCCCATCCCTGTGCTGTAACTACTTCTCCCATTTCTCTGCTGTCACCTGTGTCACTACTACTCTCATCCCTCTGCTGTCATCTGTATCACTACTACTCTCATCCCCCTGATGTCACCTTTACCACTACACCTCGCATTCCTCTACTGTCACCTCTACCACTACTCCTCCCATCCCTCTTCTGTCACCTGTACCACTACTACTCCCATCCCTCTGCTATCACCTGTATCACTACTACTTCCATTCCCCTGCTGTCACTTGTACCACTACTCCTCTCATTCCTCTGCTGTCACCTGTACCACTACTTCTCCCATCCCCTTTCTGTCACCTGTACCACTACTACTCCCATCCTGCTACTGTCACCTGTATCACTACTATTCCCATCCCCCTGCTGTCACTACTCCTCCCATTCTTCTGCTGTCACCTGTACCACTACTTCTCCCATCCCTCTGCTGTCATCTGTATCAGGTAAGATGTAGGAAATGCCTCTGTCAGCGGGAAAGGGGTGGGAAGGAGAAAAGTGTTGCTGTCAGCGGTGGAGAAGTGGGAAGAAGGACAGTGCTGCTGTCAGTGTGGGAGGGGTGTGAGGGGGACAGTTCTGATGTCAGTGAGAAGGGGGTAAATTCTGATGTCAGTAGGGAAGGAGTGGGAAGGTAAAAAGATGCCAGTGGGAACAGGGAAATGGCCAATGGGAAGGGGAAAATGCTTCGGCCAATGGGGGAGGGGTGCAAAGGGTGAAATGCGCCGGATAATGGGGGAGGGGTGGGAAGGGTACACGCGCCGGCCAATTGGGGAGGGGTGGGAAAGGGGAAACGCGCCGGCCAATTGGGGAGGGGTGGGAAAGGGGAAACGCGCCGGCCAATTGGGGAGGGGTGAGAACGGTGAAACGCGCCGGCCAATTGGGGAGGGGTGGGAAGGGGGAAACGCGCCGGCCAATTGGGGAGGGGTGGGAAGGGGGAAACGCGCCGGCCAATTGGGGAGAGGAGGGAAGGGGGAAACGCGCCGGACAATGGGGGAGGGGTGGGAAGGGGGAAACGCGCCGGACAATGGGGGAGGGGTGGAAAGGGGGAAACGCGCCGGACAATGGGGGAGGGGTGGAAAGGGGGAAACGCTTCGGCCAATTGGGGAGGGGTGGGAAGGGGGAAACGCGCCGGACAATTGGGGAGAGGAGGGAAGGGGGAAACGCGCCGAACAATTGGGGAGAGGAGGGAAGGGGGAAACGCGCCGAACAATAGGGGAGAGGAGGGAAGGGGGAAACGCGCCGAACAATTGGGGAGAGGAGGGAAGGGGGAAACGCGCCGGACAATTGGGGAGAGGTGGGAAGGGGGAAACGCGCCGGACAATGGGGGAGGGGTGGAAAGGGGGAAACGCGCCGGACAATGGGGGAGGGGTGGAAAGGGGGAAACGCTTCGGCCAATGGGGGAGGGGTGGGAAGGTTGAAATGCTTCGACCAATGGGGGAGGGGTGGGAAGGGGGAAATGCTTCGGCCAATTGGGGAGGGGTGGGAAGGGGGAAATGCTTCGGCCAATTGGGGAGGGGTGGGAAGGGGGAAATGCTTCGGCCAATTGGGGAGGGGTGGGAAGGGGGAAATGCTTCGGCCAATTGGGGAGGGGTGGGAAGGGGGAAATGCTTCGGCCAATTGGGGAGGGGTGGGAAGGGGGAAATGCTTCGGCCAATTGGGGAGGGGTGGGAAGGGGGAAATGCGCCGGACAATGGGGGAGGGGTGGAAAGGGGGAAATGCTTTGGCCAATGGGGGAGGGGTGGGATGGGTGAAATGCTTCGGCCAATGGGGGAGGGGTGGGAAGGGGAAAATGCTTTGGCCAAAGCGGGAGGGGTGGGAAGGGGGAAATGCTTCAGCCAATGGGGGAGGGGTGGGAAGGGGGAAATGCTTCAGCCAATGGGGAGGGGTGGGAAATGCTTCGGCCAGTGGTGGACGGGTGGAAAGCGAGTAGCACTGCAGCTATCGATTTGTTTCATAATAAATTATTCTCAAGTCAGTCCACCACGCCATCAGTCTCCCCATGCCATAAGTTGCTAGTGCCATCAGCCCCCATGTTATCAGTCCCCCCATGCCATCAACCGTGCCATCTGTCCCTCCATAACATCCATCCCCATTGGCATCAGCCTTCCCATTCCATCTGTCCCCAGTGCCATCAATTCCCCCCATACCATCTGACCCCAGTGCCATCAGTTCCCCCCAGCTCCATTAATTCCCTCCATGCCATTAGTTTTCTCCATTTCCATCACTTCCCCCCATGTCATTATTTTGTCACAACTATGTGTCTGGTTGTGACTCTTTGTGTCGCATGCAGTTGTTGGCTGCTTGGGCTATTTAGCTCCTGCTGGATGCCTGTAGCTGAGGGGTACTCCAGCCATGCTCTATGCTGGAGTCATCCTCCTGGTCTTATATGCCATCTATCCAGTGAGGGCCACCCTTGTGGTCATAAAAAATATATGTATGATGTTAAGAAGATGTTTTTATGCTCTCTATGTTGTTTTGCAGCTATAGGTGTCCTGGATACCTGTGTGAGTTGTGTGTGTGTGCTGTGTCCTTAATGTTTGTGTGGACATCAGTACTTGTGCACAGGTTCCAGTCAGCGTGTCTGTGGCAGGTACGTGTGGTACTGGTTTAACTCACCTGCCATATCTATATGCTGTATATGTTTCCCCTTTCCTTGCTCCTTGGCCAGTGAGACTCCTGTTCGTCCGTGTCTAGGAGGAACAGGTCGTCTTACCCTGCTCCTAGTCCAGGGATTTCCTGAGGGCTAGTAGGGACCCTACGTTACGGAGTATGAGCCCTCCTACCCTCTGGGTTGGCTCATACGGTTAGGAGTCAGGGTCAGAATTAGGGACGCGCTAGGAGGTGACCTGCTCCCTGATCCATTCGTCCTGGCCAAGCAACTACCCTTATCCTATTGACATTGCACGGTTGAGGGTTTTCTCCATCCTCAGCCATGACATATTTCCCCCGGTAGGGGAGGGGGGAAAAAGCTTCGGCAAATAGGGGAGGGTCTGGAGGGAGTACAATGTTGCTGCACTGTGGTGTTTGGCACTTCTGGGGAGATATTCTGTACTGTAATGTGGTGTTTGTCCGGCACCAATGGGCAAGAATGTTGTGTTGCACCGTGGTATGTGTGCCAGGGCTGCATTTCAAGCCCACTCGGGCCCTAGATGTAATATGTGTACAGTGCCAACATCAGGACATCCACATAGCCACCTCATCTCGACCAGCTGTTGAGCCAGCACTGCCAACCTCCTCCCCGGTCACAATAGTGAGACAGCTCTTCAGAAATGGCCAGTACCAGAACCTGATGGCCGGCCTCAGCAGGGACTTCATCTGTACCGTGTTACTACACCCGCAGGACCTGGTCAAGATCTGCTTTACAGGTACAACCACAATGCTTATATGATCCATTACTGCCTCTATGTAATGTTTATGTACATATATAATGGGTATGCTGTGGGTTGTAGTACCCCTAACAATTTAATTATACCAAATGTAGCTTTTAAATATGCTTTGTAGTGACGTTCCTCACCATTTTCAAGATCTCTGCTCCTGTTAGTAAATTAAGGCAGAGACTTAGGGGCTTACCCCAAATCTGTGAGGTGGGGCTTTACTTCTTGTAAGAGAACATTACATGAAAACACTGATTTCTTTATATTCTCATCTGGTTGGAGAAAGGCAGGGGCTTCTGTCACCCAACTCCCACCTCAAGACAGGACTGGACTGAAGATGTGGTGACCAGTCATTACCGTATATGCCGGCGTATAAGACGACCCCCAACTTTTACACTGAAAATATAGAGTTTGGGATATACTCGCGGTATAAGACTGCCCCTTTTTCAACACACAGCAGTACATTACTGCATCCCACCACCATCCCTGGGTACCTCTGCCATCCCTGAATGGGCATGTATAAAGTTATTGGTTTGAAGGGGTTAATAACTTTATACATGCCCATTGCCAAGGTGCTTCCATTAACCCCTCCAAACCGAAAACTTGTATAAAGTTATTGGTTTGGAGGGGTTAATGGAAGCACCTTGACAATGGGCATGTATAAATTTATTGGTTTGGAGGGGTTAATAACTTTATACATGCCCATTGCCAAGGTGCTTCCATTAACCCCTCCAAACCAATAACTTGTATAAAGTTATTGGTTTGGAGGGGTTAATGGAAGCACCTTGGCAATGGGCATGTATAAAGGTTTTGGTTTGGAGGGGTTAATGAAAGCACCTTGGAGGTGCCTTCATTAACCCCTCTCTAAACCAATAACTTTATACATGCCAAGGTGGTGCCTCCATTAACCACTCTCCATCTGCGTTTCAATATCAATATACAGTGAGTGCCCCCGATTCCCCACTCCCCTGGTGTGCCTCTAGTGCTGTTAACTTAAATTACCTAATGGCACTGGCACTAGTGAGGAGGGCGCAGCCGCAGACACATGGAGACCGTCTTCATCCCAGCCTGCACTGGGACCTTATGTGATGTCACAGACACATCGTTAGCCAGCGTGCTGACGACGTATGTGGCAACTGCGCATTATGCAAAGTCCTGCCTGTAGGGCGGTGCCATCTCTTTGAACTCCGGAGGACACGGAAGCGGTGAGTGAGACACTTAATTTCACTCCTGCTCCATGATCACGTGATGTAAACGATTCCTCGATGCAGGGAAACTGCATCAAGGATTTTTTTTACTCGATTTAATCAAATTATTCGAAGAATCGTTTCAGCCCTAGTCCCGGCACTGCAGCGCCCGCCATACCCGGCGTTTAAGACGACCTCCCACTCTAGAAAATATTTTCTAGGGCTCAAAAGTCGTCTTATACGCCGGTATATACGGTAGATATAAATCTGATCTGCTGTTTAATTTGGCGGCCATTGCTGTTCCTACAGTAGATGATACTCATCTTTCCAAGGCTTCTGAAGATAAACTCATTTAGTTATTCAGCAGTACCAGATGGGATGGTTTGCAACAGTGCATGATGGTGACAACCTTGCTGGGTGCTATAAAAGTGGTCACATTGATTGTCAGCCTGCTTTCCCTCCATTGTACTGTAGTCATACATTTTGTAGTGCTATTACTATAAGAATCCCAGTAAAATAATGGAATAAAGCTTAAAGGGGTATTTCCATCATATACATTTATGGTGCGGGATCCCACTTCTGGCACGGACGAGCCGTGCCCCATGTTCACTGGATCATGGAGTTGGTACTCTCCATAACCTGGAATGGCCACCTTTCCATTGCCAGCTGCCTCTCCATTGTAGGCTGTGGGGAGCCTAGCCTCTGTGATCCATAACGTGGGCTGCTATATTCACTAGAGCGCAGCACCCCCTGCATTGTGTATTCAGACCGAGCGCCATACATACAGGGTGAGTGTGCCTCTTACTGCGCTATTTTATGGGTCAAATCGGTTCCATTGATGTGAGTAGATGAATGGAAGATATAAGTCTATCATGTGCAACAAATCTGCCACATGTGAATATACCTCAGGAGAACATGATGCAGGTGTAGTCCTGGTCCAGTTTTCACCTACGGCCACAGGGCAACAAGGTACAAGTGTTAACCACTGCACCGCCATACTTACACTGTTTAGAACATAATTGTTGTTCCTTGTGAGACTCATTTCTTGCATCATTTCTTTCATGCAGATACCTTAACCCTTTTTTACTTGTCTTGTTCCTCAGTACAATGCTGGTGTTAACCCTTCATGATGACAATAAAAGGACATGTTCCATGCTCTTACTACAATGCATGGGCAGGAAGAAATTCCTGCACAAGGTAATCAGTGTCTCTATAATGTCCTACAATCATCATAGATGTCAGGCTTTACCATCAGTAACCTTCATGTCTTATATCTGTAGGGTTTGTACCAGGCCTGCTGGGAACATCAGATGGAGCCCTGTAGTTCATGGCCTACAAGAAACTGAAAATGGACTTTACAAGCATTTCCATAGACCCAGTGACACAAAACCGGTAATAACCTGCATTTCTTATTCAGATAGACCTCAATATCTATGTGTTAGGTCTGATGTACATAGAAGAGGCATGATGGTAAGGGTCAGCCTACACGGTCAGACTGATGTGCCAGAACCAGCAGAGAGGAATGGGTTTATGTGTCTTCTGTCTTATAGGAAAGAAGAGTTCCATGGAGTCTACTAGAGCAATGTCTTCAGCATTATCCCAGTGACCTCCGCCGGCGGAATCACCTTAGTAGCTTCAATTCTACTTTCATTTTCCTGGAAGTGACCACAGTGCAGAAGTTCTGTAATAAAAGGAATAGAAACCCCTAGACAAGCCTGGTTCTGATAATCATTTATTACATGGGTGTTGATTTACACTAACAGGGTTCTCTGAGCTTTTCTGAAAATCCAGCAGCTTTCTGACCTGTGTAGGCAAGATGGGTTCCTCAGTACTTACCTCTCTGTCGCACCGCTGACACCACCGTCTGTTAGACTCACGTGACCACCTGGAGTTTTCGAGCAGAGTTTTCCTGTTCAACTGCATACTGTAATTGTGAGCACATTAGTTGGCACTGATCTATATGGACACTGATTATTAGGGGGCACTGTCTGTGGCAGTGTTATATTCAGGGGGGCCCATTGTGCTCAGTATGTGATGAGCTTGGTTCTGGTTCTGGTACTGGATCTATGTCAGGGATCAGCAACCTTCTGCACTCCAGCTGCTGTGAAACTACAACTCCCAGCATGCAAACATGTTTGGCTGTTTTTCTAACTCCAACAGAAGTGAATAAAGCATTCTGGGAGTTGCAGTTTCTGAACAGCTGGAGTGCCTGAGACTGCTGACCCCTGATCTATGTGTTCCTGAATCTTCCTGTTTAGCTGCATACTGTGAATGGGGGCTCATTATGTGGCACTTATTTATATGGGCACTATGTGTGACACTGATTTATGGGGCCCAGTATGTGATGAGCTTGGTTCTGGTGCTATATTTACGTGACTTGAATTCAATATTGTATTGGTGCAAAGAACATTAATCCTTTGTATTTTAGAGGTAAAAAAGGCACTCTGCACGTAAAGTAGGGAATCTGCTTTAACCCCTTAAGGACTCGGCCCTATTTCACCTTACGGACTTGGCCATTTTTTGCAAATCTGACCAGTGTCACTTTAAGTGCTGATAACTTTAAAACGCTTTGACTTATCCAGGCCATTCTGAGAAAGTTTTTTCGTCACATATTGTACTTCATGACACTGGTAAAATAAATTTTAAAAAAATCATTTTTATTTGTAAAAAAATATCAAATTTACCAAAAGTTTCAATTTCTCTACTTCTATAATACATAGTAATACCTCCAAAAAATAGTTATTACTTTACATTCCCCATATGTCTACTTCATGTTTGGATCATTTTGGGAATGATATTTTATTTTTTGGGGATGTTGCAAGGCTTAGAAGTTTAGAAGCAAATCTTGAAATTTTCAAAAACCCAATTTTTAGGGACCAGTTCAGGTCTGAAGTCACTTTGCGAAGTTTACATAATAGAAACCACCCAAAAATTACCCCATTCTATAAACTACCCCCCTCAAGGTATTTCAAACTGATTTTACAAACTTTGTTAACCCTTTAGGTGTTCCACAAGAATTAATGGAAAATAGAGATACAATTTCAAAATTTCACTTTTTGGGCAGATTTTCCATTTTAATAATTTTTTTCCAGTTACAAAGCAAGGGTTAACAACCAAATCAAACTCAATATTTATGGCCCTGATTCTGTAGTTTACAGAAACACCCCATATGTGGTTGTAAAGTACTGTACGGGCACATGGCAGGGCGCAGAAGGAAAGGAATACCATATGGTTTTTGGAAGGCAGATTTTGCTGGACTGTTTTTTTGACACAATGTCACATTTGAAGCCCCCTTGATGCACCCCTAGAGTAGAAACTGCAAAAATGTGGCCCCATTTTAGAAACTACGGGATAGTGTGGCAGTATTGTTGGTACTAGTTTAGGGTATATATGATTTTTGGTTGCTCTATATTACACTTTTTGTGAGGCAAGATAACAAGAAATAGCTGTTTGGCACCGTTTTTAATTTTTGTTATTTACAACATTCATCTGACAGGTTAGATCATGTGATAGTTTTATAGACCAGGTTGTCACGGATGTGGCGATACCTAATATGTATACTTTTTTTTATTTATGTAAGTTTTACACCATGATTTCTTTTTTGAAGAAAAAAAAAAATCATGTTTTAGTGTTTCCATAGTCTGAGAGCCATAATTTTTTCAGTTTTCGGGCGATTACCTTGGGTAAGGTATGATTTTTGCGGGATGAGATGACGGTTTTATTGGCACTATTTTGGGGTGCATGTGACTTTTTGATAGCTTCCTATTACACTTTTTGTGATGTAAGGTGACAAAAAATGGTTTATTTAGCACAGTTTTTATTTTTTCACGGTGTTCTTCTGAGGGTTTAGGTCATGTGATGTCATGTTTATAGAGCCGGTCAATAGAGCCGGACATAGCGATACCTAATATGTATACTTTTTTCCCCCCAATTTTTTACCAATTTCTTTTAACTTTATTTGGGGAAGATGACGTTTTTGTTTATTTTTACTTAAAACTTTTAATTTTTTTGGGGGAAAACTTTATTTTTTCAACTTTTTTTCACTTTATTTTTTGTCCCACTTTGGGACTTGAACTTTTGGGGGGTCTAATCCTTTACAATGCATTCCAATAGTTCTGTATTGGAATACATTGGCTGTATAAGTAATACTGTGTGTATTACTCATACAGCTTCCGGCCTGTGAGATCCAGGGGGCTGGATCTCACAGGCTCGTCACCGGAAGGCAGCGCCATGCCTTCCTCAGACATTGCGCTGCCTTCCATGCCATCAGGTCCCCCCCACAGCAGCATGGGGACCCGATGGCACCGCCCGTCGCCGCAACCGCAGGTAAAAGCCACAAACCACAGGTCTGAATTGACCTACGGTTTGCGGCGATTGCCGATATGAGGGGGGGGGGGGGTCACATGGCCCCCCGGCGTTGTGACAGGATGCCCGCTGAATAATTTCAGCGGGCATCCTGTTCCTATTAAGCCCTGCCGTGCCGCAATCTACTTTTAAATTAGGACGTACTGGTACGTCCTGAGTCCTTAAGGACTCGGCAAACATGGTGTACCGGTACGTCCTAAGTCCCTAAGGGGTTAAAAAAATGTTGAATCTCTCTCTCCTCCTGTATCCAAAGAATTCTTCTCACAGACAATATCATCACTTTAACTAGACTGTAAAAACAGTATAAAACAATGGAGCATTCTCCTGCAAAGGTAGAATTATTCACTCATATGGGACTCTCTCATACTACAAGGTTAATGAGGGTAAATCTCATGCCCTTCCCTTATGGCTTTCGAGCAGATCCTTGACACATTTAAAGAAACTATTTACCTTATATTGGCAGGAGTCTGAAGTGCAATACTTGGGATTTAAAGTAACCGCTACTCCCCAGAGTTTATATTAAGCTAATTTCCCTCCTTTCCTTCGGTCACTGGAAGCAGAGCTAGACAATATGGCTAAGACTGAAATGTCATGGATGGGACGCGTTGCTGCTTTCCAACAGCATACGCTCCCGAAGCTGTTGTACTTATTTAGGACAATACCCATACCGATCCCTCCTTTTTTAACGCAACCAATAGGATGTTAAACTAATTTGTCTGAAACAAAGGCAGACCACGGATAGCTAAAATCATTATGTGTAAATGTAAAAGGAATGGTGGTCTGAGTCTACCCAATATTTTTGATGACTATTTAGCCTCAAGAATAAACCAACTGAGGGACTGGTGGGTGGGTGAGACGGGCAAACAGTGGGTACACATTGAGCAGTCACAAGCCCCAGTGCGGAACCTGCAGGCACTTCTCATGGCCTGAGAATTGTATACACTGTATAGGCTGTGGCTCTTCACAGATATCTGTAAAGTGCACGTGTTGCGTCCACAACTAATATTTTGATTCCACCTCCATCATCTACTTTCTATGACACATATTATTATATAGGCTATACAATTCGGACCTCTTAACCCTTTCTCTACCAGCACCGTACATGTACGGCGCTGGAGCAATGTGTAAACATGGCGCCCGCTCGCTCGTGCAGCAGGCGCCATGGCCGGCAGATCTAACAGCAGAGACCTGTGGCTAATTACCGTGACCGGCATTAAGTAATTAAATGCTTTAGATGCCATGACCAAGTGAGATCACGGCATCTAAATGAGCAAAAATGTGGCCAAATGGGGCATCGGTACTTGCGCTGAACACTTTCAACCTCGCTGATGAGGCTGAAAGTGTTCATGCTGCAATTCTTATTTTGGCCACTCGAGTCAAAAAAATCGAGTTTAAATGGCATTTTAAAAATCCCTGATAGACCAAAATTAAAAAACATAATTTATAGGCTCATATATAAGCCACAAAATCATCACAAATTTAAAAATAAAATAAAAAAATATAAGTTTAAATCACCCCCCTTTCCTTATAATTAAAAAATATAAAAAATAAATACCTAAATGACAATAAATATAAAACATCATGGGTATCACCGCGACTGAAAACGACCATACTATTAAAATAGAAAAAAAAATATTCAATGCGGCGAATGGCATGATGGAAAAAGGGTCAAAATGGCCGATTTGCAATTTTTTCATTGCTTCTCTTACCCAAAATTTTTTATAAAAATAAGATCAAAAAGTCATGCACACTCTAAAATGGTATCAATAAAAACTACAGATTGTTCAGCAAAAAAAACAACATAAGTATAAAAAAGTTATGAGGGTCAGAATATGGTGATGTAAAAATAAATAAATAATGTATCAAAGTTAAAATGTATTTTTACACTATTTAGGCATAAAGAACCTATATATATGGGGTATCGTTGTAATCATACTGACCCAGAGAATAAAAAGCATGGGTCAGTTTTGCCATAAACAAAACGCTGTGGGAACAAAACCCATAAAACTGTGGAGGAATTGCGTTTTTTTTTCCAATTCAGCCCCCATACAGCTATGTGAAAAATAAAAAGGTGGTCACTAGGGGGAGAAGGTGCCCCCCCCCCCCCAGAGAGTACTGCTCTGTAAGAAGACAAAAGTGAAAAAAAGGGGCAGTGATGTGTTAAAACCTAGAGTTTATTAGGACAATTAATATCTCTAAATGGGAAGAGAAAGCCCCTACCAGACAAACTGTACAAACATCGGCAAGGGACCTAAGTTGATAGGTCACCTTCAGGTCAAGTCCACTTGTACGCTTCAGGTGGTGCGGAAGTGTGACTGACCAAAAAACATACACTGTGTTGAGACCACGGCGGTGTGCCAAAGGTCTAGTATTATGCCAATAGGCGAAAGTAAAAGGGTAGATCTTACCGGTGATGGACGCCAGGACCGTGTAGTCCAATGCACAAGGGGAGGAGATTCTCGAACTTGAATACGTCCTCCAATAGGTTGTACCTTGGTGCCTGAGGGCCACAGGGAAAAGTCTGTCCCTGTTGATGCCCTACTTGGCCTATTGTACCCTAAGGTAACCTCCTAACACGGGGTCCTATCCCCGCAAGGGGTGGCCCTGTCCAGAACCTGACACCAAATAACAAACCCTAGATGACCCCGTAAGGACAGGGGAAGTGGCCCTGTTAGGGGCTTGAACTACCAGGGTGTAAGGAACTACCGTATTTTCCGGCGTATAAGACGACTGAGCGTATAAGACAACCCCCAACTTTTCCAGTTGAAATATAGGGTTTGGGCTATACTCACCGTATAAGACTACCCCTCCAACAACATTTACTTTGGCATCAGGATCTGCAGGTAATTGTTGTGCAATTTTCGTCTTTTGCCTCAGTACCATACTATGCCTTTCCAAGAATCTAGTACACCAGGATGCAGTGGCCTTAAATCTGTTGCTGTGATCTGGGTTAGATTTGGCTCACTGAAGTGCAAACAAACTTATTTTATTTTGTGTCACTACATAACCGTTTTGGCGATGCTCATTCACCATGTCTGCTACATGTTTTTCGAGTTCTGGCCAATGTGGGGTGCCTCTCCTTAATGCACACTTACCCCTTGGCATACTCTTTAATGCTTTTAATTTGCTTTCCAGTCGCAAACCATCTTTTCTGTTACTCCATATTGTCTTGCAGCAGCGCAGTTATTATGTTACATGGCAAAGTTTACAACTTTAAGTTTGAAACTGGCTTCATATTTCTTTCTTCTTGCTGGTAGAGCCATGATGGGGTCTTGACCGTTAGCCATTTGTATACTGTACTGTATGTACTGGCGCTATACTGTATGAACCGATGCAGATACTGGTGCTGTACTGTATGTACAGGTACAGATACTGGTGTTGTACTGTATTCACCACCACATGTATCTGCTCCCCAGATAGACTCAGTTTTTTCACCACAGATAAGATGCACACCAAACTTCATTAGAGATCCGCCAACATTAGAATTGGTTGAAGTGCAGATGCTCCTGCTCCCCCCCTGCCTTCCCTCAGAATTGCCAATCCAACCCAGTATACAACAACCAGCCAATCACAGCAAGCGATGTACCGGTATTTTCTGTGCACACTGCATACAAAGCCTGCTTGGATTGGGTGGGTCAGCTCTCCCTGCCTGCCCAGCCCTCCCTGTCTTCAAGACGATCTGAGCGGTAGTACGCAATGTGATACTGCCGGCATGAGAAAACCACTGAGAGCAGGAAGAGGGGGCTGCTTCAGGAGCGGCTGGCCGGGATGCAGCACACGGTGGCTCAGCTAGAGGGCGCCTGTCCCTGAAGCTGGAGAAGGACAGCTTCTCCAGTCTTGCTAGGAAGTAAGTTTCAGCACGCTGTATACCGGCATATAAGACGACCCCCGACTTTTGAGAAAAAGTAGTCTTATACGCAGGAATATACCCCAAATCGAGGCGCAACGTTGCACAGAGCATAAATACAGTGGGATGCGAAAGTTTGGGCAACCTTGTTAATCGTCATGATTTTCCTGGATAAATCGTTGGTTGTTACAATAAAAAATGTCAGTTAAATATATTATATAGGAGACACACACAGTTATATTTGAGAAGTGAAATGAAGTTTATTGGATTTACAGAAAGTGAGCTATAATTGTTTAAACACAATTAGGCAGGTGCATAAATTTGGGCACCACAAAAAAGAAATGAAATCAATATTTAGTAGATCCTCCTTTTGCAGAAATTACAGCCTCTAAACCAGGGGTGCACAACCTGCGGCCCGGGGGCCACATGCGGCCCTTGATACCATTCTGTGCGGCCCCCAACCATCTGGTAACAGACATGTATGCCTGTGTCTTGTGGCTGCTTACATGTAATTTTCATTTATTTCTCCCATTAGATGGGAGTCCTGGAAGTGTAACTAGACATTAATGGTATATAATGTGTGTTCAATATGCCATAAGTACAAAATTTCAGTTGTTAATACACCTTTAAATTTTAATTTCGGCCCTCGTCATTGGTTCAGTCAGGCAATGTGGCCCCCAACCAGGAAACGTTGTGCACCCCTGCTCTAAACGCTTCCTGTAGGTTCCAATGAGAGTCTGGATTCTGGTTGAAGGTATTTTGGACCATTCCTCTTTACAAAACATCTTTATTTCATTCAGGATTGATGGCTTCCGAGCATGGATAGCTCTCTTTAAGTCACATCACAGATTTTTAATTACATTCAGGTCTGGGGACTGAGATGGCCATTCCAGAACGTTGTACTTCTTCTACATAAATGCCTTAGTGGATTTTGAGCAGTGTTTAGGGTCGTTATCTTGTTGAAAGATCCAGCCCCGGCGCAGCTTCAGCTTTGTTACCGATTATTGGACATCGGTCTCCAGAATCTGCTGATACTGAGTGGAATCCATGCGTTCCTCAACTTTGACAAGATTTCCAGTCCCTGCACTGGCCACACAGCCCCACAGCATGATGGAACTACCACCATATTTTACTGTAGGTAGCAGGTGTTTTTCTTGGAATGCAGTGTTCTTTTTCCTCCATGCATAACGTCCCTTGTAATGGCCAAATAACTCAATTTTAGCTTCATCAGTCCACAGCACCTTATTCCAAAACGAAGCTGGCTTGTCCAAATGTGCTTTAGCCCACCTCAAGCGGCACTTTTTGTGCTGTGGGCGGAGAAAAGGCTTCCTCTGCATCACTCTCGCATACAGCATCTCTTTGTGTAAAGTGCGCCGAATGGTTGAACGATGCACAGTGACTCCATCTGCAGCAAGATGATGTTGTAGGTCTTTGGTGCTGGTCTGTGGGTTGACTCTGACTGTTGTCACCATTTGTCGCTTCTGTCTATCCAAGATTTTTCTTGGTCTGCCACTTCGAGCCTTAACTTGAACTGAGCCTGTGGTCTTCCATTTCCTCAATATGTTCCTAACTGTGGAAACAGACAGCTGAAATCTCTGAGACAGCTTTCTGTATCCTTCACCTAAACCATGATGGTGAACAATCTTTGTCTTCAGGTCATTTGAGTTGTTTTGAGACCGCCATGTTGATACTCTTCAGAGAAAATAAAAAGAGGAGGGAAACTTACAATTGACCCCCTTAAACACTCTTTCTCATAATTGGATTCACCTGTGCATGTAGGTCAGGGTCCACTGAGCTTACCAAGCCAATTTGAGTTCCAATAATTAGTTCTAAAGGTTTTGGAATCAATAAAATGGCAACAGTGCCCAAATGTATGCACCTGCCTGTGTTTAAACAATTATAGCACACTTTCTGTAAATCCAATAAACTTCATTTCACTTCTCAAATATCACTGTGTGTGTCTCCTATATGATATATTTAACTGACATTTTTTATCGTAACAACCAACGATTTATACGAGAAAATCATGATGATTAACAAGGTTGCCCAAACTTTCGCATCCCACTGTAATAACATGAGGGGCTGAGAGGCATATGGTATGGAATCAATATCATATATTGGTTAGATTATTAAAAATATGAATGGACAAACTGGAATAGGGGCCAGTGGGACATTTGAAACAGAGGGTGTGTGTATAGAAAGAGGATAATATAAACGGGAGTCAAGGATATAGTAACCAAAAACCCGCGAATCCTCATAGATAACAACAAAACGCACAGGACCTATTTTGGTCTGATGAAAACGGCAGATAAATATGCGTGGATAAATATAAGAGGCAGGATAAATTAAACACTTAAGTAGTTACGCAGAGGTGTGTTCTCAGAGAAAGCAGGCGAAAGATATCTGTTCATTTAGGCCAGAGGGAGACACCGTTTTGAAACGGTGGATCCATTGAGCCTCTTTACGTAGAATTTGTTTGTCCCAGTCACCGCCGCGGGCGGATTTACGAACAACGAAAAACAATAGCTCTAGGGTCTCCCTGATGGAATTCAGTAACATGTCGAGCAATGGATTTATCCCATTTATGATTGATGTCACTCAAATGGTCGCCCACCTTTCATCGAAGTTCCCTTTTGGTCTTCCCAACATAGTTAAGGGGAAAAGTACATGTGCAGAGATAGACAACACCCTGTGTCTTACAATTTGCAAAGTCCCTAATTTGATAAATTTTATTGGTAGAGACACTGCAAAAAGTAGATGATTTGTGGATAAAAAGGACAGCAAATGCACCCTTTGCCACATTAAAAGGTGCTAATGGTTTTGCGGTCCAACCAAGTACCACTTGGGCGTGGTCTCACATAGTGGCTGTCCATGAGACAGTCACCAATCGATCTCCCTCTCCTGTATGTAATCAGTGGTCGTTGAGGGATGAGATCTCCAATATCAGGGTCCGATAGTAGAATCCCCCAATATCGTTTCAAAATGCCCTGTACCCGACAGTTTTGCTCATCAAATGTACCAATGATACATAAGTTATCATCCTCACATTTTACACTCGGGATGTTGTGCAACAGGGTGTGTTTATCTCTGTCCAGTGAAGGTTGAAAAGCGTCCCTAAGGGTTTCTGATGGATAACCACGTTGGGAAAAACGAGTCCGAAGGTCCCCTGCTTGTGTCTTAAAGGTTTGCAGAGAAGAACAATTCCTTCGTATACGAAGGTATTGTCCCTTCGGTAAGCCTTTTTTCAAACTCGGGGGGTGATAACTATCCCACCTTAAGAGGCTGTTAGTGGATGTCGGTTTTCGGTAAGTCTCAGTACATAATTCTCAATTTTTCTTAGTAATAAGAATATCAAGGAAGGCGATACATTGATTATTGATCTCGTGGGTGAACCTAAGGCCTATGTCATTGATATTAAGTTTCTCAAAAAATGCCTTAAGCAATTCGGCAGACCCATCCCACAAGATCAAAATATCATTGATGTATTTCTCCAAAAAAAGGATATGGGAAGTCCATTGTTCACACGGTTCATTGAAAACAATAGTGTCTTCCCACCAGCCCAGGAGGAGATTCGCATAGCTGGGCGCACAGGGGCTACCTATTGCGGTCCCCCTGAGCTGGTGGAAGAAACGGCCGTCGAACATGAAATAGTTATGTGATAATATGAATTCAAGAATTTCCAGTACATATTGGTTATGTGTTCTATGTTGAACACCTGTCTCCTCCTATTTATCCAAATGTATCTCTATGTATCCGGTTATTATTGTTAGAGGTACTTTTGGATTGATTACTAAATCACGCCTATCTAGGATTTTTCTTTATATCTGTAGTACAATGTAACTGCAACGCAGAACAGCAAATAATACAAACTTTTTATACTATTTAAAACACCCCAATAAAGTGTGTAGTACAATGTAACTTGATCGCAGAACGGCAAATAAGATGTACTTGTTTTTACACTTATACACCCCAAAAAAGGCCATAGTACAATGTAACTGCAAATAATGCGTACTTTTTAGACTATTAAAACACCCCCCAAAAAGTGTGTAGTACAATGTAACTGCACCACAGAGTTGCAAATAAGCAGTCCTTGTTTTTACACTAATACACCCCAAAATAAACTGTAGAACAATTTAAATGCACTGCAGAACGGTTAATATGATGTACTTATATTTCCTATAAATACACCCTGCAACACAGCACTTGCACCCCAATAACAAACAAGGTTTGCTGGAATTAGAGGTATCATCTAGTGCAAACCTAAAAGCAGCAGTATAATAGCAATTTGGATCCCCAATTAGTGCAGCAAGATGTAATAGAATCGCTCCTATTACCTATGCTGTACACTCTCCTATTGCACCCTGTTCTCCTTTTATAGCCTGGATGATACCTCCCTATGCTTTCCCTACACCTTGAATAATCTTTCCCTGAACTTGTAAATAGTTTTTTTCCTATCAGTGTCCCTAGCTCCTGCTGACGTCTCTCCCTGCATTAAGTACACTGGAAAATTGCAGAATCCAAAATGGCTCAGGGTATTTATAGAGCTGTGACATCACAGGGGCTGGCTGCTGATTAGCTGCATGCATGGCATTGTGGGTGATCCCTCGTCCCCAGAGTTCTTTGCTCCATGTCCTAACATGTGCAGCAGCCATTTGAAAAACTTGTGATAAACAAAAAGAAAAGAACTAATGATTTTTTTATTATTATTTTTTTTACCCAACATATTTCTCCAGAGCACTACATTTGAGATAAATCATTTACAGTCTGAACATTTAAATGGCTCTGCTTCTTATGCTTAGCAAGAGCTGCTCTATACTTATAGCAATTACCGCAGTCTGAACATGAATATGGTTTCACTCCCGAGTGGATTAACTGATGATGAACAGCATCAGACTTTTGACGAAAACATTTTCCACACTCTGAACAAGAAAATGGTTTCTCCCCTGTGTGAGTTCTCAGATGGTCAACAAGATTAGCTTTCCTGGTGAAACATTTTCCACACTCAGAACACGAAAACGGCTTCTCCCCTGTGTGAGTTCTCTGATGTTTAACAAGATATGACTTCTGGAAAAAACATTTCCCACAGTCTGAACATAAAAATGGTTTTTCCCCTGTGTGAGATTTCTGATGTTTAACAGCAACTGATTTGTGCATAAAAGATTTATCACATTCAGAACAAGAAAATGGTTTCTTTCCGGTGTGAATTCTCTGATGTTCAATAAGACTTGATCTCCTTGTAAAACATTTTTCACATTGTGAGCATGAATATGGCTTCTCCCCTGTGTGAGTTCTCTGATGTATAATTAGTTGTGAATTATGGTAAAAACTGCTCTCACATTCTGGACATGAAAATGGCTTTACTCCTGTGTGAACTTTCTGATGTTTAATAGCATCCCATCTCTGGATAAAACATTGTCCACATTCTGGACATGAATACGACTTCTCTCCGGTGTGAGTTCTTTGATGTTCAGTAAGATTTGATTTTCTGGTGAAACCTTTTCCACACTCAGAACATGAAAATGGCTTCTCCCCTGTGTGAGTTTTCTGATGTTTAATAAGATTTGACTTTTGGCCAAAACATTTCCCACATTCTGGACACAAAAATGGCTTCTCCCCTGTGTGAGATTTCTGATGTTTAACAGCATCTGATTTTTGGATAAAACATTTCTTACATTCAGAACATGAAAATGGCTTCTCTCCTGTGTGAATTTTCTGATGTTCAACAAGATTTGCTTTCCTAGTAAAATTTTTACCACATTCTGAACATGAAAAAGCCTTCTCCCCTTTGTGACTTCTCTGATGTACAATAAAATGGGATTTATGAGAAAAACGTTTTTGACATTCTGGACAAGAAAATGGCTTTTCCCCTCTGGGCCCTTTTTGATTCTCATATCTATGAATTCTTTTGTGCATAGAAATATTGGATTTCATTTTGAAAAGATGCTTACTTTCAGAATATGGAAATAGTTTACCCCCTGTATCACCTGCACTTTGTTTAATAATCTGTGATTGACCAGAAGAAGGTTCCTTGCGACTGGTGGGATAAGTAGACAGATCTCTGCTGTGAAGGATAAACAGCATGTTTGCGGTGAGAAGTGCTGAGGAATGTTCTCTATGATTGTCTTCTTTGGTATTGTTATTTTGTAGTTCAAAATCTGGAGATAAAAGGACATTAGGGACACTTTGCACAAAATCTTGGGTGCATGGATCTGCTGTAAATAGAAACAGATATTAGTCTGTCAAAAAAAAAAAAAATACTCTGGCAGATTTAAAGAGGCTCTGTTACCAGGATCAACCCTATTAAACCAGACATACTGGCTGGTAGGGCTCATCATGCTGATTAAAACTGTACTCTTCTTTTGTCCATATGATAAATAGCTGTAGATATTTGCATTTTTATTCATATGCAAATGAGAATTTCAAGCACTTGGAGGCGGGGCTGAATTGTCTGAGCACTGCTTTGTAACACCCCCTGTGCTCTGCACCCTTCCCCTCTGATTGATTGACAGGACTATCCATCAGGCTGAGGGCAGAAGCCTGTCCAAGAGCTGTGTGCTAGCGAGTACTGCAAATATCATATATTCTATACATTATAGCGTCAACACATTTAGATATGCACAGAAAGCTAATCTACATATTACTGTTTTATTCACAAGCACAATATATGATCATAAAGACACCAGTAATGTGTGTTAGCTCAAAAGCATAGGAAAAAATTAGATTTTTTGTACTCACCATAAAATCCTTTTCTCGTAGTAGGCATTGGGGGACACAGCACCATGGGTATATGTCCAACTACCACTAGGAGGCGACACTAGACATAAAAGTGTTGGCTCCTCCCCGTTGGACTATACCCTCTCCACAGGCACTAGGCAGATCAGTTTGTACCAAAAGCAGTAGGAGAGAGAAGAAAGGCAAGGAACCAACAACTCCCGTACCGGGGAAGATCAAGAGACCAGCCCAGAGAAGCGGAAGTAAAAAACAGGGAGGGATCTGTGTCTCCCAATGCCTACTACGAGAAAAGGATTTTACGGCGAGTACAATAAATCCAATTTTCTTGTGCATGGCATTGGGGGACACAGCACCATGGGACGTCCCAAAGCAACCCCGAGGGTGGGAAAAGAACAGCCATGCCACCGGTTGGGCATACAGGTGCGGGAGAAGGCAAGAAGCCTCATAACAAGGGAGAAACCCCAAAGAAACCACAGTAAAGACTGCCAGCACCCCAGGACAAATGCCTTGGAGAACAACCCAAATGCAAGAAGAAGGCAAAGGGGAACACCCAGCTCAGCCGAAGGCTGGAGAGAGAGTAGGACAGCACCGCGTATTGGAGCTACCTAACATCCTAATTGTCTCAGACGAAAGAACAAACACCCTGAGGCCAAACGAGTGAGGGAAGCCATAGCAAGGCTCACTGTGGAGGGAGTAGGGCTCCCCTAACCGCAAAGCAGGTGAAAAAAAGTTAAGCTCCCTATTGAAAGGAAGAAAATCCCAAAGGCGCTAAGGGAAACTGCCAACCCTTGGAAGGGGAGGGGGTTGTAAGTAAAAACCAGGAAAAGAGAAAAGATACGACCTGCACCCCCAAACCAGGAGACAAGGAACGAGCCCCCGAAAACAAAATATCGCTGAGAAGCGCAAGACCTGAGAAACTCCGGCCAAACGAAGTATCAGGCAAAAAAGGGGACCAGATGCAGGCCCAGGAAATCTCAGCAGGGGCACACTGGAGTGAGGGAAGCCATAGCAAGGCTCACATATGAAGGGAGCAGGTCTCCCCCCCCACCGTGAAGCAGGTCATGAAGTTAAGCGTCCTATTGAAAGGTGAAAACCCCAAAGGCGCTAAGGGAAACCGCCAACCCTGGAAAGGGAGGGGGTTGTAAGTAAAGGCCAGGAAAAAAAGATAAGATAAGACCTGCATCCCAAAACCAGGAGATGAGGAACGAGCCTCTGAAAACAAAATATCGCTGAGAAGCGCAAGACCGGAGAAACTCCGGCCAAAGTATCAGGGAGATGCAGGCCCAGGAAATCTCAGCAGGAATACACTGGACTGAGGGACATGGGAGGAGAAGGAGAGTACTCCCAACAGTCTAAGGAGGAAGGTTCTACAAACAAGAGGAAGTCCCTCCCGAAGGAGACCATAAGGTGGAAATGCAAACCGTAGCACTAAACCACTCAACACCAGGTACTTGACGTGGGAGGATGGGAAGATAGACACGAATCCCAAGAGGTCCACATGGCAATTGGAACCCACAAGGGGAACAATCAACCCAGGCCCCTCCCAAACAACGATTATCATACAGAATCTGTGTGGTCAAATGAACAGGGACAAGGAATCCAGAGAGGAGTACCCGCTATGGGCTCACAAGGAACCAGGAACTGAACCACCAGAGGAAAACAAAAAACAGAATATCCTCACCACAGGGGAAGGAATTGGCCAAGGACAACTAGCCATTCTAAGAATAGTGGCTAGCAATCTGCATACATTGTCCCGGGGAGGACAAGTACAGCGGCTTGGGTTGTACCACTAAAACAACAGACACCCATATTGTCATGCAAAAATATATAATCGTTTACTATATAAATTACCAAGAATATAAAACAATACAACTGCAAAACAAACGATGAAGTTACAAAGTAACACCCAAAATGTACCCCACGGTGTGCTAATACACCCCTATCTGATCAACACAGTATGATTTAATGATTTATGACAACCAGTGTCATACTTTTAACAAACTGACTCATATACCAAGAGAAACTTAGGATCTTCTGTTATCAAACAGGCTATAAATATAAAACACGGATTTACAGGAAAATGACTGTTATCCCTTGACTCTGTTTTCCTATGACCAATCAAAAATATACGATATTAATATGATAAAATATTCAGCTCGGCAATCAGACTAAGGAAAATAACTTTCCAAGGGTTTAGTCCTCTTTTCATATAATGTCAGATCTTCCATTAACAATATGCATCTTTGCTAAGAGAATAATCAGCATTATGGAGGCGCCTAAGACTATATATTCCCACAGTATGGGAACTCTTGGCTATATACCAAGAGAAATATCTTATTAATATCATGAGTAGTAAACAAAATATATGTTACCGGGTCAAAGGTAGACAGAGTTCAGATGGGACCAGTTCTGAAGAACTTTCCTAGTAATCCAAAAATAATAATCCAAGTTTCTTCTGATAAAGTTTTTTCTTTTTGATTGAATGAATGGATCAATGGATATATGGATCTTTTTTCCTCTCTCTTTAGCTCCTTTTGCTACCCCACACACGAGTAATTATTTCCCCCCTTATCTAAGAATCATCCCCTTTAGATTAGGGATTCCCAATCAGGTAAGGTGGGTGTACTTGCATGCTAATAACACCATGATGTCATATCAACTCCTAATATGGTATAGAACAAATAATGAAATAATATAATATTGTCCATCTGCCTCCAGATGGCACTGTGGTATTGTAAATGAACATCACAACTTTAAGCATTAAAATTAAATATCTAATAATACGTTCTCAGGACCTCGTTGACCTTTCTATATAAATCATTTACGAAGGTCTTTCCCTGACACTTTTAATTACCTATATCCTGGACTTGTTGGAGTTGACTGTCTTCTCCTATCTTTTTGAAATATAGGTTGACTTGATGAAAATTTTATATAGCGGTTTTGATGCTTGGCATCGGAACTTGTACATTTCACTTATCTACATCCATGAATAACTATTGTTTTGAAATGGCATTTACTCTTCCCAGAAATCCAATTAACATAAACGTACTTGTTTCTATACCTTCTACAATACCTTCTAAATGGTAAATACATGGTATGACATATATATAAATCGATACATTGCTACACATAGATAATACATTATATGAATTATTGATTAACATATGTTGTAAACTAAATATACCATGCAGAGATATATATATAATATAATTATGAATATATAAATTGAACCTCATACAGGTGTGCCTCAAGGATATGAGACCTTATCAAGTAACCTTGTTCCCTCCAGACAGACATGTCTTAGGGAGTTGACTTTCTCCTTACAGATGGTCCCATATCTTTAGCAATAACTTTTAAACACAATGTCCGTTTATGTTCACAATTATTTTTTTTAAAACTGAACTTGCCATGAACTCATGCCATGAACTCATCTTGGCTTCCTCAGCCACATAATAGAACTTTGGTTCAGGCTGATTTTATTCTTAAAGGCAATGAGATGAGCATACATTTTGATCATAATGTCCTTAGATAATATTGTATACGTATGAAAATGCACAACAATATGCATAAGGAATGGCGAAGTCGCTATAAAAGAAACGGATGTGACTACACGAAATGTAGAAACCAGCTGCAACTGACATATAGAAGACTCCCAGGGGGAGAAAGTACCTGACAGGCGCAGACAATAGCAAGGTCCAAGGGGACTGCCCTCTGTTAGATTGTATAGCTAAGCAGAGAATATAAGGGAACACCCGGACCCAGAAGGAACTACGGAACCCTGTCCAATGCCAGAGCAATCAGCAGAAAATACACCTGCCAGGCAGTTGTGTGGCGCTCAGTGGTTCTGTCCCTGACTCCTCAGGGAGGACGTCCAGCGAGGATAATGTCGGGGACCCCAGAAGGATTCCGTGTGGCGGAGGACATCCAGTGATGGCCGAAAACTGCTGCAGCTGCCGATGCTCACCAAGCTACGTACCCCAACAAGGAGAAGATCTAGTGGAGATCACTGTACTCCACCAGGAATGGTCCGCCCTGTAATAGAAAACAACGCGGATACTCCTTTATAATATGGTGAAAGCGGAGTGCAGCAGACAGCAGTATTTTATAGGGATGTAAATAGCAACCCTAGCACAAAAGCCAACAACCACCTGGCCATGGTGTAGGGAGTGTGGTTGTAAGTGGACCACCCATCAGATCAGAACAGATCAGCCATATACTGGGTACACCAGAAGTAGCACTACACAGACAGGGTGGAGGTGGGGGTTGGTCTGGCCCACCCTTGCCGGATATGGTTACCATGTACATGCTGAACCAGGGTGGCCGTTGTCGACAGTGCCTTGAGAAAGTACAAGGCGCACGACAGTAACGGAGTGGCAGATGTATGGAAGAACCAAAAAAGGGAAGTAACCAACATCCGCAGCACAGATTAGAGCCCGGGGAAGGAAGCACCCAGTAATACAGAAACTGTATGGGCCACAGATTGCACCATAGGGCCCAGCACGTGGGTACTAAAAATACACGCCTAAAACCGAGGTAAAGTGGCTGCATGTTGCACTCGAAGGAGAGTGGAAACAAAGCCACAGCATCCGGGAATGCGACCGCATTTGGAGGGAGCAGGTCCTTAACCTGTAAAGTAGAAATACGGCTGTGTAGGGTAGAGATACGACCAGACAGGTGCAATGGGTACAGCATCTGGAGATGGTAGCGGTACTAGATTTAATATTAGAGCGATGTGGCCGCATGGTGCACCCTAGGACCAGAGAAGTGCAATGGCTGCCACGTTAGCAATGGTACCTATATTCCGCTCAGGAAGGGGAAAATAGGGCTGCATGGTACCACAAGGAACGACAGGTGCACACCACAATTAAGTAAGTGCAATGGCAACTGAAGGAGGCCCTCTATTTTACCTGAAAAGAGGGAAACGGGTCCGCATAGTACACCATAGAGCCAGACAGGTGTAACGGCTGCAGCATCAGAGACGGTGCAGGAATTCTACTTAAGAAGGTAGTAAGATGGCTGGCTGTTTGGTGCACACTATGATGAGGTAGGTACAGTGGCCACGGCAATACAAGGTGGCCTCAATATCTCGTCCGGTAAGGGAGAAATAGTGCCGCAAGGTACACCATAAGGCCAGAGAGGAGCAACGACAACAGCCTCTGGAGATAGTGAAGGTACTCTACCTATGAAGGGAGCAAGGTGGCAGCCTGGTGCCCACTAGAACCAAACAGAGGCAATTGCTACAGCGATTGAGAGTGGCCTCTATATCTCGCCGGAAAGGGAGAAATAGTGCCGCACGGAACACAATAGAGACCGCCAGGGATATTGGGTACAGCATCAGGAGATGGTGTAGGTACTCTACCCATGAAGGGAGCAAGGTGGCTGGAAACAGACAGGTGCAATTGCTACGGCAATTGAAGGCGGCCTCTATATCTCGCCCGGTAGAGGGAAATAGTGCCGCATGGAACACCATAGAGCCAGCCAGGAGTAATGTCTACAGCATCTGGAGTAGGTGTAGGAACTCTACCTATGAAAGTAACAAGGCGGCTGGAAAAAAACTGATGTAATCGCCACAGCAATAAAAGCCGGCCTGTATTCTCTGGTGCAGGCACTACAAAAAAAACTTTAGAGGCCAAGAAGGGTTACCAACCCTACAAGAAGCGTTTGCCTAAATTATCAGCTTGCCTAGAACATAATCCCTGGATAGGGGAACCAGGAAGGTCTGTCGTGTACAGTCTACGAGGGTGTACGTACCAGAGACACCGTGTAGGTGTCCCAGTTGCTAAGCACGGTGACGGCTGCCTCACTTGTGCGGTAATTAGCTGTGCAGGCAGGAGAGCGCCATCCGAAAGTCCACTAGAGGGCACCAAACCTGGGTAGGGTAGGTACCACCATGCACGTTTGACTTGACCACACAGAGGGATTCTGCATGGTGGAAGATCGCCTGATGCTCTGTTCTGAGGGAATCGGTGCAGAGGTGTCCCCAGAGACAACTGACAGAGAAGGCTTCTTCACCAGCCTCAGGCCTATCCTGGGGCAACCTAAGGATGCCGAGGAGGGGTGGAAGCTCATTGAGACCAACCGAGGTTGGTCCGTGGGCTACTCCTTGAGTGACCCTGTATCTGAGCGTGAGCGTGGCCCATCTGCAGGGAGGAAGAGGAGACCGCAATTGGTAGGTAGCGCTCCAGCGACTCTGCCAGGGATTGGGAGAGTCAGGCAAGGTTCCCATGGTTCGATAGGGAGGGAGCACCTACACAAAATGGTGGGGGGGGGGGGACAAGGCTACCACATGGAAACCTCCGTAGACAACGGACGCACGTGAAATACGTGGCGATCCGATAGGGAGGCTGGGAGAGGAGGCCCTCATAGAGCAGCAGGGCTGTCCTATCTGTCCCCGATGCCACGTTCCCAAGAGGTGCTGCAGCAGCTATAGATCAGGTAGATGCAGGCCCAGGAAGGCAGGGCTGCAGGAGAATGCAGCAATTGAGAAGGGAGGGGGGGAAAAGGAGCCTGCAGAGCAATTCAGCCAGAGGCTGCCTACCAGACCCCAGGAGCTGTGCAGTGCGCCCCAAGCAGCAGAGCAGAAGATGGCGACCGGAGAGAGCAGGAGCCGACAGCCGGAGGAAGAACCGCCCCTCCGAGATCAGAGCAGGGAACCTGGAGCTGGATTGGCAGGCAGGAGAGGCCCCTCCCAGGCTCCCCCCACGGAGGGGAGGTGACGGAGCAAGCCCGGGAAAGTCAGAAAGTGGGCGGGGAGTTGCGGCCTAGTAGGCCCAAAAAGCCGGGGCCTAAATTAGTGGAGCGCGGCTGGGGACAAACGGCGGAAGTACGGGGGCCGGGTGGGGGAGAGACCTGAAGAAGTGACCCCCAGAGAGGGAAAACGGAAGGCCAGGGGGCCTCTGGGACCAGGATACAGCTGAGAGATGTAGTTATCCGGGAAGGAAGGAGAGGGGCGAACGCGCCTGTGCCCGGGGGGGGGGGTGACTGGGTGGCTGCCAGGTACCTGAGTACGCGCCCGCAGGGGGGCAACTGATGTGGAACACGATGGAGCCACCCCTGCCGCAGGCCGGAACCTGCAGAGAAGAAAAAAGAAAAAATTATTGAAGAAAAAAGAAAAAAGTAGCAGGATGACCTGCGCAAAAAGGGCAGGTCAGGTCTGCCTCTTAGGGACACTAGAACAAGACTGATCTGCCTAGTGGCTGTGGAGAGGGTATAGTCCAACGGGGAGGAGCCAACACTTTTTTATGTCTAGTGTCGCCTCCTAGTGGTAGTTGGACATATACCCATGGTGCTGTGTCCCCATGCCATGCCATGCCCAAGAAACATAAATCTCTATGAGGTAATATTATAGCTTGGTGGCTAAATGATTACAGCGATCCCAGGTTTGAATTTTGGGAGAGTAAAAAAAATAAAAATTTCTTCAGATATACAGTGGGATGCGAAAGTTTGGGCAACCTTGTTAATCGTCATGATTTTCCTGTATAAATCGTTGGTTGTTACGATAAAAAATGTCAGTTAAATATATCATATAGGAGACACACACAGTGATATTTGAGAAGTGAAATGAAGTTTATTGGATTTACAGAAAGTGTGCTATAATTGTTTAAACAAAATTAGGCAGGTGCATAAATTTGGGCACCACAAAAAAGAAATGTTATTTATTAGATCCTAAATCAATATTTAGTAGATCCTCCTTTGGCCGAAATTACAGCCTCTAAACGCTTCCTGTAGGTTCCAATGAGAGTCTGGATTCTGGTTGAAGGTATTTTGGACCATTCCTCTTTACAAAACATCTTTAGTTCATTCGGGTTTGATGGCTTCCAAGCATGGACAGCTCTCTTTAAGTCACACCACAGATTTTCAATTATATTTAGGTCTGGGGACTGAGATGGCCATTCCAGAACGTTATACTTGTTCCTCTGCATAAATGCCTTAGTGGATTTTGAGCAGTGTTTAGGGTCGTTATCTTGTTGAAAGATCCAGCGCCGGCGCAGCTTCAGCTTTGTCACTGATTCCTGGACATTGGTCTCCGGAATCTGCTGATACTGAGTGGAATCCATGCGTCCCTCAACTTTGACAAGATTCCCAGTCCCTGCACTGGCCACACAGCCCCACAGCATGATGGAACCACCACCATATTTTACTGAAGGTAGCAGGTGTTTTTCTTGGAATGCTGTGTTCTTTTTCCTCCATACATAACGCCCCTTGTTAGGGCCAAATAACTCAATTTTAGTTTCATCAGTCCACAGCACCGTATTCCAAAATGAAGCTGGCTTGTCCAAATGTGCTTTAGCCCACCTCAAGCGGCACTGTTTGTGCTGTGGGCGGAGAAAAGGCTTCCTCCGCATCACTCTCGCATACAGCATCTCCTTGTGTAAAGTGCGCTGAATGGTTGAACGATGCACAGTGATTCCATCTGCAGCAAGATGATGTTGTAGGTTTTTGGTGCTGGTCTGATGGTTGACACTGACTGTTCTCACCATTCGTCGCTTTTGTCTAGCCGAGATGTTTCTTGGTCTGCCACTTCGAGCCTTAACTTGAACTGAGCCTGTGGTCTTCCATTTCCTCAATATGTTCCTAACTGTGGAAATCTCTGAGACAGCTTTCTGTATCCTTCCCCTAAACCATGATGGTGAACAATCTTTGTCTTCAGGTCATTTGAGAGTTGTTTTGAGACCCCCATGTTGCTACTCTTCAGAGAAAATTAAAAGAGGAGGGAAACTTACAATTGACCCCCTTAAATACTCTTTCTCATAATTGGATTCACCTGTGTATGTAGGTCAGGGGTCACTGAGCTTACCAAGCCAATTTGAGTTCCAATAATTAGTTCTAAAGGTTTTGGAATCAATAAAATGACAACAGTGCCCAAATGTATGCACCTGCCTAATTTTGTTTAAACAATTATAGCACACTTTCTGTAAATCCAATAAACTTAATTTCACTTCTCAAATATCACTGTGTGTGTCTCCTGTATGATATATTTAACTGACATTTTTTATCGTAACAACCAACGATTTATACAGGAAAATCATAACAATTAACAAGGTTGCCCAAACTTTCGCATCCCACTGTATATATATTGCGATAAATACCCGTTTTAAAGAAAAAAACACAAGGAGACGTTATACTGTATGGGGGCAGCCACAAGGAGACGTTATACTGTATGGGGGCAGCCACAAGGAGACGTTATACTGTATGGGGGCAGCCACAAGGAGACGTTACACTGTATGGGGGGACCACAAGGAGACGTTACACTGTATGGGACACACACAAGGGGACGTTATACTGTATGGGACACACACAAGGGGACGTTATACTGTATGGGACACACACAAGGGGACGTTATACTGTATGGGACACACACAAGGGGACGTTATACTGTATGGGGGGGACACACAAGGGGACATACTGTATGGGTGGGGACACACAAGGGGACATACTGTATGGGTGGGGACACACAAGGGGACATACTGTATGGGGGGGACACACAAGGAGACGTTATAATGGACTATGGGGCAGCAGCCAGCAGGAGACATGATGATGAGAGCAGCAGCCACAAGGAGACATGATGATGAGAGCAGCAGCCACAAGGAGACACTACAGTATGGGGGCAGCAGCGCAGCCACAAGGAGACATTACAGTATGGGGTCAGCTGGCAGCAGCCACAAAAGGAGACATTACATACAGTATGGGGCTTGTGGGGGGCAGCAGCTGCCCCCATGTCTTATGGACACCTGTGTGACTGTGACTTGCCACCTGCCTGCCAGGCTGCCACCACCACCATAATTCCTCCTTGTTCATCATGTCATGGGGGAGGTACTGGAGGGACTCATGATGACTCACTGCGATTAGCATTGAGGCAGCAGCAGGCAGTGTAATAGGAGCCTACAGTGGAAGCTAGCCCCGCACCTCCCCGCCCTCCAACCAATCAGTCCCTGCCAGACTTCCTGCTCTGCGGCTCCCTGTCTCCCGACAAGTCCGTCCGGGGGAGTGTGTACAGGGTGCATGCAGCAGTGTAGCATGTAGCAGAGCAGGAAGTCTGGCAGGGACTCGGTGACACGTGTCTGACTTATTCGATTCTTTTAACTAATAAACTCTCAGACAATTCTCTGAGTCCCTGCAATAACTATACATTGTAAGTCCCTCCTGAACTTCGGTTCACTGGAGACTGAGCTGACTCAGCAGTCGCTGCTGTACTGCGCTGCTCAACTCAGCCTGGGGGCGTCACCTGATTCCGACGTGAGACGTCGGTCGGTGGGCGGAGACAGCACATTCGGAGCAAGCAGGAGGAGCCGCTGCTGGAAGAAACTGGTAGATAATGACGGGGGAGGGGGAGTTTTTAAAGCGATGACGTCACAAAATATACCGCGGTATTTAGGAAACAGCGATATCGCCGTTTTTTTAATGCCTCGGTATATCGTGATACCGGTATATCGCCCAACCCTAGTCTATGTCCTTATCACATTGAGAATATTGTTTTTTTTTTTCTTTAGAAAGCTAATAAATATTACTGGTTTCTATATAATCATTGTGTCTGTGAATAAACCAGTAATAGGTTTTAGCCTGAAAAAAAACACAAAATACTCAATATAGTAAGGCCTTTTTATTATCATATGTTATTTATTATAGTATAGCATTTCAATATGGTTTTGAATAAGAGAAAGAAAAAAGAAAAATAAGAACATTTACATCTCTTCTGAGACTTGAACCAAGGATACATACATACATTGTAAACCACTATACCACTAAGCTTTAGCATTACCACATAGATCTAGATGTATCCGTTTTTTCTATGCTTATAAGCTAACACATTACTGGTGTCTGTGTGATCATATATTACACAGCTCTGCCCTCAGCATGTCTAGCGCTGTCAATAAATGGGAGGGGGTGGATGTTGCCAACTATTTAGCTCAGAATATATGGAGAGGGTAATTTAAAATATACAGACTATGCAGTATTTTACCTATTATTATTCCCAAACAAGTCAGAGATGATTAGGTCAGCCATTTTCTGAAATTTTAGCTTTTCGCTACATTAATGTGATTACCTTAATAAAATATAGCCCAAAACTCATTTGTGATGTGCGTATAAGACCTGGGAGCAGGTATTCCAATCTGTTCACTACTATTTTGGACAAAACCTTCATATTAAAGTAAATCAAAGTTAAAAGTTTAATGTGAAGGCCATTCAGTAGAATATGTAATTCCTTTTAATATTTAGAAATAAATAAATAAATAAATCATTGACTTGGGAGAATATCATGAGTATGCTGTTTGTCTCATTTCAGCAAATAGCATTTATCATGTAGATAAAGTTAATACAAGGCACTTACTAATATATTGTGGTTGTTCACATTGTCTCCTTTACTGGTTTAATTCATTTTCCATCCCATTAGGCCTAGTTCACACTTCAGTGTTTGGTCAGTGATTTCCATCAGTGATTTGTGAGCCAAAACCAGAAGTGGAGCCTCCATAGACATTAGGTAGAAGGGAAAGATCTGCTCCTGTTCTATGTTTAGAGCTGCACCTGGTTTTGGCTCACAAATCACTGATGGAAATCACTGACCAAACACTGAAGTGTGAACGAGGCCTTATACACATCTTGTTTCCATGGTTACGACCACCCTGCAATCCAGCAGTGGTGGCCCTGCTTGCACACTATGTGTTAAGCATCGGCCACCTCGTATTTGCACTGCAGCGGTGGCCATAACCCCTGGATTCGAGCCGTGTATAATGTAATAGAAAAGTGAATCAAAGCAAAGAAGGGAATATGGACAAATGAGATCACTGTTAAGCTTGGCCCAACATACTGTACATAACAGAAGCCGAAACGTGACCAGTGTCACATATCCTTTTTAATTGGGTAAGGGGGTGAAAACACAAACAAAAGTTCCTGTATCACACCCAACGTCACAGCGAGAGATCACACTAACTAAATCAAACTATTAGGACTGTTCTGCCCAGAATATTAGCTCTAATATGATCACAGGATGATAACTTATATTCTGGGCTTCATGGCATTTTACATATGCACGTCACAGTGAAAGGATTATACAATGTTTTCCGATTCCCTTTAATGCTTATCACTCACCGATGCCAAATTCTTCAGATATTTCTTCCTCCTTGCACATCTGGGTCACAGTCGCACATCTCTCTTCCTGTTCTGTTATATCTTCAGGTTTTATATCGCTCACATTTGCAACCTAATTTACCATATATGGAACAAATAAATTACAACTAAGAAGATGAAAAAAAAAATAAAATGACCAACTATTATAAACTATTTGATGGCAGCAGTATATTTCTACACCAAGTATTATATAATAAATATATCTATCTCTATATATATATATATATATATATATATATATATATATATAGATACATACACACACACACACATACAGAATAATACTATAAATAAAATAATTTTCAAGGCTTCAGCTCATTTTAAAGTGCAATAGCTGGTCCTGGAAGTACTGTCCTGTGGGTAAGTTATCAATATCAGGAGCCCGACAAGACCCTTTGCTGACCTGAAATCTGACACCATATCATAGACAGTATTTGGTAATTCCATCTACCTGATCAAGCTTGGAGAGTTTCTGATTTCCCTCTGGATAAACCTCAGAATATAGATTGGGAGATATATGTGGTGTTTCTTCCTTACTGGATTCATCTGTAAAAGACACACCTATAGTGACTGAAACTATGGAGGGGATAGATCATGAGGGTAATATTTGAAGTCAGTTTTTGCATGGGTCAAAATGTATCAAACGTTGCCCGTTACACTTGGCACACTTTTGTCTAGAAATGCTACTCCATTTTTCCATGCTACCCCCCCATAGGAGTGAAATTGCCACTTTTAAGAAATGGTCAGTGGGGGAGATATATCAAGACAGGCGGATGGATCTCCCTGGGCTGGCGTGAGATGGGAGAAGCCTTTTAACAAATCAGGCTCATCTCAGCCCTGCCATGCGGCAGAAAGTGAAGTCTACGCCATGCGTAGACTTCAGCTGTGACTTCCACTACTTTCTGGCGAAAGTTATAGCAAATGCGGTGGCGACGCAAAGCCATGCTTCCTTTCCATAAGCCACACCCCCTTTTCTCGGCACTTGTGAAAAGTGTTGAGAAGCTCAAAAAGTTGCAAATTATGGTGCACATATGCCGTGCGCCATAATGTGTGACCTTTTTACGCCACAATTGTGGCATATAGGGCTTGATAAATGTCTCTGACTGTGATACATCTGGAGGCAAACTAATTAACTCTTTTCCTGCCAAAGGTGTGTCTCATATGTCATATGCAGGGTGGCAATTCGGTAGCCAGAGAAGGCATTTCCTTGCATCTGATGCCTGGATCTCAGGCTGTTTAACAAAACCTGACAATCATTTGAAACAAGCCCAAGATCGCAGGACTAGCTGCAATACTGCAATAAATCAGAGTTAGAGCCCTTAGTAAAGAGTCTCAGTAAAAGCTGCATATAGCTACAGCTTTCATTCCCATTCTGAGTTCTAAGAGATTGTCAGCTTTAAAACAAAACCAGAATGTTACTCAGCCCGAGACATGTCAGAAGAAAGAAATGGCTGAGATGTGAGCCAGCCAAGGAGGAGAGGAGGGCCAGTGGGGAGTGTGGTGAGAGGCTGCACAGTGAAGAGACATAGCTGGTCTCTCCCTGTGTACCTGTACCTGTCCCCAGGAGGAGGATAACATGGACTTCTGTGCAGGTTATAAACCCCCTTCACCAATCAGAGCGCATACTTGCTCTTTGCAGTACAGGCTGGTTCTAGCTTTGTTAGAAAGTATTGTCATGTATTATATCATGTCTGATTTTAATTTTTTACATCAATCATGGCATAACCCCTTCAAGCATCTATGAGACACTGAACAAGTGTCACGCACTGGTCATCTGCAAAATAACAGGACTCATGCACAGTACTTTCAGAGCATTGTACAACTGCCATGGAAACCACCCAAGGAGCAGCACTATCTGTCCCTGTGGGCCGCATATCAGAACTGGAGGTACACAGTATTTTAAGAACAAGGAAGGTCTCTTCTTACCTGGTGAAGCAAGGTGATTCCCCATCATAATATCCTTGTACAGACCTTTGTGTTCTTGTAAATACTCCCACTCCTCCATGGAGAAATAGACAGCGACATCCTGACACCTTATGGAAATCTGAAACATTACAGAGTGGAAAAAATGACACCCATAGTTTAGTGGTTTACTTCACACTGTTTTGTTAGGCCATATACTGTAAATACTACTGATCTACAAATGTACTGATAATACAATCAACTTCTGAATTACAGTTGCAAGGGATTATAGGAAGTAATCCTCTATCCACAGGATGGGGGAAAACTATTAGATCAGTGGGGGTATGACCACTGGGACCCCCACAATCACGAGAACAGTCTCTACTGCAGGGTGCATGCTCGACCAGCTACTCCATTCAGTTGACTGTTCTTGCAATCATGGAAGCAGGGGCGTACATACAGGGGTCGCAGGGGTCGCAGTTGCGACCGGGCCCGGCACTCCAGGGGGCCCGGCCGCCTGTGGACCCCTGGCCCCGCCCTGCAGAAGTGCTGTGCCTGCCTGTTTAACCCGGGCGGCCGACCCGGGGCCCGCCGCCCAGTGTTGCGTTTCTGCGCTGCAGTCAGTACCAGGCCAGCCCTACCCTCCTTGAGTCTCCACCCCCTGATTCTCCTCCCCGTGTGGGTGCGGCAAGCCTCTTCATTTCCTGTTACCGGACAAGACGCCGAGACGCAGCAGGGAGAAGGCACTTTCGGGAGAGCGCGAAGAAGCCGGTGCCAGTGCCTGTCCGGAAGTTAAGATAAGATTAGATATGTAAAAAAAAAAAAAAGGTCTTCCTAATTGCTCACCACATTTATGAGTGAGTGAGTTCAGAGTAGGGTCTGCTGCTGTAGCCTAACTCTGCTATATTTCTGTAGCCTGCAACCTCTAACTGCCCAGTTGGGCTGAAACTACTACACCCAACATGTTTTGGCAGTAATAGTAAATGGATACTGGTGCAATTCTGAGCTACTAGTCTATATAATACATATGTATTATATAGACTAATAGCTCAGAATTGCACCAATATCCATTTACTATTACTGCCAAAACATGTTGGGTGTAGTAGTTTCAGCCCAACTGGGCAGTTAGAGGTTGCAGGCTACAGAAATATAGCAGAGTTAGGCTACTTTCACACCTGCGTTAGGTGCGGATCCGTCTGGTACCTGCACAGACGGATCCGCACCTATAATGCAAATGCTTGTATCCGTTCAGAACGGATCCGTTTGGCTGCAAGCAGCGTTTTGGTGTCCGCCTCCAGAGCGGAATGGAGGCTGAACGGAGGCAAACTGATGCATTCTGAACGGATCCTTATCCATTCAGAATGCATTGGGGCTGAACTGATCCGTTTTGCACTGTTTGTGAGAGCCCTGAAACGGATCTCACAAGCGGACCCAGAAACGCCAGTCAAGCAGCCAAGCGGATCCGTTCTGAACGGATACAAGCATTTGCGGATCCGGTGCGGATCCGTCTGTGCAGATTCGTTTTGGTGTCCGCCTGGCGATGCAGAGCCAAACGGATCCGTCCTGACTTACAATGTAAGTCAATGGGGACGGATCCGTTTTCACTGACACAATATGGTGCAATTGAAAACGGATCTGCCTCCCATTGACTTTTAGTGTAAGTCAAAACGTTTGCATTATCTTTTTTTTTTTTTTTCGTGGTAATGCAAACGGATCCGTTCAGAACGGATACAAGCGTTTGCATTATAGGTGCGGATCCGTCTGTGCAGATGCCAGACGGATCCGCACCTAACGCAGGTGTGAAAGTAGCCTAACTCTGCTGCTGGTGGAGGGAGGTTGGGGGGGCGGCGACGGGGAGGGGGGCCCCATGATTCAGTTTTGCACCGGGGCCCCATGGAATGTGTGTACGCCACCGCCATGTCCTAGTGGTCGGACTGCATCCAATCTAGTTTATTCCCTATCCTGTGGCTAGGGGATAACTTCATATAATGCAATACCCCTTTATGGCTTCCTTCAAACATAGGTAGAGATTTACTAAGCCCGTAGATGACTTAAGCTTAGACAGGCTGTCTAGATCTGCACCAGATTTATCATAATGGCCCAGGCTGGATGGTAAATCTGGTGCAGGTATAGAGACTTTAAAAAAAAAACTCTTTGCCAGCTACTATATTGGCTTAATCAGAGACTGATGGTACAGAGAGTCAAATTTTAGGTCATGCCCCCTCCCTGTGAATTGCTTCTCCCCTTCCACCAAGCTGCACACCCTTTTCGAGCAAGTCAAAGTGTAGAAACCTCATTTGTGCTAAGTTGCTCTACTTTTTAGACAGATTCTAGGCGCAGACACATTCGTAAATCTGGGCCATAGTCTTTTTTGTGGCATTCTTTGGACTTGTGAAAAAAAATAAAAAATTTGTTACAAGTGATTTTTTTTGTCATACATTTTGACATGCCTTTCTTTTTCTTTTTGAGAAATCTATGGGAAATGCCTGAAAAAACACCATACCCAGGGACATGAAAAGCCATTGAATAAAATAAAACTATGGGTCCAAAAAAAAGGTAATGCAAGTGAAGAAAAATATCCCAAAAAAAGCCTGCACTGTTTGTACTGCATTTCATTATTTCCTATTGACCACACCTGTCCATGGGTTATGATTAGGGATGAGCAAATCGACTTTGGATGAAACATCCAAAGTCGATTCGCATAAAACTTCGGTCCAATACTGGAACCGAACCCAAGTTCGGGAATAGTTTATTTTTACAGTAAAAATTAATTGGTGAAGTTACACAAGACTTTGTGAAGTAATAATTTCTGCTCATCTGAGCCAATATATTCTAATTCTATACAGTATTGGACCGAAGTTTTATGCAAATCGACTTTGGATGTTTCATCTGAAGTCGATTCACTCATCCCTAGTTATGATGTTTGGTATTGCAGCTCAGCTCCACTGAAGTGAATGAGGCTCAGCTGCAATACCAAACACATCCTGTGGACAGATGCAACACTTTCCCTAATCTTGGCCCACCCTTTTAGGATGAGATAATCTCATGGCTTAGATAGGAAAAGCTCTTTAACTACCTCCACACGCACACAAAAAAAAAAAAAAAATAATCACTGTCCCAGAATTGCTCACCTCTCCAGTCAGCAGCTCTGTGATCTTGTTGGTGAGGTCCAGGATCTCCTGATAGTTGTTTCTCTTATGCATCAATAAAGGAGGTGGAGACATCATGATAGGATCCTGGTTCCTGCTCCATTCTTCACCCTCTTCAGTTACATTCTTTACTACTATGTAATCCTGCGCATGGAGAGAGACAATGATATCACTGTATACATTCACTTCACCTCTCCAGATATGTCCTTGGTTTATCTAGAAATACAAGACATTATATATGACATAATTTCCACCAGAATCCCTCACCTCTCCAGTCAGCAGGTAGATGATCTCTAGGGTGAGGTTTAATATTCTCTCAGACATCTGTTTTCTGTCCTTGTCCATCCTTCAACTAGAAAATATCTATTTTTGGCTTTAGAAAGCTGTAGGGCGAAGAAATAGAGTGAAAATAACACTTGGAGAAACATCCTATATGAATTAGAATATCCCACCAATCTTATAGAAGAACACATGCATAATAACTTGTACAAACTGGCGAAAAATAGAGCACCCCACCAAACATATTTGCAATGACATAATCTATGTTCAATGCTCCTCTTGAAAAAAACAAACAAAAACAAAAAACTAATTCTGTCCAGTGACCACCCTATATGAACAAGAGATCCTCCAGCTGTGCTTCGGCCCAATTGCAGCGGAGCGCATCACAGCGAGGGAGAAAAAAATGCTAATTTTCTCCCTAGCTGTGACATGCTCCACTGCAATTGGACCGTGGCACAGCCAGGGAGGAGATACCCAATGAGAAACCCTGGCATCTCCTCCTCCCTGTATCAATGCGCGAAAACTGCACAGCTGGTCAGGAGATTGGTATTTTGAAAAAAAAAAAACAAGGATGGCAGCATCAGCGGAGGGTACCCCACAAGTAAAGGTACTTAATTAAACAAAAAAAATTCCATGAAAGTTCCTCTTTACAGAGGGGAGACACTAAAATCTATGCCCAATTATTATTTATTATGACCTGATTTCAGTGCCGAAATTCATAGTCACCAATAAGGCTTTCATCTTTAAAGATGATTCTGTTCCATGCCACTGGTGACGCGGCTCCAACTCCTCATTTCTCCTTCTTCTCATTGGATGCTTATTTTCAGCTGCCTTTGAATTTAGGAAATATACTAGTATGAAAGGTTCTCATGTTATTTTCTATGTTTATTATAGGGTTTTCTGATCACTTGTGAATTCACATACTTTTAATAGCTTAAGGGCTTATTCAGACGGATTGTATTCCGCATTTTTACAGACCCATAGACTTTAATGGGGCCACATCCTGATTTTCACAGACAAGTATAAGACATGTTTTATTTGTTTTGTGGAGCCGTAAAACATGCCCCATCAAAGTGAATAGGTCTGCATCTGATCCGCAAAAAAAACAGATCCGCATTTTTGCGGACAGCATACGGCCATCTGAATGAGCTCTTAATGTGGAAGATTTATCAAAATGGATGCAAAGGTAAAGTGGGGTAGTTGCCCATGACAACCAAGATTCCATCTCTCATTTTTGAAGGTCCTTTGGAAAATAAAAGCAGCGCACTGATTGGTTACTATGGGCAACTCTGCTTTTTGCTTTGCACTAGGTTTGCTACATCTTATTAGGTCATATGGTCTGCAATGTAAATGCTGTTAGTCGAGTATACCCTTGTTCAGATGGACCTTTGGGTCTGCAGTAATGTTTGCTGGACACTTTACCTTATACCACCTTGTGGACGCCATACTTTATAAAAAATATTTTGCATCAAAAATATGTTTTACAACCCCTCCTAGTTAGTTCCCTTCTCTTAGAAAATGGTCAAAATTTGCAATGTAAAAGCATATCTTTTTGCATTCCTGTATACACCCACAAGCCAAATGTCTGAAGTATAATTCATTTTACTTCTCCACCCAAAACTGACTCCACAGCCCTGCCCATAAATACTGTACATTATCATATATCTTCAGTAAATACAGATAACTCACTAACATTTGATATAGCTATAGATATTCACAGTGTATGCATCTCTGGGCAGATACATATAATACACAGACACAGATATCTGAATTCCTAATATTAAACACCACCCTGTACTTTGTATGCACGCACACACTATACATCCACAAGATATATATACACCTACATTTTATAGGCATAGATGGGTATATTCTGTGCTATATACTACACATACCTCATTCACAGCTATTACCATATATGCCCAATAAGCCCAGTATATATTTACAATGAAAACAAGGAACACTTACCCGACCACTAATTCCGAGTGACTGCAGGACCTTTCATGATGTCACAGTCATGTGATCTACATGGGAGGAGTCAGGCGCAGGGTTGTGTGGCTCTTGTAGTTCTATGGTTTGTGCTTGTAGCAGTGCTATATACATGATGGCTGCGTTCAGAGAGCTATAATGCAGACACATTTTAGCATCCATATAACTGCTGCAAGACTCATGCCTTATTCACACAGTCAGTGTTTGGTCAGTGATTTCCAGAACCAGGTGTGGCTCTAAACACAGAACACTTGCAGATCTTTCCCTTAGGCCTCATGCACACAACCGTATGTATTTTGCGGTCCACAAAAAAACGGATCTGCAAAAAATATGGATGACGTCAGTGTGCATTCCGTATTTTGCAGAACAGTTGGCCCCTAATAGAACAGTCCTATCCTTGTCCGTAATGCGGAACGGACATACGGAAACGGACTACACTTGGAGTAACTTCAGGTTTTTTTTGCGGACCCATTGAAATGAATGGTTCTGTATATGGTCCACACAAAAAATTGACGCGGAAAGAAAATATGTTCGTGTGCATGAGGCCTTATACCTGATTTCTGTGTAGGCTTCAATCCTGGTTTTGGCAGCTTTCACACAAGCGTATTTAAATCCATCTGGATCTGGGTTAGGGCTCATTCACACGAAATGATACATCCATGTGAATAGCCCTATTAACAGTGGATTCCAGTACATTAAATCTGGCCCATAAACGAATTGCAAATACATTCGTGTGGAAGCCTTTGGCTGACAATCACGGATGTAAATTACTGACCCAACACTTACATGTGAATTAGGGCTCATGCACACAAACATTTTTGACTCCATGTGCATTCCATTTCCGTATGTCCGCATGGCCGTTCCACAAAAAAGATAGAACATATCCTATCCTTGTCCGTTTTGCAGACGAGGATAGGCATCATTACAATGAGTCCAAAAAACAAACAAACAGATGCAATCCAGATGTCACACGGACGTCATCTGCATTTTTTGCAGATCTGTGTTTTGTGGACTGCAATATCCATATAGGACTCCCTGTAGTTCAATTAAAGGGGTTGTCCGGGTTCAGAGCTGAACCCGGACATACCCTTATTTTCACCCCAGCAGCCCTCCTGAGCCTGGCATCGGAGCATCTCATGCTCCGATGCGCTCCCGTGCCCTGCGCTAGATCGCGCAGGGCACAGGCTCTTGTGTTTTCAATAACACACTGCCGGGCGGTAACTTCCGCCCAGCGGTGTGTTCGGTGACGTCACCGGCTCTGAGGGGCGGGCTTTAGCTCTGCCCTAGCCGTTTTACTGGCTAGGGCAGAGCCAAATCCCGCCCATCAGTGCCGGTGACGTCACCGGGCTGCCTGTCAGCCCTATAGAGAGCCCCGGTACGTCACCGGAACTCAGAAAAATGCCTTTGCCCTGCGCGATTTAGCGCAGGGCAAAGGAGAGCATCGGAGCATGAACTGCTCCGATGCTCATGTCAGGGGGGCTGCCGGGGTGAAAATGGAGGTATGTCCAGGTTCAGCTCTGAACCTGGACAACCCCTTTAATTGAACCTAGGACACCGTAGAATCTATGGTTTTTACACATTTTCTTATTCAAATGTTTTATTGGGTTTTGATATAGTTTTTTGACAAATAAAACAATCAGTTAATGATTAAGAAACCAGGCAGAGAGCCCGAATGGGTAAAGACTGCACCACATAATACACAATAATAGTAAAAGCAGTGGAGAAAGAGAGCGGAGAAAAAAAGGGGGGATAGAGAAGCGCAGGAAAAGGGAAGGGAGGGTGGGCAAAAGGTTAACAACTACAAAAACGAAACTTCTCAGAGGAACGAAAAGAGTTCTCAGAAATTGAGAAGAATCTGGGGGGGGGGGGGGGGGGGAGAACAATTAGTTCTTCCATCTGCTGGCATAGAGTGACCTCTTCAAACCATTCATCCAGTGTAGGTAGGGTATTTCCAATGTTGTGGAATGACTGCTTTTGCCGCTTGAATTAAATACTCAATAAGCAAGTTCTTATAGGCGGGGATGTTGAGATCAAACACATACAGTAGAAGAGATTCCAGAGTGTTTGGGATAGGGATGCCCATCACTTCACAAATTATCTTGTGCACAGAATCCCAAAAAGGGCGTAAAGCAGTACATTGCCACCAAGCATGTAGCAGTGTGCCTTCTTCCGTATTACATCTCCAACATCTGGAAACCACTTGTGGAGAAGTGATGGCACTTCGTGAGACAATCGTGCAACAGGTTTCTTGAAATTTAGTGGAGATCAAAGCTTTATGAGATAAAAAAAAAAACACTAGTTCCATTGAGATGGTGTAAGGTAGAGACCCAGGTCACGCTCCCAGGCCTAACAGAAGGAAGGGGGGAATGAGGAGCGTTGATGCAAGAGCAATTTATAAATGGATGATATGTCTAGAAACACAGCCAATAGAGCCAAACAAAACTGTTTAAAGGGAGACAAAGCTTGAGAGAAGGAATGGGTCAAGTGCAGAGAAGAGTAAATATGCTGAAGCTGCAAGTATTCGAAGGAGTGTTGTGCTGAAGGGTTAGTGATCCCTAACAACAAAGGAAAGAGTTTCAAGGAGGATTCCAAAAGGATGTGAAAGAACCTGAGTAGGTGCATTTTTGTGCCCTGAAGAAAAAAAAGGAAGAGGAGTTGATTGTTTTTTTACACTTTTTATCAGTATTTTTCATTAGCACAAGCCCAAAACAGAAATTGATGCAAAACACAGAAGAGACTCAGATATATATTCATACGTAGTCTGTTATCGTGAGATTTGAATAGCTAATTTTCTCCCTGGCTGTGAAATGGTCCGCTGCGGTACAATTCGCAATAATGCCCAATTATATTGTTTGCATGTATAACAGTGTGCCATATACTGTTTGTTTGTTGTCTGCATGTTAGCTTTAGAGCTCATGTGCACGTGGTTTTTGTCTCCATCCAAACCTCATTTTTTGCTGTTTGGATGCGGACTCATTCACCATGTGCTGTCCATCTGTATCTCTATTTCACGGCACCCGCAAAAAAATAGAATATGTCCTATTCTGTCTTTACAACAAAGGAAAGGACAGATCCATTATAGGGCATACAGCTGGTGTCCATGTTTTGCAGAATGCAAAACTGGAAAAGTCTGTGTTAGGGCTTGTAACGGACCGTTTCAGCAGACAAGGGGTTAAAATCAGTTTAGGCGATATGCCCCTTTCCGAGAGACAGGCACAGCTACTGCAGAACACCAACCTCCCGAACTGGATACAAAATAGCACTCCAAACTGGAACCTCGCAAATAGCTGTCAGCAGACGAACAGGAAAAGCGTACAGTCAGCTTACACTCCTGGCAATCAGTCTCTAACAGCATATAGGGAATCCCCTCAATAACGAGACAAGGCTCCGTCTTGAGGGTCAGCAGTGGTCTGACTGTACTTCAGGTACAGCCCCTTTTATTCATAAAAAACAAACATAGTACTGCCCACAGGGTTTTGAAATCCCACCAATCAATATCTTACAACACACAATGCAAGTACAGCAACCAATCGTTCCCGCCCCCTAGAGGACCAGAAGGGAGACTGCGACACAGAACAGATACAACACATCCCCACAATGCATCATGGTTTCCTCCTCTCTGTCCCAGAGACAACTGAAGGCAAACCAATTATCTCTCAGGACAAAGGGAGATCACCAATACACATGTGGAGACAACAGGACAGACCTCACCATTTAAACACACAATGGCACACCCCCACAGCAAACACAGACATTTAACATATCCCCAGATAGCTCAAGTCTGAGTGCATATCATTAGGTGAATGGCACTCAGAATACACGAATACAATAATATTAGCTATCTGGGTGCCCTCACATAACATACAATTTAACCGAACGCATAATAACATAAAATACAATTCTACAGACAGATTTAAGCTATGTGGCCGGTCTGTCTTCTCCTTTAAAGTTACTATGGGCCATAATCCTGAGGCAAGAGGCCTTCAAACAGCCCCCTCCAAAACCCAGTGGCGAGGTTGGTTTCGCCACACATCCCCCCCCCCCCCCCCCCCCCAGGGAAGACTAACCAGATACCTGACCTCACGCCGGTCGGTACCTGAGTTAGTCTGGCAGCCCACCCACAACCCAATACTGGACCTGTTGAATTTTTGGGCCTGGCTCTGTTCTGTAGGTCCCCAGCTGTTGAGTGTGCATCTGCTACTCCTTGCTTTGTGGTTCTCCAGCTTGGAGCTGTAGGTACTTGGTGGGCAGAGGCAGACTGTGCTCTGCCCAGATGCCAGCTCTTCCGCTGGGGTGAGGGGGGTACAAGCCAGTCCTGTAACAAGGGGGTTGGTGGAGCAGAGGCTAGCGGCTCTCTGCCCTAAAGCCAGCTCTTCCGCTGGGAAGGGATCAGTGGGTATTGCAGGCTCATTCCCTGCCACCAGAACTCGGTTGGGAAGTAGCTGGGAAGGGGAGGGCTTGCTTACCTCCTCCTCCTGGTATCCCTGCGGAGATGGCTGGAGATCTGGTTGTTTGAGGGGGATACCGACTGTCTCCTCTTTGGCTAAACAGCCCTGTTGCTGGGGGACAGGACCGACTGTCCCTACCCCCTGTGCTGTAAGTGCAGAGACCACGGTCCCATCTGCACAGTTGTGGGGCTTACTGTCTCCCCCTGGTGCGTTAAGCTGCCGCTGGGGAATGGAGACTCGGCTCCCAATTCCCTGTACATCACACAGCCGCTGGGGAATGGAGACTAGGCTCCCAATTCCCAAAAATCATGCTGCTGCTGGGGGGCAGGAACAACTACCTCTGCCCCCTGTAACTCAGCCTGCCGCTGGGGAGGGAGGCCGCTGCTCTCCCCTCCCTGCACTACACACTGCCGCTGGGGAATGGAGACTGGGCTCCCTCTGTCCCGCAACTGTAACTTCTGATGGAGGTCCACCCAACGTGGCAGCTGACCGTCACCTTCTGCCCGGTATAGTAGGGTCTTGAACACTAGACTCCTCACGAACTTCACGTATTTCTCAGCTGGATTGGGTCCGAAGAAGTTCAGCCGCAACCACATCATACGGTCAAATTCCTCCACAGAGTATCTGTACTCCACTGCTGGTTCCATCCTGGTGCTTTTAGGGTCGCTGTACTGAGACATGCGTTGCCCTTAAATTGTAGAATCCACAGAAATGGTGTCTCCTGTAGCTGTCTTCTGGCTGTAGGAACGATCCCGCTGCTTGCCACCAATGTAACGGACCGTTTCAGCAGACAAGGGGTTAAGATCCGTTTAGGCGATATGCCCCTTTCCGAGAGACAGGCACAGCTACTGCAGAACACCAACCTCCCGAACTGGATACAAAATAGCACTCCAAACTGGAACCTCGCAAATAGCTGTCAGCAGACGAACAGGAAAAGCGTACAGTCAGCAACCAATCATTCCCGCCCCCTAGAGGACCAGAAGGGAGACTGCGACACAGAACAGATACAACACATCCCCACAATGCATCATGGTTTCCTCCTCTCTGTCCCAGAGACAACTGAAGGCAATCCATTTATCTCTCAGGACAAAGGGAGATCACCAATACACATGTGGAGACAACAGGACAGACATCACCATTTAAACACACAATGGCACACCCCCCACAGCAAACACAGACATTTAACATATCCCCAGATAGCTCAAGTCTGAGTGCATATCATTAGGTGAATGGCACTCAGAATACACGAATACAATAATATTAGCTATCTGGGTGCCCTCACATAACATACAATTTAACCGAACGCATAATAACATAAAATACAATTCTACAGACAGATTTAAGCTGTGCGGCCGGTCTGTCTTCTCCTTTAAAGTTACTATGGGCCATAATCCTGAGGCAAGAGGCCTTCAAACAGCCCCCTCCAAAACCCAGTGGCGAGGTTGGTTTCGCCACAGGGCTTGTTCACATGAACGTGCCGTGTTTTGTTAGATATATTGAGCCGAAAAGGAATCAATATTAAGAAAAGCCTCTATACAGATTATATTTAAAGATGGGTATATGGACATTCTGGTAGCCATCTTGTCTGTTTTCTGAAAGGGCAGTATGATTTCAAGCTTTCTCAAGACAGAGAATCACTAATTAAAAAGATTAGGAATGCTTATATAAACAATTCTCAGGTCATAAATTGAATGGGGGAGGTAAGGATGTACCATAAAACATGCAGGCCCCTGCAAAACAATGGTCTAATTAATAGAAGGGGATCCATTTTATATTCATTGTATGGAGTATATAGCTATAAAGTGATTGTATTGTGTATTATATATTTTATCCTATATATATTGTACAAACCGGATTCCAAAAAAGTTGGGACACTAAACAAATTGTGAATAAAAACTGAATGCAATGATGTGGAGATGGCAAATGTCAATATTTTATTTGTAATAGAACGTAGATGACAGATCAAACGTTTAATCCGAGTAAATGTATCATTTTAAAGGAAAAATACGTTGATTCAAATTTTCACGGTGTCAACAAATCCCAAAAAAGTAGGCACAAGTAGCAATAAGAGGCTGGAAAAAGTAAATTTGAGCATAACGAAGAGCTGGAAGACCAATTAACACTAACTAGGTCAATTGGCAACATGATTGGGTATAAAAAGAGCTTCTCAGAGTGGCAGTGTCTCTCAGAAGCCAAGATGGGTAGAGGATCACCAATTCCCACAATGTTGCGCAGAAAGATAGTGGAGCAATATCAGAAAGGTGTTACCCAGCGAAAAATTGCAAAGACTTTGCATCTATCATCATCAACTGCGCATAACATCATCCGAAGATTCAGAGAATCTGGAACAATCTCTGTGCGTAAGGGTCAAGGCCGTAAAACCATACTGGATGCCCGTGATCTCCGGGCCCTTAAACGACACTGCACCACAAACAGGAATGCTACTGTAAAGGAAATCACAGAATGGGCTCAGGAATACTTCCAGAAACCATTGTCAGTGAACACAATCCACCGTGCCATCCGCCGTTGCCAGCTGAAACTCTACAGTGTAAAGAAGAAGCCATTTCTAAGCAAGATCCACAAGCTCAGGCGTTTTCACTGGGCCAGGGATCATTTAAAATGGAGTGTGGCAAAATGGAAGACTGTTCTGTGGTCAGACGATTCGAAGTTCTTTTTGGAAATCTGGGACGCCATGTCATCCGGACCAAAGAGGACAAGGACAACCCAAGTTGTTATCAACGCTCAGTTCAGAAGCCTGCATCTCTGATGGTATGGGGTTGCATGTGGCATGGGCAGCTTGCATGTCTGGAAAGGCACCATCAATGCAGAAAAATATATTCAGGTTCTAGAGCAACATATGTTCCCATCCAGACGTCATCTCTTTCAGGGAAGACAGTTAGAGGCCTGTATTAGACAAGAATGGGAGAGCATTCCTATTTCTAAACTTGAAAAACTGGTCTCCTCAGTCCCCAGACGTCTGTTGAGTGTTGTAAGAAGAAGGGGAGATGCCACACATTGGTGAAAATGGCCTTGTGCCAACTTTTTGGGGATTTGTTGACACTATGAAATTCTGATTCAACATATTTTTCCCTTAAAATTGTATATTTTCGCAGTTTAAACTTTTGTTCCGTGATTTATGTTCTATTCTGAATAAAATATTAGAAGTTGGCACCTCCACATCATTGAATTCAGTTTTTATTCACGATTTGTATAGTGTCCCAACTTTTTTGGAGTCCGGTTTGTATTCTAAGAAACTGAAATCAATTAGAATTAATTATTGGTAATCAAAATATATTCATGGAGTATAGAATTAGGTGAGGTTTCCAATGTAGACTTGTTATGTATGTGAACAGAATGGTTGAAGTTAATTACCACATGTCTGAAGAATGCACAGATAAGGAGATAAGTGCCCTGTGAAAGAGTTGTTTCAAATCGTATCTCGTTCTAGTAGACTGGCTGTCTGACAGTAGTAAGTCTAAATGCCATTCTTATCTATACTTATAACATGGTCCTAGATTTAGGTCAGAGGTTATCTTTAATGAAATTAGAAGAAAATAGAAGATTTGATTTGTAATTACACCAACTCTTACATAGAACGCAAGTGCCCTCTGGTGGTGGTAATAAGTGAGAAACAGCATTGAAAAAAAAAATACAGATGATGTCAATGGTCACGTGAAAATTCAGGTCAAGCCCCCTGTGACAGACCGCTTGGCCTCCACCAATCGATGCTTTCTAGTGCTCAACAAGTACTTCCAAGCACTCCACCGGACACCATCAGCACTGTTGTCCCCACTTCAAGTGTTACAGCTTGGCTTGGGTCTCGCTGTCCTCCACCCACCCTGGGCCCAAGACCAGGATCCAGCTTCCAGTGGGTATGACCATGTTGTAATCCCAGGGGAGTATAATACCGATAGCAATCCCCAGAGTAAATATAGCTGTTCCCCCCCACACATGAGACAAGGCTCTATATTGAGGGTAAAACAAGAACTGACTTTATTGAAGACCAACATAGTATATATACAGTTTAAGAAGTCTAACAACATAAATCAATCAACCATGAACAACATGCAAACAGACATTTCCCCCCCTCCCCCCAGTATCTTAATGAATGAATAGGGAGAGAGGAGACACATGTGATGGGATTATCTCCTGAGTGTATTATAGGGTAAGATACTCATCTATCTTAATCCCATCACTAACACAATCAGTGGGAGTCTCCGTGCAGAGTTGCTGGATTCACACACTGCACCTTTAGTGGGCAATAGGAAATATGTGGCATATAAATTCCACACATAAATCAGGGTTCATAGTTCCTTGTAACCCCAAAAGGTCTGAGGGGGTCTACATAGTTCTGGGTCCATAGTCTGTAGGAAGGAGGCTAGCCCTCAGGCCTCTCCAGCAGCCCCAGTGATGATTCATTCCATCATATTTCTCCCCTCCCAACAGTAGACTAACTAGGTACCTGACTTCCTGTTGGTCAGTGCTTGAGTTAGTCGAGTAGCCCATCCATAAACAAACACTGGTCCTGTTGAACTCTGGGGCCTGGCTCTGTTCTGTATGTCCCCAGCTGTTGAGTGGGCGTCTGCTACTCCTCGCTGCATTGTTGTTCTCTAGCTTGGCGCTGTGGGTACATGGTGGGCATAGGACAACTGCTCTCTGCCCGGATGCTAGCTTTTCCACTGGGATGGGGGTCAGTGGGTATTGCTGTCTCCTCCAATACCCCCAGGACCCAGTTGAGCAGCTGGTGCTGAGGTGTAGGACCAACTGTCCACCCTCCTAATACTTCCAGCTGCAGTTGGGTATCTGGGCCGGCTGCCCAGCATCCCTGAAGGGCCGGTAGGGAGACCTCGGTCCAATCTCCACCTGCCAGTTGGGGTTCTGTCCAGGACCAGTCTAGGAGGTTCCTCTGTAATTGAGAACAGGAATGAGCTGTCTCCTCTTCCGTGATTTCAGGCTGCCGCTGGGGAGTCAGACCGACTGTCTCACTCTCACTGATGCTTGTTGCTGTGGAGACGAGAGACCTACAATCTCCTCTCCCTGTGACGCTGACTGCCGCTGGGGAGAGAGACCGGTTGTCTGCTCTCCCAATAACATACTTGGCTGCTGGGGAGTAGTTACGACTGTCCCTACTCTCGGGAACTCTGGCTGTAGTTGGGGATCTGGGCCGGCTGCCCAGCATCCCTGAAGGGCTGGTAGAGAGACCTCGGTTTCATCTCCACCTGCTGACTGGGGACCAGTCTATGATGTCCCTGACCTCCGCAGCTGTTAGTGAAGCAGGGAATACCGCAGTCTGGTCTTCCCAGCTATAGGGTTTGTAGGTCTGGGATTGCCACCCAGCTCTCCTGCTGTGAATATTGGGCCGAATTGAGGTGAGGACGCATCGGTAATCCTGCTCCAGCTACCACTCCATTGTCACTAAAGATGCCAGGTCTTGTCTCACCTCTCTCGCTGTAGCCCAATCATGCATACCCTCCCTGTAGTCACTGATATCCCAGAACCGGGACTCTCCAGCATCTCCGAACTCTGGTTCTGCAAAGGCCTCAAACAACAGGCCAGGGCCGTCGTAATCCTCACCAGTGTTGGATTGGGGTGCCTAGGGCCCACCAGTAAAATTTATTTTGGGGGCCCGCCGTACAGATACATACAAATATTACCTGCTAACACAGCTTCAAGATGCTACCAGATGATTGAATATGGAGGTTCCTGCAGCAAATTTGAGAAGGTAGGTCCTGGGGATAAGAGAACACTGGTAGCTTTCCTCTATTCCTAGTAGTCATCTCAGCTCTGATTGTGTCTATAATAATAAACTGGGGAGTTTCTTGAATAATCTATCAAGTTTTTTATATGCACATAGGCTGGTTGAGGTACCATACATTATCTATATGTATGTAGTGCAGTAAGTCTACTATGTTTTGTGCCACTTGTGCAGGGGGTGGGAGACGAGGGGCCCTCTTTGCTTAAGGGCCCACCAGGGATTCACCTGTACCCCTGTGGTCCAGTCCGATCCTCACCTATCAGGCCTGTTGTGCTCAGCCATCCAGGGGGAGTGCCGAATCGAGTACCAGCAGAGTGCCTGGTTGGCGTTGTCTAGCCAAAGCTCCTTCCATACCAGGCTCTCAAGTTCTGTCACCCCCTCATCCAGGGGCTGCTCTCCCAGAAGGGGCATTCGCAGGGCCACTCACATCTGCAACAGATGCTTTTCACTGGGGAGACTCTCACCCCGCCGACGCTGTACATCTTCCAGGGCCTCGTGCCAGATGCCTTTCCGGACTGCATCCCTCCAGTCCGGGTCATCCTCCTCCTCGTAGTAAAACGCTGTTCGGGAACTAGCTGATTCCATACTGCTGTAGCCAGGGGCCCTGTACGGGTACTAGCATTGCCCCAAATATAAATCCATGAACAGTGTCTCCAGGATGCTTCTATACTCCTAGGAAGCCATTCCACTGCTGCTACCAATGTAACAGTCCGCTTGGCACCCGACTGGGTGCCTCCGCCAATCAATGCTTCCTAGTGCTCACCGAGTACTTCCAAGCACTCCACAGGACACCATCAGCACTGTAGTCCCCACTTACAGTGTTACAGCTTGGCTGGGGTCTCTCTGTCCTCCACCCACCCTGGACCCAAGACCAGGATCCAGGATCCAGATTCCAGTAGGTAAACCCGTGTTGTAAGCCCAGGGTAGTATAATACTGATAGCAATCCCCAGAGTAAATATAGCTTTTCCCCCCACACATGAGACAAAGCCTAATGTTGAGGGTAAAACAGGAACTGACTTTATTGAAGACTAACTCAGTATATATACAGTTCAAGAAGTCTAACAACATAAACCAATCAACCATAAACAACATGCAAATAGACATCACACCCCCTCCCCCCAGTATCTTAATGAATGAAAAGGGAGAGAGGAGACACATGTGATGGGATTATCTCCTGAGTGTATCATAGGGTGAGCTATTCATCTACACCGGAGTCACTAACACAATCAGTGGGAGTCTTAGTGCAGAGTTAACCCTTTTTGTGTTGCTGGATTCATACACTGCACCTTTAGTGGACAATAGGAAATATGTGGCATATAAATTCCACACATAAATCAGGGTTCATAGTTCCTTGTAACCCCAAAAGGTCTGAGGAGGTCTCCATAGTTCTGGGTCCATAGTCCATAGGAAAGAAGCTAGCCCTCAGGCCTCTCCAGCAGCCCCAGTGACGATGCAGTACATCACAGGGATAAAAGTTGGTAGGAGCCAGCAGACATCATCATATCAGATCGATCTATCCCTCAGATCAATCCAGGAAAGCCACAACCTTGAACTTTGAATTTATACATTGACACTGATTTAATCCAGACAGATTATCTGGTATAGTATACATTTTTGACTGTATATTAGACAACTAATTTCCATATGCATATTTATGCATATTGTTCATTGTAAGAGCTAGTAAATGATTTTCTAGAGGAACAAATTTCTTCTCCTTATAAAGCTTATGATGAAGATTATTGTCCTCTACTCCCATGTGTATAAATTGATGGTTGTGCCTATCACACCACCATAGGAGATGAAAGAAAACTAGTGGCAGGTATCAAAATTACTTGGACAGGTGAATTCCCAAATGTTTCTGTAGGTTACAGTATTGGTGCTAAAAGTAGCCAAGTGGCGGAATTAGCCGCTATATACAAAACACAATATTAAAGCATTTGTCATAGTCACGGATTCCAATTATGTACTGAACAGTTTTGTTGAGTTCATGCCTACTTGGAAACAAAATAACATGTTGCGGTCTAATAATAAACCTGTGAAACATGCCAAATTACTTTGTGCCATAGATGAGTTAGTCCAAGGTTTGACCATTTCTTGGAAGAAGACTAAAGGTCATTCTAAAACCCTGAACATGGATAAAGAAGGTAATGATCTAGTCTATAAGCTTGCCAGACAAGGTGCCATAAATGGTGATCATGTAAACATAGATCATTTACTAGAGATGATACCAATTGAAGCTGTCACTAGACGCCAAGCCAGGGAACAGTCTGCAAAGAATGTGGCTCAATGGAGTAAAAAAATCGACAAGTGAGGATCTAATTAAGAGCAAAAAGGAAGATCCTATACTTGGAATATTTTATAAACACATTGAAGATCCTAGTAGCAATCCCATATCGGAGGATGATGATACCCAAAGAGAAGACCTCCGATTACTAATGAAATCTAAATCTTAATTTAGTATTTGAGATGGTTTATTGATGAGGACCTCAAAGAATGGAATTCAACAATGGGTAGTTCCCACTACATTTAGAGGCCTAATGTTGCAACATGCTCATGATGCGCCTACAGCTGGTCACCGTGGGGAGAAAATTACCTATGAATCACTATGTGATTATGCTTATTGGCCTCATATGTTGAAAGATGTCCAAATTTACTGTCAAGATTGTCTGGTATGTGCTCAGTTCCAACTTCAAGGTCCCACACATCATGCCACACTTCAGAAAAAGGGTTTCTCATTGCCATGGTCTGATATACAAATTGACTTAGGTCCTGTCACAAGGTCATCCAGGGGAAACAAATACATGTTAACAGTCACATGTGTTTACCAAGTGGGTAGAGTGTTTACCGACTCGTAATAACACAGCCGAAACATGTGCCGCTTTACTTATTAACCATGTATTTTCCAGATTTGGGTTACCACTAAGGATCGATTCAGACCATGGATGGCACTTCATAAGTGAAGTAATTTCTAAAATGTGGAAGATCTTGGGTGTAAAACGAAAATTACATATTGCTTATCGTCCAGCATCTAGTGGATCCGTTGAGAGCTATAACCAGTCCATTGTCAACATCCTTAAGAAGTATGTTAAGGAATCAGGTAAAGACTGGGACATGAAGTTGACATTAGTGCTTATGGCTATTAGAGCCACTCCAGGTGCTGCTACTAAGATGTCACCCTTTGAGCTGACGACCAGTAGGAAAATGGTACTTCCACAACATCTGTTGTATTGCACATCAGATCATAATCTGATCAATGCAGCCACGACACATTAGTATGCGGAGAACCTTCGTCAGCATCTTCAACTGGCGTTTGCTTTCGCGCAAAAGAATCTCGAGAAAGCAGCTGTAAGTAATAAAACTTATTATGATCTGAAAACCACTAAGAAGGAGTATGAGATCGGTGATAAAGTGTATCTTTACAATTTTGCCCAGGATCGGGTAAAAGAAAATAAGTTTCTTCCATCATGGAAAGGTCCTTATGACATCATCGACAAAATCTCACCTAAGGTTTACAAAGTAAAAATTTATAAAAATGATGGCTTTGTAGAGAAATTGGTTCATATTAATCAGTTGCGTGTCTGTCATCCTACGTCACCATTGAGAATAGTGGCAGGTGAAGTCGAAGAAGAGACTTAATAAGTAACTTAAAATAATGTGACAAGGATTGAAATGATGATTTTTCTCTCACCTTACAGATATTCAAAATGAGTGCTTCTTTGCAAAATCATCTTAGGAATCGTGGCATCGTGGACGCTCGGGGTTGCTCCTGCTGTCTGCAATGCCATCATGTGTTGTAGCAGCAACTGGTTAGTCTCCTGCTGCTGTTTATTAGCCTCGCATTGCTGCAGGTTTGTTTCTCGCTGCTGAAGATTAGCCTCCATGAGGGCCTTCACAACAGCTTCCATTTTGTTGTAGTGCACTGGTTGTAATACAGCTGGTTTAATGTACGACATACACCTGTGCCTGAAAAATGCAGAAACCCAAATTATTGGCATTTCACACCAGCCTCACTGCTCATACCCAAATCCTCCACCAATTGTGGGGACTCGCCCTGGGAGACAGGATTAGCAGATGCAGTATAGAGGTAACAACAAGTTCTTTGGATCAAAAAGTTCAGTGTTTTATTAACACTTTAGGCAAGTGACAAAACAAGCAGTCGTATTTAATAAAAAGACACCTTGCAGTGTTGGTGGTAATTCACACCATGCAGCAATTCTGCCTCAAAGAGTCTTTGCTGATAGCAGCACAAACCTGTTTTCAAGCCAAATAGATAGCAAGCCTTAATCCATACACAAGACTCCCCGATCCCAACACAGAGACTTCGCTTTTGAGCCCAGCTGCCTATTTAGGACAGCCAGGTGCTGCCAAAACCCAGATCGGCACTTAAAATCCAGTCTGGTATTTGACCTCACCTGGTTGTAAATCAGCCCAGCAGCACATGCTGGGAGGAAAATGCCTGATTTCCCAGACCAAACCTCTCACTGTGTCACAGCCCCCACAGCAGTTTACCACTACATATGTGGTGTTGTTATATTCAGGAGAAAAAGGGTAACAAATTATAGGGTGCTCTTTCTCCTGTTACCCCTGGAGAAAATGAAAAATTTGGGGCTAAAGCAACATTTTATTGGAAGAAATGAAACTTCATTTTTGCAGCCAAGTGTTTCCAAATTCCGTGAAGCTCTCAGGGGGTTAAAGTGCTCAGGACACCCTTTAATATATTCTTTGAGGGGTGTAGTTTCCAAAATGGGATCAGGGTCTCTTCAAATACAAAATGATCCCCAAAAACCATTCTTGCAAAATCTGCCTCCAAAAACCATATGGCGCTCCTTTCCATCTGACCACTGCCATGTGCCTCGACAGCAGTTTACTACCACATATGAGGTATTTCTGTGAACTGCAGAATCAGAGTAATGTATATTGAGGTTTATTTTGCTGTTAATTCTTCCTGTGTTTCTGTGGAACACCTCAAAGGTTGACAAAGTTTGTAACATTAGTTTTGAATAATTTGAGGGGTGTAGTTTCTAAAATGGGGTTATTTATGGGTGGTTTCCATTATGTAAGCCCCTCAAAATCATTTTATAACTGAATTGGTGCTTAAAAAATAAAATGACATTTAAAAAATGATATACAGAAACAAAAAAAAAGACAAAAAACAGCTTCTCATGTGCAGTGTGCCTGAACTAAAAAAAATAGGAAATGGTGCGTATTGGCTTACCGGATCCTGTTGTGAGAGTCACAACAGCTATAGAAGCTATGCTGGTGTTTGCCCTCACCGGCTTAAGGGGATGCCTTGCTGCTGCCTGGTCCCATTCTGTCTCATCGCCACGGGCTTCAGGGGTAGTCGATTAGAAGGTTGAAGAAAATTAGGAACACTTTCCGGCGCTCTAGGCATATAGATTGATCCGCGCGATGGCTTGGATGTTTTTTCTTTTTATTTAATGATAATATAGCTGTCTGTCCTGAGGAAGAGGGCTGTAGGGGAATTTTGAAAACTGGCAGAATCCCCAGAAATTGAAACCCCCCCTTGAACCTGTGCATAGATGATAAGTTGTAATTGGACAACTCCTTTAAAGAAGTTAACAACACAGCATTTCAGGGAAGGAACGTGCGGTTCTTGTGGGGAGGTCAAACACTGAGAAGGTGTGGGGCCTGAGTAGGTAGGGAAGGTTATCTGACTCTTTAGGGTGCCTGCACACTCTGCAGATTTTGTTGCAGAATTTCCCTCAACTAAAAATCTGTTTCATTCACTGAATGTGGCTTGCAGAAATCCATGTGTCTGCTGCCCCATTCAAATGAATAGAGATGATTTTTCAGTCATGGATAATTCTGCAACAAAATCCGCCGTGTGTGGTGGCACCCTTATAACTGATGACCTATCCTCATGATAGGGTATCAGCATTTGATCGGTGGGGGTCGATCAAATATTACGAATATTCGAAAAAAGCGAAGTTATAGCAATATAGCGAATATTCGAAAAAAAAAACAAATATAGAGCAATTTAGCTAATATAGTGCTATAATATTCTTTGTCTAAAATTCACATTACGAAAATTTGCATATTACACGATCATTACCTTGCCGATTTTCCGAGTAAAAAAATTGTAGAATATAACGAATATTCAAATTTGCGAATATTCGACTAATATTCTACAAAATATTCGCGAAATATTGCGAATTCGAATATGACCCCTGCCGCTCATCCCTATTGAACACTAGATGTTTCCAAAAGGGACGTGGGCTAGGATGACATCATCAGTAGTAAACAAATCAGTCTTGTGTAACATCTTACACAGATGCTTTAAACACTAGATGTTTCCATACATAGCAGTTCAGATGTAAGTAAGGCAAGCTTATGGGAATCATATTGTCACAACCAGACAGCTGAGAAGCTCTGACAGAAGCCTTTCAGAACCTCCTCCTTGAGTTTTCTTTGTTTTGAATTTCAGTTCCTCATCTCGTTAGCCTCTCTCAGCTTTCATGTAGTTGGACTGATTGCATCCCTTTAAATTCCTCCCCATAATGCATTATTGTGCGGCTTATATAACTTCCTGGAGTGTGTGTGCATGCTGATCCTATTTTCCAGTCTTCTACAAGATAAGTGCTGTACATTTATTTGTGATTTTCTGTTTGCTGGATCCCAGGTGACCCTGACTCCCTCCGTGTCTAGTGTAGGGAGCCGGTGGTCGTGTACCCTCACTATTGTAGGGTGTTCAGGTGGTATATAGTCGAGGTATGAGGATATGCGATCATCTACCATTGGGATTTTTGCATAGGCTGAGCAGTCAGGGAGAGTGCCAGGTCTTATGCAGAGGTCTCCCTTTTGTTCCTTAGTTTTGGATCCAGTGAGTCATATATTCATTTTGCATTGTCTTGTTTCCTGTACACCTTCCGTGACATTATAAGCCTCCAAAACCGTCTCAAGCATGGATCCGGTTTCACTTTTGACTGAACGCTTCCAGGGTCTTTCATTGGAGGTAGCTGATCTCCGTAAGACTCTTTCTCAGTTTCTAGTGACCGGTTCAGCTTGCGTTCATGGAGTTTGTTCTGAGCCTAAGATCTCGCTCCCGGATACGTTCTCCGGGGGTAGTGAGAATTTTGTGCGTTTCAGAGAGGCTTGCAAACTCAATTTTCGCCTTCTTCCCCATTCCTCTGGTGATGAGGAACGGAGGGTGGGGATCATTATATCGCTGCTCAGGGGTAACGCTCAGTCGTGGGCCTTTTCGCTGCCGGTGGGGGCACGGCCCCTCTGTTCAGTGGATGATTTCTTTTTAGCCCTGGGTCAGATATATGATGATCCGGATCGTGTTGCTTTGGCTGAGTCTAGACTACGTCTGTTATGCCAGGGTAAACAATCCGCAGAGATATACTGCTCAGAATTTCGGAGATGGGCAGCTGATACTGGTTGGAATGATGCTGCACTCCGAAGTCAATTTTGCCATGGTCTTTCAGAGGGATTGAAAGATGCATTTGCCTTTCATGAGAGGCCTATCTCCTTGGACTGTGCTATGTCTCAGGCCGTTCGTATTGACAAGCGTCTTAGAGAGAGAGGAGAGCTCTCTCCTTCCTGTCATACTCAGTCCCAGGACAGTGCAGCGGTCTCATTCTGTGCGCAGGGGTCTCAGTCGCTGTCAGCCCCTTCTGAGCAGGAGCCCATGCAGCTAGGGTTGATTGCCTCTGACAATAGAAGATTCAGCCCGCATGGGAAGGTTTGTTTTTGTTGTGGAGGTATAAATCATTTGGCAAATGTTTGTCCCTCTAGGAGATTCAGGCAGTTTTCTGGGAGTAATAAAGAAACAAAAAGGAAAAAATCTTTTAAAAATGTTCCATCTGTTACTATTGGCAGGGTTGAGGCGGAAATTGAAGGTTTTCCGTTTGCTTGTAGTTCCTGTTTTGTCCTGCCTGAGACGCTAGAGAGCAAGAACATTTTTTGTGAGATTTTTGTAGATAGTGGAGCAGCTGTCAATCTCATTGATAATCATTTTGCGATAACTCATGGTTTCCAGGTGTGCACTTTGGGAAAGGATATTCCTGTTTTTGCTATTGATTCTGCTCCACTTTCTCAGAAATCATTAAAGGGCATAGTTCACAATATTCGTTTAATTGTGAGTGATGCTCATGTTGAGGATGTGTCATGTTTCGTCCTTAGCGGATTACCTACTCCTCTTGTGTTGGGGCTACCCTGGCTCACTAAACATAACCCCACCATTGATTGGCAAGTGAGGCAAATAAATGGTTGGAGTGACTTTTGCAGAGAGAATTGCCTCACGACATCTGTTTCTGAGGTTTCTACTAAGACTGTACCACCTTTTCTCTCTGGATTTTTGGATGTCTTCTCTGAGAGTGGAGTTCAGGATTTGCCCCCGCACAGGGAGTACGATTGCCCTATTAATCTCATCCCAGGCGCCAAGCTCCCTAAATCTCGTTTATACAATCTTTCCCAACCTGAAAGGGTCGCTATGCGTGCTTATATCTCGGAGAGTCTGAGAAAAGGACACATACGACCCTCGAAGTCACCTGTTGCCGCTGGTTTTTTCTTTGTTAAGAAAAAAGATGGTTCTTTAAGACCTTGTCTGGATTTCAGGGAGCTGAACAGTATCACTATTCGTGACCCTTATCCGCTTCCTCTGATCCCGTACCTGTTTAACCAGATTGTTGGGGCTAAAGTATTTTCCAAATTAGATCTAAGAGGGGCATACAACCTGGTCAGGGTCAGAGAAGGAGACGAATGGAAGACGGCCTTCAATACCCCTGAGGGCCATTTTGAGAATTTGGTTATGCCTTTTGGTTTGATGAATGCCCCATCTGTTTTTCAACATTTCGTGAACAGCATTTTTTATCATTTAATGGGAAAATTTGTATTAGTGTATTTGGATGACATTTAGATTTTTTTCTCCTGATTTCAAAACTCATAAGGAACACTTACGTCAGGTCTTGCTCATGCTGCGGGAGAATAAATTAGATGCGAAACTGGAAAAATGTGTGTTTGCAGTTCCAGAAATTCAATTTCTGGGGTTTCTTCTCTCCGCTTCTGGTTTTCGCATGGACCCCGAGAAGGTCCGCGCTGTGCTTGAGTGGGAGCTTCCTGAGAATCAGAAGGTGCTGATGCGTTTTTTGGGCTTTGCCAATTATTACAGGAAGTTTATTTTGAATTATTCCTCTATTGTTAAACCAGTCACTGATATGACCAGAAAGGGGCTAGATTTTTCTTCCTGGTCGGTAGAGGCGCGTAAGGCCTTTTCTAATATCAAGGAGAGTTTTGCTTCCGCTCCCATCTTGGTACAACCTGATATTTCTCTACCCTTCATAGTTGAGGTTGATGCTTCTGAGGTGGGTGCGGTCTTGTCTCAGGGTTCCTCTTCTGCCAAATGGCGACCGTGTGCCTTTTTCTCGAAGAAACTCTCCTCCGCAGAGAGAAATTATGATGTGGGAGATAGGGAATTGTTGGCCATCAAGTTGGCTTTTGAGGAATGGCGCCATTGGCTAGAGGGAGCCAGACACCCTATTACCGTGTTTACTGACTATAAAAATCTGGCCTACTTGGAGTCAGCCAAGCGTCTGAACCCGAGACAGGCCAGATGGTCTTTGTTCTTTTCAAGGTTTAATTTTGTTGTCATGTTCCGCCCTGGGGTTAAGAATGTGAAGGCAGATGCCCTGTCATGTTGTTTTCCGGGAGGTGGGAATTTTGAAGACCCGGGTCCCATTTTGGCTGAAGGTGTGGTGATCTCTGCTCTTTTTCCTGAATTGGAGGCAGAGGTGCAGGCAGCCCAGTCAGAGGCTCCTGATCTTTGTCCTCCTGGGAGGTTGTTTGTGCCTCTCGCTTTAAGACACAAGAGTTTTAAGGAACACCACGATACGGTCCTTGCTGGGCACCCGGGGGCAAGAGCCACAGTGGATCTCATCGCTCGGAGATTCTGGTGGCCTGCGCTTCGTAAGTCGGTTGAGGGTTTTGTGGCAGCCTGCGAGACTTGCGCTCGTGCCAAAGTCCCTCATTCAAGGCCATCAGGTCCTCTCCTTCCCTTACCCATTCCTTCCCGTCCTTGGACACATCTGTCCATGGACTTCATAACGGACCTGCCTCGTTCCTCGGGGAAGACTGTGATTCTGGTGGTGGTGGTGGACCGTTTTAGCAAAATGGTGCATTTCATCCCTTTTCCTGGTTTGCCCAATGCTAAGACGCTGGCGCATATTGTCAAATTGCATGGTATTCCTTCAGACATAGTCTCTGATAGGGGCACGCAGATTCTGGAAGGCTTTCTGTTCTCGCTTGGGGGTTCGGTTGTCATTTTCTTCTGCTTTCCACCCGCAGTCGAATGGCCAGACAGAGCGCGTCAATCAGAATCTGGAGACATATCTGCGCTGTTTTGTGGCGGAGAATCAGGAGGATTGGTGTTCTTTTTTGTCCCTTGCTGAGTTTGCTTTAAATAACCGTCGTCAGGAGTCCTCTGATAAGTCACCATTTTTTGGTGCATATGGGTTTCATCCGCAGTTTGGGACTTTCTCGGGAGAGGGGTCTTCTGGTTTACCTGATGAGGACAGATTCTCCTCGTCTTTGTCTTCTATTTGGCAAAAGATTCAGGATAATCTAAAGAGCATGAGTGAGAGATATAAGCGTGTGGCATATAAGAGACGCGTGCCTGGCCCGGACCTGAATGTTGGTGATCTGGTGTGGTTGTCTACCAAGAATATCAAATTGAAGGTTCCCTCCTGGAAGTTGGGTCCTAGGTTTATTGGGCCTTACAAAATCCTGTCTTTCATCAATCCTGTTGCCTACCATCTTGATCTTCCTCAGACTTGGAAGATCCATAATGTTTTTCATAAGTCCTTATTGAAACCTTATGTTCAACCCATTGTACCCTCGCCTTTGCCTCCTCCTCCGAATATGGTTGATGGGAATCTTGAATTTCAGGTCTCTAGAATTGTGCAGGGGTCTCCCTTTTGTTCCTTAGTTTTGGATCCAGTGAGTCATATATTCATTTTGCACTGTCTTGTTTCCTGTACACCTTCCGTGACACATATATTGTAAAGGAGCAAAGACTAATAGCAGTGCTCGGGTTTAAGCAATCAGTGGAGGCGCCCTCACTTAAGGGGAGAGATGTCATGATGACAAGGGAGCTTTTATGAAGGAAAAGATCTAAAATGAGGAAAAACTTTATAAAAAGGAGATCCAGTTACATAGTGAGGAGCGCTTCTAGTCGCAGCTAGAGGTGCTCAGAATAGAGGCATTTCTCCCTAAGCTAGGAAGTTGCCTAGGAGACGGAGATGCCGTGGCTTAGAGCGGGAGCGCTTGGTTGCAGAGCACTTCTGTTGGGGTTGTTAAGGATACGGGGGGGAGGGCAGCTATGGATGGGAGCGTTCGGTGGCTGAGCGCTTCTGTGTGGTTGTTGTCTATGAGATAGGGATGCTTGTGATTTGCATCACTTGTGATTCCTGCTTCAGTGGGGCAGTGTCTAGTTTCCGCCCCACTCGCCGAGTGTCTGTTTGTATGAGCATTGCCTGGTATACAGCTCCACTTTCTGAATACATCGATATACAGCTACAGAAATTCGTCATCACCCTACCTCATCATACCTAAAGGACTCTTCAAGCCTAATCATTTCTTTACACAATATCGTTAGGGCACCCATACCACTGGGCCAGCCTAGACTTCAGTGCCCTCTACTCCAATATACTGCAATCTTCAAAATGTATAACTGCAGTCCAATATTATCTAGATCTGGACACAGCGTCAAAATGTTTTATCTTAAATAGCATTGAATTAATTTAGAAACATAACTGTGACAAATACCACACCTCGTGCCCACTTGACGTCACCTACGTCGAGTTAACAAGATGCGGTAAAGTGACGGGTTACCAAAAACGTGCAGTCACGCCCTCCAGAGGAGCAGGTAAAGTCAGGTTGGTACAGTTTACACAGACACCTCCTGTCCACGCGGGCACAGAGAGGCAACAAGCTGAGAGAGCCTTTTTTTTTTACTGCCGCAGTGAAAGCAGCGCTGTCTCAGCCTGGGAAATCTACCACCAGCCTCTCATTTCATATAAGCCCGGTCTGCTAAAAGGATTATATAGGGTGAGAAACGAACCTGCGGTAGCTTATAGTTAGGCTTATAACACAAACGTGGGGATTACAGATACGGGTTATATGGATACAACAGGGTTAAGCAGAGTAAAAGTCAGTTACCGGGTAAATGGAAGTTCCTTTGGGTCATAAGGGTGGAATAGCCCTTGGCTGCAGTCACGTGGGGGCAGTGAGGTCAGTTGGCTCCTGGTCTCTCCAAACACATTGAAAAGTCCCGACGACGGAACTCTATGCCGGATCCGGACAACACAAGTGTGAAAGTATACCGCTCCCCCGCTCCCCGCTCCTACTATGGCAACCAGGACATTAATAGCATCCTGGGTGCCGTAGTAACACTGAACGCATTTTGAAGACGGCTCCGTCTTCAAATGCTTTCAGTACGCTTGCGTTTTTCCGGATCCGGCGTGTAATTCCGGCAAGTGGAGTACACGCCGGATCCAGACAACGCAAGTGTGAAAGGGCCCTAAGCTGGAATTGTTCATTCCAGCTTAGCTTCCCCTCTGTGGAGGTGTGGACAAGGAAGTTAGGGTGGAGTGTAGGGTGTGTGTGTTAGGAGCTCCCCGATATAGGGAACAAAGCCAGGATCTTGTCTCGGCTGAAACATTGATCACAACCCCCAGCCTGAGCTGACAAGACAGCAGACAATCTCCAGAGTTCTAGGACGACAGCATTCCCTGAGAATATATCTGTGAGTAAAGTTAAGAGACCCAGGAGAAGCCATATTCCTCCTCAGCTAGTCTGTCCCCATAAAGCAGAAGATAGGAAGAAAGTGCAGAAGCCAAATTCCTGCCACAGTTATAGAGCTACTAAGTAGACGTTCTTTCTTGCAAGCTCCAGATTTATAGAGCAGAAGATTCATTCCTGCCAACCATTGCCAAAGCCTGCTGGGACCCAAGACCATAGCTGTAAATTGCTTGGATGAAAGTTATCTTCAGTAAAGACAAGTTTGAACCTCACCTAAAGGTCTGGACATCAATTTCTGCTGCAAAATCCCTCTATTACTCCTATCACTACACTCACTTTATTGCAAGTGAGCCAGGAGCCAGGAGTCCATCCGTACCCAGGTAGGAGACACCGTTGACACCATTCTCATCACCATACAGAGACATTACATGTATAGGCCATTACACCACTCTGGCATTTCTAACCTGGAACGTGTGTTATAACACCTTGGGAGGACCCTGTGATAGTACCCTGCGCACGCTGCAATTGGCGTCACGAACAACTACAGATCATAGACTATCATCTATACCTGACCCAGTCATTGTATAATTTGGCATCAGCATGTATACCTGTATCCTGCTCATTGCACATAGGGAGTCTGCTGTGGTAGTGAAACAATACTGCGAGTCCGTATGACATGCAGATGACAGGCGTCACTCTTAGAATCACTGCATACTTCATTTATTTGGGCAGTCATGGGGCCAAAACTGACCAAATAAGTAAAGTATCAACTTAGCCTTACAGGTCAATGTTAGCATAAAAAAAATATGCAATCCTTTTACACCCACGTCAGCTGATTCCACATAGATGTTTACAGAACCCTATCTATTAAACGCTTATACAAGTAGAGCCCCCCTGACAGAGTGGAGAGGGTGTTAGCAGTAAGTTTGTGTTGACGTCACTGATTAATTTGCCCTTCCTCTGATCCGGCAGAACAATAACCCACATAAAATGGATCCTGCCTGTGGAGCATACGTCTTCACTCAGTCAGCATTTGCTAATGCCCAAAAAACACAAGAGTGAATCTAAAACAGAGATGACATGTGAATGGAATATTTGCATGTTTTCTGTGTTTTGTACTCACTCCTGCTTTTGGCTACCAAATCATAAGCCAATTCTGATGGGACCATACAGGCCTTACAGCTGCTACACAGACAGGATCCGTTGTGCGTCTAATTTTTCCTTCCTTCTGAAAGATAAGAAGAAAGGTAAAATAAATGATCATGTCAGCCAGGCCGAAAGCCAAAATAGTGGACCAGTCATGAAGTGGGGAGGGTGGCAGCAGCATGAGGAGGCCACAGAGTAGCACGAATACGAGAGATTGTGGAGGTGGCAGCAGCATGAGGAGGCCACAGAGTGGCATGACCACTAGAGATTGTGGAGGTGGCAGCAGCATGAGGAGGCGCCAGAGTAGAACGACGACAAGAGATTGTGGAGGTGGCAGCAGCTTGAGGAGGCCACAGAGTGGCACGACGAGAGATTGTGGAGGTGTCAGCAGCATGAGCAGACCACTTCAGCTCCGCATGATTTAATAATACACGTTCTCCGGCACAAAAGGCTTGGCAAATTGATTGTCGACAAGAGACTGTGAAGGTGGCAGCAGCATGAGGAGGCCAGAGTAGCATGACGACGAGAGGTTGTGGAGGTGTCAGCAGCATGAGGAGGCCACAGAGTGGCACAACGACAAGAGATTGTGGAGGTGTCAGCAGCATGAGGAGGCCACAAAGTAGCACAACGACGAAAGATTGTGCTAGTGGCAGCAGCATGAGGAGGCCACAGAGTGGCATGATAACGAGAGATTGTGGAGGTGGCAGCAGCATGAGGAGGCCACAGAGTGGCACAACAATGAGAGATTGTGGAGGTGTCAGCAGCATGAGGAGGCCACAAAGTAGCACAACGACGAAAGATTGTGCTAGTGGCAGCAGCATGAGGAGGCCACAGAGTGGCATGATGACGAGAGATTGTGGAGGTGGCAGCAGCATGAGGAGGCCACAGAGTAGCACGACGACGAGAGACTGTGAAGGTGGCAGCAGCATGAGGAGGCCAGAGTAGCATGACGACGAGAGGTTGTGGAGGTGTCAGCAGCATGAGGAGGCCACAGAGTGGCACGACGACGAGAGATTGTGGAGGTGGCAGCAGCATGAGGAGGCGACAGAGTAGAACGACAACAAGAGATTGTGGAGGTGGCAGCAGCATGAGGAGGCCACAGAGTAGCACAACGACGAGAGATTGTGGAGGTGGCAGCAGCATGAGGAGGCCACTTCAGCTCTGCATGATTTAATAATACACGTTCTCCGGCACAAAAGACTTGGCAAATTGATTTCCAGGAATTTCCATCGAAGATTGGGATAATATATTGGCGAATTTACATTTAGTTTCTTATAATTTTAATCAAATTTTGGTTCCATTTAATAATAAATATTTAATAAATGTAATAAAAAAAATTAAGTGTTGCCTAAGACAGGAGAGAATTGGCCTCTTAACGACTAGAGACTGTGAAGGTGGCAGCAGCATGAGGAGGCCAGAGTAGCATGACGACGAGAGGTTGTGGAGGTGTCAGCAGCATGAGGAGGCCACAGAGTGGCACAACGACGAGAGATTGTGGAGGTGGCAGCAGCATGAGGAGGCCAGAGTAGCATGACGATGAGAGATTGTAGAGGTGGCAGCAGCATGAGGAGGCCAGAGTAGCATGACGACGAGAGATTGTGGAGGTGTCAGCAGCATGAGGAGGCCACTTCAGCTCTGAACGATTTAAAAATGCACGTTCTCTGGCACAAAAGGCTTGGCAAATTGATTGTCCGGGAATTTCCATCGGAGATTGGGATAATATATTGGCGAATTTACATTTTGTTTCTTATATGTTTAATCAAGTTTTGGTTCCATTTAAGATTAAATATTTAATACATTTAATTAAAAAAGTGAAGTGTTGCTTAAGACAGAAGAGAATCGTCCAGTCTTCTAGTTATTCGACAACGTGGTTGCAATGGAGAAAACATTTCCAAAAACAATCTCTCTCCACCTGGTGACGAATCCTGTCAAGATTGATGCAAGTGCGGTATCGGCTGCTAATGGAGCCAGATACTTCAAGGGGAACCTGCCTGGCATGAAAAGGCCTCTAGTAGCTACAGACAATGAGAAGACAAAGCTTCAAGATTGCTTGGTGCCCGGATGATACACGAAGTTCATCAAGAGTCAAACCATAACTACCAGCCCCTTGTCTCTTCGTCAGGGAAAACATCACGAGTTCCCAGTAATCATGGATGGGAAGGAGGATATCCTGTGGTGCACGGAGATGGAGAGGTTCTTCGGATTCCCCACGCACTATATGGACGTCTCAGAAATGAACCGCTGCTCCCGACAGAAGCTCCTAGAAAGGTCATGGAGCGTCCCCGTCATCCGGCATCTATTCGCCCCGCTGAAGGATTATTTTGAAAGTGTGTAGAAGCCACACAGGGCCCCCACTCTGCAGATTTATCATGGAGACACCGGATTTTATAATATTACATTATTATATTAAGAACAAAATTTAAAAAATCAAGCCCCTTCGTCAATCGGCTCTCCCAAGTGCGATCAGCTACATCATCATCATAGAGTACTGTCTGCACGTCACTGATGTCCTCCTCAACTGTCTCTGGGTCAGGAGCCTTACAGCTCGCAACACCAGCTCCCACACCGCTCTCCTCATCACTACTTGGCCGCCTAGTGGAGGAAAAGACAGAGGCAGGTTGAGGACAGGTGAGGGCACAGGGCGGCTCCCAGGCCATTTCAACTAAGGGTTGTGTCTGACGAACCCACCATCTGTTGGCTGGGGGTGTCTGATGTCACTTGGGATGAAGTGGATCACAGAGTTAACCAGTCAAGAACCGCTGCTGGGTTGCAGGTCAAGACTGGACCGCTAAATTACACCGGGAGTCTGCCTGCGCCAGAAACATTTAGGCCTCTGCCACTTCTCTGTGCATGGCCTGGCACTTCTCTGTCTGACATACTTTTACCTGAACTAAATGAATTAAAAGCAAATGAAAACACCCCCTAAAAGTGACAAATATATTTTTCTTTCTGTACTGAAATAGGCCACTAAATGCTTTTGCCACAAAAAACTGCAACAGTGCAGCGTATATATATTTTTCTTTCTGTACTGAAATAGGCCACTAAACGCTTTCAACATAAATAACTGCATTAAGTGAACTGAGAATATATTTTTATTTTTGTACTAAAATAGGCCACTAAACGCTTTCACTACAAATAACTGCAACAGTGAAGTGCGTATATATTTTTCTTTCTGTACTGAAATAGGCTACTAAACGCTTTCAACACATATAACTGCAGAAGTGAACTGCGTACATATTTTTCTTTTTCTACTGAAATACGCCACTAAACGCTTTCAACACAAATAGCTGCAGAAGTGAACTGAGAATATATTTTTATTTTTGTACAGAAATACGCCACTAGGCACTTTCACCACATATAGCCGCAGAAGTGAACTGTGTATATATTTTTCTTTTTGTACTGAAATACAGAACCTAAATGCTTTTCAACATAGCTCTTGCACCCCAAGAACAAATTGCTGGAATGACAGAGCTGTGTAATGGATCCCCAAATAATCTTTCCCTGCACTTGTAAATCGCTTTTCTAGCACTGTCCCTAGTGTCTTCTGATGTCTCCCCCTGCACTAAGATGCTGTGATGATTTCTCCCTATCCTTTCCCTTTCATTTTTTATTTATTTTTGTCACAATGATGTTTTTCCTATTGCTGTCCCTAGTGCCTTCTCACGTCTGTCCCTGCACTCCGAACATTGGAAAATGTCTGAATCCAAGATGCCCACCGTATTTATAGGGCTGTGACATCACAAGGCTGGCTGGCTGCTGATTGGCTGTATGCATGGTATTATGGGTCATCCTGCCTTACCAGAGTTCCTTGCCCCATGTCCTCACATGTAGCTGCCATTTTAGCCGCCATTTTAAGAAAATATGTGATTCGTTACTGCATTCGTTGCAAATCGAATTTTTCCTGAAATTCGGATCGAATTCCACTTCGTCAGCTTCGATTTGCTCATCTCTAATTATAATAATTCCCATTCAAACATCCGAGGTATTCTGAACTGCCATTGGCATGTCCTATGCAATGACCCCACTCTAGCCAAATCACTACCAGTCAGACCAACACCAATATCAACCTAGAGAAGTGCAAAGAAATTTAAAAATATTTTAGCCAAGCATAGATCAAATGTCCGAAAGGCTTCCTGAAATATAGCATCTCAAGACATGCCGCCACCTCACATAACAAGGACTTCACCGGTTTTTCAGTAACACGAATAGAACATATTCCAGAAACTGAACACAGACGTTTAGAAAAATGAAAACGCTAACAAATGTACTGGATATACAAAATGAATACCCTTTATCCCATAGGTCTCAACAAGGCTCTCGAAAATGTATATGAGGTATTCTGAACTGCCATTGGCATTTCCTACTCAATGACCCTACTCTAGCGAAATCACTACCAGTCAGACTAACACCAATATCAACTAGAGAAGGGCTAAGAAATAGAAAAATATTTTAGCCCCAAGCAGACTACGTCAACCCAAAAGAGAACCAAAACGTCCTAACATTGAAGACACTGGCAGTCACAGATGCCAGAATAACCGCTGCAAATGCTGGGATACTATTACCCATAAAGGGAAAACTTTCAAAAGCCAATCAACACAAGAATGCTTCACAATCACCTCCTATATGAACTGTGCCACAACGCATGTAATTTACCTATTGGAATGTGGCCCATGTGGCATGCAATACGTGGGTCGACCCATCACCACATTGCACGAATGCCTAACCAAACATAGATCAAATGTCCAAAAGGCTTCCTGAAACATAGCATCTCAAGACATGCAGCCACCTCAAATAACAAGGACTTCACCGCTGACAAATGTACTAGATATACAAAATCAACACCCTTTATCCCATCGGTCTTAACAAGGCTCTCGAAAATGTATATGACTATGCCTTGCAAGGTCTCCATCTCACTAACAGTATGGTGACCACGTGTCCCGGATCGCCCACGACAGTCCTGCATTTGGAGAGTCTGTCCCGGGTCCCGGTCACCCTCATTCTGGGACAATGCAGTGTTCCGGAATGACCTGAGCCGCCGACCGCTGCTGTTGTGACAGTCACTTCTTTATACTATGCGATTTCCGAATCAGATCGGCATTGCATACTACTGTTCTGTGTGTGTGTGTCTCCTCCCTTGCCTTGCTGTGCGGCCGAGTAGCGTGACTGCGACATGATCTTAGACTCACGTGACGTCAGCCTGGCCGGGATCTCTACTGTGCCTGTAACTGTGCGGCCGTTATCAGCATTAAAGAGGAAAAAATGTAAGTTTAACTTTGCAATGAATAATGATGTCTGCCTCTTCTTTGGGTTTAGGGCAGCAAATATATATTTCTTAGAAAGTTGGATTGGATGTTGTGTGACTTGTAAAACGTGTAGTAAGTTAGTTACTACATGGAATTAGAGGCAGGAAATGGAATGTAAGTGCAAATTAAAAGATAAATGGAGAGGGGCTCAGGCAACATATACGCAATGGATAAATGTAGATGTTAGGGCATGCAAGTCTGGAATATTGTTTTTGACATTAGGAAAAAATAAAAGGTACTATGAACTGGACTCCTCCAGTGAAAATTTGTTTATCTAATGATTAAAATAACTGTTGTGGATGTGTATTTAATATATTGTGTATTGTCATCATGTCTCTCAGTGTCAGGGTAAACCATTGGCATGGATATCTTCCCGTGTGTTTCCTGTCACAGCTGCTGGGCGCAGAGGTCTCCGTCGGTGAATGGTCCATGTGCTAAGCACTGGGCTGTGGGCCGGGGGAGACTGATGTGTTCAGCAGAGCAGTGTTTTGTTGGCTCCTGTATGGACGCCGGCTAGGGCCCCCGCGCAAGACGCAGATTTATTGGCTTGGCGTGGATGCATTTGTTAAGAGAACAATATAATGAAAGGAACGTGCGTTTGTTGTCTCTGGTGCGCCTGATCAGCCGCTGGAGATAATGACGTTGTCCTGTAAATAAACATGCATGAGGATCATAGTAATTTTATCTGACATTGATCAATGAGCAAGGCTAAAATTAGCTCCAGTGGTAATGCATACATGTGTTTGTTGGCTAGGTTATTCTAAATGATGGTGTCTTGTCTTCCTATGTCATCACTTCCTGCATACTTGTTATGGGCCAGCCCCTTTTACACCTTTTGTGAGTAAATAAAAGAAACAGACTGGGCAGGGGGAAGGGAAGCTGCTCAGCAGAACTTAACATGAAAACACATTTGGTTGACTGCGGTTGAGATTTTTACCTTTCCGTACACAAAGTTTGATGCAAGCGGATTACAACTATTAATATTTATACAACATAACAAACATAAAAATACCACAGATTGGACATTTGACACACTGCCACCCCTACTATTTGTCTGATAATTCATTGATAGCTGTGATTTCCCACTCCCTGTAGCATGTAAGCTTATTGAGCAAGGCCCTCTATTCCTGTGCATCCATTTGTCTGGTTACAATTACATGTCTGTTAGTTGACCCATTGTACAGCGCTACGGAATTTGCTGGCGCTATATAAATAATAAAATAATAATAATTTTGCTGGCAGGGTACATGGCTGTAGTGTGTCTGGCTACAGTTTTTGGGGACAGACAGTTCCTTGGTTCCAAAAGCAGGACACCAGGGAACAAGTTCGGGATGATGGGACAGGAGCCTAAAATCTGGACTAGGATGTATGATGTTAGAGAGCCGGAAGTTCCTAAAGTATCTCTTCTGTTGTCTTTGTCTTCTGATCAGAAGTTCAGAACCAACTGCTACGTGAATCACGCAACTGGTGCTAAACCATTCCAAAATGGGTAGCAGCAGTGATGACCAGGGGCCTTCGACTTCTTCAGAAGCAGCAAAATCAAAAAAGATAAAAGCAAATGTGCCGATTCCGAGACTCATGGAAAACAACTTACACTTGCATAACCGCAGTGACTGGTAACAATCATAGAGCATATTGTACTCTGTGTAGGCAAGAGTTTGGAATCGGTCATGGTGGTGAAGGTGACATAAAAATTCACATGTCTAGTGAAAGTCACAAAAATGCTGATCGGGCTGCAAAACAAAGTGACATGCTTATCAAATTTATGATTCCCTCTAAGGATATGGCACTGCAAGAGGAAATAATAGTGGTTGAAATATCAATGGTTTACCATTCCGTGCACCGCAGTCACTCGTATAAATCTTTGGACTGCACCATGAAACTTCTCCCTGTTCTCTTTAAGGATTCTACAAAAGCCACAAAGATGTCATGTGGCCATACTAAAGCTGAAGCTATTGTAACAAATGTGCTGGCTCCTTACAGTGTAGAAATGATAGTTAATGACTTGAAAAACAGCTATGCTTATTTTAGTGTTGGATCAGATGCATCTAACCATGGAAACACCAAACTTTTCCCCTTAGTTCTGTGTTACTTTAAGCCCTCCAAAGGTGTGGTAAGAAGTTTGTTGGATTTTTATGAAGGTGATGAAAGCGCTGCTGCAATTTCAGAGTAATTTTACATGTGATAAGATCAAATGGCCTATCTGTGGATATGATGTCTGCATATTCTGCTGACAATGTGAGTGTGAACTTTGGTAAGCATAATGGTGTGTACCAGAAGCTTCATGCTATCAATGGTCTGATATTGCCAGCTGGCTGTCCAGCTCATATACTTCATAATACAGCTAAAAATGCTTCAGATGTCTTAAACTGTGACGTGGAAAGTCTAATTTTGAAGTTATATAATTACTTCTCAATATTAGCTAAGAGAGTTGCCACACTGAAAGAAATGTTTGACTTTGTTGACCTCGAATGGTCAGAACTTCTTCGACACGTACCAACAAGATGGTTGTCTCTTTATCCAGCAATCGAGAGAGTTTTAAAAAATTGGCCAGCTTATTGTGGATCAAGACGGCGAGACCACAGAACTGGACCTGTCATCAGTTCCTGAGTTATATCTTCAGTTTTTACACAACTGCCTGCCTATTTTTCAGACAGCCATATTAAAACTGGAGAAAAATAATCTGATTGCAGTTGATGTCTATGAGATCATGACGTCAGTGAGAGGCAAACCAATTATGACCTGCAAATGGTCTGAACCAGAATAATCCACTATAATATAAATTTCTTTATTTCTTTCTGTAATATCATATTATTTTATTTTTAATTTTGCATTGTTTTGTCACAATCTAACATTGTATTGATGTATTGAATTGCCATTTCATTCCATTTTCCCCAGTATTATCAGGGTTAATCAACCCTCTAGAGGCCCCTCCACTACCTATAATATATCCTCCTAGTTGCGCTTGTAGAACACATCCACTTACCACAAACCCACCAACCTGGCATCCTGTATCCCAGCCAATGCTCATACAACCAGACACTCTCCGCGTGTAGCGCGAACTCCCTTACTCAAGCGGGAATCACAAGAGACGCGAATCACAAGCGTCCCTATCTCCTATCCAGCAACCTCACAGAAGCATTCAGCCACTGAGCGCTACTGCCAGGACACCCCTGTCTCCTAAACAACCCCAACAGAAGCGCTCTGCAACCAAGTGCTCCCACACTAAGCCACGGCACCGCCATCTCCTAGGCAACTCCTTAGCCTAGTGAGAAACACCTCTATTCTGAGCTGTGGCTAGAAGCGCTCCTTACTATGTAACTGGATCGCCATTAAAAAAATGCTTCCTCCTTTTAAGGCTTTTCCTTCATAAAAGCTCCCTTGCCATCAGGACATCTCTTCCCCTAAGTGAGCCCCCCCGATCACTCAAACCCTGAGCAATGCTATAAGTTATTACTCCTTCAAAATATATAACACCTATAAACTTGCCTTACTGACATCTGAACTGTTATGCATGGAAACATCTAGGGAGTCATGTATGAAACAGAAATACGCCTAAATTAGGCGTATTTCTGGCGCAGATTGGTGCGCAAAGGTCCTTTGTGCCGCAATCTGCAACTTCTCCCTGCTCACGCCAAGTGGGCGTGGCATGGGAGGGGAAGGGTAAACACTGGAAATATTGAGACTTTGCATAAACGTGATGTACTTGTCAATACAAATAAAAAAAAATTATGAAATGCTTATAATTGTACTTCAGTATACCATAGAAACATCTGACAAAAAGATTTAAAAACACTGAAGCAGCAAGCTTTAAAAAACAAAATTTGTGTCAGTTTCAAAACTTCAGACTAAGTTCTCATGCACACAGCCATATATTTGGTCCGCATCAGATCCGCATTTTCTGCCGATCCGGTGCGGACCTATTCATTTCATTGTGACCACAAAAGATGCGGACAGCTGTCTGCATTGATATGTCCTTTCCGCTACCCAGCCAAAAAGACAGAACATGTCCTATTCTTGCCCGTTTTGCAGACAAGGAAATTTCTATAAGGGTACTTTCACACTTGCGGCAGGATGGATCCGACAGGCTGTTCACCATGTCAGATCCATCCTGCGGCTGATTCGCCGTGCCGCCGGACCGCTGCTCCGTCCCCATTGACTATAATGGGGATGGGGCGGAGCTCCGGCGCAGCACGGCGGTGCACGGAGAAAGCCCGCCGGACTAAAATTACTGCATGTCAGGCTTTTTAGTCCGGCAGCTTTCTCTGTGCACTGCCGTGCTGCGCCGGAGCTCCGCCCCGTCCCCATTACGGAGCGGCGGTCCGCGGGCACAGCGAAATAGCCGCAGGACGGATGCGACATGGTGAACAGCCTGTCGGATCCGTCCTGCCGCAAGTGTGAAAGTAGCCTAAGAGTATAAATAAAACAACTGTTGGCATGCACATGGCCAGGATCTGTGGTTTGCGGATGTGCGATTTGGGGACTGCAAAACGGTCGTATGGTCGTGTGCATGAGGCCTAACACACATGCTGCTAATACAGAGTTTCCCTATTGCACCGATGACAACATTTCCAGCATGAGTGCAACATTACTGATAACCTGAGTAACTGCACCCAGCAAAAAGAGTGGGAACCCTAGAGCAGCCATGTGGATGAACACCTGGTGGTCCTGGTCCTAAAGCAGAAGGCAGTGGTAAAGAGCCTGAGAAGTAACTGGAGTAGCAATAAGGCTCCTTTAACACAAGCAAGTTTTCTGTTCGGGTACAATGTGTGACGTGAACGCATAGCACCCGCACTGAATCCTGACCCACTCATTTCAATGGGCCTTTGCCCATAGAAGTGAATGGGGCTTCAGTGAAAAATTCAGGTGGCTGTTTCTTATACAAGAGCTCTCCAAGGAGAAGTTTAAAATGCTCACTCCACCCCTTGATACCCCACAAGGAATTTTTTCTAAATTGGGTTACTTATTGGGGATCTCCCCTGTACAGTTATCACAGGGTCTCTGCAAATGTGATGTAGTGCCGATTCCAGCAAAAGCCATGCTCCAAAAGCCAAATGGTGCTTATTCCTTTCTGAACCCTACTATGTGCCCATACAACAGCTTACGTCCACATTTCTGTATACAGTAGAACCCTCCTAACTATTCAAGTAGAGTGGTTCAAGTTTCAGATGGCACATATTGGGCACTAAAACGCCATTAATCTGGAAAAACTGCAATTTTCATTTTGCATGGTCCGCTGCACATTCATTTCTGCAAAATACCTGTGGCATCAAAATTCTCACTCCACCCCTTAAGAAATACCTTGAGGGGCACAGTTTCCAAAATGGGGTCACTTGGGAGTTCCATTCATTATTTCACCCAAGAGCCTTTATAGTTGTCAGCACAAGCAGTGTAAGTCACCACATTGGGCCTCAAAATGTACATTGTGCACTTTTAATCCTGAGCCCTCTCATACTTTCAGGTAAAAGATTAGGGCCACATGTCGGGTGTTTCTAAAACCAGGAAGCACAGTATAATAAGACTGACTTTTCACACTGGCACACACTGTAATCAACATAGCAGGCACTGAAATGGCATATCTGTGAAACAATTAAAATTTTCACTTTGCACCATCGGCTGTAGATTAACTTTTTCAAACCTGTGCGGTATAAATTTGGTCAATTCTGTGAGGGGTGTGGTTTCTAAAATGGAGTCACTTATTGGGGATTTCTTTTTTCATTTTTTATCTCATGTCAACTACTGCTATATAAATCACCAAATTAGGTTCAGTTTTGTTGGAGATATATCACAGACACTGAGGTAAAAATATTCTGCAAGCTATTTTGAGAAAATAAAACATGATAAAAAATAAAGTTACAATGATAAATGTGTTTAATCTCATCAATTTCTCTGGAGGGCTACATGTGAGGTAAAGCATTTGATATAATCGGAACATTAAAATGGCTTCGCTTCTGATGCTGAGCAAGAGCTGATCTATGATTATAACGTTTTCCACATTCTGAACATGAAAATGGCTTCTCCCCTGTATGGATTAACTGATGGTTAACAAGATCAGACTTCTGGCTAAAGCGTTTTCCACATTCTGAACATGAGAACAGTTTTTCTCCTGTGTGAATTCTTTGATGTGTAATAAGAGCTGATTTCTGTTTAAAGGATTTCCCACATTCAGAACATGAATATGGTTTCTCTCCAGTGTGACTTCTCTGATGTTTAACCAGATCAGACTTCTGGCTAAAACATTTCTGACATTCTGGACACGAAAAGGGCTTCTCTCCTGTGTGAGTTCTCAGATGTTCAGTAACGCTTGATTTCCTTGTGAAGCATTTCCCACACTCAGAGCATGAAAATGGCCTGTCCCTTGTGTGAGTTTTTAGATGTTTAAGAAGATTTGACTTTTGGCTGAAGCATTTTCCACATTCAGAACATGAATATGGCTTTTCTCCTGTGTGGCATTTCTGATGCTTAACAGCATCTGATTTCTGGATAAAACTTTTCCCACATTCTAAACATGAAAATGGTTTCTCCCCTGTGTGAATTCTATGATGTTCAATAAGATTTGCTTTTCTGGTGAAACATTTCCCACATTCAGAACATAAAAAAGGTTTCTCCCCTGTGTGAGTTCTTTGATGTACAATAAGATGTGATTTATGGTTAAAACTTTTCTCACATTCTGGACATGAAAATGTTTTTTTCCCTTTATGCCTTTTTTGATGTTTAAAAAAATCAGATTTCTGGTAAAAACATTTTCCACATTCTGGACATAAAAATAAATTCTTATCTCTGTAAATACTTTCATTCACATAACGAATAGATTTATTTTTAAAATGTTCACATTCATAATATGGAAATATTTTACCCCCTGTATCTCCTGTACTTTGATTAACAATCTGTGACTGATCAGATAAAGGTTCCTTGTGATTAGTGGGATCAGTAGATAGATTTCTGCTCTGAAGGACTGAGGGTACATTTGTGGTAAGAAAAATTGTGGAATCTTCTCCATGACTGTCTTTTGTGATATTGAATTTCATTTCATAATGTTCTGGAAAGTTTTGTGTGCAGTTACCTGTTAGAAATAGAAACAGAAAATATTTTAATATTTGCAAAAACACAATAACGTGGAACTTTTAAACCATTTGTACTTGTAGCTTTATCCATACAATAACTAAACATATATTAACATATTTCTGATTTTCTACACAAAATTCTTTCAGTTCATAAACTGTGCACTCCGTACACCGTTGACAAGTCAGCGTTGTACTGAAAAGTCGATTTTAAGCGCACATTTAAACATGCGATTTAGGGGGCAAAAGTGTATTAAAAATACAAAATCATCCGGGCCATTTGCCCCCTTCCTGACAGAGCCTAATTTTGCAAATCTGACATGTGTCACTTTATGTGGTAATAACTTTGGAATACTTTTACTTATCCAAGCAATTCTAAGACTGTTTTCTCATGACACATTGTACTTCATGACAGTGGTAAATTTGAGTCGATATATTTCACCTTTATTTATAAAATAATCCAAAATCTACCAAAAATTTGGAAAAAATAAAATCTGAATTTTCTAAATTTACATTTCTCGACAGCATCATTAACAAGAATCGGCGGAGGCGAGGCTTTCGATGGTACAACAGGTTCAAAATATTTTTTAAGTTGAGATTTATGAAACACATTGTGAATTTGGAACGACTCGGGCAGCTCCAACCTAAAAGATACCGGATTAATCACCGTCCGTAATCTTATACGGTCCAATAAAATGAGGAGCACATTTTCTAGAAGCTACCTTGAGCGAGAGATTCTTGGAGGACAACCACACCTTATCCCCAACCTGAAAGTTCACCCCCTTAGAACGTCTCCTATCTGCCTTCACTTTCTGAGTACTTTGAGACTTTTCTAGGTTCGATTGAACCTGAGCCCAATCTGTGCACAGTTCAGCGGAGACCTTATCCGCCTTGGGGTTAGAGGAGGAGATGGATGACCCCAGCAGAAGACTTAACATGGTTATTCAGAGCAAATTCGGCCAACGGAAGGTATTTAACCCATAATTACTGGTCATCAGCAACATACGACCTCAGGAATTGTTCCACAGACTGATTGAGGCGTTCAGCCTGCCCATTACTCTAAGGGTGGTAGGCGGACGAAAAAGACAACGAAATCTGGCATTTTTGACAGAAAGCCCTCCAAAACTTGGACACAAAGTGCACACCCCTGTCAGATACAATATTCTCCGGAATACCATGTAATCGTACAATCTCTTTCACAAAAATAGATGCCAGGGTTTTGGCATTCATGAGTTTAGACAGGGGAGTAAAATAAACCATCTTGCTAAACCTATTGACCACTCCCCAAACCACAGTCTTACCCTCCGCCGGGGGCAGGTCAGTAATAAAGTCCATTGAGATATGGGACCAGGGTCTACTGGGAATGGGTTGGGATCGTCGGTCACCAGCAGGGAGAGTCCTAGGTGTCTTAGACCTAGCACAAACCTCACAGGCCAACACATAGGACTTGACATCCCTAGTTAGAGTGGGCCACCAATATGATCTAGAAACCAGTTCCTTAGTGCCCTCAATACCAGGATGTCCACAAAAGGCAGAATCATGACACTCACCCAACAGCTGGAGATTAAATTGTATGGGAACAAACAACTTATCTGCTGGGGTGGATGCCGATGCCAGATGTTGTTCAGCCTCAATGAGAGCCGAGATATCCTGGGTTAAGGCTTCTACGAAAATATATGCTGGTAGAATGGATTCAGGTGGTGCCTCTGTAGGCTGAAAAGCATGGAAGCTCCGAGACAATGCGTCAGCCTTCACGTTTTTACTTCCAGGCCTGAAAGTAATAGAGAAATCAAAACGAGAGAAAAACAGTGCCCATCTGGCCTGATGGGGAGTCAACCTCTTAGCAGACTTGAGAAACATTAGGTTCTTATGGTCAGTGACAACAGTAACACAATGTCTTTCCCCCTCCAGAAAATGCCTCCACTCCTCAAATGCCCATTTAATGGCCAGCAACTCCCGATTCCCTATGTTGTAGTTTCTCTCGGTAAAAAAAAGGCACAAGGACCTTGTGAAACGACCGCTCCTGCAACGTCCTCGGACGCATCCACCTCCACAATAAAAGGTCTCTCCTGATCTGGCTGGATCAGAACGGGAGCGCTACTAAATGCCTTCTTTAGGGTTTCAAATGAAGTAATGGCCTCAGTAGACCAATCTTCCAAATCTGCCCCTATCTTAGTGAGGGGTCAGAATACCAGGAGAACAGCGCCGTACAGGGGGAGCAGGCAGAGGATCGTCAGGGAACACAGGAACAGGTAAGTATGCCAGGTAACAAAATCACAAATGAACCTAAATTAACAGGCAACCTGTGGCCAGCAGGCTGCCTGTTAAATACTGACTAGCTGGGGTCATGTGACGTGGCCAGCGCCACATGACCCACTCTAGTGAATACAGCTGAGCGCAGAGTGCCCAGCTCGGTGCTCAGAACTCCTCTGGTTGCCGGGGGAACTGAGGACGCCAGCAGCGCGGAGGAGACGTGCGCTGACAGTCCGTCCCGTCCCCTATCACCTAGGATACGAGGACGCTGTGCGAGTCCTCGCTCCTACACAGAGGCGGGATGCCGACAGTGCTGAGGAGAGCGAGCGCCTCGTCGGCATCCCGTGACAGTGGGGCTTACATAGTGGAAACAACCCATAAATGACCCCATTGTAGAAACTACACCCCTCAAGTTACTCAAAACTGATTTTACAAACATTGTTAACTTTAAAGAATTAAAGGAAAATGGAGATAACATTTCTAAATTTCACTTTTTTGGCAGAGTGATGAATCATGTGACGGACCATGTGATGAGCGCAGTGACGTCACCACAGGTCCTTTTCCTCAAAGAAGAAGACAGAAGAGAAGCCGGGCTGCACGAACAAGAGGATTAACGCAAGTTAAATTTTTTTGATTTTTTTTTTAACCCCTCCATCACTATTTTTACTTAGCATTCTGTATTAAGAATGCTATTATTTTCCCTTATAACCATGTTATAAGGGAAAATAATAAAATCTACACAACACCTAACCCAAACCCGAACTTCTGTGAAGAAGTCTGGGTTCAGGTTTGGGTACCAAACATGCCGATTGTTCTCACGCGCATGCAAAATGCATTAAAACGCTTTGCACTTGCGGGGAAAAAATATAAAAATTGCACATGTTCCCGCAACACACCCGCATCTTTTCCCGCAACGCACCTGCAATGCCTGTGTGAAACCAGCCTTAGAAGTTTCCATCCCAGATTCTGGCCCAAAAAAAGCAGGATAAAATAACACTGCACCACAGCTGTATTTTGTCCAGCAGAATGACAGAGACCAGAGGGGGAACCCCAAAACCCTATTATAGTCAATGGCATCTGTTCAGCACCGTTTCTGTCCATCATATGCCAGATTCAGCACTACTATTTTTTTTATTTCTGATTTTCTGTTCCTATACCAGAACAGAAAAATTGAAAATTGATGGTGATGTGAACCTAGCCTTATTTATTTTACTATTTAAAAAGTAAACAAATCAAACTCTGATTCATTGACGTGAATGGGAGACTGTTATGAAGATGCTCTTTAACCCCTTCAGGTCCCTGCGATTTTCAGTTTTTTACTCCCTGCCTTCCCAGAGCCATAACTTTATTATTTTTCTTTCATATAACCGTATGAGGTCTGTTTTTTGGAAGGACAAGTTGCAGTTTTTAACAGCACCATTTAATATTGCATACAATGTAATGGGAAGCTGAAAAAACACAATTGCACCACAGCTTTATGAGTTTTGTTTTTACAGCGATCCCTATGCAGTAAAACTGATCTGTTTCCTTCATTCTCCAGGTCAGTACGATTATTTTGATACCACATTTAAATACCTTTTATTGTGTTTTAACACCTTCCTGACACATGACGTACTAATACGTCATGGAAGCCACTGTGTTCCCGCAATTTGATGTAATAGTACGTCATGGTGATCGGGCGGGCACTGGAGCGGTGCACGCCCAATCACTGCAGGGGCCCAGCAGTCCCTGGTAGCCAGGCCCTTGCTGTATCCGCCGGCATTGCTGTAAAAGCCTATGCCAGTGGATTAACCCCTTCTATCCCGCGGTCCGCGCTGACCGCAACATAGAAGGCGTTTTTGTCGGGTGAGGGAGCGCATAGAGTCCCCGCGCTGCTGTAGTGGGGACTGGATGTGTCAGAAAGCAGCCCAATGTCATGCAGAGGCTGCCCAATGCCCTGCACAGCATCGGGATCTGCCTTCTACGGGAGCCCAGGAGATCCAGCCTCAGGCTGGGTCTCCTAGGCAACCTATTAGTGTATGACTCAGTGTCATACACTAACAGGCAATGCATTACAATATTGATGTAGAAGGAAAAAGGAGACAATCTCTTAATTGTGTTCTAAGGGAATAGATTTGAGTGTCTCTCTCTAGGGAGAAAGAGAACTTAAGGACTCTAGAAAGCAGTTAATTGGAATAGTATAGTGTGCATTTCCTGTTCCCTATGTTTTTTTGCTCGGTGCCCCAGTTTGATAAATATCCCTCTGACATAAGCTTTGTGAGCATTCCACAGACAGTAAGGATTAGAAACTGAATTAAAGGGTTTCTGTCATCAGAAAAATCGTACTGTATCTGGTTGACATTAGCGATGCGCTAATGTCAGCAGTACATAACAGTATGATTTTTATCTCCCTGCCTGTCGCTGTTCCCTCAAAATGAAGACTTTTATCATATGCTAATGAGCCTCTAGGTGCTAGTGGGGCATGGCTACAGCACCTAGAGGCTCCGTCTTCTCACCCTTTGGCACGCCCATGTCCAGTTGATTGACTTCCTAGTTCTCCTCTGTGCCCGTTTAGTATTCGGCACAGGCGCAGTGAGTGAAGGAGGCTCTCCTGATGTCGGCTTCACTCACTGCGCCTGCGCCAAATACTAAACGGGATGGCGCAGGCACAGGATTTTATGGGATTTTTCTGATGAAAGAAACCCTTTAACGTTGAGTCTAAAATATTCTTCTAATTCGTCACTTAGTTCTGCTCTCTGTGTCGGGTTAGTGATTATATATGGGCTACAGCGCCAGAGTATCCCTGACATTATAGGTTTCCTGGATTGAAATGGAGATGACGGTGTGATCGGACCATGTAACCATCCCTACGGTGGAGTTTGTGGCCAGCTGAAGAAGCAATCTACTAACAAGGAATAAATCAATTTGTGAATAAGTTTTATGCACTGGTGAGAAAAAGGAGTAGTCACGCTCAGATGCATCAGTAGTCACGCTCAATGTCCAAATATCATACAGCTCCTTCCGATGCAGCAGAGGGTTGAGAGTAGGATACAGCCCTCTAGTGCTGGCTGTGGAGTCTACTTCAGCGTCAGGCACTAGGTTAAAATCTCCACAACCGATAAGGTGGCCTTTTCGTACCTTTGCTACCTTCGCCATTACTTTGTTAAAGGGGTTGTCCAAGTTATATTTATTGACGACCTATCCCCAGGATAGGTCATCAATATCAGATCGGAGGGGGTCCGACACCCGGCACCCCCTCCGATCAGCTGTTTGAAGAGGAGACTCGCACGGTGTCAGCGCTGCCTCCTCTTCACTGTTTACCTTCTAGCCGTTGCATCTGCAGTGGTGAGCAGGTGTAATTACACCCAAGCCTTCCCATTCAATTCAATAGGAAGGCTTGGGTGTAATTACACCTTGCAGCCTAGGTGGGCAAAGGGGCACACATTCCAAAGAGCACCTTTCGGAGTTCACCGGTCATTTTTTACAGATTTTGATTTCAAACTACTTCTCACGCATCTGGGCCCCTAGAAGGCCATGGCAGTATAACTACCCCACAAGTGACCCCATTTTGGAAAGAAGACACCCCAAGGTATTTTGTGATGGGCATAGTGAGTTCATGGAAGTTTTTATTTTTTGTCACAAGTTAGTGGAATATGAGACTTTGTAAGGAAAAAAACCAAAAAAAACCCCCATCATTTTCCGCTAACTTGTGACAAAAAATAAAAAGTTCTATGAACTCACTATGCCCATCAGCGAATACCTTAGGGTGTCTACTTTCCGAAATGGGGTCATTTGTGGGGTTTTTCTACTGTTTGGGCATTGCAGAACCTCAGGAATCATGACAGGTGCTCAGAAAATCAGAGCTGTTTCAAAAAGCGGAAATTCACATTTTTGTACCATAGTTTGTAAACACTATAACTTTTACCCAAACCATTATTTTTTTTTGCCCAAACATTTTTTTTTTATCAAAGACATGTAGAACAATAAATTTGGTGAAAGTAAAAATGTCAGCAGCAATAAAATACCACCAAATGAAAGCTCCATTAGTGAGAAGAAAAGGAGGTAAAATTCATTTGGGTGGTAATTTGCATGACCGAGCGATAAACGGTGAAAGTAGTGTAGTGCCGAAGTGTAAAAAGTGGCCTGGTCATGAAGGGGGTTTCAGCTAGCGGGGTTGAAGTGGTTAAAAGGAGTCTGTCACCAGGATATTCACGTTAAACTAGGGACACAATCTTGTGGGGTTAGCTCAACCGATCGTAACGTTACCTTCGCGATCTGTTCCTTTATTCTGGATAAAAAGTACTTTTAGGGCATGGCTTGGCAGCTGAGCGTGATAGCCACATGATTCTGTAGCTCCTGCACAAAGCGACCGGCATAGCGTAGTTCCGCTCAAATCTTCTATCTCGGGCCTGGAAAACAGGGTCCTTCATGTGGAGACGAAGATGGGAGAATTTGCTAATTCTCACAATCAGCTTATTAACCATGAGGAACTAACAGTTGATATTAACCGCATAAAGGTGAAACTGAATGATTTAGAGGGTTGCTCGAGGCGAAATAACAACATTTTGGGGGATACCGGAGGAAATTGGGTGCTCAGATCTTACAGATTATCTGAAGACCCTTATGCAGAAACTTCTACCCTCCTGTCCTGTCCAGGACTTAATAATAGATCGAGCCCATCGGATCCCTAGACCTCGTCGCCTACCAGAGACCACACCTAGAGACACTGTAGCCTGTAGTTAAAGGTAGTTATACTGCCCTGGCAATTTAGGGGCCCATATGCGTGAGAAGTAGTTTGAAATCAAAATCTGTAAAAAATGGCTGGTGAAATCCTAAAGGTGCTCTTTGGAATGTGTGCCCCTTTGCCCACCTAGGCTTCAAAAAAGTGTCACACATCTGGTATCGCCATACTCAGGAGAAGTTGGGGAATGTGTTTTGGGGTGTCATTTTACATATACCCATGCTGGGTGAGAGAAATATCTTGGCAAAAGACAAATTTTCCAATTTTTTTATACAAAGTTGGCATTTGACCAAGATATTTATCTCACCCAGCATGGGTATATGTAAAATGACACCCCAAAACACATTGCCCAACTTCTCCTGAGTACGGCGATACAAGATGTGTGACACTTTTTTGCAGCCTAGGTGGGCAAAGGGGCACACATTCCAAAGAGCACCTTTAGGATTTCACCAGCCATTTTTTACAGATTTTGATTTCAAACTACTTCTCACGCATATGGGCCTCTAAATTGCCAGAGCAGTATAACTACCCCACAAGTGACCCCATTTTGGAAAGAAGACACCCCAAGGTATTCCTTGAGGGGCATGGCAAGTTCCTAGAATTTTAAATTTTTTGTCACAAGTTAGTGGAATATGAGACTGTGTAAGAAATAAAAATAAAAAAATATAAAATCATATTCCGCTAACTTGTGACAAAAAATAAAAAATTCTAGGAACTCGCCATGCCCCTCACGGAATACCTTGGGGTGTCTTCTTTCCAAAATGGGGTCACTTGTGGGGTAGTTATACTGCCCTGGCATTCTAGGGGCCCTAATGTGTGGTAAGTAGTTTGAAATCAAAATGTGTAAAAAATGACCTGTGAAATCCTAAAGGTGCTCTTTGGAATGTGTGCCCCTTTGCCCACCTAGGCGGCAAAAAAGTGTCACACATGTGGTATCGCCGTACTCAGGAGAAGTTGGGGAATGTGTTTTGGGGTGTCATTTTACATATACCCATGCTGGGTGAGAGAAATATCTTGGCAAAAGACAACTTTCCCCATTTTTTTTATACAAAGTTGGCATTTGACCAAGATATTTATCTCACCCAGCATGGGTATATGTAAAATGACACCCCAAAACACATTGCCCAACTTCTCCTGAGTACGGTGATACCACATGTGTGACACCTTTTTGCAGCCTAGATGCGCAAAGCGGCCCAAATTCCTTTTAGGAGGGCATTTTTAGACATTTGGATCCCAGACTTCTTCTCACGCTTTCGGGTCCCTAAAATGCCAGGGCAGTATAAATACCCCACATGTGACCCCATTTTGGAAAGAAGACACCCCAAGGTATTTAATGAGGGGCATGGCGAATTCATAGAAATTTATTTTTTTGGGCACAAGTTAGCGGAAATTGATTTATTTTTTGTATTTTCTCACAAAGTCTCCCTTTCCGCTAACTTGGGACAAAAAATTCAATCTTTCATGGACTCAATATGCCCCTCACGGAATACCTTGGGGTGTCTTCTTTTCCGAAATGGGGTCACATGTGGGGTATTTATACTGCCCTGGCATTTTAGGGGCCCTAAAGCGTGAGAAGAAGTCTGGAATATAAATGTCTAAAAAGTTTTATGCATTTGGATTCCGTGAGGGGTATGGTGAGTTCATGTGAGATTTTATTTTTTCACACAAGTTAGTGGAATATGAGACTTTGTAAGAAAAATAAAATAAAAATAAAATATCTATTTCCGTTAACTTGTGCCCAAAAAAATGTCTAAATGGAGCCTTACAGGGGGTGATCAATGACAGGGGGGAGATCAGGGAGTCTGTATGGGGTGATCACCCCTCTGTCATTGATCACCCCCCTGTAAGGCTCCATTCAGACGTCCGTATGTGTTTTGCGGATCCGATCCATGTATCCGTGGATCCGTAAAAAACATACGGACGTCTGAATGGAGCCTTACAGGGGGGTGATCAATGACAGGGGGGTGATCAGGGAGTCTATATGGGTGATCACCCCCCTGTCATTGATCACCCCCCTGTAAGGCTCCATTCAGACGTCTGTATGTGTTTTGCGGATCCGATCCATGTATCCGTGGATCCGTAAAAAAACATACGGACGTCTGAATGGAGCCTTACAGGGGGGTGATCAATGACAGGGGGGTGATCAGGGAATCTATATGGGTGATCACCCCCCTGTCATTGATCACCCCCCTGTAAGGCTCCATTCAGACGTCCGTATGTGTTTTGCGGATCCGATCCATGTATCCGTGGATCCGTAAAAATCATATGGACGTCTGAATGGAGCCTTACAGGGGGGTGATCAATGACAGGGGGCGATCAGGGAGTCTATATGGGGTGATCAGGGGTTCATAAGGGGTTAATAAGTGACAGGGGGGGGTGTAGTGTAGTGGTGTTTTGTGGTACTTTACACAGCTACCTGTGTCCTCTGGTGGTCGATCCAAACAAAAGGGACCACCAGAGGACCAGGTAGCAGGTATATTAGACGCTGTTATCAAAACAGCATCTAATATACCTGTTAGGGGTTAATCTCCAGCCTGCCAGCGAACGATCGCCGCTGGCAGGCTGGAGATCCTGTCTCTTACCTTCCGTTCCTGTGAACGCGCGCGCCTGTGTGCGCGCGTTCACAGGAAGTCACGGCTCTCGCGAGATGACGCGTATATGCGTCACTCTGCACAGAGCTGCCGCCTCCGGACCGCAGATCTGCGTTAGGCGGTCCGGAGGCTGTTAAAGAGCATCTGTCAGCATGATCATCCCTAGTAAACCAGGCATACTGCCAGATAGGGTTTAGTGCTGATTGCAGCAACTCCTGTCTTGCAGCAATCTGTTATGTCCTTTTAGCGAAAGTATGACTTTTATTTTTATGCTAATGATTGGGGTTCGGAGCACCAACGGGCGGGTCCAGACCCTATCTGCACCGCTTCACCACCGCCTTACCGCTTTAGCCACTCTCTCTCTCCCACTGATTGACAGGGCCAGGCATCATTACTGTCCCTGAAATGTTGCCTATTCGTTGGCAAGAGTTCAACTGCAGAATGCGCAGTTCTGATCCCAGGAGCAGGGAAAAGCCAAATAAAGTCTACTGTGCATATCTACTACGCATACGCCAATTCTTGCTATCTGATAATAAATGATAATAATAAATTATAGTAAGATGACTATTAAATGTGTCCCCATGAGCCATAATTTGAAATGAATTGAATAGTGGAAAGTAAAAAAATAATAGGTCATTTTCTGCCCTTAGTGCGCATCACTCACCAGTGCAGATATCTGTAGGCAATTCTTTCTCCTTACCCTGCTGGGTTCCATTCGAATGTGTCTGTTCATTTATGTCTTCAACTTTTATGTCATTCACATTTGTAACCTAAATTACCACATACAGAAAAAAAGTAACTATAATTAAAAGGGTTTTTCCAGGATATTAATATTGATGACCTATCCTCAGGATCAGCAGGGGTGATGGGTGTCAAAGTAGGTGAAGTGTATAGGAAGGCACCATCCCTTTGAAGTGAATGGGACATGTTGTAATTATACCTGCTCACCGCATCAATGTTGATGGTGAGCAGGTAAACAATGAAGGTAAGGCTGCGCTCGCACAAAGTGAGGCCTTCTCTTCAACCATTTGATTGGGGGGGGGGGGGGTGCCAGGTGTTGGACCCCCCACTGATCTGATATCGATGACCCATCCTGAGGATAGGTCATCAATATTAAAATCCCGGAAACCCCTTTAAGAAAAATGAAAAGTTTAGAGACCTAAAAATGTATTTTCTAAAATTCTAACAAAATATTTGATGACAGCATACCAAGGAAAAATTTCAGTGCATCACCTTCCTAGATACTTCAAGTAGAATACAGTTTAAATTATTGGCCTGCAATTGAACACTATGATATAAGTCATTGGTCAGCTCCATCTACCTGATGAGCCTGTGGGATATTCTGATCTTCTTTTAGATAACTTTCGGAATATAGACTGATGCATCTCTCTGGTGTTTCTTCCTTACTGGATTCATCTATGGAAGACACATAAATTGTGGATGAATACATTGTTTATATGGGATGTTCCAGTGATGCATATTACCTGATAATCGTAGATCCTCTGCCTTGTTGACACAGTGCTTTGTTCTTTGGCAGGTCTGGGTCCCAAATTAAAGTGTAAATATTTTATAAGAGCCATTGCTTGAGGCTGCATTCATATGTGCAATTTTTATAAAAAAAATTCAAAATGTATTAGAAATTATAGCACAAAAATATGACGAAAAGCTAAATGTGTATACAACCTAACAAAACAAATTGCCATTTGTTAAAATTTTGATGTCAAAGACCAGAAAGGTCTCCTCTTACCCGGTGGTGTGGTGTGAGTCTGGTGATTCTGTGTAATAATGTCCTCATACTGATCCTTGTGTTCTTCTAAATACTCCCACTCCTCCATGGAGAAATAGACAGTGACATCCTGACATCTGATAGGAACCTGATACAAAGATACAAACTTAGTGAGGTAAAAAGAGAAACCATGTCAACTTTGTCAGAAGGGTATATTCTGACACTATAGATGCTTCATTAGCATATTATAAAAGTCTGTTTTTTAAGAAAACGGCAGCAGACAGGGAGTTAACAAATATACTGTTATGTACTGCTGACATTAGCACATCACTAATGTCAGTCAGCTACATAACGATTTTTCCCATGACAAAAACTCTTTAAGGACTAGGCAATTTTTTTTACAAATCTGACATGTGCCACTTTATGTGGTGATATCTTTAAAACGCTTTTACTTATCCAGGCCATTCTGAAATTGTTTTTTCGTCACATATTGTACTTTATGACAGTGGTAAACTTGAGTCAAAACATTTCATTTTTATTTATAAAAAATACCCAAATTTACCCAAAATTTTGAAAAATTAACAAATTTCCAAATTTCTATTTCTCTACTTTTATAATAGATAGTAATACCTCCAAAAATAGTTATTACTTTACATTTCCCATATGTCTACTTCATGTTTGGATCATTTTTGTGAATGCCATTTTATTTTTTGGGGACGTTAGAAGGCTTAGAAGTTTAGAAGCAAATCTTGAAATTTTTCAGAAAATTTCCAAAACCCACTTTTTAAGACCAGTTCAGGTCTAAAGTCACTTTGTGAGGCTTACATAATAATACAGATAAAAAGTTTAAAACCACTTGAAAAATGGCAAAAAAAATAATATATTTTACATTGGATCTTAACAAGGTTCCAAGTAGAGCTTCAACATGCAACAAGAAGAAATGAGAGTGAGACAAAACATTCTTTGAGCATTCAATTAATTGAAAATAACGATTAAACTGAAACAGGCTTTTTTTTGGAGGGGGCGCCATAATGGTCTGGGGTGCTTTTTCCTTCAGTGGAACAATGGAGCTTCAGGAAGTGCAGGGGCGTCAAACGGCTGCTGGCTATGTCCAGATGTTGCAGAGAGCATTCCTCATGACTGAGGGCCCTTGTCTGTGTGGTAACGACTGGGTTTTTCAACAGGACAACGCTAAAGTACACAATGCCCGCAGGACAAAGGACTTCTTCCAGGAGAATAACATCACTCTTTTGGCCCATCCTGCGTGTTCCCCTGTTCCAAATCCAATTGAGAACCTTTGGGGATGGATGGCAAGGGAAGTTTACAAAAATGGACAACAGTTCCAGACAGTAGATGGCCTTCGTGCGGCCGTGTTCACCACTTGGAGAAATGTTCCCACTCACCTCATGGAAACGCTTGCATCAAGCTTGCCGAAACAGATTTTTATTACTGATTTCATGTTTGGAAGTTGGATTTCTGTTTCGGGGGAGTTTCTTTTTTTTTTTTGGAGGTGTGGTCCTAAATGTTTAATCAGCTGAAAAACAGCCTGTTTCAGTTTATTCATTGTTTTCATTAAATTGAATGCTCAAAAAATGTTTTGTCTCACTCCCATTTCTTCTTAAAGCTCTACTTAGAACCTTGTTAAGATCCAGTCATGCTAAATATGATTTTTTGCAATTTTTCAAGTGGTATTAAACTTGACTGTAGAAACCACCCAAAAAAGACCCTATTTTAGAAACTACACCCCTCAAGTTATTCAAAACTGATTTTAGAAACTTTGTTAACACTTTAGGTATTCCACAAGAATTAATGAAAAATGGAGATGAAATTTCAGAATTTCACTTTTTTGACAGATTTTCCATTTTAATACATTTTTTCCAGTAACAAAGCAAGGGTTAACAGCCAAAAAACCCTCAATATTTATTGCCCTGATTCTGTAGTTTACAGAAATACCCCATATGTGGTCATAAAAGGCTGTACGGGCACACGGCAGGGGCGCAGAAATTAAGGAACGCCATATGGTTTTTGGAAGGCAGATATCACTGGGATAATTTTAAGCTGCCATGTCACATTTGAAGACCCCCTGATGCACCCCTAGAGTAGAAACTCCAAAAAAGTTACCTCATTTTAGAAACTACACCCCTCAAGGTATTTAAAACTTTTTTTTACAAACTTATAGAGAGCTTGCTGCGATTTTCACGCAACACACAAGTGACTCATGTACACAGCCCCATTGAAGTGAATGGGTCCGGATTCAGTGCGGGTGCAATGTGTTCACCTCACGCATTGCACCCGCGCGGAATTCTCGCCAGTGTGAAAGGGGCCTAATGATTCCATTTCATGTAAGAATATGTTTTCCAATGATAGATCAGGTTAGCATTTTAATTTCAAAAGTGACATTTTTCATTTATACATTTCTTTTTGTGGTTTGGCTCATTATTTTGTTCCACCCCTTCTCCTTTTCTCTTTGGAGTAAATGGCATACACCTGCTATAGAGGATTTATACGGAGTCCACACACCATTCCCTTAAGTCCTACCAGCAGCACAGATGGGGTTAACCACCCCCCCCATGGACTGGTAGGACCAGCGGAATGTTTAATGAGCCCATGCATAATAACCCAATTAACCAATTAAGTATCTCCTTAAAAGGAGGGAGTCAACCCCCAGCCCATTGTGTTTTTTTTCTGTCCTCCCGAACAGGTGGAGTGGTCTTTACATCCGGAGATATTCAAGCAGATAATCCTCAAGTAGGGTATGCCAGAGGTGGATCTCATGGCAACAAGGTTCAATGCCAAGGTTGAGAGGTTTTGCTCCCTTTACAGGGAGGACAACCCCCTGGCGATAGAAGCTCTGTCAATATCCTGGAGGTTCAGGCTGGCTTACGTCTTCCCTCTGTTTTCCATGATTCCGAGGGTATTGATGAAAATCTGTCAGGATCAGGCCTTGGTTATTGCCATCATACCATTTTGGCTGAAGAGATCCTGGTTTACCCAGCTCACCCAGATGAGTTGAGGACAATATTGGAGGCTCCCCCCGCAGCAAACCCTGGTGTCGTGGGACACTCACCTCTGCTCAGATTCAACCTGACAGCCTGGAGGTTGATCAGTCCCTTCCAGGAGTAGAAGGGTTTCAGACTCGGTCCTGAGAATGCTGTCTTATTCTAGAGCGGACTCTACCAAGATAGCCTACTGTCGTATTATGAGGATATTCTCATCCTGGTGTACCTCAAAGGAGGTGGCGTCTGCAGATCCGCCCCTCTCTGCTATCCTTCAGTTCCTGCAAGACGGCCTTGATAGAGGCCTTGCCCCTTCTACTCTGAGGGTTCAAGTTTCAGCTATCTCAGCTTTCCCCAACAGGTCTTTTTCTCAGGACCCGCTCACCAAATGGTTCCTTAAAGGAGCTGAAAGATTAAAGCCTACAGTACTGAGACCCATTCCTTAATGGGATTTATCAGTAGTTCTCAGGGGGTTAGCATCTCCCCCCTTTGAACCGTTAGAGGAGGTGGATTTCAAGTTCATTACTTGGAAGCTTGTGTTTCTCCTTGCAGCGACTTCGACCAAGAGGGCCTCTGAGCTTCAAGCTCTCTCAGCACATGAGCCCTATACTATCTTCTTACATGACCGGGTCCTTCTTAGATTCCTCCCGTATTTTAGGCCCAAAGTTCCTTCCTTCCAGAACATCAACCGGGTGATATCCCTCCCGGTTCTATCAACATCTTCCACCTCCTTTGAGGAACCTGCTAGACATCCTCTGGACGTCTCAAGATGTCTCCGGGTCTATATGGATAGATCAAAGGAGTTCAGGAAAGATGAAAATCTTCTAATCCGGTTTGCCGGTAAGTTTAAAGGGCTTCTGTCACCCCCCAAACAGCAATTTTCAGTATTGGATTTAATATAATTGCTAATGTACGCAGAGTCCATATATACCCCTCTTACCTCTGGCTGTGCTTTAAATTCTTTAAAAATAGTACTTGTGATATGCAAATGTCTTCACTACCAGCAAGTTGGGCGGTTACTTGCTGTTAGCCGCCGCATCCTCCATCTAAAAAAAGCCCCCTCCTCCACTTGATTGACAGGGCCAGCGAGCGCTCTCCTCCTCCCGCTGGCCCTGTCTGCAGCGGAAATCCCACGCCTGCGCCGTACCGGTCCTCATTCGGCGCAGGCACTCTGAGAGAAGGACGCTCGCTTGGCTGCTCCTAAACAGGAGTAACGGAGATTCTGTCCCCACACATGTATGTATTGATTTGATTTTATGATCTGTGCTGGATCTCTCTACATATGTTAAATGGTCCAGACTCTGGATTTTCGTGTTTTGTCAGTGGAGTCCTCTCAGTCTTCACTGCCCCTACCTAGTGGGACGCCTCCCTTTTTCCTAAGAAGTAGTAAGAAAACCTCACCACGCCCTACGGACTGTCAAGACAGTCTCCCTGTTGTCGACTGTGTGAAAGCAGTCAGCACTTGTACTGGCCTAAGGAGGGGGTGGAGGCTTCAGACCCCAGGCATAGCTGTGTTGGTGGTGGTAGTAGTGACATCGTAGTAGTGGTATCCGTAGCTGCAGTACTGACGTTGGTGGCAGCAACAGTGGCAGTCAGGGTAGAGTAGTGGAGGGGGACTGCTGATGCTGTGGGCAGGTTAGGCCCAAAACGTGTCAGAGATAAGCTGACCTCAGCTACATCTACCTCTGCAGTGTGAGTATTTTCTGTCTTCCATTTTTTCTCAAAGCTGCTGGGAAACAAAAGTATTGCCTTGTGCAAACTGTGCAAGAGCAAAATAAGATGTGGGCAGGCAAACAGAAACGTAGCCATTAAAGCTCTATCGAACCACATGAAGCAGCTTTACCCAATCCCATGGGCAGAAGTGGTAGCCAGCTACCAGAACAGGTGTTCCTTCATACTCCCGGTCCCCCTTGCGGTAGCCAAGCCACATCTATGGGCAGTACAGTGTCTTTTACATCGTCATCATCCCTTTCCCCTTCTCCCGTTCAGACTCTTCCTTTGCTCCATTGTCAGCCATCGATAATGGAATACGTGGCCAGGAAACAACTTTGCATGCCAAGCAATCAGATGGTGCGCAAGCTTAATTGCCACCTGGCCACCTGCAGTTGCTTATATACCATTTAGTCGAGTCTGGCTTGTACTCTCACGTGGTGCAGAACATGGGCTGCTCCCTGCGATTCTTACTGTGCGGCAAGGTTCATGCCATCATAGACACCTGAAGCAGCTCGTACAGGCAGGGACAGTACATGTCTTTCATGGCCCACTGGGTCAATGTTTTTTCTGGCAGCGACGAGGCAACACCCCAGCAAGACGGTCAGGTCCTTTTGAGCCCCAAATGATTGTGTTGGCCTGACTCCCACACCATGCACTTCTCTGGCTCCTCCTCCATGGATACAGGTTTGTTCCCAACTGCAGCAGGGTACAGGGTCGCTCGCACTACCCCTTCTCCCTATCACATGTGTCACGCCATGTTGGAGCTGATCGGCCTGGGTGAAAGTAGCCACACTGGTGAGTGGTTGCTAAAATACATCAAGCAGCAAACATCCCACTAGCTGTCACCCCGCCGACTACACATGGGCAAGGTGGTCAGCGACAATGGGCTCAACTTCCTGGCCACCCTGAACCTGGGCAAAATAACACATGCTCCCTGCATGGTACATGACATCACCCCAGTGATGCAACGCTTTCTAAATAAGTACACTGATTTGCGCAAGGGGCTGTCAGTGAGAGAACAGACTGCTGCTTCCCACTCTTACCCGTGACGTGCCGACTCCCTGGAATTCAACATCGTACATGCTCAAGCGTCTGTACGAGCAATGGAAAGCCGTGAATGATCAAGCAGTCTGATGATTACTCATGCTTTTAGACCCCAAAATGGGGGAATGTTTTCCTCTCGCAGAAAGGGAAATAAAATGATGTTATTATAAGCAAACACTGTGTATGCAGCTTGCTGCCGCTTAAGGCAAACAAACTCCTGCCACCAACATGTTTGAAAGAGAGCCCCCTTTAAGCCCCCACAGAGTCAACACCCCCAGGCCTACCTAAAATCTGACCAGTCTCTGGCTCATACCATGTTACCTGACCCCATGGATTTCAGGGCAGGCGACTGGAACAGAGGCTCGAACTGGCACAGCAAGCTCTTGTTCTTCCTTCTTGCCCAGCCTCCAGTGTCATCTCTGAGAAGGTTTTCAGTGCTGTGGGAGGCATGATATCATCCCATGAATAAGTCTGTCCTTGCTGGCAGTGCCCCATCTTGCCACTGTTGATGCCTGACAAACATCATGTTCTGTATGGCTGCCTGCCTGCCCCCAACATGCCACTGCTGCAACCTGCCAACCATTAAGTTCTCTATGGCTGCTGCGACCTCCATCATGCCATCGCCACCATTATGCCACTACTGCAGTCTTCCGACCATCATCTTCCCCGAGTCTGCTGTTGCCTCCATTGTTTGAAGAGGAGACTCGCACGGTGTCAGCGCTGCCTCCTCTTCACTGTTTACCTTCTAGCCGTTGCATCTGCAGTGGTGAGCAGGTGTAATTACACCCAAGCCTTCCCATTCAATTCAATAGGAAGGCTTGGGTGTAATTACACCTTGCAGCCTAGGTGGGCAAAGGGGGACACATTCCAAAGAGCACCTTTCGGAGTTCACCGGTCATTTTTTACAGATTTTGATTTCAAACTACTTCTCACGCATCTGGGCCCCTAGAAGGCCATGGCAGTATAACTACCCCACAAGTGACCCCATTTTGGAAAGAAGACACCCCAAGGTATTTTGTGATGGGCATAGTGAGTTCATGGAAGTTTTTATTTTTTGTCACAAGTTAGTGGAATATGAGACTTTGTAAGGAAAAAAACCAAAAAAAAACCCCATCATTTTCCGCTAACTTGTGACAAAAAATAAAAAGTTCTATGAACTCACTATGCCCATCAGCGAATACCTTAGGGTGTCTACTTTCCGAAATGGGGTCATTTGTGGGGTTTTTCTACTGTTTGGGCATTGCAGAACCTCAGGAATCATGACAGGTGCTCAGAAAATCAGAGCTGTTTCAAAAAGCGGAAATTCACATTTTTGTACCATAGTTTGTAAACACTATAACTTTTACCCAAACCATTATTTTTTTTTGCCCAAACATTTTTTTTTATCAAAGACATGTAGAACAATAAATTTGGTGAAAGTAAAAATGTCAGCAGCAATAAAATACCACCAAATGAAAGCTCCATTAGTGAGAAGAAAAGGAGGTAAAATTCATTTGGGTGGTAATTTGCATGACCGAGCGATAAACGGTGAAAGTAGTGTAGTGCCGAAGTGTAAAAAGTGGCCTGGTCATGAAGGGGGTTTCAGCTAGCGGGGTTGAAGTGGTTAAAAGGAGTCTGTCACCAGGATATTCACGTTAAACTAGGGACACAATCTTGTGGGGTTAGCTCAACCGATCGTAACGTTACCTTCGCGATCTGTTCCTTTATTCTGGATAAAAAGTACTTTTAGGGCATGGCTTGGCAGCTGAGCGTGATAGCCACATGATTCTGTAGCTCCTGCACAAAGCGACCGGCATAGCGTAGTTCCGCTCAAATCTTCTATCTCGGGCCTGGAAAACAGGGTCCTTCATGTGGAGACGAAGATGGGAGAATTTGCTAATTCTCACAATCAGCTTATTAACCATGAGGAACTAACAGTTGATATTAACCGCATAAAGGTGAAACTGAATGATTTAGAGGGTTGCTCGAGGCGAAATAACAACATTTTGGGGGATACCGGAGGAAATTGGGTGCTCAGATCTTACAGATTATCTGAAGACCCTTATGCAGAAACTTCTACCCTCCTGTCCTGTCCAGGACTTAATAATAGATCGAGCCCATCGGATCCCTAGACCTCGTCGCCTACCAGAGACCACACCTAGAGACACTGTAGCCTGTAGTTAAAGGTAGTTATACTGCCCTGGCAATTTAGGGGCCCATATGCGTGAGAAGTAGTTTGAAATCAAAATCTGTAAAAAATGGCTGGTGAAATCCTAAAGGTGCTCTTTGGAATGTGTGCCCCTTTGCCCACCTAGGCTGCAAAAAAGTGTCACACATCTGGTATCGCCATACTCAGGAGAAGTTGGGGAATGTGTTTTGGGGTGTCATTTTACATATACCCATGCTGGGTGAGAGAAATATCTTGGCAAAAGACAAATTTTCCAATTTTTTTATACAAAGTTGGCATTTGACCAAGATATTTATCTCACCCAGCATGGGTATATGTAAAATGACACCCCAAAACACATTGCCCAACTTCTCCTGAGTACGGCGATACAAGATGTGTGACACTTTTTTGCAGCCTAGGTGGGCAAAGGGGCACACATTCCAAAGAGCACCTTTAGGATTTCACCAGCCATTTTTTACAGATTTTGATTTCAAACTACTTCTCACGCATATGGGCCTCTAAATTGCCAGAGCAGTATAACTACCCCACAAGTGACCCCATTTTGGAAAGAAGACACCCCAAGGTATTCCTTGAGGGGCATGGCAAGTTCCTAGAATTTTAAATTTTTTGTCACAAGTTAGTGGAATATGAGACTGTGTAAGAAATAAAAATAAAAAAATATAAAATCATATTACGCTAACTTGTGACAAAAAATAAAAAATTCTAGGAACTCGCCATGCCCCTCACGGAATACCTTGGGGTGTCTTCTTTCCAAAATGGGGTCACTTGTGGGGTAGTTATACTGCCCTGGCATTCTAGGGGCCCTAATGTGTGGTAAGTAGTTTGAAATCAAAATGTGTAAAAAATGACCTGTGAAATCCTAAAGGTGCTCTTTGGAATGTGTGCCCCTTTGCCCACCTAGGCGGCAAAAAAGTGTCACACATGTGGTATCGCCGTACTCAGGAGAAGTTGGGGAATGTGTTTTGGGGTGTCATTTTACATATACCCATGCTGGGTGAGAGAAATATCTTGGCAAAAGACAACTTTTCCCATTTTTTTTATACAAAGTTGGCATTTGACCAAGATATTTATCTCACCCAGCATGGGTATATGTAAAATGACACCCCAAAACACATTGCCCAACTTCTCCTGAGTACGGTGATACCACATGTGTGACACCTTTTTGCAGCCTAGATGCGCAAAGCGGCCCAAATTCCTTTTAGGAGGGCATTTTTAGACAGTTGGATCCCAGACTTCTTCTCACGCTTTCGGGTCCCTAAAATGCCAGGGCAGTATAAATACCCCACATGTGACCCCATTTTGGAAAGAAGACACCCCAAGGTATTTAATGAGGGGCATGGCGAATTCATAGAAATTTATTTTTTTGGGCACAAGTTAGCGGAAATTGATTTATTTTTTGTATTTTCTCACAAAGTCTCCCTTTCCGCTAACTTGGGACAAAAAATTCAATCTTTCATGGACTCAATATGCCCCTCACGGAATACCTTGGGGTGTCTTCTTTTCCGAAATGGGGTCACATGTGGGGTATTTATACTGCCCTGGCATTTTAGGGGCCCTAAAGCGTGAGAAGAAGTCTGGAATATAAATGTCTAAAAAGTTTTATGCATTTGGATTCCGTGAGGGGTATGGTGAGTTCATGTGAGATTTTATTTTTTCACACAAGTTAGTGGAATATGAGACTTTGTAAGAAAAATAAAATAAAAATAAAATATCTATTTCCGTTTACTTGTGCCCAAAAAAATGTCTAAATGGAGCCTTACAGGGGGTGATCAATGACAGGGGGGAGATCAGGGAGTCTGTATGGGGTGATCACCCCTCTGTCATTGATCACCCCCCTGTAAGGCTCCATTCAGACGTCCGTATGTGTTTTGCGGATCCGATCCATGTATCCGTGGATCCGTAAAAAACATACGGACATCTGAATGGAGCCTTACAGGGGGGTGATCAATGACAGGGGGGTGATCAGGGAGTCTATATGGGTGATCACCCCCCTGTCATTGATCACCCCCCTGTAAGGCTCCATTCAGACGTCTGTATGTGTTTTGCGGATCCGATCCATGTATCCGTGGATCCGTAAAAAAACATACGGACGTCTGAATGGAGCCTTACAGGGGGGTGATCAATGACAGGGGGGTGATCAGGGAATCTATATGGGTGATCACCCCCCTGTCATTGATCACCCCCCTGTAAGGCTCCATTCAGACGTCCGTATGTGTTTTGCGGATCCGATCCATGTATCCGTGGATCCGTAAAAATCATATGGACGTCTGAATGGAGCCTTACAGGGGGGTGATCAATGACAGGGGGCGATCAGGGAGTCTATATGGGGTGATCAGGGGTTCATAAGGGGTTAATAAGTGACAGGGGGGGGTGTAGTGTAGTGGTGTTTTGTGGTACTTTACACAGCTACCTGTGTCCTCTGGTGGTCGATCCAAACAAAAGGGACCACCAGAGGACCAGGTAGCAGGTATATTAGACGCTGTTATCAAAACAGCATCTAATATACCTGTTAGGGGTTAATCTCCAGCCTGCCAGCGAACGATCGCCGCTGGCAGGCTGGAGATCCTGTCTCTTACCTTCCGTTCCTGTGAACGCGCGCGCCTGTGTGCGCGCGTTCACAGGAAGTCACGGCTCTCGCGAGATGACGCGTATATGCGTCACTCTGCACAGAGCTGCCGCCTCCGGACCGCAGATCTGCGTTAGGCGGTCCGGAGGCTGTTAAAGAGCATCTGTCAGCATGATCATCCCTAGTAAACCAGGCATACTGCCAGATAGGGTTTAGTGCTGATTGCAGCAACTCCTGTCTTGCAGCAATCTGTTATGTCCTTTTAGCGAAAGTATGACTTTTATTTTTATGCTAATGATTGGGGTTCGGAGCACCAACGGGCGGGTCCAGACCCTATCTGCACCGCTTCACCACCGCCTTACCGCTTTAGCCACTCTCTCTCTCCCACTGATTGACAGGGCCAGGCATCATTACTGTCCCTGAAATGTTGCCTATTCGTTGGCAAGAGTTCAACTGCAGAATGCGCAGTTCTGATCCCAGGAGCAGGGAAAAGCCAAATAAAGTCTACTGTGCATATCTACTACGCATACGCCAATTCTTGCTATCTGATAATAAATGATAATAATAAATTATAGTAAGATGACTATTAAATGTGTCCCCATGAGCCATAATTTGAAATGAATTGAATAGTGGAAAGTAAAAAAATAATAGGTCATTTTCTGCCCTTAGTGCGCATCACTCACCAGTGCAGATATCTGTAGGCAATTCTTTCTCCTTACCCTGCTGGGTTCCATTCGAATGTGTCTGTTCATTTATGTCTTCAACTTTTATGTCATTCACATTTGTAACCTAAATTACCACATACAGAAAAAAAGTAACTATAATTAAAAGGGTTTTTCCAGGATATTAATATTGATGACCTATCCTCAGGATCAGCAGGGGTGATGGGTGTCAAAGTAGGTGAAGTGTATAGGAAGGCACCATCCCTTTGAAGTGAATGGGACATGTTGTAATTATACCTGCTCACCGCATCAATGTTGATGGTGAGCAGGTAAACAATGAAGGTAAGGCTGCGCTCGCACAAAGTGAGGCCTTCTCTTCAACCATTTGATTGGGGGGGGGGGGGGTGCCAGGTGTTGGACCCCCCACTGATCTGATATCGATGACCCATCCTGAGGATAGGTCATCAATATTAAAATCCCGGAAACCCCTTTAAGAAAAATGAAAAGTTTAGAGACCTAAAAATGTATTTTCTAAAATTCTAACAAAATATTTGATGACAGCATACCAAGGAAAAATTTCAGTGCATCACCTTCCTAGATACTTCAAGTAGAATACAGTTTAAATTATTGGCCTGCAATTGAACACTATGATATAAGTCATTGGTCAGCTCCATCTACCTGATGAGCCTGTGGGATATTCTGATCTTCTTTTAGATAACTTTCGGAATATAGACTGATGCATCTCTCTGGTGTTTCTTCCTTACTGGATTCATCTATGGAAGACACATAAATTGTGGATGAATACATTGTTTATATGGGATGTTCCAGTGATGCATATTACCTGATAATCGTAGATCCTCTGCCTTGTTGACACAGTGCTTTGTTCTTTGGCAGGTCTGGGTCCCAAATTAAAGTGTAAATATTTTATAAGAGCCATTGCTTGAGGCTGCATTCATATGTGCAATTTTTATAAAAAAAATTCAAAATGTATTAGAAATTATAGCACAAAAATATGACGAAAAGCTAAATGTGTATACAACCTAACAAAACAAATTGCCATTTGTTAAAATTTTGATGTCAAAGACCAGAAAGGTCTCCTCTTACCCGGTGGTGTGGTGTGAGTCTGGTGATTCTGTGTAATAATGTCCTCATACTGATCCTTGTGTTCTTCTAAATACTCCCACTCCTCCATGGAGAAATAGACAGTGACATCCTGACATCTGATAGGAACCTGATACAAAGATACAAACTTAGTGAGGTAAAAAGAGAAACCATGTCAACTTTGTCAGAAGGGTATATTCTGACACTATAGATGCTTCATTAGCATATTATAAAAGTCTGTTTTTTAAGAAAACGGCAGCAGACAGGGAGTTAACAAATATACTGTTATGTACTGCTGACATTAGCACATCACTAATGTCAGTCAGCTACATAACGATTTTTCCCATGACAAAAACTCTTTAAGGACTAGGCAATTTTTTTTACAAATCTGACATGTGCCACTTTATGTGGTGATATCTTTAAAACGCTTTTACTTATCCAGGCCATTCTGAAATTGTTTTTTCGTCACATATTGTACTTTATGACAGTGGTAAACTTGAGTCAAAACATTTCATTTTTATTTATAAAAAATACCCAAATTTACCCAAAATTTTGAAAAATTAACAAATTTCCAAATTTCTATTTCTCTACTTTTATAATAGATAGTAATACCTCCAAAAATAGTTATTACTTTACATTTCCCATATGTCTACTTCATGTTTGGATCATTTTTGTGAATGCCATTTTATTTTTTGGGGACGTTAGAAGGCTTAGAAGTTTAGAAGCAAATCTTGAAATTTTTCAGAAAATTTCCAAAACCCACTTTTTAAGACCAGTTCAGGTCTAAAGTCACTTTGTGAGGCTTACATAATAATACAGATAAAAAGTTTAAAACCACTTGAAAAATGGCAAAAAAAATAATATATTTTACATTGGATCTTAACAAGGTTCCAAGTAGAGCTTCAACATGCAACAAGAAGAAATGAGAGTGAGACAAAACATTCTTTGAGCATTCAATTAATTGAAAATAACGATTAAACTGAAACAGGCTTTTTTTTGGAGGGGGCGCCATAATGGTCTGGGGTGCTTTTTCCTTCAGTGGAACAATGGAGCTTCAGGAAGTGCAGGGGCGTCAAACGGCTGCTGGCTATGTCCAGATGTTGCAGAGAGCATTCCTCATGACTGAGGGCCCTTGTCTGTGTGGTAACGACTGGGTTTTTCAACAGGACAACGCTAAAGTACACAATGCCCGCAGGACAAAGGACTTCTTCCAGGAGAATAACATCACTCTTTTGGCCCATCCTGCGTGTTCCCCTGTTCCAAATCCAATTGAGAACCTTTGGGGATGGATGGCAAGGGAAGTTTACAAAAATGGACAACAGTTCCAGACAGTAGATGGCCTTCGTGCGGCCGTGTTCACCACTTGGAGAAATGTTCCCACTCACCTCATGGAAACGCTTGCATCAAGCTTGCCGAAACAGATTTTTATTACTGATTTCATGTTTGGAAGTTGGATTTCTGTTTCGGGGGAGTTTCTTTTTTTTTTTTGGAGGTGTGGTCCTAAATGTTTAATCAGCTGAAAAACAGCCTGTTTCAGTTTATTCATTGTTTTCATTAAATTGAATGCTCAAAAAATGTTTTGTCTCACTCCCATTTCTTCTTAAAGCTCTACTTAGAACCTTGTTAAGATCCAGTCATGCTAAATATGATTTTTTGCAATTTTTCAAGTGGTATTAAACTTGACTGTAGAAACCACCCAAAAAAGACCCTATTTTAGAAACTACACCCCTCAAGTTATTCAAAACTGATTTTAGAAACTTTGTTAACACTTTAGGTATTCCACAAGAATTAATGAAAAATGGAGATGAAATTTCAGAATTTCACTTTTTTGACAGATTTTCCATTTTAATACATTTTTTCCAGTAACAAAGCAAGGGTTAACAGCCAAAAAACCCTCAATATTTATTGCCCTGATTCTGTAGTTTACAGAAATACCCCATATGTGGTCATAAAAGGCTGTACGGGCACACGGCAGGGGCGCAGAAATTAAGGAACGCCATATGGTTTTTGGAAGGCAGATATCACTGGGATAATTTTAAGCTGCCATGTCACATTTGAAGACCCCCTGATGCACCCCTAGAGTAGAAACTCCAAAAAAGTTACCTCATTTTAGAAACTACACCCCTCAAGGTATTTAAAACTTTTTTTTACAAACTTATAGAGAGCTTGCTGCGATTTTCACGCAACACACAAGTGACTCATGTACACAGCCCCATTGAAGTGAATGGGTCCGGATTCAGTGCGGGTGCAATGTGTTCACCTCACGCATTGCACCCGCGCGGAATTCTCGCCAGTGTGAAAGGGGCCTAATGATTCCATTTCATGTAAGAATATGTTTTCCAATGATAGATCAGGTTAGCATTTTAATTTCAAAAGTGACATTTTTCATTTATACATTTCTTTTTGTGGTTTGGCTCATTATTTTGTTCCACCCCTTCTCCTTTTCTCTTTGGAGTAAATGGCATACACCTGCTATAGAGGATTTATACGGAGTCCACACACCATTCCCTTAAGTCCTACCAGCAGCACAGATGGGGTTAACCACCCCCCCCATGGACTGGTAGGACCAGCGGAATGTTTAATGAGCCCATGCATAATAACCCAATTAACCAATTAAGTATCTCCTTAAAAGGAGGGAGTCAACCCCCAGCCCATTGTGTTTTTTTTCTGTCCTCCCGAACAGGTGGAGTGGTCTTTACATCCGGAGATATTCAAGCAGATAATCCTCAAGTAGGGTATGCCAGAGGTGGATCTCATGGCAACAAGGTTCAATGCCAAGGTTGAGAGGTTTTGCTCCCTTTACAGGGAGGACAACCCCCTGGCGATAGAAGCTCTGTCAATATCCTGGAGGTTCAGGCTGGCTTACGTCTTCCCTCTGTTTTCCATGATTCCGAGGGTATTGATGAAAATCTGTCAGGATCAGGCCTTGGTTATTGCCATCATACCATTTTGGCCGAAGAGATCCTGGTTTACCCAGCTCACCCAGATGAGTTGAGGACAATATTGGAGGCTCCCCCCGCAGCAAACCCTGGTGTCGTGGGACACTCACCTCTGCTCAGATTCAACCTGACAGCCTGGAGGTTGATCAGTCCCTTCCAGGAGTAGAAGGGTTTCAGACTCGGTCCTGAGAATGCTGTCTTATTCTAGAGCGGACTCTACCAAGATAGCCTACTGTCGTATTATGAGGATATTCTCATCCTGGTGTACCTCAAAGGAGGTGGCGTCTGCAGATCCGCCCCTCTCTGCTATCCTTCAGTTCCTGCAAGACGGCCTTGATAGAGGCCTTGCCCCTTCTACTCTGAGGGTTCAAGTTTCAGCTATCTCAGCTTTCCCCAACAGGTCTTTTTCTCAGGACCCGCTCACCAAATGGTTCCTTAAAGGAGCTGAAAGATTAAAGCCTACAGTACTGAGACCCATTCCTTAATGGGATTTATCAGTAGTTCTCAGGGGGTTAGCATCTCCCCCCTTTGAACCGTTAGAGGAGGTGGATTTCAAGTTCATTACTTGGAAGCTTGTGTTTCTCCTTGCAGCGACTTCGACCAAGAGGGCCTCTGAGCTTCAAGCTCTCTCAGCACATGAGCCCTATACTATCTTCTTACATGACCGGGTCCTTCTTAGATTCCTCCCGTATTTTAGGCCCAAAGTTCCTTCCTTCCAGAACATCAACCGGGTGATATCCCTCCCGGTTCTATCAACATCTTCCACCTCCTTTGAGGAACCTGCTAGACATCCTCTGGACGTCTCAAGATGTCTCCGGGTCTATATGGATAGATCAAAGGAGTTCAGGAAAGATGAAAATCTTCTAATCCGGTTTGCCGGTAAGTTTAAAGGGCTTCTGTCACCCCCCAAACAGCAATTTTCAGTATTGGATTTAATATAATTGCTAATGTACGCAGAGTCCATATATACCCCTCTTACCTCTGGCTGTGCTTTAAATTCTTTAAAAATAGTACTTGTGATATGCAAATGTCTTCACTACCAGCAAGTTGGGCGGTTACTTGCTGTTAGCCGCCGCATCCTCCATCTAAAAAAAGCCCCCTCCTCCACTTGATTGACAGGGCCAGCGAGCGCTCTCCTCCTCCCGCTGGCCCTGTCTGCAGCGGAAATCCCACGCCTGCGCCGTACCGGTCCTCATTCGGCGCAGGCACTCTGAGAGAAGGACGCTCGCTTGGCTGCTCCTAAACAGGAGTAACGGAGATTCTGTCCCCACACATGTATGTATTGATTTGATTTTATGATCTGTGCTGGATCTCTCTACATATGTTAAATGGTCCAGACTCTGGATTTTCGTGTTTTGTCAGTGGAGTCCTCTCAGTCTTCACTGCCCCTACCTAGTGGGACGCCTCCCTTTTTCCTAAGAAGTAGTAAGAAAACCTCACCACGCCCTACGGACTGTCAAGACAGTCTCCCTGTTGTCGACTGTGTGAAAGCAGTCAGCACTTGTACTGGCCTAAGGAGGGGGTGGAGGCTTCAGACCCCAGGCATAGCTGTGTTGGTGGTGGTAGTAGTGACATCGTAGTAGTGGTATCCGTAGCTGCAGTACTGACGTTGGTGGCAGCAACAGTGGCAGTCAGGGTAGAGTAGTGGAGGGGGACTGCTGATGCTGTGGGCAGGTTAGGCCCAAAACGTGTCAGAGATAAGCTGACCTCAGCTACATCTACCTCTGCAGTGTGAGTATTTTCTGTCTTCCATTTTTTCTCAAAGCTGCTGGGAAACAAAAGTATTGCCTTGTGCAAACTGTGCAAGAGCAAAATAAGATGTGGGCAGGCAAACAGAAACGTAGCCATTAAAGCTCTATCGAACCACATGAAGCAGCTTTACCCAATCCCATGGGCAGAAGTGGTAGCCAGCTACCAGAACAGGTGTTCCTTCATACTCCCGGTCCCCCTTGCGGTAGCCAAGCCACATCTATGGGCAGTACAGTGTCTTTTACATCGTCATCATCCCTTTCCCCTTCTCCCGTTCAGACTCTTCCTTTGCTCCATTGTCAGCCATCGATAATGGAATACGTGGCCAGGAAACAACTTTGCATGCCAAGCAATCAGATGGTGCGCAAGCTTAATTGCCACCTGGCCACCTGCAGTTGCTTATATACCATTTAGTCGAGTCTGGCTTGTACTCTCACGTGGTGCAGAACATGGGCTGCTCCCTGCGATTCTTACTGTGCGGCAAGGTTCATGCCATCATAGACACCTGAAGCAGCTCGTACAGGCAGGGACAGTACATGTCTTTCATGGCCCACTGGGTCAATGTTTTTTCTGGCAGCGACGAGGCAACACCCCAGCAAGACGGTCAGGTCCTTTTGAGCCCCAAATGATTGTGTTGGCCTGACTCCCACACCATGCACTTCTCTGGCTCCTCCTCCATGGATACAGGTTTGTTCCCAACTGCAGCAGGGTACAGGGTCGCTCGCACTACCCCTTCTCCCTATCACATGTGTCACGCCATGTTGGAGCTGATCGGCCTGGGTGAAAGTAGCCACACTGGTGAGTGGTTGCTAAAATACATCAAGCAGCAAACATCCCACTAGCTGTCACCCCGCCGACTACACATGGGCAAGGTGGTCAGCGACAATGGGCTCAACTTCCTGGCCACCCTGAACCTGGGCAAAATAACACATGCTCCCTGCATGGTACATGACATCACCCCAGTGATGCAACGCTTTCTAAATAAGTACACTGATTTGCGCAAGGGGCTGTCAGTGAGAGAACAGACTGCTGCTTCCCAGTCTTACCCGTGACGTGCCGACTCCCTGGAATTCAACATCGTACATGCTCAAGCGTCTGTACGAGCAATGGAAAGCCGTGAATGATCAAGCAGTCTGATGATTACTCATGCTTTTAGACCCCAAAATGGGGGAATGTTTTCCTCTCGCAGAAAGGGAAATAAAATGATGTTATTATAAGCAAACACTGTGTATGCAGCTTGCTGCCGCTTAAGGCAAACAAACTCCTGCCACCAACATGTTTGAAAGAGAGCCCCCTTTAAGCCCCCACAGAGTCAACACCCCCAGGCCTACCTAAAATCTGACCAGTCTCTGGCTCATACCATGTTACCTGACCCCATGGATTTCAGGGCAGGCGACTGGAACAGAGGCTCGAACTGGCACAGCAAGCTCTTGTTCTTCCTTCTTGCCCAGCCTCCAGTGTCATCTCTGAGAAGGTTTTCAGTGCTGTGGGAGGCATGATATCATCCCATGAATAAGTCTGTCCTTGCTGGCAGTGCCCCATCTTGCCACTGTTGATGCCTGACAAACATCATGTTCTGTATGGCTGCCTGCCTGCCCCCAACATGCCACTGCTGCAACCTGCCAACCATTAAGTTCTCTATGGCTGCTGCGACCTCCATCATGCCATCGCCACCATTATGCCACTACTGCAGTCTTCCGACCATCATCTTCCCCGAGTCTGCTGTTGCCTCCATTATGCGACTGCTGCGACCTGCCAACCATCATGTTCTCTACAGCTGCTGCTGCCTCCATCCTGCCATCATGTTCTGTAATGATTAAATGGCCAAAGAGAAAAGGGGAGAAGGCGCTCATAGGTGGTGGTTGACAAGAAATTTAGTTATTTGTTCCTAGCCAGGGTGAGTGGTTGCTACACTACAGTTCTGGTGGAGGTAAAATCGTGGGGTGATGTGGGTTGGTGCAGCCGATTGACGTCCAAGTTGACCATGGGTGGGAGCCAAGCCGCCACTTTGGTGCGAATTGTGGTGTATGGGGAGGGAACCCAGTGTAGACGAGCCCTCTCCCCATACACCATCATGTTCTGTAAGGCTGCTGCTGCTACACTCCATCATGCCACCGCCGTCATCATGCAACTGGCGGTGATGGCAGATGTAGGCAGCTGCGGCCTACCGACCAACATGTACCATATGGATGCTGCTGCCGCTGCCTCAGCTACTGCTGCTCCTACTGCTACCACTATTAATGCAAAGTATCTGCCTGCTACTACTATTGCTATTATTATACTATTTTACTATATATTACTGCTACTACCCATATACAGCCGTTCTTCTGCCTTGTATGTTCCATGCTATGCTGCCGCTACTATTGCAACCACATTTCACTATATATACCCTTTCCACATCCACACTGCACTGCTGCTACTCCTAATTAAATTAGCTACTTTTTCTTTTGACAATCAACACTTGTGTGTGTCTTAGGGTACTTCCACACTTGCGTTAAAGATTTCCAGTATTGAGTTCCATCCTAGGGGCTCAATACTGGAAAAAAAAACGCTTCAGTTTTATCCTAATGCATTCTGAATGGAGAGCAATCCATTCAGTATGCATCAGGATGTCTTAAGTTCAGTCACTCTTACGGTATTTGGCCGGAGAAAATACTGCACCATGCTGCTGTATTTCCTCCAGCCAAAATTCCGGAACACTTGATGGAATTCTAGCTGGTCAGCTAAGACCTGTGCTAGGTTGCTAATATAGCTTGTGTGTTTACACAGCTAGACCTGCCAATAACCATAATACAGTTCATACGTTTGTGTGTTAAAGACAAACGCAGAGCTATTTACAGTGTCTTCATGTTTGGATGTCATAAAACTGTTATATATTGTGTTCACAGAAGCAGAAAAGATAATAGGCCTTTAAGATTCATTATATAATGTAAGGTAAGCTCAATGACACAGCAGAAACAACAGAAAGCATAGAGTTAAACTGTTGTTGCTGGGCAGGAGTCTTGACCAATAACAGCCAGCCTCACACACAGCCTGTATGGGAAATTCCCCTAGCAGGAGTAGAGACATTCACTATACTAAGAGCTGTGTTTTATGGAAGCAGAGAGGCCAAAATAGGTATTTAAAACAGTTATATAATGTTCCTACTGTTAATATAGTGATTAGAACTGTATACTAAACTGGTTATATGTATGTTTACTTACAGTTCTACAATACAAACAAATTACTGAGAAATACAATCATACAATCCAAACAAATTACATACAAATGCGAACTGCTCATACCAGATCATAAGCAATTGTATAGAGCAAACTGCAAACCAAGTAGAGCAAGTGAACTATTGATTAACCTCAGCTATACCTCTCAGAAATATCGTAAAGTGCTTAAAGAGTTTCAGTCATCACAAAAATGCTGCAGCACCTAGAGGCTCCATCCTCTCACTCTCACCTTTTGGCACGCCCTTGTAAAGGTGATTGACATCCTCGGTCTCCTCCGTGCCCTGCAAATCCTGCGCCGTACATTTTAGCATTAGGCGCAGGCGCAGTAAGTGAAGGACGGCAGCAGGCTTTATAGAGCAGGTTGTTACGGACATGACAATACCACATATGACTACTTTTTTGGGTTGTTTGTTTCAGTTTTACATAATAAAGCATTTTTGAAAAAAAAGATTTTTTTGTGTCTCCATATTCTGAAAGCCATTGTTTTTTTTTAATCTTTGGGCGACTGTCTTATGTAGGGTCTCATTTTTCGCGAGATGATATGATGGTTTTATTGGCACAATTTTGGAGTGTGTATGACTTTTTGATCGCTTGGTATTACACTTTCTGTGGTGTAAGGTGACCAAAAAAATAGCTTTTTTGACACCATTTTTTTTTTTTACGGTGTTCACCAGAGGGGTTAGGTCATGTGATATTTTTATACAGCAGGTGATTACGGATGCGGCAATACCTAATATGTATACTTTTTTTTTTTTTTTTTATAAAAGTTTTACACAATAACAGCATTTTTGAAACAAAGACATGTTTTAGTGTCTCCATATTCTGAGAGCCATATTTTGCAATTTTTTTTTGCTGATTGTCTTAGGTAGAGTCTCATTTTTTGCGGGTTGAGGTGACGGTTAGATTGGTACTATTTTGGGGGGCATACGCCCTTTTGATCGCTTGGTGTTGCACTTTTAGTGATAAGAAGTGACAAAAAAATGGTTTTGTTTTACCTTTTTTGACAGTGTTCACCTGAGAGGTTACCGTAGGTCATGTTATATTTTCATAGTGTCGGTCTATACGGATGCGGCAATACGTAATATGTCTACTATTTTTTACAATTTAATTTTTTACATTTTATTGGAAAAAGGACACTTTTTTACTTGAAACTTTTTTAAATAAAATTTTATGATAAAAAAATTTAACTTTTTTTCCCACTTTATTTTACTTTTTATATTTGTCCCACTGTGGGACTTTATCTTTTCAGGGTTTGATTCCTGTTTCAATTCAGTACAATACATTCAGACGCTGACAGTTGCCTAGGAGACCCAGCGCTCAGGCTGGATCTCCTAGGCTTCCATAGGCTGGCAGCTCTGATGCCAGCACAGCGCAGGAGGGGGGGGGGGCGATAGAGTTAGAGCCCCAATGTCACAGCTGTAAGTGAGCAACAAGAGCCTACACAGTGAAAAGCAACTGACCGGGCCCAAACTAGGGAGGATAAAGGGTGACCCCTGTCAGACCCTAAAAGCTCTCCCTAAGCTGCTCAGCCTATGCGAACACCCCAATGGTGGATGATCGCATATCCTCGTACCTCGACTATATAACACCTGAACACCCTACAATAGTGAGGGGACACGACCACTGGCTCCCTACACTAGACACGGAGGGAGTCAGGGTCACCTGGGATCCAGCAAACAGAAAATCACAAATGAATGTACACTTAACTGAAGGAGCTGCAGCTGCAGTGAAAACAGATCCAAAGTCAGCAGACAATATCCGAAGTACTTGCTTCAGCAGAACACAGATCCAGTGAAAAGATATCACACAGGTGAAGATACTCAAGAGAGAGATACAGCTCAAATGAAAAGTATAATCCGCACCTCTACAAAGGAGCTACCTCCCGGTGAGGAGGTAGCTCCTGAACACCGCTCTCGGAAAACACGTCTGAGAAATCAGAGAGAAATGATGGCACTGTTTTAGTAGACACCTCTGCAAAAATCGCTGTGAGACAATTCTCTTTACAAAACTCACTCCACTCATTTATTTGCCTTCCTTGCCAATCAATAGTGGGGTTATGTCTAGTGAGCCAGGGTAACCCCAAAACTAGAGGAGAAGGCAATCCGTTAAGGACAAAACAAGATTTATCCTCCACATGAGTGTCACCTACCGCTAACCGGATATTGTGAACAATGCCCTTTAGGGATCTCTGTGAGAGTGGAGCAGAGTCAATAGCAAAAACAGGTATATCCTTTTCTAATGTGCAAACCTGAAAACCATGCATGGCTACAAATTGAGTATCAATAAGATTGACGGCCGCTCCACTATCAACAAAAATTTCACAAGAAATGACTTTGCTCCCTAGCGCTACCCTGGCAGAAAGAAGAAAACGGGAACTGCAGGTCAGAGGAAAAGCATCAATTCCTACATCAACTTTGCCCAAAGTAGAAGATGAAGCAGAGTTTGATGATTTACCTTTTGAGGTTTTCCTTATTATAACTCTTTGTACAGTTCAAGAATTTCCTAGACGGACAAACATTTGCCAAATGACCTATGCCCCCACAACAAAAACACACCATTCTCTAAGGACTAAATCCTCCTTTATCAGGGGCAAGTCGACCTAGCTGCACGGGCTCCTCCACAGAGGGAACCGAGAGAGGATGAGGCCCCTGCACACTGAATGAGTCCGCACCACTGCCCCAAGACTGAAAATGACTGGACAGAGAGGTCTCGTTTCTTTCTCTTAGACGCCTGTCAAGGCGTACCGCCAATGACATGGCAGACTCTAAGGACGTTGGTCTCTCATGGAAAGCAAACGCATCTTTCAATCTCTCTGAGAGACCATGAGAGAACTGACTCCGGAGTGCAGCATCATTCCAACCTGAATCAGCTGCCCATGTCCGAAATTCAGAACAATAAAGCTCCGCAGACAGTTTGTTCTGGCACAAAAAACGTAAGTTAGATTCGGCCAGAGCAACACGATCCGGGTCATCATATATCTGCCCCAGGGCCACAAAAAATCTTTCCACGGATCGAAGGGAGGGATCCCCCGATGGCAACGAAAAAGCCCAAGTCTGAGCACTACCCCTGAGCAGGGAGATGACAATCCTCACCCTCTGTTCCTCATTACCAGAGGAATGGGGACACAAGCAAAAATGGAGTTTGCATGCCTCTCTGAAACAAACAAAATTCTCACTGCCCCCGGAGAACGTTTCCGGAAGTGAGACCTTTGGCTCGCAACAGACTCCATGGGCCGGAGCAGAGCCCAATGCTTGAAGCTGAGTCATAGATTGACGGAGATCCGCTACCTCCAAAGAAAGACCCTGCATGCGGTCAACCAGGTCAGAAAGCGGATCCATGTCAAAAAAGGACGGTTTGGCGGATTATAATGTCACGGCTGTAAGTGAGCAACAAGAGCCTACACAGTGAAAAGCAACTGACCGGGCCCCAACTAGGGAGGATAAAGGGTGACTCCTGTCAGACCCTAAAAGCTCTCCCTAAGCTGCTCAGCCTATGCAGACACCCCAATGGTGGATGATCGCATATCCTCGTACCTCGACTATATAACACCTGAACACCCTACAATAGTGAGGGGACACGACCACCGGCTCCCTACACTAGACACGGAGGGAGTCAGGGTCACCTGGGATCCAGCAAACAGAAAATCACAAATGAATGTACACTTAACTGAAGGAGCTGCAGCTGCAGTGAAAACAGATCCAAAGTCAGCAGACAATATCCGAAGTACTTGCTTCAGCAGAACACAGATCCAGTGAAAAGATATCACACAGGTGAAGATACTCAAGCGAGAGATACAGCTCAAATGAAAAGTATAATCCGCACCTCTACAAAGGAGGAGGGGTGATTTAAAGACAACAAAATCAAACACAGGAGGGACAGCTGGGAGGAAGGAAACAGAAAGTAAAGACCTCATCACAGGGGCGGAGAAACAGGGCAGAGGGAACTCCTCCAAGCTCTAGTAGTGACATCATCACAGGGGTGGAGAAACAGATCTGTGAGAACGTCTCAAAGCTCTGGTAGTGACACCCCTCCCTCTGTATACCCTGCACGTGCCGCGGTCAGGTATGACCGCCGTATGTGAAAGGGTTAATACGCTGGCATCAACGCACACACCAATCCCGGCGGATGCAGCAGGGGATCGGCTATCAGTAACATCCGGGCCTGTGCTGCGGATCGGGCGGGTGTAGCTCCTGCACCCGATCCCATGACTTACATGCACGTGAGGATGCGGCAAGGAGCCGCATTCGCTCATGTACATGTACGTGATAATGCGGGAAGAGGTTAAAGAGAACCTTTCACCAAATTTTATTCATTGAGATAAGTACCTGTACTTGCGGAGTACACCCCACTGATGCTGCTACCCTGCATGTTTTGTTAAAATAGCGCTCCTACACCGCACTGTGCCCCCCGGTATTTTCCCCGCTCAGGAGCAATGGGGAGGAGACGCAGTCTTTTCTGTGGGCGTCTCCTTCTTCCCTGGCTGTGACGCTCTCCTATGCGATTGGACAGGGCTACAGCCAGGGGAGAAGGAGACGCCCACAGAGAAAGACTGCGTTTCCTCCCCATTGCTCCGATGCTCAGTATTTGCATACTAAGCAGGGAAAATACCGGGGGGCACAGCGCGGTGTAGGAGCGCCATTTTAACAAATCAGGCAGGGTGGCAGCATCAGCGGGGGGTAACCCGCAAGTTCAGGTACTTATCTCAATAATAAAATCCGGTGAAAGGTCCTCTTTAACTACTTCGAAAATTGCTGATAATTGAATATATCTAAGCAAGCTTAAATTATCATTACCTAAATTACCTAATAAATCTACCCCAGACTTTAATTCCCCTTCCTTATATACCTTTTTAGATCCAATACTTAGCCTCCCCTACAAAAGTACTATCCTGCAGTGTTTTATTAAAGCAAAAAGGAGTAAAACGTGTAATACCCTCCAAACCCAAGTATCACTTCATCATAGACCAAATCACCACTAAAATTTTCACCATAGGTATCCTATATACCTCTTTGTTATGTAGTTGTTCTGATTTAAGCAATGCAAACATATTAGGCAAACAACCTTCACTATTACCCATCAAGTATTGTAAGAAATCCACCTGTTCCCATTTCATTATCAGTGCGATATTAAATGCTAAATAATAAAGCTTCATATCCGGTACCTCCAAACCTCCTTGATCATAGGCCCTAGTAAATCAGTTTTTTCCTGACTCTCTTGCCCACCCATAGCAAAGCATTAAATAATTTCTCCATTTCTATAAAGATGGGTTCACCCAAGAAGATGGGACAATTCCTAATGATATATAATATTTGGGGTAGTAAAAACATTTTAATCCTGTCTGCTTTGTTTATGGGGAGTTTGTTCCATATCCTAATCCTTTCTTTAATCTTCCGAAACAACGGCAAAAGATTAGGATCTGTAAATCTACTGGGGTCCTTTGTTATTTCTAATCCCAAATATCTAAAGCTATCATGGGGGTCCAGCATTATTAATTGTTTATCTGTTACCTCCACCTTCTCACTCAGCGGGAGAAAAATGTATTTATTCCAATTTATGACAATTTATGACAATACCCGAAAGAATACAAAACTCACTCATTATTGTCATAACATGATCAAAGTCTTTGTTAGTATCCCTCAAAAAGAAAAGAATTTTAGCTGCTACTGGTTCAACAGCAAAGAGTAAGGGGGAGCGAGGAGCAAAGTGCATGTTTAACCACTACTTCATTTAAACTAAGGAGTAAAAGAGGCCTGGGACTCTTGTTCTAGTGATTTGTGGGGGGTCTCAGTGATCAGACATTTATCACAGTCCATTGTGAGAAACCCCTTTTTAACTACATCTGCACACTAGGCTACAGTCTTCATCCAGAAACCTCCCTACCAGCAATCCCAGCAGCGCTCACCTTTCCAGTCAGCAGCTCAGTGATCTTGTTGGCGAGTTGTAGGATCTTCTGCACTTTGCTTTTCTCATTCGTAAGTGATTGGGGAGGAGACATCATGATAGAATCCTGGTTCCTGCTCCATTTTTCACCTTCCTCAGTCATCTTCACTACTATATAATCCTGTGCATGGAGAAGACAATGATAGCACTTTATTCATTCCCTTCACCTCTCCAGTCATGTCCTTGCTTTATTAAAGAACCACTCCCATTGGTTTTTTTTCAGACTTTGAGGCATTTTAAATAGATATTAAACCTCCCTTACTAATAAAATTAAGTTTTTAGATGCTTAGTTTATATAGATGCAGCAGAGTTAGCAGTCAAAGTCATAACGTGTTAACTACATATGATAACTTACCAAGTGTGTCTGTTAACTCTGCTACATTCCTACAGAAATTCACATATTTATGTGATAGGACTAACCATTCTATCATGTGTTTCCCAGGAAGCCAGTTTCTGTCCTTCCTGTGCAGATGGCAACTACAAGCAGAGTCTGAAGGAAGATAGTCTTCTGCTGTATCTCCACCCCTCAGCAGCTCTTCTTTCTGCCCATTACAGCCTCCACCTCCTCTTCCACACTAAGATGCAAGGTCATGTGACCAGATCAAGTCACTTACTATAGTCATATATACCATCAGTGATGATTATGCAGAATGAGATGTGCAGCAATTAGGTTTACTAAAAGATACACTTACCTACCATATATGTGATGATTATGCAGGAATATGCAGGATCCCACACAAACATTCGTTACAATTAGCAGATAATGATGAGAATGCAGACTGCCAGGATGCAGTCACAATGGAGGAAACGTCCACCCTCATTTACGCTCTCCTCCTTTGGTAGGGTGGCCACTCAGACTTTAGAGCCCAGTACCCGACTCCACTAAGCCACACCCCAATCCATTTAGGTCACACACCCCAGCCTACTTAGATTTAAAAATTTAATGCAGAACCAATTTTAGGTTAGGGGAAGGGGTGACTTTTCTGTTAAAAAAGACATCCTTGCATCCGTCCAGGCCCTGTGCCAGACAGAGGACAGGGGGTCAGAAATCCGGACTGTCTGGCCTAAAACCGGACCTCTGGCCACCCTACACTTTCGAGATCCGTATTATGGGACTTGTAGGCAAGACTGCTCCAACATGGGAAAGAATTTTGACACAGCAGCAGCCATTTTTTATGAATATAGTACAGAGTAAAATGAAAAAAATGGCAGACCAGCACAGGAAAACCAGAAAGCAGAAAGGAGATTTGTAGCATGTAGGATGAAGCAACAATAAGAACTGATTTGACACACTTGTAGACATATCTTTAGGTTTAGAGAAAAAAAACAATGGGAGTGCTTCTTTAAGGGATACAAGAGATGACACAAGGTGATTTCCAGAAGCTCTCACCTCTCCAGTCAGCAGGTAGATGATCTCTAGAGTGAGCTTTAATATTCTCTCAGCCATGTGTTTTCTGTTCTTGTCCATCTTCTAGTAAAGTCAGAAAAAGATCTATTTTATTGCTTAAAAAGACTGAGAAAAAGCACAGAGCAAGCTGCATCTCAGCACAATTCACTTGCATGTGACAGAACTATAATACCATGTAGTACTACACACTAGATATAGTGGATGGGCAAGAGGAGCACTACTTTTTCAGGAGAAAAAAAAACTAATTACGGGGCATACTAAAAGGAATGACAGAGTGGAATGCCCATAGACTTTAACATGAAAGTGCCTATAGAGAATAATGGACCAGAGTGGAATACCCATAGAGAATAATGGAAATGTAATATTTGAATTCGAGACAAAACCATTTGACATATCTAATAATTATTTAGCAGACATACTCTCCAAATTCAATGGGATTATTTAATGTTCAGATTAAGTGAAATTATGACTGTTTTCTGCAGAATGACGATGGTAAATGATACAATGGAAAGCCCATAAACTACAATTGGAAGTAAAATATGAGTTTATTTGCAGGTAAATCTGTGTTATGTAGGAAATACCGCAAGTGTTCCCTGGGTAGAGTAGAATATTGTAAAATGAAAATTACCTTGGATTATAACCGTTTTCCATAGAATGCAAAGGTGAGTGACATAATGGAATGCCCATAGACTATAATGGGAAGCAAAATTTGATTTGGAGCCTGAACCCTTTAACATATCAAGTAAATCTTTAGCAGGCTTACTCTTCAAATTCAGTGGGATTATTTAAAATTGAGATTAAGTGGGATTATCATTGGTTTCTATGAAATGACAAAGGGAATGACACAATGGAATGGCCATAGACTATAATGGGAAGTAAAATATGAGTTTATTTGCAGGTAAATCTGTGTTAGGAAATTAACCTTTACCCTGGGTAGAGTAGCATATTGTAAAATGAAAATTACCTTGGATCACTGGTGTACATACAGTGGTCGCAGTTGCGACCAGGCCCGGCACTTCAGGGGGACCGGCCGCCTGTGGACCCCCCCCCCCCCCAAGCTGCCCTAAAGCATGTTAAAAACGTCCGCTGGCAGGGGCCTTGCTGTACTCACATGTAATGGAGAGTTCTGATGGGGCCCCGGCATGAAGTACAGTGGCAATTTCGGGTCCCATCAGAGCGCTCCATGCCTCCGTTACATGTATAATATGGGGGGGAAAGTGTGCACACATTCACAGACACCCGGCCAGGCAGTTCGTTTCAGTGAAGCAAGGAAACCTCTCTGCTCCCTGCTCTACTGATCTTCAGAGCCAGGGGAGCTCCCCCTGCTGGCCTTACATCGCGCTGCTGGCTGTGTGAGGAGAGCTGAAAGCCCGGGAATCTGCCTTCAGCACAGCCAGCAGAGCGATGAGTGTGAGAGCCTGTCATCAGGGAAGAAGGTATGTTTTTTTTTTCTAATGCTACAGACTGGGGGCAAGGGGGGGGGGGGGTTTGATGGGCACAACTAGAGTGAGGGGGCACAAAAGTGGGCATCTCTACTGAGGGGCACCTAATCTGCCATAACTAATGTGAGGGGTCATATATAAAGGCATAACTACTGTGAGGGGCACATAATCTAGCATAACCACTGTGAGGGGCACATATGTGGGCATATCTAATGTGAGGGGAACATAATCTTGCATAACCACTCTGAGGGGGCACATATCTGGGCATAACCACTGTGAGGGGCACATATGTGGGCATATCTAATGTGAGGGGAACATAATCTTGCATAACGACTCTGAGGGGGCACATATCTGGGCATATGTACTTTGAGGGGCACATAACTGGGCATAAGTACTGTGAAGGGGCACATAATCTGGCATAACTACTGTGAGGGGCACATAATTTGGCATAACTACTGTGAGGGGGCACATAATCTGGCATGACTACTGTGAGGGGATACATAATCTGGCATGACTACTGTGAGGGGATACATAATCTGGCATAACTACTGTAAAGGGACACATATTTGGCATAACTACTGTGAGAGGGCACAGATCTGGGCATAACTACTGTGACAGGAACAAAGGTGGGCATAACTACTGTGAGGGGCCACAAGGTGGGCATTAGTACTTAGGGGAAATATCCTAGATTACCCTGCTATACATTGGCATGGCTCAGTCTTACAGGCCAGCACAGCGCCCCCTGCTGGTGATTTCACAGGGGCAGTCACCATCCCTTCCTTATGTGATTTTCTCACCACAGGGACCTTGTTCTAGATCCGGCAGACATCACGCCGACGCCAGTGACACCCTGGATGAGGTGGGACCAGATTTTATTAGGACTGGGTGAGTGTAGCCATGCATTGGGCTTAGGGCTCTTTAACACGAGCATATCCCGTGCGGGTAATCCGCTACGTGAAAGAGAGCCAAGCCCTGTTCCGGACAGCAGAGACACGGAGCATTAAGCGTTGGGGGGGGGGAGCAACAGGGAGGGGGCCCCATGGACCAGTTTCTCACCGGGCCCCCATGGATTGGGTGTACACAAATGCCTTGGATTAAAACAGTTTTCTATAGAATGCAAAAGTGAATGACATAATGGAATGCCTATAGACTACAATGGGATGCAAAATTTGATTGAAAGTCTGAACCATTTAACATATCAAGTAAATCTTTAGCAGGCTTACTCTTCAAATTCAGTGGATTATTTAAAATTTATATTAAGTGGGATTATCATTGGTTTCTATGAAATGACCAGGGGAATGACACTATGGAATGCTCATAGACTATAATGGGAAGTAAACTATGAGCAGGTAACTCTGTGTTATGTAGGACATTAACCTTTACCGCAAGTGTTCCCTGGGTAGAGGAGCACATTATAAAATGAAAATTACCTTGGATTATAACTGGTTTTTATAGAATGACTGAACACGACTTCAAATCTACAGCATCAAATATGTGCAGGATACAGTACGTTTAAATACACCCTTAGGGTAGGGTCACACTGAGCGCATACGCAGCGTATTTGAGGCTGCGAGAAATGTGCCAGACAGTGGGAAATACACTGCGTATGCGCCAGGAGCAGACACACAGGGCTTTCCCTCTGCGGCCCTGTGTGTGCAGTAAGGTTCGGAGGCGGGCCGAGCGCACCGACGTAACTGTGATGCACGGGGCCACCTCCAAACCTCACTGCAGACACAGCAGAGAAAAGCCCTGTGTGTCTGCTCCTAGCGCGTACACAGCGTATTTTCTACTGCTTGGCACATTTCTCGCAGCGTCAGATGCATTTGCCCTCAGTGTGACCCTACCCTTAATTTGTAAAAAAAAAAGACTCTGAAAAATTAACAATCTGTTTGGTTGCTATGGGCAACTGTCAGCTGTTCCTCTGTACAGATTTTGATAAATCTCCCCCTATGTTTTTAGGTTTATCAGTTTGTTGTAACATTGTTCTTGGTTCGTTCACCCTTTTCTCTGACCATGTCCTTTGCTACTTCATACACTCCCCTATGGCACTGCCATTGTTTACCACGGCGTTCATTTTTGTCTCGGAGTCTCATGTTTTTCCTGCTGGGATAGAAATGTCGATGTTCATTTGTATACCTTTTTTTTGACCCCTCCACACTTCCCATCCCTTCTTTGTTTTTGTCTCCCTCCTATTTTTCATTCTTGTTCTACAAAAAAGAACTTTCAATAAAAGTTCTGTTGAGTGCAAAAAAAATTAAAGAAGGTTATTCAGGAATAAAAAAAGGGCTTATTTCTTCCAAAAACAGCACCACACCTGTCCTCAGGTTGTGGGTGGTATTCACTTGGCAGAGCTGCAATACCACACACAACCTGAGGACAGGTGTGGTGCTGTTTTTGGAAGAAAACTGTAGTTTTTCTAATTCTGGATAATCCCTTTTAAATAAAATAAGTATTTACACATTTTCTATAAACTTGTCAGTTTTTATTCTCAGTATTGCCAACATGCTAAAGGAGTTGATTCAGTTCCCCCCTACATTTTACCATTTTCCGAGTACAATTCTGCTCAGGAATTACAGTTGGAAATTTTGATGCAGCAGAGTCCTATTGCAATCAATGGGATTCCGCTGCACAGTGCACACTACAGAATTCCAGCGGTGAAGCTTTCCACTGAAATATCTCTGTCGAAAGAAGGAACATGTTCTTTCTTTCCACGGAATATTGAGCGGAATGCACTGCCAGCTATAGGGAACGGCAATGGCTGCGCTGCCTAAGCACCGACGAAATCAGTTGGGGCGGGACGCATTTGGAATTTACAAACTGAATTTCTCCGCTTGGAAATTCCATAGTGTGCATGGACCCGTGGTTGCCCCCATGTATCCCCCACCCCAAAATCAGAGCCCATTCCTAGTCCTGGGCCTGTAGTTGGTGAGGGGGAGGAAAGATGTGTGTCTTTAGTTCAAAAATTTAATTTCCATTATTCTCTAGGGTTATTCCACCTCCCATTATACCCTTTGAATTCCCTTTCATCTCCACTTTATTATTTGCCACTGAACTTGGAGATAATGTCTGCTAAAGATTTATTTGATATGTTGAATGGTTCACACTCCAAATCACATTTTACTTCCCATTATACTGTATGGGCATTCCATTCACATGTTATTCCATAGAAAACAGCTTTAATCCCAGATAGTTTTAAATTTACAATGTGCTACTCTACCCAGGGAACACTTGCGGTAAAGGTTAATTTCCTACATAACACAGATTTACCTGCAAATGAGCTCATAGTTTACTTCCCATTATAGTCTATGGGCATTTCATTATGTCACTCACCTTTGCATTCTAAAGAAAACAGTTATAATCCAAGGTAAATTTTGTTTTACAATATGCTACCTTACCCAGAGAACACTTGCGGTAAAGGTTAATGTCCTACATAACACAGATTTACCTGCAAATGAGCTCATATTTTCCTTCCCATTATAGTCTATGGGCTTTCCATTGTGTCATTCCCCTTGTGATTTCATAGAAACCAATGATAATCCTACTTAATCTAAATTTTAAATATTCCCTCAGAATTTGAAGAGTATGTCTGCTAAAGATTTATTTGATATGTTGAATGGTTCAGACACCAAGTCACGTTTTACTTCCCATTATAGTCTATAGGCATAATATTGCTAAATAACACAGATTAACCTACAAATAAAATCGTATTTTACTTCCCATTATAGTCTACAGGCATTCCATTATTTCAATTGTAAAAGATGTTACTATACACAGGGAAGATCTGTGGTAAAGGATAAATTGATATTTTTTTCAGATTTGCCTACAAATTATCTGATACTATTTAGTTTGGCTTCATTATAGTCTAGGGGCATTCTTGGGGTCATTCACACTTGTCATTCCATAGAAAATAATGATAATCCCACCTAATCTTAATTTAGATCAATGCTACTGTGTTCGTATAGCATGCCTGCTAAAGATTTATTTGATGTGTCATATGTAGTATTGAGCGAACTTCTGTTTTAAGTTTGGCGTCTAAAGTTCGGGTTCGGGTTATCGAAGTATCCCGTTATGGATTCCGCTACCATGGACCATAACGGAATTTTGAATCCATAACGTGATACTTCGATAACCGGAACTCGAACTTTAGACGCCGAACTTAAAACACAAGTTCGCTCAACACTAGTCATATGGTTCTCGACTCCCATTATACTCTATGGGCATTCCATTGTGCTATTCACCTGTCATTCCATAGAAAACATGAAAAATCAAAAAAAAAAAATCTATTGTAAAATGTTACTATACACAGGGAAGATCTGTGGTAAAGGATAAATTGATATTTTTTTTTGCAGATTTGCCTACAAATTATCTGATACTTTGCTTCCCATTATACTCTATAGCCATTCCCTTTGGCTTCATTATAGTCTATGGGCATTCTCTTCCCCTGTCAAAGTCTATGGGCATTCCATTCTGTCATTCCTTTTAGTATGCCCCCAAATTACTGTATATTTTTAAACCTTATACTAGTTTAATTCTATATCTACATGCTACAATACTACAGATATGGTTCAGCTGTTTCTTGGTGGCACTGGCAGTATTCTTTCTTAAAGGGGTAGTCCGATAAGCCTTCACTTTTTCACACGACAGTACACTGTATATAATAAACACGCACACACATATTACATAGCTATAATACAACCCAGCACTATATAAACAAACTATATACACATTGTATATCTTCTATATCTGTAGACACACAGATATAGAATATACTAACATTATGTAAATACCTGACACACAATAACAATGAGTACAAGTTACACTTACCCTGACCACTAAGATATATACATATGTTACATCTCTGGTGCTGCAGGACCTATGATGATGTCACAGTCATGTGATCAGTTACATCTATGGCTTGGTAGTAGAGTACAGGACCTTTGATGATGTCATAATCATGTGATAAGCCAAAGGCGGAGTCAGGAACAGGGTTTTAAAGGGAACCTGTCACCGGGATTTTGGGTATAGAGCTGAGGACATGGGTTGCTAGATGGCCGCTAGCACATCCGCAATATCCAGTCCCTATAGCTGCGTGTGCTTTTATTGTGTATAAAAACCGATTTGATACATATGCAAATTAACCTGAGATGAGTCAGAGCTTGAAAATATGACTTTTCTCTGGTCACACAAGTAAGATCTGACTCTTTTATGTTAGTTTGCATATGTATGAAATCGTTTTTTTTTTACACAATAAAAGCACACAGAGCTATGGGGACTGGGTATTGCGGATGTGCTAGCGGCCATCTAGCAACCCATGTCCTCAGCTCTATACCCAAAATCCCAGTGACAGGTTCCCTTTAATGGTGTTGATGTGTGCTCTTCTCTCCAGTGTGAGTGTGCAGTGTGAATTGTAAGCCTTGTACATGTAGAAGAGCTGTGTGTGTAATGACTCAGGTTACAGGTGATGTGAATTGTAAGCTGTAATTGCTGCCGACACATGTTTCAAGAGAGGACTCATGCAGTTCTAGTAATCCTGTAGTCCTGACCAAGTCACTTGCCCTTGTCAACAGCAGCCGTCCACCGCCCAAGAGGAGTAGAAGGCCTCTTTCAGACTGGCGTTGCGGGAAAAGGTGCGTTGCGGGAACATGCGTGATTTTTCTGCGCGAGTGCAAAAAATTGTAATGCGTTTTGCACTCGTGTGAAAAAAATCGGCATGTTTGGTACCCAAACCTGAACTTCTTCACAGAAGTTCGGGCTTAGGTTGTATTATTTTCCCTTATAACACAGTTATAAGTGAAAATAATAGCATTCTGAATACAGAATGCATATTAAAATAGCGCTGAAGGGGTTAAAAAATAATAAAAAATAATTTAACTCGCCTTAATCCACTTGATCGCGCAGCCGGCATTTCTTCTGTCTTCTTTCTTTGCTGTGTGCAGAAACAGGACCTGTGGTGACGTCACTTCGGTCATCACATGGTCCATAACATGATCCATCACCATGGTAAAAGATCAAGTGATGACCGAAGTGACGTCACCACAGGTCCTGTTTCTGCACACAGCAAAGAAAGAAGACAGAAGAGATGCCGGCTGTGCGATCAAGTGGATTAAGGTGAGTTAAATTTTAATTATTTTTTTTTAACCCCTCCAGCGCTATTTTACTATGCATTCTGTATTCAGAATGCTATTATTTTCCCTTATAACCATGTTATAAGGGAAAATAATAATAATCGGGTCTCCATCCCGATCGTCTCCTAGCAACCGTGCGTGAAAATCGCACCGCATCCGCACTTGCTTGCGGATGCTTGCGATTTTCACGCAACCCCAATCATTTCTATGGGGCCTGCGTTACGTGAAAAAATAAATGTACAAAATAGAGTATTCACACAACGCACAAGTGATGCGTCAAAATCCCCGCTCATGTACACAGCCCAATTGAAATGAATGGGTCCGGATTCAGTGCGGGTGCAATGCGTTCAACTCACGATTCGCATCGGAATACTCGCCCGTGTGAAAGGGGCCGAAAACAGCTTCCATACTGGGAGTTAAAGGGACTGTCCAGTAATTTATAAGTCATGGCCTCTGGGCAGGATAGACCATTACTATCTGGTTGGTGCAGGGGGCAAACACGCTGCACCCCTGCAGATAAGGCTCCTTTCACACTAGCGTTCGGGTGTCCGCTCGTGAGCTCCGTTTGAAGGAGCTCACGAGCGGACCCGAACGCAGCCGTCCAGCCCTGATGCAGTCTGAATGGAGCGGATCCGCTCAGACTGCATCAGTCTGGCGGCGTTCAGCCTCCGCACGCAGCAGTGATGGCCAGTTTGCATTGTTCGCTCGCGAACACATGCGGGCTGCCATCTTTTCTCACAAGTCCGGCGAGGCGCAGGTAAGTCCTTACCTGTGCCTGTGCGCGAGCAGGTCTGAAATCAAATGCGGTCATCGGGAGCAGGCAGTTCTGAGAACAGCCATTGAGGGCCTTCATCGGGCTATTCTCGGAACTGCCTGCTTCCAGTGACCACATTTGATTTCAGACCGGCTCACGCACAGGCACAGGTAAGGACTTACCTGCGCCTCGCCGGACTTGTGAGAAAAGATGGCAGCCCACATGTGTTCGCGGGCGAACAATGCGAACTGGCCATCACTGGTTACCAGCTCCAACCAGTACATGGTGGAGAGAGCTACTGATCGGCGAGGTTTCCGAGCATTGCTGATCAGATAGTGATGGCCTATCCTAACAGTAGGTTTACTCTGTATACTCTGATCAGTTTTATCCTAATGCATTCTGAATGGAGAGCAATCCGTTCAGTATGCATCCTCTTATGTTTTTTGGCCGGAGAAAATACCACAGCATGCTGCAGTTTTCTCTCTGGCCAAAAATCCTGAACACTTGTTGGAATGCTGGATCCAGCATTAATTTCCATTGAAATGTATTAGTGCCGGATCCGGCATTACGTGTTCTGCAAAACGGTCTGTGCATGCGCAAAGAAAATAAAAAAAATAACAGGATCCGTTTTCCAGATGACACCGAAGAGACGGATCCGGTATTTCAATGCATTTGTGAGACGGATCCGTTTGAGTCAGGTTTTCCGGATCCTCTGCCACAAGTGTGAAAGTACCCTAAAACTGTAGATACGAATTAACTTAATTACTTGGGGTAGGGCATTCCAGAAAACTGGTGCAGCTCAAGAGAAGTCTTGGAGATGGAAGTGAAAGTGTCAGAATAAGGCCGCATGCACACGACCGCAAGTTGCGGATCCGCAAAACACAGATGGCGTGTGTGCCCGTGCCGCAATTTTTGCGGAATGGCACGGACAGCCTTTACATATAGCTGCCTATTCTTGTCCGCAAAGCACGGACAAGAATAGGTCATGTTATTATTTTTTTTGCGGGGCCACGGAACGGAGCAACGGATGCAGACAGCACACTGAGTGCTGTCCACATATTTTGCGGCCCCATTAAAGTAAATGGGTCTGCATCCGAGATGCCAAAATGGCGGCTTGGATGCGGACCAAAACACGGCCGTGTGCATGAGGCCTAAGGTGGATGTCAGTCGTAAGTCATTGGCTAAACAGAGAGCACGGATAGGATGGGATGGATTTTAAATTGAATCCTATACTGTATGGGTAACCAGGCCAATGACTGGCACAGGGCAGAGGCATCGGAGTAGTGATTAAACAGATAGGTGACCCTGGCTGCTGCATAATGATAAATTGGAGAGGGGGAAGTCTGGTGAGGGGGAAGTCAATTAGTAATGAGTTACAGTAATTCAGATGGGAATGGATCAGAGCAACAATGAGAGTTTTTGTTGTTTCCATAGTGAGAAAGGGGCAGATTCTAGAGATGTTTTTGAGATGCAGGCAGCATGAGCAGGCACGGGATTGAATTTAGGGGGCAAAGGAAATATTAGTGTCATAAATAACATTGAGACAGCGGGCATGCTGCCTAGGCATGATGGTACTGTCGCACACTGAGATGGAGATATCAGGTTTAGTTAGGTAAGTAGATGGAGATAACACAAGAAGTTCCGTTTTTGAAAGATTCATTTTCAGATAGAGAGAGGACATGAAGTTAGAGACAGTGGATATATGGTCACTGGTGTTCTGGAGTATAGAGAAAAGAGGAGACGACCAAGGGTTGAGCCCTAAGGAACCACAACAGCAAGAGGGAGAGGAGATGAAGTAGGGCCAGCAAATGACAAACTGAAGGAATGTCCAGACAGATAGGAATTAAACGAAAAAAGAAGGGTGTCCTTAAGGCAGATAGATTGGAGCATGGTGAGGAAGAGATGGTAGTCTAAAGTGTCACATGCTGCAGAGAGACTGAGGAGAATTAGTAAAGAGTAGTCTCCATCAGTGATGGTCAGTTCGCAGTGTTCGCCAGCAAACACATAGCTGCCATCTTTAGTAAGGTAGACTCGCCCATCCGGCAATGCACAGGTAAGCCCTTTCCCTGTGTCGGGAGCCGGTCTGAAATCAAATGCAGTCACAGGGAGCAGGCAGTTCCAAGATCAGCCCGATGAAGGCCCCCGCGGCTGTTCTCAGAACTGCCTGCTCCCGGTGACTGCCTTTGATTTCAGACCAACTCCTGGAACAGGTAAGGGCTTACCTGTGCATCGCCGGACGGGTGAGTCTACCTTACTAAAGATGGCAGCCCCCATGTGTTTGCTGGCGAACACTGCGAACTGACCATCAATGGTCTCCATTGCATTTAGCTGTCAGGAGTTAATTTGTCACTTTGGTGAGGGCAGATTCTGTAGAATGTAAGAAAACCAGATTGTAATGGTTCGAAGAGAGTGTTAGCGGAGAGATGCATGAAGAGTGTAGCTGGGCAGCTAAGACCTGTCCTAGGTTGCTAATATAGCTTGAGTGTTTATACAGCTGGACCTGCCAATATCCTTAATACAGTTTCTATGTTTGTGTGTTAAAGACAAAAGCAGAGTTATTTACAGAGACTTCATGTTTGGATGTCATATAACTATAGCAGAAAAGATAATATGCCTTTAAGATTCATTATATTAATGTGAGGTAAGCTCAATGACACAGCAGAAACAACAGAAAGCTTAGGGTTAAACTGTTGTTGCTGGGCAGGAGTCTTGACCAATCCTAGCCAGCCTCACATAGCTCAGGAGTTTTGACCAATCACAGCCAGCCTCACACACAGCCTTGTGGGAAACCCCCCTAGAAGGAGCTGCTAGAATCATTACACCAGAGGAGAGAAGCCAAAATAGGTATTTAGAACAGTTATATAATGTTACTATTGTTAGTATTGTGATTAGAACTGTATACTGAACCAGTTATATGTGTGTTTACTTACAGTTCCACCAAATTGCTAGCATACAATTTCAAATACCATACAATTGCATACAAACGAACTACTGAGCCATACAATCATACAATCCAAACAAATTGCATACAAATGCGAACTGCTCATACCAGATCATTAGCAATTGTATAGAGCAAACTGCAAACCAAGTAGAGCAAGTGAACTATTGGTTAACCTCAGATATACCTCTCAGAGAGATCATAAAGTGCTTAAATAACTTAAAGTGAGAGAACAAATACACAAGAGAAAAATATATCCACCATTTTATGTTGAATGACGAGATTGAACAGTCGAACCACCATCTTATGCATACCGCCATTTTGAGATATCTTTTCAACATGTGTTATGTACATGGGCTATCTGCTGCGGAGGCGGCAGTATTATATATGAAGAAAAGTTGAAGTTAATAAAGAAGTTATTTCAAGCATTTGGTGTGCTCTTTTAACCTAGTGTTTCCATAGAACAGCGCTAGAGGGATTACAGAGTAACAGACAGTCTGGTTAGACTAAAAAGTCAGAGATATCAGAATTCTTCTAATGCCACAGCGCAAAAGGCACTTCATAGTGCTGCGCCTGCCACAAAGAGAGCACCAGACACTCCAAGAGTTTAGAGATGAAGGGGAGACGGGTCTATAGTTATTTGCAAAGGATGGGTCATGAGAAGGTTTTTTTAAAATAATGAGATTATAGCCATCACTATCATAGCGCCGGACATCCCGCCATGACCAGGGTGACGGCGTTTTTGTCTTATCCCTGCACACTTTGCTCCTGATGTATCTAGCTTCTACTAGGTGAAAAGCGTTGAGTTACCAATTATTTGAGCAGGGCTTGTACTTTATACTGAGCTACACATCAGTTGCCGACTCAGCCCTGTGCACTACAAACCTCTGCATCCTGTTAACAGTTGTCACACTCATTCTAGCAGGGCCCTAATAAGTGCGCCAAGCTTTTTTTACACCGTAGCCAGTGTAGCCCTGGGCCTACTCATCAGAGGCTTCATCTTAGCCTTAATTGCGACCGATATTGGCTAGCCATGGGGGTAGGGGCACTGTAATGTAGGGCGGTGTACACATACACTTGCCCCTCTACCCCCAATTATATTGAACCATTCTATATAGCTAAGCAGGGCTCGATCTTTACACTGCGCCACATACATAGTCGACTGCCCAGCTCTGTGTGCATTTGTTTGCCGTATGGCAGTTGATACAGGCTCTGCAGTGGGGCCATACATGGGTATCAAGCGTGATACATATAAGCCAGTGTAGCTCAGAGCTTAATTATCAGAGTTCATACTTTTGCCTACACTGACGGTCTTTATCAAGTAAGCTGTGTGGTTAGGGGCTTTTTGGATACAGCTGCATTAACCGCTACACAGTAGCGGCGTATACTTAGACTTGCCCTTCTACCATCAGTTATACTCATGTCCAGTGGGGTGATTGATCCTTTATCCCTTTTCAATCATTGCCTTACCTGGCTACACCAGTCTGTAGGTTTTCCCACCTCTTTATTTCTGTTTTTACAACAGTGATACCTAATAAAGACTTTTTTGTTTTGTTTTTAGCGTTTTCCCTAGGCAGTGATTGGTTTGTAATTCGAAAACGCCTAATACCCTATCATTTGGCCGTGATAATGAGATTGTGACAGAATGTTTTGAAAGAAGAGGGGAAGACACCAAAACAGTGAGAGAAGTTGAAGATTTTAGTTAGGTGAGTGGTGACAGCTGGGGAGAGAGACTGTAGGAGGTGTGAGGGGATAGCGTCAGTAGTTCATATGTTGGGATGAGAAGAGAGGAGCCGGGAGATCTCTTCTTCTTTGACTGGGTCGAATGTGGAGAGTAAGTCAGAGGAGATGTGAGGGGAAAAGGAATCAATGACACTTAGAGGCTGGGAGCTGATTTTCTTCCATATATTTTCCATTTTCTCTTTGAAGTAGAGGGCCAGATTTTCAGCACGGAGGTCTGTACTAGGGGCCTGCACTTTTGGACTAAGGAGAGAGTGAAAAGTGCCAGAGTTTTTTGGGATTACTGGATAGTAAAGATCAGGGTGGTGAAGTAGGTCTATTTGGAGAGATGAAGGGCACAGTTATAAGTTGCCAACATGAATTTATAATGGAAGAAATCTTGTAGTGTGCAAGTTTTTCTACATAGGTATTTGATGCTTCTGGAGCAACGCTGGAGTAAGTGAGTTTGAGAACCTTTCGTCTCTGTTTGAAGATCTTGAGAGTAAGGGCTGTTTCACACGAGCGGATGCAGTGCGTGACATCCGCTGCGTGAATGACAGCTAAGACCCGCTGCGGACAGCAGAAGCACAGAGCATTAACATGATTGATAATGCTCCGTGCCTCTCTGTGATCTCTTTATTACAAAATCACGGTGACAACTTTATTTCACTGTCATTTTGTAGTAAAGAGATCATAGAGAGACACAGAGCATTATCAATCATGTTAATGCTCCGTGCTTCTTCTGTCCGCATCGGGTCTTGGCTGTCATTCACGCAGCGGATGTCACGCACTGTATCCGCTCATGTGAAACAGCCCTTAAGAGGCGCTAGTTCATCCAGGCTGCTTCTGATTGTGTCATCATAATGTTTTGCAGCCTGCTCTGGACAGAAGTGGTACCCAAGGTCATATATACAGATTACATTGTAACAGTCTGATCACATGACTGTGACATCATCCAAGGTCCTATACACACACTACACTACGTGCAGAATTATTAGGCAAATTAGTATTTTGACCACATCATCCTCTTTATGCATGTTGTCTTACTCCAAGCTGTATAGGCTCGAAAGCCTACTACCAATTAAGCATATTAGGTGATGTGCATCTCTGTAATGAGAAGGGGCATGGTCTAATGACATCAACACCCTATATCAGGTGTGCATAATTATTAGGCAACTTCCTTTCCTTTGGCAAAATGGGTCAAAAGAAGGACTTGACAGGCTCAGAAAAGTCAAAAATAGTGAGATATCTTGCAGAGGGATGCAGCACTCTTAAAATTGTAAAGCTTCTGAAGCGTGATCATCGAACAATCAAGCGTTTCATTCAAAATAGTCAACAGGGTCGCAAGAAGCGTGTGGAAAAACCAAGGCGCAAAATAACTGCCCATGAACTGAGAAAAGTCAAGCGTGCAGCTGCCAAGATGCCACTTGCCACCAGTTTGGCCATATTTCAGAGCTGCAACAAGGTGTGCAATACTCAGAGACATGGCCAAGGTAAGAAAGGCTGAAAGACGACCACCACTGAACAAGACACACAAGCTGAAACGTCAAGACTGGGCCAAGAAATATCTCAAGACTGATTTTTCTAAGGTTTTATGGACTGATGAAATGAGAGTGAGTCTTGATGGGCCAGATGGCTGGATTGGTAAAGGGCAGAGAGCTCCAGTCCGACTCAGACGCCAGCAAGATGGAGGTGGAGTACTGGTTTGGGTTGGTATCATCAAAGATGAGCTTGTGGGGCCTTTTTGGGTTGAGGATGGAGTCAAGCTCAACTCCCAGTCCTACTGCCAGTTTCTGGAAGACACCTTCTTCAAGCAGTGGTACAGAAAGAAGTCTGCAAGGTAAGAAAAAACATGATTTTCATGCAGGACAATGCTCCATCACACGCGTCCAAGTACTCCACAACGTGGCTGGCAAGAAAGGGTATAAAAGAAGAAAATCTAATGACATGGCCTCCTTGTTCACCTGATCTGAACCCCATTGAGAACCTGTGGTCCATCATCAAATGTGAGATTTACAAGGAGGGAAAACAGTACACCTCTCTGAACAGTGTCTGGGAGGCTGTGGTTGCTGCTGCATGCAATGTTGATGGTGAACAGATCAAAACACTGACAGAATCCATGGATGGCAGGCTTTTGAGTGTCCTTGCAAAGAAAGGTGGCTATATTGGTCACTGATTTGTTTTTGTTTTGTTTTTGAATGTCAGAAATGTATATTTGTGAATGTTGAGATGTTATATTGGTTTCACTGGTAAAAATAAATAATTGAAATGGGCATATATTTGTTTTTTGTTAAGTTGCCTAATAATTATGTACAGTAATAGTCACCTGCACACACAGATATCCCCCTAAAATAGCTAAAACTAAAAACAAACTAAAAACTACTTCCAAAAATATTCAGCTTTGATATTAATGAGTTTTTTGGGTTCATTGAGAACATGGTTGTTGTTCAATAATAAAATTAATCCTCAAAAATACAACTTGCCTAATAATTCTGCACTCCCTGTATATTACATATCCATGTATAGAAATTATAGATATATACCTTATATCATTCACACATCTATATCACATATTAGTGTATACAAACTAATTATAGTCACTATATATAATTCACATAAACTTATTACATAGCAAATTATATAGACTACAGATATAGGGGGACATTTATTAAGATCGGCATTTTAGAAAGAGGACCTTTCACCACTCCTGACATGCCTGTTTTAATAGCTTCATAGAAATAATACAGGAACGGTGTGTTGTCTTCCTGACGCTCAAGTTAAACACATCATGGATTGGGTTGACAGATTACTAGGAGGGGCTGGAGAAGATCCAGCAGTCATGGTCCATATTAAAATCAATGACAAAGTTAGAGGTAAGTGGACCGTCCTTAAAAATTATTTTAGGGATTTAGGTCACAAGCTTAGGGCAAGGACCTCAAAGGTAGTGTTTCTGGAAATACAGAAGTTTAAGACCACTTGAAAAATGGCAAAAAAATCATATTTTACATTGTTGGATCTTAACAAGGTTCCAAGTAGAGCTTCAACATGCAACAAGAAGAAATGAGAGTGAGACAAAACATTATATTTGAACATTCAATTAATTGAAAATAACGATTAAACTGAAACAGGCTGTTTTTCAGCTGAGCCAAATCTTAGGACCACATGCCTTTAAAAGGCCAAATCTGTGCAAAGATGTGGATTTATTGTCATTTTCTGTCAGGTAGTCACACGTTGTGATGACGAAGGCAAAAAAACTCTTCCCTTTTCAACGTGGTTGGGTTGTTGAACTGCATAAGCAGGGTCTCTCACAGCGCGCCATCGCTGGTGAGGTGGGACGCAGTAAGACAGTCATTTGGAATTTCTTAAATGATCCTGAGGGTTTTGGAGCAAAAAAGTCAAGTGGAAGACCCAAGCACTGAGCCGGAGGATCCAATTGGCTGTCCGTCAAGACACTGGACGATCCTCGACCCAAATTATGGCCCTTACTGGTGCTGACTGCAGCCCCAAAACCATCAGATGACATCTGAGACTGAAGGGCTTCAAAAACAAAAAATGTCTTCAAAGACCTCCTCTCCTTGAATGCCACAGAACTGCTCGTTTGGACTTTGCAAGAGAGCACCAAACATGGGACATTCAAAGGTGGAAGAAAGTTTTATTCTCGGATGAGAAAAATTTAACCTTGATGGTCCTGATGGTTTCCAATGTTACTGGCATGATAAGCAGATCCCACCTGAGATGTTTTCTACACGCCACAGTGGAGGGGGCACCATAATGGTCTGGGGTGCTTTTTCATTCAGTGGAACAATGGAGCTTCAGGAAGTGCAGGGGCGTCAAACGGCCGCTGGCTATATCCAGATGTTGCAGAGAGCATTCCTCATGACTGAGGGCCCTCGTCTGTGCGGTAACGACTGGGTTTTTCAACAGGACAACGCTACAGTACACAATGCCCACAGGACAAGCGACTTCTTCCAGGAGAATAACATCACTCTTTTGGCCCACCCTGCGTGTTCCCCTGATCTAAATCCAATTGAGAACCTTTGGGGATGGATGGCAAGGGAAGTTTACAAAAATGGACAGCAGATGCCCTTCATGCGGCCGTCTTCACCACTCAGAGAAATGTTCCCACTCACCTCATGGAAACGCTTGCATCAAGCATGCCAAAACAAATTTTGGAAGTCATAAACAATAACGGCGGAGCTACTCATTACTGAGTTCATGTTTGGAAGTTGGATTTCTGTTTTGGGGGGGTTTATTTTTTTATTTTTGGAGGTGTGGTCCTAAACTTTTGATCAGCTGAAAAACAGCCTGTTTCAGTTTATTCGTTGTTTTCATTAAATTGAATGCTCAAAAAATGTTTTGTCTCACTTCCATTTCTTCTTGTTGCATGTTGAAGCGCTACTTGGAACCTTGTTAAGATCCAGCTATGCTAAATATGATTTTTTGCCATTTTTCAAGTGGTCTTGAACTTTTGATCAGGACTGTACTACCTGTACCATGAGCCATACAAGAAAGGCAGCAGGAGATTAGGGAGGTAAACAAATGGCTAAAGAACTGGTGTAGGAAGGAGGGGTTTGGGTTCCTGGAGAACTGGGCCGACTTCTCTGGGGAAGGGGCAGCTGTGTTGGGGGAGAAGATGGCTAGAAGGTTGGAGGAGTGTTTAAACTGGAGATTGGGGGGGGGGTTACATTATAGAAGGGGAAGATAGTGCAGATAGAGAACTGGGGCAAGGTAATGGAACTGGGGGAGGAATGGAAGGAGGGACTAGAACAGTTCATAAGGAAAGGTGTACGGTAAAAATATACATAAACCTCTTAATTGTATGTATACTAATGCCAGAAGCCTGACTAATAAAACTGATGAACTGGAATTAGTGATGTGTGAGGAGGACTATGACATAGTGGGAATAACTGAGACATGGCTGGATGATATTTATGACTGGCCACTACACCAGTGGTGCCCAACCATTTTTCATCTGAGGGCCGCACTAGACATGGTATAAATCTCGTGGCCCAGAACCATGCAGCTTTGCCAGAAAGAAATGCAAACACTGTGAGGGGGCACGTGTGGGCATTACTAAAATACAAAATATGTAGGCCTTCAAATCTGTGTTGGAGGCTGCGTTTGGAGCCTCTGTTGCAGATTCTGTCGAAAGACCCAAAAAAAGCCTTATATGCAGCACTTTTGTGTCCGGTAAAAAGACAGGATCCCGAACGGAAACTGAACGGATCCCATCATAGTCGGTGGAGTCTGTTCAGCTTCTTCCCTGTGGGGTGACAGGAGGAGGATGATACTTTGTATAGATAAGACGTGGCACACGTATCTCTTGAGGTTGTGGTGCTGGTTGTGTTGGCTTCCCAGCCACACTAACACATAGACAGAATAACAACCGCACTCAAATTGAATTCTTATGTGTTCGTTTTTATTTTGGGCAACTTCACCAATTTGTGACGTTTCGGTCATACGACCTTTATCAAACACTGTGATAATGAGAGAATATTTCAGTAAATATACAGTATAAAGGCAATATCAAAATTTATCATTGCACCCTATTTTGACATATGATATTGGCACTTTATAACATCGAAGATACTCAGATGAAAGTATCAAAAAGTCAAAACAGTCAGAACAATCCAGAAAAAAATAATAAAAGTAAGGAATACAAAATTAAAACTAAAAATTCAGAAATAATACAAAAACCGCTAATACGGCAATGCGGTCATATTCATTTACATGAATTATCAAAAGCATCAAAAACATAGCACTCCGTATATAGTAGATCGACGTTAAGGATAATTATTCTATTAATAAATAGATATATATTCTAAATATATTGGTATGCACAGATGAGTAAATGAATAAATCTGCGATCCTTTGATATAGCTAGCTTGAACTACAATTTAGAAACGACCTCTGTCCCAGACTGAGATTGACAGAGTGAAAATACACATTGTAAATACAAACAGATGCAATTGAGGCTAATTCTTATAGAACCGGGTGCCCCCATTTAGACAAAACAACACTTACCAAGTTGCCATAAGAAGGAGGAGAGACCATAGGAGAAGTGGAGCTGATGGTGTATCCACACCCATATAAACGCTATGGCTAGGTGGTGCATGTGTTCTAATATAGCCGGCCCGGGAGGAAATGACCGAAACCGGAAGTGCCCATGCGTTCCAAGCTGGAACGCATATCGCCCCATCTATTCAGGTGAATATAATCTTTATGTATGTCCGGGGGAGGTACTAGGTAATAGCGCTTGTGGTATAAAGAGAAGGAATGTTATTATGTGGGGTGTGACTATAAGTATTATACTATCCTAGGGAGATCGCGAACCGGAAGTGCGTTCCGGCCCTGACCGGAAATAACCAATGCGTTCCAGCTTGGAACGCATCGGATGCGATCATAGTTTTGAACCTAGGCCAGTGTCTGTAATCTAAGATGAGCATGAGATGGAATGGATGATGTGGAATATATAAGTTTGGGATATACAGTCTACACCTATAACAGAATAAATATGAGAAAAATCTTTATTTATAGTTGAAAGTGAAGATAATAAGCTAGTGAGGGAAGAAAAAATGAAAAATTTGAAAAGTAGAGAAAGAAGGGAGGTATAAAACAAAGAAAAAGGAAAGAAAAAAGAAAAAAAGAAAAAAGAGAGAAAAAAAGAGAAAAAAAGGGAAGAAAAAGAAGGAATAGAAGAGAAATGACGATCAGAGAAAAAGGTGGGGGGGGGGGGGGAAAGATCAGAAAGAAATAAAAGAACCAACACCTAGAAAAGGATATAGATAAAGATGGCAAACATTGGTGGGGGTCCGGTTCTTAGTGCATCTGAAAAAAACAAAAGGTAGATAATTAGTCATAATATCCACTATATGACACCTATACCAATGACATTACATTTATTTAAATAAACGAGGACAATTCATAATCTCTGTTGAGCCCCTTAGGTTCTAAACTCTGTAGCCTGTGTATCCAATATGCCTCACGTTTTTTAAGCATTTGCTGTCTATTACCTCCTCTTCTAGGTAATTAAATTTTTTCTATTACCTGAAATTTCAATTGGGATACGCTGTGTTTCATTTTGTGAAAATGGTGAGGGACCGGGAGCAATAAGTTCTCGCATCTGATAGTAGACTTATGTTGGCAGATACGATCCCTCACATTTTGGGTAGTTTCCCCTACATATATCAGGCCACATGGGCATTTCAGAAGATAAATTACATAATTGGATTGGCAAGTATGAAACCCCTTAATTTGGATGGACTCACCAGTCTGTGGATGATAAATTTTGTCTAGAGTTGAGCGAACACCTGGATGTTCGGGTTCGAGAAGTTCGGCCGAACATCCCGGAAATGTTCGGGTTCGGGATCCGAACCCGATCCGAACTTCGTCCCGAACCCGAACCCCATTGAAGTCAATGGGGACCCGAACTTTTCGGCACTAAAAAGGCTGTAAAACAGCCCAGGAAAGAGCTAGAGGGCTGCAAAAGGCAGCAACATGTAGGTAAATCCCCTGCAAACAAATGTGGATAGGGAAATGAATTAAAATAAAAATTAAATAAATAAAAATTAACCAAAATCAATTGGAGAGAGGTTCCATAGCAGAGAATCTGGCTTCCCGTCACCCACCACTGGAACAGTCCATTCTCAGATATTTAGGCCCCGGCACCCAGGCAGAGGAGAGAGGTCCCGTAACAGAGAATCTGTCTTCATGTCAGCAGAGAATTAGTCTGCATGTCATAGCAGAGAATGAGGCTTCACGTCAGCCACCACTGCAACAGTCCATTGGCATATATTTAGGCCCAGCACACACACAGGCAGAGGAGAGAGGTCCCGTAACAGACAATCTGGCTTCATGTCAGCAGAGAATCAGTCTGCATGTCATAGCAGAGAATCAGGCTTCACGTCAGCCACCACTGCAACAGTCCATTGGCATATATTTAGGCCCAGCACACACACAGGCAGAGGAGAGAGGTCCCGTAACAGAGAATCTGGCTTCATGTCAGCAGAGAATCAGTCTGCATGTCATAGCAGAGAATGAGGCTTCACGTCACCCACCACTGCAACAGTCCATTGGCATATATTTAGGCCTAGCACACAGGCAGAGCAGAGAGGTCCCGTAACAGACAATCTGGCTTCATGTCAGCAGAGAATCAGTCTGCATGTCATAGCAGAGAATCAGGCTTCACGTCAGCCACCACTGCAACAGTCCATTGGCATATATTTAGGCCTAGCACACAGGCAGAGCAGAGAGGTCCCGTAACAGACAATCTGGCTTCATGTCAGCAGAGAATCAGTCTGCATGTCATAGCAGAGAATGAGGCTTCACGTCAGCCACCACTGCAACAGTCCATTGGCATATATTTAGGCCTAGCACACAGGCAGAGCAGAGAGGTCCCGTAACAGACAATCTGGCTTCATGTCAGCAGAGAATCAGTCTGCATGTCATAGCAGAGAATCAGGCTTCACGTCAGCCACCACTGCAACAGTCCATTGGCATATATTTAGGCCTAGCACACAGGCAGAGCAGAGAGGTCCCGTAACAGACAATCTGGCTTCATGTCAGCAGAGAATCAGTCTGCATGTCATAGCAGAGAATGAGGCTTCACGTCAGCCACCACTGCAACAGTCCATTGGCATATATTTAGGCCTAGCACACAGGCAGAGCAGAGAGGTCCCGTAACAGACAATCTGGCTTCATGTCAGCAGAGAATCAGTCTGCATGTCATAGCAGAGAATCAGGCTTCACGTCAGCCACCACTGCAACAGTCCATTGTCATAAATTTAGGCCCAGCACCCAGGCAGAGGAGAGAGGTCCCGTAACAGACAATCTGGCTTCATGTCAGCAGAGAATTAGTCTGCATGTCATAGCAGAGAATCAGGCTTCATGTCAGCCACCACTGCAACAGTCCATTGGCATATATTTAGGCCCAGCACCCAGGCAGAGGAGGGAGGTCCCGTAACAGAGAATCTGTCTTCATGTCAGCAGAGAATCAGTCTGCATGTCATAGCAGAGAATGAGGCTTCACGTCAGCCACCACTGCAACAGTCCATTGGCATATATTTAGGCCTAGCACACAGGCAGAGGAGAGGTTCATTCAACTTTGGGTAGCCTCGCAATATAATGGTAAAATGAAAATAAAAATAGGATTGAATGAGGAAGTGCCCTGGAGTCCAATAATATATGGTTATGGGGAGGTAGTTAATGTCTAATCTGGACAAGGGACGGACAGGTCCTGTGGGATCCATGCCTGGTTCATTTTTATGAACGTCAGCTTGTCCACATTGGCTGTAGACAGGCGGCTGCGTTTGTCTGTAATGACGCCCCCTGCCGTGCTGAATACACGTTCAGACAAAACGCTGGCTGCCGGGCAGGCCAGCACCTCCAAGGCATAAAAGGCTAGCTCTGGCCACGTGGACAATTTAGAGACCCAGAAGTTGAATGGGGCCGAACCATCAGTCAGTTACGTGGAGGGGTGTGCACACGTACTGTTCCACCATGTTAGTGAAATGTTGCCTCCTGCTAACACGTTGCGTATCAGGTGGTGGTGCAGTTAGCTGTGGCGTGTTGACAAAAGTTTTCCACATCTCTGCCATGCTAACCCTGCCCTCAGAGGAGCTGGCCGTGACACAGCTGCCTTGGCGACCTCTTGCTCCTCCTCTGCCTTGGCCTTGGGCTTCCACTTGTTCCCCTGTGACATTTGGGAATGCTCTCAGTAGCGCGTCTACCAACGTGCGCTTGTACTCGCGCATCTTCCTATCACGCTCCAGTGCAGGAAGTAAGGTGGGCACATTGTCTTTGTAGCGTGGATCCAGCAGGGTGGCAACCCAGTAGTCCGCACAGGTTAAAATGTGGGCAACTCTGCTGTCGTTGCGCAGGCACTGCAGCATGTAGTCGCTCATGTGTGCCAGGCTGCCCAGGGGTAAGGACAAGCTGTCCTCTGTGGGAGGCGTATCGTCATCGTCCTGCCTTTCCCCCCAGCCACGCACCAGTGATGGACCCGAGCTGCGTTGGGTGCCACCCCGCTGTGACCATGCTTCATCCTCATCCTCATCCTCCTCCACCTCCTCCTCATCCTCGTCCTCCTCGTCCTCCAGTAGTGGGCCCTGGCTGGCCACATTTGTACCTGGCCTCTGCTGTTGCCAAAAACCTCCCTCTGAGTCACTTCGAAGAGACTGGCCTGAAAGTGCTAAAAATGACCCCTCTTCCTCCTCCTCCTGGGCCACCTCCTCTTCCATTATCGCCCTAAGTGTTTTCTCAAGGAGACATAGAAGTGGTATTGTAACGCTGATAACGGTGTCATCGCCACTGGCCATGTTGGTGGAGTACTCGAAACAGCGCAACAGGGCACACAGGTCTCGCATGGAGGCCCAGTCATTGGTGGTGAAGTGGTGCTGTTCTGTAGTGCGACTGACCCGTGCGTGCTGCAGCTGAAACTCCACTATGGCCTGCTGCTGCTCGCACAGTCTGTCCAGCATGTGCAAGGTGGAGTTCCACCTGGTGGGCACGTCGCATATGAGGCGGTGAGCGGGAAGGCCGAAGTTACGCTGTAGCGCAGACAGGCGAGCAGCAGCAGGATGTGAACGCCGGAAGCGCGAACAGACGGCCCGCACTTTATGCAGCAGCTCTGACATGTCGGGGTAGTTGTGAATGAACTTCTGCACCACCAAATTCAGCACATGCGCCAAGCAAGGGATGTGCGTCAAATTGGCTAGTCCCAGAGCTGCAACGAGATTTCGCCCATTATCACACACCACCAGGCCGGGCTTGAGGCTCACCGGCAGCAACCACTCGTCGGTCTGTTGTTCTATACCCCGCCACAACTCCTGTGCGGTGTGGGGCCTGTCCCCCAAACATATGAGTTTCAGAATGGCCTGCTGACGTTTACCCCGGGCTGTGCTGAAGTTGGTGGTGAAGGTGTGTGGCTGACTGGATGAGCAGGTGGAAGAAGAGGAGGAGGAAGCCGAGAAGGAGGAGGTGGCAACAGGAGGCAAAGAATGTTGCCCTGCGATCCTTGGCGGCGGAAGGACGTGCGCCAAACAGCTCTCCGCCTGGGGCCCAGCTGCCACTACATTTACCCAGTGTGCAGTTAGGGAGATATAGCGTCCCTGGCCGTGCTTACTGGTCCACGTATCTGTGGTTAGGTGGACCTTGCCACAGATGGCGTTGCGCAGTGCACACTTGATTTTATCGGATACTTGGTTGTGCAGGGAAGGCACGGCTCTCTTGGAGAAGTAGTGCCGGCTGGGAACAACATACTGTGGGACAGCAAGCGACATGAGCTGTTTGAAGCTGTCTGTGTCCACCAGCCTAAATGACAGCATTTCATAGGCCAGTAGTTTAGAAATGCTGGCATTCAGGGCCAGGGATCGAGGGTGGCTAGGTGGGAATTTACGCTTTCTATCAAATGTTTGTGAGATGGAGAGCTGAACGCTGGCGTGTGACATGGTTGAGACGCTTGGTGACGGAGGTGGTGGTGGTGGTGTTGGTGGTACATCCCCTGTTTGCTGGGCGGCAGGTGCCAACGTTCCTCCAGAGGCGGAGGAAGAGGCCGAGGCGGCAGCAGCAGAATAGGCCGAGGCGGCAGCAGCAGAAGAGGTAGCAGGGGGAGCCTGAGTGACTTCCTTGGTTTTAAGGTGTTTACTCCACTGCAGTTCATGCTTTGCATGCAGGTGCCTGGTCATGCAGGTTGTGCTCAGGTTCAGAACGTTAATGCCTCGCTTCAGGCTCTGATGGCACAGCGTGCAAACCACTCGGGTCTTGTCGTCAGCACATTGTTTGAAGAAGTGCCATGCCAGGGAACTCCTTGAAGCTGCCTTTGGGGTGCTCGGTCCCAGATGGCGGCGGTCAGTAGCAGGCGGAGTCTCTTGGCGGCGGGTGTTCTGCTTTTGCCCACTGCTCCCTCTTTTGCTACGCTGTTGGCTCGGTCTCACCACTGCCTCTTCCTCCGAACTGTGAAAGTCAGTGGCACGACCTTCATTCCATGTGGGGTCTAGGACCTCATCGTCCCCTGCATCGTCTTCCACCCAGTCTTGATCCCTGACCTCCTGTTCAGTCTGCACACTGCAGAAAGACGCAGCAGTTGGCACCTGTGTTTCGTCATCATCAGAGACATGCTGAGGTGGTATTCCCATGTCCTCATCATCAGGAAACATAAGTGGTTGTGCGTCAGTGCATTCTATGTCTTTCACCGCTGGGGAAGGGCTAGGTGGATGCCCTTGGGAAACCCTGCCAGCGGAGTCTTCAAACAGCATAAGAGACTGCTGCATAACTTGAGGCTGAGACAGTTTCCCTGGTATGCATGGGGGTGATGTGACAGACTGATGGGGTTGGTTTTCAGGCGCCATCTGTGCGCTTTCTGCAGAAGACTGGGTGGGAGATAATGTGAACGTGCTGGATCCACTGTCGGCCACCCAATTGACTAATGCCTGTACCTGCTCAGGCCTTACCATCCTTAGAACGGCATTGGGCCCCACCATATATCGCTGTAAATTCTGGCGGCTACTGGGACCTGAGGTAGTTGGTACACTAGGACGTGTGGATGTGGCAGAACGGCCACGTCCTCTCCCAGCACCAGAGGGTCCACTAACACCACCACGACCATGTCCACGTCCGCGTCCCTTACTAGATGTTTTTCTCATTGTTATGGTTCACCACAACAACAAATATATTATTTGGCCCAATGTATTGTATTCAAATTCAGCGGGATATAAATTTGAGGCCTAGTATTTAGGCGCTGGGTGACCGGTATGGATTTAGTGACAGAATTAGACTTGGAAATGCACAGAAGCGTGTGTGTGAAGTTATTCTGAATGACCCTATGTGCACCTTCAATATGATCTACCCTTTTAGGGATAGATTTCAAATAGCTCTGATATAGCAGAAACGACTAAATTATGAAATTGCTAAATTGGGAATTGTATTTCAACCCAGAACAAAAAATGTGCTTTGACGGACACTAAATAACTTTCCCAGCCACAACAGGACAGCGGTAACGAGAGATTTAGCGGGATATAAATTTGAGGCCTAGTATTTAGGCGCTGGGTGACAGGTATGGGTTTAGTGACAGAATTAGATTTGGAAATGCACAGTAGCGGGTGTGTGAAGTTATTCTGAATGACCCTATGTGCACCTTGAATATTATATACCCTTTTAGGGATAGATTTCAAATAGCTCTGATATAGCAGAAACCACTAAATTATGAAATTGCTAAATTGGGAATTGTATTTCAACCCAGAACAAGAAATGTGCTTGAACGGACACTAAATAACTCGCCCAGCTACAGCACTAGGGACAGATTTAGCGGGATATAAATTTGAGGCCTAGTATTTAGGCGCTGGGTGACAGGTATGGGTTTAGTGCCAGAATTAGACTTGGAAATACACAGTAGCGGGTGTGTGTGAAGTTATTCTGAATGACCCAATGTGCACCTTGAATATTATATACCCTTTTAGGGATAGATTTCAAATAGCTCTGATATAGCAGAAACCACTAAATTATGAAATTGCTAAATTGGGAATTGTATTTCAACCCAGAACAAGAAATGTGCTTGAACGGACACTAAATAACTCGCCCAGCTACAGCACTAAGGACAGATTTAGCGGGATATAAATTTGAGGCCTAGTATTTAGGCGCTGGGTGACAGGTATGGGTTTAGTGCCAGAATTAGACTTGGAAATACACAGTAGCGGGTGTGTGTGAAGTTATTCTGAATGACCCAATGTGCACCTTGAATATTATATACCCTTTTAGGGATAGATTTCAAATAGCTCTGATATAGCAGAAACCACTAAATTATGAAATTGCTAAATTGGGAATTGTATTTCAACCCAGAACAAGAAATGTGCTTGAACGGACACTAAATAACTCGCCCAGCTACAGCACTAGGGACAGATTTAGCTGGATATAAATTTGAGGCCTAGTATTTAGGCGCTGGGTGACAGGTATGGGTTTAGTGCCAGAATTAGACTTGGAAATACACAGTAGCGGGTGTGTGTGAAGTTATTCTGAATGACCCAATGTGCACCTTGAATATTATATACCCTTTTAGGGATAGATTTCAAATAGCTCTGATATAGCAGAAACCACTAAATTATGAAATTGCTAAATTGGGAATTGTATTTCAACCCAGAACAAGAAATGTGCTTGAACGGACACTAAATAACTCGCCCAGCTACAGCACTAAGGACAGATTTAGCGGGATATAAATTTGAGGCCTAGTATTTAGGCGCTGGGTGACAGGTATGGGTTTAGTGCCAGAATTAGACTTGGAAATACACAGTAGCGGGTGTGTGTGAAGTTATTCTGAATGACCCAATGTGCACCTTGAATATTATATACCCTTTTAGGGATAGATTTCAAATAGCTCTGATATAGCAGAAACCACTAAATTATGAAATTGCTAAATTGGGAATTGTATTTCAACCCAGAACAAGAAATGTGCTTGAACGGACACTAAATAACTCGCCCAGCTACAGCACTAAGGACAGATTTAGCGGGATATAAATTTGAGGCCTAGTATTTAGGCGCTGGGTGACAGGTATGGGTTTAGTGCCAGAATTAGACTTGGAAATACACAGTAGCGGGTGTGTGTGAAGTTATTCTGAATGACCCAATGTGCACCTTGAATATTATATACCCTTTTAGGGATAGATTTCAAATAGCTCTGATATAGCAGAAACCACTAAATTATGAAATTGCTAAATTGGGAATTGTATTTCAACCCAGAACAAGAAATGTGCTTGAACGGACACTAAATAACTCGCCCAGCTACAGCACTAAGGACAGATTTAGCGGGATATAAATTTGAGGCCTAGTATTTAGGCGCTGGGTGACAGGTATGGGTTTAGTGCCAGAATTAGACTTGGAAATACACAGTAGCGGGTGTGTGTGAAGTTATTCTGAATGACCCAATGTGCACCTTGAATATTATATACCCTTTTAGGGATAGATTTCAAATAGCTCTGATATAGCAGAAACCACTAAATTATGAAATTGCTAAATTGGGAATTGTATTTCAACCCAGAACAAGAAATGTGCTTGAACGGACACTAAATAACTCGCCCAGCTACAGCACTAGGGACAGATTTAGCTGGATATAAATTTGAGGCCTAGTATTTAGGCGCTGGGTGACAGGTATGGGTTTAGTGCCAGAATTAGACTTGGAAATACACAGTAGCGGGTGTGTGTGAAGTTATTCTGAATGACCCAATGTGCACCTTGAATATTATATACCCTTTTAGGGATAGATTTCAAATAGCTCTGATATAGCAGAAACCACTAAATTATGAAATTGCTAAATTGGGAATTGTATTTCAACCCAGAACAAGAAATGTGCTTGAACGGACACTAAATAACTCGCCCAGCTACAGCACCTTAGGACAGATTTAGCGGGATATAAATTTGAGGCCTAGTATTTAGGCGCTGGGTGACAGGTATGGGTTTAGTGCCAGAATTAGACTTGGAAATACACAGTAGCGGGTGTGTGTGAAGTTATTCTGAATGACCCAATGTGCACCTTGAATATTATATACCCTTTTAGGGATAGATTTCAAATAGCTCTGATATAGCAGAAACCACTAAATTATGAAATTGCTAAATTGGGAATTGTATTTCAACCCAGAACAAGAAATGTGCTTGAACGGACACTAAATAACTCGCCCAGCTACAGCACTAAGGACAGATTTAGCGGGATATAAATTTGAGGCCTAGTATTTAGGCGCTGGGTGACAGGTATGGGTTTAGTGCCAGAATTAGACTTGGAAATACACAGTAGCGGGTGTGTGTGAAGTTATTCTGAATGACCCAATGTGCACCTTGAATATTATATACCCTTTTAGGGATAGATTTCAAATAGCTCTGATATAGCAGAAACCACTAAATTATGAAATTGCTAAATTGGGAATTGTATTTCAACCCAGAACAAGAAATGTGCTTGAACGGACACTAAATAACTCGCCCAGCTACAGCACTAAGGACAGATTTAGCGGGATATAAATTTGAGGCCTAGTATTTAGGCGCTGGGTGACAGGTATGGGTTTAGTGCCAGAATTAGACTTGGAAATACACAGTAGCGGGTGTGTGTGAAGTTATTCTGAATGACCCAATGTGCACCTTGAATATTATATACCCTTTTAGGGATAGATTTCAAATAGCTCTGATATAGCAGAAACCACTAAATTATGAAATTGCTAAATTGGGAATTGTATTTCAACCCAGAACAAGAAATGTGCTTGAACGGACACTAAATAACTCGCCCAGCTACAGCACTAAGGACAGATTTAGCGGGATATAAATTTGAGGCCTAGTATTTAGGCGCTGGGTGACCGGTATGGATTTAGTGACAGAATTAGACTGGGATATGGCCAAAAAATAAACAGACTATTGCTGGTTAAATGCACTTGGTGTGACAGCTTCACCCTGATGTAGGCTTTAGCCAAAAAACAACCACACCATTGAGGGTTAAATGCACTTGGTGACAGGCGCAGCTTGCCCCTGATTTAGTATATGGCCAAAAAATGAACAGACTATTGCTGGTTAAATGCACTTGGTGTGACAGCTTCACCCTGATGTAGGCTTTAGCCAAAAAACAACCACACCATTGAGGGTTAAATGCACTTGGTGACAGGCGCAGCTTGCCCCTGATTTTGTATATGGCCAAAAAATGAACAGACTATTGCTGGTTAAATGCACTTGGTGTGACAGCTTCACCCTGATGTAGGCTTTAGCCAAAAAACAACCACACCATTGAGGGTTAAATGCACTTGGTCGCAGCTTGTGCTGGCGCACCACAAGACACAAAATGGCCGCCGATCACCCCAGAAAAATGTGACTGACAAACGGTCTGGGCAGCCTAAAAACAGTGAGCAATTGAGGATCAGCAGCTCAATGATCCACAGCTGCAGATCGATCAGTTAATCAAGTCCTTTGGAGGAGTTAATCTGCCTAATCTCGCCCTACTGTCGCAGCCGCAACCTCTCCCTACGCTAATCAGAGCAGAGTGACGGGCGGCGCTATGTGACTCCAGCTTAAATAGAGGCTGGGTCACATGGTGCTCTGGCCAATCACAGCCATGCCAATAGTAGGCATGGCTGTGATGGCCTCTTGGGGCAAGTAGTATGACGCTTGTTGATTGGCTGCTTTGCAGCCTTTCAAAAAGCGCCAAGAAAGCGTCACAAAAGCGCGAAGAAAGCGACGAACACCGAACCCGAACCCGGACTTTTACGAAAATGTCCGGGTTCGGGTCCGTGTCACGGACACCCCAAAATTCGGTACGAACCCGAACTATACAGTTCGAGTTCGCTCATCCCTAATTTTGTCCCTTTTCATTACGTTGGAGCATTGCGCACAATGTAGACAGGGAAACGTACCCTGTCTTGCTTTACCAAGTAGGCGCTGATGTAAAGTGGTACTGCTCGGGCCAATATCCGCTCTGACAAGCCAATCACGTAGATTTTTAGGTCTCCTACTACATGGTAGACATCGTGTTTGGAATTCCTCTATGTTGGGGAAGGAACGAGTGAGTACGTTCCAATGTTTATTGAGAATATTTATAATCTTGTAGGAATGTGGATGATAAGTATGTACAAAGGGGATTCTTTTTTTATTTTCTCTTCTTAGTTGTGGACTGGAATCTGGTTTTGGTGAGATTATTTCCTGAGGGTATCCTCTCTGCTGGAATTTGGAGGTCATTTCTAATAATCTTTTCTGTTTATTCTCCTCTGATGTTACTATTCTTTTGATACGCTCAAATTGTGATCTGGGTAATGATTTTTTTGTGGAAGGTGCATGACAGCTCCTATAATGAAGTAAATTATTTCTGTCCGTAGGTTTACGGTACAGATCTATATGTAGGGAGCCATCCTGTTGTTTGAGAACCAAGGTGTCAAGAAAACTAATACTTTGCTGATCATAGTGTATTGTGAATTGTAACTCTGGGTAGATAGAATTAACCATAGAAAAGAATCCGAGGCAGCAAAGAGAAAGAAATTTTTGCGAGATTCAGAAGACTACAGGAACAATCGTGTATACAGATGGCAGGAATCCTACTTCTCACAAAATCGCAGGAGATCATCTTCACAAGCCTCCTCAGGTTCCAGCACAGACACCAATATGGAATCATCTCGATCAACCGGTTTTTTAGGCCGACGCTCACAAGGCAGAAACCGATACGGAGGGGGAGACAACCAAAGAGGACGAACAACAGTCACGACGCGCTCCCAGGTAAGGAAGAACCGATTGTGATTAACATTTCATCATCCCTTCTCAGTCCTGCGGAACTTATGCTATTGCAAAAAGGACTTTCATTTTGCCCGACATATAATTTCAATACTTTTCAGTTAGAGATGGACCTACAAAGATTCTACCGCAATCTGAGATTGAAAGCACATTTCAGTGATAAAGCTATCACTGAAATGCCGGAACCTAAGAAGGATAACACTATCACACTTAAGTCTTTAGGTCTACGAGTAAAATCACATTTTACCCCCCCCCCCAAGGACTAACTCTGCAATAGAGACATTTGTAAATTTGGTAAATAGAGACATCTCCACCTTTACCAAAAAGGTGAAAAGTGGGGATTATTACATTTCTCCGAATCTGTCTAATATAGAGCGCCAGACCTTGATGACACTCACTAAAAACCGTGATTTAGTGATCAAACCTGCGGACAAAGGCGGAGCCATTGTGGTTATGAACCGCACAGAGTATAGAGCAGAAATCCTACGTCAACTAGACGACAGGAATATCTATGAGAAAGTAAGCTCCAATCCGACCTTTCAGATATCATCCCTTATCCAAACGACACTTACCCATCACTCAACACAGGGTACTATTGATGATGACATCATAAAATTCCTGATAAATCAATACCCCATAACTCCTGTATTTTATACACTCCCCAAGATACATAAGACTCTCAATAAACCTCCAGGCCGTCCCATTGTGGCATCAACAGATTCAATTCTGTCCCCCCTTTCTATTCTATTAGAGAAAGTCCTTACTCTCCTAATTAAAACTACTCAGTCCTTCCTATTAGATACTAGTGCATTCCTCAATGTCATTCGAAAATCAGGTCCTCTCTCGAATCAATGTTATCTCGTTACATGGGATGTCAATAGCCTCTACACGTCCATTCACCACACCAAAGGTATCAGGGCTACTAAACTCCTTCTAGAGGAAGCCGACACACCACCTCAACTTGTCCAATTTTATTTGGATCTCCTTACCATAGTTTTGCAAAAAAACTTTTTTATGTTTGAGGATTCTTTTTATATACAGAAACAAGGAACCGCAATGGGGTCACATGCAGCGCCACCTTATGCTAATGCATATATGACAAGATTCGAGATAGAACACATATACCCACAGGATCTATTTAAACAGCATGCTAAAATCTGGAAAAGATACATAGATGACATTTTTTGTCTATGGGAAGGCTCGGAGGAGTCACTTACAAATTTTCATTTATATCTTAATTCTATCTACCCAGAGTTACAATTCACAATACACTATGATCAGCAAAGTATTAGTTTTCTTGACACCTTGGTTCAAAAACAACAGGATGGCTCCCTACATACAGATCTGTACCGTAAACCTACGGACAGAAATAATTTACTTCATTATAGGAGCTGTCATGCACCTTCCACAAAAAAATCATTACCCAGATCACAATTTGAGCGTATCAAAAGAATAGTAACATCAGAGGAGAATAAACAGAAAAGATTATTAGAAATGACCTCCAAATTCCAGCAGAGAGGATACCCTCAGGAAATAATCTCACCAAAACCAGATTCCAGTCCACAACTAAGAAGAGAAAATAAAAAAAGAATCCCCTTTGTACATACTTATCATCCACATTCCTACAAGATTATAAATATTCTCAATAAACATTGGAACGTACTCACTCGTTCCTTCCCCAACATAGAGGAATTCCAAACACGATGTCTACCATGTAGTAGGAGACCTAAAAATCTACGTGATTGGCTTGTCAGAGCGGATATTGGCCCGAGCAGTACCACTTTACATCAGAGCCTACTTGGTAAAGCAAGACAGGGTACGTTTCCCTGTCTACATTGTGCGCAATGCTCCAACGTAATGAAAGGGGACAAAATTTATCATCCACAGACTGGTGAGTCCATCCAAATTAAGGGGTTTCATACTTGCCAATCCAATTATGTAATTTATCTTCTGAAATGCCCATGTGGCCTGATATATGTAGGGGAAACTACCCAAAATGTGAGGGATCGTATCTGCCAACATAAGTCTACTATCAGATGCGAGAACTTATTGCTCCCGGTCCCTCACCATTTTCACAAAATGAAACACAGCGTATCCCAATTGAAATTTCAGGTAATAGAAAAAATTTAATCACCTAGAAGAGGAGGTAATAGACAGCAAATGCTTAAAAAACGTGAGGCATATTGGATACACAGGCTACAGAGTTTAGAACCTAAGGGGCTCAACAGAGATTATGAATTGTCCTCGTTTATTTAAATAAATGTAATGTCATTGGTATAGGTGTCATATAGTGGATATTATGACTAATTATCTACCTTTTGTTTTTTTCAGATGCACTAAGAACCGGACCCCCACCAATGTTTGCCATCTTTACCTATATCCTTTTCTAGGTGTTGGTTCTTTTATTTCTTTCTGATCTTTCCCCCCCCCCCCCACCTTTTTCTCTGATCGTCATTTCTCTTCTATTCCTTCTTTTTCTTCCCTTTTTTTCTCTTTTTTTCTCTCTTTTTTCTTTTTTTCTTTTTTCTTTCCTTTTTCTTTGTTTTATACCTCCCTTCTTTCTCTACTTTTCTAATTTTTCATTTTTTCTTCCCTCACTAGCTTATTATCTTCACTTTCAACTATAAATAAAGATTTTTCTCATATTTATTCTGTTATAGGTGTAGACTGTATATCCCAAACTTATATATTCCACATCATCCATTCCATCTCATGCTCATCTTAGATTACAGACAATGGCCTAGGTTCAAAACTATGATCGCATCCGATGCGTTCCAAGCTGGAACGCATTGGTTATTTCCGGTCAGGGCCGGAACGCACTTCCGGTTCGCGATCTCCCGAGGATAGTATAATACTTATAGTCACACCCCACATAATAACAATCCTTCTCTTTATACCACAAGCGCTATTACCTAGTACCTCCCCCGGACATACATAAAGATTATATTCACCTGAATAGATGGGGCGATATGCGTTCCAGCTTGGAACGCATGGGCACTTCCGGTTTCGGTCATTTCCTCCCGGGCCGGCTATATTAGAACACATGCACCACCTAGCCATAGCGTTTATATGGGTGTGGATACACCATCAGCTCCACTTCTCCTATGGTCTCTCCTCCTTCTTATGGCAACTTGGTAAGTGTTGTTTTGTCTAAATGGGGGCACCCGGTTCTATAAGAATTAGCCTCAATTGCATCTGTTTGTATTTACAATGTGTATTTTCACTCTGTCAATCTCAGTCTGGGACAGAGGTCGTTTCTAAATTGTAGTTCAAGCTAGCTATATCAAAGGATCGCAGATTTATTCATTTATTCATTTACTCATCTGTGCATACCAATATATTTAGAATATATATCTATTTATTAATAGAATAATTATCCTTAACGTCGATCTACTATATACGGAGTGCTATGTTTTTGATGCTTTTGATAATTCATGTAAATGAATATGACCGCATTGCCGTATTAGCGGTTTTTGTATTATTTCTGAATTTTTCGTTTTAATTTTGTATTCCTTACTTTTATTATTTTTTTCTGGATTGTTCTGACTGTTTTGACTTTTTGATACTTTCATCTGAGTATCTTCGATGTTATAAAGTGCCAATATCATATGTCAAAATAGGGTGCAATGATAAATTTTGATTTTGCCTTTATACTGTATATTTACTGAAATATTCTCTCATTATCACAGTGTTTGATAAAGGTCGTATGACCGAAACGTCACAAATTGGTGAAGTTGCCCAAAATAAAAACGAACACATAAGAATTCAATTTGAGTGCGGTTGTTATTCTGTCTATGTGACAGGAGGAGGGGGAGCAAGGTCACTAGTGGGGTGACAGGAGGAGGGGGAGCAGGGTCACTAGTGGGGTGACAGGAGGAGGAAGAAGCAGGGTCACTAGTGAGGTGACAGGAGGAGGGGGGAGCAGGGTCACTAGTGGGGTGACAGGAGGAGGGGGGAGTAGGGTCACTAGTGGGGTGACAGGAGGAGGGGGGAGCAGGGTCACTAGTCGGGTGACAGGAGGAGAGGGAAGCAGGGTCACTAGTGGGGTGACAGGAGGAGGGGTAAGCAGAGTCACTAGTGAGGTGACAGGAGGAGGGGGAAGCAGGGTCACTAGTGTGGTGACAGGAGGAGGGGGGAGCAAGGTCACTAGTGGGGTGACAGGAGGAGGGGGAAGAGGGTCACTAGTTGGGTGACAGGAGGAGGGGGGGAGAGGGTCACTAGTGGGGTGACCGGAGGAGAAGGGAGCAGGGTCACTAGTGAGGTGGCAGGAGGAGGGGGAAACAGGGTCACTAGTGGGGTGACAGGAGGAGGGGGAGCAGGGTCACTAGTGGGGTGACAGGAGGAGGGGGCAGGAGCGTCACTAGTGAGGTGACAGGAGGAGGGGGGAGCAGGGTCACTTATAGTGGGGTCACAGGAGGAGGGGGAAACAGGGTCACTAGTGGGGTGACAGGAGGAGGGGAAAGCAGGGTCACTAGTGAGGTGACAGGAGGCGGGGGAGCAGGGTCACTAGTGGGGTGATAGGAGGAGGGGGGAGCAGGGTCACCAGGGACCAGTCACATGAGTCCACGGCTATTTACCTCTCCAGCGGCCCTGTCATGTGTCCCAAGGTCCTCGGGCAGCGCGCCCCTCTCTCCTTACAACAGCCACCCCTGGAGCTGGTCCCTCCTCCTTCCAGCTCCCGCCGGATTCCCCTGCTGCAGGACCTGTATCACTTCGGCGCGCACCTATACCAACCAAAAACAAAGCTCCTTGCTGTAAGTAGCTTTGCTGTTGGTTATTTCAGGCACAGGCAGCATCGCTGTGCTGCCTGTGCCGTTCACAGCGCTCACGGCACTGATGAATGTGGGGGGAAACTCTAAGGCGTATTGGTATGCCTTAGACTTTTTCCAGGGAGTCGCACTGGCCGAAGGTTGTGCATCACTGTTCTACACAATGACCCTAGGACATGATAACAATAAATACAGATCACACATACCCTTACCCTGATCACTAACTTATCCGCAGAGGTTACATCCTAGCAGCTAAAGGACCTTTGATGATGTCACAGTCATGTGATCAGACTGTTACAATGTACAGGGAGTGCAGAATTATTAGGCAAGTTGTATTTTTGAGGATTAATTTTATTATTGAACAACAACCATGTTCTCAATGAACCCAAAAAACTCATTAATATCAAAGCTGAATATTTTTGGAAGTAGTTTTTAGTTTGTTTTTAGTTTTAGCTATTTTAGGGGGATATCTGTGTGTGCAGGTGACTATTACTGTACATAATTATTAGGCAACTTAACAAAAAACAAATATATACCCATTTCAATTATTTATTTTTACCAGTGAAACCAATATAACATCTCAACATTCACAAATATACATTGGCGCGCTGTGAGAGACCCTGCTTATGCAGTTCAACAACCCAACCACGTTGAAAAGGGAAGAGTTTTTTTGCCTTCGTCATCACAACGTGTGACTACCTGACAGAAAATGACAATAAATCCACATCTTTGCACAGATTTGGCCTTTTAAAGGCATGTGGTCCTAAGATTTGGCTCAGCTGAAAAACAGCCTGTTTCAGTTTAATCGTTATTTTCAATTAATTGAATGTTCAAATATAATGTTTTGTCTCACTCTCATTTCTTCTTGTTGCATGTTGAAGCTCTACTTGGAACCTTGTTAAGATCCAACAATGTAAAATATGATTTTTTTGCCATTTTTCAAGTGGTCTTAAACTTCTGTATTTCCAGAAACACTACCTTTGAGGTCCTTGCCCTAAGCTTGTGACCTAAATCCCTAAAATAATTTTTAAGGACGGTCCACTTACCTCTAACTTTGTCATTGATTTTAATATGGACCATGACTGCTGGATCTTCTCCAGCCCCTCCTAGTAATCTGTCAACCCAATCCATGATGTGTTTAACTTGAGCGTCAGGAAGACAACACACCGTTCCTGTATTATTTCTATGAAGCTATTAAAACAGGCATGTCAGGAGTGGTGAAAGGTCCTCTTTCTAAAATGCCGATCTTAATAAATGTCCCCCTATATCTGTAGTCTATATAATTTGCTATGTAATAAGTTTATGTGAATTATATATAGTGACTATAATTAGTTTGTATACACTAATATGTGATATAGATGTGTGAATGATATAAGGTATATATCTATAATTTCTATACATGGATATGTAATATACAGGGAGTGCAGAATTATTAGGCAAGTTGTATTTTTGAGGATTAATTTTATTATTGAACAACAACCATGTTCTCAATGAACCCAAAAAACTCATTAATATCAAAGCTGAATATTTTTGGAAGTAGTTTTTAGTTTGTTTTTAGTTTTAGCTATTTTAGGGGGATATCTGTGTGTGCAGGTGACTATTACTGTACATAATTATTAGGCAACTTAACAAAAAACAAATATATGCCCATTTCAATTATTTATTTTTACCAGTGAAACCAATATAACATCTCAACATTCACAAATATACATTTCTGACATTCAAAAACAAAACAAAAACAAATCAGTGACCAATATAGCCACCTTTCTTTACAAGGACACTCAAAAGCCTGCCATCCATGGATTCTGTCAGTGTTTTGATCTGTTCACCATCAACATTGCGTGCAGCAGCAACCACAGCCTCCCAGACACTGTTCAGAGAGGTGTACTGTTTTCCCTCCTTGTAAATCTCACATTTGATGATGGACCACAGGTTCTCAATGGGGTTCAGATCAGGTGAACAAGGAGGCCATGTCATTAGATTTTCTTCTTTTATACCCTTTCTTGCCAGCCACGTTGTGGAGTACTTGGACGCGTGTGATGGAGCATTGTCCTGCATGAAAATCATGTTTTTCTTACCTTGCAGACTTCTTCCTGTACCACTGCTTGAAGAAGGTGTCTTCCAGAAACTGGCAGTAGGACTGGGAGTTGAGCTTGACTCCATCCTCAACCCAAAAAGGCCCCACAAGCTCATCTTTGATAATACCAGCCCAAACCAGCCCAACCAGTACTCCACCTCCACCTTGCTGGCATCTGAGTCGGACTGGAGCTCTCTGCCCTTTACCAATCCAGCCATCTGGCCCATCAAGACTCACTCTCATTTCATCAGTCCATAAAACCTTAGAAAAATTGAGATATTTCTTGGCCCAGTCTTGACGTTTCAGCTTGTGTGTCTTGTTCAGTGGTGGTCGTCTTTCAGCCTTTCTTACCTTGGCCATGTCTCTGAGTATTGCACACCTTGTGCTTTTGGGCACTCCAGTGATGTTGCAGCTCTGAAATATGGACAAACTGGTGGCAAGTGGCATCTTGGCAGCTGCATGCTTGACTTTTCTCAGTTCATGGGCAGTTATTTTGCGCCTTGGTTTTTCCACACGCTTCTTGCGACCCTGTTGACTATTTGATTGTTCGATGATCACGCTTCAGAAGCTTTGCAATTTTAACCCCTTAAGGACACAGCCTTTTTACACCTTAGGACCAGGCCATTTTTTGCAAATCTGACCAGTGTCACTTTAAGTGCTGATAACTTTAAAACGCTTTGACTTATCCAGGCCGTTCTGAGATTGTTTTTTCGTCACATATTGTACTTCATGACACTGGTGAAATGAAGTCAAAAAAATATTTTTTTTTGCACCAAAAAATACCTAATTTAACAAATTTTTGGAAAAATTAGCAAATTTCAAAGTTTCAGTTTCTCTACTTCTGTAATACATAGTAATACCCCCAAAAATTATGATGACTTTACATTCCCCATATGTCTACTTTATGTTTGAATTGTTTTGGGAATGATATTTTATTTTTTGGGGATGTTATAAGGCTTAGAAGTTTAGAAGCAAATCTTGAAATTTTTCAGCAATTTACAAAAACGACATTTTTAGGGACCAGTTCAGGTCTGAAGTCACTTTGCGAGGCTTACATAATAGAAACCACCCAAAAATGACCCCATCTAAGAAACTACACCCCTCAAGGTATTCAAAACTGATTTTACATACGTTGTTAACCCTTTAGGTGTTGCACAAGAGTTATTGGCAAATGGGGATGAAATTTGAGAATTTCTTTTTTTTGTCAAAATTTTTTATTTTAACCAATTTTTTCCACTAACAAAGCAAGGGTTAACAGCCAAACAAGACTGTATCTTTATTGCCCTGACTCTGCCGTTTACAGAAACACCCAATATGTGGCCGTACACTACTGTACGGCCACACAGCGGGGCATAGAGTGAAAGGTGCGCCGTTTGGTTTTTGGAGGGCTGATTTTTATGGACCGGTTTATTTACACCGTGTCCTGTTTCAACCCCCTGATGCACCCCTGGAGTCGAAACTCCCTAAAAGTGACCCCATCTAAGAAACTACACCCCTCAAGGTATTCAAAACTGATTTTACATACGTCGTTAACCCTTTAGGTGTTGCACAAGAGTTATTGGCAAATGGGGATGAAATTGGAAAATTTCATTTTTTTGCCTTATTTTCCATTTTAACCCATGTTTTCTACTAATAAAGCAAGGGTTAACAGCCAAACAAGACTGTATCTTTATTACCCTGACTCTGCCGTTTACAGAAACACCCAATATGTGGCCGTACACTACTGTACGGCCACACAGCGGGGCGTAGATTGAAAGGTGCGCCGTTTGGTTTTTGGAGGGCTGATTTTTATGGACCGGTTTATTTACACCGTGTCCTGTTTCAACCCCCCTGATGCACCCCTGGAGTCGAAACTCCCTAAAAGTGACCCCATTTTGGAAACTACGGGATAAGGTGGCATTTTTTGGGGGAGTATTTTTAGGGTAAATATAATTTTTGGTTGCTCTATATTACATTTTTGTGAGGCAAGGTTACCAAAAATTGAAATTCTGATATTTCATCTCCATTTGCCATTAACTGTTGAGGAACACCTAAAGGGTTAATAAAGTTTGTATAATCATTTTTGAATACCTTGAGGGGTGTAGTTTCTTAGATGGGGTCAATTTTAGGGAGTTTTTACTCTAGGGGGGCATCAGGGGGGCTTCAAAAGGGATATGGTGTCAATAAAAAAGGCCATCAAAATCGGCCTTCCAGAAACCATGTCGGTCCTTTCCTTTTGCAGCCTCCCTTTTACGGATACAGCAGTTTACGACCACAAATGTGGCGTTTCTGTAAACTGCAGTATCAGGGTAATAAATTTTAACTTTTGTTTGGTTGTTAACCCTTGTTTTGTTACCGGAAAAAACGGACTGAAATGGAAAAGTGCCAAAAATAGCGGTTTTGGCACCGTTTTTTTTTTTTTTTTTTAACCGTGTTAATCTGGGTAGTTAGGTCATGGGATATTGTTATAGAGGAGATTCTTACGGACGCGGCAATATCTAATAAGTCTACTTTTTTTTTTACAATTATTTAGGTTTTTGACTATATTATCTTTTTTGATACAACATTTTTTTTGGGGTATCTCTAAAGTCTAAGTGTCATTTTTTTTATTTTCTTTTAGCCAATTATCTTATGTGGGGGCTCATTTTTTGCGGGATGAGCGGACGGTTTTATTGGCACTATTTTGGGGGCTATATGACTTTTTGATCGCTTGCTATTAAACTTTTTGTTATGTAAGGTGACAAAAAAAATTTTTTTTTGCACCTATTTTTTTTTATTTTTTTACTGTGTTAATCTGGGGGGTTGGGTCATGGGGTATTTTTATAGAGGAGATTCTTACGGACGTGGCGATACCTAATAAGTCAACTTTTTTTTTACAATTATTTAGGTTTTAGACTATATTATCCTTTTTGATACCCTAAAAAAATTTTTGTATCTCTAAAGTCTAAGAGTCATTTTCTATTTTTTTTTTTATCTGATTATCTTATGTGGGGGCTCATTTTTTGCGGGATGAGATGACGTTTTTTTTTGCACCTTTTTTATTTTTTCTGGACCGTGTTAATCTGGGGGGTTAGGTCATGGGGCATTTTTATAGAGGAGATTATTACCGACGCAGCAATACCTATGTCTACTTTTAATAAATTATTTTAGTTTTTTTGGGTGTCTCAAGTCTGAGAACCATTTTTTTTTATCCGATGTCAGTGCTAAATTGGGATATAAATTTAGTACTCCATGGAAGTGTGATACTCCCTGAAGCAACCGTCAATGCAGAGGCCCGGATGATCGGGGCATGTGTCGCACTGAGTAGTCGTGTCCTTCCGTATCCCCCTCCTGCGACACACTCTGCACTTTTTTGGGGTTCGTCCCTTCTTTCCAGTATGGGGGACCACACCTGGAAAGTGTTGGCCAGGGACGATCCGGGCGCCTACAGTTCCCGAGGTACTCCGGCCTGCTCTTTCCCGGTCCGAAAAGATCAGGGCCTTGAGGACTGCCTCATAGAACTGGAGGAATGTCCCTGTGCTGCCAGCGCTTCGGGATAGTACAAAAGAGTTGTACATGGCAACCTGTACCAAGTAGACCGCAACTTTTTTGTACCATGCCCGGGTTTTGCGCATGGCGTTATATGGCTTGAGGACTTGATCCGAGAGATCAACTCCTCCCATATACCGATTGTAGGCGACGATACAATCGGGCTTGAGGACCGTTGCCGCGGTACCTCGCACAGGGACAGGGGTGATGCCGTTACCATGAATTGTGGACAGCATAAGGACATCCCTCTTGTCCTTATACCTGACCAGCAACAGGTTTCCAGTGGTAAGGGCACGGGTCTCACCCCTGGGGATAGGTACCTGGAGGGGGTGGGCAGGGAGGCCGCGTTGATTTTTCCGCACGGTCCCACAAGCGGACGTGGATCTGGCGGCAAGGGACTGGAACAAGGGGATACTGGTATAAAAGTTATCCACGTACAAGTGGTAACCCTTATCCAGCAGTGGGTGCATAAGGTCCCACACAAGTTTCCCGGTAACACCCAGAGTGGGGGGACATTCTGGGGGTTGAATCCGGGAATCTCGCCCCTCGTATACACAAAATTTGTAAGTGTACCCTGAGGTACTCTCACAAATTTTGTATAGCTTCACGCCATACCTCGCCCGCTTGGAAGGCACATACTGGCGGAAAATGAGTCTCCCCTTGAACGCAATGAGAGACTCATCAACCACGACCTCCCTTCCAGGTACATAGGCCTCCATGAATTTGGCCCCAAAGTGATCGATGACCGGCCGTATCTTGTACAGACGGTCATGGGCAGGATCACCTCGGGGTGGACATGCTGCATTATCGGAATAATGCAGACATTTCCGGATGGCCTCAAACCGGGAGCGTGTCATAACCGTACTGTCAAGTGGGGTCTGATATAGGACGTCCCCACTCCAGTACAGCCTGGCACTGGGTTTCTTGACCAGGCCCATATGCAGCACGAGGCCCCAAAATGTCCTCATTTCGGCTGCACTGACCGGCGTCCAGCCACCGGGCCTGGCCAAAAAGGAGCCCGGGTGTTGAGCGACGAACTGTTGGGCGTACAGATTCGTCTGCTCCACCATCAGATTTACCAGTGGGTCACTGAAAAAATGACAAAAAAAGTCATATTCAGTGTAGCCCACTGTGGAAATCTGGATTCCTGATTGGCCTACGAAATCAGGAATCACGGGCTCGTATCGCTCTGGGCTACACCAGACAAGTTCACCGGCAGGGTGCTCCGGTGGATTTAACTGGTGGGCCGGGAAACCAGTACGAGCCCCAGAGCTGCTCGTACTAGTGTGGGCCACAGGGTCCCTAACATGGCGGTCCCCTTGCTCCGCCTGGCGGCGTCTCCGCCGCCTTGGGGGCTCATCATCATCGCTAGATGATGAGGAGGATGCGGATGACAACAGGAATGTGGGGTCATCCTCATCCTCACTGGGACTCTCGGACTCGGAGGCAAGCTGGGCGTATGCCTCCTCGGCCGAGAACGTCCGGCGGGCCATAGGGGAGTGTGTGTCTGCGTGTATATGTGCGTGTGTGTAACTCTTTATTTGGTGTGCGTGTGTGAGGGGGCACGGGTGTTCACGAACTCACCCTAAAACTAACAGAAAAAATAAATAAACTAACTAAAAAAAGGGCAAAAAAGTGAGCAAAAAAAAAAACTCAAAACTGCTGATCAACCGTCCGAAGTTGATCAGCGGTGGGGTGTGCGATGCGCTAACAGTGGCCGGACGCTAAGTGCCGGTCACAGTCAGCGAACTCAAAAAAAAAAAAAAAGCACCCCAAAAAAGGTGTGGGGGGGGGGGCAAGTGGCAGGGGGAGGGGGGCAAGTGGCAGCACCCCTGGGGGGGTCTAGGGTCACACAGCTGTGCTGTGGACCCCAGACACCCTAACTGGGGTGATGCAATAAAAGTTCAAAAAAACTACCTTTCCCTTTTTTTTCCCTGCCTATCCCAAACTTTCCCTAGCTGTCCCTATGTACCTGATGGGGTGCTGGGGGCAGAGATCGGGTCCTGGGGGGCACAGATCGGGGTGCAGGCAGCGGTGGCAGACACGTGCAGGCAGCTCCTCTCTCCTCCGGCGCCGGAACACAAAAGGAGGAGGAGAGGGGCGCCTGCCTCTTTTGAATCTGCCGCCGGACCGCCCACAGACCAATCAGAAAGCGATCCTGAGTGGTGATGTCACCATCACCACTCAGGATCGCTGGATGGTGATTGGTGGAGTGAAATCACACCACCATCACCATCCTGTTCCGGGTTATCGGGTCTTCAGAGACCCGAATAACCCGGAAACGCAGAAAACCGCAGGTCTGAATTGACCTGCGGTTTTCTGCGATCGCATACATGGGGGGGTCACCGGACCCCCCGACGCATTTGCCCCAAGTGCCTGCTCAATGATTTGAGCAGGCACGGGGTTCCGATCGCCGCCGGCCGCGCGGCGGTGATTGAAAATGCACAGGGCGTACATGTACGCCCTGTGTCCTTAAGGGGTTAAGAGTGCTGCATCCCTCTGCAAGATATCTCACTATTTTTGACTTTTCTGAGCCTGTCAAGTCCTTCTTTTGACCCATTTTGCCAAAGGAAAGGAAGTTGCCTAATAATTATGCACACCTGATATAGGGTGTTGATGTCATTAGACCACACCCCTTCTCATTACAGAGATGCACATCACCTAATATGCTTAATTGGTAGTAGGCTTTCGAGCCTATACAGCTTGGAGTAAGACAACATGCATAAAGAGGATGATGTGGTCAAAATACTCATTTGCCTAATAATTCTGCACGTAGTGTATATAGTGTATAGCTATAGTCTGTATACACTGATACATATACATATAATACAGGTGTGTGATAATATACAGTGTAAAGCTATAGTCTGTATACACTGATATACATATAATACAAGTGTTTGTGATTAGATATAGTGTATAGCTATAGTCTGTATACACTGATATACATATAATACAGATGTGTGATTACATATAGTGTATAGCTATAGTCTGTATACACTGATATACATACAATACAAATGTGTGATTATATATTGTGTATAGCTATAGTCTGTATACACTGATATACATACAATACAGATGTGTGATTGTATATAGTGTATAGCTATAGTCTGTATACACTGATATACATACAATACAGATGTGTGATTGTATATAGTGTATAGCTATAGTCTGTATACACTGATATACTGTACATATAATACAAGTATGTGATTATATATATTGTATAGCTATAGTCTGTATACACTGATATACATACAATACAGATGTGTGATTGTATATAGAGTATAGCTATAGTCTGTATACACTGATATACATATAATACAGATGTGTGATTATATATAGTGTATAGCTATAGTCTGCATACACTGATACATATACATATAATACAGGTGTATGATAATATACAGTTTAAAGCTATAGTCTGTATACACTGATATACATATAATACAAGTGTTTGTGATTATATATAGTATATAGCTATAGTCTGTATACACTGATATACATACAATACAGATGTGTGATTGTATATAGTATATAGCTATAGTCTGTATACACTGATATACATACAATACCGATGTGTGATTGTATATAGTGTATAGCTATAGTCTGTATACACTGATATACATACAATACCGATGTGTGATTATATATAGTGTATAGCTATAGTCTGTATACACTGATATACATATAATACAGGTGTATGATAATATATAGTGTATAGCTATAGTCTGTATACACTGATATACATACAATACAGAAGTGTGATTGTATATAGTGTATAGCTATAGTCTGTATACACTGATATACATATAATACAGATGTGTGATTACATATAATGTATAGCTATAGTCTGTATACACTGATATACATACAATACAAATGTGTGATTATATATTGTGTATAGCTATAGTCTGTATACACTGATATACATACAATACAGATGTGTGATTGTATATAGTGTATAGCTATAGTCTGTATACACTGATATACATACAATACAGATGTGTAATTGTATATAGTGTATAGCTATAGTCTGTATACACTGATATACTGTACATATAATACAAGTATGTGATTATATATATTGTATAGCTATAGTCTGTATACACTGATATACATACAATACAGATGTGTGATTGTATATAGAGTATAGCTATAGTCTGTATACACTGATATACATATAATACAGATGTGTGATTGTATATAGTGTATAGCTATAGTCTGTATACACTGATACATATACATATAATACAGGTGTGTGATAATATACAGTGTAAAGCTATAGTCTGTATTCACTGATATACATATAATACAAGTGTTTGTGATTAGATATAGTGTATAGCTATAGTCTGTATACACTGATATACATATAATACAGATGTGTGATTACATATAGTGTATAGCTATAGTCTGTATACACTGATATACATACAATACAGAAGTGTGATTGTATATAGTGTATAGCTATAGTCTGTATACACTGATATACATACAATACCGATGTGTGATTACATATAGTGTATAGCTATAGTCTGTATACACTGATATACATATAATACAGGTGTATGATAATATATAGTGTATAGCTATAGTCTGTATACACTGGTACATATACATATAATACAGGTGTGTGATAATATACAGTGTAAAGCTATAGTCTGTATTCACTGATATACATATAATACAAGTGTTTGTGATTATATATAGTGTATAGCTATAGTCTGTATACACTGATACATATACCGTACATATAATACAGATGTGTGGTTACATGTAGTGTATAGCTATAGTCTGTATACACTGATATACATATAACACAGATGTGTGATTACATGTAGTGTATAGCTATAGTCTGTATACACTGATATACATATAACACAGATGTGTGATTACATATAATGTATAGCTATAGTCTGTATACACTGATATACATACAATACAGATGTGTGATTACATATAGTGTATAGCTATAGTCTGTATACACTGATATACATACAATACTGATGTGTGATTACATATAGTGTATAGCTATAGTCTGTATACACTGATATACATATAATACAAGTGTTTGTGATTATATATAGTGTATAGCTATAGTCTGTATATTCTGATATGTGTGTGTGTGAATTGTGTATCTATAGTTTGTATATACTTATCAATTTTAATATTAAAACCACTAAAGGGAATACCATTGGGAGAATGGCATCTGTCAAGGGGTATAAAATAGATATAAGCAGCACAGGTGAAAGAAAAAAAAGAATTATGGGGCCTCGAAGGGTTTGATCCAACACTCTTCAAAAGTTAATTATAGGATGCTCTTCCAAGCATTACGTCACTCACTTTCCTTTTCTTTTCAGTTTTATTAAGCAAATAAATAACCCTGACTGATCTACTAAGGATGTACAAGAACAGAAAACACATGGCTGAGAGAATATTAAACCTCACCCTGGAGATCATCTACCTGCTGACTGGAGAGGTGAGGGGTTCTGGAAATCATGTTGTACGTCATTGTCTCTAGATAAAGCAAGGGTATGACTAGAGAGTTGAAGAGAATGTATGATGTGAAATCAATGGTGCAGATTTACTAATTCTATAGATGGTGTACATTTAGTCAGGCCCCTTTACATGGGCTGATGCACCAATTATCAGAAACAAACTGTTCATTCTAGATAATTGTAGAGAGCTATACGTGCAGCAATCATCTACTCTGTGTTAGGCCTCATGCACACGACCGTTGTCTGCATCCGTGGCCGTTGTGCCGTTTTCCGTTTTTTTTCACTGACCCATTGACTTTCAATGGGTCCGTGGAAAAATCGGAAAATGCACCGTTTGGCAGCCGCATCCGTGATCCGTGTTTCCTGGCCGTGAAAAAAAAATTAGACCTGTCCTATTTTTTTCACGGCCAACGGTTCACGGACCCATTCAAGTCAATGGGTCCGTGAAAAATCACGGATGCAAACAAGATTGTCATCCGTGTCCGTGATCCGTGTCCGTTTTTTCCTATCATTTCAATGGCAAACTTGACTTAGATTTTTTTTTCATTTTTCATGTCCGTGGATCCTCAAAAAAACAAGGAAGACCCACGGACGAAAAAACGGTCACGGATCACGGACCTACGGATCCCGTTTTTGTGGACCGTGAAAAAATACTGTCGTGTGCATGAGGCCTTAGAGTTGTTACGATACCAAAATTTTTATTCGATTTCGATACCATAAAAAAGTATTGCGATACTTGATACTATTCGATATCACACGAAAAAAATAACACCAAAAAAGCTGCCTGCATTCTGCATTTTATGGAACGTCCGGCCCATAATAGAACAGTCCTATCCTATAATTTTTTGGGGGACAAGGTGACTAAAAATGGCAAATCGCACAGTTTAGATATATTTTTTTGTTATGGCATTCACCGCATAGGAAATCATTTTTTTATTTTAATAGTTTCACACTTTTTCGGGCATGGCGATATGTAATATGTTTATTTTTTATTGTGTGTAAATTTTATATGTAAAATGGGGAAAGGGGGATATTTAAACTTTTTGTATTTTGGTGTTACTTTTTATTTACTATTAGCCCCCTTAGGGGCTAGAACCCTTGTCCTTTTCACCCTAATAGATCTCTATTAAGTTGAATAGGATTTCACACTCTCCATGCTGTCTTGTGCATAGTACACACAGCAGCAGGGAGCTTACCATGGCAGCCAGGGCTTCAGTAGCGTCCTGGCTGCCATGGTAACCGATCGGAGCCCCCGATTGCTGGGGCTCCGATCAGAACTGCCACTGCCACCAATGAAGAGGAGGGCAGAGGACCCTGTGGCCACTGCCACCGATAAATATAACAATGGGGGGTGCGGCTGTGGGTACTGCGCCACCAATGATACTAATATTGGGGGGGAGGGGGCACTGAGCCACCAATGGTTATAATTTATAATGCTGGGGGGGTGCACTGCGCCACCAATGAATGTAATTAACACATTAAGTCAAGTATAGGAGGCACCTGAGTTTTAATTGCCGCGGTTCGGCGGTTCGCATGCCCTGTTATTAAGGCAGGGTGCCGGGTCTGTAATACCGTTGCCGGCAACTGCTGCCTATACTTGAATTAATGTGCTTTACATTCATTGGTGGCGCAGTTGGCACAGCCGCTCCCCTCCTTCTCCCCCATTGGTGGCAGCAGCGTCGCAGTGGGGAGGGAGGGACTCCCTCCTTCTCCACTGTGCTGTGCTGAGAACGGCACGTGCCATGTTCTCCAACAGATACTAGGCTGCTCAGCAGCGCAGTCTAGTATCGTTAAACAGTAAGATCCAGGTCTAGAAGTATCGATTGGGTATTGCTTCTTTGATACACGGTTCAACCCTACTCTGTATGGGGACAAGCGACCGCTTATCCCCATAGAAAATCATTGTTGCTGGGTTTACACAGAATGATCTGCTGCCCAGGAATGATGATTTAGGTAACCATACCAACTGTACTTTCACCTAACAGGAGTTTATTTGTTCATTGGGTAATCTTTTTTTTTTCTTTAATATATCTTTATTTTCATTATACAAAAAGAAACGTACACATTCCAATCACATCAAATATTTAAATATCTTCAAGGCACATCTTCAGAAGTACATTTCCATATTTCCCTGAGTGATTATTTTATACTATTTTTCTCCTCCTCCCCCTCCCCCATTGCCCCCAATCTTTTCCCTTTCCTTTCCCTTTACACTCCCCCCACCTTTGTGAGGGGGTGGGGGGACGTGTATATACAAACAATTTTTGTATATACCCTAAAGTATCAATTTTTTCTAAAGATCCTCAGCACTTTTTTTTCCGTGGCCCTCCATCAATCGCTCTTCCTTAATCAAATTATCCACCACTTTCCTCCATTGTCTCACCGTCGGAGGGTCTGCCCCCACCCATTTCTTAAGTATAAGAAGTCTAGCTTGAAATAGCACTCTACAGAGAACCACTCGTATATCTCTATTTAGATTCAGATGTTTAATTGCCCCTAAAATGCAAATCACCGGGTCTTCAGGTATATAAACCTTCAGAATTAAGTGTACTATCTCCAAAATTTCCCTCCAATATCTAATCAACCTTGGGCATCTCCAGAAACAATGTATTAAATCAGCATTCTCTCCCACACATTTTGAACATGCATCCGAAACTCTAACACCCATTATCTTCAATAACCGTGGGGATCGATGCTACCTATCTTATGTGAGCCCCTATTGGAAACCATTGAGTAACTTCTGAGGGCATCTTCCCATTTAGTAAGGGATTGAAGTTCGTCCTCCCATTTTTTTCTAGCAGGTATTAGAATCCGTTTCTTTTTGATCTCCATCAATATCTTATATCTTCTTGCAGTTATACCACCCCTTTCCCCCTCTTTAGTAAATTTGTGTATTATATCAGATTTTTCTATTTTATATTTGTCCTCCTGAAGGGCTATCCGCAGGGCATTCCTAAGCTGAAAATATTTATACATATCTTTTTGGGGGATCCCAAACTCACCAACCATTGTATTAAAGTCTTTCAATTTACCCTGTTCCAATATCTGACTGGGGTATTTTATCCCTTTTTTTTCCCCAGTCTATATAGCTCTTAATCATTTCTAATTCCTTAAGATTTATGTTTTTCCAAATGGGTGTATTGTGCAGAAACCCTTTAATCCCTAATATTTTTTTAATTTCTTTCCACCCATATATAATTTTATAAATTCAGTATTCTATTACTTGTGCTCTTTTTACCCAACATACCGGATTCTAACACCTCCAAGTAGTTCCACTCTTCTTTCCACCCTAATCTGTTTATAACTTGTCTACCTACCAAACCATTTAAAGTACCTTTTATGTGACCATATTGTGCTATTAAATAATAAAAAAAAACAATTTGGAACAGCTAAACCGCTCTCACTTACTGGGAGCTGCAACACTTCTTTTTTTATCCTAGGGATAGCACCTTTCCAGAGAAAGTCCCCCATTAAACTATCAAGTACCTGAAAAAAAACTCTGCGGTAACCTCAGCGGGGCATTTTGGAGAACATAAAGTATTTTAGGGAGAAAAATCATTTTTATCAAGTTTACCCGGCCCTGTATTGACATTGGTCAACGGCGCCAGATGTGTACTTTAGTCCTAAGTTCTTTTAGTAAGGGGAGTATATTTAATCTTTCATATTCAGCTATATTTCCAGAAATTTGTATACCTAAATATATTTGTATACCTAAATATTTAAGTTGTCATGTTTCTCTAACACATGAACCCTTAAATCCCTCTGTAATTGTGCGTCGCCTAACATCAACATATGTGACTTCCCCCAGTTAATATTTAAGCCGGAAAAAAAAAAAACGTATCTATTATATCAATCACCCTATTAAACTGATCCCCAGTGTTATGCATAAACAATAGAATATCATCCGCGTACATCAAAAGTTTTTCTTCTCCACCCCCATATTGAAAACCTTTAATCTCTCTATCATTTCTTATTATACATGCCAACGGCTCAATTGCAATGGCAAATAATAGTGGTGAGAGAGGGCATCCCTGCCTAGTGCCCCGATAGAGGGCTAGAGGCAGGGACAAGCTCCCATCCACCATCACCCTAGCCCTAGGATTATGGTATATTAACTAAATCCAACTTATAAATTCCTCCCCTATACCAACCCTTTTTAATACAGCCCATAGGTAGTCCCATTCTATACAATCGAATGCTTTTTGGGCATCCAATGAGAGCACCGCTTTTTCCCCAGACTGTAATCTATTAGCTTCGATATTTAAGAACAACCTTCTTATATTTGAATAAATCGTTCTCCCAGGTATGAAGCCTGTCTGATCCAGATTTATAACTCCCCCAATCACTTTCGACAACCTCTCGGCCAAAATCTTTGCCAAAATTTTAATGTCCGTGTTTAGGAGAGATATTGGCCTATACGATCCCGGATCAAGTTGTTCTTTGTCCTTTTTTGGAATTAAAGTTATAATTGCCTCTTTCATGGATTCTAGTAAATCCCCAATTCTTTTGGCCTCATTCAATGTTGTTTTTAACTCTGGTAATAACACCTGGGAGAACGTTTTATATATTTCAAAAGGGAGCCCATCACCCCCCGGTGCCTTATTTGGCTTTACCTTACTCAGGACTTCTTTTATTTCAGCCATCAATATTTCTTTTTCTAAATATTCTTTTTGGGGCTGAGATATCTGTTTAAGAGGTATCCTATCTAGGTATAGGTCCAGATCTTGTTTTGAATAGTGTGCCCTAGATTTATAGCGTTCCTGGAAATAATCCAGAAACACTTCTTTAATTCCTTCCGGTGTAGTGATTATTTCACCCATTTTATCTTTAATTGCCCCTATCCATGATTTCCCTCTTTGATTTCTTACTATACTTGCCAGAATTTTGCCCACCTTTTCTCCCTCTGAAGCTAAGCTGATCCCTTGAAAAAGTAATTCTTTCCTACTTCTCTCCATTTGATATACCTTTAACTTTTCTTGTTGTTCCTCCCATATTTTCCTGTTGTAATCTGTAGGGTGTACTATACAGGTCATTCTTGCTACTTCTACTTTTTTTTCTAGTGCATTACTCAATTCTCTGGTACTCTTTTTCCAATGATTCACCTTTTTAAAGAGCAATCCTCTCAAATATGCCTTAGCAGTATCCCATACAATTAGTCTACTAGCAGTGCCGTTATTCTCTAAAAAAAAATATTTTAGTTCTTCCATTATATTCTCTTTATCTGTAATCATTGTTAACCACTGGGAGTTAAACTTAAATGGTGGCAAGATATTTTTTTTAATCAAATTTAATTTGATTACTACTGCACTGTGGTCTTATTTTAATCCCATTTTGGGATATTACATTTTTATTTCCCAAAACCATGTCAATCCTTGACCAAGTTTGGTGTGTTTTAGAATAGCAGGAGTACATGGTTCCGTCCGGGTTTTGAAGACGCCAGACATCCACCCAGTTAAATTCTTGGGCTAGTTTAAAAAAAATCCACCTTTATTGCTCCTCCACCTCTGCCAGACGTTCTATCCCTGAGTGGGTCCATCACCGCATTATAATCGCCTATCGCAATCATCTTAGCTTCTTTTCTATTCAGCATAAATCTATGCAATTCATACAAGACATCTGCTTTATATGGCGGTGGGATATATATATTTGCAATTACCATTTTAACGCTTTCTATATTGCAATATAAAAAGAGGTACCTGCCATAGTCATCCACCTCCACTGCCAAAAACTCAAATCTGATCTTATTGTGTATCAAAATTGAGACCCCTCTAGAGTAAGTAGTATACACTGAATGGTACCCCTCCATTATCCATCTCTTCTGCAACCATCCTAGGGATTCTTTATCCAAGTGTGTCTCTTGGAGGCAGATGATGGCTGGCAGGAACCTCTTCAACCACTCAAGGATAGCATATCTCTTCACTCTCTCACGTAAACCCCTCACATTCAACGAAAGAATCCTAAGCATCTAGCAGAGGCGGAGCAGAAGCAAAAAAAAAAAACACATCCCCTCCCCCCTAAGATACCTCCCCTCCCTAAATAGCCCCCCCTTCGACTATACAGCAGTCGGGGCGACTCCATATCTCAGCATATGGACTCTTTTACCCCTCCCCCCCCCCTTAGCCTCAAAGGCCCTCCTCGTCCGCCCACTCGCTAACCTCCTCCGGCGCCTGGAAAAAAACAGTCCTGCCTTTGTACTCTACCCTTAATTTTGCCGGGAAAAGTAGACTATATTTTAATCCTGCTTCCCTCAATCTTTTTTTAACTGTGATATATTCTTTCCTATGAGCATTAGTATGCGCAGAGTAATCTGGAAACAGTCTTATCTTTTTACCATCTATTTGATATTTTTCAGAATTTCTGGCTTCAGAAAGTATTGTATCACGGTCCCTGGCCAGTAGGCATTTAACCAATATCTGTCTGGGGTACTCCCCAGGAATCCTTTTTTTCATGGGGACCCTATGTGCTCTTTCGACACCAAAAAGGGGGGAGAGAGTATCCACCCTACAATTTTCCCTTATCCATCTCATATAGTCAGTACAATTGTCTCCTTCTACCCGCTCTGGGATCCCCACACATCTTATATTGGATCTTTTTGATCTATCTTCTTGGCTTATTAGTTTTTGTTCCATCTTAGTATTCCTTTCTTTTAAAGAGAGGACCTCCTTCTCTAAATTCTGAAGCGACTGTTCTAAACCAGGGACCCTTTTTTCCATCTCATATAAACGTTGTCTAATTTTCTCCATCTCATCCCTTATTATACTGACGTCCGTCTGCACTGCCCCAATCTGGGTTGCTATACTACCCATTGCATTCTCCATCCGTGAGACAGTGCAGAGTATGTCCTTCATCATCCTCGCATCTGAGGGTGTAGAAGACGCTAATGCCGGCCTCTCTCCTCCTCCCTCCGTCAATTCATTCTCATGGGTCAAAACTTGGGGACCCGGATCTATAGTATTTTGTTTTTGTGGAGTTTTAAAACCTGGTGAGCTCGGGGCTAAAAATTTATTTAAACCCTGTTGTTTCGACCCGCTTTCCGGGCCTATTATTGATCTCCTACTACTACCGCCCACAGGGGCGGATTGTTTCTTCGGTGGCATTTTGTACTCCCTTTCTCTCACTAATTCCTTCCTTCCCAGTATCCCCCCAAAAAATAAAAAAATAAACCAATATCACATGTACAAAGCAAAAAAACGGAAAAAACACCTCTTAAAGGAAGGGAGGAAACAATAGCACAAAGCACATACACAAGTTATCACTACTTCCTATTGTTGGGAAAAAAAAAAAAAAAAAGAATAAATCAGACAAATACAGACGGACGAAATTATGTCCACTTTTCCAGAAAGAAAACAAGATGGCGTAGATCCGGGCTGCAACAAGACACACAAAAGGAACAACGGCACAAAATCCACAAACCAGTTGTCACTGCTTCCTTTGAAAAATAGGGCCAAGGAAACAAAAAGCTGCACAAATTAGATATTAGACATTTGTCCGCCGTTAGGCCCAGAGTCAGAGACCCAAAGTCTAAGAATAGGGTGTTAAGGTGTTAGAAGGGTAAAAAAGTTTTCTTCAGAGGGTTAGAGGATTAGTCCAAGGGTTATAATAGTCAGGCAGGGAGTGTCAGTAGCAATGTTAGTAGAGCCGCTGCACTACCCAATAGTGCACCATCAACCAACTGTCTTCACTCCCCCCTGCTTCTCTCCCCTTTTTTCTTCTCTTCTAACCTCTCCTCTTCCCTCACTTATTGCTTATTATTTTTTCCAACAAAACCCTCAAACTACAATATTCACTCCTATTTTCTTTTTCTTTTCCAATCTTCACCCCTCCTAAAATTGCCCGAGATATTATTTCTTATTTTCTGACCAGCAGGGGGCAGGCTTAACAGGCTAAGCGGCAGAAACGTTGAACCCAATCCACTGAGAGAGAGGGGGAGCCACCTCCTCACGGCCCATAGAATCCTCCGTCTTATCTCCCGCTGTCCATATGCACAGCCCCAGACGCCGTGTCCTCCGGTTCACAGCACCCCGACAACTCTGCTGGCGGTCCTCATCACTCCTCCAGCCACCGCATCAACTCACCACCCGGCGGCTCCCAGCAACGGCAGGCAAACAAGGATCAGAGTCCGGACGTCCACATCAGGAGCAGGCACAGCAGTCCAGGACACCGTCGCTCCACAAGGCGGCTCACAGCCAGGTCGGTGTGCCGGTGTTACGGGCAGTGTTTCGGGCGGCCAGCGTGCAGGGGGGGGAGGGGGGCGGAGCCCCAGCGTCACACGTCAGACGCTCTCATGCTCCCCCCGTTCATTGGGTAATCAGCTGCACCTTTAGACAAGCCAATTATCTGGAAGGAGCATTCCTAGGAACACTCCTTCCTGCTAACTGCTCCAACGTTTTGCCCATGTAAAGGGGCCATACTAACTATTGGTTGGCTTACTTTGAGACAGAATTTTTGTCAGAATTAATCGTGGCACAGTTTTCACACAAAACATTGTATCTTAGATGCCTGGGAAACCACACACTTTTCCAAATAAGCCACAACCCCTTTCACAATAGGCGCAGAAACCTTCTCTACATGTAGATGAGCCATACTGCAGCAACTTACATGACAATCTAGATGCACTTACATAAGTAAATGTTGGACATTCTCTCTTTTTCTATCCACAGAATTACATAGTAGTGAAGAAAATGACTGAGGAGGGTGAAGGATGGACTAGGAACCAGGATCCTATCATGATGTCTCCATCTCATTCACTGAGTGAGAGAAATCAGGAGATTGTGGACCTCACCAGTAAGATCACTGAGCTGCTAGCTGGAGAGGGGAGTACTGCTGGAAAGTGACTATATGGGAAAATGTGATGTGACAAATCAAGTGGTTCAAGCTTGGGTCATGTGTAATGAAGCTAAAGCCCAAGGGCTTACTGGCCATAGTCCCCAGGGGGCCACCTGAGCCCTCTTCTCAGCCACCGGGCAGGTACATAATGATCTGATGCTACCAGCATTAATTATTGCTGGGAACATCAGGCACTTATGTACCTGGCCCTCCTGAATTCAACTGTATCGCCATCCTCAAACTGGTTATACGGCAGTAGTATATGATGCACTGTGGTATTTGGTTCAGCTGGGGCGGCATATTGCTCTGCACTATGGTATTGCTGACCCTGCCTACTTCTGTTGTCTCTGACTACTTGTGGCTTGTGTTGGCCTGCCTACTTGTGTTGCTGCATCTTCTGTTAATTTGGACCTGCCTACAATATGTGGCCACTTTTGCGCAGCAGCACATCTTACCCCTCCCCCCCCTCCATGGCACAGTGGCAGTGGTACTCACAGACAAGCATGAGACGAGCTCACTCACAGACCGGTGAGCAGTGGCAGTCACAGTCAGCTCAGCTCCAGACTCCCTGCGCGCCGCCCCACGTGACTACTACTGACTGCAGCGCTGAACACTGCTGCACACGCAAATGAAAACAAAAGTACCCAATCTCGCAATTTTTCTTCCTCCTATCTCCTATATAACAACTGCAGACCCTGAAAAGTAAAATAGAAAAGCAGTGTATCCTCTTAGGTTGCAGCCATGTCTTCTTCCCCCTCCATCTCTGATGCTACTGCACGTGAGCCAGGAAGTTTAGGAGGAGGGAGCTGGGTCTGGGCTGAATACTTCTTGTCTACGCAGTACACAGTTGCCCAGATTAAATAATCCTAAAGATGGCCTAAGCTTAGACAAGCAGTCTAGACTAGAACCAAAATTATCACAGTGGGTTAGACTGGATGATCAATCTTGTGCAGGGATATACACTTTTCTTTACTCTATACCAACTATAGTTTGACGTACCTTCAGACCAATTTTTACACAAGAATTGTGGCGCAAGTGGTGCATATTGGACTCCACCTCTTTCCAATAAGCCACACCTCCTTATGGCGCATGTTGGAAAAAGTGTAGAAACTCTAGATGCACCAATTTGTCCACTTTTTTTATTTTTGGTGCAGACACATTAGTAAATCCGGATCAGTGAGTGTGGTCATTTTGTTTGTAGAAATCTCCTAGGTACCAATAGTATAAAATAGATACTATAACAGTACCAGCATTATTATTTGTACCAGCAGTAGTATATATAGACATTTAACAAACCAGAGACAGTGTCATGCAAAAGGTTTGGGCATCCTGGTCAAAATTACTGTTACTGTGAACAGTTAAGCAAGTAGAAGATGAAATTAAATGATCTCCAAAAGGCATAACATTAAAGATGAAACACACTTTTCAACATTTTAATCAATATCAGTGTATTATTTTGGCTTTGTACAATTTTAGCGTAAAGAGAGGAAAGAAGTACCTTGCAAAAGAATAGGAACCCAAGGAGATTTGAGTGTTTAGATAACTTTAACTGAGGTCTCAGACCTTAAATAGTCTGTAAGGGTTGATGCTTGTTCACAATAATTATTAGAACCGGCCAGGTGATGGAAATTTCAAAGCTTTATAAATACCCAGACTCTTCTAACCTTGTCCCGAAAAAACAGCAGCCATGGATTCTTATAAGCAGCTGCCTAACACTCTGAAAATGAAAATGGTTGAGGCCCACAAAACAGGAGAATGCTATAAGAAGATAGCAAAGAGTTGGTTGCCATCTCCTCACTGTGAAATGTAATTAAGAAACGCCAGTTTACAGGAACAGTGGAGGTCAAGAGAAGGACTGGAAGACCAAGAACGATTTCAGAGAAAGCTACTTGTAGGATTGCTAAAAAAGGAAATTAGAACCTCTGCTTGACTTCAGTAAGATTTAGAAGACTCTGGAGCTGTGGGAGATAGTTCTACTGTTCTGCAACTCCTGCACAAATATGGCCTTCATGGAAGAGTCATCAGAAGAAAACCTTTCCTGCATCCTCACCACAAACTCACCACAGAAGTTTGCAAAGGAACATCTAAACAAGTCTGAAGCATTTTGGAAACAAGTCTTGTGGACCAATGAGGTTAAGGCTACTTTCACACTTGCGCTTGATCGGATCCGTTCTGAATGGATCCGATCATATTAATGCAGACGGAGGCTCCGTTCAGTACGGATCCGTCTGCATTAATAACTTAGAAAAATTTCTAAGTGCGCAAGATGCCTGAGCGGATCCGTTCAGACTTTCAATGTAAAGTCAATGGGGGACGGATCCGCTTGAAGATTGAGCCATATGGTGTCATCTTCAAGCGGATCCGTTCCCATTGACTTACATTGTAAGTCTGAACGGATCCGCTCGCCTCCGCACGGCCAGGCGGACAGCTGAACGCTGCAAGCAGCGTTCAGCTGTCCGCCTGGCCGTGCGGAGGCGAGCGGAGCGGAGGCTGAACGCCGCCAGACTGATGCAGTCTGAGCGGATCCGCTCCATTCAGACTGCATCAGGGCTGGACGGAGGCGTTCGGGTCCGCTCGTGAGCCCCTTCAAACGGAGCTCACGAGCGGACCGACGAACGCTAGTGTGAAAGTAGCCTAAAATAGAACCCTTTGGCCACAATAAGCAAAGGTATGTTTGGAGAAAAGAGGGCACAGAATTTCATGAAAAGAACACCTCTCCAACCATTAATCATGGGGGTGGATCAATCATGCTTTGGGGTTGTGTTGCAGCCACATTTCACAGGGAAAGGATTCAATGAAATTCCAGCGAATTCTATAAGCAAACATAACACCAACTGTAAAAAAGCTAAAGTTGAAAAGAGGATGGCTTCTACAAATGGATAATGATACAAAGAACACCTCAAAATCCACAATAGACAACCTCTGAAGGTTTTAGCATTGGCCCTCACAGTTCCCTGATCTGAACATCATTGAAAATGTGTGGATAAACAACAAAAGGTTTACAAACTGTTATACTTGCCAAAGGGAGTGCCACTAGGTACTAACCATGCAGGGTGCCCAAAGTTTTGATTTAGCATCCATTTTTTTTTGTTATTTTGAAAATGTAAACAATGAAAATAAAAAATAGTTTTGGCTTAAGATACAAAAGGAATGTGTAATTTATGTTTTTTGGAGATCATTTAATCTTCAAATTGTTTAACTGTTGACAGCAACAGTAATTTTGACAGGAGGGGGGGGGGGGATGGTGCGCTGTATGTCTGGTTTTGGTGTAAAAATGTTTCACAACATTCAATTGCAGTTTCTGTGACACTTAGGAGCCATGCAACTTTTCAAAGTGGTCTATGTTTAAAGCTTAAAAGTTAGATTAGATCGGGAGTATAGCACACTTACTATCTGTGACATTTTGAAATGTCGCAACTACACCAAGCAGGCCCTTGGTATGTTTATTAAGACTAAGTCATACAACATACAGCAATTTCACCAAATACATGAAAACGGTGCACCATTTCCTAAATTTGGGGCAACCACACAATATTATGGCATCTGGACACAAGTATTTACAAATCTGCAGGGAAATCACTCAGCTTTTCTAAAATGCTGAATGGCAAATTTGCCTGGTTATGCAGTAATGATTCCCCCTTTCCTATAGTGCTGCATTTATGTACCATAGATGGACATTTTCTGTCTAGTCTGCAGGAAAGTTGGGGTACATTCCTTGTAGAGCTGTAAAAGAAATACCTGAATACTAAATCATCCTTCTTGCACCCATTCTTGCAATAGCTAGGCAGATTTGTCCTTTGGGAACCTAGGAAAGCTGGGTAATTGCACATTATAAGCAAGTTTACATACATTCCACTGTAGATTTTAATTTTAAATTTTAAATGCTGAAAATACTTTTAACAAGGTAAATGAAAACAATAAACATATACAGCTCACCTATCCAAGGTGTATTTCTTGCCTTGGAGCTTCACTGGTTCCCTCTTTCACATCCGTCAGCTCAGTAAAGCTTACAAACGCCATTAGGGCACTTTCACACGTGGTAGATTTTGTTGCTGAAAATTTATGTGACTGAAAATCAGCTCCGTTCATCAGCCCCTTTCCCCAGGCTTCTGGTTTCAGTGATATCATGCTCATGCACCTAGTCAGTCTCCAGTCAAAGATGATGGAGATGAATGAAAGGCTCCTCTCTGCCTCCAATATTGCAGCAAAACTGCTTGCATTTGTAGCTTGATGAAAGTCTTGTAGACATACAGTACAGACCAAAAGTTTGGACACACCTTTTCATTCAAAGAGTTTTCTTTATTTTCATGACTATGAAAATTGTAGATTCACACTGAAGGCATCAAAACTATAAATTAACACATGTGGAATTATATACATAACAAAAAAGTGTGAAACAACTGAAAATATGTCATATTCTAGGTTCTTCAAAGTAGCCACCTTTTGCTTTGATTACTGCTTTGCACACTCTTGGCATTCTCTTGATGAGCTTCAAGAGGTAGTCACCTGAAATGGTCTTCCAACAGTCTTGAAGGAGTTCCCAGAGATGCTTAGCACTTGTTGGCCCTTTTGCCTTCACTCTGCGGTCCAGCTCACCCCAAACCATCTCGATTGGGTTCAGGTCCGGTGACTCTGGAGGCCAGGTCATCTGGCGCAGCACCCCATCACTCTCCTTTATGATCAAGTAGCCCTTACACAGCCTGGAGGTGTGTTTGGGGTCATTCTCCTGTTGAAAAATAAATAATGGTCCAACTAAACGCAAACGAGATGGAATAGCATGCCGCTGCAAGATGCTGTGGTAGCCATGCTGGTTCATGCTGCCTTCAATTTTTAATAAATCCCCAACAGTGTCACCAGCAAAGCACCCCCACACCATCACACCTCCTCCTCCATGCTTCACGGTGGGAACCAGGCATGTAGAGTCCATCCGTTCACCTTTTCTTGCGTCACACAAAGACACAGTGGTTGGAACCAAAGATCTCAAATTTGGACTCATCAGACCAAAGCACAGATTTCCACTGGTCTAATGTCCCTTCCTTGTGTTCTTTAGCCCAAACAAGTCTCTTCTGCTTGTTGCCTGTCCTTAGCAGTAGTTTCCTAGCAGATATTCTACCATGAAGGCCTGATTCACACAGTCTCCTCTCAACAGTTGTTCTAGAGATGTGTCTGCTGCTAGAACTCTGTGTGGCATTGACCTGGTCTCTAATCTGAGCTGCTGTTAACCTGCGATTTCTGAGGCTGGTGACTCGGATGAACTTATCCTCCGCAGCAGAGGTGACTCTTGGCCTTCTTTTCCTGGGGCGGTCCGCATGTGAGCCAGTTTCTTTGTAGCGCTTAATGGTTTTTGTGACTGCACTTGGGGACACTTTCAAAGTTTTCCCAATTTTTGGACTTACTGACCTTCATTTCTTAAAGTAATGATGGCCACTCGTTTTTCTTTACTTAGCTGTTTTTTTCTTGCCATAATACAAATTCTAACAGTCTATTCGGTAGGACTATCAGCTGTGTATCCACCTGACTTCTCCACAACGCAACTGATGGTCCCAACCCCATTTATAAGGCAAGAAATCCCACTTATTAAACCTGACAGGACACACCTGTGAAGTGAAAACCATTTCAGGTGACTACCTCTTGAAGCTCATCAAGAGAATGCCAAGAGTGTGCAAAGCAGTAATCAAAGCAAAAGGTGGCTACTTTGAAGAACCTAGAATATGACATATTTCCAGTTGTTTCACACTTTTTTGTTATGTATATAATTCCTCATGTGTTAATTCATAGTTAGATAAAGAAGATAAATGTTCCAGGGCCAACGGTGCTGCATCCTCTCCACCCGCTTATCAGAAAGTGAGGAGGGCATGCCTAGATGGTGCAAACAGGGGCTTTGTAACTTTTTTACTCTAGAAAACTGGTATAGGGCCATAAGTTCCCTCCTTAGTGTACAGCCACATGTAGAGATTCTGCTGAGGATTTTCCATCATGAAATCCACAGTGGATCTAGCCAAAAACCTCCACCGCAAAAAAAAAAAAAAAAATGCCCAAAATAGGAGGGCTTTTGAAACAGCATTGTTGCCACAATCCCAGTGTTACCAGGGCTGCAGTGCAAGTCATTTACGCTGCAGGTTTACTTTGCAGCGTGTGGAGGGGATGTCGTCCACTTATGCCAAGTGTAGTGGTATATTTACACGTCACTTTTTGATTCAGCCCTGTTTTTCGCACACACTGTGAACAAAACAGATTAGTTTGGATGATAACATAGAAATCCCATCACCTGATGATCTCATATAAACAATGTATTCAGTCACAATTGGGGTCATTTATCAAACTGGTGTATAGTAGAACTGGATTAGTTGCCCATAGCAACCAATCAGATTCCATCTTTCATTTTACAAAGGAGCTGTCAACACTGAAAGGTGGAATCTGATTGGTTGCTATGGGCAACTAAGCCAGTTCTACTTTACACCAGTTTGAAAAATGATCCCAAATGTGTTCATCTTCTGCAGATGAATCCAGTAAGGAAGAAATAGAGGTATGTCCCAATCCATATTCTGAAGAATGCCCAGAAAGTCAGAATGACCCAGTGGATCATCAGGTAGATGGAAATACCAAATGCTGTATATGCATGCCTTCTTAATTGTCCATCATTTGTTTCATATATGGTGTATTAGGTTAAAATTCTGACTGATTTAAAAGTTGAGGACAACACAGAAGAAGAGACATGTGTGGTTAAAAACCAGCTGTGTAAGGCCTCAAGCACACGACCGTTGTGTGCATCCGTGGCCGTTGTGCCGTTTTCCGTTTTTTTTCACGGACCCATTGACTTTCAATGGGTCCGTGGAAAAATCGGAAAATGCACCGTTTGGCAGCCGCATCCGTGATCCGTTTTTCCTGGCCGTGAAAAAAATATGACCTGTCCTATTTTTTTCACGGCCAACGGTTCACGGACCCATTCAAGTCAATGGGTCCGTGAAAAAACACGGATGCACACAAGATTGTCATCCGTGTCCGTGATCCGTGTCCGTTTTTTCCTATCATTTCAATGGCAAACTTGACTTAGATTTTTTTTTCATTTTTCATGTCCGTGGATCACGGATCACTGACCTACGGACTACGTTTTTGCGAACCTTAAAAAAAAACGGTCGTGTGCATGAGGCCTAAGGAGAAGGAAAATTCTACAGATGTCAGCAATGGTACGTGATAGACTTTAAAGCACATTTATCATCTAAAAACAACCTATTTTAAAACATTTTATCATTTACTATTTAACTATCTGTTTGAAAAAATACATACCCCATTGGTTCAGTAAATGAACTCAAGTGAGAGAAAATCTGCATCTCAGGGGCAGCAAACCACTTTCTGGGGAGCTTGACACAGAGCTTCCACTGTAAGGTCAAATAGTTTTTTTTTTTATATCTTATCATACTTACCTACTTTAAAATTATCATCATATAAAGGAAAAAAGGCAAGAAGTGAAAAATTAAACAACTTGTAGGAAGTATCAATGAATTAATAGAAAACGGTGTACAGTAGAAACACACATAAACAACACAAATACATCCATACACAGAAAAGGCAAGGGAGGGATTTTGGAAAGAATAGAAGAAACTGAAAATAAATCAAAGTGAGAAATGTAATGTCTATTCCCACACTCTGGTAGTTAAAATAAAAGTACATAGCCTTTTACCGATACCTCAGAGAAAAGAAGCCAGTAAATTCAGCATTTCTACAGTCATAAACCATAGCAATCTTCCACATAGTGAAGGCATTCCATAAATCCGCCGCCTTAACAGCGACCTCCACAGTCCCCCACCCCTTAACACTGACCCGCCCACAGTGCCCCGTCTCCTTAACCCCTTTAGGACACAGCCATACTTCACCTTAAGGACCAGGCCATTTTTTTGCAAATCTGACCAGTGTCACTTTAAGTGGTGATAACTTTAAAACACTTTGACTTATCCAGGCCATTCTCAGATTGTTTTTTCCGTCACATATTGTACTTTATGACACTAGTAAAATGAAGTAAAAAATAATAATTTTTATTTATAAAAAAAATACCAAATTTACCAAAAATTTGTAAACAATTGCAAATTTCCAAGTTTCAATTTCTCTACTTCTATAATACATAGTAATACCTACAAAAATAGTTATTACTTTACATTCCCCATATGTTTACTTCATGTTTGGATCAATTTGGGAATGATATTTTATTTTTGGGGGATGTTACAAGTTTAGAACCAAATCTTGAAATTTTTCAGAAATTTTCAAAAACCCACCTTTTAGGGACCAGTTCAGATCTGAAGTCACTTTGTGAGGCTTACATAATAGAAACCACCCAAAATGACCCCATTCTAAAAACTTCACCCCTCAAGGTATTAAAAACTGATTTTACAAACTTTGTTAACCCTTTAGGTGTTGCACAAGAGTTATTGGCAAATGGAGATGAAATTTGAGAATTTCAATTTCTTTTCAAATTTTCAATTTTAATCGATTTTTTACAGTAACAAAGCAAGGGTTATTAGCCAAACAAAATGCTATATTTATTGCCCCAATTCTGTAGTTTGCAGAAACACCCCATATGTGGCCGTAAACTACTGTACGGGCACACAGTAGGGCGTAGAGGGAAAGGTGTGCCGTATGGTTTTTGGAAGGCAGATTTTGCTGGACCGTTTTTTTTACACCATGTCTCATTTGAAGCCCCCCTGATGCACCCCTAGAGTAGAAACTCCATAAAAGTGACCCCCATCTAAGAAACTACACCCCTCAGGGTATTCAAAACTGATTTTACAAACTTTGTTAACCCTTTAGGTGTTCCACAAGATTTAATGGAAAATAGAAATACAGTTTTAAAATTTAAATTTTTTGGCAGATTTTCCATTTTAATAATTTTTTTCCAGTTACAAAGCAAGGGTTAACAGCTAAACAAAACTCAATATGTATGGCTCTGATTCTGTAGTTTACAGAAACACCCCATATGTGGTGGTAAACCGCTGTACAGGCACACGGCAGGATGCAGAAGGAAAGGAATGCCATACGGTTTTGGAAGGCAGATTTTGCTGGACCGTTTTTTTTGGACACAATGTCCCATTTGAAGCCCCCCTGATGCACCCCTAGAGTAGAAACTCCAAAAAAGTGACCCCATTTTAGAAACTACGGGATAGGGTGGCAGTATTGTTGGTACTAGTTTAGGGTACATATGACTTTTGGTTGCTCTATATTACACTTTTTGTTAGGCAAGGTAACACGAAATAGCTGCTTTGGCACCGTTTTTATATTTTGTTACTTTCAACATTCATCTGACAGGTTAGATCATGTGATATTTTTATAGACCAGGTTGTCACGGAAGCGGCGATACCTAATATGTATGCAATTTTTATATTTATGTAAGTTTTACACAATGATTTCATTTTTGAAACAAAAAAAAATCATGTTTCAGTGTCTCCATAGTCTGAGAGCCATAGTCTTTTCAGTTTTGGGGCAAATATCTTGGCTAGGGTATGATTTTTGTGGAATGAGATGACGGTTTGATTGGCACTATTTTGGGGTGCATATGACTTTCTGATTGCTTGCTATTACACTCTTTGTGATGTAAGGTGACAAAAAATGGCTTTTTTTACACCGTTTTTTTTGTTTTTTCTACGGTGTTCAGCTGAGGGGTTAGATCATGTGATATTTTTATAGACCAGGTTGTCACGGAAGCGGCGATACCTAATATGTATACAATTTTTTTATTTATGTAGGTTTTACACAATGATTTCATTTTTGAAACAAAAACAAATCATGTTTTAGTGTGTCCATATTCTGAGAGCCATAGTTTTTTCAGTTTTTGGGGCGATTATCTTAGGTAGGGTCTAATTTTTTGCGGGATGATGTGACGGTTTGATTGGTACTATTTTGGCGTACATACGACTTTTTTTTATCACTTTTATTACCTTTTTTGGGAAGTAAGGTGGGCAAAATTTCAATTTCATCATAGTTTTTTATTTTAAATTTTTATGGCGTTCATCGTTTAGGTAAAGTAATATGACCGTTTTATATATCAGGTCGTTACGGACGCGGTGATATCAAACATGTGTAGGGAATTTTTTTTTTTTTCATTTTTAATCAGTGATAAATGTGTTTTTTGATTTAAACTTTTTTTTCACTTTTTTTTCACTTTTGTTTGACCCAGACCCACTTGGTTCTTGAAGATCCAGTGGGTCTGATGTCTGTGTAATACAGTACAGTACCCTATATAGTGTATTGTACTGTATTTTACTTACGCTTTGTCTGAACAGATCTCTGCCTTTAGCACAGATCTGTTCAGCACCATGGACAGCAGGATGCCTGAGAAGGCATCCTGTTGCCATGGGAACCTTCCCTGTCTGCCACAACTGAGCAGATGGGGAAGGGGAAGAAAGGGGGCTCCCTCTCTCTGTGACCCCATCCTGTCTGGGGGCTGCAAAGGCACAGCAACCCCCGATGGGAGAGGGAGGGAGCTCTCTGACTGTTAACCTTTTCCATACAGCGGTCTGTACGGACTGCGGTATAGAAAGGGTTAAACGGCTGACATCACAGCACAGATGTCAGACGTTTATACCAGAATATTCAAGCCTCCCGCACAGACTACAACCCCCCCCCTGCACCACCTGCCGGCATAAAATCATTCAGGGGTGCAGGGGGGGGGGTGAAAAATCTATATTTTCTGCATTTTAAAGTTTCTGATCCCCGATCAGAAACTGCAGAAAGCGCAGCAAACCGCAGGTTTGAATTGACCTGCGGTTTGCTGCGATCACCGACATGGGGGTGTCACAGGAACCCCCAGCGCATCTAGCCAAGGTGCCTGCTCAATGATTTGAGCAGGCATCGGGTTCCGATCACTGCCCGCCGGGCGGCGGTGATTGGAACCATACAAGACGTACCAGTACGTCATGTGTCCTTAAGTACCAGGACAACATGACGTACCGGTACGTCATGTGTCCTGAAGAGGTTAAAATGGGACCTCCACAGCAGCCCACCCCCTTCACTTTGACCTTCACCGCAGCCTGCCGCTTTAACAGGGAGTTTCACAGCACACCACCCTCTTGACAATGACCTCCACAGAGGCCGGCCCCCTTAATAGTGGCCTTTACAGCAATCTGCCCCTTAAGACTGACCTCCATAGTGGACCATCCCCTTAATTGTGACCTCCACAGCAGCCTTCCCCTAGGGTGGCCAGAGGTCCAGTTTTAGGGCGGACAGTCCAGCTTTCAGACTCCCTGTCCTCCGTCTGGCGTAGGGCCTGGACGGACACAGGGATGACTTTTTGAACAGCTCACGCTCAGACAGCAGCAATGTGCTGTCTGAGCATGACCTGAAGGGAGAAAGTCACCCTCACTCCCACCCCTGCAGCTGACAGAAGTTTATTTTTACCTTCATTTTTTCAATCCCTTTCGGCTCAGGGATGGGAGGGGCATGGCCTAACCAAATCGGGGGCGTGGCTTAGAAGGCATGAATTTACTTCAATAGCGATTATCCTGGTGACAGATTTCCTTTAAAGCTCACCTACAGCACTGAAGAAAAATGGCTGGGTTGTTATGGAAACCTGGAGTAAAACTGTGTATGTGGAGGCTAACGGCTTGCAAGATTCTATTGGCTGATAAGGGTCATGTGTCTTCTATTGGCTAATGCTTTTTTTGGGGAATATCTCAGGAACAGTACGTCCTAGAGAGCTGAGACCCGGTCTAAAACCTTCCCGGACACCTGGTGTACCTGTGTGCCAAATTTGCAATAAATGAGATGGTACGGATTACATTAGCAGACATACATACACACACACATACACTCACCTTTATATATTAGAAGTTTAACATTAGCACCAGAATCTTTTCTATAACTATGGCATTATTGTATGTTATTTGTGTTTGCAGAGTGCTGTGGCATTGTGATTTTTCCTTCGTGTTTCTAGCCATGGCAGCCTGCACGTGCGCATTGGGATGTGCTGACTGACCCCCCTTTTTTGTAGTTGTTCTATCCAGAAGATAGATGATCACTATAAAAAACTCAGAAAACCCATTTAACCTGTTTGGGACATAAGACGTACAGGTACGCCCTGATGTCCTGGTCCGTCCTATGTATTTACGATCACCGCTGCTCGGCGGGCGGTGATCGGAACAAGCTGTCTGCTCAAATCATTGAGCAGGCACCCAGGGACAATGCGCGGGGGAGGTCCCGTGACTCCTCATGTCGGTGATCGCTGCAAACTGCAGGTCAATTCAGACTTGCAGTTTGCGGCTTTTACTGGAGGTTGCGGCGGGCGGCGGTGCCATCGGGTCTCCGTCTGGCTGTAGGGGGGACCCGATGGCATGGAAGGCAGCGGCGCTGCCTTCCTGTGATGAGCCTGTGAGATCCAGCCCCCTGGATCTCACAGGCCGGAAGCTGTATGAGTAATACACACTGTATTACTCATACAGCCAATGAATTCCAATACAGAAGTATTTGAATGCATTGTAATTGGGATTGGACCCCAAAAGTTGAAGTCCCAAAGCGGGACAGAAAAAAGTGAAAAAAATTGATGAAAAAATAAAGTTTTCCCCCAAAAAAATTCTGTTTTATTTTCAAGTAAAACATTTTTAAAAAGTATTTAACCTAAATGGTTAACAACGTTTGTAAAATCAGTTTTGAATACCTTGAGGGGTTTAGTTTCTAGAATGGGGTGGTTTCTATTATGTAAGCCTCACAAAGTGACTTCAGACCTGAACTGGTCCTTTAAAAAGTTTAGTTTTTTTCTGAAAAATTTCTAGATTTGCTTCTAAACTTCTAAGCCTTGTAACATCCCTAAAAAATAAAATATCATTCCCAAAATGATCCAGACATGAAGTAGACATATGGGGAATTTAAAGTAATAACTATTTTTGGAGGTATTACTATGCATTCTAAAAGTAGAGAAATTGATGTGTAAATTTGGTATTTAAAAAAATATATATAAATTTTATTCTATTTTACCAGTGTCATGAAGTACAATATGTGACGAAAAAACTATCGCAGAATGGCCTGGATTAGTGAAAGCGTTTTAAAGTTATCACCACATAAAGTGACACTGGTCAGATTTGCAAAAAATGGTCTGGTCCTTAAGGTGAAAATGAGCCCGGTCCCTACGGGGTTAAAGATGTTCTGTGTGGTTACATAAATTACACCCTCAAATTAAAAAATGTTCTCTTATGATCCAATTTCTTTAAAAATACATTTAAAATGAATTTGCACAAATACAGTCACAGGTTTATGGCCTCCTTTAACATGTTGCTGACCTAGGATGAGAATGCTCGTCCTAACTGGCTGGTACTTAACGCACTAGGATGAACATTTTTGTCCTAGGATTAACCGGCTGCCCCACACCTGCTGGCACGATCAGAAGCAGGGGCCTGGCTGATACTGACAGCCAGGCCCCTGCTGTATCTGCCAGCATCGGTGAAATCACAGATGCTGGCGGATTATTAAAAAGTATTTTCCCCAAATAAAGTAAAACAAAATTGGTAAAAAATAAGGGAAAAAAAAGTAGACACATTAGGTATCACCGCATCCGTATTGACCGGCTCTATAAAATATCACATGACCTAACCCCTCAGATGAACACCGTAAAAAATAAAAACTGTGCTAAATAAACCATTTTTTTGTCACCTTAAATCACAAAAAGTACAACAGTAAGCGATCAAAAAGGCGTATGCCCACCATGTCCGTAATAACCTGCTCTATAAAAATATCACATGACCTAACCCCACAGATGAACACCATAAACAATAAAAACAATGTAAAAAAGCAATTTTTTGTCACCTTACATCACAAAAAGTGTAATAGCAAGCAATCAAAAATTCATATGCATCCCAACCGCCATCTCATCCCACAAAAATCATACCATACCCAAGATAATCGCCCAAAAACTGAAAAAAATATGGCTCTCAGACTATGGAAACACTAAAACATGTTTTTTTTTTGTTTCAAAAATGAAATCACTGTGTAAAACTTACATAAATAAAAAAATTATACATATTAGGTATCGCTGCGTTCGTGCCAACCTTCTCTATAAAAATACCACATGATCCAAACTGTCAGATGAATTTAGTAAATAACAAAAAAAGGTGCCAAAACAGCTGTTTCTTATTACCTTGCCTCACAAAAAGTGTACCGTAGAGCAACCAAAAATCATATGTACCCTAAACTAGTACCAACAAAACTGCCACTCTATCCAGTAGTTTCTAAAATGGGGTCACTTATTAGGAGTTTCTACTCTAGGGGTGCATCAGGGGGGTTCAAATGGGACATGGTGTCAAAAAACCAGTCCAGGAAAATCTGCCTTCCAAAAATCGTATGGCATTCCTTTCCTTCTGTGCCTTGCCGTGTTCCCGTACAGCAGTATACGACCACATATGGGGTGTTTCTCTAAACTACAGAATCAGGGCCATAAATATTGAGATTTGTTTGGCTGTTAACCCTTGCTTTGTAACTGGAAAAAATATATAAAAAATTGAAAATCTGCCTAAAAAAATTAAATTTTGAAATTCTATCTCTATTTTCCATTAATTCTTGTGGAACACCTAAATGGTTAACAACGTTTGTAAAATCAGTTTTGAATACCTTGAGGGGTTTAGTTTCTAGAATGGGGTGGTTTCTATTATGTAAACCTCACAAAGTGACTTCAGACCTGAACTGGTCCTTTAAAAAGTTTAGTTTTTTTCTGAAAAACTTCTAGATTTGCTTCTAAACTTCTAAGCCTTGTAACATCCCTAAAAAATAAAATATCATTCCCAAAATGATCCAGACATGAAGTAGACATATGGGGAATTTAAAGTAATAACTATTTTTGGAGGTATTACTATGCATTCTAAAAGTAGAGAAATTGATGTGTAAATTTGGTATTTAAAAAAATATATATAAATTTTATTCTATTTTACCAGTGTCATGAAGTACAATATGTGACGAAAAAACTATCGCAGAATGGCCTGGATTAGTGAAAGCGTTTTAAAGTTATCACCACATAAAGTGACACTGGTCAGATTTGCAAAAAATGGTCTAGTCCTTAAGGTGAAAATGAGCCCGGTCCCTACGGGGTTAAAGATGTTCTGTGTGGTTACATAAATTACACCCTCAAATTAAAAAATGTTCTCTTATGATCCAATTTCTTTAAAAATACATTTAAAATGAATTTGCACAAATACAGTCACAGGTTTATGGCCTCCTTTAACATGTTGCTGACCTAGGATGAGAATGCTCGTCCTAACTGGCTGGTACTTAACGCACTAGGATGAACATTTTTGTCCTAGGATTAACCGGCTGCCCCACACCTGCTGGCACGATCAGAAGCAGGGGCCTGGTTGATACTGACAGCCAGGCCCCTGCTGTATCTGCCAGCATCGGTGAAAACACAGATGCTGGCGGATTAACCCCTTGTATGCCACAGTCACGCTGACCGCGGCATACAGGGGGTTTGCGGCCGCTTGTACATCCCCATCAGGTCCCCATGCTGTGGTGACTGGGACCCGATGTTTGCTATGGCAGCCCCGATGCCTTGAACAGGCATTGGGACTGCCAGCTACGGAAGCCCAGGAGATCCATCCCCAGGGCTGGATCCCCTAGGCAACTGTTAGTGGGACAAAAAATAAAGTGAAAAAAGAAGTAAAAAAGAAAAGTTTTACCAAAAATTTTTAAGTTTCAAGTAAAAAAAAAAAAAAGAACCCTTTACCCAAAATAAAGTAAAATATATATTTTTTAAAATAGGGGGAAAAAGAAAAGTAGACATATTAGATATTGTCGCGTCCATATCAACCAGCTCTATAAAAATATCACATGACCTAACCCCTCAGGTGAACACCGTCAAAAAAATTAAATAAAAACTGTGCTAAAAAAACTTTTTTGTCACCTTACATCACTAAACGTGCAACATCAAGCGATCAAAAAGGCATATGCCCTGGAAAATAAGACCAATCTAACCATCACCTCATCCCGTAAAAAATGACCCCCTACCTAAGACAATCGCCCAAAAAAATTAAAAAAAACTATGGCTCTCACACTATTTGTTTCAAAAATGTTTTTATTAAATGTGTTAAATGTAAAAAAAAAAAAAGGTATGTACATATTTGGTATGTCTGCATCTGTAACAACCTGCTCTATAAAAATACCAGATGACCTAATCCCTCGGGTGAACACAGTAAAAAAAAATATATACTGTTGTCACCTTACATCATAAAAAATGTGTAATGGTAAGCGATCAAAAAGTCATATGCACCCCAAAATAGTGCCAATCAAACCATCATCTCATCCCACAAAAAATGATACCCTACCTAAGACAATCTCCCAAAAAATAAAAAAAACTATGGCTCTCAGACTATGGATACACTAAAACATGATTTTTTTGGTTTAAAAAATGATATAATTGTGTACACCTTAAATAAATAAAAAATATACATACTAGGTATTGACACATTCGTAATGTCCTGCGCTATAAAATATCACATGACCCACGTGAACACCGTAAAAAAAAAACGGTTGTCACCTTACATCATAAAAATTGGAAAAGAAAGTGATCAAAAAGTCATAAACATCCCAAAATCATACCAATCAAACCATCATGTTGTCCCGCCCAAAAAAATGAGACCTTAACGAGGACAATCGAACAAAAAAGAAAAAAGAAATATGGCACTCAGAATATGGAGACACTAAAACATGATTTTTTTAGTTAAAAAAATGCTGTTATTGTCCAAATCGTAATTAAAAAAAAGTATACATATTAGGTATCACCGCGTCTGTAAGAACCCGCTGTATAAAAATATCACATGAACTAACCCCTCAGATGAACACTGTAAAAAAAAGTAAAATAAAAACGGTGTAAAAAGAGCCATTTTTTGTCACCTTGCATCACAAAAAGTCATACGCACCCCAAAATTATACCAATCAAACCGTTATCTCATCCTGCAAAAAATGAGACCCTAGCTAAGACCCTCAAAAAATAAAAATAAAACTATGGCTCTCAGAATATGGAGACACTAAAAAAAAATAAGGTATCGCCACGTCCGTAAGCACCTTCTATATAAAAACATCACATGACCTAACCCCTCAGGTAAACACCGTAAAAAAAATGTGTCAAAAAACCTCACAAAAGGTGTAATAGCAAGCAATCAAAAAGTCATATGCACCCTAAAATAGTTCCAATCAAACCATAATCTTATACTGAAAAAAAAGCCCCTACATAAGACAGTCGCCCAAAAAAACTAAAAACTCTGGCTTTCAGAATATACAGTATTTTGATTGCTTTTAAAATGTAATACATTATCTCTATAATGCATTGCATTTCAATAGCAATGCTATTCAAAGATTGACCAGCAGGCTGTGCAGAGAGGCACAGCCTGCTGGAGATAACTGCAGACAGGCTCGGGGCCCTGATCGGAAGCAAGGTAAGCTTCCCAACACATCAGCACCTCACGATCGCATTTTCGGGGTGCTGATGGCCGCATTTCCCGCTGCTCTATGACATTGTCTGCCTACCTTTAAGTCTTCTGAAATAATGACGCCTAAATCCATTTCCTCAGATACTGAGGTTAGGACTGTATCACTGATTTTATATTCTGCTCTTGGGTTTTTATGCCCCAGGTGCATTATCTTGCACTTATGAACATTACATTTTAGTTGCCAGATGCTTGACCATTCCTCTAGTTTTCCTAAATAATTTTCCATTTGGTGTATCCCTCCAGGAACATTAACCCTGTTACAAATCTTTGTGTCATCAGCAAAAAGACACATCTTACCATCGAGGCCTTCTGCAATTTCGCTGATAAAGATATTAAACAATATGGGTCCCCGAACAGATCCCTGAGGTACCCCACTGGTAACAACACCATGGTCTGAATATACTCCATTGACTACAACCCTCAGCCACTGCCTAATCCATTCAACACTATGGGAGTCCAAGCCCAAAGACTGCAATTTATTGATAAGCAGTCTATGTGGGACAGTATCAAAAGCCTTACTAAAGTCTAGATAAGCTATGTCTACTGCACCTCCGCCATCTATTATTTTAGTCACCCAATCAAAAAAATCAATAAGATTAGTTTGACATGATCTCCCTGAAGTAAACCCATGTTGTTTTTCATCTTTCAATCCATGGGATTTTAGATGTTCCACAATCCTCTCCTTAAGTATGGTTTCCATTAATTTCCCCACTATTGATGTCAGGCTTACTGGCCTATAGTTGCTCGATTCCTCCCTACTACCTTTCTTGTGAATGGGCACAACATTTGCTAATTTCCAATCTTCTGGGACGACTCCTGTTGCCAGTGATAGGTTAAATAAATCTGCTAATGGTTTTGCTAGTTCACCGCTGAGCTCTTTTAATAGCTTTGGGTGTATCCCATCAGGCCCCTGTGACTTATTTGTATTAATTTTAGACAGCTGACTTAGAACCTTTTCCCCTGTAAAGACACATGCATCAAAAGATTCATTAGTCTTCTTTCCTAACTGAGGTCCTTTTCCTTTGTAAAAACTAAACAGAAGTATTCATTGAGGCAGTCAGCTAGTTCTTTATCTTCTTCCATATACCTTCCTTCTTTTGTTTTTAATTTTGTAATTGCTTGTTTTAGTTTCCTTTTTTCATTTATGTATCTGAAGAATGCCTTATCGCCTTTTTTCCCTGACTGAGCTATTTTCTCTTCTGCCTGTGCTTTAGAAGCTCTTATAACTTGTTTGGCCTCTCTCTGCCTAATCTTATAAATTTGCCTGTCATCCTTGTTTTTTTTTTTTATAATTCCTAAATGCTATCTTTTTGTTTTTAATGATTTTGGCCACTTCTGCTGAGTACCACGGTGGTCTTTTCCTTTTTTTGTGTTTACTGACAAGCCTAATGCAATTTTTAAGTAATCCTATTTCTCCTGGACTCCCATGAAACTGTTCCAATCTGATAGGGACTCGTATACCACTAATCTAATCAAAAACTTTTGTTTTTGTGTGGTGTGACTCAGTCACTGTACTTATAGTAAACCACACTGACTGGTGATCACTAGATCCCAAGTTTTCCCCTACAGTAATATCAGATACCAAATTCCCATTTGTGAAAACTAAATCTAAAATGGCCTCCTTCCGGGTTGGCTCCTCAACTACTTGCTGTAGAGATAATCCCAGTAGGGAATTTAGAATATCTGTACTCCTGGCAGAACTAGCTATTTTGGTTTTTCAGTTTACATCAGGAAGATTGAAGTCTCCCATAATGATAACTTCCCCCTTCAATGTCATTTTAGCTATTTCCTCAACTAGTAGATCATCTAATTCTTTGACTTGGCTAGGTGGTCTATATATCACACCTACACGAATTACCTTATGATTATCAAGCTGCAAGGTAACCCAAACTGACTCTAAATTGTTCTCGCTAACTTGTATCAAAATTTCACATACAGGGCCACCCCTCCCCCTTCTTGTCTTCTCTGTCTTTCCTGTATAGAGAGAACCTTGGTATTGAACCTGCTGGATTATCACTCTTTTGCCCCCCTTTCCTAGTTTAAATGCTCCATATCAAATACTTGGAACTGTTCACCGAGGACATTCGTTCCCTTGAGAGAAAGATGCCAACCATCTTTCTTGTACAGTTCTTTTCTATTCCAACAAGGGCTAACATGAGACACAAAGCCGAACCTAATAATTCATAAACTCTTATTCATGAAGTACAGTAGGTCTCAGGAGCCATTGTGGTTGGTATTTTATGTGCTGTTTTGGTCTACGTGCATATGGTGTCCTAATACTCATGCTATTATTGAGACATTTATAACAGGTTGCCCTCCATTACTTCATATGTAGAGATATTTTGACATGGTCTACTGCATTTGTGTGGGTATGGGTCTAATTTTAATTTTCTTTTGTGATTTTTAATATACTATAATACACAAGATTATTGTTTTAATAGTCAAACCATTGTGTGGTGTTGTACTTTTTGGAGGTTTTTGTTATATATATGCAGCATTCTGTTGGTGTATCAAGCCCGTTCTTTATAAGTGTAATCATCTTACCTGATATTGGTAATGTTGGTAGGTGAGGAATATTTGCTAAACTGTACTTTGCTTTATTGATGCAGTGCTTTGATAATTAACTTATTTTCAAATTTTCCATTTAATATTAGTCATTGTATGAGAAGCGTCCAGTGGAAACATTTTAAAGGGGGTTTCTTATCCCAAAAAGTGATGAAATGATTGTGGGTCTGATTTGTGGGGGGCTAACTGCCTGGACAGACCAGCCTTATTGATGATTTAGTATTGTTTCCCTTTAAAGTTTGGCCTAACACAGTAGTCATTCCAGTCACGAGTTCTGTAGGTACAGTAAATGTAGTATAGCCTACTCATTTTTGGTCAGAATTTCGGAGGTAAAATCCCACGCATTGAAAAAGTGATAACATATTGTATCTATATACTAGGGTTGAGCGAAGCAGAATTTCCATGTGCTTCAGGGTAGTGAATCGTTTTTCCCTGAATGGTGGAAGAAATTCTAAAAATATCATACTTGCCTCATCCATTTGAGCGCCGCCGCCATCTTGATCTTACACAAAATACTTTTCTCATCACTACTATACACCATTACTCTCTGTGATAGGAAAAGCCCTTTAATTCCTTAGGGACTTAGGACATGCCGGTAGGTCCTAAGTTTAAAAAAAGATTGCAGCACAGCAGGGGTTAATTGTGACAGGATGCCCGCTGAAATCATTCAGCGGGCATCCTGTCACAACGCCGGGGGGGGTCAGACCTGCAATTTGCGGCTTTACCGTACTCATACAGCCAATGCATTCCAATACAGAAGTATTGGAATGCATTGTAAAGGATTAGACCCCCAAAATTTCAAGTCCCAAAGTGGAACAAAAAAAAAAGTAAAAAAAAAAAGTTGAAAACATAAAGTTTTCCCCCCCAAAAATTAAAAGTTTCAAGTAAAAATAAACCAAAAAGTAATTTTCCCCAAATAAAGTTAAAAAAAAGGTAAAAAAATTGGGGGGAAAAAGTATACATATTAGTTATCGCCGCATCCGTATCGACTGGCTCTATAAACATATCACATGACCAAACCCCTCAGATGAACACCGTAAAAAAATAAAAAATAAAACTGTGCTAAATAAACAATTTTTTTGTCACCTTACATCACAAAAAGTACAACAGCAAGCGATTAAAAAGGCGTTTGCCCGGGGGCGTGGCCGGAAGCTGGCATGAGCAGACACGGTTAGCAGTAGCTCCAGACCTCATACCCTAACTTTCCATTTATCCTGAACTTACCGAACGCCAACATTTCCACACCGAGAGGTAAGAGATCGGGTAGATCTCGTGCACCGAAAATGTCCCGAAACAGGGCTCTGACCGCCACAGAAAAGCTCAAAGAGTTTGCCCGCCTGGATAATCAAGATGGCGGCGGAACGGGAGCGCAGTCACGTGCATCATTGGCCTCTGGGGAATCGCTAGTGGAAGCGGAGGAAGCGAATCAGAGTGAGCCTTCACTTAAGCAGGTGACAGAGCAGTTACTGCTGGCCATCACATCCTGCCGGTCCTCTCTGTCCGGAAAGATGGAAGAGGTAAAAGTGGATATAGGCCTGCTGAGGGCCGATATGCAGAACATGCGCAAGCGCATTAAGGAATCGGGGGTGGAGGATAGAGTGGATCCGATACCGGCGCAAATATCCGACCTGGAAAGGAAGGTTGAATTTTGGCAGCAGAAATGCGATGACTATGAGAATCACACTCGCCGGAATAATCTGCGCATAGTCGGACTTCCAGAAAGAGCAGAAGATACTGACCCCAGTGCTTTTGTTACATCATGGCTGAAGTCCACCTTTCCTGACACAACCTTTTCCAGCGCGTTCATTGTGGAGAGAGCCCATAGAGTTCCCGTCAAAGCACCAGTAGTTGCTGGCGCGACTACTGACTAATAATCGAGATCACATTCTTCAATTGGCAAGGCGTAAACAGAATACCTGCTTTGAAAATGCCACGATCATGATCTTCCCGGATTTTTCCGCGGAGTTACAGAAACTCAGGGCCACATTCGTGGCAGTGAAGAAACGCCTCCGGGAACTGGACATACCATACTCTATGGCGTACCCAGCCCGCCTGAGGATCACTGATGGGGAAAGGAGTTGATTCTTTGGTTCGCTGGCGGAGGTTGTAGCCTGGTTGGAAAGCAGACCCCGTCCTGACAGAGAACAAAAATGACTTTGTCCATGGGGCACGTGTGATATGTAACAGCGATGGGAAGAGGATGTGATAATGGGTTGTATATCCTCAATAATGGGGTTGCAATATCTCTTCCCACATGTCTTGTCGCAGGTAGTGACCTGTCTGGGGGTAATGTTTATGTTCCACCTAGTGTGCTTGATTACCAGTTCCTGAGACGTTTTGAGATGCTGTAAGTGATGGGTTCTGTTGGGTGTACCGGGAGGCCTCCCATCTCCGGATATCGGAGTTTAACAGTTCACTGTTGTAGGTGCACGATGTGTCTGATGTAGGACGCGCGTGTGAATAGGTGGAGGAGGGATGCCTCGCCGGGACCTAAAAGTTGATAATGATGACGCTCTCTTATTACTTGTATGCAGAATTTAGGTTGCGCGTATATGCATTTCCTATATAACTGAGTGAAAGTTAGGGTATGTGTTTTCTGTACATGTTACAGCTACCAACATCAGTGCGATTGGTAAAGTTATACCATTAGTACTCCCCGTTCAAGAGTTGCCACGGGGGTGTTTGACCTTACTTATTCAATCATCACAGGGCTGAAAGATGCCTGTTTGGAATGAATCGCATTCCAAGCCCTGTTTTTGGGTATTGTTTTGTGTAATTTTTTACATGTTCATTGGTCCGTACTATGTTAATATTGCGTCATTAAGTCCACCAAGGCACACCATTGCTAAGATATCTGATAGGGAGGATGGGATTTGTGGGGATATGTGTTGTATCCGAATCATTGTGTTTTACATGCTTAAATGGCAGACATGAGAATAATGTCGTGGAACATCCGGGGTCTAGGGAGCTCTAGGAAAAGAGCTATGGTGTTCTCTGAGATAAGCAAATTTGACCCACACATATTTTGTTTGCAGGAAACCCATCAGACATTAGACACGGTCAGGCGACTGAGAAAACCGTGGCAGCAGTGGGCACAGCATTCATGCTATACAAATATGTCCAGAGGAGTGTCCTTAATGATTCATAAGTCATTGAGATGGGAACTTGAGCAGCTACAGGTTGACCTGGCTGGTCGGTACATATTTGTGGGGCACATATACAGGGCATCCTATATGTGTTGATAGGAGTGTATATACTTCCTCCATCATCTTTGCAAATACTCCATCAGGCTGTTAGCTTTGCCGTTTCTTATCCTTCGGCTAGGGTGATTTGTATGGGTGATTATAATATGACTATGTCTAATATCTTGGATAGGTTTCACCCAGGGGGGACCTCGAGCGACGATGACGGGTATGGCTCCCCTTTAGCTAAATTGCTGGCAGAGGTTGGGTGGATAGACATGTGGCGACTTAAACATCCTAACAATAACGTTTATTCCTGCCACTCTGCCAGTCATAATAGTCTATCAAGAATAGATTATATTATGGGGAATTCTGAAGTGTGTTCAATTGACTACCAGATTGTGTTTGGTGTGAGAGGGGTATCTGACCATTCACCAATACTCTTAACCTTTTTGTCCGGACATAGAAGGGTCGGTCGATCGATGAAGATACACCCCTTTTGGCTCACCCTCTTCTCATCCAATGACCGTATACCGGATCAGTTGGCAGTATTTACAGAGGTACATAATGACAATGTGGATCCCTTGCTGAAATGGGATACACTAAAAGCGTATTTGAGAGGGTGTTTGAAGTCCTCGATATCTTTTGTGAAAAAAGCCTCAGCTAGGTTAGAAGAAGAGATGGCTTCAGATTGTTCTGCTCTGGAGAGGGTATATATTGATGATAAAATGTAAAAATCAGCGGCTCACCCTATATAATGAATGGACAGGGTGCACACCGCTCGGTCCACCCAGACCGCACGGAAGGAAAAAATTGTATAATAAAAGAATGAGGGGCACTCCGTATAAGGGAACAGGAGACAATGGTTCACAGTATAAATTTAATGTCACATCAATTCATTATACATAAAATCAACCAATAAGATCAATAAAATCAAATAAATTCTGTATCACATTAGAAATAAAATCCTGAATCAGTGGTACTAATTCAAAAGGTCCATAGAACAACAGGCATCCGATATTCAATCACCACAGATGGTAAGGGCAGATTGCCGTTTCCAGGATATATCTTTCGGATGTATCACAAAGAGATACAAAAATTCATCATTGTCCAATGTGTAACAGCCGGATTCTGACGATATTATGGTCAGATATTGAACAAGAATGTTCTCTTGTATAGTAACACAGTGACAGCCGAAGTCTCTTACCCTCTGTGTGTCCACACCGCTTACATGAAGACTCGAGGTAATGGCTGGATGAAGTTAACGCGGCGTCCCACGTGGTATAGGGTCTGACGTGACGTCTCACGTGACTCACCAACTTAGATAGTAGTAGCGTATTCCTGTAGCGCTCACCGGCTCTGTGTTAAGCTGGCTGTGTAGATGACCCCGACCGAAGCAATCGCTCAACGGTTCACTCGTAGTGTTTAGGGGAGAAAAGGCTCACTGTCTCGACTTGCCCAAACGTGTTTCGAGGTATACACCTCTTCCTCAGTGGTGGAGACAGTGAGCTCTGAGCAGCCTTTTGTATCCTCCCAGGAAGCCAGCTCAGGTGGAGCTGCTTTAATTGCCACATCCGGAAAACATGGTATCGGAACCTGATTATGTTCTATATCAAATCCTGCAACATTCATATTATAAATACTATAAACATAAAATATAAAATATCGCAACATCATACCATCTGTTCCAGAAAAGCAACTGGCAAAGTGGTATCATCCCACAATCTATTCAATACTTGACATCTGCAATGTCCAGTCAGATGTCAAATGACAGACCGCAGCTATATATGGAATGTTCCCACAGACCTCATAGTTTACCACACTAACATAACATATCTCATTATAATAAAAATATAAATCTGGCCAAATGACATTGCCGATAACACTATCATATCATTTTCAAATAAAACGCACAGAAAACGCATATGCGTCTTCAATGCGTTTCTGATGCGTTTTTTATAAAATTATTAAATAATGCTAAAATCCCTTCAAATATAACAAAATAACCTTCTTATAAAATATACGAAGCATCAAACAGTCAATTTCTTCCGAAATAGAGACCTGGGGGAATCCCCCCAAAGAGGCATAATATCCCTTCCAAAAAAGGGGGATGTAGGTGTCTGTTTGTATGTAGATAAGGGAGGGGAGCTGGGCAGGGAGGCAGGAACAGGGCGCTGAGGAGACAACCAGAACCCTGAATCTACATCTCCACCCAGCTCCCCCCCCCCCCCCCAACCCTCAGAGGAATCCAAATAGTTCCCATTCTGCATTCAAACCCCTAGGAATAAGGGATTCAAACTAAAAAATACGGCGTGATTCCTGTCTGGACATGGCGGCCACATGATTGCCACCTCTCCATGGTTTTCTCACTCGTTCTAGTGCAGTAAATGTCAAGGATGAGGGGTCACAATTATGGACATCTTTAAAATGTTTTGAGAGGGAATGTAGCAAATAGCCCTTTTTAATATTTGCCAGATGTTCTGCCACTCTCTTTTTCAAGGTCCTCTTGGTCCTTCCTATATACTGTTTCTGACAACTGCATTGTAGAAGGTAGATTATATCAGTCGAATCACAGGTCAGACATTCTTTAATGTCGAACCTGAAGGAATTTTGGGTCGAGGTGACACTTGTGGTTTTCCTTGCAAAATTCGTCATCTTGCAGTTACCACACCGCCCACATCTATGGAAACCACCCCTTGTCAACCAATTCTGCCCTTCGGTGGAGCCTTTTTTACTCCTTTTCAATGTGGGTGCTATCTTGGATGCTAATGTGACCGCTTTAGTATATGTGATCCTCGGGTCTCTAGTAAGAGATGAACCTATGATCTTATCATCCAGGAGAAAATGCCAATACTTTCTAATTATTTTTTCTACTTGTCGGTATTGGAAGTTATAGGGCAGGATCATCCTCAAAATCTCATCTGTTGGGGTCGCAATTTTCGGGACAAAAAAGTCTTGTCTATGCATATTCCTGACTTTTTCTAAAGCTTTTTTTACTGTCTGATTAGGATATTCCCTCTCCAGGAACTGCTGACTAAGAGTAGTGGCTTCTTCCTCAAATTGTTTCTGGTCAGTACAATTTCGCTTTAATCGTCTAAATTGGCTAACTGGTATGTTAAGTAGCCATTTTGGCAAGTGGCAGCTAGAAAAGCGGATATAGCTATTCCTAGCTACCTCTTTCACGAAAGTACAGCATTTAATCGTATTTCCTTTTATCGCCACCTTGATATCCAGAAATTCAATCTCTTTGTGGCTGATCTTCGGAGTAAACACTAAGTTCCTATCATTCTCATTGATCTCTATCGATTCCCTCGTGCCTTCCCAAATGAATAGCACGTCATCAATGTACCTACGCCACAGGACCAGATTCCCCCCCCCAGTCTATGCCTGATGGTCTCACACTCCCACTGGGCTAGGAAGAGATTGGCATAGCTGGGGGCGAATCTGGTACCCATGGCGGTACCTGTAAGCTGAAGAAAAAAGTCCTGCTCAAAAGCGAAATAATTGTGTGAAAGAATATATCTTACTCCCTCCAATATGAACATTAACTGGTCATCTTTGAGAGTGTTCGCCTTCTGAAATTGCTTCAACATTGCATCAATTCCCATCTTATGTTCAATCACGGTATAGAGAGAGCTGACATCAAGTGTGCCAAGCAGCCATCCCTCCTTACATTCCAAGGATTCCAGCAGTTTGACATATCCGTCGTATCTTTGATATAGGAGGCTGTGGTCTTAACTAGAGGTTGAAGCCAGCGATCAATATACCGCGACAGATTTGACGAAATTGAATCAATTCCCGATCTTATCGGTCTCTCTGGTGGACAGAACCGAGGATCACATATACTAAAGCGGTCACATTAGCATCCAAGATAGCACCCACATTGAAAAGGACTAAAAAAGGCTCCACCGAAGGGCAGAATTGGTTGACAAGGGGTGGTTTCCATAGATGTGGGCGGTGTGGTAACTGCAAGATGACGAATTTTGCAAGGAAAACCACAAGTGTCACCTCGACTCAAAATTCCTTCAGGTTCGACATTAAAGAATGTCTGACCTGTGATTCGACTGATATAATCTACCTTCTACAATGCAGTTGTCAGAAACAGTATATAGGAAGGACCAAGAGGACCTTGAAAAAGAGAGTGGCAGAACATCTGGCAAATATTAAAAAGGGCTATTTGCTACATTCCCTCTCAAAACATTTTAAAGATGTCCATAATTGTGACCCCTCATCCTTGACATTTACTGCACTAGAACGAGTGAGAAAACCATGGAGAGGTGGCAATCATGTGGCCGCCATGTCCAGACAGGAATCACGCCGTATTTTTGAGTTTGAATCCCTTATTCCTAGGGGTTTGAATGCAGAATGGGAACTATTTGGATTCCTCTGAGGGTTGGGGGGGGGAGCTGGGTGGAGATGTAGATTCAGGGTTCTGGTTGTCTCCTCAGCGCCCTGTTCCTGCCTCCCTGCCCAGCTCCCCTCCTTTATCTACATACAAACAGACACCTACATCCCCCTTTTTTGGAAGGGATATTATGCCTCCTTGGGGGGATTCCCCCAGGTCTCTATTTCGGAAGAATTTGACTGTTTGATGCTTCGTATATTTTATAAGAAGGTTATTTTGTTATATTTGAAGGGATTTTAGCATTATTTAATAATTTTATAAAAAACGCATCAGAAACGCATTGAAGACGCATATGCGTTTTCTGTGCGTTTTATTTGAAAATGATATGATAGTGTTATCGGCAATGTCATTTGGCCAGATTTTTATTTTTATTATAATGAGATATGTTATGTTAGTGTGGTAAACTATGAGGTCTGTGGGAACATTCCATATATAGCTGCGGTCTGTCATTTGACATCTGACTGGACATTGCAGATGTCAAGTATTGAATAGATTGTGGGATGATACCACTTTGCCAGTTGCTTTTCTGACACAGATGGTATGATGTTGCGATATTTTATATTTTATGTTTATAGTATTTATAATATGAATGTTGCAGGATTTGATATAGAACATAATCAGGTTCCGATACCATGTTTTCCGGATGTGGCAATTAAAGCAGCTCCACCTGAGCTGGCTTCCTGGAAGGATACAAAAGGCTGCTCAGAGCTCACTGTCTCCACCACTGAGGAAGAGGTGTATACCTCGAAACGCGTTTGGGCAAGTCGAGACAGTGAGCCTTTTCTCCCCTAAACACTACGAGTGAACCGTTGAGCGATTGCTTCGGTCGGGGTCATCTACACAGCCAGCTTAACACAGAGCCGGTGAGCGCTACAGGAATACGCTACTATCTAAGTTGGTGAGTCACGTGAGACGTCACGTCAGACTCTATACCACGTGGGACGCCGCGTTAACTTCATCCAGCCATTACCTCGAGTCTTCATGTAAGCGGTGTGGACACACAGAGGGTAAGAGACTTCGGCTGTCACTGTGTTACTATACAAGAGAACATTCTTGTTCAATATCTGACCATAATATCGTCAGAATCCGGCTGTTACACATTGGACAATGATGAATTTTTCTATCTCTTTGTGATACATCCGAAAGATATATCCTGGAAACGGCAATCTGCCCTTACCATCTGTGGTGATTGAATATCGGATGCCTGTTGTTCTATGGACCTTTTGAATTAGTACCACTGATTCAGGATTTTATTTCTAATGTGATACAGAATTTATTTGATTTTATTGATCTTATTGGTTGATTTTATGTATAATGAATTGATGTGACATTAAATTTATACTGTGAACCATTGTCTCCTGTTCCCTTATACGGAGTGCCCCTCATTCTTTTATTATATATTGATGATCCCACAGACCAGAACAAACAAAACTGGCTTATGAAAGGGAATCAATATCTGACTCTTCTGAAGGAGAAGGCTCAGCGTAGATTATTTTTCACCAAGCAATTTTATTTTGAAATGGGAAACCAGTCCAGTAAGTTGCTAGCTCATATTATCCGTCAGAATCAGGCCTCCCCAGCTATTCTTAGGATAAAGAGTGCAGGTGGTGATCTACTAACTGAACCTGATGCCATTGTCAACAGATTCAGAGAGTACTACCAGCTGCTATATGCTAAGAGGGCAGACTACACGACAGATGAGGTGAAAGATTACTTAGCAGACATTGAAATCTCCAAGCTATCACAGGAATCAAGGAATGTGTTGGAAGCCCAGATAACAGCTCAGGAGGTCTCAGATGCTATATCAGCACTTGCAAGAGGGAAATCCCCTGGCCCGGATGGGCTGCCTGTGGAAGTATACTCCAAATATGCTGCTTCTATGTCTCAACCTCTGCTGCACATGTTCATTGAATCCTTTCGCCAGGGGCGGTTGCCATCTTCCCTTTATGAGGCATCTATTGTTATCTTGTTGAAACCCGGGAAGGATTCGCTGGAATGTGGCTCTTACAGGCCGATATCCCTGCTGAATCTGGATTACAAAATTTTAGTGAAGATTTTGGCATCGAGGTTGAGCGGAGTGGTTACTCCATTAATTCATCCGGATCAGTTGGGATTTATGCCTGGGAGATCTACATCGGATAATATCCGAAGGGTGCAGGTGATCACGCAGGTAGGCTTAGCTAAACATCAGAGGTGGGCATTGGCTTCACTTGATGCGGCCAAAGTCTTTGACTCTATCGAATGGCCATATCTACGTACCACACTAGAGCAATTTGGGTTTGGCCCTAATTTCATTAAATGGATTTCCATATTATATAAAGAGCCGAAGTCCAATATTTTAGTGAATGGATTATCCTCCAGTAGCTTTCAGCTAGGTAGAGGCACACGGCAGGGCTGCCCACTCTCCCCCCTGCTCTTCGCATTGGCCATAAAGCCTCTGGCTATACGCATTAGAGAGGATACAGTATTTAAGGGAGTGAGTCTAGGTCAGGGGGAAGATAGGGTAGGCTTGTACGCAGACGACATGGTACTCTTCATGTCTGATGTAGATATCACACTCCCTAGAGCGGTAGCGCTGATTGACGGATTCAGCCGCATTTCTGGCCTCCTAATTAATTGGTCCAAGTCCATTCTTTTCCCATTGTATGACATGGAGTGTGTGCAGATTCTTAATGGTGACCTACCTATAGTGACTAGCTTTAAGTATTTGGGGATCACTATCTCAAAGGATGCGAGGTCCTTCCATGTCTCCAACATTGAACCTCTGCTGGAAATCTGTAGGGAAAAGTTTAGGGTTTGGGGTGCTCTGCCACTATCGGTGGCTGGCCGTATCAATTTGGTCAAATTGGTTGTTTTACCCAAGCTCTTGTATGTTCTGGAGCATGCACCATTTATTGTCCCAAATAAGTCTTTCTACAATACAAATCTATGATGGCACCTTTTTTGTGGGGGTCTAACAGACACAAGCTATCAGTAGATACATTGTGCCGACAGAGGGGATGTGGGGGTATGTCCTTACCGGATCTATATATATATTATTTGGCAGGGCAGCTACGATATCTGAGAGCCTGGTTACATATAGATGTCCAATCGCCCAGGTCGGAGTACCTTCTAGCTGAGTTTTTGAATATTAAATCACTGTTGCCTGTTCTGGAGAAACCGAGTCTGTTCACTAGACAACTACTGCCAATCCATAGACTAGGTGTTCAGGTGTGGAAAGCGTGTAAATCCCTACATGACTATTCGGACAACATACCAGAAATCCCTCTTTGGGATAACCCCATGTTCCCATCTTTAACATTACTTCCCGGAATTCAATTCTGGAAATCGCATAATGTGCATCTGTTGGGGGATGTGTACGAAGGTGGTAATTTTTGTACTTATGAAGCGTTATGTAGTAAATATGATTTACCCAGGAGTTCATTTCATAAGTTCCTTCAGATACGCCATGCTCTACAGACACATTTTGGTGCGTCTCAGATCCAGATAGCTAAATTTCCTATGATTGGGGTGATCTGATCTCAGGGCCCCAAAGGATTTATTTCAGGATTATACACTCACTTGCTGAATGCTAAGTGTAAACTAGCCCCATTGCAGGTTATATCAAAATGGCAAGCTTTGATACCAGACCTCGCTGATGAGGACATTGAAGATTTATTAGAATCTCCTGTGTTGGTATCTCCGGCCATTAACAATAAGTTCATACAGTTATGTATAATACACCAAGGGTACTTATCTCCTCTGTGCCTATATAAAATGGGAGTACTTACACACTCGTGCTGTCATAGGTGGGCCATGGACGGTGCTGACTTTTGGCATCTGATATGGTCGTGCTCACATATTCAGAGGTTTGGACGAAGGTTACTGACTTTTTAACTATTATTTTGGGACGTCCTGTACATATGGGTCCCAAAGTATGTCTCTTTGGGATTTTGGATGAGGAGTTGTGGGATCATTATGAGAGAATATTTTTGAGGGAGACTTTATTTTTGGCACAGAAAGCTCTAGCGATTTGGTGGATGGGGGAGAGAGGTCCTACATTGAATCAGTGGAAAGATTTAGTAAATGCCATTATTCCGTATGAAAATATTGTATATAAAAATAGGTGATGCACCTCGAAGTTTACTAAAGTATGGGAAAGACGGTGTTCTTCACCGCAATCGATGTATTCTAGGCAGGATCTTTCTAATTCACTGGCTGAAGTATCGAGACGATTGTGAACTTATGTCTTTATTTGAACGCTCTGACTGTAATCATAATAATGCATGTGGAACTGTGTCTGTGGTGATATAACTGACCAACTTGACATGTACGGACTATGTTTGTGATTTCTGTATGGTACATACCATTGTGTGCACTTTCTATGACTTGTGTATTTTTATGCTCAATAAAAAGAATAAAAAAAAAACTATGTAAAACTTACATAAATAAAAAAAAGTATACATATTAGGTATCGCCGCGTCCGTATCGACCGGCTCTATAAAAATATCACATAACCTAACCCCTCAGATAAACACCGTAAAAAGTAAAAAATAAAAACTGTGCTAAATAAACCATTTTTGGTCACCTTACATCACAAAAAGTGTAATAGCAAGCGATCAAAAAGTCACATGCACCCCAAAATAGTGCCAAAAAAAATTCATCTCATCCTGCAAAAAACAAGGTAATCGCCAAAAAACTGAAAAAATGATAACTCTCAGACTATGGAAACACAAAAACATGATTTTTATTGCTTCAAAAAATAAATCATTGTGTAAAACTTACATAAATAAATTAAAAAGTATACATATTAGGTATCGCCGCATCCGTGACAACCTGGTCTATAAAAATATCACATGATCTAACCTGTCAGATGAATGTTGTAAATAGCAAAAAATAAAAACGGTGCCAAAACAGCTATTTCTTGTTATCGTGCCTCACAAAAAGTGTAATATAGAGCAACCAAAATTCATATGTACCCTAAACTAGTACCAACAATACTGCCACCCTATCCCGTAGTTTCTAAAATGGGGCCACTTTTTTGGAGTTTCTACTCTAGGGTTGCATCAGGGGGGGCTTCAAATGGGACATAGTGTCAAAAAAAACAGTCCAGCAAAATCTGCCTTCCAAAAACTTTTCTATTTTCCATAAATTCTTGTGGAACACCTAAAGGGTTACCGACATTTGTAAAAACAGTTTTGAATACCTTGAGGGGTGTAGTTTCTAGAATAGGATCATTTTTGGGTGGTTTCTATTATGTAAGCCTCGCAAAGTGACTTCAGACCTGAACTGGTCCCTAAAAATTGGGTTTTTGAAAATGTCTGAAAAATTTCAAGATTTGCTTCTAAATTTCTAAGCCTTGTAACATCCCCAAAAAATAAAATATCATTCCCAAAATGATCCAAACATGAAGTAGACATATGGGGAATGTAAAGTAATAACAATTTTTGGAGGTATTACTATGTATTATAGAAGTAGAGAAATTGAAACTTTGAAATTTGCTATTTTGTACAAATTTTTGGTAAATTTGGTATTTAAAAAAAAATATTAAAATGATTTTTTTTAACTTCATTTTACCAGTGTCATGAAGTACAATATGTGATGAACAAAAATCTCAGAATGGCCTGGATAAGTCAAAGCGTTTTAAAGTTATCAGCACTTAAAGTCACACTGGTCAGATTTGCAAACAATGGCCAAGTCCGTTAGGCGAAATAGGACCGAGTCCTTAAGGGGTTAAAATATCTACCTTAATTTGTTTTGCAAAAGATGAAATAAAATCTGTTTCTATTTCCAACAGATGACTACACCAAAAACTTTGTGGGAACTATATTATCTCCTGAAGAAAAATATAAGGATATTCCAGAAGATAATCGTGGACAACATTCAACGGCACTTACTAAAAATATACTGTTTGTCCTTCACAGCAAAGATCTGTCTACTGCCCCCACCAGTCACAAGACACCTTCAGCTGGTCAATCACAAATTATAAAAAAAAAAGTATAGGAGATAAAGGAGTTAAAATATTTCACTGTTCTGAATGTGGGAAACATTTTAAAAAGAAATCTATTCTTTCTATGCATGAAAGAATTCACAGAAACGAAAATCCATTTTCATGTCTGGAATGTGGGAGACGTTTTTACCATAAATCACATCTTATTGTACATCAACGATTTCACACAGGGGAGAAGCCATATTCATGCTCAGAATGTGAGAAATGTTTTAGACAAAAATCAGAACTTGTTCAGCATCTGAGAACTCACACAGGAGAAAAAACATTTTTATGTTCAGAATGTGGGAGATGCTTTTCACAGAAGTCCGACCTTGTTAAACACCAGAGAAGTCACACCGGTGTGAAGCCGTTTTCATGTTTGGAATGTGGAAAATGTTTTACCAGGACATCACACCTTATTGAACATGAGAGAACTCACACAGGAGAGAAACAATTTTCATGCCCAGAATGTGGCAAATGTTTTAGACAGAAATCAAATGCTGTTAAACATCGGCGAACTCACACAGGGTTGAAGCTGTATTCATGTTCTGAATGTGGAAAATGTTTTGCCAGGAAATCACATCTTCTTGAACATCAGATAACTCACACAGGGGAAAAGCCATTTCCATGTTCAGAGTGTGGAAAATGTTTAATTAGGAAATCACATCTTATTGAACATCAGATAAATCACACAGGAGAAAATACTTTCCCATGTCCACTATGTGGGAAATGTTTTAGCCAAAAGTCTAAAGTTGTTAAGCATCAAAGAATGCAAACAGGGGTAAAACGCTTTTCATGTGTAGAATGTGGGAAAAGTTTCACCAGGAGATCCACACTTGATAAACATCTGAAAAATCACACACAAGAGAAGATATTTTCATGTTTAGAGTGTGGGAAATGTTTCACCAGAAAGTGGTACTTCGTTGAACATCAGAAATCTCATACAGGGGAGAAGCCATTTTCATGTTCAGAATGTGGGAAATGCTTTAGCCTTAAAGCAACCCTTGCTCAGCACAAGAAGCAAATGCATGTCAACATTCAGACTGTAGAAAATATTTTACCTCAGATATAGTGCTTTAGGCTAGTTTCACACTAGTGCCTAGTATCCAGCAGGCTAGTCTCTCTGCATTATGGCATTGCCGGAAGCTAAAGTGTCGCCGTCCAGCCCCATTAACTATAATATGGACCAGTGGAGATCTGGCCAGAAGCCCAGAACCCATCAAGTATCCCGAGAATCAACTGGATGAAAACTACTGAACGCGTGGAAAAATAAAAATATAAATTTAGAAATTGAAAACAGATTAGATGTATCTGATTTGATTGCCATGCTAATTGTTTTTCTTATTTCTTCTGCACTATGCACAATTCATGTCTTCCTTTCACTCATAGGAGATGTTACCATTGCTAAAGCCCCTTACTTGCTGGGACAGAAAGAAATCGAACTGCACATGACTGTTAACCCTGGATGCTGCTGACTCAGAAACGCTCTCCTTATTATTGGACTACGTAATTCACTAACCATCTTGGCAGCACTTTCCTTTTCTGTATTAAAGGGAAACTGTCAAATGGAACATAGTGTCTGAGCTGCAGGCATCGTGTTATAGAGCAGGGGGAGCTGAGCAGACTGATATATAGTTTGTGGGAAAAGATTCAGTAAGACTTGTATTTCATTCATTTATTTTTCCTGCTCATTCTGGGCTTTGAAGTCAGGGAAGTGGTCCTATCAGTGACTGACAGCTCTGTGTATGCACAGTCATAGAGGGAATGCTGTCAGTCACTGATAGGACCACTTTCTTGACTCAATGCAATTGGATAAAATACAAGTTAGGGCTCATGCACATGAATGTATTTTCTTTCCATATCCATTCCTTTTTTTTTGTGGACCATATGCGGAAGCATTCATTTCAGTGGGTCTGCAAACAGAAGTTACTCTGTGTGCATTCTGTTTCCTTATGTCCATTCCGCAAAAAAACAGAATATGTCCTATTATTGTCCGCATTATGGACAAATATAGGACTGTTCTATTAGGGGCCAGCTGTTCCGTTCCGCAAAATACGGAATGCACACGGACGTCATCAGTATTTTTGGTGGCTTCATGGCAGGGAGTTGTTAGGTCAAAACATTTGGGGCTTGAGCTCCAGATGTTTTGTCCAGTGCCTCGAATGTTATGCTGGTAGCATTTTTTTGTATTTGGCTATTCCAGGGCCCTTTAACCCCTTAAGGACCAGGCTCATTTTCACCTTAAGGACAAGGCCATTTTTTGCAAATCTGACCAGTGTCACTTTAAGTGCTGATAACTTTAAAACGCTTTTACTTATACAGGCCATTCTGAGATTGTTTTTTCATCACATATTGTACTTCATGACACTGGTAAAATAAAGTCAAAAAAATTAATTTTTTTGCATAATAAAATACCAAATTTACCAAAAATTTTGAAAAATTAGCAAATTTCAAAGTTTCAATTTCTCTACTTCTGTAATACATAGTAATACCCCAAAAATTATGATGACTTAACATTCCCCATATGTCTACTTCATGTTTGTATTATTTTGGGAATGATATTTTATTTTTTGGGGATGTTACAAGGCTTAGAAGTTTAGAAGCAAATCTTGAAATTTTTCAGAAATTTACAAAAACACAATTTTTAGGGACCACTACAGCTCTGAAGTCACTTTGCGCCCAAAAATGACCCCATTCTATAAACTACACCCCTCAAGGTATTCAAAACTGATTTTACAAACTCCGTTAACCCTTTAGGTGTTGCACAAGAGTTATTGGCAAATGGGGATGAAATTTGAGAATTTCATTTTTTTGCCTAATTTTCCATTTTAACCCATTTTTTCCACTAACAAAACAAGGGTTAACAGCCAAACAAGACTGTATCTTTATTGCCCTGACTCTGCCGTTTACAGAAACACCCCATATGTGGCCGTAAATTACTGTACGGCCACACAGCGGGGCGTAGAGTGAAAGGTACGCCGTATGGTTTTTGGAAGCCAGATTTTGCTGGACAGTTTTTTTGACACCATGTCCCATTTGAAGCCCCCTGATGCACCCCTAGAGTAGAAACTCCATAAAAGTGACCCCATCTAAGAAACTACACCCCTCAAGGTATTCAAAACTGATTTTACAAACTTCGTTAACCCTTTAGGTGTTGCACAAGAGTTATTGGCATATGGGGATGAAATTTGAGAATTTCATTTTTTTGCCTAATTTTCCATTTTAACCCATTTTTTCCACTAACAAAGCAAGGGTTAACAGCCAAACAAGACTGTATCTTTATTGCCCTGACTCTGCCGTTTACAGAAACACCCCATATGTGGCCGTAAACTACTGTACGGCCACACAGCGGGGCGTAGAGTGAAAGGTGCGCCGTATGGTTTTTGGAAGCCAGATTTTGCTGGACAGTTTTTTTGACACCATGTCCCATTTGAAGCCCCCCTGATGCACCCCTAAAGTAGAAACTCCATAAAAGTGACCCCATCTAAGAAACTACACCCCTCAAGGTATTCAAAACTGATTTTACAAACTTTGTTAACCCTTTAGGTGTTGCACAAGATTTAATGGAAAATAGAGATACAATTTCAAAATTTCACTTTTTTGGCAGATTTTCCATTTTAATATTTTTTTTCCAGTTACAAAGCAAGGGTTAACAGCCAAACAAAACTCATTATTTATGGCCCTGATTCTGTAGTTTACAGAAACACCTCATATGTGGTTGTAGACCGCTGTATGGGCACACGGCAGGGCGCAGAAGGAAAGGAATGCCACATGGTTTTTGGAAGGCAGATTTTGCTGGACTGGTTTTTTGACACCATGTCCCATTTGAAGCCCCCCTGATACACCCCTAGAGTAGAAAATCCAAAAAAGTGACCCCATTTTAGAAAGTACGGAATAGGGTGGCAGTATTGTTGGTACTAGTTCAGGGTAGATATGATTTTTGGTTGTTCTATATTACACTTTTTGTGCGGCAAGGTAACAAGAAATCGCTTTTTTGGCACGTTTTTTATTTTTTTATTTACAACTTTCATCTGACAGGTTAGATCACGTGGTAATTTTATAGAGCAGGTTGTCACGGACGCAGCGATACCTAATATGTATACAATTTTTTTTTATTTATGTAAGTTTTATACAATAACTTCATTTTTAAAACCAAAAAATTGTTTAGTGTCTCCATAGTCTGAGAGCCATAGTTTTTTCAGTTTTTGGGCGATTATCTTGAGTAGGGTCTAATTTTTTGCGGGATGAGATGACAGTTTGATTGGCACTATTTTGGGGTGCATATGACTTTTTGATCGCTTGCTATTACACTTTTTGTGACGTAAGATGGCAAAAAATAGCTTTTTTTACACCGTTTTTTTTTTTTTTTTTTACGGTGGTCACCTGAGGGGTTAGGTCATGTGATATTTATATAGAGCCAGTCGATACGGACGCGGCAATACCTAATATGTATACTTTATTTTTATTTATGTAGGTTTTACACAATGATTTTATTTTTGAAACAAAAAAAATTATGTTTTAGTGTTTCCATAGTCTAAGAGCCATAGTTTTTTCAGTTTTTGGGCGATTATCTTGAGTAGGGTCTCATTTTTTGCGGGATGAGATGACGGTTTGATTGGTACTATTTTGGCGTACATGCGACTTTTTTGATCACTTTTATTACCTTTTTTGCGAAGTAAGGTGGGCAAAATTTCAATTTTCTCATAGTTTTTATTTTTTTATTTTTATGGCGTTCACTGTGCGGGGAAAGTAACATGACCGTTTTATAGATCAGGTCGTTACGGACGCGGCGATACCTAATATGTGTAGTTTATTTTATTTTTTTAATTTTTATTCAGTGATAAATGTTTTTTTTTTTATCTTAACTTTTTTCACTTATTCTTTTTATTTTTTGACCCAGACCCACTTGGTTCTTGAAGATCCAGTGGGTCTGATGTCTGTAAAATACAGTACAGAACCTATATAGGTTTCTGTACTGTATTTTACTTACACTGAACAGATCTATGCTTTCAGCACAGATCTGTTCAGCACCATGGACAGCAGGACGCCTGAGCAGGCGTCCTGTTGCCATGGGAACCTTCCCCGTCTGCTCAGTTATGGTCAGAACTGCGCAGACGGGGAAGGGTAAGGACGGGGCTCTGGGGGGGCTGTCTGGGGGCTCTCTCCCTCTCCCATCGGGGGGCTGTAAAGGCACAGCAGCCCCCCGATCGGAGAGGGAGGGAGCTCCCTCTTACTGTTAACCTTTTCCATACAGCAGTCCGTACGGACAGCTGTATGGAAAGGGTTAAATGGCTGACATCGCATCAACGATGTCAGCCGTTTATACCAGGGTGCCAGCAATGTGCTGGCACCCTGGTATACCCACTGTACACCAACGATTACGCAATAGGAGGCGGGCGGGGGATCGCGATCCCGCCTGCCGCACCGCCCGCCTCCCGCAACGCCCCCACCGCCTGCGACACCCCCCCTGCACCACCCGCCGCCATCAAATCATGCAGGGGTGCAGGGGGGGTGTACTATATTGATTTTAGGCACTCTAAAGTTTCTGATCCCCGCGGTCAGGGACCGCGGGGATCAGAAACTGCAAAAAGCGCAGCAAACCGCAGGTCTGAATTGACCTGCGGTTTGCTGCGATTGCCGACACGGAGGGGTCACATGACCCCCCCCTGGCGTTTTAACAGGATGCCGGCTGAATGATTTCAGCCGGCATCCTGTTCAAATTAACCCCTGCGGCGCCGGAATGCCGATTTTAAAGTCAGGACGTACCGGTACGTCCTTGGTCCTTAAGGACTCGGGAAATAGGGCGTACCGGTACGTCCTATGTCCTTAAGGGGTTAATATTAATTGGACCTGGGCAACCCACCACAGATCATCCCCCTTGTACTTGTTCCGCTGATCGGCTACTTGCGGGCTGCGTGGGCATGAATTTAATAACTTCAGTGCGCAATCCTGTCCTGAGGCGTGTGATCCTGCAAGCCCCGCAGCGGGAGGTCATGGGTCTCGCGGGATCACGCGCCGCAGAACGAGATTGTGCACCAAAGTGACTGAACTCATGCCCACGCAGCCCGTAAGTAGCGGATCAGCGGAACAAGTACAAGGGGGAGGGGGGATGATCTGTGGGGTTGCCCAGGGTCCACTCATCAATAATAAAGGGGGCAAGCAAAGATTTTTGCAGTGGTGAGGAAATGAAACATAACAGATATTAGAAAGTTACTGAATGTTGTATTATATATTGACTGCAGTCTGCAGTACTGCACTTCATTTGCGTAAACCAGAACACCCCTTTAAGTATGCCTTTAATGTGCAATTTCAACACAGTGGGCTTGTGCCCCAGATGTTTTCAGACCCTAGCAACACCCCTGCTCCGTGGTTTGAGAACCGCTAAATACATACGGTCGTGTGGATAAGCCCTTATACTGAATCTTTTCCTACAAAACTATATATCAATCTGCTCAGCTCCTCCTGCTTTATAACATGCTGCTGGCAGACTACACCACATTTTTTTTTAGTGGTGATAGATTCCTTTGAACAATGGCAACCTGTACACACAATATTGGTCATTGCATTTCTTTCACCTTGCCTTCTTTTCACTTCCTCTTTGCATTGCTGTTTTGGGGGGTTTTCAACATTATTTATTGTATATTAAAAAGGTTTTTTTTTTTTTAATCTACATGTATTTCTTAAGTCTTTAGCAGAACACAGAATATGGGGTCTTACCATACACCTAAAACTGTAACTAGCAAATAAAAAATAAGGTTGCTCTCCTCGTGCCCCTTTGTAACAGATCGTGTCTGCAGGGGGTGCTGCTCACATGAGCTGGGAGAGTCTTTGGAAGTCTTTTTTTGTACTTGCCATGATGTAGTGGGACACTCCAGATGAGACGTGCCTGGCAGCCACATTCTGTTTTGGCCAGTGTATGGTATGGTCAGGTTGTGCGATAGCTTAAGTCATTACAGCACTTAGTCTGTGATGCAATTAAACTTGGTAACTTTATTGTGATCCAGCAAAAGGATATAGCAAATAGTTCAAAAGTAGACGGTCAACGTTTCAGTCCTTCCCAGAGCTTGGTCACTGCCTAAGGTAAATATATACAAAGTAGCATATAAGTGTAAATTTACAAAAAGTCACAAAGTTACATAAAATGTCATATTAATGTATAAGCAGTAAATAACAGCTGGTATAGCTAAATGGCAGATATATGGCTACTGCAGCAGTTAGAATCCACAGGAAACTGAAGAAAGTAAATGGATCCCTCGTAAGAAAATAAAGGCCCATACCTTGTAACACTAATTTAGTTACTGCCATAAATATGAAGATCACTAAGGTAAGTGAATGTCAAGTCAGGAGAGATAAAGGAATGACAGGACCAATATGTAATGAAGAGGCTGGGTATCGGCATTTAGATAATTGACGGCTGAGGAGAAGCGAAGGTACGCACACTAGTCTGGCTGGATATCTAATGGACGATACAGCGTTCTTAAAGGGGTTCTCTGGGATTAAGAAAGTACAGCAGAGAGGAGGCTGAGGCAACTCTTAATTCCTGGAGAACCCCTTTAAATAGACCCTGCACATGTCAAGCGCGAAGAGAGGTTGTCTGGGTGACAAGACACCACAGGGAGACTGTGATTGCTAGAGGCTGTGCTGCAATGAAATACTAGTGTGAAGCAGGGAAATTATATCCCATTGTGCCTATTTAAGGCTGGCTTTACACTCTCTGCATTCCAGCATTGCCGGAAGCTACCACATTACCATCAGGCCCCATTCACTATAATAGCGAGCGGCAGAGATCCGGTCGCAACCCGGGGAATATGCAGAGAATCGACCGGACAAAAACTGTTGGGGGCCAAATGGAACTGGTGGGTGTCAAGCCGGAACAGCCTTAGAACGCTGTATCTGAGCAAGGTCCGGAAAGGGCTGAAAGGTCGGCCATCTGTGTGTGGATTGTTTTCTATATTCTTTTGCTGGATCACAATAAAATGACCATGTTTAATTGCATCACTGACTGAGTGCTGTGGTTTTTACAATTATATGTTGACGGGAAGTGCTACTGTACCACAGTGCGCACACCAAACCTCCTCCTCAGCTCACGTTTCATTTTGATGACATACTGTAGACCACAAACGCAACTGATAATACACAATGCCCATAGATGTACACCTGCTAAAAGAGCATATGTTGTACCTGTTTCCTGTAGTATGGCTTACAAAAAATGCTCCTATTTATGATATTGCCACAAATTATACAGGAGCCACAGGGAAATGTGCCCTTCAATGTATTCTTTAACCAGGTTTCAGGTTTAGGGCGTGTATTTAGACTGTGTACCAGACGATCCCGTAAGTTGGCACTACGGCGATACGTGATTGATGGGCGGTCTGGTATCAGTGGCCCAACATCTGGGTCTGACTGCAAGATAGACCAGTGGCACTGTAAGATGTCACAAATCTGTTAGTGAGCTTTATCATAAGTAGCAATAATTCTAGGTGTAGAATCATCTTCATTGCTAACCTTCGGAACCAGAAGTTTACCACGATCGACACTCATAGAATGATGAAAGGCCCTTCTCAGTGTATACAGGGGGGTACCCACGGTTCATAAACCATCTCAAATCTGATGCAACCGCTCTGAATTCACCCAATTCAGAACAATTCCTCCTAGCCCTGAGGTATTGCCCCTTAGGGATACCTCTTTTCAGTGCCAGTGGGTGGCCACTCTCCCAATTTAGGAGGCTATTCGTGGATGTCTGTTTTCTGAACAGATTAGTGGCAATCCTTCTATCAGTTCCTATCGTGATCATCAGGTCTAAAAAATGCAATCTGACGTTCCTGCATCTCTGATGTGAAAAATAGACCCATCTGATTCACATTTAATGCTGTTACAAATTTGATGAAGCTATCTCATGCCCCCTTCCCTAATATCAGCACATCTTCGATGTATCTGATCCACAACTGTATGTTTGATGTATACTGCTCCATCATATCGCCAAACACAATCTCTTTCTCCCACCAGCCCAGGTACAGATTTGCGAACGTCGGGGCGCAAGGACTGCCCATAACGACGCCCCTGAGCTAGTAGTAGATATGCTGGTCGAACAGAAAGACATTGTGAGGACAAAGTTCAACAATTGCATCAGGAAGATGTTATGGTGGTGACAATTTTCACCTCTCTGTTGAAGGAAGGCCTCGACAGCCCTACACCCAGATTCATGAGTTATAGAGCTGTACAAGGCCTCCACATCTAAACTAGCCAGCCATACATCCTCCTCACAATAAATCCCCTCTAACTGCTGTAGCACATCCATAGTATCTCGGGCATACGAGGGCAGGGCCACAACGAATGGATGCAAAATCCTGTCCAAGTATGTACTAATGTTAGCAGTAAGACTGTCTATGCCTGAGACAATAGGTCTGCCCTTCACTGGTGTCCCTTGCTTATGTAGTTTGGGTAGTCCAGTTAATTTTTGCTGATCAATATGTCCTCACATGCGTCATTTAGTAGTGTCGCAAGCTGGTCCCTAAAAATGGGAGTGGGGTTAGTAGAGAGGCGCCTATAGGTACTAGTGTCCTCCAACAAGTGGAGGCACATTGCACGGTAATTTTCCTGATCCATCATTACAATATTGCCTCCCTTGTCAGAGGGCTTAAAAATAATGGTTATATCCCTCTCTAGCTCCTCCAGTGACTGTCTTTCTTCTGAGGTCAAGTTGTCCCTTCCCACGGGTGTATCCTCTAAGGCCTCTTTCACACGGGCGTCATGTTTTTTGCCCGGATAAGAGGCGGGTGCGTTGCGGGAAAATGCGCGATTTTTCCGCGCGAGTGCAAAACATTGTCATGCGTTTTGCACTCGCGTGAGAAAAATCGCGCATGTTTGGTACCCAGACCCGAACTTCTTCACAGAAGTTCGGGCTTGGGATTGATGTTCTGAAGATTGTATTATTTTCCCTTATAACATGGTTATAAGGGAAAATAATAGCATTCTGAATACAGAATGCTTAGTATAATAGTGCTGGAAGGGTTAAAAATAATAAAAAAGTTAACTCACCTTCTCCTCTTGTTCTCCTCATCCCGGTCTGTTCTTTAGCTGTGGGCTGAATGACCTGAGGTGATGTCAGATCACATGCTCCAATCACATGGTCCATCACCATGGTGATGGAGCATGTGATCTGACATCACCACAGGTCCTTCAGCCCACAGCTAAAGAACAGACCGGGATCTACGCGAACAAGAGGAGAAGGTGAGTTAACTTTTTTATTATTTTTAACCCTTCCAGCACTATTATACTAAGCATTCTGTATTTAGAATGCTATTATTTTCCCTTATAACCATGTTATAAGGGAAAATAATACAGTGAATAGACTGTCACCTAGAACCCATGCGTGAAAATCGCACCGCATCCGCACTTGCTTGCGGATGCATGCGATTTTCACGCAACCCCATTCATTTCTATAGGGCCTGCGTTACGTGAAAAACGCACAAAGAGGAGCATGCTGCGACTTTCACGCAACGCACAAGTGATGCGTGAAAATCACCGCTCGTGTGCACATCCCCATAGAAATGAATGGGTCAGGATTCAGTGCGGGTGCAGTGCGTTCACCGCACGCATCGCACCCGCACGGAAAACTCACCCGTGTGAAAGGGGCCTAATTGTTGGAGGTCCCGTGTCACCACATTCAGGAAAGTGTCAATCGGGGAGCTATCACTTACTGGGGGGAACATTTTGGATGGATTTCTGAGGTCCGTAAAGGGGCCATCCCCAATCAACCTATCTCCCTACTCAGATAGACCTGCCAGTAGATGCACATCCTGGGGGTCCTCTAACTCAATACTTAGCTCTTCACACTTTCTCTTATCATGTATCCTGAAAACCTTTTTCCATTTGAGCCTGCGTACAAACAACTGCAAGTCGTTCACCCAATTAAATAAATTAAACTTCTGAAGGGGTACAAATTAAAGGCCTTTCTTGAAGGAGCCTAATTTGCATAAGGGAGAGTACACGTTTGGACAAGTTGACCACATGAAGTTCCTCTACTTGGGGGCCTCAGGGGCTTTCTTGTGGCGTAATAGGTAGTTGGACACTGGTGGGTAATCTGAAAAAGGTTAGCAATAAAGATGATTCTACACCTAGAATTATTGCTACTTATGATAAAGCTCACTAACAGATTTGTGACATCTTACAGTGCCACTGGTCTATCTTGCAGTCAGACCCAGATGTTGGGGCACTGATACCAGACCGTCCATCAATCACGTATCGACGTAGTTCCAACTTATGGGATCGTCTGGTACACAGTCTATATACATGCCATAAACCTGAAACCTGGTTAAAGAATACATTGAAGGGCACATTTCTCATTAAAGGAGCGTTTTTTTGTAAGCCATACTACGGAAACAGGTACAACATACGCTCTTTTCACAGGTGTACATCTATGGGCATTGTGTACCTTATCAGTTACCGATGTGGTCTACAGTATGTCGGCAAAACGAAACGTGAGCTGAGGAGGAGGTTTTGTGAACATCTGTCAGACATTCGTAATCAGCGTGACACATCTGTGGCACGTCATGTGTGTGAGATGCATGACGACAATCCTGATGTATTGAGAGTGCAGGGGATTGAACAGGTCAATATGTCAGATCTGTGGTGGTGACATTGACATACCCCTGCTTCGCAAGGAAGCAATGTGGACCTTTAGGCTGCAGACTGTTCATCCAAAAGGGTTAAATGAGGCTATTTCGTATTCCTGCTTCATCTGATGTATCTGCTGTGTATCCACTCTGTATGCTAAACCTGAGATGTACATCGTTTATGATGTGTGTATACTGCTTCATCTGCCTTTTTTTAAATCTAGTTCCGTATCTGGTACATGTGGGTCCCCATTGGGTACTGGTTGTATAGATTTAGATATCCTGATATATATATATATACCTCTGTTTTCCTTGTGCAAGCCTGCAGCAGTTTACATTATCACTGACTGATGAGGCAACAACGATGGTTCTCTCGGCCTCCGATTTATTTCAGGGGGGAGATAGATGTGTCATTGCTTAGCTCTCTATTTGAGTTCCCTGGGGGTTCCATACCAATGTACTCACTGTGAACCAGGCTAAGGATATGGGCCGCGAACTGGATTCCCCCATAACACAAGCGCGCATGCGCCAACTCCCGGGAACGTCACAGCTCATCGGAGTACCCGCCAGAGGGCGTGAGTTATGAACACACCTCCAGTTCTGACTGGCGCTTGTACTAGCGCACCCTCCCGGGGGGTGGAGTGTTTGCTACATGTACTCAGCGTGTGTTCGGCCACGTACGGCCATCATAGCGCCGGAGCCCGTGCACACAACAGTGCAGGGCATTTATCTCTTTACAGACGTCTTTGATTTAGCTCCTGAAGATATGTGGCGCATATATGTCACATTGAAACACATAGAGCCGATGTCTGAATTTTCTAACATGGAAGTTTCTGACATGGTTTTTTAGAGTGATAACGTTTAGATTTTTTATTATCATAATAAACAAATTTAACTCACCCCATCCACTTGGTCGCGTCGCTGATCTCCTCTTCTTTCTTCAGGACCTGGCTAAAGGACCTTTGATGATGTCACTGCGCTCATCATATGGTCCATCACCATGGTTATGGATCATGTGATGAGCGCAGTGACATCACCAAAGGTCCTTTTCCTCCCAGGTCATCAAAGAAGAAGACAGAAGACAAGCCGGGCTGCGTGAACAAGTGGATGAGGTGAGTTTAATTATTTTTTAACCCCTCCATCCCTAATTTACTTAGCATTCTGTATTAAGAATGCTATTATTTTCTATTATAACCATGTTATAAGGGAAAATAATAATGATCGGGTCTCCATCCGATCGTCACCTAGCAACCATGCGTGAAAATCGCACCGCATTCGCACTTTCTTGCGGATGCTTACGATTTTCACGCAGCCCCATTCACTTCTATGGGGCCTGTGTTGTGTGAAAATATATAGAGCTTGCTGAGATTTTCATGCAGCGCACAAGTGATGCGTGAAAATCACCGCTCATTTGCACAGCCCCATTGAAGTGAATGGGTCCGGATTCAGTGCGGGTGCAATGCGTTTAGCGCCCGCGTACGGCCATCAGAAAAAACTCGCCCGTCTCAAAGATGTTATGTAGGCCTTCGTATTAACTATTTTTAATTACTGTAACTTTCGTACTCCTCATCGGCTAAAAATACTCCTCGAAAATAGTAAAAGGCAAAAAAAATGCAGCACGACCTCTGATTCTGACATAATAGCCCGTTACAGGGGGAATAAGCCACCATGGTCTATGGAAGACTCAACAGCTCCTGCAGTGTCCAGGCCACGGCGGTCACGTGACCACCAGGCCAGGCCAGGAAGCGGTACATTGCTTTCTTGTTGTGTACACAGCGCTCCTTCAGCTCTGTGTATATTCTCACACAACACAGAACTGATACATGAAAACAAAACTCATGTACACAGACTGATTGAAATGAATGGGTCAGGATTCAGTGCGGGTGCTATGCGTTCACTTCACGCATCGCACCTGCACGAAAAACTTGCTTAGGTGAAAGAGGCCTTACTTCTTTCTTACACCCCTAAGCAGGAGAAAGGGGAAGAAGGTATGTTCAGATCACACATACACACTCTTATCAGAACCTAGGTGTGGAGAGAGACCTCTTCCACTGCTGGGGTCTCCCCTTGCTCTTTTCTTACACCCCCTAAGCGGGGGAAAGAGAGGGGGGGGAGAAAGCACACTAGAGTTGCCCACACACACACTTCTTTCAGGAGTAGTGTAGAAGGAACTTATGTTTTCAAGTTTGGAGTACAAGGTTCGGGTTATCTAAGAATTCTGTTATGGATTCCGCTACCACGGACCAAAAGTCACAAATTATAGTGTTCTCCATGTTTGCGACTTTCTTAGCTTCTCAACACTTTTCTGAAGTGGCAAAAAAGGGATGGGGCTTTCCACTGCCCCCTGGGTTTACTATAACTTGCATCAGAAACTGGCATAAGTTATATAAGCCTCTAGCTGGTGTAGACTTGAGTTTCTGGTGAACTGAGTGCCAGAGATGCAAATTATTTATTAGAAGTCATTTGTTTCATCACATGTTAGGCACATCTTACTCCAGCTCAGGGGGACAAAGACTGGTGTATGGGAACACCAGGCTTGATGAATGTCCTCCACTGTGGGCAAAAAAAAAAAAACGCCTGAAAAAAACACAGGTGGCAAAAAATAAATAAAATAATCACTTTTTTTATAGGTAAAAAGCGCCAGAACTATATTCACATGTGTAAGGAGCTTAAAGTGCTTGTCTGCTTTTTACTATTGACCTATCCTCAATATATGAGACCAGCGGCAGTCCGACTCACGTCACGTCTGCTGATCAGCTGTATGAAGAGAAGGCAGCGCTCCTACAAGTGCTTTCTTCTTTGCTCTGTAGAAAATTTTCCCTGCTCACTACTGCAATCGCTGAGCAGGTAAACAGATCAGAGAAGGCAGCACTTATACCAGCGCTGCCTTCTCTATAAACAGCTGATCGGTGGGGGTGCCAGGAGTCGGACTCCTGCCGATCTGATATTGATGACCTCTCCTGAGGATAGGTCATTAATATCCCAGAAAACCCCTTTAGTCCAATGTACCCCTAAAGGCTACAACTGGAAACTGTAACCTCTATCACAAAAATAAGCTCTCAGAATATAACTCCCCAATTTTTTTTTTTTTCAAACAGTTGACAAAAGTAAAGCTATATGTAGCACAAAACGAGAACTATCACTCGTCCTGCAAAAAACAAACCATCCTACTACTACAGCACCTCGGAGGGGAAATAAAGAGTTGTGAGTTTGTAACCCTCGAAATGCAACAACGGAAAGGCGAAAAAAGTAGCTTCTCCTAAAACCTCTACACAGAGCAGCCCTCAGGAGGGGAAGTGCGAGTCTGTCACACACAAGCGACGCACACAGCTCTGCTGCCTGCACGTACACGCTGCAAAACAAAGAACGTGCGCATGGCCCCGCCCAGGAGTGATCACGTGACTGTGACGTCATCAAAGGTCCTATGCACACAGGACTGTGTACCTGACTGACCACATGACTGTGACATCATCAAAGGTCCTATAGCTGCTAGGATGTAACCGCTGTGGATAAGTTAGTGATCAGGGTATGTGTGATCTGTATTTATTGTTATCATGTACTGGGGTCATTGTGCATAATAATACACGTGTGTGATAGATACTGCGTATATCTGTAGTGCAGCTGTATAGTATAGGAATGTAAATAATATACTGTATGCAAGTTATGCAACTGTATGTATTATATACTGGGTATATGTATGGGCTTGTATATAGTGTAATGCTAGTGTTTTATAAACCTATGTATAATGTAAATATCTGGCTGTAAATATAGCTCTGTAATATATCAGTTCATAGATTTATCACATACATTATTAAATAGCACTAGCAAAATAGTGTGTGTGTATATATATATATATATATATATATATATATATATATATATATGTACAGTGCTCCAGACAAAAAAAAAATATCAAGGAGCCATTGGCTCCTAACCTGAAAAATGTAGGAGCCAAATGATATTTTTAGTCGCCAAATGTAAAGGTGTTCTGCACTTTGTTTTAACTGATGATCTATCCTCTGGATAGATCAACATCTGACCGACGAGGGTCCGACACCCGGGACCCCCGCCGATCAGCAGTTTGAGAAGGCAGCAGCGCTCCAGCAGCGCCGCGACCTTCTCACTGTTTACCGCTGGCCCAGTGACGTCACGACTAGCATCACCTAGCACGGGCGGGGGCTAAGCTCTGTTCCCTTGAATGGAGCTTAGCCCCGCCCACGCTAGTTGATACTAGTCGTGACGTCACTGGGCCACTGGGGTTTATAAAACACTGTCGGACCCCCGCCGATCAGATGCTGACGATCTATCCAGAGAATAGATCATCAGTTAAAACAAAGTGCAGAACCCCTTTAAAATACATATGATATAGCTGGGATGCTTAGGAGCATGGAGTTTTCTAAGCTACAGCCCACGCAGTTAAAGGGGTTGTGCACTCATTTCCATGACCTGTCAGTCTAGCCAGATTCGCGTTGCTAATCCCTAGGTGCTGGGTCCTGGCTCATTCGCTTCCAGGCCTCCGCTTCTTGTCTTGGGTTTCTCCATGAAAACATTTGCCTGCAGTGGCATCAAGACAATCACTGGCCACAGTGTGAGGGCGGATCTTCACCCAGCAGACGTCTGCAGCATATGTCTCCTGGATGAAAGCCTTTTTTTCTTAAAGAGGCAGAGCAGAGGGTCTAGGTGCAAATGGCGACAAGACAATTGCCATTTTGCAATTCTAAGTCTCATTGGTGACCATTTTGGTCGCCATCTGGAGCTCTAATATATATATATATATATATATAAAGTACATATATCTTAGGGAGTAGGTGTTAGGGAAACATCCCTTTACCCTATAATTGTTGAAATCCAAATCTAAAAGGGATCGGGAGCGCTCAGGAAGCTAACAAACATTGGATGCATGTGGATCAGATTTCTCTTTAATTCAAAGACAAGATCTCAATAATATAGGGTTGAAACCGAAAAAAAAAACATCTCATGACAAACATGACATTTGCAGTTAGAAGATATAAATCATAAGACCATACGTATGTTTCCATTCCTCCCCCCCCCCCCCCACACACACACTTCCTGAGACTCATACTATACTATCTGCTAGAGAGGAAACTGTGGGTGGGGGTGGGTTCTATCACACACATAAACTGACTTTTTGACCTTGTTTTTAGACATTATTATTATCTGTCTATTTAACCCTGTAAGCTCCATTTAGGACCTGACCTAAATCTTCTATATGCACAACATGGAGGACATGTTTATAGAAAATTGATTCTCATCCCCCAAAAATCCCCCATTGTGAGATATCTTCAGTTCTACAGCTGGTGCAGGACAGAAGATTTTCTCAATAGTCTCTATAATGTCTTCTCTTGGTACATACTTTGATTGTGCACATAAACAGTAGCCTAAGCAATACATATGCTATGAGGATAACTATTGCGACTTGGACAATCGCTTGAAGAATTCCCATGAACCACCCTCCGAAAGTTTTGAATCAGTTGGCAGGGTTGAGGAAGGAAAAGGTGCCTTCCTACCATCAGTCTTTGCACTATTTTCCTGTAACCAAGAATAAATCAAAAATAGGGTCCGCTCACCTCTGTCCCCTCAGGGCAGGTGCTCTAGTCCAAAAATTGAGACACCCCTCAAAGCAAATTAGTAATAGAAAAATGGGTTGGACTGGCACTCATATAAGGAATAACACGGTTTATTACATATGAATACAATGTGAAATGTAGTTTTCTTCACCTGTCACAAATAAAATACGAATAAAATACAATGAATGCACTATTCAACCTAAAATCTTATTAAATCACAAGAAAATAAAATTATAAAAATTGCAGGAACCGCAGGCACCAACCGTTCACAGAATTCACTGGTTCTGGTTGTATGTCCAATGGTCGATGATGCCACCGGTTACTGCAAACCCATATGGTATTAAAACAAGAGTTACGTTTCTATGTATTATTCCACCTAAACAATTCCACAAGTTAGGAGATCTCAGAAGCGCAAGGTTCAGAGCTTTCAATGAGTTGGTACTAGTATTTTCAAAAGTATAGCAACTTTTCAATATAATAATAGTGTGTCTTTATCCTCAATGTTGCAAGACAACGTTTGATAGTCAGTGTTTAAGATGATAATTCCTGCACAGCAAATTTTCAGGAAGACAGTGTAGCAATTTCCACAGCTGACACTGTTCAAACAAATTGTCCGCTGTTTATAGTTACCCGCAGGGATGTTTTCTTTGGGTTGGAAGCTGTTATTTAATCCACCATGTAATGCGGTCCTATTATTTTCTTATATGATAGCGGCAATGACCGTTGTAGTAAGTCTCAATTCAATGAAAGAGTTGTAAGTTTTCCCACAGGTGTGGGCTTACCTCCGCCTGCGCTCTGCTCAGTGGGACTAGTAGATGGTCTTTTTCGGCCGCTCAATGTGCCGGCGTCCCGGCTGCGGTATTCGCGTCCCTCGTGGCTCTTCACTGCTGCTTCTCACGTGGTGTACTTACGTGAGGTATGCAGTCGCTTGTTTCTGAGCGCTGGCGGGATGACGTAATCACTCTTTTCCGGTGCGTGTCCAGGAAATCTTTCTCTTTGTATAAGTGCACTTATTTTCCAAGATAGGATGCGGGGTCTTTTAGTCTGGGATGTTACCCAGATGCTCACCAGGTGGTGAGCATCTGGGTAACATCCCAGACTAAAAGACCCCGCATCCTATCTTGGAAAAGACCCCGCATCCTATCTTGGAAAATAAGTGCACTTATACAAAGAGAAAGATTTCCTGGACACGCACCGGAAAAGAGTGATTACGTCATCCTGCCAGCGCTCAGAAACAAGCGACTGCATACCTCACGTAAGTACACCACGTGAGAAGCAGCAGTGAAGAGCCACGAGGGACGCGAATACCGCAGCCGGGACGCCGGCACATTGAGCGGCCGAAAAAGACCATCTACTAGTCCCACTGAGCAGAGCGCAGGCGGAGGTAAGCCCACACCTGTGGGAAAACTTACAACTCTTTCATTGAATTGAGACTTACTACAACGGTCATTGCCGCTATCATATAAGAAAATAATAGGACCGCATTACATGGTGGATTAAATAACAGCTTCCAACCCAAAGAAAACATCCCTGCGGGTAACTATAAACAGCGGACAATTTGTTTGAACAGTGTCAGCTGTGGAAATTGCTACACTGTCTTCCTGAAAATTTGCTGTGCAGGAATTATCATCTTAAACACTGACTATCAAACGTTGTCTTGCAACATTGAGGATAAAGACACACTATTATTATATTGAAAAGTTGCTATACTTTTGAAAATACTAGTACCAACTCATTGAAAGCTCTGAACCTTGCGCTTCTGAGATCTCCTAACTTGTGGAATTGTTTAGGTGGAATAATACATAGAAACGTAACTCTTGTTTTAATACCATATGGGTTTGCAGTAACCGGTGGCATCATCGACCATTGGACATACAACCAGAACCAGTGAATTCTGTGAACGGTTGGTGCCTGCGGTTCCTGCAATTTTTATAATTTTATTTTCTTGTGATTTAATAAGATTTTAGGTTGAATAGTGCATTCATTGTATTTTATTCGTATTTTATTTGTGACAGGTGAAGAAAACTACATTTCACATTGTATTCATATGTAATAAACCGTGTTATTCCTTATATGAGTGCCAGTCCAACCCATTTTTCTATTACTATTTTCCTGTAACCATTTGTCTCTCATGGCTTTCACCTTTTCTATTCCATCTTTTACCTTGGGGATCTATATAATGGCAACAAGCAGTTCCTACAACCTGACACATACCTTCTTCCTTTGCTGTCAGTTAGTCTAAAACCAGGGTGTGTTGATTGGTGACAAAGATTATCTGGTTCTGGACAATGTTAGAGGTGTTCATGAGTCTTAACACCTCCCATATCTAATCATCCAAATAATAAGTTGCCACTACTAGCTTGTCCCACATCTGCATTACCATGGGGTACAAGAAAAAGGTACTGAAAATCTTATTGGAGATGCTCATCTCTACTACGTGAGGTTTACCATTTGGTCTGGATGTATTGTCCTTTGCCCTTCGATACGGAGTATGTTTAGGTATAGCATTTATATCTATGTTGGAATGGGGTATTACAAAGGTTACAGGAGTAAGCCGGACAATTGTGCATCAACCAGTGACATTTCTGGGCAACCACTTGTATGCCTTATGCCCACAGACCTGGAGTATATCTTCTGGAACTGCAACCACCATACTATTAAACAACTGAGTTATCAATTTGGCCAGTCGGACACCCTCTGCCAGTTTTGGTCCCTTTTCCTGACCCTCTGAGGAGTTAGAGGTTACGGTACGGTTGTTGCAGGCCAGATTCTTACTCTTTACAGGAGCTATAACAACACACTGCACCAGGCTGTTTGGGTTAGAGTCATTGCAGCCAAATTTGTTATGAGGACTAAAAGACATACCTTTCAACTGTATTTGCAAACAATAACAGTGTGTCCAACTTGGAAAGCATGACGCATTGCACCACATGTTCTCGTTCCAGGGGGTAGAGCTATAATCAACTGGTGGCCCTGATCTGTTTACCATGAACCAAGGGGGCTCATCCAATCCTGCAACGGGTAAGGGTGCTCCCCTGTCTCTAGTTTTAGACTTAACCTGCTTCATGATGAACAGAGACACTTGCGCTGCCGTTAGATATATCTCTGAGGCTGATGTTATCACCTTGTTTGCCGCTACCTAGTATTGGATTGAATGTCCAACCTGTTCTCACCTTTAATAGGTGGCTAATAGCTATATATATATATATATATATATATATATATATAATACCGGCGCTGGCATACAGAGAGGGGAGGGGAGGGTGAGGATTATTACATGTATATGCATAGGACGCTAATTACAAGATCTCTACCTGTTATCTGATGAATAGCCGTTCCGCGATGTGGTGTGATCCCGTTGTTCCAGGAAGTGCTGTATAGATCTGATGAGACGCTTCTTGCTCTAACTCTATATAGCTATTAACCTGCTTCATGCCTGAGAAAAAGATAGTACAGTTGGCCAGTTCAGTCAACTCAGTCCCTCAATTTTTCAACGTCATTCAGTCCTTCAAACAGCACCTGATGGTGCCGTATGAAAGCATTGTCCTATTCATCATTCAGTGGACGAAACACTGCTGACACGCTCAGGGTCAGTACCACTGTCAGCAGGAGGATCTTCATCCTGTGGTTCCAAGACTTTCTTGCAGGGAGAACTGTGTATCCAGTTGGGTTTTCCTTCAACCTTTAAAGCGGTGTGGGTGGTCAACAGTACTTGAAAGGGACCATCGAATCTTGGATCTAGTCCTTTTCTCACATGCCTTTTTATCACCACCCAGGCTCCAGGCTGCAAGCTGTAAGTTCCTTCTACGGATTTAGGATCTGGAAGTGAAGCAAACACTTGTTTATGAGTATGTTCACGCCGTTTTGTGAGGGCCTGGACATACCCACCGAGATTGTCATTGTTCATCTGTAACTTCTGGGGGAAGTACAACCCAAGCCTGGGAGCGCACCCAAACAAAATGTCAAAAGGAGACAGTCCTGTTTTTGGTTGGGAGTGGTCCTAACAGAATATAAGGCGAGAGACAGACATTCTGGCCAAGGTCTTTGGGTTTCCTGCATGGCTTTCTGGATCTTTAATTTCAATGTGCCGTTGAGGCATTTAACTCGGCCACTGCTTTGGGGATGGTAGGCTGTGTGGAATGCTTGAGTGACCCCTAGCGCCTGCATGACCTCCCTCATTACTTCTCCTGTGAAATGGGACCCCCTATCTCTCTCAATGACTTCAGGAACACCGTACCTGCATATCAGTTCACTGACCAATTTCTTTGCTGTATTTTTTGCATTTGCCTTTGCTTATTGTGAAGGCTTCTGGCCATCCTGAAAAGAGATCAACACACACAAGAACAAACTTGTACACACCTACCTTAGGTAGCTGTATATAGTCTGTCTGCAATCTCTGAAATGGGTAAAAATGGCCTCAGGGTGTGCTTGCTTGGAGTCTTCGCAACTTGACCGGGATTATTCATCGCACAAATCATGCACCCTTGTACAAACCGAGCTTCTACTGTGGAAAACCCTGGTGCAATTCAACCAGCATTTACAACACTTGCCATAGCACCTTTAGACAGATGGGTAGGCCCATGGGCCTCCTGTGCCATAGCAGGATACATTGGACAAGGTAAACAAGTCCTTTGCCCAAAGTTCTTTTTCCTCAGGAGGGGCTTGATCAGTCATTTTCTGGAGCATACTTACAGACACGTCTTCTGGATTTTTACTGGGATGGGGACAGTCTTTAAAGGCTGTAGTGCGGCTTGTTGGGCCGCTTTGTCAGCTCGATCGTTACCTTTTGCCTTACACCGTGGTGTGCCTGGTATGTGCCTTGACCTTGCTGATAGCAACTTCCTCTGGTAAAAACAGAGTTCATAAGTTCTAGTATAGAGTCTTTATTCTTTATAGGCTGGCCACCAAATAGGTCCATAGTCATGTGCAATACCAAAAGCATACCTTGAGTCTGTGTAGATGTTCACCTTCTTCCCCTTGGCCATTTTACACGCCTCAATGAGTGCCTTTAACTCCACCTCTTGTGCTGACATGTGAGGTGGGAGTAGTTCTCAGCTGTACCTACCTCGTGCTGTGTGACCACTGCATATCCAGTATGGAACCGGCCATCCTCTCCAATGAACCTGCTTCCATCTACAAAGTACTCAAAGTCAGGATTTGAAAGAGGTTTTTCATGAACATGTTCAAACCCAGACATTTCCTGCTGCATTAATTGTACGCAATCATGAGGGTCATGTTCGACAAGATCAGTTAAAAGTTCTGATACACCTCCCTCCCCCAGTTCTGAATCTGTAATCAGTAACAGAGTAGACGGAGTAGTACAACGTTTGAATGAGATGTTTGCAGGCATGAGGAGTGCACACTGTAGTCTTAGTTGTCTGGTCATGGAGATATGTTTTGGTTGCACTTGAGTGAGAATGCCTTGAATGTCATGAGGAGTTTGAACAGTTACAGGGTAGTCCAGAACAATTTCAGAAGCTTTTTCAGTGATAGCTTGCACTGCCGCTACTGCCCTGACACAAGAGGGGGCCTCTGGCAACAGGATTGAGACTAGCAGAAAAGTAGGCAACGGGGGCGTTGCCGATCTCCGTGTTTCTGAGTCAGTACAGCAGTGTTATGCCCCTGCATTTCAGAACAAAACAAACAGAAAGGTTTGTCATATTTTGGAATGCCGAGAGCATTTCAAAGTATGAAAGTTATTAACAGCTTCTTCTGTAAGATGAAAGGGATCAGAAGACAAACAGTTATAGAGGGGCTGCATTAACATAGATGTGTGCCGTATCCAGGGACGGCAGTATGAGACAAGACCCGAAAATACTCTCAAGTTCTGTGCTCCTTTGGGTACCTGTATCTATTCCACTGCCTCTTTTCGTTCAGGGGTGAGGTGCCAGGCACCGTGTGACAGGCAGTGTCCAAGAAATATCACCTTTCTTTACAAAACTGCAGTTTATGCCTAGAAGCTTTACACCCATTTTCTTGGAGAAACATTAGGAGTGGCAGCTCCGTTTCAGCACACCCATAAGTAAGTCATCAACATATTGCAATAAGAACACAGTTCCAGGAGGGGACCAGTTGGCTAGGGCAGACTGTAAGGCCGGACTGTACATGGTGGGCGAGTTCTAGGCATATGCTGTGAAGATACGAGATGTGCAGCACCTGAAACTACGGATACTGGAAGCCTGTGCTAGCATTTCTCCTGCGGTGTTGCTATCAGTGTGTGAAGAGTGGGAGCAGAGGGTTGCATTGACAATCCAACACAATGGGCAGCACATTGAACACATTTTATAAGTGGTCAGAAACTTGTAAATAACTTATGAAAGAATAAAGTTACGTTAAAACCAAGCACACCATTGTTTTTCTTGTGAAATTCCCAATAAGTTTGATGTGTCACATGACCCTCTTCCTATTGAAAAAACTAAAGTTGGATTCAAAATCGCCAACTTCAAAATGGCCGCCATGGTCACCACCCATCTTGAAAACTTTCCCCCCTCACATATACTAATGTGCCACAAACAGGAAGTTAATGTCATCAACCATTCACATTTTATTAAGGTGTGTCCATATAAATGGCCCACCCTGTAGATTGCCAGGAGGCAAAGCTGAGGCGAAACGCGCGTCGGGGTTCCAGCCTGCCCTGTGTCCGCTGTCTCTGCCCTCCGTCATGTCTCTGGGTATGTTTGTCTTTCCAGCAGGTACCGGGGAGAGTTTCTTCTTTATAGCTTCCATAGTGATAGCTTGGTGTAAGGGGGCGTATTTACTTGAATACTTCAGACAGATACTGTGTCATTATCTTTTCTGTCATTATTGTTATACTATTTTGGGCCCCACACCTATATTGACTCTCCTTAGGGGTATGCAGTGGAGTGAGGACCACAGTTACTTGTATTTGTTTTGTACCAAATAATATCTACTTGTAAATTACCCCACTGCATACGGCACATACACTTTACATGTGTTCCATCTGTTTGGCGGGTTATTGAGACACCGGGGGGGGGGGGGCGGTCTATGGCATCCAGTCTGTTTGCTGATTTTTTCCAAATTAATTCTGTGTAATAATGTCTCATATTTATGAACTTTGATCAATTTATGATATAATAAAGTATTTATATTTTTAAATATACTGGGCATTCTATGGTTGTTTTTAACAACATTTTTTAGGCTTATATGATTGGTTCTCTGTCTGCCCTACCCTACGGCTATTTAGTGAGGCCTTCTTTGTTGGTTCTATATAAACAAATTCAGTCCAGTAGTCAAAGTGTAACGCAGTGTTATAAATTTGTATTCCCAAATTCTTCTAGCTCTTTGGGATTTGAAGTTACCTTTTAATATGAGAACTTTCATGTGTTCTTCATTGTGTCCTTGGCTACAGAAATGCCTAGCCACATTTAGTGCAGAGAATCAGATAAACAACATTAGATGTAGAACATGTGAATGTCCCAGGGATCTTATAGTCCTGTGTGTTAGGGATCCGGATCTCATCTGTTGTCATTATATAGGAACAGGTTTTGCATCTTCTTATATTACAGGGAAGGGTTCCTTTTTCTGCGGTACATGGCGTTGAACTTGATCTGATCAGAATATTCCTTAGATTTGGAGGTTGCCGATAAGCTAGTAAGGGGGGATCTGGGAAGATTGTTTTTAGTCGTTCATCCTTACGTAGGACATGACTTAATATTTTGGCAGTTTTTCTCATTACCTCTAGTAGTGTGTCGTAGGTCACAACCAGAGGTACACGCTGGTTCTGTTTCTTTTCATTGTATTGAAGAAGTTGACTTCTGGGGATCTTGGTGGCTCTTGTGATCTGATCTTCAGTTGAAGCAGGATGATAGCCCTGGTGTAAAAATGTCCTTTTCAGATATTTTAAATGCTCATCCCAGTCTGATGGGCTGGAACAGATTCGGTTATATCTGATGGCTTGACTAAAGATGATGGACTTTTTAATATGTTTAGGGTGGATGCTGTCCCATTTGAGATATGTAGGCCGATCAATAGGTTTTTTTCACCGCCAGTTCTGTGAGAAGGTCTGACAGACGTCCTTCTCTACCTCTTGCATGATGTTCTTTGTTTTGGTTTCACTTTATCATCTCATTTTCTTCTCCCAGGTGTCACCTATTTAGACTAATCCTCTTTCCTTTTATATTCCCTCCCATACTGCCTCACTTTGCGGTTTATACTACTTCCTGGATTGAAGTGTTTACTGCTGGAGGTTTCTGCTGCTGCTTGTTCAGATAAGTCCTTTCATGTATTGTGTTTCCTTGCTGGCTTGATTCTAGGTGACCCTGACTCCCTCCGTATGAAGTGCAGGGAGCCGGTGGTTGTGTCCCCTCACTATTATAGGGTTTTCAGGTGTCACAACGTCTTAGGTACGTGGGCATACAATCTTCTTCCTTTGAGACCCTTGTATGTTCTTAGCAGTCAGAGTGAGCTCTTAGGGTTTTATAGGGGTCACCTATATGCTCGTTAGTTTGGGATCAAGCCAGTCGGACATTTATTCATAACTTCCAGCTATCTGCAACATCTTCCGTGACAGTTTTTAATACAGGGATGTCTGTATTGAGCCGTCTTGAAGTTTTATGGTGGTGTCCAGAAAGCTGACTTCTGTGTGTAAATAGTTGAGGGTCAGTTTTATGGTGGGATGGAATTTGTTGAATTGTTAATGAATTGTTCATGTTCAGAGTCGGTCCAGATTATTAGGATGTCATCAATGAAACGGAAGTAGGCGAACGGTTTTTTGGGGCAGGAAACCAAAAAGTCATTTTCCAGTTTTGCCATGAAGAGATTTTCATATTGCGGTGCCATTTTACTTTCCATGGCGGTCCCAGTGCACTGTAAATATATTTTCTTGTCAAAAGAGAAATAGTTATGGGTGAGGATGAATTTGGTTAGTTGTAGTACAGACTCCGAGACAATCCCATTCGCCTCCAAGTATACTCAGCAAGCAGTTAATCCATCATTGTGCGGGATATTCGAATACAAGGATTCCACATCCATGATTGCCAAGATTGTGCCTTTAGGGAGGGGACCTATGTTTGACAGTTTGTTCAATATGTCAGTGGTGTCCTGTAGCTAACTTGTTGTGTTTATCGCTAATGGTTTGAGGATGCCCTCTATCCAACCTGAGATTTTTTCAGTGAGTGTTCCCACACCTGAAATGATCGGTCTCCCTGGATTCCCTGCTATGTGTATTTGGGAAGCATGTAGAATACTCAAATCCTGGGATTCTCAGGTACCAAGTCTAAAAGTTGCGTGGATCCTGCAGGAAGACCCCTGATGACCTTTTTTTAACTCTCTCAATATTTCTGAGTTGGGTCTCCCTCCATTTTGATATAATATCATGTGTCTGTGAGTTGTCGGTGTGCTTCTTCTACATAGTCCAAAGTGTTCAAAAGGACTATAGCGCCACCTTTATATGCAGGTTTTATGGTGATTCCTTTGTTGCTTTTTAAGGTTTGAATCTACCTCCTTTCCTGTATGTTTATATTGAATGTTTCTTTTATATGTCCAGTATTGCAGACTGTACTACATTTTTAAAGGAGTCAATGTACTGGTCCAAAATGGTAGTTTTTTGTCCACCAGTGCCACTTGTGTTTGGCTGTTTGAGAATTCTCTCTCCTGTTTGTCATGGAAGAACTCTTTTACCTGCAAAACCTGCAATACTTTATTTTGATTCTCTTAACCACTTCAACCCCGCTAGCTAAAACCCCCTTAATGACCAGGCCACTTTTTACACTTCGGCACTACACTACTTTCACCGTTTATCGCTCGGTCATGCAACTTACCACCCAAATGAATTTTACCTCCTTTTCTTCTCACTAATAGAGCTTTCATTTGGTGGTATTTTATTGCTGCTGGCATTTTTACTTTTTTTGTTATTAATCAAAATGTAACGATTTTTTGCAAAAAAATGACATTTTTCACTTTCAGCTGTAAAATTTGTAAAACGACATCCATATATTTTTTATATAATTTTTTGCCAAATTTATTGTTCTACATGTCTTTGATAAAAAAAAAAATGTTTTGGCAAAAAAAATAAAAAAAATGGTTTGGGTAAAAGTTATAGCGTTATATGGTGCAAAAATTTGAATTTCCGCTTTTTGAAGCAGCTCTGACTTTCTGAGCACCTGTCATGTTTCCTGAGGTTCTACAATGCCCAAACAGTAGAAAAACCCCACAAATGACCCAATTTTGGAAAGTAGACACCCTAAGGTATTCGCTGATGGGCATAGTGAATTCCTAGAACTTTTTATTTTTTGTCACAAGTTAGCGGAAAATGATGATTTTATATTTTTTTTCCTTAAAAAGTCTCATATTCCACTAACTTGCAACAAAAAATAAAAAATTCTAGGAACTCGCCATGCCCCTCACGGAATACCTTGGGGTGTCTTCTTTCCAAAATGGGGTCACTTGTGGCGTAGTTATACTGCCCTGGCAATTTAGGAGTAAAAGCCTTAGTTCAGGTATCCACTAAATTAGTTTGGGGACACCATATATATAGTTAGGCTGGTTCAGCTAGTTCAGGGCGGGCTTTTACTGGGCACAGGCAATGTGTTGGGTGGGTGCCTGTTCCCCAGGTTCCAGTCCGGGACCTGAGGCATGCTCATGTCCAGGGATCCTATTTAATCCTGCTACTGGATCTTGGGTGTGTCTCACTCTGGAGTGTTTTGTGAAGCAGAGTCCTGGTGAGGCTCTGTGTGAGTGGTCTGAGAGGCTAGGCGATAGCCTGAACTTTGGGGGACGCGGTGACACCTGTGAAACAAGGATCACGAGGCCAGAGTCGGGAGGACTACTGGGCCACAATCCCCCAAAAGGTATTGAAGTGTCACAGCCTAGAGGTTGCTGGACTTTATGGCTGAGGAAAGCCGCATTTGTGTTCCATGTGTGAACAGGGATCTCTAGGTGAGTCAGGGATACGCTTATGTGTTTAGTTAGAGCCTAGCCGGGCAAGGGTTTGTTATTTTGTGTGGCTGTCAGACGTGATAAGTTGAAGCTGCGACTTCGTATCCTGTGCTTTGCTAAAATGTCTGAAATAAAGCAAGAGTTTTGACATTATAACCGTGTCTGCGAAGATATCTGTGAGCGTGACACCCTGAAAAGAGACGATCCCTACAATAGTAATACCTACAAAAATTATTACTTTACTTTACATTCCCCATATGACATTTTATTTTTGGGGGATGATACAAGGCTTAGAAGTTTAGAAGCAAATCTTTAAATTTTTCTGAAATTTTCAAAAACTCACTTTTTAAGGACCAGTTCAGGTCTGAAGTCACTTTGTGAGGCTTACATAATAGAAACCACCCCAAAATGACCCCATTCTAGAAACTACACCCCTCAAGGTATTCAAAACTGATTTTACAAGCTTTATTAACCCTTTAGGTGTTCCACAAGAATTAATGGAAAATAGAGATACAATTTCAAAATTTCACTTTTTTGGCAGATTTTCCATTTTAATATTGTTTTTTTCCAGTTACAAATCAAGGGTTAACAGCCAAACAAAACTCAATATTTATGGCCCTGATTAAACACCCCATATGTGGTCGTAAACAGATGTACGGGCACACGGCAGGGCGCGGAAAGGATGGGAATGCCATATGGTTTTTGGAAAGCAGATTTTGCTGGACTGTTTTTTTTTTTTACACCATGTCCCATTTGAAGCCCCCCTGATGCACCCCTAGAGTAAAAAAGTCCAAATTTTGGAAACTATGGATAGGTTGGCAGTTTTGTTGGTACTATTTTAGAGTACATATGATTTTTGGTTGCTCTAGATTACACTTTTTTTTGTGAGGCAAGGTAACAAGAAATAGCTTTTTGCTATTTACAACATTCATCTGACAGGTTAGATCATGTGGTATTTTTATAGAGCAGGTTGTCACGGACGCGGCGATACCTAATATGTATACTTTCTTTTTATTTATGTAAGTTTTACCCAATGATTTCATTTTTTAAACAAAAAAAATAATCATGTTTTAGTGTCTCCATAGTCTGAGAACCATAGTTTTTTCAGTTTTTGGGCGATTATCTTGGGTAGGGTATGATTTTTGCGGGATGAGATGACAGTTTGATTGGCACTGTTTTTGGGTGCGTATAACTTTTTGATCACTTGCTATTGCACTTTTTGTGATGTAAGGTGACAAAAAATGGCTTTTTCTCAACTCTTTTCATGTTATAAATTCAGTTTTGAGAAGTCCAAAATTAAACCAAGCATCTGTGATAATATCTTGTAGGCAGAGAAACTACCCAGTAATCTTACAAAAACCTCTGGAAGAGCATGACATTGTGAATGGATTAATGGAATTTTACCAAAAATTTAACATATACAGCCTTTTTTCTACATAATTCAAAAAGTTATCTTTATTTCATAATAAAATCACAACTAATCAGGTTTTCCAACCACCCCATATCTTAGTCCACTTCTCCTCAGCTTCCCTCTGTTTATACATGATTTTCTCATAATTTTTTACCTTATCAATTAGATTTATCCATGTATTTATATCTGGAGTATATCGAGCAAACCAGGTCCGACTGACCAGCACTCTGGCCAACATCAGTATCCTACTCAGGAGGATCTTTTGATACTTATGATTATTTAGTTTGGAAAGATCATTAAGCACGAATACTTGTAGTTCAAAAGGAATTCGTATTTTTAGTTTATACATAATACAATTATTTATAGTATTCCAATAATTTATGAGTTCTGGACAAGTCCATATCATATGAAGAAAATCCGCTCCTGCAGTGTCGCATTTATGGCAGTTAGACGTGACTCTTAATCCACATTTATTCATCCACAAAGGAGTGATATGAAATCTATGGCAAATATAGAATTGTACTAAAACATGGTTGAAGTTCTGGGATAGTGAGCCTAAGTTCCCAAAAATATTCTCCCACCCTTCTAATTGTAAATTCGGACAATCCACCTCCCACGCTCTTTGTCCTGTTGACTGTGTATCACTAAACCGTGCCTTAAGTAGTAACTTATATATATTTGAAATCTTTATTCTAGACAATGTACCCCCTACCCAATCATTCAAAAAAGATGAATTATCTATATCCAACACCAGTTTATCGTCCAGACTGGACAGTACTGAACGCAATTGAAAATACCTAAACCATGAAAGGTTTTCTATATTATGTGTCATCTCTATAAATGGTTTAATATCTCTATCCTTAACTACCTGTGAAATATACAGAATTTTATTCTTCTGCCAAAATGTGTCGGCTGCAATATCATCTAGCCTTTGTAGATACACATTATGCCAGAGGGGCGTAAATGTAAGTGAACCCTTAACCTTCAACCATGTCCTAGTTGTAGCCCACACTTTCAGGAGTAGTTTTATAGTCTCTCTATAGCCTCGCTCATAGCTCTTCAATAGCCCGGATTCCAACAGGGTAAAAATATTATTGTGAGTGTGACTGGTTACCAACTTCCCCAGCAGTGCGCTGTTCTCTGATTCATAGCACATCAATAACTGGGCTGCAATAAAATACCCTTTGAAGTAAGGGAGATTTAAACCCCCGCACTCCACTGATTTATACAAATATTCCAACTTTATTCGAACTCGCTTTCTTCCCCATATTAAATCATTGATTATTCTTTCCATGAGTTTAAAATACTTATCTTGTATCCAAATAGGTGTATTCCTGAGCACATAAAGAAATTGTGGTAATATCACCATTTTAACCAGTGAAACTCGGTCAGCTCTGGATAGGGGAAGTCTCAGCCAGATCCCTATTTTAGCTCTACTCCTTACCATTATGGGGATCAAATTAAGTTGTACAAAATTTTCAACCCGGGGTGATATAGTCAAACCCAAGTATTGAAAAGTGTCAACAATGTCCAACTGTGTCACAAGAACCTCTTTCTGTGGCAGGGGGTCTATTGGCATCAAACTGGTCTTGGCCCAGTTTATAAGAAGACCGGACACCTCACCAAATGCTTTAACCATTTGAATAATCCTAGGAAGAGTAATTTCCGTATGGTCTATAAAAAAAAGAACATCATCCGCATATAAGGAGATATGGTCTTGTGATCCTAGCGTACCAAATCCTTTAACCTGATCGTCCTGCCTGATGGCCATCGCAAGGGGTTCGATATAAATATCGAATAACAAGGGAGATAATGGACAGCCCTGCCGCGTGCCTCTATTTAAATCAATACTACTACTCAGGATTCCATTAAGACTCAGTTTTGCCCTTGGAGATCTATACAATAACTTGAGAGTACCTATAAACTTTTCCCCAAAGCCCATCCTTGCCAGGACCTTGCAGAGGAAGCGCCACTCTACCCTATCAAAGGCCTTGGAGGCATCCAATGACAGGATGGAGCGAGCGGTCCCCCCAGGGGCCTGAATATTAGAAAAGAGCCGATGTAAATTATGATGTGTGCCCTTGTTTTGAATAAAGCCACTCTGATCCGGATGGACAATAGAGGAAATGACCCTAGAAAGCCTTGTAGCCAGGACCCTCGCAAGAAGCTTTACATCTGCATTAAGCAGTGAGATTGGTCTATAAGATTCTAGATCTAAAGGGTCCTTGCCTTTTTTGGGAATTAATGTTATTACAGCTTCCATCATTGAATCTGGCAACTTCCCATCCTCCATTGATTCAGAAAAGACTTCCAACAGTCTAGGGAGAATACAGTCCCCATATTTACTATAGAATTCATATGGGAGTCCATCTGAACCAGGAGTGGAGTTGGCTGAGCATAATTTAATAGCTCCCTCAAGTTCCTGAATTGAGACCTCTAGTTCAAGTACTTTCTCTACCGGACCCTGTCTAGTGACCATCCTACCATCAATCAGTCGAACCTTATCTATATATTTTTTGGATTGTTGGCTTGAGATTACTCTGGACAAAAATTTACCAGGTCGCCCTGACTCCGTGAAGTATTTTTGCCCTTTAAAAAAAGGCTCTGTTGGGCCTTGTCCAATAAAAAATTAGAATATATTTGTGTGGCTCTTTGCATATTTTCCCTGTTCTCCTCCGTCTTATTCACATAGAAGGATTCTGTCGCCAGTGATGCACGTTCTTCTAGATTTTTCTGTTTTTTCCCGTACTCCTTTCTGAGGTTCGCGATGTTACTAACCATCAATCCCCTCATATACGCCTTGAAAGTGTCCCATACCACTTGAATTTTTGCTGAGCCATAGTTATTGCCCCAAAATCGGCCAATTTCATTTTGGATTATTTCATGTGTCTTTATAACTGATAGCCAATAAGGATTTAGTCTAAAAGGAGGTTTTTGTGTGTATCTTTCCTGAGATAAGCAGAGTTCAAGTAGTAACGGAGAATGATCCGATATTGACCTCGTTTCATATTTCATTCGCTTTACCAGTTTCACATGTTTACTACTTATCAGTGCAAGATCTATTCTAGACATCGATTTACCTGCTTTACTAAAACATGAAAAAGCCCTTTTCCCCTGTCCTAGATATTCCCAAACATCTTCAAAATCAGCCTCTGATTTTCTTTTTTATATATTTTTTTAAATAATTGATTTTTATCCACCCTGTATAGGAGATAGAGCAGGAGCACTGCTGGCTCGCAGACTGAACCACAGACGGGCCGAAGCTAGAATTGACAGACTACACTACACTAATTCTGTGTTTACCCACCCACAAGATATAGCTAATGCTTTTGCATCATATTATTCCTAGTTGTACTGTTAGGGTGGCTTACCCCCCAACGACTGTGGATAGGTGTTAAAAACCCTAAAATTGAATCACCCTATTCAATGAATACAAATTAATACAATAGACCTAGATGGGCAAGCATTCAAATAATCATGGGACAGGCAGAATATTTAATATACTACATTGGTATTAAAAGCATACTGAATGAAATAGACAGCAATAAGCAACAAATAATTAAAATAATAATGATAAAATGTCACTCTGAAAGAAAGTGCAAGGAAGGGTAATGGAATATTGCTCACTGAGCACTCACCCCATCTGATGGCAGAGGATCTTCACACTGGCTGGTGTGCGCTCATAAATGCGCACTTTGAGCGGATCGATAACTTGTCGTGGGGTCCGACTTTCATGTACTTGTTCGGACTGCTCTGTGTGTGGCTCCGTGTGTGGTTCTCACGGGAACTTGGGTATGAAGTCACGGTCCAGATCTCTTCTCGCGCTGTGTTCTATAATGTGGCTGAAAGATCGTCTCACAGACCGCTGGATTCGTTCGTAGTTTTTTTAATCGCATGGCCATGCTTAATCTGGTTATGGAATCTTTAAAAGCATCAGTATACGGCACCAGACGCATTTCAAGGTCTTGCTGACCTCTTCCTCAGTGGTTATACTGCATGTGCATAGACTCCAATATTTATACTCTACTCAGTAATGGACAAATCCTGGAGAAGCGGATCTTGAAAAGGACAAAATGGTAATAAGTAAGTCCTGGAACAGCGGATTTCAAAAAGGACAAATTCGATCCAATGCGATTTTGATGATCAGCAGATGCGTTTTTGTGACCAAAACTGCTAGATTGGAATTACACTTCATTTCAATGTTCCGAAAAAGGTAAAATTCATTCCTGTTTCTTAGGAAATTGCAAAATGAATAAACAATGTGATATACATATAAATACTATTAAAATGACAATAATGTACACGTGCACAAATGTGGGAATATAGAATCTCTGTTAGATGATTTGTAGGATACCTTGCAGGTGTATTGGGATGGTGCCCCGCCTCCAAAGGGACATCGCAGTGCCAATAAAGTGCCAAATCTACGATCTCCTGTGAGAGGCAGGCTCCCACCCCTCACTCACAAAAAACAGAAGATCTCTAATTCGGCATTGAGACCTGCTGGAAGTAAACTCCCGAATTCATAAATTCGTCTGGACTCAATCCTAGACATTCTGTGGATGTAATCGCCACACCTCCAGTGTCGATCCACCTTCTCCAGTGCCGCATATGGGGCAATTCCCGACCCAGAATGAGCAAGAGAGCGTTATATCCCTCTCTACGTTTAGAGGGCCTGGACGTCCCTGAATTGTACACATTACTTAGCCAACCTGTTGGATCAGGCCATGGAGTGTTGATCTCCAATTACACCCCATCAGTGTGGCTGCACATAGAAGAACACTTTGTCAAACGACGGTCCCTGAAAACACTATTGGCAGCATACATGTTATAGATATGTAAATGAACCTTAGATGAGTCCTGTCTCCTCCATGCTTGAGAGATGAGTGCAGCGTTCTCTGACTCATCTAGGCTCTGTCTCCTAGGCAACCTGTTAGTGTATGACTCAGTGTCATACACTAACAGGCAATGCATTACAATACAAATGTATTGTAATGCATTGCAGAGAGGATCAGACCCCCAAAAGGCAACATCATAAATAAAGTAAAGAAAAAAAATAGTAAAAAAAAGTGTTTTTAATAAAATTTATAAAGTAATAAAATTAATAAAGTAAAAAGAAAAAAAACGCCCCTTTCCCCTTATTTTATAATAAAAAACTGGAAAAAAAAACAACAAAACCCACATATATTAGGTATCACCACGCCCGTAATGACCGGCTCTAAAAATATAACACATACACCCTGTCCGATAAACACCATAAAAGAATAAAAATAAAAACGGTGTAAAAATAAAAGCCATTTTTGTCACCTTACATCACAAAAAGTGCAACACCAAGCGATCAAAAAGGCGTATTTCACACTAAATTGTACCAATGAAACTGTTACCTCATCCCGCAAAAAATTAGCCCCTACCTAAGACAATCACCTAAAAAATAAAACTATAGCTCTCAGAACATGGAGACACTAAAACATCTTTTTTTTTTTTTTTCAAAATTGCTATTATTGTGCTAAAGTGAAATACATAAAAAAATTTACATATTAAGTTTCACCACGTCCTTAACAACCAGCTGTATAAAAATATGACATGACCTAACCCCTCAGATGAACACCGTAAAAAAAAGCCATTTTTGTCATATTACATCACAAAAATTGCAGCAGCAAGTGATCAAAAAGGCTTATGCCCCCCAAAATAGTACCAATCAGACATCGCCTCATCTGCAAAAAATAAGACCCTAAGAGAATCGGTCAAGAAAATAATAAAGCTATGGCTCTCAGACTGTGGAGACACTAAAATATGATTCTTTTTTGCTTCAAAACTGCTATTATTGTGCTAAAGTGAAAAAAAATAAAAACAAGTATAAATAATATGTATCGCCACATCTGTAACAACTAGTATCACAAAAATTGCAGCAGCATTGATCAAAAAGGCGTATGCCCCCCAAAATAGTACAAATCAGACCGTCACCTCATCCCGCAAAAAAATAGACCCTACCTAAGAGAATAGATCAAAAAATAAAAAAAGCTATGGCTCTCAGACTATGGAGACACTAATATATCAGTTTCAAAAATGCTATTATTGTGTAAAACTTAAATAAAAAATAAAAAGTAGACATATTAGGTATTGCCACGTGCGTAACGATCTGTTCTATAAAAAAATAAAAACGGTGCCAAAACATCCATTTTTTTGGGTTACCTTGCCTCACAAAAAACGTTATATAGAGCAATTAAAAATCATATGTACCCCAAAATATTACCAATAAAACTGGCACTTTATCCCGTAGTTTCCAAAATGTGGTCACTTTTTTGAGTTTCTACTGTAGGGGTGCATCAGGGGGGCTTCAAATGGGACATGGCATCTAAAAACCAGTTCAGCTAAATTTGCCTTTCAAAAACCATATGGCGTTTCTTTCCTACTGCGCCCTGCCGTGTGCCCGTACAGCAGTTTACAATCACATATGGGGTGTTTCTGTAAACCGCAGAATCAGGGTAATAAATATTGAGTTTTATTTGGCTGTTAACCTTTGCTTTGCTACTGGAAAAAATTTGTTAAATGTAGGGGTGGGCGATATAGGCGATGGGCAATATAAATTTGTGCCACGATATGGATTTTGTGCATATCGCCTATATATCGTCGGACCGCGATATGACCACGGAGCGGTAGTGAAGATCGGTTACCATGGCAGCCATTAGTCACGCTACTGAAGTCCTGGCTGCCATGGTATGTTAGTTAGCAGCATTATACTCACTTGCGCCGTGGCCGTCGGTCGCTCCTTCTTCTGTCTGTGCGGCATATTGCCATGCTTACAGCATTAGCAATGCGCCGCACAGACCTATGAGAAGAAGGAGCACCCGGCGGCCACGGCGCACCCGAGTATAATCCCGCTCACTAACATACCATGGCAGCCAGGACTTTAGTAGCGTCCTGGCTACCATGGTAACTGATCGGAGCCCCAGCATTACACTACTGGGACTCCGATCGGAACTGCCCACTGTCACCAATGATGTGGGGGAGGGGGACCCTGTGGCCACTGCCACCAATGATTAATACAGGGGAGGGAGGGGGGGCTTTGAGTTACCAGAGGGGGCTGATAAGAGGGAGAGGCTGGGGGGCGGATCAGGGCCTGGGGGGCTGATCAGAGCCTGGGGGGCACATCAGAGGCTAGGGGGGCGGATCAGAGGCTGGGGGGCTGATCAGAGCCTGGGGGGTACATGAGAGGCTGGCTGCCATGGTCAGCTCCCTGCTGTTGTGTGCACAAAGCACAGGGCAGCATGGAGAGTGTAAAGTCCTATTCACCCTAATAGAGCTCTATTAGGGTGAATATGACAAGGGTTCTAGCCCTTAAGGACGACACCCGGCAACCCCACCGATCAGCTGTAAGAGGAGACGGCGCACAAAGTGTGCACGTCCTGTCTCCCTTCTGTCTTCCTGTCCGCTGCTGCTGTCTATGATGTGATATTTGATGTGATACTATTTGATGTCATCAATAGTGAAACCCTGGAAAACCCCTTTAAGATGCTGGAACCTTTTGGTTTCCTCCCAGCCACTGGTTTCTTATACAGCGGTCATTCTGTACTCTATGAAACTGCTTATCTATAGGACGTTGAATAACTGCAGTTAGTGAATTATTTCATGGGCCAATTTCATGTTTGATTGATATCTGTGGTAGTCCCTAATAGAACACGTGACACAATCAGAATGTCAGGCCATTAAAGGGCTTCTGTCACCCCACTAAAGTCTCTTTTTTTTTTGGGGGGGGGGGGCTAATTAAATTCCTTATACTGCGATATATGAAAATATAATGGTCTTACTTACTTTCCTTCAGCAGTTTCTTCTAAAAGCAAACTTTTATAATATGTAAATTAGGTCTCTACCAGCAAGTAGGGCGTCTACTTGCTGGTAGCCGCCGCAAAAAAACGCCAATTCGTCCTGTTGATTGACAGGGCCAGCCGTGATCTCCTCCTGTCGCCCCTGTCAGCATTTCAAAAATCGCGCACCTGTGTTCATTCGGTGCAGGCGCACTGAGATGAGGAGACTCGACTCCTCAGTGCGCCTGCGCCGATGACATCACCGAAAAAGAAGATGCCCTACTTGCTGGTAGATACCTAATTTACATATTATAAAAGTTCGTTTTTAGAAGGAACTGCTGAAGGAAAGTAAGTAAGACCATTATATTTTCATACATCACAGTATAAGAAATTTAACTAGCCCCCCCAAAAAAATGACTTTAGTGGGGTGACAGAAGCCCTTTAATTTTCCAGATCAGTATGTCAGCTTATTAGTAATTCTGGGGCTGTCATGTTGTGTTTTTTTGTTTCTGCGCTGTATGGTGCTGTTATTTCCTGCGTATGTGAAGAATTATCAAATGTCACTCATAGTGTTATTTGACTCGGTCGCCTTTTCCATTCAGGGTCATCAAGCAAGAAAATAATAATAATCCTACTGAGAATGGACAGGAACAGAAAACAGATGGCTGAGAAAATATTAAACCTTACCCTGGAGATCATCTACCTACTGACTGGAGAGGTAAAAGGTTCTGGAAATCATGTCATATGCCATTTCTTGTTTCCCTTAATAAAGCAAGGACATAACTGGAGATGTTAAGAGATTGTACACAGTGAAGTCAATAGCCCAGATGTACTCCATTTAATTGGCAAAATGTGGGGCAACTACAGTTCTTTCCCTTTTTTTTTTTTTTTTTTTACTTGCGTGACAAGGGTGGGGGCTTATCAGGAAACGGGCAGGGGCCCACAGTCCACCATTTTGCCCCAAAAATCCCCCGCAGTTCTGGTGTAAAATTCTGTCTCTTAAAGTAAGCCAACCAATAGTTGGTATATACCTAGACAAAAGTGGTTATCCCTACACTATATTTATCATCCACCCTGAGCCACTGATGCAGGTCTACACAACCTGTCTAAATACACACCATCTACAGGAATATTAAATCCGGGCCAATGTCTTTCTCCATACACAGGATTACATAGTAGTGAAGAAGACAATGGAAGAGGCTGAAGGAAAGGGCAGGAACCAGGATCCTATCATGGTGTCTCCACCTCATTCACTGATATATGAGAGAAACAGCTATCAGGAGATCCTAGACCTCATCAGCAAGATCACTGAGCTGCTGACTGGAGAGGTGAGCGCTGCTGAGAATGTTGGGAAGCAGTTAAACCAGGGGGGAGGGGGGGGGGGATTTAAGACTGATTGTGTTCCAAATAACCAACATAGATTTATCATTCCGGGGGAGAGAGAGAGGAGTATCAGATAATATATTTGAAATTGCCCATTCAGGGGTTAATGGAAAGGTAATGTTATAAAACCTTCCTAAGTGTGAATGGATTTTCCTCTATAGGTTATGTACTGTTGAACATTCCCAGGATTGGTGAAAGATATCCGCACTTAATACACCACATTTGGAGCAGGTAAATTATGTAGCCTGAGCATACATGGTCATTTAAACTCTGTGGAAAAACAACAGAGCTATATCAGAATAGCTGCTAGCCAGGATAATCTTCTGCAGTCGTAGCGTGACAAATAAAAGTGCACCCACTACATAATCAGAAAAAAAAAATTAACAATTTTTTGGGACCTGATTCTATATTATCCCACAACATATAGGGTTATAAAAATCAATATATACCACTGATGGAGGAAGCTTGTAATCTATCTCTTTTAAGAAATACATTGAGACAGGCCCCCAAGGCCTCTCTAGGGACCCTATTTAAACTTTGCTGTAAGAAACTACAGTCTTGAGAAAAAATGGGAAATATTAAGGATGCATCTTCAAAAATGACAAGTGAATTCTCGTAATAATTTCTATTAATCTCGTCCGAGGTCTGTTCACCAGAAACTAAAACTTATGGTATCTAGGAGCTGGAGTAGATGTCCAGTGTAATTTACTGCAGTTCTCTGGTGTAGGTAATGTGAAAAGTGGTTAGTACATCGTAAAACTGGGAGATTGCACAAAAACATGCAACTTTTTGGTGCCTTTTTTCTGGTGCAGGGGATATAAGTAATTTTTCACAAAGTGAGATGTGAAAAAACACCTCAAGCCTTTCAAGCATGGTCCTTGAACAAACGTAAGGCCATGGGGATCTGAGTTCTATTGAGCACATTAGACACAGGGGGTCATTTACTAAGCATGTTGCGCAAGAATTATGTTTTATGTTTGTGTCACACTATATGTAGTTCTGGTGTCTCATTATTGCAGTAGGAAGGTCATGATTATTTACATGTAACAATTTGTCTTCCGAGGCAGTGAACTTCCTAAGGCTATAAGGGGAACAATGTACATAGGACATGTGAAGGTTTAGAAGTCTCCAACATAAGGAAGTGTTCAGTGAATGTTCAACCAGAAGAAGCCCATAGTTTCTAGCACATACCTGCTGATCACAAAGTGATGGCAAATCCTATGCATTTAATGCATTTAATCTTTTATTTTATCCAGATTAAAAGTAGTAAAACAGGTGACCAGTGTCCACATGTGGTAGAGCCAGAAGCTTGGCACCTTTATAGCAGGTGCAAAGTAAACTAGGAGGGCTATGTTCACTTAGTACTATAATATTCTTGTCCTATATATATAAATCAGATGTTGCACCCTAAAAAAAAATGCACCTCGAGCTGTTGTCTGAATTTAAAAGTTGTCCCCATGATTTAAAGGGGTTGTGTCATTAGATAATAAAACCGACTCAACTGAGACAAGGGCACTTGACAGTTGAACATCATGGTCTTGTCTGATCTTCCTAGGTACCTTTATTGTCATGGAAATTTATATTTTAAAATACAAAAATGAAACAATAGGAGCAATGAGGCAGTGTCATTGCACGTCAGTGCTCTCAGAGGGTCTGCTCACTGCACTTCATGTTGCACCCTCACCACTGACTGACAGGGCAAGGCAGTAAAGGTCTGGCCCTGAAGTTTTGTGGTAGCGTGCAAGTGCTGTGCAGGAATGAAGGCTATCATTGAACTACTTGATAGTGGTCTAAGACACAGCTCTTGGGTTAGAGGAGTTGTCTGGAGTAAGACAACCTCTTTAAAATTGATACCAGAGAAATTGAACAGAGCCTCATAAACTTTTAATATTGAAAGTTTCTAATTTGGACAAGACATCTATGCAAAGTGTGTTTCTACCAACTCTTCACCAAGACAACATGAGTAACAACATGACAACATGTAATTGACCATTTTCCCCTAGTTGAGTTTGTATCTTTGTTGTGTCAGGTCCCTATAAGGAGTCAGAATGTCGCTGTCTATTTCTCTATGGAGGAGTGGGAGTATGTAGAAGAACACAAGGATCTGTATAAGGACATCATGAAGCAGAATCAACAGGCTCTCAAGTCACAAGGTAAAAGGAAACTTTTCTTGTCTTTGACTGTAGGACAGCCAGGCCTCTGCTATAACTGTGGCATTGATAAAAACTCAGATTCCGGTGGTTTAACATCTTAGTTGCAGTGATCAATGCCGACCACTGCATATAAGCTGTTTGCATAGGAGGGGGCTCCCTCTCTCACCCCATTGGTTCCCCCACAATGTTGTCATTGGGTGCAGATGGTTGCTATAGTGTGATAGGCAAATTGTCAGCATAAAAGTATGTATTGTACAGCATTGTACCAGGAATAAGACCCAGAAAAGTCCCCTAGCAGGACTAAAATAAAAAGTAAAAAAGGGAGCATTAATTAAGATTGACATTTTTCCACTGCACTGCCACAGGAAGCACCTGAGTTATGTAGAGGTGCAGGCATAAACCACCAAATTGAGCCTCAAATGCGCATGGTGCTCTTTTACTCCTAAGTACTGTCATACGTTCACGCAAAAGATTAGGGCTACATGTGGGGTCTTTCTAAAACCAAGAAACACAGCATAATAATAAGAGGGCTTGCTTCTCACATTTTTCACTTTGCAACATCTGCTGTTCATTAATTTTTGCAAAGAAAAACTGTGGGTTCACTACACCCCTGGTACAATTTGTGAGTAGGGTGGTTTCCAATGAAGTCACTTTGGGGGCCTCTGCAGTTGTCGGACAGTTCTCTTCTGAACCCTCAATGTGCCCAAACAGCAGTTTATGACCACATAGAGGGTCTTGTTGTACTTGGGAAGAATTATGTAACAAAACTTGGTGTGCTTTTTATCTTATTACAAAAATGAAAATGAAAACCTACCTTCCCTTAATTTATTGGAGGTCAGTTGGCACCAAAAGAGGTGGCATTTAGCATAGGTTCCTGTCCAAAATAAATCACCATGCTGTGTTGAACAGGCACAAATGATTTTGTACTAAAGGTATTTGCCAAGAATCTCACTTTTATATAGTGAGCATAGCATTAGCACCATTATATTTTCTTTAGTGATGACAGCACTATTTTATATATTTTGGTTGTTGTGTTTGCAGAGTGCTGTTGCAATGTGTCTGTTTTGTACCTGCGCATTAGGACGTGTTGACTACTTAGTTTTTATTTTTTTCTAATCCTGTACAACCCCTTCAAATTTGTGTGCATCTTCTACAGATGGATACAATCAGGAAGAAACACCAGAAAGAAGTCTTAGTCCTCTATATTCTGAGGACTATCCGGTGGAAAATCTGAATATCCCAAAAGATTATCAGGTAGATGGAATTACCAAATGCTCTATGTGAAAGTGTTTAATCTCATGTCAATAACTAGATTTTTGTACTCAGGCTTTGACCATGGGTATAGCTGTTGCCGCTAGGAGGCGGACACTAAGCACAAGTGTAAGCCCCTCCTTCTTCAGCTGTACCCTTCTTACAGGGACCAAGCTAAATCAGTTAGTGCAAAAGCAGTAGGAGAAGTCAGACACAAGAAAATAACACTATGTACAAACCCGGAACCACAGGCCCGAAAAGGCCCATAAACAAAAAACTGGGTGGGAGTTGTGTCCCCCAATGAACGGAAGAGAAACAGATTTTCTCATCCGTCTCATTGGGGGACACAGGCATTGACCATGGGATGTTCCAGAGCAGTCGCTGAGGGTTGGGTTAACTACAACCCCCCCTGCCAGAGAACCATTGTTTGCAAAACTCTACACCCCAAAGAAGCGTCAGAAGATACAAATGTGTGCACTCTGTTCTTGTGGCCAAATATGCCGAAACACATTACGTCGGCCTCCCACCTGAACGGAGGGCGCCAGGAGCTGCCCGTAATGCAGTAGAGCTCTTAGGGTTAAAGGACTTGGAGCCCTGTTGACAGGAATGCCAGGAAGGCCGCGGCTTGAAGGAAGGCTTACGCTTCGGCCGACTTATCGGGCACTCCCTTGGGGCCGGAAAAACTCAAAAAGGTACGAAAAAAAGGCTTCCACTTTTTTGCCTTATTAGACCGCCCCCTGTTCTGAGGTAAATGGGTGCTCTTACCAGCTGTAGCGTCCGAAATGATCTCATCCAGGCGCTTACCAAAAAGTCTGATGCTGGTAAATGGGAGAGCCGTCAGGGTCCGCTTTGAAGCATTATCTGCCGCCCAGCATGAAAGCCATAGGGTATGGCGAATAGCCACCAACAGGTTTGACGAGCGAGCCATAAACCTGGCTGCCTCCAAAGATGCTTCACAAATATATGCACTGGCATGCGAGAGCTGCAGGGCCACATCTGCAAGTTCCTCTGAGGGGACTCCCGACTCAAAACCCTGAAGTAATTTATTTGCCCACTCCCCCATAGCCTTGCTCACCCATGTAGAGGCCAACACCGCCTGCAGCGCTGTGCCCACTGCTTCAGGCAGATTTTGCAAACGCTTCTAGCTTTTTATCTTTGATATCAGAAAAAGAAGCCCCATCCGCCATTGACAAGGTAGTATGTTTAGCCAAGCGGGAAACTGGCGGGTCCACTTAAGGTGGAGCCGACAATTTCTTAGTCAAATCCTCCGGGAAAACATAAAGGACGTTCAATCGTTTTGGCAACATGAAATGTCTATCACGAAAATTCCACTCCTTGGAGAGATAGGAATCAAACTCCTGGTGGCTGGGGAAACCCTTGTGCGAATGATCGGACTTCCTAAAGGAGACACCCGCGCTGGCAGATGACGGAGCTGGATCCTCAACCTGCAACGTTTCAATAACTGCCGTAATTAAATTGTCCACTATGGAAGATAGTTTAGACGACTGACCCTCCGGTGAGACAACATCCTCATCTGACCCTCTCTCCTCGGAACATGCCTCTTAAACTGAGGACATGTCGGAGTGAGACTCTCTAGCAGGGGGAGGAGAGGCTGAGGAAACGGGAGACATAGAATGTGGGGTGGCCGCGATGGGCACGAGCCCCATCCCCAATATATCCACAATAGCTTTGTTTGTATTGGAGACATCCCACACCACCCTAGACAGGGAACGAGACCATTTCGGTTCTTCTGTAGCTTGGGCAGCGGGAAGCAATGGGTCCGGAGCCGAGCCACTAGATGGCGGCGCAGCACATGCAAAGCAGAGGGAGTCTGACTGAGGGGATGGAAATTTTGCGTGACATGATGCACAGGCAAAATTACGCACCAAAGGGACTGCTTGATTCTGGACCTGGGGCCTGGGTTCAGACATATTGATACCCCTGGCACCCCAAAAAGGTTAGGCCCTGTAAGAAGGGATAAACACTCACCCAACCTGTGCCCCTCTAAGCAGCAAGCACCATCAGCGTCCGGCCAGGAGCAGAGCCCACTCTCCCTCTGCTCTGCCGCTGGCGTGGTGGCAGGGCAAACACAAGCCACGCACACCCAAAATGACGCCGGCTCTCAGCGCCCATCAGGCTACGCCCGTCGCTCTCAGGCCCTGCCCCCCACGCTCGCCGGAACACATGTCGGCATCCCCGGCTGAACCCAAATGCTGGCCAGGGAAAAGATGGCCCTGCAGGAGTAGGCCGCACAGAAGCTGGGGCCTCAATTAATAATGGCCCCGGCTGCCCCAGCGGAAGTGGCGCTCAGGAGGAAACCCTGCCCCCTCTCCTCTCCCCGGCGCGTTCAGGAGGACGCCGCCGTGGAAATGGATGCCCCCATTAGTAGGCCCCAAATGCAGCCGGGGCCTCAATTACCAATTGCCCCGTGGCCCTATGGAAGCAGCGATTAGGATCAAGGAAGCACCGCGCGGCCACACAGCAGAAGGAGCCCCCTGAGCCCTGGCCAAGTACCATTTAAACATTTACCGGGCTCCCATTACCGCCCATAGTACCTAGGGCGACCACATGGGGACCATCACATGGGGGGAGGAGAGGGTACTGGAGGGGGAGGTTCTGTGGGCAGTCTTCTACTCACCTGTACGAAGTCTTCTGACCCCCTGGCTCCAGCCGGATCACCACCTTCGGTGTGCGGCCCCTTGGTCAGGGACACTACACCGGAAACAGGGGACTTCCGCTGGGGCGGCCGTGGTGATGGGCTTGCTGGCGGGAGGCAGAGGTTTTTACAGGGACCTCTGTTTCTCCTTTTCTTCTAGAGAGCGGGAACAAGCAGGGGGTTTGGGTTACCCCCTGGTCTCCTAGGTGGGAGTGCAGGCAGTTTTTACCCGGACTGCCTGAAGCTTTCTGGCAGGGCGTAGAGGGAAAGGAACGCCGTGTGGTTTTTGGAAGGCAGATTTTGCTGGACTGGTTTATTTACACCATGTCCCATTTGAAGCCCCCTGATGCACCCCTAGAGTAGAAACTCCATAAAAGTGACCCCATCTAAGAAACTACACTCCTCAAGGTATTCAAAACTGATTTTGCAAACTTTGCTAACCCTTTAAGAGTTATTGGAAAATGGAGATGAAATTTAAGAATTTAAATTTTTTGGCAAATCTTCAATTTTAATCAATTTTTTTCCAGTAACAAAGCAAGGGTTAACAGCCAAACAAAACTCAATATTAATTGCCCTGATTCTGTAGTTTGCAGAAACACCCCATATGTGGTCGTAAACTACTGTACGGGCACACGGCAGGGTGTAGAGGGAAAGGAGTGCCGTGTAGTTTTTCGAAGGCAGATTTTGCTGGACTGGTTTATTTACACCATGTCTCATTTGAAGCCCACCTGATCCACCCCTAGAGTAGAAACTCCATAAAAGTGACCCCATTTTGGAAACTACGTGATAAGGTGGCAGTTTTGTTGGGACTATATTTAGGGTACATCAGATTTTTGGTTGCTCTATATTACATTTTTGTGAGGCAAGGTTACCAAAAATAGAAATTCTTAAATTTCATCTCCATTTGCCATAAACTGTTGAGGAATGCCTAAAGGATTAATAAAGTTTGTAAAATCAGTTTTGAATACCTTGAGAGGTTTAGTTTCTTAAATGGGGTCGCTTTTATGTAGTTTCTACTCTAGGGGTGCATCAGGGGTCCTTTAAATGGGACATGGTGCCAAAAAAAAAAAAGGCCATCAAAATCTGCCTTCCAGAAACCATACAGCGTTCCTTTCCTTCTGTGCCCTGCCGTTTGGTCATACAGCAGTTTAGGACCACATATGGGGTGTTTCTGTAAACTGCAGAATCAGGGTGATAAATATTAAGTTTTGTTTGGCTGTTAACCCTTGCTTTGTTACTGGAAAAAAACGAATTAAAATGGAAAATTTGCCAAAAAATAGCTGTTTTGGCACCCTTTTTATTTTATTTTTTTGACCGTGTTCATCTGAGGGGTCATGGGGTATTTTTATAGAGCAGATTCTTACGGGTGCGGCAATACCTAATATGTTTTAGTGTCTCAAGTCTGAGAACCATATTTTTTTTCCGATTGTCAGTGGCTAATCGGAATTCAAATTGGGGAAGGGGATTATAAATGTTGTACTTCATGGAAGTGTGGTACTCCCTAAAGCAACCAATAATGCAGAGGCCCGGATGATCGGGGCACGTATCACACTGAGTGGTGGTGTCCTTCCGTATCCCCCTCCTGTGACACATTCTGCACCTTTTTTGGTACTGTCCCTTCTTTCCAGTATCGGGGACCACACCTGGAAAGTGTTGGCCAGGGACGATCCGGACGCCTCCAGTTCCCGAGGTACTCCGGCCTGCTCTTTCCCGGTCAGATAAGATCAAGGCCCTGAGGACTGCCTCATAGAACTGAAGGAATTTCCCTGTATTGCCAGCACTCTGCGACAGCACAAAAGAGTTGTACAAGGCAACCCGTACCAAGTCAACCGCAACTTTTTGGTTTTGCGCATGGCGTTATATGTCTTGAGGACTTGATCAAAGAGATCAACTCCACCCATATACCGATTGTAGTTGACGGTACCTCGCACAGGGACAGGGGTGATGCCGTTACGGTGAATTGTGGAAAGTACAAGGACATCCCTCTTGTCCTTATATCTGACCAGCAACAGGTTTCCACTGGTAAGGGCATGGGTCTCACCCCTGGGGAGATAGGTACCTGGAGGAGGTGGGTAGGGAGGCCTCGTTGATTTTTCCACACGGTCCCACAAGCGGACGTGGATCTGGCGGCGAGGGACTGGAACAAGGGGATACTAGTATAAAAGTTATCCACGTACAGGTGGTAACCCTTATCTAGCAGTGGGTACATAAGGTCCCACACAAGTATCCCGTTAACACCCAGAATGGGGGACATTCTGGGGGTTCAATACGGGAATCTCGCCCCTCGTACACACAAAACTTGTAAGTGTACCATGAGGTACTCTCACAAAGTTTGTACAGCTTCACGCCATACCTTGCCCGCTTAGAGGGAACATACTGGCGGAAAATGAGTCTCCCCTTGAAAGCAATAAGAGACTCCTCAACCGCGACCTCCCTTCCAGGTACACAGGCCTCCAAAATTTTTGACCCAAAGTGATTGATGACCAGCCTGATTTTGTACAGGCGGTCATAGGCAGGATCAGCTCAGGGGGGTGGGGACATGCTGCATTATCTGCATAATGCAGGCATTTTCTAATGGCCTCAAAACGGGAGTGTGTCATGGCTGTACTGTAAAGTGGGGTCTGGTAGAGGACGTCCCCACTCCATTACAGCCTGACACTAGGTTTTCTGACTAGGCCCATTTGCAGCACGAGGCCCCAAAACTTCCTCATCTCGGCTGCACTTACCGGAGTCCAGCCACCGGCCCTAGCCAAAAAAGGAGCCCGGTTGTTGAGCAATGAACTTTTGGGCGTACAAGTTCGTTTGCTCCAGCATCAGATTCACAAAGTGGTCACTGAAAAAAAGACTAAAATAGTCATATTCAGTGAAGCCCACTGTGGGAATCTAGATTCCTGGTTGGCCAACAAAGTCAGGAATCACGGGCTCGAAATGCTCTGGGGTACACCATGCAAGTTCACCGGTAGGGGGCTCAGATGGACTTGCATGGGCTCAGATAAAACTAGTACGAGCCCCAGAGCTCGGTCCCCTTGCCCCGCCTGGCGGTGTCTCTGCCGCCTTGGAGGCTCATCATCATCGCTAGATGATGAGAAGGACGCGGATGACAAGAGGAAAGTGGGGTCATCCTCGTCCTCACTGGGGCTCTCGGAGTCGGACGCAAGCAGGGCGTATGCCTCCTCGGCTGAGAATGTCTGGCGGGCCATAGGGGAGTGTGTGTGTATGCGTGCGCGTTAAACTTTATTTAGTGTGCTTTTGTGTGGGGGCACGGGTGTTCGCATACTTATCCCTAAACCTAAAAAAAAGCCCAAAAAATGTGATTTAAAAAAAAAGATTCAAACTTACTGATCAGCTGTCTGTTGCTGATCAGCGGTGGGGTGGGCGATGCGCTAACAGTGGCCGGACGCTGAGAGTGACGGCCACTGTCAGCATACGCAAAAAAAAAAAGTTTGCACCCAAAAAAAAGTGTGTTGGGGGGTGCAAGCTGCAGCACCCCTGAGGGGTCTGGGATCACACAGCTGTGCTGTCGACCACAAACACACGATCAGGGTGATGCAACAGTGAACTTTTTTTCCCCCTAAACTTTCCATGAATATCCCTGCCTAAACTAACCTTTTCCTAACCTGTCCCTATGTACCTTTTAGTGCTGTGGAAGATCAGATGGCACTGTCTAGGGGCAAAGATGGAAGTGCTGGGCTCACTGATGGACGACGCTGCTCTCGCTCCCGGACACAGACTGGAGGAGGAGAGGAGAGCTGGGGGGAGTTAACCCCCGCCCGCCCGCGCAGCCAATAGCAAGCAATCCTGAGAGGTGATGTCACCATCACCTCTCAGGCTTGCAGGATGGTGATTGGTGATGTATTATCACACCACCATTCACCATCCTATTCCAGGTTATCGTGTCACTAGAAACCTAAATAACCCAGAAACGCAGCAAACCGCAGGTCTGAATTGACCTGCGGTTTGCTGCGATTGCCGATACGGGGGGGGGGGGGGGGCATTATGACAGAGTGCCTGCCAAATGTTTTCAGCAGGCACTCTGTTCCGATCACCACCTGCCGCGTGGCGGTGATCGTAAATGCACATGGCGTACCGGTACGTCATGTGTCCTTCACTACCAGGACATCATGACGTACCGGTACGTCATATGTCCCTAAGAGGTTAAGCCAATGTCAGGAGTAGATCATATAGAGAGGGACAGAATATAGGAAAAATTCAACTTTTTTTTTTTTTTCTATAATGCCCCTTTCACACGAGCAAGTTTTTGAATCCTGACCCATTGCGTGAAAAACGCAGCATGTTCTATATTCTGCGTTTTTCACGCAGCCCTGGCCCCCCCCATAGAAGTGAATGGGTCTTCAGTGTAAAACACATTCACTTCTATGGGGCTCGTGTGAAAGAATCCTAAATCCACTCCTAGTTTTGGCTCCTAAAACTGTTTAAAAACTGCACACTAACCCCTGTCTCAATTGTTCATCATTTGTTCAATGTGGTAAATTAGGTTACAAATCTGAGTGATATAAAAGATGAAGACATAAGAGAAGAAGAAGAGTTGTATCCCAGGGCAAACCAACTGTGTAAGGAGGAGGAAATTCTTACCAATATCAGCACTGGTGAGTAATAACCATTACATGGAACACCAATTCTGATCATATATAACAAAACAGTAGTAAAATATGAAAAACATAGAGCACATATTATCCATCACTCAATAAGGGATGCTCACAGTCAAATGTAATTACAGTATGCCTCCAGTGCATATGATTTTTAATTTTAATTTTTTATTTTTCTAGTCGCAAAAATCTATGTGGATTGTTGTGCACACGGTGGAAAAAATCTGCAACAATACGTAGCATCCCAGAACTTCTGTTTTAATTTATCCTGCTTCCCAAAAAAGGAAGTAAAAGTGATCAGTCATAAGTACCTCAACATAGTACCAATAGAAATTATAGCTCAACCCATAGACAACAAGCTATTTTACACAGCTGCTTGGACAAAAAAAATATACATTTTATAATTGTTTTTATTCTGCAAAAGTAGTAAAATAGAAAATATATCAAAATATAACATGATGAACACTGTAAGGGATAAAAAATTATTTTCATATTAGCTTCCAGAAAATGGAATAAAAAGTGATCAAGACGTGTATGTATCTCAAAATGGTGCCAATGAAAAGTATTGCTTGTCACACAAAAAACAAGCCCTTGCACAAATAAAAAAACTTCCTCTCAGTATATGGTGACACAAAATATTTTTTGCAAGAGTAAAACATGAAATAACTATATAAAGTTGGTATTGCCATAATCATATTGATCTGCAGAATAAACTTTACGTCTTTCATACCATTATGATGAATGCCAAAACGTTTTTTTTTTATTCTCCTCCAAAAGAAACCGAGAACAATTTTTTAGTACCTTATAAGTATCCCAAAATTGTGTCATTAAAAAGTATGTTACAGTATGTTACTTTTGTGAAATATCTGATCTGCTCAGGACAATGATAAGTGTTATTATTGCTGATTGTTGGATACAGAAGCCTAAGATGCATAGCACTGGGCACTGTCTTCTGTTAGAGTTGTTGAGGTATTTGCTGATGTATATAGAAAGTGTCTATGCCTATTTTTGCCCCATATACCTGTTTTTCAGCACTTTAATTCCCCTTTTATGAAAACTATTGCATTCTACCAGGATGCTGATGACAAAAAACGACATTGATAAGTCAGTAGTGAAGCATATGATCATTCATTTATAACTGGAGGTAACTTTAATTGCTCATGCACATAATCATGATCGGCCAGGAAAACATGTGTGTGCCCAATCTCCTGGGCCAACCATGGCTCCCCTGAACTGAACTGACTGCATCATAGTGTTTTATGATGTAGTCAGTTCATATCTGATCACAAATCCAATATAAATTGACTGTGTCATAATACATTATTATACAGTCAGAACAGTTCAGGGGAGCCTGCTGTTGACCCTTAAGAACCGGCAGACACATGGACCGCTTTTCTTGGGCCCATCAGGATTTTTTATATTGTACATGAACATTAAGGTTTTAAAAAGGCTATGATAATGCAGGGAACCATTACATAACTGAGTATTTTTAACATGCTAGGCCAGTGATAGGCAAACTGCGGCTCTCCAGCTGTTACAAAACTACAACTCCCACCATGCTCTGCTATAGGCTGAAAGCTGTAGGCAGTCTTTGCATGCTGGGAGTTGTAGTTCTGCAACAGCTGGAGAGACGCAGTTTGCCTATCACTGTGCTAGGCAACTGACAGCAAGTAATGCATTGCCAGTTGGTAGTAGAGCTGTGTCTGTATAATTAGAGAAATACGTTATGCCCTATTGATATACCAACAGTAGGGAAGAGTACTCATAGTAATGTGTAATCCCACAGCAAACTCTGGCAACATGAAAACAACTGTGCTATTCAGAGCTGGGAAAGACAATTAAACTGAAAAATAATCAAACTGTAGTACCAAGAAATGTACAGCACTTGATAATCACATGTAAACTATGTATTCATTCCTTGTATGCTTGTTTACTACAGATGGCTCCAGTAAGAGAAATCCACCAGAGACACAACCCAACCAATTGCATTCTCAGGATTATCCAGAGAAAATTCTAATAGTCAGACATGATTATCAGGTAGCTGAATACAGTAGTGAATGTAATACATTTTCTTTGAGTAAGAAATATTGTGTACTTTTAAAGTTCTCAAGGGGAAAATGTTGTCTTAGTTGTATGTTTTTTTTCCCATGTGTCGTGAATTAGGTTAAAAATGTGTCTAATATCAAAGATGAAGTTGTAGTAGAAGAAGAGACGTATGTGGATGTAACCCAGACATGTAAGGAGGAGGGAATCATTTCCTCAGATATCGACGCCGGTAAGTTATACTCAAACTGCTCAAAGATCGCCTATACCACTTTTGTTAGGCATCCAGAGTAATATTTTATCCTATACTTCTGTCAGTAGCTTCTTAGATAAAAATAATCTTCTCAGTGATATACCTGCAACAATATTAGATTGTTGCCTTTTATCTGCCATGCGATAATTAGTTTGTATAATTGGGCCGCCAGTCAGCCTATAAAAGAGCGAAGACTCGTTTGATTTGCATCTTTCACCAGAATGAAAAATGCTGTTATCAATAGCATATTTTCCTGTGTAATCAATAAAACGGAATGAGGGAGGAACAACTGCAGTAGCACCACACATCCTTTTTTTCTAATCTGCTATTTTCTGATTGCAGATTTATTTATTCTGTTTTCTGGCCATTATTATGGGGGCGGGCATCTTACCTGAGCTTTTCTTAACAGCATTTAGAGAGCATTAAGAAAATTGTTTAACACCAGCCCTTCGGGCCTTCAGAGTTATAATGGAGTGGCCAATGGCTAGACATGTTGATCAGTCCCTTCCACTGTGTAGAGAGCCCTGGAGGAGCCGGTGCCAATGATAGGAGTTCCCTGATGAAGTGTTGTGTCACGGTGTGTAGTACTGAAGAATGAGGCCAGAATTAAATATAGCAAAGTCTTTGTTACTAAGTGCAATTTATAACTTGAAATACATACAGCAAATTTCAAGTGCAAATCTCTATGGCAGTAAGGGTTATGGAGGCAGGTTGGATGCTGGTGGCACAGTTAGTACTTAGGTTGTGCTGGCCTAGTAACGTTCTGGGTCAAAGGGTGTCTGCTGTAATCCCTCACCTTGCAGCAAAGTCTTTAAAGCTGGTTGCAGCAGTTCACTCTCTCAAGACTTCACTTGAGGCTTGGAGTAAGTAGATCTCTCTGGAGAATCCTATTTGGGAGCAGGAGCCCAGGCTTGTGCTTCCTCTCCTTCCCCTGTCTTGGCAGGAACTCCCTCTCCTGGCAGGAAGCAGGCCCAGCCCACTCCTACCAACAGGGGAGGAACAGAGTGGTGAGCCCTATTCCTAGCCAACCTTTGCCATCTAAATCTTAACTAGAAGTTATGGCTATAAACATATGAAATATATAACAATAGATAACATCACTATATTCAGAATTACAGTACCTCCAGGTTTGGAGTACTACATGTGGTTTTCAGTGGAGGAAGCTAATGAGTGTATCTGGTCATGTGACCCTCCATTTGCAGCCATGTTCAGGACAGCAGTGCCGTGTGGTTCATGGAGAAGGCTTTAATTACAAGTGGGTGGTGCATTCACATTGTAAGAGCTGAACATGTTTATATTCTTAAGTTGAATGTATTACTGTTTCCAACCCAATAGTTAAAATGAACATAAAGCATCCAGCTACTTTACCAATGCAGTTACGGCAGTTCTTAGGAGATCGGTGCCTTTGGAGGTTTGGTATCATCTGCTTAAACTAGTCTTGTGGAAAGACCTTGCTAGATATTGTTCACATCCCTGAGAAAAGATATCTTACTTTCGCAGAACTATGTCAGAAATATGACCTAGGCAGTTCACATGCTCTCCCCTTCCAACAGATATTCCTCTTTTGTAGAGACAGATTGAGAGATGTGTCCGGTGAATGTACAGGTGATTCCCTGGTGTTTACATTAGGGAGTGGAAACTCCAAACTTTCCATTTCCCGTATATACCAGGAGTTGCGAGAATCAAGTAACAAAGCCTCCGCGCAAGCCCTTTTCAGAAAATGGGAAAAAAAGCTCAACATCACGGTAACTGCTGAGCAAGTCTTACAGGGATGGGCTAGAGTGTGCAAGGCGGTGCCGTGCGAAGTATGGAGGGAAACGCATTTTAGATTGATGCACTCGGCCATTTATCCCCTGAAGACGCTGGTTACACAGCGAAACATGTCGCGATGCAGAGTGTAGGAGTGTATAGGTTTTAGGCAGTGATACAGCGATAGTATGCTCAAATATACGGGCAGATAGACAGACTGAGATAGCAGGCAATAGAAATAGGAAAAATATAGGATAAGAGAACAACAACAGTTGACAGGGAGGAGGCGTATGATGAGTAGTAGCTGAGTAGGAGGAGGTGTATTGGGAGCAGCAGTGGCTGCGATAATAAATAAAAAACGAAAATAAAGCTATTCTACTATGCAATTGATCGATAATGATCAAGACAACTCTCCAAAGAGTATAGGAGCGTTCAGTATCTATACTACAGTTGCATTACCTCTATGTAATCCCTTCACACCCCACAAACCCCCACTACCTTTCCCCTTCCCCCTCCTCCTCCCCCCAGGCACTTACTAATGTATTCATTTTTCAATCGCATTATACCAGGGATGCTCAACCTGCGCCCCTCCAGCTGTTGCAAAAGAGACGATTACTCTTACCGGTAATTGGATTTTCCAATAGCCTCCAGAACGGCACTCCAGGAGGAGGGTGTCCCCGCCTCCCCAGGACAGGAAACAACGTAGAAGCTCAATCTTTAAAAGCCCCCTCCCCTTACCTGCTTCGGTTAATGATATAGAACTCGGTTAGTTAGAACTGTATTGAGATAATGGATAATAACAAAACATAACATAATATATCCCACTATAATTAACACAATTTGGGTAGGGAATCCAGTGCCGTTGTGGAGGCTATTTTTCCCCGGCGTCTCCACAATGGCACTCCAGGAGGATTAATAGAGAAAACAAAACTCTAGGGTGGGACTACTGCAGATAAGACTTTTCTGCCATATAATAAATCACGATGTTGAATTACATCTAATTTATAATGTTTAAAGGGATTCTGTCACCTCCCCTAAGCCAAAAAACGATTTTAAAGCAGCCATGAAGCACAGCTTACCTGGATTAGGCTGTGCTCTTTTATCTTGAAATCCGTCCAGCAGTTACTGCAAAAAACGACTTTGATTGATATGTAAATGTATCCTGAAGGTGCCCAGAGGGGCGTTTTTTTCTTCTTAGAGAGCCCAGTACCGCCCCTCTTACAGTGCCCAGCCCGCCTTCCTTGCACTGTCTAACCGCCCCCAGCCTGCCACAGCCTCTCCTCCCCCTCCCTCACGCCGAATGAACTCTCGCACAGGCGCAGTTCCCACTGAGGGCTGCGCCTGTGCGATCAGCAGGAGACTGAGGGCAGCAGCTTCATCTTCGTCACTGGGCATGCGCCGAGCCCAATGACGTCCGATGCTCGCTCTTCCCTGCTGACTGAGGGAAGAGCGAGCATCGGACGTCACTGGGCTCGGCGCATGCCCAGTGACGAAGATCAAGCTGCTGCCCTCAGTCTCCTGCTGATCGCACAGGCGCAGCCCTCAGTGGGTACTGCGCCTGTGCGAGAGTTCGTTCGGCGTGAGGGAGGGGGAGGAGAGGGAGGAGAGGCTGTGGCAGGCTGGAGGCGGCGGTTAGACAGTACAAGGAAGGCGGGCTGGGCACTGAAAGAGGGGCGGTACTGGGCTCTCTAAGAAGAAAAAAACGCCCCTCTGGGCACCTTCAGGACACATTTACATATCAATCAAAGTCGTTTTTTGCAGTAACTGCTGGACGGATTTCAAGATAAAAGAGCACAGCCTAATCCAGGTAAGCTGTGCTTCATGGCTGCTTTAAAATCGTTTTTTGGCTTAGGGGAGGTGACAGAATCCCTTTAAAGAAGGTATTTGGGTTTTTTCCACGTAGCTGTTTTTCATATTTGCTCTAATGAGGCAGAGGCATGGCTCTGGTAGAGTGTGCTTTGATCCCTTTAGGGGGGGTCAAGCTCTTCTGGAGGTAACAGAACTCGATGGTGCTTCGGCTCCATCTGGATATGGTACTTTTGCTTGCCGCCTATCCCTTATGCTGGCCTTGATACTGAAGGAGATGGTCCGATCTTATGAATACTTCTGAGACTTCCAGGTAAATAATAGGCATCTTCTGACATCCAAATTATGGTATTTCCTTTCTAAGTCAGAAGTTGGCTTCTCACAGAAGGATGGAAGCGACACCTCCTGTTGGCGATGGAATTTTGAGGCCACCTTGGATAGGAATAGCGGGGTGTGTCTAAGGATAATACGCTCCTCCAACACTGTGAGATAGGGTGTTCTGCAGGAAAGAGCCTGAATCTCCCCTACTCTTCTAGCAGATGTTATTGCTAGTAAAAGTTTTTTTTTTTCTAGTAAGGAGTTTAAGAGAGATCTCCTGCAAAGGCTCAAAAGGTGCATCCATTAGAACTTCTAATACTGGATTCAGGTCCCAAGGAGGAATGGTAGAATGGACAAATGGGCATCTTCTAAATGCCCCTTTTATAAATCGCTTTATCAACGGCAAGTCTGCCAGTTTTACTTCAAGAAAGCTACTCAATGCGGAGACCTGCACTTTTATGGTATTTGGACTGAGACCTTTGTCAAGACCTGCCTGCAGAAAGTCCAGTATGAGTGGAATATTGGCTTCTTGACTGTAGTACAGTCTGTCACCTGCAAACTCCAAAAATGCCTTCCATGTTCTCCTATAGATCCGAGAGGTAGAGTCCTTTTTAGTACAAAGCAGAGTGGATATTACAGACTCCGCTAGGCCTCTTTGTTGTAAGTGGGCCAGTACACTTTCCAGGCTTTTAAATGTAGTCTCGCTATATCTAGATGGAACACTGGACCCTGACGTAGTAGTCCCAGATACGATGGGAGAGACCAGAATTGACCTGCCGAAAGATTGTAGAGGAGGGGGAACCAGGATCATTTTGTCCAAAATGGAGCAATCAGTATTAGCTGCGCCTCCTCTTCCATTATCTTTACTCACACCTTTGGAATTATATTGTAAGGGGGAAAAGCATACAGGAGATCCTTCGGCCACGGACATGACAGGGCGTCCACCATTAGTGGGTGATCCCTGCTGGATAGGGAACCGAATAAATAGAGTTGTTTGTTTTTCTGATTTGCGAAGAGATCTACTTTTGGTAACCGCCATCTGAGAGATATTTGTCTGAACATATTGGGATCCAATGACCACTCTCCCACTCTTAGATCTTTTCTGCTGACATAATCCGCCACTCTGTTTTCTTCGCCCTTTAAATGGACAGCTACCAGGGACTTTATATTTTTCTCTGCCCAACTGAAAATATTCCCTGACAGATGTTGTAGTTCTCTGCTTCTTGTACCCCCTTGACAGTTTAAGTAGGCTACTGTTGTAGCGTTGTCGGACAATATCTTTATGTGATGAGATTTTCATACGGCAGAAGGCACATAAGAACCTTTAGGACTGCCGATAATTCTTGCATGTTTGAAGATGCTGCAGACATTCCTGGGCTCCAGGTGCCCTGTACCACCTGATTTCCTGTGTGGCCTCCCCATCCTCTGCTGCTGGCATTTATTGTTATGATGGTCTGATCTGAAATTCTTTTTTATCTTCCACCAGAAGAGAGACATCTTTACTTTTAATGGAACTTTCACTTTCCTGTTTAAGGAACTCTGGTTCCCATCCCAGCATTCCAGAAGGAATCTCTGTAATGTCCTTACTTTTAATGGAACTTTCACTTTCCTGTTTAAGGAACTCTGGTTCCCATCCCAGCATTCCAGAAGGAATCTCTGTAATGTCCTTGTATGATGCTGGGCCCACCGGACTGCAGGAATAGTGGATTTTAGATGTCCAAACAGTCTCATGATATCCCTGATGGCCACTCTTCTGGATTCGCTGAATTGGGAGATCTTTTGACTTATAACCATCTGTTTTTCTGGAGGTAAAAAGGACATAAGGCTGTGTGAATCTAGCAGGATTCCTAAGAATTTATTTTGCTGACTGGGAACTAGGTCGGATTTTTGGGCATTTATTAGCCAGCCTAACTCGATCAGCTTTTCCTGCACCGTCTTCAGATGCCTCTGGAGGTCTTGAAGAGATGAACCTGCTTTTAAAAGGTCGTCTAGATATGGAACCACTATTATACCCTGGAGATGTAAATATCCCGTCACCTCGGCCATAATCTTCGAAAATATTCTTGGGGCTGATGACAGCCCGAAGGGTAGTGCTTGAAACTGAAAGTGATACTCCTGACCTCCTAGGAATATCGCAAACCTGAGATATCTTTGGTATGCTCTGTGTATGGGAGCGTGGTAATATGCGTCCGAGAGGTCTATATTAACCATGTAACAATTGCGAGATAGGAGATTCACTGTGGATCTGATTGATTCCATCTTGAATCTTTTGTAAGTCATGTATTTGTTTAGCTTCCTTAAATTGATTATTAGTCTGAAGGACTTGTTTGGTTTTTGAATAAGGAATATGGGAGAATAAAATCCTCGCCTTTCCTGATAGCGTGGGACTTTTTTTTTAGAAGAGATAATATTTCAATTTCTAAGGCTTGTTGTTTTTTCTGGCCTTCTTAATGGCCTGTTGACAGTGAAAAATTCTGGTGGAGGTGTGTCAAACTCTAGTTTGTACCCTATGCATATGGTGTTTATAACCCATGGGGAGGAAGAAATTTCTCCCCAGGCCGTGGAGAACATCTTTAACCTGCCACCTACTTGAGGCCTGGCGTCATTGGCCAGGTTTAGAAGTGGATTCAGGGTTGACTAGAAACCCCTTCCCTCTTCCTCTGGAGGATTGCTATTTTCCAGTACTGTACTTTCTTTTCTGGTCTGGTCTGTTCCTCTTTTGATTTTGAAAGGATCGACGCTGCTGATAGAATCTTGATTCCGAAATAAAACCCTTTTTTCTTGTCTGATGCTTTATCTAAAATGTCCTCCAGGACTGATCCAAACAGCTTATCTACCTCACACGGAATAGAGCATAGCCGACTCTTAAAAACTGGCATCCCCGGACCAAGATCTGAGCCATCTAGCTCTTCTCATAGAATTAGAGAGGGCTGAGGATCTGTCAGAGAGTCCCACCAGGTCTGCGGACGCATCTGACAAGAAATGACACGCCTGTTTTAAGATGGGTATTGAAGCCAAGATCTCTTCCCTTGGAGTCCCTGCCGCCAAGTGTTCTTCGAGCTGTGATAACCAGACTGACAGGGATCTTAAAGTACAGGTAGCAGCTATGCTGGGCCTAAGCATGGCTATGTTTGTTTTCCATGCGCGTTTTAACAGACCCTCAAATTTTTTATCCATGGGATCTTAGGCCCATGTCTTCAAAAGGGAGAAAAGTCTTCTTAGATATCCGCTCTACAGGCGCATCAATCTTAGACGTTTTGCCCTCCTAAGTAAATGGATATTTCCTCTTAAAGGAGGTGGGAATTACATTATTTTTCTCCGGATCTTTCCATTCCTTTTTAATCAACATTTTAATGTTACTATGTACAGGAAAGACATTACTTTTCTTTTCTCCCAGCCCCTGGAACATTCTGTCCTGAATAGACTGAGGCTCTTTGGTCTCTTCTATTTTCATTGTAGCCCTAATGGTCTTTAATAGTCTTTCTGTATCTTCTGGGCTACAAAGGGGCTTCCCTGATTCATCATCAGAGGATTCAGATTCTCCTAGAGATAATACCTCTCCCTCCTCAGAGTCCGGCTCCAACTGAAAGTCTGACATCTGAGATCTTTGTGAGGTAGAGGCCTGAGGAGAATACGGAGGCAGCCTTGTATCAATCGCTGATTGGACCTCTTCCTTAATCATGCCTCTGATTGATTCAAGAAAAGAGGGTGCTTCCTCTGAAACTATTTTGTCCGTGCATTTTGGACATAATGTTTTCTTTGATTTAGAGGGTAGTGTCTTTTTACAGATTGCACATTTCTTCTTAGCTAATGAATCCTCAGATCTTCTGGTGCTGGTGTCCTTGCCTTGCAAGGTAATATTTAAAATTTTTAGGGCTCTGTCTACAGTGACTCTTATTTAACACCAGCACCACACCAGTGAGGGATATTATAAGGTGTTTCCCACCCACCTTTCTTAGCAGGGCCAGTATCAGACAGGAAGGAGGCTTACCGGGCTCTGGGCAACAGGATCCACAGGTTTGCGGGACTCAGGAGCTTCCATGGAAGCCAACATATTCACCGGACAGCGCTGCTGGACGTCGAACTCCCTGCTCCCGGTCTCATAACCGCCAGTTGTATGACGTCACCCGCTACCGGAAGTGACGCCGAGAACTGGCAACAACAATTCCGGCCTATGCGCATGCCTGTGATCCCTCGTTCCCGCAATGAGCAGGGGAACGGAAGCCCGGGGCTGCCTTAAGCGAAGGACTTATGCCAAAGAAACGGGGACAGAAATCTGCCAAACCCCCGACCTCTTCACGGCCCTCCCAAATGGGGCAACCTTATCCAGGCCACGCGTCCAAGAACCCCTGATCTGGCAGGACCGTCTTCCACGCGATTCCCAGGGACAGGAAACAACAAACTGAAGCAGGTAAGGGGAGGGGGCTTTTAAAGATTGAGCTTCTACGTTGTTTCCTGTCCTGGGGAGGCGGGGACACCCTCCTCCTGAAGTGCCGTTGTGGAGGCTTCGGGGAAAAGTACAACTCCCAGAATGCCCTAATAGCTGTAAGCTGTCCAGGCATGCTAGGAAGCTGTAGTTTTAAAACAGCTGAAGGGCCCGTAGGTTGTGCATCTCTGCATTATACACTGTTCTTTTTCCCTTTAAAGATGAACTACCACAAAAAAAATTATTCTCTGACCTGCTAGAAATATATAATGTAATCTGTAGTGAAGGTAATCTTCTTACCAGTGTCTGTATTTGTGAGTTATCCTCTCACTTCTGCTTCTCAGCTGTCTCATGTGACCAGCAATCAGACTTTCCAAATAACACAGCATCTTATGTGTGGAAAATAAGTCAGTTTCTCTATATATTCCTATGGGAGCCTCAGTCTCATAGGAATGAATAGAGAAGTAACTGACTTTCTGTCCTGTGTCAGTTGGAGATCAGAGAGCTGGTCACATGACACAGCTAAAAATTAGAAGGGTGGGGATAGCTCACCAATACAAACGCTGATAAGAAGATTACATTCACTACAGAATACATCATGTTTCTTTCTAACAGGTCAGAGAATAAACATTTTTGCAGGAGTTCTTCTTTAAGGCTAAAATATTTTATGTCACTAAGGTGTTAAATGCACTTGTGTCGTAGTTATATTCACTTCAGACATAATTTATAAATCTACAATAAAAAAGTGTCATTTTCGGGAGGGTTTAATCAATTTTAACGTGAACGTTAATGGTTTAAACAAATAAAATACAAGTTATACTGAGTCTTTATCACAAAACTTCTGTATTTACCAATTTACTCAACTCTTCCTGCTCTTTAACATGATGCCCAAAGCATATTAAGGAGGCAGATTAACTTTAATGTAAAGGATTGTTTGGCTTACGTGCTGATTGTGTCATTAGAGGGATTCTCTGGGAATTAAGAAAATGAAAATACATTAGGAGAAATAAAATGGCCGCCGTCATATTAGCACTCACAAAACCTGTCCTAATCATCCTCCTTTCTGCCCTACTTGTTAGGGATTATGATCCTGAATACAGCTGAATCTCTGTGAGAATGGAGTTCATGAGGAGACATGAAGTACAGAGGACGGACAACACAGACTGTGTTAATGGAGACTGCATACAAGTGCTACTCATTATCTACATTATCTATCTGTACTTCATGTCTCCTAATGAACTCCATTCCTACAGGGATTCATCTGAAGATCATATTAAACTGTATTCAGGATCATAATCTCTGACAAGTAAGAGAGGAAGATGGTGCAGCTCTTTAACTTGTCCTCCTGTGTAATTAGGACACGTTTTGTGTGGACTAGTAGGATGGCAGCCATTTTATTTTTCCTAATGATTGCTCCCTGGACAAAACGAGCCATTATAACTAATGAAAAGTATTTGGTAATATATTTATAATGAAGTAATATCTAAGTATTTTCATTTTCTTAATTCCCGGAGAACCCCTTTAACATACTACCTTCATAAAGTATGAATTAATAATGTGGAACTAAAGGAAAAACAAACTCAAAGTGTTATTCAGTTACATCAAGTTATGGTGGTATGGGTGTGCACTCCATTTATGAGTGAATGGTCTGCAGTGCTCTTTCAGGGGGATCCTGAGAGTACCGAGGGGGCGCCACAAGGACAGTTTAGGATGAAGATTAGAAAATTATAGTTGTCAACGATTATTGACAATGAAGGGTAAGGCGAGAATCTATAAACGAATCAGGATATTTGGGTATAAATAAAAGGAGGTATATATATATAAAAAATATATATAAAATATATATAAAAACATGCACGTATTTCCTTCCGTATACACCACTATAAAGCGATCGATGATTGTTGGTGTGTAGAAGGATTTTTTATAAAATGGTAAAGGACTTACATTACTGGGAGGGAGGTATAGAATAAACTCAATACACCTATACCTCAGCCTCCCCCGTCGAGGTCGCTTGTAGATGGTAGGTCAGGCTTCTTGGTCCCCAAAAGGATGTTATCGAGGGTCCAAGGTAAATTAGAAGTCTGTTTAATGACAAATAAAAGCTTGATGCATTTTGGGGGTGATATCCCTTTTTCAAGAGCAAAGTGACATAACAGAGATAGGTACAACAACATTTATATAGTAATGAAAAAAGCCCATGGTCAGCAGTTTTGTGATGGGGGGTGGAGAAGGAAGTGACATCAAAGTGTTGATGCAAATAGCTTTTTAGATTACAAAAGCTGCCGTTATTATAAATGGAAACACAACGTACCGTGTGGGCAAATGAGACGAATACCCAAATCTGAAGGATCAGATAGCAATCATCAAGTCCAAGATTTCTGGAAAAAAGATACCCGGAGGGCCTCATCTCTGACTCAATTAATAAACTTGAAAAAGAGACCCAGATAAACTGACTGTTACCAAAACAAAAAAAAAAAAACACCAACCGCAGACCCAGGAAAGTAGTAAACATATCTATAACTTCATAACCAGGTATACACCATCCCACAATAAAATGTAATTAATCTTAAAACAACATTGGTCACTCCTTCTAAAAGACCCGTTCATTGGTTCCGTACCTAAGTCACCCAATATGACGTATCGAAGAGCAAAAACCTTGAAACAAATCTTGACACCCTCTTGCCCACTAAGTTAAAGGGAAACCCAACTAGTGACCCAAAATCCACAAGTGACCAAGAAAAACCAAAGGGATCACACAAATGTGTACATAAACGATGCAAATGTTGTTGCACTATAACTCACAAAACCAAAGAAAGAACTATAAATCTTTCAGGCGAAAAAATCCCCCTATCAAGTTATATGGATTGTAGTACCACAAATGTGGTGTGCATGCTTGAATGCCCATGTGAGCTACAATACGTTGGCCGTACCACCCAGAGTGTCAGAGACCGGCTCAATTTACACCACTTTAACATTAACAAGAAATATGCAAAACATAGCGACTCCAGACATTTTGCGCAGAAACATGGTGGTGGTGACGCATCCCTTCTACGACTTACCCCGATAGAATGGGTCCCCAAATCCTTCCTACAATTATGTAGGAAGGAAATGTATTAGATTTTTCACTTAAATTCTCTGACTCCTTTTGGTCTAAATGAGACACTAGAGCATAACAACTACTAATGGATAACCCAATATTTTCCTTTAAATGTGGTCTGTTTATTGATATTTATTTCTATTTTTATACATTTTTATTGTGGTCTAATTTGATTATATCTCCACCCCATGGTCTGAGCACCTTATTAATTATCTGTAGAAAATACCTTTATTATTTCATCTTGTATTACTATATTTTATTACTTTTTTTATTGCTTTTTATTACTATTGTCACAGCGGAGAGTGGGGGAAACCCCCCCACCGTGCAGTGTCAGATGGTAAAGGGGATCAGCCTGGCCAAAAAGGAGAGATAAGGGAGCAGGTCACCTCCTACCGCGTCCCTAATCCTCTCCCTGACTCCTCACCATATGAGCAGACCCTGATGGTGGGACAGCTCATACACTGGATACCTAATATCCTGAGTCGACCTGGAAATCCCTCACTTAGGAGCAGGGGAGAGACTACCTGTTCATCCACAACACGGAGGAACAGGAGTCTCTAACTAAGGCCAGGCTGCAAGGATGGGAAACACATACAGCTATTGAGATGGCAGGTAAGCGAAACCCATAACACACTTACCTGCCACAGACACACTGACAAGAACCCGTGCACAAGTGCTGGTGTCCACACCAACATTAGAGGACACAGGACACACCACAAACCACACAGGGACCCAGGACACCCATAGCTGCAATAAACATAAGACAGGGGAATATCTAGTAAACATGCACCCAACACCACCAGACATGTAACACCAACTAGACATACAAACACCCATACAAATAGGGACAGAAAGGGAAGGAGACACTGGGATAACATTGATGACCACAAGGTTGGCCCTCACTGGACAGATGGAACACCCTGGACTGGAGCAGAGCTCCAGCACCAACGACAGCTGAAGTACAACTGACTCCAGCCAGGAATCCACAGAAGATAAAAGCCAAGTGACCACACCCAGTCAGGGAGTTAACCCTTACAGCACCAGACAGAGGGAGGCTACAACTTAAAGGGGAAGTGCACACACAAGCATACTAAACCACATGTTACTACCGGCAACAGCATGCGTGGCAACCATGTCACGGCAATCACCCAGAAGGCCAAGACACTGCCACCGCATGCTCTCACAGCAACACATTGCCGCGGGCAACCGCAAGTGTGGCAACAGTGTCACAGCGAAAACAAAAGGCCATGACAACTATCTTATCAATTCTACTATTTTCTATTAGTTTATTCATGCATTTTTATTTTTATAGGCGATTGAACATATTTGTCGGTTCAATGCTGTCAGTTTATATATATATATATATATGTATAACTTTTTTTTTTTTTCAAGTACTCTATTGTTCATAAGCAATTTTGACATTAGCAAACTTTATCCAGGATAAAGATGACAGATAACTACTGACCATGAGCTTTCTCATGCTTTTTTTTTTCCCCCTCAAGCACTTTATTGTTGATGAGCAATCCTGACTTTAGCAAACTTTATCCAGAATAAAGATGACTAGGAAGTGATGTCACTTCCTCTTCCACCCCCCATCAGATAACTACTGACCATGTGCTTTCTCTCCCTTTTTTTTCTCAAGCACTTTATTGTTCATAAGAAATCCTGACATTAGCAAACTTTATCCAGGATAAAGATTACTAGGAAGTGATGTCACTTCCTCCTTCACCCCTCATCAGATAATTGTGTACTGATTCTCTTTTTTTGGGGGCTTGAGGAGCTGCCTCATCACCAACATCAGTGTTTGCTTTGTTTGCTTGTTTTTGTATCTACCTCTTTTATTACTTCCATCAGCAACTACCACCCTCTGGTGCATCTCCTGGTGCCTCCTAATCTTCTTTCCCTCCCACCTTTCTTTCCAAAATTTCTCTACCCCAAAATATTCATCCAGTCACTCCTTTGTTTCCCTTTATTGCCAAATTATTATTTTTTTTCTCTTCACATATGTCCATTTAAACAGAGGATGCTGCTTCCCCATTCTTGTGGTTAGTAGGTATCCCAGCGGTCAGATCTCCAACGTTCTAACAATTATCCCCCATCTACGTTTGATCATTGTAAGGGAAGCTTCTTGTAGGAATCAATTTGAACATTTTTACATAAAATCTGTTTCTTTTTCCAACAGATGACTGCGCCGACGACTTTGTGTGCCATCTCCTTTTATCTCCAAATTATGAAGAAACACATCACAGTATCACAGAAGACAATCAAGAAGAACATTCCCCAACACTTCTTACCACAAATATACCCTCAGTCCTTCACAGCAGAGATCTATCTACTGATCCCGCTAATCACAAGGAACCTTCATCTGATCAATCACAGATTGTTAATCGAAGTAAAGAACATAAAGAATGTAAACTATTTACATGTTTCAAATGTGGGAAACATTTTAAAAGAAAAATTAATCTCTCTAAGCATGAAATAATACACAGAGATGAAAATCCATTCTCGTGCCCAGAATGTGGGAAGTGTTTTCGCCAGAAATCACAACTTTTTAAACATCAAAGAAGGCACAGAGGAGAAAAGCCATTTTCATGTCCAGAATGTGATAAATGTTTTTGTCAGAAATCAGATCTCCTAGTACATCAAAGATCTCACACAGGAGAGAAGCCATTTTCATGTTCTGAATGTGAGAAGCGTTTCATTCAGAAATCAAGTCTTGTTAAACATCTGAGAATTCACACAGGGGAGAAGCCTTTTTCATGTTCAGAGTGTGAGAAATGTTTTACCCAGAAATCCCATCTTTATAAACATCAGAGAACTCACACAGGGGTGAAGCCATTTTCCTGTTCAGAATGTGGAAAATGTTTCACCATGAAAGCTACTCTTATTGAACATCTGAGAACTCACTCAGGGAAGAAGCCATTTTCATGTTCTGAATGTGGAAAATGTTTTACTAGGAAAAAGCATCTTATTGTACATCAGTTAACTCACACAGAGGAGGCACCATTTTCATGTCCAGAATGTGGGAAATGTTTTAGCCAGAAGGCCTATCTTGTTAAACATCAGAAAACCCACATTGTCGAGAAGTCATTTCCATGTTCAGAATGTGGGAAATGCTTTACCAGAAAATGGCATCTTATTGAGCATGAGAGAATTCACACAGGGGAGAGACCATTCTCATGTCCAGAATGTGAGAAGTGTTTTAGGCATAAGTCCGATCTTGTTAACCATCAGAGAACACACACAGGACAAAAGCCATTTTCATGTCCAGAGTGTGGGAAATGTTTCACCAGGAAATCATATCTTGTTATACACCAGAGAGCTCATGCTAGAAAAGACATTTTAACGTCTGGACTGAGTGATATGTTTTAACATAATCAATAAGCAATTTTAATGTTCAGAATGTAGCTGCTATTTTACTTCAGTAGTAGTTCTCCATCAGAATTTGCATTTACTGTTCTATCAGTTTCCTCAAAGTTTTCCCATTCAACCAAAGAAGGTTCACCACATTATTAAAATACTTACTCTATGGATCTCAAATACTGAGACTCAAATACTTTGGCGTTTCTTTTATGCCATAAAATGAAGTCTGTGCCAGCAAGGAACTGGCATAGTTTTCAGGTGTGATGTATGCCAGTGTTCTGCCCCCATTCTGCCAGCTTGGGTCGTAGAGAAGGGGAGAAAGTCTCAAGTTTTGCTGCAAAACAGAACCTGAAATAAAATGTCTGACTTTAGCATGGCACAAAGCTGGCATGCACTAATGATACACCCCCCTTTGTCTTTAATGTTCCAAAATAGATTTTCTGCAACCGATACTCTCCCCTGCCCCATTTGCCTGTGACAATATGAGGGAGATTTATCATCTCAATTGTGCCAAAAAAGTGGCTTTAAAAAGTCGCAAGCTGTGCAGTTGTGACTTTTTAAATGCACTTTTTTGAAAGAAAAATCACAAGTCACTCTTGTAAAGCCGCCCTGGCCACTTTTCCAAAAACGGGGCATGGCATATGTGGGAAAGGGGTGTGGACAACAACAAAGACAAATTTATCTTTATTTACCCCAGTTTTCGGGTGCATATAAAGCCAGAAATCTATGGCAGCTCTGAGCTTTCGAAGATTTCAGTTAAGGCACACAGACTGCCAGAGGATGAGCCTAATTTATGACGGGGAGTGTGCCTCATAATAAATTAGGCACATCCTCTGGCAGCGCAGATGTTATCAGGAAAACACCGGTCTTGAGAAATCTCCCCCATGGTATCTGACAATGGCACTCTTCCCACATTACACAACATCATCTCTGAACGGCATCATTGCTGAATTTTCTCACACATATGACGATACTCCCCGCAACACTGATCATTTAATCCCTCAGAAGCCACTGTCAATAGTGACTGTGGCAACTGTGGAGTTAGAGGGAGAAGACTAATTAGATGCAATGGCATGTACCCAACTAGTACAAAAAATAGTGAAAAGGCCTGCATCTTCTTTCTTTCAGCTTTAGGGGGCATTTACACAAATGTATTTTGTTTTTACGTCCATGCTGCATTTTTTGCGGATAGAATGCGGAACCATTCATTTCAATGGGTCTGCAAATCTATGTGGACAACACACTGTGTTGTTAGTGTCCATATTTCCGCAAGGCCATGCTGCAAAAAAATAGAACATATCTTACTTTTGGCCACAAATTTCGGTCCACAGACCCAATCAAGTCAATGGGTCTGCAATGAAAAAATGTGGATGACGTTCCGAAGAAGTGTTGGATCTAGAACAGACAGGCCACAGCAGAGCATAGTGAAAGAGGAGACATCATGGCCAGGATTGATGTTGAAAAACGTATTATACTGGTACAGGATTGGCCCCAGCTATGAGACAACCGCTCTGACTTGTCCCATGACTGCATCAATAAGGATGCTGGTTGGGAAGAAGTCACCAGGGATCTCAACCCATCTGATTGTGAGAAAGCAAACCAGAACCAGCACGAGAAGCTGGGTATGTATTCGAATCCCCATACACCCTAAAGTAATAATTATAGCTTCATGCAGTATGTATATGGCAAATTGGGTGTATTATATTTATTATACAGTAAAATATTATATTATTATAATATTATATTTGAAATGCACATAAAACTAAGTTTAAAGGGAACCTGTCAGCGGAAAAAGCCATCCCAAACTGCCAGCAGTACCTTCAAGTAGCAGTGAGTTTCTAATGATGATTTTCTTACTACATTCACATGAGGCAGAAGTATGAAAAACATTCTTTTATCCTCTGTTCGTGCTATTTTGCAGTCAGGATTGAAGTCAAGGGGGCAGCGGCCTCCTTGCTTCAAGTCAAGGTAATCGCACCCCCTTCCCTGTCCCTTTGCCTGTGACTGACAGCCAACTGTCAGGCATAAGCGCTGTCAATTACAGGCGAAGGGGCAGAGAATAGGGTTGCGGTGGGGGTACTTGAAGGTATTGCAGGCGGAGTGGGATTGCTTTTGCCGCTGACAGGTTCTCTTTAATGCTTAGCAGTCTGCATTATGTGGTTTCATTTTTAACCCCCTTAGCATCAACAAGAATATGAAGGCTAATTATACAAGTAAGTAAAACACTTAAGCATTGCAAAGTATGTTAGGCAATACAGTACAAAAATACTGTATGTTAATCTTGTTATCAAACATTGGCAAATACAGTAGCTTTGTATTTTGCTTTTACTATATCACCTCTTTAGCTTTTTTTTATTTAATACTTGCATCATATTACACTGTTTTTTTTATTCAGCATTTCTACCGTGTAACAGTGGCATAGGGTTCTATGGGCTCCAGGGCTTTGGATTGGCCCCCCATTATCCCCCTCTCCCACCTCCATTACCCCCATCTTCCACCCTATTATAGGTTTGAATGCATTGTGGTACAATATTAAATAGAAGTACAGTTGTGTTCAAAATAATAGCAGTCAGACATCACTAACCCGATCAATCACTGTTTTTTGTAGAAATGATATTTGTACATGGCAAATAATTTACTAGCAGGTGTAGTAGAGTAATAGAAACCCAACAGTCATGACATGCATGCTGCTGATTCTTTGTAATTCAATCACTTATTAAAAGAGGCATGTTCAAAATAATAGCAGTGTGGAGTTCATTGAGTGAGGTCATTCATTCTTTGAAAAACAGGTGGCAACTATTTCCCTTATTTAAGTAAGGAAGGCAGCAAATGTTGTACATGCTGGTTACAGTGCATTTCTCTCTGAAATTCTGAGGAAAATGGATTGTTCCAGACATTGTTCAGAAGAACAGCGTACCTTGATTAAAAAGTTGATTGGTGAGGGGAGAACATATAAATAAGTGCAGAAAATGATAGGCTGCTCAGCTAAAATGATCGCAAATGCTTTAAAATGGTAACCAAAACCTGAAAGATGTGGAAGAAAGTGAAAAACTACGATTCAAATGGATAGAAGAATAGCCAAAATGGCAAGGACTCAGCCAACAATCAGCTCCAGGAAGATCAAAGAAGGTCTAAAGTTACCTGTGAGTACTGTTACAATTAGAAGACGCCAATATGAAGCCAAGATATCGTCAAGAAACCCTCGTAAAGTCTCACTTTTGAAAAAAAGACGTGCTGAAGAGGTTACAATTTGCCAAAGAGCACTTTTACCTGCCTAAAGAGACATTTTGTGGACTGGTGAAAGTAAGATTGTTCTTTTTGGGTCTAGTGGCCGGAGACAGTTTGTCAGTTGACCCCCAAACACTGAATTCAAGCCACAGTACACTGTGAAGACAGTGAAGCATGGTGGCACAAGCATCATGATATGGGGATGTTTCTCATACTAAGGTGTTGGGCCTATTTATCGCATACCAGGGATCATGGATCAGTTTGAATACATCAGAATACTTGAGGAGGTCATGCTGCCTTATGCTTAAGAGGAAATGCCCTTGAAATGGGTGTTCCAACAAGACAACGACCCCAAACAAACCGGTAAACGTGCAACGTCTTGGTTCCAGACCAAAAAGATTGACGTTATAGAGTGGCCAGCCCAATCCCCGGATCTTAATCCAATAGAAAACTTGTGAGGTGACATCAAAAATGCAGTTTCTGAGGAAAAAACAAAAAATCGAGAAGAACTGTGGAATGTAGTCCAATCATCCTGGGCTGGAATACCTGCCAAAATTTTGTTGACTCTATGCAACACAGATGTACAGCAATTCTCAGAAACAGTGGTTATACAACTAAATATTAGTTAAGTGATTCAAAGGAAAGCAAAATCTTCAAACATTTTTCAGTTTATATAGTGAATGTTTGAGTTTGTAAAGAAGAATACAAACAAAGCAATTTTTGTCTTACTTTTTTTTTAGAGGAACAACACAAATTTGATATATTTTTTCTTCATGTTTTGATTTGGAATAGAATGTGTAGTGTTCCTAATGCATTTGTGTATGGAAATAAAAAGCTATTAGAAGGATTTTGAGCTTTATTCACATTTTAAAACACACTGCTATTATTTTGAACACAACTGTAGGTGTTTAATTTTTTATTGTTACCATATGAAATATATAAAAAGAAAAAGTTTCAAAGTATTCCTGTCACCGCCAGTTCTGTGAGACGTTCTTCTCTACCTCTTGCGTGACGTTTTTTGTTTTTGTTTCACTTTGTCATCTCCTTTCCTTTTCCCAGCTATCACCTATTTACACTAATTGTCTCCCTTTATATTCCCGCCCATACTGCCTCACTTTGCAGTTTATATTTCTTCCTGGATGAGTAGTTCACTGCTGGAGGCTGCTACTGCTGATTCTTCAGATAAGTCTTTTTCCTTTATTTGTGTTTCCTTGCTGGCTTGATTCTAGGTGACCCTGACTCCGTCCATATTAAGTGCAGGGAGCCAGTGGTCGTGTCCCCTCACTATTATAGGGTTTTCAGGTGTCACACAGTATTAGGTACGTGGGCATGCAATCGTCTACCATAAAGACCTTTGCATGGGCATAGCAGTCAGGGAGAGCTCTAGGGGTTTTATAGGGCTCATCCATATGCTCCTTAGTTTGGGATCAAGCCAGTCGGATGTTTATTTATAAGTTCCAGCTTTCTGCAACACCATCCGTGACAATTCTGGAACAAAGATTCCCCACATAAGGCATAAACCTTCTGGACCCGTATGTCACAGACGTTTCCCGCGACAGGTGGCAGGAGATTGGTGAGACTGGCAACACGTGGTTTGATCTGACATGTTTTCTGTTAGGCTCAAATGACGTCTGTGTTGTTTCTGGTGCTTGCCACACCTTCTTTCCCCAGGTGTGGCTATTAGGGTCTGTGATGGACTGGGGCTGCTGGAGAAGCCGGAGGGCTAGCCTCCTTCCTACGGACTATGGACCCAGAACTATGGAGACCCCCTAAGACCTTTTGGGGTTATAATGAACTATAAACCCTGATTTATGTGTGGAATTTATATGACACATATTTCCTATTGCCCATTAAAGGTGCAGGGTGTGAATTCAGCAACACAAAAAGGGGTTCACTCTGCACTGAGACTCCCACTGATTGTTTTAGTGATGGGATTAAGATAGCTGACTCTAGGAGCAGCCGACTCCTAGATGAGTAGATCACCCTATGATACACTCAGGAGATAATCCCATCACGTGTCTCCTCTCTCCCTATTCATTCATTATGGAGTGGGGGGGGGGGAGATGTCTGTTGGCATGTTGTTCATGGTTGATTGCGTTCAGTTGTTAGACTTCTTGAACTGTATATATATTGAGTTGGTCTTCAATAAAGAGAGTTCCTGTTTTGGCCTTCAACATAGAGGCTCGTCTCGTGTGTGGGGATTGCTTTATGCTGTATACTCCCCTGGCTATAACCCCTAGCTCTTGTAAGAGCTGTTCCTGTTCCTTGTTCCTGTGGTGGTTACGGTGTCGAGCGGAGTGCTTGGAGCCCTCAGGAAGCACTTGGAGCATCCATCAACGGAGGTACCCAGTCGGGGTGCCAGGAGATCCGTTACAGTGGTGGCAGCAGTGGGATAGCGTCCTAGTGCGAGGAGCAGCTGCTCGGAGACGCTTGTGTCCGTACAGCGCCCCTTGATACAGCAGGATGGAATCAGCTAGTCTTCGGACAGTGTTCCATGACGAGGAGGCAGCTGTGGACTACAGGGATGCAGACAGAAAGGAAGTCTGGTATGATGCCCTGGAAAATGCCCGAGATGAGAGTCTCCCCAGTTATGAGCAGTGGCTACAGAAGCGTATGGAGATGCGGATGGGTCTCTTGGGAGAGCAGCCCCTGGATGAGTGGGTAACAGACCTCCAGAGCATGGTATGTAAGGAATTTTGGCTAAAGGACACTTACCGGGCCCTAAGGTGGCATGTCATTCAACATACCCCCTGGACGGCCAAGCACAACTTACTGGAAGGGAAGGATTATGATGGACCTGGTTTACTATGGGAGGCATTGGAGGAGGACATTGATCTTGGCAGCATGAAGGAGTCCAGGTTTTGGGATATCTATGACTACCGGATGGGCATGCATGTTTATGCTGACGGATGAGAGGTGAGCAAAGACATGACGCACCTGGTAACAAGGGAGTGGGAGCTGGAGCAGACCTACCAACATCTGCTCAGCTCGATTCAGCCCCAACCTACCCGACAAGCAGAGCTATATCTGCCATCCTACAACTGGGAAGACTGGGCGGCGACAGCCCCTGCTTCCCTACCAGTTGATGAAGTAGGGAACTTCATCAACTGGTTCTGGAAAGATCTCCTGATGGCAGGTAGAGACAGGACTGAAGTCTCTCCACCAGCACTACAGGGATGCTGGGCAGCCGGCCCAGATCCCCAATTATAGCAAGCTTTACCTAGAGTCCAGACAGTCGGTCTGACTCTCCAACGACAGCCAGAGTTTCAGGGAGTAGGAACAGTTGGCCCTGCTCCCCAGTGGCAGTATGTTTTGCAGGGAGAGGAGAGCAGCGTCTCCATTCCCCAGCGGCAGTGTACCTTGCAGGGAGAGGAGACAACTGGTCTCTCTCCGCAACCACAGGGGGACCGCACTCCTAACTCCGATGGTGCAGATGGGACTGCGGTCTCTGCATCAGACCTACAGGGACGCTGGACGGCCATTACAGATCCCCAACCAACTCCGCAGGAATGCCAGGAGGAGGAGGTAAGCAATCCCTCCTCTCCACAGCCGATCCACAACCAGGTCCTGGGGGTAGGATTCCCTGACCCCATACCAGCAGAAGAGCTGGCATCTGGGCAGAGTGCAGTCAGCCTCTGCCCTCCCCTGTCCTCTTGTCTAGAGCCCAACTCCCCACAGGCTACCCCAGCGGAAGAGCTGGCATCTGGGCAGAGCACAGTCAGCCTCTTAGATCCCCTATTCTCTTGTCCAGAGCCTGACTCCCCACAGGCTACCCCAGTGAAAGAGCGGTCATCTGGGCAGAGCGCAGTCGGCCTCTGCCCTCCCCTATCCCCTTCCAGAGCCTGACTCCCCACAGGCTACCCCAGCGGAAGAGCTGGCATCTAGGCAGAGCGCAGTCGGCCTCTGCCCACCAAGTACCCACAGCTCCAAGCTAGAGAGCAACAATGCAGCAAGGAGTAACAGACAAGACGCACACTCAACAGCTGGGGACATACAGAACAGAGCCAGGCCCCAGAGTTCAACAGGACCAGTGTTTGTTTATTGGTGGGCTACTTGACTAACTCAGGCACTGACCGACAGGTCAGGTACCTGGTTAGTCTACTGTTGGGAGGGGACAAATGTGATGAAATGAACCGTCACTGGGGCTGCTGAAGAAGCCTGAGGGCTAGCCTCCTTCCTACGGACTATGGACCCAGAACTATGGAGACCCCCTCAGACCTTTTGCGGTTACAAGGAACTATGAACCCTGATTTATGTGTGTAATTTATATAACACATATTTCCTATTGCCCATTAAAGGTGCAGGGTGTTAATTCAGCAACAGAAACAGGGGTTAACTCTGCACTGAGACTCCCACTGATTGTGTTAGTGATGGGATTAAGATAGCTGACTCTAGGAGCAGCTGACTCCTAGATGAGTAGCTCACCCTATGATACACTCAGGAGATAATCCCATCAAGCGTCTCCTCTCTCCCTATTCATTCATTATGGAGTGGGGGGGGAGATGTCTGTTTGCATGTTGTTCATGGTTGATTGCGTTATGTTAGACTTCTAGAACTGTATATATATTGAGTAGGTCTTCAATAAAGAGAGTTCCTGTTCTGGCCTTCAACATAGAGCCTCGTCTCGTGTGTGGGGATTGTTACACACTGTATTCTCTTGTAAGAGCTGTTCCTGTTCCTTGTTCCTGTGGTGGTTACGGTGTCAAGCAGAGTGCATGGAGCCCTCGGGAAGCACAAGGAGCATCCATCAACGGAGATCTGTTACAGGGTGATTTAACCTTCTCTATTTATAGTTGCTTCTCCCGCAATGCTGTGTGGTTTATAGCTTCTGTCTGGACCTTTGGATAGATTGTGGTTGGATCTTGGCTGAGTTCCTGGTGCTTCCATTGCTCCTTTGAAGTTAAGTCTTTACTTTCCCTTTTGTATTTTGTTTGGGTTCTGTGTGTTGTATTTCCCTATTGTTTGTATTAGGCCTGAAGGAGAGTCCTGTTCGTCCTTTCTTTTGGAGGAACAGGTAGTCTCGTCCCTGCCATTAGTACCAGGGTCCTATAGGGCTAGAGAGGACTGTAGGTATTCCTGCGTATGAACTCGCCTACCTTTGGTGTCTGTTCATACTGGTAGTCAGTCAGTATTTTGGTTAGGGTTCTCACTAGGAGGTGTCCATCTTCTTTCCTTAGTTGTCAGGCCTGATTCCCTGTTCCTCCCTTATGTACAAAAAATCTCTATGCACTAGGTGCGTATGTGCAGAGATATGTCACACCTCTTATAAACTTCTTTAGCACGTGTGGACTTAGTATATATAAAATTTAACTTTTACTATAATTTCACTTAAAAAACGATGGTGGTAGCAGTGAGACAAAGACAAAAAACATACATACATATAAACACTTATTTTACCACCATACAAGACCGCGGTAACGTAATACAGGGTGGGTCTTACCCCGTCCTGTAGATGCACGGTCAGGGTTGGTGGGTGGCGTCAATGCTCCAGTGTGGTCATAGGCACTAGTGTCCAATTGTTTAGTTGATATGGCAATTTGGATACTCCTATAATTCCCTGGTCTAGAGCCCTCCCTATATGGATGGTCAGGGGCTATCCTCATAGACCTGCCTCAACGACACGGAGCACCCGCTCCGACAGGGGCGACCCCATACGGAACCTGTCCCTGAATGGGGCCTATTCCCTGTAGGTCCCTTACTGTATGGCCCTACATGCCATGTTTCGTTCCACAATGAATGGAGCTCATCAGGGGCTCATTGAAAACAGAAGGTTTCTATAAAAAAATGCACAAAGAAAAATATGCATAGTGTGGTCACTATAATGTGCCTATTTAGATAAACATTTAGACAGCATTAGGTATGTAGTCTCAACTTACTGTTTCTGTGGAGAGTTTCTTGTAGATACAAGGTGGTGTGGACGGTCAGTGATACACGTCCCTGCCGGGGTATGGAGAAGTGTCCCCAACAATACCTCACTACTGAACTGCTGAATGTCGGCAATGTGAGAACACAGCCCATTCAGCCTCCTAACCTTTTAAAATCAGCGCCTCCAGCTGTTTCCGCCCTCCTGTTCCGCCTTCCTATGGTGGAACACACGCCATCTCCATGCGCTCCATTCCACCGGAAGTCGGCATCACGTGATCGCTCGGGCTACTGGAAGTTACATGCCGATGTGTCTGAGCGTCACCCGTCGCCCAGCAACCCGATGACGCGCAGACACTGCACGCTGATCAGCCGTCTCAGATGCCAGACGGCAAATTTAAAGAATACAATCATTTGAAAATGGATTTCTTTGGTGGGTTCTCATCCATACATATTCACACATGCAATTGACCATGCGGTGCGGATGAGGGGAGTATATTAGATACAAAGATTTATTTCGGAACGAAGATTATCAGTTTATATCATTATTCTATCATCAGATACATATGACTAGAAAAAGTATTTTTTGCGTTATCCTGATCTTTACTACAACTAGTGGGGGTGTTGTAGGTTCCCATCCATACATATTCCCACATACAATTAACCATGCGGTGAGGGGAGTATATTAGACACAGATTTATTTTGGAACGAAGATTATCAGTTTATATAATTATTCTATCATCAGATACATATGACTAGAAAAAGTATTTTTTGCGTTATCCTGATCTTTACTACAACTAGTGGGGGTGTTTTAGCTTAAAACAATTATGTCACTCAATAGGACGAATTCCCGCACATCTATTAGATCTGAAACAGTTGGATCATATATTTAAATGAACAACGAGTTATCATAGTGTTATGGCCGTCATTGTAGCTGGCCATTCAAATAAAACATGTATAGCTCTGTTGTTCTTTAAGGCCGTTGGGATAAAGTGTCTTCAAATAGAAGATCCACCTTGCCTCACACTGCCACTATGGACATCATTTATGTGCTCACCAACTCTTCTTCTCAACTCCCTTTTGTTTTGCCAACATATTCCTTATTACAGGTGCATGTGATTTTATAGACGACCCCCGTAGTTTTGCAGTTTATCAGATCCCTGATAATATACAAACCGGATTCCAAAAAAGTTGGGACACTATACAAATCTTGAATAAAAACTGAATGCAATGATGTGGAGGTGCCAACTTCTAATATTTTATTCAGAATAGAACATAAATCACGGAACAAAAGTTTAAATTGAGAAAATGTACTATTTTAAGGGAAAAATATGTTGAATCAGAATTTCATGGTGTCAACAAATCCCCAAAAAGTTGGGACAAGGCCATTTTCACCACTGTGTGGCATCTCCCCTTCTTCTTACAACACTCAGCAGACGTCTGGGGACCGAGGAGACCAGTTTCTCAAGTTTAGAAATAGGAATGCTCTCCCATTCTTGTCTAATACAGGCCTCTAACTGTTCAATCGTCTTGGGCCTTCTTTGTTGCACCTTCCTCTTTATGATGCGCCAAATGTTCTCTATAGGTGAAAGATCTGGACTGCAGACTGGCCATTTCAGTACCCGGATCCTTCTCCTACGCAGCCATGATGTTGTGATTAATGCAGAATGTGGTCTGGCATTATCTTGTTGAAAAATGCAGGGTCTTCCCTGAAAGAAATTACATCTGGATGGGAGCATATGTTGTTCTAGAACCTGAATATATTTTTCTGCATTGATGCCTTTCAAGACATGCAAGCTGCCCATGCCACACGCACTCATGCAACCCCATACCATCCGAGATGCAGGCTTCTGAACTGAGCACTGACAACTTGGGTTGTCCTTGTCCTCTTTGGTCCGGATGACATGGCGTCCCAGATTTCCAAAAAGAACTTTGAATCGTGATTCATCTGACCACAGAACAGTCTTCCATTTTTCCACACTCCATTTTAAATGATCCCTGGCCCAGTGAAAACGCCTGAGCTTGTGGATCTTGCTTAGAAATGGCTTCTTCTTTGCACTGTAGAGTTTCAGCTGGCAACGGCGGATGGCACGGTGGATTGTGTTCACTGACAATGGTTTCTGGAAGTATTCCTGAGCCCATTCTGTGATTTCCTTTACAGTAGCATTCCTGTTTGTGGTGCAGTGTCGTTTAAGGGCCCGGAGATCACGGGCATCCAGTATGGTTTTACGGCCTTGACCCTTACGCACAGAGATTGTTCCAGATTCTCTGAATCTTCGGATGATGTTATGCGCAGTTGATGATGATAGATGCAAAGTCTTTGCAATTTTTCGCTGGGTAACACCTTTCTGATATTGCTCCACTATCTTTCTGCGCAACATTGTGGGAATTGGTGATCCTCTACCCATCTTGGCTTCTGAGAGACACTGCCACTCTGAGAAGCTCTTTTTATACCCAATCATGTTGCCAATTGACCTAATTAGTGTTAATTGGTCTTCCAGCTCTTCGTTATGCTCAAATTTACTTTTTCCAGCCTTATTGCTACTTGTCCCAACTTTTTGGGGATTTGTTGACACCGTGAAAATTTGAATCAACGTATTTTTCCTTTAAAATGATACATTTACTTGGATTAAACGTTTGATCTGTCATCTACGTTCTATTACAAATAAAATATTGACATTTGCCATATCCACATCATTGCATTCAGTTTTTATTCACAATTTGTTTAGTGTCCCAACTTTTTGGGAATCCGGTTTGTATGTTTTTCCTGTGTTACAGCTCCTAAATGATTTTCCGCACTGCATGTACTTACAGGCTATGCACCCACCACATCTGTAGTTTCCATGAACACCTTTTTCCAGCCAGGTTTTTTGTGCCGGTTTAGGATAGAAATGACTATTCACCGTCCAGTCTCGTACACTCTTCCCCCTCCTATATGTTATACTTGGGTGTTCTTTTATGGTGGTACAGAGGTCAGGGTCCACCCTGAGTACATGCCTGTGTTTGGCAATTATTTCTCTTATGCCTGCGGAGGCCTCGTTAAATGTGCTAATCAATTGTAAGCTGGTGTTAATGTGCGGACAGGGTAACCCCGATCCATAAAACGTTTTTTTAGGTCTGTTGCCTGTCTCTGGAATTCCGCCTCCTTGGAGCAATTTCTCCTAATTCTCAGGTATTGGCCACGAGGAATTCCCCTCCTGAGGGGGAAAGGGTGGCAACTGTCCCACCTCAGGAGGGAAGATGTACCTCTTCTAATTGTTTCAAAAGGTCTCCTGTGTCCCTAACGTATGAGGGAAGTGATTGTACGAAGGGTGATAAAATTTTGTCTATGTAGATTCCTACATTTTGACTGAGACTATGTATTCCCGAAACTATTGGGCGACCCTTGAGTGGGTCATACCCTCTATGCACTTTCAGCAGACAATAAAATGTTGCTATCTGTGGGAAAAGGAACTCGTATTCAGTTTGACTAATTAATTTATTATTTTTTGCTGTATCCAATATAAGTTCACATTTATATTTGATCGTGGGGTCTCCCTCCAAAATCTCATAACAGTCACGTGAGGCCAGAAGTTTTTCACACATTATTTTGTAGCTGTCTGTGTCCATAATGACAGTATTTCCCCCCCTTATCAGAGGGCTTAACTGTTATGTTCTTATTTTGTGCTAGGCTCTCTAACGCCCGTGATTCTTCCTGTGTACAGTTTTGAGGGGTTAGATATAAGTGTGTGGACTCAAGTTCGGTACTCACTAGATTTAAGAAAACATCAATACAGTTTGTGTCAGTGGCGGGTGCCGTTCTAGTGCTCTTGTTCTTTAGTGGTGTGAATGGCCCCTCCCCTAATGATGTTTCTAGTGGAGTCGCAAGGCTCTGCAGGAGTTTTACATCCGCCACCATATTGGTTGGGACCCCTAGTTCCAAACTCTGTTTCTTTTCAATGTTGCGGAAGTGTTTGAACCACCTTAATTTTCTAACGAATAAGTTAAGATCAACTATTGTCCTAAAGAGGTTAAACTTGGGTGTTGGTACAAACGAAAGTCCTTTTTCCAGAATACTATTTTCGGGTTCAGTCAAATGATGGGAAGACAAATTGATTATTTTTGGGCCTGTGTTGCCATTGGTTGTGGTTGAGACCGGTTTCTTAGGGGGTAGGACAGGTTCTGGTCTAAAAAACCTTGATTATTTTTATTATAGGAATTACCTTTATAATTTCTTCTCCCACGCCCCCTCCCTTTGGCCACAGTCCTTCTGCTACTCGGCTGTTCCCTATCCGACTCGGATAAGTCAGTTTCCGTTGAGGACAGATCGGTGTCTCTTTCTGTTCTCACTTTCTCATTTAAAAAGGACATAAGCTTTATTTTCTTTGAAGTCTGATAAATCACGTGTGAATTGCTTATGCTTTCTCTCCTTTAAGTGATATTGAAATTTTTCCAGGGCTGTCTGTTTCTTGTGAGAATGTCTGGGTGACCTCAATCTGATCCTTCAACTTCTTGCTTGCATTATCTAATGTGAGATGCTTCTGTTCCACTAAAATTTTCATGAGACGCAGGGAGCTGTTCCCCCCTTCCCTCCTATGCTCGGTGGGGTGTTTCTCTCCCACACGAAGCGTGACACCATATCTTGGTAAGTCACCTACAATTAAAAAGATGCTAATCTCAGTGTATTAGCTGTCAGTCTGGTGCATTAGTTTAGATATTATTCATATTTTTTACCTACAGAAATTTGATTGTGAATAAGTATAAGTCGTGCTTCTTAACCAGAACATAAACAAATCCAAATGAAATGTCAAAATTAACTGGTCAAGTCCAATGAGGAGGCATCAAGTAGAAAGGAACCAATTTGTTCTCACTGTAGGAGAGGAAATGGTAGCATGTAGTAATTATACTAAGTATTTTTGATGTTTAAATCAACTGCCTTCTTTTTTATATAAAGCTTTTGTTGTGCAAAAAACAGCGCTACTTTCAAATAGTTCAAAGGAGTTTGTTGTGTTTTAGAGTCAAATGACATCAGAATTATTTATTAATTATAAACTATCTGTATAATTTCTGTATTATTTTAAAATAATAGTGAAACCAAACTAGTTTAGTGTTTAGTATGAATTTTGAAAGTACAACTATACTTATACCCATCAAGCTGCTCACTTATGCAAAATACATATTACTAGAAGTTGCGCCGTCTTGATTTTAGACTCAGCAAATTTGTTAACAATAGCTGGAATGTCACGTTTTCTTCTTTTATTCTAAATGCTTAGAGGCAAGGCCCGGAAGCCATTGTTGTGACATGCTGTTTCTCAAGTCATTTCTAATAATGAGATAATTAGGATAATTATCTTTCTGCAGATGCCACTGTCACTGGTAATGTGAGGAAAAGTATTAAAGCTGTAGATACAGCCGTTAGGATAGATGACAAAGCAGCATTGTCAATTATAAGAAGGTGTGCCTGTCATGGTCTTACCTTCTTGCTGTTCTCCTTCGTTTGACATGTGCTGGCGGCCATCTTGGTTTCTGGGTTTCTTGTAGCCTCCCACCCTGCGGCTTCTCCTTCCCACTGGGAGGAGCTGGATGCCTAGCTCATATATATAGGAGGTCTGTGGCTTCAGTTCCTTGCTTGGTCCTCCTGTGTTGACATGCTTCTAAGACTGCTGCTGCTTCTGGTTCCTGATCCTGGCTTCGTCTGACTACCCTGCTGGTTCCTGATCCAGGCTTCGTCTGACTACCCTGCTGGTTCCTGATCCAGGCTTCGTCTGACTACCCTTCTGGTTCCTGACCTCTGGCTTCGCAAGACCCTGCTTCGGTTTAGCCATCCGTTTGGACTTTTGCCTCACAGCTTGATTTTCAATAAAGCCTTCTTATTTCCACTTATCTCTTGTTGTACGTCTGGTTCATGGTTCCATGACATTAGGACCAAGCCATGAATTCTGACGGTACAGGGCCATCCTCGCTACCTACGCTGGTTGCCAGACTTGATCAGCAGGATCACCTGTTGGGTCGGTTCGCTGTGGCGTTGCAAACCCTGCTTGAACGCACGGCTCATTTAGCTTCCGTTGCCGATGGGTCGGTTGTCGCTCCTGGGCCCGCTCCTACTGCCGCTCCGGTTGTTGCGCCAGAGTCTACCCCGACACCTGTTGCTGCGCCTGCGGTGTTTTGGGGTATGACCGGTTCTGCCCCCCTTCCACAGCGCTTTGGGGGAGAGCCAACTCAGTGCCGAGGTTTCCTTAACCAGGTGGGCATTTATTTCGAGTTGCTGCCACATGCCTTTCCTACTGAGAGATCAAAGGTGGGCTTCTTGATCTCGCTGCTCTCAGACAAGGCCTTGGCCTGGGCCAGCCCTTTATGGGAGAACAACAATCCGGTGGTTGCCGAGTTTTCCGGTTTTGTTGCTTCTCTTCGGAAGGTATTCGATGTGCCGGCTCGTGCTGCCTCTGCTGCGAAGCTCCTTATGTCCATCAGACAGGGTTCACGATCCGTAGCTGAATACGCCATTGAGTTTCGTACCCTGGCAGCAGAGGTGGGCTGGAATAATGAGGCTCTGGTCGCTGCTTTCTCTCATGGTCTCTCGGATGCCTTGAAGGATAAGGTTGCAGCTAAGGACCTACCAGTGGAGCTCGAGTCTCTTATTTCTTTCCTGATTTTGATTGACACCAGACTCAGGGAGAGACCTTCCTTTAAGGAGAGCCTGCGGAGGTCTTCTAACAGATTGGCGCCTACGTTTGCTGTCCCACCCGTGCCTCCCTCTCCTCCCACGCCTCCTGGGGATGACTTGTCTGGGGGTGAACCCATGCAGCTGGGGTTTGCTCGCCTGTCCGAGGGGGAGAGGGCACTCCGGAGACGCGAGGGCCGATGCATGTACTGTGGTCTCGGTGGGCATTTTCGGTTGGCATGCCCGAACCGTCCGGGAAACGCTCGCACCTGAGATCCTGTCGGGGGCAGATCTTGGGTGGAGTCTCCTCGTCCCCGGTTTCCCGTGTTGACAAACCACTGATTACTGTTGTCCTCTCCTGGGTCGGGGGCTCGGTGACGACCCAGGCGTTGGTGGACTCTGGTGCTGGTGGTTTGTTCATTGATAGTGTGTTCGCTGCCGCCAATTCCATTCCTCTGCAGCCTCGAGGTTCCCCACTGGCTCTTGAGGCGATAGACGGCAGACCCCTTCTGCCGCCACACGTGACTCATGAGACCCTTCCAGTGGGGATGGCCATTGGTGCCGTTCACAGAGAGTCGGTCTGTCTCCAGGTTATTTCGTCTCCACACTACTCGGTGGTCTTGGGGTACCCCTGGCTCCAGAAGCATAATCCGACTTTCGATTGGAGATCGGCCGAGATCCTCTCGTGGTCACCGCAGTGTGGGGCTAGTTGCATCCATGGGTCTGTCAAGTTGCTGTGTACTTCCTCTGACTCTCTGTTGCCTCCTGAATACGAGGAGTACCAGGATGTATTCGATAAGGTGCGCGCGGTTGCCCTACCTCTGCACCGCCCATACGATTGTGCCATAGAGTTACAATCTGGTGCCGTTCCTCCTCGTGGCAAAGTCTATCCACTGTCGGTAGCGGAGAATGAGGCCATGGAGGAGTATGTGAGGGAGGCGCTTTCACGCGGACACATTCGCAAATCCTCGTCCCCGGCAGGGGCTGGATTTTTCTTTGTGAAAAAGAAGGGCGGTGAGTTGAGGCCTTGCATCGATTACAGGGGTCTCAATCGCATCACGATCAAGAACGCTTACCCGATACCCTTGATTTCCGAGCTGTTCGATCGCCTCAAAGGGGCCACGGTCTTTACCAAACTCGACCTGAGGGCGGCATATAACCTGGTAAGGATCAAGGCGGGCGATGAGTGGAAGACCGCGTTTAACACCAGGACCGGTCATTATGAATCCTTGGTTATGCCCTTTGGGTTGTGCAATGCGCCCGCAGTCTTCCAGGAATTCATCAACGATGTTTTCCGTGACCTGTTGCAGCAGTGTGTGGTGGTCTATTTGGATGACATCTTGGTATATTCTGAATCCATGGAGGCCCACATTCTGGATGTCAGACGAGTGTTGCAACGGTTACGAGAGAACAAGCTGTTCGGTAAGCTTGAGAAATGCGAATTTCACCGATCCCAGGTAACCTTCTTAGGTTACATCATTTCCGCTGAGGGGTTCTCCATGGATCCTGAGAAGGTTTTGGCTGTCTTACAGTGGCCCCAGCCCAGTGGTCTTCGTGCCCTGCAGCGCTTTTTGGGCTTTGCCAATTATTATCGGAAGTTCATCAGGGACTTTTCCATGCTAGCCAAGCCTCTCACGGATCTGACCAGGAAGGGCAGTAATTTCCAGGTCTGGCCGCTCGAGGCCATCCGAGCTTTTGAGGCTCTAAAGTCCGCCTTTGTGTCGGCTCCGATTCTGTCGCATCCCAACCCTGGGTTGCCTTTTGTCCTCGAGGTGGACGCGTCTGAGACGGGAGTAGGCGCCCTTCTGTCTCAGCGTAGAACACCAGAGGGTCCTCTGCTTCCTTGTGGGTTTTACTCCCGGAAACTGTCTTCCGCGGAGTGCAACTATCAGATTGGTGACAGGGAGTTATTGGCCATCGTGCAGGCCCTTAAAGAATGGAGGCACTTGCTCGAGGGCTCGGTGGTTCCGGTTCTCATCCTGACGGACCACAAGAATCTGACCTACCTCTCTGAGGCCAAGAGATTGACACCACGTCAGGCCAGATGGGCTCTGTTCTTGTCACGTTTTAATTACGTGGTCTCCTACCTACCCGGTTCCAAGAACATCAGAGCGGATGCCTTATCACGGCAGTACTCCGAGCTGTCCGGGGAGGAGTCGATTCCGACTTCGGTCATACCTCCGAATCAGATCCTGGCCGCCATTCGCACCAGCCTGACCTCTCCCCTGGGTGAGCAGATTTTGGCGGCTCAATCTGGTGCTCCCTCTGGGAGACCCAACGGCAGATGTTTTGTGCCTGAGGAGTTGCGCACTCGGTTGTTGCGAACCTACCATAACTCCAAGGCCGCGGGGCATCCTGGAAAGAATCAGCTGTCATGGGCTGTTTCACGTCTGTTCTGGTGGCCTTCTCTACGTTCCGACATCGCCGCATATGTAGCGGCATGCTCCGTTTGTGCCCAGAGTAAATCCCCTCGGCACCGTCCGTTGGGCCTTTTGCAACCCATAGCCACCGGGGAGCGTCCATGGTGTCGGGTATTTATTTCACATAAGATATGAAATCATAAAATATGATTTCATATTTTTATGAAAAAAAAAATAAAAAAAAAAAAATGAAAATTTAATTGGCGGACATATAAACGCCAGTTCTTTTATTGATGAGATCTAAAGTTAATTTGTGCAGCTAATGAAACAGGGTGCAATTAATTATACAAAATATAATTTATTATAAATACAAGCAGTATAAATGGCATACAAATGAATACAAAGATAATATCAAAATTGACCATAAGATGGTGCTCCACCGTTTACAGGCTGACTTAAGTACAATACAATACTACTTTTTCTTTTTACCAAATTATTACCGATTAATATACTGGTAATCAAAATATTATAATGCAACAACAACAAAAAAAACTATAGAAATGAATCTGTGGAAAATCCCTTATGCTCAATCAGAGAATATGGCAGTAAGAGACACCTTATAAATACGCCCGTTGACCTAACTACGGATAATAAAATCCGATCAGAGATTCCACTCTGATAGCAATATTACAGGAATTCTAATGATGTGCACGTTCATTAAAATTTCCCGTAAAATTAATGTTAACACTATTGACCCACTAATAATGGGGTCTCAACTATATGCCAATTGGAGCGATTTATAATTACTGCAAATAAAATGGATTATACATTACCCCTTGCTTTGGGATAAAGAGCTTTTAGAAGGGACCCAGCTTTCCAAGATTCAGATCTATCCCGTCCTAAGGTACGTTCCTGACGTGTGAAGTGATGCTGATGAATGAATTCCCAAGTGTTCTCCCTGAAGAAGTTCCAAGTGATGTTTGGCTCCAGTCCTCTTTGTCTCAAGTGATTTTTCAAGTGATCTTAGTTCTTTCTTGCATCTCCAAAAACTGCCTTAGATATCCTCATCCTTATCTATGCCCATCCCCTCTTGGATTAGGGATTTCCAATTAGATAAGGTGGGTGTTACGTATGGTAATCATGGAGATGATGTCATTTAATTGGCATTCCTTCTGCCCATCTACCACTTGATGGCACTGTTGTATCATATAGCAATTTTTAGAATTAACATATATATCCGGCTTTATTACACCTCTTAACCTTTGGTCTCTCCCAACTTAAATCAATTAGGAGGTATTCTTTCTGACACTTTAGGATCACTTTCCCAGACACCATGGATCCATTTTGACAGTTAACAGACCATCTTATTTATGGTCAGATAAGAGAACCATAAACTTCTAGCTTTTGCCATGGTTTGTATACACCTAATTGTCACAGCTATTTGAGTAATGATGTTTGAAATACCCTCAGCTCCTCTGAATAGACCCTTCTTAAGAGAAGAAAACAACAACTTGCTATATCCCCTCAATGAGATATAATACAAAAAGATACATTAATAATGTTTGGTTATAATACATTAATATTGCATAGTATATATGAATCATTAACAAGTTCAAACGCTAAATAAATGCACACAGGAATATATATATATATATATACGAATAGATATCTATTCCACACCAGATGTGTTTTATGGACGTCTCTTATCAGATGGTTTAGTCATGCAACACCCATTGTTCCTCAGACTGATATGTTTAGAGAAACCAGTGTTTTTAAGCAATAACCTCTCTTGACCCCGGTATTTGAGACAGTCTATGTGAGACCCATTACATTCTCTTAAGATACCACATCTGTTGGCAATAACTTTTAAAACAATATACATTATAGGCCAGTGACCATCATGAATTCCTCTGGCTTATTCCAACAGAGAGTTTGGCCTCTTAAAGGTAATGTGAATCTCCATTTTGGTTCTAATATTGTCAGACCTTAATGTGCAGATATAAATATGCCCGACAATGGTCACACCTGGGGATGGATTTCATTGTGGACCTCCCTGCATCCCGAGGCCATACGGTCATTCTCATGATTGTGGATCGGTTTTCCAAAATGTGCCACTGTGTTCCTCTCAAGAAGTTACCCTCTGCACGAGAGTTGGCCACGATTTTTGCCAGGGAGGTCTTCCGGTTGCACGGTTTGCCCAAGGAGATTGTGTCGGATCGGGGGAGTCAGTTTGTGTCCAGGTTCTGGCGCTCCTTTTGCTCCCAGTTGGGGATTCATCTCTCTTTCTCCTCGGCCTACCACCCTCAGTCCAATGGGGCCGCAGAACGATCCAATCAGGCCTTGGAGCAATTCCTGGCCAATTATGGGTTCCAACCTGCCGTGTTACCGGAGGTATTCTCTCCCCAGGATATTCCGGCTGTGGAGGATCACCTTTCCGTCCTACGTGCTTCTTGGGTACAGATCCAGAGGTCCCTTGAGGTCTCTGCGCAGCGCCAGAGACTCCAGGCTGATCGCAGACGAGCGCCCGCTCCTTCCTACCAGGTCGGAGACCGCGTATGGTTGTCCACCCGCAACCTCAACCTTCGAGTGCCCACTCCCAAGCTGGCGCCTCGCTTTGTTGGTCCTTTCCGAGTGCTTCGCAGGGTAAACCCGGTAGCCTATGTCCTTGCGCTTCCTCCTGGCATGCGGATCTCCAACGTGTTTCATGTCTCCCTGTTGAAGCCACTGGTGTGTAATCGTTTCACTTCCTCGGCCTCGTCCGGTCCAAGTGGGCAATCGTGAGGAGTATGAGGTGAGCAATATCCTGGACTCACGCCTGGTCCGTGGTCGGGTGCAGTTTTTGGTCCATTGGCGTGGTTATGGTCCAGAGGAGCGTTCCTGGGTTCCCTCCGCAGATGTCCATGCTCCTGCCTTGCTCCGAGCCTTCCACGCACGCTTCCCTCAGAAACCGTTCTTTACTCCGCGGAGGAGGGGCCCTTGAGGGGGAGGTACTGTCATGGTCTTACCTTCTTGCTGTTCTCCTTCGTTTGACATGTGCTGGCGGCCATCTTGGTTTCTGGGTTTCTTGTAGCCTTCCACCCTGCGGCTTCTCCTTCCCACTGGGAGGAGCTGGATGCCTAGCTCATATATATAGGAGGTCTGTGGCTTCAGTTCCTTGCTTGGTCCTCCTGTGTTCACATGCTTCTAAGACTGCTGCTGCTTCTGGTTCCTGATCCTGGCTTCGTCTGACTACCCTGCTGGTTCCTGACCTCTGGCTTCGCAAGAACCTGCTTCGGTTTAGCCATCCGTTTGGACTTTTGCCTCACAGCTTGATTTTCAATAAAGCCTTCTTATTTCCACTTATCTCTTGTTGTACGTCTGGTTCATGGTTCCATGACAGTGCCAAATCTTTAACTGTGTGGAGCTGAGGGATATAATTTTGTAGTGTGTCATGAAAACTAACCAGAATGAACTAAATTGACCCCTAAAAGCACAATTTTTATTAAATCAATTTAAAATGACCTGAGAACGCAGGCCACCTGTATAAATCTTCACAAGGTAAGTAAAAAAAAAGAAAAAGAAAAAAGTGCAACATGATTCTGAAAAAGGCCTCCAGTAAATGTTCAGGTAGGATGGGCAGAGAAAACAGTATGGCCCCTAAAGGTGGAGTCTTCCCGTCTGCGTACCTAACCTGGCTGGTCCTAGTAAGGTTTCCCTACTGCCCCAAACGCGTTTCACCCACCTGGTTTCATCGGGGGTGTGGGAAAAAGTACAAACAATAGCAATACCAAAAGATCCTGAAAACAATAAAAATGGTACATTACTGTCACGATCATGGTCATGGTCGTGACTCAGGATCCGCATGCAGTTGCCTGCGGTTTGGTTTTATTGTCAACCACATGGTGAGGGCTGCTGGTATGTTGTCTCACGTGTGGTTGCCGCTGGTAACATGATTGTACTTGGCAGTATAGCAGCCTGAGCTGTTGCTAGGCAGCTTGCTGTCAAGTGCACGAGGTTTATGTAGGTGTGCACTGTGACACTTCCCTTCACTGTGGCTGCCCGTGGCAACGTTTGGTATTGTGTACATGTGGTGGCAGTGTCTCGGCCTTCTGGCTGACTCCCAGGACATGGTTGCCACGCATGTCGTTGCCTGCGGTAACAGCTGCAGTGTGATGTTCATTTGGACACTTCCTCTTTAAGTGGCTTCCATCCCTTGCCTGGTGTAGGAAGGGTTAGCTCCCTCTTTGTGTGAACACTGGGTGTGTCTGTGTGTGGGTGTGGCTACAGGGGCTATAAAGCCTCAGTTAAGACCTGATGTCTGAGGGGGTACTCCAGCCTTGTAGTAAGCTGGAGGCACTCTCCTGGTCCCATATACCATCTGCCAGTGAGGGCCACCCTTGTGGTCATCAATTGTGATACAATATGTTTATGTGATGTTAAGTTTATGTCTATGTGCTGTCTGTTATTATTGCAGCTATGGTTCTGGGTCCCTGTGTGTTTATGTGTGCTGTGTCCTTTTACATTTGTGTGTGGACAGCCAGCACTTGTGTCCAGGGATCCAGTCAGTGTGTCTTTGGCAGGTAGAGGTGGAAGTCTTTCACTCTCCTGCCATATCCATAGTCTGTTTATGGTTATATCCCATTGCAGCTCGGCCAGTTTAGACTCCTGTTTCTCCGCATCCAGGAAGAACAGGTGGTCTACCCAGCTCCTAGTTCAGGGATCGGCGGAGGGTGAGTAGGGATCCAAGGTTCCTGAGCATGGACCCTCCTACCTTCAAGGTTGGCTCATGCAGCTAGGAGTTAGGGTCGGATTAGGGATGCGTTAGGAGGTGACCTGCTTCCTTATTCTGTTGTCCTGGCCGAGCAGCGACTAACATCTCATGGCATCGCACGGCTGAGGGTTTTCCTCATCCTCAGCCGTGAAAATTACATCACAGGAGATTGGCACAGAAGATATGTACTGGGGACAGTCAAAAACAACACATGTGGGCATGATGCAGACACCTGCAAATAGACATGGGAGAAGAAGATCAGATGAACCATAATGACACAAAAGGCAGCTCTAAAATACGTTGCCCCTTCTCACTCACATGTGATGGTCCCAAGATGTGGATATGGCCAAAACTCAGCACATGTGATGATTTCAGCAAGCGCATCGAGGAGGGAGATTTAAATAGTTATGCGCTCCTACACTTCCGCCTGCCAAGGAGGACACTTCCGGAATGTGGAACACAATGCTGTAAATGAGGTGTAAGGTATTCACCCCTTTTTTCCCCCTAGGAGGAACCTCTTCTGGTGGGTGGAACGCATTGCTGCTGCTGCTGCTACTACTGTGGAACGCAAAGCTCCTCCTTACCTAATTGAGGTGCAGCATCATTCACAAGGTAATATGGGCTTGAGCCGGCTGTACTGTGCCAGCTGCCTAAAAAACTTGTGGAACCTAGACAAAGGAAATAGACTTTGTGATGCGCTAATCACACAAAAGTCCCTTATCGCCCTTATTGAGTGTACAGTTCGGATCCACATATTTTGAGGATCCTTTCAGGCAAAAGTTAGGGAGACTGAATTTCTAAGTATCAACTAATCCCCTGATACTTACAGCATCATCCTGCGCATTATTAAACAATACCATAATAAGGCTACACTTAGCCCCACAAAAGCAGTTCCTCCATGACAGGAATGATATGTCATTTTGACAAGATACATGTCACTGAAGTTGACCAGTATAGAGTGTATGTTTACACTAAACTGAACCACACGCAAAAAAAAAGAAGAAGAGAGGAGAACTGCGAGGAAGGGAGGACAGAATAAGGGAAATCTCACAAAAAAACAAGGAAAAAAGTGGCACAAATGGGGAAGGCAAATGTGTGATCACCAAGGAGGGGAACAACAAGGTGCCTCCTTTTCTTCATTGTCGGCATCTTCAGGCAATACCACTGTTCCTTTTTCAACATAAGGCCAGAATGTTTATCGGAACAAGGGAGGAGACAGTCGGATAGCAACAATGGCCTACAAATCATAAACCCGTCCTCACGTACCCTAGACAAGACAGAAACGTGTACTGAAAAAAGGCCTCTCCTTTGTCCGGACAACTGAATTTAGGTTGTTCACTTGGGTAAAAGACCTACACTTATTCTGTAGGAAACTTAAGTGGAAAAAGTTTTTTAACAACACAAAGTGAGATCTCTGATCTAGAAATCCTTTTGGATTTATGGGAAAAGGGCTCGCGGAATCTTGGGGAAGGTCCGTTTACGAACCTGTGCCCAAAAAGCACCAGAATGCCTCCCCCGTCAAACTATGAGTGTATAGACATATTCCAACGGTTAGTGACCTCTGACCTCGAGAAGATCAAGGTCAGATATTCACATCAACTGAATTTGGAAGTGATGGAATTAGAGGCCCTAAAAACCTTTGAAAGAGACACGTCCATCGACCAATAAGGGCGGTAATTTGGTTATAATGGACCACAATGAATATAGGAATATGTGTCTAAGCATTCTAAGGGATCCGGAAGGATATCAAATACTTCCCAGGGACCCCACAGAGGACTTTTTGGCTGAACTAAAAAGGATCCTGTTGTCTGGAAGAACAAATAAGGTGCTAAGTGAATCCGAATATAATTTCATCCTCCCGACAACATCCCAAATAGCAACTTTTTATGGACTTCCAAAAGTCCATAAAGGGACAACCCCTTTGAAAGGTTGTCTTATAGTGTCCGGGGTAGGATCACGGATACAAAACAGTGGTATTTATATCGATTAGGTACTTAGACAATTCGTTCTTACACTCCCTTCCTATACAAGAGACACAATGGACTTTTTGAATAAGATCGAGACCTTAAATATAGATTCCCCTTGCTTACTCACCAGCAGTGATGTCGAATCATTATACAGTGCTATTCTACATCAGAAGGGTCTTGCGGCAATAACCTACTACCTTTGGGTGAGGTGGTACATTGCAAATTACATAATGAATGTGCACACACTTCTGAAATTCCTTTTAACACCACTTTTTCCTTTTTGACAGGCATTTCTACCACCAGCTCAGGGGGATGGCAATGGGTAGCCCCTATTCACCCACCTATGCCAATCTCTTCCAGGACTGGTGGGAGGACAACATTGTATTCCCGGATCAGGATACATGGTGGCATGAAAATATACTATTCTAGACCAGATATATTGATGACATCTTTATACTCTGAAATGGTAGCAGAGCGGTTTGCAAATTTTGTTGACTTTCTTTATAAAAATCACATCGGCCTAAGGTTCACTTACGAAGTACAAGATCAGTGCAATACCTTCCTTGATGTAAAAGTTTCAAATTAGGGTAAAAAATTTACAACTAGCTTATTTAGACAGTCAACTAACAGTATTCTCCATTAGGATAGCCATCATCCCCCGGCCCTCAAAAGGGGCACCCCGAGAGGACACTATCTGAGGGTCCGGAGAAACTGTTCCGGTTCCACAGAGTTTCATGTAGAGGCCAGAAAACTGCAGGACAGACTGACAGGGTGCATCCACAGGGGATTTTGAGGGACGCCTTTAAACAGATGTTGATACGTGATAGTACGTCCCTCCTTACCCCTAAAACAAACTTTAAATAGAGGGCAAGCCCCAATTCGCTAAATATATTTCTACATATGACATCACAAATGCGGAGGTGAAGGCGGTTCTTAAAAAATACTGGCCCGTTTTACTAATGGACCCCAATTTAATGGGGGTCCATTTCCCTCGACAGGGACTTGGCTAGACTGAAATCTGCTAGGCAGTTTTCAGTGTGGCACATACAAAGCATGTGACTTTGTATCTGGATCCAAAATAATTACATGCTCGGTGACCAATAGGACGTTTGTAGCCTGCGATTTTGTAAACTGCAAAATTAAAGGCGTCATTTAAATCTGTCAGGGAAAACTTTTAGGGAAGTAAGAAGAAGGATCTGCAAGCACATCAATGATGTATGGAAGAAAAATGCAACCCCAGTAGCAGATTATGTGAATGAACATCATGGTGGTAACCCCCGAGTTTTTAAATTTTCATTTCTGGAGGTAGTTCCCCAGTCGTCCAGAAAAGGCGACTGGGACAGAATAATCTTACAAAAAGAGTGCCAATGGATATACAGGTTTAGATCCCAGTCTCCTGTAGGCCTAAATGAAAGACTTAATTATACCTGCTTTATTTAAAAGAATGGTCCAGTTCTCCTCTCTTCTTCTCTTTTTTTGTGTGTGGCTCAGTTTAGTGTAAATATACACCCTATACTGGTCAACAATGCGGGAAGCATCGGATTAGCGTTAGTAACATGTATCTTGTCAAAATGATATATCGTATGTATACAATGTTTTTCCTATCATGGAGGAACTGTTTTTGCAGGGCTAAGTGTAGCCTTATTATGTTATTGTTAAATAGTGTGCAGGATAATGCTGTAAGTATTGGGGATTAGTTGATACTTCAGTCTCACTAATTTTTGCCTGAACGGATCCTGAAAATGTGTGGATCCAAACTGTACAGTCGTGGCCAAAAGTTTTGAGAATTACATAAATATTGGAAATTGGAAAAGTTGCTGCTTAAGTTTTTATAATAGCAATTTGCATATACTCCAGAATGTTATAAAGAGTGATCAGATGAATTGCATAGTCCTTCTTTGCCATGAAAATTAACTTAATCCCCAAAAAACCTTTCCACTGCATTTCATTGCTGTCATTAAAGGACCTGCTGAGACCATTTCAGTAATCGTCTTGTTAACTCAGGTGAGAATGTTGACGAGCACAAGGCTGGAGATCATTATGTCAGGCTGATTGGGTTAGAATGGTAGACTTGACCTGTTAAAAGGAGGGTGATGCTTGAAATCATTGTTCTTCCATTGTTAACCATGGTGACCTGCAAAGAAACGCGTGCAGCCATCATTGCATTGCATAAAAATGGCTTCACAGGCAAGGATATTGTGGCTACTAAGATTGCACCTCAATCAACAATTTATAGGATCATCAAGAACTTCAAGGAAAGAGGTTCAATTCTTGTTAAGAAGCCTTCAGGGCGTCCAAGAAAGTCCAGCAAGGGCCAGGATCGTCTCCTAAAGAGGATATAGCTGCGGGATCGGAGTGCCACCAGTGCAGAGCTTGCTCAGGAATAGCAGCAGGCAGGTGTGAGTGCGAGGCGAAGACTTTTGGCCTGGTGTCAAGAGGCGAGGCGAAGATGGCCTTGTGTCAAGAAGGGCAGCAAAGAAGCCACTTCTCTCCAAAAAAAACATCAGGGACAGATTGATCTTGTGCAAAAAATATGGTGAATGGACTGCTGAGGACTGGGGCGAAGTCATATTCTCAGATGAAGCCTCTTTCCGATTGTTTGGGGCATCAGAAAAAAGGCTTGCCCGGAGAAGAAAATGTGAGCGCTACCATCAGTCCTGTGTCATGCCAACAGTAAAGCATCCTGAGACCATTCATGTGTGGGGTTGCTTCTCATCCAAGGGAGTGGGCTCACTCACAATTTTGCCCAAAAACACAGCCATGAATAAAGAATGGTACTAAAACACCCTCCAACAGCAACTTCTTCCAACAATCCAACAACAGTTTGGACTGACAAGAACAATGCATTTTCCAGCACGATGGAGCACCGTGCCATAAGGCAAAAGTGATAACTAAGTGGCTCGGGGACCAAAACGTTGACATTTTGGGTCCATGAGCTGGAATCTCCCCAGATCTTAATCCCATTGAAAACTTGTGGTCAATCCTCAAGAGGCGGGTGGACAAACAAAAACCCACTAATTCTGACAAACTCCAAGATGTCACGAACTATGGATCCGACCGCTCCGGATCCCACAGCTGTGACGTAGTGGTCTGTGACGGAGTCTGCGCACACACAGAGACCTCACGTGACCGGGGTATTACCATTCGGCTAACACCCCCCACTACACTTCGGTAACTGCCACCACATGGGTTCCCGATCCACGAGCCGACTATCCGGGTCATTCACTATCACACAGATCAGTGGATGAACCGGATATCACTTACTGACCAACCGCAGTCAATCACCCCCAGCTACAATTCCTAAATGCAATTTAACTAACTACCTGGTAACGTCTCTTCAAAGGCAAGGTACGTTGTTCAGCAGCTTAGAATATGGAAGGCTTGGCTATTTAGATTTTATAATCTTTAATAAGCGGTAAAAAGCAGTGCATACAAGTCTAATGAAAATGACTATAAATCTACAGAATAATAATAACAATATAAATAATCACGACAGTTCAAATGAAAGGGAAAAAGATGAAAGAATACTTAGTTTCTCTGGAGGGTTTCAGATGGTCGTTCATATGTCCTTTTTGAATCCTTGCAAACCCCTTTTCAGTATGTATCAGGGGAGACCCTCAAAGTTCTTCTGATACAAGGATATGCCGTCAATGTCCAATTAAGTGTCTGGTGATGTTCCATGGGTCTCTCCCCTCTGTCCTTGTGCATGGATTTTTATGAACTCTCCCATGGGCAGGAGACTTACTCCTGTCAGCCAATGGCAGCAGAGTGACTGTCAATCCTAGATATTGGCCTCCGAGTGTTTTATGACCCCATCAAAGTTCAGTTCCTACAATGAGGATTATACTTAAGCCCGTATCTCCTTGATACATCGGTTTATTTTTATACAGAATACATATTTGCGATCCTTATTTATTTACCTACAGAATGAGACCACACACGGTAATGCTGGGACCTGTAGTTCTTCTACCACCCATAGGTCAGCTACGGAATCACATCCTCTAGTCATATTTGATACCCAATTAACCACAATACTCTATAGATCCTGGATCTGGTGTCAGAAAGGGCATAAGTTGATTCATAAATGAAATATGAAAGTGGACTGGTTTTATGACCAGAGCTAATTAAGGGCTATTAGCTCTCCTCAAACCAGACCTGAAAATTTATGACGTCACGCTCCAGCCCTGCTTGACAGCGAGCTGATCTTATCTTAAAGAACAGGATGAGCTGGGCCTGGTATAGCCTTTATGACCTTTTTATAGCTGGCCTCAAAGAGTAGTGGTAATAAAAGTGTCCATCTATATCATAGGCGACCCAGGCTTCAGGAAGATGAGAGTTCACAGTTTATTTTGCATATGCCAGAAGCATATAAGATGGCTACCCAGAGGAATTATGTATGTATGCCGGCACAGTGATTATGAAAGAATGGGTTGCTATCAGTCAGGAATTGACCCAGAAATTGATTGAGAGCATGCCCAGTCGAATTGCAGAGGTCCTGAAAAAGAAGGGCCAACACTGCAAATACTGACTCTTTGCATAAATGTCATGTAATTGTCAATAAAAGCCTTTGAAACGTATGAAGTGCGTGTAATTATATTTCACCCAATCACAGAAACAACTGAAACAAAGATCTAAAAGCAGTTTAGCAGCAAACTTTGTGAAAGCTAATATTTGTGTCATTCTCAAAACTTTAGAACTGTACACTGAATATGGGCGATAAGGGACCTCTGTGTTATTAGCAAATATGTAAAGTGGTAGGGGGCACTCAACTATCTGGTACCAGATGGACAAGGATGTTGTAAACAGTATTCTAGCAAATATATATTTATTCAGATAAAACTGGTAATAGCGGTCCACTTCAGTGGATCGCTAAAATCAATCATAGAAAACAATGATGTACAAATAAAAACAATACATCACACAATGGTATATATATACACACACCATAAAATGAAAAATAAAAATCTGAATAAAAGGTAAGATAAAAAATGAAGATTAAAAAATGTCACTGAATGCTCCTAATGGTTGGTGATATACGATAAGAACCTGATCGTTGGAGCTCAAGGGCTCTTAATTAGGACATATAAGTCTGTTTGAGACTTCGATACTGTGAACTACAAGGACTCCAGATGATCAGGATATCCAGGTAAAACAAAAATCTCTTGTACGAGATATGGTGTTGTGTATCAGAGGTGGTTAATGCAGCCTGCTTCCTATATACCGTTGCTCCAATGAGGGGTATGCAATATGGTAAGCAATATGGCAACTGGAAAAATTTGCATGGGTACATATATAGTATGTACTTTATACCATGTGTACTTTACCCCTCCAGAGGACGTTTGGTCCGGTTGTGGTTCACTTGGGTAATCTGGTCTGCGTGTGGTTGGACGCCCGCTGTGTGTCTAGGACCTTCTGCCTTGTTCCACGTGATACCAAGTCATGTGGTCGGAATAGATCCACATGATCGGAGGGGTGAGTTCAGGAGGCTGGATTATCTCAGAAGGCGCGTGCCTGTTCAACTGAAAGCGAAGTAAAGCTGGTTCATATCCACAGATGTAATGTGGAATCCATTGGATGTTGGTAGATTCTGTATATCCATATCCAGTCTGAGGATTCAGCAGGGCCACATTAGGGTTAAATGCTCCCCTCATACGGTTTTCTCTGCCCATACCCGAACATTTACTGTCGGCCTTTTTCTGTATCGGGTTGCACATTTTATTTTTTATTTTTAGTTCACTTACGGTACCTTGTGAAGATTTATACAGGGGGCCTGCGTTGTCAGGGCCTTTTAAATTGATTTAATAAAAATTGTGCTTTTAGGGGTCAATTTAGTTATTTTTGGTTATGTATATGTATTTACGACCTCCAATTATCAGTGTACATCATTTCTTTTTGGTAGAAGAATTGGTGTTATGAAAACTAACCAATTGCCCTGGAAAATCTGAAGATATGCAATTTTGATAATACTGCTGAAATTGCAGTGCAGCTTGAAAAAAGATATTGTCTGATTCAGTCGCCAGCACATGTGGCTGAATGATCTGAAATCTTTCAACTACAGTGTTCATCCTACCAAATCTGCTTGATAACTGTGATGTGATTACATCTAAAGTAGCACAAAATATGTCAGTTTTAAATTGCTTCCCTGGGTCTTGCAGACTTTCGTCCAAACATAGCTCAACACTATTGGCACTTTACTTTGGATACTCTTTTATTCACAAACATTGCAGAAATTCCATACTTCTCTGCGAGTGTGATGGCAGTTGTTTTAACATCTTCAAACTGGTTTCTGTAGCTGCTAAGAGCTTCAATTGAATTTTGAATCAAATGGGCAGCATTGCACAGATCCATATGTTCTGACTGCATAACCTTTGAGATTGCATTTATCTTGTCCAGAATTTTGCTCTGTAGAATAAGTAGGAAAACTAACTCAAAAGATTACATTTTGTTTATAAGGACTATGGCCTCTTCCCTCTCTTTACTTTTGATAGAAGTCAATATTAATTTAGACAGAGCCTTAAGGACATCAACAAATCGAAAGCATAGGGCAAGTGAGTCATAGTGGGATGACCATTGTGAAGGGCACAATCTTTTTATACTTTCTCCCCCAAAAAAAAAAAAAAACACATACAAACCCTGTATCACCTTAAAAAATCTTGACACCTCAGGTACATGGCTCACGGCATCTTGTAGAACTAAATTAAGGTTATGGGCTGCACAGTGAATGTACAAGTACAACTTTTGAACACCCGAGTATACTCCACTCATGGTAGCAATACCATTATAACCCTGCCCCTGACATTTTGATAGCTGCAAACCCATACTTTCTATACACTTTATAATGTCATTTTCAAGTCCTGCAGCACTAGGGTCTTCAACGACATGAAAACCTAAAAATGCTTCTTGAATATTTATAGCAGTTGCCCTTTGGCTTTTGTCTTTGCTTACAGTCACATGTCGGAATATTTGACTTAATTGATCAACTTTGTAAACATCGTGTGTTGTGTCCATAATTATGGGGGAAACAATTTAGACTAATTTCACTCACAATGCCTTAGGTCTGCAGGGGCCAATAGCAAGAATAGATTTTTTTTTACATTGAGGTCTATAATTGTAATGGGGAAATGTCCCCTATCTGTAACATACATTTCTCCAAGTAAAGTATGTTCTATACAGACAGTGCCAGTGTCTTCACTTTCTAATGTTTCTTGTACTTTAGATCTGCTGCCACTTGTATGTGGCTCCACTTCGTAAATGCTAGGACTGAAGCTATATGTTTCATTGTGGGTACTAACCACCTCCATCAACGACTGAGAGCTTTAAGTAACTGTCACAACCAGACAGCTGAGAAGCTCTGACAGAGGCCTTTCAGAACCTCCTCCTTGAGTTTCTGTGTTGTGGTATTCAGTTCCTCCTCTCGTTAGCCTCTCTCAGCTGTCATGTGTTGGACTAATTGCTTCCCTTTAAATTCCTCCCCAGAATGCTTTTCTGGGCGGCTTATACTTCTTCCTGGAGTGTGTGTGCATGCTGACCTTGTTCTCCTGTCTGCTACAAAGCTAAATGTTGTACCGTTATCTGTTATTTACTGTTTGCTGAATCCCAGGTGACCCTGACTCCCTCCGTATCTTGTGTAGGGAGCCGGTGGTCGTGTCCCCTCACTATTGTAGGGTGCTCAGGGCTTTATAGTCAAGGTTCGTGGATATGCAAACCTCCACCATTAGGATCTTTGCATAGGCTGAGCAACCAGGGAAAGTGCCAGGTCTTCTGCAGGGGTCTCCCTTGGTTCCTTAGCTTTTGGATCCAGCGAGTCATTTATACATGTTGCTTTGCCTTGTTTCCTGTACACCATCCGTGATATTATAAGCCGCCATAACCGTCTCAGGCATGGATCCGGTTTCACTTTTGGCTGAACGCTTCCAGGGTCTTTCATTGGAGGTAGCTGTTCTCCGTAAGACTTTTTCTCAGCTTCAAGTGACCGGTTCAGCTTGCGTTCATGGAGTTTGTTCTGAGCCCAAGATCTCGCTCCCGGATACGTTCTCCGGGGGTAGTGAGAATTTTGTGCGTTTTAGAGAGGCTTGCAAACTCCATTTTCACCTTCCTCCCCACTCCTCTGGTGATGAGGAACGGAGGGTGGGGATCATTATATCGCTGCTCAGAGGTAAAGCTCAGTCCTGGGCCTTTTCGCTGTCGGAGGGGGCACGGCCTCTCCGTTCAGTGGATGAATTCTTTTTAGCCCTGGGTCAGATATATGATGATCCGGATCGTATTGCTCTGGCTGAGTCTAAACTACGTCTATTATGCCAGGGTAAACAATCCGCAGAAATATACTGCTCAGAATTTCGGAGATGGGCAGTTGATACTGGTTGGAATGATGCTGCACTCCGAAGTCAATTTTGCCATGGTCTTTCAGAGGGAATGAAAGATGCATTTGCCTTTCATGAGAGGCCTATTTCTTTGGACTCTGCTATGTCTCAGGCCGTTCGTATTGACAGGCGTCTTAGAGAGAGAGGAGAGATGTCCCCTTCCTGTCATACTCAGTCCCAGGACAGTGCAGCGGACCCATTCTGTGTGCAGGGGTCTCAGTCGCCGTCAGCCCCTTCTGAGCAGGAGCCCATGCAGCTGGGGTTGATTGCTTCTGACAATAGAAGATTCAGCTCGCATGGGAGGGTTTGTTTTTGTTGTGGAGGTATAAATCATTTGGCAAATATTTGTCCCTCTAGGAGATTCAGGCAGTTTTCTGGGAGTAATAAAGAAACAAACAGGAAAAAATCTTTTAAAAATGTTCCGTCTGTTACTATTGGCAGGGTTGAGGCGGAAATTGAAGGTTTTCCATTTGCTTGTAGTTCCCGTTTTGTCCTGCCGGCTAGGGTGGCGCTAGAGAGCAAGAACATTTTTTGTGAGATTTGTGGATTGTGGATAGTGGAGCAGCGGTCAATCTCACTGATAATCAATTTGCGATAACGCATGGTTTCCAGGTGCGCACTTTGGGAAAGGATATTCCTGTTTTTGCTATCGATTCCGCTCCACTTTCTCAAAAATCATTAAAGGGCATAGTTCACAATATCAGTTTAATTGTGAGTGATGCTCATGTTGAGAATGTGTCATGTTTCGTCCTTAGCGGTTTACCTACCCCTCTGGTGTTGGGGCTGCCCTGGCTCACTAAGCATAACCCCACCATTGATTGGCAAGCGAGGCAAATAAATGGTTGGAGTGACTTTTGCAGAGAGAATTGCCTCATGACATCTGTTTCTGAGGTTGCTACTAAGACTGTACCATCTTTTCTCTCTGAATTTTCGGATGTCTTCTCTGAGAGTGGAGTTCAGGATTTGCCCCCGCACAGGGAGTACGATTGCCCTATTAATCTCATCCCAGACACCAAGCTGCCTAAATCTCGTTTATACAATCTTTCCCAACCTGAAAGGATCGCTATGCGTGCTTATATCTCTGAGAGTCTGAGAAAAGGACACATACGACCCTCGAAGTCACCTGTTGCCGCTGGTTTTTTTCTTTGTTAAGAAAAAAGATGGTTCTTTAAGACATTGTCTGGATTTCAGGGAGCTGAACAATATCACAATTCGTGACCCTTATCCGCTTCCTCTGATCCCGGACCTGTTTAATCAGGTTGTTGGGGCTAAAGTCTTTTCCAAATTAGATCTAAGAGGGGCATACAACCTGGTCAGGGTCAGAGAAGGAGACGAATGGAAGACGGCCTTCAATACCCCTGAGGGCCATTTTGAGAATTTGGTTATGCCTTTTGGTTTGATGAATGCCCCAGCCGTTTTTCAACATTTCGTGAACAGCATTTTTTATCATTTAATGGGAAAATTTGTATTAGTGTATTTGGATGACATTTTGATTTTTTCTCCTGATTTCAAAACTCATAAGGAACACTTAAGTCAGGTCTTGCTCATCCTGTGGGAGAATAAATTAAACGCGAAACTGGAAAAATGTGTGTTTGCGGTTCCAGAAATTCAATTTCTGGGGTTTCTTCTCTCCGCTTCTGGTTTTCGCATGGACCCCGAGAAGGTCCGTGCTGTGCTTGAGTGGGAGCTTCCTGAGAATCAGAAGGCGCTGATGCGTTTTTTGGGCTTTGCCAATTATTACAGGAAGTTTATTTTGAATTATTCCTCTATTGTTAAACCATTCACTGATATGACTAGAAAGGGGGTAGATTTTTCTTCCTGGTCGGTAGAGGCGCGTAAGGCCTTTTCTAATATCAAGGAGAGTTTTGCTTCCGCTCCCATTTTGGTACAACCTGATATTTCTCTACCCTTCATAGTTGAGGTTGATGCTTCTGAGGTGGGTGCGGTCTTGTCTCAGGGGTCCTCTCCTGCCAAATGGCGACCGTGTGCCTTTTTCTCGAAGAAACTCTCCTCCGCAGAGAGAAATTATGATGTGGGAGATAGGGAATTGTTGGCCATCAAGTTGGCTTTTGAGGAATGGCGCCATTGGCTAGAGGGAGCCAGACACCCTGCTACCGTGTTTACTGACCATAAAAATCTGGCCTACTTGAGTCAGCCAAGCGTCTGAACCCAAGACAGGCCAGATGGTCTTTGTTCTTTTCAAGGTTTAATTTTGTTGTCACGTTCCGCCCTGGGGTTAAGAATGTGAAGGCAGATGCCCTGTCACGTTGTTTTCCGGGAGGTGGGAATTTTGAAGACCCGGGTCCCATTTTGGCTGAAGGTGTGGTGATCTCTGCTCTTTTTCCTGAATTGGAAGCAGAGGTGCAGGCAGCCCAGTCAGAGGCTCCTGATCTTTGTCCTCCTGGGAGGTTGTTTGTGCCTCTTGCTTTAAGACACAAGATTTTTAAGGAACACCACGATACTGTCCTTGCTGGGCACCCGGGGGCAAGAGCCACAGTGGATCTCATCGCTCGGAGATTCTGGTGGCCTGCACTTCGTAAGTCGGTTGAGGGTTTTGTGGCAGCCTGCGAGACTTGCGCTCGTGCCAAAGTTCCTCATTCACGGCCATCAGGTCCTCTCCTTCCCTTACCCATTCCTTCCCGTCCTTGGACACATCTGTCCATGGACTTCATAACGGACCTGCCTCGTTCCTCGGGGAAGACTGTGATTCTGGTGGTGGTGGACCGTTTTAGCAAAATGGTGCATTTCATCCCTTTTCCTGGTTTGCCCAATGCTAAGACGCTGGCGCAGGCATTTATTGATCACATTGTCAAATTGCATGGTATTCCTTCAGATATAGTCTCTGATAGGGGCACGCAGTTTGCTTCCAGATTCTGGAAGGCTTTCTGTTCTCGCTTGGGGGTTCGGTTGTCATTCTCTTCTGCTTTCCACCCGCAGTCGAATGGCCAGACAGAGCGCGTCAATCAGAATCTGGAGACATATCTGCACTGTTTTGTGGCAGAGAATCAGGAGGATTGGTGTTCTTTTTTGTCCCTTGCTGAGTTTGCTTTAAATAACCATCGTCAGGAGTCCTCTGATAAGTCACCATTTTTTGGTGCATATGGGTTTCATCCGCAGTTTGGGACTTTCTCGGGAGAGGGGTCTTCTGGTTTACCTGATGAGGACAGATTCTCCTCGTCTTTGTCTTCTATTTGGCAAAAGATTCAGGATAATCTAAAGAGCATGAGTGAGAGATATAAGCGTGTGGCAGATAAGAGACGTGTGCCTGGTCCGGACCTGAATGTTGGTGATCTGGTGTGGTTGTCTACCAAGAATATCAAATTGAAGGTTCCCTCCTGGAAGTTGGGTCCTAGGTTTATTGGGCCTTACAAAATCCTGTCTGTCATCAATCCTGTTGCCTACCATCTTGATCTTCCTCAGACTTGGAAGATCCATAATGTTTTTCATAAGTCCTTATTGAAACCTTATGTTCAACCCATTGTACCCTCGCCTTTGCCTCCTCCTCCGATTATGGTTGATGGGAATCTTGAATTTCAGGTCTCTAGGATTGTGGATTCTAGTCTTGTCCGCGGTTCTCTCCAGTACCTCGTTCATTGGGAGGGTTATGGTCCTGAGGAGAGGATGTGGGTCCCAGTGACGGACATTAAGGCCACTTGTCTCATCAGGGCTTTCCATAGGTCCCATCCTGAGAAGGTGGGCTCTGAGTGTCCGGAGTCCACTCGTAGAGGGAGGGGTACTGTCACAACCAGACAGCTGAGAAGCTCTGACAGAAACCTTTCAGAACCTCCTCCTTGAGTTTTCTTTGTTTTGAATTTCAGTTCCTCATCTCGTTAGCCTCTCTCAGCTGTCATGTAGTTGGACTGATTGTATCCCTTTAAATTCCTCCCCATAATGCATTAGTGTGCGGCTTATACAACTTCCTGGAGTGTGTGTGCATGCTGATCCTATTTTCCAGCCTTCAACAAGTTAAGTGCTGTACATTTATTTGTGATTTTCTGTTAGCTGGATCCCAGGTGACCCTGACTCCCTCCGTGTCTAGAGTAGGGAGCCGGTGGTCGTGTCCCCTCACTATTGTAGGGTGTTCAGGTGGTATATAGTCGAGGTACGTGGATATGCGATCATCCACCATTGGGATTTTCGCATAGGCTGAGCAGTCAGGGAGAGTGCCAGGTCTTATGCAGGGGTCTCCCTTTTGTTCCTTAGTTTTGGATCCAGTGAGTCATATTCATTTTGCATTGTCTTGTTTCCTGTTCACCTTCCGTGACATAAAGTGAATGGGACTGGGGTCTTATACCAGACACAGCCACTACTAAAAGTAAGGAACTGTACTTTGTAAACAATGAATGAATGGACATGGCGCTTGCTGGCGTTCCGTTGCCCCTTTTAACAGTTTATTGTCAGACTCCCCCCCCCCCCCATTCAATCCTGATGGCCTATCTATAAGGGCCCTAGATAACCCCTTTGATTAGTGCATTTTGTTCAGTTAAATCACTTCTATAATTTTTTGGCTGTTTGAAAGTAAATCAAATATTTATATGTCCATAAACTTCACATGGGGTGTTTTTACTTTTTCGCATGACTGTACATGCCGATTAAGCAAATTCTTCAATACATCTATGGAGCTGATTTTAAAATCTTAATCTCTTCAAATATGGTACTTAACATAGCATTTACTGTCTTTTAGTCATATCAGTTACTGACGCTCAGTGAGTGGCAATCATAGATTTTTTTTTTTACTGCCTTCTGTTTGTTCCCTTTTTTCATAAAAGTTACAATATAAACCTACTGAGCATTAACATCTATATGTAAATTTATCAACACTGACACACCATCTAGTTCTTGTCATTTTAATGATTTTTCAGCTACAGTAGATTTTGCACAAACAGAAAAAAAAAGTAAAATCTACCAAAAAGACTTTGATCTTTATGTAAAAAATGCATAAAAGTCATCATAGGAGATACTCTGCTTTTCATTAGCAAGAGTCACACAAATTGGTGTTTTTTCACTTAATGCTTTTTCCTTTGAAATATACAGTATTATTCCCAAGGCTGAGTGGCAAAAAACTCCATCATAAGTGCAGTAACTTATTGTACAAGCACATGTAGTTTTGAATTGCAGTTATTGATTGTGGGTGAAAGCATTTGTTGCAGGGTGAACAAATACACTGCTTCATTATTGCGTGTTGATTGATTCTTATGTGTAACAATGGCTGATATTACTGTAAAACATTCTGCATATTCTCCCCTCTGTGACTTCTCTGATGAGCAACAAGATGCGACTCAACAGTAAAACATTTCCTACATTCTGAACATGAAAACAAATTCTCTCTTGAGTGAATTGTCTGATGTTTCAAAAGATAGGCCTTCTGGGTAAAACATTTCTCACATTCTGGACATGAAAATGGCTTATCCCCTGTGTGGTTTTTCTGATGTTCAACAAGATTAGATTTCCTGGTGAAACTTTTTCCACACTCTGAACATGAAAAAGGTTTCTCCCCTGTGTGAATTCTTCGATGGTCAGCAAGACTTGATTTATAGGTAAAACATTTCCCACACTCCAAACACGAAAATGGCTTCTCTCCTGTGTGCATTCTCTGGTGGTCACTGAGACTTGATTTCTGAGTAAAACATTTCCCACACTCGGGGCATGAGAATGGTTTCTCTCCTCTGTGATTTTTCTGATGTTGAACAAGATGGGATTTCTGAATAAAACATTTCCCACATTCAGAGCACAAAAACGGCCTTTCATTTTTGTGAATTCTCTTATGTCTACAAAGACTACATTTAGTCTTAAAATTCTTCCCACATTCAGAACATGTAAATATTTTACCATATCCATGGCCTATAACTTGTTGATCATTCAGTGATTGATCAGATGAAGATTCTTTGTGGTTACTGGTATCAGTAGAAAAATATGTGTGTGGAACAGAGGTTTCCTTCGAGGTAATGAAATGTTCTTGAGAATGATCTTGTGTAAATTCTACTTTATGATCTGGAGAAAAAAGATGTTCTTCTAAGTTTTTGGCAAACTTATCTGTAGAAAAAACAAAAACAAATTTCACTATTGCCTTTTTTTTTTGTTGCAAAGAACATAATTTATAAAGCAGAGATCAATAGTAGGCTATTTGGCAAGGTACAGCTGTTAGATCTGTGGGGGCTACCGCTGGGACTCCCCACGGATTATGAGAATGGGATCCCCATAGCCAGTGGTGCCCCCTGATATGGATGCAGTGGCTGGTCTGAAATGTGCGCCATTGCGCCATTCATTTCTATGGGAGCGCTGGAGATAGCCAAGCAGATAGCTGATCTACTTTTAATATCATTATTACAATCATTAGAAGGGTAACACCATGGGCACTCATATTATACAAGTAACCTTAATGCTAAAGTTTTAATATTGAATATATACTGTAGTATGCGTGTATAGACAATTTAATCTGAACTGGGCATGATGTATGACAAGGAACATCACATCTGTTGAAATCCTTTAAGAAACTGAGGAATAGATCAGCAGAATCTACCATAATTTGTATAATCAGATATTTTTTGACATATAGGATTCATAAGAAACAGCTTCAAGTATTAAAGCAGATCTGTAATCTTCACAACTTTCTAACTCTCAGACACATGAAGATGTTAACATGTCCTGGTCTTCTTACATCTCTGCTCGTTTTTTGACTTTACTAACTCAAATTCTCATCCAACTCAGCACACTCCTACTTATCACATTCAGAAATCTACATGCCATTGACCCTCAAACTTATAGACACTCTTCAGTCATCATTATCCCCTATCTCCTGTCTTGATCTGGTTGTAAAACACTATAATGCCACGCTCAGAAGCACCATGGATGAAGTAGCACCCCTACACTCAGTACCTTCAGAGATGAAAGCAACTGAGTCACATAACTCAAACTCGCTTTCTCCAGTAATACTCCAAGAGTGTTGAAGAGTGTTGAACGCCTATGGAGAAAAACTCATACACTGGAAAATTTCTTCCATTACAAGGTTATGCTGAGGACTTATAACTCAGATCTCCACCCCGCCAAACAGACAGATTTCACAACCCTGATTTCCTCACTATCCAACAATCAAAAAAAACGTTTCACTCCCTCCTCAGTCCACAAGTGCAGGCTACTACAGACCTCTGTACTGAAGATACAGCCACCTACTTGAAAGAGAAAATTGAAAACATCCTGCATGAAATTAGCTCCCAGACAGTAAATGTCATTGATCCCATTCCCTAGTGCATCTGCTCTGGTTCACTTTCCACATTCACCCCAGTCACATAAGATATCTCCAGTATCCTCTCTTTTTCTTGCCCTACTACATGCACTACTTACCATATTCCCTCACACCTCCTCCAGTCTCTCTCCCCAGTTGTCACTACAAAGCTAACTAAAATGTTCAACCTCTCTCTTTAGGTATTCCCCCCTCCTATTTCAAATATTCTGTCATAACTCAATTATTAATAAAACCTTCTTTTCACCTGTCCTGCTCAACTAACTACAGACCGGTCTCGAATCTCCCCTCCATCACTAAACTTCTAGAGCACTTGGTTTATTCTCGTGTCATCCACTACCTCTCTCCTTGATCCATTACAATCTGGTTTCTGCATTCAACAGTCGACAGAAACTGCTCTTACCAAATTGTCAAATGACTTCCTGACAGCTAAATGCAATGGTGACTAATCTCTGCAGCATATGACGCTGTAGACCACCATCTCCTACTCAGCATGCTCCAATCTATTTGCCTTAAGGACACCACTGTTTTCCTGTATCAACTATCATCCACCGTAATCTTAACCTCTCACTCCCATCTTCAAGAATTCTCCCAAGTTGCCCTATCCCATCACTCAAATTAACTCACAATATAGACAGTTTTAGGTGCTCCCTAAAACACATCTTTTTAGAGTGGTCTATCACATCCCCTAATCTAACTCTCCTCCACTCTTCGCCCCAACATTATTCTTCTGAACCTGTTTTATCATCCAACTGTATCCACCACAACCCCATGCACTTAAAAGCACCACAGATATCGGCTGGTGGCTGACTCATGTAGCTTTATCTACTTCCCTATTTTGTTAAGATGGCTGGACCATTGTACAAAACAAGCAAAGATAATATAAAGAATAGTATCTGCAATCACACCATACCAATACTATGAGGACAGGTCTGATGATTATAAGCCAGAACAGCACCAAATATATTGAGTTACTTCGCTAACAGATGTCTGTGAAGGTTCCCATTTATCCAGGTCATGGTATATCTGTAAAGAATAAATCAAGGCAACTGGACTTACTGTAAATTTCTTGAAGACGTCTCACTCATTCTTCCAACAAGCTTTCTCAATTCTGAGTGACTGTACAAGAATTCTCTAGGAATAAATATGTAACTGAATTAACATCTGGCAATTATACCCAGCATGGGGTCAGAGGTCATTATACCCAGCATGGGGTCAAAGGTGTTGATCCCATTATCCTAATTTGAGTCAGGAGGTGATAATGACCTCTCAGAAAAAGGTGTCAAGACAGCATTGTAAATGGAGAAGCCAAGCTTGAATAGAGGCGGGGGGGGGGGGGGGGGGAGTTTAGACATCTATTGTCTGCCACATACAATGCTGTCTTGACACCATTTTCTGGGAGGTCATTATCACCTACAGACTCCGATTAGGATAATTGAATCAACACCTTTGACCCCATGCTGGGTATAATGACCTCTGACCCTATGCTGGGTATAATTACCAGATGTTGATTCAGTTACATATTTATTCCCAGAGAATTCTTGTACAGTCACTCAGAATTGAGAAATCTCGTTGGAAGAACGAGTGAAATGTTTTCAAGAAATCTACAGCAAGTCCAGTTGCCTTGATTTATTCTTTACAGATATTTAGCTAACAGAGCTTAACAAAAAATAAAGTGGACTGTTATAAGTGCTCTGTATTTAAGAGGACTGCTCACCCTTCCACTTTCACCTGTGAGTGCCAAACGCTGTGTATACATGCAGCCATCAGTTACTGCTTCTTGTAAAGAGGGATAAACTGCAATCCCGCAAAACTGCAGTACCATACTTTTTCTAATCCTGTACATCCTCTCTAATCTTTTATAAATGGACTAAGAGCGTTGAAATCTTGGGAGTCACTTTAATAGAAAATAGAAATACTGAAACGAAATTAGCATTTTTTGGTTCATTTACCTAATGAGTTTAAATGTACTGTATATATATTGTCTGTATATACACTATACCACCATTATGTAATGTTTATTATAATTTATCTGTGGTCATTGCATCATCACTTGTATTTTAAAGCTCCACTTGTACTGTATTTTACGTTGATGAAGACACAAGTTACATACTGCATGTTTCGTGGGTGTCGATTGCTTTACTAGGTATCACATTAAAGGTATTTCCCAGGATTTGCTTAGCATGTGGCCAGAAAGCTTTGGTAAGGTCAGGTGGAAGTGAGCTGTCTGGCCAGATGACTGGAAGTAAGTTATGTGACGTTGATACGTCACTCACTAAGGATGAACGTGATGCAGGAGGGAGAAACTGTGAACTGACGCCAGACCCATGTGCATGATGTGATGGATCCATTTGCCACCGTCCTCTGTGAGGTAACACTTTATGCACCTCTTGAGGTTGGTCAGTAGTAATGACAATGAATGCGTTGTATTGGTGAATGCGTTGTATTGGTGATTTTTAATAAGTGAGTGTTATAGTGATAAATCTGCACGCTTTATTGGTATAGGAATATTGGGGGAGGTGCTATATACACTTTATAAACTTCTAATGTTCACTCCACATTATGCTTGCAAAAGACTACTATGTAGTTGAAACGTTGCACTTTCTTTGGCTTTTTTTGTACATTTTTCTATGGACCCATAATGAATAATGGACTTCTAATGGTCATGATGCCGTCAACTTTCATTGGAATACCCATCCAAAGGATAGGTCATCAATATTAAAGTCTTGGAAAAAACTTTTAACATGGCTAGTGTCTTGTTTCTGAAAAATTACCCACTCCCTGAAAATAAGAACAGATTTTCTCGTGTTCTGGTTTGATTTCCCATAAGAAAGTATGTCTAGTAACATTTCTTACATTCTGAACAAGAAAATGGCTTCTTTTCTGTGTGATTTTTCTGATGTTCAATAAGATTTGTTTTCCTCGTAAAACATTTCCCACATTCTCTACAAGAATATGGTTTCTCTCCTGTGTGAGTTTGTCGATGGTCAACAAGACTTGATTTATAGGTAAAACATTTACCACATTCCAAACATGAAAATGGCTTCTCTCCTGTGTGAATTCTCTGGTGGTCACTGAGACTTGATTTCTGGGTAAAACATTTACCGCATTCAGTGCATGAAAATGGTTTCTCTCCTCTATGATTTTTCTGATGTTGAACAAGATGTGATCTCTGAATAAAACATTTCCCACATTCAGAACATAAAAATGGCCTTTCATTTTTGTGCATTTTCTCATGTCTATAAAGACTACATTTTGTCTTAAAATTCTTTCCACATTCAGAGCATGTAAATATTTCACTCTCTCCATGACCTGTAACTCGGTGATCATTTTGTGACTGATCAGATAAAGATTCTTTATAAGTATTGGGATCAGTAGATAAATCTCTTCTGTGAAGGACTGATGTTGAAGTGATAGAATGTTCTCCAGAATAACCGTGTACGATATCATTATATTCTATTTTATAATCTAGGCATAAATTGAGATGTCCCTCCAAGTTTTTGGGAAAGTTATCTATTGAAAAGAGAAACACATTATTTTTTATTTTTATTTTGCAAAAGTGATTATGTTTTAATCATATGAATAAAGGCCATATTAAAACATCACTCTCCGAGGCAGTTAAATTAATGTGCAGGCAAGACCTACAAAAGACCAAATGTTTTTTGCATGCTTTGCAGTGTCTCCAGCCCACCCAATGCTTCTGAAAATGGCTGGAGTCATCTATAAGATCAAAGGAAAACACTTCAAAGCCATATCGGTCATAATCCTTGTTTTCAATAACCCTGCTATATATTTGTGATTCTGGAATGACAACACGTCTCTGGTCTCAAGCACCAGGATTATTGGCCTTAGGAAACATTAGAATTGAATATATTTGGTTCGAATTATTACTATTTCATGTTCAGTGTGCATAGATTGGTAAAATATGCTGGAAAACTTGACATATTAACTGTCTGTAGGTTCCTACGAGAAGACATGGTATAGATAAAAATGATGTCTTGCAACTGTATTTCCTTTTGATTAGCTATACTTCTCTCACATGGGGAGGGTTGATGGAGTCTGTCTGAGACCCTTTAAAAATCTCATATCAAGATACAGATGTGGTCTGACTCAAGAGCTGCAAACCAGCTTTGTAGATACATCAAAATTACATCAGCTCTCCTCTGTGGATCTTTAACCAGTTTAGATAGTAAGAGGTCTGTAATTATTTTATTTTAGCTCTTTGAATTTCTATAACGGGTTTGCCTTATGTTTATGCCATCATTTTAACCTTTTTTGTAACACTTTAAAGCACTGTACACAAAGTATCTTTTAGCTAAGCCTTTGAATACCAGGATGCTAGAAGTTAGCCTGTTTGATGCTAGAGTGCAAGTGAAGTGTGTGTCAGCATGTGCATTAACCCCTTGCCACAAATGGACATACTTGTACATCCAGATGCCATATAATGAAAAAAAATCAGACTGCACTCCAAACGGTTTCTTCAGTAAAACAGCAAGTTGTGTTTATTCACCCATGTGGTGGCAGCAAAAAAGTGACGTTTCGGCTCAACATGAGCCTTTCTCAAGGCTGGCACCCATGCCGGCCGTTTAACCCCTTCCATGCCGCGGTCCTTAGGGCCTGCTGTATGGAAGGGACTAACCATCGGGCTGCTGTGCTGCTGTGGCAGCGTCCCGATGGTTACCATGTCAACCGGACGCCTTCACAGGCATCCGGCTTTCTGCGATATATCCGAGCCTGACCAGGCTCCTGCATTAGGCTAAGTGTAATTGAAAATACACTGCAGTAGACTATACTGCAGTATATTGTAAACCATCAGACCCACTGGATCTGCGAGAACCAAGTGGCTCTGGGTCAAAAAAGTGAAGACAAAAAAAAAAGTGAAGACAAAAAAAAAAAGAAGATAATTACTCTTACCGGTAATTTGATTTTCCAGAGTCCTTGACAGCACCAGGAGAGAGGATCCTCCGCCCAGGACAGGAAACCCACAGATATTGAAGAAAGAGGGGCCTCTCCATTCCTCAGTGGTCTTCAGAGACAAAAGAGAGCATCCCCGATAACCATCCAAATCCATTTTGTTTAATTAATTTAAATTTTTTTTTTTTTTTTTTCTCTGCGCACCCTGTGTACCATAACCAAGAACCATCACCAACACCAAACCAAGGAAGGAAATATAAGGGTGCGGTCATGGACTTTGGAAAATCAAATTACCGATAAGAGTATTTATAATTTTTCCCTTCGTCCTATGACAGCACCAGGAGAGATCTGCTCTCTCTGCCCACTAAGTATATACCGATCTTGTGGAGTGCGCCATCCAACCCTTAGGCACTGGTTTCTGTAAGGAAACATAAGCTGGGCAGATAGCCTGTTTAATCCACCTGGCTATGGAACTTTTGCTGGCAGCCTCATCTTTATTACGACCTGAATATTGAACAAACAAGGCACCTGACTTTCTCCAATCCCTAGTAGCATCCAGGTAAGCTAGAAAACACAAGTACCTTGTAACTAAATTCCAACTCCTTCTGACACCTGGGGTTGGTACCGAAGGAAGGGAGAATTACCTCTTGAGACTTATAGAAGTTAGACAAGGGGAAGGAAGGCTGGGTCTGGTCTAAGGACAATTCTATCCTCCTGGATGGAAGTATATGGGGGATTGATTAACAAGGCCTGGATCTCCCCTATCCCTCTAGCTGACGTAATTGCCACCAAAAAGTCACATTTAAGGGTCAACATTCTGATAGAAATCTCAGAAATAGGTTCACAGGGTCCTTTCATCATACTCTGCAGTACTAGATTTAGGTCCCAGGGAGGAACCTGTAAAACCCTAGTCGGCATGTCCCTTGCTATTGCTTTACAAAATCTTATGATAAGGGGATGAACAGCCAACCTAACATCAAACAGAACGCTTATAGCTTTAAAGTACTAAGGGAAAGGCCTTTCTCTAACCCCCCCCTGAAGAAACTGCAAAATCCTAAGCCGCCCAGGTTCTAGCATATATCCTGGTGGTTACCGGCTTCCTACTTTTAAACAGAGTGGAAATAACTGATTCAGACAAACCCTTATGCATTAGCAGTGACCTTTCAAAAACCAGGTCGTCAAGTGAAGGCCCTTTACCGAAGGGTGGATGACTGGTCCCTGGCTTAATAAGTCCGGGACCTCTGATAGCACCCAAGGTTCCCTGACTGAGAGAAGCCTCAGCCACACGAACCAAGCACGACGGGGCCAAAAAGGTACTATCATGATAACCCTTATCTTCTTGAGAAACCTGGAGATTAACTCCGTAAGGACACAGCCATATTTCACCTTAGGGACCAGGCCATTTTTTGCAAATCTGACCAGTGTCACCTTAAGTGGTGAGAACTTTAAAACGCTTTGACTTATCCAGGATATTCTGAGATTGTTATTTCATCACATATTGTACTTCATGACACTGGTAAAATGGAGTCAATTTATAAAAAAAAAAATACAAAATTTACAAAAATTTTTGAAACATTTGCAAAATTTCCAAATTTCAATTTCTCTACTTCTATAATACATAGTAAGGCTGCTTTCACACTAGCGTTCGGCTGTCCGCTCGTGAGCTCCGTTTGAAGGGGCTCACGAGCGGACCCGAACGCCTCCGTCCAGCCCTGATGCAGTCTGAATGGAGCGGATCCGCTCAGAGTCTGGCGGCGTTCAGCCTCCGCTCCGCTCGCCTCCGCACGGACAGGCGGACAGCTGAACGCTGCTTGCAGCGTTCAGGTGTCCGCCTGGCCGTGCGGAGGCGTGCGGATCCGTCCAGACTTACAATGTAAGTCAATGGGGACGGATCCGTTTGAAGATGCCACAATATGGCTCAATCTTCAAGCAGATCCGTCCCCCATTGACTTTACATTGAAAGTCTGGACGGATCCGTACGAGGCTATTTTCACACTTAGCTTTTTTTTTGCCATTTTAATGCAGACGGATCCGTTCTGAATGGAGTCTCCGTCTGCATTAATATGATCGGATCCGTTCAGAACGGATCCGATCGAACGCTAGTGTGAAAGTAGCCTAATACCTACAAAAATAGTTATTACTTTACATTCCCCATATGTCTACATCATGTTTGGATAATTATGGGACTAACATTGAATTTTTTGGGGACGTTACATGGCTTAGAAGTTTAGAAGCAAATCTTGTTATTTTTCATAAAATTGTCAAAAACCCACTTTTTAAGGATCAGTTCAGGTCTGAAGTCACTTTGTGAGGCTTACATAATAGAAACCACCCAAAAATGACTCGATTCTAGAAACTACACCCCTCAAGGTATTCAAAACTGATTTTTACAAACGTCGTTAACCCTTTAGGTGTTCCACAAGAATTAATAGAAAATAGAGATCCAGTTTCAAAATTTCACTTTTTTGGCAGATTTTCCATTTTAATAATTTTTTTCCAGTTACAAAGCAAAGGTTAACAGCCAAACAAAATTCAATATTTATGGCTCTGATTCTGTAGTTTACAGAAACACCCCATATGTGGTCGTAAACCGCTGTACGGGCACACGGCAGGGCGCAGAAGGAAAGGAATGCTATACGGTTTTTGGAAGGCAGATTTTGCTGGACTGTTTTCTTGACACCATGTCCCATTTAAAGCCCCCCTGATGCACCCCTAGAGTAGAAACTCCAAAAAAGTGACCTCATTTTAGAAACTACGGGATAGGGTGGCAGTTTTGTTGGTACTAGTTTAGGGTACATATGATTTTTGGTTGCTCTATATTACACTTTTTGTGAGGCAAGGTAACAAGAAATACTGTAGCTGTTTTGGCACCATTTTTTGTTATTTACAACATTCATCTGACAGGTTAGATCATGTGGTATTTTTATAGAGCAGGTTGTCACAGACGCGGCGATACCTAATATGTATACTATTTTTTTTATTCATGTACGTTTTACACAATGATTTCATTTTGTGTCTCCATAGTCTGAGAGCCATATTTTTTTCAGTTTTTGGGCGATTATCTTGGGTAAGGTATGATTTTTGCGGGATGAGATGATGGTTTGATTGGCACTATTTTGGGGTGCCTATGACTTTTTGATTGCTTGCTATTACACTTTTTGTGATGTAAGTTACAAAAAAATTGCTTTTTTTACGGTATTCACCTGAGGGGTTAGGTCATGTGATACTTTTTTTTATGTAAGTTTTACTCAATAACAGCTTTTTTAAAACTAAAAAATGATGTTTTAGTGTCTCCATATTCTGAGCCATAGTTTTTTTATTTTTTGGGCGATTGTCTTAGGTAGGGGCTCATTTTTTGCGGGATAAGGTGACGGTTAGATTGGTACTATTTTGGTGGGCATACGCCTTTTTGATCGCTTGCTGTTGTACATTTTGTGAAGTAAGGTGACAAAAAATTGGTTTATTTAGCACAGTTTTTATCTTTTATTTTTTACGGTGTTCATCTGAGGGGTTAGATCATGTGATATGTTCGTTTGAAAATGACGTTTTTGTTTATTTTTACTTGAAACTTTAAATTTTTTGGGGGGAAAACTTTATTTTTTCACTTTACTTTTTTGTCCCACTTTGGGACTTCAACTTTTCGGGGTCTAATCCTTTACAATGCATTCCAATACTTCTGTATTGGAATGCATTGGCTGTATGAGTAATACAGTTTCTATTACTCACACAGCTTCCGGCCTTACTCCCACAGCTTCCATGCCATCGGGTCCCCCCTACAGCCAGACAGGGACCCGATGGCACTGCTGCCCACAACATGTTAAAGCCGCAAACATCAGGTCTAAATTGACCTGCGGTTTGCAGCGATCGCCGACATGGGGGGGGGGGGGGGTCGTCGCACATTTACATCTACTGCTGAAGGAAGGTCTCTGATTAAGAGATAAAAAAACTTTTCCACTTTTCTGTTGGATCTTGTAGCAAAGAGATCCACCGATGGCATCCCAAAGCTGTACTAGCTGGGAGAAAACCCCTTGATTCAAAGACCACTCTCTCTGGTCTAGTTTGTGGAGATTTAGAAAATCCGCCTGTCCACTCCTCTGATATGAAGGGCCGACTAACTGACCTTACTCTCTGGCTCTTCTCTGGTGGCAGAAGAGATTTCTGAGATGTAAAGTCCAGTAATATGCTCAGGAATTGCTGAACCTTCTGAGGGACCATTCTGGACTTTTCCACATTGATTATCCACCCCAGAGAGTTCAGAATGCAGATCACTTGTTCTATCTGGGTGAGACAGGTTTGTTCGGACTGGGCTATGATCAGGAAATCGTCCAGATATGGCACAAACAGGTGTCCTTTTCTCTTATATGAGCAGCCATTTCCGCTAGAGCTTTGTGAAGATCTGCGGTGCCATGGAGATTCCAAAGGGTAGTACCTGGAACAGACTTCCTCCCACCCTGGCTTCATTGGGGGGTTGTCTTTTTTAGTAGAGCCGGGATTATGGCCCCTGAACAAGAAGCCTTTGGATTTAGAAGAAGACAACTTCCACTTGGAATCTCTCTTATTCGGGCTCTTCTTTGTACCTGAAAATCTTCTATGCTGTCAAATGGAGGGATTCTGCTTACAAAAGGAAGAGGGAAACCCTTTTTTCCTATCTCCTGCTTTTTCAAGGATATCGTCTAAGGAGGACCAGAACAAGTATTTTCCTTCACATGGAATACTACAAAGTCTATTTTTAGATGCCACGTCCCCTGACCAATTCTTAAGACAAAGGGCTCTGCGAGACGAATTAGCCAGGGAAGATGACCTAGCAGACAGACAATCTAACTGCGTCAGCGGAGGCATCCGGCAGAAAGTCAGCTGCTTTGGCAATAACCGGGATAGATTCTAATAACTGATCCCTAGGAGTCTTATCCCTGATTTGGTCTTCTAACTGCTTCACCCATAAGATAAGGGCCCTAGCAGTACAAGAGGCCGCTATGTTAGGTTTAAGGGAGGCCCCCGCTGATTCCCATGTTCGCCTTAGGAAGCTATCTGCTCTCCTGTCCATGGTGTCCTTAAGCTGCCCTAAGTCATCAAAAGAGATGATCTGCGCGAAACTTTAGCAATCAGCACGTCAATTTTTGGTTCAACATCCCAGAGTACTGAATCCGCAGAGTCAAAGGGGTATTTGCGCTTAACCAATGAGGGAATAAAATTACGTTTGTCTGGATTTTTCCCACTCGTTCGTTATCATAGCTGCCACGTTCTTGCCAACTAATTTTTTCTCCCTTCCAGTCCCTTAAATATTACATTATGTACTGATCTTACTTCCTTGGGGCCCTCAATATTCATTGTAGCTCTAACGGCTTTCAAAAGTTGATCAACGCCCTAAATGGGGAAGAATGGTCTACCGCTTCTATCTTCATGAGTCGAAGATGAGTCGGATAAAACTTCCCCACTTTCTTTTAAGGTATTTCCATCCGAACTAGAAACATCCGAGAAGGGGATCTGTCTTTGCTTCTATGGGCTTCTTTTTTGGATTTAAGGGCATTACCCACTTCTTCTCTAATCATCCTTTTCATGCATTTATAGATTGAGGGGGACTCTTCTGCTATAGTGTTTTCTATGCACGAGCAAAAGAGTAGTTTAACATAGGATGGGGACAATTTGGCTTTACAAATTCCACATTCCTTATGTTTAATCTTAGCAGAAACCTTCCTGGGTTTTTACTAAAAGACAATATGCCATAATGAACCCACATGTCACAGAAAAAACGTCGAGCGTCGTCCATGCTGTACAGAGGTCCACACACGCATTGGATCTGCTGGTCCTTCCAGCAAGGATCCACAAGCTGCTCTAGCTGGGCTTAATGTGGCGGAAAATTCAAATCTCCCGAGCTCCAGCGCAGTAGGAGACGAAGTCTCGCAAGATCTCGCTCTTGCAATACTACAAATGGGAAACGCTATCTCCCAATACCTGTGCTCCCGTCCTCCCCGACAGTGCAGCTGATCGCGTCTGGCAGGAGACACAAAAGAACGGGAATCCTCCAGAGGTATGACACCCTCTCCTCTTCAGGGAGCGTGTAGCTGGGAACTCACCCGGCACGCTCCCTAGTACAGCCAGCAAGTTAACTTGGAGAGAAACTACTCCCCAGCAGATGCTAGTAGGAATCCTCTCCCAGGACAGGAAAACCACTGAGGAATGGAGAGGCCCCTCCTTCTTAAATATCTGTCCTGAGCGTAGATTCTTCTCTCCTGGTGCTGTCATAGGATGAAGGGAAACAAAAAAAAACATACTTCTTCCTATATTCGCACATATAAACGGTTAAAAATAAAAAAATGTAAGTACTAAACATGTTTGGTATCGCCGCGTCTGTAATTACCTAATCTATAAAAGCATCATTTTACTTTTCCTGCACAGTGAACGCCATAAAAAAAAAAAACTATGATAGAATTTAAAATTTGCCCACCTCACTTCCCCCAAAAATGGTACAAAAAGCGATCAAAAGAGTCATACAGTATGTACCCAAAGTTACCAATCAAGCTGTCCCCTCATTCCGCAAAAAATGAGACCTTACCTATGATAATCGCCCCAATAATATAAAAAATATGGCTTTCAGAAAATGGAGACACAAAAAAAAACATTTATTGTGTAAATCCAAAATAAAATTTAAAAATTATTATCATTATTATTATTAAGTATCGCCACGTCATTACGGCCTGCTCTATAAAAATATCACATTAAATAACATTATCTACTCTGGCAGGTAAACACTGTAAAAAATAAAAACTGTGCCAGAACAGCCATTTTTTGGTTACCTTGCCTCACAAAAAGAAATATATAGTTGCGAACATGTGAATGGACTCTTATGGTCTGTGGTAGCGGAATCCATAACGGAATTCATAGATCACCTGAACCTTGTACGCAAAAATTGAAACACAAGTTCAGTCAGCACTAGTCGCAACGTTTTAGTTCACAGGTTGAAAAAAAGACTGTGAATGAGCTGAAAACATTGCGACCACAGGGGTGAATAAAGTGTTGGAGAGTACTGTCATTTTTTTCTTTATATATGTCATTTATCAAACTGGTGTAAAGTAGAACTGGCTTAGTTGCCCATAGCAACCAATCAGATTCCACTTTTCATTTTTCACTGCTTCATTGGGAAATGAAAGGAGGAATCTGATTGGTTGCTGGCCACTAAGACAGTTCTACTTTACACCAGTTTTGATAAACCTCTACACAAAAGTGCCGACCGCATTTGTTTCAGAGCAGCTGGTGGCGCAGGCACAGGTAAGGGCTTACCTGTGCATCGCTGGACTTGTGATTTAAGATGGCAGCCCGCATGTGTTCGTTGGCGAACACTGCGAACTGGCCATCACTGCACGGCAGGGAGCAGAAGGAAAGGAGCAGCATGTGGTTTTTGGAAGGCTGATTTTGCTGGACTGTTTTTTTTTACTCCATGTCACATTTGAAGACCCCCTGATACACCCGTATCTACCTGTAGTAGAAAAGTGACCCCATTTTGGAAACTACGCAATAAGGTGGCAGTTTTGTTGGCACTTTTTAAGGGTACATATGATTTTTTGGTTGCTTTATATTACACTTTTTGTGAGGCAAGGTAACAAAAAATAGGTGTTTTGGCACCGTTTTATTTTTTGTTATTTACAATGTTCATCTGACAGGTTGGATCATGTGGTATTTTTTTTAGAGCATGTTGTTACGGACACGACAATATCAAATATTTTTTTGGTTGTTTACATAATAAAGCATTTTGGAAATGGTTCTTATGGACGCAGAGATACCTAATATCTATACTTTTTTAAATTTAAGTTTTACACAATAATATCATTTTTGAAACAAAAAAATAACAATTTAGTGTCTCCACAGTCTGCGAGCAAATATTTTTTTTTTATTTCTGGGTGATTGTCTTAGGTAGGGTATAATTTTTGCGGGATGAGATGACGGTTTGATTGGTACTATTTTGGGGTGCATATGTCTTTTTGATCGCTTGCTATTACACTTTCTCTGATGTAAGGTGACAAAAAATGCCTTTTGACACTGTTATTTTTTACGGTGTTCACCTGAGAGGTTAGCTTATGTGATATTTTTATAGAGCAGGTTCTTATGGACGCGGCAATACCTAATATGTATACTTTTTATTTACTTAACCTGTTGGGGACGTCATGATGCCCTGGTACACATGATGTACCAGTACGTCCTGTGTATTTACTATCACCACCGAGCGGTGATCGGAACAGAGTGCCTGCTGAAATCACCGTATTGGCGATCGCAGCAAACCTGGTTATTCGGGTCTCTGGTGACCCGATAACCCGGAATTGGATGGTGATCGGTGGTGTGATAATACACAACCAATCACCATCCTGAGAGGTGACAGGCAGGGGGTTAACTCCCCCCAGATCTCCTCTCCTCCTCCATTCTGCGCCTGGGAGCGAGAGCAGCCTGCAATGGATCTGACCCAGCACCCCCCTTCTGACCCTCCACTGTGCCATCTGGCACTAAAAGGTACTTTAGGGAAAGGTTAGGTTAGGCAGGGATAGTCGGGGAAAAATAAAATAAAAAATGTGACTGTTGCGTCACCCTGATCGATTTTTTATTTATTTATTTTTCCTGTCAGGTTTAGGGCAAAGTACGCGAACACCCGTGCCCCCACACACACGCACACTAAATAACGTTTTCCACGCGCACACACACACTCCCTATGGCCAGCTGGATGTTCTCGGCCGAGGAGGCATACACCCAGCTTGCCTCCGACTCCCAGAGCCCCAGTGAGGACGAGGATGACCCCACTTTCCTCTGGTCATCCACATCCTCCTCATCATCTAGTGATGATGGTGAGCCCCCAAGGAAATGCCAACAAAATCTGCCTTCCAGAAACCATATGGTGTTCCTTTCCTTCTGCGCCCTGGCGTGTGCCCGTGCAGTAGTTTACGACCGCATATGGGGTGTTTCTATAAACTACAGAATCAGGGCAATAAATATCGAGTTTTGTTTGGCTGTTATCCCTTGCTTTGTTACTGGAAAAAATTTATTAAAATGGAAAATTTGCCAAAGAATTTTAATTTAAAAATTTCATCTCCATTTGCCAATAACTCTTGTGGAACACCTAAAGGGTTAACAAAGTTTCAAAAATCTGTTTTGAATACCTTGGAGGTTTGTAGTTTCTAAAAGGGGGTCATTTTGGGTGGTTTCTATTATGTAAGTGTCATGGAACCATGAACCAGACGTACAACAAGAGATGAGTGGAAATAAGAAGGCTTTATTGAAAATAAAGCTGTAAGGCAAAAGTCCAAACGGATGGCTAAACCGAAGCAGGGTCTTGCGAAACCAGAGATCAGGAACCAGAAGGGTAGTCAGATGAAGCCAGGATCAGGAATCAGCAGGGTAGTCAGACGAAGCCAGGATCAGGAACCAGAAGCAGCAGCTGTCTTAGAAGCATGTGAGCACAGGAGGACCAAGCAGGGAACTGAAGCCACAGACCTCCTATATATATGAGCTAGGCATCCAGCTCCTCCCAGTGGGAAGGAGGAGCCGCAGGGTGGGAGGCTACAAGAAACCCAGAAACCAAGATGGCCGCCAGCACATGTCAAACGAAGGAGAACAGCAAGGAGGTAAGACCATGACAGTACCTCCCCCTCAAGGGCCCCTCCTCCGCGGAGTAAGGAACGGTTTCTGAGGGAAGCGTGCGTGGAAGGCTCGGAGCAAGGCAGGAGCATGGACATCTGCGGAGGGAACCCAGGAACGCTCCTCTGGACCATAACCACGCCAATGGACCAAAAACTGCACCCGGCCGCGGACCAGGCGTGAGTCCAGGATATTGCTCACCTCATACTCCTCACGATTGCCCACTTGGACCGGACGAGGCCGAGGAATCGAGGAAGTGAAACGATTACACACCAGTGGCTTCAACAGGGAGACATGAAACACGTTGGAGATCCGCATGCCAGGAGGAAGCACAAGGGCATAGGCTACCAGGTTTACCCTGCGAAGCACTCGGAAGGGACCAACAAAGCGAGGCGCCAGCTTGGGAGTGGGCACTCGAAGGTTGAGGTTGCGGGTGGACAACCATACGCGGTCTCCGACCTGGTAGGAAGGAGCGGGCGCTCGTCTGCGATCAGCCTGGAGTCTCTGGCGCTGCGCAGAGACCTCAAGGGACCTCTGGATCTGTACCCAAGAAGCACGTAGGACGGAAAGGTGATCCTCCACAGCCGGAATATCCTGGGGAGAGAATACCTCTGGTAACACGGCAGGTTGGAACCCATAATTGGCCATGAAGGGAGACGTCCCAGAGGAAGAGTTCACCGCCGTGTTCCTGGCAAACTCAGCCCAAGGCAGGAGGTCAACCCAATTGTCTTGGTGATCGGAGACATAGCAACGAAGGAATTGCTCCAAGGCCTGATTGGATCGTTCTGCGGCCCCATTGGACTGAGGGTGGTAGGCCGATGAGAAAGAGAGATGAATCCCCAACTGGGAGCAAAAGGCGCGCCAGAACCTGGACACAAACTGACTCCCCCGATCCGACACAATCTCCTTGGGCAAACCGTGCAACCGGAAGACCTCCCTGGCAAAAATCGAGGCCAACTCTTGTGCAGAGGGTAACTTCTTGAGAGGTACACAGTGGCACATTTTGGAAAACCGATCCACTATCATGAGAATGACCGTATGGCCTCGGGATGCAGGGAGGTCCACAATGAAATCCATCCCCAGGTGTGACCATGGACGCTCCCCGGTGGCTATGGGTTGCAAAAGGCCCAACGGAAGGTGCAGAGGGGACTTACTCTGGGCACAAACGGAGCATGCCGCTACATATGCGACGATGTCGGAACGTAGAGAAGGCCACCAGAACAGACGTGAAACAGCCCAGGACAGCTGATTCTTTCCAGGATGCCCCGCGGCCTTGGAGTTATGGTAGGTTCGCAACAACCGAGTGCGCAACTCCTCAGGCACAAAACACCTGCCGTTGGGTCTCCCAGAGGGAGCACCAGATTGAGCCGCCAAAATCTGCTCACCCAGGGGAGAGGTCAGGCTGGTGCGAATGGCGGCCAGGATCTGATTCGGAGGTATGACCGAAGTCGGAATCGACTCCTCCCCGGACAGCTCGGAGTACTGCCGTGATAAGGCATCCGCTCTGATGTTCTTGGAACCGGGTAGGTAGGAGACCACGTAATTAAAACGTGACAAGAACAGAGCCCATCTGGCCTGACGTGGTGTCAATCTCTTGGCCTCAGAGAGGTAGGTCAGATTCTTGTGGTCCATCAGGATGAGAACCAGAACCACCGAGCCCTCGAGCAAGTGCCTCCATTCTTTAAGGGCCTGCACGATGGCCAATAACTCCCTGTCACCAATCTGATAGTTGCACTCCGCGGAAGACAGTTTCCGGGAGTAAAACCCACAAGGAAGCAGAGGACCCTCTGGTGTTCTACGCTGAGACAGGAGGGCGCCTACTCCCGTCTCAGACGCGTCCACCTCGAGGACAAACGGCAACCCAGGGTTGGGATGCGACAGAATCGGAGCCGACACAAAGGCGGACTTTAGAGCCTCAAAAGCTCGGATGGCCTCGGGCGGCCAGACCTGGGGATTACTGCCCCTCCTGGTCAGATCCGTGAGAGGCTTGGCTAGCATGGAAAAGTCCCTGATGAACTTCCGATAATAATTGGCGAAGCCCAAAAAGCGCTGCAGGGCACGAAGACCACTGGGCTGGGGCCACTGTAAGACAGCCGAAACCTTTTCAGGATCCATGGAGAACCCCTCAGCGGAAATGATGTAACCTAAGAAGGTTACCTGGGATCGGTGAAATTCGCATTTCTCAAGCTTACCGAACAGCTTGTTCTCTCGTAACCGTTGCAACACTCGTCTGACATCCAGAATGTGGGCCTCCATGGATTCAGAATATACCAAGATGTCATCCAAATAGACCACCACACACTGCTGCAACAGGTCACGGAAAACATCGTTGATGAATTCCTGGAAGACTGCGGGCGCATTGCACAACCCAAAGAGCATAACCAAGGATTCATAATGACCGGTCCTGGTGTTAAACGCGGTCTTCCACTCATCGCCCGCCTTGATCCTTACCAGGTTATATGCCGCCCTCAGGTCGAGTTTGGTAAAGACCGTGGCCCCTTTGAGGCGATCGAACAGCTCGGAAATCAAGGGTATCGGGTAAGCGTTCTTGATCGTGATGCGATTGAGACCCCTGTAATCGATGCAAGGCCTCAACTCACCGCCCTTCTTTTTCACAAAGAAAAATCCAGCCCCTGCCGGGGACGAGGATTTGCGAATGTGTCTGCGTGAAAGCGCCTCCCTCACGTACTCCTCCATGGCCTCATTCTCCGCTACAGACAGTGGATAGACTTTGCCACGAGGAGGAACGGCACCAGATTGTAACTCTATGGCACAATCGTATGGGCGGTGCGGAGGTAGGGCAACCGCACGCACCTTATCGAATACATCCCGGTACTCCTCGTATTCAGGAGGCAACAGAGAGTCCGAGGAAGTACACAGCAACTTGACAGGCCCATGGATGCAACTAGCCCCACACTGCGGTGACCACGAGAGGATCTCGGACGATTTCCAATCGAAAGTCGGATTATGCTTCTGGAGCCAGGGGTACCCCAAGACCACCGAGTAGTGTGGAGACGAAATAACCTGGAGACAGACCGACTCTCTGTGAACGGCACCAATGGCCATCCCCACTGGAAGGGTCTCATGAGTCACGTGTGGCGGCAGAAGGGGTCTGCCGTCTATCGCCTCAAGAGCCAGTGGGGAACGTCGAGGCTGCAGAGGAATGGAATTGGCGGCAGCGAACACACTATCAATGAACAAACCACCAGCACCAGAGTCCACCAACGCCTGGGTCGTCACCGAGCCCCCGACCCAGGAGAGGACAACAGTAATCAGTGGTTTGTCAACACGGGAAACCGGGGACGAGGAGACTCCACCCAAGATCTGCCCCCGACAGGATCTCAGGTGCGAGCGTTTCCCGGACGGTTCGGGCATGCCAACCGAAAATGCCCACCGAGACCACAGTACATGCATCGGCCCTCGCGTCTCCGGAGTACCCTCTCCCCCTCGGACAGGCGAGCAAACCCCAGCTGCATGGGTTCACCCCCAGACAAGTCATCCCCAGGAGGCGTGGGAGGAGAGGGAGGCACGGGTGGGACAGCAAACGTAGGCGCCAGTCTGTTAGAAGGCCTCCACAGGCTCTCCTGAAAGGAAGGTCTCTCCCTGAGTCTGGTGTCAACCAAAATCAGGAAAGAAATAAGAGACTCGAGCTCCACAGGTAGGTCCTTAGCTGCAACCTCATCCTTCAAGGCATCCGAGAGACCATGAGAGAAAGCAGCGACCAGAGCCTCATTATTCCAGCCCACCTCTGCTGCCAGGGTACAAAACTCAATGGCGTATTCAGCTACGGATCGTGAACCCTGTCTGATGGACATAAGGAGCTTCGCAGCAGAGGCAGCACGAGCCGGCACATCGAATACCTTCCGAAGAGAAGCAACAAAACCGGAAAACTCGGCAACCACCGGATTGTTGTTCTCCCATAAAGGGCTGGCCCAGGCCAAGGCCTTGTCCGAGAGCAGCGAGATCAAGAAGCCCACCTTTGATCTCTCAGTAGGAAAGGCATGTGGCAGCAACTCGAAGTAAATGCCCACCTGGTTAAGGAAACCTCGGCACTGAGTTGGCTCTCCCCCAAAGCGCTGTTGAAGGGGGGCAGAACCGGTCATACCCCGAAACACCGCAGGCGCAGCAACAGGTGTCGGGGTAGACTCTGGCGCAACAACCGGAGCGGCAGTAGGAGCGGGCCCAGGAGCGACAACCGACCCATCGGCAACGGAAGCTAAATGAGCCGTGCGTTCAAGCAGGGTTTGCAACGCCACAGCGAACCGACCCAACAGGTGATCCTGCTGATCAAGTCTGGCAACCAGCGTAGGTAGCGAGGATGGCCCTGTACCGTCAGAATTCATGGCTTGGTCCTAATGTCATGGAACCATGAACCAGACGTACAACAAGAGATGAGTGGAAATAAGAAGGCTTTATTGAAAATCAAGCTGTAAGGCGAAAGTCCAAACGGATGGCTAAACCGAAGCAGGGTCTTGCGAAACCAGAGATCAGGAACCAGAAGGGTAGTCAGATGAAGCCAGGATCAGGAACCAACAGGGTAGTCAGACGAAGCCAGGATCAGGAATCAGCAGGGTAGTCAGACGAAGCCAGGATCAGGAACCAGAAGCAGCAGCAGTCTTAGAAGCATGTGAGCACAGGAGGACCAAGCAGGGAACTGAAGCCACAGACCTCCTATATATATGAGCTAGGCATCCAGCTCCTCCCAGTGGGAAGGAGGAGCCGCAGGGTGGGAGGCTACAAGAAACCCAGAAACCAAGATGGCCGCCAGCACATGTCAAACGAAGGAGAACAGCAAGGAGGTAAGACCATGACAGTAAGGCTCACAAAGTGACTTTAGACCCGAACTGGTCCTTAAAAAGTGGGTTTTTGAAAATTTCTAAAAAATTTTAAGAATTGTTTCTAAACTTCTAGGCCTTGTAACATCCCCAAAAAATATTCTTAGTAGACAACCACACCAGATCACCAACATTCAGGTCCGGACCAGGCACACGTCTCTTATCCACCACACGCTTATATCTCTCACTCATGCTCTTTAAATTATCCTGAATCTTTTGCCAGATAGATGACAAAGACAAGGAGAATCTGTCCTCATCAGGTAAACCAGAAGACCCCTCTCCAGAGAATGTCCAAAACTGCGGATGAAACCCATATACACCAAAAAATGGTGACTTATCAGAGGACTCCTGATGATGGTTATTTAAAGCAAACTCCGCAAGGGACAAAAAAGAACACCAATCCTCGTGATTCTCCGCCACAAAACAGCGCAGATATGTCTCCAGATTCTTATTGACGCGCTCTGTCTGGCCATTCGACTGCGGGTGGAAAGCAGAAGAGAATGACAACCGAACCCCCAAGCGAGAACAGAAAGCCTTCCAGAATCTGGAAACAAACTGCGTGCCCCTATCAGAGACTATGTCTGAAGGAATACCATGCAATTTGACAATGTGATCAATAAATGCCTGCGCCAATGTCTTAGCATTGGGCAAGCCAGGAAAAGGAATGAAATGCACCATTTTGCTAAAATGTTCCACCACCACCAGAATCACAGTCTTCCCCGAGGAACGAGGCAGGTCCGTAGTGAAGTCCATGGACAGATGTGTCCAAGGACAGAAAGGAATGGGCAACGGGAGGAGAGGATCTGATGGCCGTGAATGAGGGACTTTGGCACGAGCGCAGGTCTCGCAGGCTGCCACAAAACCCTCAACGACTTACGAAGTGCCGGCCACCAGAATCTCCGAGCGATGAGATCCACTGTGGCTCTTGCCCCCGGGTGCCCAGCAAGGACAGTATCGTGGTGCTCCATAAAAATCTTGTGTCTTAAAGCGAGAGGCACAAACAACCTCCCAGGAGGACAAAGATCAGGAGCCTCTGACTGGGCTACCTAAACCTCTGCCTCCAATTCAGGATAAAGAGCAGAGACCACCACACCTTCAGCCAAAATGGGACCCGGGTCTTCAAAATTCCCACCTCCCAGAAAACAACGTGACAGGGCATCCCCCTTCACATTCCTAACCCCAGGGCGGAACGTGACAACAAAATTAAACTTTGAAAAGAACAAAGACCATCTGGCCTGTCTCGGGTTCAGATGCTTGGCTGACTCCAAGTAGGCCAGATTCTTATGGTCAGTAAACACAATAATAGGGTTTCTGGCTCCCTCTAGACAATGGCACCATTCCTCAAAAGCTAACTTGATGGCCAACAACTCCCTATCTCCCACACGGTCGCCATTTGGCAGGAGAGGGACCCTGAGACAAGACCGCACCCACACCCACCTCAGAAGCGTCCACCTCAACTATGAAGGGCAGAGAGATATCAGGTTGTACCAAGATGGGAGCGGAAGCAAAACTCTCCTTGATATTAGAAAAGGCCTTACGCGCCTCTACCGACCAGGAGGAAAAATCTACCCCCTTTCTAGTCATATCAGTGAGTGGTTTAACAACAGAGGAATAATTCAAAATAAACTTCCTGTAATAATTGTCAAAGCCCAAAAAACGCATCAGCGCCTTCTGATTCTCAGGAAGCTCCCACTCAAGCACAGCGCGGACCTTCTCGGGCTCCATGCGAAAACCAGAAGCGGAAGAGAAGAAACCCCAGAAATTGAATTTCTGGAACTGCAAACACACATTTCTCCAGTTTAGCGTACAATTTATTCTCCCGCAGGATGAGCAAGACCTGACGTAAGTGTTCCCTATGAGTTTTGAAATCAGGAGAAAAAAAATCAAAATGTCATCTAGATACACTAATACAAATTTCCCCATTAAATGATAAAAAATGCTGTTCACAAAATGCTGAAAGACGGCTGGAGCATTCATCAAACCAAAAGGCATAACCAAATTCTCAAAATGGCCCTCAGGGGTATTGAAGGCCGTCTTCCATTCGCCTCCTTCTCTGTCCCTGACCAGGTTGTATGCCCCTCTTAGATCCAACTTGGAAAAAACTTTAGCCCCAACAATCTGGTTAAACAGGTCCGGGATCAGAGGAAGCGGATAAGGGTCATGAATTGTGATACTGTTCAGCTCCCTGAAATCCAGACACGGTCTTAAAGAACCATCCTTTTTCTTAACAAAGAAAAAACCAGGGGCAATAGGTGACTTCGAGGGTCGTATGTGTACCTTTCTCAGACTCTCAGAGATATAAGCACGCATAGCGACCCTTTCAGGTTGGGAGAGATTGTATAAATGAGATTTAGGCAGCTTGGCGCCTGGGGTGAGATTAATAGGGCAATCGTACTCCCTGTGAGGGGGCAGCTCCTGAACACCACTCTCAGAAAAGACATCTGAAAATTCAGAGAGAAAAGATGGTACAGTCTTAGTAGAAACCTCAGAAACAGATGTTGTGAGGCAATTCTCTCTGCAAAAGTCACTCCAACCATTTATTTGCCTCGCTTGCCAATCAATGGTGGGGTTATGTTTAGTGAGCCAGGGTAGCCCCAACACTAGAGGAGTAGGCAACCCGCTTAGGACGAAACATGACACATCCTCAACATGAGTATCACTCACAATCAAACGGATATTGTGAACTATGCCCTTTAACGATTTCTGAGAAAGTGGAACGGAATCAATAGCAAAAACAGGTATATCCTTTCCCAAAGTGCATACCTGGAAACCATGAGTTATAGCAAATTGATTATCAATGAGATTGACAGCTGCTCCACTATCTACAAAAATCTCACAAAAAATGTTCTTGCTCTCTAGCGCCAGAGGTAGGTAGGACAAAACGGGAACTACAAGCAAACGGAAAACCTTCAATTTCCGCATCAACCTTGCCAATAGTAACAGACAACAGACAACAATAGTAACAACGTTTTTAGAGGATTTTTTTATTTTTGTTACTTTATTACTCTCAAAAAACTGCCTGAATCTCCTAGAGGGACAAACATTTGCCAAATGATTTATACCTCCACAACAGAAACAAACCTTCCTATGAGAGCTGAATCTTCTATTGTCAGAGGCAAGCAAACCCAGCTGCATGGGCTCCTGCTCAGAAGGGATTGAGAGCGACTGAGACCCCTGTGCACTGAATGAGACCGCCGCACTGTCCTTGGACTGAGTATGACAGGAAGGAGTGATCTCTCCTCTCTCTCTAAGACGCCTGTCAATATGAACGGCCTGAAACATGGCAGAGTCCAAGGAGGTAGGTCTCTCATGAAAGGCAAATGCATCTTTCAATCCCTCTGAAAGACCATGGCAAAATTGACTTCGGAGTGCAGCATCATTCCAACCAGTATCAGCTGCCCATCTCCGAAATTCTGAACAGTATATCTCTGCGGACTGTTTACCCTGGCATAAAAGACGTAGTCTAGACTCAGCCAGAGCAATACGATCTGGATCATCATATACAGTTGCAAGAAAAAGTATGTGAACCCTTTGGAATGATATGGATTTCTGCACAAATTGGTCATAAAATGTGATCTGATCTTCATCTAAGTCACAACAATAGACAACCACAGTCTGCTTAAACTAATAACACACAAAAAATTTAATGTTACCTTGTTTTTATTGAACACACCATGTAAACGATGACAGTGCAGGTGGAAAAAGTATGTGAACCCCTAGACTAATGACATCTCCAAGAGCTAATTGAAGTGAGGTGTCAGCCAACTGGAGTCCAATCAATGAGATGAGATTGGAGGTGTTGGTTACAGCTGCCCTGCCCTATAAAAAACACACACCAGTTCTGGGTTTGCTTTTCACAAGAAGCATTGCCTGATGTGAATGATGCCTTGCACAAAAGAGCTCTCAGAAGACCTACGATTAAGAATTGTTGACTTGCATAAAGTTGGAAAGGATTATAAAAGTATCTCCAAAAGCCCTGCTGTTCATCAGTCCACAGTAAGACAAATTGTCTATAAATGGAGAAAGTTCAGCACTGCTGCTACTCTCCCTAGGAGTGGCCATCCTGTAAAGATGACTGCAAGAGCACAGTGCAGACTGCTCAATGAGGTGAAGAATAATCCTAGAGTGTCAGCTAAAGACTTACAAAAGACTCTGGCATATGCTAACATCCCTGTTAGTGAATCTACGATACGTAAAACACCAAACAAAAATGGATTTCATGGAAGGATACAACAAAACATTGTTGCACGTTTACAGTTTGCACAAGAGCACCTGGATGTTCCACAGCAGTATTGGCAAAATATTCTGTGGACAGATGAAACCAAAGTTGAGTTGTTTGGAAGAAACACACAACACTATGTGTGGATAAAAAGAGGCACAGCACACCAACATTAAAACCTCATCCCAACTGTGAAGTATGGTGGTGGGGGCATCATGGTTTGGGGCTCCTTTGCTGCGTCAGTGCCTGGTCGGATTGCGATCATCGAAGGAAAAATGAATTCCCAAGTTTATCAAGACATTTTGCAGGAGAACTTAAGGCCATGTGTCCTCCAGCTGAACCTCAACAGAAGATGGGTGTTGCAACAGGACAACGACCCAAAGCATAGAAGTAAATCAACAACAGAATGGCTTAAACAGAAGAAAATACACCTTCTGGAGTGGCCCAGTCAGAGTCCTGACCTCAACCCGATTGAGATGCTGTGGCATGACCTCAAGAAAGTGATTTACACCAGACATCCCAAGAATATTGCTGAACTGAAACAGTTCTGTAAAGAGGAATGGTCAAGAATTACCCCTGACCGTTGTGCACGTCTGATCTTTAACTACAGGAAACGTTTGGTTGAAGTTATTGCTGCCAAAGGAGGTTCAACCAGTTATTAAATCCAAGGGTTCACATACTTTTTCTACCTGTACTGTGAATGTTTACATGGTGTGTTCAATAAAAACATGGTAACATTTAATTATTTGTGTGTTATTAGCTTAAGCAGACTGTGATTGTCTATTGTTGTGACTTAGATGAAGATCTGATCACATTTCAGGACCAATTTGTGCAGAAATCCATATCATTCCAAAGGGTTCACATACTTTTTCTTGCAACTGTATCTGACCCAGGGCTAAAAAAAATTCATCCACTGAACAGAGGGGCCGTGCCCCCACTGGCAGCGAAAAGGCCCAGGACTGAGCGTTATCCCTGAGCAGCGAGATGATGATCCCCACCCTCTGCTCCTCATCACCAGAGGAATGGGGAAGTAGGCGAAAATTGAGTTTGCAAGCCTCTCTAAAACGAACAAAATTCTCACTACCTCCGGAGAACGTATCCGGGAGCGAGATCTTAGGCTCAGAACAAACTCCATGAACGCAAGCTGAACCGGTCACCTGAAACTGAGAAACAGTTTTACGGAGATCTGCTACCTCCAATGAAAGACCCTGCATGTGTTCAGTCAAAAGTGAAACTGGATCCATGCTTGAGACGGTTTTGGTGGTTTATAATGTCACGGAAGGTGTACAGAAAACTAGAAGACACAAAATGAAGATCCGACTGACTGGATCCAAAACTAAGGAACCAAAGGGAGAGCCCTGCAACATACCTGGCTCTCTCCCTAACTGCTCAGCCTATGCAAAAATCTCAATGGTAGATGATCGCATATACTCGTTCCTCGACTGTATAACACCTGAACACCCTACCACCGGCTCCCTACACTTGATACGGAGGGAGTCAGGGTCACCTGGGATCCAGCAAACCGGATGAGAAAACGAAAGCAAAACAAAAGGAACCTCAAGGAGGAGGTTCTGAAGAACGTCTGTCAGATGTCTGGTGGTGACATTGTCTCACTTCAGTAAGTGGCATTTATCATGTAGAGAAAGTTAATATAAGCCACTTGCTAATGTATTGTTATTTTCCATATTGCTTCCTTTGCTGCCTGGATTCATTTTTCTATCACATTATACACTGCCCAATTTCATGGTTACAGACCACCCTGCAATCCATCAGTGGTGGTCGTGCTTGCACAATATAGGAAAAAGCACTAGCCCATGGTCCCTGCCACCAGAGAGGCTGATGCTTTTTCCTATATTGTACAAGTACGACCACCACTGATGGATTGCAGGGTGGTCTGTAACCATGGAAACGAGCAGTATATAATGTGATGGAAAAATTGATTCAGCCAGCAAAGGAAGCAATATGGATAATAACAATATATTAGTAAGTGGCTTATATTAACTTTCTCTACATGATAAATTAAACTTACTAAAGTGAGACAACCCCTTTGGTAAGATTCCCTAGAAACGGCCCAGGGTGTTTATTAAGCATATGCTTCATTCTCCCTCCTCTAGACATTCTGCTGATCCATAGGCCTTAAAAGTTCCAATTTTGTTTAATCGGTGCACAGTACAAGAATTTCTGTGGCTTATTTATATGGTTTTGAGCATACTGTAGCTGACTTCTTGTGCTTTTGGGTCAGTAGAGGTGTACATTTTGAGTAATGTTTAGTATATGCATTAGGGTGCTGCCACACATAACAGGGTTTTGGATGCTGCTATAAAAATGCATTAAAAAAGTGTGTGGTTTTTGTAACAACATATCTTTGTCTATGATGCATTTACTTCCAGCAAGGGAAAACACACAGCAAACTTGAAAATAACTCAATTTTGTAATTCAATTTTGCTGTGTGTGATTTGCATTTTCTTTTCCTTTGCAGCACACTAACTGTGCAAGCTCAAACCTCTGTGCCTGCTGCCACCAAATCTTGCTGCAGGTCTTTTACAGTCACTCGAGGGTTTTTGACCACCTGCCTCCTGAAAAATCTAGTGGCAGCTGGTGACAGCATTCTCTTTTTGCCATGTCCAGGTAGTGTAGCCAGTGTTCCTTTGGCAGTAGACTTGCAAACTAGGCTTCTAACTGTATCTCCAGGAACATTCAAGGCCTTTGCTTTCTTTATGTTTGTACAAGGCAATGATCTCTTCTCCAAACATTCTGGACCACTCATGGTGTAGCCATATTTCTAACATGCAATCAAACGTCACAGTAAACAAAACCCAGTCCAGGTGTTTTATCTCAAACACACCTGACACAACTAATGAAGCTATTGATTGGTTTCATCAGATGTGCTTAGCAGATTTGTACCTATGAAACCGGCTGACCTGTTGCATGTGCACTTGGCAGCTGAAGGTATCTGTGTTGGTCCCATGTTCATAGGTGCCCGCATTGCTGGGATAAAGTATGTTTAAATATATGCAAATGAGCCTCTAGAAGCAATGGGGGCATTGCCGTTACACCTATATAGGGTTTGATCTCTATGCAACTGTACTCTCCACTAGGGTTAGGCCCCTTTCAGACGTCTCACTGTGGACTCATAGCGAGACACCCGGCCTGAACTCCCAGCAGTGCCAGGGTCACATAGCATTATATTGATTTATGATACTATGTAACCCTTGCAGTTCTGCAATGTATTGGATAATAGCAACATAATGCTGTCACTGTTATCCAAATTACATTCCAGAACTGTAAGGGTTACATCAATATAATGCAATGTGACCCCGGCAGTGCTGGGAGTACAGGCCGGGTGTCTCGCTACGAGTCCGCAGCGAGACACTCACTTGTCTGAAAGGGGCCTTAGGCATGATGACATTTTCACTGCCTGGCCCTGTCAATCCAAGGGGAGAACGGCAGTAGCAGAGACAGCTGAGCATCTAGGCGTAACAACAATGCCCCAGTTGCTCCTAGGCGCTAATTTGCATATATTAAAACTTCATTGTTCTCAGCAATGCGACACATAGGAACATGGGACCAACACAGAAGCCGTCAGCTGCCAAGCGCACATGTAACAGGTCAGCCAGTGTCATAGGTACAAATCTGCTGACAAATGCCCTTTAATTAAGGCAACACCTGAGTTGCAAATGTTTGATCTTAGGAAGGATTCCATTCACGGTGTTGAATAATTCAGAGACTGCAGTAATTATTAAAACTGGAATTTTGTGTTGTATTGTTTAAATTGTTCTTGTTTGATTGGTTTATTGCAAACGGCTGAAACTTAGTAAATTTGGCTAATGAACCTTATTTACAATAGGAGTTGAATAACTGCAATTGTAAATGTAAGAGGATCCACAGTGGGACATAAAGGGCTACAATGCTGAAGTTGGAGATGAAGAGGGATAGACATTCCAAAGGTGAAGATAAGCATCATGGTGGTGAGACAGGACTTAAAAGATGTATTAATCAATTGGTGACAGCCACAGGATACAATTCACAAAAGAACAGTCGGCACTCCACTTGACTGATGCGCGGTGCACGTGTCCAGGGTCGGCATCCCGCTTACATATACAAGAAGGAGACCGCCACTCGCAAAATGGATACAATTCTTGTCTGTTTATTGCCACATCAGAAAGAAAATGACGCGTTTCGACACTCTCAAACAGTTATGTGTATGGACATTATGCTTATTGCCCTACCATATCCTTCCATAGTTCGATATGCACCTTATGTCATGATATTTGATCTAATAGCAAAGTGCTATTTTGCAGTTTTCTTGTAAATTTGTACTTTATTGGGATTCACAAAAAATGTATTGAACATCTTCTAAGAATAAAAAAAATATAATAATGTTGTTCTGTTCAATTACACAAATATGAACATACAATAATATTTGTTTGCTATAATAAATTGAAAGTTATTTACATAAACATATACATAAATGTTGATTAAATTGTAACATCAGAAGTTATCAAAGAAATATTATGCAGCTTTCTGTCCTACCGTGCCTCCAATATTTATACTTGTAGATTTGTTTCTATACATAAACACTGTACTATTTATTTTCCGTCAATTATGTATCAAAGTCCTGTAATTTTTTGCTACATTATTGCTATCTAGTTAATGTTACAGCCATACATGCTCTCTATGTAGTCCCCCAATTACTAAAGTTCCTGTGAGCATTATTTCTGTTTTTGTTTATGTGGTTTCCCTGACAACCTGATGTCAGAACTGGTGGGCTATTTAATTTCTGCTGTTTCATACACATACCTGTTTGAGAAAGAGTCGAAACATGTCATTTTCTTTCTGATGTGGCAATAAACAGACAAGTATTGCATCCATTTTGCAAGTGCCGGTCTTCTTCTTGTATATGTAAGCAAGCCACAGGATAAGCATCACTATTAACTGATGGAGTATGCTGGTGTATGGTAATATGGGGGTTGTGTCCCAATGCTGATGCATGGGAACTGGTATAGGGGAAATGAAAGGGGTTGTCCCACAACAGCCTTTACCTGTTAGGAATGCTCACAGGAATGGCTAACTGTGAATACTGAAATGCAGATATATCTATTTTCAAACATGCTTGGCTCCTTCTTACCCTGCTGTGCAGCTAGAGATTCTACTCCAATTACGCGAGGTAAGGCATTAGCCTCAGGCGGCACCACCTAGGGACAAGTGGGGACGGCGGCAGGGCCGTAGGCAATGAGTACTTCTATATTCAACTGTATCACCATCCTCAGGATGTCAATACAGTTGAATGCTGCGGCAGGGCATCGGAGAGGTGTCTCCTGCGTCCCCTCTAAGCCTCTGCTGTTGCTGAGCAGTTCGGTAGCTGGACGATGCATCATGGAAGGTGAGCACTCTCTTACTAAGGGTGTATTTCCATGTTGCAACCACAAGGTAATCTGCAATACTATGCGACCATCATTTAGAGGGGAAGTCTCATCTCTAACGTTTCTGTAGATTTACAATCAAAGTGCGACAGATACTGACTCTCTTGAGAACATAGCTTCATTTGCCTATGGCAGTGTATGGAGAGGTGGCTCAACATGTGTGGCTCTGTCCATTTACTTCTATGGGAGAATGGGACCAGTGGTATTTGAATCTATGGGACTCCTGTGGATATTCCATAAAAGTCTTATTTCCCTGTCCCTTGAAGTCCTATGTAACACCATAGACAACACTAGTGCAGATCAAGTAGTAGTGTTACCTGCAGTCCTATGTAAAACCACAGATAACACTAGTGCAGATCATGTGGTAGTGTTACCTGCATTCTTAGTGTGCCTCCCTGTGCCTCTCCCACGGACTCCATGCTGGCGGCGCTGCCACGTCCTTCCTTTCCTTCAGCTAGGACATACTGAACTACAGCAGTGCTCCTCTCTAACTACAGGAAAATAGCTCTCTGTTCCTCCAGCTCCTACCCCACAAGTCTGGTCACATGGGCAATGATGTAAGGAAGGTCCTTTAGCCCACTAGGAAATAACATTTACCCTGTGGGTACAATCGCTTGTGCCTGTTCTGAGTTCTGGAGATCCCACCTCGACAGTGCATTCAGTGAAAATGGTGTGCATTGTTGGTGTAAGCCGTCCTAGAATTTAGAACAGGCATTTTGTTGAAGTCCAGGTGTCGGGCTGCGGTAGTAAGCAGGCCTATTGAGGGCCTGAGCGGGGGCACACTGCCACACAGCTTAAAGGGAACACTGGATGTCTCCCTGCCCTGCTGTTTCCTCGGATAGACTTCAGACCTAGTGCCTGTAGCGTACCAGAGGCTGGCACTGGCGGCACAATGTCATCATCGTGCCGCCTGAGCTGGGCAGCATACAGCAGAGGACACAGACCGGAAGAGGCCTGTGTCCTGCACCACACTGCTGAGAGCTGCATGGGGGTAAGTATTTCAGTCTATTATTTTTATTTGGCAGTATGCTGTTGAGGCGGATCTTTTGTACGTACACACATTATAAGGGCGGGGGCTCTACAATTTTTTTGTACTGGCACACATAATAAAGGGGGTATTTTTGTACTGGCACACATCATAAGGGATATGTTTTCTCCTGGCACACATTATAAGGGCTCATTCACACAACAGTTTTAAATTGCGGCCGTGTGCATTGAGTATTTTGCGTAACGGAGTAGTTATATTTTGCGGAACAGAACAATCCAATCCTTGTCCGTAATGCAGACAATAATAGGACGTGTTCTATTTTTTTGCGAAACGACATACAGAAACCAAATGCACACAGAGTATTTTCCGTTCTTTTTGCAGCACCATTAAAGTGAATAGTTCCGCATGAGTGCATGAGTCCTAAGGGAAATTTTTTCTACTGGCACACATTATAACCTGGGATTTTTTGTACTGGGACACATTGTAAGGAGGTATTTTTTGTAACGGCACACATTGTAATACACATTGTTATATTTTGGAACTGGCACACATTATAAGGGGGCATTTTTTGGACTGTCACACGCTATAAGGGGTATTTTTTCTACTGATAGACATTGCAGGCAATTTTTTCTACTGCCACATATTATAAGGGGAATTAGTACTACTGAGGGGAACATGATTACTAGTATGGGCACTATTGGGGCTTCATTACTTCTGAGGCACAACGGCGGCAGTATATCTATCGGAGGCACTGTTAGTACTAAGTGCACACTGGCAGAGAATTATTACTATTGGTGGGACTTCTGAGAACACTTACTGTGGGAGGCACCCTGGCATCAACTTAACACAAGTATTTTTGGGGACACTATGTTAACAACACTATTAGTGTCAGCCCTATTTGCTGGGTGCAGCTATTTTCTAGGGCATGGTTTGCCAATAATTACTGGAGGAGTCACTGTGTGGTACTAGTATTTTTAGGGGGACTGTTTCTGCAGTATAGTATTGGGGAGCACAGCGGACACAGTATTGAGGGTGGCAGGATGGGGTGTTCAGAAGGTGGGAGGATGATGGAAAGTAGGAAATAAGATATCTTATTGTCAAACTCTGCAGAGACAAAAGATAGCTGAAATATATCCTCATGGTAGACTGGTCCAAATGGAGAACATAAGGAAAGAGAATGTCTACATGGCACTAGAGAGTCTGTTTCCAACAAGCCTCATAATGCCTTGCATGTGCTATTACAATCGCTTGTTCTCATACAGCTGCATTGTTTCTGGGCAGCAGAGTGCCATTAAAGGGGTATTCTTATCTCAGACAATGGGGACATATTGCTAGGATATGCCACCATTGCCTGATAGATGCAGGTCCCTCCTCTGGGAACCGCACCTACACTGAGAACAGAGCCTTGAAAGTTATGGAGGGCGCACGGCGCATGCACAGCCGCCCTCCATTCATTTCTATGGGGCTGCAGAAAATAGCCGAGTGCTGGCTTGGCTATTTCGATCGGCCCCATAATAAGAATGTGAGCGGTGGCCACGGAAGCGCGGTGCGCTCCCATTCATTACTACGGGGAGAGCGCTTGGTGGTGGCAGGACCCCAGAAAACCTGGGTACTCCAGCCACCACCTTCCCCGCTCAGTTCACGGTGTAGGTGCGGGTCCCAGAGGTGGGACCCGCACCTATCAGACAATGGAGGCATATCCTAGCGATATGCCTCCATTGTCTCAGATGGGAATACCACTTTAACAAAGCACAATCTAATGCCCAGAAACCATAATTTATTTGCCTGCACGAATGACAGTTTTGCCCAATGAATGAGTGGTTCCCTCGTTCATTGGATGACTGCCTACACCTTTAAATGGGTGGGGAGCCTAATATCCCTACACTGTTGCACTGACTTTACTATAAAGTTTATTCACTGTTGCTAATATCGTCCTGCTCCAAGTCCAATACCTTCATTCCTAGAGATCAATGATGGTTTCCAGATCACTTTCCATGGCTCAGATGCCTGGCACTCATTTTCTTACTCCTTGACAGCAGAGTCTTCATGCCTCGACAGGCAGCACTAAATTGCCCTGCATTGGAGGAGTTTAGCCTGTCACCATTTTTGTAATGGGTAGTGTAACACCTCCTGTACTTACTTTTCTATCTATGCTGAATCCTAAAGCAGGGTCCTTCTGACAAAGACCCAATGTTCAGTTCCAGGCCACTTATTCCACATACAGTCACCAGAAGCTTTTTTACTTGATTCTCCTTTGATAAGTCCACAGAAATTAAAAACATCTGCAAGTCAAGGGTGGCTGCTACCAAAGAGACCTTGAAAGTGCCTGTTATAGAATGGCAAAATGCTAACAAATCAGGATCTCAGGTACTCACAAAAATACTGTTTCTGGTAGGTTCATCGTTTGTCTTTCCTACTAGAAGACTGTGATAATTAAGCCAGGTTATTGAACCTAAAAGTCTGCAGGACTCCATTCTGGAATATTGGGACACCCCCAGTAAAACTGTTCCCTTACCATGGTGCTTGCTATTTCTAAGGTACCCATCAGTCCCTTCCATCCTACTCACTGATGCTATATGCATATTTGCTGGTAATCCAGCAGTCAAATATAGTGCTGGCAACCAGCTTGAGTGCCATTCCAGAAGGGTGAGACATTTGGAAAATAGGGCTTACTTAAAGGGGTTGTCCAGGATTTTGATACTGATCCTCAGAATAGGCCATAAATATGAGATCAGCAGGGGTTTGACATCCTGCACCCACCAATCAGCTATTACTTTGTCATTCGGGTGCCAGATCTAATCAGTGCCATCCATTATGTAGAGCACAGAACTGGTAGCTGCAGTGTTGCTTCCATTCACTTCAGTTACCAGTTCTATGTCTGACACAAAGAACACAGCTGTATAGTTGCGGCAGCTAGAAGACTGATCAATGGGGGTGCGGTGTGTCAAATCCTAACTGATTTCATGTTGATGGCCTATCCTGAGTATAGGCCATCAATATAAAACATTCTGGTTAGCCCCTTTAAGCATTGTGGCCGACCAAGTTCATCCCTTTATTGCAGCAATTTACTCTATGGCAGAAGGACATTTTCAGCAGGACAACACACCATGCTACAAGGCTTGTATAGTCATGAGTTGCTTCCAGGAACATGACAGTGAGTTTTCTAAACTTCCCTAATCTTCACAGTCCTGAGACATTTATTCTATAAGGCATCTCTGGGACAAGGCAGAACAAGTTATTCAGAGCCTGCGTCTAATCTGTGGCAACTTTGAGAAGATGTACTGTCTGCATGAGCTAACATTCCAGCAGAACGATTTCAACACCCAGTGAAATCTATGCCATGAAGAATTACTCTAAAGTCCAAAAGAGGTCTAATGCACCTTAAAGTAGTAAAATTCCAAATAGAAGGCAGCACTCCAACTTTATTGAAAAAGATGATAGTTACTTTATTCATCAATGGAATAAAGTAACCATTGTTACTGAAGTTGGATAACTAGTGTTGAGCAAACTTATGTTTTAAGTTCAGCGTCTAAAGTTCGGGTTATCGAAGTATCTCGTTATGGATTCTAAATTCTGTTATGGTCCGTGGTAGAGGAATTCATAACTGGATACTTCGATAACCCAAACCCGAACTTTAGACGCCGAACTTAAAACACAAGTTCGCTCAACACTATGGAAAACCTATTGTTGTAATACTGTTTCAGCCTTAGGCCTCATGCACACGACAGTTGTTTTTTGCATCCGCTAAAGAAAAACGGATGCGGCATCAGTTTTTTTTTTTAGGATCCTTTTTTTCCACATATCCCTTGTAATAAATGCCTATCCTTGTCTGCAAATGTGAAAAAAGTAGGACATGCACTATTTTTTTTGCTGAAGGGAAACACGGACAACGGACGAGGAACACAAACGGACGAACTATCAGCATTTTTTGCTGAACCATTGAAACTAATGGGTCCACATCCTATCCGCAAAAAAAAAAACAAAAAACGGAACGGAGGCCGAGAAAAACAACTGTCGTGTGCATGAGGCCTCGCATTTGCTGTGTTTTCTAGTATTTCCTCAACTTAACTACTTGTCAAAGTTAAATGGCAAGGATTTAGTAATAGACATGCTGTGGAGTGATGGAGTCGAGCCTGACATGCTTATATCACCAGAATAACAAATAAATGCAAGTAGGTATTGTATTGTTACCTGGCCCTCACCTGACTATACAAGATGGGTAAAATGCCTCATGACCATTGTCACAAATGGCATCTTCATGGCACATTTTGACTACTCTTTCAATAAAATGATTTAAAAAAAATAATGTGCATTATGGTTAATCTGTTGATGGATCATACAGTACAAAAACATTCATTAGTTGAGTGGAATTTTGGGTTTTATATGTTTTTTATGGTTTTCTATGGAATTTACCATTGTTCTAGATACCTCCCTGGGTAGAGGTCTATCTATACTTCCTGTGATAAGAAAACCATTGGTGTATGGTAAGACTTCCACAACGTGGTTTTAAAAAATGCAGGTGGTTTTACCACCGCGTTACTACCGGACACGTTTTTCAAAGAGAAAAACACTATCACCGGATCAGGTAGTAGCAGAGGTAAAACAGCATATGTTTTTTATTTTTTAAGCAACATGGGTTTTCCACAGCCTAATAGGGAACAATTCTAAAAAAAGACCTCAATTTACTGTGCTGACACAATATGTAACTGCTGCAGGGACAGAACAAGGAGAACGTGTGAGTACTCAGTAGTCACTACTCACCTGTGCCGATATATGTAGGTGTTTCCTCCACCTTACACTGCTGGCTATCTTCCACATATATTTCTTCTTTTATTGTTTCACATTTAATATCAGCCAGTTGTTCAACCTAATCCCAATACATAGAATAAGTATTGTATACATTCAGAAACAACAAGAGTTAAATTGACACGTAAGGCATTAAATACTCAGTGTAGCCAAGACAGCTGGAGATGTTTAACCCCTTAACGCCATCCATGTATGTCAAGCATTACGTGGTTGCATGTAGCAGGCTCACGAGCTGAGCTCACTCCATATGCAGCGGATGCTGCATATACAGCAGACAAGCTCCTGCAGCTACCAGGATCACGGTCATTAGATGCTGCAATCAAAATGACCATGGTATTTGTGGGGTTAGACAGAGGGAGGGAGCTCCCTCTGATCGAAGCCCCTGCAAAATTGAGGGGTTCTGATTATTTGCTATGGTAGCCTGGGGTCTTGTGAAGGTCCCCAGGCCTTTCACGCACAGCCCGACAGACAGTTGGCAAAAATCCCATAGACTGCAATAGTATTTTATTGCAGCCTATTGGTACATGTGATTAGAAGACTGCATGTAAAAGTCCTTAGGTGACTAAAAAAAATACGGTTTAAAAATATATAAAAATAACACAAATATATAAAAAAAATTCAAATCCCTTTATCAATTTCTCACATAAAGATAAACAATAAAAAATAACCACCATTGGTATTGCCATGTCTGGACTAATAAAATATGAAAAGGTCTATCTACAGATTACCCCGCAAAACATGAGCCCTCACACAGCTCTTGGCTGTTATAGCTGTCAGAATATATATATATATATATATATATATATATTTTTTTTTTTTTTTTTTTTTTTAAGGTAGTAAAACATATAAATAAACTATATAAATAAGATCACCATAATTGTACTGTTCTGCAGAAAAAAAGGTTTCATGTCATTTTTAGCACATTGTGAATGCTCTAAAAACAAAACCCCAAAAATACAGTGGAATAGCATTTGTTTTTTCAATTTCATCCCACAAAATACTTTTTTTTTTTTTCACGTTTTCCAATACAAATATGGTAAACTAAATGGTGCCATTAAAAAATACAACTTCAAACAAAGTGTCTGTGGATCACTACAGCTGGGTAATTAAGATAAGGTGATCTTGGTCTTTGTGACCCACCCAGTCACTAAAAGGGAATAAGTAATAAAACAATAAGACCAGGCACTCAAATATGTGGTCAAAATGAGAAAATTTAATGGAGGTAGTACTCCCTAAAATGGCAATGATATATAGATGGATAAAATCAATACATGATCAGCAGCACAAAATTACATACAAATATAATCACATACATAGCACCAAAGGTAATCATCGAGATATAAAAGTATGGGTGACCACAGTTCTTGTATCTGGTTAATAGCAGCAATGGAAACAACGTGTGCCCAGTTAATAGCAGTGGATACAACGTATCAGTCAACAATCAGGATCCAAAGTATAGGAAACCGCAATCCATCTGTTTGATTCCTAATAAATAATCCTCTTGGATAATCGTGTGCCTCAATTACACTTTTGAATAGACGGCTTCTTTGATAATCACACTATTGAATAATCGTAACTCCGTACAATATTACTGCTGACTTTCAGCAGCGCATGAATGAGTGTCACAAGTCCTTAAAAAGGCAAAGAGGACAAAGAGGCACAGTGCGGTATTGAACCAAGGTAGCGTCCCACCTATTAGCGCAACTGTGTTGATATTACCTCAATCCAGCCGGTGTCCTCTTATCCTTGTGCGAGCTTGAAAGGTTCGCAATGAGCCAGATATCAGCTGGCTATGCACTCAAAGGAGCTTGTTAGAGCTTCGTATAATCAGAGCTTTCTCCAAAGGTCGACGGTCTTTAACACAGCCGTTTCTACTTCAGAATCCAGGAAAAACTACTGTCCCAGCATACCGGTGCAAGGTATGACCCATACGCGTTTCAGGGATATTAGAATGACCCCTTCCTCAGTGTTAAAGACCAGTGACCTTTGGAGAAAGCTCTGATTATACGAAGCTCCAACAAGCTACGTGAGCGCATAGCCAGCTGATATCTGGCTCATTGCGAACTTTCCACGCTCGCACAAGGATAAGAGGACACCGGCTGGATTGAGGTAATATCAACACAGTTGCGCTAACAGGTGGGACGCTATTTATGTGATTATATTTGTATGTAATTTTGTGCTGCTGATCATGTATTGATTTTATCCATCTATATATCATTGCCATTTTAGAGAGTACTACCTCCATTAAATATTGCTCATTTGACCACATATTTGAGTGCCTTGTCTTATTGTTTTGTTAAAAAATACAAGTTGTTGGTCAAAAAATAAGCCCTCATATGGTTATGTGAACGGAAATTTTTAAAACAAATTGGCTCTTGGAAGGTGGGAAGGAAAAAACTGAAATGCAAAAATTAAAATTGGTAGTGTCCTTTAGAGGTTGAAAATAACAATTATCGCTACCAAGCCAAGAAGTGAACAATAACAAGAGACTGAACAAGGTCCTACACTATATTCTGAGTGATTATTTACCTTATGATTCTGTAGGACATTTTGATTTTCTTCTGAACAACTGTGTATCAGAAGAGGACTGGGGACTCTATCTGGTATGTTCTCCACAGGAAATCCATCTGCAGATGAAGCAAGCACCGTGACTAAAACATTATTTAAGTGTAATTATCAGGTTATGGAAATTTCTGAAGAACCCTCAAGATTACTGCACTCACTTCAGTAAGTGGTATAACTACTGCCACAGAAGTTTCTATAGGGTCCACAGTCTTAAAGGGGTTGTCCGGGTTCAGAGCTGAACCCGGACATACCCTTATTTTCACCCCGGCAGCCCTCCTGAGCCTGGCATCGGAGCATCTCGTGTTCCGATGCGCTCCCGTGCCCTGCGCTAGATCGCGCAGGGCACGGGCTCTTGTGTTTTCAATAACACACTGCCGGGCGGTAACTTCCGCCCAGCAGTGTGTTCGGTGACGTCACCGGCTCTGAGGGGCGGGCTTTAGCTCTACCCTAGCCGTTTTACTGGCTAGGGCAGAGCCAAATCCCGCCCATCAGTGCCAGTGACGTCACCGGGGTTCCTGTCAGCCCCATAGAGAGCCCCGGTACGTCACCGGAACTCAGAAAAATGCCTTTGCCCTGCGCGATTTAGCGCAGGGCAAAGGAGAGCATCGGAGCATGAACTGCTCCGATGCTCATGTGAGGGGGGCTGCCTGGGTGAAAATGGAGGGCTGTCCAGGTTCAGCTCTGAACCTGGACAACCCCTTTAAGAGGGTCTGAGCCACCTGTTTAGAATCACAGGAAAAAAAATGTATCACACCCTGCACTCCAGAAAAGTAGCAAAATAGGGATTTGTGACTTTTTGGGCATACTTGCGATAATAAACCAAATTGCCACTTTTTGCATTTTCACACAATTCCCTCCAGTTTTGAAAAGTGTGTGTAGCTTGCTATGTTAATTACTTTCACTTAAGATTTATCACTGCAACTTTTCAAAAAAGTCACACAAAAAGTTGCAATCTTACCCCAGTACAAGGGTGACATGGAAAAACTGGAGTAGCATTTCTAGACAGAAGTGTTGGATTTGAAGAATTGCCAATATCATCTACCACACAGGCGCTGGTAAAGCCTAGAATGTATGGGATCTTGAGCTGCAGTTGACTTCACTACAACTGCCAGGGTGGAGCTAGGCTGAGGGTCCGCCTCACTCCTGTTTCATGCTCTCGCGTCGACTCAAGTAGGGCCTGTGTCTTATCAGCCTTTCTGAATCATTCAATGCCCCAGGCCTGCCAGGTGATGTCCTCAGCCCCAACCTCCATAAACTGTCAATCCAGGCTCCCAGCTGCCCAGTCGACTGATGGTGGTACTTGCTGCCCAAGTAATATACCATGTATTATGTATATATACTAGTAATGTACTAATATACAGTGCCTTGAATAAGTATTAATGTCCCTTGAACCTTTCCACATTTTTTTTCATGTTATAGCCACAAACATAAATGTACTTTATTGGGATTTTGTGTGATAGACCAACACAAAGTAGCAAGTATGTGTGATGTGAAAATAAAATTATACATGGTTTACAAAAATTTTTATAAATAAAAATCTGAAAAGTGTGGCATGCATTTGTATTTAGCCCCCTGTACTCTGATACCCCTAAATAAAATCCAGTGTGACCAATTGCCTTCAAAAGTCCACCTATGTGTAGTTTATCCTCAGTATACCTATAGCTGTTCTGTGAAGGCCTCAGAGGTTTCTTAGTGAACATCAGTAATCAAACAGCATCACGAAAACTAAGGAAAACATCACACAGCTCAGGGACAAAGTACAGGACAATGTCCTGACCTGGTCAATGTTAGGCTACTTTCACACTAGCGTTGTTTTAATCCGGCGTTCAATTCCGACACTGGAACTGCCCGCCGGATCCGGAAAAACATGTGAAAACGGATTACATTTGAATCCTGATCAGGCTTTCGATCAAATGGAAAAATGCATTGGAAAAAACGGATCCGCCATTTATGGACTTTAACTTTTTTTTCACATTTTTCGGGTTTAACATGCAAAAGCCGGATCCGTTTTGACTGAACACACGGGGCCGGATCCGGCGTTAATGCAAGTCAATGGGAAAAAAGCCGGATCCGGCGTTCAGTCAAAGTGTTCAGGCTTTTTGGCCGGAGGTAAAAATACTGCATGCTACGTTTTTCTGAAAAGCCTGATCAGTCAAAAAGACTGAACAGAAGACATCCTGATGCATCCTGAAGGACTGACTCTCCATTCACAATGCATTAGGATAAAACTAATCAGTTCTTTTCCGGATTTGAGCCCCTAGGACGGAACTCAGCGCCGGAAAAGAAAAACGCTAGTGTGAAAGTACCCTTAGGGGTCTAAAAAAAATTTAGGAGACTGGTCTGAGGTAGGACCCACTCAGAAATTTGTGGAGACCCAGGCTTTTCTTGTGACACCCCTGCCTGCAGTCAATTAATGTTTCTGCTTACATAATGATGTGAAGAACTGGTGATTCTCCATCACAATATCCTTGTACAGATCCTTGTGTTCTTCTACATACTCCCACTCCTCCATGGAGAGATAGACAGCGACATCCTGACTCCTTATAGGAACCTGATACATATAAAGATATTTCATTGAAAAATTCAATCACACCCTTTTTATACTATTCTGTATTCTATAATACTATTACCAATAATTAAATAATGGCTTTCTGATTATTATGAGTTTACGGTTTATTCTTTATTAATGTTATATTTTTAAATCACACTTTATATAACAAAACATGTAACAAACATGCAAATGATGTCCCCTTGTTCTTTATATAATTCTTTAAAATGAAAAAATAATGTGCTAATTCTTAAAGACAAGATCAAAAAAGACAAAAAAATATCCAAGACAAAAATTTTTTAACAGACCTCTTTAAAGTGGCTGGAGTCAGGGTGGGACTCATACTTAACTGGTCCCCACAGCTGGATTACAGTTGCATTGCTTGATGGCCACCTTGGCAAGTCCCGGGTCTCAGGGAATCAACATCCCATTGACTACTGCAGCCAATCACTGGTCGCAGCAGTGACTTGTCAACCATGTGGTATGTCACTGGGTCATGTGCCGCATGGGTGACGAGGGCAATGGCGTGAAAGACAGCCCCTTTTCTCTCCTAACCATTTAGATGCCACAGTTAGCACTGATTAGAGCAACTATGGGGTTAAGTGAGAGAGTAGGGTACCAGCTGTATGTGTATTAACTACCTACTTGAAGTAATGTACCGCATGGGGAAGGAGTTACATAATATGCAGCATAGTATGCAGTTTGTATTGTGAACTCTAGTTACTATCTTTTTAAAGAATGCTTATTTCTTAGTGACAGATACAAAAAATAAAAAAAATGATCAAAATCTTAACCTGAAGCCTTCTAGTTAGACTTCGTTTTTAATGCCGTTTCCGTACAGCATTAAAATGTATTGGCTCTGTGTAGGCAAACTTCATATCGCTCGAAGTTGTGTGAGACTTCTATGAATTACTACTGTATTCAGAGCTGCGTATTGAAAAACTATTTAAAATAGTAATCCGAAGTGGGCATTGGTACTGCCTGGTACCTCAGTGGTGGATCAATCATACATTGATATATCACACAGCTTAGCTTCCCTCCCTCTGTAATTTCCCTTTCTGCATTCTATTATACACTGAACTCAATACGAACACTGTTTCAGTAAAATCCCATGCTTACTCTAGTTACAGCTCAAGGCACAAAAAGGTACATACATTTGGACCTAAACATACATGAGATGGCTAGCAGCAGTGCCCCAAAAGACCCTCACATTTTGGGCTTACTACCTCAATGCACCTCAGTGTGTATTACTGTATATTACTGTATAATTTCCCAGAATTCCCGGCAGCGCTCACCTCTCCAGTCAGCAGCTCAATGATCTTGTTGGTGAGGTCCAGGATCTTTTTCTCATTGATTTTCTCAATTATCAGTGAGTCAGGTGGAGGCACCATGATTCGGATCTGGCTCCTGCTCCATCCTTCACCTTCATCAGAAATCTTTCTCACTACTATGTAATCCTTTGTATGGAAAGAGACACAGCGATTTAACATTACACATTTCTTTCATCTCTCTGGTCATGCTCACTTTTATTTAATGAAATCAATTAAAATAAATATGTCAGTTTCACAGCTCAATGATGAATGGAGTCTATTGCACAGAAACCCATTCTTGGGGAACTGTGAATATTTTATAAATGGAACTAGTTGAAGAATCATACTTGTGTTCATTCACACGGTCCACAACTTTACAACATGGATTTCCCTATTCCCTTCCTTGTATTCCTCAATAATAAAATATATTTTTTAAAAGTGATCGCGTAATAGTTAGTACACGTAATAGTTGCACTCATACTAAATACTTGTATTTTGTGTATTTATAGAATATGCATGTATTTAATAAAGATGTAAAGATATTTGAAATATTTTTTGTTTTTTATTTTTATTTGGAAATTCAGGAAATAGCAGTTAGTTATTTAAACATTTCACCCCCAAAGGATTTTTCTTTTTTGCATTTTAGTTCTCTACTCACTTTAATATTTTTTTTATTCACATATCCATATGAGGGCTTGTTTTTTGTGAGACAAGTAGCATTTTCTAATTGCACCATTTTAGATTGCATCTTATGTAGTGGGAAGCTGGAAAAAAATCCAAATAGGGTGGAAATGGGAAAAAAAATGCAATTCCGCCAGTGGTATGGGTTTTGGTTTTACAGTGTTCCCTATGCAAGTAAAACTTATTGGTTCTCTTCCTTCTCCAGTTCCGTATGGAAAAAAAATATACATTTGTATAGTTGTTCTTGTGTTTTAATACAGAAAAATAATAACTTTGAAAAGATTATTTTTTTCTTTTCATATTCATATTCTTCCTAAATTGGATGCCATGTGACTTAATGACATTGTCCTGGATTTAAAAAAAACATGGCTGATTTCTTACAGAAATGGCATCACATCTGTCCATAGATTGTATGACATTGCATCTCAGCACAATTAATTCCAATAGAGCTAAACTGCAATACCAAACATACTCTGTGGACAGATGTTGCACTGTTTTGGAAGAAAGCAGCCCAGATTTTCATTCTCCAGAATAGAAGGGATACGAGGCTGCTGCGTGCCATTTTTTCCTGAATCTCTCACCTCTCCAGCGAGCAGGTACATTATCTCTAGGGTGAGGTTAAATAAAATTTCAGTCATGTGGCTTTTGGTCTTGTCCATCCTTGCTGGCTCTGTCAGACAGCTAGTTAAGATCCAACCTAAAGGGGAGAAAATAAGAAGGAACAAACCCTTGTTAATAACAAAACCCTGTTAATACTTTCTCACTATATCAGGCTATCGATGTGCCCTTTATAGACAAAACCATTGTCCATGAACAATTCTATTTTCGATTGGTTGCCTTTGGACATGACAAAAATCATAGTTACGGGTGGTTATGAAATCATACAGGTCAGAAATGAGGCACAAATGATCATGATTAATCATGATACTAACATGAATGAGTCTAATACATACCTCCCAACCTTCTCTGATATGGTGGGACAGTCCCAGACTTCAACAGCTGTCACATGGTCCCAGAAAGACCATGGTATGTCCCACTTTGAACTTTCTCTGCATCCTGAGGACACAGGGACAGTTGAAAGCAATGGTGAAGTATGGAGCTGTCAGCTCCTGCTCTAAAATTTAACATGGACATAAGATTTCAGAACTTTTGCTATAGCATGTAAAATTTTGCTCTGGGGGCCTCCCACTTCTCTTCATTATCTTTGAGATGTTTCTACACCTTGAATGGAGTCTACATAAAGATGGCCTAGGTGTCACTACCAGAGCTTTGAGATGTTCTCACAGCTCTGTTTCCCCACCCCTGTGATGATGTCACGTAGAGCTTGGAGGAGTTCTCACTGTTCTGTTTCTCCACCCCTGTGATGAGGTCTTTACTCCCAGCTGTTCCTCCTGCATTTGATTTCCCTGCCTTTAAATCACCCCTCCTCCTATTGTAGGGCGTGGATTATATTTCTCATTTCAGTTGTAGCTCTTGCCTGAGTATCTTCACTTGTAAGCTATCAGTTCACTGGACCTGTGTTCTGCTGCAGCAAGCACTCCGGATATTGCCAGCTGTCCTTGGATCCGTCTTCTCTGCGGCTGCAGCTCCTTCAGCTAAGTGTGCAGACATTGTTGTGTACCTGGTTTTTTTCTGACTGGATCTGAGGTGGCCACGGTTCCCTCCATATACTGAGCAGGGCACCGGTTGCCGTGCCCCTTCCACTATTGTAGGGGTTACAGTGGTCATCAGTCTTAGGTACGCGGGCATGCCTCGTTCCACCATTTGGATCCAGGCATGTGCTTTAGCAGCATAGGGAGAGCTTTGAGGGTCTGACAGGGGTCATCCTTTATCTTCCATAGTTTGGGTCCGGTCAGTAGCTCTTTGTTCTGTGTATATTCTTGTTGCTCACAAACAGCCGTGACATTATAATCCACCAAAACCGTCCTTTTTGACATGGATCCGCTTTCTGGCCTGGTTGACCGCATGCAGGGTCTTTCTTTGGAAGTAGCGGATCTCCGTCAATCTATGACTCAGCTTCAAGCATTGGGCTCTGCTCCGGCTCATGGAGTCTGTTGCGAACCAAAGGTCTCACTTCCGGAAACGTTCTCCGGGGGCAGTGAGAATTTTGTTCGCTTCAGAGAGGCATGCAAACTCCATTTTTGCTTGTGTCCCCACTCCTCTGGTAAGGAGGAGCAGAGGGTGAGGATTGTCATCTCCCTGCTGAGGGGTAATGCTCAGACTTGGGCTTTTTCGCTGCCATCAGGGGATCCCTCCCTTCGATCCGTGGAAAGATTTTTTGTGGCCCTGGGGCAGATGCATGATGACCCGGATCGTGTTGCTCTGGCCGAATCGAACTTACGTGTTTTATGCCAGAACAAACTGTCTGCGGAGCTTTATTGTTCTCTCTCTCAGAGAGATTGAAAGATGCGTTTGCTTTCCATGAGAGACCAACGTCCTTAGAGTCTGCCATGTCATTGGCGGTACGCCTTGACAGGCGTCTAAGAGAAAGAAACGAGACCTCTCTGTCCAGCCATTGTCAGTCTAGGGGCAATGGTGCAGACTCATTCAGTGTGCAGGGGCCTTATCCTGTCTCGCTCCCCTCTGAGGAGGAGCCCATGCAGCTAGGTCGACTTGCCCCTGATAAAAGAGGATTTAGTCCTCAGAATATGGTGTGTTTTTGTTGTGGGGGCATAGGTCATTTGGCAAATGTTTGTCCGTCTAGGAGATTCCTGAACTGTACTAAGAGCAATAATAAGAGAAAAACCTCAAGAGGTAAATCATCAAATTCTGCTACTTTGGGCAAAGTTGATGTAGGAATTGATGCTTTTCCTCTGACCTGCAGTTCCCGTTTTCTCCTGTCTGCCAGGGTGGCGCTAGAGAGCAAAGTCATTTCTTGTGAGATTTTTGTCGATAGTGGAGCGGCCATCAATCTTATTGACACTCAATTTGTAGCCATGCATGGTTTTCAGGTTTGCACATTAGAAAAGGATATACCTGTTTTTGCTATTGACTCTGCTCCACTCTCGCAGAGATCTCTGAAGGGCATTGTTCACAATATCCGGCTAGCTGTAGGTGACACTCATGTGGAGGATATATCTTGTTTTGTCCTTAACGGATTGCCTTCTCCTCTAGTTTTGGGGTTACCCTGGCTCACTAGACATAACCCCACTATTGATTGGCAAGGAAGGCAAATAAATGAGTGGAGTGACTTTTGTAGAGAGAATTGTCTCACAGCGACTTTTGCAGAGGTGTCTACTAAAACTGTGCCATCATTTCTCTCTGATTTCTCGGACGTGTTTTCCGAGAGCGGTGTTCAGGAGCTACCTCCTCACCGGGAGTTTGACTGTCCCATTAACCTCATTCCTGGCGCCAAGCTGCCAAAAGCACGCCTCTACAATCTCTCACAACCGGAAAGAATCGCAATGCGAACCTATTTTTCCAAGAGTCTCGATAAGGGGCATATTCGTCCCTCAAAGTCACCTGTTGCTGCAGGTTTTTTTTTTGTTAAAAAAAAAGATGGCTCTCTGAGACCTTGCCTAGATTTTAGGGAGCTGAACCGTATCACGATTCGCGATCCCTATCCCCTTCCTCTGATCCCGGACCTCTTCAACCAAATTGTTGGGGCCAAGGTCTTTTCCAAATTGGATTTGAGAGGCGCGTACAACCTGGTCAGGGTCAGAGAGGGGGGATGAATGGAAAACGGCCTTTAATACCCCTAACGGGCATTTCGAGAACCTCGTTATGCCTTTCGGCCTGATGAATGCTCCGGCCGTCTTTCAGCATTTTGTTAATAGTATTTTCTACCATTTAATGGGGAAATTTGTATTGGTGTATCTTGATGATATTTTGATTTTTTCCCCTGATGTTCAGACCCATCAGGATCATCTTTTTCAGGTTCTGCAGATTCTGCGGGAAAATAAATTGTACGCCAAGCTGGAGAAATGTCTTTTTATGGTACCGGAGATTCAATTTCTGGGTTTTCTCCTCTCTGCTTCTGGTTTTCGCATGGATCCGGAGAAGGTCCGTGCTGTACTTGAGTGGGAGCTTCCTGAGAATCAGAAGGCATTGATGCGCTTTCTGGGTTTTGCGAACTACTACAGAAAGTTCATTTTGAATTATTCCTCTGTTATCAAACCCCTTACTGACATGACAAAAAAGGGGGCGAATTTTTCCTCTTGGTCGGAGGAGGCGCTTGCAGCCTTTTCTAAGATTAAAGAGAGTTTTGCGTCTGCTCCCGTCTTGGTGCATCCCAATGTTTCCTTACCTTTTATTGTTGAGGTGGATGCTTCCGAGGTGGGTGTGGGTGCAGTTTTGTCCCAGGGCCCTTCTCCTGCCAAATGGTGACCCTGTGCCTTTTTCTCAAAAAAACTCTCCCCGGCAGAGAGAAACTATGATGTAGGAGATAGGGAGTTGTTGGCCATCAAGTTAGCTTTCGAGGAATGGCGCCATTGGTTGGAGGGGGCCAGGCACCCTATCACCGTTTTTACCGACCATAAGAATCCGGCATACTTGGAGTCGGCCAGGCGTATGAATCCGAGACAGGCCAGATGGTCTCTGTTCTTCTCCAGATTCAATTTTGTCGGTACATTCCGCCCTGGGATCAAAAATGTGAAGGCTGATGCTCTCCCTCGCTGTTTTCCGTGAGGAGGAAACTCCGAGGACCCGGGTCCCATTTTGGCGGAGGGGGTAGTTGTTTCTGCTCTATATTCCGATTTGGAGGCCGAGGTCCAGGCTGCCCAGACTGAGGCACCTGCCCGTTGTCCTTCTGGGAAGTTGTTTGTGCCTCCTGAGCTACGTCACAAACTCTTCAAGGAGCATCATGATACGGTTCTTGCTGGTCACCCCGGGAGTAGAGCCACGGTAGATCTCATTGCTCGGAGATTTTGGTGGCCGGTTCTTCGTAAGTCGGTGGAGGGTTTTGTGGCTGCTTGTGAGACGTGCGCTCGCGCTAAGGTCCCTCGTTCACGACCTTCAGGTTCCCTTCTCCCGTTACCCATACCTTCCCGTCCTTGGACACACCTGTCCATGGACTTTATCATGGATCTTCCTCGTTCCTCGGGGAAGTCGGTGATCCTGGTGGTCGTGGACCGTTTTAGCAAGATGGCTCATTTCGTTCCTTTCCCTGGTTTACCCAATGCTAAAACGTTGGCGCAAGCTTTTGTCAACCATATTGTTAAATTGCACGGCATTCCCTCTGATATTGTTTCCGATAGAGGCACGCAGTTTGTGTCCAGGTTCTGGAAGGCTTTCTGTTCCCGCCTGGGGGTTCGGCTGTCCTTCTCTTCTACTTTTCACCCGCAGTCGAATGGTCAGACTAAGCGCCTCAATCAGAATCTGGAGACATATTTGCGCTGCTTTGTGGCAGAGAACCAGGAGGATTGGTGTTCATTTCTCCCTCTTGCTGAGTTTGCTTTGAACAACCGTCGTCAGGAATCTTCTGATAAGTCACCATTCTTTGGTGCATATGGGTCCCATCCGCAGTTTGGGACATTCTCGGGAGGGGCTCTTTCTTGTTTACCTGAGGAGGAGAGATTTTCCTAGTCTTTGTCTACCATTTGGCAAAAGATTCAGAGTAATCTTAGAAAGATGAGTGAGAAGTATAAGCGTGTGGCTGATAAGAGACGTGTGCCTGGTCCGGACCTGAATGTGGGTGATCTGGTGTGGTTGTCTACAAGAAATATTAAACTGAAGGTTCCCTCCTGGAAATTGGGTCCCAAGTTTATTGCGCCTTATAAAATGTTGTCAGTCATCAATCCTGTTGCCTTCCGTCTTGATCTTCCACGGGTTTGGAAGATACATAATGTATTTCACAGATCTCTCTTAAAACCATATGTCCAGCGCACGGTACCCTCCTCTTTGCCGCCTCCTCCTCCGATTTTGGTTGATGGCAATCTGGAGTTTGAGGTTTCCAGAATTGTGGACTCTCGCATTGTCCGTGGTTCTCTTCAGTACATCGTTCATTGGAAGGGTTATGGTCCTGAGGAGAGGATGTGGGTTCCGGTGTCGGACATTAAAGCCACTCGCCTCATCAGGGCATTTCATAGGGCTCATCCTGAGAAGGTGGGTCCTGGGTGTCCAGAGTCCACCCGTAGAGGGGGGGTACTGTCACTACCAGAGCTTTGAGACGTTCTCACAGCTCTGTTTCCCCACCCCGTGATGATGTCACTTAGAGTTTGGAGGAGTTCTCACTGCTCTGTTTCTCCACCCCTGTGATGATGTCACGTAGAGCTTGGAGGAGTTCTCACTGTTCTGTTTCTCCACCCCTGTGATGAGGTCTTTACTCCCAGCTGTTCCTCCTGCATTTGATTTCCCTGCCTTTAAATCACCCCTCCTCCTATTGTAGGGCGTGGATTATATTTCTCATTTCAGTTGTAGCTCTTGCCTGAGTATCTTAACTTGTAAGCTATCAGTTCACTGGACCTGTGTTCTGCTGCAGCAAGCACTCAGATATTGCCAGCTGTCCTTGGATCCGTCTTCTCTGCGGCTGCAACTCCTTCAGCTAAGTGTGCAGACATTGTTGTGTACCTGGTTATTTTCTGACTGGATCTGAGGTGGCCACGGTTCCCTCCATATACTGAGCAGGGCACCGGTGGTCGTGCCCCTTCCACTATTGTAGGGGTTACAGTGGTCATCAGTCTTAGGTACGCGGGCATGCCTCGTTCCACCATTTGGATCCGGGCATGTGCTTTAGCAGCATAGGAAGAGCTTTGAGGGTCTGACAGGGGTCACCCTTTATCTTCCCTAGTTTGGGTCCGGTCTGTAGCTCTTTGTTCTGTGATTACTCTTGTTGCTCACAAACAGCCGTGACACTAGGCTATAAGAAGATTGCCAACACCCTGATACTGAGCTACAGCACGGTGGCCAAGACCATACAGCAGTTTAACAAGACCGATTCTACTCAGAACAGGCCTGCCATGGTTGACCAAAGAAGTTGAGTGCACATGCTCAGCATTATATCCAAAGGTTGTCTTTTAAAAATAGATGTATGAGTGCTGCCAGGATTGCTGCAGAGGTTAAAGCGGTGAGGGTGTCAGACTGTCAGTGCTCAGACCATACGCAGCACACTGCATGAAATCTGCATCGCTGTCGTCCCAGAAGGAAGCCTCTTCTAAAGATGATGCACAAGAAAGCCTACAGTTTACTGAAGACAAGCAGACTAAGGACATGGATTACTGCAACCATGTCCTATGGTCTGATGAGACCAAGATAAACTTACTGTACTTGGTTCAGATGATGTCAAGTGTATGTGGTGGCAACCAGGTGAGGAGTACAAAGACAAATGTCTCTTGCCTACAGTCAAGCATGGTGGTGGGAGTTTCACGGTTTGGGTTGCACGAGTGCTTCCAGCTGTGGGGAGCTACAGTTCATTGAGGGAACCATGAATACATGTACTGTGACATACTGAAGCACAGCATGATGCCCTCCCTTTGGAAACGGGGCCGCATGGCAGTATTCCTACATGATAACGACCCCAAACACACCTCCAAGACGACCACTGCCTTACTAAAAAAACTGGGTAAAGGTGCTGGACTGGCCAACCATGTCTCCAGACCTCAACCCTATTGAGCATCTGTGGGGCATCCTCAAATGGAAGGTGGAGGAGCGCAAGGTCTCTAACATCCACCAGCTCTGTGATATCGTCATGGATGGAGTGTAAGAGGATTCCAGTGGCAACTTGTGAAGCTCTAGTGAACTCCATGCCCAAGAGAGTTAAAGGGGTTATCCCACTTTGCATTTTCATACTTACCTGCTGCCAGCAGGCCGTTCACTTCCTAGATTCTGGCCGTGGCGGGCTTCATCTTGATTGAAGTCTTCTCCCGGCCGGGCCACGCGCTGGACTGAATGCGCACACCGCCGCGCATGCGCCATGGTGACTTATTCCTGGCCAGTATAGTACAGAGCTGGCGTGCGCATTCGCGGCTCTTAACTATTCTGGCCAGGAAGAAGTCACCATCGTGCATGCGCGGCAATGTGCGCGTTCAGGACAGCAAGCGGCCCGGCTGGGAGAAAAGAAGGAGTCTTCTGCACAAGCACGGCCACCGGGATTCCGGAGAAGAGCGGTGGCCGTAACCAGGGGAGACCAAATTACAACAATGAGGTAAGTGGGGAAGAATTTTTTCTCCTAAATGGTTGGTTAATCAAATATATTTACAAAAATGATCACTGTCAAATCATTAATAGATTTACCAGTGATCATTATGATGGGATAAGCCCTTTAAGGCAATGCTGAGCATGACACTTTGGGCACAATTTGGCCATTTTCACTTAGGGGTGTACGTACTCACTTTTGTTGCCAGTGGTTTAGACATTAATAGCTGTGTGGCAAGTTATTTTGAGGGCACACCAAATTTACACTGTTATACAAGCTATACACTGGCTACTTTACATTTTATCAAAGTGTCACAACTTCAGTGTTGTCACATGAAAACATATAATAAAATATTTACTAAAATGTGAGGGGTGTACTCACTTTTGTGAGATAATGTAACTGTGTATGTAATAAATGTGTATAAGCATGTATAGCAAGGTATTTTAGTGATTCTTTCCCCTTTAATTCCTTGTAATGTAGTGGGTTAGTACCTACAGTAGCCACTTTCCTGAAATAACGGTACATAGTGCACACTAAAGACCTTTAGGAGGGGCCAGGAAAGTAGAAAACATCTAGCCCGATGGGGAGATTGCCCATTTGTTTTTGGCTTGGGTGACTATTACCTATTTTACTCTGTATGTTATCTTATGTAAATATCTTTTATCATAGTCTAGTAAACTTTTATGCACCTAAATTTTGTTAAGGGGTTGCGCAGCCTGTTTGTCTTGATGACCTATTGTAACGTAACGTGAATTCAAAACATTTGAGAATGCTTATGTAGCCTTAGTGAATAAATATATTTACTAAGTGAGATTAAATATAAGATAACACAGACAAATCACATACTGAATAATAAAAAGTAAATACATCACTATTATTGGGTGAGACATGATCATATAACATGGCTGTCTAACACATGACCAACACCGGGTGTACAAGAGATAGGGCAAATCAATACTTATATCCTACCTAGGATGAAGTTCTTGGTGGAGTCCCCTGAATGATTGTGTGCCACAGAGTTTAAACCTGTTAGCCCCTCCTCCAGTGTGCAGCACAAATGTCTCTGAGATCACTCAGGAATATGGTCAGCACACTGGGGGATGCCTACTACATTACCAGGCACATCATCTCACAGAATGGTAATAATAAAAGGGAACAGAATTAAAGGGACAGAACTAATCAGTACTTAAAAAATATCCTTACAATACACCTATCCTCAGGATAGCTCATCAATATCTGATCTGCAAGGGACCAACACCCAGCACACTCACGCATCAGGTCTTTGAAGAGGAGGCGGCGCTCCATGTGTCCCAAATGCACCCAGGTATTTTGGGGACAAGGGGCTGCAGCAGGCGGATCACACTGTAGTCAATGGGGATCTGGCAGCTCGCTGCATTATCTGGCTATTCCGGATACAGCAAATACTGGTTTTTACTCTGCAGGAACGGACTACCAGATTTGAAAATGCAGATATGAAAGTAGGGCAAGTGAGACAGAAGTTAAAAGGGATATCCCACAAAAAGGATTACTATGCAATAGTGCATTTCAAATGAAGTATTGCCGTATTGAAATATACATGCATTCACGGAGAAGGAAATTGGGGGAGATTACACACAATGGGTGTCACGTAGGGTACTTTCAAATTAGCGTTTTTTGTGGATCCGTCATTGATCTGCAAAAGAGCTCCCGTTACCATAATACAACTGAATGCTCGCAGCGTTATTCTGTCCGCGATGGGAGCATAACCGAACGGAACAGATTTTGGTGCACTCCGTTTCGTTCAGCTTTGTCCCCATTGTCAATAAATTGGGACAAAACGGAAGCGTTTTCTTCCGCTATTGAGATCCTATGAAGTTCTCCTGTCAGTTGCCAAACCCAAAGTGCCAGATAGAGGAGCATGGGTCGTCACTACACAGAACACATTTCCAATGGCGCCGTGCTTTACAATGCTTAACAATGTGCTTGGTTTGTTTGTAAGGCATCTTACAAACACGCGTGACAGATTGGCTCCGGATGCGTTGTGAGGGATCAGAATCCATTTTCTATAAACATGTCCTCCATCTTGTGCATATGGGAGATTTAGGTCAGGTCCTAAATGGATCTTACAGGGTTAAATAGACAGATAACAATAATGTCTAAAAACAAGGACAAAAAGTCAGTTTATGTGGGTGATAGAACCCACCCCCTCCCCACAGTTTCCTCTCAAGCAGAGCTATCTGTCTGATCCTCAGGAAGTGTGTGTGTGTGTGGGGGGGGGGAGATAGGAATGGAAACATAGCGTGTCAGTTTCCCGAGGGCTCAGATCCCTTTTAAATTTGGATTTCAACAATCATAGGTAAAGGGATATTTCCCTAACAAAATCTTGCCGCCCAATGTGGGGCTCAACTAAAGCTCACTTCATCTGGTCTACGACAAATTGGACGTTCCGGTCTGGGATTTGCAGATATGAGAATTAGCGCTAAAAGGTAAGAGACTTTATCTTACACTATATCTGTGTCTGAGTGGTTTGTCCAGTTCAAGGATCTGGTGATTGAATGTACGTATAAGTCCTTCTATAGTAGAGCCTATTTTTGGTAAGAACCTGAAAATGACTATGATTGTTCGATTTTGAGACCTAAGAGATGGACAGTTTCAATGGGAAAGTCTTTGGTTTAGTTTTGGGAGTTTTGGTATATGCCTCATTTGTTCTTTATTGTATGTGAAAAATATTGGAGAATTACAGGAAGGGTAATCAAAGTCCTTGGACTCCAATGTCCAGTTTGTGAGGTTTTGATTGGTTAAGAAACTCAGTAACAGACTACACTAGGTAAATATAGTGGGGAAATTCAGAGGAAACTGAGGGAAAATAGACCTCTGAATAATTGTTTAACTTTCTGTGGAAAAAGATTAACATACACAATGGGGAACAATTTCAATATACCAAAGTGTTACAAAACAGCTAAGACTTTAGTCAAAGAGAGGGAAGGAAAAGAAGGTTTGAAAAGTATTTACAGGGTATTGAAGATGGTAGGAATGAAGGATGGAAATTTTAATGTGGATACTTGGGAAAGATTCAGAAGGACACATTGTGGTTGGATAAAGGATCATGGATGTGAAGAAGTAGTTAATACCTGGGTTAAAGTGGCAGAGGAAGTTAAAACTGAGGGGGTGGCGAGGAGAAGTAGTCAGAGGTAGACTGTTGTATACTTAGAAATCAAAAGACAATGACACTCCCCCATATCCAACTGCCCCTAGACCTCCAAGAGGGAATGGACAGGAGGGATGGACTTGTAATGTCTATGGCAATCAGAATCCAGACTGGGCCAATGCGTGCCGAGCCTGTGGTGCCCCCGACCCCACAGACCTGTAGAACTCTACCCTATTCTGACTAAGACAAGACTTCTACCCAGACCCACAATAGGACAACAGGTGGCAATGGGAGGAGAACCTGATACAACCTCAGTAACCAGCCGGAATCAGGAACCTGAATTTCTTAATGCCAGTGTGACTGAGTACCACCCCTGGAGTCCGAAACACCAACTCAGACTTTTGACCCGACTGCCCGACCCTCTGACGAGACCTATGCCTACTTCTAGGATGTTGATGAAGATGGGCGATATGACTTTATGAACGAACACAGAAATGTCCCCATGGATATTATGACTAGAGACTGGGACAAAACTTTACAGTCTGGGACTGAATTTGGCAGGGTTTTTACAGAATGGGCCAGTTTAAGGGAGGAAGAAAGTTCCCGATGTCTTAAAGATATAGTACAGGGTCCTCAGAAGACTTTAGAGACTTATGCTGCAGGACTAAGGACTATCTGGACCGACATAGGTTGGGATCAAGCTGGAAAGATGGGAGAAAAACTGTTGACATGTGCATTCATGGAGGAGCTTTGACCCACCCTCCAGGCTAAGCTGAAAGCTTGTAAACCTGAATGGCGTGTGACCCCTTTAACCCAATTAATTGCTGCAGTCAAATGGTTAGAACTAGACATGAAGAAAAACCCTACTCCAGTTAAATACATGGGGCAGGGCACCAGTCCCAAACCCAAACATGATTTTAAATGTTACAATTGCAGCAAACCAGGTCACACGAAGAGAGATTGGGTTCCCAGGAAACCTAGAGACATCGGTGGCCAATTTAGACCACAATCACCACAGTCTTTAGACTAGAATACCGGTACCCCGTGACGGTTCTGCCTGTAAAAGTAGAGTCCGTGGGCCCCCAAATACATATCCCGCTATCCCTAGGAAATAAAAAGGCAGTACCATTCCTGGTCAACACGGAGGCAGCTAAAACAGTTGTTTTCCAGAACTTTTTAAAACCCTACCATGGGTTTCACTGGGGAAATAGTGTTTGTCCGTGAGTCTGAACCAGTCAAACTAAAAATCAAAGACAGTACTGTTATCACTCAAATTTTGGTAAAGGATGATCTCCCTGAACCTATTCTGGGAACTGATGTACTCCAAGCGCTCGGGCCAGTATCCATCTACACCCAGATGGGACTAGTCATGTAGACTTTGGAGCCTCAGAAGAAGTTCTCTGCCCAATAATGGCGTCAATAACAGTGGCTGAATTAAATCTTCCTGATTAGACAGAATCTGAAAAGAGTGTCCCCGAGAGCCTTTGGGCCACCTCAAAGACGGACATAGGCAAATTACCCGTGTAGCCTGTGATGGTGTCTCTAAAGCCCAGGTGTCAGCCCCTGCAAGTTAAACACTACCCATTGAGTCACGCTCAGGAAATAGCAGTGTCCAGCCAAACAGATGATTTTCTCCGTGCAGGTGCTCTCATCAATACTGTGTCCCCGGCAAACACTCCCCCATTTCCAGTGAAGAGGGCTGTTAAGGGTCAGCCAGTCACATATCGAATGGTCCAAGATCTTCGAGAGGTCAAGCAAAGTCACAGTCCTACAAATCCCAATAGTGCCCAATCCGCACACTGCTATCCCAAGTTCCGTCCACAGCTACCTGTTTCACTGTGATTGAACTGGCAAATGCATTTTTCAGTGTACTTCTGCATCCAGATTGTCAGCATCTTTTTGCTTTGCAGTATACATGGACTGTTTTACCCCAAGAGGCCCAGAACTTGCCCACCATGTATAGTCAGGCCCTATAATCTGTCCTAGCCAACTGGCCCCCTTCTGGAACTGTGGTCTAATTGCAATATGTCGATGACTTACTTAGGAGTGGCAGCTCCGTTTCAGCACACATAATGTTTCTCCAAGAAAATGGGTGTACCGTTTCTAGGCATAAACTACAGTTTTGCAAAGAAAGGTGATATTTTTTTGACACTGCCTTTTGCACGGTGCCCAGCACCTCACCCCCGAACGAAAAAAGGCAGTGGAAAAGATACAGGTGCCCAAAGGAGCACAGAACATGAGAGTATTTTTGGGTCTTGTCTCATACTGCCGTCCCTGGATACGGCACACATCTATGTTAATGCAGCCCCTCTATAACTGTTTGTCTTCTGATCCCTTTCATCTTACAGAAGAAGCTGTTAATAACTTTCATACTTTGAAACTGTGCATACTGTCTGCCCCCGCTCTGGGCATTCCAAAATATGACAAACCTTTCTGTTTGTTTTGTTCTGAAATGCAGGGGCATAACACTGCTGTACTGACTCAGAAACACGGAGATCGGCAACGCCCCGTTGCCTACTTTTCTGCTAGTCTCAATCCTGTTGCCAGAGGCCCCCTCTTGTGTCAGGGCAGTAGCGGCAGTGCAAGCTATCACTGAAAAAGCTTCTGAAATTGCTCTGGACTACCCTGTAACTGTTCAAACTCCTCATGAAATTCAAGGCATTCTCACTCAAGTGCAACGAAAACATATCTCCATGACCAGACAACTAAGACTACAGTGTGCACTCCTCATGCCTGCAAACATCTCATTCAAACATTGTACTACTCTAAATCCTGCTACTCTGTTACTGATTACAGATTCAGAACTGGGGGAGGGAGGTGTATCAGAACTTTTAACTGATCTTGTCTAACAAGACCCTCATGATTGCGTACAATTAATGCAGCAGGAAATGTCTGGTTTTGAACATGTTTATAAAAATCCAGGCTACATGCACACGAACGTTGTTTGTTTCCCTGTCCGTTCCGTTGTTTCTTTTGCGGATAGGATGCAGACCCATTCATTTCGATGGGTCAACAAAAAATGCGGCCAGCACACTGTGCTACCCGCGCGCGTTCCTTAGCCCCGCCAAAAAATAGAACATGTCCTATTCTTGTCTGTTTTAGGCATTGTTACAATGGATCCGCAAAAAAAGAAAGGAAGGATGGCATACAGATGTCAACGTTGTTTTTTTTTTGCGGAATGCATGTAGCCTTATCCTGACTGAGTATTTGGTAGATGGAAGCAGGTTCATGGGAGTGGATGGCCGGTTCCATACTGGATATGCAGTGATCACACAGCACGAGGTAGGTACAGCTGAACCACTCTGACATCATATGTCAGCACAAGCGGCAGAGTTGAAGGAATTCACGTAGGTGTGCAAAATGGCCAAGGGGAAGAAGGTGAACATCTACACAGACTCAAGGTACGCTTTTGGTATTGCACATGACTATGGCCCTATTTGGCGGGCCAGGGACTTCCTAACATCTGCAGGCCAGCCTATAAAGAATAAAGACTCTATACTAGAACTTATGAACTCTCCGTTCTTACTAGAGGAAGTTGCCATCATCAAGGTCAAGGCACACACCAGGCACACCACGGTGGAGGCAAAAGGTAACGATCAAGCTGAGAAAGCGGCCAAACAAGCCGCACTACAGCCCGTAAAGACTGTCCCCACCCCGGTAAAAATCCTGAAGCCTGAAGACGTGTCTGTAAGTATGCTCCAGAAAATGACTGATCAAGCCCCTCCTGAGAAAAAAGAACTTTGGGCAAAGCACGGGGCCAAGGCTGATGTACAAGGAATCTGGAGAAACAAAGAAAGGATATGTTTACCTCGTCCAATGTATCCTGCTATGGCACAGGAGGCCCATCTGTCTAAAAGTACTATGGTAAGTGTTGTAAATGCTGGTTAGATTGCACCAGGGTTTTCCACAGTAGCAGCTCGGTTTGTACATAATCCTGGTCAACATGTGCCTGTGCTGCAGACCGCAAATTGCCATCTGCAATGCATGGGTAATGTTCATGTGCATGGCTGGTCGTGGGGGGGGGGGGGGGAATTGGGGTGCAAACTGTGCAATTGCTTAGGGCCTCCATGGTCTGAAGGGGTCCCCTGCTTCAGAGCTGCTTTTCAACTGAACGTCTGTGGAACCAACGGGCGGACAGCTGAAAATCTGCACTTTACAATGTCCATTCCCCTTCCTGTATACATAACACAAGTCATTATGATAGTGCAGCTCCGGACACCAGCAACACTCTTCTACTGGAGCTGTGGGACCTGCCATGATGTCACATGCAGGAGGCGGAGCTCAGCAGAACAGAGGGGGATGAAGGACCTGCGATGACATCACAATTATATGACCAGAACAGGAGGTGTAGCTATGCAGTAAAGTAAAATAGAAGACCAGTGATGCATGGGAAGAAGTAAAGGATTCAATGTAAGTGCCAGGGAAGTGCTGGGAGCAGGGCCGTCTTTAATACTGATTAGACCCTGGGCACAAGTGCCGCTTCCGCATTCATGGGTCCATACTTTATTAAACGCCTCCGGACCGCCTAACGCAGGAGGAGGCGGTCGATTCATTCCTCATAGATGCATCCGTGCGTCATCTTGCGAGACACGAGATTACGCACACAGCCGGCCCGCGTCGACAAAAGTTAAAGGAGTATTTAGTCACCAGCCTGCCAGTCAATGATCATCGCTGGCAGGCTGTCAATTTTCAAAAAAACGAATCAAAAGCCATTTAACACCTTATATTTATAAATATAAGGTTTTAAATGGCTTCTGTGCTCCTCTACTGGTCATTTTCGTCGGTTGGTCCCAGCAGAGGAGCACAGATCACTGTAAGTACACAAACACCACACATTTAGCCCAAGATCGCTACTGCATCAGCATTGGTACTTTTATAGTATCTGTAAGTGATCAGAACTGATCACTGTCAGATCTATAATAGTATTAGTGTCACCTTAGTCCACCCAAAATGCAGTGTTTGCCTGATCAGGCCTGATCAGTCGCCCACACGTGCGTTCACCCACTCCTGCCCCGCCACAGTAACAAAATTTTTATTTATTTTTTTATCAATGCACAATCACTTTACAAGCGCTGCGGCGATAAAAAAAATCTGTTTTAATATTTTTTATCAATCGCAGCGGCTTCCGGTACTTCGCTAGCCTCCCATTTGTAAGACAGGCTTGCTTTTTTTCTTGGGTAGTCTCAGGGAATACACCCTAAATTTAGTTGACCAAATGGCAAGTAAGGGGTATTCATCTGAAGAGGCCTACAGGTTTCTGACCCAGTCGGATGAGGAATGGGAACCCTCATCTGACGAATCCAGCGGGTCAGAATACGAACCTGTAGAAAGCAGTGGCAGTCTGACCCAAAGTTCGGACGATGAGGTTGAGGTCCCTGATACCACCAGGCGTACCCGGCCCTGTGTTGCTAGACCACAGGTTGCGCAGGATCCGCTTCAAGGGTAGCAGAGTGGGGCTGGCGCTGTCGGATTACGTGGTGAGGCATACACCAGCAGCGCAGCCCATCCTGGACCTAGTACCAGCACTGCCGTACAACATGGTGAAGTGGCGAGCACCAGAAGGGCAGTTGAAGCTGGTACGGTGGCACGTGCAGTAGTTCCCCCTTCGCACCCACCGCACAGACAGGCCCATAGAGCCCCTAGAGTCCCTGAGGAGCTGGCAAACCCTGATTGGCAGCCCCCAACTTCAGCCGCACCAGTAGTTCCCCCTTTCACCGCCCAGTCTGGAGTTCGGGTTGAGACAGCTCAGATCGGATCGGCACAGTTTTTTTTTTTAGCTGTTCTTGACTGCGGAGCTGGTGGACTTAGTCGTGGCAGAAACAAATCGGTATGCCACTCAATTTATAGCCGCCAACCCAGGAAGCTTTTATGCCCAGTCTTTCCGGTGGAAACCCGTCCAAGTTTACGAATTTAAAACTTTTATGGGCCTTATCCTCAACATGGGCCTAACAAAAAAGCATGAATTGCGGTCATAATGGTCCACAAACCCAATTCATCACATGCTCATGTTCTCTGCTGCTATGTCCAGGACACGATTTGAGACCATCCTGCGTTTCCTGAACTTTAGTGACAACAGCACCTCTCGTCCCAGAGGTCACCCAGCTTTTGACCGGCTCCACAAAATTCGGCCCATTTGTTTTTAGAACAGATTGGCTGCTGTGGCACCGCGCGACCTAGTCGCCGGGGCTTCCCCCAACGGCTCATTACCAACCGTCTTGCAAGGGGGGAGAGGGCTGCCTTGTGTAGCGAAGAACTGCTCGTGGTGAAATGGATAGACAAGCATGACGTTTACATGCTCTCCTCCATTCACGCAGACACGACAATACAAATTGAACGAGCAACCAGTGTCATTACAAAGCCCCTCTCGGTCCACGACTATAATTTGCTCATGGGAGGGGTGGACATCAATGACCATATGTTGGCTCCTTATTTAGTGTTCCGCTGCACCAGACGCTGGTATAAGAAGGTGTCTGTATATTTAATTCAATTGGCACTGTATAATAGTTTTTTTGTTCACAGTAAGGCTGGGAGAACAGGATCCTTCCTCAAATTTCAGGAAGAGATCATCGAGAACCTCCTGTATCCAGGAGGTTCTGTGGCCCCATCCACCAGTGTAGTGAGCCGTCTACACAAGCGACATTTCCCCAATGTTGTTGCTCTAACCTCAACCCAAGCACCACCCCGAAAAAGATGTTGTGTCTGTAGCAGGAGTGGAATAAGGCGTGACACCCTCTATTTCTGTCCTGACTGCCCTGACCACCCTGCCCTATGCTTAGGGGAGTGTTTCTGGAAGTACCACACACAGGTACACTATTAGCATAGGGATTGCATCACACAGGACAGGCACACAGGGCTGTCACAGAGCTGCTGCAAACCTCTCCTTTCACCTGGGACAAAGTGCATAATGTACTTCGCCACATCTCTGGGCGCTTTGCACATTGTCCGATGGGGAAGGAGAGGTTTGTCCAATAAAGGTAAAAAAGGCAAAAAAATAAATAAATCACCGGTAAGCAAAAAAGGTAATGTTCTGTTCAAATGTTATTATAAAGTTCATGTTAATAAATTTATTGCGTTGCGGCCTGTTTTTTTCTTTTTTCTTTAGTTTTTTTTTACCTTCTAGGTGGACCAACCGATGAACCAGCTGCAGCACTGATGTGCATTCTGACAGAAGCATTGCGCTGCTGTCAGATTACACAAAAGTCGGTGTATGCGGCGCTGCAAGATGAGATTTCTCCTCTGCAGTAAAACAGATACGTTTGCCGATGCTTATGAGCTGAGGGGCGGTGTTCATATGCTTTGGCAAACACTTTGTATATATGTATATATATAAAAAATATAAAAAATCCGGCCAATGATTTATTCATCCACATTGATTGATGTAAATGGAGAAATCGGGTTTGCCAGGGCATACGGGCTGAGTGGGTTTGGATGTTGGGCGGAGCTCCTATGTCCTAGCAGACGCCTTTCCCCTCCTTTTTTTTGGCAGAGATTTTTTCATCCACATTGATCGATGCGAATGAAGAAATCTCGGCCCAGAGGCTGAACGAAAAAAAAAAATCTCATTACCCATATGCTCAATATAAGGAGAATAGCAACAAGTCCTAATGCTGGCCATACATGTAATGATTGCGGAGACCCTCAAATGCCAGGGCAGTACAAACACCCCACAAATGACCCCATTTCGGAAAGTAGACACCCTAAGGTATTCGCTGATGGGCATAGTGAGTTCATAGAACTTTTTATTTTTTGTCACAATGATGTTTTTGTTTTTGTCTTACAAAGTCTCATATTCCACTAACTTGTGACAAAAAAAATAAAAACTTCCATGAACTCACTATGCCCATCACGAAATACCTTGGGGTGTCTTCTTTCCAAAATGGGGTCACATGTGGGTTTTTTATACTGCCCTGGCATTTTAGGAGCCCTAAAGCGCGAGAAGAAGTCTGGAATCCAAATGTCTAAAAATGCCCTCCTAAAAGGAATTTGGGCCCCTTTGCGCACCTAGGCTGCAAAAAAGTGTCACACATGTGGTATCGCCGTAAAAGTTGGGCAATGTGTTTTGGGGTGTCTTTTTACATATACCCATGCTGGGTGAGAGAAATCTCTCTGTAAAATGACAACTTTTGTATTAAAAAAAAAAAAAAAGGGAAAAGTTGACTTTTAGAGAGATATTTCTCTCACCCAGGATGGGTATATGTAAAAATACACCCCCAAAAACATTGCCCTACTTCTTCTGAGTACGATACCACATGTGTGACACTTTTTTGCAGCCTAGGTGGGCAAAGGGACTCAAATTCTATAGAACACCTTTAGAATTTCACAGGGCATTTTATTTATTTTTTTACACATTTGGATTTCAAACTACTTCTCACGCATTAGGGCCCCTAAAATGCCAGGGCAGAATAAATACCCCACAAGTGACCCCATTTTGGAAAGAAGACACCCCAAGGTATTTTGTGATGGGCATAGTGAGTTCATGGAAGTTTTTATTTTCTGTCACAAGTTAGTGGAATGAGACTTTGTAACAAAAAAATAAAAATCATCATTTTCCGCTAACTTGTGACAAAAAATAAAAACTTCTATGAACTCACTATGCCCATCAGCTAATACCTTAGGGTGTCTACTTTCCAAAATGGGTCATTTGTGGGGTGTTTCTACTGTCTGGGCATTGTAGAACCTCAGGAAACATGACAGGTGCTCAGAAAGTCAGAGCTGCTTCAAAATGCGGAAATTCACATTTTTGTACCATAGTTTGTAAACGCTTTTAATATTGATGAACTATCCTCAGGATAGGTCATCAATATCAGATCGGCGGGAGTCCGACACCCGGCACCCCCACCAATCAGCTGTTTGAAGAGGAGGCACGCGCCGTGCCAGTACTGTCGCGTCTACAGCGGTGAGCAGGTGTAGTTACACCTAACCATCCCATTCATTTCAAGGGGACGGATCGTTCCTATACACTTGTATAGGAGTGATCTGTCCCATTGAAACGAATGGGATCGTCAGGTGTAATTACACCTGCTCACTGCTGCAGAGGAGACGGTGAGTAGGTAAACAGTGAAGCGGAGGCAGCTCTGGCACGGTACGCGCCTCCTCTTCAAACAGCTTATCGGCGGGGGTGCCGGGGTGTCGGACCCCCGCCGATCTGATATTGATGACCTATCCTGACGATGTCATCAATATTTAAAGCCCGGAGAACCCCTTTAACTAATACAGAATGCTTACTAAAATGTGGATTGAGGGGTTAAAAAATAAATAAAAAAAGATATAAAATTAACTCGCCTCATCCAATTGATCGCACAGCCAGACTTCGTCTTCTTGCTTATTCTTTCAGGACCTGCAAAAGGACATTTGATGACGTAATTGCGCCATGCAGTTCCTACTGAATCAAAGGTCCTTTTGCAGGTCCTGAAAGAATAAGCAAGAAGACAATGCTGGCTGTGCGATCAATTGGATGAGGTTATAAGGGAAAAGTTATAAGGGAAAATAATACAGTGACTACACTTTAATGGGGTCCGGGGTTGCTTTCATCCCTATCATCTCCTAGCAACCATGAGTGAAAAATCAAACCGCATGCGCACATGCTTTTTCACGCAGACCCATTCAATTCTATGGGGCCTGTGTTGCGTGAAAAACGCAGAATATAGAACATGCTGTGATTTTCACACCATGCACAAGTGATGGGTAAAAATCACCGGTCATCTGCACAGCCCCATTGAAGTGAATCGGCCCAGATTCAGTGTGCAATGCGTTCACCTCACGCATTGCACCCGCACGGAATTCTCCCCCGTGTGAAAGGGGCCTTACATTCTCCCGCACTAGATGCTAAGTAACAGCATCAGAACACCAGGGAGGAAACATCAGCTTTTCTCCCTGGGCGTTCCTTTTCCCTGGCTGTAGCGCTGTCCATTCGCAGTGCACCTTCTCCCTGGCTGTGACGTTTCTGCACTACGATTGGACAGCACTACAGCCAGGGAGAAGGAACACCCAGGGAGAAAAGCTGATGTCTCCTCCCTGGTGTTCCGATTCTGTTACTTAGCATCCAGCGCGGGAGAATGTAATGGGGACCACAGCGGCACAACGGAGCGGCTCCCAGAAATAATAGTACGTGCAGGGACATCCCCCATGTATGCCCTACATGTCCTGCTACTTAGTTAATAAAGTATGGACCCATGAAAGGTCCTCCAGTGGCCAGCGGGGCTCAAGAGGCAGTTGCCTTGGGTCCCCCAGGAGCAACTGGGCCCGGGGCAGCTGCCCCTTTTGCCCCGCGTTAAAGACTGCCCTGGCTGGGAGTTGTAGATGTCAAGATGAGGTATGAGGAGAGGACTAAAACTCCCAGCATGTCCAGCTTGTTATGTAATATCAGAGTAGATTACAAGAGGTATAACGAGAGAACTACAACTCTCAGCATGTCCAGGCCATTATTATGTAATATCAGGGTACATTACAACACCCTGGATTTGCTGGAAGTTGTAGTCCTCTCCTTTTATACCTCCTCTTATAATGTACTCTGATATTAAATAAAGGCTTGGATATGCTGGGAGTTGTAGTCCCATCCTCTTATATGCCCCCCTGTAATGTGCTTTGATATTAAATAATAATGGCTTAGACATGCTGGGAGTATAGTCCTCTCCTGTTATACCTCCTGCGGCAATGGCCGTCCAACTTCACAAGCCTCAGGCCGCTAGACCTCAATCTGTGAGCCATTAGAACAGCGCAAGAAGCCGCAATAACATCAACGCAACCTCCTGCGCTGGGTCTCGCATGATGACGTGTTCCCGTCAGACCCAGAGCACGAGTGGTGATGTCATTGGTACCGCATGCATCAGGACGCAGCAACACAAGCCACAGATAAAACTGGCGGCGGGGAAAACGGGAGGGAGGTGTTTATTTATTTAGTTATTTTTTATACTAAATGTATCAGCTGTTTGAGGAGACCGTGTGTGCTGTGGTGCGCACGTGTCATCTACCTTCTCACCGCTGTATGTCTATGGGACAGCAGCAGTGAACAGCACGCGCCGTCTGCTCAAACAGCTGATCGGCGGGGGTGTCGGACGTCCGACTGTGTTTTTAGCACATTTGATGATGTTGCCCAGGGCCACATTTTGTCTAAAACCGTCCCTGTTCATGTGCATGCTGCTTGCGAATGCGGACCCATTCACTTGAATGGATCCGCGATCTGCAAGATTCAGTCTGCACAGCAAAAAAAATACACATTCTATTTTTTGGCAGTCGTGTGGTCATGGGTGTGAACATGACATCATTTCTGCAGCCTGGCTGGGAAAAGTGAAGCAATGGCTCAGGATGCAATAGGCGAGTAATGCTGGCTCTCTCCTATACTAAGTACAACAGTCTAGAATGCTTGCTGCAATTATACTTACTTTTACATCCCTGCACTAAGCTATACATATATACACAATAGTGATGCTGAGGGTAGTTTTACACTAGTGTTGTTAGTTCTGGCAGAAGACAGCCTGCCGGAGCTTTCTGGATCCAGCGCTGCCGGATGTTACCGCAATGCCTGCCAGCCTCATGGACTATAAATAGGTCTGGCAGATATCCTGCCAATATGCCGGGATTCAGCTGGACAAAAGCCACTGCACACAAATAGATCCCACTATAGTCAATAGGGCCCGGCCTGCATTGCGGTAACATCTGGCTACGCCAGATCCAGAGGGTCCCAGCAGGATGTCCTCAGCCTGAACTAAGAATGTTTTGTAAAAGAAGCCTAATATGATTCTAAAATTAGATACAAACCTGTACTAGATGATATATACTATATATTATATAGAAGATATATAAATTCATATTCGATAATAATACTAACATTACATCCGACCATGTCCTATAAACACACTATAGATGTACACTGTACAAAATGCACACCACACATATAACATAGCCATAATTAGATAGTATTTTGCGCAACCCTGCTATACATTTATAGAGAGCCACGTACCAGATCTGTAGATAGAAACCCAGTATTTTATACAACACAATACACGTTCTAAGCATAAACTACATATAACACTTCTAGCACATAAAACAGTATGACATACAACCCTCCACTACATAACCCAGTATTTTATACAACACAATACACGTTCTAAGCATAAACTGCATATAACACTTCTAGCACATAAAACAGTATGACATATACAACCCTCCACTACATAACCCAGTATTTTATACAACCAAATACACGTTCTAAGCATAAACTGCATATAACACTTCTAGCACATAAAACAGTATGACATACAACCCTCCACTACATAACCCAGTATTTTATACAACACAATACACGTTCTAAGCATAAACTGCATATAACACTTCTAGCACATAAAACAGTATGACATACAACCCTCCACTACATAACCCAGTATTTTATACAACACAATACACGTTCTAAGCATAAACTGCATATAACACTTCTAGCACATAAAACAGTATGACATATACAACCCTCCACTACATAACCCAGTATTTTATACAACCAAATACACGTTCTAAGCATAAACTGCATATAACACTTCTAGCACATAAAACAGTATGACATACAACCCTCCACTACATAACCCAGTATTTTATACAACACAATACACATTCTAAGCATAAACTGCATATAACACTTCTAGCACATAAAACAGTATGACATATACAACCCTCCACTACATAACCCAGTATTTTATACAACACAATACACATTCTAAGCATAAACTGCATATAACACTTCTAGCACATAAAACAGTATGACATACAACCCTCCACTACATAACCCAGTATTTTATACAACACAATACACGTTCTAAGCATAAACTGCATATAACACTTCTAGCACATAAAACAGTATGACATACAACCCTCCACTACATAACCCAGTATTTTATACAACACAATACACGTTCTAAGCATAAACTGCATATAACACTTCTAGCACATAAAACAGTATGACATATACAACCCTCCACTACATAACCCAGTATTTTATACAACACAATACACGTTCTAAGCATAAACTGCATATAACACTTCTAGCACATAAAACAGTATGACATACAACCCTCCACTACATAACCCAGTATTTTATACAACACAATACACGTTCTAAGCATAAACTGCATATAACACTTCTAGCACATAAAACAGTATGACATACAACCCTCCACTACATAACCCAGTATTTTATACAACACAATACACGTTCTAAGCATAAACTGCATATAACACTTCTAGCACATAAAACAGTATGACATACAACCCTCCACTACATAACCCAGTATTTTATACAACACAATACACGTTCTAAGCATAAACTGCATATAACACTTCTAGCACATAAAACAGTATGACATACAACCCTCCACTACATAACCCAGTATTTTATACAACCAAATACACGTTCTAAGCATAAACTGCATATAACACTTCTAGCACATAAAACAGTATGACATACAACCCTCCACTACATAACCCAGTATTTTATACAACACAATACACGTTCTAAGCATAAACTGCATATAACACTTCTAGCACATAAAACAGTATGACATACAACCCTCCACTACATAACCCAGTATTTTATACAACACAATACACGTTCTAAGCATAAACTGCATATAACACTTCTAGCACATAAAACAGTATGACATACAACCCTCCACTACATAACCCAGTATTTTATACAACCAAATACACGTTCTAAGCATAAACTGCATATAACACTTCTAGCACATAAAACAGTATGACATACAACCCTCCACTACATAACCCAGTATTTTATACAACACAATACACATTCTAAGCATAAACTGCATATAACACTTCTAGCACATAAAACAGTATGACATACAACCCTCCACTACATAACCCAGTATTTTATACAACACAATACACGTTCTAAGCATAAACTGCATATAACACTTCTAGCACATAAAACAGTATGACATACAACCCTCCACTACATAACCCAGTATTTTATACAACACAATACACGTTCTAAGCATAAACTGCATATAACACTTCTGCACATAAAACAGTATGACATACATGGAGTTACATGGTTACACACAGTGATCCCACAGCACAATAACAAGGAAGTTACACATACCCCGAGGTCAGGGTCGTGTCCAGCAGGGAAATGCTCTTAGTCACATGGTCTTCAGCGGTCACGTGATTCTCTGTGCGTTTCCCTTCTGCTCCTCAAAGCAAGGGAGAAGCTGAGGGAGGTCACGTGACTGCACAGGGGGATGGGGGGGGGGGTGTTAACCCTAACGCAGCTGGTTAAAGAAGGAAGAGGGAGAAGTTGCTGCCAGCTATCACTGGTGCAAAGTAAGGAGAGCCATAGGAAATCCTGTGAGGCACAGGGGACATGGTGGGCAGGGTTGTCAATTAGAATATTTCTTTTATATGGACATCTTATCCCAAAATCACGGGCAGCCAACATTTTTTACTGACAAATTGGAAAACCATAACAAATTATAAAGATTCTAAGTAATGCATGTCTGTAGCTCAGTATTCTGATAACAACTCTACCACCGGCCTAAAAAAATCATTGATACATTTTTTTATTTTTTTTTCACAGACACAGGAAAATAGTCGCCTTTTTTTACAGACTGTCCAGAATTTGACTGTACTGATGGTGTGCAGTCTGTTTGAGAGAGGGGGGCATACAGTACATCCACACTGACCAAGAACATGGTTTAGCCCTCATGCACACCACCGTATGTGATTTGCGGTCCGCAAATTGCAGATCCGCAAAAAAAAAAAGTATGGCATCATCATTGAGTACTGTCTGCACGTCACTGATGTCCTCCTCAACTGGCTCTGGGTCAGGAGCCTGACCGCTCCCAACACCAGCTCCCACACCACTCTCCTCATCACTACTTGCCTGCCTAGTGGAGGAAGCGGCGGATGTCTCCTCCACATGTTGGCTTGCCAGTAGCTGCTGACTGTCTTCTAGTAGCCCACAGCATACAATACTTCTCTGGCTGAGGGAACAGAAAAGGACAGAGATAGGTCGAGGACAGGTGAGGGCAGAGGGCCTGCTCCCGGGCCATGCCAACTAAGGGTTGTGTCTCACTAACCCAGTGACTCTTGGCTGGGGGTGTCTGATGTCACTTGCAATGAAGTCGAAGATCGAGTCAACCATTCAAGAACAGCTGGGTTTCTGATCACGACACTACCGCTAGCTGACACTAGGAGCTCAGGCCTCTTGAAGTGACCCCTGCTGCCACAGCCCCCTACTCTGCTGCAATATCTGCCTGCGGCAGAAACATTTAGGTCTCTGCCACTCTCCTGTGCAGGGCCTGGCACTTCTCTGTCTGACACACTGTTAGATCAAATAAATAAATAAATAGAAAATTAAAACACCCTGTAATTTTCTCACTTCACCACACAACGGCTTATAAGCCCCTTTCCCCCTACTAATGCACACAAAAAAGGGGCTTTAAAACAGATAACTGCACCACTGAACGGCAAATATATATATTTTTTTCCACTAATACATGCCACAAAAGGTTTTAGAACATATAACTGCACCACTGAACTGAAAATATATTTTTCTTTTTGCACTAATACACGCCACAAAAGGCTTTAGAACATATAACTGCACCGCTGAACGGCAAATATATTTTTTCACTAATTCCCCCAAAAATATATATATCACACGACCAGGTGTCTATGATCAATGCTAATTATACAATACTGATACCAAGGGGATCACAGACTAATTTACAAATCGGTATCTCAATAAAACATTTAAGTCATACTTATTAAAAGGCCCAAATAATACCGGTAAATAAGAATCAAAATCGCAAAAAGCCACCGCAGATGTTGCTAAATACATATACAAGTTGTGGTTTGTATGACTATGTCCCAGGCACACAAAGGTAATGATAGGAAAGAATAGAGGAGGATAAAAAAGGGTAGGAGGGACATAGGTGCTGGGTCTCTGACCCTACCTAACCCTATGTTTACCTCCTCATATCTATGTGTCCCTAGTTATCCCTATCAATGGCCGGCGATGACTGCCCAGCTTCGTCCAAAAGAATAGAAAGGGAAAAATGGGTACACTATTGTCCACTTGAAAAAAAAAAATACCGTCCCAACGTGTTTCTATGGCATAGGCCAAGTCATCAGGGAACCATTTGGTAAGATAGTATTCAAATGCTTATATGGCCCCAATATTAGGGCCAAAATCAACAATCATAAAGTACATGGCGGTGATCAGTCGCCAGAAGTGAATACTTTTCTATCCGTAGTTGAAGTACGTGGACAAGTAGGTCTCGTGGCACATAACATCCTGTGTGTGGCAGAACCAACGAGAGTCTGCCGACGCAACTTTTTAAAGTCGTGCTGAGACGCCAAATGTCCGCCCCCAAGGCGTCACATGGCCGGTCACGTGATACGTCATGTGACCGGACACACCACGTGATTGCCGAACGCTAGGGGAGGGTGTTTAACAGATAAAGACACGCCCCCTCCCCTGAGGACGGAGGTGGGCAGACCTAAAGTACCGGAGTGCATGAGGACTGGATGGGCCACTCACACTACCTCATGCATCTCCAGATTAGGTGTATTAGTTCAAAGCCTAGCATGACAGGAAAGTAACTGTCTGCTATAGGCGCTAGGGTTTTAAGCATGTACAGGCAAAATCTGAGTTCCAGAGCAATGTGGAAACATCAGTGCATATGTTTTCTAATGCACAAGATAATGGACCGGAACATATCATGATATCAGATGGTAAAAAGTATATAAAGTATAATTACCAATAAAAATGAGAGGTGTCTCAATAGAGAACCTTTAGAGGACCACTGAAAAATGAAAAAGGAAGTTTACTTAACAAACTTGATGCGAGTTAGGAGAAAATACCCAAATTTTGATGATGTTATTCGATATCAATACTACAGGAGGGATCTAAAATAATACAGAGTCATAATATAGAGTTTGGAATCTGCCATATATATAGGCCTGGATGCAATTACACGTCTCAATATGCTACTCAGGGATACGAGTGAATGTCGTTTATATATAGCAGCCAAACAACAAGTGGAAGGCTGAAAAGTCAGCCTGAATTTGTGGGAGGGGCATTTTACCTTCTTAAGCTCCAGCACCCAGCTCCTCAGGGCGCTTCTGGTCATATCTGGATAGGGAGTCGCTTGCTCTGGTACTGCATCCGTGCACATCGTGAGTTGCTTCATCTGCTTTGTTTCGTTTTCCATACACCGCCGTTCACGTCTTCAGGAGAGGTAAATAATGTGCGATGATGCTCCCTGCTCCACAAGGGCTCCTCCAGCGGCGGTCACACACTTCCGGCTCTCTGGATCAGCGTGCGTTTCAGCGTGGAATGCACGCCGATATACATTCCTGGTCCTAACAATTTTTCACCTCCCTCCTGAGGCAGCAGGGGGGGCAGGGTCCAGCCTGCGGGTTACCCCTTCCACAAGGCCTCCCCCGTCCCGTCATTTGCTTGGGCGCTGTTGCAGCCCGGCGTGTGTTCCAGCGTGGAGCACACGCCGGAAATCCTCTGCCAGGCCTGGGCCCCTGGTCACATGTTCGGCGTGCGTTCCAGCGTGGAGCGCACGCCGGAAATCCTCCGCCAGGCCTGGGCTCCTGTCACGTGTTCGGCATGCGTTCCAGAGTGGAGCGCACTCCGGAATCTTCACTCAGGCCCGGCGGACTTAATCGACCTGGCGGCTCCAGTTCGGCGGCTCCAGGGTAGGTAAATTCTGTCCCACACCCGGGTCTCCCGCCCTACTTACTACTCGGGATGGGTGGGCCCTTTATAGCCAGGGAAGGTAGGAACCACCCTCCCCAGGAACCAATGGCAGGCGAGGAAGGTGGAAGGTGTGTACTGGGAATCTCCCTCAGCAAGGCTCACACCTGACAGCCGGATAATGCAGGAACGCTATGCACCCGGAAATGTGCGAGCAGCCTGTGTACTGCGCACACGCACCTCGGGCACCAGGTGTTCTACCGAGCTGAAGGGGAACCCGTGCCCTGCGCCGTGCCCGTGGTCCCAGAGTAGGGGTAACACCCCCTGCTTCCTGACACCTGGATCGCCCAGGCTTACACCTACCTCTGTCTCCTGGACCGCCCAGGCTCACACCTACCTCTGTCTCCTGGACCGCCCAGGCTCATACCTACCTCTGTCTCCTGGTTCACCCAGGCCTGTCATCCTCCCCAGTTATGTTCTATTTCCCTTCCGAACTTTATGGATTTGTCCTCTCGGGAACGTGTTCTGACCATTCACTTGTACGACATTTGGACCAAGGTCAGATGACCCAAGACATCATTACAGGTAGTAGCCTCTAATCCCAGGTACGTTACTCAGACCGACACAAGCCTTCTCGCAGGCACCGGTCGTACTACGTTCCGGTCACATATAGTTATTGCATATTTTTCCTGGAACAGTCTGGTTATGTATTCCCCTGAATCACTCGGGTTTAGGTATTGGCCTGAATCGCTCAGGCTTCTGTATTTTCCCTGGTCTCTCAGTGGGTAGGTAGTGGCCAGGTCCACCCAGGTTCAGGGTAATGCCCGACGCACCCAGGGTCCGTCATCTTCACAAAAGGTGTAGGTAAGCGCCTGATTCGCTCAGGATTCCATCTTGCCTGAACCGCTCAGGATTCAATGTATTTGCCTGAATCGCTCAGGTTCCATGCATCTGCCTGGAACGCTCGGGGGTTTCTCAGCAGGGTCCGGCTGGTTCCTGGTTACCCGGTTCGTGTCCTGCATGTCTGGATTTCTGTTTCCCGCAGGTCTTGTGGCATACAGCGCGACTTCGGGCCCTGATTCTGGTTGTTAAGGGTCATCCAGCAGTTGGCCATGACGCCCAGGCTGCATCCTGGTTCTCCGTCGCTTCATTCCAGTGCCACCAGATCGCACCACTCTCCGGGTCTCGTACCAACGCAAGCTTATTTTCAGGTAAGCAGGGCCTCCGGAATTTCAATCCATCCTCAATTGTGTCGCAGGGCTTCTCCGTGTCTGGTCATTCCACGGTGCCAGGTTTCAGGTAAGGTCCAGCCGTGTGGCGGCTTTACGCTCCTCTGCAGCTCAGAGCCTTCCTTCATTCATCACAAGCTTCCATTCCTAGGTCTTCAGTATCGCCGGAGAGTTGGCAGCGCTGTCCGTGGATTTGGGTAGGTTGCGATTCTTTTTATACCATGGTCATTCCTGTTTCCTTTCCGCTCTCGCCCGGTCACTCGGCCACCGCTTAAAAATAAATAAATATAAATAAAATAGAATAAAAATAAAAAAGGGAATATATATATATATATATATATATATATATATTTAAGTTTTTCGGGAGGGGGGTCTTTTCTGACGCACTCAGGTTGTGTTTTCTCCTGAATATCTCAGGGCGTATTTTCCTGAATCTCAGGTTTTCATATATTTCCATGATTAGCTCAAATTTTCACGTATTTCCACGATTCACCAAGGTCTCATTTCCCTGAATTGTTCAGGTTTTATGTATTTCCCTGAATCGCTCAGGTTTTATGTATTTACCTGAATCACTCAGGTTTCATGTTTTCTCTGAATCACCCAGGTTTTATGTATTTACCTGTATCACTCAGGTTTTACGTATTTTCCCTGAAATCACTCAGGTCATGTGTTTTCCTGAATCGCTCAGGTTTATGTATTTCCCTGAATCGCTCAGGTTTGTATTTTCCTGTCTCTTTCGGGTTGACGGTATTTCCAGGTTGTATGTATTTTCCTGATTCACTCAGGTCACGTATTTCCCTGAATCGCTCAGGTCTTATTTCCCACAGGTTGTACGCATTTGCCTGAATCGCTCAGGTCTTATTTCCCACAGGTTGTACGCATTTACCTGGATCGCTCAGGTCTTATTCCCCACAGGTTGTACGCATTTGCCTGAATCGGTCATGGTTTCAAATATATTTGCCTGAAATGCTCAGGGGTTTTCCCATACCATCAGGAAACTACCAAGCCGGCGTCAAGGTTTCCAAAGTTTTTCCAGGTCCCACCAGAAAGGTGGCTTGGATGATGTCTCCTACACCCAGGCGTTCATAGCCCACTGTCACCGCAAATCTCAGGCTGTCATTTAACACTATCGGCTGTACCTAGCGGGGATACAGCACTGCGCCATGCTTCATAATCCAAAATGGAGGTTCCATTTCTTCAGTGCAGGCAGTCAAGGTGGCCCTTAGGGGGATCCAGAGGTGCGGGGATACCGCCCGTAGAAAGCCTGTATCCGGCGAGATGTTTAGGAGACTGTCGTCCGTGCTGGATAGACATCCTTTTGGGCACTCTCCTAGTTTGGTTATTAAGGCAGCCATGTACCTCGGGTTTTCATGGGTTCCTTAGGCCAGGTGAGTTCACCAGCACCTCCCCTAAACGTCAAGGATTGCAGGTGCGGCAATTGTCCTGGGTCCATGACCCTTTTGTCCTCTGGCTCCCTTCCATGAAATCCAATCAGCATGGGCATCCCTCGGAGGTCAGGTTCTTCAAAACTTCGAACGATTGGTGCCTGGTCATGGTCCTGCGTCAATTGGTAGCCCTGTTGCAAGATGCCCCCCTAGATGGCCCGCTGCTTTCTTGGCATGGGAGCTTCCTGACTTCAATCCAGTTCGTGTCCAACATCAGAACGCTGGCTTCAGGTTTCGGTTACAACCCGCCGGCCATCACAGGATGCTCGCTCCGAATCGGAGCCGCGTCCTCAGCATAAAAAAATGGGGTCCCGGCGCACGTGATCAAATGCATGGATCGCTGGCATTCTTCTTACTTCACGAGGTACATCCCAAACCCAAATGTAGAGATTTCCCAGGCTTTCTGTAACCTTGCTCTCGGAGAGTAATTAAATGTTTTGGACACTACTCTGCTCTCCTCGTCTATTTTCGCCCACTGCTAGGCTTACCCTCGCTCCTGGATCCCGGCACAACACAGCCAGCTTAGGTCAGGGGAAGCGCTTCCCCCTCATCATAGCCCTAAGCCTCTCCCATAATTGTTCTTTCAGACCATTTGGATGTACTGTTTTAAGTTCAAAGATCCACCTTGTTTCTCTTTGGAGTACTCTCTTATCCCAGTCTCCTCCCCTCTTAAATGGAGGGACCATCTCAATCCCCATAGACCTCAAGTTCGAGTAATCTCCACCAGGGCCGGACTGGCCATAGGGCAGACCGGGCATTTGCCCGGTGGGCCGGGCCGCCTCAGGGGGGCCGCCTCAGGGCTCGAGTGTAATGACCGGTGTCACGCACAGGGAGGAAAACAGGGAAAGCCCTGCCTAAGGGAGAGGGAAAGGTGGTGACCCCTAACTCACCTTGCGGCTGGCACCTGACTGCCCTGACGTCCCTAGACGGGTTCCTCACCCGTGCGGCGATCACGTGCCTAAACCCTGGCTTTCCCTGAAATGAGCCCTAGATAGTGAACGGGCCGGTGGGATCGCTAGTCCTCACCACTGCACTAAGAGGGAAACACCAGGGAGAGGACAGACAAACACAGACAAACACAAACACCCAGGTGGACGACAACAACTGTCCACAAAGGTCCAACAGGGATCCGGAGGGTAGCGTTCTGAATCAACAGTCAGAGAACGCAGCAACACAGCTCCAGTGGGTCAGGATAGATGTCCAGGCAGGAAGCTCTATCTCTGGCAACTAGAGAAGTGTGAGAGAGGAATATAAGGAGGTTTGGGAGTGCTGGACAAGGAACAGCTGAGGAGAAGGAGCTACGGATCCCTGAGTGAGCCAAAAGGGTTTGCAAAGCAAACCCAGAAAGCTACCATAAGGAAAACAGCCCTTTCTTAAATAGAGCGTGCAGCCAACCGCTGCGACTTCCTGACCCCGGGTATAACGGAGTCAGGCGTGGTTCTCGATACCCTCGTGACATCGAGTGTTTGTGCCGGGTATGGCCTAATCACACCCCTGTCTGTCTGTGCTCCGCCTCCTGCCAGCCCCGGCCGCACATCTTAATAATCTGTCTGATCAGGGCCGGACTGGCCATAGGGGGGGCCGGGCCGCCTTAGGGCTCGAGTGGGTGTGCCGGTATGGCCTAATCACACCCCTCCCTGTGCTCCGCCTCCTGCCAGCCCTGGCCGCACACTCGCACAGCTTAATCATCATTCACATGAGTCCATGACTGACTGTGACACAAAGACACATGACAATGACATAGATACTTACTGACTGTGTGAGTCCACCCCCACTGCTCCGCCTCCTGTGCCCGGCCTCTGTGACTCCATCTTCCGGCGGCCGGCAGCGTAACGTCGCTCACTCCGACGTCACGCGCCTGCTCCGCCTTCATTAATAAAGAGGGAGGAGCGTTTGACGTGACGTAGTGACTGACGGCACGTTACGCTACGCGGCCGCCTAGTTTGAATGTTGAAGAGCGGGACTGGACTGGAGCAACCACCGCACCAGCCCACCAGCTTCTGCCTGCTCGCCTGCCCCAGTACTAGTGCCCAACTGGCTGTGGCTGCCGCCTGCCCAATCCATGCCCACACCACAGAGTAGACACAGTGAATGGATGTGACGGGACCGGTTGTGGTGAATCGGCATGAATGACAGTCTTTTGTGCACTGCAGCACTCACTGTACTGTCTGTGAAAAAGAAAAACAGTGAATTATACTTGTGTTGTGAATACAATTGGAGTCCTCCTGAGTCCTGACTGTCCCAGGCAGTAAGTTAGTGATGATAGTGATAGATTATATTAGATAGTAACTTTATGTAAGTGAGTGAGCTATTGAGCTTGTAAATAAACTTGTGCAAACTGCAAAGTATATGAGTAGTTTAGTTACTAACTACTCATATACTTTGCACAAGTTTATTTACAAGCTCAATAGCTCACTTACATAAGGAACAGACGTCTTACAACAGGGAGGGACACTGTCAGGGACACTGTTATGGGGGGGGGGCAGAGATGTGATATGTGGATGATGACACATTTATATAGCACAAGATGCTTGCGCTGCCATATATGTGTGTCATCCACAGATCCCTCCGGCCACCCATAACAGTGTCATCCACAGATGCCCCCCCCCGGTATCTGTGTCAGATTCCATCATTCCACAATCCACACAGATGCCACCATGCCAGTGTCATCCACAGATGCCCATACCAGTGTGTCATCCACAGATCCCCCATAACAGTGCGTCATCCACAGATATCCCCATAACAGTGTCATCCACAGAAACAGTGTCATCCACAGATGCCCCATAACAGTGCGTCATCCACAGATGCCCCATAACAGTGCGTCATCAACAGATGCCCCATAACAGTGCGTCATCCACAGATGCCCCCATAACAGTGCGTCATCCACTGATGCCCATAACAGTGCGTCATCCACTGATGCCCATAACAGTGTCATCCACAGATGCCCCCGTAACCGTGTGTCATCCACTGATGCCCATAACAGTGTGTCATCCACAGGTCCCCCATAACAGTGCGCCTGCGAGGAGAGACAGAAAGGATGGCAAATAATCAGTGGAAGCAAGCAGAGGACGGCAAAGCAGACAACTTAATAGCTTCTTTTGTAAGTAAATTGTTTTATTATAAATGTAGTAAGTAAATGTAGTGGTGCTATAATGTGGACCCCAGGCGTCTCTGATGTCCTGCAGGCTGGCGCTGTGGCAGCATACGGTTGGTCAGGCAGCAGAAAGGCTCTGGGGCTGTCATTGTGCTCTGGAACTTTTCCCTTCACAGCCACTGCTATCTCTCTCTTGTACAGTGCAGACTCTGCAAGAGGCTTTCAGTTTGCTCTCCGTCCTCATAAAAGTCTATGGGAATCAAAACAGATCCATCTGGTTCCTGTTATGCAAGTCGGAAAACAAAGTCAATTGTGCTTCCGGTTTTGGCTCCATCCCTAGACTGCAAGGGGGTGGGGCCTGTTGGGTGTCATGTGATTTGGCTGCTCAGTCAAAAATGCCCGGGCCTATTTTTTGTCCCAGTCCGGCCCTGATCTCCACCATGTTCCATCAGAATGTGTTTGGCCAAAGGGGTATCTCTTTGATATCTCAAATCCCCCAGATGCTCTGCCACTCGCCTACGGAACTCCTGGGTGGTTTTTCCTATGTATTCCAAACCACACACACAAGTCGCCCTATAAATGACGCCTTTCGTTCGACAATTTATAAAGTGTTGGATGGTATACTTTTTACCTGTGATCCTACTCGTAAAAGAATATTGCTGGGCGATAAATGTGCAAGCTACACAGCCACTGCAGCGAAAGCACCCTACAGTGCACTGGAGCCAAGTCCCTGCACCCGCCGGTGCCTCGCTGAAGTGACTATGCACCAGACGGTCATGTAGGCTGCACCTTCTACGGAAGGTGACTTGTGGTATCTCTGTAATCACCTTTTTGATGTCTGGACCTAATTGTAGAGTCCCCCAATGTTAATGTTAAAGCACCATTCTCGCTTCCTTGGCTGCCACATCATAAGTACCTATTAGGCGGATCTTATTTGCCAAGGATTCCTTTTTCTTTATTTTAGGATGCAATAGATCCGTACAGTTGCTATTACATGCTCTCTTACAGGCTGCCTTAAGTACGTGGACAGGGTATTCTTTTTCCAAAAACTTAGTGCGGAGATCATCCGCTCGTTCCTTGAAATCCTTACCATTGGAACAATTCCTTTTCATCCTGAGGTGATGTTCCGTTGGGATACCTTTTTTTTTAGATAAGGGATGATAGCTAGTCCAATTTAAGAGTGAGTTGGTAGCTGTAGGTTTTCTAAACGTTTTAGTTGTAATCTCACCCTGTTGACCCCTGGCAATCACAATGTCTAAAAACGGAAGTGCAGCCATCTAAAATTCAAAGGTAATCCTCATGCTGATCTCATTTGCATTCAATTCTTGCACAAAGTTGACAAACTCATTCTTTCCACCTTTCCAAATCAAGAAGATGTCATCGATTAATCTGTTGTTAATGTAGATATTGAATCAAAAATACTAGTCCTTCTAAGAATTTTTTCTTCACTATTCAATTCCCCTGATGATTCCCAAGGCAGGGATGAAACGTGGCATGTAGGGATTTAGTGAGGGCTTTTGTAGGGAACAGGCCCCATTTTTGGGACAGGATCCGTATGGGGTTGCATATTAGGGCGTTTTAGGTCTTGCATCACTCCTGCTTTGACACTAGAGCATCAGCCACCAACTGCCTCTGGCCACTGCTGTGAGAGACTCGTTCTGATCACACTTTCCACTTTGGAGGCGGTAAGATCGTGCCTTTTTATCACTACTGATTGAACTATATCCTGGGGTTTGATCAGTGATCTGGCTTTTTTATTATTCACTGTATCGATTGGTTAGTGTATTTTTCAAAATACCTAGTAAAAGTTTTATGTGATTAGTATTCCCAGTCCACAGAGTATTTTGAGTTTATTGGGGTGTGTGACGATATAACGTTATTCCCTCTGAAAGAGCAAGTCCTATAAGACTACAAGGAAGGGACTTATTAATGTTTACATTTAATACACAATAGTGCAGTGCAATACAAAAAAACTAGTGTCAGATTCATCTACTGAATGGGTTAGACCCCCCACTGGTCTAGCAGCCAACATGTCTATGGTGGCTGTGCATTTTAAGTATCCCCCTCCCAGGTCTTCATTAGGATCGCCAAATAGGTTTGCAATTAGCAGGCCAGTGTTAAATGGGGGCTTCCTCTGAGAATGTGGAGTGTCTCACCTAGTCTTCAGACGGGCTGGCATCAAGAGGCACCATTTGCATTTTCTTAATAGAGCAATAGCCACTGCTATATAATTAGCTATTGATAATGTAAGTTTAGGAGAATATGAGATCTATCTATCTGTCTGTCTATCTGTCTATTCACCTCAGATTTCGTTACACACACCACAAAAGGCTTCAGAACATATAACTGTAACGCTGAACGGCAAATATATTTTACTTTTGGCACTAATACACAACAAAAAGGGCTGTAATTTTAGCATTTCACCACACAACGGTTAATAAGCCCCTTTTTCCCCACTAATACAAGCTAAAAAATGCTTTAGAACATAAAACTGCACCTCACAAGGGCAAATAAGATATAGAAATATTTCCTTGTAATAAACCCTGTTAATGCCTGTATCAAACAGCACTTGCACCTTAACCACCTCCCGACCGCCTAACGCGCCGATGCGTCCGGGAGGTGGTTGATTTGTTCCTCCTGGACGCATCGGCGCGTCATCTCGCGATACCCGAGATTTCCTGTGAACACGCGCACGCAGGCGCGCGCGCTCACAGGAACAGAAGGTAAGCGAGTGGATCTCCAGCCTGCCAGCGGCGATCGCTCGCTATCAGGCTGGAGATGTGATTTTTTTTAACCCCTAACAGGTATATTAGATGCTGTTTTGATAACAGCGTCTAATATACCTACTACCTGGTCCTCTGGTGGTCCCTTTTGTTAGGATCGACCACCAGAGGACACAGGTAGGTCAGTAAAGTCGCACCAAACACCACACTACACTGCACCCCCCCCCCGTCACTTATTAACCCCTTATAAACCCCTGATCACCCCATATAAACTCCCTGATCACCCCCCTGTCATTGATCACCCCCCTGTCATTAATCACCCCCCTGTCAGGCTCCGTTCAGACGTCCGTATGATTTTTACGGATCCACAGATACATGGATCGGATCCGCAAAACACATACGGACGTCTGAATGGAGCCTTACAGGGGGGTGATCAATGACAGGCAGGTGATCACCCATATAGATTCCCTGATCACCCCCTGTCATTGATCACCCCCCTGTCATTGATCACCCCCCTGTAAGGCTCCATTCAGACGTCCGTAGGATTTTTACGGATCCATGGATACATGGATCGGATCCGCAAAACACTTGCGGACGTCTGAATGGAGCCTTACAGGGGGGTGATCAATGACAGGCGGGTGATCACCCATATAGATTCCCTGATCACCCCCTGTCATTGATCACCCCCCTGTCATTGATCACCACCCTGTAAGGCTCCATTCAGACGTCCGTATGATTTTTACAGATCCATGGATACATGGATCGGATCCGCAAAACACTTGCGGACGTCTGAATGGAGCCTTACAGGGGGGTGATCAATGACAGGCGGGTGATCACCCATATAGATTCCCTGATCACCCCCTGTCATTGATCACCCCCCTGTCATTGATCACCACCCTGTAAGGCTCCATTCAGACGTCCGTATGATTTTTACAGATCCATGGATACATGGATCGGATCCGCAAAACACATGCGGACGTCTGAATGGAGCCTTACAGGGGGGTGATCAATGACAGGCGGGTGATCACCCATATAGATTCCCTGATCACCCCCTGTCATTGATCACCCCCCTGTAAGGCTCCATTCAGACGTCCATATGATTTTTACGGATCCATGGATACATGGATCGGATCCGCAAAACACATGCGGACGTCTGAATGCAGCCTTACAGGGGGGTGATCATCCCATATACACTCCCTGATCACTCCCTGTCATTGATCACCCCCCTGTAAGGCTCCATTCAGACGTCCGCATGTGTTTTGCGGATCCGATCCATGTATCTATGGATCCGTAAAAATCATACGGACGTCTGAATGGAGCCTTACCAGGGGGGTGATCAATGACAGGGGGGTGATCACCCATATACACTCCCTGATCACCCCCTGTCATTGATCACCCCCCTGGTAAGGCTCCATTCAGACGTCTGCATGTGTTTTGCGGATCCGATCCATGTATCCATGTATCCGTAAAAATCATACGGATGTCTGAATGGAGCCTTACTAGGGGGGTGATCAATGACAGGGGGTGATCACCCATATACACTCCCTGATCACCCCCTGTCATTGATCACCCCCCTGTAAGGCTCCATTCAGACATCCGCATGTGTTTTGCGGATCCGATCCATGTATCCGTAAAAATCATACGGACGTCTGAATGGAGCTTTACCAGGGGGGTGATCAATGACAGGGGGGTGATCAGGAAGTCTATATGGGTGATCACCCCCCTGTCATTGATCACCCCCCTGGTAAGGCTCCATTCAGACGTCCGTATGATTTTTACGGATCCATGGATACATGGATCGGATCCGCAAAACACATGCGGACGTCTGAATGGAGCCTTACAGGAGGGTGATCAATGATGGAGGTGATCAGGGAGTCTATATGGGTGATCACCCCCCTGTCATTGATCACCCCCCTGTAAGGCTCCATTCAGACGTCCGCATGTGTTTTGCGGATCCGATCCATGTATCCATGGATCCGTAAAAATCATACGGACGTCTGAATGGAGCCTTACCAGGGGGGTGATCAGTGACAGGGGGGTGATCAGGGAGTCTATATGGGTGATCACCCCCCTGTCATTGATCAACCCCCCTGTAAGGCTCCATTCAGACATTTTTTTGGCCCAAGTTAGCGGAAATATATATTTTTTTGTTTGTTTTTTCTTACAAAGTCTCATATTCCACTAACTTGTGTCAAAAAATAAAATCTCACATGAACTCACCATACCCCTCACGGAATCCAAATGCGTAAACATTTTTAGACATTTATATTCCAGACTTCTTCTCACACTTTCGGGCCCCTAAAAAGCCAGGGCAGTATAAATACCCCACATGTGACCCCATTTCGGAAAGAAGACACCCCAAGGTATTCCGTGAGGGGCATATTGAGTCCATGAAAGATTGAAATTTTTGTCCTAAGTTAGCGGAAAGTGAGACTTTGTGAGAAAAAAACTAAAAAAATATAAATTTCCGCTAACTTATGCAAAAAAAAAAAAATTCTATGAACTCGCCAGGCCCCTCATTGAATACCTCGGGGTGTCTTCTTTCCAAAGTGGGGTCACATGTGGGGTATTTATACTGCCCTGGCTTTTTAGGGGCCCGAAAGTGTGAGAAGAAGTCTGGGATCCAAATGTCTAAAAATGCCCTCCTAAAAGGAATTTGGGCACCTTTGCGCATCTAGGCTGCAAAAAAGTGTCACACATCTGGTATCGCCGTACTCAGGAGAAGTTGGGGAATGTGTTTTGGGGTGTCATTTTACATATACCCATGCTGGGTGAGATAAATATCTTGGTCAAATGCCAACTTTGTATAAAAAAATTGGAAAAGTTGTCTTTTGCCAAGATATTTCTCTCACCCAGCATGGGTATATGTAAAATGACACCCCAAAACACATTCCCCAACTTCTCCTGAGTACGGCAATACCACATGTGTGACACTTTTTTGCTGCCAAGGTGGGCAAAGGGGCACACTACATTTTTGTACCATAGTTTGTAAACGCTATAACTTTTACCCAAACCATTTTTTTTTTTTTTGCCCAAACATTTTTTTTTATCAAAGACATGTAGAACTATAAATTTAGCGAAAAATGTATATATGGATGTCGTTTTTTTTGCAAAATTTTACAGCTGAAAGTGAAAAATGTCATTTTTTTGCAAAAAAATCGTTACATTTTGATTAATAACAAAAAAAGTAAAAATGTCAGCAGCAATAAAATACCACCAAATGAAAGCTCTATTAGTGAGAAGAAAAGGAGGTAAAATTCATTTGGGTGGTAAGTTGCATGACCGAGCGATAAACGGTGAAAGTAGTGTAGTGCCGAAGTGTAAAAAGTGCTCTGGTCATGAAGGGGGTTTCAGCTAGCGGGGCTGAAGTGGTTAATAAGAACTGTTTGCTGGAATTACAGAGCTGTATAATGGCAATTTGGATCCCCAGTCAGTACAGCAAGTGGTAATCGAAATGTTCCTATTGCCCAGGCTGTAACCACCCCTACTGAACCCTGTTCAACATAAATGCTGTGGAATGATTCCTCCCTATCCTTTCCCTACACCTTGAATAATCTTTACCTGCACTTGTAAATTGTTTTTTTAGCACAATGAAGTTTTTTCTAACACTGTCCCTAGCGCCTGCTGACGTCTCTCCCTGCACTAAGCACACTGGAAAATATAACAAACACACTTTATCCAGCTCACCTTCCTGGTCAAAATATGCTCCCGACTCCTGAAACCTTAGGGGAGTGTCCCCATTGCGGTCTGCATGGAACTTGAAAAAAGGAATGGTTTCGGAGTCAAATAGAGATCCTCTTAAAACTTCTTCTTTATTGGTACATTCATTTACAGCAGACACAGCCACTTGGTACACGAGACAAGTTGACGCGTTTCGGGTACTTGACCCTTAGTCGTAACAACATCACATAATGAAACACTGAAATTTAAATGCGTTCTATGCCCACCCCTCCAAACTTCGGGGAGTAGAGCACATTTTTAATTGGTTGTTTCACTATGTGTCACAGCCATCATCTAAGCTGCTAATCACAGGGTAGATGTATTTCACATTGTGCTGAAGCTCTAGATCCAATTAACCCCTAGGGAACTATAGTCCCATCATATTGACTAAAAAAGGGGAAAGAGAAACCGCACAGTGTGATTGGTACACTACACATAAAAACATATAATATCATTAGGGATGAGCGAACTCGAACTGTATAGTTCGGGTTCGTACCGAATTTTGGGGTGTCCGTGACACGGACCCGAACCCGGACATTTTCGTAAAAGTCCGGGTTCGGGTTCGGTGTTCGTCGCTTTCTTGGCGCTTTTGTGACGCTTTCTTGGCGCTTTTTGAAAGGCTGCAAAGCAGCCAATCAACAAGCGTCATACTACTTGCCCCAAGAGGCCATCACAGCCATGCCTACTATTGGCATGGCTGTGATTGGCCAGAGCACCATGTGACCCAGCCTCTATTTAAGCTGGAGTCACATAGCGCCGCCCGTCACTCTGCTCTGATTAGCGTAGGGAGAGGTTGCGGCTGCGACAGTAGGGCGAGATTAGGCAGATTAACTCCTCCAAAGGACTTGATTAACTGATCGATCTGCAGCTGTGGATCATTGAGCTGCTGATCCTCAATTGCTCACTGTTTTTAGGCTGCACAGACCGTTTGTCAGTCTCATTTTTCTGGGGTGATCGGCGGCCATTTTGTGTCTTGTGGTGCGCCAGCACAAGCTGCGACCAAGTGCATTTAACCCTCAATGGTGTGGTTGTTTTTTGGCTAAAGCCTACATCAGGGTGAAGCTGTCACACCAAGTGCATTTAACCAGCAATAGTCTGTTCATTTTTTGGCCATATACAAAATCAGGGGCAAGCTGCGCCTGTCACCAAGTGCATTTAACCCTCAATGGTGTGGTTGTTTTTTGGCTAAAGCCTACATCAGGGTGAAGCTGTGACACCAAGTGCATTTAACCAGCAATAGTCTGTTCATTTTTTGGCCATATACAAAATCAGGGGCAAGCTGCGCCTGTCACCAAGTGCATTTAACCCTCAATGGTGTGGTTGTTTTTTGGCTAAAGCCTACATCAGGGTGAAGCTGTCACACCAAGTGCATTTAACCAGCAATAGTCTGTTCATTTTTTGGCCATATACAAAATCAGGGGCAAGCTGCGCCTGTCACCAAGTGCATTTAACCCTCAATGGTGTGGTTGTTTTTTGGCTAAAGCCTACATCAGGGTGAAGCTGTCACACCAAGTGCATTTAACCAGCAATAGTCTGTTTATTTTTTGGCCATATCCCAGTCTAATTCTGTCACTAAATCCATACCGGTCACCCAGCGCCTAAATACTAGGCCTCAAATTTATATCCAGCTAAATCTGTCCCTAGTGCTGTAGCTGGGCGAGTTATTTAGTGTCCGTTCAAGCACATTTCTTGTTCTGGGTTGAAATACAATTCCCAATTTAGCAATTTCATAATTTAGTGGTTCCTGCTATATCAGAGCTATTTGAAATCTATCCCAAAAAGGGTATATAATATTGAAGGTGCACATTGGGTCATTCAGAATAACTTCACACACACCCGCTACTGTGTATTTCCAAGTCTAATTCTGTCACTAAACCCATACCTGTCACCCAGCGCCTAAATACTAGGCCTCAAATTTAAATCCCTCTAAATCTCTCGTTACCGCTGTACTGTTGTTGCTGGGCAAGATATTTAGTGTCCGTCAAAGCACATTTTTTGTTCTGGGTTGAAGTACAATTCCCAATTTAGCAATTTCATAATTTAGTGGTTCCTGCTATATCAGAGCTATTTGGAATCTATCCCTAAAAGGGTATATAATATTGAAGGTGCACATTGGGTCATTCAGAATAACTTCACACACACCCGCTACTGTGTATTTCCAAGTCTAATTCTGTCACTAAACCCATACCTGTCACCCAGCGCCTAAATACTAGGCCTCAAATTTAAATCCCTCTAAATCTCTCGTTACCGCTGTACTGTTGTTGCTGGGCAAGATATTTAGTGTCCGTCAAAGCACATTTTTTGTTCTGGGTTGAAGTACAATTCCCAATTTAGCAATTTCATAATTTAGTGGTTTCTGCTATATCAGAGCTATTTGAAATCTATCCCTAAAAGGGTATATAATATTGAAGGTGCACATTGGGTCATTCAGAATAACTTCACACACACGCTTCTGTGCATTTCCAAGTCTAATTCTGTCACTAAATCCATACCGGTGACCCAGCGCCTAAATACTAGGCCTCAAATTTAAATCCCTCTAAATCTCTCGTTACCCACCGCTGTACTGTTGTTGCTGGGCAAGATATTTAGTGTCCGTCAAAGCACATTTTTTGTTCTGGGTTGAAGTACAATTCCCAATTTAGCAATTTCATAATTTAGTGGTTTCTGCTATATCAGAGCTATTTGAAATCTATCCCTAAAAGGGTATATAATATTGAAGGTGCACATAGGGTCATTCAGAATAACTTCACACACACGCTTCTGTGCATTTCCAAGTCTAATTCTGTCACTAAATCCATACCGGTGACCCAGCGCCTAAATACTAGGCCTCAAATTTAAATCCCTCTAAATCTCTCGTTACCCACCGCTGTACTGTTGTTGCTGGGCAAGATATTTAGTGTCCGTCAAAGCACATTTTTTGTTCTGGGTTGAAGTACAATTCCCAATTTAGCAATTTCATAATTTAGTGGTTTCTGCTATATCAGAGCTATTTGAAATCTATCCCTAAAAGGGTATATAATATTGAAGGTGCACATAGGGTCATTCAGAATAACTTCACACACACGCTTCTGTGCATTTCCAAGTCTAATTCTGTCACTAAATCCATACCGGTGACCCAGCGCCTAAATACTAGGCCTCAAATTTATATCCCGCTAAATCTCTCGTTACCGCTGTACTGTTGTTGCTGGGCAAGATATTTAGTGTCCGTCAAAGCACATTTTTTGTTCTGGGTTGAAGTACAATTCCCAATTTAGCAATTTCATAATTTAGTGGTTCCTGCTATATCAGAGCTATTTGAAATCTATCCCAAAAAGGGTATATAATATTGAAGGTGCACATTGGGTCATTCAGAATAACTTCACACACACCCGCTACTGTGTATTTCCAAGTCTAATTCTGTCACTAAACCCATACCTGTCACCCAGCGCCTAAATACTAGGCCTCAAATTTAAATCCCTCTAAATCTCTCGTTACCGCTGTACTGTTGTTGCTGGGCAAGATATTTAGTGTCCGTCAAAGCACATTTTTTGTTCTGGGTTGAAGTACAATTCCCAATTTAGCAATTTCATAATTTAGTGGTTTCTGCTATATCAGAGCTATTTGAAATCTATCCCTAAAAGGGTATATAATATTGAAGGTGCACATTGGGTCATTCAGAATAACTTCACACACACGCTTCTGTGCATTTCCAAGTCTAATTCTGTCACTAAATCCATACCGGTGACCCAGCGCCTAAATACTAGGCCTCAAATTTAAATCCCTCTAAATCTCTCGTTACCCACCGCTGTACTGTTGTTGCTGGGCAAGATATTTAGTGTCCGTCAAAGCACATTTTTTGTTCTGGGTTGAAGTACAATTCCCAATTTAGCAATTTCATAATTTAGTGGTTTCTGCTATATCAGAGCTATTTGAAATCTATCCCTAAAAGGGTATATAATATTGAAGGTGCACATTGGGTCATTCAGAATAACTTCACACACACGCTTCTGTGCATTTCCAAGTCTAATTCTGTCACTAAATCCATACCGGTGACCCAGCGCCTAAATACTAGGCCTCAAATTTAAATCCCTCTAAATCTCTCGTTACCGCTGTCCTGTTGTAGCTGGGAAAGTTATTTAGTGCCCGTCAAAGCACATTTTTTGTTCTGGGTTGAAGTACAATTCCCAATTTAGCAATTTCATAATTTAGTGGTTTCTGCTATATCAGAGCTATTTGAAATCTATCCCTAAAAGGGTATATAATATTGAAGGTGCACATAGGGTCATTCAGAATAACTTCACACACACGCTTCTGTGCATTTCCAAGTCTAATTCTGTCACTAAATCCATACCGGTGACCCAGCGCCTAAATACTAGGCCTCAAATTTAAATCCCTCTAAATCTCTCGTTACCGCTGTCCTGTTGTAGCTGGGAAAGTTATTTAGTGCCCGTCAAAGCACATTTTTTGTTCTGGGTTGAAGTACAATTCCCAATTTAGCAATTTCATAATTTAGTGGTTCCTGCTATATCAGAGCTATTTGAAATCTATCCCAAAAAGGGTATATAATATTCAAGGTGCACATTGGGTCATTCAGAATAACTTCACACACACGCTTCTGTGCATTTCCAAGTCTAATTCTGTCACTAAATCCATACCGGTCACCCAGCGCCTAAATACTAGGCCTCAAATTTATATCCCGCTGAATTTGAATACAATACATTGGGCCAAATAATATATTTGTTGTTGTGGTGAACCATAACAATGAGAAAAACATCTAGTAAGGGACGCGGACGTGGACATGGTCGTGGTGGTGTTAGTGGACCCTCTGGTGCTGGGAGAGGACGTGGCCGTTCTGCCACATCCACACGTCCTAGTGTACCAACTACCTCAGGTCCCAGTAGCCGCCAGAATTTACAGCGATATATGGTGGGGCCCAATGCCGTTCTAAGGATGGTAAGGCCTGAGCAGGTACAGGCATTAGTCAATTGGGTGGCCGACAGTGGATCCAGCACGTTCACATTATCTCCCACCCAGTCTTCTGCAGAAAGCGCACAGATGGCGCCTGAAAACCAACCCCATCAGTCTGTCACATCACCCCCATGCATACCAGGGAAACTGTCTCAGCCTCAAGTTATGCAGCAGTCTCTTATGCTGTTTGAAGACTCCGCTGGCAGGGTTTCCCAAGGGCATCCACCTAGCCCTTCCCCAGCGGTGAAAGACATAGAATGCACTGACGCACAACCACTTATGTTTCCTGATGATGAGGACATGGGAATACCACCTCAGCATGTCTCTGATGATGACGAAACACAGGTGCCAACTGCTGCGTCTTTCTGCAGTGTGCAGACTGAACAGGAGGTCAGGGATCAAGACTGGGTGGAAGACGATGCAGGGGACGATGAGGTCCTAGACCCCACATGGAATGAAGGTCGTGCCACTGACTTTCACAGTTCGGAGGAAGAGGCAGTGGTGAGACCGAGCCAACAGCGTAGCAAAAGAGGGAGCAGTGGGCAAAAGCAGAACACCCGCCGCCAAGAGACTCCGCCTGCTACTGACCGCCGCCATCTGGGACCGAGCACCCCAAAGGCAGCTTCAAGGAGTTCCCTGGCATGGCACTTCTTCAAACAATGTGCTGACGACAAGACCCGAGTGGTTTGCACGCTGTGCCATCAGAGCCTGAAGCGAGGCATTAACGTTCTGAACCTGAGCACAACCTGCATGACCAGGCACCTGCATGCAAAGCATGAACTGCAGTGGAGTAAACACCTTAAAACCAAGGAAGTCACTCAGGCTCCCCCTGCTACCTCTTCTGCTGCTGCCGCCTCGGCCTATTCTGCTGCTGCCGCCTCGGCCTCTTCCTCCGCCTCTGGAGGAACGTTGGCACCTGCCGCCCAGCAAACAGGGGATGTACCACCAACACCACCACCACCACCTCCGTCACCAAGCGTCTCAACCATGTCACACGCCAGCGTTCAGCTCTCCATCTCACAAACATTTGATAGAAAGCGTAAATTCCCACCTAGCCACCCTCGATCCCTGGCCCTGAATGCCAGCATTTCTAAACTACTGGCCTATGAAATGCTGTCATTTAGGCTGGTGGACACAGACAGCTTCAAACAGCTCATGTCGCTTGCTGTCCCACAGTATGTTGTTCCCAGCCGGCACTACTTCTCCAAGAGAGCCGTGCCTTCCCTGCACAACCAAGTATCCGATAAAATCAAGTGTGCACTGCGCAACGCCATCTGTAGCAAGGTCCACCTAACCACAGATACGTGGACCAGTAAGCACGGCCAGGGACGCTATATCTCCCTAACTGCACACTGGGTAAATGTAGTGGCAGCTGGGCCCCAGGCGGAGAGCTGTTTGGCGCACGTCCTGCCGCCGCCAAGGATCGCAGGGCAACATTCTTTGCCTCCTGTTGCCACCTCCTCCTTCTCGGCTTCCTCCTCCTCTTCTTCCACCTGCTCATCCAGTCAGCCACACACCTTCACCACCAACTTCAGCACAGCCCGGGGTAAACGTCAGCAGGCCATTCTGAAACTCATATGTTTGGGGGACAGGCCCCACACCGCACAGGAGTTGTGGCGGGGTATTGAACAACAGACCGACGAGTGGTTGCTGCCGGTGAGCCTCAAGCCCGGCCTGGTGGTGTGTGATAATGGGCGAAATCTCGTTGCAGCTCTGGGACTAGCCAATTTGACGCACATCCCTTGCTTGGCGCATGTGCTGAATTTGGTGGTGCAGAAGTTCATTCACAACTACCCCGACATGTCAGAGCTGCTGCATAAAGTGCGGGCCGTCTGTTCGCGCTTCCGGCGTTCACATCCTGCCGCTGCTCGCCTGTCTGCGCTACAGCGTAACTTCGGCCTTCCCGCTCACCGCCTCATATGCGACGTGCCCACCAGGTGGAACTCCACCTTGCACATGCTGGACAGACTGTGCGAGCAGCAGCAGGCCATAGTGGAGTTTCAGCTGCAGCACGCACGGGTCAGTCGCACTACAGAACAGCACCACTTCACCACCAATGACTGGGCCTCCATGCGAGACCTGTGTGCCCTGTTGCGCTGTTTCGAGTACTCCACCAACATGGCCAGTGGCGATGACACCGTTATCAGCGTTACAATACCACTTCTATGTCTCCTTGAGAAAACACTTAGGGCGATGATGGAACAGGAGGTGGCCCAGGAGGAGGAGGAGGAGGATGAGGAAGAGGGGTCATTTTTAGCACTTTCAGGCCAGTCTCTTCGAAGTGACTCAGAGGGAGGTTTTTTGCAACAGCAGAGGCCAGGTACAAATGTGGCCAGCCAGGGCCCACTACTGGAGGACGAGGAGGACGAGGATGAGGAGGAGGTGGAGGAGGATGAGGATGAAGCATGGTCACAGCGGGGTGGCACCCAACGCAGCTCGGGTCCATCACTGGTGCGTGGCTGGGGGGAAAGGCAGGACGATGACGATACGCCTCCCACAGAGGACAGCTTGTCCTTACCCCTGGGCAGCCTGGCACACATGAGCGACTACATGCTGCAGTGCCTGCGCAACGACAGCAGAGTTGCCCACATTTTAACCTGTGCGGACTACTGGGTTGCCACCCTGCTGGATCCACGCTACAAAGACAATGTGCCCACCTTACTTCCTGCACTGGAGCGTGATAGGAAGATGCGCGAGTACAAGCGCACGTTGGTAGACGCGCTACTGAGAGCATTCCCAAATGTCACAGGGGAACAAGTGGAAGCCCAAGGCCAAGGCAGAGGAGGAGCAAGAGGTCGCCAAGGCAGCTGTGTCACGGCCAGCTCCTCTGAGGGCAGGGTTAGCATGGCAGAGATGTGGAAAACTTTTGTCAACACGCCACAGCTAACTGCACCACCACCTGATACGCAACGTGTTAGCAGGAGGCAACATTTCACTAACATGGTGGAACAGTACGTGTGCACACCCCTCCACGTACTGACTGATGGTTCGGCCCCATTCAACTTCTGGGTCTCTAAATTGTCCACGTGGCCAGAGCTAGCCTTTTATGCCTTGGAGGTGCTGGCCTGCCCGGCAGCCAGCGTTTTGTCTGAACGTGTATTCAGCACGGCAGGGGGCGTCATTACAGACAAACGCAGCCGCCTGTCTACAGCCAATGTGGACAAGCTGACGTTCATAAAAATGAACCAGGCATGGATCCCACAGGACCTGTCCGTCCCTTGTCCAGATTAGACATTAACTACCTCCCCATAACCATATATTATTGGACTCCAGGGCACTTCCTCATTCAATCCTATTTTTATTTTCATTTTACCATTATATTGCGATGCTACCCAAAGTTGAATGAACCTCTCCTCTGCCTGTGTGCTAGGCCTAAATATATGCCAATGGACTGTTGCAGTGGTGGCTGACATGAAGCCTGATTCTCTGCTATGACATGCAGACTAATTCTCTGCTGACATGAAGCCAGATTGTCTGTTACGGGACCTCTCTCCTCTGCCTGGGTGCTGGGCCTAAATTTATGACAATGGACTGTTGCAGTGGTGGCTGACGTGAAGCCTGATTCTCTGCTATGACATGCAGACTGATTCTCTGCTGTCATGAAGCCAGATTGTCTGTTACGGGACCTTTCTCCTCTACCTGGGTTCTGGGCCTAAATTTATGAAAATTGACTCTTACAGTGGTGGGTGACGTGAAGCCTGATTCTCTGCTATGATATGAAGACTGATTCTCTGCTGACATGAAGCCAGATTGTCTGTTACGGGACCTTTCTCCTCTGCCTGGGTTCTGGGCCTAAATTTATGAAAATTGACTCTTACAGTGGTGGGTGACGTGAAGCCTGATTCTCTGCTATGATATGAAGACTGATTCTCTGCTGACATGAAGCCAGATTGTCTGTTACGGGACCTTTCTCCTCTGCCTGGGTTCTGGGCCTAAATTTATGAAAATTGACTCTTACAGTGGTGGGTGACGTGAAGCCTGATTCTCTGCTATGATATGAAGACTGATTCTCTGCTGACATGAAGCCAGATTGTCTGTTACGGGACCTTTCTCCTCTGCCTGGGTTCTGGGCCTAAATTTATGAAAATTGACTCTTACAGTGGTGGGTGACGTGAAGCCTGATTCTCTGCTATGATATGAAGACTGATTCTCTGCTGACATGAAGCCAGATTGTCTGTTACGGGACCTTTCTCCTCTGCCTGGGTTCTGGGCCTAAATTTATGAAAATTGACTCTTACAGTGGTGGGTGACGTGAAGCCTGATTCTCTGCTATGATATGAAGACTGATTCTCTGCTGACATGAAGCCAGATTGTCTGTTACGGGACCTTTCTCCTCTGCCTGGGTTCTGGGCCTAAATTTATGAAAATTGACTCTTACAGTGGTGGGTGACGTGAAGCCTGATTCTCTGCTATGATATGAAGACTGATTCTCTGCTGACATGAAGCCAGATTGTCTGTTACGGGACCTTTCTCCTCTGCCTGGGTTCTGGGCCTAAATTTATGAAAATTGACTCTTACAGTGGTGGGTGACGTGAAGCCTGATTCTCTGCTATGATATGAAGACTGATTCTCTGCTGACATGAAGCCAGATTCTCTGTTACGGGACCTCTCTCCTCTGCCTGGGTGCTGGGCCTAAATTTATGACAATGGACTGTTGCAGTGGTGGCTGACGTGAAGCCTGATTCTCTGCTATGACATGCAGACTGATTCTCTGCTGACATGAAGCCAGATTCTCTGTTACGGGACCTCTCTCCTCTGCCTGTGTGTGTGCTGGGCCTAAATATATGCCAATGGACTGTTGCAGTGGTGGCTGACGTGAAGCCTCATTCTCTGCTATGACATGCAGACTAATTCTCTGCTGACATGAAGACAGATTCTCTGTTACGGGACCTCTCTCCTCTGCCTGGGTGCCGGGGCCTAAATATCTGAGAATGGACTGTTCCAGTGGTGGGTGACGGGAAGCCAGATTCTCTGCTATGGAACCTCTCTCCAATTGATTTTGGTTAATTTTTATTTATTTAATTTTTATTTTAATTAATTTCCCTATCCACATTTGTTTGCAGGGGATTTACCTACATGTTGCTGCCTTTTGCAGCCCTCTAGCTCTTTCCTGGGCTGTTTTACAGCCTTTTTAGTGCCGAAAAGTTCGGGTCCCCATTGACTTCAATGGGGTTCGGGTTCGGGACGAAGTTCGGATCGGGTTCGGATCCCGAACCCGAACATTTCCGGGATGTTCGGCCGAACTTCTCGAACCCGAACATCCAGGTGTTCGCTCAACTCTAAATATCATTACTAATATGACCTTAATCCTGCCGTTAGATTCCACCCCCCCTTCCCCCCCTACGTCCAATAGTGTCAGGCATGGGATTCCTGACTGAGCGCCTGGGTAACTGGCTGGATAATATCCTGCAGCCATTGGTCAGGCGCACACCAGACTTTCTAAAAGACACAGCAGACGTGTTAAGAGCCATGTTCAGTCTCAAATGGGAAGCAAATTATAAATGGATTACGGAAGACGTAATAGCATTGTATCCTTCTATTCCCCACGGGGTCGCCCTGGTAGCTATGGAGTATCACCTCCACAGGTATACAGGATTCAATTCCAGCTATATAGATAGCTTTTCTGCTGACTCATAATTATTTTATGTTCGATGGTGTGCACATCTACAGACACGTGGAGTGTCAATGGGGGCTAAATTTTAGCCCTCATTGGCGAATTTAACTATGGCATACTGGGAAGAAAAATGTATTTATAGTCTGAGTAACCCGTTTAGGTCTGGATTGGTTTGGTACGGACCTCCAGGCCTATCGTAATGCCAATGATTACAATCTGCGCTTTACGTGCACAGTAGATGAATTCAGCATCAACTTCCTTGATTTGACGCTCCGCGGTTGTCCAGATGAAGTAGTGCACACGTGAACATATAGGAAAAAGGTAGCACATGGAAGGAGTGTGAGGGCACATGGAGACAGGGACCAGGACAATATTCCGATTCTATCCATAACATACAGTAAGGAATTTAATAAAATTAGCTCTGTGATTAAGGGATGCTTACCTATCCTATATGACGATGAGATCCTATACAATGCACTAAAACGTGGCTGTTGAATCGTACCCAGGAGGGCTACCACATTGTCCTGCTCTCTGTCTCCGTCTCTATTCACATCCAACAGACTAAGGGTTAACAAAAAACAAAACTGTCTCAGTTACAAGGGGTTCACAAGGTGCGGGGGCAATCCATGCAAAACTTGCAACTATGTGACTCCCTTGCAATCCTTCAAAAATTCGGACCACTCCTGCAGCTTTCCAATCCAAAGTTACATCAATTGTAACACTACAGGAGTGGTTTACATTATCCGTTGTACCGAATGTGACCTGATGTATATTGGGAGTACTATTTGGAAATTCAAGAATCGACTCTTGGAGCATCTAAATTATATTAGTAATCCCAACTAGAGTTGAGCGGACACCTGGATGTTCGGGTTCGAGAAGTTCGGCCGAACTTCCCGAAAATGTTCGGGTTCGGGATCCGAACCCGATCCGAACGTCGTCCCGAACCCGAACCCCATTGAAGTCAATGGGGACCCGAACTTTTCGGCACTAAAAAGGCTGTAAAACAGCCCAGGAAAGGGCTAGAGGGCTGCAAAAGGCAGCAACATGTAGGTAAATCCCCTGCAAACAAATTTGGATAGGGAAATGAATAAAAATAAAAATTAAATAAATAAAAATTAACCAAAATCAATTGGACAGAGGTCCCATAGCAGAGAATCTGGCTTCACGTCACCCACCACTGGAACAGTCCATTCTCAGATATTTAGGCCCCGGCACCCAGGCAGAGGAGAGAGGTCCCGTAACAGACAATCTGGCTTCATGTCAGCAGAGAATCAGTCTGCATGTCATAGCAGAGAATCAAGCTTCACGTCAGCCACCACTGCAACAGTCCATTGTCATAAATTTAGGCCCAGCACCCAGGCAAAGGAGAGAGGTCCCGTAACAGACAATCTGGCTTCATGTCAGCAGAGAATCAGTCTTCATGTCATAGCAGAGAATCAGTCATCATGTCATAGCAGAGAATCAGGCTTCACGTCACCCACCACTGTAAGAGTCCATTTTCATAAATTTAGGCCCAGCACGCAGGCAGAGGAGAGAGGTCCCGTAACAGACAATCTGGCTTCATGTCAGCAGAGAATCAGTCTTCATATCATAGCAGAGAATCAGGCTTCACGTCACCCACCACTGTAAGAGTCCATTTTCATAAATTTAGGCCCAGCACCCAGGCAGAGGAGAGAGGTCCCGTAACAGACAATCTGGCTTCATGTCAGCAGAGAATTAGTCTGCATGTCATAGCAGAGAATGAGGCTTCACGTCAGCCACCACTGCAGCAGTCCATTGGCATATATTTAGGCCCAGCACACAGGCAGAGGAGAGAGGTCCCGTAACAGAGGATCTGGCTTCATGTCAGCAGAGAATCAGTCTGCATGTCATAGCAGAAAATCAGGCTTCACGTCAGCCACCACTGCAACAGTCCATTGTCATATATTTAGGCCCAGCACACAGGCAGAGGAGAGAGGTCCCGTAACAGAGGATCTGGCTTCATGTCAGCAGAGAATCAGTCTGCATGTCATAGCAGAAAATCAGGCTTCACGTCAGCCACCACTGCAACAGTCCATTGCCATAAATTTAGGCCCAGCACCCAGGCAGAGGAGAGAGGTCCCGTAACAGACAATCTGGCTTCATGTCAGCAGAGAATCAGTCTTCATATCATAGCAGAGAATCAGGCTTCACGTCACCCACCACTGTAAGAGTCCATTTTCATACATTTAGGCCCAGCACCCAGGCAGAGGAGAGAGGTCCCGTAACAGACAATCTGGCTTCATGTCAGCAGAGAATCAGTCTTCATATCATAGCAGAGAATCAGGCTTCACGTCGCCCACCACTGTAAGAGTCCATTTTCATAAATTTAGGCCCAGCACCCAGGCAGAGGAGAGAGGTCCCGTAACAGACAATCTGGCTTCATGTCAGCAGAGAATCAGTCTTCATATCATAGCAGAGAATCAGGCTTCACGTCACCCACCACTGTAAGAGTCCATTTTCATAAATTTAGGCCCAGCACCCAGGCAGAGGAGAGAGGTCCCGTAACAGACAATCTGGCTTCATGTCAGCAGAGAATTAGTCTGCATGTCATAGCAGAAAATCAGGCTTCACGTCAGCCACCACTGCAACAGTCCATTGGCATATATTTAGGCCTAGCACACAGGCAGAGGAGAGAGGTCCCGTAACAGAGGATCTGGCTTCATGTCAGCAGAGAATCAGTCTGCATGTCATAGCAGAAAATCAGGCTTCACGTCACCCACCACTGCAACAGTCCATTGTCAGATATTTAGGCCCAGCACCCAGGCAGAGGAGAGAGGTCCCGTAACAGAGGATCTGGCTTCATGTCAGCAGAGAATCAGTCTGCATGTCATAGCAGAAAATCAGGCTTCACGTCAGCCACCACTGCAACAGTCCATTGTCATATATTTAGGCCCAGCACACAGGCAGAGGAGAGAGGTCCCGTAACAGAGGATCTGGCTTCATGACAGCAGAGAATCAGTCTGCATGTCATAGCAGAAAATCAGGCTTCACGTCAGCCACCACTGCAACAGTCCATTGTCATAAATTTAGGCCCAGCACCCAGGCAGAGGAGAGAGGTCCCGTAACAGACAATCTGGCTTCATGTCAGCAGAGAATCAGTCTGCATGTCATAGCAGAAAATCAGGCTTCACGTCAGCCACCACTGCAACAGTCCATTGTCATAAATTTAGGCCCAGCACCCAGGCAGAGGAGAGAGGTCCCGTAACAGACAATCTGGCTTCATGTCAGCAGAGAATCAGTCTTCATATCATAGCAGAGAATCAGGCTTCACGTCACCCACCACTGTAAGAGTCCATTTTCATAAATTTAGGCCCAGCACCCAGGCAGAGGAGAGAGGTCCCGTAACAGACAATCTGGCTTCATGTCAGCAGAGAATTAGTCTGCATGTCATAGCAGAGAATGAGGCTTCACATCAGCCACCACTGCAACAGTCCATTGGCATATATTTAGGCCCAGCACACAGGCAGAGGAGAGAGGTCCCGTAACAGAGGATCTGGCTTCATGTCAGCAGAGAATCAGTCTGCATGTCATAGCAGAAAATCAGGCTTCACGTCAGCCACCACTGCAACATTCCATTGTCAGATATTTAGGCCCAGCACCCAGGCAGAGGAGAGAGGTCCCGTAACAGACAATCTGGCTTCATGTCAGCAGAGAATCAGTCTTCATGTCATAGCAGAGAATCAGTCTTCATGTCATAGCAGAGAATCAGGCTTCACGTCACCCACCACTGTAAGAGTCCATTTTCATAAATTTAGGCCCAGCACCCAGGCAGAAGAGAGAGGTCCCGTAACAGAGGATCTGGCTTCATGTCAGCAGAGAATTAGTCTGCATGTCATAGCAGAGAATCAGGCTTCACGTCACCCAACATTGGAACAGTCCATTGCCATAAATTTAGGCCCAGCACCCAGGCAGAGGAGAGAGGTCCCGTAACAGACAATCTGGCTTCATGTCAGCAGAGAATCAGTCTTCATATCATAGCAGAGAATCAGGCTTCACGTCACCCACCACTGTAAGAGTCCATTTTCATACATTTAGGCCCAGCACCCAGGCAGAGGAGAGAGGTCCCGTAACAGACAATCTGGCTTCATGTCAGCAGAGAATCAGTCTTCATATCATAGCAGAGAATCAGGCTTCACGTCGCCCACCACTGTAAGAGTCCATTTTCATAAATTTAGGCCCAGCACCCAGGCAGAGGAGAGAGGTCCCGTAACAGACAATCTGGCTTCATGTCAGCAGAGAATCAGTCTTCATATCATAGCAGAGAATCAGGCTTCACGTCACCCACCACTGTAAGAGTCCATTTTCATAAATTTAGGCCCAGCACCCAGGCAGAGGAGAGAGGTCCCGTAACAGACAATCTGGCTTCATGTCAGCAGAGAATTAGTCTGCATGTCATAGCAGAAAATCAGGCTTCACGTCAGCCACCACTGCAACAGTCCATTGGCATATATTTAGGCCTAGCACACAGGCAGAGGAGAGAGGTCCCGTAACAGAGGATCTGGCTTCATGTCAGCAGAGAATCAGTCTGCATGTCATAGCAGAAAATCAGGCTTCACGTCACCCACCACTGCAACAGTCCATTGTCAGATATTTAGGCCCAGCACCCAGGCAGAGGAGAGAGGTCCCGTAACAGAGGATCTGGCTTCATGTCAGCAGAGAATCAGTCTGCATGTCATAGCAGAAAATCAGGCTTCACGTCAGCCACCACTGCAACAGTCCATTGTCATATATTTAGGCCCAGCACACAGGCAGAGGAGAGAGGTCCCGTAACAGAGGATCTGGCTTCATGACAGCAGAGAATCAGTCTGCATGTCATAGCAGAAAATCAGGCTTCACGTCAGCCACCACTGCAACAGTCCATTGTCATAAATTTAGGCCCAGCACCCAGGCAGAGGAGAGAGGTCCCGTAACAGACAATCTGGCTTCATGTCAGCAGAGAATCAGTCTGCATGTCATAGCAGAAAATCAGGCTTCACGTCAGCCACCACTGCAACAGTCCATTGTCATAAATTTAGGCCCAGCACCCAGGCAGAGGAGAGAGGTCCCGTAACAGACAATCTGGCTTCATGTCAGCAGAGAATCAGTCTTCATATCATAGCAGAGAATCAGGCTTCACGTCACCCACCACTGTAAGAGTCCATTTTCATAAATTTAGGCCCAGCACCCAGGCAGAGGAGAGAGGTCCCGTAACAGACAATCTGGCTTCATGTCAGCAGAGAATTAGTCTGCATGTCATAGCAGAGAATGAGGCTTCACATCAGCCACCACTGCAACAGTCCATTGGCATATATTTAGGCCCAGCACACAGGCAGAGGAGAGAGGTCCCGTAACAGAGGATCTGGCTTCATGTCAGCAGAGAATCAGTCTGCATGTCATAGCAGAAAATCAGGCTTCACGTCAGCCACCACTGCAACATTCCATTGTCAGATATTTAGGCCCAGCACCCAGGCAGAGGAGAGAGGTCCCGTAACAGACAATCTGGCTTCATGTCAGCAGAGAATCAGTCTTCATGTCATAGCAGAGAATCAGTCTTCATGTCATAGCAGAGAATCAGGCTTCACGTCACCCACCACTGTAAGAGTCCATTTTCATAAATTTAGGCCCAGCACCCAGGCAGAAGAGAGAGGTCCCGTAACAGAGGATCTGGCTTCATGTCAGCAGAGAATTAGTCTGCATGTCATAGCAGAGAATCAGGCTTCACGTCACCCAACATTGGAACAGTCCATTGGCATATATTTAGGCCCCGGCACCCAGACAGAGGAGAGGTTCATTCAACTTTTGGTAGCCTCGCAATATAATGGTAAAATGAAAATAAAAATAGGATTGAATGAGGAAGTGCCCTGGAGTCCAATAATATATGGTTAAGGGGAGCTAGTTAATGTCTAATCTGGACAAGGGACGGACAGGTCCTGTGGGATCCATGCCTGGTTCATTTTTATGAACGTCAGCTTGTCCACATTGGCTGTAGACAGGCGGCTGCGTTTGTCTGTAATGACGCCCCCTGCCGTGCTGAATACACGTTCAGACAAAACGCTGGCCGCCGGGCAGGCCAGCACCTCCAAGGCATAAAAGGCTAGCTCTGGCCACGTGGACAATTTAGAGACCCAGAAGTTGAATGGGGCCGAACCATCAGTCAGTACGTGGAGGGGTGTGCACACGTACTGTTCCACCATGTTAGTGAAATGTTGCCTTCTGCTAACACGTTGCGTATCAGGTGGTGGTGCAGTTAGCTGTGGCGTGTTGACAAAAGTTTTCCACATCTCTGCCATGCTAACCATGCCCTCAGAGGAGCTGGCCGTGACACAGCTGCCTTGGCGACCTCTTGCTCCTCCTCTGCCTTGGCCTTGGGCTTCCACTTGTTCCCCTGTGACATTTGGGAATGCTCTCAGTAGCGCGTCTACCAACGTGCGCTTGTACTCGCGCATCTTCCTATCACGCTCCAGTGCAGGAAGTAAGGTGGGCACATTGTCTTTGTAGCGTGGATCCAGCAGGGTGGCAACCCAGTAGTCCGCACAGGTTAAAATGTGGGCAACTCTGCTGTCGTTGCGCAGGCACTGCAGCATGTAGTCGCTCATGTGTGCCAGGCTGCCCAGGGGTAAGGACAAGCTGTCCTTTGTGGGAGGCGTATCGTCATCGTCCTGCCTTTCCCCCCAGCCACGCACCAGTGATGGACCCGAGCTGCGTTGGGTGCCACCCCGCTGTGACCATGCTTCATCCTCATCCTCTTCCACCTCCTCCTCATCCTTGTCCTCCTCGTCCTCCAGTAGTGGGCCCTGGCTGGCCACATTTGTACCTGGCCTCTGCTGTTGCCAAAAACCTCCCTCTGAGTCACTTCGAAGAGACTGGCCTGAAAGTGCTAAAAATGACCCCTCTTCCTCCTCCTCCTCCTCCTCCTCCTGGGCCACCTCCTCTTCCATCATCGCCCTAAATGTTTTCTCAAGGAGACATAGAAGTGGTATTGTAACGCTGATAACGGCGTCATCGCCACTGGCCATGTTGGTGGAGTACTCGAAACAGCGCAACAGGGCACACATGTCTCGCATGGAGGCCCAGTCATTGGTGGTGAAGTGGTGCTGTTCTGTAGTGCGACTGACCCGTGCGTGCTGCAGCTGAAACTCCACTATGGCCTGCTGCTGCTCGCACAGTCTGTCCAGCATGTGCAAGGTGGAGTTCCACCTGGTGGGCACGTCGCATATGAGGCGGTGAGCGGGAAGGCCGAAGTTACGCTGTAGCGCAGACAGGCGAGCAGCAGCAGGATGTGAACGCCAGAAGCGCGAACAGACGGCCCGCACTTTATGCAGCAGCTCTGACATGTCGGGGTAGTTGTGAATGAACTTCTGCACCACCAAATTCAGCACATGCGCCAAGCAAGGGATGTGCGTCAAATTGGCTAGTCCCAGAGCTGCAACGAGATTTCGCCCATTATCACACACCACCAGGCCGGGCTTGAGGCTCACCGGCAGCAACCACTCGTCGGTCTGTTGTTCTATACCCCGCCACAACTCCTGTGCGGTGTGGGGCCTGTCCCCCAAACATATGAGTTTCAGAATGGCCTGCTGACGTTTACCCCGGGCTGTGCTGAAGTTGGTGGTGAAGGTGTGTGGCTGACTGGATGAGCAGGCGGAAGAAGAGGAGGAGGAAGCCGAGAAGGAGGAGGTGGCAACAGGAGGCAAAGAATGTTGCCCTGCGATCCTTGGCGGCGGAAGGACGTGCGCTAAACAGCTCTCCGCCTGGGGCCCAGCTGCCACTACATTTACCCAGTGTGCAGTTAGGGAGATATAGCGTCCCTGGCCGTGCTTACTGGTCCACGTATCTGTGGTTAGGTGGACCTTGCTACAGATGGTGTTGCGCAGTGCACACTTGATTTTATCGGATACTTGGTTGTGCAGGGAAGGCACGGCTCTCTTGGAGAAGTAGTGGCGGCTGGGAACAACATACTGTGGGACAGCAAGCGACATGAGCTGTTTGAAGCTGTCTGTGTCCACCAGCCTAAATGACAGCATTTCATAGGCCAGTAGTTTAGAAATGCTGGCATTCAGGGCCAGGGATCGAGGGTGGCTAGGTGGGAATTTACGCTTTCTCTCAAATGTTTGTGAGATGGAGAGCTGAACGCTGCCGTGTGACATGGTTGAGACGCTTGGTGACGGAGGTGGTGGTGGTGTTGGTGGTACATCCCCTGTTTGCTGGGCGGCAGGTGCCAACGTTCCTCCAGAGGCGGAGGAAGAGGCTGAGGCGGCAGCAGCAGAAGAGGCCGAGGCGGCAGCAGCAGAAGAGGTAGCAGGGGGAGCCTGAGTGACTTCCTTGGTTTTAAGGTGTTTACTCCACTGCAGTTCATGCTTTGCATGCAGGTGCCTGGTCATGCAGGTTGTGCTCAGGTTCAGAACGTTAATGCCTCGCTTCAGGCTCTGATGGCACAGCGTGCAAACCACTCGGGTCTTGTCGTCAGCACATTGTTTGAAGAAGTGCCATGCCAGGGAACTCCTTGAAGCTGCCTTTGGGGTGCTCGGTCCCAGATGGCGGCGGTCAGTAGCAGGCGGAGTCTCTTGGCGGCGGGTGTTCTGCTTTTGCCCACTGCTCCCTCTATTGCTACGCTGTTGGCTCGGTCTCACCACTGCCTCTTCCTCCGAACTGTGAAAGTCAGTGGCACGACCTTCATTCCATGTGGGGTCTAGGACCTCATCGTCCCCTGCATCGTCTTCCACCCAGTCTTGATCCCTGACCTCCTGTTCAGTCTGCACACTGCAGAAAGACGCAGCAGTTGGCACCTGTGTTTCGTCATCATCAGAGACATGCTGAGGTGGTATTCCCATGTCCTCATCATCAGGAAACATAAGTGGTTGTGCGTCAGTGCAGTCTATGTCTTCCACCGCTGGGGAAGGGCTAGGTGGATGCCCTTGGGAAACCCTGCCAGCAGAGTCTTCAAACAGCATAAGAGACTGCTGCATAACTTGAGGCTCAGACAGTTTCCCTGATATGCATGGGGGTGATGTGACAGACTGATGGGTTTGGTTTTCAGGTGCCATCTGTGCGCTTTCTGCAGAAGACTGGGTGGGAGATAATGTGAACGTGCTGGATCCACTGTCGGCCACCCAATTGACTAATGCCTGTACCTGCTCAGGCCTTACCATCCTTAGAACGGCATTGGGCCCCACCATATATCGCTGTAAATTCTGGCGGCTACTGGGACCTAAGGTAGTTGGTACACTAGGACGTGTGGATGTGGCAGAACGGCCACGTCCTCTCCCAGCACCAGAGGGTCCACTAACACCACCACGACCATGTCCACGTCCGCGTCCCTTACTAGATGTTTTCCTCATTGTTATGGTTCACCAGAACAACAAAAACATTGGCCCAATGTATTGTATTCAAATTCAGCTGAATATAAATTTGAGGCCTAGTATTAAGGCGCTGGGTGACCGGTATGGATTTACTGACAGAATTAGACTTGGAAATGCACAGTAGCGTGTGTGTGAAGTTATTCTGAATGACCCTATGTGCACCTTGAATATTATATACCCTTTTAGGGATAGATTTCAAATAGCTCTGATATAGCAGAAACCACTAAATTATGAAATTGCTAAATTGGGAATTTTATTTCAACCCAGAACAAAAAATGTGCTTTGGCGGACACTAAATAACTTGCCCAGCCACAACAGGACAGCGGTAACGACAGATTTAGCGGGATATAAATTTGAGGCCTAGTATTTAGGCGCTGGGTGACCGGTATGGATTTACTAACAGAATTAGACTTGGAAATGCACAGTAGCGTGTGTGTGAAGTTATTCTGAATGACCCTATGTGCACCTTGAATATTATATACCCTTTTAGGGATAGATTTCAAATAGCTCTGATATAGCAGAAACCACTAAATTATGAAATTGCTAAATTGGGAATTGTATTTCAACCCTGAACAAAAAATGTGCTTTGACGGACACTAACTAACTTGCCCAGCCACAACAGTACAGCGGTAACGACAGATTTAGGCCTCATGCACACGACCGTTGTGTGAATCCGTGGCCGTTGTGCCGTTTTCCGTTTTTTTTTGCGGACCCATTGACTTTCAATGGGTCAGTGGAAAAAACGGAAACTGCACCGTTTGGCAGCCGCATCAGTGATCCGTTTTTCCTGGCCGTGAAAAAAATATGACCTGTCCTATTTTTTTCACGGCCAACGGTTCACGGACCCATTCAAGTCAATGGGTCCGTGAAAATCACGGATGCACACAAGATTGTCATCCGTGTCCGTGATCCGTGTCCGTTTTTTCCTATCATTTCAATGGCAAACTTGACTTAGATTTTTTTTTTTCATTTTTCATGTCCGTGGATCCTCCAAAAAACAAGGAAGACCCACGGACGAAAAAACGGTCACGGATCACGGACCTACGGACCCCGTTTTTGCGGACCGTGAAAAAATACTGTCGTGTGCATGAGGCCTTTGCGGGATATAAATTTGAGGCCTAGTATTTAGGCGCTGAGTGACCGGTATGGATTTAGTGACAGAATTAGACTTGGAAATGCACAGTAGCGTGTGTGTGAAGTTATTCTGAATGACCCTATGTGCACCTTGAATATTATATACCCTTTTAGGGATAGCTTTCAAATAGCTCTGATATAGCAGAAACCACTAAATTATGAAATTGCTAAATTTGGAATTGTATTTCAACCCAGAACAAAAAATGTGCTTTGACGGACACTAAATAACTTGCCCAGCCACAACAGTACAGCGGTAACGACAGATTTAGCGGGATATAAATTTGAGGCCTAGTATTTAGGCGCTGGGTGACCGGTATGGATTTACTGACAGAATTAGACTTGGAAATGCACAGTAGCGTGTGTGTGAAGTTATTCTGAACGACCCTATGTGCACCTTGAATATTATATACCCTTTTAGGGATAGATTTCAAATAGCTCTGATATAGCAGAAACCACTAAATTATGAAATTGCTAAATTGGGAATTGTATTTCAACCCTGAACAAAAAATGTGCTTTGGCGGACACTAAATAACTTGCCCAGCCACAGCAGTACAGCGGTAACGACAGATTTAGCGGGATATAAATTTGAGGCCTAGTATTTAGGCGCTGGGTGACTGGTATGGATTTACTAACAGAATTAGACTTGGAAATGCACAGTAGCGTGTGTGTGAAGTTATTCTGAATGACCCTATGTGCACCTTGAATATTATATACCCTTTTAGGGATAGATTTCAAATATCTCTGATATAGCAGAAACCACTAAATTATGAAATTGCTAAATTGGGAATTGTATTTCAACCCTGAACAAAAAATGTGCTTTGACGGACACTAAATAACTTGCCCAGCCACAACAGTACAGCGGTAACGACAGATTTAGGCCTCATGCACACGACCGTTGTGTGAATCCGTGGCCGTTGTGCCATTTTCCGGGTTTTTTTGCGGACCCATTGACTTTCAATGGGTCAGTGGAAAAAACGGAAACTGCACCGTTTGGCAGCCGCATCAGTGATCCGTTTTTCCTGGCCGTGAAAAAAATATGACCTGTCCTATTTTTTTCACGGCCAACGGTTCACGGACCCATTCAAGTCAATGGGTCCGTGAAAATCACGGATGCACACAAGATTGTCATCCGTGTCCATGATCCGTGTCCGTTTTTTCCTATCATTTCAATGGCAAACTTGACTTAGATTTTTTTTTTCATTTTTCATGTCCGTGGATCCTCCAAAAAACAAGGAAGACCCACGGACGAAAAAACGGTCACGGATCACGGACCTACGGACCCCGTTTTTGCGGACCGTGAAAAAATACTGTCGTGTGCATGAGGCCTTTGCGGGATATAAATTTGAGGCCTAGTATTTAGGCGCTGAGTGACCGGTATGGATTTAGTGACAGAATTAGACTTGGAAATGCACAGTAGCGTATGTGTGAAGTTATTCTGAATGACCCTATGTGCACCTTGAATATTATATACCCTTTTAGGGATAGCTTTCAAATAGCTCTGATATAGCAGAAACCACAAAATTATGAAATTGCTAAATTTGGAATTGTATTTCAACCCAGAACAAAAAATGTGCTTTGACGGACACTAAATAACTTGCCCAGCCACAACAGTACAGCGGTAACGACAGATTTAGCGGGATATAAATTTGAGGCCTAGTATTTAGGCGCTGGGTGACCGGTATGGATTTACTAACAGAATTAGACTTGGAAATGCACAGTAGCGTGTGTGTGAAGTTATTCTGAACGACCCTATGTGCACCTTGAATATTATATACCCTTTTAGGGATAGATTTCAAATAGCTCTGATATAGCAGAAACCACTAAATTATGAAATTGCTAAATTGGGAATTGTATTTCAACCCTGAACAAAAAATGTGCTTTGACGGACACTAAATAACTTGCCCAGCCACAACAGTACAGCGGTAACGACAGATTTAGCGGGATATAAATTTGAGGCCTAGTATTTAGGCGCTGGGTGACCGGTATGGATTTACTGACAGAATTAGACTGGGATATGGCCAAAAAATAACCACACTATTGCTGGTTAAATGCACTTGGTTTGACAGCTTGACCAACCACACTACTGAGGGTTAAATGCACTTGGTGACGGGCGCAGCTTGCCCCTGATGTAGTATATGGCCAAAAAATGAACAGACTATTGCTGGTTAAATGCACTTGGTGTGACAGCTTGACCAACCACACTACTGAGGGTTAAATGCACTTGGTGACGGGCGCAGCTTGCCCCTGATGTAGTATATGGCCAAAAAATGAACAGACTATTGCTGGTTAAATGCACTTGGTGTCACAGCTTGACCAACCACACTACTGAGGGTTAAATGCACTTGGTGACGGGCGCAGCTTGCCCCTGATGTAGTATATGGCCAAAAAATGAACAGACTATTGCTGGTTAAATGCACTTGGTGTGACAGCTTCACCCTGATGTAGGCTTTAGCCAAAAAACAACCACACCATTGAGGGTTAAATGCACTTGGTGACAGGCGCAGCCTGCCCCTGATGTAGTATATGGCCAAAAAATGAACAGACTATTGCTGGTTAAATGCACTTGGTGTGACAGCTTGACCAACCACACTACTGAGGGTTAAATGCACTTGGTGACGGGCGCAGCTTGCCCCTGATGTAGTATATGGCCAAAAAATGAACAGACTATTGCTGGTTAAATGCACTTGGTGTGACAGCTTCACCCTGATGTAGGCTTTAGCCAAAAAACAACCACACCATTGAGGGTTAAATGCACTTGGTGACAGGCGCAGCTTGCCCCTGATGTAGTATATGGCCAAAAAATAAACAGACTATTGCTGGTTAAATGCACTTGGTGTGACAGCTTCACCCTGATGTAGGCTTTAGCCAAAAAAACAACCACACCATTGAGGGTTAAATGCACTTGGTCGCAGCTTGTGCTGGCGCACCACAAGACACAAAATGGCCGCCGATCACCCCAGAAAAAAGTGACTGACAAACGGTCTGGGCAGCCTGGGCAAATATAATCAATAAACCTTTTCCAAACCAAACTATATCTCAATATTGAGATATATTTTGGTTTGGAAAAGGTTTATTGATGATATTTTTTGCATATGGGCGGGGCCACGTGAGACCCTGGTGGCGTTCATGGATCATCTGAATTCAGCATGCGAGGGTCTACAGTTTACAATGACATGTGATAGAGATAAAGTGAGTTTTTTAGATACATTGGTCATAAAAAAACCAGGAAGGTCAATTATCCACTGACCTCTATAGGAAGGAAACGGATCGAAACAGCATTTTACATTATTCAAGTGCACCCCCCCTTCTTTAAAAAGGTCTATACCTAAATCTCAATACCAGCGGGTTAGGCGGATTGTTACGGATCCGCTTTTACAGAATCAGAGGCTGGGGGAAATGACTACTAGATTCAGAGAAGGAGGATACCCCCTAGATGTATTATCTAACAGTGGTGCTTGTCAATCAATAGTGAGGGTTGAACATAAGAAAAAGGATGATGCTAGGATAGCATTTGTTCATGAATTCCATCCCTTTAATGCATACATTGACAACACTATAAGAAAACACTGGCATTTATTGGGTAAGGCCTATCCAGAGGTCTCAGAATTTAAAAGTTTACCCTTGATTTGTAATAGAAAGAACTCTAGTTATAGGGATATGCTAGTTAAAGCGGACATAGGGGGCACTAAACATCGATTGCGTCAAAGTGTATTATCAACACCACGTAAAGGTACATTCCCCTGCCTGCATTGTCTCCAATGTTCACACATCATAAAGGGCTCCACATTCTATCATCCACATACTGGGATTCCGTTGTCACGAGGGTGTCAAGAGCCACGTCTGACTCCGTTATACCCGGGGTCAGGAAGTCGCAGCGGGTGGCTGCGCGCTCTATGTCTAAAGATCACGGTGTTTCTTAGTGTTTGTTTTCTGTGTTTGCCTTACTATCCTTTTTGTCTCACTCAGGGATCCGTAGCTTCTCCTCCTCAGCTGTTTCTTGTCTGCCACTCCCAAACTCCTTATATTCTCCTCTCACACTTCTCTTGTTGCCAGTTATAGAGCTTCCTGCCGGACATCTATGCTGACCCACTGGAGCTGAGAATCTGGTTGTTGTTCCAGAGTGCTACCCTCCGGATCCCTGTTGGGCTTTTGTTGTCTCCTGTTGTTGCCCACCTGGGATTATATGTTTAGTTTGTATTGTCTGTCCTCCCCTTGGTGTTTTCCTCTAGAGCTAGTGGTGCGGACTAGTGTTCCCACCGCCCTGTTCACTATCTAGGGCTCATCCTAGGGAAAGCCAGGGTTTTAGGCACGTGATCGGCGTACGGGTGAGGAACCCGTCTAGGGACGACAGGGCAGCCAGGTGCCAGACGCAAGGTGAGTCAGGGGTCACCACCTTCCCTCTCACTAGGGCAGGGCCTCCCTCTTTTCCTCCCTCCGTGTCACGTATGTGACAGTTACGCCGATCGTGATATTATAACTGGCCCTTATTTTTTGAGAAAAAAAAATAAATAAATAATAATATATTTAATTTTTTTTTTCTCTACTTAGAATCCAATATGGATCCTATTGCTGCTTTGGCAAAACAGCTTCAAGGCCTGTCTTTGGAGGTGGCAGGATTGAAGGCGTCTGTCCTCCAACAGCAGCAGCAAATGCAGCAGACCGTAAGCCCAGCGGTTGCTATGGGTAACCAGGTTGTTACAGAACCCAAGGTTGTTCTTCCTGACAGATTCTCTGGGGGAAGGGACAAATTTGTGTTGTTCCGTGAGGCCTGCAAATTATATTTTAAGCTGCGCCCTTACTCCTCAGGTAATGAAGAACAGCGGGTGGGGATTGTTATTTCCCTGCTTCAGGGGGACCCGCAATCCTGGGCGTTCTCGTTACCCCCTGGTTCCCAGGCTCTCCGGTCAGTGGAGGGATTTTTTGGGGCTTTGGGTCTCATATATGATGACCCTGACCGTGTCGCCCTGGCTGAGTCGAAGTTACGGAGACTCCTACAGGGAGATCGGCCAGCAGAGGAATATTGCTCAGAGTTCCGCAGGTGGGCTACGGATACTCAGTGGAACGACCCGGCTCTCAGGAGTCAGTTCTGCTCTGGGTTATCTGAAAGGGTTAAGGATGCGCTGGCGCTGTATGAGACCCCCCTTTCCCTTGATGCTGTTATGTCCCTCTCTATCAGGATAGATAGACGTCTTAGGGAGAGATCGAAAATTCCTGAGCAATCGGTAACCTCTCCCAAGCAGCAGTTAGTCTGTACGGACTTGGATGAGCCTATGCAGCTAGGAGGAACTTCTCGTCAGGTCCGTCCTCCTGAGGTTCGCCGTAGGTGGGGGGCTTGTTTTTTCTGTGGGGGGAAGGGTCATTTCATTAATGTCTGTCCCTCCTTTCCCAAAAACAAAAGACCGTCGGAAAACTACTAACCCCAGGCTGTGCGGAGGATGTCAGCCGGGGGGTATACGTTTCCTCCATACGAACATCTCAATTTGTGTTGCCAGCGGTTATTGTTTTTGGTGTTAAGACGGAGTCTATTTCTTTTTTTCTAGACAGTGGTGCAGGGGTAAATTTGATAGATGCCCATTTTGCCCGCACTATGGGTTTGTCTCTCTGTACGCTGCAGAGACCCATTCCCATATTCGCTATTGACTCTGCTCCTCTGTCTCAGAGAAACCTCACTCACGTTGTCCATAACTTACATCTTCGGGTAGGGGACCACCATAAGGAGCGTCTTTCATGTTACGTTCTGGAGGGCCTTCCCTCTCCTGTGGTATTGGGTCTTCCCTGGTTGGTAGCGCACAATCCAGTGGTGGATTGGCAAGCCAGGGAGATATTGGAGTGGAGTGAGCATTGCAGAGAGAATTGCTTAAATAACAATTGCTTAATCGCCTCCATAGCTTCCCTACCTACATTTATTTCGGACTTTGAGGACGTTTTTTCTGAAAAGGGTTGTCAGAAGCTACCACCTCATCGTCCTTATGATTGCCCGGTTAACCTGATTCCCGGTGCAAAATTACCCAAGTCCAGGTTGTATAATCTTTCGGGTCCCGAGAGACAAGCCATGAAAGATTATATCTCCGAGAGTCTGGCCAAGGGACACATCAGACCCTCTTCTTCACCCGTGGCTGCAGGGTTTTTCTTTGTTAAAAAGAAAGATGGGGGCCTGCGTCCTTGCCTAGATTTCCGTGAGCTAAACCGGATAACCGTCCGAGACCCATACCCTCTTCCTCTCATTCCTGACCTTTTTAATCAGATTGCGGGTGCTAGGTGGTTCTCCAAACTTGATCTTAGGGGGGCCTACAATCTGATTCGTATCAAGGAAGGGGATGAGTGGAAGACAGCTTTTAACACCCCTGAGGGGCATTACGAAAATTTAGTCATGCCTTTCGGTCTGACCAATGCCCCTGCTGTCTTCCAACATTTCGTTAATGATATTTTTAGTCATCTCATCGGCAGGTTTGTAGTCATATACCTAGATGATATCTTAATTTATTCGGCTGATCTGAAAACACATGAAGTACATGTCAGGCAAGTACTGCAGGTCCTACGGACGAATAAATTATATGCGAAAATTGAAAAATGTGTCTTCGCCGTTCAGGAAATACAATTCCTGGGATATCTATTATCTGCTTCAGGTTTCCGTATGGATCCTGGGAAGGTCCAGGCAATTTTAGATTGGGATCTTCCTGAGAACCTTAAAGCTCTACAACGGTTTTTGGGTTTCGCAAATTTCTACAGAAAGTTTATTAAAAATTATTCAGTGATCGTTAAACCCCTTACTGACATGACTAGGAAGGGGACTGATTTTTCTAAATGGTCTGACGCCGCTAAAATTGCATTTTCCTCTCTAAAAGAGAGATTTACCTCGGCACCTGTTCTAATTCAACCTGATGTCTCCCAGCCTTTTATTGTTGAAGTTGATGCGTCGGAGGTGGGAGTGGGGGCTGTATTGTCTCAGGGTCCGTCTCCTGGCAAATGGCGTCCTTGCGCTTTCTTTTCCAAAAAATTATCTGCAGCAGAAAAGAACTATGATATTGGAAATAGGGAACTGTTGGCGATTAAACTGGCGTTTGAAGAGTGGCGTCACTTCTTAGAGGGAGCAATCCACCCCGTCACGGTAATTACGGATCACAAAAACCTTCTGTACCTAGAATCGGCTAAGCGTCTCACCCCTAGACAAGCTAGGTGGTCGCTATTCTTTACCAGATTTAACTTTGTAATCACCTATCGTCCTGGGGCAAAAAATACCAAGGCAGACGCATTGTCTCGTAGTTTCCCTGGAGGGGGTAATGTTAGTGATCCGGTACCTATTTTACAAAGAGGAGTAGTTGTCTCGGCTGTACACTCTGTTCTAGAGGGAAAGGTGTTAGAGGCCCAGGGGGACGCCCCGGCCTCTTGCCCCTCAGAGAAATTGTTTGTACCGTTAAACCTGCGTCTTGAGTTATTGAAGGAACATCATAATTCGGCACTTGCTGGGCACCCAGGTAGTAAAGCAACCTTGGAGCTATTGTCTCGTCGTTTTTGGTGGCCAAGGTTGCGTCAGGATGTAATAGATTTCGTGTCTACTTGTTCTACTTGTGCACGCGCGAAAGTCTCTCATACACGTCCAGCAGGGTCTTTATTGCCACTTTTCATCCCCAATAGACCATGGACACATCTATCAATGGATTTCATCACTGACTTACCTTTGTCTGCGGGTAAAACAGTTATCTTGGTAGTAGTAGACAGGTTTAGCAAGATGGTACACTTTATTGCGCTACCCGCACTTCCTAATGCTAAGACTCTTGCTCAGGTGTTTATCAGTGAAATCGTGAAGCTTCACGGGGTCCCTTCCGATGTGGTTTCGGATCGGGGAACCCAGTTTATTTCTAAGTTTTGGAAAGCTTTTTGTACCCGTTTAGGGGTACACTTATCCTTTTCCTCAGCTTTCCATCCTCAGTCGAATGGACAGACTGAGCGTACCAACCAAAACCTAGAAACATATTTAAGGTGTTTTGCGTCTGAAAACCAAGAGGTGTGGTCATCATATTTACCGTTAGCCGAGTTTGCCATAAATAATCGCCGTCAGGAATCCACTGGCAAGTCACCATTTCTTGGTGCATACGGTTTTCATCCCCAATTTTGTACTTTCAAAGAGGGGGGGTCTTCTGGGGTTCCCGAAGAGGAACGGTTTTCTTCATCTCTTTCATCGGTATGGCAGAAGGTGCAAGCTAACTTGAAAAATATGAGTGGTAAATACAAATGCATGGCCGATAAGAAACGGTCGCCAGGTCCGGACCTAGGAGTGAATGACTATGTGTGGTTGTCTACTAGGAATATTAAGTTGAAGGTTCCCTCTTGGAAACTGGGTCCTAGGTTCATTGGTCCTTATAAAATTGTAGCCGTCATTAACCCTGTGGCTTTTCGCCTGGAGCTACCTCAGACTTTTAAGATCCATAACGTCTTCCATAAGTCGTTGCTCAAGAAGTATGTTCCATCTCTAGAACCATCACCGCTGCCACCTCCTCCTGTTGTTGTGGATGGTAATCTGGAGTTTCAAATATCCAGAATTGTTGATTCTCGTCGGGTCCGCCGCTCTCTTCAGTATCTGGTGCATTGGAGGGGTTACGGTCCCGAGGAAAGAATGTGGGTTCCAGCGTCAGAGGTAAACGCCAACAGGTTGATTCAGGCTTTCCATGTCTCTCATCCGGAGAGACCTGGTCCTGAGTGTCCGGAGGCCCCTCGTGAAAGGGGGGGTACTGTCACGAGGGTGTCAAGAGCCACGTCTGACTCCGTTATACCCGGGGTCAGGAAGTTGCAGCGGGTGGCTGCGCGCTCTATGTCTAAAGATCACGGTGTTTCTTAGTGTTTGTTTTCTGTGTTTGCCTTACTATCCTTTTTGTCTCACTCAGGGATCCGTAGTTTCTCCTCCTCAGCTGTTTCTTGTCTGCCACTCCCAAACTCCTTATATTCTCCTCTCACACTTCTCTTGTTGCCAGTTATAGAGCTTCCTGCCGGACATCTATGCTGACCCACTGGAGCTGAGAATCTGGTTGTTGTTCCAGAGTGCTACCCTCCGGATCCCTGTTGGGCTTTTGTTGTCTCCTGTTGTTGCCCACCTGGGATTATATGTTTAGTTTGTATTGTCTGTCCTCCCCTTGGTGTTTTCCTCTAGAGCTAGTGGTGCGGACTAGTGTTCCCACCGCCCTGTTCACTATCTAGGGCTCATCCTAGGGAAAGCCAGGGTTTTAGGCACGTGATCGGCGTACGGGTGAGGAACCCGTCTAGGGACGACAGGGCAGCCAGGTGCCAGACGCAAGGTGAGTCAGGGGTCACCACCTTCCCTCTCACTAGGGCAGGGCCTCCCTCTTTTCCTCCCTCCGTGTCACGTATGTGACAGTTACGCCGATCGTGATATCCGTTTGAAGTAAAAGGTTTTTTTACATGTGAATCTTCAAATGTTATTTATCTGATTAAATGCCCTTGTGGTCTGTTATACATTGGACAGACAATGCAGGCAGTGAGGGACAGAATTAACAAACACAAATCTACTATCAGAACCAAAAATCTGTTATTACCCATACCAAGCCACTTTGAAAAGTGCAGACATTCTATTGCTCAACTGAAATTTCAGGTTATAGAGCAGGTGATTAGACCGCGGATGGGGGGTGACATCAATAAGATGTTGCTACGGAGGGAAGCCCTCTGGATCCATACATTGGACACATTACACCCTAGAGGCCTCAATAGGGAATATGAGGTCATGTATCTTTAATAGTATAATTTGGTTATATATTTACAATATATTTATTGTTTATTTCTCAGGTATTGAAAATTTGAACGTTATACAAGAATTTTATCTACAAATGTAAGATGAGATATCTATCTAGATGCCTTTTTTTCTCTTTTCCCTTTTTTTTTTTTTTTCTCTTTCTGGCTTGTTCATTATTCAATTGATTACACCTGTAACTCTGTAGCCATTCCCTTTTGGGATGGACTTTAGCTCCTGTGGGCGGTGACTGTAGAGCATATATAGTTTGTTAAGATTGTATTTGGATTACCTGTTGATGAAGGCACATTGCCGAAACCTGGTCATAAAAGACAACTGATTTGCACCAAAGACACGACTGCTGGGATTCTTTATATATTCCCATAGTCTTGCGAGACTTCAGTGAATAACTTCGATATTTGATTTTAAACTGAAAAACCATTTTAAAACTTGGATCCGAACTCAGGAGGTATATGATATCATCTCATGTCCTTCATCACCACTTCTCTGATTTGCTGAGCTTCGCCCATCCTGCACTGATCACATGATGGTGACACCCACAGGTCCTTCAGCTCTTGCTAATGGCGGTTATTAGCCATTAGCAGAGCACTCTAACTAGTGGGACATGCAGGCAACCGAATGGCGGGACAGCAGTGAAAAAACTGGACTATTCCGCGGATCCGGAATGGTTGGGACCTAGGAGTAAACCGCCAGTCTAGTATTTCCAGCAGAAGGTTGATGTGGTATTTTACTTTTACTGGCACAACATGTAAATATTGATAACCTATCCGATCAGCTCCACAACTGCCGCACCCTCTGCACTTTGATTGACAGGGCCACGTGTGATGACGTTTACACTGCCTGGCTCTGTCAAAATGCAGAGGGCGGAACTGTTGCAGAGAGAGCAGAGCCTCTAGGTGTAATGTCAATGCCCCTATTGCTCCTGCATATATTAAAACATATTTTTTCTCAGCAATGTGGAAACATATGAACATGGGACCAACACAGATGCCTTCAGCTGCCAAGCACACATGCAACAGGTCTGTTCAATTCTGCTGACAAATGCCCTTTAAACTTTGTCTTCCACATGTTTTTTCCATGTAAGGTTCTTTAACATGATTGTCTGATCACTTCTCCTATAGACTGTAATAATTTATCATTGTAGTCTATGGGAGATTCATTGCATTCCAGTCAATCCTGCCACAGGCTAGGAGCTTTGCTGTGACAGGCCTTGGTTGGAGCCTTCAGAAGGCCCTAGGCTGCAATAGCAACTGAATGGCTCCTGCGGTCTCGTCACAGGGGAGCTATTTGTTCCTGGTAATTGATTGCTCAGTTGATCACAATTGCCCATGGCATCCGAGGAGTTAAAAGTCAATGATCAGTGTTGTCGCCAATCTTGGACTCTGCCACTGAGTGTCTGCTATGTGAAACAGCAAGCGGCTATGGTTCCTGCTTGGCTCCTGAGCTGGCACCATCTTTACCGACATGACATTTGCCATAAAACTGGCAGCTGTAGTAACTGTCTTAATGGGGCTGCCTTGGATTTTTTTTTATTAATTTAGCTCTCTTATTCTATACAGGGGCTTTTCAATACTATACTTATCGCATACACTGAACAGACTGTTAGGGAGATGGAACCAGTGTTTGTATGCAGCTACACTTTCAATGGGAGGGAGGGGATTTATTTTTATCAAGTATTATATTTTAAAAAAGTCCTTATTATTCAAGAATAGATTAAATACAATTCAAGCATCCTGAACAACCCCTTTAACCCCTTAAGGACACAGCCTTTTTACACCTTAGGACCAGGCCATTTTTTGCTAATCTGACCAGAGTCACTTTAAGTGCTGATAACTTTAAAACGCTTTGACTTATCCAGGCCATTCTGAGATTGTTTTTTCGTCACATATTGTACTTCATGACACTGGTAAAATGAAGTCAAAAAAATTATTTTTTTTGCACCAAAAAATACCTAATTTAACAAAAATTTGGAAAAATTTGCAAATTTCAAAGTTCCAGTTTCTCTACTTCTGTAATACATAGTAATACCCCCAGAAATTGTGATGACTTTACATTCCCCATATGTCTACTTCATGTTTGAATTATTTTGGGAATGATATTTTATTTTTGGGGATGTTATAAGGCTTAGAAGTTTAGAAGCAAATCTTGAAATTTTTCAGAAATTTACAAAAACTCAATTTTTAGGGACCAGTTCAGGTCTCAAGTCACTTTGCGAGGCTTACATAATAGAAACCACCCAAAAATGACCCCATCTAAGAAACTACACCCCTCAAGATATTCAAAACTGATTTTGAATACGTTGTTAACCCTTTAGGTGTTGCACAAGAGTTATTGGCAAATGGGGAGGAAATTTGAGAATTTTATTTTTTTGTCTAATTTTTCATTTTAACCCATTTTTTCCACTAACAAAGCAAGGGTTAACAGCCAAACAAGACTGTATCTTTATTGCCCTGACTCTGCCGTTTACAGAAACACCCAATATGTGGCCGTAAACTACTGTACGGCCACACAGCGGGGCGTAGAGTGAAAGGTGCGCCGTTTGTTTTTTGGAGGGCTGATTTTTATGGACCGTTTTTTTGACACCAAGTCCCATTTGAAGCCCCCCTGATGCACCCCCAGATTATAAACTCCATAAAAGTGACCCCATCTAAGAAACTACACCCCTTAAGGTATTCAAAACTGATTTTACAAACTTTGTTAACCCTTTAGGTGTTGCACAAGATTTAATGGAAAATAGAGATACAATTTCAAAATTTCACTTTTTTGGCAGATTTTCCATTTTTTTTTTTTTTTTCCAGTTACAAAGCAAGGGTTAACAGCCAAACAAAACTCATTATTTATGGCCCTGATTCTGTAGTTTACAGAAACACCCCATATGTGGTCGTAAACCGCTGTACGGGCACACGGCAGGGCGCAGAAGGAAAGGAATGCCATACGGTTTTTGGAAGGCAGGTTTTGCTGGACTGTTTTTTTTTTTACACCTTGTCCCATTTGAAGCCCCCCTGATGCACCCCTAGAGTAGAAACTCCAAAAAAGTGACCACATTTTAGAAACTACGGGATAGGGTGGCAGTTTTGTTGGTACTAGTTTAGGGTACATATGATTTTTGGTTGCTCTATATTACACTTTTTTTGTGCGGCAAGGTAACAAGAAATAGCTTTTTTGGCAGCGTTTTTTTTTTTGTTATTTACAACATTCATCTGACAGGTTAGATCATGTGGTAATTTTATAGAGCAGGTTGTCACTGACGTGGCGATACCTAATATGTATACAATTTTTTTTATTTATGTACGTTTTACACAATGATTTCATTTTTAAAACAAAAAAAATGTTTTAGTGTCTCCATAGTCTAAGAGCCATAGTTTTTTCAGTTTTTGGGCGATTATCTTAAGTCGGGTCTCATTTTTTGCGGGATGAGATGACTGTTTGATTTGCACTATTTTGGGGTGCATATGACTTTTTGATCACTTGCTATTACACTTTTTGTGACGTAAGATGACAAAAAATGGCTTTTTTTACACCGTTTTTATTTTTATTTTTTTACGGTGGTCATCTGAGGGGTTAGGTCATGTGATATTTTTATAGAGCCGGTCGATACGGACGCGGCGATACCTAATATGTATACTTTCTTTTATTTATGTAAGTTTTACACAATGATTTCATTTTTGAAACAAAAAAAATTATGTTTTAGCGTTTCCATAGTCTAAGAGCCATAGTTTTTTCAGTTTTTGGGCGATTATCTTAAGTAGGGTCTCATTTTTTGCGGGATGAGATGACGGTTTGATTGTTACAATTTTGGCGTACATGCAACTTTTTTGATCACTTTTATTACCTTTTTTTGGGAAGTAAGGTGGACAAAATTTCAATTTCATCATAGTTTTTTATTTTTTATTTTTATGGCGTTCACCATTCGGGTAAAGTAACATGACCGTTTTATAGATCAGGTCGTTACGGACGCGGCGATACCAAACATGTGTAGGGAATTTTATTTTTTTAATTTTTAATCAGTGATAAATGTGTTTTTTGATTTTTACTTTTTTTTCACTTTTTTTTTGACCCAGACCCACTTGGTTCTTGAAGATCCAGTGGGTCTGATGTCTGTATAATACAGTACTGTACTCTATATAGGGCTCTGTACTGTATTTTACTTACACTGAACAGATCTATGCTTTCAGCACAGATCTGTTCAGCACCATGGACAGCAGGACGCCTGAGCAGGCGTCCTGTTGCCATGGGAACCTTCCCCATTTGCTCAGTAGTGGTCAGAACTGCGCAGACGGGGAAGGGTAAGGACGGGGCTGCGGGGGGCTGTCTGGGGGCTCTCTCCCTCTCCATCGGGGGGCTGCAAAGGAACTGCAGCCCCCCGATCGGAGAGGGAGGGAGCTCCCTCTTACTGTTAACTTTTTCCATACAGCGGTCCGTACGGACCGCTGTATGGAAAGGGTTAAACGGCTGACATCGCATCACCGATGTCAGCCGTTTATACCAGGGTGCCAGCAATGTGCTGGCACCCTGGTATACCCACTCTACACCAACGATTATTCAATGGGAGGCGGGCAGGGGATCGCGATCCCGCCTGCCGCACCGCCCGCCTCCCGCACCGCCCCCACCGCCCGCAACACCCCCCCCCCTGCACCTCCCACCGGGCTAAAATCATTCAGAGGTGCAGGGGGGGGTGATAAATATATATTTTCGCCACACTAAAGTTTCTGACCCCCCCCCCCGCGCATTTAACAGAGGTGCCTGCTCAATGATTTGAGCAGGCACCTTGTTCCGATCACAGCCGGCCGCACGGCAGTGATCGGAACAACACATGACGTACCGGTACGTCATGTGTCCTTAAGGACTCAGGAAACATGCCGTACCGATACGTCATGTGTCCTTAAGGGGTTAAAGGAAATGTGTCACCAAAAATGTAATCTGCCAGCTAATCTCCTTTTTGTCAGTTTTATTTTCTGATTAAAGATTTTTTTATTCTGTTTCCTGACCGTGATTGTAAGGACGGCCATCTTGTCTGAGTTGTTGCTAACAGCATTTAGAAAGCATTAAGAAAATTGCTTTACAGCAGCCACATGGGCCATAGACACAATTTTCAGGAGGGGGCCTGATTGACTTCTATGGGAGAGTTTTCTAGGCATGCTCTGTTACCTGTGCAGAGGTCATTGTACAAGGAAAGAATAGATAAGCTCTGACAATCACATATTGTGAATGGTGGATCCTGTTTTATCTGTCATTCTAATCCTGCCTGTAATATCACCTCTGTGTATACATAAGCAGGGAACTGCAGTAAAGTAATACACTTCCACCAATCAGCTGTTTTTTAGCTGCCGCCGATGCCAGAAGAATAAGAGTGGGTGGAGCTTCATTCACTGGGTAGTGGCCGTACTGCAGTTCAGCTCCCATAGCTTAGCTGTAGCACATGGGCACTGCATAGTGGACAAAGCCGATTGCTGAGTGTTGGTCCCCCACTGATCTGATATTGATGACCAATCCTGAGGAAAGCTCATGGATATCTAAAAGGTGGAACACCTTAATATCTCAGCCAATCACATAAAGGGTCCTCCTTCCTCTCCCAATACTCCATGGCAATAAGTCACAGTAACTCTCCACTTCCCATTTTTCTCACTGTGCCAAGTTATTTCCATACAACACAAAACTGGTATTTATCAAAAACTGTATAGATTACTTTTTAGTGACACCTGTTCGGCAGGTGTCACTAAAAAGGGGGCTCATCGAGCTAAATGGAGTGGTGGACACGCATGTGTATCTGCCGCTCTTCTCAAATGAGAGAAAATGGAACCCCATTCGAGTGATCTATGGGGGCCCCAGCACCAATAAGCCACATCCCATATCATATTTGCCATGTGACAACCACTTTAATTTTGGCTATTTTTTTCATCCTATTTGGTTTTAATAGAAAACAAGAAACTTGGACTCTTGGGACATAACTGAATAAAAATAAACATATTATTTAACCAAAATATAATTTTTGCTTTTTATTTTTTAACGCCTATAAAATGTATTGAACGGTGTCATGTGTGATTGAGTAACAATGCTGAATCATGGAGGATAATAAACCTGATGTACAATGTATTGATTATTCGCTTCCATGTTTTTTTAGGACAATTTTTATGCATGAATGTGTTCTTCAGTTGTTTTACTGTTACTGACTTTAGAAGGGGAACAGCACAGGAACTCTGTGTGAGTACGCCTATGCTTGTGTTATCATGAAAAATAATTACTGCATACAAATAACCTTTATAACTTTTAATATCTGTATATACAATAGGTTTGGCTTTATGATGCCTATTTCAGAATGACACAATAAGGCCAAGTTCACTCTTCAGTTATTTGGTCAGTTATTTCCATTAGTTATTGTGAGCCAAAACCAGTAGTGAAGCCTTCAGAGACCAAGTGTAATGTAAAGATTGGTACCTATTCTGTGTTTTTGGCTCACAATAACTGATTGAAATAACTGATCAAATAACTAAACTGTGAACTCAGCCCTTTCCGTTATTGAGATCCGTCATAGGGGCTCAATACCGGAAAAAAACGCTTCAGTTTTGTCCCCATTCATTGTCAATGGGGACAAAACTGAACTGAACAGAACTGAGCGCTCCAAAATGCATTCTGTTCCATTTAGTTGCCTTCCCATACCGGAGAGCAAACCGCAACTTGTAGTTTGCTTTCCATTCTGGGATGCGGAGCAAGACCCCCAATGTAAGTCAATGGGGACAAATCCGTTTTCTCTGCTACAATCTGCCACAATAGAAAACGTATCTGTCCTCCATTGACTTTCAATGGAGTTAACAACGGATCCGTCTTGGCAATGTTAAAGATAATACAACCGGATCTGTTCATAACGAATGCAGATGGTTGTATTATCAGTAACGGAAGCGTTTTTTTTTTTTTTTTTAAACAAACTTTTATTGTTGTCATGTCCTTACAGTACAACAGTAAAGTGCAAATAAGGCATATAAAAGAGCAATCGGTTGACAATTCCACTCTTCCATACATGAGATGATAACATGACAAACCCAGGTTTTCTATTTTCTCCCCCCCTCCCCTCCTGTACCCCTCCACCCTCCCCCACTCTGGATGGCCCGGCTACTTCTGAGGAGCATTCAAACTTTCAAATTTCCTAATCGGTCTCTCAGGTCTTCTTGTAGATACCACTCTGTATATTTAAAAGGCCCCATTACTGAGGAGTATTCAGCATGCGGAATGTAGTGTAGGATAAACTTTTTCCAAGTTTTATATAATTTCTTTCCTAAGATCTCCTTTTTTTCAATGGCGTTCTGCCATTCCAACCGAAATATACGTCTTATCTGGGTTATCAGTAGATCCAAACTAGGGACCTCTGCAGTCAACCACTTCGTCAGCAAGCACCTTTTCGCTTCTAGCACTACTCTATGAGCTAACAACGTCAGTTTCTTTTCCACACTGTTCCCATTGACTTCAGAAGCCTCTATTTCATCTGCTTGGAGCACCACCAGTGATGGCGTTAAACCTGATTGGCTATACCCAATGCGCTCCAATAGTTGAGCTACTTGGGACCAAAAAATATCTAGCTTGGGGCACTTCCAAAGTCCATGGAACAGATCAGATTTTGGGACCCCACACTTGGGACAGGCCGTGAGTCTGTCAGGTTTAGCTGCTGACACCGGAAAATCGAAACCATATATGGCATGGTGCAAGATTTTAAATTGGGTTTCCCTCATTTTTTCATTCGAGCCCTGTATACAGCTTGAAGTCCTGAGAGAGCCACCTGTCCAACATCCGTTATGCCCAGCTGATTGCCCCATTTTTTGAATAAAGACCCTCGTATGGATTCCTCCCAAGAATCTCTAAGAGCGTTATAAAGCATGGAAATGGAAGCCTTGCTTCTATTGCTTATTAGGGTGTCAAATTTGTTTTTTTGCCATTCCTTAGAGAGGTCTTTTAACAATCCTCTCACATAGCTTCTAACCTGCATATAAGGGAACGAATTTGACCCTCTGAGAGTCCATCTTTCCTCCACTTCCTTTAACGTCGCCCATCTGGCCTCCTTCTCATGAAAGAGATCCCCCATCTTATTCACCCCCTTATTAGCCCATGTTTGAAAAGACTTGTCCGTGTTCCCTGATACAAAAGCCAGGTTGCCCCTAATAGGTAGATGTTTAGAGAACTGAAATGATAGGCCAAACAATTTCCTAATGCTTTTCCATGCAATAATGGTGTCCCTCAAAATCAAAGACTTTCTCGCCACATCTGGAAGTCGAGATACCTTCGTATGCACTAAAGCCATCAAATTCCAAGGGGTCACAAGCTGGCGTTCTACATGTAAGTTAGAGTAGTATGCTGTTGCGTTGGCCCAATCTATAATGTGCCTGCTGAGACATGTCAAATTATAGCCCCGCAGGTCAGGGAAGTTAAGACCCCCATGACATCTCCTGAGCTTTAGTTTTTTTAAAGAAATCCTCGCCCGTTCCCCTCCCCAAAGAAATTTGATAAACCTACTTTCTATGTCAGCTACATCTGCATGACGCAGAAGGACTGGAATCGTCTGGAGAGGGTACATCAACTTCGCCACTCCCATCATTTTAACCAGATGACTTCTCCCTACTAACGAGAGAGGCAAGTTTTGCCATCTATCCAGATCAGATTTGATTTTGGAGAATAATGGGGGAAAGTTTAATTGATATATTGAATGCGGGGACTTCCCGATCCTGATCCCTAGATACGTAATTTGTTTCGTCACTTTTATGATGCCCAAACCCGAGAATCCCATATAAGCCCCATCATCCCCTTGCGCTAAGGGTAGCAGTTCGCATTTGGACATATTAATCGCATACCCCGAATACCTACCAAAATCCTTTAGTAATTCCATTACCTTTTCTAAATGATCTTTCGGGTTTGCCATAAAAAGTATGACGTCGTCTGCAAATAATGCTGCTCTCACCTGGGCCCCTCCTACTTTAATTCCTTCAAACACTCTACTACACAGCTCCCTTGCAAGGGGCTCTAATGCTATATTGAATAAGAGGGGTGATAGGGGACAACCCTGTCGAGTGCCTTTTTGCAGCATAAATGGTGCCGACAAGAACGCCTGGGTATATATCCTGGCTCTAGGGTGATGATACATTTGAGAGAGAAACTCTCTGAAAGCTCCGGCAAACCCCATTTTATCTAGAACTGCACCCAGCCATGCCCACCGTACATTGTCAAAAGCTTTCTCAGCATCTAAGGTGAGCATGGCTGGGTGCTCCCCCTGCACTGGCATATTATGAACCCTGTCCAGAACCGTCAAGACCGTCCTTATATTTTTTACCGCCGATCTCCCCTGGACGAAACCCACCTGCTCTGGGCCTATCAGACTAGGTAGCAGGTTGGCTAAGCGGTCCGCTACAATTTTGGCCATTAGCTTTGCGTCTACATTGATCAATGATATCGGTCTGTACGACCCGGGCAATAAGGGATCCTTTCCTGGTTTAGACAATAGTTTGACGTACGACATATTATCCCTATCTAAGGGCATGTGACCCTGAAGGACTCCATTAAAGACATCTAATAGGACTGGTGAAATCTGAGATATTAATGCTTTAAAGTACTCCCCGGTAAACCCGTCTGGGCCTGGTGCTTTCGAATTCCCCAGTTGTTTGATGGCTCCCTGTACCTCTTGTTCCGAGATTTCTGCGTTCAACATTTGGAGTTGTTCAACCGTCAGCTTAGGTAAGTCAACCTTGTCCAAAAGAGTGTCCGTCAGGTCACATTGTCCCTCATCCCTATATAGGGCCTCATAGTATTTTCCTACAATCTTATTAATTTCCGCGGGGTCGTGTACAACCACATCCTCCGAGTTTTTCAAGCATGCAATATATTGAGGAGGTCTCATTCCCTTAGCTAAATTCGCCAAGAGTTTCCCTGATTTATTTCCATGCCTGAAAAACTTAGCTTCCATCTCTGAACGTCTCAAGGACTCTAGATCACCCACGCATTTCTCAAACGTTTCCCTTTCCGTGACCCATCTCCTTTTATTGTCTTCAGAGGGGTCAGTCGTGAAGGTAAGGTAAGCCTCCCTTACTTTTTGACTCGCTAAATTAAATGACTGACGGGCCTTTTTTTTTATCCCATTAACATACCCCATGATTTTCCCTCGCATGACCACCTTCGACGCGTTCCAAAACAAGCCAGGATCCGTGACATGCACCTCATTGTCCGACTTGTATTCTTCCCACCAAATTCCCAGTTTCTCTACAAACTCTTCTCTCGCGCACAAGTTGGAGGGGAAACGCCAAATATAATCTGGCCCTCTTGGGTAGGAGTCTAGTAGCGACAGGGATACTGTTGCGTGGTCAGAAATAACAATGTCCCCAATCTCGGCGCCCTCCACCTTGTGCATTAAAGAATGAGATAGAAATATGTAATCGATACGGGACCAAGAAGACTGTGAATTAGAATAAAAAGTGTAACTTCTATCATCGGGATATAGCTTGCGCCAAGGGTCATCTAGTCCCGCTCCGCTTAGTAAAGGCTGTAATACTCTTTCCTGTGGTCCGTCCGTCCCTACTCTATCACCCGCCCTTCTCCTGTCCTCCAGCCCTCTAACTACCGAGTTAAAGTCACCACCTACGATTTTGTTCGGACATAGGTCCCCTAGGAGTGTCACCTCTAAATCTCGGAAAAAGGCTCCGTTATTCGAGTTTGGGCCATATATGTTATATATACTATATTGGGAATCCTGGACCTGTAACAGCACTTGTGCCCATCTACCCCTGGGATCTGCTGATTGTTGAACAACTGAGCCATTCAAGTTCTTACTGATCAGAATTAACACACCTGCCTTTCTATCCTGTGACGGAGATCCTATCACTGTCCCTACCCACAATTTCTTCATTCTATCAAAATCTTCTTCCCTCAGGTGGGTCTCCTGCAAAAGAACAACGTCTGGTTTCATCTTTTTAAGGTGCCTGAGGACCATCCATCTTTTCTGCTGCGCTCTCAGACCCTTAATGTTCCAGGAAATAATTTTCATATTGAATTGTCGTCAGAATACTATCCATAGCCTAATCCCCTCAGGACCTCCAGAGTATTAAAATACAAAATATCAGTAGCAGTAGTATCCCCAACTATCCCTTTGAGTGTAATCCCGCCCTTCCCCTTCCCCAACGTGTTACCCCTTCAGTTAGAGCAGCAACTAACTGAATCAACTTAGGTTAATAGAACTTCCTTTTTTCTGGGTTGCGGCCTCGTCTCGCCCCACTGATCGCCCTTATTAGGCCCCAATTCCTCGGCATCCCACCGACAGATTAAGTAACAAGAAACATATAGAAAATATTATCTCCCTGCAAGAACCCGTAACATAGAACATCCCCCCGAACTGGAAACATTAATCATTGCCTACAGCAGTTCCCGTAGAATGTCAGGGTAGCCATAACTGCCATGAATATAGTCTCGCTACTTTCACGCTGTAGCACACCCCTTCACATAACAAAAGGATATTAGAGTCCTCTCAAGGCACCTCCTGGTTACCACGCGGTCACTGCCCCAAGTTCATCGGACCCCTCTTCCAGGTGACCGCTGCCGACCACGACTTCGACCCCTAACTTCACCCTCTTGGCTGGATTCCATTCTGCGCCGCTCCCCTTCTGACCGTCCACGACGTGGCGAGTCTCCTCTCCTTCTCTGTTCCGCTTCCCTCTCACTGTGACGCCTCTGCAGAGAGTCCATCATTTCCTCCGCCGCTGACGGTTCATGGAATATAATAGTGGATCCATCCGCATGCGTAACCCGAAGTTTTGCCGGGTACATGAGTTGAAACTTTATTTGCCTTTTATAGAGCATTGAACACACTTGGCTGAATTCTCTCCTCTTTTTAGCCACAGCCGTCGAATAATCTGCAAATATAAGAACCGCGTGACCCCTGATTTTAAGTGGGCTCTTCCTGGTCCTGAATGCTCTCAATATGGCCTCTTTGTCACAGTAGTCCAGGAATTTCATAATCACCTGACGAGGTCTCAGCGGTGCAGTATTCGGGCGTTGAGATCCGTCCGGGCGTTGTTCTGGCTGGGGCCCAATCCTATGTGCCCTTTCCACTTTATGGCAGCCCTCCAGTCCCAGTGCCCTAGGAAGATCAATTTCACAGAGGCCCTTCAGAGATTGTGGTTTAATGATTTCAGGCAGTCCCAAAAGACGCAAGTTATTCCGTCTGGACCGGTTCTCTAGATCTTCTACCCGGTCCAATAGCACCAAATTCTGTTTGGTTAGATCATTTATTGCACGAGCAGACTTTGCATTATCTGCTTCTAGGGCCAAGGTTCTCTGCTCCAACTCCTCCAGCTTGGTATCATGTTGTGCTATAGCTTCATGTAACTGCTGAAGAGACACTGATAAAGTCTTTGCAAGCGTGTCCCTAATATCTGGGGCAAGGTGAGTGGCCACCTCTATTGCCAGGGCTTTATAATCCAGTGCCTTGTAATCCACAGGGAGGGGTGCTGCTGTATTAGTACTCACCCCCTTCCTGCGTCTCCGGCACCTCCACTGGTGAAGAAGGGCGCGCATCTGCCATGTTGTGCTGCGCTCCTCCCGCGCTGACTACAGTCAGTGTCTTCTGCCCGCAGCTTCTCAGGAGGTACCGCTCCATGTACCGATCCCCGCGTCACACAGGAGTTCTGGGCGCCGATCAAATGGCCTCCCCCGTCAGCATGGAGGGAAGGAGGCGATACTGTAGGCGAGCGATGGCCGGAGCTTCCTCACTCCGCTGCTCGCATCCCAGCGCCGGAACCGGAAGTCCCCAACGGAAGCGTTTTTGCTGAACCCTGCCGGATCCAGTAAAAATGCTAGTGTGAAAGTAGCCTTTGACAGTTTTACTATATAGAATAATGGTACCATTGACTTTTTTTTTTAAACATAGTTTTTATTGGTATACCATTTTCAGTTACAGAAAGCAATTCAGTAAATGACATTGACATGGTATTAGTTTACATTGTGATATATAATAACGTAAAGGAACACAAGAAAAATAATACCTGTTGAACAACAAAAGGGATAGATCACATCAGTTGAATCTAAAGTACAATCTACATCGGGGCAGTTGTCATAATGTATTTCAGAGCTATACAGGTAAGAAATAAGAACAAGAGTAAATATACACTAATACACCGGTTTATAGAAAATGCAGTCCATAAGTCCCACCTAGAGCGATGTTTATAGAGGTAGTTAAAGGCCGAGGCGGACATCTTCTCACCAGCATTGCTCTTTCACAGATTGGATGATGTTGGAAATGTGTAGGGGTACATTCTGTTTCCAGTAATCTGCAATTTTTTGTCTCACTGCTATACACATGAGAGATATTGGTAGTATGTAAAAAAAGAAAACCTTTGAATACCCAATGAAAGGAGAGCTAAGGCTAGATGTCACGGACACTCCCGTGACAGGTGCCAGGAGATCAGAAAGATTGGCAACACGTGGGTTAATCTGACTTGTTCCTTGTGGTTCATTTGTGTCTGTGTTGTTTTGGCAATGACCACACTGCTTACCCCTTCTGGGGGTGCGGTTTATAGCTTCAGTTTCTGGACTCTGGCCTAGCTGGTTGTAGGATCTTGTTCGAGATCCTGGCGCTGCCTTTGCTCCACGTGAAGTTAAGGCCTCATGCACACGACCGTTGTTTGTTTCCGCATCCGTGCCACCAATTTACCGTTTTTGATGCTGACCTATTCATTTCTATGGAGGTGTTGAAAATGTGGATAGTGCACCGTTTGTTATCCGCATCCGTGGTCCGTGATTCCAGTCCGTCAAAAAAATATAACCTGTCCTATTCTTGTCTGTGAAAAATGGTTAGCGGACCCATTCAAGTCAATAGGACCGCTAAAAAGCGCAGATGCACCACAGAAGCCATCCGTCTGTCATCCGCATTTTTTGCGGATCAGTTGCCTGGCAACCTGTGGCTCTGACCTTTTGGCAGTGCCGAAAAAAATTTGTACAGGAAGTTCCACCTGCCAGATTGCAAAGTCTGGTGATTTCTGGACACATGACAGAGAGTGATATCTGGGTGCATTTTTCCTGTTAGAGATTTTTTTCACCGTTCAAAAATGCCAAGGTGGGATGTAGAGAAACTCATTACATTGGTGCAGGAAAGGCCCGAGCTGTGGGACACAAGAACAAATGTGTACCAAGATCGGGTGAGGAAGGAGGTTGCCTGGGAGAAAGTGGTCCGGCGTATGAGGCGACCTGAATATGAGAAAGCAGATGCCATGGGTCGTGCGGAATTAGGTAAGTGTCTTGGCCCTGTGTTGTTCTTAATGATGTTGCTAGTACTTACATCTCTTCAGATTCATGTCCCTTTTGTGGGCAGGCTTAATTCTGTAGTGGTATGTATATATATTTTTGTTTGTTAAGGCACTTTTTACCTCACGACCACATGTTTTAATGGCTGTCCCAACCTTACCTACTGCCCATAGTAGTACTGTATACCCTGCATGTTTGTGCAGCATTTTGGTGACGCACGTGACCCTGTTTCAATTGATGGCCAAACATATGTGTACTTCACATATCATCATGTAATTTTTAACAAAGGTCTAGCACAAATAATCTTGTCCTTACTGGATTGATAGAAAAATTGGATAGCCACAGCTGCCCATGTGCTGTGTATTTGCCCCTTTTTTTTTTATTGTTTCTTAGCAATTTGTTTTGCTGTTCATTTTGTGTGGTTTTGTATTGACAGGTTTTATTGTATTGTGTACAATGAGTGTTTTTTTTGTTTGCCGCTTTCACAGTCATAAAAATTAAGACCTGCTGGAATAGTTGCTGCGACCAATTTAGGCGGGAGTGCAATGAAAGGGGCCACAATGGCGAGGGGTCATCCAAAAAAAGGCCATATTTATACTCATCACAGCTGCAATTTCTGAGGCCAGTGATGGACTTTTTGTAACTGTTATATACAGTGGGATGCGAAAGTTTGGGCAACCTCGTTAATCGTCACGATTTTCCTGTATAAATCATTAGTTGTTACGATAAAAAATGTCAGTTAAATATATCATATAGGAGACACGCACAGTGATATTTGAGAAGTGAAATGAAGTTTATTGGATTTACAGAAAGTGTGCTATAATTGTTTAAACAAAATTAGGCAGGTGCATAAATTTGGGCATTATTGTCATTTTATTGATTCCAAAACCTTTAGAACTAATTATTGGAACTCAAATTGGCTTGGTAAGCTCAGTGACCCCTGACCTACATACACAGGTGAATCCAATTATGAGGAAGAGTATTTAAGGGGGTCAATTGTAAGTTTCCCTCCTCTTTTAATTTTCTCTGAAGAGTAGCAACATGGGGGTCTCAAAACAACTCTCAAATGACCTGAAGACAAAGATTGTTCACCATCATGGTTTAGGGGAAGGATACAGAAAGCTGTCTCAGAGATTTCAGCTGGCTGTTTGCACAGTTAGGAACATATTTATGAAATGGAAGACCACAGGCTCAGTTTAAGTTAAGGCTCGAAGTAGCAGACCAAGAAAAATCTCGGATAGACAGAAGCGACGAATGGTGAGAACAGTCAGAGTCAACCCACAGACCAGCACCAAAGACCTACAACATCATCTTGATGCAGATGGAGTCATTGTGCATCGTTCAACCATTCGGAGCACTTTACACAAGGAGATGCTGTATGCGAGAGTGATGCAGAGGAAGCCCTTTCTCCGCCCACAGCACAAAAAGTGCTGCTTGAGGTGGGCTAAAGCACATTTGGACAAGCCAGCTTCATTTTGGAATAAGGTGCTGTGAACTGTTGAAACTAAATTTCTGTTATTTGGCCATAACAAGGGGCGTTATGCATGGAGGAAAAAGAACGCAGCATTCCAAGAAAAACACCTGCTACCTACAGTAAAATATGGTGATGGTTCCATCATGCTGTGGGGCTGTGTGGCCAGTGCAGGGACTGGGAATCTTGTCAAAGTTGAGGGATGCATGGATTCCACTCAGTATCAGCAGATTCTGGAGACCAATGTCCAGGAATCAGTGACAAAGCTGAAGCTGCGCCGGGGCTGGATCTTTCAACAAGACAACGACCCTAAACACTGCTCAAAATCCACTAAGGCATTTATGCAGAGGAACAAGTACAACGTTCTGGAATGGCCATCTCAGTCCCCAGACCTGAATATAATTGAAAATCTGTGGTGTGACTTAAAGAGAGCTGTTCATGCTCAGAAGCCATCAAACCTGAATGAACTAAAGATGTTTTGTAAAGAGGAATGGTCCAAAATGCCTTCAACCAGAATGCAGACTCTCTTTGGAACCTACTTCCTGTAGCGTTTAGAGGCTGTAATTTCTGCAAAAGGAGGATCTACTAAATATTGATTTCATTTCTTTTTTGTGGTGCCCAAATTTATGCACCTGCCTAATTTTGTTTAAACAATTATAGCACACTTTCTGTAAATCCTATAAACTTAATTTCACTTCTCAAATATCCCTGTGTGTGTCTCCTATATGATAAATTTAACTGACATTTTTTATCGTAACAACCAACGATTTATACAGGAAAATCATGACGATTAACAAGGTTGCCCAAACTTTCGCATCCCATTGTATGTGATTGCCCACTGTCAGAATATACTGTATATAGCAGACCTTTTTTTGCAGGTTTTTGTGTGGAATATCTTTTCTTTTTTTTAATTATTGGTTACCTTGGTGAAATATTTGCTTCACACAAATTGCACTTTGAAACCACTATTGCGCCTTTTCACAGGGGCGCAAATTCAACTCGTGGACAATGCGTGCAGGGAAAGCATTGCACCCACATTGAATCTGTACCCATTCTATAAAATGGGGCTGTGTAGATATGCAGTGATTTTCATGCACCACTTGTGTGTTGTGTGAAAATGCCAGCCTGCTGTAATATAGTGACATTTTATTGCAACATAGGCCCCATAGAAATGATTGTTTCTGTGTGAAATCTGCAAGCATCCCCAGCAAAGTGCATATATATCTGGTGTAAATGTCATGCATGGTTGTTAGGAGATGATAGTGACGAGCAACGTTGGACCATTAAAAAAGGCTACGGCCCGTTGCAGATGAGCGTTCATCCCGCAGCGAGTCTACTATGGAGCTTTTCAGGGGTCATGCGACCAAAGCGTGGCTTGAATCACCTACTGACTAAATTTTTATTTTTAATACATAAAACTTTTACTTTTATTGTTGAAATTTAAAATTTAACACTCTAAATTATATTTAAAAATTCTCAGGATGAGCAGTGAGTACTGATGTATATTCCTGTGTACCTCTGCTCAGTGTACACCACTGTATAGGATAGCCCCTGATAAATTTCTCAGGGCTTCCCGAATTTCCTAAGCCTTTTCTGCAACTTTATGTTTAGTTGCACATATGTCTCTACTATGGAGACTCACAATGCCCATCTGATTCTAAAATCTAAAGTGTTCCTGCTTCCCTACATGTTTCGCCGACAAACTTCGGCGTCCTCAGGGGATATGCAGGTTTGCAGCTGAGGGGGCGGTCCCTAAGTTATAAATGTTCGGTTTATGGGAGTCGATTCGATGCGACCAATCCGGTCTTAGCTTTCACTAAATGGCATGGCTTTACGCCAATTACATTTACTTTCATTATCCACGTCACTTGGTGACGTATTCTCAGACACTCCCATATTCCCAACGTCACTTCCGACTCTATCCGTAGCGTGAGCGAGCCTCCAATAGTGAAGAATCAAGTCTTCATTTAGTTCCGGTGCCGGGGTGTCTGCGTCATTCGTCCTTTGCTGATGACGTCCATCCTCGCATCGGGCGCTTGGGGATGACGTCTATTTACAAACCTACATATGCGAGTACGAGAAAAAACTGTTGACTAAATTGGCGTCACAATTGGAAAAAGAAAAAGAAATAACTGATATACAGATATTCCGAAAAATATAGAGAGTCAACAATCAGAGACAAAAGAAAGAAAACATAAGAAGTATCTAAGGGATAAAAGAGATTTCGATACTGGGTATATATACAGTAACGCTAATAGAAGTGTACCCTTTTTCTCTAGAGGAACAGACTCAAGGGAGTATACAGACATATCAGAAACAGACAATTCTGAATCTGAAGGAGGTGGGAAGCCTCAGAGAATAGGAAATAAAAAGAAAAATAAATTCTATAGAGGACCATATCAAAAACAACATCAAAAAAATTTCCCACAGAATTCATCAGGAAATAAAGGACCCAGTCAGAGTAGAGAATGGCAGGCAAACCCACAAGCCAGTGGGCAAGGGAACACAAGTTTAAATATACAGAGAGAGGGCATGTACCCATCCTTACCATCCTTATCTGCCTTACCGGCCTCATCAAGCTACGGTATACTGGGTGGTCATTTACAGAGTGGGAGTCAAGGGGGACTAACAACTACCCCTTCTTTTTTAGTACCAGGTGTACAATTGAGAGACAGGGACAAGTGGGGATACAACCAACAGAGAACCTAGATGAGATTAATAACATGCAGATCATTAATCTGGCGAATTTTGACTGCTTTACCTGGGTCAAAGACATCAACCTCTTTGCCAGGAAGCTGGCACTCCATAAAGAATTTAAAGAAAAAGAAAAGAGGGACCCAGACCAAAAAGAACGGGAAGCCATAAATATTCTGGAAGACCTTTACAGTGAGAGTAGGGGTGAAACTCCATCTATTCAAGCACCATTCACGAACCTTCATCCTAAATCCAAGTATACACCTACCTTTTCAGGCTACGCAAGTGTAGAAACTTTTGTGAAGCTTGTAACAAGACATTTAGAGACTATAAAAACCAAAAGGAGTGAGAGAGCAAGCAATCTTAGTATACAAGAAAAACAAGCCTTGGAGGATTTAATGAAAAGGGATGATGTGGTTATAAAACCCTCTGACAAAGGGGGCAATATCTGTATTCTCGGTCGAGAATACTATATTGAAATGGTGTTGAAACTTCTTAAAGATGAGAAAACCTACAAAAAACTAGAGTTCAATCCGAAAGAAAAATATCAAAAAGAGCTTGAAACCATTCTAAAAAAAGCAAAAGATAACCATCTAATTACTAAGGAAGAATACAAAGTATTGTACAATCCCAATCCCACAACAGCCACTTTTTACGCCCTGCCCAAAGTACACAAGAAGAGAGATCCTGTACCGGGCAGACCTATAGTCTCTGGGAATGAGAATCTATGCGAAGGCATAAGCACTTATGTGGATACCATGATTAGACCCTTCGTTACCAGTCTTCCATCATATGTAAAAGACACACTAGACATGGTCAGGAAATTAAATGATGTCCAAGTAGGCCCTAACACTTTTCTAGCGAGCCTAGATGTAGAGGCTCTATATACCAGCATTGATCACGAACTGGGAATAGAAGCGGTTAAGAATTATCTATACACAAAGGGGACACAATTTCACTCACATAACGAATTTGTAGTACAACTGCTACGATTCCTTCTTACTCACAATTATTTTATGTTTAATGGCACTTATTATTTACAGACACACGGGACGGCAATGGGCACGGTCTGTGCGCCAAGTTTTGCCAATTTATTCTTAGGGTGGTGGGAAGATCAGCACGTTTTTGTCAACGACAATGCAAAATACACAGATTTAATTTTGTTTTGGGGAAGGTTTATTGACGATATCCTGATTTTCTGGAACGGGACCAAAACAGAATTTAATCAGTTTACGGAAAAACTCAACAATAATAGTTTGGGCCTAAAATTTACCACAGAAATTCAAGCAAAGAATATAGCCTTCCTAGATTTGAAAATTATATTGGATGGTAGTGGGAGGGTTCTAACAGAAATATATAGGAAACCGACATCCAGTAACAGCTTTTTACATTGGCAAAGCTATCACCCTCAACCTTTGAAGAAAGGAATCCCTATCGGACAATATTTAAGGGCTAGACGAAATTGTACCAACCTTGATGCATTCAATAAAGAGTGTCAAACGTTGTATTCAAGATTCCGGAAGAGGGGATATCCGAAAAAAGTATTACATCAAGCCTATAATAGGGCCAAAAGCACTAATAGAGATGACCTTCTTGTTGAAAAACAGAGAGGAAATGAAAAAATGATTAGGTGCATAGGGACTTTTGACATCCAAAACAAACATGTGTATAATATCCTAAAAAAATATTGGCATATCTTGAGAGCAGACAGGGATCTGGGATCGATACTCCCTAGGAACCCGAGCATCACATTCAGGCATGGCACGAACTTAAAAGAAATGGTGGTGAGAAGCCACTTTCAAAAGAATATGCAGAAAAAGGAAACTTGGCTAAAAACCCAAGGATCGTACCCGTGTGGTGCATGTAGTTTCTGCAAATACATGATAGTGAAAAAAGAGTTCATTAACCCAGTGGATGGTAAAAAATACAAAATTAGGGAATACATCAATTGCCGAAGCATGGGCCTTATATATGCAATACAATGTGAATGTGATCTGTTATACATTGGTAAAACCATTCAGGAATTTAGGAGAAGAATATCCAAGCACTTTAGCGTCCTAAACACAGATGAAGAAACACCCCTCTCGAGACACCTAAAAAGATTTCATAGGGGAGAAACAACTGGCCTCAAAATTTGGGGAATACAAAATTGAAAGGTAATCCCAGACAAGGAAGCATTGATAGAAAGCTACAGCAAGAAGAGACCAGGTGGATACACCGTTTAAAGTCATTAGCACCAAATGGTCTCAATGAAGGATTTACGTTTGCATCCTACTTATAATCTAGACAATAAAAGGCATAGAAGAAGCGAATATCTAAATAATTAAATGAAAAAAGAAAAAATAAGGATAAATAATAACACTCTATAAAAATCTTAGGAGGGATCCCATTGAAGAAAACACGACTTACCGTATAGAGCGGGCACAGAAGTGAAGATACCTGAAAAAAGAAGAAATGAGTAATAAAAAATAAAAAATAAAAACATCTGATATTCATAGGATGAATTGACAAAAAAATATACATATCCTGGAACAGTAGTATAATCTACCAAAATTTAAAGAGGAATAAGATAAAATGAATAGAAGTCGAATACCAGAGGAAATAAGAAAAACAACATCTAGAATTAGAAGAACTGATAAATATATTCGGGGATGACTTTTCTGGACTAGGACAGCAGGGAGGGAAACTAGGTATGAGTGAGGAAAAAACCAGAAATTGTTAGAATTAAATTTAGTTTTAGGAATGAAATAAATATAAGTAGATAAAAATAATTGGAGAACAAAATAAAGAAAAAAAGGAAAAAAATAACATAAAAAACAACAATAGAAAATAAATAGAGATTAGTTCTCTAGAAAGGAAAAAATATATACAAAAAAGTTTTGTCTAATTTCCAGGAATGTAAAAATAATAAAATAATTAATTTATTGTGTAAAAAAGATCAGATGTAGAAGAGTGTAAAAAAATATAAAAAAAAAATATAATAATAAACGAGTATCACTATTCGGAAGGAGAATTAGGTCACATCACGACTAGATAGAAATTAGTAAGCAGAAATAACACAGAAAAGAGCACTAGCACAGCATTTAAGTAATAAATTAATAGTTTCTTGATTAATAATAGATTATAAATTAAAATATCATACAAAAAAACACACTATAAAAACTAAAAAATAATAAAAAATACAAACAAAATATAAAACAAATAAAATAAAAACAAAAAATAATAAATTAATAAAATAATAAAATAGAAACAAAAATAAAAAATAATAAATAGAATAAACAATAATCCTGTTCACCTTTAGAGTCTACACCAATAAGTGATGAATGAAAAATTATTTGAATATATTTTATAAGAGAGGTATGTGGCATGGAAAAGTAGAAGTGATCAATTTACCTCCAGAAGAAGGAATACACGATATATATGGATGTTGAGTAATAGAATATATAGTATAGAATGGAATAGAAGATTTTTCCTGAATCTGATAGAACATCCCCTTCCTCCCATTGTTCACTCCCCCTCTGCTGTACTGTCCCTATTCTTTCCTCCGAATTACATTATTCAATCTATGACTCAAAGACATCAGGGTAGATTAGAAAAACTCTTCCAGGAATACATGTCAGTATGAATATAAGAATGAGTAAATGATTAACTTCGGATAACATTTTCTAAGTACCGGCGCATGCGTAGGTGTAATACAGGACGATGATTGTAAATAGACGTCATCCCCAAGCGCCCGATGCGATGATGGACGTCATCAGCAAAGGACGAATGACGCAGACACCCCGGCACCGGAACTAAATGAAGACTTGATTCTTCACTATTGGAGGCTCGCTCACGCTACGGATAGAGTCGGAAGTGACGTTGGGAATATGGGAGTGTCTGAGAATACGTCACCAAGTGACGTGGATAATGAAAGTAAATGTAATTGGCGTAAAGCCATGCCATTTAGTGAAAGCTAAGACCGGATTGGTCGCATCGAACCGACTCCCATAAACCGAACATTTATAACTTAGGGACCCCCCCCTCAGCTGCAAACCTGCATATCCCCTGAGGACGCCGAAGTTTGTCGGCGAAACATGTAGGGAAGCAGGAACACTTTAGATTTTAGAATCAGATGGGCATTGTGAGTCTCCATAGTAGAGACATATGTGCAACTAAACATAAAGTTGCAGAAAAGGCTTAGGAAATTCGGGAAGCCCTGAGAAATTTATCAGGGGCTATCCTATACAGTGGTGTACACTGAGCAGAGGTACACAGGAATATACATCAGTACTCACTGCTCATCCTGAGAATTTTTAAATATAATTTAGAGTGTTAAATTTTAAATTTCAACAATAAAAGTAAAAGTTTTATGTATTAAAAATTTAGTCAGTAGGTGATTCAAGCCACGCTTTGGTCGCATGACCCCTGAAAAACTTTGTTATAAATTTAAACAGCGTGGCCACCTACTGTAGGACCTAATAGTCTGTTGCACATACTATGGAGCTTCCGCACTGACCTTCCATCACTGCCGGGGTCACATACCATTTAATACATTTATGATGCTCTGTTAACCCTTTACACTTATGTAATTTATAGTAGAACCCTGGCATAATAATGCTGCCAGTCTAATCCCATACATTCATGAACTGTTAAGGGTTACCTACCATCATAAATCAATAAAATGCTATGTGACCACGGCAGTGCTAGGAGGTCATGGCGGAAGCTCCGTTGCGGATTTGCTGCGTCAGGAACTCTCCTTTGCAAGGGCCCTAATCAATTTTTTTGAAAAATTTCCCTTATAACATGGTTAGAGTAGAAAATCATAGCTTTTGAAATATATAATGTTTTTACTTTAATGTGTATTGCTGTTTTATATAACTATATGTGGAAAAAACAACACTGTCACTTGATTGCGTAGCCGATCTATTCTTCTAGCTTATTCTTGGAGAACTTTGCAAAAGACATTTATTGACATAATTGCGCTCTCCACCTGGTGAGTGGAATTATGTCAACAAAAGTTGTTTGTCATCTCTTCAAAGTACAATGACGATGTAGGATGCCTCATAAAGTGTTTTTTTTTTTTTTATGTATCCCCTCACTTTATATTGTAGTAAGCAGTCTGTTTTATGAATGCAATTATTGAACCTTATAACCATGTTATAAGGTGAAAATAATGAAATAGAGCCAACATGGAAACCAAACCCCAACTTCATCAGTGAAGAAGTCATTATTTTTGGGTCTGGCTCAAACATATAGTTTCTTAACAGCGCAACACAAATGCAGTCCAAACACACCTAAATTGCGTGGCCACTCACACCACTTACCACCAATGCACCTGGGAATCATCTGGCCCCAATCCGCAAATCCAGTGTGAATCCTGACGATCTTTAAATGACTGGTTCCAAACAATTTCAAAGAATGAGTACTTTTTCGTTTTGTGAGATACAACAGGGATGCTCAACGTGCGTCCTACCAGCTGTTGCAAACATGCAGCTCCCACCATGCACTTGGGTAGGCTGATTGATGTAGCTTGTCTGGGAATGATGTGAGTAGGACTTTAGCAACAGCTTGATGGCTGCAGGTTGTATGGACTTGAAATCAGCTCTTGGTTAGCTCCACGATGTGTCAAGGCCCAGCAGGCTTTGGATTTTCGCGTTAGATATTTGCACAGTGTCCCAAGCAACAGTCCCAAAATGTTTGGTTCATGCTAGGTGTACTTAATGTTTAAAGGTGCAACTTTACGATTACGATTAGGCTCCCGTTTGAAATAAATTATGCCTCACCTTATATAATAGACGTACAGCAGTATGTTTGCAGTAAGGATTTTGTGTGTTTGTTTAGAAAATGTAATCAATACATTAATACATTGAAAAAAGAAGGGGAGTGAGCACTCACAACACTTGGACCATAGGATACACAATAAATTTATTAGAGTAGGACCTGCTGTGTCCAATAAGTAAAATACATAACAATAAATTTATCGTGTATCCTCTGGTCCAAGTGTTGTGAGTGCTCACTCCCCTTCTTTTTTCATATACTCCCATTTTGGGTCGGGCACCCAAGTTGTGAGCTAGCAGCACCCATCATAGGCCACCAGGCAGGGCCGGACTGGCCATAGGGCAGACCGGGCATTTGCCTGGTGGGCCGGGCCGCCTCAGGGGGGCCGCCTCAGGGCTCGAGTGTTTGTGCCGGGTATGGCCTAATCACACCCCTGTCTGTCTGTGCTCCGCCTCCTGCCAGCCTCGGCCGAACATCTTAATAATCTGTCTGATCAGGGCCGGACTGGCCATAGGGGGGGCCGGGCCGCCTTAGGGCTCGAGTGGGTGTGCCGGTATGGCCTAATCACACCCCTCCCTGTGCTCCGCCTCCTGCCAGCCCCGGCCGCACACTCGCACAGCTTAATCATCATTCACATGAGTCCATGACTGACTGTGACACAAAGACACATGACAATGACATAGATACTTACTGACTGTGTGAGTCCACCCCCACTGCTCCGCCTCCTGTGCCCGGCCTCTGTGACTCCATCTTCCGGCAGCCGGCAGCGTAACGTCGCTCACTCCGACGTCACGCGCCTGCTCCGCCTTCATTAATAAAGAGGGAGGAGCGTTTGACGTGACGTAGTGACTGACGGCACGTTACGCTACGCGGCCGCCTAGTTTGAATGTTGAAGAGCGGGACTGGACTGGAGCCACCACCGCACAAGCCCACCAGCTTCTGCCTGCTCGCCTGCCCCAGTACTAGTGCCCAACTGGCTGTGGCTGCCGCCTGCCCAATCCATGCCCACACCACAGAGTAGACACAGTGAATGGATGTGACGGGACCGGTTGTGGTGAACCGGCGTGAATGACAGTCTTTTGTGCACTGCAGCACTCACTGTACTGTCTGTGAAAAAGAAAAACAGTGAATTATACTTGTGTTGTGAATACAATTGGAGTCCTCTTGACTGTCCCAGGCAGTAAGTTAGTGATGATAGTGATAGATTATATTAGATAGTAACTTTATGTAAGTGAGTGAGCTATTGAGCTTGTAAATAAACTTGTGCAAACTGCAAAGTATATGAGTAGTTTAGTTACTAACTACTCATATACTTTGCACAAGTTTATTTACAAGCTCAATAGCTCACTTACATAAGGAACAGACGTCTTACAATAGGAAGGGACACTGTCAGAGACACTGTTATGGGAAGGGGGGGGGGGGAGAGATGTGATATGTGGATGATGACACATTTATATAGCACAAGATGCTTGCGCTGCCATATATGTGTGTCATCCACAGATCCCCCCGGCCACCCATAACAGTGTCATCCACAGATGCCCCCCCCCCCCCCCCCGGTATCTGTGTCAGATTCCATCATTCCACAATCCACACAGATGCCACCATGCCAGTGTCATCCACAGATGCCCATACCAGTGTGTCATCCACAGATCCCCCATAACAGTGCGTCATCCACAGATGTCCCCATAACAGTGTCATCTACAGATGCGACATAACAGTGCGTCATCAACAGATGCCCCATAACAGTGCGTCATCCACAGATGCCCCCATAACAGTGCGTCATCCACTGATGCCCATAACAGTGCGTCATCCACTGATGCCCATAACAGTGCGTCATCCACTGATGCCCATAACAGTGTCATCCACAGATGCCCCCGTAACCGTGTGTCATCCACTGATGCCCATAACAGTGTGTCATCCACAGGTCCCCCATAACAGTGCGCCTGCGAGGAGAGACAGAAAGGATGGCAAATAATCAGTGGAAGCAAGCAGAGGACGGCAAAGCAGACAACTTAATAGCTTCTTTTGTAAGTAAATTGTTTTATTATAAATGTAGTAAGTAAATGTAGTGGTGCTATAATGTGGACCCCAGGCGTCTCTGATGTCCTGCAGGCTAGCGCTGTGGCAGCATACGGTTGGTCAGGCAGCAGAAAGGCTCTGGGGCTGTCATTGTGCTCTGGAACTTTTCCCTTCACAGCCACTGCTATCTCTCTCTTGTACAGTGCAGACTCTGCAAGAGGCTTTCAGTTTGCTCTCCGTCCTCATAAAAGTCTATGGGAATCAAAACAGATCCATCTGGTTCCTGTTATGCAAGTCGGAAAACAAAGTCAATTGTGCTTCCGGTTTTGGCTCCACCCCTAGACTGCAAGGGGGTGGGGCCTGTTGGGTGTCATGTGATTTGGCTGCTCAGTCAAAAATGCCCGGGCCTATTTTTTGTCCCAGTCCGGCCCTGCCACCAGGTGAGAGCCAACCACCCACTTTGATTCAACATTAATACATTGTTTGTTTAAATTTGTCTATACAGTACTGTGGACAGCCTGGAAGAAGATGTTGGTGGAGATGAAACTCCACTTGTGTTTTCACCCGAACCAAGTCTGGCACCCACGCCAGCTGCAGAGCCCTCTCAACCGACCATGCCAACTGGCGTGCATACAGAAGGGAGTGCTCAGACATCACTGCAGCGTCCGGCCAGGACAAGGAGGAGTGGCCGCCAGTCTTCCTCTGGGCTAGTAACTAGGGAAATGATTGATGCCTGGGTTATTGAGTTCCTAGCCCAGAGAAGGAGTGAGTACCAAGAGGAAGCATTGTTGAGGGGTCTTGCACCCTTATTGTGTGGTGTACCAAGATCAAGACAAGATCAATTAAATAATTTGCATCTGCAAAACATGCCGCAACACTCCCACCATGCCACCAGCTACCCCCCCCCCCCCCCACAACCACCCCATGGCCAACCTAGTTCTGGCCATCCTTTTCGCTGGTCCACAGATCCAAAACAACCAGCAGCCCATTCTTTTTCTGTGGGCCCTTTTCCATCAGAGGCCCAACGACCTGAGGCACGACATTTTCGAACCCCGGCCCGTTAAGTCGGGAATTGTTCGATTTGTGAAAAATTATCAATATACTGCAATAAGTAATTATATTCTTTTATGTTCATTTTTGGAATACCAGATTCATGTGTATTATTGGTTTTGGTGGGCTTTGTTTTCACAAACATTTTTGTTTACAAAAAAGCATTTGTCTGAGTTTCTTTGTCAACTTTAAGGATAGTGGGTCTCCCTAAAAAATGTAAAAAATAAACAGCCCTCTACACACAAATCAACCTTTTTGGTTGTGAAGAATGAATAAAGATTATATAGTAAAAACGAATGGGAGCCACTACAAAGATGTGTTTGTACCTGGATCAATATAACATCATATTTTTCACTAAAAACAACAGAATAAAAAAAAAAAAGAGTTGGAGTCTAATATAAATAACCGACTGGTCTTTACATTATCCACCATCAACTTTGTATGGAGTAATATGTTTGCCCCAAACATTATGATGTTCTAGGGATCCATGTGGAAGGCAACATTTACAGTGTGTGATGTTATTGTTTGTGAGACACATTCTAAAATTACAAATTAGTTTTATGTAATAGAGACACACACCATACTTTAAGTAATATCACTTTATTTTTAAACATATCATAGGATAAATCATAATCTGTACTTGAGGTATTAGAAGGAGTTTGGAACCATATACCAAAAAGAATAAATATGTTTATCAAAGAGTACTTTCATAAACATATTTTTCCATTATATTTTCCTTTAATAATTTTCGGGTGCCAAAACCTCAGCCCGCAAGCCCACGTCAAGGGTCTTCAATCTCTTGCGACTCCCTACACTCAACTACAATATAAATTCCGTTAGCTATCTGACAAAATAAAAAACAACTAGTGAGCACAGAAGAAATTAAACACTGCCACGAATAACGTCCATCTGCCATGGCAAGTACTCCTCTGGGCTGAAAAAAAAAGTCTGCATAGAGTTCCCGAACTGCAATGCCTGCAGTCCCAGGTCGTCTATGCAGAGTCCTATCCAATCCCAAAACTGCTGACAATGGAAAATCTTCCATGTCAACGGAAGAGGAAGCCTCATGAATCCTGATGAAGTTGTGTAGAACAACACAAGCTTGAATCACCAGGGTAGCATTCTCCGGAACCATCTGTATGGATCACAAAAACACCCTCCACTTGCTAGAGAGTCTTCCGAAAGCGCACTCCACAAACCGACGGACACGAGTCAACCGGTAGTTAAAAATACTCCTCCTGACATCCAAACCACGCTTTGGGAAGGGCCGCATAACATGGTGAGTCAATGCAAACCCTTCATCCGCCACGATGACAAATGGAGCCGGCGGACCTGCATATTAGGGCAGTCTTCTGGACTCAGGCAGGGCAAGCTGGTTGGCACGAAGCCACTCACCCATTCTAGAAGCACTAAAGATGCGAGCATCAGCAGTGCTTCCACAGGACCCGATATCAACCATTATAAACCGGTAGTTACTGTCAGCAACAGCCATCAGCACTACCGAAAAATATTGTTTATAATTGAAGAAACGGGTCCCTGAGTGTGGCGGCTTCTTCACACGGATGTGCTTGCCATTTATTGCCCCGATGCAGTTTGGAAGCTGGGCAGAAATATTGAAGCCCTCAGCAATCACAACCCAATCATCTGCCTTGGGCTGTGGCATCACCGTCTCTAGAAGATGACATGGCAAGTGTAACGCACAATCTGAGAAAATGTTGAGGTTCCCAATATAAACTCAAAATGCAGGGATGCAAAAGAGTTCCCAGTTGCAAGGAATCTGTAGAAGGAAAAAAATAAAAAATAAACAGTAAGCAGCTAAAAAAAAAGGAACATACAATACATGATTCCTCTAATGTTTTATAAGACACGTGTTTCAACAATGTCCATTCATAAATAACAACATTTCCAATATGATTTGGTGTGTATGGACAAAACACTAGCAGCAATTGGGGTGTGGGCACTACTCCCACAAGCTATGTTACCCCAACTGTGCTTTTGCCATTTCCATGCAGAATGTATGGCCAAATTGAGGATGATTTAAACAGTCTGCATTATGATTACGTTAGGCAAACCCAAAAGGAAAACCTGTTTTAAATACACGACTACCTTTGATCTTGCCATCTTAGGTCTATAAAAATAAATCACTGATACATACATATTATGGACAAAGAAAGGTAACTTCCAAAAACATTAGCACATGTGTAACACCAGCCATTTTTGCTAACATGGTCCTCATGACAAAAGCAGTGCACATTACTGTTTGAACTATAAAAGTACAATACTGCTTACCTCAACGTGATGATGAACCTTTCCTCAGGAGAAATGCTGCGCTTCATATTGGTGTCCATGAAGGTAAGGACAGTATGTAGAGACGACAGCAAGCTATCAAATGTAGACACTGACATCCGACAGAACGCAAAGAACTTCTCTGGATGCTGGTGAAGATCTTGGTAGAGGGTATGAAAGTGTCCTTTCCCGTAGCGTTGGGAAACAATGGGATGCACCCAAAATCATTGCCTTCTAATCGGTCCCTCGTCCAACAAAAGGGAGCGCTGTCCCCATCGATGGGAAATAAGCCAGTGCAGTACGACCTCTTCCTCAGAGTCATCCGCCATGGTGAACCCAAGACGCAAACTGAGAATCAAAGATCAGCAAAGCCAACAACACTTTGTACCCTGTGAAGACTACAGAAAATGGCCGCCAAACACTCAGGTGAATAGCATTATATACCTACATCCTCGGTGGGGATATTAAAATTAGATTTTTTTCCCTTCCTTTCTATTTGCGGATGGCAGTTAGCGGTCCGCCCCCCAAAAAAAAAACGGAGGACACACAGCGAAAACAAAAACGGCAACGGACAGCAGAACAACTGATCACCAATTTGCCGAACGGAAACAAACAGACGTGTGCATGAGGCCTAAGTTTCATCTTCCCTATTCGCATTTTGTTTATTGTATTTCCATGTCTTTTGTATCTAGGCCTGAGGGAGACTCCTGTTCATCCTTCTGGTGGAGGAATAGGTTGTCTCAAGTCTCATTTTGTTTGTCTGTATCAGTTCAGCCATGGATGCTATCGCTGCACTGGCCGGACAGCTGCAGGGGCTGTCTCTAGAGGTAGCTGACCTCCGCACGACCGTCTCACAGATTCAGAGACCACAGGCGGCTGATACGAGTGGTGGTTACCAGGCCTGTTTTGAACCTAAAGTTGCCCTCCAGGATAGATTCTTGGGGGGAAGTGATAATTTCATTCGCTTCAGGGAAGCGTGCAAATTGTATTTTAAGCTACATCCACACTCATCTGGGGATGAGAGTCAGCGAGTGGGTGTGATTATTTTGTTGCTTAACCACCTCCCGACCACCTAACGCAGGAATGCGTCCTTACGGGCGGCCGAGTTATTCCTCTTGGACGCATCGGCGCGTCCTCTTGCGAGAGGTGAGATTTCCTGTGAACGCGCGCACACAGGAGCGCGCGTTCACAGGATCGGAAGGTAAACCAGTTGACCTACAGCCTGCCAGATCATTCGCTGGCAGGCTGTAGATGCAATTTTTTTTAACCCTTGAAAGGTATATCAGACGCTGTTTTGTTAACAACGTCTGATATACCTGCTACCTGGTCCTCTGGTGGTCCCTTTTTCTTGGATCGACCACCAGAGGACACAGGCAGCTCTGTAATAAGTAGCACCAAGCACCACACTACACTACACCCCCCCTGTCACTTATTAACCCCTGATCACCCCATTGTCATTGATCACCCCCTGTAAGGCTCCATTCAAACGTTCGTATGTGTTTTGCGGATCCGCGGATCCGCAAAACACGGACACAGCGGATCTGCAAAACAGGGACACCGGCAATGTGCTTTACGCATTTTGCGGATCCGCACATTGCCAGAACTAGCAATTGCGGATAAGAATAGGACATGTTCTTTATGCTCTACAAAAAACACAGTGTTCGCCCGATCAGGCCTGATCTTGTGCGCACACTTGCGTTCAGTCCGCCCCACCGCAGTGACAGAATTTGTATTTTTTCTGATCACTGCAAAAACACAGTAAAATCGCTGCGGCGCTATAAAGATCACTTTTGAGGGGCATGGCGAGTTCATAGAAGATTTTTTTTTTGGCACAAGTTAGCGGAAATTGTTTTTTCCACTAAATTGTGACAAAAAATAAAATCTCGCAAAATTTTTTAGACATTTATCCAGACTTCTTCTCACGCTTTAGGGCCCCTAAAATGCCAGGGTAGTATAAATACCCAACAAGTGACCTCATTTTGGAAAGAAGACACCCCTAGGTATTTCGTGAGGGGCCTGGCGAGTTCATGTAAAATTTTATTTTTTGTCACAAGTTAGTGGAATATGAGACTTTGTAAGAGAAAAAAAAAAAATCATTCTCCGCTAACTTTTGACAAAAAATAAAAACTTCCATGAACTCACTATGCCCATCAGCGAATACCTTAGGGTGTCTACTTTCCGAAATGGGGTCATTTTGGGGTGTTTCTACTGTCTGGGCATTGTAGAACCTCAGGAAACATGTCATGACAGGTGCTCAGAAAGTCAAAGTGCGTAAATTCACATTTTTGCACCATAGTTTGCAAACGCTATAACTTTTACCCAAACCAATATATATACACTTATTGCATTTTTTATGTTATCAAAGACATGTAGAACAATACATTTAGAGAAAAATGTATATAGAAATGTAGTTTCTATATAGTTGCAAAAATTTGGGTCAATTTTGATTAATATCAAAAAAAAGTTAAAATGTCAGCAGCAACGAAATACCACCAAATGAAAGCTCTATTAGTGAGAAGAAAAGGAGGTAAAATTCATTTGGGTGACAAGTTGTATGACCGAGCAATAAACCGTGAAAGTAGTGTAGTGCAGAATTGTAAAAAGTGGTCTGGTCATTGATGGGGTTTAAGCTAGGGGGGCTGAGGTGGTTAAAGGGGACGCCCAGTCTTGGGCTTTTTCTCTGCCGACCAGATCACAGTCCCTCTGATCAGTGGATGAATTTTTAAGAGCTCTAGGTCTCATCTATGATGACCCAGATCGGACCCCCCTGGCCAAGACCAAGTTACGCGGCCTGTGTCAGGGAGAGCGTTCTGCGGAGATCTATTGCTCTGAGTTTAGGAGGTTGGCTACAGATACTGAGTGGAATGATCCAGCTCTCCGTAGTCAGTTCTGTCAGGGATTATCTGAGAGGCCGAAGGACGCTTTGGCCTTTCATAAGAATGCAGAGTCTTTGGAAGCTGATATGTCTCTGTCACTGCCTCCCCTGTGAGAGAACTGAGAAGATCGGATAGACTTGCAGCACGTGAGTCTATCTGACAGGTCTTTCTGTGTTTCCTTTCTGTTTGTTGTTGCTGGCCGGATGCCACCACAGGTTCTGCTCATTATCTGTGAAGAGGCTCTTTGCGGTTGATATTTTCCTTCTGGAGTTCTATGCTGGTTGTTTGTGGATCATCTTCTTCCCTCTCGTCTCAAGCTAAGTTCTTCTGTTTCTCCTTGGTGTGTGTGTTGTTTCTAGGACTAAGGCAGACGCTGGTCCCTTCTTGGTGGAAGGTACTGGCTGTCTCATTCCCCGCTCCCTAAGTTAGGGTTTGCAACAGTATCAGCAGTTTATAGGTTCCAGCGTATGAGTTCGTTCACCATCAGGACTTGCTCAGGGAGAGGCTCGGGGATTGTTAGGAGGTTACCATTCCCTGTTCCCTAGCTTTGAGGCCTAGTCTGTTTTCCTGTCGCTGTTTGTTTATTTGGTGTTCCTCTTATCCCCACTTACTGTGACATTATCAACCGCCCCTACCGTTATTATTTTCCTTGCTCTGTGCAGATATGGATACTGTTACTGCATTGGTTGATCGCATGCAGAGATTATCTTTGGAGGTAACTGACCTCTGTAATTCTGTTGCACAATTTCAGAATCCTCAGGTGTCTGGTTCTGCCAGTGGGAACCAGGTCAGCCTTGAACCTAAAATTGCCCTCCCAGATAGGTTTTCTGGGGGAGTGATAATTTTGTTCGGTTCAGAGAATCTTGTAAATTGTATGTACGACTGTGTCCGCTGTCCTCTGGGGACGAGAATCAAAGAGTGGGGATTATTATTTCTCTGCTGAAAGGTGATGCTCAGTCCTGGGCCTTTTCTCTACCGATCAGTTCCTAATCCCTCTGATTGGTGGATGAATTTTTCAGAGCCCTGGGCCTTATTTATGATGAAGCAGACCAGGTTTCCCTGGCCAAATCTAAGCTGTGTAGCTTGCATCAGAGAGAACATTCTGCAGAGTCATATTGCTCTGAATTTAGGAGATGGGCCACTGGTTAGGAGTGGAATGACCTAGCACTCCGTAGTCAATTCTGTCAAGGGCTGTCTGAGAAATTAAAAGACGCCCTGGCATTCAACGAAAATCCTGATTCTTTGAAGGCGGCCATGTCCCTAGCCGTACGGATTGATAGACGCCTGAGAGAGAGGTGCAAGGTTCCCCTCACTCGGGACGCACTACCATATGGGGAAGCAGTCTCTTCTGTCCCTCGGGGTGCAGAGACACTCAAGCTCGTATCTGGTGATGAGCCTATGCAATTGGGATAGGTCTCTTCGGGCCTTGGTAATAGGAACTTCAGGGTTCAGAGAAGACTTTCTTCCTTCTGTGGTAAAGAAGGACATTTTATTAACATATGTCATTATAGTAAACCTCAAGGTGGAAAAAAAAAAAAAAAAAGATTATAACTAATGTTCTCTTACTCTTGGCAGTGTGGGTGGTGAGTCGGAGAAGGTATTTTTGTCTTTTACCGGTAGTACCCGATTTCTCCTGCCTGCCATGGTGGCGCTAGAATCCAAAAATATTGAATTGGAAGTATTTGTTGACAGTGGGGCACGGGTTAACCTTGTGGATTATCAGTTCGTTCAGAGTCATGGTTTAAAACAAGCGCATTAAACAAGGGGATATCTGTGTTTGCTATTGATTCTGCCCCTCTCTCTCAAAAGTGTCTGACTCATATGGTGCATGATATTTATTTTAGGGTGGGTGATTCCCATGTTGAGTGCATTTCTTGTTTTGTACTGAAGTGTTTGCTTGCTCCTCTAGTGCTAGGTTTACCATGGTTGACCAGACATGATCCTACCATAGATTGAGAAGCAAGACAGATCAGTAATTGGAATGATTTCTGTATAGACAACTGTCTCGGCGCGTCACTTTCTGTGGTATCCACTAAGATGTTACCCCAGTTTCCTTTAGATTTTTCTGACGTATTCTCTGAGAGTGGAGATCAGGAGTTACTCTCTCACGGGGAGTACGATTGTCCGGTCAACCTTATTCCCAGAGCTAAATTGCCAAAGTCTCGGTTGTATAATCTTTCTGAACCCGAAAGAGTAGCTATGCGAAAGTATATTACTGAGAGTTTGGCAAATGGACATATTAGACCATCCAAGTCACCTGTGGCTGCCGGCTTCTTTTTTGTTGAAAAGAAAGATGAGAGCCTTAGACCGTGTTTAGACTTCCGGGAGCTAAATCTTATCACTGTCCATGATCCTTATCCCCTTCCTATGATCCCATATTTTTTCGATCAGATTGTCGGAGCCAAGGTGTTTTCCAAGTTGGATTTAAGAGGGGCTTATAATCTGCTAAGAATCAGGCAAGGGGACGTATGGAAGACAGTCTTAAATACCCCTGAGGGCAACTTTGAGAACTTGGTCATGCCCTTTGGGTTAACTAATGCTCCGACGGTCTTTCAGCACTTTATCAATTACATTTTTAATCATTTGGTGGGGAGGTTTGTTGTTATATACCTCGATAACATACTAATTTACTCGTCCGATATGGAGACTCATCAGGATCATTGAAGACAAGTATTACTGATCCTCCTTGTGTGTTAAGGCTACTTTCACACTGGCGTTTCTGGGTCCGCTTGTGAGATCCGTTTCAGGGCTCTCACAAGCGGCCCAAAACGGATCAGTTCAGCCCCAATGCATTCTGAATGGATAAGGATCCATTAAGAATGCATCAATTTGGCTGCGTTTGGTCTCCGTTGCGTTTTTTTGATGGTCACTAAAACGCAGCTTGCAGCATTTTAGTTTCCGTCTGACTATGCAGAGCCAAACGGATCTGTCCTTAAAATGTAAGTCAATGGGACGGATCCGTTTTCAGTGACACAATATGGTGCAATTGAAAGCGGATCTGTTCCCCATTGACTTTCAATGTGTGTTTGCTGTTCCCCATTGACTTTTCAATGTGTGTTTTCTGTTCAGGAGGTGCAGTTGCTGGGTTACCTGCTATCTTCCTCAGGTTTTCAAATGGATCCCGAAAAGGTCAGTGCAGTATTGGACTGGGAATCGACCTGAGAATCAGAAAGCGCTGATGAGGTTTTTGGGGTTTACTAATTACTACAGAAAATGTATCCTGAATTATTCTACTGTTGTCAAGCCTTTGACCAATATGACTAAGAAAGGTGTGGATTTCTCAGTCTAGTCTGAAAAGGCATTACATGCTTTTTCTGCAATAAAAAAATGTTTTGCTTCTGCTCCCATTCTGGTGCAACCCGATGTGTCTCAACCTTTTATTGTGGAGGTTGACGCGTCACAAGTGAGAGTTGGAGCAGTTTTGTTGCAGGGTCCTTCTCCTGGCAAATGGCGCCCTTGTGTTTTTTTTTTTTTTTTTTTCAAAAAAACTCTCTTTTGCCAAAATAAATTATGATGTTGATAATAGATAGTTGCTGGCCATTAAATTGGCCTTTGAAGAATGGCGTCATTGGTTAGAAGGAGCGATTCATCCCATTACGGTAATTACTGATCATAAGAATCTGGCTTACCTGCAATGGCGATATGTTGGAACCCAAGGCAGACCAAATGGTCATTGTTTTTTACCAGATTAAATTTTGTGGTTACTTATCGCTCAGGGGTCAAAAACGTCAAGGCGGATGCTTTGTCACGTAGTTTTCCTGGGAGGGGAGGGGGATTCGGAGGATCCTGCTTCGATTTTGGCTGATGAGGTAGTTGCATCCACCCTTTATCCCGAACTTGAGGCGGAGGTTTCTGATTCCTGCCCTCCAGGGAGGTTGTTTGTTCCTCCCGAACTTCGGCACAAGGTGTTCAAGAAACATAATGATAGTGTCCTCGCAGGACACCCTGGGAGCAGATCCACTGTGGATCTTATTTCCCGGAGATTCTGGTGGCCAGGTTTACGTAAAGGTGTGGAGGGCTATGTGGCAGCCTGTGAGACCTGTGCACGTGCCAAGGTGACTCATACTTGGCCTTTAGGATCTCTTCTTCCTTTGTCCATCCCGTCCCTGGACGCATTTGTCCATGGACTTTATCACTGATTTGCCTAGTTCCTCTGGGAAGATGGTGATTTTGGTGGTGGTGGACCGCTTCAGTAAGATGGCTCACTTTATACCATTATCAGGTTTGCCCAATGCCAAACTCTCGCTCAAGTGTTTATTGATAACATTGTGAAATTACACGGCATTCCCTCTGATGTGGTGTCTGATAGGGGGACGCAATTTGTTTCCATTTTCTGGAGGGCATTCTGTACTCGCCTGGGGGTTCAGTTGCCCTTCTCTTTGGCTTTCCACCCTCAATCAAACGGACAAACTGAGCACACTAACCAGAATCTGGAAACTTTCTGGGACTGAGTCCTCTGATATACCTGAAGAGGAAAGATTCTCTTCTTCATTGTCATCTATCTGGCGGAAGATTCAAATCAATTTGAAAAAAATGAGCGAAAGATATAAACGTATGGCTGATAAGAAACGTATGACTGGTCCGGACCTGTGTGTGGGTGATTTGGTGTACACTAAGAACATTAAGTTGAAGGTACCCTCTTAGAAGTTGGGCCCAAGATGTATTGGTCCTTACAAGATCTCTGCTATTATTAATCCGGTAGCGTTTCGTCTCGAACTTCTGCAGGCTGGGAAGATCCATAATGTGTTTCACAGGTCTTCGTTGAAAAACTATGTGGAACCTACTGAACCATCTCCCTTGCCAACTCCTCCTGTCATGGTAGATGGTAATCTTGAGTTTCAGATCTCCAGAATAATTACCTCACGTATTCTTCATAGTTCCCTTCATTACCTCGTAGACTGGAGGGGTTACGGTCCACAAGAAAGAATGTGGGTTTCGGCGACTGATGTCAGTGCTAGTCGCCTTCTGATGGCCTCTCACAGGGTGCACCCGGATAAGGTTGGTCCTGGGTGCCCGGAGGTCACCCATAGAAGGGGGGGGGGGTACTGACACTGCCTCCGCTGTGAGAGATCTGAGAAGATCGGATAGACTTGCGGCACGTGAATCTATCTGACAGGTCTTTCTGTGTTTCCTTTCTGTTTGTTGTTGCTGGCAGGATCCCACCTCTCCACAGGTTTTGCTCGTTATCTGGGAAGAGGCTCTATTTAAGTCCGCCTCTTACTGCTGACTTTGCGGTTGATATTTTCCTTCTGGAGTTCTATGCTGGTTGTTTGTGGATCATCTGCTTCCATCTCATCTCAAGCTAAGTTCTTCTGTTTCTCCTTGGTGTGTGTGTTGTTTCTAGCTTTCAGGGAGACGCTGATCCCTTCACGGTGGAAGGTACCGGCTGTCTCATTCCCTGCTCCCTAAGTTAGGGTTTGCGACAGTATCAGCAGTTTATAGGTTCCAGTGTATGAGTTTGTTCACCATCAGGACTTGCTGATACTGTCAGCAGTCAGGGAGAGGCTCAGGGATTGTAAGGAGGTTACCATTCCCTCTTCCTTAGCTTTGAGGCCTAGTTTTCCTGTCGCTGTTTTTTTATATATATTTAACAGAAAAAATGGCCATCAGATCTTCCTAGTTAGCCGCGCTTGCGCACTGGCCGTAATCTTTCCCTACCCTAAGGCTGGTGAGGCTCTCCGGTGCATGCGCAGTGTCCCGGTGTCCAGCTGAACTCCGCTGTGAGATTTCCCTGCACCATCGTTTTGCGCAAGAGCAGATCAGCACAAATCCAGCACGCCTCCTCACGTAATTTCCGGTGTGAATGGACGTTACGAGGTAGGGAAATCTCACGAAGTAGGGTAAAGTAACATTACACCGGCCCTGATGGCGACTATGTGCATTTTTCTCAAAAAAAAACCTCTCCCGCTGAGAGAAATTATGATGCGGGTAACAGAGAGTTACTGGCCATTAAGTTGGCTTTTGAGGAGTGGCGTCATTGGTTGGAAGGGGAGATTCATCCGATCATGGTGTTCACTGATCATAAAAATCAGTCTTACTTGGAGTTGGCCACACGACTGAACCCGAGACAAGCCAGATGGTCATAGTTTTTCACCAGATTCAATTTCACTGTCATCTATCGTCCTGGGGTGAACAACGTTAAGGCGGATGCCTTGTCACGTAGTTTTCCTGGAGGTGGTGACTTTGAAAAGTCCCATACTGTCCCATACTGTGTAAAGTGGTGGTGATATCCGCTCTTTACCCTGACCTTGAGGTGAAGGTGTTAGAGGCTCAGGGAGATGCACCGGATTCGTGTCCCTCTGGGAAACTATTTGTGCCACTGGAATTGCATCACAAGGTGTTTGATTAACATTATTGTATGGTTCTTATGGGACACCCTGGAAGAAGATCCACTGCCAACCTCATATATCGCAGATTGGGTGGCGTAAGTGTCTTAAGGACTATGTGTCAGCCTGTACCACCTGTGCACGTGTTAAGGTGACACATACTTGGCCTTCTGGATCTTTACTTCCGTTACCTATCCTGTCCAGACCATGGACTCATGTATGCATGGATTTTATCACTGATCTTCCTAACTCTTCAGGAAAGACAGTTATTCTGGTGGTAGTTGATCGCTTTAGTAAAATGGTGCACTTTATTGCTTTACCGGGCCTACCTAATGCTAAAACACTTGCACAAGTATTTGTCGACAACATTGTGAGACTCCATGGCATTCCCTCTGACGTGGTCTCTGATCATGGGACTCAGTTTGTTTCCAGATTCTGGAAAGCGTTCTGTTCTCGACTGGGGATACAACTGTCCTTTTCTTGGGCTTTTCATCCTGAGTTGAACGGACAGACGAAGCACCCTAATCAAAGTCTGGAGACTTACTTGAGCTGTTTTGTATCTAAGAATCAGGAGGAGTGGTCTTCCTTTTTGTCTTTGGAAGAGTTTGCCATAAACAATCATAGTCAGGAGTCCACTGGTGAGTCGTTGTTTTTTGGGGCATATGGGTTTCACTCGCAGTTTGGCACATTTTCTGGTTCAGATAGTTTTGGTATCCCTGAGGAGGAATATTTTTCGTCATCATTGTCATCGATATGGTGAAAAATTCAAAATAATTTGAAGAATATGGGCAACAAGTATAAACGTGTGGCTGACAGGAAAGGTATAATTGGTCCGAACCTAAGTGTGGGTGATTCTGTGTGGCTGTCCACAGGAAACATTAAGTTGAAGGTACCTTCTTTGAAGTTGGGTCCAAGATTTATTGGTCCATATAAAATAACTGCCATCATTAATCCTGTAGCTTTTCGTCTTGAACTTTCTCAGGCCCTGAAAATTCATAATGTGTTTCACAAATCTTTGTTGAAGAGATATGTTGAACCTTTGGAGCCGTTTTCCTTGCTACCTGCTCCTGTCATGGTGGACGGCAGTTTGGAATTTTTAGACCACCAAGATAGTCGACTCTCGAGTTCTCTGTACATCTCTTCAGTATATTGTCCACTGGAAAGGTTATAGACCAGAAGAGAGGATGTGGGTACCAGCATCCAACGTGAATGCCAGTCGCTTGGTGAAAGCCTTTCATAAGTCTCACCCGGATAAGGTTGTTCCTGGGTGCCCGGAGGTCACACGTAGAAGGGGTGGTACTGTCACGGACACTCCCGTGCCAGGAGATCAGAGAGATTGGCAACACGTGGGTTAATCTGACTTGTTCCTTGTAGATCATTTATGTCTGTGTTGTTTTGGCAATGACCACACCTCTTGCAGGTGTTGTTTGTTTGGTCATTTAACTTCCCCTATTTATTACTGCTTACCAGTTCTGGGGGTGCTGTTTCTAGCTTTAGTTTCTAGACTCTGGCCTAGCTGGTTGTTGGATCTCGGTTGAGCTCCTGGCGCTGCCTTTGCTCCACGTTATGTTAAGTGTCATCTTCCCTATTTGTATTTTGTTTGTTGTATTTCCCTGTCTTTTGTATCTAGGCCTGAGGGAGACTCCTGTTCATCCTTCTGGTGGATGGATAGGTTGTCTCAAGTCCTGTCACTATACCAGGGCCCTACTGTCACAACCAGACAGCTGAGAAGCTCTGACAGAGGCCTTTCAGAACCTCCTCCTTGAGTTCTCTTGTTGTGCTGTTCAGTTGCTCATCTCGTTAGCCTCTCTTAGCTGTCATGGAGTTGTACTGATTGCATCCCTTTAAATTCCTCCCCAGAATGCTTTTCTGGGCGGCTTATATTTCTTCCTGGAGTGTGTGTGCATGCTGGTCTTGTTCTCCTGTCTGCTACAAAGCTAAGTGTTTGAACATTTATCTGTTATTTACTGTTTGCTGGATCCCAGGTGACCCTGACTCCCTCCGTATCTTGTGTAGGGAGCCGGTGGTCGTGTCCCCTCACTATTGTAGGGTGCTCAGGGATTATATAGTCAAGGTACGTGGATATGCAAACTTCCACCATTCGGATCTTTGCATAGGCTGAGCAGCCAGGGAAAGTGCCAGGTCTTCTGCAGGGGTCTCCCTTTTGTTCCTTAGCTTTTGGATCCAGCGAGTCATTTATGCTTGTTGCTTTGCCTTGTTCCCTGTACACCGTCCGTGACATTATAAGCCGCCAAAACCGTCTCAAGCATGGATCCAGTTTCACTTTTGACTGAACGCTTCCAGGGTCTTTCATTGGAGGTAGCTGATCTCCGTAAGACACTTTCTCAGTTTCTAGTGACCGGTTCAGCTTGCGTTCATGGAGTTTGTTCTGAGCCTAAGATCTCGCTCCCGGATACGTTCTCCGGGGGTAGTGAGAATTTTGTGCGTTTTAGAGAGGCTTGCAAACTCCATTTTCGCCTTCTTCCCCATTCCTCTGGTGATGAGGAACGGAGGGTGGGGATCATTATATCGCTGCTCAGAGGTAACGCTCAGTCCTGGGCCTTTTCGCTGCCGGAAGGGGCACGGCCTCTCCGTTCAGTGGATGAATTCTTTTTAGCCCTGGGTCAGATATATGATGATCCGGATCGTATTGCTTTGGCTGAGTCTAGACTACGTCTATTACGCCAGGGTAAACAATCCGCAGAAATATACTGCTCAGAATTTCGGAGATGGGCAATTGATACTGGTTGGAATGATTCTGCACTCCGAAGTCAATTTTGCCATGGTCTTTCAGAGGGATTGAAAGATGCATTTGCCTTTCATGAGAGGCCTATTTCTTTGGACTCTGCTATGTCTCAGGCCGTTCGTATTGACAGGCGTCTTAGAGAGAGAGGAGAGATCATCCCAGGACAGTGCAGCGGTCTCTTTCTGTGCGCAGGGGTCTCAGTCGCTGTCAACCCCTTCTGAGCAGGAGCCCATGCAGCTGGGGTTGATTGCTTCTGACAATAGAAGATTCAGCTCGCATGGGAGGGTTTGTTTTTGTTGTGGAGGTATAAATCATCTGGCAAATATTTGTCCCTCTAGGAGATTCAGGCAGTTTTCTGGGAGTAATAAAGAAACAAACAGGAAAAAATCTTTTAAAAATGTTCCGTCTGCTACTATTGGCAGGGTTGAGGCGGAAATTGAAGGTTTTCCGTTTGCTTGTAGTTCCCGTTTTGTCCTGCCGGCTAGGGTGGCGCTAGAGAGCAAGAACATTTTTTGTGAGATTTTTGTAGATAGTGGAGCAGCGGTCAATCTCTTTGATAATCAATTCGCAATAGCTCATGGTTTCCAGGTGTGCACTTTGGGAAAGGATATTCCGGTTTTTGCTATCGATTCCGCTCCACTTTCTCAGAAATCATTAAAGGGTATAGTTCACAATATCCGTTTAATTGTGAGTGATGCTCATGTTGAGGATGTGTCATGTTTCGTCCTTAGCGGTTTGCCTACCCCTCTGGTGTTGGGGCTGCCCTGGCTCACTAAGCATAACCCCACCATTGATTGGCAAGCGAGGCAAATAAATGGTTGGAGTGACTTTTGCAGAGAGAATTGCCTCATGACATCTGTTTCTAAGGTTGCTACTAAGACTGTACCATCTTTTCTCTCTGAATTTTCGGATGTCTTCTCTGAGAGTGGAGTTCAGGATTTGCCCCCGCACAGGAAGTACAATTGCCCTATTAATCTCATCCCAGACGCCAAGCTGCCTAAATCTCGTTTATACAATCTTTCCCAACCTGAAAGGGTCGCTATGCGTGCTTATATCTCTGAGAGTCTGAGAAAAGGACACATACGACCCTCGAAGTCACCTGTTGCCGCTGGTTTTTTCTTTGTTAAGAAAAAAGATGGTTCTTTAAGACCTTGTCTGGATTTCAGGGAGCTGAACAGTATCACAATTCAGGACCCTTATCCGCTTCCTCTGATTCCGGACCTGTTTAACCAGGTTGTTGGGGCTAAAGTCTTTTCCAAATTAGATCTAAGAGGGGCATACAACCTGGTCAGGGTCAGAGAAGGGGACGAATGGAAGACAGCCTTCAATACCCCTGAGGGCCATTTTGAAAATTTGGTTATGCCTTTTGGTTTGATGAATGCCCCAGCCGTTTTTCAGCATTTTGTGAACAGCATTTTTTATCATTTGATGGGAAAATTTGTATTGGTGTATTTGGAAGACATTTTGATTTTTTCTCCCGATTTCAAAACTCATAAGGAACATTTACGTCAGGTCTTGCTCATCCTGTGGGAGAATAAATTATATGCGAAACTGGAAAAATGTGTGTTTGCGGTTCCAGAAATTCAATTTCTGGGGTTTCTTCTCTCCGCTTCTGGTTTTCGCATGGACCCCGAGAAGGTCCGCGCTGTGCTTGAGTGGGAGCTTCCTAAGAATCAGAAGGTGCTGATGCGTTTTTTGGGCTTTGCCAATTATTACAGGAAGTTCATTTTGAATTACTCTTCTATTGTTAAACCACTCACTGATATGACCAGAAAGGGGGTAGATTTTTCTTCTTGGTCAGTAGAGGCGCGTAAGGCTTTTTCTGATATCAAGGAGAGTTTTGCTTCCGCTCCCATCTTGGTGCAACCTGATGTTTCTTTACCCTTCATAGTTGAGGTTGATGCTTTTGAGGTGGGTGTGGGGGCGGTCTTGTCTCAGGGTTCCTCTCCTGCCAATTGGCGACCGTGTGCCTTTTTCTCAAGAAAACTCTCCTCCGCAGAGAGAAATCACGATGTGGGAGATAGGGAATTGTTGGCCATCAAGTTGGCTTTTGAGGAATGGCGCCATTGGCTAGAGGGAGCCAGACACCCTATTACCGTATTTACTGACCATAAAAATCTGGCCTACTTGGAGTCAGCCAAGCGTCTGAACCCGAGACAGGCCAGATGGTCTTTGTTCTTTTCTAGGTTTAATTTTGCTGTCACGTTCCGCCCTGGAGTTAAGAATGTGAAGGCAGATGCCCTGTCATGTTGTTTTCCGGGAGGCGGAAATTTTGAAGACCCGGGTCCCATTTTGGCTGAAGGTGTGAAGGTCTCTGCTCTTTTTCCTGAATTGGAGGCAGAGGTGCAGGCAGCCCAGTCAGAGGCTCCTGATCTTTGTCCTCCTGGGAGGTTGTTTGTGCCTCTCGCTTTAAGACACAAGATTTTTAAAGAACACCACGATACGGTCCTTGCTGGGCACCCGGGGGTAAGAGCCACACTGGATCTCATTGCTCGGAGATTCTGGTGGCCTGCGCTTCGTAAGTCGCTTGAGGGTTTTGTGGCAGCCTGCGAGACTTGCGCTCGTGCCAAAGTCCCTCATTCACGGCCATCAGGTCCTCTCCTTCCCTTACCCATTCCTTCCCGTCCTTGGACACATCTGTCCATGGACTTCATAACGGACCTGCCTCGTTCCTCGGGGAAGACTGTGATTCTGGTGGTGGTGGACCGTTTTAGCAAAATGGTGCATTTCATCCCTTTTCCTGGTTTGCCCAATGCTAAGACGCTGGCGCAGGCATTTATTGATCACATTGTCAAATTGCACGGTATTCCTTCAGACATAGTATCTGATAGGGGCACGCAGTTTGTTTCCAGATTCTGGAAGGCTTTCTGTTCTCGCTTGGGGGTTCGGTTGTCATTCTCTTCTGCTTTCCACCCGCAGTCGAATTGCCAGACAGAGCGCGTCAATCAGAATCTGGAGACATATCTGCGCTGTTTTGTGGCGGAGAATCAAGAGGATTGGTGTTCTTTTTTGTCCCTTGCTGAGTTTGCTTTAAATAACCGTCGTCAGGAGTCCTCTGATAAGTCACCATTTTTTGGTGCATATGGGTTTCATCCGCAGTTTGGGACTTTCTCGGGAGAGGGGTCTTCTGGTTTACCTGATGAGGACAGATTCTCCTCGTCTTTGTCATCTATTTGGCAAAAGATTCAGGATAATCTAAAGAGCATGAGTGAGAGATATAAGCGTGTGGCAGATAAGAGACGTGTGCTTGGTCCGGACCTGAATGTTGGTGATCTGGTGTGGTTGTCTACCAAGAATATCAAATTGAAGGTTCCCTCCTGGAAGTTGGGTCCTAGGTTTATTGGGCCTTACAAAATCCTGTCTGTCATCAATCCTGTTGCATACCATCTTGATCTTCCTCAGACTTGGAAGATCCATAATGTTTTTCATAAGTCCTTATTGAAACCTTATGTTCAACCCATTGTACCCTCGCCTTTGCCTCCTCCTCCGATTATGGTTGATGGGAATCTTGAATTTCAGGTCTCTAGGATTGTGGATTCTCGTCTTGTCCGCGGTTCTCTTCAGTACCTTGTTCATTGGGAGGGGTATGGTCCTGAGGAGAGGATGTGGGTCCCAGTGATGGACATTAAGGCCTCTCGTCTCATCAGGGCTTTCCATAGGTCCCATCCTGAGAAGGTGGGTTCTGAGTGTCCGGAGTCCACTCGTAGAGGGAGGGGTACTGTCACAACCAGACAGCTGAGAAGCTCTAACAGAGGCCTTTCAGAACCTCCTCCTTGAGTTCTCTTGTTGTGCTGTTCAGTTGCTCATCTCGTTAGCCTCTCTCAGCTGTCATGGAGTTGTACTGATTGCATCCCTTTAAATTCCTCCCCAGAATGCTTTTCTGGGCGGCTTATATTTCTTCCTGGAGTGTGTGTGCATGCTGGTCTTGTTCTCCTGTCTGCTACAAAGCTAAGTGTTTGAACATGTATCTGTTATTTTCTGTTTGCTGGATCCCAGGTGACCCTGACTCCCTCCGTATCTTGTGTAGGGAGCCGGTGGTCGTGTCCCCTCACTATTGTAGGGTGCTCAGGGATTATATAGTCAAGGTACGTGGATATGCAAACTTCCACCATTCGGATCTTTGCATAGGCTGAGCAGCCAGGGAAAGTGCCAGGTCTTCTGCAGGGGTCTCCCTTTTGTTCCTTAGCTTTTGGATCCAGCGAGTCATTTATGCTTGTTGCTTTGCCTTGTTCCATGTACACCGTCCGTGACACCTACAGGGTGTGTTAAGGCTCTAGGTTCCCCTGTATGAACTTTCCTACCATCGAGGTCAGTTCATACTGTTAGCTAGTCAGGACTTGGATTAGGGATTGTTCTAGGAAGTGACCTTCTCTTTTAACCTAGTTTCCAGGCCTAGTTCCTATCCCCTTTCCTCCTAGGATCAGTGTGGAGTTTTACATCCACACTGCACCTGTGATACTGGATCTGGATTAAGGGAAAATTAACATAGTTTGGATAATATCAAGAACATCTGGATTCAAATTCTCTTTATATGGTTACAATCCCACCACATATGAAGATAGGTACCATCCACTGTGCCACATCTCCAGCACATACTGGAAGTACCTGGAAATATTTGGGAGAGGCAACTCGGGGTAAAATACCATCAATAAAAGATATTTCGATGTGTCTAAAGGTGAGCGGTACACTTAGAAAATTTAGAAGAAGATGAGAAAGCAGCCTGCTGTTAGTCATCTGAAAAGATCTGGTTTAGATCTCTGTGCCAATAATTTTTTATAGTCACTGTCCCATCTCCATCCCCCATTAACAGATTCCTATAACAGAAGGAAATGTTGTGTGAGGGTTTGTTAATCACAACGGTAATATAGAGAGTTGGGAAATATGAGGGGGGACAATGACCCTTGATTTAATTATGTGTCTCAATTGCAGGTATATAAAGTAGTCCAGATTCGAGAAATCGTTTTTTTGGGCTAAGGTAGAAAACTGAAACAACTCAGGATCTCCAACATCTCTCAAACAGATTAAGGCCTTTATTGGACCAACTCAGTAAAGAACGACCTGAAATAAAAAAAAAATTAAAATAGCGATGGGTATATCTAATGTCAATTGGGTTGAAAAGTCCATGAATCGTATCATGGCTTTGTATGTGGAGGTTAGAATGGGAGACTTATTATATGGTACAAAATTGAGATGTGCATACAAAAAATGTGAAATGTCATGATCATTCCTAGTTCAATTTGTACCCATCTCTTAGAGATATCTCTTATCCAGAGTGAATTCAAATGAGCTAAAACTACTGATTTCTAGTATAGTGATAAAGAAGGGCAATTCACCCCTCCTTGAGACACATGAGAAAATAAGATGTCCATCCTTACCCTAGCTCTCTTTCCATTCCATATAAACTTCATAATTAAGACCTGCAATGTTCTGATGTAAGAAGAAGGGACATAAATTGGTACGTTCCTAAAGGTGTACATAATTTTTGGTAAAATTCTTGGATACAGCAATTCTACCAAGCCATGAAATACCAAACATTTTATAAGAAGTAAGTTTTCTTTTAATTTCTTCCAGTAAAACAAGATAATTGAATTGAAATAATGTGCAGGGGGGATAAGATAATATTATACCTAGATAAGGAAGACTATCTTTGATCCACTGGAAATGAAGCTTGGATTTCAAAGTTCTAAGTTCAGCTCGTCCCAAGTTTATAGGGAGCATTTGAGATTTTTTTACATTAATATTATAGTAGGAAACGTTGCTATTGCTAAAAAGGTTGAGCATATCCATAACCTCTGGTAGCGAAACAGAAGGCTGTGTCATGATGAAAATGGTGTAATCGGCAAAAAGGCCAATTTTGTGGGTTGCCCTATAGGTCTTAATGTCGGTGATAACCTGGGAGATTCCGATGCTCTCTGCTAAGAGTTCCATTATTAAAGCAAAAATGAGAGGGGACATGGGACATCCCTGTCGGGTACCATTGGTGATGTCAAACATGGCTGATAAAAAAAACCCGAGGAATAGACTACAGCGTTAGGACTGGAGTATAATGCAAGCAATGCTAAGAAAGACGCCTTGAAAGCCAAATTTAAGTAACGTGGCCTTCAAAAAATCCCAATTAACTCAATTGAATGCCTTCTCTGCATCCAGAGAGAGGAGCAGAGAAGGCGTTCCACGTCTATCAATGATATCCAGTAGGTCCATAAATCTTCTCGTGCCCGTCTGACGTCTGTCTGTTTTTCATAAATCCCACTTGATCATTGTTAACTAAGTCAGGTAGGATATCCACTAATCTGTTGGACAATAATTTAGAGAAGATCTTTAAGTCCAAATTTAGTAGAGATATGGGGCGAAAATTTGCTGGGGTGTCGGGGTTTAGCTGCCAAAGGTAGAGTGACTATCATGGTCAATAACATTTCTTTAGGGATGGGGTGGCCTTCAAAAAATTGCTGAAAGCACTCTCTCATGTGTCCTGACAAAGTTGAAGAGAACATTTTGTAGTATTCATTAGTAAGTCCGGCAGGGCCTGGGGACTTGTTCAGCTTGAGAGATGCTATTACCTTCGTTATCTCTTCAGTTTATATATTCTTATTTAGCATTTCTAGTTGACTGTTTGATAGTTTCGGAAGATAAATTTTATCCAGGAATGCATTAATTGTTTCTGGGGTAGGTTGGGAGTTTGACCATCTTTGGCAAGGTTGTATAATTTAGAATAATAGGACGTGAATTCGTTCGCCATGTCTTTGTGGGTTCATAATTTTTTGTTGATCCGTGTTATACAAAAAGGGAATTCTGGATTTGGCTGACTTAGTTTTGATTCTGTTTGCTAATGATTTATTTGCTTTATTTCTACTGTAGTAATATATAAATTTAGATTTCCAAAGAACGATTTTAAATGTAGATTGCATGAGGACATTCAGTTCATGTCTAAGTTCTTTTAGTTGAAAAACGTAGATTACTTTAGGTGACTTTTTATTTTCGTTCTCTATATGTGTGATTTTGTTGGTGAGTAACTCCATTTTTTGTGAGTTTTTTTCTTTTCAAGGGCAGAATAGTTCAGGAAGAAACCTCTCATAACTGCCTTATGGGCACACCATATTGTTAATGTAGCGACATCTAGTGTAAAATTAACTTCTAAATATTCCTGCAGGGCTGTGCGAATACATTCGTGTATTCTAGATCATTTGGAATGGAGTTGTTCACTCTCCAAGGTGCAAAATGTGACATCGCAAATTGCAGTTTAACAATTATGGCTGTTGGGGCTTGATCTGACCTATGTCTGATGAGATTACATTTTGCATCATTATTTTGTTTACAAAAATCATAGCTATACGTGAGTAGGAGTTATGGGGAGTTGAAAAAAAAAGTTAAATCTTTTTTAGATGCGTGTAAAATACGCCAAGGATAAAAAATACCTTCCCTATGTAATAAGTCTCTGAAAGAGAGATCTTTATCTCGAATGTCTGGTGGTGTTTTATCCATTGTGGGGTCTATAATTTTATTATAATCACCACATAGTACCAAGAAACCTTGTTTTAAAGGCATTAATGTTGTAAGGAATCGGTGTAGGAAGCGAATGTGTGATTTATTGGCGGTATATATTGATGCAATAGTGTAAATCTGATTATCAGTCGAACAAATTATGATAATATATCGACTTTGGGAATCAGCAGAAGATGAGATAAGATTAAAAGAGACCGTATCTTTAATTGCTATCATCACACCTGCTTTTTGTTCATCAGTGTGTGAGTGTAAAATGTGAGGAAACCTTTTGTTGTGGATTCTGAAGCTGTCTTTGGCTAGCAAATGGGTGTCTTGTGGGCAGATAATATCGCATTTTAGTTTAAGTCTCACTTCATAAACTAGATCTTTTGAATGGGCTATTTAACCCTTTAACATTCAAATAGGATATTTTTAATGCCATAGTGGAGACCTAGAGAGATGCTTATATTCAATTAGTTTGTCCGATATTTCGAACATAAAGAACAAGACCTGGCTAACCCCTGAAAATCTTTTGTGTATCTTGCCTCCAGCACTCAAAAGAGACATATCGCCCTCATAACAAGTAAAATAAATAACATAAAAATTTTAGGAATCTAAAAGTTCCAAAAAAGTTGCCAATCCCAATCACAACTGCCATGTGTAGGGTTGGAGAAAATATGGGGAGAGTCACTCTGGAGGAAGGGATAAGTGACCAAGGTAACAATACTAGTATAACTAAATATAAAACAAATCCTCAAATCAGTGAGAGGAGTAGTGTAAAAATAAAGAAATATTTTCAACTTGGCTAGCGCCGGCTAACCTACAGCCATAGCTTCGAATAAAATGGTTAGAAAAACCTGTAAAATTGGGTTATAATAAAGTATGAACAAACATAGTGAAAAATATTAAGAATAAGCTGAGTAGGAGGACAAGAAAAGAGTACCTCACATTACTGATATAAAGTCCATATCTTATCTTGTAGCTTTCACAGTCCATTCTTGCATCAATTGAATAGATGATGGTGGAAAATGAGTCTCTAATACTTGTATCAAAGTCCATATAAATGAACGAGAACCCACTCTTTATTTCAATTCTTTTTCTTGATGTTATAATAAATAGCACTAATATTCCGTGCAAAATGCTTTTGAACACAATAAGTATAAACGAATTGACCGCTATAGGCCAATGCTGCACCGTATGTGCCTGCTGACTGATGCGTTATTTTTGTAAGAAATATCGCTGTGTTGATAATTCCAGTCTTCACAGGCAATATATGTATTCGGTGTTGGCTGAATGTTATACCCACTAAGATAGTGGGCTTACCTTAGTTGAAGCCGTCGGATGGAGGTAAGGGCTTAGATGCAAGACCCTGCTTAGCTGAATCGGCCGGCGTCCCGGCTGCAGGGCTAGTCGCGTCCCACGTGTTCTCCGCGGGAAATTTGAACCGGATATGCAAAGTCCTTCTCTATCAGCGCTGATGAATGACGTATTCCGATGATTTCAACAATGAATCCAAGGGTTTCTTTTTCTTTTCCTTTGTAGTGCACTTGGTAGAAGATGGGGTATTCGTCCAAAGGTGTGACGCTAGACGCGTTTCGGGGAACACTGTCCCCTTCCTCCCTCCCCACTTGCTACTGAGGAAGGGGACAGTGTTCCCCGAAACGCGTCTAGCGTCACACCTTTGGACGAATACCCCATCTTCTACCAAGTGCACTACAAAGGAAAAGAAAAAGAAACCCTTGGATTCATTGTTGAAATCATCGGAATACGTCATTCATCAGCGCTGATAGAGAAGGACTTTGCATATCCGGTTCAAATTTCCCGCGGAGAACACGTGGGACGCGACTAGCCCTGCAGCCGGGACGCCGGCCGATTCAGCTAAGCAGGGTCTTGCATCTAAGCCCTTACCTCCATCCGACGGCTTCAACTAAGGTAAGCCCACTATCTTAGTGGGTATAACATTCAGCCAACACCGAATACATATATTGCCTGTGAAGACGGGAATTATCAACACAGCGATATTTCTTACAAAAATAACGCATCAGTCAGCAGGCACATACGGTGCAGCATTGGCCTATAGCGGTCAATTCGTTTATACTTATTGTGTTCAAAAGCATTTTGCACGGAATATTAGTGCTATTTATTATAACATCAAGAAAAAGAATTGAAATAAAGAGTGGGTTCTCGTTCATTTATATGGACTTTGATACAAGTATTAGAGACTCATTTTCCACCATCATCTATTCAATTGAAACTGTATTTAAACCACTGGGTGAACACTTGTGTCAATTTGTCTTCTACATAATAGACTATTGAATTCAGGTGGAGACACTGTAACACTGTTTTCTGTCCAGCATTGAAATAATTGTCTCTTTCGTTTTACTTAGAGAATTTGTATAGGAGATTGTTTCTATTTTACACATTTATATTATTGTTTTTGTATTTTAACTCATATTAGTAATATTAATAAAACCAATATCCTATATTTCCATATAAGAGTGACCAATCCTTCTCTTTTACATATTTACTTACCATTTTGAGGGGTGACTCATTTTTGGATTGGAGCACCTGTCCTGAGGGAAACAGAAGTGAGCGGATCCCCTTGTTTTTTGTCATTCTTGCATCAAGGTTGGACATTTCTGCTTTCCTGTGGATCTTTCTCCCTCTTGTGGTGGATGAAGGGACCATTTCTTTAATAACTTTGCAGCTTGTGATGGGGACAATAAAACAAAGCTAGTGCCATTCCTGCTAACAATTAATTTGACAAGAAACCCCCAGCAATAGGGGATATAGTTTTTTTCTCAATATAGCAGTGTATTTAGCTAATTCTCTCCTTCTCACCAGAGTTGGGGGAGAATTGTCAGCATAGAATGTGATGTTTGAACCTTTCAGGTATGTCTGTCTTGCATCCAGCTTCTCTAAGGAAGTTATTTTTGAAATGAAAAAAGTGTAATCGTACTAGCACATCTCTCAGCATGCTTGCGCATGCATAGATCTGGGTTTAGGAACCCGGTGTGCTCTATCTATGAGGAGATCCCTTTTCAGGGGTGTCAGGAAGAATTGACGTGAAGAGGTCTATCAGGAACTCTTGGAGAGAGTCATTTGAGACACTTTCAGGGATATACCTGAGTGTAATGTTGTTTCTCCTATAGTGATCTTCAAGATCTGCTAATTTTAATTTCATAGCAGCTACATCATCTTGTGTTTTATTATGAGAGTCTACCATAGAATTGTGTGCCTTCTTAAATTCTTCCATTTTCTCTTCTAAATGAGCAGTGCAGTCCCCAATAGCTATAATATCAGCTCTTATGGTATTTAGGGCTGACTGTATATCTAGTTGGATGGAGCTTTTTAAATCTGTCATTACGTTTGTTCTGCTGCTCCTGTGAGGTTTTGCTGCCTTGTGACGTGCTTGGAATAGGAGCTTGGCGTGTCCTGTGTTGCTTTATGGGGAGAGCAGGCGCCATCTTGGAGCGGCCCTGCCATAAAGAGGGAGATGAGTTTGGTCAGAGGACCTGGTGTTTTCTTTGTCCTCATCATCTCCCATTCTCCTGGGCTGGTGAGAGGGCTGATGGGGTGGTCTGGGTGAATTTTGGAGACAAAGGGCATGCGTCCTCTCGGCACAGCATCAAGCCCCGCCCCCCGCCATTTACTTTAAACAGATGTAAATCAGTAACTCAGTGGGTTTCTCCTATATTTTTACCATCACAACAACTTCAGACAAAAATAAAAAAAACTCATAAGCTTCAAACCGTAAGGGGAATATATCAGCAGTTTTGACCCCTCAAAATCACTGAGAGAGGTAGATAGGTTAAGCTCTTTAAACATACCTCGTTAGTACTCAAGCTTCCTGCATGACCAAAGAGAAATTTTAGGGTGCCTCCACACGATGCAGATTAGGCACAGCTTTTCCACATGGCAAAATCACAGCGTAATACAGTACCAGCAATTAGACAAATCTCATATACACTTTGCTTTTTTCTTAGTGGAAATCGACTTGCTGTGTGGATTTTGAAACCTGCAGCATATTAATTGTTGTTGTGTTTTTCGTGTGGATTTCACTCTTCTCAATGGAAGGGTAGATTGTACAGAAAATTCACCTCAAATCCACACCAAGAACCGTATAAAAAATTATAAAAAATGTGCAAAAAATGCAATAAATAGTGCCGATTTAGTCCTCCTGCACACAGTTTTTCCATTTATGTTTTTTGCATTCCGTATACAGTCCGTATACGGAACCATTCATTTCAATGGGTCCGCAAAAAAAAAATAAACACATACAGAATGTACTCCGTATGTCTTCCGTATCAGTTCTTTTTTTGTGGAACCATCTATTGAAAATTTTATGCCCAGCCCAATTTCTTCTATGTAACTGTATACTGTATATGCCATACGGAAAAACAGAACGGAAACACAACGGAAACAAAAACTGAACAACGGATCTGTAATAAAAAGGAACGAAATCACTGAAAAAGCCATAAGGTCATGTGCAGGAGGCCTTATGGTGATTTTTTTGTGCAGTTTTGATGCAGACTTTCTGTACACAAAACAGCACCATGGGCAGCCATCATTAATGTCACCACAATAGCAAGTGCTATTGAGGTGGGCCCTTCATGTGCAAGGCTCCATGCACTGAAGGCTTCAAACCCCTCCCCTTTGCATCATGGCTCTAGCGTTTAACCAGGAGACTTGCACATGAGGGGGTAGGCCTCCATGACACTGATGATCTCTCTTGCAAGGGGCACAACTTCTCTGCCTTGGTCATGCAAAAAGCATGAGCATCCATTGAGATATGTTTACACAGCTTTACCCCTCACTTATCTATCTCAGACAATGCTCTCCTGGCATTTCCCTGTCTGATTGTTGAAGAATTTGCCATTAGTGGCCATGGCTTTGAGACCAACCGCCAGTGTATTGTTAGGGTAGTGTCACGACCATGGTCATGGCCATGACTCCTGGAACCGCAAATAATGGCCAATGGGATAGAGAAGGCGCTCATAGGGTAAGTAAATTCAACAAAACGAATTTCTAATAAAATAAATGGTTTGCTCACCTATTGTGGTTGCATCAATTGGATGCAACTGCAATGGAGATCGAGTGTAGAAAAGAGATGGTTGGTGCAGCCAAGATTCGTCCTAACGCTTTGGGCAGGAGCCACCCTGCCACTAGGGTAATGGAAATGAAGAAGAGTACGCTGAACCTTAAGTGGAGCGTATGGACTGCTGGGGGCGCACGAAACAACCGATCAAAGACAGTGTTTTAATTTCAGCAATGTTCCATTTATTCGTAAGACAACGCGTTTCGGGGTGCTAAAGTCCCCTTTATCAAGTCTAAAAGAAAGGTTAAGTAAGAAAGGAGAAAACATATGTTGGAAACATAAATTTCGTGCTTCCCTATGGTGATTCTGTATAACAAACGGAATAATTAAATAAATAAATAAATAAATAGGTATGAATAACTATAGCTGTAAATATAGATATCAAAGTACATACTGATAAAATGGTAGGTCTCACAAAAGTACACAAAGGGAGAGGATTAAAAGTATATAAATTAGTAATAATAATCATGAACAATAAGATAAATACGGAATAAAAACAAACAATATTTTATCTATGCTGCTGTATTTATAATAAAATCTCTGTTGTAAAAACGGGCTGTATGTTATATTAGCCACAAAACTGCAGGATAATGGTAACTAAAACCAAATCCGGGGTCAGGCTTTTAAATATAGTATAGTTGAAGGTGACCTAAAAAGCCTATGGCTGAAAAAGATGTAGTTAGCAGATGTGATGTGTCCACTGGCAAAATGTTAAGGGGTGTATTATCTATTAACCGACAGAGGGTCTTATTACTGTAACTTGTAAGAAGTGGTTAAAGAAAGACATATAGTCTTTCAGCCTTAGGGCATCTTACCTGAGCCGGGAGGCTAGGAGAGTGTCACTGCTCGTCTGGAGAGGCGCGTGTGAGACGCTAACCTCTTCACTGCCCGCGCTGCTGAAGAAAAAGGGGGAGTGGGTGGGAGGAGCTGGCCGGGTCCATAGGAGTGGCCTCCATGGGGGTGTGTGGCTGGGGAACGCAAACAGAGCCTAGGGGGGCGGTGAAAGGGAGGACTTATCTGGGTGAGCGGGCAGGGAGCTCACCTGGAGGCGTGGTAAGGGGGGGGAGTGCCTTGAGAATGTCGGGGATAGTGAAAAGAGATGGGGCAGGGCTGCATCGCGTGGTGGAGGGGCGGAGCTGCCGCCAGCTTGTGAGGGACGGAGCCAGAGGGAAAGCGTGTCGGTCTGAATTAGTGGGCGGCGAGTTCATATGGGGGTGTGGTTAGGTATAGCGCTAGGGGAAAGAACTGAGGACTATTAGAGGGGATGGAGACAGAAATGCATTGCACTGGGGAATTGTGGGGCAGCAGCCAACATGTAGGAGGAGGATGGTGGACTAAATGTGTATAAATATATATGGGGATGTATATATGTATAATCCTCTCCCTTTGTGTACTTTTGTGAGACCTACCATTTTATCAGTATGTACTTTGATATCTATATTTACAGCTATAGTTATTCATACCTATTTATTTATTTATTTATTTATTTATTTATTTATTTATTCAGTTTGTTCTACAGAATCACCATAGGGAAGCACGAAATTTATGTTTCTAACATATGTTTTCTCCTTTCTTACTTAACCTTTCTTTTAGACTTGATAAAGGGGACTTTAGCACCCCAAAACACGTTGTCTTACGAATAAATGGAACATTGCTGAAATTAAAACACTGTCTTTGATCGGTTGTTTCGTGCGCCCCCAGCAGTCCATACGCTCCACTTAAGGTTCAGCGTACTCTCCTGGAACCGCAGGCAGTTGCCTGCAGTCTTGTGGTCAATCACAGGTGAGGGCTGAAGTATGTTGCCTCACGTGTGGTTGCCGCTGGCAACATGTTGTATTGGCAGTATAGCAGCCTGAGCTGTTGCTAGGCAGCTTGCTGTCAGGTGCATGCGGTTGCACCTGGCAACCTGTCTTTGTAGGTGTGCCTTTTATCTGTGTGGTGTACACGGGGTTTATGTGTGTGTGTGTGCACTTCCCCTTTAAGTGGCTTCACTACCCTGTCTGGCGTTGGAAGGGTTAATTCCCTTTCCACTGTGTGTCTGTGTGGGTGTGGCTACTTGGACTATTTAGCCTCTGCTGGGATCTGAAGCTGAGGGGTACTCCAGCCTTGTTGTAAGCTGGAGTCATCCTCCTGGTCTCTTATACCATCTGCCAGTGAGGGCCACCCTTGTGGTCATAAATGTTATGCGTGATGTTTATTTTATCTTCTTGTGATGTCTTATCTTACTGCAGCTAAGGATCTGGGTTCCTGTGTGTTTATGTGTGTATGCTGTGTCCTTTTATGTTTGGTATGGACATTCAGCATGTGACCACGGAATCCAGTCAGTGTGTCTGTGGCAGGTAGGTGTGGAAGTGGTTTCACTCACCTGCCATATCCATAGGCTGTTTATGTTTCCCCTTCCTTGCAGTTTGGCCAGGTTAGACTCCTGTTCCTCCGTGTCTAGGAGGAACAGGTTGTCTTACCCAGGTCCTAGCTCAGGGATCTGCTGAGGGCTAGTACCCGAGGTTCCTGAGTATGAGCCATCCTACCATCTGGGTTGGCTCATACAGTTAGGAGTCAGGGTCAGAGTTAGGGATGCTGTAGGAGGTGACCTGCTCCCTAATTCTGTTGTCCTGGCTAAGCAGCTTCCACATACGTTTAACATCGGGGTTGTGACAGGTATACTGTCACTTCACCTCGCCTTCACAACGAATATGAATCCTGCACTCTGTATATATCATTCTGGGATGTTCATGAACAATGTGTCTCAGTCACAAACAGTAAAGGAAAAATTCCACAGCATTCCCTTTAGGTATCACAAAAAAAAGTCTTTATTACATCAAGCCTCAAAGTCAATTGTACAAAGGGTAAAAATATATATAAAAAATATATAAGACACAACAACAAACCTGACATTTCAGTTGCCCAGTGATGTGTCAGAAAATGAAACCACATTTTATTGGTATATTAGGCAAGTAAGTAAGCTGGTAAATGATGGCATGGTACCAGCACATATATGTCTGTAAATATTTTCTTAAATGCAGATGGGACCCAAATGGATAATAAATATATCTATATACATGGAACAGAGCTATGATATATAATGAAATTTAATTTGGTAGGGTCTATAGAAAATTCTCCTGGTCCAAAGAAATGTTCATGGGCCTATATGAACCTATACCTATATGCAAAGGCTAATCCAGAGAAGACTTCACCATATAGCATAGGAAATGGTTCACATAAATATAAAGCCATTTTTTTTAATAATAACTTTGCAGAAAAATGTTACTTTTACCATAAAAGAAAAGCTGGAAAATAACATTTCTATTTTTCTGCCATAACCTTTACCTAAGAAAATTACATGAACCCTAGACCTTCTGTATGGCAGGAAATATACTTACCTCTACTCTATAGGACTGCTACTAAATAGTGTTATTTATTTATTTTATGCACTTATATAGACAGATCAAACGTTCAATCCGAGTAAATGTATAATTTTAAAGGAAAAATACATTGATTCAAATTTTCACGGTGTCAACAAACCCCCAAAAAGTTGGGACAAGTAGCAATAAGGCTGGAAAAAGTAAATTTGAGCATAACGAAGAGCTGGAAGACCAATTAACACTAATTAGGTCAATTGGCAACATGATTGGGTATAAAAAGAGCTTCTCAGAGTGGCAGTGTCTCTCAGAAGCCAAGATGGGTAGAGGATCACCAATTCCCACAATGTTGCGCAGAAAGATAGTGGAGCAATATCAGAAAGGTGTTACCCAGCGAAAAATTGCAAAGACTTTGCATCTATCATCATCAACTGTGCATAACATCATCCGAAGATTCAGAGAATCTGAAACAATCTCTGTGCGTAAGGGTCAAGGCCGTAAAACCATACTGGATGCCCGTGATCTCCGGGCCCTTAAACGACACTGCACCACAAACAGGAATGCTACTGTAAAGGAAATCACAGAATGGGCTCAGGAATACTTCTAGAAACCATTGTCAGTGAACACAATCCACCGTGCCATCCGCCGTTGCCAGCTGAAACTCTACAGTGCAAAGAAGAAGCCATTTCTAAGCAAGATCCACAAGCTCAGGCGTTTTCACTGGGCCAGGGATCATTTAAAATGGAGTGTGGCAAAATGGAAGACTGTTCTGTGGTCAGACGAGTCACGATTCAAAGTTCTTTTGGGAAATCTGGGACGCCATGTCATCCGGACCAAAGAGGACAAAAACAACCCAAGTTGTTATCAACGCTCAGTTCAGAAGCCTGCATCTCTGATGGTATAGGGTTGCATGAGTGCGTGTGGCATGGGCAGCTTGCATGTCTGGAAAGGCACCATCAATGCAGAAAAATATATTCAGGTTCTAGAACAACATATGCTCCCATCCAGACGTCATCTCTTTCACAGAAGACCCTGCATTTTTCAACAAGATAATGCCAGACCACATTCTGCATCAATCACAACATCCTGGCTGCGTAGGAGAAGGATCCGGGTACTGAAATGGCCAGTCTGCAGTCCAGATCTTTCACCTATAGAGAACATTTGGCTCATCATAAAGAGGAAGGTGCAACAAAGAAGGCCCAAGACGATTGAACAGTTAGAGGCCTGTATTAGACAAGAATGGGAGAGCATTCCTATTTCTAAACTTGAGAAACTGGTCTCCTCGGTCCCCAGACCTCTGTTGAGTGTTGTAAGAAGAAGGGGAGATGCCACACAGTGGTGAAAATGGCCTTGTCCCAACTTTTTGGGGATTTGTTGACACCATGAAATTCTGATTCAACATATTTTTCCCTTAAAATGGTACATTTTCTCAGTTTAAACTTTTGTTCCGTGATTTATGTTCTAGTCTGAATAAAAAATTAGAAGTTGGCACCTCCACATCATTGCATTGTTTTTATTCACGATTTGTATAGTGTCCCAACTTTTTGGGAATCCGATCTGTAGATGTTTGGGTGAGAGGGAAGGGGCAGGAAGGGTATTGGGTAATGAGTATCTTGCCTAAAAGGAAAAAACATGTTGCCTAAAAATAAGAAATTGTTATCATGCAAATAAGGCACTGTTTGCAGGCACTATATTAGAGTAGTCATACTAAATGAGGAGGGGAAAGGGAAAGGAGGGGGGGTGGAAAAAAGGGGGAAGGAAAGAGGGATAGGAAAAGGGGGGGTGGGAATGAGGGAGAGAGGGGAAGAGGGAGAGGGAAGGGGGAGTGAGGAAAGGGGAAGATATCTCACCAAGGTGTCTAGATGGCTATGTATTAAGGACTGTACTAGCGAATCTGGAATCTGCCTTCTAGATCGCTGCATACACAGCGCTCACCGCACTCTATTGCGCTGTACAGCCTCTCTGGGGGGGTGCATTTCTCCTGTAACTGGGGCTACTATGTCAGCCCCAGTTACAGGAGAAATCAACAGTGAAAGAAAAAAGAAAAAGTGAAGTAAATGTCCCCCAGAGGTCTTGTATGACTTTATGGGGGACGAAAAGTGTAAAATAAAAAATAAAGTGTTGAAAAAATAAAATAAAAAAAAGGTTTCACATGTAAAAAACTTTTTTCCCAAGTAAGGAATAATTATTTATTTTTTTAAATAGAAAAAATAAAATAAAAAATAGACATATTTGGTATTGCCGCGTCCGTAAAAACCAGCTCTATAAAACTATCACATGACCTAACCCCTCGGGTGAACACCGTAAAAAATAAAAATAAAACTGTGTCAATACGAGCAATTTTTGTCACCTTACATCACAAAAAGTGCAACACCAAATGATCAAAAACGCACATGTCCCACAAAATGGTACCTACATAAGAAAATCTCTCAAAACATAAAAAAAACTATAGCTCTTAGAACATGGAGACACTAAAACATCTTTTTTTTTGTTTCAAAAATGCTATTATTGTGTTAAAGTGAAACAAATAAAAAAAAACTGCTCTAAAAAATATCACATGACCTAACCCCTCTGGTGAACACCATAAAAAAAAAGAAAAGAAAAAAAACGGTGTCAAACAAGCAATTTTTGCCACCTTACATCACAAAAAGTGCAACACCAAGTGATCAAAAATGCGTATGTCCCACTAAATGGTACCAATAAAACCGTCACCTCATCCCTCCAAAAATGAGCCCCTACATAAGAAAATCTCTCAAAAAATAAAAAAACTATAGCTCTTAGAACATGGAGACACTAAAACATCATTTTCTTTGTCCAAAAATGCTATTATTGTGTAAAACTTTAATAAATAAGAAAAAGTATACATATTAGGTATCGCCATGTCCGTTACGATTGTTACAATCTGCTCTATAAAAATGTCACTTGACTGAACCCCTCAGGTGAATGCTGTAAAAATAAATAAATAGAAACTGTGCTAAAACAACCAATTTTTGGGTCACCTTGCCCCATAAAGTGTTATAATGAATGATCAAAAAATCATATATACCCAAAAATAGTAGCAATTAAACCGGCACCTTATCCCCTAGTTTCCAAAATGGGATTACTTCTTGGGAGTTTCTACTGTAAGGGTGCATCAGGGGGCTTCAAATGGGACATGGCATCTAAAAACCACGTGGAGTTCTTTTTCTTCTGCGCCCTGCCGTGTGCCCATACAGCAGTTTATGACCACATGTGGGGTGTTTCTGTAAACCGCAGAATCTGGGTAATAAATATTGAGTTTTGTTTGGCTGTTAACCATCGATGTGTTAAAGAAAAAATTGGATTAAAATGGAAAATCTGCCAAAAAAGTGAAATTAAAAAATTTGATCTCCATTTTCCTTTAATTCTTATGGAACGCCTAAAGGGTTAACAAAGTTTTGTAAAATTGGTTTTAAGTAACTTGAGGGGTGTATTTTCTACAATGGGGTCATTTATGGGGGTATCCACTATGTAAGCCCCACAAAGTGACTTCAGACCTGAACTGGTCCTTAAAAAGTGGGTTTTGGCAATTTTCTTAAAAATGTTAAATTCTAAACTTCTAAGCCTTCTAACGTCCTAAAAAAATAAAATGACATTTCCAAAATGATGCCAACATAAAGTAGACATATGGGGAATGTTAAGTAATAAATATTTTATGAGGTATCACTTTCTGTTTAAAAAGCAGAGAAATAGAAATTTAGAAAATGGCACATTTTTCTAAATTTTGGGTAAATTTTGGATTTTTTCATAAATAAAGGTGAAATATATTGACTCAAATTTATGACTATCATGAATGACTTGGATAAGTAAAGGCGTTCCAAAGTTATTACCACTTAAAAAGTGGGATATGTCTGTTTTGCTAAATTTTGGCCTGGTCAGGAAGGGGGCAAATGGCCCAGATGGCAAGTGGTTAAAGGCAAAGAATAAGGAACGCTCTCACCCATCAGTGGTTGTGATTGGAGTAGGGCTCTCTCATAGACGGGATACCGTGGAGTGCGTCCTCCAGGTCGATGTGAATCCAAGTGGGCTTAAAGACCATTCAGAAGAGATGCCAAAAATACTGTTGCAGTATAGATAGGAATCAGGAGTGGCCTTTGGACGGTTGCTTGTGTAATGTAGAAGGCTGTTTCTATCAGTAGGTTCTCTGTATAAGTCAAGCTCTATCTGGCCTTGTTCGTCTTAAAGGATGAGAGTATCAAGAAAACTGAGTGGGCATCAATCTGGATCGTGAAACCTAGTTCAGGGTATATGTTGTCTAAGTCCTGATGGAAGAGGAGGGCACTTGATTCGGTGCCCCTCCACAGACAAAAAATATCGTCTATGAAGTGTAACCAAATCAAGGCATGTTGTTGGACCAAAGGATGGGTATACACAAAATTTTCCTTGAAATGCATCATGTATGCGTTAGCATAAGGGGGGACCACATTGGCCCCCATTGCAGAAAAGTTTTCATGTAACACTAAAGAAAGCAGATGAGCCATGGCGCTAATGCCTTTATTGTGTTCTATGGATGTATACAGGCTGTTGACATCCATAGCGATTAGTATTGAGTCTGGTTCCGGTCTGACCTGTTGTAGTTTAAAAATAAAGTCATTAGTGTCCAGTAGGAAGGATCATGATGTTTTGATTAGAGGGGTGAGTATGCGGTCCAGATAAATAGAGAGTGGAGAAAGTATGGAATCGGTAGATGTCACTATGGGTCTGCTTGGTGGGTTCTGTAGGTACTTGTGGATTTTTGGGAGAATGTAAAAAACGGGTGTTATAGGGTGTTGTTTCGTTAAAAGAGTAATAGTGTCTTCATCTATCACTCCCAACTGGCGGAAATGTTGTAGTGTTCTCATGATTTTGTTGGCAATACTTATAGTAGGGTTTGTGGTCAGTAGTTCATATGTGGTACTGTCACTTAACTGTTTTGTGATTTCGTCTATGTACATGGATCTGTCTATGAGTACCAGTGCTCCCCCTTTGTCGGCAGGTTTCGTAATAATGTTTTTGGTTAGTCTGAAATTCAGCAATAGCTCTTTGTTCTTCTATTGGTAAGTTGTTAGTATGTTTAAATTTGTCCCTTTTGTGGGCTTTAAGGATATGTTGTATAGATTTATATGTGAGAGAAATATAAGTTTCAAATGGGTGATAGGTCTTGGGGGGCATAAATGAGCTTTTTAGACTGAGGCCAAGTGTTTGCAATGTTAATGGGTCTGTGGTCATAATGTCCTGTCTTCTATTAGATAATTCTCCCTGACCGAAATGGATTTTAAGTCTAAGGGCTGTTTCACACGAGCGGATGCCGTGCGTGGCATCCGCTCCGTGAAAGAGTGCCAAGACCCGATGCGGACTGCAGAGGCACGGAGCATTAGTCATGTTAATGCTCCTTGCCTCTGCAGTCCGCATCGGGTCTTGGCACTCTTTCACGGAGCGGATGCCACGCACGGCATCAGCTCGTGTGAAACAGCCCTAATAGTGCGAAAAAAAACATTGCATCTCTTGTTCTAAGAGGAAAGTATCCAGTAGGGTTGTGGGGCAGAAGGATAATCCCTTTTGTAAGACAGATATTTGTGCGGGTGACAGGTTAACAGAAGAAATGTTAATCACTAGATTGTCTATATTACCTGGGAGTGGGTCAGTACACGGCCTTCTGTTTCTATTCCTCTTTCCCCTCCGCGGCCGTTTCGATCGTGTCGTGGGCGTGTGTGTCCTCTTTCTAAAAAAGGTTGTGAGCGATATTGGCTGTGGGGTCTTTCACTGTCGGATCCTGAAGAGCTGACTCCGGAAGAAAAGTGTTGATAGCGATTATTCCACGAGGGTTGAAAATCTGGATCAGGCCACCTATACACCCGATTAGATCTGTAATCTTCCGCGTCTCTGGTGAACTTGGATCTCTTTGTCGTCTCGGTCTGCTTTTGGTATTCAGTAATCTTATTTGTTGTTTTCTCTTTAAGACTTGTCTATTCGTCTTGTGGCAGAATGGTAGTGAGCTGAGTTTCCATGGTCTCAATTTGCTGGGTGAGGTCACTGATGGTTTGGTGTGATTTTTCAATTGTAAGGAGCATCAGATCAAATGAGAATTTGTTTAATATGCTTTCAAAGGGATCACAGACGTACGGGTCTTCTCTGAATAGTGTGGGTCGTAGATTGGAGCGTAATCCCCTTGGAATGCGGCCACTTTTATGGTACTCTGTAAGGGTGCTGCAATGTAATTTTAATAAGGTCAAACGTCGGAGATCACGTGTTTTTCATTCTTGTGACGGGATCTGTAGGAACTCGGTCCCAAGGTGGACTTGGGAAATGATGTTGCTTGCAGTCTCGGTATCGTATGAAAAGCTATTAGACATTGGTTAGGTGCTAGATCAGCAGATAATATATGTTTGGAGAGGATGAGATCTGCACATCCAGATATGGCAGAAATATGTAACTTTTACTTTCCACCTTTTTTCTTTTGCTGGAAAAGTAACATACACTACTCACAAAAAGTTTGGGATATTTGTCTTGTGGGGGAAATTTCAGGATAAACCTAAAATGCACTCTCACCTTTACAGGTGAACTTAATGTGACCTTCTCTAAACTTTTGAATGTACATGTCCAACTGTTCAATATTTCAGTACTTTTTGCTTGAACAAATTCTTAGTGACCAACCATATGCCTTTTTACGGAGGTCCCTAAGGAGGCTTCCACCCAGCAGTGTTCCCGGTGATGTCACCCAATCTGATATGCAGGCTTTAGCACTCCCCTAGCCCTTTTACCGCTAAAGCCCGCCCATCAGATCCGGTGATGTCTCCAGGTTCACTGCTGTGAGGAAGCCTCCACCTTGCAGTCCTTATGGACAGCCCGCTATGTCACCGGAGCTTATAACAGGGGGCTGCCTGGGTGAAAATGTGGATATGTCCGGGTTCAGCTCTGAACCCGGACAACCCCTTTAATTGTAAAAAACAGTGTCAGGCAGCTGATGCCAATGCCAATAAGATTATGAGGTGCATCAAAAAAGGTGTAGATGCCTATGATGAGAACATAGTCCTGCCACTTTACAAATCACTAGTCATATCACACATGTAGTATTGTGTTCAATTCTGGGAACAAGAAAGACATAGCAGAGCTAGAGAGGGTTCAGAAGTAATAACTGGAATGGGAGGACTTCTTTATTAAATTATCAACATTAGGGTTATTTGGTTTACAAAAAAGAGGGGAGAACTAATAACTATGTATAAATATATCAGGGGGTCAGTAGAGAGATCTCCGATGATCTATTTATACCCAGGACTGTGGCGAGAGGACATCCTCTACATCTAGAGGAAAGAAGGTTTTTACACAAACATAAAACAGGGTTCTTTACTGTAAGAGCAGTGAGACTATGGAACTCTATGACAGAGGAAGTGGTGATGGTGAACTCACTAAAAGAGTTCAAGAGGGGCCTGGATGTATTTCTGGAGTCTAATAATATTACAGCTTATAGTTACTAGATTTCTGGAGAAGCCTCGTTGATCCAGGGAGTTATTGTCTGTTTGGAGCTGGGAAAGATTTTTTCCCCTAAAATGAGGAAAAGTGGCTTCTACATCATGTTTTTTTTTGCCTTCCTCTGGAGAGTTTACTGCCTAGCTAAAGTATGTTAAAAAAAAAAACACTTTATTAAGTAATATTAAAAATGAAACTCCACACGAATAGGCTAGCAGGGTGAACTGGAATTTTCACAGACTAATTATACACTGATTCCTAGTAACACCCTACTACAGAGACTCCTTTATGTTTAGGAGTATACACATTAAGGATAATTCCTCTTGTGACCCTAGGAAAAAATATTGCACTCCATACACAGGGTTGTAGATCCCTTAGTAAGTGCTATCTAGGATCTCCTACTCAGAGGATTTTTCCCTAGCAGGCTCAATATGAAAGCGAGAGTCAGTCTGCATGTATGTCTTGTACTGCAGTCTAATGCTCGACGTGTTTCCCTTCCGACTATTGTCAGTAATTCATCATCAGGAGCATTAGACCTAGTGTTCTGGCAGACATCATATATTGCGACCCTGATGGTGGGTATGCAATAGCTTTGCCAAACACTTTTAGGTCTGCTGACTTAAGAGACGCTGCATGCTTCTGATATTGTACGTGCAGCAGCGAGCCTTCCAGCGCTTTAGTGGCAGTAGAGTGCATGAGGCGTGCAGTGTTTAAATGGAGATATCCCCTCCCCAACTGTTGCCAAGCCTCTAACAGGCATCCAATAGGCGTACGATCGCTAGCTGGCCGCACCAATTGCTGGCGTCATCACCAGTGGACAGGCAGCCCATTGCACAGCCATACGCGTCGGCTCCGCCTGCTCCTGTCCTCATCATTAGAATTTATATTCGAGGCTGAATTTATATTCAGCCTCGTTACAAAGTCCATGATCTTCTTCTTTGTACCTTTCCACAGGATGAATATATCATTAGATATATTCATCCTATGGAAAGGTACAAAGAAGAAGTTCATGGACTTTGTTTCGAGGCTGAATATAAATTCCTTGGGCCTCTACTTCACATCAGTAATTGATGATAAACATATCACTTTTTTGGACCTTGCGATCGAGATTGACCCCTCTGGATATCTCAAAACAAAAGTGTTTCTTAAACCCACGGCCACCAATGCCCTCTTGAGGTGGGAAAGTGGACATCCGTACCCACTCAAGAGGGGTATTCCCAAGAGGCAGTACCTTAGAATGATACGGAACTGTTCCCAGTGGTCTGATTTTAAGGTATCAGCAGACGACCTTGAAAAACGATTTGTTGAGAAAGGGATACCCTAAACCCGTTCTGAAGGATGCCTATCAACATGCAGCTGCATGTGATAGGGAACATCTTTTGCATCCTAAAAATAGGACATCTGAGGATGCACAGCTACGCATCATAGGAACCTTTGATACGGCGCATAAGGAGATGCGTGCACTGCTGACTGAACACTGGGAGATTCTTAAAACTGACCCAGATGTTGGGCACCTAGTGGGTGGGTATCCCATGATCACATACCGCTGTGGTGGAAACATTAAGGATAAGGTGGTCCACAGTGCCTTTAATTCTGCAACAAATGAGTCCTGGTTAGGGGTAAATATACTAAATGGCACATATAAATGTGGGAATTGTATAGCCTGCAAAGTGATCTTAAAGGGTGCATGTTTCACAAGCTCAACCACAGGACATAAGTATAACATCAAATCCTTTATTAACTGCAAGACAGTAGGGGTGGTATACCTTGCCACCTGCATCTGTGGATCACAGTATGTAGGGAAAACTAAGCGTGAATTTAGGAGGCGCATAGGGGAACACCTATTGAAGATCAGAAATTCTAGTGATACACCTATTGGCCAACATGTAGCAACTTGCCACCCAAGAACAACTGATTGCTTCAAGTTTCAGGGCATCGAACATGTGAGACCACCACCCAGGGGAAGTGACATTGACACACTGCTTCTCAGAAAGGTGGCGCAGTGGATCGTCACACTATATACGGTCAAGCCAAAAGGTTTGAACGATGCAATTTCATTTGCATGCTTTATTGAATGAGAACATTTCTACTCCTGCAGGCCAGTGTAAGAGATCCTCTTTTGGCCTCCAACCTGAATAGTAATTTGCTCCCTCTGATGACTCTCCTCCACTATGATCTCTCCATTTTGATTATATATTAAGATCATCCTTTGATTGGGACCCTAATATGTCCCTTTTGTCCCAAGTATGTTCATAAGTAAGACCTAGATATGTCCCTGATGTTCTAGTATGAGTGTCAATGTCTGACGCTTCTGCAACCTATGGGGACTTTTAGGGTACTGTAAAAAATGGGATACTCTGTGTCTCAAGGAGGAGTGAATTCTGCATCCATCTTTTGACATTACTCTGGTAACCACTTATGACAGACATTTCTCTTTTTCCTTGTTCCAATTGAATATACACCGGGGTTACCTGAACATGAATTGATCTGATGGATTATATGTCCCAGCCCAGTTGCTGACTCAAGCAAATGTCACGATCAATTGACTCCCCCTTGCCATAGCAACGAATGAGGACAGGAGCAGGCGGAGCCGACGCGTATGGCTGTGCAATGGGCTGCCTGTCCACTGGTGATGATACCAGCAATGGGTGCGGCCAGCTAGCAATCGTACGCCTATTGGATGCCTGTTAGAGGCTTGGCAACAGTAGGGGAGGGGATATTTCCATTTAAACACTGCTCACCTCGCGCGCGCTACGACCACTACAGCGCAGGAAGGCTCGCTGCTGCACGTACAATATCAGAAGCGTGCAGCGTCTCTTAAGTCAGCAGACCTAAAAGTGTTTGGCAAAGCCATTGCATACCCACCATCAGGGTCGCAATATATGACGTCTGCCAAAACACTCGGTCTAATGCTCCTGATGAATTACTGTCAATAGTCGGAAGTGTGAAATGTGTCGAGCATTAGACTGCAGTACAAAACATACATGCAGACTGACTCTCGCTTTCATATTGAGCCTGCTAGGGAAAAATCTGAGTGGGAGATCCTAGATAGCACTTACTAAGGGATCTACAACCCTGTGTATGGAGTGCAATAGGTTTTCCTAGGGTCACAAGAGGAATTATCCTCAATGTACAGTACAGACCAAAAGTTTGGACACACCTTCTCATTCAAAGAGTTTTCTTTATTTTCATGACTATGAAAATTGTAGATTCACACTGAAGGCATCAAAACTATGAATTAACACGTGGAATTATATACCTAACAAAAAAGTGTGAAAAGCAGCTAAGAGTGTGCAAAGCAGTAATCAAAGCAAAAAGTGGCTACTTTGAAGAACCTAGAATATGACATATTTTCAGTTGTTTCACACTTTTTTGTTATGTATATAATTCCACATGTGTTAATTCATAGTTTTGATGCCTTCAGTGTGAATCTACAATTTTCATAGCCATGAAAATAAAGAAAACTCTTTGAATGAGAAGGTGTGTCCAAACTTTTGGTCTGTACTGTATATACTCCTAAACATAATGGAGTCTCTGTAGTAGGGTGTTACTAGGAATCAGTGTATAATTAGTCTGTGAAAATTCCAGTTCACCCTGCTAGCCTATTCGTGTGGAGTTTCATTTTTAATAATACTTAATAAAGTGTTTTTTTAACGTACTTTAGCTAGGCAGTAAACAGTTTCTGAGTAGTACGTCTACAAGATTATCATATTTAAGTGAATCATCTTCCTCTGGATCAACTTGCAAGTAAAAAGTGTAAATAAAAATGCTGCAATTTTTTTCCCTTAATTTCAGAAATATACTATTTATTCAATAGTATGCCCAGAAAATACAGTCCCTTCAGGGTAGTTCTATAGTGTAATGGTAAATCTCTTGCCTGCCCTACAGAAGGTCTAGGGTTCAAAGCCAAACAAAGACGTGTGAAATAATTTCTTTACTAACAGTCTATGTGTTGGGAGAAGGCCAACCCTATATCCAGCTAATGGTCAACACAGCTTCATTACTATTCACTGCATTGAAGTGAAATCTATTGAGGCTGCCATTGTGACTGCTGTGGAGTCAGTGCTGCCCTGCTTACAGTGTTTCTCCATGCTGATGTCGACATAAGGAACTTTGCCCACATTCCCTGTAATTCCTGCAAGTCCACCCACAGCAGTCCTTGATACAGGCACCAGCATCATGTAACTGCCAATGATCCTGTCCTTCTTCCTACCCCAACACATGCGCACTGGCCTGTATCAGATGTCAGAACAGCAGCAGTTCTAGAAACCAGGCTTCTTCACACTGCCTATACCACATAGGTCATTTAGGTCACATCGGTCATTGTTTATATTGCTCTTTTCTGCCTACTGAACTGAAAGGAGAGAGACAAGTCTGTTCACTGTTCTGGGGATAGGAGTGGTCCCAGAGATGGGATCCTCACCAATTGGTGCAGATATGTTTTGTAAATGAGCCATAAATGCCCCAGATGGGAACAACCCCTCTAAAGTTAAACACTTACAGCCAAAATCGATAGAGAGTAGTCATGCTGTTTGATCACTAAGTTGAGTACAAAATATTTGTTAATTTTATTCAACATAGTATTTTAATTTATGCACTTATATTAGCAACAAGTCATCCCCAATGGAGCTCACAATCCAAGTTCCCTACCAGTGTGGGAGGAAACCGGAGTACCCAGAGGAAATCCACGCAAACACGGGGAGAATGTACAAACTCCATGCAGATGTTGTCCTTGGTCGGGTTTGAACCTAGGACCCCTGTGCTGCAAGGCACCAGTGCTAATCAGTGAGCCATAAGCATTTATATAGCCCTCAATATATTTCACAGACTGTCTTTGTTCACACCAGTCCCTGTCCCAAATAAGGCCTCGCACTTTTAATTCCAAATCAATATGCATCTGTATGTTTTTGGAGTGTGGGTGGAAACAGGGAGAACATACGACTCCATGGGTATGTGGCTCTAGGTCAGATTTAAACCCAGCACCAGTGCTGCAAGGCAGCAGGGTTAACCACTGAGCCACCGTGCTATGTGTGATATTTTGTGTGTGTATATACAGTATATGTTATCATCAGGTATTTATTATGATTTTTGTGTGGACAGCTGCCAAATCACTATCTTCTGTTCCTCTTAATCACTGTGTATTTCACAGTCCCATTAGTATTTATGTTCCTTATGGAGTAACCTCTGAGTTATAACTGCATAGCCCACTGTCCTGAGTAATGGTACTATGCCAGATTTTATTATTTTTAGAAAGGGAAATAAATGAGATATCGGTGAATTTATTTGGCACATTTTGTTCGATTGCCTAAACGTTATCATTATATACTGTTTGAACAACCTGATGTTTTTTCGCTGCTCAGTTTTATTAGTGAAATAAGTAAAAATGTGTTTTATATGCATTGTGCAGCCAAAAAGTGCAGTAACAATGGTAAAACCATATGTGGTTTTACCAAATGAACGGAGCGCAGCGCCCTTTTCCGACGAGCTGCTCCGTACATTTCAGGCGGGCTCAATTTTTGTGATCGTGAGGGTCTCAGCAGTAGGACCCCACCAATCTGATTGTTATCTCCTATCCTATCCTATGGGTAGGGGATAACTTGTTAAAACCTGAATACCAAGGGGTTGTCTGAGTTAAAGGGAATGTGTCAACTATAGTTATTTTTTCTGCCAGTTAAAACCAGGTAGTGACACACATCCTTTTCTTATTTTTTAATATAGTGATGTGAAAGTTAAATATAACATCAGCAAATATTCTTTAAAAATATCTGTAAAATAAAAACTTAATTTAAAGAAGTTCAATATTGATGGACTCTTCTCAGAATAGGTTCCCAATATCTATTTAAGATTGGTGGGGCTCCGACACTTCGTACCCCTGCTGCTTGAGGAGGCCGTGGCATTACGGTGAGTGCTGCGGTCTCCTCACAGCTTATTAAACACAGCGTCTTCAATTGGATAGCACCTGTGCTTGGTATTGCAGGTCAGCTCCATTCACATAAAAGGGCCTCAGCTGTGCCTAGGCCATGTGGCAAATGAATGTGACATCACTGACCTAGGAAGAGGCCGCAAAGCGGTCTCTTAAAACAGCTGATCGTAGGGGTGTCGGGAGTTGGAAACCCACCGATCAGATATTGATAGCTTATCCTGATGACAAATTCCCTGTAAATAAAAACTTAGCCCTATATGGTCTAACGTTACAAAAGAAGCAACACTGCTGCTTCAGCACTGCATTTCACTGTAGTCCGCTCAGATGCTGTTTATTTTCCTGGCTGCAGTGGTGGTGTTCCATGAACACAAGTCACCACTGCAGCCAATCACTGGCCACAGCAGTGATGTTCTGTGCACTGTATAGGAAGATCACATCAGCGGGGAGGACCAAAGTGAATTGCTAGGAGAAGTAGGAGAGAAAAGTATTGATACTTTTGTAATTGTAGACCATTTGCAGGGATTGTCAGATTTTAATTTTTTTTTACTCAGACCCTTTCAAACCTGGAGTAAAGCATTTGTAGCAGGATGAACAATAACAAGATTTCAGTATTGTGTCTTGTTTCTTACATGTAAGGGGGGCTGATTTCAAGGTAAAACATTTCCTACATTCTGAACATGAAAACCATTTTTTCTTGTGTGAATTATCTCATGTTTTACAAGATAGGCTTTCTGGGTAAAACACTTCCCACATTGTGAACATGAATATGGTTTATCTCCTGTGTGATTTTTTTGATGTTCAACAAGATGTGATTTCACAGTAAAATGTTTCCCACATTCAGTGCATGAATATGGCTTCTCCCCTGTGTGAATTCTCCGATGTCTAACCAGATCTGATTTTTGGTTAAAACATTTGCTACATTCTGGACATGAAAATGGCTTCTCCCCTGTGTGAATTCTTTGATGTCCACCAAGACTTGATTTCTGAGTAAAACATTTCCCACATTCGGAGCAAGAAAATGGTTTCTCCCCTCTGTGATTCTTCTGATGTTGCACAAGGTGTGATCTCTGAATGAAACATTTCCCACATTCAGAACATAAAAATGGTCTTTCATTTTTGTGAATTCTTGTATGTCTACAAAGACTGCATTTAGTCTTGAAATTCTTCCCACATTCAGAGCATGTAAATATTTTACCCCCTTTAGATTTAACTTGTTGACCATTCGGTGACTGATCACATGAAGATTCTTTGTGATTTGTGGGATCAGAAGATAAATCCACTGTATAATCTGAAGATAAAAATACATGATCCTCCAAGTTTTGGGCAAGTTCCCCTGTTAAAAAGAAAAATAAATATCATGATTTTCTTCTTTTATAAAACTGAGAACAGTAGCAGACTATTTGGCTAGGTCAAGGTATTTATGACAGTACCTATCAGAGCTGCAGCAAAGGTGTGGTGGTGGAATTAGTACTACATTTTATCTAATATATTAAAATTATTTAAGTTTAGAGTTGGCTGAAAATCATTTAGCATCAGAAAGGTATCAATATTTATCTACTGGAAACTACTGATTGAATAAAACATAAGTCACACTTCTTTTTCCCATAACCTGGAATCGGTCTTGAGAACATCGCCTTCATGAAGAGTGCTTTAGGCCATTATGCCCTGTTAAAATCCGGCATTCTACAGGTGATTTTTCTTTTTTTTTCTCTAAATATTTCATTTTTCTCTTTTGTGGGTCACATACAGTATGGCTTTCTTTCTTTTTTTCAATTGGAGCTGGTCTCCTTTTGTTTTGTTTGCCTCGTAGAAGTAAAAATTTGCAGAAACACAAATACTCTTTTTTCACCATCCTAAATGTTCAGTCTTGAGGTAGTTGATTCAATCTAATGTATATGAAAATGATTCCCCTAATTCTCTTATGCAGATTATGCTGATATATAAGGCTGCTATAGCATATAGCAGTGAAGTGATGTTTACCGTCCTCAAATTTTTTACCTTCATCGGCAATGTGCCTTGGGCTGTGCATAGAGGCATGCTAAAGAAGCATATATGACTATGTTAAATACACAGTAATATACTGTATCGCTGTAACCTATCCTGGGCAGGCTCTTTAATTTGCTGTCCTGCTTGCAAGGCTATAGGGAGCATAATATTTTGGTCTATATCTTGTGGCCCACAGTACTCTTAGTACCCCACTGACAATAAGGTTCCAACGGAATTAATGGATGTAAAATCTGCAGTGTAATGCCTGTAAAATGGATGAGATTTTAACACGGGAATGAGTCACTGATTGCGACATACTATTTTGCTATGAAGCAAGAAGGGGTTAATGCTGCGTTCACACAGGCGAGATTTCCGCGCGGGTCTAATGCGGTAGGTGAACGTATTGCACCCGCACTGAATCCGGCACCATTCATTTAAATGAGGCTGTGTACATGAGCGTATCACTTCTGCAACGCTTTAAAATCGCAGCATGTTCTATATTCTGCGTTTGTAGCGGAGGAAAGGCCCCATAGAAGTGAATGGGGCTGCGTGAAAAACGCATTGCATCCGCAAGCAAGTGCGGGTGCGATGCGTTTTTCACTGATGGTTGCTGAGAGATGTTGTTTGTAAACCTTCAGTTTTTTATCACACGCGTGAAAAACGCATCAAAACGCATTGCACCCGCGCTGAAAAAACTGAACAACTAAACACAATCGCAGACAAAACTGACTGAACTTGCTTGCAAAATAGTGCGAGTTTCACTGAACGCACCCTGAGCTAATCCGTCACGCTCGTGTGAAAGAGGCCTAAGTCATTAAAAATTTAAAGAGGACCTGTCACCACTCCTGACATGCGTTTATTAACCCCTTAACGCCCAGCGGCGTACATCCGCGGCAGGGGTCCGGCAGTCACTGATACCCAGACTCCTGCAGCGCTGATCGCGGCACATGCAGGCTTCAAACGTGTGCAGGGTGTCCATTGGGTCCCCGCGCTGCTATGACGGAGACCCCATGGCAGGGAAGGCATACCGATGCCTTTCTTAGGCATCATTACTGCCTTCCGGGAGTAAAACAAAATTTAAAAAAAGCATCCTTTTCCCAAAATAAAGTAAACATTTCTTTTTTTAAATAGGGAAAAAGAGAAAAGTAGACATATTAGGTATAGCCGCGTCCGTATCGACTGGCTCTATAAAAATATCACATGACCTAACCCCTTAGGTGAAGAGCGTAAAAAAAGATAAACTAAAAACTGTACTAAAAAATAAAAACCCAGCACTAAAAGTGCAACACCAAGCGAGCGATCAAAAAGGCGTATGCCCCCCAAAATAGTACCATTCTAAACGTAACCTCATCTGGCAAAAAATGAGCCCCTAACTAAGACAATCACCCAAAAAGTAAAAAATAAAAACTATGGCTCCCAGACTATGGAAACAATAAAATATGATTTTTTTTTTGTTTCAAAAATGATATCATTGTGTAAAACTTACATAAATAAAAAGTATACATATTGGGTATTGCCACATCCGTAACAACGTGCTTTATAAAAATATCACGTGGCCTAAGCCCTCAGGTAAACACTGTAAAAAATAAAATAAAATTTATAATACAAACAATCAAAAAGTCATATGCACCCTAAAATAGTACCAATCAAACCGTCATCTCATACCGAAAAAAGACTGTCGCCCAAAAATAATATGAAAAATGCTTTATTATATAAAACTGAAACAAACAACCAAAGTCATATTTAATATTGTCGCGTCTGTAACAACCTGCTCTATAAAAATACCATGTGATCTAACCTGCCAGATGAACATTGTAAATAACAAAAAATAAAAACGGTGCCAAAACAGCTATTTTTTGTTACCTTGACTCACAAAAAGTGTAATATAGAGCAACCAAAAATCTAAAAAAATAGTACCAACAAAACTGCCACCTTATCCCATAGTTTCCAAAAATCACGAGATTACGGCGATCTGACTTTGTGAGCAAGGAGGAGATTCCTGGATACAGGCGGTGCTGGGCTACAGAATGGTTAGTGCAGCCCCTTGGGCTCCTTACCAGGCTGATTTACATATATATATATATATATATATATATATATATATATAAAATCATTTTTTACACTCAATAAAACCACTCATAAATATGGGGCAGGTATATTGCAGACATGCTAGCGGCGTTCTAGCCGAGCATGTACGCATCTCTATACGGTAAAAAGAGGTGACAGAATCCCTTTAAGTTGAGAAATGGCTTGGTCCTGAAAGGGTTAATAGCTTTATGCATTCCCCGTGTAGTAACAATTCTGGAGCATCTACTCTTATGTCTGTATGTTGTACCATTCCTGTGTTATTTCTACTAGAAGTTATTAATAAATTGCTAGCAGTCTGCAGTGAGGGTACAGAGGGGAGGTAACCAGTTGGGGGGTGTCCCTACGCAGTCAGACTGTGCAGTTACACCTCCCAACTGGTTACCTCCCCTCTGTACCCACAGTGTAGACTGCTAGCAATTCATTCATAACTTCTGGTTAAAATAATAAAGAAATGGCAAAACATAGAGCCTTAAGAATAGATGCTCTGGAATTTTTGCATGAGGAATGCATTTACTGTAGCTATTAAAACAGGCATGTCTGGAATGGTGAAAGGTCCTCTTTAATTATGGAAAAGAGATTTCCTAAGTGCACCACAAATGTACAATTAAAAAAGCAGTAGTCTAGTGGAAATTTACTTAACTTTTTATATGGGATCTAGTGAACTCTATATTCCTCTCTGGGTAGATGAGGTCTTCTTGTACTTTTTCTATAATAAGGAAAGCACGAGTGTAATAGACGATGACCTCCACTCTTTACAGTATTACTGTTTATCACTCACCTGCGCTGATATCTGTAGACTTTTCCTCCTCCTTACAAGGCTGACTATCTTCCAAAGACATCTCTTTATCTTCTATTATTACTTCAAAATTAATTTCAGACAGTTCTTCAATCTAATTCTCCTCATAAATAACAAATAATGTGCAAATAAGAAGAAATAAGATTAATGGACACCTATGTACCAATTTTTTTTTATTGTTCATTTGCTTCCTAAATGCTCTCTAAAAACCTTCATTACAAAATGTATAGCAATGCGCTACTGTAAAGTTTGTGTAATTCACATGGCAGCAGTACCGTACAGAACATGATGGTAAGCAGGCTGCAGCAGTGGTATGATGGAGGCGGCAGGAGCAGCAGTACAGAACGTAATGGTAGGCAGGTCAAAGCAGTGGCATTATGGAAGTGGCAGCAGCAGGCGTACAGGAAATGATAGGCAGGTCACAGCAGTGGTATGATGGCGGTGGCAGCAGCAGCAGCAGCCGTACAAAACGTGATGGTAGTAGGCAGGTCGCAGCAGAGGCATGATGGAGGAGGCACCAACAGCCGTACATAACGTGGTGGTAAGCAGGCTGCAGTCCCCTTCCCCACCCATACCCACAATTTTAGACCTGGCGTGAGCGGGAAAAAGTCACACATATAACATAGGTGTATTTCAGCTTAATAAATGACCCCCTTAGTTTGCATCAGACTCATTGTCAACAGGCTGTCTAATACAGACGTGGACAAAATTGTTGGTACCCTTTGGTCAATGAAAGAAAAAGTCACAATGGTCACAGAAATAACTTTAATCTGACAAAAGTAATAATAAATTAAAATTCTATAAATGTTAACCAATGAAAGTCAGACATTGTTTTTCAACCATGCTTCAACAGAATTATGTAAAAAAATAAACTCATGAAACAGGCATGGACAAAAATGATGGTACCCCTAGAAAACACAGAACATAATGTGACCAAAGGGACATGTTAATTCAAGGTGTGTCCACTAATTAGCATCACAGGTGTCTACAACCTTGTAATCAGCCATTGGGCCTATATATATGGCTCCAGGTAATCACTGTGTTGTTTGGTGATATGGTGTGTACCACACTCGACATGGACCAGAGGAAGCAAAGGAAAGAGCTGTCTCAAGAGATCAGAAAGAAAATTATAGACAAGCATGTTAAAGGTAAAGGCTATAAGACCATCTCCAAGCAACTAGATGTTCCTGTGAGTACAGTTGCACATATTATTCATAAGTTTAAGATCCATGGGACTGTAGCCAACCTCCCTGGACGTGGCCGCAGGAGGAAAATTGATGACAAATCTAAGAGACGGATAATCCGAATGGTAACAAAAGAGCCTAGAAAGACTTCTAAAGAGATTCAAGGTGAACTTCATGCTCAAGGAACATCAGTGTCAGATCGCACCATCCGTCGTTGTTTGAGCCAAAGTGGACTACATGGGAGACGACCAAGGAGGACACCATTGTTGAAAACGAATCATAAAAAAGCAAGACTGGAATATGCCAAACTACATGTTGACAAGCCACAAAGCTTCTGGGAGAATGTCCTGTGGACAGATGAGACAAAAATCGAAGTTTTTGCCAAGGCACATCAGCTGTATGTTCACAGACGAAAAAATGAAGCATATCAAGAAAAGAACACTGTCCCTACTGTGAAACATGGAGGAGGCTCTGTTATGTTCTGGGGCTGCTTTGCTGCGTCTGGCACAGGGTGTCTTGAATCTGTGCAGGGTACAATGAAATCTCAAGACTATCAAGGAATTCTAGAGAGAAATGTACTAGCCAGTGTCAGAAAGCTTGGTCTCAGTCGCAGGTCATGGGTCTTGCAACAGGACAATGACCCAAAACACACCGCTAAAAACACCCAAGAATGGCTAAGAGGAAAAAATTGGACTATTCTAAAGTGGCCTTCTATGAGCCCTGACCTCAATCCTATTGAGCATCTTTGGAAGGAGCTGAAACATGCAGTCTGGAAAAGGCACCCTTCAAACCGGACACAACTGGAGCAGTTTGCTCATGAGGAGTGGGCCAAAATACCTGCTGAGAGGTGCAGATGTCTCATTGACAGTTACAGGAAGCGTTTGATTGCAGTGATTGCCTCAAAAGGTTGCGCAACAAAATATTAAGTTAGGGGTACCATCATTTTTGTCCATGCCTGTTTCATGAGTTTATTTTTTTACATAATTCTGTTGAAGCATGGTTGAAAAACAATGTCTGACTTTCATTGGTTAACATTTATAGAATTTTAATTTATTATTACTTTTGTCAGATTAAAGTTATTTCTGTGACCATTGTGACTTTTTCTTTCATTGACCAAAGGGTACCAACAATTTTGTCCACGTCTGTATATAGGTACGTTTATCTAGTTCATCTGCTGTGCCTTTAATAATTAATCTGTTTTGTTATACATAGACTTTCTGTGCATCAGACTCATTGCCAACAGGTGGTCTAATACAGTGGTCCCCAACCTTTTTTGCACCAAGGACCAGTTTCATGCAAGACAATTTTCCCAGGGACTGGGTGGGCGTCTGGGGCGGGGCTTAGGGGGTGATGGTCGTCGCTGACTGATAAGACGCACAATAAGAAAAAAATATTCTCCATTACACCTCAAGTCAGACCAGCAATCAGCCCCCCAATACCTCAGATCAATCCCCCAACCTTCAGCCAGCCATCAGCCCCCCATGTCAGCCAGCCATCAGCCCCCCATGTCAGCCAGCCATCAGCCCCCCCCCCAAAAAAAAAAACACTTACCTCTCCTGATCCTGGATGCCACTGCTCCTCACCATCACGATCCTCTTCATCCTGCTGTCGGCTGTGTATCGCGGGGTGCGGCGCACAGTGTGAGGTCACAGTGCGCCCTCCCACTGTGCGCAGCCCTGCACAGCCGACAGCCAAGCAGAGGACCAGGATGTGGCGAGTAAAGATCCTTCACCGCTTTCTGGTCCTCCGGTACTAATGAAGCGCTTCTATAATTAGTACCTCGTTAAAGACGGCCCTGATTGACGCAGCCCGGCAAACAATCGTCTAATATATAGGTGTGCTTACCTAGTTCATCTGCTGCACAATTTATACTTAATCTTTTACATTACTGATTCAGTTACTGTACTTTATGACCAACAGACAGTTTCCTGGGCCCTCAAAAGGAACGGACAGTGGCAAAAATTTTTGCTGTAGCCAGCACAAGTAGCAGCAGAAGAAGGAGTGATGGTAGCAGCAGCTGATGCAACAGGCCAGAGCTGCTACTGTCATCCAGCGGTCGTGTTTTGACCAACAATCCAGCTGTACTGGAAAGGTGGACTCTCTCTTCAACATCATCTTAGGTGACAACAGATACACACAGCCAGACATGACATTTAGTTGGCATAGCCCAGGAACAACTTCTGTGCCCTCACCTGTCCTGAAACTGCCTCTTTCTTTTGCTGCTCTTTCTGCTTTGGAAGTAATGCATGCTGCCAGCTCTGCTCCGCTTTTCAGCAAGGACGAGCTTAGTGAGGACAGTCAGCAGCTACAGGCCAGCACAGACTTGGAGGAGAGGTCCTCTGGTTCCTCCCTCAGGCGTGCAACTAGCGATGATGACAGTCGAATGGGAGCACTTGTTGCAAGCGGTCAGGGGCATGGCCATGACACTGGTGAGGGTGACATAAGAAACAAACAGACAGTAGTGGATGATGATGTAGTCGTTTGTACGTGGGAGCCGGATAAAGAGTGGGCATCATCGGGGGGCGAGGATGGCAGCAGGCCTATGACACAATGGCAGTGTGCCGATGAGCCAGCAGGGTGGAGGCAGTGGGAGATCTGAAGCCAAATAAGCCTGGAGTAGACCATCTGCTACTCAGGAGTATGGATAAGTGAACTTGCATTTTTCAAGTTCAACGTTCAGATATTTGTGCAATTCCGTTATGGATTCCGTTATCATAGAATATTACGGAATGCACCACGGAATGGATTCCGTTTTGCATTCTGTCACAATATAAGTCAATGGGCACCATAACGGATTTGTCCGATTTCCATTATGCAGGACAGGAGACGGTCCTCCTCTGCCTCCTCATCCTCCACCTTTTCCTCATCCTCCACTGTAGGCACAGTTCAGAGTGATCCTCCAGCATACCACCTATGCAAAGCATGGCATTGTCATGCGGTTCTGCACCTGGTCAGCCTGGGCGAACACAGTTACACCGGGAAGAAACTGCTCCGTGTCATCAACCAAGAAATCGAATCATGTCTCCTCCTCAACTGGATATAGGGACCATGGTCACCGATAATGGGATGAACATTTTGTCTGCACTGCGTCATGGAGGGCTGACCCTTGCTCCCTACATGGTGCACATCTTGAATCTGGTTGTCACCCGGTTCCTGACGTCTTCCACCCAACAGCAAGACGTGTTTAAAATATGTCAAGGAAACTGTACATGCACTTCAGCCACTCTTACCATGCAAAACACGCCCTCCTTGAGCTGCAGAGGCAGAATGGTGTTCCACTATATTATCTCATATGTGACATTTCCACACGTTAGAACTCCACTCTCTACATGTGGGACCGACCATATGAGCAGATGAAACGTGACCAATTTCTTGATAATGCAGACGGACAGGGCTACTCCCTGGTGTACCTTTGACATTAGAAAGTGGCAGCTCAAGCGTAACACCTGCCGTTTGCTCCGGCCCTTGGAGTAGTCCACTTTATTTGTCAGTCACTAGGACTAGGACTAGGGGATGAATGATTTAATTCCACTCCGTCATGTCCTGGAGATGATAAATCTGACTGGTGAGAGGACAGAAGATGTGGCGCCTACATCTCACAGCCACCTAAGCCCTGTGGAGACTGAACTGGCCCATGTGGAGGAGGAGAACATAAACGCCCAGGAATTCTATACAGAACTAGGTGGTTTACCTGTCCAAGCGATAAAAGAGGAGCAGGAGAAGCATGAGGAGCTATCGGGCGACGACGCATATGACCCTAACAGACCGTGGCAGTATGCAATGGAAATGGAGGCAGGGAGTCCTTCCGAATCCTTTGCGTAAATGGTCAGATGCATGCTGAGTTGCCTGCATAATGATAGCTGCATTATCACCATTCAGCAGAGGTTATGACTACTGGCTCTCCACAATGTTAGACACTAGCTACCGGTCCAAAATGGGGGACTTTTTTACAACTTTTGAGAGGATTGAAAAACTCAGCTACTATCGAGACATTCTTTGTAGTCGGTTGGTCGCTGCCTATGCACACCATTACCCATCCTAAGAAAAGTCTAACAGGGGGACCGTCTGAGCTCACGCTCCACTGCCATGAATGCTGGAGGGAAGTGGGGGGCAGTACCAGCTCCATCAGTAGCAACTTAAGTTTAAGTCTCTAATGTGTACTTTTCTTCACCAGCCTACTGAAGAGATCACTCAACAGCAGGACATGGTTTAGTTCTGCTCTAGCAGGTGGTGGCATACTTGGACTGCACCACAAATCAAAGATCCCCTGGACTACTGGCAGCCATACTTAAATAGTGGCCACAACTGGCCGTGTTCGGCCTGGACAAGCTTTCCTGCATCAGTGCCAGTGGTTAGGTGGCATAGTTAACCCAAAAAGAACTCGTCTTTCAACACAAAATGTTGAAGGACTAACCTTTATAAAGATGAATCAGGCCTTGATCAACCAGGATTTCCAGACACTAATGCCTGATACAACAGACTAGATCATTCTGGCAGTAATGATGGGACATTAGTGTGCTGCCACACCGGAGCATTGTGACAAATGGCCCGTTATTGCTGCCATGTGCTGCTGCCCTTATTCTGATGCTGTCACCCACTTCTGTGACTCTTCATGTAGTTCCCACCCTCACCAGTCTGTTACAGGGCCACTAGTGCCCCTGTTTGGCCATGTTGACATCCCTGTTTATTTTTCCATTATTCTGATCCATCAGAAGAACAGAAAAATAACAAAAACACAGAAGACATGCAAATATTTCCATCACATTGTCTCTGTTTTGGACCCACTCCTGTTTTTCCCTTACCAATACTGATAAATTGCTAACCAAATACTGACAATTTTAAAGGCGGATGCTCAAACTATGGATTAGAAAAACAGAAAAATAAACAAACAGTGATGTGAACACAACCTTACTGCTGACACTCTCCCCACTGTCATGGAGCCACTACTTGAATCTTGGCCCACTGCACAGTTAAGTCCATCCAGATAAATTCGAGTTGACGCCAACATTGACCTGTAAGGCTGAGTTCACACTCCTGTTATTTGGTCAGTTATTTCCATCACTTATTGTAAGGCAAATTCAGGAGCCAAGCCTACTCTCGGATTTGGTATTATGAATAGATTTTCACATGTTCTGTGGTTTTGACCCGCAACTACTATGGGCTGACAATATAACTGATGAGAATAACTGACCAAATAAATAAAGTGTGAACTATTAGTGTTATTGTACAGGTAACAGAAGGAATTCAAATGCGTGTGTTTGAACGACCACAACAAGGATTAAAATAACCTTTTTCGCTGCCAGAAAGGACTAGCTATGCATGTTGCTGCACTGCACAGTGATGTACAACAGGATACATTCTCCCTTCAGTTTAAAAGCAGGCTTGAATAGACATGATTTAACATGCTTCATGATGAATTCATTAATAACCAAGTAAATTTTTAGTAAAAATTCAGCAAAGCGACTGAATCAAATTTGTTAAACTTTGCTCATCTGTACTGGCCAGCATACCCAAGGAGCCAGTTCTTTCCTGAGACAATTGGGTGTGTTGGCCAGTGCCATCCTCATCATTGTCCTCTTGCTCCTTCATCTTCTCCTCTTGCAGTGGCAGCTACTCATTCTCCTCCTCCATGGCAGATTCCATTGAGTGTCCCCAACATCTACGGTTGTGTTCAAAATAATAGCAGTCAGACATCACTAACCTGATCAATCACTGTTTTTGGTAGAAATTATATTTCTACATGGCAAATAATTTCTAGCAGGTGTAGTAGAGTAATAGGAACCCAACAGTCATGACATGCATGCTGCTGATTCTTTGTAATTCAATCACTTATTGAAAGGGGCATGTTCAAAATAATAGCAGTGTGGAGTTCAATGAAAGAGGTCATTCATTCTTTGAAAAACAGGTGGCAATTATTGCCCTTATTTAAGGAAGGAAGGCAGCAAATGTTGTACATGGTTGTTACAGTGCATTTCTCTCTCAAATTCTGAGGAAAATTGGTAGTTACAGACATTGTTTAGAAGAACAGCGTACCTTGATTAGCGTACCTTTAAAATGGCAACCAAAACCTGAAAGACGTGGAAGAAAGCGGAAAACTACCATTTGAATGGATAGAAGAATAATAAAAATAGCAAGGACTCAGCCAAAATCAGCTCCAGGAAGATCAAAGAAGGTCTAAAGTTACCTGTGAGTACTGTTACAATTAGAAGACGCCTATGTGAAGTCAAGCTATCTGCAAGAAGCCCCTGCAAAGTCCCACTGTTGAAAAACAGACATGTGCTGAAGAGGTTACAATTTGCCAAAGAGCATATTGACTGGCCTAAACATTTTGTGGACTGATGAAAGTAAGATTGTTCTTTTTGGGTCTAGTGGCCGGAGACAGTTTGTCAGATGACCCCCAAACACTGAATTCGAGCCACAGTACACAGTGAAGACAGTGAAGCATGGTGGTGCAAGCTTCATAATATGGGGATGTTTCTCATACTAAAGGTGTTGGGCCTATTTATCGAATACCAGGGATCATGGATCAGTTTGAATGCATCAGTATACTTGAAGAGGTTATGCTGCCTTATACTGAAGAGGATATGCCCTAGAAATGGGTGTTGCAACAAGACAAACGACCCCAAACACACCAATAAACGTGCAGCATCTTGGTTCCAGACCAACAAGATTGACGTTATGGAGTGGCCAGCCCAATCCCCGGATCTTAATCCAATAGAAAACTTGTGGGGCGACATAAAAAATGCAGTTTGAGGCAAAACCAAGAAATAGAGAAGAACTGTGGAATGTAGTCCAGTCATCCTGAGCTGGAATACCTGTTCACAGATGCCAGAAGTTGGTTGACTCCATGCAACACAGATGTACAGCAGTTCTCAGAAACAGTGGTTATACAACTAAATATTAGTTAAGTGATTCAAAGGAACATTTTTAAACGTTTTTCAGTTTTTATAGTGAATGTTTGAGTTTGTAAAAAAGAATACAAACACTGCTATTTTTTTGACAGTCTACTATTTTCTTAAATTTTTTTTAGAGGAACAACACACATTTTATATATTTTTCTTCATGTTTTGATTTGGAATAGAATGGGTAGTGTTCCCAATGCATTTGTGTGTATGGAAATAAAAGCTATTAGAAGGATTTTAGGCTTTATTCACCTTTTTAAACACGCTGCTATTATTTTTAACACAAATGTATAGGGCGGACAGATAGATGAATTAGCTGCTCTTTTTCCGCTGTGGTCCCCTGCTGCATGAAGGTCAGCATCTGTTCTAAGATAAATATAAGAGGGATGACATCGTTCATACCAAAGTTGTCCCTACTGACAAACTTTGTGGCCTCTTTGAAGGGCTTCGGCACCCGACAGGAGTCTCGGATGAGATGCCACTGCCTGACCTCAAAGCAACACATGCTCCCTGCTGCTGAGACTGTCCGGTGGATGAAGCGGCTTTCCGCTTCTCATACAGACGCTTGAGCATGTGCAATGTTGAATTCCAGCAAGTTGGCATGTCGCAGATTAAGCAGTGTAGAGGAAGGCTGTTCTGTCGCTGCAGGTCCAGAGCATTCCTCGCCACATAAGAGTGGTTGAAGTGCTTGGACAGTCTCCTGGACTTTGCCAACACCTTGCCCAAGCTGTGTACTTATTTAGTAAGTGCTGCACCACTAGATTGATAATGTGCACCATGCAGGGAGCATGTGTTAGGTTCAGGACAGCCAGGATGTTGCGCCCATTGTCGCTGATCACCTTGCTGAGTGGAGTCAGTCAGGTGAAAGCCAGTGGAATGTCTGCTGCTTGTATTTGAGCAACTGCTCGCCTGTGTGGCTACTCTCTCCCAGGCCGATCAGCTCCAACACAGTGTGGCAATGGTTGACTTGATACATCTGATAGGAAGGAGGTGTAGTGTGAGCGACCCTGTGTTCTGCTGCTGTTGGGGACGGGAAAGTGCCCATGGAGGAGGCGCATAAGTGCCTGGTGTGGGAGCAAGGCCAAAAAATTGTGAGTGGCCAAAACAACCTAGCCTCATTGCCGGGTTGCTGTCTCACCACTGCCCGAATAAACATTGACCCAGTGGGCTATGAAAGACATGTACTGTCCATGCCGTAAGAGCTGCTCCAGGTGTCCACTGCGGCGTCAACTTTGCCTCACAGCAAGAATTGCAGGGATTTTCCACCACGTGCCAAGCAGGGATGGCTTTTGGGGAGAAATAATGCCGGCTAGGAATCTTCCAGCAAAGCTGAGCGCATTCCATTAACTCCCCAAAGGCAGCAGACTCGACTAAACTCGACTAAATGGTATGGCAGCAACTGCACCATTAGGAACCTGCCCAGGCAGGAATTAAGCTTGCGCACCGTCGGATTGCTGGGCATGTAGATTTGTTCCCTGGCCACACATTTCGTTATCGATGGCTGACGATGGAGCAAAGGAGGAGAAGTCTGAGTGGAAAAAGTAGAAAGGGTAGTAATGAAGTGAAAAAACTGTACTGCCGGTGGATGCGGCCTAGCTGGGGAAAGGGGCTCTGGAAGAAGGAGGGCTCCCACCACTGTTTGCCCACTGGATCGGGTGATGCTGCTCTTGCACAGCTTGCACAAGGCAATCCTTATGTCTTCTGGCAGCATGGAGAAAAAATGCCAGGCTTAGCTCTGGCACGCTTTGAGCCTAACCCACCTAAAGCATCAGCGGCATTACTAGACATCAAAGGAGACATGGCCCTAGCTGTTGTTTGGGAGATATGCGGCCTCTGTTCTTTATTGCTGCCGCCATCATCCTCCTCCTCCTCCTCCTTCTTCCTCAGCACCCTGATCCATCTCCTAGGTCCTGTCCAGCACACAATCATTATCGGAGTCCTAACCCTCCATTTTGCTTCTATCAGACTGTGGGATATCACAGGATAGTTGGTGGTGCTACTACCCACATTCTGGCTCCAGGTCTTTCGTTTGAAACCCTCCAGTAGCCCTGACATTTTTGGGCCTCTCAGACAATGTTGTGCACTACCCTGTGTATTGATGTAGTAATCACGTATATTTTTGGGCCTCTCAGATAATGTTGTGCACTACCCTGTGTATTGATGTAGTAATCACGTATATATGCTACTTTGAATATTATCAACAACTCTCCCAAAAGAAAAGAAAACGTATGAAGACTGAAGTAAGGGAAAATGGAATCAGGCCTACTTTTGTGTGCTACCCTGTCTACTGGTATAGTAATCACGTATATATTCTGGTTTGAATATAATCAACAACCCCCATAGGTACTAATCACTTATATGTTGGTTTAATTGAATTAAATGTTGCGAAAAATAAAATTCCAACAGTGTGGAGAAATAAATTAACGGATGATCAAGTGCCAGGCCTGACACTCAAGTTCACGTTAACATTCACAGGTAGGTTTTTCACTGTAGTTATCATGTATATATGCTGGTTTAATTAAATTAATCAATCAGCCCCCCCCCCCCCCCCAAAATATAAAAAATTCCAACCGTGTGGAAATGGAATTCACAGAACAAGATGATTGAGGCTTAATGATCAATTTCAATTTAACACTGACAGGTAGATGAATGCACTACCCTGTGTTTTGCTGTAGTAATCACGTATATATGCTGATTTACTTAAATTGAACAAGTTGCAAGAAAAATATAATTCCAACCATGTGGAAACTGTATATACGGAAATGAACGATTGAGGCATGACCCTTAAAATCATGTTAACACATAGATAAATTGTTACCCTAGTGTGTTTTGGTGTACTGATCACCTATATGCTGATTTCCTTAAATTCAATACCCCCCACAAAAAAAAAGTTTAAAAAGTTGGAACTGATCTGTGTGTTGACATAATAAACAGATTTAGCCCTAATATTTCATTTAAAATCACTGATGTATATGGTTTTTCAAACTAAAACAAAAAATAAATAAAAATATGTGATATAACCTGGCAGAGTTCTCACTAGTATTCTATATGCTATGCTAGGGTTGATGGTAGAACACGTGTTGGTACAGTTTTCGCTTATTCCAACTCCCCAAATAAAAGGATTTCTGTGAAAATGGGGAAAAAAAGTATTTCCTTGCTTGTTCCTATTCTACACACACAATTCTTCTTTGTAATTCTCCCTGGCAGTAGAATGCAAGCTTGACTTCTTGCTGTCCCTGATTGTGACTTTTGATTGTCCCTAACTCACCAAGATGGTTTTCTTGGCAGACACTCTAAGACCCAATCACCCTCATTCACCCCGTCACAGAATGGCATTCTGCTAGGGTACCTCCCTGCCTGCTGCAGCCCCCCTCTTTCTCTTATGGTCATGCAAGAACCCTTCTACTTCTTCCCTAGTGCTTTTTTTCTGCCGACACGTGCACCAAAATTAACATGAAAAGTTTCACCTGCCGTCTGAAAAATAGCAAAATTCAGACCGAACCAGATTTGGTCTGAATTGGTTCGCTCCTCCTTACCATTGACTACAAAGACAAATAAAAAGCACTAATAGATGGAGAATGGACAAAATCATATCCTGCAATGTTGATCTCTCATCTACCTTATAATCTTGTGGGACATTGCGATTTTCCTCTGGACGATTGTATGCAATAAGTGGACTGGAGAATCCATCTGGTAACTTCTTCATACTAAGTCCATCTGTGGACATAGTAAACACCGTGACTGAAAACATAATTTAGATATGATTATCAGCTTATGGATATTTCTGGGGGACCATCAAAATTGTTCTACACCTTCCAGGCAATAAAAGTGTCTGCTTACACAATGAGGAGAGGGTCTGGTGATTCTCCATCATGATGTCCTTGTACAGATCTTTATAGGCTTTTAAATACTCCCACTCCTCCATGTTGAAATAAACAGCAACATCTTGACATCTTACAGGAACCTGACACACAAAGACAGAGTTTCAGTGGAAAATGCAGTCTTTGGGGCTAATTTGGGTTTTTCCTATTTTTTATTTAATCACATTTCGTATAAGAAAACATAACATAAAATGTAAGTGTCCCTTGGTCCTTTGTATAGTTCTTGGAATGAAGCAATTATGTGGCAGTTCTTTACATTGGCCCTGTATATATTTATAGAGGTTTAAAAAATAAAAATAAAAAAATCAGTTCTAAGGCTCCTATTTTCCACCTATTCTGAGCACATTAACACAGACCAAAAGTGTTGGGCATTTCTCATGAAGTACCAAAAGTTTGAAGAAATACTGTCAGTGGGTTAAGAGAACAGAAAGACAATTTCATTAAATGAGTAAGTGCAAGTACTATCCCCCTAAACCTTGACCAGACTGGGAAATACATAATCTGCAGACAACTAGGTTACAATAATAGAAGTATTACAAAAACATTGGCAGCACTTGTGATACTGCTGACTTAAAGGGGTTCTGCAATTCCGCCGATCAGCTGTTTGAGAAAGCAGCGGCACTCCAGCAGCGCTGCGGCCTTCTTACTGTTTACCGCGGACCCAGTGACGTCACGACTAGTATCAAGTGGCCTGGGCTGGCTAAGCTGTATTCACCCGAATGGAGCTTAGCCCCGACCAGGCCAGTTGATACTAGTCGTGACGTCACTGGGCCTGCGGTAAACAGTGAGAAGGCTGCAGGCGCTGCTGGAGCGCCGCTGCCTTCTCAAACAGCTGACACCCGAGACCCCCGCCGGTCAGATGCCGATGATCTATCCATAGGATAGATCATCAGTTAAAACAAACTGTAGAACCCCTTTAAGGCAGTTGTCTCACTGCAGCAAACACCATTTATAATGTAGAGAAAGTTAATACAAGGCACTTACTAATGTATTGTGATTGTCCATATTGCTTCCTTTCCTGGCTTGATTCATTTTTCAATTGCATTATACATTGCTTGTTTCCAGGGGTTATGACCACTGCTGCAGTGAGAATATGCATCCAGCGCCCTAGGAATGCCTCTACTCACCTCACAGATAATGTGACCGCTGATGAAGGTCCATTGTGACCGAAACGTCCGGTCAGAAATATTCTGTTATTGATATGTACCGCTGGGCAAATGGATGATGCAGATAATGTGAAATAAAGCTATACTTTAATTGCAAAGCCTTAACTTGAGTGCCTCAACACTTTATCATTTATATGAGATGGCCGGGACAGGAGCTTCTGGCATGTGTGCCTACACTCAGTCCCACGATCCCGGCCACCAGAGAGGCCAATGCTTTTCCTGTAGTGTGCTAGCACGACCACTGCCGCTGGGTTGCAGAGTGGTCATAACCCCTGGAAATGAACTTTGTCTACATGATAAATGCCATTTGTTGAAGTGAGACAACCCCTTTAATCTTGAAATCTCAATTTTAGGGTAGCTGGGCCCAAGCCAAGAAGAGGAGTGTGGAAATTCAATATGTAGGATAAATCACCGTATTCTGGAGAACAGGCATTGTTAGAGCTATGTGATTCCGCAAACATCCCCTGACCGTGAAGGGAAGCTGTCACCAGGTTTATGCTTCCCTGGGTCCCCTCATCTGTGGCTGCTGACCGAGGGAGCCCCATTGGTTATAAATACTGAGGAATACACGGCACACACTTATTGTCATGTCCCATTTCTCATGGTTTTATATTTCTATTTGCTGTGTGTTTGCTTGCTGAAGTTTGTCCCTCAGCTCAGGTAATCAGATCCACCCTTCTTCCTGTGTTTGGCTGCCATTTTTCATATATGCTGTAATGTGTCTTGCACAGAAGTTTGCGGAGAAGACTTTTGTGATAATTTTTTTCTCAAAGTTATGTCTCTACCCCAAGGGTCAACTAGAAACACTCTCAAGGTGTATACCATCCTGAATGACCAAAGTTGTCCCTGCATACTCTGACACTGTTTAATCAGTGCCGACAGAGTCAGAAGAGTAAGGCCCCTTTCACACGAGCAAGTTTTCCGAACGGGTGCAATATGTGATGTGAACGCATAGCACCCACACCAAATCCTGACCCATTCATTTCAATGGGTCTGTGTACATGAGCGTTTTTTTTTCATGCATCAGTTCTGCATTGCGTGAAAAACGCAGCATGTTCTATATTCTTCGTTTTTCACGCAGCCCTGGCCCCATAGAAGTGAATGGGGCTTCAGTGAAAAACACATTGCATCCGCAAGCAAGTGCGGATGCAATGCATTTTTAACTGATGGTTGCGAGGAGATGTTGTTTGTAAACCTTTAGTTTTTTTACCATGCGCATGAAAAACGCATCAAAACGCATTGCACCCACGCTGAAAAAACTGAATGCAATCGCAGAGAAAACTAACTGAACTTGCTTGAAAAATGGTGCGAGTTTCACTGAACGCACCCTGAACGCATCCGGAGCCAATCCGTCACGCTCGTGTGAAAGAGGCCTAAGACTGTGAAAGGATTCCCCTTTGACAAGAGTAGAGTTGACGTTGACATTGACTACTGTCTCCCCTCATCATAACCAGGAGGTTTGTATGAACATGTTAGCTTTCCCATTACAAGTCCTGGATATAATTTTATGCAATGACCGTCGTATGAGGGGAGTACAATTTCATATCTAATAATATAGCAAAATAATTTAAGTAGTCACTAACCTTTCAACAAACATTGCATGCCTTATTAGTACAGTATAATATCACTAATACCTCCCCCAAAGAAAAAAATAACATTCTCAACTAAATTTGTGTGGAGAGATGACACGGTCTGTCAGCTCACTGAAGGATTGAAGGATCAGATTACATGTTGCCCAGAGAAGCATATGAATAAGGGGGGGAGGGGTACAGAGGAAGAGACACACGCATGCACACATGCTGCCAATGAAAAACTATTGAGAGGTGAGGAGGAGGAATGAGCTTCTAGAAGGAGAAAGCTACATTTTCTCTGATAAGATATAGAACAGAGTTTCTTATATTCACCTGTACTATTAATATATGGGGTGAGTCAATAGATGTCATATATCTTGACTTCTCCAAAGCATTTGACACTGTACCACATAAAAGGTTAGTATATAAAATGAGAATGCTTGGACTGGGAGAAAATGTCTGTATGTGGGTAAGTAACTGGCTGAGTGATAGAAAACAGAGAGTGGTTATTAATGGTACACACTCAGATTGGGTCACTGTCACTAGTAAAGTACCACAGGGGTCAGTATTGTGCCCTATTCTCTTCAATATATTGTCACGGAAGTACCAAGACATACAGACATCCCCATTACAGTGGGTGACAGAAGATCTGTGAGACTGGCAACACGTGCTTTGATCTGACAGGTTTCCTTGTGGATCAATAGATGTCTGAGTTGTTTCTGATAATGGCCACACCTCTAACCTGCAGGTGTTGCTATTGTGTTCATTTAACTTTCTTTATTTATAGTTGCTTACCCGATATTGCTGTGCCGTTTATAGCTTCAGTGGCATCTGTGGTCTGCTGGTGTTCGGTTCTCGGCTAAATTCCTGTTGCGGTCATAGCTACTGGAAAATTAAGTGTTTCCTTTCCGTTTTGCATTTTTTGTTTTGTTTTATCTGTGTGTTGTTTTTCCCCTGCCCTTTGTTGTAGGACTGAGGGAGACTCCTGGTTGTTCTTCCTTTCTGGAGGAACAGGTAGTCTCAGTCCTATCACTATCGTCAGGGTCTTATAGGATGAATTAGGACTCTAGGTATTCCGCGTATGAACTAACCTACCTTTGGGGTCTGTTCATACTGATAGCCAGTCAGGACGGTGACTAGGGATTTGACTAGGAGGTGTCCTTCTGTCTTCCCTTGCTCTCTGGCCTTGTTCCTTGTTCCCTCTCCTTCTTCGTCCAGTGTGGTGTCTCCCTCCCACACACGGGTGTGACATATATTTAGTAATAATCTTGTAGAAGGCTTGCACAGTAAAATATTAAAGTTTTGAAGATGACCATAAACTGTGTAAAGTAATGAAAGAGTTTGTCCAGCAAATGCCATTTATTATGTAGATAAAGTTAATAGAAGGCCCTTACTAATGTATTGGGATTGTCCATATTGCCTCCGTTGCTGGCTTGATACATTCTAATACTGTACGGAGCGCTCTCTCCATACAGTATTTAAACAAAGTATTATGCGAATCGACTTCAGATGTTTCATCCCAAGTCGATTTGCTCATCCCTAGTAATAACTGTAAAGGCTGGACTACAATACCCAGAAAGATTATCACAATAGCTGGATGATAGCTATAACTGGGCAGTAAATGTACAAGGTTACAGTCTGTTTAGAAAGGATTGTCAAAACCGGAGAGGGGGAGGGGGTCTGCCTTTATGTAAAGTCCTGTCTAAAGCCCACACTCTGGGAAGATATAAGTGAGGGACATGAACATGTGGAGTCACTGTTGGTAGAGATACATGGAGCTAAAAACAATAATAAAATTACTAATAGGAGTTTACTATAAACCACCTAATATACCAGAGTCCACAGAAAATCTACTACTAAACGAGATAGACGAGGTGGCAAATCATAATGAGGTGGTTATTATAGGGAACTTCAACTACCCAGATATAGACTGGGAAACTGAAAGCTGAACATCTCATAAAGCAAAATGGTTCTTGGCAATAACCAAAAACAATTACCTCTTCCAACTGGTTCAGGACCTGACTAGAGGGACGGCCATACTGGACTTAATATCAACCAATAGGCCTGACAGAACAACAGACATGCAGGTTGGGGGGGACACCTGGGAAATAGTGACCATAAAATAATAACCTTCCAACTATCATTCAAAAGAGCGTTTCTACAGGGAGGAACAAATACCAAACTTCAAAAAAGCAAAATTTAGCCAACTAACTGGGACAAAGTCCTCAAAAATAAAAATACAGCCACAAAATGGACATCTTTAAAAGGATCCTAAAATCTCATTGTGAGAGTTACATACCGTATGGGAATAAAAGGTTAAGGAACAAAAAGAAACCAATGTGGATAAATAGAACTGTAAAGAAAGCAATAAATGACAAAAAGAAAGCATATAAATCCCTTAAACAAGAGGGTAGTGGGGAAGCACAGAAAAACTATAAGGAAAAAAATAGAACATATAAAAAACAAATAAAAGCAGCCAAACTAGAGACGGAGAGTGTAATTGCCAAAGAGAGTAAAACTAACCCTAAAATGTTCTTCAATTATATAAATGTTAAAAAGTATAAATCTGAAGGTGTCGGCCCTTTAAAGAGTAATGAGGGGGGAGTCGCAGAGAGCGATGAGGAGAAAGCAAAGCTGTTAAATATTTTTTTCTCCACTGTATTCACTGAGGAAAATAAACTGTCAGATGAAATGCTGAATGTAAAAATAAACTCCCCATTAAAAGTGTCCTGTCTGACCCAGGAAGAAGTACTACAGCGACTTAAAAAGATTAAAATAGACAAATCGCCAGGACCGGATGGCATACACCCCCGTATCCTAAGGGAATTAAGGAATGTCATAGCCAGACCCTTATTTCTGATGTTTGCGGACTCTATACTGACAGGGAATGTCCCACAGGATTGGCGCATAGCAAATGTGGTGCCAATATTCAAAAAGGGTCCAAAAACAGAGCCTGGAAACTATAGGCTGGTAAGTTTAACATCTGTTGTGGGTAAACTGTTTGAAGGTTTTCTGAGAGATGCTATCTTAGAGTATCTCAAAGGAAATAAGCAAATAACGCCATATCAGCATGGCTTTGTGAGGGATCGTTCATGTCAAACTAATTTAATCAGTTTCTATGAGGAGGTAAGTTCTAGACTTGACAGCTGCGTATCAATGGATGTCGTATATCAGGACTTCTCCAAAGCATTTGACACTGTACCACATAAAAGGTTAGTATATAAAATGAGAATGCTCGGCCTGGGAGAAAATGTCTGTATGTGGGTAAGTAACTGGCTTAATAATAGAAAACAGAGGGTGGTTATTAACGGTACACACTCATATTGGGTCACTGTCACTAGTGGGGTACCTCAGGGGTCAGTATTGGGCCCTATTCTCTTCAATATATTTATTAATGATCTTGTAGAAGGCTTGCATAGTAAACTATCAATTTTTGCAGTTGACAAACGGTGTAAAGTAATTAACACTGAAGAGGACAGTATACTACTACAGAGGGATCTGGATAGATTGGAGGCTTGGGCAGAGTATCGGCACATGAGATTTAACACGGACAAATGTAAAGTTATGCACATGGAAAGGAATAATGCAAGTCACCCGTACATACTAAATAGTAAAACACTCTATAGCACTGACATGGAAAAGGTTCTAGGAATTTTAATAAAACAGCAAACTAAGCTGCAAAAATCAGTGTCAGGCAGCTGCTGCCAAGGCCAATAAGATAATGGGTTGCATCAAAAGGGGCATAGATGCCCGTGATAAGAACATAGTCCTACCACTTTACAAATCGCTAGTCAGACCACACATGGAGTACTGTGGACAGTTTTGGGCTCCTGTGAACAAGGCAGACATAGCAGAGCTGGGTCCAGAGGAGGCACCTAAAGTAATAACTGGAATGGGGCAACTACAGTACCCTGAAATATTATCAAAATTAGGATTATTCACTTTAGAAAAAAGACGACTGAGGGGAGATCTAATTACTATGTATAAATATATCAGGGGTCAGTACAGAGATCTCTCCCATCATCTATTTATCTCCAGGACTGTGATGAGGGGACGTCCTCTGTGTCTGGAGGAAAGAAAGTTTGTACACAAACATAGAAGAGCAGTGAGACTATGAAACTCTCGGCCTGAGATGGTGGTGATGGCAAATTCACTATAGGAATTCAAGAGGGGCCTGGATGTATTTCTGGAGTGTAATAATATCTGATGTTATAATTACTAGAGATGGGTCGTTGATCCAGGGAGTTCTGATTGCCTAATTGGAGTTGGGGTGGATTTTTTTCCCCCCAAAATAAGGAAAATTGGGTTCTACCTCATGTTTAAATTTATTTTTTTTGGTCCATATGAAGTTTTTATTTTTTTGCAGGACAAGTTGTAATTTTTAATGGCACCATTTTGCGGTACACATATACATAAAGAAAAAAAGACAATGAAACAGCACTATACAAACCAAATAAAGTACAATAATGCCATAGTAATAGAATATATTCTGGTGCTAATGCTACCCTTATTTTGAAAATTTGAGATTCTTGGCAAATACATTTTGTACAAAATTATTTGGGCCCGTCTGCCAAACTTCAAGGCGATCTCTATAAGACGAGAACCTAACACTAAATACTACCTGTTATGTGCCACAATGGCCACCATAAAATTCAGGGTGTGCTGGGTCCACTCTGCTTTTTCCCATTTTTGATGCCTCTCTATACTTCTCCTGGTGCCAAATGTCTTCCAATAAATACAATGACAGCAGGCTACAGCTTTATACTTACTCTAATTAAAATCAGCCTATGGGGCAGACAGGCTAGTCAGGAGTGCAAGACCAACGGGAGTCAGCCACACCTCCCGCTCCAGTACAAATCTTTCTGGGGTAATGGGGGGAAAAATGCAATACTGTCATTGAGTTTTTATATTTAAAATTTTACGGCGTTCATTTTTCCGGCATAAATAACATGATAACTTTATTCTCTAGGTCAGTAAGATTACAGCGATTGTATTTTTTTTTTATCGCATTCACCGTGTGGGATAAATTTACAGTGCTGGTCAATAGTCCAGGCGATACTAAATTTGTGGATGGGATCTAATTTTTGAATTTTTTTCCAATGAAAAGCATTTTTTTATGAAAATAAAGTGTATTTTTTAACATGGAGATTTTTTTTATTTAATAAAACTTTAAGTTTTCTTTTAACCATTTATTAGTCCCACAAGGGGACTCTGACAAGTGATCTTCTGATTGTTTCTATAATGCACTGTACTTCATTAGGCCCACGCCTGCCATGTGAGGACATCTACACCCCGCGATATGATTTGTGGGGTGCTGTTGCCGGAGATACTTTAGATGCTGTTACCGCTTAGATACTTTAGTTGCTAATGACTGCAACATTTTAGGGCTAAACGGCGCGGACTGGCCTGCTGTCAATCCAAGACATTAGAGCAGGAGCCCGACTCTCATGTAAAAAGGCAACGGCCTATTTTAAGGCCTGTTATTGAGCGCCGTAAAAAGGCGTATTAGGGGTCACTAACGGATTAACAAATGAATAGGCACAAATATATGCATGATGATAACAGGTGAAACAGACTCACTTTAAACATTTTGACAAGCAGCAGTGCCTAATAAGAGATCTTCATCTTTTGGGTTTACTACCTCCATACACCATTCATGACCAGATCCAGTCATCATCCAGACAACTGACTTGGCGTTACTGTATCATATCTCAAAATTCCCAGCAGCCCTCACCTCTCCAGTCAGCAGCTCAGTGATCTTACTGGTGAGTTCTAGGATCTTCTGCTCATTGCTTCTCTCATTCATCAGTGAGTCAGGTGGAGGCTTCATGATGGGGATCTGGTTCCTGCTCCATCCTTCATCCTCATCAGATATTGTCTTCACTACTATGTAATCCTTTGTATGGAGAGAGACACAATGATTTATCTTTACACATTCCTTTAATCTCTATGGACACGCTCACTTTAATTCAAGAGGAATAAAAAGAGGCCAAATAATATCATGCAAGCAAATTGTGAAAAATGTTTATAGCCTATACTGGATAATACATTATTAAATAGTGAACATATCTCTAAAAAAGGAGAAAAAAGACACGGAAAAAAGACAGAAATACAAAAAAAAAGAAAAAAAAAATTGTATGAGTCCACCCGCGGATCTGAAAAATTCAGATGCAGTCCGTGTACATCCCATATTTGTTTTGAAAAAAATGCCTATTTCTGTCCGCAAAATGTACAAGATTAGGACATGTTATATGATTTACAACTCGGCCACAACGATGCAGACAGCACATGGATTACATCTGTGTTCTGTCTGCATTTTTTGTGGCCCCATAGAATGCACTGGTCCGTGTGCGATCTCCAAAAAACAGGGATCGGACGTGGACTGAAAATGCACCCGTGTAAATGCTCCCTAAAGATGATCATTTGTCTTGATTATGAATTGTTTGGTATCAGAGGCTGATTATTCAAATGGAATTTACCAGCAATATACATGGGGCTCTTCGCAACTAGGGGTGCAAGAATCATTTGGCACAGGCAATTACAGCCCCAAATGAGTGTCAATAAAATATATATATCTGTGTCTTTTCACACATCAGATGCAAAGTAATGGGGTACAAACGATTTTTATCACAAACGTGCTCCATTCTGTTTGCATATTGTTGGTAGCACATCAGCATTTACACAGTGAGCTCTGCTGGCAACAAACGCCAAATATTGCTGCCGCTTGAAAGGTACAATCACCTTGCAAACAAGCCTTTGCTTGTTTGTTGGGTGATTGGCACTTATCAGGAACATCCCAGTTTGTTTCCGATCATCTGTGAAGGGCCCTTAGAAAGGCAAGCGCTGAGATCTGCTAGAGCATACTAGATCCACTGTATATAAACAGGCAGCGGTATGAAATTACAGTACTGAAAAAATGTATTTATAAAAACATTTACAAAAATTATAAATAAAAAAATCCATAAAAATAACAAATGTATCTGTACCAGTACATTTCGCATTCCATAAAAAAAAATACATGTAAAAGCAAATTTGTAAAAACCTGCGTAATTGACACATTTAAAGTACCATTAATCGGTAAACTTAAAATGAAGAAACTTTAACTAAATTGCCTTTTTTCTTATGCCACTTTATTTAAATCAAACGTATTAACCCCTGCCAGACCCTGCCATTTTTCACCTTCCTGACAGAGCCTAAATTTGCCAAACTGATGTGTCACTTTATGTGGTAATAACTTTGAAATGCTTTTTACTTATCCAAGCCATTTTTGAGAATGTTTTTTTCATGAAACAGAGCACTTAATCTTATATTTTACCTTTATTTATGACAAAAAAACTAAATGTAACTGAAAATTTGGAAACATTCACTATTTTCTAAATTTGAATCTCTGCTTTTAAGACTGATCATTTTTTTTTTAACATTTTTTTAAGGACATTAAAAGGCATAGAATTTTTGAAACAATTTTTTAAATTTTCACGAAAATTCACTTAAGTGAAACCACTCGATAATAACCCCATTTTAGAAACGACACACCTTAAATTATTCCAAACAGATTTTTTCATTTTTACAAGGGGCAACAGGAGAAAAAGTACCCCATACCTTGTTACAAATCCCATATGTGGATGTAAACTACTGTTTGGGAGCAATGCAGGGTTCAGGAGAGAAAGGGCACCATGTGTACTTGAGGCCTAGTTTGGTGATTTGCACAGCAGTGGCCCACAACTGCATAGACTCTGAGGTTAAAGGACACCTGACATGTTGAACATGGTGTTTGAGCTACAGGCAGCATGTCATACAGCAGGGGGAGCTGAGCAGATAGTTTTGTAAGAAAAGATTCAGTATAACCTGTATTTTATTCATTTACCTACTCATTCTGGGTTTTGAAGTCAAGGATGCAGTCCGATCAGTGATTGACAGCCTTCCTTCTATGACTGTGTATACAGAGAGGGCTGTCAATCACCGATAGGACCACCTCCTTGACATCAAAGCTCAGAACGAGCAGGAATTTAACGGGAACCTGTCACCTAAAAAATGCCTCCCAAAACACCAGGATTACCTTAATAGCCAGCAGTGTGTTCCTAAAGATCCTTTTCTTCCTCCTGCCAGATGCACGAAAGTCTTGAAAAACAAACTTTAAAGGGACACTGACAGGCCCAATAACCATAATTAGCTGCACATATGCATGAACAGGTGCTGCACACCCTGCACGCGCTATGTAACAGCAGAGTTTGAAGTCAAGAGGGCAGCGGCCTCCTCACTTCAAGTCAAGATAACATGTTCCCTTTAAATGAATAAATTACAAGTTACACTAAATAATTTTCCATAGAACGATATACCGTATATACTCGAGTATAAGCCGACCCGAGTATAAGCCGAGGCCCCTAATTTTACCCCCAAAAAATGGGAAAAATTATTGACTCGAGTATAAGACTAGGGTGGCAAATGCAGCAGCTACTGGTAAATTTCAAAAATAAAAATAGATACCGTACCAATAAAATTAGATTTTTGGGAAAATATCAGTTCATGCAAAAATTTGAATCCGATTTTTTTGTGAATTTTCGCAATCAAGAAAATACCCCTCCCTACTTCATACTTGGCCAGGGAGGGGGGGCTGTCCAGGGGGAGGGGGGATGTCCAGGGGGAGGGAGGGCTGTCCAGGGGGAGGGGAGGCTGTGCAGGGGCCGGTACTTACTGCCGGTGTAAATCTCGCGGTCTGCTCCCAGTGTAAATCTCGCGGCCCGCGTGTCTCGCGAGATATACACTGGGAGCTTAACAGAGGTGCCGCGCGGACGTGCTGGGAGCTGACCGGAGCAGCTGTAAAAGGTAAGTAACAGCTTCTCCGGCCCCCAACATGTCATGGTCTGTATTATGGCAATGTAAGTTGCCATAATACAGTCCTAGACTCGAGTATAAGACGAGGGGGCTTTTTGAGCACAAAAATATGTGCCAAAAAACTTGTCTTATACTCAAGTATATACGGTATCAATCTGCTCATCTCTTCGTGCTCTATGGCATGGTGCCTTTAACTTACATTGCATTTCCATAGTGACTGGTTTCCTTTAAATAAGAAAAGAAACACCCATTTTAGAAACCAAATCCATCACAGAATTTACCAAGTGTGTGGTATAGTGAGCATTCACAGCAGATAATAAAAGTGAAAAATGCAGTTTCTACACAGATATGCCATTTCAGTGCCCAAATTGTTGTGCCCATAGTGTGCAAGTGTGAGAAGCAAGCCCTCTTATTATCAGGCCTCATGCACACGGCCGTGTCTGTAATTGCGGTCCCCAATGTATGGAATGGCCGCACAATGGCCGTGTGCATGAGGCCTTACACTGTGCTTCCTGGTTTTAGAACCATCCTACAAGTGGCCCTAATCTTTTGACAGGGCTTAGTAAAAAGGGGCACTTTGCACAATTTAGAGCTAACGTGGTGATTTACACATCTTGTGCTTACAACTGTAGCGGCCTGGGGTGAAATTATAAATGAAATCGCCCAAAAGTGACCCCATTTTGAGATCTACACCCCTCAATGTATTTATTAACCTCTTGGGGACACATGACGTACCGGTATGTAATGTGTAGTGTCCGATCACTGCCGCCCGGCAGGCACCCTGGGACAATGCGCGCGCGCGGGGGGGGGGGTTCCTCTGAGACCTACGGTTTGCGGGTTTTACGGGAGTTGAGGCGGGTGGTCGGAGGTGCCATCGGGTCCCTGTGCAGCTGTAAGGAGGACTCGATGGCATGGAAGGCAGCGCGATGCCTTCCTTAGGCATCGGCGCTGCCTTCCTGTGACGAACCTGTGAGATCCCCAGCCCCCTGTGAGATCCAGGCAGGAAGCTGTATGAGTAATACACACTGTATTACTCATACAGCCAATGCATTCCAATACAGAAGTATTGGAACGCATTGTAAAGGGGAATAGACTCCCAAAAGTTAAAGTCAGAAAAGTGGGACAAAAAATAAAGTGAAAAAAAGTTGAAAAAATAAAGTTTTCCCCTCAAAAAATTAAGTGTCAAGTAAACATAAACAAAAATGTCATTTCCCCCAAATAGAGTAAGAAAAATTGGTAAAAAATAGAAGAAGAAAAAAGACATATTAGGTATCGCCGTGTCCGTATCGACCGGCTCTATAAACATATCACATGACCTAACCCCTCAGATGAATACAAAAAAATAAACCATTTATTTGTCACCTTACATCTCAAAAAGTACAACAGCAAGTGATCAAAAAGCCACCAAAATAGTACCAATCTAACCGTCACCTCATCCCGCAAAAAATGAGCCCCTACCTGAGACAATCACCCAAAAAATAAAAAAAATATGGCTCAGAATATGGAGACACTAAAACATCTTTTTTTTTTGTTTTAAAAAAGCTGTTATTGTGTAAAACTTACATAAATAAAAAAAGTATACATATTAGGTATCGCCGCGTCCATAATAACCCGATCTATAAAAATATCACATGACCTAACCCCTCAGATGAATACAGTAAAAAAAAAGTGTAAAAAAGCCATTTTTGTCACCTTACATCACAAAAAGTGTAATAGCAAGCGATCAAAAAGTCATACGCACCCCAATATAGTGCCTATCAAACCGTCATCTCATCCCACAAAAACCATACCCTACCAAAGATAATTGCCCAAAAACTGAAAAAACTATGGCTCTCAGACTATGGAGACACTAAAACATGATTTTGTTTGGTTTAAAAAATGAAATCATTGTGTAGAACTTACATGAATAAAAAAATTGTATACATATTAGGTATTGCCACGTCCATGACAACCTGGTCTATAAAAATACCACATGATCTAACCTGTCAGATGAATGTTGTAAATAGCAAAAAATAAAAACAGTACCAAAACAGCTATTTCTTGTTACCTTGCCTCACAAAAAGTGCAATATAGAGCAACCAAAAATCATATGTACCCTAAACTAGTACCAACAAAACTGCCATCCTAGCCCGTAGTTTCTAAAATGGGTTTACTTTTTTGGGAGTTTCTAATCTAGGGGTGTATGAGAGGGGCTTCAAATGGGACATGGTGTCCAAAAAACCAGTCCAGCAAAATCTGCCTTCCAAAAACCGTATGGCATTCCTTTCCTTCTGTGCCCTGCCGTGTGCCAGTACAGCAGTTTACGACCACATATGGGGTGTTTCTGTAAACTACAGAATTAGAGCCATAAACATTGAGTTTTGTTTGGCTGTTAACCCCTTGCTTTGTAACTGGAAAAAAATTATTAAAATGGAAAATCTGCCAAAAAAGTGAAATTTTGAAATTGTATCTCTATTTTTCATTAATTCTTGTGCAACACCTAAAGGGTTAACAAAGTTTGTAAAATCAGTTTTGAATACCTTGAGGGGTGTAGTTTCTAGAATGGGTTCATTTTTGTGTGGTTTCTATTATGTAAGCCTCACAAAGTGACTTCAGACCTGAACTGGTCCTTAAAAAGTGGGGTTTTGAAAATTTCAAGATTTGCTTCTAAACTTCAAAGCCTTGTAACATCCCCAAAAAATTAAGTTGGATTTACAAAACGATCAAAACATGAAGTAGACATATAAGGAATGTAAATTAATAACTATGTTTGGAGGTATTACTATGTATTATAGAAGTAGAGAAATTAACACTTGCAAATTTTTCCAAATGTTTGGTAAATTTTGTATTTTTTTTTATAAATAAAAATTAAATTTTTGGACTCCATTTTACCAGTGTAATGAAGTACAATATGTGATGAAAAAACAATCTCAGAATGGCCTGGATAAGTCAAAGCGTTTTAAAGTTATCACCATATAAAGTGACACTGGTCAGATTTGAAAAAAATGGCCTGGTCTTTAAAGTGAAAATGAGCCCGGTCCCTAAGGGGTTAGGGGTTTGGTGAGCATTCTGACCCCACAGGTGTGCAACATCTGCTGAATTTTGGGCATCAGTCACTTTCGTAGCAGGCCAGAGTGCCGGGAAATCAGAGAAGTCTCTCCCTATTATAAGTTCGTAGTGTAAGTTTGTGGCAACTGCCAGTTCGTGAGTCCACCTGCCGACCCCCGTGGTTAGAGACACCAGGGTGATGGGATATTCTTTTAAGTCCCCATGAATGCACATGACCCCGACTTTCCGGCTAGTATACTCAGCGGACCGTACCAGGGGAGCTCTTACTAGGGACAACAGACTCCCTGAGTCCAACAGGGCCTCTGCTTGAGTGTCTCCCACTTCCACCTGGCACAAGTGATTTAGAGTTTCTGGGGTACCCGCTGCACACAGCTTTCTGGCATATAACGACTGACGGAAGCCATAGTTCATGTCCATGGGTTCCACCTGATGTAGACAATCAGCTCGTACATGGCCAGGCTCCCGACACCGTCAGCAGACTATCGGAGCCAGATCGATAGGGGGTAAATCCGGGGCAGGTTTGGTTGACACAAGTCGCCGGGTCTGGGGTGGAGATTTACGGGATTTTACTGCCCCCCTTCCAAAAGAACCCCCCTGTAGATTCCGGGTAGCCTCATAGCGTTCCACCAGGTCGACCATCTAAAGGGCATTACCTGGAGAGACTTGACCGATCCATTGCTGGAGAGGGGGTGGCAAAGCCCTTCAGAACATATCAGCCAATAGTCTATCCAGCATAGCCATTGGACTCAGCACCTCAGGCTGTAGTCACTTTTGCAAAAGGTGGAGTAAGTCATAATACTTGGGTCTCGTGGGCTCAGCCGGGTTAAACCGCCACTGATGTACCCGCTGGGCCCAGACCAACACATTCACCCCCAGTCTTGCCAAAATCTCACTGTTCACTTTTTGGTAAAGGGCCACTTGATCGTCCAGTTGAAATACACCCGCTGGGAATCGGATGCCACGAAAGGGAGCGACAACCTCAGCCCACTGGTCTCGGGGTAGCTTCTCCCTTGTGGCCACTTTCTAGTACATCGCCAGGTAGGTTTTGATGTCATCTGACATCACTTTTTCAGTGTTGGTGCTACTTCACACCCAATGGCAAGTTAATGACAAAAGTAACCATGGTGGCAGTTCTGCCTCAGAAAGTTCAAATACAGGCTTTAGGCAGCCTGTTCCCCTGACACACAGGTCTCCGCTCTCCAGCCCAGCAGAGGCCCCAGATCCCAGCACACAGACCTCCTGAGCTCCACTGTCAGACGGAGGTAATCCTCTCCACCTGGCAGTGCTGGCTGGTTTTTATGCCTGGCAAAACTCGGCCTGCTGTTTGACACCTTGGTACTTAGCATGGCTGTAATAGCTGATCTGGGAAGGGTCTTACTGTAGTCAAAGTGCTGGGTGGGTGACTACTCCCAGTAAGAGCCGTCCCAGATCAGCTATTACAGCCACACTAAGTACCAAGATGTCAAACAGCAACTGCTGCTGACACATAAAAACAGGCTCTTACTCCACCGAGGCCCGGAACCTCGGTGACACATACCTATCATCCACGATGATTCCTTGTACCTTTTTACATAAGGTAACTAAAAAAATTCATCTGACAGGGTAGATTAAGTGCTATTTGTATACAGCAGGTTGTTACGGATGCAATGATATCAAATATGTCTACTTTTTTGTTTTTATTCTTTGTATTTTTCTGCCGATCATTGTCATTATTAGTGTCCTTATTACACTTTATGGGGTAAGGTGACCAAAAAGATTGGTTGCTTTGGCACAGTTTTTATTTACTTATTTTTACTGCTTTCAGTTTTAGGTCATAGAAACATAGAATGTGTTGGCAGACCATCTACCATTTGGTCCATCTAGTCTTTCCAATATACTGAATACTATGAATAGCCCTTGGCCCTATCTTATATGAAGGATGGCCTTATGCCTATCCCATGCATGCTTAAACTCCTTCACTGTATTTGTAGCTACCACTTCTGCAGGAAAGCTATTCCATGCATCCACTACTCTCTCGGTAAAGTAATACTTCCTGATATTACTTTTAAACCTTTGCCCCTCTAGTTTAAAACTATGTCCTTTTGTAGCAGTTTTTCTTCTTTTAAATAGTCTCTCCTCTTTTACCTTGTTGATTCCCTTTATGTATTTAAAAGTTTCTATCATATCCCCTCTGTCTCGTCTTTCTTCCAAGCTATACATGTTAAGGTCCTTGTTACGGTTGCCTCAGGCTGGCTGAGGGATGACCGTTTAGATGTCCTTGTCCCCGAATTCTAAAGAGCGCTGTTAGGTTCCCTTTAGCAGTCATCCATGCTCCTGTAAGTGTAGATGAAATCTAGAGAGCTCTTACAAGGGCTAGTGATTAGTGATGCTCTACAAAACATGTCAAAGCACGAATTGAGGGTAAGAAGCAGAATCTCTCTTTACTGAGGGCTACCCGCCCGTATTTATGCAGGTCCCCATCTGGTGGACACTGCCCTAGGGGGACCAGATGGAAGACTGACACAGGACAGATGAAAAACAGTTCAGGACACAGAGACACAATATATCCCACACAATGCATCCTGGTTTCCGCCTCTCTGCCCTGGAGACAACCGAGGAGCAATTCAATTATCTCTCAGGACAAAGGGAGATCGCCACCATACACGTTGGGACAACAGGACAGAAATCACCATTCAAACATATAATGTCACAACCCTTACAGTAAACATAGGCACGTACCCTGGAGACAACCGAGGAGTAATTCCATTATCTCTCAGGACAAAGGGAAATCGCCACTATACATGTGGGAACAACAGGACAGAAATCACTACTCAAACATACAATGTCACAACCATTACAGTAAACATAGACATGTAACACATCCCCAGATATCTCTGGTCTGAGTGCATATTATCAGGTAAATGGCACTCAGACTACACAAATACAGTAGAATCGCCATGGAGCCAAAGTCTTTACTTTCACATAGTCTTTTGTTATCCGAATGGGCTCCATGGCATAGCAATCTGGGGTATCACTGTTCAAATCGGGCAAGTACCAAATGACCCAGCTTTCATGTCTTAAATTAACAGAAATACATTGTTGCAACAAAGTATCAGCCAGAATGTAACTGTAACATTCCTTTAATCTTTCCTGGTGAGTTTTATCCTGCAATCCATGTACTAGTTTAGTAGCTCTTCACAAAACTCTCTCCAAAGTATCAATATCCTTCTGGAGATATGGTCTCCAGTACTGAGCACAATACTCCAAATGAGGTCTCACTAGTGCTCTGTAGAGCGTCATGAGCACCTCCCTCTTTCTACTGGTAATGCCTCTCCCTATACACCCAAGCATTCTGCTAGCATTTCCTGCTGCTCTATGACATTGTCTGCCTACCTTTAAGTCTTCTGAAATAATGACCCCTAAATCCCTTTCCTCAGATACTGAGGTTAGGACTGTATCACTGATTTTATATTCTGCTCTTGGATTTTTACGTCCCAGGTGCATTATCTTGCACTTATCAACATGAAATTTTAGTTTCCAGATTTTTGACCATTGCACTAGTTTTCCTAAATCCTTTTCCATTTGGTGTATCCCTCCAGGAACATCAACCCTGTTACAAATCTTTGTGGCATCAGCAAAAAGACACACCTTACCATCGAGGCCTTCTGCAATTTCGCTGATAACGATATTAAACAATATGTGTCCCAGAACAGATCCCTGAGATACCCCACTGGTAACAAGACCATGGTCTGAATATACTCCATTGACTACAACCCTCTGTTGTCTGTCCCTCAGCCACTGCCTAATCCATTCAACAATATGGGAGTCCAAGCCCAATGACTGCAATTTAATGATAACCCTTCTATGTGGGACAGTATCAAAAGCCTTACTAAAGTCTAGATAAGCGATATCTACTGCATCTATTATTTTAGTCACCCAATCAAAAAAAATCTATAAGATTAGTTTGACATGATCTCCCTGAAGTAAACCCATGCTGTTTTTCATCTTTCAATCCATGAGATTTTAGATGCTCCACAATCCTCTCCTTAAGTATGGTTTCCATTAATTTCCCCACTATTGATGTCAGGCTTACTGGCATATAGTTGCCCGATTCCTCCCTTTCTTGTGAATGGGCACAACATTTGCTAATTTCCAATCTTCTGGGAATACTCCTGTTACCAGTGATTGGTTAAATAAATCTGTTAATGGTTTTGCTAATGTGACATTTGACATTTTTATAGAGAAGATCATTACGGATGTGGCAATACCTAATATGTATACTTTTTCTTATTTATTTAAGTTTTAAACAATAATAGCATGTTTTAAACCCCAAAAAATGTTTTAGCGCAGGGATGGCCAACCTGAGGCTCTCCAGCTGTTGCAAAACTATTACTCCCAGCTTGCCCAGACTGCCTACAGCTATGAAGCTACAGCAGGGCATGGTGGGAGTGGTAGTTTTTCAACAGCTGGAGAGCTACAGATTGGCCATCCCTGTTTTAGCGTCTCCATAGTCTGACAGAGCCATAGCTTTTTTATTTTTTGAGCGATTTTCTTTTGTAGGGGCTCATTTTTTGCAGGATGAGGTTTTATTGGTACCATTTTGTGGGACATATGCCTTTTTGATCACTTGGTGTTGCACTTTTTGTGATGTAAGGTGACAAAAATTGCCTTTTTTTTTACACTGTTTTTATTTGTTTTTTAAGGTGTTTATCGGACGGGTGGATCATGTGATATATTTATAGAGCCGGTCGTTACGGACGCTATGTATGACGTAACCCATATATTTATTGGAGATAAAAAAAATTATGCAATGTGACATAATTCCCAGAATATAAGAGATAAGAGTGGCATGTGAGTGAGATCTCAATCGGAACCCCTCACCTCTCCAGTCAGCAGGTAGATTATCTCTAGGGTGAGGTTTAATATCTTTTCAGCTATCTGTTTTCTGTTCTGGTTCATCCTTGGTGGTTCTGTCAGAAGAAAATTCAAGGACAATCGTCTTATCCAGTAACCTACATGAGAAAAAAAAGGAAGAACCAATATAATGTAACACTGGGAAGAAGATTCTATATAAAATCTTTTACAAACTGAGAATTATAGAGCCAAACACTTATCAAACCAGCACATACCATGGTAGCTATTCTATGCGGCATACACACTCAGGGCCAGTCTTAGTTTACAGTATATGGTGCAGTTCTCAACTTATTCATTATACCGGATGGTGCCCTTTCAGACATTGCACACTTAACCATACAAATGCTAAATACTAACACTATAGGTAGGCAAAAATCCTGCTATATTTATTTATTTTTCGTTATTATACTCACTTATATAGCGGTACTATATTCCGCAGCGCTTTACAGACATTAGCATCACAAGTTCCCTATCAGTACGTCTCTGCTATACTTCAACATATGGAATACACACCAATAAGGCCCCCTTCATACGGGCGTTACGGGAAAAGATGCGGGTGCGTTGCGGGAACATGCACAATTTTTCCCCGCGGGTGCAAAGCGTTTTAATGCATTTTGCAGGCGCGTGAAAAAATCTGCATGTTTTGTACCCAGAGCTGAACCCGGACTTCTTCACAGAAGTTTGGGTTTGGGTTCAGTATTCTGTAAATTTTATTATTTTCTCTTATAACATGGTTATAAGGGAAAATAATAGCATTCTTTAATACAGAATGCTTAGTAAAAGGTCAATTGAGGGTTAAAAAAAAAAAATTAACTAACCTCCTCCAATTGATCACGGATGCTTGCGATTTTCACTCAGCCCCATTCTCTTCTATGGGGCCTGCGTTGAGTGAAAAATGTACAATATAGAGCATGCTGTGATTTTCACGCAACGTACAAGTGATGCGTGAAAATCACCGCTCATGTGCACAGCCCTATAGAAATGAATGGGTCCAGATTCAGTGCGGGTGCAATGCGTTCACCTCACGCATTGCACCCGCGTGGAAAACTCGCCTGTGTGAAAGAGGCCTAAGTGTTTAAGGGAAGGTATAGAATCTCAGGACAGTGTGTGATAAGGTAATGTTGTGCCTGCTGGGGAAAGGGGTTGGTTCTTAGCGAGGTGTAAATTAGAGATGTGGCCAGGCCAAATGGTTGATGTTGGGCATAATTTTATAAAGATAAAGATTTTAAAAGGAAGAGAGAATATTTTTTTTCCCTTTTTATTTTTATTTTATTCACAACAGTTAACAGATAACTGGTACCTAGCACAGATCAGAACAATACGACATTCCTAACAGTTTAGTGCACTTTTCTGGAATCTTCTGTGCCCCTCCCCAGTGTTGGCACTAATGGGGTCATTTATCAAACTGATATAAAGTAGAACTTGCTTAGGCTACTATCACACTTGTGGTTTTGCCTGATCCGGCAGGGATCAGCAGCAACGCTTCCGTTACTGATAATACAACCATCTGCATCTGTTATGAACGGATCCGGTTGTATTATCTTTAACATAGCAATGATCAAAAGATCCGTCCCCAGTGAACTGCATTGTGGGTCATGCTCGATTTTGCTCCTCATGCCATAGACATTCCTGCAGTCAGTATGCCAACTGCACACTCCTTCAAACGTTGCGACCTCTGTGGCATTGTGCTGTGTGATCAAACTGCACATTTCAGAGTGGTCTTTTATTGTGGGCAGTCTAAGGCACACCTATGCAAAATTCATGCTGTCTAATCAGCAGCTTGATATGCCACACCTGTGAGGTGGGATGGATTATCTCGGCAAAGGAGAAGTGCTCACTAACACAGATTTAGACAGATTTGTGAACAATATTTGAGAGCAATGGGTCTTTTGTGTATGTAGAAAATGCTTCAGATCTTTGAGTTCAGCTCATGCAAAATGGGAGCAAAACCAAAAAAGTGTTGCGTTTATATTTTTGTTCAATATACAGTGATACCTCGGTTCACGAACGCTTCTGTTCACGAACAACTCGGTTCACGAACAGAAAAGTTCATAAAAATATGCTCCGGTTCACGAACTCCGCCTCGGTTCACGAACAGGAGCCGCGGCCATTTTAATGCTATTTCCAGGCTGTCACATGGTCGTGACTTCCTGTAGGAAGACCGTGGAGAGAAGAAGAGACACAGAAAGAAGTACTGTGAGTGCTCTGCAAACATTTTAAGTGATTTTTTGATTTTTGGTGTGCTTTTTAGCACATACAGTACTGTACTTACTGTATTGTACAGTTCACTGGACACCCAATATGGCTCCCAAGAAGCATAGTGGAAAGAAGAAAGTGCGGAGCAGCAATGAAGGTGACAAGAACAGCAATGCATATGACAATGTGCAAAGTGGAAATGCAAGTGACAATGTGCAAAGTGGAAATGCAAGTGACAATGTGCAAAGTGGAAATGCAAGTGACAATGTGCAAAGTGGAAATGCAAGTGACAATGTGTATTGTAATTTGTTTCATATTTTTGTGCTTCAAAAACCCCCCAAAAAAGGTCAGCACGGATTAACCGGATTTACATTGAACCATATGGGAAAATGTGCCTCGGTTCGCGACCAATTCGGTTCGCGACCAGAGTCAGTTCACGAATTAAGTTCGTGAACCGAGGTATCACTGTATACAGTACAGACCAAAAGTTTGGACACACCTTCTCATTCAAAGAGTTTTCTTTATTTTCATGACTATGAAAATTGTAGATTCACACTGAAGGCATCAAAACTATGAATTAACACATGTGGAATTATATACATAACAAAAAAGTGTGAAACAACTGAAAATATGTCATATTCTAGGTTCTTCAAAGTAGCTACCTTTTGCTTTGATCACTGCTTTGTACACTCTTGGCATTCTCTTGATGAGCTTCAAGAGGTAGTCACCTGAAATGGTCTTCCAACAGTCTTGAAGGAGTTCCCAGAGATGCTTAGCACTTGTTGGCCCTTTTGCCTTCACACTGCGGTCCAGCTCACCCCAAACCATCTCGATTGGGTTCAGGTCCGGTGACTGTGGAGGCCAGGTCATCTGGCGCAGCACCCCATCACTCTCCTTCATGGTCAAATAGTCCTTACACAGCCTGGAGGTGTGTTTGGGGTCATTGTGCTGTTGAAAAATAAATGATGGTCCAACTAAACGCAAACCGGATGGAATAACATGCTGCTGCAAGATGCTGTGGTAGCCATGCTGGTTCAGTATGCCTTCAATTTTGAATAAATCCCCAACAGTGTGACCAGCAAAGCACCCCCACACCATCACACCTCCTCCTCCATGCTTCACGGTGGGAACCAGGCATGTAGAGTCCATCCGTTCACCTTTTCTGTGTCGCACAAAGACACAGTGGTTGGAACCAAAGATCTCAAATTTGGACTCATCAGACCAAAGCACAGATTTCTGGTCTAATGTCCATTCCTTGTGTTCTTTAGCCCAAACAAGTCTCTTCTGCTTGTTGCCTGTCCTTAGCAGTGGTTTCCTAGCAGATATTCTACCATGAAGACCTGATTCACACAGTCTCCTCTTAACAGGTGTTCTATAGATGTGTCTGCTGCTAGAACTCTGTGTGGCATTGACCTGGTCTCTAATCTGATCTGCTGTTAACCTGCGATTTCTGAGGCTGGTGACTGGGATGAACTTATCCTCCGCAGCAGAAGTGACTCTTGGTCTTCCTTTCCTGGGGCGGTTCGCATGTGAGCCAGTTTCTTTGTAGCGCTTGATGGTTTTTGTGACTGCACTTGGGGACACTTTCAAAGTTTTCCCAATTTTTCGGACTGACTGACCTTCATTTCTTAAAGTAATGATGGCCACTCGTTTTTCTTTACTTAGCTGCTTTTTTCTTGCCATAATACAAATTCTAACAGTCTATTCAGTAGGACTATCAGCTGTGTATCCACCTGACTTCTCCACAACGCAACTGATGGTCCCAACCCCATTTATAAGGCAAGAAATCCCACTTATTAAACCTGACAGGGCACACCTGTGAAGTGAAAACCATTTCAGGTGACTACTTCTTGAAGCTCATCAAGAGAATGCCAAGAGTGTGCAAAGCAGTAATCAAAGCAAAAGGTGGCTACTTTGAAGAACCTAGAATATGACATATTTTCAGTTGTTTCACACTTTTTTGTTATGTATATAATTCCACATGTGTTAATTCATAATTTGGATGCCTTTAGTGTGAATCTACAATTTTCATAGTCATGAAAATAAAGAAAACTCTTTGAATGAGAAGGTGTGTCCAAACTTTTGGTCTGTACTGTATATCTTAGGTGGTCAGAGAACCAAATGACTGATGACTGGCCTAGCCCCTCTGACTACCCCTTAAAGTCCCCTTATCCCTGTTGCTGCTTGCTGCTCCAATGCCTGGCCCTGAAATCTCACACATGCCCTGGCACAATGAAAATCTCAGAATGGGGATAAGTTATTAAACAGATGTATGGTCAAACAAACTGGGCAATGGGTGTGGAAACGCTGTGTCAACCAACTGATTTGACTTTGTGCTAGACCTATGGACGATATTCTGGCAGTCCCCTGTGTCACGACAACCCCCCCTAGCGTGGAGAAAAGCCCAACCAAGGGTGGACCATGACAGGGGGGAGATTCAGAATTACCCAAACAGTCAATCCTGGACCCCTCTTATTTTCTGCTGCCACCACGTTCGTGAGTGACTCTATAACTGTAGGGATAGGGGTTCGGACCACTCACAGATCAGCCCCACTATCACGCTACAAGCTAACACCAATCGAGTCATAAAACAGTTATGCCTCTAATATCAGTCTACTATAAGACAGGTAGGTCTCTTCAGGGCGTACGAGTACTTTGTTGCAGTGGGGCTTAGAGCAATAAGAGAGAGACAATTTAAAAGATATGAAAATATCTTTTACTATAAGTAACACAGAAGTGAAACAAAATGCATACAAAAATGTAGAGAAAAAGATTACAACAGCGAGCTGGGAAGCATGTGGAAAATAAACAGGGATAAAAAGAGAAATACTATCTTGGATTTTGCCTATGCAAAATCGAGGCACAAACTTATGTTCCAACGGACAGCCTATCGGCGATGTGACCACAGGGCAAAAAACTCCCCTCTCCCATTGCGCACAGACTTTTATGCCCCATTCTGTGGGAGGGTAAGGGGGGTTGGCCCAGCCAATCGCTGGCCAAGGGCTGCACGGTGGGTGTTCCTGAAGGAGGGTTTGGGAGGGCTTGTTCGCCCCTCCCTGCTGCTGGCCAGGCCAGTTTTCCCTAATTTTACAAAAATGGCCCATAACTTTGCCGGCGTAATAAATATGAAAAACCGGGCACTTGTGCTGGGTCCCCCATGAATTTATGGACGATTCTATGGGTGACACCCCACCTCTCTCCCCTCCAGGTGACTAGTAACCCATTTACTAGTTAACCCATTGAGAGGTGCATTTTGAGGGTACCTACATTTTTGGGTCATAATTCCATATAGCCCCAATATGCTTTTTGGGGGTTCTCAGAGCACGGTTCACATGTCTCTCCTATGCGCTCCCCCCTCCGAGTTATCTCTGCTTCTGATGTGTAAATTGAGCAGGCTGCCAGAAAGGGCCAACTAGCATGTGTTTAATTTTCATGGTTCCAAGGTGGGCAGGAGACGCATGGGCTGGGGTTTCCTTAGAAGCTGTCCGAGGTGTGAGGTGATCTCAGCAGGGGGTGATTAGAGTCTGTGGTCTCCAAAGGGCTACAGGAACTATGGACGTCCTGTTCCCTGATTAGATGTGGTTCATTTTCTCTAAACTGACAGTCATTTTTTTTATAAGATCCGGACGGGAACGTGACATCGCGTCACACCCTGGTATTCACCTTTTAATAACTATACAGGGATCTGGACTTCACTGCAGGAGGTCACGGGGTCGCTACCTTTTGGAATAGTCCCGGTGTGGTTAAAAACAGTGTTTCTGACCATCCAGGGTCAGAAACACTGTTTGTGCCATACTCGTAGTCAGGAAACAGGCTAATGTCAGAGCAGGCAGAGTTAGTGTGAATCCATGAAACGAGTCTGAGGTGAGGAAAGGGGTCAAAGGGTCAATATGGTAAACAGGCTAAGGTCAGATCAGGCAGCGGAGGCCAAGGGTCAGAATAGGTAAACAGTCAGAGATCAGTACATGGGCAGACAAACAAGACAGCACACCTTCACTAAGAACTATCAAGCTAGATAACAAAAAGATCAGACACCCTCCCCTAGGTGCTTTAAATACCCTAAAGTGTCCAGCCACTGGCTGTATTAAACTAGGGCACGTGTGCTGGCCTTTTAAGAGCCAGGAAGCATCCTAAGAGCAGTACAGGGAGGCCTAGTAGGAAAGTGCAGGCCAAGGCGTTTGGGCACATTGCTGGTGGGAAGATGAGGCAACACGGGCCTTGACCACCAGCAGAAGAACAGATGAGACAGGGTAAGTAAGGCAAGATCTGTGCTCACCCAAGAGAGTGGCGGGCATGGGATGCTAGCGCAACACAAACATTATTGGTTAAAGGTTTGTATTCTAATAAATAAGGGAAACAAATGTATAATTTTTATGTTTCACACCCTGATAGTTAAAGGGGTTATCCAAAAGTTAGACAGACCTCCTAGAGTGGCCGACCCACAGTGAAGATCATACTTACCTGGTCCACGCCGCTGGGTTCAGTGTCTGTTGCTCCCGGACGGGTGCTTCCTCTCCCTGCTGTGCTGAAATCAACATCTACCAACAGGTGGAAATGTGATTGCTGCAGTGGTGACAAGCTCCCCTTGTGTAATGTGACCAGTTCTTGTGGTGCAAGGTCACTGTAGCGGCTTGTGGTTGACTGCAGTAGTCACTTGTCCCCACTGTGTGTCTGCCACTCTGTGTGGCCTGTCTTACTCTTGGATAACCCCTTTAAGAAAGTTGGGGAGATTTATTAAACAGGTGTAAAGTATAACTGGCTTAATTGCCCATAGCAACCAGTCAGATTCCACCTGTCATTTTTGACAGCTCCTTTGGAAAATGAAAGGTTAAATCTTTACACCAGTTTAACAGATCTCCCTCTGTGTGTTGATATACATTTTATTTCTGAAGTGTTGCTAGTTATTGGCTCTAATTGAGGCTGATGCATATATACACAAGTGGTCATTTCCTAATGTAAGGACAATTGTAATCTAGGATGCTGTATTCTCCCAATCAATGCTGCTTCGGGATATATGGCCCGCTCACGGACCGTATATCTCAGAAGGCATATGGTCGTGTGCAAGGGCACTTAAATGGTCTTGATTTCGCCTGTGCAGGCAGAGAAAGTACCTGCTTTAGGCCTCTTTCACACTACCGTTTTTTTTTCTGTTTTTTGCGTTCCGTATACGGAACCATTCATTTCAATGGTTCCGCAAAAAAAACTGAATGTGTTCCGTATGCATTCCGTTTCCATATTTCCGTTTTTCCGTTCTGTTGAAAGATAGAACATGTCCTATATTTGGCCGCAAATCACGGTCCGTGGCTCCATTCAAGTCAATGAATGAACCATCTATTGAACTGAACCATCTATTGAAAATGTTATGCCCAGCCCAATTTTTTCTATGTAATTACTGTATACTGTATATGCTATACGGAAAAACTGAACGGAAATGGAACCACAACGGAACCAAAAAAACGGAACAACGGATCAGTGAAATACCGACCGCAAAACACTGAAATCGACATACTGTAGTGTGAAAGAGGCCTTATGCTGAGACACATGCCTTGTCATAGATTTGGTGCATCCTTCAGCAGGCCGTGTGCCATACTGAAATCTACAGAAACCTCCTAGCTGCCATAGATTTCTGTCTTCATTCAATCCAGAAAACTGGTCTGACTAAAGATAAATGTGTCGGGTCCGCTGGCCCACCCCCCCCCCCCCCCCTTTTTGGAAAATGGTGAGGGCAACATAGAAACACCACTTGTGACAAAATATTTGAACAGTGGTGTTTTAAAAGTCAAAACCACAGAGTTTGGGGCTTTTTAACCCCAGAAAATAGGCATTGGGGGAATGAAAATTCCCCCTTAATGGTCTAACTACTCCCTACATATCACAGAGGGTACGCTCTCTTTTGAACAATAGTTTGCACATCTTGCTCTGAGAGACGGGGGTCGTGAGAACTGTGCTTCTGACCTGAACCCCTGTTGGGGCATGACACATGCCGATATGGTAGCTCTGACTAATTACAACATTAGGTGAGCGCTTCCATTTTGTACCTGTCTCAATACACTCCATCACAAAGGGTATTACCTGGTGTTGCCTCTGCCTCATTTTTTATTTTAGGTCTATAGTGGGGTCTGTCAGGGTTCAGTCATATTACCAGACAAAATAGTGTCGCATGTGCTATCCGTCTGGTAAAATATATCCCCTGCCGAAACAGCCTTCCGAATCTCTAATGCTAGTGTGCAACTAGCCTAAGGCTGCATTCACATCACTATTTCATTTTCCATTCTTCTGGTCCATCAGAAGAACCTACTAAAAAAAAATGGACCCTTTATTTTGAGCATCTTTCGTGCTCATTTTGCATCTTGTCCATCAGAGATCTGTTATATTTAATGGGAGAATAACTCCTACGAGGAGAATGGAAGCAGCGATGTGAAAGCAGCCTAATGCCTTAGGCCGAATGATCTATACGAGTGTATTACTGTAGTGCAGCGACGGCATGAAGCGCACTGCGTCATAGCAACCAATGATGCCGTGCACTCCTGCTGTCAGCAGGAATCCAGACCGGCATACCACAGACCGCTCACGGCCTTATTCACACAATCAGTGGTCGATCAATGATTTTAAGTCAAAACCACGTGTGTCTCTAAACGCAGAACAGGTGCAGATCTTTCCCTTATACCTCATCTCTGTGGCGGCTCCAATTCTGGTTTTGGCTCACAATCACTGACTAAACAATAAGGTGTGCATGAGGCATAACAGCGGATTAGGTTTTATTTCTGACTTTACACTGCTGCACCTGCTTTCTGTAACCCACTTGTTGCTGACTTTAGGGTCCATTCACAAGTATCAGATTTAGCATATAAATGGGGTTTCCAACACACTGTTCTCATGCTGCCAAAAACGTTTGTAAAAATATTTGTCTGTGCTGTGGAAAAATCTGCTGTAGTGTGTTATTTCCCACAGAAATGCAGCGGATTAGTCATACTGAACGGCAGTGGGGCGAAGGCACGGCCAGCCACAGATGTGGTAATACAATATATATATATATATATATATATATATGGGATTTGCAATGTAGAAATCCGATCCCTACTGCATATTACATTGGAGCTGTGGCAAATCTGCATCATTTTAAGATTTTAAGATATCTCAATATCATCCACCCTGCAAAACAACAAACACAAATACATCATATATATATACTGTATATATATATATATATATGTATACTCACCAATATCACATTACACACAACGTACAGATACACCTTGTAAGCTATACAATCCATACATGAGTAAACACCTAGGTCACTCTGGATACAAATCACATACCCTGGAGGTAGACCCTGTTGGATGAAGGACCTTTGAGGATGTTACAGTCATGTGATCAGTAACACACGGGAACGTGACTGGTCACATGACTGTGACATCACCACAGGTCCAGCATCCGCTAGGTACATGCACAGATAGTAAGTGACGTGTGACTTGTGCTTATTGTTAATATGTGCAGGGATAAATGGGGGAGATGCAGTGGTGCTTGTGCGGTGTGTGCCCGGGTCTGTGCCCTGGGCAGCGATAGGCACAGCCACATACGTGTGTATGGAAGCGCCGTGCAGCCGCTGCTTCCGTCTTACCTACAGAACATGGGGATACAAAGGAAAAGTACTTGCTCCTGACAGCCAATCAAATTCCACCTTGTAGTTCAGTGCCCTTTAGAAAATGTAATGGTTGCCATGAGCAACTACTCCACTTTACCTTGGCATCAGTTTTGATGCATCTGCCCAATTATAAATGTGTTTACCCCAGAAAACCTGTGTGAATGGATAAATCTGACCAATTGCTGGACCCCCACCGATTACGAGAACAGCCCCCCCCCCCCCCCCCCCAATGAACTAAGCAGCCAGTCAAGCATTGGTGCCGCCGCTCCATTCATTCCTATGGGAATTCTAAAGATAGGGGAGCCCTGCTCCATTCATTTCAGGGGGGCTGCAGGAGGTAAGTGGCCCCCATTCTCATGAATGGTGTGGGTTCCACCGGTAGCACCCCCACCTTTCTAATAGTTATCCCCTATCCCGTGGATAGGTCAATAAGTTCAAACAACCGGAATACCCCTTTAAGTTTCATTGACTATAAAATATTTATTTTCCAGACTGACAGGCATGGACAAAGGCAGAAAACAGATGGCTGAAAAAATATTAAATGTCACCCTAGAGATAATCTGCCTGCTGACTGGAGAGGTGAGGCGCATGGGGAATAACGCCAAATGAAATCGTTCATCTCTATTAATAAAATAGGGAATGTAAAGAATATTTTTTTTCGGGGAATTTTAACACTTTTATCCTCTTTGACTATAAAAGGGATATTTTAAGGCAACGCATAAAGGTAAATCATTGTCTGCCTCCATGCACAGGAATATACACTGAAGAAGAAGATGTCTGATGAGGAAGAAGAATGGGGCATGACTGATATCCATAGTTCACTGATAAATGAGAGGAGCAATGAGAAGAAGATCCTTGAGCTCACCAACAAGATCATCCATCTTCTGACTGGAGAGGTGAGCGCTGCCGGGGCATCAAGGGTGCAGAGGTAGTAAAGCCAACCAGTGAGGTTTTTTTAGACCTTGCACACGTCATGAGGTTTTATGCTAATATAGCAGACAAATAGGGTTCTATGGAAGTATATTTAACTTTGTGGCTATACAATGCACTGGCCCTATGTCTTTTTTTTATTTTAACATATTTTATTAATTATAATACAAAAATTCATATCCATATTACATTTATAATATTATAAAATCCATGAGTCCGTCAATTCTAATTTGTAAACATAATTGACAAAAATTTCATACATGTATCTATAATTATGCGAATGTTAAAAATTAAGTGGAGATCTCACTTACTGGGGGAGAAGCAGGATACGCCCGTCATCCAAAACTTAATAAAGCGGATATGCAAAGCATCTCATTTAGCGTAATGTGATCTATAAAGGGCAGGGATCAGAGGCCCGCAGCCCAGACGGCCACCAGGCAGCGAGCGCGCACCACGCGCGCCCTCCCCCAAACACGGGCGAGCACGATCGACAGGATTAACACTCATGTGGCCAATCACCTAATGCTCACATAAACCGTACAAAGCGGGCTTACAGCGATCTTTAATCGCACTGGCCCTATGTCAGTCATCACAGTAAATACCATCCTACATTTGTAATGAGAAAACTGATACATAGAAACAGGTCAGAAAACGGGAGATTATCAGATAAGCAGATTCACTGTGGCTAGGTGTTCTAAAGGTGACTACTCACATTCAATAGTTGTTTCCCACATTATCACTCCTGACTCCCACATACAAGCTTGGTTTTACCAAGTGTATATGTGTTTTCAATAGGGAGTAAATAAATCGCTGCAAAGGTGCACTACAATATATGCAAATGAAAATCCAAGGCTAAACCCTCACGCTAGATGTTAAAATGAGACTTTAGCCAATATATTCAGTTCAAGAACATATTGAAACCCGCGCACCCCGTCAAGGTATCTCAGTTGGCGTGGGACCCATTTCATACATATAGAGACAAATCACTGAGTAAAGTGGCCTAAATGGGAGGAAATGCTCAGAACCCCAAATACTGTAGCGTATTTATAACTGGGGGAGCAAAACCTCCACATGTGATCCACTGCAAACGGCAATCTCCAGCAAATAATGCATACAATGGAGGATGCCGGCTATGAGAATAAATACATCACTGCAAAGGTGCACTACAATGTAGTGTAATTGTAGTGCACCTTTGCAGTGATTTATTTATTCTCAGTGTAATCCACACTTGATTCCATATTGTGTAGGATTTTTTTTTTGGGCACATGTGGTCCACTGCCGGCATCCTCCATTGTATGCATTATTTGCTGGGGATTGCCGTTTGCAGCGGATCACATGTGGAGGTTTTGATCCCCCGGTTATAAATACGATACAGTATTTGGGGTTCTGAGCATTTCCTCCCATTTAGGCCACTTTACTCAGTGATTTTTAAATGGGGAGGGAGGAGAAAGTTGTTGTCAGACACCTCTGGTGTCTGGTGGTTTATCTCTCTGGGGAGCAAAAGTGTTATGGCGGAGGTCCGTGCCCCCCTTTGCTCCCTAAAGCGGGCACAGTTGTCATCCTTTGTTCCAGAGACTTTGACTCCTCCTCCTACCCAGCAGACCTGGCTGTGTGAATAGCACCACACCGTCTACCTCCATGCAAGGCTAAGGCCTGTGTGAGCTGTGCTCATTGGGCTCATGCACTGCCCACAGCTCTTAAAGGTGTTCTCAGGCAATAATGCCATTTTACCAAGTGCCAGCAGCCTGTCCCACTAAGCTAAGGATCCGTACTTGCCTGCTCCCGCCACTTGGGTCCTCCGCACTGCCTCCAGTGTCTTCATCTTCCATCTAATTACCTTGCTGATACCCTGCCACTCCTGTTCCAATGCTTCTTGGGTCCTCTGCTTAGTGGTGTTGACAGGTCACAACCAATGATTAGTTCTCTACACAGTGAGTGTGGACATTTTGTTGGAAGGACTCTCCTAGTACAATAGATTTGGTAATTGTACAAAATAGATTTTGTAATTTGGTAACAGTGCCAGCCATAATGCCAGTACTACCTGCTGTAGTATATACAGTACATAGTACCAGCCATAGTACATACAGTTGAGTAACTAATCTGGCCAGTTGCACAGTGATAATTCCTTTCTTCACAATTGTGCAGATTTGCCTTTCAGCAGCTTTGGGAATCTGGGAAGCATCTGAGGTATGCTAGAGATCAAACTGTATGTATGTATATAGTATATACTCACTGTTGTCCTGATATTATATGTATGGATATAGTGTATACAGAATGTATGTGCCAAGTGTGGCCTCCATTAAATCTCTGCAGAGGTTGTTACCCAGCTTTCAAAGACTGCAGAATTCCAAATGTGCCTAATGATATAGTGATAAATCCCTGCCTATTGCTAGACCATATATCATTCATGGTTCTGGAAAAGCTGGGTGACAAGACTGCAGAGCCTTATTGGTGATAACAGATTATGTTGCCCTGGTACCAGATCATTGATTCACACAGTATATTAGGGCTACATTGCAATATTTTATATAACTAATATGCCCCCCCAGGGGGTGACTGCAGAATGGCAGATCAGCCAGGTATTGTAGAATACCTATCTGGTTGTGCTATCCAGGAGTCTGGAAAAGCTGAGTATGAATCCCCTTGACAGATGCAAATCTCTCAGGATCCTGGGAATGCTGGGTTACTACCATGTGGAACTGTAATAGACTTCAGAATACTAACTCTACCAAGACAAATCCCCCTCCTCACTCCTAAATAGTTCCATAACTAGGTAGATTTGCCTTTCAGGGTCTAGGGAAAGTTGGGTTACTTCCACAGTGTAAGGATAACATTACCTGGACAGTGTTTACAGAACCACAAGACATGGAATCCAGCTTTGCCATACAGATGGATTTCAGATTTGCCTAGATAGACTGAGAAATCCTTACTGGCTTTGTAGGCAAACTTGACATTCAGGCATCTGGGGAAGCTGGGTAGCACACTCCGTAGTGTCAGTGGTCTGGTTCTGTATAGTGTTCCTGCACACACACAAAAAGAGGTTTTATGAAAAAAGTTGGAGTTAAGCTCCGCCCCTTTCCTGGACTTCCTGTGTGATATGAGGTCAGGCTAGCCGAAGATGGGGAGGCTGGGAGCAATAAGGCACTTGTATGCAGGAAATCTCTTAAAAGCAGTTTTAAAATTTCGAAGCAGAAAGAGGCAAAGACAAACTTTTTTTGTGTTTTAGGGTTTAGTGGTCCTTCCTATATAGTTTGGAGTAAAACTAGCGCAACTGCTTTTCTCACTATTCCCAGAGGCTTGCCTGTATCGCCTTTTATAAATGTATCCAAATTTGTTTGGTCTCCTTTTCTGCTCCTAATAATGGAGCTGTAATAATGGAGCTGTGATTGGACTAAATAGCCATAACCTGATACATCACTCAGCTGCTTCCATTTAAACACACTACACTTGCAGGAAACTTCTAACTTGCAGATGGTAGGTGCAGTGTATTTGAATGGAGTGCGAGTGCGCAGGCGCAGGATCTCAACACTAGACCGGTGGGTCTAGCTCTGTCAGTCAAAGGGATTGGGGGCATGATTATTAGAATAAGGGCGGCAGTATAATTACATGGGCGTCGCAGAAGCAGTACTTGGAAGGCATAAGCCCGCCTCCGGTTGGGTTAGTAGCTAGGGACGAGAGAGCTATCACAAAGGGGCTATTGTAAGTCTTACTGAAGATGGCTGTTGTTTTACTGTTAAGGGTCCGCATGCAGGTGATACCACTTCCACATACGGTGGGCAGGGATATCAAATAGCTAGTTAACATACCACACAGTTTTGTTGGTAATACTATAGGTTTACCTGCAAAATAGTGTTTATGGCTGCATAATTCTTTTTTTTTTGAAAGACTGCAGTGTTATTAGCTATTTGTAAACCCACCCACCATATGTGGGCGTTGTTTTTACTGTATGTGGCTGATGCGCAGGCGTGTCCTCAGCCTGACGGTTTCATCTTCTATAGATTTTCGTTAATATTGGAATCCTGATGACACATTTAAAACCAGAAGAAAAAACATTTGTCTCTTTACACCGAGGTGGATGATGGGGGCTTGCGTCCACATGAGGCTTGTACATTCTAAAGGGAACTCTATTCTTACATGTGCAATGCTAGACCACTGTCTCTTTCAAAAACAATGGAAATATCAGTATACTGTATATAGATTAAAACTCAATAAACACTAGTGGGATAGCTGGTAGTGAAGAGAACTGCGCCTACTTCCCTACTAGACATTTAGAAATGAATTACCCAGCAACACTGCTGAATTTGGTTTTCATCTCATTTGTTTTGTTTGTTAGCAAATTATTGACATGTATTTCTAATTTCTATTCACATTTTTTTAAAACTTCTTTTTAGCACTCCGGCAATTTTGTAAAAATTTCAGTATTTGGCATATTGCTGAAGGGTCATCAATTACTTTTTTTATCTGTGACATATAGAGGGAGATTTATCAAAAGTGGTGTAAAGGAAAACTGCCATGGGCAACTAAGCCATTTTTTGCTTACACCAGTTTTGATAAATCTACCCCATAGAGTTAACTGAGCAAGTCTCTGTTATTATTTGGGTTTTCCTTACTTATCCTTTTCTAAGGATATCTCATCAATATCAGATTGTCTGTGGCTGACACCTGGCACCCTCACCGATCAGTTGTTGGGCAGGCACCAGAAACAAAATCCTGGACAGAGGCAGAAGCTGAAGGCTGTGTCAGTGTGTAGTGGCCTTGCTGGGGTACTGCAGCTGAGTGTGAATACTGCAGTATGTCGGTGCTGAAAACTAGATAGTGGATGGAGCCTTCTGCTTCCTGCTCTGTCCACTGTTTCGTTTCTGGGACTAGTGACTGCCCAAAACAGCTGATCAGGGAGATGATGAGCGTTGATCCACCCCAGTGGTCTAATATTGGTGACCTATACTGAGAATAGGTCATTAATTCAAAATTTTAAAAAAATCTTAGAAAACCCCTTTAACTGTTACTACGCAAGGAAAGATTTGAAAGGCCAGACATTTTAAATATATTAAATAAAAGTTGCATTTAGTTAGCACAATTCAGCCACACAGTGTGTCCCCCATTTCACTTTCCCTATGTTATTTGGGTTGCTATCACCAAAAATCTCATTAACATCTTGTACTATTGCTCTATCTTTACCTTTTGCACTGTGTACGTTCTTTATGTTTTTGTACATTGGTCCATATTCTAAGTGTGCACCAAGTTCCTTTTGGAATGTACAATTCAGAACAAGACCTCACCACTCATCCCTGTGTGCATTATTATAGAAAGAGGGCTCATCACCCAGCTACCCAATATTTAGAGGTTTAGTAGCACCGCTTGATCTTATCCCATGGGTACAGTGTCGTGTTTACACTTGCACAACTAATCAAAGTGGACATAGATCAGTCTAAATTTTTCGTATAATTTTTTGCTGAATTTTAGTCGCTGTGTTTTCTAGGTTCCTATAAGATGTCAGGATGTCACTGTCTATTTCTCCATAGAGGAGTGGGAGTATTTAGAAGGACACAAGGATCTGTATAAGGACATCATGCTGGAGAATCACCACCCTCTTACATCAATGGGTTCAGGTTAGACCACACTTGGAGACTGTAATCGAGCTGAGACCCATGAGGCTTTGCAAGCCACCACTGTATTCTATTAGCATCCTAGAACGATTGTTTTTTCAGTGTTCATTTTTGCTGTTTTGCAACATATTAATTGTGAGCACTCAAAAAATAGTTACAATAGTTTCTAACCATCTAATAGGATATCATGCTGGCTTGCATGGTGACACGGTTGTCAACCACATTGTGACCACCATATGTGACCTCACTGTAGATCACTAAGAGATATTTTATAACTGAGCGCCACATGTAAATAATGTATTTTACTTGGTGTGTATTTTTTACAGTTGGAGAAAGTATGAAGAACATAACACAGGATTATCGGGTTTCCATCGCTGAGCCATCACCAGATGCTGCATATGATCTTGTTCAGCCTCAGGTTATTGTTCACTTTTTATTTACCATTGTAGTTAGTGGTTACAGTTGTTTTTTGTTTCATAAAATAATGTCTTTTTTTTGTACATTATTCTTTCATTTGTGTGGAATTAGTTTGAAGAGCTGGATGTTATTAAAGATAAAGTTAGAAAAGAAGATAAAGAAATGTATGTGGAAGATAGCTATCGGTGTAAGGAGGAGGAAGCTCCCACGTATATCAGCACAGGTAAGAAATAACCATTAGATATGTTAAAAGGGTGACATACTATCCTTTTTCATTCTGTACAATCTGTACTTATTCTGTCAAGCAACATAATGGGGAATGCAGAGTATTGATAAATCACAGGGCCCCCCAAAAAATACAAGAAAGCTCTTACTCTCATTTACAAAGTACAACATAACTTCTATATTTCTTAGTCTGTAATAGTACCAGCCATAACTGATATATAATAATATAAGCATACAAAGTCTGTAAACCTCTGTATGCATATGTTTGGAAATGTAAAGTGCATATATACGAATGACACAGTAATAATGGCCATTGTGATATTTGTGTCAGATACAGTATATTTGTATTAGCCTTTCAGTTTCTAGAATTTAACCCTTTCCCTGCTAAGGACATAGCTCATACATCCTTGCATGGTTGCACTTTAGAAGCCCATGACATACTGTATCTCATACGTCCTTGCTAGTGATGGCTTGATCTCTGGCTGTGTAGCAGCTGGAGATAGCAGCCAGGGCTTGTTTTAAAGGATAACTGTCATATTTATTTATTTATTTTTGCTAAAGTTTAGGGTAGTGGCGTCGCTAGAGGGGGGCGAGGGGGGGCAATTGCCCCCCCTATGTTGTTCCTTGCCCCCCCAGGTGCCCCCCCGCTGATTCCCCCGAGTGAATACTAATGAGCGCTTCCAGTATGGAAGCGCTCATTAGTACAGAAGGACCAGGAAGTGGTGAACGCTCTGTACTCACCACTTCCTGGTCCTCGGCTGTCGGCTGTGCAGGGCTGCGCACAGCGTGAGGTCGCTCTGTGACCTCACGCTGTGCGCGCCAGTTTAGAGCACAGTCGACTGAGGAGGGAGAAAATGGCAGGCGGCGTCCGTCCAGGAGCAGGAGAGGTAAGTGTTTTTTTATTTTATTTTATAAAAAATGTGGCTGCTGGGGGCATTATGGGGGCTAATAGGAGGCATATGGGGGCTAATAGGAGGCATATGGGGGCATTTGGAGGCATATGGGGCTAATTGGAGGCATATTTGGGGGCTAATTGGAGGCATATTTGGGGGCTAATTGGAGGCATATGGGGGCATTTGGAGGCATATTTGGGGGCTAATTGGAGGCATATTTGGGGGCTAATAGGAGGCATATGGGGATAATAGGAGGCATATGGGGCTAATAGGAGGCATATGGGGCTATTTGGAGGCATATGGGGGCTAATAGGAGGCATATGGGGCTAATAGGAGGCATATGGGGGCTAATTGGAGGCATATTGGGTCTATGGGGCTAGTTGAAGGCATATGGGGGCTAATTGGGGGCTAATTGGAGGCATTTGGGGGCTAATTGGAGGCATATGGGGTCTATGGGGCTAATTGGAGGCATATGGGGTTAATTTGAGGCATATGGGGGCTAATAGGAGGCATATGGGGGCTAATTGGAGGCATATGGGGGCTAAATGGAGACATATGGGGGCTAATTGGAGGCATATGGGGTCTATGGGGCCAATTGGAGGCATATGGGGTTAATTGGAGGCATATGGGGGCTAATAGGAGGCATATGGGGGCTAATTGGAGGCATATAGGGGCTAATTGGAGGCATATAGGGGCTAATTGGGGGCTAATTGGAGGCATATGGGGGCTAATTGGAGGCATATGGGGGCTAATTGGAGGCATATGGGGGCTAATTGGAGGCATATGGGGTCTATGGGGCTAATTGGAGGCATATGGGGTTAATTGGAGGCATATGGGGGCTAATAGGAGGCATATGGGGCTAATAGGAGGCATATGGGGGCTAATAGGAGGCATATGGGGGCTAATTGAAGGCATATGGGGGCTAATTGGAGGCATATGGAGCTAATTATAGGCATAATGGGGGCTAATTATAGGCATAATGGGGCTAATTAGAGGCATAATGTGGGCTAATGAGGCATAATGGGGGCTAATGAGGCATAATGGGGGCTAATGGGGCATAAGGGCTTATAATGGGGGCTAATGAGGCATAAGGGCTGATATGGGGGCTGATATGGGAGTGATGAGAGGCATAATGAGGGCTAATGAGAGGCATAATGTGCCATCCACAGATCCCCCATAACAGTGTGTCTTCCACAGATCCACCATAACAGTGCGCCTGTGCACTGACGAGAGACAGAAAGAAGGGGAACGAATCCGTGGAAGCAAGCAGAGGATGGCACAGCAGATGACTCAATAGCTTCTTTTGTAAGTAAATTGTTTTATTATAACTGTATCCCTGCAGACCGCAACTCTCTCGTATTTTGTAATCTTATTTCTATATACTTATTTTGTTTTTGCCCCCCCATTTTTGACTGTGGTATCTTTGTGCCCCCCCTATATATTGTTCCTAGAGTCGCCACTGGTTTAGGGCAAGTGATAGGTAACAATTTTGCAATAGACTTTATTTAGCCAAAACGTTTATTTTTGGTAGAAAACTGGGGCTGAAATGGCCCTTAGCCGCACATCTTCAAAAGAGCGTTGCTAAGGGCCATCAGTCTCCGATTAGCAAAGGGGAGACTGGCTGTGCAGATGCTGTGCTTCAGCCTCCCGTGCTTCCCTGAGAGACAAAAGGCTGGGCACAGGAGTCTTAACACTTTAGCAAAAAAGTATGACAGTTATCCTTTAAAGCTGACAATCTTAGTTTTAAAACAAGACCAAGATCATCGTGAGTTACAGTCGTAACCTGCAACTCTCATTCCCCACCCAAATTCGAAAGGCCATGTCTCTGGATGTAGGGTCTGTGACCCATATCTCAATTGCTGAGATATTCCAGGATAAAGCATCCCTCCCCCTTCAGCCAGCTGTGATCTCAGTCCACATGGATGAGGAGGGGGGGGGATGGCATAATATCCACATATTAACAGAGATATAATATCAGCAGTAGAGCATGTGTAAAACCACCCATAATGTTCATATAATACCTGTCGTGGATACATTTCATTCAGACTGCAGCATCAAGTGGGCTGTTGTGTAGCACAACAAAATCTTGACCATATGTCTCAGCAATAGGATTTTGAAGCTTCATTGTTCCGCCATTCGGCACTGAGTTTAATAAAATTTCAACTAGCAACAACAGTAATGGAGGGATGTTACGGGGGTTTTCCCATCTCAACATTTTTGCCATATGTGCCTGCTTATCCATATTTTAGGTACGGCTCTCTGCATAACAAGAAACTCTATTATACATTTTACCAAAGTTGTATCTGCAAGAAAAAGGACTTAAAATATATATTAAGTTGAAATCCAGAGGTTGCTAAAAGGAAACACAACATAGATCTCTGATCGGGTTTGTTAAGAGCCCAAACAAACCAATGAACTAAAGGATAACTTGAGAGTTTTATTTTAAACTTAAATATATTGTTTGGTTTTTCTGCATTGTATACCAATGCAAACTATCACTGTAACAGTGACATGATGTCTAGTAGGCTGTACTGCCCATAGCACAGCCTAATGGGCATATAGTCATGGTAGGCCTGGGGTCATTTGGCCCCCAGCTGCCTTGGCAACACATCAGTACACCACAACTACGTTCACAAGGGGACAGAGGGCACACCCTTTGTCTTAACTGCCTAGATGCCATGGTTGTTATTGATAACAGCATATAGGGGGTTAAACAGCCATGATCAATCCTGATCATTACAGCTGGAGTCCAGCTATAATTCAGAACAGCTCTTGGGCCCGCACAGTCACCATAACATAACTACATTATGAAGGCTTAAAGGGGTTGGCAACTTTCTGGCTACTTGTGAACAGTGTATATGTAAGATGACTATAGGGCACTTACTAAAATAGTCTTTGTTGATATTCTGTGGAGTTTTCTGTATTTCATAAGTCATGACTCCAAATCTTCTGTGTACACCTAGAGGTCCTGTCCATAAAATGGCTGCTTATTGGGGGGGGAGGGGGAAACATCACTCAGTCTCCTCCATTTAAATACACTTCACCTGCCCATAACTCCCAACAGTGAAGTACCCATGGCAGGTACAGTGTATTTGAATGGAGGAGACATTACATGGAGGTGATTTGCCTTGACACATGATCCTCCATCAGCAGCCATTTTATGGCAAGCATACTTTATAAAATATATAAATGGCTATATTAGTGCCATCTAGTCATCTGACATACAGATTGATCCACAAGGTAGCCAACCTCGTTAATGCAAGCCTATCCATGGGTTAACAAACAGAAACTCCTGTACCCATCTGTTTATATACTAGATAGTGTCATCACAGATTTTTTTTCTTGAGCATAAACAAAGCAGATTTCATTGCCTACAGTTACTTGAAGTTGGGTGACTTTGCTCTCTACATGAGACCACATACCTTGTGCATTTTTTCAGGATATGAACTCCTCATCTCTATGTATACAGATGCATCTGTAGCTACATTTGAGATCAGGAAGGGTTTGACCTGAAATATATTCTTGTATCTGAGCACCCCTTTTAATTGAAAAAAAAAAATCTGTGCTTTCACAAATTAATTTTGTCCTGGTGTTTTTCACCTATTTGTTCACCTTTTTTTTAGCCACCTGCAGTTTTTGTTACTTTTTTTCTGGCATTGTTTTGCGCATGGTGTGTTTCTCTAAGTAGCAATTGATTTCTAGTATTTTTCTCCTACAGAAGGTGTTGTCAAAATGCTTGGGAGAACAACAAAAGCTATTCAACATGCAGCATTTTTAAAAAGAAGCAAAAAGGACAAAAAAACGCCACCTACAGAACAAAAATGGCAGTAGCAAAAAAAAAAAAAAAACGCATGTGTGTCCTGCTTTTCATATTTCCCATAGACTTTCAGCTGCAAAAAATACTGGTGTAAAAACACATAGAGAAATGCAGAAAAACGCCAGAAAAAATGTGCGTGAGAGCACCCTTATAACAGCCACATGGCCAAGGTATAAATAAGGATCAGGAGGAAAGTGTTTTTATTAAAGAGGAAGATCAGAACCAATGTCAGGAAATATTATTACAATGAGAAATTATTATTTTTTGAATAAAAACAAAACAAAAATAAAAATACAATTATGAGACGCACAGGAGTGGGTGAAGCCACAGAGGGAGGTGCCCCTCCTCTAAAGAAATTAACAGTGAGATAAAAATATACTGGGCACTCACACTATAAGTAGAACCATGTGATTGCATTCCACATGGTTCCACAAATCCATGGTGTCAACCAATCCGTGCAGTCACAAAGGCAAATTCAAGATAATAAAAATACAATTATGAAACACACAGGAATGGGTGAAGCCACAGAGGTGAGCACCTCCGTCTGTGGCTTCACCCACTCCTGTGCGTCTCATAATTGTATTTTTATTATCTTGAATTCACCTTTGTGACTGCACGGATTGGTTGACACCATGGATTTGTGGAAAAATAAAAAATGTTTTACATGAAAACTAGATTTAAACAATAGGTGACTTTCTGACGGTGAATTCTGTTTTAGGCTGGGTTCACATCACGTTTTTGCCCTACATTTAAAGTTGTTGTCCGGGATTGGTAAGCTTGGTGTGTGTGGACAACAGTGCCCTAAATTTTACACTCATGCCTCTCCTACCTTTACCAGACAATTCTTATGCCACTTTTGCCATTGAGATAATCCCAGTTGGAAGTACCGTTTTTCTTACAGTCAGTGACGTACCGGGTCCCTTTCTGCCGAGCAAAGCCTCTTCTTCTGCCCAGCAGTGAGCCCGGTGACGTCACAGGCACTGATGGGCGGGCTTTAATGCTGCCCTAGCCTGTAAAATGCAGGCCTGCACATCTGGCGAGGCAGTAAGATGCCTTTGCTTCTCTGTATAACTTTTTCCATCTTGCCCTTTCCCTCCATATTTTATATATAATAAAATGATATGAATTTGGATATATTATTTCCACTGGCTTTTTTGTGTTGAGGCAGTAAGATGACCTGTCTTCAGGTCTGGACGTTTCTTGTTATCATAAGGTTCCCCCATATGACGGCAAGTGCCCTATATCGTACGATACTTGCATAGGCCCAGCATCTAGTAGTGAAGCCTACATTTTGGGCTGCCACTTCTATTGAAATCGCTTTAATTACTTTTTTGGCATTTGTTTACATTATGTATTAGTATCTATTTGTATATACATTATGTTGTTAGACCACATTTAACTCATGCCCTTCTGGATATGGTCTTTGTTCCTTTCCAGTCTCTGGTATGTTTCCCCTAATGAGAGTAAATCGAAACATGCATGTAAGGACTAGCTGCACTAGGACATTTTAGGGCCAAGCAGCTTGAGGGCAAGGTTCCGGACGGGGTCGTTCTTTTTAGGACGGGTGCCCTGTGGCTAGGACGATAGGGCCAGCATAGCACCCGTACCTTAGAGCTTTCTATGGACCTAGAACCCCCTTCCGCACCTGTCCGTTGCCTGCCTTGATTTTTCAGGATCATATCATCTGTTGTGTATCCACGAAGTCCGGACGAACCTCACGATATGGTAGGACTACTGGTTACTTTTTTAGGTGCCGCCTGAGGACGCGCTACATTTTTTCTGGAAGAGTAAAAATACTCCTCTTACCATTTTTGAGGAGTATTTTTAGCCGACGATGAGTACGAAAGTTACAGTAATTCAAATAGTTAATACGAAGGCCTACATAACATTAAGGGGTTGCTATTTATGCAGGGAAACCATTACTAGTACTCTAGAACTGTCTACCATGCATAAATAGCAAATTTAGACAATTTTAAATTTAGCTGAGGTCACTGTTGTTCTAAGGGGGTCGGTACCACTGAGGTCACTGTTGCTCTGAGGGGTGATACCACTGAGGTCACTGTCGCTCTGAGGGGTCGGCACCACTGAGGTCACTGTTGCTCTGAGGGGTCGGCACCACTGAGGTCACTGTTGCTCTGAGGGGGTCGGTACCACTGAGGTCACTGTTGTTCTGAGGGGTCGGTACCACTGAAGTCACTGTCGCTCTGAGGGGGTCGGTACCACTGAGGTCACTGTTGCACTGAGGGGGTCGGTACCACTGAGGTCACTGTCGCTCTGAGGGTGTCGGTACCACTGAGGTCACTGTCGCTCTGAGGGGGTCGGCACCACTGAGGTCACTGTCGCTCTGAGGGGGTCGGCACCACTGAGGTCACTGTTGCGTTGAGGGGGTCGGCACCACTGAGGTCTCTGTTGCACTGAGGGGGTCGGTACCACTGAGGTCACTGTTGCTCTGAGGGGGTCGGCACCACTGAGGTCACTGTTGCACTGAGGGGGTCAGTACCACTGAGGTCACTGTTGCACTGAGGGGGGCGGTAACACTGAGGTCACTGTTGCACTGAGGGGGTCGGTACCACTGAGGTCACTGTTGTTCTGAGGGGTCGGTACCACTGAAGTCACTGTCGCTCTGAGGGGGTCGGTACCACTGAGGTCACTGTTGCACTGAGGGGGTCGGTACCACTCAGGTCACTGTCGCTCTGAGGGTGTCGGTACCACTGAGGTCACTGTCGCTCTGAGGGGGTCGGCACCACTGAGGTCACTGTCGCTCTGAGGGGGTCGGCACCACTGAGGTCACTGTTGCGTTGAGGGGGTCGGCACCACTGAGGTCTCTGTTGCACTGAGGGGGTCGGTACCACTGAGGTCACTGTTGCTCTGAGGGGGTCGGCACCACTGAGGTCACTGTTGCACTGAGGGGGTCAGTACCACTGAGGTCACTGTTGCACTGAGGGGGGCGGTAACACTGAGGTCACTGTTGCGCTGAGGGGGTCGGTACCACTGAGGTCACTGTTGCTCTGAGGGGTCAGCACCACCTAGGACACTGTTTCTGTGATTTTATGACTGTTAAAGGGTTTGTCCTAAGATCGATATTTATCATCTGTCGTTAAAGAGGACCCCTCACCTCTCCTGATTTGTCTGTTTTGGTTACTATAACGCTTACAGGCGTTATTGCGACCTCTGGGTGCCGCCGTGCACCACTATATTTGAGTGTCATTGAGCACTCTTATTATAATATTTTTTCTTGTTGATCTGTTATATTTTGCGGGACTTTTATTAATCTGACTGATTAAAAGTTATGTTTTATTAGGGATCAGTGTTTACTATTTTTCTAGATTCTGTACCCCGTGGTGATAGTGTTATTAATTATCATACACTACTTACTCAATTGAACAAAATGATTGCATAAAAATGTGAGTAACTAAGGCTACTTTCACACTAGCGTTTCACGGATCCGCTTGAACGGCATTTCAAACGGATCCGTCAATAACGGAGCCAAACAGAAGCAATTCAGACGGATCCGTTTGTACGGATCCGTCTGTATTACGGATCCGTTTGTCACGTTGGTTTCCGTTTTGTCATCCGTTTAGCGGATCCGTTTTGAAAGGAAAAGCATCTCTAGGTTCCATCTTCATGTATTGAGATCTATAGGGTTGTAATGCTCCTATATTTCTCCATGGCTATCTTGTTGAAGTTCCAAAGCTGGTCCGACTTTGATAATGGACCACACCTTTCGGACTCTTGTACACGACTACATGCACTTATAAAGATGTATAGTGTTCGTTAGCGGGCCATATGTCCCTGATCGTCGTACAGGAGTATTACAGAGCATCATGATGCTGACCATGTTGTGCCGCAAACTGGGCTATTGTCCTGCACTCATATGATCTATTAGTGCAAGACTATATCCCCGCGGGCAGCTCAACTAGCACAGGATGATTGTACACTATGATGCTGTGTACTCTCGTGTGCACGATCAATGCCACTACGGGACATATGGCCTGCTCACGGACCGTATGTCTCTTGGGGCATACAGTCGTGTGCAAGAGGCCTTAAAGGGGTTTTCTCATCTCATACAATGGGGGCATACCACTTTAAGATATACCTACATTGTCTTATAGGTGCGGGTCCCACGGCTGGGACCCTCACATATATTGAGAACGAAGCCAAGAAAGTAGATGAGGTTGCACTGTGCTGCCGCCCTCCATTCAGTTCTATGGGAGAGGCGGGGATTAGCGCTTGGTGGTGGACATACCATGGGAAATGTGTCCTACAGCAACAGTGCTCCCCGCTCCGTTCTCGATATAGGTGCGGGTCCTACCAATGTTACCACACCTATCAGACAATGGGGGCATATTCAAGTGAAATCCCCCCATTGTCTATGTGAATACCCCTTTAAAAACTCTATGTCCCTTGCGTGTCCCTTGTGGTAATCACACTAGTTATTTTAGCGTCATCGGGAAATCATTAAACGTTAAAATCACAATTAATGAATTCCTGATGATGCTGACAGACCGTGACTCCCACAAGGGCTCATATGAAAGGGCACAAGATTGAACAATGAACAAGCATTTGCTTGTTCATGTTCCAATCATAGGTTCTACGATCAATAAAGAGCCAAAATTTAGCTCATTATTGATGGGCAGGTGTTAATGGATCTTACGACATTGGCACTAATGCTGTTTTGATATAAAAACTACCAAGGGTGTTGTAATAAACGCACAGTAGTGAGACTAGGGTAGTTTTTATTTCAACACAGCTAGAGTGCCAATGTTCCCTGTACAGGACAATAAAAAGACAGACACAGTGCAGTAAAGTATAATTTTTTTTATTTTTTTTTTATGTCAATCAATAAATAAATAAATAAACAAAATATAAACTTTTTTTATTTTTTTCACAACTGTTCATAACTGGTAGGGGAGGTGGACTGTCGTGGACTTGCGCTGGGGCTGGCAATGGTAGCCCCCCTGTCCTGGCGAGCCACTGAGGATAAACTACGGGCCATAGGAAAGGATGCAGGGCGTAATTGAGGGGTGTGGAGAAAGGAAGGGTCTGAGGAGGAGGAGGGGACCCGAGCATGTGTAGAGGTGGAGGGAGTTTGAAAAGAAGTAGGAGGAAAAGGGGCAGGAGAAGAAAAAGAAGAAGAAGGAAACACATGCTCGGGGGGGTGGGAAGGGAAAGGTTGGCGGTACTGGCCACTGCTGTGGGATGGGGGGTAGGTGTGGGATGGGGGGTAGGTGTGGGATGGGGGGTAGGTGTGGGATGGGGGTGGGGGTGGGGGTTGGGGGCGGTGCATGATTTCCCATGACCCGTTCTCTACCATGATCTTAAACTGATGCAACTGCTCGGGCGTCATTGAGTCCATCAAACCGATCATGTTTAGCCCATAATGGTAGTTTGGGCTGCGTTGATGCGCCGACTCCGCCCCTTGCCAGCGGCGAATCAAGTCAGCACCAAACTCCATTTGATGTCGGGCAAAACCTTCTAGAGCGTCGGAAACGACCTCTACAAGGTTTGCATAATCGGCTCGACTTGGCCTACCAGATCTCTGCCCGCTCACCAGGGCTCTTAAATTTTGACGGAAACCTAAGAGCCTCTGTTGAGCGGAGGGACCCGGTAGGGGACCCGGATTATCCTGAGCCGATGCATCAGGGACAGGAGGGCTGGCGCTGGCGATCTGTTCCGGTTCCGCCTCAGGAGGTTGGTCAGGCTCCCGAGTGAGGCTGGCACTTCTGTAGGAAAAAAAAAAGGAAAGTTAGGAATTGTTCTTTAAATAATAAAACATCTATGTTCTATGCTATGTCTACCGTATAGCATAGGGGGCTGTCCAAAACAGGGGAGCCAAACGCTCCACTGTCTCAGACAGCCCCTTACACTCAGACGGAGAGAACAGTTGTCCATCTGACTGTGGGGGGCTGTCCAAAACAGGGGAGCCAAACGCTACCCTGTCTCAGACAGCCCCTTACACTCAGACGGAGAGAACAGTGGTCCATCTGACTGTGGGGGGCTGTCTAAAACAGGGGAGCCAAACGCTACCCTGTCTCAGACAGCCCCTTACACTCAGACGGAGAGAACAGTTGTCCATCTGACTGTGGGGGGCTGTCTAAAACAGGGGAGCCAAACGCTACCCTGTCTCAGACAGCCCCTTACACTCAGACGGAGAGAACAGTTGTCCATCTGACTGTGGGGGGCTGTCTAAAACAGGGGAGCCAAACGCTACCCTGTCTCAGACAGCCCCTTACACTCAGACGGAGAGAACAGTTGTCCATCTGACTGTGGGGGGCTGTCTAAAACAGGGGAGCCAAACGCTACCCTGTCTCAGACAGCCCCTTACACTCAGACGGAGAGAACAGTTGTCCATCTGACTGTGGGGGGCTGTCTAAAACAGGGGAGCCAAACGCTACCCTGTCTCGGACAGCCCCTTTACAATTTATTTTTTAAACAGTTGTTATAAATATTTACCTTTTTGGTGCCATGGCCTTTCGTAGGAACCCCAGGGCCGCCGTATGGATGTATGTGGCCCCTGAGGTTCCTCCGGAGCCACTCGGGGCCTGACCCTCCTTGTTATAATCCCTCCTGAAGCGGTCCCGGATAGATCGCCAACGCGTTATAACCAGTTTGACTATGGAAAAAAACAATAAAAACTAAAATCAGCATGATGAAAGGAAAACAAGAATATTTTAATTTATTAAAATGCATATTGTTTTACTTACCATATTTCTCCTGAGCCGCCGCATCTAGATCCCCCCAGGTCTCTAAAAGTTCTGCAGAGATGTCCCTCCAGAGCCGCTGGGTATGGCGATAATCGGCGTGGTGGCGGTCGGCGTGGTCCCATAACGCTGGACGCGCCTCCACCAGTCGGATGAGGAGCAGGTTATTGATGCTCGGAAACCCGAACTCCTCATCCTCCCTGGTGGAGCCTAGGGAACCCTGAAAAAAAAGGAAATACAAAATTTAATGTAAATCCTAATACAAAATGCTAAATAAACTACTAAATTCAATACTTACACGTCTACGACCGCCACGCTCATTCCCGCGGACTCTGGAGGCGACTGGGGGATCCTCGCTGGCGGCTCTAGGTGCAGATTGCTAATACAAATAAAAAAAATTTTAGAAGACCGTACTTAAACCAATTTTTAAGAAATCTATATATATATATATATACTTACTTCTTGACAGCCCCGGTCCGGGCTTGGTCCACCTCCCCTGGATGCTGGTGAGCTGGCCCCGGCAGCACCGCCCACTTCGGGAGAGCCCTCCTCTGAAGATGATGAAGAAATCTATAATAAGAGCACATACTGATTAATGCAACAAATCAAACAGTAAAAAGTCCAAGTGTTGATTTTATACTTACGGGCCACTGGATATGGCGGCGCCTTCTGGGTGGGTTACGCCAGTCGATTGATGATGTCTTCTTAGATGACATCTGTACGCAACAAAATACCAGACAAAATGCAGATACCGTTAAAGGAACTTGTAGAGCACTATTTCCTCATATATCAAAATTTTTTTAGTTTTTTTTAATACTTACTTTTTAAAATATCGATATTGGCTTCCCCACCGCAGATCTCTTTTTTTCTTTTTTTGTACGACCCTAATAATAAAATAATTAAAAAAATTAATCCGACAGAAGCCATAATCCCCCCAAGTTACATAAACACCGCGAGAGACAGCAGCCCTGCATAGTGCCAGCAGCCCCCCACAATGACATCAGGCTCCCAGTTCCAAACAACTCTCCCACAGTGCCCAGAGCCCCCCCCAATGCCAGCAGCCCCCACCCACAGTTCCAGCCACAAACACCCCCGCACTGCCAGAAGCACCGCACAGTTCCAGCCTCAAAAAACCCTGCAGTTCCATCCAGAAGCACCGCACAGTTCCAGCCACAAACACCCCCGCAGTGCCAGCAAACCGCACAGTTCCAGCCACAAACACCCCCGCACTGCCAGAAGCACCGCACAGTTCCAGCCACAAAAAACCCTGCAGTTCCATCCAGAAGCACCGCACAGTTCCAGCCACAAACACCCCCGCAGTGCCAGCAAACCGCACAGTTCCAGCCACAAACACCCCCGCACTGCCAGAAGCACCGCACAGTTCCAGCCACAAAAAACCCTGCAGTTCCATCCAGAAGCACCGCACAGTTCCAGCCACAAACACCCCCGCAGTGCCAGCAAACCGCACAGTTCCAGCCACAAACACACCCGCAGTGCCAGCAAACCGCACAGTTCCAGCCACAAACACCCCCGCAGTGCCAGCAGCAAAGTTCTAGCCACAAACACCCCCGCAGTGCCAGCAGCAAAGTTCTAGCCACAAACACCCCCGCAGTGCCAGCAAACCGCACAGTTCCAGCCACAAACACCCCCGCAGTGCCAGCAAACCGCACTGTTCCAGCCACAAACACCCCCGCAGTGCCAGCAGCAACCACAGTTCCAGCCACACGCGCCCTCCCCCCCGGTGCCAGAAGCCCCCCCATAAAGGCAGCCCACACCACCAGTGGCAGCGGCTCCCATTGTTCCAGACACACACACCCCTTCCCAAGTGCCAGCAGCCCCCCCACCCTAGAAATAGAGAGAGAGATAGATAGATAGATGGATAGATAGTAAAAAAAGAGAGATAGACAAACAGACAAAACTTCATACACTTACCAGTCTCAGCAAGTCGGTTCTCCAAAATGGCCGACGATGAGGGGAGGGACAGATGAGGGGGAGGGACAGGAAGTTACTGGGCATGCGCAGAAACATGAACGGTTTCGAACGGATCCGTGTCAAAGCGGAGCCATGACAGACGGATCCGTCCCCATTGACTTGCATTGTAAGTCAGGACGGATCCGTACGCCTCCGCACGGCCAGGCGGACACCAAAACGCTGCAAGCTGCGTTCGGGTGTCCGCCTGCTGAGCGGAACGGAGGCCAAACGCTGCCAGACTGATGCATTCTGAGCGGATCCGCATCCATTCAGAATGCATTGGGGCCGTATGGATCCGTTCGTGGCCGCTTGGAAGAGCCTTCAAACGGATCCTTCAAGCGGACAACCGAACGCTAGTGTGAAAGTAGCCTAAAGCATTTTTTAACTCAATCCCTTCATTTCAGGGACTCAAAAATAATTGGACAAATGAAATAATTGTAAATACAATGCTAATTTCTAATACTTGGTTGAAAACCCTTTGTTGGCAATGACTGCCTGAAGTCTTGAACTCATGGCCATCACCAGACGCTACGTTTCCTCCTTTTTAATGGTCTGCTAGGCCTTTACTGCAGCGGTTTTCAGTTGCTGTTTGTTTGTGGGCCTTTCTGTCTGAAGTTTAGTCTTTAACAAGTGAAATGCTCTATTGGGTTCAGATCAGGTGACTGACTTGGCCATTCGAGAATATTCCACTTTGCTTTAATAAACTCCTGGGTTGCTTTGGCTTTATGTTTTGGGTCATTTTCCACCTGTATTATATGGCTGGATTTGAGCACACAGTATGTCTCTAAAAACCTCAGAATTAATCTGGCTGCTTCTGTCCTGTGTCACATCATCAATGACCAGTGCTACTGGCAGCCATGCCCAAGTAATCACACTGCCTCTGCCGTGTTTTACAGATGATGTGGTATGCTTTGGATCATGTTGTACCATGCCATACTTTTTTCTTTCCATCATTCTGGTAGAGGTTGATCTTGGTTTCATATGTCCAAAGAATGTTCTTCCAGAAGTGTGCTGGTATTTTAAGAGGTTTTTTTTTAAGCAAAGTCTAATCTAGCCTTATTATTGTTGCTTGCACTCTGCAGTGGACCCTCTGTATTTACTTTCATGTAGTCTTCTCTTTATGGTAAATTTGGATATTGATACCCCTACCGTATTTTTCGCCCTATAAGATGCTCTTCTTTCCCCCGTCTTATGGGGCGAATGCTAACTTTGCTAACACTGATACACCGCCGGCCGCGATGCTGCACAGCGCAGATGGCGATGTATCAGTGGGGAGGTAAGAGGGGCTGGGGGCCAGCATGTGGTGTTGTAATAGCAGCAGGGCCCGGTGCAGTCACTGTATTCTATTACACCGGGCCCCGCTCACTGTAATATTCATATGTAAGGCATTAATGTAGGAATTAAACTATAGCAATCCGCTGCATACTCTCTTCAAACTCCCGTAGCAGGCAGACCGGGTGGCAGCGTAATGTCACTCACCACATCACGCGCCTGCTCTGCTTGCTTCATTCATAATGTGGGAGGAGCAGGCACTTGACGTAGCAATTTACACTGCCGCCCCGCCTGCTACAGGAGTTTCAAGTGAGTGCACAGAGGATTGCTGTACTTTAATGCCTACACGTTATATATGAATACTACAGTGAGCGGGGCCGGTGTAATAGAATACAATGACTGCACCGGCCCCCGCTGCCGTTACAACACAAGATGCCGACCCCTACCCCCTGTATTGGGGGTCATTCACTCACAGGGACACTGTTATGGGGGGGATCTGTGTATGACACATATATAGCATAAGATGCTATGTATGTGTCATCCACAGATTCCCATAACAGTGCCATCCAGAGATCCCCATAGCAGTGCCATCCACAGATTCCCTTATAACAGTGTGTCATCCACAGATCCCCTCCATAACAGTGCGTCATCCACAGATCCCCCATAATTATGTCATCCACACACCACCATTAGTTCAAAACCCATTAGTTCAAAATATTTGTTTTTCTTATTTTCCTCCTCAAAAACCTTGGTGCGTCTTATGGGCCGGTGCGTCTTATAGGGCAAAAAATACGGGTATATCCTGGAGACTGTTGTTCACATGGTTGGCTGTTGGGAAGGGGTTTCTCTTCACCATGGTAATTATTCTGCGATCATCCACCACTGCTGTCTTCTGTGGGCGTCCAGGTCTTTTTGCTTTGTTGCGGTCACCAGTGCTTGCTTTCTTTCTCAGGATGCACCAAACTGTAGATTTTGCCACTCCTAATAGTGTAGAAATTTCTCGGATGTTTTTTTTTTTCTGCTTTCGTAGATGAAGGATGGCTTGTTTCACCTGCATGTAGAGCTCCTTTGACCGCATGTTTACTTTTCAGCAAAATCTTCAAAATGCAGGCACCACACCTCAAATCAACTCCAAGCCTTTTATGTGCTTAATTGAGAAATAAATAATGAAGGAATTTCCCACACCTGACCATGAAACAGCCTTTGAGTCAATTGTCCAATTACATTTGGTTCCTTTAAAAACAGGGTGCCACATGTAAAGGAGCTGAAACTTCTAAACCCTTTATCCAATTTTAATGTGGATACCCTCAAATGAAAGCTAAAAGTCTGGACTTTATGCATTATCCATTATATAACTATTACTTAAATATGTTTTAAAAACTAAATTTTGTGTCAGTGTCCAAATATATGGGGACCTAACTGTATGTATTTTTTACAATGGAACGCTATAGTGACAGATGCCACTGCCATCGGAGGCATCTATTTAACATATACCTTCTTTTTGTATATGTTAAATATAATACAAAAACGTGATGTGAACCCAGCCTTAGAGACTTTGATACCCTCCTTTTATGAACCAATCCACTACATAAGGTACCATACACATCCCCTAAACTGATGAATTTGACTAATAGCAGAGTCACTTTTGTGAACTCTCTTGTAGAGCTGACCCCTTTCCCTGATATTATTACTGGGCCATCTCACAGTAGTTTCAAATATATGTTTAACTGATCTGGCAGAGAATCAGTTACTGCCTTCCCTGCCAGAACCCATTGACTATACTGGCATCTGGCGGGGATCTGGCCACTTTCTGGCATGAATGCCAGGTTTCAGCTGGACAAAAACTGGTGCATATAGCATTTTTTGTCTGGTCGAGACCCAACACTCATGCCAGAAGCGGCTGGATTCAATTATAGTCAAAGCGGTCCAGCTGTGAATGGCAGTATCCGGTTAGGCTGAATTCAGTGAACTCCAGTAGTAGTCAAGCTTGAGAGAATTACTTATACTATAATGTTAAGGGAACCTATTCTGCAGCAAAGGTTTTTCAGTAGCAGTTAAATAAGCAGTTAGACTAAGGCTACACTTACAATTTTTATATCTTTTTCATATATTTTATATCTTGCAAATATCTTTGTGATATTTCTCTCCATAAGAATGCATGGGCGAGCTTGAAAATCCCTTTTAAATTGCTCTGGTCAAGTTGCTAGTGATTTTTGTTTCTAATTGCTACATATTGGAATTTCTAACTGATTTACTTGCTACATATTGGAATTTCTAACTGATTTACCTGCTACATATTGGAATTTCTAACTGATTTTAAAGCTTTTTTTTTCCTTTTTATGTCAGACTTACATTTTGTGCCTGTGTTTTTTGCAGCAGTTTTCTGTAATCCCAACAATAACACAGTGATTGCGGAAAAAAACCCATCAAAAATCGCATCTCAGCCACAATGTGTAAAAGCCCAGTCATAGAGAAAAATGAAAATATTTGGAAATCTCTTGAACATTGCTTGCTAAGTTCTGGATTAATCGATTGAGAGGGAACATTTTTGTAACACAAAATCTAAGTGTAGTCTTAGTTGTGCTCTCAAGTGGCTAATCAGTTAGTTAATAAGTGTAACATAGAAAATTAATGGTAAGGAATAACAAGAAATAATTTGATTTGTTCCTATTTTCAGCAGGTGACTACACCAATATTCCAGAAGAACAATTTCTATTACCTCCAGTTTACACATCAGAATATCATATGTATGATGACAATCAGTCAATTACTCCATCTTTGCCTTCGGTTCTTTACAGCAGAGATCTGTCCAGTGATCCCACTGATTACCTGGAACCTTCATCTCATCAATCACAGAGTGATCAACAAGTTACAGGTCACAGAGGAAGTGAAATGTTTACATGTTCTAAATACGAGACACATTTTAACACAAATGTGAGTTTTTCTATGCTGTCTATGCACAAGCAAATTCACAGTAATGAAAAGTTGTTTCCATGTTCAGAATGTAGGAAATGTTTTGGCAAAAAATCTGATTTTGCTAGACATCAGAGAACTCACACAGGGGTACGACCATTTTTATGTTCAGAATGTGGAAAATGTTTTACTGTTAAATCACATCTGATTGAACATCAAAGAACTCACACGGGGGAGAAGCCATATTCATGTTCAGAATGTGGAACTTGTTTTGCCATGAAATCTAATTTTCTTAGACATCAAAGAGTTCACACAGGACTAAAGCCATTTTCATGCCCAGAGTGTGGTAAATGTTTTAGTCAGAAATCAAGTTTATTTCAACATCTAAGAATTCACACAGGTGAGAGGCCATTCCCATGCTCAGAATGTGGGAAATGTTTTAACCATAAATCAGATCTTAATAGACATCAGAGAATTCACACAGGGGAGAAGCCATTTGCGTGTCCAGAATGTGGGAAGTGTTTCAACAGGAAATCAAATCTTTGTGAACATCAAAAAACTCACAGATTGTGGGATATGTTTTACTCAGATATTGGCCCTTGTTGAATATCAGAACCTTCACTATCTCTTAAAAGAATTATTAAACAAATATCACAGCAATTTCTAGGGATTTTTCATGTATGTCTCAGTGTGATCTTTCAACAGAAAGCATAATATTGTACAACAATATACAGGGGATATACAATACTACATGGACAAAAGTGTTGTGACTCACTTCTTAGTCAATGAATTTGGTTGTTTCATTTGGTCCCATTGCTACAGGTGTATAACATCCAGCATCTAGCCATGCAGTCTGCCTTTACAATCATTAAAGGGGTCTACAGTTTGTTTAAACTGATGATCTATCCTCTGGATAGATCATCAGCATCTGATCGGCGGGGTTCCGAGACCCCCGACGATCAGCCGTTTGAGAAGGCAGCGGCGCTCCAGCAGCGCCGCGGCCTTCTCACTGTTTACCGCTGGCCCAGTGACGTCCCGACTAGTATCAACTTGCCTGGGCGCGGCTAAGCCCTGTTCACTTGAATGGAGCTTAGCCCTGCCCAAGAAAGTTGATACTAGTCGTGACGTCACTGGGCCAGCGGTAAACAGTGAGAAGGCCGTGGCGCTGCTGGAGCACTGCTGCCTTCTCAGACAGCTGATCGGCGGGGCCCGGGTGTCAGACCCTTACCGATCAGATGCTGATGATCTATCCAAAGTATAGATCATCAATTTAAACAAACTGCAGAACCCCTTTAATGAAAGAATAGGTCCTTCTAAAGAGCTCACTGAATTCAAGCATGGTATTGTAATAGGAGGTCACCGCTGCAATATGTCAGTTCATGAAATGTCTTTCCTACTAGATATTTCATGATCAACTGTGAGTGGCACTGTTGCAGAGTGGAAGTGTTAAGGAACCACAGCAACTCAGTCACAAAGTGGCAGACCGTGTAAGCTTGTGCATAAAAGTCACCAGTTCTCTGCTGATCAGTAGTTGTAGAGTTACATACCTCCATAGCATAAAAACTGTGTGCCATGAGCTTCATGGCATGATTCTCCATGGCTGAACAACTACGTGCAATATGTACATCACCAAGCACAATGACAGTACCTCAGATGCAGTGGTGTAAAGCATGAAGACTTGAGTAAGGTAAGTAAGTCTGAGGAATGAGTCTGGGTTTGAGGAATAGCCAAAAAAGGTGGTCAGTCAGCACATACCAAACCGCAGTAGCACATTGCTATGGCAGGGAACAACATTAAAAGACAGAAACATGCAATGCGACAATAAACTGCAATATAGAGTACAAAATTGCTTAATAATAACAAGTGCTACACTATAAGTGCAAGATACTTGGCAAATCGTTTTGTACAAAATTATTTGAGCCCGCCTGCCGAGCGTCAAGGCGATCTCTGTTAGACGGGTTCCTACGCTAAATTCTACCTGTTAGGTGCCATGACGGCTACCATACACTTCAGGGAGTGTAGGTTCCACGTTCCTGCATTGAATACTACCTGTTAGGTGCCATGACGGCTACCATACACTTCAGGGAGTGCAGGTTACACAGCAGGCCCACTCCACAACACCACCGGCGCCAAACGGCTACCAAGGATTGCAATGAGAGTCCACAAACTATCTCACTCCTGGTGCCATGGCTTCAGTGAGTGAGGGGGAGCAGGCCTGACTATGTACTAACACTAATTAAAATCAGCCTATAGGGCAGACAGGATGGTCAGGAGTGCATGACTGAGGAGGCAGCCACACCTCCAGTACAAACTGCAAAGAAAAGCCAAAAAAGGGGGTCAGTCAGCTGTCTAACTGCATTGTGTCAACTGTAAGGTTTGGTGGAGGAGGGATAATGCTATTGGTTTCTTTTTAGGAGTTTGCCTAGTTCTATGCTTCCAAGCTGGGAACAGTTTGGGGAAGGCACTTTTCTGTTCCAGCATAACTGTTCCCCAGTAAACAAAGCAAGGTCCATAAAGGCATGGTTGGTTGAATGTGGTGTGGAAGAACTTGACTGGCAAGCACAGAGCCCTGACCTCAACCCGTTCAAACACTTTTGGAATGAATTAGAAAGGATGTTGCAACCCAGGCCTCTTATCTAGCATCAAATGTTCTGGATGAATTGGCAAAAGTTCCCACAGTCAGACTACCAAAATCTTATAGAAAGCCTTCTCAGAAGAGTGTATTAGCTGCAAATGGTGGACCAACTCCATATAAATGGAGAATGGTATGTCATATAAGCTCCTATAGGTGTAATGTGTAGGTGTCCCAGAACTTTTGTCTACATAGTGTAGTATAAATAATTTTAGTGCATACATTGCAATGAGATATCATCAGAAGTAGCCATAATATCTCATTAAAATGAAAAAAAAAAGAAAAAAAAAAGTGCAAATAACAACAACTGGATAGGACAGAAGCAAAGGTATAATCAATTATGTTAATACTGTATATAGTTAAAATTATATATGAAAAGGAACACTGTAGCAATTCTGAATGGTTCCACCCCAGACAGCATAAAAACACTGAAATCTCATCAAATCTAAATAAAAAATCTATCAACTTATCTATGAAACACATTATTCAATAGTATAACACTATACCCAGTCATAGACCAGTGAGCTGCTTGTGGGGCACAAATTGTTGTACTTTATCATGTAGAAATGCAGTAAATTATTGTATGACTTCTAATCTGTGAGGGAGAAAACTTTGTTTTCACCTTCTCACATTGACATACCGCCTGGCAGCAGTTTACAGATGGTATTGAGTATGTAAGAATGGATATAAAGGAGTACATCTAAAATCAATAACTGGGCTATAAAGGCTGCCTTAGGCTGCATTCAAATAAGTGCTATGAACTCCGGCAGAAGAACAGATTGCCAGAATTCATTGTATCCGTCATCTTTTAGCCAGACAAAAAATACTACACGCAGCATTTTTTATCTCCTGCTGAAAGCCGGCATATATGCCGGAGAGCGGCCAGATCACATTATAGTGAATGGGGATCTGGTAGTACATCCATAATGTGTGACTTTTTTAAGCCACAATTGTGGTGTAAAGACATTGATAAATGTCCCCCGTTGTACCTCATGCTAGCTGTAAATTTGGGTTAATATTATTATTTTTTATTCATAAAGAAATTCAGAATTTACAGAAAATTTTAAAAAATTCTCAATTTTCTAAATTAGAATTTCTGTGCTTTTAAGACAGATTGTAATACTTCATAAAATAGTTATTAATCAGCATTCACCATATGTCTACTTTATGTTGGCATCATTTTGTAAATATAATTTTACTTATTTTTTAGGACATTTCTAAAACTGTACCAATTCAGTTATAACGTGATTTTGAAGCAGCTTACATAATAGAAACCCATATACAACCATTTTAGAAACTACACCTCTCAAATTATGTTATTATTTTACAAACTTTGTTAACCCTTTAGATGTAAGTGAAATATGAAACTGTCATTTGTTTTTCTGTTAATCCATTCTTTCCTGTCACACAGTAAGGCTTAGTTCACACGAACGTGTGTGATCTGTGGCCGTATTGCGGCCCGCAAATCGCGGGTCGCAATATACGGCCACAGTTCCGTGTGCATTCCGATTCACGGATGCGGACCCATTCACTTCAATGGGTCCGCAAATCCGGAATAGCGGAACGGCCGCACGGGACGGGACCCCTCGGAAGCACTACGGAGTGCTTCCGTGGAGTTACGTCCCGTACCTCCGTTCCGCAAAAAGATAGAACATGTCCTATCTTTTAGCGGAACGGGCGGATCGCGGACCCATTAAAGTGAATGGGTCCGCGATCCGATGCGGCTGACCTACGGCCGGCGATCGTGCATTGCGGCCCGCTATTTGCGGGCCGCAGCACGAGCACAGGTCACACACGTTCGTGTGAACTCGGCCTAAGGGTTAACAGCAAAATAAACCAATATTTATTACCCAGATTGTGCAGTTTGCAGAAACACTACATATGTGGTCGTCATATGACTTTTGGAGGGCAGATTATGCTGGAATTGTTTTTGGTCACTATGTCTTATTTGAAGAGAGTAGCCCTGATGAGGTACCACTGGAGTGGAAAACCCAAAAAAGTGACTGCATTTTGGAAACTAAACCCCTCAGGGAATTTATTGAGGGGTGTATTAAGCACATTGAACCCACATTCATTTCACAGAATTTAGAAGCTCTTAGCTGTGAAAATGACAAATGTAATTTCTTCCTATAAAATGTTGCTTTAGCTCCAAAGTTTTCACTTTGAACAGTGGTAATAGGAGAAAAAGCATCCCCTCATTTGTTACCCATTTTCTCCTGTACACAGAAAAGCTCTAAATGTGATGATAAACTGCTGTATGGGCAAAAATAAACATATTAGGTATCACCGCTTCCGAAAAAGTCTGAATTATTAAAAAAATATCTCATATGCGGTGAACGCTGTAACAGAAACAAACAAAAAAAGCATGATTTGACATTTTAATAATCACCTCATCCTTCCCAAAAAATAGGATAGGACTGTTCTATTATGGGTCGAACGTTCCATAAATTATTCATTATTAATTATCCATATGGATTGCACACGGCTTTTTTGGCGTTTTATTTTTTTTTCTGTGTGGTTTAAAATGGTATTAAGTATCGCAATACTTTTTTCTGGTATCGAAATCCAATCAAAATGTTGGTATCATGACAACGCTACACTGGATTATGAAAACTGAAAATTAAAAAATTTCCACTTATATGGCATTTCAGTGCCCAATATGTTGTGCCTAGCATGTGCCATCTGAGACACACAACGCCCTTTAAATCGTTTGGCGGGTTCCATGGAAATGCCATAAATATGGACGTAAACAGCTGTTTGCGTACGCCACAGGGTTCATAAGGGAAAGACCACCTTTTGACTTTTGCAGTGCAAATTTTGATGGATTGTCTTATGGACGCCATGTTGCTATTGAACAGCCTCTGAGGTACCAGTACAGCCTTTTTTTGAGAACAATATGTTTATTTTTCTCTCAACGGAGCTGTGTGAGGTCTTATTTTTTACCATTATCATTGGTTCTATTTTGGGGTACATACAATTTTTTTATCTCTTTTTATTTTGCTTTTTGGTAAACGGGATAAAGAAAAGGCAGCAATTCTGCCATTCCTTTTTGGGTTTTGTTGTTTTGTCACACACTGTGCGGGAAGTACATGTTATCTTTTTTCTGTTTTTCAGTATCATTACAGTGTTACCAATTTTATATAGTTCTTTTTTACGTTTTACCACTTTTACATAAGGCATTTTTCTAAAGCCATACATTTTTATTTTTCAGGCATTCATTTTGTGTGGGGGCTAATTTCTTTTTGCAGGAATGAGGTGCCAATTCCATTGGTAGCATTTTGGTGTACATGGTACTTTTTGGTGCTATTTTTATAGAGCTGTTCATTTTGTATGCAGTGATACCTAATATGTCAATTTTTTTTATTGTAAATGGCTTGAGAGTAAAGGGGTACTTTTTTCACTTATTTTTTATTTTTATAAAAATAACATTATTTTTTTGTTTAATTTTTATCTTTGTCCCACTATGGGACTTTGACTTTTCAGGGTTGGATCCCTATTTCAGTGCAGCACAATACATGTTTTATTGTACTGCATTGAACTGTCAGTTTTACACTGACAGTTTGCCCATGAGACCCAATCTGGGGGCTGGGCCTCATAGGCTTCTGTAGCTGGTAGGCCCTGAGACCTATGTGAACCCTGGGGATGCCTTAGCAACCATTGGAACCCCATGATCACAGCTTGGAGGGGCTGATGGGTTCAGAGAGGGATTCCCCTCACTCTGCAAAGCCTATAGATGCAGAAGTCAGCATTGGCCACGGCATCTGAGGGGTTAATATGCCGGCAGTTGCATTTATCTGTTACTGATAGCCGGACCCTGTCCCTGATCAAGCGAGCGCAACTTTTGCACCCGCTTGATCAGCACATCGTACTTGTTCGGCACTGGGCAGCAAGTCACTTCCCACTGTGACAGAAACTAGAGTGCCGAGCGTACAAAAAAAGGGTCTCGCCCAGTTCCTCCCAAAATGCAATACAAAAGTACTAATCCCCTAGGGGACAGAGGGGGTAAAACTTTAAGATTATAAAATATCCGCGCTGAAACATGGGTAGAACCTATAAAATCAATAAATACAACAGCTCAAGGTGGGCCTATACGAACATACGCTGAATGGTGCCAGTATGTATAAATAAGGAACGCTCTCAACCATCAATGGCTGTACAAGTTGGTGGTTGGATCTTTTCCAGTGTGATGGGCTTCAAGGAGATTAATTTCCTAATTTGATGGAGATTAAAAATCCCATAGGCAGTAGTACCATTCAGGAAAAATTCCAATGATGAACTTCAGCGTAGATAGGAAACGGGAGAAAATATCCCTGATACACCCTATCCACTTCCCACTGTGCCGTCCATGTAGAACGCTCGGTGTAAAGGGGTTAAAAATGCATGTACTCAAACACACAATGTGGCCAAAACATCTTACACATAAAAACAACGTAAATGTAATGTATTAACTTGTGCAAATCTCATGTATACCACAAGCATATACATGAACAAAAGCTTGTGCCCCTAAAAACACTGGAGCATAGTCTAATATATTCTAATATATAGTCATTAGCCACACATTAGTGCATCCCAATAAATTAGAATATCATTAAAAAGTTGTATTATTTCAGTAACTCAATTTAAAAAAAACTCATATACTATATATATTCACTACACACAGAATTTCTATTTTAAGTGTTTATTTTAATGTTGATGATTATGGCTTATAGTTAATGAAAACTCAAAAGTCAGTATCTCAAAAAATTAGAATATTATATAAGACCAATTTCAAAATTATTTTTAATACAGAAATGTTGGCCTGCTGAAAAGTATGTACAGTATATGCACTCAGTATTTGGTCAGGACTTCTTTTGCATCAAATACTGCATCAATGTGATGGGATGTGAAAGCGATCACGATGTGGACCTGCTGAGATGTTATGAAAGCCCAGGTTGCTTTAATAGTGGCCGTCAGCACATGATTGTTGGGTCTGCTGTCTTTTATCTTCCCCTTGACAATACCCCATAGATTCTCTATGGGGTTTAGGTCAAGTGACTTTGCTGGCCAATCAAGCACAGTTATAATGTGGTTGTTAAACCAGGTATTGGTACTTTTGGCAGTTTGGGCAGGTACTGTTGGAAAATGAAATCAGCATCTCCATAAAGCTTGTCATCAGAGGGAAGCATGAAGTGGTAGATGATTGCGCTGACTTTGGACTTGATATAACGCAGTGGGCCAACACCAGCAGATGACATGGCTCCCCAAACCATCATTGACTGTAGAAACTTTACACTGGACCTCAAGAAATTTGGATTGTGTGCCTCTCAACTCTTCCTCCAGATTCTGGGATCTTGATTTCCAAATGAGATTTTGTGTGAAAATAATAAATATATCAGTCTTACATCTAATCACTAATATGTTCGTATCTGTAACTATTTGTGAAAGTTCCTGTTGGAGAGATTATAAGAAATTTCTGAGAACTTTGATAAAGTATTTCCGTGAACTAGGTTTCCTATTCTATTGATTTGGAATGAACACAGAGAGGAAATCCAATGGGATATATCTATATGGTAGAGTAGCATGTTTAGAGAAGGCTGCCTTTGATTCATGTGAGACACCATCAGAGATACATTAATGTTGTAGAGAGGATACAACAAAGATTGTAAAGAAATAGGAGATGCTAGGACTATTTTCAATATCAACCCAATGCAGATGAGTATATAACCTCCACCATGAAGCTAAATTAGAGAGATGTGTTGCAATATAATAGTTATACATATCAAGGATGTTAAATCTCTCTACACGCTTGTCTTTGGGCAGAAGATGATATGCTAATCTAGGTCTTGGGGCTGCACCACACCTCCAGCATATATGGAAGGTCTGGTGATAGATTCAGTGAAGTCGCACAGAGGTGAAATACCATTGGTGCAGTATCTTATAATTAGTTTCCTGAAACTTACAGGAGATAGACATCCTATGAGTGAAGTTAAAGACCGTATTCCACAGCTCCTCAGTAAAAGAGTGTTCCCATCGACCATCTTTCATCAATCCAAACAATAGCGAAATGCCGTGAGGAAAAGCAAAGCTTCTCAAATTGGGTAAGCAAGGATTGCAGAAGGGACTGAGAGGGCAGAGAAGCCAGACAACTTTGCAACTGGAAATATCTGAGCCACGCGCCAGGAGTAGTACCAGAGTCAGTGATTAAGTCAGACAGAGGCCTAAGACTTGTATCCTCCAGGTCTCTCATCTGTGGAATAGAATCTACTTGGGAAGAAAAAAGACATATCTTTCAGTGATGCAGGGAAAAGTGGCATCAGAGGGCCTGAGTGGACATTAAATTGGAATGAAGTCTCCATTGATTCAGTAAGGACTCCAACAAAGGGGATATAGTAAGGCTAGTCAGTGAGACTTCTCCTGGCAAACAAGACCCCCTGTGGTTGGACTGTATTACCAGTTATTGAATCTGTGAAGGAAAAGTTCCTAGACACATTTACTACTTATAATATAAAGTGAAATTAGGCAGCCCAATTCCATCTCAAATCAGCATTGGAATGGAAGTAAACTTGGAGGATTGGCCACACACCTTATAGGGAAATTTCCCGGTGGGCCGATGCCCAGGGGGTTCGCCTGTGCCCTCCTCACAGCGAGCTAGTGGAAGTTTTTGGGACTTCAGGTTCCGGCACACACATGTGAGGACGCAAGGAGAAAGGGCTCCGCAACTTCAGGCCAAATACTAGGGTTTTAGCCACAAAACAGGGAATATTAACCCCCAGAACATCATCTGCAGCGTGATACTCATGGAGAAATTCATAGTGCACAGAAGCTCCCCGCTACCCGAGTCTCCTCTCCCACAGCGAGACAGCAACAACCAGTCGAGAGGCAAAATAGCCGTCAAGAGGCAGAGATTCACACGCTCATCGTCTCAACCTCCCATGCAACTATTGGACAGTGGGTCTCAGAACACAGAGACGGATGCTCCCCTGCCGATACAGTGGCTCACAATCTCTAGTAGCTATAGTCTGTAATATTATTACACTCCCGAAATACATCCAAGCCCCTCTTGAATTCTTTTAGTGAACTCACCATCACCACCTCCTCAGTCCGAGAGTTCCATAGTCTCACTGCTCTTACCATAAAGAATCATCTATGTTTGTGTACAAACCTTCTTTCCTCCAGACGCAGAGGATGTCCCTTCATCACAGTCATAATCCCGGGGATAAATAGATGATGGGAGAGATTTCTGCACTGATATTTATACATATATATACATAGTTATTAGATCTCCCCTCAGTCATCTTTTTTCTAAAGTGAATAACCCTAATTTTGATAATCTTTCAGGGTACTGTAGCCCACCCATTCCGGTTATCACTATAGTTGCCCTTCTCTGACCCCTCTCCAGCTCTGCGATGTCTGCCTTGTTCACAGGGGCTCAGAACTGTACACAGTACTCCATGTGTGGTCTGACTAGTGATTTGTTAAGTGGTAGGATTATGTCCCTTTTGATGCAACCCATTATCTTATTGGCCTTGGCAGCAGCTGCCTGACACTGGATTCTACAGCTTAGTTTGCTGTTCACAAAAATTCCTAGGTCCTTTTCCATGTCAGTGTTAGGGTCCATTCAGATGTCGTAGTGTTTTGCAGACCACAAAACACTGACGCTGAACATCACCAGCACTTATTAGATTATTCCCATAAAGTATGTACCTCTCACATCTAGATTTTAGGATGCTTTTAAAAATATCCCATTTTGTGGCTGTATTTTAATTTTTGAGGACTTTGTCCCAGTTAGTTAGGCCTGTGGCCTCTCTTAGTTGGCTAAATGTTGCTTTTTTGAAGTTTTGTATTTTTGTTCCTCCCTGAAGAAACGCTCTTTTGAATGACAATTGGAAAGTCATTATTTTATGGTCACTATTTCCCAGGTGTCCCCCGACCTGCACATCTGTTGTTCTGTCAGGTCTATTGGTTAATACTATGTCCAATGTGGCCATCCCTCTAGTCGGGTCCTGAACCAGTTGGGAAAGGTAATTGTCTTGGAAAGGTAAATGTTAAGTGAAGTTAGAAACTGATGCCGCTACGGTCACTATATTTAATATATGCAGGCCTAATTCTGCTCAGGCGACCTTGTTTAGGGACTTGAAGATAACAATTCTATAGGAGGGAGCGGGACAAGTATTAGTAGCAGGGGACCTCAATGTTGTGCATGATGCACAGTAGGATCACCATCACAGACAGGACCCACACACTAGGCCCTCAGGAATATATACCCTCTAACCCTTTTTGGGCCCCACAGGCCTAATGGATGTATGGAGATTCTATAACCCAACTGAAAGGGAATATACCGTACACACTACTCCCATGCTCAGCAGTCTTGGTCGAGGCTGGACTATGTCTTGGCGTCACCACTACTCATGCGGAGAACGGACTTAGCGGAGATATTGCATTTTGTCATATCAGACCATGCTCCTGTGGTCAGATCCATAGCCAAGAATACACCTAGGGGTACTGATTTTATATGGTGTCTTCCAAGTTACTTGGCAACTGATGAGGAGTTCACAGACAGACTGAAAGGGTGGTGGTGGGAATTCTCTGATAATAATGATGAACACAAAGAAGATCATATACTATTTTGGGAGACAGCAAAGGCTGTATTAAGAGGGAATATAATCTCATACACGCAGGCAAAGAAAAAAAAAAGGATTCGGGCTAATTATAATCAGGCCACTGACAGTATGAGTCGCGTATATGACCTTCTTAGCAGACCCAACGGACTCAAATAAAACTAAATGGGTGACAGCCAAACACAATTATTATTTGGAACAGAAAACAAAGCAATTTTTGGACCAGAAGTCAGCAGATATGTTTAAATTCGGCAACAAGGCAGGTAAAATGTTAGCCAATCTAACAAGAACTCAAAGATCGTTCCCCCAAATTAATGGCATAATTAATGAGTCAGGGGAAAAATTAACTGACCCGAAAGGCATTACAGATTGCCTCAGACGTTATTATGCTAGGTTGTACCAGCAGGATCGGCCAATTTTGTTTATTAATCAGGACTTAAAGATGCTGTCTAAACTGATGGTGAATAGGCTGGCGGATTTTATGCCAGAACTTATAGGACCACACCAGGTAGGATTCACAAAGGGGAGGGCAGCAGTGACAAATATAAGGACAGTGTTGGCGGTCCAAGACTGTAATGTCCACAACCAAAAAACACCATCCAGCGTTTCTGTGGATGCAGAAAATGTTTTTGACAATGTTAACTGTGAGGTCCTTTATGAATAGTATGTATGGAAGACCCCAGGCGAGAGTATGTATCCCAGGCTTCCTTTCTGAACCCTTTCACCTCCAAAAATGAACCAGTCAGGGGTGTCCCCTCTCTCCCCTTTAACATTGCTTTGGAATCCCTAGTGTTTCACTTGATCCAATCAGACATCTTTCAAGGAATCTAAGTAGGATAGAGGGAAGTAAAACTTACCTGCTTTGCAGACAACCTCCTGCTGTTTTTGAGCTCCCCAGATACACACCTAGGATAAGTCCTGGAGACCTTCATATATTTCAGGGAAGTCACGGGATATAGAATGAATGTAAATAAGAGCCAACTTCTATACCTTCAAGGCCCAGCAACCGATCCACCACTCTCCCACCAGGCAGAGGTGATGTCACACCACCTGACTTATCTGGGTATCAGGATAGGTAAACAACCCTCCTCCTTGTACACGTTAAACTACCTACCACTAATTAGGAAAATTGAGCAGGAGCTAGAGAGGTGGTCAAATTTACCACTTTCCTTTTTTGGCAGAGCACATCTCTTAAAAATGGTCAGCGGGTACAGTATAGGGAGTAGCAATTTGGGGGCTGATCTTGCATCTGTATACATTTGGGTGCTGATCTGGCATCTGTATAATTCGGGAGCTGATTTGTAAAATCTGTAACAGGCCCCCATCTACCATGTGCCATATATTAATGCTGGTGTCTTCTTATGTGGCAGAGGGGGCTTCACACCCCTTACCAAAGATGTCTGTGTGTGGCGGTCTGGACCAAGTGGTGAAGAAAAGGGAAGTGGAAACTGAAATCCGTGGAAATGTCACCTTTAAGTCACCGGAGTCCACTCCCTCTGTAACCTGCTTATATGTGAGCATAACTACTGTAAGGAGGCACTAAGGGGACTGGGCTAAATTGGGAGAGTATAGATATTCATTGGGCGGAATTAGATCCGTAGCTTAGTATAAAAAAAATTGCAGTTACAAGCCGTGCCAGGCCGTGCTATTGCATACCTTCCAACTGTCCCGGATCCTGTGGGACAGTCCTGGATTTCGGTGGCTTTCCAGTGTTTCCAGAACAGCTGAGGTATGTCCTGCTCTCAGCTGCTTGTAATGTTGAAGCAGGGAGCTGTCCAGTACCCACTTCACCATTCCTCTCAGCTGCCAGCGCTCCCCAGCAGCAGCACAATGCAGTCACACATCACGCTGCTGGCTGTGTAGGTGGTGCAGTGGAATCAGCCTCAGCTCCTCCTACACAGCAAGCGCCACGTGCGACAGTACATAGTGCTGCTGCTGCGGAGCGCCGTCTTCTGAGCTGTGATCACCGTAGGAACCAGGTGATATTTACTGTTTGTCGTTTTTTACTTCCTGTGAAGAGGGCACATGTGGGCATAACTACTCTGGGGGGAAGGGGGCACATTAGGGCATAACTACTCTGAGAGGACAGATCTTGGCAAATCTACTTTGAAGGGGGCACATATCTTGTCAGAACTACTCTGAGGGGGCATATTTGGGCATAACTACTATGAAGGGTGCATATGTGGGCATAACTACTCTGAGGGGGCACATATGTGACATAACTACTCTGAGGGGGCACATCATCGCATATCAACTGTAAAGGCGGCACATATATGGGCATAACTACTGTGTGGGGGCACATATTTGGGCATAACTACTGTCAGGGGGCATATCTGCGCATAACTGATGTGAAGGGGGAACAGTGTGGGCATTAATTATATATGTGCTGGCACAAAAGGGGAATAATTGCTGTGGGGGCATTAAGGGGACTGGGTGTGTACAGTTGTGCTTGAGGTTCGAGGCATGGCTTAGTGTGAAAATAATTGCCCCACAAGTCCCGCTTTACAATTTCTAAAGTTGGGAGGTATGCTATTGTCCCTCTGTGATTCATAAAAGTTGGGAGATATGGGTAGACATCTTTACTGCATGCACATTACACAGCCATCACTGCAGTGAATGGTACACACACACAGGGACATTGCAACTTCAAAGACCTGTGTCTGGCTCCTCCCATGACTAATCACATGACTGTGACATAATCAAAGGTCCTATAGCTACACTGTAACATCCTAATTACTATATTTAGGTGACTGGTCACATGACCGTGACATCATCAAAGGTCCTCTAGCCAGTAGGATGTAATATCTGCAGATAAGTGTCCATTGTATGTGCGAATTGTATTAATTGCATGTAACGGAAATATACACATTGTGTGTATTATGTAGTGTATATTGTACAGGGTCATATGTAATGACAGTATTTTATATACCTTTGTGTCTATAGCTCTGTATATATGTGTATACATACTTTATAGTCATATACAGCGATAGTATAGTGAGAATCTAATACTATTTTATATATGTGTATCTAGTATAGTTATATAGTGTAGATGGTATTATAGCATGTATCTATAGTGCAAGATTGGATATTGGGATTTTATATAGCTGTGTATCAGCTCCACTATTTAAAAGATATACATCAGGATTTTCTTAAGGCTCCTCTCCCTCATCCTGTGTTTCTCAGGTTCCTGAAGTATATATGGTAACTGTAAGTCTCCTTCACAAAAAATCAACCTTTTCCTTAATGGCCCACAAAAGATGAACAAGGACAAAAAACACATGGCTGAGAGAATATTAAACCTGACCCTGGAGATCATCTACCTGCTGACTGGAGAGGTGAGGGGTTCTGGAAATCATGTTGTATGTCCTACCCATGATCTATAAAGGGGTATGACCAGAGGGATGCATAATGGTAAAACAATGCTTCTTCCCATGCACAGGGTTACACACTAGTGAAGATGACAGATGAGGATGATGTATGGAGCAGGACCCAGAAGCCCATCACAGTGTCTCCATTATACTTGCTGAAGAATGAGAGGAGCAATGACCAGAAGATCTTAGAAATTACCAATGAAATCACTGAGCTGCTGACTGGAGAGGTGAGGACTGCTGACGATGCTGGGGCATTGTACTGTAACACCGGGGTAGATATCTGAATAATAACAGTTATAACCTTCATCTGATTGTAGCAGAAATCTAGGAACACATGAAAGCAAATTTAAATCTTTCCACACAGCAGGGTAATAGTACAGTGTGGGGTGTGTGCAGTTTCTGGCCATACTGTAATGTGATGCCATGGGCTCAGTTGCTCTGCACCTGCCATTTTACCCACAGAAAATGACAGCTGTAAAAAAGTTGATGCCATGCTGCAACTTCCATTTATTCCTCATATGCCATGTGCAATACCGAAAGCAGCACTTTACTGAGTTTTATACAGCTGTAACATGTTGCTAAGAGGGTCTAAATCAGTTGCTACTGTATGACAGCTAAGGGTCCCTAGGCCTGTCTTGTACAATAATCAATTAGGTCTCCAGGACTTATCCTAGGTGTGTAGTCCTCTAGTTGAAATACTAATGGTTTAAAAAAATGAAATGACATGTGATGTGAAAATAAAATGTTTCACTTGCACATGCAAGGCTTTTTTGTCCAGCCGACAGCCGGCATCAGCAGCCGGATTTCCTTACCGGAGATGTGAACACGGCCTTAGAATGCTGGGTCCAATCTGAGAGTTATCTTATCTTATCTTCTAGTATTTTTATATAAGGTTCTCTGATAAAGAGAGAGGGCTTGTATTATTTGAGCTGAAGTCATAGCAAACAGAAAGGTTTTCAATGTCAGTCGGAATACTGCTTTTGTAAAGTGTTACGTTGGTTGCTCATACTTGACACTGCTTCGCTACTTTGGCCTGATACGGGCGACACTCCACTCACCCTGTGTGCAGCGTCACCTATTTTATTACAGGTTCCTAGTTCCTTTCATGTATGTCTCCTGAAGCCAGTGGTATTCAACCGGTATGCAGTACGCCTGATGAAGGGACTGGTGATGTCTCCAAAGCTATGTAACATCGTTACTTCTATTTTTGTTAGCCATTTACCGGTATTAAACCTGCAATACTTTTATTTTGTTTCTCTTAATGAGAACACTAAACCACACATTCTGACATGCTTCTTCTCCGGTCAGTACTGAGACTGTGTACGAAGTAAGGAATATTCTGGGCATTGTAGGGATTTGCTCTGGTAGGCAGAGTAAGCGGATACAACACAGAGGCAAGACCACGGTTGAAAAACAAAAGTTCAGTGTTTATTCACACCAAAACAAGCATAAAAGGAAAGACAACACTTTACAGGGTCGTGGTGTTAATTCACACAGCAAGATTCCACAAATCACCTGGCAGTCCACAGCAGGCTGCTCTCATTAAGCTCTCAGCCTGGCAGCGTGGCGGGTCTCCTCAGCTCCCAAAACACAGAGATTCCACAGCATCAGTATCACTTGGAGAATCACACCCAGCTGAGTTGCTGGCTGAGGTTTTAAACCCCAGCCCAAAACCTGGCATGGATGTGGGGAACAGCCACCCACCTTGCTCTTTGGCTGCTCCCAATAAGAACCGGCCTGGATTGACTTTACAGCCATACTAAGTACAACAGTGTCAGCGAGCACTAGCTGCCACTGACACACAAAATTACCGGTTCTTATCTCACCGAGGCCAAGAACCTCGGTGACATGTACCTTCCGTCAATGACGGACCCCTGCGCCTTCCTACATACCTCCCCCATTTGTTCAACCCTGAGGTGGTGAATACACGCCAGACAGTGTACTCGGGACAGGGCATCCGCGTTTCCCTGTAACCGCCCTACCCTGTGTTCTACTGTGAACTTAAAGTTTTGCAGAGACAAGAACCAACTGGTGACCCGAGCATTCCTCTCCTTGGCCTGGCTCATCCACTTGAGAGGGAAGTGCTCGGTCACCAGACGAAACTTCCTCCCCAACAGATAATAGCGGAGAGACTCGAGTGCCCACTTGATGGCCAGGCGCTCTCTCTCCACTATACTGTACCGGGTCTCTGCTGGAGTGAGCTTACGGCTAAGGAAGACAACGGGATGCTCCTCCCCGTTGACTTATTGAGACAGTACCGCATCGAGACCCACTTCGGAGGCATTGGTCTGTACCAAGAATTCCCTCTTGAAGTCGGGCATCACCAAAACCGGGGACCCACACAGGGCCGACTTCAAAGCGGAGAAAGCCTCTTCCGCCTGGTCATTCCAGCGGACTATCACGGACTTCCGTCCCTTTAAAAGCCATGTCAACGGACCCGCTAAAGTGGCAAAATGGGGGACAAACCTCATATAATAGCCCACCATTCCCAGGAACGACTTTACTTGTCTAGAGGTGGCAGGTCGGGGCCAATTCCGTATCGCCTCTATTTTGTCTACTTGGGGTTTGATGACTTCGTGCCCAATGACATACCCAAGGTATTTAGTCTCCTCTAACCCTATCGCACATTTCTTTGGGTTAGCTGTTAGTCCCGCCTTTCGAAGGGAGTCCACTACGGCCTGTACTTTAGGCAGGTGACTTTCTCAGGGGGTACTGTGAATTATAATATCGTCCAGGTAAGCCGAGGTGTACCGCCGATGTGGACGAAGTACAATATCCATTAGATGTTGGAAAATGGTGGGGGCGCCATGCAGACCAAAGGGTAACACCTTATATTGGTACAGCCCCTCTGGTGTAATGAAGGCAGCTTTCTCTTTGGCAACCTCCATCAAAGGTACTTGCCAGTACCCTTTGGTGAGGTCCAAAACAGAAAAATACCTGGCTCGGCCTAACTTTTCAATTAGTTCATCTACCCGAGGCATGGAATATGCATCGAATTTAGATATTTCGTTCAACTTCCTAAAATCGTTACAAAATCGTAACGTCCCATCTGGCTTAGGAATTAAGACTATATGACTGGCCCACTGACTTTTAGATTGCTCAATGACGTCTAGCCGCAGCATGAGCTGCACTTCCTCCGAGATAGCTTTACGCCGAGCCTCAGGCACCCGGTATGGCTTTAAGCAAACTTTTGCCTGAGGCTCAGTGATAATGTCATGTTGGATTACAGAAGTGCGTCCAGGGAGGTCCAAGAACACATCTATGTTCCGACTAACGAACTCCCTGGTCTCCTGAGCCTGTTTAGAGGAGAGGCTGTCAGCAATTTTTATTGTGGCAACCGCTGCCCTTGCATCAGACAGTCCAACAGAGCCTGCGCTGGAGTGTCTCCCACCTCCACCTTGCACAGGTAGTTCATAGACTCCGGAGCACCCACGGCACACTGTTTTCTGGCATACAATGATTGATGGAAGCCATAGTTCGTGTCCATGGGTTCCCCTTGCTGTGGACAGTCCGCTCGAACATGGCCAGGCTCCCAACACCGCCAGCAGATTATTGGAGCGGGGTTCACAGGGGTTACATCCCGGGCAGGTTTGATGGGCACCAGTCGCCGGGGTGGAGGGATACAGGATTTGAGTGCCCCCCTCCCAAAAGAACCCCCCTGTAAGTTCCGGGTAGCCTCATAGCCCTCCACCAGGTCGACCATCTTCAGCGCATTACCTGGAGAGACCTGGCTAATCCATTGCTGGAGAGGGGGTGGCAGAGCCCTCCAGAACCTGTCTGCTAACAACCGGTCCAGCATAGCAGTGGGGCTCAGCATGTCAGGTGGTAGCCACTTTTGCAACAGGTTGAGCAGGTTATAATACTGGGGTTTCACGGGCTCAGCTGGGTTGAACTCCCACTGATGCACCCACTGGGCCCGGACCAGCACATTCACCACCAGTCTTACCAAAATCTCCCCCTTTACCTTTGGGTAGTCGGCGGCTTGATCGTCCAGCAAATCGAAATACACCCGCTGAGATTCTGACGCCATTAAAGGAGAAACGACCTCAGCCCACTGGTCCTGTGGCAGCCTTTCCCTGGTGGCCACTTTCTCATACATCGCCAGGTAGGTCTCAAAGTCATCTGTGGGTGTCATCTTTGGGATCGCTGCACAGACTGCCTTCCGGGCATCATGGACGCTTGGAATTGCTCAGGCTGTTTGCAAAGCCATAACGTGTTGTAGCAGCAAATGGTTGGTCTCTTGCTGCTACTTGTTAGCCTCTCGCTGCTGCAAATAAGCCTTCATGAGGGCCTTCACAACAGCCTCCATTTTGTCGTGAGCCACAGGTTTGAATTTAGCTGGTTTAGTAAATTACATACAACCGTGCCCAAAAATGCAAACCAAAAATACTTCGGCGTTCACGCCAGCCTCACTGCGCTTGCCCGCATCCTCCACCAATTGTAGGGATTTGCTCTGGTAGGCAGGGTAAGTGGATGCAACACAGAGGCAAGACCACGGTTAAAAAACAAAAGTTCAGCGTTTATTCACACCAAAACAAGCATAAAAGGAAAAACAACACTTTACAGGGTCAAGATTCCACAAATCATCTGACAGTCCACAGCAGGCTGCTCTCATGTGGCTCTCAGCCTGGCAGCGTGGCACGTCTCCTCAGCTCCCAAAACACAGAGATTCCACAGCTCCAGTATCACTTGGAGAATCACACTCAGATGAGTTGCTGGCTGGGTTTTTAAACCCCAGCCCAAAACCTGACCTCGACGTGGGGAACAGCCACCCACCCTGCTCTTTGGCTGCTCCCAATAAGAACCGGCCCGGATTGACTTTACAGCCATACTAAGTACAACAGTGTCAGCGAGCACTAGCTGCCGCTGACACACAGAATTACCGGTTCTTATCTCGCCGAGGCCAGGAACCTCGGTGACACGTACCTTCTGTCAATGACAGACCCCTGCGCCTTCCTACAGCATGAAGAAGGTCAGAAGAAAAAACTTTTGATTTACTGGAAAGGTTTGGGCCTTGAGAGAGATTATATTCAGCAGAAAATATAATTAGGCTACTTTCACATTAGTGTTTTCAATTCCATCATAGGATCTCCATAGCGGAAGAAAACGCTTCAGTTTTGTCCCCATTCATTGTCAATGGGGACAAAACTGAACTGAACGAAACGTAATGCACCAAAATGCATTACGTTCTGTTTGGTTGTGCTCCCATCGCGGACAGAATAACGCTGCAAGCAGCGTTTTTCTGTCCGTCGTGTCCTTCGGAGCTACACGGATCCGTCCTGGCACATAATGTAAGTCAGTGGGGACAGATCCATTTTCTCTGACACAATAGAAAACAGATCTGTCCCCCATTGACTTTCAGTGGTGTTCATGACGAATCCGTCATTGAGACATAATACAACCAGATCCATTTATGATGGATGCATGCGGTTGTATTATGGTAACGGAAGTGTTTTTGCAGATCCATGACGGATCCGCAAAAAACGCTAATGTGAAAGTAGCCTTACCCGAATTCCACTTAACAGATTTCTGGGACTGTCTGGACCTAAGAAAAGAGGATGTAAGGGGGGCAGGCATGGGTGCCACTTCACTCATTCTGTCTGTGTTGCAATTCCAGCACTCTGGCAGTAGGTCTGGGCACCCTCTTATATGATATTTTTCATTGAACCTCTCTTCATTATGCAGTATTGCAAAGGTTAACCCTCCTGTGGTTCTGTGTGCGCTGTATTTAATTTGTCATTTAATCAGCTCTGCCACATATGCTGCACTGTTTGTCTCACTCACTGCCTGAGCAATAGGTTTACTAGCTTGCTGGATCCTGCAAAGGTGCTATGATTTGTTTGTGTTTATAAATTGTGTTTAGTTTCCAATTGCACCTCATTTGGAATTTCCCACAACATTGAATGCAATAATAAATGGTGACATTGCAAAGTGCAACTTGTCTCGCAAAATAAGCCCTCATACATCTATGTGAATGGAAAAACAAAAAAGTTATGGCTTTGGAAAGGCAGAGCGTAAAAAACAAAAACAGAAAACTGCCATGTCCTCAAAGTGTTAAAGGGGTTATCTGACTATTTGTAACTGATGGCTTATCCTCTGGATAGGGCATCAGCATCTGATTGGTGGGGGTCTGACATCTGATAGTCTGACACCCTGGTTTAGGGTAAGCATGCGAGCACTGAGCCTTCTCAAACAGCTGATTGGCAGTGGTCTTGGTTGTCGGGCCCTCACTGATCAGATATTGATGATCAGTTACAAATGATCAGATAAACCCTTTTACGCCCCAACACTCAAATGAGGAAACTATCCTTCTATAAATAGAATGATAGTTAAGCCGGTCTTTGATTGCCCCTGTGCTGCCAAAGGAAGCGCTTAATTTATGATGAGGTGCAGGCCTTGTCATAAGTTAGGCACAGCTTCGACCGTCCATGCACCTGAAATGAAAACTATTCCAGTCCCTGACTGTAGTACTTTGCATTCCTCTTTTACGCCTGTTTCCTTATGTGGCAAGTACGGTGTAAAAACATCTGTGTGACAAAATTTAGTTACACGGACATTAATAAATTACCCCCAATGTGCCAGGAATAAAAATTATAGTCCCTATGGTCTATTTCTTACAAGCACTACAAGCATATCCAAACCCTCCCCAAGTGTGATAGGAGAAGAGCCAGTGAAGTAAATTAAGAGTTTTCAGGTAATTTGATCTAAACCTCCGCACACCATGGTTGGGAAAAATTGAGAAAGAGATGTCAGGGAGGGCCAGACCGTACTACCTAAAGGCCCTTTTACAGGAGAAGTTATTCTTTTCTCAAAATTGCTAAATTGAGCAAAAGTAATCAATTATCGAGTAGTGTAAAACCATTGAATGAAATGAAATAAAAAGCAATAATCGTTTAGTTTGTTGTTCTTGTGATCACTGATGTAGACACCTAAATCATTATCTGTCGAATTCCTAAAAGGTTGTCATTTAAGTGGGTGTCGAGGGCGAGGGAGGGTGGTGGTGCAGCAGTACCGACATATTTATTTATTCATGCCAATTTGTATGTAAAGTCAACAATTCAGACAATAGGAGTGAGGGTCCTGCTCGCGAGAGCTTTCAATCTATGAGGAGATAGGGGTGAAACATGAGGCATAAGTGCTTGTACTATACCATGGTCCAGTCATCTTTTATATAGTATAGGGGAGTACATATCAGGCTGCCTGAGCCGAATCCAGTCAATACAAATATTTAGTGTGTTGGAATATATATGAGTATCAGGGCTATGGTTGGATGAGGGATACAGGTTCTAGGGGATAATGTGGAAGGGAGCAGAAAAGGGCGACATTAGGGAATGTCGTAGGCCTGTCTGAAGACATATGTATTTAGGGCACGCCTTAAACTGTGGATGCTGGGAACCAACCTGTTGGTCAAGGGCAGTGTATTGCAGAAAACCTGTGCAGCGTGAGAAAAGTCTTGTAGGCGGGACTGGAAAGTTTGGATTTTGAAGGTTGTTGGTCTGAGATCATTGATGGAGCAAAGATTGCGGATAGGATGGTAGAGTGACAGTGAGGATATGAGAATAGTGACATAGGATTGTTTGGCAAGGTGAAGGACAGAGTTATAGGTTTTGAGCATGAACTTATAATAGAGGAAATCCACTGACAGACTTGATTTTCTCCAAAGACATTTGGCACACCTAGAACACTACCGAAGAAATCGTGTTTTGAGATATGTGCCAATGCTGCCACCTTCTTTGTTAGAAGATTTGATTTGTAGAGGGTGCTACTTTATCCATTGTGCATTTAAGAGTTTTGTTGAAGTGTTAGGCAGCCAAATCAGGACAGGATAGGGCAGAGATTAGGGATAGTGGTGGCTGTAGAAAGTCCAATAGAAGCTGAGTGTTAATAGTGTGTAGATACTTTAATTAATTCAAATTAGGTGTTCAGAGCACTGAAATGCTGGCCTAGTTCCTCGGAGCACCACTTTAACTCCAACTCTTTCCTTTGCCATACCACCTCCCAGTGAAATTGACATGGTCAGGCATCCTTAAATACTGTGATGCCTAGCCCTGAAATCTTGAACATGTGCCATCTGTGCGTGTGCAGTGGAGATCTCAGAGAAGGAGTACAGATATTCTAAATTCCCTACTGGGATTATCTCTACAGCAAGTAGTGGAGGAGCCAACCCAGAAGGAGGCCATTTTAGATTTTGTATTCACAAATGGGAATTTGGTATCTGATATTACTGTAGGGGAAAGCTTGGGATCTAGTGATCACCAGTCAGTGTGGTTTACTATAAGTACAGTGACTCACACCACACAAAAACAAAAGTTTTAGATTTTAGAAAAACAGACTTTTCTAAAATTAGATTAGTGGTATACGAGTCCCTATCAGACTGGAACAGTTTAATTGGAGTCCGGGAGAAATGGGACTACTTAAAAGTGGCACTATTGAAGGCAACAGAAAATTGCATTAGGCTTGTCAGTATAAAGCAAAAAAAGGAAGAGACCACTGTGGTACTTAGCAGAAGTGGCCAAAATCATTAAAAACAAAAAGATAGCATTTAGGAAATATATATAAAAAAAATAAACGAGGATGACAGACAAATTTATAAGATTAGGCAGAGAGAGGCCAAACAAGTTATAAGAGCTTCTAAAGCACAGGCAGAAGAGAAATTAGCTCAGTCAGGGAAAAAAGGCGATAAGGCATTCTTCAGATACATAAATGAAAAAAGGAAACTAAAACAAGGAATTACCAAATTAAAAACAAAAGAAGGAAGGTATATGGAAGAAGATAAAGAACTAGCTGACTGCCTCAATGAATACTTCTGTTCAGTTTTTACAAAGGAAAATGAAGAAGGACCTCAGTTAGGAAAGAAGACTAATGAATCTTTTGACGCATGTGTCTTTACAGAGGAAGAGGTTCTAAGTCAACTGTCTAAAAGTAATACAAATAAGTCACAGGGGCCTGATGGGATACACCCAAAGCTATTAAAAGAGCTCAGCGGTGAACTAGCAAAACCATTAACAGATTTATTTAACCAATCACTGGCAACAGGAGTCGTCCCAGAAGATTGGAAATTAGCAAATGTTGTGCCCATTCACAAGAAAGGTAGTAGGGAGGAATCGGGCAACTATAGGCCAGTAAGCCTGACATCAATAGTGGGGAAATTAATGGAAACCATACTTAAGGAGAGGATTGTGGACCATCTAAAATCCCATGGATTGAAAGATGAAAAACAGCATGGGTTTACTTCAGGGAGATCATGTCAAACTAATCTTATTGATTTTTTTGATTGGGTGACTAAAATAATAGATGGAGGAGGTGCAGTAGACATCGCTTATCTAGACTTTAGTAAGGCTTTTGATACTGTCCCACATAGAAGGCTTATCAATAAAGTGCAGTCATTGGGCTTGGACTCCCATATTGTTGAATGGATTAGGCAGTGGCTGAGGGACAGGCAACAGAGGGTTGTAGTCAATGGAGTATATTCAGACCAAGGTCTTGTTACCAGTGGGGTACCTCAGGGATCTGTTCTGGGACCCATATTATTTAATATCTTTATCAGCGAAATTGCAGAAGACCTCAATGGTAAGGTGTGTCTTTTTGCTGATGACACAAAGATTTGTAACAGGGTTGATGTTCCTGGAGGAATACACCAAATGGAAAAGGACTTAGGAAAACTAGAGGAATGGTCAAAAATCTGGCAACTAACATTTTATGTTGATAAATGCAAGATAATGCACCTGGGACGTAAAAACCCAAGAGCAGAATATAAAATCAGTGATACAGTCCTAACCTCAGTATCTGAGGAAAGGGATTTAGGGATCATTATTTCAGAAGACTTAAAGAGGACCTTTCACCAAAATAAAACTTCTAAACTAACTATACAGGCATGTAGAGCGGTGCCCAGGGACCCCCCTGCACTTGCTGTTATACCTGGGCACCGCTCCGTTCTCCCGTTATTGCCTCCGATATCTTCATAGTTAGGCTCCACCCAGGGGAACCTGCTGGCACCTCCTTCTCCCATGCTGCAGCGCTGGCCAATCACAGCGCTCAGCTCATAGCCTGAGAGGCTTTTTCTCTCTCTCAGGCTATGAGCTGAGCGCTGCGATTGGCCAGTGCTACAGCAGGGGAGAATGAGCCGACAGCAGGTTCCCCTGGGTGGAGCCTAACTATGAAGATACCGGAGGCAATAACGGGAGAACGGAGCGGTGCCCAGGTATAACAGTAAGTGCAGGGAGGTCCCTGGGCGCCACTCTACATGCCTGTATAGTTAGTTTAGAAGTTTTATTCTGGTGAAAGGTCCTCTTTAAAGGTAGGCAGACAATGTCACAGAGCAGCAGGAAATGCTAGCAGAATGTTTGGGTGTATAGCAAGAGGAATTACCAGTAGAAAGAGGGAGGTGCTCATGCCGCTCTACAGAGCACTAGTGAGACCTCATTTGGAGTATTGTGCTCAGTACTGGAGACCATATAACCAGAAGGATATTGATACTTTGGAGAGAGTTCAGAGAAGAGCTACTAAACTGGTACATGGATTGCAGGATAAAACTTACCAGGAAAGATTAAAGGACCTTAACATGTATAGCTTGGAAGAAAGACGAGACAGAGGGGATATGATAGAAACTTTTAAATACATAAAGGGAATCAACCAGGTAAAAGAGGAAAGAATATTTAAAAGAAGAAAAACTGCTACAAAAGGACATAGTTTTAAATTAGAGGGGCAAAGGTTTAAAAGTAATATCAGGAAGTATTACTTTACTGAGAGAGTAGTGGATGCATGGAATAGCCTTCCTGCAGAAGTGGTAGCTGGAAATACAGTGGAGGAGTTTAAGCATGCATGGGATAGACATAAGGCCATCCTTCATATAAGATAGGGCCAGGGGCTATCCATAGTATTTAGTATATTGGGCAGACTAGATGGGCCAAATGGTTCTTATCTGCCAACACATTCTATGTTTCTAAGGGACGACTGCAAGAGATCTTCACACCTCGGATCCATTCGTGAGTTTTCAGGGCCAGGTATCAGAGCAGTGAGGATGCCTCGTCTTGTCAATCTTATTGGAAGAGGGAGTGCCAATAGGGAGAGGTGTAGCCGTGCTGTTCCTTCTGCAGCTTTTGTATTGAATGCTTTTAAAATCATGAAAATTGTATTCCTTTCCATAGACAATACTTTCAAAAAATAAGACTTCCAATTTCAATTTTTTTTTTCTGTTTTGAAGTCTCTGGTTGGATTTTCCTACTAAATCTCTTTTCATGTATCAGGTTGCGATAAGATATCAGGATGTCACAGTCTTTTTTTCCATGGAGGAGTGGGATTATTTAGAAGGACACAAGGATCTGTACAAGGACATCATGATAGAGAACCACCAGCCCTTCACATCACTGAGTAAGAGAAGACTTTTCTTGACTATAAAGTAGAGCGGAGTTTCGTAGATCATTATGAAAGTACTATGCTTGCCTCTTTTACAGAGGGATCCAGTATGAAGAACATACTTGAGGGATTCTCCCCAGTTAGTAAACAGAATTGTCCAGAGGAAAACTGCAATGATGACCTAGAGGATTATCAGGTAGATGGAGCTTTGATGTCACCGAATGCTCCATCTCAGTTCAATAGTAATAATTTATTTTCATGTTTTGTATGTTGGGAATTAGACAGACTATCTGACTGATGTCAAAGATGAAGTTATGACAAGTGAAGATGAAATATATGAAGTAGTTATCCAGCAAAGTAAAGAGGAAGAAATTCTTACAGATTTCAACATTGGTGAGTGGGAACCAATAAATACAAAAAAAGTCATATTCCCATTATTCCAGTCTCCGCAGCTATTATTGATTCCTTAAAAATCTAATTGGAAAAAATATTTCTCCAGCAGAGGTCTCAGGAATATATATCATCTGGCATGAGCTCTTAGCAGGTAGAAAATGGAGACATCTACTCTGAGGTGTATATAGAATGGCAATGAAAAGTAAGAAAGAACCTTTCAGAAGGGGTGTGGCTGTGAAATAGCTTGATGCAGAGAGCACTTCTGTGAAGCTCCACCTCCAGTGCACCTGCAGGAGCAGAAATTGGCAGATTAAAAGTTCATATTCACACTACTGATGAGAAAAGTTCCACAGAATGTGTGTGTGTGTGTGTGCTGCTCTGCATAGCCCCTAATTGCTGCCAGAGTCTGTTTAAACACAAAAAGGGGGAATAACTGAGTTGTATGAAAGGATAGCATTTATATGTACAAAGAAGAATATTATACAGTTGCTATGGAGGAGAATCCTGAGTGAAGGGACTTGAATTTGAAAATAACCTCCTAACCTGTATTTTAATAATGAATATATATATATATATATATATATATATATAATGTCCCTGCGTCTTATGGGGTGAATACTAATGAGCGCCATTATGGAAGCGCTCATTAGTACCGGAGGACCGGAAAGCGGGGAAGGCTCTGTACTCACCTGTCACCGCCAGACATCTGAGAAGCTTTGGCAGACGTTCTTCAGAACCTCCTGCTTGAGGTTCCTTTGTTTTGCTTTCGTTTTGTCATCTTGTTTCCCTCTCTCAGCTGTCATCTAGTTGCACTGATTGCATCCCTTTAAATCCCCTCCAATACTGCATCACTTTGCGGTTTATACAACCTCCTGGAGTGTGTACATGCTGGATGCTACAACTGATGCTTCTACAGATAAGGCTGTTCATTTATTTGTGTTTTCATGTTTGCTTGATCCTAGGTGACCCTGACCCCCTCCGTATTAAGTGTAGGGAGCCGGTGGTCATGTCCCCTCACTATTATAGGGTGTTCAGGTGTTATACAGTCAAGGCACGAGGGCATGCAATTTTCTATCATAGAGATCTTTGCATGGGTTAAGAAGACAGGGAGAGTTTGAGGGCTTAAATAGGGGTCACCCTTTTGTTCCTTAGTTTCGGATCAAGCCAGTCGGATCCTTATTTGTAACTTCTTGTTTTCTGTTACACCATCCGTGACATCACTGCTTCCTGGTCCTTGGCTGTCGGCTGTGCAGTGGCTGCGCACAGCGTGAGGGCGCTCTGTGACCTCACACTGTGCGTGCCGGTTCACAGCACAGCCGACAGCAGGAGGAAGAAAATCATGGGCCGTAAGGAGCCGTGGCGTCCAGGAGCAGGAGAGGTAAGTGGTTTATTTATTTTGTGATCTGGGGCTGGAGGCTGCTGAATTATGTCTGGGGGCTGCTGAATTATGTCTGGGGGCTGCTGAATTATGTCTGGGGGCTGCTGAATTATGGCTGGGAGCTGATCACATATGGCTGGTGGCTGATATGAGGCATGGGGGTCTCATCTAAGGTCTGATTGGGGGTCTTCTTTATATTGGGCTCTGATCTGAGGTCTTATTAACATTGAGGGATTTGATTAGGGCTGTGAGCTGAGGTCTGATTAACATTGGGGGTCTGATTGCTGATCTGATCTGAGGTCTAATGTCCTCCTCTAAAACCTAGGTGCGTCTTATGGGCCAGTGTGTCTTATAGGGCGAAAAATACATACATATATATATATATATATATATATATATATTAGGGCTGCATGATATGGAAATTTTGTGCGATTGCCATTAGGGCCCTAAAAATTGCGATAACGATATGCAATATTTTAAGGGAATTGTGCTACAGGTCTATTTGCTTGGATTTTCAAGGCAAAAGCACACAGAAATTACTGATAATGCTGAAATGTAGTTATGCTTAACTCAAGAACTGAAATGCACAGTGTTTTTCAAAATAAAACATCTTTTACTAAATTAAATAACATATTTGCATTACTGCAAAAGTACAAAACTTGCCATTTTCTTAATAGCACTGCACAGAACAGATAAATAAAATAGAAGAAATAGAAGAACATTTGTTCATTAAAATAACGACTTGCCGCTAGCACCTCCTCCCTCCCCGCACAGTAACTGATGTATCGGCGATACATCCGTGTCAGCCACGTAAAAAGTCAACCATCACTTTATAAGACACAGTGCCATTTTCCCCCCACTTTTGGGGGGGAAAAAGTCTGTCTTATAAAGCGAAAAATATGGTAATACAATTGCAGCATTTTTAGGTCGGCCAATTGGTGATTGCGATATGGCGATTTATTGCGATTGTGATTACTTTGGCGATATATTGTGCAGGCCTAATATATATATATATATATATATATATATATATACAGTTGCAAGAAAAAAGTATGTGAACCCTTTGGAATGATATGGATTTATGCAGAAATTGGTCAAAAAATGTGATCTGATCTTCATCTAAGTCACAACAATAGACAATCACAGTCTGCTTAAACTAATAACACACAAATAATTAAATGTTACCATGTTTTTATTGAACACACCATGTAAACATTCACAGTGCAGGTGGAAAAAGTATGTGAACCCTTTTTAACTGGTTGAACCTCCTTTGGCAGCAATAACTTCAACCAAACGTTTCCTGTAGTTGCAGATCAGACGTGCACAGTGGTCAGGAGTAATTCTTGACCATTCCTCTTTACAGAACTGTTTCAGTTCAGCAATATTCTTGGGATGTCTGATGTGATGTGAATCGCTTTCTTGAGGTTATGGCACAAAATCTCAATCGGGTTGAGGTCAGGACTCTGACTGGGCCACTCCAGAAGGCGTATTTTCTTCTGTTTAAGCCATTTTGTTGTGGATTTACTTCTATGCTTTGGGTCGTTGTCCTGTTGCAACACCCATCTTCTGTTCAGCTTCAGCTGGTGGACAGATGGCCATAAGTTCTCCTGAAAAATGTATTGATAAACTTGGGAATACATTTTTCCTTCGATGATAGCAATCCGTCCAGACCCTGATGCAGCAAAGCAGCCCCAAACCATGATGCCCCCACCACCATACTTCACAGTTGGGATGAGGTTTTGATGTTGGTGTGCTGTGCCTCTTTATCTCCACACATAGTGTTGTGTATTTCTTCCAAACAACTCAACTTTGGTTTCATCTATCCACAGAATATTTTGCCAGTACTGCTGTGGAACATCCAGGGGCTCTTGTGCAAACTGTAAACGTGTAGAAATGTTTTTTTTGGACAGCAATGGCTTCCTCTGTGGTATCCTCCCAAGAAATCCATTCTTGTTTAGTGTTTTACGTATCCATATATTCGCTAACAGGGATGTTAGCATATGCCAGAGACTTTTGTAAGTCTTTAGCTGACACTCTAGGATTCTTCTTCACCTCATTGAGCAGTCCGCGCTGTGCTCTTGCAGTCATCTTTACAGGACGTCCACACCTAGGGAAAGTAGCAGCAGTGCTGAACTTTCTCCATTTATAGACAATTTGTCTTACCGTGGACTGATGAACAGCAAGGCTTTTGAAGATACTTTTATAACCCTTTCCAGCTTTATGCAAGTCAACAATTCTTAATCGTAGATCTTCTGAGAGCTCTTTTGTACAAGGCATCATTCACATCAGGCAATGCTTCTTGTGAAAAGAAAACCCAGAATGGTGTGTGTTTTTTATAGGGCAGGGCAGCCATAACCAACACCTCCAATCTCCTCTCATTGATTGGACTCCAGTTGGCTGACACCTCACTCCAATTAGCTCTTGGAGATGTCATTAGTCTAGGGGTTCACATACTTTTTCCAACTGCACTGTGAATGTTTACATGGTGTGTTCAATAAAAACATGATAACATTTAATTCTTTGTGTGTTACTTGTTTAACCCTTTCATGACCAAGGGTCATTGATGCCCCAGTGTCCAGGTCAAAATTTACAAATCTGACATGCGTCACTTTATGTGGTAATAGCTTTGGAACACTTTTACTTATCCACTCCATTCTGAGATTGTTTTCTCGTGACACATTGTACTTCATGATAGTCATATATTTGAGTCAATATGTTTCACCTTTATTTATGAAAAAATCCCACATTTACCCCAAATTTAGAAAAATTCACAATTTTCCAAATTTCTATTTCTCTGCTTCTATACCAGAAAGTCATACCTAATAAAAGATTTATTACTTAACATTCCCCATATGTCTACTTTATGTTGGCATCATTTTGGAAATGTCATTTTATTTTTTTAGGACGTTAGAAGGCTTAGAAGTATAGAAGCAATTCTTAAAATTTTTAAGAAAATTTCCAAAACCCACTTTTTAAAGGGACACTGACAGGCAAATTCAGCATATTGTGTTATATATCTGACATTACAGGTCTTATACAGTCTATTAAAAGCATGTAAGTATCCCCCCCTTTCCACCTTCTAAATACCGAAATATAAAGTTTTATAACTTGCCTGTCTCCTCACCAATCTGCCCAAGGGGTGGCGTTTCATCTGAAAATGCGCCCAGCCAGCTGCTCCCAACTGCCGTTCTGAAGCGCTGCTTTGAACAGTGCCTGGGGCATGCGCATGAGGCAGAGGCTGCAGCTGCCTCTGGGAACGCAGGCAGGGTGTGTACAGCAGGCGCGATCTAACCACGGCGGGGCGCAGAGGATTAGACGGACGCTGCCAAGAGGATTCTATCAACCATACGCAGGATCGTGACTGGGGAGAGTTGTAGCCCCGCCCAGCGAAGTGAGTATTGATGAGCTGGGCGGGGCTACAGAACGACAGTTGGGAGCGACTGGCTGGGCGCATTTTCAGATGAAACGCCGCCCCTTGGGCAGATTGGTGAGGAGACAGGCAAGTTATAAAACTTTATATTTCGGTATTTAGAAGGTGGACAGGGGGGATACTTACATGCTTTTAATAGACTGTATAAGACCTGTAATGTCAGATGTATAACACAATATGCTGAATTTGCCTGTCAGTGTCCCTTTAAGGACCAGTTCAGGTCTGAAGTTACTTTGTGGGGATTACATAGTGGAAACCCCCATAAATGACCCCATTGTAGAAACTACACCCCTCAAGTTACTAAAAACTGATTTTACAAACTTTGTTAACCCTTTAGGCGTTCCACAAGAATTAAAGGAAAATGGAGATGGAGAATTTCACTTTTTTTGCAGATTTTCTATTTTATAAAAAAATCTTTAACACATTGAGGGTTAACAGCCAAACAAAACTCAATATTTATTACCCTGATTCCGCGGTTTACATAAACACCCCACATGTGGTCGTAAACTGCTGTACGGGCACACGGCAGGGCGCAGAAGGAAAGGAATGCCATACGGTTTTTGGAAGGCAGATTGTGCTGGATTGGTTTTCTGAACGCCATATGTTTTTCATTTTTCTGCCGATCGTCTTGTGCAGGGGCTTGTTTTTTGCAGAAAGTGTTGAGGTTTTTATTGGTACCATTTTTGGGTACATAGGATTTTTTGCTCATTCATTATTACACTTTATGGGGCAAGGTGACCCAAAAATTGTCTGTTTTGGAACAGTTTTCATTTATTTATTTTTACAGCGTTCATCTGAGGAGTTAGGTCATGTGATAGTTTTATAGAGAAGATTGTTACGGACGTGGCAATACCTAATATGTATACTTTTTCTTATTTATTTAAGTTTTACACAATAATAGCATTTCTGAAACATTCTATAGTCTGAGAGCCATAGCTTTTTTATTTTTTGGGCGATTGTCTTAAATAGGGTATAATTTTTTGCGGGACGGGGTGACGGTTTGATTGGTACTATTTTGGGGGTCATACGCCTTTTTGATCGCTTGCTGTTGCACTTTTTGTGATGGGAGGTGACAAAATTTAATTTTTCTTGAATATCCAGCGGGGCTGTACTATACTTTGCAATGCTCTTGCATTGCAAAGTGTAATACAATCAGATGCCCTGTAGGTGGCAACAGCGGACGCTTTTGCAAAGCGTCTGGTTGCCATGGCAACCTTCGGGGCTGCCATCGCAGCGCAGCAGCCCCGATGGTGGAGAAAGGGAGCCCCCTCTCTCTATTAACACCATGGATGCCACTGCGGCGGCATCTATGGGGTTACAGCAGAGTGTCAGCATAGAGCTGACACTCTGATGATGGCGGCGGCTCAGGAATGGAGCCGCCGCCATCAAACACAGCAGGGGGACCGAGCGGGGGCAGCGCTGGAAGGGGGGGGGGAGGGTGTCACGGCCAGCAGGAGGAATGTATGGGGCGGGGAGGGGGTGGACTCAAGGAGGGGCACTGTGGTCACAAGATGGGGCACAGATGAAGGGGGCACAGATGGGGGGGCTGCACAGATCGGGGGGGGCCTGCACAGATCGGGGGCAGAGCGCAGATCAAAGCCTGAAACCGGCATTTTTTCACTGCCGCGATCCGATTGGTTAGTCTGCACAGACTAACCAATCGGATCGATTGCCGGCAAGGGGCCACTCTGATTCGTCCCTTGCCGGCATTACTGCACTGTATGCTGTCCGTGACAGCATACAGGGCAGGGGCAGAAGCTTTAATCCAGCTTTGCAGCGCTTGGATTAAAGAGCTGCCAGAACGTTTATATACGTGGTAGCTGCACGGGGTATGTGCAGCTATCACGTATATATACGGATTGCGGTCGGGAAGGGGTTAAGCTGACTGTGATTGTCTATTGTTGTGACTTAGATGAAGATCAGATCACATTTTATGACCAATTTGTGCAGAAATCCATATCATTCCAAAGGGTTCACATACTTTTTCTTGCAACTGTATATATATATATATATATATATATATAATAAAAACACAAAATGAGAAATATAATAAAATACAAATACCACAAATACAAGAAAAAGAAAGGAAAAGGTGTAAAAAAGACCTCGTAGGAGACCTCTTATGTGGCAAAAATATATTAGAAAAATCATGAAATAAAATTACTTAAAAAATTCAGTTATAAATAAATTTAACGTAATGTGAATTTGAAAGATTTGATAAAGAATAAGCATACACGCACTAACTGAATAAATATATTTAGTAAGTTATTAAATATGCAATAACACAAACAAATCACATACTGAATAATAAAAAGTAAATAAACATCACTATTCTAAATATGCACTCCATGGGTGGCACTCCATTTGCCATGTCGTAGCACATGAACTACACCCCAGGGTTTACAAGAAATAGGGCAAATCAATACTTGCATCCTACCCAGAATGAAGTATTTAATGAAGTGCCCTGAGGGAATGTCACAGAGTTTTTTTTAACCCCTCCTCCAGTGTGCAGCATGAATGTCTCTGAGATTACTCAGGATGGGGGATGGGTATTAAATTACAAGGCACATCATAACATAATGGTAATAATGAAAGGGACAGAACCAATCAGTATTTAAACAAATACCCTTAATTTTACTTACTGCCTAGAACATCTCAGATGAGTGAATATGTTTCATATAGGAATATGCAATATTTTATTTTTTCTGAAATCAATGACATTTGTTTTTATTTCTAGCGGATGACTACACCAAAAACCTGTCAGGAGATCTACTTTTTGCTCCAGATTACACAGTAGAATATAATGATACTTATGAAGAATACGCCGTCACCTCACATATACCTTCAGCCTTTCAGCCTAATCCCACTGATTACCTGGAATCTTCATTTGATAAGTCACAGAATGATCCACAAATTATAGGTCACAGAGGAGGTAAAATATTTACTTGTTCTGAATGTGGGAAAAATTTTAAGACCATAATAAATTTTTCTGCACACATGAGAATTCACAGAAATGAGAAGCCATTTTCATGTTCAGAATGTGGGAAATGTTTTAACCATAAATCAGATCTTGTAAGACATCAAAGAATTCACACGGGGGTGAAGCCATTTTTATGTTCAGAATGTGGGAGATGTTTTACTGTAAGATCACATCTTGTTGACCATCAGAAAATTCATACAGGGGTGAAGCCATATTCATGTTCAGAATGTGGAAAATGTTTTACCAGGAAATCACATGTTGTTAGACATCAGAAAACCCACACAGGAGAGAAGCCATTTTCATGTCCAGAATGTGGCAAAGGTTTCAGTATAAAATCACATCTTGTTGGACACCAGAGAACTCACACAGGGGAGAAGCCGTTTCCATGCCCAGAATGTGGGAAATGTTTTACTTTAAACGCACAGCTAGCTGGGCATCGGAGAACTCACACAGAGGAAAAGCCATATTCATGTCCAGATTGTGAAAAATGTTTTGCTCAGAAATCAGCACTTGTTAAACATCAAAAACTTCATAGTGCTGAAATGGTTAGCATATTCAGATTGTAGGATTTACTTTTATTCATTTTTTTTTTAAAGAAGAAAATCTAAAGAAAGAACCCCAACAATTCCACCCTCATCAATAAACACTGTGAATAACATATAAAGAGTTCTTCTATAAATTTCCCAGGGGATCAGCAAATTTATCCACTTCTCACTGGCATCAGATCAGACGTGAGTCATAACTGTGAGAACAGGTTACATCAGTTCTCCCCCATTGTTTGATATACAATAATAAAACAGAATCCTACCTTTTTTGTGATTCCCTGTGTCATCTGTCATGTGACTGTAAAAATTGGAGGATATGTTCTTAGCAACATTTCTACTAGACTTTTTGTTTGAAGAGTATGCAAAGTGCTATAGATATGGCGAACAATGCTTGCAATTTTTTTCAAGTTTATTATTTATTTATTTACATTTACTGATTACCGTACATTTTCTAATGAAATCTTCAAGAGAAAGCAATAAATAAAATTGCATTTAATACACTTTATAAATGTGTAATTAAATTACTGAACATTGTTAGTGACAGCTATAGTGGTCTCCTAGTTAGATGCTACAGCTGTCACTCGGAGCAAGGGGCAGGGCTGTGAAATAGTTCAATGCAGAGAGCACTTTTGAGAAGCTCCAGTGCATCTGCAAGAGCAGAATTTGGCATATTAAAAGTTCATATTCACACTACTCCTGATTAGAAAAGTTTCACAAAATGGTTGTGTGTACTGCTCTCCCCAGCCACTAACTAGTGCTATTAGCAGTTTAGCATGGTTAAAATTGCTGCTAGAGTCCCTTTAAACACAAAAGGGGGAATAAATGAGTTGTATGAAAGGATAGCATTTATGTGTACAGAGCAGACTATTATGTAGTTGCTATAGAGGAGAATCCTGAGTGAAGGGACTTGAATTTGAAAATAACCTCCCAACCTGTATTTTATTTTAAAGGGGTTGTCCGGGTTCAGAGCTTCACCTGGACAAACCTCTATTTTCACCCAGACAGCCCCTCTGACTTCAGCATCGGAGCAGTTCATGCTCTGATGCTCTCCTTTGCACTGCGCTAAATCGCGCAGGGCAAAGGCTCTTTTGTTTACAATAATACTCTGCTGGGCGGAGGCTTCTGCCCGGCAGTGTGTTTGATGATGTCACTGGCTCTGATGGGTGGGCTTTAGCGCTCTCCTAGCTGTTTTACTGTGTTGGTGACGTCACCGGGCTCCCTGAGTAGCCGGAAGAAGAGGCTTCAGTGCTCCTGCAAGGGACCCGGTACGTCACAGAGTCTAAGAAAACATCACTTCCGGCGACGAATTTCCTATAAGAGAACGGCTGTCTTGTACTAATGGAACAAAGTCCTCAATCCCAGACAACAAATTTAGGTATAGAAAAAACAAGCAATACATTTGTCTGTGATTTCTTGTCACTGCTGTTCCAATACCTTCTAGGTCCCTAACTGGTCTCTGCTTCCAGGTGCCTCATGACACACAGAGAATACATACAAAGCCAATCACTGGCCGAAGCGGTGACCTGCCTTAGCCAGTTTTTGACAAAGTGGGCATTTCCTGGTTGTCAAGAGACTAACAGGTGTTGGAGAATCAGGATTAGATTTGGTGGTCCGCCATGTTGTCATAGTCAGACATCTTATATTTCTATCTCAAAGTGAACCTGTCACCTCCAAAACACATTTTAAACAGACATCGTTACCTTACAGTAGCCCCCAGTGTGTTCCTAAACATGTTTTTCATTCCTCCACTGGTTGTTGTATACTTGATAAAAACGCTGTCTTAATCTGTGTTTTCGCTATCCTCAGAGTTAGCTTGAAGTCGGGGGGGGGGGGGGGGGGGGGCAGCGGCCTCCTTGCTTTAATTTAATCTAAGCCCGTCCCTTACCCGTCCTCCCTTCACTGTGATTGACAGCCTGCTGTGAGGCTGGCTGAGTGCGGGAGCCGGAGACTGGATCGCGCAGTGACAAGGAGCGCACCACGCATGCGCGAGACTTGCACGATCCCAGCCTCACAGCAGGATGTCAATCACAATCACAGTGAAGGGAGGACGGGTAAGGGGTGGGCTTAGCTTGACCTGAAGCAAGGAGGCCGCTGCCCCCTTGACTTTAAGCTGACTCTGAGGATAGCGAAAACACAGATTAAAACAGCGTTTTTCTAAAGTATACAACAACCAGTGGAGAAATGAAAAACATGATTAGGAACACACTGCGGGCTACTGTAAGGTAATGATGTCGGTTTAAAATGTGTTTTGGAGGTGACAGGTTCCCTTTAACCCCTTAAGGACACAGGCCATATTTCAGCTTAAGGACCAGGCCATTTTTTGCTAATCTGACCAGTGTCACTTTATGTGGTGCTAACTTTAAAACGCTTTTACTTATGCAGGCCATTCTGAGATTTTTTTTCCGTCACATATTGTACGTCATGACACTGGTAAAATGAAGTAAAAAAAATTATTTTCATTTATAATAAAATACCAAATTTACCAATTTTTTTAAAAAATTACCAAATTTCCAAGTTTCAATTTTTCATCTTCTATAATACATAATAATACCTCCAAAAATAGTTATTACTTTAAATTGCCCAAATGTCTACTTCATGTTTGGATCATTTGGGGAATGCCATTTTAGTTTTTGGGGACGTTACAAGGCTTTGAAGTTTAGAAGCAAATCTTGAAAATGTTCAGAAATTTGAAGTCACTTTGTAAGGCTTACATAATAGAAACCACCCAAAAATGACCCCATTCTAGAAACTACACCCCTCAAGGTATTCAAAACTGATTTTACAAATATCATTAACCCTTTAGGTGCTCCACAAGAGTTATTGGCAAATGAAGATGACATTTCAGAATTTAAATTTTTTGCCAAATTTGTCATTTTAATCCATTTTTTCCACTAACAAAGCAAGGGTTAACAGCCAAATAAAACTCTATATTTATTGCCCTGATTCTGCGGTTTACAGAAACACCCCATATGTGGTCGTACACTACTGTACGGCCACACGGCAGGGCGTAGAGGCAAAGGAGCGCTGTGTGGTTTTTGTAAGGCCGATTTTGATGGACTGGTTTATTTACACCATGTCCCATTTGAAGCCCCCCTGATGCACCCCTACAGTAGAAACTCCCTAAAAGTGACCCCATTTTGGAAACTACGGGATAAGATGGCGGTTTTGTTAGGGACTATTTTAAGGGTACATATGATTTTTAGTTGCTCTATATTCCATTTTTGTGAGGTAAGGTTACCAAAAATAGAAATTCTGAAATTAATCTCCATTTGCCATAAACTATTGAGGAACACCTAAAGGGTTAATAAAGTTTGTAAAATCAGTTTTGCATACCTTGAGGGGTGTAGTTTCTTAGATGGGGTCACTTTTATGGAGTTTCTACTCTAGGGGTGCATCAGGGGTTCTTCAAATGGGACATGGTGTCAAGAAAAAAAAAAAAAGGTCATCAAATTCAGAATTCCAGAAACCATATGTCGTTCCTTTCCTTTTGCGCCCTGCGTCATACAGCAGTTTACGACCACATATGGGGCGTTTCTGTAAACTGCAGAATCAGGGTAATAAATTGTTTTGTTTGGCTGTTAACCCTTGCTCTATTACCGTAAAAAATGGATTAAAATGGAAAATAGCTGTTTTGGCACGCATTTTTTTCTGGGACCATGTTAATCTTGGGGGCTAGGTCATGGGGTATTTTTATAGAGCAGATTCTTACGGACGTGGCGATACCTAATATGTCTACTTTTTATTTATGTTTTACACTATATTAACTTTTTATAAACACACCATTTTAGTATCTCCATAGTCTAATAATCATTTTTTTTTTGTTTTTAGCCGATTATCTTAGGTAGGGGCTCATTTTTTGCAGGATGAGAGGACGGTTTTATTGGCACTATTTTGGGGGGCATATGACTTTTTGATCGCTTGCTATTACAATTTTTGTGATGTAAGGTGACCAAAAAGTACCTTTTTTTTTTGTTTACCGTATTAATCTGGGGGATTAGGTCATGGGGTATTTTTATAGAGGAGATTCTCACGGACGCGGCGTTACCTAATATGTCTACTTTTTTACATTTGATTAGGTTTTACACTATATTATCCTCTTATAAACGAAAAAAAAAAATGACTGTTAGACTATGGAGATACTAAAATGTATCTCCATAGTCTAACAGTCATTTTTGTTTTTCTTTTTAGCCGATTATCTTAGGTAGGGCTCATTTTTTGCAAGATGAGGGGACGGATTTATTGGCACTATTTTGGGGGCTATATGACTTTTTGATCGCTTGCTATTACACTTTCTGTTATGCAAGGTTACAAATATTGGCACTATTTTGTTTATAGCTTCAGTTTCTGGACTAGCTGGCTGTTGGATTTCGGTTGAGCTCCTAGTGCTGCCTTTGCTCCACGTGAAGTTAAGTGTCGTTTTCCCTATTTGTATTTTGTTTGTTATATTTCCCTATCTTTTGTATCTAGGCCTGAGGGAGACTCCGCCGCCGAACAACGCCAGTAGGTATCGGGTACAGAAGGATAAACCTGCTGGAGCTTTTCCAGCGTCCTATACCACTGAGTCAGTATCTTGTAGTTGAGTTCCTGCAGTCTACACGACACTGATGATTTATGAGTAAATAATAGAGATCTCCTCCATTGTTCCACTGTTAGAAAGGTGCCTATTTCTTTCTCCCAAGTGATAATAAACCTAGGGGCTGTTGGCGAAGCATTGACTGTCCCATCCCCAATCTCCCCAGTGTTCAGTAAATTGTAAATAAGTGAGATATCGTGTGCAGGTGCCAAGTCCGCAACACACAGTTTTCAAAAGTCTAATAGAGGAGTGCATAACTGCGATCCAGGTGCCAGGGAGTTAATGAAGTTGCGTAGTTGGAAATAGAGAAACCAATGTCCGGGGGCATGAGGTAGAAGGTGTGAGAAGTCATTGAGAGGGCGTAAGCCATTACTGTTGTAGAGGTTGTGACACAGTGAGGGGAATGGTCTGGGAAAACAGGTATTTTTCTCCCAGCATGTGCTGCTGGGCTGATTTGCAGCCAGGTGGGGTCAAATACCGGACTGGATTTTAATTGCCGGTCCAGGTGTTTGGCAGCACCTGGCTGTCCTTAAATAGGCAGCTGGGCTCAGCAGCAGGGTCTCTGTGTTGGGATCTGAGGCTTGGTGCCAGGTTGGAGGGCTGAGACCCATGGGCCGAGGAAACAGGCCCCCTAAAGCCTGCCGTGGACTGCTGGAGGCAGAACTGACATTGTTTTGTGCATTCGCCTCAAGTGGGAATAAACACTGAATTTTAGCGTTAAGGACTTGTCTTTTGCCTCTGTACTGCGTCCGCTTACCCTATCTACAAGAGTGAAACCCCATAATTGGTGGAGGATGCATGCAAGCACAGTCAGGCGTGATCACCAAAGTATTGTTGTTTTTCATTTTTGCTCCGGACACGGTTGTATGTCTTGCATTAAACCCACGACAAAATGGAAACCATAATGAAGGCTCTTGTGGAGGCTAACCAGCAGCAGTGATAAACCAACCTGCAACAACGAGAGGCTAACATGTGATGGCTATACAGACGGCAGGAACATCCCAAAGCTTCCATGATGTCCGGAAATCGGTCCGTGTGGCGAGCCCCAAGATGACACCCTTAAATGGCGTTGAAACCTACCTGGTGATGTACAAGAAGGTGGCCACAAGGGAGAAACTACCACAAGACCAGTGGGCTGAGGTCATGGCTCTGTTCCTGGCATCGCGTTCTCAGTGGGTGTATTTCGACTTGCCGGACGATCAAGCGGCCGACTACCATAAAGTAAAGCGTGAGATTCTGGCAAGACTGGGCGTGAATTTGTTGGTCCGGGCCCAGCGGGTACATCAGTGGGGGTTTAGCCCGGCTGAGCCTGCGAGACCCCAGTATTATGACTTATTTCACCTTTTGCAAAAGTGGCTACAGCCTGATGGGCTGCGTCCCATGGCTATGCTGGATCGACTATTAGTTGATATGTTATGGAGGTGGTGGACCTGGTTGAACGCTATGAGGCTACAAAGAATCTACAGGGGAGTTCATTTGGGGGAGGGGGCAGTCAAACCCTGGAAATCTCCACCCCAGGCCCGGAGATTTGAGCCGATGAAACCCACCCGGGATGTACCTACTATGGGCCTGGCTCAGTTAGTCTGCTGGCAGTGTCAGGAGCCTGGCCATGTAAGGAGGGCTGACTGTCCTCATCGGGTTGAGCCCATTGACACTAATTGTGGTTACCATCAGTCGTTATATGCCAGGAGGCTGTGTGCAGCGGGTACCCTGGAATCTCTAGACCACTTGTGCCAGGTGGAAGTGGGAGACACTCCAGGCTTCCTGAGTGCTGCTGGACTCGGAGCCTGGTGATTCTAGTAAGGGCTACCCTAGTGCGGTCTACTGGGTATATTGTCCGGAAAGTCAGGGTGATGTGTGTCCATGGAGACTTAGACAACCCCACCGCGCTGATGTCTTTAACCTCTTCCTGTCCGCCCATAGGATATAAACGTCCTATGGGTGGATCTCTATTTCTGAACGGACGTTTCTGAACGTCCGTTCAGAAACTGCAGCTGCACGCTAATCGTGCAGCTGCTGATCGGGTTGCCCGCTGTCAGTGACAGCAGGGCAACCCAGAGAGAAGGCAGGGACAGTTCCCAGGTGTCCCTGCCTTCTGGATCGCTGTATACACAGCGCTCACCGAGCGCTGTGTATGCAGAGCAGGAAGCGCTATGCGCTTCCTTTTCCGGCCCGGCGGTCATGTGACCACCGGGACCGGAGCGTGCAGGAGCTGTGTGAGGTCTCTCACAGACCTCGATCAGCCCTGCACTGAGGCTGTACAGCGCTGTATTGCACTGTACAGCCTATCTGGGGGGTGTATTTCTGCTGTAACTGGGGCTACTATGTCAGCCCCAGTTACAGGAGAAATCAACAGTGAAAAAAAATAGAAAAAGTGAAGTAAATGTCCCCCAGAGGTCTTGTATGACCTTATGGGGGACAAAAAGTGTAAAATAAAAAAATAAAGTGTTGAAAAAATAAAATAAAAAAAGGGTTTCACATGTAAAAAAAAAATTCCCCAAGTCAGGAAAAAAAAATGTTAAAAATAGAAAAAATAAAATAAAATAGACATATTTGGTATTGCCGCGTCCGTAAAAACCAGCTCTATAAAAATATCACATGACCTAAACCCTCGGGTGAACACCGTAAAAAAATAAATTAAAAAAACTGTGACAAAACAAGCAATTTTTGTCACCTTACATCACAAAAAGTGCAGCACCAAGTGATCAAAAATGCGTATGTCCCACTAAATGGTACCAATAAAACCGTCACCTCATCCCGCAAAAAGTGAGCCCCTACATAAGAAAATCTCTCAAAAAATAAAAAAAACTATAGCTCTTAGAACATGGAGACACTAAAATATCATTTTTATGGTTTTAAAAATGCTATTATTGTGTTAAAGTGAAACAAATAAAATAAAATAGACATATTTGGTATTGCCGCGTCCGTAAAAACCAGCTCTATAAAAATATCACATGACCTAACCCCTCGGGTGAACACCGTAAAAAAAAACTAAAAAAAAAAACTGTGTCAAAACAAGCAATTTTTGTCACTTTACATCACAAAAAGTGCAACACCAAGTGATCAAAAAAGCGTATGTTCCACTAAATGGTACCAATAAAACCGTCACCTCATCCCGCAAAAAATGAGCCCCTACATAAGAAAATCTCTCAAAAAATAAAAAAAAATATAGCTCTCGGAACATGGACAGATTAAAACATAATTTTTTTGTTTCAAAAATGCTATTATTGTGTAAAACTTTAATAAATAAGAAAAAGTATACATATTAGGTATCGCCACGTCCGTAACAATCTGCTCTATAAAAATGTCACTTGAATGAACCCCTCAGATGAATGCTGTAAAAATAAATAAATAGAAACTGTGCTAAAACAACCCATTTTTTGGTCACCTTGCCCCATAAAGTGTTATAATGAATGATCAAAAAATCATATGTACCCAAAAATAGTAGCAATTAAACTGGCACCTTATCAGCTAGTTTCCAAAATGGGATCACTTCTTGGGAGTTTCTACTGTAAGGGTGCATCAGGGGGCTTCAAATGGGACATGGCATCTAAAAACCATGTGGAGTTCCTTTTCTTCTGCGCCCTGCCGTGTGCCCATACAGCAGTTTATGACCACATGTGGGGTGTTTCTGTAAACCGCAGAATCTGGGTAATAAATATTGAGTTTTGTTTGGCTGTTAACCATCGATGTGTTAAAGAAAAAAATGGATTAAAATGGAAGATCTGCCAAAAAAGTGAAATTAAAAAATGTAATCTCCATTTTCCTTTAATTCTTATGGAACGCCTAAAGGGTTAACAAAGTTTGTAAAATCGGTTTTAAGTAACATGAGGGGTGTAGTTTCTACAATGGGGTCATTTATGGGGGTAACTACTATGTAAGCCCCACAAAGTGACTTCAGACCTTAAAAAGTGGGTTTTGGCAATTTTCTTAAAAATTTTAAGAATTGCTTCTAAACTTCTAAGCCTTCTAACGTCCTAAAAAAATAAAATGACATTTCCAAAATGATGCCAACATAAAGTAGACATATGGGGTATGTTAAGTAATAAATATTTTCTGAGGTATCACTTTCTGTTTTAAAAGCAGAGAAATTGAAATTTAGAAAATTGCGAATTTTTCAAAATTTTGGGTAAATTTGGGATTTTTTCATAAATAAAGGTGAAATATATTGACTCAAATTTATGACTATCGTGAAGTACAATGTGTCACGAGAAAACAATCTCTGAATGACTTGGATAAGTAAAGGCGTTCCAAAGTTATTACCACATAAAGTGAGATATGTCAGTTTTGCAAAATTAGGCCTGGTCAGGAAGGGGGCAAATGGCCCAGATGGCAAGTGGTTAACCACGTTAGCCGGCAGGTGAACCCGCAAGGTGGCAGTCGACACAAATCTACACTACGAACTCATAATAGGGAGAGACTTTCTGGGCTTTATAGCTAAAGAGTTAATGGAGATGTTTTCCCGAGTAGGGCTACCTAAAGAGGTTCTGACTGACCAGGGGACCCCTTTTATGTCCAAGGTCATGAGGGAACTCTGTAAGTTGCTGCACATCAAACAGCTGCGGACGTCCGTTTATCATCCGCAAACTGACAGCCTGGGAGAAAGGTTTAACCAAACATTAAAAAAGGTGGTGTCTGTGGGGCGGAGCCTAACCACTGTGCAGGACAGAGGATTGAGAAAGAGCTCTCTCTAAAACCTGTGCTTAGCTTTTGCACACTTTCACGGCTGTTAAGATGGGAAAAGTTGGTAGGGAAAGCTCCAGGGAGGCTCCTTATACTCCCAGAACGAAAAAGAATCAGGCGGACATGGACAGATCTGTCCGCTCATCCAAGATGGCGTCCTGGCTTTCGGAGCGGGAATCTGATGGAGAGGACGATGGCGAGACTGCATACTCAGAGTCTCCTGCTGATGCCACACTTCAAAGTGATGCCGACACACTTACCAAAGCTTTCTTCAAAGAGACGCTAGCCCAAGCCCTGGCTCCCTTGATTCAGGAGGTACGTGATCTCAGACATAATATGCGCACCCTGGGGTCCCGAATTGAGCACCTGGAACCCCGACAGGAGCAAGTCGTTGCACATAGTGCGGCCATGATGAATATAACAAATACGCAGATTACCTCCTTGAACAACGCCTTCTTCATGATAGAGGATCAAGAAAATAGGAGTCGGCGGAAAAATGGCAGAATAAAAGGCTTAGCGGAATCGGTGCCTCCTGAAGGAACTAGCTGCAAGGTCCCTGTTCGCAAACCTGCTAGGGGAAGAGAGATCTGCAGGCGTCGTTATAAAAAGAATTCACTGCTCCCTGTACCTAGGAATGGCGATGATTTGTGGTCTTTTAAGTTAAGGGATACAGCCGACATCCTACAAGCTTCCCGTAAGAAACCAGAACTTTCATATGGGGATTCGACTGTACTGATCTTCCAGGACTTGGCCTCATCCACCCTGGCAAAAAGCAGGGTCCTGAAACCACTTATGGATCATTTGAGGAGCCAGAAGTTGCTATACAAGTGGCTCTACCCCTTTGGGATTACATTTGCCAAAAAAGGCCACCGGTGTACGGTTCGCTCGCCTCAGGATCTGCGCACTGCTTGGAAAATCCTGGATATTGCACCGCTCGCCCTAGACTCCTGGTAGCCTGTGGATATTTCAGTATCGTGCTTACCTCAGCTGCCTTCCCAAGATTCGTGGTTGGTGGTGTCCAAGCAAAAACCCTTCACCAACAAGAAGGCTCCCAGTGGACGGGACTACACCTGAATGGTCGGCTGTAACTGACATACCTTATCTCAGGTTTTTTCGACTTGTTTCCCTGTCTTAGCTATTCATACAAAGTTATCTGTCATGGACGCTGCCCTTTTTGCCCCTGAAGAAGCCAGAATTCTGGCGAAACATGTCGGGGGGCAGTCTTAGATTTTAACTGCTTTGCACCTCTACACTGTTACCAACACCTCATGGTCATGTGCCGATGGTGGTTGGTGTAGTTCAGGCATTCAGTGCACTGCAGCACACGTAGCTGGACACTGAGTCCCTGTTGTGGTTTGTGAATTAGTCAATCTTCATTGTGACTATTCACAGTGGTGTGTGTTCCCCCATCCGCACCACTCTAGCTTTCAGTATATTGCGAACTGCGGACGGTGTGACGACAGTGTGTGAAAGCAGCACTTTGTCTATAGGGACACTCAGTGAGAGATAGTTCACATTTCTTTCCCTATAATCCAGTGCAGTATCACTGTTAACAGTGTCGAGGTGCTCTGTATTTTTAATTTTTTCATTCCTTGGTTGGTTCAGTTCAATTAAAGAGTGTATGCACACACATAATATAGACTTTTAGAATTATCCTAATAAAAGTGAAGTTTTAAGCCTGGGTCACGATAGCTTTTTTTTTGCCTAGTTAGCAGAAAACAAGAAGTTACAAATAAGGATCTGACTGGCTTGATCCAAAACTAAGGAACAAAAGGGTGACCCCTATTAAAGCCCTGAAGCTCTCCCTGTCTTCTCAGCCCATGCAAAGATCTCAGTGATAGAAGGTTGCATGTCCACGTACTTAGACTGAATGACACCTGCAAACCCTATAATAGTGAGGGGACACGACCACCAGCTCTCTGCACTTAATACGGAGGGAGTCTGGGTCACCTAGAACCAAGCCAACAGGAAAACAACAAATACAGAAATAGACTTATCTGAAAACCCAGCTGTAGAAACTTCTAGCAGAGAACACAATCCAGGATGTAATATAAACCGCAAGGTGAGGCAGTATGGGGAGGAGATATATAGGGAGGCAATCACTGCTAATAGATGACAGCTGGAAGAGGGAGGAGAGATGTCAAAACGAAAGCAAAACAAAAGAAGATCATGCAGGAGGTACTGAAGAACGTCTATCAAAACTTCTCAAAGATCTGGTGATGACATTATCACACCATGTTTCCCTAAAGCCGCAAGATCCCTATTGCAGAACATGGATCTTTCATGAGTGCCTAGCTTAGTGGAAATGGTCCACTTACGGGACATGGTCATTCTGCAGTTGCGGAATCACCTATTCGAGTGGTGTGATGCTTGTGTTCTTCTTATAGTGTGCATTCCTTAAGTTTTCAGGTCTGGCCATTTTGGCTAGATAGTTAAGTAGTTCACAGAAGCATGGGTGTGGAGGTTTCGAGTTAGGATGCACCTTTGGACCCCCCCTTCCCGTACTCTCCTTCATTGGCTTTATGCCACTTCTGCTTTACTGCTATACCTATTTTTTATGTTATTATTTGTTCTTATGTACACAGATCACTTCTCTATTGTGTGCGCAGCCCTTTTGATCCTTATGTACTCAGCTTACCTGTATACTGTTATGCACCTAGCCTACCTGTTCATTCTTATGTACCCAGCTCACCTGTATTCTGTAATGTACCTAGCTTTCTGGTTCATCCTTATGTACTCAGCTTACATGTACACAGTTGTGTATCTGCCTTACCTGTTCATTGTTATGTACTCAGCTTGCCCGTGCTTCATGTACTCAGCTCGATTGATTTGTATGTACTTAGCTTACTAGCTTCTCCACATGCACTTGGCTGACCTGGTCATCGTGTCTTCAGCTCACTCACTTGGTATGTACATTATTTAGTTGTTGTTATGTTGGTTCTCCTATCTTGCACGTACTCTCGGAAGCTTTCTCCTCCTCTTATACCCATATTCCAATGACAGAATTAAAAATGACTACTTTTAATGTTAGAGGTTTTAACAAACCCCAGAAAAGGTCTCAGAGTTTCACACTTCTAAAAAGAATTGGGAGTGACATATGTTTCCTGCAAGAAACACACACCAAGACAGGGAAGATCCCATTCATATCAAATTCACAATATTCACAGTGGTTCCAACAGCACATATTTATTTTGAGTATTGTGATTAGCAAAAAGGTACCGTTTGTAACAATAGTGGTACAGGAGGACCCTGAAGGCAGATTCGTATTCGTGAAAGGCAAGATTGGCCAACTCTTGGTTTCGCTAGCGAGTCTTTACGCCCCCAATACCAGATAACACCGCTGGCTTAGAACAACCCTCACACTGTTTCATGATTTTGCTGAGGGGGTGAAGGTAATAGGTGGCAACATTAATGTATCTTTGAACCCTCAATTGGATACGTCACTGGGTAGTTCTACTAAATCTCAAAAAATGCTAGGTGGGATTCAAAAATTACTAAAAGATCTGCAATTGGCAGATACCTGGAGGTCTCTAAATGACCTCTCTTAAAACCTTTCTCAGAAGATGAGGTGCAAAAAGTTATAAAAGGCATGCCCTTGGGCAGGGCCCCAGGTCCAGATGGCTTGCCAATCGGGTATTACAGAAAGTTCCTTCATGCTTTGACGCCTCATCTAACTAAATGGTGTCATGCCCTCGCGAGTGGCCAATCCCCTCCCAGTCAAGTGCTAGAGACCACGATCACCATAATGTCACAACTATGCTGATGGTCGTGACTCTTAGTCTTCGCATGCAGTTGCCAGCGGTCAGTTGGTTGTTCACCGCAGCTGCGGGCTGTAAGTTGTTAGCCTCACGTGCGGTTGCCGCTGGCAACATGGTGTTGTTGGCACTGTAGCAGCCTGAGCTTGTTGCTGAGCTGCTCACTGTCTATGCATGCGGTTGCCTATGGCAACTTGGGTTATATGTGTGCACTTTCCCTGTTTGGTGTGCACAGGGTTTATTTGTGTGTGCACTTTCCCTTTAAGTGGCTTCACTACCCTGTCTGGCGTTGGAAGGGTTAATTCCCTTTCCACTGTGTGTCTGTGTGGGTGTGGCTACTTGGACTATTTAGCCTCTGCTGAGATCTGAAGCTGAGGGGTACTCCAGCCTTGTTGTAAGCTGGAGTCATCCTCCTGGTCTCTTATACCATCTGCCAGTGAGGGCCACCCTTGTGGTCATAAAAGTTATGCGTGTTGTTTATTTTATGTTCTTGTGATGTCTTATCTTACTGCAGCTATGGATCTGGGTTCCTGTGTGTTATGTGTTTGTGCTGTGTCCTTTTTATGTTTGGTGTGGACACTAGCACTAGAGCACGGGATCCAGTCAGTGTGTCTGTGGCAGTGAGGTGTGGAAGTGCTTTCACTCACCTGCCATATCCATAGGCTGTTTATGTTTCCCCTTCCTTGCAGTTTGGCCAGTTTAGTCTCCTGTTCCTCCATGTCTAGGAGGAACAGGTTGTCTTACCCAGCTTTTAGCTCAGGGATCTGCTGAGGGCTAGTAGTGACCCGAGGTTCCTGAGTATGAGCCCTCCTACCATCTGGGTCGGCTCATACAGCTAGGAGTCAGGGTCAGAGTTAGGGATGCTGTAGGAGGTGACCTACTGCCTAATTCTGTTGTCCTGGCCAAGCAGCTTCCACATATGTGTAACATTGCACGGCTGAGGGTTTTCCCTATCCTCAGTCGTGACACATAATCCCTAAGGAGAATAAAGATACCAGGGAATGCGGTAATTATAGACCTATTTCGTTACTGAACTTGGACATAAAGATATGGGCCAAACTATTAGCATCTAGGTTGAATGTTTTGACCCCAAAAATTATTAACAGGGAACACGCTAGTTTCGTATTGGGCAGGGAAGGGAATTTCCAGTCCTGTCGTCTTCTCAATGCGATTACTTGGTCGAGACTTAAATCACAGCCTCTCTTGCTATTAAGTACTGACGCAGGGAAGGCTTTCGACCGGGTTGACTAGCTTTATATCCAGCGAGCCCAGGTTTGGAGTCCCTGCTTTGTTCATACAGGCGATTATGTCCTTATATCAAACCCCTAGTTGCAGGGTAAGAGTTAATGGCATATTATCGAGGCCATTTAATATTACTAACAGAACTCGTCAGGGATGCCCCCTGTCCCCGTCCATCTTCATAATTGTGATGGAGACATTACTTCAGGCGTTCCGTGATAACACCTTGAATAGGGGCTTAGCCATTAACGCAGTTGAACACAAGTGCGCAGCATTTGCTGATGACCTGTTGCTCTTAATAACAAACCCCAAACAAGCCTCCCCTACTGTTCTAGATCTTTTTTCCACCTTTGGGAAAATATCTAACTTTAAGATTAATTACCCAAAATCAGTGGCAACGCGGGTGGCGCTTCCGACTGCTACACTACGTATCCTAAAAACAACATACCCATTCAGATGGAGTGTTGACTCCCTTACATACTTGGGAATTGAACTCACTAGTGATCCCTCTAAATTGTATAGTCTTAACTACTTACCCTTCCTGAAAAAAATCCAAAATCAATTAAGGTCTCTATCGCTCCCGTGGGTCTCGTGGATAGGCTGTAAAAATGTGCTCCAGACCTATATAGTACCAAAGCTGTATACTTCTTGCAAATGGTACCTATACACCTCCCACACTTATTTTTTAGAAGGGTCAGACAGATATTTACTTCCTTCCTCTGGAAGAATAAGAAGCCTAGGTTGGCCTACGACAGACTAATTAGTACCTGCTTGCAGGGGGGCTTTGGCCTACCAGATTTGAACTATTATTACAAAGCAATACAGTTGAAGAGGTGGTTACAATTGTGTATTCGGTCTTACAGACCCCCTAGGTTCCAATATTGAACTGGCTCTGCTAACGGAGACACAATATGTTGGGCTTTGGGGCACTGTCACTCGTGACGTTACACCAACAGGGTTGACTAGAGGCATCTATTTATCTATCTGTAATATCAAGTCGACTGTTGAGCTAATTTCTGATCCACCTGGTAGCTTGCCTACCTTTGGAATTTGCTAACAGGTACCTCTCTAGCATCTTTCCTAACTTACCTGAAATCTGAGGATGATGTTGCTTCCTTTTGTGCCAGGCTTGTGGGAGATAGAAACTTCTTGGCAAAAGGAGAGCTGCACGGTATGTGCCAGGCGCAAGTTGCCAAATACACTAAGATCCCGACCCCCACTTGTTTTGAACAGCTCGCGTCCCATGATGCTCTGCCAAGGCATAGTATCTCACTCCTCTATCAGTGGCTACTTTTTAAGAGGAGTAACATGACCCCTGCTTTTATTAGAGCATGGGAAGCAGATTTGAATAGATCCTTCACTTCACAAGAAATTGCTCAGATCTTTTTGAGGTCTCATGGCTTCTCTAGATGTATTAAAATGAAAGAACATTGTATGACTCGGTACAAACGACCCGGTTAAACTCTTCAAAATGGGTTTCAATAATAGGTGCTGGAGATATAATGCACTGAGAGGAACCTTGGGGCATATTCTATGGTTTTGTCCGATCATTAGCTCCTTTTGGGATCGAATTGAACATCAAATAAATGTGATATGCAAGACCTCGATTGAGCTCTCTCCTCAGTCGGTGTTACTATGGTTGCCGTCAAAAACGTGGCAGCCGTCCATGTCTGACTTGCCTACCCTCCGAATTCAGGTGGCTAGATTGTTAATTCCTCTGAACTGGCTTAAGACCTCTCCTCCTACCCTTGAGGCTTGGTATGATAAAATTGACCAGATATTCCTGATGGAGGAATTGGCAAGTTGGGCTACTAGATCTCCTGCTAGGTTTATGCAGCTGTGGAACCCATGGAAAGAGTTCCAAATGGGGCATTTAGGGAATTGATGTTGCTTCCTATGACAAGTGTCACTTTAGATTGAAATTTTCTAGTCATTGGCATAGCTTTACTAGTTGGTCCAGTTGAGTTTATTGCTCCTCTAGGACTTCTGTAATCTAGTTTATTCATAGGCAAGGTTCTCTTGTTGCACAGGTATCTGGGTCTGAGTATTAGTGTTTTTTTTTTTGTTAATTATGTTCACTGTTAACTTTAGGTCTGGTCGTTAACCAGTCCATACTGTTCTATACCAATATGCTCCACGGAGGTCTACATCCCCTCTCCCCCTCCCCCTTTCTTCATCTCTCCTCCTTTCGCTCCCCCTCTCCTTTTACTCTCATATTGTCATAGATCTCCTATCTCCATATTCTAGCGGATTTGTCATGCATGGTACATGTAAAATTGATCTTCTGCTTTTTTTATATGATCTTGTTAATTATCTTTCTATATAGCTATGTATACACATACTGTATTTCTTTAAATAAAAAGAGTGGTGTCTAAGGATGAGAAGGACTAGGACCTCCTTCTGCCCTATCTTATGTTTGCAGTGCGAGAGGTGCCCCAGGCCTCTACTGGGTTCTCGCCTTTCGAGCTGCTATATGGCAGACATCCTCGTGGTCTGTTGGACATAGCCAAAGAGGCGTGGGAGCAACAACCCACCCCATATAAAATATTATTGAATACGTCACCCAAATGCAGGAAGAGAGCATATGGAGGCAGCTCAGCGAGCTCAAAGTCGGTTCTATAATTGGCAGGCTTGGGTCCGGATCTTTAACCCGGGAGATCGAGTTTTGGTTTTGGTACCAACCGTGGACAGTAAGATCCTGGCTAGGTGGCAGTGACCCTACGAAGTAATTGAAAAAGTTGGAGAGGTAAACTACAAGGTACACCAGTCAGGGCGGTGACAGCTGGAGCAGGTGTACCATGTGAATTTACTCAAACCTTGGAAAGATAGGGAGACCGTTACTGACGACAGCCCACGGCTGAGTTTTCTTGGGGAAGAGGTTCCAGCCCCTTGGTCTGATGCAGGGGAAGCAGTTGCCACAGTGAAGATTGCTGACAGCCTCTCCTCTAAACAGACTCAGAAGGCCATGGAGTTCGTCAGCAGGAACACAAATGTGTTCTCAGACCTACCCGGACGTACTTCCACAATGCAGCATGACATTGTCACTGAGCCTTAGGCAAAAGTCTGGTTAAAATTATACCCGGTACCAGAGGCTCGGCGACAAGCCATCTTGGAGGAAGTACAGCTAATGCTGCAACTAGACGTTATTGAGGAGTCTAAAAGTGAGTGGGCCAGTCCTATAGTTTAAATACCCAAACCGGATGGGACGTTATGGTTCTGTAGCGATTTTCGTAAACTAAACGAGATTTCCAAATTCGATGCGTATCCCATGGCCCGGATGGATGAGATTATGGAGAGGTTAGGACAAGCCCGGTATTTTTTCTGATTTGGACCTCACCAAAGGGTACTGGCAAGTACCCTGGATGGAGGCTGCCAAAGAGAAAACTGCCTTCATCACACCAGACTTTACGGAAGAGGACGTCTCTAACCTCCACTCAAACCACAAGCGGGATAGCGGAAGAGAGAATAGAGGTGCACAATAGGATAGTACGTTTGGGCAAGTTATCAGCCGTAATGTTATAGAAAAGAGAGAGGGTCACCTTGTAGGGTTGTGCAAATGATAGGCACAACTCTAATGTAGACTTATATATAGTTATAGACCGATTTCCTAGGATTTCAGCAGCAAGAAAGGTTTCTTCTGGAAAGGATGTCCAGTCCCCCGAAAATTGCTTGTCATGGAGAAGATTCTGCAATGGTGCAAATTCACTGGTGGAGACGGTCGTGGTACTTCAAATGAAATACTTCTTTATTTGAAGAAAGCACATGTAAAGAAAAACAACGCGTTTCGGGGACAAATAGTTCCCCTTCATTAGGTTAACCAAATGGTGGATATTTATAGATGGAAAAGAAAAACCTAAAAAAAACGCACCTGTGGTCTGCCCTCAATGGGAGGGGCTGTCACTAGGTTTCATTCTTAAGGCAGAATGCACAAAAGTCATCGAAAATAGAATCAATGTTCAATATTAGATAGGGTATTCAATAAAACATGTAACTTATACGTTTTTGTGTGAAAATTAGCATTTAATGTTGTATTTCTATATTCAAAATATGCATATTGGGTCCTGGGGTCATGTGAACACTATCTAGGTGGTCACGTGATGTGTATATTCATAAGGGGGAGGGGATAAACTAGCCCATGTGTTAAATCCAGAGATGCAGTGTTAATCTCCATATAGGGGGAACGTGCAGGGCCCGGAGGAGGCTCTCTTGATCGAAAGAAGCGCGGTCATCTTTATGGTAGAAAGGATGCTACAAAGATATGGCCCTTACCAGCGAACAATCGATGGCGCTTGTTCGGTCACGTGATCGTAAACCCTGCGGTAACGTGATCTGTTGTCATGGCACCGGGGACGCTGCTGTTCGTGACTCGCCCATATGAGGAAATAGTACTATGCTATAAGGGAATTATACTTGTGGAAGAACACTTGGGGGGCTATGGTTCCATAATTATATGTATGGGAGCATAGAGCAAGTATAAAATGTAGATAAATAAATAGGTTATCAGATTGCAATTATTATAAATAAACAGATTGTAATTATAAATAAATAAATATGGAATATACAGTTGCAAGAAAAAGTATCTGAACCCTTTGGAATGATATGGATCTCTGCAGAAATTGGTCATAAAATGTGATCTGATCTTCATCTAAGTCACAACAATAGACAATCACAGTCTGCTTAAACTAATAAAACAAAAATAATTAAATGTTATCATGTTTTTATTGAACACACCATGTAAACATTCACAGTGCAGGTGGAAAAAGTATGTGAACCCTTGGATTTAATAATTGGTTGAACCTTCTTTGGCAGCAATAACTTCAACCAAACGTTTCCTGTAGTTGCAGATCAGACGTACACAACTGTCAGGAGTAGTTCTTGACCATTCCTCTTTACAGAACTGTTTCAGTTCAGCAGTATTCTTGGGATGTCTGGTGTGAATCACTTTCTTGAGGTCATGCCACAGCATCTCAATCGGGTTGAGGTCAGGACTCTGACTGGGCCAGTCCAGAAGGCGTATTTCCTTCTGTTTAAGCCATTCTGTTTTTAATTTACTTCTATGCTTTGGGTCATTGTCCTGTTGCAACACCCATCTTCTATTGAGCTTAAGCTGGTGCACAGATGGCCTTAAGTTCTCCTGCAAAATGTCTTGCTAAACTTGGGAATTCATTTTTCCTTCGATGATAGCAATCCGTCCAGACCCTGATGCAGCAAAGCAGCCCCAAACCATGATGCCCCCACCACCATACTTCACAGTTGGGATGAGGTTTTGATGTTGGTGTGCTGTGCCTCTTTTTCTCCACATATAGTGTTGTGTGTTTCTTCCAAACAGCTCAACTTTGGTTTTATCTGTCCACAGAATATTTTGCCAGTATTGGTGTGGAATATCCAGGTGCTCTTGTGCAAACTGTAAACGTGCAGTATTGGTTTTTTTGGACAGTAATGGCTTCCTCTGTGGCATCCTCCCATGAAATCCATTCTTGTTTAGTGTTTTACATATCATAGATTCGCTAAGGCTTCGATATGTTAGCATATGCCAGAGACTTTTGTAAGTCTTTAGCTGACACTCTAGGATTCTTCTTCACCTCATTGAGCAGTCTGCGCTGTGCTCTTGCAGTCATCTTCACAGGACGGCCACTCCTAGGGAGAGCCGCAGGAATGCTGAACTTTCTCCATTTATAGACAATTTGTCTTATCGTGGACTGATGAACAGCAAGGCTTTTGGAGATTCTTTTATAACCCTTTCCAGCTTTATGCAAGTCAACAATTCTTAATCGTAGGTCTTCTGAGAGCTCTTTTGTGTGAGGCATCATTCACATCAGCCAATGCTACTTGTGAAAAGCAAACCCAGAACTGGTGTGTGTGTTTTTATAGGACAGGGCAGCTGTAACCAACACCTCCAATCTCATCTCATTGATTGGACTCCAGTTGGCTGAAACCTCACTCCAATTAGCTCTTGGAGATGTCATTAGTCTAGGGGTTCACATACTTTTTATACCTGCACTGTGAATGTTTACATGGTGTGTTCAATAAAAACATGGTAACATTTAATTCTTTATTAATTTGTTACTAGTTTAAGCAGACTGTGATTGTCTATTGTTGTGACTAAGATGAAGATCAGATCACATTTTATGACCAATTTGTGCAGAAATCCATATCATTCCAAAGGGTTCACATACTTTTTCTTGCAACTGTAAATAATATATATAAATAATCAGCTTAAAATGATTATATGAAAAACCATATGCATAAAAGAGATGATGAATAAAAATATATATAATAGTAAAAATTGGGTTACGGTATACAGTAAAATTCTTTAAATCCGAATATATAGATAAATAAGTACATATTCATATAAGAAAAAAAAGAGTGTTAACTCCTTTTCTACTAAAATGCGTAATAGAAAAAAGGGGAACAAGTTTACAAATTTCTCTCAAAGGCCTCATTTAAAGGGGTTTTCCAGGTTCAGAGCTGAACCTGGACATCCCTCCATTTTCACCCCGGCAGCCCCCCTGACATGAGCATCGGAGCAGTTCATGCTCCGATGCTCTCCTTTGCCCTGCGCTAAATCGCGCAGGGCAAAGGCATTTTTCTGAGTTCCGGTGACATAGGCAGCCCGGTGACGTCACCGGCACTGATGGGCGGGATTTGGCTCTGCCCTAGCCAGTAAAACGGCTAGGGCAGAGCTAAAGCCCGCCCCTCAGAGCCGGTGACGTCACCGAACACACTGCTGGGCGGAAGTTACCGCCCGGCAGTGTGTTATTGAAAACACAAGAGCCCGTGCCCTGCGCGATCTAGCGCAGGGCACTGGAGCGCATCGGAGCATGAGATGCTCCGATGCCAGGCTCAGGAGGGCTGCCGGGGTGAAAATAAGGGTATGTCCGGGTTCAGCTCTGAACCCGGACAACCCCTTTAAGCCATATGGACTAAGACTATCTAATTTGAAAATCCAAAACATTTCAGGGGATCTAATGCATTGTATGTCTTTTTGTAGATGTGCTGGTATTTGTTCAATAGGTGTAATTGTGAAGCCACACGAACTGCACTCGTGATGATGTGCTGCGTGTCTAGAAACACTGTGTTTGGGGTATTTTTTCTTTATGTTTGACCAATGTTTGTTAAATCTGTCTTGCAGGTTTGTATGGTGCGGCCAACGTACTGTAGGTGACATGGGCACTCTAATAGATAAATTACGTGGGTGGACTAACAGTTCGTGGGTGGACTAAATGGAGATGGAAATCTATTTGCCACCGTTTTGACTATCGAAAGTTGATTTCTGACAAATCATTTTGCAACACAGACCTCATTTAAAACTGCCTTTAAGAGCGGAGGTACCCTGGTCCTTGGTTAATCCACTAACTGTTCTTAATTTGCTGGGTGCAAGGATATTTATCAAGGTCCGCGCCCTTCTGTATGTTAGGCGGGGAGTCTTTGGAATGATTTGGTTCAGTATGGGGTCCTTTTTGAGGATATGCTAATGTCTATCCAAAACTGCTTTAATAGCATTGTGGTTTTGATTGTAGGTAGTTATAAAGTTGCAGATGAATGGATTGCTATCCGTATTCTTTTTAAGTTTTTGTATGGGAGCAAGGCACTCTGATTGTGAAAGTGCAGCAGCTTTTTTCCAGGCACCTGAAACAAGGTTTGTTGGATATCCAGTCTGACTAAACCTGGTGGCAAGGATATCACACTGATTGATAAAATCCTCAGACTACAATTTCGCCAAATTCTCTTAAATTGACTTAAGGGGATGTTTGCCTTCCATTTCCTATAGTGAGTGCTCCTGAAATCCAAATAACTATTACTGTCCACCTTCTTGAAGAAAGTTTGTGTTCTGATTTCGTTCTCCTGGATAAAGATTTGAAGGTCCAGGAATTCCATTTTGCAGGTGTTGTATGAGATTCTCCAATTATTAGTGTTGAGTTGAGAGATGAAGTTTTCTATTGATGCTTGTTCCCCATTCCAGATGAAAATCAGATCGTCAATGTATCTTCGAAAGAATAAAAAAGATAAATCTTTGTAGACCAGAAAGTTGTTTGATAAATGAAAGATTCCTAAAAAAGAAAAACATAAATAAATTGGCAACGCTTGGCATGAAACTCATCCCCATTGCGGTCTCTCTTATCTGCTTGTAAATTTGTTTCTGGAACAAAAAAACATTATGCGTTAGTATAAACTCTATACCTCTAATGATGAAGTCCTTTTGCTGGGCAGGCATATCATGATCTCTTTCCAGAAAGGTAGATGCACTTTAGTCCTGAGTAATGAGATATATTGGAGTAGAGGGCTGAAACGTCAAGGGTTAGCCAGAAGTAGCTAGTCTTCCATTGAATATCTTTCAGCATTGTGATGAGAGAAGTGGAGTCCTTTAGATAGAATGCTAGATTGAGGACGTGTTTTTGAAGGTGGACTTCAATATAGTGGGACAAGTTGAGGGCGGAGACTCCAGAAATGATCAGTCTACCAGGTGGGTTCTTCTCGTCCTTGTGGATTTTGGGAAGATGGTAAAAGGTGGCCAATGTTGCATATCTTTCACAAGGATATATTCTTTTTCTTTTTAATTCAAGATTGGTCCAGCCAACTTAATGAGTGTTTCGAAATATTCCCTATCCTGTATTGATGGATCATTACTCAGCGGTAGATAGTACTTTTGGTCAGAAAGTATATTGAGGGCTTCCTTGGTATAATCCTCCCTGTCCTGAATAACGACCCCCCCTTATCCGCATTTCTGATAATGATGTCCGTATTGGATTGGAGACCCTGTAAAACAGTTTTCTCAGCTGTTTTAAGGTTGTATTTACAACTGGGTTTTTTATTTGTCTGAACTCATTGGAGACCACAGAATAGAATGTGTCTAAGAAATTGCCCCTATGATGAACAGGATAAAAGTTGGATGGTGGTTTTAAACTGGACGGGATTGCTTCGATGTGTCCCTCGTTTAACAATGCTGTATTTTGTTGGTTGGGTATGGACTTTCTTGTAGAGTTTTCGAGAATTTTGAAATGCCTTTTTAATGTCAGTTTTTTATATAGCGATTGAGATCCAAGAATAGATCAAATTAATTGATTTTGCTAGTGGGGCAAAAGGATAAGCCCTTTGACAACACCAAGATTTCGGGTCCTGTAAGGATGTATGAAGACAGGTTGAAGATACCCGAGGGGTGTATTAAGTCCTCTTCTCAATTTTTTTCTACCATAAATATTCATAGACTGAACGTGGTGTTCTCAGGGGTAATGGAACAATTGCAAACACAAGCATCTCCACTTCCTCCTATTTAAGCTGGAGGGGCAGGTTTGCCTCCTCGCGCTGCCAATCATTTTTAAGCTTGTGTGATGGCTAGATGGGGAAATCCTATAGGACATATTTTAGACTTATTGCTTCATTCAGTCTATCAGAAAACATGCACAAAGTCTTCCATAAACATTTCAGGCAAAGCTTTAGTTCATTCATAGGTGAGGATATTTTAATCAGACTCAATAAATTCCAAATGGTCAGAGACTCCATATTCACACTTTAGGTCAAAACAGGAGTGGCAGCAGTAGCAGCATAGTATTTGATCTGAAGAAATTATTTTTAGCTAAAGGGTACCTGATGGAGTTATTGAATGAGGCTATGCAGAAGGCTTCATCTTTGCACCGAAGCGTGGTAACATCGGGGAATACAAATATTAGGAAGAGAAAGGACAATCAGAAACGTTTCGTTTTCTCCTTTAAATATAGTCCAATGGCGCATCGGATTAGGAAACTGATAAGAGAAAATTTAGACATAGTGGATGGGGACGATAATTTAAAAGAGATCAAAGGATCTAAACCATTAGCAGCTTTTAGGAGGAGTCATACTCTGAAAGACAGGCTGGTTAGGAGTCGTTTTGTGGAATCAAAATCTGATACATGGCTGAAAGATTAGGTACCTGCGGGAAACCACAGGTGCGGTAATTGTTCCTACTGTAAATACAATCTCCAATGGTACTTACTGGTTTTCGGTGGATTACATCATAGTAAAATAGTTTACTATTTTACTATGATGTATTAGGCAATCGGAATAACTCCCTGGATCAACAATCTCTAGTAGCTATATCCTGTAATATTAATACTAAGGATGAGCAAATCGACTTCAGATGAAATATCCGAAGTCGATTCGCATAATACTTCATTTGAATTCTGTACGGAGAGGAACCGAAGTTATTACTTTGCGAAGTCTCGCAAGACTTCGCATGATAACTTCATAAATCAATTTCTACTGTAAAAAAACATTTCCCGAACTCGGGTTCGTTTTCCAAGTGGTACCACTCGCTCATCCCTAAATATTACGCTCGAGGCCCCTCTTTAACTCTTTTAGTGAACTAAGTCTCACTGCTCTTACAGTAAAGAATCCTCTTCTATGTTTGTGTACAAACCTTCTTTCCTCCAGACGCAAAGGATTGTCACAATTAAGGGATAAATAGATGATGAGAGAGATCTCTGTACTGACTCCTGATATATTTATACATAGTTATTAGAGCTTCCCTCTTCTAAAGTGAATAACCCTAATTTTGATGATCTTTCAGGGTACTTTAGTCCCCCCATTACAGTTATTACTTTAGTTGCACTCCTCTTAATCATATCCAGCTCTGCTATGTCTGCCTTGTTCACAGGAGCCCATAACTGTACACAGTACTCCATGTGTGGTCTGACTAGTGATTTGTAAAGTGGTAGGACTATGTTCTCATCATGGGCATTTATACCCCTTTTGATGCAATCTATTATCTTATGGGCCCTGGCAGCAGCTGACTGACACTAGTTTCTACTCCTAGTTTGATGTTCACTAAAATTCCTAGGTCCTTTTCCATGTTGGTGTTACCCAGTGTTTTACTATTTAGTACGGGTGACTTGCATTATTCCTTTCCACGTGCATAACCTTACATTTATCAGTGTAAAACCTCATTGATTGCCACTTTTCTGCCCAAGCCTCCAATCTATCCAGATCCCTCTGTATCAGTATACTGTCCTCTTCCGTGTTAATTACTTTACACAGTTTAGTGTCATCTTCAAAAAATTATATTTTACTGTGCAAGCCTTCTACAAGATCATTAATAAATATATTGAAGAGAATAGGGCCCAATACTGACCCATGAGGTACTCCACTAGTGACAGTGACTCAATCTAAGTGTGTACCATTAATATCCACCCTCTGTTTTCTATTACTGAGCCAGTTACTCACCCACATACATTTTCTCCCAGTCCAAACATTCTCATTTTATATACTAACCTTTAATGCAGTACAGTGTCAAATGCTTTGTAGAAGTCCAGATATATGACATCTATTGATTCACTGCTGTCAAGTCTAGAACTTACCTCCTCATAGAAACTGATTACCGGTAAATTAGTTTGACATGACCCCGATCCCTCATAAAGCCATACTGATATGGCGTTATTTGCTTATTTTCATTGAGGTACTCCAAGATAGCATCTCTTAGAAAACCTTCAAACAGTTTACTCACGACAGATGTTAAACTTACCGGCCTATAGTTTCCGGGCTCTGATTTTGGATGCTTTGTGAGTATTGGCAACACATTTGCTATGCGCCAATCCTGTGGAACACTCCCTGTCAGTATAGAGTCCTTAAATATCAGAAATAAGGGTCTGGGTATGGCATTACTTAATTTTCTTAGGATACAGGGTGTATGCCATCTGGTCCTGGCAATTTGTCTATTTGAATCATTTTAAGACGCCGCTGTACTTCTTCCTGGGTCAGGCAGGGCACTTTTAATGGGGAACTTTTACATTCTGCATTTTATCTGACAGTTTATTTTCCTCAGTGAATACAGTGGAGAGAAAAAATATTTACCCCTTAAGGACCCTGCCATTTTTCACCTTAAGGACCTGGCCATTTTTTGCAAATCAGACATCTCACTTTATATGGTAATAACTTTGGAACGCTTTTACTTATCCAAGCCATTCTGAGATTGTTTTCTCGTCACACATTGTACTTCATGACAGTAGTAAATTTGAGTCAAAATATTTCATTTTTATTTGGAAAAATTCATAGTTTTCAAAAAAAAAAATTCTCTGCTTTTAAAACAGATAGTAATACCTCCTAAAATAGTTTACTTTACATTTCCCATATGTCTACTTCATGTTTGGATCATTTTGTAAATGACATTCACTGGTCACACAGCGCCCCAAACATAGCACTAAGGAAGGGCTATGGATGTGTGAGGAGTACTGGAGGGGTTAACTCTGCAGCTGAGGAGGAAGGGCAGGCTAATCCACAGCTTTGATCTCCTCAGCACTAGAGAAGGAGAATTACAAGTAGCTCAGTTCTCATCAACTGTGTGTTTACTCACATTGACAGTTTTACTGCAGGACAAAATTGTTTGTCCTAGTGCGTTAAGTACCTGCAAGTTAGGACAAGCATTCCCGTCCAAGGTCCTGAACCTGTTAATAGCTTTGCTATCTGCAACTCCCCCCTCATTACTCTGTAGAGGACCGACACCTTCAGATTTATACTTTTTACCATTTATATCATTGAAGAACATTTTAGGGTTAGTTTTGCTCTCTTTGGCAATTAATCTCTCGTTCTCTAGTTGGCTGCTTTTATTAGTTTTTTTACATATTCAATTTTTTTCCTTATAGTTTTTCAATAAATTGTTTGAGATTAGGAAATCACCACTGTATGCTGCTACTTAAATCCCCTACTTTCATGATATATCACTGTAGAATGAACTTTTTCCGTTTTCCACCTGAAAGCCAAATATCCCTAACTTTTGTGAGTAGTGTATGATGCACCTAGATCATTACTACCCAAATGCATAACTTTACATTTATTCACATTGAATCTCATTTGTGAATGCCCAAACACTCAGGGGGTAATTTATCATGAGGGGAATATCGGTTGTTCAAATACTTTTATTGAAAAGATCCAGAAAAAAACAAAATATAAAAATGACATAGTGTATTAAATTGCAGGGAATAGTATAAGTTGTACACATTATAATATTTCAAATAATAGAGTATTCATAGCAAGTATGAAGACTATTCAAAATGAACGTACATGAGATGAATAATGAAGGGAATACCACATTTATCAAATGTCTCATGTTGTTTGACAAATTCATCTTACCATTAAACCTAAAACTTTTGTCTACAGAAGCTACTCCAGTTTTCCCACTCCACCCTCCTACTGGAGTGAGATTGCGATTGTGACTTTATAAAAACGTTTCAATGATAAATCTGGAGTGAAACTCATTAACATAGCTAACCACACCAGTTTTTCCGCCCACATTACGAAAGTGGAGTGGTGTAAAAATTTTAAATTTTTGCACAAGTGATAAAGTTGCAAAAGCCTCCTTTTGCGACTTTTTGAAGCCAGAATTCTAGAGTGAAGGCCTGATACATCAGAGCCTCAGTGTCCAAATCAGCTTGTAGTTTATGGGCATCTTCCATAGACTGCACAGTACTATATAGCTTGAAGTCATCTGCAAAAATAGACACTGTGCTATTAACCTCATTATCGATATCATTAATCATAAACAAAAGGGGACCCACTGAACCTGAAGCTATACTTTACCAAACCTATACACCTTATTTTACTATTAAATGTCTATGATGGACAGTATCAAATGCCTTTGCAAAATCCAAGTATAAGGATGAATGAGATCTGCACACCCTTTAATGGTGGGTGCTCATAGAGAACCATAGTCCATTCGTGTTAGTAAGAAGATCTATGGCACACCATGTTTTTTTTTTTCGTTTTTTTTTTTTTTTTTTAGATAACGCACTGTCCCTCCTGACCACTGACCCCTTGATAAAGGTCAATATCCTACCGAAACGTTGGGATCTCTCAGATGGCCTTTATAATTGATGTAATCTCTGGAAAAAAAAAAAGCATGTACAAAATGACGTGAGTTGCACTACATGTATTAAAATCATTATCTAAAAAAGAACCCCGTGGTGTGCCATAGATCTTCTTGCTAACACTTTTGCAAAATCCAAGAACGCTACATCCACAGCCGCTCCTCTGTCCAGGCTTTTACTCACCTTCCCATAAAAACAAATCAGGTTAGTCTGACAACTTCTGTTCTTGGTAAACCTGTGCTGGCTATCAAGGTTTAGGTTTGTTTACACGATAACAATATAAACCCCTTCAGGACCGCCGCCGTACATGTACAGCAGAAGTCTGATGTTTAAAAATGGATTCCCCTCACGAGCAAAGAAGGCGCTATTGCCAGGTTTCTGCTGTTTTAAACAGACATTGCAGAGGGCAAACATTTAACGCATCAATTGTGACCATGGCATCTGTGGCGGCTTTCCCCAGAGCACTAGTCTCTCGAGGCTCGTACAGATTTTCTGTATGGAGGTCGGGGAAGCTTTTTGTTCTCTGAAGAGTTCCAGGCTAATAGAACAGTAGTTCCAAATGAGCCCCAGAGGTTTTACTGTTCCATAGAAAATAGCACAACTTCCTTACATTGCAATATTAATTAATTACAGTGTAAGGGACAAGCAATCTAAGGACTGTGTATTAAAGTGAACTTAATATGTATAACAAAGTTAAAAAAAGTTTAACAAAAATTAAAACACGATAGGCCTTACTGCATCCAAAAACACCCATAAATATGAAAATATTTATCCCCTATTTGCCATTTTTTCATCACTTCAGTTCCCCAAAAAATTGAATAAAAAGTGATCGAAAAGGCAAACACTTCTTAATGATATCAATAAAACCAGTAGATCACCCTGCACAAAATGAGCGCCTACACAGCTCTGTTATTGGGGTCAGAATATGACTATGCAAAGCAAAAATCAGTTTTTTTCCATAGTTTTTATTAAACACAAGAAAAACTACACAAATGTCGTATCTCTGTAATTGTACTGACCCAGAGAATTAACGGAACAGGTTTGTTGGGAATGCTTCAAAACAAAACCCATAAAACTGTAGTGGAATTTTGTTTTACCCCCATTTACCCCCATTTAGATTTTTTTTACAGATTCTCAATACATCATATGCAATATTAAATGCAATTAGAAAGTACAACTTGTCCTGCAAAAAACAAGCCCTCATATGGCTACATGAACGTAAAAATTAAAAAGTTATGGCTCTGGCAAGGCCAGGAATAATAAATGGAAAATGGCCTGGTCCTACAAGGGTTAACGTATAAAACAATTTAATAATACATAACAATAGAAATAGACTAGACATTTGCAGAGAGGTATCTCCCAAGAATGAGAACCATCTCATCAGCGCCACCTATTGGAAGTGGCTCCCTATGAGTCAATATCTGGCTTGGCTATATTCCCTTGTCAAATCCCAAGGCTTGTTGGAAAGTCAGATGTTAACTTATAAGTGGCCACTTCTAATAGGTGGCACTGGTAAGATGGTTCTAGCCAGTGCCACTCATATTACAGTAGGTTGCTTTTTATACATTTGGAACACTTTGTAAATACTGTAAATACACTACTTGTAAATGACGAGGCTGAACTAATGCCAACCTACAGTTACTGGGGAATTGTTTTCTTTGGGCTACTGGATCTAGCCTATATGGCTTTGTGAAGAGCGAATATTACTTGCCCTTGTAGTGGTTTAATACCCTAAGATAGCACACAAGTGCTACTACGTATGCACCACACTAGTGGTGCCAGAAGGCAATAGTAAGAAAAGCTTGGGTTCCTTTATTTCAAATGGAACATCATTTAAACATTAACAGATATGCATCCAGTCAGAACACAATTTGCCCTGACATGTCCTTTGAAGTTATATGGAGGCTATACTCAGGTTTGGCAGAAATAGGTGTTAACTATCAGTTTGAAATATAGGAAGTATTTTACAAACTAAAATTTGATGCTAAAAAAAAGTAATCTTCATTCTCCCCTGCAGAAAGCACTGGATGTTAAAAATGTGTGGTTGCACTCCTTGTGGGTTTGGCTTTTCAGCTACCTTAATTAATTAATTTGTCTTTATGACTCTGATGTGTCTGTTTTGTGATACTGGGATGAGATTACTCTGATGTGATCATTTTAAATAAAACTGGGATCAGAGAGAAAAAATAAACCCTTGAGAGCTGACCTTACCAATACCACGCTGCTGCTGTTTGGCTGCTACTCTCCACTTCCTCTTCTCTGTGTCAATGTGGTGGAAACAGCGTGGACTGCTCACTAATCCAGTCACTGATTGAGGCGTGTCCCCACTGTAGCTAGTGATTGGCTGAGCAGGTAGACCATTTGGTGGGGGGAAGCAGAGATCAGAGCAACAGCAATGGTGAGGGACTGGCGAGTACTTAAAGTTTTTTTATTTTTGCCCTCTCCAAACAATTTTATGATCACATCAAAATGCCCCTTTAAGTCCTTTAGAACCACCCTAATTTGGGTCTTTAAGACCAAGCAATTTATTTAATGCATTTCAAGAGCTGAAACTTTCTTATTTTTACATCAAAGCTAGATGAGGGTTCCTTTTTTGTAAGATGAATTGTACTTTTTGGTAGCACTAGTTTGAGGTATATTTCCTTGTGGGAAGGGGATGGAAAATACAGCTATTTTCACACCATAAACTGTGCAATATACAATTCATTCAGAAAGTCTTCACACCTTTTCATTTTTTTCCCACGTTTTGTTATGTTGCATCCTCGTGGCTAAAATAAACCCAATTCAAGTTTCCCCCATCATTCTGCACTCAATAACCCATAATGACAAAGTGAAAACAAAATGTTCAAAATCTTTGCTGCTTCATTGAAAAGGAAAAACTAAAATATTATATTAACATAAGTGTTCAGACCCTCTACTCTACACAGCAGTTGACACACCTTTGGCACAGATTACACCCTCCAGTATTCTTGAGTATGATGCCACAAGTTTTGCACACCTGGATTTTCTGTCATTGTCCTCTGCAGATCCTCTCAAGCTCAGTCAGGATGTATGGGGACTGTTGGTGGACAAAAATGTTCAGGTTTCTCTAAAGATGTTCACTTGGGTTGAAGTCAGGGCTCTGGCTGGGCCATTGAAGGACATTTACAGAATTGTCCCTAAGCCACTTCTGTGTTGTCACACACTCCATTATGCTATGAAAAGGCAGTGCTATAAAAGGGAAATGGTTAATGTGAATCCCAGGCAGTAAAACTGTGTTTGCATTTTGAACCATGTACCACATATTTAGCGAGGGACGATTTTTTTTACATTAAAATGGTTTCTCTCTTGTGTGAATTATTTGATGTTCAAGACTTTGCATACAGGTGAAACATTTTTAACATCCTGTACATTAAAATAACTTTTCTGATATTCAACAAAATGAGATTTCCTGGCAAAATACATCTGTCCTGTGTGAGTTCTTTGATGTTTACGAAGAAGAGATTTTAGAGTAAAACATTTTCCGCATTCTGAGCAGGAAAATGGCTTCTCTCTGGAGTGAATACTTTGATGCTCAATGAGACTCCATTTCCTGGTGAAACATTTCCCACACTCTGAACATGAAAATGGTTTCTCCCCTGTATGAGTTCTTTGATGTTTAATGAGAAGGGATTTCACAGTAAAACATTTTCCACATTCTAAGCATGAAAATGGTTTCTCCCCTGTGTGAATTCTTTGATGCTCAACAAGACTAAATTTCCTGGTGAAACATTTCCCACATTCTAAACATGAAAATGGCTTCTCCCCTGTGTGAGTCCTTTGATGTTTAAGTAGAAGTGAATGAAGAGAAAAACATTTTCCACATTCTAAACATGAAAATGGCTTCTCCCCTGTATGAATTCTCTCATGCTCAACAAGACTTGATTTCCTGGTGAAAGATTTCTCACATTCTCTACAGAAAAATTGGTTCTTTCCTGTGTGAGTTCTCTGGTGATCAACAAGAATTGACTTACTGTCACAAAACTTTCCACATTTTGAATAAGAAAATAGTTTCTCTCCTTGGTGAGTTCTTTGATGTTTAAGAAGAAGGGACTTTGATGCAAAATGTTTTTCACATTCTGAACATGAAAATGGCTTCTCTTCTGTGTGGGCTCTTTGATGTTGAACAAGATTTGAATTTTGGTTAACATATTTCCCATATTCTGAATATATATGAAATTGACTACCACTTACATCTTTTGTATAATTCTGAATTTGCTCAGATGAATTATTACTGGAATCAGTAGAGAGAGCTCTGCTGTGAAGAACTGAAGTTGACCTCGAAGTCAAAGTGTGTTCTTCATAATTATCATCTGTGATATTGTTATACTTTAATTCATAATCCAGGGATAAAATGTGTCCCTCCAAGTTTCTAGTGAAGTCATCTGTTTGAAATAGAATCCAATTAATTGTTTTGCAAAGCAAAAAAGTACCGTAAATATTTTATAATATTACTAAAGCTGGCAAAAAAAAAAAATTATATCAATTACTCGATCATATAATTTACTATTGGGCATGATTAGTGACAGCCCTGTTGAATTTAAACACTACTTCAAGGGATTGTCCAGGGTTAGTGATACACCTGTCCAAAGGCTGTATGGGGTATTGCATCTCTTTTCCATTCATTTCAATGCAGCTGAGCTGCAATACCAGGTTCCACCAATAGACAGGTACATACTTCTAATCCTAAAAAATACATTAAACATAATCTTTCTTGCAATATTAAGTTAAGAAACCTGATGCCACAAGTGTCTGAAGAGCTGTAAAAAAATTAATGTTATTTAAAGAGTTGCAGAAAGAATCCAGTAAAATATGTTGAGAGTCATTAGACCACATTTACTAATGCGAGTACACCTGGATGTCAAAAATGCACCAAAATTAGTCTTTTTTGGTGTGCTAATTTTGGAAAAATACTGTGCCAAGTAGGCATACCTTAGTTGTGAAAGGGGTGTGGCCTCAGATGTGACATTTTGCGCCAAAATTTAAGCACAATTCTGCCATGAAATTCAGTTCCAAAGTATACCAAGTTGGTAAAAATGTAGACAAATGTTTTTAACCAGTGAACCACTGTGATAAATGTGGTACATGTCTTGGCTGCCTACGTTTATGCTGTCTAAAGGATAGGTAAATTTGCCCTATCTCCAAAGAGTGGTGAACCTTTGACTTTATGCAGGAGGACAAAGATTAGGATTATCTTCTCAGTTGTAGAAAAAAACTTGTGTTTTTATGCATTTAAAAAAAGGACTTAAGGCCCCTGTACACATTAGTTAATATTGTTACCAAAGAACGGCGGGTTCAGCTGACGATGGAATGTGTGTGAAGAATCCCAACTCTCCCACGACAGATGACATTGGGGGCGAGAAGGATCAGGCAAAGTGGATATTTTTGCCCAATTCTTCTTTTGTTCTCCCAGAAGATAAACTGCTGCCAGTATTGTTTGGCTGAGGCAAATGTGTATTAGGGTACTGGGAGGGGGTTGGGAGAGATAGTTTTCAGTCAAATAATCATTCAGCCAACAGCTATTGAATGTGTATGGCTGGCCTCAGAGGAGATCTAATTAGAGTGTACAAATACATGGTTGAACAGTACAGAGAAATTGCGAATGATCTCTCTATACCCAGTCCTGTAACCAGGACAAGAGGGCTTCCTCTACATCTAGAGAAAAGGCAGTTTCACCATCAACATACAAGGGGTTTCCTTTGCAGTAAGAGTAGTGAGATTATGGAAATCTCAGGTCAAGGAAGTTGTGATGGTTGATTAACTGAACTAATTTAAGAAGTGTCTGGATGCTTTTCTTAAATGTAAAATTATTGCAGGATTTGTGTGCCAGATTTCTGGAGATGGGACGTTGATCCAGGAATTTGTTCCGATTGCCATATTTGGAGTTTAGAAAGAATTCTTCTCCCTTAAAGGGGTTATCCAGGAAGAGATATTTATGACTTATCCTCAGGATAAGTGTCAGATCTGTGGGGGTGCGTCACCCAGAACACCCGTCTATCAGCTGTTAGAAGAGGCTTTGAGTACTGCATGCTCTTCCTAGGCCTGTGTCATCACTGGTTACGGCGCTCTTCTTGGAAAGCTGCCGGGAGCCTTCATCACTCACCAAAGCTTCGGCTCCCTGAGACACCTGATTGGCAGGGATGCCAGGACTTGGACCTCCACTGATGATGATGACTAGGGATGAGCGAACACCTGGAAGTTCGGGTTTGGCCGAACTTCAGGTCAAAGTTCCGGACCCAAACTTGACCCCGGACCCCATTAAAGTCAATAGGGACCCGAACTTCACTTTATTATTTTCCATTATAATATGGTTATACCCGAAAATAATAGCATTCTTAAGACAGAATGCTAAATAAAATGACCATTGAGGGGTTAAAAAAAAAATCGCCACTTGATCGTGCAGGGGGTATCCTCTTCTTTCTGCAGGACATGCAAAAGGACCTGTGATGACATCACCACGTCACCCGAACACTGAATACGAACTTCAGTGAAAACGTCCGGGCGGGTTCGGGTCCGGGTACCCGAACTCGCAAAGTTCGGTACGAACCCGAACTTTCCAGTTCGGGTTCGCTCAACCCTAATGATGATCTATCCTGAGGATAAGTCATTATTATCTTTTCCAGGACAACCCCTTTAATATAAGGCAATTGACATTCAACTCATAGGATTTTTTTTTTTGCCTTCACCTGGATCAATACTGATGGACAGTGGAATCTGAGAAATATTCACAGTATTATTTTGAAATAGAGGGACTTTATTATTTTCTCAAGATTAAAGCCAAATTATATTCAGAATACTCAGTGCTACTTGATCTGTTTCAGGGGTACTCAACTGCAGACCATGGTTTACAGTTGTTCAAATCCCTGCATGTTCTGTGTCCTCAGGATGCAGATACAGTAGACTACAATGGCGAAGCAGAGAGCCATCAGCCGTCAGCAGGCAGGATGCAATGACGTCATCTCGCCTGCCACGTTAAGCCACAGACAACGGCGGACAGAGTGGAGTAGCAGGGGCAATCACTGCATCACATTACCGTGTATGGTGGTTGTAGCCCCTAGACATGAGCAGTGTATAATGCGATAAAAAAAATTACTCAAGCCAGCAAAGGAAACAATATGGACAATCACAATAATGTAGTAAGTGCCTTGTATTAATTTTGTCTACATGATTTTCTGAAGTGAGACAACCCCAGTCGACATAACTTTGTTTTCCGTCCAGCATAACGGAGCCCAGACAGATCCGTTATGTTTGCCCATATACTTCTATTATGACGGATCAAAACGGAATACCTCTAAAGCTTTCCGTTTTGATTTCCATCTTATGGATTCAGTTATTAACCATGTTATAATGGAAAGCCATAAAGGAATACATAACGGTGATGTGAAAAAGCCCTTAATTTGTCACAGATTATTAACCTTGTCTTCTGTCCAACAGGGCAGGACAATGATTTAACCCTTTGTGTGATTTCTGCAATCTAAAAGTTACATGTACAGAATCCAGTGGTTTCACTCACCTGTGCTGTTATCGGTTGACATTTCCTCTTCCTTAAATTGCTGGTGGATCCCCACATACATCTCTTTTTCTCCCTGTACAGGTAAAGCTTCTTCCTCAATATAAGGCCTATATTCAGCCTAATGTCCCCATAATTTATAAAAAAGAAGAAAGTTGGGAGAGGTTTTACAGAAGACTGTATAGAAAAATAATACATGTGTAGCTACTAATTATCATACAAGGATAATAATGATTTCTTGAAATCTACATCTACCTGATAATCCTGTAGCATTTTGGCATTTTCCTCTGTAATAAGAGGATAGAAGAATCCCTCTGGTACGTTCATCATGCTGCATCCATCTGTATAATACACATACAGGATAAGTGAATAGTTTATTTATATGTGCTCTGGGGTGGTTTATAGGGAAAGCATAGGAGACCAGTGTGCCCCAGAAGTGGAATAAGGATCTCCACCAAATGTTCAGCCTAGAGGTGTCCACCAACCTTAATCTGACCTTGTATGTGTTCTTGGGTTTATGAGTACCGGTAACTATTACTGACCTGAATTATTCTTCTCTTTAAAGCCAATAAATGTCTACTTACCTGATGATGTGAAGGACTGGTGGTTCTCCATTAAAATGTCCTCATACAGATCCTTGTGTTCTTCTAAATACTCCCACTCCTCCGTGGAGAAATAGACAGTGACATCCTGGCACCTTATAGGAACCTCATATACAAGGTAACAGAATCAGAGAAAAATAAAAAATAAAACAGAATTTTTGGAACAAGGTAACAATATTGAAAGCGCAAAAGAAAAAAAGGCCAGTTTCAGAATGGTCCTCTACTTATCGAGAAGTGGGCACGTTTTTTCACACACTCCAAAATACACAGTTGAGTCATATTATTATGACCACTTCCGGCAGCACATATCTTATGAAGAAAGTCATGTATTGCGAGCTGTCTTGGTGGGTCTATAATGTGTGCGATAGGTTGTCTGCACACATATCCCTTGTTGGTGTCATGGGTAATAGGGGCGATTTATCAGAGTTGCAAAAAGAAATTATTACTTTCATCTGAAACTTGGCAGTTTGTGAACTGGTTGCATGCTGCTGTGATGACAGTGTATTGTGTACTGCGAATAAGTGACGCAGAAACTGAAGAGTACCAAGTGCCAATGATGTAAGAGGTGAATGTCAGCTATGATGGTGTGGAAGGACAGACCGACACACTACAGTGGTGCAGCTCAGCACCAAAATGAACCAGGGGGTTACCAGACATGTGTCTAAAACAACAGTTCAGAGAACCCTACCGCATATGGGGCTCTGAAGCAGACGGATAGTCAATGCACATCTGCTAACTAAGCTGCATCAGCCAAAAAGGCTTCCATATTCACAACAGTATCGGAATTGAATCTTTGCTGATTGACAAAGGTTTGCCTTCCCTGATGAGACATGTTTTCTGCTTCACTTTATGGATGGACTTCAGCAAACAGAGACAGCAAACACACTGCTACCATTGCTGGAAGAACACAAGCTGGTGGTGGCAGAGTTACGGTCTGGGGAATGTGTTTGTGGCATTCTCTGGGCACATTCATCCATGTAGAAGGAACTCCCAATCGACTTCGGTATAAATACATCCTTGCAGATCAAGTACACCCATACATGCTGATTGTCTTCCCTGGAGCGGATGGGATCTTTCAGCAAGAAAATGTGACATGTCACAAGGCCTGAAATGTCCAACATTGGTTGGAAGACCATGGCCAAGACTTCCAAGACTTGAACCCAACTAAGCATCTGTGGGGCCACCTCTATTGTGGTGTTCGCTGCAGCAACCTAACAGGACCTTAATGAGCTATTTTTAGCTGCTGTCCGTGCTGCACACAGAGGTTACTTGACTGTGTAAGGCCCCTTTCACACGAGTGAGTTTTCCACGTGGGTGCAATGTGTGAACACATAGTACCCGCACTGAATCCTGACCCATTCCTTTCAATGGATCTGCGTACATGAGTATTTTTTTTTTATTAGCTTGCTCACTACAAATGCTGAATGTTAATTACTGGTGAGGCTGACTGTAAGGCTCACTATATTGTCATACCATAATTATTTACTGCACAAGCAAAGATTTTTGGCATGAGATCCAGGCTGAAATCGCCCAAGAAAACCTCCCTTTCTGAGTTAACTACCTTCACACGTACACTCCTTCCTTGGTGTCTTGCAGTACTCACCTCTCCAGTCACCAAATTAATGATCTTGTTGGCGAGTCCTAGGATCTTCTCTTCATTGCTTCTATCAACACTCAGTGAATGAGGGGGTGACACCATGATTGAAGCCTGGTTCCTGCTGCATTCCACCTCATCATATATCTTCCTTGTTAGTGTATAATCCTGTATATGTAAAGAACCATCCCTTTATATATCCGCTTCAACAATATGACACCTTATTACATAATACCCACAATCCCCCACCTCTCCACTTAGCAGGTAGATGATCTCTAGAGTGACATTTAATATCATCTCAGCCATATGTCTTCTGTCCTCCACCCTTGGTGGGTCATTGAGAAAAATATTCATTTTCTTTCACAAGAGATTTTATCTGGGCATCATATACTTCTGGAACCTAAATATGGGGAGAAAAGAGGCATGTTATATATGAAGTATAGTGTCACACTTATTGGGAATTATAAAATAATATTAATAGTGGACAATGGAGATCACTTGCTCTATATAAACAAAGAACATCTTTTTATATTTTGGGAAATGGATAAAATTTTGTTGCAGGGCTCTCAATAAATTAGGCACGTCTCTGTCCCTCCATGCGCTAGAAAATCTCATTTACATGCATCTATAAACTAACCTAATTTGGGCGCAACTAGGGTTTCTGCACTTTTTCCTTACTTGCCTGCAACAGAGGGTGGGCTTCATAGGAAAGTGAGCATGGCCTAATGTGCCGTTTTGCTCCACAAGTCTGTCTCAAAGGGCTCATGCACATGACCGTATGTCTTCCGAGACATACGGTCCGTGAGAGGGCCATATGTCCCGGAACGGCATACATTGTGCGCACGGGAGTGCACAGCATCATAGATTACAATGATGCTGTTGACGTCAGGCCGCCCGCGAGACTATTGTCCTGCACTTATAAGATCAATGCCGCTACGGGACAATAGCCCGCGGGCGGCCCGATGTGCACAGCATCATTGTAATCTATGATGCTGTGCACTCCTGTGTGCACGATCAATGCCGCTCCGGGACATATGGCCGCTCATGGACCGTACGTTTCGGAGGGCATACGGTCGTGTGCATGAGCCCTAAGCCAACCAATAGTTGGTATAGAGGCAGAGAAAAGTGTCTATCCCTGCACCAGATTTACCATCCAGCCTGAGCCATAGAGATATATCTGGTGCAGATCTGTGCATTCTCCTGCTCAGCAGGCGCCAGGGTTCACAACCGTTCAGAAATTCCTGGACAGTCTGTAAAAATAGGGGACTTTTTTTACAGTGTCTGTGAAAAAAATTACATGTGTCAGCAATTTATTTGAAGGTTGGTGGTACTTGAGCAGGTCAACTTCACAGTAAACTCTGGTATTGTGTTCACTATTAGTGTCTGATCTATGGACATGTATTACTTATAAATCTTTATAATTCATTGTAGTTTTCCAATTTGTTCATAAAAAATGTTGATGGTCCGTGATTTGGGGATAAATTGTACAAAAATAAAAAATTTCGGTTGGCAACCCTGCCAGACGTGATGACGTCACTGCTGCTGTTGTCAGTACTTAGGCTTTTCAAAAGTTGCGCGGTATGCATCTATATTACAATACATTATACCCAACCCTGTACTGAGAAAGAAAAGTTTTGTCCAGCTTGTCTTTGTGGTAATCCAGAGGCTCTTTATTAAATAATCAATAAAAAAACATCCAGGTACAAGAATGCAGAGTCTACCCGTTTCGGGCAAAATTCAGTCTTAGCCCTTACTCATGACTGTTTCAAATACACTGCAAGGTTTACCTTTATAGGAGGGAGGGGGGGTCCCCACACCTGAAGCAATCAGACTGAAAACCAGCTCCTCCCTTCCACAAAGGCGTACATAGATAAAAGCATACTTAGAATAATTTATATGGTCCATATAAAAATCAACTTAAAGAAGTAGGGAAGAAGATAAATTAACAGTTAGTACTGTAGAATTAAGTCCAGTCTTTTGTTTAGACCTTGGGGCTGACGACTTTCTAACTGAAAAATCCAATATGATTCTCTATTTAAGAGTTTCCTTTTTTCTGTCACCACCTCTCACTGGTCTTTTAACCTTTTCAATACCTTGTACTGACATATGAGAGATATCGCCACCATGTACCATAGCAAAATGGAGACTTGCCGCAGATATATTGCGGTTCTCTTGGTGCGGTATTCCTGATATGTGTTTTCTGATGCGTGTTTTTATTGCATTTGTTGTACAACCCACATATTGTAACATACATTTTGTGCAGGTTATCAAATAAATTGCATAGGTAGTATTACAATTCAGAAAGGATTTCATTTAAAAAACCTGGCCATTGATGCTAGATTCAAAACTTTGAGAGATTTTCATGTATCTACAGCAGATGCAAATAGAGTGTCCACATTTATAATTTCCTATTGTTGACAGCCATGTGCCTTGTGTTGTTCGGGACTTATAATTTTGAAAAAGAGACGGGCTCACAGAATTTGCTATGGTAGGTGCCTTCCGTGCGGCATATTTAATTCCATTTTGTGCTATTGATGCCCATTTTTTGTCACATGCTAGCACTGGGAAGTGCTTTTTGACAATATTGCAAATTTGTAAATATTCGTTGCTTTATTGTGTGACAAAAATATTTTTCTTTTCACATTTGTTGATCTCCTGTCACAACCAGACATCTGAGAAGCTCTGACAGATGCCTTTCAGAACCTCCTCCTTGAGCTTTCTTTGTTTTGGTTTTCAGTTCCTCATCTCGTTAGCCTCTCTCAGCTGTCATGTAGTTGGACTGATTGCATCCCTTTAAATTCCTCCCCATAATGCATTAGTGTGCGGTTTATACAACTTCCTGGAGTGTGTGTGCATGCTGATCCTATTTCCCAGTCTTCTACAAGATAAGTGTTGTACATTAATTTGTGATTTTCTGTTTGCTGGATCCCAGGTGACCCTGACTCCCTCCGTGTCTAGAGTAGGGAGCCGGTGGTCGTGTCCCCTCACTATTGTAGGGTGTTCAGGTGTTATATAGTCGAGGTATGAGGATATGCGATCATCCACCATTGGGGTGTTCGCATAGGCTGAGCAGTCAGGGAGAGTGCCAGGTCTTATGCAGGGGTCTCCCTTTTGTTCCTTAGTTTTGGATCCAGTGAGTCATATATTCATTTTGCATTGTCTTGTTTCCTGTACACCTTCCGTGACATCTCCCTAGTTTTTTGTCCCTTTGTTCTTGCATGTGTGACAAGCAATGTGTCCCTGTTCATACTTAAGATATCTTTGTTGCATTTTTTCATGATTTTTTCTGAGTACGCTCTGTGCGTCAATCTCCTGATAATGTCTTGCGCCTCTGTTTCATAGGCTGACTCTTCACTGCAATTTCTTCTTGCCCTGATCAGTTCTCCTTTGGGTATATTTCTAATGGTGTGGGTAGGGTGGCATGACTTCGCATGTAATAATGTATTGCCCGCTGTGGGTTTTCTGTATGTGCTGGTGTATATGGAGGCTGTGGCGGAGTCCCCCCTAAGGCACAAATCCAAGAACTCAATGTTCTTGGCGCTGTGTTGAACAGTAAATTGGATACCATTCACACATGTGTTAAGATATTCTGCAAAAGATGGTATGGCTGCCACATCACCAGACCAGGTAAAGATCAGGTCATCGATGTAACGGCCATACCATCTTATGCTGTTGGAATATGGGTTGGTGTCGATGAGGAGAAAGCCTCTCTCCCACCATGCCATGAAGATATTGGCTATGGAGGTAGAGAACTTGGCCCCCATCGACCCCCCCCCCCCCCCATGTCTGTAGGAAAAACATCCCATCAAACATAAAATAATTCCGTTTTAGGAGGAAGTCCACCACAGCCACCACATACTCGGTTAGCACCACAGAAAAATTTCCCAAATTTTCCAAAAACCACACTAAAGAAATATTGACCAAATTGTGGGGGATACTGGGGTAAAGTGAAATTACATCCGCTGTTACCCATCAATATTTACTGCTTGCAAAACCGATTTGGTATCCCTAAAAAAAACAGGAATATGTGAGATCAGAGGTTGCAGTAATGAGTCCACCCATTGGCAGAGGCGTTCTGAATACGACCCTATACCCGAGACTATTGGTCTCGGGGCAGGGGGAAAAATTGATTTGTGCACTTTTGGTAGGGCATGTAAAATAGGAATAACTGGAAATGCAACAAAGATATAATCATGCTCTTTTTGGTTGAGAACACCTACAGTACAGACCAAAAGTTTGGACACACCTTCTCATTCAAAGAGTTTTCTTTATTTTCATGACTATGAAAATGGTAGATTCACACTGAAGGCATCAAAACTATGAATTAACACATGTGGAATTATATACATAACAAAAAAGTGTGAAACAACTGAAAATATGTCATATTCTAGGTTCTTCAAAGTAGCCACCTTTTGCTGTGATTACTGCTTTGCACACTCTTGGCATTCTCTTGATGAGCTTCAAGAGGTAGTCACCTGAAATGGTCTTCCAACAGTCTTGAAGGAGTTCCTAGAGATGCTTAGCACTTGTTGGCCCTTTTGCCTTCACTCTGCGGTCCAGCTCACCCCAAACCATCTGGATTGGGTTCAGGTCCAGTGACTGTGGAGGCCAGGTCATCTGGCGCAGCACACCATCACTCTCCTACATGATCAAATAGCCCTTACACAGCCTGGAGGTGTGTTTGGGGTTATTGTCCTGTTGAAAAACAAATGATGGTCCAACTAAATGCAAACGGGATGGAATAGCATGCCGCTGCAAGATGATGTGGTAGCCATGCTGGTTCAGTATGCCTTCAGTTTGGAACAAATTCCCAACAGTGTCACCAGCAAAGCACCCCCACACCATCACACCTCCTCCATGCTTCACGGTGGGAACCAGGCATGTAGAGTCCATCCATTCACCTTTTCTGCGTCGCACAAAGACACGGTGGTTGGAACCAAAGATCTCAAATTTGGACTCATCAGACTGGTCTATTGTCCATTCCTTGTGTTCTTTACCCCAAACAAGTCTCTTCTGCTTGTTGCCTGTCCTTAGCAGTGGTTTCCTAGCAGATATTCTACCATGAAGAGCTGATTCACACAGTCTCCTCTTAACAGTTGTTCTAGAGATGTGTCTGCTGCTAGAACTGTGTGGCATTGACCTGGTCTCTAATCTGAGCTGCTGTTAACCTGCGATTTCTGAGGCTGGTGACTGGGATGAACTTATCCTCCGCAGCAGAGGTGACTCTTGGTCTTCCTTTCCTGGGGCACTCCGCATGTGAGCCAGTTTCTTTGTAGCGCTTGATGGTTTTTGTGACTGCACTTGGGGACACTTTCAAAGTTTTCCCAATTTTTCGGACTGACTGACCTTCATTTCTTAAAGTAATGATGGCCATACGTTTTTCTTTACTTAGCTGCTTTTTTCTTGCCATAATAAAAATTCTAACAGTCTATTCAGTAGGACTAACAGCCGTGTATCCACCTGACTTCTCCACAATGCAACTGATGGTCCCAACCCCATTTATAAGGCAAGAAATCACACTTATTAAACCTGACAGGGCACACCTGTGAAGTGAAAACCATTTCAGGTGACTACCTCTTGAAGCTCATCAAGAGAATGCCAAGAGTATGTAAAGCAGTAATCAAAGCAAAAAGGTGGCTACTTTGAAGAACCTAGAATATGACATATTTTCAGTTGTTCAAACTTTTCTGTTATGTATATAATTCCACATGTGTTAATTCATAGTTTTGATGCCTTCAGTGTGAATCTACAATTGAATGAAATGAAAATAAAGAAAACTCTTTGAATGAGAACATGTGTCCAAACTTTTGGTCTGTACTGTATGTTAAACCCATGGAGTAACAGATCTTTTAGTTCCTTCTGAAAAGAGGGGAGCGGGTCACCCGGTAAAGTGCTGTAGGTCCTGTCATTATGTTACATCTGGTGAATAAGGGATTCACTGTCCAGGATGACCACCGCTCCCCCCTTATCAGCCTGTTTCACCACAATATCATCTCTCTTGCTGAGGTTACGCAATGCTAGGGATTCTTTTTTGCATACATTTTTAACACTTGAATCCTTATGTTGTGGGATAAAAGTATTGTTCAGTGAAACTAAATCCTTCTCAACTAATTCCTGAAATCTATCCAGTGCATGTGATCTAGATTGCACTGGATAGAAATCACGGTTGGAAGGGTTAAAGTTTAGTGAACGGTGAACAGGGTTGGAAGGAGAACACATATTTCCTAATTCTAATTAGTCATTCACATGCAACATTTCATCAAAGGACATACTGGCTGAATCAAATGTATGGTCTGGAATTGAAGTTGTATTTATATCGCTGGATCTAGATCTATATTGAAGGCAGGCACACCGGTTGCAGCATCTCTCGCACTACACACATGTGAGTCTATTGATTGAAAATGCTGCTGCAGAGTCAGGCTACAAGCCAGTCTGTTTACGTCCAATATAGTCTTATACAAATCTAAATGACATGACGGCGAAAAGGTTAAACCTTTACCCAGAACATTAAAGTTCATGTTCTAACAGTAGACAGGCCGACAAATTTATTATTTGTAGTTCATTTTCCCTTTCCTGGATCTCGCGGGGTAACGACGACTTACGGTGTCGTCGACCTCCTCTGCGTTTTTTGACGCTTGTCTGTGTGAATTAGTTCCTTGTGCAGGACGGTTGCCGGAAGTCTCAGTCTGTGTCGAATTGACATGACATTCCGATTCAGGTGAGTCAGCCTCTGTAGAGCTGAATGAGACTCTGCGGCGTTGAGCTTTTTTGGATCGCAGGCCTCTTAATATAAACAACCCTGTACTATAATATACACACACACATTGTATATATTTTAAACACTATTTGAAATTAGCGAACTTGTGTTTCAAGTTCTGCGTACAAGGTTCGGGATATCTAAGAATTCCGTTGTGGATTCCACTACCATGGACCATAAGTTATAAGTTATGTCCCGCTTTCTGGCAGATGTCGCTGCTTCCATAGGACGCAGAGACAGCTGCCTGTAATTATGAAGCAAGAGCCCTCAGTCTGCTCTCTGCTTCGTCATTCCTCCCCTCTGCCGGCACTCCACACTACAGGTCTGGGTAGAAGGCGGAGCCTGGGGCATGTCCGGTCAGGAGCTCCCTGTGTCATGCTGCTGCTGCTGGGGAACAAGGTGAGTATGTGGAGTTTTTTTTTAACTGCCTGTGAAGGAGACACTTTACTGGGCATATTACTATCAGTGGGCATATTACTATCAGGGGGCACTTTACTGGGCATAATACTATCAGGGGACACATAACTGGGCATAACTACTGTGAGTGTGCACATATCTGGGCATCGCTACTGTGAGGGGGCACATATCTGAGCATCGCTACTGTGAGAGGGCACCTATCTGTCCATAAGTACTGTGAGGGAGCCTATATCTGGGCTTTGCTACTGTGAGGGGGCACATATCTGGTCTTCGCTACTGTGAGGGGAACATATCTGGCCATAACTACTGTAAGGGGGCACATATTTGGCCATAACTACTGTGAGGGGGCACATATTTGGCCATAACTACTATGAGGGGGAACATATTTGGCCATAACTACTGTGAGGGGGCACATATCTGGCCATAACTACTGTGAGGGGGGCATATTTGGCCATAACTACTGTGAGGGGGCACATATCTGGCTATAACTACTGTGAGGGGGCAAATATCTGTCCATAACTACTGTGAGAGGGCACATATCTGGCCATAACTACTGTGAGGGGGCACATATTTGGCCATAACTACTGTGAGGAGGCACATATTTGGCCATAACTACTGTGAGGGGGCACATATCTGGCCATAACTACTGTGAGGGGGCACAATACTGGCATAACTACTGTAAAGGGGGCACAATGCTGTCATAACTACTGTGTGGTGGCATAAAGGGGGAATAATTACTATGTGGGGACATTTAGGGGACTGGGTGGGATTAGTTCTGTTTTGGGCCGAGTTGTGGGCGTGGCCTAGTGCAAAAAAAATGTGCCGCACAAAGTGTCCCTCTTCTTTCTTTTGAAAAGTTTGGAGGTATTCAGTATACAGATATATTATCTCACAATATAATAACAATAACTAGAAACAACACGTACCCTGACCAGCAGCGTATGTAGTGAAGGGAGGAGGTGGCACAGGGGAGCTGTGAGCGTTCAATATTGGAGACCTCAACACAACAGCAGCTACAAGTTTCCCATATGCATCCAGCAGACCTGTATGTGAAAAATGTGGCTACAGGACCTTTGATGATGTCACAGTCATGTGATCCGTCATGGGCGGGCTCAAGACAGCTGCACTATTCTGCAGTGGAAATAGAACAGCAGCTTCTGCATGTTTTCATGTATACATGTAGCAGTGCTGTGTGTGCTACTTGGAAGGTGGGTGCAATGTGCAGTTTCGCTTCATGTCAATAAGGTTTGTTTTCTTTTGATTCTTTCCTTGGAATATGTTAAGAGAGTTTCTGGGGAAGAAATACTGGTGTTCCGTGAAATTTCCCTACCCGTGAAATTTCCCTACCCTCGTCACTTCCTGTTGTGATGCGGCTGCACCGGACATGACGTTCCCAGCTTTGGAAGGTGGTGTGCCGCGCCATGCAGGTGCACAACGATGGAGTAGGGAAATTTCACACCAGAGTTGGGGAGAAGAGGCCACCTAATGCACTTGCGTGGCTACATCTCACAGGTCCTGAAAACGTGAACCAGTACAGATTAGAGCAGTTGTCCCCAACCTTTTTTGCACCAAGGACCAGTTTCATGCAAGACAATTTTCCCAGGGACCAGGTGGGGTGGGGTGGGGGGGTTCTGGGGCGGGGAATATGGGGTGGGCGGGGTTTATGGGGGTGCTGGTTGGCGCTGACTGATTCACGCACATAACAAAACACAAGGTGCATATTAAAGTATATAACACTATATAACAATTATATTTATTATTTAAATGTGACTCAACTCACCATAATGCAGAATCAGTGGGAGCACTGGGCTTGCTTTCGTGCAACAAGACAGTTCCATCTAGGGGTGATGGGCGACAATGACACCCGAAGTGTGTTCCTTATGTCCAGTCTACTCCGTAATCTTGTTTTGGTTGCTGTTACTGCATAAAATCCCTGCTTCACAAAGACAGGATGTTGGAAATGGCAGCAGAATCTTCAGCGCTTTTGTGGAGATCTCAGGATGTTCTGCCTTGACTTTAATCCAGAACGTTGCGAGATTTGATGTCTGAAACATACTCTTAAGACGGCCAGAATTTGCAATCTCAAGCAGTTGGTCTTCTTCTAGCATGGACAAGGTTGCCTCACCAGGCTTGTTCACAAATGGGTCACGGATCCATTTCTTCCTAGTTTGCGGGTCTTGTGTGAATGGAATATAGCGCTCAAACTCTTTTAAAAGCTGAGATAGGTGAGCGTGCAGCAGCTGGGAGAATGAAGGTACAGGCTCGGTCTCTTCCAAAATCCCTGCTAATGTTTGAAACATGTCAAATATCCCTATTTTCACAATTCCAGTTTCACAGCCACTTTATCAGCCAACTTGAAGACAGTTGTCATTCTCCCCTGAAGTGACAGATTGAGGTCTTTGAGCAAGTTGTCACACAAGTAAGCAAGTTTTACAACCCATTCTTTACTACTGGTGATTCTTTTTCTGAAAGAAATCTATGAAGCGGCTCTCGTAACTCCAAAACTCTTGCCAGAGATCTACCTCTAGAAAGTAACCTCACTTCTGTACGTTTGTGCTCAGTGTCCATCTCCTCACAGAGCTGCTCGAACAGACGAGAGTTAAGGGCATGTACTTTGATAGAATTTATTACTTTAATCATATCTTTCAAAACGCTGTCAAGTTTGGGTGACATTTTTCGGCTAGCCAGCATTTCTCTATGGATGACACAGTGCGTAGACTCACATTCAGGCGCAACCTCTTTGACCCTAGTAGTTAAGCCAGAAAGCCGTCCAGTGAAGGCAGCAGCTCTGTCTGTGCATACACCGACACAAAATGACCAGTTTAGTTTTCCTGTTATGTAATCATCCAAAGACTTGAATAGCTCTGCAGCTGTGGTGTTGGTCGTCAACAATAATGCACATAACATATCCTCATGCATAGCCTCCTGAAATATATATCGAACAAAGACAAGCATTATTGCCTTGTTGTCAACGTCAGTAGACTAATCAACTTGGATTGCGTACCACAGTGACTCATTAATCCTCTCTAACAATTGTACCTCAATGTCCTCTGCCATTTCATCAATTCGTCTAGTTATGGTGCTGGCCGAAAGAGGAACCTGTGCTATCTTTTTAACTGCAGCCTCTCCTTAAAGCTCACGGCTGAAGTCCTTAGCGGCAGGCAGGATCAACTCTTCACCAATAGTAAAGGGCTTCTTAGCCTTCGCAATGCGGTTAGCCACTAAGAATGATGCTTTCGGTGCAGACACGTTTGATGATGAGGTGGTCTTCAGTAATTGCTTCTGTCCTTCATATTCATGTTTTATTTTTATTTTTTTAACTTCAAAGGCTTGTCTTTTGATGCAGAGTGCTTGGTCTCTAAGTGGTGAAGCAGTTTTGAAGGCTTCATGGCCTCATTGGATAGTCGTTCGCCACATATTACACACAGCGGGTTTGGGGCATATGAATCACCTGTTGCGATGAACCCGTAATTTAGGTAGGACTGTTGGTAATTTCTTTTAAATGCAGCTGTCTTTCTTTTTTGCAGTGTTGGAATGTTCTGCTGTCTCATCATTGGGTCTTTCTCCCTTTTCAAAGAAACTCTGCAGCAATGTTTGTTTTCTACTCATTTTACAAGGGTTAATTAGCTTGTGGCTTTATTTTATCTTTATCGGTGCGTGGAGTCTACAAGTGAGAAAAATGAAATCTAATAAGTCCACTTGTTACAGTTCCTCCCCTGAATATAGCAATTTTCTTTTTATTGGCACCTCAGTTCTTCTGCTACAGCCCCTGTTCCTTTTTCGCACCTAGTATGTATTCACTTAACTTATACACTGGTTCAACAGCACTATTCTTGTTCTCCTATTTGGCGCATGGCCCTAATAAATCCTGTAATTAAGAATTTATTTTATTGGAGAACCACAACATATGGATATTCACATATTGCTACAACGTTTTGGGCAACAGTGAATACGCCCTTTGTCAAGCTGTGATTGGCATGTAGTGTAGCATAATATAGGTATAGGCAGCGCTGTATATTAAAAAATCTGTATTCTAGGTTCAGGGAGGAAGAGACTTCATCCCTGCTCTGTGGATATTGTTTTAGTTCTAGCTGAGACGCCGTACAATTGCTGCGGACCTCTTCACAGCCAGGGGAAAGATGAGCTGTTCTTGCAAGACTAGGTCATTCTTGCAAGAACAGCTCATCTTCTCCCTGGCTTTGAAGAGGTCTGCAGCAATTGTACGGCGTCTCAGCTACAGCGAATACAACGTCCACTGAGCAGGGATGAAGTCTTCTCTAAAACCAGAATTTTGAGTTTGAATTTGATACAAAAAAAATGTATTGCAACACCAATTCAATACCTGTTGTACCTTTTCATAGGTAAATGCATTAATATCCAATTATTCTAGTCAAGATGGATGTTCATTGCCTTTAAGAGCCATGCTCGACTATAGTTACAATTTTGTATGTCTTGAGTAGGCCGAAGCAAGGTTGTAAAAAGGTTTCTGCTTTTTAGTGTTCTTCTTCTCATTAATGTACCAGTCTGAGAAGAGGCCTCTCCTTGTCTACTTATAAATTTATGATGGGAGATAAAGATAAGCTCTATGCAGCTGGTAATAATTACCTATACAATTAGGCATTTATTAATGAAGCAAAATATATAATATAGTATTCATTTAATGAGCCTTACTCCTTAGCATAAAACAATCAGTAGGACATATATATATTTATATATATATATATATATATATAATATGGCAAAAAGAAGGCAGCACTCCAAATGATTGTGAAAAAGTGGACGGTTTATTCACTCATCAGCGACGTTTCAGCTCTCACTATGGAGCCTTTTTCCAGCTGAGTAACATGTGCCAAATTACATCTATAAATAGTGCAAGTAATTGACTAGATACAAATTGATACAACATATAATAAAGTGCAAATGCATAAATATTACAGCCATATTACCAAAATAGTCAGTGTGACAGAGTGATTTGAGATAGCAGCATTGTAAATATATTCATAAAAATTTCATAATGTGATGAGAATGATACAGAATCACAAAAACTTCATAATTGTTAATCACAGGTGATCAGTGAACAAATGTGTTAAACATAATATAGATTAAAAACCTTTGAATGGATCACTTCAGGCACAGTGGACGTGATAGGGGCTTGTTGGCGTCCGGAAAGGAGCACGGCGCATGCGCCGCTCCAACCACTATCACGAGATTCACAGTAATAGTACAAGAGGTGCAAACCACATCAAAGATGGCCACTTTAGAACATAGCTTCAGGGCGCATGCGTGTGCCAAAACACCGCCCATGTAGCTTTGACAGGCACTTTTATAGTACCCGAGCGCCGCAGCAAAAAGCAGAAAGAGCTGGTCCAAGCATTGGGGGCCGGCGGGTCAACGTCGGTCACCAATGGGATATCTGTATCTACGTGGCGGTACGGTAGTCACACCATCATCACCCAGTAGTCCAGAATTGCAGCGCATCCGCTCCATGTCCCTCACAGCCGTGAAGTGGGATCTGTGTCCAAAAACCACTGTCCGCTGGAGGGGCATGGAAAAAACTGCATCGGGGCTCATACTATATCAATATAATATTTATATTAAATAGGGCAGTAACCGTCCGCGTGGGTGCAACCCAAGTCCCAAAAGGGGCTGGAGTTGCACCACCTCACAGACAGCGACTGTCCACAAACATTAATTGTACATACTGTAAAATGCAAAAAAATAAAGGAGTAAAGAAAGGTCGCCAACAAGATTCCTACAGTCATCACCATATGTGAACATTCGTATGCTGTATTTCAGAGTCATATCCTACAAAAAAAGAATGAAAAAGAACGTATTTTCTGTTATTGTATAGCACATGTAGTTTTCCACATACGTCATCGGACCAAGAGAGAAAAAACATAAACAATGACTAGACAATCCTAAACTCTACATTTAGACCATGTGGCTTAAGGGTGCCAAGAATGTGTAAATCCAGTAGAGCTCACGTTTTTTTAAAAGTTTTACTCGGTCACCGCCTCGCCTTGAGAGAGATATTTGCTCCAAAATTCTAAAGCGCAGGTCATTCTGTGTATGTTTAGCTTCAGTAAAATGTTTGGATACAGGGAGATCCATTTTTTGTTTTCTAATAGAAAACCTGTGTTGATTAAGAGGAGTCTTGACGTCCCATGTGGTCTCCCCAACATATAGGAGGCCACATGGGCACATCAATAAATAAATAACATAGGAGGAGTCACATGTTAAGTACTGTCTGATCTTGAACCTCTGTCCCGAAGTGGGATGCACAAAAGAATCGCCTCTCAGCATCAATTTACAATTGATGCAGTTGTAACAGGGATAACACCCTTTACGGGTAGAACCAAAGTAGCTTTCACATTTCTCCCTGTTAGAACCAATATCGGATTTAACTAGTCTATCACCTAAGTTGGGACTGCGTCGATAGGAGCATAGGGGTGGCAGTTTAAACTCCTGCACTTTATCGAAGTTGCTGGTGAGAATTCGCCAATGCTTTTTAATTATAGCAGCAATCCTGCCACTATTTGTGCTGAACTCCGACACAAAGGGAATTCGAGCCTGGGAACATTTATGGTTACCTAATCCCTCTCTGATAACTTCTGTGGTGAGCGGTTTGACTCTATTGATCTGATCATGAATCAATTTTTTGGGATACCCACGTGTCTGGAATTTGGACCCCATTTCCTGCAATCTTTTTTCTGCTGTGACTGGATCTTGGACAATTTTTTTACCCTCAGGAGCTGACTAAAAGGAAGCGACCTAATCATAGGTTTAGGGTGATGACTATCATAACGTAATAACGTGTTTTTGTCTGTCGGTTTCACATATAAGTCCGTCACTAATTTATCATTGTGAATACTGACTTGAGTGTCCAAAAATTGCAAAGAAGTCACTGAGTGTGCCAATGTAAACTTGACACTGGGATCAATCGAGTTAAAAAAACTATGGAAAGCGATGAGGTCCTCCGTGGCGCCGACCCAAACCAGGAAAATATCATCGATGTAACGCCACCACCCCAGCACATGGCTGAAGTGGTGGCTCACATAGACGATAGACTCCTCAAGGTGTGACATGTAAAGATTTGCATAAGTCGGCGCCACGTTGGACCCCATCGCGGTCCCACGTAATTGTAAAAAGAAATCATCCTGAAACAGGAAATAATTCCTAGTCAGGATGAATCTCAGCAAGGAAATCAAAAAACGTTGACAGGTGATACTATAATCTGTTTTATGTAGGACCTGTTCAATAGCCTGTAAGTTTATGTTCTATAGAAGTATATAGGCTTATCACGTCAAAAGACGCCAATAATGCCCCCTTTGGAATACACAGACCGTCAATTTTAGTTAAAAAGTCGCTAGTGTCTCGAACGTATGATTTTGCGGATTTAGCAAAGGGGCACAAAATCTTGTCAAGGAAAATGGCAACCCTACAAAACAATGAGTCCATCCCCGCGACGATAGGGCGTCCAGGGGGTGAAGTCAGAGATTTGTGTATTTTGGGTAGGGTATACAAAATGGGTGTGGCAGGTTTATCACAGTACAGGTAGGTAAAAATCTTTTCATCAATAATATCTTTCTCCTTGGCCTCAATTAGTATTTCCTTGAGCTCTCTCAAGAGTACAAATTTCGGATCATTATAAATCTTTTCATACACTTTAGTATCTGAAAGCTGCTGTCTGATTTCAGCTACATAGGATCTGGTGTCCATGACCACAACCCCACCACCTTTGTCAGCAGACTTGATGGTGAGGTTGCGGTCCGAAGCCAGATAACTAAGTGCTGCCATCTCCGCTTTAGTCATATTAGCAAATTTGAATGGCTGTTGAGATGACTCCTGTTTGAGACTTGCAATGTCGCGTTTGACCGCGAGACCAAAAGCCTCAATAGCAGGGTGGTCAATAACCGGAGTGAAATCACTTTTGACATAAAGGTCAAGATTTTTTAAAGTCAACTCACTGACCCTTGCATTTTCAGTTATGGGTCTGTCAACTTGTTCAGCGAACCACACCTTTAATTTAATATTGCGCAGAAATCTCTGCAGATCAATTTCTAGGTCAAACCATTTGGTTGTGTTCACAGGACAATATGACAGGCCTTTATTCAATACAGATAACTGTGCAGTGTTCAAAGGTGTTGAAGAAATATTTACCACTATGTCTTGCGCCTTAAAGTCCTGTCCTGATGGGACTGTACATTTTTCCCTTTTCCTTTGTTTATGTTGTCTCCTCCCCCCTCGGCGAGTCCTGCTGACCCGGGGGTACCCCCTAAAAAAGATGTAGATGGCGAAGCAAAATTAGAGTCCAACTGTGTAGCTGTAGCATTCTCACGGCTGTTGTATCCCTGGGGCTTTTTGGTGGTCGACGGGGACCTGGATCCATGTTTCTCGCCTGGAGTCCTGCGATTTCTTCTTTGGTCACCCTGCCAGTTGTATATAAAACCTGTAGCATAATCATCAACATCACGCATCCATTTGCGGCGTTTCTTGCTTTGTAGATCTCTCTTGAATTTGTCAAAGTATACCGTATTATTGGACATATAGGCATCAAACTCCTCAGTGGACAGCACATTTTCCAAAGGGGGCATTATTGGCGTCTTTTGACGTGATAAGCCTATATACTTCTATAGAACATAAACTTACAGGCTATTGAACAGGTCCTACATAAAACAGATTATAGTATCACCTGTCAACGTATTTTGATTTCCTTGCTGAGATTCATCCTGACTAGGAATTATTTCCTGTTTCAGGATGATTTCTTTTTACAGTTACGTGGGACCGCGATGGGGTCCAACGTGGCGCCGACTTATGCAAATCTTTACATGTCACACCTTTAATTTAATATTGCGCAGAAATCTCTGCAGATCAATTTCTAGGTCAAACCATTTGGTTGTGTTCACAGGACAATATGACAGGCCTTTATTCAATACAGATAACTGTGCAGTGTTCAAAGGTGTTGAAGAAATATTTACCACTATGTCTTGCGCCTTAAAGTCCTGTCCTGATGGGACTGTACATTTTTCCCTTTTCCTTTGTTTATGTTGTCTCCTCCCCCCTCGGCGAGTCCTGCTGACCCGGGGGTACCCCCTAAAAAAGATGTAGATGGCGTAGCAAAATTAGAGTCCAACTGTGTAGCTGTAGCATTCTCACGGCTGTTGTATCCCTGGGGCTTTTTGGTGGTCGACGGGGACCTGGATCCATGTTTCTCGCCTGGAGTCCTGCGATTTCTTCTTTGGTCACCCTGCCAGTTGTATATAAAACCTGTAGCATAATCATCAACATCACGCATCCATTTGCGGCGTTTCTTGCTTTGTAGATCTCCCTTGAATTTGTCAAAGTATACCGTATTATTGGACATATAGGCATCAAACTCCTCAGTGGACAGCACATTTTCCAAAGGGGGCATTATTGGCGTCTTTTGACGTGATAAGCCTATATACTTCTATAGAACATAAACTTACAGGCTATTGAACAGGTCCTACATAAAACAGATTATAGTATCACCTGTCAACGTATTTTGATTTCCTTGCTGAGATTCATCCTGACTAGGAATTATTTCCTGTTTCAGGATGATTTCTTTTTACAGTTACGTGGGACCGCGATGGGGTCCAACGTGGCGCCGACTTATGCAAATCTTTACATGTCACACCTTGAGGAGTCTATCGTCTATGTGAGCCACCACTTCAGCCATGTGCTGGGGTGGTGGCGTTACATCGATGATATTTTCCTGGTTTGGGTCGGCGCAACGGAGGACCTCATCGCTTTCCATAGTTTTTTTAACTCGATTGATCCCAGTGTCAAGTTTACATTGGCACACTCAGTGACTTCTTTGCAATTTTTGGTCACTCAAGTCAGTATTCACAATGATAAATTAGTGACGGACTTATATGTGAAACCGACAGACAAAAACACGTTATTACGTTATGATAGTCATCACACTAAACCTATGATTAGGTCGCTTCCTGAGGGTCAAAAAAATTGTCCAAGATCCAGTCACAGCAGAAGAAAGATTGCAGGAAATGGGGTCCAAATTCCAGACACGTGGGTATCCCAAAAAATTGATTCATGATCAGATCAATAGAGTCAAACCGCTCACCACAGAAGTTATCAGAGAGGGATTAGGTAACCATAAATGTTCCCAGGCTCGAATTCCCTTTGTGTCGGAGTTCAGCACAAATAGTGGCAGGATTGCTGCTATAATTAAAAAGCATTGGCGAATTCTCACCAGCAACTTCGATAAAGTGCAGGAGTTTAAACTGCCACCCCTATGCTCCTATCGACGCAGTCCCACCTTAGGTGATAGACTAGTTAAATCCGATATTGGTTCTAACAGGGAGACATGTGAAAGCTACTTTGGTTCTACCCGTAAAGGGTGTTATCCCTGTTACAACAGCATCAATTGTAAATTGATGCTGAGAGGCGACTCTTTTGTGCATCCCACTTCAGGACAGAGGTTCAAGATCAGACAGTACTTAACATGTGACTCCTCCTATGTTATTTATTTATTGATGTGCCCATGTGGCCTCCTATATGTTGGGGAGACCACATGGGACGTCAAGACTCGTCTCAATCAACACAGGTATTCTATTAGAAAACAAAAAATGGATCTCCCTGTATCCAAACATTTTACTGAAGCTAAACATACACAGAATGACCTGCGCTTTAGAATTTTGGAGCAAATATCTCTCTCAAGGCGAGGCGGTGACCGAGTAAAACTTTTAAAAAAACGTGAGCTCTACTGGATTTACACACTTGGCACCCTTAAGCCACATGGTCTAAATGTAGAGTTTAGGATTGTCTAGTCATTGTTTATGTTTTTTCTCTCTTGGTCCGATGACGTATGTGGAGAACTACATGTGCTATACAATAACAGAAAATACTTTCTTTTTCCTTCTTTTTTTGTAGGATATGACTCTGAAATACAGCATACGAATGTTCACATATGGCGATGACTGTAGGAATCTTGTTGGTGACCTTTCTTTACTCCTTTATTTTTTTGCATTTTACAGTATGTACAATTAATGTTTGTGGACAGTCGCTGTCTGTGAGGTGGTGCAACTCCAGCCCCTTTTGGGACTTGGGTTGCACCCACGCGGACGGTTACTGCCCTATTTAATATAAATATTACATTGATATAGTATGAGCCCCGATGCAGTTTTTTCCATGCCCCTCCAGCGGACAGTGGTTTTTGGACACAGATCCCACTTCACGGCTGTGAGGGACATGGAGCGGATGTGCTGCAATTCTGGACTACTGGGTGATGACGGTGTGACTACCGTACTGCCACGTAGATACAGATATCCCATTGGTGACCGACGTTGACCCGCCGGCCCCCGATGCTTGGACCAGCTCTTTCTGCTTTTTGCTGCGGCGCTCGGGTACTATAAAAGTGCCTGTCAAAGCTACATGTGCGGTGTTTCGGCACACGCATGCGCCCTGAAGCTATGTTCTAAAGTGGCCATCTTTGATGTGGTTTGCACCTCTTGTACTATTACTGTGAATCTCGTGATAGTGGTTGGAGCGGCGCATGCGCCGTGCTCCTTTCCGGACGCCAACAAGCCCCTATCACGTCCACTGTGCCTGAAGTGATCCATTCAAAGGTTTTTAATCTATATTATGTTTAACACATTTGTTCACTGATCACCTGTGATTAACAATTATGAAGTTTTTGTGATTCTGTATCATTCTCATCACATTATGAAATTTTTATGAATATATTTACAATGCTGCTATCTCAAATCACTCTGTCACACTGACTATTTTGGTAATATGGCTGTAATATTTATGCATTTGCACTTTATTATATGTTGTATCAATTTGTATCTAGTCAATTACTTGCACTATTTATAGATGTAATTTGGCACATGTTACTCAGCTGGAAAAAGGCTCCATAGTGAGAGCTGAAACGTCGCTGATGAGTGAATAAACCGTCCACTTTTTCACAATCATTTGGAGTGCTGCCTTCTTTTTGCCATATTATCCATACTTGGGACCTTGGTCACAGGTCTCCCAGGAGGATTTTTTGCACCCACATCTTTGTGTGCTTCTTCTCTTTTTTCTATTTATATATATATATATATATACAGTACAGACCAAAAGTTTGGACACACCTTCTCATTCAAAGAGTTTGATTTATTTTCATGACGATGAAAATTGTAGATTCACACTGAAGGCATCAAAACTATGAATTAACACATTCTCTTGATGAGCTTCAAGAGGTAGTCATCTGAAATGGTCTTCCAACAGTCTTGAAGGAGTTCCCAGAGATGCTTAGCACTTGTTGGCCCCTTTGCCTTCACTCTGTGGTCCAGCTCCCGGTGACTGTGGAGGCCAGGTCATCTGGCGCAGCACCCCATCACTCTCCTTCATGGTCAAATAGCACTTACACAGCCTGGAGGTGTGTTTGGGGTCATTGTCCTGTTGAAAAATAAATGATGGTCCAACTAAACGCAAACCGGATGGAATAGCATGCCGCTGCAAGATGCTGTGGTAGCCATGCTGGTTCAGTATGCCTTCAATTTGGAATAAATCCCCAACAGTGTCACCAGCAAAGCACCCCCACACCATCACACCTCTTCCTCCATGCTTCACGGTGGGAACCAGGCAAGTAGAGTCCATCCGTTCACCTTTTCTGCATCGCACAAAGACACGGTGGTTGGAACCAAAGATCTCAAATTTGGACTCATCAGACCAATGCACAGATTTCCACTGGTCTAATGTCCATTCCTTGTGTTCTTTAGCCCAAACAAGTCTCTTCTGCTTGTTGCCTGTCCTTAGCAGTGGTTTCCTAGCAGATATTCTACCATGAAGGCCTGATTCACACAGTCTCCTCTTAACAGTTGTTCTAGAAATGTTTGGCATCTGTGTGGCATTGACCTGGTCTCTAATCTGAGCTGCTGTTTACCTACGATTTCTGAGGCTGGTGACTCGGATGAACTTATCCTCCGCAGCAGAGGTGAGTCTTGGTCTTCCTTTCCTGGGGCGGTCCGCATGTGAGCCAGTTTATTTGTAGCGCTTGATGCTTTTTGTGACTGCACTTGGGGACACTTTCAAAGTTTTCCCAATTTTTCGGACTGACTGACCTTCATTTCTTAAAGTAATGATGGCCACTCGTTTTTCTTTACTTAGCTTCTTTTTTCTTGCCATAATACAAATTCTAACAGTCTATTCAGTAGGACTATCAGCTGTGTATCCACCTGACTTCTCCACAACGCAACTGATGGTCCCAACCCCATTTATAAGGCAAGAAATCCCACTTATTAAACCTAACAGGGCACACCTGTGAAGTGAAAGCCATTTCAGGTGACTACCTCTTGAAACTCATCAAGAGAATGCCAAGAGTGTGCAAAGCAGTAATCAAAGCAAAAGGTGGCTACTTTGAAGAACCTAGAATATTACATATTTTCAGTTGTTTCACACTTTTTTTATGTATATAATTCCACATGTGTTAATTCATAGTTTTGATGCCTTCAGTGTGAATCTACAATTTACATAGTCATGAAAATAAAGAAAACTCTTAGAATGAGAAGGTGTGTCCAAACTTTTGGTCTGTACTGTATATATTACTTTATATTATATTGTTATATGTTATGAAGACATGTATCCAGTATATTATATATATTTCTCATTAGGAGAATATTTGTCTCTAAAAGAGTGTCTGTAAAGATGTGTATTTTGTAACAATGAATCATATCTTTGGTATGACAGGGGTTACTGATATCTCTGTGAGAAAACAAGGCCATTCATATCATCATGGTCCATAAATAAACAGTGTAAGAAACATTCAGAGAGACGCCGAGAGGTCTGTCTCTAATTGTTATAAGTGTCAGAATTAATCCTTATAGCTTTGAATTCTAAGGTCAAATGTATAGAATACGTTTTATTCAGACTTACATAAGTTAACCCTTTATACTATGATGCAAATAGCTTATACAGCAGTGCCACCTAGGTATCGGTAGGTGACATTACAACAGTAGCAAAAGTGCATTCTGGGTAAGGTTATGATGTCACATTTTTATAAATGGTCACATCCATCCGACAATGATTGGAAAGCTCCAAACTAGGAAGGTGTGCCTAACTGTTTGTAATCATAAACCACACACAAGAGATTAGAGGAAAAAAGAAGAAAAGAAGGAGAAAAAAGAGGGGAGAGAGAAGTGAAGTTCTCTAGAGGGGTCTATCAAGATGAAAACCATGGTGAGATGCGCTATGATGGACCACCCAGCTTTCCTAGGAGCAGAAGTGAGATTCCTACTAGGACTTGGTAAGAGACACAGAAAATTATATTTCATTTTATTAAGATTAATTTGATAGTGTGGGTGAAATTATACCATCTAGAGTAGCAAATAAATAAATTAATTAAATTAACGGATCATCTCCACATTGAGATGTAGTCTTAGGATATTGTGAGGCTTCATTCTACCTGCAATCATGCAAGAATCTCGACTCATAATTTAGCAAAGCATTAAATTATTGCTTATCATATATATATATATATATATATTGATAGAAAATTTTTCGCCAAGCTAAGTGATGGATTCCCACAGGAAAGACTTGTTTAACCCCTTAAGGACTCAGCCCTATTTCACCTTAAGGACTTTTTTTTGCAAATCTGACCAGTGTCACTTTAAGTGCTCATAACTTTAAAACACTTTGACTTATCCAGGCCATTCTGAGATTATTTTTTCATCACATATTGTACTTCATGACACTGGTAAAATGAAGTCAAATTTTATTTATTTTTTTGCATAAAAAAATACCCAATTTACCAAAAATTTTGAAAAATTAGCAAATTTCTAAGTTTCAGTTTCTCTACTTCTGTAATACATAGTAATACCCCCAAAAATTGTGATGACTTTACATTCCCCATATGTCTACTTCATGTTTGAATTATTTTGGGAATGATATTTTATTTTTTGGGGATGTTACAAGGCTTAGAAGTTTAGAAGCAAATCTTGAAATTTTTCAGAAATTTACAAAAACACAATTTTTAGGGACCACTACAGGTCTGAAGTCACTTTGCGAGGCTTACATAATATAAACCGCCCAAAAATGACCCCATTCTATAAAATACACCCCTCAAGGTATTCAAAACTGATTTTCCAAACTTTGCTAACCCTTTAGGTGTTGCACAAGTGTTATTGGCAAATGGGGATGAAATTTGAGAATTTAATTTTTTTGCCTAATTTTCCATTTTAACCCATTTTCTCCACTAACAAAGCAAGGGTTAACAGCCAAACAAGACTGTATCTTTATTGTCCTGACTCTGCCGTTTACAGAAACACCCCATATGTGGCCATAAACTACTGTACGGCCACACAGCGGGGCATAGAGTGAAAGGTGCGCCGTATGGTTTTTGGAAGCCAGATTTTGCTGGACTGGTTTTTTGACACCATGTCCCATTTGAAGCCCCCTGATGCACCCCTAGAGTAGAAACTCCATAAAAGTGACCCCCATCTAAAAAACTACACCCTCAAGGTATTCAAAACTGATTTTTACAAACTTTGTTAACCCTTTAGGTGTTGCACAAGATTTAATGGAAAATAGAGATACAATTTCAAAATTTAACTTTTTTAGCAGATTTTCCATTTTAATATTTTTTTTTCCAGTTACAAAGCAAGGGTTAACAGCCAAACAAAACTCATTATTTATGGCCCTAATTCTGTAGTTTACAGAAACACCCCATATGTGGTCGTAAACCGCTGTACGGGCACACGGCAGGGCGCAGAAGGAAAGGAATGCCATATGGTTTTTGGAAGGCAGATTTTGCTGGACTGTTTTTTTTGACACCATGTCCCATTTGAAGCCCCCCTGATGCACCCCTAGAGTAGAAATTCCAAAAAAGTTACCCCATTTTAGAAATTACGGGATAGGGTGGAAGTTTTTTGGTACTAGTTTAGGGTACATATGATTTTCGGTTTCTCTATATTACACTTTTAGTGCGGCAAGGTAACAAGAAATAGCTTTTTTGGCACGTTGTGGTAATTTTATAGAGCAGGTTGTCACGGACGCGGTGATACCTAATATGTATACAATTTTTTTTATTTATGTAAGTTTTATACAATGACTTCATTTTTAAAACCCAAAAAATGTTTTAGTGTCTCCATAGTCTAAGAGCCATAGTGTTTTCAGTTTTTGGGCGATTATCTTAAGTAGGGTCTCATTTTTTGTGGGATGAGATGACGGTTTTGACTATTTTGGGGTGCATATGACTTTTTGATTGCTTGATATTACACTTTTTGTGATGTTTTTCATGTTTTAGTGTTTCTATAGTCTAAGAGCCATTGTTTTTTCAGTTTTTTAGCGATTATCTTGGGTAGGGCATGATTTATGCGGGATGAGATGACAGTTTGATTGGTACTATTTTGGCGTACATGCGACTTTTTTGATCACTTTTATTACCTTTTTTGGGAAGTAAGGTGGGCAAAATTTAAATTTTCTCTTAGTTTTTTTATTTTTATTTTTATGGCGTTCACCGTGCCGGGAAAGTAACATGACCGTTTTATAGATCAGGTCGTTACGGACGCGGCGATACCTAATATGTGTAGTGTATTTTATTTTTTTAATTTATATTCAGTGATAAATGTGTTTTTTTTCACTTTTATTTAAAAAAAATTGACCCAGACCCACTTGGTTCTTGAAGATCCAGTGGGTCTGATGTCTGTATAATACAGTAGAGAACACTATATAGGGTTCTGTACTGTATTTTACTTACACTGAACAGATCTATGCTTTTAGCAAGGCACAGCAGCCCCCCGATGGGAGAGGGAAGGAGCTCCCTGACCGATGACAGTTAACCTTTTCCATACCGCGGTCCGTACGGACCGCAGTATGGAAAGGCTTAAACGGCTGACATCTGCACAGATGTGAGCCGTTTATACCAGGGTGTCAGCAATGTGCTGACACCCTGGTATAACCACTAGAAGCCAACGAATTTTCAAGGGGAGGCAGGCGGGGGATCGCGATCCCGCCTGCCGCACCGCCCGCCTCCCGCAACGCACGCGACAGGGGGGGGTGCAAATCGGCATTTTGGGCATTTTAAAGTTTCTGATCCCTGCGGTCAGGGACCGCGGGGATCAGAAACTGCAGAAATCGCAGCAAACCGCAGGTGGCGTTGTGACAGGATGCCGGCTGAATGATTTCAGCCGGCATCCCGTTGCAATTAACCCCCGCGGCGCCGGAATGCCTATTTAAAGTTAGGACGTACCGGTACGCCCTGAGTCCTTAAGGGGTTAAAGTCCTTCCCATTTAAGATATGGTCTAGCAAAGATCCTAGATCCCTGTTATTTGTCTTAATAGGCTTACCAAAGTCATATGTGTGAAAATAGTCCAGGATGGGGTGGAAGGATACAGTTATCTCTTCTAAGTTATATTCTTGGATGGATTTGCCCATCTTGAAGTCATGTGACGTGTAGTTGGTTAGAGGGGGGTGGAATTTATTTAGCATTCCATATTGCTGTCTAGGATTAGACATGCCCATCCTGATATCATGAGGTTTTCTCTGAACAGAAGTAATGTATATAAATTATGTTCCTATTTGATATCCTAAGCTAATAATAGCTTGGTTATAATGTGAGAAGTTATTTCCACTCACATGTATTGTTAAGCTTGTAATGCTTTATATTAACGCTATATATATTCATTTGCATGTATCATTGTGTTTATTTACTTATATATGTTTATAACCTTGTGACCAATAAACCTGTGTATTATTGTATAATGCAGAACTACATGTTTTATCATTAACGTCATCTCACGTCAAAAAGAACTTATTTATCTGAGGAAATAGTCGGACTCAGATGTGAATTGTATCAATTAAGTTGTCTATAATTTAGCAGGTCATGATTTTTATTTTATTTTTATAATTTTGCCCATTATGTGAGGAGGTACTTGATGGGGTCACTTACTATTAAATGTGAAGCAAATAGAGGTCTAAATTAATAAAGCCATGTGCCTCATATTAATAGTAACACCAACAAGTACTTCCTGACATAATGGACATTGAGCAGCATGGGGTTAATGTGTGGGTTGGTGTTGGGTACTACAGTATGATAAGGTTACTGGCTATTAATGTGAGGCACGTGGAGTCTAAATTGATTAAACCATGTGCCACATATTAATAGCAACCTTGTCAAGTACCCTGCTTAGCACAATGGACAACATGGGGTTAATGGCTTCAGGTACATGCTGTTAATATGAGGCACATTGTTTTATCAATTTGGACCTGCATGTGCCTCACATTAATAGTAAGAAACCTCATTATGTGTACCTCACTTTAATGGTTAACCCAATGTTGCCCATTATTTGATGAGGTGCTTTGGGGCCACTTACTTTTAATTTGAGGTACATGGGGGTACTAATGTAATAGCACCATGTACCTCAGAATAATAATAGGTGACCCCATCTGTGGGACAGTGTGTGGGTACCTGCGCTTTTCAGATCACTAATGGCTGGGGACTGGTCTGAGAACACAAGAGTCAGGAGGAGGAGGAGGAGGCTGTGGTAAACCCTCCCCTACTTTAATATTAGACACATTCATTGGTGGCAGTGGTGCGGCGCCTCAGAGCTCGCTCATTGTATTTGCCTCTGCAGCGGCCGCGTCATGGGAGGGAGGGATTCCCTCCCTCCGTCCCTCGCTCCTTCTCCACTGACTTTGGCAAGATGTACATGTCGGGCACACTATATCCCAGGGCCCGGTCCTGGGCCGTGGCACGGCGGTTGGGGACCGCTGGTTTAGAGCACTCTGTTCAGGGACAGGACTCTTGGCGTCTCATGTCTAACCACTACATGAGATAATACCGCTCTGAGGCTATGTGATCCCAGCCTTACTTGGGTCCTCCAGTTATTGCAAAACTACAACTCCCAGCATGCCAAGCATGCTGGGAGTTGTAGTTTTGCAACAGCTGGAGGGCGCAGCTTGAGCATCCCTGCCCTAGATAATGTTGGGGCAATTACCCCTTCCTCTATGATTATCGGGGTCCAAATCCAGTGAGGTTTTATGTGCGCACAGAGAAAACTGACACAGACAAAATGGCTGAATCAAGTAGTCTGTTTATTGTTTCAAAACACATACTTCCTACAGCAGCACATCATAGGATTTGTATAGATCACAAAGGGGTGGTGTCTACATCAAGTACTGCGCTTAATACCCCAGCACCAAAGGCTGAGCTCTTAGCATTGATGTCAAGCCGGTAATGTTTCACGAAGGTTAGGGATGAGGACCAGGAGGCTGCATTGCAGATGTCTTCTATAGATACTTGCGCTTGCTCCGCCCAGAAGGTTGGAGTAGGAAAAGGAGAAGGCACTCTTTCTAAGTAATAGGCTTCCATAATTGTAGCTTTTATCCATCTCGCAAGAGTATCTTTGGATGGTTCTAGTCCTTTTCTTGGTCCAGCAAATAATCCAAATAGACTTTCCGCAGTTCTGAACTCTTCGATTCTTTGAAGATAGATTTTGATTACTCTTTTGACATCCAGTGTATGTAAGAGATTTTGCTGCTTGTCACTAGGTTCAGGGAAAAAAAACGGAAGAAAAGATTTTCTGTTTATGTTGGCCAAAGAAGGAACTTTGGGCAGAAAAGACGGCATGGTTCGCAGCAATACTCCATCTGCGCCGTATGGTTTTTGGAAGCCAGATTTTGCTGGACATTTTTCTTGACACCATGTCCCATTTGAAGCTCTAGAGCACCTTTTTCTAGAAACTCTTCTAGAAGCTGGACTACTTGTAGATCTTTTTTCTTATTTAAAAAGAATCTGTCTCTTGGAAAATGGTCGAACTCCAGTGTATAGCCTTTTATGATCTCTAGAGCCCATCTGTCTGTAGTGATTTGCTGCCATTCTGAATAGTAATGTGCGAGACGACCTGCTACTTTTTTACTTCTGGCGTCAGAACTCTGTGTTCGGTGGTTTAGCATCGTCAGACTTCTTCCTCGATCTCTCTGAAGCTGTCCCGAATCTATGGTCAGATCTTCCCCTGTTGGGGCGTCCTCTAAAACTACAAACCGGATTCCAAAAAAGTTGGGACACTATACAAATCATGAATAAAAACTGAATGCAATGACGTGGAGGTGCCAACTTCTAATATTTTATTCAGAATAGAACATAAATAACGGAACAAAAGTTTAAACTGAGAAAATGTACCATTTTAAGGGAAAAATATGTTGAATCAGAATTTCATGGTGTCAACAAATCCCCAAAAAGTTGGGACAAGGCCATTTTCACCACTGTGTGGCATCTCCCCTTCTTCTTACAACACTCAACAGACGTCTGGGGACCGAGGAGACCAGTTTCTCAAGTTTAGAAATAGGAATGCTCTCCCATTCTTGTCTAATACAGGCCTCTAACTGTTCAATCGTCTTGGGCCTTCTTTGTTGCACCTTCCTCTTTATGATGCGCCAAATGTTCTCTATAGGTGAAAGATCTGGACTGCAGACTGGCCATTTCAGTACCCAGATCCTTCTCCTACGCAGCCATGATGTTGTGATTGATGCAGAATGTGGTCTGGCATTATCTTGTTGAAAAATGCAGGGTCTTCCCCGAAAGAGATGACGTCTGGATGGGAGCATATGTTGTTCTAGAACCTGAATATATTTTTCTGCATTGATGGTGCCTTTCCAGACATGCAAGCTGCCCATGCCACACGCACTCATGCAACCCCATACCATCAGAGATGCAGGTTTCTGAACTGAGCGTTGATAACAACTTGGGTTGTCCTTGTCCTCTTTGGTCCGGATGACATGGCGTCCCAGATTTCCAAAAAGAACTTTGAATCGTGACTCGTCTGACCACAGAACAGTCTTCCATTTTGCCACACTCCATTTTAAATGATCCCTGGCTCAGTGAAAACGCCTGAGCTTGTGGATCTTGCTTAGAAATGGCTTCTTCTTTGCACTGAAGAGTTTCAGCTGGCAACGGAAGATGGCACGGTGGATTGTGTTCACTGACAATGGTTTCTGGAAGTATTCCTGAGCCCATTCTGTGATTTCCTTTACAGTAGCATTCCTGTTTGTGGTGCAGTGTCGTTTAAGGGCCCGGAGATCACGGGCATCCAGTATGGTTTTACGGCCTTGACCCTTACGCACAGAGATTGTTCCAGATTCTCTGAATCTTCGGATGATGTTATGCACAGTTAATGATGATAGATGCAAAGTCTTTGCAATTTTTCACTGGTTAACACCTTTCTGATATTGCTCCACTATCTTTCTGCGCAACATTGTGGGAATTGGTGATCCTCTACCCATCTTGGCTTCTGAGAGACACTGCCACTCTGAGAAGCTCTTTTTATACCCAATCATGTTGCCAATTGATCTAATTAGTGTTAATTGGTCTTCCAGCTCTTCGTTATGCTCAAATTTACTTTTTCCAGTCTCTTATTGCTACTTGTCCCAACTTTTTGGGGATTTGTTGACACCGTGAAAATTTGAATCAACGTATTTTTCCTTTAAAATTATATATTTACTCGGATTAAACGTTTGATCTGTCATCTACGTTCTATTACAAATAAAATATTGACATTTGCCATCTCCACATCATTGCATTCAGGTTTTATTCACAATTTGTTTAGTGTCCCAACTTTTTTGGAATCCGGTTTGTAGATCTTCTATAGTCTTGTCCTCTATAGGGATGAAAAAACCTTGTTTTAGCTTTGTTTTAGCTTTGTGTTTAAACTGAGGGAAGTTTAATACTTTCTCTTCCGTGTTAGATTTAAGCAGTTTGTCTAAATGGGATCCAAATAATCTTCTGGGTTCAAATGGCAGTGAGCACAGATTACTCTTTGAGGCTGGTTGGTAACTGTTGGAGTATCTCTGCTGAAATGACTTAGCCAGACTCTTAGTGCACGGGCTACTGGAACTGTCACCATAGCAGCCTTATTCAGAGAGGATCGGTATGTATGTAATCTTTTCAGGAGACTATCAGCCTTCTTCTCCATGGGATCCTTGAGCAAGGAAGAATCATCACTGGGAAAAAGGGATTTCTTAGCCAGTCTGGCGACTGCAGGATCTACCCTGGCAGGAGCTTCCCAGCTAGTGGATTTGGAAGGATCCGTCTTGTATGTGGCCCTAAATTGGATCCTAAATTTATTTTCCCAACTGATTGTTCCTATTCTTTATGCATGATGGTGTTTAACACCGGATGACTAGGAAACACAGAAGATTTATTTTTGGGACAATAAAAGAGATTCTCTTCACCCTGATCGGATGCTTTCTCCTTCTTAGATTCCATAATATGTTTTACTTCTTTAATTAAATGATTAGCATCATTTTTATTAAATAGAAAATTATCTTCTAAAATAGGAAGATCTGATTCAGAATATGAAGAAATTTCTCCCTCGGAACGCAAGGATTGTTCAGAGGGCGGAGATGGGAAATGCTTCTTTTTGACACTCATCTTCTTTTTAGACTGGGACAAAAAGGATTTGAAGAGAGACATCAATCTTCTTCTCTCTGTATCCGATATTTCCTCAGGATGAGAGCAGTTTTCACATATATTAGAAGAGCAATTTTTGGGTAAGGGCTGTATACATGAGACACACAGGGCCTGTTTAGTTTTCTATTTTCACAGGATCTTTTGCCTCCTTTGCTGCATGAACTGGACATCTGAAGAAACAAACACAGATAAGAACCAGTCAAAAAACAATATGTATAACATGAGAGAAGGTTTGCCTGACCAAAGACAGGCTTAAGTACCTTATTTTGCTAGAGCTTGTCTGCCAGGTACAACGGGCACCGAGCTCTGTAGTAATCCGTAATAAATACTTAACTTATGCGTGCAAACGGAAGTGAGAGGCGGCGTGCGTGTGATGTCAGACGCCCTGCGCTTGCGTTCCACAGTGCCTTCCACCGCACGAAAAACCTGAAGTTCGGGACTTCTAACTTCCGGCCGCAAGTAAAGATCGCACGCCAGCCTCAAAAGAGTTTTCCTCCCGTTCTGAAGACCCTCTTGAGCGGATAAGAGTGGGGCCAGGGACCATACATGGCTATAACCACTCTTGGGCCTTAAAACCTGGAAAAACAAGGTATACACGGCCGACAATACTAGGTGTTCTTTGTCCTCATGGATGATGACAATAAAAAAAACACAGAGATGCATTTTGGGGGATGTCCTTATATAGTATTTAGCTAATTAATTAATTATCTATTTTGTCTAGTTGGGCGGTCCTAGGAAATGTATGAAGACAAGCTTAACCTATGATGTGCTGCCATAGGACGAAAAGGGAAATACAATATCCCCCAAAGTAGCATTTGTTAACTTTACGGATGGAGCACGCTTTTAATATAGTGCTCTGTTCTAATACAATTCCTATTAGAAAACTGCACTCCATAAAAGCATAGCACGCAGTGTCGCTGTAGACCACCCAGGAAATACAGAACCGGTCACAATACTGACACCTCAGAGGACCTTACACCTCTCCTGACATGTCTACATGTCTGTATTACTAAATACTGGAACACTCTGCATTGTGCTATTCCTCAGTTATTCCTCTTAGAAATGTATGAATAAACTGACAACTGGTTGATACCATTGTCTCTGCACAGTCTGACAGCGTCCAGTCATCTCTGACAGTATAAGGGCTGTTTCAGATGAGCGTATCCAGTGTGGAAATAATTCTCCATATATGAGCGTGATCTTCCATTATCGATGCTGCTCTTTGCGCAGTAGCCCACGGCATTATACTGATTGATAATGCTATGTGCCTCTGCGTGATCTACTAAATCAGTATAATACCATGCGCTTCTGCGAACCGAGCGGTGTCCATAAGGCCTCTTGCACACGACCGTATGACTTTTTCAGTATTTTGCGGTCTGCAAAAAACGGATCCACAAAAAATACGGATTACGTCCGTGTGCATTCCGTTTTTTTCGGAACGGAACAGCTGGCCCCTGATAGAACAGTACTATCCTTGTCCGTTATGCGGAAACAGAAGGCATACGGAGTAACTTCTGTTTTTTTGTAGACCCATTGAAATGAATGGTTCCGTATGCTGTCAGCAAAAAAACGGAGCGGACTCGGAAAGAAAATACGTTTGTGTGCATGAGCCTTAACTCTACTGATTGGTTTTAACCTCTTCCCAACCGCCTATAGACTATAAAAGTCCTGGGGGTCTGGATTCATCTATGAATGGATGTTTTAACGGATCAGTTTGAAAATTGAGCCATATTGTGTCAACTTCAAACGGATCCGTCCCCATTGACTTACATTGTAAGTCTGGACAGATCCGTTTGCCTCTGCAAGCAGCGTTCAAGTGTCCGCCTGCTGAGCGGAACGGAGGCCAAACGCTGCCAGACTGATGCATTCTGAGCGGATCCGCATCCACTCAGAATGCATTAGGGCAGTACGGATCCGTTCGGGGCCGCTTGTGAGAGCCTTCAAACGGAACTGACAAGCGGAGCCCGAACGCTAATGTGAAAGTAGCCTTAACGAAGTTTTGAAATGAATCGGGTTCGGATACAGCAATGCAAACCCGATTTACTCAACACTACTCAAGACGAAAACCACAACAAAACTGCACATTTAGCATTCATTTTTTGCTGTGGAAAAGCCAGCAAATTTCACCCTCTCCATTAAGTCTACTTTCACACTGGCATTTTGGTTTCCGTTTGTGAGATCCGTTTAGGGCTCTCACAAGCGGTCCGAAACGGATCATTTTGCCCTAATGCATTCTGAATGGATAAGGATCCGCTCAGAATGCCTCAGTTTGACAAAACTGAGCCAAACGGATCCGTCCTGACACACAATGTAAGTCAATGGGGACGGATCCGTTTTTACTGACACAAAATAGCACAATATAAAACGGATCCCTCCCCCATTCACTTTCCATGGTGTTCAAGACAGAGCCGTTTTGGCTATATTAAAGATAATACAAACGGATCCGTCCTGACACACAATGTAAGTCAATGGGGATGGATCCGTTTTCACTGACATAATATAGCACAATATAAACAGATCCCTCCCCCATTGACTTTGAATGGTGTTCAAGACGGATCCGTTTTGGCTATATTAAAGATAATACAAACGGATCGGTTCTGAACGAATGCATGCGGTTGTATTATCTGAATGGATGCGTTTGTGCAGATCCATGACGGATCCGCACCAAACGCCATTGTGAAAGAAGCATAAGAAGGGTGAAATTCTCAAGAAAAATCCACTGTAAAAATTGACATGCTGCTGATTTCAGATATGCAGTTCGGCAGCTTTTCTGCTGTGTTTTTCCCCCCAAAATTCTCATCCACTATGCTGATTCTATACAGATTTGCCGCACAAAAATCCAAGACGGCAAATCTGCAGCTAATCAGTCATGTGTGGCCCCATCCTAAGGCTCCATGCACACGGCCAGCCATTGATATAACCGCCTATTCTTGTCTGCAAAACAGACAACAATAGGCCCGGGTTTATTTTTTTGGAGGGGCCACGGAACGGAGCAATGGATGCGGACAGCACACGGAGTGCTGTCCGCATCTTTTGTGGTCCCATTGAAGTGAATGGGTCCGCATCCAAGCCTCCAAAACTGTGGCTCGGATGCGGGCAAAACAACAGCCGTGTGCATGAGGCCTAAGGCCCCATGCACACGGCCGTGTTTCACGGCCGTGTGCGGGCCGTGGAACCGCGGCCTGGATCCCTCCTGAGAGCAGGAGCGCACGGCGTCACTGGTTGCTATGACGCTGTGCGCTCCCTGCTGCCGGCACAGTACAGTAATACACTGGTATAGATCACACCAGTGTATTACAGTACTGTGCCGGCAGCAGGGAGCGCACGGCGTCATAGCAACCAGTGACGCCGTGTGCTCCTGCTCTCAGGAGGGATCCAGGCCGCGGTTCCACGGCCCGCACACGGCCGTGAAACACGGCCGTGTGCATGGGGCCTAAATCTGATACTTCAATCCATGGATGCCAGTCCATAGGCCTATAAATGGAATGGGGGATGTTGGAATACACAATTCATAATTATATACTATGGGATGCCAGTGCTCGTTTGCCAGCCATATGGTGTAAACACTAAGGCCTTCTGCACATGATCGGTTCCATTTTGAGGCCTGCAAACGACACATCTGCCAAATACAGATACTTTCAGTGTGCCATCCGCATTATTCTCAGTCCCATTTATAGAAAAGACTATTCTTGTCTGCAAAATGGACAAGAAGAGGACATGTTCTGTAATTTGCGGGATGCTCATGGATGGCATCCTTTTTATCTGTGGACCATTAGAAATGAATGAGTCCTTGTGCAATCCTCAAAAATGTACGTCGGATATGGATCCAAAATATAGCTGCATGCTTATGGTCTAAGGGTACGGCTACACTGTGACGTGTCTCGCGCAACAGCAAGACACTAAAAGGTCGCATCACAGAAATATGTGTGACTTGCTGCAGCGTGACCACTTTAGAACCGTGATTTCGCTGTGAAAACACCGCTAAGTCATAGGTGAGTCGCATGTCGCACACCACTTACATTATAGTCAATGGAGGAAAAGTTGCATGGCATGTGCGACACAAAATCTGACATGTCTGGATTTTTGCAACTGCCGTGTTGCAGTAACAGCATGTCACATGACAAACATTACATGAAATGTCTTTGGACTTTCTTGTAGCCGAACCTTAGGTTCCTTTCACACGGGCGAGTTTTCCACGCGGGGGCAATGCGTGAGTTGAACGCATTGCACCCGCACTGAATCAGGACCTATTCATTTCTATGGGGCTGTTCACATGAGCGGTGATTTTCACGCATCACTTGTGCGTTGCATGAAAATCTCAGCAAGCTCTATTTTGTGCGTTTTTCAGGCAACGAAGGTCCCATAGAAGTGAATGGGGCTGCGTGAAAATCGCAAGCAGCCGCAAGCAAGTGCGGATGCGGTGTGATTTTCACACGCGGTTGCTAGGAGACGATCGGGATGGAGACCCGATAATTATTAGTTTCCCTTATAACATGGTTATAAGGCAAAATAATAGCATTCTCAATACAGAATGCATAGTACAATAGCGCTGGAGGGGTTAAAAAAATTATAATAATAATTTAACTCACCTTAATCCCCTTGCTCGCGCAGCCGGCATCTCTTCTGTCTTCTTCTTTGCTGTGTAGAGGAAAAGGACCTGTGGTGACGTCACTCCAGTCATCATGTGGTCCATCACATGATCCATCACCATGGTAAAAGATCATGTGATGGCCGGAGTGACGTCACCACAGGTCCTTTTCCCGTACACAGCAAAGAAGAGCCGGGCTGCGCGAGCAAGTGGATTAAGGTGAGTTAAAAAAAAAAATATTAACCCCTCCAGCGCTATTGTACTATGCATTCTGTATTCAGAATGCTATTATTTTCCTTTATAACCATGTTATAAGGGAAAATAATACAATCTACAGAACACCGATCCCAAGCCCGAACTTCTGCGAAGAAGTTCGGGTTTGGATACCAAACATGCAGATTTTTCTCACGCGCGTGCATTACAATGTTTTGCACTCGAGCGGAAAGATCGTGCATGTTCCCGCAACGCTCGTGTGAAAGAGGGTTGCTGCACACAATGCCGATTATGCACAGTTTTTCTGCACCAATTTTGTTAGGAAAAACCGCACCGTAATGCCTCATTCACGCGTCAGTTATTCACGGATGTGTGCTGTACGTGATCTCCACAGACAGCACACGTACCCATTCATTTTAACGCATGTATTCACACATCTGTGTTTTACCATGGTCTATGGGTCTGTGATTTCAGCACAGAAGCATGTTCTATTGTGTCTGTGCTCCCATCCCGTCCATTATGGTACTTAAACGTAAAAACACCAAGTTGGAGCTCACCTCACCATACACCACCGAGGAGCACGGACACAGAACCGGAACTAAGGCTGAGAAATAGCGAAAAAAGTAGATTGTCCAGCTTCACCTCGCTGTGCGTATTTTATTAGGAAACGTGCCTAAAAACCAAACATCAGGCTCATTTCATTGAAGCTGGACAATCTACTTTTTTCATTATAGTCTATAGGTCCATGAACATTGATGCAATTTGTGTATCATGGACCATTAGGAGGAGATGCCATGAAAACGTATTTTCATCTATGCAGTGTCCGTGAAACACGAATGACACACGGAGGGCAAAAGACAGATTCTTCATGGATGAATCACTGACCACCTTATCACTGATTTCATCACGGACGTGTAGATGACGCATAATACAGTAGCAGCAAAGTGAATGAGATTAGAAAAATCTCATGTGCACTTTGCATATTTTTGTGTGTGCGGAAACTGACCTGCTGTGCGGATTTGAAGATCTGCAGCATGTCAATTATTTGTGCAGTTTTTGTGGATTTCACAACAAATCTGCATCAAATCCAAAAGAAGTAAGGTCGGGTTAACATCAGAAGAACAGAAAATAAATAATAAAATGGATCCTTTATTTTGAACATATATTGTGCCTTTTTTGCATCCGTTTTGTTAGTTTTCTCTGAGATCTGTTATTTTTGACAGGAGAAATATTCCTTCGAGGAGGACTTTTACTCTTGTCAAAAATAACGGATCTCAGACAAAACTAACTAAAACGGATTCAAAATAAAGGATGTGTTTTTCTGCCAGATAAGTGTGCATTTAGCAGTCTGCGAAACACAGATCCGCAAAATATACTGATGACGGCCATGTCACATCTGTATTGCATCCGTTTTTTTGTGGATCCTTTGTAACAATAGGACATGTTCTAGTTTTTTTGCAGCACATATTTGCGGACATACAGAAATCGAATGCACACAGAGGCCTTTCCTTTTTTTTTTTGCAGCCCTAAGAAGAACAGAAAAGTAAACAGTGATGTGAACCTGGCCTTGTTTTAGAAATGTACAGAAACCCACATGGATCTGTGTGGATTTTCTGCTTGTAAACTTGCACTTATGTGCAGGGAGCAGGCATTGTGTACTGCGCTTCTTTTTAGCTGTACTACAGGAGGTTAGAGATGTAAGTCTATGCAGACTGCTGTACACACTAGGGGATTAGAAAAGCACTGGTGCTGTGTATGACTCTAATGTCAGTGGTGGTGAAAGTGACGATAATGACGTGTCGATGGATGTCATGTCGCTGACCACAAGAGAGGAAGAGGAGGGGAGTTCAGAGGGAGAGACAGAGTAGCAGATAGGGAGGAGAAGGAGGAGAAGCAGGCAGAACTTACAGTGCACAGGAGTCAAAAAGCAGACTGCAAATGTATCTGGAGCGAGCCATCCACGATGCACGCTCACATCTGGCGCTCCCAGGACGCCGTCACATGGCTCCACAGTGTGGGCTTTTTTTACTGTGTCAGCTGCTGACAATAGTGTTGCCATCTGCAGCCTGTGCTGTCAACACATAAGTCATGGTAAGCCCCACACTCACCAAGGGACGACCACCTTAAGAAGGCACCTGGCCTCCCATCACCTAGCCCAGTGGGAGCAACACCTTCCAACGTGCTGTCATCACGTTAATCTGGCAAAAGGTAAGCTTCCGTGGCCCAAATGTTTGATCGTATAAAGTTGATGACGCTGGATAACCCTTTGGCCCAACGGCTGACCGCCGGCTTGTCGGAACTGCTAGCCCGCCAACTACTGGACTCGGTGGCCTTTAGAAAATTTGTGGCCATTGGCACACCGCAATGGAAGGTCCGCGGAAGGAAAAATTTCTCCCAGAAGGGCATCCCAGAGCTATATGGCCATATTCAGCAGCAAGTGAATGTATCTCTGGCAAACAGTGTCGGTGCCAAGATACATCTGACCAAAGACATGTGGTCTAGGAAACACGGGCAGGGAAGGTACATAACTTTTACTGCCCACTGGGTGAACCATCTGATGGCTGTCAAGCATGCAACCTGTGGCACCCGTGTGGATTTAGTGTTACCGCCACGGATTGCATGCAGGCCTGCCTCTTCTTCCCCTCCATCCTCCGTCTCCTCCTCGGCTGACTCCTCCTTTTCCACTGCTACCACCTCAATTGGTATTGTTATTCAACGTGCCAGGTGAGACGTTGCCATGCTGTGCTACAGCTGTTGTGCCTGCAAGCCAATAGCCACACCAGTCCTGCATTCCTTTCAGCTCTGCGGTCATAGGCCGATCAGTGGCTAAACCCGCTCAATTTGACAGTGGGTAAAGTGGTGTGCGACAACGGTGCCAATCTGCTGAGCTCGCTGAAATAGGGCAAATTGACACACGTGCCGTGCATGGCACACATCCTGAACTTAGTCGTGCAGCAATTCGTTGCCAAATACCCCAGGGTCCAGGACCTCTTGCGGCAGGCCAGGAAAATCTCTAGTCATTTTAGAAGATCTTACACGGCCATGGGTCACCTTGCTGACGTTCAGCGGCGACACCACTTGCCCGTCAGACGTCTGATTTGTGACTGCCCGACGCGCTGGAACTCCACCTTGTATATGCTTGATAGGCTGCTCCAGCAGAAATGTGTCGTTAACGACTACCTGTATTAACTCTGTGGCAGGACAGGTTTTGGAGAGCTTGTTTTTTTTTCACTGCGCCAGTGGCTGCCCATGCGCGACGCATGCAGACTTCTGCAGTCATTTGATGAGATCATCAAACTGGTCAGTCGCAGCCAGGGCGCCATCAGTGACATCTTCCCTTACGCCTTCTTTCTGGAGTGTGCATTGCGTCGTGTCATTGATCAAGCCGTCGAGGAGAAGGAAGATGAGGAAGTCTCAATGCTGAATGAATTCCCAGGGGGGGGCTACTCCATCTGAGACAAGTCAGCAGGAGTCAGAGGAGGATGGTGTCGGGGAGGAGGAGGAGCATAAAGAGCAGGCTTTAAACTTTTCTGGGATCTCTGGTGTTGTCTGTGGATGGGGGGGGGGGGGGGAGACCGAGGACAACATTCTCCTGGGCGATGAGCAGGAGCCAGACCGCTCCACCGCTTCCAATTTAGTGCAAATGGGGGCCTTCATGCTCCAGTGTTTGAAGAGGGATCCCCGTATAAAAAGCATAAAGGGCAAGGGACCAGTACTGGGTGGAAACGTACTTAGACCCCCGGTACAAACACAAAATGGCGGACATGTTACCGTCTGTGATAGAGGGCTGTCAGAATGCAGCTCTTCCAGGCCTTGCTTTGAGAAATGCTGCATTCTGCTGTTGTGGACGCTGGCAGAGGAATTTCCACCCACAGAGAAACAGTTGCGGGTACCAATCCTACAGCGCATGCAAGAAGAGGGCGGTTTGAAGATGTGTTGGTCACTTCGGATATGAGATCATTCTTGCAGTCAACCCATCGACAGCCGCTCTCCGGATCCAGCCTCAGGGAATTCCTAGACCGACAGGTGTCCGACTACATTGGGTTAACGGCCGATGTGAACGCTCTGAACCCCTTGACTACTGGGTGTGCATGCTTGACCTGTGGCCAGAGCTGGCACAATTTGCCATGGGCCTCTTGGCTTGCCTCTCGTCGAGTTTCCTGTCCAAAAGGCATGGATCTCGGAGGAATTCAACACCTATGACGACCACGTTTAATTGAATTTCCTCATGCCAGCCTACACATATCTGCCACCACCCAGAACAAATAATGGTCCCTGTCTTATGTAAATACAGCGGCATAAAAGTACTTTTCTGTCTGGTGAATGCCTAATGTTTGGGGCAATGGAGGAATTCAACACCTGTGACGACCACATTCAATCGAATTTCAACTATTATCATTTGGGGCTTTTTCAAGAGGGGGGATTTCGTTAGCCATGTTTTTAATCCAATTTTATATTTTTTGCTCTTTTAAACATATGTATTTGTACTGGCCTGCAGTAAAATTGATATCCAATGACCGTCTAACATACCTCCAGCAACATAATCACTGGTTCTTTTCTGTACATTGAATGATGATTTTTTTGGGCCTGTACTACACTGGCCTGCATTAAAATTGATATCCATCGACCGTCTAATACAGTGTTTCCCAACCAGTGTGCCTCCAGCTGTTGCAAAACTACAACTCCCAGGATGCCTAGACAGCCTTTGGCTGTGCGGGCATGCTGGGAGTTGTAGTTTTGCAACAGCTGGAGGCACACTGGTTGGGAAACACTGGTCTAATATACCTCCAGCCACATAATCACTTGATCTTTTATGTACGTTGAATGCATAATTTTTGGGGCCTGTAATCTAACTGACCAACAATAAAAAGCCCTGATCGGCCCCCACACGTGCGTTCACCCACGCCCGCCCCACCGCAGTGACAAAAAATATATATTTTTTTGATCACTGCACATTCACTTTACAAGCACTGCGGCGATAAAAAAACTGTTTTGATATTTTTTATCAACCGCAGTGGCCTCCGGTACTTCGCTAGCCTCCCATTTGTAAGACAGGCTTGCTTTTTTTCTTGGGTAGTCTCAGGGAATACCCCTAAATTTTGTTGCCCAAATGTATTCTTCTGAAGAGGCCTACAGGCTTCTGACCCAGTCGGATGAGGAATGGGAACCCTCATCTGATGAATCCAGCTGGTCAGAATATGAACCTGTAGAAAGCAGTGGCAGTCTGACCCAAAGTTCGGACGAGGAGGTTGAGGTCCCTGATAGCACCAGGCGTACCCGGCCCCGTGTCGCTAGACCACAGGTTGCGCAGGATCCGTTTCAAGGGCAGCAGAGTGGGGCTGGTGCTGTCGGATTACGTGGTGAGGCATACACCAGCAGCACAGCCCATCCTGGACCTAGTACCAGCATTGCCGTACCACATGGTGAAGTGGCGAGCACCAGAAGGGCAGTTGAAGCTGGTACGGTGGCACGTGCAATAGTTACCCCGTCGCAGCCAGCGCAAATATGGGCCCGTAGACCCCCTAGAATCCCTGAGGTGCTGGCAAACCCTGATTGGCAGTCCCCAACTTCAGCCGCAACCCAATTCATCACATGCCCATGTTCTCTGCTGCTATGTCCAGGACACGATTTGAGACCATCCTGCGTTTCCTGCACTTTAGTGATAACACCACCTCCCGTCCCAGAGGCCACCCAGCTTTTGACCGGCTCTAGAGTTGAGCGAACACCTGGATGTTCGGGTTCGAGAAGTTCGGCCGAACATCCCGGAAATGTTCGGGTTCGGGATCCGAACCCGATCCGAACTTCGTCCCGAACCCGAACCCCATTGAAGTCAATGGGGACCCGAACTTTTCGGCACTAAAAAGGCTGTAAAACAGCCCAGGAAAGAGCTAGAGGGCTGCAAAAGGCAGCAACATGTAGGTAAATCCCCTGCAAACAAATGTGGATAGGGAAATGAATTAAAATAAAAATTAAATAAATAAAAATTAACCAAAATCAATTGGAGAGAGGTTCCATAGCAGAGAATCTGGCTTCCCTGTCACCCACCACTGGAACAGTCCATTCTCAGATATTTAGGCCCCGGCACCCAGGCAGAGGAGAGAGGTCCCGTAACAGAGAATCTGTCTTCATGTCAGCAGAGAATTAGTCTGCATGTCATAGCAGAGAATGAGGCTTCACGTCAGCCACCACTGCAACAGTCCATTGGCATATATTTAGGCCCAGCACACACACAGGCAGAGGAGAGAGGTCCCGTAACAGAGAATCTGGCTTCATGTCAGCAGAGAATCAGTCTGCATGTCATAGCAGAGAATGAGGCTTCACGTCAGCCACCACTGCAACAGTCCATTGGCATATATTTAGGCCTAGCACACAGGCAGAGCAGAGAGGTCCCGTAACAGACAATCTGGCTTCATGACAGCAGAGAATCAGTCTGCATGTCATAGCAGAGAATCAGGCTTCACGTCAGCCACCACTGCAACAGTCCATGGTCATAAATTTAGGCCCAGCACCCAGGCAGAGGAGAGAGGTCCCGTAACAGACAATCTGGCTTCATGTCAGCAGAGAATTAGTCTGCATGTCATAGCAGAGAATCAGGCTTCATGTCAGCCACCACTGCAACAGTCCATTGGCATATATTTAGGCCTAGCACACAGGCAGAGGAGAGGTTCATTCAACTTTGGGTAGCATCGCAATATAATGGTAAAATGAAAATAAAAATAGGATTGAATGAGGAAGTGCCCTGGAGTCCAATAATATATGGTTATGGGGAGGTAGTTAATGTCTAATCTGGACAAGGGACGGACAGGTCCTGTGGGATCCATGCCTGGTTCATTTTTATGAACGTCAGCTTGTCCACATTGGCTGTAGACAGGCGGCTGCGTTTGTCTGTAATGACGCCCCCTGCCGTGCTGAATACACGTTCAGACAAAACGCTGGCTGCCGGGCAGGCCAGCACCTCCAAGGCATAAAAGGCTAGCTCTGGCCACGTGGACAATTTAGAGACCCAGAAGTTGAATGGGGCCGAACCATCAGTCAGTACGTGGAGGGGTGTGCACACGTACTGTTCCACCATGTTAGTGAAATGTTGCCTCCTGCTAACACGTTGCGTATCAGGTGGTGGTGCAGTTAGCTGTGGCGTGTTGACAAAAGTTTTCCACATCTCTGCCATGCTAACCCTGCCCTCAGAGGAGCTGGCCGTGACACAGCTGCCTTGGCGACCTCTTGCTCCTCCTCTGCCTTGGCCTTGGGCTTCCACTTGTTCCCCTGTGACATTTGGGAATGCTCTCAGTAGCGCGTCTACCAACGTGCGCTTGTACTCGCGCATCTTCCTATCACGCTCCAGTGCAGGAAGTAAGGTGGGCACATTGTCTTTGTAGCGTGGATCCAGCAGGGTGGCAACCCAGTAGTCCGCACAGGTTAAAATGTGGGCAACTCTGCTGTCGTTGCGCAGGCACTGCAGCATGTAGTCGCTCATGTGTGCCAGGCTGCCCAGGGGTAAGGACAAGCTGTCCTCTGTGGGAGGCGTATCGTCATCGTCCTGCCTTTCCCCCCAGCCACGCACCAGTGATGGACCCGAGCTGCGTTGGGTGCCACCCCGCTGTGACCATGCTTCATCCTCATCCTCCTCCACCTCCTCCTCATCCTCGTCCTCCTCGTCCTCCAGTAGTGGGCCCTGGCTGGCCACATTTGTACCTGGCCTCTGCTGTTGCAAAAAACCTCCCTCTGAGTCACTTCGAAGAGACTGGCCTGAAAGTGCTAAAAATGACCCCTCTTCCTCATCCTCCTCCTCCTCCTCCTGGGCCACCTCCTGTTCCATCATCGCCCTAAGTGTTTTCTCAAGGAGACATAGAAGTGGTATTGTAACGCTGATAACGGTGTCATCGCCACTGGCCATGTTGGTGGAGTACTCGAAACAGCGCAACAGGGCACACAGGTCTCGCATGGAGGCCCAGTCATTGGTGGTGAAGTGGTGCTGTTCTGTAGTGCGACTGACCCGTGCGTGCTGCAGCTGAAACTCCACTATGGCCTGCTGCTGCTCGCACAGTCTGTCCAGCATGTGCAAGGTGGAGTTCCACCTGGTGGGCACGTCGCATATGAGGCGGTGAGCGGGAAGGCCGAAGTTACGCTGTAGCGCAGACAGGCGAGCAGCGGCAGGATGTGAACGCCGGAAGCGCGAACAGACGGCCCGCACTTTATGCAGCAGCTCTGACATGTCGGGGTAGTTGTGAATGAACTTCTGCACCACCAAATTCAGCACATGCGCCAAGCAAGGGATGTGCGTCAAATTGGCTAGTCCCAGAGCTGCAACGAGATTTCGCCCATTATCACACACCACCAGGCCGGGCTTGAGGCTCACCGGCAGCAACCACTCGTCGGTCTGTTGTTCAATACCCCGCCACAACTCCTGTGCGGTGTGGGGCCTGTCCCCCAAACATATGAGTTTCAGAATGGCCTGCTGACGTTTACCCCGGGCTGTGCTGAAGTTGGTGGTGAAGGTGTGTGGCTGACTGGATGAGCAGGTGGAAGAAGAGGAGGAGGAAGCCGAGAAGGAGGAGGTGGCAACAGGAGGCAAAGAATGTTGCCCTGCGATCCTTGGCGGCGGCAGGACGTGCGCCAAACAGCTCTCCGCCTGGGGCCCAGCTGCCACTACATTTACCCAGTGTGCAGTTAGGGAGATATAGCGTCCCTGGCCGTGCTTACTGGTCCACGTATCTGTGGTTAGGTGGACCTTGCTACAGATGGCGTTGCGCAGTGCACACTTGATTTTATGGGATACTTGGTTGTGCAGGGAAGGCACGGCTCTCTTGGAGAAGTAGTGCCGGCTGGGAACAACATACTGTGGGACAGCAAGCGACATGAGCTGTTTGAAGCTGTCTGTGTCCACCAGCCTAAATGACAGCATTTCATAGGCCAGTAGTTTAGAAATGCTGGCATTCAGGGCCAGGGATCGAGGGTGGCTAGGTGGGAATTTACGCTTTCTATCAAATGTTTGTGAGATGGAGAGCTGAACGCTGGCGTGTGACATGGTTGAGACGCTTGGTGACGGAGGTGGTGGTGGTGGTGTTGGTGGTACATCCCCTGTTTGCTGGGCGGCAGGTGCCAACGTTCCTCCAGAGGCGGAGGAAGAGGCCGAGGCGGCAGCAGCAGAATAGGCCGAGGCGGCAGCAGCAGAAGAGGTAGCAGGGGGAGCCTGAGTGACTTCCTTGGTTTTAAGGTGTTTACTCCACTGCAGTTCATGCTTTGCATGCAGGTGCCTGGTCATGCAGGTTGTGCTCAGGTTCAGAACGTTAATGCCTCGCTTCAGGCTCTGATGGCACAGCGTGCAAACCACTCGGGTCTTGTCGTCAGCACATTGTTTGAAGAAGTGCCATGCCAGGGAACTCCTTGAAGCTGCCTTTGGGGTGCTCGGTCCCAGATGGCGGCGGTCAGTAGCAGGCGGAGTCTCTTGGCGGCGGGTGTTCTGCTTTTGCCCACTGCTCCCTCTTTTGCTACGCTGTTGGCTCGGTCTCACCACTGCCTCTTCCTCCGAACTGTGAAAGTCAGTGGCACGACCTTCATTCCATGTGGGGTCTAGGACCTCATCGTCCCCTGCATCGTCTTCCACCCAGTCTTGATCCCTGACCTCCTGTTCAGTCTGCACACTGCAGAAAGACGCAGCAGTTGGCACCTGTGTTTCGTCATCATCAGAGACATGCTGAGGTGGTATTCCCATGTCCTCATCATCAGGAAACATAAGTGGTTGTGCGTCAGTGCATTCTATGTCTTTCACCGCTGGGGAAGGGCTAGGTGGATGCCCTTGGGAAACCCTGCCAGCGGAGTCTTCAAACAGCATAAGAGACTGCTGCATAACTTGAGGCTGAGACAGTTTCCCTGGTATGCATGGGGGTGATGTGACAGACTGATGGGGTTGGTTTTCAGGCGCCATCTGTGCGCTTTCTGCAGAAGACTGGGTGGGAGATAATGTGAACGTGCTGGATCCACTGTCGGCCACCCAATTGACTAATGCCTGTACCTGCTCAGGCCTTACCATCCTTAGAACGGCATTGGGCCCCACCATATATCGCTGTAAATTCTGGCGGCTACTGGGACCTGAGGTAGTTGGTACACTAGGACGTGTGGATGTGGCAGAACGGCCACGTCCTCTCCCAGCACCAGAGGGTCCACTAACACCACCACGACCATGTCCACGTCCGCGTCCCTTACTAGATGTTTTTCTCATTGTTATGGTTCACCACAACAACAAATATATTATTTGGCCCAATGTATTGTATTCAAATTCAGCGGGATATAAATTTGAGGCCTAGTATTTAGGCGCTGGGTGACCGGTATGGATTTAGTGACAGAATTAGACTTGGAAATGCACAGAAGCGTGTGTGTGAAGTTATTCTGAATGACCCTATGTGCACCTTCAATATTATATACCCTTTTAGGGATAGATTTCAAATAGCTCTGATATAGCAGAAACCACTAAATTATGAAATTGCTAAATTGGGAATTGTACTTCAACCCAGAACAAAAAATGTGCTTTGACGGACACTAAATATCTTGCCCAGCAACAACAGTACAGCGGTGGGTAACGAGAGATTTAGAGGGATTTAAATTTGAGGCCTAGTATTTAGGCGCTGGGTCACCGGTATGGATTTAGTGACAGAATTAGACTTGGAAATGCACAGAAGCGTGTGTGTGAAGTTATTCTGAATGACCCTATGTGCACCTTCAATATTATATACCCTTTTAGGGATAGATTTCAAATAGCTCTGATATAGCAGAAACCACTAAATTATGAAATTGCTAAATTGGGAATTGTACTTCAACCCAGAACAAAAAATGTGCTTTGACGGACACTAAATATCTTGCCCAGCAACAACAGTACAGCGGTGGGTAACGAGAGATTTAGAGGGATTTAAATTTGAGGCCTAGTATTTAGGCGCTGGGTGACAGGTATGGGTTTAGTGACAGAATTAGACTTGAAAATACACAGTAGCGGGTGTGTGTGAAGTTATTCTGAATGACCCAATGTGCACCTTCAATATTATATACCCTTTTTGGGATAGATTTCAAATAGCTCTGATATAGCAGGAACCACTAAATTATGAAATTGCTAAATTGGGAATTGTACTTCAACCCAGAACAAAAAATGTGCTTTGACGGACACTAAATATCTTGCCCAGCAACAACAGTACAGCGGTGGGTAACGAGAGATTTAGAGGGATTTAAATTTGAGGCCTAGTATTTAGGCGCTGGGTCACCGGTATGGATTTAGTGACAGAATTAGACTTGGAAATGCACAGAAGCGTGTGTGTGAAGTTATTCTGAATGACCCTATGTGCACCTTCAATATTATATACCCTTTTAGGGATAGATTTCAAATAGCTCTGATATAGCAGAAACCACTAAATTATGAAATTGCTAAATTGGGAATTGTACTTCAACCCAGAACAAAAAATGTGCTTTGACGGACACTAAATATCTTGCCCAGCAACAACAGTACAGCGGTGGGTAACGAGAGATTTAGAGGGATTTAAATTTGAGGCCTAGTATTTAGGCGCTGGGTCACCGGTATGGATTTAGTGACAGAATTAGACTTGGAAATGCACAGAAGCGTGTGTGTGAAGTTATTCTGAATGACCCTATGTGCACCTTCAATATTATATACCCTTTTAGGGATAGATTTCAAATAGCTCTGATATAGCAGAAACCACTAAATTATGAAATTGCTAAATTGGGAATTGTACTTCAACCCAGAACAAAAAATGTGCTTTGACGGACACTAAATATCTTGCCCAGCAACAACAGTACAGCGGTGGGTAACGAGAGATTTAGAGGGATTTAAATTTGAGGCCTAGTATTTAGGCGCTGGGTGACAGGTATGGGTTTAGTGACAGAATTAGACTTGAAAATACACAGTAGCGGGTGTGTGTGAAGTTATTCTGAATGACCCAATGTGCACCTTCAATATTATATACCCTTTTTGGGATAGATTTCAAATAGCTCTGATATAGCAGGAACCACTAAATTATGAAATTGCTAAATTGGGAATTGTACTTCAACCCAGAACAAAAAATGTGCTTTGACGGACACTAAATATCTTGCCCAGCAACAACAGTACAGCGGTGGGTAACGAGAGATTTAGAGGGATTTAAATTTGAGGCCTAGTATTTAGGCGCTGGGTCACCGGTATGGATTTAGTGACAGAATTAGACTTGGAAATGCACAGAAGCGTGTGTGTGAAGTTATTCTGAATGACCCTATGTGCACCTTCAATATTATATACCCTTTTAGGGATAGATTTCAAATAGCTCTGATATAGCAGAAACCACTAAATTATGAAATTGCTAAATTGGGAATTGTACTTCAACCCAGAACAAAAAATGTGCTTTGACGGACACTAAATATCTTGCCCAGCAACAACAGTACAGCGGTGGGTAACGAGAGATTTAGAGGGATTTAAATTTGAGGCCTAGTATTTAGGCGCTGGGTCACCGGTATGGATTTAGTGACAGAATTAGACTTGGAAATGCACAGAAGCGTGTGTGTGAAGTTATTCTGAATGACCCTATGTGCACCTTCAATATTATATACCCTTTTAGGGATAGATTTCAAATAGCTCTGATATAGCAGAAACCACTAAATTATGAAATTGCTAAATTGGGAATTGTACTTCAACCCAGAACAAAAAATGTGCTTTGACGGACACTAAATATCTTGCCCAGCAACAACAGTACAGCGGTGGGTAACGAGAGATTTAGAGGGAATTAAATTTGAGGCCTAGTATTTAGGCGCTGGGTCACCGGTATGGATTTAGTGACAGAATTAGACTTGGAAATACACAGTAGCGGGTGTGTGTGAAGTTATTCTGAATGACCCTATGTGCACCTTCAATATTATATACCCTTTTTGGGATAGATTTCAAATAGCTCTGATATAGCAGGAACCACTAAATTATGAAATTGCTAAATTGGGAATTGTACTTCAACCCAGAACAAAAAATGTGCTTTGACGGGCACTAAATAACTTTCCCAGCTACAACAGGACAACGGTAACGAGAGATTTAGAGGGATTTAAATTTGAGGCCTAGTATTTAGGCGCTGGGTGACAGGTATGGGTTTAGTGACAGAATTAGACTTGGAAATACACAGTAGCGGGTGTGTGTGAAGTTATTCTGAATGACCCTATGTGCACCTTCAATATTATATACCCTTTTTGGGATAGATTTCAAATAGCTCTGATATAGCAGAAACCACTAAATTATGAAATTGCTAAATTGGGAATTGTACTTCAACCCAGAACAAAAAATGTGCTTTGACGGACACTAAATATCTTGCCCAGCAACAACAGTACAGCGGTGGGTAACGAGAGATTTAGAGGGAATTAAATTTGAGGCCTAGTATTTAGGCGCTGGGTCACCGGTATGGATTTAGTGACAGAATTAGACTTGGAAATACACAGTAGCGGGTGTGTGTGAAGTTACTCTGAATGACCCTATGTGCACCTTCAATATTATATACCCTTTTTGGGATAGATTTCAAAGAGCTCTGATATAGCAGGAACCACTAAATTATGAAATTGCTAAATTGGGAATTGTATTTCAACCCAGAACAAGAAATGTGCTTGAACGGACACTAAATAACTCGCCCAGCTACAGCACTAGGGACAGATTTAGCTGGATATAAATTTGAGGCCTAGTATTTAGGCGCTGGGTGACCGGTATGGATTTAGTGACAGAATTAGACTGGGATATGGCCAAAAAATGAACAGACTATTGCTGGTTAAATGCACTTGGTGTGACAGCTTCACCCTGATGTAGGCTTTAGCCAAAAAACAACCACACCATTGAGGGTTAAATGCACTTGGTGACAGGCGCAGCTTGCCCCTGATTTTGTATATGGCCAAAAAATGAACAGACTATTGCTGGTTAAATGCACTTGGTGTGACAGCTTCACCCTGATGTAGGCTTTAGCCAAAAAACAACCACACCATTGAGGGTTAAATGCACTTGGTGACAGGCGCAGCTTGCCCCTGATTTTGTATATGGCCAAAAAATGAACAGACTATTGCTGGTTAAATGCACTTGGTGTGACAGCTTCACCCTGATGTAGGCTTTAGCCAAAAAACAACCACACCATTGAGGGTTAAATGCACTTGGTGACAGGCGCAGCTTGCCCCTGATTTTGTATATGGCCAAAAAATGAACAGACTATTGCTGGTTAAATGCACTTGGTGTGACAGCTTCACCCTGATGTAGGCTTTAGCCAAAAAACAACCACACCATTGAGGGTTAAATGCACTTGGTCGCAGCTTGTGCTGGCGCACCACAAGACACAAAATGGCCGCCGATCACCCCAGAAAAATGAGACTGACAAACGGTCTGTGCAGCCTAAAAACAGTGAGCAATTGAGGATCAGCAGCTCAATGATCCACAGCTGCAGATCGATCAGTTAATCAAGTCCTTTGGAGGAGTTAATCTGCCTAATCTCGCCCTACTGTCGCAGCCGCAACCTCTCCCTACGCTAATCAGAGCAGAGTGACGGGCGGCGCTATGTGACTCCAGCTTAAATAGAGGCTGGGTCACATGGTGCTCTGGCCAATCACAGCCATGCCAATAGTAGGCATGGCTGTGATGGCCTCTTGGGGCAAGTAGTATGACGCTTGTTGATTGGCTGCTTTGCAGCCTTTCAAAAAGCGCCAAGAAAGCGTCACAAAAGCGCGAAGAAAGCGACGAACACCGAACCCGAACCCGGACTTTTACGAAAATGTCCGGGTTCGGGTCCGTGTCACGGACACCCCAAAATTCGGTACGAACCCGAACTATACAGTTCGAGTTCGCTCATCCCTAACCGGCTCCACAAAATTCGGCCCCTCATAGACCACTTCAACCAGAAATTTGAAGATTTGTATACCCCTGAGCAAAACATCTGCGTAGACGAGTCCCTTATAGATTTTACCGGGCGCCTTGGCTTCAAACAATACATCCCAAGCAAGCGCGCCCGGTATGGGGTCAAATTGTATAAGCTCTGTGAAAGGGCCACAGGCTATACCCACAAATTTCGGATCTATGAGGGAAAAGATCAGACCCTGGAGCCGGTTGGTTGCCCTGACTACCTGGGGAGCAGTGGGAAGACAGTCTGGGACTTGGTGTCACCCTTATTTGGCAAGGGGTACCATCTTTATGTGGACAAGTGTGGCCCTCTTCAGGCATTTGTTTCTAGAACAGATTGGCTGCTGTGGCACTGCGCGAACTAGTTGCGCGGGCTTCCCCCAACGGCTCGTTACCACCCGTCTTGCAAGGGGGGAGAGGGCTGCCTTGTGTAACGAAGAACTGCTCGCGGTGAAATGGAGAGACAAGCGTGACGTTTACAGGCTCTCCTCCATTCACGCAGAGACGACAATCCAAATTGAACGGGCAACCCGTGTCATTGAAAAGCCCCTCTCAGTCCACGACTATAACCTTCACATGGGAGGGGTGGACTTCAATGACCAGATGTTGGCTCCGTATTTCTATGAACTCGCCAGGCCCCTCATTGAATACCTTGGGGTGTCTTCTTTCCAAAATGGGGTCACAACATAGTTATACTGCCCTGGCTTTTTAGGGGCCCTAAAGCATGAGAAGAAGTCTGGGATCCAAATGTCTAAAAATGCCCTAAAAGGAATTTGGGCACCTTTGCGCATCTAGGCTGCAAAAAAGTGTCACACATGTGGTATCGCCATACTCAGGAGAAGTTGGGGAATGTGTTTTGGGGTGTCATTTTACATATACCCATGCTGGGTGAGAGAAATATCTTGGTCAAATGCCAACTTTGTATAAAAAAAATGGGAAATGTCTTTTGCCAAGATATTTCTCTCACCCAGTATGGGTATATGTAAAATGACACCCCAAAACACATTCCCCAACTTCTCCTGAGTACGGCGATACCACATGTGTGGCACTTTTTTGCAGCCTAGGTGGACAAAGGGGCACACATTCCAAAGAGCACCTTTCGGATTTCACCAATCATTTTTTACAGATTTTGATTTCAAACTACTTCTCACACATTTGGGCCCCTAAAATGCCAGGGCAGTATAACTACCCCACAAGTGACCCCATTTTGGAAAGAAGACACCGCAAGGTATTCTGTGAGGGGCATGGCGAGTTCCTAGAAGTTTTTATTTTTTGTCCCAAGTTAGTGGAATATGAGACTTTGTAAGAAAAAAATAAATAAAAATAAATCATCATTTTCCGCTAACTTGTGACAAAAAATAAAAATTTCCATGAACTCACTATGCCCATCAGCGAATACCTTAGGGTGTATACTTTCCGAAATGGGGTCATTAGTGGGGTTTTTCTACTGTCTGGGCATTGTAGAACCTCAGGAAACATGATAGTTGCTCAGAAAGTCAGAGCTGCTTCAAAAAGCGGAAATTCACATTTTTGTACCATAGTTTTTGTAAACGCTATAACTTTTACCCAAACCATTTTTTTTTGCCCAAACATTTTTTTTATTCAAAGACATGTAGAACAATAAATTTAGTGAAAAAATTATATATGGATGTCGTTTTTTTTGCAAAATTTTACAACTGAAAGTGAAGAATGTCATTTTTTTGCCAAAAAAATCGTTAAATTTCGATTAATAAAAAAAAGTTAAAATGTCAGCAGCAATTAAATACCACCAAATGAAAGCTCTATTAGTGAGAAGAAAAGGAGGTAAAATTCATTTGGGTGGTAAGTTGCATGACCGAGCGATAAACGGTGAAAGTAGTGTAGTGCAGAATTGTAAAAAGTGGTCTGGTCATTAAGGGGGTTTCAGCTAGCGGGGTTGAAGTGGTTAATGAGAGGAAAGTTTTTTTTTATTTGAAACTTTATTTCCTTTTTTCCTAAAACTCAAATTTTTTTACTTGTTATTTTAGTCCCATTGGTCTATTAGTGGTACAATGGATTACAGTACACTGAACCTGTCAGTTTTACAATGACAGTTCCCGAGACCCTGATGGGCTTCTACAACTAGCAGACACTTTGGAAACCTTGGCACACCACAATGTTTCCACTGACCCCAGATTAAAACCCTGGACCTGCCCCTGCATACACTACAAAGCTATGAGGCGCAGATGTGGTGCACACTGCTTCTCTGCAGCCTCTACAACACTCGTGGGCGTCACAGGTCAGGTGACCTGACCTGTCCGACGTCACGTGACTAGATTATGACGTCCAGGAGGAGGACCTCCTTCTAAGTACTCTGTTCTAGTCTTAACCATGTGATATCTCCTGAAAAGCAGCTATAGTTTTGGAGTACATTGCTATCTTCCTGCCCTTGTAATTGGGAAAGGGGCGCTTCGCTGTTATGCTGCATGCTAAGGTGTTGTAGTACCTTTTGTGTGCAATGGTTGCAGGACCTTTGATGATGTCATGGTCATGTGATCAGTCACGTGTGGGAGGAGTCTCGGAGCAGATATTTTCTCAGTGTAGTACTCTGCGGTTGTGATAATTATGTAAGGTGTGTCATAGGTGTCGCCCTAATTGTGACTGCCATTTTCTGCTGTAATGGAGGCAGCTGTGACCATTCCAGTTACAGGGAAAACATGTACTGGGAAAAACAATGTCCTCTAAAAGGATCCATTGCTTGCAGGACAAGTTCTAAAAATCAGTTACAATGAAACAGATAATAATGAAAAGAAACAAGATCAAAATCGTTTATAAAGAAAACTACTTTGCCTTCATATCTCTCCCTGATGTCATGGAGGATATTAACCCCTTCCTGCTTCATAGCACCTGGCCAGTGACCTCCATAGCGCGCCACCCCCTTAACAATGACCAGCATAGTGGCTCGCACCCTTTACAGAGACCTCCACAGCACCCTGCCCCTCTTTAGCCTCAGGATAGGTCATCAGTATCTGATCGGTAGGGCTCGGCCACCTGGGACCCCCGCCAATAAGCTGTTTGGGAAGGCATTTACGCTCCTGTGAGCACCGCGGCCTTCTCTCTGCTTTTCCTAGGCCAGTGTCGCCACGTCCATCAGTCACATGGCCTTGGAGCAGCTCAGGCCCCATTCAAGTGGCTTTTGGGGAGAGGGATCTACTACAGAACTTAGAAGATAAGCATTTAAGGTACATTCACATAACAAAAAAAAACTGAAAAAACGTCTGTAAAAAAGGGGGAAAAAAAGCTGTTTTTCACAGGCCATGGTGGCATGATATGATTTTTTTTTCTTCTCCAAGAATATGTCTCCTTTACAAGACAATGGTAATAAGCCACTTAAAAGAAGAGACGCAATGACTGAGAACATATTAGGCCTCACTCTGGAGCTTATCCACCTGCTGACTGGAGAGGTGATTTCTTATCTGTATTGATAGAAGGGGTGAAAGGTGTATATGATATTTATAGTATATTAATATCTTTTTATACACAGGATTACACAGTAGTGAAGAAGACATCTGGTGAGTGTGCGACCTGCACGAGGGACCCCTATGTGTCAGACGTATGGAGCAGGACCCAAAACCTTTTTATGGAGTCGACATGTTACTCACTGATAGCTGAGAGGAACAATCACCAGAACATCCTTGAACTTACCAAGAAGATTATTCAATTGTTGACTGGAGAAGTAAGCACTGCTGGGCCATTGTAAATCAAGGTGTCTGCCTGGATAGTTTCCAACAACCCCTGATTTGTCAGGATTGTCTAGGGTAATCCTGGCAAATATTTGTCAATTGCTAGACTGAAAAAAGTCATTTCCAGAGCATCTCCTACCAATGGTCAGCGACAGAACATGGATGCCATTTGTGGTGTGGCAGTAGTTTTCACAGACCCACAGACTTCAGTGGTATTGTTTGGGCCACATGAAGAACCAAAGTTAGTGCCTGTCTCCATTTTTTTTTTCCACTGGCCTTTGGTCAGTGGAAAACTCCTGATGTGTAAATAAACACATTCAAATCAATGGATACATGATTCAGTGACCTGTGAATGAGGCCTAAAGGAGTTTATACGTCTTCAACAGGTCATCTTAGGGTAGTATATTGCCATTTTCATAGCTATATAATTTATAAATTTGTTCTAGTCAGTTTTGCTCCCAGACTTTTCTGATCTGTGCTGGGACGGTTGGTCGTAATCTAGGAAGGCCTCTGAAATGTAAATATTTAGCAAAGTAGCATATGCAATTTTAAAAGGGTTCTCCCATTATAACAACGTATCCGCTGTCCACAGGATAGGTGATAATTGTCTGATCAGCAAAAGTCACGAGAATGGGGGCTGCGTTCCCCTGTTTGAAATGATCTGTGTCCTTCGGAAAGTCTCGGAAAACCCCTTTAATGTATTAGGCTATATTAGATTTTGCTCTTCCTTCTTGATCACATACCTATCACCATTTTACACGTATGTCTCCTCATACGAGCCATGTTATATGCCTGAATGATTGGGACAGCTAAGTCCCCCTCACATTTCATAGGTACTTTGTCTCCCCATATACATTTATTTATGGTTTTGATATTTTTTCTATGCATCAAGAGTGGAAAGTTCTGCATAAGGGGCGCATAATTAAAAGAATGACAGAGTGGAATGCCCATAGACTTTAACAGGATAGTGCCTATAGAGAATAATGGACCAGAGTGTAATGCCCATAGAGAATAATGGACCAGAGTGGAATGCCCATAGAGAATAATGGACCAGAGTGGAATACCCATAGAGAATAATGGAAATGTAATATTTGAATTAGAGACAAAACCATTTGACATATCTAATAATTATTTAGCAGACATACTCTCCAAATTCAGTGGGATTATTTAATGTTCAGATTAAGTGGAATTATCACTGTTTTCTGCAGAATGACGAGGGTGAATGACACAATGGAATGCCCATAGACTATAATGGGAAGTAAACTATGAGCTGATTTGCAGGTAAATCTGTGTTATGTAGGAAATTAACCTTTACCGCAAGTGTTCCCTGGGTAGAGTAGCACATTGTAAAATGAAAATTACCTTGGATTATAATCGTTTTCTATAAAACGCAAAGGTGAATGACATAATGGAATGCCCATAGACTATAATGGGAGGCAAAATTTGATTTGGAGCCTGAACCATTTAACATATCAAGTAAATCTTTAGCAGGCTTACTCTTCAAATTCAGTGTGATTATTTAAAATTGAGATTAAGTGGGATTATCATTGGTTTCTATGAAATGACCAGGGGAATGACATAATGGAATGGCCATAGACTATAATGGGAAGTAAACTATGAGCAGGTAACTCTGCGTTATGTAGGACATTAACCTTTACCGCAAGTGTTCCCTGGGTAGAGGAGCACATTATAAAATTAAATATACCTGTTTTCTATAGAATGACTGAACGAAACGTCAAATCTACAGCATCAAATATGTGCAGGATACAGTACGTTTAAATACACCCTTAGGGTAGGGTCACACTGAGCGCATACGCAGCGTATTTGAGGCGGCGAGAAATGTGCCGGACAGTGGGAAATACACTGCGTATGCGCCAGGAGCAGACACACAGGGCTTTCCCTCTGCGGCCCTGTGTGTGCAGTAAGGTTCGGAGGCGGGCCGAGCGCACCGACGTAACTGTGATGCACGGGGCCACCTCCAAACCTCACTGCAGACACAGCGGAGAAAAGCCCTGTGTGTCTGCTCCTAGCGGGTACACAGCGTATTTTCTACTGCTTGGCACATTTCTCGCAGCGTCAGATGCATTTGCCCTCAGTGTGACCCTACCCTTAATTTGTAAAAAAAAAAAAGACTCTGAAAAATTAACGAAGCAATCTGTTTGGTTGCTATGGGCAACTGTCAGCTGTCCCTCTGTACACATTTTGATAAATCTCCCCCTATGTTTTTAGGTTTATCAGTTTGTTGTAACATTGTTCTTGGTTCGTTCACCCTTTTCTCTGACCATGTCCTTTGCTACTTCATACACTCCCCTATGGCACTGCCATTGTTTACCACGGCGTTCATTTTTGTCTCGGAGTCTCATGTTTTTCCTGCTGGGATAGAAATGTCGATGTTCATTTGTATACTTTTTATTTTGACCCCTCCACACTTCCCATCCCTTCTTTGCTTTTGTCTCCCTCCTATTTTTCATTCCTGGTCTACAAAAAAAAACAAAAAAAAAAACATTCAATAAAAGTTCTGTTGAGTGCAAAAAAAATTAAAGAAGGTTATTCAGGAATTAAAAAAAAAAACAGAGCTTATTTCTTCCAAAAACAGCACCACACCTGTCCTCAGGTTGTGGGTGGTATTCACTTGGCAGAGCTGCAATACCACACACAACCTGAGGACAGGTGTGGTGCTGTTTTTGGAAGAAAACTGTAGTTTTTCTAATCCTGGATAACCCCTTTAAATAAGAAAAGTTTTAAATGAAATAAGTATTTACACATTTTCTATAAACTTCTCGGTTTTCATTCTCAGTATTGCCAACATGCTAAAGGAGTTTCTTCAGTTCCCCCCTACATTTTACCATTTTCCGAGTACAATTCTGCTCAGGAATTACACTTGGAAATTTTGATGCAGCAGAGTCCTATTGCAATCAATGGGATTCCGCTGCACAGTGCACACTACAGAATTCCAGCGGTGAAGCTTTCCACTGAAATATCTCTGTCGAAAGAAGGAACATGTTCATTCTTTTAGCAGAATATTGAGCGGAATGCACTGCCAGCTATAGGGAACGGCAATGGCTGCGTTGCCCAAGCACCGACGAAATCAGTTGGGGCGGGGCGCATTTGGAATTTACAAACTGAATTTCTCAGCTTGAAAATTCCATAGTGTGCATGGACCGGTAGTTGCCCCCCATGTATCCTCCACCCCAAAATCAGAGCCCATTCCTAGTCCTGGGCCTGTAGTTGGTGAGGAGGAGGAAAGCTGTTGTGTCTTTAGTTCAAAAATTTAATTTCCATTATTCTCTAGGGTTATTCCACCTCCCATTATACCCTTTGAATCCCCTTTCATCTCCACTTTATTATTTGCCACTGAACTTGGAGATAATGTCTCCTAAAGATTTATTTGATATGTTGAATGGTTCACACTCCAAATCACATTTTACTTCCCATTATACTGTATGGGCATTCCATTCACATGTTATTCCATAGAAAACAGCTTTAATCCCAGATAGTTTTAAATTTACAATGTGCTACTCTACCCAGGGAACACTTGCGGTAAAGGTTAATTTCCTACATAACACAGATTTACCTGCAAATGAGCTCATAGTTTACTTCCCATTGTAGTCTATGGTCATTCTATTGTGTCATTCCATAGAAACCAATGGTAATCCCACTTAATTTCAATTTTAATAATCCCACAGAATTTGAAGAGTAAGCCTGCCAAAGATTTACTTGATATGTTAAATAGTTCAGACACCAAGTCACGTTTTACTATCCATTATGGTCTATGGGCATTCTATTATGTCACTCACCTTTGCATTCTATAGAAAACAGTTATAATCCAAGGTAATTTTCATTTTACAATATGCTACCCTACCCATGGAACATTTGCGGTAAAGGTTAATGTCCTACATAACACAGATTTACCTGCAAATGAGCTCATATTTTCCTTCCCATTATAGTCTATGGCCATTCTATAGTGTTATTCCCCTTGTCATTTCATAGAAACCAATGATAATCCCACTTAATCTCAATTTTAAATAATCCCACTGAACTTGAAGAGTATGTCTGCTAAAGATTTATTTGATATGTTGAATGGTTCAAACACAAAGTCACGTTTTACTTCCCATTATAGCAGGTATCCTCAAACTGCGGCCCTCCAGCTGTTTTAAAACTACAACTTCCACAATGTCCTGCTGTAGGCTGATACCTGTAGGTTGTTCGGGCATGCTGGGAGTTGTAGTTTTGCAACAGCTGGAGGGCCGCAGTTTGAGGATGCCTGCATTATAGTCTTTGGGCATAATATTGCTAAATAACACAGATTAACCTACAAATAAAATCATATTTTACTTCCCATTATAGTCTATGGGCATTCCATTGTGTCATTCACACTTGTCATTCCATAGAAAATAATGATAATCCCACCTAATCTCAATTTAGATCAATGCTCCTGTTCTGGCAGAGTATGCCTGCTAAAGATTTATTTAATGTGTCATATGGTTCTCGTCTCCACGGCCCATCTTTCTTCCCATTATACTCTATGGACATAATTGTGGACCTTTTATTTGTGAAGATTCAATTAGGAAAAGTTGACAGGGGCTGTTGTGCTGTTATACTGTAAGCTACTGTATAGCGAGGGGTGCTGTATACTGTCGGGTGCTATACTGCTCTACTCTATACTGTGGGGTGCTGTATATTGTGCATTGCTATACTGCTCTACTGTATACTGTGGGTGCTGTATACTGTGGAGGTGCTATACTGCTCTTCTGTATACTGTGGGGTGCTATACTGTATGCTATATTGCATACTGTGGGGTGTTATACTATGTATTGCATACTGTGGGGTGCTATACTATATATTGCATACTGTGGGGTACTGTATACTATAGTGTGCTTTACTGCATACTGTGGGGTGCTGTATATTATAGGGTGCTATACTGCATACTGTGGGGGTACTGTATACTATAGGGTGCTATATTGCATACTGTGGGGTGCTGTATACTATGTATTGTATACTGTAGGGTATTACACTGTATACTGCAGAGTGTTGTACGCTATACACTATGAGGGGCTGGTGGTGTTATACGATAGACGTCAATTCAACAAATCTGACCTAGATAAATGAAGGGTATTAGGTTCTAAATAAAAAACTGTCCCCCCTACGGCTGATAGCCCCCAATTTACATTTATCCTAATAATTCCACTCTATTTCATTAAAAGTCCTCCGACCACTAAACACCGGCGAGCTATTGTAGTGTATTATTCTGCGTTCACTCCTGCACCAGGGATGCGGTTCTGTGCATCACTCGTCCCTCTATTGCTTCCTTTTCATTAATTATTCACATTGATTATATGGTTTAGGTTCAGCATTGACGATAGCCATCCTCTAAAATCGCTTCAGACGCTGCCCCATAATGTATGCCAGATCCCTGGCATCCTCAGGTGTAATGGGCAACAACACTTTATACGTGGCATAGTTTTCTTTCATATTTACCAGAAAAAAATAAACATGGGGCACAACGCGAAAGACAAATGGACAGAGGAGGCCCAAGATGGGTAAACGGTTCAATGGGGAAGGAGGGGTGTTGAGGAGTCACAAGGCTGCTGCCAGCCAGTGCCAGGGCAGAAATATACAAGGGGCCCAAATATGATAGGGAAAGGACCAGCCTTATTAACCTGTAGGATACTAGTGCCGTACCTATACAGTGCTGCAGGACATGACTTGAGTCTCAGCGCTGTACAGGTATGGCAGGCTGATCAGGCAGGTGCAGGAGCTGTGCCGTCCGATCAGTGGCACAGGTCCGGCTGTCACTGACATCTGAGCCCCTGCTACCAGGGCAGGGTGCATCGGCATCAGGGAAAACTCCAGCCCGCTCTCTAAAAATATAACATGATCCGCCCCTTCAGGTAAAACTGTAAGAAAATATATATATAAACGCTGTGCAAAAACAGCCGTTTTTTCTTCACCTTCCCTCACAAAATGTGTAATACCAAGCTTACATTGTATTTTCATGGTGACAGATTACCTTAAAATTTTCAATTACAAGCTCATTTTTTGTTTACTAGCGATACATTTTTTTTATTTCTTCGGGGGAAGAGGGGTGCCAGAGAAAGTACCCGCCCCGGGTGCCAAAGACCCTAGGCACGCCATTGTTTATCATTATTAATAGACTGTGATGGCCTGTCATGGACATTCTTTATCTTATTTATAAGGCGAATGTAATAATGCTGATATAGCTTTTTAATTTATTCTCGTTATATACCTCTCTCTATACTGTTCTCAGTGAGAATATATTATAAGAAACCTCACCCCATTGCAAGCCATTGGCAATTATGCTGCATGATGACTAAAATGTTGTGTTTCAGGTCCCTCTAAGGAGTCAGGATGTCGCTGTCTATCTGTCCATGGAGGAGTGGGAGTATATAGAAGAACACAGGGATCTGTACAAGGACATCACAATGGAGAATCACCAGCCCGTCATATCACTAGGTAAGAGGCTTTTATCTATTGTAAAGGGTAGATCATTTTTGATTGTCAACCATCATCTCATACTTACAGAGTATTCGGCTACTGTATGTCTCCTCCTATAGATGACCCCAGTAAGAAAAACCTACCGGTAAGATGTGCCAGTCCTCTCCGTTCACAGGATTATCCAGCAGAAAATCCTTATGTCTCACTGGATCATTCGGTAGGGGAAATTGAGGTTTACTGTGTATTACCGTATATAAGTGTAATATTCATTAAAGATGAAAGATTTGACTAGCTTTCTCCATAGTCTTGTCAGTGATTTGTATTTGTTCCACATGTTGAATCAGAGTGAAGACCTGATTAATATTAAAGCTGAGGAGGAGATGTATACGAGGGGACGCCAACAGTGTAAGCAGGAAGAAATGCATGGTGAGTAATTATCACTCAGTAAAGACCTTTTGATTCTTTGGATACAAAGGAATTAAATCAGCTGTGGTGTCAGCTATAGTGCCCCCATCTGCACGAGCCCAGTGCCTCCATCACATACCACAGAGAGTCTATTAATTCCTTAAAGGGGTTCTCTCACTTCAACAAATGGCATCTATCATGTAGACAAAGTTAATATAAGACACTTACTAATGTATTGTGATTGTCCATACTGCTTCTTTTGCTGGCTTGATTCATTTTTCTGTACCATTTATACACTGCTCGTTTCCAGGAAACTGCAGCGGAGTGGCTTCAAAAACTAAGATTTTGATCCACACCTGATTTGTGCTTTAAAAACTGCACCAAAAAACCTAGACTAGTCTATTATTTTTCAGTTTCAGTCCTCTGCTACCCCAAACAAATCCTGTTTTCAGAATTTCATTAGTGTTTCACGATTAATATGATTTTATTCAGCACAGCAGAGATTGACAAACGTTCTTTCTAGTGATGAGCGAACTTGTGTTTCAAGTTCAGCATACAAGGTTCAGATTCGGGATTTCTAAGAATTCTGTTATGGATTCCTCTACCATGGACCATAACTTATGGTCCGTGGTAGTGGAATCCATAACGTAATTCTTAGATAACCCGAAACCTTGTACACACAAGTTCGCTCATGCCTAGTCCTTTCCATTGGCTATTTTACAAATCTTGACCTGCAGTTACAGGGGTTGAGCTCTCTTTTACAAGTGATGGCCTATCCTCAGCAGAGGCCATCACTATCTGATTAGCGAGGGTCTGACATCTGGCACCTCCACTGATCTGAACATCTACATTCATTGTACAGTGGACAGAGCTGGTTACTGAAGCACTGCTCTCAGTCACTTCAGTGGGAGACGCGCTGCGGTAACCAGTTTTGACCACTGCACAATGGATGGAGCTGTGTTGTGCTGTTGTGCTTCTATTGAAGAACAGCTAATCGGCAGGGTATGACGCGTCAGACTCCCAAAGATCGCATAGTGATGGCCTGTCCTTAGGATAGGCCATCACTTGTAAAGGAGTGGACAACACCTTTAACTAAAGTAGTTAAAGGGAACCTGTCATGTGGATATTTGATTATAATCTAACTAATTATATACAATCATTAACTACTAAAAAGTGCCTTAGACACTTACTGGTGTGACAGATGGTTATCTCATAATATACACTCAAAGATGCCAATTGCTAATGAGCTGATTTGCATGAGGTCATTGAGTCCGGCATATATTTAATTCAGAGCTATAGCCACTCCCCTGCCCACCTGCTGCTGAGTCATATGGCAACAAACTGTCACTCAGCAGCAGGTGGGCGGGGAGAGTCAGGAGCTCATGAATATTCATGACTCATCATTATCAGCTGGAGCTTTTCAATACAAGATGTTGGCAGATTGACTGGGTCAATTAAAGAAAGTGACCCAGCATTTTGCTAAGACAATCAGCCACTTATTTATGTTGCCCTTAGTTAGGACACCATAAAACTGGTGACAGGTTCCCTTTAAGAAACTGAAGGTTAAGTTGTAACTTGGAACCAGTGGCTTTACTGAATTCGCATGGAGCAACAAGCTTAGTGGTTACATGAGCCTCTTAACCGCCTCCGGACCGCCTAACGCAGATGTGCGGTCCGGAGGCGGCAGCCCTGCGCAGAGTGACGCATATACGCGTCATCTCGCGAGGGCCGGGATTTCCTGTGAACGCTCGCACACAGGCGCGCGCGCTCACAGGAACGGAAGGTAAGCGAGTGGATCTCCAGCCTGCCAGCGGCGATCGCTCGCTGGCAGGCTGCAGATCTGATTTTTTTTAACCCCTAACAGGTATATTAGACGCTGTTTTGATAACAGCGTCTAATATACCTGCTACCTGGTCCTCTGGTGGTCCCTTTTGTTAGGATCGACCACCAGAGGACACAGGTAGGTTAGTAAAGTCGCACCAAACACTACACTACACACACCCAGTCACTTATTAACCCTTTATGAACCCCTGATCACCCCATATAAACTCCCTGATCACCCCCCTGTCATTGATCACCCCCCTGTCATTGATCACCCCCCTGTCAGGCTCCGTTCAGACGTCCGTATGATTTTTACGGATCCACGGATACATGGATCGGATCCGCAAAACACATGCGGACGTCTCAATGGAGCCTTACAGGCGGGTGATCACCCATATACACTCCCTGATCACCCCCTGTCATTGATCACCCCCCTGTAAGGCTCCATTCAGACGTCCGTATGATTTTTACGGATCCATGGATCGGATCCGCAAAACACATGCGGACGTCTGAATGGAGCCTTACAGGGGGGTGATCAATGACAGGCGGGTGATCACCCATATACACTCCCTGATCACCCCCTGTCATTGATCACCCCCCTGTAAGGCTCCATTCAGACGTCCGCATGATTTTTACGAATCCATGGATACATGGATCGGATCCGCAAAACACATGCGGACGTCTGAATGGAGCCTTACAGGGGGGTGATCAATGACAGGCGGGTGATCACCCATATACACTCCCTGATCACCCCCCTGTCATTGATAACCCCCCTGTAAGGCTCCATTCAGACGTCCGCATGTGTTTTACGGATCCGATCCATGTATCCATGGATCCGTAAAAATCATACGGACGTCTGAATGGAGCCTTACAGGGGGGTGATCAGTGACAGGGGGGTGATCACCCTGATCACCCCCTGTCATTGATAACCCCCCTGTAAGGCTCCATTCAGACGTCCGCATGTGTTTTGCGGATCCGATCCATGTATCCTTGGATCCGTAAAAATCATACGGACGTCTGAATGGAGCCTTACAGGGGGGGTGATCAGTGACAGGGGGGTGATCACCCTGATCACCCCCCTGTCATTGATCACCCCCCTGTAAGGCTCCATTCAGACGTCCGCATGTGTTTTGCGGATCCGATCCATGGATCCGTAAAAATTATACGGACGTCTGAATGGAGCCTTACCAGGGGGGTGATCAATGACAGGGGGGTGATCCGGGAGTCTATATGGGTGATCACCCCGCTGTCATTGATCACCCCCCTGTCATTGATCACCCCCCTGTAAGGCTCCATTCAGACATTTTTTTGGCCCAAGTTAGCGGAAATTTTTTGTTTGTTTTTGTTTTTTCTTACTAAGTCTCATATTCCACTAACTTGTGTCAAAAAATAAAATCTCACATGAATTCACCATACCCCTCACGGAATCCAAATGCGTAAACATTTTTAGACATTTATATTCCAGACTTCTTCTCACGCTTTAGGGCCCCTAAAAAGCCAGGGCAGTATAAATACCCCACATGTGACCCCATTTCGGAAAGAAGACACCCCAAGGTATTCCGTGAGGGGCATATTGAGTCCATGAAAGATTGAAATTTGTCCTAAGTTAGCGGAAAGTGAGACTTTGTGAGAAAAAAACAAAAAAAATCAATATCTGCTAACTTATGCAAAAAAATTAAAATTTCTAGGAACTCGCCATGCCCCTCATTGAATACCTTGGGGTGTCTTCTTTCCAAAGTGGGGTCACATGTGGCGTATTTATACTGCCCTGGCTTTTTAGGGGCCCGAAAGTGTGAGAAGAAGTCTGGGATCCAAATGTCTAAAAATGCCCTCCTAAAAGGAATTTGGGCCCCTTTTGCGCATCTAGGCTGCAAAAAAGTGTCACACATCTGGTATCGCCGTACTCAGGAGAAGTTGGGCAATGTGTTTTGGGGTGTCATTTTACATATACCCATGCTGGGTGAGAAAAATATCTTGGTCAAATGCCAACTTTGTATAAAAAAATGGGAAAAGTTATCTTTTGCCAAGATATTTCTCTCACCCAGCATGGTTATATGTAAAATGACACCCCAAAACACATTCCCCAACTTCTCCTGAGTATGGCGATACCAGATGTGTGACACTTTTTTGCAGCCAAGGTGGGCAAAGGGGCACATATTCCAAAGAGCACCTTTCGGATTTCACAGGCCATTTTTTACAGATTTTGATTGCAAGGTACTTCTTACACATTTGGGCCCCTAAATTGCCAGGGCAGTATAACTACGCCACAAGTGACCCCCTTTTGGAAAGAAGACACCCCAAGGTATTCCGTGAGGGGCACGGCGAGTTCCTAGAGTTTTTTATTTACACTTTGCCGAAGTGTAAAAAGTGCTCTGGTCATGAAGGGGGTTTCAGCTAGCGGGGCTGAAGTGGTTAAGAAGCAACTGACTTGATACCAAAATCTTGTCTGAGGGTATATGGCTCACATGACATTATCCCCCTTTCACAGGCCACTTGTGATCTCACCAGTCACAGTATACATCCTACACACAGCACAGATACTTAGGACGTATAACCCACAATGGTGCATATATTAGTTAAGACACATTGCATGGTTTTTCACATATAAAACTGTTTCACATTTACATGAAATAGCATGTCGCATAACTATCACATTACTTGCGTTCTCACTGTAATGGGATTCTCCAGAGGTTAACCTGCCTGTAGAATAGGTCATCAATGTCAGATTGGTGGGGGCTTCTGTTGTATAGTGCACTGAGCTGTGCAGTTCCGGTGCCTATTTCCAATGCTGTATCTACTCCTGAACAGCTGATCATCGGGGGTGCAAAGTGTCAGATACCTGTCGATCTGATCTTCATGACCTATTCTAAGGATAGGTCATCAGTTCTTAAAACATGGAGAACCCTTTAAACAGTCTCAACAGTTCAACATGAGTGATATAGCCACTAGAGATGAGCAAATCAAAGCTGATGAAATGGAATTCATTCTGAATTTCAGGAAAAATTAGATTCGCACCGAATGTGAATTTCATTTAGCTTTGTGGTAACGAATCACATTATTTCCTAAAATTGCTGCTGCACATGTGAGGACATGGAGGAAGGAACTCTGGGAAGGCGGGATCACCCATAATGCCATGCATGCAGCCAATCAGCAGCCAGCCCCTGTGATGTCACAGCTCTTTAAATAGTGCAGCCATCTAAGATTCTGCCATTTACCAGTGTACTTAGTGCAGAGGGAGACAGTGTTATAAAAAAAAAACTATTTACAAGTGCAGGGAAAGATTATTCAAGGTGTAGGGAAAGAATATGGAGGAATCATTCCACAGCATTCATGTTGAACAGGGTTTAGTAGGGGAGTGTACAGCCTGGGCAATAGGATTGCGCGGTACAGTTATCTTTTGTAAAGCCTTTTGTGGGGTGTTTTAGCGTAAAAAGAAAAAATATATTTGCCGCTCAGTGGTGCAGTTATTTCTTGTAAAGCCTTTTGTACATGTATTAGCGCAAAAAAATATATATATATTTGCCGCTTGGCGGTGCAGTTATCTGTTTGAAAACCCTTTTTTGCATGTATTAGTGGAAAACGGAAAAATATTTTTGCCAGTCAGCGGTGCAGTAATATATTCTAAAGCCCAGTTTGCAATGTATTAGTGGCGAAATTAAAATATGTTCACCGTTCAGCGTTGCACTTATCTGTTGAAAAGCCTTTTGTGTCAAAATAGAAAAAACTGAGGGCCTAATTGCCGTTCTGCAGTGCGGTGAAATATTCTAAAGCCCAGTTTGCAGTGTATTACTGGCGAAATAAAAATATATTCGCTGTTCAGCATTACACTTATCTGTTGAAAAGCCTTTTTTGTTGTGTAAAGGTATAAAAAATTAGGGCCCAATTGCCGTTCAGCGGTGCAGTTATATATTCTAAAGCCCTTTTTGTGGTATGGGCCGAATTATGTAGAGGTGAATTTTTTTATGTGAAACAGGCTTTTTGGGGGAAAATTGATGGGTGATTGCAGACTTTGTTGTGTATGAACCGATGTTATATGTTGAAAAGCCTTTAGTGTAGTGTAGCCTTTAGTGTGAGAGTGATGAGAGGGGTCGCACATGGCTTGCATACACTACATGCCTCCAACATAATTCTTGGATCTCTACATGAAAATAAAGTATTTGCTGTAAATCGTGAGAGGGGCATAGTTGGAGACATTGACTTGACAAGAGATACAGAGTTCAGCCACCTCTATTTGCTTCCCGCTGTTTACTGCTTCTGAATTAAAATTAAGGCAACCAGCTTCAGCTTTCTCTGATGTGTATGCCTACGGAGTCCTTTATTATGGCTTTGCACAGCGAGCAAGAATGTTACGCACAATTCTGATGGAACTCCTGATCTTAAGAAACTGGACTTGGACTCCAAAGCATAGGCTCTCCTGTCATGTCTTGTGTGCTGTGGAGATCGAATGCACATGAATATTTTCAGCTTACTGAAGCTGCTTGATTTAACCCTTTAACGACCAGTGCCATACATGTACTGCGGGCTGATCAGGCAGGTGCAGGAACTGCGCCCACCAGATCAGCACAGGGGTCCGGAAGTCACTGATAACATGAATATTTTCAACTTACTGAAGCTGCTTGATTTAATTGTGAATAGATGGTAAAGGCAAAGTCTGCTGGTGTGTTGTCATCAGCATCTTCATTATGTCGGCTGCTGGACCCGCGACAGCGTAATTCGGTCCATACAGCAAAAGGAGGTCTACAATCACCCATCAATTTTCCAGAAAAAAGCCTGTTTCACCCAAAAAAAATTAAACAATGAAAGGATAATGGAATTCGGTTCATTCGGTTATTATTGACGGATCAGAGGAAGGGCAAAATAATCAGTGACGTCAACACAAACTTACTGCTGACACCCTCTCCATGCTGTCAGAGGGCTCTACTTATACACTACGTGCAGAATTATTAGGCAAATGAGTATTTTGACCACATCATCCTCTTTATGCATGTTGTCTTACTCCAAGCTGTATAGGCTCGAAAGCCTACTACCAATTAAGCATATTAGGTGATGTGCATCTCTGTAATGAGAAGGGGTGTGGTCTAATGACATCAACACCCTATATCAGGTGTGCATAATTATTAGGCAACTTCCTTTCCTTTGGCAAAATGGGTCAAAAGAAGGACTTGACAGGCTCAGAAAAGTCAAAAATAGTGAGATATCTTGCAGAGGGATGCAGCACTCTTAAAATTGCAAAGCTTCTGAAGCGTGATCATCGAACAATCAAGCGTTTCATTCAAAATAGTCAACAGGGTCGCAAGAAGCGTGTGGAAAAACCAAGGCGCAAAATAACTGCCCATGAACTGAGAAAAGTCAAGCGTGCAGCTGCCAAGATGCCACTTGCCACCAGTTTGGCCATATTTCAGAGCTGCAACATCACTGGAGTGCCCAAAAGCACAAGGTGTGCAATACTCAGAGACATGGCCAAGGTAAGAAAGGCTGAAAGACGACCACCGCTGAACAAGACACACAAGCTGAAACGTCAAGACTGGGCCAAGAAATATCTCAAGACTGATTTTTCGAAGGTTTTATGGACTGATGAAATGAGAGTGAGTCTTGATGGGCCAGATGGCTGGATTGGTAAAGGGCAGAGAGCTCCAGTCCGACTCAGACGCCAGCAAGGTGGAGGTGGAGTACTGGTTTGGGCTGGTATCATCAAAGATGAGCTTGTGGGGCCTTTTTGGGTTGAGGATGGAGTCAAGCTCAACTCCCAGTCCTACTGCCAGTTTCTGGTAGACACCTTCTTCAAGCAGTGGTACAGGAAGAAGTCTGCAAGGTAAGAAAAACATGATTTTCATGCAGGACAATGCTCCATCACACGCGTCCAAGTACTCCACAACGTGGCTGGCAAGAAAGGGTATAAAAGAAGAAAATCTAATGACATGGCCTCCTTGTTCACCTGATCTGAACCCCATTGAGAACCTGTGTTCCATCATCAAATGTGAGATTTACAAGGAGGGAAAACAGTACACCTCTCTGAACAGTGTCTGGGAGGCTGTGGTTGCTGCTGCACGCAATGTTGATGGTGAACAGATCAAAACACTTACAGAATCCATGGATGGCAGGCTTTGAGTGTCCATGCAAAGAAAGGTGGCTATATTGGTCACTGATTTGTTTTTGTTTTGTTTTTGAATGTCAGAAATGTATATTTGTGAATGTTGAGATGTTATATTGGTTTCACTGGTAAAAATAAATAATTGAAATGGGTATATATTTGTTTTTTGTTAAGTTGCCTAATAATTATGTACAGTAATAGTCACCTGCACACACAGATATCCCCCTAAAATAGCTAAAACTAAAAACAAACTAAAAACTACTTCCAAAAATATTCAGCTTTGATATTAATGAGTTTTTTGGGTTCATTGAGAACATGGTTGTCGTTCAATAAAATAATTAATTCACAAAAATACAACTTGCCTAATAATTCTGCACTCCCTGTACAAGCATTTAATAGAACAGGTTCTGTAGACATCTATGTGCAATAAGCTGATGACGGTGTAAAAGGAGTGCACTTCTTCTTGACGCTAACATCGACCTGTAAGGCTGAGTTCACACTTGAGTTATTTGGTCAGTTTTGGCCCCATAACTGCCCAAATAAGTGAAGTGTGCAGTGATTCTAAGAGCAACGCCTGTCATCTGCATGTCCTACAGACTCACAGCATTATTTCACTACCAAAGCACTGCAAGGCACAGTGTTCTACACCACTATAAAGGCTCTCTGCAGCCAGGAAATAGCAATTTTTTTACGTAATGCGCCGCTGAGTTTCGAACTGAATTTTTCCCCAAAAATCCGGCGACCAGGCGAATCAAATTTTTAAGAAAATTTGCTCATCTCTAATAGCCACCATAACAGGGTCAACTGTAACCCATAACAGTGGTGCATGAACTGAGCAAGACATTCAAAGGATTACTTTTCTTGTAGGAGGGGGGGGGGGGGTACAACAGTTTCAGCCTTCTTAAAAGAATGTACAGAAAAGTGTCAATATTCTATAGAGTTCCACCTTGTGATTGTGGTATAAAAGCTGGAGGTCTTGCCATGTTGCCATATTATCTTGGCAGTGCCTGTTTGTAACTTTAAAAGGGTTGTCCACCCCCACTGCAGTTATGGATATGGCACGGATACTGCTAGGAACTGGGGTAGATTTCAGATTTAATTTATGCTAGTTTTCTGACATAAATATATGTAAATTAGTTAGCCTGCTTAGACCATGTCCCTTCACGCCACTTTTCAGAGGGCGAGTGTGGCGTGAGTGGGCAAAAAGTCACAGTTGTTTGTGCAAAGTGGGGCATGTGCAAAAATATGCTACTTTTTGGTGCCACTATTCTCGCGTAGGGACTTTTATGTGGCTTGGCATCAGCTGCCTGGCACTGTCTTTTTGTCTGCCAAAATTCATCTTGCCATCTACCAACACTCTCTAGTTGCTTAGCTGTTTATCAGTTATTTAGTAGTGGTAAAATTTGTTCTGTTATCCTAACATGTGATTCTACTTCCAGCAGATGGTTGTCATGAACTATCAGAAGGATATCTCTTATTTCCATATTATGAAGCAGAACCTAAATATATCCCTCACCAACCTTTTTCTGAAAACTCCATTGCTCCAGATATAACCATGGTCCTTCACAGCGGGGAGCTGTCGTCTGATTCAACTAATCACAAGGAACCTTCATCTGATCAATCTCAGATTTCTAAGCAGAATGCAAGTCATAGAGGGGGTAAAATATTTACATGTTGTGAATGTGGGAGACATTATAAAACTATCTCTAATCTTTCTGTGCACATGAGAATGCACAGAAATGAAAGACCATTTGCATGTTCAGAATGTGGGAAATGTTTTACCAAGAAATCAATTCTTGTTGATCATCACAAAGTTCACACAGGTGAGAAGCCGTTTTCATGTTCAGAATGTGGAAAATGTTTTACCAAGAAATCAGCTGTTGTTGAACACCAGAGAAGTCACACCGGAGAAAGGCCATTTTCATGTTTGGAATGTGGGAAATGTTTTTCTAGGAAATCTATTCTGGTTGAACATCAACGAATTCATACAGGGAAGAAGCCGTTTTCATGTCCAGAATGTAAGAAATGTTTTATGGCCAAACATCATCTTGAGAGACATCAAATAACTCACACAGGAGAGAAGCCATTTTCATGTTCAGCATGTGGGAGATCGTTCACCAGGAAATGGCTCCTTGAGAGACATATCAGAACTCACATACAGTAGATATTTAATATTTAAAATTGAGAAACAGTTTTTAATCAGAAATGAGATTTTGCTGAACAACATAGACCTCACACAGTGAGGAAGTCATAAAGTTCAGACTAAAAACTGTTTAGCTCACATGGAGGGGCAGTTATTGCATGTTCACCAGTGGTATTTTACACAGAAATGTGTAACTTTTTGCCATTTTACATTGCTCTAGACACTTAAAAAAAAAGGGTGGGACACAGCCTGGTTTATGCCATAAATTCTCAGCTATGAACTGGCATAGGTTTTATTGATTTATAGCATACAGACTGCTAAAAGATGTTTCAAATGTATTAAGAAGACTGCTCCTCTTAATGGGGTTCTCCAGGAAAGCTAAAAATGAAAATACTGAAAAAAACATCTTATTATAAATAAACTCCTGAATGTCTTAAATTATTTATAATGGCTTATTTTGTCTAGGGAATAATCAGTGAAGTAGTTAAAATGGCCGCTCTCAGATTTATGAGCATGGAATCCATCCTCCTAATGACATTGCAGGACAGCTTGTGAGAACATGCAGAGTACAGAGCAGGAACCCTATGCCTCAGAGCTCTCCTCACCTCATATTCGCAAGCTCAAGTGTAGGAATGATGACTAGACACACTGCTGTGGGGGAGGAGTGTCATTAGAAAACACTTCAGCGTGTGTGTTCGAGGTGAGGTGACTTCAGCTCTCTTCTGAAGCGGACAAATAGGCACTTATCTCATCTGTCTGCACATAATTTCATGTTTCACAGTGCGCATGTAGGCAGAGAATGAAGCTTGCAAAGGGCTCCTGCTCTGCTTTCTCACATAGGCTTTCCTGCAGTGTCATTAGGATGACGGATTCCATGTCCAGGAATCTGACAGTGACCATTTTAACTTCTCCACTGTATCACGGGACAGCGGATGTGAACCCACTGAGCCACTGACTAGCAATACTCCAGAGGGGCTTGACTAAGCAACTACCCGGATTTTACTAGAGCCTTAGATGGAGGCTTGACCGTCGGTAGTTGCCAGGGACTACTCTGGAGTGTAAACCAGTCAGTGACAGCTGGTCCAGGCAGACCAGGAGGTACCTGCGAAGGTACCGACAGTACAGATGAAGTAAACCCGGCAGGGTCGTGACCAGGAGCAACAAGACAGGAACCAGAGGCTGATGCAGAGATGTAGTCAGGATGAGCAAAGGGTCAAAGCAGGCGGCACAGGAGCAAGGTCAGACAATCCGGGTCGGCAACAGGAGAGGCAATGCAAGCAGGATAGGATAGGAGATAAATGAAGTCCAGGAACAAAGCATGAAGTCAGGAACACGAGTGGTAAGCAAGCTCTTTAGCACAAGATTAGGACCTTGACACTCAGGCGTCTGGCTAGAGGGCTGAGCTACTAAAGTACCTGCAGGAAAACCAGGATAGGTTAACGAGATCACCTGACACAATTTAGCCCCGCCCAGGGAGTGAATGGAAGTTGTAGAGCGGAATCTTCAAAGGTAATACTAACCACACAGGCAGAACCCAAAGCTGCAGCAGAGACAGGAAAGCACAGACCACAGATGAGCACGGTGACCGGAACCGCAGAGGTAAGCAGGGGGACAGCGTCGCACAGAGGACATTGTTACAGTACCCCCTTACACTCCCTCTTCTTGAGTCCATGGCGAGACAGAAAGCGCTTGATAAGATCCGGAGCATGAATGTTCTCCTGTGGCTCCCAGGACCTCTATTCCGGACCAAATCCTTTCCAGTCCACAAGATAATAGGTCTTATTGCCCCACTTCTTGACATCCAGGATGTCCTTGACTTCAAAGACCTCGTCAGTATTTTCAGACACTGGAGTAGGAGTAGAACCTTTGAGAAATGGTTAAGGACCACTGGTTTAAGTTAAGATACGTGGAAGGCATTGGGAATGCGCAGAGATGAAGGCAGACGTCACTTGTACGTCACTTCGTTGATCCTCTTCAACACTTCAAAGGGTCCAAGGAATCTAGGATCAAACTTAAAACTGGGGACTCTTAAGCAGATGTTTTTGGAGGAAAGCCATACCTTCTCCCCAGATGAGAACTGGGGTGGTCTCCTTCTTCTCTTGTCTACATTGGTCTTCATGCGGATCACCACTTTGTCGATACAGACCTTTGTGTTGCTCCAAATCTTCAAAAAATCTCTATAGGAAGAGTCTACTTCTTTACCGCATTCAGTTTTTCAAGATCCATCTGTAATCCAGCATCTGAGATGATGTATCCAAGAAATGGTACGTCGTTCTTTCAAAGGTGCATTTCCCGAGTTTGGCATAGAGTCTATTTTCCCTCAAGCTCTATAAGACTAGTCGTACATCCCTTTGGTGAGTGGTCAAGTCTGGAGATAAGACCAGTATATCATCCAGATACACAATCACTCAGGTATAGAGCAGGTCCCGGAAGACATCCTTAACTAGCTCTTGGAATACTGCAGGAGCATTGCATAGACTGAATGGCTTGACGAGATACTCGTAGTGTCCATCACGAGTGTTGAAAGCAGTCTTCCACTCATCACCTTTTCGAATGCGGATAAGATTATATGCAGCGTGCAGGTCGAGTTTGGTGAACACTTTAGCCCCTCGAATTCTGTCAAAGAGTTCGGAGATCACCGGAAGAGGGTATCGTTTTTTAAGCGTGATCTTATTTAGACCTCAATAATCGATGCAGGGCAGCAAGGATCCATCTTTCGTCTGCACGAAGAAGAACCCGGCCCCGGCTGGTGAAGTGGATTTCCGAATAAACCCCCTTTCAAGATTCTCTTTGATGTAGTCAGTCATTGCCTGAGTATCTGGAAGTGAGAGTGGGTAGACTCGACCACGAGGATATGTGGCACCAGACAGAAGGTCATAGGGACGATGAGGAGGCAGAGTCTCGGCGTCTTTTTTTTACTAAAGACGTCCGCGTAATTAGCATATTGCTGCAGAAGTCCAGGCAGGTCTACAGGTACTGTAGGCGAAGAAGCCGGTCAGACCTCCACTAGGCAGGTGGAGCGACAAGATGATCTTCATCGCAGGATCTGACAGCAAGTCCACAATTGGCGAATGAAGATGTAGCCAGGGTAGTCCAAGAATAATCAGATTCACAGAGACTGGCAGCACATAGAAAGAGCACAGTTACCATGAGTACTGGTTCAGGAAGCGGTAGTGCGATTACGGAGGCCACAGACAAAGGCATCTCCAGTCAGATGGTGGGAAGCCGATACTGATGGACCAGCGTTTGTTGAATGAAGTTACTGGCTGACCCAGAGTCCATGAATGCCGGCACAGATAACTTGATAAAGGGAAAAAGTGTCACTGGAAGTGAAAGTTTCAGAGAGTACTTCTCCTGGTCTAGGACCACCTCTCCAACTGATCCTAGACAGTAGCGTTTCCTGGCCTCTGGAAGCAGTGAAGCACAAAATGGCCCTTGCTTCCACAATATAGACATAGATTCTCCGCCTTGCGACATACACGTTCTTGGTCAGTCAGACGAAGGCGTTCAATTTGCATGGGCTCCTCAGATGGGGTAGACACCAGAGGACTGACTGGCCTCTGGAAGGATGGAGCCAGACAAGGTGGTCTTCTGGCGTATGCGACCTGCTTAGAGCGTTCCCTGAAACGCACATCGATCCTAGTAGCCAATGTGATCAGATCATTCAGAGTGGAAGGGCGGTCGCGGACGGCTAATCCGTCCTTGATGCGGTCAGAAAGTCCTTCCCAGAATACCGCCAGTTGAGCCTCATCATTCCATGTGAGTTCGGCGGCTAAGTTACGAAACTGGATGACGTCCTGACCAACAGACGCGGAAGCTTGTCTAAGATGCAGCAGTGCTGAGGCAGCGGAGGACGTGCGACCCGGCTCCTCAAAGACCATCTGGAAGGTAGTCAGGAAAGACTGGAAACCTCTGCCCATGTAACTCGAAGTGGATCAAGCACTGATTAAGGAATCCACAACACGTTTTTGGATCACCACCGTAGCGAGTAGGCAGCAAGAGTTGCACACCAGCAGCACACTGATCCGGAATCACTTGTGAAGTCATAGCAGGGGCAGGAGCGACTGACAACCCTGCAGTGGCAGGAAGAGAGACTGCATCCAGGCAAGCAGCAACATTCTGCATGAAGTGCATCAATACGTCTTGTCGTTCACTCTGGCGCTTTAATTCTTGTAACAGGTTATGAACGACAGCCTTGGGATGACCAGCGGGGTCCATGGCCTGAGTGTACTATCACGGAACAGCAGATGTGAACCCACTGTGCCACTGACTAGCAATACTCCAAAAGGGCATGACTAAGCAACTACCCTGATTTCACTGGAGCCTCAGATGGTGAGGATAGGCTTGACCGTCGGTAGTTGCCAGGGGCTACTTTGGAGCGTAAACCAGTCAGTGACAGCTGGTCCAGGCAGACCAGGAGATACCTACAGACAAAGTAAACCAGGCAGGATCATGACCAAGAGCAACAAGACAGGAACTGGAGGATGATGCAGAGATGTAGTCAGGACGAGCAAAGGGTGAAGGCAGGCGGCACAGGAGCAAGGTCAGACAATCCGGGTCGGCAACAGGAGAGGCGATGCAAGCAGGCTAGAATAGGAGATAAACGAAGTCCAGGAACGAAGCACGAAGTCAGGAACACGAGTGGTAAGCAAGCTCTTTAGCACACGATTAGGACCTTGACACTCAGGCGTCTGGCTAGAGGGCTAAGCTACTAAAGTACCTACAGGAGAGCCAGGATATGTTAACGAGGTCACCTGACACAAATCAGCCCCGCCGAGGGAGTGATGCCACAACCGAAGTTGAGTTCAAGCAGTGTTCAGGTTGAATGGAAGTTGTGGAGCGGAATCTTCAAAGGTAATACTAACCACACAGGCAGAGCCAAGGCTGCAGCCGAGACAGGAAAGCACAGACCACGATCACAGATGAGCACAGTGCATGGAACCGCGGCGGTAAGCAGGGGAACAGCGTCGCACAGAGGACACTGTTACACACTGATTGTCCTCTAGACAAAATGAGCCATTATAAATAAAGGTATTTAGGAGTTTATTTGTAATGACATGTTTTTCAGTATTTTTATTTTTCTCATTCCTAAATTTGGCCTATCCTACTCTGATGCACTTTAACTTAAGATTGGCATATAAAACGCAGATTTTAATAAATCCTGGTTACCTAGTATTTGAGTTGGCTTTCCGTGCTCTATATTTATTTGGGGAACCTATGCCATGAAGATTACTGATTTAATTTTTTTTGCCTAAATTAGGTTTCACAGATTTGCTGGCCATTGCGATACGACAAATTGACATATATCCAAAAAAGATACACAGTCACATAACAATAAATTATCCCTCCTTCTTGAAGTTACCTAAATTATTTACATATGTTAATTTTAGTATGTTTTTACCTCTGTGCACCGATATAGGAGGGAGGGGCTCTCTCACACCTGATTATCTCAGGTGTGATTCCCCCTTCCCCCTATAAAGGTAAATCTCTCAGTGTATTTGAAGCAGTCATGAGGAAGGGCTGAAACTGTTTTCTGCCCGAAACGCGTAGACTTTGCACTCTGTACCTGGATGTTTTTACACTGAATATTGAATAAAGTGCTTTTGGATTACCATCAAGACGAGCTGAACAAACTCCTTTTCTTCATATAACAATAAATGAGTATGCTCCTCACAACATAATAGACTCTACCTTTTGTCAATTGAGGACAGAAAAACACATTCAATAAATTATTGTCCTCCACACTTTAACAGCCTCCGGACGCTTAACGCAGGATCGCGTTCCGGAGGTGGCAAACTCAGGCAGTCACGCATCTATGTGTCATCTCGCGAGACGCGGGCCTGCAAAAGTTAAAGGACAAGTTCGTCATCAGCCTGCCAGCCAATGATCGTCGCTGGCAGGCTGATGATTTTCAAAAAAACTAATCAGAAGCCAGTAATAGTATTAGTGTCACCTTAGCTCGCCCTCCACCCAAAACGCAGTGTTTGCCCGATCAGGCCTGATCGGTCGCCCACACGTGCGTTCACCCACGCCCGCCCTGCCGCAGTGACAAAAAATATATATTTTTTGATCACTGCATAATCACTTTACAAGCGCTGCGGCAATAAAAAAAAAAATCAGTTTTGATATTTTTATCAATCGCAGCGGCCTCTGGTACTTCGCTAGCCTCCCATTTGTAAGACAGGCTTGCTTTTTTTCTTGGGTAGTCTCAGGGAATACCCCCTAAATTTAGTAGTCCAAATGGCAAATAAGGGGTATTCTTCTGAAAAGAGGCCTACAGGCTTCTGACCCAGTCGGATGAGGAATGGGAACCCTCATCTGAGGAATCCAGCAGGTCAGAATATGAACCTGTAGAAAGCAGTGGAAGTCTGACCCAAAGTTCGGACGAGGAGGTTGAGGTCCCTGATACCACCAGGCGTACCCGGCCCCGTGTTGCTAGACCACAGGTTGCGCAGGATCCGCTTCAAGGGCAGCAGAGTGGGGTAGCGCTGTCGGATTACGTGGTGATGCATACACCAGCAGCGCAGCCCACCCTGGACCTAGTACCAGCACTTCCGTACAACATGGTGAAGTGGCGAGCACCAGAAGGGCAGTTGAAGCTGGTACGGTGGCACGTGCAGTAGTTCCCCCGTCGCAGCCACCACACAGACAGGCCCGTAGAGCCGCTAGAGTCCCTGAGGTGTTGGCAAACCCTGATTGGCAGCCCCCAACTTCAGCCGCACAAGTAGTTCCCCCTTTTACCGCCCAGTCTGGAGTTCAGGTTGAGACAGCTCAGATTGGTTCGGCACTGTTTTTTTTTTTAGTTGTTCTTGACTGCGGAGCTGTTGGACTTAGTTGTGGCAGAAACAAATCGATATGCCACTCAATTTATAGCCACCAATTTATGCCCAGTCTTTCCGGTGGAAACCCGTCCAAGTTTCCGAAATTATAACTTTTCTGGGCCTTCTCCTCAACATGGGCCTAACCAGAAAGCATGAATTGCGGTCATATTGGTCCACGAACCCAATTCATCACATGCCCATGTTCTCTGCTGCCATGTCCAGAGCACGATTTGAGGCCATCCTGCGTTTCCTGCACTTTAGCGACAACACCACCTCCCAACCCAGAGGCCACCCAGCTTTTGACCGGCTCCACAAAATTCGGCCCCTCATAGACCACTTCAACAACAAATTTGCAGATTTGTATACCCCTGAGCAAAACATCTGCGTAGATGAGTCCCTTATACATTTTACCGGGAGCTTTGGCTTCAAACAATACATCCCAAGCAAGCGCGCCCGGTATGGGGTCAAATTGTATAAGCTCTGTGAAAGGGCCACAGGCTATACCCTCAAATTTTGGATCTATGAGGGTAAAGATCAGACCCTGGAGCCGGTCGGTTGCCCTGACTACCTGGGGAGCAGTGGGAAGACAGTCTGGGACTTGGTGGAAAAGAAGATGGCTTCGGCAGCATATCGCAATATAAAAAATTATTTTATTCGTACCTCCAGTTTTGATGTATCACTGTATACATCCATTGACCACTCTTATGGTTTAAATGTCGTCGAGGTGGCCCTGGCCGGCACAGAGCTCTCTCCTGGAGCGCGCCGGCTGATCCTCGCCCTCCTGGAGGTGGTCCTGAGGAGAAATGACTTTCTCTTTGGGGACACCTTCTACCAACAAAAGCGGGGTGTGGCGATGGGGTCCAATGTGGCCCCCACCTACGCAAACATCTTTATGGCGGAGGTTGAGGATCGGCTGGTGTATCGCTCCACATTTTTTGAGAGAGTTCTGTGTTGGTGGCGCTACATCGACGACATTTTCCTGATATGGACAGGCACTATACCTGAGCTAGATGAGTTTCATGTGCACCTGAATTCTGGGGTCCGGGACCTGCAGTTCACCGTGATGCATTCTGCTCGTGAGCTGCAGTTCCTTGACGTCCGAATTCAGGTGCACAATGGAAGGATCAGTACTGATCTATTCCAAAAACCTACAGACAGGAACACCCTGTTAATGTATGATAGTAGTCACCCTCAGACTATGGTGAGTTCTCTCCCGTGGAGTCAACTACTCAGAGTACGTCGCATCGTATCCGATGACACGCAGTTTTAACTTAGGATAGATGAGATGTGTAAGAAATTTTCCAAGAGAGGCTATCCCACTAAATTGATTAACCATACTAAACATAGGATTGCATCTATGAAATGTAGTTCCACTTTGGTAAGGAAACCACAGAAACAGGAGACCCCCCGAATTCCATTTGTATCCATTTTTGGGAACGATAGCGGTAACATAGCCACCATCTTACGACAGGATTGGCAGATCCTACAGAAAGGATTACCGGCAGTCACTGAATTTTCTGTTCCCCCAATGATGGCATACAAACGGAGCCCCAACCTACGTGATAGATTGGTGAAAGCGGATATAGGGGGTAAGGATATTGACAAACAGAAAAGATTAGCACCACTTAGGAATGGTAATTTCCCTTGCCTTTCCTGTTGCAACTGCGGTTGCATCATGAAAGGTGACGGTTTTACTCATCCATACAGTGGCAAACGGTTCAAGATCAAGGGGCATTATACATGTAAATCCACAGACGTGGTTTACATGATACAATGTCCATGCAGTTTGATCTATGTGGGAGAGACCACGATGGAACTGAGGGAAAGAATTAACAAACACAAAAGCACAATAAGAACAGGAGCACTTGACAAACCGGTTGCAAAACACTTCATCGACTGTAAACATTCCATCAATCAATTAAGATTTCGAGCAATCGATAGCGTAGGGTATCTGAGAAGGGGTGGGGACAGGAAAGGAATCCTTAGGAAAAAGGAACTCAAGTGGATCCACACCCTTAGGTCCCTTCAACCTTTTGGTTTAAATTTAGAGTTTAATGTTGCATCCATCGATTGATATTTGCCACTGTATTGTCCTCTTAAGTATAGGGACATCATGTTTTTAGTATGTGTTACACATCCCTGTAGAAATAGTTTCCAATGGATATGTCAAAATGCCTTTGATATTGTTTTACATGTGATATGTATGGGGGATACATTGTTCATATGATGATTTTATATGATTGTTACGTACTATGACATGTACTGTTTTCATCTCTGTATATATGCGAATGTGTACACTCCGGTTGTCCTTTGACAATAGGGTGATCATTATTGTGGTCTGTGACCCTATACAATGTTGATCTGCCCACCTTTGACATGGACTATACGCATTCTTCCATAGTAAGTAGCGCTGACCGTAGCGTCACCGTTGTCATGACGCCGATGTTTACGCTATGTCTTCATTGGCTGTGTTTCCCATGTGACCCACGAGATTGACGCACGGATGTGCGCACCGTGTTGGGTGTCACGTGATAGTCGCACAGGCCATGACGTAAAGGGTTGCTTTCAGCAGCTCATTGGTTGGAGACATGGACGCCGCCGGGCACCATGACGACGGGTGATACTTCCGGTATGCAAATATGGTGAGACGCGGCTGCGCATTACAGATGATGGTACGCCGAGGCGCACAATACGAATGCAGCGGACATGTCAATAGTAGTAAGTGGCAACATGAACAGATGTACTCTATTATATATTGATTGGCTTTGATGATGTAATGTGGGGTGTGTATTTTATCTGGGGGGTATATATATGCCTACCAGCATTGTTGTCATTAGGCTTGATAAAGACTGGTGAACAGTCGAAACGTTGCCAATTGTGTCTGGAGGTACGAATAAAAGAATTTTTGATATTGCGATATGCTGCCGAAGCCATCTTCTTTTCCACGTATGTACTTTAAGGCTTGATGGATCAAGGGCCTACGGCTAGGCTGCTGCATTGACAAACGCATTATCCTGAGACCGCACGGTGCTGCTTCTACACTACAATTTTTACTTAAGTCTGGGACTTGGTGTCACCCTCATTTGGCAAGGGGTACCATATTTATGTGGACAATTTCTACACAAGTGTGGCCCTCTTCAGGCATTTGTTCCTAGAACAGATTGGCTGCTGTGGCACCGCGCTACCTAGTCGCAGGGGCTTCCCCCAATGGCTCGTTACCCCACCCGTCTTGCAAGGGGGGAGAGGGCTGCCTCGTGTAACGAAGAACTGCTCGCGGTGAAATGGAGAGACAAACGTGACGTTTACATGCTCTCCTCCATTCACGCAGACACGACAATACAAATAGAACAAACAACCAATGTCATTGAAAAGCCCCTCTGTGTCCCATTCGCTCATGGGAGGGGTGGACTTCAATGACCAGATGTTGGCTCCTTATTTAGTTTCCCGACGCACCAGACGCTGGTATGAGAAGGTGTCAGTATATTTGATTCAATTGGCTGCATATAATAGTTTTGTTCTCTACAGTAAGGCTGGGAGAACAGGATCCTTCCTCAAATTTCAGGAAGAGATCATCGAGAACCTCCTGTATCCAGGAGGTTCCGTGGCCCCATCCACCAGTGTAGCGAGCCGTCTACACGAGCGACATTTCCCCAGTGTCGTTGCTGGTACCTCAACCCAAGCGTACCCCCAAAAAAGATGTTGTGTCTGTAGCAGGAGTAGAATTAGGCGTGACTCCCGCTATTTCTGTCCTGACCACCCTGCCCTATGCTTTGGGGAATGTTTCCGGAAGTACCACACACAGGTACACTTAGCATAGGGATTGCGTTACACAGGACAGGCACACAGGGCTATTAGGGCCCTTTCACTCACAGCTGCTGCAAACCTCTCCTTTCACCTGGGACAATGTGCATAATGTACTTCGCCACATCTTTGGGCGATTTGCACTTTGCACATTGTCCTATGGGGAAGGAGAGATTTGTCCTATAAAGGTAAAAAAAAATCACTGGTAAGCAAAAAAGTTAACGTTCTGTTCAAAACGTTTAATAAAGTTTATACAGTACAGACCAAAAGTTTGGACACACCTTCTCATTCAAAGAGTTTTCTTTATTTTAATGACTATGAAAATTGTAGATTCACACTGAAGGCATCAAAACTATGAATTAACACATGTGGAATTATATACATAACAAAAAAGTGTGAAACAACTAAAAATATGTCATATTCTAGGTTCCTCAATGTAGCCACCTTTTGCTTTGATTACTGCTTTGCACACTCTTGGCATTCTCTTGATGAGCTTCAAGAGGTAGTCACCTGAAATGGTCTTCCAACAGTCTTGAAGGAGTTCCCAGAGATGCTTAGCACTTGTTGGCCCTTTTGCCTTCACTCTGCGGTCCAGCTTGCCCCAAACCATCTCGATTGGGTTCAGGTCCAGTGACTGTGGAAGCCAGGTCATCTCGCGCAGCACCCCATCACTCTCCTTCAGGGTCAAATAGCCCTTACACAGCCTGGAGGTGTGTTTGGGGTCATTGTCCTGTTGAAAAATAAATGATGGTCCAACTAAACGCAAACCGGATGGAATAGCATGCCGCTGCAAGATGCTGTGGTAGCCATGCTGGTTCAGTATGCCTTCAATTTTGAATAAATCCCCAACAGTGTCACCAGCAAAGCACCTCCACAGCATCACACCTCCTCCTCCATGCTTTACTGTGGGAACCAGGCATGTAGAGTCCATCCGTTCATCTTTTCTGCGTTGCACAAAGACACGGTGGTTGGAACCAAAGATCTCAAATTTGGACTCATCAGACCAAAGCACAGATTTCCACTGGTCTAATGTCCATTCCTTGTGTTCTTTAGCCCAAACAAGTCTCTTCTGCTTGTTGCCTGTCCTTAGCAGTGGGTTCCTAGCAGATATTCTGCCATGAAGGCCTGATTCACACAGTCTCCTCTTAACAGTTGTTCTAGAGATGTGTCTGCTGCTAGAACTCTGTGTGGAATTGACCTGGTCTCTAATCTGAGCTGCTGTTAACCTGCGATTTCTGAGGCTGGTGACTCGGATGAACTTATCCTCCGCAGCAGAGGTGACTCTTGGTCTTCCTTTCCTGGGGCGGTCCGCATGTGACCAGTTTCTTTGTAGCGCTTGATGGTTTTTGTGACTGCACTTCGGGACACTTTCAAAGTTTTCCCAATTTTTCGGACTGACTGACCTTCATTTCTTTAAGTAATGATGGCCACTCGTTTTTCTTTACTTAGCTGCTTTTTTCTATTCAGTAGGACTATCAGCTGTGAATCCACCTGACTTCTCCACAACGCAACTGATGGTCCCAACCCCATTTATAAGGCAAGAAATCCCACTTATTAAACCTGTGAAGTGAAAACCATTTCAGGTGACTACCTGTTGAAGCTCATCAAGAGAATGCCAAGAGTGTGCAAAGCAGTAATCTAAGCAAAAGGTGGCTACTTTGAAGAACCTAGAATATGACATATTTTCAGTTGTTTCACACCTTTTTGTTATGTATATAATTCCACATGTGTTAATTCATAGTTTTGATGCCTTCAGTGTGAATCTACAATTTTCATAGTCATGAACATAAAGAAAACTCTTTGAATGAGAAGGTGTGTCCAAACTTTTGGTCTGTACTGTATGTTCAGTTCAAATGTTATTATAAAGTTAATACATTTATTGCGTTGTGGCCTGTTTTTTTTACCTTCCAGGTGGACCAACCGATCGACTAGCTGCAGCACTGATGTGCATTCTGACAGAAGCATTGCGCTGCTGTCAGATTACACAAAAGTCGGTGTATGCGGCACTGCAAGACGAGAGTTCTCCTCTGCAGTAAAAGATACGTTTGCTGAGGCATATGAGCTGAGGGGGTGGCGGTGTTCATATGCTTTGGCAAACACTTTGTATATAAAAAATAAAAATAAAATCCCGGCAATGATTTATTCATCCACATCGATTGATGTGAATGGAGAAATCAGGTTTGCCAGGGCATACGAGCTAAATGGGTATGGATGTTGGGCGGAGCTCCTATGTCCTGGCAGACGCCTTTCCCCTCCTTTTTTTTTTTTGGGCAGAGATTTTTTCATCCACATTGATCGATGCGAATGAAGAAATCTGTGCCGTTCATTTTTTCTTTCAGCCCAGAGGCTGAACATAAAAAAAAAATCTCATTACCCGTATGCTCAATATAAGGAGAATAGCAGAAACTCCTAATGCTGGCCATACATGTAATGATTGCGGAGACCCTCAAATGCCAGGGCAGTACAAACACCCCACAAATGACCCCACTTTGAAAGAAGACACCCCAAGGAATTCGCTGAGGGGCATATTGAGTCCATGAAAGATTGAAATTTTTGTCCCAAGTTAGCGGAAAGGGAGACTTTGTGAAAAAAAAAAAAAACAATTTCCGCTAACTTGTGCCAAAAAAATAAAAAAAAATCTATGAACTCGCCATGCCCATCATTGAATACCTTGGGGTGTCTTCTTTCCAAAATGGGGTCACATTTGGGGTATTTATACTGCCCTGGCATTTTAGGGTCCCTAAAGCGTGAGAAGTCTGGGATCCAAATGTCTAAAAATGCCCTCCTAAAAGGAATTTGGGCCCCTTTGCGCATCTAGGCTGCAAAAAAGTGTTACACATGTGGTATCGCCATACTCAGGAGAAGTTGGGGAATGTGTTTTGGTGTGTCATTTTACATATACCCATGCTGGGTGAGATAAATATCTTGGTCAAATGCCAACTTTGTATAAAAAAAAAAGTGAAAAGTTGTTTTTTGCCGAGATATTTCTCTCACCCAGCATGGGTATATGTAAAAAGACACCCCAAACTACATTGCCCTACTTCTTCTGAGTACAGTGATACCACATGTGACACTTTTTTGCAGCCTAGGTGGGCAAAGGAGCCCACATTCCAAAGAGCACCTTTAGGATTTCACAGGGCATTTTTTACACATTTTGATTTCAAACTACTTCTCACGCATTAGGGCCCCTAAAATGCCAGGGCAGTATAACTACCCCACAAGTGACCCCATTTTGGAAAGAAGACACCCCAAGGTATTCCGTGAGGGGCATGGCGAGTTCCTAGAATTTTTTTTTTTTGTCACAAGTTAGCGGAAAATTATGATTTATTTTTCTTACAAAGTCTCATATTCCACTAACTTGTGACAAAAAATAAAAACTTCCATGAACTCACTATGCCCATCATGAAATACCTTATATCAAAGTTAACATTCTTCAGCAGTACATCCCGAAACTGAGAGAGAACAAAAGGCCAGGGCTTTTGAAACCAATATGCAAGAGAGTTGATCAGTTCGGTCAAACTTAACGTGTTCATCCAACAAACATCTAAAGCCGTCACTTCACTTCATTAGAGATGTATCTTGGAGTATTTCACTTGGGGCAACTATTTAAAGGGGTTGTCCGGGTTCAGAGCTGAACCAGGACATACCCTTATTTTCACCCCGGCAGCCCCCCTGAGCCTAGCATCGGAGCATCTCATGCTCCGATGCGCTCCAGTGCCCTGCGCTAGATCGCGCAGGGCACGGGCTCTTGTTTTTTCAATAACACACTGCCGGGCGGTAACTTCCGCCCAGCAGTGTGTTCGGTGACGTCACCGGCTCTGAGGGGCGGGCTTTAGCTCTGCCCTAGCCGTTTTACGGGCTAGGGCAGAGCCAAATCCCGCCCATCAGTGCCGGTGACGTCACCGGGGTTCCTGTCAGCCCCATAGAGAGCCCGGTACGTCACCGGAACTCAGAAAAATGCCTTTGCCCTGTGCAATTTAGCGCAGGGCAAAGGAGAGCATCGGAGCATGAAATGCTCCGATGCTCATGTGAGGGGGGCTGCCTGGGTGAAAATGGAGGGCTGTCCAGGTTCAGCTCTGAACCTGGACAACCCCTTTAACTCTTCTGAAGCTTAAAGAAAAGGTGTGGTATATAACACCATCTGTGAACAGTAAACCAGTATGAAACATGTCATGAACAAAATCCTGACAATAATAAAATGTCATAGGGAACAAAAGTTCCTATTTTCTTTGGATGATGAGAATAGGAGTGTCCTATCCTAACCTGAGATCAAGGCATAAAGGTTTTTAAAATAATTTAAAAATAATAAAATTGGACTGTTTGCAGCTGTTGTGGCAAAACCGCCACCTCTATAATTGTCGGGGTCCCAATTGAATTTTTTTTATGAGCGCTTAGCATGCTGACACAGACACACTGCTGCATCAGATTCTCTATACTTTATTACATACAAGTATACATCTTTATAACAGTACAGATAATCATAGACAAATCTGGCACACCACAAAGAGAGTGGAAATTGAAACTAATGATTTGATTCGTTATTCATGAAAGGTAATACTTCCGCACTATACTAACAAAATTCTAACAATTAAAAAGTTTCTGCTGTATCTTATATCAAAGTTAACATTCTTCATCAGTACATCCTGAAACTGAGAAAACATAACTTTCTTTAACTTTTTTGAACATAAGGGGAGCTGGGGAGCTAGGGAGCTGCTTACCTTGGCCTTGTAGCTAGAACATTTGGTTTATTCACAGAAAACCCCCTCATCCTTCACAACATTATACAACATTTATACAAAATGGATTCTCATCTCTCACAATTCCCCCATTTGAGATATTTTGGAACTGACATCTTAAGCCGGAAGTACTTCAGTTAGGTTAGGTCCAGCTGCCAGATTCCCTCTCAGGTATTGATGCAGTTCCCAAGACCTCTCAATAATCTTGTTAGTTTCTCCTTTTGGTACAGAACCTGATGTCATTGAGTCCTCTAAACAGCACCTGGGGGTGTCAGATAAGTGCATTGTCCCAATCATCCCTCAGTTGAAACAGGGCCATTGTTCTCAGGATTAGGATGGCCATCAGAAAGAGGATCCTCATCCTTGGGCTTCGGAACTTTGTTGCAGTAAGAAGCGTGTATCCAGTTAGGCTTTCTGTCAACCTTTACTGCTGTATGAGTAGTCAACAAGACTTGGAAAGGACCATCAAATCTGGGATTAAGGCCATTTTTCACATCTTTTTATCACCACCCAGTCTTCCTGGTTGCAGATTGTGTGTTCCTTCTACTGAATCTGAAAGGGAAGCAAGCACTTGTTTATGGGTGTGCTCAAGCCTCTTTGTGAGGGCTCGCATGTAGCTTGTTAGGCTATCATTGTTCATTTGCAACTGTTGTGGAAAATACAATCCTAATCTGCGGGCGCTCCCAAACAGAATCTCAAATAGGAATAATTCTGTCTAATTCAATAATTTCAGGGACACCATACCTGCACACCAGTTCACTGACTAGCTTCTTTGCTGTGTTCTTTGCATTTGCCTTTGCTACTGGGAAGGCTTCCGGCCACCCTGAAAAGAGATCAACACACACAAGGACAAATTCATATACTCCTACCTTAGGCAGTTGTATATAATCTATCTGCAGTCTCTGGAAAGGGTAAAGGGGCCTGGGGGCGTGCTTGCCTGGAGTCTTCACCACTTGACCGGGATTGTTCAATTCACACCACTTGACCGGGATTGTTCAAAGTACAGACCATTGTGAGGATGTGCTCGTGGTAGGCTACAGTAGCGGCGGCAGTATTGAGGCAATCACCGACAGTCTTTGTGATACACCGGGACTTTTTCACACCTATTCACACCAAAGGCATAACAGGCAATGTGCAGACCACACAGGTGCATATCCACATAGTGCATAGAACAAAAGTTCTTCCATAGAAAATAAACAGCAGGTTTGAGTCACCTTGTTTTGGACAGACCACAGCGGTCCTGCAGGCTTGTAAGCTACCTTCCTTTGTCTCCCTCAGGACAGAGTCCCTTTGGCTAGTAGTACCACAGGTCCCAGGGCTATCCTTCAACGATGCTGCGCCCAGACTCTCCTTCACCAGCACTGACTCTGTCTGTGGAAATCTCCAGCACAGCAAGACGCACCCCACCCCTATCTTCAGCAGGCTGGGTTCTTTAAAAGGCCCAGCTCCACCAAAAACCTGGGCTGGCCGTGGGGAACAGGCACCCCCCCAGCTCTTTACCTGTTCCCGGACTTTCACCCGGGGCTCGGTGACAATGTCATGCTCGATCAAGGTGGTACGTCCAGGAAGGTCAGAGAATACGTCCCTATTCCGACTAACAAATTCTCTCACCTCTTGTGCCTGTTTGGTCGACAGTCCGTCCCCTATTGTCACCCCAGCGGCGTTCTCCGGAACCCCTGGTGACCACGGGTCACTCCCTGCTGTCCAGACAGAGGGCGGGCCGTCTCCAAACAAATTCTCTCTGTCTCTCCAAGGTCTTAGTAGATTAACATGATATACCTGTTCGCCGCCCTGGCTGGTATATCCTGTAATCAACTGGGCCCACTTTCTCCTTAACTTCATAGGGTCCTTGCCACCGGGACAAGAATTTACTCTCGACTGTGGGCACGAGTACAAGAACTCGGTCACCCGGGAGAAATGTCCTTACCTGGGCGGATCGGTTATATACCCGACTCTGGGCCAGTTGTGCCGCTTCCATCTGCTCATGGACGATCGGCAACACGACCCCTATCCGGTCCTGCATTTTTCCTATGTGCTCTATCACACTTTTATGAGGCGTAGGCTGTTGCTCCCATGCCTCCTTAGCGATATCCAGTAGCCCACGGGGATGTCGCCCATATAACAACTCAAAGGGCGAGAACCCTGTGGACGCCTGTGGCACTTCCCGTACCGCAAACAAAACATAGGGCAACAGTAAGTCTCAATCTCTCCCGTCCTTAGCCACGACTCTTTTTAGCATGGACTTCAGGGTCTTATTAAACCGTTCTACTAACCCATCGGTTTGGGGATGGTAGACGGACGCGTGCAGGTGTTTAATATGTAATAGCTTACACAATTGCTTTGTTATTTTGGACATAAAGGGTGTCCCCTGGTCCGTCAGAATCTCCTTTGGTATACCCACTCGGGCGAACATACTCATGAGCTCTTTAGCTATTACCTTGGCCGACGTATGGCGCAATGGGACCACCTCCAGATACCGAGTGGCATAGTCTAACACTACCAGGATGTGTTGGTGACCTTGGGCTGATTTAATAATGGGGCCTACCAGATCCATGGCGATCCTTTCGAAGGGCACCTCTATAATGGGCATAGGTACCAGTGGACTGCGATACTGAGGTTGGGGGCTAGTCACCTGACACACTGGACAGGACTAACAGAACCTCCGGGCTTCCTCATATATCCCAGGCCAATAGAACCATTGTAGAATTCGCTCCAGCGTTTTCTTAACCCCCAGATGACCACCCAACACATGCGCATGCGCTAAATCCAAGACCATTCGCCGGTAAGGCTGAGGCACCACCAGTTGTTCCACCACCTCCTGCCTCACCTTGTCTACCCTGTATAACAGGTCCTGATTATAGGCCAAGTGAGGAAATACGGTATCGGCGCCTGGACGCTGGACAACGCCATTAATCACCGACACACCTTCTCTAGCCCCACCCCCAGTCTGGGCCCAGACTTTCCTTCACCAGCACTGACTCTGTCTGTGGAAATCTCCAGCACAGCAAGACACACCCCACCCCCATCTTCAGCAGGCTGGGTTCTTTAAAAGGCCCAGATCCACCAAAAACCTGGGCTGGCCGTGGGGAACAGGCACCCCCCAGCTCTTTACCTGTTCCCAGTAAGAACCGGCCCAGACACGCTGCGCCATGTATCGTCCGTCCATTATTATCCCAGGGACTCTCCTACACCATACATCCTTGTACAAACCGAGGGGCTACTGTAGAAAATCCTGGATAAATCCACCCTGCATTAACCACATTTACCATGGCACCTTTTGATAGGTGAGTGGGCCCGTGAGCCATAGCTGGGTATAGAGATCGTGGTTTTGTCCTTGTTTCTCCAAATTCCCTGTTCATCAGGTTTGGCCCCTTGTTTTACCCCAAGTTCTTTTTTCTCAGGAGGGGCTTGTTCGAGCAATATTTGAAATGTACTTACTGAAATGTCCTCAGGTCCCAAGGCTCTCACCAGGGTGGCGTCAGCATTTAGTGGCTGGAGTGCAGCTCGTTTGGCTGCCTTGTCTGCTCGATCATTGTCTTTTGCTTCCACCGTGGTACATCTTGTATGAGTCTTTACCTTAATAATAGCAACCTCCTTTGGTAATGACAGAGACTTCATAAGTTCAAGTACAGAGTCTTTATTTTTAATTGGCTGACCTGCTGATGTTAGAAATTCTCTAGCCTGCCATATGGGTCCGTAGTCATGTGCAATACCATAAGCATACCTTGAGTCCGTGTAGATGTTCACCTTATTCCCCTTTGACAATTTACATGCCTCAGTGAGTGCCTTCAGCTCTGCCTCTTGCGCTGACATGTGAGGTGGCAGTGGTTCAGCTATCCCTACCTCATGCTGTGTGACCACTGCATATCCAGTGTGGAACCAGCTGTCCTCTCCCACCAACCTGCTTCCATCTACAAAATACTCAAAATCAGGGTTATCAGGGGTTCTTGTTACATTAATTGTACACAGTCATGGGGGTTATGTTCCATCATGACATTTAGGAGGCTGCCTGTACCTTCTATGCCCCCTTCCCCCATTTCTGAATCTGTGATTGGTAACAAAGTAGCAGGATTCAAAGTAGCACATCTTTTGAAAGAAATGTTAGTGGCATGAGGAGTGCACACTGGAGTCTGAGTTGCCTAGCCATAGAAATATTCTCTGTATGTCATGAGGTGTTTGTACAATCAACGGGTAGTCTAACATAATTTCAGAGGCTTTTTGTATCATTGCCTGCACTGCCACAACCGCCCTGACACAGGAGGGGGCACCTCTGGTGACGGGATCTAATCTAGCTGAAAAGTACGCTGCTGGCGGTCACCATGTTTCTCAGTCAGTACAGCCATGCTGTGACCTTGCATTTCTGAACAGAACAGGTGAAATTCCTCATCATATTTTGGAATACCCAGGGCTGGGGCCGAGGTTCTGCACAGCTTCAATGTATGAAAATTATAAACTACCTCTTCTGTAAGGTGAAATGGGTCAGATGACAGCCAATCATACAGAGGCTGCATTAACAGGGAGGCATTTCTAATCCAGGGGCGACAGTATGACACCAGACCCCAAAACACCCTTAGGCTTTGTGCTCCTTTGGGCACTTGTATCCTTTCAACAGCCTCCTTTCTATCTGGAGTTAGAGCTCCAAGGGAGAGACAGTGTCCTAGAAATACAACCTTGTTTTTACAAAACTGCAACTTCTGTTTTGAGGCTTTACACCCATTCTGGTATAGGAAAATTAAAAGAGATATAGTTGCCTTGGAGCAAATTTAATTGGTTTCAGCACACGGGAGCAAATCATCCACGTATTATAACAGGACTATTGTGCCGGGCGTGGCCCAGTTTGTAAGGACAGATTGAAGAGCCTGTGTATACATGGTCGGGGAGTTTTGAGCAACCTGAGGTAGGACAGTCTAAGTATACAGGTTACCCTTAACCCCTTAAAGACCTGCGCCGTACATGTATGGCGCAGATGTCCGTGACTTAAGGACTGCGCCGTACAGTCTGTAATACACTTACAGCTAATGCATCAAAATACAGAAGTATTGTGATGCATTGTAAAGGGGATCAGACCCCCAAACGTTGAAGTCCCAACAAAAAATAAAGTAAAAAAAAAGTAAAAAAATAAAGGTTTTGAAAAAAAATAAAAAGTTTCACGTAACGAAAAAAATGCGTTCTTTTCCCAAAATACAGTAACTTTTTTTTGTAAAAGTAGACATATTGGGTATTACCGCGTCTGTGTCAACCGGCTCTATAAAAATATCACATGACCTAACCCCTCAAATGAACACCGTCAAAAAAAGTTTTTTTTGTCACCTTACATCACTAAAAGTGCAACACCAAGCGATCAAAAAGGTGTATGCCCCCCAAAATAGTATCAATCTAACCGTCACCTCATCCAGCTAAAAATGATACCCTACCTAAGACAATCGACCAAAAAATTAAAAACTTTGGCTCTCAGGCTAAAACATACTTTGGTTTAAAAAATGCTGTTATTGTTTAAAACTTAAGTAAATAAAAAAAGTATACATATTAGGTAACGCCGCATCTGTAACAACCTGCTCTATAAAAATGCCACATGACCTAACCCCTCAAGTGAACCGTAAAAAAAAAAAAAAAACAGTGTCACCTTACATCACAAAAAGTGTAATAGCAAGCGATCAAAAAGTAATATGCCCCCCAAAATAGTGCCAATCTAACCGTCACCTCATCCCGCAAAAAACAATCACCCAAAACATAAAAAAACTATGGCTTTAGTAATATGGAGACAATAAAACATAATTTTGTTTTGTTTCAAAAATATTTTTGTGTAAAAACTTAAAGGGAATCTGTCACCTGGTTTTACCATTTTAAGCCGTCACCATCGCTATGTTCACTAAAGTACCTTATTTCCAGCGGTCTTCTTTTTACTTTATTTCGTTTTGTCCTTTTGATATAAAAGTGCTTTTTATGATATGCTAATGAGACTCCAAGGTGCTCAGCGGGGCGTTTTTTTCCTTCTCCGGTGCCCAGTGACGCCCACCTGCAGTGCCCAAGAACGCCTCCTGATCCTGATCCTCAAATAACCTCCCACAGCCCCGGCAAACGGTTCCGCCCCTCCCCACGTCATAGTCTACCTTCTAGAAATGCCCCATCCTTCTTCCTGTCGGCGGCCAGAAAACTCGCGCAGGCGCAGTACCACCTGCGGCCTGCGCGATCATCAACCTCCTCAGGGCAACAGCGCTCAGGTTACATCACTGGGCTCAGCGCATGCAGACTTTTGATCCCGCAGGCGGTACTGCGCCTGCGCGGGTTTTCTGGCCGCCGACAGGAAGAAGGATATATTTGATATCAAAAGGACAAAACGAAATAAAGTAAAAAGAAGAACTGCTGGAAATAAGGTACTTTAGTGAACATAGCAATGGTGACAGCTTAAAATGGTAAAAGCAGGTGACAGATTCCCTTTAAATAAATGTAAACAAGTATGCATAATAGATTTTGTCCGTAATGACCGGGTCTATAAAATATTACATGACCTAACCCCTCAGGTGAACACCATAAAAAAATTAAAACGGTGTCAAAAGCCATTTTTTGTCACCTTACATCACAAAAAGTGTAATAGCAAGCGATCAAAAAGTCATATGCACCCCACAATAATACCAGTCAGTCATCTCATACCGAAAAAAGTGAGCCCCTATATAAGACTGCTTTCAGATTGTGGAGACACTAAAAATAATTTATTTTCAAAAATGCTTTTTTATGTAAAACTGAAACAAACAGCCAAAAAAAAGTTATATTTGGTATTGTCGCATCCGTAACAACCTGATCAAAATACCACATGATCTAACCCAGGGATGGGCAAACTGCTGCTCTCCAGCTGTTGTAAAACTACAAATCCCATCATGCCCAGTCTGCCTACAGCTATCAGCCTACAGCAGGGTATGATGGGATTTGTAGTTTTACAACAGCTGGAGAGCTGCAGTTTACCTATCCCTGATCTAACCTCTCAGATGAATGTTGTAAATAACAAAAAATAAAAACGGTGCACACAAAAAGTGCAATATAGAGCAACTAAAAATCATATGTACCCTAAAATAGTACCAACAAAACTGCCACCTTATCCCGTACTTTACGAAATGGGGTCACTTTTTTTAAGTTTCTACTTCAAATGGGACATTGGTGTCAAAAAATTTGTCCAGCAAAATCTGCCTTCCAAAAACCATATGGCGTTCCTTTCCTTCTGCGCCCTGCCGTGTGCCCATGCAGTAGTTTACTGCTCTTAATGGCCACACCATGAGCTCATAAAATGGCGCAGGCACTTACGCCACGTGGACATCAGAAGCGCTCCCTGCAGTGCCCGACAGCCTTCCTTTGCAAGCGGGCAGACGCCAATACACCTCAGTGACCTCCTTGCCTGCTCCTGCAGAGCAGCCTACATGGACCCACAGTCCAGAAGTCCTTCTTTTGCTCTTCCTCTTCCTATTTTTCTTTACTCTCTTCTTGCTTTCCGGACGTCACCCTTCCCCGTGTTCCTTGTGTTCTTCCCTCCCTACAGATATGACGTCACTCAAGATAGCATCTTTCAATGTGAAGGGCCTCAACACCCATGAAAAAAGAACTCAGGTACTGCACCACCTCCATCATCAGAAGGTACACATTGTTTGTTTCCAGGAAACGCACTTTAAAGAGGGTTGTGCCCCTGTTAACTTTTCTAAGATCATGAACCATCCTGTAACTGACAGGCTGTCCTTTAACTGGTTTCTTCTTTATTGGGAACAGCGGGGTATTAGCGGGAGATACTGTTTTTATCAATACATCGGCCTGGAGAAAAGCATCAATTTGACTGGCCACTGCTATCTCCTGGGAATGACTGAGGGGGTACTGCTTTACTTCAGGGGGCTGACATCCTGGCTTAAGATGCACAGTGACCGGAGACACAGGGAATTTCCCTATGTCTGTTTTTTATGTTGCCCATAAATCCTTCGGTACCCCCTCAAGAACAGCCTGGTCTACAAGGGTTAATTCTGATGGTTCAGTCTCAGGCAGGGCCAGTGTCGCTATTAAGGGACATAATATTTCCTCTGGGCCCCAAAATCTGCACATGTAGTGCCGTTAGGTTAACTGATGTGGCCGCAAGAAACTCTGGTCTACTGCTGTTGTGGCTGCCCCCGTGTCAACCAGGAATGGTACTGCCTTTCTGTTTCTGAGTATACAACAATGTACCTCGCACAACCTCTCCTCTCCATCCCTCAGTTTCAACCTTGCAAGCTACTTTTATCCATATATCAACAACTTCTTCACATCCACGATCCTTTATCCAACCATAAAGTGTCCTTTTGAATCTTCCTCCCTAAATCAGGGGGCCACCGTACTAGTACTCCTAGGGTTAAGATTCCCATACTTCATCCCTGCCTTCTCCAACACTGTCCACATTCTTCAGACCCTCTTTACCTCCTCTTTCCTTCACCAATGTTTTGGCTGTCTTATAACCTTCGAGTATACTAAAATTATTCCCCATTGCTCTTCAACTGTACCAGAACAATTCAGACATGTTTCCCCTCAGTTTCCTCAGAGCTTCCTCACTATATTCACCTAGTGTACTTTGTTGCTGAGATTCATTATACAAATTGAAGAGGGGATTTTTGCTTCTTGGAAAATGGAGATTTATGTATATCTCCGTTTTCCATCCCTTCTATTCTATTCCTAGCATGTTGCAGTTGTTTCCCATACAACCCGAATATCCTGTGTATAATTACACCTCCTCCAGTCCTTCATATACCCCAGGAGCAACACACAACCCTCGCAGATACTTATATATAAAAATAGTTTACTGATAACATAAAGATGACAAAGCGATGGACATTATACATAGAGATACAGATAACACAATACATAGAGGACACCACCACACACAGCCACCTCAGTTCCTGCCCACCCCGGATACTAAGCAAATGTGGCTAATAATGTATATGTATATACAGTATATCCAGAGTCCATCAATATACAGTCTACTGGATCTATTCTTCACATCCAATACCTGACCATTAGTACATGTACATATAGAGACTCCTGCATAAACAGCATATATAATCTAACTGGTAATGCAATTGCCGACTACAAATATCTATATGTACACATATAAAGTCTACTGGGATATTATACTTATATACATACCCACATACGCACACATATAACTTAGCTTGCTCCTGAAGTGCTGTTGTTCCAGTGGCTGGCAGGAAGAGAGAGAGCCTGCCTCACTCCCAACTTTCACCTATATCTTGCTGTGTCCCAGAACTCTTTTAGTGAACTCACCATCACCACCTCCTCAGGCCGAAAGTTCCATAGTCTCACTGCTTTTACCGTAAAGAATACTCTTCTATGTTTGTGTACAAACCTTCTTTCCTCCAGACGCAGAGGATGTCCCCTTGTCACAGTCCTGTGGATAAATAGAGGATGGAAGAGATCTCTGTACTGACCCCTGATATATTTATACATAGTTATTAGATCTCCCCTCAGTCATCTCTTTTTTAAATTGAATAACCCTAATGTTGATAATCTTTCAGGGTATTGTAGTCCCCCCATTTCAGTTATTACTTTAGTTGCCCTCCTCTGTAACCTCTCCAGCTCTGCTATGTCTGCCTTGTTCACAGGAGCCCAGAACTGTGCACAGTACTCAATGTGTGGTCTGACTAGTGATTTGTAAAGTGGTAGGACTATGTTCTCATCACAGGCATCTATGTTATTGGCCTCATCTTATTGGCCTTGGCAGCAGCTACCTGACACTGGTTTTTACAGCTTAGTTTGCTGTTCACTAAAATTCCTAGGTCCTTTTCCATGTCAGTGTTACCCAGTGTTTTACCATTTAGTATGTATGGGTGATTTGCATTATTCCTTCCTATGTGCATGACATATTCACTGCTGTCAAGTGTCCTCATAGAAACTGATTAAAATAGTTTGACATGACCGATCCCTCATGAAGCCATGCTGATATGGCGTTATTTGCTTATTTTTACTGAGGTACTCTAAGATAGCATTTCTTAGAAAACCTTCAAACAGTTTACCCACGACAGATGTTAAACTTACCGGCCTATAGTTTCTGGGCTCTGTTTTTGGACCCTTTTTGAATATTGGCACCACATTTGCTATGCACCAATCCTGTGGAACACTCCCTGTCAGTATAGAGTCCTTAAATATCAGAAATAAGGGTCTGGCTATGACATCACTTAATTCTCTTAGGATACGGGGGTGTATGCCATCCGGTCCTGGCGATTTGTCTATTTTAATCTATTTGAGACGCCGCTGTACTTCTTCCTGGGTCAGACAGGGCACTTTTAATGGGGAATTAACCTTTACATTCTGCATTTCATCTTACAGTTTATTTTCCTCCTCATCACTCTCTGCAACTCCCCCCTCATCACTCTGTATAGGGCAACACCTTCAGATTTATAGTTTTTACCATTTATATAATTGAAGAACATTTTAGGGTTAGTTTTGCTCTCTTTGGAAATTAATATCTCGGTCTCTAGTTTGGCTGCTTTTATTTGTTTTTTACATATTCTAGTTTTTCAGTGCTTCCTCACTACACTCCTGTTTTAGTGATTTAAATGATTTTTTTTTGTCATTTATTGCTTTCTTTACAGTTCTATTCATCCACATTGGTTTCTTCTTTTCCCTTAACCTTTTATTCCCATAAGGTACAGTTGTGTTCAAAATAATAGCAGTGTGTTTAAAAAAGTGAATAAAGCTCAAAATCCTTCTAATATCTTTTATTTCCATACACACAAATGCATTAGGAACACTACACATTCTATTCAAAATCAAAACATGAAGAAAAATATATCAAATTTGTGTTGTTCCTCTACAATAATTGAAGAAAAGTGAATATTAGACTGTTCAAAAAAAGCAGTGTTTGTATTCTTCTTTACAAACTCAAACATTCACTATATGAACTGAAAAATTTAGAAGATTTTGCTTTCCTTTGAATCACTTAACCAATATTTAGTTGTATAACCACTGTTTCTGAGAACTGCTGTACATCTGTGTTGCATGGAGTCAACCTGGAACCATGGCACCTGTAAACAGGTATTCCAACCCAGGATGATTGGACTGCATTCCACAGTTCTTCTCTATTTCTTGGTTTTGCCTAAGACACTGCATTTTTTTATGTCACCCCACAAGTTTTCTATTGGATTAAGATCCGGGGATTGGGCTAGCCACTCCATAACGTCAATCTTGTTGGTCTGGAACAAAGATGTTGCACGTTTACTGGTGTGTTTGTTGAAACACCTATTTCAAGGGCATTTCCTCTTCAGCATAAGGCCTCATGCACACGGTCGTGTTCCGCGGCCGGGAGCGGACCGTGGAAAGCCGGCCGGGATTCCTGCTGACAGCATGAGTGCACGGCGTCATTGGTTGCTATGACGCCGTACGCTTCATGCAGCCGCTGCTGTATAGAAATATACTATACTAGTTTATTACTGTACAGCAGCGGCTGCATGAAGCGCACGGCGTCATAGCAACCAATGACGCCGTGCGCTCATGCTGTCAGCAGGAGTTCCGACCGGGTTTCCAGGGTCCGCTCTCGGCCACGGAACACGGCCGTGTGCATGAGGCCTAAGGCAGCTTGACCTCTTCAAGTATTCTGATGTATTCAAACTGATCCATGATCCCTGGTATGCGATAAATAGGCCCAACACCGTAGTATGAGAAACATCCCCATATCATGATGCTTGTGCCACCATGCTTCACTGTCTTCACAATGTACTGTGGCTTGAATTCAGTGTTTGGGGGTCATCTGACAAACTGTCTCCGGCCACTAGACCCAAAAAGAAGAATCTTACTTTCATCACTCCACAAAATGTCTCTTTAGGCCAGTCAATGTGCTCTTTGGCAAATTTTAACTATTCCGCACGTCTTTTTTTCAACAGTGGGACTTTGCGGGGCCTTCTTGCAGATAGCTTGGCTTCACATAGGCGTCTTCTAATTGTAACAGTACTCACAGGTAACTTTAGACCTTCTTTGATCTTCCTGGAGCAGATTGTTGGCTGAGTCCTTGCCATTTTGGCTATTCTTCTATCCATTTTTTTCTTTCACGTCTTTCAGGTTTTGATTGCCATTTTAAAGCATTTGCGATCATTTTAGCTGAGCAGCCTAATATTTTCTGCACTTCTTTATATGTTTTCCCCTCTCCAATCAACTTTTTAATCAAGGTACACTGTTCTTCTGAACAATGTCTGAAATTACCAATTTTCCTCAGAATTTCAGAGAGAAATGCACTGTAGCCAGCATGTACAACATTTGCTGCCTTCCTTACTTAAATAAGGGCAATAATTGCCACCTGTTTTTCAAAGAATAAATGACCTCACTCATTGAACTCCATCAGCTGTTATTTTGAACATGCCCCTTTCAATAAGTGATTGAATTACAGAGAATCAGCAGCATGCATGTCATGACTGTTGGGTCTGTTGGGCTTCTATTACTCTACTACACCTGCTAGTAAATGATTTGCCATGTAGAAATATAATTTCTACCAAAAACAGTGATTGATCAGGTTAGTGATGTCTGACTGCTATTATTTAGAACACAACTGTATGTACCTCTCACAATTAGATTTTATGATGCTTTTAAAAAATATCCCATTTTGTGGCTGTATTTTTTTTTTAGGACTTTGTCCCAGTTAGTTAGGCCTATGGCCGCTCTTAGTTGGCTAAATTTAGCTTTTTTGAAGTTTGGTATTTTTGTTCCTTCCTGAAGAAACACTCATTTCCCAGGTGTCCCCCAACCTGCACATCTGTTGTTTTGTCAGTTCTATTAGTTAATACTAAGTCCAGTATGGCCATCCCTCTAGTCGGGTCCTGAACCAGTTCCAAAAGGTAATTGTCTTTGGTTATTGTCAAGAACCTGCTTCCTTTATGAGATATACAGGTTTCAGTTTCCCAGTCTATATCTGGGTACTTGAAGTCCCTCATAATAACGACCTCATTATGATCTGCCGCCTCGTCTATCTCATTTAGTAGTAGATTTTCTGTGGACTCTGGTATATTAGGTGGTTTATAATAAGCTCCTATTCGTATTTTATTATTGTTTTTGCCTTCCTGTATTTCTACCCACAGTGACTCCACATGTTCATGTCCCTCACTTATATCTTCTCGGACTGTGGACTTTAGACAGGACTTTACATGAAGGTAGACCCCTCCCCATCTCGTGATCAGAAACTAAACCCAACAATCATAGCTATTTTTAACTTTCAAGGTTCTTTATTAATATGGACTCAACTGTAAAAGGACTTTATACGTACGTTCCTTCAACAATCTCTTGAGCCAGTCAGGGAGGCACAGATATAATGTAAGATAAAAACTCTTACCATTCAGTGTAGCTGGCCAGCTAAGACTTGTCCTAGTTTGCTAATATAGCTTGTATATGTTTATGCAGCTGGACCTGCCAATAACCTTAATACAGTTCCTATGTTTATGTGTTACAGACAAAAGCAGAGTTATTTACTGTGACATCATATTTTGGATGTCATATAAATGTTATATTTTGTGTTCACAGAAGCAGAAAAAGATAATATGCCTTCAAGATAAATTTTGTAATGTAAGGTAAGCTCAGTGACACAGCAGAAACAACAGAAAGCATAGTGTTAATCTGTTGTTGCTAGGCAGAAGTCTAGACCAATCACAGCCAGCTTCTCACACAGCAAGAGTTTTCACCAATCAGCCAGCCTCACACACAGCCTGTCTGGGAATTCCCCTAGCATGAGCTGCTAGAATCATTATTCACCAGAGACAGTAGCTGAAGAGACATTCACTCCACTGAGAGCTGTGTTTTTATGGAAGCAGTGAGGGCAAAATTGGTATTTAGAACAGTTATATAATGTTCATATTGTTAGTATTGTGATTAGAACTGTATACTGAACCAGTTATATATGTGTTTACTTACAGTTCCACCAAATCAAATTGCCAGCATACAATTAGCATGCATACAGATTCCATATTGCAATCCAAATTGCATACAACCATACCAGATCATACTCAACCAATCTGCAAATAGTAATTGCTAACTGCATACTGCAAGTGAACTATTAGTTAGACCTCAGATATACCTCTCAGAGAAATCATAAAGTGCTTAAATAACTTAAAGTGAGAGTACAACATGTGTTTTGTACATGGACTATCTGCTGCGGAGGCGGCAGTGTTATATATGAAGAAAAGTTGAAGTTAATAAAGAAGTTATTTGGAGCATTTGGTGTGCTCTTTAAACCTACTGTTTCCATAGAACGGTGCTAGAGGAATTCTAGAGTAATAGACAGTCTGGTTAGACTAAAAGTCAGAGATATCGAAATTCTTATAATGCCACAGCGCAAAAGGCACTTCATAGTGCTGAGCCTGCCACATGCAGCGCTGCCTTTTATATCTGTCCGTCCTGGTCCGGATTATCCAAGTTGTCGGGAGATCAATAAAGTGTCCTTTAGTCGAGCCCCGAGTTGGGCACTAAGTTTTGTTGGGGCAAAACCCCCACCTCTATAATTGTCGGGGTCCCAATTGAAGTTTTTTTTATGAGCGCTCAGAGAGCGGACACAGACACACTGCTGAATCAGATTCTCTCTCTATTTTATTACATACAAGTATACATCTTTATAACACTACAGATAATCATAGACAAATCTGGCACACCACGAAGGGGGTGGAACTCAAAACGAATGATTTGATTCGTTATTCAAAAAAGGCAATACTTCCATACTATGGTAACAAAATTCTAATAATTAATAATTAAAAAGTTTCTGCAGCATCTTATATCAAAGTTGACATTCTTAAGCAGTACATTCCGAAACGGAAAAAAAAACAACATAACTTTCTTGGACATCAAACTCTGATAAGGGGAGTAAGGGAGCTGCTTACCCTGGCCTTGTAGCTAGAACATTTGGTTTATTCACAGCTGGCTCAGTAATTTTCCACATATGCACACGATGGAGGACATGTTTATACAAAATGGATTCCCATCCCTCTCACAGCTATGATATGAATAGTACCTGTGGCAACATCACCATTTTCTGAAGAGCAATCCCTGATGCCTATGAGATTTGACATTAGCTTTTAAAGAGCATCTGCCAGCAGATTTGTACCTGGCTGATCTGTTGCACATGCGCTTGGCAGCTGAAGTCATCAGTGTTGGTCCCATATTCAGCTGTACCCACATTGCTAAGAAAAATATTTTAATATATGCAAATGAGCTTCTAGGAGCAATGGGGGCATTATATCTAGAGACTCTGCTTCCTCTGAAACTGCAGCACCCTCTACACTTTGAATGACCAGAACACGCAGTGAAAACGTCTACACTGACTAGCCCTGTTGATCAAAGTGCAGAGGGCACGGCCGCTGCAGAGAAAGCAGAGCCTCTAAGTGTAATTGCACCACCTCCATTGCTGCTAGAGGCTCATTTGCATATAATAAGACATCATTTTTCTCAGCAATACGGGCACATATAAACATGAAACCAACACAGATGGCTTCAGCTGCTAAGTGCACATGTAACAGGTCAGGCAGTATTATGGGTACAAATCTGCTGACAAGTGCCCTTTAACTTGTTTATAGGGGGAATTGCTTTAGTAATATTTCTATAATAATCTTTAATAATCAAAACAAAAGGCTAAATGACCAGGGCAAATAACAGAGGAGACAGGAAACAAGCCTAATGGGTCCCTCCCATTACATGATATTTCTCAATCAACCATTACCCTGGCCCTGCGGGCTGGCCTGTTGCATCCAGATGAAATGAAGAAATGAAATTCTACCTGAAACCAAATTTCCTCAGCACAATCTACAAGTATTTCTATTCAATAAAATCAAATACTTTTGACACATCAATTGTGACACATTATGGATATTAACCAGTAATTTCGTATGAAGATTCAGTAAAGAGACTTATATAAAACAAGAAAAAAAACTACATTTTGGATTCATGTTTAACAAATTTACGAAAATAATGAGCAGATTTTTAAATATTACAAATTTTTTCGTTCTATAGATTTTTATTGAGGTTCTCGGTTTCAGTATACAAAACAAACAATGACCACCAGTCAAGTAAATAAATAAGCCATGAATTATATGAGATATACTGTATCAAGGTGGTAAAATAGGTAACAGGGTAGAAACGACTACCAATAATGTACTAATAGAGTAGAGATCTGTATAAAGTCAGTTCATGACAACTTTCAGCACATGGATTTACCAATTAACATTAAGTTAACAACACGCAGCGTCATCTGGCAGAGGCGGTCGGGTATACAGAAGGCCAGGAGTTTGAAAATAGAAGACCACAAGTCAAATAGTTTGGGGCAGGACCACAATATATGCATGAGGGATCCCTTCCCTCCACATCCTCTCCAACAGAAATGCAAGGTTCCAGTAAACATAAGACTGAGTCTTTGTGGAGTATAATATCATCATAACACCATCTTTATGTAGGATTCATAGTGGGAGGTGCACTTCAGACGAGTAGCGGTGAAACAATTGGCCTTGGACCATTGGGCAACAAAAAGGGTCTTTCCCATGTCTGACTCCCATGCTAAATAAGGTGTTGATCTGATAAAGAGATCCTTTGAGCCCAAATACGAGTGAATTTGGGCTCAAAGGATTTCTGCCCCTGTCGGTGTAGACCACTAACGGAGAAACTCAGAATTAGCTTTCGCCAGAAAAGACTGACCTTCGCTAAGAAGGTGGCATATATGTAGGTTTTTATAAAGGTCTTTGTGGGGGATGTGGTAATTATCATGGCGCTCCAAAAATGCTTTTAATGTATTTTGGGAGGTAATGTCTGACACCTTGCACACTCCCAGCACTGTCCAAGATCTCAGTGAAAGGTCAGGGAGAAGGCATTGCAATTACTGTACTCATTGGAGCCAACAATAGCAAGGAAGATAGGGGTGAAGCTCCCTGAGCATGATAGAGCTCCACAATGAGGTAGAGATAAAATATGAGGGAGCTTTAGTGGAAAATCTCTCATGCAAGTTAGGCTACTTTCACACTTGCGTTCAGAGCGGATCCGTCTGAGACGGATCCGCTCATATAATGCAGACGATGGATCCGTTCAGAACGGATCCATCTGCATTATATTGTAAAATAAATTCTAAGTGTGAAAGTAGCCGCAGACGGATCCGTCCAGACTTTACATTGAAAGTCAATGGGGGACGGATCCGTTTGAAAATTGCACCATATTGTGTCATATTGTTGCCCCCATTGACCTCCATTGTAAGTCTGGATGGATCTGTTTGCCTCCGCACGGCCAGGCGGACATCCGAACGCTGCAAGCTGCGTTCGGGTGTCCGCCTGCTGAGCGGAGCGGATCCCAAACGCTGCCAGACTGATGCATTCTGAGCGAATCCGCATCCACTCAGAATGCATTAGGGCTGGACGGATGCGTTCGGGGCCGCTTGTGAGAGCCTTCAAACGGAACTCACAAGCGGAGCCCCGAACACTAGTGTGAAAGTAGCCTAAGCTATAAGCAATGCCCTGAGATCTTGTAAGATAAGAGAACGTTTTATATGCACCCAAAGCTTGGAGAGATTACTCCCTCCCCATCTCCCAATTGATTAATACGGGATGCCAAGTAGTGAACATTGGGGAGACTAAGCCCTCCATATCTCCTATGTCGATTAAGGATACTCTTGGCTATGCAAGGCTTTTCTTTATTCCCAAAAACATATTCAGCAGGTGATTTACTTTGATAAAGAAGTGGGAGGCATGAGTATAGGTATCGTCCTAATGAGATACACAAATTTAGGTAGGGAATGTTGTTGAAACACTGCAATATGGCCCAACCAGGAAAGTTCAGTTTTCGCCCTTGGAGAGGAGAGGAGCGAAAGAAAGTTAGTCGCATCTAGCTTAGTTAGGTGGGAAGTGACTTGGATCCCCAGATAAGTGATTTGTGATGATTGGCAGTCCAAAGGAAATTGGGTATGTAAACAAGCTAGCAGAGAATGAGGAATAAATAGGAGTAGGGTTTGAAATTTCCCCTCATTAAAATTGTAATAGGAAGGAATACTGTATCGATTGATGAGTTCCTTGAATTTGTCTAGAGAGGTCATAGGATTGGGAACAAGTCAGACGAGACCCCGTTTGCTAATACTCGAGCTGAAGGCTGGGTATATAACACAGCAATGGCGTTCACCACTGGGTCCAGGAAGCCCAGCTTGCAAAGCACCGAGAAGACAAACGACCAATTCACCCAGTCGAATGCCTTCTCAGCGTCTAGGGTAACAAACACTGCAGGAATGGCTGCCCTATTAAAATAATCTATGAGATTCAATACTCTCCTTGTATTATCAGTAATCTGCCATCCCTGTACGAAACTTGCTTGGCCTTGAGGCACCAAAGATGGGATTATAGAAGCCAGTCTAGTGGTGCAGTGGCCGGGTTTGGGGTGGCCCCATTGCTATGCTGGGTCCCCTGGACACCATTGAGGTGTCACCATGTGTTGCTGCTCTCCAGAAGGGATGGTAAGCCGGGTGTGCACCCCAATGGGAAATCCAAGTCCAGAGAGTTAGGGTCTACAGTAAACCAGTGTGCTTCTTTATTGGAGAAATTCAGGTGCAAAACAATACAGATGAGGCTTATGGCTGGCTTCTCCAGTCTTCTCCCTGGCAGAAGAAGGATTTGATGCTGAGGAAAGGCCTTCAGAAGGCTGGTAACCTGGTCAAAGGCCCACGGTCTGTAGCTCAGTAGTCCGGGTGGCTCCTTGGTCACAGGGTTGGTTACCCATGGTCTGTGGCTCAGCGGTGGAGTGGAGAAACTCAGCATAAATAGATACATTGTAACACTTTCCGTCTCTTATAGACTTGCATTAGAGCTTGAAGTTATACTGAATGGCAATGACACAGCAGTTTTTCCAAACAAAAACAAGTTTTCAGACATAACAACAGAGCTAAACCACTCTAAAACATGGTCTTCTTTAAAGGCAGTCTGTCACCAGCGTTTCACTTTTTTAACCCTTCCCACAGCTCCCTAGCATGCTTACAGTTAATAAAAACGTTACCTTTGGCATCAATCCTGGACTTATAGAACCATCAAAAATGATTTTCATAAGATATGCAAATGAGGGCTCGCAAGTGCCCAGGGGCGGCGTTACTCTCTTAGGTGCCCTGCTTGCTCAGCCTTTTCATTGCGTCCCCCCGCCCCTTCCTACCCTCCGCCCGCCCATCCTTTCCCTCTGACCGCCTTTCTACTAACTTGTTATTCTGCCGATATCCCGCGCCTGCGCACTCATTCCTTTGGCTTGCACATGCGCACTGTGATGCCCATTCCTTGTACGGCATCACAGTAATTAATGCGCATGCGCCAATGGACCGCCCGCCTCCTTTGTTGTGTTTTTTCGCCGTTAGCCGGCGCATGCGCAATAGTTACTGTGATGCCGTACAAGGAATGGGCATCACAGTGCTCATTCGCCGGCCAAAAGAATGAGTGCGCAGGCGCGGTATATCGGCAGAATAACAAGTTAGTAGAAAGGCGGTCAGAGGGAAAGGATGGTAGGGGCGGGGGGACGCAATGAAAAGGCTGAGCAAGCAGGGCACCTAAGAGAGTAACGCCGCCCCTGGGCATTTGCGAGCCCTCATTTGCATATCTTATAAAGATCGTTTTTGATGGTTCTATAAGTCCAGGATTGATGCCAGAGGTAAAGTTTTTATTAACTGTAAGCATGCTAGGGAGCTATGGTAAGGGTTAAAAAAGTGAAATGCTGGTGACAGACTCCCTTTAAACTCCATGGCAGCGCTGGAAAATTACCAGTTTTCTATTCAAAGCCCTAGCAGTCTCTCAGTGTGCATTAACCTTTTCCACAGAGCTATGGAAATGCAGTGATAATGAACAGGATATATATTACAACATGCATATAAAATGCTGTAACATAGTAATAAACAGTATAAGTTAACCCTTCCAAGACAATTAAAGTAAGAAGTTTATTACTTTGCCTAGGGGAAATGGGCAAATGTCCAAACGTACAAGTACCCCCTTCTCTAGGGCACTACAGTGGCCAAAATGTTAGTGTATATCTTGAGATCAGTATTCAATAAAGAAATAGGCCGGAAATTTTGTCGAATGACCGGGGGCTTTCCGGCTTTGGGTAGGGTAACAATTACTGCTTCAAGCACTTCTTTAGGGAGGAGTCCAATCTCCATGGCACGAGACAGGGTCGAGTGTAGATGGGGAAGTAGTACGAGTTTGTAATAAGAATTGGTTAGGCCACCTGGGCCAGGGCTCTTATGATGGGGTAAAGAATAAATAGCATGTTCCACCTCCTCCTCCATCAAAGGAGCGCAGAGGGTCTCTGTTCATTCAGAGCTCAGACAAGGGAGTGTGATCGAATTTAGAAATGCTTCTTTTTCAACTTGTGGGGCTGCATGAAAGTTAGGGTCAGTCTGTAAGTTATATAACTCAGAATAGTAAGACATAAATCTATTTGCAATGGTTTTAGGTTCATACATCTTGTGCGATTTAGAAGAATTATATAAAAAGGGAATTTTAGATTTCAAGCCTCTAGAATGGAGTCTTTAAGCCAGTAGGCTACCCACCTTGTTAGCTTGGGAATAATACTGAACTTTACATTTTTTCCAGGGGGGTTTGTATTTATAAAGCAATCTCTCTCTCTCAATTGGGCAAGTAAAACATGGAGCTTCTCAGTCTGTTCCTGAGTGGGAGAGGATTTGTTTAAGGCCTTGACTGCGCTAATATGCAAGAGGAGGTCGGATGTTTCTTTCAGAGCTTTTTTGCCCTGTGTCCAAGCTTAATGGATATGCCCTGGATAAACACCTTGTGAGCCATCCATACAACTGAGGGATCAAGAACAGAAGAAGCATTAAACTGAAAGTATTCTTTTAAGGCTTGCCCAACCTCTGACTAATATATTGTGACTCTGAGATACTCATTAATTCTCCTGCGCAGGCTCAGTGAGGAAGCTGGCAGCAGGAGTGCGTCCTTCACTCACTGCACCTAATACTAAACGGGACGTCGCAGGTGTAGGATTTACGGGACACTGAGGAGAACTCGAAAGTCAATCAACTGGACCTGGGCGTGTCAAAGGGTGCGTAGACCGAGCCTCTAGGTGCTGAAGCAACGGCCTAATAGCACCTAGAGGCTCATTAGCATATTTTAAAAGTCTTTATTTTAAAAAGAATGGCAGCAGGCAGGGATTTATAAAGCATACTGTTATGTACTGCTGACAATAGAACATCGCTAATTTCAGTCCCCTACATAATGTTATTTCTCATGACAGAAACCCTTTAAGGAGCATATTTTTTGCATCATGGAGGCAGAAGAAATGCTAATATATGTATAAAGGTATCTGTTGAGGAGGCACTTGCCATCTCCCTAGGGAGAGCACTGGCAATCCACAAGAAGCCCAGTCTGCAAGTTGTCCCAGAGCTCTATACATGAAAAGGAAAACAATAATCCCGAATTAAAAGAAAGTAATCATAGGAACAAACGCCCACATAAAGAGACAATGAGAGACAAAGAAGGCAGCTGATAATGCCTCCCAATACCTGTGGGACCTGAGTCCAACAATAATACTGAGTCCAGGCAGTAAGCAAACGGGTCCACAGTGAATCCTAAACGATTCTTCTTGTGCCTAGAGGTGACTAGGTGCCATTCTTGCTCCAGAGACGTGGGACAGGTTGGTTGTAGGCGAAGGTTCTTTCAGCGGCATGTTCGAAATTTAAAGACAGATCTCCCTTCCTCCACTGTAAACAAGCGGTTCTTGTGCACCAAATACTTCACCGGATAACCCCAACGATATTCAATTGAATGCTCGCTGAGAGCTGCAGTGATAGGTGCTAGATTGCGGCGTAGCTGTAAGTTTGCAGCCGAAAGATCGGTAAATAGTTTCACCATCTGAAACGGGGCAGGTAGTGTATCCAGCTTCCTGGCTGCTGCCAAAACACCTTCTTTAACATGGAAAAAATTAATCCATGCCAGTACATCCATGGGCATGGATTCTGATAGATGCTTGGGCCTGGTTATTCTGTAGACCTGATCAATAATAATGTCCAACTAAGAGCGTAAGTGGAGTAAAAGCTTTACTGCATGAGATCTTGTATATAAGCTTGCAACCCCAATGGTTCTATATCCTCTGGAATCCCACAATTTTTAAGTTATTGCGGCAGGAGTGGTCCTCCAAGTCCGCTATCTTAACAATGACAGAATCGTAGATGTATAGTGCCATTTTTTGTGTTTATCATAGATTGATTCAAACGGAACTATGGTAATAGATGTAATTTGTTTTGATCTGCCTGGCCATTGATTTCTATTGTGAGATAAACCGTGAAAACACTTTGCATGTGCATTCACAGCTACCTATTGGATTGCAGTCTACATTAACTCAATGATTCAAGATTGGAAAGATGCCTTTCAGTGAACTGTGGACATGTTGTTATACATGTTTATTTCATTGTGGAAAGACAAGACACTTCTGAATGTGGAATAACAAAAGATACACTTCATGCAAAGTACAGTGGATATAAAAAGTCTACACACCCCTGTTAGGCTACTTTCACATTAGCATTCGGGGCTCCGCTTGTGATTTCCGTTTGAAGGCTCTCACAAGCGGCCCCGAACGGATCCGTACTGCCCTAATGCATTCTGAGTGGATGCGGATCCGCTCAGAATGCATCAGTCTGGCAGCGTTTGGGTGTCCGCCTGGCCATGCGGAGGCAAACGGATCCGTCCAGACTTACAATGTAAGTCAATGGGGACGGAGCCGTTTGAAGTTGACACAATATGGCTCAATTTTCAAAAGGATCCGTCCAGACTTTACATTGAAAGTCAATGGGGGACGGATCCATTTGAAAATTGAGCCATATTGTGTTAACTTCAAACGGATCCGTCCCCATTGACTTACATTGTAAGTCTGGACAGATCCGTTTGCCTCCGCATGGCCAGGCGGACACCCGAACACTGCAAGAGGCGTTCAGGTGTCCGCCTGCTGAGCGGAGGCCAAACGCTGCCAGACTGATCGTCTGAGCTACTTTCACACTTAGAATTTTTTCTAAAATATAATGCAGACGGATCCGTTCTGAACGGATCCCATCATCTACATTATATGAGCAGATCCGTCTGTGCAGACCCCAGACGGATCCGCTCTGAACGCAAGTGTGAAAGTAGCCTTAAAATGTCAGGTTTCTGTGCTGTAAAAAAAGGAGACAACGATAAATAATTTCAGAACTTTAATGTGACCTATAAACTGTACCACTCAATTGAAAAACAAACTGAAATCTTTTAGGTAAAGGGAAGAAAACAAAAAAAACTAAAATAATGTGGTTGCATCTTATAACTGGGGATGTAGATGTGTTCAGAATTAAGCAATCAAAATCAAAATCAAGTTAAATAGGAGTCAGCATACACCTGCCATCATTTAAAGTGCCTCTGATTAACCCCAAATAAAGTTCAGCTGCTCTAGTTGGTCTTTCCTGAAATTTTCTTAGTCGCATCCCACAGCAAAAGCCATGGTCCACAGAGAGCTTCCAAAGCATCAGAGGGATCTCATTGTTAAAAGGTATCAGTCAGGAGAAGGGTACAAAAGAATTTCCAAGGCATTAGATATACCATGGAACACAGTGAAGACAGTCGTCATCAAGTGGAGAACATATGACACAACAGTGACATTATCAAGAACTGGACGTTGTCACGAACTATGGATCCGATCGTTCCGGATCCCACAGCTGTGACGTAGTGGTCTGTGACGGAGTCTGCGCACACACAGAGACCTCACGTGACCGGGGTATTACCATCCGGCTAACACCCCCCCACTACACTTCGGTAACTGCCACCACGTGGGTTCCCGGTCCACGAGCCGACTATCCGAGTAATTCACTATCACACAGATCAGTGGATGAACCGGATATCACTTACTGACCAACCGCAGTCAATCACCCCCAGCTACAATTCCTAAATGCAATTTAACTAACTACCTGGTAACGTCTCTTTAAAGGCAAGGTACGTTGTTCAGCAGCTTAGAATATGGAAGGCTTGGCTATTTAGATTTTATAATCTTTAATAAGCGGTAAAAAGCAGTACATACAAGTCTAATGAAAATGACTATAAATCTACAGAATAATAATAACAATATAAATAATCACGACAGTTCAAATGAAAGGGAAAAAAATGAAAGAATACTTAGTTTCTCTGGAGGGTTTCAGATGGTCGTTCATATGTCCTTTTTGAATCCTTGCAACCCCCTTTTCAGTATGTATCAGGGGAGACCCTCAAAGTTCTTCTGATACAGGGATATGCCGTCAATGTCCAATTAAGTGTCTGGTGATGTTCCATGGGTCTCTCTCCTCTGTCCTTGTGCACCGATTTTTATGAACTCTCCCATGGGCAGGAGACTTACTCCTGTCAGCCAATGGCAGCAGAGGGACTGTGAAGCCTAGGGATTGGCCCCCAAGTGTTTTATGACCCCATCAAAGTTCAGTTCCTACAATGAGGATTATACTTAAGCCCGTATCTCCCTGATACATCAGCATATTTTTATATAGAATACATATTTGCAATCCTTATTTATTTACCTACAGAATGAGACCACACACGGTAATGCTGGGACCTGTAGTTCTTCTACCACCCATAGGTCAGCTACAGAATCACATCCTCTGGTCATATTTGATACCCAATTAACCACAATACTCTGTAGAGCCTGGATCTGGTGTCAGAAAGGGCATAAGTTGATTCATAAATGAAATATGAAAGTGGACTGGTTTTATGCCCAGAGCTAATTAAGGGGCTATTAGCTCTCCTCAAACCAGACCTGGAAATTAATGACGTCACGCTCCAGCCAGGCTTGACAGCGAGCTGATCTTATCTTAAAGGACAGGATGAGCTGGGCCTGGTATAGCCTTTATGACCTTTTATAGCTGGCCTCACAGAGTAGTGGTAATAAAAGTGTCCATCTATATCATAGGTGACCCAGGCTTGAGGAAGATGAGAGTTCACTGTTTTTTTTTTTACATAGGCCAGAAGTAGAGTTGAGCGAACACCTGGATGTTCGGGTTCGAGAAGTTCGGCCGAACATCCCGGAAATGTTCGGGTTCGGGATCCGAACCCGATCCGAACTTCGTCCCGAACCCGAACCCCATTGAAGTCAATGGGGACCCGAACTTTTCGGCACTAAAAAGGCTGTAAAACAGCCCAGGAAAGAGCTAGAGGGCTGCAAAAGGCAGCAACATGTAGGTAAATCCCCTGCAAACAAATGTGGATAGGGAAATGAATTAAATTAAAAATTAAATAAATAAAAATTAACCAAAATCAATTGGAGAGAGGTTCCATAGCAGAGAATCTGGCTTCCCGTCACCCACCACTGGAACAGTCCATTCTCAGATATTTAGGCCCCGGCACCCAGGCAGAGGAGAGAGGTCCCGTAACAGAGAATCTGTCTTCATGTCAGCAGAGAATTAGTCTGCATGTCATAGCAGAGAATGAGGCTTCACGTCAGCCACCACTGCAACAGTCCATTGGCATATATTTAGGCCCAGCACACACACAGGCAGAGGAGAGAGGTCCCGTAACAGAGGATCTGGCTTCATGTCAGCAGAGAATCAGTCTGCATGTCATAGCAGAGAATCAGGCTTCACGTCAGCCACCACTGCAACAGTCCATTGGCATATATTTAGGCCTAGCACACAGGCAGAGGAGAGAGGTCCCGTAACAGACAATCTGGCTTCATGTCAGCAGAGAATCAGTCTGCATGTCATAGCAGAGAATGAGGCTTCACGTCAGCCACCACTGCAACAGTCCATTGTCATAAATTTAGGCCCAGCACCCAGGCAGAGGAGAGAGGTCCCGTAACAGACAATCTGGCTTCATGTCAGCAGAGAATTAGTCTGCATGTCATAGCAGAGAATCAGGCTTCATGTCAGCCACCACTGCAACAGTCCATTGGCATATATTTAGGCCTAGCACACAGGCAGAGGAGAGGTTCATTCAACTTTGGGTAGCATCGCAATATAATGGTAAAATGAAAATAAAAATAGGATTGAATGAGGAAGTGCCCTGGAGTCCAATAATATATGGTTATGGGGAGGTAGTTAATGTCTAATCTGGACAAGGGACGGACAGGTCCTGTGGGATCCATGCCTGGTTCATTTTTATGAACGTCAGCTTGTCCACATTGGCTGTAGACAGGCGGCTGCGTTTGTCTGTAATGACGCCCCCTGCCGTGCTGAATACACGTTCAGACAAAACGCTGGCTGCCGGGCAGGCCAGCACCTCCAAGGCATAAAAGGCTAGCTCTGGCCACGTGGACAATTTAGAGACCCAGAAGTTGAATGGGGCCGAACCATCAGTCAGTACGTGGAGGGGTGTGCACACGTACTGTTCCACCATGTTAGTGAAATGTTGCCTCCTGCTAACACGTTGCGTATCAGGTGGTGGTGCAGTTAGCTGTGGCGTGTTGACAAAAGTTTTCCACATCTCTGCCATGCTAACCCTGCCCTCAGAGGAGCTGGCCGTGACACAGCTGCCTTGGCGACCTCTTGCTCCTCCTCTGCCTTGGCCTTGGGCTTCCACTTGTTCCCCTGTGACATTTGGGAATGCTCTCAGTAGCGCGTCTACCAACGTGCGCTTGTACTCGCGCATCTTCCTATCACGCTCCAGTGCAGGAAGTAAGGTGGGCACATTGTCTTTGTAGCGTGGATCCAGCAGGGTGGCAACCCAGTAGTCCGCACAGGTTAAAATGTGGGCAACTCTGCTGTCGTTGCGCAGGCACTGCAGCATGTAGTCGCTCATGTGTGCCAGGCTGCCCAGGGATAAGGACAAGCTGTCCTCTGTGGGAGGCGTATCGTCATCGTCCTGCCTTTCCCCCCAGCCACGCACCAGTGATGGACCCGAGCTGCGTTGGGTGCCACCCCGCTGTGACCATGCTTCATCCTCATCCTCCTCCACCTCCTCCTCATCCTCGTCCTCCTCGTCCTCCAGTAGTGGGCCCTGGCTGGCCACATTTGTACCTGGCCTCTGCTGTTGCCAAAAACCTCCCTCTGAGTCACTTCGAAGAGACTGGCCTGAAAGTGCTAAAAATGACCCCTCTTCCTCCTCCTCCTCCTCCTCCTCCTCCTCCTCCTGGGCCACCTCCTCTTCCATCATCGCCCTAAGTGTTTTCTCAAGGAGACATAGAAGTGGTATTGTAACGCTGATAACGGTGTCATCGCCACTGGCCATGTTGGTGGAGTACTCGAAACAGCGCAACAGGGCACACAGGTCTCGCATGGAGGCCCAGTCATTGGTGGTGAAGTGGTGCTGTTCTGTAGTGCGACTGACCCGTGCGTGCTGCAGCTGAAACTCCACTATGGCCTGCTGCTGCTCGCACAGTCTGTCCAGCATGTGCAAGGTGGAGTTCCACCTGGTGGGCACGTCGCATATGAGGCGGTGAGCGGGAAGGCCGAAGTTACGCTGTAGCGCAGACAGGCGAGCAGCAGCAGGATGTGAACGCCGGAAGCGCGAACAGACGGCCCGCACTTTATGCAGCAGCTCTGACATGTCGGGGTAGTTGTGAATGAACTTCTGCACCACCAAATTCAGCACATGCGCCAAGCAAGGGATGTGCGTCAAATTGGCTAGTCCCAGAGCTGCAACGAGATTTCGCCCATTATCACACACCACCAGGCCGGGCTTGAGGCTCACCGGCAGCAACCACTCGTCGGTCTGTTGTTCTATACCCCGCCACAACTCCTGTGCGGTGTGGGGCCTGTCCCCCAAACATATGAGTTTCAGAATGGCCTGCTGACGTTTACCCCGGGCTGTGCTGAAGTTGGTGGTGAAGGTGTGTGGCTGACTGGATGAGCAGGTGGAAGAAGAGGAGGAGGAAGCCGAGAAGGAGGAGGTGGCAACAGGAGGCAAAGAATGTTGCCCTGCGATCCTTGGCGGCGGAAGGATGTGCGCCAAACAGCTCTCCGCCTGGGGCCCAGCTGCCACTACATTTACCCAGTGTGCAGTTAGGGAGATATAGCGTCCCTGGCCGTGCTTACTGGTCCACGTATCTGTGGTTAGGTGGACCTTGCCACAGATGGCGTTGCGCAGTGCACACTTGATTTTATCGGATACTTGGTTGTGCAGGGAAGGCACGGCTCTCTTGGAGAAGTAGTGCCGGCTGGGAACAACATACTGTGGGACAGCAAGCGACATGAGCTGTTTGAAGCTGTCTGTGTCCACCAGCCTAAATGACAGCATTTCATAGGCCAGTAGTTTAGAAATGCTGGCATTCAGGGCCAGGGATCGAGGGTGGCTAGGTGGGAATTTACGCTTTCTATCAAATGTTTGTGAGATGGAGAGCTGAACGCTGGCGTGTGACATGGTTGAGACGCTTGGTGACGGAGGTGGTGGTGGTGGTGTTGGTGGTACATCCCCTGTTTGCTGGGCGGCAGGTGCCAACGTTCCTCCAGAGGCGGAGGAAGAGGCCGAGGCGGCAGCAGCAGAATAGGCCGAGGCGGCAGCAGCAGAAGAGGTAGCAGGGGGAGCCTGAGTGACTTCCTTGGTTTTAAGGTGTTTACTCCACTGCAGTTCATGCTTTGCATGCAGGTGCCTGGTCATGCAGGTTGTGCTCAGGTTCAGAACGTTAATGCCTCGCTTCAGGCTCTGATGGCACAGCGTGCAAACCACTCGGGTCTTGTCGTCAGCACATTGTTTGAAGAAGTGCCATGCCAGGGAACTCCTTGAAGCTGCCTTTGGGGTGCTCGGTCCCAGATGGCGGCGGTCAGTAGCAGGCGGAGTCTCTTGGCGGCGGGTGTTCTGCTTTTGCCCACTGCTCCCTCTTTTGCTACGCTGTTGGCTCGGTCTCACCACTGCCTCTTCCTCCGAACTGTGAAAGTCAGTGGCACGACCTTCATTCCATGTGGGGTCTAGGACCTCATCGTCCCCTGCATCGTCTTCCACCCAGTCTTGATCCCTGACCTCCTGTTCAGTCTGCACACTGCAGAAAGACGCAGCAGTTGGCACCTGTGTTTCGTCATCATCAGAGACATGCTGAGGTGGTATTCCCATGTCCTCATCATCAGGAAACATAAGTGGTTGTGCGTCAGTGCATTCTATGTCTTTCACCGCTGGGGAAGGGCTAGGTGGATGCCCTTGGGAAACCCTGCCAGCGGAGTCTTCAAACAGCATAAGAGACTGCTGCATAACTTGAGGCTGAGACAGTTTCCCTGGTATGCATGGGGGTGATGTGACAGACTGATGGGGTTGGTTTTCAGGCGCCATCTGTGCGCTTTCTGCAGAAGACTGGGTGGGAGATAATGTGAACGTGCTGGATCCACTGTCGGCCACCCAATTGACTAATGCCTGTACCTGCTCAGGCCTTACCATCCTTAGAACGGCATTGGGCCCCACCATATATCGCTGTAAATTCTGGCGGCTACTGGGACCTGAGGTAGTTGGTACACTAGGACGTGTGGATGTGGCAGAACGGCCACGTCCTCTCCCAGCACCAGAGGGTCCACTAACACCACCACGACCATGTCCACGTCCGCGTCCCTTACTAGATGTTTTTCTCATTGTTATGGTTCACCACAACAACAAATATATTATTTGGCCCAATGTATTGTATTCAAATTCAGCGGGATATAAATTTGAGGCCTAGTATTTAGGCGCTGGGTGACCGGTATGGATTTAGTGACAGAATTAGACTTGGAAATGCACAGAAGCGTGTGTGTGAAGTTATTCTGAATGACCCTATGTGCACCTTCAATATGATCTACCCTTTTAGGGATAGATTTCAAATAGCTCTGATATAGCAGAAACGACTAAATTATGAAATTGCTAAATTGGGAATTGTATTTCAACCCAGAACAAAAAATGTGCTTTGACGGACACTAAATAACTTTCCCAGCCACAACAGGACAGCGGTAACGAGAGATTTAGCGGGATATAAATTTGAGGCCTAGTATTTAGGCGCTGGGTGACAGGTATGGGTTTAGTGACAGAATTAGATTTGGAAATGCACAGTAGCGGGTGTGTGAAGTTATTCTGAATGACCCTATGTGCACCTTGAATATTATATACCCTTTTAGGGATAGATTTCAAATAGCTCTGATATAGCAGAAACCACTAAATTATGAAATTGCTAAATTGGGAATTGTATTTCAACCCAGAACAAGAAATGTGCTTGAACGGACACTAAATAACTCGCCCAGCTACAGCACTAGGGACAGATTTAGCTGGATATAAATTTGAGGCCTAGTATTTAGGCGCTGGGTGACCGGTATGGATTTAGTGACAGAATTAGACTTGGAAATGCACAGAAGCGTGTGTGTGAAGTTATTCTGAATGACCCTATGTGCACCTTGAATATTATATACCCTTTTAGGGATAGATTTCAAATAGCTCTGATATAGCAGAAACCACTAAATTATGAAATTGCTAAATTGGGAATTGTATTTCAACCCAGAACAAGAAATGTGCTTGAACGGACACTAAATAACTCGCCCAGCTACAGCACTAAGGACAGATTTAGCGGGATATAAATTTGAGGCCTAGTATTTAGGCGCTGGGTGACAGGTATGGGTTTAGTGCCAGAATTAGACTTGGAAATACACAGTAGCGGGTGTGTGTGAAGTTATTCTGAATGACCCAATGTGCACCTTGAATATTATATACCCTTTTAGGGATAGATTTCAAATAGCTCTGATATAGCAGAAACCACTAAATTATGAAATTGCTAAATTGGGAATTGTATTTCAACCCAGAACAAGAAATGTGCTTGAACGGACACTAAATAACTCGCCCAGCTACAGCACTAGGGACAGATTTAGCTGGATATAAATTTGAGGCCTAGTATTTAGGCGCTGCGTGACAGGTATGGGTTTAGTGACAGAATTAGACTTGGAAATACACAGTAGCGGGTGTGTGTGAAGTTATTCTGAATGACCCAATGTGCACCTTGAATATTATATACCCTTTTAGGGATAGATTTCAAATAGCTCTGATATAGCAGAAACCACTAAATTATGAAATTGCTAAATTGGGAATTGTATTTCAACCCAGAACAAGAAATGTGCTTGAACGGACACTAAATAACTCGCCCAGCTACAGCACTAGGGACAGATTTAGCTGGATATAAATTTGAGGCCTAGTATTTAGGCGCTGGGTGACCGGTATGGATTTAGTGACAGAATTAGACTGGGATATGGCCAAAAAATAAACAGACTATTGCTGGTTAAATGCACTTGGTGTGACAGCTTCACCCTGATGTAGGCTTTAGCCAAAAAACAACCACACCATTGAGGGTTAAATGCACTTGGTGACAGGCGCAGCTTGCCCCTGATTTAGTATATGGCCAAAAAATGAACAGACTATTGCTGGTTAAATGCACTTGGTGTGACAGCTTCACCCTGATGTAGGCTTTAGCCAAAAAACAACCACACCATTGAGGGTTAAATGCACTTGGTGACAGGCGCAGCTTGCCCCTGATTTTGTATATGGCCAAAAAATGAACAGACTATTGCTGGTTAAATGCACTTGGTGTGACAGCTTCACCCTGATGTAGGCTTTAGCCAAAAAACAACCACACCATTGAGGGTTAAATGCACTTGGTCGCAGCTTGTGCTGGCGCACCACAAGACACAAAATGGCCGCCGATCACCCCAGAAAAATGTGACTGACAAACGGTCTGTGCAGCCTAAAAACAGTGAGCAATTGAGGATCAGCAGCTCAATGATCCACAGCTGCAGATCGATCAGTTAATCAAGTCCTTTGGAGGAGTTAATCTGCCTAATCTCGCCCTACTGTCGCAGCCGCAACCTCTCCCTACGCTAATCAGAGCAGAGTGACGGGCGGCGCTATGTGACTCCAGCTTAAATAGAGGCTGGGTCACATGGTGCTCTGGCCAATCACAGCCATGCCAATAGTAGGCATGGCTGTGATGGCCTCTTGGGGCAAGTAGTATGACGCTTGTTGATTGGCTGCTTTGCAGCCTTTCAAAAAGCGCCAAGAAAGCGTCACAAAAGCGCGAAGAAAGCGACGAACACCGAACCCGAACCCGGACTTTTACGAAAATGTCCGGGTTCGGGTCCGTGTCACGGACACCCCAAAATTCGGTACGAACCCGAACTATACAGTTCGAGTTCGCTCATCCCTAGCCAGAAGCATATAAGATGGCTACCCAGAGGAATTATGTATGTATGCCAGCACAGACGTCCCTCCAAAATTGATAAAAAGACGAGATGAAAACTGGTCTGGGAGGCTACCAAAAGGAACCTACAGCAACATTAAAGGAGCTGCAGGAATATCCGTCAAGTACTGGCTGTGTGGTACATGTGACAACAATCTCCCATATTCTTTATATGTCTGGGCTATGGGGTAGAGTGCCAAGACGAAAGCCTTTTCTTACGAAGAAAAACATCCAAGCTAGGCTACATTTTGCAAAAACACATCTGAAGTCTCCCAAAGGAAAGTGGGAAAAGGTGTTATGGTCTGATGAAACGAAGGTTGAACTTTTTGGCCATAATTCCAAAAGATATGTTTGGCGCAAAAACAACACTGCACATAGCATAGTGGTGGCAGCATCATGCTTTGGGGCTGTTTTTCTTCAGCTGGAACTGAAGTTAAGCTAGAGTGAATTATGAACAGTTCCAAATACCAGTCAATATTGGCACAAAAACTTCAGGCTTCTGCTAGAAAGCTGAACATGAAGAGGAACTTCATCTTTCAGCATGACAACGACCCAAAGGTCGACTTGGTATATCCAAGTCAACAAAGGAATGGCTTCACCAGAAGAATATAAAAGTTTTGGAATGGCCCAGCCAGAGCCCAGACCTGAGTCCGATTGAAAATCTGTGGGGTGATCTAAAGAGAGCTGTGCACAGGAGATGCCCTCGCAATCTGACAGATTTGGAGTGTTTTTGCAAAGAAGAGTGGGCAAATCTTGCTATGTCAGATTGTGCAATGCTGATAGACTCATACCCAAAAAGTGAGACTGAGTGCTGTAATAAAATCAAAAGGTGCTTCAACAAAGTATTAGTTTAAGGGTGTGCACACTTATGCAACCATATTATTTTATTTTTATATTTGTTTCTTCCCTCTACCTAAAAGATTTCAGTTCTGAAATGATTTGTCTTTGTCTCATTTTTTTTTACATCACAGAAACAGGGGTGTGTAGACTTTTTATATTCACTGTATATATGAGAAAGATAAAGTTAAGTCCGTAAAATGCGTTTATTGACTTAGGATATTAAGGGTAAGGACGTCAAATGTAGTATTTTCTGAATCACTACCTGTTTCATTTGCCAAAGAGGACTTGTGTTTCTGTAGAACTGAGCTTCTTGGTTAGCTACAAGCTATGCAAGTATACATGGCACCTGGATGGGTAGGATGCACCTGTTTTATGGAAGAGGAGAGCATCAGAGTTGGAGGAATGTTTCTACTAGGGATGAGCTAATCGAATTTGGATGAAACATCCAAAGTCAATTCACAAAAAAACTTTGTTAGAATACTGTACAGAGCGAGCGCTCCATACAGTATTATAATGTATTGGCTCCTATGAGCTGAAGTTATTACTTTGCAAAGTCTCGCGAGACTTCGGGTAATAACGTCAGAAAAAAATTTCTACTGTTAAAAACCTTTTACTAAACTCAGTTTCGGCTCCAAGTTGGAACCGAACCCGAGTCCGATAAAAGGGTTTTTACTGTAGAAATTAATTTGGAAACTAACCCGAGTTCGGTAAAAGGTTTTTACAGTAAAAATTTATTTCTGAAGTTATTACCCGAAGTCTCGCGAGACTTTGCAAAGTAATAAGTTCAGCTCATAGGAGCCAATACATTCTAATACTGTACGGAGCGCTCGCTCTGTACAGTATTCTAACGAAGTTATACGCAAATCGACTTTGAATGTTTCATCCAAAGTCGATTTGCGCATCACTAGTTTCTACCAGGTAACAGAGGGGGAGATCCTGGAGATCTCCGGCTGAGTGATGAAACTAGTGATGAAATAAGGGAAGAGGTTAAAATATTTAAAGGGGTTGACCATTTTATGTTTAACATGCAATTTACTAATATATACTGTGACACAGTGAGGGGTTGTGTCTGGCAAGGCAAGCATTTTCCTCCCAGCATGTGCGGCTGGGCTGGTTTGCAGCCAGGTGAGGTCAAATACCGGACCGGAGTTTAAGTGCCGGTCCGGGTTTTGGCAGCACCTGGCTGTTCTTAAATAGGCAGCTGAGCTCAGCAGAGATATCTCTGTTTTTGGGATCTGAGGCTTTTTGCCGTGCTGGAGGGCTGAGAGCCGCATGCTAGGGAAACAGACCATCTAATGCATGCTGTGGACTACTGGAGGCAGAACTGCCAGCAAGGTGACTTATGTTATATGGACTTTCCATTGTGTGTAAATTAACACCAAGACTGCAACGTTACGTGCTGTTTTGTGCAATTCCCTCAAATGTGAATAAACACTGATATTTTGAGTTAAGAACTTGTACAGAGTTCTACCAGAGCAAAACCCCACAATACTTATTTGAAATTCTTCACAGATTGTGCTGAGTGGTATGATATTAAAGGGAATATGTCATCTGAAAATTATGGCACATTCCATTTATATTTAACATATTTTTAAAGAACTTTTATGATGTTCATTTTTTATTTTTCCATGTCACTATCTATATTTAAACATAAACTATAAAATCCAGCAGTGGCCAATAATAGGTGTGGTCAGATCACTTTACTGCAGTTACCTGCTTATCTGTCATTCTAATCCTGCGAATGATATGACCTCTGTGTACAGATAAGCCAGGATCCACCATTTACAATCGGTGATTGTCAAAGCATCTATTCCTTCCTTGTACAATGACCTCTGCACAGGTCACAGAGCATGCCTAAAAAACTCTCCCACATTAGTCAATGGGGCTGCCGTAAAGCAATTTTCTTAATGCTTTCTAAATGCGGTTAACAACAGCTCAGGCAAGATGGCCGCCCTTATAATCATGTTCAGGAAACAGATTAAAATCTGCAATTAGAAAATAAAAACAGATTAGAAAAAAGGACATGTTGCTGTCTGGTTTTATCCGGTAGAATTTTTTTGGGGGTGACACATTTCCTTTTGAATGGACCACACGGTACTCCTGTTGTGAAAATGTCCACTGGTGGAAGGGCCAGACATGTCCATCTTTAACTTCCACTGAAAAAACAAAGCCTGCAAATAGAAGAGTGGCTTTATCCTGTATTCCCTTCCTTGCACCATAGCCTGAAGAAATTTGGCTTGTAGCACGCTCACTATGATGACTAAGAGGAAGCTAAAGTATGGCTCTAAGGCTTGAGGCGCCTTACCTTAGGAAAAAGGCTCAGAAGGGGAGGTATTTATCGTCTCCGTATCTTCTGGCAATGTCACAGGAGGAGGGCTTTTAATCCCGTGCGCTCCTGGAAAGGAGACACCTCATGATGGGAACAATCCTGAACATAAAACAAGCAGGAAGGAGCAGCCTAGGGCTTCTAACGATTCCCGAAGCAGCAGGGGTACCTGTGAAGTAACTGGATCTGCCTGGACTTACCACTTGGTCCTACCCGGGTGTAGGCCATTAATATACAATGTCCCTATGATGACAGTCCGTACAAGGGGGGAGAGAACAAGAGCTCTAAAAAAGGCACACTTTAAGTAAGTTGCTACATTTTTGTTAAATGCAATCATGACAATCAGTGCATAAAATCACATTGCGGCACCTAGACAGAGAATACACACAATGGTCAGGTTATCTTAAACGTTGCATAACTTGTAAACTGGTACAATAAGTGCAAAAATTATTAAATAGCATGAAAATCACAAAGAGCTCAGGTATCACGTTTGAGTCCTTTCTTTGGGTGCAAACTTTTACGTTGCAATAAAACATTTGATAAAATAGTGCAAATTTTAATACGAGGATAGGCTCAACAATAACTTGAGTCCTTTTTCCTGGAAATGCTTGAAGTTGTAGAATCCTCTGGGTACTGATAAAAGTCAATTTGTAATCTACAGGGTAAAAGTTAATTGTAATCCAAAGTGTTAAAATGTCATAAGAGCAGCAAACAGGCTATCAAGTAACCTGAGAAAGGTTATAAAACTGTTAACTTGGACATGAGGGGGTTAAGTGCTGATGGGGGGAGTCCTTACTGCCATGACCATCTGGATGAGGACAACCACTGGCAACCTGAAAGATAAAACATTAACATTGCACACAAAAGGCCAAACAGGTCCTCACCCGTCAGGAAACCAGTCCATGGCGTGGCTCTCAAACAATGTCACTGAAGGATTTTTCTTATCATGGGGACACCTTACAGGAAGGTGTCCAGCTTCTCGTCACTGCTGGAGCTGCTAAATCTCATCAGAGGTGGTTCCTGCCTCTGCTGGTAGCTCATGGTAGCATTGGTGGTAGTGCGCCACCGCCCTCTACTGGTGGCTCTGGGTACTGGTTGGGCGGGCAATCTTGAAAAAGCAGAAGTTACACGCTGCAGCCCGGGATCCACAGCCGGTACAGGAGGTGTAAGAACCTCTGGCTGCAGGGGCGCAGGAAGAGAGGGGACAGCTGCTTGAGGCTGCTTCCAGGGAAGAAGGTATGGTGGCCTGAGGTAGGGCTTCACCTTAGGGTTAAAGGTCAGGACCGAATTATTGATTTGTCCTACCCTCAGGGTTGGCGGCGGCGACAGATCCGGGATGAGAGGCGCAGGCTCAGGTTGGGGCTTCTCTCGGAACTGCATGCGGCCATCTGGGGTTTCTTGGAGACACCTGACACGGCCTGCAGAGCCTGGGTCCTCCTGCCAGGACTCTGGGGTGACGGCAGGGGAGAGTGGCTTGTCCAATAGAGTGACTCCGGCGGCAAAGAGTCCTTGCATGGACCACATTGGGGTGTACCCAATCTGGTCCCCCACATAAAGGTTGTGTCTGGCCTGGGGCAGATAGTGCCTCTTGATGGAGCGCCGGCCTACAAACACTTCGGTGCCCGAGTAATTGTCTTGGAGGAACCCAACTCTTCGTTCTACTGAAAACCACAGCACTGTCCTGGTTCTATGAGGCAGCTTGGGGTCTCCTGGCTGGGGATCGTCAATTACTTGCTTCACCCATTCCTCGACCGCTGATTTATATTCCCAGGCGGTCTAGGCAAATGCAATTATTTTGTGTGGGACATCGGGGTTCAAGCTCCGCAACTTTTCGTAGCTGAACGGCGGAGTGGAATCACTGGCCGCAGCACCAGGAGGTATAGACAGCAGTGCAGGCTGGGGTCCAGTGACGTTGGCTGGGGTCGCGGGACGCGGTGGAGGGGCGGACTCGGACCGGGCCGGGGCAGATCCTACCTGTTGCTGCGACCGGGCGGCCGGTTCCGGTGCCTCCTGGTGACCATCATGGACTTCTGACGCCATCTTTTTCTCTGGCTTGTCCACGGCATGAGTCACTACGTCAGTGACGTTCTCCGCGGGTGCTGGCTTGATGTCTACCTCCATTCTCATATGTGCGTCGCCTTCCGATGGGGCACTTGACGTGGCGGAGGGATCCACTGCCTCCAGGAACTCCATCAAGACCGAACCTTTTGAAGCGGGAACCGGGACCTCAGCAGCGGCCTTCTCTGGAACCTCCGGGATGCTGGATAAGGTAGGCGGATTGGCTTTTTTGTTGCAGGGAGGAATCCACAGCCTCCGGGACAGTGCCATCTTTTCTTTAGGACCTGGGAGACATGGATCTCCGGTGAGCTCTCTTCGTAGACGGGTTCGCCACCAAACGCCATCTGGTTCCACCGTGGCTGGGGGAATGCCATCTTTTCCACCTGTTCAATCCACCAGACTGATAGTTCTAAGGGTGTGGCCCAGAGGGTGGAGTCTTTATCACCTCGGCTTGCACTGGAAAGTTCACTGGTGCAGTCTCTCTTTTTCCCGCTCCCGGAGGGGCGTATTCGATATCTTCGCACCTTTGAGGGGGAGTTACTATATTTTCCCGCTTCTGGGGGGCGTATACGGCAATTTCGCGCTCTTGAGTTCCTTGCTTTCCATGCTTCTGGGCATGAAGATGAAGAGCCATTTTAACGAATATGGCGAATTTAACAATAGCGAATTAACTCTTGGAATGCTGGAGCGCACGTCTAGCTCTCTCTTGCACAGCAATACATTAATAAAGTAACTTTTCAAGGTATTTTCACAAGCGGCAGCGCTTGCAATACTGTAGAACATGCGGTTGGATCCATTTCAACACACAATTGGATCCGGTTCTGTTATAAGGGATAGCACACAATTCAATCCGATCCTGTTCGTGACGCCACTTATGCAATGAGCAGGACACCGGTACAGTGGGTCAGCTATGCAGTGGGTCAGTATATATGTGTAATAGTCTATAGTAGTTTGTGACGCCAATTGCAGCTTGCGCAGGGACTGTAGCAGGGACCTTTAAGATGTTATAACTCACGTACCAGGTGAGGAATGCCAGAGGGGGATATTGTCTCTGTGAAGTGTCAACGGTGTCTCCTACCTTGGTACGGCGGGATGCCTGGATCCTGGCTCACTTGCAATAAATTGAGTGTAGTCAGTAGGAGTTATGGTGGAATGATTGAGATCCAGACAGGAGATATAATCCAACTTGTCTTTACTTAATGGCAACAGATATCCGTACGAGTTACAGCAATAGTCTTGGGTCCCAGAAGGTATTGGCAATATGTGGCAGGAATTTATATCTATTCTGCTTCTAATCATATGCCTAAAGAATCTGGCAGGTATTTATCTTCTGCTCTGTCTGTCTTCTGCTTGTAGTGGGCCTGACTAGCTGAGGAGGAATTTGGCTTCTCCTGGACTCTGGATATGCACTCACAGCACTGCTCGCAGGGTATGATGTCGTCCTGGAGATCTGAAGTTCTGGAGGTTGTTGCTTGTCACCAGCTGAGGTAGATGACTCAGGCTGGGAAAATGGATCCTTAGCCTCAGCCGAGGCGGAATCCAGGGTTGGGATCCCTGGTTCTGGGAGCTCCTACCAACACAGCCTGCCCCTGGCAGGGGTGGCTGGTACACTGACTAAACTTCCTCTCCTCCTCATGAGACAGGACATGGGAACGTCCCACTTCTGCTCACTCAGGAGAGGCTAACTTGGAATAGAATATTCCAGGCTAGATATACTAACCTAGCTATAATCTGCTTACATATTGCTGCCACCTGCTGGCGGACAGGTAAATTACAGCAAATACATAATACAAGCCTGGTAAGTACATATACAGGAAAATGCAAAGTTAGATTACACAAGATGATAAGAAATATACACTTGACATATTGTAGCAGGGAGACAGAGTTTTTAGTGACATACTGATGTTACACCTTCAGTAAGGGTACAGAGGGGAGGTAACCAGTTGGGAGTGTGTACCTGCACAGTCTGACTCTATCCAATCAGTGCTGCCATTTTTAGACTGTGCAGGTACACCCCCCCCCCCCCCAACTGTTTACCACCCCTCTGTAACCTCACTGAAGGGTAATAGCAATTCATTCATAACTTCTAGTGCAAATAATGAAGGAATGGCACATAGAGTCATAAGAATAGATGCTTCACAATTGTTATTACATGCGGAATGCATGAAGCTATTAAAACAGACATGTCAGGAGTGGTGGAAGGTCATCTGATTGGATGCGCTGATTGGAAGAGAACTGCCCCCAGCAAAACTGCGGGTCTCCGCCTAGTATAACTGAGTTGGCTCATTATAATATAAGGAATCAATGGGGCCAAGAGTGGACGAACGGGGGCGTCTTTGAAAAAAATAAATACATTCCATAGCATCAGTAGGGGCCGCCCTATAAGGTAAGACCATAATTAGACTATGGCTAAACTAATGAAAGGTCCTCTTTAAGCAGGCGATACGAGAAGTATCCAACTTGGTTTCAAGCAAGGTGTCATCTGGGTTCTGTGCCTTTTATTTTGTGATGCCATGACATACAGGTAAGATTCAAGTGGCAGTGGCTGAGGGTTTTGCGCATGTTTCTGTCAGGATCAAGTCTAATGGTACCTGTAATTAAATTGTGCATGACCATATTTGTATATGTCAGGGTGTGGATTTAAGGAGCTTTTTGTTTCACCCTTCCCCCTCTATTGCGCTAGATGGATTTGGATAGATTGGAGGCTTGGATAGAGAAGGGGCAGATGAGGTTTAACTTTTGTCAACACGTTCTTTTCTTATTTTTTGAGATATTATGGGTCCTCTCATCAATATTTTTGTATCTAAAGTCAGTTTACAGGCCCTTTTAAAATATACTTTTTATTATTTATACTTAAAATAAATGCCTCTTAGTGGTGGCTTGATGTCATACATAGAGTGCAGGCCTCCAACCGGCTACTCTTATTGTATGATAGCAACCGCCACAATTATGACATACAGACTTACACAGTGTATAATGTGAATTGGAAGATGGTTGGTGTAGGAAAACTTTCCCTAGTACACACTCTTTCTAAACTTTGCCCAGGGGTCACCCCTGATGGTGGGGTTCCCTGTCTGCGTACCTTCCCTCCTTTCCCTATAACACTCTAACAGTGATAGTGTAGTGTAAACAAATAACATATATACAATACTGCCAGAACATAGATAATTGTTGTACAAAGCAATGCCCCAGCGCGTTTCGCCTATTCAAGGGCTCCTCAGGGGGTCTCGGTTCCAGTGATACAAATAGTATAGTGACACCTGTTAAAGTGTTTATCCCAAGATATATACAATAACACTTTTTGCAGTGTCTAGGTAGATGGTACAATCACCATATATACATAATCCCATTCGTCGTCTCAAATAGGTATTGCAGACATCATAATCAAAAATGGTACAACAGACCTTATCAGATGAGGGCTGGGTATCGCGCTAGCTCCTATTTTGATGGTAGGTGCTGCTCCCTGTAATCCAACATATATAGTAAAAAGTAAGTACTAGATGCAGATAGGGATGTATACAGAGAGACCCTTAGTCAAGGTCATACTCTTTACTTCAACATCCAGGGACATTCAAGTACACTTACAATTTAGCTCCCAGCTCCTGATGTGACTGCCTCCTCCCAGGGTCGATATGGCAGTGGCATACATGGGAAATTCTGTTCTTTTAAAACCGGCGCTCCTCAGGCACTTCTGGCCCGTGGAACGCACGCTGCGGTCTTACTTCCGGTCTGGTGGAATGCAAATGTCACTTCCGGTTCTGCAATTCACCAGGACACCGGCCTCTAGCGATTGTTAGAGGTAGGAAGACACGATAGCACTTCTTTCAATCCAAGCAGTGAACCGTTTAACCCCTAATACGCCTCCTACATGGGGCGAGCGGTCCCCCAGTGACTTCTGATGCTATAATTCTATTTATTCATCCAATGATTAGGACATAGGGGAATCTCGGATCCTTAGATGCAGATCCAGATTCATAACAGATCATAATCGTGACTCTGGTGGCATCATCTTGTATTTATTTGAGTACTTCCCGCACTCATGACCAATTTTTGAACTATCATTAATACCTTAAACAGAAGCTTAAGGGGCTTAATCCAATTTTCAGGGTGATCTTTTGGTTAAGAAATTTTACCTATTTTTACTAGCCAATTCCATAACGTCCGTCTAGAATACGGTCCAATCCCACAGTCCGACCAGTTTCTCTTTTCCAACTGTGGGATTGTTTAACAGACCAGACCTACAGTATTCAATGAAGCAGGTAAAAGGTAGTCTCTCGTTTAGGCCTAGGGGTGCTTGAGACTTAAATCTAAAAATCCATTCCGCTTCTCTTTGGAGGATTTTTTTTATTCCAGTCTTTCTTTCTAGGGGACATGGGTACACACTTCAAAGCAGAAAATTTTAGAGCCTTAGCACTTCCTCCATGGAATTCATTTACATGGTCGGCGACTGGAGTTACATTCTTCTTCACTAGATCATTTAGGTGTTCACAAAACATAAGAAAAGAATGTGTTGACAAATGTAAATTAGAATATGGCCAGTTTTCTTAGTGGAACTGTCTTTACAGAAGCTCTGATTAAGGAGGCGTTGGACATATTCTCTGACAGGGAGATCCCGGGCATTTCATCCTCTGCAAATTGTAAGGCAGCATTCAATGACCTGTATACAGGGTTCAAAGATAACATAAAATCTTGGTGGGAGATTAGATCCCTGGAGAGCTATATACAACATAACATAGTCCTATGCATCCCAATAGTCCCTGCAGATAGAATTAATTTCTCTAGCCTCCCCGGAAGTAGAACTGACTAAGAGTTCACTTAATTTGATGAGTGTGGCAAAACCAACCTCGCCAAAGTGTTTTGGAGGGGGCTGTTTGAAGGCCTCTTGCCTCAGGATTATGGCCCATAGTAACTTTAAAGGAGAAGACAGACCGGCCGCACAGCTTAAATCTGTCTGTAGAATTGTATTTTATGTTATTATGCGTTCGGTTAAATTGTATGTTATGTGAGGGCACCCAGATAGCTAATATTATTGTATTCGTGTATTCTGAGTGCCATTCACCTAATGATATGCACTCAGACTTGAGCTATCTGGGCATATGTTAAATGTCTGTGTTTGCTGTGGGGGTGTGCCATTGTGTGTTTAAATGGTGATGTCTGTCCTGTTGTCTCCACATGTGTATTGGTGATCTCCCTTTGTCCTGAGAGATAATTGGATTGCCTTTGGTTGTCTCTGGGACAGAGAGGAGGAAACCATGATGCATTGTGGGGATGTGTTGTATCTGTTCTGTATTTGCAAAACTGTAATAAAAACCAGGCTGGGTGTGCCAGCACATGAGACCACTGCTGATCCTCAAGACGGAGCCTTGTCTCGTTATTGGGGGGATTCCCTGTATGCTGTTAGAGATTGATTGCCAGGAGTGTAAGCTGACTGTACGCTTTTCCTGTTCATCTGCCGGCAGCTATTTGCGAGGTTCCAGTTTGGAGTGCTATTTTGTATCCAGTTCGGGAGGTTGGTGTTCTGCAGTAGCTGTGCCTGTCTCTCAGAAAGGGGCATATCGCCTAAACGGATTTTAACCCCTTGTCTGCTGAAACGGTCCGTTACAATGAGAATCCTCTTAGAGGAAGAAAAGGCCCTTTTTGAAAAAACTCTGAGAAATTATGCACTTTAAAAGAGGGTGCCTTGAGGTTTGAAAAAGATCCAGACTTTAAAAGACGTGAGACTTCATTACAAACGTCAGTGGAGCGATTTCAAGGCCTCCTTAAAGAACGAAAAACACTGACAGTTCGTGAAAGATCTAGGTGATTTCAGAGAAAAGAGGGCCTACCAAACGGGCAAAAAGGGTAATAATCCCTCAACAGCTGAGATTTATTCGTCAGACATTGACTTCTCAGATTGTGAAGGAACATATAACGCAGGAAGGAACCAGATCAAAAAGGGACAGGGATCTTTTAAAAAACAGGGCAATAGAAGGAGAAGATGGGGAAATCAACAGGGTGGGAATTATCAGGGTGTACCCCAAACGATTCAACAACCCACCAACCTTTGCCCAACCCCAGGGATGGTATCCTAACAAGCTCCCTCCTCACTGGTACCATTACCTACTGCCTCATCCTCCTCTTTTTAAGGTCAGGGTCAACCCCCCTACAAACTGAGAGGCAGGAACAAATAAGTGATAATAATTAACTTATCCCCACGGTCCATGACTGAGACTGAGATCTCGGTACTGCAGAAGGGCCTACCCTTTGTCCCCACGACAAACTACAAGGCGTTTACCTGGGTAAAGGATGTGGACCCATTCTGCAGGAAACTGAGATGGAGGCAATTTTTTGAGAGCTCCAATAGGCAGTCATATGAGAAATTAGGAATACAGGACAGTGATCTGGCAGACATGGAACTGGTCATGGAAGGCTCGAGGGGACCTGGAGAGGGCCCCTTTACTAAACTTATCCCAAAAAGCACCAAGTCACCACCATCATTTTCAAATTATGAACCTATTGACATATTTCAACAACTTGTGACCAATGAACTTGAAAATCTTAAAGTACCCTACTGTAGGCATGGAAACTTATCACAATTGGAAGCAGAGGCATTGAAGATATTGGAGTCTGATAGATCCATGGTCATCAAGAGGTCTGACAAGGGTGGAAACTTGGTGATCATGGATCACGAATCTTATTCTGGGATGTGTCTGGACCTTCTGAAAGATGGAGGGGGGTACCGGATCCTGTCGGGAGACCTGACTGATACGTTTAGGGAAAAACTGAGGATTATTCTTCAATTCGGCCTGGGCAACAAGACCATTGGCAAGGCCGAATATGAATTTTTGTTACCTTCAGCTCCTCAAATAGCTACTTTCTATAGCCTCCCAAAGGTCCATAAGGGGACAAATCTCCTTAAGGGCCGCCCGATAGTGTCTGGTATCAATTCCCTCTCCCAAAACAGTGGGATATACATAGATCAAGTGATGAGAGATTTTGTTCTCTCACTGGCATCGTACACAAGAGATACAATGGACTTTTTGAACAAAATAGAGTCTCTAGTCGTTGAACCATCTGTATTGCTTGTAAGTATAGACGTTGAGTCTTTATATAGCAGCATCCCTCATGACAAAGGACTACTAGCAATCCAGTATTTTCTCAGTACGAGAGGGACGCATCTTAAAAATCACAACCAATTTATCCTCTGCTTATTGGAATATGTGTTGAAGCACAATTATTTCTTGTTCAGGGGGTGATTTTATCACCAGCTCAGGGGGACGGCGATGGGGTGCGCATGTGCACCCACGTACGACAATCTCTTCCCGGGCTGGTGGGAGGACAACATTGTCTTGCCCGGCCACGCAATATGGTGGCAAGATAAAATCGCCTTCTGGACAAGATACATCAATTATGTTTTTGTGCTGTGGAATGGAACAAGAGATGAGTTTATGAGATTTGTGGATGCCCTTAACATTAATGAGATCGGCCTTAGATTTACTTTTGAGATCCAGACTGAATGCTTCAATGGATGTAAAAGTCTACAAGCAGGGGGAAAGGTTAACAAGCACTGTGTTTAAGAAATCCACAGCAACTGATTCCATCTTAAGATGGGAGAGCCACCACCCGCCCCCACTAAAGAGGGGAATCCCGAGAGCACAGTACATGCGCTTGCGCAGAAACTGTTCATCTCTGGAGGATTTCCATCTAGAATTTAATAAACTATACTCCCGACTAAGGGATAGTGGTTACCCCAATGCAACTCTGAGGAAGGCTTTCCAGTATGCTTTGGGTACAAATAGAGAGGCCTTGCTTACCCCTAAAAATAAACTACTGCAAATAAAGAATTAAAAGAAATACTAGAAAAGTACTGGCCAATCCTTAAAATGGATCCCAAAGTCAGTAAGAACATCATGTCTTATCCAAGTATCACATACTGCAAAGGCTGAAGCCTGAGAGACAGGCTAGTGCGTAGCCACTATGTACCTGTGGCACCGTCAGGAACTTGGCTGGACCATAGACCCATGGGCATGTTTAGATGTGGAGCATGCAAGGCGTGCGCCTCCATTTCCACATGTAAGACAGTTACATGCTCGGCGACTGGCAGGGTTTTCATCACTTGCAGGACTAAAGGGGTGATTTATATTTGTCAATGACCATGCCCAAAAGATTATATAGGGAAGACGTATAGGGAACTCAGGAAAAGAATCTGTGACCACTTAAATGATGTAGTGAAGAAGAATGTAACGCCAGTCGCCGACCATGTAAATGAATTCCATGGAGGAAGTGCTAAGGCTCTAAAATTTTCTGCTTTGGAGTGTGTACCCATGTCCCCTAGAAAGGGAGACTGGAATAAAAAAAATCCTCCAAAGAGAAGCGGAATGGATTTTTAGATGTAAGTCTCAAGCACCCCTAGGCCTAAACGAGAGACTATCTTTTACCTGCTTCATTGAATACTGTAGGTCTGTTAAACAATCCCACAGTTGGAAAAGAGAAACTGGTCGGACTGTGGGATTGGACCGTATTCTAGATGGACGTTATGGAATTGGCTAGTAAAAAATAGGTAAAATTTCTTAACCAAAAGATCACCCTGAAAATTGGATTAAGCCTCTTAAGCTTCTGTTTAAGGTATTAATGATAGTTAAAAAATTGGTCATGCGTGCGGAAAGTACTCAAATACAAGATGACGCCACCAGAGTCATGATTGTGATCTGTTATGAATCTGGATCTGCACCTAAGGATCCGAGATTCCCCTATGTCCTAATCATTGGATGAATAAATAGAATTATAGCATCAGAAGTCACTGGGGGACCGCTCCCCCCATGTAGGAGGCGTATTAGGGGTTAAACTGTTCACTGCTTGGCTTGAAAGAAGTGCTATCGTGTCTTCCTACCTCTAACAATCGCTAGAGGCCGGTGTCCTGGTGAATCGCAGAACCGGAAGTGACGTTTGCGTTCCACCAGACCGGAAGTAAGGCCGCGGCATGCGTTCCTGAGGAGCGCAGATTTTAAAAGAACAGAATTTACCATTCTGGGAGGAGGCAGTCACTTCAGGAGCTGGGAGCTAAATTGCAAGTGTACTTGAATGTCCCTGGATGTTGAAGTAAAGAGTATGACCTCGACTAAGGGTCTCTCTGTATACATCCCTATCTGCATCTAGTACTTGCTTTTTACTATATATGTTGGATTACAGGTAGCAGCACCTACCATCAAAATAGGAGCTAGCGCGATACCCAGCCCTCATCTGATAAGGTCTGTTGTACCATTTTTGATTATGATGTCCGTTAAATTAGCGGGGCAAAGGTTTAAAAGTAATATCAGGAAGTATTACTTTACTGAGAGAGTAGTGGATGCATGGAATAGCCTTCCTGCAGAAGTGGTAGCTGCAAATACACTGAAGGAGTTTAAGCATGCATGGGATAGGTATGAGGCCATCCTTCATATAAGATAGGGCCAGGGGCTATCCATAGTACTTAGCATATTGGGCAGACTAGATGGGCCAAATGGTTCTTATCTGCTGACACATTCTATGCAATACCTATTTGAGATGATGAATGGGATAGTGTACATATGGTGATTGTACCATCTACCCAGACACTGCAAAAAGTGTTATTGTATATATTGTTAAAGATGTGTGAATTTTATTCTATATTTTGTATATCTAGGATTGTAATGAGTTAACTTTTTCTACTTCCAAGTGCCCACCCACCCCCCTCTTTGTTTAAAAACTGGAGAGGAGAGAGAGGGGAAGAGCTGTGCTGTGGGAAGTGTCTGATTTCTCATATTTCTACGGGTGTTCAATAGAGTGTGGTGGAATGCGTAGGCCAATCATATGGCTTGATGATATGTATATATTATTCACTGCCTATAGAGAAGCACCTCTTCGAAGTGTCACATATGACGTAGGCAGTATTCTTGTTAGAATAAACTCCATTACAAAATGGCGATGGTAACCAGATGTTTACATTAGTTCACATTCCAAAGTGGTACTCACTGCGCAGATGTTGAAGTGTTCTCTGTTTCTCATCACTTTTTCCTTTTTGACCAATGAAACAATGTTTTAGCCTCAGAGAGGACTGCCCTCTTCTGAAGATTCATAAACGCTTAGCCCATGTAATAAAGTTAGAGATTGCTTTGACCAACTTCTGTGTCAGTGTCTAGTCTCTCAGCCACGCGTGGATATTAACCCCTGGGGGGGGTACATTGATCTGGAACACCAGAGTGGATCTAAAATGCCCTAATTTAGGGTGGTTTTAACAATATCTTGGGATAAACACTTTAACAGGTGTCACTATACTATCTGTATCACTGGAACCGAGACCCCCTGAGGAGCCCTTGAATGGGCGAAACGCGTTGAGGCATTGCTTTGTACAACAATTATCTATGTTGTGGCAGTATCGTATATATGTTATTTGTTTACACTACACTATCACTGTTAGGGTATTATAGGGAAAGGAGGGAAGGTATGCGGACAGGGAACCCCACCATCAGGGGTGACCCCTGGGCAAAGGTTAGAAAGAGCATGTACTAGGGAAAGTTTTCCTACTCCAACCATCTACCTTCCAATTCACATTATACAATGTGTAAGTCTGTATGTCATATTTGTGGCGGTTGCTATCATACAATAAGAGTAGCCGGTTGGAGGCCTGCACTCTATGTATGACATCAAGCCACCACTAAGGGGCATTTATTTTAAGCATAAACAATAAAAAGTATATTTTAAAAGGGTCTGTAAACTGACTTTAGAGAGAAAAATGCAGATGAGGTTTAACACTGACAAATGTAAGGTTATGCACATGGGAAGAAATAATGCAAGTCACCTGTACATACCAAATGGTAAAACACTGGGTAACACTGAGATGGAAAAGGACCTAGGAATTTTTGTGAACAGCAAAATAAGCTGTAGAAACCAGTGTCAGGCGGCTGCTACCAAGGCCAATAAGATAATGGGTTGCATCAAAAGGGGCATAGGTGCATGTGATGAGAACATAGTCCTGCCATTTTATAAATCACTAGTCAGGGGCAGACTGGGAACGTAAAGTGGCCCTGGAAACAAATACCAAAAGTGGCCCTGTTTTGTAGTTGGCTCCAAATTGATGGAAGGCAGGGCCAGCAATACTATATTGTGGCACATTATACCACCCCAGAAGAGCCAAATACTGCCAGCAGCACAAAATACATCCCAAAAAACTTCCACTGGCCAGCCTTGAGGAGGGCCCAGGCGGCCACCTGGGCATCGGCCCACTAGGAAATTTTCCTGTAAGGTCTATAGCCAATTCTTCCCTGTCACTAGTTAGACACACATGGCGTACTGTGTACAGTTCTGGGCTCATGTGAACAAGACAGACATAGCAGAACTGGAGAGGGTTCAGAGGAGGGCAACTAAAGTAATAACTGGAATGGGTGGACTACAGTTCCCTGAAAGATTATCAAAATTATGGTTATTCACTTTAAATAAAATGATGACTGAGGGGAGATCTAATAACTACGTATAAATATACACTGATGAGCAAAAAGGGTAACAATGTTTTGAACTTTTGACTTTCAGGCTCCATATCTCACCATCCACTACAGCTTCGAACATAATTTTATAGACAATAATCTTGGCTATCTCAGTCTTTTTTCAGCCTTGCAAATTATGTTACTATGCTAATTTACCCCTCTCCCATGACTACCCTGAAAAGTGCATAAGTCAGCCTGGTGAGCCCCTCCAGGGCAATAAAGATATGCAACACACCTCTTTATGTTATGGTTGCAGGTCTCCATTTTGCTGTGGCTGAGGTGAAATGTGTATCTCGCCTTAGGCAGTGGCCGACCTGCCTCTGGGGGGCAGCAGTTTACAATGTGGTACGGGAGCCACTGGGTCTTCTCCCTGCTGTGATGTCTCAGCCGCTAGGCCTGAAGCTTATGAGGAAGTAGAACGGTAAAGCAGATCGCAATGACAGGAGGTTGCAGTGATGTCATCACAACCACCTGCATGGCAACTTGGCAATGCAGGTGGCATAGGGGAATGGGAGTGAGGTTTTATTTTTATATAGATATTTTAACATCGCCACTACTAGGAGCCCTACAGTGGCATGGAGGGGAATGGAGCATTATATACTGGCAATTTGTGGGGAGGGGCTGAGGAGCATAATATACTACGGGGGGGGGGCATTATATTGGCACTACAGGAGGGTGGAAGAGCATTATACATACTGGCATTACAGGGGGGATAGAGGATCATTATACACTCACCTAAAGAATTATTAGGAACACCTGTTCTATTTCTCATTAATGCGATTATCTAGTCAACCAATCACATGGCAGTTGCTTCAATGCATGTAGGGTTGTGGTCCTGGTCAAGACAATCTCCTGAACTCCAAACTGAATGTCAGAATGGGAAAGAAAGGTGATTTAAGCAATTTTGAGCGTGGCATGGTTGTTGGTGCCAGAAGGGCCGGTCTGAGTATTTCACAATCTGCTCAGTTACTGGGATTTTCACTCACAGCCATTTCTAGGGTTTACAAAGAATGGTGTGAAAAGGGAAAAACATCCAGTATGCGGCAGTCCTGTGGGCGAAAATGCCTTGTTGATGCTAGAGGTCAGAGGAGAATGGGCCGACTGATTCAAGCTGATAGAAGAGCAACGTTGACTGAAATAACCACTCGTTACAACCGAGGTATGCAGCAAAGCATTTGTGAAGCCACAACACGCACAACCTTGAGGCGGATGGGCTACAACAGCAGAAGACCCCACCGGGTACCACTCATCTCCACTACAAATAAGAAAAAGAGGCTACAATTTGCACGAGCTCACCAAAATTGGACTGTTGAAGACTGGAAAAATGGTTTCTTGAACATGACAATGAGCTCACTGTACTAAAATGGCCCCCACAGTCACCAGATCTCAACCCAATAGAACATCTTTGGGATGTGGTGGGACGGGAGCTTCGTGCCCTGGAAGTGCATCCCTCAAATCTCCATCAACTGCAAGATGCTATCCTATCAATATGGGCCAACATTTCTAAAGAATGCTATCAGCACCTTGTTGAATCAATGCCACGTAGAATTAAGGCAGTTCTGAAGGCAAAAGGGGGTCCAACACCGTATTAGTATGGTGTTCCTAATAATTCTTTAGGTGAGTGTATTTTGGCCCTAAAGCGGGGATACAGGGGAATATTATATATTGGCACTATGAGGGGGAGTTGGAGCATTATATATACTGACATTACAGGGAAGCATTATACATACTCCACTTATTATCAGCACAATTTGGAGGGCATTGCTACTAATGGCAGCACTACTGGGAGCACTATTACTTTGTGGGGGACTATTTCTGCAGTCTAGTATTTGAAGGCATTAAGGAGCACAGTATTGGAGGTAGCAGCAGGATGACACTGTTAGGGCACCAGGAGGAGGAGAATAATGTGATCTAAAATTGAGGAATCTAATATGTCTGTGTGGAAAACTCTGAAGAGACAAGGTATGGCTGACAGAACTCATCATGGCGGTCTGCTCCCAGTGGAGAAGATGAAGAAAGAGAAAATCTACATAAGAGGAGACATCACTTTATGTAAGAGGTATATGAAACTGTATTGTTCTGCATGTTTGGTAGTGCGGAATGTATTGTCCATCTAAATATGTATATAGTAGGGCTGAGGGCATTTCAATTTTCTCAGATGTGTAAGGCTCTTTAGAGCACATCTTTAGAGGCTGGTTGGGGCTTTCAGTGCTGGTTGGGGCTTTCACCCGGACTAGATAACCTAGCCAAGATGAAATGGGACTAGCAGAACCCCTGCAGGCATAGTATAGACAAATGGAAAATTTTATGTAGCGGGGGTTCGGCCCACACTAATCAGATACTGATGACCTATCAGTTATAAAGCTTTGGAAAACCTGTTTAAGGGGTTCAATAGGAATTTTGATGGCCCAAGTACCTCTTCAGGTCATACTGGGATACCTGATGTGTCTAGTGATGAAGAATCTGGTCAGGAAGAAGATGAATTGCTTTATCTGGAGGTTTATTTGAGGAAAATGTTATGGTAGGTATGATGTTGATATTTTCTGTTATCGAGATAAATCACTTGGCAAAGACTATAAGGGTGACTATGAAGGTGGAAGAGGCTCGACTGCCTAGATGAGTTCAGGATATCATATTCAGGAGCTTCCTACAGAAACACTAAATTTGAGTTTCTACAGTATAGGCAGTGATTGATATTCTATAATTGAAACGCGAACCTCACTTATCTTTTCTTGTGATACTATGTTTAGAAGACAGAGGGTGTAATTTATCAAACTGGTGTAAATTAAAACTGACTTAGTTGCCCATAGCAACCAATCAGATGCTTCCTTTCATTTTCCAAAGGAGCTGTCCAAAATGAAAGGTGGAATCTGGTTGCTATGGGCAACAAAGCCAGTTCAGCTTTACACCAGTTTGATAAATGACCCCCAGAGAGTTTTGTAGATTCATAAAATGTTAAGAGGGAATAGAAGAATTCCATGTATTAGAAGGAATGGGAACATTTTGATGGGAAATGCTTCAAGCAACTTGGATTGTGAGCTTCTCCACTCTTCCTCCAGACTCTGGAACCTTGATTTCCAAATGAAATGCAAAATTTACTTTCATCTGAAAACAGGACTTTGGACCACTGAGCAACAGTACAGTCCTTTTTCTCCTGAGCCCAGGTAAGATGCTTTTGATGGCTCTTTGTCATGAGTAGCTCGACAAAAGTAGTGTGACTGTTGTATACCATGTCCTGGATACGTCGGTGTGCGGTGGCTTTTGATGAACTGACTCCAGCCACAGTCCACTACTTGTCAATTTCCCCTAAATTCTTGAATCTTTTGCACACTTTTTTCTTCCACTTAACTTTCTATTAATATGCTTTGAACACAGAACTCTGTCAACAGCCAGCTTCTTTCAATTCAGCAGTTTCCCCATGAATGTGTTGCCTACTGAACCAGACTGAGGGACCATTTAAAGGCTTAGGAATCCTTTTCAGCTGTCTTGTGCTGATTAGAGTGTGTTGGGGCAAAACTCCTACTTCTATGACCTGCTGGGGTCCAAATCAGGTAAAGGTGCGAGTACTCGGAAGAGGTTGTATCAGAATAATCTCTTGACTTTATTGAGAGGATACAGAAATACTTATACCCAGTTTCTAGGACTCAAGCCAACACAGCTCTCGTCACTTACGTAAGCATCGCGTGATTAACAATAATAACATAATTTTTTTTGTATTTGTAAATAAAGCACATTTAATTACAAAAAGCTTTATCTTATCATTGAGTTATTCATCCTTGAGAAGTATCTAGAACCAGTTGTACACCCAGAACATCAGATACACATAGTTCTGAGAACTAACAACAATTTTGTTTGTCTCACGTACACACAGCTCAGCAATTCTCCTTTCTGACCTCAAATAAACCAGCTTATTAAATGGAATCCAGTATACAAAATGAATCCAACACAATTGTGCAATCTAACACAATTGTGACACTATGAGTCTACAATATTGAACTTTTTCACAATATTCAAAGTTTCTGACTTTTAGGTTTTCATTAGCTGTAAGCCATAATCATCAAGATTAAAAAGAAATTATCACTTGAAACATATCACTCTTTATGTAATGAATAAGGGTTTACATTTTTTTTAATTGAATTACTGAAATAAATGACCATATTTTTCACCCTATAAGATGCACCTGCCCATAAGACACACCTAGATTTTAGAGAAGGAAAGTAAGAAAAAAAAAAGGTTTTTCCATAAGACCTCAGATCAGAGCCCAATCTGACCCACAATGTTAATCAGACCTCAGCTTAGAGCCCCAATCTAACCCCCATTGTTAATAAGACCCCCAATCAGACCTAAGAACAGACCCCCAATGTGAATATGTCCCCCATTCAGGCCTCAGATCAGACTCCCATGTTAATCAGACCTCAGACAAGACAAAAAAAAAATATTTTTCCTGTACCATTTTTTTTCTTTAGAGAGAGGTTATTTTGTTTATATAAAATAGGTCTGAAAGTTTTAAATATATGTGTATCACAAAATTGTATAACTGCCTAATTAACTGTATGAGGAGATGGTGCGTGCAGCGTGCACATGCCGCCTCCCTTCCTGTTATCCGCTGCTGTCTATGATGTTTGCCAAAGAGCGCAGCAGGAGACAGGAAGAGAGAAGGGAGATGGCATATATGCACTGCATGCGCCGTCTCCTCATATAGCTGATCGGCAGGGGTGCTGGGTGTCAGGCCGAGGATTTTTTTCACGTTACACCCACAAACTTACATTTATTTTTTGGTTTTGATAATTTTTAATAAAACATCTGGAAAGTGTGGTGTCACATGACTGGTGCCATGTTTCAGGCCATAAATGTATTATACAGGACTGACTGATTCATGGGTTATAGCATTCTGCTGTGCAGATAGAGGTCACTAACCTGATATAGGAAATGTAAGCAAGCAAAGTTTTAAATACGTGTATATTTGAAAATTTTATAATTTCCTATTATATAAGCAAATAAAAAACAAAAAACAAAACAGAATACCCCCTTTAACCACTTCAGCCCCGCTAGCTTAAACCCCCTTAATGACCAGACCACTTTTTACACTTGTGCAAAAAAAATGACATTTTTCACTTTCAGTTGTAAAATTTTGCAAAAAAAACGACATCCATATATACATTTTTCGCTAAATTTATTGTTCTACATGTCTTTGATAAAAAAAATGTTTGGGTAAAAAAACATGGTTTGGGTAAAAGTTATAGCGTTTACAAACTATGGTACAAAAATGTGAATTTCTGCTTTTTGAAGCAGCTCTGACTTTCTGAGCACCTGTCATGTTTCCTGAGGTTCTACAATGCCCAAACAGTACAAACACCCCACAAATGACCCCATTTCAGAAAGTAGACACCCTAAGGTATTCACTGATGGGCATAGTGAGTTCATAGAACTTTTTATTTTTTGTCACAAGTTAGCGGAAAATTATGATTTATTTTTTATTTTATTTTTTTCTTACAAAGTCTCATATTCCACTAACTTGTGACAAAAAATAAAAAATTCTAGGAACTCGCCATGCCCCTCACGGAATACCTTGGGGTGTCTTCTTTCCAAAATGGGGTCACTTGTGGGGTAGTTATACTGCCCTGGCATTCTAGGGGCCCTAATGTGTGGTAAGTAGTTTGAAATCAAAATGTGTAAAAAATGACCTGTAAAATCCTAAAGGTGCTCTTTGTAATGTGGGCCCCTTTGCGCACCTAGGCGGCAACAAAGTGTCACACATGTGGTATCACCGTACTCAGGAGAAGTTGGTGAATGTGTTTTGGCGTGTCATTTTACATATACCCATGCTGGGTGAGAGAAATATCTTGGCAAAAGACAACTTTTCCCATTTTGTTATACAAAGTTGGCATTTGACCAAGATATTTCTCTCACCCAGCATGGGTATATGTAAAATGAGACCCCAAAACACATTCCCCAACTTCTCCTGAGTATGGCGATAACACATGTGTGACACTTTTTTGCAGCCTAGATGCGCAAAGCGGCCCAAATTCCTTTTAGGAGGGCATTTTTAGACATTTGGATCCCAGACTTCTTCTCACGCTTTCGGGCCCCTAAAATGCCAGGGCAGTATAAATACCCCACATGTGACCCTATTTTGGAAAGAAGACACCCCAAGGTATTCAATGAGAGGCATGGCGAGTTTATAGAATTTTTTTTTTTTTGGCACAAGTTAGCGGAAATTGATTTTTTTTTGTATTTTCTCATAAAGTCTCCCTTTCCGCTAACTTGGGACAAAAATTTCAATCTTTCATGGACTCAATATGCCCCTCTCGGAATACCTTGGGGTGTCTTCTTTCCGAAATGTGGTCACATTTATACTGCCCTGGCATTTTAGGGGCCCTAAAGTGTGAGAAGAAGTCTGGAATATAAATGTCTAAAAAGTGTTACGCATTTGGATTCCGTGAGGGGTATGGCGAGTTCATGTGAGATTTTATTTTTTGACACAAGTTAGTGGAATATGAGACTTTGTAAGAAAAAAAAATCAATGACAGGGGGTGATCAGGGAGTGTATATGAGGTGATCACCCCCCTGTCATTGATCACCCCCCTGTAAGGCTCCATTCAGACGTCCGTATGTGTTTTGCGGATCCGATCCAAGTATCCGTGGATCCGTAAAAATCATACGGACGTCTGAATGGAGCCTTACAGGGGGGTGATCAATGACAGGGGCGTGATCAGGGAGCTATATGGGGTGATCAGGGGTTAATAAGGGGTTAATAAGTGACAGGGGGGGGGTGTAGTGTAGTGGTGTTTGGTGCTACTTTACACAGCTACCTGTGTCCTCTGGTGGTCGATCCAAACAAAGGGACCACCAGAGGACCAGGTAGCAGCGTTCCAAACCTCTTCTAGCACTATCATCAGGACAAAAACAGTGTACTGGGAGCTTCCTGGCATGGGTTTCCATGGCCGAGCAGCTGTATGCATCTAGGGGTGTAGTAAGCATGCGGATCTGGCATTAATTTACATTGAAGTGTATTAGTGCCGGATCCGACATTAAGTGTTCCGGCAAAACGGATCCGGCTTTCTGGTCTGCGCATGCACAAAAAAAATTAATACCGGATCAGTTTTTCTGGATGACATCGGAGAGATGGATCCGGTATTTCAATGCATTTGTCAGACGGATCTGCATCAGGAGCCATCTGACAAATGCGATCCGTTTGCATCCGGATTGCGTACGCGATGGAACTGCCTGCCAGAATCCTCTGCCGCAAGTGTGAAAGTATCCTTACCATGAAACTTAGTTTAAAAAAAAATAAACATTTCCACTACATTTCAACCCCATCACAAAAGGGGTTCTGCAGTTTCTCTGGATAGATCATCAGCTTCTGATCGGCAGGGGTCCGACACCCGGGACCCCCGCCGAACAGCTGTTTGAGAAGTCAGCGGCGCTCCAGTACCGCCGCAGCCTTCTCACTGTTTACCGCCGGCCCAGTGACGTCACGACTAGTATCAACTAGCGTGGGCGGGGCTAAGCTCTGTTCACTTGAATGGAGCTTAGCCCTGGCCACGCAAGTTGATACTAGTCGTGACGTCACTGGGCCAGCGGTAAACAATGAGAAGGCCGCGGCGCTACTGGAGCTCCGCTGCCTTCTCAAACAGCTGATCGGTGTCGGACCCCCACCGATCAGAAGCTGATGATCTATTCAGAGGATAGATCATCAGTTAAAACATAGTGCAGAACCCCTTTAATTTCAGTGACCCTCTCATTAGCTCAGGAGAAAATGTTAACAAGGACAAGACAGCTGATATCACTCAAACTGATTGAATTAGAAGAGCAGACTGGTTGCTTTAAAAGGGGGAGGAGGAGCTTGATAGCATTGTCTTCTATTAACCATGGTTACCTACAAGGATGTGCGGTCATCATTGATTTGCATCAAAAGGACTTCACAGGCAAAGGCTTCACAGGAAAGGACATTGCTGCTTGTAAGATTGCATTACAGCAGTGATTTGTGTATAAAGGGGCAATATACATATATTAGTGTATAGTAGCAATCCGCAGTCAATGTCAGCAGTACTACAAATCTACTATTACTTTATGCAAGAATACCTTTTTAATATTCTAAGGTGCTTGTTTGTAGCACATTGTTCTTTGTTAGTGGTAAATTTTTATCAATACATTCAATGTTGAAAACTTTGGTGACATTTTCAAAATTTTCTATGCTTTAAAGACAGGTAGTCCTACCCCACAAAATAGTTAATAATTAACATTCCCCATATGTATACCTTATGTTGGCATAATTTTTAACGATAAAAGGCTTACAAGTTTAGCAGCATAAGCTTTCAAACTTTAAAGAAAATTTCCAAACTTTGTTAGCTATTAATTCAGTTCTGAAGTGACTTTATAGTAGGATCTCTCATAAATAGCCCCATTTTAAAAAATGCACCCTTCAAGTGTTCAAACAGCATTTAGAAAGTTTGTCTCCTCGGGGGAATTTTTTTTTACATTTTTTTTGTGGGTTTTCTTGCTGATCACCAAAGTATGGAAGGGTGGAAGGAGTAGTTTTACTGTAAATGTTTTATGAAAGACAAAAGTTGTCAAACTAATGTGTATTGTTTTTGCAGTTTAGTCATGTGCACTGGGTCATATAAAGTGTGCCCTGAATTTGGAACAGGTACAAAGATGAGCAAGAGAACTAAGAAAATTTTAGTTATAACAAAAAAATGTAATAAGTAGTATTTAGCAGACACATCTATAAAGACACAAGTATACAAAAGGTTACCTAAAAGTTTGGCAAAGATGGATTCATAATTTTGTTTCAGGAACACCAACGGCCATTCCTTTATCACGGTCTCTCCTATGACAGAGGTCAGACGATCTAAGAGACTGGCTGCACGTGATGTGATCTGACAGCCTCTCTGGTTTCACTTTTCTGTGTTGTTGCTGGGTATGACCACACTTCTGGTCTCAGGTGTAGCTTAAGTGGTCATTCCAACTCCTCTATTTAGTCTGGCCTCACCCATCATGAGTTACGGTTGATAGCTCCTTTCAGGTTGTGAAGAGCTGGTGTCTGGTTCTCCTCTGAGTTCCTGCTCATCTGCATACTTTGGAGTTAAGTGTCTTTTCCTTATTTCTTTTTCTTGGTTTTCCCTACCTTTTGGTATTAGGCCTGAGGGAGTCTCCTGATCCTTCAGCTGGGAAGGAACAGGTCATCTCTTGTCCTGACACTATTTACAGGGCCCTTTAGGGTCAGATAGGGCCCTAAGTTCTAGCGTATGAACATTCCTACCATCAAGGTCTGTTCATACTTATAGTAGTCAAGGCTCAGTTTAGGGATTCACTAGGTGGTGACCTTTTCCCCTTTCCCTAGTTTCCAGGCCTAGTACCTTTTCCCTTCCCTCTTGTGTTCGGTGTGGAGTTATCCGCCCACACCGCGCCGTGACATCCTTATGTTAGATTTTGGTTGTGTGAGGCACACACTCTGTAGGTTCAAGTGTTGCATGCTAACGCTCCCCAAAAGGTAAGACCTTGATGGACTCTCATTTTCACTATCTTATTAGTGCATGATTAATTTAAAACATTTTTTCACTTAGGTTACATTCACAAGACCGTGTGATGCTGTTTTAAAAACCATTGCATTCCAGTCTATGGTCTAGTCACACAACCATTAAAAAATAGGGCATGTCCTATTTTGTCTATTTTCACAGACAGAACACCCCATACAATGCAAAGGGGTGTTTTACTGGCCATTTTTCAAAAAGCCGGACAACCCCTTAAAATCACAGTTTTAAATAGCCTGGATCGTTTCTTGTGTATAACTATACTACTAAGTTATGATTACTTTAGTTCTTCAGATGTATTCGGGGATTTATTCAAGATGTAGTTGTGGAGTCATGGGCTGAAGAAGATATACAGGTAAAACTCGAAAAAATTAGAATATTGTGCAAAGTTCATTTATTTCAGTAATGAAACTAATATATGAGATAGACTCATTACATGCAAATCGAGATATTTCAAGCCTTTATTTGTTATAATTTGGATGATTATGGCTTATAGCTTATGAAACCCCAAAGTCTCAATTTTGAGGTACCATTTGCTCAGGGGGTATGAATTAATTAGCTGACTAGAGTGTGACACTTTGAGTCTAGAATATTGAACCTTTTCACAAAATTTGAATTTTAAGCTACATTAATGCAATTTCATTTAATTTGCATTACTGAAATAAATGGACTTTTGTACGATATTCAATTTTTTTTAGTTTTACCTGTATATGTGTGCGTACCTACAAACCAGAGGAACGCTACAGTGAGGAACAGAAGTATTTGAACACCCTGCAATTTTGCAAGTTCTCCCACTTAGAAATCATGGAGGGGTCCGAAATTCACATTGTATGTGCATTCCCACTCTGAGAGACAGAATAAAAATAAATAAACCAGGAAATCACATTGTAAGATTTTTAAACAATTTATTTGTCTTGCACTGCTGAACATAAGTATTTGAACACCTGAAAAAAAGCTAGTCTGGCTCTCAAAGACCTGTTACTGTGCCTTTAAAAAGTCCACCTCTACTCCACTCATTAATCTAACTTAGTAGCACCTGTCTGAGCTCTTTAAAGACCCATGTCCACCCCACAGTCAGTCAGACGCCAATTACTACCATGGGCAAGACCAAAGAGCTGTCAAAAGACACCAGAGACAAAATTGTGGACCTCCACAAGGCTGGGAAGGGCTACGGGGCAATTGCCAAACAGGTTGGTGAAAATAGATCAACTGTTGGAGCAATTTTTAGAAAATGGAAGAAACTAAAGACGACTGTCACTCTCCCTCGGACTGGGGCTCCATGCAAGATCTCACCTCGTGGGGTATCACTGAGGATAAGAAAGGTGAGGGATCAGCCCAGAACTACAAGGGAGGAGCTGGTCAATGACATAAAGAGAGCTGGGACCACAGTTTCAAAGGTCACTGTCAGTAGAGCACTACGCCGTCATTTTGCACGGAAGGTTCCCCTGCTCAAGTCATCACACCGTCTGAAGTTTGCCAATGAACATCTGGATGATCCAGAGGAGGTATGAGAGAAAGTCATGTGGTCAGATGAGACCAAAGTATAACCTTTTGGTCTGAACTTCACTCGTCGTGTTTGGAGGAAAAAGAAGGATGAGTTGCACCCCAAGAACACAAACCCTAATGTGAAGCATGGGGTGGTAACATCATGCTTTGGGGGTGGTTGTTTGCAAAGGGGACAGGACGACTGCACTGTATTAAGGAGAGGATGAATGGAGCCATTTATTGTGAGATTTTGAGCAACAACCTCCTTCCCTCAGTCAGAGCATTAAAGATGGGTTGTGGCTGGGTCTTCCAACATGACAACAATCCTAAGCACACACCCAAGATAACCAAGGAGAGGCTCCATAAGAAGCATGTCAAGGTTCTGAAGTGGCCTAGCCAGTCTCCAGACCTAAATCCAATAGAACATCTTTGGAAGGAGCTGAAACTCTGTGTTGCTCAGTGACAGCCCCGACACCTGACAGATCTAGAGGAGATCTTTGTGGAGGAGTGGGCCAAAATCCCTCTTGCAGTGTGTGCAAACCTGGTCAAGAACTACAGGAAATGTTTGACCTCTGTAATTGCAAACAAGGGCTTCTGTATCAAATATTAACACTGGTTTTCTCAGGTGTAATACTTATGTTCAGCAGTGCAAGACAAATACATTTTTTCAAAATCATACAATGTGATTTCCTGAATTTTTTTCTGTCTCTCAGAGTGGGAATGCACCTACAATGCGAATTTCAGACACCTCCATGATTTCTAAGTGGCAAAATCGCAGGGTGTTCAAATACTTCTGTTCCTCACTGTATACTTAAAATGAACCTTTATTATTTATTTGTAAAAACAGTGTGTAACACACTAGGGGGAAGGATACACATAAAGCCTGAGTACCTACATACAAGAACCAGGATTGAATGCCTATAACTGACATATCCAGAGGACTGTAAGCATATAAGTCTTGAATAATCAGATCAGGTGTAACTATCCCAACTTGGGCAATTAGTTGGAAACTAAAGGGGATATTGCAGCAGTCCAGCAGGCAAAAAACGTGACATCCGGATGTTCCATCCGAACATTCATAACCGGGTGTCACTGCCAGACCGCTTAATATCACCCTAAGCGCAGGGTGTACAGGCTCACTGGTTGGGAGGCAACCAAAGCCCCAAGTAGCCTAATGTGAGCCAGTAACCTAGCAGATCATGTGCGGCATCCATGCACCTTAAATGCCCAGGTGCAGTGCAGCACATCCAAACGCTAGTAAACACACCCTGAGCTGCCTATTAGGAACTAGTAACCTACATCTAAAGCGTCATACTCGACGCGTTTAATTGGTGGCAAATCATCAGGAGTACATAGAATGTGCTGGTAGGTTAGGTAGCTAGTAGATGCAGCTGCCACACTAAAGATGTGTGACAGCCCTCCGGCGCTGGAATGGCAGCAGGGCGGCCGGTTTTTAAAGGCTAAGTTCCACCCCAAAATGGAGGGTCTAACGATGACGCATGAGCGGGCAACGTTACTCAGGAGACTAAGCTCCGCCCCCGAAAAAGGGGAGACGCTAACGAGGACACACGAGCCAGCAGCGCTGCTCAATAGGCGGCGTAACAGCAGAGAGCCCACCCAGCAGCACTGCCCCCGTGTCTGGAAAAGTCATCTGCCCCATGTAAATAAAAGTAGAAAGGGATAGCTATTTTTTGATACAGGTACCTGCCAAGATAGGAAGGGACCAGTAAGTGGGGGATAAGTAAAAAGCCACCCGGTAACCTGTGGCTATAGTCAAAAGGGCCCTGATGACAAAGAGCTTAATAAATATGACCAGTGGACATTGTGTATGTGCTGAAAACAGAACCTACCTACCTAGGCTGGCAAATAGCTGTATAAAACCTGCAGGTGCTAAGCGCAACAATGTGACAACATCAATATGAAAATAGAGAAAGTAACACTCATAAATGATATAAAGAGTGCAAACCACTGCACAATTAATCAAAGTAACAAACAGAGTGTATGCTTGTACAGCAGGAGCAACCCCAAGGGAATTTATCCCAGGGGTCAACTTCTGCAAACAGTAAAGAGCAAACAGAGGCTAACAAAAAGTGTACCATCGGGACAAATATTGGAAGGAACACTGTCCAACATAGCTATATGAAAATGACCAGCCAGACCCCTTCAGCCAATAGAATAACTCTATTCAAAAGGGAGGGCTGCATAATGGCTATTCAACAAAGCAGGCAAATGAATAGTGATGGATGAACATCTGCTGGGACGGTGGGTCCCATTCATTTTAATGGCAGGCGAACCTTAAAAAACCTCCAGGTCATATTTGCAGCCACAAAATACTTACTAGATGTGCACATAGTCCCACAACATGGACAGTGACATACCAGAAGTATTAGGCGAATCGGCGATCTCCAAGCATTATTTTTTTATATGCGAGCTTTCAGCAAAGTATTAATCGCAAGAGCACATGAGCTAGGAAGACGTGGCCTACAGCAACTGGTTTGCACCGACTAGAAATTAAATAGATGCGATGGTTGGAACCAAGTTCATCAACGAAGAGGAAGAACTCCTGGTGACTGTAAGTAATCTTACATTAAAGTAGTGTATGTGATTACATTTCACCTGCATGTCTGAACAATCGCTTTATATGCATAAAGAGTATTATAAAAAAATTGTCAGTGTGAACTTCTGTGATTCAAATTTTTCTTAAGTGCACTCAACTGCACATTTTATAAGGTCTCACTAGATAATTGTGACATCACACCCACTATGTTAGTAGCATATTTGTATGGACAGCAGAGAAATATATTTCACATGCACATTGTACATCCATTTTCATGCTGCACACTATATACCACACACACTATATACCGCACACAGACACACACTATATACCGCATACACCCACAGAGTCTATAGATTATAATTTGTGTCCTAGTGGTCAGGACTCAGGAGAAGCTTTCTTTGTCAGACCGCCAGTATTTGCTAGTTCATTCAGAGTTACCCAGGGTGCACCACGGGGAGGCGAACCAGCTGTACACCCCATATCGTACCGTCACTTCACTAGACAGGTACATCTCTGCTTAGCTGGATAGTATCTGAAAGCTCAGACCCCACCCACATACAGTCGTAATACAATCCCATCATCTAACCGTAACAGTACGGCCGCATGCACACGCGTGTGTTTTTTCACAACTACGGACTGTAAAAACCCGGGCTGCTGTCTAGCAGAGTGGACAGGCGCACGGTGTCATTGGTTGCTAACTCACTATGACGCCACGCGCTTCTTGCTGCCACCGCTGTACAGTAATACACTTATATAGATCATACAAGTGTATCACACCGGTGGTGGCCGGAAGCACACGGCATCATAGCAACCAATGACGCCAGGCGCTCATCCACTCTGCAGGACGGCAGGCCATGTTTATACGGTCCGTAGTTGTGAAAAAACACACCCGTGTGCAGGCGGCCTAAATCTAATATTTCCACTTCCAAGACTTAAATACTTTTTGCAGTTTACTTGAGTAAATTATTTTCAATACTATTATTGTAAAAAATTGGGATTATATGCTTGCATTTGTATCTTGCAGCGGATGTTGGGGCAGGCATACGACTGCACCTGGTCCTGCAACAGAAACGCAGCGGATTGTGCGGGAGTTGGCATTTGAGATCTGGCGCAAAACGGGTCTCAAACACCGACGTCTGACCATCATTAAAAATAGGTCAGACATGAAGCGCAGATACCCCCGGTTTATAAAAACAATCCGGAACGAAAAATGCCCAGGTAGATGCGTAAATAACTTTAGTATGTTATGCCAGCACTCTGTAATGTAACAGTGCTAAGCAAAAGTATTAACCCCCCCTGAGTCTGACCACAGATTTTTTTTATCGGATTGAGATCTGGGCTTTATACAGTTATAACGTGTATTTTTGTTTTTGTAATATTGCTCTGTTTTAGTGTAATAGCTCGGCCTAAATCAGCCAGAATTGACAGCAGCCAGTAAATACATGTCAAATACATATAGCGTCCATTCACACGTCTGTAAAATGGGTCCGCATCTGTTCCGCAATTGATTTTCAATTCCAGTCAGCAAAATTAGGCATTTCACATGACAAATAAGTAAGTGTCGGCCAGTACAGGCCACAAAAATTAGCCAACAGGCGTTCACCTGACAGCAAATAACTTTTTATTCTGTGGCTGGAGGTACATTAGGCATTTACAGGATAAATAAGTAAGAGTCGGCCACTAGTACAGGCCCCAAAAATTAGGCATTCAACTGACATAAAAGGCCTTTTATGCCGCTGTATTTACTTAAGACAGGGACCATGAATTGTTATGGGTGGTGACAGATATTTGTGGGCTGTCATGAGGAATTTGAATCAAACATGGTCTACTGGTCACATGTGTTGAACTCCTCCGAAATCCATGCCTCATTCATTTTTAGAAATGTAAGGTAGTCAACACTGTCATGAGTTAGACGAGTGCGCTTATCGGTCACGATCCCCCCTGCTGCGCTGAACGTCCTTTCGGACAGGACACTGGACAAGGGGCAAGCCAACAGTTCCATGGCAAATTGTGCCAGCTCTGGCCAGAGGTCAAGCCTGCCCACCCAGAAGTCCAGGGGTTCATCGCTTCTCAAAGCGTTCACATCGGCCATTAACCTAATGTAGTCGGACACCTGACGGTCTAGGTGTTCCATGAGGCTGGATCCGGAGGACAGCTGTCGATGGGTCGGCTTAAAGAATGATCTCATATCAGAAGTGACAAACACATCTTGAAACCGCCCTCTTCTTGCAGGCGCTGTTGGATTGGTACCCGCAACAGTTTCTCTGTGAGTGGAAATTCCTCTGCCAGTGCACGCAAAAGCAGAATGCAGCATTTCTCAAAGCAAGGCCTGGAAGTGCTGCATTCTGACAGCACTCTGTGATGGTGGTAACATTTCCGCCATTTTTTGTTTGTGTAGGGGGTCTAAGTACGTTGCCACCCAGTACAGGTCCTTGCACTTTATGCTTTTTATATGGCGGTCCCTCTTAAAACACTGGAGAATGAAGGCCCCCATTTGCACTAAATTGGAAGTGGTGTAGTGGCCTGGCTCCTGCTCAACATCCAGGATAATGTCGTCCTCGTTCTCCCCTGTTCCATGGACAACACCAGGGATCCCAGAAAGGTTTAAAGCATGCTCTTCTTGCTCCTTCTCATCCGCCTCGACACCATCCTCCTCTGATTCCTGTTGTTGACTTGTCTCAGATGGGAATTCATCCAGCATTGCGACTTCCTCATCTTCCTGCTCCTCGGCGGCTTGATCAATGACATGACGCAATGCACGCTCCAGAAAGAAGGCATAAGGTACAATGTCACTGATGGCGCCCTGGCTGCGATTGACCAGTTTGGTGATCTCATCAAATGGCCGCAGAAGTCTGCATGCGCAGCCACTGGCGCGGTGAAAAAAATCCAAGCTCCCTAGAACCTGTCCTGCCGCAGAGTTCGTACAGGTAGTCATTAACTTCACGTTTCTGCTGAAGCAGCCTATCGAGAATATACAAGGTGAAGTTCCATTGCGTCGGGCAGTCACAAATCAGACGTCTGACGGGCAGGTTGTGTTGCCGCTGAATGTCAGCAAGGCGAGCCATGGCCGTGTAAGATCTTCTGAAATGGACAGAGATTTTCCTGGCCTGCTGCAAGACATTCTTGACCCTGGGGTATTTGTCAACGAATCGCTGCATGACTAAGTTCAGGACGTGTGCCATGCAGGGCACGTGTCTCATTTACCCTGTTTCAACACGCTCAGCAGATTGGCACCGTTGTCGCACACAACTTTAACAACTGTCAAATTGAACAGGGTTAGCCACTGATCTTCCTGTGAATGCAAAGCTGAAAGGAATGCAGGACCGGTGTGGCTCTTGGCTTCCAGGCACAACAGACGCAGCACAGCATGGCAACGTCTCACCTGGCATGTCGAATAGGTTCTGCGGATCTTGGGGGGTGCAGCGGAAAAGACGGTAGCAGCGGAAAAGGAGGAGTCAGCCAAGGAGGAGAAGAAGAGGCAGGCCTGCATGCAATCCGTGGCGGTAACACCAAATCTACACGGGTGCCACAGGTTGCATTCTTGACATCCGTCAGAAGGTTCACCCAGTGGGCAGTAAAAGTTATGTACCTTCCCTGCCCGTGTTTGCTAGACTACGTGTCTGTGGTCAGATGTATCTTGGCACCGACACTGTGTGCCAGAGATACATTGACTTGCCGCTGAACGTGGCCATATAGCTCTGGGATGCCCTTCTGGGAGAAATATTTCCTTCCTGGGACCTTCCATTGCGGTGTTCCAATGGCTACAAATTTTCTAAAGGCCTTCGAGTCACCAGTTTATATGGCAGTAGTTGGCCGGCTATTTGTTCCGACAAGCCAGCGGTCAACCGTTGGGCAAGAGGGTTATCCGACGTCATCTTTTTACGCTCAAACATTTGCCTTTTGCCAGATAAACATGAGGACGGCACGATGGAAGGTGGAGTGGAGGACAATTGGGAGGAGAGAGGAGAAGGACAAGAAGCTGGATGGTGAGCGCCTGGAGTGTGGCTTTGCGGGTTCTGATGACGTTGCTCCCACTGGGCTCGGTGATGGGAGGCCAGGTGCCTTCTTAAGGCGGTCGTCCCTAGGTGAGTGTTGGGCTTACTGCGACTTACGCCTTGAGAGCAAAGGCTGCAGATGGCAACACTATTGTCAGCAGCGGACACGTTAAAAAAAGCCCACACTGCGGAGCCATGTGCCAGTGTCCTGGGAGTGCCAGATGTGACCGTGCATGGTAGATGGCTCGCTCCTGATACAGTAGCAGTCTGCTTTTTGCCTCCCGTGCAATGTAAGTTCTGCCTGCTTCTCCTCCCTATGTGCTGGTCCATCTCTCCCTCTGAACTCCCCTCCTCTTCCTCTCTTGTGGGCACCCATGTGACGTCCATAGACACGTCATTATCGATGTCACCTTTCCCACCACTAACATTAGAGATCTCTGAGTAGGCAGCAACAGCGTAGACCAACCTCCTTAGGCTGATCTGGGTACTGTCATCAGACTGTTGAGTGGCGGCCATTGCTACCTCCTCTTCCTGATCCGATGCCAAGAATGGCTGCGCATCAGAAATGTCTTGTAATGGATCGCAAAATAATTCCTGTGACTCAGGCGTAGGGTATATGGTGGTGGGGGTGCACACAGCAGAGAGTGAAGAGGGTGCAGATAGAGAGGATGAGGAGGGTGCAGAAGCGGAAGGCTGAGTGAGGCACTCAAACAAGTCTGGTGCGTCATTTGACGTAATCACACGCACCTTCTGCAACTTCCCACTTAGGCTCCGGCCTGGTGCTCCTGCCCGACCCCTACCATCCCTGCGGAAAGGCCTGCCTCTTCCTCTGCCTGTCATTTTTTAAATGACCCTGTGACAAAAGTCTCTAGAGAAGGGCAGTGTTTGTGGAAGAAGGTATACAACACCCCGCTTTAATCAGTCGTTTTGGGGGGGGCGACTGGTATATCACACCTGTTATAATAATTTTCTTTGCAGTACCGTTTGTCACTGTGTGTACCAGAGAGAACGCAGCAAAACAGCTAACAAATGCTGCAGTACCCAAATACACTATTATGAAAGAATATTGGTATATAACACCCCATTTCAATCTGTCGTTTTTTTTTTTGGGGGGGGGGGGGGGGAGACTGGTATATCACACCAGTTATAAATATTTTTTTCAGTACAGTTTGTCACTGTGTGTAGGAGAGGGAACGCAGCAAAACAGCAAACAAATTCTGCAGTACCCAAATACACTATAAAGAAATTATATTGGTATATAACACCCCACTTCAATCTGTAGTTTTGGGGGGCGACTGGTATATCACACCAGTTAAAATTATTTTTCCTAATTGCGTTTGTCACTCTTTGTAGTCGTAGTATCGCTGCAGAACCGCTCACCAGTCACAATGCTGCACAATACAAATCCACTATAATATGCTTTCTATGTTAGAAAGTATAGTATAAGTGTATTACACCCCTATGTACTGCACACCTATCAATAGTACACCTATACCAGTCCTTAAAAGGACTTTTGTGGACCTATTAGCTAGCAATTTGTGTCCCTAACAGTCTGTCCCTGCTCCACACAGCAAGCTCTCCCTACACTGACAAAAGACAGAATGTAAAATGGCAGCCAGATCAGGTCTATTTATAAGGTAGGGGGTATGTCCATGTGCTGAAACTTTTCAATTGGCTGTCCTGTACCACCTGATGGATGTGTCATGAGTCAACGTTCTTCACAATGTAAAAGAATATGGCGGGCACGAATATCGCCATATGTTCTCATGCATGTTCGTCGAATCGCGAACGAGCAAAGTTTGCCGCGAACCGACTGCCGGGCGAACCGCAAGGCCATCTCTACAAATGAAATGTGATCATTCAAACCCTGTGGTCGGACAGTGCCCAGCCTAAACGTCCATTGGGCCTCCTTCTGGAGAACCCTCTGGTCGAGATTACCTCTGGGGGATGGTCTGACCATTTCTATCATCTGGAAGGTGACCACACGGACATCACCTGGATGTAGTGCATTGACATGGTGTGCGATTGGGGTGTCCACCTCATTTCTAACGTCATTAAGGTGTTCCCCAATCCTGCGGCAGAATTCGCGGATAGTTTTACCCATGTATTGCAACCCGCATTCACAGGTGGCCAGATGTACCAGACGACCTACAGTTCACAAAGGATCTTATACTGTAGGACTTGTGTGTGACTTTACTGACAAACACTACCAGCTGACAAACAAGGTGTCCCACATCCTTGTCCATCTCCGACAAGGTGTCCCACATCCTTGTCCATCTGGAGAATGCTCCAATGTTTACGTAGGATGTCCATCACCGGGCCATTGGCAGCATCAAATGTTGCAATTAAGAGAGTCTGTCCTTCACTGTCATCCTAGGATTGAGAAGGGATTCCAGCGTACAAGATACGGAGTGCTGGTACGCCGAGGACACCACCCTCTGGGGATACCCATGCTGGAGAAATCTCAACTCCAAATCAGTGGCTTTCTCCCTGAAATCCGAAAAAGAGGAGCAATTTTGACGGACACAAAGAAATTGCCCCCTGGGAATGCCTCTCTTTAGGTGGAGAGGATGGCAGCTCTCCCAATGTAAAAAGCTGTTAGTGGCAGTCTTTTTATGGAAGAGACTGGTGTGAATTTTGCCGTCAGTTGATTTGGTAATGATCAGATCTAGAAATGCGATCTGCACTGGATCGATCTCAGAAGTAAAGAACAGGCCACAATTGTTAACATTAAGGGCCTTCATAAACTTACTGAAATCGTCCTTGGTGCCATTCTAGAATATGATCGCATCATCTATATATCCAAGCCACAATGTGATAAAGGGGGACCACATTGCAACCTCATACCCAAACACCACCGTTCTCTCCCACCCAGGTACAGATTGGCGTAAGACGGTGCACATGGACATGAATACAAAATGAATTCCAGGAGATGAAGAACAAAATGATTGTGGTCCTGGGGTGTGATCAGTACCTCAGTATGTGCCTGGATAGTCTGAAAGATCCAGATTGTTATGGCACATTGCCTGCTAATCCCATGGGAGAAGACCTTAACCCCTAAGGACACAGGTATTTCCGATCAGCGGCGGGCGGTGATCGGAACAAGGTGCCTGCTCAAATCATTGAGCAGGCACCTTGGGTCAATGCCGAGGGGTGTCCTGTGACCCCCCCCCCCCCCCCCGTGTCGCGATCGAAGCAAACCGCAGGTCAATTAAGACCTGCGGTTTGCTGCGTTTACGGGTAGTTCCTGGGGGGATCGATGGTGCAATCGGGTCCCCGTGCTGCTGTAATGGGGACCCGATGGCATGGAAGGCAGCGCGATGCCTTCCTTAGGCATCGGCACTGCCTTCCGGTGAAGAGCCTGTGAGATCCAGCCCCCTGGATCTCACAGGCAGGAAGCTGTATGAGTAATACACACTGTTTTACTCATACAGCAAATGCATAACAATACAGAAGTATTGGTATGCATTGTAAAGGGGATCAGCCCCCAAAAGTTGAAGTCCCAAAGTGTGACAAACAACAAAGTGAAAAAAAAGTTGAAAAAATAAAGTTTCCCCCAAAAAACATTTAAAGTTTTGAGTGGCATTTCCGCCAAATAAAGTAAAAAAAAAAAAAATTGGTAAAAAAATAGAAAAAAAGTTGACATATTCGGTATTGCCGCGTCCATATCGACCGGCTCTATAAACATATCACATTACCTAACCCCTCAAATGAACACCGTAAAAAATAAAAACTGTGCTAAATAAACCATTTTTTTTGTCACCTTACATCACTAAAAGTACAACAGCAAGCGATCAAAAAGGCGTATGCCAACCAAAATAGTACCAATCTAACCATCACGTCATCCCACAAAAAATGAGCCCCTACCTAAGGCAATCGCCCAAAAAATAAATAAAAAATATGTCTGGAGACACTTTTTTTAAAAAAAAAAGCTGTTATTGTGTAAAACTTAAGTAAATAAAAAAAAAGTATACATATTAGGTATCGCCACATCCGTAATAACATGCTCTATAAAAATATCACATGACCTAAACCCTCAGGTGAACACCGTAAAAAAAAAAAGAAAAAGAAAAAAAAAAGGTGTAAAAAAAGCCATTTTTTGTCACCTTACATCACAAAAAGTGTAATAGCAAGCGATCAAAAAGTCATATATAGCCCAAAATAGTGCCAATCAAACCGTCATATCATCCCACAAAAAATGAGATCCCTACCTAAGATAATCGCGCAAAAACTGAAAAGGATTATGGCTCTCAGAATATGGAGACACTAAAACATGATTTTTTTATTTTTTTATTATTGTGTAAAACATACATAAATTTAAAAAAGTATACATATTAGGTATCGCTACGTCCATAATAACCTGCTATATAAAAATATCACATGACCTAACCCCACAGGTGAATACCGTCAAAAAATAAAAATAAAAACGGTGTAAAAAAAAAAGCAATTTTTTGTCACCTAATATCACAAAAAGTGTAATAGCAAGCGATCAAAAAGTCATACGCACCCCAAAATAGTGCCAATCAAACCATTATCTCATACCAAAAAAAATGAGCCCCTACAAAAGATAATTGCCCAAAAAATAAATAAAACTATCGCTTTCAGAATGTGGAGAAACTAAAGAATCATTTAAAAAAATATATATATATTTGGTATTGTCACGTCCGTGACAACCTGCTCTATAAAAATACCACATGATCAAACCTGTCAGATGAATGTTGTAAATAACAAAAAATAGAAATGGTGCCAAAACAGCTATTTCTTGTTACCTTGCCTCACAAAAAAGTGTAATATAGAGCAACCAAAAGTCATATGTACCCTAAAATAGTACCAACAAAACTTCCACCCTATCCCGTAGTTTCTAAAATGGGGTAATTTTTGGGGAGCTTCTACTCTAGGGGTGCATCAGGGGGGCCTTAAATGGGACATGGTGTCAAAAAAAACAGTCCAGCAAAATCTGCCTTCCAAAAAACGTATGGCATTCCTTTCCTTCTGCGCCCTGCCGTGTGCCCGTACAGCAGTTTACGACCACATATAGGGTGTTTCTGTAAATTACAGAATCAGAGCCATAAATATTGAGTTTTGTTTGTCTGTTAACCCTTGCTTTGTAACTGTAATTTTTTTTTTATTAAAATGGAAAATCTGGCAAAAAAGTGAAATTTTGAAATGTTATCTCTATTTTCCATTAATTCTTGCGGAACACCTAAAGGGTTAACAAAGTTTCTAAAATCAGTTTTGAATACCTTGAGGGGTGTAGTTTCTAGAATGGGGTCATTTTTAGGTGGTTTCTATTATGTAAGCCTGACAAAGTGACTTCAGACCTGAACTGGTTCTTAAAAAGTGGGTTTTTGCAATGACCAGGTGGGTTTTGTCCCGAGAAGGGAGGCTCGCGACAACACTCTCCGGACCTTAGACATTATACACCATGCAAAAGTCTCCAACACCCCTCTTATGATTTTGTCCCTAGATGCGGAGAAAGCCTTCGATCGCATATCTTGGCATTCTCTTCGATCTGTTCTGTCTAAACTGGGTCTGGGACAAATCTTTCTGGGAAAAATATTTATTATCACCAGCCCTCGGCCAGAATTAGAATCAATGGTACCCTTTCTCCGCCCTTTCTCATCCGCAACGGCACGCACCAGGGATGTCCCCTGTCTCCTCTTCTATACGTTCTGGTAATGGAGCACCTCCTCTCCGCGATTCGTGCCAATCCGGACATCTCAGGGGTCACGATTGGCGATGTGGAACACAAGTGCACGGCCTTTGCGGATGACCTTTTGCTGTATGTCACTAACCCCCATGTCGCCCTCCAGTCCCTTCTGCGAGAGATTTCACTCTTCAGTAAATGGACAAATTTCAATGTATCCTTGCCTCAAACACTAGTCACATCGCTTAAATCTACGTTCCCATTCAAGTGGCCATCGGTGGGGATTAAATACCTTGGGGTTAAAATCTTGGCGGAGCTGCCCGCCCTTTTTAAGTTGAACTTTGCCCCACTTCTGCGAAGTTTTCAGAAGGATCTAGATGCTTGGCACCGCCGAGACTTCTCTTGGTTCGGCAGGGTCAGCATTTTGAAAATGAACCTACTCCCCAAGCTGCTTTACCTCTTGCAAACCATACCCATCCGATTACCGCTCAATTTTTGGTCACAACTCAGACGCTGTTTCACGCGTTTTGTGTGGGCCCCGGGTAAGCCGCGGATTAAATGGGAGGTTCTGACCCAGTCTAAAGAATTTGGGGGTGTTGGTTTGCCAGATTGTAAGCTGTATCACTTTTCTGCAGTATACGCCAGACTCTTGGATATGCTGCTTTCAGATTCCAGTAAAATGTGGGTCCATATTGCATGCTCCTCTTCCTCATGCGCGCTCACGGTCCTTCCCTGGTTAGCCGGCAAACCGGGTTTTAAAATCCCCCCGTTGTCCTTCACAGCCTATCATACTTTCGAGTCAATTACATCCATTAACCGGCGTACACTCCTCCTTGATGCGTCTGGCCCCCTAACGCCGATTACTGATAACCCGGCATTTCGCCCCGGACTATCCTCGAAACCCTTCCTTACTGGTACTAAATTGCGCCCCCTTCACTGCCACAGGATTGAAACATTTAAACCAATTGATGGAGCCCTCTCTAATACGCCCTAGGCATAACTTTGAGTATGTACAACTCCAAAATTTTTACTCCTCTATATGTGCCACCCACACCTTACGCAGGAGCCTTACGGTGTTTGAACAAATGTGTCTTGCCCCCTCTGCTGTCCTCGGGGACATTTCCACAATTTACAACTGCTTGCTCTCCAGACCTCTGACCAGCTTCCCTCCTTCTGCCACGCCTGGAATCGTGACCTGGGGAGTGACCTCACCCCATCTCAATGGAAACAGGCTTTTCTTCTTTCTCATAAAGCGGTAATTTCCACTAAGGCGCAGGAGACGAACTATAAAGTCCTCTCCAGGTGGTAAAGAGTGCCGTCTGTGCTCCACAGATGGTTTCCATCGGTTTCGGATCGCTGCTGGAGGTGCAGGTACTGACGAAGGCACCCTGTTACACATTTGGTGGCATTGCACCGTCCTGCGGCCTTACTGGAACTTTGTACATCGCATTGTGCGAGCAGTGACGGGAATACCCATTCCCAACGTTCCTGAAGCACTTTTGCTGTTTATCTTTGATCTGACTATCCCTGCTTTTAAGGTTTCGCTCCTTAAGTATATGTTACAGGCCGCAAAAACAGTCGTCCCTCGCCACGGGAAATCACCTACGCCTCCCTCCCCGGAGGAATGGTTCGAAGAAATTGCCCTACATCAGCGGATGGAGGATCTCATCTGCGTCTCTCCTCAGGACACCTCTCGATTCGTTCAAACCTGGGGCCCTTGGGAAACTTTCCGTGGATCAGATGAGTTTCGTAATGCCCGTCTATAATCCTGCACTCCCCTATCCTTCCCCTGTACCTTTCCTCTTTGTCTGTGTTCTGCTGTTATGTCCCCCCCCCCCCTTTGTTTGTCTTTCTTTTCCTTTTTTTTTTTTTTGTGTTATGTACATGTTTTACTAGGCTTAGATTCTTATAGCCTTTTTTGCTTTACGTAAACAATGTGATCCTCTTACTCATGTGTTGCCACATGTTCTTGCTGCCTTTACGTGTGGAAAGCTGTACCTTGTTGCCTCCTTTGTATGGAGATTACTCTATAATGTATACGGCATTGCATGTCATTACAAGATGTTACCTTTGTATCGCATTTTCATATACTTATTTGAAAAACTTCAAGATTTGCTTCTCAACTTCTAAGCCTTGTAACATCCCCAAAAAATAAAATGTCATTCCCAAAATGATCCAAACATGAAGTAGACAGATGGGGAATGTAAAGTAATAACTATTTTTTGTAGGTATTACTATGTATTATAGAAGTAGAGAAATTGAAACTTTGGTATTTTTTATAAATAAAAATGATTTATTTTTTTTACTACATTTTACCAGTGTCATGAAGTACAATATGTGACGGAAAAAAAAAAAACTCTCTCAGAATGGCCTGGATAAGTCAAAGCGTTTTAAAGTTATCGCCACATAACACTGGTTATGGTCAGATTTGCAAAAAATTGACTGGTCCTTAAGGTGAAAATGAGCCCGTCCCTAAGGGGTTAAGGAATTGAGGGACATTTTATCATCAGCATTGGCCTCAAATCTGATCAATAAAACCGAGTTCCAGGCGTTGCTACCCACCCACCCCCAGCTGGCTTGCTTTTATAGCCTGCCCAAAGTCCATAATGGGCTTCATCCCCTTAAGGGAAGTCCGATTGTGTCTGGTAGCAATAGTCTCACTCAGGAGATTAGTATAATTTTCAGACCTTTTGTCCTGTCCCTGCCCTCCTACGTTAGGGACTCTATGGAGATTGTGAACAAGTTGTAGAGTTGTTGCGATACCAAATTTTTGATTCGGTTTCGATACCATGAAAAAGTATTGCGATACTCGATACCATTCGATACCACGCAAAAAAAATAAACAAAAAAAGCCACGTGCATTCCTCATTTTTAAAAATGGCGAATCACGCAGTTTTTATTTTATTTTTTCTGTTCCGGCATTCACCACCTAGATTTTTTTTTATATTTTAATAGTTTGGACTTTTCTGACGTGGCGACGTAATATGTTTATTATTTATATATTTTATATGTGAAATTGGGAAAAGGGGGTGATTTATACTTCATATTTTAGTGGGTTTTTTTTACACTTTTTATTTAATAACTATTTCCCCCCCTTAGGGGCTAGAACCTGGGATCTTTCATCCCTTTTCCTATTCAGCCTGATAGATCTCTATCAGGGTGAATAGGACTTCACACTGTCCCTGCTGCTCTGTGCTTTGTGTGCACAGCATCAGGGATGTTACCATGGCAACCAGGGCTTCTGTAGCGTCCTGGCTGCCATGGTAACCGATCGGAGCCCCAGCATTACACTGCTGGGGCTCCGATCAGAAGCTGCCACTGCACCACCAATGAGGGGAGGGGAGAGGTCCCTGATTTTAATACTGGGGGGTTGAGATGGGCCGGCGCACTGTGCCACCAATGATTTTAATGGGTTGGGGGGCACACTGCACCACCAATGATAATTACCCCTTTATACAGGAGGCGGGTACTGGCAGATCAGCGGCAGTTAACTGCCGCTGATCGCAGCTCCCTGTCAGGGGCAGGGTGCCGGCAATGCGATTCTGCTGCCAGCACCCGCCTCCTGTATGTGTTAAAGAATGACTACTATATGGGACTCCAGACTTTCAGTATCAGGCCACACAGAGCGGCGCCCAGCGATGTCTCAGCACTCACCATTAGTCCTGGGCGCCGCTCCGTTCGCCTGCAGTGCTCCATTACTGTCTCCTCTCCTGCTCCACATGCTGCTGATTACTATCGGAGCGATGGGAGGAGACATCAGCTTCACTAGTGGGCGTTCCTTCTCCCTGGCTGTAGCGCTGTCCAATCGCAGCGCAGGGAAAAGGAACGCCCACTAGTGAAGCTGATGTCTCCTCCCATCGCTCCGATAGTAATCAGCAGCATGTGGAGCAGGAGAGGAGACAGTAATGGGGCACTGCGGGCGAACGGAGCGGCGCCCAGGACTAATGGTGAGTGCAGAGACATCGCTGGGCGCCGCTCTGTGTGGAAATAAACCTATCATTGGTGGCGCAGTGCGCCCGCCCCTCCTCCGCCCCTCTCTTCTCATTGCCGCCTTTCCTCCGTGGTGCCGCCCCTCCTCCGACCCTCTCTTCTCATTGCCGCCCCTCCTCCGCCCCTCTCTTCTCATTGGTGGCAGCGGCAGCAGCACAGGGGGGAGGGAGGACAGCTTCCTTCTCCCCGTGCTGCTGAGAGAACATGAGCGCGCCGATAGCAGCGCGCTCATGTTCAGAGATACTAGACTGCGCAGAAGCGCAGCCCAGTATCGAAAAAACGGAAATCCCGGTATCGTATCGATACCGGGACAAAAGTATCGATTGGGTATCGAAATTTCGATACCCGCAACAACCCTAACAAGTTGGACGAAATACTTTGCTGGCCAGTCTTGATGTAGAGGGCCTCTATAATTCCATTCCCCGTAGAGAAGGGCTTGAGGCTGTCCATTTCTTTTTACAAGAACGGCGCAATGCATTTGATGACCACAATCGTTTTGTTCTTCATCGCCTGGAATTCATTTTGTATCATAATGTTTTTCTGATTAATCGCCGTTTTTACCACCAGCTCAGGGGCAAGGCCATGGGGAGTCCATGTGCACCGTCTTATGCCAATCTGTACCTGGGCTGGTGGGAGAGAACGGTGGTGTTTGGGTATGAGGTTTCAATGTCGTCCCCCTTTATCACATTGTGGCTTAGATATGTAGATGATGTGATCATATTCTGGAATAGCACCAAGGACGATTTCAGTAAGTTTTGTGAAGGCCCTTAATGTTAACAATTGCGGCCTGTTCTTTATTTCTGAGATCGATCCGATGCAGATCGCATTTCTAGATCTGACCATTACCAAAGCAACCGACGGCAAAATTCACACCTGTCTCTTCTGTAAAAAAGACTGCCACTAACAGCTTTTTACATTGAGAGAGCTGCCATCCTCTCCCCCTAAAGAGAGGCATCCCCAAGGGGCAATTTCTTAGTGTCTGTCAGAATTGCTCCTCTTTTTTGGATTTCAGGGAGAAAGATACTGATTTGGAGTTGAGATTTCTCCGGCGTGGGTATCCCCAGAGGGTGGTGTCTTTGGCGTAACAGCACTCCGTATCTTGTACGCGGGAATCCCTTCTCAATCATAGGACGAGAGGATGAAGGACGGACTCGCTTAATTGCGACGTTTGATGCTGCAAATGGCCCGGTGATGGACATTCTACATAAACATTGGGGCATTCTCCAGATGGACAAGGATGTGGGACACCTTGTCGGAGATGCTCCAGCTGTTACGTTGTGTAGAGGCTGCAATTTGAAGGACCGACTTGTCCATAGCGTTTTTCAAACCCCACGCAGCTCACTTGAGGGCTCAATAGCAGGCACATTCCGTTGCGGCGGCTGTATTGCATGTAACTCCATTAAAGCAGGGAAAGTGTTTGCCAGTACAGTCACACACAAGTCCTACAGTATCAGATCCTTTGTGAAACTATACGCGAATTCCGCTGCAGGATTGGGGAACACCTTAATGACATTAGAAAGGAGGCGGACAACCCAGTCACACGTCATGTCAAACCATTACATGCAGGTGATGTCCTGTGGTCACCTTCCAGCAGGTAGAAGTGGTTAGATCAACCCCCAGAGAAGGTAATCTCGACCATAGGGTGCATATATAAACAGGGGAGCAAATCCTGCACTTGTGACCCGTTGCTAATGGCGATCCCCAGCGAAAATGCATACAGTTGAGGATGCCCACAGCGGACCACAATAGACATCCTACACAAGATAGCAATTATGTGGATGTGATAATCAATATAACAATATAATAATAGCAAAGACAGGTGCACTCTGCGGACTTACTAAACCCTCAAACTGATAATAAAATTGAGAGATTAGCCAACATATCCTACTAGGAGGACATGTCTGAGCCCGAGCACCGCGCCAACGTTTCTCAAGTAGCTTGGGTCCTATCACTCACCTACCTGAGCCGTATTGGCAATACCAGGGGCCAGTGCGCGAATTACAGGAGCGTGAGGTCCGATTCACAGACAACTCACCAGTTACCTCCAGCATAGAACCATGCTAGCAATTGGAGGAGGGAGGAGTCTGCGAGTCCCACTCAAGACTGGCTGATATGGTCCAGGCCTCGCAGGTGCACCTAAATGTAGCCTGTGGATGGAAAACAGTCACATTTAAATTGGAGTTTATACACCTCTAGGTATCTCTATATGCAAACGAACTGAAAAAAATTGTGTGGTATTAATGGATTAAAATGGAAAATTTGGCAAAAAAATTTAAATTCTCAATTTTCCATCAACTCTTGGAGAACACCTAAAGGGTTAATGATGTTTGTAAAATCAGTTTTGAATACCTTGAGGGGTGTAGTTTCTAGAATGGGGTCACTTTTGGGTGGTTTATATTATGTAAGCCTCACAAAGTGACTTCAGACCTGAAGTGGTCCCTAAAAAGTTTTTTTTTATTTTTTATTTTAGAAAATTTTCAAGATTTGCATCTAAACTTCTAAGCCTTGTAAGGTCCCCAAAAAATAAAATGGCATTCCCAAAATGATCCAAACATGAAGTAGACATATGGGGAATTTAAACTAATAACTATTTTTGGAGGCATTACTATGTATTATAGAAGTAGAGAAATTGAAACTATTTTTTTTATAAATAAAAATTATTTTTTTGACTCCATTTTACCAGTGTTATGAAGTACAATATGTGACGAAAAAAAATCTCAGAATGGCCTGGATAAGTAAAAGCGTTCTAAAGTTATCACCACATAAAGTAACACTTTATTTGCAAACAATGGCCTGGTCCTTAAGGTGAAATAATCCTGTGTCCTTAAGGGGTTAAGGTGCATGTATGCTGAACATGCTCTGCTAGGTTACTGGCTCACATTAGGCTACTTGGGGCTTTGGTTGCCCCCCAACCAGTGACCCTGCTCTTAGGGTGATATTCAGTGGTCTGGCAGTGACACCCGGTGATGTGCCGATGGAACATCCGGATGTCAGGTTTTTTGCCTGCTGGACTGCTGCAATATCCCCTTTAGTTTCCAACTAATTGCCCAAGTTGGAATATTTGCACCTGATCTGATTATTCAAGACTTATATGCTTACGGTCCTCTGGATATGTCAGTTATAGGCATTCAATCCTGGTGCTTGTATGTAGGTACTCAGGCTTTATGTGCATCCTTCCCCCTAGTGTGTTACACACTGTTTTTAAAAATAAATAAAAGGTTAATTTTGAGTATAGCGTTCCTCCACCGTCAGTGAATCAAAGATGTAGTTGAACAGAACACTTTCAGAATATTTAACCACTTCCCATCTGGGCCATTTGCCCCCTTCCTGACCAGGCCTAATTTTGCAAAACAGACATATCTCACTTTATGTGGTAATAACTTTGGAACGCCTTTATTTATCCAAGTCATTCAGAGATTGTTTTCTCGTGACACATTGTACTTCATGATAGTCATAAATTTGAGTCAAAATATTTCACTTTTATTTATGAAAAAATCCCAAATTTACCCAAAAATTTGAAAAATTCGCAATTTTTAAAAATATCAATTTTTCTGCTTTTAAAACAGAAAGTGATACCTTATAAAATATTTATTACTTAACATTCCCCAAATGTCTACTTTATGTTGGCATCATTTTGGAAATGTCATTTTATTTTTTTAGGACGTTAGAAGGCTTAGAAGTTTGAAAGCAATTCTTCAAATTTTTAAGAAAATTGCCAAAACCCACTTTTTAAGGACTAGTTCAGGTCTGAAGTCACTTTGTGGGGCCTACATAGTGGATACCCCCATAAATGACCCCATTGTAGAAACTACACCCCTCAAGGTATTCAAAACTGATTTTACAAACTTTGTTAACCCTTTAGGCGTTCCACAAGAATTAAAGGAAAATGGAGATCAAATTTTTAAATTTCACTTTTTTGGCAGATTTTCCATTTTAATCAAATTTTTTCTTTAACACATCGATGGTTAACAGCCAAACAAAACTCAATATTTATAACCCAGATTCTGCGGTTTACAGAAACACCCCACATGTGGTCATAAACTGCTGTATGGGCACACGGCAGGGTGCAGAAGAAAAGGAACTCCACATGGTTTTTAGATGCCATGTCCCATTTGAAGCCCCCTGATGCACCCTTACAGTAGAAACTCCCAAGAAGTGACCCCAATTTGGAAACTAGGGGATAAGGTGCCAGTTTTATTAGTACTATTTTTGGGTACATATGAGTTTTTGATCATTCATTATAACACTTTATGGGGCAAGGTGACCAAAAAATTGGTTGTTTTAGCACAGTTTCTATTTATTTATTTTTACAGCGTTCACCTGAGGGGTTCAGTCAAGTGACATTTTTATAGAGCAGATTGTTGCGGACGTGGCAATACCCAATATGTATACTTTTTCTCATTTAATAAAGTTTTACACAATAATAGCATTTTTGAAACCAAAAAATTATGTTTTAATGTGTCCATGTTCTGAGAGCTATAGTTTTTTTTATTTTTTGAGAGATTTTCTTATGTAGGGGCTCATTTTTTGCGGGATGAGGTGACTGTTTTATTGGTACCATTTTGTGGGACATACGCGTTTTTGATCACTTGGTGTTGCCCCTTTTGTGAGGTAAGGTGACAAAAATTGCTTGTTTTGACCGTTTTTTTTTTTTTACGGTGTTCACCTGAGGGGTTAGCTCATGTGATATTTTTATAGAGCTGGTTTTTACGGACACGGCAATACCTAATATGTCTATTTTATTAAATTTTTTCTATTTTTAACATTTTTTTTTACATGTGAAACTTATTTTATTTTATTTTTTCAACCCTTTATTTTTTATTTTACACTTTTCGTCCCCCATAAGGTCATACAAGACCTCTGGGGGACATTTACTTCACTTTTTCTTTTTTTTCACTGTTGATTTCTCCTGTAACTGGGGCTGACATAGTAGCCCCAGTTACAGGAGAAATGAACCCCCCAGAGAGGCTGTACAGCGCTGTACAGCCTCAATGCAGGGCTGATCGAGGTCTGTGAAAGACCTCACACAGCTCCTGCAATCTTCGGTCCCGGCGGTCACATGACCGCCGGGCCGGAACAGGAAGCGCTGTCATGGAACCATGAACCAGACGTACAACAAGAGATAAGTGGAAATAAGAAGGCTTTATTGAAAATCAAGCTGTAAGGCAAAAGTCCAAACGGATGGCTAAACCGAAGCAGGGTCTTGCGAAGCCAGAGGTCAGGAACCAGAAGGGTAGTCAGACGAAGCCTGGATCAGGAACCAGCAGGGTAGTCAGACGAAGCCAGGATCAGGAACCAGCAGGGTAGTCAGACGAAGCCAGGATCAGGAACCAGAAGCAGCAGCAGTCTTAGAAGCATGTGAACACAGGAGGACCAAGCAAGGAACTGAAGCCACAGACCTCCTATATATATGAGCTAGGCATCCAGCTCCTCCCAGTGGGAAGGAGAAGCCGCAGGGTGGGAGGCTACAAGAAACCCAGAAACCAAGATGGCCGCCAGCACATGTCAAACGAAGGAGAACAGCAAGAAGGTAAGACCATGACAGTACCTCCCCCTCAAGGGCCCCTCCTCCGCGGAGTAAAGAACGGTTTCTGAGGGAAGCGTGCGTGGAAGGCTCGGAGCAAGGCAGGAGCATGGACATCTGCGGAGGGAACCCAGGAACGCTCCTCTGGACCATAACCACGCCAATGGACCAAAAACTGCACCCGACCGCGGACCAGGCGTGAGTCCGGGATATTGCTCACCTCATACTCCTCACGATTGCCCACTTGGACCGGACGAGGCCGAGGAAGTGAAACGATTACACACCAGTGGCTTCAACAGGGAGACATGAAACACGTTGGAGATCCGCATGCCAGGAGGAAGCGCAAGGGCATAGGCTACCGGGTTTACCCTGCGAAGCACTCGGAAGGGGCCAACAAAGCGAGGCGCCAGCTTGGGAGTGGGCACTCGAAGGTTGAGGTTGCGGGTGGACAACCATACGCGGTCTCCGACCTGGTAGGAAGGAGCGGGCGCTCGTCTGCGATCAGCCTGGAGTCTCTGGCGCTGCGCAGAGACCTCAAGGGACCTCTGGATCTGTACCCAAGAAGCACGTAGGACGGAAAGGTGATCCTCCACAGCCGGAATATCCTGGGGAGAGAATACCTCCGGTAACACGGCAGGTTGGAACCCATAATTGGCCATGAAGGGAGACGTCCCAGAGGAAGAGTTCACCGCCGTGTTCCTGGCAAACTCAGCCCAAGGCAGGAGGTCAACCCAATTGTCTTGGTGATCGGAGACATAGCAACGAAGGAATTGCTCCAAGGCCTGATTGGATCGTTCTGCGGCCCCATTGGACTGAGGGTGGTAGGCCGAGGAGAAAGAGAGATGAATCCCCAACTGGGAGCAAAAGGAGCGCCAGAACCTGGACACAAACTGACTCCCCCGATCCGACACAATCTCCTTGGGCAAACCGTGCAACCGGAAGACCTCCCTGGCAAAAATCGTGGCCAACTCTTGTGCAGAGGGTAACTTCTTGAGAGGAACACAGTGGCACATTTTGGAAAACCGATCCACAATCATGAGAATGACCGTATGGCCTCGGGATGCAGGGAGGTCCACAATGAAATCCATCCCCAGGTGTGACCATGGACGCTCCCCGGTGGCTATGGGTTGCAAAAGGCCCAACGGACGGTGCCGAGGGGACTTACTCTGGGCACAAACGGAGCATGCCGCTACATATGCGGCGATGTCGGAACGTAGAGAAGGCCACCAGAACAGACGTGAAACAGCCCAGGACAGCTGATTCTTTCCAGGATGCCCCACGGCCTTGGAGTTATGGTAGGTTCGCAACAACCGAGTGCGCAACTCCTCAGGCACAAAACATCTGCCGTTGGGTCTCCCAGAGGGAGCACCAGACTGAGCCGCCAAAATCTGCTCACCCAGGGGAGAGGTCAGGCTGGTGCGAATGGCGGCCAGGATCTGATTCGGAGGTATGACCGAAGTCGGAATCGACTCCTCCCCGGACAGCTCGGAGTACTGCCGTGATAAGGCATCCGCTCTGATGTTCTTGGAACCGGGTAGGTAGGAGACCACGTAATTAAAACGTGACAAGAACAGAGCCCATCTGGCCTGACGTGGTGTCAATCTCTTGGCCTCAGAGAGGTAGGTCAGATTCTTGTGGTCCGTCAGGATGAGAACCGGAACCACCGAGCCCTCGAGCAAGTGCCTCCATTCTTTAAGGGCCTGCACGATGGCCAATAACTCCCTGTCACCAATCTGATAGTTGCACTCCGCGGAAGAGAGTTTCCGGGAGTAAAACCCACAAGGAAGCAGAGGACCCTCTGGTGTTCTACGCTGAGACAGAAGGGCGCCTACTCCCGTCTCAGACGCGTCCACCTCGAGGACAAAAGGCAACCCAGGGTTGGGATGCGACAGAATCGGAGCCGACACAAAGGCGGACTTTAGAGCCTCAAAAGCTCGGATGGCCTCGACCAGACCTGGGGATTAGTGCCCTTCCTGGTCAGATCCGTGAGGGCTTGGCTAGCATGGAAAAGTCCCTGATGAACTTCCGATAATTGGCGAAGCCCAAAAAGCGCTGCAGGGCACGAAGACCACTGGGCTGGGGCCACTGTAAGACAGCCGAAACCTTCTCAGGATCCATGGAGAACCCCTCAGCGGAAATGATGTAACCTAAGAAGGTTACCTGGGATCGGTGAAATTCGCATTTCTCAAGCTTACCGAACAGCTTGTTCTCTCGTAACCGTTGCAACACTCGTCTGACATCCAGAATGTGGGCCTCCATGGATTCAGAACATACCAAGATGTCATCCAAATAGACCACCACACACTGCTGCAACAGGTCACAGAAAACATTGTTGATGAATTCCTGGAAGACTGCGGGCGCATTGCACAACCCAAAGGGCATAACCAAGGATTCATAATGACCGGTCCTGGTGTTAAACGCGGTCTTCCACTCATCGCCCGCCTTGATCCTTACCAGGTTATATGCCGCCCTCAGGTCGAGTTTGGTAAAGACCGTGGCCCCTTTGAGGCGATCGAACAGCTCGGAAATCAAGGGTATCGGGTAAGCATTCTTGATCGTGATGCGATTGAGACCCCTGTAATCGATGCAAGGCCTCAACTCACCGCCCTTCTTTTTCACAAAGAAAAATCCAGCCCCTGCCGGGGACGAGGATTTGCGAATGTGTCCGCGTGAAAGCGCCTCCCTCACGTACTCCTCCATGGCCTCATTCTCCGCTACCGACAGTGGATAGACTTTGCCACGAGGAGGAACGGCACCAGATTGTAACTCTATGGCACAATCGTATGGGCGTTGCGGAGGTAGGGCAACCGCACGCACCTTATCGAATACATCCCGGTACTCCTCGTATTCAGGAGGCAACAGAGAGTCCGAGGAAGTACACAGCAACTTGACAGACCCATGGATGCAACTAGCCCCACACTGCGGTGACCACGAGAGGATCTCGGCCGATCTCCAATCGAAAGTCGGATTATGCTTCTGGAGCCAGGGGTACCCCAAGACCACCGAATAGTGTGGAGACGAAATAACCTGGAGACAGACCGACTCTCTGTGAACGGCACCAATGGCCATCCCCACTGGAAGGGTCTCATGAGTCACGTGTGGCGGCAGAAGGGGTCTGCTGTCTATCGCCTCAAGAGCCAGTGGGGAACCTCGAGGCTGCAGAGGAATGGAATTGGCGGCAGCGAACACACTATCAATGAACAAACCACCAGCACCAGAGTCCACCAACGCCTGGGTCGTCACCGAGCCCCCGACCCAGGAGAGGACAACAGTAATCAGTGGTTTGTCAACACGGGAAACCGGGGACGAGGAGACTCCACCCAAGATCTGCCCCCGACAGGATCTCAGGTGCGAGCGTTTCCCGGACGGTTCGGGCATGCCAACCGAAAATGCCCACCGAGACCACAGTACATGCATCGGCCCTCGCGTCTCCGGAGTGCCCTCTCCTCCTCGGACAGGCGAGCAAACCCCAGCTGCATGGGTTCACCCCCAGACAAGTCATCCCCAGGAGGCGTGGGAGGAGAGGGAGGCATGGGTGGGACAGCAAACGTAGGCGCCAATCTGTTAGAAGACCTCCGCAGGCTCTCCTTAAAGGAAGGTCTCTCCCTGAGTCTGGTGTCAATCAAAATCAGGAAAGAAATAAGAGACTCGAGCTCCACTGGTAGGTCCTTAGCTGCAACCTCATCCTTCAAGGCATCCGAGAGACCATGAGAGAAAGCAGCGACCAGAGCCTCATTATTCCAGCCCACCTCTGCTGCCAGGGTACGAAACTCAATGGCGTATTCAGCTACGGATCGTGAACCCTGTCTGATGGACATAAGGAGCTTCGCAGCAGAGGCAGCACGAGCCGGCACATCGAATACCTTCCGAAGAGAAGCAACAAAACCGGAAAACTCGGCAACCACCGGATTGTTGTTCTCCCATAAAGGGCTGGCCCAGGCCAAGGCCTTGTCCGAGAGCAGCGAGATCAAGAAGCCCACCTTTGATCTCTCAGTAGGAAAGGCATGTGGCAGCAACTCGAAATAAATGCCCACCTGGTTAAGGAAACCTCGGCACTGAGTTGGCTCTCCCCCAAAGCGCTGTGGAAGGGGGGCAGAACCGGTCATACCCCGAAACACCGCAGGCGCAGCAACAGGTGTCGGGGTAGACTCTGGCGCAACAACCGGAGCGGCAGTAGGAGCGGGCCCAGGAGCGACAACCAACCCATCGGCAACGGAAGCTAAATGAGCCGTGCGTTCAAGCAGGGTTTGCAACGCCACAGCGAACCGACCCAACAGGTGATCCTGCTGATCAAGTCTGGCAACCAGCGTAGGTAGCGAGGATGGCCCTGTACCGTCAGAATTCATGGCTTGGTCCTAATGTCATGGAACCATGAACCAGACGTACAAGAGATAAGTGGAAATAAGAAGGCTTTATTGAAAATCAAGCTGTAAGGCAAAAGTCCAAACGGATGGCTAAACCGAAGCAGGGTCTTGCGAAGCCAGAGGTCAGGAACCAGAAGGGTAGTCAGACGAAGCCTGGATCAGGAACCAGCAGGGTAGTCAGACGAAGCCAGGATCAGGAACCAGCAGGGTAGTCAGACGAAGCCAGGATCAGGAACCAGAAGCAGCAGCAGTCTTAGAAGCATGTGAACACAGGAGGACCAAGCAAGGAACTGAAGCCACAGACCTCCTATATATATGAGCTAGGCATCCAGCTCCTCCCAGTGGGAAGGAGAAGCCGCAGGGTGGGAGGCTACAAGAAACCCAGAAACCAAGATGGCCGCCAGCACATGTCAAACGAAGGAGAACAGCAAGAAGGTAAGACCATGACAAGCGCATAGCGCTTCCTGCACTGCATACACAGCGCTCGGTGAGCGCTGTGTATGCAGCGATCCAGAAGGCAGGGACACCTGGGCACTGTCCCTGCCTTCTCTTAGGGTTGCCCTGCTATCACTGACAGCGGGCAACCCGATTAGCAGCTGCACGATTAGCGTGCAGCTGCAGTTTCTGAACGGACGTTTAAAAACGTCCATTCAGAAATAGAGATCCACCCATAGGACGTTTATATCCTATGGGCGGACGGAAAGTGGTTAAGAAGATGCCGATGAACATCAGATAATCCTGTGCTACTTCCATTTCAGAACCAAAAGAAAATCCAATTTTATTGTGCACAAATAAAGGAAGTCCAAACTGATTATGTAAGTATATGAATTACATTTGCACATACGTTTTTGAAAAGATTGGGATTGGTCATCTTGAAAAAATACTGTCTATAAAAAGCATTGATAAAATAAATGATTTTACCAATATGTTTAATTCTATACATGATAAATACAAAGTAGCACACTATTTTAAGACTGGTACAAAGGACTAGGGTACATCACCTGTGTGGAGTAAAGTGATTTCCATCAATATAAATTGTTATTTACAGTTACAATGGTAAAAATCATAATGCCCAAAGAAGTTGTAACAGATATTAATAACAACATAACAAAAGACTAAACATTACTCTTCTAACTCTCAACACCATTAGACATACCAGTAGAATGGTGTTTATTTAATCCATAGAGATTATTCAAATTCCATTGGCAGTAAATCTCTTGAGAATAGGCTATCTACATGAGTACTATGTTCTTGCGAGAACAGTTTGTCTTCTCCCTGGCTGTGAATTGGTCCAGTGCGATTGGACAGCGTCACAGAGTTGAGCTGAGGGCTTTTATGTACAGAGAGCTGCTGAAGATATATTTTCTGCTTTATCTAAGACACCAGAAGTGCAGTAATATAGTTTGTGGTACGTGACTCCTTACAACAATTAGCTGCAGTTATAAAACTTCCCTGACTCACACTAAAGGCCCTTCAACATGGGCAGATCATAACGAAACAAACCTTTGTAGGAACGCTAGTTCCCAAAGATTTGCCTGTGCAAATGTCCAGTCAATGAACAAGCAAAGTATCGCTGATGCGCCACATTAAATCATTGTTGGCTGGCTGCAGATTGACGTGTGTAAATCAGTATGAAGAGTCATACAAAAGAGATGATTACTACATGTAAATGCTCACAATCAGGCAATTAAAGGGTTTCTACCACTTCAGTTTGACCAAATTAGCTTTTAGACACTAGTGATCTGCTAGTGTCTGATCTCCATAACCATGCAATTCTTAGACCTTTGTGTGGGGCCTTTTTTATTAAAAAACTAACTTTTATTCCTATGCAAATGAGCCTCTAGGTGCTATGGGGGCGTCTTTTCAGCACCTAGAGACTCGGTCTACTCACACTGTATTCCCGCCCATCTCGTCGTTAAGGGCCTGCCTCCATCACAGACACCGGACGAATTCTCGCGCCTGCGCCGTTCACTTCTGTCATCGGTGTAGGCGCAGTGAGTAAATGATACGCTCCTGGTGCCGGATTCCTCACTGCACCTGCGCCGACTACGTCATAGTGAGGAAGCCGGCATCAGGAGAGCGGCCTTCACTCACTGCACCTGCGCCGATGACAGAAGTGAACTGCGCAGGCGCGTGAATTCGTCCGATGGCTGTGATAGAGGCAGGCATTCAAGACGAGATGGGCGGGCATACAGTGTGAGTAGACCGAGCCTCTAGGTGCTGAAAAGACGCCCCCAAAGCACCTAGAGGCTCATTTGCATAGGAATAAAAGTTAGTTTTTTAATGAAACGGCTCCACACAAAGGTCTAAGAATTCCATGGTTATGGAGATCAGACACTAGCAGATTGCTAGAGTCTGAAAGCTAATTTGGTCAAACTGAAGTGGTAGAAACCCTTTAATGGAACGTTTGTTCTTTTACCGATGATTACCTGTGAAACAATTACACAGCAGCACAAGTTACTTGACAACACTGAGGTAAAGAGCTGCCTCCTCCTCTCTGCTCTACTTGTCAGGGATTAAGACCTTGAATACAGATTATATGATCCTCAACTGAATCTCTGTAGGAATGGAGTTCATTAGGAGACATGAAGTACAGAGAGGAGGGGGGGGGGGGGGGGATGTGGCTAAAGAGGAGCAGCAGCACTTGTATGGCATCTCCATTACCACAGTCTGTCCTGTTTATCCTCTCTGTATTTCAGGCTTCAGGTCTCCTCATGAACTCCATTCCGACACAGTTTCATCTGAAGATCATATGAAAATGTATTCAGGATCATAATCCCTGACAAGTAGAGCAGAGAGGAGGCTGAGGCAGCTCTTTAGCCTAGTGTTGTCAAGTAATGTGTCCTCCTGTGGGATTAGGACAATAAAATTTAGACTGGCACATTCATATACATAATCACAGGTGGATATCCATCAAGCAAACATGGTTGATAATAAAATGGCTGCACAACATTTCACATACAAACAATAGAGCTGAGAAATGGGGATCATTCTAAATTAAAGTGGTATTATACCTACTATAAATGGAAAAATAGAAGCTCTTTGCGCACATTTATAGTAGGTATAATTCCACTTTAATTTAATTTAATTTAGAATGATCCCCATTTCTCAGCTCTATTGTTTGTAAATATTGAGGGTAGCGCCTCTGCGGGAGCCACCTTACACCTGGTAGATGGACCCGACACACGTTTGATTAAAAAAAATGCGCAAAGAGCTTCTATTTTTCCATTTATAGAAGGTATAATACCACTTTAATATAGTGGTGTACGTGGTGCACAGGAGTAACTATAGACCAATAGAGGTGCACTCAGTAAAGAGGAATCACCCTGCCCCCTTATGAATAGAAAACGTGAAACAAAGTGGAACTGGGTACTCTCAGGATATCTGTACCATAAGGAAATTAATGTCACATACAATAAATAAATTAATAAATAGTATCAATAAGCGCAACCCATGATATACAATAACACCCTAATATAAAACCAACTGATCAGCAAATTAATGATATAATAGATAAGAGGCCAATGTCAAAGTCTAGTGGATAAGCTATCGATGAAATGAATAAAGTGAATATGCCCCAATGACGATTAATCCCAAGGATAAATAGTAGCAGCAGAAGTGTCAATGTCCTAGAATAAAGCCACTGCGGTAGCTGGTACTTATACCATGATACTATTATTAATACTATTTATTACATTTATTTATTTTATGTGACATTAAATTCCTTATGGTACAGATATCCTGAGAGTGCCCAGTTCCACTTGGTTTCACATAATACCACTTTAATTTAGAATGATCCCCATTTCTCAGTTCAATTGTTTGTATGTGAAATGTTGTGCAGCAATTTTATTATCTACTAATAGGACAGTGGCCATTTTATTTCTCCTAATATTTGCTCGCTAGACAAAACGAGCCATGATAAATCATTTTATTTGGGAATATATTCATAATAAAGTAATATTTAATTGTTTTCATTTTCATTAATTCCTGGAGAACCCCTTTTAATTGTCTATAGAATCTGCTGGCTGTCCTTAATGTAATGAAACCACCCCCTTTCTCTGCAAAATCAGGGCCTGGGATGATTAATTCAATTCCTGTCCTTAACTACCACCAATAGATTATGTATTGAGGAATTCATCTTCACAGGTTTCTTTTTTGTCAGTGCATCAGTCATTACCACATGGTAATTCCAAAATGTGATCTGCTGCGGTTGCTAGTGGACCAAGTGTTAAAGGCCCCTTTACACAGACCAAAAATTGGGGCAAATTATGAGCGTTCCTATGTAAAGGTGCCACGAGCAAATGCTTGTTAATCAGGTGAAAACATTGCCGATATGGTCAGCAGATTATGCTGTCTAAACAGCAATCTGCTGCTCAGAAACAGTTACTGGAACAAGTGATTGCAGAGTGCACCTCTTCCTCATACAGTGGAGGTGATTGCTGCATGTAAATGTATCTCTCATTTTCTCTGACAAGCCGGCAATTATCGGGAAGAAACAACTGTATTAGTAATCTTGCTGGGTGTTTGAAGGGGATGCTAAGGATCTGTGGTGCTAGACATCTCTTCACTAGTAAATTCTCTTACTTCACAGCAGAAAGAAAATGATGACTCTGTATTCTCTTCCATGAAGTCTAAAAATATGGATTTCTATTTTGTACACCACTGATCAGTATACTACCCATAGATCAGTATACTACCCATAGAGTGTAGAACATTACACCAACTTCAATCCATCTTGTATATGATTTCTTTAAAGGTGTTGTTCAGGATTTAAACACCTATGGCCCATCCTCAGGTCAGGCCATCAATATCAGATTGGTAGGAGTCCGACACCGCACCTATCAGCAGTTGCCTTACAGCTCTGGTGCCGGAACTACACAGCTCTATCCATTGTTTCGTTGATGGAGCTGGTAACTGCATAACTGCTCCCATTCACTTCAGTGGGAAGTTCAATGTAGTTACCAGCTACATCCACCACACAACAGATGGAGCTGTTAAGTTGCCGACACCAGAGCTACAGGGTAACAGCCAATCAGGAAGGGGGTGGAGTATCAGACCACCACCAATCTGGTATTGATGGCCTATCCTGAGAAAAGGCTATCAATATCAAAATCCTGGCCAATACTTTTAAGATTTTGTTCTGCTGACTTCTACGGGGAGAATCCTAATCTATATGCAGTTTGTTGGTCTTTTTTTGCCACAAGCCAACGCAGGGATTTCCCACATCATTAGAACAATAAATATTTCATGACACTTTTTAATTGTAAATTTGAGGGAATTCTCAATTAGTAGATCCCATAGCAGAAACTATAGTGGGAATTCAATGCATACGGTGAATATGAAAATTAATATTTATGTAGATAAAAGATTTAGAATAAAAGATTTAGAATATCAAATATGTTTCTCCTCTATGTGAGTTGCCAGATGCCTCTCAAGATTTGATTTTCTGGCAAAATATCTCCCACATTCTGAACATGTAAATGGTTTCTCCCCTGTGTGAGTTACTTGATGTCTCTCAAGATAATGCTTTACCATGAAGCATTTTCCACACTCTGAACATGAAAATGGCTTCTCTCCTGTATGAGTTTTCTGATGCTCAATAAGAATTGATTTCTTGGTAAAATATTTCTCACATTCTGTACATGAAAATGGCTTCTCCCCTGTGTGAGTTCTCTGGTGTCTCTCAAGATATGATTTTCCTGCAAAACATTTCCCACATTCTGAACATATAAATGGCTTATCTGCCGTGTGAGTTAATTGATGTCTCTCAAGATGATGTTTCACCATAAAACATTTCCCACACTCTGAACATGAAAATGGCTTTTCCCCTGTGTGGATTCTCAGATGTTCAACAAGAACGGATTTCTTGGTAAAGCATTTCCCACATTCTGTACATGTAAAAGGCTTCTCCCCTGTATGAGTTCTCTGATGTCTCTCAAGATGTGATTTTCTGGAGAAACTTCTCCCACACTCCAAACATAAAAAAGGTTTATCTCCTGTGTGAGTTATCTGATGTCTTTCAAGATGATGTTTGACCACAAAACACTTCCCACATTCTGAACATGAAAATGGCTTCTCCCCTGTATGAATTCTCTTATGATCAACTAGAATTGACTTCTTAGTAAAGCATTTCCCACATTCTGCACATGCAAATGGCCTCTCTCCTGTGTGAGTTCTCTGATGTCTCTCAAGATGTGATTTTCTGTAGAAACCTCTTCCACATTCTGAACATAAAAATGGTTTATCTCCTGTGTGAGTTATCTGATGTCTCCAAAGATGATGTTTCACCATAAAACGTTTCCCACATTCTGGACATGAAAATGGCTTCTCCCCTGTGTGAATTCTCCGATGTTCAATAAGAATTAATTTTCTGGTAAAACTTTTTCCACATTCCAAACATGAAAATGGTTTCTCTCCTGTGTGAGTTTTTTGATGTTCAACAACTGCAGATTTCTTGGTAAAACATTTTCCACATTCCGAACATGAATATGGCTTCTCCCCTGTGTGAACTCTTTGATGTTCAATAAGAATTGATTTCTTAGTAAAACTTTTCCCACATTCTGAACATGAAAATGGTCTCTCGTTTCTGTGTACTCTCATGTGCATAGAAAGATTAAATATATTTTTATAATGTCTCCCACATTCAGAACATGAAAATATTTTATCTTCTCTATGAGATGCAGCTTTTGTAACAGTCTGTGACTGATCAGATGAAGGTTCCTTGTGATTATTGGGATCAGATGTTAGATGTCTGCTGGGAAGGAATGAGGCTATGTTTGGGGTAATAAAGTAATCACCAGAAGTATGGTGAGGGATATCTTTAGGTTCTGCTTCACAATCTGGAAATAAAAGATGTCCCATTGAGAGTTCGGTGCAGTCATCTGCTAGGAGTAGAATAAGATTATATTTTATTTTTATTCCATAACACAATAATGTAGATATTATATAAGGCTCTTTCCACATTGTGTCTTGCGTATCTATTTACCGTATGTGCCAGGAAAGTTTCCGGAACAGCCGTTAAGAAGATTAGTAAAACAGATGCCACAGAGTGACATCCATCCCCCATAGGTGGACAGTACTATACAGTATATGTTTTTATACCTGACACCTCTGCATCAAATAGTGAATTCTATTGTGCTATTCTTTCCAGCTAAGGCTACTTTCACACTAGCGTTCGATCGGATCCGTTCTGAACGGATCCGATCGTAATAATGCAGACGGAGGCTCCGTTTAGAACGGATCCGTCTGCATTATTTTAGCATATAACAGCTAAGTGTGAAAATAGCCTCGTACGGATCCGTCCAGACTTTCAATGTAAAGTCAATGGGGGACGGATCCGCCTGAAGATTGAGCCATATTGTGGCATCTTCAAACGGATCCGTCCCCATTGACTTACATTGTAAGTCTGGACGGATCCGCACGCCTCCGCACGGCCAGGCGGACACCCGAACGCTGCAAGCAGCGTTCAGCTGTCCGCCTGTCCGTGCGGAGGCGAGCGGAGCGGAGGCTGAACGCCGCCAGACTGATGCAGTCTGAGCGGATCCGCTCCATTCAGACTGCATCAGGGCTGGACGGCTGCGTTCGGGTCCGCTCGTGAGCCCCTTCAAACGGAGCTCACGAGCGGACACCCGAACGCTAGTGTGAAAGCAGCCTAAGATACAGAAACCCCACTGGATGCCAAAAGAACACTGTCTTGGCATATTCGTGTACTGGGGGCCTATGGGTCATTTTATCATATGCAAAAGGAGCTTTCCTGGCGGATACAGAAAACAGAAACTCAAGATGCACTGTGAAAACAGCCTAACATTCCACAAACAGTAATGCAACCAGTGCAAATATAAATACTTATTCTAAAACAAGAACATTTTCAATTAACAATGTAAAAGGAATTGAATCAAAATGGCTTCAATGGTAATATGTCATTAGAAAATTACATCATTTAAAGAAAACGTGTTATGTACTTTAGTTTTATCAATTAGAATTAAATATGTAAAGAAGTAAAGTAGTCCAGCAAGCAAGGACATCAGGACTGCAGAAACTGATTGGTTCAGTGATCAGCTTCTGAAATGGAACATCAACAGTGTTGTCATCTGCACTGGAGCGGTGGGAAACTTAGCTGATGAGTATTCTCATTATTTTTTTTTATTACTTTATCAGGTCTTTTATGCATCTTTCCTGTTACTCCCTCCATGAACTCCTTAAAGGGGTTCTCCAAATTTTGGCTCCCACTTCTATACCAGTGGAGATAAGCATATTTACCTGCTGCCCATCGCTTGGTTCCGACTCCTTTGGTCCCCTGCTGTAAACGTCCAGCATGGACGGGGGTCACGTGTGCTGATGCAGCCAGTGATGGAGGTTTGCAGCGAACAGAGCTGTGGACCTAAGGAGCAGGACCTGGGAAGCAGACGAGTATGCTTCACTCCACAGATTCAGCGGGGAACAAAACTTGCTGAAAAGCTGGAAAACCTCTTTGATTTCCAAGAGACTGTAATAGTCTATACCAGGGCTGGCCAACCTGCGGCTCTCCAGCTGTTGTAAAACTACATTTCCCACCATGCCCTGCTGTAGGCTGATAGCTGTAGGCTGTCTGGGCATGCTGGGAGTTGTAGTTTTGCAACAGCTGGAGAGCCGCAGGTTGGCCATCCCTGGTCTATACAATGGTCTGTTAATGTTTCAATGCAACTGCAAGAAAATACGCCCTGCTACACTGTCATTTCAGACTACACAGAAAGGAGATTATGTCTCCAATATAGTTTGACGGCGAAAGCTTTTAAAACAAAAAAAATAAAAATCTCTCTTCTTCCTCATACTTAAAATAATTAAACCAACATTAAATGTATGATCTGTTTCTTTAATTAGTTTGTATGTCATGTATGCGTTATAGGGATGTTATGATCATAATCGGTCTAGTCTGTATGTACTCTATGGGAGGGAATTTATCATGAGGGGAATATTTGAAATTAGTTTTGATGTGTTGGCTTAATTTATGCCACATTTATCAAATATCGCATGTTGTCTCAACCCTAACACTTTTGTCTAGAAAAGCTACTCCAGTTTTCCTAGTTCGCCTACTGTAATTAGAATGCAACTTTTTGGCAACTTTTAAAAAAGTCTCAATGAAAAATCTGGAGTGATACTGATTAACATAGCTACCCACACTTGAGTGGAGTGAATGAAGTAAACATACAAAAAAAAAAATTGAAAATTTTTGTGCAAGTCTAAAAAGTCGCAAAAGCCCTAGTTTCCAACTTTTTGAAGCCAGAATCCTGCAGTGAACGCATGATAAATCAGGGCCTATGTACTGTTTAACCACTTTGTGTTACTGAGAAGCAGAAAATCTGTTCCAGACACAGTATATTAGAGTTTGTGTGAATGAATGGTAGCTTATCACAGGACTCCCTCCTCTGCCAGGTACAAATCAGTGCTTGGGACTTTGCTATGAATGCTGTGCTAAGGAAGATACTTATTTTTTTAACCAGTTGCCCGAAACCAGATTAATATAATAAAATAAATTCATTAATGATTAGACCAGTACTTCCACACTCTGGCAGTGATAATAAGTAATAATTAATGGTCTAGAATAAGGAGATTAATAAAATATATAGATCCTTTATTATATAAAAAATAATCCAATAACTTGGTCCTCCTATATTGATTCTATATCAGAACAATCCAATAACCAAATTATTAATAATAATAATAATGTCATCATACACATAGTATCAAAGAAATATCAAAAATATATCTAGGAAAATAAAAAAATATATATATAAATTATATATCACACATACAATTCATAAACCACTTGTTTGTTATATAATGTGGGCACATATAAAATACAATTGCAGGGCCCATATACAATACTGCGATTTTTATAGTATTTTATGTATGCGTGATATATAATTCATTTATATTTTATTTGTTTTATATATATATATATATATATATATATATATATATATACACACACACACACACACACATAAAGTGCCTTGCAAACGTATTCACCCCCTTGACTTTTTTCGTGTTTTATTACATTACAGCAAATGTTTACATTACAAATGTTGCATTACGTTCGATGTTTTGTTAATATGAATGTTATGTGATGATCAGAACACAATAGTCAGTGAAGTGAAATGAGAAAAATATAAATATATAAATAAAACTATTGTTTAGAAATAGAAAACAGAAAATTGGCATGTGCGTATGTATTTATCCCTTTGTTCAGAAACCCATAAAAAGCTCTGGTGCAACCAATTACCTTCAAAAGTCACATAATTTGTGAAATGATGTCCACCTGTGTGCAATATAAGTGTCACATGATCTGTCATTACATATACACACCTTTTTGGAAAGGCCCCAGAGGCTGCAACACCTAAGCAAGAGGCATCACTAACCAAACACTGCCATGAAGACCAAGGAACTCTCCAAACAAGTAAGGGACAATGTTGTTGAGAAGTACAAGTCAGGGTTAGGTTATAAAAACATATCCAAATCTTTGATGATCCCCAGGATCACCATCAAATCTATCATAACTAAATGGAAAGAACTGGTCAGGGAAACTGGTCAGAGTTGAGGGAAAGATGGATGGGGCTAAATACAGGGATATTCTTGAGCAAAACCTGTACCACTCTGTGCATCATCTGAGGCTAGGACTTAGGTTCACCTTCCAGCAAGACAATGACCCCAAACACACTGCTAAAGCAACACTTGAGTGGTTTAAGGGAAACATGTAAATGTGTTGGAATGGCCTGGTCAAAGCCCAGATCTCAATCCAATAGAAAATCTGTGGTCAGACTTAAAGACTGCCGTTCACAAGCGCAAACCATCCAACTTGAAGGAGCTGGGGCAGTTTTGCAAGGAGGAATGGGCAAAAATCCCAGTGGTAAGATGTGGCAAGCTCATAGTACCTTATCCAAAGCAACTTGGAGCTGTGATTGCCGCAAAAGGTGGCTCTACAAAGTATTGACTTTAGGGGGGTAAATAGTTATGCATGTTGACTTTTTCTGTTATTTTATCCTATTTGTTGTTTGCTTCACAATAAAAAAAAACATCTTCAAAGTTGTGGGCATGTTCTGGAAATTAAATGATGCAAATCCTCAAACAATCCATGTTAATTTCAGGTTGTGAGGATACTTTTGCAAGGCACTGTATATATATATATATATATATATATATAAAACAAATTCAATGTGATTATTGGACTGTTCTGATATAGAATCCAAGTTATTGGATTATGTAATAGGCCATTAATTATTATTTATCATTGCCAATGTGGAAGTGCTGGTCTATTCAAGATACTTATTATAAACACATCCGCATCTGTTATGCAACCACTAGGTAGATCAAGACTGGCGTTAGAAACATCACTCTTGATACATTTTCCACCCTGTTCTCTACAAGTTGCTACCAATCTGAAGAAATTCAAGCTCTCAGGAGAGTGCTAACAGAAGCGTTCAGGCTGCAAATGTCCATGACTAAGACAGGACATCAGCAGTTACTGTGAAGGGCTGCTAACTGGAAGAACGGCAGTGCAATACTGGAGATACATGTGAAACTCGAAAAATTAGAATATTGTGCAAAAGTCCATTTATTTCAGTAATACAAATTAAAAGGAATTGCATTAATGCAGCTTAAAATTCGAATTTTGTGAAAAGGTTTAATATTCTAGGCTCAAAGTGTCACACTCTAGTCAGCTCATTAATCCATACCCCCTGAGCAAAGGGTACCTCAAAATTGTCACTTTGGGGTTTCATAAGCTGTAAGCCATAATCATCCAAATTATAACAAATAAAGGCTTGAAATATCTCACTTTCCATGTAATGAGTCTATTGCATATGTTCGTTTCACCTTTTAAGTTGCATTACTGAAATAAATGAACTTTGCACAATATTCAAATTTTTTGAGTTTCACCTATACTGTACGCGTTTTTACTGTTCTTTGGTATCTGTTTAATAACTGTACAAAGATTATTCCTAAGAAATATTGGATGACCAATATAATTGGAAAAAGTACATTTCCTTTAAACCTGAATGCATTGACATAGTCTATGATAAATCTCTTACCCAGTGGCATAAAGAACTGGTGATTCTCCATTACGACATCCTTGTACAGATCCCTGTGTTCTTCTATATACTCCCACTCCTCCATGGAGAAATAGACAGCGACATCCTGACTCCTTATAGGGACCTGACACACACAATGATACAGTCACAAACCTAACACCTCCCTTGTATTACTGTATAATCTCCCAGTATTCCCAGCAGCGCTCACCTCTCCAGTCAGCAGCTCAATGATCTTGTTGGTGAGGTCTAGGATCTTCTGCTTATTGATTCTCTCATTTATCAGTAAATGAGATGGAGGCACCATTATGGTACTCTGAATTCTGTTTGATCTTCCTGATACATTGGGTCGAATGATGGAGGTCAGACACTCACCAGATGTCCTCTGCACTACTGCATAATCCTGTATAGGATAAAGAGAGAAACATCATATTCCCTCCCTTCTCCAGTCAAGCCACCATTCTATTAATATAGATAAGATGCCAAGTTGCATAGCTTCCAGAATCCCTCACCTCTCCAGTCTGCAGGTATATAATCTCCATGAAGAGGCTTAATATAATCTCAGTCTTGTTTTTGCCATTATATGATGGATTGGCTAAAGTGAATACTATTGTCTTGTAAAGAACATTATGAGGAGAGATCGATGCTGGAGGATTTTGTTCTGCAAGAGCACAAAGAGAAAAAAAAGGATACAATTAAGTATAATTTTTTACTAATATGTCATTATAAAGTAGTAGTGCCATAAACCTTTATGGCAGTCAGGTCACAAAATTAAAAGAAGTAATGTAAGCAACTTTGAGAGTAGCAAAAGTATAGTATTTTCCCCACAAATATGTTTACTGAACCTGAAAATGTAATTACTCTTATTTAGAGTGAATTGTAATGTTTAAGGGCAGTGATACTAACCATTTTTGCACTATACTTTAATTACTGAAATCATACATTTCTATTAGAAAAATAGCTCTAAAGTGGCCCATTTTGTGCCTTAGCAACATCCCATCTTCTGTTTACTTGACTGTGGAGACACGCTCCACGCCGACTGCTATATACACGCTCCACGCCGACTGCTATATACACGCTCCACACCGACTGCTATATACACGCTCCACGCAGACTGCTATATACACGCTCCACGCCGACTGCTATATACACGCTCCACACCGACTGCTATATACACACTCCACACTGACTGGAGAGAGGCAACGAGGGCAGCAGCAGTCAGTGGGGAGCGTGTATATAGCAGTTAGGGTGGAGCGCGAATATAGCATTCAATGTGCAGCATTTATATAGCAGTCAGAGTGGAGTGCGTGTATATAGCAGTCAGTGTGGAGTGTGTATATAGCAATAGGCGTGCAGCGCGTATATAGCAGTCGGTGTGGAGTGTGTATATAGCAGTCAGGGTGGAGCGCGAATATAGCATTCAATGTGCAGCATTTATATAGCAGTCAGAGTGGAGCGCGTGTATATAGTAGTCAGTGTGGAGTGTGTATATAGCAATAGGCCTGCAGCGCGTATATAGCAGTCGGTGTGGAGCGTGTCTCCACAGTCCAGTAAATAGAAGACAGAGGACGTTGCTAAGGCACAAAATGAGCCACTTTAGAGCTATTTTTCTAATAGAAATGTACGATTTTAGTAATTCACTAACAACAACAACAAAAATAAAGAATGACAGTTACACTTTAAATGGGTTTTCCCATCTCAGACAATGGGGGCATATCGCTAGGATATGCCCCCATGGTCTGTTACGTGCGGGTCCCACCGACCTGCACCTACAATGAGAACAGAGTGGGGAAATTAACGGAGGGCGCACTGCGCATGCACAGCCGCCCTCTGTTTATTTCTATGGGGCTGCTGAAAATAGCAGAGCGCTGGGCTATTGCCGTCTGCCCCATAGAAATGCGTTCAGTGTTACTATGGCAGCCAGGACGCTATTAAAGTCCTGGTTGCCATAGTAGGAGCAGGGAGCGGGGGAGCAGTATACTTACAGTCCATGTGGCTCCCGGGGCGCTCCAGAATGACGTCAGAGCGCCCCATGCGCATGGATGACGTGCCATGCGATCACGTGATCCATGCGCTTGGGGCGCCCTGACGTCACTCTGGAGCGCCCGGGGAGCCGCACGGACGGTAAGTATGCTGCTCCCCCGCTCCCCACTACACTTTACCATGGCTGCCAGGACTTTAGCGTCCCGGCAGCCATGGTAACCACTCTAAAAAAAGCTAAACGTCGGATCCGGCAATGCGCCGAAACGACGTTTAGCTTAAGGCCGGATCCGGATCAATGCCTTTCAATGGGCATTAATTCCGGATCCGGCCTTGCGGCAAGTCTTCAGGATTTTTGGCCGGAGCAAAAAGCGCAGCATGCTGCAGTATTTTCTCCGGCCAAAAAATGTTCCGTTCCGGAACTGAAGACATCCTGATGCATCCTGAACGGATTTCTCTCCATTCAGAATGCATTAGGATAATCCTGATCAGGATTCTTCCGGCATAGAGCCCCGACAACGGAACTCTATCCCGGATCCGGGCAACGCAAGTGTGAAAGGGCCCTCAGCTAGTTTATTTATTTTTCCGCTTCCCACTACATTGCATGCCATATTAAATGGTGGCATTAGAAAGTACAACTTGTCCTGCAAAAAATTATTCTGCATATGGATATGTGAATGGAAAAATAAAAAAGTTATGGCTCAAGGAAGATAGGGAAGAAAAATGTAATACAAAAACTAAGAAACCTCCGGTATCCAAGAGGCCACAACTGGGGGGTACTTTATGTAAAGAGGCCACTACTGAAAGCCATTATATGTGAAGAGAAAAAGAGAAGGAAGGACCGTGCCCCCTGTGTGTGAACTGTGTTAAAGGGTCTCTGTTACCAGAAATACCTAAATTAAACAAATCTAAAACTAACTTTTATAATATGAAAATTAGCCTGTAGGAAAGGGGGCGGGTTGCTCCTATAGGCTCTGTTCTCCCACCTCTGTCACCACCCTCCAAGTCTTGATTGACCGGGCCAGACAGCGTTTGGATCCTCCTGCCGACCCTGAGTGCATGGTAAACCTTGCACCTGCGCCGTGCCGTTTAATATTCGGCGCAGGCAAAGTGGAAGAAGGACGCTCACTGGCTGCCGACTTCCTTACAGCGCCTGCACTGAATACTGAGTCCTTGTCATGTAACCTCTTTTGGCTGAATGGGCAAAAATTCACACAGACATGCTCCAAAAAACAGAACAGTGGATGCTGTCTAAATGGGTGACTGGGTCCAAGATATGTCTTTCACAGCCAACTGTGTCAGCTTAGTGTTGAATTTTGCATGGCTTAGCTCAGGGATCAGCAACCCCTGGCACACCAGGTGTTGTTAAACTACATCTACCATCATGCACACTTGCTTGGCTGTTCTCTGAGCTCCCACAGAAGTGAAAGGAGCATGCTGGGAGTTGTAGTTTCACACATATATTCATCAATTTTCCACATAACCTCCAGCCTTTGTTGCTGCAGATGAAAAGGTGTCTGCCCTGCACATAAGAATTTTAATTTACGCATGACAACTCTGCTCACCACCTTTTTGTCATGGTCTCTTAGCCATCCTTTAATCCATATGCCAATGAGCAGTTAAGTGCACTGAGGGTGGGCCCAAGCTACTCTGTGCACCCTTGCTCCTCCTGCTTCTTCTAACAGCGCCTCCCTGTTTTTGATTGACAGTGCTGGATGAGATGACCGTGTCAATCATGAAGGTAGAGGGGATGGCAGAGAAAGCATGAGGATAAGGCGAAATTAGGATAATGCTCAGGGGCCATTATAAAAAGTATCTTTCTCCAGAATAAAGTATTGGATTTAGCTGCTTTAGCCCTACAAGGCATTGTGCCTGGTTTAATAGTGAATTTCCTGGTGACAGACTCGCTGTAAGGGTGTTGCCACATGTTCAGTTTTTTTCATGCAGTTTTTGAAGCCAAAATCTGGAATGCATCATAAAAAGAGAAAAAGCATTATGAGCAGATACTATCTCTACTATTATTTAATCCACTCCTGGTTTTGGCTTTAAAAACTGCATTTAAAAAAAAAAATAACTATATGCATTTTAAGCCTCAGTGACAAAGGGATTATTTTTTTTATTTTTTTTTTTTGCATCACCACCTCCCAAGACCCATAACTTTATTTTTTATTTTTCTACAGAGATGTGAGAGGGTTTGATTTTGTGGGATAACTTGTAATTTTCATTGTTAATGCAGTACAACTGTATTATACTATACTGACAGTCACCAGCAGGCACAACCTGCTTCGAATAAACTGCCGGCATGTTTGGGCCTCCATTAGGTCCCCAGATGCCATGCAAAGACATTGGCAATCTTTGGGGTGCCGATGAGAGAGAGGGAGCCCTGTTGTTCTGAACCACTTACCTGCCAAGGTCGCCACGACCACCACATCTAAGGGGTTAAATTGCCTGGATTGGCACTCCTGCCGGTCTGGGCCGTTAGAGTAGGAGCCCAGCTCTCATGTGAGACCCAAGCCCCTGCTCTCCGCTGCATGACGGCTTAGAATAAAGCTCATTAATGACCATCATAAAACAAGTATTGGCAGTCTTTAAGAGGTTAAAATATAGGCAAGTCCTTTTGTTGTTTTTTTTTTTGTTTGTTTGATTTTTCAGTGGCTTATAGCATAGCAGGGTGCTCTATTCCATACCCATGATTGTTAGCCCCAGAAGCATCGAAACAGTTAAGACAGACTCTCATTTAAGAGGACCTGTCACCGATCCTCACATGTCTGTTTGTTACCTGAATCCAAGAGCCATACATTTTTGTTTTTCTACTCCTCTCCTTTGAATCCAGAGGAAAAAAAAGCAGTCCGGTTTGAGAGCTGCACTTATACAAGCAGAAAAACAATGCGAGTTTTTGAGCATTTGGGTTTTTTTCATTTCAAGCGTGTGTTTGTATTAAGTGTGTGATTTTAGATTATGTGACTTTAGATTCAGGGACTTTAGGAGGGGACTACAGTAAATTAGTTGCTTATCACTGCACTGTATTGTATTTTATCTCTCTCTTTTCTTGCGTAATCCTCATTAGTATGTGTTCCATTATTGACAGCACAGTCCAGTGCACATCTTGTCTAATGTATGCAGTCCTGGAACAGCTGTTTGAGGGTGCATATCTTTGTTCAAAATGTGAGCAAACTGCCCGTTTGGAATCGCACGTTGTGTATCTATCCGGGCGAGTTTCAATACTGAGATGCGTTGACTATTTGGAAAGGAGTTTGTTGCCCACCGAGCATGCACTCTATGGGGTAGATATGGGGGAGGGCGGTAGCAAGGAGGCTCAGGAAAGTGAGGTAGGTAGCTGGATAACAGTTAGAAAGCGGGGTAGAGGGGAAGAGTGCCAGGGAGACTAGCCCTGATCTGACACACCCCAACAAGTTTGCAAGGTTGGCAGATGAGGGGGATGTCAGTTCAGGGATGGCACTGCTGCAGCCAGACACCTGTTCTGCCAATCAGGGGAATGTCAGCTCCAGTAAGCAGGGGACCAGGAGAGCAGGGCAGGCCAGACAGGTTTTGGTAGTGGGACACTTAATTATTAGAGATACAGATAGAGCGATCTGTCACAAAGACCGGGATTGTCGAACGATGTGTTGTCTTCCTGGCACTCAAGTTCGACATATCGCGGATCGGGTTGAAAGATTACTGGGAGGGGTTGGAGAAGATCCAGCAATCATGGTCCATATCGGAACCAATGACAAAGTCAGAGGTAGGTGGAGCGTCGTTAAAAATGATTTTAGGGATTTAGGACACAAGTTTAGGGCAAGGACCTCAAAAGGTAGTGTTTACCTAAATACTACCTGTAGCACGAGCCACACAAGAAAGGCAGCGGGAGATTAGGGAGGTAAACAAGTGGCTCAAGAACTGGTGTAGGAAGGAGTGGTTTGGGTTCCTGGAGAACTGGGCCAACTTCTCGGTCGGCTACATGCTCTATCGTAGGGATGGGCTGCACTCAATGGGGAAGGTGCAGCTGTTTTGGGGGAGAAGATGGCTAGAAGGTTGGAGGAGTGTTTAAATTAGGAACTGGGGTGATGGAAATTACATTATAGGAGGGGAAGATAGTGCAGGTACAGACCTGGGGCAAGGTAATGGAACTAGAGGAGGAATGAAAGGAGGGACTATAAGGGTGACTAATAAAACTGGTGAACTGGAATTAGTGATGTGTGAGGAGGACTATGACATAGGGGGAATAACAGACATGGCTGGATGATAGCTATGACTGGGCGCTTAATGTACAGGGTTACAGCCTGTTTAGAAAAAAAATAAATAATAATATCGCCAAAAATCGGAAAGGGGAGGGGGCTGCCTTTATGTAAAGTCCTGTCTAAAGCCCACACTCAGGGAAGATATAAGTGGGGGACATGAACATGTGGAGTCACTGTGGGTAGAAATACATAGAGGCAAAAATGATAATAAAATGCTAAATAGGAGTTTATTATAAACCACCTAATATACCAGAGTCCGCAGAAAATCTACTACTAAATTAAATAGATGAAGCAGCAAATCATAATGAGGTCGTTATTATGGGTGACTTCAACTACCCAGATATAGACTGGGAAACTGAAACCTGTACATCTCATAAAGGAAGCAGGTTCTTGGCAATAACCAAAGACAATTACCTTTCCCAACTGGTTCAGGACCCGACTAGAGGGACGGCCACACTGGACTTAGTATTAACCAATAGACAGAACAACAGATGTGCAGGTTGGGGGACACCTGGGAAATAGTAACCATAAAGTAATATCTTTTCAATTGTTATTCAAAAGAGTGTTTCTTCAGGGAGGAACAAAAATACCAAACATCAAAAAAGCTAAAATTTAGCCAACTAAGAGAGGCCATAGGCCTAACTAACTGGGACAAAGTCCTCAAAAATAAAAATACAGCCACAAAATTGGATATTTTTAAAAGCATCTTAACATCTAATTGTGAGAGGTACATACTTTATGGGAATAAAAGGTTCAGGAACAAGAAAAAACAATGTGGATAAATAGAAATGTAAAGAAAGCAATAAATGACAAAAAGAAAGCATTTAAATCTCTAAAACAGGAGGGTAGCGAGGAAGCATTGAAAAACTATAAGGAAAAAAAATTGAATATGTAAAAGACAAATAAAAGCAGCCAAAACAGAGCGCAAGAGATTAATTTGCCAAAGAGAGTAAAACGAACCCTAAAATGTTCTTCAATTATATAAATGGCAAAAAGTATAAATCTGAAGGCGTTGGCCCTTTACAATGAGGGGAGAGTTTCAGAGAGCGATGAGGAGAAAGCAAAGCTATCAAATATTTTTTTCTCCACTGTATACACTGAGAAAAAGAAACTGTCAGATAAAATGCAGAACATAAAAGTAAATTCCCCATTAAAAGTGCCCTGCCTGACCCAGGAAGAAGTACAGCAGCATCTTAAAAAGATTAAAATACACTAATTGCCGGAACCAGATGGCATACACCCCCGTATCCTAAGAGAATTAAGTAATGTCATAGCCAGACCCTTATTTCTGATATTTAAGGACTCTATACTGACAGGGAGTGTTCCACAGGATTGCTGCATAGCAAATGTGGTGTCAATATTCAAAAAGGGTCCAAAAACTGAGCCCGGAAACTATAGGTTGGTAAGTTTAGTATCTGTCGTGGGTAAACTGTTTGAAGGTTTTTAGTGTTGAGCGAACCCAAACTGTAGTGTTCGGGTCCGTACCGAACTTTGCCCTAAAAATGTGGGTTCGAGTTTGGTGCTTAGGCATTTAATAAGGCTTTTAAAAGGCTGCAGGGCAGCCAATCAACAAGCTTTTAAGCGGTGGGCACTTAGAAGCAATCACAGACATACCTAGTAATGGCATGGCTGTGATTGCCCGGTGCATCATGTGACCCAGGCTCTATACAACCTGGATCCTGTGTGGCACCGCCCATCAGCTCTGAGTAGTGCGGGGACAGGAAGCAGGCAGCTAAAGCAAGGGAGAGTGTTAGGAATCTGGCTATTTGTTTTGTGGGTGACCTATAATGATTTTTTTCACAGAAAAATATAATAATTAACCTAGCTGTTAATACTGTGGGTGACCTATAGTTATTTTTGGTGTGAGATACACATGCACTTTATACGTGACAGGGAAATTAATATAGTTAATCTGTCTGTTAGTTCATTGGGTGACATATACACATTTTTGATGTGCGGTACGCCTGCACTGCATACATGACAAGGAAATTAATATAGTTAATCCATCTGTTAGTTCGGTGGGTGACCTTAAAAAATGAGGAGAGCATCAAATAAAGGGACGTGGCACTGGTACTGCTGGTGCTAGTGGAGCTACTGTTGCAGGGAGAGGATGTGGTCGATCTGTAGTAGCTACACGCCCAAATTAAACACCTTCCTCAGGTGCACATAGGCGACAGGACGTTCATAGTCATTTTGTAGGTCCGAATACCAGTTTACGAAAGGTGAGTCCAGAACAAGTAGAGGCGGTAGTAGATTGGATGGCTGACAGTCCCTCCAGTTCTTTCATATTGTCTCCCACCAGGTCCCCTGCTTAAACCGCAGAGTTGGCACCTGCAGCCCATGGGCATCTGTCTTTCACCTCATCCCCTTGCAAATCAGCAAAGCAGTCTGAGCCCCAAGTCATGCAGCAGTCTCTTATGCTTTTTGAGGACTCTGCTAGCGGGGTTTCCATGGGGCGCCCACCTAGCCCTGCCCCAGAAGTGGAAGAGATTGAGTGCACTGATGCCCAACCAGTTATGTTTCAGGATGTGGACATGGGAGGACCACCGCAGTACGTCTCTGATGAGGATGACGAAACACAGTGCCAACTGCTGCTGCTTTCTGCCGTGTGCAAACCGGCAAGGAGGGCGGGGGTGAAGAGTGGGTGGAAGATGATGTGGAGGATGATGAGGTCCTAGACCCCATATGGCATCAAGGTTATGCAAGTGACGTGTGCAGTTCGGAGGAAGAGGTGGTGGTCACACAGCTCCAGCCGCATAAAAGCAGAGTGGTCGTCCCCAGGCCAGTATGCCTTCTACAGCCCACCTCACCCACGGACTGAGCACACCAAAGCCAGCACCAAGGAGTTCCCTGACGTGGCAGTTCTTCAGACAATGTGCAGATGACAAGACGCGAGTGGTTTGCACGCTGTGCAATCAGAGCCTGAAGCGAGACATAAATGTTCTAAACCTGAGCACCACCTGCATGACCAGGCATCTAAATGTAAAGCACGAGCTGCAGTGGAGTACACACCTGAAAAACCACAAAAGATCTCAAGCTCCCTCTTCTGCTGCAGTCTCGGGCTATTCCTCCCCCTCTGGAGTGACAGTGGCACCTGCACCCCGCAAACAGAAGATGTGGCAGCAACACCACCACCTCCACCCAACATGTCCACACTGTCCCATGGAAGCGTTTAGCTGTTCATCCCCCAAACACTGGAGAGAAAGAGGAAGAACCACCTAGCCATCAGCGATTCCTGGCTCTGAATGCCAGTATTTCAAAATTCCTGGCTTTTGAAATGGTTCCCAGTCACCACTACTTTTCCAGGCGAGCCATCCCTGCCCTGTACAACCAAGTGGTGGACAAAATCAGGTGTGCACTGCGCAACGCCATCTGTGGCAAGGTCCACATAACTACCGATTCATGGACCAGTAAGCACAGGCAGGGACGTTATATCTCCCTAACTGCACACTGGGTAAATGCATTGGCAGCTGGGCCTGAGGCGGATAGAAGTTTGGTGCATGTCCTGCTGCCACTGAGAATTGCAGGACATTTCTCGTTGCCTCCTGTTGCTTCCTCCTTCTACTCTGCTTCCTCCTCCTCATCCGGTCAGCGTAACACCTTCACCACCAACTTCAGCACAGCCAGGGAAAAACGACAGCAGGAACTCATCTGTTTGGGGGGAAAAACCCACACAGCGCAGGAGCTATGGATGGGCATGGAACAACAGACCGATGAGTGGTTGGTGCCGCTGAGCCTCAAGTCTGGTGGTGTGCGATAATGGGCGAAATCTCTTAGCAGCACTGGGGCTAGCCGGTTTGACGCACATCCTTTGCCTGGCGCATGTGCTGAATTTGGTGGTGCAGAGGGTCCTGAAAAATGACCCCGATATGTCAGAGCTGCTGCAGAAAGTGCGGGCCATCTGTGCGTGCTTTCAGCACTCTCACCCTGCGCTGCAGTGTAACTTCTGCCTTCCCACTCATCGCCTCATATGCCACGTACCCACAAGGTGGAACTTCACCTTGCACACGCGGGAGAGACTATGTGAGCAGCAGCAGGCAATAGTGGAGTTTTAGCTGCAGCAAGCACAGGTGAGTCGCTCTGGGGAACAGCTCCACTTCACCACATAGTGGGCCTCCATGCAGGACGTGTGTGCTGTGTTACGCTGTTTCAAGTACTCCCCAACATGGCCAGTGCCGATGACGCAGTCATCAGTGTTACTATCCCACTTCTATATCTGTAAAGAATAATTCAAGGCAACTGGACGTACTGTAGATTTCTTGAAAACGTTTCACGCGTTCTTCCAACGAGCTTTCTCAATTCTGAGTGATTGTACAAAAATTCTGGCAATAAATATGTAACTGAATCCACATCTGGTAATTATACCCAGCATTGGGTCAAAGGTGTTGATTCCATTATCCTAATTGGAGTCAGTAGGTGATAAAGACTTCCCAGAAAAAGGTGTCAAGACAGCATTGTATGTGGCAGACAATAGATGTCTAACCCCCGACCTCTATTCAAGCTTGGCTTCTCCATTTTTACGTAGATGGCCTCGTTTGTACCAATGTACCTCCTTATCCAAAACACGTACTTGACTGTCTTCAAAGGTGTGACCTGTTTCTTTTAGATGTAAGTACACGGCTAAATCTTGACCAGAGGTTTTGGCTCTTCTATTCATCTATTGTCTGCCACATACAATGCTGTCTTGACACCTTTTTCTGGGAAGTCTTTATCACCTACTGACTCCAATTAGAATAATGGAATCAACACCTTTGACCCAATGCTGGGTATAATTACCAGATGTGTACGGGCGTTTGCAATCGCGCATACAGAGACAAGCGAACGCCCATTGTCGCGCGTTCCCGAAAGTCTATCTACGGGAACGCGCGACAAGACTTCTTGGGGCGTCGGGCATTTTACAGCGCGATCGTATGCGCTGTAAAACGCCCAGGTGAGAACCATTCCCATAGGGAATCATTGGTTTCTCCTTGTTGAGCGTTTTACAGCGCGTAGGTGTGGACCCAGCCTTATGGTTTGGAGGTGCTGGCCTGCCCTGCAGCAATTGTATTGTCCAAACGTGTGTTTAACACGGCAAGGGACGCAATCACAGACAAGCGCAGCCGCCTGTCCACAGCCAACGTGGACAAGCTCATGTTCATTAAAATGAACCAGGCATGGATCCCACAGAAATTGTCTGTACCTTGTGCTGAGTAGACAAGTATACCGGCCACACCCAGCTATTGTTATACTCCAAGTCAAACACGGTGGCTACCTACTCTTCCACCGCCTCCTCAACCTCCTACTCCATTTTGACTTCTGCCTCCTAGTTCAAGATAATTTTTTTCTATTCTATGTTATTTTAAGTAATTTCCCTATCCACATTTGTTTGCAGGGCAATTGTAAAATAAGCAAATAACGCCATATCAGCATTGCTTCATGAGATATCAGTCATGTCAAACTAATTAAATCAGTTTCTATGAGAGGGTAAGTTCTAGACTTGACCGTGGCGACTTCTCAAAAGCATTTGACACTGTACCACATAAAAGGTTAGTATGTAAAATAAGAATGCTTGGAGAGGGAGAAAATGTCTGTATGTGGGTAAGTAACTGGCTCAGTGATAGAAAACAGAGGGTGGTTATTAACGGTACACACTCAGATTGGGTCACTGTCACTAGTGGGGTACCTCAGGGGTCAGTATTGGGCCCTATTCTCTTCAATATATTTATTAATGATCTTGTAGAAGACTTGCACAGTAAAATATAAATTTTTGCAGATGACACTAAACTGTGTACAATAATTAACACAGAAGAGGACAGTACACTGCTACAAATGGATCTGGATAGATTGGAGGCTTGGGCTGATAAGTTGCAGATTAGGTTTGACGCTGACAAATGTAATGTAATGGTAAACACTGGGTAACACTGACATGGAAAAAGACTTTAGTGAACAGCAAACTAAGCTGTAGAAAATAGTGTCAAACAGCTGCTGCCAAGGCCAATAAGATAATGGGTTGCATCAAAAGGGGCATAGATGCCCATAATGAGAACATAGTCCTGCCACTTCACAAATCACTAGTCAGACCACACATGGAGGACTGTGTACAGTTCTGGGCTCCTGTGAACAAGGCAGACATAGCAGAGCTAAAGAGGGTTCAGAGGAGGGCAACTAAAGTAATAACTGGAATGGGGCAACTACAGTACCCTGAAAGATTATCAACATTAGGGTTATTCATTTTAGAAAAAAGACGACTGTGGGGAGATCTAATTAATATGTATAAATATATCAGGGGTGAGTACAGAGATCTCTCCCATCATCTATTCATTCCCAGGATGGTGACTGTGACGAGGGGACCTTGTGTAGAGAAGGGTCGGCACTGCTGGATGGACGCGGTGCACGAGTCAGTGGGTAGACGTCCCAATACTTGCAATAAAAGGAAAAAAGACCGGCACTCGCGATGATGATGATGAATGTTGCGTTTATTCAGTCACATGCGATACAATGTCGCGGGCCTCATCCTCTGTGTAAGCAAAGGTGCTCATTTATAGGAGTAAATGCGTGCACGTACCAAAAAGTCAGGCAATCTTGTGTAGAGAAGGGTCGGCACTGCTGGATGAGGGGACATCCTCTGCGTCTGGAGGAAAGAAGGTTTGTACACAAACATAGAAGAGGATTCTTTACGGTAAGAGCAGTGAGACTATGGAACTCTCTGCCTGAGGAGGTGGTGATAGTAAGTTCACTAAAAGAGTTCAAGAGGGGCCTGGATGTATTTCTGGAGTGTAATAATATTACAGGCTATAGCTACTAGAGAGGGGTTATTCTGATTGCCAGATTGGAGTCGAGAAGGAATTCCCCCCCCCCCCCCCCCCCCAAAGTGGGGAAAATTGGCTTCTACCTCCAGTTTTTTTTTTTTTTTGCCTTTCTCTGGATCAACTTGCAGGTTAACAGGCCGAACTAGATGGACAGATGTCATTTTTCGGCCTTATAAACTATTTTACTATGTTCTGAAGTAGGCATATGGAAGCCTGTTTTTTTTTACAAGATGAGTTGTAGGTTTTATTAGTACAATATTGGGATAGATATAATTTAGTGGTTAAAGTGATTGACAAAGTTATTATTTTACTTATTTTAAAAACAATTAACATTTGTTCATATGAAACATACAACCAATGTCATAGCCAAAGCATCACAAATAATAGTACCAATGATCGCCAATCATGCAGGTGGATCTACCTGGGTTGCCCAAGTTTAAAAAACAAAAATAGCCCCAAAACATTTTTATAAAAAAATAAAACAACATATACTCAACAATTTCATCCCCCCGGGCGGGCGATGTGAGAAGACGTGTGGTGAGGAGCTCCAGCCGACATTATCCTGAAACCAGCGATTATACTATTTGATACCCGGCCCGAAGCCCTAAACATAAGTCTTATACTAGTGCTACACACCTGGGACACGCAGGGAGAAGACTGTGATGGCTGGGGGACGCTGCATACGAGCCTGAAGTCCAAGATGGTGCCGACAAGGAGGAGAGGCAGAGAGCAGTGGCAGCGAAGCTGGAGCGATTTGCACATACTCCACATGCCTCAGCACAGCTCACTACAGAGGCAGACTCGGGGGAATCCTGGAATGATCCTTCCCTCACTGCAGGAGCCGCACGGAAGGAGAGAGAAGGAGGCGGCCATGAGATAAGGAGCACGGAGCACTTAGTGACGGAGTCAGCAGCAGAGGGGGATGGTGCTGAAGCTTCTGTGAGTTCACCTACTATTGCAGATGTATTCACTGCTGTTCAGAACTGTAATGCAGCTTTGCTTGTACTTAACTCTCAATTGGGTGGCATAAAAGCAGATGTGTCCATCATCAGGCATGATTTGCAGAAGGTGTCAGAGAGGACCATAGCTGTGGAGGGAAGAGTGAGTACTTTGGAGGACAATCTTACACCATTACAGGCTATGATGAAAAAACATGCTCAAGAAATAGCAGCCTTATTTGCAAAAACCGATGACCTGGAAAACAGGTCGAGGCGCAACAATATACGGCTTGTAGGAGTCCCTGAAAAGGTAGAGGGCGCTAACCCGGATGTATACTTTGAATCCTGGCTTCACCATACTTTTGGAGCTGATACGCTATCTAAGTTATTTGCAGTGGAAAGGGCGCACAGGGTGCCTACCAGACCGGGCCCCCCTGGACGACCGCCAAGACCGGTATTGATCAAAATCCCACACTACAAGGACCGAGATGCAATACTCCGCAAGGCGAGAGACAAGCCCGATCTGGAGATCAATGGAGCCAAGGTATCACTGTTTCCGGACTACTCGATGGAGGTACAAAAGAAGAGGGCGTCCTTTCTAGATGTTAAGAAAAGACTGCGTCTTCTACAAATCCCGTATTCTATGATATATCCAGCTAAGCTGCGGGTTGCGGCCCTGGGCACTACTACGTTTCTTGACACACCCAAAGATGCCCTGCGATGGCTGGACATATATGAAAAAAGAATGCGACCGACAGTTCCAGACTGATCCAGCCAGGGACTGGTGAATATGTCCGCGGTTCCTTTAAAAGGGATGATACTGCAATATTACGTTAGCTGTTGCAATAGCAGTGTTCCCATGTTACCTGCAGTGGAGGATGTTATATCTCTCTGGGTGTTTGAGTTTTGAGTTATGAAAAGATATCTCAGTTATACTGTGGTTCATATAGGGTGAGGGAAGAGGGAACAGTTCTGTTTAAGACCAAAGCTGGTACATAATAGTGGAGTAGGAGGAAGGTGGGAGCGGATATCCTGCAGGCGGCAAACTGAGTATAGCGAGGTGGTACTGAGGGACGGCTCCTCAGCAGGGGCGGACTGGGCCGGGGGGCAGGGGGGCAATTGCCCCCCGGGCCTCTCTGTCAGCTCATTGTCCCGGCCGGCTGGGCTGGAATGATATGTGACTGCAGCCTGCGGAGGGAGACAGGCTGCCGGCTGCACGCCTCCCCCGCTCCCTATCAGAGAGGCCGCCGGACCGGCGCAGGCGACGCAATGACGTCATCGCGCCGCCTGACTGAGCCGCTGCGCGGCCGTAAAGTAAGGACATCGACAGCAGCGCTGGAGGCGGGACGGGAGTATTTCAGTGAAGGTGCTGGAGGTAGGAGGTAAGTATAAGTCTGACTGGCTTTTTTTTCCTTCTTCTCATTTCTGTCACTGATAGGGGGCCCTATCTGGCTACTGGCACATTATAGGGGGGCCCTATCTGGCTACTGGAACATTATAGTGGGGGGCCTATGGGCTACTGCCACATTATGGGGGGGGGGCTATGAGCTACTGCCACATTATAGGGGGGCCCTCTCTGGCTACTGGCACATTATATAGTGGGGGGGCCTATGGGCTACTGGCACATTATAGTGGGGGGCCTATGGGCTACTGGCACATTATAGGGGGGCCCTATATGGTTACTGGCACATTATAGGGGGACCCTATATGGCTACTGGCACATTATAGGGGGGCCCTATATGGCTACTGGCACATTATAGGGGGGTCTCTATATGGCTACTGGCACATTATAGGGGGGTCTCTATATGGCTACTGGCACATTATGGGGGGCTATGACTACTGGCACATTATAGGGGGGGGTCCTATCTGGCTACTGGCACATTATAGGGGGGCCCTATCTGGCTACTGGCACATTATAGGGGGGCTATGGCTACTGGCACATTAGGGGGGTATGGCTACTGGCACATTATAGGGGGGCTATGACTACTGGCACATTATAGGGGGGCCCTATCTGGCTACTGGCACATTATATGGGGGGCTATGGCTACTGGCACATTATGGGGGGGTATGGCTACTGGCACATTATATAGGGGGGCTATGGGTACTGGCACATTATAGGGGGGCCTATAGCTACTGGCACATTATATGGGGGGGGGCTATGGCTACTGGCACATTATATGGGGGGCTATGGCTACTGGCACATTATATGGGGGGCTATGGCTACTGGCACATTATAGGGGGGCCTATGGCTACTGGCACATTATAGGGGGGGGCCTATGGCTACTGGCACATTATAGGGGGGCCTAATGGCTACTGACACATAATAGGGGGCACTATGGGGACATTAGCTCAACTGGGGACATTACAAGGGTGTATTTTTGGCACTGTCTATTATAAGGAGAATTATTACTACTGGGAAGGGTGCATTATGGTGGGCTTTATTACTCCCCCATGGTATGAGCCCCTAGTAGCAGCACCAGCCTCTCCCTGCTCTGCTATCCCTCTGCCCCTTCTCCAAATCCTTATTATGATATTTTTCTCATTAAGATAAAACACATCAGCTCCGCCGAGTCCCCGGCCAAAGTGTGGAGGTGTCCGAGATCCCCAAGGGTCAAGCCAAGTAATTGTAAGTTTTCATATGAAATATGTTTATGTTATACACACATAGCATATACCGTGCCCCACAATATACAGTTTCTTCTGCAAAAGTCATCAGGTGTAATTGGGGGGGGGGGGGGCAGGGGAAATGGGTAAGCAGGAGGGGGGCTCAGTGGGCCTCTGCGTGTTACTTGCCCCCTGGGCCAAAAGTTGCCAGTCAACATCCCTGAGGAGCAGGGGCTAAGTGAAAAGTTATGGTATTGTATATTTCATGTTGCTATCTCTATGTTAATTTACTCTTCACTCTCACACTGACTTGCTGGGTACAATTTCTCGAACCCTCCACTCATGTGAGAGTTAGAAGTGGAAGGGTATTGGGATATGTTTTTTTGGTGGGGTGGGACTCTCCGTGTGGTTCTCAGCTATTTACATGGATGCCTGAATGGAAAAGGAAGGATGCAAATGAGACATATTTTTCAACAGGAGATGTATACTTTGGGACTATGGGGACTGTGAGTTTGATATCATGGAATGTTAGAGGCCTTGGGGACTCCCTTAAAAGGACCGCAGTCTTTGACAGGTTTGCAAGAGACACACATGATGTGGGTTTGCAAGAGACACACATGATGCAGGAAACTCTTCGCTGGTTGAACAGGAGTTGGATTGGATGGTCATATCATTCGGTTCATTCCTCTTATTCCAGAGGAGTCAGTGTCCTGATTCATAGGAGTGTACCCTTTAGGCTATGCAAATCTCAGGTTGACCAGGAGGGGCGATATGTAGGATTGCATTGCTTTATTTTTAACGTGGAATGTGTACTGTTATTCCTGTATATTCCTCCGCCATTTTCTAGTACTGTCCTGACTCCGGCGCTTGCATTTACGTCTTCACTGTCGCACTTACCTATACTGGTGCTTGGAGACTTTAATAACTTTGCAAATAAAGTACTAGATAAATTTCCTGAAAGGCAGGGGCCACCTGGCGACCCAAGTACTCCCTTTGGCAGGCTATTGGACGAGCTGGGGTTGGTAGATATTTGGAGGATTAGGAATCCAGATGAGAGATGTTTTTCTTGCGCTTCAGGGACATACGCTTCTCTCTCACGTATTGATTTAGCAATAAGTAATCATGTAATGCTACCATGGGTGGGACAGGTGTCGTATGCCCCTAGGGTGATCTCAGACCACTCTATCCTGTCAGTAAGTCTGTGTATGGAGGAGGGGGGGGGGGAGAGGGAGGAAGGGAAGGAGGCTGGAAAATGAATCCATCCTGGATTAAACTCATGAAGATAGGGGAGATCCGAACACAGGTAGAAGAATTTTTGAGGATTAATGAGGGCTCAGCTGGCATGGGGGTGTTGTGGGATGCCCTAAAGGCGTTTTTGAGAGGCATCTTTATTGCACAGATCTCCAAGATTAAAAAACAAACGAAAGCCGTGGGGGAGGAGCTTAGCCGCAGGTTGGCGGAAAAAGAGATGCTGCATGTCCAAAACCCTACTCCAACATCAATGGCGAATTGGAAGGAGGCACAGGAGGCATTTAATGCGTACAGTTTAGAGCAGGCGAGCAATAGACGTTTCTTCATGAGGCAAAAATATTTTGAGGAAGGTGAACAGGCAGGACATATGTTGGCAACAATAGCAAGGGCACAGTCGGAGTCTTCATATGTGCACAAGATGCGAACCGGGTCAGGGGTGGTGGTCACTAAGACCGCGGACATTCTAAAGGTGTTTCAGCAATTTTACAAAGAGCTCTACACTTCAAAATGTAGATATAATGAGGAAGGCCTGATACAATATTTGAGTCATGTGACCTTACCAGAACTATCGCAGGAGGAGAGAGAGACTCTAGAATTACCCATCACATTAGAGGAGCTGAAAATAGCCTTAAGTAGTATGGCAAATGAAAAGGCACCTGGTCCAGACGGACTGCCGGTGGAAATGTACAAGTCCCTGGGAGAGGAATTACTGCCAACAATGCTAAATGTCTATGAAAAAGCATTAGAAGTAGGTCAGTTACCAGACTCCCTTTATGATGCCATCATAGTAATCATTCCTAAGCCAGGGAAGGATCCTGATCTCCCAAAATCATATAGACCTATTTCTCTACTAACAGCAGATGTAAAGATCCTGGCAAAAGTACTTGCCAATAGGCTTGCGAGGGTAATTACATCTGTTATACACCCAGACCAATCGGGATTCATACCGTCTAAATCTACTGCTATTAATCTGAGAAGGCTGTTCCTTAATATGCAGGCAATTTCAGGGGGCCCGGCGGGTAAGGCAGCGATGACGTTGGATGCTGCAAAAGCGTTCGATAGTGTTGAGTGGGGATACTTATGGGCGGTTCTGCGGCGTATGGGATTTGGGCCGGTATTCCTTTCATGGGTTCGGTTATTATATGTGGCGCCTAGAGCCAAAATTAGAGTAAATAATGAAATATCGGATAGCTTTGACCTGGAGAGAGGGACGCGGCAGGGGTGTCCGCTATCGCCACTCCTATTTGCAGTTGCTATAGAGCCATTGGCTGCGCTTATTAGGCAAGACTCTCAGATTAAGGGCTTTAAATATGCAGAGTCTGAAGAAAAGCTGGCAATATATGCCGACGACATGCTATTATTTTTAGATGATGTGAGAACCTCTGTGGGTCGAGTTATGGAGATTATAGATCTGTTTGGCAGCTACTCAGGGTTATATATTAATTGGACCAAATCGGCGATTATGCTGATGTCTCCGCAAAAAGATAAGAGGTGGGTGGAGAAGATCCCAATCCTGACCGTAGATACCTTTAAATACTTAGGCATTTGGATAACCCGTAATGTACAAGATTACTGTGTTTCTAATATTCTTCCGATACTGGGGAAAATGAAACAGAAGGTACAGTCTTGGCTCAAACTACCTCTTTCAATGATGGGACGGGCTAATCTGGCTAAAATGATTTTAATGCCACAATTATTATATGTATTACATAATGCACCAATATGGGTTCCAGGGTACCTATTTCGCATAATAGATGGTATATTTAGAGATTTAATATGGAAAAAGAAGACCGCCAGAATAGCACTAACCAAACTACAGCTTCCTAAGACGGAGGGAGGTATAGCCTTGCCCAACCCATGGGTGTACTATATATCTGCACAATTGCAGCATATGCAAGGCTGGGGGATAGAGGATGGCAGTATTGTACTGGACTCTAGGAGGTTAATTATACAGTCCCTATTGTCTGACAAATCTTTGATGGAGGCACTAGAGGCACATACGTTTCGACAGATATCACCGGGCCTACCTACCATGATCCTGATACATAAAATTTGGGAGAAAGCAAAGGAGTTAATAGGTGTTACTGGATGTACAAAATATACCCCTATTTGGAGGAATGAAAGGTTGGGGGAACTATTCCAGCTGGAAGGTTTTGACAGTTGGGAAAAGCTGGGGTAACAAGAATAGCACATCTGTACTTAGAGAATAATCTTAAATCCTTTCAACAACTACAGACAGAATTTCAATTGTCGAACCGTGTATTTTACCAATACTTACAATTGAGACATGCCATGCAGACTCAGGAACAGAAGTCTCCTCCTTTGACTGTGCACTCCATGCCGGTGATTGATTCAGTGGTGCAGGCCAGATTATCGCACACGATTATCTCCATGGCTTATGCCAGTCTACTAGATAAAGTAGTATGTGATCCATTAACCAGTCTTAAAGCTAAGTGGGAGAGGGATGTTGGAGAACTGTCGGAGGAAAATTGGAGGGATGTTTTGGGGGCAGTACCCACGATGTCTATGAGTGTGGCACATAGGCGATCGCAATTATTCCTTATTCATAGGGTATACAGGACGCCACGACTCCTGTTTAAGATGAGTCTACGTGCGGACTCTAACTGTCCTAGGTGTGCTGCCCCGGATGCAGACTTGGATCATATGTTTTGGTCCTGCACAGAACTGGAGCGTTTCTGGTGTGGAGTGTATAGACAAATAGAAAACAGCTATGGAGTTATTTTACCAAAGACTCCACTGGTGGGGTATCTTGGGTATGTAGAGGACCTAACAACCACCAATGATTATAAATTAGCAATTGCTAAATTATTGTACATTGCACGTAAATCCATTGCAAAACACTGGATACAGCCGATCTCTCCAACTAAGTCAGAGTGGATAACTATGGTCAATCATATGATATCCATGGAGAGTGGCATCTATATTAAAAGGGGAACTGTACAGAAATTTAAGAAGCAATGAGGGGGAAGTCTCAGAGATTGATGCATATTTGGAATGGAATGGTCCTAAGGGGATTTGGAAGCTAAGATGTAAGAGAATTGGAGCATTTTTGTCCATGTCGAGGGAGGTGACCACACGGAGAGGGGGAGGTGGGGAAGGAGTTGGGGGGGAATGGGAGATTTAATAAAGATTTATTTTTTATTTTTATTTTTTATTTTTTGATGCAGTGTCATTGACATGCTGATTTGGATAAAGTATGATTGATTTTACTGTATTGATATCCTATTGTAATATAATGTATGGTTTATCTGAACAATTGGCTGCATGTAAAATCTTTAATAAAAATGATCTGATTATAACAATATCATCCCCTGCCGCTCCAATCCTCCTCACTGGGCTGTTTGTTTGACTGCAGCAAAGACATCCTAGCACACTCCATGTGACGACTGCAGACAATCACTTGCGTCAGCAACCATGTGCCATAGTGATTGGCTGCAGACACGTCACTTCTGCAGCCAAGAACTTCAAATCATGAGCAATAAACAGCAATTCTGCCTTTGTTTTCACAGCAATCACTGTGCTGGATATATTACATATATTAGGTTGTGCCTTTAGCCCCTTTTGGGAAAGGGGAGAGGTGATTTGAATATATACAGTACAGACCAAAAGTTTGGACACACCTTCTCATTCAAAGAGTTTTCCTTATTTTCATGACTATGAAAATTGTAGATCACACTGAAGGCATTAAAACTATCGATTAACACATGTGGAATTATATACATAACAAAATAGTGTGAAACAACTGAAAATATGTCATATTCTAGGGTCTTTAAAGTAGCCACCTTTTGCTTTGATTACTGCTTTGCGCACACTTGGCATTCTCTTGATGAGCTTCAAGAGGTAGTCACCTGAAATGGTTTTCACTTCACAGGTGTGCCCTGTCAGGTTTAATAAGTGGGATTTCTTGCCTTATAAATGGGGTTGGGACCACCAGTTGCGTTGTGGAGAAGTCAGGTGGATACACAGCTGATAGTCCTACTGAATACACTGTTAGTAAAGAAAAATCATTACTTTAAGAAATGAATCAAGCGCTACAAAGAAACTGGCTCACATGTGGACCGCCCCAGGAAAGGAAGACCAAGAGTCACCTCTGCTGCGGAGGATAAGTTCATCCGAGTCACCAGCCTCAGAAATCGCAGGTTAACAGTAGCTCAGATTAGAGACCAGGTCAATGCCACACAGAGTTCTAGCAGCAGACACATCTCTAGAACAACTGTTAAGGGGAGACTGTGTGAATCAGGCCTTCATGGTAGAATATCTGCTAGGAAACCACTGCTAAGGACAGGCAACAAGCAGAAGAGACTTGTTTGGGCTAATGAACACAAGGAATGGACATAAGACCAGTGGAAATCTGTGCTTTGGTCTGATGAGTCCAAATTTGAGATCTTTGGTTCCAACCACTGTGTCTTTGTGCGATACAGAAAAGGTGAACGGATGGACTCTACATGCCTGGTTCCCACCGTGAAGCATGGAGGAGGAGGTGTGATGGTGTGGGGGTGCTTTGCTGGTGACACTGTTGGGGATTTATTCAAAATTGAAGGCATACTGAACCAGCATGGCTACCACAGCATCTTGCAGCGGCATGCTATTCCATCCGGTTAGCGTTTAGTTGGACCATCATTTATTTTTCAACAGGACAATGACCCCAAACACACCTCCAGGCTGTGTAAGGGCTATTTGACCATGAAGGAGAGTGATGGGGTGCTGCGCCAGATGACCTAGTCTCCACAGTCACCGGACCTGAACCCAGATGGTTTGGGGTGAGCTGGACCGCAGAGTGAAGGCAAAAAGGGCCAACAAGTGGTAAGCATCTCTGGGAACTCCTTCAAGACTGTTGGAAGACCATTTCAGGTGACTACCTCCTGAAGCTCATCAAGAGAATGCCAAGAGTGTGCAAAGCAGTAATCAAATCAAAAGGTGGCTACTTCGAAGAACCTAGAATATGACATATTTTCAGTTGTTTCACACTTTTTTGTTATGTATATAATTCCACATGTGTTAATACATAGTTTTGATGCCTTCAGTGTGAATCTACAATATATATATATATATATATATATATATATATATATATATATAAATATATAGTAGGGATTTCCCAAATGGTAGCCTTCAGATAAATACACAGTAGCCTTTTAGTGGTGGAAATCAAAGTAATAAACGTCTTTTATTGTTGGCACACCACAATTCAACAGGCGGTAGTGATCAGCTTACTTCAGCTGACACTTAAAGAAAAACAATTCAGTCTTGAATTTGAACAATCACATAGAAAGTTTTAGGGCACAGTACCGTACTCCCCACGGAGTGGATGGGAACCTTGCTTTGTCCTTTGTCTCTTGCCAGAGACTCTCTGGTTTTCACTCGGCTCCAAAAAACACACAGCTACACAGAGCTCCACCATCAGCCAGGTAATCACCCCACTGACCCTGCTGGCTGACTTTTTGTAAGCCCGTCAAAACCCAGCCTGGACTTTGGCTGCTCCCAGTAAGAGCTGGCCCGGATTAGCTTTTCACAGCTATGCTAACTATCAAAGTGTCCATCAGCAACTGCTGCGGACATATACACTACTGGCTCCTACTTCAACGAGGCCAGGAACCTCGGTGACACATATCTTCCATCTATGATGGTCCCTTGTGCCTTTCTACAATATATATATTTATTTATTTATATATAGCTGGTCCAGACATCACCACCTTATTATCCAGAAACCCACAATGCCTATCTTCCATATCCTCTTCCTTCTCCCCTCGCTTTCTAAAACAACATGGATAAAACAGAATTCATCATCTTTCCCCCATCTTGCTAAACCCCCCCAACAGACCTATCTATCACGATCAATGGCTGCACACTATCCCCGGTCAACCAAGTCCGCTGCCTTGGAGTGACCATGGATTCTGCCCTCTCCTTCTGACCGCACATCCAAGCCCTTTCCACCACCTGCCACCTCCAACTCAAAAACATCTCCCGATCCGCGCTTTCCTTAACTTTGAATCTTTGAAAATGCTTGTACATGCCCTCATCATCTCCCCCGCCTAGACTACTGCAACATTCTCTTTTATGGCCTTCCATCTACCCTCAACTCTGCTGCCTGACTAATCCACCTCTCACTCCTCTGCCTCTCCCCTCTGCCAATCCCTTCACTTGCTCCCTATTGCCCAGCGAATTCAGTTCAAAATACTAACAAATCCATACAAGGCTGTCCACAACCTGTCCCTTCCCTACATCTCTGAGCTACTTTTCCGATACATCTCCACATGCACTCTCCGATCCTCACAAGACCTCCTTCTCTCCTCTCCTCTTAACACCTCTTCCCATAATTGCCTCCTCCACACTCTGGAACTCGCCAACATATCAGACTCTCACCTACAGTGGAATCCTTCAAAAGAAACCTGAAAACCTACCTCTTCAGACAAGCCTACAACCAGTGACCCTGCTGCCTCTACCACCATGACCGGCTTCACCCTCACCTACTGTGTCCTTCTCCCATACCATGTAGATTGTAAGCCTTCACGTGCAGGGCCCTCTCCCCTTCTGTACCAGTTTGTAACTCGTCTTCTTCATGCTTAGTGCAATTGTCTGTATTATGTATGTATACCCCTTTTCATATATATCTATAATTTACATTTTTTATTTTTATTTTATTTAACTTCAAAAATTGACTATAGTTTTTATATCTTTAGAGGACTTGGACATGTGATCTTCTGATTGATCATCCCATAGACTCCGATAAAATACTATTGCAGTTTATGAGATTCTGACAGGCTGTGCATCAGGCGCGGCTCTGTAGGCAGCTCAGTATAACAGCACTGTGAGACTTCATCAGGCCCCAGGCTATCATGGCAACTGATCAGAGTCCCACGATTTCGCCCCAATTGGAAGGCAGTGGGAGCTCCCTCCTGTGTCAAACCAGATGCATCTGAGGGGTTAAATGACCAGGATCACAATGCTCTCTAATCCCTGTCACAGTATTATACAGCTGGCACCTGCCATCTATGGATGTGGCTCAGCACTTGAGCCCGCAGTACAACCCTTATGAAGTCCAGGTACTACAGGTGGGTTAAGGGGTTAATATTGGAGCCTACGTGCGATGAATGCCATTGTATACCAATACAGTGGCGTAGGCCTTAATTTATACCACTGGCATGCTTTGCAAACAAAGGGTAAATACCCACTTACACATAATTCTAATAATCCTAATGAGCATTTCTTAGAGACCTTTACTAGTAAATGAAAGTCTCTGCTGACCTGAAGATGTGAAAAGGTGTTGTTTCTCCATCATGACCCTCCTCATGCATCCACCCTCATCCTTGTACTGATCCTGGTGCTCTTTTAAATATTCCCACTCCTCCATGGAGAAATGTAAAGCTGCATCTTGGCTTCTTATAGGAACCTGAGAAGCATAAAAAATAAATAAAATACAGATTCAATAGACAAACAACAAAAAAAAAGTTATCTTTTTTTTCTTTTGTAGTACACAGATTTTAAAGGGTTTTCTAAGACTTGAATACTGATGACTTATCCTCTGGATAGATCATCAGTATCTGATTGGTGTAGTCCGACACCCGGGACCCCCGCCGATCAGCTGTTTGAAAAGGCACTGGCGCTCCTGTGCATTACATTTGATAGAGGCTGTGCTTGGTATCACGCTCAGCCCTGTCCACGTCTATGGGACAGAGCTGCGCCTCAGCATCTAAATAGCACTTAATGTAGGTTGCTGTCGGCATCCGCTTTATCTTATATAATTGATACGTACTTAGACACTTTTGCTTGTATCACATAATATGTCTAACTTGTTATCAATAATAGTTAATGATCCATATTTTTTATTTATTGGTTTGTGCATGTGGCGATTGGCTATTTGTGTATTTTTGCATGCACACGCTTTTGGCTATCTGGCTTTGGTTGCACTGGCTCCTTACTTAGGATATGCGCACACACTGGAAGGCTACTTTCACACTAGCGTTCCATTACTGATGATGCAACCATCTGCCTCCGTTATGATCGGATCCGGTTGTATTATCTTTAACATAGCCAAGACGGATCAGTTTTCTATTGTGTCCGAGAAAACGGATCCGTCTTGGTCCGCATCCCAGGACGGAAAGCAAACTACAACATGTTGCAGTTTGCTCACCGGTACGGGAATGCAACTAAATGGAATGGAATGTATTTCGGAGCATTCCGTTCTGTTCACTCTAGTTTTGTCCCCATTGGCAATAAATGGTGACAAAACTGAAGCTTTTTTTCTGGTATTTAGATCCTATGACGGAACTCAATACCGGAAAACTTAAACGCTAGTGGGAAAGTACCCTTACTGACTCATATGAAGTGCTATAGTCGCGCTGTGTTTTTGATCTTACTTGCGCATGCGCATAGAAGTGTGGTCGTTATCACATATTGTACTGGCGTATGCAAAGAACTTCTGGCAACTTGGCATCGGTACTGACATTCTTTCAGGTTTTACTAATCAAGGATTGTTTCTAATTTTGTTAATTTTATGATCATCTATAAAGGATTTCCATTCTTGTATTCACACAACCCTAATGAAGCCAGGATAACTGGCGATACACGTCGGGTGTATTGCAGTATCATTATTATTAGCTGCTTATTGTTTAGCTAGTTATTTGCTTGGTACTCTTGCCTCATATCTATATTTTGTGTTATCGTACTGTGGTGGTACCATTACTCTTTTTAGGGGGATGGTGTATGGATGGGTGCCTTACATGACAGCTCCTCCATATGTCCAGTATGTTAATGATTTTATGTTTTGGTACATGGTTTGTCTTTTGTGATTCAATAAAGTATTATTGTATATTATTTGCCAGGTGTGCTCACATATATTGCCATACTACTGTACTACTTTTGTTTACATTATATTTACTATGGTTGTTTAGCACCCCCTTTTGTCTTTTTATTTTTGGTTGTGCACCCACAATATTTTCTCATCGATGGAGCTGAAAAGTGAACAGTTAGTAGCTATAAAATTTACTATTTAATTTTTTAGGAGAGGCAAAGTGAGATAAATAACATGATATTTTAATAGTTTGGACATTTACAGACACAGCGATACAAATAATGCATTTGTTTATTTTTTAACCAGTTCAAGTCCTGGCCATTTACCACCCCTTGCCTTCTATACAGGGAGCTTGGCTGTCACTCCTGTGTTGGCATGATTATCATGCAGGTCAATATGATAAATGAGGTATGACACTTTGATACAATGTAAAGTAGTCAGTGTACAACTTGTGTAACAGTGTAAATTTGCTGTGCCCTCAAAATAACTGAACACACAGCCATTAATGTCTAAACCACTGGCCACAAAAGTGAGTAGACCCCTAATTTAAAATGGCCAAATTGTGCCCAAAGTGTCAATATTTTGTGTGACCACCATTATTTTGAAGCACTGCCTTAATTTTTGGGGGCATGAAGTTCACTAGAGCTTTACAGGTTGCCACTGGAATCCTCTTCCACTCCTCCATGACGATATCACGGATCTGGTGGATGTTAGAGACCTTGTGCTCCTCCACCTTCCGTTTGAGGATGCCCCACAGATGCTCAATAAGGTTTAGGTCTGGAGACATGCTTGGCCAGTCAAGCACCTTTACTCCGAGTTTAATTTTTAGCAAGGCAGTGGTTGTCTTGGAGGTGTGTTTGGGGTCGTTATTATGTAGGAATACTGCCCTGCAGCCCAGTTTCCCAAGGGAGGGGATCATGTTCAGTATGTTACAGTACATGTTGCCATTCATGGTTCCTTTAATGAACTGTAGCTCCCCACAGCCGGCAGCACTCATGCAGCCCCAAACCATGACATGACACTTCCACCACCATGCTTGACTGTAGGCAGGACACACTTGATTTGTACAAGCATGCTTGACAATATCTGAACAAAATAAGTTTATTTTGGTCTCAGACCAAAGGACATGGTTCCAGTAATCCATGTCCTTAGTATGTTTGTCTTCAGCAAACTGATATATATATATATATATATATATATATATATACACACACACACACATATAGTGTAAGGGATCGCTCTCTCACAGGGGGTTGCAAGACTTGTCCTCTGATAACGGGGTCCAAGTCCAAGTACAAACATAAACAAAATAAATACCTGCCCGTCTGGGCCTTAGCTAATACAAAGGTCTTCTCCCTGACTCACCTCTAAAGCGCAGTTTACCTACAGGGTCTCAGACCATAGCAGGTCAGCTCACCAAACATAAGTCCAGGTGAGAGAGCTGGACACAAGCCTCTCAAGCTTCTCTCTCTCTGTAGGGTCACTTCCTCTCCCCCAGACTCATACACATAGGGTTGATTTATCCCAGCTTGATTAACCCAGCTGGCCTCACCTGGCGCCATGGAACATTTAATTTACTGGCGTGTGGACTGGAAGACTCCCACTACCAACCTGTCACCCAGCCCAAAGAAATCTAGCCCATACAACTTAAAATAAAAAAAACTGCTCCAGAAACTATGCCTTGCTGAAGCCATACCATTTCTGGATTTCAGTTCTCACCCAGCTAAACTGAAAAACCGGGTGAGATACACACTCCCACTATACCCCTACCGTGTATATATATGTTGTTGCTTTTGACCGCCGAATCAAAGAGTTAAATGGCTGAGATCGACATTATCTCTTATCCAGGCCTTTGCAGCAGGGTATCAGCTGTATGTGCCTGTACCCTCTCCGTGTACGAGGGTTTTACAGGAAGAATTTTCTCACTCAGCTGCAAATGTAGGCCTAGTTATGTAATGATCCCCAACTACTATATTATTAGCCAGTTTTGCCATCTAGTACCTTGGAAAAGTTGGGGGATAATCCCTGTGAAGCAGTAATGGACATATTTGCTTAGTTATGCAGTGAAACATCATCCACCTCATAGCATAGCTAGGTAGCTCTTCAGGCTCCCAGGAAGGCTGAGTAATAAATGACGTGGAGCTGTAATAGAGAATGTTGAACAAGAAATCTATCTGATTAAATCCCTCTACGCACTGTCAAACAGTGCCATACGATTTCTTTCTTATGGTCTAGGGGAAGCTATAATAGAAACTGCAAAATATTAAATCTACCTAGATAAATCCTCCTCCTCACTCCCAAATAGAGCCATAGCTAGGCAGATTTGCCTTTCAGGGTCCTGAGAAAGCTGGATAAGAAACCATGTAATACTGTAACAGAGACTGCAGATTACTAAACCTAACTAGATAAACCCCCCCCCAAACACACACACATACATACACCCTCCCAAATAGTGCCATAGCTAGACAGATTTGCCTTTCAGGAATCTGTGAAATTAAAGTAACTGGCAAAATATAAGGGTGTGGTGCAGAAGACATTTTTTTTTTCCAGCAATTCAACTGCAGTTTTTGTGTTCAGTGTGCTCGGGCAGAAAATGGAGGGGGAGGGCTGCTTTAGATGCTGCTATCTCCTGAATGGTAGCAGCTAGAACCATGCACTGGTCTTGTTTGAAAGCTAACATTCCAGGCTTTCAAACAAGACCAAAATGACAGAATTAGCCCAAGCAACACAGGAGAAATCACTGCTGGAAATCAAGTCGGGAATAATCGTGGGTAAAATCTGCTTTTACTTTCACTTTCAGCTGCATTCACAGCATCCCGATTTCTATCAGTGATATCTTCCCCTGTACTGAATGTATTACTGTCATTCTGGTATTGTCTGAATGCTTGGAAGCTTTCAAACAATACAAAGCCCATATCTCTAGCTGGTACCAAAACAGAGATATGAGCAGTTAAAGCAGCCCCCCCCCCTCCTCTTCAGTCTGGAGGAGAATGAGGGAGCAGCTGCAGGTGGTTAAAAATGCAATAGTGTCCCCTGAGGTGTGTCCAACAAGATTTACTACAGACACAAATTAAAAATCTACAATAAAAAAGTGAAATTTTTGGGAGGGTTTGTCCAATTTTAACGTGGAGGTTAAAGGGGTAGTCTCACTTCTTTTCTTCAGTGTAGCAGGCCCGGACCTCTGGTGTTCTAGGGGGCGGTGCCTGCGAATATGACTGGCACCACATGCCAGCAGCACTGAAGCTGTAATTCCCTATGTGCCTGTGTGTGCACGCTCCCGCACTGTGAGAGATCCATAGCACATAGGGGGACAGGAGCTAATGCGCAGTCATGGCAGACTATGCATGCTCGCTCCCGATATCCAGGCCACCAGAAAGGCTGGCACTATTTCTTTTCAGAGCGCAACCGCGGCCATTGCTGGTGTATTCCAGTGGTGGCCGTAACGCCTAGAGATGAGCAGTGTATAAAGACAAGGAAAATTATGAAAAGACAGATCAGGCAGCATTATTGTAACATAAAGCATATTAGTAAGCTACTTGTATTAGGTTGGTACACATCATAAATGTCACTTCATGTGATGAGACAACCCCTTTAAATGGCAAGAAATGTTTTATAACCACAATTGACCCGACTGCATTGAACACAAAGTAAATGAAAGCAAGAAACTATTTCAGGTGCAATTCCAGCCTTAGAGCCACAAAGAATCCCTACTTCACAGTACAGCTAATGATGTTCATTAAAGGGGTTGTCGCATGAAAAAATATTCTACAGTTTTCAAACCAGCACCTGGATCTGAGTAGTTTTGTAATTGCATATAATTAAAAATGTTGTATAGCCAATGAGTTATTCAATAAAATGTAGCGCCGCCTGCAGTTTTTTTTTTTTCTCTTTTCATTGTCCTGCTCACTGAGATGGCCACACATGCTCAGTTTCATCTTCAACTGCCTCCTGAGCTGTGATTGGGGGAGAACGGACACGGTCCCTTAGCTGCAGCATAAAAGACACTCCCCTTGAGCTGTCAGCTTGATATAAATCTAGCAGAGCAATGAATGGGGAGATTTCTGGATCCAGGTAAGTTACAGGGCTGGTTCTAGCTTTGTTAGAAAGAGGTTGTCATGTAATATATGATGTGTGATTTACATTTTTTACATTATTCATGGGATAACTCCTTTAAGCCTTGGCTAAATGTGCCTCAAGCATGTGCTGCTGCAAAGGGATTCAGGCAATCTGCCGTACATGTTCATTGGCAGCATGTGTCAGATGTAAAATACTGCTTAGAATTTGCAGCTAGCATCAGAGAGAGCACTGATCCGATTTGTTTAACCTCTTAGATGCCACAGTCAAAAATGATAGCTGCATCTAAGTGGTTGGACAAAGAGAAGGGGCTCACTTCGCCGAGTGTGATGGGTCATTATGGCAATTGGGGGCCTAACAATGGTACAACTTTTAGGTCCTGCAAGAGACAGCACTTAAAGGGGGTGTCACACACAAAAAAAAGAATATTCTACAGTTTTCACACCAGCACCTGGATCTGAATTCGTTTGTACTTGCATGCAATTATAAATTTAGCATAGTCACTGAGTTATTTAATAAAATATATCTGTACAGAGCCAACTACAGTTTTTTTTTCTTATTTCTTTGTCCTGCTCTCCGAGACGGCCACACATGCTCAGTTTAATCTTTCCAATGCCTCATGAGCTGTGATAGGGAGAGCATGGACACGCCACCTTAGCTGCAGCAGAAAAGACACTGCCCTTGAGCGGTCAGCTTGATATAAATCTAGCAAAGCAATGAATGGGAAGATCTTGTAGATCGTAAGCCCTCGCGGGCAGGGTCCTCTCTCCTTCTGTACCAGTTTGTAACATTGTATGCTTATTGCAATTGTTTTGTATTATGCAATTGCCTTATATACCCCTTTTTATATGTACAGCGCCATGGAACAAAAGGCACTATAATAATAAATAATAATAATCTCTGGTTCTAGCTTTGTTAGAAAGAGACCGTCATGTATTATACGATCGCTGATTTTCCCTTTTTTACATTATTCATAGGATAACCCCTTTAAAAGGGGTTGTCCGGGTTCAGACCTGAACCCAGACATACCTCTATTTTCAACCAGGCAGCCCCCCTGACTTGAGCATCGGAGCAGTTCATGCAAAGGCATTTTCCGGAGTTCCAGTAGCATACCAGGCTCTCCATGGGCTGCCAGGAAGCCCAGTGACATCACCGGCACTGATGGGTGGGCTTGGCTTTACCGCTGCCCTAGCCTGTAAAACGGGCCCGGCAGTGTGTTATTCTAAACAAAAGAGCCCTTGCCCTGCACGATCTAGTGCAGGGCAAGGGAGCGCATCGGAGCATGAGATGCTCTGATGCTAACATCAGGAGGTCTGCCTGGGTGAAATTATGGTTATGTCCGGGTTTAGCTCTGAACCTGGACAAACCCTTTAATAGGATGCATGGCAGCAATACACTGCAATTCAAAAGTATTGCAGTGTATTTTATGACCAACCAAGCACATGCTCATGTCCCCTAATGGGAAAAAAGTTTTTTTGTTTATATGCTTACAGTTCCATTAAATCTGCAGGCAGTATGTTATAAAACAGAAGAAGCTGGGCAGATCGATATATATTTTTGAGGGAAAAGATTTCAGATTTTTGTTGTAAATGGAGCAGTCTTCTCAGTGACTGACAGCTATCTCTGTATACACACTTAAATGGGTTGTCCGGGTTCTGAGCTGAACCCGGACATATCCCCATCTTCACCCCTCCGGCCTCCCTGATATGAGCATCGGAGCATTTTATGTTCTGATTCTCTCCCTTGCCCTGCATTGTATTGAGCAGGGCAAGGGCCTTTTTGTTTATATTATTACACTGCTAGGCAGAGGCTTCCATTTATTTTTTCTATAATACTTGTCTACTAAGGGGACTTTAACATGCTTTCCTTCATTACTTAGATCAAGGATGCCCAACCTGCGGCCCTCCAGCAAAACTACAACATCCAATATTCCAGGGCAGCCTACAACTATTAGGGCATACTGGGAGTTTTAGTTTTGCAACAGCTGAAGGGCCGCAGGTTGCGCATCCCTGACTTAGACAATACACCGTGAGAAAGCTTTGCACAGCTGGGTTATATTTAGCTTCCAATGTATTGGAGAAATAAAAAATAAAAAAAATGGAGCAAAGTTGGGCATAAGCTCAAAGTGCAAAACTGGATTTACACAATATACACACTGGTCTACGGAGTCATCTGCTGCTTGATAACCTGGTGTTCAGTCTAAGGGCCGATTCACATCTCGTTTTTGCAGTACATCAAGAGGATACGTTTAGACATACAGGAAAAACTGCACACAAACATATGCAATTTTGTGGTCATATATCCTTTTTTTAATGTACCAGATGTAGTAGAGTTAACACGCTTGCTTTAGGAGACGTGTTATCTAAACTAAATGCGTTAAGCAAACACCTTCAATTGCTTTTTTTTTTTTTTTTAATTTGGATTTAATCTTTATGGCGTGTATTGCATAGTAAAAAAAAATTAAAACGAATAGGCCATCCATAGTCGATTGGTGGGAGGTATGACTCCTGCCACTATTCTGTCTGACGAGGCTGTGGCGACCCGGTGAGAACTGCAGCCTCTTTGTAGGCCAGTAATGTCATATTGATTGGTCTTATGGAGTTCTTATCTCCTCTGTCAACTGATATCAAGGAGAGTTAGAAGCCCCCATGACAATTAGATGGTTGGCTGGCCCTGGGAAATCTGCAATCCTACTACAAAGACAGTTCCTGAAGGGAATTTAAAGAGTGATGATTTTGAATTAACACATACAGGACCAAAGGGAGCTGGACATTCGAATGCTTAGAAACCTGTTGCATAACCTAAAGTATTGGTCTTGTAAGGTACACTATGTTCACTGTCCGGAACCACAGCCGATTAACTCATTAACTGCTACCAGTCTTCCTTAAACACTCAAGGTTACGTCTGCAGAGTAAGTTGGTGGATAACTGGTGCAAGCGCACTAGAAGTAGACCTACCAGAATGACCGCGGATACAAACAAAAGTCCACAAGAAGGGTAAAAACGAGAAGAGGCAGACAAAGCAAAATCAGCATTCAAGAGGATAATCCAAAAACAAGTATCAGAATACAACAGCAGCAGAAATCGCCCATCCGGCACCGTCAGGGCAGGAGCCAGACAAACATCACAAGTGATGCATGCTGCAGCAGCAGCATCCCACGCCTGCAACTTCCAGACATGAGTTGCTGCTGCTGCAGCACACACCGCCCCGGACAAGCGATTGTGACAGTTTTTTCTAACAAAAAACATTTTTGTGAAACCTTTTTTTAAATAAAGATTTGACATGTATCAAAGTATCTGGATAAAAACGGATACAGTAAATAGATGGAAACACTGCAATGTGAGGGGAAAAAAAGTATACGTTTCTTTTCATTTTTTTTTTGCAGTACAGAAGAGCGTATTCTACGTTATTCAGTCCTCCCAAATTGTTTTTTAAATTAAACTTAAAGGGGTTGTCCGGGTTCAGAGCTGAACCCATACATACCCTTCTTTTCTCCGAGGCAGCCACCCTGAGGCTAGCATGCTCCGATGCGCTCCCTTGCCCTGCGCTAAATCAAGCAGGGCAAGGTCTCTTTTGTTTTCAATAATACACTGCTGTGTTCGGTGACGTCACTAGCTCTCATGGGTGGGGTTTAGCGCTGCCCTAGCCGTTTTACTGGCTAGGGCAGAGCTAAATCCCGCCCATCAGTGCCGGTGACGTCACCGGGCTTCCTGGCAGCTCCATGGACAGCCCTGGTACATCACCGGATCTCCAAAAAATGCCTTTGTCCTGGTGATTTAGCGCAGGGCAAAGGAGAACATCGGAGCATGCTCAGGGGGGCTGCCGGGAGGAAAATGGAGGTATGTCCGGGTTCAGCTCTGAACCCAGCAAACCCCTTAAAAAAATTAAATAAAATTACAAACGAAGTGAAAAGCATGAACTTCTGAACTATGTTTGCCCAATTATATGTGAAGCTATATGCTTCTATACGTTTTTTTTCTGTTTACAAAAATATTCGTTTGTCGTAAAACAAAAACGAGATGTGAAAAGCCCCTAATTGTAAGGAGTTGGGAGGGGGGGGGGGGGGGACAGCAGCTTGGTGGCACAGAAGGGTAATAGAATCCAAAAAGGCAAGTAAAATTGCAATGTTACTATTAAACTTAATTTTAGACCCAGAAAAACGTAAAGAAGACGTGTCAGCACTGTAAATACTTGTATTCCCCATAATATAACAATTCAGGATTATAATTTCTCATAACTCTGTACTGGACCATTCATCTACAAAATTGTGAATATACTGGCCAACCTGTGCTGGCAGTGACAGATTGTGCATGGACACGCCCCTTTGATAGTAAAACGTAATGCTTCGCCAATTTATTCATACATTTTAGGAGGAATAATAGCGGATCGACACAATGCAGAGTGATAAGAAAACAACATTGCTTACCGGTAATCGTTTTTCTCGATACCCATGACGGCACCCAGTGCGACTCAGGACCTCCCATCAGGACAGGAAACCTGAGAAGATAAAAAGGAACACACCTCCTCCCAACACCAGTGGAAGAAATAAATTGTTCTCCGGAGAGAAGTGATAAGGGATTAAAAGATCCCCCTTTTTTTTTTTTTTTTTTTTTTTTATATATATATTCTCTTTTTTTTTTTTTTTTTTTTAAATCTATATTACTTCATATAGACCTGAGTGATATCCTATACACAAGTTTATACAAATATATCTGTATCTACATCTATATGTGGGGAGGGAACTATCGGGTGCCGTCATGGGTATCGAGAAAAACGATTACCGGTAAGCAATGTTGTTTTCCCCTCACCCATGACGGCACCCAGTGCGAGATGGACTATAAATAGCGTCTAGGGGGGGGCCACAGCTTGAAGGACCTTCTCCCCAAACGAGGCGTCAGAATGGAGCTGTAATCTATAATGTTTGAGAAAGGTATGAGGGGAACTCCAAGTAGCTGCCCTACAAATCTGGGCTAGAGACACATTAGCCCTTTCCGCCCAAGAGGTAGACACTGAGCGAGTGGAATGAGCCCCAAATCCGGAAGGAGGGGAAAGACCCAAGGAGATGTAAGCCTTCGTTATGGCCTTCTTCACCCACCTGGCAATAACCCCGCAGGATGCTTTTTTACCCCTATTCCCCCCTAGGAACTGGACAAGAAGGTTCTCGTCTTTCCTCCATGAAGCCGTAGCATCAAGGTACACTAACAGGCATCTTTTAACATCCAAGCAGTGGAAGCTTTTTTCCCTATCATTGGAAGGTTTAGGGAAAAAAGAGGGTAGCACTATGTCCTGGCTCCTGTGAAAATCCGTGACTACCTTGGGAAGGAAGGAGGGCAGGGGCCTGATCACTACCTGATTGTCCTGTATGACAGTATAAGGAGGATGTGCAGAGAAGGCCTGGATCTCAGAGATCCTCCTAGCAGAGGTAATTGCCAGGAGAAATGCCATTTTAATGGTCAGGACGTCAATAGGGATTTCTAACAAGGGCTCAAATGGTCTATCGGTTAGGGCTGTCAAGACCCTGTTCAGGTCCCATGGGGGGGAAAGGGGTCTTACAGATGGATGGATTCTGGCTGCGGCAGAAAGAAAACGTTTGACCCAAGGGTGGACAGCTAACTGGTAGTCGAAAAAATAGCTCAAAGCCGACACCTGTACCTTTAGGGTGGAGGCTTTGAGTCCCTTGTCTAGGCCTGCCTGCAAAAAGTCCAAGATCTTAGATATTTCTGGGGGGCTAAATGGATCGGGGCTATACCCCAGAAAGGAAGCAAAGATATTCCACACCCTGTTATACTTCCTGGCTGTTGTAGCTTTCCTGCCGCCTAGAAGGGTGGAAACGACTCTGCTAGAAAGCCCTCTCCTCAACCAGATGTCCCTGTCAGACTCCATACTGCCAACTGGAGAGCTTCCGGATTGGGATGGCATACTGGTCCCTGGGAAAGGAGGTCCTCCCTGGGCGGGATCATCCAGGGGGGGCCTCTGGCTAGATTTAACAGGGTGGAGTACCAGATTCTTTTGGGCCATTTTGGGGCTACCAGGATTATAGAGGCTCCTTCCCTCCTCACCTTCTTCAGTACCTGTGGAATTAGAGGCATAGGTGGAAAGGCGTAGCCGCGTTCCCGGCTCCAGTCCTGGGCCAGACTGTCCACCCCTGTAGGATTCTCTGTGTGATTTAAAGAGAAAAACCTCTCCATCTTCCTGTTCTTCCGGGTAGCAAAGAGGTCTATAGTTGGGGCCCCAAACTTTAAGACAATCTGGGAAAAAACTTCTCCGTTCAGACTCCACTCTGCCTGGTTGAGTTCCACTCGGCTTAAGAAGTCGGCCACCGTGTTCTCTTTCCCCTTCAGATGTACTGCTGATAGGAGCAGGTTCCTGTCTTCTGCGATTTGAAAAATTTCCTGGCAGAGGAAGATTAGGGACGGCACCCTTGTTCCGCCTTGATGATTTATGTAGGCCACCGTTGTTGAATTGTCCGAGTAAAGGACCAGTTTTTTGTTTAAGACATCTGGGACTGCCACTCTTAGGACCCTTTCTACTGCCTTGAGCTCCTTGTAATTTGACGTGCAGGCTCTGGTTCTTAAATCCCATCTTCCCTGCCAGTACTTCCCATCTGAATGGGCCCCCCAACCCCACGGACTGGCGTCTGTTGTTATCCGTATGGGTTCTATGAAGGACCAGGGCATTCCCGCCGAAAGATTCTTCTCGGATGTCCACCATAGGAGGGAATACCTTGCTCTGGAGGAGAGATGAATTTTTTCTTCTAGCGTCTGTGGGAGACCATTCCATGTCTTTAAGATATCCCACTGTAACGATCTTGTGTGAATCTGAGCAAACGGTACGGCGGGAATCGTGGCCGTCAGGTGCCCCAATACTGCCATCGCCTTCCTGATGGAGCATCGGAAGGAGCGGAACAAGACCCAAACATGTTCTTTTATTGCAACTACCTTCTTTTGAGGAAGGAATGTTTTCTGAGCCGTGGAGTCTAGCTGCATCCCTAGAAATACGCAACTTTGAGAGGGGGTTAGGCAAGATTTTTCTTGGTTGACCTTCCATCCCAGATCCTTCAATAGAGAACATGCCAGGACGAGATCCGTCTGTAACTGTATCCTTGTCTGGGCTATGAACAAAAAGTCGTCCAGATAGGGTACTAACACTACCCTGGACAATCGGAGGAATGCCACCATCTCCGCCACCACTTTGGTAAAAATTCTTGGGGCTTGTGAGACCCCAAACGGGAGGGCCCTGTACTGGAGATGCAGAAACTGGCCCCTCACCTGGACCGCCGTTCTCAAAAACCTTTGGGAGGAGGGATGAATAGGGATGTGGTAATAAGCATCCTCTAAGTCTATACTTGCCATCCAGCAATCCTTGTATAGCAGGTCTATGGTTGTCTTTACCGTCTCCATCCGGAATCTCTTGTATTTCAGGAACTTGTTCAATTGTTTCAGATTTAAAATCATTCGAAAGGTCCCATTGGGCTTTCTTACCAGAAAGAGTGGGGAGTAATAACCCCTGCCCTCTTCTTCTTTTGGAACTCGACAAACGACTCCTTTGTCCAATAACAACTGAACCTCTGCCTCTAACACTGTGGATTTTAAGGGATCTTTCGGCGTTGGAGTGCGGGTGAAAAAATTTTGGGGATAGGAGAGGAAATTCCAGCCTGAACCCCTCTGCTATCCCTCCCAAAACCCATTTGTTCTGGGTGATCTTTGACCAGGCCGGGAGGAAGGAGGAGAGTCTTCCCCCAACCTGGGGACTGGCGTCATTGCTGCTTATCTTTTTTATTATCCTGGGTTTTAAAGAGAAAGCCGCTAGACTTCCTCTGGAACCGATCCCTTTCCTTCCTATCATAGGGCTTGCCCCTCTGTCTCCTAAAACCCTGCTGGGGCCTACGAAAAAAGGGGGGCTTCTGAGGGACAGGAAATCCCCTTTTCTTGTCAGAGGCCTTCTCCAATATGTCATCTAAAGATGACCCAAATAACCTGTCACCTTCACACGGAAGGGCACAGAGTCTGGCCTTGGATCCCTGGTCACCCTTCCAGGATCTAAGCCAGATAGCCCTTCTAGCCGCATTTGTCATAGCACTGGCTCTGGCGGAGAAGCGCATCACATCGGTGGAGGCGTCCGTCAAAAAATCAGCTGCCCTTGCGAAGGAGGGGAGAGAGGCTAGAAGCTCTTCTCTAGGCCTCTTTTCTTTAAGGTGCGCTTCTAGCTGGTCGATCCATAGTCTTAGTGACCGGGAAACCCAAGTGGCTGCGACTGCCGGCCTGAGACAGGCGGCCGACGTCTCCCAAGCCCGTTTAAGATATATATCCGCTTTTTTATCCAATGGGTCCGAGAGACAGCCTAAATCATCGAAGGGGAGGGCAGACTTTTTTGCAATCTTGGCGACTGGTGCATCCACCGTAGGGGCCCTATCCCAACTTGAGGACACTTTTTCTTCGTAGGGGTACTTCCTTTTAACCGAGGAGGGTATGAAGAACTTTCTATCAGGATTCTTCCACTCCTTCTTAATAATTGCCTGCATGCTCTCATGTACCGAAAAAACCCTATGTTTTTTAGGGCCTAGAGCCTGAAAGGCCTGATCCGCAACCGATCTGGTCTGCTTAATGTCCTCCAGTTGCATAGTTGCCCGGACCGCTTTTAGTAACGGCTGCGTATCCTCGGGTGAAAAAAAGGACTTCCCTGAATATTCCTCATCCGAGGAGTCTAAATTACTGGAGTCTAACTGTCCGGATTCTCTGGCTTCACTATCGGATGAGTCCATTTCCATGGTATCATACTCCGTGACTTTATCCGGGGACCTGGCATGGCCTTTACTGAACGCCCTGAAGGACGCTTTGATGAGGGACTTCATAGATTTTGTAAGAGTCTGGGACTGTTCCGCTACCAGCTTGTCTATACAAGCCGTGCACAGGGACTTCTGATAAGATGCAGATAGGGCCGCCTTACAGTCTGCACACTCCTTATGCTTGGACTTGGAAGCTGACTTTTTAGGAGGCTTGGGAATCTAAGATAGAAACACCTAATTAGTAAAGAAAAAGGAGGAATGTTCTCACCTGAATCCTCTTCTCCCCGTCCTTAGGCCAATACCGGACTTGCAGGCCTCAAGGGGTCCAGGGGTTCAGCGCGTCCGTCAGTAGGGTCCGTCATGCTCCAGCTGGATCCTACTTCAGCACAAAACCTGTGCCCCGCTGGCTGCCTGCACCTGCTGCCGCATTTATAAGTTTAAAGGACGCGCCTCGGACCTCACTTCCGGGTCCTGTGCGTCGGGAGAGAGCTCCGCCCCCCCCCCGACGTCATCAGCTAGTGCCCCAAAGGACGGCCCCGCGCATGCGCATAAGCGCTTTAGACGCGCGGGAGCCATCTTTGATTAGGGCATGTCGGCGTGGGGAGCCGCCTGAACACGGCCACAGCGGCTCCCCCAGGACCGGTAGCGAGTGCGGGCGCAGGCAGACTTGTGGGGAGCGGCTTCCGGCACGGCCACAGAACTACCGCTCCCCAGGGATAGGTCTTCCCACGGCCATGCCACAGACCTCCCCCAGCGCTCTTCCTTGAGGTATGTTCACGCAGCGATCGCTGCACTGCTTCTCAGGAACTCCCATCCGGAGGACAGGAAACCTGAACTGGTGTTGGGAGGAGGTGTGTTCCTTTTTATCTTCTCAGGTTTCCTGTCCTGATGGGAGGTCCTGAGTCGCACTGGGTGCCGTCATGGGTGAGGGGAAAAGATGTTCCAGAATTCTTATTACACGGGGAATACAAGTACTTAGTAAAGCTGACAGGTCAGGAACAGTGACAGGTCTTCTTTAATTTGAATTCACAGACAATACTTTAGCTACTACCTCCACAGACAATGTCACAGTCGTCATCCAGGCTTGGAGCTACTGTACCATGTCCCAGCAGTGCTCACCTCTTCAGTCAGCAGATGAATGATTCTGTTGGTGATTTCTAGAACCTTCTGCTCATTGCTTTTTTCATTTATTAGCGAGTGAGTCTGAGGCTCCATGATGGGGATAGGAGTCCTCTCCCATCCTTCATCCTGATCAGATACCTTCTTTACCACTATATAATCCTGCAGATGGAGACAAACATTGGGGCAGATTTACTAATGGTATCAAACTTAGTGTAGACACACCAGACTTACCAGAGTGGCTAATTCCAAATGGTGGCTTACTTTGTGCCAGAATCGAACTCCTGAATCTTGGCACAATTTTGTTGCATAATAAGTCTCTCCTACTCTACTGCTTAGCCATAACCCTTTTCCCTCCCCTTGACGTCCAAGTAATACAAACTTACTTGGTTCCCACTGCTGGGTTCGGTCTATGTCACTCCCAGACCCGCTTTTCCTCTCGCTGCCGTTCTGAAATCAACATCTGTCAACAGGGGCACATGCGACCTGCTCACCCTTGCATCATTTTGTCATTATATAAGGGGAGCAAGTCACCGCTGCAGCCTGTTGGTGGCTGTATCAGTCACGTGTCCCCCTGTTCATGGATGTTGATTTCAGCACGGCAGGGAGAGGACGAGCCAGCCTGGGAGTGACAGAGACGGAAACCAGGTAAGTATGAATGCCACCACAGATTGCCCACTCTGGAAGGTCTGTATTACTCTTGGATAACCCCTTTAATAAAAGTGGGACACGGTCCCTGCCACAGAAATCTTTGTCATTTCCAATGGAAAAGCTACCACAATGATTTCGCTTTGTAACTGAAGTATCCTAGTTATCATGTATGGTATGGATTAAACTCATGAGGTTCCAACTGCCGTGTCTTCAACCAATATTGAGAAAAAGGGGACTGCAGTGCTAATTTACTGCCGTACCCCCTTCAGAGTCCCATTCGCTTGAGACAAAAATAACAGCCTATGAAATGACATCCAGAAAACCCCATCTTCCAGATACTTTCATGTTTTATTATGATATTTTAGATAATTCCCTGAATCCCTCACCTCTCCCGTTAGCAGATAGATTATCTCTAGGGTGACATTTAATATTCTCTCAGTCATGGGTTCCGTGTCTTTGTCCATCGTTATCTGGTGGTTTAGGCACAACTCATGTTCTTGTGAAGTAACATCTGGGACCTGCAAGGGTAATTGAAGGACTAAATAACAGTCGTAAGAAAATATACTTTCTCATTGATTGAACGTAATGATAGCAGACAGCTGATACTTTCTCATTTATTGACTGAACGTACCCATAGTAGACAACTCATACTCCTTATACTTAATGGAATACACTACTGAAATCATCTTTTCTGCAGGAAAAACATTTAGGGAAAGATTTATCAAGATTGCCGTGCACTGTGCTGTGCTGGTCTTGATATCCCCTGCGCTGCCTGCAGATGTGCCCAATTTATAATTTATGGTTTCTTCACAGGCACAAGATATGATTATAAAGATACCAGTAATATGTATTAGCTTTCTAAGTATAGAAAACCTCTATTCTCAATGTGATAAGGCTGTAGCCTTTTATTATGAGTTAAACGAGGGAGGAAAAAACGTAACTGAAGAAAATAATCTAGAAGTCCCTTCTAGGATTTGAGCCCAGGAAATCTACATGCAAAGCTGACCACTTATCTACAGTGTATTGTGTTATCATTTTGAGAACAGTGGTTTTTCTATACTTAGAAAGCTAATACATATTACTGGTGTATTTATAATCATATATTGTGCCTGTGAAGAAATCAGGAATATGTATTAATTGTACTCGCCATCATCCATAGTCTCACTGCTCTTACCGTAAAGAATCCTCTTCTATGTTTGTGTACAAACCTTCCTCTAGACGCAGAGGATGTCCCCTCGTCACAGTCCTGGGGATAAACAGATGATGGGATAGATCTCTGTACTGACCCCCTGATATATTAATACATAGGAATTAGATCTCCCCTCAGTTGTCTTTTCTTCTAAAGTGAATAACCCTAATTTTGATAATCTTTCAGGGTACTGTAGTTGCCCCATTCCAGTTATTACTTTAGTTGCCCTCCTCTGGACCCTCTCCAGCTCTGCTATGTCTGCCTTGTTCACTGGAGCCCAGAACTGTACACAGTACTCCATGTGTGCTCTGACAAATGATTTGTAAAGTGGTAGGACTATGTTCTCATCACGGGCATCTATGCCCCTTTTGATGCAACCCATTATCTTATTGGCCTTGGCAGCAGATGCCTGACACTGGTTTTTGCAGCTTAGTTTGCTGTTTATTAAAATTCCTAGATCCTTTTCCATGTCAGTGTTACCCAGTGTTTTACCATTTAGTATGTACGGGTGACTTGCATTATTCCTTCTCATGTGCATAACTTTACATTTGTCAGTGTTAAACCTCATCTGCTACTTATCTGCCCAAGCCTGCAATCTATCCAGATCCCTCTGTAGTAGTATACTGTCCTCATCAGTGTAAATTACTTTACACGGTTTAGTGTCATCTGCGAAAATTGATATTTTACTATGCAAGCCTTCTACAAGATCATTAATAAATATATTGAAGAGAATAGGGGCAAATACTGACCCCTGAGGTACTCCACTAGTGACAGTGACCCAATCTGAGTATGTACCATTAATAACCACCCTCTGTTTTCTATCACTGAGCCAGTTACTTACCCACTAACAGATGTTTTCTCCCAGTCCTAGCATTCTCATTTTATATACTAACCTTTTATGTGATACAGTGTCAAATGCTTTGGAGAAGTCCAGATACACGACATCCATTGATTCGCCGCTGTCAAGTCTAGAACTTAACTCCTCATAGAAACTGATTAAATTAGTTTGACATGACCGATCCCTCACGAAGCCATGCTGATATGGCGTTATTTGCTTATTTCCGTTAAGATGCTCTAACATTGCATCCATCAGAAAACCTTCAAACAGTTTACCCACAACAGATGTTAAACTTACCGGCCTATAGTTTCCAGGCTCTGTTTTTGGACCCTTTTTGATTATTGGCACCACATTTGCCAATGCGCCAATCCTGTGGGACATTCCCTGTCAGTATAGAATCTGCAAATATCAGAAATAAGGGTCTGGCTATGACATTACTTAATTCCCTTAGGATACAGGGGTGTATGCCATCCGGTCCTGGTGATTTGTCTATTTTAATCTTTTTAAGTCGCTGTTGTACTTCTTCCTGGGTCAGACAGCTTTCTAAGAATAGAAATCCGGTATTGTCAACATGGTAAGGCTATAATAAGTAGTGTATATGATATGTACATGCTATGACACAGTTCTAGGAAACAGCTCTGCCCTCACCACACTGATGTTTAGGGGAAAGAGGAGCAGAACACATGGGTGTTACAAAAGCAGTGCTCCAAAGATTTAGCCCTCCCCTGTGGTGCTCCAATGTGCTCAATTGCATAAAAAGAAAAATGCAAATATCACTGCAGCTGTTCAACACACAGACCAAAAAAATTATAATGTAAATTAGCACAAATTTGTTGTTACTATTTATTATTATATATAATTATTATATATGAGCCATTTATATCAAATCCGTGTGCCATTTATATTGGAGTGTGGAAAAACTGGGCAGTCAGAAGTTTTCAGGGGATGACTTGGCAGACTAGGTCTAAAAACTGTTCTTTATTGTCAGATTTCTAGACTTCCTTAAAAAATTCCTCCTTTTATATTTTCCATTTATAAGCAATATATAGATATAATAAAAATATAGACAAATAGGATAAAGAAAGGCTTTTACCCAAAGAGAAGGTACAAAATATTTGGGCTGCTAAGAGTCATACCTAATGGATTGTAAGCATTTTTATTTTGGGTCATATGTTAGTTTCTTAGACCTTATGCACACTACTGCAGTTTTGGTCCACGTCTGATCCTCATTTCTATGGGTCCATAAAAAAATGCAGACAGCAAACTGATGTCATCCATGTTCACATCCATGTGAACGCTCCACAAATTGCACAATGTCTTATTCTTGTCCATTTTGTGGACAAAAATAGGCAGTTCTAGTGAAGAGAGGATGAAAATGTGTGCCTGAGTGCCTGGAAGATCTGGTAGTGATCTGCTTCTTGTCCAGGAGGAATAAAAGAGGACATGGCAACTTAGTAACTGTGACAGACTGGGGGTTAGAGTAACAGCAGCAATAACTGGGGCAGGGAATTTTTATTCTACCACCTAGCAGGGGAGCCACACTAGTAAGTTGGTGAAAGCATACCATGCCCACATCATGCCCAAATCAGTTAGGCAATGCCTAACTCATAATCAGAAAAAAAGGGTTGTCAGATTTTTTTGCAAAGCAATTTTTTTAAACATTTGCTCAGAATATTTAAAGGGATTCTGTCACCAGGATTTCACTTACTAAGCTGTTAACATGACCACATGAGTCTCCATGATTTATATTACAATATACAATATACTAGTATTACTGCCCTGTGTCTTGCAATTTGTCTATAAAATCGCTTTTATTAATATGCAAATTACCCAAATAAGGAGCCCAAGGGCCTGTCCCTCTGTCGATTGGAGCCCAGCCGCACCACTGCTAATTTATTCACTCCTCATCACCGATCTCATATGCCTAGTGCGCTGTGAATAGACCTGCCAGCGCCCACGCGGTGTCCTGCAATCGGCCTCACAGAACACATAGACTAGTCAGTGCATGCTCAATGTTTTCTGTGAGGCCGATGCCAGGACACCGCGCATGCACGAGATTACGGCGCCCCAGGCATAGGAGGTCGGCGATGAGGAGTGAATAAATTAGCAGTGGGGCGGTGCTGGGCTCAAGGAGAAGGGGCGCGTCTGGGCTCCAACAGACAGAGGCAGCCCCTTGGGCTCTTTATTTAGGTAATTTTCATATTAATAAAAGCGATTTTATAGACAAATTACAAGACACAGGGCAGTAATACTAGTATATTGTAATATAAATCATGGAGACTGATGTGGTCATGTTAACAGCTCAGTAATTGAAATCCAGGTGACAGAATCCCTTTAAAATAAATAAACTCAAAATTATACCTAATGAGTGTCATTTCCTGCATGTCAAGAGGGACTAAAAAGTAGAAACCAGTATCAGAACTAGAAATGGTTGGGAGGGGAGCAGAGGGAAATCAGTGAGGCGGATAGGAGGAGTTGTTGTTTTTTTTTGCTTTTTACAGCATAATTTCTGAATCTGAAAAATAAAATAAAATGGACTGGACAATCCCCTTAAGAGCAAGATGTCTGAAGGCATCCCATTGCCGATGCCTTCTACTGAAATCACAATCTGTCTGGATCCAGTTCTTTACCAGAACAGAAAAAGCAGCCTTCCTCATTGTGTCTTTGTTGCATCATGTTTAGAAGTATGCTATTTTTTTTATACTTTTGAAACAAAGAGAAATGTTAATGCTATATTGCGTACTCCCTCCCTCCCTGGGGGTGAGTGCTTGTGTCAGCAATAATACATTTCAAACCACAGAAAGACCCAGCTATATTGTGTACTCCGATACCATGCAAATACATTATATACACACACTGTCTATTAAACACCGCTACATACACACACCTATCTATAGAGACAGATATGATATACCATCACTATATATATATATAAAACTCTGTAGTAGATATGCACTAATTATATATATATATATATATATATATACACATATACACATATATATACATATATATAAAACACACCTATAAACATATGACTAGATGAACACATACCAAATGATAACATTATATACAACAATCTACTATATACACAATGTATAATATACACCTAGAATGATCAGGGAAAACCAGTATTATTTCCCACCCTGTACATGTACACACCATAGATATACTCACCTACTTATGTAAGATGTTCATATTATACACAGCCCTGTACTATATGTATCCACAGGAGATAGATTCTAGCAGCCTAAGGACCTTTGGTGACGCCACGGTCATGTGATCATTCACATACAAGGGAAATAGAAAAACGTTACTTCCTGTAGTGTGTATAGGACCTTTCATGATGTCACGGTCATGTGAACAGTTATGGGCGGAGTCAGATACAGTGTTGGGCAGTATAAAGTAGTGGGCCTTACGGCGCATGGACTTAGTTTAGGCAGGAATGCTGCAGTGCAGTAGTGTGTGCACATGTAGCTGCTGATCTTGATGATGAAGTAAATAATCTGATCTGGGAATATGGATCTACAAGAATTATAGTGTCTGTGTACAGGGCAGGATTAGGAACTCAAAGTGGCTTTGAAAAAAAAGTAGAAGTGACCCTATGTTGTAGGCGGAGCCAAACTCGTAGAAGATGTGGTCAAGCCAAGTAGACGGGGTCACTTTATACACTGAACAAAAATACACTTTTGGTTTTGCTCCCATTTTGCATGAGCTGAACTCAAAGATCTGAAACATTTTCTACATACACAAAAGACCCATTACTCTCAAATATTGTTCACAAATTTGTCTAAGGGCTGGAGCCGACAGTATTCCCTCCGGGTCATACGGTCCGTGAGCGGGCCATACAGTACAGACCAAAAGTTTGGACACACCTTCTCATTCAAAGAGTTTTTTTTATTTTCATGACTATGAAAATTGTAGATTCACACTGAAGGCATCAAAACTATGAATTAACACATGTGGAATTATATACATAACAAAAAAGTGTGAAACAACTGAAAATATGTCATATTCTAGGTTCTTCAATGAGAAGGTGTGCCCAAACTTTTGGTCTGTACTGTATGTCCTGGAGCGGCATACATCGTGTGCACGGCATCATAGGGCTGCCCGCGGGGTGATTGTCCCGCACTCATAATATCATATCATAGTAATCTATGATGCTGTGCACTCCCTACGCGTGATGTATGCCGCTCCGGGACATATGGCCCGCTCATGGACTGTATGACTCTGAAGGCATACGGTCGTGTGCATGAGCCCTAAATCTGTGTTAGTGAGCACTTCTCCTTTGCCGAGATAATCCATCCCACCTCACAGGTGTGGCATATCAAGGTGCTGATTAGACAGCATGAATATTACACAGGTATCTGGGGGGGGGAGTCAGTCAGTATCTGGTGTGTCCACCATTTACATCACGCAGTGCAACACATCTCCGTCGCATAGAGTTGATCAGGTTGTTGATTGTGGTCTGTGGAATGTTGGTCCACTCCTCTTCAATAGCTGTGCGAAGTTGCAGAATATTGGCAGGAACTGGAACACGCTGTCGTATACGCCGATCCAGAGCATCCCAAACATGCTCAATGGGTGACATGTCCGGTGAGTATGCTGGCCATGCAAGAACTGGGATGTTTTCAGCCTTTAGGAATTGTGTACAGATCCTTGCAATATGGGGCCGTGCATTATCATGCTGCAACATTAGGTGATGGTCATGGATGAAAGGCATAACAATGGGCTCAGGATCTCATCACGGTATCTCTGTGCATTCAAAATGTCATCTATAAAATGCACCTTTGTTCCTTGTCCATAACATACGTCTGCCCATACCATAACCCCACCGCCACCATGGGCCACTCTATCCACAACGTTGACGTCAGCAAACCGCTCACCCACACGACGCCACACACGCTGTCTGCCATCTGCCCTCAACAGTGAAAACCAGGACTCATCCGTGAAGAGAACGCCTCTCCAACATGCCAGACGCCATAGAATGTGAGCATTTGCCCACTCAAGTCGATTACAACGATGAACTGCAGTCAGGTCCAGACCCCGATGAGGACGACAAGGAGCTTCCTTGAGATGGTTTCTGACAGTTTGTGCAGAAATTCTTTAGTTATGCAAACCGATTGTTGCTGCAGCTGTCCGGGTGGCTGGTCTCAGACGATCATGGAGGTGAACATGCTGGATGTGGAGGTCCTGGGCTGGTGTGGTTGGTTACATGTGGTCTGCAGTTGTGAGGCCGGTTGGATGTACTGCCAAATTCTCTGAAATGCCTTTGCAGACGGCTTATGTTAGAGAAATGAAGATTCATTGCACGGGCAACAGCTCTGGTAGACATTCCTGCAGTCAGCATGCCAATTGCAATCTCCCTTAAACGTTGCAACATCTGTGGCATTGTGCTGTGTGATCAAACTGCACATTTCAAAGTGAGCTTTTATTGTGGGCAGTCTAAGGCACACCTGTGCAATATTCATGCTGTCTAATCAGCACCTTGATATGCCACACCTGTGAGGTGGGATGGCAAAGGAGAAGTGCTCACTAACACAGATTTAGACAGATTTGTGAACAATATTTGAGAGTAATGGGTCTTTTGTGTATGTAGAAAATGAATTGACCCCACCAGAGCATCTAGCTTGGGGGGAGACATGGGGGCAATGACACCATTATTAGGCAGAAAAGATAAAGGTTTAAGGGCCTTGTTTCTTTCCCTGTATCTCTTTTCCCGCCCTTTTTTCTATTTCAGGCAAATCACCTCAGAAATGTCTTACCTGCATTCCAGAAGTTTCCAGCTGCTGTGTGTCAAGAAAGCAGCTGATTGGTTGTTGCCTGTTGCTGGGGGAGATTTCCAGCTGCCTGATTTGTTGCTGTATTATTGGCGGGAATCTGTTCCCCTTTATATTTCCAGGTTCAACGGAGCTGGCTCAGTAGTGCCTGGAGAAGCTGACCAGCGTGGGACATGGAGGAACTTCTACAGCAGCTGTTGGAGAAAGCGGGGGCCGCCGGAGGAGAAGACTGGCTGAGGAGCGGCTTGAAGATGCCGGCGCCGCTCCTATCAAGCTTACCCCAAGTGACGTCACCGCCGCCGAGTTCGTCTGGACCTCCGCTGGGGACCCCGATGTTGCCGCCGCCGCCGCATCCAGAAAGAGAGAGGCCGGTTCCAGCTGGAAGAAGAGCACCGGAGAAGCCCTCTGCAGTTTCCGGGAGGAGGAGTCAGCAGCGCTGCCTGGCAAAAGAGCTAGAAGGGCAAGGAGCGCTTATACTCCTCTCCCGGGGGCGGGGCGTCGGTGCAGCAGCAGTTAGCGAGGAGCAGCTGTACACAGAAGCCGTCGGTCCTCCAGGAGCATCGAGTCAGGAGGGCAGAGCGGCCAGCCAGGATATACAGCTGGTGCTATTACTGGTGGGGAACGTCATCAGGATGCAGCCAGTATGGTGCTGCAGCATGAAGAGGAGCAGGGATGCAGCCTGAATGAGTTACAGGGGCTGCCTGTTGAGAGGCTCCCACCTCTGTTGGTTGAGCCATCTCCGGGCCCCCTGGGAAGACTACCACACCTATCATCTTCAGCCTCTGGTCCACGCCAGGAGGGTCAGCTAATGGGTGAGAACGTCAATGTTGTCCCTTTGTCTGAATCATCTGTTTTAAATAATTTGGTTAAGCTGCTAGCTGAGTTTTCTAGCAGGCAAACGGTTCATGCCCCTTCAGATGTCTGGAGCAGTGGTCAAAGTACGGTGGTTACTCCGTCTGGTGTTAATAGTGTTGGCAATGTGGTGCCTGTGTTGGAAAAGGGTTCAGGGGTTAAAGAGACTTGTTTGAAGGAGGCTCTAGTCTGTGAAGTGTCTCCGTTGGGTTATCACCTTAGTGCTATAATGAAAGAACGTATTTGGCGGATGGAGTACGTTGAATTAATGGCGTTATTACCATCTGCCAAAGATAGTGCTTTTAAAAAGGATGAGAAATTAGAGGATGAAAAGAAACGCTTTCCCCCTAGATCATTTAACAATTGGCTTCAGGCTTTTTGTGTTTATGCTGCGGTTTTGGGGGAGAAGCATTCTGAGCTATGTTCGGGACTGTTCCAGCATTTGGATATTGTTATTGAGGCCTACAGGAATTTTGGCGGGATGGCTTGGTTTCAATACGACGAGACGTTCCGCCAAAAGTTAGTTGTCCATCCATCCCTTAAATGGGGTGTGAAGGACATTGGGCTCTGGGTAAATTTAATGTTGCCACAAAAAGCTATACCAGTGAAGCCGCCAGTGGCGACTCAGACAGTCATGAGGAAAGGTGTCTGTTTTGCTTATAACGAGGCTTCTTGTAAATGGCTGCATAACTGTCGTTTTAAGCATGAACGTTCCTTTTGTGGGGGGACCCATCCTATGTCCCGTTGTTTTAAAAGGAACTCCCAGTCAGGCCAGCAGCGGCCAAACGTTAGGGAACAGGTGGCAAAAAGCATTGAGTCCAGTGAAGTTGGCAGAAATGCAACCATAATAACAATAAAAAAAGTCAGTCCTGTGTCCCAGCACGGACAAATTACTTGCGCTGCTGCTGGTTCCGGAGTAGTGTGGTAGGAAAATCACACTGGAGATGCAGATAATGAAAATTTTGGAACCGCGCTGCTCTAGACTATAGTCCCCGGTCAACAGTGGATGGTGCAGGGCTCCAGCCCCTCTCCTTTCCACCCAAAAAGGTCCGATCTTCCACAGACAATTTCCTCTATAGGGTTTAAGGAGATTGGTACAATAGTGAAGCACCCTTTAGCTTGATGTTTTTAAAACGTTTTATTATACTCACAAGAGTCGATTGACAAAAGGCATATAACAATATCAATAGAACCGTCTCGTTTCTGCCCGACCCGGGTTTCGCTGCCTCGCTTCTTCAGGGGCGACAACTACGCATATGCGCAGTGGGGCCCTTTAAATAGCCCAGCTTGTCTCATTATATGAGCCGGTAGTGATCCGGATCAAATCCCAACATTGCAAAGGCATGGTTTCCAATCATACATTTTACAAATGCGGCCTCGGTCTTACTATACCTTCACATTAAACATAAAATCAATATAACAAATATAAATAAATATAAAAAATATATAAAAAACTCTTGTTGTTGTGAACGGCATAATCACAAATACATTTTTCTCATATTCATCATTACATTACACACCGCAGTTTCATTATCTGGTATCGTTTTTCCTAATACTGGATCGTTCTTTAATATCCCCCAGTTCTTTTTCACCATTTTCTTGATATTGTCAGACATGAAGCAGTATTTTGTCACAAATGAGAATTTATAATCCCTCTCACCCTTTTTCACTTTCTCTCCCGTATCTTTGCTCTCTTCCCTTTTTTCCACTTCCACAGTTTCTATGCATACGTCCAGGTTTGCCTCATCATAACCCCTTTCAACAAATCTACTCTTTAACACATTGCTTTGCATTCTATAGTCTTCAACTTTCGTGCAATTACGGGCCATTCTCTTGAATTGTCCTTTCGGTATATTCTTGAGCCAGGGCCCGTAATGGCAACTCTTTATATCAATATAAGAGTTGACATCTGTGTCCTTAAAGTGTGAGCTAGTTATGAAGCGGCCATCTTCTATTCGTATGCACAAATCTAGGAAGTTAACAGAGACATTACTGATCTCCCCCACGAATTTTAAATTCCAGTCGTTATTATTTAACTGACATATGAAGGACTCAAGGCCTTCTCTCCCCCCCTCCCACACTAGGAGACAGTCATCGATATACCTCCTCCAGAAGGTCAATTTGCCCCCCTGGGGTGTCCGCTCCTAGTGTGGGAAGGATGGAAGTCTCCTCCCATGCCCCCATGAAAATGTTAGCGAAGCTGGGGGCGAATTTCGCCCCCATCGCCGTCCCGATGCACTGTACATAGTGCGAGTCCTTGAACCAGAAGTAGTTGTAATCAAGACAATAACTGAGGCATTCCAGGATAAAAGTTCCCTGTGGATCTCCTATTTTTACATCTTTTTTAATCCTATTCTCTACAGCTTCCATACCTAGTTTCTTCGGAATGACTGTATACAGAGATGCCACATCAATTGTGGCCATCCATGTATCTGCAGTAGGGGGACTTTACTCTTTAATAAGATGCAGCACAGCTCCAGTGTCTTTCAAATGCGAGGGGTTCTGCAACACATACCCCTGTAAGTAAAAATCAATGTACTCAGTAATCCTGCATGTCAGTGAATTCAGGCCCGAAATTATCGGCCTCCCTGGAGGGTCGGTTTACTTTTATGGACCTTTGGCAGGTGATATATCACTGGTACTAGGGGAAACAGAACGGTAAGATACTCATATTCTTTTTTATTTAATATTCCTTTTTTGAAGCCCTCTCTCAAGATTCCATCCAGAATCTTTTTATACTCTTGGGTGGGGTTACTTTTAAGTTTTCTATAGGTTGTTCCATCCGATACCAATCTTGCCATTTCTGCTTCATATTTTTCTTTGTTCATTGTTTTATATTCATTACAAATCTTAACATATTTCTTGTGTTTCTTGTTCCTTATTTCCTTTTCAGATTTAAGTACTGCTTCCTGACATTGTTTGCTACATTTATCATATATCTCTTTATTTCCATTTTTTATAGGTTTAATCACCTCTTGTAATTCATAAATAACCTTATTGATCTTTTTTAGCTTATTCTTTCGAACAGTGATAATATATTGCATGGCTTTCCATGCGCATTCATTCAATACTTTTTCCCAGCCTATTAAATCCTCCTCCTCTTAAGTAATCAGAGGGAGTTGCCATCTCAGGCCCTCTGGAATCTTGCCTTCCATAAGGAATCTCTCCAGGGAGGCAATATCCCAGGTGGTTCGTATCTCCCTAATCAGTTCTTTTTCAAGTTTCACAAACAATGTTCTCATATCATCTGACCCCTTATCACTCTCAATAGGAGTCTCACAGAAAGCATCAAGATCACATTTAAAATTAGCTCTAAAATCAAAAATGTCCATATTGGTAACAAGACTTGACAACCTACAGATGCAACTCAAAATAACAATAAAAAAAGTCAGTCCTGTGTCCCAGCACGGACAAATTACTTGCGCTGCTGCTGGTTCCGGAGTAGTGTGGTAGAAAAATCACACTGGAATATTAAATAAAAAGGAATATGAGTATCTTACCGTTCCGTTTCCCCTAGTACCAGTGATATATCACCTGCCAAAGGTCAATAAAAGTTTAACCGACCCTCCAGGGAGGCCGATAATTTCGGGCCTGAATTCACTGACATGCAGGATTACTGAGTACATTGATTTTTACTTACAGGGGTATGTGTTGCAGAACCCCTCGCATTTGAAAGACACTGGAGCTGTGCTGCATCTTATTAAAGAGTAAAGTCCCCCTACTGCAGATACATGGATGGCCACAATTGATGTGGCATCTCTGTATACAGTCATTCCGAAGAAACTAGGTATGGAAGCTGTAGAGAATAGGATTAAAAAAGATGTAAAAATAGGAGATCCACAGGGAACTTTTATCCTGGAATGCCTCAGTTATTGTCTTGATTACAACTACTTCTGGTTCAAGGACTCGCACTATGTACAGTGCATCGGGACAGCGATGGGGGCGAAATTCGCCCCCAGCTTCGCTAACATTTTCATGGGGGCATGGGAGGAGACTTCCATCCTTCCCACACTAGGAGCGGACACCCCAGGGGGAAAATTGACCTTCTGGAGGAGGTATATCGATGACTGTCTCCTAGTGTGGGAGGGGGGGAGAGAAGGCCTTGAGTCCTTCATATGTCAGTTAAATAATAACGACTGGAATTTAAAATTCGTGGGGGAGATCAGTAATGTCTCTGTTAACTTCCTAGATTTGTGCATACGAATAGAAGATGGCCGCTTCATAACTAGCTCACACTTTAAGGACACAGATGTCAACTCTTATATTGATATAAAGAGTTGCCATTACAGTCCCTGGCTCAAGAATATACCGAAAGGACAATTCAAGAGAATGGCCCGTAATTGCACGAAAGTTGAAGACTATAGAATGCAAAGCAATGTGTTAAAGAGTAGATTTGTTGAAAGGGGTTATGATGAGGCAAACCTGGACGTATGCATAGAAACTGTGGAAGTGGAAAAAAGGGAAGAGAGCAAAGATACGGGAGATAAAGTGAAAAAGGATGAGAGGGATTATAAATTCTCATTTGTGACAAAATACTGCTCCATGTCTGACAATATCAAGAAAATGGTGAAAAAGAACTGGGGGATATTAAAGAACGATCCAGTATTAGGAAAAACGATACTAGATAACCCCTCCTTTATTTTTAAGAAAGCGGCTAGCATTAGAACAAAACTTGTACATAGTGCTATCCCTCCAGTGAATATTAAGCCAAAGAAGGAAGGAGGAAAATTCACCTGGTGTGGGTTTTGCGCAGGATGTAAAAACCGGAATACAAAAGAACGACAGATAAACATTAATTGTATAACATCTAAAAAGAATGGAATGGAGTTCCGTATAAGAGGAAACTGTTCCTGTGAAAATGAGAGCATCATATACGTGCTGGAGTGCCCATGTGGGCTCCAGTACGTGGGCAGGACAGTAAGAAAGCTCAAAATTAGAATACAGGAACATTTACGGAACATTAGAAAAGGTCTGATGACCCACAGTGTATCCGCCCATTTTAAACTTGCGCATGAAAAAAACCCGAAGGGCCTGAAATTTGCTGGTGTAGAAATTGTCAAGCCACATTGGCGAGGGGGGGACTCACTGGCACAAATCAATAAAAAGGAGGTTGAGTGGATTTACCAGCTAGGAACCCTACAGCCAGGTGGGTTGAATATTGAATTTGATTTAAAACCATGTATACTGTAAAACATCCCGACTGGTGGCGTTACTCTGGTTTTCCAGACCTTGCTCCTTGAGGACCTTCGAACGACGTCATGATGACTGGACCGCGCTGATAGGGCGGTAGCAGGGTGTGACGTGGATGTCGGAGGGGGAGGCGGGGTTTGGAATACCCGAGCGACGTCACAGGAGTGGGCGGAGTATAAATGACGGCTCTATGAATATTCAAGGATAGAGGATATCGTGAATCGGATGACTTATGTTATGGTGTAAGGGAATTAAGTGGGGTGGATTATTGAAGACTTATATCCACCAAATGAAACTGCGGTGTGTAATGTAATGATGAATATGAGAAAAATGTATTTGTGATTATGCCGTTCACAACAACAAGAGTTTTTTATATATTTTTTATATTTATTTATATTTGTTATATTGATTTTATGTTTAATGTGAAGGTATAGTAAGACCGAGGCCGCATTTGTAAAATGTATGATTGGAAACCATGCCTTTGCAATGTTGGGATTTGATCCGGATCACTACCGGCTCATATAATGAGACAAGCTGGGCTATTTAAAGGGCCCCACTGCGCATATGCGTAGTTGTCGCCCCTGAAGAAGCGAGGCAGCGAAACCCGGGTCTGGCAGAAACGAGACGGTTCTATTGATATTGTTATATGCCTTTTGTCAATCGACTCTTGTGAGTATAATAAAACGTTTTAAAAACATCAAGCTAAAGGGTGCTTCACTATTGTACCAATCTCCTTAAACCCTATAGAGGAAATTGTCTGTGGAAGATCGGACCTTTTTGGGTGGAAAGGAGAGGGGCTGGAGCCCTGCACCATCCACTGTTGACCGGGGACTAGAGCAGCGCGGTTCCAAAATTTTCATTATCAAGAAATGCAACCATGGCTCGCTCTTTATCCAGACCGTCAGAAAGCTGATTTAATTTATAACGGTTTTCTGTATGGTTTTGAAGTGCCACATTTTTCTGGTGTTGGCTGCTGCTGGGTTGAGAATTTAAAATCTGTAAATTTACATAATGAGGTAGTCCGTAGAAAAATTCAGAAGGAGCTGGACTTGGGGAGGATTGAGGGCCCCTTTGCAGAGCCGCCGTTTATTAATTTTAGGCTTTCTCCTTTGGGCGTTGTGCCAAAGAAGGAGCCTGGTGAGTTTAGGCTGATTCATCACCTGTCGTTCCCAGAGAAAGGCTCTTTGAACGATATGGTAGATAAATCTAGGGCTTCTGTGTCATATGCCTCTTTTGATAGTGCTTTAGCATTAGTTAGGTCTTTTGGTAAAGATGCCCTGTTAGCTAAGGCAGACATTAAATCTGCGTTTCATTTACTACCTGTTTGCCCAGATGGTTTCAACTCATTAGGTTTTCAATTTGACAGTTGTTTTTATTTTGATAAATGCCTGCCGATGGGATTTTCATTGTCATGTTATTATTTTGAAGCATTTTCTTCATTTATTCAGTGGGTTATTGAGTATGATTTAAAGTTTAGTGGAGTTCTTCATTATTTAGATGATTTTTTGTTTGTTGGTCCTTCTCATTCTAGTGCTTGTTCAGATCTGTTAGCTAGGTTTTTAGATATTTGTTCTTGTTTTGGTATTCCAGTAGCTGAAGAGAAGACTGTTGGCCCTTGTGTTTGTTTAGAATTTCTCGGGATAGTTATCGACTCGAGTCGCATGGAATTCCGCTTGTCAGAAGCTAAATTGGAAAAAATCCGGATGTTGCTCTGGTCTTTGTTGGGTAAAAAGAAATGTACGCTGAAAGAGATGCAATCTCTTCTTGGATCCCTTAACTTTGCTTGTAGGGTTATTCCCATAGGTAGGGTTTTTTCTAGTCGATTGTATTTTGCAACTAGGGGTATTAGGTCACCTAACTCACATATTCGGTTGACTAAATGTTTGAAAGAAGATATGGGTGTTTGGTTAGAATTCCTTCAGGAATTTAATGGTTCTAGTTCCTGCAGGAGGAATTTCTGAGTTCAGACGCTTTAGGGCTGTTTACGGATGCGGCTGGTAGTTGTGGTTATGGAGCGTTCTGGAATGGTAAATGGTCAGCTGAGAAGTGGCCAGCTTCCTGGGTAGATAATGGACTCACAAGGAATATTGTTTTATTAGAGCTTTTTCCGGTTATTGTTGCAGTTGTTTTTTGGCGTTATGAGTTTAAGGATAAGAGAATCTTATTACACACAGATAACAAAGGGGTTTGTTTTGCGGTCAATACTCTCTCTTCCAAATGTGATGTAGTGGTAAAATTATTAAGGCATTTAGTTTTATTTTGCATGAAGTTTAATATATGGATCAAAGCGAAGTATATTGTAGGGCCTTCTAACGTGCTGGCTGATTCTTTGTCTCGTTCACAGTTCCTGAGATTCCGGGAGTTAGCTCCGGAGGCAGATCTGGATGGGAGCCTGTGTCCTCAACATCTTTGGGGTTTGATTTGGGACTGATGTCTGCAGCTATTGAGAGGTCTTTAGCCCCAAGAACATGGGCAGCTTACTCTGCCGCATGGAGGGATTGGTTGTATTTCATAAATGCATGTTCTGAAGATATTAAAGGGAATGTTTTAAGTTGCGGTTTATTATTTGTTACTAGTTTGCTTAATAAAAAGTTGGTGGCTTCTTCTATTGCTAGGGTGGTGGCAGGTGTTTCGTTTTTTTCCAGAAACTGCAAGGTGTGAGACCGTTATCTTCCTTTTTTCAGATTAAACAGTCGTTGAAGGGTTACAGGAAAAGTGTTGGTAAGTTGGATTCTAGGAGGCCAATTTCTATTTCTTTGTTGGGTGACCTTTGCAAGGTTTTGGGTGACGTATGTAGGGATCAAAGTGAAGTGTTGCTTTTTCGTACAGCCTTCGTGTTAGCCTTTTTCGGGCCTTTAGGGTTAGTGAGTTAGTGGCTGCGAGCCGTAATAGTGTATCAGGTTTGGAGTTTTCGGATGTTGTTGTTATTAATGATAAAGTTGAGATTGTTATCAGAAGGTCTAAAACTGATCAGTATGGCAGGGGTCAGGTAGTTAGATTATATTCTTGGGTTGGTTCGGATTTTTGTCCAGTTAAGTTGGTAAGGTGTTTGCTTGAGATTCATCCTGCCAAGTCTGGCTCTTTTTTAATGCATCAGGATGTCTCCCCTCTCACTAACTTTCAGTTTAGCGCAATTTTAAAGAAATGTTTGGGGAAGTTGGGACTTAGCTCTGTAAAGTTCACGTCGCATTCATTCAGGATAGGCGCTGCGACTGAGGCATCTAGGTTGTTACCAGCCTGAATGCCTTCTTTATTTTACAGGGAGTCAGTTTGTGATTTGGATTGTGGGCCATTTATTTGTGTTTTGGGCTCAGAAGCGAGCTGAAAAAAGAATATATTCAGAGAATTTATCGTTTAATGCATCTGAAATTCTTATTTTGTGGCAGGGAATTAGAGGAATGTGCTGGAAGGGGTTAATGGAAGAAATTAATAAGCTTATGAAAAAATGGCCTGTTCCACATTTGATTGTTATCCACCTTGGAGGGAACGATTTAGGTAGATTAAGAACCTGTGAATTATTATGGGTTATGAAGAGGGATCTGGCCTTGTTACATCACAGCCTTCCCGGTACTGGTTTAGTTTTTTCAGAAATTGTCCCTCGCTTAGTCTGGTCAGGTAAGGAGGGTAAATTTTTGGAAAAAATTCGCAAAAGAGTAAATAGGGCCCTTGAGAAATTTCTTCCCTTGATAGGGGGGTTTAGCTATAGGCATTCAGATTTGGAGGGGGTTTTGCCTGGCCTTTTTAGATCCGATAGTGTTCATCTTTCAGAGGTAGGGATTGATATTTTCAATCTGGGCTTTCAAAATATAGTGGAGAAATGGCTGCGGTGTGGTGGGGGGCCTCGCCTTTGTTAGGCGTGGCTTGTGGGGTAGTGTCGCTCAGCTCATGCTGAGTGGATCTTGGTCTTTATATGGTTAATTTATTATTGGTCTTATGGTATCGGTTATGTTGGTATTTTTAAAAGTTATTTATTTATTTAACGTATGGTTGTAAAATATTTTTAAGTGACCCTTAATAAAGCACAGCGGCCATTTCCTCCACTATGTTGTTGATGTCATTTATTTATTTAGGAATAAGTCAGTATTAGAGTGTGTCATTTGCCCCCATGTTTCAGATCAGCTCATGCAAAATGGGAGAAAAAACGAAAGTGTTGCGTTTATATTTTTGTTCAGGGTATGTTGTAAATTTTGTAACTGTCATTTTGCAGCAAAAGTGACATATTAACTTTGTTCTCCGGGTCAGTACGAGTATAACACCAAATATATATTTTAAGTTTTACTACTTTTGCACAACAAAAATATATATTTTTAGTGTTTTTGCATTGCTGTATCTCAAGACCTATAACTTTTGTATCTTTCTTTCTACTAAAGCTACTTTCACACAGGCGTTTCTGGGTCCGCTTGTGAGATCCGTTTCAGGGCTCTCACAAGCGGCCCAAAACTGATCAGTTTAGCCCCAACGCATTCTGAATGGATAAGGATCCGTTCAGAAGGCATCAGTTTGCCTCCATTCAGCCTCCATTCCACTCTGGAGACGGACACCAAAACGCTGCTTGCAGCGTTTTGATGTCCGCCTGACGATCCGGAGCCCAACGGATCCGTCCTGACTTACAATGTAAGTCAATGGGGACGGATCCGTTTTCACTGATACAATATGGTGCAATTGAAAACGGATCCAATTGCACCACGGATCCATTTGCATTATCATGAACAAGCGTTTGCATTATAGGTGCGGATCCGTCTGTGCATATACCAGATGGATCCGCACCTAACGCAGGTGTGAAAGTAGCCTAAGCTGTGTAAGGGTTTAATTTTTATGGGACGACATTGGTATCTATTCGCCGTACATATTTGGTGGCAGATTAGAAAAAAAAATGCAAATCTGGCACATGCTCACTTGACACCAACCTGAAGGAGCATTCACATATCCATGGAATAAAAACAGCTGATACCTAAAGGTCCCAGAGGGGAAACACCTTTTGGGACAATGGGGTCCAGTGACTCCCATTCATACATAGTAACATAGTACATAAGGCCGAAAAAAGAAATCTGTCCATCCAGTTCGGCCTGTCATCCTGCAAGTTGATCCAGATGAAGGCAAAAAAAAAAAAAACTGTGAGGTAGAAGCCAATTTTCCCCACTTTAGGGGAATAAAAAATTCCTTCCCAACTCCAATCAGGCCATCAGAATAACTCCCTGGATCAACGACCCCTCTCTAGTAGCTATAGCCTGTAATATTATTACACTCCAGAAATACATCCAGGCCCCTCTTGAATTCCTTTATTGTACTCACCATCACCACCTCCTCAGGCAGAGAGTTCCATAGTCTCACTGCTCTTACCGTAAAGAATCCTTTTCTATGTTTGTGTACAAACCTTCTTTCCTCCAGACGCAGAGGATGTCCCCTCGTCACAGTCACAGTTCTGGGAATGAATAGATGATGGGATAGATCTCTGTACTGACCCCTGATATATTTATACATAGGAATTAGATCTCCCCTCAGTCGTGTTTTTTCCAAAGTGAATAACCCTAATTTTGATAATCTTTCAGGGTACTGTAGTTGCCCCATTCCAGTTATTACTTTAGTTGCCATCCTCTGAACCCTCTCCTGCTCTGCTATGTCTGCCTTGTTTACAGGAGCGCAGAACTGTACACAGTACTCCATGTGTGGTCTGACTAGCGATTTGTAAAGTGTCAGGACTATGTTCTCATCACGGGCATCTATGCCCCTTTTGATGCAACCCATTATCTTATTGGCCTTGGCAGCAGCTGCCTGACCCTGGTTTCTGCAGCTTAGTTTGTGTTTATTAAAATTCCTAGATCCTTTTCCATGTCAGTGTTATCCAGTGTTTTACCATTTAGTATGTACGGGTGACTTGCATTATTCCTTCCCATGTGCATAACTTTACATTTGTCAGTGTTAAACCTCATCTGCCATTTCTCTGCCCAAGCCTCCAATCTATCCAGATTGCTCTGTAGTAGTATACTGTCCTCTTCAGTGTTAATTACATAACAGTTTAGAGTGCTCATAAAAACAATACCTTTATTTATACATTGTTGGGTAAATGGAGCAGAAAGCTGCTCATATGGTGATCATGACTTAACAAAAGATTAGTTTAAGTCTTTTTCTCATTAAACGCCTGCTGAGATTAGGATGCCACAAAACTACTAAATGACTTAATAGGAGGGAACCTATAGTTATACAGGTATTAAAATCCATGGACAGGTAATAAGGGGTATCAGAAAGGAGGGAAATAACTCTCCCTAGATATCCCTGTAACCTAGGCACTCAGCCCAGGGTTATCCCCAGATGGTAGAGATACCCTGTCCCCGTGCCTATGATATACGACATCCATTGATTTGCCGCTGTCAAGTCTAGAACTTACCTCCTCATAGAAACTGATTAAATTAGTTTGACATGACCGATCACTCATGAAGCCATGCTGATATGATGTTATTTGCTTATTTCCGTTGAGATGCTCTAACATAGCATCTCTCAGAAAACCTTCAAACAGTTTACCCACAACAGATGTTAAACTTACGGGCCTATAGTTTCCGGGCTCTGTTCTTGGACCCTTTTTGAATATTGCCATGACATTTGCTATGCGCCAATCCTGTGGGACATTCCCTGTCAGTATAGAGTCTGCAAGTATCAGAAATAAGGTGATTTGTCTATTTTAATCTTTTTAAGTCGCTGATGTACTTCTTCCTGGGTCAGACAGGACACTTTTAATGGGGAATTTATTTTTACATTCAGCATTTCATCTGACAGTTTATTTTCCTCAGTGAATGCAGTGCAGAAAAAAATATTTAACAGCTTTGCTTTCTCCTCGTCGCTCTCTGCGACTCCCCCCTCATTACTCTTTAAAGCGCTGACAACTTCAGGTTTGTACTTTTTAACATTTATATAATTTAACCACCTCAGCTCCCCTAGCTTAAACCCCCTTAATGTGCAAAGCGCAAATCGCCCAGAGATGTGGCGAAGTACATTATGCACTTTGTCCCAGGTGAAAGGAGAGGTTTGCAGCAGCTCTGTGTGAAAGGGCCCTAAGAGCCCTGTGTGCCTGTGCTGTGTAACGCAATCTCTATGCTAAGTGTACCTGTGTGTGGTACTTCCGGAAACACTCCCCTAAGCATAGGGCAGGGTGGTCAGGGCAGTCAGGACAGAAATAGCGGGTGTCATGCCTTATTCCACTCCTGCTACAGACACAACATCTTTTTCGGGGTGACGCTTGGGTTGAGGTACCAGCAACGACATTGGGGAAATGTCGCTTGTTTAGACGGCTCACTACACTGGTGGTTGGGGCCACGGAACCTCCTGGATACAGAAGATTATCGATGATCTCTTCCTGAAATTTGAGGAAGGATCCTGTTCTCCCAGCCTTACTGTAGAGAACAAAACTATTGTACATCGCCAATTGAACTAGATATACAGACACCTTCTTATACCAACCAGCGTCTGGTCCTGCGGGAAAGTAAATAAGGAGCCAACATCTGGTCATTAAAGTCCACCCCTCCCATGAGCAAATTATAGTGGTGGACACAGAGGGGCTTTTCAATGACACTGGTTGCTCGTTCAATTTGTATTGTCGTGTCTGCGTGAATGGAGGAGAGCATGTAAACATCACGCTTGTCTCTCCAGTTCACCGCGAGCAGTTCTTCGTTACACAAGGCAGCCCTCTCCCCCCTTGCAAGACAGGTGGCAACGAGCCATTGTGGGAAGCCCCGGCGACTAGGTCGCGCAGTGCCACAGCAGCCAATCTGTTCTAGAAACAAATGCTTGAAGAGGGGCACACTTGTGTAAAAATTGTCCACATAAAGATGGTACCCCTTGCCAAATAAGGGTGACACCCAGTCCCAGACTGTCTTCCTACTGCTCCCCAGGTAGTCAGGGCAACCGACCGGCTCCAGGGTCTGATCTTTACCCTCATAGACTCGAAATTTGTGCGTATAGCCTGTGGCCCTTTCACAGAGCTTATACAATTTGGCCCCAATACCAGGCGCGCTTGCTTGGGATGTATTGTTTGAAGCCAAGGCGCCCGGTAAAATGTATAAGGGACTCATCTATGCAGATGTTTTGCTCAGGGGTATACAAATCTGCAAATTTGGTGTTAAAGTGGTCTATGAGGGGCCGAATTTTGTGGAGCCGGTCAAAAGCTGGGTGGCCTCTGGGACGAGAGATGCTGTTGTCACTAAAGTGCAGGAAACGCAGGATGGTCTCAAATCGTGTCCTGGACATGGCAGCAGAGAACATGGGCATGTGATGAATTGGGTTTGTGGACCAATATAACCGCAATTCATGCTTTTTTGTCAGGCCCATGTTGAGAAGGCCCAGAAAAGTTTTAAATTCGGAAACTTGGATGGGTTTTGACCGGAAAGACTGGGCATAAAAGCTTCCCGGGTTGGCGGCTATATATTGAGTGGCATACCGGTTTGTTTCTGCCATGACTAAGTCCAAGAGCTCCGCAGTCAAGAACAGTTAAAAACACCCCAGTGCCGATCCGATCTGAGCTGTCTTAACCCGAACTCCAGACTGGGCGGTGAAAGGGGGAACTACTGGTGTGGCTGAAGTTGGGGGCTGCCAATCAGAGTTTGCCAGCACCTCAGGGACTCTGGGGGCTCTACGGGCCTGTCTGTGCGGTGGCTGCGACGGGGGAACTAATGCACGTGCCACCGTACCAGCTTCAACTGCCCTTCTGGTGCTCGCCACTTCACCATGTTCTACGGCAGTGCTGGTACTAGGTCCAGGATGGGCTGCGCTGGTGGTGTATGCCTCACCACGTAATCCGACAGCGCCAGCCCCACTCTGCTGCCCTTGAAGCGGATCCTGCGCAACCTGTGGTCTAGCAAAATGGGGCCGGGTACGCCTGGTGGTATCAGGGACCTCAACCTCATTGTTCGAACTTTGGGTCAGACTGCCACTGCTTTCTACAGGTTCATATTCTGACCCGCTGGATTCGTCAGATGAGGGTTCCCATTCCTCATCCGATTGGGTCAGAAGCCTGTAGGTCTCTTCAGAAGAATACCCCTTACTTGCCATTTGGTCAACTAAATTTAGGGGGTATTCCCTGAGACTACCCCAAAAAAAAGCAAGCCTGTCTTACAAATGGGAGGCTAGCGAAGTACAGGAAGCCGTTGCGATTGATAAAAAATATCAAAACTGATTTTTTTTTTTATCGCCGCAGCGCTTGTGTAGTGATTGCGCAGTGATAAAAAATAAATACAAATTTTGTCACTGCGGCGGGGCGGGCGTGGGTGAACGCAAGTGTGGGCGACCGATCAGGCCTGATCGGGCAAACACTGTGTTTTAGGTGGAGGGCGAACTAAGGTGACACTAATACTATTTATAGATCTGACTGTGATCAGTTCTGATCACTTACAGATACTATAAAAGTACCAATGCTGATTAGCGATACTCTAATTAGCGAATCAGTGACTGCGGTGCGGTGGGCTGGGTGCTAACTGATCCCTAAACTACCTAACAAAGGGGCCTAAACTAACCTAAAACCTAACCGTCAATACTAGTGGAAAAAAGTGACAGTTTACACTGAACACTTTTTTCCCTTTCACTAGTGATTGACAGGGGTGATCAAGGGGTTAATTGGTGTGATGGGGGGTGATCTGGGGCTAAATGTCTAAATGTAAGGTGTTTTGTGCACTTACAGTTAAGGCTACTTTCACACTAGCGTTCGATCGGATCCGTTCTGAACGGATCCGATCATAATAATGCAGACGGAGGCTCCGTTCAGAACGGATCCGTCTGCATTATATTGGCAAAAAAAAGCTAAGTGTGAAATTAGCCTGAACGGATCCGTCCAGACTTTTACATTGAAAGTCAATGGGGGACGGATCCGCTTGAAGATTGAGCCATATTGTGGCATCTTCAAACGGATCCGTCCCCATTGACTTTCATTGTAAGTCTGGACGGATCCGCACGCCTCCGCACGGCCAGGCGGACACCCGAACGCTGCAAGCAGCGTTCAGGTGTCCGCCTGCTGAGCGGAGCGGAGGCTGAATGCCGCCAGACTGATGCAGTCTGAGCGGATCCGCATCCATTCAGACTGCATCAGGGCTGGACGGAAGCGTTCGGGTCCGCTCGTGAGCCCCTTCAAACGGAGCTCACGAGCGGTCAGCCGAACGCTAGTGTGAAATTAGCCTTATCTGTGCTGGGACCAACCGACGAAAAGGACCCAACAGAGAGCACAGAAGCCATTTAACACACTATATTTATAAATATAGTGTGTTAAATGGCTTTGCGATGATCATTGGCTGGCAGGCTGGTGACGAACTTCTCCTGCGACGATTCCCGTCCCGCACTGCGCATGTGCGGGCCGGCTTGGTGTGTCATCTCGCGTCTCGCGAGATGACGCACGGATGCGTCCAGGAGCAATAACCCGACGGCCCGCAGGACACAATCCTGTGTTAGGCGGTCGGGTAGCGGTTAAGACATTTTAGGGCTAGTTTTACTCTCTTTGGCAATTAATCTCTCGGTCTCTAGTTTGGCTGCTTTTATTTGTTTTATACATGTTCTATTTTTTTCCTTATAGTTTTTCAGGGCTTCCATGCTACATACACAACATGACCTGAGAAGTCTCAGTGACAAATAAAAACTTCATGCCTCTTTATACTATATATTGGCAAGATGGGAGAGGTATTTCTGGTGTGATCTCACCCCTCATTAATGGTACGGCTACAGAGTGACACTGGTTGTTCAACAGCTATCGTGGCCTGGATCGCAGAGTAGCAATGACCCCCTAGAAATGTATCAACATCAATAGGTGTATATATACCCCTCATAAAAAAACACCCCCCTTCAGATCATCAATGTAAATCACTATTCATTAAGACACTTCTTATCCATGTATTAATTACCTTGCACCTGGTCAGGGATTCAGTATGGTGATGCTGTTCATGTCGGCGTTGTCCCATGTGAAGTGCGCACAGCTGCACTTACTTGATCAGATGTATCAATCGTATCCACGGCAACTGACGGCGCTCATTCATATGGCCAATCGGCCATCTCCGAATACTCATGACGCCCGCGATCACGTGCCATGTCCACAGACGTCATCCAAACGCGCCCTTGTGCGTCAGATGATCGCATCACGTGGACCCTCACGTGCGGTGTCAATACAGCCCAACGTCAGTGCCATGGTAATGGGGACGCATCCGCAGGAATCATTCCTGTCACTCAAGTAAGGCAAATCGACTTAAATCCATGTAGCCAATAATCGCATGGGACAGTTCCGACAAATATCAGTAAAAATAATCGCATACTCAGCATGATTATGTAGCACTATGGATACATTCTATAAAGACTCACATTCATAGAATTATAACATGTCACAGTGAATTTATGGATATATGATTGCCCCACGAAATAGGGGATGGATCCTCAAGGATTATTTTTCACATATTATTATAAAAACAAGATGTCCCAATACCTAGAGGACAAATTAGTTTCTCACCCTAGTCGATGGAAGTGACGTTAAATTCTATGTTCAGGCCAAATGGCTTTTACAATTCTGTCTCGCAAATTAGGACTTCGTTCGTAGGCCATCATTGGGGGAACTGTGAATTCAATGACATTGGGCAATCCTTTATGCAAGATCTGCCATTCTTGTCTAAGGATGGTAGCAATATTACCGCTATCACCCCCAAAGATGGACACAAAAGGGATCCGAGGGGTATCATGTTTCTGGAGCTTCCTTATAAAGGTGGAACTCCGTTCAGTGGACACAATTTTCTGTTTAGTACGTTTAATCAATTTTTTAGGGTATCCTCTATTACTGAACTTATTGCACATTTATCAACCCTATGTTCAAACTGAATTTCATCAGATACAATACGCGGTACCCTAAGCAATTGACTCCATGGTAGGGAGTTCACCATACTCTGAGGATGACTGCTGTCATACATCAATAAGGTATTTTTATCTGTGGGTTTTTGGACGCTGGCCGCGTCTCGTGGTTCTCCCCTGCTTGTACGCAGGTATCTCCATTGATGTCGGGGGGAGGCACGGGACTGGTTCGAAGTGGCATCATGAAAGGCGACGGTTTTGTGCACCCATACAGTGGCAAACTGTTTAAAATCAGAGGACACTATACATGTAGGTCCACTGATGTGGTATACATGATACAGTGCCCATGCAGTTTGATATACGTGGGGGAGACCACGATGGAATTAAGAGAGAATTAATAAACATAAAAGTACAATAAGAAAGGGTGCATTAGATAAACCGGTCGCAAAACATTTTATTGAACATAATCATTCCATAAATCAATTAAGATTTCGTGCCATTGATAGTGTAGGATATTTGAGATGGGGTGGGGACAGAAAGAGAATCCTGAGATGAAAGGAGCTAAAATGGATTCATACGCTTAGGTCCCTTCAACCATTTGGCCTGAACATATAATTTAACGTCACTTCCATCGACTAGGGTGAGAAACTAATTTGTCCTCTAGGTATTGGGACATCTTGTTTTTATATTAATATGTGAAAAATAATCCTTGAGGATCCATCCCCTATTTCGTGGGGCAATCATATATCCATAAATTCACTGTGACATGTTATAATTCTATGAATGTGAGTCTTTATAGAATGTATCCATAATATATGATATAGATACATATTACTTATGTTTAATTATGTACCTTCTTCCCCATTATAATCGGGGTTGTTTTATGTGATGCATTGAGATATACCTTGCAGGCTACATAATCATGCTGAGTATGCGATTATTTTTACTGATATTTGTCGGAACTGTCCCATGCGATTATTGGCTACATGGATTTAAGTCGATTTGCCTTACTTGAGCGACAGGAATGATTCCTGCGGATGCGTCCCCATTACCATGGCACTGACGTTGGGCTGTATTGACACCGCACGTGAGGGTCCACGTGATGCGATCATCTGACGCACAAGGGTGCGTTTGGATGACGTCTGTGGACATGGCACGTGATCGCGGGCGTCATGAGTATTCGGAGATGGCCGATTGGCCATATGAATGAGCGCCGTCAGTTGCCGTGGATACGATTGATACATCTGATCAAGTAAGTGCAGCTGTGCGCGGTTGCGCACTTCACATGGGACAACGCCGACATGAACAGCATCGCCATACTGAATCCTTGACCAGGTGCAAGGTAATGAATACATGGATAAGAAGTGTCTTAATTAGAGTTGAGCGAACACCTGGATGTTCGGGTTCGAGAAGTTCGGCCGAACATCCCGGAAATGTTCGGGTTCGGGATCCGAACCCGATCCGAACTTCGTCCCGAACCCGAACCCCATTGAAGTCAATGGGGACCCGAACTTTTCGGCACTAAAAAGGCTGTAAAACAGCCCAGGAAAGAGCTAGAGGGCTGCAAAAGGCAGCAACATGTAGGTAAATCCCCTGCAAACAAATGTGGATAGGGAAATGAATTAAAATAAAAATTAAATAAATAAAAATTAACCAAAATCAATTGGAGAGAGGTTCCATAGCAGAGAATCTGGCTTCCCGTCACCCACCACTGGAACAATTCTAGTAAGAAGCAGGGCGGCAATACCAGAGGGTTAGACGGATCGTTAGTGATAGGGATATGTGTCAAACAAGATTAGACGATATGACCAATAAATTTAGAGAGCGAGGCTACCCCCCTGATCTATTGAAAATACAGCGTAATAAAGCTGAGATTACACCACCAGATAGAACTAAGAAAGAAACAAGGATCCCCTTAGTGATTAAATACCATCCCTGGTCCCAGCGCCTTAGGACTATTGTTAATCAACATTGGCACATATTATCTAAGTCCTATCCACAGGATAGGAGAGTTCCAGAGGCCACCCATGATATGCTATAAACGGGCAGAAAATATTAGGGATAAAATAGTCCGGGCGGATGTGGGAAGTAATAAAATAGAAAGAGGACAGAGTACTTTATCTACACCTAGACGGGGCACTTTTCCTTGTTTAAACTGTGTCAATTGTTCCAGCGTTATAAAGGGTTCATGTTTCTCCCACCCTCACTCAGGTGAAAATATTCCAATAAGGGGCACGTTCACTTGTGATAGTAGATTTGTGGTTTACATTCTTAAATGTCCATGTGGATTACTATATGTGGGGGAAACCTCAATGAGAATGAAGGACAGACTAAGTAAACACAAATCTACTATCCGTAAACAGAATTTATTACTCCCAATACCCCTTCATTTTTATGATAAAAAACACAACATCTCGCAGTTGAGGTATCAGATTATTGAAGGTGTATCATTACCCCGTCGAGGGGGTGACAGAAATAAATTGTTATTGAAAAGGGAGGCTTACTGGATCCATCGTCTTCAGACAATGGAGCCCAGGGGCCTCAATCGTGAGTACAATGTGTCCTGCTTCCTATAAGGCATTCGGCCTTATGCAATCTGATAAATATATTTCTTTTTTTCTTCAGCGTGATTAATCACTGCAAGAATGGACTATGTGACTGAAAATCTTCGCCAGTATAGAGTGGATATGTTTTTTGCGAATTTTCAATTGCGAATTTTCAGTTGCGAATTTTTAGTTGCGAATTTTCAATTGCGAATTTTCAATTTTCAATTGCGAATTTTCAGTTGCGAATTTTCAATTGCGAATTTTTCAATGCGAATTTTTCATTGCGATTATTTGATATGCGAATTTTATTTAATGAGGGAGGCGGAGCTTCTTTGATGATGTCAGTTCCTTTGTGTTTCATTTATGTATAAATAGCTGGAGTGTAAGATGTTTTATGCAGTCTGATGAAAGCACATCTGTGCTGAAACGCGTCACTATGCCATTTTGAATATGTGACTGAATAAATCTACATTGTGATCTACATCAGCGAAGTGCCGGTCCTTTCCTTTGAAACCACCACTGGAACAGTCCATTCTCAGATATTTAGGCCCCGGCACCCAGGCAGAGGAGAGAGGTCCCGTAACAGAGAATCTGTCTTCATGTCAGCAGAGAATTAGTCTGCATGTCATAGCAGAGAATGAGGCTTCACGTCAGCCACCACTGCAACAGTCCATTGGCATATATTTAGGCCCAGCACCCAGGCAGAGGAGGGAGGTCCCGTAACAGAGAATCTGTCTTCATGTCAGCAGAGAATTAGTCTGCATGTCATAGCAGAGAATGAGGCTTCACGTCAGCCACCACTGCAACAGTCCATTGGCATATATTTAGGCCCAGCACACACACAGGCAGAGGAGAGAGGTCCCGTAACAGAGAATCTGGCTTCATGTCAGCAGAGAATCAGTCTGCATGTCATAGCAGAGAATGAGGCTTCACGTCAGCCACCACTGCAACAGTCCATTGGCATATATTTAGGCCCAGCACACACACAGGCAGAGGAGAGAGGTCCCGTAACAGAGGATCTGGCTTCATGTCAGCAGAGAATCAGTCTGCATGTCATAGCAGAGAATCAGGCTTCACGTCAGCCACCACTGCAACAGTCCATTGTCATAAATTTAGGCCCAGCACCCAGGCAGAGGAGAGAGGTCCCGTAACAGACAATCTGGCTTCATGTCAGCAGAGAATTAGTCTGCATGTCATAGCAGAGAATGAGGCTTCACGTCAGCCACCACTGCAACAGTCCATTGGCATATATTTAGGCCCAGCACACACACAGGCAGAGGAGAGAGGTCCCGTAACAGAGAATCTGTCTTCATGTCAGCAGAGAATTAGTCTGCATGTCATAGCAGAGAATGAGGCTTCACGTCAGCCACCACTGCAACAGTCCATTGGCATATATTTAGGCCCAGCACCCAGGCAGAGGAGGGAGGTCCCGTAACAGAGAATCTGGCTTCATGTCAGCAGAGAATCAGTCTGCATGTCATAGCAGAGAATGAGGCTTCACGTCAGCCACCACTGCAACAGTCCATTGGCATATATTTAGGCCTAGCACACAGGCAGAGGAGAGAGGTCCCGTAACAGACAATCTGGCTTCATGTCAGCAGAGAATCAGTCTGCATGTCATAGCAGAGAATGAGGCTTCACGTCAGCCACCACTGCAACAGTCCATTGGCATATATTTAGGCCCAGCACACACACAGGCAGAGGAAGAGAGGTCCCGTAACAGAGAATCTGGCTTCATGTCAGCAGAGAATTAGTCTGCATGTCATAGCAGAGAATGAGGCTTCACGTCAGCCACCACTGCAACAGTCCATTGGCATATATTTAGGCCCAGCACCCAGGCAGAGGAGGGAGGTCCCGTAACAGAGAATCTGGCTTCATGTCAGCAGAGAATCAGTCTGCATGTCATAGCAGAGAATGAGGCTTCACGTCAGCCACCACTGCAACAGTCCATTGGCATATATTTAGGCCTAGCACACAGGCAGAGGAGAGAGGTCCCGTAACAGACAATCTGGCTTCATGTCAGCAGAGAATCAGTCTGCATGTCATAGCAGAGAATGAGGCTTCACTTCAGCCACCACTGCAACAGTCCATTGGCATATATTTAGGCCCAGCACACACACAGGCAGAGGAGAGAGGTCCCGTAACAGAGAATCTGGCTTCATGTCAGCAGAGAATCAGTCTGCATGTCATAGCAGAGAATGAGGCTTCACGTCAGCCACCACTGCAACAGTCCATTGGCATATATTTAGGCCCAGCACACACACAGGCAGAGGAGAGAGGTCCCGTAACAGAGGATCTGGCTTCATGTCAGCAGAGAATCAGTCTGCATGTCATAGCAGAGAATCAGGCTTCACGTCAGCCACCACTGCAACAGTCCATTGGCATATATTTAGGCCCAGCACACACACAGGCAGAGGAGAGAGGTCCCGTAACAGAGAATCTGGCTTCATGTCAGCAGAGAATCAGTCTGCATGTCATAGCAGAGAATGAGGCTTCACGTCAGCCACCACTGCAACAGTCCATTGGCATATATTTAGGCCCAGCACACACACAGGCAGAGGAGAGAGGTCCCGTAACAGAGAATCTGGCTTCATGTCAGCAGAGAATCAGTCTGCATGTCATAGCAGAGAATGAGGCTTCACGTCAGCCACCACTGCAACAGTCCATTGGCATATATTTAGGCCCAGCACACACACAGGCAGAGGAGAGAGGTCCCGTAACAGAGAATCTGGCTTCATGTCAGCAGAGAATCAGTCTGCATGTCATAGCAGAGAATGAGGCTTCACGTCAGCCACCACTGCAACAGTCCATTGGCATATATTTAGGCCTAGCACACAGGCAGAGCAGAGAGGTCCCGTAACAGACAATCTGGCTTCATGACAGCAGAGAATCAGTCTGCATGTCATAGCAGAGAATGAGGCTTCACGTCAGCCACCACTGCAACAGTCCATTGTCATAAATTTAGGCCCAGCACCCAGGCAGAGGAGAGAGGTCCCGTAACAGACAATCTGGCTTCATGTCAGCAGAGAATCAGTCTGCATGTCATAGCAGAGAATGAGGCTTCACGTCAGCCACCACTGCAACAGTCCATTGGCATATATTTAGGCCCAGCACACACACAGGCAGAGGAGAGAGGTCCCGTAACAGAGAATCTGGCTTCATGTCAGCAGAGAATCAGTCTGCATGTCATAGCAGAGAATGAGGCTTCACGTCAGCCACCACTGCAACAGTCCATTGGCATATATTTAGGCCTAGCACACAGGCAGAGCAGAGAGGTCCCGTAACAGACAATCTGGCTTCATGACAGCAGAGAATCAGTCTGCATGTCATAGCAGAGAATCAGGCTTCACGTCAGCCACCACTGCAACAGTCCATTGTCATAAATTTAGGCCCAGCACCCAGGCAGAGGAGAGAGGTCCCGTAACAGACAATCTGGCTTCATGTCAGCAGAGAATTAGTCTGCATGTCATAGCAGAGAATCAGGCTTCATGTCAGCCACCACTGCAACAGTCCATTGGCATATATTTAGGCCTAGCACACAGGCAGAGGAGAGGTTCATTCAACTTTGGGTAGCCTCGCAATATAATGGTAAAATGAAAATAAAAATAGGATTGAATGAGGAAGTGCCCTGGAGTCCAATAATATATGGTTATGGGGAGGTAGTTAATGTCTAATCTGGACAAGGGACGGACAGGTCCTGTGGGATCCATGCCTGGTTCATTTTTATGAACGTCAGCTTGTCCACATTGGCTGTAGACAGGCGGCTGCGTTTGTCTGTAATGACGCCCCCTGCCGTGCTGAATACACGTTCAGACAAAACGCTGGCTGCCGGGCAGGCCAGCACCTCCAAGGCATAAAAGGCTAGCTCTGGCCACGTGGACAATTTAGAGACCCAGAAGTTGAATGGGGCCGAACCATCAGTCAGTACGTGGAGGGGTGTGCACACGTACTGTTCCACCATGTTAGTGAAATGTTGCCTCCTGCTAACACGTTGCGTATCAGGTGGTGGTGCAGTTAGCTGTGGCGTGTTGACAAAAGTTTTCCACATCTCTGCCATGCTAACCCTGCCCTCAGAGGAGCTGGCCGTGACACAGCTGCCTTGGCGACCTCTTGCTCCTCCTCTGCCTTGGCCTTGGGCTTCCACTTGTTCCCCTGTGACATTTGGGAATGCTCTCAGTAGCGCGTCTACCAACGTGCGCTTGTACTCGCGCATCTTCCTATCACGCTCCAGTGCAGGAAGTAAGGTGGGCACATTGTCTTTGTAGCGTGGATCCAGCAGGGTGGCAACCCAGTAGTCCGCACAGGTTAAAATGTGGGCAACTCTGCTGTCGTTGCGCAGGCACTGCAGCATGTAGTCGCTCATGTGTGCCAGGCTGCCCAGGGGTAAGGACAAGCTGTCCTCTGTGGGAGGCGTATCGTCATCGTCCTGCCTTTCCCCCCAGCCACGCACCAGTGATGGACCCGAGCTGCGTTGGGTGCCACCCCGCTGTGACCATGCTTCATCCTCATCCTCCTCCACCTCCTCCTCATCCTCGTCCTCCTCGTCCTCCAGTAGTGGGCCCTGGCTGGCCACATTTGTACCTGGCCTCTGCTGTTGCCAAAAACCTCCCTCTGAGTCACTTCGAAGAGACTGGCCTGAAAGTGCTAAAAATGACCCCTCTTCCTCCTCCTCCTCCTCCTCCTCCTGGGCCACCTCCTCTTCCATCATCGCCCTAAGTGTTTTCTCAAGGAGACATAGAAGTGGTATTGTAACGCTGATAACGGTGTCATCGCCACTGGCCATGTTGGTGGAGTACTCGAAACAGCGCAACAGGGCACACAGGTCTCGCATGGAGGCCCAGTCATTGGTGGTGAAGTGGTGCTGTTCTGTAGTGCGACTGACCCGTGCGTGCTGCAGCTGAAACTCCACTATGGCCTGCTGCTGCTCACACAGTCTGTCCAGCATGTGCAAGGTGGAGTTCCACCTGGTGGGCACGTCGCATATGAGGCGGTGAGCGGGAAGGCCGAAGTTACGCTGTAGCGCAGACAGGCGAGCAGCAGCAGGATGTGAACGCCGGAAGCGCGAACAGACGGCCCGCACTTTATGCAGCAGCTCTGACATGTCGGGGTAGTTGTGAATGAACTTCTGCACCACCAAATTCAGCACATGCGCCAAGCAAGGGATGTGCGTCAAATTGGCTAGTCCCAGAGCTGCAACGAGATTTCGCCCATTATCACACACCACCAGGCCGGGCTTGAGGCTCACCGGCAGCAACCACTCGTCGGTCTGTTGTTCAATACCCCGCCACAACTCCTGTGCGGTGTGGGGCCTGTCCCCCAAACATATGAGTTTCAGAATGGCCTGCTGACGTTTACCCCGGGCTGTGCTGAAGTTGGTGGTGAAGGTGTGTGGCTGACTGGATGAGCAGGTGGAAGAAGAGGAGGAGGAAGCCGAGAAGGAGGAGGTGGCAACAGGAGGCAAAGAATGTTGCCCTGCGATCCTTGGCGGCGGAAGGACGTGCGCCAAACAGCTCTCCGCCTGGGGCCCAGCTGCCACTACATTTACCCAGTGTGCAGTTAGGGAGATATAGCGTCCCTGGCCGTGCTTACTGGTCCACGTATCTGTGGTTAGGTGGACCTTGCTACAGATGGCGTTGCGCAGTGCACACTTGATTTTATGGGATACTTGGTTGTGCAGGGAAGGCACGGCTCTCTTGGAGAAGTAGTGCCGGCTGGGAACAACATACTGTGGGACAGCAAGCGACATGAGCTGTTTGAAGCTGTCTGTGTCCACCAGCCTAAATGACAGCATTTCATAGGCCAGTAGTTTAGAAATGCTGGCATTCAGGGCCAGGGATCGAGGGTGGCTAGGTGGGAATTTACGCTTTCTATCAAATGTTTGTGAGATGGAGAGCTGAACGCTGGCGTGTGACATGGTTGAGACGCTTGGTGACGGAGGTGGTGGTGGTGGTGTTGGTGGTACATCCCCTGTTTGCTGGGCGGCAGGTGCCAACGTTCCTCCAGAGGCGGAGGAAGAAGCCGAGGCGGCAGCAGCAGAATAGGCCGAGGCGGCAGCAGCAGAAGAGGTAGCAGGGGGAGCCTGAGTGACTTCCTTGGTTTTAAGGTGTTTACTCCACTGCAGTTCATGCTTTGCATGCAGGTGCCTGGTCATGCAGGTTGTGCTCAGGTTCAGAACGTTAATGCCTCGCTTCAGGCTCTGATGGCACAGCGTGCAAACCACTCGGGTCTTGTCGTCAGCACATTGTTTGAAGAAGTGCCATGCCAGGGAACTCCTTGAAGCTGCCTTTGGGGTGCTCGGTCCCAGATGGCGGCGGTCAGTAGCAGGCGGAGTCTCTTGGCGGCGGGTGTTCTGCTTTTGCCCACTGCTCCCTCTTTTGCTACGCTGTTGGCTCGGTCTCACCACTGCCTCTTCCTCCGAACTGTGAAAGTCAGTGGCACGACCTTCATTCCATGTGGGGTCTAGGACCTCATCGTCCCCTGCATCGTCTTCCACCCAGTCTTGATCCCTGACCTCCTGTTCAGTCTGCACACTGCAGAAAGACGCAGCAGTTGGCACCTGTGTTTCGTCATCATCAGAGACATGCTGAGGTGGTATTCCCATGTCCTCATCATCAGGAAACATAAGTGGTTGTGCGTCAGTGCATTCTATGTCTTTCACCGCTGGGGAAGGGCTAGGTGGATGCCCTTGGGAAACCCTGCCAGCGGAGTCTTCAAACAGCATAAGAGACTGCTGCATAACTTGAGGCTGAGACAGTTTCCCTGGTATGCATGGGGGTGATGTGACAGACTGATGGGGTTGGTTTTCAGGCGCCATATGTGCGCTTTCTGCAGAAGACTGGGTGGGAGATAATGTGAACGTGCTGGATCCACTGTCGGCCACCCAATTGACTAATGCCTGTACCTGCTCAGGCCTTACCATCCTTAGAACGGCATTGGGCCCCACCATATATCGCTGTAAATTCTGGCGGCTACTGGGACCTGAGGTAGTTGGTACACTAGGACGTGTGGATGTGGCAGAACGGCCACGTCCTCTCCCAGCACCAGAGGGTCCACTAACACCACCACGACCATGTCCACGTCCGCGTCCCTTACTAGATGTTTTTCTCATTGTTATGGTTCACCACAACAACAAATATATTATTTGGCCCAATGTATTGTATTCAAATTCAGCGGGATATAAATTTGAGGCCTAGTATTTAGGCGCTGGGTGACCGGTATGGGTTTAGTGACAGAATTAGACTTGGAAATACACAGTAGCGGGTGTGTGTGAAGTTATTCTGAATGACCCAATGTGCACCTTGAATATTATATACCCTTTTAGGGATAGATTTCAAATAGCTCTGATATAGCAGAAACCACTAAATTATGAAATTGCTAAATTGGGAATTGTATTTCAACCCAGAACAAGAAATGTGCTTGAACGGACACTAAATAACTCGCCCAGCTACAGCACTAACGAGAGATTTAGCAGGATATAAATTTGAGGCCTAGTATTTAGGCGCTGGGTGACAGGTATGGGTTTAGTGACAGAATTAGACTTGGAAATACACAGTAGCGGGTGTGTGTGAAGTTATTCTGAATGACCCAATGTGCACCTTGAATATTATATACCCTTTTAGGGATAGATTTCAAATAGCTCTGATATAGCAGAAACCACTAAATTATGAAATTGCTAAATTGGGAATTGTATTTCAACCCAGAACAAGAAATGTGCTTGAACGGACACTAAATAACTCGCCCAGCTACAGCACTAACGAGAGATTTAGCAGGATATAAATTTGAGGCCTAGTATTTAGGCGCTGGGTGACAGGTATGGGTTTAGTGACAGAATTAGACTTGGAAATACACAGTAGCGGGTGTGTGTGAAGTTATTCTGAATGACCCAATGTGCACCTTGAATATTATATACCCTTTTAGGGATAGATTTCAAATAGCTCTGATATAGCAGAAACCACTAAATTATGAAATTGCTAAATTGGGAATTGTATTTCAACCCAGAACAAGAAATGTGCTTGAACGGACACTAAATAACTCGCCCAGCTACAGCACTAACGAGAGATTTAGCAGGATATAAATTTGAGGCCTAGTATTTAGGCGCTGGGTGACAGGTATGGGTTTAGTGACAGAATTAGACTTAGAAATACACAGTAGCGGGTGTGTGTGAAGTTATTCTGAATGACCCAATGTGCACCTTGAATATTATATACCCTTTTAGGGATAGATTTCAAATAGCTCTGATATAGCAGAAACCACTAAATTATGAAATTGCTAAATTGGGAATTGTATTTCAACCCAGAACAAGAAATGTGCTTGAACGGACACTAAATAACTCGCCCAGCTACAGCACTAACGAGAGATTTAGCAGGATATAAATTTGAGGCCTAGTATTTAGGCGCTGGGTGACAGGTATGGGTTTAGTGACAGAATTAGACTTAGAAATACACAGTAGCGGGTGTGTGTGAAGTTATTCTGAATGACCCAATGTGCACCTTGAATATTATATACCCTTTTAGGGATAGATTTCAAATAGCTCTGATATAGCAGAAACCACTAAATTATGAAATTGCTAAATTGGGAATTGTATTTCAACCCAGAACAAAAAATGTGCTTTGACGGACACTAAATAACTTTCCCAGCCACAACAGGACAGCGTTAACGAGAGATTTAGCAGGATATAAATTTGAGGCCTAGTATTTAGGCGCTGTGTGACAGGTATGGGTTTAGTGACAGAATTAGACTTGGAAATACACAGTAGCGGGTGTGTGTGAAGTTATTCTGAATGACCCAATGTGCACCTTGAATATTATATACCCTTTTAGGGATAGATTTCAAATAGCTCTGATATAGCAGAAACCACTAAATTATGAAATTGCTAAATTGGGAATTGTATTTCAACCCAGAACAAGAAATGTGCTTGAACGGACACTAAATAACTCGCCCAGCTACAGCACTAACGAGAGATTTAGCAGGATATAAATTTGAGGCCTAGTATTTAGGCGCTGGGTGACAGGTATGGGTTTAGTGACAGAATTAGACTTGGAAATACACAGTAGCGGGTGTGTGTGAAGTTATTCTGAATGACCCAATGTGCACCTTGAATATTATATACCCTTTTAGGGATAGATTTCAAATAGCTCTGATATAGCAGAAACCACTAAATTATGAAATTGCTAAATTGGGAATTGTATTTCAACCCAGAACAAGAAATGTGCTTGAACGGACACTAAATAACTCGCCCAGCTACAGCACTAAGGACAGATTTAGCTGGATATAAATTTGAGGCCTAGTATTTAGGCGCTGGGTGACAGGTATGGGTTTAGTGACAGAATTAGACTTGGAAATGCACAGTAGCGGGTGTGTGAAGTTATTCTGAATGTCCCTATGTGCACCTTCAATATGATCTACCCTTTTAGGGATAGATTTCAAATAGCTCTGATATAGCAGAAACCACTAAATTATGAAATTGCTAAATTGGGAATTGTATTTCAACCCAGAACAAGAAATGTGCTTGAACGGACACTAAATAACTCGCCCAGCTACAGCACTAACGAGAGATTTAGCAGGATATAAATTTGAGGCCTAGTATTTAGGCGCTGGGTGACAGGTATGGGTTTAGTGACAGAATTAGACTTGGAAATACACAGTAGCGGGTGTGTGTGAAGTTATTCTGAATGACCCAATGTGCACCTTGAATATTATATACCCTTTTAGGGATAGATTTCAAATAGCTCTGATATAGCAGAAACCACTAAATTATGAAATTGCTAAATTGGGAATTGTATTTCAACCCAGAACAAGAAATGTGCTTGAACGGACACTAAATAACTCGCCCAGCTACAGCACTAAGGACAGATTTAGCTGGATATAAATTTGAGGCCTAGTATTTAGGCGCTGGGTGACAGGTATGGGTTTAGTGACAGAATTAGACTTGGAAATGCACAGTAGCGGGTGTGTGAAGTTATTCTGAATGACCCTATGTGCACCTTGAATATTATATACCCTTTTAGGGATAGATTTCAAATAGCTCTGATACAGCAGAAACCACTAAATTTTTAAATTGCTAAATTGGGAATTGTATTTCAACCCAGAACAAAAAATGTGCTTTGACGGACACTAAATAACTTTCCCAGCCACAACAGGACAGCGGTAACGAGAGATTTAGCGGGATATAAATTTGAGGCCTAGTATTTAGGCGCTGGGTGACCGGTATGGATTTAGTGACAGAATTAGACTGGGATATGGCCAAAAAATAACCACACTATTGCTGGTTAAATGCACTTGGTGATGGGCGCAGCTTGCCCCTGATGTAGTATATGGCCAAAAAATGAACAGACTATTGCTGGTTAAATGCACTTGGTGTCACAGCTTGACCAACCACACTACTGAGGGTTAAATGCACTTGGTGACGGGCGCAGCTTGCCCCTGATTTAGTATATGGCCAAAAAATGAACAGACTATTGCTGGTTAAATGCACTTGGTGTGATAGCTTGACCAACCACACTACTGAGGGTTAAATGCACTTGGTGTGACAGCTTCACCCTGATGTAGGCTTTAGCCAAAAAACAACCACACCATTGAGGGTTAAATGCACTTGGTCGCAGCTTGTGCTGGCGCACCACAAGACACAAAATGGCCGCCGATCACCCCAGAAAAATGTGACTGACAAACGGTCTGGGCAGCCTAAAAACAGTGAGCAATTGAGGATCAGCAGCTCAATGATCCACAGCTGCAGATCGATCAGTTAATCAAGTCCTTTGGAGGAGTTAATCTGCCTAATCTCGCCCTACTGTCGCAGCCGCAACCTCTCCCTACGCTAATCAGAGCAGAGTGACGGGCGGCGCTATGTGACTCCAGCTTAAATAGAGGCTGGGTCACATGGTGCTCTGGCCAATCACAGCCATGCCAATAGTAGGCATGGCTGTGATGGCCTCTTGGGGCAAGTAGTATGACGCTTGTTGATTGGCTGCTTTGCAGCCTTTCAAAAAGCGCCAAGAAAGCGTCACAAAAGCGCGAAGAAAGCGACGAACACCGAACCCGAACCCGGACTTTTACGAAAATGTCCGGGTTCGGGTCCGTGTCACGGACACCCCAAAATTCGGTACGAACCCGAACTATACAGTTCGAGTTCGCTCATCCCTAGTCTTAATGAATAGTGATTTACATTGATGATCTGAAAGGGTGTGTTTTTTATGTGGGGTATACACTCACCTAAAGAATTATTAGGAACACCTGTTCTATTTCTCATTAATGCGATTATCTAGTCAACCAATCACATGGCAGTTGCCTCAATGCATTTAGGGTTGTGGTCATGGTCAAGACAATCTCCTGAACTCCAAACTGAATGTCAGAATGGGAAAGAAAGGTTATTTAAGCAATTTTGAGTGTAGCATAGTTGTTGGTGCCAAATGGGCCAGTCTGAGTATTTCACAATCTGCTCAGTTACTGGGATCTTCACGCACAACCATTTCTAGGGTTTACAAAGAATGGTGTGAAAAGGGAAAAACATCCAGTATGCAGCAGTCCTGTGGGCGAAAATGCCTTGTTGATGCTAGAGGTCAGAGGAGAATGGGCCGACTGATTCAAGCTGATAGAAGAGCAACGTTGACTGAAATAACTACTCGTTATAACCGAGGTATGCAGCAAAGCATTTGTGAAGCCACAACACGCACAACCTTGAGGTGGATGGGCTACAACAGCAAAAGACCCCACCGGGTACCACTCATCTCCACTACAAATAGGAAAAAGAGGCTACAATTTGCACAAGCTCACCAAAATTGGACTGTTGAAGACTGGAAAAATGTTGCCTGGTCTGATGAGTCTCGATTTCTGTTGAGACATTCAAATGGTAGAGTCCGAATTTGGCGTAAACAGAATGAGAACATTTATCCATCATGCCTTGTTACCACTGTGCAGGCTGGTGGTAGTGGTGTAATGGTGTGGGGGATGTTTTCTGGGCACACTTTAGGCCCCTTAGTGCCAATTGGCCATCGTTTAAATGCCACGGGCTACCTGAGCATTGTTTCTGACCATGTTCATGACCACCATGTACCCATCCTCTGATGGGTACTTCCAGCAGGATAATGCACCATGTCGCAAAGCTCGAATCATTTCAAATTGGTTTCTTGAACATGACAATGAAATCACTGTACTAAAATGGCCCCCATAGTCACCAGGTCTCAACCCAATAGAGCATCTTTGGGATGTGGTGGAACGGGAGCTTCGTGCCCTGGATGTGCATCCCTTAAATCTCCATCAACTGCAAGATGCTATCCTATCAATATGGGCCAACATTTCTAAAGAATGCTATCAGCACCTTGTTGAATCAATGCCACGTAGAATTAAGGCAGTTCTGAAGGCACCACGTATTAATATGGTGTTCCTAATAATTGTTTAGGTGAGTGTATATACACCTATTGATGTTGATGTCATTAGGCTTGAGAAAGGCTGAGTTTCAGCCGAAACGTTGCTGTTGTATTTGTCTTGAGGTCGCAATAAAAATACTGGATGATGTGAGATGCTGCCGGAGCCATTTTTGTTTCTTCGTTCATCATGTTGGATCAAGGGCCAAACGGCGAGGCTGTTGCATTGAATTTACGCATCGACAAAAGACCATCTACTGCTGCTTCTACCCATATTTTATTACCCCAAAAAATGTATGGGACTGCAGCAAGAGTAAAAAAAGAAATAAAAAAAAATGGTCTGTTGAATTTATTGCAATACCATTCATTGCTCTGGGATCATTGCTACTCTGCGATCCAGGCCGTGACTGCTGTACTATGACCAGTGCCGCTGTGTAGTCTCACCCTAAAATACGGAAACCATCCATAAAGGAAAGGCTCCGTAATGTAGATGTCAAAATCAAGGACCTGACTGGTAGTAGTAAATTACCTTAAAGACGACCTTTCACCAGAATAAAACTTCTAAAGTAACTATACAGGCATTTAGAGCAGCGCCCAGGGACCCCCCTGTTCATAGCCTGAGAGGCTTTTTTCTCTCTCAGGCTATGAGCTGAGCGCTGTGATTGGCCAGCGCTACAGCATGGGAGAATGAGCCGATGGCAGGTTCCCCTGGGTGGAGCCTAACTGTAAAGATACCGGAGGCAATAACGGGAGAACGGAGCAGCGCCCAAGTATAACAGTAAGTGCAGGGAGATGCCTTTGCGCCGCTCTCCATGTCTGTATAGTTAGTTTAGAAGTTTTATTCTGGTGAAAGGTCCTCTTTAAGTCATGGCCATCATGTCCCCACTGTTGTGACAACAGTTTTGTTGTGTTAAAGGGGTTAGCCCGTTACCTATATTGATTATCTATCCTCAGGATAAGTCATCAATACCAGATTGGCGGAGGGCCGACACATAGTACACAGATGTCAGATGTAGCAGAGCTGAGCATGGCTCATAACCTGTATCTAAACATAAAACTGCTGGTAAACTTATCCTTACTCACAGCCCAAATGGCAAACTCAGCGCTGCTACATAAAGTAGATAAGGAAAGTAATGTGCGCCGCTGAGCCAGCAGCTATTACCAACTGGTGCCAGGTTACCTGGGCTTCTGGCTGAGCTTACCCTTTTTCATCAGTAGTATCCTCTATGAGAATTTTGCTTTTGTTCAGCTTCCACATGGTCCAGGGACAATACGATTTAACCGACAGTCAACACTTTGCAGGGCACAGCAGTATCTCCATATAAGCCCTAAGCACGTGCTCCGCGAAAGGAGGAGGGGAGAGGCTGGAGGATCGCAGGGAGATGGGATATAGATAAGAAACAGGTCAGGAACAATGAATGGAATGAAGGGGAGGCCTGATGTAAGGTGGGGGGCCGCAGTCTTGAAGTCAGCACTTCCATCTATCTTACATGGGCTGGGGGCAGGCTCGGACTGGCCCACCGGGGAGGCGGGGGATTCCTCTGTAGGCCCCCAGTCTCCTGTGCCCAGAGATAAGACGGAGGAGTAATTATTTATTTTGTTTCTCAGGAGAGATAACTATTGTAGCCACTAGGTGGGAGTATCACACAGTGATGCAGCCTCCTACTGGTGTAAATTGTACAGGAGGCCCCGCAATATCTTCTAAACTTCCCGGGCTGCTGGCAGTGGAGGAGAGAACATGTCTGGCCATCCTCCTGCCCTCAGAAAACTGTGGTTGCTGGAGAGGACTCCTCTGCGGTGCTAGGCTGATTTCTCAGGTGTATGACAGTAGTGAGCTGTAGGAGACTGTAAGGGGGAAATAGGGGATTTCTTTATAGTAGACTCAGATCTGTGTATGTGTGCTGATCTCTGCAAAGTTCAGAGTGGCATTGGGGGGACTCTGCCCTAGGTCCCCCCAATGCCTCTGCTTTAGGTGCCCCCCCATTAGTGCCAGAGGTCCAGATGCCCCCACTCTAAATGCACCCCTAATATTGCCTCTTCTCCAGTTGCCCCCTTAATACCTCAGCTCCAGGTTCACCACTATTACCCTGCCTCAGGCGACCCTAATGCCTCTGCTTTAGGTGCACCCCCATAAATGCCCCAGCTCCAGATGCCCCCACTCTAAATGCACCGCTAATATTGCCTCTCCTCCGGTTGCCCCTGCTCCAGGATCCACACTATTACCCTGCCTCAGGTGACCCTAATGCCTCTGTTTCAGTTATGACCCACCGTTTGTGCCCTTTGCTCACATTGCTCCTCTAGCACCTTGGCTTGGGCTTTGTTAAAGGGTTTGACCTGCAAAGGGGGGTGGACTTATGACTAAAAAATTCTGCACAGTGCATCACATTCTCCAGTATTGACACATATAGTTTACATGGCGGCAGTGATGATATTCTGTATTTACATGCATCACTGCTGCCATGTAAAGAGATATTAGTGGTGACGTGGTGGAGGATTTAAAGGGGTTGTGCAGGTTTTCAAGTTTTCCTCTCCACACCATAGGGCGTATATGATTAATGGGGTCCGATTCTACGACACCCACAGATCCCAGGAACGGGTCCTGTTCCCCCTTTTTGATGGTGTGGCAGGCCACACATATGCCCTGCTGCTCCATTTATTCTTTTTGGGACCACTGGAAATAGCATCTCCAGCGACCCCATAGAGAATGCATAGAGAGGCAGGGCATATGCTCGACCTGCCAGTTAATCAAGAAGGGGGATCAGTGTGGGCTGCAGCATTCAGACCCCCACAGATCACTTAGTTATCCTCGATCCTGTCCTGTGGATAGAGGATAACTAGAAAAGTGGACACAGGTCCTTTAAGAGGCAAGCATTTCTATTTTAGTTTGACACATATTTTGGGCCAGATTTATAATTTTATATTTTATTTATTTTTTTACACCCAAAGAAAACCTTTAAGGATAGGGAATGTGAAAAGGTCCAACAGGTATGACACGACAGGTGGTAAGAGTCTGGTTGGTGGGGGTCTGACTGCCGGGACGTGGTCTTAAGACCCTTGTGTACATAGAGTGGTGGTAATGTAATTGAATGTCTAAGGACCCTTTTTTCATCATCAGTGATTGCTCCAGCAGTCAGACCCCAGCAATCTGATATTTTTCACCTATCCTGTGGATAGGCAATAGGTCATTATGGTAGGACAACCCTTTTAATTACAATGTAGATTATGTACAATTTGAGAAGGTTACGATTTGGTAAATTTCATGCCAGACATTTACGGTATGCTTAAAGGGTTTGTCTTACTTCTGTAAATGGCATTTATCATGTAGTTAATACAAGGCACTTACTAATGTATTGTGATACTCCATATTGCCTCCTTTCCATCACATTACACACAGCACATATCCGGGGTTATTACCACCGTGTAATCCAGCAGAGGTTGCCGTGCTTACACACTATAATGAAAGGCTGGAAGTGCTCATAGGCCAACACCTTTACCTATAGTGTGCAAGCACGGCCACTGCTGCTGGATTGTAGAGTGGTCAAAACCATGGATACGTGCTGTGTATAATGTGATGGAAAAGAGCTAATATGGACAATCACAATACATTAGTAAGTGCCTTGTATCTACATGATAAATGCCAATTGCTGAAGTGAGACAGCCCCTTTAACCCGTTTATGTGTGCTACACTTAATAGAGTTAGACAGAAATGTCTTGGTGTGTGCATTACGTGTTTCCTATGTGTGATTGGTGTGTGCTATATATGATCTATATATCAGTGGTGTATGTGCAGTATGTGACAAATGCATCAGTGGCATGTGAGCCATGTATAAGTGTCTTGTGTCCCACATCTGTCCAATGAGTGATTGGTGTGCGCTGCATGTGTCTTGTTTCTGACTAACTTAAGTGCAGGATATCCATATATGTGTAAATTCTGCCAAATGTATGTTTTGGCATTTTGCTGTGAATGTCTGTCATTATACTTCATCTTTAATATTTCTGTTATCACTGTAAGTGCTCATGAACATGACCGTTGGATGTTTTGCAGTCCGAAAATTGCAGATCCGCAAAACATGGATACCGGGTGTGTGCATTCCACATAATGCGGAACAGAACAGCCGGCCTCTAATAGAACAATCCTGTCCTTGTCTGTAAGGGTACTTTTACACTTGTGGCAGGACAGATCCGGCAGGCTATTCACCCTGTCGGATCCGTCCTCCCGCTGTTTCGCCGTGCCGCCGGACCGCCGCTCTGTCCACATTGACTATAATGGGGACGGGGCGGAGCTCCGGCGCAGTACGGCAGTTTGCGGTCAGAGGCCGCCGGACTTTTAGTCCGACGGCCTTACGTCGTGCACTTCTGTACTGCGCCGGAGCGCCGCCCCATTCCCCATTATAGTCAATGGGGACGGAGCGGCGGTCCGGCGGCATGGCGAAACAGCGGAAGAACGGATCTGACAGGGTGACCAGCCTGCCGCAAGTGTGAAAGTACCCTAATGTACAGTCGTGGCCAAAAGTTTTGAGAATGACACAAATATTAGTTTTCACAAAGTTTGCTGCTAAACTGCTTTTAGATCTTTGTTTCAGTTGTTTCTGTGATGTAGTGAAATATAATTACACGCACTTCATACGTTTTTCAAAGGCTTTTATCGACAATTATATGACATTTATGCAAAGAGTCAGTATTTGCAGTGTTGGCCCTTCTTTTTCAGGACCTCTGCAATTCGACTGGGCATGCTCTCAATCAACTTCTGGGCCAATTCCTGACCGATAGCAACCCATTCTTTCATAATCACTTCTTGGAGTTTGTCAGAATTAGTGGGTTTTTGTTTGTCCACCCTCCTCTTGAGGATTGACCACAAGTTCTCAATAGGATTAAGAAATGGGGAGTTTCCAGGCCATGGATCCAAAATGTCAACGTTTTGGTCCCTGAGCCACTTATTTATCACATTTGCCTTATGGCACGGTGCTCCATCGTGCTGGAAAATGCATTGTTCTTCACCAAACTGTTGTTGGATCGTTGGAAGAAGTTGCTGTTGGAGGGTGTTTTGGACCATTCTTTATTCATGGCTGTGTTTTTGGGCAAAATTGTGAGTGAGCCCACTCCCTTGGATGAGAAGCAACTCCACACATGAATGGTCTCAGGATGCTTTACTGTTGGCATGACACAGGACTGATGGTAGCGCTCACCTTTTCTTCTCCGGACAAGGCTTTTTCCTGATGCCCCAAACAATCGGAAAGAGGCTTCATCGGAGAATATGACTTTGCCCCAGTCCTCAGCAGTCCATTCACCATATTTTCTGCAGAAGATTAATCTGTCCCTGATATTTTTTTTTGGAGAGAAGTGGCTTCTTTGCTGCCCTTCTTGACACCAGGCCATCTTCCAAAAGTCTTCGCCTCACTGTGCGTGCAGATGCGCTCACACCTGCCTGCTGCCATTCCTGAGCAAGCTCTGCACTGGTGGCACTCCGATCCCGCAGCTGAATCCTCTTTAGGAGATGATCCTGGCTCTTGCTGGACTTTCTTCGACGCCCTGAAGCCTTCTTAACAAGAATTGAACCTCTTTCCTTGAAGTTCTTGATGATCCTATAAATTGTTGATTGAGGTGCAATCTTAGTAGCCACAACATCCTTGCCTGTGAAGCCATTTTTATGCAACGCAATGAGGGCTGCACAGGTTTCTTTGCAGGTCACCATGGTTAACAATGGAAGAACAATGATTTCAAGCATCACCCTCCTTTTAACAGGTCAAGTCTGCCATTTCAACCCAATCAGCCTGACATAATGATCTCCAGCCTTGTGCTCGTCAACATTCTCACCTGAGTTAACATGACGATTACTGAAATGATCTCAGCAGGTCCTTTAATGACAATGAAATGCAGTGGAAAGTTTTTTGGGGGATTAAGTTAATTTTCATGGCAAAGAAGGACTATGCAATTCATCTGATCACTCTTCATAACATTCTGGAGTATATGCAAATTGCTATTATAAAAACTTAAGCAGCAACTTTTCTAATTTCCAATATTTATGTAATTCTCAAAACTTTTGGCCACGACTGTAGACAATAATATGACATGGTCTATAATTTTGCAGAAAGGCCATGCGGACATTAAGACGCGGAATGCACACGGAGTAATTATTTTTTTTGCAGCCCCATTGAAGTGAAGTGAACGGTACAGACATAGAAAAAAAATAAGTTAGTGTGCAGGAGCCCTAAGGTGGGCCCCCAGAATTAGTTACACTAGTGGGCCTAAGTACCCTAGTCCGACACTGGCTGGGGGCATGGCATCTGAGGGCATGTAAACAGCATCTGTCTAAAAGGCATTCATTAATATACAATATCAGCAGCAGGGTCACCGGCCCACTGCATTGTAAAAGGCAATCAGCCCACCTGGAAGTGTCCCGATGAAGTACAATCCGCCCCTGGTACACGCTCATCATTATGTCCCTCACAATTGTGTAACTGCCAAAAAGCCATATACATGGTGGCTTGGAGTAGGGCATTCACCATGGCAACAAAAAAAATAATCTTTGCCCAAATCAGGTTTTGCTCTGTGCCCTTTATGCATTCAGCAGACAGTTACATCCGCCCCTGCCTAGGGTGACCATATTTTGGTTTCCAGTAAAGAGGACAAAGCCCCCCCCCCCCCCCCTCACCACCTGATGGGGTAGATCAGGTGGTATTGTACTGCCTCTGATCGGGCAAGCACAGTTCCGTAAATCGCCCGACCAGCGTGCCGGTCATGTGCGGGAATTCACTTTCCACCGTGCCATACATGTACGGCCTGTGGGTGGGCTGTATGAATTTTTCAGTCACTTGTGTTATTCCCTGTACCAGTGCATCTCACAATCTAATTTCCTTTCAACTTATCTTAGGCCAATTTAGGAATTTTAGAGAGCGATCATGTAAAGCATGGACAAGCCAGGTCTGTCAGAGCGAGACATGCCCTTTTTAAAAGTAGATATAGAAATGGGGGGCATATAGGTATTACACTCAGGGTTTTCCAGGATCCAAGTGTATTTAAAGGGAACCTGTCACCGGGATTTTGGGTATAGAGCTGAGGACATGGGTTACTAGATGGCCGCTAGCATATCCGCAATACCCAGTGCCCATAGCTCTGTGTGCTTTTATTGTGTAAAAAAAACGATTTGATACATATGCAAATTAACCTGAGATGAGTCCTGTCCCTGACTCATCTCCCGTTTTTTTTTACACAATAAAAGCACACAGAGCTATGGGGACTGGGTATTGGAGATGTGCTAGTGGCCATCTAGCAACCCATGTCCTCAGCTCCATACACAAAATCCCGGTGACAGGTTCCTTACAACCCCAGGTCCACAAAAGTTGGGATGCGTCGTAAAATGTAAATAAAAACATAATGCAATGATTTGCAAATCTCATAGACCCATATCATATTAACAATAAAGAAAAAAAACATATCAGATGTTGAAAATGAGACATTACAAATCATGTACAAATCATGCCTGCTTTTAATGCAGTGCTGCCTGAGAGCCCGTAGATAACAAGCATCCAATACTAAACGCAAGCGTTGTCCCTCGCGCACATGAATTTCTCCAGATTCTCTGAAACTTTTGATGATATTGTACTGTAGCTAGTGGGATATTTAGTCTTCAGAACTTGACATTGAGAAACATTTTTACACCAATGCACCATTGCAGTTTTTCACCGATTAGTGAACCTCTGCCCATCATTGCTTCTGAAAGCCTCTGCCTCTCTAACATGCCCTTTTTTTGTTTCAAAGGATTATTTATTGAAAGTTAAACATAATAAGTCGTATCAATGAAAAGTAAAAGATGGAATGTGGAACACATATAAGTGAAAACATTGTTGGGTAATATTCCTAACATAGCATATATATCAGTCAGTTATACAGAAATAGGAGACGCCAGAGGGGTCACACAATCCGATATACATACAATCCAATCCATTAGGGCCTCTGATAGATATCTCTCTTCAACTGAAACACCCATTTATAAAGTAATGCAATAGCAAAAGTCTGTGGAGTAGGTGGAGGACAGCCAGGGCTCCCAGAACTTTTCAAAAGCAATAAATGTATCCATACGGATGGCTGTGAGCTGCTCGTAAAGTAGGATCCTATTAAAATCCTGTCCAGGACAGCCTGATAGGGCTACTTTCACACCTGCGTTTGGTGCGGATCCGTCTTGTATCTGCACAGACGGATCCGCACCGATAATGCAAACGCTTGTATCCGTTCAGAACGTCCCCATTGACTTACATTGTAAGTAAGGACGGATCCGTTTGGCTCTGCATTATCAGGCGGACATCAAAACGCTGCATTTTGGTGTCCGCCTCCAGAGAGGAATAGAGGCACGACGGAGCCAAACTGATGCATTCTGAACGGATCCTTATCCATTCAGAATTCATTGGGGATGAACTGATCTGTTTTGGGCCGATTGTGAGAGCCCTGAAACGGATCTCACAAGTGGACCCAGAAACGCCAGTGTGAAAGTAGCCTAACTCGGTAAGGAAGATTGCCATTTGAAAGCGATGTGAATTCTAGCTGCTAAAAGTATAAATAATTTAAATCTGGCATCCGTTAGCCAAGAGGGGTTATCCCCCAGAAGACATGAGAGGAGTGATGTAGGATAAGAACAACCCAACACTGATGATAGTAGGCTACTTATTTGGCTCCAAAACCTCCTCACTATCCAGCAAGTCCACCAGGTGTGTAGCATTGTGCCCTCCTCCCAACATCCCCGAAGGCACCTGGAGGAAACCTCAGGATAAATATGGTGTAATCTAGTCGGGACCATATAGGTTCTATGTAGGATTTTTATAGAGGTCTCTGCCCCTAGGTAAGAGTCTGGGAGCGCTGGTCCCATCTGAATAATGAATATTCCATATGCATTTCCTCCTCCCACGCTTTCATATAAGGCAGTTTGGTTCATTCTGGAGCTGCATTAAGTTACCCGTAAATCCGAGATAACAGGCCCTGCTTATATAATGAATATGTAACTAATCGTTCAAAAGGTGTAAAGTCAATGGTTTGATTAGTCGTCCGTAAGGAGTGTAAGAAAGAAAAAATCTGACTCACATTAAATTGCTCCCTCTAACATGCCCCAGTCATTTGACTTAGTTGCAAATTGTTCCTCCAGCAGTTTTTCATTAGAACCACTTACTTTTCCAGCCTTTTGTTGCCCCTGTTCCTTCTACAGGCGTTATTGTGACCTCTGCCCCCCACAACATGCCCCAATAGAGCTGCACCAGTTATAATGACCTCCAACTTTGCCCCAATAGTGCAACACCAGATATAATAACGACCACTCCACAGTGCCCGAATAGTGCTGCCCCAGTTATAATAATGACTCCCACCCCCACAGTGACCCAGTAATAATGCCCCCTCCCATAGTGGCCGAATACTGCTGCACCAAGGTGACAAATGAAAATAGCAAAGACAAGAACTTGTAGCCGGCTCAGGCATCACATGATGAAAACTGAATTGGCCGCTGTGGATTTTGCTACTTGCCATACCAAAGATAGTGGGAGGTCAGAGGACGCAGAGAGGCACCTCCTGGTCAGACACGTGGGTGGCAGATGTCTGCTGGGCAAAAGCTGCAGCAAGCTGTGTACAGAGCGTATCCTGGTTATACAATAATTTTTCCCCCCTTTCTGCGTCAGGAAATCAATGCATTAGTCATCGCTCCCATTGCGATTATTGGTTATGGCCAATGTCATCGTCATCACCACCCTCGTCCTCCTGCACCACCAACTCCCCCAGTAGTAGCTCCTCATCCTATGCTCCTCCATGGGACTTCATCTATATGAGTCACCTAAAGATACAGGATGGTGAGCAAGATGTCGAAGCGGTTCTTTTCCCACTATCCCTTGTTGCATCAGTGTGACATTTGCTCTAATATTAATATCAGGGGGATAGCATCAATGGCGCTGATTAGTCATAAGCGAAGCGAGCTTCGGATCCTAGATCTGAAGTCGCTTTGTTCAAAACTTCAGATTAACGCTGTACGGAGATCCGTCCCTGTACAGCATTAAAATGTACAGCCTCCGAGGAGGCCAAGTTAGTTATTCGCGAAGTCGCGCGAGACTTCGATGAATAACTTCGGTATTTGATTTTTAAAGTGGAAAACCACTTTAAAGCTTGGATCCAACACACATTTTTCCACTTTAAAAATCAAATACCGAAGTTATTCATCGAACTCTTGCAGGAGTGAAAGCAACGCTCTGCCCAGTTCCTGTTGGGGACGAGCGTCCATTGAGATGGAGGTTGATGGAGGATGTGGATAAGAGCCTACCAATGGAACTGGTTCTCTTGATGATGTGACTGCTGACAAAAGCAGCAGGATGAATTTTGAAATGTTTCGGGCAATATTATTTGCTCATATTCAGCCAAATGCTTCAGAACTCATTGGACGGCGCTTCACAAGGCAGATGGACAATGACCCAAAGCATACTGCAAAAGCAACCAAAGAGTTTTTTAATGGAAAGAAGTCAATCACCTGACCTGAATCCGATTTGAGCATGCATTTCACTTGCTGAAGACATAACTGAAAGGAAAATGCCCCAAGAACAAGCAGGAACTGAAGACAGTTGTAGTAGAGGCCTGGCAGAGCATCACCAGGGATGAAACCCAGCGTCTGGTGATGTCTATGCGTTCCAGACTTCAGGCTGTAATTGACTGCAAAGGATTTGTAACCAAGTATTAAAAAGTGAAAGTTTGATTTATGATCATTACTGTCCCATTACTTTTGGTCCCTTAACAAGTGGGAGGCACATATACAAACGGTTGTAATTCCTACACCGTTCACCTGATTTCGATGTAAATATCCTCACATTAAAGCTGACAGTCTGCAGTTAAAGCACATCTTGTTAGTTTCATTTCAAATCCATTGTGGTGGTGTATAGAGCCAAAAATGTTAGAATTGTGTCCATGTCCCAATATTTATGGACCTGACTGTATAGGGGGTCACAGATCTCTATATATAGTGGTGGGAGTCACAAATCTCTATATAGAGTATACAGTGGTGGGGGGTCACACATCAGTATATACAGTATACAGGGGTCACACATTACCAGTGTACATGGGTACCTTATAAACAATATATAGTTGTATGTGTCATACTTGTACACTGTATATAGAGACACCCCCTTCCCTGTCAGGGCCAGCGCTACCATAGAGGCAAGGGGGGAAATTTCCCCCGGGACCCCGACTCCTTAGGGGCCCCCAGCACCGGCCCAGCCGCAACTACTCCTGTATTATCTTATCTATAATTCTATTGTGTGCCTCAGTGCCTGTGTGGTCTGGAGACGGCGCCGCGCCACAGTATTGTAATTAAAACTGGTCTGGAGTCTGGAGTGGAGGGGCCCCCCGCTGGGCGCCGTCAGCCGCTGTGCCTGCGTTGCGCTGCTGGTCTCTTTAAGAGATTCGAGACTGGAGCAGTGGCATGCACAGCACAGGCAGGCACGTCTAGTGTCTGGCTGACGTACGTTGCCACAGGCTCGGCTCCCCCGCCGAGAGAAGAGAACTTGGATTAAACTTAAGGAGCAAGCAAAGCAAGCGCAGCAAGCGCCATTGGCAGCCAGCCAGCCACAGCCCAGAGCCCAGTCTTACTCTGCCAGCAGCACCAGCGAAGGTCCGCCGCCCACAGTCAGAAGGCAGCCAGCCCCCAGCCAAGTTCCAAATTTCCACTGAAGGAACTTGCTTCCAAGAATCCAAGTCCAGTCTACAGAAGTCAGTCATCACAGACCAGTTACAGTTACTGTCTCTGTCTGGTAGGTTCATTGGTTATATTGTTTTGTTGCTAATTAAACTGGATCGGATCCATGATCCATCCATCCATTCCCAGTTTCCCACTCACTGACTTACTTAGTCCCAGGCACCATCTCACCCGTCCGGGCCGGGGCCGTCCCAGTGTACTACTAGCCCGCCCTGCGGCCCTGGTTCTGTTTGTGTTTGGAGTCAGTTGGACTGGAGAAATGTGCATTTGGGGGGGGCAGGGGGGGGGCAGTTTAATCAACCCAGTTGCCTGGGATGGATCCGATCCAGTTTAATCAACCAACCTAACAGTAACTGGTTGGTTGATTAAACTGGATCGGGATCCATCCCAGTCTGGTAGGTTGGTTGATTAAACTGGACCGGATCCATCCCAGGCACCATCTCACCCGTGCCAGTGTACTAGCCCGCCCTGGTTCTGTTTGGACAGTTGGACTGGAGAAATGTGCATGGGGGGGGGGGGTGGAGGGTGGGAAGTGTGCCATCATGATGGAGGGGGGGGATAATGTGAACCGAAGGGGGTGATGACATGACATGGAGGGGAAGAAATGTGACATTGAGGCCCGGGGGGCATCATTGGGGGCACTTTTTACTGACACATTATTAGGTTGCACTATGGGGGCATCTATGAGGGCACTTACTACTGGCACATTATTGGGGGCACTTTTTAGTGGCACATTATTAGGTGGCACTATGGGGGCACTTCTTGCTGGCACATTATTGGTGGGCACTTTTGGGGAATCTACTGGGGCTACAAAGAAGTGGTATGTTATATGGAGGGCTCTGTACAGTGGCATTTTATACTGGGACATATTATGGTGGATACTATGGGGAAGGGGGGAGAGGAATACTATGGGGTCATCTACGGGGGGCACTAACAAGGGGTATTTTATGCTTGCAAATCATTTATGGGTGACACTGAGGGCATCTACTGGGGCACTATATAGGGGCATTTTATACTGGTACATTATGGGGGCACTAGGAGGAAGGGGGAAGAGTAGCACTATGCAGCATTTACTGGGGGCACTATGCAGCATGTTTACTTGTACATGTTGCTTTGCCACTTGCATTTGTTTACAATACGGGACATTAAAGTCAGCAAGTGTCATGTGGGATGGGGGGGGGGGCATATTGTTTTCCGCCCCAGGGCCCCATTTCGGCCCTGTTCCCTGTACACTGTGTATAATGATAATAATGAGATCCTCCGGTGCAGGGGGTCACACATCTCTATATACAGTGTACAATGGTGGTGGCGGTGGTGGGGGTCACATATCACTGCATACAGTATACAGAGGGTCACACATCTCTATATACAGTATACAGTGGTGGTAGGTGTCACATATCACTGCATACCGTATACAGAGGGTCAAACGTCTCTATATACAGTATACAGTGGTGGTGGCGGGGGTCACATATCACTGCATACAGTATACAGAGGGTCACACATCTCTATATACAGTACAGGGAGTGCAGAATTATTAGGCAAATGAGTATTTTGACCACATCATCCTCTTTATGCATGTTGTCTTACTCCAAGCTGTATAGGCTCGAAAGCCTACTACCAATTAAGCATATTAGGTGATGTGCATCTCTGTAATGAGAAGGGGTGTGGTCTAATGACATCAACACCCTATATCAGGTGTGCATAATTATTATCCTTTCCTTTGGCAAAATGGGTCAAAAGAAGGACTTGACAGGCTCAGAAAAGTCAAAAATAGTGAGATATCTTGCAGAGGGATGCAGCACTCTTAAAATTGCAAAGCTTCTGAAGCGTGATCATCGAACAATCAAGCGTTTCATTCAAAATAGTCAACAGGGTCGCAAGAAGCGTGTGGAAAAACCAAGGCGCAAAATAACTGCCCATGAACTGAGAAAAGTCAAGCGTGCAGCTGCCAAGATGCCACTTGCCACCAGTTTGGCCATATTTCAGAGCTGCAACATCACTGGAGTGCCCAAAAGCACAAGGTGTGCAATACTCAGAGACATGGCCAAGGTAAGAAAGGCTGAAAGACGACCACCACTGAACAAGACACACAAGCTGAAACGTCAAGACTGGGCCAAGAAATATCTCAAGACTGATTTTTCGAAGGTTTTATGGACTGATGAAATGAGAGTGAGTCTTGATGGGCCAGATGGATGGGCCCGTGGCTGGATTGGTAAAGGGCAGAGAGCTCCAGTCCGACTCAGACGCCAGCAAGGTGGAGGTGGAGTACTGGTTTGGGCTGGTATCATCAAAGATGAGCTTGTGGGGCCTTTTCGGGTTGAGGATGGAGTCAAGCTCAACTCCCAGACCTACTGCCAGTTTCTGGAAGACACCTTCTTCAAGCAGTGGTACAGGAAGAAGTCTGCATCCTTCAAGAAAAACATGATTTTCATGCAGGACAATGCTCCATCACACGCGTCCAAGTACTCCACAGCGTGGCTGGCAAGAAAGGGTATAAAAGAAGAAAAACGAATGACATGGCCTCCTTGTTCACCTGATCTGAACCCCATTGAGAACCTGTGGTCCATCATCAAATGTGAGATTTACAAGGAGGGAAAACAGTACACCTCTCTGAACAGTGTCTGGAAGGCTGTGGTTGCTGCTGCACGCAATGTTGATGGTGAACAGATCAAAACACTGACAGAATCCATGGATGGCAGGCTTTTGAGTGTCCTTGCAAAGAAAGGTGGCTATATTGGTCACTGTTTTGTTTTTGTTTTTGAATGTCAGAAATGTATATTTGTGAATGTTGAGATGTTATATTGGTTTCACTGGTAAAAATAAATAATTGAAATGGGTATATATTTGTTTTTTGTTAAGTTGCCTAATAATTATGCACAGTAATAGTCACCTGCACACACCGATATCCCCCTAAAATAGCTAAAACTAAAAACAAACTAAAAACTACTTCCAAAAATATTCAGCTTTGATATTAATGAGTTTTTAGGGTTCATTGAGAACATGGTTGTTGTTCAATAATAAAATTAATCCTCAAAAATACAACTTGCCTAATAATTCTGCACTCCCTGTATATAGTGGTGGTAGCGGGGGTCACATATCACTGCATACAGAGGGTCACACATCTCTATATACAGTATACAGTGGTGGCGGGGGTCAGATATCACTGCATACAGTATACAGAGGGCCACACATCTCTATATACAGTATACAGTGGTGGTGGGGGTCAGATATCACTGCATACAGTATACAGAGGGTCACACATCTCTATATACAGTATATAGTGGTGGTAGCAGAGGCCACATATCACTGCATACAGAGGGTCACACATCTCTATATACAGTATACAGTGGTGGTGGGGTCAGATATCACTGCATACAGTATACAGAGGGTCACACATCTCTATATACAGTATACAGTGGTGGTGAGGGTCAGATATCACTGCATACAGTATACAGAGGGTCACATATCTCTATATACAGTATACAGTGGTGGGGGGGGGGTCACATATCACTGCATACAGAGTGTCACACATCTTTATATACAGTATACAGTGGTGGTGGGGGTCACATATCACTGCATACAGTATACAGAGGGTCACATATCTCTATATACAGTATACAGTGGTGGTGGCGGGGGGTCACATATCACTGCATACAGAGGGTCACACATCTCTATATACAGTATACAGTGGTGCTGTGGGTCAGATATCACTGCATACAGTATACAGAGGGTCACACATCTCTATATACAGTATACAGTGGTGGTGGGGGTCAGATATAACTGCATACAGTATACAGAGGGTCACATCTCTATATACAGTGGTGGTGGCGGGGGTCACATATCACTGCATACAGAAAGTCACACATCTCTATATACAGTATACAGTGGTGGTGGCGGGGGTCACATATCACTGCATACAGAGGGTCACACATCTCTATATATACAGTGGTGGTAGTGGGGGTCACATATCACTGCACACAAAGGGTCACACATCTCTATATACAGTATACAGTGGTGGTGGGGGTCAGATATCACTGCATACAGTATACAGAGGGTCACACATCTCTATATACAATATACAGTGGTGGTGGCGGGGGTCACATATCACTGCATACAGAGGGTCACACATCTCTATTTACAGTATACAGTGTTGGTGGGGGTCAGATATCACTGCATACAGTATACAGAGGGTCACACATCTCTATATACAGTGGTGGTGGGGGTCAGATATCACTGCATACAGTATACAGAGGGTCACACATCTTTATATACGGTATACAGTGGTTGTGGGGGTCAGATATCACTGCATACAGTATACAGAGGGCCACACATCTCTATATACAGTATACAGTGGTGGTGGGGGTCAGATATCACTGCATACAGTATACAGAGGGTCACACATCTCTATATACAGTATATAGTGGTGGTAGCAGAGGCCACATATCACTGCATACAGAGGGTCACACATCTCTATATACAGTATACAGTGGTGGTGGGGTCAGATATCACTGCATACAGTATACAGAGGGTCACACATCTCTATATACAGTATACAGTGGTGGTGAGGGTCAGATATCACTGCATACAGTATACAGAGGGTCACATATCTCTATATACAGTATACAGTGGTGGGGGGGGTCACATATCACTGCATACAGAGTGTCACACATCTTTATATACAGTATACAGTGGTGGTGGGGGTCACATATCACTGCATACAGTATACAGAGGGTCACATATCTCTATATACAGTATACAGTGGTGGTGGCGGGGGGTCACATATCACTGCATACAGAGGGTCACACATCTCTATATACAGTATACAGTGGTGCTGTGGGTCAGATATCACTGCATACAGTATACAGAGGGTCACACATCACTGCATACAGAAAGTCACACATCTCTATATACAGTATACAGTGGTGGTGGCGGGGGTCACATATCACTGCATACAGAGGGTCACACATCTCTATATATACAGTGGTGGTAGTGGGGGTCACATATCACTGCACACAAAGGGTCACACATCTCTATATACAGTATACAGTGGTGGTGGGGGTCAGATATCACTGCATACAGTATACAGAGGGTCACACATCTCTATATACAATATACAGTGGTGGTGGCGGGGGTCACATATCACTGCATACAGAGGGTCACACATCTCTATTTACAGTATACAGTGTTGGTGGGGGTCAGATATCACTGCATACAGTATACAGAGGGTCACACATCTCTATATACAGTGGTGGTGGGGGTCAGATATCACTGCATACAGTATACAGAGGGTCACACATCTTTATATACGGTATACAGTGGTTGTGGGGGTCAGATATCACTGCATACAGTATATAGAGGGTCACACATGTCTATATACAGTATATAGTGGTGGTGGCGGGGGTCACATATCACTGCATACAGAGGGTCACACATCTCTATATACAGTATACAGTACAGTGGTGGTGGGGGGTCAGATATCACTGCATACAGTATACAGAGGGTCACACATCTTTATATACGGTATACAGTGGTGGTGGGGGGTCAGATATCACTGCATACAGTATACAGAGGGTCACACATCTCTATATACAGTATAGAGTGGTGGTGGGGGTCAGATATCACTGCATACAGTATACAGAGGGTCACACATCTCTATATACAGTATAGAGTGGTGGTGGGGGTCAGATATCACTGCATACAGTATACAGAGGGTCACACATCTCTATATACAATATACAGTGGTGGTGGCGGGGGTCACATATCACTGCATACAGAGGGTCACACATCTCTATTTACAGTATACAGTGTTGGTGGGGGTCAGATATCACTGCATACAGTATACAGAGGGTCACACATCTCTATATACAGTGGTGGTGGGGGTCAGATATCACTGCATACAGTATACAGAGGGTCACACATCTTTATATACGGTATACAGTGGTTGTGGGGGTCAGATATCACTGCATACAGTATATAGAGGGTCACACATGTCTATATACAGTATATAGTGGTGGTGGCGGGGGTCACATATCACTGCATACAGAGGGTCACACATCTCTATATACAGTATACAGTACAGTGGTGGTGGGGGGTCAGATATCACTGCATACAGTATACAGAGGGTCACACATCTTTATATACGGTATACAGTGGTGGTGGGGGGTCAGATATCACTGCATACAGTATACAGAGGGTCACACATCTCTATATACAGTATAGAGTGGTGGTGGGGGTCAGATATCACTGCATACAGTATACAGAGGGTCACACATCTCTATATACAGTATAGAGTGGTGGTGGGGGTCAGATATCACTGCATACAGTATACAGAGGGTCACACATCTCTATATACAATATACAGTGGTGGTGGGTGAAGGCAAATGTGACTCCATGTTGTCTTCCCTATGATGTACAGAATTGTTATAATATCTCACCTACGCACTTCACATCCTCCCCCACTTTGAGATAGGTTCACTTATCTGTCTCAGGACAGATTCTGGGAATCTCCCAGAATTAGAAAAAATGTTCTAATTCACTCAGGGTCATTCGGCCCAACTGCGTACGTTCTTATATGTAACGTATTACATACCTATAAAGGGGATGTTCCAGTGGTATCTGTATGGGCATCAATGTTTATCATTTATGATTAATTTAATGCTGTTGTTGTGCAAACTTTTCCGTTGCCTATATGAGGCCAAGCTATAGCATAATAAAATTAGAGTGTTTCTCAGTGATTGCCTGTGTGCGTGTCTGTTATTGCCAACTGAGAAACATCTCTCCTGACGTCAGTGACATCAAACCAAGGGGGTCGTAGAGGTCCAGAAAGGTCCAAATCCTTTCAGTTTGGGGGCTACGTCCGGGTTAGAGAAGGCCATCCTCGTGTCCGGTAAGAAAGACATCCCTTTTGTCCACTGCCCGGTCCGAGGGCACTGGCCACATCTCTACCCGTGAGTTTTTATTATGTATCCGGGATACATTGTTAAGCCTTAAAAATAAACTCCGGGAGTTTATAATGAGTTCTTGGAGTACTTCATGAATAAGGCCGGCACTTGGAGTGCCACGCACGGAAAAAAATCTCCGGGAGATTTGTTTTGTGTCAGGGACACATCATAGGATCACATGATCCATTCTGTAAGTTGTTGTGTGTCAGGGACACACTATAGATTCTCCGGGAGAATCTATTTACTTTATCTAACTGTCGACAGAGATTTTTTTTGTACCAGAAGTACATGTAAGAGAACAGTCTCCGGGAGACTGACCTACCTTGGTTTGACGCATGCCTATATTTAGAGTATAAGATACATAGAGTGTTAAGATTAATCTGTTTGTGTTAGAGCTATTGTTCTGTTGGTAAGTGTAAGAACATATCTCACTGTAATATTATCACTCTGTCATTTGATGCATTTTTCTTACTGTGGGTGGAGGAAAATCTAAGTGTGAGTTTCCCCCTCCCAACCAGGGACTGCAAGGCTGCAAATAGTGACAACCTAATCTCATGTTGATTGTAAAGCAGCGCGTTTTTTCATGGACCTCAGACAAAATACAAGACTTTGAGAAACATTTATATGAGAAGGAGGCTGTGGGATACTTTGAGATCAGGAAGATTCAGACCCCCACACATAGTTACAAAAGTTTAGGAGCAAAACCTTGAGTAAACAGCCGAGACATTCATCAGTTGCTCTCAGCCATCTACTGCAGAAGCTGTCTGTTTCAGCGTAATAGACTTGAAAAATGCTTTCTTCTCTATTCCGGTTGATAAGTGGACCAGACTAATTTTGTTTTTTCCTTTGAGGGACGTAAACTCACCTTGTGCAGGATGCACCAGGGATATGCTGATTCACCTGTAGTGTACAGCATTGTCCTCCAAGTCAGTTTAAAACACTGGCACCCCCCCAGGGTTCTGTGCTCTTGCAATACGTTGATTATTTGTTATTTGTGCAGTATGTCAGAGGAGGCCAATGTAACAGATGGTTTATCTTTGTTGAAATGGTTGTCTGAATGTGGACACAAGGTGTCACGCAAGAAAATGCAATGATGTAAAAAGCAAGTTGAATACTTGGGCTTTGTTTTTACAAAAGGGAGAAAGGAGAATCAGCACAGAAAGAGTCCATTCTGTTGCGGGCCTGGTCACCCCGCACACCAAGAAAGAAATGTTATCTTTCCTTGGTATGATAAACTACTGCAGACAATGGATTCCTGATTGCTCCTACTATGACAATGTAATGAGACAAGCCACTCTGGCAGACATGCCAGATCTCATCAGGTGGTCTGAGGAAATGTTTAATGTATTTGATTAATTGAAATGTTCTTTAATGACAAGTCCAGGTTTGGGCCTCCCTGACTACAAACTCACGTTCCACGTATATACTCGACAAAATTGTAAAACCATGGCGGGTGTGCTGACATAATATCACGGAGGCAAGTTCCGTCCTTGTGCTTTTTTTTCAAAGGTGGCTCTGGCATCCGTCCAAGGAATGCCGGCCTGTCTGAGATCTCTTGCAGCCTGTGCTATGATTGCTGAGCTTGCAACGCCACTCACAATAGGACATGAGACTATCCTGTACAGCACACATGTTGTAGTAGGCCTTCTTAAAGGCATGCACACACAGCACATGTCTGGACAAAGACTATCTGGTTGGAAGATTCTACTCCTCAGCAATCCCTCCCTCCAAATATGCAACACACACCTCAGGTCCAGCACCTATCTTGAATGCCCTATTAGGACTTAAAGGACCTGAAGATCACTTGACAGAGGCACAGGATTGTATACACGCCATACAACATGACACAGATATTGTCCTGGGAGCCAGACCCATCATATACCAATCTTCACAAGCAGCAGAATTGCCCTCACAAGAGCATGCATACTACATGAAGGCAAGCTAGTCACCATTTACACTGACAGCAGGTACGCACATGAAGTGGTCTGGGACCACGGGGTCATTTGGCAAAGGAGATGATTCATTGCAGCTGATGGTAAGCACATCTCACATTCACAACTTGTCATACAACTTTTAGAAGCCATAATATTTCCCTGACAGATTGCAATTGTCCACTGCAGGGCGCATACTGGTGGTAAAGATCATGTGTCCCAAGGCAATGCCCTGGCAGACGCGGAGGCCAAGAAGGCTGCACTGATGGCCCCGGCCACATTGCAGATGGTGAAATTAGTACCTCCTTCACTTGAATTAACTCAGATGCTTGTGGATCTCCAGTCCTCAGCTACTGACGATGAAATGGCCAATTGGTGTTATCCAATCTTGCAGAAGAATCCTAGGACAGGATTATTCTGCAAAGAGGGGGAAACATGCATACCACAGCACAGCACCCCTCTGTTCATTGCACATTTTCATGGAGTAGGACACAACAGCATTCAAACAACACACATGCTGCTAGCGCAGAATTTCTATATTACAGGCATTAAACAGTTAGTGTCAGATTATGTGGGAAGGTGAATTTTATGTTGGAGGAACAACCCAAACACCATTGTAACCAGATTAATTAAAACCCTAAGTGAAATTGAAGAAAAAGTTGCTTGTAAGTCTCCTTGTCTTCCACAGGAACCAACTCACCCATTCCGAGTGGGAGATATCGTGCTGATAAATAAATTAAAGAAAGGAAAATTTGCAGGAGACTTCCCCTACGGACCACCGACTATAGTGGTAGCCGCAACCCGCACAGCACTCATGGAAGAAGCACCTACTTGGATCCACGCCACCAGAGTGAAACTGGTAAAGGAGGCACCCCAAAAGGAGTTGATAACGGGGACAGACAGTCCTGACCTCGAAAAAGGACAAAGTAAGGTACTAACGGGGACAGACAGTCCTGACCTCGAAAAAGGACAAAGTAATGTACTAACGGGAGCAGACAGCTCTGACCTCGAAAAAGGACAAAGTAAGGTACTAACGGGAGCAGACAGCTCTGACCTCCACCAGGATGCACTCCCTCAATTCTGGAAGATGGCACAGATGGTCCACTTGGACTGTGGGATTACTGACGATCCTAATGACTCTGCCGGAGGATAACAAAGATGAAGTTGCTATAACTCAGAAAGGTGGAATCACTACCTTCTGTTACAATTCCTCCAGTACTCATGTTGCCACTTACTACTTCTGTTTATGCAGCATAATGAAGTGCAGTCCTTCCACGAGATACTGCAACCACTATAAGAATGGACATACCCTCAGAAACAAACAAACCCCCTCAAACCTCATATCTTAACTTTTTTTTTTTTGAATCAGATCTTTTTTTTTATTGAGCGTTTACAATGCAAATACACTGTTGTACAAATCGCAAACAGAGAAGACACAGAAACATATTTCTCATATGGCTAACATCAATCAAGTTAGTCAACGGTAAGCAGCACTCAAATTTTCACCCATCCCCCCACCCTTCCCTTCCCACCCCAAGTTAGCATCAAAGTTACAAAGGCATACCGCTACACATTCCTATTCAGACGTCGAAACGACAGCCACGGTTCCCATAGTTTCTCAAACTTTGCCGGGCAGCCGCGTTTCTGATACACCACTCTCTCATAACTTAGCATCGTGTCAACTGTACATAAGAATTCGCCTAAGGTGGGCGGCGCTGTCTGTATCCAATGCAAGGCGATTAACTTTCTAGCAACATATAACACTCTTCCAATTGCTAATTTAAGTATCTGACTAGTGGCCAGTTCAGAGACATACCCCAACACACACACTCTAGGGTCAGGCGGTATCCGCACCTTATAAACGTCTTGTATAGTCTGAGTTACCATCTCCCAGTACCTCCCTAACCTCTCACACTTCCACATCATATGCACCAAATCTGCAGAATCCACAGAGCACCTCGGACATTCAGCCGTCGGTCTAAAACCAATGCGGAACAAAAAAACCGGAGTCTTGTAAACCCTGTGGACAATGAACAGCTGCGAGAGTTTACGACCTTCACTCAAGGAAGAGAGAGGTATCGCCTCCAGTATGTCAGACCATTGGTCATCAGTCAGCTCGCCAACATCCTTTTCCCATTTAACCCTAGCCGTCAGCGGATGGGACAGTAAAAACTTGTCGAGCAACAGCTTGTATATACAAGAGATCATACCTCTCCTCGCCCCCCTGGATAAAATCTGGTGTAGCGCAGCATCTCGCCCTGCCACCACAGTCTCGCCCCTAAATGTGGAGTTGTATGCGTGTCTCACCTGTAGGTATTTATAGAAGTGGGCTCTAGGCAAGTCATATACCTCCTGCAATCTGGCGAAGGACATGAAGTTTTTATCCTCCAGAAGGTGGCCCAATCGCAGAATACCCTTCCGTCTCCATGTCCCAAAGTTAGATAAGGAGAGGAACTCAGGCAGCCCGGGATTGTCCCACAGTGGAGTGTACTCCGTATTGCCTACAACCCCTCTTAACTGTTTAACCCTGTTCCACGTGGACTGCATCAAGTGACCCAAATCCCCCATCGGACCCCCTTTCCCAACTCCTTTAGTCTCCAATATCAACATAAGTTCACTAGAGGCCAAACAACGAGTAAACAGCTGACAAGTCACCTCCCTCAATTCTGGTTCTAACCACCCTTTAAAATGTTGGCATTGCGCAGCCAGAAAGTATACCCAAGGGTTTGGCACTGCAAGGCCCCCTTCCGTCTTAGGATACTGCAACGTTTCAAGTTTAATTCTCGGTTGCCCCTTTCGCCATATGAGCTCCCTGAAAGTAGCATTAATTTGATCAAATTTGGACTTTGACAGCCAGACCGGGGAGTTATGTAGCACATAGAGTAGCTGGGGCATCAACACCATTTTAATAAGATTCGCTCTACCCGCCACCGACAGGTACAGTTTACACCATGCCTTGACTTTATTCCTGAGGCTGACAACCAGCGGGTCAAAGTTAAGGCGCTCAAAATCCCGGATTCTAGGGGATACGTGGATACCCAAATATTTAAAGGACACTACGCATGGAATATTTCTTTCTCGCACTGTCTGCGACTGCACTTGCCCGTCAAGCAGCATAATTGCCGATTTACCCCAATTTATCGTCAGACCTGACAGGGCACCGAAGCGGTCAATAATCATCATAGCTGCATCCAAGGATGGACCAGTGTCCCCCAGGAAAAGCAAAGTATCGTCCGCATACATCGCCACTTTATTGTTAACTGTACCATATTGGAACCCCTGAACGTCACATGACCTACGAATCGCTGCGGCTAGCGGCTCAATCGCGACTGCAAATAGCAGAGGCGACAACGGGCACCCCTGTCTAGTGCCCCGGCCCAAACAGAACTTAGGGGACACCCCTCCATTCGCCCTGACACATGCTTTGGGACTAGAGTATAACACTCGGACCCAGGATATGTACTCATCTCCAAACCCCATATGCACCATAACTCTCCACAGGAACCGCCACTCGATGCTGTCGAAGGCCTTGGCCGCGTCTAAAGAAAGGATAGCCCTATCTCCAACATTTTCAGCTGGGAGTTGAATACTGGCGAACACTCTCCGTACATTAATTGACGTAGATTTCTGAGGCATGAAGCCAGTCTGGTCAGAGTGTATGATAGACAAAATCACTTTAGACAGACGCGTGGCCAACACCTTCGCAAGCAACTTAACATCAGTGGAGAGCAAAGAGATCGGTCTATATGAGTCAGGGAGAGAGTGATCCTTGTCCGGCTTAGGGATGACGACTATGAGCGCCTCCTGCATAGACGGGGGCAATACCCCCCCCCCCTCTCTGGAATAATTGAATACCGTCAAAAGTTCCGGGAGCAACACTTCCGCAAAGGTCCTATATACTTCCGCTGGAAGCCCATCTAATCCCGGCGCCTTATCGTTAGCCATAGCCGCTAGTGCCGCCCTCAGTTCCTCCAACTCAATCGGCTCCTCTAACCGCATACAGTCCTCCCTAGACAACTTAGGAAGATTCAATGAAGACAAAAAGGCGTCAATCTCCTCATCTGAGCAGGTTACCTTGGAAGTATACAAAGAGGAATAAAAATTATTCAGTATATTTAAGATACTTTCAGTATCTCGTCTCAAGACACCAGTAGAATCTATCAGGCCAGTAATACATTGCGACCCTTGCTGAGCTTTTGCAATAATCGAGAGCATATGGCCTACACTCTCGCCTTCAGTAAAAAACTGTTGCTTGTAAAACATTCGTTTCCTCTCCGCAACTTCCAAGAGGTGACACCTCAGCTCCTCCTGCCTAGCCTTTAAAGCATTGCCTGTTAGATCAGACGGGTTTAGCACAAAGGCCTCCTCCGCTAGTTTCATGCTGTCATGTTTCTGTAAGTCAAGCTGCCTAGATTTAGATTTGATCTGACTGACTGATTTAATAAGGGAGCCCCTGAGGAAGGCTTTCATCGCCTCCCAAACAACAATCGGAGACGCAGACCCCTCATTGATACTAAAATATTCCCTAAGGGATTGAAGTGTCTCGGACGTGTCCCCCATCAGTGTTAGCCAGAAAGCATTCAAACGCCAATATTTAACCCCCGGCCTGGCTGTCTCCGAAATATCAAGGGCGACACTAAATATGGAATGGTCTGACAAGGTCCTGGCAAGATACTCTGAGTTCTGTACAAACGGAAACATGTGAGCATTCACCAAACCCAGATCTATTCGTGACAGGGAGCCATATGTCGAGGAGCAACACGAATACCTCCTGTCTAAGGGGTGGGTCTCTCTCCAAACGTCCGTCAGACCTAGCTCCCTCAGTAGTCTCGCAAACGGAGTTACACCTGTAGTACTACCACTAGCTGTAATCTGGCATCTATCAAGCGAGCTGTCGAGCACATTATTAAAATCTCCCACTATTAACATTGGAAGTTCAGAAAATTCTGCCATAAACTCCATAAGCTTCCTCAAAGGTACCGAGGAAAATGGCGGGGGTATATAGATTGTCGCCAACACCATTCTTAAACCATGCACCACACAGTGAATCCCAATAAATCTACCCTCCTCATCCACACAGACCCTAAGGCATTCAAAGATAATATTCTTATGAACCAGGACACTAACCCCCCTGGAATGCGAGGAGAAGACGGAGTGCACCGAATAACCCAGCCACTGCTTTTGCAGAACATGTACAGACTGTTTGGTCATATGCGTTTCCTGCAGACATACTATTGCTGGCTGATATCTAGATAGGTAACGGAACAAACCATGTCTCTTTGTGGCATCCGCCATTCCCCTCACATTCCAACTAAGTATTCTAGTAACAGGCCCCATAAAAATGCATACATAAAGAAAAGTAGGATAGTGATCCATTCATCTCCACCTCCCAGCAGCTGCAAGAAAAAGTTGCGTCAATCATCAGATTACAATCTCCTGTACGTTTCAACATCTTCGAAATGCCAACAATAACCCATTTGACAGTATTAGCCCCCACTGACCCCTCCCCCCCACCCACCCAACCCAACCCACATAATAAACATAGGTAGCATAACCAGACATTCCAGTGAACCTGGGGCCAACAATGTGAACTTGGCCCAACAGCGCCTGAAGCAGCACAGCATCCGGCAAGATACCATACTCAGGCACAATAAGAAAGTGGGGAGCAACCAAGGGCGTATATGCTCTACCCACAATGCGTCTTCAGCAACCGGCATAAGACGAAAGTGAAACGTCCACAACGGTGAATGGACAGTCCAGGGGACAGCAAACCTCCATCCAGGAACAGTCATGTCCAACAGTCTCAAGTGTCAGTTGATGGAATCCTGAGGTGACGTTCGTTTTGGTCCAGCCACTTGACCGCAGCATCCGAATCTTCAAAGAACACCGCGGATCCAAACGCCACCACCCTGAGCCTGGCCGGGAACATCATGGAATATTGGATTTGCAAGTCTCTCAGCCTCCGTTTAATCTCCACAAAGCGAGCCCTCTTCTTTTGTACATCCGACGAATAATCTGGGAACAGAGACACCTGAACCCCATTAATTTTCAAGTCAGGGTGAGACCTTGCAGCTCTCAGTATAGTGTCTCTATCGCGGTAGTGCAGGATTTTAGCTAGTATTGGGCGTGGCGGACGCCCTGGAGGTAGGGGCCGGGTAGGGACCCGGTGCGCTCGTTCAACCGCATAAAGTGCAGAGAGTCCATTATCACGGAATTTTTCCGCAAGCCATTTTTCAATAAATTCAGTAGCCTCTGGGCCTTCAGACTTCTCAGGTATTCCCACCAGCCTAATATTGTTGCGGCGAGAGCGGTTTTCAAGGTCGTCGGTTTTCGCATAAAGCGCCGCTATGTCCTTAGACGCAGCCCGGCTCTCTCTCTGTAGGGTAACGGCCCCATCCTCCAGATCCGAGACCCTCCTCTCTTCCTCTGAAGTGCGTTCAGCTACCTTATGCAGGTCATGACGAATAATGGAGATATCAGCTTTTAGGCTTCCAATATTGATATTCATGGATTGGAGGGTGACATTGCAGTTAGCAATAGCAGCCATTATATCCTTCAAGGTAGGCTCAGGGGCATTCAACTCTGGCAGACTTTTCTCATTGCTGCTCAGACTAGTGCTCGCCCCCCCCCTCTTGCTGGCCGAGGGGCTGCTGCTCATCAGCACAGGGGCCATCCTGCTCCCCTATGCCCGCATGTACTGGTGCCAGGGCATCATCTTCTCCCCACTCATGACTGGGGGACTGATAGGGCTTGTGAGCGAAGCGCTCCAGCCGCGCTGCAGCTCCCTGACTCACCGCCGCCCTCAGGTCAGGCCAGTCCTCCTTCTCGGCGCCATCTTGGAAACGGCTCTCCCTCTCGGCTCGGCTCGGCGTCTTGCCCCTTTTTGCCGGCATGTCGCTGGAGTATTGCACCGGACCGCTGCTTAAGTAAGTCCCCCGCTTCTCCCGATGATTACAGCACAAAATGCCACCGCTGAACGGATAATAGGTAGGATTATCGCCGGAGCTGGTGCGCCGTGCGTCCTACTCCATGCGCCGCTAGGCTCCGCCCCCCATATCTTAACTTTTAACAATATGAGAACAATATCTGACCCAACATATGAAGAGGCTCTTGCAGCAGAAACTGGGTTCTCTGATGCCAACCTATGGTTAGATTGGATGAAGTACAGTGCAGCTTCAGTAAATAAAAGTAATTGTTATATATGTGGGACCGCTAAGCCTCACCTAGGTACTGTGCCCTTAATATTGCCCTCTAGTGTTGAGGAATGTTTTTTGCAATTATTCTCAACTTTATCTAGTAACCAGTCTGCATGTGAAGAATGGAAGCAAAAATACCCACTCCTCATAAAAGCTCTCCGCCCTGGTGCAGGTATACATATCTATCCTGGTAACTATACCTGCCACAGAAAGGAGATCAAGGAAGATTCCTGGGTAATTTCACTGAAGGATACTGTGCAACTTACAGTGAATCAGATACCTCCCTCCCCACAGAATCAAGTATACTCGATTGGAGATGTATATTGGATCTGTGGGGATGGAAAGATAAGATCTAGACTAGAGGGTTCCTGGAAAGGTGAATGTGCCCTTGCTAAAGCCATCATGAACATACATATCTTCACTGAAAATGAAAAAGACACCAACACACATATACGCAACCGTCGCGCCCTCCCAAAAGGTAGCTTCGACCCACACGTATATATTGATGCAATCGGGGTCCCAAGAGGGGTCCCTGATGAATTCAAGGCCAGAAGTCAGGTGGCAGCAGGATTTAAATCCATAATTCCCCACATAACAATCAACAAAAATGTAGACTGGATCAACTATATTTACTATAATCAGCAAAGGTTTGTAAACTACACCAGGGTTACAGGGTGTATCAGAACAGTTACAGGCAGATTCCATTATGACATTCAAAAACCGCATGGTACTCGATATGATACTTGCAGAAAGAGGTGGTGTCTGTAAGGTATTGACAGACTCCTCATCATGCTGCACGTTCTTACCCCAACACCAGCCCTAATGGTAAGGTCACACTGGCAATAAAGAAACTCGAGGATTTATCAATCGAGCTCAAAAGAAACTCAGATTTCGATAACTCTTGGGATCATTATTTTGGCTGGTTCACTACCTGGAAACAGGCACTTGTACAGTTGGGAATCATTATCCTGATAATTATTATAGTAATAGCAATAGTTGCAACATGTATCATACAATGTGTACGGAAACTGATAATGAAAGGAGTATCAAATATGTCATTTTATGAAACTCTGCTGCCTAATCCTGAAGACAACTGACATGAAGGATATAGAAAATATCTGGCGGTATACAGGGAAAAGAGCAAGGGTAAGAACCATATTATCTAAGAAATGTGGTTCTAAAGAGGGGATTGGAGGCAAATGTGACTCCATGTTGTCTTCCCTATGATGTACAGAATTGTTATAATATCTCACCTACGCACTTCACATCCTCCCCCACTTTGAGATAGGTTCACTTATCTGTCTCAGGACAGATTCTGGGAATCTCCCAGAATTAGAACAAATGTTCTAATTCACTCAGGGTCATTCGGCCCAACTGCGTACGTTCTTATATGTGACGTATTACATACCTATAAAGGGGATGTTCCAGTGGTATCTGTATGGGCATCAATGTTTATCATTTATGATTGGTTTAACGCTGTTGTTGTGCAAACTTTTCCATTGCCTATATGAGGCCAAGCTATAGCATAATAAAATTAGAGTGTTTCTCAGTGATTGCCTGTGTGCGTGTCTGTTATTGCCAACTGGGAAACATCTCTCCTGACGTCAGTGACATCAAACCAAGGGGGTCGTAGAGGTCCAGAAAGGTCCAGATCCTTTCAGTGGGGGGGGTCACACATCACTGCATACAGAGTGTCACACATATCTATATACAGTATACAGTGGTTGTGGGGGTCACATATCACTGCATACAGTATACAGAGGGTCACACATCTCTATATACAGTATACAGTGGTGGTGGGGTCACATATCACTGCATACAGTATGCAGAGGGCCACACATCTCTATATACAGTGGTGGTGGGGGTCACATATCACTGTATGGGGGGGGGGGTCCACATATCACTATATACAGTGTGCAGGAAGGAGAGGGCACAAATTTACAGATGAGACCAGTGACTGCAGCTGATATCACTGACCTCAGTCATATTGACAGCTCGGAATGGGTTAAACTGTTGGTCTGGCTGTAATAAACATGTCTGTGATAAGATCACAGTGCAGAGGGGCCATAAACAGGACAGACACTGGGATTTCTCACAGTTTGTGTTCCACAGCAACTTCCTGGCTCTGCTACATCCTCACATACAGCAGTAGCCTCTTAGTACAGGAGACAGAGTGGATGGAGTCTACAGACAGTCAGCTTCCATCAGCCTTCAGAGCTTCTCCTCACAGTCTCCCTTTCTCCTGCAAAAGTTTCTTTATTTCTACTTGTATCTTCCTGCTAAGCCCCTCTAGCCCTTTACAACCCGGAGTGTCAGCCACAGAAGGAAAGCACATATGATACAAGCAGGGTGATTTAGGACCCAGGGAGCAGCACCCTTTAACCAAACCAGACAGTAAGGCTAGGTCTACACTATGACATTTGTCGCACCAATGTCACGCAACATCTTTATTCGCGACATGCTGCAACTGTGATGCGACAGTCGCAAAAAATCCATTCGAGATAGATTTTTCTGCGACTGTCGCGTCGCAGTCGCAGCATGTCACATTGCGACACCATAGACTACCATTATAAAAATTGTCGAGCTACATTGGTGCGACAAAATGTTGCGCGACAAATGTTGCAGTGTAGTTGTGCCCTATCTGTCGCATGTCGTCATGTAGACCTAGTCTAACACAGACTCAGACAAGGACGACACATTAAAAAGTTCTCACCATCCACAGCTCCCTCCTGAACCGACCCAGAGGCAGAGGATGTAGTCGCCATAGCTCTTCTATGGGGGCCCGAAGATGGCTCAACCACAGAATATGGGAACCTCTCAACAGGCAGCCCCATTAACTTTTCCCCTGCTTACACTCCTGTGCCGGAATTCTGGCTGTCAGCTTCCTCTTCCTCTTGTACGCGCCGGTGTTGCTCCCTGAAGAGGCCAACGTTTTCCATCCTGGCAGGCCGGCCACTCTGTACCCCAACCTCGCTGCTCCTGGAGGAATTGCTTCCAGCAGATGGCACTGCCTCGCTCCCACTTCTGCCGGCGCCCCGCCTTAGGAGGAGGAGTGTAAGCGCTTCTAGCTCTTATGGCTCTATTGCAGTGGAGCGCAGCCAACTCCTCCAGGCACCGCCGCAGCCAGTCTTCTCCGCCGGCAGCCTCCACCTTCTTAATCAGCTGGCGCAGCAGGACGTCCATGGCGCAGGTCCAGCGATGCTCCCCTTCTTCTTGAAACTGGCCGCGAACCTCTGAAGCACCTGCTAAATAAAGGGGACAAGCTTCCCGCCACAAACATGTCAACAAATCCCAGGGCTGTTGTGAGGAATATGGATTATTATTTAATGTCAGCCATGTTCCCACACCAGACATCTACTGTCAGATACCAGAGGTAGTGAACTCCACAGGGGGGGCCCTGCTTCAAAGCCCAGCCAAATTGCAGAGAACTTCTAGCAGGCCACCTTTGTTTACAATTTTTCACCTCCATTCAGATAGCACGGATCCTGCAGGAAAACTTCCCTGCAGGGGGCCTAAGCCTTTCACCACTTCAATTAAATTATCACACATATTGGAACCGGCGATTCATAAGGAATTATGAATCGCCCGTGCATCACATACATAAACCAGATACATATTTGCGTCCCTGTGGCCACAATGAACAGGCCAGTGGTCATAGTTTGGTGGTGGGATGCGAGGGAGGGGAGATATACATATCTCCCCACAGAAACCAAATAACTGTACCATGCTTGAATCCATTGGTCCCAGAACCATCTCCCTGCAACATTCTGGTCTTCAGCCATGAGCTCTAGTCGGTTTTGTGACTCAATTTCTCCCCCCCCCATGCACATTTCTCCAGTCCAATTGACTCCAAACAGAACCAGGGCGGGCTAGTACACCACTGGCACAGGTGAGATGGTGCCTGGGATGGATCTGATCCAGTTTAATCAACCAACCTACCAGACTGGGATGGATCACAATCCAGTTTAATCAACCAACCAGTTACTGTTAGGTTGGTTGATTAAACTGGATCGGATCCATCCATCCCAGGCACCATCTCACCCGTCCCAGTGCCAGTATACTAGCCCGCCCTGGTTTTGTTCTTGGAACTGCCTGCTCCCGGTGACCGCATGTGTTTCAGAGCAATAAGGACAGATAAGGACTTACCTCTGCATCGCCGGACTTGGGAATAAAGATTGCAGATCGCATGTGTTCGTCAGCGAACACTGCGAACTGGCCATCACTGCCTGTCACACCTGTGACAGGTGTTAGAAGGTCTGAAAGACTGACTGCACATGAGTGATCTGATAGCCTCTTTTGGTTTCACTTTGTCTGTGTGTTGCTGGTATGTCCACACCTCCTGTTCATGTGTGGATCATGTGACCTTTCCCTCTTCCCTATTTAGTCTGACTTTACCCATCACTCCTTGCTCTGGATAGCTTTATTTGGTTTTGGAAGAGCTAGAGTGTGGTTCTTGTTGAAGTCCTGTTCATCCATTATCCTCAGAAGTTAAGTCTTCCACTTGTTGTTTTGTATTCACCCCCCCCCCCCCCCCCCGGTTGTTTACTAGGCCTCAGCGAGACGATGGTTCCTTCACCAGGGAAGGAACAGGTTGTCTCTGCCCTGTCATTATCTTTAAGGCATCCGAGGGTCACCAGGGTTTTCTAGGTTCCTGTGTATGGGCTTCTCTACCATCGAGAGGTGCTAATACAGATAGAAGTTAGGGCCAGGAGCAGGGTTTTATAGGTGGCTACCCTTTTCCTTTCCAAACGGTGAGACCTAGTGTCTTTCCCCTTCCTTCTTGTTGTCTTTTGGTGTTTTCACCTAATACATCTGTGACAGCACCGCCGGGTACTATAGGGGTTCATGCCCCACTATAGTAGCCTGGTGAGGCCCCTTACAGACCACACCAGGAAGAAGCTGCCCTCCGCAGTCGATTGGACAAATGGAGGACGCCCTTTCCAGCTTCCCCTACCCAAGGCCGCCGACTTCATGTGGCCATTTATAGTACTGATGCCAATAATTGTGGCCTCTGTGTCATGCTCAGTTAGGGTGACTCCATTGGTCAGGAATGAAGGGGAGTTGGGTATGCGGGAGCCTTGCGCTCCAGCCGTACCACGGTGCCATTCGCCACCAGAGAGGGTGCGGATCGGCACACGGGGGAACACCGGAATGTGCTGCCCCTAGTGCCCTCTAAAAGGGGGAGGTGTGAAGAATATGGATTATTATTTAATGTCAGCCATGTTCCCACACCAGCCATATGCTGTCAGATAGCGAAGGTAGTGAACTCTACGGGGAGCCCTGCTTCAAAGCCCAGCCAAATTGCAGAGAACTTCTAGCAGGCCACCTTTGTTTACAATTAATCACCTCCATTCAGATAGCACGGATCCTGCAGGAAAACTTCCCTGCAGCGGATCTAAGCCATTCACCACTTCAATGAAATTATCAGACATATTGGAACCGGCAATTCATAAGGAATTATGAATCGCCCGTGTATCACATACAAAAACCAGATACATATTTGTGTCCCTTAGGCCACGAGTGGGATGCCAGGGAGAGGAGATATACATATCTTCCCACAGAAACCAGCGAACGGTACCATGCTTGGATCCTACTGGTAGCCGGAACCTAGGCGGATCCATTGGTCCCAGAACCACCTCCCTGCGACATTCTGGTCTGGAGTCATGAGCCCTAATCGGTTTTGTGACTCATTTGCTGCCATCCCCAGAAGAGGGGGAGTAGACTCCTCCCTGAGGCCTGGAGGGGATGAGCCGGCTATAGGTCAAAAGGATTGTGCCAGCAAGCGGGTGTGTCTTTTCTCTGAAGGGGGGTCACATCGTGCCATGTGTTTAGAGGGACCAGCAAACTGCTGACATCACTGCCTGCCATGTGACTACATGACTCATCCATCTGGTAAACTGACTTTTTGCTCGGTTTAATCCTGTTTGTACCATACTACCTGTATTTGCAACCTCAGACCACTGTATATATTCTTTGTGTGTATAGTGTTATTTCTAGCGAGCCCTTAAGGCGATTAAATATATAATTTAATCTTGTGCTGTCTTGTATCTCGATCACGAATCCCCATGACTGTGTTTCGACCTAGTTATACGCTACTGCGGGTTGGTTTCTCACCGAATATTATCTTGTTAGCGGGCTTATATCAAACGAGAAACTGGTGGCAGTATACCCGGGCTGAGGAAGCGCTGTTTCAATGGGGCAGTGAAAAGGCTCCCTCAGCTTTTTGCCTCTCTGTGCCCGTGTGGACAGGAGGAGTCTGTGAACACTGTACTATGCTGACCTTACCTGTTCCTCAGGAACGGCGTAACATCACGCCTTGGTAACCAGTGACTATACTGTATCTCGTTGGCTCTACGTATTTGACGTCTGGCGGCAGCGGGGTGCGGTATATGTCACAGCTGGATTTCTCCCCGAGTAACCAATCAGAATTGGATATTCAGAGCCCAGCATTGACAGCAAAGACTGGAACAAACTGATTACCTCAACACCTCAGCCGCAATTTCAGGTAATTCTGAAAACTAAAAAAGAGCGGGAAAAAGGGGATAAGAAAAGCAAACACTATATACAGTACAGACCAAAAGTTTGGACACACCTTCTCATTCAAAAAGTTTTCTTTATTTTCATGACTATGAAAATTGTAGATTCACACTGAAGGCATCAAAACTATGAATGAACACATGTGGAATTATATACATAACAAAAAAGTGTGAAACAACTGAAAATATGTCATATTCTAGGTTCTTCAAAGTAGCCACCTTTTGCTTTGATTACTGCTTTGCACACTCTTGGCATTCTCTTGATGAGCTTCAAGAGGTAGTCGCCTGAAATGGTTTTCACTTCACATGTGTGCCCTGTCAAGGGGTTGGGACCATCAGTTGCCTTGTGGAGAAGTCAGGTGGATGCACAGCTGATAGTCCTACTGAATAGACTGTTAGAATTTGTATTATGGCAAGAAAAATTGGGAAAACTGTGAAAGTGTCCCCAAGTGCAGTCACAAAAACCATCAAGCGCTCATATTCGGGTCACCCAAGGAAAGGAAGACCAAGAGTCACCTCTGCTGCGGAGGATAAGTTCATCCGAGTCACCAGCCTCAAAAATCGCAGGTTAACAGCAGCTCAGATTAGAGACAAGGTCAATGCCACACAGAGTTCTAGCAGCAGACACATCTCTAGAACAACTGTTAAGAGGAGACTGTGTGAATCAGGCCTTCATGGTAGAATATCTGCTAGGAAACCACTGCTAAGGACAGGCAACAAGCAGAAGAGACGTGTTTGGGCTAAAGAACACAAGGAATGGACATTAGACCAGTGGAAATCTGTGCTTTGGTCTGATGAGTCCAAATTTGAGATCTTTGGTTCCAACCACCGTGTCTTTGTGCGACGCAAAAAAGGTGAATGGATGGACTCTACATGCTTGGTTCCCACCGTGAAGCATGGAGGAGGAGGTGTGATGGTGTGGGGGTGCTTTGCTGGTGACACTGTTGGGGATTTATTCAAAATTGAAGGCATACTGAACCAGCATGGCTACCACAGCATCTTGCAGCGGCATGCTATTCCATCCGGTTTGCGTTTAGTTGGAACATCATTTATTTTTCAACAGGACAAGGACCCCAAACACACCTCCAGGCTGTGTAAGGGCTATTTGATCATGAAGGAGAGTGATGGGGTGCTGCGCCAGATGACCTGGCCTCCACAGTCACCGGACCTGAACCCAATTGAGATGGTTTGGGGTGAGCTGGACCGCAGAGTGAAGGCAAAAGAGCCAACAAGTGCTAAGCATCTCTGGGAACTCCTTCAAGACTGTTGGAAGACCATTTCAGGTGACTACATCTTGATGCGCATCAAGAGAATGCCAAGAGTGTGCAAAGCAGTAATCAAAGCATAGGGTGGCTACTTTGAAGAACCTCAAATATGACATATTTTCAGTTGTTTCACACTTTTGTTATGTATATAATTCCACATGTGTTAATTCATAGTTTTGATGCCTTCAGTGTGAATCTACAATTTTCATAGTCATGAAAATAAAGAAAACTCTTTGAATGAGAAGGTGTGTCCAAACTTTTGGTCTGTACTGTACAGTCGTGGCCAAAAGTTTTGAGAATGACACAAATATTAGTTTTCACAAAGTTTGCTGCTAAACTGCTTTTAGATCTTTGTTTCAGTTGTTTCTGTGATGTAGTGAAATATAATTACATGTACTTCAAAGGCTTTTATCGACAATTACATGACATTTATGCAAAGAGTCAGTATTTGCAGTGTTGGCCCTTCTTTTTCAGGACCTCTGCAATTCGACTGGGCATGCTCTCAATCAACTTCTGGGCCAATTCCTGACTGATAGCAACCCATTCTTTCATAATCACTTCTTGGAGTTTGTCAGAATTAGTGGGTTTTTGTTTGTACACCCGCCTCTTGAGGATTGACCTCAAGTTCTCAATGGGATTAAGATCTGGGGAGTTTCCAGGCCATGGACCCAAAATGTCAATGTTGTGGTCCCCGAGTCACTTAGTTATCACTTTTGCCTTATGGTACGGTGCTCCATCGTGCTGGAAAATGCATTGTTCTTCACCAAACTGTTTTTGGATTGTTGGAAGAAGTTGCTGTTGGAGGGTGTTTTGGTACCATTCTTTATTCATGGCTGTGTTTTGGGGCAAAATTGTGAGTGAGCCCACTCCCTTGGATGAGAAGCAACCCCACACATGAATGGTCTCAAGATGCTTTACTGTTGGCATGACACAGGACTGATGGTAGCGCTCACCTTTTCTTCCTGATGCCTCAAACAATCAGAAAGAGGTTTCATCGGAGAATATGACTTTGCCCCAGTCCTCAGCAGTCCATTCACCATATTTTCTGCAGAAGATCAATCTGTCCCTGATGTTTTTTTTGGAGAGAAGTGGCTTCTTTGCTGCCCTTCTTGACACCAGGCCATCTTCCAAAAGTCTTCGCCTCACTGTGCGTGCAGATGCGCTCTCACCTGCCTGCTGCTATTCCTGAGCAAGTTCTGCACTGGTGGCACTCCGATCCCGCAGCTGAATACTCTTTAGGAGACGATTCTGGCGCTTGCTGGACTTTCTTGGACACCCTGAAGCCTTCTTAACAAGAATTGAACCTCTTTCCTTGAAGTTCTTGATGATCCTATAAATTGTTGATTGAGGTGCCATCTTAGTAGCCACAATATCCTTGCCTGTGAAGTTATTTTTATGCAACGCAATGATGGCTGCACGACTTTCTTTGCAGGTCACCATGGTTAACAATGGAAGAACAATGATTTCAAGCATCACCCTCCTTTTAACAGGTCAAGTCTGCCATTTTAACCCAATAAGCCTGACATAATGATCTCCAGCCTTTTGGTCGTCAACATTCTCACCTGAGTTAACAAGACGATTACTGAAATGATCTCAGCAGGTCCTTTAATGACAGCAATGAAATGCAGTGGAAAGGTTTTTTTGGGATTAAGTTAATTTTCATGGCAAAGAAGGACTATGCAATTCATCTGATCACTCTTCATAACATTCTGGAGTATATGGAAATTGCTATTATAAAAACTTAAGCAGCAACTTTTCCAATATTTATGTAATTCTCAAAACTTTTGGCTACGACTATATATGTGTGTATATATATATATATATATATATATATATATATATACGCACACACACACACACACACATAGATACATACATACATACAGTGCCTGTGTCCCCCCAAGCTAAACGCTCTAGGGGACTATTCATTCACTTGAATGGGGCTGAGCTGCTCCTGCCACGTGAACGATGAACAGGTCGTTACTCAGCCTAGAAAAAGCTGAGAGAAGGCAGTATCGCTCACAGAAATGCCTGTGCCTTCTTAAACAACTGATCGGTGGGGGTCCTGTGTGTCAGACCCCCACTGATCAGATACTGGGGACCTATTTTGAAGATAAGTCATCAGTTATAAAATCTTGGAAAAGCCCTTTAATCATGTAGAGAGGTCAAGGTCACTAGCTTTGGGGTCTAGCATAGAGGGGGTTAATAGTATTGGTCAGCTTGTTAAAGGTGTTGGCCACCGTTAATATAAAAAGAGTAAAGTGCCCCAGACAATAACTAAAGCCAAGAGGTATTTGTTTAATGACAGATATACTGTGTATATATCATGCTCCCATTGATGAGAGGCTGTGTGGGTGAAGCAGCTGCAAAGTGAAACAAAAAATCCCACCATGCATCACTGCACGCATCTTCAGAGGGGGAGTCACATGAAATCCCTGGACAACTGTGATACCATTGTAACAACATCAGTGCTTTTAGACCTCATGCGCATAACCATAGCCTGTCCATGCTGGTATTGTGGCCTGCAAACAGGGGGTCCACAATATACAGGCACCAGCCGTGTGTGCATCGTATCACTGATGCAGACCCATTCACTTGAATGGATCTGCAATCCGGAAGGTGCAGTGCAGAATGGAAACACATATCGGAAGACCACGGAAGCTCTATGAAGTGCTTCCGTGGGTTTTCTGTCCTTGCCGCCACACTGCAAAAAAGTAGTGCATGTACTGCTTTTTTGGGTGCAAACCTGGATGTGGATTGCAGACCCAAAAGTGAATGGTTTCTCATGTGCAAACAGTGGGCATACGGTTGGTGCCCATGTATTGCAGGCCACAAAGTATATATTATACCTCCCAACCATCCAGGATCTGGCGGGACAGTCCCAGATTTCAGTGGCTGTCTGGCAATCCCGGTATGGGGGTGGTATGTCCCACTCTCCGGCAGGAAGCAAAGACAGCTGCCTATAACGATTAGGCAGAGACCTGTCCATCGGCTCCCTGCTCCATCACTCCTCTCCCCTGCCAGCACTCTACACTGCTTGTCTGGGCAGGGGGCGGGGCCAGCCAACAGCTCTGTGTATTCTGCTGCTGCTGAGGAACGAGGTGAGTATGTGGAGTTTTAATTATTTTTTTTTACTGCCTGTGAAGGGGTCGCAATCCGGGGCATATTACTGCGAGGGGGGTACAACTGGGCATATTACTGTGAGAGGACACAGTCCTGGGCATATTACTGTGAGGGGGAACATAACAAGGCACATTACTGGGCATATTATTGTGAGGGGGCACACATCTGGGCATCGCTATTGTGAGGAGGCACATATCTGGGCATAACTAGTGTGAGGGGGCACATATTTGGGCACTGCTACTGTGAGGATGCACATATCTGGGTATCGCTACTGTGAGGATGCACATATCTGGACATCGCTACTGTGAGGGGGCACATCTGGGCATCGCTACTGTGAGGGGGCACATATCTAGGCATAACTACTGTGAGGGGGCCCCATATATCTGGGCATAGCTACTGTGAGAGGGCACATATCTGAGCATAACTACTGTGAGGGCAAATATCTGAGCATAACTGCTGTGAACGAGGCACATATCTGGGCATAATCTGTGAAGGGGGCACAATGCTTGCATAACTACTGTGTGATGGCATAAAGGGAAATAATTACTATGTGGGGGCATTTAGGGGACTTGGTGGGATTTGGTGTTTAGTTCTGTTGTGGACCGAGCTAGAGGTGTGGCCTAGTGCGAAAAAAAATTGACGTAGTGCGTTTCACGCACTCCCAACATACTGTCCCTCTTCCTTCTTTTCAAAAGTTGTGAGGTATGATATATATTGTGGGGACTCGCTCTGGTACACAGGATTAGCAGACACAGTATAGAGGCAACAACAAGTTATTTGGATCAAACAGTTCAGTGTTTTATTCACACTTTAGGCAAGAGACAAAACAAGCAGTCATATTCAAACAAAAAGTCACCTTACGGTTTTGGTGGTAATTCACACCGTGCAGCAATTCTGCCTCAAAGGGTCCTTGCTGATAGCAGCACCAACCTGTTTTCACGCCAAACAGGTAGCAAGCCTTCATCCAGACACAAGGCTCCAGGAACCCAACACGAAGACATTGCTTCTGAGCCCAGCTGCCTACTTAAGGACAGCCAGGTGCTGAGAAAACACGGACCGGCATTTAAAATCCGGTCTGGTATTTGACCTCACCTGGCTGCATCAGCCCAGCTGCACATGCTGGAAGGAAAATACCTGTTTTCCCAGACCAAACCTCTCACTGTGTCACATACCCCCCCCCCCCCTAGTTCAACCCTGAGGGGGTGAACACACGCCAGACAGTGTACCCGGGACAATGGCCTGCCCTGTGTTCCACCGAAAACTTTACGTTTTGTAGGGAGACAAACCATCGGGTGACCCGGACATTTATGTCCTTGGCTTAGCTCATCCACTTAAGAGGGGAGTGGTCAGTCACCAGGTGGAATTTTCTCCCCAATAAATAATAGCGGAGAGATTCTAGTGCCCACTTGATAGCCAGGCACTCTCTCTCCACTATACTATACCAGGTCTCGGCTGGGGTGAGCTTACGGCTGAGGAAGACAACGGGATGCTCCTCCTCCACTTCCTGAAACAGTACAGCACCGACGCCTACTTCGGAGGCATCGGTCTGTACTATAGACTCCCTTTTAAAGTCGGGCGTCACCAAAACCAGGGACCCGCACAGGGCCGACTTCAAAGCGGAGAAAGCCTCTTCCGCCCGATCATCCAAGCAAACCATCACTGACTTGTATCCCTTCCAGAGTCCTGTCAAAGGCGTGGCTAGAGTAGCAAAGTGGGGAACAAACCTCATGTAATAACCCACCATTTCCAGGAATGCCTTTATTTGCCTAGTGGTGACAGGTTGGTGCCAATTCCGTATCACCTCTATTTTGTTCACTTGGGTTTTGATGACTCTGCGCCCAATGACATACCCCATGTCATGGTGGGGAGCGGGGGAAACTCCCCACCGTACAATGTCACCAGGTACTAGGCCGTAGGCAGGGAAAAGGGAGCTGGTCACCTCCTAAAGCTTCCCTAAAATTGCCCTAGAGTAAGGGGGCACATACCCACGAACCTAAACGTCTAGGAATCCCTGCATCGCCCTCAACATAGTGACAAGGCAGAGACCTCCTGTTCATCCATCACCATGGATGAAAGGCGTCTACAGCGGCCCAGAAGCAGACAGGGAGAAAGACAATGCAGCAACTGCACGGCAGGTAAGAACACAATGTAACAACGGAACATCAAACACTTACCTGCCGCAGCAAAGATGGAATAACCACACAACAACAACCTGGACCCCCATGCGGACACCGAAGCAAGGTGGCTCCAGGCAAGGCTGCTAATGTCTTTAGGTTCAGAAGACGAACAGGGAAAATGTCTAGCAGACATGCTGGACACAACATCAACAGACCAGACATGTAACAACGCACAAGACATAACAACCAAATCCCAAATCAAACCCACATCAAACATAGACACATAAGGATGGGTGGAGACATGGAGAAAACATAGGGATGACATTGCTAAAAGACCTTGATGTCCAACAAGGTGGCCCTCAATGACTGGGCAGATGGAATTGCCACAGAAAGGAGCATAGCTTCCAGCCCAAAGCAAGGCTAGAGCACAACTAACCTCCATGCAACAAGCCTAGGCTAAATAGCTCCAAGAGACCACACCTTGATCCACACCTAGTCAGGAAATTAACCCCACACTCACCAAACAGCAGGAAGAATCCTCTAAGGGGACGTGCACGTGCAAACCGAAAACTACTCGCTGCCCCCGGCAACCAGTCTGCACGGCAACCGCGTCATGGTCAAACAATACGACCATGACACTCCCACCCCTCAAAGCCCCCCCCCCCAAATAAAAGGGGAAGCTAGTGGGGAACCCACAAACGGGGGAGGGGAAAAGAAAAAAAAGTTGCAGAATCAGTGTCAGTACAAGCAAGTCTCCCCCAGACTGCTGCCAGCACCCTGGAACCACCAACTAGGAACCAGGAAACCAGCCAATGAACAGTCAGGAGGGACAGCACTGACCACTGCGTCCACACTCAGACACAGTTCAGACACCAGGTAGCAGCCAGCAAACATCCCCGAACCAGCATGCACCACATCGACTGAACCACTGAGAAAAGGACGAGGGGAGACACAAACACAAGTGACGGTTCACACCTACTGCAACCTCAGTTACAGAGAACCACACTGTTAACAGGGTTCCCCTTTCACCCTCCCTTCGGAGGATAAGAATGTGCACCAGAAAACGGCAGGCGACACATGTTGCGCCCTCTTCCGAAGGCAAAATATACTGAGGACCCTAGGCTAAATAGTTCCAAGAGACCACACCCTGATCCACACCTAGTCAGGAAATTAACCCCACACTCACCAAACAGGAAGAATCACCTAAGGGGAAGTGCACGTGCAAACTTAAAACTACTTGTTGCCCCCGGCAACCAGTCTGCATGGCAACTGCGTCATGGTCAAACAATACGACCGTGACACCCCAGGTACTTAGTCTCTTCTAACCCTATCGCGCATTTTTTTGGGTTAGCGGTTAGGCCAGCTTTCCGAAGGGAGTCCACTACAGCCTGCACTTTGGGTAGGTGACTTTCCCAGTCGGTACTGTGGATGACAATATCGTCCAGGTAAGCCGAAGCGTACCGACGATGTGGACGAAGCACAATGTCCAATTACTCGCTGAAAAGTGGCGGGGGCGCCAAGCAGACCAAAGGGTAAGATGTTATATTGATACAGTCCCTCAGGCGTGATGAAGGCAGTTTTCTCTTTGACAGCCTCCATTAAGGGCACCTGCCAGTACCCTTTCATGAGGTCCAAAAAATACCGGGCTTGTCATAACCTCTCAATGAGCTCATCCACCTGGGGCATGGGATACACAATTTGGAAACATTGTTAAGTTCTCGAAAGTTGTTACAAAACCGCAATGTCCCGTCCGGCTTGGGTATCAATACTATAGGACTGGCCCACTCAGTTTTTGACTCCTCAATGACGTCTAGTCGCAACATTAGCTGCACCTCCTCCGATATAGCTTGTCACCGAGCTTCAGGCACCCATATGGTCTTAATCAGACTTTTGCCTGAGGCTCAGTGACATTCTGAATTATGGAAGTGCGTCCAGGGAGGTCCGAGAACACATCCGACTAACGAACTCCCTGGCCTCCTGAGTCTGTTTAGAGGAGAGGCTGTCAGCAATTTTTACTGTGGCAGCCATCTCTCTTGCATGAGACAGAGGGGCCGGTACCTCTTCTAGAAAACCCAGCTGCGGGCTGTCTTCTGTACAGGTTTCCCTGTCTTTCCACGGATTGAGTAAATTCACGTGGTAAACCTGCTCCGGCCTTTGCCGCCCTGGCTGGTGTACCTTGTAGTTTACATCTCCAATTTTCTCAAGTGCCTCGTAGGGCCCCTGCTACCTAGCCAGGAACTTACTGTCCACGGTCGGCACCAGAACCAAAACCCGATCACCCGGGTTAAAGATCCGGACCCGAGTCTGCCGATTATAGACCCCACTCTGGGCTCGCTGAGCTGCCTCCATATGCTCCCTAACAAGAGGCAACACTGTCTCTATCCGATCTTGCATCTGGGTAACGTACTCAATGACACTTTTATGTGGAGTGGGCTGTTGTTCCCACGCCTCTTTGGCCATGTCCAAGAGACCGCGAGGGTGTCTGCCTTATAGCAGTTTGAAGGGCGAGAACCCAGTAGAGGCCTGGGGTACCTCTCGCAATGCGAACATAAGGTAGGGCAGAAGGAGGTCCCAGTCCTTCCCATCTTTAGATCCTACCTTTTTTAACATATTTTTTAATGTTTGATTAAATCGTTCTACCAGACCGTCCGTTTGTGGATGGTAAACGGACGTTCGTAGTTGTTTTATGTGCAGCAACTTACAGAGATCCCTCATCACTTTGGACATAAAAGGGGTCCTTTGGTCGGTCAGAACCTCTTTAGGTAGTCCTACTCAGGAAAACATCTCCATTAATTCCTTAGCTATGAGTTTGGCCGAGGTGTGTCGCAGTGGCACCGCCTACGGGTATCGAGTGGTGTAGTCTAGAATGACTAAGATGTGCCGATGCCCTCTGGCAGACTTCAGTACTGGGCCCATGAGGTCCATAGCAATTTGGTCAAGCAGTACTTCAATAATCGGGAGAGGCACTAGGGCACTACGGAAATGTGGCTGGGAGCTAGATATCTGGCAGGTCGGGCAAGACTTACAAAACTCCTCCATTTCTTTGAATATGCTGGGCCAGTAAAACCGCTGTAGAATACAATCCTGAGTATTCTGCAGCCCCAGGTGACCCCCGAGAACGTGTTGGTCGGCTAGATCTAACACAAGCTTGCGACAAGCCTTGAGGCCACCAACTGTTCAATAGGCTCACCCTGTAGTTGGTTTACCCGATACAACATATCTTGATGAACCACAAAACGGGGAAACACTGACTCTGCCCCAGGTTGCTGTGGTTCACCATCTACTATTAACACATTTTCCCATGCGCAGCATAGGGTTGGGTCCCGACATTGGGCGGTACCAAAATGTATTCCCGGAGACATTGAGGTCTGCCAATTCAGGACCCGGTGGCAAGTCCTCCACGTCTCCCACCATCACACTTAGCGGGGTTGTCTCCACTTCTTTTTTTTTTTTTTTTATGTTAAACCAAGTTTATTTTACAACTCTTCACTACATATCCCAGATGGTGTTGGGAAGCCAAATTTACAGTTTAATCTTCCTCTTCATCATCTCCACCACCTTGTCCTTTCTTGGCATTCTTTCTCTTAGCACGGCCAGGACGTCCACCACCGTATGGTGAGCGCAGAGAGAAGTCAATGTGCTTTTGGGAATCCAAGCGCACAATGAAAGATGGGATGTTAACCACTTGCTTGTGGACACGGATGTGCCTCTGTCTGATCAATACACAGGCATGATGGATGGATTTAGCCAAACCCAACTTGAACACTTGGGTCTGAAGACGCCTCTCCAAGAAATCTTCAATTTTCAAGCCCAGAATGTAATCGAGCTTCATCTTCCCCTCATCCAACACACCAATGCGCACCAAACGCCTAAGCAGGGCATTACCTTCAAACAAACGCTTGAGATCTTTCTCATCCAGAGTCAGCAGTTCTCTGGCAGCTTTGCGAATCTTGGCAAGAGTGAATTTCACCCTCCACACCTCACGTTTGTTACGAAGCCCATATTCACCAATGAGCTTTAAAAAATAAAAATGCTTTACACAGCTTATAAGGGGGATGTCACAGCACAACGGGATTCTAACTGGGGAAGAGGTCAAAGTAATCCTCCTCCTACCACGACCATGGTTGTTGATGGAGGACATGCAGAGCTTTTTCAGTCCTACACATCGCCACAGCCCTTCGGGATCCAGCCTTAGAGAACAACTCGACCGACAGGTGGCAGACTACCTCGCCTTAACTGCAGATATCGACACTCTGAGGAGCGATGAACCCCTTGACTACTGGGTGTGCAGGCTTGACCTGTGGCCTGAGCTATCCCAGTTTGCGATAGAACTTCTGGCCTGCCCCGCTTCAAGTGTCCTGTCAGAAAGGACCTTCAGTGCAGCAGGAGGCATTGTCACTGACAAAAGAAGTCGCCTCGGTCAAAAAAGTGTTGATTACCTCACCTTCATTAAGATGAATGAGGCATGGATCCCGAAGGGACTGACAGTAGGGGATACGTTTAACTAACAAAAGGCCTGACATGCCTTGGCCTCAAAATGGTCCCCACGCTGCTGTATTTAATGTCTGCATACCGGATGACTTTCGTGAATTCTCCGCCACCAACTAAGGTTCAAGCCGCAATGTTTTAGTCACCTTTCTGCCTTGAAAACATAAATTTTTCTGGCAGCGGCTGCAACAATAACATTGTTTTTCAGGCATGTGTACATGCCTAATTTTTCTGGCCTCTGGTGCTGCACTGTGGCTGCAAAAACAAAACAAAAAAAAGGCACATACAAGTGTCAATTCCCCTTTCGTGATCGTTACCTTGTTGTGGTGAAGGGGCTTGCGTATCACAATGAAGCGATCATTACCTCTATGAGTGTGTTGGCAATGTTGCCACACCCCAGATGATAAGGCCGTTGCTTCATTATGATCAGACCAAAAGCGATCGTTGCGGCTGGATGTTTTTTCATAGAAAAAACTAAAATGTTTTAATTTTTTTTAAGTTGTATGGATGGGTTTTTAATACATAAAAAAAAAATCATAATAAAGTCTCTTAATAGTTTATTAGAAATAATGCAGACAATTTAAAAAATCCCCAACAATTCCAATACAAATCAAGTACAAAGCTCAGAACTAAAATTATTTCAGGATGTCATAATGGTTCGTTAATTCGACAATGGTTAATCAATTCGACACACGTCCCCGGATAGGGGACGTAACAGGGATTAAACTGATAGGAATAGGACTAGTTAAGACACCACTCATATAGGGTGTCACAGCACATTGCTCCGTGCACGCGCAGTGCCCCAACTTGGGAGTAAGAGGACCGACCAAGCTGCTTTTTCCATCTCCCGGTTCCTAAAATCAATTCAGTTTGGTGTATCAGTTTGGTCTGTCACTGTGAAGGCAGTCGAAGATACCCGGCCAAATTTTTTTTTTCACAAAAGGCAATCCCACCCTGATATGGAACGTAACAGGGATTAAACTGATGAGAATAGTACTACAGAAAATAGCACTCATATCGGGTGTGACAGTAAATTGCACGGCGCAGACGCAGTGACCGTGGCGTGGATTCAAACAAAGGGGAGGGAGCCAGCAATTTTTTAACCATCTCCCCGTTCGAAAAATCTATTTCATAAATGGACCCCAGATTGGGGACGTAACAGGGATTAAACTGATGAGAAGAGAGAACTACAGGAAATACCACTCATATCGGGTGGGACAGTAAATTGCACGGCACAGACGCAGTGACCGTGGCGTGGATTCAAACAAAGGGGAGGGAGCCAGCAATTTTTTAACCATCTCCCCGTTCGAAAAATCCATTTACTAAATGGACCCCAGATTGGGGACGTAACAGGGATTAAACTAATGGGAAGAGAGAACTATAGAGAATAGCACTCATATCGGGTGGGACAGTAAATTGCACGGCACAGACGCAGTGACCGTGGATTCAAACAAAGGGGAGGGAGCCAGCGTTTTTTTAACCATCTCCCCATTCGAAAAAGCAATTCAATTTACCTTTCCGGGACCCTTGGTGTTGTATGTGGCTGGGTGGAGGAAGAAACCTTCAATGACATCAACGGGACATGGCTAGCTTGGTATCCAACCTTGTGCCAATGGGAAGTTTGCGGTTGGGCAAATGGACTGTTTGCGGTTGTTTGCGGTGCATTAAAAGGGGAGTTTGGTCTGTCAATGTCTGTGAAGCGGGCGTTACCCTTACACTACCTGATCGATACAACATCATACCTGATCGTATACACACACTAGATGTTTTAAACCACGTTGTTCCAAAAAAAATTGGATTGTTAGGTGATTTATGCCCTTTATGGATTAAAATCCAACTCTGCGTCAACTATGTAATTTTCCATGGGAGTTTTGCCATGGGTCCCCCTCCGGCATGCCACAGTACAGTTGTTAGTCCCCTTGAAACAACTTTTCCATCACTATTGTGGTCAGAAAGAGTCCCTGTGGGTTGTAAAATTCGCCTGCCTACAGAAGTCAATGGCGGTTCGACCCGTTCGCGAACATTTGTAGAAATTCGCGTTCGCCAACGAAATATTTTATGTTCGCGACATCTCTAGTCCCCCTTACCTGACCACAACTTTGGAGGGGTTGATCCATCCGGGAGGTTGGATCCTTCTCCGATTGGCCCGGATAGTTAGGTTGACACATTGGTAATACTGGTACCCTTCCAGAAACAAAGATGGCACTTCTAAGTCGATGCCGCACTATGCGCATGCGCTGGCTTCCACATAGGAAATACAGCAGAGCCTGGGCTACTGGCGATGTAGTGGAGCCCGGATGCGTGCACAACTTGGCGTGAGAGGTTTGTCTTTGACACTATGTGGTATCTGCAGTACTAGTTAAAAATGCCAATTTTGGCCAGTATTCACATGGACGCGCGGTATTGTCAGACATAGTCAAACGCCCTTCTCTCAGTCTACGTGGTTGATGATTTTAATGATTTATATATTAATTTCACATCGATTAAATCCACTGTGGTTGCGTACATACGCACTTAGGTAAATACACTATTAAATGTAAAGTGTTTGGATGTAACACAAATATGTGCAATCTTATGTATCAAGTGTTAGGATATTTTGCATATGTAATTGCTGACATGACTGAATTAGGTAAATGGTCTTCACATGTTAATTGGTCACATGTTTTTGATCTGTATGTTCATTGGTCACCTGATTATTTGAGTGCTATTTATGGAAGGCACAAGCTTGTATTTCTTTGCTTAAGAAAGGCTCAGTTGTGAGCTGAAACGTCGTTACTGCTTCACATGGGTGAATAAAGACACCGCTTTTTCAAGTCTTGGAGTGCTGTCCTATTTCTGGTATGTATTAAGGCAATTTGCCTGGATTTGTGGGAGGGGCTGAGTTCCACCTCCAGCCTATTTAAGGCACTCCCCTTACCTGGCTCCTGTACCGTCTGAGGTCAGAGTTGCTTGACTGTTGCTTGAGAAGTTGCTGAGAGTTGCTTGAAGTTCTGCGCCAGCGGTCGGTGTCCTGGATTTCCCGTGCAGGCCTTCTTCCGTCCGCCCAGTTCCTACCCCGGTTTGCTGCAGGTCACGTCCCTAGGGCGCCTGAAACTGTAAGTTAGCAACACGGTACAGCATGGGGCCTCATTCATAGTCCCCCTCTACAAACTTATGCCACTTCGCTTTTTCACCATTTCTTGCTTGTTTCCCGGCCGCCGGGTGGCCATCAGCGCCTGCGCCGCTGCTGCGGGGCCCTCTCTGCCTCATGGTTCCCGTACCTCCGGCCCTCCCGTCACACGGCTGATGGCGGCGGCCCGCGTCCTGAGTTGCCGATCTGCACGTGCACGGCCCGAGGACTTTAGTTGTGATCTCCTGTGATTTCTGACTGTGTTATGTTGGTATTACAAGCAGGCAGCATAAGAGGCAGAGGGCGAGGTGCAGCTGGCAACAGAGCCCCTGGTCCCAGGGGGACGTGCCTGGGGGGATATTCGGCTGGCCGTGGCATTCATAGCAGATATCATGAAGGGAAGGGTAAACAGCAAGCCTCCCTCCCGTCACACGGCTGATGGCGGCGGCCCGCGTCCTGAGTTGCCGATCTGCGCATGCGCGGCTGGCCCCGTCCGGCGCACGCGCAGTGTTCCGGGGTGTACCCACCCACCGCGATGGTTGCTAAGGACTGGCGGTGCTCGTGCGCGGGTCGGCGGGGGAAGGGGGGGGTTGGTGCAGCACACACTACTCCATGCTGCAGACGCATGATAAGAAGGGGAAGCGTGGGCATCACTTTAGATGTACTCAAATCATCTTCCATAACATGATGAGCTTCCCATGTGTAGCACTAACCCACATGACACTCCAAACACCGGTATCCTCCAGATTTGCAGGTGATATCGTTCCATCAGCGGGGCCACATAGGTATCATGGGAACATCAAGCCCTAGTCATTACTGATCCTCATATTCAGTAGCAAGACGGTTACCACCAGGCTTCACACACAAAAAAAGAAAAAAAAGGAAAAAAAAGGGTATGACACCAGCATAGACCATGTGGTTCACGCGTTCATGACAGGCAATGCAGTCTACGTTACAGGCCTCATTTCTTTTTGGTTCCCTTGTCATGCATACTCGGGTTGTATCACACGTCCTGATCCAACCAATCATACGTTCCAGCAAAATGTACACGTATTCATACTTACATTTTCGAGTTCCCATTCAGGTCATATGTCTGTTTCGCACCACAGTCCACACTCGTCATACTACTTTCTTTTACCCCCTTTTAGGCTGTCAAGCTTAGATATATTTGCTCCACACGGGTGTTCTGTGAATTGTCATACTACCAGGTACGTACACCTGCTCATACGGCATTTCTACCATACATTTCATATGATCCCGCTAGGTTAGTGTGCTGGCATTGGGGTCACAGGCGCACCCCACTAGTTTTACCCCGTCTTGGCAATCGCCGTCAGTTAGTGGGCCCGCGAGGCCAACACCCCGCCTCAAACGGTCAGAGGCATTCACCCATCGAGCCACGCGTTAGCTAGCCGCCTCGCATGTTGCATAGAGAGGGCCTCACCTGTCACTCCCTTCCCCTATTTTCTGTCTTACAGTCACCGAGAGGCCTAAAACTCCTGCCACTACGACGAGTGGCCTCAATAACCCCTCGCGCCAACGCATAGATAGAGCCTCTCAAACCGCTTGGCAATTAGCAGGGCCTCATCTGTCACCAAACAAGTGTAAACTTTCGCCGTCCGGCCTAGTTAGCCTGCCAGCACAGTTTGGTGTTTTTTTCCTACACTAATCAATTGTTTTGTTTTTAGTATGTCTCTGGAAGGGGTAGAGGACTTCTCCCTACCTGGCACCCCGGCTAGATCTGTCACTCCCACTCAGGGAGAGGAGCTAGCCAGTCCAGCATCAATCAGATCCTGGACGATCACGCGCATAACCACAGAGTTGAGGAGACGGCAAATCCCCTACCCCGCTACAGCAAGGAAAGCTGAGCTTTTCAGGCTACTACGCGCATCCACAAATAACATGGATGCCGGGGAAGGACCTAGCCAGTCCAATCCAGGGGACATACATGCCATGTTATCCTCACTCATGGCATCTATGAGTAAGGTCAACTCCAGGCTGGAGAAACTGGAGTCGGTCACCACGACCCTTTCCTTGGCAGGGCCTCCTCCTGCGGCTTCACAGGCACCAGCCAGCTTGCCGGTGGTCGCGCCAACCATCAACCTGGATGACCAGGAAGTTAGCCCGGCTCATATGATACCGGAGCATATTAAAAGAGATATCCTGGAAGGTAAGGACGTCAACCTGGCCTCCCTGTTGATTGCCTCCCAGGATATTGTTGAGAACAAGACTTATGCATACGACGATGTTTCGGTTGTTGTCAGGTCTAGGGATGCCCGCCTAAACAGGAAACTAACCATCCCCGAATTTGTTCTAGCCTTTGGCATTTACAGGGATGTCATCTGTGCGGTCTATCCCAACAGGAGAGAGGAGTTTGATCTCTATATGCACAAGCTGGTAGACCTAGGCAACAAATATGGTAGTTCAGCTTTTTATGACTACCATAGGTCTTTTTCTGCAAAAGTGTCTGGAGCCTTCTCCCAGTACGGAATCTGCTCCAACTGGGCCAAGATTGATACCGTCATATTTTGCAGACACTTTGCGGGTCTAAGAACGCCGGCCTGTGCATACTGCTCCTCCACAGCCCACACCACGAATTTTTGTCCCAACACGGTGGACAGACATGCCCCCACGCAAGGAGCCGGTCCCTCTGGGGTTCCGGAGAAGTTATCACGAGACAAACTGGGACGCCCAATCAAGTTTCTGGGCAAATCCCAGATATGTAATAACTTTAATGTGGGGTCCTGCAATTACAGCGGATGTAGACTGTTGCATGTGTGTACAAAATGTTTTAGGGCACATGCCAAGACCATGTGTCCGAATAAAATGTATTCAAAGCCTTACCTAACATCCATCAATATGCCAGTTTTCACTTCATTCATGTCCCAGCACCCATCCAGACATCTCATAGATTTTCTCATCTCTGGTTTAACAGAAGGTTTCCATACAGGTATCCTGCACTTACCAATTGGAACCCAGAATGCCCCAATCTTCAATCCACCCAACACAACCCCACAGCGGTCGACACCCTCATAGCCCAAGAAGTAGCTGAGGGCTTCATTTTAGGGCCTTTCAAAACTCCCCCATTCGCAGAATGGTGCACCAACCCTATTGGTATCGTCATAGGGAAATCTTCGGAGAAACAGAGACTCATCATTGACTTATCGGCACCCCACTCTTCGGCCAACCCCAGTCTCAACTCCCTCATTCCCTCTGAGGAATTCTCCCTGCAGTACACCACCATAGATCACGCCATTACTGCCATCATACAAGGAGGGGTTGGAGCTTGGCTCAGTAAGACTGACATCACTAGCGCCTTTAAATTACTACCGATACACCCTACACCGTGGCACCTGCATGGCATCAAGTGGTCCGGGAACTACTATTTTTTGCTCCCGGTTAACCTTTGGGTCCAAGAGTAGCCCGGCCATTTTTGACACGTTTGCCGAAGCATTATGCTGGTTGCTTTTGAACATAGCCAGGTGCCCTACGGTATTACATTACCTTGATGATTTCCTACTAATAGAAGAGAACACTTCCCCTCCCACCAGTCTCAGAGCAACCATGAAGCTGTTTGAGGAACTAGGTGTACCCATCTCCCCAAGAAAACAGAAGGGCCAGACCCGGTTATCACCTTTTTGGGTATCTAATTAGATTCAGCCTCAATGCAAGCCAGCCTACCACACGATAAGATTCGGAACATTCTCACTTACATTGACAACTACCTTCGGCTCGGTACTTGCAACCGCAAGGAACTACAGTCCCTGCTGGGATCCCTGAATTTTGCCATGCGAATCATACCTCAAGGCCGCTCCTTCATATCACGGCTATTGCATCTCTTTCCACTTTTCCTACACGACACGCACAGGTTGTCCCTAGATGCCCAAGCTACGGCAGATCTCAACATGTGGAAGAGATTTTTATCCACTTGGAATGGTAAAAGCATGTTCCTCCCTCAGCTGACTGACTCATCCCCCACCATTTGGTCAGATGCAGCATCTACCACTGGCTTTGCAGCAATTTTTGGGAACGATTGGCTTTGGGGCAGCTGGCCTTCAGCAGTTCAAGATCTGGAAGGGTTTTCCACTACCTCAGCTCTTTTTGAGATCTATCCCATCGTGGCGGCTGCCGTAGCGTGGGGTCATTTATGGGCAAACATGCCAGTCCGTTGCTACTCCGACAACCAGGCGACCTGTCAAATAATCAACAAAGGTCGTTCCAAATCTTTCACAATCATGAGATTCCTGCGGAAACTCCCTTGGTTGGCAGCTTGCAATAATTTTTCCCTATGCTGTTTCCATGTCCCAGGGGTGTGTAACACAGCTGCTGACAATTTGTCTCGCTTTAAATTTCAGGCGTTTCATCAGGCTCTCCCGTCAGCCGCGCCCACAGCCACCATCACTCCAACTTTTCAACAACTCATACTGGACTAGAAACCATCATGCAGTATAGCAGGACATTGTCCCAATTAGCACTTTCAGACAATACACACAGAACATACAGCAGAGCTTTCACACTATTTAAAAGATTCCTTCTGGAACATAACATCACGCACCCTTTTGTCATGACTTCTCTTTTGGGGTTTGCTTCCTTCTGCCACCTTAAACTTAAAATGTCAAGTATTCAGAAAGCAGAACCCGCACGTACAGCCCAGAGGCTACCCATAGACAATCATATCTTCAAAGCGTTATCCAACCTACTAGACTCAAAGCCATTTGACACCAATACAAACTCCATCATCAAAACAGCAATATACTTGGCTTTCTACGGATTCCTAATGCCGGGAAAATTCACTACAATCTCCACGACCCAAACTACTCCTTTCCTCCTTTTTTCCCACTTGACAAAACACATGGATCATTACATCCTGACTTTACCTCACTCCAAAAACAGTCAGCACATACCCATAAACATTCCGTACTATCCCACGCACAACAGATGGTGTCCAGTCAGGGTTCTTGATGCCTACATACAGCATCATAACTTTCTACTCTCACAACCATTACTACAGCTGCAAGGTTCAGTGCTCACCACTACAACCTTCATGACTTACGTCAGGTCTTCCCTCACACAACTGGGCCTCAACGCAGCCAACTACTCAGGGCACTCCTTTCGTATAGGAGCCGCGTCCACAGCCTCCAGTGCAAACATCCCAACTCATGTTATCAAAACATTGGGGCGCTGGAAGTCATCCGCTTACTCACGGTACATACCTAACCCAGTACAAGAATTAACGGATGCTTTCAAAAACATGTCTGGTTGAAAAATGCGTATGTATTGATTGTCTGTAAATAAATTTGTTTACTTCAATTTTTGCCCTCTTCTTTCTCAGGCCTACCTCGTCCTCGGTTCCGGCACACCACAACCGACTGCGCTTTATTTCCCTATTTTTTCCAGGGGTTCCTCACTGTACTATTGTAAGCGCCTAACACAAGTATTAAGGCAATTTGGCTGGATTTGTGGGAGGGGCTGAGTTCCACCTCCAGCCTATTTAAGGCACTCCCCTTACCTGGCTCCTGTACCGTCTGAGGTCAGAGTTGCTTGACCCTCCCACCACACCACTTATTAACACTCATTTCCTTTCTATTTCTTTTTCTGGGTAGGCCCTCTTCTTTCTCAGGCCTACCTCGTCCTCGGTTCCGGCACACCACAACCGACTGCGCTTTATTTCCCCATTTTTCTCCAGGGGTTCCTCACTGTACTATTGTAAGCGCCTAACACAAATATATATATATATATATATATATATATATATATTATATATTTTATTTTTAGAAATTACGAAAAATGGGCAGCACTCCGGTGACACAGTGATGTTTATTCACACCCCAAAGCAATGCAGCATTTCAGCTCTCTCAATGGAGCCTTTGTCAAGCTAGTGAACACAGTGCTCTCAACATATTTAAATAGGTGGATCTCATCAAAGTAACATAATTGCTCATTAAAAATACATTTTACAAATACAGATATAAAACATGATTATAAAAATCATTACAGTGCATCAATGTATATAGACCATGATAGTGCTTTAGATCACGTATCCATATCAGTGTTACATACATAATTAATACTGATTGTCATATAAAGTGCAGCTGTGCTAAAGTATATATCAATTATAAAAATTAAAAGAGGGCCAAACCCACGTCACAAAATCCCATGTTGCGATCTAATATTGGCGTCCCCTGGCAGGTACTGCGCAGGCGCCAGTATATGTGAATAAACCACGAGAACCTGCAACATCCCGCGCATGTGTATAGAGCGTAAAAAACTAGTGCTCATACGCAGATGCCGGGACACACCCAGGGCCCGCGCATGCGTACTGTGCGCCCATAGTCCATGTATCCATCTCAGTGGCATTAAGCCATTGCGCATGTCCGGAAGATTGAGAACCAATGTTGTTGTCACAGCGTGACCATGGTAACTGTACTTGTGCGCGGTCTGAAGGGAACAGTGGCCGCTTGGAAACAGGTCATGTCTATGGGGATTCATACACCAGGGGTTAGTCCAGTGTACGATCTCCATTGTCACCAGAAACCTAAGGCCAGTTATAGCCCAGGTTCCAGTCACTACACCCCCGTTCCCTGCGGTCATTGCTAGGGACAGTGTGGACGCGGGTGTTTAACACTGGTACCTGCAACTATCTCTGGGTGCATGGAGCTGTGTGGAACGAAGGACCGGGCACTCTCATGTCACATGTCACTTGCTCCTCCACCCATCATCCACACTCAACCCTCTCTGCCCCATTAGAGGGCACCGCAGAGTTCCTAAAGTGAATATTGTTAAATACATTGGTCTTGAATCTTCAATCATGGACATACATATGAAGGAGAGATCTACAAAGTGAAAAATAAATACAGAAAACATATATTATGATCGCATAGAGATTTCATGTCCGGCGATGTCCTCTCAGTTAAGACAATAATCTCGATCAAGATAATCTGAAAGAAAGAGGAAAAAAAGGGGATAAATGGAGAGCACAATCTTAACTTATACAGTCTCGGACAAATATCAAGGATCCCACTAGTACATGACTATGTCACTCTAAAGTCAACATTTAGTCCACGAGGTTTCAAAGATTGCAATTGAAAAATCCAGTATAGTTCCCACTGCTTCAGCATCACCAACCTGTCAACCCCCCCCACCCCCCCGTCGTGGCAGAAGCCCCCCTTAGTGTAAGTGGGCAATTAACACATCCTTGGCAGGGGAAGCAACCTTTCCTGGATGCATCAAAGTACATGCTAAATGAGACCTTACTAGTGCCAATATCAGCCCGCACAAGTTGATCTTTAATGTTACGTGTGCGTCTGTATGACATCATTGGCGGATTGGCAAATTCGGGAAGATGTTTGAAGTTACTACCCAAAATAGGCCAATGTCCCTTCAAAATACTACCGATTTTGTCACTCAAGGGTGAGAACCAAGTAATAAAGGGAATGCCCTTTGCATCCCTTGCCTTGTTTGTCTCCTTCTCCAAAAGGGTTTTCCTGGACTGTTGCATGGCCCTCACCTTGTGTTGTTCTACCAGTTTCTTCGGATATCCTCTGTAAGTAAATTTTTTACCCATTGTAGTGAGTCTATCCATAGTCTCCTCCTCCCCTTGCACTATTCTCCTAACCCTAAGTAGCTGGCTATAGGGTAGTGACCTAACCATGCTCCTAGGGTGACAACTCTCGCATTTAAGTAATGTATTTCTGTCTGTTTTCTTGGTGAATAGATCAGTGTGTAAAAGATCACTGTCAGGACTCGAACCCGTGGCCAGTCATATCCCAGGCAGTATCTCTTCCCACTAGGCTACTGTCTCTCCTTGGACTATGCTCTAGCTAACTTCTAACTACCTCTCTTGTCCTTGCCTTGACCTGCTGATTATTCCAATCTCTTGCACCTGCTACTTCCCTATAAAACCCAGCCCTTTGCTGGTTATTGTGCCTCCAAGCCTGTAGCAAGCTTCCTCTCTGCTCCTCCACCACTATTGCTGATTTACCATTGTTGCCAACCCGGCCCGTTTGACCTTGCTGATTTGCCGCCTGCATTGACTCACTGCCTACCACCGACCACGCCTCCGTCTACTCCTACTGTTACCTCGCTGCCATCTCTGCTGCCGACCCGGACTGATCGACCACGCTATCTGCCTCCTGCCTCTGTGGGCCTCTGCCACTGGACTCCATACTTCCAGCTTGGGTGTCCTCTGACTCAGGTGAGCCTCGATTGACACTACCATCCTTAACAGAATAACCAGCCCCCCAAAAAAATGGAGTCCGCAGTGGCCACCCTGCGCAAGCAGGTGTCTGAGCTGCAAGATTTTGGCACCACCTACCAGGAGAAATTTTCGCAACTCCAAGGCCTGGTACAGAGTCAACAGGGGGAGATCATTGAGCTCTAACGGCAACTCCTGGACGTACGCGGCGCGGCTGCAGACACCCGCATGCCACTACCCTCGAAATTCAATGGAGATCGTCGCCAGTACCGGGGCTTTCTCAATCAGTGCCGTATCTACTTCCGGATGCATCCGGCCCCCTTTTCCACTGACGAGAAGAAAGTATTGTTCATTGTTAACCTCCTTACGGACGAGGACCTGGCATGGGCGTCTCCATACGTGGAAATCGATAGCCGTCTGCTGCACGATCTGGATGATTTCATCACAGCTATGAGCCAGGTCTTTGATGACCCCAATCGCTGTGCGACAGCTGAGGCAAGACTACACAGTCTTCGACAAGGAAGACGCTCTGTCGCCGAGTACGCCGCCGAGTTCCGCCGCTGGGTCTCAGACACCAACTGGAACCCAGCTGCTCAAAGGAGCCAATTTCAGCGAGGTCTATCTGAGGCAATCAAAGATGAACTTGCCAGACTTGAAGCCCCGGATGATTTGGACGACTTCATTCAGGTGTGTGTCCGTATTGATCAGAGGCTCACCGAGAGAAGGAAAGAAAGGCTCTGGTTCCAAGGCGACAGACCCACTTACTCTACTACCCAGCAGGTCGCCCAACCTCCCATCGAGCCGATGCTGGTTGACGCAGTGCGCAAGACTCTGTCCGCAGCAGAAAAAGAACGACGACTGGCCGAAGGCCTCTGCCTCTACTGTGGGGAGCCAGGGCACATTGCCATCAAATGCCCCAACAAATCCCGCAGAACCATTGCCGTCACTAAACTGCGAAAGCAGCAGCAGGCCGCAACCCCACCGGTGACGGCAGAGACAACTGAGTTAGCAGCCACCGGATCCCACTTCACTGTTCCAATTGTCATTACCATCGGGGATCGACAACTTCTCTGTTCTGCAATGCTCGACTCCGGGGCTGGCGACAATTTTATGGATCTAACTTTTGCTCACGAGAACAACATTCCACTTGTAACCAAGACAGCCCCCATTGATCTGGAAACGGTGGATGGGTCCCCACTCTCCTCGGGACCAGTTACACATCAGACCGCAGATTTACAGCTCCACATTAAAACCGACCACCACAAGACGATACACTTCTCTTTGATTGCCTCCCCCAAGTTTCCGGTGATCTTGGGCATCCCGTGGTTAGCCACTCACAACCCTTCGGTGGACTGGGAAACCCGCTGTCTACAGTTCACATCCGAGTTCTGCTCTTCGAACTGTCTGCATGAACCTGCTTCCCCAACGCCCAAAGAATCTATCATCTCGGAACCAACTGTCAAGGAGCTGTTGCCGCCACAATATAGCGAGTTTCAGGATGTCTGCGACAAAAAAAACGCAGACAAGCTGCCCCCGCATCGACCATACGACTGCCCAATTGAATTATTACCTGGGGCTGAAATACCCTTCGGCAGCATCTACTCCCTTTCGGAGCCTGAACTCAAGGCCCTGAAGGACTACTTGGATGAGGACCTAAAGAAGGGCTTCATTCGACCCTCCACCTCCCCCGCGGGAGCACCCTTCTTCTTCGTGGAGAAAAAAGACTCCTCTACGCCCTTGCATCGACTACCGCAAGCTGAATGATGTTACGGTAAAGAACCGTTACCCTCTCCCCCTGATTTCGGAACTTCCCGAGAGACTCCGGGCAGCGAAGGTCTTTACAAAGCTCGATCGTCGAGGGGCCTATAATCTGGTTCGCATTCGCCCCGGGGATGAATGGAAGACCGCCTTTCGCACACGATACGGACATTTTGAATACTTAGTTATGCCCTTCGGACTTTGCAATGCCCCAGCCACTTTCCAACATTTCATTAATGACGTCCTTAGGGACATGCTGGATCTGTTCGTAGTGGTATACCTGGACGATATTTTAATTTTCTCGGAAAATCTCGAACAACATCGCGAACATGTCCGCAGGGTGTTACAAAGACTCCACGAGCAGTCCCTTTACATCAAGCTCGAGAAATGCGAGTTCGAACAGACCACCACCCAGTTTCTCGGTTACATAATCTCCCCGGAAGGGCTGAGTATGGATCCTCGGAAAATTCAGGCTGTAATAGATTGGCCTCCCCCTAAGAATGAAAAGGAAATACAGAGGTTTGTCGGCTTCGCCAACTTTTACCGAAAATTCATTCGGAACTTCTCAAAACTCATTACTCCAATTACCCAGTTAACCAAAAAGACTGTGCCCTTTTCCTGGACACCCGAAGCACAGGAAGCCTTCACCAAGCTTAAATCCCTCTTCACGTCTGCTCCAATTCTGATCCATCCTAACCCCGAACTGCCATTCACAGTCAAAGTGGACGCTTCCGACACCGCAGTAGGCGCTGTCCTATCACAACGTACGGGAGAAAAGATGCTTTTACACCCTTGCGCCTTCTTCTCTCGCCAAATGTCCCCGCAGAGAGGAACTATGACATCGGGAATAAGGAATTGCTGGCAATCAAAGATGCCTTCTCGGAGTGGAGACATCTATTGGAGGGGGCCATCAATCCCATAACTGTGTTTACTGACCACCGAAACCTCGAATTCATCCGTTCTGCCAAGAGGCTTTCCGCCAGACAAGCCAGATGGAGCCTTTTTTTTCTCGATTCAATTTCATTATCACATATCGCCCGGGGTCGAAGAATGGCAAAGCAGATGCCCTTTCCAGGATGTTCTCTGAACCTTCACAGGACAACAAGGGCCAAGCCAGCATTCTACCCGAGAAAAAGGTCTTAGGAGCTACCTATCCAAAGGAACACCTGGGGTCAATCAAGAAGGCTTATGAAAGAGACCCCTTCCTCACCCACCCAGCAGAAGACGTCAACCTCACCCTCAAGGGTGGCTTCTGGGTATACCTGGATCGACAACTGTACGTACCAGAAATGGCACGGCTCGATGTACTAAAATATAACCACGATACCAAGTTGGCTGGCCATCCAGGTACAAGAAAGACCCAGGAACTCCTGTCCCGCTCCTTCTGGTGGCCGACGTATAAGGAAGATACTAAAAGGTTTGTCTCCTCATGCACGGTCTGTGCCCGCAACAAGACTCCCCGCTCTTCACCCGTAGGGGCTGCTGCGACCACTCCCCATCCCCTCCCGCCCTTGGGGTTCAATTTCTATGGAATTTGTGGTTGACCTACCCCCTTCAAAAGGGATGAACACCATCCTGGTCGACGCCTGCCCATCACCTCCACGCTTCCAGCTGTGGCCGAACGCCTGGCAAATTTACAAGAGGCACAAGAGAACATTTCAAATAATCTCCTTGAGGCTCAGAGACGCTTTAAGCGGGCGACAGACAAACGTCGTAGACCCGCTCCGGACTTTCAGATAGGAGATCAAGTGTGGCTCTCCACAAGAAACCTAAGACTGAAGGTACCTGCTCAGAAATTGGGCCAAAAATACTTGGGGCCTTTTCGGATCTCTGGCCGAATTAATGAAGTCACCTTCCGGCTGGACCTCCCACATTCCATCAGGGTGCACCCAGTCTTCCATTGCTCCCTTCTCAAACCGTTTGTAGAGAACACCTTCCCTGGCCGGGTGTCCTCTGACTCAGGTGAGCCTCGATTGACACTACCAATCCTTAACAATCACCTTGTCTGCTCACTGTCACATCTAGAAACTCAATTTTCATTTCAGAGGCAACCAGTGTGAATTTGACCTCTGGGTCGATCCCATTGAGGAAATCACCAAATTGGTGCAGCTCCTCAATGGAGCCAGTCCACAATAGAAAGATGTCATCTAAGTAATGCCACCACCCCAGAACTTGTCTGAAGTGGTGGCTAACATAGACGTACATCTCCTCTAAGTGCGCCATATAAATGTTGGCATAATTTGGCGCTACATTTGAGCCCATTGCGGTCCCGCGTAATTGGATAAAGTACTCATCCTGAAATAAAAAATAATTACAACATATGGTGACAGAATCCTATCTAGGAAAACAGCAATTTGAGAAAATAGTGAACCAATGCCTGATACTATGGGGCGGCCTGGTGGGGAAACAAGTGACTTGTGGATTTTTGGTAACATGTATATTACTGGGGTTCTCGGCCGTTCCACATAGAGAAAGGAGTGCAGCTTATCATCAATTACACCCTCCTCTCTAGTGGAATCCAGGACCCTACATATTTTCTTCAAAAATTCAAACTTAGGGTCACCTGGGAGTCTACGATACACGTTTTCGTCATTCAATTGGCGATAAACCTCATCCACATAGTCGGTTGTATTCATAACCACCACCGCTCCACCCTTGTCTGCCAGTTTAATGGTCAGACAAGGGTTATTGGAGAGTTCTTTCAGGGCATTGGTTTCCTCCAGTCTCATATTCCTTTTCACACACATCCCATCATATCCTGAAATTTTTAAGGCATCCAGATCAATTCTGACCGCATTCACAAAAGTGTCAAGGGCAACATGATTGACAATTGGTGTGAAATCCCTTTTTAAATGTAGCTGTACATTATTAAGCGTGAGTTCTTAACCGCTAGCAGGCCCAACCGCCGAGGTTTCAGTGGATTGCTTATCAAACCAGATTTTTAACTTAATGGCTCTAAAAAATCTATGCAGATCGAGTTCTAGTTGAAACCAATCAATATTTTTGAATGGACAAAAGGATAATCCTTTTTCTAAAACAGACATTTGTACAGGAGTTATCACAGTAGATGATATATTTACCACAGTTGTCTCTTTCGCATGGTTCTTTGCGGTTTCATCTGCCCTGCTTTTGCGCCACCTCTGTTGTCTCCTACCACCTCGTCTGATCCGGTGGAATCTGGACCCAGGTCTAAAAAAGGAACAATTGTGGTGGATACATTAGTGCTGGGTGCTGTTGCAGCATCTAGGGGTTTTCCATTTCTAGAAAAGTGTAGGATTGTCCCTTTGGTTAGAGAGTCCCAGTCCTTTGTTCCTGGGGGAGGGTCGTTCTATCCTCTTAAAACCCTTTTTGGCAGTCCTCTGTCCCCCTTGCCAGCTATATACAAATCCGGTGGTGTAGTCCTGAAAGGGATTTTCATAATCTTACTTTTGATACATCACAGATTAGACATATATTATACAAGCCTCCTCTCTTGTGAAATGCAGCACATCGAATTAGCACATATCACACCCTGCCAGTGCTGGACACAATAGCAGCCTTCCTGACCAAAAGGCTATTTAACATCTCACCTCACATACATTGACAGGAACCTGTGATTTCCTATTTAACTTGTTAGCATGGAGAGAGAAACCTGTTCAATGTAAAATAACCCTTCCATGTATTGTATATAGCAGATGTCAGCATTGTTTAGCAAAGTTTCAACTGTATATTGATAAACACATGGTTCCCAATGCCTGCTGAGTTCTAGGAGGATTGGTGCAATTGGATCTGGAAGGACACAATGTTCCCACCCCCAAGAAACACTATAACTATGTGCTGGAAAATAAAGATTTCAGATATTGACAACCTATGTTGAGTCAGGGCTGTCTTATCTCTCTGATCAGAAGCAAATGGGATATTCGTTGCACAGGGAAATATTCACGGGTGTGGAGGTCTGAAGCCTCATAATATAACCATCATAAACCTGCCTAGAAAAAGAGCTAACAAGTCCTCCATATACCTTTGCCACTTTTTCCTCTTTGTAGATTGTAGATCCTGCTTCAGTTTTTCCAGGTGTATGTTGCAGTTGCTAAAATATTTCTCTGCATTCTCAGGGGTTAATGCTGATCTCAATTCCCCCTCTGTCTGCTCCAGCCTTGTTCTCAAAGTGTGGATTTCTTTTTGTAGGTATTCTACATTTAACAAGATAATGTCCAAAGAATACTTATTCGAGATCTGCACAAAACATGCACAGAAATCTGTGTTGTTAGGAAAAAAATCAGGTCTCAGGATTGAGCGCATACCCCTCAGGATCCGATGCGCATGGTGATATTCACTGAGAGTAATTACATGTAGATCCAAATTGATCAACCTTTTAGAGTACAATTCGTACCTTCTCTTGAGGTCCAATATGGACGGAGTTGACAGAAAAGTGACACCTCTCGTAGTACCCTGCAGGATACGTGCCTCATCCTCCTGTGTATAAAAGATGTCCGGGTGTATACATCCTGTGGCTTGGCCCATGTTCAAAAAAGGTGCTGGGCTGGGTAGTAACTTCAAACATATTCCCGAATTTGCCAATCCGCCAATGATGTCATACAGACGCACCCACAGACAGGAGAATAATACATGATTAAACACCATATGACTTGTGATTCCTCCTATGTAGTGTACTTGCTGGAGTGTCCCTGTCATCTCTTCTATGTAGGGGAGACCACATGGGACGTTAAAACAAGACTAAACCATCATAGATACACTATTAGGAAAAAGAGATTAGATCTGCCAGTGTCTAAGCACTTCACAGATTCACAACACACTGAGAAGGACCTGCGCTTCAGGGTCATTGACCAGGTCGCCATGCCACGACGGGGGGGGGGGGGGGGTGACAGGTCGGTGATACTGAAGCAGCGGGAACTATACTGGATTTTTCAATTGCAAACTTTGAAACCTCGTGGACTAAATGTTGACTTTAGAGTTACATAGTTATGTACCAGTGGGATCCTTGATATTTGTCCGAGACTGTATAAGTTAAGATTGTGCTCTCCATTTATCCCCTTTTTTTTTTCTCTTTCTTTCAGATTATCTTGATGGAGATTATTGTCTTAACTGAGAGGATATCGCCCGACATGAAATCTCTATGCGATCATAAAATATGTTTTCTGTATTTATTTTTCACTTTGTAGATCTCTCCTTATATGTATGTCCATGATTGAAGATTCGAGACCAATGTATTTAACAATATTCACTTTAGGAACTCCGCGGTGTCCTCTAATGGGGTAGAGAGGGTCGAGTGTGGATGATGGGTGGAGGAGCGAGTGACATGTGACACGAGAGTGCCCGGTCCTTCGTTCCACACAGGTCCATTCACCCAGAGATGGTTGCAGGTACCAGTGTTAAACACCCGCGTCCACACTGTCCCTAGCAATGACCGCAGGGAACAGGGGTGTAGTGACTGGAACCTGGGCTATAACTGGCCTTAGGTTTCCTGTGACAATGGAGATCGTACACTGGACTAACCCCCGGTGTATGTATCCCCATAGACATCACCCGTTTCCAGGCGGCCACTGTTCCCTTCAGACTGCGCACAAGTACAGTTACTGTGACAACAACATTGGTTTCCGATCTTCCGGACATGCGCAATGGCTTAATGCCACTGAGATGGATAAATGGACTATGGGCGCACAGTGCGCATGCGCGGGAAGTGGAGATAACTTGCGGGCCCTGGGTGCGTTCCGGCATCTGCGTATGAGTGCTAGTTTTTTATACACGCTCTATACGCATGTGCAGGATTTTGCAGGTTCTCGCGGTTTATTGACATATACTGGCGCCTGCGCAGTACCTGCCAGGGGACGCCGATATTGGATCGCAAAATGGGATTTCATGACGTGGGTTTGTCCCTCTTTCAATTTTTATAATTGATATATACTTTAGCTCAGCTACACTTTATATGGCAATCAGTATTAATTATGTATGTAACACTGATATGGATACGTGATCTAAAGCTTTTTTCACAGTATTTGTACACTATGTAAAAACTATCATGGTCTATATACATTGATGCACTGTAATGATTTTTATAATCATGTTTTATATCTGTATTTGTAAAATTTATTTTTAATGAGCAATTATGTTACTTTGATGAGATCCACCTATTTAAATATGTTGAGAGCACTGTGTTCACTAGCTTGACAAATGCTGCATTGCTTTGGGGTGTGAATAAACATCACTGAATTTTCACAAGACCGGAGTGCTGCCCATTTTTCGTTATTTCTACTACACTGTTCCCTGTCCAAGAGCGTTTGTGGATTTCCACCCGGCATCCTATAGAGTGCTGCTCACTATTTTTGCCCTTTTAGTTTTATATTTATACGCAAGGTCTGTCACGACTACAGGTAAATGATGCAGTGTCTGTCACGACTACAGGCAACGGGGCAATGTCTGTCACGACTACAGACTCGATTTCAAGTTCTGTCACGACTTCAGGCAACTGGGCTAGTTGGTATCTGCAGTTGGGCCCACTGTCATGGCATTTCCATTAAGGTATATGTTTAAAAAATAATAATAATGGTGCATTTAAAAAATAAAATAAAATAATTATAAAAAAAATATATAAAAATATATATAAATAAATAAAATAGAACAAAAAAATAAAAATATATATTTTTTTTATATGCAAGGTCTGTATCGACTACAGGTAAATGATGCAGTGTCTGTCATGACTACAGGCAACGGGGCACTGTCATGACTACAGACTCGATTTCAAGTCCCGTCATGACTACAGGCAAACAATGAAATGTCTGTCACGACTACAGACTTGATTTCAAGTTCTGTCATGACTTCAGGCAATGGGGCTATGTCTGTCACGACTACAGACTCGATTACTAGTCCTGTCACGATTACAGGCAACAGTGCAATGTCTGTCACGACTACAGACTCAATGTAAAGTCCTGTCACGACTACAGGCAACATTCTAATGTCTGTCACGACTACAGGAGCAGCATTGATACGTCTGTCACATCTTCAGACTCGATTTCTAGTTCCGTCGCGACTACAGGCTCAGCATGGTAAGCTACCACGACTGTAGTTCTAGTCCACGGTCATTAGTCCTGTCACATCTACAGGATCGGGGTATAGTGGTTCACGACTATAGTTGACGTGTATTTAGTCTCGGTTGTACGTGGCGGTTGTCTTTACATCATTCATACTAAAGTGTCTGTTGTTATTCAGGGTCTGCACGGTACTTGTCAATTAAGGTGCTAGTTTGGTCTCTTGATTTATTTATCTCTTTTAGTAGAGATGTCTCAAGAGTTTCTCGCTGAGGGCTCATCGTCCTCTCGCGACAGTGGTGATCTGCAATCAGTACATGGTGCTGTATCATCGTTGAGGTCATGGACCTTCCCCTAATTGACTGCAGAATTAGTTAAGAGGAATCCGTTCTCAGCCTCAGCCTCCGTCTTCTCTACGGATTCGGCTGCATCAAGCCAGGAAATGGTATCCATGAATACCATCCAGACTTCACTTACGCAGCTACAAGCTGTCATTTATACGATGGCTTTTTCAATGTCTGACATTCAAGGCTAGACTGGACAGTCCTAGCCAGTACTGCTGCTTCTAGCTTGATGGGGCAGACACCGACACCAGTTTATGCTCCTGGTGATGCTAAATTGAATAGAAAGCTCAATGTTGCAGAGTTGGTGTTGGCCTTTAGCTTGTTTGGGGACGTGGGTTGTACGCTTAGCCCACTTAGGAGGGAGGACTTAGACCTCTATATGTTTTAAGTGGTAGACTTGGGATACAAATATGGTGGTACTGCATTCTACGACTATCACCGCTCATTTTCGGCTTAGGCAGCAGCTGCTCTTGCTCAGTGTCAGCATACCGTTGATTGATCTATTATTGATACAAAGCTATTGTCACCATTTTGTGGGACTTAAAGCCCCAACCTGTAAGCTTTGTAACTCCTACACCATACTGCTGGGTGGTGTTCTAATATTAACTACACAACGGAACCATTCCCAGGCTAGCGCTGTTCCGGGCCAGTCAGTTAGCAGGGTAGTCTCCGGGGTAGATAAGTCGGGTTGGCCAATTAAATATTTAGGTAAACCACAAATTTGTAACAATTTCAATTCTGCGTGCCACTACAGCCAGTATAGATTGTTGCATTTGTGTGCTATTGTTTTAGGACCCACCCCGAGTTTCTTGCCCACAAAGGGGGAATAATCCTGCATGACTAAGCGTGGTGAATGTGGAACTCCTTAGTTGTCACTTAGCCGCTCATCCAGACCCAGCTTGGGTACAGTTTGTGCTCAACGGCTTAGTTTTCATACAGGTATGCTCGCCCTCCCTCAATCTCCATACGAGTCCACGAGTCTTATCACGCCTACAGGCACGATATTGCGAAGTCCGGCACCACTACAGACACGAGGTTATGAGTCCTATCACGAGTGCAGGCACGATATTACGAAGTCTGTCACGACTACAGACATGAGGTTACGAGTCCTGTCACAACTACAGGCACGATCATAACTCGTGTCATGACAGGCGTGAGATTACGAACCCTGTTACTACGACAGGTACAAGGCTAGTAAGCCAGTAATGGCCACAGGCAGTGTGGTCTCAGCAGTCCGGTCACGATTACAACATGCAACGCAGCAGCAATGTTGGTCCTGACAGGACTATAGCCATGGTTATTAGTTGATTGGCGCAGGATATAGGCACGGTTTTGATATCCGCGGCTACTGGCACGGTTTCGGTAGCTGGTCACGTTACAGGCTTTAGTTAGCACGGGTTCTTTAAAGAGGTCACGAGTAGGCCCAGGGTAAGGTCAGTTAAATATTAAACGAAGAATAAAAAAGAAAAAAGTGGCTGTTATCCTTATGTAGGGTAGATCTGGTTCGAAACAGATAATGTCATTTGTGAGGAGGTTTGTTTGGCTGTCTTTACAACATAATTTTCACTTCATTTACACACGTATTAGTGGACAGTGTTATGTCACAGCGGATGCTCTATTCCGGCTTAATCTTCAACTCTCTTTTCAGGTTTTCCGGGCGCAGATCGTTTGCCAACGCCAACTCCTCGTCATTTCTAGTTGCTGATGGATTAGTGGCACATCTCGGTGTAGCCTGAAACCTTATGGTTAAAATATTGTCCACTAATACCCTTAGGACATATAAGATGGTCTGGCACTTGTTTAGTAATTAAGCATACCTACAAGGGCCTATAACTTACCTACTCGCATTTGTTGCCTTTTGCCACTCTCATCTACATTTGGCCCATAGCACTATTAAACTGTACCTCGCTGGTATTCAACATTATTGGTATTGCCAGTATCCTGATCAACCGTCTCTGATCTCAGCCCATCCCGTTAAGGTGTTATTGAAGGGTATTCAGAAGGAGTCCGTTAAGAAACGACCCACTCGGCAGCCTTTCTGGCCGCATGGTTAGGTCTTTATCAGACATGTTGCAGAATAAACCATTTGGTCTGCACATCAGCCTACTAATTAAAACAGCCATGTACTTGGCTTTCTATGGGTTCCTCAGGCCGGGTGAGTTTACCTTTGCCACTACATCTATAAATGACTTTCGGAAGAGTCAATTGCGCTGCAGTAACTCTTGCTATACCCTTACCTTAGAAGCTTGCAAGATGCCCCGGCCGGGGGAACCGGTAGGTTATGGAGGCTGAGCCAACTGTTTCCCCCTTGTTTAGGTTGGGGGCCGCACCTTTGAATATTCAAACGTTCCTGTAGTTTATCCGCATATTGTTGGCCAATTCAGGAACTAACCTTTTGTTAATTGCAGGTCATTTGTTTCGTATCGGCGCAGCTTCGGCTGCATCTGAACATTGTATATCGGTTCATGTCATTTAAAAACTGGGTTGATGGAATTCTGCTCGCTATATTTGTAATGTTTCAGATCCTCACAGTGAACTGTCACCTGCCTTTTGTGTTTTGGTCATGTAATTATGTGTCATGGATATACATTTTGCTATATCTATGGTCTGTTATTTTTGGCCCCTTTAGGCTGCCCTTCTACAGCAGTTCCGGCATAATCCTGCTGCTAGTAGGTTGAGTTAGGTAGGGTGTGTTCTTACATGAGCCAATCCGAGCACAAGTGTTAAGCAATTTCAAATGGCTGTGTTTGTGAGAGGGGAGGCGGGGCCCTACAGCCTATTTATACCTGCAGGCACACAGCCACAGGTGCGGTACGTCGACGTTACATCCCTCCCAAAACCCCCTCTTTTTCTCAGGGCACTTCATTAGGGTTGCCCCCTTTAGGCTGCCCTTCTACAGCAGTTTCGACATAATCCTGCTGCTAGTAGGTTGAGTTAGGTAGGGTGTGTTCTTACATGAGCCGATCCGAGCACAAATATATATCTATATTATATATTGTGAAGGACTTTGATGCAATTGCCTATATGCTTCAGTTTAATTCTCTCCCTGCTATTTTAAGGTCTATATTGTTCGGTTCCAAATGTCAAGAATGAATGTATTCGTGTACCGAACAGGGAGGTTGAAATTATGTTTGTATGTGGGATGGAAAGTACTTTTCTGAAAGTGTTAAAAGTTGTAAATGTTCTGGCCAGCAGACCATTGAGCTGTGTGTATTGTTAAAACCCAATTATCTAGCCGGGCCCAGAGGAGGAGTTTTATGCTGCATAAATTGTGAGTTCTGTGTGCCAGTAAAGAGTCTCGTGTTTCCAGCATTAACTTTTGACTCGTGTGTGGATTATTCGGCGATTCCAGAGATATTCCTACTCGTGGAATATTGGGTGATTTTCTTTTATGGGAAGAAGGGAATGCTTGACGGGGATATTTTCTACGACCGTCACAACTGGTTGGCAGCAGCGGGATTTTCCCTTCTACTTTCCTTTACACCAGGATTCCAAGCAGACACTGGGAACAGTGAATGGAAGGCTGGTACACCCTGCTTAAAAGAAATACACTGAAAGAACTACTGGAAGTCCGTGGAAGGATTGCTAGCAACAAAACCAAGCGGGTCATTATAGCAGAATTAATGGCGCTAGACCAGGAGAACTTGGTTGCAGCAACTTCAGCAGTACAAGAGATGGGGACACCAGTGATTCCGGAGGAGGAATCACCAGCCAACAAGGCAATGAGAGAGAAGCTAGCATGGTTCGGTCCGAACCCAACGGCGGACGTGGTGCTGAAAGTGATGAACTTGTTAGCGGAGGAGGCTAAACAAATAAGAGACGCAGAGCTACAGTTAAAACTGGCAGCAGTCCAACAAGCAGCCGCACATTCTCCAAACAGTGAGTACAGCACAGCAGACACAAGGAAGATTCCGTTTAGCGCTTTTAAAGCTTTTGATGAAAAAGACTGTGAAATTGATAATTACCTGGCAGATTTTGAGCGACAATGTAACCTGCACCGAATAGATAGAGGAGAGTGGGTCGCAATATTGTCAGGCAAACTGTCAGGCAAAGCTTCTGATGCTTTCCAGACCGTGCCAGAGCAGGAGATCCATAGCTACGCCAGGGTTAAAGAAGTGCTCCTGGCTCGTTATGCAGTAACCCCGGAGTCCTACCGACAAAAATTCAGGGACTCACGCAAAACCACGAAAGACTCTTACGTGGAATGGGCATGCCAGTTATCCCTGTCGGCCTCTAACTGGGTCAACAGCAGCCAGGCCACCACCGCAGAGGACATTTTGCAACTAATGCTCCTGGAACAATTTTACGATCACATCCAGACGGATGTCAAAGACTGGGTGAGAGATCGCCGGCCCATGACTCTACCAGAGGCCGCTAAGTTGGCGGATGAATATGCGGATACTCGCAAGACGAACCCGGTCACACCACGGGTACAACCTCCACGACCAACGGTGCCCTCATACCCACCCGCCGCTAGATACCAACCTCCTAACAGACTGGTGACATCTAGCCCTCGCTATCCACGCCAGGAGGACAATGAACAACGCTGCTTCCGGTGCAAACAGCTGGGTCACTACAAGCAGTATTGCCCCATGGACAACAACACCAGGTCAAATTGGTCTCGACCTGGGTACCGCCCCCCAGCAGCAGCCCATTGTGTAGACTCGGCTTGGGATCCCCAGGAACTGGGTCAGGAAGAACCATTGGGCACCCTCTACGAAGCCCTCATGGTACAATCTGTTATTACGGACAACAGGAAACACCATTGTCAGCTGGTCATGGTTAACGGAAAAACCGCCCGGGGATTAAGAGACAGTGGGGCAACCATCACGTTGGTACAAAGACACCTTATTAAGGCATCAGAGAAACCGGGGAAATCAATTGCTGTGAGAGTGGCAGGGGGGGGGGGGGCAGTATACCGTATCCCTACTGCACAGGTACACCTAGACTGGGGGGCGGGAGCTGGCAATGTTCATGTGGGCGTCATAAAAGACTTACCTTCTGAAGTCATCTTGGGCAACGACATTGGCCCCCTGACTTCGGTGTTCGCCTCTACCCCCGCTCAGGAGGCCCACGCAGTAACCACCAGAGCACAAAGTCGCGCTGCCGAGAGCCATCCACTTCCTACTGAGACCCAGGTAAGCCAACCCAACCTACCCTTGACTGTAGAACCCCTACCCTGGGACACCCCAGAGGACTTTGGGCGGGAGGTGGCGGGAGGTGACCGGAGACCCTTCCCTCAGAAAGTATCGAGAGAAAGCCAGGAGGGGCCAAGGGGGATTAGAGAAGGAGCAATTTATCTGGGAGAACGGCCGCTTGTACAGGCTCACTGAGACCCGGGGTAATGCACCAGGGCCTAAGCAAAAACGCCAGCTGGTAGTTCCCCGGAAATACCGGCAGGAGTTATTGAGGATTGGGCACGGCGTACCCTTGGCAGGCCATTTAGGAATACGCAAGACAGGGTATCGGGTAACCCAGAACTTCCTCTGGCCTAGGGTATTCGACGACGTCAGGGCGTATTGTCAAACGTGCGAGGTATGCCAACGTATAGGTAAAAAGGGAGACCACCCAAAGGCTAAACTAGTTTCCATGCCCATTATTGAAGAACCGTTCACAAGGGTAGCCGTGGACATTATAGGGCCCCTGGCCCAACCTAGCCGTTCCGGCAAGCGGTATATACTCACCATAGTAGACTACGCCACCCGTTACCCCGAAGCGGTAGCTCTCTCTAACATACAGGCTGAGACCGTAGCAGAGGCCCTAGTTAAAGTATTTTCCCGAGTAGGCTTTCCCAAGGAGGTTCTGTCCGACCAAGGTACCCAATTCACTGCCGAGGTAACCCAGCAGATATGGAAAACCTGTGGAATTAAATCCCTGACTAGCTCCCCATACCATCCCCAGACTAACGGCCTGTGAGAGCGCTTCAACGGAACGCTAAAGCAAATGTTGAAGTCGTTCACGGGGGCATACAAGGATTGGGAGCGATTCCTGCCACACCTTCTCTTTGCCTACCGAGAGGTGCCGCAGGAATCGACCGGATTCTCACCCTTCGAACTTCTCTATGGGAGGCGGGTGAGGGGGCCCTTAGATCTCATCAAGGATCACTGGGAGGGGCAGACAGAGATTGAGGGGACCCCGGTTGTACCTTATGTCCTGGAGCTGAGGGACCGCATGGAGGAATTAGCCCAGACAGTGCGAGAGAACCTTCCGGGCGGCCCAGCAGCGCCAGAAGGTATGGTATGACCGACGGGCTAGGCACCGGAGCTTTCAGATAGGCCAAAAGGTCATGGTATTAAGACCGGTCCGAACAGACAAGCTCCAGGCCGCCTGGCAGGGCCCCTATTAAGTTATAGGACAGATATGCGACACGACCTACACGATAGCCAGCTGCGAGGATGAAGATGTGAAACAAACCTTTCACATCAACATGCTCAAGGCCTATCAGGAACGGGCAGAGGAGGTAGCCGCTATCTGTGCACCAGCAGGAGAAGACACAGAGACCCTACCCCTTCCCAACCTATTTGGCAGTAACGAAGGGATGACCCAGATAAAGAAAGTCCAGCTAGGTGAACAGCTGGAGCCGCAAGAGCGGGCTCAAGCTGTCCGCTTACTAGAAACAAAACAGGCCACATTCTCTCAGGAGCCTGGATACACACTCCTAGCCATACACAAGGTAGAGACTCCAGGACAGGCACCCCTGAGACAGCCCCCTTACCGTATCCCCGAAGCAGTCCGGGAAGGGATGCGGAAGGAAATAGATGAGATGCTTCGGCTAGGCGTAATCGAGCCCTCAGAAAGTCCTTGGGCCTCGCCGGTAGTCTTAGTGCCAAAGAAGGATGGGACAACCCGCTTCTGTGTAGATTACCGGCGCCTCAACGACAAGACAGTTACGGACGCCTATCCAATGCCACGGATGGACGAGCTGCTTGACCGTATCTCTGCAGGGAAGTATCTGACCACAATAGACCTATGCAAGGGATATTGGCAGATTCCCCTAGCAGAAGATGCCATACCCAAGTCGGCCTTCATCACCCCGTTCGGCCTATACCAATTCCGGGTTATGCCGTTCGGGATGAAGAACGCCCCGGCCACCTTCCAACGGATGGTGGATCAGTTACTTGGGGGTCTCCAGAGCTTTGCATGCGCTTACCTGGATGACATCGCCATCCACAGCGATACCTGGGAAGCGCACCTAGAGCACATAGGGGTAGTATTAGATAGGATCAGGGGGGCCGGGCTGACCCTGAAACCCGACAAATGTCACTTGGGTATGGCGGAGGTACAATATTTGGGCCACCGAGTAGGATGTGGTAAGCAACGGCCGGAGCCGGCTAAGATCGAGGCTGTTGCCAATTGGCCCACTCCCCACACCAAGACACAAGTCATGGCTTTCTTAGGCACAGCCGGCTATTACAGACGCTTTGTACCCGACAAGTCCTGTGGTCCCCGGAATGCGAGGTGGCTTTCCAAGCACTAAAGACTGCTCTGGTTAATGCTCTGGTGTTGGTTACCCCAGATCCTAACAAAAGATTTATTGTCCACACAGACGCTTCAATGTTTGGACTGGGGGCAGTACTGAGCCAGATCGGGGAGGATGGAGGTGAGCACCCGGTGGCATACCTGAGTCGGAAGCTGTTGCCAAGGGAGGTCAGCTATGCCACCATTGAAAAAGAGTGTTTGGCCTTGGTGTGGGCACTCAAAAAGCTCACACCTTACCTTTATGGCCGGGCGTTCACTCTCATCACCGATCACAACCCCTTGGTGTGGCTTAACCGGGTTTCAGGGGACAACGCCCGTTTGCTGCGCTGGAGCTTGGCCTTACAGCCCTATGACTTTACGATTCATTATCGCCCAGGCAAGCAAAACGGGAATGCCGATGGATTGTCACGCCAAACGGATTTAACCTCGGATTAAAAGCTCTGAACCCGTCAACCCTACTGGACCAGGAAAGGTCCAACCGAGTTTTAAGGTCTATATTGTTATTTTATTGCTATTTTAAGGTCTATATTGTTCGGTTCCAAATGTCAAGAATGAATGTATTTGTGTACCGAACAGGGAGGTTGAAATTATGTTTGTATGTGGGATGGAAAGTACTTTTCTGAAAGTGTTAAAAGTTGTAAATGTTCTGGCCAGCAGACCATTGAGCTGTGTGTATTGTTAAAACCCAATTATCTAGCCGGGCCCAGAGAAGGGGTTTTATGCTGCATAAATTGTGAGTCCTGTCTGCCAGTAAAGAGTCTCGTGTTTCCAGCATTAACTTTTGACTCGTGTGTGGATTATTCGGCGATTCCAGGGATATTCCTACTCGTGGAATATTGGGTGATTTTCTTTTATGGGAAGAAGGGAATGCTTGACGGGGATATTTTCTACGACCGTCACATATATATATATATATATAAAAAATCACAAATATTGCAGCAGCACAGTCAGACGTTGTGCACTGGGTGCAATTCCTCACAGAGGCCGGCCCCTCTTGCAAGATATATACAGGACAAATGACGAGGCAGCACTTCCAGCTTTCAGTGATAGGGTGAAGACCCCAAAACAACTTTAATCCAGCAATGTTTCAGCCTACTCAATGAGTAGCTTGATAAAGGCCTCATTGAGTAGGCCGAAACGTTGCTGGATTAAAGTTGTTTTGGGGTTTTCATCCTATCACTGAAAGCTGGAAGTGCTGCCTCGTCATTTGTCCTGTATATATATATATATATATATATATATATATATACCGCAAATAGTGCAGCAGCACAGTCAGATGTTGTGCACTGGGTGCAAGATTCCTCAGAGAGGCTGGCTTTTCCTCCAACATATATATTCACCGAATGAAGAGGCAGCACTTGCAGTTATTGGTGATAGGGTGACGACCCCAAACTTTATTCCCAGCAACGTTTCGGCCTTCTCACTGAGGCCTTTGTCAAGCTTGACAAAGGCCTCAGTGAGAAGGCTGAAACATTGCTGGGAATAAAGTTTGGGGTCGTCACCCTATCACCAATAACTGGAAGTGCTGCCTCTTCATTCGGTGAATATATATATATATATTATATATAAAAATATACATACACATATATACTGTATTTTTCAGGATGGGTCATCAATATTAGATTGGCGGGGGTCCCACACCCCCACCGATCAGCTGTATGAGATGGTGCGTGCAGTGCACATCTCCCTTCTTTCTTCCTGCTCCCATAGACATACAGTAGCGAGCAGGAAGAGAGAAGGGAGATGGCACGATCTTGAGGATAGGTCTCAATATCAAAATCCCAGACAACCTTTTTAACTGCAGCGTTAGACCTACAGCATGGGGGAGGATTGTAAGGAAGCAGTCAGGGGGTCTGGCAGTGTTGGACCATCCTGACTGTGGACTATAAGACGCAGGCACATTTAGGCCGTTTTTTTTCTCACTAAAATGTGCATCCCATAGTCCAAAAAAAATACAGTATATATCAATCTGCTCCTCCTGCTCTATAACATACTGCCTGCAGATTGCATTGCATTTTTTAATTTTTTTTATTATTATTTTTTAATTATCATACAAAAAAATACATGCCAATATTCCATTTACAATACTATAAGATCCAAAAGTCCGTCAGTTCTAGTTTTTTAACCATAGTTAAATATAATTTCATGCAAGTACCGATAATTATATACATATTGACTAGATCAAATAGAGGTCTCACTACCTGGGAAGAAAGCAGGGCCCACCCGGCATCAAGAGCTTTAATAATGCAGATTAAAAAAAAAGACATCTAATTTAATATTGTTATCTCTGTACGGGGAGGGAACAGAGGCCCGCGGCCCGGGCGGCCCGCCAAGCAGCGAACACGCACCCCATACGGCCTCCCTTGAACATAAGTAAGCACCACCGACAGGATCAGCGCTCGTGTGGCGAATCATCTGGTGCTCATGTACACTTCCATAAAGCCGAAGAAAAACAGGCGGGGGTCCAGCAGTGTTCTATCACAGTGGTATAGAACCCACTCACGTGTTTTACTGCCTCATCCCCATATAGTTAAGTTAAATATTAATGCCCTGTTTAAGCATAACTCGCATGAGTTTACCACGATATCTCGTGGAAAGAGAACTCGAGTCAAATGTCGCTCAGCAATCTCCGGCAATTGAGGAGAAAAGCAAAACCAACAAGCACTGTCTTATTAGGAGAGCAGAGCCCAACACCGACTCCAGTTCATTAAGAGAAGACAGATGGTAGGACCCAGCCCACACATATGTCGGATCAGTGCCCGTAGTTAAAACTCATGTCAAACAGGAAAAGCCGCAACCCGGGTCGCGCCCGATGCCCGGGCCCCCCAAGATTCCGAGCCCTGAACCCTCACCCATGTATTACTCAACATTTTAGATAGGTCAAAAATTAACCAATATCTGATGCTGGTGAGTCCTGCCAACCTCCAACGTTTCTATAGGTACTCCAATACTCCATTATGACTTCACATTCTACACTAATACATTGCATACAAAAAGAAGCCGGACTAATTGGATCTTCCCCAGAACCCCCCCCACCATCCCCCCACCTTGCAGACCAAAATAAATAATAAAAAAAAAAAATCCTAATTAGTTAATCGTATCCCAATCTTTCCACAGTTTAATCCACTTGAAGTAGGATCCTCTTTGTTTGTACAAGATCTTCTCGTAGCTTTTCACCTTCTCAACCAAGCCCAGCCAATTATTACAGTCTGGGGCGGAGGAGCAAAACCATGCTCTAGAGATGAGAAGCCTAGCCAGAAACATCACCTTAATCAACAATCGACCATTTGTGGGTTGGTAATTGACCTCCGATAAGTCTCCCAGGACCCATATCCTGGGAGTAAAGGGAACAACAATGTTGAGTTTACGAGCCAGATTGGTTTCAACCGATCTCCAGTACCTGCTCACCATTGGGCAGTCCCAGAACAGATGTAAATGATCTGCCTCGGATTCACCACAGCGTGGGCAGTCAGAGGAGGTTCTAAGTCCTCTCCTATATAACCATATAGGTGTCACATATATTTTGTGCAAAATATTAAATTGTATAACAGTGTGGTTAAAATTATGAGAAACCAATTTTAAACTTTCCCCTATATTCTCCCAGTTTGGAGAGCCCGTCTCTGAAAGCAAAGATGACCAGGCTCTCTGTCCTGGTGAAAAAACATCCGAAAAAAACTTTTTCATTAAGTGTCTATAACAGTGAGATACTTTAATTCTCGTGACAATTTTCTTGCAAATTAAATCATGTAAAAATTCTGGAGTATCTATAGTAAGAAGATAGCGATTTGCAGTGCTAGAAAGTGCTGACCTTAGTTGAAAGTATGCATACCAAGCCACTTCACCTAAATTTGCCCCTTGCTTTAATTCCGCAAGGGGCAAAATGTGTCCACCACTGACCACTTGATGCAGGTACTGAACATTCTTGGTCCTCCAATACTGGCTGCAACTCAGGTCGTTTAAGTTCAAAAGCTTTGGATTATGCCATAATGGAGTGCAAATAAGTGATGCCCTAGCTCCACACCAGTTCCTTATATCTCGCCAAGACTTTGTAGCCATTCTACAGAAAAGTGTATACCCATTTAGTACATTTGATAAATAGTCAGACTCAAGTACTGTAAAAAAATCCGCGAAGCCTGAATCTTTCACCACCTTACTGCAGAACTGGCTATTTTCCCACTCATTAAACAAGCAGAGTTGAGAGGCCACAAAATAGCCCCTAAAATAGGGGAGGTTAAGACCTCCCCGATTATAGGGCATAGAAAAATAGAGTACCTTCAATCTCACACGCTTCCTCCCCCATATTAGATCATTAAGCATCCGCTCTATCAATCTGAAGTACTTATCTACAATCCATACAGGCGAATTGCGCAAAATATAAAGAACCTGGGGCAGCAATACCATTTTTATTAATGAGATTCTGTCCGCTCTCGCTGACAGGATTTTTTGCCATATCTTAATTTTAGCCCTCAGCTTTATCAACAGAGGAAGCAGATTAAGTTGTAGATATTCCTGGGGTTTGACAGAAACTGTTATCCCCAGGTACTTTATTGAATCTGAGATCGTTAGCTGGTTATCCCGTTCGCCCCGCAGTTCGTCTATAGGGAGAAGGACGGTCTTCTCCCAGTTGATCTCCAGACCGGAAGGACCGGAAAAGAGACCAACCAGGTCCATTATACGAGGAAGAGTAGTGTCTGTTTGATGCATAAAAATCAACATGTCGTCTGCATAAAGTGATACTCGATCATAATTCCCCATTGTGCCAAAACCAGCCACCCTCGGATCCTGCCTAATACTAGCCGCTAAGGGTTCAATGTAGATATTGAATAGCAGGGGGGAAAGAGGACAACCCTGACGGGTGCCTCTTCCTAATATAAAGCTCTCTGTTGTCATATCATTGATCCTTATCCTAGCAGTTGGGGAGTTATATAGGAGCTGTACCATCGCCAAGAATCTTGGGCCAAAGCCCATTTTTTTCATCACCTCCCAGAGAAAGGTCCACTCCACCCTGTCGAAGGCTTTGACGGCATCCAACGACAGGATGGAGCGGGCACCGCTCCCCGGGGACTGAATATTCATGAATAGCCTATGTAGGTTGTGCTGGGTGCCCCTCTTTGGCATAAAACCATTTTGATCTGAGTGGATAATAGTGGATATAACCCGCGAGAGCCTCCTAGCCAAAATTTTTGATAATAACTTAACGGTATTTAATAAAGAAATTGGTCTATAGGAGCTCATTTCTGCCGGGTCTTTATCCTTTTTCGGAATTAGAACAAAAGGAGCCTCCATCATGGAGCATGATAAACCCCCTCCCTGTATTGCTTGGGAAAACACCTCTAGCAGCTGGGGGAGGATCGTCTCACCATACTTACGATAAACTTCATATGGAAGACCATCCAGTCCTGGCGATGAGCTCCCCGAGATAGACCCCAGAGCCCCCTTCAGCTCAGAGAGAGACAACTCCTCTTCCAAAAATTCTATTTGGGCTTCATTCAAAGTAGAAAGTGGAATCCTCTCCAAGAACCGCATCGCCAGTTCGGATGTCATACCGGGGGGGGGATCTATATATCTGAGCAAAATATTGTAAAAAAGTATCCCTAATCCCCTCTGGATTTGTTATAGTTTCCCCCTCTAAGTTACGGATTGAAGTGATAGATTGATTTTTCCTATCTTGTTGTGAGATTATTCTTGCTAGGAGCTTACCAGGGCGTCCGGACTCCGAAAAATATTTAAGCCCCTTAAAGAATACTCTATGATTTGCTTTCTCTACCAAATACTTCTCCAAGCAACAGCTAGCCTTCTGCATCTCTTCCCTGTTGTATTCCGTGGGTTGGCTGGTAAAACGCTCAGTTGTAGATACAGCGATCTTAACCAGTTCCTCCTCTTTTCCCCTAAAGGTTCTCCTTGCTGCAGCAATCTCACTTATGAAGACCCCTCTTATATATGCTTTCAGGGCATCCCATACTATGTTGATGCTAGCAGAGGGAAAATTCACCTCCCAAAAGGAGGATATCAGTAATTTAATAGACTGAGGATTCTCCATAATGGTAAGCCAATATGGGTTCATCTTGAATCTAGCCCCCTTCTATCCTTATTCTCCCCCGTGCGAACCTCAACCAGTACGGGTGAGTGGTCCGAAACGGTTCTTACTCCGTATCGAATCTTGCTGATATTACTCAGGTTGCTCTCATTGGTGAGTGCTAGATCAATCCGAGACATTGCTCTCCCCCCCCTACTGATGCAAGAGTATACTCTCTTTCCTCCGCCAAGGTGTTCCCATATATCTACCACTCCTACTTCTAAGCAAAACTGGGGCAGCAAAGAGTTACAAGGGTTCCTCCCCCGATCTGCATCTAAAGTGAGTCTATCCTTGTTGGGGTCCATAACCGCATTAACCCCTTAAGGACATAGGGCGTACCGGTACGCCCTATTTCCCGAGTCCTTAAGGACCAAGGGCGTACCGGTACGTCCTAACTTAAAATCTTAATTCCGGCGCCGCTGGGGTTAATCGGAACGGGATTTCGGCTGAAATCATTCAGCCGGCATCCCGTAACAACGCAGGGGGGGGTCATTTGACCCCCCCGTATCGGCGATCGCAGAAAACCGCAGGTCAATTCAGACCTGCGGTTTGCTGCGCTTTTTGCCGTTTCTGATCCCCGCGGTCCCTGACCGCGGGGATCAGAAACTTCAGAGTGCCCGAAATCAATATTGTTAACCCCCCCCTGCACCCCTGCACGATTTGATGGCGGCGGGTGGTGCAGGGGGGGTGTCGCATGCAGTGGGGGCGTTGCGGGAGGCGGGCGGTGCGGCAGGCGGGATCGCGATCCCCCGCCCGCCTCCCATTGCATAATCGTTGGTGTACAGTGGGTATACCAGGGTGCCAGCACATTGCTGGCACCCTGGTATAAACGGCTGACATCGTTGATGCGATGTCAGCCGTTTAACCCTTTCCATACAGCGGTCCGTACGGACCGCTGTATGGAAAAGGTTAACAGTAAGAGGGAGCTCCCTCCCTCTCCGATCGGGGGGCTGCTGTGCCTTTGCAGCCCCCCGATGGGAGAAGGAGAGAGCCCCCAGACAGCCCCCCCAGAACCCCGTCCTTACCCTTCCCCGTCTGCGAAGTTCTGACCATAACTGAGCAGACGGGGAAGGTTCCCATGGCAACAGGACGCCTGATCAGGCGTCCTGCTGTCCATGGTGCTGAACAGATCTGTGCTGAAAGCATAGACCTGTTCAGTGTAAGTAAAATACAGTGCAGAAACCAATATAGGTTCTGTTCTGTATTTTACAGACATCAGACCCACTGGATCTTCAAGAACCAAGTGGGTCTGGGTCAAAAAAATCAAATAAAAAGTGAAAAAAGTTAAGATAAAAAAAAAAAAACATTTATCACTGAATAAAAATTAAAAAAATAAAATACACTACACATATTAGGTATCGCCGCGTCCGTAACGACCTGATCTATAAAATGGTCATGTTACTTTCCCCGCACAGTGAACGCCATAAAAATAAAAAAATAAAAACTATGAGAAAATTGAAATTTTGCCCACCTTACTTCCCAAAAAAGGTAATAAAAGTGATCAAAAAAGTCGCATGTACGCCAAAATAGTACCAATCAAACCGTCATCTCATCCCGCAAAAAATGAGACCCTACTCAAGATAATCGCCCAAAAACTGAAAAAACTATGGCTCTTAGACTATGGAAACACTAAAACATGATTTTTTTTGGTTTCAAAAATAAAATCATTGTGTAAAATGTACATAAATAAAAATAAAGTATACATATTAGGTATCGCCGCGTCCGTATCGACCGGCTCTATATAAATATCACATGACCTAACCCCTCAGGTGACCACCGTAAAAAAAAAAAAAAAAAACTGTGTAAAAAAAGCAATTTTTTGCCATCTTACGTCACAAAAAGTGTAATAGCAAGCGATCAAAAAGTCATATGCACCCCAAAATAGTGCCAATCAAACTGTCATCTCACCCCGCAAAAAATTAGACCCTACTCAAGATAATCACCCAAAAACTGAAAAAACTATGGCTCTTAGACTATGGAGACACTAAACAATTTTTTGGTTTTCAAAATGAAGTTATTGTATAAAACTTACATAAATAAAAAAAATTGTATACATATTAGGTATCGCCGCGTCCGTGACAACCTGCTCTATAAAATTACCACGTGATCTAACCTGTCAGATGAATGTTGTAAATAACAAAAAAAAAAACATGCCAAAAAAGCTATTTCTTGTTACCTTGCCGCACAAAAAGTGTAATATAGAGCAACCAAAAATCATATGTACCCTAAACTAGTACCAACAATACTGCCACCCTATTCCGTACTTTCTAAAATGGGGTCACTTTTTTTGGAGTTTCTACTCTAGGGGTGCATCAGGGGGGCTTCAAATGGGACATGGTGTCAAAAAAACAGTCCAGCAAAATCTGCCTTCCAAAAACCGTATGGCATTCCTTTTCTTCTGCACCCTGCCGTGTGCCCGTACAGTAGTTTAGGACCACATATGGGGTGTTTCTGTAAACTACAGAATCAGGGCCATAAATAATGAGTTTTGTTTGGCTGTTAACCCTTGCTTTGTTACAGGAAAAAAAATATTAAAATGGAAAATCTGCCAAAAAAGTGAAATTTTGAAATTGTATCTCTATTTTCCATTGAATCTTGTGCAACACCTAAAGGGTTAACAAAGTTTGTAAAATCAGTTTTGAATACCTTGAGGGGTGTAGTTTCTTAGATGGGGTCACTTTTATGGAGTTTCTACTCTAGGGGGGCATCAGGGGGGCTCCAAATGGGACATGGTGTCAAAAAACCAGTCCAGCAAAATCTGCCTTCCAAAAACCGTATGGCATTCCTTTCCTTCTGCGCCCTGCCGTGTGCCCGTACAGTAGTTTACGACCACATATGGGGTGTTTCTGTAAACTACAGAATCAGGGCCATAAATAATGAGTTTTGTTTGGCTGTTAACCCTTGCTTTGTTACTGGAAAAAAAATATTAAAATGGAAAATCTGCCAAAAAAGTGAAATTTTGAAATTGTATCTCTATTTTCCATTGAATCTTGTGCAACACCTAAAGGGTTAACAAAGTTTGTAAAATCAGTTTTGAATACCTTGAGGGGTGTAGTTTCTTAGATGGGGTCACTTTTATGGAGTTTCTACTCTAGGGGTGCATCAGGGGGGCTTCAAATGGGACATGGTGTCAAAAAAACTGTCCAGCACAATCTGGCTTCCAAAAACCATACGGCGCACCTTTCACTCTACGCCCCGCTGTGTGGCCGTACAGTAGTTTATGGCCACATATGGGGTGTTTCTGTAAACAGTAGAGTCAGGGCAATAAAGATACAGTCTTGTTTGGCTGTTAACCCTTGCTTTGTTAGTGGAAAAAATGGGTTAAAATGGAAAATTAGGCAAAAAAATGAAATTCTCAAATTTCATCCCCATTTGCCAATAACTCTTGTGCAACACCTAAAGGGTTAACGGAGTTTGTAAAATCAGTTTTGAATACCTTGAGGGGTGTAGTTTCTTAGATGGGGTCACTTTTATGGAGTTTCTACTCTAGGGGTGCATCAGGGGGCTTCAAATGGGACATGGTGTCAAAAAAACTGTCCAGCAAAATCTGGCTTCCAAAAACCATACGGCGCACCTTTCACTCTACGCCCCGCTGTGTGGCCGTACAGTAGTTTATGGCCACATATGGGGTGTTTCTGTAAACAGCAGAGTCAGGGCAATAAAGATACAGTCTTGTTTGGCTGTTAACCCTTGCTTTGTTAGTGGAAAAAATGGGTTAAAATGGAAAATTAGGCAAAAAAATGAAACTCTCAAATTTCATCCCCATTTGCCAATAACTCTTGTGCAACACCTAAAGGGTTAACGGAGTTTGTAAAATCAGTTTTGAATACCTTGAGGGGTGTAGTTTATAGAATGGGGTCATTTTTGGGCGGTTTCTATTATGTAAGCCTCGCAAAGTGACTTCAGAGCTGTAGTGGTCCCTAAAAATTGGGTTTTTGTAAATTTCTGAAAAATTTCAAGATTTGCTTCTAAACTTCTAAGCCTTGTAACATCCCCAAAAAATAAAATATCATTCCCAAAATAATTCAAACATGAAGTAGACATATGGGGAATGTTAAGTCATCACAATTTTTTGGGGTATTACTATGTATTACAGAAGTAGAGAAACTGAAACTTTGAAATTTGCTAATTTTTCCAAATTTTTGGTAAATTAGGTATTTTATTATGCAAAAAAATTAATTTCTTTGACTTTTTTTTACTAGTATCATGAAGTACAATATGTGACGAAAAAACAATCTCAGAATGGCCTGGATAAGTCAAAGCGTTTTAAAGTTATCACCACTTAAAGTGACACTGGTCAGATTTGCAAAAAATGGCCTGGTCCTTAAGGTGAAAATGAGCCCGGTCCTTAAGGGGTTAAAGTCCCCCATCAGGATTAACCGACATTCTGATCTATTTTCAGCAAAGAGCAATAGCTGAGTCAATGGGTACATTGAGAATGGAGGAGGTATATAGAAGAAAGCCAAAATATAACTGTGGCCATACAGCTTACCATGTAGGAAAATAAATCTACCCTGATCATCTATATGGGATTTTATGAGGATAAAGTCTACAGAATTATGAATCAAGACTGAAACGCCCCTGGAAGATCCGCTGAAGGTGGAGTGATAAGATTGAGAGTGCCATCCCGTTGCCAGACGGCGCAGGGTTTCTTTAGTAAGATGAGTTTCTACTATACAAACAATTGCTGGAAGGTATCTTTTTACTGCATCCATAATGGCTTGCCTTTTAACCCTTTCCCCGAGCCCTCTGACATTCCACGATACAATTCTAATAGACATCAATCAAACACAGAAAAAAAAAAAAAAGACCCCGACCTGCAAGGTGGGTTCCCAACCCCTCCCATCCCCCCTCTCCATTGATCCGCCCGATCTAGTTAGCGAACCTCTAACCCCCGGCCGTTCTCCCCCAACCTAGCCCCGCCTCCCAGCCATCCCTTCAAACATGATAGTACACAGTTTCAAATGCCCGTATGGTCAATCCAGTCTGACGCTTGTTGTGGTGTCTCAAAAAACAGGGAAGTCCCATTATAGATCACTCTTAATTTCGCTGGATACTGTAGAGAATATTTGATATCTTTTAGCGCCAAACGCTTCTTTATCTCTATGAAATTACGTCTCTTTTCCTGAGTCTGCCGCGCAAAGTCAGGAAAAAAGAGCAACCTGGAACCCTGATATTCAATGGGAGTACATTCTCTAGCTCTTCTTAATATCATATCTCTATCAGCGGACAGTAATAGCTTCATTAAGATTGTACGCGGCGGCCTCCCTGGAGTAGGTTTTCCTCCTGGTATTCGGTGGGCTCTTTCTATTTGGAACATAGAAGAAAAATTATCGGTGCCTAGATTGTGCATGACCACATCTTTAAGTTGTTCCTCTAGCTGCCGGCCCTCAGCCCCTTCTGGGAACCCAATTATACAGACATTGTTCCGCCTTGACTTATTCTCAAGATCCTCTAGCTTGTGTTGTAGCACTTGATTTTCTGAGGCGAGAAGCAGAGTTTTAGATTTTAAGGTGGCTATATCGGTTTGCAGGGAAGCAACAGTTTTTTCCACATTGAGGACTCGGTCACGAATCTTTACTAAGTCTTCTCTAATTAAAGAGATGTCGCTCTGCACTGAGCCCAATTGAGTGGACATCCCCTGCACCAGAGAGCCGTTGTTTTCCACAGCAAAAAGGATCTTATCCAAAACAAGTGGGTCATATTCTGTTCGCGTTTGTACAGGGAGACCCTCCTCTACCGCTTCCTGATCTGCCTCCATTGATCCGTCCTCAGAGGGTTCCTCAAACTGGGGTGTTTTAGCATTTTTCTTGACGTTAGCAGAAAGTTTAGTTTTAACTGGATTTTTTTCATTAAGGAAGGGTGATTTCAAAAACTTATCGATCTTGTTTTCTGGTGTTTTAGACCCCAATTTGGTTGCCGAGGAGTCCACTGATCGTCGCTTTGGGGCCATTCTCTTCCCTTTTTTCCCCCTCGTTTTCTCCCTTTTTTATTGATTTTTAATTTCTTTATGTTCCCCACCACCGATTCTCCGCACCTCACCCTTTCTTTCCTTTTTCCAACTTATATTCTCCTTTATATCTCCTTATTACTTCTCTCTCGCCTTATTTTCCCCCCTTTTAACCCCTTCCTCTCCTCCTCTCCTATTCCTCTTTTCCTCCCTCACCCCCTGCCCCCCCCCCCCCCTACCTAACCCCACAAAAGAAAACAGGAAAGGCAGGAAAAGTCTGGGCAAAAATACGTCCTCCCAGCAAACACAGGAACCAGCACTGTATATAAAAAAAGTAAAAATCGACGGAGGCTGTATTCTCACGTGTCCAGGAGTGACAGGCAGTCCAAATTGCAGGGAGAAAGCTGAGGAGAAGCAGCAGGCAGAGCAGGAGAGCCGCCGGATCCAGAGGCAGGGAGAGGACGAGAGACGAGACAGCCAGCCAGCAAGGGAGGGAGACAGGAGGTCCCCGGAACAGCGAGGCAGCCGAGGTCATGCACAGAGCAGGAGAGAAGACCGACCGACAGCAGAAGGAGAGCAGAAGGAGAGCAGCGGAGGGTCCCGGCAGAGCGTCCAACAACCAGGCACCCACAAGCGGCAGGTAAGACGATCCAGGAACCAACTCACATACAGCGCAGGGACGCCGCTCAATACATCAGCGCTTCGGCATCAGCTATTCAGCTGATCAGATGTGCCGGGAGCTTGGAGGGAAGAGGCCAGCGGGGGAGAGCAAGACGTGCTGTGTTCACGTCATCACGCCGCCACCTTGTTGTCTCATTCTTACTCCAGATTGCATTGCATTTAAAATGTGACAAGTTACTTTTTAATATACTTCAGTGCAGGGGACAAGCATCACAACGGCTACAGTGCTTGCGCTCCCACTTTGGATAAGTAACATACAAATTGTTACATAGCATAGCACTGGAGCTCAATGGAGCACTCCACTGCTGACACATAGTGCTGTGAGCACAAGAAAATGCATACTTAAAGGAATATTCAGGTTGTTTCAAGTTATACTCTAGCCACAGGTCGGTAGATCGGTGGTCCTACCACTGAGACACCCCCCCCAAAATAAGTGGAGCGGCCGCTTACACATGTATGCAGCTGCTCCATTCATCTTTATGGGAATTCTGGTGATAGACGAGTAAGAAATTCCCATAGAAATGAATGGAGTGGCTGCAGTGGTAGAACCCCCACCAATGTAATAGTTATTCCCTATCCTATGAATAGGGGGTAATGTGAAACAGCCAGAATACACCTTTAAAACCATCAAAAGTTTCAGTGCAGAATTATATACATTGTAGTAACACTCAACCACATTTTTTACTTCTTTCCCTTTACTTATTTGCTTTCTTTGAACATAAATAACACCCTAGTGACAGTTTGTAAAGTACTGGCAAAGACAATGACTGGACAGGCGAAACTGGATGTTCAGAAGTCCAAAAGTATTGGTTATGTACAGACACCTATGCAAGTGACAATGGCAATTTGTGGTGCCTGTCAGACATCATTTTTTGATCATGCTGAAAACTTGGTCAGTAAACATGGCTATTGTAGCCTGCTCGGCCTAATGGTAAAAATATTCTGCCCATTAACGTCCAATGCATATATCCAGTGCTGTAAAAGCTTTCATCAGGAATTTACTGATTTGTACTTTTGAAATGTGTAAATGTTCTGGTTCATGCAAAAAGACCTAACTTTGTGTAAAACATTTCCTTTATTCTAAATCGGCAAATAGCTATAATAATTACTATATTAATCAAGTGTTGGTAATAATAAAATGTAAAATGTGTTCATTTTCAATGTGAATGTCCATTATAGGAGCCAGAGCAATATTACTGGGGGATGAGCTGGGAAGTACAGAGCATCTACTGGCGGAGAATGGATTCTTACGAATTTTCAATGCCTTACTGATTTTCAAGCACAAAGTCAGTTCCAGTCAACATCACATACATGGTCATATACACTGCCCGTCCCAAAAGAAATTCGCCACCACAAATATTTCGTTGGACCGCCTTTAGCTTTGATTACGGCACACATTCGCTGTGGCATTGTTTCGATAGGCTTCTGCAATGTCACAAGATTTATTTCCATCCAGTGTTGCATACATTTTTCACCAAGCTCTTGCACTGATGATGGTAGAGTCTGACTGCTGCGCAAAGCCTTCTCCAGCACATCCCAAAGATTTCAATGGGTTTAAGGTCTGGACACTGTGGTGGCCAATCCATGTGTGAAAATGATGTCTCATGCTTCCTGAACCACTCCTTCATAATTCGAGACCGATGAATCCTGGCATTGTCATCTTGGAATATGCCCATGCCATCAGGGAAGAAAAAATCCATTGATGGAATAACCTGGTCATTCAGTATGTTCAGGTAGTCAGCTGACCTCATTCTTGGAGCACATACTGTTGCTGAACCTAGACCTGCCCAACTGCAGCAAGCCCAGATCATAGCACTGCCCCCACAGGCTTGTATAGTAGGCTATAGGCATGATGGGTGCATCACTTCATCTGCCTCTCTTCTTACCCTGATGCGCCCATCACTCTGGAACAGGGTAAATCTGGACTCATCAGACCACATGATGTCTTTCCATTGCTCCAGAGTCCAATCTTTATGCTCCCTAGTAAACTGAAGCCTTTTTTTCTGGTTTGCCTCACTGATTAGTGGTTTTCTTACAGCAGCTGTTCAGTCCCAATCCCTTGAGTTCCCTTGTGCATTGTGCATGTGGAAATGCTCTTACTTTCACTATTAAGCCCCGAGTTCTACTGTTGTTTTCATTTTATTTTACCAAACGTTTAAGTGATTACTGATCATGATGATTCAGGATTCTTTCCCCGCCACATTTCTTCCTCGAATACAATGGGTCCCCACTATCCTTTCAGTTTTTAATAATGCGTTGGACAGTTCTTAACCCAATTTTAGTAGTTTCTGCAATCTCCTTAGAGATTTTCTCTGCTTGATACATGCCAATGATTTGACCCTTCTCAAACAGACTAACATCTTTTCCAGGACGACGAGATGTGTCTTTCGACATAGTTAATTAAGAAATGAGAAGCAACTCTTTGTACCAGTTGGGATTAAATAACTTGTTGCCATCTGAAAGATCATCGCCCATGCAGTCATTATCCAATAGGAGGCTCAAAAATATTTTCTTAGTTAAATCCAGGTGGCGACTTTTTTTTTGGGGACAGGCAGTGTAGAATGTAAATGAATATATAGCTGTTCATAGACATAAGACAGCTGTCGACCAAACTGACATTCAGCTAAAACTTTTCTAATTTCCACAAATCAGCCTATCATTCACATGAAGGAAGGGGTAAAAAGGCACTACCATACAATTCTAATGCTACCAGGTAAACGGAGGATGGGCACGGCATGGCAGGTAAAAAAAATCCTGCCTTGTTTACCCCCAAATAATACTTCTTAAAAATCTTATGCCTATTGTCAGCTATGGTCCCAAGCTGGGCCAAGAAGTTTTATTAGAATTTTAAAACCGCTTTAAAACCCGCATTTACACCCAAAAAAAGGATTGTAGGTTCTGAAGCTGCTGCAGCAGCGGAAACATCAGTGGGTGAACATTAAAAGCCATGTACACCTTCAGAGGCAATTTTTGTTTATGATTAAATTTTATTTATTTTTGGCTAAAAATCATTTTTTCAATTGGCCTTTATTAAAAATTCTGAGCCGTTCTGTCACAAAGGGTTGACAGTTTTTTCTAACTATGCGACTGGTACTTGCACTTTGTGCCAGTTATCTAATCACCCTCATGTCTAAATTACTAAGAGGTCATAAACACTTGTTTAAGCCACAATTATATCAGTAAGATAAGAACTGAGCTATAATGAGTGTTTATAATGTCAGAGATAAGGAGCGATCAGCTCCCCAACTGATGGAAAAGAGAGAAAATGACACCAACTGAAAAACAATAATTGCTCTTAAAGGTAATTGTTTTCTTGAAACCCATGACGGCACCCATACAACTAGGACCTCCCATCTGGGACAGGAAACCTGAAGAGATAAAATGGTTCACACCCCCACCACACCTCAGTGATTATAATAAATCAAACTCCGGTGGTGTGCCAACCGCCAAGCAAGAAGGATTAAAGGACAGAACACAACATGAATAGTAGAAAGAGTAGAATCCATCCGGTAGTTCCTCTAAATTTCCAAGGAAAAGAGGCTCTAAATTTTTGGGGTGCCATCATGAGTTTTAAGAAAAACAACTACCGGTAAGAGCAATTATTGTTTTCCCCACACCCATGACGGCACACATGCGAGACTAAACTATAAACCAGACAAAAATTAAGGGGGGGCGGGGGGGTTACTACGGCTTGTAGAACTTAGAACTTTCCTCCCAAAGGTTGCATCTGAGTCAAGATGCATCCTGTAATGTCTGAAAAAAGTATGGGGAAAGCGGCTCTACATATCTGGGCCAGAGAAGCATCTGCCCTTTCTGCCCAAGAGATCGCAATGGCCCCGATAGAATGAGCCCCAAACCCCCTTGGAGGGGGCAGACTAAGGGAAGAATAAGCAAGAGAAATAGCATTCTTCACCCATCTAGCAATAACGCTAGTGGAAGCCTTGCGGCTCCTACACTTTCCCTGAAACTGGATTAGGAGATTTTCATCTATCCTCCAAGGAGAAGTGGACACCTCCTAACATCTAGGCAATACATTTTTCTTCTGACAGATTAGCTGGATTTGGGCAAAAGGAGGGAGGAACCACATGCTGACTTCTGTGAAAATCTGAGACCACCTTCGGCTTGAAAGATGGAATTGGTCTGATGATAACTATCCTCCAAAAAAGTGGTATAGGGAGGGAAAGCAGAAAATGCTTGAATCTCAGAAAACCGTCTAGCAGAGGTTATTGCTAGAAGGAAGGCCATTTTAAAGGAGAGCATTTTAATAGAAATCTCATTTAATGGTTCAAACGGCTTCTGAGATAGGGCCGAAAGAACCATATTAAAATCCCAGGGCGGAGACAATGGTCTTAAGGAAGGATGTAACCTAAAGGCTGCTGACAAGAATCTTTTAATCCACGGATGATCAGCTAACCTATAATTAAAAAAAATAACTTAGGGCAGCTACCTGAACTTTTAGTGTGGAAGCTTTAAGATTCCTATCAAGTACTGCTTGCAAAAAATCCAGGATTCTTGCTATTTGTGGAGATTTAAATGGGATCTGGGCTTTGACCTAGGAATGTAGAAAAAAAATATTCCAAATTTTAATATATTTTTAGAGGTAACTGCCTTTCTACTTTTTAGCAAGGTGGAAACCACCTTGTCCAACAATCCCCTTCCTGACCAGACCTCTCTTTAAAAATCTATGCTGAAAGCTGAAGAACTTCTAGGCTGGGATGAACTAGTGACCCTGGTAAAGAAGGTCCTTTCTCAATGGTAGGGTCCACGGAGGCTGAACTGCCAACCTCAGAAGATTCGAATACCAGGACCTCTTGGGCCACTTTGGAGCAATCAGGATAACCGAGGCATCGTTCTCTATTTTCTTCAATACTTGTGGGATAAGGCAAATTGGAGGGAAGGCGTACCCTAATTCTTGGCTCCAGTCCTGAGCCAACCCATCCACTGCTGATGGGCTGTCCAAATGATTGAGGGAGAAACATTTCTCTACCTTCCTGTTGGCTCTTGAGGCAAAAAGGTCCACTGTAGGAAGACCATACCTCTGGACTATCTGTAAAAAAAACTTCTTTGTTTAGACATCATACGCCCTGTCTTATGGAAACTCGACTGAGGAAGTCTGCTATAACATTCTCCTTCAGATGTACCGCTGCAAGGAAAAGCATTCTTCTCTCTGCAATACAAAAGATCTCCTGGCATAGATGTAGGTGGGAAGAGACTCTCGTTCCTCCTTGACAGTTTATGTAGGCCACCACTGCTGAATTGTCCGAATAGAACACAATCTTTCTGTTTATTATTTCCGGAAGCACCACCGTCAGTGCCCTCTCTACTGCTTTTAACTCTTTGAAATTGTAGGATGCTTTCCTCATAATTCAGATCCCACCTCCCTTGCCATTATTTGTTTTGGGAGTGGGCTCCCCAACTCCAAGGGCTGGCGTCTGTGGTAATTATGGTCCGGTCTGGAAATGTCCATGGCACTCCTGCTGATAGATTTTTTGGTATCTTCCACCACAACAGGGAGCGTCTTGCCTTTGAGAAAAGGTGGAATTTTTGATCCAAAGAATATGGGGAGCCGTCCTAGAATCTTAGGATGTCTGCTTGAAGATCTCTGGAGTGGATCTGTGCATAAGGTACTGCTGGGATTGCTGATATCATATGCCCTAGCACCACCATTGCTTCCCTGAAAGTACAGTGGTAGGACAGGAAGACTGACCATATTTGCTCCCTAATCGCCTCTCTCCTTTGAAGTAGAAGGAAACTTTGTAAACAAGAGTACAACTGAATTCCCAAAAAAATGCAAACTTGAGAAGGAATCAGATTAGATTTTTTTCCAATTGATTATCCATCCTAAGTTTTCTAAAGTGGAGCAGAGGAATTTCATATCTTTTTCTAGTCCTTCTTTTGACTGAGAGATTATCAAAAAAGTCTTAAAAAGGCCGCTAATTCTGCTACCACTTTGGTGAAGACTCTTTGAGCCTGTGCTATACCAAAGGAATGGATTGGGACGTTGTAATACGCGTCCTCCAGATCCAGGCTTGCTATCCAGCAAGCCTGGAAGAGGAGGCTCACAGTTGTTTTTATCGTCTCCATATGAAATTTCTTGTAGACCAGAAATTTGTTCAGTTTCTTCAGATTTGAAATAACCCTGAACGTATAATTTGGTTTCTTAACCAAAAAAAAGGGGAATAGAATCCCTTGCCCCTCTCTGTTTTGGGAACTGAACAAACTACTCCCTTGTCTAAGAACAAAAAAATCTCTGCTTCCAAAACTTTCCTTTTTTCCAGATTTTTGGGCCGAACTGTCTGAGTGAAAAAATTTTTAGGCGAGAAAGGAACTCGCCGAAATACGTTTTCTATTACACTTAGGATCCATTTGTTATGAGAAATGGACCCCCAGGCTAGGAAGAACAGTCTTCCGCCCACCTGACTTCTGGCATCATTTGGACTTGTCTTTTGATCTGTTTTCCTGGATTTTAAACAACCCCCCCCCCCCAGATCTTTTAGGACATTTTTCTCTCTCACTTCTATTATTTTGCCTACTCCTCTGTTTTTTAAAACTGGCCTAGTGTTTACAAAAAAAATAAGTTTCCTGGGGAACCGAAAACCCCTTCTTTTTGTCAGAGGCTCTCTAAGATGTAATCCAGAGACGAACCAAACAATCTAGAACCTTCACAAGGGAGAGAGCAAAGCCTAGACTCGGACCTGAATCCCCTTTCCATGATCTAAGCCAAATAGCACGCATTGCTCCATTTGACATAGCAGCTGCAATGGCAGAAAAACGGACCACATCAGTTGAAGCGACTGCAAGGAAGTCTTCTGCCTTGAGAACATTTGGGAGGGAGGATAGTAAGTCCTCTCTAGGGGTTTTGTCTCTGATATGAGATTCTAATTAACCTAACCATAGCCTTAATGACCTGGAGACCCAGGAAGCGGCAATGGCCGGCCTGAGACTTGTAGAGGCACGTTCCAAAGTACGCTTAAGATAAACATCAGCTCTTTTATCTAAAGGGTCTCCTAAACAGCCCAAATCATCAAACGGAACAGCCGATTTTTTGGGGCTATTTTAGCTACAGGAGCATCTACAGCAGGAGCTCTGTAACATATGCCCGCCACTGACTCTTCAAATGGATATTTTCTTTTAACAGAATTCGGTATAAAAAAAATTCTGTCAGGGTTTTTCCATTCTTTCCTAATCAATGCTTCTATGTTCTTATGAACGTAAAAAAAACTCTATGGCGTTTAGGGCCAAGACTCTCAAAAACCTGGTCAGCAATAGTCTTAGGATGTTTTACGTCCTCCAACTGCATAGTTTTTTTTAGGGCTTTTAATAAAGGATCAGTATCTTCCGGTGAAAATAACACTTTCCCCGCTGAATCTTCATCTGAAGACATTAAATCAGACGATAACTGACCTGGTTCTATGTCTTTGTCTTCACCAGAAAGATCAGAATCAGAGTCCATGTTATAGGTATGCCCTTCTTAACAGAGGACTTAATAGAGGACTTCACTTCATATCGTACTAAGGCCTTAATGGTTTTAGATAAGCTATGGGATTCTTCCATGGCTAACTTATCTATACAAGCTTGACATAGTGGTTTAGCATATGCAGCTGACCACGCTACTCTACATCCTCCACATTCCTTATGTTTAGTTTTGCCGGAAGATTTATTAGGTGTTTTTGCTACAAAAAAAAAACAAAACACCCAAAATTATTAATAGAGGATCAATCTCACCCAAAGTGAAGAGTCAAGCTTCCCCACTCCTCAGGTCCAATACCGGGCTTGTGGTCCTCGAGGGTTCCAAGGGATCGGCGCGTCCATGATCACCTGGTTCCGACATCTTAGTGGAGATTCCAGGTCCTGCACAGCATTGTTTGCGTACCACGGCTGGCTGTCCCCTCCTGCTGCCGACTTGTTACGCGCCTCGGCTCCTTTGAACAGTATGCCCAACAGTAATGCCTAATCCATGAGGCCGGCAAGCCACTCCCCTTCCTGTTAGCGCCGCTGGCAGAGATTTAATGCCCCTAAAGAAGCCTCCCCGGTGCGCATGGGGGCACTCTCCGCCATCTTAGAAGTAGGCCGCCGGCCGCCGCACTACCATGGACTGGGAGCCGCCTGAACACTGCTGCAGCGGCTCCCTAATTAGGCTTTGGGAGGAGGCAGGAGCAAGACAGGCTTAGGCGATGGCTTCCACCGGAGACTGACGCTGCCAGGGGTAGGTCCCATTATGGTAGGTCCCATCTTTTTAGGTGAGAACCTAAAAAGAAAAAGGGAACTCCTCAGGTACCTGCTATCCAGAGGACAAGAAACCTGAACTAAGGTGTGGTGGGTGTGTGAACCATTTTATCTCATCACACTTCCTGTCCCGGATGGGAGGCCCTAGTCGCATGGGTGAGGGGAATAATGATTTTTTTTTTAGCTCAAAATGAGTACAATGCAATATTTTAATAAATTGCCCCCATAGCCTTTATATTGGCTTCTCCCTTGTGTGATCTTTCTGATGTTTGACAAGGGCAGGTTTTTTGCTGAAACACTTCCCACATTCTGAACATGGGAAAAGCTCTTCTAATGTGTGAATCCTTTGATGCTGAACAAAAATTGATCTTTGATTAAAACATCTGCCACAATCTGAGCATGAAAATCGCTTCTTCCCCGTATGAATTCTTTGATGGTCAATGACAGCTGACTTCTGGTTGAAACATTTCCCACATATAGTACATGGAAATGGCTTCTCTCCTGTGTGAATTCTTTGATGTTTAACAAGATCTGATTTCTGGGTAAAACATTTCCCACATTCTGAACATGAAAATGGTCTCTCTCCTGTGTGAATTTTTAGATGTTGTGTAAGATGTGATTTCTTGTAGAAACATTTCCCACATTCAGGACAGGAAAATGGCTTCTCCCCTATGTGCATTCTCTGGTGATCAACAAGATCCGATTTCTGGGTAAAACATTTTTCACAGTCTGAGCATGAAAATGGCTTCTCTCGTGTGTGAGTTTTTAGGTGTTGAGCAAGCTGTGATTTACTCATGAAACATTTTCTACATTCTGAACATGAAAAGGGTTTTTCTCCTGTATGAAGTTTTTCATGTTTAACAAGATCAGATTTTTGGGAAAAATATTTTCCACACTCTGAACAAGAAAATTGCTTCTCATTTCTTTGAATCTGCTTGCTAGTATTCTGTCTCTGATCTGTAAATAGGTTCATAGTCTCTGATACATCAGGGGACTTGTCCTCAATAATAAAAGACTCAGAGGAGTCCCATACCGGAGGCAAAATATTTCCTACAGTCTGAACATTTAATGCAGTCTCCCCCATGTGATATTTCTGATGTTCAATAAATGCGGATTTCTTGCTGTAACCTTTCCCACACTGGAAACATAAAAATGACTTCTCTCCTGTGTGAATTTTCTGATGTTTACAAAGGTTAGATTTAGATGTAAAACTTTTCTTACACTCAGAACATAAAAATGGCTTCTCTCCCGTGTGAATTCTTTGATGTTTTTCAAGCTCCGATCTCTTAGTAAAGCATTTTCCACATTCTGAACATGAAAATGGCTTAATGCCTGTATGAATTCTTAGATGTCCAATAACAGCAGAAGTTTGGCTAAAACACTTTCCACATTCTGAACAGGAATATGGTTTCTCTCCTGTGTGAATTCTCTGATGTTTAACAAGATCAGATTTTTGGCTGAAACATTTCCCACATTCAGAACATTGATAGGGCTTTTCTCCTGTGTGAATTTTTAGATGCTGAAAAAGATGTGGTTTTCTGGTGAAACATTTCCCACATTCCGAGCATGAAAATGGTCGTTCTCCTGTGTGAGTTCTTTGATGTTTCTCAAGAGCTGATCTCTGAGGAAAATGTTTGCCACATTCTGAACATAAAAATAGTCTCTCATCTATATGATTTCTACTGTCTATAAGCTCTCTGTGATTTGTACTTTGATTATTGATCTGTGATATATCAGGAGATTGAACTTCATGCTTTAATGGATCAGGTGATAAATATCTAATATAAAGGGATGAGGGTATATCTGAAATAATGGCACACTCTTTATATGTATCCTGTGTGTTTTCACTATCTTCTACTTTATAATCTGATGATACAAGGAGATATTCCTCTGAGCTTCTGGTATATTTATCTGTCAGAAATAAAAATGGGGGTTGTTATTTCAGTTTTAACCTCCAAATAACATACAAAACAGTATAGATTTTATACCAATATTTTACAACCTTATAAAGAAATTTAACATATGAAAAGTCTTGTTATTGTTAACTTATTAAGATCAGCATGGGCAAAATGAACAAAGGGCTCAAAAATAAAAGGGGGCATAAGAAAGGAACTTGGGGGAGTTCCTTTGCTTAAATCTCTTATATACGAAAAAAAATCTCTTATATATGAAAAATATGAATAAGAAAAACATGCCGCTTTTTTACCCAAATTTATGGCCATATTTGGTTTGTATTTTTGGTGGGAAAATGAATATAGCTCAAACCATAACTTTTTTTTTTATATGTCATACCAAAAGTTTTGATCGGTGGGGGTCTCAGCACTCCCCACCGATCTCTAGATCGAAGGAGAGAAGCATGCGCATATCGCGCTCTCTCTCCTTGCTGCAGACGACGGAATCAAGAAAAGCCCATAGACTTCTATGGAACCTGTCTTGTGCAGCAAGGAGAGAGCACGATGTTTTGTATGCATGTGCTTCTCTCCCCTCGTTCTAGAGATCGGTGGGGTCTCAGTGCTCGGACCCTCACCAATCAAAAACTTTTGATATGTTTCTAGGACATATCTAAAGTTTTTTTTAAAGTTAGTGACATTTTAAGGCTACTTTCACACTAGCGTTCGGGTTTCCGTTCGTGAGCTCCATTTGAAGGAGCTCACGAGCGGACCCGAACGCAGCCGTCCAGCCCTGATGCAGTCTGAATGGAGGCGGATCCGCTCAGACTGCATCAGTCTGGTGGCGTTCAGCCTCCGCTCCGCTCGCCTCCGCACGGACAGGCGGACAGCTGAACGCTGCTTGCAGCGTTCGGGTGTCCGCCTGGCCGTTCGGAGGCGTGCGGATCCGTGCGGATCCGTGCGGATCCGTCCAGACTTTCAATGTAAGTCAATGGGGACGGATCCGTTTGAAGATGCCACAATGTGGCTCAATCTTCAAGCGGATCCGTCCCCCATTGACTTTACATTGAAAGTCTGGACGGATCCGTCCCAGGCTATTTTCACACTTAGCTTTTTTTTGCTAAAATAATGCAGACGGATCCGTACTGAACGGAGCCTCCGTCTGCATTATTATGATCGGATCCGTTCAGAACGGATCCGATCGAACGCTAGCCGAACGCTAGTGTGAAAGTAGCCTAAGTGAGGTCCAGACAAAATCATTAGAGTCTTTAAGGCAGGAGTATATGTGACTCTTTTTTACATTTAATAGTTACTACTCACCTTGGCAGTTCTCTGTAGGAATTTCATCCTTATACGGCTGATCAACCCTCATATACGTTTCTTCTTTTTCTGATACAGCATTAGGATTAATATTGTTCAGATCTCTACCCTGATTTGAAAGATAAGAAGTCAACAGAGGGTTGGGAAATGTTGTGGAATATTTTATATGAACAAAAAGATCATTGAAGGGAATATGTCATCAGAAATTCCCTATTGTTTAAATGACATTTTTATGTTAAACTTTTTTTAGGCTTTCTCTATGACCTTTGCAAAGATCAGGAGGGAGCTCATAAACTGTGATCTCACCTATTGTCAATCCTGCCTTATTTATATTGAGTTAGGGCTATATTACACAGCCCGATTCTGCTGGCGATTGTCGGGAAGAAAGCGTTCCTTCCTGGCAATCGCCTGCTCGTCAATGGAGGAGACCGCTGCTATTACATGCAACGATCTCCTCCACAGTATGGCGAGAAGCAATCGTTATACCATCGCTTGTCCCCATGCTGTCCAGTTGTTGGCCAGCAGCAGATTAGACACCATGATCTGCCACTGGCAAATGATAATTTTTTAATCTGTCAAAAGATGTGGATTGTCTGTGCTAATAATGATAATACCTACTGGAAAGTAACCTGTACAGAACAGGAAAGCATGATCTATTGTTAGACTTAGTGGCCAGTGTGAAAATTGCAGGATTATATACGGAATTTTTCGGCCTATAAGACACCCCCCCAAAAAAGTGGATCTTATGGGGCGAATGCTGCCGTTTACACTGATACACCGCCGACCGCATGCTGCACAGCGCGGTCGGAGGTGTATCAGCGAGGAGGAAGGAGGGGCTGGCATCTTGTTTTGTAATGGCAGTGGGGCCCGGTGCAGTCACTGTATTCAATTGCATCGGGCCCTGCTCACTGTACTAATCGTGTCTAACTGCAGGCAATATATAGTATATATATAGTATAACTATAGTATATCTTGAATCCAGCAGCTGTACTTATGTCCGTAGCAGGCAGAAGGCAGGAGGCTGGGCGGGCGGGCACTAGCAGCGTAACTCACTACATCACGTGCCTGCTCCGCCCACTTTATGAATGAAGCAGTGGGTGCGTGACGTAGTGAGTTATGCTGCCAGTGCCCGTCTGCCCCACCCAGCTTCCTGCCTCCTGCCAGCTACGGTCGTAAGTACAGGCTGCTGGATTGAAGATTTTCTATAGTTAAACATTGCCTGCAGTTAGATACGATTAGTACAGTGAGAGGGGCCCGGTGCAATAGAATACAATGACTGCACTGGGCCCCTGTATTGGGGGTCATTCACAATGACAGGGACACTGTTATGGGGGATCTGTGGATGACACAAAACATTAGATGCTATTTATCTGTCATCCACAGATCCCCCCCATAGCAGTGTCATGCCATCCACAGATGCCCCCATTACAGTGCCGTCCACAGATGCCCCAAAACAGTGCCATCCACAGACGCCCATAACAGTGTCAGCCACAGACCCCCCATAACAGTGTCAGCCACAGACCCCCCATAACAGTGCCAGCCACAGATCCCCATAACAGTGCGTCATCCAAAGATCCCCCATAATAGTGTCATTCACAGGCTACCATTAGTTCAAAGCCCACCAAAAGCACACCTTTTGGTTCAAAATATATATTTTTTCTTATTTTCCTCCTCAAAAACCTAGGTGCGTCTTTTTGGGCCGGTGCGTCTTATAGGGCGAAAAATACGGTACCTGTTTTTAATATAGATAGTGACATAAAAGAAAAAAAAAAGAAAATCACCAAAAATTTGACAAATATATATATATATATACAGTATATGTTTAAGATAAAAATTTGATTTTAACAGTAGGTAATTTTCTGATAACACGTTCGCTTTAAACAGGCTCTCAGGGCTTTTTGAAAAACCCTTTTTTATTCTGTGGAAGTTTGATCAGCATTTACCTGTCTGTCGGGCTGCCAATGGCCCTGTCTCCTCTGCACTCACATAGGCTGCTGGCTCTTCTACTCAGGTCCCTTCCGGATGTGTTCTCTAGTTTTTCTGTTCAGCTTTATAATACTAAATGCAGCTGAACAGGAAGACTAGGGAACACATCCATTCAGGACTCAGTGGGAGAGTCTGCAGCCTGTGTGAATGCAGCGGAGACAGCAGTATCATCGGAACGATGGATGGGTAAGTATTCACCAAACTATCTTTCTTCCATAGGACAGAAGAAAGATTTTGTAAAAAGCCTAGAGAACCATTTTAACCACCATACCAACCAAACAGTGGCCTATCCTAAAGCTGGACATTACATAATAGCTGACATACGTGTACAGTACATTACTGTATGTCTGGGGGAGACAGAAGGCCAGACAGTAATCTAACCTGTCAGATCTTTGTCACCCATCAATTTAAGGTCTGACAGATTGTTTGACAGTCCCTAGAGCCAGCAGATTGTCTGCTGTTCCTGACAAGAGCTAATCTTTAGTGTCACTTTCAATCCTGCCACCAATGTTTAACCCCTTCCTGACATATGCTGTCTTATAGCACGGTGACTGGGCTAAGATGGCCCCCGACAGCCAGCCATCTTAGCTAAAGCAAATAATGGCCACAGGGAGAGAAAGGCGCTCATAGGGTGAGTATGTCAAAAAAACAGTGCCCTCCAAACACAGGCGGGTTAATTATGCTCACCTGCAGCGCGATCCCGTCTATTGCGCGGACTCAAGCGCGATCCTGTAACTGAATTACAGGATCGCGCTTGAGTCCGCGCGATAGACGGGATTGCGCTGCTACTGAGGCCTGTACAAGCGCGGTCCCGGCGACTGAGCCGGGTGTCAATTAGACTGCATAGAGACGGGGTTAGGGCAGGGGAGTTACAGCCTGGAGTGAGGAAAGGGCTACCCCCTTGACTTCTATCGTGACTTGTGGAGCTGGAGAAGAATACTTTATAAGGCGATTTTTTTATGCAATATACATGGCAGAAAAGCGGGACAAGACTGTATGATAACACAATGAGGATGACCTATAAGGTACTTTTGATAGTTTATTAAGTGAAATGCAGGTGAAAAGTTCGCTTTAAGTTGCACCAATATTGGGCGCAACCACAATGAAGGACAACCAGAGAAGTTACTGGTGACTGGTTGGTGCAGCCGATTCTGTCCGAAATCTCCTTAGGCGGGGGCACGACCGCCAACCAGGTGAACAATTGTACTGGAGCTCCACTGGACCATAAGAGTCAAGTGAGCGTGTGGACACAAGACGCAAGATCACAACCAGATGTAGAATGTCAAAGTTTATTGAGGGGTTCTACGGACCCCTTTATCAAGTCTAAAAAAAGTATAAAATAGAGTAGTGTGCAAATAAAAAATAGATGCAATAATCTAATCATTAGAAAAGGTACTCACATATAATTGAGATGAGAAAAAGGCGATGCATAATAAATATGAAAAAAATTAAAGAGTAAAAATAATATGACGTGACATTTCTCCTGAAGGCCTTAATACGGTGGGCAATGTTGGTGCAGCATTTACACTGGTTGTGGCTGCATTTATAACTTCCCACAGGATCAGGAAACCAATTAGCCGCAGTCGTGGTGGTGGTTTTCTTCTTTTTCAGTTTGCTTGGGGCTAATACATTTTTTCAAGATCTCGCCCTCCTGAATGTAATACGTGGCCTGGATGGGATGGTCTTTTTAAGATAAGGATCATTCTCTAAAATGTGCCAGTGTTTGGTTAAAATGCTCCTTAAAACCTTATGATTGGAGTTATAAGTGGTAATAAAAGCAGACTTGTACTTCTTCGGATCTAACATTTTCTTTAGCTTCTCTTTTGTCACTAAGCACTCTTCTTGGCTTTGGCTACTTGCTCGCATAAAAGCACCATCAAGACTTCCGGTTCCGGCGCGCGCATGGATAGCCGCTAGTTACAGGAGCTCCGTTCTACCGGCCCGAAATTCATTTAGCCGCCGCATATCGGGACTGTAAAGTGCCCATACATACCCCTTAACGTGTTGGGGGCATCCCATGGAGAAATATTTGGTCAGAGGCGGCTCTCAGGGCGAGTTTCTATCGTCACTCCCGCCAGGAGAGGAACCGAGAAGCCGAGGCAAGATGGCGCTGACGCAAGATAAACGCCAAAGACTTACTAGATCGACTTCCCAGTCTACACAGAGGAGCGCTGAGGCCTCCTGTTCGGAAGAGGAGGTGGTGGACTGTGGTCCAGGGCTGAACAAGGAGTTAACTTCCTCATGTAAAACGATGGCTATAGAAGTAGCCAAACTCCTGGCACCAGATATCAAGGCCTCACTAGAGACCACAGTGTCGACGGCCTTACAACAGTTACAGACTGAAGTGACACAGCATACCTCGCCGAAGTACAACAGAGGGTGATGTTAGCCGAGGAGGAGCTGGAAAAAGCGCATAGCAACATCAGCGAGCTCATACGCAGCAACCATTACTTAAAGGAGAAGGTCGATGACCTGGAGAATCGCTCCCGGAGGAGCAACTTAAGAATAATCGGATTACCGGAATTGATTCCCCCAAACTAGTTGGCAGACATTTGTGAAGTGGAGATCCCGCAAGCGCTGGGGCTGAGAGGCGCATGCATAGTGGAAAGGGTGCATCGCTTGGGACCGCCGATGTCGGCGGGAGGGCGTTCGGACAACATATGACCCAGAGCGGTGATTATTAAGTACCTAAACTATACCGCCAAAGAGGCCATATTGTCGAAATTCAGGCGCCACGCGCCATCCCTACTGGTTCGGGGCAAAAAGGTTATTTTATTCAGTGACTATTCGGCTGAAGTAGCTAAACGAAGGCGGGAGTTCACTCAAATTTGTTCCTCGCTGGCTCAGAACAAAGTCAAATTCGCCTTATTGTACCCAGCGACGCTAAGACTCTTTCGTTAAGATGGCACGATTGACACCTTCCACTCCCCAGGAGAGGCGATGGAGGCTTTGGAGTCTGATCCGTTGTTCTCGGACATGATTCCCCCACCTTCCCAGAGATCAGCAACACCGATCAGAGGAAGAGGATCCAGACAGAAACAAGGACGTTTGGTGTATAGGCCTATGGGATCGGAAGAGCAGGTGGTGAATTCTGGAGGAGAGCTGAGATCGTAAAGAGTGGATGCGGTTCTACAAGGCACCTTTGAAAGAACACGTGAGATGACAAAAGACTTATGGTTCATTTACGTTCTGATATGCCAATTACTGTTATGTCAAGAAGTAGGGGCTGGAGGGAGAATGTACGGGATTGTCTTTGAGGCAGTTGGTTCTGTTTTCTTGTAGTAACGACAGCTACACGATAATATGTGCGAAAAAAGTGGAGTTAGCAGAAATGATGTTAATGTTGTGGGGCTGGGGACTGGGAGGGGGGAGAGGGGGGGGAGCACTAATGTGGGACTGGTCGAGACTAGGATGACCAAGCGATGCTATGTGAGATACCGTTGCTATCTGTTCTAGGTTGACTCTCCTGCAGAGATCTATAATATCAAACCATTATGAGAGTGGCCACATGGAATGTTAAAGGCCTCAGATCCCCTTCAAAACGTATGGCGGTACTACGCCATCTTAAAAAACTTAAGATTGATATTGCATTTCTGCAAGAGACACATCTGGAAGAAGCAGATTACTGGAGGAAGCAGAGATTGTGGGTGGGAAAAGTGGTAGGGTCATTTTCTGTGGGTAAAAAGGCGGGTGTCATCGTTCTATTGCACAAACGTTTACAATATGTTATTAAGTCCACATCGACAGACGACCTAAGGAGGTGGATGCGCATATGTCTAGGTTCTTCCGCAGGCCAGATGGTCATCCACAATATCTATGCTCCCAATACATCTCAGATGGAGTTTTATAAACGATTGGAGGTGGATATTCTGAAAGAGGATTCCCAAATGATAATGGTAGCAGGAGATTTTAATAGGGTGCACAATGAACAAGAAGATAGGAGACGAGGGGCTCCTGGGGCTATTAGCAACCAGAGTCGTGCTCAGACCTTACTCCCTCTATTGAAGAATACGGGACTACTTGATGTATGGTGCGATATCGTATTCATAGGATTCAGATATATTGGGCAGACTAGATGGGCCAAATGGTTCTTATCTGCCGACACATTCTATGTTTCTATGTTTCTATTACCACCCAGTGGACCGAGAGGTCACCCATTTTTCGCATGCGCAGGGGTCATGGTCAAGGATTGATTACTTTTTGACATCGTCGAGATTACTGTCAAAAGTCAAAATGGTTGAGATTTCTAACTTGCTAATCTCTGACCATACCCCAGTGATCATGGAAATCATGGACACCGTCCCTAGGGGACAGGAATATATTTGGAAAATGCCTCAACACTTGTCTAGTGACAAAGAGTTTATAGACAAAGTTAGAGGCTGGTGGTGGGAATACTCACAGGATAATGCGGAACATGCATCTAATCAGGCTCTTTTCTGGGATGCAGCCAAAGCTGTACTGAGGGGCCGTATAATGTCCCACACGATAGGGAAGAAGAAGGAAGCGAGGATTAAATATGAAGAGGCTATCATTCAGGTACGAGAGGCATACACAAACTTCTTGCAAACCCCCACAGAAGCTAACAAGTTATTATGGGTAACCGCCAAGCATAACTTTGACTATTGCGTTGAGAGACAGGAGAAATGGTTTGGAGACTATCAAAAAGCGAAGTTTTTTCGTAATGGGAATAAGGCAGGGAGATTATTGGCCAATTTAACTTGTCCATTTGCCAAACAGTCCCCATTGCATCCTTTAAGGATAAATTGGGAAGGCTATGTACCCAACCAAAGGAAATAATGGAAACACTGGGGGATTTTTTCAAACATTGTATACCAATGATCCCTTCGATGCCCAGGGAGCTATTGACCTACTGACTAGGGTAGAACTGCCACAGCTTTCAAGGGAAGTGCTGGAAACGCTGAATCGTGCAGTAAGTGAGGAAGAAGTAAGGACAACTATTAAATCCCTGGCTAACTGCAAGGCTCCGGGCCCCGATGGGTTCCCAGCTGAATTTTATAAAGCAATTAACCAGGAATTATCCCCGACTTTGACTAATCTATTTAATGACATCTTGAACGGTGGAAGTCTACCAGACACAGGCAAATTAGCCTATATAAAAATACTTCCAAAACCGGGAAGACATTTAACTCAGCCAGGCTCATATAGGCTGATATCGTTAATCAACCAGGATGTTAAGATTTTATCGAAGTCAACCCCCGCCAATTGCTATCCTGGAAACAGGTGAAGGGACAGTATGACCTAACAGATGCTAATTACCTCCCTTTTTTGCAAATTCAGAGCTACTGCAAGGCACAGGCAATTTCACTGGGTGACGCGGATAGGCTTACGTGGTTCGCAGCCATGCTGGGCAAAGATGGGTCGCATATGTCCCTCTCAGAATTGTACCAGAGGTTGCATAGCATACAGATGATAGGAGCGGTAAAGGAGGCCTTTTAAGCCTTGGGTAAGGGAATTAAATGACCAGAACATAGCAAGAAAAATGAGGGAGGGTCTGGAATTAGTGTGGCGGGCTGTTTACAACGAACAATGGAGAGAAACACAATTGCGAATTTTACATAGGGCGACATACGCCTTTAATCTGTCTTATCAGGATGCTCCTGCCCATTATTTGCGGCATTGCCCCAAGTGTATCCTCAAGAAAGCTGGACTTCTTCATGCTTTGTGGGAGTGCCCAAAGGTGCAACCATTGTGGTAAAATGCAATAGTTGCAATAAAGGAAATATGGGGAGAGGTAGTGGGATTAACGCCACAACAATGCATTTTTCATTATATACCAAAGAAGCAAGAAGAAGATTTAGGGGCAGTGGTTGCTAAAGGGGGAGTGCACGTATTGCTGAAGTAAAGAAGGCTCTTCTGAGACGTTGGTTGGAGGAGGGATGTCACGACCCTTGGTCATGGTCGTGACTCCTTGGGAGCCGCATGCAGTTACCCGCGGTTTTGGTGTTGTGTAAACCGCAGCTGGGGGCACTTAGTGGTTTGCCTCAGGTGCAGTTGCCGCGGATAACAGGCATGAGTGCGGTTGCCCTTGGCAACGTGTTTTATGTGCACTCCCTTTGTCTGTTTGTGGTGCACTAGGTCATGTGTTGTATGCACGGAGACACCTTCCTTCACCTGCGGTTGTCCGCGGCAACGTCTGTTGCTGTGTGCATGTGGTGGCAGGGTCTCGGCCTGCTGGCTGTTCCCCAGAACATGGTTGCCACGCATGCCGTTGCTGGCGGTAACAGGTGAGTGTGTTGGTGTGTGTTATGTATTGTGTGTACTTCCCCTTTTAGTTGGTGTTTTCCCTTTCCTGTGGTGCTGGAAGGGTTAACTCTCTTCCCAGTGTGTGTGATGTCACTGGGTGTGTTCTGACCGGTGGGTGTGGCCACTTAGGCCTATAAAGCCTCGTTCTCTGGCTTGGCTCAGTAGGTTGCTTTCAGCCAGGCATAGCTGGAGCAGCCTCCTGTATATTACCATCTACCAGTGGGGGCCTCCCTTCTGGTCATAAATCTTTGTTACACGGTGTTATCTAGGTGTGTGTGGGGTTTCTGTATCATTGCAGCTTATGGTCCGGGTCCCTGTGTGATGTCTGTGTGTGCTGTCATTGTTGGTGTCCTGAACAAACAGCACCTGCACATGGGTTCCTGGTTGTGTTGTTCTGTGGCAGGTGAGTGTTGTGTTGATTGCATTTGCCTGTCACTGCCATAAGGTGTTTTCTGTTTCCCCTTGTTGCTTGGCCATTGAGACTCCTGCTCCTCCGTGCCAAGGAGTAGTAGGTCGTCTCACCCAGCTCCTAGGTCAGGGATCTGCGGAGGGTCAGCAGGGATACGAGGTTCCTGAGTATGGGCCCTCCTACCATCAAGGTCGGCCCATGCAGGTAAGAGACAGGGTCAGAGTTAGGGACGCAACAGGAGGTGACCTGCTCCTTAATTCTGTGTTGTTTGGCCAAGTGGTAACCCTACCATCTCCTGGCACCACACGGCTGGGGGTTTCCCCCACCTCCAGCCGTGACAAGGGAGTCCCATCATGGGCGGAAGTGTTAGGGATTATGAAAAATGTTTTGTACCTTGAAAGGTTGGAGGTAGAACGAGATAAGGAAGGGTTAATTGAAAAATTTATCAAGAAATGGAGAGATTTTATAGAAAAGCAACTTTCAAACTGCGAAATTCAGGAACTTATGGCCCCTTTCAAAATGACTAAATGGTATTTAGAAGCGCAACTAGCTAATAAACTAGGGAAGTTAGATACCTAGACTGCTTTTATTAAGAGCCAAATCTAGGTTAAAATCAGAGATGACACATAGACATGGTCCCAGACGAGTGTGCAGGGGTTGGGGTATATAAGGGAGGGATGTTGGAGGGATGGGGAATGGGATTCGGGGCAAGGTATTGGGTTGAAAATGAAAAATTTGGTGATTTGAGAATAAATGTACAGATGTCTGCTGTTTTATACATCACTATTCTGTAACAAAATGTTATCCATGACTTATTGATCGTATGTATAACCTCTAGTAAGAAGCAGGGCGGCACTACCTTAAATCGCGGTGCACGTGTCTGTGGAATGGCGTCCAGACAAACGTTTCAAAGGAAAGGACCGGCACTTCGCTGATGTAGATCACAATGTAGATTTATTCAGTCACATATTCAAATGGCATAGTGACGCGTTTCAGCACAGATGTGCTTTCATCAGACTGCATAAAACATCTTACACTCCAGCTATTTATACATAAGTGAAACACAAAGGAACTGACATCATCAAAGGAGCTCCGCCTCCCTCATTAAATAAAAATTCGCATATCGAATAATCGCAATGAAAAATTTGCATAAAAAAATTCGCAACTGAAAATTCGCAATTGAAAGTTCGCAAAAAACATATCTACTCCATACTGGCGAAGATTTTCAGTCACATAGTCCATTCTTGCAGTGATTAATCACGCTAAAGAAAAAAAGAAATATATTTATCAGATTGCATAAGGCCGAATGCCTTATAGGAAGCAGGACACATTGTACTCACGATTGAGGCCCCTGGGCTCCATTGTCTGAAGACGATGGATCCAGTAAGCCTCTCTAGATTTGTGTTTACTTAGGCTACTTTCACACTAGCGTTCGGGCGGATCCGTTCTGAACGGATCCGCTCATATTAATGCAGACGGAGGCTCCGTTCAGTACGGATCCGTCTGCATTAATAACTTTAAAAAAATTCGCAAGTGCGCAAGTGCGGATCCGTTCAGACTTTCAATGTAAAGTCAATGGGGGACGGATCCGCTTGAAGATTGAGCCATATGGTGACATCTTCAAGCGGATCCGTTCCCATTGACTTACATTGTAAGTCTGAACGGATCCGCACGCCTCCGCAAGCAGCGTTCAGCTGTCCGCCTGTCCGTGCGGAGGCAAGCGGAGCGGAGGCTGAACGCCGCCAGACTGATGCAGTCTGAGCGGATCCGCCTCCATTCAGACTGCATCAGGGCTGGACGGCTGCGTTCGGGTCCGCTCGTGAGCTCCTTCAAACGGAGCTCACGAACGGAAACCCGAACGCTAGTGTGAAAGCAGCCTAAGTTTGTCCTTCATTCTCATCGAGGTTTCCCCCACATATAGTAATCCACATGGACATTTAAGAATGTAAACCACAAATCTACTATCACAAGTGAACGTGCCCCTTATTGGAATATTTTCACCTGAGTGCCATTTGAATATGTGACTGAATAAATCTACATTGTGATCTACATCAGCGAAGTGCCGGTCCTTTCCTTTGAAACGTTTGTCTGGACGCCATTCCACGGACACGTGCACCGCGAATTAAGGTAGTGCCGCCCTGCTTCTTACTAGAATCTATACGGCCTTCAGGAACGAGCACACCTGCATCAACAAACATCAGTACCTTTGCTTATACAGAGGATGAGGCACGAGAAATTGTGTCGAAAATTACCGCTCCCTCTGATTTTCTGAAAATCCCTCCTACTGAGCTAAAGAGCAGGAGCCTGATTAAGGAGGCGAGACACCTTGTTTCACTTGAATTACATGCGGCAACATTGGCTGAATATCACCGCACTCAAATGATAACACGGGGTCTGCGAGTCAATTTAAGACCAACTCTTTTCTGTGATAAAGTGGACTATTGCACCCGTTTTGCGAATATTCTCAATAAATGTTCGCTGGATCTAATAGTCCTTACGCTTGAACATCTATCCATCTCTATCACTGAATGCAACGCTAATATTGCGACCATAAAAGAACAGCTGAGAGACAATCTAAAATCTGACGAATATACTACCTTACAAGAAAACTTGGAGAAACAATGTACCGAGTTAAAAAGCAAGATCGAACAGACCAAGAGATCGAAATATCTGCGAGATACAGAGGATTATACATCCCATCGGGTCTACAGATGGCAGGACGCTTCCGGTACTGCAACTCCAACGTCACGTCCGAGATTTCGTCAAACCGGTTCTTTTTCATCGGGGTCCGGCAGCGAAACTTCAGGTGGCTCTCGGGGGCCTTTTTTAGGCCAACGCCGTACAAGAAGACCAAGATTAACACCCGGCGAGCCGGCCGTCATCATCGGCGAGGCAGACGCACCGAGGAAAACGCGGTCACAGGTATGGGAGAAAACTTAGTGTTAAATTTATCATCCAAGAGCCTCAGTCCTGCCCAGATGAACTTATTGAAAAAGGGCTTATCTTTCAGCCCGACCGGGAACTTTGATACGTTCACCTTGGACATTGACTTACATCGTTTTTTTCGCAATCTACATCTAAAAGCTAAATTTTGTGGTAATGAAACTACTGATGATGTGGAACAGGTGGAGGATAGCTCTGTTACTACTATGTTAACTGTTAAACAGTTTAATTTGAGAGTAAAAAGTAATTATACACCTCCCAGGACGCATCATCCAGTGGAGACATTTGTTAAATTGGTGCAAAATGATGTGGATAAACTGTTGCAACAATGTAAACAAGGAAAGTTACATGTACATTATAATTTACCTGTGGAGGAGAAACATGCCCTTGATTCTTTATTAAAGGAGAAATCCTTAATAATAAAACCTGCAGGTAAGGGGGGGGGGGGGGGCATCGTTATCTTAGACAAAGAATATTACGTGGTGGACGCCAAATTGGGAGACTTTCTTATAAATCAACATCCGATTGCCCCGGTGTTTTATACTCTACCAAAAGTGCATAAGTCACCAATTAATCCACCAGGTCACCCAATAGTGGCGTCCACCGACTCCATACTTTCAAATCCAGCTATTTTTTTGGAGAGGATATTAACCCCTCTAACTAAACTAGCACCATCGTATATTCGAGATACTGGCCATTTTCTATCTGAAATTAGCTCTCTCCAGGTGGATGAAGGCTGCATATTCGTCACTTTAGACGTGTGCAGCCTCTATACATCAATTATTCATGAAAAGGCAATCAATGCAGTCGCGGGTCTCTTAGGCACAAGCACATACAAAAAGGCAGAAAGGGAATTTTTTCTGGAACTTTTGAAAATAGTTCTTGAGCAAAATTATTTTTTGTTTCAAGATTCCTTTTACCAGCAGTGCCGTGGGACCGCGATGGGATCGAACGTCGCGCCGCCATACGCAAATACATATATGGCTTCTTTCGAGTGTCAATTTGTTTACTCTAGCCCTCTATATCATCAACATTGCATATTTTGGCGTCGATTTATCGACGATATTTTTTGCGTATGGCGGGGGCGACGTCCGATCCCTTATGGAATTTACCACGTATTTAAATTCCATCTGGGATGAACTTAAATTCACTGTACACCACAGTTCTGATAAAATTTCCTTTTTGGATACCTGGGTGACTAGGGACAAAGAAGGTAAAATACAGACGGATTTATTCGTGAAACCAACGGATAGGAACAGTTTGCTGTCCTTTTCAAGTAGTCACCCAGCAACCATCAAGGAATCTATTCCATATTCCCAATACCAGAGGGTTAGACGGATCGTTAGTGATAGGGCTATGTGTCAAACAAGATTAGACGATATGACCAATAAATTTAGAGAGCGAGGCTACCCCCCTGATTTATTGAAAATACAGCGTAATAAAGCTGAGACTACACCACCAGATAGAACTAAGAAAGAAACAAGGATCCCCTTAGTGATTAAATACCATCCCTGGTCCCAGCGCCTTAGGACTATTGTTAATCAACATTGGCACATATTATCCAAGTCCTATCCACGGATAGGAGAGTTCCAGAGGCCACCCATAATATGCTATAAACGGGCAGAAAATATTAGGGATAAAATAGTCCAGGCAGATGTGGAAAGTAATAAAATAGAAAGAGGACAGAGTTTTTTATCTACACCTAGACGGGGCACTTTTCCTTGTTTAAATTGTGTCAATTGTTCCAGCGTTATAAAGGGTTCATGTTTTTCCCACCCTCACTCAGGTGAAAATATTCCAATAAGGGGCACGTTCACTTGTGATAGTAGATTTGTGGTTTACATTCTTAAATGTCCATGTGGATTACTATATGTGGGGGAAACCTCGATGAGAATGAAGGACAGACTAAGTAAACAGAAATCTACTATCCGTAAACAGAATTTATTACTCCCAATACCCCTTCATTTTCATGATAAAAAACACAACATCTCGCAGTTGAGGTATCAGATTATTGAAGGTGTATCATTACCCCGTCGAGGGGGTGACAGAAATAAATTGTTATTGAAAAGAGAGGCTTACTGTATCCATCGTCTTCAGACTATGGAGCCCAGGGGCTTCAATCGTGAGTACAATGTGTCCTGCTTCCTATAAGGCATTAGGCCTTATGCAATCTGATAAATATATTTCTTTTTTTCTTTAGCGTGATTAATCACTGCAAGAATGGACTATGTGACTGAAAATCTTCGCCAGTATGGAGTAGATATGTTTTTTGCGAATTTTCAATTGCGAATTTTTCAATGCGATTATTCGATATGCGAATTTTTATTTAATGAGGGAGGCGGAGCTCCTTTGATGATGTCAGTTCCTTTGTGTTTCACTTATGTATAAATAGCTGGAGTGTAAGATGTTTTATGCAGTCTGATGAAAGCACATCTGTGCTGAAACGCGTCACTATGCCATTTGAATATGTGACTGAATAAATCTACATTGTGATCTACATCAGCGAAGTGCCGGTCCTTTCCTTTGAAACGTATGTATAACCTGTGATAACTCTCATTTCAATAAAGTAATTATTAAAAAAAATAAAATAAAAAAAAGCACCATCAATAATCCCTCTAGGATATCGGGATCGGAAATTTTGGCTGTGTGCAATAAAATCGCTCGTCGTCGAGCAATTCCTTCGTACTTGTTTGAATTGGCTAAAAGGTATGTTATCCTTTCATTTCTTGTAATGTGCACTTTTATAGTCCAGATAGCTATTGCCGTCCACTTTAAAAGTCTTGTCATAACTGTTTTATTTTCTGAGGATAGGACTAGGTCCAGGTATTCAATTGAAGTGCCTGAGCTGTTTGCTGTAAAAGTGAAGTTCCAAGTGTTATCATTGAGATAGAAAATTAAGGCCTGGGCCTCTTCTTCACTACCTTTCCAAATCAGGATCAGATCATCAATATACCGTTTATAAAAAAAAAAATCATATCCTTTCAATGGTGTTTGTTAAAAATGAATTCCTCTTCAAACCGGCCCGTATAAAGGTTTGCAAAACTCGGTGCGAAACGTCCCCATCGTGGTTCCCTCGTGCTGTCTGTACATCTTACCCTCAAACGAGAATACGTTGTATGTCGAGATGAAAAGGATCGCATATAAAATAAACAGTCTGTGTTTTGGTGAAAGTTGGTCATCTGTTTCCAGATAGTGGCTCGCAGTGCTGATGTCTGGCTCATGTGGGATATTGGAATACAGAGCCACTACATGCAATGTCAACTAACAGTATGAGGGGTCCCAATGAATTTCTTTTAATAGTGAGATGAGTTGGGACGAATCCCTTAGGTAAGAACGAAGATTTGTAGCATAAATGAGAGAGGTTGCGGTCAAGGAATTGATGCCCGAAATACCTTGTGTAGATGGTAAAAAGTTGCCATGTTGGGATGATCAATTGTTATGTATTCTTTTTTGGTGAGAATGTGGTTCTCTTCAGCTTCTTTTAACAGCATGAGATTTCTATTATCTTCATTGAGTGGGTTGAAGGGGAGGGGTTTGTAGTACAGGGAGTGCAGAATTATTAGGCAAGTTGTATTTGTGAGGATTAATTTTATTATTGAACAACAACCATGTTCTCAATGAACCCAAAAAACTCATTAATATCAAAGCTGAATATTTTTGGAAGTAGTTTTTAGTTTGTTTTTAGTTTTAGCTATTTTAGGGGGATATCTGTGTGTGCAGGTGACTATTACTGTGCATAATTATTAGGCAACTTAACAAAAAACAAATATATACCCATTTAAATTATTTATTTTTACCAGTTAAACCAATATAACATCTCAACATTCACAAATATACATTTCTGACATTCAAAAACAAAACAAAAACAAATCAGTGACCAATATAGCCACCTTTCTTTGCAAGGATACTCAAAAGCCTGCCATCCATGGATTCTGTCAGTGTTTTGATCTGTTCACCATCAACATTGCGTGCAGCAGCAACCACAGCCTCCCAGACACTGTTCAGAGAGGTGTACTGTTTTCCCTCCTTGTAAATCTCACATTTGATGATGGACCACAGGTTCTCAATGGGGTTCAGATCAGGTGAACAAGGAGGCCATGTCATTAGATTTTCTTCTTTTATACCCTTTCTTGCCAGCCACGTTGTGGAGTACTTGGACGCGTGTGATGGACCATTGTCCTGCATGAAAATCATGTTTTTCTTACCTTGCAGACTTCTTCCTGTACCACTGCTTGAAGAAGGTGTCTTCCAGAAACTGGCAGTAGGACTGGGAGTTGAGCTTGACTCCATCCTCAACCCAAAAAGGCCCCACAAGCTCATCTTTGATGATACCAGCCCAAACCAGTACTCCACCTCCACCTTGCTGGCGTCTGAGTCGGACTGGAGCTCTCTGCCCTTTACCAATCCAGCCATCTGGCCCATCAAGACTCACTCTCATTTCATCAGTCCATAAAACCTTAGAAAAATCAGTCTTGAGATATTCCTTGGCCCAGTCTTGACGTTTCAGCTTGTGTGTCTTGTTCAGTGGTGGTCGTCTTTCAGCCTTTCTTACCTTGGCCATGTCTCTGAGTATTGCACACCTTGTGCTTTTGGGCACTCCAGTGATGTTGCAGCTCTGAAATATGGCCAAACTGGTGGCAAGTGGCATCTTGGCAGCTGCACACTTGACTTTTCTCAGTTCATGGGCAGTTATTTTGCACCTTGGTTTTTCCACACGCTTCTTGCGACCCTGTTGACTATTTTGAATGAAACGCTTGATTGTTCGATGATCACGCTTCAGAAGCTTTGCAATTTTAAGAGTGCTGCATCCCTCTGCAAGATATCTCACTATTTTTGACTTTTCTGAGCCTGTCAAGTCCTTCTTTTGACCCATTTTGCCAAAGGAAAGGAAGTTGCCTAATAATTATGCACACCTGATATAGGGTGTTGATGTCATTAGACCACACCCCTTCTCATTACAGAGATGCACATCACCTAATATGCTTAATTGGTAGTAGGCTTTCGAGCCTATACAGCTTGGAGTAAGACAACATGCATAAAGAGGATGATGTGGTCAAAATACTCATTTGCCTAATAATTCTGCACGTAGTGTAAAGAGGATCATCTAGGATGCTATTAGCCTCTGTGATGTAATCTTCTTCCTTTTGGAACCACTATCCCCCCTCCTTTATCTGCACTTCTGATGACCAGAGTGCAATTTTTACTTAGCTCCAATAGTGCTTCCCTCTTTTTGTTAGTGAGGTCACTCATGATCTTCACATCTTTATTAATATCTCTCAAATCTTTTGATACTAAAGAGAAAAAAATATTAATATGGTTCCCTTTATGGTAAGTGGGGTTGAATGTAGATTTTGGTTTCAGATAGGTGTGGACCGAAGTCATAGCATTTGTATCTCCTGGGTGATCCCCTTGTTTATCGTGATTGAGTTGTCTACTCTCAATGGCAAAATGCTTCTGTAATGGGATATTTCGAATGAAAGTGTTGAGGTTAAAAAAAAAGTTTGAATTAATCCGCCAAGAGGCAGTGGTAGGTGGAGTTAGTATAGGGGATAGGCAACACTGCATATCTATGTATGCGGATGACATAATTTTGTCCCTGACCTATCCCCAGGTGTCTCTAAGGACATTCCTACGGGGCTCTTTCATATTATATAATCCCAGGCCCTCCCAATAGGACTTCCAGACGGAATCTATATAAAGCAAATTTCCCTCCTCTGTTACTGTCACTCAAACCCGAGCTTGACAGCATGGCTAAGGCGGAGCTATCCTGGCTAGGCCGCATTGCAGTTTTTCAACAACACATTCTCCCTAAGTTGTTATATTTATTCCGCACTATTCCTATCCCCATTCCAGTGTCCTTTTTCAACTTAGCCAATAAAATGTTAAATGCCTTTATCTGGAACAAGTCCAGGCCGAGAGTGGCAAAAAGCATAATGTACAGACACAAAAGGAGTGGTGGAGTAGGTCTGCCCAATCTTTACGATTATTATCTAGCCTCCAGAATTTGCCGGAATTACATCTGTACTCCATTTGCCGGAATTACACGCCGGATCCGGAAAAACGCAAGTGAACTGAAAGCATTTGAAGACGGATCCGTGTTACTATGGCAGCCAGGACACTATTAAAGTCCTTGTTGCCATAGTAGTAGTGGGGAGCGGGGGAGCAGTATACTTACTGTCTGTGCGGCTCCCGGGGCGCTCCAGAATGACGTCAGAGCGCCCCATGCGCATGGATGACGTGTCCATGCGATCACGTCATCCATGAGCGCGGGGCGCCCTGACGTCACTCTGGATCGCCCCGGGAGCCGCACGGACGGTAAGTATACTGCTCCCCCACTCCCCACTACACTTTACCATGGCTGCCAGGACTTTAGCGTCCTGGCAGCCATGGTAACCATTCAGAAAAAGCTAAACGTCGGATCCGGCAAAGCGCCGAAAAGACGTTTAGCTTAAGGCCGGACCCGGATTAATACCTTTTAATGGGCATTAATTCCGGATCCGGCCCTGCGGCAAGTGTTCAGGATTTTTGGCAGGAGCAAAAAGCGCAGCATGTTGCTGTATTTTCTCCGGCCAAAAAACGTTCCGGTCCTGAACTGAAGACATCCTGATGCATCCTGAACGGATTTCTCTCCATTCAGAATGCATGGGGATAATCCTGATCAGGATTCTTCTGGCATAGAGCCCCGACGACGGAACTCTATGCCGGAACAAAAGAACGCAAGTGTGAAAGAGCCCTAAGGGAGTGGTGGAAAGAAGACACGGGGAAACACTGGGTGCATATTGAGCAATCACAAATCCCAGGTCATAGTCTACGTGCTTTACTTATGGCCGCAATGCTGGACTGTTATACGGCTATACAACCTGCTTATTATGTTTAGCGTTTTGGCAAATGTACCATAAAAGAGTAAAAGAGGTTCTAGTATCAATGGCACACTTTGCGCCAATAGAATCTTTACAACATCTATCCACTGACCTGAACCTGAAGGTGTGGAAGGATAAAGGTATAAAAACGGTGGCTGACATAGTTTCAGGGTCAGTCTTAAAACCATTTGACACTCTTATACGAACATTTTATATCCCCACCAGAGAAGCCTTCTCCTATATTAAAATAAAACATGCACTGGGAAATAATCCGTCCTTCAGTCTTAAAGGACATACTCAGTTATTAATCCGGTGGTCTGCGGCAAACCATGCAAATACAGGGATTAGATTTTTATATATGTATTTGGGGATAAAGACCAGTTTGTCAAAACAACCCCACTTTCAATATGGGAGAAGGACCTAAATAGGATATTCTCTTTGGCTCAGTGGAGAACCGCCTACAAAAGCAGCAATGTCCATCTTTAGATGCTCCTCACACGTAGAAGCCTACATTAAAACTACTCTTAGATGGTACTACACCCCGGCTAGGCTACACGCGTTCTTCCCAAACGCCAGTCCTCAATGCTGGAGAGGGTGCGGTGAGCATGGGCCACTATATCATATTCTGTGGTCATGCCCGAGGATTTGCTCCCTTTGGATCCAGGTGTTTACTAGGATATCTGAGATTGTTGGACATCGGATCTCTCCGGACCCTCCCTTGGCCTTACTATTAATGGATCTTGAACAATTACCTTTCAAATCGAGGGTTATCATAGCCCACCTATTGTTAGCTACCAAACTAGCAATCACAAGAAATTGGAAAAGTAATGATATTCCTGACCTACAGGAAATAGTTAGGTCAGTGGATACGAAAGGTCTTATGAATATATGCTTGCACACAAAACGTTCCAAGTGAATCGCCACCTCAAATCATGGGGGTCCTGGAGGGGTCTGACTCCAACGGTTCCGGAAAGATTAGGATTAGGATGATGGTCAAACAAGTGGGACGGAGTGTGGGTTACATCTTTAGTACTTGGATGCACTGAATGTATTTTGGATGAACTATGCACAATTCATGAGTCCCATTGGCATCAAATTGAATTGACATTTTGTAGACATTGTTTTGTTTTATTTTATTTAGTATTTTATGCTGTAAGAGCAAGTTATGAATCCTTGATCTGATTTACCCATGTATTTTGCGGAAAAAATTGGGAAAACATTGGAGATATGTGTTCATTGTTACATCATTGTATCTGTGAAATCTATACTGTGGATATGAGCATATTCTCTGATAATAAAAAAGTATTGAAAGTAAAAAAAAAGTTATGTGAGCTGAAGTCAGACTAAAGCCAGAGAAGCTAAAAATCGATTGCGTGTGTTTGTTTCTTTTGAGGCTGTGGAGGTCCTGTGGGGTCTTCTGCATCTGTCTCTGTTCTTCTGGTATGCCGGTTAGTGGCTCCCCCCTCTCCGACCTCTTCTGCATTTTTTCTTTTTATCCCTTTTTGAGTTTGTCCTGGTGTGGGCTTGAAAATTTTTGTTATTATTGGTGTGGTCCCTGAAGGTTGTCTTATCACATACGTCGCCTGCAGGGCCAGGGCCCGGGAAGTGGTAAAAAAAAATACTGAGTTGTTAATGGTGAGGTCTGGGGACTTGTGCGAATCCTCCAAAATACACACATCAATTTTCCCCCTCCTGTGAGGGATACATAGTATAACCCTTATCGATCGACTGTAAATTTATATATGCACTTATTCCAGTTCACCTTATTAATGTCTGTCTGTTGTTTATACTCTCCCAGTCTAGCTACCAGCTGTATCGCTCCATTCGGTGAGCACTGCAGTCAGCATTTCACTAGCTCCGCCCTGCCAGAGACGCCATCTATCCAGCGCTCTTGGTCCCCACCCATCCCATGCCTTTAAACCTCTGCTGCTAGCGCGCGCTCTCAGCACATAGAGAAGCAGACACCCCACGTGCCGGCAGTGAACGGCCGTGCTTCTTGTCCCTTCCTCTGCAGCCTCACAGGTATTTTTTCTTCTTTTTTTTTTTTTGTTTCCTTTCATAGCATTAGCTTTTTATGAATAATTTTTCCTCCACCATCACCAGTGTTTGGGTCAATTGTCAATCCTCCCAAATACCCCCTCTTTTTAGTTTGTCCAACCAGTCCAGAACATCTCTATTCACCTCTTATTTATACAGTCAGATCCATTTATATTGGGACATCAACACAATTCTAACATTTTTGGCTATATACACCACCACAACAGATTTGAATTAAAATGATGTGCTTTAACTGCAGACTGTAAGCTTTCATTTGAGGGTATTTACATCCAAATCAGGTGAACGGTGTAGGAATTACAACAGTTTGCATATGTGCCTCCCACTTGTTAATGGACCGAAAGTAATGGAACAATTGGCTTCTCAGCTGTTTCATGGCCCGGTGTGTGTTATTCCCTCATTATCCCAATTACAATGAGCAGATAAAAGGACCAGAGTTCATTTCAAGTGTGCTATTTGCATTTGAAATCTGTTGCTGTCAACTCTCAAGATGAGATCCAAAGAGCTGTCACTATCAGTGAAGCAAGCCATCGTTAGGCTGAAAAACAAAAAAAACAAACAAACAGAGATATAGCAAAAACATTAGGCGTGGCCAAAACAACTGTTTGGAACATTCTTAACCACTTCAGCCCCGCTAGCTGAAACCCCCTTAATGACCAGGCCACTTTTTACACTTCTGCACTACACTACTTTCACCGTTTATCGCTCGGTCATGCAACTTACCACCCGAATGAATTTTACCTCCTTTTCTTCTCACTAATAGAGCTTTCATTTGGTGGTATTTCATTGCTGCTGACATTTTAACTTTTTTGTTATTAATCAAAATGTAACGATTTTTTTGCAAAAAAATGACATTTTTCACTTTCAGCTGTAAAATTTTGCAAAAAAAACGACATCCATATATACATTTTTCGCGGTTTGGGTAAAAGTTATAGCGTTTACAAACTATGGTACAAAAATGTGAATTTCCGCTTTTTGAAGCAGCTCTGACTTTCTGAGCACCTGTCATGTTTCCTGAGGTTCTACAATGCCCAAACAGTAGAAAACCCCCACAAATGACCCCATTTCGGAAAGTAGGCACCCTAAGGTATTCGCTGATGGGCATAGTGAGTTCATAGAACTTTTTATTTTTTGTCACAAGTTAGCGGAAAATGATGATTTATTATTTTTTTTTTTCTTACAAAGTCTCATATTCCACTAACTTGCAACAAAAAATAAAAAATTCTAGGAACTCGCCATGCCCCTCACAGAATACCTTGGGGTGTCTTCTTTCCAAAATGGGGTCACTTGTGGGGTAGTTATACTGCCCTGGCAATTTAGGGGCCCAAAATGAATCAAAATGTGTAAAAAATTGCCTGCGAAATCCGAAAGGTGCACTTTGGAATGTGGGTCCCTTTGCCCACCTTGGCTGCAAAAAAGTGTCACACATCTGGTATCGCTGTACTCAGGAGAAGTTGGGGAATGTGTTTTGGGGTGTCATTTTACATATACCCATGCTGGGTGAGAGAAATATCTTGGCAAAAGACAACTTTTCCAATTTTTTTATACAAAGTTGGCATTTGACCAAGATATTTTTCTCACCCAGCATGGGTATATGTAAAATGACACCCCAAAAAACATTCCCCAACATCTCCTGAGTACGGCGATACCAGATGTGTGACACTTTATTGCAGCCAAGGTGGGCAAAGGGGCACATATTCCAAAGTGCACCTTTCGGATTTCGCAGGCCATTTTTTACACATTTTGATTGCAAAGTACTTCTCACACATTTGGGCCCCTAAATTGCCAGGGCAGTATAACTACGCCACAAGTGACCCCATTTTGGAAAGAAGACACCCCAAGGTATTCTGTGAGGGGCATGGCGAGTTCCTAGAATTTTTTATTTTTTGTCGCAAGTTAGTGGAATATGAGACTTTGTAAGGAAAAATGGAAAAAAAAGAAAAATCATCATTTTCCGCTAACTTGTGACAAAAAATAAAAAATTCGAGGAACTCGCCGTGCCCCTCACAGAATACCTTGGGGTGTCTTCTTTCCAAAATGGGGTCACTTGTGGGGTAGTTATACTGCCCTGGCAATTTAGGGGCCCATATATGTGAGAAGTACCTTGCAATCAAATGTGTAAAAAATGGCCTGTGAAATCCGAAAGGTGCACTTTGGAATGTGTGCCCCTTTGCCCACCTTGGCTGCAAAAAAGTGTCACACATCTGGTATCGCCGTACTCAGGAGAAGTTGGGGAATGTGTTTTGGGGTATCATTTTACATATACCCATGCTGCGTGAGAGAAATATCTTGGCAAAAGACAACTTTTCCCATTCTTTTATACAAAGTTGGCATTTGACCAAGATTTTGTTCTCACCCAGCATGGGTATATGTAAAATGACACCCCAAAACACATTCCCCAACTTCTCCTGAGTACGGCGATACCACATGTGTGACACTTTTTTGCAGCCTAGATGCGCAAAGGTGCCCAAATTCCTTTTAGGAGGGCATTTTTAGACATTTGGATCCCAGACTTCTTCTCACACTTTCGGGCCCCTAAAAAGCCAGGGCAGTATAAATACCCCACATGTGACCCCATTTTGGAAAGAAGACACCCCAAGGTATTCAATGAGGGGCCTGGCGAGTTCATAGAATTTTTTTTTTTTTTGCATAAGTTAGCGGAAATTGATTTTTTTTCAGTTTTTTCTCTCACAAAGTCTCACTTTCCGCTAACTTAGGACAAAAATTTCAATCTTTCATGGACTCAATATGCCCCTCACGGAATACCTTGGGGTGTCTTCTTTCCGAAATGGGGTCACATGTGGGGTATTTATACTGCCCTGGCTTTTTAGGGGCCCTAAAGCGTGAGAAGAAGTCTGGAATATAAATGTCAAAAAATGTTTACGCATTTGGATTCCGTGAGGGGTATGGTGAGTTCATGTGAGGTTTTATTTTTTGACACAAGTTAGTGGAATATGAGACTTAGGCCCCCTGCACACGGCCGTGTTTCACAGCCGTGTGCGGGCCGTGGAACCGCGGCCTGGATCCCTCCTGAGAGCTGGAGCGCACGGCGTCACTGGTTGCTATGACGCCGTGTGCTCCCTGCTGCCGGCACAGTACAGTAATACACTGGTATAGATCATACCAGTGTATTACTGTATTGCGGCGGCAGCAGGGAGTGCACGGCGTCATAGCAACCAGTGACGCCGTGCGCTCCTGCTCTCAGGAGGGATCCAGGCCGCAGGTTCCACGGCCCGCACACGGCTGTGAAACACGGCCGTGTGCAGGGGGCCTTAGTAAGAAAAAACAAACAAAAAAAATATATATATTTCCGCTAACTTGGGCCAAAAAAATGTCTGAATGGAGCTTTACGGGGGGGGGTGATCAATGACAGGGGGGTGATCACCCATATAGACTCCCTGATCACCTCCATCATTGATCACCCCCCTGTAAGGCTCCATTCAGACGTCTGCATGTGTTTTGCGGATCCGATCCATGTATCCATGGATCCGTGAAAATCATACGGACGTCTGAATAGAGCCTTACCAGGGGGGTGATCAATGACAGGGGGGTGATCAATGACAGGGGGGTGATCACCCATATAGACTCCCTGATCACCCCCCTGTCATTGATCACCCCCCTGGTAAGGCTCCATTCAGACGTCCGTATGATTTTTACGGATACATGGATCGGATCCGCAAAACACATGCAGACGTCTGAATGGAGCCTTACAGGGGGGTGATCAATGACAGGCGGGTGATCACCCATATAGATTCCCTGATCACCCCCTGTCATTGATCACCCCCCTGTAAGGCTCCATTCAGACGTCCGCATGTGTTTTGCGGATCCGATCCATGTATCCATGGATCCGTGAAAATCATACGGACGTCTGAATGGAGCCTTACAGGGGGGTGATTAATGACAGGGGGGTGATCAATGACAGGGGGGTGATCAGGGAATCTATATGGGTGATCACCCGCCTGTCATTGATCACCCCCCTGTAAGGCTCCATTCAGACGTCCGTATGTGTTTTGCGGATCCGATCTATGTATCTGTGGATCCGTAAAAATCATACGGACGTCTGAACGGAGTCTGACAGGGGGGTGATCAATGACAGGGGGGTGATCAATGACAGGGGGGGTGATCAGGGAGTTTATATGGGGTGATCATGGGTGATCAGGGGTTTATAAGGGGTTAATAAGTCACGGGGGGGGGGGGGTGTAGTGTAGTGTGGTGTTTGGTGCGACTTTACTGACCTACCTGTGTCCTCTGGTGGTCGATCCTAACAAAAGGGACCACCAGAGGAGCAGGTAGCAGGTATATTAGACGCTGTTATCAAAACAGCGTCTAATATACCTTTAGGGGTTAAAAAAAAATCACATCTCCAGCCTGCCAGCGAGCGATCGCCGCTGGCAGGCTGGAGATCCACTCGCTTACCTTCTGTTCCTGTGAGCGTGCGCGCGTTCACAGGAAATCTCGGGTATCGCGAGATGACGCGCGGATGCGTCCAGGAGGAGTAAATCAACCACCTCCCGGACGCATCGGCGCGTTAGATGGTCGGGAGGTGGTTAAAAAGAAGGAACGCACCGGTGACCTCAGCAACACCAAAAGACCCGGAAGACCACGGAAAACATATGTGGTGGATGACCAAAGAATTCTTTCCCTGGTGAAGAAAACACCACGAGGTAGGTGTATGTGTGTTAAAGTCAACAATCAAGAGAAGACTTCACCAGAGTGAACACAGAGAGTTCACCACAAGATGTAAACCATTGGTGAGCCTCAAAAACAGGAAGGCCAGATTACAGTTTGCCAAACGACATCTAATAAAGCCTTCACAGTTCTGGAACAACATCCTATGGACAGATGAGACCAAGATCAACTTGTACCAGAGTGATGGGAAGAGAAGAGTATGCAGAAGGAAAGGAACTGCTCATGATCCTAAGCATACCACCTCATCAGTGAAGCATGGTGGTCGTAGTGTCATGACGTGGTCATGTATGGCTGCCAATGGAACTGGTTCTCTTGTATTTATTGACGATGTGACTGCTGACAAAAGCAGCAGGATGAATTCTGAAGTGTTTCGGGCAATATTATCTGCTCATATTCAGCCAAATGCTTCAGAACTCATCGCTTCACAGTGCAGATGGACAATGACCCAAAGCATACTGCAAAAGCAACCAAAGAGTTTTTTTTAAAGGGAAAGACGTGGAATGTTATGCAATGGTCAAGTCAATCATCTGACCTGAATCCGATGGAGCATGCATTTCACTTGCTAAAGACAAAACTGAAAGGAAAATGCCCTAAGAACAAGCAGGAACTGAAGACAGTTGCAGTAGAGGCCTGGCAGAGCATCACCAGGGATGAAACCCATCTGGTCTATGCGTTCCAGACTTCAGGCTGTAATTGACTGCAAAGGATTTGCAACCAAGTATTAAAAAGTGAAAGTTTGATTTATGATTATTATTCTGTCCCATTACTTTTGGTCCATTAACAAGTGGGAGGCACATATGCAAACTGTTGTAATTCCTACATCGTTCACCTGATTTGGATATAAATACCCTCAAACTAAAGCTGACAGTCTGCAGTTAAAGCACATCTTGTTAGTTTTATTTCAAACCCATTGCGGTGGTGTATAGAGCCAAAAATGTTACAATTGTGGCGATGTCCCAATATTTATGGACCTGACTGTATATAGGGATATACACATACACAATTCTTCAATCTGAAAGGTCACACATTTTTTCAGTACTCATATTGAAACTAGCACACATATTTATATGAAGTGCACATCCATTGCTTGTAACTATTTATAATTTTAACCTGAAGCTTTTTTGAATCAATCTTTAATTATTTATATTCTGATCTTTAAGTTTTTTTAATTATGCTTCAATTTATTTATTCATTTAAGTACTGTCCATCTATATATATATTTAATATTATTTTTAATCTTTAATTTCTTTCTCATATTTATTATGCATTACCTTTTTCTCATCTTAATTATATGTGAGTACCTTTTCTAATGATTAGATTATTGCATCTATTTCATTATAATTTTTAATTTGCACACTACTCTATTTTATACTTTTTTTAGACTTGATAAAGGGGTCCGTAGAACCCCGAAACGCGCTGTCTCTCAATAAACTTTATGACATTCTACATCTGGTTGTAATCCTGCGCCTTGTGTCCACACGCTCACTTAACTCTTATGGTCCAGTGGAGCTCCAGGACAATCTTAGCTAAAGGACCAGGGGGTTGTAACACCCCCTCCAGCCCCAATTGCTGCGATTGGCCGGTAAATACTTATTGGCAAATCACAGCTTTCTCACTATAAAAACCAGTAAGGGGAATGAAGGTGGGCACAGATGGAATTGATTGGCGCTGTAAAGGACAGCACCAATCATGGCAATGTTTACAAAGAAGAGGTTGTTGTTTGGCATCCCTTCTGTCTGCTGTGATTGGCTGGTATAGCATACCAGCCAATCACAGCACAAGAGGAGTATGTAGATTATTAAGAGCCTCTGTATTTCGCCATTTCAGTTTATTTGCGGAGTGCAGATCCTGTGCTCCACAGTGATATAGTGTGAAAAAAATGTGGAAACCTGTGTGTCCCTGGAACTGCTGCAGTGTTCAATAATTTAATTGTTAATTTATAGCAGTTCCAGGATCCCTGGTCCCTAAATCCCTATTCCATCTTTTCCCCTGTGCATTTTGGCGGATGCTGAGCCACCCGTGAACGCTTTTTTTGTCACAGGATTTTTTTTTTTTTTTTTTAGCCCTACACCAATTTTTCTTATCACCATCCACTACACCTGTGGGGTCAAAATACTCACTTACACCCCTTGCTAAATTTCTTGAGGGGTACAGTTTCCAAAATGGGGTTACCAGAGAAGCCAGTGCTTTTTCCTATAGTGTGTAAGCACGGCCACCACTACTGGATTGCAGGATGGTCGTAACCCCTGCATACGAGCAGTGTATAATGTGATGGAAAAATTAATCTAGCCAGGAAAGGGGACAATATGGATAATAACAATACATTAGTAAGTGGCTTGTATCAACTTTCTCTACATGACAAATTACATTTGCTGAAGTGACAACGTTTTTAAAATTAGTTTTGAATAATTGAAGGGGTGTAGTTTCTAAAATGGGGCCAAATATGGGTGGGTTATATGATATAAGAGTCACTTTAGAATTGAATTGGTCTGTAAAAAGTGAGTTTTGGAAATTTTCTTCAAAATGTAAAAAAAAAGCTTCTAAAATTATAAGACGACATTTACAAAATAATGCAAACAAAGTAGACATATGGTGACTGTTAATTAATAACTATTTTATGAAGTATCATAGTTTTTTAAGCAGAAAAATTCAAATTTAGAAAATTTCAAATTTTTCTAAATGTTCTGTAACTTTAAAGTTAAAACATCGACCCAAATTTACCACTAACATGAAGTATGATGTGTCATGCAAAAACCATCTTAGAAATGCTTGGATAAGTAAAAGTGTTCTAAAGTTATTACCACATAAAAATTAGGCTCGGTCAGGAAGGTGAGAACTGGCTAGAAGGGGTTAATAGATAGCCTGACGGCAGGAACACAAGATCTTAAACGTTCCTACAGATCATAAAGTATTTTGTAACTGATAGAGACTTGTGAATATCTTTCTTTCATTTAACTAGATAGATTTTCTTATGAAGTTGCTTTAAAGAGGACCTTTCACTACAATAAAAAATCTAAACTAAGTATACAGACATGGAGAGCGGCACCCAGGCATCTCCTTGCACTTACTATTATCCCTGGGTGCCGCTCCGTTCTCCCGGTATAGGCTCCGGTATCTTCAGATTTTCGGCTCAACTGGGAGGAGCCTGCTGGCATCTTCTTCTCCCAGGCTGGAGTGCTGGCCAATCGCAGCGCTCTGCTCGTAGCCTGAGAGAAAAAAAAACTCTCAGAAAACCAGTCAGTATCTGGTGTGGCCATCATTTGCCTCAAGCAGTGCAACACATCTCCGTTGCATAGAGTTGATCAGGTTGTTGATTGTGGCCCGTGGAATGTTGGTCCACTCCTCTTAAATAGCTGTGCGAAGTTGCAGAATATTGGCAGGAACTGGAACGCGCTGTCGTATACGCCGATACAGACAGTGGCGTACCGCCCATAGAGGCAGACCACGCCACTGCTATGGGGCCCGCGGCACTGGGGGGCCCGTAGCGCAGATAAGGCCCCGCCCACACTATTTGGCCCCGCCCACTCATGACGTGCAGCCGGCTATGCGGCTGCTTTTCTCCCCAGGGCCCAGCCAGCCCCAACATCAACTCATCGCCGCGCCGCCGCCCCCCCCCCCGCCTCCATGTTTAGCTGAATCGCCTCCCAGAGGCGCGGCTAAGTCCTCAACACCCGCCCCCCTCCTCAGCGCCGCGCTCTGCAAACACCCGATCCTCCTCTCGTCGGCGTCCCAAATCCCGCGCAGGCGCAGTGCCAGCGATTGCCTGCGCCTGCGCTCTGATAATACGGCTGAGGGCAACAGCTTCAACATCGTCACTGGGCATGCGCCGAGCCCAGTGACGATGTTGAAGCTGTTGCCCTCAGCCGTATTATCAGAGCGCAGGCAATCGCCGGCACTGCGCCTGCGCAGGATTTGGGATGCCGACGAGAGGAGGATCGGGTGTTTGCAGAGCGCGGCGCTGAGCAGGGGGGCGGGTGTTGAGGACTTAGCCGCGCCTCTGGAAGGGCGATTCAGCTAAACATGGAGGCGTTAGTAGTTTTCATATTTAGGCGGGCACGGCACTTCAGAGGGGCACCGTTCCTGGGCACCGTGGAGAAAGAAAAACGCCCCTCTGGGCTCCAGTCCTTACAGCGTCATTTGCATATCCTAAGAATCGATTTTTAGAAGAAAGGACAAGACTGACATGGAAAAGAAGAACACAGATGGAAAAAAGGTACTTTATTAAACATGGATCCATGAGTACCTTTTTTCCATCTGTCTTGTTCTTTTGATTGTGAGTCTTGTCATTTCTTCAAAAAATCGATTCTTATGATATGTAAATGACGCTGTAAGGAGCCCAGAGGGGCGTTATTCTTTCTCCACTGTGCCCAGGAACGCCCCTCTGAAGTGCCGTGCCCGGCTAAATTTGAAAACTAATAACGCCTCCAAGTTCATCTAAATCGCCTCCCAAATCCGATCCTCCTCTCGCTGGCATCCCAAATCCTGCGCAGGCGCAGTGCCGGCGATTGCCTGCGCTATGATAAGATGACTGACGGCACTGCGCCTGAGCGGGATTTGGGATGCCGGCGAGAGGAGGATCGGGGTGTTTGCCGCAGAGCGCGGCACTGAGGAGGGGGGGTGTTGAGCACTTAGCCGCGCCTCTGGGAGGCAATTTAGATGAACTTGGAGGCGTTATTAGTTTTCAAACTTAGGCGGGCACGGCACTTCAGAGGGGCGTTCCTGGGCACCGTGGAGAAAGAATAACGCCCCTCTGGGCTCCTTACAGCTTCATTTACATATCATAAGAATCGATTTTTTGAAGAAATGACAAGACTCACAATCAAAAGAACAAGACAGATGGAAAACAGGTACTCTGTTAAACATGGATTCATGAAAAAAAAATTGGGGGTAAATTGCTAGTGACAGATTCCCTTTAAGGCTACTTTCACACTTGCGTTCAGAGCGGATCCGTCTGGTGTCTGCACAGACGGATCCGCACCTATAATGCAAACGCTTAGATCCGTTCAGAACGGATCCGTTTGCATTAACATGAACAAAAAAAAAAAACATTTTTTTTTTTGTTCATGATAGTGCAAACGGATCCGTTTTGACTTTACATTGAAAGTCAATGGGGGACGGATCCGTTTGAAAATTGAGCCATACTGTGTCAACTTCAAACGGATCCGTCCCCATTGACTTACATTTTAAGTCTGGACGGATCCGTTTGCCTCCGCACGGCCAGGCGGACACCCGAACGCTGCAAGCAGCGTTCAGGTGTCCGCCTGCTGAGTGGAGCGGAGGACAGACGGAGCCATACTGATGCATTCTGAGCGGATCCGCATCCACTCAGAATGCATTAGGGCTGGACGGATCCGTTCTGTGCCGCTTGTGAGAGCCTTCAAACGGAACTCACAAGCGGAGACCCGAACGCAAGTGTGAAAGTAGCCTAACATGGCACCCCAAATAAGGAGACCTGCAGGCTGCAGCAGATATCCCATGTGACAGGTCACCCCCAGGAAACCCCTAACAGTTTCTGTAGGTCATGTATAAATTTATTTAATGGGGGTGTGGCATGGGAGGAGCAAGGTCAGGAAGTGGGAGGGGCCATGGTGGGTAGTGGGCGGGGTTAAGGGGCCCAATTCAGATTTTTGCTATGGGGCCCAGTGATTCCTATGTACGCCTCTGGATACAGAGCATCCCAAACATGCTCAATGGTGAACATGCTGGCCATGCAAGAACTGGGATGTTTTTAGCTTCCAGGAATTGTGTACAGATCCTTGCAATATGGGGCCGTGCATTATCATGCTGCAACATTAGGTGATGGTCGTGGATGAATGGCACAACAATGGGCCTCAGGATCTCGTCACGGCATCTCTGTGCATTCAAAGTGCCATCAATGAAATGCACCTTTGTTTCTTGTCCATAACATACGCTTGCCTATACCATAACCCCACCGCCAACATGGGCCACTCGATCCACAACGGTCAGCAAATTGCTCACCCACAGGACGCCACACACGCTGTCTGCCATCTGCCCTGAACAGTGAAAACCGGGACTCATCCGTGAACAGAACGCCTCTCCAATGTGCCAGACACCATCGAATGTGAGCATTTGCCCTTTCAAGTCAGTTACGACAACGAACTGCAGTCAGGTCCAGACACCGATGAGGACGACAAGGAGCTTCTCTGAGACGGTTTCTGACAGTTTGTGCAGAAATTCTTTAGTTATGCAAACAGATTGTTGCTGCAGCTTTCCAGGTGGCTGGTCTCAGACGATCATGGAGGTGAGGAAAGATCATGGGGGAAGGGGGAATGCCCCTGCGTCTTATGGGACAAATGCTGTCATTTTTACATCGCAGGCTGCGATGTATGAGCGAGCGGGGACGGACTGGGAGAAGGAGCTGGGGGCCGGCAATTGCAGCGGGGACGGTGCAGTCACTGTACTCTGGCCCCGCCGCTCCAGTGCTGCACTATACAAATATAAAATATCTCATTCAATTGAGTGATTAAACATGCCCCCCCACTTTTAATATTACTGTACACCCTAACAGCTTCTGTAGAATGCAGGCAGGCAGGCAGGCGGCGCTGCCTGCGCTGCCTACTTTATGAATGAAGCAGGCGGCGCAGCCACGTGATGTCAGTGAGTTGTACAGAAGCTGTTAGGGTGTACGGTAATATTAGGAGTGAGGGGGTATGTTTAATCACTTTTAATTGAATGAGGCATTTTATATTTGTATACTGCAGCACTAGAGCGGTGGGGGGGGGGGGGAATCTGTGGATGACAATTTTATGGGGGACATCTGTGGATGGCACTGTTATGGGGTGGGGGGGTCTGTGGATGGCACATATATAACAGTGCCATCCACAGATCCCCCATAACAGTGCCATCCACAGATCCCCCATAACAGTGCCATCCACAGATCCCCCATAACAGTGCCATCCACAGATCCCCCATAACAGTGCCATCCACAGATCCCCCATAACAGTCCCATCCGCAGATCCCCCATAACAGTGCCATCCGCAGATCCCCCATAACAGTGCCATCCACAGATCCCCCATAACAGTGCCATCCACAGATCCCCCATAACAGTGCCATCCACAGATCCCCCCCAACAGTGTCAGCCACAGATCCCCCCCAACAGTGTCAGCCTCAGATCCCCCCGTAACAGTATCCTTCACAGATTCCCCCCATAACAGTGTCCATCACAGATCCCCCATAACAGTGCGTCATCCACAAATCCCCCCAATAACAGTGTCCTTCACAGATCCCCCATAATAGTGCCATCCACAGATCCCCAGTAATAGTGTCATCAACAGACCACCATTAGTACCAAACCCACCAAAAGCACACCTTTTGGTTAAAAATGTTTTTTTCTTATTTTCCTCCCCAAAAACCTAGGTGCGTCTTATAGGGCGAAAAATACGGTAGTGTATATATTTAGTGCCTATAAAAAAAAGCACCTCCTTGAAGTGTCCTATACGATGTAAGCAGTATTAATGTTAGTAAGACTCCATTATAATATGGCGCCGATGCACAGATGTTTACATTAAGCTCACATCCCAAAGTTTTTTAAGATTTCATTTTAAGAATGAAATAATGGCATGAGACTCGGAGGGGGACGCCCCCCCTTTGAAGATGTAAAACGGCTTTACTCATTGTCATAAACAAAGATATTGTCTTTTACCAGCTTGCGTCAGTGTCTAGTCTCTCTGCCATGCGTGGATAATAACCCCTTGAGGGTACCTTGATTTGGAGCACCAGAGTGTATCTTAAAAAAAGGACCTTTCACATCTCCTGACACTCCTGTTTAACCGCCTCCGGACCGCCTAACACAGGATCGCAGTCCGGAGACGGTCGATTCATTCCTCCTAGACGCATCCGTGCGTCATCTCTCGAGACGCGAGATGACGCGCATAGCCGGCCCGCACATTGCGGGCCGGCAAAAGTCGCAGCAGAAGTTCGTCACCAGCCTGCCAGCCAATGATCATCGCTGGCAGGCTGGTGATTTTCAAAAAAACTAATCACAAGCCTCTTAACACATTATATTTATAAATATAATGTGTAAGGCTACTTTCACACTTGCGTTCGGAGCGGATCCGTCTGGTATCTGCACAGACGGATCTGCACCTATAATGCAAACGCTTAGATCCGTTCAGAACGGATCCGTTTGCATTCCCATGAACAATTTTTTCTTTTTTTTTCTTCTTCATGGTAATGCAAACGGATCCGTTTTGACTTTACATTGAAAGTCAATGGGGGACGGATCCGTTTGAAAATTGAGCCATATAGTGTCAAATTCAAACGGATCCGTCCCCATTGACTTCCATTGTAAGTCTAGACGGATCCGTTTGCCTCCGCACAGCCAGGCGGACACCCGAACACTGCAAGCAGCGTTCAGGTGTCCGCCTGCTGAGTGGAGCGGAGGACAGACGGAGCCATACTGATGCATTCTGAGCGGATCCGCATCCACTCAGAATGCATTAGGGCTGGACGGATCAGTTCGGGGCCACTTGTGAGAGCCTTTAAACGGAACTCACAAGCGGAGCCCCGAACGCTAGTGTGAAAGTAGCCTTAAATGGCTTCTGTGCTCCTCTGCTGGTCCTTTTCGTCGGTTGGTCCCAGCAGAGGAGCACAGATCACTGTAAGTGCACAAACACCACACACTTGGCCCCAGATCACCCCCCATCAACCCAATTAACCCCTTGATCATCCCTGTCAATCACTAGTAAAAGGGAAAAAAGTGATCAGTGTAAACAGTCACTTATTTTTTTTCCACTAGTATTGACGGTTAGATTTTAGGATAGTTTAGGCCCCTTTGTTAGGTAGTTAGCGTTGGTTAGCGCCCAGCCCACCTCACCGCAGTCGCTGATTAGCGTATCACTAATCAGCATTGGCACTTTTATGGTGGTGAAATGGAGAGACAAGCGTGACATTTACATGCTCTCCTCCATTCACGCAGACATGACAATACAAATTAAACGAGCAATCAGTGTCATTGAAAAGCCCCTCTCGGTCCACGACTATAGTTTGCTCATGGGAGGGGTGGACTTCAATGACCAGATGTTGGCTCCTTATTTAGTGTCCCGCCGCACCAGACGCTGGTATAAGAAGATGTCTGTATATTTAATTCAATTGGCTCTGTATAATAGTTTTGTTCTCTACAGTAAGGCTGGGAGAACAGGATCCTTCCTCAAATTTCAGGAAGAGATAATCGAGAACCTCCTGTATCCAGGAGGTTCCGTGGCCCCATCCACCAGTGTAGTGAGCCGGCTACACGAGCGACATTTCCCCAATGTCGTTGCTGGTTCCTCAACCCAAGCGCCACCCCGAAAAAGATGTTGTGTCTGTAGCAGGAGTGGAATAAGGCGTGACACCTGCTATTTCTGTCCTGACTACGCTGACCAACCTGCCCTATGCTTAGGGGAGTGTTTCCGGAAGTACCACACACAGGTACACTATTAGCATAGGGATTGCGTCACACAGGACAGGCACACAGGGCTCTTAGGGCCCTTTCACACAGAGCTGCTGCAAACCTCTCCTTTCACCTGGGACAAAGTGCACAATGTACTTCGCCACATCTCTGGGCGATTTGCGCTTTGCACATTGTCCCATGGGGAAAGAGAGGTTTGTCCTATAAAGGTAAAAAAAGCAAAACAAAATAAAAAAAAATCACTGGTAAGCAAAAAAGTTAATGTTTTGTTCAAATGTTATTATAAAGTTAATGTTAATACATTTATTGCGTTGCGGCCTGTTTTTTTTTTTACCTTCTAGGTGGACCAACCGATGAACCAGCTGCAGCACTGATGTGCATTCTGACAGAAGCATTGCGCTGCTGTCAGATTACACAAAAGTCGGTGTATGCGGCGCTGCACAACGAGATTTCTCCTCTGCAGTAAAAAAGATACGTTTGCCGAGGCTTATGAGCTGAGGGGCGGTGTTCATATGTGTTGGCAAACACTTTGTATATAACAAAAAATAAAAAAAAAATCCTGGCAATGATTTATTCATCTTCAATGGAGAAATCGGGTTTGTCAGGGCATACGAGCTGAGTGGGTTTGGATGTTGGGTGTAGCTCCTATGTCCCCTCCTTTTTTTTTTTTTTTTTTGGGCAGAAATTTTTTCATCCACATTGATTGATGCGAATGAAGAAATCTGTGCCGTTCATTTTTTCTTTCAGCCCTGAGGCTGAACGAAAAAAAAAAATCTCAGCAGAAACTCCTAATGCTGGCCATACATGTAATGATTGCGGAGACCCTCAAATGCCAGGGCAGTACAAACACCCCACAAATTATCCCATTTTGGAAAGAAGACACCCCAAGGTATTCGCTGAGGGGCATATTGAGTCCATGAAAGATTTAACTTTTTGTCCCAAGTTAGCGGAAAGGGAGACTTTGTGAGAAAAAACAAAAAAAAAATCTATTTCCGCTAACTTGTGCCAAAAAAATAATAATAATCTTTTATGAACTCGCCATGCCGCTCATGGAATACCTTGGGGTGTCTTCTTTCCAAAATTGGGTCACATGTGGGGTATTTATACTGCCCTGGCATTTTAGGGGCCCTAAAGCGTGAGAAGAAGTCTGGAATCCAAATGTCTAAATATGCCCTCCTAAAAGGAATTTGAGCCCCTTTGCGCACCTAGGCTGCAAAAAAGTGTCACACATGTGGTATCGCTGTACTCAGGAGAAGTTGGGCAATGTGTTTTGGGGTGTATTTTTACATATACCCATGCTGGGTGAGAGAAATATCTCTCTAAAAGTCAACTTTTCCAATTTTTTTATACAAAGTTGTCATTTTAGAGAGATATTTCTCTCACCCAGCATGGGTATATGTAAAAATACACCCCAAAAAACATTGCCCTACTTCTTCTGAGTACGGCGATACCACATGTGTGACACTTTTTTGCAGCCTAGGTGGGCAAAGGGGCCAAAATTCTAAAGAGCACCTTTAGGATTTCACAGGGCATTTTTTACACATTTGGATTTCAAACTACTTCTCACGCATTAGGGCCCATAAAATGCCAGGGCAGTATAAATACCCCACAAGTGACCCCATTTTGGAAAGAAGACACCCCAAGGTATTTCGTGATGGGCATAGTGAGTTCATGGAAGTTTTTATTTTTTGTCACAAGTTAGTGAAATATGAGACTTTGCAAGGAAAAAAATTATCATTTTCTGCTAACTTGTGACAAAAAATAAAAACTTCTATGAACTCACTATGCCCATCAGCGAATACCTTGGTGTCTACTTTCCGAAATGGGGTCATTTGTGGGGTGTTTCTACTGTGTGGGAATTGTAGAACCTCAGGAAACATGACAGGTGCTCAAAAAGTCAGAGCTGCTTTAAAATGCGGAAATTCACATTTTTGTACCATAGTTGTAAACGCTATAACTTTTGCACAAACCAATAAATATACACTTATTGCATTTTTTTTCTCAAAGACATGTAAAACAATAAATTTAGATAAATTTATACAGAAATGTAGTTTTATTTGAAACATTTTACAACTGAAAATGAAAAATGAAATTTTTTTGCAAAAAAATCTGTAAATTTTGATTAATAACAAAAAAAGTAAAAATGTCAGCAGCAATGAAATACCACCAAATGAAAGCTCTATTAATGAGAAGAAAAAGATATAAAATTCATTTGGGTGGCAAGTTGTATCACCGAGCAATAAACGGTGAAAGTGGTGTAGTGCAGAATTGTAAAAAGTGGTCTGGTCATTTAAGGGGGTTTAAGCTAGGGGAGCTGAGGTGGTTAATAGTTACATGCATTCCCCATGTAATAACAATTCTAGAGCATCTGTTCTTATGACTCTATGTTGTGCCATTCCTTTGTTAATCCTGCTAGAATTTATGAATATATTGCTAGCAGTCTGCAGTAAGGGTACAGAGGTGTGCATACAGCCATAAGAATAGATGCTCCAGAATTGTTATTACATGGGGAATGCATGAAGCTATTAACAGGCATGTCAGGAGAGGTGAAAGGTCCTCTTTAAATGCTTTAATTAAAGCAACTTCAACATAATAATCTTCATGTTCATCTACCTGTTGATCTAGTGAGACACTGTGATGTTCTTCAGCGCAATCCTCTGGGTGAAGAGGACTGAGACATCTCTGCGGTGTGATTTTCATACTGGATAGATCTGTAGGAAACACATGCAGTGGAAAATATATATGGTGCATGAATTTACACGTCTGAATTGTCAAACTGGTGGTGCAAGTTTACACTATTTCTAGTACAGACTAGTTATACACCCTTAGTGATTAAAGGGAACCTGTCACCGGGATTTTGTGTATAGAGCTGAGGACATGGGTTGCTAGATGGCCGCTAGCACATCCGCAATATCCAGTCCCCATAGCTCTGTGTGCTTTTATTGTGTAAAAAAAAAATGATTTGATGCATATGCAAATTAACCTGAGATGAGTCCTGTCCCTGACTTCTCTCACGTACAGGACTCTTCTCAAGTTAATTTGCATATGTATCAAATCAGTGTTTTTCCACAATAAAAGCACACAAAGCTATGGGGACTGGGTATTGCGGATGTGCTAGCGGCCATCTAGCAACCCATGTCCTCAGCTCTATACCCAAAATCTCGGTGACAGGTTCCCTTTAAATACATTATTTTAGCATAGTATTGAAGAAAGCATGTGTGTGGTTAGCTGTGTATAATACCTAGTGAAATGAGGGGCTGGCGATTCTCCATTATTGTGTCCTTGTATCCATCTTTGTGTTCTTCGACATACTCCCACTCCTCCATGGAGAAAAAGACAGCGACATCCTGACATCTAATAGGAACCTGATACGTAATCATACAGTCATCATCCACACATCTCTTTTGGTATCAGTATATGACATCCCAGCATTCCCAGCAGCGCTCACCTCTCCAGTCAGCATCTCGATGATCTTATTGGTGAGGTCTAGGATCTTCTGCTTATTGCTTCTTTCATGTAGCAAGAAGTTATTATCATACATGTTGATGGGGCTGTTCATTCTCAGTCCTGGGCTCCTGGGTTTTACACATTCACCAGATGTCTCCTTCACTACTGTATGATTCTGTATAGAGAGACACTCTGATAAATATTACCGACCCTAAAGTCCGCACCTCTGCAGTCATGTCCATGTTTTAGAATACATAACTGCTAGGATACTTACCTCACCCGTCAGCAGGTAGATTATCTCCAAGGTGAGGTTTAACAGTCTCTCAGCCATTGTGTACCTGTCCATATCCATTCTTGCGGAGTCGCTGGGAGGATCCTATAGAGTAGTGAAGAAACCTGAGAAAAAGGAGATATTCTGCTTGAGCAATTAGGAGAAATTGATCATAAACAATGGGGAAACCCTTTGAAGGAAACATTAATGTGTAGATGTTGCTTTATCTCAGTAAGGTTTGGAGCAAGAGCTGAATAGATTCTCAAGTCACCCATTCTCGTATGTGACCAATTAGTCTTTTTATGTCTCTAAGCGGATACCCCCAAAAAAATTGCTAATGTTTTTCTGTAGAACTGTAAAATTAATAAATACATCTGGACCTAGGACATGGGGGCAAATGACACACTCTAATACTGACTTATTCCTAAATAAATATTTGACATCAACAACATAGTGGAGGAAATGGCCGCTGTGCTTTATTAAGGGTCACTTAAAAATATTTTACAACCATACGTTAAATAAATAAATTTTAAAACACCATCATAACCGATACCATAAGACCAATAATAAATTAACCATATAAAGACCAAGATCCACTCAGCATGAGCTGAGCGACACTACCCCTCTAATAAAGCCCAGCGACAGGTGACACAGTGAAAAATTAGGGGAAGGGGGGCGCTGGTCAGCTCTCTAGGCACTTCTGAGCCATCTCCGCCGAACCTGGAAATATAAAGGGGAACAGATTCCCGCTGATAATCCAGCAACAAATCAGGGAGCTGGAAATCTCCCCCAGCAACAAGCAGCAACCAATCAGCTGCCTTCTTGACACAAAGCAGCTGGAAACTTCTGGAATGCAGGTAAGACATCTCTGAGGTCATTTTACCTGTAATAGAAAAAAGGGCGGGAAAAGAGATACAGGGAAGAGAAACAAGGCCCCTAAAAACCTTAACTTTCTGCCTAACAATGGTGTCATTGCCCCCATGTCTCCCCCCAAGCTAGACGCTCTGGTGGGGTCAATTCATTATAGGCCCACACGTGTTAGCATCATAATAAATTATTGTCTACTAGCCGTAAAAAATGGGAAATGTTTACCCCCTTAAAAGGGGTTTTCTCACTTCAGCAAATAGTATTTACCATAATTAAAACAAGGCACTTACTAATATATTGTTGTTATCCATATTGCGTCCTTTGCAGTCCATCAGTGGTGGCTGTACTTGCACACTATTGAAAAACGCACTTGCCTGAGCATCCCTGCGGTCACGGCAACCAGAGAGGGCGGTGCTTTTTCCTATAGTATGGAAGCATGACCACCACGGATGAACTGCAGGGTGGTCATAACCATGGAAACGAGCAGTACATAATGCAATGGAAAATGAATCCAGCCAGTAAAGGAAGCAATATGGACAATCACAATACATTAGTAAGTGGCTTGTATTAACTTCCTCTACATAATAAATGCTATTTGCTGAAGTGAGACAACCCCTTTAAGGATGCAACCAGTTTTGGTCTTAAAAGAGTTTTCCAGGACTAAGCCCTAGGATAGGTCATCAATCAGATCGTGGGGTCCAACTCCTGGCACCCACACCAATTGTTACATAAAGCCATAGTTCCAGGAAATAAACAGCTCTATACACTGTGCAGTGGTCATTATGGGGTACTGCAGCTTAGCTCCCATCAAGTTTTTCAATCATTGGTAAACTACATTACAATATTTCTATATTGTATTGTACTTTATCTATCAGTATAAGGCCTCATGCACACAACGGTTTTTCGGGTCCGCATCCGAGCCGCAGTTTTTGCCGCTCGGGTGCGAACCCATTCACTTCAATGGGGCCGCAAAAGATGCGGACAGCACTCAGTGTGCTGTCCACATCCGTTGCTCTGTTTCGAGGCCCCGCAAAAAAAATATAGCATTACCTATTCTTGTCCGTTTTGCAGACAAGAATAGGCATGTCTACAATGGGCCGCCCATTCCGTAAATTGAGGAAGGCACACGGACAGCTGACGTTTTTTGCGGATCCGCGGTTTGCGGACTGCAAAAAAACGGCACGGTCGTGTGCATGTAGCCTTACACTGACAATTTGCCTATTAGACCGTGACATTGTGAGGTCTCTGGTTGCCATGGCCATCATTGGGACCCTGCACACGCATGGCAAGGGGCTTCATGGGATACAGAGGGAGCCCCCTCACTCTGTAAACCATTTAGATGCCACGGTCATTATTGACCACAGCATCTGAAGGGTTAAGCTGCTGGGATCAGAGTTATGTCCAATCCCAGCAGTGAAGGCAAGGTGCAAGGTATTATACAGCTTGCACCCACAAGGGCTAACTGAGGCTCAGTTTCAGAGCCTGCACCATCACTGTGCCGTACTATTACATTGCTTTGTGTTAACTGATAATTGAAGCAATATAATAGTATGGTGTTTGTCAGGAAGGGGTTAAAAGGAATCTTTCAACATCTTTCTGTTGCTCTCTATGAGGGCAGCATAACATAGTGAAAGGCATTCTGATGTGTGTTCTCTGTACTTTAAAGTTTACTAGTTGAGGTAGGAGTAATTGATATCTGAGGCCAATTGACTGCTTTCTCTCTATGCACAGTATACAGACATCACAATGCTGAAGGCAACATGTCTGTCACTACTTTATGCTACCCTCAGAGTGCAGCAGACAGTTATTGACAAATTCCCTAAAGGGAGTCTGTCAGCAGTTCTGACTATGTTAAACTGCTGATGGTGCTAGGTATCAGTTCGGAAGAGCCATGACTATGAACTTTTATTTTGCACTTCTACTGCAAGTGCCCAAGAGGCAGTGCTTGACAATTGAGCTGCTGCTCTGAGTGACATCTATGGTGGTCTCCTGACTGTCACACAATGCAGAGAGTAGTGTTGAGTGACCTTGTGTTTTCAAGTTCGGTGTACAAGGTTCAGGTTATCTAAGAATCCCGTTTTGGATTCCGCTACCATGGACCATAACTCATGGTCGCGGAATCCATAACGGAATTCTTAGATAACCCGAACATTGTACGCTGAACTTGAAAACACAAGATCGCTCATCACAAGTAGAGAGGAGAAACTGTGAACCAGCACAGTACAGTGAGCACTCCAAAGTGAAGGAAAGTGAAGCAGGTTAGTGGTTCCTGTAGTGTGCACGCACGGCCACCACTACTGGATTACAGGGCGGTTGTAAGCCAGCAAAGGAGGGAATATGGACAATCACAATGCATTAGCAAGTGCCTTGTATTAACTTTCTCTGCGTGATAAGGCCTCATGCACACGACCGTTGTGTGCATCCGTGGCCGTTGTGCCGTTTTCAGTTTTTTTTCGGCGACCCATTGACTTTCAATGGGGGCGGAAAAATCTGAAAATGCACCGTTTGGCAGCCGCATCCGTGATCCGTGTTTCCTGGCCGTGAAAAAAATAGCACCTGTCCTATTTTTTTCACGGCCAACGGTTCACGGACCCATTCAATGGGTCCGTGAAAAATCACGGATGCACACAAGATTGTCATCCGTGTCCGTTTTTTCCTATCATTTCAATGGCAAACTTGACTTAGGTTTTTTTTCATTTTTCATGTCCGTGGACCATCCAAAAATCAAGGAAGACCCACGGACGAAAAAACGGTCACGGATCACGGACCTACGGACCCTGTTTTTGCGGACCTTAAAAAAAAAACGGTCGTGTGCATGAGGCCTATATTCCATTTGCTGAAGTGAGACAATGCCTTTAAAGAGGACCTTTCATTGATTGTTTTTTTTAGTTCAATTAAATACCTTTCTTCGCCGGGTCGCCGCTGATGCTGCCACCCTACCTGATTTTTTGAAATATCGCTTGTACACCTAGGGTTGCCACCCGTACAGGAATGACCCGGACAGTCCGGGTTTGTAATCCTGTGCCCGGGTACAAGCCTTTCTCAGACCCGGGCACAGTGATCAGCTGGGAGTGATGCGATGCTATCCCAGGGCAGCTCTGAGACTTCAGACACGCCCACCCTCCCTCCCTTCTGTTCGGGTTTGTCTTTAAGAAAAGGTGGCAACCCTATGTACACCCCGCTGTGCCCCCCTGCAGTTTTGCCGCCCGGTATGTTAATACTGAGCATCGGTACAGGGAGGAGGAGATGCCAGGGTTTCTCCATGGGCATCTCCTTCTCCCTGACTGTGCCACGGCCCATTCACAGTGGAGAGCGTCACAGCCAGGGAGAAAAAATGCTCACATTCCACCTGGCTGTGATGTTCTCCGCTGTGATTGGACCGCGGCACAGCCAGGGAGAAGTAGACGCCCATTGAGAAACCCTGGCATCTCCTCCTCCCTGTACCGATGCTCAGTATTAACATACTGGGCGGGAAAACTGCAGGGGGGCACAGCGGCAGGCAGGGTGGTAGCATCAGCCACCGGCAAAGAAAAGTATTTAACTGAACTAAAAAAAAATAATAATAAAAAAAAAATCTATGAAAGTTCCTCTGATGACATATCCTTAGGATCACTGGGGGGTCCAGCTCCCGACACACACCTGCTGATCCGCTGTTTGAAGCAGCTAGCGATGTTGGGTGAACACCGCAGCCTCTTCATTATCCTGTGACACCAAGTTCCATTGGTCACATGACCTTTGTGCAGCTCAGTCCTACTCAAGTGATCTACAATGAGGAGCGCTGTGCATTTTATACGGACTGCAGTGCTCACCCGAGCTGCTTATATAGACAGGAGGGTGTCCAAATCATGTTCAATCAACTGAATTACCACAGGTGGACACTACAGAAATATCTCAGATGATGACGAGAAATGGGAGGCCCCCAGAGCAACATGTCTAAATACTTGTGTCCATGCCAAATTTTAGGTTTTCCTTTTTAATAAATTTGCAAACAGTTCTAAAATTCAGTTTCACTTTCTCATTAGGTGGAACTGAGAGCAGATTGATTTCTTTTTTTTTTTTACTTTAGAACTCAGCTTCAAGTTTTAGGGTCCATTCACAAGTCCATGGCGTATTGCGGATCCGCAATACACCTGGCCGGCTTGCCCCATAGAACTGCCTATTCCCGTCCGCAGGAGAAGAATAGGACATGTTCTATTTTTTTTTTTGCAGAGCCGCGGGCCAGAAGTTCAGGTGTAAAACCTGGAAGTTCGGGGCCGCGCTTCGGAAATGCGGATGCGGAGAGCACACATGTATATATATATATAAACACACATGTTACATCTACAACCTCGTACAACATACGCACACAAGCTTATATAATGCTCTGTTCACACTTGTATTCTTTTTACAGTTGTCTTTTTTGTTTGTTTGTCTTGCACAGCATGCTGCAGTATGGTATCTAGCACATAAAGAAACTAATACCTGACAGAAAAGTGACTGATCCATTAAAAGTCAATGAAAATGACCGCAATGGTCCATCACAACTCATGTAAAAACAGAAATCATGATGCCAGTGTGAACAGAGCCTTACATATAAATGTAGATATGCAAAATAATACAATGATATTAAATCCTACACTATATACAATACACAAAACCCACATATTACTATACCCATTGATCCCAGAACATAACAATACATACAAAACACACATACCCAGGGCCGGCTCCAGGTTCATTGGGCGATAAATCCCAGTGGGCCCCCGTGAGGCATTTTTTTACATTGACATGTCCCCCTGTGGCTCCCACACGGTATAATGACCCCCAGTGACCCCTATACAGTATAATGACTACTAGTGGCCCTTCACACAGTATAATGACTACTAGTGGCCCTTCACACAGTATAATGAACCCCCAATTCCCCCCCCCCCCCCTGTATTATGACCACCTGTGGCCCTGCATTCAGAATAATAACCCCCAGTCGCCCCCATTCAGAATAATGACCCCCAGTAGCCCCCACACTGGGGGAATACTGTATGGAGGGGGCTCTGGGGGTCATTATACTAAATGGGGGACACTGAGGGTCATTATACTATGTAAAGGGCCCTCACAGTATAATGACCCCACAGCGACACTCCATGCAGAATAATGACCCCCAGTCGCCACCACACTGGGGGTTATACTGTATGGAGGGGGCACGAGGGGTTATTATATTTAATGGGGGCTCTGGTGGTCATTATGCTAAATGGAGGGTCAATGGGGATCGTTATACTAAATGGGGGGCACTGGGAGTCATTATACTGTGTAAGGGGCCCTCACAGTATGATGAATGACCCCCAGTGGCCCCCTCACATACCTATCATTGCAGGGGAGCTGGTCGTCCTGTCCATCACTAACCGCAGCTCCCTGCGCTCCTTCTCTTTGGCGGCCGCTGCAGCAGTGAGCCAGGCCTGGAGCAGAGAAGGAGATGTGCAGTGATGTAGCTAGAACTGACTGGGCCCCACAGCAAATTTTAGAACGCCCCCCCTCCCCCCCAATGTGTGTTCACATCACGTTTTTCCTTTCGGTTTGATGTATACAAATGTGCAGCACTCCACGTTTTTGTATCCTGCAGAGTCAAGTAAAAAATGCATACGTTAACGTATATGTTTTTTTACCATGGAATTGTATGGTGAACGGACGCCACTGTGCGGCATCAGTCTGAGGATTGTATGGTGACCGGACGCCACTGTACGGCATCAGTCTGAGGATTGTATGGTGAACGGACGCCACTGTACGGCATCAGTCTGAGGATTGTATGGTGACCGGACGCCACTGTACGGCATCAGTCTGAGGATTATATGGTGAACGGACGCCACTGTGCGGCATCAGTCTGAGGATTGTATGGTGACCGGACGCCACTGTACGGCATCAGTCTGAGGATTGTATGGGGACGGACGCCACTGTACGGCATCAGTCTGAGGATTGTATGGTGACCGGACGCCACTGTACGGCATCAGTCTGAGGATTGTATGGTGAACGGACGCCACTGTACGGCATCAGTCTGAGGATTGTACGGTGAACGGACGCCATTGTACGGCATCAGTCTGAGGATTGTATGGTGAACGGACGCCACTGTACGGCATCAGTCTGAGGATTGTATGGTGAACGGACACCACTGTACGGCATCAGTCTGAGGATTGTATGGTGAACGGACGCCACTGTACGGCATCAGTCTGAGGATTGTATGGTGAACGGACACCACTGTACGGCATCAGTCTGAGGATTGTATGGTGACCGGACGCCACTGTACGGCATCAGTCTGAGGCATCTGGTAACGCATACATTTTTGGTATACATTAAATGGATGGCACAAATGGGATGTGAACCCAGCCCTAGTGTCAGAATAAGCCCCAGTACACATAGGAGCAGCGCGGCGGAGAGGGGAGGCCGCCATGTACTGACAGAGCGCTACCTGGTCCTGCTGGTCAGGGATGAGGACTGTGCTTCCCAAGGATCATTTTCTACTGGGAAATACAGTGCACAATATAATACACTAGAATCCATATAATATAAAGATATTAGCCCTACCCCCAAATAATAATACAATTAGGGGGTCATTTATTACATAGAAATACGTCTGTTAGGCTACTTTCACACTTGCGTTCGGGGCTCCGCTTGTGAGTTCCGTTTGAAGGCTCTCACAAGCGTCCCCGAACGGATTCGTCCAGCCCTAATGCATTCTGAGTGGATGCGGATCCGCTCAGAATGCATCAGTCTGGCACAGTCTGTCCTCCGCTCCGCTCAGCAGGCGGACACCTGAACGCTGCTTGCAGCGTTCGGGTGTCCGCCTGGCCGTGCGGAGGCGCGCGGATCCATCCAGACTTACAATGTAAGTCAATGGGGACGGATCCGTTTGAAGTTGACACAATATGGCTCAATTTTCAAACGGATCCGTCCCCCATTGACTTTCAATGTAAAGTCTAAACGGATCCGTTTGCATTATCATGCAAACGTATACGTTCTGAACGGATGTAAGCGTTTGCATTATAGGTGCGGATCCGTCTGTGCAGATACCAGACGAATCCGCACCTAAACGCAGGTGTGAAAGTAGCCTTAGGCTACTTTCACACTAGCGTTCGATCGGATCCGTTCTGAACGGATCCGATCATATTAATGCAGACGGAGGCTCCGTTCAGAACGGATCCGTCTGCATTAAATTGGCAAAAAAAAAGCTAAGTGTGAAATTAGAGCAGATCCGTCCAGACTTTTACATTGAAAGTCAATGGGGGACGGATCCGCTTGAAGATTGAGCCATATTGTGGCATCTTCAAACGGATCCGTCCCTATTGACTTACATTGTAAGTCTGGACGGATCCGCATGCCTCCGCACGGCCAGGCGGACACCCGAACGCTGCAAGCAGCGTTCAGGTGCCCGCCTGCTGAGCGGAGCGGAGGCTGAACGCCGCCAGACTGATGCAGTCTGAGCGGATCCGCATCCATTCAGACTGCATCAGGGCTGGACGGATCCGTTCGGGTCCGCTCGTGAGCCCCTTCAAACGGAGCTCACGAGCGGACCAACGAACGCTAGTGTGAAACTAGACTTAGGCGTATTTCTGACACAGATTGTGGCACAAAGGTCCTTAGCACCGCAATCTGTATCTTTTCCCGCTCATGCCAGGTCTAAAAAAGGATGGCGTGGGCAGGGAAAGGGATACAGTTATGGCCATGCAGTTATTGGATACCACCGCCATATAGTGATAACACCGCCATACAATGATAAAACCACCATACAGTGACCGGATAAAAGGGTATAAGAGGGCACAGTACAGGGAATGACTATGGGCACTGCACAGGGTGTGGTAAGAGGGCACAATGCAGGGTATAAAGGGGCACAGTACGGGGTGGGGGGCACAGTCACATGACCCTGTGACGTTAGAAGGTCCTTATGGTGAATGCGGTTCAGATGCCACCATAATGAGAGGCAGATGAGTGAGACAGGGGCCCTGGGTGGACAGGAGGGGTGGACACAGCAAGTAGGGGGAAGGGGCTCTGAGGGGGATTCATACAAGTAGTGGCAGGAGGTCTGTGCAGGGCAGCAACAGGAGATAGGAGGGTGGGACAGGAGCTCTGGATACATGAGGGAGGAAAGGAGACAGCAGGGGCTCCATGACGATGAGATAGGACAGGATATGGGGGGGGGGGGCAGGTGTCATGGGGGCAAACTGCTTAATGAAACAGTAACACAACTAAATAGAATGAAGCAGCAGCCGATCGAAGAGACCCCCCCTTCTGTCCCACAGACAAGAGACATTCACAGTGCAGACTGCAGACTCACTCACAGACTGTCTTCAGCTCCAGCTCCAGCCCTCGGTCTCTCTCCTCAGGCAGCGTGTGTCCTGTGTAGAGGGGGCGTGTCTGAGTCTCTGCAGCTCAGAGGGCCCCACCAAAGGGGTACTGCGTAAGTGAAGTGACAGCAGTGAGAGCTCCCATCTGTATTGATGGAAGTGCTCATAGCAGCTCAGTGGGCCCCCCCAGGAGCATTGGGCCCCGGCACTTGCCTGGGGATGCCGGGTTATGACCGGCCCTGGTCCTTAGCAGTGGTTTCCTAGCAGATATTCTACCATGAAGGCCTGATTCACACAGTCTCCTCTTAACAGTTGTTCTAGTGATGTGTCTGCTGCTAGAACTGTGTGGCATTGACCTGGTCTCTAATCTGAGCTGCTGTTAACCTGCGATTTCTGAGGCTGGTGAGTCGGATGAACTTATCCTCCACAGCAGAGGTGACTCTTGGTCTTCCTTTCCTGGGGCGGTCCGCATGTGATACCCCTGATCACTACACTGTACATAGATACAGTACATCCTAGTGGTTACAAGACCTTCGATGATGTCACAGTCACGTGATCAGCCACATAAAAGGACGATGGAAGATAATAGCATGGTAATGCTTAGAGTACATCTGCTACCAGAAGGCTTAGGTCACGTGAAGAGGTCATGTGACTCGGAGGCAGTTGGTGAAAAGTAACATTAGGAAAGTGTTCTGTTGTCGGACACAGATTGTCCCTGATTATGGCTACAATAGTAGCTTCAGGACCTGTGATGATGTCACAGTCATGTGATCAGTCATATGTGTGGGAGGAGTCTCAGGGCCACATGATCAGATACTGAGGGCTATGCTCTTTGGATGAGCTGCAGCCGATGTGTCTGGATGCGGATTATACAGTGTTACAAGGTGTGTATGTAGCAGAGCTGGTCCTACGCTGGTGTTAAGCGCTTATTCACACAATTGTGCCTAATTTTCCATCCACAAAAGATAGATAAAAATGGATAGCTTCCATGTGCATTTTTCCACCCCCATTCTGATCTGCAAATAACGGACCAGAGATGGACATGAAGTGAGTATCTCAGATTGGGCAAAGGGATCTGCTAAACAAAAAAAAATGGCTGTGTGACTAGCACCCTTACCTTGTATGGGTCTGCTGTCCTCTTTAAAAACGGATAGTAAGGCTGGGTTCATAGATGCAAAAAAGAGGGTTAAGCAGCACTCCAGGTCCCAATATAGGGACAGTTGCCAATAGAAACCTGGATAGGTTGGTGCTCGCGGATCAGGATCCTGGCTAAGGGTCCCATAAGTATACAAATAAAGAAGAAAATCCACAGCACTCCTCAGTTCTGGTGAATAAGGCTACTTTCACACTAGCGTTCGATCGGATCCGTTCTGAACGGATCCGATCATAATAATGCAGACGGAGGCTCCGTTCAGAACTGATCCGTCTGCATTATTTTAGCATATAACAGCTAAGTGTGAAAATAGCCTCGTACGGATCCGTCCAGACTTTCAATGTAAAGTCAATGGGGGACGGATCCGCCTGAAGATTGAGCCATATTGTGGCATCTTCAAACGGATCCGTCCCCATTGACTTACATTGTAAGTCTGGACGGATCCTGAACGCCGCCAGACTGATGCAGTCTGAGCGGATCCGCTCCATTCAGACTGCATCAGGGCTGGACGGCTGTGTTCGGGTCCGCTCGTGAGCCCCTTCAAACGGAGCTCACGAGCGGACCGACAAACGCTAGTGTGAAAGTAGCCTAAGCTGGTTACTTTATTGGTAACAGCAGCATTGGAATAGCAACGTTTCAACCATCTCTGGTCTTTATCAAGCTTGATAAAGACCAGAGATGGTTGAAACGTTGCTATTCCAATGCTGCTGTTACCAATAAAGTAACCAGCTTATTCACCAAAACTGAGGAGTGCTGTGGATTTTCTTCTTTATTTGGGTTCATAGATGCACCATCTGGTGCAAGAACAGACCACCGAGCACTGTTACTATGGCAACCAGGACTTTAATAGCGTCCTGGGTGCCATAGTAACACTGAAAGCATTTTGAAGACTTTCAGTACACTTGCGTTTTTCTGGATCCGGCGTGTAATCCTGGCAAGTGGAGTACACGCCGGATCCGGACAACGCAAGTGTGAAAGAGGCCTAAGCTGTAACTGCCAGCTAGACAGGTTTGACTGTGGTGCCCGGTTTTAGAAATGCCAATTTTTGGCAATATCCTACATCTGGTGCCTTTGTAGCATTAGTCAGGTGCAATTTAAGCTAGAAATACAGCTATCATTTTCTGGGTTTTAAAAAACACCCTTTTTGGGCAAAATACTCAATTTTACAGCCCTTGCTGCATCTGTCAGTGTGAGATACACGCTTTAGATACTGCTGTCATATTCTGTTATAAAAAAAAAACACCCTTTTTGGCCAAAGTACTTAATATTGCAGCCTTTGCTGCATCTGTTATTGTTAAAACAAGCTTTAAATATTTCAATAATTTTCATTTTTGGCAATACCCTCCATCTGGGGCCTCTGCCACGTTAGTCAGTGTACAATTTAAGCTAGAAATACAGCTATAATTTTCTAGGTTTTAAAAAACACCCATTTATTGGCAAAATACTTAATTTGTGGCCTTGTCTGCATCTGTCAGTGTGAGGTACATGCTTTAGATACTGTTGTTCTATTCTGCTTTTAAAAAACACCCATTTAGGGCAAAAATCTTAATTTTACAGCCTTTGCTGCATCTGTCATGGTGAGATACACCCTTTAGATGCTATTGTTCTATTCTGCTTTTTAAAAAACACCCATTTAGGGCAAAGATCTTAATTTTGCAGCCTTTGCTGTGTCTGTCATTGTGAGATACACCCTTTACATACTGCTGTGCTATTCTGGTATTAAATAAACACCCATTTTGGGCAAAAATCATAATTTAGCAGCCTTTGCTGCATCTGTCATTGTGAGATATACGCGTTAGATAGTGTTCTATTCTGTTAGTGTATTACTGTACTGTGGCGGCAGCAGGGAGCACATGGCGTCATAGCAACCAATGACGCCGTGCGCTTCTGCTCTCAGCAGGAATCCAGGCCACGGTTCCACGGACCGCTCACGGCCGTGAAAAACGGCTGTGGGCATTCGGCCTTATTAAAAAAAATGCCCATTTTTGGCAAGATCCTAAATTTGAGAAATATGAAGAGAGCGTCAAATAAGGGACGTGGCCCCGGTCGTGGTGCTGCTAGTGGAGCTCCTGTTGCAGGGAGAGGACGTGTTCGATCTGTGCCAGCTACACACACAAGTGAAACACCTTCCTCAGGTGTGAGTAGGCGACAGAACCTTCAGCGGTATTTGGTCGGGCCTAATGCGGCTCTACGAATGGTGAGGCCATAACAAGTACAAGCGATAGTAGATTGGGTTGCTGACAGTGCCTCCAGTTTCTTTACATTGTTTCCCAGCCAGTCTGCTGCTGAAAGATCAGAGTTGGCACCTGCAGCCGATGTCCATCAGTCTTTCACCTCACCCCCTTGCAAATCAGCCAAGCAGTCTGAGCCCCAAGTCATGCAGCAGTCTCTTCTGCTGCATGACCGACAAGAAGGGCAGGGGTGAAGACTGGGTGGAAGATGATGTGGAGGTCGGACGATGAGGTTCTAGACCCCACATGGAATCAAGGTCATGCGAGTGAACTGTGTGGTTCGGAGAAAGAGGCGGTGGTCGCACAGAGCTACCAGCACAGCAGAAGAGGGAGCAGGGTGCAAAAGCGGAGCGGCCGTCCTCTACACAGTACGCCTCCTACATCCCACTGCATCAAGGGACCGAGCACACCAAAGCCAGCTCCAAGGAGTTCCCTGGAGTGGCAGTTCTTCAGACAATGTGCTGACAAGACGCAAGTGGTTTGCACGCTGTGCAATCAGAGCCTGAAACGAGGCATAAACGTTCTCAACCTGAGCACAACCTGCATAACTAGGCATTTAAGTGCAAAGCACGAGCTGCAGTGGAGTAGACACCTCAAAAACCAAGAAAGGTCTCTGGCTCCTCCTGCTTCCTCTTCTGCTGCAGTCGCGGCCTCTTCATCCACCTCTGGAGTGACAGTGCCACCGGCCACCCCGCAAACAGAGGATCTGCCAGCAACTCCAACACCTGGGTCACCAAGCATCTCCACAATGTCCCACGGAAGCGTTCAGCTCTCCATCTCCCAAACACTGGAGAGGAAAAGGAAGTACCCCCCTACCCACCCGCGATCCCTGGCCCTGAATGCCAGCATTTCAAAATGACTGGCCTTTGAAATGCTGTCATTCCATCTGGTGGAGACGGAGAGAGTTTTAAAAGCATTATGGCGGTGGCTGTCCCACAGTACGTCGTGCCCAGCCGCCACTACTTTTCCAGGCGTGCCATTCCTTTCGCCAACCAAGTGGGGGACAAAATCGGGTGTGCACTGCGCAATGCCCTTAGTGGCAAGGTCCACCTAACTACCCTTACGTGGACCAGTAAGCACGGTCAGGGATGTTATAGCTCCATAACAGCACACTGGGTAAATGCAGTGGCGGCTGGGTCTGAGGCGGATAGCAGTTTGGCGCATGTCCTTCCCCCACCGAGGATTGCAGGGCGCTTCAGTTTGCCTCCTGTTGCTTCCTAATCCTCTACCGGCTCCTCATCTGGTCAGCGTAACACCTTCACCACCAACTTCAGCACAGCCAGGGGTAAACGACAGCAGGCAGTTTTAAAACTTATCTGTTTGGGGGACAAACAAGCTGTGGACGGGCCTTTAACAACAGACCGATGAGTGGTTGGTGCCAGTCAGCCTCAAGCCCGGCCTGGTGGTGTGCGATAATGGGCGAAATCTCGTAGCAGCTCTGGGTCTAGCCGGTTTGACGCTCATCCCTTGCCTGGCACATGTGCTGAATTTGGTGGTGCAGAGATTCCTTAAAATTACCCCGATATGTCAGAGCTGCTGCATAAAGTGCGGCCCGTCTGTGCGCGCTTTCGGCGTTCTCGCCCTGCTGCTGCTCATCACAACAACCAGCACCACCAGCTGATATGGAACGTCTTAGCAGGAGGCAGCATTTCAGCAACATGGTGGAGCAGTGTGTGTGCAAACGCCTGCACATACTGAATGACGGGTCTGCCCCCTTCAACTTCTGGGTCTCCAAATTGGGCACATGGCCTGAGCTTGACTTTTACACCTTGAAGGCGCTGGCCTGCCCTGCAGCCAGTGTATTGTCTGAACATGTGTTTAGCACGGCAGGGGGCGTCATCACAGACAAGCGCAGCCTTCTGTCCACAGCTAATGTGGACAAGCTCACGTTCATTAAAATGGACCAGGCAGGGATCCCACAGGACTTATCTGTACCTTGTTCAGAATAGACATGTATACCGGCCTTAACCAGCCATTGTTATGCACCTGTAGGAGGTAGGTGATTTTAGGAATGATTATAGAGTTAAAAGTGTTTTTGCGGCCCAACCATGAAATAAAGGACGGTGACCATGAACTAAGTATTCCTGATATTTCTTTAATGGTTGATAATTTAGCTCATATAATCGGTCAAGGTTGGAGGAGATATTTATTCCTAGGAATTTAATCGAATCTGAATCCCATTTAAAAGGGGAGTTTGTTTTTAAATCCCTCAGCACCTGATTCGGAATGTTTATCCCTATTGCTTGCGATTTGGATGGGTTTATTTTGTAGTTTGATATATATATATATATATATATATATATATCCAAAGGCTTCAAATAGCTGTGTTAGTATAGGGAAGGCTTGTTTAGGGTTAGATACCAGGAGAAAGAGGTCATCTGCATATGCTGCTTGTTTTATTTCTAGTTCTTTACCGATCAGACCTCTTATTTCTGGGGATTGTCGAATACGTTGGAGTAGGGGTTCAAGGGTTAATTTAAGTAGTATTGGTGAAAGGGGGCAGCCCTGTCTAGTACCATTATTAATGTTGACTGCAGAAGATAATATATAATTGATTTTTATATAAGCTCTGGGGAAAGTATACATAGTGAAAACTTAGTTGATGAATTTTTGGAGGAATCCAAATCTCGACAGAACCATTTGTATGAAAGGCCAGGATACACGGTCGAAGGCCTTTTCAGCATCGGTGCTCAGTAAGACTAATGGTCTGTTTTTCTTCTTTGTGAGGGTGATTGCGTTTATTTTATATGTGTAGTCTTTACCTTCTCGGCCTTGGACGAATCCACATTGGTCCGAGTGTATAATGTCTTGGAGAGGTTTGATTCTGGATGCTAGAATTTTTGCGAAAATCTTGACATCTAGAGTGAAAGCGTGGAAGACCGTCTGGCCCTGGGGCCTTTCCTTTGGCCATGGATTTTAATGTTAATAACTATTCCCGTTGGGATATTGGTTCACATAGACGGGAGGCTTGTTCTGGTGTAATGGAGGGGCGGTTTAATTTCTCTAAGAAGGAGACGGATAACTTTTCTTTTAATTATTTCTGAGTCTGATTAATTTATATTGTAGAGGGCTGAATAATGAGTGAAAAGCCTTGGCAATACCGACGTCATCTGTTAAAGTTTTATCATCATATTTAATAGCTGATATCCTTGATTTCCTTCTCCTTTGTTTTAACATATAACATGGCAATCATAAATTTTGTGGGCTTATTACCATGGGCAAAAAAATTCTGCCTCAGCGAAAGATAAAACTTTGCATACTGGGCATTTAGGATATTCCGCAACTCCTCTTTCGATGACGCCAGGTCCGCCATAAGATGCATTGTTTGATTACACTTGTGAGCCGTTTCTACTGCTGATTGTTTTACAAAGAGTATTTATCTTTTCTTTTCTGCTCTTGTTTATATGGGCTGCTAATTATATGAATTCTCCTCTTATAGCTGCTTTATGTATCTCCCACAACAAGTGTGGTATTTCCTGAATCGTTTAGTAAGAATAATTCTTTTAGGCTGTTGATAATTTTATTTTTAGAATCTGCATTATGTAAGAGTGTTTAGTTTAGCCTTCATAAAAACACTTTTGGGCTGGACTTTGGGGTCTTGAAAGAAATGTATACTGGAAAATGGTCTGAGTGAATTATGGATCCAATTGTTGCCTCTGTGCATAAGTGTATATTTGACATAGGGAAAAACACATAGTCTAACCTATGATATGAGTTATGAGGAGCAGAATAATTAGTATAATCTTTTGAGGACGGATGAAACAATCTCCATACTTCTACTAGTCCGCTGTTTTGTAATATCTTTTATAGTCCTTAAAGTGTCGTGAGGCATTGCCGATTTGCCCATAGAGGAATCTAGATCAGGGGTAGGGGATACATTTAGGTCGCCTGCCACAATGGTAGTGCCCTCCCTGAATGTCTCTAACAGAGGTATTACTTTTGCGAACCATGACTTATGGGCTGTATTTGGCGCAAGGAAATTAGCAAAGGTGTAGATTTGAGCATCAATGACCTCTTTGATGAATAGGAATCTACCCTCTCTATCGTTTTTAACCACTTCAACCCCGCTAGCTGAAACACCCTTAATGACCAGGCCACTTTTTACACTTCTGCACTACACTACTTTCACCGTTTATTGCTCGGTCATGCAACTTACCACCCAAATGAATTTTACCTCTTTTTCTTCTCACTAATAGAGCTTTCATTTGGTGGTATTTCATTGCTGATGACATTTTTACATTTTTTTTTTATTAATCAAAATTTAATGATTTTTTTGCAAAAAAATGACATTTTTCACTTTCAGCTGTAAAATTTTGCAAAAAAAACGACATCCATATGTGGTTTGGGTAAAAGTTATAGCGTTTACAAACTATGGTACAAAAATGTGAATTTCCGCTTTTTGAAGCAGCTCTGACTTTCTGAGCACCTGTCATGTTTCCTGAGGTTCTACAATGCCCAGACAGTAGAAAACCCCCACAAATGACCCCATTTCGGAAAGTAGACACCCTAAGGTATTCGCTGAAGGGCATAGTGAGTTCATAGAACTTTTTATTTTTTGTCACAAGTTAGCGGAAAATGATGATTTTTTTTTTTTTCTTACAAAGTCTCATATTCCACTAACTTGTGACGAAAAATAAAAACTTCCATGAACTCACTATGCCCATCACAAAATACCTTGGGGTGTCTTCTTTCCAAAATGGGGTCACTTGTGGCGTAGTTATACTGCACTGGCAATTTAGGGGCCCATATGTGTGAGAAGTAGTTTGCAATCAAAATCTGTTAAAAATGACCGGTGAAATCCGAAAGGTGCACTTTGGAATATGGGTCCCTTTGCCCACCTAGGCTGCAAAAAAGTGTCACACATCTGGTATCGCCGTACTCAGGAGAAGTTGGGGAATGTGTTTTGGGGTGTCATTTTACATATACCTATGCTGGGTGAGAGAAATATCTTGGCAAAAGACAACTTTTCCAATTTTTTTATACAAAGTTGGCATTTGACCAAGATATTTATCTCACCCAGCATGGGTATATTTAAAATGACACCCCAAAACACATTCCCCAACTTCTCCTGAGTACGGCGATACCACATGTGTGACACTTTTTTGCAGCCTAGATGCGCAAAGGTGCCCAAATTCCTTTTAGGAGGGCATTTTTAGACATTTGGATACCAGACCATAAAAAGCCAGGGCAGTATAAATACCCCACATGTGACCCCACTTTGGAAAAAAGACACCGCAAGGTATTCAAAGGGTGGCCTGGCGAGTTCATCCCCAAAAATTTTTTGGGCATAAGTTAGCGGAAATTGATTTTTTTTTTTTTTCCTCACAAAGTCTCACTTTCCGCTAACTTGGGACAAAAATTTAAATCTTTCATGGACTCAATATGCCCCTCAGCGAATACCTTGGGGTGTCTTCTTTCCAAAATGGGGTCAGTTGTGGGGTGTTTGTACTGCCCTGGCATTTGAGGGTCTCCGCAATCATTACATGTATGGCCAGCATTAGGAGTTTCTGCTAGTCTCCTTATATTGAGCATACAGGTAATGAGATTTTTTTTTTTCCGTTCAGCCTCTGGGCTGAAAGAAAAAAATGAACGGCACAGATTTCTTCATTCGCATCGATCAATGTGGATGAAAAAATCTCTGCCAAAAAAAAAAAAAAAGAGGGGAAAGGCTTCTGCCAGGACATAAAAGCTCTGCCCAATATCCATACCCACTTAGCTCGTATGCCCTGGCAAGCCAGATTTCTCCATTCACATCAATCGATGTGGATGAATAAATCATTGCTGGGATTTTATTTATTTTTTATATACAAAGTGTTTACCAAAGCATAGGAACACCGCCTCCTCCTCAGCTCATATGCCTTGGCAAACGTATCTTTTACTGCAGAGGAGAAATCTCGTCTTGCAGTGCCGCATGCATCGACTTGCGTGTAATCTGACAGCAGCGCAATGCTTCTGTCAGAATGCACATCAGTGCTGCAGCTAGTCGATCGGTTGGTCCACCTGGAAGGTAAAAAAAGAAAAAAAAACAGGCCGCAACGCAATAATTTTATTAACTTTGGAACAGAACATATAAACTTTAACTTTTTGAACTGAACATTAACCTTTTTGCTTACTGGTGTTTTATATTTTTCTTTTTACCTTTATAGAACAAACCTCTCCTTCCCCATGGGTCAATGTGCAAAGCGCAAATCGCCCAAAGATGTGGCGAACGAAGTGCGTTATGCACTTTGTCCCAGGTGAAAGGAGACGTTTGCAGCAGCTGTGAGTGAATGGGCCCTAATAGCCCTGTGTGCCTGTCCTGGTGAGATGATCCCTATGCTAGGTGTACCTGTGTCTGGTACTTCCGGAAACACTCCCCTAAGCATAGGGCAGGGTGGTCAGGACAGAAATAGCGGGTGTCACGCCTTATTCCACTCCTGCTACAGACACAACATCTTTTTCGGGGTGACGGTTGGGTTGAGGTACCGGCAACGACATTGGGGAAATGTCGCTCGTGTAGACGGCTAACTACACTGGTGGATGGGGCTATGGAACCTCCTGGGTACAGGAGGTTCTCGATGATCTCTTCCTGAAATTTGAGGAAGGATCGTGTTCTCCCAGCCTTACTGCAGAGAACAAAACTATTATACAGAGCCAATTGAATCAAATATACAGACACCTTCTTAAACCAGCGTCTGGTTCTGCGGGAAACTAAATACGGAGACAACATCTGGTCATTGAAGTCCACCCCTCCCATGTGAAGGTTATAGTCGTGGACTGAGAGGGGCTTTTCAATTACACGGGTTGCTCGCTCAATTTGTATTGTCGTGTCTGCGTGAATGGAGGAGAGCATGTAAATGTCACGCTTGTCTCTCCATTTCACCGCGAGCAGTTCTTCGTTACACAATGCAGCCCTCTCCCCCCTTGCAAGACGGGTGGTAACGAGCCGTTGGGGGAAGCCCGCGCGACTAGTTTGCGCGGTGCCACAGGCGCCAATCTGTTCTAGAAACAAATGCCTAAAGAGGGCCACACTTGTGTAGAAATTGTCCACATTAAGATGGTACCCCTTGCTGAATAAAGGTGACACCAAGTCCCAGACTGTCTTCCCACTGCTCCCCAGGTAGTCAGGGCAACCGACCGGCTCCAGGGTCTGATCTTTTCCCTCATAGACACGAAATTTGTGGGTATAGCCTGTGGCCCTTTCGCAGAGCTAATACAATTTGACCCCATACCGGGCGCGCTTGCTTGGGATGTATTGTTTGAAGCCAAGGCGCCCGCCGGTAAAATGTATTAGGGACTCGTCTATGCAGATGTTTTGCTCTGGGGTATACAAATCTGCAAATTTCTGGTTGAAATGGTCTATGAGGGGCCGAATTTTGTGGAGTCGGTCAAAAGCTGGATGGCCTCTGGGACGGGAGGTGCTATTGTCACTAAAGTGCAGGAAACGCAGGATGGCCTCAAAACGTGCCCTGGACATAGCAGCAGAGAACATGGGCATGTGATGAATTGGGTTCGTGGACCAATATGACCGCAATTCATGCTTTTTGGTTAGACCCATGTTGAGGAGAAGGCCCAGAAAAGTTTTAATTTCGGAAACTTGGACTGGTTTCCACCGGAAAGGCTGGGCATAAAAGCTTCCTGGGTTGGCAGATATAAATTGTGTGGCATACCGATTTGTTTCGGCCACGACTAAGTCCAAAAGCTCTGCAGTCAAGAACAGCTCAAAAAATCCCAGGGCTGAACCGATCTGAGCTGTCTCAACTCGAACTCCAGACTGGGCGGTGAAAGGGGGAACTACAGGTGCGGCTGAAGTTGGGGACTGCCAATCAGGGTTTGCCAGCACCTCAGGGATTCTAGGGGGTCTACGGGCCCGTCTTTGCGGTGGCTGCGACGGAGTAACTACTGCTCATGCCACCGTACCAGCTTCAACTGCCCTTCTGGTGCTCGCCACTTCACCATGTTCTACGGCAGTGCTGGTACTAGGTCCAGGGAGGGCTGCGCTGCTGGTGTATGCCTCACCACGTAATCCGACAGCGCCAACCCCACTCTGCTGCCCTTGAAGCGGATCCTGCGCAACCTGTGGTCTAGCAACACGGGGCCGGGTACGCCTGGTGCTATCAGGGACCTCAGCCTCCTCGTCCGAACTTTGGGTCAGAGTGCCACTGCTTTCTACAGGTTCATATTCTGACCCGCTAGATTCGTCAGATGAGGGTTCCCATTCCTCATCCGACTGGGTCAGAAGCCTGTAGGCCTCTTCAGAAAAATACCCCCTGTTTGACTTGTGGGCAACTAAATTTAGGGGTATTCCTTGAGACTACCCAAGAAAAAAAGCAAGCCTGTCTTAAAAATGGGAGGCTAGCGAAGTACCGGAGGCCGCTGCGGTTGATAAAAAATATCAAAACTGATTTTTTTTATCGCCGCAGCGCGTGTAAAGTGAATGTGCAGTGATCAAAAAAAAATATATTTTTTGTCACTGCGGTGGGGCGGGCGTGGGTGAACGCACGTGTGGGCGACCGATCAGGCCTGATCGGGCAAACACTGCGTTTTGGGTGGAGGGCGAACTAAAGTGACACTAATACTATTATAGATCTGACCGTGATCAGTTTTGATCACTTCCAGATACTATAAAAGTACAAATGCTGATTACCGATACGCTAATCAGCGAATAAGGGACTGCGGTGCGGTGGGCTGGGCGCTAACTGATCCCTAAACTACCTAACCAAGGGGCCTAAACTATCCTAAAACCTAACGGTCAATACCAGTGAAAAAAAAAAGTGACAGTTTACACTGATCACTTTTTTCCTTTCACTAGTGATTGACAGGGGTGATCAAAGGGTTAATTGGGGTGCAGGGGGTGATCTGGGGCTAGTGTGTGGTGTTTGGTGTACTCACTGTGAAGCCTGCTCCTCTGCTGAATCCAACCGACGAAAAGAACCAGCAGAGGAGCAGGGCAGCCATATAACAGATCATATTTACTAATATGATCTGCTATATGGCTTCTGATTGGATTTTTAAAAAATCATCAGCTTGCCAGCCGATCATTGGCTGGCAAGCTGATGACGCGACCCCCCTTGACGAAATGCCGGCCCGCATTGCGCATGTGCGGGCTGGCTAAGCGCGTCATCTCGCGTCTCGCGAGATGACGCGCCAATGCGTGATTGTGCGCAGCGCTGCCGCCTCCGGACCGCGGATCTGTGTTAGGCGGTCCGAAGGCGGTTAATCTCTTTCAATGAAAAATAAGTATGTTTGTGCACCCCTATGCTAACTCCCAGTCTATTTGAATAAGCATACATACTGTGAAACCATAAGTTGTAGGTGGAGCCTGATAGATCAGGCACTCTATCATGCTTAAAATTAGTTTCCTGCATAAAGACTATATGTGCCTTTTCTTTATTAAAGTGTCTCAAAACCTGATTTCTCTTTGCAGTGGATTTAAAACCTCTTACGTTATAGGATACTAATCCCAGTTCTGCCATATTGAGGATGTGGGAGATGTGGTGTTGTGTTGCTGTTCAACAGACCCATTTACATGCAGTATAACTGTTAGGTGGACTGGCGTGGTAGACCCAACAATCCGGAAAGTGGAGGTGGAAAGGAGGTATAAGAAAACTGTAGAATACAAGGAAAATATGTTGGTTAACAGGAAAACAATAATCCTCAGCGTAGGTAAATCCAAAGTGAGATTGAACAACTCTTGGGAGAACCATATATGAGTCGTACACCTCCACCATAGAGCGGGGTGTAAAGGGAGGATTAAGGTTGTAGTATAAATTAACATTAAGTTAAAAAGTTATGAGATAACGTAAGAGAGGAGCCATGATATCAAAACATGAGAATAGAAAAACTATCCAATAGAGGAATGCTCCAACACAGGTAATTATCTTTCTCTTTTTCCATGCGTACGTCCCCCACCACCCCCACATCAATGAGTGGTGTGTTGTCTGTACAGCTACACAAAGGTGAGTTATTCTGTAGGGGTTAGCAGTAGTCGCATGGATGGGAAAGAACCCTATTAGATAAAAGAAAACATATTATTTTTCAGCTACTTTAGAGGAGGAAGAAGGAGACATAGGAAAAAAAAACATGAGCGCAAAGTTCATTGTCCTCATTCTCCATCTGTAATGATGCGACAGGGTGTCAGCTTCTCTTGCTTCTTCTTTTGCCTCTGTGCTTTCCCGTAGCTTACGACTTCCCAAGGGGTGGTAGGTGTTATTTCTGAAGGTATGCACATGTCGTTGGTCGATGACCAGGTCGGTATATCCAGGTCTTCTATTTCTAAGATAGCTATTGCGTCTTGTAGGTCTTTGTGAGTCCTGATAATAATCTTTCTATCCTTCCAGGAAATCAATAGTCTGAAGGGAAACAGCCATCTGAAGGCTATGCGCTTATGTATTAGCTGATATGTAAAAGGTTTGAGAATTCGTCTCTTGTTTAAAGTTGCTGGGGCAAGGTCTTGAAAAAGTAGGATTTTTGATCCCTCATATTCAATGTTTGAGCTTTCTCAACTCCTTTTGGGTGGAATTTAGGAGCTTGCAAATAGTGTCTCTTGGTGGGTCTGTTGGTTTCGGCTTAGGGCGTAGAGCTCTGTGTACCCTCTCAATTATTATGGGTTCTTTGTTATCTTCTCCTATTAGCGATTCACAGATTTCTAATACAGCTTTGTGGATAGCTTCCAGGGCTACAGATTCCAGTATACCTCTTAAGCTTATGTTATTTCTTCTTCCTCTGTTTTCTTTATCTTCAAGGTGATCATACAGGTAGTTGAGGTGTTGTTGGTAAATTGAGAGTGTTTCTGTAATCCACAATAATTAAATGAGTTGCTTCCAGATTATCCAGTCTTTGACCTATTTGCTTTACTTCTTTTTTTGATCTCTGCAAGCTCTTCCAATACTTGATTTAAAGCTTTTGATTATGCTTGAGATATGATGTGTCCATATCTTCATCATTGTCACTTTCTCTGTTTTGCTGATTTGACATATAGCGGTTGGATGTTACTTTAGCCGATTGTGCTGATGCACTGGCTGGTACTTGTTATTATTATTTTTTTCATTATGTATTTGTCTACGTCCGTTTGTGACATAGAAGCGGATTGTTGATGTTTGAGGGGATCAGGGGCTGATCCTTTGTATTTGCCAATCTTCACCATAGACGCTTGACCTTGAGCCCCACTAAGCAGAAAAGCTCTCTCTTACATACTCTTGGTTAACTTATGGGTGGGGAATATTAGGACATTGCTGCAATATAATCTTGGGGACATTGTAGAACAGACTGAGATAAACATTTCTTTGCTCTTGTCTGTTATTCCAAAAGCTCAGTTTTGGTGCTGAGTAGTGTTACCCAAATAAGCCTCATTAGACCTGTTGGATGTGAGGATCTCACTACTAGCCTATATAAATGGATAAATAGCTTGAGTGATTGGGTAGGGGTATAATGGGGTTGCTCCCCTACTTGTCTCTGTAGCAGACTCTGCTGCAGGGGGTCACTTCAATGCTCTGTGCCCTCTTCTCTCTATTCCTGAGACTCAAGATGGTGCTGCACTCCAAGCTGGACAGTGATAGGCCTTTTATTCCTCAAGGCTTCCTTTTCTCAGGTCCCTGGACAGCTTATGACCCCATTAAATGCAAAGTGGTGCTCGGTGTTGGCGTATCGATCCTCCGGTCTTAAGTTTAAGTTCCGCTCACATACGGACGTTGCTTCACGGCTAAAAATCCAAGCCAGGGATTCGCCTGGCCAGGCAGGCCGCCGTCACTGTGCCCCTGAATCGGATCTTTCTGATGTTGGCCGGGTAAATATCTTTAAGTGGAAGGTGCAGTTTCACCAAATTTGTAGCGATCCCACTATCTTGCGAGAGCAATTTTGCGAGCTCAGTGTCGCCACTAATCTAGGCCGGAGGTTCACTCAACCGGCTAGGCCGCAGATGGATCTCAAGTCACCTTTCGTCCAGGAGCTACGGAAAAAAATCCGGCAAATGATGGCCGGATAAATATCTCAAGATATTAGTGTAGGGAGATTGATAAATGTCATCAGCCATTTGGATCGGCTTGGATTCACCTCGCTTGTCGGAGCTATGGCGAGAAGACATCCTCCCTGTTTGGCGTCTGGCCACCAACTAAACATTTCTTAAAACTATTTACTTGTCAAATGTCGAGATTACACTGTTCATAATCTTTGCCAAATCAATCTTGCAAGACAGGATGGACTATATGCTCTCTAAAGGATCAAATTACATGCTTACTATATGAGTCTATGAAAAGGGGGAGGGAAGAGGAGGTGCAAAGAGACACATACGAAGTTCATAGAAGTCTTTAAGGAGAAGGAGGGGTTAGTAGGAGTAAAGTTCTAGAGGGAGAAAGAGACAATTATTTCTAATAAGATATATGACGAAATTTTCTTTATATTCACCTTTTATTTGATTTATGTAACATTTTTGAAAGTTTAGTGACCATTTAAGTCTCCAATACTATTTATACCCCTTTATTTTGTCTTTGTACTCAATGATGGAATATTTCTTGAACAAAATTTTTCTTTCACTGGCTTAACACTTTTTTCAGCCATGGTACTTGATATGGTAGGTATATCTGATAAAAAGACTAAGGTTCAGTGTTTCCAAAAATACTTTATAAAAATATTTTTACTATAGACTTTTGGGGTCAGTGGATGAGAATCGGGGACAAAATGGTTACTTATACCTACGTAATTGATGATCTTGGCTATTTTGAAATGTCAGAAGTAGAGGTTTATAGAGGTTTCACCAGACTGTGAAGCAACTGTGGTGAACAATTATTCTATATTGGTAAAGAATTATACAATATGTTTTCTTTCACTACAGGATCCAAAGTCTCCTCATAATGGTCCTTTCCTTGACCAATTCATTGGATAAGAGCAGAAAGAAGATGTCCAAGAGTATATTACACCTCACGCTGGAGATAATCTACCTACTAACTGGAGAGGTGAGAAATTCTAGGATTTGTGTCATATGACATCTTTTAAAATAAAGAAACAAGTGGAGAGGTGACAGAATCTGAAAAAGGAAATGGGTATATTGATCAGGTTCTTTTCACACACAGGATTACACATTAGTGAAGAACACGTCTACATCTGGTGAACGTGCCAGATCCAATTGCCTTCCCTATGTGTCAGTAGAATGGAGCAGGAGCCAAAGCCCAATTTTAATGACTGCAAATGATCCCCTCATGCACATGAAGAGCAATGAGCAGAAGATCCTAGAACTCGCCAACAAGATCATAGAACTGCTGACTGGAGAGGTGAGCGCTGCTGTGGGCACAGTAATTACAATATGTAACGTTAAGGTGTCTGGATAATGACTGTATTGTTGTGACAGGTTACTATAAGGTGTCAGGATGTTGCTGTCTATTTATCTATGGAAGAGCTGCAGTATTTAGAAGAACACAAGAATCTGTACAAGGACATAATGGTGGAGAATCACCAGACCAACATGTCACCAGGCAAGATAATTCACTGAGTGCAGCAGTTCGATGGTCGCCTGGATACCCCTATCTTCTTATAATTACATTTAAATAAAGTTTTTTCTGCTCTTGTATTTTTCCTACAGTTGGATCTAATAAGAAAAATACAACAGAGAGATGTCCCAGTCCTCTATATTCGCAAGATTGTCTGAAGAAAAATTATGTGGCACTAGATCACCAAGTAGAGGTAGCTATGACCTCCACAAATCCTCTGTATGTTATACTGCCTATGAGATGTTGCCATCTGTCTTCTCACTTCTTTTTCTTTATTATTTGTTACACATGTTCAATCAGGATGAAGATCTGAATAGTATTAAGGTCGAAGTTATAGAAGGAGAAGAAGACCTTTATATGAAGGAAGAGGAGATTGCTGTAGATATCTGCCCAGGCAAGTAATCACTCAGTATAGACCTGTCCAATTTCATATAATTGGTCATCTGATTGCATGTAAGACTGACTTACAGATGCATCTCAGCTATAGATACATCACATCAGCAAGTAATTTTATCTTACTGCATGCAGACCATTTGCACATAATTAAAAAAAAAACTGAAACTCCTTTAATTCTTTTACTTTTCCCCGGCGCCTCCCCAACGGCACTGACAGGAGGGTATCCCTGCCCCTTGGACAGGAAACAACACTGGAGTTCCAGATTAAAAAGGCCTCCTCTCCTTACCTAAGCCAGTGTTTCCTGTGCACGGACAGCACGGATGCTTCTGCTAGGACTATGAAGACTACCGCATGGCCTTACTGTTTCCCCAGGATTGGGAGGGCTGCTGCAGAGGACGGAGGCTCCAGAGATGTTGTGTCTCCCTTTTTTGGGCTTCTTACCCCTTCTGGAAGGGTTGTGGATCCGACGCGGCAAGCTTCGATACAGGCGGGGCCTTCTCTAGGGCAGAGGAGGTTCCGGAAGCGGAAATGACGTCACAACGTAGTGACTAGGCGTGCATCATGACGTCACGTGCATGTACGTGGGCGTCCCTATGCACAGAAGCGCACTAGTGGCGGGGATATTAAAGGAACATGGCCACAGCCTTGTCCAGTGGCATTTTTCCCTGCTGCAGCATGTTGACTTCTCAGGAGGATGAAACCTGTGGATCCTGGTTCCAGCTCCCTCAGCCCTGTAAGCCTCATCTCCTGTAAGCTTGTGCAGATATTATCTTGGAAGTGGGGCTCTCCTCTTTTACAAATGCACTTATAGGTGTCTGGTGGTGGAGTTTAAGATATATAAAATTACTAGCCCTTTTTTTAAATCATTGTTTTAGGGCAGAGAAACCTCCACTTCCAAGACACAAGGAGGAGACTCGGGATGCAAAAAGTGTGCTATATGCAGGAAGTCCTTTGTCTCTAAGTCCAAGAAGTCACTATGTGTAAATTGCACAGAAAAAGTAGTATCAGAAGAGTCTCCCTCATTTCTGAACGGCATGAGGAATATGATTTTTTTTTTTTTATCAAATCTTTTTATTTGAAATAGATTTTTCATTTTACATGCGGACAAAGGTAACAACACATATAAACCCTCCCCCCCCTTCCCCAGCCCCAAAGTCCAGGTGCAGTCCATCTCAGAAATAATCCACAGCAGAGTTCAGGATGTGATCCAATTCACACACATACTACAAGCACACTATACCCAGATTTCCTTATTACCTATAACCGTCACATCATACTCCTTCCTTAGGCCTCTGTCCTAGACAACAAGATGAAAATGTTCAATCCATGTATACCACATTTTATTAAACTTTTTGTTATTTCCCCCTCTTTTGATATACGTAACTCTCAAGTTGCACCAAAGTGTGTATTGCTGTCACTAATTCTCGCACCTCTGGTAGATCTTGAGCTATCCATCGGGACGCTATCCTATTTCTAGCCTGATATAAAATGCGCTGAATCGCCACCTGAACCTCTCTAGGTCCCGACACTTCACCAACATATCCCAATATGCATAATAAAGGAGAACGTTCAATCGTAACCCCATAAACCTTCACAATGAGGTCTGCCACATCATTCCAATACCTGCGTAAGCGCGGACAATTCCACATCAAGTGTATGAGATCAGCAGACGTAGCACCACATCTTGGGCATGTATCATCGGCACGAAATCCTATTCTATGTAAAAGTTTAGGGGTCCTATATACCCTGTGAAGCAACAGTTTTTGCGAGACCCTGTGAGCCTCACTTACCGCTATATCAGGAAAAACAGCTAGCACCTTTTCCCACTGGTCCTCCTTCAATTCTGGTATGTCTTTTTCCCATTTTTCAAACTATTGCAATGGATTTTTTTTATGTATGGCTTCCATTAGGCTGAGATAATGCAACGATATCACTCCCCCCGAGCTGCCTCCAGTGGCCGTGAGGTCTATAATCAGGTGTTTCTGGGCAGGCAACAACTTCTCCTGTCGCTCCTGCACTTGTATGGCATGCCTCACTTGCAAATATACATAGAAAAGAGATTTAGGCAGACTAAATTCCTGCTGTAGTGTAGAAAACTCCTTAAGGGATGTATCTCCGAATAATTGACATAGTCTGTCCAGGCCAAATTTCCTCCATGTCCCAACACTGGAAACCTTATTGAGTTCAGTATACATAATATTTGGCCAAATTGGAGTAAACTTCGTATACAACATGTCATGTTGACATGTCTGAGCCCGGGCACCGCGCCAAGGTTTCTCAAGTAGCCCGGGACCTAACACTCTCCTACCCGAGCCGTATGGGCAATACCAGGAGCCAGTGGGCAAATTACAGGAGCATGAGGCCGACTCGCAAACAACTCACCAGTTCCCTCCAGCATGTAACCATGCTTGCAATGGGAGGAGGGAGGAGTCTGTGAGTCCCACTCAAGACTGGCTGATATGGCCCAGACCTCACAGGTGCACCAAAATGTGGCCTGTAGATGGAAAGCAGGCACATTTAAATTGGAGTTTATGCACCTCCAGACAATTCTATATATACAAACTGAAAAGAATGGCGTGGTATTAGCAGGAGGTGCTCAAAACCACATGCAGTTGTGCATATATATAGGGGAGCAAATCCTGCACTTGTGGCCCGTTGCTAATGACGATCCCCAGCAAAAATGCATACGGTGGAGGATGCCCGCATCGAACCACAAGTACCACAATAGACATCCTACACAAGATAGCAATTATGTTGATGTGATAATCAATATAACAATATAAAAAAATAATAGCAAAGACAGGTGCACTCTGCGGTCTTACTAAACCCTCAAACTGATTTTAAAATTGAGAGATTAGCCAACATGTCCTACGGTGTAGGACATGTCTGAGCCCGGGCACCGCGCCAAGGTTTCTCAAGTAGCCCGGGACCTAACACTCTTCTACCTGAGCTGTATGGGCAATACCAGGAGCCAGTGGGCAATTTACAGGAGCATGAGGCCGACTCACAAACAACTCACCAGTTACCTCCAGCATGTAACCATGCTTGCAATGGGAGGAGGGAGGAGTCTTCGAGTCCCACAATACCTGCCATTTTCCTGGTTTTCCACCACACCATATGTATCATATCCAATATCCCGTATTTTCTCCCTGCCTCTTTAAAAGTACCAGCGCAGATAGGAGGCACCCTCTGTTAAGCAAGTGTTTTACTATTCTGCCTGTCTTGTTAACCTGTTCTTCCTCCCCCCAACCCCTCATGTGCTGCCAGATAGTAAACCAAGGGATCAGGGACACTCAGTCCACCTTGAGTCTTGGATCTATACAGGGTACTCAGTTTTATCCGAGGAACCCCCTTCTTCCAAATTAAGTCTCTAAAGATTGCATTGATAGTATAGAACACATTTAGTGGAATCCATATGGGGGCGTATGAGGAATATGATTAGAGAGGAAGTAAATGCGGCGGTGGAGTCAAGACTCCCTTGTCTCCACAAGTTTCCACCTCTCAGAAATCCCACTTATTAAGTACCCAATTATACGAATTTGATGTTGATAAAGGGGAGATCCTTGATGACAGCTCTGTCTCCTTGGAAGATGGTTATGGAAGACCATCATTCCTTCCAGAAGAATCGCAAGGTCTTCTGAAAACAGTAACTGCTAGTATGGATATAGAAGACCATAAAGAGAGCCAGTCGGAACAGGATCAAATGTTTCAGGGTCTGGGGGAGAGAAGAAAACGTGTCTTCTCTGTACATATTAGTATTAAAGATCTAATCTCTAAGGAATGGAGAGACCCAGAGAAAAGAGCCCTGGTTACAAGCTCTTTTAAAAGGAAGTATTCTTTTGCAGATTCTGATGCGAATCTTTGGAATAAAACTCGTAAGATTGACGCACCGATAGCCCACATATCAAAGAAAACCTCCTTTCCATTTGAGGATATAGGCTTACTACGTGACCCCATGGTCAAAAAAATGCGAAAGCATGGGAGACCAATACTACGATGTTTAGACCCAGTATTTCTTCCACCTGCACGGCTAGGTCCTTGTCGGTATGGCTAAGTCAATTAGAAGATCACCTGGCAGCTGTAACTCCTAGAGAGGAGAGATTAGCATCTCTACCGACGTTGAAACAAGCAACAAACTTTTTAGCTGATGCTTCAGACAATTTGATGAGATTGTCGGCCACATCAGCCGACATCTCCAATGCAACAGGAAGGGCCATCTGGCTTTGTTCCTGGTCAGGAGATACGGCATCTAAAAATCGCCTATGTTCTATCCCCTTTGAAGGAGACCGTCTCTTTGGGTCAGTCCTTGATGATATCCTAGAAAAGGCCTCTGATAGGAAGAAAGGATTCCCTACAGAGAGTAGATTATTTTTTTTTTGATCAGAGGCGGTCCTTTCGGAACCAGAGGAACCGACAGAAGACGGACCAGAAGAGAAATGATTACGCAAGGAAATGGCAGTCCTCAAGAGGGAGAGGGAAAGGATTCCTCTTTAATCCAGCCAATCCGGCAAAATCCACTCAATGACGCCAGATGCCCGGTTGGAGCAAGGTAAAAAAAAAAAATTTCCAGAGTGGGAGAAAATAGGAACCTCCCTTTGGATTCTAAATTCCATCCAAAGAGTGTTCAGCCTAGAGTTCGATACCTGTCCAGAGGATTACTACGTAATCAACAAACCACTGCCTCAGAAGGAGAAACAACTATCCCTAGCGGCAGAAATATCCGTTCTTCTTTAAAAGCAAGTATTGATTCTAGTCCCAGATTACCAACAAAAAGGGGGATTCTATTCTCCAGTATTTTTGATCAAGAAACCGGGAGGGTTCATTCAGACTCATTATACATTTTAGAAAATAGAATACATATTTAACTTACAAACAATTCTAAATGGAGACCATCAAGTGGACCATAAACCTCCTTCCTCAGAGTTGCTATATAGTAACTATGGATGCCTATTATCACATGCCAATCATCAGAAAACACCAGAAATACCTGCAAATTGCGGTTTATATAGGAACCCGTCTTTGTCATTTTCAATTCCAGGCCCTTCCCTTTGGGAAAAATCATGACGGTTTTAGGTCACCTAACATCCTCTATACCCGCAGTCAAATGGGTGCAGAGCCATACAAGGGTTCTACAATCCTTTCTTCTAGATTCCTGTGACGGTACTCGAGCCTCCTTAGAAAAAAAGGTAGGCCTGCCATCAAGGCTATTACAGTCCCTAGCCTGGTGGAAACATAAGAAAAAAATTGCAGACAGGAGTCTACTGGCAATAGCAAAATCTTCTAGTAGTCACTACAGACGCTGGTGTGGTCATGCGGCAGACCTGATGGTTCAAGGAGTTTGGAACAACCCCATGGGAACTGCCTCTTCAAACCAAAAGGAACTTTTGGCAGGTTTTAAGGTTCTTCTGGTACTCCATTTTAAAGATACCTCTACTCCAGGTAAAAATCCTATCCGACAACACAACCACAGTTGCATACATAAACAGACGGGGGCACTCGGAACAGAGTTCTGGCCACAACTGCGAAGAGGATTTTTCTATGGGCATAAAAACATCTGACTTCCTTATCAGCGGTCCATTTAAAAGGAAGCAAAAATATTGTGGCTGATTTCTTGAGCAGGCAGACAATATAGGATTTTTGGGCCTTGAGCCCCGACGTATTCCAACTGATCACAGCAAAATGGGGCGTTTAAATCCTGGACTTATATGTAAACCGGGGCACCAGGAAGGTACAGAAATTTAGTTCTCTGTCTCCACAGGACCAGCCAGAGATTCTAGATGCCCTATCTCGTCCATGGCCAAAAGGGGCTGCTATATGTGTTCCCCCCTTTTAGCTTAGTTCCGAGAACCCTAATGAAAGTGTCGGAAGAACAGGCGCAGGTAATCATGATCGCTCCTTATTGGCCAAGAGCCTGGTTTCCCTGCATCTCAATCTGTCAGGAGGGGAATACTGGACTCTCCTAGCACTTCTAGATCTCATATTTCAGGTTTCAATTTACCACCCCAGAGTGTCTCAACTCAGATTGATGGCTTGGAGATTGAACGCCTAGCTTTAAAGAATAAGGGCCTTTCGGATCCAGTAATCTCCACTATACTAAAAGGTAGGAAAGCCGTGACATTAAACATTTTTAACAATTTTTTAAAGGTGCAGTCAGAATCTCACCAACTGTACACTTTACCGTTCCAACATGGGACTTAAATTTAGTTCTCACAGTCTTAATGGAGTCGTCGTTTGAAGCCATTGATAGTATTTCCATGATGCTTTTGTTACCTAAGACCGCCTTTCTTCTAGCCATAACAACTGCTAGAAGGGTGGGTGAGATCCAGGCCTTCTCTTGTCGTGCACCATATCTGAGAATTTTGGTGCCCAGCCACGCATCCCCGTGAAGGAGCCCAGCACCGCCTGCGTCCCCCGAATCTCCTCCTTTCGTCACAGTTAGATTGCCGTAATCTCTTGATGCGCGAGCTTGCGCATGCGCAGTGCCGGTATAGTGTTTCTTCCCTGTGCTGGCACCAGCCTCAGGGAAGGAACTGCACATGCGCGAGCTTGCGCATCGCGAGATTACGGCAATCTAACTGTGATGAAAGAAGGAGATTTGGAGGACGCAGGCGGTGCTGGGCTCCTTCACAGGGGGGCGTGGTTGGGCACCAAGAAGTTAGTAAAGCCCCTTGGGCACCTTACAAGGCTTATTTACATATCTCTAAAATCATTTTTTAAACCAAATAAAAGGACACAGCCCTTAAGGACAGTTATATTGCGGACATGCTAGCGGCGATCTAGCCCTGCATGTCCGCAGCTCTATAAGCTAAAACGAGATGACAGAATTCCTTTAATAATCATTTTTCTTGCATAATTTTCTGTGTCCTTGGTTATTAACTGGCTTAATTAAGGAGAGGAGGCCTTTTTAATCTGGAGCTTCAGTGTTGTTTCCTGTTTAAGGGGCGGGGACACCCTCCTGTCAGTGCCGTTGGGGAGGGCTATTGGAAAATCCAATTACCGGTAAGAGTAAATTTACCCTTTTTCCACATAACTAAGATCTTACATGCCCCTTAGCAGTTTACTTGGTCTTCTTTTTACCTTCTCGAGCTCCAGAACATCCTTTCTATGATGGTGTTGGTCATAACCTATAACCACAGTACCAAATGAAGCCAAAATACTCTAAACAAAGTCAACTCATGGGTTGAAGCCATTCCTTCTGCACATTTTTCTCCAAGGTGCAATGTGTATCAGAATTTAGACACTCAAATGTTATAATGTGTGCATCCACTTCTGATCAAATCCACAGAAGCTTCTAACTCCATCAAGTTTGTTATATGTTTTAGTGTCTTCCTTCATTGTTGCCCCTTTTTTTCCACTATATATGTTTATAATAAATCTACCTCAACTGTATCTTCTGGGCATGGTGAGAATTGAGCCTTCAGTAGTACAATAGAGCTGTCATTGTAAGTCCTCCCTCCAGTGCTCTGTGTGGGAGCTGTATTACCCAGACTGAACACTGCTTCTCAGAAGTGAACTTGCAGCATCATAATTATTTTAGATGCTATGAATTCTCATCTCACTGCGGGTCTACTGAATTTTAGGTCTCATGCACACGATCATTTGTTCTGCATTTTTGCGATTTGCACACAGACCCATTCATTTCTATTGGTCTGCAAAAAATAGACAACACATGAATATCTTCCATTGGCTGTTCGCATCCATATTTCTGTTCTGCAAATTATGTCCTTTTCCCTTGCGCCTCCCCAGAAGCACTGATATGATCCCGCCTCCCGAGGACAGGAAACTAAACAGAGCCCCAATAAAAAGTTACCTCCTCCTACCTACTCCAGCTATTGTTTCCTGTCCCTCAGGACGCGTGAATGCGCCCTCCAGTGTCAGAACCGTCAGGAAAACGCTCAGCCTGAATCTTCTAAGGAAGGGCTGAGCAGGGATTGGAGGGTCCGGATGGGGTGTGGGCCCCCCTTCTGTGTTCCTTCGTGTAAGTCCTCACCCTGAGGCAGCCCTGGCTATGTGCGAAAGCACCAGAGATCGGTAGAAGATGGCTACGGCAGGTGGGCAGGAGGATTCCCTTTCTTGGCGCAGAGAAAGTGACTTAGGGGTGAAGCACTTCTGGCCGGCGTGCCTCTCTTCGGAACTGGGAGAGCATGGGCCGGAGAGTGTGCAGTGGTGGAATGCAGCCGCTTCAGGCCCTTACCTTGCTCATAAGAGACTGAAGCACAGCAGCGGCTTCAAGCCAGCCTCTCCGGTGACCAGCTCTGCCATGTCAAGCGCCGAGACAGGAGAGACACCTCACAGGCCTGCTAAACCCTCTAAGGCCCTGAGCCCGGTAAGAGACCTTCTCATAATGATGGGGGGATGCCCTTTCCACATTTTTGGGGTTCACTCCACCTGGGTGTTGGTGAAGGCCCTTTTTTGTACATGGGGTGCTAAATTGTTGTCATACTCCCCCTTAGGTTACAGAAACCAGCTCTTCAAAGTCTGGGGGTGGAGAATCTGCAAGAAAGAAATGTGCAGTCTGTAAAAAGGTTTGCCCTCCTAATAAAAAAAAAAAAACCACTATGTTTGCGGTGTACAGAGAAAGTGGTAGCGGAGGAATCCCCATCCTTTATGGAGAATCTAAGAACCCTGATTAGGGACAAAGTAAACTGCAATAGAGTCAAGCATGACTTCTACAGATGCATTTGAATTAGATGAATGGGAGCTCTTTTCAGATGGAGACTCTGACTTTTCTGATGATGGATCAGGCTGTCCATTATGTTTGCCAGAAGAGACAGAATCTGCCTTAAAAACAGTCAGAGCCACTTGGAAGACATTACAAAACCTCAGGCAATACAGGACCAGATGTTCAGGGTCTAGGAGAAAAAGGGAAGAGAGTGTTCCCTATTCATGAGAATATTAAAAAGCTAATTGCTAGGGCATGGCGGGATGCTGAAAAAAGACCAGCAACATCTAGGGCTTTCAAACGAAAATACAGTTTGCTGATACAGATACGGAATTTTGGGAAAAGACTCTGAAAATAGATGCACCGGTAGCCAGAATTTCTAAAAAGTCCTCTCCCCCCTTTGAAGCTCTGGGTCTGCCAAAAGACCCTATGGACAAAAAAATGTGAGGGTTTATTAAAGCATTCTTGGGAGACAGAAGCCGGTGCCTGCTCAAATCATTGGGCAGGCACCTAGGCTAAATGCGCCGGGGGGTCCTGTGACCCCCCCCCCCCCCCATGTCGGCGATCGCAGAAAACCGCAGGTCAATTCAGACCTGTGGTTTTCTGCATTGTCGGGTTATCCGGGTGTCACGGAAGGTGTACAGAAAACTAGAAGACACAAAATGAAAATCCGACTGACTGGATCCAAAACTAAGGAACAAAAGGGAGAGCCCTGCATCAGACCTGGCTCTCTCCCTAACTGCTCAGCCTATGCGAAAATCCCAATGGTAGATGATCGCATATCCTCGTACCTCGACTGTATAACACCTGAACACCCTATAATAGTGAGGGGACACGACCACCGGCTCCCTACACTTGATACGGAGGGAGTCAGGGTCACCTGGGATACAGCAAACAGGAAAACACAAATAAATGAACAAAAGTTATCTGTAGAAGACTCAGTAGTAGGATCAGCATGCACACACTCCAGGAAGTAATATAAACCGCAAAGTGATGCAGTATGGGGAGGGATTTAAAGGGATGCAATCAGTGCAACTACATAACAGCTGAGAGAGGCTAACGAGATGAGAAAATGAAAGCAAAACAAAAGGAACCTCAAGGAGGAGGTTCTGAAGGACATCTGTCAGAGCTTCTCAGATGTCTGGTGGTGACAGTACCCCTCCTTCTACGAGTGAACTCCGGACACTCAGAGCCCACCTTCTCAGGATGGGACCTATGGAAAGCCCTGATGAGACGAATGTCCGTCACTGGGACCCACATCCTCTCCTCAGGACCATAACCCTCCCAATGAACGAGGTACTGGAGAGAACCGCGGACAACACGAGAATCCACAATCCTAGAGACCTGAAATTCAAGATTACCATCAACCACAATCGGAGGAGGAGGCAAAGACGAGGGTACACTGGGTTGGACATAAGGTTTTAATAAGGACTTATGAAAAACATTATGGATCTTCAAGTCTGAGGAAGATCAAGACGGTAGGCAACAGGATTGATGACGGACAAGATTTTGTAAGGCCCAAAAGGGTTAGGACCCAACTTCCAGAAGGGAACCTTCAATTTGATATTCTTAGTAGACAACCACACCAGATCACCAACATTCAGGTCCGGACCAGGCACACGTCTCTTATCCGCCACACGCTTATATCTCTCACTCATGCTCTTTAGATTATCCTGAATCTTTTGCCAAATAGATGACAAAGACGAGGAGAATCTGTCCTCATCAGGTAAACCAGAAGACCCCTCTCCAGAGAATGTCCCAAACTGCGGATGAAACCCATATGCACCAAAAAAATGGTGACTTATCAGAGGACTCCTGACGACGGTTATTTAAAGCAAACTCAGCAAGGGACAAAAAAAAACACCAATCCTCCTGATTCTCCGCCACAAAACAGCGCAGATATGTCTCCAGATTCTGAATGACGCGCTCTGTCTGACCATTCGACTGCGGGTGGAAAGCAGAAGAGAATGACAACCGAACCCCCAAGCGAGAACAGAAAGCCTTCCAGAATCTGGAAACAAACTGTGTGCCCCTATCAAAGACTATGTCTGAAGGAATACCATGCAATTTGACAATGTGATCAATAAATGCCTGCACCAGCGTCTTAGCATTGGGCAAGCCAGGAAAAGGAATGAAATGCACCATTTCGCTAAAACGGTCCACCACCACCAGAATCACAGTCTTCCCCGAGGAACGAGGCAGGTCCGTAATGAAGTCCATGGACAGATGTGTCCAAGGACGGGAAGGAATGGGTAACGGAAGGAGAGGACCTGATGGCCGTGAATGAGGGACTTTGGCACGAGCGCAGGTCTCGCAGGCTGCCACAAAACCCTCAACTGACTTACGAAACGCCGGCCACCAGAATCTCTAAACGATGAGATCCACTGTGGCTCTTGCCTCCGGGTGCCCAGCAAGGACAGTATCGTGGTGTTCCTTAAAAATCTTGTGTCTTAAAGCGAGAGGCACAAACAACCTCCCAGGAGGACAAAGATCAGGAGCCTCTGACTGGGCTACCTGAACCTCTGCCTCCAATTCAGGATAAAGAGCAGAGACCACCACACCTTCAGCCAAAATGGCATCCGCCTTCACATTCTTAACCCCAGGGCGGAACGTGACAACAAAATTAAACCTTGAAAAGAACAAAGACCATCTGGCCTGTCTCGGGTTCAGACGCTTGGCTGACTCCAAGTAGGCCAGATTCTTATGGTCAGTAAACACGGTAATAGGGTGTCTGGCTCCCTCTAGCCAATGGCACCATTCCTCAAAAGCCAACTTGATGGCCAACAACTCCCTATCTCCCACGAAAACCACAGAGAGAATGCACCAAACAGATATAACACTGACTATGCTGGCAAGACATGAATAAAGGTATTAAAAGCTGAGACTTTTGCCAATATATTCCAGTCATGGATATATCGGAGCCCATCATGCACCACGTCACGGTTCTCAGCATGGCAAGGGGTCCTAACCGCTGCTCTAACTATGGTGTGAACACGGTCTGGCGGTGATATAATTCAACTCGCAGCCAAGCTTCCCACAAATGCCCAGCATGTATACTGCGGTAGTACTATGTGAATGAAGCCAGGCCGCGAGTCACACCCACACCAGACCATGTGATGGAGGTTACCAGGTGCAAAAGAGTGTTTGAATGCCAAGTGAAGGCAAACACACTCAAATCTAACAAGGCAGAAAGAGAAAAACAAAAAAATAAAAATATAAAATATATAGTGGCAATTCTGGAGGAGCTGCTAAACCCCTGACACTGTGGCGTGTCTTTTATTGGGGGAGCAGCCCAACCGCATGTGGACCGCAGTAATCGACTAACCCCAGCAAATTATGCATACAATGGAGGATGTCGGCGCGGTCCACATGCACCACAAGAGCAAACTACACAAAAAATGTAGCAATCATATGAAACACACAGAGAGAATGCACCAAACAGATATAACACTGACTATGCTGGCAAGACATGAATAAAGGTATTAAAAGCTGAGACTTTTGCCAATATATTCCAGTCATGGATATATCGGAGCCCATCATGCACCACGTCACGGTTCTCAGCATGGCAAGGGGTCCTAACCGCTGCTCTAACTATGGTGTGAACACGGTCTGGCGGTGATATAATTCAACTCGCAGCCAAGCTTCCCACAAATGCCCAGCATGTATACTGCGGTAGTACTATGTGAATGAAGCCTCAGCTTTTAATACCTTTATTCATGTCTTGCCAGCATAGTCAGTGTTATATCTGTTTGGTGCATTCTCTCTGTGTGTTTCATATGATTGCTACATTTTTTGTGTAGTTTGCTCTTGTGGTGCATGTGGACCGCGCCGACATCCTCCATTGTATGCATAATTTGCTGGGGTTAGTCGATTACTGCGGTCCACATGCGGTTGGGCTGCTCCCCCAATAAAAGACACGCCACAGTGTCAGGGGTTTAGCAGCTCCTCCAGAATTGCCACTATATATTTTATATTTTTATTTTTTTGTTTTTCTCTTTCTCCCTATCTCCCACATAGTAATTTCTCTCTGCGGAGGAGAGTTTCTTCGAGAAAAAGGCACACGGTCACCATTTGGCAGGAGAGGGACCCTGAGACAAGACCGCACCCACACCCACCTCAGAAGCATCAACCTCAAATATGAAGGGTAGAGAAATATCAGGTTGTACCAAGATGGGAGCGGAAGCAAAACTCTCCTTGATATTAGAAAAGGCCTTACGCGCCTCTACCGACCAGGAGGAAAAATCTACCCCTTTTCTAGTCATATCAGTGAGTGGTTTAACAACAGAGGAATAATTCAAAATAAACTTCCTGTAATAATTGGCAAAACCCAAAAAACGCATCAACGCCTTCTGATTCTCAGGAAGCTCCCACTCAAGCACAGCGCGGACCTTCTCGGGGTCCATGCGAAAACTAGAAGCGGAGAGAAGAAACCCCAGAAATTGAATTTCTGGAACCGCAAACACACATTTCTCCAGTTTAGCGTACAATTTATTCTCCCGCAGGATGAGCAAGACCTGACGTAAGTGTTCCTTATTAGTTTAGAAATCGGGAGAAAAAAATCAAAATGTCATCTAGATACACTAATACAAATTTCCCCATTAAATGATAAAAAATGCTGTTCACAAAATGCTGAAAGACGGCTGGAGCATTCTTCAAACCAAAATGCATAACCAAATTCTCAAAATGGCCCTCAGGGGTATTGAAGGCCGTCTCCCATTCGTCTCCTTCTCTGACCCTGACCAGGTTGTATGCCCCTCTTAGATCCAACTTGGAAAAAACTTTAGCCCCAACAATCTGGTTAAACAGGTCCGGGATCAGAGGAAGCGGATAAGGGTCGCGAATTGTGATACTGTTCAGCTCCCTGAAATCCAGACATGGTCTTAAAGAACCATCTTTTTTCTTAACAAAGAAAAAACCAGCGGCAACAGGTGACTTCGAGGGTCTTATGTGTCCCTTTCTCAGACTCTCAGAGATATAAGCACGCATAGCGACCCTTTCAGGTTGGGAGAGATTGTATAAACGAGATTTAGGCAGCTTGGCGCCTGGGGTGAGATAAATAGGGCAATCGTACTCCCTGTGCGGGGGCAAGTCCTGAACACCACTCTCGGAGAACACATCCAAAAATTCAGAGAGAAAAGATGGTACAGTCTTAGTAGAAACCTCAGAAACAGATGTCGTGAGGCAATTCTCTCTGCAAAAGTCACTCCAACCATTTATTTGCCTTGCCTGCCAATCAATGGTGGGGTTATGTTTAGTGAGCCAGGGTAGCCCCAACACTAGAGGAGTAGGCAACCCGCTTAGGACGAAACATGACACATCCTCAACATGAGTATCACTCACAATCAAACGTATATTGTGAACTATGCCCTTTAACGATTTCTGAGAAAGTGGAACGGAATCAATAGCAAAAACAGGTATATCCTTTTCCAAAGTGCATACCTGGAAACCATGAGTTATAGCAAATTGACTATCAATGAGATTGACAGCTGCTGCACGATCTACAAAAATCTCACAAAAAATGTTCTTGCTCTCTAGCGCCACCCTGGCAGGTAGGACAAAACGGGAACTACAAGCAAACGGAAAACCTTCAATTTCCGCATCAACCTTGCCAATAGTAACAGATGGAACGTTTTTAGAGGATTTTTTTCTTTATTACTCTCAAAAAACTGCCTGAATCTCCTAGAGGGACAAACATTTGCCAAATGATTTATACCTCCACAACAGAAACAAACCTTCCTATGCGAGCTGAATCCTCTATTGTCAGAGGCAAGCAAACCCAGCTGCATGGGCCCCTGCTCAGAAGGGATTGAGAGCGACTGAGACCCCTGTGCACCAAATGAGACCGCCGCACTGTCCTTGGACTGAGTATGGCAGGAAGGAGTGATCTCTCCTCTCTCTCTAAGACGCCTGTCAATACGAACGGCCCAAGACATGGCAGAGTCCAAGGAGGTAGGTCTCTCATGAAAGGCAAATGCATCTTTCAATCCCTTTGAAAGACCATGGCAAAATTTACTTCGGAGTGCAGCATCATTCCAACCAGTATCAGCTGCCCATCTCCGAAATTCTGAGCAATATATCTCTGCGGGTTGTTTACCCTGACATAAAAGACGTAGTCTAGACTCAGCCAGAGCAATATGATCCGGATTATCATATATCTGACCCAGGGCTAAAAAGAATTCATCCACTGAACGGAGGGGCCGTGCCCCCACTGGCAGCGAAAAGGCCCAGGACTGAGCGTTATCCCTGAGCAGCGAGATGATGATCCCCACCCTCTGCTCCTCATCACCAGAGGAATGGGGAAGTAGGCGAAAATGGAGTTTGCAAGCCTCTCTAAAACGAACAAAATTCTCACTACCCCCGGAGAACGTATCCGGGAGCGAGATCTTAGGCTCAGAACAAACTCCATGAATGCAACCTGAACCGGTCACCTGAAACTGAGAAAGAGTCTTACGGAGATCTGCTACCTCCAATGAAAGACCCTGCATGCGTTCAGTCAAAAGTGAAACCGGATCCATGCTTGAGACGGTTTTGGCAGTTTATAATGTCACGGAAGGTGTACAGAAAAATGAAGATCCGACTGACTGGATCCAAAATTAAGGAAAAAAAGGGAGAGCCCTGCATCAGACCTGGCTCTCTCCCTAACTGCTCAGCCTATGCGAAAATCCCAATGGTAGATGATCGCATATCCTCGTACCTCGACTGTATAACACCTGAACACCCTATAATAGTGAGGGGACATGACCACCGGCTCTCTACACTTGATACGGAGGGAGTCGGGGTCACCTGGGATCCAGCAAACAGGAAAACACAAATAAATGAACAAAACTTATCTGTAGAAGACTCAGTAGTAGGATCAGCATGCACACACTCCAGGAAGTAATATAAACCGCAAAGTGATGCAGTATGGGGAGGGATTTGAAGGGATGCAATCAGTGCAACTACATGACAGCTGAGAGAGGCTAACGAGATGAGAAAATGAAAGCAAAGCAAAAGGATCCTCAAGGAGGAGGTTCTGAAGGACGTCTGTCAGAGCTTCTCAGATGTCTGGTGGTGACACCGGGTCTCTGAAGACCCGATAACCCGGAACAGGATGGGAATGGTGGTGTGATTTTACCCCACCAATCACCATCCTGCGATCCTGAGAGGTGATGGTGACATCACCTCTCAGGATTGCCTCTGGTTGGTGGGCGGGCCGGCGGCAGATTCAAATGTTGCCAGCGCTCCTCTCCTCCTCCTTTTGTGTCATGCACCTCGTGGATTTGTGCCAGCATCACCCGATCTGTGCCCCCCAGGACCCGATCTGTGCCCCAGCACCCTCCATCTGAACAGCAGGTACTTTAGAGAAAGTATAGGGAAAGGTTGGGCTAGGCAGGGAAAATAAAGGAAGAGTTAGTTTGTAAAACTTTGATTGCATCACCCTAAGTTAGGGTGTCTGGGGTCCACAGCTGTGCTGTGTGACCCTAGACCCCCCCAGGGGTGCTGCCGCTTTTTTGACACCTTACATAACAAAAAGTTTAATAGCAAGCGATCAAAAAGTCATATAGCCCCCAAAATAGTGCCAATAAAACCGTCCTCTCATCCCGCAAAAAATGAGCCCCCACATAATTGTCACGGCGGACAGGAAATCATATACACATATAACTAAACAAACAAGTTTCTAGACGAGAAGCTGGGGATAAGGTCACCTCCTAGCAAATCCCTACAGCTCTCCCTATACTGCTAAGCCCACATTTAGACCCTGAAGGTGGGAATAATGTGTCCTTGTGCCTGGGCTAAGAATACCCTAGAATCCCTGAGATGGTGAAAGGGGAAAAGGGACAACCTGCTCCCTCAGCACCAGGAGGGAACAGATGACACTCAAATAGCCTAGACAGCAAACCAAAGAAATAAGAAACCAACTTATCTTATCAGAGCAGGAAAAGCCAATACTTCACTCCTTGCTTCCACAGTCTGACAGAGCTATAACCCACACAGTACACTGGGAGTTAGGGTAATTTAAACCAACGACCCCACCCAGTGCACCTGAAGGGAGGCGTATCTAACATAACTCCAAAACAAAACACAAGATTAGACACATGCTGCTAATCTGGCAGACCTCCGCACATAGTCTGAGCAGGACATGACAATAAGATAATTGGCTTAGGCTACTTTCACACTAGCGTTCGTCGGTCCGCTCGTGAGCTCCGTTTGAAGGAGCTCACGAGCGGACCCGAACGCCTCCGTCCAGCCCTGATGCAGTCTGAATGGATGCGGATCCGCTCAGACTGCATCAGTCTGGCGGCGTTCAGCCTCCGCTCCGCTCGCCTCCGCACGGACAGGCGGACAGCTGAACGCTGCTTGCAGTCCGTGAGAATCTCTTCTATAAAAATATCCCATGACCTAACCCCCTAGATTAACACTGTCAAATAAAACCGGTGCCAAAACCGCTATTTTTTTGCACTTTTCCATTTCAATCTGTTTTTTCCGGTAACAAAGCAAGGGTTAACAACCAAACAAAAGTTAATATTTATTACCCTGATACTGCAGTTTACAGAAACGCCACATTTGTGGTCGCAAACTGCTGTATCAGTAAAAGGGAGGCCGCAAAAGGAAAGGACCGACATGGTTTCTGGAAGGCCGATTTTGATGGCCTTTTTTATTGACACCATGTCCCTTTTGAAGCCCCCCTGATGCCCCCCTAGAGTAAAAACTCCCTAAAAGTGACCCCATCTAAGAAACTACACCCCTCAAGGTATTCAAAACTGATTGTACAAACTTTATTAACCCTTTAGGTGGTCCTCAACAGTTAATGGCAAATGGAGATGAAATTTCAGAATTAAAATTTTTGGTAACCTTCCCTCACAAAAATGTAATATAGAGCAACTAAAAATCATATGTACCCTAAAAATAGTCCCCAAAAAAATTCCACCTTATCCCGTAGTTTCCAAAATGTGGTCACTTTTAGGGAGTTTCTACTCCAGGGGTGCATCAGGGAGGTTGAAACAGGACACGGTGTAAATAAACCGGTCCATAAAAATCAGCCCTCCAAAAACCACACTGCGCTCTGTTCCCTCTATGCCCCGCCGTGTGGCCGTACAGTAGTGATAGAGTATATGGAAAGTACTGTGCCAAATAGGGTGACTATATATTAGCCTCTGTTAGGGAGGACCACCTCAGTGTGTGTGTTTGGAAAGAAAAAACATTTTTTTTCATTTCTGCAGATGACTGTGGCAAACTCTCAGAGGGACAACACTTTTTTCCATATTATGAAGCAGAACCTAAAGGTTTCCTTCATCATACTTCTTCTGACACTTCAAATATACTCTCAGTCCTTTCCAGAAAACAATTGTCATCTGATTTACCTAACCATGTGGAAACTTTACTTGATCAATCACAGACTGGAACACAAAGTAAAGCACATAAAGAGGGTAAAGTATTCCAATGTTATGAATGTGGGAAAATTTATAAAAATGCTTTTAATCTTTATATGCACAAGAGAATTCACAGAGACGAGAGACCGTTTTTATGTTCGGAATGTGGGAAAAGTTTTACCAAGAAGTCTGTTCTTGTTGAGCATCACAGAGTTCACACAGGGGAGAAGCCATATTCATGTTCAGAGTGTGGGAAGAGTTTTACCAGGAAATCTATTCTTGTTGAACACCAGAGAAGTCACACAGGAGATAAACCATTTTTATGTTCAGAATGTGGGAGATGTTTTGCTCGGAAATCCCATCTGGAGAGACATCTGAGAACTCACACAGGAGAGAAACCATTTTCCTGTTCGAAATGTGAGAAAGGATTTATCCAGAAAATACATCTTATTGAACATCAGAGATCCCACACAGAGAACAAGCCATTTAAATGTTGTGAATGTGGAAAGTGTTTTATCCAGAAATCACATCTTGTTAAACATCAGAAAACTCACACAGTTAAGAATCTGAATGATCACACAGAAAGTTTGTGCTTGAGAAGCAGCCACCTGCCTGAAGATGCACCCTCATCTCGAATGCTGAAAGAGTAATAAGATATTGGCATGTGAGCTGTTTTAGTCTGGTTACCCGTGGTAAGTGACGAGGAAAGCAATTGAAGGATGAAGAAAACAACTAACCTTTAAAGGGTCACTTAAAGGGCTTGGCCAGTATTTACTACTAACTGCATATGTGCTGGTAGCACATGTATGCAGCTAGTAATAAACTGATGTCTAATAGTTTAATAAGAATAATTCATGTTTACACTCATGTCCTCTGATCTGCATGACGATGCGCTGGGAACTTGGCCCCTGATAGGTCTCATCCATCAGTGGCTTCCATTCACTTATACCAGGGACAGACTGCGCATGTGCTAGTTCTCCAGTCTGTCTCCAATATGAGTGAATGAAGGCCACTAATATACGGGATCCTCCATCAGTGGCCATGTTCCTAGCGCAGCGTTGGCACACAACTCAAGGGACCTGCACATGTGCAGCTTGTAATATAAGTTGGCAAACCTCTTTAAATTCTATAAACACCCTGAAAATTGAGAAAAGTTTAACAGGCCACATGACTTGTTTGTGCCAATTCATAATTATTTTAGCTTTTTCCAAAGGAGGCTCTACTTCCTAGAAATTAATAATAATCATCCTGTTCACAGCCCCATACTAAGGAAGTCCTTAGTTTATCTTCTGGATACAATGAGGTGGAGCAATGCAGAGACGTAGGAGCAGCTTTGAAGGGTTTTTAGTATGAGGGTTGGTTATCCATGATCCCTAATATCTTAAAGGGTGTTTTTTAGGATAGGTCATCAATATCAGATGGGCTGGGAGATGGACCCGCGATGATCTGATCAGTGTTAGCAAGAGATCTTCTTTGTGCCAAAAGCAGTCACCGGAGCTGCAAAGTTCCACACACTGTGCAGTGGTTGTACCTGGCTACTGCAGAACTGCTCCCCTTCACTTAGTTGCGTTGATCCTTCATTTGTGGTGATATGTTTGCAGATTCGCTTAGCTTACAATATGAAGAAAACATGTAGATAAGATCCTGCAACTGTTTTACCTAAGTCTACTTTCACACTTGCGTTTTGGGCGGATCCGTCATGGATCTGCACAGACGGATCCGTTACAATAATACAACCGCATGCATCCGTCATGAACAGATTCGTTTGTATTATCTGTAACATATCCAAGACGGATCCGTCATGAACTCCATTGAAAGTCAATGGGAGATGGATCCGTTTTCTATTGTGCCAGAGAAAACTGATCCATCCCAATTGACTTACATTGTGTGCTAGGACGGATCCGTTTGGTGTCCGCCTCCAGAGTGGAATGGAGACTGATCGGCGGCAAACTAATGCATTCTGAGCGGAATCTTATCCATTCAGAATGCATTAGGGAAAAACTGATCTGTTTTGGACCGCTTGTGAGAGCCCATGACGGATCTCACAAACGGAAAGCCAAAACGCCAGTGTGAAAGTAGCTTAAGCTGTAACAAACAGCAAGTAGGCATGAATTTATCACATGCTGAATTCCATGAATTGCAGCTCTGCCATCCAAAAATGTAGAACTGAATGATAGCTTCAGAGTGCCGGAATGGAAGAAAAAGAGGAATAGAAAGCTTTTCCAGAAAAATGAGAATTCCAGGAGATGGATGTTTCCAAATGTATCCAGAATCTGTTTAAAATTACAACTTGTTTCAATGTCTGAATGATTTCTGTCAGGTCATGCACACAATAAAAGCACATGTCCATGTCAAGAGTTGTGATTATCGGAAAAGAAACAATGTACTGTATTAAGAATCATACATTGTAAAACTACAACCTAATTATAGCCTTAAAGAGGACCTTTCACTAAACTAAGCATACACACATGGAGAGCGGCGCCCAGGGATCTCCCTGCACTTACTGTTATACCTGGGCGACGGAGTGCTGGCTAATCGCAGCGCTCAGCTCAAAGCCTGAGAGAAAAAAAAAAAACGAAGGAGAAGGAGACGCCGGCAGGCTCCACCCAGTTGAGCCGAAAATCTGAAGATACCGGAGCCTATACCGGGAGAACGGAGCGGCGCCCAGGTATAACAGTAAGTGCAGGGAGATCCCTGGGCGCCGCTCTCCATGTCTGTATGCTTAGTTTAGATTTTTTTTTATTCTAGTGAAAGGTCTTTAAAATGATTACAATCTAATTGCTATTATACTATTTCTGATTTCTGAGATTTTAAAGTGGATTTGCAGTTCAGGTATACTGATGATCCATCCTCAGAAAAGGTCATCAGTAGGGATGAGCGAAATTCAAGTTTTGAAGTTTGAGTTCGGGTATATGCTGAACTGCATTATGGATTCCGTTACCAAGGACCATAATGCAATTCCATAACGAACGCCTTTAGAGGCATTCCGTTATGCATTCTTTCATAGTAGAAGTCTATGACCAGCATAACGGATCCGTCCGGTTTCCGTTATGCAGGAGTCCTGCACTATGTCTTGAAGCTGTATGTAGTCAGGGTAGTGCAGCACTGTCCTAGAGAAGACCAGGGAGTGTGACGACTGCAGGAGAGACTGCCATATACGCAGAGTAGATGCGGATTGTGTGAGAGAGGTTTCATTTCTCTCTCTCTCTCTCTCTCTCTCTCTCTCTCTCTATATATATATATATATATATATATATATATATATATATAAAAATAAGCAATGGTGTTTATTCACCCATGTGGAAGGCAATGTTTCAGCTCATACAAGAGCCTTTTTAAAGCAATGAACACAGTGTATCATGGGGTATATATAGTCCAACCCCTATTACATCACAATGGAATCGATCAACAATAAAGTGCAAATAGTGCATAAACAATTCATAAAAACATACAAGATGTGCACCGCTCATATGTGGCAACCCGCTGTAATATTATATCATGTGTACAATATGAGGCAGAGACATTATACCGCACAGTGCAATAATCGACAAGTGAATACAGGTGCACATCATCAACAATGTGGGAGGAGCGATGTGATGTGATGCTACCGTGTCACACACGCCAAACCTCGCCGAATTCGGCGTTCCGATGGAAACACTGCGCAGGCGCCAAGTTGCGTTAAGACCACGGTATGACGTCCTCACAAGACGTTGCGGGATCATGCGCATCACTGCTGGGCCGCTCATTCGGCCATTTTGCAATAGGTAAAAGCCTCCGCGTTCTGTGGCGCAGATATATCGGAGGCAAGGGAGGTTGCGACTTGTTAGAGACACAAACCCACACCCAATGTGGGCGTAGTATGACGGTGACCACGACGGGGTATGCCATGGTCACCATATACAGAGCCCACCAGAACCCTCAAAGCACCACCCCTAGTCAAAGACACACAATATAAAGAAACAAAGGCTAAAAACAATGACTTTTTTGGCACAACTTGGAAATGAAAGCAGAGATACTCACAATTATGTATAATGAACAAAGGCATGTGGACACAGTATTCTTAAAACGGGTACGCCCCACTTCTCAATCTAGCAGCATCCATCTCATCTGTGAAAATAGAAAAAAAGGGAACATGAGAATAAAAAATGGCTTAGTGGTGTTCATAATACACTAAGTACCACCAGAGGAGTGACGTACATTATATACACATGACAATGTAGGGCAAACTGCTCATCTAGGAATACATCCCCGGGTTGTAATCCACATTGAGCCCATTAGGTTTTAAGCTATTCAAGGTATAAATCCAAAAGAGCTCCTTCTTTTTTAGCATCAATACTCTATTGCCCTCACGTCTAGGCATGGGGACATGGTCAATGGCCCAACATTTCAAATCCTTTTCGGAGTGATTACACTCCGAAAAATGAAGTTAATAATAGACAGAGTATGGTGGCTCTCTGTCGCCTATAACTATGAGTGGGTGCTGCTAGGCCTGAGTGACTCACCCAGTCACAAATTAGAAAGAAATGTAATATATAGAAAGGCTGAGCACTCTCCCAATGGACCACACAGAAACTATTCAAAGATTGTTTGAGTTTATTACACCAATATATAGATCTAAAAATCAACAAAATTAACTAAATTACAATAAGACTATAATAAAAATAAAATATTCAATAAAATACACTATGAGTATAATAAAAGGGTTAAACAGATTCAGAGCATAATGAGTAAAATGGTTTACAAAAGTATAATATATCTGACTTTGATGAAGTATGTCCTAAATATGCAGAAAAAAGATGATGATTTGCAAATATTCGACAGTCAGAGAATATATGATAATATTTTCGGATATATTTTCGAATATATATTCGTATAAATGTCCAGACTGGAATAGATTATGTGCTTGCGATAATTAGTCAATATCTCCTGTGTGGCAATTTAAAGGAAACACTTACTCTTGCAGACAGCCGTCTAATTATCGCACACGGTGGCGTCCCACGTGGCTAATGGAGTTGAATTTCGGCGGTGTCTGTTACTTGCAGTACAGCAGGAGTAGTGTGAGCGATATAGCCCTCCGTGTAGAGATTCTTTATGAAAGAAATTGAAGTTGTAGCTCTACTTCATGGGACTGAATGTTCGCTTTATGCCATAAAGTTCCTCAGGGTGAAAGGAATTGATTCAAATTATCGGCATCGGGACGTCCATCAGCTGATGTGCTGGTTTCAAAAGACCCGCACATCAGCTGATGGACGTCCCGATGCCGATAATTTGAATCAATTCCTTTCACCCTGAGGAACTTTATGGCATAAAGCGAACATTCAGTCCCATGAAGTAGAGCTACAACTTCAATTTCTTTCATAAAGAATCTCTACACGGAGGGCTATATCGCTCACACTACTCCTGCTGTACTGCAAGTAACAGACACCGCCGAAATTCAACTCCATTAGCCACGTGGGACGCCACCGTGTGCGATAATTAGACGGCTGTCTGCAAGAGTAAGTGTTTCCTTTAAATTGCCACACAGGAGATATTGACTAATTATCGCAAGCACATAATCTATTCCAGTCTGGACATTTATACGAATATATATTCGAAAATATATCCGAAAATATTATCATATATTCTCTGACTGTCGAATATTTGCAAATCATCATCTTTTTTCTGCATATTTAGGACATACTTCATCAAAGTCAGATATATTATACTTTTGTAAACCATTTTACTCATTATGCTCTGAATCTGTTTAACCCTTTTATTATACTCATAGTGTATTTTATTGAATATTTTATTTTTATTATAGTCTTATTGTAATTTAGTTAATTTTGTTGATTTTTAGATCTATATATTGGTGTAATAAACTCAAACAATCTTTGAATAGTTTCTGTGTGGTCCATTGGGAGAGTGCTCAGCCTTTCTATATATTACACTCCGAAAAATGTTTGGGGACAGGAAGATCCTTTCTTTTTTTGCGTATGGAAAATCTGTGGTTATTTAATTCGACGTTTCCCCCACATATAACAACCTGCATGGGCAGGACAAAACATAGATGACAAAGTTAGAGTTACATGTGAGGTGGAAACGGATTGCGTAAGAGACTCCAGTGGTGGGATGGACAAACGTCCTACCTTTGCCCATATTTTTACAATTAATGCAGTTAGGCAGGGGAAACTACCCTTGCCATGTATGGTCAGGGAGGCTTGTGTTAATTTAGACCTGGGGCCAATATCTGCTTTAACAAGTTGATCGTGCAAGTTTCTGGATCTGCAATAAGAAAAATGGGGGGGAGATCTAAACTCTTGGATCTCACTGTGACATCCTCCCAAGATCCCCCAATGTCGCTTAATGATGCGGTTAATATCCTCGCTTTGCTCTGTATAATTGGAGATAAAGGGGATCCTGCTCTGTGACCTGTTGGATGCCCTCCTCTCCAAAATACTACTCCTATCCAATCCATGGACCTTGATTATATGGGAATCCAATAGCTGGGACGGATACCCCCTTTTTTGGAATTTTCTAGCCATAGTATTTAAAGACAAATCAACCCTATCGGGTTCAGAAACTATGCGTTTGACCCTAAGAAATTGTGAAAAGGGTAAATGCTTGAGCATATTACGTGGATGACCACTGTTGAAACATAGGAGGGTATTTTTATCCGTGGGCTTAATATACAGTTGTGTATGCAACTTGCCCTTGCTGAATGTAACCATAGTATCTAGAAACTGTAATTCAGTCTCAGAATGGACCAGGGTAAACTGTATATCTTTATTGAAACTGTTTAGAAAAATATGGAACTCGGTCAACTGGACAACACTACCAGTCCATATGAGGAAGATGTCGTCGCTGTATCTCCACCACCGCAGCAAGTGGCTGCGGTGGTGGGACGCATAGATGACATCCTCCTCAAAGCACCTCATAAAGATGTTAGCGTAGGTCGGTGCTACATTAGACCCCATCGCTACGCCTCGTTTTTGCTGGAAAAATGTATCCTGGAACAGGAAATAATTGTATCTCAAAATTATCTGTAATCTTAGCAGATATAGTGTAAGATGACAGACCAAGCATACACTCAATAGCACCAATACCCAAATTGTGGTCAATTGAGGTATACAAGGACGTGACATCAAAAGATGCCAAGTGGACCTCATGGACACCAGTGAGCTCAATCATATTTAACTTGCATAGGAAGTCGGTCGTATCTTGAATATACGACTCAGCCCCCACCGCAAAATCACGTAGAACCTTATCAAGAAATATCGCAATGCAACTAAAAATAGAATCCGCACCGGACACAATCGGGCGTCCGGGGGGGGGGGGGGGGGTCACTGAGAGATTTGTGCACTTTGGGGAGTATATATAGAACCGGCGTGACCGGATGGTCAACAGTAAGAAATGTGCCCAAATCATCATCAATAGTTCCTGCCATAATAGCATCAGCAAGACATTTCTTGATAAGTTTCGCTATGTCAAATTTAGGGTCAGCCTGAAGAACAGAATAAACATCAGTATCGTCAAGCTGACGTTTGACCTCAGCCACATATTTTTTGGTGTCCATGATGACCCAAAAATATGTGCAATCACTCCGAAAAAGATTTGAAATGTTGGGCCATTGACCATGTCCCCATGTCTAGACGTGGGGGCAATAGAGTATTGATGCTAAAAAAGAAGGAGCTCTTTTGGATTTATACCTTGAATAGCTTAAAACCTAATGGGCTCAATGTGGATTACCACCCGGGGATGTATTCCTAGATGAGCAGTTTGCCCTACATTGTCATGTGTACATAATGTACGTCACTCCTCTGGTGGTACTTAGTGTATTATGAACACCACTAAGCCATTTTTTTATTCTCATGTTCCCTTTTTTTTCTATTTTCACAGATGAGATGGATGCCGCGAGATTGAGAAGTGGGGCGTACCCGTTTTAAGAATACTATGTCCACATGCCTTTGTTCATTATACATGATTGTTAGTATCTCTGCTTTAATTTCCAAGTTGTGCCAAAAAAGTAATTGTTTTTAGCCTCTGTTTCTCTATATTGTGTGTCTTTGACTACGGGTGGTGCTTGGAGGGTTCTGGTGGGCTCTCTATATAGTGACCATGGCGTACCCCGTCGTGGTCACCGTCATACTACGCCCACATTGGGTGTGGGTTTGTGTCTCTAACGAGTCGCACCCTCCCCTGCCTCCGATATATCCACACCACAGAATGCGGAATTCTCTCCGCGAAGCGCTGTCCTGTCTATCTTTACATGGTCATGCGCACACACAGTATTGGGAGGCTTTTACCTATTGCAAAATGGCCAAATGAGCGGCCCAGCAGTGATGCACATGTTCCCGCAACGTCTTGTGAGGACGTCATACCGTGATCATGGCGCCTGCGCAGTGTTTCCATCGGAACGCCGAATTCGGCGAGGTTTGGCATGTGTGACACAGAGGACAACTTTGGGTATGTCATCGCTCCCTCCTGGTAGCATCACATCATATCGCTCCTCCCACATTGTTGATGATGTGCACCTGTATTCACTTGTCGATTATTGCTCTGTATGGTATAATGTCTCTGCCTCATATTGTACACATGATATAATATTACAGCGGGTTGCCGCATATGAGCGGTGCACATGTATGTTTTTATGAATTGTTTATGCACTATTTGCACTTTATTTTGCACTTTATTGTTGATTGATTCCATTGTGATGTAATAGGGGTTGGACTATATATACCCCATGATACACTGTGTTCATTGCTTGAAAAAGGCTCTTGTATGAGCTGAAACTTTGCCTTCCACATGGGTGAATAAACACCAGTGCTGTCTGTTTTTCATCTCTATCCATTTGGGGTAAGCAGCTCTATCCCTGGACCTAGCACCCGCCAGTATTTTGTTCCAGTGCCGCCATAATTTTCTTCTTTTTTCTATATTTATATATATATATATATATATATATATATATATATACTGTATTACTCTTTTCTGTCCACAAGATCTGCAAACCAGATGTGTGAGCCTCATGTGCATTTCTTTGTCTTAAGGTTACTGGGGGAGGGGGAGTTAGGTTGCCATTTTTGAATGTGCCAATGAAACTCAGGGATAAAGTTGGCAAACTACACCCATTTTGTCAAGAAGCCAATAGTCTTTTCTTAAGGAACACCCCTTTTGTGATGTCATGTCTGCTATTTAAGTGAATGTATCTTGAATAAAGGTCTCTTGCTCAGGGGGATGAGAAGATGTTTTTATGAAACCAACTTGTGTGTCTGGTCTCATTATGAAAGCAGTATGGCACGTGCATACTTATACTTCTAATTGATTTGGCACCACACAAAGAAGAAGAGAATCGCATGAATTGCGATAATAGGAGCAGGAGAGGTAAGTTAACTTATTTATTTTAGATGTGATGGGGGTCTGATCTGAACATAACCTAGTTTGTAAGGCTGAAAAAAGTTGATCCATAGGAAGATGAAAAAAAAAAAACACGAGGTGGAAGTCCATTTTCCTTATTTTAGGGGGAAAAATTCCTTCCCAACCCCATTCAAGTAATCAGAATAACTCCCTGGATCAATGACCCTTCACTAGAAATCTAGTAACTGCAACCTGTAATATTCTTACACTCTAGAAATACATCCAGGCCCCTTTTGCACTCTTTTAGTGAGTTCATCATCACCACCAACTTCAGCGGAGAGTTCCATAGATAACGGGACAAAATCGCACATTTCACTGAACCTTTCGACAATCACCCATATCACAGCCTTACCCTGGGAGGCAGGTAGGTCTGTAATAAAGTCCATGGACAGATGGGACCATGGTCTCAGAGGAATTGGTAAAAGACGTAACTCTCCAACCAGGCGAGTTCTAGGTGTTTTAGAACTAGCACAAACCTCACAAGCTGACACGTAAGACCTAATGTCTCTGGACATTACTGGTGGCCTATAATGTGTAAAGTTTATCCTCTTAGTACCTACTATTCCCATATGCCCATAGAGAAGTGAATCATGGCACTCAGAAGATGAAGCAGAAATGTACCGGACCAAACTGTTTACCTTCTGTCTTATTTTTAGGGTCGAAATCCTGCTTTCCTCTGATCTCTGTCGCCAGATCAGAAGAAATGGAGGTGGGGTTGATCCTGACTGCACAGTGTAATGGACGCTTGTTAGAGAGCTCCTTCATCACAGGCCTGTGTTACTGCCATATAAGCTGCTCACCCCACTTCAAGATGGTGTAAATAGGCAAGGACAAAGCTAGAGACAAAAGAGAACCTGCAAAACCAGGCCGCAGCGGGACCGGCATAGAGAGATATCTCAACAAGGCAGCTGCCTCTCCTGGAGTTTGCAGTTTGTGGAAGTCCTGGAGATGAACCAGGCAGCCATAGTATCATTTAATGAATATAAGGAAACCAGCACTCACTCAGGTGCACGCTGCCCGGGAGAATAGGCCACTCCGTTTATGGAATAAAGTAGTTTATCTGCATCAAGATACAGCTGCTGAAAGACTTTATTAATCGATAATATCATTTAATGCTGCCTTGGGAAAGAGCTGTACCACACAAATGGATTCCCTCAACACAGAATCTGCCCTAATTGAAAACCGCAGCCTCACGACCAACTACTAGACGCTGCGGGCGCTATTTTTACTGACCTGCTGGGAGAAGAGAAAGCAATCATAGTGGAGCTAATTCACAGATCGCTAAAGCCGGTACCGAAGCAGAATGAGCCTTCAAGAGACATTAGTGTTTGGCCTACTCAGCTACCTAGACACTGCTACACTACTGAAAGCTGCTAGAGAAAAAGAAGATCTGCAATTCAAAGGTTAGTGTACTCTTCTCTTTCAAGACCTAGCTGACTCAACTTTATACAAGAGACGGGCTCTACATCCTCTGATGGACCCCTTGAAAGCCAGCCACATAGCTTTCAGGTGACTTTTTCCCTTCGGCCTTACCTTCACCAAAAGCGGGAAAAGGTGCTCCATTAGAGGACCAGCAGATCTCCTAGCAGCATGGTCTATATTACAAATAGAGATGGCCTTGCGGTTAGCCCGGCGGTTGTTTCGAGGCGAACTTTGCATGTTCGCGATTCTCCGAACATATGGAGATATTCGCGTCCGCCATATTCTTTTACATTGTGAAGAACTGTGACCCATGACACATCCATCAGGTGGTACAGGACAGCCAATTGAGACGTTTCAGCACATGGACATACCCCCTACCTTATAAATAAACCTGATCTGGCTGCCATTTTACATTCAGTGTTTTGCCAGTGTAGGGAGAGGTTGCTGTGTGGAGCAGGGACAGGCTGTTAGGGACACCAAACGCTAGCTAATAGGGCCACAAAAGTCATTTTAAGGACTGGTATAGGTGTGCTATCGATAGGTGTGATACACAGAGGGGTGCGATATACTTATAATATACTTTTATAATGAGTCAAAAACACATAGATCTATATAGTGATCACCTGGAAGTCAGGGGGCTAGAGGCTTACTAGGGCCATTTTTATATAGGGTAAGGTTCCGGACAGGGTCGCTCTTATCAGGGCGGGTGGTCTGTGGTTAGGCTATCAGTGCCTCACATGATGGACTAAATATTTCTCTTCCAAGGTTCTACCAAATGTCTTTTACCAGCATTACTTGTTCTGACAGTTGTTGATCTGTGGTTTATAGTGTTAATCTTCTAATACTAGCTGTTAATTCAAAGTCGAGCAGCTAGCTTATGTTAGCTAATTTATAGTGACACAGGGCCTGTGCACTCTTATGTCAGGACCTACATGTTTGTTAGAGTTCATACATACCTGTCACTCCCTCCCGTTAGATGGGTACTTTTGCCTGCAAGTGGTATAGTGTGCCTTATTCTCATACTAACTAACATTGTACAGGAGGTTTATTGTGCCACCATACCTTCTTGTGTCTATTATATGTGGACCTTCCTTTTGTTTTTATTTATTATTATTTATTATGTGCCATTCATTCCATGGCACTGTACATATACACAGTGGGAGGGAGGGAGGACACAGTGGGTGAGGGTAAAGCTGGTCATGGTGGTATAGCAGCACCAGGGTCACTGGTTGTAGGCTTGTCTGAAGAGGTGAGTTTTCAGGTTTGTTTTGAAGGATTCCACTGTAGGTGAGAGTCTGATATGTTTGGGTAGAGAGTTCCAGAGTATAGGGGATGCACGTGAGAAATCTTGGAGGCGGTTGTGATAAGAGGTGATAAGAGGAGGGGTCTTGTGAGGATCAGAGATTACATGTGAGGATGTATTGGAAAAGTAGCTCAGAGATGTATGGAGGGGACAGGTTGTGGATGGCTTTATATGTATTTGTTAGAACTTTGAACTGAATTCACTGGGCAATAGGGACCCAGTGAGGGGAGAGGCAGAGGAGTAGCAGGGGAAGAGGTGGATTAGCCAGGCAGCAGAGTTGAGGATAGATTGGAGGGGTGCGAGAGTGCTAGATGGAAGGCCACAGAGGAGGATGTTGCAGTAGTCTAGACAGGAGATGATGAGGGCACGTACAAGCATTTTTGCAGACTCATGGTTCAGGAACGCGCAGATTCAGGACATATTTTTGAGTTGGAGACAGCAGGTGGCGGAAAGGGCTTGTCTGTGCGGTCTGAAGGAGAGGACAGAATTCAAGGTCACTCCAAGGCAGCGGACTTGGCTGACCAGGGAGAGTGTGCAGCCATTGATCATGATGGATAGGTCTGTTGGGGGGGTTTAAGCAAGAGGGGTGGAAAGATGATTAATTCTGTTTTAGCAATAAGAGAAAAGAAAAAAAAGAGGTTGAGTCGTTTCACCAGGACAGGAGGTCCTGGGAAAGAAGGCGCCAGAGGGATGGAAGAGATGTAGGTATAAATGGAAGAAAGATTATGAAATAGACCAAAATACAATAGCACCCCAAAACTATGTGCCTATTGGATAACTATTTAGGGGAAAGCTGCGCAAGTGTTATAGGGAAAATGAAAAACTTTTCAGTCCCTATAATTCTGTTTTAGCCATGTTAAGTTTAAGAAAGAGAGATTCTGGGATTCTGGATAGTAAGGTGGTTATGTCTGGACCAGAGAGGTAGATTTGTGTGTAATCAGCATAAAAGTGATACTGAAAGCCATGGGACACTGAGCTGTCCCAGGCCGAGGGTGTAGGTAGAGAAGAACAGGGGTCCTAGGACAGAGCCTTGTGTTACGAGGTAGTGTGACGCTAAATGTCTGGTCTGTGAGGTATGATGTGATCTAGGAGAGGGCCAGGTCAGTGATGCCAAGAGATGAGTGAGTTTGTAACAGAAGGGAGCGGTCGACGATGTTAAAGGCAGAGGACAGGTCAAGGAGGAGTACAGAGTAATTTTTTTTTGTTTTGGCTGTTAGCAGTTCACTGGTGACTTTGTGCAGAAATGAGAAAAAAACTAAATGAAGTGCTTGTATTCCCCTATATAGCTCAGTTGGGGAGGGAAGGGAATGGCACAGGGGCACCAAGAGAGCTGTATAGTCAAGAATAGGTAAAAGTGAAACACAAGTCAGCAACTGAACTATTTTGTAATGTGGACTTAACGTATTTCAACCAAGTGAATGATGAAACTATAGTGATATGATGTTAGAATATTAAAGTATTATAACGAATGGGGGACCTACTTCACCAGGGAGGGAGGTATAGGATAAGCATAAAACACCTATACCTTCTCCTCCCCCGCCGAGGTCGCTCGTCAGATGGTATGAATTCGCCTCCACGTCCCAAAAGAATGATAACCAGGGTTCCAAGTGGAGAATTCTTTATTTTGTCAAAAAAGCAGAACAACAGACGTGCAGGTTGGGGGACACCTGGGAAATAGTGACCATAAAGTAATAACCTTCCAATTATCATTGAATTATCTTGCTCTAGAAAGTCCGGCCGCAGGCTGTCTTCCGTACAGGTTTCCCTATCCTTCGAAGGTTTTAGTAAATTAACACGGTAAACCTGTTTCGAATTTCGGCTCCCCGGCTGGTGTACCTTGTAATTTACCTCTCCAATTTTTGCACGTACCTCGTAGGGCCCCTGCCACCTGGCTAGGAACTTACTGTCCACGGTCGGCACCAGAACCAAAACCCGATCACCTAAGTTAAAGATTCAGACCCGGGCCTGCTGATTATAGATCCGACTCTGGGCTCGCTGAGCGGCCCACAAATGCTCCCTGACAAGAGGCAAAACTGTCTCTATCCACTGTTGCATCTTGGTAACATATTCAAGGACGCTTTTATGCGGAGTGGGTTGTTGTTCCCATGGCGCTTTGGCCATGTCCAACAAACCACGAGGATGTCTGCCATATAGCAATTCGAAGGGCGAGAACCCAGTAGAGGCCTGGGGCACCTCTGGCACTGTAAACATGAGATAGGGCAGAAGAAGGTCCCAATTCTTTCCATCTTTGGACAGCACCCTTTTTAACATGGTTTTTAGAGTTTTGCTAAACCTTTCAACCAGTCCATCCGCTGTGGATGTGCAGCCAGCCAGTCGCAGGGGCAACACGTGAGGTGCACAGTGGACCGATGAGGGGCCAAATAATGTAACACACACTTCATCAGTTTACTCACGGTTAGCAGAAAGCCTCCCTGAGCTGACAGCACAAAATCATCCGGGGCACGCTCTGTTGCAGCTGAGTCCCTTGATGGTTTTTGTCTTGACACCACTACCGTTAATGGTGGTACAACCAGTAGTGGTAATAATGAGGTAGACAGTGGTAAGATGCAACTCAAAACTTTTACTTTGGATGTCTTTTGGTTGCAGCAGTACAAATATGCAGTCTCTTGATGGTACATAGTTAATTCTGCAAATCCACTGTCTCTAGGCTGTTTAGGTTTCGTGGTTTTGGAGCAGTGGGTTAGGCGTACCTGGTTCCTTTAGATGTGTGGGATCCTATTCCTTGTCTTTCCCTACAAGCTGAATATTTAGACAGGAAAACTCAACTGTCTCTTAGAAGTTTGGTGTGGCTGCTTGAAGCTATGAATCCTCCACCATGCAAAGGTGTCTGTGGCCCTCAATAATGGCTCTTATCACCGATGATTTCTTAGAAAAGCTTGTTTCTTTTCCAGGGAGGCAAACTCTTCCTTCTGTGGCCAGACTATAGACTTGCAACCAGTAGGAGAAAACGCTCTACTGCGCCTCACATCTGAGTATCACATACTAGCGAAGTTGGCTCCACTCACTAATCTGTGTCATGAAGTCTTCACTCTACATTTTCTTCCCACTAATCTGATCTGACTACCTCAGATCTGCTCTCTTCTCTGACTACATTTTCTTATCTGCCTCACTAGGCCTGACCTGAATATATATAGGACCTGAACTTTATCCCCATCTAGTGAAGGGATGTATAAATTACACTTAATAGGCCTGTTAACAGGGATTTTGCAGATACGTACACACAAAATCATACATTACAACCTAGTGCTTTTGATAAGGTAAAAAGTGCTTTTAAGCAGTGCCCACACACACGTAGTGGGACGCTGCAGATGGTACACAGATGTCCGTAACTGTTTAATACACAGTAACTTACAGAGTTCCCCCATGACCGTGGACATAAAAGGGGTCGCTTGGTCAGTCAGGACCTCTTTAGGTAACCCCACTCAGGAGAACATTTCCATGAGCTCTTTAGCTATAAGTCTTGCCGATGTATGTCACAGTGGCACTGCCTCCGGATACCAAGTGGCATAATCAAGGACAACCAAGATGTGTTGATGTCCCCTAGCGGACTTCGGCACTGGACCTACTAGGTCCATAGCGATTCGCTCAAACGGTACCTCGATGATCGGGAGAGGCACCAAGAGACTGCAAAAAAGGTGCTGGGGGCTAGTTTACTGGCAGGTCGGGCAAGACTTACAGAACCCGTCCACCTCCTTAAACACACTGGGCCAGTAATGTAGTATCCGGTCCTGTGTTTTCTGCATTACCAGATGGCCGAGAACATGCTGGTGGGCTAACTCTAACACGAGTTTGCAATAAGCCTGGGGCACCACCAACTTTTCAATGGATTCACCTCGCAGCTGATTTACCCGATACAACATATCCTGATGAACCACAAAACTGGGGAACACCGACTCTGCCCCTGGTTGTTGTGGTTCACCATCTACTATTAATACTCGGGATAGGGTTGGGTCCCTGTGCTGGGCGGTACCAAAATTATCCCCGGAGACATTGAGGTCTGCCAGCTCAGGACCTGGTGGCAAGTACTCCATGTCTCTTGCCATCACACTTAGCAGGGTTGTCTCCCCCTCTTCCACCGAAGTGGCGGTCACCCCTTCGGACTCAGGTTCTCCCCGAGTCGGGCCATTCTGCTAGGGTTACCCCTGTCTCATGGGTATCAGTCACTCTCGTAACCGGCCACAGTGCCGGGAAGTCTCTCCCTATTATAAGTTCATAGTGTAGGTTGGTTGCGACAGCCACCTCGTGGGTCCACCTGCCAGAAACCGTGGACAGAGACACCATAGCAGTAGGGTAGTCTTTTAAGTCCCCATGTATACACATGACTCTGACCTTACGGCCGGTGTACTTAGCGGAGCGTACCAGGAAAGCCCTTACCAGGGTCACCAGACTCCGAGTCCAACAGAGCCTCCGCTGGAGTGTCTCCCGCCTCCACCTGGCACAGGTGGTTCAGAGACTCCGTAGCACCCACGGCACACATTTTCCTGGCATATAATGATTGACGGAAGCCATAGTTCATGTCCATGGGTTCCCCCTGCTGTGAACAGTCCGCTCGAACATGGCCAGGCTCCGGACACCGCCAGCAGACCATTGGAGCGGGGTCCACAGGGGCCACATCCCAAAAGAATCCCCGCTGTAAGTTCCAGGTAGCCTCCTAGTGCTCCACCAGGTCGACCATCTCCAGCGCATTTCCTGGAGAGACCTGGCCAATCCATTTGTGGAGAGAGTATGGCAGAGCCCTCAGAACCTGTCTGCTAGCAACCGGTCCAACATTGCAACAGGTTGAGCAGGTTATAATACTGGGGTCTCACGGGCTCAGCCTGGTTTGAACTCCCACTGATGCACCCGCTGGGCCCGGACCAGCACATTCACCCCCAGTCTTGCCAAAATCTCCCCCTTTACCTTTGATAGTCCGGCAAATCGAAATACACGCACTGAAGCCAGGAAAGGAGCAACGACCTCAGCCCACTGGTCCGGGGGCAGCCTTTTCCTGGTGGCTACTTTATCATACATCGCCAGGTAGGTCTTGATGTCATCTGTGGGTGTCATCTTAGGGATCGCTGCACGGACTGCTTTCCGGGCATCGTGGACACTTGGGGTTGCTCCTGCTGTTTGCAAAGCCATCATCTGTTGTAGCATCAACTGTTTGGTCTCTTTACTGCTGCTTATTAGCCTCTCGTTCCTGCAGGTTGGTCTCTTGCTGCTGCAGATTAGCCTCCATGAGGGCCTCCAAAACAGCCTCTATTTTGTCACGTGACACAGGTTTAAATCTAGCAGGTTTGATAAACGACATACACCCGTTTGCAAACCAAAAATATTTTGATGATCATGCCAGCCTCACTGCACTTGCCTGCATCCTTCACTAATTGTAGGGATTTGGTTTGGTAGGCAGGGTAAGCGGACGCAATGCAGAGGCAAGACCACGGTTGAAAAAACAAAAGTCCAGTGTTTATTCACACAGGGTCCTGGTGTTAGTTCACACAGCAAGAGTTCCTAAAATAAGATTAATCATCTGCCAGACCACAGCAGGCTTTAGGGCGCCTGACTCCCAGCAGGCGGCTCTCATGCAGCTCTCAGCCTTGCAGTATGGCGGATTTCCTCAGCTCCCAAAAACGCAGAGCTTCCACAGCTCCACTATCACTTGGAGGATCATACCACACCCAGCTGATCTGCTGGCTGGGTTTTTAAACCCCAGCCCAAAACCTGGCCTGGACGTGGGGAACAGCCATCCACCCTGCTCTTTGGCTGTTCCCAATAAGAACCAGCCCGGATTGGTATTACAGCCACATTAAGTAAAACAGTGTCAGCGAGCACTAGCTGCCCCGACACACAAAATTACCAGTTCTCATCTCAATGAGGCCAGGAACCTCTGTGACCCGTATCTTCTGTCAATGACAGACCCTTGCGCCTTCCTACAAAATATATACATACAGTACAGACCAAAAGTTTGGACACACCTTCTCATTCAAAGAGTTTTCTTTATTTTCATGACTACGAAAATTGTAGATTCACACTGAAGGCATCAAAACTATGAATTAACACATGTGGAATTATATGCATAACAAAAAAGTGTGAAACAACTGAAAATATGTCATATTCTAGGTTCTTCAAAGTAGCCACCTTTTGCTTTGATTACTGCTTTGCACACTCTTGGCATTCTCTTGATGAGCTTCAAGAGGTAGTCACCTGAAATGGTTTTCACTTCACAGGTGTGCCCTGTCAGGTTTAATAAGTGGGATTTCTTGCCTTATAAATGGGGTTGGGACCATCAGTTGCGTTGTGGAGAAGTCAGGTGGATACACAGCTGATAGTCCTACTGAATAGACAAAAAAAAAGCAGCTAAGAAAAAAGCAGCTAAGTAAAGAAAAACGAGTGCCCATCATTACTTTAAGGAAAGTCAGTCCGAAAAAATGGGAAAACTTTGAAAGTGTCCCCAAGTGCAGTCACAAAAACCATCAAGCGCTACAAAGAAACTGGCTTACATGCAGACCGTCCCAGGAAAGGAAGACCAAGAGTCAATTCTAGCACTCTGTTCAGAATACGTAGATATAAATGGTATCCTTTCCACTTTATTACACGTAGTGTCTACTGGCACCTGTTGTGGACCTTTTACCTTAGTAAGATGCTTATTGATCACCCGAGTCGGGTAACCACGTTCTTTGAACCTGTGTACCATCTGTGTGAATCGAATAGGTAGTATATCCTCATCCTGTACCACTGGACCTTAAATTTGTAATAGTGGATCAAATCACCCCGTCCAGAAGGGGAGGTGATAGGACATTGGCTCTCAAACAGAGAGAACTGAGATGGATCCATCGCCTCAATACTTTGAGACCTGCTGGTCTCAATGTTGATTTCAAGTGGAATGTGATAAAGGATGGGGCTTGTTCATTGTATTTGTTTGATCCTCTCCTTGTCCTGCCCTGGTGTATGTGAACTCGATTGGTGTCATTCATTATATTATTAACTGAAATGACTGGATTTACAGTTAATTTTGTATCCATTGTTTTAACCAATACTTCTCTGTTTTCTTTCTCTAGATTTTTGTCATCTATACTCCAATGGCGTTGCTTATGGATGGGGGGCACAGTAATTTGTATATTATACATCATGTGGGTTGACTGTACAGGGTTGTTTATGAGTGGTGGTTTCTCCAATTGTCTCATTTCATAGGTCCAGGGGACAGTTTTTGGGTTTGGGATTTTGGGCATGGACGTGTCCTTGACCCTTCACCCACTATGGACCGGTGGCCATGTCGTGAGAATGGCCGGACCATTGGCCCCTGTTCCCCTACTCTATGTTAGCATGGCACAGACTTTGAAGGTGCTCCTTCCTGGTGCCGATATACGTATATACCACGTTCACTCTATTCTGTAAACCTGTATACATTTGCCGTATGGGAGTATGTATATGCTACCGCGTGTTTGTTTTCCCCGGATTTTAAGATTGCTATGCCCCTTGTCTTCTCTCCCGTCTCCTTTAATCTGGCTGCGCTGGCCCATTTTTTCTATTTTTTCTAGCATGGGCGTGTCATTGCCGGCGGTGTTTGGCTTGCGGTTGCTGGGGCAACTACGCCGGTAGTGCCGGCGTCGTTGGCCGGGCGACGCTTGCCTCGCATCGCCTGTGTGACGTGGCCCGACGCCTCCCCCGGATGGGTCATGTGATGGTCTGGTAGGTCATGTGCTTGTTCACGTGTCCGCTGACGTCGCAGGGCTGCGTCTGTTTGGTGTGACGTTGCTGGGAGCCTGGGCATGCGCGGTCTGATTGTGAGGATGCGGACTCTTGGCGCTCAGGTCCATGCACCGCCGTGTGAGTTTTTTAAATTTTACTGATTATGATCACTTTGAATATTGATACACAGGTGATATCACATTGTAATGATGTGTCTTATTATCACTAATTATTGCACTGTTCTGTTTGTATTATGGTCATCGATTGTGTATACGATGTATTATATCATGTAAATCACCATGGATGTGACTCTCACGATTTCGAGATATTTATTGTATTCTATATATGATTATTCATTTTTAATTGAATTATTATCACTTTGTTTTGTGCTATGCATTGTGGGTATATATACCCTGTTATTACACCATGTTGTATGCTTGAGAAAGACCGCATTGATCGGTTGAAACGTTGCAAGGGGAATAAAAGATCCACCATTTTTTCACCTCTTTTGGAGTGCTGCCTCATCCTTTGATGCTATATTGATGATAGCCGTGTGAGCCTGCGGCTGTGAGGATTACTTGCACCCACTTCATCGGTCTTGTGCTGCTGTGGCCCCTTTTTTGTTTTTTATATATATATATATATATATATATATATATACCGTATATGCCGGCGTATAAGACGACTGGGCGTATAAGACGACCCCCAACTTTTCCATTAAAAATATAGGGTTTGGGCTATACTCGCCGTATAAGACTACCCCTCTTCCAACGCACACTAAATAAAAAATTTAAAACACCTGATTTGATTTCAATATGGTAATTTTAATTGAAATGCCCAGCCCTCCCTGTCTCAAAAACGATCTTCTCCAGTCTAGGGAATTGACCATGGCAGCCAGGGCTTCAGTAGCATCCTGGCTGCCATGGTAACCGATCAGAGCCCAACAATTACACTGGGTTAAATGAGTTACACAGAATCTCATTGTTGTAATAAAAAACATACTGTACTTTTGTTAACCCCACCTGTGGTTTACCGTATTTATTGCAAAAAAGCGATTTTATAGATATGCAAATTTCCAGTACCTTTGTGCCCAAGGGGCGTTCCCTCCGCCGTTTTGTGCCCAGCCGCGCCCCGAATCCTGGATCCCAGCGCTGCCACTCTCTTAATTTATTCACTGCACTTTGCTTTTTTTATTTTCTTAAGCCGCTCGTAATCTAGCGCATGCGCAGTTAGTTGGCGCTGTCTCCTCTATTCCCTCCGACCTCACAGCAAGAATGAGCGAGTGCTCCAACTAACTCCACATGCGCGAGATTACGAGCGGCTTCAGAAGAGAAAAAACAGAAGTGCAGTGAATAAATTAAGAGAGGTGCGGCGCTGGGATCCAGTATTCGGGGCGCGGCTGGGCAACAGCCCCTTGGGCACAAAGGTACTGGTAATTTGTATATCTATAAAATCATTATTTTTTTGCAATAAATAAACAAACCACAGGCCCCTCCTCCGCCCCTCTCTCATCATTGGTGGCAGCGGGCAGCACAGGGGGGAGGGAGGGACTGCTTCCTTCTCCCCTGTACTGCCTAATACCCGGTGTATAAGACGACCCCCGACTTTAGAAAATGATTTCTGGTGTTAGAAAGTTGTCTTATACGCTGGAAAATACGGTATATATATTTTAATAAAATATATATATATATATATATATATATAAAAATAGTTGATGGTGATAAAATAAATCTTATCATACAAAGATATATTAATATAATAATTCAATAAATGTATAAAATATATATATATATATATATATATATATATATATAAATAAATATATCCGTTAAATATATACATTTTTTTATAAAATACACATACATATAAAAATATGAATACACCCAGTGAATATTATTAGTTATCAATGAAAGCCGTATTATATCAAACTATAAATACATTGGGGAGTAGAAAGTTTTTCTCTGTATAATAGGTGGCCAAGATGAGTCAGGGGGTCATTAGTAGTTATATTGTTCTAGAGATTCATTAACCCCTTCAACCCCGGCCCTGTTTTCACCTGCCCAGGCCATTTTTTGCAAATCTGACGTGTCACTTTATTTGGTAATAGCTTTGTAACACTTTGGCCCCTTCCAAACGAGAGAGTTTTCCGCGCGGGTGCAATGCGTGATGTGAACGCATAGCACCCGCACTGAATCCTGACCCATTCATTTCAATGGGTCTGTGTACATGAGCGTTGTTTTTCATGCATCAGTTCTGCGTTGCGTGAAAATCACAGCATGTTCTATATTCTGCGTTTTTCACGCAGCCCTGGCTCCATAGAAGTGAATGGGGCTGTGTGAAAAACGCATTGCATCCGCAAGCAAGTGCGGGTGCAATGCGTTTTTCACTGATGGTTGCTAAGAGATGTTGTTTGTAAACCTTCAGTTTTTTATCACGCGCGTGAAAAACACATCCAAACGCATTGCACCCGCGCGGAAAAAAATGAACAACTGAACGCAATCGCAGACAAAACTGACTGAACTTGCTTGCAAAATGGTGCGAGTTTCACTGAACGCACCCTGAACGCACCCTGAACGCATCCAGACCTAATCCGTCACGCTCGTGTGAAAGAGGCCTTTTACTTGTCCAAGCCATTCTGATATTTTATTCTCGTGACACATTGTACTTCATGATAGTCATATACTTGAGTCAATATATTTCACCTTTATTTGTTAAAAAATCCCAAATTTACCAAAAATGTTTAAAAATTCCCAAATTTTCAAATTTCAATTTCTCTACTTTTATAATAGATAGTGATACCTCATATAATAGTTATTACTTGACATTTCCCATATGTTTACTTCATGTTTGGATCATTTTGAAAATTACATTTTATTTTTTGGGCACGTAAATAAAGGCTTAGAAGTTTGGAAGCAAATCTTGAAATTTTTCATAAAATTTCCAAAACCCACTTTTTAAAGACCAGTTCAGGTCTGAAGTCACTTTGTGAGGCTTACATAATAGAAACCACCCAGAAATGACCCCATTTTAGAAACTAAACCCCTCAAGGTATACAAAACAGATTTAACAGACTTTGTTAACCCTTTAGGTGTTCCACAAGAATTAATGGAAAATGGAGGTGAAATTTCAGAATTTCACTTTTTGCGCAGATTTTACATTTGAATCCATTTTTTTTCCAGTAACAAAGCAAGGGTTAACAGCCAAACAAAACTCAATATTTATTACCCTGATTCTGCGGTTTATATAAACACCCCACATGTGCTCGTAAACTGCTGTACGGGCACACGGCAGGGCGCAGTAGGAAAGGAGCGCCATATGGTTTTTGGAAGGCAGATTTAGCTGAACTGGTTTTTAGATGCCATGTCCCATTTGAAGCCCCTCTGATGCACCCCTACAGTAGAAACTCAAAAAAGTGACCACATTTTGGAAACTACTGAATAAGGTGCAAGTTTTATTGCTACTATTTTGGGGTGCATGTGATTTTTAATTGCTCTATATTAAGTTTTTTGTGAGGCAAGGTAACAAAAAAAGTCACCGTTTTGTCACCGTTTAAATATTTTATTTTTTAACAACATTCAACATTCATCTGACTGGTTAGATTATGCGCTATTTTTATAGAGCAGGTTGTTACGGACACAATGATATCAAATATGTCTAATTTCTATGAAGATTGTTTCAGTTTTACATAATAAAGCATTTTTTAAAACAATAATTTAGTTTTTTTTATCCATTTTTATTTTTTTCTATCGATTGTCTTGTGCAGTTTATTATTACACTTTATGGGGCAAGGTGACCAAAAAATTGGTTGTTTTGGTGCAGTTTTTATTTATTTATTTTTACAGCGTTCACCTGAGGGATTAACTCATGTGACTTTTTATAAAGCAGATCGTTACAGACGTGGCAGTACCTAATATGTCTACTTTTTCTTATTTATTTAAGTTTTACACCATAATAGCATTTTTGAAACCGAAATAATGATATTTTAGTGTATCCATAGTCTGAGAGCCATAGCTTTTTTATTTTTGACCGATTCTCTTAGGTAGGGTCTAATTTTTTGCGGGATGAGGTGACGTCTGATTGGTACTATTTTGGGGGGCATGCGCCTTTTTGATCACTTGCTGTTGCAATTTTTGTGATGTAATGTGACAAAAATAGCTTTTCTTTACATTTTCTTTTTGTTTTACAGTGTTCACCTGCGTAGATAGGTCATGTGATATTTTTATAGAGCTGGTTGTTATGGACATGACGATACCTAATATGTATACTTTCATAAATTTATTTCACTTTAGCACAAAAATTGCATTTTTGAAGCAAAAAATAATCATATTTTAGTGTCTCCATTGTCTGAGAGTGTTTTTTTTATTTTATGACCGATTCTCTTAGGAAGGGTCTAATTTTTTGTCGGATGAGGTGACAGTTATATTGGTACTATTTTGGGGGGCATACCCTTTTTGATCACTTGCTGTTGCAATTTTTGTTATGTAATGTGACTTTGTTTTTATTTTCACCCTTTATTTTTTTATTTTATTTTTTGGGTGTTCATCTGAGTGGTTAGGTCATGAGATATTTTTATAGAGCTGGTTGTTACGGACGTGGCGATACCTAATATGTGTATATATATATATATATATATATATATATTTATTTATTTTTTTGTATTTCACTTTAGCACAATAATAGCAGTTTTGAAACAAAAAAATGGTGTTTAGTGTCTCCATGTTTTATTTTTGGGGCGATTGTCTTAGTTATGGGCTCATTTTTAGTGACTGTTTTATTGATACCATTTTGTGGGACATACGCCTTTTTGATCGCCTGATGTTGCACTTTTTGTGATGTAAGGTGACAAAAATGGCTTATTTTTACACCGTTTTTATGTTTTTTTTATGGTGTTTATCGAACAGGGTGGATCATGTGATATATTCATAGAGCTGGTCATTACAGACGTGGCGATACCTAATGTGTGTGTGGGGGGGGGTTTCTGTTTTTTATTATAAAATAAGGGAAAAGGGGCGTTTTTTTCTTTTCTTTTTTTACTTTATCAATTTTATTACTTTATTAATTTTATTAAGAACACTTTTTTTGAACTTTTTTTCTTTACTTTATTTCTGATCACTTTTGGGGGTCTGATCCCCTCTGCAATGGATTTCAATACATCTGTATTGTAATGCATTGCCTGTTAGTGTATGACACTGAGGCTTGATCTCCGATGCTCCCGTAGAAGGCAGGTCCCTATGCCATGCAAGGCACAGAATCGGGCTGCCTTGTCACGCATCGGGTCCCCGCCACAGCAGCACGGGGACTCGATGCACCTCCTTATCCAACCCGGTCAGCGTGGACCGCAGCATAGAAGGGGTTAATCCGCTGGCATCGGCTTTTACAGGGACCAGGGACTGCCGGGTCCCTGCAGTGATCTAGTGCACACCGTTCCGGTGCATGCGCGATCACGATGACGTACTATTACGTCAAATTGCGGGAACGCAGTGGTGCCAATGACGTAGTAGTACGTCATGTGTCGGGAAGGGGTTAAGACCAAAGGGAATGAGGGAATTAAAATGAAAAATCCAATACATTTCCTTTCGGCATAAATATTGAAAGGATTTAGGGACCCATTCTACAGGGGTTATGCTCAGGAATGGACTTGTGCAAAGTGTATAGAAACACTGTGTTTCATGTATTGTTTTGTGATATTAGAACGATGAGAGTTAATGCGGTCCCTCAGGTTCTGGGTGGTGCGGCCCACATATTGAAGTCCGCATGGGCACTGCAGCATATACGCTACATTGGATGTACTACAGTCCATGTGGCTACGAAGTGTGAGGTTGTAATCTCCACTTCTTTCAACTCATCACTTATTATTGAACAGCATTTACAGCGTTTACGTCTACATTTAAACAAACCGCTAGGTTCAATGGTGGTGATTGTCGTGGTGTTGGTCGATAGGCTAAGTTTGGGGCAAGATGGTGCCAACATCTTTAAAGACCTTGCAATACGGAATGTGAGGTGTGGTTGCGTAGCTACAACATCACCTAAAATGGGGTCTTTCAGTAGGATAGACCAATGGTGATTTAATATTTCCTTAAATCTGTGGTGAGCTGAATTAGAACGGGTTAGGAAGTTATATTTATATTTGTTGTCATCCCCTATTTGTGATGTAGTGGGCTGATCTTTGCTATTAGGCCTTTTTTGTTGTTTTCAAACAATCTGATTGATTTTCGTTTTCAGTTTTTCTAAGAGAGTCTTCAATCAGCCCTTTGGGGCAACCCTTCTCTAGAAATCTTGTTTGTAGGATTTCTAGTTGTTTCTGCATCACCTGTTATTGGAACAATTCCTTCTTATCCTTCTCATTTGGCCATATGGGATATTCCGTTTCGATTTATGGTAGTGATAGCTTTTGTAGTCAAGATAGCTGTTAGCATCTACTGTTTTGAAGTGTGTACTCGTTTCGATTCGGTTCTCATGTATTGATAGTTCCAGATCTAAGAAGGTAGCGTTATTGGGGTCTATGTGGGCAGTGAAAGCCAAATTCCAACCGTTGTAATTTAAGTTCATGACATATTGGTCCAGGGCATGGCGTTCACCTTTCCAGATAAAAATTATGTCATAGATAAAACGTTTATAAAGTAGGATATTGGGATGGTGTAAAAGACCAATTGTCTCCTCAAAGGTTTGTGTAGGATGGGGCGAATTTCGTCCCCATCGCAGTGCCTCTTTGTTGAATATAAAATACATTATCATATTTAAAATCGTTATGGTTAAGAATAAATGTGATAGAATCTAAAATAGCTTCCTCTCCATAGATCCCTTTATGCCTTCTACACAGAGGAACTTTATCTACTGCATCTATGCCCAGCTCATAGATATTATTGCTGTATAGTGCTGATACGTCTAGGGTGACCCAGAACATATCGCTTGACCAATGGATCTCATCTAATAATGTGATAAGGTGACTGGAGTCTCTGAGGTAAGCCGGTAAATTAGCAACATATTTTAGCAGAATGTTATCCACATAAGCTGAAAGGTTGGAGGTTATGGAGTCGATGCCGGAAATAATAGGCCTACCTAGTGGGTTGTACAGTGTTTTATGGATTTTTGGGAGGAAATAAAAGTAAGGTATGGAGGGGTGCTCTATTAAGAGGAAATTCCTCTCTTGTTTACTTAATGTTTATTGTGCATAACCCATCTGCAACAGATCAATTATCATTTTCTTATAGAGATCTGTAGGGTCTGCTTGCAGTTTTTGATAGTAGTTGGTATCTGAGAGAATGTTTAGGGCCTTTTTATTATAGTACTCAGAATCCATGATTACTACCCCCCCACCTTTGACTGCATTCTTGATGACAATCTCCCTATTTTTGGCTAGCCCAGCGATGGCTTTCTGTTGGTTGTTAGAGAGATTATGGGTGTATGTGGGGGTTAATTCACTGTTAATCAGGGAAAATGTAGCTTTTAGATTATCAAGGACTAGATTATAAAAGGTCTCAAGGCCCTCTGCTGTCTAGGGGATAGAAGGTGGATTTGCGTCTAAGTGAGGGCGAGATTGAGGCATTAATTATATCCTCAACGAGAAGTTTCATATCCTTATCCTCCAATTCCCAATTGTCCACTGTCATCATGTCTGAGTCTAAGGATGCAGTCAAGGGTCCGGGATGGGGGGGGGGGACAACGGTGTTGTTTGACAATGTAATGTCACTGTAGAGTTTACGAATGAAGCTGTTCAAATCTACAAATAGTTCGAAGTCCGGTCCACTGGTAGGGCAAAAAGAGAGGCCCTTACTAAGAACTTCTATTTCATCTCTTTGAAGTATATGATTGGATAGATTAAAAATACCATTGGATTTTAGAGTACTGAGGGAATTAATAGAGGTCAGGCTAGGCAGGGTTTTGCTTTTTTGGATGCGTGATCGCTTTTGGCCTCCTCTACATCCTCATCTTCTCCGTTTGATCTTTCCTTTCTTTTGGTTTGTTTCAGTGTAGTTACTGGATTGTAGAAGTGAGCGATTTTATCCTGGGGGCGAACATATGATGGAATGGGTATTTTGGATCGGACTACCATATTTTGTGATAGTAGAGGTGTGAGGAGTTGAATACTTGACAGTACGGACCGTGTTGGAGTTGGATAGAGTTGATTTAGTGGAGGGTTCTCAGATAAATTGGGAGGTAAGGCTAAAAAAGGCTTCAGTTCTGAGTTGGAGTCTGAATCGCTGTATGTTTAAATATTATGGATATCAAATGACAGGGAGTGGGGAAAGGAAGTAGAATCACTCATATTAGTGTGGGGTGAGCTTACGTCCTGGCTTGGAGTGGTGTTTGAATTCCTATCATGGCTAGTAGGGGGTCTAGTGTCCCTCGTGATGGTGTGGGATGAAGTAGCATCCTGGCTCAGGGTGGTAGCATTATTGTTCACATTATTAATAGTGCTGTTATGGGATGTTGGAGTAGAAATGGTATGGATAGGTGTATATTGGACCGTAGTGGAGTGTGCTGATGGATGGGTATGTCCAGTTGGATAGGGTGGGGGTGTAATGGCTGGGTTTGGCCCCTTCTGGGCGCCAAAAGGTAACGGAATGGGGTTGGTGGAGGTCATGATGGCCATTGGAGGAACTTGATGAGCATTAGAATCTACCGGTGGCATTTGGGAGTGACTATCGCAAGTGCTATTGTAAAAGGTTCTATTCTTAACCGTGACATTATAATTGAATGGTATGGGATGATCTGGATTTACTTTTGAAGTGTGGTGGGGGTTGGACTGATAGGGTGGGTGGGGATATGGACGGCATTCTCCTTTCCCACGTCCGAATGCGGCCAGTAGTATAGTCTGAAATGTCCCTTATTAGTTTGGTGCATTTCTTCCTTACTAGGGTATAGTCTAGTTTACGAAGTGTGAATCTACCTGGGGATATCGTGGTGGGGGCTGGTGGTACAGTAGTTGTTTGTCATGGTGGAACACAAAGTGACATTGTTTAACATAATGTTTTGCATAAAGATTTACGCAAATGTTCTGGTTCTGATCAATGGTCAGATAGGTTGATACACTGCTCCAAATTAGATAGATACGTGCATGCACGGCAAGAGAAATAACACTGACACGCTATATAAGGTCAAAGCATAACTCTAATTTATTAGATGGGGGCTTCACATTATATACCCTCCATATAAGTGGGAGGAGTGGGCTCACATGATTGGTCTTTTAACAAGAAGGAATGTAAACAGGAAATAAGTTTAAGGCATATGTATGATAGACTCAGAGGAATTCCTGACAGTTTCAAGTCTTCGCTGCAAATAGTTTCAATCATAGAATGCATACTGGGGGTTGTCTCTCGGACAGACACCATTTTGTAAGTGACAAGCAAGTGTCGATTATATTCCATAACAGTCTCCCCTTGGATTCTTGATTTGTAGAACTTTCCCTGTCTAGTGAACCCCTGGGAATACCATTCGCAAATCCTCTTCACCCACAGTGGCGACAACCTACCCCTTTTGGGTAGACTTCCGGTTAATCGGACTTATGATAGTACCCTGGGATTCATCTTTCCCTATCTCGGTACAACATCGTAATTGGTGGGGGAACTTGTGTTGAATTCTTTGGTTTCCATTACTTCTTCACCATATAGCAGCATGATGGGCTGTTCAGTAGTTAAAGTCACATTTTTTTCAAATTTTTTTTGCACTCAGGGTACAATGCAACATAACACTACTGACATTAATACTAGCATCAAGACTATCACCAGACCTATCTGGGTGAGGAAGGATTTCCAATTTTTTAACCATCCAAAGTACTCATCCCATGGGTCTGTTATCCCTGAGTTACATTTTAATTCCTCTGATAGGTTAGTAAGCTTGTGTATTGCTTCAGTTACCTTCCCTTTGGGTCCGGTGTTATCTGGGATGTAGGTGCAGCATGTTTCCCCAATCATTTTACAAACTCCCCCAGTCTCCGCTAGGATCATATCTAGGGCCATCCTGTTCTGAAAGGCCACAGCAGAAGTAGCCTCTAATTGTTCTGCAATTCCTTTTAGGGCATCACGGGTGTAGTTTACAAATCTTTGCTGATTATAATATATGTAGTTTATCCAGTCGACGTTCTTGTTGATTGTCACCATTGGGAGTAGGGATTCAAATCCAGCTGCCACCTGATCTCTGGCCTTAAACTCGTTGTGGACACCCCCTTGGGACTCCTATTGCATCTATATACACATGTGGGTCAAAGCTCCCCTATGGGGAGGCCTCCCTTTTTGACCTCCCTAAATAGGTTTCTTGAGTATACCCTCTAACTGTGGGGTCATCTTCTTGTATGTGAAGGGGCATTATGGCTTTCGCTAGGGCGCATTCACCAGACCAATTGCCTTCTAACCTAGTTCTTATTTTTTCATCTCCAATAGATGTCCCCCAAAGATAACCTCTGATTCTGTGTTTCAGTGGACAGGTTGCTGTAGGATGAGCAGTACCCCTCTGTGAAGTTGCCCAAGAATCTCTGACTGCCAGGGTTGAAGTAACAGGTGTAGTTTCCGGGGTATATGGTTATGCCTTCACCTGGCTTGGGGGTTATTACTACCAGGGGGTATTTTCTCTTCCACTTTTCACAGGCACAGTCATTCAAGCTAGTGTTGGTGTATAGGCTGAGAAAGCAGCTTTCAGTCTCAGGAAGCAGATGCAAGGGCACTGTGCCTAGGTGTGGGCGTGCCTCCCCCGCACATGTAACAGTTCGTCTTATTGTGTGCGTCAGCATTGTATTTCATCCATTCTAACCACAGGTTGGTGTCATAAAATCCTGTCTCGGAGGCCATAGTATCTTCAAAAGTGGGGTCTGCTATTGCTGTCATCTGCCTAAGGCTGAGTTCACGCGGGCGTGACGGATTTGCTCAGGGTGTGTCTCGGGTGTACTGCGGCAAACCCGCGCGAGTAGGTACCCAATTGCAGTCAGTTTTGACTGCGATTGCGTTCCTTTGTTCAGTTTTTATCGCGCGGGTGCAATGCGTTTTGCACGCGCGTGATAAAAAACTGAATGTGGTACCCAGACCCGAACTTCTTCACTGAAGTTCCGGTGTGGGTACGGTGGTATGTAGATGTAATTATTTTCCATTATAACATGGTTATAAGGTAAAATAATAGCATTCTTTAATACAGAATGCTTAGTAGAAGGTCAATTGAGGGTTAAATTTTTAAAAAAAAATGAACTCGCCTCCTCCAATTGATTGCGTAGCTGCCGGTCTCCTATTCTTTCTTCAGGACCTGTCAAAGGACCTGTGGTGACGTCACTGAGATCATCACATGGTCCATCACCACGGTGATGTACCATGTGATGTGACGTCACCACAGGTCCTTTAGCCGGCAGCTCATGATTAAAGAAGTAAGAAGAGATCACCTGCTTGCGGATGCTTGCAATTTTCACTCAGCCCCATTCACTTCTATGGGGCCTGCGTTGCATGATAAACACACAATATACAGCATGCTGCGATTTTCACGCAACGCATAAGTGATGCGTGAAAATCACTGCTCATGTGCACAGCCCCATAGGAGTGAATAGGTCCGGATTCAGTGCGGGTGCAATGCGTTCACCTCACGCATTGCACCCGTACGGAAATCTCACCCGTGTTAACTCAGCCTAAGGGCGGTAGTGTAGGGTTTAGACGGACCATTCTCTATCTTTGTGAGATTATGTAGGTCTTTCAGGTGGAACATGCCCTTGTCCCCAGCAGTTACCCCCACCCAAGTGCCTATAAGGTACAGTACAGACCAAAAGTTTGGACACACCTTCTTATTCAAAGAGGTTTCTATATTTTCATGACTATGACAAGTGTGGATTCACACTGAAGGCATCAAAACTATGAATTAACACATGTGGAATTATATACATAACAAAAAAGTGTAAAACAACTGAAAATATGTCATATTCTAGGTTCTTCAAAGTAGCCACTGCTTTGCACACTTTTGGCATTCTCTTGATGAGCTTCAAGAGGTAGTCACCTGAAATGGTTTTCACTTCACAGGTGTGCCCTGTCAGGTTTAATAAGTGGTATTTCTTGCCTTATAAATGGGGTTGGGACCATCAGTTGCGTTGTGGAGAAGTCAGGTGGATACACAGCTGATAGTCCTACTAAATAGACAGTTAGAATTTGTATTATGGCAAGAAAAAAAGCAGCTAAGTAAAGAAAAACGAGTGGCCATCATTACTTTAAGAAATGATGGTCAGTCAGTCCGAAAAATTGGGAAAACTTTGAAAGTGTCCCCAAGTGCAGTCACAAAAACCATCAAGCACTACAAAGAAACTGGCTCACATGCGGACCGCCCCAGGAAAGGAAGACCAAGAGTCACCTCTGCTGCGGAGGATAAGTTCATCCGAGTCACCAGCCTCAAAAATCGCAGGTTAACAGCAGCTCAGATTAGAGACCAGGTCAATGCCACACAGAGTTCTAGCAGCAGACACATCTCTAGAACAACTGTTAGGAGGAGACTGTGTGAATCGGGCCTTCATGGTAGAATATCTGCTAGGAAACCACTGCTAAGGACAGGCAACAAGCAGAAGAGACTTGTTTGGGCTAAAGGAACACAAGGAATGGACATTAGACCAGTGGAAATCTGTGCTTTGGTCTGATGAGTCCAAATTTGAGATCTTTGGTTCCAACCACTGTGTCTTTGTGCGACGCAGAAAAGGTGAACAGATGGACTCTACATGCCTGGTTCCCACCGTGTAGCATGGAGGAGGAGGTGTGATGGTGTGGGGGTGCTTTGCTTGTGACACTGTTGGGGATTTATTCAAAATTGAAGGCATACTGAACCAGCATGGCTACCACAGCATCTTGCAGCGGCATGCTATTCCATCTGGTTAGCGTTTAGTTGGACCATCATTGACCCCAAACACACCTCCAGGCTGTGTAAGGGCTATTTGACCACGAAGGAGAGTGATGGGGTGCTGCGCCAGATGACCTGACCTCCACAGTCACCGGACCTGAACCCAATCGAGATGGTTTGGGGCGAGCTGGAACGCAGAGTGAAGGCAAAAGGGCCAACAAGTGCTAAGCATCTCTGGGAACTCCTTCAAGACTGTTGGAAGACCATTTCAGGTGACTACCTCTTGAAGCTCATCAAGAGAATGCCAAGAGTGTGCAAAGCAGTAATCAAAGCAAAAGGTGGCTACTTTGAAGAACCTAGAATATGACATATTTTCAGTTGTTTCACACTTTTTTTGTTATGTATATAATTCCACATGTGTTAATTCATAGTTTTGATGCCTTCAGTGGGAATCTACAATTTTCATAGTCATGAAAATAAAGAAAACTCTTTGAATGAGAGGGTGTGTCCAAACTTTTGGTCTGTACTGTATGTCCCTGCGTCATTGGGGCTGGGGTTTTCTATTGTGAGGGTAAGTGGCATGTTGGAGCCTGTCTGTCCACTTGGGTGGCATCATCCTCTCTTTAACAGTGTCATGCGGGTAAGCAAGGATTTACCAATTTTGTATTTTTTTGTCTCTGACACTCTGAGGTCTGTATCCTCATGGGTCACCCGTGTTCCACCCAACTGCTCCCCACGAGTTATACTGTTCCCCATACTGGTTATCAGTGACACAGATGTATGTGGATCTATGGCTGCCTGTTTGGTACATGCTACATTGCCATACTGGCATTGGGCACAATAATAGACTGCAGTAATCGAATTTGAAGGTAGCCACGTGAGTACTGGAGGAATTAAACCAGAAAGTGGTCAATATGTAGCAATCCTTCTCTTTTTGCTGGGTGAGGGACACTTATCCTCCTGTCTTTGGAAGATTCTGTGTATATGTGACTTTGTAGGCTTCATGCAGATTCAGCGGTGGTTCCCTCGATATCTGAAGCTGGCACTCGTATTCTTTTGCAGTGTGATGCATTGATCCAGTTAGGTCTCCCCTCGAGTTTTACAGAAGTTGGGGTGGTTAGCAGCACCTGGTAAGGTCCCTCGTATCGTGGTTCGAGGGTGCTTCTGATATGCTTCTTGACCACCACCCACTCTCCAGGTTTCAGAGTGTGGCTTCCTTCTAGGGAGTTAGGATCTGGAATGGAAGAGAAAACGTGTGCATGGATGTTAGACAATTGTTTACTCAGAGCTATCACATATTTGGCAACATTCATAATGCATTTGCAACTGTTGCGGGAAATACTGTCCCATTCTTGGCCCTGTCCCAAATAGGGTCTCGTATGGTGTCAGTTTGTGTGGAGGCCTTGGTGTGTGCCTAATTGAAAAGAGTGCTATAGGCAAGCACTGAACCCAATTGAGCCCTGTCTCCCTGGTCATCTTCAACATTTTTTACTTCAACACCCCGTTTAATCTTTCAACTTTGCCTCTGCTGTGGAGCCTGTAGGTGTGATATGCCAGGTGCGACCCTACCATTTCCCAAACTTCTTGGGTTAATCTGGCAGTGAATGCTGAGACCTGATCACCGTCAATGACCTCAGTTACTCTGAACCTACAGACAAGCTCCTGCATCAGTTTTTTTTGCAGTAGTAGTTGCTGTCTGATTTCGAACAGGGTAGGCTTCTGGCCACCCAGAGAACAAGTCTATCACTACCAGCACATATTGAAACCCTTGGCACATTGGCATCTGGATGTGGTCGATTTGTATCCTCTGAAGGGATATAAGGCCTTTGGGAGACATTTCTGGGGCGTGGGGTTGGTTCTACCTGGATTACACTCTGCGCTGATGAGGCACGCTTGAGTATGTCTCACCAGGATGGGGGTGATCCCTGGGGCCACCCATATTTTATTAGTTCTTTTGTGATGGTTTTGGATTGGTGGGTGGACCCATGAGCTATTGCAGCTATTAGGGGATAGAGAGTTCTGGGTAGGCATACTCTATTTCCCTGTGTCCAGAGTCTGGATTCTTCTTCGAGGGCTGACTCTTTCAACCAGGTTTCCTTTTCCCTGGGAGTGGCCTGTTTCTGCATTTGTTTCAGTAGGTCCCATGTGACTTCCTCTTGCTCCAGATCTTCTTGTACTGTCATGATCTGTTCTGTCTGGGCTCCTTCCTCATCCATTGCTTCTCTCTTCGCTGTTTGATCAGCTAAGGCATTTCCTCTGGCCTCAGGAGTGTCAGTTCATGTATGGGCCTTTACCTTGATCACTGCCACTTGAGTGGGCAGGAGTACTGCTGCCATTAGGGCTGCTACTGCTGAGGCATTTTTGATTGGGGTTCCTGCGGCTGTGATGTAATCCCGTGCCTTCCAAATTAGTCCAAAGTCAGGAACCACTCCAAAGGCATATCTGGAATCCGTGTAGATATTAGCGGTGGAATCTTTTGCCATGAGGCAGGCTTCAGTGAGGGCAATGAGTTCAGCCTCCTGTGCTGACTGGTCTGGGCGCAATTGTCTCGCACACAGCACTTCATGCTCACTAGTGACTGCCATGCCTGTATGGAATTTCCCTTTGTCATCGGCGTACCTTGAGCCGTCCACAAAGAGAATCCAATGAGGGTTTGTCAGAGGAGTGTCTTGGGCCAATGGTGGTATCCCTACTTTAGCTTCCATCATTGTGATGCAATCATGACCCTGTTCCTGGTAAAGAGTCAGTTGAGGTCCATAGATCTTCTTCAGCATGCAGATCAATAAAATCTTCAGAAGCTTCTCCTGAATCTCTAGTATAATCCCCCCTTGGAAGAGGAAGGAGTGCAGCAGGGTCAAGGATGGGACATTTCTGAATGGTGACATTATCTGGCAGGAGCAGACTACACTGCAGCCAGAGGTGGCATTGTGCAGTGAGGTGTATAGGTTGTGTCTGCTGGAGAATGGCAGAGATGTCATGCGGAACCAAAATAGTGAGGGAGTGCCCAAGCACAACGTCAGATGTGATATCCAGAAGAGAGTTGGCAGCATGGACAGCTCTGACACAGGAAGGGGCAGCTCTGGCTACAGGGTCAAAGTAGTAGCCCAGCGGTCTGCTGCATCCACCATGAGTTTGGGTAAGAACTCCAGTAGTGTGACCTTGACGTTCCATGACATACAGCCTAAACGGAAGACTGTAGTTAGGAATCCCAAGGGCTGGAGCGGTTGCAATTGCTGTCTTCAACTTGTCAAAGGACTCATTAGCCCCCCTTGTTAACTGGAACGGAGAGGTTGCATTCCGGGGAATACAGTCATATAGGGGCTACATCAGCACTGAGGCATCGGGGATCCAGGGTCGGCAGTAGGAAATGTTTGAAACTGCCTTTTTCCTGGAATCCGTCAAGTGTTTACTACCTTGGGCAATACAGTGGCCAAGAAAGACTTGCTTGGGTAAACACAATTGGAGTTTGGTTTCAGATACTTTGCAGCCAGATTCGGCCAGGAACTGTAGGAGAGAGATTGAGCTGGCCAAACATTCCTGAAAGCTTGAAGCACAAAGGAGGAGGTCATCCACATATTGTAGGAGTTCGACCTCTGGGTTGTATGCCTGCCATGATTGGAGCACAGAGGACGTGGCTTTGCTAAAGCATGAGAGGCTATTCTGTGCTCCCTGAGGCATCATAGTCCAAGTGTATTGCTTGCCTGCATGTGTGAATGCGACAATCTTTTAATTATCTTTTTGGCCTTGCAGACAGTGTTGTCGCTTATCACACATGCCAATGTCATGACGTCACTCCCCCCTTCCAGCTATGGCCCCTGTCTCTCACTCTAGTATACTTTGTAGATCTGACCACGTACACCCATATGTCTTGTATATTTGATCTAATTTACGGTAAAACAGCATGGGTTGGGTTTCGAGGTCCGGCAACTGACTGACAATTGAATATAGCTGATTTGGTGTGAATGACACATATCATCCTCCTCCTCCTTCTTCCCGACCATCACTTGAACAACCTGCTGCGGCAGACTGAATGTGCCATCAGGATTTATCATGGAATAGAGTGCTTGAACTTGTGGGCTTACAGGCAGGATGGAGGGATCTGGGTTACCAGGGGTTAACAGTCCATCCGTGGGCATCGGCTGGGAATATGACGGTGTCTCATGCAGAACTGTGGGTAGGGGGTGCCGGGGAGCTACAGAAATGTGGCTATGTGGGTGTAAAGCACCACATGCGAGGCACGTAACACTGTAGGGAGGATTCCGTTGCCCACATATGGCACAGGTCCACCCCCCCTTCTTCTTGATGACACCATAATTATAAGGTGGCTGCCCACGCATACAGTAATATCTTCCTGTCTTTTCATTATTTGTCTGTTCTTCCCTCCATCCGTTCAAATTCTTTGCTGCAGTCAAGCCACACCTCCACTGCATTTACTATCTTTTCATCAGCAAGTTTGCCTTTCTTCTCATTTAACAATGCTCTCCTTGTATCAACACAAAGAGTGCCACCTTTACACATCTCATAATGTTTCTCCAACCTGGGTAGACACTTGACGAAGCGTTTCCTTCTCTTGTCCGCCACGTACTGCTCCGGTGAGCAGTATCCCTTCGGGACACTTTCAACATTTCCCATAATGTAATATCTCCTGGAGCCGTCTAGTCCATGACCTGTGCTTGCACCCTGTGTTCCTGAACTACCTGAGTTCTTCTTTGAGTCAGACACGTAGTACACCATTGGACCGGTTCTGACCACCTTCTCCCCTTCTACTATCCGGACAGACGCCTTTGGCTGTACCGCGATGTAGGCAAATGAGGTAGGCTTCCTTATTTTGTAACTCTGTAGTTTATACACAGGTGCTCAAGGTCATAACGACGTCAGAACAACACATAAAACACAGTGTATCAAGATCTCATCAATTGCTGTGGGGTTCTTACTTGCGTGCCCTCAAAGGTGCCCCAACTGCCGCCGCACCCCTTCCTCAGACAAAAGACAAGAGGCTACACCAGGGGACACAGTATAGGCAAGATTACTCTGTTTTCTTACCTCATATCATGGGTAGCGATCCCGGTGTCCGTTGGTGCGCCCCTCCTACGTCTGATCTCCGGGGGTACGGGAACAGGGGGGTCCAACCTTCGAGCCTCACGCTGGGCACCAACATTTTCTGGTTCTGATCAATAGGTAGGTTGATACACTTCTCCAAATTAGATATATATACGTGCATGCACGGCGAGAGAAATAACACTGACTCTCTTTATTAGGTCAAAGCATAACTCTAATTTATTAGGTGGGGGCTTTACATTATATACCCTCCATATAAGTTGGAGGAGTGGGCTCACATGATTGGTCTTTTAGCAAGAAGGAATGTAAACAGGAAATAAGTTTAAGGCGTATGTATGATAGACTCAGAGGAATTCATGACATTTTCAAGTCTTCGCTGCAAATAGTTTTAATCATAGAATGCATACTGAGGGTTGTCTCTTGGACATACACCATTTTGTAAGTGACAAGCAAGTGTCCATTATATTCCATAACACTTATTGACCAGTAATATGATCATATTCGTTGAACATTCATCTGAAATTTTTAACCACTCTGATATAAAGTAATTATCGTTAAAGAAGGTGGGTTTCACTGGCAACTGCAACCCTCTTGAGATCATGTTTAGGTAGAGATAAATATTAAGGAAATACCAGTCTATTTCATGGTGTAAGAAATCCTGTGTAATCTTACTTAAATTATAACTGTCATTGGTGGGTACAGGAATATCCTTAGATTGTATGGGCCAGGTTTGTTAAATCCCACTTTTCATTTGGGTTGACAGGAATTTTGAGTCTTGTCATTTCATCATATATTCTTTTAGGTAGGTTGGATAGATCCTCTAATAGGTAGGTCAATAGTCCCGAGTCAGCTTCTTTGGCTTCAACCGGTTCGATGGGGTCCCGGTCCATGGTATATTGATGAAAGAGAAAAAAAATAAAGAATAGGGAAATGAAAAAAAGATGAGTTAAGAAGCGCCAAAGAGACTATTAATGGGCAGGAAGATATGGTTAAAAGGAGGTGGATATAGGGTAGTTTGAGTACCGTTCCTGAGGCTGCACCCTCTAGACAGCAGTGTACAGAACTACACTGCAGAGTTTGTTCAGAAATGAGGAAAAAACTAAAATAAGTGCTTGTATTCCCCCATATAGCTCAAGTGGTGTCAGAGGAGGGAAGGGAATGGCACAGGGGCGCCAAGAGAGTGGTATAGTCAAGAATAGGACTATTTTGAAATGTGGACTTAACGTATTTCTACCAAGTGAATGATGTTAGAATATTTAAATATTATAACGAATGGGGGACTTACTTCACCAGGGAGGGAGGTATAGGATAAGCATAAAACACCTATACCTTCTCCTCCCCTGCCGAGGTCGCTCGTCAGATGTTATGAATTTGCCTCCACATCCCAAAAGAATGATAACCAGGGTTCCAAGTGGAGAATTCTTTATTTGGTCAAAAAAGCTCAACGTGTTTCGTGGTATATCCTCCTTTCAAATATAACAGAAGAGTGCAACACACCTAATAGGGTAATCAATAAAAGCGGTGCCAGTATCTCACTTAACCAAAGTGATAAATCGATAAAAAAATAAACACACCACAGCACTTCCAATAGGTGAAAATAGTGGGATCCTTTTATTCACCCATGTGTGCAATGTTTCGGTCCACTTGCTGGGACCATTTTCAAGCAATACATCTCAGTACAAAGTGCATGTTTATAGGGTCACAACATATTTGCATAGATAAGTATCAATCAAGTATACATAGTCAAATATCTTAAAAAAGAGCAGTGTATACAGGTCCTTCTCAAAAAATTAGCATATTGTGATAAAGTTCATTATTTTCTGTAATGTACTGATAAACATTAGACTTTCATATATTTTAGATTCATTACACACCAACTGAAGTAGTTCAAGCCTTTTATTGTTTTAATATTGATGATTTTGGCATACAGCTCATGAAAACCCAAATTTCCTATCTCAAAAAATTAGCATATCATGAAAAGGTTCTCTAAACGAGCTATTAAACAAATCATCTGAATCAACTAATTAACTCTAAACACCTGCAAAAGATTCCTGAGGCTTTTAAAAACTCCCAGCCTGGTTCATTACTCAAAACCGCAATCATGGGTAAGACTGCCGACCTGACTGCTGTCCAGAAGGCCATCATTTACACCCTCAAGCAAGAGGGTAAGACACAGAAAGAAATTTCTGAACGAATAGGCTGTTCCCAGAGTGCTGTATCAAGGCACCTCAGTGGGAAGTCTGTGGGAAGGAAAAAGTCTGGCAGAAAACGCTGCACAACGAGAAGAGGTGACCGGACCCTGAGGAAGATTGTGGAGAAGGACTGATTCCAGACCTTGGGGGACCTGCGGAAGCAGTGGACTGAGTCTGGAGTAGAAACATCCAGAGCCACCGTGTACAGGCGTGTGCAGGAAATGGGCTACAGGTGCCGCATTCCCCAGGTCAAGCCACTTTTGAACCAGAAACAGCGGCAGAAGCGCCTGACCTGGGCTACAGAGAAGCAGCACTGGACTGTTGCATGTCATTCGGAAATCAAGGTGCCAGAGTCTGGAGGAAGACTGGGGAGAGGGAAATGCCAAAAATGCCTGAAGTCCAGTGTCAAGTACCCACAGTCAGTGATGGTCTGGGGTGCCATGTCAGCTGCTGGTGTTGGTCCACTGTGTTTTATCAAGGGCAGGGTCAGTGCAGCTAGCTATCAGGAGATTTTGGAGCACTTCATGCTTCCATCTGCTGAAAAGCTTTATGGAGATGAAGATTTCATTTTTCAGCATGACCTGGCACCTGCTCACAGTGCCAAAACCACTGGTAAATGGTTTACTGACCATGGTATTACTGTGCTCAATTGGCCTGCCAACTCTCCTGACCTGAACCCCATAGAGAATCTGTGGGATATTGGGAAGAGAAAGTTGAGAGACGCAAGACCCAACACTCTGGATGAGCTTAAGGCCGCTATCGAAGCATCCTGGGCCTCCATAACACCTCAGCAGTGCCACAGGCTGATTGCCTCCATGCCACGCCGCATTGAAGCAGTCATTTCTGCAAAAGGATTCCTGACCAAGTATTGAGTGCATAACTGAACATAATTATTTGAAGGTTGACTTTTTTTGTATTAAAAACACTTTTCTTTTATTGGTTGGATGAAATATGCTAATTTTTTGAGATAGGAATTTTGGGTTTTCATGAGCTGTATGCCAAAATCATCAATATTAAAACAATAAAAGGCTTGAACTACTTCAGTTGGTGTGTAATGAATCTAAAATATATGAAAGTCTAATGTTTATCAGTACATTACAGAAAATAATGAACTTTATCACAATATGCTAATTTTTTGAGAAGGACCTGTACATTCAAAAAGAATAGTGCTGTATAATAAATAACATTGTGCACATAGACAAATGTAAAGAAATTGTCCATATACTTCAGTACTGAAAAAACACCAACATATTTCATAAGTGATAAGAAGTGATTAGTCTTCACCTGTGTATTAAAAAAAAGGGCCAAGGATGGAGTCGGGCGCGCTCACCTGTCAGTGAACTTCACATGATGAACTTGAAACTCGAGGATACAGCGTTGCGGATGTCAAACTGCGCATGATAGTGATGGTCACTCGTAACAGTCACGTAACTAATCACATAATCAGTCACATGAGCGGAGAGTCAGGTAAAAAGTAAACAAAGTAATAACAGTAGAAAGCCAGCCTGAATAAAGGACAATTCGCCCTAAGGTAATATAGCTGAGGATGTGCTGTCTGTCGACGCACCATCCTCCAGTGCATGTAGGTGAAAAACATGTAGAGGCAAGCGTCAGCTGCTCTCGGCATGCATCGCCCACACATTGGCTAACCTATAACAGGCAATAGTGTCCTAGGTGGCCGCAATAAATACAGTAAAGATGAGATCATCCTTAGAGCGCAGTATGTGACGAGAATCAACAGACAGATGCCTCGATATAACAGACTTTGTCGCTAGTATCCAGGAGATCATCCATCCACCTGGTGAGCTGGACCCCTCCATCCAATGGTCCTAAAGTAGTGAAAGTTAAAAAATATATTATTACTAGAAAAAATATATTATTAAAAGAAAAAGAACAGTTTTTTCAATACATCAGCTGACAAAGACCAGGTGGGGCAAGGGATCATATGAATAACCAGGGTTTGTATTCAACATTTAAGCCCCCTGGTTTAATTGTTTGTAGTTTGAATATCCACTTGGATTCACGCTTCTTTAACATTTTAATACGTCTGAGGTTGTAATCTCCACTTCTTTCAACTCATCACTTTTATTATACAACAGCATTTACAGCGTTTACACCCACATTTATCCCCTTAGGGACACAGCCTTATTTCACCTTAACCACCTCCCGACCGCCTAACGCGCCGATGCGTCCGGGAGGTGGTTGATTTACTCCTCCTGGACGCATCGGCGCATCATCTCGCGATACCCGAGATTTCCTGTGAACGCGGTCACGCAGGCGCGCGTGCTCCCAGGAACAGAAGGTAAGCGAGTGGATCTCAGCCTGCCAGCGGCGATCGCTTTTTTTTAACCCCTAACAGGTATATTAGACGTTGTTTTGATAACAGCATCTAATATACCTGCTACCTGGTCCTCTGGTGTTCCCTTTTGTTTGGATCGACCACCAGAGGACACAGGTAGCTCAGTAAAGTCGCACCAAACACCACACTACACTACACCCCCCCCCCGTCACTTATTAACCCCTTATGAACCCCTGATCACCTATGATCACCCCATATAAACTCCCTGATCACCCCCCCTGTCATTGATCACCCCCCTGTCATTGATCACCCCCCTGTCAGGCTCCATTCAGACGTCTGTATGATTTTTACGGATCCATGGATACATGGATCGGATCCGCAAAACACATACGGACGTCTGAATGGAGCCTTACAGGGGGGTGATCAATGACAGGCGGGTGATCACCCATATAGATTCCCTGTTCACCCCCTGTCATTGATCACCCCCCTGTCATTGATCACCCCCCTGTAAGGCTCCATTCAGACGTCCGTATGATTTTTACGGATCCATGGATACATGGATCGGATCCGCAAAACACATGCGGACGTCTGAATGGAGCCTTACAGGGGGGTGATCAATGACAAGGGGGTGATCACGCATATAGACTTCCTGATCACTTCCCTGTCATTGATCACCCCCCTGTAAGGCTCCATTCAGACGTCCGCATGTGTTTTGCGGATCCGATCCATGTATCCATGGATCCGTAAAAATCATACGGATGTCTGAATGGAGCCTTACAGGGGGGTGATCAATGACAAGGGGGTGATCACCCATATACATTCCCTGATCACCCCCCTGTAAGGCTCCATTCAGACGTCCGCATGTGTTTTGCGGATCCGATCCATGTATCCATGGATCCGTAAAAATCATACGGACGTCTGAATGGAGCCTTACCAGGGGGATGATCACCTATATACACTCCCTGATCACCCCCTGTCATTGATCACCCCTCTGTAAGGCTCCATTCAGACGTCCGCATGTGTTTTGCGGATCCGATCCATGTATCCATGGATCCGTAAAAATCATACGGACGTCTGAATAGAGCCTTACCAGGGGGGTGATCAATGACAGGGGGGTGATCAGGGAGTCTATATGGGTGATCATCCCCCTGTCAGTGATCACCCCCCTGGTAAGGCTCCATTCAGATGTCCGTATGATTTTTACGGATCCATGGATACATGGATCGGATCCGCAAAACACATGCGGACGTCTGAATGGAGCCTTACAGGGGGGTGATCAATGACGGAGGTGATCAGGGAGTCTATATGGGTGATCACCCCCCTGTCATTGATCACCCCCCTGTCATTGATCACCCCCCCTGTCATTGATCACCCCCCCCCCTGTAAGGCTCCATTCAGACATTTTTTTGGCCCAAGTTAGCGGAAATATATATTTTTTTGTTTGTTTTTTTCTTACTAAGTCTCATATTCCACTAACTTATGTCAAAAAATAAAATCTCACATGAACTCACCATACCCCTCACGGAATCCAAATGCATAAACATTTTTAGACATTTATATTCTAGACTTCTTCTCACGCTTTAGGGCCCCTAAAAAGCCAGGGCAGTATAACTACCCCACAAGTGACCCCATTTTGGAAAGAAGACACCCCAAGGTATTCTGTGAGGGGCACGGCGAGTTCCTAGAATTTTTTATTTTTTGTCACAAGTTAGCGGAAAATGATGATTTTTCTTTTTTTTCCTTTTTTCCTTACAAAGTCTGATATTCCACTAACTTGCGACAAAAAATAAAAAATTCTAGGAACTCGCCATGCCCCTCACGGAATACCTTGGGGTGTCTTCTTTCCAAAATGGGGTCACTTGTGGCGTAGTTATACTGCCCTGGCAATTTAGGGGCCCAAATGTGTGAGAAGAACTTTGCACTCAAAATGTGTAAAAAATGGCCTTCGAAATCCGAAAGGTGCACTTTGGAATATGTGCCCCTTTTCCCACCTTGGCTGCAAAAAAGTGTCACACATCTGGTATCGCCGTACTCAGGAGAAGTTGGGGAATGTGTTTTGGGGTGTCATTTTACATATACCCATGCTGGGTGAGAGAGATATCTTGGCAAAAGACAACTTTTCCAATTTTTTTATACAAAGTTGGCATTTGACCAAGATATTTCTCTCACCCAGCATAGGTATATGTAAAATGACACCCCAAAACACATTCCCCAACTTCTCCTGAGTACGGTGATACCAGATGTGTGACACTTTTTTGCAGCCAAGGTGGGCAAAGGGGCACATATTCCAAAGTGCACCTTTCGGATTTCGCAGGCCATTTTTTACACATTTTGATTGCAAAGTACTTCTCACACATTTGGGCCCCTAAATTGCCAGGGCAGTATAACTACCCCACAAGTGACCCCATTTTGGAAAGAAGACACCCTAAGGTATTCCGTGAGGGGCATGGCGAGTTCCTCGATTTTTTTATTTTTTGTTGCAAGTTAGTGGAATATGAGACTTTGTAAGAAAAAAAAAATTAAAATAAAAATCATCATTTTCCGCTAACTTCTGACAATAAATAAAAAGTTCTATGAACTCACTATGCCCATCAGCGAATACCTTAGGGTGTCTACTTTCCGAAATGGGGTCATTTGTGGGGGTTTTCTACTGTTTGGGCATTGTAGAACCTCAGGAAACATGACAGGTGCTCAGAAAGTCAGAGCTCCTTCAAAAAGCGGAAATTCACATTTTTGTACCATAGTTTGTAAACGCTATAAATTTTACCCAAACCATTTTTTTTTGCCCAAAATTTTTTTTTTATCAAAGACATGTAGAACAATAAATTTAGCGAAAAATTTATATATGGATGTCGTTTTTTTTGCAAAAGTTTACAGCTGAAAGTGAAAAATGTCATTTTTTTGCAAAGAAATCGTTAAAATTTCGATTAATAACAAAAAAAGTAAAAATGTCAGCAGCAATGAAATACCACCAAATGAAAGCTCTATTAGTGAGAAGAAAAGGAGGTAAAATTCATTTGGATGGTAAGTTGCATAACCGAGCGATAAACGGTGAAAGTAGTGTAGTGCAGAAGTGTAAAAAGTGGCCTGGTCATGAAGGGGGTTTTAGCTAGCGGGGTTGAAGTGGTTAAGGACCAGGCCATTTTTGGCAAATCTGACCAGTGTCAGTTTAAGTGCTGATAACTTTAAAACACCATTCTGAGATATATCTTTTTTTGTCACATATTGTACTTCATGACACTGGTAAAATGAAGTCAAATTTTTTTATTTTTTTATTTTTGCATTAAAAAATACCTAATTTACTCAAAATTAAGAAAAATTAGCAAATTTCAAAGTTTCAGTTTATCTACTTCTGTAGTACATAGTAATATCCCCAAAATTGTGATGACTTTACATTCCCCATATGTCTACTTCATGTTTTAATTATTTTGGGAATGATATTTAATTTTTTGGGGATGTTACAAGGCTTAGAAGTTTAGAAGCAAATCTTGAAATTTTTCAGAAATTTACAAAAACCCAATTTTTAGGGACCACTACAGTCACTTTGAAGTCACTTTGCGAGGCTTACATAATAGAAACCACCCAAAAATTACCCCATTCTATAAACTACACCCCTCAAGGTATTCAAAACTGATTTTACAAACTTCGTTAACCCTTTAGGTGTTGCACAAGAGTTATTGGCAAATTGTGATGAAATTTGAGAATTAATTTTTTTTTGCCTAATTTTCAATTTTAACCCATTTTTTCCACTAACAAAGCAAGGGTTAACAGCCAAACAAGACTGTGTCTTTATTGCCCTGACTCTGCCGTTTACAGAAACACTCAATATGTGGCCGTAAACTACTGTACGGCCACACAGCGGGCATAGAGTGGAAGGTGCGCCATATGGTTTTTAGGAAGGCAGATTTTGCTGGACTGGATTATTTATACCATGTCCCATTTGAAGTCGCTCTGATGCTCCCCTAGAGTAGAAACTCCCTAAAAGTGACCCATCTAAGAAACTACACCCCTCAAGGTATTCAAAACTGATTTTACATACGTCATTAACCCTTTAGGTGCTGCACAAGAGTTATTGGCAAATGAGGATGAAATTTGAAAATTTAATTTTTTTGCCTAATTTTCCATTTTAACCCAATTTTTCCACTAACAAAGCAAGGGTTAACAGCCAAACAAGACTGTATCTTTATTGCCCTAACTCTGCCGTTTACAGAAACACCCAATATGTGGCCGTACACTACTGTACGGCCACACAGCAGGGCGTAGAGGGAAAGGTGCACCACTTGGTTTTTGGAGGGCTGATTTTTATGGACCAGTTTATTTACATCGTGTCCTGTTTCAACCCCCCTGATGCACCCCTGGAGTAGAAACTCCCTAAAAGTGACCCCATTTTGGAAACTAGAGGATAAGGTGGCATTTTTGGGGGGACTATTTTTAGGGTACATATGATTTTTGGTTGCTCTATTGTCGGAATATTTATGATGTCTCCGATTGACAGTCTATATTATTTATGTGAATAAATTAAAATCTGTAATAAAGGAGATTATAATTTAATATCATAAATATCAAGCTAAAACAAGCTCGTGATCTGCGTTGAATTGAAGACAAAACCCAGTTACAGACAAAATATATATGTAATTTATTAATACAGTTTTTAGTGCAAAATAATATATATAAAAATTGGTGATAATAAAATTCAATCAATGATATGCAAAATAGTGATAAAGTAAAAAAAAATTGAGAATATATATATATATATATATATATATATATATATAGAGAGAGAGAGAGAGAGAGAGAGAGAAGAAAAAGTCCAGTGGGAGCACCAACCAGACATGGTTGAGGAAGGCTCTTGTGAGCCGAAACGTCGCAAGACTTGCCATATTATGGGTGAATAAACTACTGCTGATTTTATCACTATTTTGGAGTGCAGTCCTACTTCTTCGTTTCATATATATATATATATATATATATATATATATATATATATATATATATATATATATATACACACAAGTATGCCTTCTTATAATGATACCCCTCAATTATATTTTAAATCAATTAAATACTTGATTTCTCTCAGCCGTCAAATGTCTGATTAAACCCAAATCTGGTTTATCTTTTATCTATACAAATATATATATATATATAATGAACCATACCGGTCTAGAACTGAATTCAATTCCTTGGAGATAATACCGTGTTTTCACCAGTATATTTTCAATCTCCCTGTATTGGATTAATTTTCAGGATGATGCTGCAGGTACACCCCAATCTTATTCCAAAACAGATACTATACACAAGGTATGGTTAATTGAATATATATAGATATGTATTATATTAATTAATTATCCTATTAAATATAGGAGGTTATACTATATCAAAATGTCAGCAAGCAGAAATCAGTTTCAATGGCTCTAAGATGGCTGCCTCCAATGACTGAAAAGGTGGTCAGGGCTGGATCTGGTCTTTTGAAGATGGTCAGAGAGAGAGCTAGAGAGCTCTAGAGATCGATCCTTCTGTCAGCCCATACCATCTTTTTATCCTATCTTAGAAAGGGCTTGGTCAAGTTTTATCATTAACTAGTGACCTCACTCTATAATCAATAGAACCTCCCTAAATCTTTATGTTACCCTAACACTAGATGGCACTAGTACGCCATACAAAAGTCGAAGCACTCACTTATTTCTCTTATTTATATACTAGCAATAAATGTTATCTAAGGTTTCAAACAAAACCTTGATGAGATCTTGAATAGACAATGACTTTTATACTTAGTCAACCACCATACTCTTATATATATATACAGGGAGTGCAGAATTATTAGGCAAGTTGTATTTTTGAGGATTAATTTTATTATTGAACAACAACAATGTTCTCAATGAACCCAAAAAACTCATTAATATCAAAGCTGAATATTTTTGGAAGTAGTTTTTAGTTTGTTTTTAGTTTTAGCTATTTTAGGGGGATATCTGTGTGTGCAGGTGACTATTACTGTGCATAATTATTAGGCAACTTAACAAAAAACAAATATATACCCATTTCAATTATTTATTTTTACCAGTGAAACCAATATAACATCTCAACATTCACAAATATACATTTCTGACATTCAAAAACAAAACAAAAACAAATCAGTGACCAATATAGCCACCTTTCTTTGCAAGGACACTCAAAAGCCTGCCATCCATGGATTCTGTCAGTGTTTTGATCTGTTCACCATCAACATTACGTGCAGCAGCAACCACAGCCTCCCAGACACTGTTCAGAGAGGTGTACTGTTTTCCCTCCTTGTAAATCTCACATTTAATGATGGACCACAGGTTCTCAATGGGGTTCAGATCAGGTGAACAAGGAGGCCATGTCATTAGATTTTCTTCTTTTATACCCTTTCTTGCCAGCCACGCTGTGGAGTACTTGGACGCGTGTGATGGAGCATTGTCCTGCATGAAAATCATGTTTTTCTTGAAGGATGCAGACTTCTTCCTGTACCACTGCTTGAAGAAGGTGTCTTCCAGAAACTGGCAGTAGGACTGGGAGTTGAGCTTGACTCCATCCTCAACCCGAAAAGGCCCCACAAGCTCATCTTTGATGATACCAGCCCAAACCAGTACTCCACCTCCACCTTGCTGGCGTCTGAGTCGTACTGGAGCTCTCTGCCCTTTACCAATCCAGCCACGGGCCCATCCATCTGGCCCATTAAGACTCACTCTCATTTCATCAGTCCATAAAACCTTAGAAAAATCAGTCTTGAGATATTTCTTGGCCCAGTCTTGACGTTTCAGCTTGTGTGTCTTGTTCAGTGGTGGTCATCTTTCAGCCTTTCTTACCTTGGCCATGTCTCTGAGTATTGCACACCTTGTGCTTTTGGGCACTCCAGTGATGTTGCAGCTCTGAAATATGGCCAAACTGGTGGCAAGTGGCATCTTGGCAGCTGCACGCTTGACTTTTCTCAGTTCATGGGCAGTTATTTTGCGCCTTGGTTTTTCTACACGCTTCTTGCGACTCTGTTGACTATTTTGAATGAAACGCTTGATTGTTCGATGATCACGCTTCAGAAGCTTTGCATTTTTAAGAGTGCTGCATCCCTCTGCAAGATATCTCACAATTTTTGACTTTTCTGAGCCTGTCAAGTCCTTCTTTTGACCCATTTTGCCAAAGGAAAGGAAGTTGCCTAATAATTATGCACACCTGATATAGGGTGTTGATGTCATTAGACCACACCCCTTCTCATTACAGAGATGCACATCACCTAATATGCTTAATTGGTAGTAGGCTTTCGAGCCTATACAGCTTGGAGTAAGACAACATGCATAAAGAGGATGATGTGGTCAAAATACTCATTTGCCTAATAATTCTGCACTCCCTGTACTATATATTCAGCACACATATTAAAATTGATAATATAAAATCAATCTACTCATACATTGAGTAATATCAAATCACAAAGAAAGATTAGAGTCTTTCTATTCACTGAAAATCATCAAAACTCAGCACATTTCTAATACATTGTCTTATCTATGCAATTACTTTTCATTAGACCTTGGAACATCTCCTTCTCACAAAAACAGACTTGGGTAAACACTTTGGTACATATCATAAACCTTAGGTTAGCACTTTCAGAGTAAAAAGAAAAAATCCAGAACTCACCCTGCACTTTTAAAATAAGACAAAATGGTTGTCCTTTAGGCTCATGTCCATACTCTTATATATGCCTTATACTTATGGTCTTTATTCATACCCAATAGTTCTGACAAATCCCCCCCCCCCCCCTTCTTCCCACGTTAGTCAAGGATCCCCTTAAGACCTAACTGGGAGAAGGTCGGAAGAATTTTCATGTTCATCAATATTTTATCCGAGTCTTTTGTCGCATCATAAAGTCAATCCTGGAAAAGTATATTATCACAGAGATCCTGTGTCCAATGGTTTAAGCATGTAAGAAAATGCAAAACTTGGCACCAATCATGCCATTATTGCTGTGACTTTGTTCCCATACATAATGTACCAATTTGGTTCCTCTCCCAAGCTAAAATTGTGATATCCGGTATCTTCATCCAATGAATGTCCTTGGATCCAATTTCGCAAAGATTCTTGAAGTACAATGTTCTTAGCCATCATTCACAATCCTGGGACATCTGAAACACGGGTGTAGATTCGGGTTGATGATTAGTTCCGTCTTCAATTGGACCTCTCGAATCAACACCATCCGTATGATATCTGTATCTTTGTTGTCATCATCATCGCCAGGAATCACGTCTGGTTTTCGCCCGTCCTTTTTCTATAAAATAAAATTAAAGTATGAATACATATTCTTTAATCTTTTGAGATATACAGTTTCCCTAGCGCTGCTATGTAAAATTCTTTGCAAGGAAGCACCAAAATCGGAACATCTGTGAACTGAGAGAAATCAGATTAATGCAATCCTTATTCATTCTTTTGTTCAGCGTCATCATCTATGATTCTCAGTTGTGATCTCGGATGACATACTCGCAATTGATTTACATGGACCCATTTCTCGATGAAACCATCTTTGGTATTAATTTTCACCTTATAAACTACAGGGGATATTTTATCAATTACATCATACGGACCTTTCCATGATGGGAGAAATTTTCTTTCTTTTACCCGATCCCGGGCAAAATTATAGAGATACACTCTATCTCCTACCTCATATTCCTTTTTGGTAGTTTTCAAGTCATAATAAGTTTTGTTACTTACGGCGGCTTTCTCAAGATTCTTCTGCGCGAAAGAAAACGCGTGTTGAAGATACTTACGAAGGTCCTCCACATACTGATGTGTCATGGCTGCATTGATCAGGTTATGATCTGATGTGCGATACAACAGATGTTGAGGCAGTACCATTCTTCTCCCTGTCATCAGCTCAAAAGGTGACATCTGGGTAGCCGTGCTTGGAGTAGCTCTAATGGCCATGAGTACTAATGGTAACCTTATATCCCAGTCTTTACCTGACTCCTTAACATATTTCTTAAGGATGTTGACAATAGACTGCCTATAGCGCTCAATGGATCCGCTAGATGTTGGACGATAGGCAATGTGTAATTTTCTCTTCACAACCAACAATTCCACATATTGGTCATTACCTCACTTACAAAGTGTGATCCACGGTCTGAATCAATCCTTAACGGTAACCCAAATCTGGAAAATACATGGTTAATCAACAAAAATGCACAGGTCTCGGCTGTGTTATTGCGGGCCGGTAGACATTCTACCCATTTTGTAAATACACAAGTGACGGTCAACATGTATTTATTCCCTCGGGATGACCGGGTAACAGGACCAATAAAATCGATTTGGATGTCAGACCATGGTAATGAAAAACCTTTCTTCTGAAGTGGAGCACGATGTTTAGGACCTTGAGGTTGAAATTGCACACATACCAAACAACCTTGACAATAACTCTGGACATCCTTTAACATATGAGGCCAGTAGGCATAATCATGTAGTGACTCATATGTAATCTTTTCTCCACGATGACCAGCTGTAGGTGCATCATGGGCATGCTGTAACATTAAACCTCTAAATGTAGTAGGAACTACCCACTGCTGAATACCATTTTTAGAGGTTCTCATTAATAATCCATCCTGAATACTAAATTGGGATTTGGATTTCATAAGTAATCGGAGGTCTTCTTTTTGGGTATAATTATCCTCCGATATGGGATTATTATTAGGATCCTCAATATGTTTATAGAAGATTCCCAATATAAGATCTTCCTTCTGGCTTTTGATCAGATCCTCACTAGAAGATTATTGGCTCCATTGAACTACACTATTTTCAGTTTGGGCCTTAGCCTGTTGTCTAGCGATAGCGTCAATGGGAATCATCTCTAGTAAATGATCTATATTCACATGATCACCATTTATGGCTCCTTGTTTGGCTAGTTTATCAGCTAGGTCATTACCCTCTTTATCTTTATTTTGGGTTTTGGAATGACCTTTAGTCTTTTTCCAATAAATGGTTAGATCATTATGTCGGACTAGCTCATCTATGGCACAAAACAACTTGGCGTGTTTCACTGGTTTGTTATTGGACCGTAACATGTGACTCCTCTTCCATGTGGGCATATATTCTACAAAACTGTTCCGCACATAATTTGAATCAGTAACAATGACGAATTCCTTTATATTGTGCTCTATAGCAATTTTAACGGTTTGGTAGACAGCTGCTAATTCGGCTACCTGGCTACTCTTAGCACCAATACTGTAACCTATTGAAATACTCAACACAAAATGAATATACGACTGACTGGATCCAAAACTAAGGAACAAAAAGGGAGAGCCCTGCATCAGACCTGGCTCTCTCCCTTACTGCTCAGCCAATGCCAAAATCCCAATGGTAGATGATCGCATATCCTCGTACCTCGACTGTATAACACCTGAACACCCTATAATAGTGAGGGGACACGACCACCGGCTCCTTACACTAGATATGGAGGGAGTCAGGGTCACCTGGGATCCAGCAAAAAGAAAAACACAAATGAATGAACAAAACTTATCTTGTAGAAGACTCAGAAGTAGGATCAGCATGCACACACTCCAGGAAGTAATATAAACCGCAAACTGATGCACTATGGGGAGGGATTTAAAGGGATGCAATCAGTGCAACTACATGACAGCTGAGAGAGGCTAACGAGATGAGAAAATGAAAGCAAAACAAAGGAACCCCAAGGAGGAGGTTCTGAAAGGCATCTGTCAGAGCTTCTCAGATGTCTGGTGGTGACACAATCCTTGTAAAGACAAGTTCCAAGCAGTGATCCTACTGTTAGACAAGTTACCATCCCTAATTTTATCACTCTGTAGATATTGTAGGGGTTGATGGGCCGTTTCAACAATGATTTTCTCACCCTGTACAAAACTTCTAAAGTTTTGAAGCGCCCAGACTGTGGCTAGTAGAGCTTTTTCACAGTCACTAAACTTTATTTCTACAGGTGACAGGGATTTACTTGCATAAGCTATAATTTTATGCAATTTATCTTGCTTTTGGCATAGGACAGCACTAATACTAAGATTCGTAAAACCAGTTTCCAGATAAAAGGGTTTACCCCCCTCTGGATAAGCTAGACATGGGGCTTGGGTGAGTCTCCTTTTAAGCTCAGACATAGCTTGTTCCTGATCCTCCCCCCATGTCCAGGGTACACCTTTCTTTAACAATGTCAGTAACGGTTTACTAATCTCAGCATAGTTATCAATGAATTTACGGGAATAATTCATCATACCCAAGAATGATCTTAATTCACTGATGTTGGTAGGCGTTTTAGATTTCATAACAGCCTCCACCTTTTTCTTCTGGGGATTCAGGCCTTCACAGGTAGCCTCATGTCCAAGGAAATTTACCTTAGTTCGACACCACTGGGCTTTCTGTAAAGAAATTTTCACACCTGCCTCTTTCAACTGATTCAGTACATGCCTAATTTCTTGGATATGCTGGTCAAATGAAGTACTTTTCATCAAAATGTCATCTACATAAGTTAAATTTCCTCTTTCTGTGGCATCAGGCATAGCCTTATGTAAAAACACCGCAAATTATTGACCTGAATTTATGTACCCAAACGGTAGTCTAGTCCAGGCAAATTGTTCTTTACCAAAAGTAAAGGCCAATTTGTATTGGTCTTCAGGACTCACTTTGATGGTCCAATATCCCTGAGCGCAATCTAAGGTGGTAAAGATCCTAGCACCTTGCATTTGTACCAAGCATTGGTCTATATATGGCACAGGCCAGCCGGACATATGTACACGTTTATTTAGCTGACGAAGATCAGCACATAAACGCCATTGACCATTCGGTTTAAGAATTCCAAGAATAGGATTATTATAAGAACTGTGCACTGGTCTTATAATACCTCTCTCTTTGAGATTTCGAATTATTTCCGCTAGCGAGTCGTAACAAGCTAGCGGAAGACGATATTGCTTGATATAAACAGGAGGTGCCTCAGGATCAGTCTGAATCCTGGCAATGTGTATGTCAGTCAGACCACAATCAAATGAATCTTTAGCAAAGATATCCTTGAATTCTAAGAGAACTTCCTTTAGTTGTTGTCGCTCTGGGTCATTGGAGCATCCATCAGCTAATGAGATTTGTTGCTGGACCATTTCCATAAACCCTGGGAAAACTTTTGGTTGACCTATTTCATAGGTTTCCTCCAACCTGTCAGTGAGGTCATGATTTGACTTACCTGCTCATTGATTGTATGATCAAAGGTAAGGGAGGATTCCTCTACCTTACAGGTACCTTCTTCAAGATTAAAAGGATATACTGAACTAATGGTGAACAATCCTTCAGGAGAGGAATAAAATGTTTGTTCAACCAATTGTTCTTCTGTCAGATACGATTCAGGTATTAGGCCAATAATTACATTCTGAAACCCAAAAGTATAATAATCTGAATCTAATGCCATACCAATGATAGTGTCTTTAGACAAATGAACTTCATTTGGCATACCATTATTCACAATTATTTGGGTTTTAAAGGTTTGTAAATTCACCATAGGGGTATGATTTACTGAAATACCTAATTGTTGCATTCTGTTTGATAGGCATATCACTGCATCACAATTCTTTAATTTTTGGCCTTTTGACACCTGAATGGGTAACAGGAAATTATTAGTACCTCGAGGGATGATTTTATCTCGTGGCACTAATACACTGACTGCATAAGGCAGTATCTGGGATGACCTGAGTGCTTCATGTTCATCCATAAAACCATCAGGATCCCCTTTTAATCTTGTCCACAATGTGGAATTCACTATATCCACATGGATGGCAAAACGTGCCAATGTACATGGGATATCTGGGTTCATCAAGCACCAGGAATAAATGAGTAGCCAATTTTCCTGCAATAGAAATGGTTAATATACATTTTGCAATTATATTATGATCATCAGAATCATTATCCAAGTCATGTATCCAATTATCCTGTGGATTTGGATATCGAATCACTTTAGCATTGGCCACTTGATTTAGTAGATCCCTACTAATATAACTATTTTCATGGCGCAAATCCAATTTAGCCCTCTTAGTTCTTCCTAAGTCATTCACCTGTACTGGGAAGAACATCTTATCATCCACCTTTTCCATTCCCACTAGGAATTGTTCGTGACCATTAAACCCAATAGGGTCAGTAGTTTCTGGGTGTAGGTGGATTGTAAGAACATCCCCTTCCAAACAGACATCTTTTACTCGTTCAGGAGACACACATATGGTGTTATCTTCCTGTTCACCTATAGTGGAATTTGGAGTGATTTGCAGGAAAGAGACATCAGGGACTTGGCTTTTTTGGAAATGTACCTCAATGGAATCCGGCCTTTCCTCTATCACATGGCAGTTATGCCTATTGTGATAGGATTGTGATTGTTCATAATTAATGGGCATCCCCACTTGAGACCATATCACCTTATTAACAAAATCAATAACTGGGCTTAATCTTTTCAGGAAATCGATGCCAATAATTAATCTATCAATGGGCATATCCACGATCAATGTAGGATGGCTAATTACTTTGTTTCCTACTTTAAAATCCAGCCAAGCTTTACCTAAAACCTTGAGGGCATTGCCTGAGACACTTACCAGGTTAGCATTAAAACTTTTTAGAAGATACATCCTGTAATTGTTGGAAGTACTTTTGGGATAATAAAGTTGCTTGGCTACCTGTATCTATCAAGGCTATTATTGGTAGGAAATTATCAAATAATTCAACTTTCATATAATATCTATTTTCTATTTCCTGTATGGAACAAAGATATTTGGAATGATTATTGAAATTGTTTTCCTGCTTGGCAGTTATACTTGTCCTCGACTCCTCCTCCTTCCTTTTATTAGCAGGATCGTATACCTTCTTCTGTGCAGCTGAAGACTTTGTGTGCTGTAAGACAGAACAAACATGTTTCCCCTCCCCTTTGCCATGTGGCTTTGTAAGGGTTAAATTCTTTTTAAAGGGAAAGACAATTATGTTAGATTTCTCCACTTTACATACATTTAAGTCATCAACCTCTGCAACATTTGACATACTTACCTGCTTCTCCCCCTTTATATTTGGGGAGGACTCTCTACAGGAGGGGTTACCCCTAAAAAAGGATTTTTAGGGTTAGCAGTGATAGTTTTAGACAATTCCTCCATCCGCTGCATCAACATACCAAACTGATCTTGGATTTGATCCATTCGATCATATAGGTTACTTCTCTTTCTCCCATAATCTTTGGGAGATTGATTTTGGTACCGATATGATTGTGACCTCCCAGAACCGTCTGACTCAGAACCACTTTGAACCCTTTCTGGCCTACGTTGATATCCCCTATAATAATTATTTTGATATCTTTGAAAAGAAGGGAACCGTCTATTTCTAAACTCTTTCTGGTGGTTTGGGTTCTTTTCAGCAACATTTGTACCCTTATTTCCATCTGGCCTAGGCTGAATTTTATTTGGGTGGGAAGGTCTAGGAGTTTTCACCACTTCAGCATAACTGCTTTTAGGGCTTTCAAATTTTCCCTGATCTCTTTTTATGTGAGTTTCTGCTATTTTCTCACTCGCTCTTTTAGGAGACTCATCACAATTTTGTATTGCAGCATACAGAGTTGTACTCTTGGTGAGTAACCAATCCAGAGTTTTTCTGGGATGGTAATCCCTGGCCAAAATAAATTTTATTTTATTGGGAAAAGCGTCATAAAGTTACTGGACGAATTCACTACTTTCAAAATTGGGATCTTTTTCGGATAAACTATAGGCATTTTTGAGGACTGACAAAAATTCCCTGGGACTTTGATTAGGTCTACATTTCAGGGTAAATAAGGCCCTCCTTGCAGCAGTAGCAGACTTAGGCTAGTTTCACACTAGCGTTCGTCGGTCCGCTCGTGAGCTCCGTTTGAAGGAGCTCACGAGCGGACCAGAACGCCTCCGTCCAGCCCTCATGCAGTCTGAATGGATGCGGATCCGCTCAGACTGCATCAGTCTGGCGGCGTTCAGCCTCCGCACCGCTCGCCTCCGCACGGACAGGCGGACAGCTGAACGCTGCTTGCAGCGTTCAGCTGTCCGCCTGGCCGTGCGGAGGCGAGCGGATCCGTTCAGACTTACAATGTAAGTCAATGGGAACAGATCCGCTTGAAGAGGTCACCATATGGCTCAATCTTCAAGCGGATCCGTCCCCCATTGACTTTACATTGAAAGTCTGAACGGATCCGCTCAGGCATCTTGCGCACTTAGAAAATTTTCTAAGTTATTAATGCAGACGGATCCGTACTGAACGGAGCCTCCGTCTGCATTAATATGATCGGATCCGTTCAGAACGGATCCGATCAAGCGCTAGTGTGAAAGTAGCCTTATAGGGACCAAATTCAGTTTTTATTTCTGCGACCACATCTGACCAAGAATCCCTACCCATATCTCTAAGGGAATTAAAAAAATACCGGTGTTTTGGTTCAAATGCCCAGGTAATAAATTAAAGTTTCTGTATGTCCTGTTCTAAATGTAAAGTTTTCATGGCCTCCTCATATATTTCCAAATTATGGAGGATGATCCCTTTTTAGCAAATTGACCCACAGTTTCCTTGAGAAACTTGATCACTTTAGTAGTGTCTATCATGGGTTAATAAGATCTCTGTACTGAACTTTTAGAGGACCTAGGAGGTGAAATCGGTTTTAATTTAGGAAGAGAATGTTCTCTCAGAGACATGAGCTCTTCTCCATTAAAGGGGTTGTCATATATACTTTCTGCATATAATTCCCCCCTGGAATATTTTACCTTCACTCTATTAGAATCCTTAGGCTGTCTGAATTGTAAAGGGTCAGGATCCCTGTTATCTAACTCTGTTTGTAAATTTCTATTGTCCTTATACAACTTTTTACATTCCTCATCTAGATCCACCATAGACAATTGACATTTAGACAGTTCATTAGTAGCCTGACTTAATTTCCATTCCAGAGTTCTTATTACCTCTTGCTGTTGATTGTCTCTGTCATTATATTCTGATAATTTAGCAGACCATTGTGCGAATTCACCAGAAACCATGGCCGCCTTATTTTCCATTTCAGATAGATCTTTTTGAAATGTATGAATTTCCTATGCCTGTTCAACATTTTTATATTTTGCTTTTTATAATTGCTTTGCTATTTCAACAACTAAATATACAAATTCAGGCCAAGATTGAAGGATTAATGAATCCTTATCTTTCTTATGTTTAGCTTGGGAAATGTGACAGAGATAATCAGCAAACCGGGATATATCAGACCAGACATCATCTGCATATTCTACAGCTCTCTTTTCCAATTCAACCCTCCAATCCTTTAACTCTCTCTTAATATCCAACCTGTCATGCATATGACACATCACAATATGTTCAATTAATTATTGAGTCTTTCCATCATGTATATCAGTCTTTACCACTGCAGCAGCAGCCTGCATGCCTTGGCTAGCCTCGCTATTGTTCTCAGACATTTTTACTTGTTGCACTACAAGTACCACAATAACTGTATCAAATATATATTTTGCACCCCAAAATTTTGTTTCTATTACAAGCAGATCTCGGTGGGGACCTCCAGATTAATGTCGGAATATTTATGCTGTCTCCGATTGACAGTCTATATTATTTATGTGAATAAATTAAAATCTATAATAAAGGAGATTCTAATTTATTATCATAAATATCAAGCTAAAACAAGCTCGTGATCTGCGTTGAATTGAAGACAAAACCCAGTTACAGACAAAATATATATGTAATTTATTAATACAATTTTTAGTGCAAAATAATATATATAAAAATTGGTGATAATAAAATTCAATCAATGATATGCAAAATAGTGATAAAGTCAAAAATAATTTATATATATATATATATATATATATATACAATTATGCCTTCTTATAATGATACCCCTCAATTATATTTTAAATCAATTAAATACTTGATTTCTCTCAGCCGACAAATGTCCGATTAAACCCAAATCTGGTTTATCTTTTATCTATACAAATATATATATATATATAATCAACCATACTGGTCTAGAACTGAATTCAATTCCTTGGAGATAATACCGTGTTTTCACCAGTATATTTTCAATCTCCCTGTATTGGATTAATTTTCAGGATGATGCTGCAGGTACACCCCAATCTTATTCCAAAACAGATACTATACACAAGGTATGGTTAATTGAATATATATAGATATGTATTATATTAATTAATTATCCTATAAAATATAGGTAAGGTTATACTATACCAAAATGTCAGCTAGCAGAAATCAGTTTCAATGGTTCTAAGATGGCTGCCTCCAATGACTGAAAAGGTGGTCAGGGCTGGATCTGGTCTTTTGAAGATGGTCAGAGAGAGAGCTAGAGAGCTCTAGAGATCGATCCTTCTGTCAGCCCATACCATCTTTTTATCCTATCTTAGAAAGGGCTTGGCCAAGTTTTATCATTAACTAGTGACCTCACTCTATAATCAATAGAACCTCCCTAAATCTTTATGTTACCCTAACACTAGATGGCACTAGTACTCCATACAAAAGTCAAAGCACTCCCTTATTTCTCTTATTTACATACTAGCAATAAATGTTATCTAAGGTTTCAGACAAAACCTTGAGAAGATCTTGAATAGACAATGACTTTTATACTTAGTCAACCACCTTGTTTATCCTTAAATCTTTTGACCAGACCTAATTAAATCAAGATACACATGACTATTCTTAAGTCATTGTTTTGGGGAAAAGACAGGGTTTGTTTACGATCACCTATGTCCACATTTCTCCATTCAAGAAAACCTCAAGGAAAGAAATAATTAACTTGTGTGTTACACTGAGATAGATTCTAAAAATGACAGAGGAATTTGTACCTCGTTTCTAATCTTAAAACTGAATATAGCTATAAGGACCATACTCATATATATATATATATATATATATATATATATATACTATATATTCAGCACACATATTAAAATTGATAATATAAAATCAATCTACTCATACATTGATTAATATAAAATCACAAAGAAAGATTAGAGTCTTTCTATTCACTGAAAATCATCAAAACTCAGCACATTTCTAATACATTGTCTTATCTATGCAATTACTTTTCATTAGACCTTGGGACATCTCCTTCTCACAAAAACAGACTTGGGTAAACACTTTGGTACATATCGTAAACCTTAGGTTAGCACTTTCAGAGTAAAAAAAAAATCCTGAACTCACCCTGGTTAATGAAGTTTGTATAATCAGTTTTGAATACCTTGAGGGGTGTAGTTTCTTAGATGGGGTCACTTTTAGGGAGTTTTTACTCTAGGGGGGCTTCAAAAGGGACATGGTGTCAATAAAAAAAGCCCATCAAAATCAGCCTTCCAGAAACCATGTCGGTCCTTTCCTTTTGCGGCCTCCCTTTTACTGATACAGCAGTTTACGACCACAAATGTGGCATTTCTGTAAACTGCAGTATCAGGGTAATAAATATTAACTTTTGTTTGGTTGTTAATCCTTGTTTTGTTACCGGAAAAAACGCATTGAAATGGAAAAGTCCCAAAAATAGCGGTTTTGGCACAGTTTATTATTATTTTTTTGACAGTGTTAATCTGGGGGGGTTAGGTCATGGGATATTTTTATAGAGGAGATTCTTACGGATGCGGCGATACCTAATAAGTCTATTATTATACCTAATAAGTCTATTACAATTATTTAGGTTTTTGAGTCATATTATCCTTTTTGATACAAAAAAAATTGAAGTCTAAGAGTAATTTTATTTTTTATCCGATTATCTTATCTGGGGGCTCATTTTTTGCGGGATGAGAGGACTGTTTTAGTGGCACTATTTTGGGGGCTATATGACTTTTTGATTGCTTGCTATTAAACTTTTTATTATGTAAGGTGACAAAAAACCTTTTTTTGCACTTATGTTTTTTTTTCTGGACCGTGTTAATCTGTGGGGTTAGGTCATGGGGTATTTTTATAGAGGAGATTATTACCGACGCAGAGATACCTAATATGTCTACTTTTAATAAATTATTTTAGTTTTTTTGGGTGTCTCAAGTCTGAGAACCAGTTTTTTTTATCCATTGTCTGTGCTAAATTGGGATATAAATTTAGTACTCCATGGAAGTGTGATACTCCCTGAAGCAACCGTCAATGCAGAGGCCCGGATGATCGGGGCACGTGTCGCACTGAGTAGTGGTGTCCTTCCGTATCCCCCTCCTGCGACACACTCTGCACTTTTTTGGGGTTCGTCCCTTCTTTCCAGTATGGGGGACCACACCTGGAAAGTGTTGGCCAGGGACAATCCGGGCGCCTACAGTTCCCGAGGTACTCCGGCCTGCTCTTTCCCGGTCCGAAAAGATTAGGGCCTTGAGGACTGCCTCATAGAACTGGAGTAATGTTCCTGTGTTGCCAGCGCTTCGGGACAGCACAAAAGAGTTGTACATGGCAACCTGTACCAAGTAGACCGCAACTGTTTTGTACCATGCCCGGGTTTTGCGCATGGCGTTATATGGCTTGAGGACTTGGTCAGAGAGATCAACTTCTCCAATATACCGATTGTAGTCGACGATACAATCGGGCTTGAGGACCGTTGCCACGGTACCTCACACATGGACAAGGGTGATGCCGTTACCATGAATTGTGGACAGCATAAGAACATCCCTCTTGTCCTTTATACCTGACCAGCAACAGTTTTTCAGTGGTAAGGGCACGGGTCTCGCCCCTGGGGATAGGTACCTGGAGGTGGTGGGCAGGGAGGCCACGTTGATTTTTCTGCACGGTCCTACAAGTGGACATGGATCTGGCGGCAAGGGACTGGAACAAGGGGATACTAGTATAAAAGTTATCCACGTTCAGGTGGTAACCCTTATCCAGCAGTGGGTGCATAAGGTCCCACACAAGTTTCCCGGTAACACCCAGAGTGGGGGGACATTCTGGGGGTTGAATCTGGGAATCTCGCCCCTCGTATACACAAAATTTGTAAGTGTACCCTGAGGTACTCTCACAAATTTTGTATAGCTTCACGCCATACCTTGCCCGCTTGGAGGGCACATACTGGCGGTAAATGAGTCTCCCCTTGAACGCAATGAGAGAATCATCAACCGCGACCTCCCTTCCAGGTACATAGGCCTCCATGAATTTTGCCCCAAAGTGATCGATGCCCGGCCGTATCTTATACAGACGGTCATGGGCAGGATCACCTCGGGGGGGACATGCTGCATTATCTGAATAATGAAGACATTTCCGGATGGCCTCAAACCGGGAGCGTGTCATGGCCCCAAAATGTCCTGGCCAAAAAGGAACCCGGGTGTTGAGCAACGAACTGTTGGGCCTACAGGTTTGTCTGCTCCACCATCAGATTTACCAGTGGGTCACTGAAAAAATGACAAAAAAAAGTCATATTCAGTGTAGCCCACTGTGGAAATCTGGATTCCTGATTGGCCTACAAAATCAGGAATCACAGGCTCGTATCGCTCTGGGCCACAGGGTCCCTAACATGGCGGTCCCCTTGCTCCGCCTAGCGGCGTCTCCGCCGCCTTGGGGGCTCATCATCATCGCTAGATGATGAGGAGGACGCGGATGACAACAGGAATGTGGGGTCATTCTCGTCCTCACTGGGACTCTCGGAGTCGAAGGCAAGCTGGGCGTATGCCTCCTCGGCCAAGAACGTCCGGCGGGCCATAGGGGAGTGTGTGTCTGCGTGTGTATGTGCGTGTGTGTAAATATTTATTTGGTGTGCGTATGTGTGGGGGCACGGGTGTTCACGAACTCACCCTAAAACTAACAGAAAAAAATAAAAATAAAAACCGCAGATCAACCGTCCAAAGTTGACCAGCGGTGGGGTGTGCGATGCGCTAACAGTGGCCGGATGCTATGAGTGCCTGCCACAGTCAGCGTACACAAAAAAATAAAAATCCTGCACCCCAAAAAAGTTGGGGGGGCAGAGGGGGGCAAGCGGCAGCACCCCTGGGGGATCTAGGATCACACAGCTGTGGTGTGGACCCCAGACACCCTAACTTAGGGTGATGCAATAAAAGTTTACCAAACTAACTTTCCCTTTATTTTCCCTGCCTAACCCAAACTTTCCCTATGCTTTCCCTATGTACCTGAAGTTCAGATGGGGGGTGATGGGGCACAGATCGGGTCCTGGGGGGCACAGATGGGGTGATGCTGGCAGCGATGGACGACGTGCAGGCAGCTCCTCTCTTCTCCGGCTCCGGAGCACAAAAGGAGGAGGAGAGGAGCGCTTGCATCTTTTGAATCCCCCTCCGGCCCGCCCCCCACCAACCAATCAGAGGCGATCCTGAGAGGTGATGTCACCATCACCTCTCAGGATCGCTGGATGGTGATTGGTGGGGTGAAATCACACCACCATCACAATCCTGTTCTGGTTATCGGGTCTTCAGAGACCCGAATAACCCGGAAACGCAGAAAACCGCAGGTCTGAATTGACCAGCGGTTTTCTGCAATCGCATACATGGGGGGGGGGGGGTCACAGGACCCCCCGGCGCATTTGCCCCAGGTGCCTGCTCAATGATTTAAGCAGGCACGGGGTTCCGGTCACTGCCCGCCGCGTGGCGGTGATCGAAAATACACGGGGCGTACTGGTACACCCTGTGTCCTTAAGTACCAGGACATAAGGGCGTACCTGTACGCCCTATGTCTTGAAGAGGTTAAACGAGCCCCTAGGTTCAATATTGGTGATGGTCGTGGTGTTGGTCGATAAAGAAAAATTGGGGGTCAGTCAGCCCATCCAGTGCGTAGGTGCGCATTGCCATGGCTGAAAGCACAAAGGCAAAAAATATACAATGCAACAGCACTCTGCATACCAAATAAAGTACAATAATGCCAAAATAATAGAAAGTATTCTGGTGCAAATGCTATGCTAATAAATTTGAGATGCTTGGCAAATCATTTTGTACAAAATTATTTGGGCCCGTCTGCCAAACGTTAAGGCAATCTCAGTAAGGCGGTTGGTCAATAGGCTAGGTTTGCGGTAAGATGGTGCCACCATCTCCTTTAAAGACCATGCTCTACGGAAGGTGAGGTGTGGTTGTGTAACTACAACATCACCTAAAATAGGGTCTTTCTGTAGGATAGACCAATGGTGATTTAAGATTTCCTTAATTCTGTGGTGAGCTGAATTATAACTGGTTAGGAAGTTGCATTTATATTTGTTGTCATCCCCTATTTGTAATGTAGTGGACTGATCTTTGCTATTAGGCCGTTTTTTTTGTTGTTTTCAAACAATCGGATCGATTTTCATTTTCAATCTTTCTAAAAGAATCTTCAATCAGCCCTTTGGGGTAACCTTTCTCTAGAAATCTTGTTTGTAGGATTTCTAGTTGTTTCCGAATCACCTGGTTATTGGAACAATTCCTTCTTATCCTTCTCATTTGGCCATACGGGATATTCTTATTTCCATTTATGGTAGTGACAGCTTATGTAGTCAAGATAGCTGTTAGCATCTACTGTTTTGAAGTGTGTACTCGTTTCGATTCGGTTCTCATGTATTGATAGTTCCAGGTCTAAGAAGGTAGCGTGATAGGGGTCTATGTGGTCTATGCTGGTGACTTTAGTAAGGGCAGTTTCAGTTGAGTGGTGGGGTTGGAAGCCAGATTGTAGTCCGTCAAAGAGGGAGCAGGAGGAGAGGTTAGAAGACAGTTCAGAATGGACATGTTGTTCAAGTAACTTCAAGGCATATGGAAGAAGTGATATGGGGTGATAATTGGACAAATATGGGTCAAGTGAAGTTTTTTTGAGGATGGGTGTAATGGTAGCATGTTTAAAACCACAGGGGAAGACACCAGAGGTTAGTGATAGGTTGAAGAGATGAGTTAGTGCTGGAATAAACACTGTTGTGAGGTTAGAGATGAGGTGGGATGGGATTGGGTCAAGTGTGCAGGTGGTGAGATATGATCTGCACAGTAGAGTGGAAAGTTTTTCTTCTGTAATGGTGGAGTAGCTGATTTTGGGAGAAGAGGACTGAGCAGTTGTGTAGAGGGTCTGTGGGGACTGTGCACTGAAGCTTTCTCTGATGTTGACGATCTTTTGTTTTGAAGAATGTTGCAAAGTCCTCAGCTGAGGTGAGGGTGGTTGCGCTGAGGGACGGAGAAGAGAGTTGAAACTGTTAGGGCTCTTTCTTACCTGCGTTCTTGTCTTCCGGCATAGAGTTCCGTCGTTGGGCCTCTATGCCGGAAGAATCCTGATCAGGATTATCCCCATGCATTCTGAATGGAGTGAAATCCGTTCAGGATGCATCAGGATGTCTTCAGTTCCGGAACGGAATGTTTTTTGGCCGAAGTATATACCGCAGCATGCTGCGCTTTTTGCTCCGGCCAAAAATCCTGAACACTTGCCGCAAGGCCGGATCCGGAATGAATGCCCATTGAAAGGCATTGATCCGGATCCGGCCTTAAGCTAAACGTCGTTTCGGCGCATTGCCGGATCCGACGTTTAGCTTTTTTAGAGTGGTTACCATGGCTGCTGGGACGCTAAAGTCCTGACAGCCATGGTAAAGGGGAGCGGGGGAGCAGCATACTTACCGTCCGTGTGGCTCCCGGGGCGCTCCAGAGTGACGTCAGGGCGCCCCAAGCGCATGGATAACATGATCGCATGGCACGTCATCCATGCGCATGGGGCGCTCTGACGTCACTCTGGAGCGCCCCGGGAGCCACGCGGACTGTAAGTATGCTGCTCCCCCGCTTCCCGCTCCTACTATGGCAACCAGGACTTTAATAGCGTCCTGGGTGCCATAGTAACACTGAAAGCATTTTGAAGACGGATCCGACTTCAAATGCTTTCCGTACACTTGCGTTTTTCCGGATCCGGTGTGTAATTCCGGCAAGTGGAGTACACGCCGGATCCGGACAACGCAAGTGTGAAAGAGGCCTTAAAAAGTTGTTTAGGGTTGCGGGACAGGGAAGATATGAGAGATGAGAAGTAGGCCTGTTCTTCATTGGCGATTGAGGATTTGAAAATGAGGAGGGATTGCTTGTATGTGGTGAAGTGATCCTTAGAATGGGATTCCTTCCATCGCCGCTCTGCAACCCTGGAAGCTTGTCTGAGTTTTTTGGTCAGGCTGGTGTGCCAGGCTTGTCTGTTGATTTTTCAGGTTTTGTTGTGTGTGGGGGGTAGCAGAGACCAGAGCTGTCTGGACAATATCAGACTTTGGGAAAGCTGGATGGAGCAGTTAGGTTCAAGGCAGAGATACCAGGGGATGAGATGAGGGAAAGATGAGGCGTGGACAATATCAGACTTTGGGAAAGCTGGATGGAGCAGTTAGGTTCAAGGTAGACATACCTGGAGAGGAAAAAATTGGGTGATAGTCAGTGATAACAAAATGATATATTATTACATTGTGGTATAATTCAATATGTGCACTTAAAGAGTCTCACTTAAAAGATGTTGCATTGAAAAGACCCATTATTTCTATCCTCGCTGCTGCCCCACCTATCCTCACCCTCTCCACTCTCCCTCCTTCATAGCTCCTAGATGGGAAAAACCCAGGCACCCAGCATTTTACACAGATAAAAAAAAAACAAAAAAAAACAACTAGTGGCATCTCCTAGAGACCCCGACAGGGGAAAGCTGACGCAAAACACGTGTCAGGGTCTGTATTGTGTATATGTTGTGAATCTTGGTTATCTAGGTGGGGGAGCCACATAGTTTGATTTTGTTTTTATTTATACTTGTTTTTCCATCTCACCTTTTCCACTACTTGCAATGCTATCACTTGATGTCCCAACATGTTTTGTGCATTCTCCATATGGTTGTGTCTGTTTTTGCAAATTTATGCATCAATTTTTTTTTTCAATTTTGAATAAAGATACATTTTTAGATATCCATTTTTGTATTATGTCTTGTGTTCTACTTGTGTTTTACAACCGTATCCCGTTTTTTTTGTGGTTTATTGCTCATTGGTACCTCCCTCCTTCATGCGGCAAGTCTGCAGATCATATGCATTAAGATGTTCAGTGATAACTGTTTTCTATGGCCCAGGTTAAATATACTACTTACAAGGTAAGAGGCATGAACACGCCCAAAAAAGGTCTCAATTGTGTCATTTTTTAATGTAAATATATAGATATGTTTTTTTCAGGAAACGCATTTCAAAGCGGGGTGAGTGTTGCTATCTCTAACAATGTACCCTTTACGCATAGCCTCACGCAATCTGACTCTGAGGGATGCTATATTTTTGTTAAGGGTAAAATAGGAGTGGATGTTGTTACACTTGCAAGTCTATATGCACCCAATAGAGGCCAACAACAATAGCTCAAACCCACAATTGGCCAAATTACATCAGTTCAATAAAGCTATCTGCATAGTGGGAGGTGACATCAATATTACCCTATCGCCTACTCTTGATACCTTCACACACTCTCCGGCATTTCTAGTGCAAATACACAGAACACTTAAAGGGCTTCTGTCACCCCACTAAACTCTTTTTTTTTGGGTACTTATAATCCCTATCCTGCGATATATATACATTATGTTATTAATCATTTTCGTTCTGTAGATAAGGCAAAAAATGTACTTTTATAAAATGCTAATTAGCTGTCTACCAGCAAGTAGGGCATCTACTTGCTGGTAGCAGCCACAAAAAACCGCCCCGTCCTCTTGTTGATTGACAGGGCCAGCAGCGATCTCCTCCTCCCGGCTGGCCCTGTCTGCATTTCAAAAATCGCGCGCCTGTCTTGATTCGGCGCAGGCGCTCTGAGAGAAGGAGGCTCGCCCCCTCAGCACTCTCTCAGTGCGCCTGCACCGATGACATCACCGAAAGAGAGCAGGCGCACTGAGGGAGTGCTGAGGAGGCGAACCTCCTTCTCTCAGAGCGCCTGCGCCAAATCAAGACAGGTGCGCGATTTTTGAAATGCAGACAGGGTCAGCCGGGAGGAGGAGATCGCTGCTGGCCCTGTCAATCAACAAGAGGAGGGGGCGTTTTTTTGCGGCTGCTACCAGCAAGTAGATGCCCTACTTGCTGGTAGACAGGTAATTAGCATATTATAAAAGTATGTTTTTTGCATTATCTACAGAACGAAAATGATTAATAACATAATGTATAGATATATCTCAGGATAGGGATTATAAGTACCCAAAAAAAAAAAAGTTTAGTGGGGTGACAGAAGCCCAACTGATACATGGCAACACATATACCCATCTACTAAAGACGATACCTTTTTCTCTAACGTGCACAACACATTCCAGGGACTGGATTACATCTTTGTCTCAGAGCGGCATATTGACTTACTGCACTCAGCTAATATAGAGCCGATCACTGTATCTGATCATGCACCAGTGAATTTATCCTTATGCTTTCAAAACTTGCAAGCTAGAACATGGTCTTGGCGCCTGAATGAGTCATTGCTGGATAGGGACGTATACTTGCAGGCAATGCAGCAGAAGCTAGCCCTTTTCTTTCAGGAGAACCTGCCGGGAGACACTTCCACCATAACAGTATGGGAGACCCATAAGGCTGTAATGAGAGGGGAATTGATCTCCCTAGGTAGCAAACTGAAAAAAGAAAGGCAAAAGCTGCTGAACTCACTGCTTTCACAGATAGCCACAATTGAGACACTCCATAAGAGGACTAAAGTTTTGAAGTCACACCAGGAGCTGGTACATTTGCGGCAACAATTGAGAGTCTTGCTCAGTATACAATCAACTAAGTCCTACCAATACTCAGATTTTATGCACATTGGGACAAGGGCACGAAACTTATGTCTCACCTCCTGAAGCAGCGTAAGGATGCCACCCTCATACAATCAATTAAGAAGGCTCAGGGCTGTAAAGTAAAGCAAACTGCCGATATTGCAGCTGCCTTTCAGAAATTTTACGCCCAGCTTTATGGTTTGAGAGAGGAGGGAGACCCAATGGAACAGGATTCTTGCAGGATCATTGATGGCTTTTTAGATACTCTGCACCTTATGAAGATCTCCCCTGAAGACCACTTGCTTCTTCTTCAATGGTAAAAGAAACTGAGGTAGCCAAAGTCATACAGTCAATGTTGTTAGGCAAAAGCCCGGGCCCAGATGGCTTCCCAGTGGGCTACTATAGGACATTTTTGTCCACCCTTCTCCCTCAAATCACAAAATGGTGTAGGTCTCTTATGTCAGGTGCCACTCTGCACCCTCAGGCTTTAGAAGCAGTTGTTAGTGTTGAGCGCGAATATTCGAATTGCGAATTTTTTTCTCGAATATCGCAATTTCGAGATTTCGCGAATATTTTGAATATCGTTCTATATATTCGCGAATTCGAATATTCTTTTTTTTTTTTTTATTATTGTATTTTTTTCTTTCCCACTTCTCTAAAGTTGTTCTTACCTGTCCTTTGGATTCCTGGCTTCCTGGCTGCTCCAGTCAGTGGCGTTTTCAACTTACTGCTATATTCCATATTAGCTAAATTACAATCTAATCTATATGTGTATTTTACGAAATTTCGCAAGTTGCGATGCGAGTAATATAACACGAAATAATCGCATGAAGATTTCAATTTAGCACTGCTATATTCCATATTCTAGCCTAATATGGAATATAGCTGTGCTAAGTTAGCACTGCTATATTCCATACTAGGCTAGAATATGGAATATAGCAGTGCTAAGTTGAAATCTTCATGCGATTATTTCGTATTATATTACTCGCATCGCAATTTCGACTTTTGCAAATGTTCTTAATATTGCTCTAACTTCGTCTTTTAGAATATTACGAATATTCTAAAAGACGAAGTTAGAGCAATATTACGAAATTTCGTAAAATACACATAGATTGTATTTAAGCTAATATACTGCTATAGTAATATTTTTTAATAGTGTACATATTTTACAAAACTTAAGTTCAGAAGAGGCAAAAAAAATTTGAGGGAAAAAAAAAGGGATTATAGCACTATATAAGCTAAATTACAATCTATATGTGTATTTTACGAAATTTCGTAATATTGCTCTAACTTCGTCTTTTAGAATATTCGTAATATTCTAAGAGACGAAGATAGAGCAAATCACGAAATTTCGTAAAATACACATATTAGCCTAGCCATAGTCAATTAGCATAGGAACGTTGCCTTATACTATCAAGATAAATAATCGCAATACGCGGAAAAAAAAATCGTATATTATTCGCGATAATTGGAATAATTACGAATATTCGATTTCGACGAATATAACACGAATATTCATTCGAATAAATCGCGAAATATCGCGAAATCGAATATGGCACCTCCCGCTCATCACTAGCAGTTGTTACTGTCCTACCCAAAGAGGGGAAAGATTCAGAGCAATGTGGGAATTACAGACCCATATCCCTTCTTAATGTAATGTCAAAATATGGGCAAAGTTTCTTGCTTCTAGGCTGAGCTCTCTTCTCCCCAAACAAGCAGGGTTTGTTCCGGGAAGGGATGGGAATCACAACTCCTGCAGGATCCTTAATGTCATTTCCTATGCAAAGGTGTCTAAACAGTCATTGGTCCTTCTTAGTATCGACAGAGAAAAGGCCTTTGACGGTGTCAGCTGGGCTTTTATGCAGAAAACTCTTTTGAGATTCGGCATCCCTACTGCCTTTGTCAACGATATTATGTCATTATATAGGTCCCCTAGCGCAAGAGTCAGAGTAAATGGTACCCCTTCTTATGCATTTCCTATTAAAAATCGGACAAGACAGGGATGCCCCATGTCCCCCACCCTCTTAGTTCTGGTAATGGAGACATTATTAAAAGCCATTAAAGAACATCTCCAAATACAAGGACTTCATCTACCTAATAAATTACCCACTTACCATACAGCTGCTTTTGCAGATGATTTACTCATCTTCTTCATAGTTAATCTCTCACGTGCCTTCCCTCTTCTGCTAGACCTTTTTGAGAAATTTTGATCCCTCTCTAACTTCAAAATAAATCACGCTTCATTCACACGTCCGTGGAACACGTTCCGTGAGATATCGGACTGGCATCCTGCTTAGTGCAGGAGCGCACAGTGTCATTGGTTGCTATGATGCCGTGCGCTTTGTGCCGCTGCCGCAGTACAGTAATACACTCATATAGATCATATGAGTGTATTACTGTACTGCGGCGGCTGCACACGTGCAAGGCGTCATAGCAACCAATGACCCCGTGCGCTCCTGCACTAAGCAGGATGCCAGTCCGATATCTCACGGACCCTGTTCCACGGACGTGTGAATGAAGCCTAAATCTGTGGAGCTCGATATAACAGCAACAGCCTCAATAGTGTCTAAACTTCACTCAGCTACCTCCTTTAAGTGGCAAACCTCACCTATCTTAGCATTAAGATTCCCCCGGACCTTACGAGGGTCTTCCATATCAATTATCCACCTCTGATACGGGAGATTCAGGCCTACTTAAAATCTCTCCAAATCCCTTATATTTCCTGGATGGGTCGTGAGAACTTGCTCCAGACCTTCATAATGCCTAAATTGCTTTATGTCCTACAGATGCTGACAAAGACCGGAGACGGTCGAAACGTCGCTTTACTTTGTTGCTGGTTAATTAAAGACCAGATTTTTTTCACCACTGGAAGAGTGATGCGGATTTTTTTTATTTGATCTACTTCATGCTGGGACCCATGGCCAGGATCCCTATCTGTGAGCACCATTACCCTTCTTAATGGCTTTTTTCCCATGTGGGGAGTTGTAGTGCTGCTTATCATTCTATTCTTCTACAGATGCTGCCGATACATGTTCACATGCACTTCTTTCGACAGATTAAGTTTGCATTTGCAACCTTCCTATGGAACAAAAAGCACGCTTAGCATATGACAGACTTGTGTTGAGGAAAGAAAATGGCGGCTTTGGTCATCCTGATCCATTAATTTATTATAGAGCAGTTCATCTAAAACAGCTCCAATTAAATTTCACAAATAACCAAGTCCTGAACTACTGAAATCTATAACGCCAGAACAGCTTGCGGGCCTGTGGGGACTGGGAGTCTCATATAACCCTCTTCTTAAAGGGACTGTGTTAGTGATATGTCACTAACACAGATCGAGAAATTCTTGGTTCTCCCTCTCCTCTCCTGCCTGCTCAACTGGTCCCATCCTTCACACGCCCGACAGTCAGGTATCCTTCCCCAATGTGGAATAGGTTCAAAATCCAGATGTTAGAATCCTTTCTAGCTGATATGGTGGAGCCTAATGGTGTGCCTCAACCCAGTGCATTAACTTCCTACACCACCAACTTCCTGTATACAGCAGAAATCTTATCCTCCTGTTAAAGGAAATATTAATATTTTGTGTTAATACCAATAATTAATATTCATAAATAGTCGTGAGTCGTCTGTTGATGACTCCGCCTATTTATTACCTTAAAAGAAACTAACTCTATTGCCTCACCTAATTACTGAACTACGTGCGGCGGATTACTATTACCGTATACTATGGCTGCGACCATAAAACCACACTGTATTAAACATACATATTGGAAAGCATTGTAAAGGGGATCAGACCCCCAAAAGTTGAAGTCCCAGAGTGGGACAAAAGTAAAAAAAAAAGTTAAAAAAAATTACGTTTCCCCCCCAAAAAATTAAAAGTTTCAAGTAAAAAAATAAATAAAAAATATATATCCTTTTGCCAACATAAAGAATATAAAAAATAAATAAAATAGGGTACACATATTAGATATCGCGGCGTCCGTATCGACCTGCTCTATAAAACTAACACATGACCTAACCCTTCAGATGAACACAATCCAAAAAATTAAATAAAAACTGTGCTAAATAAGCAATTTTTTGGTCACCTTACATCACTAAAAGTGCAACACCAAGCGATCAAAAAGGCGTATACCCCCAAAAATAGTACCAATCCTACAGTCACCTCATCCTGCAAGAAATGAGCCTCTACCTAAAATAATCGCCCAAAAAGAAGAAAAACTATGGCTCAGAATATGGAGACACTAAAACATAATTTTTTTTGTTTAAAAAATGCTGTTATTGCGTAAAAATTATAGCGAGCGATCAAAAATTCATACGCACCTCAAAATAGTGCCAATCAAACCATCTAACTAAATCGCCCAAAAACTGAAAAAACTATGGCTCTCAGACTATGGAGACACTAAAACATGATTTTTGTTTCAAAAATGAAATCATTGTGCAAAAATGCTTTGTTATGTAAAACTGAAACAAACAACCTAAAAAAGTTATATTTGGTATCGTAGCGTCCGTAACAACCTGCTCTATAGAAATACCACATGATCTAACCTGTCAGATGAATGTTGTAAATAACAAAAAATTAATACTGTGCCAAAACAGCTATTTCTTGTTACCTTGACTCACAAAAAGTGTAATATAGAGCAACCAAAAATCATATGTATATGTACAGTGACGTTGTAAGTAGAAGGTGATCCAGTATAAGGTTAATCAAAAAAATGGCGTGAAAATAATAGAAAAGCGTGAAAAAATGTAATAAAGAATTAAGGTAAAAAATTTTAAGGTAAAAAATTTGTGCAAAATTGGTGCTGGTTCACTCAAATATATATATTGTGCACAATAAAAGTGATAATCAATATTGATTATAGATTCAAATGGTGTGAGTGATATTTAGAACAGTGTCAGATATTTGCTGGTAGGAGATCTGCAGTAGTTGTTCTTCTACTCGTCAGATTTTCCAATGTTGGAACGTCCGCCCTTTAATGGTAGAGCCGGTACCTTACTGATAGTATATATATATGATATATAAAGTCTATTAAATAGTATCCCGATGCAGTCTATTCAAATAGCCATCCTGTTTGGTAAAATATATATATTCTCATACGTGGAGGAATACTTAGTATTTAGAAAGGTGTACTTTACCCCTCTTCTTCCGTTACGGTGTACTCCTTTGTGCAAGGACCTGCGTGGCGTCCCACGTGATCACTCGCCTTACCATGTGATGCTGCACGTGATGATGATGCGGGTCAACGTCACACGGTGTTGTGGTTCCTGATTGGCCAATCTTTTTTGCTGCGGGATATTTGAAGAGTTTCTCGCTGAGACGAATATGTTCTTTGCGGAAAATAAAATAATTCCAAGTGGTGAATTTCCTTTAGTCCTCACTGGTTCCTTAGACCAGACGCGTTTCGGGACACTTATGGTCCCTTCCTCAGTGGTCAAGTTGTGTTGTATCAGGAGCAAGTGAGGATTTAAATGCTGGTTGCTTTAAGGGGTGTTACCTTCAGTTTGATTGAGTTGGTTGTGAATCCTGGTCTGAATTTGGTTTATTTAAATCCTGGTATGGATTTGGTATGTAGATTGAGGTGAAAGATGCAATGAGACTGGGATGCAAATAAAATTAAAAATAAAAATAGATATAAAAAGATGAGCTGATATTTGTTCACATTGTTTGTGTTGTCCTATATTTCTCATTAAGAGTATTTTGTATTATTATTGTGAAAGATCCATAGTATATCTTGGATCTCATCCCTAGATTTATGTTAACTGTTCTTCCGCTATTTAGTGCTTGCGTTTTTTTTTGCAAATATGCGGTTACAGTGCGTTTTTTTTCCCCTTTTTTATCAAGTGTTATTTGTTACTTGAAATCAAATTAATTGATGTAAGTGAGGAATCTGATGACTGTGTCATATTTGACCACAACTTTATTATTTGGATCTTTTGTGAATGGTGTTTGTTGTAGCTTCGTTATTTTAGGTAGTATATTGCTTCCAATTGTAGTTTGATAGGTGTTTGGTATATTCTGTTCTATGTTGTATTGAGCTGGTTAGCTTTCTTGTTTGTATCTGTGTCTAAAAAGAATGTTGTACCATTGATGGTGCTCCTATGTCCATTGCGGTTTTGATGCGGTTTGTGTGCGTTTTTTCAAAATATCAGTATTATGAAATTCTTCAAGATTGTTTTGAAATTGGGATTACTTTTCTTTTTCTTATAGCTGATTAAATGGATGTCTGTTGTTATTTGGTTTAGTTTTACTAAATAACGGTAAATAGATTTCATTTTTCCAATTTCTTTGGCGATTTCTGCTATTACGTGCATCTGATGGATAATTGGAGGAAATTGTTTAGGGTGCGTGCGGGGAGAGAGGGGCCTAGATGGGAGAGGAGATAGAGGTGCTGGTAAACAGCCTGACCTCTATCTTACTTTCCCAAGGAGGCACCTCCCCACGATCACAGGAATCCAAAGATTTCCATTTCCGCGTTTAGCCCTGCCGGTATTAAGGTGTCAAATTCATAGATTCTTTTGGATTCATTTCGTGACATATTACTTATATGATTACCTCCTCTCCATGGTTTGGCAATCTTTTCGAAGGCTGTAAATTTAAGAGATGATGGGTCACTGTTATGGTATATTTTGTAATGTTTGTAATGTACAAAATATACCATAACAGTGACCCATCATCTCTTAAATTTACAGCCTTCGAAAAGATTGCCAAACCATGGAGAGGAGGTAATCATATAAGTAATATGTCACGAAATGAATCCAAAAGAATCTATGAATTTGACACCTTAATACCGGCAGGGCTAAACGCGGAAATGGAAATCTTTGGATTCCTGTGATCGTGGGGAGGTGCCTCCTTGGGAAAGTAAGATAGAGGTCAGGCTGTTTACCAGCACCTCTATCTCCTCTCCCATCTAGGCCCCTCTCTCCCCGCACGCACCCTAAACAATTTCCTCCAATTATCCATCAGATGCACGTAATAGCAGAAATCGCCAAAGAAATTGGAAAAATGAAATCTATTTACCGTTATTTAGTAAAACTAAACCAAATAACAACAGACATCCATTTAATCAGCTATAAGAAAAAGAAAAGTAATCCCAATTTCAAAACAATCTTGAAGAATTTCATAATACTGATATTTTGAAAAAACGCACACAAACCGCATCAAAACCGCAATGGACATAGGAGCACCATCAATGGTACAACATTCTTTTTAGACACAGATACAAACAAGAAAGCTAACCAGCTCAATACAACATAGAACAGAATATACCAAACACCTATCAAACTACAATTGGAAGCAATATACTACCTAAAATAACGAAGCTACAACAAACACCATTCACAAAAGATCCAAATAATAAAGTTGTGGTCAAATATGACACAGTCATCAGATTCCTCACTTACATCAATTAATTTGATTTCAAGTAACAAATAACACTTGATAAAAAAGGGGAAAAAAAAACGCACTGTAACCGCATATTTGCAAAAAAAACGCAAGCACTAAATAGCGGAAGAACAGTTAACATAAATCTAGGGATGAGATCCAAGATATACTATGGATCTTTCTCAATAATAATACAAAATACTCTTAATGAGAAATATAGGACAACACAAACAATGTGAACAAATATCAGCTCATTTTTTTATATCTATTTTTATTTTTATTTTTATTTGCATCCCAGTCTCATTGCATCTTTCACCTCAATCTACATACCAAATCCATACCAGGATTTAAATAAACCAAATTCAGACCAGGATTCACAACCAACTCAATCAAACTGAAGGTAACACCCCTTAGAGCAACCAGCATTTAAATCCTCACTTGCTCCTGATACAACACAACTTGACCACTGAGGAAGGGACCATAAGTGTCCCGAAACGCGTCTGGTCTAAGGAACCAGTGAGGACTAAAGGAAATTCACCACTTGGAATTATTTTATTTTCCGCAAAGAACATATTCGTCTCAGCGAGAAACTCTTCAAATATCCCGCAGCAAAAAAGATTGGCCAATCAGGAACCACAACACCGTGTGACGTTGACCCGCATCATCATCACGTGCAGCATCACATGGTAAGGCGAGTGATCACGTGGGACGCCACGCAGGTCCTTGCACAAAGGAGTACACCGTAACGGAAGAAGAGGGGTAAAGTACACCTTTCTAAATACTAAGTATTCCTCCACGTATGAGAATATATATATTTTACCAAACAGGATGGCTATTTGAATAGACTGCATCGGGATACTATTTAATAGACTTTATATATCATATATATATATACTATCAGTAAGGTACCGGCTCTACCATTAAAGGGCGGACGTTCCAACATTGGAAAATCTGACGAGTAGAAGAACAACTACTGCAGATCTCCTACCAGCAAATATCTGACACTGTTCTAAATATCACTCACACCATTTGAATCTATAATCAATATTGATTATCACTTTTATTGTGCACAATATATATATATTTGAGTGAACCAGCACCAATTTTGCACAAATTTTTTACCTTAAAATTTTTTACCTTAATTCTTTATTACATTTTTTCACGCTTTTCTATTATTTTCACGCCATTTTTTTGATTAACCTTATACTGGATCACCTTCTACTTACAACGTCACTGTACATGTACTGAAGAATATAATTATTCCAGAAAAACATTTCAACTATATGACTCTACATTCAAGGACTCACTGAATAGACTCTTACAAAACTTTGAACATCAGATATAACTGTATTTAGAGTTTTTATTTTTACTTCTACCTATTCAATTTTTATCCTATTTTTTAATATATGCCCAGATAATAATTTTTTATACTTATAAATAATTAAAAATATAATTAACTAAGCCAATCGAATACCCAACTAAAACCAATAAATACTATCTATCCAACCAAATGTGAGTGTGCCATCACAATTCTGTTTTCCAATACATCACGTTCTCACGGTTTTTAGGTGTACCGGTGATTGAGCACCTCTATCCATATTGACCGACTGGTGAGCCTCAGTAACACTTCCAAAAATCATATGTACCCTAATATAGTACCAACAAAACTGCCACCCTATCCCATAGTTTCCAAAATGGGGCCACTTTTTTTGAGCTTTTAGCGGTGCATCAGGGGGGCTTCAAATGGGACATAGTGTCAAAAAAACAGTCCAGCAAAATCTGCCTTCCAAAAACCGTGTGCCCGCACAGCAGTTTACGACCACATATGGGGTGTTTCTGTAAACTACAGAATCAGGGCCAGAAATATTGAGTTTTGTTTGGCTGTTAACCCTTGCTTTGTAACTGGAAAAAAATGATTAAAATGGAAAATCTGCCAAAAAAGTGAAATTTTGAAATTGTATCTCTATTTTCCATGAATTCTTGTGGAACACATAAAGGGTTAACATAGATTGTAAAATCTGTTTTGCATACCTTGAGGGGTGTAGTTTGTAAAATGGGGTGGTTTCTATTATGTAAGCCTCACAAAGTGACTTAAGACCTGAATTGGTCCTTAAAAAGTGGGTTTTTGAAAAATTCAAAAAATTTTAAAGATTTGCTTCTAAGCATTCTAACGTCCCCATAAAATAAAATTACATTCACAAAATGTTCCAAACATGAAGTAGACATATGGGGAATGTAAAGTAATAACTATTTTTGGAGGTATTACTATCTATTATAAAAGTAGAGAAATTGAAATTTGTAAATTTGTACATTTTCCCAAATTTTGGTCAATTTGGTATTTTTTTTATAATTAAAAATAAAAAAAATGTACTCAATTTTACCACTGTCATGAAGTACAATATGTGATAAGAAAACAATCTCAGAATGGCCTGGATAAGTAAAAGCGTTTTAAAGTTATTACCACATAAAGTGACACATGTTGGATTTGCAAAAAATGGCCTAGTCCTTAAGGTGAAAAATGGCAGGGTCCTAAAGGGGTTAAAAGTAGGGTTGAGCACCTCGGAGCCTGGACTGAGAACATGGTGGACGTGTGTTAGCTTGCTCTGCTACACAAGGCCCGTGCACAGCTCATACCTTTGCTGACATCCCTACCAGAATGGTCAAAACAGGCAAAGAGAAAGCCAGAGACCTCACGAAACCCGACTTACGAGGCGTTGACATGGAGAATTTCCTCAGCAAAGCAGCAGGCACACTGGGAGACCACGCACGCAAGATGGCGCCTGAAAAACGGCGAGACCAGTCTGCTGAAGCTGACGCAGGTAGCGTCTCTGACTCGACTGTTGCTAGTGGCAATGGGACCCAGGACCGTATCACTAAACGGTTTCTGAAGCAAGCATTGTCCCACACCATCACCCCTGTGATGAAAGAACTTGCAGATATTAAAGGCGACCTGAAACAGATAGGACACAGGGTCAAGACCTTAGAGAATAACCAAGCTGCAATGATTGCGTTCAACACCCTCCTGGAGAAACGAACTGCTTCACAAGCGGAGTCCATCAACACCGCATTCACTCTCTTGCAAGAGAATCGCAGTCGAAGGAGAAACTTAGGGATCCGCGTCGTCCCTAAATCCGTCCTCTCAGACCAAATTCAGGAGGCGGTAACAGCCATTTTTTCTACTCTCCTTGGGGATGAAAGAGCGACTGCTATTGTTGAACGGGCCCACAGGGCATTGAGGCCTGTGCCCAAACCTAATGAACCCCCATAGGACATTGTATGTGGCCTGCTGAGTTATTTGGACACTGCAGCTCTATTGAAGGAGGCCAGAAGACGCGCCGACCTGCAATATGGCGGGGAGCGCATTCAACTTTACCAAGACATCTCGCCTGCTACCCTCAGCAAGAGAAGATTGCTGCGGCCTCTAACAGATCACCTGAAGGCCAACAACATCATGTTCCGGTGGCTGTTTCCATTCGGCCTGGCATTCTCCAGTAACGGTCGGAGATGTACCATCAGGAACCCTGCGGATCTAACCACAACATGGTCTATTTTTCAGATCCCGCCGATGGATATACAATCTTGGCTCCAAATTAATACCTCAGCTGACTCGTTGCCGGACTTACCGGACTCAGGGTCCTGGTCACTGCCGAAGAAAAGGAAGCCCATTGCCCGGGATAATGCCAACCCGTGAGGACTAATCGGTAACCTTCATGCTGTTCGGGAAGCCGATGCAAGTGTTTAGGTACCGTACGTTAGCGGTCACAAAAGTTCGCATCCCGATTTTATGAGGCATACACCAGTTGCTCTCTTGGTTGAGGTGAGGGGGTATGGTGATTTTACGCCTCACCATGAGAGGACATCCTATATGTGTACAACAGTACAATGGTTTATTACAGTAAGGCGATCAGGAGACTTATCACACTAATCCACATTATTGTCTCCAGAGAAGCGCATAATCGACACTGCACTCGCCTCATGTTTGACTATCAGTAGTTCAAATTGTTTTGTTTACTTTTTATATTGTGCCTTGGATGTCACGGGCCTGAAAGACCTCTACCAGGCTCGCATGTTATTACATTATTTGCTTCGTCTGGACACCCCCGCTTCTAGACAATGCCCACTATATAGAAACGGTGTGGATCTTGACATTTGGTTAGGTCTCTACTGCCTTATGTTATTGCATATCCACTCCATGTTGTTGCTAAGGTCACATTGTGGATCAAAAATGATAGCCATATGTTTTTCTGTAACCCTAATTTTCTCCTCCCCACTCTTTCCTGGCCTTTCCACCCCCACCCCCCTTCCTCCCCTCATCTCCTGCAGCATAAGGGTTGTGTATTAATGCGTTTACTATCGAGTGTTTATCATAATGACACAGGTTAACTGCACTACATTTAACGTTAGAGGCATGAATACGCCGCAGAAACGCTCCCAAATGTGTAGATTGTTACGTCAGTCTAAAACTGATAGGATTCTTACAGGAAATGCATTTTAAGTTGGGGTGTGTGCCATGTATGTCGCACCTTCACTTTAAGATGTGGTTCCACAGTACTCATGTGAAAGCTTCAAGGGGAGTTAGCATTGCTATTGCGAAAAATTTACCTTTCACTCACATGATGACACAGGCAGACCCGGAAGGGCGATTCCTGTTTGTTAAAGGGAAGCTAGGAGTAGATATGGTCACCCTGGTAAACTTATATGCCCCCAATAAAGGTCAGGGACTTTGGCTAAAAAATACACTTTCCAAGCTAGACACCTTTGCCGAAGGTAATAGAATTGCAGGAGGTGACATTAATTTAGCTCTGTCCCCATTATTGGACACCTCATCTGGCTCCTCTATACATTCTCAGCGCTCTCTGGGAGGTGTTTATGGTACACTGAAAAGAGTAGGTCTGGCGGATGCATGGAGGCTATTACACCCCACGACAAAAGATTATACATTCTTCTCGGTTGTGCATGGCACCTTCCAGAGACTGGACTATATTTTCATATCTGAGCAACACATAGACCTCATATGATCCGCCACCATTGGTCCAGTTACTATTTCAGATTACGCCCCAGTAACTCTTTCTATAAGGCCTCATGCACACAACAGTTTTTTTTCACGGTCCGCAAAAACGGGGTCCGTAGGTCCGTCATCCGTGACCGTTTTTTCGTCTGTGGGTCTTCCTTGATTTTTGGAGGATCCACGGACATGAAAAAAAAGTCGTTTTGGTGTCCGCCTGGCCGTGCGGAGCCAAACGGATCCATCCTGAATTACAATGCAAGTCAATGGGGACGGATCCGTTTGACATTGACACAATATGGTGCAATTGCAAACGGATCCGTCCCCCATTGACTTTCAATTTAAAGTCAGGAGTCCCTTTTATACCATCGGATCGGAGTTTTCTCCAATCCAATGGTATATTTTAACTTGAAGCGTCCCCATCACCATGGGAACGCCTCTATGTTAGAATATACTGTCGAATATGAGTTAGATCGTGAAACTCAGATCCGACAGTATATTCTAACACAGAGGCGTTCCCATGGTGATGGGGACGCTTTAGGCTAGAATATACAAAAAAACTGTGTACATGACTGCCTCCTGCTGCCTGGCAGGTGCTGCCAGGCAGCAGGGGGCGGACTCCCCCCCCCCCCCCCGTTTTTAACTCGTTGGTGGCCAGTGTGGCCGGCCCCCCCTCCCTCCCCTGTAGTTAACTCATTGGTGGCCAGTGGGCCCCCCTCCCTCCCCTGTAGTTAACTCGTTGGTGGCCAGTGGTCCCCCTCCCCTGTAGTTAACTCATTGTTGTCCAGTGCGGCCAGCCCCCCTCCCTCCCCTGTAGTTAACTCGTTGGTGGCCAGTGGGCCCCCCTCCCTCCCCTGTAGTTAACTCGTTGGTGGCCAGTGGGCCCTCCCCCCTCCCTCCCCCTCCTAATTAAAATCTCCCCCCTATCATTGGTGGCAGCGGAGAGTACCGATCTGAGTCCCAGTTTAATCGCTGGGGCTCCGATCGGTAACCATGGCAACCAGGACCCTACTGCAGTCCCGGTTGCCATGGTTACTTAGCAATTTGTAGAAGCATTATACTTACCTGTGAGCTGTGATGTCTGTAACCGGCCGGGAGCTCCTCCTACTGGTAAGTGACAGATCATTAAGCAATGCGCCGCACAGACCTGTCACTTACCAGTAGGAGGAGCTCCCGGCCGGACACAGACATCGCAGCTCACAGGTAAGTATAATGCTTCTACAAATTGCTAAATAACCATGGCAATTGGGACTGCAGTAGCGTCCTGGTTGCCATGGTTACCGATCGGAGCCCCAGCGATTACACTTGGACTCCGCTCGGTACTCTCCACTGCCACCAATGATAGGGGGGAGATTTTAATTAGGAGGGGGAGGGGGGGTCCCACTGGCCACCAACGAGTTAACTACAGGGGAAGGAGGGGGGGCTGGCCACCAACGAGTTAACTACAGGGGAGGGAGGGGGGGCCCACTGGCTACCAATAAGTTAACTAATGGGGAGGGAGGGGGGCACACTGGCTACCAAAGAGTTAACTACAGGGGAGGGAGGGGGGCCCACTGGCTACCAATGAGTTAACTACAGGGGAGGGAGGGAGGGGGGCCCACTGGCTACCAATGAGTTAACTACAGGGGAGGGAGGGGGGGCTGGCCGCACTGGCCACCAATGTGTTAACTACAGGGGGAGGTGGGGGGGGTCTGCCCCCTGCTGCCTGACAGCACCTGCCAGGCAGCAGGGGGCAGTCATGTACACAGTTCTTTTTGTATATTCTAACCTGAAGCGTCCTCATCACTATGGGAACGCCTCTGTGTTAGAATATACTGTCGGATCTGAGTTTTCGCGAAGTGAAAACTCAGCACTGAAAAAGCTTTTATGCAGACGGATCTTCGGATCCGTCTGTATGAAAGTAACCTACGGCCATGGATCACGGACACGGATGCCAATCTTGTGTGCATCCGTGTTCTTTCACAGACCCATTGACTTGAATGGGTCTGTGAACCGTTGTCCGTCAAAAAAATAGGACAGGTCATATTTTTTGGACGGACAGGAAACACGGATCACGGATGCGGCTGCAAAACGGTGCATTTTCCAATTTTTTAAAAGTCAATGGGTCCGCGAAAAAAAAACTGAAAACGGCACAACGGCCACGGATGCACACAACGGTCGTGTGCATGAGGCCTAAACTTCATGAATTTACCTATGCGAACAAAGACTTGGCGTTTAAATGAAACGTTGCTTGATAGCGAAGAAGACTGAAAGTCTTTACAACAAAAGCTCACCTTGTTCTTCCAGGAAATCCTAATTCGGGGAGAACTCCTCTCTCTTGGATGTAAGCTTAAAAAAGATTGACAAAAACGTATGCAATCCCTACTGTCCCAGATTACCAAGTTAGAAGCTCTCCACAAGAGAGCCAAAGTCCTCAATGTTCAGCAGGAACTTTCGCTCTTGAGAAGTCAGTTAAAAGACCTACTCAATGTACAATCAGCAAAGGCCTACCAGTACGCTAAAGTTAAGATATATGCTCATGGAGATAGAGGCACGAAATTTATGTCCCGCTTCATTAAGCAACGTAAGGACGCCTCATATATACAAGCTGGGGGTTCCCTACATGCCCAATCCCTCAAAGCTATTATAACTATTCTGCCAAAGGAAGGTAAGGACTTGGAGCAATTTGGAAGCTATAGGCCAATATCTTTACTGAACGTTGATATAAAGATTTGGGCAAAGGTACTGGCTTCCAGGTTGAGCCAACTCCTGCCCCGGTTAATCAGCCCTGAACAAGCTGGTTTTGTTCCATGACGAGAAGGCAATCATAACTCATGCAGAATCCTGTCAGCTATGACTTATGCTAAAAAATGTACTCAGCCCCTAATATTCCTTAGTATCGACGCTGAAAAAGCCTTCGACCGGGTTGACTGGGAATTCATGCAAAAACCCTTAGCTGTTTTGGCATACCTGCAGCATTTATTAAGGCAGTCATGTCACTGTATTCTTCACCGGGTGCAAGAGTGAGGGTGAATGGCACTCTTTCTTCAGCATTCTCCATAACTAATGGAACCCGTCAGGGGTGTCCACTGTCGCCCTTACTCTTTGTACTTGTTATGGAAACATTACTCCAAGCAATCCGGGAACACCCTAATATACAAGGGCTAAAGTTACCAGACCCCTTGCCGTACCCACATACGGCCGCTTTTGCGGACGATTTATTGATGTTTATTACCAATCCCCTGGAAGCGTTCCCACATTTATTGGAGGTATTTTAAAAATATGGCACCCTCTCTAATTTTAAGGTGAATTGCACCAAGTCTGAAGCCATGAATGTTTCAGCACACCCTTCGGTGATTACTAAATCACAGGGAATTACTCCTTTTAAGTGGCAGTCGTCCTCCCTTACCTACTTAGGGATTAAAATCCCCAAAGACCCTATAGATGCTTACAAAATCAACTTCCCTCCTTTGGTAACTAAAATTCAAAGCCAGCCTGCGTCCCTAGCAGTCCCATATATCTCATGGATGGGCCGAAATAACCTACTCAAGACCTTTATTATGCCACAACTATTATATGTTTTACAAATGCTACCAATTTTTGTCCCCAAAAGCTTTTTTCAGCTAATTAAAACTACCTTCTCCAAATTCCTACTGAATAAACGAAGAACGAGACCCTACGCTAGGTTGGCCATGAGGAAGGAGCACGGAGGCTTTGGGCTTCCAGAACCACACATGTATTATAAAGCAATACTTATGAAGAGATGGCTCCAGCTTAACTCTAAGAGTAGGCAAATCCTTGGTGTAGATCTGGAATTTCTCTCTTTGACTCTTCCCCAATTAGCAGGACTTTGGGGACTGAAGAAAAATGTTTCCTTCCTAGCTAACCCATTACTTCAGGGCATAGTGGTGATGATGCATTCAGTAGCAGAGGACAGGGACATCCTGGGCTCACCTTCGCCGTTAATGCATGCTTCATTGATCCCTTTCTTGTTGAGGCCCCAGACTACAAATGTGCCTCAGGTCTGGAATAAATTTAGGGACCAGACGTGGGCTGCCTTCAACACTAATATTGTAAGCAAAGGTTGGATCCCCCAACCTCCAGACATCGATACTGTAACCTCTAACTTTCTTGAAAAAGCGGAATTATTGGCGACCTGTAAGACCCTCTCTACTAATAAAAACTCAATAGGAGGACTCACATGGTTTGAAAAATTACTAGCTAGGACGGAATTACCTAGGAAGCTTGTTTCTATCCTATACAACTCACTTCTAACAGGGCAAAATAAGAGTACGCCTGCCTATATCGCTAAATGGTCAAAAGAACTAGATCTTTCACAGAAAGGGATATACTGAGAGCACACTTATGTTCCCATGGCTTTTCACGGTGTGTCAGAATACAGGAACATGACTTGAGGAGGTAAGATCTTTCCAGACCCCTATACCACACTGTTATCCCCTATCCCAATAAAACACATTTCCATCACAATTCTTGGTGGAAAAGGCCATAGCAGCCGTTTATTAAACAACACTAATAATCGAACATCATTTTCAAACCATACATTAATAAATATCAATCAATAAATACAAAACATATCAATACAATGCGCTAACATTTTACTTCTGTGGAAGGATCCTAGAAGGCAACCCTAGCAAGCTGCGATCTTCACTCCACCCATCTTTCCTTTACCCTCGGCCGCACTCGCCGACCCAAGGGCACCAAATCCTCCAAAACCATATATTCCTCTACCCCTGTAGGCCTTTTTAGCCCAACAGGAGCCCCCAGATTTTAGCTTACCGAACCACATGGATGCATGTTCCAACGTGTCATGCACCTACTAAACATAGTATTGCCTTCCAGGACCCCCCGTTAACCCGCCCCCTGCTATGACAAATTGAAAACATGATAACATACAAACAAGGGCGGGAGGGTGGGCAACTCTCAAAAGAATAATGACCTCCGTTGCCGCCCACCCCCACTACCCAGCATATAAACGGCCCGCGAAACTGACGCAACACCCCTTACTCCTCCCCGGCCAACTCCACCCCTCCCATGAAAATTAACCCCATCCAGGTCTGCTACTTACCCCTCAGTCAACTATCACTGCGCTACGCCTGCGCCTCGCTCCGTTGTCCTGATGACTTGAGGAGGTAAGATCTTTCCAGACCCCTATACCACACTGTTATCCCCTATCCCAATAAAACACATAGTCCGTAATTCTTGGTGGAAAAGGCCATAGCAGCCGTTTATTAAACAACACTAATAATCGAACATCATTTTCAAACCATACATTAATAAATATCAATCAATAAATACAAAACATATCAATACAATGCGCTAACATTTTACTTCTGCGGAAGGATCCTAGAAGGCAACCGTAGCAAGCTGCGATCTTCACTCCACCCATCTTTCCTTTACCCTCGGCCGCACTCGCCGACCCAAGGGCACCAAATCCTCCAAAACCATATATTCCTCTACCCCTGTAGGCCTTTTTAGCCCAACAGGAGCCCCCAGCTTTTAGCTTACCGAACCACATGGATGCATGTTCCAACGTGTCATGCACCTACTAAACATAGTATTGCCTTCCAGGACCCCCCGTTAACCCGCCATCGACGCACATAGGAGACACCTCACCTATGGACGTCCCGCCACACCCTGTACGCTGACTCCAAACCATCCTGAAGCCCCAGTGCCCACAAATCCGTGCCGATCTCATTAAGATGCACCCCATCCGACCTGAGGAATTGAGGTGAAGCCACCTCCAACTCCCTGTGCCGAACCACAAAACCACCCTGCCGCCGAACGAAGCGCCCCACCTCCTTATTCAATTTCGCCCGAGCCTTGTTGATTCGGTCCACAGACCTCGCAAAACGCCACGCACTCCTCGCCACCACCTCCGACCGCACCACCAACAAATCCGGGAACTCCTCCATCAAACGCAGCAGATCCAATTTGATGTCCCTAATGACATCCCTCGAACACCTAAGTCATTCCCACCCACATGCAAAACAACAATGTCAGGGCACCTGTCCAAGGAGGCAAAAGAATGGAATTCAGGCAACACGCGCCCCCACAACATACCCCTCAAACCTATCCACCGGACCTGCAACTCGTCCGGCTGGAAACCTAACTGCCGACCGCTCCTCCGCAAATCAGCTCTCAACGCACCCCAGTATACATAGGAATGACCGAAAATCCACGCCAAACAAGCGAACGCGAACCTGTAAACAAACAAAAGAAACAAACAGTGACCCAACAGGCTATTAATGATTCATCGACACACAGAACTCCCCCCCCAACACACCAACATCACAACATATGCGGGCGAATATAAGAACGAAAACACGCAGACTCCCACCGGCCAATACGCATAATGACATCTTCACCCAAACCCCATCTGGCGGCCTCCATTGCCGCGCCAATACGAAAAGAATGTGATGCAAACTCACTCGCCACATAACCTGCCGCTGTCAAACACTTCCGGAAGACCGCCACAAACTGAAAACGCGACAAAGCCGAGCCATCCGCATGTACCAGCAACACATCCCCCCCACTCAGCCGCAGCGACAGAAAATCCTCCAAACAACGCATGGGACACACCACAGAACCCGGCAGAGGCCGCAACACAATGCACACACCCCTACCCAACTGGTCCGTTTTGGACTTCCGCAAAACACACCGCAAACCCCCTTCATAAACACTCACATCCTCCCTCAACAAGCCACCCCCTCGCACACGACTAGCAGCCACCAGCTCCGAAACCCTAAATGCCCCAAAGAAAGCAAAGGAAAAAGCTGCTCTAAACAAACACACCTCATACCAAGACTTACACACGCTCCCCGCCCGATCCCACAACAACTGCAAAATCTGAAAAGAAACCGGACGACGGGAATCCTTCCGCAACACACTGCGACGATACCCCTTCAACGCCTGCCGCACCAAAAAAACTCCGGGACACATCCGCCATACCCCTCATTCGCAACCAAAAAGCTACCGCCGCCACCCTCTTAGCCGCCAACGAAAAAGACAGACCATCGCTAAACGACATTCCCACGAAGTAAACCAGCAACGAGTGAAAATCCCCCACCCCTCTGCAACCCCCCACCTGCTCCATCAAACGTTCCCACTGCGACCACACCAACGAATAAGCCGACCACGTACTGCTACTCACGGACCGCTGCACCAGATCTAACGAGACCCCAAGGCCACGCTCCAGAGCCACTGAGGACACCGCAGACCCGTCACCTCCGCGCCCGGAACCAAGCTGCGAAAATGATCCCACTGGAAACGAGAAAGAGCATCAGCGATGGAATTATCTACCCCAGGTACATGCACTGCTACAAAACATGCATTCAACTTCAGACCGTTCAAAACCAAATGACGAAGCAATCGCACCACCGGGGGCGAATTTGCCGACTGACTATTCACCGCCTGCACCACCCCTAAATTGTCACAACAAAAACGCACCCGCTTATTCCTCAACAAATCCCCCCACAACTCGGTAGCCAAAACAATAGGGAACAACTCCAACAAAGTCAAGTTCCCAAGGAAACCAGCAACCCTCCACTCCTCCGGCCAAGCACCCGCACTCCACTGTCCCTGACAAAAAGCCCCATAACCACACGCGTCCGTAAACAACTCCAAGTCCACATTAAGAACGGGCGACTCCATCCACACCGAACGGCCCTTAAACTCACTTAAAAAACACTCCCACACTTCCAAATCAGCACGCACCTCCGCCAACAACCGCACAAAATGAAACGGGGCCTTCACACCCGCGGTGGCCATAGACAAGCGCCTACAAAAAACGCGACCCATAGGCAAGATCCGACAGGCAAAATTCAACTTACCCAACACGGACTGTACCCGTCTAAGCTGCGCCTTCCTAGCCTTCCGCAACCAACCCACTTCACAACGTAAGTCCTCCACCTTATCCAAAGGCAACCTACACTCCATAGCCACGCTGTCAATCTCAATACCCAAGAACTTCACCAATGTAGCCGGACCCTCCGTTTTCTCACGCGCCAACGGAACCCCAAAACTCGCAGACACTCGCTCCATAGGTATGCAACAAGACCGAACACACCCTGGACCCCGCCGGCCCTAAAAACAAAAAATCATCAAGGTAATGCAGCACAGAACTCCATCCCGCCTCCTGCCGCACCACCCATTCCAAAAAGGAACTAAACGTTTCAAACAACGAACACGAGATCGCACATCCCATAGGCAAACAACAATCCACAAAAAACTGCCCCTCCCATTTAAAACCCAGCCAACGAAAACTATCCGGGTGAATAGGTAGCAAGCGAAACGCCGCCTCGATATCAGTCTTTGCTAACAATGCACCCTGCCCAAAACGACGCACCCACCGAACCGCCTCATCAAATGACGTATAAGTCACAGAGCACAACTCATCGTCAATCCCATCATTCACAGAACACCCCGCCGGGTAAGACAAATTATGAATAAGCCGAAATTTGCCAGGCTCCTTCTTCGGGAGCAACCCCAAAGGCGAAACCCACAAATCTGGCAACGGACAATCAAGAAAAGGGCCCACAACCCTCCCTGCTGACACCTCCTTCGCAATTTTTTCGGAAACCACCTCCGGCCGTTGCAATGCCGAGGACAAATTACGCACCGCAACCCCCACTCCGACTGCCGAACATGGAATCCTAAAGCCATCCCGAAACCCCGCCAATAACAAAGCAGCCACCTCCCTATTTGGATATGTCTCTAGAAAGGGCCCCATCACGTCCACCCTCACCGGGGTCACCACTCTTCTGCGCAGCCTCAAATCCCTTCCCCCTACCACGCTTGAAACACCGCGCAAAACTGTGGGCACCGCCACAACCGGAGCACTCATGCTTAAACCGACATTCCGACAGGTACTTGCAGTGACCCTCATTGAACTGCCAGCAACAACCTCTCATGACCCCTCCTGCTGACTCTGACGCCGAGGAACCCCCGGCTGCCCCACGAAAGGGCTGGCTCACCCCTTTTGGCGCCGTCATCAAACGCATCCACAGACCAATGTCCTTATGGTCCCACCGAATGCTAGGCCTGACCGCCTTCCTCTGACGAAACTGTTCATCGTACCTAAGCCACGCCACACCTCCATACGTCCAATACGCCTCCCCTATAGCGTCCATGTAGCAAAAAAGAGCCGAACAATACTCCGGCGCCTTTTCACCCACCACACTAGCCAGAATAGCAAAGGCTTGCAACCAATTCAAAAAGGTACGTGGAATCAGCCTATATCTCCGCTTCTCCTCCTCCTTACTCTCATCCGGTTTTACCCTATCCAATTGAAACTTATCCAACGGAAGCAACGAAAATATCTCCACATACTCGTCCTTCCAAATCTTCTCCCTGACCTCCGCCTTCAAGTGAGCCCCCAACGGCCCCTCAAAGCACACATAAACTTCACCCTTAGCAGCATCCGCCAGCCTGACATCCTCCCCAGCACCTTGACTACCTCCACTCCCGACGACAGCCGCCGCCGACGTCCCCCCCCCTGACTGCAGGAGAGCCCCCCCCACCAGCCGCATCCAAACGCTCACAACCGCAGGCGCAGCAGCCCATACTGCAGCCGGAGACGACACAGCCCCAGATTTCCAACGAGACAACAAAGTCCACATACCCGCCAACAGCTCCCGCGCTAACCTGTCCTCACCAGCCTGCACCCCCCCCACCCCCACTCCAGATTCTCGCCCAGACGTCCTCTCACCTGGCTGTCCCTGGGGCGTCCTCCCAGCAGCCGCGGACCGCACCGTAGCACCTCTCTGCGATAATTCCACCGACAATCCGGACGTAGAGGGACATGCGCCGACTGCATCATCCGCCCGACCCTCGGTCTCCCAAGCCTCCTGGCCGACTTCTCCGTCCTCCAGCGCCTGATCCTCCACGAGACCCCTGCCAAGATCCAAGTGGCGTGGCCACGACACGATCACCTCCCCGCAAGCAGGCCCACCGCCCGGCGGCCGCTGACTCTTGTCGTCCTCCCCTTCAATATCACTAAATTCCGGCTCCACAGATGTCCCAGCGTGAGCCGCTAATGCACGTCCCTCAGAAACAGTGTCTAACCGCTGCACTGAGGCTGAAGCAAGGCCCAGGCCCCCAGCCAGCGTGTCCATCTGCACATTGCTGCCTGGCACACAAGACGTACCAGCAGGTGGCGATAGTCCCGATCTAGCACTCTGCTGCTGCGCAGTAGACCCAGGCCTCCGGCCAGCAGACCGAGACCGTGACGCTGCCAGCAACCTTCTGGCTGATTCCACCGCCGACGGGCCCCTGCGAGCCGAACGCACAGCCGCAACACCCGCACTTCCTGCGTCCACACCACCGCCAACTGCCAGCCCCAGCCGCGATGCCTCCCGCCGCGTCCGGATGGAAGTATCTGCCACCCGGCCCTCACCTGGGGTAAGTGAAGCCGCGACCCCCTGCCTGTTCCCCACACGACCACCGCCAAACGCCGGGGCCCCACTACCACGCCGGGCCGCGCACGCCGGGCCCCGACCAACAGCCCCGCCGACTCCGCTCACTGGCCCCCTCACCGGCGACCGCGACCTACCACCGCTGCGCAAATCGCATGCGACCGCACTACGCTGGGAAGGAGTCCTCCCTCTGCGACGGCTGGCAGAAGCGCTTGCTGCCGCCGGCGCCAGCGGAGGGTTCCTAGCAGGGCTCCCAAGTCGACGCCGCGCACGAGGGGTCACCTCCGGGCTCAAACGCTCCGGTGGTACCGACCGCCTAGCCCTAACCCTCCCCCCTGCAACAGCCGGAGGCACAGGAGGTGTCCCCACAGCCGCATGTAAACTACTGACCAGCCACTCGGAACCGTGTCGCTCTGCCGCTGCCCGCACTGCCACCAGCAAGTCCTCTAACGACGCCATGCCCGCCATGCCCAACAAACGCTCGCCTGCACACCGCAACTCTCAAAAGAATAATGACCTCTGGTGCCGCCCCCCCTCCCCCCCCCCCCACTACCCAGCATATAAACGGCCCGCGAAACTGACGCAACACCCCTTACTCCTCCCCGGCCAACTCCACCCCTCCCATGAAAATTAACCCCATCCAGGTCTGCTACTTACCCCTCAGTCAACTATCACTGTGCTACGCCTGCGCCTCGCTCCGTTGTCCTGATTCCTACAAGGTTCTAACACAATGGTACAAAACTCCACAACAATTATACACAGTAGGTCTATCTGAGTCAGGAGCTTGCTGGCGCTGTGGGGAAGACCCAGTCACATTGAGTCATATTTTCTGTCCTAAAATTGTTGAATTCTGGTGTAAGGTAGCTTTAGAAACTAACCGTATCACTGGTAGACGTATATTGCTGTCTCCAGAATCCGTTTTGCTATGGCTCCCCAATGATACATGGTGCCCAAGCAAAAGGGATCTCGCGACACAATACAGGCAGCTAGGCTGCTTATTCCCCTCAAATGGCTGGACACTAGATCCCCGACACTGGAGATGTGGATTGATAAAGTTGACCAAGTCTGCAGACTCGAGGAATTAGTGAGCTGGGAACTACGGAAACATCAGGGATTTGTAAAGTTCTGGGATCCCTAGAGAAAATATAGGAGCCAAGGTTGTCAAGCTTAAAAATGCATTTTTATATATATGTCCTTACTACATGCTAATTTACTGCCGCATATAGACGTTAAAACATATGCGTCTTCTCAGGTAAATTGATAAACCCTACAACCCTTCCTCTCTCCCCTCCCCCTTTTTCCCTGGCCTTCTCCTCTCAACCTCTTCCCCTCCCTTCCTTCTTTTCTTGCGGTACATGTTCTTTGTATGTTCTTTATTCTCATTACTATCAGTACATTCTTGTATAAATATGTACTGTGATGCTGATGACAGTTGCCACAGTTAGATACTCATATGTATTAGCTAACATCTCTGCTTTAAGTATGTAATCCGACTGTAAACTGATTGTCTTTGGCTATTGTCCATACAGGTCTGTATTAATCGTCCTTCCATTTTCAATAAGAAGAAATTTGAAAGAAGAAAAAAAAAAAGTAGGGTTGAGCGAACCTGAACTGTAAAGTTCGTGTTCATACCGAACTTTAGGATTTTTGGACCTCGAACCCGAACTTTTCAGTAAAGGTTCGGTGTTCGGCGAGTTAATGGCGCTTTTTGAAAGGCTGCAGAGCAGCCAATCAACAAGCGTTTAACTCGTGTGCCCTTAGAAGCCATCACAGCCATGCCTACTAATGGCATGGCTGTGATTGGCCAGTGCAGCAGGTGACCCAGCCTCTATATAAGCTAGTCACGTAGCGATAGGATGCTGCTGCTGTGAGGAAGAGAATAGGACAGAATCTTTAATCAGAAGAGCTTGTTAACTCAGTGATCTACCTAGATTTTGTTTTATGGGTGCAGTGCACAATCTTTTTACCCTGCCCTAAGCCCAGTGACCCATAAAAATAACTTTTATCCGTCTGTTAGATGGGCGGCAGTGGCCATTTTATGTAAGTTCTGTGCACTAGCACAGCATATGTGCATTTGTGACAGTCAAATAGAAGCTTGAAATACTGCAATTATATTCTGGGTTTAAAAAAAATCACCCATTTTTGGCAACACCCGACATCTGTGGCCTTTGCAGCATTTGTCTGTGTGCAATTTAAGCTAGAAATACAGCAATAATTTTCTGGGTTTTAAAAAAACACCCTTTTTGGGCAAAATACTCAATTTTTCAGTCTTTGCTGCATCGGTCAGTGTGAAATTCAAGCGTTATATACTGCTGTCATATTCTGTTGTTAAAAAAACACCCATTTAGGGCAAAATCCAAATTTTGCGGTGTTTGCTGCATCTGTCATTGTTAAAAACAAGCTTGAAATACTTCAATAATTTTCTGGGTTTTAAAAAACACATTTTTGGCAATACCCTCCATCTGGGGCCTATGCTGCATTAGTCAGTGTGCAATTGAAGCTAGAAATACAGCAATAATTTTCTGGGTTTTAAAAAACACCCTTTTTGGGCAAAATACTAAATTCTACAGCCCTTGCTGCATCTGTCAGTGTGAAATACAAGCGTTAGATACTGCTGTCATATTCTATTATTAAAAAAACACCCTTTTTGGGCAAAATAATATATATTTTTTAATTTGTACGTATTTTATTTTATGTCATTTCACTAATTTGTCTGTTACATATTTGGGTGAAATTCACCAATTTTTGGGTGTGATATACTTATGCTGTACCTAGTAGACAGGTAAAAACATTTCACTAATTTGTGTTACATTTTCGGGTGAAATTCACCAATTTTTGGGTGTGATATACCCCTGCTATACCTAGTAGACAGGTAAAAACATTTCACAAATTTGTCTGTTACATTCACCAATTCACCGGAAGGCTGAGACCCAGGGTGGTGGTGCCGGTCACGCCACCACTGAAGACACCACCACCCTGGGTCTCAGCCTTCCGGTGGGAAAAAGCTACACGCTTGACCGCTGCCACACAATAAACTCAGCTGCGAACTGACTCTAGCTACTGCCCCGTGTCCCCTGATGAATCCTGGGGCAAATCTTTTTGAAGAAACGCGTCGGGACACTTAAGTATTCCTCTCACTCTTTAACCACCTTGGTGGTCATTTTCTGTGGTGGGGTTACGTCTTATGATATATATGAGTGTTTTTTGCTCCTCTGGACGTTTTTTCCTGCCAGATGCACTAGGGCCTGACAGGGTTACCTACGCAGGTTAAGAGCTCCTGTCTGGGCCACCCCTTGCGGGGCATTTTTGGACCCCGTCCTGAGGATTTATGTTATAGGGTGGACTAGGCCAAGCAGGGACTCATTAGGGCTAGTCGCTGTCATCCGACACTGCTGTGCCTAACCTGCTACCTATGGTCGTGTCCACCTCTTTTTCACACCATATATAATATACTGGTTTCCATCCATATACCAGTCTATGTATGTATCAGTCTTACTTGTTGTTTGTCTGTAGGGGCCGTCTTTTTTACTCCTATGATTTAATAAAAACAATATTTTAATAGTTACTGCCCCCTTAGTTTATTGATCTTGTTCACCGAGCAGTAATCAGGGAGACACTCCTGTCTTCTCCTGACTAACCCTCTTCTCTTTTGGGTGTGATATACCCCTGCTCTACCTAGTAGACAGGTAAACAAATTCACTAATTTGTCTGTTACATTCTCAGGTGAAATTCAGCAATTTTTGGCTGTGATATAACCCTGATATACCTAGTAGACATGTAAAAACATTTCACTAATTTGTCTGTTACTTTCTTGGATGACATTTGACCATTTTTGCTGTGATTAAACCCCTGCTCTGCATAGGGGATAGGGACATAAATTTTAAAAAATCATCTGTTACATTGTCAGGTGACATTTTACCAATTTTGCCGTATACGAACTCCTGCTCTTCATAGGTGACAAGGAATTACATTTCAATATTTCTTTAATTGATGCTCGCCCCCTCCTTTCATCAATGCTTAAACTTTAACAACTTGTCCCACATTTGTGCTTCAATAATTTGTCCCACTTTTCCACTCGATCATATTTAATTTCAAACAATTAACCTCCCTTGGATGTGGTCTCTCTTTCTCACGCTCCCTCTCCGGCGTGGAACCCTGATTCGCGGCTAACCGTGATCAACATGGTAGGCGCAGAAAAGAACATTGAAAGTTGATTGAGCAGATATCCAATTGGATCGTGGACATCATGGGGACGTGTGACATGGTGGAGCAGTATGTGTGCACACGCCTACACGTACTGACTGATAGGTCTTCCCCCTTCAACTTCTGGGTCTCCAAATTGGGCGCATGGCCTGAGCTTGCCTTTTACGCCTTGGAGGTGCTGGCCTGCCCTGCAGCCAGTGTATTGTATGAACGTTTGTTTAGCACGACTGGAGGGTGTTCTCACAGGTTATATTTCCCAATGTTTTGGGATGTACCCTAATTTTAAAAATTAAAATTTAAAATTTAAACAAAAAAACTGTGTAGGCTACCTCCTCCACCGCCGCTTTCACCTACACCGCCACACCCACTGCCTCCTCAACCTCCTACTCCATATGGACCACATCCTCCTAGATCAAGATTATTATTATTTTTTTTACGTTATTTTAAGTCATTTCCCTATCCACATTTGTTTGCAAAGCACTTCCCATGCTCCTAACCACATTTTGCTGGCATTTGCAGCCCTCTAGCCCTTTCCATGACATTTTTAGAGCCATTTTAGTGCTCAAAAGTTCAGGTCCCCATTGACTTCAATGGGGTTCGGGGTCAAGTTCGGGTCCCAAACTCAAACCCGAAAATCCAGGTGTCCACTCAACTCTAGTTAAAAGAAACGAATTCTATTGCCTTACCTAATTACTGAACTATGTGCAGCGGATTACTATTACGGTATATTACGACGGTGACCATAAAAGACTATACACTGTATTATGAACAATAAAGTATATTTATTAACACAATAACACATCTACAGTCAATTTACGCTATATTTATATATTAATGATCATATAAATATACACTTACCTAAAGAATTATTAGGAACACCTGTTCTATTTCTCATTAATGCAATTATCTAGTCAACCAATCACATGGCAGTTGCTTCAATGCATTTAGGGTTGTGGTCCTGGTCAAGACAATCTCCTGAACTCCAAACAAAAGCAATTTTGAGCGTGGCATGGTTGTTGGTGCTAGACGGACCGGTCTGAGTATTTCACAATCTGCTCAGTTACTGGGATTTTCACGCACAACCATTTCTAGGGTTTACAAAGAATGGTGTGAAAATGGAAAAACATCCAGTATGCGGCAGTCCGCTAAAATGCCTTGTTGATGCTAGAGGTCAGAGAAGAATGGGCCGACTGGTTCAAGCTGATAGAAGAGCAACATTGACTGAAATAACCACTCGTTACAACCGAGGTATGCAGCAAAGCATTTGTAAAGCCACAACACGCACAACCTTGAGGCAGATAGGCTACAACAGCAGAAGACTCCACCGGGTACCACTCATCTCCACTACAAATAGGAAAAAGAGGCTACTATTTGCACGAGCTCACCAAAATTGGACTGTTGAAGACTGGAAAAATGTTGCCTGGTCTGATGAGTCTCGATTTCTGTTGAGACATTCAAATGGTAGAGTCCGAATTTGGCATAAACAGAATGAGAACATGTATCCATCATGCCTTGTTACCACTGTGCAGGCTGGTGGTGGTGGGCACACTGTAGGCCCCTTAGTGCCAATTGGCCATTGTTTTAATGCCACGGGCTACCTGAGCATTGTTTCTGACCATGTCCATCCCTTCATGACCACCATGTACCCATCCTCTGATGGCTACTTCCAGCAGGATAATGCGCCATGTCACAAAGCTCAAATCATTTCAAATTGGTTTCTTGAACATGACAATGAGTTCACTGTACTAAAATGGCCCCCACAGTCACCAGATCTCAACCCAATAGAGCATCTTTGGGATGTGGTGGAACGGTAGCTTCGTGCCCTGGATGTGCATCCCTCAAATCTCCATCAACTGCAAGATGCTATCCTATCAATATGGGCCAACATTTCTAAAGAATGCTATCAGCACCTTGTTGAATAAATGCCACGTAGAATTAAGGCAGTTCTGAAGGCAAAAGGGGGTCCAACACTGTATTAGTATGGTGTTCCTAATAATTATTTAGGTGAGTGTATATACATACAGACGCACACAGTAATACACACTGTCCCTATGGGGATTAACACAATCTGGCACTGCAAGGGTTAATTACAGAAAGGGTTAACCAAGGGTTGGTGAGTTAACACAGGGTAATGGCCAAATGCAGGGATTAGTCTGCTCCATGCGCCTCTAAAATAGCGCTGAGAATCAGATCTTCCATGCGCGTAAGGGCCCAGCGAGGACTCTGATTTAGATGCGGAGACAAACTCAATACTGCAATGGAGAGTGATTGTGCAGCCCTCACTCGAGATACCTACATCAGGCTATGCAAAGAGCAGTAAAACCTATTGCTGCAGACCTTTCGGTCATCAAGGCGGACATATGCCACATAGGCGACAGGGTAGAGGCCCTTGAACAGATGCAAGAAGCGTTGATTACTTTCAACTGCACAGTTAGAAGCACCCTGGGGACTCACCGCAATACCATAAAAAATTCCCTGGTGCTGTTGGAGGATCAGGAGAATAGAACAGGACTTGTTTGACATTATGCAGGCCTTGTTTAACACCTTACTGGGCCCAGACCGTGCTGAGACAATAACTGTGGAAAGAGTACATAGGGCGCAACGCCCCAAGCCTCCCCCTTTAGAAAACCCCAGGGACATAATATTTGGATTACTAAGTTTCCGTGACACTGAGGCCATTTTACAAAAATCTAGAGAACTAGGTGAAGTTCTACTGGAGGGTGCAAAACTACAAGTGTTTTAAGGTCTTGCCGCCTCGACACTTCAGAAAAGAAGGATCCTGAAACCTCTTACAGATCAATTGCACACATCAAAGATCCCTTACCAGTGGCTTTTCCCCTTTGGCCTCCTTGTCACCTCTGGCAATCAGCACATTACTGTCCGCACTCCAGAGGATTTGCAACAGCTGTGGAATGCACTGAATCGATTGCAGGTAGAAGTTCCATCATGGCTGCCCTTGCCCCAGGACGAGGAGCTACCTTCTCTGCCAATCCCGCCTGCATGGTCGACGGTCCGGAAACAGAAAAACCTGAGAGGCAGGAGATCTTCTCACAAGGACTCTAATGGCTGAATGCTAGGTCCTCACAAGAAGATATCTCTTGATTTAGGACATCTTATAGGTGTTCCTCTTATGTGGGGTAATAGGGTCATCTGTTCCCTTCTCTTTTCTGCTCTGACCCAGAGAGGGAAGGCATAGCCCACACCTCTCAAGCTATACTATGAGCTAACTAATGGGATAGTTCCCCTTTGCTTCTTTTGGCCCATCAGGCTTGCCTAATGGTGGCTTGGGCAGATTAGTTTACACAGATGTTCATGTTTACCTCCCCTCTACTAGCTCCTTCCAGAGCTTTCTGTTATGCTGCTATTCTAATTGTACTTTTCTTGTTTGTTTTCTTTGAGTTTGTTTTACTGTTTGAGTGTTGGGTCATGGAACATATGGAATATCTATCTCTTACAATTTTAATGTCTAAATGATGCCAGTCTTGAAGCTCAATTTCACTTCCTTTAACGTACATGGCTGTAATAACCTGGTTAAACGGAGCCGCATCTTTAAAATACTGAAAAAAGCGGAGGCAGATGTTGTTATGCTCCAGGAAACACACTTTAAACGTGGGCATATACTGAAATTATTTTCTTTTTATCAGTCTTGGTATCATTCCTGCTATGACCGCTCTTCCTCAAGAGGGGTCAGTATTGGGATTCATAGAAATGTTCCTTTCTCCTAAATATCTGAGGTGGCTGACCCTGGGGGGAGATATCTACTATTGAGGGGAATGTTGGAAAATGTTGAGGTCACATTGTGCAATCTCTATGACCCTAACACAGGGACGGTTCTTTGGCTGCGGGAAAAACTTCATAATATCTGTTTTTATTCTGGCTTGCTAATTATTGGGGGGAGACCTCAACCCTATCCTGGATTCCTCCACTCAGAGGTCTGCCATCTCATAAAAGGCGCTTAGAGGTATTAATTGGAAACTGCGAGAACTATGTCTGAGTGATGTCTGGAGGTCTATGCATGCAGATAGGAAGGATTACACATTTTACTTTAACCCCCTTAGGTCTTACCAAAGACTTGATTACTTTTTTTTATACCTGATAGACACCTACCCGATATTGATAGAGCAGATATCCACTGCATATCCGTATCATACCATGCACTAGTTTCTTTCTCCCTGAGTATTCCTGAGGTGTCTGGGAGGGAATGGACATGGCGGCTAAATCCCACGCTGTTAGATACCCCTTCCCACATTAGTTCTTTATCTCAGAAACTCCAATACTACTTTGCAGTCAATAAACCTTCAGAGTCCTCGTCCGCCTCTGTCTTGGAAGCCCATAAGGCTGTAATCCGCGGGGAGCTCATTGCATTAGGATCCTATATTAAAAAACAACGCATGGCGCATCTAACATCACTATTGTTGCAAATAGCGGCCTTAGAACACACTCATAAGAGATCTCTGGCTGTGAGGGATCACGAGGCTTTGGTGGTGCTGAGGGTGTAGCTTAAAGCACTTTTAAAAGCAAGGGCTGCTCGGGCTTATCTCAAGGTAACACCTAAGCACTATGCACATGGAGACAAGGGCAATAAGATTATGACAGCACTTATTAAAAAAACGTACTGAACAATCTCATATTAGACAGATGAGAGCTCGGAATGGTAAGACTTTGAGCACTACATCGGAAATGGCAAATGTTTTTACCTCTTATTACCGCTCACTTTACAATCTTCGCCATATAAGACAGTTTGTTTCTTCACTCAACTTACCGACCTTGTCCACTGAGGATTGTGAAACTTTGATAGCCCCCATTACCTTCGCCAAGATTCAGAGGGTCCTTAAAACAACTCTGACAAGTAAAAGTACAGGATCTGGTGGCCTCTCAACCTCATATAACAAAAAAAAAGTTTTTGCCGGTTTTGGGACCTCAGCTGGTGTATTATTTTAATGCTCTGCTTTCTGGGTCGCTCCATGTGAGACAGGCACTTGAAGCTCATATAGCAGTTCTTCTCAAATCTGGCATATACTGAAATTATTTTCTTTTTATCAGTCTTGGTATCATTCCTGCTATGACCGCTCTTCCTCAAGAGGGGTCAGTATTGGGATTCATAGAAATGTTCCTTTCTCCTAAATATCTGAGGTGGCTGACCCTGGGGGGAGATATCTACTATTGAGGGGAATGTTGGAAAATGTTGAGGTCACATTGTGCAATCTCTATGACTTGCGTTTCAGGCCTATTTATCTACATAATACTGATTGATGAAAAGTTATGGGCAAAGGTCTTGGCGCATAGGATTTCCCCCTTCCCTACAGAAATTGATCTCTCCTGAACAATTGGGCTTTGTGGGGGGTAGGGAGTGCAGAGACCGCACCTTTAGATTTCAGAAGGCAATGGAATATGCTATAACTACCAACACCTAACTCACATTCCTTAGTACTGATGCTGAGAAAGCATTTGACCGGGTGGACTGGAGATTTATGGAAGCCACCAAAGATTTGGTTTCCACTCTCAGTTCTTATCGGCAGTTCTGTCTCTGTACTCCTTTCCTCATGTAAGGGTCAGAGTGAATGGAGTGCTTTCCCCTCCCTTCCCAATTTTGAATGGAACGGAACGCGGCAAGGCTGTCCATTATCAGCTTCACTTTTTATCCTATGCCTAGATGCTTATACAGCCAATCAGACAAGACTCCAACATACAAGGCTTAGTGGTAGGGCAGTGACCCACACTGTTGCTGCCTTTGCAGATGACATGCTTATTTTCTTGTCTGACCTCATAAAGGCGTTCCCAGCCACCCTCACTTTACTAACTGAATTTGGCCAACTGTCCAATTTTAAGATCAACCTTTCTAAATGCACAGCCATGGGAATCAATGTCCCTGAAAAGATTATATCTGAGTTATCAAGGGATTACCCCTTCCAATGGGTTAACTCCCATATTATCTATTTAGGAGTAAATATTCCCAAATACCCTACCATGCTTTACCAAGTAAATTGCCCCATGCTCCTGTCTAATATTAAGCAACAATTGAAAGATCTAAATGTTCCTTTCATGACTTGGATGGGTAGGAAGAATCTATTGAAAATTTATATTCTCCCCAAACTGCTTTACCTAATGCAGACTCTTCAAATATACCAACTGGCCTCATACCTTCTGTCGGTTCGTAGGCTTTTCTCCACCTTTGTTTGAAAACATACCAAACCCTGTTTAGCATACACTACACTGGTACTGCCTAAACACAGAGGAGGTTTTGGGCTCCCAGATGTTACGACATATTATAAGGTTTTCCAATCGAGACATCACTCAGAACTTATAAACCTCTGCACCACTAAGTTAGGTTTCCAAATTGCCAGTAGGATTCTCTCTCCTAATGTGTATGCCAACCTATGGCATGTACCCCCCACAGCTCAGCCAGGCCTCGTGATCCCCCTCCATACAGAAGAGTTCTCACTACTTGGACTACTCTATCCTCCCTCATGAACATACCTCACTTTTCCTCTCCTTTTAGGCCCATACGCCTTCTCCCTTATTTTCACCAGAAGGATTATGTAGATGATCTAGGCATTTGATCAGTGTTTGGCAGTCAAGCAGTGGGGGACCTCCTGAAAAGGAATACTGTGCGGGCCCTCCAAACATCGTTCAAGGTCTCTAAATGGACCCCCATCCACTACTCTCATTTCTGTATGTTCTGTCAGCAATATTTTTGCACTATGTACCTTGGTATGATGCCATTATTGAATCCCCTGGACCCCGGAGAGGACTAGTTTCTTTCATTTATAACAAAATCCTGGAGCTGAAGGCCCCTGAGAAACCCCACTTTATTCAACAGTGGGAGACAGAACTAGGGATAATATTCTCTGAGGGTGACGTCTCCGGGATCCTGAAGCATTCCCATGGCTTTTCACGCTGTACACGTATTCAAGAGAATTCTTATAAGTTGATTACGAAATTATACCGATCTCCAAATATACTCCATAAAATGGATCCCTCCCTGCCCACAGAATGTTGGCGGTGCCATAAGGCAGAAGGATCTGCACATCACATTTGGTGAACATGCCCTAGGATAGCTCCCTATTTGAAAGCAGTATCAACCGCCATAATTCAGATCTGCTCCCTAGGAGTTCCCATTTCACCTTCATTAGCACTAGATTCTCATTACCTGCACATTTAATCTCAGAAGCGAAACTGCTTATCCCTTTATATTAGCTATTAGAATAGGCACGCTCTTTAAGCGAATGGATCCATAAGGTCCATGAAATATGCAGGCTAGAAGACAAATATCTCAAATTATTGTCACCTTAGATCCAGTGGAGTAAGAAGTCTACAACCGGGTAATACATCAGCATTCTTCATTTCCCTTTATGTCACTTAACTTCACTCCTATGTTTGTTTGTGCTTCTCTTTTATCGACCTCCACAATGCTGGGTTTTCTACCTCCTGTTATCTCTAGTAAAATGCACACTATTATTTAAAATGTCTAATATGCTTACATGACCAAAATTACCAAAGTTATTCAACAGTCACGCTCGGCTTTGTGGATAACTACAGCAACTTCGGCTCATAGGAGCCCATACATTCTAATATTTTATGGAGACGCATATCTTTACAGTATTATTCCAATGTTTTGAAGCATCCAAAGCTCACTTCGCTCAACACTTGCCGTGGTGAATAATATAGATGTTATTCTACTACATGTGAGGAAAAGAAAAACATTTGAAAGACTGTTAAGTAAAAATTATAAATGTGCTTTATATTTGCAGTGTGAAAGACAATGGCTAATATAGTAATTATGGGATGGCAGTTGTGAGCAGGACTGGTTGCCACTACTTGCAGAGCTGCCTAGAGGGTTGAGAGGGCGAGGCATCACTACACTCTGCACTGCTCTACAATAGATGGTAATGATGAAATCCTGCCTAGGATACGACATCATGGATGAGTGGCCTGAAAGGAAAACTTACCAATATATAGTATATGCAAGTGCCAGTGTATAGTGTGGCCCTGTCTACTCACCCCCCTAGGCAGCTCTGCAAGTGGAGGCAACCAGTCCTGCTCACATTCTAGGATAGGTTGCTGGAAGCCATTTTAAATAATTCCCAGAGAACACCTTTAACCCCTTAGTGACCACCCATACGCCTTTATACGGCGGTCACTAAGGGGCCTTAGGCTGGGCCGCCGCGTTTTTACGGCGGCACAGTCTAAGTGCTGCATGGCTCCCCCGTGCAGTGGGGAGTGCGGACATGAGAGCCAGGGCCCTGCTCTCACGTGAGAGCCAGGGCCTCACATGAGAGCCAGGGCCCTGCTCTAACAGCCCGGACCGGCAGGAGTGCCGATCAGGGCTGTTTAACCTTTTACATGCCGGGCAAAATGGCGCCCGCTGCATGTAAAGTGGTGACAGAGGGAGCGGACTCCCTCTGTCTCCCATCAGCACCCCAAAAATGCGATCGCGGGGTGCTGATGTGTTGGGAAGCTTACCTTGCTTCCAATCAGGGCCCCGAGCCTTTCTTCAGTTATCTCCAGTAGGCTGTGCCTCTCTGGCGCAGCCTGCTGGTCAATGTTTGAATAGCATTCCTATTGAAATGTAATGCATTATAGAGATAATGCATTACATTTTAAAATAAATCAAAATACTGTATATTATAGTCCCCTTGTGGGACTATTAAGTAGTAAAACAAATAGAAAAAAATACACATTTATTAAATACAAAAATTCCATAAAATAAAAAATATGCTTTTTTTTCATTGAAAATACGCTTTTCAATGAAATAAATTGCAAAAATAAAATAACCCCCATATGTTTGGTATTGCTGCATCCGTAACGACCCGGACTACATAAATATTACATAAATTATTCCCTATGGTAAACGCCATAAAAAAAGAAAAAAAAAATACAGAATTTCTCATTTATTCTTAGTTTCCGCAGAAAAAAAATGTAATAACAAGCTATCAAAAAGCGGCATTTACTCCAAAATGATACAAATGAAAAATACAAGTTGTCCCTCAAAAAGAAGCCCTCACACAACTCCATAGAAAAAAAAATTAAATAAGTTATGGGTCTTGTGAAGTGGCAATGCAAAATCATTTTTTTGGTTAATAAAAGGGGTTTTATTGCAGAAAAAAGTAGTAATACGTAAAAAAAATAAGTATTTAGTATCACTGTAATCGTACTGACCCAGAGAATAAAGATATTATGCTATTTGTACCGAAAAATTAACTCCGTAAAATTTATAATGTAAAAACACAGTGGCAGTATTGCTATTTTTCCCCATCTCCCTCCCAGAAAGAGTTAATAAAAGTTAATCAGAAAGTTATATGTACCCCAAAATGGCGCCATTAAAAACTACAACTTGTCCCGTAAAAAACAAGCCCTCATAAAGCTATATAGACAAAAAAATGAAAAAGTTATAGCTCTTGGAACGCTTGGTCATAAAGGGGTTAAAACACAAATAATTAATTTGTTGTTGGATTAGCCATTTGCCTTTTAAAATTAAATAAAAAGTTATAATAATAATATTCAGTGTTACAATACAGCCAACATGATTCTGAGTTTATTTATGACATCCAATCTGTACAGTGTCCAAAACTCATCTATTCAGTCGTTACATCATAATTCATAAAAATACATTAAACCTGTGTGTAGGTTTAGGCAATGTGGAAACCTGCAGTTTAAATTCAAAATTCACATTGCCTCACAATTATGTACTTTATATTCCCAGTTACGGCCCTGCTTTGCTTTGTGTACCTTTTCCACTGCAGTTAATTGGAGGCTATATATATTACTATCATGTCACTGCACAAAGTGTTGAGAAACATCCAACATATTTTATTTATTGGGGGTGGAAATGTCCCGTAAATGTTTCCCAGTGCATTTGCATAATGATCTTGTAGTACATCCTGTGTTCTGGCCCCTCCCCCTCTTTCCAGGAAAAGATTCTAGTTGTTCTAGTGTTCTAGACAGTGTGAGGAGGGGCCTGGAAGAGGAAGGGAGTAAACAGTATGTGCTCCTCAGTTTCAATGCTTCCAGAGATTAATAGACCCCCCATGTGTTCTCCACTACCACCAGAGAGAGAAGAATTGGAGAATTTTAATGTCTACAGAGTGAGAGCCAGCAAGGTAAGCCGCATTGAGCATTACAGACTTTGCTACGGCATCAGGTAAACTAGTTAAGACCCTATGCACTTCAGACTAGTAGTTTCAAGGGCTACAGCATTTTAGTTAGCAAGTTGATCAGCATACAGTATTCTTAAGCCCTGCTTGGAGGGATAATGAGTTAAGACGCCCTGCAAACTTCAAGTACAATTTGGCCAGTAGTGAATTGCAAACTGTGACAGATTTTTTGTAGTTGAGATCCCAGTGCAAAAGCAGAGCAACCGTTCCCCAGCGTGAGTACGCCTTCCCCAGTACGCCTTCTACTGCCCAACGTGCCAAGAGACATAGCACACTAAAGCCAGCACAAAGGAGTTCCCTGGCGTTCTTCAGACAACAGGAAACCAGTGCAGTCAGAGACTGAAGCGAGGCATAAATGTTCTAAACCTGAGCACCACCTGCTTGATCTGGCATCTAACCGCAAAGCGCGAGCTGCAGTGTAGTAGACACCTGAAGAACCACAAAAGATCAGAGGCTCCTCCTGCTCCATCTTTTGCTGTGGACTCAGCCTCTTCCTCCCCCTCTGGAGCGACAGTGGCACCTGCGACCCCACAAACAGAGGATGGGGCAGCAACACCACTACCTCAGACACCAAGCATCTCCACACTGTCCCATGGAAGCGTTCAGCTGTCCAACGCCAAACACTGGAGAGAAAGAGGAAGTACCCCCTACTCACCCGCTAGCCCAGGCACTGAATGCCAGCATTTCAAAATTGCCAGCCTTTGAAATGCTGCCAGTCTGGTGGAGACGAAGAGTTTTAAAAATGTCATGACAGCAGCTGTCCCACAATATGTGGTTCCCAGCTGCCACTACTTTTCCAGACGGGCTATCCCTGCCCTGCACGAACAAGTGGCAGAAAAAAATCTGGTGTGAGCTGCGCAATGCCATCAGTGACAAGGTCCACATAACCACCAACATGTGGACCAATAATTACGGGCAGGGATGTAATCTCCATAACTACCCACTAGGTAAATGTAGTGGCGGCTGGGCCTGAGGCGGACAGCGGTTTGGCGCATGTCCTACTGCCACTTAGGATTGCTAGATGTTTCTTGGTGCCTCCTGTTGCCTACTCCTACTCCGCTTCCTCCTCTACCACCTCCTCATCATGTCAGCGCTTTCAACGTTCTCACCCTGCTACTGCTCACCTGTCTGCTCTGCAGAATAACGTTGGCCTTCCCGCTCACTGCCTGATATCCAACATACCCACAAGGTGGAACTCCACCTTGCACTTGCTGGAGATACTGTGCGAGCAGCAGTAGCAGGCGATAGTGGAGTTTCAGCTGCAATATGCACAGGTGAGTCGCTCTGCGGAACAGTACCATTTCACCACCACCAAGTGGACCAAGTTCATGCGAGATGTGTGTGCTGTGTTGGGCTGCTTTATGTACTCCACCAACATGGCCAGTGGTGATGACGCTGTCATCAGCCTTACTATCCCACTTCTATGTCTCCTTGAAAAAACGCTTCAGGAGCTGATGGATGAGGATGTTGAACAAGAGGAGGAGGAACAGGGATCATTCCCATGGTTATCAGGCCTGTCGTCCACAGGTGGCTCAGAGGGTGGGTTCCTGCACTAACAGCAGCCAGGTGCCCAACTGTCCAGCCATGGCACAGTTTGGGCAGGCTGGCACACATGAGCGACTACATGCTGCAGTGTCTACGCAACAACCGCCGATTTGCCCACATTCTAACTGGTGCCGATTACTGGGTGGCCACCCTGCTGGATCCCCTCTACAAGGATAACGTGCCGTCCTTACTTTTGTCCCTGGAGCGTGAAGATGCTTGAGTACAAGCGAACGCTGGTAGAGGCGTTTCCACCTGACAGCGGGGGTTCAGTGGAAGCACGAGGCAGAGACAGAGGAGAAGGAGGAAGTCGACAACAAAGCAGGGGCACTGTCAGCACCTCAGAAGAGAGGGTTAGCATGGCAGAAATGTGGAAAAGCTTTGTCTGCTTGCCACAATATACAGCACTAGCATCTGATACGAACCGTCTTAGCAGGAGGCAGCATTTCAGCAACATGGTGGAATAGCAGGAGGCAGCATTTCAGCAACATGGTGGAGATGCTGGCGTGCCCTGCAGCAAGTGTATTGTGCGTGTGATATTTGCCCGGTGATATCACCGGGCAAATATTTGCCCGGTGATGGCCTGGCGGCCCGGCCGCGTGTTAGGGTTACATTTCTCAAGTCCCCTGAGTGTAGCCTTGACTACGTGAATGGAGAACAGTGAGGGAGCTTGCGGTTGACTAGAGGCTTGGAAATGCCGTACACCGGCTAAGTAAGACTTGACTGTGGAGTACGACAAATTCAACTCAGAGTGACAATAACCAATGAAGGCCAGGATGTAGTTGGTAAAAATCGAGGACGCCTTGGGGAAATTTGTCTTGAAATTTAAGAAATGCCCTCCATCCCGTTTGATAAGCCCTGGCCGTGTTGGGTGACAGGGACTTGGCCAGTAGAGAACGAGCTGTAGCTAAGTGAGAGTTTATGTCCAAACCAGTGAAGGGAACGGAGGGACTGTGGCTCCGCTGGCGTCTGCGTCGGGAAATACCTGCGAGAAAAGGCCAAAATTAGCTCTAGACAGCACATCAGCTGCGACATTTTTCTGTCCTGATATATGTGAGCATGTGTAACGAAACTGGTATTGAAATGAAAAAAGCACTAGCCGTCTGAGGAATGGCAACACCTGCGGGGATTTAGATAATCCGTAATTTAGGATATCCATAACTGCTGCATTGTCGGAAATGAACAACACTGTGTGACCGGTCCACTCGCGACCCCACATATGAGCGGCTGCGACTAAGGGGTAAATCTCACAGGAAGCTGAAGACTGAAGAAACCCTGTCAGTATCTTGACTTCGTCAGGCCATACGTCCGCTAGCCAATGTGTGCCAAAAATGGCTGCGAATCCAGAACTGGGAGCTGCATAAGAAAAGACTATAGGGGAACTATTGGACACCACCGGGATAAGGAAAGAAATACCATTTCAGTTATAAGAAAACAATCCCACAATTCGGCAACTATTTGGTCGTCAAGGCATACGAGGCTGTCTTGGGAGGGAGCTGAAGGAAGGAGAGCTAGCAGTCGTGACACGAACGGCCTACCTTTGGGTATGACTCGCACGGCAAAATTTAACATGCCTAAAAGAGACTGTAATTACAACTTTTTTTTTTTTTTTTTTTTTTTTACGGTCCTGGTCTGTGTGAAATTGTGGAGGGTGAACCTAACCCTGTCCAGTTTGTTTTCCGGTAATTTAGCGACCATGTTTACTGTGTCCAGAACGATACCTAAGAAAGTAATAACTGGGGACGGACCTTCCACCTTTTTAGGGGGCTGACAAATTCCTGCACTCATAAGACGATTCAGGCAAGGCGACTAGGCCAGTTTGGAAACCTGATCTAAACCCTGAAATGAGGAACTGAACGAAGCTAGGGTCGTGGTGGTTGCGTAGGAAGTGCAGCAGACAATCAACGTTACGGACACTGAGGTACGACTTATCCGCTTTTAATGTACAGACTAACTTGGGATGGGCTCTAAAACAATTCACACACACATGTAACAGCCTACACTGGCTATAATTGCAGGAGGAAAAGTTAAAATTATTGCAGATCTGTGATCTGCCGAGATATTGAATGGGCCTTCCCAACTTGTCGACTAAACCAGGGGCATGCAGGGGATCAGGGTGCCTAGACGGCTGTGCGGGAGGGCTAATATCGGCACTAGAGGCGGCTTTGTGACACCATTCTGCTGTGTGGTAGATGGATTGACACAGAGAACAAGCAGGAGCCCTAAGACCAGCAAAGTATCTGCAAAATATCTCAGTGTCGATATTAGCCCAGTTTGTGAGAAACTGAAATTGACTGAGGGCCGCCGCGGCTTTAGCTGAAAAGGAGCAGTGATAATCGTAAAATGAGCTACCACCATATTTGTACCCCAATTCGGTCACTCTAAACAAATAAAGATCTAGCTCTTCCCTGCGATCAGGCCGTACGGAACAAATTACGTCTCTATACAGGCTGAAAGCTAAAAGGAACTCCGGGATGGTAAGCTTCCTGTTTAGCCTGAGATCGCGGCCCCTGAGTACTACTGAGACATCGCCGCACGCGATGACTTTGCTGTCAGAGAAATCCCGAGTAGCAATCAACAGGGAAGCCAGGTTGACGTCCCTGCCTTCCAGAATATCTTTCCTGATGTTGGCTGGTATGAAATGAGCGGGGGTGATATTAGGAACAGATACTGTCGTACCGGAACACCCCGCAGCGGATGTGGACGGGATGGCCAGCTCTGGACCCGAAGGAGTGAGAACGGCACCCCGGGACTCGACTGTGTCCAGTCTGGATTGGATGTCCGTGACAGATGACGTAAGATTATTTAGCATGAGGTGAATCTGAGCGAGCGAGGTCTGGACTGTGGCCATCGAGACTTCCTCCTGACGTTGAGGACTTGCAGAAGACATGAGTAGGCGGTATAATTCCGCTTTTCTGGCCGATGCTGTAAACGGGATACCCCTCTTGGACAGCTCTGCCATCAACCTTGGCACGGTCCAACTCCGTAGTGACGGGATGCTACCTGCTTCGGACAACCTGGCTGTATTTTCGTTGACCGAGGCCTCCATGATGTCAGAGGCATGAGACATGATCCTGTAGATACAGTACGTGAGAATGAGGCACAGGCACGGGACCCGGGACTGGACACCAGTGACAACCCTACCACCGAACGATGTGGTGTGCGTGCGCATGCCATCGTGGACAACGTCACCTCGTGATCAATGATTACCGCCACCGACAACTGAGCTGACTTACCCACAGCACGGAAGAAGCAAATAGCGGGAATGAGGAGAGTATCTAAATAAAACCGTGAGATTTTTTAGACGACAAAATGAGAAGGTGAACTAGTACTGAAACGTTCCCTATACTACCTGTTGGATATGATACTGGGTCACTGAGAAACGATGGTAGACCTGAAAAGAAGTAACGTTCCTGGAGAGAAATGGAAAAAACATAAAAACAGACAAGGAACGGCTATACACGACTTGAGATGTGGACGAGATTGACGAACAAATATGCGTATGATGCGTAAACTACGGAGGTTTGAAAATGAACTGACGTAGTGAATGCGTACTTGAGGCGACTGAACATGACCTGAAAAATGTGCAGGGCATTTCTTTCCCCTTTTTTTTTTTTTTTGAAACACACGCATATATATATATATATATATATATATATATACACACACCCCATCGTGTTAATACAACCTGACCTGCTACACCCTGTGTAGTGAGCTCCCCGTCCTGCATTCTCAGATGCGGCCACCGGGGGCGAATGGAGCCAGACAGGAAGGAGCCTGGGACGCCGAGTGAAGTGAAGCAAGCAGCCGGCAGCAGCAGGAGAAGACACAGAGGTAAGTACAGCAAATATAACTAAATAACCTGCCTCACTAATGGCACGGCGGCCCGTGCCAGACATTTGCGAACGATTTCGGGACCACGCTGACCCCTGCACCCTGCCTATACTGCCGCGTGGGAGCCGATGCATCCAGGCAGTTCGCTCCGGTGCAGCGTGACTCCCCCTTACCTGGGGAGCCGGCGCTGCCGACCGGACTTTAAGCAACGGGCCGCTGACTGAGGCGGCAACTTACCTGGGAAGGCGGGCGAATGAGTTTGGATGTAGAAACGGTGGGCACAGCGCACGGTGCGAATAAGGAGCAGTAAGGCAACTGACCAGACGCACACGGATATGGCCACGATCTGTGTTGAGCAGACGTAGGATGTAGGGGAGGGGGAACAGAGCCTAAATAGCGTGGCATAGCCCCTCCCACAAATACAGGCCAATAAATCGGCCTTAAAACAAATATATAGCAGGGTTGCCACGTGCTCTGATGACTCAAAACTCCAAAAGTTCCAAATTCACTGTACGGGTTTCCACTGTACGGGTTTGAGCAGCTGCATGCCTTACATATCGAGGCACAATGTCAAGCATTGAATGGAGTCGTGTAAAGTACACCACCACTAGACTCTGGAGTAGTAAATAAATTTGGTAGAGGACGATAATGCTATGAAGCTATTTTTTGTAGGGGTTGGCCTTGGTTCTTTATTTCCAGTGGAGAAAAATCTTAAAGGGGTTTGATACTGATCACCTATCCTCAGGACAGGTTATCAGTATCTGATTGGTGGGGGTCTGACACTCGGACCCTCGCCGATCAGCTGCATGAAGAGGCAGCTTAGCAAGTACAGCGTCGTACATTGTGTAGTGGTTGTGCTTGGTATAGCACTCGGCCCCATTCACTTCAATGGAGTTGAGCTCGATACCGAATACAGCCACTATACAATGTACGGTGCTGTGCTTGGTAAGCACAGAGAAGGTCGCGATGCTCACAAGAGTGCTGGTGCTTCCCAAATAGCTAATGTAAGATCCTCACCTGCTTTGCACTCCAGGGGAACCAAGAGGGGTCCTCGTGGAGTTGCGGGACAGGTTATGCGTGTCTCTGATGCACCAGCGCTGACCCCTTTGCGAGCCAGTGCGGAGATGCGTTCGCGTGGACATCGGAGGGGAGGACCGTCGGAGTCCCGGGGACAGAGTGGCCAGGCGAGTGACAAGACGCCGCGGCCAGGGTTGTCTCCGGTGTCTCCTGCGACTTCCGTTTCCGCATCTGGGTCCACGCGCTCGCATACTCGCGCTGAGTCAATCATGCGTCCGTGCGTACGCACGAGGGCAGGTTCGCAAAGGGATACACGGTCGCGAGTACGCGCTTCTTATGCACTTCGTCGACCAGTGGCACATATTATACTGACTCACAAGAGCAAAGTGGATTAGGGAGCCAGCCATGGGTTAATCAACTTGTGATTGCCTTAGGCCTTGTACTCAGGTGCAGGGCAATTTGTTCACTTATGGTAGTGGACACTTGGCACCCTGGGATTGGTTAGCAGGCATTAAAAGGAGGTCTCTCAGGGTGATCAGTGCCCACTGTTATTTTCCCTCAACCAGGTATAGGTCACAACTCCTAGTGACTGAAGACTGCCAGGAACTTTGTCCTTTACAGCGGACCCAAGATCTGGAGTGACTCGACTGCCAAGTGCACAGCATCATTCAGCACTGGTTGGGACTATTCCTGGAATCTCCTTGCCTGGTTTTTTGTTATTATTCCTTGTTACCAGCAAGTGTCCTGGACGTTTATGTTTCTGGTGAATAAACACCTTTTTGCTTTCATCACTGGTCTGTTTGTTGGTGCCTTGCATTACAGAACAGTGGGCCCAACTAACAGTTGCCATGGACAAGATCCAGCAGCAGCTGAATGAATTAACGGGAGCCGTTAACCTGCTGTTCCAACGACGCCCAAATATACCAGCAGCCGCTGCAGCGCAAATCCAAGAGCAACTGACAACTGTGATGGAGGAGGTTCAGCAGCTTATCCAAGGAGCCTCAGCACTACCCGTCACTATCGCAAGGCATCAAACAGAACCTAAGATCCCTCTGCCTGACCCCTTCACAGGAGAGCGACAGGAGTTCTTAAACTTCAGGGACTCCTGTCTCCTTTATTTCCAGTTACGACCGATGGCTTCTGGCACTCTCAGGCAGAGAATTGGGATTGTAATGTCACTGCTACGTGGAGACCCCCAACGTTGGGCATTTAACTTGCCTCAAGACCATACAGCTTTTTCGTCAGTGGATGCCTTCTTCGAGGCTATGGCTGTGATTTACGATGACCCGGATCGTACTCGCACCGCAGAGACCAATCTTGAGCATATTCAACAAGGCCGCCGCCCAGCTGAAGAATACGCTGCAGAATTCAGGCGATGGGCAGCTTTCACCACCTGGGGCGACGCAGCCCTACGCCATCGCTTCCATTTGGGACTTTCGGATGCGGTCCGGGATCTTCTTTTGGCCTTGCCTACCCCCTTCTCGTTGGAAATGGCTATCTCTCAGGCAATCGATGCCGACAGGCGAATCCGTGAGAGGCGAGTGGAACGGTCGTCTCGGTTTTCATCCTCTCGACCACATCCAGGGCCTCTAAAATCGGCCGAAGAGCCAATGGAGGTTGGATCCTCCCATCTCACACAGGCAGAACGAGCTCGTCGCCAACAGAAAGGCCTGTGCCTATTTTGCGGAAAGTCTGGACACCTCGTTAAAACCTGTCCCCTCCTGCCGGCGGGAAACAAATGAACCTAGGGGGCATAGAGGAGAACCCCCTAGGTGCTATTATCCCTCCTCCAAGCCGGGTGATGGTACCCATATCCTTACGGTGGCAAGACAAGGTCCATGAGTTTTCAGCACTAATCGATTCTGGGGCCGCTGGGAATTTTGTGGACTCAACCTTGGTTCGTCGACTTGACATCCCGTTGATCCAGCCGAAAACCACCATGTCAGTTACCTCGATTGATGGTTCCCCTCTTCAAGATGGTCGTGCAGTGTGGATGACTCCGGGAATACAGGTAACGGTGGGGGCTGATCATCGGGAGACCTTAAGCCTTTTTGTCCTTGACATGCCATCCACTCCCGTGATTTTGGGTCTCCCTTGGTTAAGGCTCCATAATCCAGTAGTGGACTGGCGCTCGGGTCTTATCTGTCAGTGGAGTACGGAATGCCTTACTAAGTGCATTCGTCCCGACCTGTCACTAGCCTCCATGGAAGTATTAAGTACTTTACCACAGCAGTATCATAATTTCCGAGATGTGTTCAGTCCTCAGGGGGCTGATGTATTACCTCCCCACAGGTCATATGATTGTCCTATAGACCTGTTGCCAGGCACCATGCCACCACGAGGGCATCTTTATAATCTCACTGGGCCTGAGGTTCAGGCTCAGCGGGAGTATATTAAAGAGAACCTTGAGAAGAATTTCATTCGTCCATCCACTTCCCCTGCTGGAGCTGGATTCTTCTTTGTGGAGAAGGATGGAGGCTTGAGACCTTGCATCGATTATCGTGCCCTTAATCGGATTACGGTGAAGAATCGGTATCCACTGCCTCTGATTGATGATCTGTTTTCTCAGGTGGCAGGGGCCCGAGTCTTCACCAAACTCGATTTAAGGGGTGCTTATAATTTAGTTCGCATTAGAGAGGGTGACGAATGGAAGACCGCATTTAATACCAGAGACGGGCATTACGAGTATCTCGTGATGCCTTTCGGTCTCTGTAATGCTCCCGCGGTCTTCCAGGAGTTCATCAACGATGTTCTCAGAGATTTCTTGGATAGATGTGTTGTTGTCTATCTAGATGACATACTAATCTACTCCTCGGATCTGGTCTCTCATCGGAGACACGTGTGTCAGGTTTTCCAGAAGCTGAGGGAGAACCGCCTCTATGCCAAACTTGAGAAGTGTCTGTTTGAGGTGAAGGACTTGCCTTTCCTGGGGTACATTATCTCAGAAAAGGGATTGGCTATGGACCCATCCAAACTTTCTGCTGTCTTGGATTGGCCTCAACCTAAGGATCTTAAGGGGTTGCAGCGTTTCTTAGGCTTTGCCAACTTCTACCGCAAGTTTATTAAGAATTTTTCTGCGATAGTAGTACCTCTCACCAACCTCAGAAGGGAGCTAATCCTTCTAAGTGGACGAGAGAGGCAGTCAGAGCCTTTGAGACGCTGAAACAGGCCTTTTGCACGGCACCAATTCTTACTCATCCAGACACCTCCAGACCTTTTGTTCTCGAGGTCGATGCCTCAGAGGTCGGTGTAGGGGCGGAACATCCCATCACGGTTTACACTGACCACAAAAATTTGGAGTATCTAGAGAGTGCCAAAAGACTCAACTCCCGACAAGCCAGGTGGGCATTGTTTTTCACCTGCTTCAATTTCCGCCTCACTTATAAACCAGGTTCCAAAAACGTGAAGGCAGATGCCCTGTCCCGCTGCTTCCCTGAGGCTGCTTCCGTCCTGGACTCTGAGCCAGAAACCATTCTCCCAACTAAATGTTTTCTTGCTGCCCTGGGGGCCGCAGAAGTAATGGAGGACTTGTCCTCTCTTCTTGAGTGACTCTTCTGGAGTGACTCGACTGCCAAGTGCACAGCATCATTCAGCACTGGTTGGGACTATTCCTGGAATCTCCTTGCCTGTTTTTTTGTTATTATTCCTTGTTACTAGGGATGAGCGAACTCGAACTGTATAGTTCGGGTTCGTACCGAATTTTGAGGTGTCCGTGACACGGACCCGAACCCGGACATTTTCGTAAAAGTCCGGGTTCGGGTTCGGTGTTCGTCGCTTTCTTCGCGCTTTTGTGACGCTTTCTTGGCGCTTTTTGAAAGGCTGCAAAGCAGCCAATCAACAAGCGTCATACTACTTGCCCCAAGAGGCCATCACAGCCATGCCTACTATTGGCATGGCTGTGATTGGCCAGAGCACCATGTGACCCAGCCTCTATTTAAGCTGGAGTCACATAGCGCCGCCCGTCACTCTGCTCTGATTAGCGTAGGGAGAGGTTGCGGCTGCGACAGTAGGGCGAGATTAGGCAGATTAACTCCTCCAAAGGACTTGATTAACTGATCGATCTGCAGCTGTGGATCATTGAGCTGCTGATCCTCAATTGCTCACTGTTTTTAGGCTGCACAGACCGTTTGTCAGTCTCATTTTTCTGGGGTGATCGGCGGCCATTTTGTGTCTTGTGGTGCGCCAGCACAAGCTGCGACCAAGTGCATTTAACCCTCAATGGTGTGGTTGTTTTTTGGCTAAAGCCTACATCAGGGTGAAGCTGTCACACCAAGTGCATTTATCCAGCAATAGTCTGTTCATTTTTTGGCCATATACAAAATCAGGGGCAAGCTGCGCCTGTCACCAAGTGCATTTAACCCTCAATGGTGTGGTTGTTTTTTGGCTAAAGCCTACATCAGGGTGAAGCTGTCACACCAAGTGCATTTAACCAGCAATAGTCTGTTCATTTTTTGGCCATATACAAAATCAGGGGCAAGCTGCGCCTGTCACCAAGTGCATTTAACCCTCAATGGTGTGGTTGTTTTTTGGCTAAAGCCTACATCAGGGTGAAGCTGTCACACCAAGTGCATTTAACCAGCAATAGTCTGTTTATTTTTTGGCCATATCCCAGTCTAATTCTGTCACTAAATCCATACCGGTCACCCAGCGCCTAAATACTAGGCCTCAAATTTATATCCAGCTAAATCTGTCCCTAGTGCTGTAGCTGGGCGAGTTATTTAGTGTCCGTTCAAGCACATTTCTTGTTCTGGGTTGAAATACAATTCCCAATTTAGCAATTTCATAATTTAGTGGTTCCTGCTATATCAGAGCTATTTGAAATCTATCCCAAAAAGGGTATATAATATTGAAGGTGCACATTGGGTCATTCAGAATAACTTCACACACACCCGCTACTGTGTATTTCCAAGTCTAATTCTGTCACTAAACCCATACCTGTCACCCAGCGCCTAAATACTAGGCCTCAAATTTAAATCCCTCTAAATCTCTCGTTACCCACCGCTGTACTGTTGTTGCTGGGCAAGATATTTAGTGTCCGTCAAAGCACATTTTTTGTTCTGGGTTGAAGTACAATTCCCAATTTAGCAATTTCATAATTTAGTGGTTTCTGCTATATCAGAGCTATTTGAAATCTATCCCTAAAAGGGTATATAATATTGAAGGTGCACATAGGGTCATTCAGAATAACTTCACACACACGCTTCTGTGCATTTCCAAGTCTAATTCTGTCACTAAATCCATACCGGTGACCCAGCGCCTAAATACTAGGCCTCAAATTTAAATCCCTCTAAATCTCTCGTTACCCACCGCTGTACTGTTGTTGCTGGGCAAGATATTTAGTGTCCGTCAAAGCACATTTTTTGTTCTGGGTTGAAGTACAATTCCCAATTTAGCAATTTCATAATTTAGTGGTTTCTGCTATATCAGAGCTATTTGAAATCTATCCCTAAAAGGGTATATAATATTGAAGGTGCACATAGGGTCATTCAGAATAACTTCACACACACGCTTCTGTGCATTTCCAAGTCTAATTCTGTCACTAAATCCATACCGGTGACCCAGCGCCTAAATACTAGGCCTCAAATTTAAATCCCTCTAAATCTCTCGTTACCCACCGCTGTACTGTTGTTGCTGGGCAAGATATTTAGTGTCCGTCAAAGCACATTTTTTGTTCTGGGTTGAAGTACAATTCCCAATTTAGCAATTTCATAATTTAGTGGTTTCTGCTATATCAGAGCTATTTGAAATCTATCCCTAAAAGGGTATATAATATTGAAGGTGCACATAGGGTCATTCAGAATAACTTCACACACACGCTTCTGTGCATTTCCAAGTCTAATTCTGTCACTAAATCCATACCGGTGACCCAGCGCCTAAATACTAGGCCTCAAATTTAAATCCCTCTAAATCTCTCGTTACCCACCGCTGTACTGTTGTTGCTGGGCAAGATATTTAGTGTCCGTCAAAGCACATTTTTTGTTCTGGGTTGAAGTACAATTCCCAATTTAGCAATTTCATAATTTAGTGGTTTCTGCTATATCAGAGCTATTTGAAATCTATCCCTAAAAGGGTATATAATATTGAAGGTGCACATAGGGTCATTCAGAATAACTTCACACACACGCTTCTGTGCATTTCCAAGTCTAATTCTGTCACTAAATCCATACCGGTGACCCAGCGCCTAAATACTAGGCCTCAAATTTAAATCCCTCTAAATCTCTCGTTACCCACCGCTGTACTGTTGTTGCTGGGCAAGATATTTAGTGTCCGTCAAAGCACATTTTTTGTTCTGGGTTGAAGTACAATTCCCAATTTAGCAATTTCATAATTTAGTGGTTCTGCTATATCAGAGCTATTTGAAATCTATCCCTAAAAGGGTATATAATATTGAAGGTGCACATAGGGTCATTCAGAATAACTTCACACACACGCTTCTGTGCATTTCCAAGTCTAATTCTGTCACTAAATCCATACCGGTGACCCAGCGCCTAAATACTAGGCCTCAAATTTAAATCCCTCTAAATCTCTCGTTACCCACCGCTGTACTGTTGTTGCTGGGCAAGATATTTAGTGTCCGTCAAAGCACATTTTTTGTTCTGGGTTGAAGTACAATTCCCAATTTAGCAATTTCATAATTTAGTGGTTTCTGCTATATCAGAGCTATTTGAAATCTATCCCTAAAAGGGTATATAATATTGAAGGTGCACATAGGGTCATTCAGAATAACTTCACACACACGCTTCTGTGCATTTCCAAGTCTAATTCTGTCACTAAATCCATACCGGTGACCCAGCGCCTAAATACTAGGCCTCAAATTTAAATCCCTCTAAATCTCTCGTTACCCACCGCTGTACTGTTGTTGCTGGGCAAGATATTTAGTGTCCGTCAAAGCACATTTTTTGTTCTGGGTTGAAGTACAATTCCCAATTTAGCAATTTCATAATTTAGTGGTTTCTGCTATATCAGAGCTATTTGAAATCTATCCCTAAAAGGGTATATAATATTGAAGGTGCACATAGGGTCATTCAGAATAACTTCACACACACGCTTCTGTGCATTTCCAAGTCTAATTCTGTCACTAAATCCATACCGGTGACCCAGCGCCTAAATACTAGGCCTCAAATTTAAATCCCTCTAAATCTCTCGTTACCCACCGCTGTACTGTTGTTGCTGGGCAAGATATTTAGTGTCCGTCAAAGCACATTTTTTGTTCTGGGTTGAAGTACAATTCCCAATTTAGCAATTTCATAATTTAGTGGTTCCTGCTATATCAGAGCTATTTGAAATCTATCCCAAAAAGGGTATATAATATTGAAGGTGCACATTGGGTCATTCAGAATAACTTCACACACACCCGCTACTGTGTATTTCCAAGTCTAATTCTGTCACTAAACCCATACCTGTCACCCAGCGCCTAAATACTAGGCCTCAAATTTAAATCCCTCTAAATCTCTCGTTACCGCTGTCCTGTTGTAGCTGGGAAAGTTATTTAGTGCCCGTCAAAGCACATTTTTTGTTCTGGGTTGAAGTACAATTCCCAATTTAGCAATTTCATAATTTAGTGGTTCCTGCTATATCAGAGCTATTTGAAATCTATCCCAAAAAGGGTATATAATATTCAAGGTGCACATTGGGTCATTCAGAATAACTTCACACACACGCTTCTGTGCATTTCCAAGTCTAATTCTGTCACTAAATCCATACCGGTCACCCAGCGCCTAAATACTAGGCCTCAAATTTATATCCCGCTGAATTTGAATACAATACATTGGGCCAAATAATATATTTGTTGTTGTGGTGAACCATAACAATGAGAAAAACATCTAGTAAGGGACGCGGACGTGGACATGGTCGTGGTGGTGTTAGTGGACCCTCTGGTGCTGGGAGAGGACGTGGCCGTTCTGCCACATCCACACGTCCTAGTGTACCAACTACCTCAGGTCCCAGTAGCCGCCAGAATTTACAGCGATATATGGTGGGGCCCAATGCCGTTCTAAGGATGGTAAGGCCTGAGCAGGTACAGGCATTAGTCAATTGGGTGGCCGACAGTGGATCCAGCACGTTCACATTATCTCCCACCCAGTCTTCTGCAGAAAGCGCACAGATGGCGCCTGAAAACCAACCCCATCAGTCTGTCACATCACCCCCATGCATACCAGGGAAACTGTCTCAGCCTCAAGTTATGCAGCAGTCTCTTATGCTGTTTGAAGACTCCGCTGGCAGGGTTTCCCAAGGGCATCCACCTAGCCCTTCCCCAGCGGTGAAAGACATAGAATGCACTGACGCACAACCACTTATGTTTCCTGATGATGAGGACATGGGAATACCACCTCAGCATGTCTCTGATGATGACGAAACACAGGTGCCAACTGCTGCGTCTTTCTGCAGTGTGCAGACTGAACAGGAGGTCAGGGATCAAGACTGGGTGGAAGACGATGCAGGGGACGATGAGGTCCTAGACCCCACATGGAATGAAGGTCGTGCCACTGACTTTCACAGTTCGGAGGAAGAGGCAGTGGTGAGACCGAGCCAACAGCGTAGCAAAAGAGGGAGCAGTGGGCAAAAGCAGAACACCCGCCGCCAAGAGACTCCGCCTGCTACTGACCGCCGCCATCTGGGACCGAGCACCCCAAAGGCAGCTTCAAGGAGTTCCCTGGCATGGCACTTCTTCAAACAATGTGCTGACGACAAGACCCGAGTGGTTTGCACGCTGTGCCATCAGAGCCTGAAGCGAGGCATTAACGTTCTGAACCTGAGCACAACCTGCATGACCAGGCACCTGCATGCAAAGCATGAACTGCAGTGGAGTAAACACCTTAAAACCAAGGAAGTCACTCAGGCTCCCCCTGCTACCTCTTCTGCTGCTGCCGCCTCGGCCTATTCTGCTGCTGCCGCCTCGGCCTCTTCCTCCGCCTCTGGAGGAACGTTGGCACCTGCCGCCCAGCAAACAGGGGATGTACCACCAACACCACCACCACCACCTCCGTCACCAAGCGTCTCAACCATGTCACACGCCAGCGTTCAGCTCTCCATCTCACAAACATTTGATAGAAAGCGTAAATTCCCACCTAGCCACCCTCGATCCCTGGCCCTGAATGCCAGCATTTCTAAACTACTGGCCTATGAAATGCTGTCATTTAGGCTGGTGGACACAGACAGCTTCAAACAGCTCATGTCGCTTGCTGTCCCACAGTATGTTGTTCCCAGCCGGCACTACTTCTCCAAGAGAGCCGTGCCTTCCCTGCACAACCAAGTATCCGATAAAATCAAGTGTGCACTGCGCAACGCCATCTGTAGCAAGGTCCACCTAACCACAGATACGTGGACCAGTAAGCACGGCCAGGGACGCTATATCTCCCTAACTGCACACTGGGTAAATGTAGTGGCAGCTGGGCCCCAGGCGGAGAGCTGTTTGGCGCACGTCCTGCCGCCGCCAAGGATCGCAGGGCAACATTCTTTGCCTCCTGTTGCCACCTCCTCCTTCTCGGCTTCCTCCTCCTCTTCTTCCACCTGCTCATCCAGTCAGCCACACACCTTCACCACCAACTTCAGCACAGCCCGGGGTAAACGTCAGCAGGCCATTCTGAAACTCATATGTTTGGGGGACAGGCCCCACACCGCACAGGAGTTGTGGCGGGGTATTGAACAACAGACCGACGAGTGGTTGCTGCCGGTGAGCCTCAAGCCCGGCCTGGTGGTGTGTGATAATGGGCGAAATCTCGTTGCAGCTCTGGGACTAGCCAATTTGACGCACATCCCTTGCTTGGCGCATGTGCTGAATTTGGTGGTGCAGAAGTTCATTCACAACTACCCCGACATGTCAGAGCTGCTGCATAAAGTGCGGGCCGTCTGTTCGCGCTTCCGGCGTTCACATCCTGCCGCTGCTCGCCTGTCTGCGCTACAGCGTAACTTCGGCCTTCCCGCTCACCGCCTCATATGCGACGTGCCCACCAGGTGGAACTCCACCTTGCACATGCTGGACAGACTGTGCGAGCAGCAGCAGGCCATAGTGGAGTTTCAGCTGCAGCACGCACGGGTCAGTCGCACTACAGAACAGCACCACTTCACCACCAATGACTGGGCCTCCATGCGAGACCTGTGTGCCCTGTTGCGCTGTTTCGAGTACTCCACCAACATGGCCAGTGGCGATGACACCGTTATCAGCGTTACAATACCACTTCTATGTCTCCTTGAGAAAACACTTAGGGCGATGATGGAACAGGAGGTGGCCCAGGAGGAGGAGGAGGAGGATGAGGAAGAGGGGTCATTTTTAGCACTTTCAGGCCAGTCTCTTCGAAGTGACTCAGAGGGAGGTTTTTTGCAACAGCAGAGGCCAGGTACAAATGTGGCCAGCCAGGGCCCACTACTGGAGGACGAGGAGGACGAGGATGAGGAGGAGGTGGAGGAGGATGAGGATGAAGCATGGTCACAGCGGGGTGGCACCCAACGCAGCTCGGGTCCATCACTGGTGCGTGGCTGGGGGGAAAGGCAGGACGATGACGATACGCCTCCCACAGAGGACAGCTTGTCCTTACCCCTGGGCAGCCTGGCACACATGAGCGACTACATGCTGCAGTGCCTGCGCAACGACAGCAGAGTTGCCCACATTTTAACCTGTGCGGACTACTGGGTTGCCACCCTGCTGGATCCACGCTACAAAGACAATGTGCCCACCTTACTTCCTGCACTGGAGCGTGATAGGAAGATGCGCGAGTACAAGCGCACGTTGGTAGACGCGCTACTGAGAGCATTCCCAAATGTCACAGGGGAACAAGTGGAAGCCCAAGGCCAAGGCAGAGGAGGAGCAAGAGGTCGCCAAGGCAGCTGTGTCACGGCCAGCTCCTCTGAGGGCAGGGTTAGCATGGCAGAGATGTGGAAAACTTTTGTCAACACGCCACAGCTAACTGCACCACCACCTGATACGCAACGTGTTAGCAGGAGGCAACATTTCACTAACATGGTGGAACAGTACGTGTGCACACCCCTCCACGTACTGACTGATGGTTCGGCCCCATTCAACTTCTGGGTCTCTAAATTGTCCACGTGGCCAGAGCTAGCCTTTTATGCCTTGGAGGTGCTGGCCTGCCCGGCAGCCAGCGTTTTGTCTGAACGTGTATTCAGCACGGCAGGGGGCGTCATTACAGACAAACGCAGCCGCCTGTCTACAGCCAATGTGGACAAGCTGACGTTCATAAAAATGAACCAGGCATGGATCCCACAGGACCTGTCCGTCCCTTGTCCAGATTAGACATTAACTACCTCCCCATAACCATATATTATTGGACTCCAGGGCACTTCCTCATTCAATCCTATTTTTATTTTCATTTTACCATTATATTGCGATGCTACCCAAAGTTGAATGAACCTCTCCTCTGCCTGTGTGCTAGGCCTAAATATATGCCAATGGACTGTTGCAGTGGTGGCTGACATGAAGCCTGATTCTCTGCTATGACATGCAGACTAATTCTCTGCTGACATGAAGCCAGATTGTCTGTTACGGGACCTCTCTCCTCTGCCTGGGTGCTGGGCCTAAATTTATGACAATGGACTGTTGCAGTGGTGGCTGACGTGAAGCCTTATTCTCTGCTATGACATGCAGACTGATTCTCTGCTGACATGAAGCCAGATCCTCTGTTACGGGACCTCTCTCCTCTGCCTGGGTGCTGGGCCTAAATTTATGACAATGGACTGTTGCAGTGGTGGCTGACGTGAAGCCTGATTCTCTGCTATGACATGCAGACTGATTCTCTGCTGACATGAAGCCAGATCCTCTGTTACGGGACCTCTCTCCTCTGCCTGGGTGCTGGGCCTGAATATATGCCAATGGACTGTTGCAGTGGTGGGTGACGTGAAGCCTCATTCTCTGCTATGACATGCAGACTAATTCTCTGCTGACATGAAGCCAGATTGTCTGTTACGGGACCTCTCTCCTCTGCCTGTGTGTGTGCTGGGCCTAAATATATGCCAATGGACTGTTGCAGTGGTGGCTGACGTGAAGCCTCATTCTCTGCTATGACATGCAGACTGATTCTCTGCTGACATGAAGCCAGATCCTCTGTTACGGGACCTCTCTCCTCTGCCTGGGTGCTGGGCCTAAATTTATGACAATGGACTGTTGCAGTGGTGGCTGACGTGAAGCCTGATTCTCTGCTATGACATGCAGACTGATTCTCTGCTGTCATGAAGCCAGATTGTCTGTTACGGGACCTTTCTCCTCTACCTGGGTTCTGGGCCTAAATTTATGAAAATTGACTCTTACAGTGGTGGGTGACGTGAAGCCTGATTCTCTGCTATGATATGAAGACTGATTCTCTGCTGACATGAAGCCAGATTGTCTGTTACGGGACCTTTCTCCTCTGCCTGGGTTCTGGGCCTAAATTTATGAAAATTGACTCTTACAGTGGTGGGTGACGTGAAGCCTGATTCTCTGCTATGATATGAAGACTGATTCTCTGCTGACATGAAGCCAGATTGTCTGTTACGGGACCTTTCTCCTCTGCCTGGGTTCTGGGCCTAAATTTATGAAAATTGACTCTTACAGTGGTGGGTGACGTGAAGCCTGATTCTCTGCTATGATATGAAGACTGATTCTCTGCTGACATGAAGCCAGATTGTCTGTTACGGGACCTTTCTCCTCTGCCTGGGTTCTGGGCCTAAATTTATGAAAATTGACTCTTACAGTGGTGGGTGACGTGAAGCCTGATTCTCTGCTATGATATGAAGACTGATTCTCTGCTGACATGAAGCCAGATTGTCTGTTACGGGACCTTTCTCCTCTGCCTGGGTTCTGGGCCTAAATTTATGAAAATTGACTCTTACAGTGGTGGGTGACGTGAAGCCTGATTCTCTGCTATGATATGAAGACTGATTCTCTGCTGACATGAAGCCAGATTGTCTGTTACGGGACCTTTCTCCTCTGCCTGGGTTCTGGGCCTAAATTTATGAAAATTGACTCTTACAGTGGTGGGTGACGTGAAGCCTGATTCTCTGCTATGATATGAAGACTGATTCTCTGCTGACATGAAGCCAGATTGTCTGTTACGGGACCTTTCTCCTCTGCCTGGGTTCTGGGCCTAAATTTATGAAAATTGACTCTTACAGTGGTGGGTGACGTGAAGCCTGATTCTCTGCTATGATATGAAGACTGATTCTCTGCTGACATGAAGACAGATTCTCTGTTACGGGACCTCTCTCCTCTGCCTGTGTGTGTGCTGGGCCTAAATATATGCCAATGGACTGTTGCAGTGGTGGCTGACGTGAAGCCTCATTCTCTGCTATGACATGCAGACTAATTCTCTGCTGACATGAAGACAGATTCTCTGTTACGGGACCTCTCTCCTCTGCCTGTGTGTGTGCTGGGCCTAAATATATGCCAATGGACTGTTGCAGTGGTGGCTGACGTGAAGCCTCATTCTCTGCTATGACATGCAGACTAATTCTCTGCTGACATGAAGCCAGATTGTCTGTTACGGGACCTCTCTCCTCTGCCTGTGTGTGTGCTGGGCCTAAATATATGCCAATGGACTGTTGCAGTGGTGGCTGACGTGAAGCCTCATTCTCTGCTATGACATGCAGACTAATTCTCTGCTGACATGAAGACAGATTCTCTGTTACGGGACCTCCCTCCTCTGCCTGGGTGCTGGGCCTAAATATATGCCAATGGACTGTTGCAGTGGTGGCTGACGTGAAGCCTCATTCTCTGCTATGACATGCAGACTAATTCTCTGCTGACATGAAGACAGATTCTCTGTTACGGGACCTCTCTCCTCTGCCTGGGTGCCGGGGCCTAAATATCTGAGAATGGACTGTTCCAGTGGTGGGTGACGGGAAGCCAGATTCTCTGCTATGGAACCTCTCTCCAATTGATTTTGGTTAATTTTTATTTATTTAATTTTTATTTTAATTAATTTCCCTATCCACATTTGTTTGCAGGGGATTTACCTACATGTTGCTGCCTTTTGCAGCCCTCTAGCTCTTTCCTGGGCTGTTTTACAGCCTTTTTAGTGCCGAAAAGTTCGGGTCCCCATTGACTTCAATGGGGTTCGGGTTCGGGACGAAGTTCGGATCGGGTTCGGATCCCGAACCCGAACATTTCCGGGATGTTCGGCCGAACTTCTCGAACCCGAACATCCAGGTGTTCGCTCAACTCTACTTGTTACCAGCAAGTGTCCTGGACGTTTATGTTTCTGGTGAATAAACACCTTTTTGCTTTCATCACTGGTCTGTTTGTTGGTGCCTTGCATTACAGCTAATCAGGTAAGTCATAAGTATCAAATCCCAGAAAACCTCTTTAAAGGGGTTGTCTAGCCATGGGGCCAATCACAGGCTCAATCATAGGTGACAGGACTTGCGCTGCTTACTAGTGCTGCAGAGACAGGAGTGGTAGGTTTTTTTAATGTTAAAGTCATAGGTTAGGCCCCATAGCTCATACAGTGACGTCACTAGGTGCTCTAGTGGAGCGTGAGCTTTGAATAGGGAACAGAGTTGAGCCACCGGCCAGGGGAACACTCCTAAGTACAGATACTGACTCACTATATACCGGAGTTGATAGCTACAAACGAAGTAAGAAAAATGCTGTGGAAATTGAACCTTTGATTATAGTGATCTGTATCCATAGTGACCCTTTAGTAGCTATACCAGTAGCGGTGGGTGTGGTATATGTGCGGTATCATATGTTCTGTTTATTCAGTGATAACTATTTGTCTAAAATAAAACATACTCCTTCTTTTATAGTGAGAATTACATTTTGTAATTGCATGTAATTAAAAATGTAGCATAGCTAATGAGTTATTTAACAAAATCTGTTATAGCTCTACCTGCTGTTAGTTTTTTTTTCTTATGTCTTTGTTCAGCTAACTGAGATGGCCACACATGCTCAATTTCATCTTTCAATTGCCTCCTAAATTGTGATAAGAGCATGGCCACACACCCTTAGCTACAGCACAGACACTCCCCTTGTGCCACAGCTTGATATAAATTTAGCAGAGCAATGAATGGGGAGATCTCTGGATCCATTTGAGGTACAGGACTGATTCTAGCTTTGTTAGAAAGAGGTTGTAATGTACTATATGATGTCTGATTTTCAATTTTTAATATTAGTTATTGGACAACCCCTTTAAGTGGGTTCACCTTTTCTGAGGGTCATGACTATGTTCCATTATATTTCACTACTTGCAGTCCGCATATGAGTTTGCAAGGGCATTTATGATCATGGAAATCGTGCAGTTACAGGCAAAGGAGGCCAATTGTCAGTGAAAGCTGGACTCCCAATAGGTATTTATACTGACCACAATGCACTGTAAACACCTTCTCCAATCCCAGCAATTTCGTGATCGCTTACCCTATCTATATAGGAGTTTTGTCTCTCTGTGCTGAATGCTAGAGAAGGACAATGTTTTGTATTTATAGTACTGCAAAAATTGTATAAACATATATATATTGTTTTAAATACACCTTTCTGATGGAAGTATCCCTTTAAATACCTCTTCAGATTTGTATTTCTTTACAGTCTGCAGGACACAAGGTGGGTAAGAGAGTGAGGCAAAGTTCTTCTGCTTCTGTTTCAGTGACAAGAATGGTGATTGCAAACCCAAGTTGGGGTCTCCTACAACTTGATCCCACTGAAAAGCTATTTAACCTTCTCAGGACCACCGCACGCAGGATTGCGTCCTGGCGGCGGCCCTGTTGTTCCTCCTGGACGCGCCGGCGCGTCATCTCGCGAGAGGCAACATTTCCTGTGAACGCGCGCACACAGGAGCGCGCGTTCACAGGAACCAGTGGTAAACGCGTTCATCTACAGCCTGCCAGCGGCGATCATTCGCTGGCAGGCTGTAGATGCGATTTTTTTTTAACCCTTGAAAGGTATATCAGACGCTGATATACCTGCTACCTGGTCCTCTGGTGGTCCCTTTTGCTTGGATCGACCACCAGAGGACACAGGCAGCTCTGTAATAAGTAGCACCAAGCACCACACTACACTACACCCCCCCCCCCCCCCCATCACTTATTAACCCCTGATCACCCCCCTGTCATTGATCACCCCCCTGTAAGGCTCCATTCAGATGTCCGTATGTGTTTTGCGGATCCGCTGATCCACGGATCCACAAAACACGGACACCGCGGATCTGCAAAACACGGACACCGGCAATGTGCTTTCCGCATTTTGCAGATCCGCGCATTGCCAGAACTATATAGAAAATGCCTTTTCTTGTCCGCAATTGCGGACAAGAATAGGACGTGTTCTATAGGCTCTACAAAAAACGCAGTGTTCGTCCGATCAGGCCTGATCTTGTGCGCACACTTGAGTTCAGTCCGCCCCACCGCAGTGACAGAATTTTTTTTTTCTGATCCCTGCAAATACACCATAAAATCGCTGCTGCGCTATAAAGATCACTTTTGAGGGGCATGGCGAATTTGGGCCCCTTTGCGCATCTAGGCTGCAAAAAAGTGTCACACATGTGGTATCGCCGTACCCAGGAGAAGTAGGGCAATGTGTTTTGGGGTGTATTTTTAAACACATTGCCCTACTTCTTATGAGTACGGTGATACCACATGTGTGACACTTTTTTGCAGCCTAGGTGCGCAAAGGGGCCCAAATTCTAAAGAGCACCTTTAGGATTTCACAGGGCATTTTTTATGCATTTTGATTCCAAACTACTTCTCACGCTTTAGGTCTCCTAAAATGCCCGGGCAGTATAAATACCCAAGTGACCCCATTTTGGAAAGAAGACACCCCAAGGTATTCTGTGAGGGTTATGGTGAGGTCATGTAAAAAAAAAAATTGTCACAAGTTAGTGGAATATAAGAGATATGAGATATTGTAAGAAAAAAAAAAAAAACTTCCATGAACTCACTATGCCCATCAGTGAATACCTTAGGGTGTCTACTTTCCGAAATGGGGTCATTTGTGGGGTGTTTCTACTGTCTGGGCATTGTAAAACCTCAGGAAACATGACAGGTGCTCAGAAAGTCAAAGTGCGTAAATTCACATTTTTGCACCATAGTTTGTAAACGCTATAACTTTTACCCAAACCAATAAATATACACTTATTGCATTTTTTTTTATCACAGACATGTAGAACAATAAATTTAGAGAAAAATTTATATAGAAATGTAGTTTTAATTAAAAAATTTTACAACAGAAAGTGAATTTTTTTTAGTTTTTTTGCAAAAATTTCGGTCAATTTCGATTAATATAAAAAAAGTAAAAATGTCAGCAGCCATTAAATACCACCAAATGAAAGCTCTATTAGTGAGACGAAAAGGAGGCAAAATTAATTTGGGTGGTAAGTTGTATGACCGAGCAATAAACCGTGAAAGTAGTGTAGTGCAGAATTGTAAAAAGTGGTCTGGTCATTAAGGGGGTTTAAAGCGAACCTTTCACCTGCATTTCACTTAATAAACTATCAAAAGTACCTTATAGATCATCCTCATTGTGTTATCATACAGTCTTGCCCTGCTTTTCTGCCATGTATATGCATGAAAAAAATCGCCTTATAAAGTACTCTTCTCCAGCTCCACAAGTCACGATAGAAGTCAAGGGGGTAGCCCTTCCCTCACTCCAGGCTGCCCTAACCCCGCCTCTATGCAGTCTAATTGACACCCGGCTCAGTCGCTGGGACCGCGCCTGCACCGTCGGCCTCATTCGCTGTGCGATCCCGTCTATCGCGCGGACTCAATCGCGTCCTGTAATTCAGTTAGATAGATAGACGGGATCACGCTGCTACTGAGGCCGACGGCGAATGCGCCGCCTGTACAAGCGTGGTCCCGACGACTGAGCCGGGTGTCAATTAGACTGCATAGAGGCGGGGTTAGGGCAGGGGCGTTACAGCCTGGAGTGAGGGAAGGGCTGCCCCCTTGACTTCTATCGTGACTTGTGGAGCTGGAGAAGAGTACTTTATAAGGGCTCTTTTACACCTGCGTTCTTTTCTTCCGGCATAGAGTTCCGTCGTCAGGGCTCTATGCCGGAAGAATCCTGATCAGTTTTATCCTAATGCATTCTGAATGGAGTGAAATCCGTTCAGGATGCATCAGGATGTCTTCAGTTCCGGAACGGAACGTTTTTTGGCCGGAGAAAATACCACAGCATGCTGCGCTTTTTGCTCCGGCCAAAAATCCTGAAGACTTGCCGCAAGGCCGGATCCGGAATAATTGCCCATTGAAAGGCATTGATCCAGATCCGGCCTTAAGCTAAACGTTGTTTCGGCGCATTGCCGGATCCGACGTTTAGCTTTTTCTGAATGGTTACCATGGCTGCCGGGACGCTAAAGTCCTGGCAGCCATGGTAAAGTGTAGTGGGGAGCAGCCATGGTAAAGTGTAGTGGGGTGCCCAGAGTGACGTCAGGGCCCCCACGCGCATGGATGACGTGATCGCATGGCACGTCATCTATGCGTATGGGGCGCCCTGACGTCACTCTCGAGCGCCCCAGGAGCCGCGCGGACTGTAAGTATACTGCTCCCCCGCTCCCCGCTCCTACTATGGCAACCAGGACTTTAATAGTGTCCTGGCTGCCATAGTAACACTGGAAGCATTTTGAAGACTGATCCGTCTTCAAATGCTTTCAGTACACTTGCGTTTTTCCGGATCCGGCGTGTAATTCCGGCAAGTGGAGTACACGCCGGATCCAGACAACGCAAGTGTGAAAGAGGCCTAAGGCGATTTTTTTCATGCATATACATGGCAGAAAAGCGGGACAAGACTGTATGATAACACAATGAGGATGATCTATAAGGTACTTTTGATAATTTATTAAGTGAAATGCAGGTGAAAGGTTCGCTTTAAGCTAGGGGGGCTGAAGTGGTTAAAGGGGTTTTCTGGGAGTATAACATCAATGACCTATCCTTAGAGACGTGGGAAGTAAAGTATTTTATAGCTATGGATGCTAAACTAAAATATATGCACACAGTGCCAGTAAAAAATCTTGTACATTCTCAGTTACATTTCCAAGGAAACACAGGTTGTCAAGGACTTTTGAAGCTGAGTGCCTTTTTTTCAGATGGGCCACTACGGAATAACATTTGTTCACCCCTCCATCTATTCCAAATAGCCATGAATGGACATTGTAAAAACTTTTATTTCTTATTTCAAGTGCCACTTGAAGACAGTACAGTGGAATCCCATTCTTTTAACTGTGTGATGATTAGGAGGGCTTTTTTACTGTGTGAGTCTTCAGATGTTTAACAAGATGTGATTTCTGGATGAAGCTTTTCCCACATTCTGAACATGAAAATGGCTTTTGCCCTGTGTGATTTTTCAGATGTTCAATAAGATGTCTTTTCTGGATAAAACGTTTCCCACAGTTTGAACAAAGAAATGGTTTCTCACCTGTGTGAACTCTTTGATGTCTATCCAGATGGGATTTCCTGGCAAAACACTTTCCACATTCCGAACATAAAAATGGCTTCTCTCCTGTGTGAGTTCTCTGGTGCTCAACAAGAACTGATTTTGTGGTGAAACTCTTCCCACATTCTGTACATAAGTATGGCTTTTCCCCTGTATGAACCCTGTGATGATCAACTAGAATCGATTTCTTGGTAAAACATTTCCCACATTCCGAACAAGCATATGGTCTTTCATTTCTGTGAATTCTGCTATGCATATAAAGATTAAAGGCATTTTTATAAAATTTCCCACATTCTGAACATTGAAAACTTTTACCCTCTTTATGTTCTGTAGTTTTTTTTAACAATCTGTGATTGATCAGGTGAAGTTTCCTTGTGGTTAGCTGGATCAGAAGATGGATCTCCGCTGTGAAGGACTGATGGTATATGTGGAGTGCTGAAGTGTTCTTGAGAGGTATGGTAAGAGGAGTCTTTAATGTCTACTTCGTAATCTAGAGGTAAACAGTATACCTCTGATTGTCTGGTACAGTCATCTGCTATAATGATGTAGAATACAATTTTACTTTAATTACCAAGCACATAGTGATGTATACATGTTAACATTTTTAGTAGAATAAAATGAGTCATAAAGCTATAAATAACCCTTTTTATACCATAAATTAGTGAAACTTCTTTGAGATGATCACACAGAAATGCTGGCATTCCATGAACCAGTTTTAATCCCCTGGGTGCTGGAGCGAGATGCAACTAATTTATGAACAAGTCAGATACCTCTTAAATTGGTTGTCTGCTTTTTTTTATATTTTTTATATTGATGACCTATCCTCAGGATCAGATCAGTTGGGGGGGGGCGGTCCATCTGCTGGTACCCCAGTTGATCAGCTGTTTGAAGAGAAAGCAGCGCTTCACTGTTTACCTGTTAACTGTTGCAATTCATTTCAATGGGACGACTCCATCCTGTTCAAGTGAATAAGATGGAGCCATCCTATTGAAGTGAATGCCACGGCTCAGATGTAATTACAATTGCTTACTGCCACAACTTCGAAGAGAAGGCAGCGCTCGTATGAGCACTGCATTCTCTTCAAACAGCAGGAGTCGGCCACTGTTGATCTGATATTGATGACCTATCCTGAGGATAGGTTATCAATATAAAAAAGTGGACAACCCCTTTGATGCATTAAGTTTATCTCTGGCCCTGTGTGTGCCAACAACTCAAATTTACGCCAGCTAGGGCAGGCATAGAGTGGAGCTACAATTTACACCAGTTTATGGCATAAATTATAGTCAATCTGGTGGCCTGCTCAAGCTCCAGACTTCTGCTAAGCCTAACCGATTATAAAAATCTGCATCACTGTCAGAGAGGTGATCTTTTAGAAAGGTTTCAGAACATATGCTGGGTAAAACGATTGCATAGCAGTGTATCTGAATGGGTGTACATAATATGAAAAAAAAGGATGCTTACTTCCACAAACAGTGCCAAAACTCTCCACTTCAGTGGAATTGAGCTGCAATACCAGATACAACCCATTATAGATGGCATACATAGACAGTAGAGGGCTTCTGTGTAAGGCTACTTTCACACTGGCTTTCTGTTTGTGAGATCCATTCAGGGCTCTCACAAGTGGTCCAAAACGGATCAGTTTTGCCCTAATGCACCCTGAATGAATAAGATTCTGCTCACAATGCATCCGTATGCATCCGTTTGCCTCCGTTCAGTCTCCATTCTGCTTTGGAGGCGGACACCAAAACGCTACTTGCAGTGTTTTGGTGTCCGTCTGACGAAACTGAGCCAAACGGATCTGTTCTGACATACAATGCAAGTCAATAGGGACGGATCTGTTTTCTATGACACAATCTGGCGCAATAGAAAATGGATCCGTCATCTATTGACTTTCAATGGTGTTCAAGACGGATCCGTCTTGGCTATGTTAAAGATAATACAAACGGATCCGTTCTGAAAGTTTGCAGACGTTTGTATTATCTGAACGGATCCGTCTGTGCAGATCCATAACGGATCCGCACCAAACGCTAGTGTGAAAGTAGCCCAAGACCAGGCTCGGACTGGCCCACAGGGGAATCCCCCGGTGGGCCCCTGAGCAAAGTGGGCCCCTAGTCTCCCACCCCCTGCACAAATGGCACATAATACATTAGATTTTGTACACTACATACATATATTCAATGTACAGCACATCAACCAGCTTATGTTCATATAAAAAAAAATGTTAGATTATTTATGATATTTTAATGTATCTGTACGGTGGGCACTCAAAATAAATTTTACTGGTGGTCCTAGGTACCCCAGTCTGACACTGCCTAAGACTAGTGGACAACACCTTGTTGGTTAACAGCTATTTTATCAAGATTAAGGGACTCTTCACAGTGCTCCTTACTATGATACTCAAAGTCAGTCTTTCATCTGATGGATCAGAGTCCATAAGCAGTTTTTACCAAAGGTACCATCGTGCACTTTTTATTGTAGAATGGGCTTTCCCTGCCTAAAGGGACCCTGTGCACCTCCACCAATATGTACTCTCCTGCAACCCATGGACAAGTGGGGTGTATTTCTGAAAGGAATCATCCAGTTATCTTGAACAACGTACAAATCCTTCTACCTTGTGGCAAGGATAACATTTCCAGTCTGCTCCATGACATGTTGCTGTGAGGGACAGCCTCTAAGAGGGTAGTGGGTTTATTATGGTATATTCACACATGGCAGATTTATTGCAGACATTTCTGAGACTGAAAATCATTTCCTTTCATCTAAATTTTATTTCTTCAGCAAGCATATGGGTTTTCTGTAAGTTCAATTCCAAGATATTTCTGCAATACATCCACCATGTGTGAATCCCTTGTTATGGTCCAGGAGTGGAAACCATGCATTTTATTAAAATAAATCAGTGAGTCCTAGACTTGACATATTGTTAAAATGAAGGTCCTTATTATAAGTCACTGGGGTATGTTTAGGCAGCATTTGATTCCGTCGTGCTACAGATCTGTCACAGCGTTATGGCCCTATGACGCAAATGTGAATATAGTAGGGTTGTCACAATACAAAAATTTTGATTCGATTTCGATACCATAAAAAAAGTATATTGATATTCGATACCACGCGAAAAAAAGCAGCATGGATTCTGCATTTCATGGAACGTCTGGCCTAGTCCTATCCTATTTTTGGAGGGGAAAAGGTGACTTAAAATTGAGCACTGCATATTTTTTATAAATTTTTTTTTGTTACTGCGTTCACCGCATAGGAGAGATTTTTATTTATTTTAATAGTCAAGACTTTTTCGGACGTTGCGACATGTAATATGTTTATTTTTTAATTGTTTATATATTTTATATGTAAAATTGGGAAAGGGGGTGATTTAAACTTTTAATATTTTGGTGTGTTTCTTTACTCTTTTTAGAGATCTATTAGGGTGAATAGGACTTAACACTGTCCATGCTGCCCTGTGCTTTATGCACACAGCAGCAGGGAGCTTACCATGGCAGCCATGGATAGCTAAAGTAGCATCCTAACTGCCATGGTAACCAATCACAGCTCCACGATTTCACTGCTGGGGCTCCAATCGGAAGCTGCCACTGCCACCAATGAAGATACTAAGGAGGAGGAGGGGTACCCTGTGGCCACTGCCACCAATGATTATAATACTGGGGTGGGGAGGGGAGAGGCCTCTGCACCACCAATGATTATGGCACCTGAGGGGTTAATTGACAAGGTTCGCGGGCTTGCCGTGCCCTGTCATTGAGGCCAGGTGCCTGTTGTGTGATACGGCCGGCACCCGTTGTCCACATTTATATTAACGGGTTAATTATATTCATTGGTGGCACAGTGGCCACTGCCCCTCCCCACCTCCTCAGTACTATTTTCATTGGTGGCCAGCTGCAGCCGCATCACAGTGGGGGGGGGGGGACTGCCTCCTTCTCCACTGTGCCTGCTGATGAGAACATGGAGCGCGCTGAGGGCAGCGCACACCATGTTCGCTAGTGCAGCCTAGTATCAGAAAATAGCAAAACCCAGTACTGGATCGATCCAGATGTAAAAGTATCGATTGGGTATCGAAAGTAGTGATTTCCGCCATTAATCTTAAGGCAACGCTCAAAGAAATATTGAGAAGCTTCAGTACGCTGATAAGGATGAGATTACTTGGACTACAGCAGCATTACCCATCATTTACCTTAAACAATGGCTTCTCTAACTTGTTTTTGTGTACAGCAATCTGCAACCCCTGTGCCGCTGTACTAACTGCTCAGTGGAATTTGTATAATATAAAAATATGTGCTCTGGTGGTTTTAATGATGCTGTAGACAACAAAGTTATACTGAGCGGGGATTACTCACCTGGGTTGATATCTACAATAATTTCCTTTTCCTTAAACAGATGCTCATGTCTCACATACACATCTTCTTCTATACCTTCAACTTTAAAATTGATCAGGTCCTCACTCTGATTCAATATGTAGGACAGATAATAAACAATTGTAAAGATTGTTAGGGAAGTCTAGTAAAAAGATTCTCCCTGATTCAGTATAAAATCATCAACATAAAGAGGATTTGCACAAACCTCATCTCTGTCTAATTGATGCTCCAGTGGGACATAAGGATTTTCCTTTCGGCAATACGGTGATAAAAAATGACTAGAACACTTCTCATAATTTGTGTTACTGGGTCCAACTGTAGGAAACAAACACAGATGGAATGCATGAATTATATGTAAAGATCAGATGATAGTGAATCAAAGTCTTTCCTTACCCTGTGAGGTGAGGAGCTGGTGATTCTCCATCATGACGTCCTTGTACAGATCCCTGTGTTCTTCTAAATACTCCCACTCCTCCATGGAGAGATAGACAGCGACATTCTGACTCCTTATAGGAACCTAACAGTCACAATAATAGTCACCTTCCAAATGTCTTAGTATTATTGTGTAATGTTCCAGCATTTTCAGCAGTTCTCATGTAGTGCCCTGAAGCAAGGGGGTACTCTGACATTTGGACATTTGCCTATTTTTCTTAAGCAAATGTAAAACTTCTTGCTTTATTTCTCTTGAAAGGGTTAACTATACTGTTTATTACTATGTTACTGCATTTTATATGTATGTTGTGATATACATCCTGTTCATTATCACTGTATTTACAAGGCTCTATGGAAAGGATTAATGAACACTGACAGACTGTTAGGACTTTGAATAAGAAGCTGGTAATTTTCCACAGCTGCCATAGAGTTTGATGAAGACCATGTTTTGGAGGGGAAAAAAACAGACAGTGTTTACCACCAAACCCAGACAGCCTGACCTTGTCTGGAAACATGTTTTTGTGTGGAAAAACTGCTGTGTCATTGCCATTGAGTATCATTGAAGCACTAATGTAAGTCTATGAGAGATGGAAAGTGTTACAAATTATCTGTCTTTGCTGAGCTTCTCCACTCCACACCTCCCACTAAAAGGTTCCAGTGTAGCTAGGCCCCTAGTGTGCTGCAGTTAAGGAACAGTGCTTAGAAGAGCAGACTCTGCCAGACTACTGAGTGACCAGAAGAAGACGACGCTGAGATGGGCATACTCTGCTACAGACCCTGTATCACCAGCCTTGGACCAGGGTACCAGCCTTCTGAAGAGAGGGACAGCTAGCTCAGGCCTTTCCTCAGCATCAAACCCTTCTTCTGCCAGGGAGGGGACTGGAGAAGCCAGCCATATGCCTCACCTTTATTGTTTTGCACCTGAATTCCTCCAGTAAACCCTGGTTACTGCAGACCCTGACTCTCTGCACTTATTTCCCATTGGGGTGCACCATGCCTTACCATCCCCTCCAGAGAACAGCAACACTTGGCGACACCTCAACAGTGTCGGGGGGGGGGGGGGGCACCCCAGAACCCAGCCACTCCACTCACCTCTCCTGTCAGTAGCTCAATGATCTTGTTGGTGATTTCTAGTATCTTATGTTTCTCCGGTAGCTGAAAATGAGGCGATGGCACCACAATGGGGAACTGGGTCTTGCTCCATGATTCTGACACATTTGAAAGGCTGCTTGGTGTCAGGAATTCAGTACATGTAGAGGTCCTCTTCACTACTGTATAATTCTGTGTATGTAAAGAGACACCAATAAATACCACAACTAAGATTCCCCAAGTAACTCGCCTCTTCTGTAATATAGCTTTTTATTATTGGGGATAAAGATGTCATGTCACATACTGTAAACACCGGAATCACTAACCTCTTGAGTTAGCAAGTAGATTATCTCTAGGGTGAGGTTTAATATACTCTCAGTCATCTTGCCACAAGGAGACGTTATACTGTATGGGGGCCACAAGGAGACGTTATACTGTATGGGGGCCACAAGGAGACATTATACTGGTGGGACTCATGACCTGTATATTCCCCTTAAGTCTAGTACATCCCCATCTATGTGCACTGTACAAAGTACACTGTATACAGGGGTGGCCAGGTGCTGTACACTGTATATGGGGAGGGGTCAGGCGTTCATGTGTATATGGGGGGCAGTAAATGGTAAAGTGGTAGCGATATATGCTCACCACCCGCATGTTCATAGTCTATGGGTGGTCAGGAAGTGATTAATGGGGAAACTTCTGAAAGGGAATAAAGGATATGCAGCTTCAAGTACATTCTGTAGCCCATTTTCTTCTATGCCGTCCATCTACTAGCTGGAAATATTCCATTGACATTTTCTAACTCGTTTTTGCTGTCCTTCAACTGGTTCTCCAAATTTTTTTTTTTCAGCTTTTTTTATTTTTTTACTTTTCCCTTTGTAACTTCCAAAAACAAACAAATCTCACATTTTCAATGTCATTTTTGTGTTCAGCACCACAAAATTATAATAAAATTGTTTAATTATGTCTCCATTACAAAAAACTTCAATTTTTTTTTATAACAGTGTTATGAGATATTTATTGGCCTAGACCAGGGGTGCACAACCTGCGGCCCGGGGGCCACATGCGGCCTTTGATACCATTCTGTGCGGCCCCCAACCATCTGGTAACAGACATGTATGCCTATGTCTTGTGGCTGCTCACATTTATTTTTCATGTATTTCTCCCATTAGATGGGAGTCCTGGAACTGTAACCAGACATTTATGTTATATAATGTGTGTTCAATATGCCATAAGTACAATATTTCAGTTGTTAATACACCTTTAAATTTTAATTTCGGCCCTCGTCATTGGTTCAGTCTGGCAATGTGGCCCCCAACCAGAAAACGTTGTGCACCCCTGGCCTAGACAGACCTTCTCCAGGAGCTAACTTTAGAGGACAGAAGAATTTTAAAAGATATGTGCAGATATTTTACTTCCCGTTGAGGCTACATTCACATCTGCATACACCGTTCTGTCCTGGCAGCGGAGCAGAATATTGGAAATGCCATAGACAGATGTGAACGAAGCCTAAGGCCTCTTTCACACTTGCGTTGTCCGGATCCGGCGTGTACTCCACTTGCCGGAATTACATGCCGGATCCGGAAAAACGCAAGTGTACTGAAAGCATTTGAAGACGGATCCGTCTTCAAAATGCTTTCAGTGTTACTATGGCAGCCAGGACGCTATTAAAGTCCTGGTTGCCATAGTAGGAGCGGGAGAGCAGTATACTTACAGTCCGTGTGGCTCCCGGGGCGCTCCAGAATGACGTCAGAGCGCCCCATGTGCATGGATGACGTGCCATGCGATCACGTGATCCATGCGCGTGGGGCGCCCTGACGTCACTCTGGAGCGCCCCGGGAGCCGCACGGACGGTAAGTATACTGCTCCCCGCTACACTTTACCATGGCTGCCAGGACTTTAGCGTCCCGGCAGCCATGGTAACCATTCAGAAAAAGCTAAACGTCGGATCCGGCAATGCGCCGAAGCGACGTTTTGCTTAAGGCCGGATCCGGATCAATGCCTTTCAATGGGCATTCATTCCGGATCCGGCCTTGCGGCAAGTGTTCAGGATTTTGGGCCAGAGCAAAAAGCGCAGCATGCTGCAGTATTTTCTCCGGCCAAAAACATTCCGGTCCTGAACTGAAGACATCCTGATGCATCCTGAACGGATTTCTCTCCATTCAGAATGCATTAGGATAAAACTGATCAGGATTCTTCCGGCATAGAGCCCCGACGACGGAACTCTATGCCGGAAGAAAAGAACGCAGGTGTGAAAGAGCCTTAAGAGTAGTAGAGGTACTGTACATATCTGACGGCCAATCACAATTTTTTATGGAAATAACATAGAAGCTCATATTTTCTATTTTCCCAGAGATGAGAAATAAAGCAGAACGAAGAGGTTCTGGAATACACAAGTCACATGTATTAAAATGTTCCATACTTGAGGATTGCTATGTACTGAAGCAGGGATCTCAAACTCTTTTTTTGTGAGACATGTTGTGTTTCTTAAATAATCAGCAGCTACTTGCCCACTCCACATCCATACTGTATACACACGCAGCTCTGCTACATACAGACCTTTAAACGTTGTAAATTTTGACCCGGACACATTAGCTCCAGCTTGTCTAAAGTCAGTCAAAACTTCCACAGCAAGTCCTGTGTACAGTGAGCAAATAAACCTCCATCAACATGGAGTGTAGACCCCTCACTGCCTGATCATGTGACCATAAGACTCCTCCCACACATGTGACTGATCACATGACTGACATCACCACAGGTCCTGCAGCATGTCCTGTATATGTGACTTGTACTGGTATTCCCATATATGTAGTGCTTGTAGTGGATACAGTGTATATCTCCAGGATGTATGTGATGTTATTATAACATACACTGAACAAAAAAAACATAAATGCAACACTTTCGGTTTTGCTCCCATTTTGAATGAGCTGAACTCAAAGATATGAAACATTTTCTACATACACAAAAGACCCATTACTCTCAAATATTGTTCACAAATCAGTCTAAGTGTAGGCAACGCAGTTGCTGTATTTGTGGGAGGGGAGGCTCCCGCACATCGTATATAGGGCACTGCTGCGCCCTCCCCCCTGTCAGCTACGTTCACATCATGTTCACAGCTGCGGCGTGCGCAGGCGCAGCTTTACTTCCGGGTCAGCGTTCTCTGTGCTCCAAAGTACGGCCGGCAGTGTTCCTACATCGTTTGTCGGCATGTGTGTCCGACAAACAAAAGGTGTGCTCTTTCTTTACAGCCGAGCCCCACGTCTGGGCAGCGTTTGGCTCTGTTACATGCGGCTCGGTTCATTCGTCTCTCTGTGCAGCTGCTTTAAACTACATGCAAACGGCGGACACCAGCTCTGATTTCACGCTTAGCTGTATGGGTAAATCTAGTAACCACATAATAGTTGACATACAGTACAGACCAAATGTTTGGACACACCTTCTCATTCAAAGAGTTTTCTTTATTTTCATGACTATGAAAATTGTAGATTCACACTGAAGGCATCAAAACTATGAATTAACACATGTGGAATTATATACATAACAAAAAAGTGTGAAACAACTGAAAATATGTAATATTATAGATTCTTCAAAGTAGCCACCTTTTGCTTTGATTACTGCTTTGCACACTCTTGGCATTCTCTTGATGAGCTTCAAGAGGTAGTCACCTGAAATGGTTTTCAATTCACAGGTGTCCCCTGTCAGGTTTAATAAGTGGGATTTCTTGCCTTATAAATGGGGTTGGGACCATCAGTTGCGTTGTGGAGAAGTCAGGTGGATACACAGCTGATAGTCCTACTGAATAGACTGTTAGAATTTGTATTATGGCAAGAAAAAAGCAGCGAAGTAAAGAAAAACGAGTGGCCATCATTACTTTAAGAAATGGAGGTCAGTCAGTCCGAAAAATTGGGAAAACTTTAAGTGTCCCCAAGTGCAGTCACAAAAACCATCAAGCACTAGAAAGAAACTGGCTCGCATGCGGACCGCCCCAGGAAAGGAAGACCAAGAGTCACCTCTGCTGCGGAGGATAAGTTCATCTGAGTCACCAGCCTCAGAAATCGCAGGTTAACAGCAGCTCAGATTAGAGACCAGGTCAATGCCACACAGAGTTCTAGCAGCAGACACATCTCTAGAAAAACTGTTAAGAGGAGACTGTGTGAATCAGGCCTTTATGGTAGAATATCTGCTAGGAAACCACTGCTAAGGACAGGCAACAAGCAGAAGAGACTTGTTTGGGCTAAAGGAACACAAGGAATGGACATTAGACCAGTGGAAATCTGTGCTTTGGTCTGATGAGTCCAAATTTGAGATCTTTGGTTCCAACCACCGTGTCTTTGTGCGACGCAGAAAAGGTGAACGGATGGACTCTACATGCCTGGTTCCCACCGTGAAGCATGGAGGAGGAGGTGTGATGGTGTGGGGGTGCTTTGCTGGTGACACTGTTGGGGATTTATTCAAAATTGAAGGCATACTGCACCAGCATGGCTACCACAGCATCTTGCAGCGGCATGCTATTCCATCCGGTTTGCGTTTTAGTTGGACCATCATTTATTTTTCAACAGGACAATGACCCCAAACACACCTCCGGGCTGTGTATGGGCTATTTGACCATGAAGGAGAGTGATGGGGTGCTGCGCCAGATGACCTGGCCTCCACAGTCACCGGACCTGAACCCAATCGAGATGGTTTGGGGTGAGCTGGACCGCAGAGTGAAGGCAAAAGTGCCAACAAGTGCTAAGCATCTCTGGGAACTCCTTTAAGACTGTTGGAAGACCATTTCAGGTGACTTCCTCTTGAAGCTCATCAAGAGAATGCCAAGAGTGTGCAAAGCAGTAATCAAAGGTGGCTACTTTGAAGAACCTAGAATATGACATATTTTCAGTTGTTTCACACTTTTTTGTTATGTATATAATTTCACATGTGTTAATTCATAGTTTTGATGCCTTCAGTGTGAATCTACAATTTTCATAGTCATGAAAATAAAGAAAACTCTTTGAATGAGAAGGTGTGTCCAAACTTTTGGTCTGTACTGTATATATGTAGGAAGCACATAACAGTGCCCTTAGGACTGAAACAACCACATTTCAGTGTTCTTATAAATGTAGCAGCCACATATCAGTAGCCATATACTGGGAAATAGTAACCACATGATTCTGACCGTACAAACTGAGCTAACACATTAGTGGGCACACAAATATAGAGGTTACAAATCAATGCCCATATAATTTTGCAACCACATGACAGCCCATATACAAATAGGATAACCTCATACTGTATCAGTGCCCATACAAGCGTATCAACCATACATCTGTGCTCATCTAAATGCACCACTATAGGGTTGATTCAGCTGTTTTTCACTACCTCTGGGTCAGCTCTAGCATACAGCAGCATGGTGTGGAGGCTCCGTACGGCTGGGCGACGGCAGAATGTCACAGGAGCGTGCTGGTATTCATGGTAGGATCAGAGTTGGTTGCACAGGACCCACGCTGAGGTCCGCGACATGTAGCGCTCTGGGATGAAGCAAAGTTTGGGCGCTAATGGTCGAACGATGGTTGTTAGTATTGTTTGTCCAGCTATTCAGAGGCCTGGTGGGGCCATTGCATACAGTTATTGGGGTAGCACGTGCTTTGAATAGGTATGGTTGTATGTTTTCTGATACCTGGTTTACATGCAGGGCGTGTGTCTGCAGTAGGCTCAAGCTATGCATGCTGTGTTTAAGTGATGGTAAATGTGGTTCAATGGTTGAAAAAAAAAAAACAGAAGCATCGTATGCAATGGCAGAATGTGCCAGGCGAGTGCTGGTGTTCACGGTGGGATCAGACTTGTGTACACGAGACCCACATTACGGTCTGCCACTTGTCGTACACTGGGACAAGGCAGAGTTGGGCGCTAATGGTCAAACGACTGTGGTTAGAATATTTTTGTCCGGCTGTTCGGGGGCTGGTTGGGGGGCTATAGTGTATTGTAATTGGGGTAAACATGCGCCTAGAATAGGTATGGTCGCATGTTTCTGATACCTGTCATGTTAAAAAAAAAAAAGCTGCTTGTTTAACAGCCACCTGTTTTATATGTGGGGCGCACGTCCGCAGTTAGCGCCGGACGTGCAAGGTGTCGGTTAACGTGCATCAGTGGTCTGCGTAGGGGGGAGCGGCCACAATACGTCATGAAACCGTCACAGCGCCCCTAGTGGTCAATCCGCAAACAGGCCTCCCAGCCACTTTCAGCACACCGACAGTCTAACTTGAGTCCGTACAGTCGATAGGCTGAAAGCGCAGGGAGTGGACCGCCGATTGACCGCCAGTAAGCGTGCGACGAACTGCGACCGGAACTACACACAGGGTAGTTTAACTGCCACCACCTCACAATTTATGGGAGCGAGGAACCCACTATCTAGATAACACAACCGAGTAGCTTTCTCTCCGGAGAGGCTAGGGTAAGTTATTGCAGTGTTTGAAAACAGGCATATGGCTAGAGAAATGACTTGGAGGTCATTTATTATATATCTATATACAATACAAATTATCACGATGCACAGTAATTATTAACACAATAATCAAGGAAAGTATAGTCCAATAAACAAAAGAAAGAAAATACTTAGTTTCCGCAGAAAAGATGTTTGTTGGTGAAATAGTCTGTTGCAGGGGTAAAGTCCAAGAAGCCTTTGTCCAGTGTAATATGCCTACAGCCCACAGGTTCTCTGGCTGAGGCCCTCTTTAGGTGTTGTTAAAAGTGGAGAACTCCTTTAGCAGATTCTAGGTCTTTGTTATAAAGGGTCCCCGAATCAAGGCGGGGAATTGAGAGTCCGCCTGCTGGGCAGGCTGTATTCCTGAGGTGAATGTCAGTTCTGAAATATGGCATGTGCCATATCGCGGGATGTCTCCGCTGTACACAAGTAACAAGCACATATTCACATTCCCCACAAAATATGGAGTTCAGGGATACCAAATATTACTATTATAACTGGTTCTATGATGGGGTAACACCATAACTTTACCTGGGCACATCTTAGAGTTATGTTTGTCCTATGTAAATGTCCAGTGAATTCTGAGTGACACGATGATGTAATTTTTACGTCCGTAAGATGCATGGTCTCTCTTAAAAAGGTAAAAATCATATCTCAGATTCATGTGTCAATCTGGGAACCTTGGTGCCGGCCTGTCTGAATCAAGTTATCTTACAGACCCTTATGGCAGCAACACCAATCGGCTCCCCCCAGGTGCAGTCTTCACACCTAGCTGTGATATCTCTTCAGAAAGGGAAGTTCTTTTGTCAACCTGAGGAAGCCAGCTGTAATTGCGTTATCTGCTGGGCATCTATTGACTAGCTTGAACAAAAGGACTATGTTGTTCTCTGGGTACAACAGAAGGACAGAAGGAGACGCTCTGAATAATCAAATTGTAGGTTCTGGGGCCTAGGGAAATAATTACTGTGTAATAGACCTACTGATCAATAAGGCAGAGTAATATTGATAATATTGGGAGGACAGTTCAATATTCTCGCGGATCATCCGTGATACCTCCCCCCGCGTCTGTGGCTAGACATCCGTCCGCAAGACGGGTGGCGTCGCCGCTAACCTGCGCTGATCGGTCTGGATCGCCGTTGCACCAGGATAAGCCATCCGCATTTTGATGTCTGCTGCCTGCCCTGTGCTGGATGGTAAAATCGTACTGCTGCAGCGACAAGCTCCAACGTAGGAGCTTCCCGTTGGACCCCACAGTACGGTTCAGCCAACTGGGAGGATTATGGTCCGTAATGATTGTGAAGGAGCGGCCGTACAGATAGGATTGAAGCTTCTGCAGGGCCCACACAATCGCCAGACACTCCTTTTCTGTAGTTGAGTAGGAGACTTCTCGGGGAAGAAGTTTCCGGCTCAGGTACAGAAGAGGATGCTCGTCCCCTTTTCCATCCACCTGGCTTAAGACAGCGCCTAGACTGTAATCTGATGCGTCGGTTTGCACTATGAACCGACGGCTGAAATCTGGGGCTTGAAGCACAGGGGCGCTAGCTAACGCCTGCTTCAAGGCCCGGAAGGCGTTCTCACACTCAGGAGTCCACGTAACCACTTACGGGTGCTTCTTACCAGTGGCATCCGTCAGGGGCTTCGCGATGGCACTATAGGCCAGTACAAACTTCCTATAGTAGCCCGCGGTCCCCAGGAATGCCTGAACCTGTCGCTTGGTGATAGGCCGAGGCCACGCTAAGATGGCGTCAACCTTTCCCGTGTCCGGTTTCAGGGTGTTCCCTCCCACTCGGTGCCCTAAATACTGGACTTCCGTCATGCTGATCTGACACTTACTTGGCTTAACTGTCAAATTGCCGTTGCAGTACCCGGGACAGATGTTTGAGGTGTTCTTCCCAGGTGGGGCTAAACACCGCAATATCGTCCAAATATGCTGCAGCGAACGGTTGCATTTCCTCCAGCAGGTCGTTCATAGCCCGCTGGAATGTGGCAGGCGCATTTTTCATTCCAAAGGGCATCGTCGTAAATTCGAAGAGCCCGAAGGGAGTGATAAAGGCCGACTTCTGCCACGCGTCCGGGGCAAGAGGGATCTGCCAGTACCCCCGGCTCAGATCCATGATTGATAGATAGCTGGCAGCCGCCAGCTTATCTAGCATCTCATCGATGCGAGGCATGGGGTAGGCGTCCGTAGTGGTTACAGCGTTCAACTTCCGGTAGTCCACGCAGAACCGCGTTGTCTTGTCTTTCTTGGGTACCAAGACGACGGGTGCCGCCCATGGACCACAGGACCGCTGAACGACCCCCAGTTCTAGCATTTCCCCCACCTCAAGCTGCATGTCCGTCTGCACCTCCGGAGAGACGCGATAGGCGGATTGCTTGATGGGGGGGATGTGCTCTGGTATCTAACCGGTGAGCGACCAGATTGGTCCGTCCCGGGATACCTGAGAAGGTCCGGTGGTACCGACCTAACACCTCCTGTAACTGCTCTCTCTGGGACGGGGAGAGCTGCGGGTTGACATTTATGTCCCCGTCCGTCTCCCGGGTGTCAGCCAGCAGATCTACCAGAGGGTCTGTCTCGCCCTGTTCTAGCCGGCTGAACACTGGGAGTACATACTGGGTTCTATCGTGGTGAGCCTTCAGCATGTTAATGTGAAAGGCCTTCTGTTTTCTACCCCCATGTTCACCAAGTATGTCAGGGGGTTTAAACACTTCTCTATGGTGTATGGCCCCTCCCATGCCGCCTGTAACTTATTGTGCCGTATGGGGAGAAGGGCATAGACCTTGTCTCCAGTTTCAAATGCCCGGTCTCCTGCGGTGCGGTCGTACCATAGTTTCTGTTTGGCCTGGGCCTGGGCCAGATTCTCCGTTACCATGGCAGAGAGTGACTCCATTTTGTCTCTGAACTTTAGGACGTAATCCACTACAGAGACATCCGTGGGATCACCTTTGCCTTCCCACGTCTCTCGCATCAGCTGTAGTGGCCCTCGGACGTTCCTGCCATACAGGAGTTCAAACGGGGAGAACCTGGTGGACTCTTGCGGTACTTCCCTGTAGGAAAACAGCAGATGAGGCAGGTACCGTTCCCAGTCCCCACCCTCCGACTCAACGAATGTGGCCAGCATCTGCTTTAATGACGCGTTAAAGCGCTCGCAGAGGCCGTTGGTTTGCGGGTGGTATGGACTGGAGACGAGGTGCGTCATCTGGATCTCTGCCGACAGGGCATCCATCAGTTCAGACATAAACTGGGGTCCCTGATCTGTGAGCATCTCCGCAGGGAACACTACACGGGAAAATATGGAAATTAGCGCGTCTGCTACCTTGTCTGCCCTCAGGGAGGAGAGGGCGACCGCATCTGGGTAGCGAGTCGCGTAATCCACCAGCGTCAAGATGTACCTCTTGTTGCTGCGGCTTGGAATGGGCAGAGGTCCAATTATGTCGACTGCCACTCGGTGAAATGGCTCACTTATGATTGGCAGTGGACACAAGGGAGCCCTGCGCGGATTCCCAGCTCGCTTTACCTTCTGACAAACCGTACAGGAGAGACAATAATTGATGACAGCTATCCTCATTCTAGGCCAGTAGAAATGCCCCTGAATGTGGTCAAGTGTCCTGCGAATTCCTAAGTGCCCTGCCAAGGGGATGTCATGTGCGGATTTCAGCACATGCCCCCGGAAGGCACTAGGTACCACAAGCAACTTGGTACTCACGGTCATTTCGCCTTCGGTGGGTTGTATCGCCTCACTATACAACTTCCCACCTTCCCAGTACACTTTGAACCCGGCCCCATCCGCGAGGGGCTCAGCAGCCTGTCTTCTGAGACCCTCGAGGCTAGGATCGGTTTGAAGTGCGTGCTCGAAGGCCGCCTGATCCGTTTGAGCCAGCTGGCCCGTGGCGTACGAGGCCTGTGGCTGACAGTCACCCTCCCTGGGGTCAGAGGAGTGGGAGGAGACCGGAGCCTCTTCCCCCTGTTCTGAGTTCAAGTTTTAGGTGGCCGAGTCACAGCTAGGACAGGTATGACGTCGGAGCAAGGCAGATTAGCATTTTCAATATCACATGTAGAAATCACATTAGCAGGTATGTCATGCATATCAGCAACATTAACCCCTTAAGGATACAGCCCTATTTCACCTTAAGGACCAGGCCATTTTTTGCAAATCTGACCACTGTCACTTTAGGTGCTGATAACTTTAAAACGCTTTGACTTACCCAGGCCGTTCTGAGATTGTTTTTTCGTCGCATATTGTACTTCATGACACTGCTAAAATTGGGTCAAAAAAGTTAATTTTTTTGCATAAAAAAATACCATATTTACCAAAAATTTTGAAAAATTTGCAAATTTCAAAGTTTCAGTTTCTCTACTTCTGTAATACATAGTAATACCCCCAAAAATTGTGATGACTTTACATTCCCCATATGTCTACTTCATGTTTGTAGCATTTTGGGAATGATATTTTATTTTTTGGGGATGTTACAAGGCTTAGAAGTTTAGAAGCAAATTTTGAAATTTTCAGAAATCTTCAAAATCCCACTTTTTATGGACCAGTTCAGGTTTGAAGTCACTTTGTGAGGCTTACATAATAGAAACCACCCAAAAATGACCCCATTCTAGAAACTACACCCCTCAAGGTATTCAAAACTGTTTTTACAAACTTTGTTAACCCTTTAGGTCTTCCACAACACTTCATGGCAAATGGACATACATTTTTAGAATTTAGATTTTTTGGAAAATTTTCCAATATAATCAATTTTTTCCTGGAAAAAAACAAGGGTTAGCTGCCAAACAAAACTCAAAATGGGTTGACCTGATTCTGTAGTTTGCAAAAACACCCCATATGTGGTCGTAAACTACTGTTTGGCCGAACGGGAGGACATAGAAGGAGGGGAACACCATATGGGTTTTGGAAGGCAGATTTGGCAGGACTGGTTTTGCTTATACCATGTCCCATTTGAAGCCCCCTGTTGTACCCCTAGAATAAAAATTTCAAAAAAGTGACTCCATCTAAGAAAGTACACCCCTCAAGGTATTCAAAACTGGGTTTACAAACTTTGTTAATCCTTTAGGTGTTCCACAAGAGTTAATGGCAGATGGAGAAACAATTTAGAAATTTCTATTTTTTTTTTAAATTTTCCATTTTAACCCATTTTTTCCAGCAATAAAGTAAGGGTTAACAGCCAAACAAAACTCAATATGGGTTGCCCTGATTCTGTAGTTTGCAAAAACACCCCATATGTGGTCGTAAACTACTGTTTGGCCAAACGGGAGCACGTAGAAAGAGGGGAACGCCATATGGGTTTTGGAAGGCAGATTTTGCAGGACTGGTTTTGTTTATACCATGTCCCATTTGAAGCCCCCTGTTGCACCCCTAGAATAGAAATTTCAAAAAAGTGACTCCATCTAAGAAAGTACACCCCTCAAGGTATTCAAAACTGGGTTTACAAACTTTGTTAACCCTTTAGGTGTTCCACAAGAGTTATTGGCAGATGGAGAAACAATTTAGAAATTTCTATTTTTTGGAAAATTTTCCAATATAATCAATTTTTTCCAGGAGTAAAACAAGGGTTAACTGCCAAACAAAACTTAAAATGGGTTGCCCTGATTCTGTAGTTTGCAAAAACACCCCATATGTGGTCGTAAACTACTGTTTGGCCGAACGGGAGGACATAGAAGGAGGGGAACACCATATGGGTTTTGGAAGGCAGATTTGGCAGGACTGGTTTTGTTTATACCATGTCCCATTTGAAGCCCCCTGTTGTACCCCTAGAATAAAAATTTCAAAAAAGTGACTCCATCTAAGAAAGTACACCCCTCAAGGTATTCAAAACTGGGTTTACAAACTTTGTTAACCCTTTAGGTGTTCCACAAGAGTTAATGGCAGATGGAGAAACAATTTAGAAATTTCTATTTTTTGGAAAATTTTCCATTTTAACCCTTACTTTATTACTGAAAAAAATGGGTTAACAGCCAAACAAAACTCAAAATGGGTTGCCCTGATTCTTTAGTTTGCAGAAACACCCCAAATGTGGTCGTAAACTACTATTTGGCTAAACGGCAGGACATAGAAGAAGGGGAACGCCATACGGTTTTTGGAAGGCAGATTTTGCTGGACTGGTTTATTTACACCATGTACCCTTTCAAGCCCCCTGATGCACCCCTAGAGTAGAAACTCCATAAAAGTGACCCCATCTAGGAAACTATGGGATAAGGTGGTTGTTGTTTTGGTACTATTTTAGGGGTAAATATGATTTTTGGTTGCTCTATATTACACTTTTTTGAGGCAAGGTAACAAAAAAATAAAATTCTAAAATTTTTCTACATTTGCTATTTAGTTTTGTGGAACACCTAAAGGGTTAACAAAGTTTATAAAGTAACTTTTGAATACCTTGAGGGGTGTAGTTTCTTAGATGGGGTCACTTTTTTGGAGTTTCTAGTCTAGGCTACATCAGGGGGGGCTTCTAATGGGACATGGTGTCAAAAAAAAAAACTGTCCATCAAAATCTGCCTTCCAGAAACCATATGGAGTTCCCTTCGTTCTATGCCCTGCCGTGCGGCTATATAGCCATTTACGACCACATATGGGGTGTTTCTGCAAACTACAGAATCAGGGCCATAAATATTGAGTTTTTTTTGGCTGTTAACCCTTGCTTTATTACTGGAAAAAAAGGATTCAAATGGAAATTTTGCCCAAAAATGGGTGTTTTGGCACCGTTTTTATTTTATATTTTTAACACCGTTCATCCGAGGGGTTTGGTCAAATGTTATTTTTATAGCGACGACTTTTACGCACGCGACGATGCCCAATATGTATGGCTCTCAGACTTTGGAGACACTAAGCAGGCATCCTAAAACTGCGGCCCTCCAGATGTTGTAAAACTACAATTCCCACCATGCCCTGCTGATGGCTGTAGGTTGTCTGGGCATGCTGGGAGTTATAGTTTTACAACATCTGGAGGGCCGCAGTTTGAGGATGCCTGCACTAAAACTAATATTTTTTTGGGGAAAAAAAATTGTTTCTGTGTCTCCAAAGTCTGAGAGACATAGTGTTTTATGTTCTCTAGGGGACTGTTGGAGATTATAAAAATTTAGTACTCCATGGAAGTGTGATACTCCCTGAAGCAATCGATAACGCAGAGGCCCGGATGATCGGGGCAAGTGTCACACTGAGTAGTGGTGTCCTTCCGTATCCCCCTCTTGTGACACACTCTGCATCTTTTTTGGGTTCGTCCCTTCTTTCCAGTATGGGGGACCACACCTGGAAAGTGTTGGCCAGGGACGATCCGGGCGCCTCCAGTTCCCGAGGTACTCCGGCCTGCTCTTTCCCGGTCCGAAAAGATCAGGTCTTTGAGGACTGCCTCATAGAATTGGAGGAATGTCCCTGTGCTGCCAGCGCTTCGGGATAGTACAAAAGAGTTGTACATGGCAACCTGCACCATGTAGACCGCAACTTTTTTGTACCATGCCCGGGTTTTGCGCATGGCATTATATGGCTTGAGGACTTGATCAGAGAGATCAACTCCTCCCATATACCGATTGTAGGCGACGATACAATCGGGCTTATGGACCGTTGCCGTGGTACCTCGCACAGAGACTGGGGTGGTGCTGTTACCGTGGATTGTGGACAGCATAAGGACATCCCTCTTGTCCTTATACCTGACCAGCAACAGGCTTCCACTGGTAAGGGCACGGGTCTCACCCCTGGGGATAGGTACCTGGAGGGGGTGGGCAGGGAGGCCGCGTTGATTTTTCCGCACGGTCCCACAAGCGAACGTGGATCTGGCGGCAAGGGACCTGAACAAGGGAATGCTGGTATAAAAGTTGTCCACGTACAAGTGGTAACCCTTATCCAGCAGTGGGTACATAAGGTCCCACACGAGTTTCCCGGTAACACCCAGAGTGGGGGGACATTCTGGTGGTTGAATCCGGGAATCTCGCCCCTCGTACACACGAAATTTGTAAGTGTACCCTGAGGTACTCTCACAAATTTTGTATAGCTTCACGACATACCTTGCCCGCTTTGGGGGGGCTGGTGGTGGGGGGGATGCGGGGGGGGCAAGTGGCAGGGGGGTCTGGGGTCTGGTAGCTGAAAAAAAAAGTTTGGAATAAATGTGCTTTTTTTTTTTTTTTTCTAACTTTTCCCTTCTATCCCTGCCTAAAGGTGCCTCTCCCTCACTGACCCTAACCTACCTGGGTGGCGATGGGTGCAGGAGGGTGATGGATGCCGATTAGGGGGACACAGGAGCTGGTGCTGGACGATGCTGCACGGTCAGGGTGCTGGACAGGAAGAGGAGGGGAGAGAGGAGCGCAGGAAGTTTGAATCTCGCGCCTCTCTCCCCTGCACCAATCAGCACCCTGGACAGCGGCGTTCAGCACCAGGGCCAGCTCCGCCTCTGCAAATCCTCGGACTGCGATTGGTGGTGTAAAATTACGCCACCGATCGCAGTCTTTTTCCGGTTCATCGGGTCACAGGACACCCGAATGGACCGGAAACGCAGAAAACCGCAGGTCTGAATTGACCTGCGGTTTTCTGCGATCGTCGATGCGGGGGGGGGGGGTCTGCATTGTTACAGGATGCCCCCTGCATTGTTACAGGATGCCGGCTGAATGATTTCGCGGCGCCGGCATCGCTATTTAAAGCCATGACGTACCGGTACGTCATGTGTCCTTAAGGACTCGGGAAACATGCCGTACCGGTACGTCATGTGTCCTTAAGGGGTTAATATTGGATACATTCAACCCCCCTCCCCCAGACTTTTGCCCCCGGGTGCCAAGCACCTGGGTGGGGGCAGAGGGCGGACCCCCTTCCTGGGATCCCGAGGGGTTTGTGGCGGGTTCATAATAGGATACCAGCTTGCCTAGATCGGACCCCAACAAAACAGGAACTGGTAGCTGGTCTAGGATACCAACTACCTTTTCTTGAACACCCACCCCCCAGTCGATGGAAACCCGGGCTTGGAGAATGTGAGAAAGAGTGCCCCCCACCCCAGTGAGGGTGAGATACTTGTCTGGAATGATGTCCTTTGTGGGCACAAGGTGCGGACGCACCAGGGTGACATCGGCTCCCGTGTCCCGGAAACCGGTGACTAGCTGGTCATTCACTGTAACAAGCTGGTGATTGCTGGTGATGGGGTGAATCTCCTCCCCACCGGCGAACAAAACAGTTGAAGATGATGGTTCACGCTGGGATGTGCTGGCTGGCTGTGTCTGTCGTGGGCGAGGTACAGGTGGTTCAGATGCTGGCTGTGGCTGTCTCCGCTCAGGACAGTTGAATTTCATATGTCCAGGCTTGCGGCAGTAGTGACAGGTGATTACATTAGGTGCCCCAGGTCTGGAAGCAGTAGCTGCACTTGGTGGTCTCTGTGGTGGACGGCCCACAGAGGCAGGGGGGTCTGCCCTGACATTGGGCAGACCTCCTCTCCAGTGAGATGGTGCAGATTTACGCAGATCGGGCACTCGGGTTGTGACAAAAGTCTCAGCTAAGTCTGCAGCAGCGGTTGCTGACGCAGGCTTCCGTTCTAGCACGAATTGTCTCACATCCGCAGGGCAAATACAAAGAAGCTAGCACCATCAAGTCCTCTAGGATGTCATAAGACCCTTTTGTTAGGCCTAATGTCCACTGGCGGAATGTAGTGCGTAAGCTGCTGACCACATCTGGATAAGAGTCCGTACGATCCTTTTGTAAGGACCTAAACCTTTTCCGATAGACTTCAGGGGTCAGCTGGTATTTAGCAATGATAGCGTCTTTTATGGCGGAATAATCTTCATCCTGCTCCATGGATAACTCCGCAAACGCGTCCAGCGCTTTGTAGCGCAACAGGGGGGTCAGGTGTCTGGCCCATTGCTCTTGGGGCAGACGATACTGACGGCAGGCTTTCTCAAAGGATCGCAAAAACAAGTCTGTTCTGCCTATTTGTGCATTATAATGTATGTAATGTGCTGTAAAGATTGTACTTCAATGTTATGTTTGACGTTGCTGCCATCTAGTGGTCAAAGTTAGTTTCTACTTCGCCAGAACTTTACAGGAAGTGTATTGTTCTCTGAGCCAGAGTCAGTAACCTTTAACCTGGAACTGTATTTCCTTCATTTCATCACTGCTCCTGGATCTTGCAGGCTGCATGCAGAGGAGCTCTTGATTTATTCCTGGACTAATGATGGAATTGTCTGTGAGTACTCTCACTGATGAAGTGAGGCTGCTGTATTATATGTAATGTACTGATACATATGTTTTGTTTATGTTTATATTGTAGTTTTACAAAGTTATTCAGAAAAGAGAATACAAACAGATCTGATGTCTCACGTTTCTTGACTTCTGAATTATTGTTAAGCTGTCTGACTAGTGTTATACAACAGTCAATAACGCGAAGCAGAACAGTAAAAAGACAACCCACGTGGCGGTCTGGAATAAACTGAGACGCCATTACTGCAGCATGAGTCTAAGATCAGGAACAAAGTACCACGCTGATGCCACGCTACCGCCGACACAGCAAGGCAGGGAGAACATTCCCAGCGCCCAGCAAGACGATGCAAAGTCTTATGTGTCCAGAACTTCACGGGTTAGCAAGATGTCCTCAGCAAGTTCTTCAGCAGTTAGAGCTCGTGCCAAGGCAGAAGCTGCCCGCGTCCAGCTACAGTACGCAGAAAAATAAGCCATGATGATGCAGGAGTTAGCAGCAAAGAAAGCTGCCATAGCACAAGAGACAGCAGCTAGGGAAGCTGCCCTAGCACAAGAAAGAGCAGGTAGGGAAGCTGCCATAGCACAAGAAGAAGCGGTTTTAGAATCAAAATTGCTCATCCTGCAGCGACAGACTGCAGCTGCTGCTGCTGAAGCAGAGGCCGCTGCCTACATGGGAACAAGTCGGTCAGGAAGTGAAAGATCATATAAAGACTCAGAGGTTCCAGAAAAACCTCTATTCTCTGTAGATCATACAAATGAGTACATCCAAAACCTTACTGATGCGCATACAAAGGAACAGTCTCTTAAACCTGAAGCAAAGGAATTCAGGCCGAGATCAACATACCCCCTGAGCAGGCCCAATCAACCTCATGAGGTCAGCGGCTGCCAGCAAACCAAGAATGAAGCACCAGAAACCCCTAAGAACAAAAAACAAGTGTTCCCATCACCTCAACCTATAGATTACATGCGCGAACAACAATGTGCAGTGGATGTCACCAAATATCTCATCCGCAAAGAAATGGTTAGCTCAGGCTTTCTCCAATTTGATGACCGTCCTGAAAACTATTGGGCATGGAAATCTTCCTTTCTGAATGCCACTGAAGGTCTGAACTTATCACCAGCAGAAATACTTAATTTAATGATAAAATGGCTTGGCACCGAGTCAGCAGAGCATGCTAAGAGGATGAGAAGAGCAAACCTGTTCAACCCTGCAGCAGGACTCAACATGACCTGGAAAAGACTAGAAGAAACGTATGGATCCCCAGAGGTAATAGAAGGAGCACTGTTGAAAAAACTTGAAGTCTTTCCCAAGGTGGGCTACAGAGACAACGTGCGGCTACAAGAACTAAGTGATCTTCTACTAGAGATAGAATATGCCAAAGAGGATGGCTACTTGCAAGGACTTTCGTATCTAGATACAGCTAGAGGCACTAATCCCATAGTAGAGAAGCTACCCTCAAATCTGCAAGACAAGTAGATGTCTGTAGGAGGTAAATTCAAAGAAGATTATGGAGTCTCTTTTCCTCCTTTCTCTGTGTTTTCTAGGTTTGTCCGACAGCAAGCGAAAATCCGAAGTGATCCCAGTTTCGCCTTCACCACCAACGGCAATCAATCACACAGACCTGAGAGACCTCACAGACCTCACAGTAGGACCTCTGTATCCACACACAAAACAGCTGTACCTTCAGAAGTCACAGACTACCAAAGCACCCGCAAGGTACACACCATAGAAAACCCTGATAGACATTGTCCAATACACAAAAAACCACATCCACTAAAGAAATGCAAAGGCTTTAGAAGCAAACCCATCGCAGAGCGGATGTCCTTCCTTAAACAAAACGGCATCTGTTTCAAGTGCTGCGGATCTACTTATCACATTGCCAAAAACTGTAAAATACCAGTAGAATGTACAGAATGTGGCAGTGAGAGACATATTGCAGCTTTGCACCCTGGCCCTGCTCCTGCCCCACTAGAGACTGTAGAACCCAGGAAAGATCAGGGCAGGGAGCAACAAGAGACCTCACTCTCCTCTGTAATGTCCAATTGCACCGAAGTATGTGGACAAGGCAAGAGTGCACGATCATGCTCTAAAATCTGTCTAGTGACTGTGTATCCCACTGGCAAGAGAGAAAGGGCGGTGAAAATGTATGCAGTGCTAGATGAACAGAGTAACAGATCCCTTGCAAAGTCAGATTTCTTTGATATCTTTAACCTTAAGGCAAGTGCAGTTCCATACACTCTAAGGACATGTGCGGGGACAATTGAAACCACAGGGAGAAGAGCTACTGACTTTACCATTGAGTCCTTCAATAAGAAAGTACAGTTTCCACTTCCTACCCTAATAGGGTGTGGCATGATACCTGACGACAAAACTGAGATTCCATCTCCAGAAGTAGCTCATCACCACCCCCACCTCCGCTCAATTGCTCACCTTATCCCAGCTGTTGAGCCAGATGTTTCTATCCTTCTACTTCTTGTAAGAGATATCCTTCAGGTACACAAGGTACGCCAGCAAATCAATGGACCTTATAATGCCCCCTATGCACAGAGACTGGACCTGGGATGGGTCATTGTAGGAGAAGTTTGCCTGGGGACAGTGCACCAGCCTGACAACGTTAGCACTTTGAAGACGTCTGTGTTAACAAATGGACGCACATCCCTTCTCAGTCCCTGTCACAACAACTTCATTGTCAAGGAAAGCTTTGGCAGGTCAACACAACACTGTGACTTTTCTACACTATATGGTAAAGAAGAAGTCAATTCCAACATTGAGACAGACAATCTAGGGATAACAGTATTTCAGAAAACTAAAGATGATGATAAACAGGCCCTCTCTATAGAAGATCAGATCTTCTTGCAGATTATGGATAAAGAGGTCTACCAAGATGACAATCACAGTTGGGTGGCCCCTCTCCCCTTTCGCACACCCAGACGTGTTTTGCCTAGTAACAGGGACCAAGCCATGAAGCGTTTGCATTCACTCAGCAAAACACTGCAGAGAAAGCCAGAAGTGAAAAGAGATTTCACTGAATTCATTAAGGGGATGCTGGACAATGATCACGCTGAAGTTGCAGGACCACTTGAGACAGACCGGGAACACTGGTATCTACCAATGTTTGGTGTTTACCATCCTCACAAACCTAATCAAATCAGAATAGTTTTTGATTCCAGCGCAGAGTATAAAGGAGTCTCTTTAAATGACGTACTGTTGAGTGGCCCTGACCTAAACAATACTTTGCTAGGTGTCCTCATGCGCTTCAGAAAAGAGCCTGTTGCTTTCACAGCAGATGTGCAACAAATGTTTTATTGCTTTCTTGTCAGAGAAGACCATAGAGACTTTCTACGTTTTCTCTGGTACAAAGACAATGACATAGACAAAGAAATTGTCGAGTACAGAATGAAAGTGCACGTATTTGGCAATAGCCCCTCTCCTGCCGTCGCTATATACTGCATGCAAAAGGCTGCCCAGAAAAACGCAGAGTGCTATGGACAAGAAGCCAAACACTTTGTATTGAGACATTTCTATGTAGATGATGGACTCGCTTCTGCTAGCACACCTGAAGATGCAATCTCCATCCTTATTAAAGCAAAACAAATGCTGGCAGAATCCAATCTGCGTCTTCATAAAATCGCTTCCAACAGCCAAAAAGTAATGGAAGCCTTCCCTGTAGCAGACAGAGCTAAGCACCTTAAAGATCTTTGCCTAGGTACAGATGCTCTTCCCTTGCAGAAAAGCCTAGGCCTAAGTTGGGATCTAGAAAATGATAGTTTTGTTTTCAGAGTTTCTTCAGAGGAAAAGCCTTTTACACGTAGAGGCATTCTATCCACCGTAAATAGCCTCTATGATCCCCTAGGGTTTGTATCACCTGTGACAATAAGAGGTAAGGCCTTAGTTCGTGAACTGTCATCTGGGAAAAATGAATGGGATGCATTGCTTCCACAAGAGAGACTAAGTGAGTGGGTTCAATGGACAGAATCCTTGCAAGCGTTAGAGCACCTAAAGATAGACAGATGCTATGTGCCCATATCTCTATCATCAGCTTGCAGGAAAGAACTATGCATCTTCTCAGACGCATCCACTACAGCTATAGGTGCAGTAGCTTACTTGAAAGTAATTGATGCAGAAAATGTGTGTCGTGTTGGATTTTTCATGGGAAAGTCCAAATTAAGCCCAAAACCAGCCCACACTATTCCTCGTTTAGAGTTGTGTGCTGCTGTACTTGCAGTCGAAATGTCTGAGCTAATCACAGATCTTAAGGACCTTAAAGATCTTTGCCTAGGTACAGACGCTCTTCCCTTGCAGAAAAGCCTAGGCCTAAGTTGGGATCTAGAAAATGATAGTTTTGTTTTCAGAGTTTCTTCAGAGGAAAAGGCTTTTACACGTAGAGGCATTCTATCCACCGTAAATAGCCTCTATGATCCCCTAGGGTTTGTATCACCTGTGACAATAAGAGGTAAGGCCTTAGTTCGTGAACTGTCATCTGGGAAAAATGAATGGGATGCAATGCTTCCACAAGAGAGACTAAGTGAGTGGGTTCAATGGACAGAATCCTTGCAAGCGTTAGAGCACCTAAAGATAGACAGATGCTATGTGCCCATATCTCTATCATCAGCTTGCAGGAAAGAACTATGCATCTTCTCAGACGCATCCACTACAGCTATAGGTCCAGTAGCTTACTTGAAAGTAATTGATGCAGAAAATGTGTGTCGTGTTGGATTTGTCATGGGAAAGTCCAAATTAAGCCCAAAACCAGCCCACACTATTCCTCGTTTAGAGTTGTGTGCTGCTGTTCTTGCAGTCGAAATGTCTGAGATAATCACAGATCAACTAGACACTGATTTTGATGCTGTGAAATTCTTCACTGATAGCAAGACTGTCCTAGGGTACATTTGCAACACCACTAGGAGGTTCTATCTGTATGTCTCCAACAGAGTGAATAGAATCAGGCAGTCTACACATCCAGATCAGTGGTCCTATGTATCTACAGATCAAAACCCTGCAGATTATGCCACTATGCCTACTCAAGCAGCATGCCTTCAGAACTCTATTTGGTTCTCAGGCCCAACCTTTCTGTACCAACCACACTGTGAGGATATAGACACTGCTAGTGCTTTTCCACTCATAGAGCCTGAAGCTGACCCTGAAATCAGATTTGAGATTACAAGAGGAAGAGAAACAGCCTGTCATTATACCTTATAATCACCACATTGCAACACTGCTTGTTAGGTACTATCATGAACAAGTAGTTCACCAAGGGCGACACATCACAGAAGGTGCAATTAGAACCGCAGGTTTCTGGATTCTTGGTGGCAAACGCTTGGTATCAGCTGTTATACACAAATGTGTCATCTGCCGCTAGCTGCGAGGAAGGTTACAAAGTCAAAAGATGGCAGAGCTACCAGAGGACAGAGTAATTGCTCAACCACCTTTCACCAATGTGGGCTTAGATGTATTTGGTCCGTGGTCTGTCTTAACCCGCCACACTAGAGGAGGCAGCGCAGACAGTAAACGATGGGCAGTCCTTTTCACTTGTTTGTCCACCCGAGCTGTACACATAGAGCTACTTGAAACCATGTCAACATCAAGCTTTATTAATGCCTTGAGGAGATTCTTCTCAATTCGTGGCCCAGCAAAACTGCTCCGTTCTGACAGAGGAACAAACTTTGTAGGAGCCTGCAAGGAACTTAACATTTGTGCCAGCGAATCACAATTGCAAGACTTTCTCCAAGACAGAGGATGTACATGGGTATTTAATCCTCCACACTCTTCACACATGGGTGGTGTCTGGGAGAGACTTATAGGTATTGCCAGGCGAATCTTGGACGCTATGTTGCTACAAACTAAAACTGCTCACTTGACCCATGAGACTTTAAGCACCTTTATGGCAGAGGTTACAGCTATTATGAATGCCAGGCCTATAGTTCCTGTGTCCTCAGACCCAGATACACCTATGGTCCTTACCCCAGCAATGTTGTTGACTCAGAAGGTGGACTCTTTGTCTGCTCCATCCGGAACCATAAGTACAACACAAGTTCATGCTAAACAATGGAAGCAAGTACAATGCTTGGCAGAGACCTTTTGGAAATGATGGAAGAGGGAGTATCTGTCGAATCTGCAACGCCGTATGAAATGGACTGAGGATCGCCCAAATGTAAAAGTGGGTGATGTTGTTCTGTTGAAGGACAGCCAAGAGAGCAGGAACGAGTGGCCTGTAGGACTTATTGTCAATGCTCTACCAAGCAGGGATGGCAATGTTAGGAAGGTGGAGGTCATGATTGCAAAGAATGGGACTTCCAAAATGTATCTTAGACCTATAACTGACGTCATAGTTTTAGTTTCAGATTAGCTAGGATTCCATTTCCTGTTTATATGTTTTTTCTGCATAGCAGTAGTTATTTAGGTAGTGACATAATAATTATGCCAGACAGGGAGTGTTCTGCCTATTTGTGCATTATAATGTATGTAATGTGCTGTAAAGATTGTACTGCAATGTTATGTTTGACGTTGCTGCCATCTAGTGGTCAAAGTTAGTTTCTACTTCGCCAGAACTTTACAGGAAGTGTATTGTTCTCAGAGGCAGTAACCTTTAACCTGGAACTGTATTTCCTCCATTTCATCACTGCTCCTGGATCTTGCAGGCTGCATGCAGAGGAGCTCTTGATTTTTTCCTGGACTAATGATGGAATTGTCTGTGAGTACTCTCACTGATGAAGTGAGGCTGCTGTATTATATGTAATGTACTGATACATATGTTTTGTTTATGTTTATATTGTAGTTTTACAAAGTTATTCAGAAAAGAGAATACAAACAGATCTGATGTCTCACGTTTCTTGACTTCTGAATTACTGTTAAGCTGTCTGACTAGTGTTATACAACAGTCAATAACGCGAAGCAGAACAAAGTCTATGTCAGTGTCCTTTTCAATGGGAGCAAATTTAAATTTTGCACTCACGTGTGATGCTGCTCCTTCTGCAGGAAAGTTGGGTGATGAGCTTCGGCTGGGTTGGTGTATTCTGGCCATGCTCAGTTAATGCCGACGTTGGCTTTCTGCAGCAGCGGCCTCCCTCTCAGCTCGGCGTTCTTCGCGCTCCGCCATGTACTGCAGGTACTTTACCGGGTCAGTGTCCATTAGTTTTTGGAGGGCCTGCTGCATCATAGGGTCCGTACAAATAGATACAGTAGTCCGGTACTGGCCGCTTCCGGGCGAGTACTTAAAGAAAAATTAGGATCCGTACTGAAATACTGCGCTGGGGGGCCAACAGGATGTTCCCCCTCCGAGTAGTCAGGATTCTCAGTCTCCGGTTCCTCAGGACTTGAGTCAGATGGGCCGGTGTCTCCCACAGTAGACACATCCAACAGCCGCAGTTGTTGGTTATCCCATCGGAACAAGTCTTTTATCAGGTCGGTCTTCGTCTTGCGACCGACTTCAATGCCCCGTTCTTGGCACAGATTTTCCAGATCTGCCAAAGCCATTTTCTTGTATTCCCCGGACATTTTCACGCCAAATAAAAGATAGATAAAGAAAAAATGATTTCGGGGAGGGTACTGGACTACACAGTCTCTCTGTACACACAGATAAGTGTATTGCACTCAGCCACACCACCACCAAATTGGTTTGGTTCTGACAGAGGTAAATTAGTTAATCTCTGTTCAGATGTTCTAAACACATGCAAAAAGGAATCCCAGTAGCTGCCTACCAATATGTGACGAACTGCGACCGCCGTGGCCACAATACGTCACGAAACCGTCACAGCGCCCCTAGTGGTCAATCCGCAAACAGGCCTCCCAGCCACTTTCAGCACACCGACAGTCTAACTTGAGTCCGTACAGTCGATAGGCTGAAAGCGCAGGGAGTGGACCGCTGATTGACCGCCAGTAAGCGTGCGACGAACTGCGACCGGAACTACACACAGGGTAGTTTAACTGCCACCACATCACAATTTATGGGAGCGAGGAACCCACTATCTAGATAACACAACCGAGTAGCTTTCTCTCCGGAGAGGCTAGGGTAAGTTTTTGCAGTGTTTGAAAACAGGCATATGGCTAGAGAAATGACTTGGAGGTCATTTATTATATATCTATATACAATACAAATTATCACGATGCACAGTAATTATTAACACAATAATCAAGGAAAGTATAGTCCAATAAACAAAAGGGAGAAAACGAAGAAAATACTTAGTTTCCGCAGAAAAGATGTTTGTTGGTGAAATAGTCTGTTGCAGGGATAAAGTCCAAGAAGCCTTTGTCCAGTGTAATATGCCTACAGCCCACAGGTTCTCTGGCTGAGGCCCTCTTTAGGTGTTGTTAAAAGTGGAGAACTCCTTTAGCAGATTCTAGGTCTTTGTTATAAAGGGTCCCCGAATCAAGGCGGGGAATTGAGAGTCCGCCTGCTGGGCAGGCTGTATTCCTGAGGTGAATGTCAGTTCTGAAATATGGCATGTGCCATATCGCGGGATGTCTCCGCTGTACACAAGTAACAAGCACATATTCACATTCCCCACAAAATATGGAGTTCAGGGATACCAAATATTACTATTATAACTGGTTCTATGATGGGGTAACACCATAACTTTACCTGGGTACATCTTAGAGTTATGTTTGTCCTATGTAAACGTCCAGTGAATTCTGAGTGACACGATGATGTAATTTTTACGTCCGTAAGATGCATGGTCTCTCTTAAAAAGGTAAAAATCATATCTCAGATTCATGTGTCAATCTGGGAACCTTGGTGCCGGCCTGTCTGAATCAAGTTATCTTACAGACCCTTATGGCAGCGACATCAATCGGCTCCCCCCAGGTGCAGTCTTCACACCTAGCTGTGATATCTCTGCAGAAAGGGAAGTTCTTTTGTCAACCTGAGGAAGCCAGCTGTAATTGCGTTATCTGCTGGGCATCTATTGACTGACTTGAACAAAAGGACTATGTTGTTCTCTGGGTACAACAGAAAGACAGAAGGAGACGCTCTGAATAATCAAATTGTAGGTTCTGGGGCCTAGGGAAATAATTACTGTGTAATAGACCTACTGATCAATAAGGCAGAGTAATATTGATAATATTGGGAGGACAGTTCAATATTCTCGCGGATCATCCGTGACAGTCAAGGCTTATGTAATTGAGTTCCGATGTTCTTGTATGTAAGTGTGTTTATCCATTAACATTATTTTATAGGCAAGCATGTGTTAGCGGTTCCGTACTATGTTTATAGGTGCACTACATGTCTTTCAATTGGCGTTGCATCAGGGTTATGTTAGACCACGCTCATGTATTCTTAGGCCAATACGAGGTGGTGCGGTGGTGACAAAAAATAAAATAAAAAATACTGCAGCATCATGTGGAGGTTCGTTCGCGTCTGGGCAACGGCAGAAGGTGCCAGGCGAGTGCTGGCATTCACGGTAGGGTCGAACGTGGTTACATGGTCCGTGACTTGTAGCACCCTGGGGTGAAGGGGGTTGGGCACTAATGGTCGAATGTTTGTGGTTAGGATTGTTACCTTCAGCTACGTCCGCATGTCTGCATTTACATTCTTGTCCCATACGCCATTCACTACTAGAGCTGCGTTCATGAGTCCGCTGTTGCATTACATTAATACTCTGCTCACTTTCAGATTGCATTCATACGGCGGCGTTTTACCATGCTCTTCATGCTCATACTCAGAGCCGTGCCCATACCACGTTTAGGCACCACTCACATCCGAAGCTGCATTCACCCACTTGTTCTTACATCATGTGTTATACTCTGCTTCCACTTAAAGCTGTATTTCTTTTATTTCCAGGCCAATAGGAGTAAGTCCCTGCTATGTTTTCACAAGTCGTTTGTTCGTTTTTCACGACAAGGGTCTTCTCTTAGCGAACTGCAATGCCTCTGGCTCTTATTTTCTCCGCTCTGTTACATTTTCACGGTTTGCGGTTGGTTAATGTTTCGGTTGTGCACGTGGTTCGGATCACTAATGTCTATGCATTTTCCATCAGGTCTGGCTCATGTTCAATTACTTATAGTCACCATTAGGTCATCCAGTTCAGTCTCTTGGCTTCGGGGGGCCTCATGGCTTCGGGGGCCCGATGACCGTTCTTGATGTTGTCCGTTAGGGGTACCATATGGTTATAGGCTGGTTAGTGTCCCAAGTTCATTGTCGGAGAGGGTCATGGTTATGCGAGACCCCAAGTCATACTGGTCCTGCATAAGTGGATTTATTTTATAAAACAAAAAACAAACAAAAAACTGCCTTTAGTCTCTCACGCATAGCTCCACCATTAGAATCTTTCACGCATGGCTTCTCCGGTTAAGGCTACTTTCACACTTGCGTTCGGGGCTCCGCTTGTAAGTTCCGTTTGAAGGCTCTCACAAGCGGCCCCAAACGGATCCGTCCAGCCCTAATGCATTCTGAGTAGATGCGGATCCGCTCAGAATGCATCAGTCTGGCACCGTTTGTCCTCCGCTCCACTCAGCAGGCGGACACCTGAACGCTGCTTGCAGCGTTCGGGTGTCCACCTGGCCGTGCGGAGGCAAACGGATCCGTCCAGACTTACAATGTAAGTCAATGGGGACGGATCCGTTTGAAGTTGACACAGTATGGCTCAATTTTCAAACGGATCCGTCCCCCATTGACTTTCAATGTAAAGTCAAAATGGATCCGTTTGCACTATTGTTCATGGTAATGCAAACGGATCCGTTCTGAACAGATCTAAGTGTTTGCATTATAGGTGCGGATCCGTCTGTGCAGACACCAGACGGATCCGCTCCGAACGCAAGTGTGAAAGTAGCCTTAGTACACATATAAGACTCTGCCAATAGTCTCTCTCGCATGGCTTCTCCGGTTTAGTTTTACACATATAGCTCCGCCATAAGAGTCTCTCACGCACGGCTTCTCCGTTTTAGTTGTATACACATGACTCCGCCATTAGAGTCTCTCACGCATGACTCCGCCATTTGATTCTCTCACGCATGGCTTCTCCAGTTTAGTGCACACATATGACTCCGCCATTAGTCTCTCACGCATGGCTTCTCCGTTTAAATTTTGCACATATGACTCCGCCTTTAGAGTCTCTCACGCATGGCTTCTCCGTTTTAGTGTTACACATATAACTCCACCATTAGAGTCTCTCGCGCATGGCTCCGTCATTAAGAGTCTCTCACGCATGGCTTCTCCGTTTTAGTTGTATACATACTGTATGACTTCACCATTTGAGTCTCTCACGCATGGCTTCTCCGTTTTAGTGTTACACATATGACTCTGCCATTAGAGTCTCTCACGCATGGCTCCGTCATTAGAGTCTCTCACGCATGGCTTCTTCGTTTTAGTTGTATACATATGACTTCACCATTAGAGTCTCTCACACATGGCTTCTCTATTTAAGTTTACACATATGACTCCGCCATTAGAGTCTCTCACGCATGGCTTCTCCATTTAAATTTTACACACACAAATTTGCCTTTCGAGGCCGGCTGCGTGGTCCCACAACAAGTAGGTTCCATGTCTTTTCTGCCTTCAGACCCGCTCGCATGGCTCGCTATACAATTTTCTCGTGGTGGCTCGCACACGTGGCCGGTCACATTAGAGTCTCGCTCACGTTATTGTTTTCTGTGACTTTTATTTTCTAGGTTGTTGGGTCTCCATTGTTTCTTTATAAACAGTCATCTCAAGCCTGCCTTGGCGGACATCATCTTCTCCCAGGCATGCTGTAACCATGATGTAACTGTGTGAGTAAAAGAAAAAGAGAATTAGCTTAATCTGTATATTTATATAAATAACAGAATAAAAATTACATTGCTACCCAACACAGGAATTGGGCATAGAGTGAATCAAAAATGGGTCAGGGCAAGCTATCGACCAAATACCTGTCCTAAATTGAGATCAACATTGAGGCCAAATGGTTTCATGGTGTTTAAAGTGAAAATCCAATGGATTTCTTTCTTTTTGAGAAGTGCAATTCTGTTACCACCCCTCCTCGGCATTGGTACATAATCCACAATCCAACACTTGAGATCCCTTTCCTTGTGTTTGAGATCCTTAAAGTGCTTGGAAACTGGAAGATACAATCTTTTTTGTCTGATACTTAAGCAGTGGTTATTCAGTCTAGACTTGAACTCTGTAGATGTTTCCCCAACATATAAAATATTGCAAGGACAGGACAATACATATACCACATGATCGGAAATACATGTCAGGTGAAAACGGATGGGAAAAACAGCCCCCGTAGAAGGGTGGACAAAAGAGGTGGCCCTGTACATGTATCTGCAATTGACGCATCCAAGACACGGATAACAACCGCGTCCGGGATGCGTCAATGCAGATTGTCTGAGGACTTTTTTTGTCCCCACATCGGCCCGCACCAATTGGTCCCTTAGACTCTTGGACTTTCTAAAGAAGAACAATGGTGGGGAATCAAATTCAGGAACACCCCTGATGGAGCCAGCAAGAACAGGCCAATGTCGTCTGATGATATGACTGATCTCAGTACTGGCCTCAGTATACGTAGACACAAATGGGATCCTGAATACCCCACTTTTGATCGATGCGTCGGACAGGATTTTCTGCCTGTCCATCCCCATCACTGTGTTACGGTGTTCTTCCAGTAATTTATTGGGATAACCACGTTTTTTGAACCTGTGTAGCATATCATCCAACGTGTGTCTGGAATCCAGATCATCGGAGACGATTCTCTTGGCGCGCACTATTTGCGAGTACGGAAGAGAACGTATCATTTTTTTAGGATGACAGCTGCTGTACAAAAGAGTTGTATTTTTATCAGTTGGTTTAACATATAATTGTGTACAGAAAGTGCAGTTTGAGAACAATACCTTGGTGTCTAAAAATTGCAATTCACTGGTGGAATGTACCAAGGTAAATTGTAGGGACGTATTCACACTGTTAAGGAACCTGTGGAACTCAATCAGTTGTTCCTGATTGCCTGTCCAAATGAGGAAGACGTCATCTATGTATCTCCACCACCTTAGCACATGCCTGAAGTGGCTAGATAGATAGATGACGTCCTGCTCAAATACACGCATATAGATATTTGTGAAAGTGGGGGCCATGTTGAAACAAAAAGTAGTTATACTCCGAAAGGATGGAGAGTAACCGAATGACAAAATCTGCAGCCATGTCTGACAACGAAGAGGCAGACAACATTTTTAACAGCTTCAATCCCTCTATGATGTTCAATAGAAGTGTACAAAGACACTACATCAAAAGAGGCTAAAATCACCTCTTGGGAGTCAGGGATGTGCACCCGATTCAACCTAACCAGAAAATCATTGGTATCACGGATATAGGAAGTGCCACCAATAGCAAAACCCCGTAGTAACCTGTTTAAAAAGGTAGCTGGGCGGCTAAAGATAGAGTCAGAACCAGACACTATTGGTCGCCCAGGTGGGTCGACCAATGTTTTGTGGATCTTGGGCAATATATATAATACTGGAGTTATAGAGTGAGCTACAGTAAAGTAATTCCTGAGCTCATCATCTATAACCCCAGATGCATATGCATCAGTCAAGCATTGTCTGATGACAGCGCCTATCCGAAATTTCGGATCATTATCCAAGACCCCATAAACATCAGTATCACTCAATTGTCGCAGTACCTCTGCTATGTACTTTCCAGAATCCATAACCACAACGGCACCCCCCTTGTCCGCGGGCTTGAGGACAAGGGAGGTGTCACTCCTAAGTTGTTTCAGGGCCTCAGCCTCCTCCCTAGTGAGATTGGGATGCTGAAAAAAAGAGTCATCATAATTGGCTTTCACTTTGTCAATATCCATCCGTATACGGTACCCTTGATAAAGGCATCAACAGCGGGCTCACTCACATCAGGAGTGAAGCCGCTCTTGATGTGTAAATCAAGACTATTCAATGATAATTCGCTTGTTTTATCAATGGTAATACGTGATTTACCCTTGAACCAGGTATTCAACTTAACAGTATGAAAAAAAGAAAACAAATCATATTCAAGTCCCAACCAGTCCACATGTGTAGTCGGACAAAAGGAAAAATCCTTGTTTAAGACACTCACTTGTGCTGCGGTGAGCTCCTTCACGGAGAGATTCACAACAATCATTTCTTCTTGTTTGCAGCTTTGTTGTCGGGGTTCGTGGTTTGTCGGATTCCGTCTGTAACAGCGACCACCACGTCTGGTTCTGTGCTTTCTCTGGGCAGTTTCTGTATTCGGTCTCCTAAAAAATTTGCCTCAGATGGAGAAGTTGGACTGCGTCGTCTTTTTCTCTTGTTGTCCCTGTAATGTTGTGGTGTCTGATCACTATGCCATATGTAAACCGCACCTCTTTTATAGTCCTGAGAGTCCCTATTCCATTTGGTGCGTTTTCCCTCCTCCGATTGCATTAGAAATTTCGCCAAATGTTCATTGAGAGTATTGGTATAGGTATTAAAGTCCTCACTGGACATCTGTGCTTGTAATTTATGTACAATGTCGGTGGTCTCACACGATAAAGTGCACACTTCCCGCTGAAGATATTCGATGTTCGTCAGAATAAAATCAAATGCATATTGATTGGAAAGGATCTCGAACCTTTTGCAAAAATGCTCATCACCAAAAAATAAATTGGGACGCAGATTTGACCGCATGCCTCTTGGTATCCTGCGTTCCTTAAAATACTCCCCCAACGTGGTCATATGTAAATGTAATGCAATGGATATCTGTATATCTATAGATATGCGGTATACAGTAATTGTGTCTATACAGGCAACACGGTGTCTCAGTGGCTAACGCAGGGATCATAACCAAGGACAACATGTTCTCCCCCTGTTTGTGTGGGTTTTCTCTGTCTCTAGTTTGCTCCCACATGCCCAAGACATACTGGTAGGGCACTTAGCTTGTGACAGCAAGTGATGACAATGTCTGTAAAGCGCTGTGGGATATGTTGGCTCTATATAAGTAAAAATGTGTATATATTTAGTGTATAATATACAGTGTTTATAGTGTGTGTGTGTATATATATATATATATATATATATATATATATATACACTGCTCAAAAAAATAAAGGGAACACAAAAATAACACATCCTAGATCTGAATTAATTAAATATTCTTCTGAAATACTTTGTTCTTTACATAGTTGAATGTGCTGACAACAAAATCACACAAAAATTTAAAAATGGAAATTAAATTTTTCAACCCATGGAGGTCTGGATTTGGAGTCACACTCAAAATTAAAGTGGAAAAACACACTACAGGCTGATCCAACTTTGATGTAATGTCCTTAAAACAAGTCAAAATGAGGCTCAGTAGTGTGTGTGTGACCTCCACGTGCCTGTATGACCTCCCTACAACGCCTGTGCATGCTCCTGATGAGGTGGCGACGGTCTCCTGAGGGATCTCCTCCCAGACCTGGACTAAAGCATCTGCCAACTCCTGGACAGTCTGTGGTGCAATGTGACGTTGGTGGATAGAGCGAGACATGATGTCCTAGATGTGCTCAATTGAATTCAGGTCTGGGGAACGGGCGGGCCAGTCCATAGCATCAATGCCTTCGTCTTGCAGGAACTGCTGACACACTCCAGTATTGTCTTGCATTAGGAGGAACCCAGGGCCAACCGCACCAGCATATGGTCTCACAAGGGGTCTGAGGATCTCATCTCAGTACCTAATGGCAGTCAGGCTACCTCTGGCGAGCACATGGGGGGCTGTGCGGCCCTCCAAAGAAATGCCACCCCACACCATTACTGACCCAATGCCAAACCAGTCATGCTGGAGGATGTTGCAGGCAGCAGAACGTTATCCACGGCGTCTCCAGACTCTTTCACGTCTGTCATGTGCTCAGTGTGAACCTGCTTTCATCTGTGAAGAGCACAGGGCACCAGTGGCGAATTTGCCAATCTTGGTGTTCTCTGGCAAATGCCAAACGTCCTGCACGGTTTTGGGCTGTCAGCACAACCCCCACCTGTGGACGTCGGGCCCTCATATCACTCTCATGGAGTCTGTTTCTGACCGTTTGAGCAGACATCCACATTTGTGGCCTGCTGGAGGTCATTTTGCAGGGCTCTGGCAGTGCTCCTCCTGTTCCTCCTTGCACAAAGGCGGAGGTAGCGGTCCTGATGCTGGGTTGTTGCCCTCCTACAGGTCTCCTGATGTACTGGCCTGTCTCCTGGTAGTGCCTCCATGCTCTGGACACTGCGCTGACAGACACAGCAAACCTTCTTGCCACAGCTCGCATTGATGTGCCATCCTGGATAAGCTGCACTACCTGAGCCACTTGTGTGGGTTCTAGACTCCGTCTTATGCTACCACTAGAGTGAAAGCACCGCCAGCATTCAAAAGTGACCAAAACATCAGCCAGTAAGCATAGGAACTGAGAAGTAGTCTGTGGTCACCACCTGCAGAACCACTCCTTTATTGGGGGTGTCTTGCTAATTGCCTATAATTTCTACCTGTTGTCTATCCCATTTGCACAACAGCATGTGAAATTGATTGTCACTCAGTGTTGCTTCCTAAGTGGACAGTTTGATTTCACAGAAGTGTGATTGACTTGGAGTAAGGGTCCATTCACATGTCCATTATTTGTTTCCTGATCTGTTCCGTTTTTTGCTGAACAGATCTGGACCAGATCTGGACCCATTCATTTTCAATGGGTCCGGAAAAAAAACGGACAGCACAATGTCAGATTTTTTGTTTCGGGACCCATTGAAAATGAATGGGTCCAGATCTGGTCCAGATCTGTTCAGCAAAAAACGGAACAGATCAGGAAAGAAACAACGGACGTGTGACTAGACCCTTACATTGTGTTGTTTAAGTGTTCCCTTTATTTTTTTGAGCAGTATATATATAGAGCATGTTTTATATGTTAGTATTGAAAAGATATGTCTCATTCACAATACATCTCACACATCCTCCTTCATCTCTCTTATTGTAGGGTCATTTAGACTTCACAAGCTATGTCCATAGGATGGTGTAAACGGGACAAAACCAGTTCATACTGGTATAGTATTGGTGGCCAGGAGAATGTCCGTATGGACATACTGTATATGTATAATGTTTCCTTTACTCTATGTGATTTGCGTCATGTCTGGTCTTCACTAGTGATGAGCGGCAGGTGCCATATTCGATTTCGACGAAATTCGCGAATATTCGATAGAATATTCGTTTTATATTCGTCGAAATCGAATATTCGTCATTATTCTTGTTATCGCGATTAATATGCGATTTAAATAATCGAATTTCGATTTTAACTTAAAGGCTACTCTCCTATTGAAATTGCAATTCGATTTTTTCAAGTTATAAAATTCGAATTTCGATTTTAACTTAGCACTGCTATATGCCATATTAGTTAGCCTAATATGGCATATAGCAGTGCTAAGTTAAAATCGAAATTCGAATTTTATAACTTGAAAAAATCGAATTGCGATTTCAACGTAATTCTCAAATCCGACAGTACATTCTAGTATATGGAGATGTTCCCATGGTGATGGGGACGCTCCATGAGCATGGAAGTCGGCAGAAGCGGCAACGGGCACTGACTGGAGCAGCCAGGAAGCCAGGAATCCAAAGGACAGGTAAGAACAACTTTAGGGAAGTGGGAAAGAAAAAAATATAACAATAAAAAAAAAAAAAAAAAAAAAAAAAACGAATATTCGAAATATCGAATTTATATCACTATATTCGAAATATTCGCGAATTAGCGAAGTGCCGATATTCGCGAAAAAAATTCGATATTCGAATATTCGCGCTCAACACTAGTCTTCACAGTAATGGGTACATGTGGGGTTTTATTCTACAAAGGCCCTCGTGGAGGCTAATTTGCAGCAGTGGGAGCCTAACAAGCAGCAGCAGGAAATTAACCAGCTGCTTTTGCAACATGTGATGGCATTTCAAGCGGCAGGAGCATCCCTGAACGTCCACGATGCCTGGAAATCTGTCCGTGTGGGGATCCCTAAGATAACCCCCTCGGATGACGTCGAGACTTATCTGGCGGTGTTCGAAAAGGTGGCTGTGAGGGAAAAGTTACCCCGAGACCTGTGAGGTCATCGCTCCATTCCTGGCGTCTGGACCCTAGCAAGTTTTTTCTATCTCCCCTGTGATCAAGCAGCCGACTACCTGACCGTAAAAGGTGAAATCCTGGTGAGACTCAGGGTAAATGTGTTGGTCCGAGCCCAGCGAGTGCATCAGTGGGAATTTAACCCGGTTGAACCCGCCAGACAGCAGTATTATGACCTGTTACACTGTTTGCAAAAATGGCTGCAGCCTGACGTACTGACCCCCACTGCTATGCTGGACCGTCTCTTGGCGGATGTGTTCTGAAGGGCTTTGCTGTACCCCCTCCAGCACTGGATCGGCCAGGTGTCTCCGGGTAATTCCTTGGAGATGGTCGACCTGGTGGAGAGCTACGAGGCCACCAGAAATCTACAGGGGGTTCTTTTGGGAGGGGGCCAGTCAAACCTCGGAAATCTCCACCCCAGACCCGGCGGCCGGTGCCAGCCAAACCCGCCTGGGACGTACCCGCCCCGGTGGTCTGCTGGCGATGTCAGGAGCCTGGACACATAAGGGCTGACTGTCCCCATCGGGGTGAACCCATGGACACCAACTATGGCTACAGCCACTCATTTTATGCCAGGACGTTGTGTGCCACAGGAACCTCCGAGACTATAGACAATAGCCACCTGTGCCAGATGGAAGTGGCGGACACTCTGGCAGTGGCTCTGCTGGATTAAGGGAGCCTGGTGTCCCTGGTAATAGCTGCCCTGGTATGGCCCGCCGAGTATACTGGCCGAAAGGTCAGCATAGTGTGCATTCATGGAGACTTAAAGGACTATCCCACCGCTCTGGTCTCTCTATCAATAGTGGCTGACATGTGGACTCATGAGGTGGCTGTCGCCACAAAATTACAGTATGAACTCATAATTAGGAGAGACTTCCCTGGTTTCCCAGCACTGGCCGGATACGACGAAAGTTACCGATACCGGGAGACAGACATAACCCTAGCAGAGTGGCCTGGCTCAGGGGGGAGACCAGAAGACTGGTATCCCGAGTCCAAAGGGACAGCAGTAGTGTGGGGCCAGAGGGGGATATAACCCTGCTTAGTGTGATGGTGGGAGACGTGGAGGACTTGCCGCTGGGTCTGGAGTTGGCAGACCTCAATGCCTCTGGAGATAATTTTGGTACAGCACAGCACCAGGACCCGACTCTATCTCAAGCCTGGGAGAATGTGGTAGTAGTTGAGGGTGAGCCGCAACAACCGGGGGCCGAGTCTATGTTTCCCCGTTTTGTGGTTCAACAAGAGATGCTGTACTGGGTAAATCAACTACGGGGTGAGAATATTGAACAGCTGGTGGTGCCCAAGGTGTATCGCAAGCTCGTGTTGGAGTTAGCACACCAACATGTTCTTGGGGGACACCTGGGCCAGCAGAAAACGCAGGAAAGGTTTCTACAGCGGTTCTACTGGCCCAGTGTGTTCAGAGAGGTGGAAGACTATTGCAAGTCTTGCCCAACCTGCCAGATAACCAGCCCCCAGCCACATTTACGTAGTCTTCTGGTCCCTCTCCCGATTATTGAGGTTCCATTAGAGCGGATCGCTATGGATCTCATATGCCCAGTACCGAAGTCTGCTAGAGGGCACCATAACATATTGGTCATCCTTGACTACGCCACTCAGTACCCGGAGGTGGTGCCACTGTGTCATACATTAGCCAAACTCATAGCTAAGGAGTTAATGGAGATGTTTTCTCGAGTGGGTCTGCCTAAGGGGGTTCTGACTGACCACGAGACCCGGTTTGTGTCCAAGGTCATGAGGGAACTCTGTAAGTTGCTCAACATAAAACAGTTACGGACATCCATGTATCATCCGGAAACGGATGGCCTGGTAGAAAGGTTTAATCAAACATAAAAAAAATATGTTTAAAAGAGCAGTGTCTAAGGATGGGAGGGAGTGGGACCTTCGTCTGCCTTATCTCATGTTTGCAGTGCGAGAAGTGCCTCAGGCCTCTACTGGGTTCTCACCCTTTGAACTGCTATACGGCAGACACCCTCGCGGTCTATTGGACGTGGCCAAAGAGGCGTGGGAACAACAACCCACACCGCACAAAAGTATTGTTGAATATGTCACCCAGATGCAAGGACAGATGGAAACAATGTTACCTTTGGTTAGGGAGCATATGGAGGCAGCACAGCGAGCCCAGAGTAGGGTCCATAATCGGCAGGCTCGGGTCAGGAACTTTAATCCGGGTGTTGGTTCTGATACTGACTGTAGACAGCAAGTTCCTAGCTAGGTGGCAGGAGCCCTATGAGGTACTTGAAAAAATTGGAGAGGTAGATTACAAGGTACACTAGCCAGGGAGGCGAAAGCTGGAGCAGGTGTACCATGTGAATCTGCTCAAACCATGGAGAGATAGGTAAACCTGTACGGAAAACAGCCCACGACAAGGGTTCTAAGGGGAAGTGGTTTCGGCCCCTCTGTCTACAGCAAGGGAAGTGGGGGTCACAGTGAATATTGCTGACAGGAAGCCAGGGAGTTCATTAGTCGGACCACGGATGTATTCTCGGACCTCCCTGGACGCAGGTCCATAATCCGGCATGACATTATCACTGAGCTTGAGGCAAAAGTCTGGTTAAAACCGCATAGGGTACCCGAGGCTCGGCGACAAGCCATCGCGGAGGAAGCGCAGCTAATGCTCCAGCTAGGTGTCATCAAGAAGCCAAAAAGTGAATGGGCCGTTTCAAAGGCTAATGGACGTTGTACTATGCCCACATCGTCAGTACGCTTTGGCGTACCTGGACAATATCATTATCCATAGCACTGACTGGGAAAGTCACCTGTCTAAAGTACAGGCTGTAGTGGACTCCCTTAGGAAGGCTGGCTTAACTGCTAACCCCAAAAAGTACGCAATAGGGTTAGAAGAGACCAAGTATATGAAGTATGTAATTGGGCGCGGAATGATCGAACCTCAAGTGAACAAAATTGAGGCTATTAGGAATTGGCCCCGACCTGTCACTACTCGGCAAGTAAATTCGTTCCTGGGTATGGTGGGGTACTATATGAGGTTTGTCCCCAATTTTTCTACAGTTGCCGCACCATTGACAGGCCTTTTGAAGGGACGCAAGTCAGTGACGGTTCAGTGGAATGAACAGGCGGAAAAGGCTTTCTCCGCTTTGAAGTCTGCCCTGTGTGGGTCCCCAGTATTGGTGACACCTGACTTCAAGCGGGAATTTGTGGTACAGACCGATGCCTCAGAAGTAGGCCTCAGAGCTGTACTCTCTCAGGACATCAATGGGGAGGAACATCCTGTTGTTTTCCTGAGCCAAAAGCTTACCCCAGCCGAGACTAGGTACAGTATAGTGGAGAGAGAGAGTGCCTGACCATCAAATGGGCACTCGAGTCTCTCCGCTATTATCTGTTGGGGAGAAAGTTCCGTCTGGTGACCGACCATTGGAGACCCGAGGCCAGGAATGCTCGGATCACCAGATGGTTCTTGTTGTTACAGAACTTCAAGTTCTCAGTGGAACACAGGGCAGGCCGCTTACAGGGAAACGTGGATGCCCTGTCCCAGGTACACTGTCTGGCAAGTGTTCACCCCCTCAGGGTTGAACAAAGGGGTGAGGTATGTAGGAAGGCGCAAGGGTCCGTCATTGGCGGAAGGTATGTATCACCGAGATTCCTGGCCTCGGTCAGGTAATTGCCGGTAGCTAGTGCTGGTTGACATTGTTTTGCTATTTAGTATGGCTGCAAAGCAGACCCGGCTGGCTCTTACTGGGAGCAGCCAAAGGTGACTGTTTTCCTTGAAACTGACTTTTTGTTTTGCTTATGCTTATGTGTGAATAAACACCGAACTGTTTAAGTTAAAGACGTTCCCATTGCCTCTATACTGCGTCCTCAAGCCTGTCTACCAGAGCAAATCCCCACATTGTGTATAGCAGCGATGTGTGTGTTACAGACAACTACTTAAAAATAATCTAGCAGAACAAGAAGTATAGTCAGATACACATTTATTTGGATAGGTGCATTTAATGAGGTGATTACATGCACCATTGCTGGTTGTTGCAATGGTCAGCAGATTACACAGTAAGAGTAACAGGAGCTGTCCAGAACCATGCTACACCCTAAAGTTACTGACCTTGATCAGTAAACCACATTCCCTTCAAAGAGGAGCTAGAAAATAATTTTCTGTTGTCTAAACCTGGGGTGTGTCTTATAGTGCAGTGCGTCATATAAGGCGAAAAATACAGTAAATTCAGAAAGCATCCTCAGTATTTTGTGAGTCTGTAGATCGAAACGAATAGAGCAGTATGAATGAAGTAATCTATCATACAGTACCTATTATATTATTTTGTGTCTATGACAGACAGAGAGACAGACAGTGCAACCAGATAAATAAACTTACCATTAGGCTAGTTTCACACTAGCAGTGAACAGACTGCTGCATTCTGGCATTGCTGGAAGCTTAAATGTCGCTGCCCAACCCCATTAACTAAAATGGGAACTGGCAGAGATCTGTCCGCAACCTGGCAAATATGCAGAGAATTGTCCAAAAATAAACCACTGCGCGCACACTAGCAGGGCCCCCTTTGTAGGATGGCAAGGGAGAGGTGCAGGACATGCAGTAGTAAGGGGACTATTCAGTATTAAAGGGGTTATTCAATTTCTGAAAACATCCGGTGTCGAGGGGGGACAAGCAGCCAATGGCAGGTGGGGACGAGCCTCCCTAGTATCACCCGCCATCCCCGTTGCCGCCTGCCATTGGCTGCTCCCCCCCTCCCCCCCCAAAAAAACACCGGATGTTTTAATCAGTGTGCAGGAAGAAGCAGCAGCGGTGGTGCGGGAACCAGGAGCGGGGTAAGTATATTACCTGTGAGGGGCCCGATGCATGGGGTGATGTTTCAGAAATCGGATAACCCCTTTAATTGTATTGTGTAGTGTAGCTGATCATTTTCCTGAATGAACTTCTAAGCTGATTAATGGTATGGTGACACGACACAGCTGCCTTGTGGCCACCCAGTTTTACGAGCCACAGAAGCATCATATTAACTAATCAGAACCAAATTGTTTATTTAGTGTTCATTGTTAATAGCGGAGCAGTTTTACGGGCATCTGTTTTGTGTGGCCGCACCTTTATAACCAAATGAAAGTTGAACCTGGATTTGGTCATGACTCAGATAGGGTGACTGGAGACATGCTGGCTCTAAAAGCTCAATGGTCCAACGTTTTTAATAAACCTTTTACAAAAAAGATTTTTAGCCCAAAACACAAGTAATTAAATAAAAAATAGATTTAAAGGTGTTAATAGCCGTTAAAATATTTCATAGCATCTTGGAATGATTATAAATTCAAATAAGAATGTTATTACTTTGAACTGGAAGGTGGGATAAGCATATGTGAAAAGACTCTGACCCAGGACAGCAGTGCATGAACAATACAAAGAACTTGTTCAAATCAGTAATTTTTATCTTTATACTCATTGCCGTTTACCTGCGGTATGTGCACAAACCAGCTGTGGGATGCATAGATAGCACTAGTCCTGGAGTCCACTCTATTATGGGCACATTCAGGAGTCCACTACGACGAGTAGTGCAAGTAGTGAGTATAAAGATATAAATTACTATTCTGAACTGGCGTATTTTATACTATTCAAACATACTATAGTTTATGGGGATGGTCTGACTGACTTTTGTATTATCTTTAACATATTTTTAACATTGCAAAAACGGGTCAGTCATTAACTCCATTTAAAGTCAATAGGGAAGGGATCCGTTTTCTATTGGAGCAGATTGTGCCAGAGAAAATGGATCTGTCCCTATCGACTTGCAATGGGGTCATGACGGATCAATTTTGCTCCGCATCCCCAGGACGGAGAGCAAAATTCAACATGTTGCGGTTTGCTCTACGGTCTGGGAATGCAACTAAACGTAACGGAATGCATTTTGGAGCATTCTGTTCTGTTCAATTCAGTTTTGTCCCCATTGACGATGAATGGGGACAAAACTGAAGCATTTTTTCCAGTATGGAGCCCCTATGATGGAATTTAATACCGGAAAACTTTAACGCTAGTGTGAAAGTACCCTAAGCCCCTTTAAATAATAAAATACAGGCAATACATGCAAATACAAAGAAAACTTTAAGTGATTTAAATGCTTTCTTTTTGTCATTTATTGCCTTCTTTACACTTCTATTTATCCACGTTGGTTTCTTCTTGTTCCTTATCCTTTTATTTACATAAGGTATGTGTAGCTCTCACAATTAGATTTTCGGATGCTTTTAAAAATATCCCATTTTGTGGCTGTATTTTTTTTTTTAGGACTTTGTCACAGTTAGTTAGGCCTATGGCCTCTCTTAGTTGGCTTAATTTTCCTTTTTTAAAGTTTGGTATTTTTGTTCCTCTCTGAAGAACCACTCTTTTGAATAACAATTGGAAGGTTATTACTTTATGCTCACTATTTCCCAGGTGTCCCCCATCCTGCACATCTGTTGTTCTGTCAGGTTTATTGGTTAATACTAAGTCTAGTATGGCCGTCGCTCTAGTCGGGTCCTGAACCATTTAGGAAAGGTACCGTATTTTTGGTCCTATAAGACGCACCGGCACATAAGACGCAAAGACGCACCTAGGTTTTTGAGGAGGAAAATAAGAAAAATAGATATTTTGAACCAAAAGGTGTGCTTTTGGTGGGTTTTGAACTAATGGTGGTCTGTGGATGACACTATTATGAATGATCTGTGGATGGCACTGTTATGGGGAATCATTATGGGGGCATCTGTAGATGGCATGACACTGCTGGGAGGGGGGGGGGGGGATCTGTGGATGACACATACAGTCCTGATCAAAAGTTTAAGACCACTTGAAAAATGGCAAAAAATCTAATTTTACAATGTTGGATCTTAACAAGGTTCCAAGTAGAGCTTAAACATGCAACAAGAAGAAATGAGAGTGAGACAAAACATTTTTTGAGCATTCAATTTTTTAAAATTACGATTAAACTGAAACAGGGTGTTTTTCAGCGGATCCAAATTTTAGGACCACATGCCTTTAAAAGGCCAAATCTGTGCAAAGATGTACATTCATTGTCATTTTCTGTCAGGTAGTAACACGTTGTGATGGCAAAGGCAAAAAAACTCTCCCTTTTTGAACGTGGTCGGGTTGTCGAACTGCATAAGCATGGTCTCTCACAGCGTGTCATCGCTGCTGAGGTGGGACGCAGTAAGACAGTCATTTGGAATTTCTTAAATGATCCTGAGGGTTATGGAACAAAAAAGTCAAGTGGAAGACCCAAAAAAATGTCACCAGCACTGAGCCGGAGGATCCAATTGGCTGTCCGTCAAGACACTGGACGATCCTCAACCCAAATTAAGGCCCTTACTGGTGCTGACTGCAGCCCCATAACCATCAGACGGCATCTGAAACTGAAGGGCTTCAAAAACAAAAGACGTCTTCAAAGACCTCATCTCCTTGAACGCCACAGAACTGCTCGTTTGGACTTTGCAAGAGCGCACCAAACATGGGACATTCAAAGGTGGAAGAAAGTTATATTCTCTGATGAGAATTTTTGATGGTCCTGATGGTTTCCAACATTACTGGCATGACAAGCAGATCCCACCTGAGATGTTTTCTACGCGCCACAGTGGAGTGGGCGCCATAATGGTCTGGGGTGCTTTTTCCTTCAGTGGAACAATGGAGCTTTAGGAAGTGCAGGGGCGTCAAACGTCCAGATGTTGCAGAAAGCATTCCTCATGACTGAGGGCCCTTGTCTGTGTGGTAACGACTGGGTTTTTCAACAGGACAACGTTATAGTACACAATGCTCACAGGACAAGGGGCTTCTTTCAGGAGAATAACATCACTCTTTTGGCCCATCCTGCATGTTCCCCTGATCTAAATCCAATTGGGAACCGTTGGGGATGGATGGCAAGGGAAGTTTACAAAAATGGACAACAGTTCCAGACAGTAGATGGCCTTCGTGCTGCCGTCTTCACCACTTGGAGAAATGTTCCCACTCGCCTCATGGAAATGCTTGCATAAAGCATGCCGAAACGAATTTTGGAAGTGATAAACAATAACGGCAGAGCTACTCATTACTGAGTTCATGTTTGGAAGTTGGATTCCTGTTTTGGGGGGTTTCATTTTTTTGGGGGAGGTGTGGTCCTAAACGTTTGATCAGCTGAAAAACAGCCTATTTATTTGTTGTTTTCATTTAATTGAATGCTCAAAAAATGTTTTGTCTCACTCCCATTTCTTCTTGTTGCATGTTAAAGCTCTACTTGGAACCTTGTTAAGATCCAGACATGCTAAATATGATTTTTTTGCCATTTTTCAAGTGGTCTTAAACTTTTGATCAGGACTGTATATAGCATCTTATCTAATGTGTCATCCACAGATCCCCCATAACAGTGTCCCTGTGTAGTGAATGGGGGCCAGCATGTGTTTTTTTAACGGCAGCGGGGCCATGTGCAGTCACTTTATTCTACTACACCGGGCCCCGCTCACAGTAGTATCATTATATCTAACTTATAGGTATTGTTAAACTATTCAAATATCATCTGAAATCCAGCGCTTTACTTACTACTAACTTCGTAGCAGCCAGGAGGCAGGGCGGGCGCTCGCAGCGTGACTCACTACGTCAAGCACCTGCTTTATTTATAAAGTGGCCGGAGCAGGCGCGGGACATAGTGAGTTACGCTGCCGCCTGTCCGGCCTCCTGACTGCTACGGGCTCCGCTGCCATTAAAGAACCAGATGCCGGCCCCCAGCCCCTCCTCCCTCTCAGCCGATACACCCGACGGCCGCAGAATTCGCCCCATAAGATGCACGGCTATTTTTCTCCCACTTTTGGGGGTGGGGGGGGGGCGGAAAGCGCGTCTTATAGGGCGAAAAATACGGTAATTTTGTTTCCTGTATGAGCTATACAGGTTTCAGTTTCCCAGTCTATATCTGGATAGTTGAAGTCCCCCATAATAACGACAGCATCATGATTTGCCAAAATATCATCCATGTACGTTAAAATTTCCTCTTTCAGTGGCATCAGGCATAGCCTTGTGTAAAAACACAACAAATTCATGACCGGAGTTTATATAACCAAATGGTAATGTAGTCCATTCAAACTGCTTCTTACCAAAAGCTAAATGCTAATTTATATTGGTCTTTAGGACTTACCTTGATGGTCCAATATCCCTGAGCACAATCCAGTATGGTAAAGATTTTGTTGCCTTGCATTTGTACAAAGCATTGGTCGATATATGGCACGGGCCAGCCGGAAATATACAGTCATGTGAAAAAATTAGGACACCCTTTGAAAGCATGTGGTTTTTTGTAACATTTTTAATAAAAGGTTATTTCATCTCCATTTCAACAATACAGAGAGATTAAAGTAATCCGACTAAACAAAGAAAACTGAAGAAAAGTCTTTTCAAGATCTTCTGTAAATGTCATTCTACAAAAATGCCTATTCTAACTGAGGAAAAAGATAGGACACCCTTGCCCCTAATAGCGAGTGTTACCTCCTTTGGCTGAAATAACTTCAGTGAGACGGTTCTTGTAGCCATCTACCAGTCTTCGACATCGGTCTGAGGAAATTTTACCCCACTCCTCAATGCAGAACTTTTTCAGCTGTGAGATGTTTGAGGGGTTTCTTGCACGTACAGCCCTTTTCAAGTCACCCCACAGCATCTCAATGGGATTCAAATCTGGACTTTGACTTGGCCATTCCAGGACTCTCCATTTCTTCTTTTTCAGCCAATCTTTGGTTGATTTACTAGTATGTTTTGGGTCATTGTCATGTTGCATGGTCCAGTTCCGCTTCAGCTTTAATTTTCTAACTGATGGTCTCACATTTTCTTCAAGCACCTTCTGATACACAGTAGAATTCATCGTGGATTCTATGATGGTGAGCTGACCAGGTCCTGCTGCAGCAAAGCAGCCCCAAACCATGACACTTCCACCTCCATGCTTCACAGTTGGTATGAGGTTCTTTTCTTGGAATGCTGTGTTTGGTTTACGCCAAACATGTCCTCTGCTGTTGTGTCCAAATAATTCAATTTTGGACTCATCTGTCCAAAGAACATTATTCCAGAAGTCCTGGTCTTTGTCAACTTTATCTCTGGCAAATGTCAGTCTGGCCTCGATGTTTCTCTTGGAAAGCAAAGGTTTCCTCCTTGCACACCTCCCATGCAAGTTAAACTTGTACAGTCTCTTTCTGATTGTAGAGGCATGTACTTCTACATCAACAGTAGCCAGAGCCTGCTGTAGTTCTCGAGATGACACTTTAGGGTTTTTGGAGACCTCTTTTAGCATCTTGCGGTCTGCTCTTGGGGTGAACTTGCTGGGGCGACCAGTCCTGGGCATGTTGGCAGTTGTTTTAAAAGCCCTCCACTTGTAGACTATCTTCCGGACAGTGGAATGGCTGATTTCAAAATCTTTTGAGATCTTTTTAAATCCCTTCCCAGACTCATAGGCTGCTACAATCTTTTTTCTGAAGTCCTCTGACAGCTCTTTTGCTCTCACCATGGTGCTCACTCTCACTTCAACAGTCAGGAGCACACCAAACTAAATGTCTGAGGTTTAAATAGGGCAAGCCTCATTCAACATGCAGAGTAACGATCTACTAATTATGTGCACCTGGTGTGATATACCTGTGTGAGATCTGAGCCAATTTAAGAGGGAATACATGTGAGGGTGTCCTATCTTTTTCCTCAGTTAGAATAGGCATTTTTGTAGAATGACATTTACAGAAGATCTTGAAAAGACTTTTCTTCAGTTTTCTTTGTTTAGTTGGATTACTTTAATCTCTCTGTATTGTTGAAACGGAGATGAAATAACCTTTTATTAAAAATGTTACAAAAAACCACATGCTTTCAAAGGGTGTCCTAATTTTTTCACATGACTGTATACTCTTTTATTGAGCTGTCTGAGATCAGCACATAAACACCATTGACCATTCGGTTTAAGGATACCAAGAATAGGATTATAATAAGTACTGTGCACCGATCTTATAATACCTCTTTCCTTGAGATTCCTTATTATTTCCGCTAGCGATTTGATATAAACAGGAGGTGCCGTTGGATCAATCTGAATTTTGGCAATGTGTATATCTGTTAGACCATAATCATAGGAATCTTTAGCAAAGATATCCTTGAACTCCAAGAGAACTTCTTTTAATTGTTGGTGCTCTTGGTCATTAGAGCAGCTAAGGATATTTGCTGCTATACCATCTCCAGGAACCCTGGAAAAACTTCAGGTTGACCTATTTCATAGGCTTCTTCAAGCCTGTCAGTGAGGTCATGACTTGACTTACCAGCTTTATTCCTCAGTTTCCTGCTCATTAAGTATATGATCAAAGGTAAGGGAGGATTCCTCCACCTTCCAGGTACCTTCTTCAGGATGAAAAGGATAAATTGAACTGATTGTGAACAATCCTTCAGGAGAAGAATAGAATGTTTTTTCAACCAATTGCTCTTCGGTGAGATATGATTCATAGAAACATAGACATCTCTGTCACAATATTCTGAAATTTTAGCAGACAATTGCTCTATTTGAGCTGAAATTTTGGCAGACTCAAATTCAAATTCATTTATCTATTTTTGTAATTGTTCAACTTTATCAGATTTTTGACTTTTTATGCTTCGCTTTAATTGTTCTGCCAATTCACAAATCAGCTAAAAAAAATTCTGCCCATGATCGGCGCACCAGTAGATCTTTATCCTTCTTTGTTTTAGTGTCAGCAATGCGATAGAGAGAACCAGACAATCTTGACTCATCAGACCAAATATCATTTATATATTCTGCAATATTACTCTTCATTCCAGGTACCCAAACGTTAATATCCAATCTGTCATAAATGAAAGACATCACATGAAATTTGACTAATTCTCTAGTACCTGTATCATGCATACCAGCCTCAGCTTCTACCTCAGACTGAACAGATTTGCCAGCAACACTGTTGATCTCAGACATTTTAAATATATATTTTAAATATATATATATTTTGCGCAACTACCTTTTGTTTCAGCTTAAACAGATCTCAGCAGTGCCTCCAATTTTATGTCAGAATGTTTATACTGCTCTAAAAAAAAAACTGTTTAATTTATGGAAAAACAATCTATAATAGAGGAGATTCCGACTTATTCCACAAATAAAAACAAGAGCTAATTATCTGTGCTAAGTTGAAGACAAAAGGAAGACAGTTGTGTACAAAACATATATATATATATATATATATATATATTTATTAATAATTCAGTGCAATAAAAAAAATAGACACTATAAAATTGGTGACAATTCAAGAATAATCAATTATATGCAATCAAGAAGATAAAATAACCTATAGTATATAGATATAATCAATAATTAAACTAGTATTTTAGTAATAACAATACAGAATTGAAACATGATTTCTCCAGCGAACAGATTTTCCTTTCCTAATTCAGAATTTAATGGTGAATGATGATTTATTCTCATCAGGCCAGAGTTTTGCAATCCAAATAAAATTAAGCTTCCACCATGTTATGTAATATATATATAACGGGGTGCCGAAGGCGCACTCGGTCTTCCATCAGCCGCAGACCTGCTGCTTAGCTTCGGGAGCAAAGATCTGTGTTTTACCTTGTTCCCAGGGCGACTTTGCTAGCTGGGAGGCTCACTGCTCCTAGGTCTGCCTTGAGCGCCGAGCTGATCACTCGGTGCTCGACTGGTCGGTCTGTCGGTCATGTGATGCTGGCCACGTCACATGACCCTCACTCCCTACTATAAATACAGGCAGCCTGCTGGCCACAGGTTGCCTGTTAATTTAGGTTCATGGCAGTTGTTGAATACCTGTGTACTTACCTGATCCTGTTCCCTGACGATCCTTTGCCTGCTCCTCCTGTACTGCGCATCATTCCTGGTATATTGACCTCGGCTTCCACCTGACTATTCTTTGCAGACTCCTTTGGTACTTCTTGACTCTCCTGGTATTTATGACCCCGGCTTCTCCTGACCATTCTTTGCTTATCCCTCTGTACTGCGTTGTCCTCTTGGTTTTGACCCGGTCCGTTCACTATCCGTTATTTGTCTTGTCTGTCTTTCCCGCCCGTATCCTAAGTTAGGGACTGCCGTCCAGTTGTCCCATGTCATCAGGACTAGTGAGGCAAGTAGGCAGGGCCAGGGGTGTGGGTGGAGCGCAGTGGTCACTATCCTCCCCCGTGTGTGTGTGTGTGTGTGTGTGTGTGCGTGACTGTTATAATATAGGTCAATTAAATTAGACCATCTGACTAGAACTACAATCAGTATAGATTTATCTCCATAGATTGAAAAGGACACAATTGATAATGCAGGTACAATTATCTCAAATCAATCTAGATCCTACAAAGAACAATATGGTCTATTTGAATAAATACAGTATGTACAGTATATGGCTAATCAGTTGCATAATATACAGACAAAATGTATACTATACCAGAGAATCTTTCTGGAAGAAATCAGTGTTAAGGTTCAAATGAGCAAGATTAGATCCTATTTTCCTTCTAATCTCTCCTCTCTCTTGTGTGACTTTGTCATCTTGTGTCTTTCCTAGATGGATCTGATGATCCATCCCCCTAGCTGGCTCCTGCTAACTTTTATCCCCCTCACCCCACCCCGGAAGGTGGGCTTAGTTTGGCCTCTCACGTAATCATAGTGCATCAATTTACCACTTCTCTCTTACTCACACCACAAGGGGACACTAGTGTTCTATGTAACGGTTTATGTAATTACAATCAAATCTATTTTCTTTTCATTTGACAAAACGATAACCTTTGACCAAAGTCTTAGAGCTTTAAATAAGATAAGAAAGACACTGATGCAATTAAACCGTCAGACATCTTGTCTGCTTTAGAGATATACGAGTTTTAAAGAACCTCTATCTCAAGACACTTAATCTCCTTATCTATATATTCTTTCGACATAAGGTAATTAACTCTAACCGTTTTTCACACACTCAGACTATATTGGAAACCTTACCTAATTCTCTATAGTCAAAGAATATATTTTTATTACAAGATTATACTTAACTTCAGTTTCTTAAAACATACACATATAGGATAAATCATATATTATCACTCACATTATGGTTACTCTATTATACAATGAATAGTAAAATTATCCCCTTCTATTTATTGGGAGGAAAAAAAATATTCAGTCCATTGTTTTCAAGGGCAGGCGGTTTTATGATATCTGCCTCCCCCCTCTATTTACGACCTGGGAAATGTTTATAAAAAGATTCTTGAGTTTCTTTGCACTTATCTGTCTGGGAAAATTAACTCACTTTGACCTTTTAGTTACCATATGAATCTGCAATGTGATATGTATAGGCCTTCACAATATGGATTCCTTTCTGTCCAATAGTTCTGACAGTATGTATGTGTTAGTGTCCAGGTATTACAGATGCTAATATTAGGGCTATGTTATGTACGTGTGGCTGTGTGTATGTATGTCAGTGTCCAGGTATTATAGCTGCTAGTATCAGGGCTACGTTATGTGCATATAACAAAGCTGTGTGTTTAAAGCTTGTATGTAAAGCAGAGCTGAGTGTAGGAAATCCAGTCGTGTTATTTACATGTAACAAATATGTGTGTGTGTGCATAAAGGTCTCCATACACATTAACATATTTTCGACCAAACCCACTAAAAATGGTCTAATGTGTGTAGGAAGCTCCCGCCTCTTCCGTCCACTGGGGGGAGGGTGCCTTTTATGCTCTTGCAATGTCTGTCATAGGCTATGGTGTGGGTGTGCTGACCCTTTTGGAACCCATGGGTGAGCATGCATTTACCCTACAGGCAAAAGACAACCAGGCAGCGGGAGGGCAGGTGAGCAGAGCAGCACCAATGCACGCTTGGGAGTGTGGAGCAGCAGTGGACATGGTATGCTACCTTAACACCGATGTTCTTCCGGTTATGTCGGCACTTGAAGGGAAGCTGACAGAGCAGTAAAGTGTGTCTACTCCTGGCTACTTCTACTATCTTTTAAAACCTGGGTATTATTTTCACTGGAGCATGTTTACATCTTTATGCAGATGTTCAGCCATGGCCATGAGGGGAAAAGAAAAGGAAAAGGGATTTGCCTACAAAGTGGTTGTCCGGTCCCAAAACCAAAATCAAAAAAAAATTTATGTGCTCCTAACAGCCCTCTCCATGCATATATAAGCCTCCAATACCTGTTTTTCATGTCTGAGCTTTCCTTCTGCCTGTCTGGGCATTAGATTATGCTGCAGATCTTTTTACTTTCTCCCCTTCTTGTTTTGTTGAATACATAACTTTATTGATACACAAGCCTGGCTGCACTGCACAGTGATGAGTCACAGGCTGGTCACGCCCCCCCCCCCCCCCCACTGCTCTGTCTGCAGCAGCTACACCCACTACAACTCCTGTGTCCCTCTTTCTACACCCAGACATGAATCTACTTCTCACTCAGTGTCTATATCCCATCACCGACCATCCACAGGCCCTTCCCTCACTGTCTCCAGAGTGTAATAAACATCTGGAATCAGCAAGTACATGGTGTCATATTTACCCATCCATTACCTGATTAATCCAGACCAAGACCAGAATAGATTACTAAATTATTTTATTTATTTATGTTGGTATATAATTGGCCATGGTGTTTATGGTTACCGTAAAATTTCCAACCATTTATAAACTATCAAATATTTACCATAAACTAATAACCTTAAATATTTAGTCCTCTCAATGAGCGACTATTACCCCAAACTAACACTGTGACATTCTTTAACAGGGTGGGTGGGAGGGGGTTTCTTCTTCATTCCTGACGAGAATTCGCAGCACCTAACTGCTGTTTCCATTTTACAGGTGCTCCGAGGCGAGTTACCCGATTCTCTAATCAAAATCTTCGTCCCCAGCCTCAAGGACACACAGACTACAGCATCTGTATTTGTAAACCAGGTAAGTTTATATCTCCAATCAGTCATATTTACCCATCCATTACCTAATAATTAATCCAGACCAAGACTAGAATAGATTATTCAATTATTTTATTTATGTTGGTATATAATTGGCCACAATGTTTATGGTTACTTTACATAACAATTATCAACCATTTTAATTTCCAACCATTTATTAAACTATCAAATATTTACCATTAACCTTAAATATTTTGTCCGCTTAATGAGCGACTATAACCCATCCGCCATTATAGCCAATCATGGCTAAATGGCTATCATACACCGCAGCCAACTTACACTAAATTCTGTAATCCAATGTTGGAAATGTCTAAACTAATGTCAGACAAGGAATGTTTCTCAATGTCATACAGACCCAATACGAACCCTTCTAGTTCCGTATGTCTACATGACAATCCATTGTGTTTCAACATGAATTTTCCCAAGTTTCTATTGACTGACTTGCCTGATTCAGATTTTTTCCATAAAATTCAACTGATCAGAATTCCAAATCCATTTAGCAACAGGCCAATTTAGTATCAGGTAGAATCTGCCGAATATTCAACAATGAATTCTTTATTTCCTTAATAAGTAGATGTGTGCTAACTTTGCCCAAGTCCTCCTCACCCACGTGAAGGATTAATTAACTCGGCAACGGCCAAATTGATTTGAAATGCAAACATCATTCATTAATGTCTTTAATACGGAGATTAGTATTACCTCTCCAAAATATTACTACCTTACTATTAAAACCCAGATTGTCAGACTTAAATCTCATTGTTGAGCGGTTGCAAGCGTCAGAGATTAAATCGATTCCCAGAATCCAAATGACATTCGTTTCTGAAATAAATCAACATAATAAATCAGGTCTAATTTATAAATTTGTACCTATCTGAACTCCATCTATCTATCTTCTTTATGGTTTTTGCTTGGAGACCTATCGTATGTGCATATGTGGCTGCACCAATACGAAATGAGTGAGCTGCTAATTTTCTATTAACTAATGATATTTCATACACTTTGAGAAAATAAAGTTAAACTTTATGATATTTCATACACTTTGAGAAAATAAAGTTAAATTGATATTTTGTTAACGGAGATCCGTCAAAGTGTCTAAATAATGGGCCATTTGAAGTACTTCTAAATTGTAACCACTCCTTGAAAGATAAAACAGGGCAGATTTTGTGGTTAGTAATCTTGTGAATAACAATCCAATTCCCCCTTCCAGTTTGGTCCGTTTTTGATCTTTTCAGAAAAATGCATATTTTATTTGAAGATAACTGCAACGGTGCTTCTGCCTTTCTGTTTATAGCTGTGCCTTTGAAGATGCGCAGAGCACAGAAAAATAAAAGTAAGAAGGCAGATTTAACTAAGAAAGATTCGTAGCAGGCCGGCAAATTACAGGTAAGTGCATAATACATTTCTTTAGGTTATCTATAGATAATGGACAAGTTCTAGGTAAACTGGTTCCATTTTTTATTGCTCCATCGATGATCTGTTTTAAAAGGAAATTAGCTGAGAAGGGGGTTACAGCCAAAGGCTTTTGAAAGGAAATACCTGTTAAAATCTTCTGGATATACTGACCCCCCTCCCAGATATTAACAGTTCATTAATGAAATGGATAACCGGGATCAAATTCTTATCGCTGAATCTAGAATTTTTTACTAGACAGAAAGGTTTCCATTTGTTCCATGCTGCCGCATACACGGCCCATGTATTGGGAGCTATAGATTTACTAACTAGGGTGTTGATAATTGACCAATCGATTTCCAAAGATCTGTGGGGCAAGAAATTCCTCTTCTCTCTGCCTCTGGAACCAGTTGTCAGAATTTTGTTGAGATAGAGAATCAGCGATAATGTTAGATTTACCTGTAACATACAGGTCCTTCTCAAAAAATTTGCATATTGTGATAAAGTTCATTATTTTCTGTAATGTACTGATAAACATTAGACTTTCATATATTTTAGATTCATTACACACCAACTGAAGTAGTTCAAGCCTTTTATTGTTTTAATATTGATGATTTTGGCATACAGCTCATGAAAACCCAAAATTCCTATCTCAAAAAATTAGCATATTTCATCCAACCAATAAAAGAAAAGTGTTTTTAATACAAAAAAAGTCAACCTTCAAATAATTATGTTCAGTTATGCACTCAATACTTGGTGAGGAATCCTTTTGCAGAAATGACTGCTTCAATGCGGCGTGGCATGGAGGCAATCAGCCTGTGGCACTGCTGAGGTGTTATGGAGGCCCAGGATGCTTCGATAGCGGCCTTAAGCTCATCCAGAGTGTTGGGTCTTGCGTCTCTCAACTTTCTCTTCCCAATATCCCACAGATTCTCTATGGGGTTCAGGTCAGGAGAGTTGGCAGGCCAATTGAGCACAGTAATACCATGGTCAGTAAACCATTTACCAGTGGTTTTGGCACTGTGAGCAGGTGCCAGGTCATGCTGAAAAATGAAATCTTCATCTCCATAAAGCTTTTCAGCAGATGGAAGCATGAAGTGCTCCAAAATCTCCTGATAGCTAGCTGCACTGACCCTGCCCTTGATAAAACACAGTGGACCAACACCAGCAGCTGACATGGCACCCCAGACCATCACTGACTGTGGGTACTTGACACTGGACTTCAGGCATTTTTGGCATTTCCCTCTCCCCAGTCTTCCTCCAGACTCTGGCACCTTGATTTCCGAATGACATGCAACAGTCCAGTGCTGCTTCTCTGTAGCCCAGGTCAGGCGCTTCTGCCGCTGTTTCTGGTTCAAAAGTGGCTTGACCTGGGGAATGCGGCACCTGTAGCCCATTTCCTGCACACGCCTGTACACGGTGGCTCTGGATGTTTCTACTCCAGACTCAGTCCACTGCTTCCGCAGGTCCCCCAAGGTCTGGAATCAGTCCTTCTCCACAATCTTCCTCAGGGTCCGGTCACCTCTTCTCGTTGTGCAGCGTTTTCTGCCAGACTTTTTCCTTCCCACAGACTTCCCACTGAGGTGCCTTGATACAGCACTCTGGGAACAGCCTATTCGTTCAGAAATTTCTTTCTGTGTCTTACCCTCTTGCTTGAGGGTGTAAATGATGGCCTTCTGGACAGCAGTCAGGTCGGCAGTCTTACCCATGATTGCGGTTTTGAGTAATGAACCAGGCTGGGAGTTTTTAAAAGCCTCAGGAATCTTTTGCAGGTGTTTAGAGTTAATTAGTTGATTCAGATGATTTGTTTAATAGCTCGTTTAGAGAACCTTTTCATGATATGCTAATTTTTTGAGATAGGAAATTTGGGTTTTCATGAGCTGTATGCCAAAATCATCAATATTAAAACAATAAAAGGCTTGAACTACTTCAGTTGGTGTGTAATGAATCTAAAATATATGAAAGTCTAATGTTTATCAGTACATTACAGAAAATAATGAACTTTATCACAATATGCTAATTTTTTGAGAAGGACCTGTATTGTGCCTTAATCCAAATGTTATTGTATAGGCATAGAAGAACAATTTGTCTCAATATGTGAATAACTGCCTCAGACCTAGCGGACAAGCAATTCAATGCGAACACCACTCCTTTATTATCAGAGTAGAATAAAATACGCTTATTTCTGAAATGAACTTGCCAAATTGTTAATGCCACCAAAACTGGAAAGAGTTCCAAAAAGTTTGTTTTTCATGAAAGATTTATTCGCCCAATCCACCGGCCATTTTTCTGCCGACCATTGATTATTAACCACCTCCGGACCGCCTAACGCACATGTGCGTTCCGGAGGTGGCAGCCCTGCGCTCAACGACGCATATACGCGTCATCTCGCGAGGGCCGGGATTTCCTGTGAACGCGCGCACACAGGAGCGCGCGCTCACAGGAACGGAAGGTAAGCGAGTGGATCTCCAGCCTGCCAGCGGCGATCGCTCGCTGGCAGGCTGGAGATCCGAATTTTTTAACCCCTAACAGGTATATTAGACGCTGTTTTCATAACAGCGTCTAATATACCTCCTACCTGGTCCTCTGGTGGTCCCTTTTGTTAGGATCGACCACCAGAGGACTCAGGTAGGTCAGTACAGTCCCACCAAACACCACACTACACCCCCCCCGGTCACTTATTAACCCCTTATAAACCCCTGATCACCCCATATAAACTCCCTGATCACCGCCCTGTCATTGATCACCGCCCTGTCATTGATCACCGCCCTGTCAGGCTCCGTTCAGACGTCCGTATGATTTTTACGGATCCACAGATACATGGATCGGATCCGCAAAAAGCATACGGACGTCTGAATGGAGCCTTACAGGGGGGTGATCAATGACAGGCGGGTGATCACCCATATACACTCCCTGATCACCCCCTGTCATTGATCACCCCCGTCATTGATCACCACCCTGTAAGGCACCATTCAGATGTCCGCATGATTTTTACGGATCCATGGATACATGGATCGGATCCGCAAAACACATGCGGACGTCTGAATGGAGCCTTACAGGGGGTGATCAATGACAGGCGGGTGATCACCCATATACACTCCCTGATCACCCCCCTGTCATTGATAACCCCCCTGTAAGGCTCCATTCAGACGTCCGCATGCGTTTTATGGATCCGTAAAAAAATCTGGCGGATGTCTGAATGGAGCCTTACAGGGGGGGTGATCAGTGACAGGGGGGTGATCACCCTGATCACCCCCTGTCATTGATAACCCCCCTGTAAGGCTCCATTCAGACGTCCGCATGCGTTCTGTGGATCCGATCCATGTATCCATGGATCCGTAAAAAATCATGCGGATGTCTGAATGGAGCCTTACAGGGGGGGTGATCAGTGACAGGGGGGTGATTACCCTGATCACCCCCTGTCATTGATAACCCCCCTGTAAGGCTCCATTCAGACGTCCGCATGCGTTCTGTGGATCCGATCCATGTATCCATGGATCCATAAAAAATCATGCGGATGTCTGAATGGAGCCTTACAGGGGGGGTGATCAGTGACAGGGGGGTGATTACCCTGATCACCCCCTGTCATTGATAACCCCCCTGTAAGGCTCCATTCAGACGCCCGCATGCATTTTGTGGATCCGATCCATGTATCCATGTATCCATGTATCCGTAAAAAATCATGCGGATGTCTGAATGGAGCCTTACAGGGGGGGTGGTCAGTGACAGGGGGGTGATCACCCTGATTACCCTGATCACCCCCTGTCATTGATAACCCCCCTGTAAGGCTCCATTCAGACGTCCGCATGCGTTCTGTGGATCCGATCCATGTATCCATGGATCCGTAAAAAATCATGCGGATGTCTGAATGGAGCCTTACAGGGGGGGTGATCAATGACAGGGGGGTGATCAGGGAGTCTATATGGGTGATCACCCCCCTGTCATTGATCAACCCCCTGTCATTGATCACTCCCCCCCTGGTAAGGCTCCATTCAGCCATTTTTTTGGGCACAAGTTAGCGGAAATTTTTTGTTTGTTTTTGTTTTTGTTTTTTCTTACAAAGTCTCATATTCCACTAACTTGTGTCAAAAAATAAAATCTCACATGGACGCACCATACCCCTCACGGAATCCAAATGCGTAAACATTTTTAGACATTTATATTCCAGACTTCTTCTCACGCTTTAGGGCCCCTAAAAAGCCAGGGCAGTATAAATACCCCACATGTGACCCCATTTCGGAAAGAAGACACCCCAAGGTATTCCGTGAGGGGCATATTGAGTCCATGAAAGATTGAAATTTTTGACCTAAGTTAGCGGAAAGTGAGACTTTGTGAGAAAAAAAACAAAAAAAAAATCAATATCCGCTAACTTATGCAAAAAAAATAAAAAATTCTAGGAACTCGCCAGGCCCCTCATTGAATACCTTGGGGTGTCTTCTTTCCAAAGTGGGGTCACATGTGGGGTATTTATACTGCCCTGGATTTTTAGGGGCCCGAAAGTGTGAGAAGAAGTCTGGGATCCAAATGTCTAAAAATGCCCTCCTAAAAGGAATTTGGGCCCCTTTGCGCATCTAGGCTGCAAAAAAGTGTCACACATGTGGTATCGCCGTACTCAGGAGAAGTTGGGGAATGTGTTTTGGGGTGTCATTTTACATATACCCATGCTGGGTGAGAAAAATATCTTGGTCAAATGCCAACTTTGTATAAAAAAATGGGAAAAGTTGTCTTTTGCCAAGATATTTCTCTCACCCAGCATGGGTATATGTAAAATGACACCCCAAAACACATTCCCCAACTTCTCCTGAGTACGGCGATACCACATGTGTGACACTTTTTTGCAGCCAAGGTGGGCAAAGGGGCACCTTTCGGATTTCGCAGGCCATTTTTTACACATTTTGATTGCAAGGTACTTCTCACACATTTGGGCCCCTAAATTGCCAGGGCAGTATAACTACGCCACAAGTGACCCCATTTTGGAAAGAAGACACCCCAAGGTATTCCGTGAGGGGCATGGCGAGTTACTAGAATTTTTTATTTTTTGTCGCAAGTTAGTGGAATATGAGACTTTGTAAGGAAAAAAGAGAAAAAAAAAAAAATCATCATTTTCCGCTAACTTGTGACAAAAAATAAAAAATTCTAGGAACTCGCCATGCCCCTCACGGAATACCTTGGGGTGTCTTCTTTCCAAAATGGGGTCACTTGTGGCGTAGTTATACTGCCCTGGCAATTTAGGGGCCCAAATGTGTGAGAAGTACCTTGCAATCAAAATGTGTAAAAAATGGCCTGCAAAATCTGAAAGGTGCACTTTGGAATGTGTGCCCCTTTGCCCACCTTGGCTGCAAAAAAGTGTGACACATCTGGTATCGCCGTACTCAGGAGAAGTTGGGGAATGTGTTTTGGGGGGTCATTTTACATATACCCATGCTGGATGAGAGAAATATCTTGGCAAAAGACAACTTTTCCCATTTTTTTATACAAAGTTGGCATTTGACCAAGATATTTTTCTCACCCAGCATGGGTATATGTAAAATGACACCCCAAAACACATTCCCCAACTTCTCCTGAGTACGGCGATACCAGATGTGTCACACTTTTTTGCTGCCAAGGTGGGCAAAGGGGCGCATATTCCAAAGTGCACCTTTTGGATTTCACCGGTCATTTTTTACACATTTTGATTGCAAGGTACTTCTCACACATTTGGGCCCCTAAATTGCCAGGGCAGTATAACTACCCCACAAGTGACCCCATTTTGGAAAGAAGACACCCCAAGGTATTCTGTGAGGGGCATGGTGAGTTCCTAAAAATTTTTATTTTTTGTCGCAAGTTAGTGGAATATGAGACTTTGTAAGAAAAAAATAAATAAATAAATAATCATCATTTTCCGCTAACTTGTGACAAAAAATAAAAAGTTCTATGAACTCACTATGCCCATCAGCGAATACCTTAGGGTGTCTACTTTCCGAAATGGGGTCATTTGTGGGGGTTTTCTACTGTTTGGGCATTGTAGAACCTCAGGAAACATGGCAGGTGCTCAGAAAGTCAGAGCTGTTTCAAAAAGCGGAAATTCACATTTTTGTACCATAGTTTGTAAATGCTATAACTTTTACCCAAACCATTTTTTTTTTGCCCAAACATTTTTTTTTTATCAAAGACATGTAGAACAATAAATTTGGTGAAAAATTTATATATGGATGTCGTTTTTTTTGCAAAATTTTACAGCTGAAAGTGAAAAATGTCATTTTTTTGCAAAAAAATCGTTACATTTTGATTAATAACAAAAAAAGTAAAAATGCCAGCAGCAATGAAATACCACCAAATGAAAGCTCCATTAGTGAGAAGAAAAGGAGGTAAAATTCATTTGGGTGGTAAGTTGCATGACCGAGCGATAAACGGTGAAAGTAGTGTAGTGCCGAAGTGTAAAAAGTGCTCTGGTCATGAAGGGGGTTTCACCTAGCGGGGCTGAAGTGGTTAAATACTGCTCCATATCCTATTGATGCAGCTGCATCAGTATACAAATGGAGGGATAAGGCTGTGACAAAGTCTTCTTGCCACAAGGATCTGCCATTAAATTTCTCCAACAAATTGAATCATATTATAATATTGTCTTTCAATAGCTTGTTTAAATGGACATGGGTTCTGTTTTCTAGCAGTGACAGCATATAGTCTTTTAGAAATGATTTGTCCCATGTGGATTACCCTAGAGATGAAGTTCAGGGAACCTAAGGCAGATTGAACGCTTTTTAATGTGCATTTTTTACTTTTTAATTCATTCATTAATATTATTTTTGTAGAATTAATCTTATTTATTGGAATTAATAGTGTCGATATCTATGCCTAAAAACTTAATGCATGTCTTGGGATAGACTGTTTTCTCCTCTGCTAAAGGAATATTGAAATATCCAGCAATATTCCTTAAAGTATTTTTATAAATTCATACAGTCATCTGAATCCATCGAACCTATGAATAAGAAGTAGGCAAAGAGAGAGTATAGGCCTGCTCAAACAGAGCATGGACCACGCCAAGAACCACAGCGTTGCTTGAGTAAAAAGAGAAAAAGGTCCAGCTTGGTTAAAATGTTAACTTTATTTTTCCATGCAGATAAAAGGCAGTTACAGTCCAGTCATCTTTATCTGCACTGAAAAATAAAGGTAACATTTTAACCGAGCTGGACCTTTTTCTCTTTTTACTATGAATAAGAAGTCATCTAAAAAATTATATGAAGGGTAAATCCTACTACCCATTGTAAAAAAAAGTAGAGAACGCTTCGAAATAATAGCATGACAAAGAGAAACCCATAGGTAATGCTTTATCATAATAGTAGTGTCCCTCAAATTGGAAGCCCAATTAGTTGTAGCCTGTCGGATTTATAGGTAATAACCTGAATGCTGACTTAATGTCCGTTTTTGCCATTAAGGCATGTCTGCAAGCTTTCCTGAGTAGAGACCAGGCCTGGTCAAAAGAGGCATAATGACTGAGGCAGAGTCTTTATTGATCAAATCATTAACTGAATTGCCTTTTGGATGAGATAAATCATGTATTAATCTAAAGCTATTTGCTTCCTCTTTTGGAACAAATCCTAATGGAGAGATTCTAAAATTCTTAAATGGATGAGAATAAAATGGACCTGCTACTCTATGTTCTGAGATTTCTTTATTTATCTTCTCCAGAACTATTTTTATGAACAGATTTTAAAAAATTGTCAGAAAAGCAACAACCGGACCCTGAAAAGTAGGAACATAAAAACCCTTAGTGAATCCTTCAATTAACAACTCCGCCTTCTGCCCGTCTGGATACATTTTTAAATATGGAATTAGTCTTGACAGGTTCAGAGGGGTCACCTCTGGATTCTTTTTTTGCTGTTGAGTTTTTTTGAAGGACTTTTTGAGGACTTCTTTTAATCATACTCTTTTTTGCTATCGGTTTTGTTTGATGGTAAAAGAGAAAATATATCTACGTATTTTTTATGTCATATTTTCTCTTTTACAGCTTTGGACAAATGAAACCCCAGAGGGAATATCTGGCAAGGCATGGTCTCTCCAAAGGCGCTCTCTCTAATTCCGCTACCCACATCTACCGAAGGTAAAAGGCACTTGTCTTTACTTAAGGATTTAGAGGGTTCTGGATAAATGTGATATTCAGAATCAGAAGACGTGTCCAGAGAGGACCACACTGATTCCTGAATATGAACTTTGTTCATTTGTGACATAAATGATAGCTGATCATTGGGGATACCTGGGGATCTAGTGCCCTGTAATAAACAGTCACTATTAATGTTGATAGATACATGCTCACCGTCCTGAATGTTAAACTGATAGCTTTTCTTTTTCAGGTGCTCACAATCTTCTTGTCGCCGTTGAGGAGGATCGTTGGCGAGTATTGGATCCTTGCCGTTGGTCTCTTCTCGCGCCATGTGTCGCAGAAGTTTTTCTAATCCTGCGTCTTCTGCTATCCTGTGAAGGTGAGAAAGCCCTTTTTTGCGGAGGGGAGAAGGGAGGAGCGTCGCCGATTGTAGGCACCGCGGAGATCTGCGATCCCGTCCAGCCCTGCGTTCCTGTTGACAGTGGAAGCGCTGGCTGTATTAAATCGATAGCCGAAGTGGATTTTCATCGTAGAGGTCCTCCGCCTTCTGGATCAGCTGCTGAATTAGGTCTTCAATAGCTTGACAAGTGCAGGTCTGGTTTCTTCTTCGTTCCTGACGAGAAAGCCCTTTTTACAGGTGCTCTGAGATGACAGTTACCCGATTCTCCAATCAAAATCTTCATCCCCAGCCTCAAGGACACACAGACTACAGTATCTGCAACCCAGGTAAGTTTATATCTCCAAGCAATATATTGCGCATACAAACCTTGAGGGTTCATGACACCATGTCCCCCCTATTTGCATCCGCAATAAGGTTTGCTCATCCAAACATATCTGTATCTAATCCAATTCTCTGTGATACAGCCTGCTGAGCTGTGTATCTAATCCCATCCCTAACCAACCACAGGCTCTTCCCTCAGCATCTCCAGAGTGTGATAAACAGTGAGCACATCCAATAACATCTGTACCTAATCCTATCCTGCATGTGTGCCTGATACACAGCTGGTTGTGTGCAATACTGCCTGCTGATGTGTATCTAATAACATCTTCAATGATACAGCCTGCTGAGCAGTGTATCTAAGGCCTCATGCACACGACAGTTGTTGGCTGGTGCCTGTATTGCGGTCCGAAAACAGCAGATCCACAATATACGGGCACTGTCCATTTGTGCCCTGCTTTATGGATGTGGACCCATTCACTTGAATGGATCCACAATCCAGAAAGTGCGGTGTGGTGTTGCCATTTCTTTACTTAAGAGATAGGATAACCGGATTAAGTTGCTTCTGAACTTATCTTGTGTATTACAGCAGATCTCTGATGGGGACAAACCCACCCAGGCACCATGCTTTTTGTTTCCTCAGGAACACACACTGCGTCTTACTGCGCAGCCTCTTTTCTCTTTTTTTTTTAATGTGTGCAACTTTATTTAAACACTTACTGGTTAACAGACAGACAACATATTCATATGACTGTAGATCGATGGATAAGCTGTATAAGGGCATATAAAAAAAATGTCATATATCTTAACACCCCCACTTGCTCTTATAGTGCTTATGAGAAATAGTTTGGTACAGTTACATCATTTTACTATCTATATTCCAAAAATATAACTCACAAACCTATCAAGCTTAAACTTTGTTATTGGTTTAGTCATAACATCAGCTACCATTTTATCTGTAGAACAATACTCAAGATCTATCTTGCCTTCACTCAGAACAGATCTAAGGAAATGAAATTTAATGTCAATATGTTTGCATCTCTGATGGTAAACTGGGTTCTTTGCGAGAGCTATCGCACTCTGATTGTCTTCAAAGATCTTTACTGGCTCATACTGACATTCACTGTCCAATTCTCTTAGCAATTGTGCAAGATATAGACTCTCCTGTGTGGTTGCGGCTAATGCCATATATTCAGCTTCACAGGAAGATAGTGCTATTGTTGGTTGTTTCTTTGACTTCCAAGAAATCAGAGGTCCATTTTCAGTCAGGCTGAAACAATATCCTGTTGTGCTTCTCCTATCAATCTGGTCTGAGGCCCAACTGGCATCACTATACGCCTCTAGTTTTAATTTCTCTTTACATTTTCTGTAGCATAGTTCAAAATTGACAGTTCCTTTCAAGTATCTCAGTACGTGTTTGGCAGTGATCATGTGTTGTACACTTGGTTGTGAAAAATGTTGTGACAGTTTGCTTATAGTCCAACTCAAATCCGGTCTTGTACACGTAGCCACATAAATAAAACTGCCTACTATCTCCCGATAGCTTTTTACATCTGCAAGTTCGCTTTTGTCGTCGAAATCTAATTTTTGTTCCCAGGGAGTAGATCTCGGTTTACAATCTGACATACCAAATCTTTCTATCATTTTCAAAATGTATCTCTTCTGATTCATCTTCACCGTTTCACTAGTCTGTCTAAAATCGATGCCCAAAAAATAGTTCAGTTTCCCAAGATCCTTCATTTTGAATTTAAAGTGTTAACTTCACATCATTAAGTAGTTTTTCATTGCTTGCAGCAATGATCAGATCATCAACCCATATTAGTAATATTGCTTGTTCATTGCCTTTCTGTTTGACATATACACAATGGTCTACAGAATTTTGTATAAATGCATTTGAACATAGATAATCATGTAGCATCTTGTTCCAGTTTCTTCCCGATTGCTTAAGACCATACAGTGACTTTTTTAGTTTGAGAACTAGCTTTTTATTTGTGTCATCTTTGATCTCAAAACCTTCTGGTTGGTCTATATATATATATATATCACAATCAATTGGGGCATGCAAGTAAGCTGTCTTCACATCCATTTGATGCAAAATTAAATCATATTGTGCTGCCATTTGCATCAAAATGCGTAATGAAGTAAAATTTGCAGTTGGAGAAAAAGTTTCCATGTAGTCAGTTCCCTTTACTTGACTATAACCTTTTGCCACAAACCTGGCTTTGTACGTTTCAGTTCCATTTGCATTGCTTTTTATCACATATACCCATCTAACCCCCACTGAATTTTTACCTTCTGGTAATGTGGTCAATGTAAAGGTATCATTCTCCTTTAGTGATTCCATCTCTTCTTTCATTGCATCTAACCAACTTTGTGACTGGGGTGTTTCCATGGCTTCTCTGAAGGTCTGGGGTACATCATGTGCTCTATAGCAGTAATCTATATTCATCAGTACCTGATCATCACAAACAGATTCTAGTACATAGTCATTTAAATACTGAGGAGTTTTTCTATTTCTTGTAGGGTATCTTGTACCCTGGTCATCATCTTTGTCCTCTGCAATCTCCACTAAAGAATCTGGGGTCTCTTTAGTCATTGGACTTGATACAGGAATTACACTCCTTTCCTCATAGTCATCATCATTATTGTCCAACAGCTCAGTCTGAGTTTGTTTCTTGATTACATCCTTTTCAATGAATTTGACTAGTCTGTGCCTGAAGACTTTGCCAGTTTCAGGGTAATACACCAGGTAAGAGGGACTATTTTTGTCATATCCTACAAAAATTCCTTTTGTGCATTTTGGATCCAGCTTTTTCTTATCATGTTTGTATGCAAAACATTCTGGCCCAAAAATCTTTATTTTTGAAAAGTCTGGTTTCTTCCCTGTCAGTATGTTGTACGGCGTTTGCTTCAAACGACTGTTAAAGCATCGATTTCGAATCATAGCTGCTGTCATCACTGCATATGTCCATAACTCTTTTGGTACTTTGCTCTCTATCAGCATACATCTTGCCATCTCCATCAGTGTTCTCCAGTTTCTTTCAGCCGTTCCATTTTGATGTGGTGAGTAAGGTGCTGAGTAAGTCTCATGTCTTATGCTCCTCTTTATGAGTAGTGACTGGAAGTCATTCGATGTAAATTTGGTACCATTGTCTGACCTCATTCTCTTGATGGTCCCATAGGGGGCAGTATCAGCGATAAACTTCTTTGTGGCTAGAACTGTGTCACTCTTGTTCTTCAGAAAGTATACAAACACTGCACCAGAATAATCATCAGTGAACGCTATGATGTATTTGAATCCGTCCTTTGCAACTGGCTCTATAGGACCTGTTAAATCTGTGTGTACTAGTTCAAGTGGGTATTTTGCACGGGTGTCAGACTCTCTGTTTCTACTCTGAGCAAATTTACCTTGGGTACAAATCTCACACTTCAGGTTGGACTTATCAACCTTACCTTGGATCTTCATTCCATGTACTAGATTCTGTAGTTTCAAGATATCATCGTAATTACAATGACCAAGGATTTTATGCCATATCTGAATATCATAACAACCGTAACAACTGTCTTCACATCCCTTATAGGTGTCCAAATAGTAAAGCCTGTTGTATTTCTTCATGATACCATTCTTATGAGCCAGAATACTGTCATCTTGTCGGAATTCAACAGACGCCCCATTCCTTTTTGCTGCTTCAACAGAGAAAATGTCTTGTGGATATGTGGAGATAAATAATGCCTTTTGTAGCAATGTTCTCATTTGTTTTCCCTTACTGTCCATTAGGTACACTTCTGCGTCGCCTCTCTTGAATGCTACACTGGAAGTTCTTTTCCCATCTGCCAACTCCATGTAGTGTTTCTCTGGCTTAAACGAGGTGTCAAATCTTTTAAATTTCTTAAAGTCTGTAATAATATGCGGTGTTGCTCCTGTATCTACCATCAGGCTTTTTGTTACGGGATTGTTTAGGGCCCTTTCACACTTGCGTTGTCCGGATCCGGCATAGAGTTCCGTCGTCGGGGCTCTATGCCGGAAGAATCCTGATCAGGATTATCCTAATGCATTCTGAATGGAGAGAAATCCGTTCAGGATGCATCAGGATGTCTTCCGTTCCGGAACGGAACGTTTTTTGGCCGGAGATAATACCGCAGCATGCTGTACTTTTTGCTCCGGCCAAAAATCCAGAACACTTGCCGCATTGACGGATCCGGAATAATAGCCCATTAAAATGTATTATTCCGGATCCGTCCTGACATCTTCAGTTGTTAAGACGCAACGACGGATCCGAAAGTTGCGTCTGCGCCAGGAAGTAGGAAGTTCTTGGCTGGCGCGAACTTCCACAGACAACCCGCGCGGGAGAGGACAGGTCGTGTCTTCAGCTCCTGGAGGTGAGTATTCAGTGTGTGTTTTGTCTTGTAATATACATTAACTACATGCATCTTCTATGTCCTAGACATAGTAGATGCATGTAGGAGGCAGCAAATGAATGTTGGGGGTAGTAGTCCCCTGGGGAATGCTGCCCCCAGCACCCACCGTGCAGTCACCCCAGCTTCAGTCCCAAGTGCTTTTTCTTTGGGACTGCAGCTAGCTGGGGTGACTGCATGGTGGATGTTGGGGATGGTAGTCCCCTGGGGAATGCTGCCCCCAGCACCCACCTTGCAGTCCCCCCAGCTTCAGTCCCAAGTGCTTTTTCTTTGGGATTGCAGCTGGCTGGGGTGACTGCATGGTGGATGTTGGGGGTAGTAGTCCCCTGGGGAATGCTGCCCCCAGCACCCACCGTGCAGTCACCCCAGCTTCAGTCCCAAGTACTTTTTCTTTGGGACTGCAGCTGGCTGGGGTGACTGCATGGTGGATTTTGGAGGTAGTAGTCCCCTGGGGAATGCTGCCCCCAGCACCCACCGTGCAGTCACCCCAGCTTCAGTCCCAAGTGCTTTTTCTTTGGGACTGCAGCTGGCTGGGGTGACTGCATGGTGGATGTTGGGGGTGGTAGTCCCCTGGGGAATGCTGCCCCCAGCACCCACCATGCAGTCACCCCAGCTTGAGTCCCAAGTGCTTTTTCTTTGGGACTGCAGCTGGCTGGGGTGACTGCATGGTGGATGTTGGGGGTGGTAGTCCCCTGGGGAATGCTGCCCCCAGCACCCACCATGCAGTCACCCCAGCTTCAGTCCCAAGTGCTTTTTCTTTGGGACTGCAGCTGGCTGGGGTGACTGCATGGTGGATGTTGGGGGTGGTAGTCCCCTGGTTAAGGTGGTACTGTTGTTTAATATTAATGTGTTAACTTTCATCTTTGTGTTCTCATTTTTCTTAGGTTATATTTTTTGACAGACCTGATCTTCATACTTTAAAAAAAAATGTCCAGTAAGTATCATTTTTGAGGGATTTTTTTCAATGATTCAAAATCAATTGTTTAATTATTTTTTTATTTTTGTTTCAATAGGCTATTCAAGTGAGTCCGGGAACTCTCCTCCAAGGTGACGAGTTCGCTTGGAAACGGTATGTCATGTTTTAAAGTTTTATTTTATTATTCCATCCATGTCCAGAATATAAAAAAAAAAAAATATTTTACAGCAATCGTCAACGGAGGAGAGGTATTCCGGCCCTGGTCCGACAGCGGGAGAGGAGGAAGTCGGGGGTGGACACCATGAATCGGTAATAAAAAAAAAAAAAGAAATGTATTGTGTTTTTTCTTAAAATTTTTGGTTATTAAGTTTGATATTCTTTTATTTTAGTCTAATCCTACTGTTGCCTCAAGAGGTCGTCAGCAACCACCCACAAGGCGCCGGGGAGCATGCGGCGGTCGGGGACATGTGAGTATATCGCAGTATTGAATCTTGTTATATCATATGTGTAAATTACTAAATTATTTTTTAAAATTAATAAATTATTTTCTCATTTTTTTTAGGGTTCAAGGGCCTCTGCCAGAACGGATGAGGAGGAATTATCCGGGTTCTATATCGACAATGAACTCCTCATCCATCTGGTGGAGGAACGCGTCCCACTCTGGGACCATACCGACCGCCGCCATGCAGACCATCACCTGACCCAGAGTCTGTGGATGGAGATTTGCGAAAAAATGCTGACGGATTGGGACGACCTCAGTGAAGGCAAACAGGAAGATTGTAGTAAGTAGCCTTAAATTTTTTTAATTGATTAGTTATCTGTCATGTCCAAACTGCGGCCCTCCAGCTGTGGCAAAACTACAACTCCCAGCATGCCCTATCCAGGCATGTTGGGAGTAGTAGTTTTGCAACAGCTGTAGGGCTGCAGTTTGGTAATGCCAGTAATTTGAGAGTAATGTTTATTTTTATATTTTTTAGAGACGGCGGTCATAGTGCGATGGCGCTCAATAAGGGACCGCTATAAGAAAGACTATAATGAGGAGGTCAATCGCCCGAGTGGGTCTGGCGGAACCCGCCGGCAGCCGTACCGCTATGCGGCTGCCCTAGGGTTCCTACGTAGAACCCTAGAGCTGCGAAGGTAAGTAAAAAATTCCCAAAAAATATGTTAAAATGTTGAGAGCAATTTTTAAAACATGCTAATTTTTCTTTTTTTCTTTTTTTTACAGAACAACTAGCAGTACTCGGGCGCCAGGACCTCCTTGTGAAAGTCATCAAGAGGCGGTCCCTGCTGAGCTGCCACCCGCGGATCCCTCTCCACCTCGTCCAGCACCTGGTCAGGACCCAAATCGTCCTCTACTGGTTCCCTCTGGTGACGCAACAATGGCCGTTATGGCGCCACTTTTTGAGGCATTTATGCGTCGCCAGAGGGCCGGTAGAAGCCGCCAAGCTGATTATGAAGACCTCACAAGGCTCTTGTATGAGACCTTGTGTGGTTACAGCAATAGGATTGTAGCCATGGAGGCCGAGCTGAGAAGTCTGCGGGAGTGTGTGGCGCATCCGTACGACGGATCCGGAAAAAAAAAGCAAGTGTTGCATTCAGGATTTCCGGATCCGTATCTCTGGAAAAAAAAACGGAAAGACACATCCGGAATGAAAAAATGATGCGTTCTCACGTGTTTTTCCGGATCCGGCGTGTAATTCCGGCAAATGGACTACACGACGGATCCGGCCAACGCAAGTGTGAAAGGGCCCTTAACTGGTCTTTGCTTATTTTAAAAACAAATGTTTGTTCTGCATCATCAACTACATGCTTTACATTGTCTCGTGCTTTTCGTCTGCACAATGTCTCACTGTGAGTGGAGCTCTTGCAATAATTACACCACTGTGTCTTCCTTGTATTCACTCTGCTTGGACATGCATTGGCTTTGTGACCTTTCTGATTACAACTGTAGCAGATAATGATGTCTTTCTCCTTTGTTGGTATAACAGGGGTGCTGACCTTCATAACATATACAATATTTTTCAGTGTCCTCAAAAATACTTAACTGGGTTTTAAAGTCAGTAAATGTCATATCTTCTTTACCTTGTGTTATATGGATTGCAAATGGTTTGAATGATTCAGGCAGGCCTTTAAGAATCATAGCAACTAATAGTCCATCACTGAGGGTCTCCCCTGCATTTCTAAGTGCTATAATAGCTGTTTCTGTGCGTATGATATAGTCTGTGACACTTTCACATTCAGATTTCTGAAGAGATGTTAGTTCTGTGTATAAGTTTATGATACGTGGCTTACCTTGGCCAGCATAATGATCTCTCAGGATTTTCAGCGCTTTTCTTCCATTATCAGTTGCTTCTCTCATTATAAGAGATAGACTTTTATCATCTAGGAATTGTATTAGTTCAGCATAAACTTCTTCATTCTTACTCCTATCTTGCATAGGGTCTACTCCATCTGCTGGTTCACGCAGGATGGTTTCTTTAAGGTTCATCAAGCGTAGATGGACTAGGAATTTTGTCTCCCACAGCTCATAATTCTTCTCATCTCCATCGAAAAGTAGCCTGTTCCATCGGCTTGTTCCCTCTCTCCTGGGCCCATAACCTGTTGCCATTTGTTTACTTAAAGGGGTTCTTCACTTTCATTTAACTGATGATCTAAACTGATGATCTATCCTCTGGATAGATCATCAGCTTCTTATCTTGTGTATTACAGCAGATCTCTGATGGAGGACAAACTTACACAGGCACCATGCTTTTTGTTTCCTCAGGAACACACACTGCTTCTTACTGCACAGCCTCTTTTCTCATTTTTTTTTATGTGTGAAACTTTATTTAAACACTTCCTGGTTAACAAACAGACAACATATTCATATGACTGTAGATCGATGGATAAGCTGTATAAGGGCATATAAAAAAATATCATATATCTTAACATGTGGAACGGTGGCACAGAACCCCACAGAAGCACTATGGAATGGTTCTGTGGGTTTTCTTTCCATGCCTCTGCACCACAAAAAAAGTGGTGCATGCACTACTTTTTTGCTGTGTGGACCATTGGATGCGAATTGCAGACCCCATGTAAGTGAATGGGTCCTGCGTCCACATACGGCAGCCCTATGGTCAATGCCTTTGCATTACAGACTGTAATTTACGGTCCGCTGCCGGCCCTGCCGGCACGCGGCTGTGTGAATGAGCCCTAATCCTTGTATCATCCTGCCTGCTGGGCTGTGTATCTAATCCTATAATGTATGATCCTGTCTGCTGAGCTGTGTATTTAATCCCTTATGTACACGACCGTATCCATTGTACGGTCTTTAAGTTGCGGATCAGCTAAATAAGTATACTTTCAGTGTGCGATCCACATTTTTTGCAGTCCCATTGACTTCTAGGTATTCTAGGTCATAAGAATGTAGAAAACACTGATGATAGCTATGTGTTTTCCACATTCGTATGTCAGTTCTGTGAAAGATAGAACACGTTCTATTCTGGTCCTCAAAATGAAGATCTAAACCCCATAGAACTCAATGGTACTGCAAAAAATGTGGATCGCATACAAAAAGTATCCTTATTTAGTAGATGCACGACTTGTAGACTGCAAAACAGATCCGGTCGTTTGCATGAGCCTTATCACTCATATGGAGCACCCATAACAGTGACATCCACAGTGCCCCCAAAGCAGTGATAACCACAGTGCTCGCATAACAGTGACATACACAGATCCCCCCATAGCAATGACATCCCCAGTGCCCCAAAGCAGTGATATCTATAGTGCCGCTATATTGATATCCACAGTGTCATCCAGAGTGCCCCCATAAAAGTAACCTCCACAATGACCCATAACAGTAACCACCACAATGCCCACATAACAGTGACATCCCCAGTACCCTCAGTGCCGTCCAAAGGTCCTCCATTTCCCCCTATTTGCCATCCAGTGCCCCCTTGTGCCTTCTAGTGCCCCCTATTTGCCATCCACAGAGCCCCCAGTGACATGCACAGCAGAGAGATCAATAAACCAGAGTCTAGGTCCGCGCTTCAAAGGAGATGCAGTTTAGAAAACGCCTTGTTAAAGGAAAGCGCAGTTTAAATCGTATCCCACGCTGAAACTTCCCCACAGGCACACGCCACACTGCCGACCGAAACTTCACAGGACAGCGATGACCCTTCAAAAGATCAGCAACATAGTGCAGTACCCGTGAATATGTCAAAGATGAAAGGTTTTATTATACTCACAACAGCACCGCTAGAAATCAGCATATGAAATCATCTGAAATATCAATGCCTGACCCGGGTTTTGCCCAGAGGCTTCGTCAAGGGCTCTACATAGCTAAGTGCTGGTGTCTATTTATGCACCTAAGCAAGTGCTTCCATGTCAGGAATTAACCCTATCATGTCTGGCAAACCACCTTATCAGGTCATTAACAAAGGCAATGATCCAATATTATTTCAAAGTATCCCACATAACAGTGAAGATACATACATATATAAAACACATAAAAAAAATCTATATAAAAGTTCATAAATACATTCATAATAATACATCACTTCTATAAAAACCTTAGCATATAAAATTCCATATCCAACATAAAAAAAAAAAGAGTATAATAATCATACAAAGACATTCTCATGGTAATCACAAACATGGAAAATCACAAACATAAAAAAAAATCACAAGCAGAAGAAAAAAACAGGATATCTAATATATAAACAATCGCATACATTTAAAAAAAGAGCCACACAAATCCCAGGAACATTATCATAGACACCAAAAAAAAAATAAAAAAAATATTGCTGCCCTAATATCCCAATCTATATTAAGCCCCTTGGGCTAGAGACAATCAATGTCAAAAATCAATTGTGCCTTTTTTTTTATTAATCTGTTTGACTGGATCGCCTTCTCTCCAGAATCTTGTCACTTTTTCCACCCCTAAAAATTTTAGACCTGTCGGATTCTTTTGGTGAACATTTTTAAAATGTGCAGAAACACTATGAGTTTCTAAACCTTTTTTAATATTTCTAATATGTTCACCAATCCTATTTTTTTATTTACGCATGGTCCTCCCCACATAATATAAACCACAGGGACACTCCAGAACATATACAGACGTGGACAAAATTGTTGGTACCCTTTGGTCAATGAAAGAAAAAGTCACAATGGTCACAGAAATAACTTTAATCTGACAAAAGTAATAATAAATTAAAATTCTATAAATGTTAACCAATGAAAGTCAGACATTGTTTTTCAACCATGCTTCAACAGAATTATGTAAAAAAATAAACTCATGAAACAGGCATGGACAAAAATGATGGTACCCCTAGAAAACACAGAACATAATGTGACCAAAGGGACATGTTAATTCAAGGTGTGTCCACTAATTAGCATCACAGGTGTCTACAACCTTGTAATCAGCCATTGGGCCTATATATATGGCTCCAGGTAATCACTGTGTTGTTTGGTGATATGGTGTGTACCACACTCGACATGGACCAGAGGAAGCAAAGGAAAGAGCTGTCTCAAGAGATCAGAAAGAAAATTATAGACAAGCATGTTAAAGGTAAAGGCTATAAGACCATCTCCAAGCAACTAGATGTTCCTGTGAGTACAGTTGCACATATTATTCATAAGTTTAAGATCCATGGGACTGTAGCCAACCTCCCTGGACGTGGCCGCAGGAGGAAAATTGATGACAAATCTAAGAGACGGATAATCCGAATGGTAACAAAAGAGCCTAGAAAGACTTCTAAAGAGATTCAAGGTGAACTTCATGCTCAAGGAACATCAGTGTCAGATCGCACCATCCGTCGTTGTTTGAGCCAAAGTGGACTACATGGGAGACGACCAAGGAGGACACCATTGTTGAAAACGAATCATAAAAAAGCAAGACTGGAATATGCCAAACTACATGTTGACAAGCCACAAAGCTTCTGGGAGAATGTCCTGTGGACAGATGAGACAAAAATCGAAGTTTTTGCCAAGGCACATCAGCTGTATGTTCACAGACGAAAAAATGAAGCATATCAAGAAAAGAACACTGTCCCTACTGTGAAACATGGAGGAGGCTCTGTTATGTTCTGGGGCTGCTTTGCTGCGTCTGGCACAGGGTGTCTTGAATCTGTGCAGGGTACAATGAAATCTCAAGACTATCAAGGAATTCTAGAGAGAAATGTACTAGCCAGTGTCAGAAAGCTTGGTCTCAGTCGCAGGTCATGGGTCTTGCAACAGGACAATGACCCAAAACACACCGCTAAAAACACCCAAGAATGGCTAAGAGGAAAAAATTGGACTATTCTAAAGTGGCCTTCTATGAGCCCTGACCTCAATCCTATTGAGCATCTTTGGAAGGAGCTGAAACATGCAGTCTGGAAAAGGCACCCTTCAAACCGGACACAACTGGAGCAGTTTGCTCATGAGGAGTGGGCCAAAATACCTGCTGAGAGGTGCAGATGTCTCATTGACAGTTACAGGAAGCGTTTGATTGCAGTGATTGCCTCAAAAGGTTGCGCAACAAAATATTAAGTTAGGGGTACCATCATTTTTGTCCATGCCTGTTTCATGAGTTTATTTTTTTACATAATTCTGTTGAAGCATGGTTGAAAAACAATGTCTGACTTTCATTGGTTAACATTTATAGAATTTTAATTTATTATTACTTTTGTCAGATTAAAGTTATTTCTGTGACCATTGTGACTTTTTCTTTCATTGACCAAAGGGTACCAACAATTTTGTCCACGTCTGTATATTAGATATCCTGTTTTTTTCTTGTGCTTGTGATTTTTTTATGTTTGTGATTATCCATGTTTGTGATTACCATGAGAATGTCTTTGTATGATTATTATATTCTTTTTTTTGTTGGATATGGAATTTTATATGCTAAGGTTTTTATAGAAGTGATGTATTATTATGAATGTATTTATGAACTTTTATATAGATGTCTTTTTATATGTGTTTTATATATGTATGTATCTTCACTGTTATGTGGGATACTTTGAAATAATATGGGATCATTGCCTTTGTTAATGACCTGATAAGGTGGTTTTCCGGACATGATAGGGTTAATTCCTGACATGGAAGCACTTGCTTAGGTGCATAAATAGACACCGGCACTTACCTATGTAGAGCCCTTGACGAAGCCTCTGGGCGAAACCCGGGTCGGGCATTGATATTTCAGATGATTTTATATGCTGATTTCTAGCGGACATATTCACGGGTACTGCACTATGTTGCTGATCTTTTGAAGGGTCATCGCTGTCCTGTGAAGTTTCTGTCGGCAGTGTGGCGTGTGCCTGTGGGGAAGTTTCAGCGTGGGATACGATTTAAACTGCGCTTTCCTTTAACAAGGCATTTTCTAAACTGCATCTCCTTTGAAGCGCAGACCTGGACTCTGGTTTATTGATTGCATGTGATAAGGAGGTTTGATCGACTCCTATTTCCAGGACTGCTGCTTAGTTTGCGATTTTGACACATAGAACTATTTCTCCACAGCATAGAGATCAGCCTCAGTGGCTGATTGCTATGCTGTCACTTCTGCAGAGCTCTTACATTGCGCTGTGCTGGAGTCAGTACAGGCTTCACATAGAAGTCTGTATGCAGCAGAGCCTGATGGCCCTTGGTCCCGCACATGCACAGTAGCATTCAGCATAGTGCGCTTGTGAGGACTGCCGGCCAGTGCTTTCTGCAGCAGGAGGCGATGACGTCACTTGTGACGATCCATTTCCTGCTGCTGAAAGGGAGAGAAGACAGAAAGACAAGAAGCCGTACTTCAGATGGAAGACCAGAAAACCCATTAAAAGTTATCATGTGACGGGGAGGAGGAACTCCGAACAAGCTGCGCTATGGAAGGTAAATATTACAGCACTAACCTTCCCTCCACAGTTTTTTTTATCCTGCAAGCTCCAGATATACAGCCAGGTCCATAAATATTGGGACATCAACACAATTCTAATATTTTTGTAATGGGACAAAAGTAATAGGACAATTGGCTTCTCAGCTGTTCTATGGCCAGGTGTGTGTTATTCCCTCATTATCCCAATTACAATGAGCAGATAAAAGGTCCAGAGTTAATTTCAAGTGTGCTATTTGCATTTGGAATCTGTTGCTGTCAACTCTCAAGATGAGAGCCAAAGAGCTGTCACCATCAGTGAAGCAAGCCATCATTAGGCTGAAAAAACAAAACAAACCCATCAGAGAGATAGCAAAAACATTAGGCGTGGCCAAAACAACTTTTTGGAACATTCTTAAAAAGAAGGAATGCATGGGTGAGCTCAGCAACACCAAAAGACCCGGAAGACCACGGAAAACAACTGTGGTGAATGACCGAAGAACTCTTTCCCTGGTGAATAAAACACCCTTCACAACAGTTGGTCAGATCAAGAACACTCTCCAGGAGGTAGGTGTATGTGTGTCAAAGTCAACAATCAAGAGAAGACTTCACCAGAGTGAATACAGAGGGTTCACCACAAGATGTAAACCATTGGTGAGCCTCAAAAACACAAAGGCCAGATTAGAGTTTGCCAAACGACATCTAAAAAAGCCTTCACAGTTCTGGAACAACATTCTATGGACAGATGAGACCAAGATCAACATGTACCAGATTGATGGGAAGAGAAGAGTATGGAGAAGGAAAGGAACTAAGCATACCACCTCATCAGTGAAGCATGGTGGTGGTAGTGTCATGGCGTTGGCATGTATGGCTGCCAATGGAACTGGTTCTCTTGTATTTATTGATGATGTGACTGCTGACAGCATTTAGTTTCAGGCAATATTATCTGCTCATATTCAGCCAAATGCTTTAGAACTCATTGGACGGCGCTTCACAGTGCAGATGGACAAGAACCCAAAGCATACTGCAAAAGCAACCAAAGAGTTTTTTAAGGGAAAGAAGTGTAATGTTATGCAATGGCCAAGTCAATCACCTGACCTGAATCCGATTGAGCATGCATTTCACTTGCTGAAGACAAAACTGAAGGGAAAATGCCCCAAGAACAAGCAGGAACTGAAGATAGTTGCAGTAGAGGCCTGGCAGAGAGAGCATCACCAGGGATGAAACCCAGCGTCTGGTGATGTCTATGCGTTCTAGACTTCAGGCTGCAGGATTTGCAACCAAGTATTAAAAAGTGAAAGTTTGGCTTATGATTATTATTTTGTCCCATTAATTTTGGTCCCTTAACAAGTAGGAGGCACATATGCAAACTGTTGTAATTCCTACACCGTTCACCTGATTTGGATGTAAATACCCTCAAATTAAAGCTGACAATCTGCAGTTAAAGCACATCTTGTTTGTTTCATTTCAAATCCATTGTGGTGGTGCATAGAGCCAAAAATGCTAGAATTGTGTCGATGTCCAAATATTTATGGACCTGACTGTACACACCACATAGCTGAATTCTCATGGGGGGAGCCTTAGCTGCTCAGTCGGTCCTGCAGTGCTGTTCTGGATCACTGTAACAGATTCTAAACTGAAAGATGATGCTTTCTGCACTCCACTAGCCTGGGGCCTCCTGTAAACCTGGGAACGTGAATGCTCTGTGCGTCTCCAGCTGCTGATCCTGCACTCTCCCCATGCTGGTCTCCTCACCCCTATAATGCCCACAACAAAGCAATGTGAAGAGGCATAAATCCTCCTCACTGATCTGCTGCTAAATCTAAATGGGAGAGAAGGGAGCCTTCTGTCCACACCATGGAAGAAATTTCTGTAGTAGTTGGCATGGCTCTGTTACCGTATCTACATAGTAAGCTTGATAGAGTTGACTGCAACTTTAATGTGAAGCAAATACACTACTCATAAACATTTGGCTTTCAGGAGAAATTTATGGAAAACGTAAAAAGGTCACACTACAGTGATATTATATCATGAAAGTAGGACATTTAAGTAGAACCATGCATCGGTGATTTCCTCATCTCAAACAATTTACTGAAACAAAAGCCGACACCAGTGGTGGGTATACCCCACAAAAATGTCAATGTCTCAATAATTTGTCATGTGGCCTTGAGCATCAATTACAGCTTGACAACAACGTTGCATGCTGTTCACAAATCTACTTATTTTCTGCTGAGTCATGGCATCCCTCTCTTCTTGAAGGGTGGCCCCCAGGTCATTGAGGTTATTGGGTACAGAGTTACGAGCCTCTACACAGTGATTCAGCTGATCCCATAGGTTTTCAATGGGATTCAAGTCTGGAGAAAGTGCAGGCCACTCCATTTGAGGTACCCCACTCTCCAGCAACCATTCCCTAATGATGCGACTTTAATGAGCTGGCACATTGTCATCTATGAAGATGAAATTAGGCCTGTGTTGTTCATGCAGAGGTATAAAGACTGGATTAGTGATGTTATTCAAGTAGCATGGACTTGTCACTCTACCATTCACAAAATGTAGGGCAGCTCTGTATTGACTAAACATATCTGCCCACACTGTAACACTACTACCAAAGGATTGTCTGGTGACAACAGTGGTTGATTCATAGTGCTCTCCTTGACGTCTCCAACATTGTTGGCAGCCATCTTTTCTGCTCAGGGTGAATCAACTTTCATCAGTGAACAGCACTGAGGCCCACTGGTCCCTCGTCTAGCGTAGATGTTCCCTGGTCTATGCAAGATGATGACTCCTGTGCCTGGAAAGGGATAATTGCAGGTTGTTTAGCACACAGACCACGCTGATTTAAATGGTTTAGAATGGTCTGCCATGACACTTGGGTGCCTCTCACCTCCCTTAAATGTGCATGGAGATGTTTGGCATTCATTATCCGGTTCCGCAGGGCATTGTTCACAATGAACATTGGCCACATCAGTGTGAGATGTGGCCAAAGGACGTCCACTTCTATGCCTTTCTGTGACTCTTCCAGTTTTGATATACCTCTATTGCTGCCTGCTGCCGACACTCTAAACTTAGTGACCACTTTTGTCTGATCAATTGTTAGGTGTTGTCTTGGTCATGATGTCAAAATGTGAACAGAATGATGAGGAGGACTGTTTAAATACCAATTCTAATTGAACCAGGAAATTTATTGGGCGATTCATGGATCAAACACCTGTTGTGAATTTTGCAGTTAAGCGCCTCGTTAGAGAACAGCAAGTTGTGCAAAAATGACAAATGTTGGACATGTGCATTCAAAAGTTTAGAGAGGATCACATTAAGTTCACCTGTGTAGTGAATTTTAGGTTCATCCTGAAATTTCACCCACAAGCCAAATATCCCTAACTTTTTGTGAGTAGCATAGTCGTGTTTCCATTCATTTCAATAAGACACAACTTTTCTTCTCACAAGTGTGTGAACCGAGCTAAAAGAAGAGCTGAACTGAGATAATGCTGAACAAAAGCCGCATGTACCTGGGAATCCTGCATGGACTGAAATTATTTTAGGGTCTGCTGAAAAGGCTCACTATTTGTATATGTTGGGATCATGTATTATATAAACGAGTGGGGCATACAGAAGAAAATGTGCTTGGCGCACTACGAATGCCAGTTTTTTGTAACAATGGGACAAAACCTTCACATGACAGCACCACACAGACCTTTTCAGCGACTTACAATGGGGTCTGTCAGGGTCCTATAGTAGTGTGCGTTGTTTTGACTTGAATTATAGCACTGCATATTGCACTGTTCTTCCCATCAAACTGCCAATAGAAGCTCTCACTAAGCCTCTGATGGCAGTGTGAGCAAACCTTTATTATTGTTAACATTTATAACGGATTGCTTCCTTGGGGCTTCTCTGCTGGAATTTAGTGAGCCACTGCCTCATTCTGGAGTAAAAAAAAAAACTTAAAATCCATATGCAAACGAGCAGTTAAGTGCACTTAGGGCAGGCCCAGGCCTTCACCATCCTTCTCTCTCCATCCTGATTCACAGGGGCAGGTGAGATGAATTGCAGGAACTTTGCACTGTCAATCAAGGAAAAGGTATCTTGGGCCCACCCTCAGTGCACTTAAGTTCTCATTTGTATATGGATTACAGAGCTATATGAGGGCATTTACATATATATATATATATATATATATATATATAAAAAAATTGTATGAGCTTTCGTTTTTATTCTGCTCACACGCTGAGCCCACTCCATGTGTGGTGGGTGCCTGCTGTATAATACAGTAGGCATCCAGCCTTAACCCTTTCACTACCGGAGTTTTTTTGTTTTGTTTTATTTGTCTTCCCTATCTTCCTTGAACCATAACTTTTTATATTTCCGTTCACATAGCTGTATGGGGGCTTATTTTTTACAGGACAAGCAAGACAAGCTGTACTTTCTAATTAATTATGGCATACAATGTAGTGAGAAGCCAAATTGGGTGGAATTGAAAAAAACTGCGCAATTCACACATGAAAACACAGAAAAACCCTGCTTTACGGGTTGTCTGCAGCAAAACTGACCCATATCTGTAAAGAATAAATCAAGGCAAGTGGACTTACTGTAGATTTCTTGAAAATGTTTCACTCGTTCTACTAAAGAGCTTTCTCAATTCTGAAATGAGAAAGCTCATTGGAAGAATGAGTGAAACGTTTTAAAAAAATCTACAGTAAGTCCAGTTGCCTTGATTTATTCTTTACAGATATACCATGACCTGGATAAATGAGAATCTTCACAGACAAAACTGACCCATGCCCTTCATTCTCTGGGTCAATACAATTACAACGATACCCCATATGTATAGGTTTTGTATGCCTAAATAATGTAAAAATAAACTTAAACTTTGAAAAAAAATACAAAAAATGTACATCACCATATTCTGACCCCCATAACTTTTTTTATACTTACGTCTACTGAGCTGTATAGGGGCTCATTTTTGTGGGACAATCTGTAGTTTTTATTGATACCATTTTGGAGTGTTTGACTTTTTGATCACATTTTATTCCATTTTTTGGGTAAGAGAAGCAATGAAGAAATGGCAGATCGGCCATTTAGACCCTTTTTTTCTGTTGCATCAAATGAAAAAATGGCAAATCGGCCATTTAGACCCTTTTTTTCCCGTTGCATCATTCGCCATATTATATATATTTTTCTATATTTTATAATAGTATGGGCATTTTCGGTCGCGCTAATACCCATGATGTTTATATTTATTGTTATTTAGGTATTTTTTTTATTATATGGAAGGGTGGTGATATAAACTTTGTTATTTTTTATATATTAAAAAAAAACATTTTGTAATGATTTTGAAGCTCATATATGAGCCTATAAAATATGTCTTTTTATTTTTCATTTTGTACAATCGGGGATTTTTTAAATGACTATTGTGAATTGCTATTGTGAAAATAAGAATTGCAGCATGAATACTATTGTTCTGAAGGCTGATAGCATTCAGAACAACTACTGACAGACCCATTGGCCATAGGGAGTGTTGGTAGGAAGCTTGCGCTTCCGGGGTTTTGCGCATTTAGATTCCGTGATCTCACTTGATCACGGCCTCTAAAGCCTTTAATTACCGCAATTGGCATTATTTACGGTCACGGCAATTAGCCACAGGTCTCTGCTGTTTGACACAGCAGAGACTTGCTGGCCATGGCGCCCGCTGCAAGCGCGAGTGGGCGCCGTGTTCGCACATTGCTCCAGCGCCGTACATGTACAGCACAGGTAGCAAAAGGATTAATCACTGAGATCAGCGATGACGCTGATCCCAGTCATTTAACCCCTCAGATGCCGATGATTAATAGCGATCGTGGGATTAGGCAGAGGGAAAGAGCGAAATCGCACAGCTCCAATCGGTTGTCATGACAGACTGGGGCCTTGAGAAAAGTCTGAAACACTGCTTCAGAGGCAACATGTTAGAATGCCATAGACTACAATAGTATTCTATTGTGGTCTATGGGACAAGTGATGAGATGATATGTTCAAGTCCCCAAATGAGTACTAAAAATGACTGTGCAAGTTAAAAGAAACCACAAAAATATAAAAAATTCAAATCTCCTCCCTTTTCCATATAAAAGTAAACAAATAAAAAAACAATCATTATTGGTATCACCGTACCCAAACATGTCAGAAATAGTAAAATATAAAAGATTTTCCTTTGCAGTGAATGCACTCACCTCCCCTCCCCCCAAAACATTTAATAAAAAATGGAACCGGACGCAAACGGATGGCATTTGTCAGACGGATCCGGATCCGTCTGACAAATGAATTGAAAAAACGGATCGGGTATTTATTTTTTTCACAGATTTAAAGGACCGGAAGAACAGATCCGTTTTGCCGGAACACTAGGGGCCGGATCCGGCATTAATACATTTCAATGACATTCCGGCAAGTGTTCATGATTTTTTGCCGGAGAGAAAACTGCAGCATACTGCATTATTTTCTCCGGCCAAAAAACATAAGAGGGACTGAACTGATGCATCCTGAATGGAATGCTCTCCATTCAAAATGCAATAGGATAAAACTGATCAATTTTTTCCAGTATTGAGCCCCTGTGATGGAACTCAATGCCAGAAAAGAAAAATGCTAGTGTGAAAGTACCCTAAGAAAGTTAAGGTTCTCCAAAATAATTTTTTTCCAAAGTTTTTTTATTTTTATAAAATAGAAAGACATTATAAAACCTATATGAAATTTGGTATAAACATAACAGTACTTACCCACAGAATAAGGTTGTTATGCAATTTTTAGCAAACCCTTAATGTTGTAAAAATAAAACTATCTGAGGGGGAATGACTATTTGTGGCGTTTTTTGTCCTTTTTAGCGAAGGATGAATCCTTTCAATCTACGCTGAACAGATAGTTTCACAAGTTTTCCACCGACAATGCTTGCCATCATAATGATGCATCTTTATATTAAGACACAATGGTAATCCGGGGACTTGTGCTCTCCTACACTCGCAGGCTGAAAATAGCAGTTGATCGCAAATTGCACATAATTTGCTACACAGGTTTTATTAGGGGTTGTTCTGTTTCTAATATAAGGAAAGTCCTGAAAATCTTAGATAGGGTCAGCCATTTGTCACATACCTTTACCTCACTGCCCTTGTTGACAATACATGGGGAGAAGGTTTTAAACGGTGGAACTGGCTACAGCAAGTACTGGAGATGCACTTTGTGATCGCCTTTAAAGTATTTATATCAACCCTTTATACAGCCCCTCAGTCGAGGGTCAGTATATGTTTTTTTTTTTTTCCATTACCTTTTTCCTTGCAAAAGGAAATGAATCGGGTGTCCCTTATCACCTCTTCTTCTTAATATTGCCCTGGAACCCCTGGCACCACTATTGGAAGACTACCACATTTTTTAAGGCATTTGATTGGGTCACTGGAAGTCCATGCATTCCTGTTTGCAGATGATATACTGCTCCTCCTTTCAAATCCCCACAGGGGTCTAGCAACTATCATTAAGGTATTGCAAGAGTTTGTGAGTGTTTCAGACTTCAAATTAAATACCGGCAAATGTGAACTGTTTCTCTTCGGGACCCCTGCTGCATCTCTCTTTCATACTAGATGGAACCCCATGTACTGCAGGCTTCTTCTTCAATAACATATTTAGGTATAAAAATAGAACATAGAGTTCCCTGTATACCTTAATATTCAAGAAAATAATGGGATGCCGCCATCTCATAAAAACTATTAGCTTTCCAAAACTAAACTACCTGGGCTTATTGTACTAAGTGGGCTTGTAAATAAGTGGAGTTTAAAGAACCGGAGCAAGAAACTAAGGTTTGCTAGATTTTCCTTGTTGGCTTGATTCTAGCTAGTCCTCCAACTACAGCAGACAGGGTCTAATTCTAACTCATATTTACTGTTTTCCTACTTTACTGTTCATCCCCATTTAAACATGGTCCGAGGCAGACCATTTACATCTGTTTTGGGACTGCCCAATGGTGGGCAGCTATTGGAGATCGGTCCAAATTACCCTGGCTCGTAAACTTAATATTGTCGTTCCTCTGTCTCCCAGGATATGGGTTCTGGGAGACCTATCGGAGGTTAACTACCAGCCCATAAAACGCCAACTATTGATTAAGGTTATGTTCTTGGCCAGGCTTCTGGTCTCTAGGCTATGGTTTTGCTCTTCCGCTCCAGATTGTAGTAACTGGTTGACCCTGGTCGAGAAAGTGAAAAGTTACAAGAGGATTTTGTATAAACAAAGAGGATCTTATTCAAAGTGGGGTAAACTCTGGGAAGACTGGGACATGGTTAATTAATCAATCTGGAAATGCCCTTTTTTATCATATATTTTTTTTATTTATTCATTTATTTTTTTTTTTTTTTTTCCCTTTTTTTATTTTTTTTATTTTTAATTTATTTTTATATATATATATATATATATATATATATATATATTTTTTTTTTATTTTTTATTTATTTCTTTTTTTTCCCTGCAAGGTGGGGGGTGGGTGGGTGGATTGGGGATGATCTTGTTAGTCCGGTATTTCTGTATGCATTGTAATTGGCGAAGGATGTGAAGTTACTCCAGGAACGCTGGAGGATAGCGGGACTCGCCGGCACTGAACAATGGCCAAAGTTTTTTTTTGCTAAATCAGGGCACTGTGCGCTCTGTGGGCGGGGACCCGGGGCTCGGGACCCTGGGCGGCCCGGGGGCGGGGTGCGACCCAAAATGCGGTTCTCTCTGTTGATATGCGGTTTGACTGTAGGCAGTGATACGATACATGTTGTATGGGTGTTATTAGGGGACAGGGCCGGTCTCTTGTGGTGTTTCTATCCACATTTCTTTTAAAATGCCGGTGATTGCCGAGTGATACTCGACCTGAGTCCCCTTGCACCTGAGATACTGGTGTGATTGTATGCGAGGTATGGTTAAGCTGGGCATTAACTTTCAATCTTAACTATCTGGGGATGAGGCACCAAAATATGCATGTGGGTTTTTTTTCTTTCTCCACTGTGTTAGAAGACTGCTGGACCCCCTAGGTTGCCTCAAGAAATGTTTTCGATCAAAGATCGTTGTAAGCCCGCTATGCATGGTTAATGTGAGTACCAGGTGAATGGATCTAAGATTGTTAATCCTGTCCTTCTTCACCCATATTTGGGAGAGGACGCGTGGGGTGTGCGCTCGTTCCCTGGTGGCCGCCCGGGCCACGGGCCCCCGATCTCTGCCCTTTATAGACACTAACATCCTAAGTTAGATGTTGTATGTGTTTGCCCGATTGGGCTGCCGATGTCGGGGGAGCCCCGCTCTCCTCTTAGCAAGTGAGATCTCCATTTGACCTGTATTATCCCCATAAGTATGGGTAATTGAAGAAATTATTATTAACTATGTTTATAAATCAGAAACTTACGGACCTCAGGATCTTATAATAGCATAAATGTTATATGGATATGTATTTTTGTATTACAAATAAAATATTTAAATTGGAAACATGAGCTTAATGGACAATGCTACTAAATGTGTGTCCTGTGCAATGTATTGTTTTAAAATAGTTTTTATTGTTTTCAACAAAGGAAAAGCTTTACAAGCATGTAGCTCAACACATGTGCTACAATAATGAAAAACATAACATGCCATGTTCTGTAACATAGGACCATAATTGATAACGTTACAGAACATAGGAAGAGTGACATTCGATGATGTTAATATAGATTGTACTATGCTCAAAAGAGGAATTATTTCCTAGAAGTGGAAGATTGGTCCTGAAAAAAATATGCTTGACAGAAAAAAGGGGGGGGGGGGGTTTAGTTTCTTGTCGGTACCTATAAATAAGGAGCTTGAAAGCGTGCATATCAACATAGCTACCTTAATATAAAGTGGTTTAATAGTTTTGGCGGCGTCGACCTATTACATAGGATTTAGAGTTTCCTCAATTTTAGTCAGAAAAAACTCTAAAAGCTTTCCAAGGAGGTTTCCAAATATCCTTAAAGCGATGGGGCGTTCGGGAGTCCCAGTGCGCAATTTATTCTAAACGATATAGCTGATCACACTTTTGGATCTAGTGTTGAATCGGTGGTGGATCTGTTTTTTTCCAGCACGCTGCTATCAGCAATCTGGCTGAAGCTAATAGAATTCTACACAGGGTTTGTGTTTCTATAGGGCATCTAATACTCCCGAATATCCCAAATAGACACATTTTCAGTGAGAGTGGTATGTTTATCCAGCAAACATCAGATATGGTTTTTCAGACTTTTTGCCAGTAGGATGTTATTTTAGAGCATTTCCACCATATATGACTTTGGGTTCCTATTTTGGAGCAACATCTCCAACAGACTGGACTATATTCAGGGAACATATGATTGAGGCGCTGTGGCGTATAATACCATTGGGTTAATACTTTATAACTGTTTTCCTGCAATTTGACACATCTTGACACCTTGTGGGGTGCTATCAGAGCGCTATGTAGTTCCTTTAATGAGAATTGAATATTCAATTTAGATTCCCACTGTGAGATAAAGGAGTACTTGTCCGGGTATGTGTCACGGACGGTGTACAGGAAACAAGACAAAGCAACATGCATATATGACTGAGTGGATCCAAAGCTAAGGAACCAAAAGGGAGACCCCTGCACAAGACCTGAGACTTTCCCTGGCTGCTCAGCCTATGCAAAGATCCCAGAGGTGGAAGGTTGCATATCCACGTACCTCGACTATATAACCCCTGAACACCCTACAATAGTGAGGGGACACGACCACCGGCTCCCTACACCAGACACAGAGGGAGTCAGGGTCACCTGGGATCCAGCAAACAGAAAATAACGGATAAACGTTCAGCACTTAACTTTGCAGCAGACTGGAAAACAAGATCAGCATGCACACACACTCCAGGAAGTAGTATAAGCCGCCCAGTAATGCATTATGGGGCGGAATTTAAAGGGATGCAATCAGTCCAACTCCATGACAGCTGAGAGAGGCTAACGAGATGAGGAACTGAACAGCACAACAAAGAGAACTCAAGGAGGAGGTTCTGAAAGACCTCTGTCAGAGCTTCTCAGCCGTCTGGTTGTGACAGTACCCCTCCCTCTACGAGTGGACTCCGGACACTTAGAGCCCACCTTCTCAGGATGGGACCTATGGAAAGCCCTGATGAGACGAGAGGCCTTAATGTCCGTCACTGGGACCCACATCCTCTCCTCAGGACCATAACCCTCCCAATGAACAAGGTACTGAAGAGAACCGCGGACAAGACGAGAATCCACAATCCTAGAGACCTGAAATTCAAGATTCCCATCAACCATAATCGGAGGAGGAGGCAAACACGAGGGTACAATGGGTTGAACATAAGGTTTCAATAAGGACTTATGAAAAACATTATGGATCTTCCAAGTCTGAGGAAGATCAAGACGGTAGGCAACAGGATTGATGACAGACAGGATTTTGTAAGGCCCAATAAACCTAGGACCCAACTTCCAGGAGGGAACCTTCAATTTGATATTCTTGATAGACAACCACACCAGATCACCAACATTCAGGTCCGGACCAAGCACACGTCTCTTATCCGCCACACGCTTATATCTCTCACTCATGCTCTTTAGATTATCCTGAATATTTTGCCAAATAGATGACAAAGACGAGGAGAATCTGTCCTCATCAGGTAAACCAGAAGACCCCTCTCCCGAGAAAGTCCCAAACTGCGGATGAAACCCATATGCACCAAAAAATGGTGACTTATCAGAGGACTCCTGACGACGGTTATTTAAAGCAAACTCAGCAAGGGACAAAAAAGAACACCAATCCTCTTGATTCTCCGCCACAAAACAGCGCAGATATGTCTCCAGATTCTGATTGACGCGCTCTGTCTGGCCATTCGACTGTGGGTGGAAAGCAGAAGAGAATGACAACCGAACCCCCAAGCGAGAACAGAAAGCCTTCCAGAATCTGGAAACAAACTGCGTGCCCCTATCAGAGACTATGTCTGAAGGAATACCGTGCAATTTGACAATGTGATCAATAAATGCCTGCGCCAGCATCTTAGCATTGGGCAAACCAGGAAAAGGGATGAAATGCACCATTTTGCTAAAACGATCCACCACCACCAGAATCACAGTCTTCCCCGAGGAACGAGGCAGGTCCGTTATAAAGTCCATGGACAGATGTGTCCAAGGACGGGAAGGAATGGGTAAGGGAATGAGAGGACCTGATGGCCGTGAATGAGGGACTTTGGCACGAGCGCAAGTCTCGCAGGCTGCCACAAAACCCTCAACCGACTTACGAAGCGCAGGCCACCAGAATCTCCGAGCGATGAGATCCAGTGTGGCTCTTGCCCCCGGGTGCCCAGCAAGGACCGTATCGTGGTGTTCCTTAAAAATCTTGTGTCTTAAAGCGAGAGGCACAAACAACCTCCCAGGAGGACAAAGATCAGGAGCCTCTGACTGGGCTGCCTGCACCTCTGCCTCCAATTCAGAAAAGAGAGCAGAGACCACCACACCTTCAGCCAAAATGGGACCCGGGTCTTCAAAATTCCCGCTCCCACTCAAGCACAGCGCGGACCTTCTCGGGGTCCATGCGAAAACCAGAAGCGGAGAGAAGAAACCCCAGAAATTGAATTTCTGGAACCGCAAACACACATTTTTCCAGTTTCGCATATAATTTATTCTCCCGCAGGATGAGCAAGACTTGACGTAAATGTTCCTTATGAGTTTTGAAATCAGGAGAAAAAATCAAAATGTCATCCAAATACACTAATACAAATTTTCCCATCAAATGATAAAAAATGCTGTTCACGAAATGCTGAAAAACGGCTGGGGCATTCATCAAACCAAAAGGCATAACCAAATTCTCAAAATGGCCCTCAGGGGTATTGAAGGCCGTCTTCCATTCGTCTCCTTCTCTGACCCTGACCAGGTTGTATGCCCCTCTTAGATCTAATTTGGAAAAGACTTTAGCCCCAACAACCTGGTTAAACAGGTCCGGGATCAGAGGAAGCGGATAAGGGTCACGAATAGTGATACTGTTCAGCTCCCTGAAATCCAGACAAGGTCTTAAAGAACCATCTTATTTCTTAACAAAGAAAAAACCAGCGGCAACAGGTGACTTCGAGGGTCGTGTGTGTCCTTTTCTCAGACTCTCAGAGATATAAGCACGCATAGCGATCCTCTCCGGTTGGGAAAGATTGTATAAACAAGATTTAGGCAGTTTGGCGCCTGGGATGAGAGTAATAGGGCAATCGTACTCCCTGTGCGGGGGCAAATCCTGAACTCCACTCTCAGAGAAGACATCTGAAAATTCAGAGAGAAAAGATGGTACAGTCTTAGTAGCAACCTCAGAAACAGATGTCGTGAGGCAATTCTCTTTGCAAAAGTCACTCCAACCATTTATTTGCCTCGCTTGCCAATCAATGGTGGGGTTATGTTTAGTGAGCCAGGGTAGCCCCAACACTAGAGGAGTAGGCAAACCACTAAGGACGAAACATGACACATCCTCAACATGAGCATCACTCACAATCAAACGGATATTGTGAACTATGCCCTTTAATGATTTCTGAGAAAGTGGAGCAGAATCAATAGCAAAAACCGGGTATATCCTTTCCCAAAGTGCGCACCTGGAAACCATGAGTTATCGCAAATTGATTATCAATGAGATTGACCGCTGCTCCACTATCCACAAAAATCTCACAAATTTTTTTCTTGCTCTCTAGCGCCACCCTAGCCGGCAGGACAAAACGGGAACTACAAGCAAACGGAAAACCTTCAATTTCCGCCTCAACCCTGCCAATAGTAACAAACGGAACATTTTTAAAAGATTTTTTCCTGTTTGTTTCCTTATTACTCCCAGAAAACTGCCTGAATCTCCTAGAGTGACAAATATTTGCCAAATGATTTATACCTCCACAACAAAAACAAACCCTCCCATGCGAGCTGAATCTTCTATTGTCAGAAGCAATCAACCCCAGCTGCATGGGCTCCTGCTCAGAAGGGGCTGACAGCGACTGAGACCCCTGCGCACAGAATGGAACCGCTGCACTGTCCTGGGACTGAGTATGACAGGAAGGGGACATCTCTCCTCTCTCTCTAAGACCCCTGTCAATACGAACGGCCTGAGACATAGAGTCCAAAGAAATAGGCCTCTCATGAAAGGCAAATGCATCTTTCAATCCCTCTGAAAGACCATGGCAAAATTGACTTCGGAGTGCAGCATCATTCCAACCAGTATCAACTGCCCATCTCCGAAATTCTGAGCAGTATATTTCTGCGGATTGTTTACCCTGGCATAATAGACGTAGTCTAGACTCAGCCAGAGCAATACGATCCGGATCATCATATATCTGACCCAGGGCTAAAAAGAATTCATCCACTGAACGGAGAGGCCGTGCCCCCTCCGGCAGCGAAAAGGCCCAGGACTGAGCGTTACCCCTGAGCAGCGATATAATGATCCCCACCCTCCATTCCTCATCACCAGAGGAATGGGGAAGAAGGCGAAAATGGAGTTTGCAAGCCTCTCTAAAACGCACAAAATTCTCACTACCCCCGGAGAACGTATCTGGGAGCGAGATCTTAGGCTCAGAACAAACTCGATGAACGCAAGCTGAACCGGTCACTTGAAGCTGAGAAAAAGTCTTACAGAGATCAGCTACCTCCAATGAAAGACCCTGGAAGCGTTCAGCCAAAAGTGAAACCGGATCCATGCTTGAGACGGTTTTGGCGGCTTATAATGTCACGGACGGTGTACAGGAAACAAGACAAAGCAACATGCATATATGACTGAGTGGATCCAAAGCTAAGGAACCAAAAGGGAGACCCCTGCACAAGACCTGAGACTTTCCCTGGCTGCTCAGCCTATACAAAGATCCCAGAGGTGGAAGGTTGCATATCCACGTACCTCGACTATATAACCCCTGAACACCCTACAATAGTGAGGGGACACGACCACCGGCTCCCTACACCAGACACGGAGGGAGTCAGGGTCACCTGGGATCCAGCAAACAGAAAATAACAGATAAACGTTCAGCACTTAACTTTGTAGCAGACTGGAAAACAAGATCAGCATGCACACACACTCCAGGAAGTAGTATAAGCCGCCCAGTAATGCATTATGGGGCAGAATTTAAAGGGATGCAATCAGTCCAACTCCATGACAGCTGAGAGAGGCTAACGAGATGAGCAACTGAACAGCACAACAAAGAGAACTCAAGGAGTAGGTTCTGAAAGGCCTCTGTCAGAGCTGCTCAGCTGTCTGGTTGTGACAGTATGATAGTGACATTATAAGGCTGTATAATTTGGATATCTTTCCTTTTGGTTCCTTGGTTTGGAGAGCTAGTTTTTCAAAGACAGACAGTTTATTTGAGCCAGAGAGATTTTTTTTTAGGTGGGATTTCCATTTTTTTTATAAAGTGGGCTATATGAAAAGTGGAGAAATTAGTTAACATAGGGTGTTTTTTCAAGTCAGCATAGGTAGGGGTGTCATTATCAAGGCACAAGGATAACACAGGGGTGGAGATTTTGCATGTTCAGGTAAGTTTTCCTAGAAATGGGCAGAGGTGTGGCTAAAGACATCTCTGACTTGCATTAATGTAAGGTAGTTAGGTAATAAATGAGCTGTCCAGTTGGAATCCCTCCACATGTCTAAAGTATATACGGTGATTGAGCTATGTGTTAGTAGTTTATTTCCTTTTGGAGATTTGTCTAGGAAGATTAAGGAGTGTAATGGGAGGTTTGACATGCCCTCTTCAACAATTAGGTCTAATCGACCTGAATGCGGTCTTAACCATTCTAAACATCTAAGACAAATTACCGCTTTGTGATAAGTGTGTAATTCTGGTATCCCTAGCCCGCCGTTCTTGGGTTGTAAAGTTGTGTATTTAAGAGGAAGTCTAGATTTCTTACCTCCCCAGAGAAATTTTGAAAATATACTTTGCAGTTTTTATAAATAGGTTTTAGGTATTGGTATGGGTAGTGCCTGGAGGTAGTAGAGAACTGTAGGTAGAAGTATTATCTTAATAAGTGTCCTGCGACCGAACCAGGATACATATGGGATATCCCATGTACAATCGTTTTGGTAGTGTTTGAAAGTTTTCCCGGAACATATGGGAAAGTTCAGGTGTGATTTTTATACCTAAAAAAAGTCACTGAATGAACAGTCCATTGGAAAGGGGTGGTTTCTTGTAAAGCTGTCATGATCTTTGGTTCTACTGACACATTTAAAACTTTGGATTCAGTTCTGCCTGAATGACTGTAAGAGTGTTTCTATAACTAATACAAAGAGTAAGGGGGAGAGGGGGAAGCCCTGGCGAGTGCCATTTGATATATTTAACATTGGAGAGAGAGTGCCATTCACCAAGATACGTGCTGTAGGTGTGTGATACATTGCCATATCCCCAGCTATAAAGGTATTTTGAATACCAAATTTTGCCAGTGCTTGTGACATAAAGAGCCAATCCACTCTGTCGAAAGCTTTTTCAGCATCCATACTGAGGATAGCTAATGATGTTTTAGTCTTATTCACCAATTGTATAAGGTTTATGATCCTAAGGCGCCATTCACACGTCCGTGGTGTGTTGCGGACCGGCACCCCCTAAAGAAATGCCTATTCTTGTCTGCAGCTGTGGACAAGAATAGGACATGTTCTATCTTTTGCGGAGCTGCGGACCGGAAGATCAGGGCCACGCCCCGCAAATGCGGATAGCACACTGTGTGCTGTCCGCATCCATTCCGTCCCCATAGAGAATGAATGGGTCCGCACCCGTTCCGCAAAATTGCGGAACGGATGCGGACCCATTTGCGGACATGTGAATGGAGCCTAATAATGTTGTTTTTCCCTTCTCTTCCAGGTATAAAACCTACTTGCTCCGCTTAAATAAGTTCAGTTAAGTGTTTAGTCTATTGGCAAGCATTTTTGCGTAAAGTTTCAGATCGTTATTGAGGAGCGAGATTGGTCTATAGTTCGAACAGAGTGAATGGTCCTTATTTGGTTTAGGTATGATAGAGATTTGTGCAGATAACATATCTCTGGTAAATGGCTTCCCATCTCTTGCTTCATTACATACTGCTAACAGTTGGGATAATAGGATTTCCGGGCCTGGGCTTTTGTTTACTGGGGAATCTTTTAGAGCAGTTTGGAGTTCAGGTAGCGTAAATGGGGAGCATAGTTTCTCAGCTTGCTCCTTAGGGCCCTTTCACACCTGCGTTATAGTCTTCCGGCATAGAGTTCCGTCGTCGGGGCTCTATGCCGGAAGAATACTGATCAGGATTTTCCTAATGCATTCTGAATGGACAGTCCGTCCTTCAGGATGCATCAGGATGTCTTCAGTTCCAGGAACGGAACGTTTTTTGGCCGCAGCAAATAGCGCAGCATGCTGCGCTTTTTGCTCCGGCCAAAAATCCGGAACACTTGCCGCAAGGCCGGATCCGGAATGAATGGCCATTGAAAGGCATTGATCCGGATCCGGCCTTAAGCTAAACGTCGTTTCGGCGCATTGCCGGATGCGACGTTTAGCTTTTTCTCAATGGTTACCATGGCTGCCGGGACGCTAAAGTCCTGGCAGCCATGGTAAACTGTAGTGGGGAGCGGGGGAGCAGCATACTTACCATCCGTGCGGCTCCCGGGGCGCTCCAGAGTGACGTCAGGGCGCCCCAGGCGCATGGATGACGCGATCGCATGGATCACATGATCCATGCGCATGGGGCGCTCTGACGTCATTCTGGAGCGCCCCGGGAGCCGCACGGATGGTAAGTATGCTGCTCCCCCGCTCCCCACTACTACTATGGCACCCAGGACTTTAATAGCGTCCTGGGTGCCATAGTAACACTGAAAGCATTTTGAAGACGGATCCGTCTTCAAATGCTTTCAGTACACTTGCGTTTTTCCGGATCCGGCGTGTAATTCCGGCAAGTGGAGTACACGCCGGATCCGGACAACGCAAGTGTGAAAGAGGCCTTAGACAAAGAGGGAAGTTGTAGTGTATCTAGCCAATTCTGTATCTGTTTTTTGGTTTTTTTTACACTAGTTTGGGGCGGGGTTAGTTTGCTGCGACTCCAACCTAGAGATTATTGAGGTAAGTTCCTCTAGTTTCTTTTGCTTTTTAACATAGGTTTGTGGGCATCCCAAAGTGTTGCTTGAGATAAGTTTTCTGATTCATTTAGACGGAAATATTCCTCTATTAGACCCGCTAACTTTGGAATAGAAGAGCTATTCACTAACGTTTCGTTTAGTCTCCACCTGAAGTCCGTTTTAGGCATATTAGGGACCACAAAGGTGAGATAGACCGCAGCGTGGTCCGAGAGAAGTATATTCCCAATTTGGGATGAGATACAATACTGAAGAGATCGTGTAGTAACAAAACTATAGTCCAACCTTTGGTAGGAGTGATGGGCAGAGGAGAAGTATGAATAATATTTTTCATTGGAGTGCATTGCTCTCCAAGAGTCGATGAAACCCTGACGGGAGAGTGCATTTTTTATTTTGCATAAAGATATTTTTGACATTATCGAGAAACCAGTTCAAGGCTAGGAACTAATTTGAAATTAAAGTCACCTCCTAGAAAAATAATATCTTCAGCAAAACTTCCGAGCTTATTAATTGTTTCTAAATACCAGGTGGTTTGCCCTGTGTTAGGTGCGTATATATTGCAAAAAGTGAATAGCTGTGGGCCTAGCATACCTTTTACAAAGATACATTAACAGATAGGGAGGGCAGATTTATCTTGATGTGTAAAAGGAGTATTTTTATGAATGGCTTTACTTACTCCTTTTGAAGCAGATAAAGGGGCTAGGATATGCTACCATTGATTGTATAGCATGTGTGATAATTTAGGGATGTGGTTTATGCGAAAATGAGTTTCTTGTAAAAGGGTAACTTGAACTCTTTTCTTATGTAAGTATTGACAGATTTGACTCAGTTTCGACAGTGAGTTAAGACCTTTGACATTATATGGACATATTTGTAGGTTAGCCATGTGCATAAATATAGATTTGATGGACTATCATCCATATCTGGTACTGGGATAGGGATGGCTGGCAGTAATGAGGGGAAGGGAAAGGGGTAGGGTTGGAGGGGAGGGACCAAATAAAGAACAGAAAAAAAGGACAGTAGTAGGGATGAGCGAACTCGAACTGTATAGTTCGGGTTCGTACCGAATTTTGGGGTGTCCGTGACACGGACCCGAACCCGGACATTTTCGTAAAAGTCCGGGTTCGGGTTCGGTGTTCGTCGCTTTCTTCGCGCTTTTGTGACGCTTTCTTGGCGCTTTTTGAAAGGCTGCAAAGCAGCCAATCAACAAGCGTCATACTACTTGCCCCAAGAGGCCATCACAGCCATGCCTACTATTGGCATGGCTGTGATTGGCCAGAGCACCATGTGACCCAGCCTCTATTTAAGCTGGAGTCACATAGCGCCGCCCGTCACTCTGCTCTGATTAGCGTAGGGAGAGGTTGCGGCTGCGACAGTAGGGCGAGATTAGGCAGATTAACTCCTCCAAAGGACTTGATTAACTGATCGATCTGCAGCTGTGGATCATTGAGCTGCTGATCCTCAATTGCTCACTGTTTTTAGGCTGCACAGACCGTTTGTCAGTCTCATTTTTCTGGGGTGATCGGCGGCCATTTTGTGTCTTGTGGTGCGCCAGCACAAGCTGCGACCAAGTGCATTTAACCCTCAATGGTGTGGTTGTTTTTTGGCTAAAGCCTACATCAGGGTGAAGCTGTCACACCAAGTGCATTTATCCAGCAATAGTCTGTTCATTTTTTGGCCATATACAAAATCAGGGGCAAGCTGCGCCTGTCACCAAGTGCATTTAACCCTCAATGGTGTGGTTGTTTTTTGGCTAAAGCCTACATCAGGGTGAAGCTGTGACACCAAGTGCATTTAACCAGCAATAGTCTGTTCATTTTTTGGCCATATACAAAATCAGGGGCAAGCTGCGCCTGTCACCAAGTGCATTTAACCCTCAATGGTGTGGTTGTTTTTTGGCTAAAGCCTACATCAGGGTGAAGCTGTCACACCAAGTGCATTTAACCAGCAATAGTCTGTTCATTTTTTGGCCATATACAAAATCAGGGGCAAGCTGCGCCTGTCACCAAGTGCATTTAACCCTCAATGGTGTGGTTGTTTTTTGGCTAAAGCCTACATCAGGGTGAAGCTGTCACACCAAGTGCATTTAACCAGCAATAGTCTGTTTATTTTTTGGCCATATCCCAGTCTAATTCTGTCACTAAATCCATACCGGTCACCCAGCGCCTAAATACTAGGCCTCAAATTTATATCCAGCTAAATCTGTCCCTAGTGCTGTAGCTGGGCGAGTTATTTAGTGTCCGTTCAAGCACATTTCTTGTTCTGGGTTGAAATACAATTCCCAATTTAGCAATTTCATAATTTAGTGGTTCCTGCTATATCAGAGCTATTTGAAATCTATCCCAAAAAGGGTATATAATATTGAAGGTGCACATTGGGTCATTCAGAATAACTTCACACACACCCGCTACTGTGTATTTCCAAGTCTAATTCTGTCACTAAACCCATACCTGTCACCCAGCGCCTAAATACTAGGCCTCAAATTTAAATCCCTCTAAATCTCTCGTTACCCACCGCTGTACTGTTGTTGCTGGGCAAGATATTTAGTGTCCGTCAAAGCACATTTTTTGTTCTGGGTTGAAGTACAATTCCCAATTTAGCAATTTCATAATTTAGTGGTTTCTGCTATATCAGAGCTATTTGAAATCTATCCCTAAAAGGGTATATAATATTGAAGGTGCACATAGGGTCATTCAGAATAACTTCACACACACGCTTCTGTGCATTTCCAAGTCTAATTCTGTCACTAAATCCATACCGGTGACCCAGCGCCTAAATACTAGGCCTCAAATTTAAATCCCTCTAAATCTCTCGTTACCCACCGCTGTACTGTTGTTGCTGGGCAAGATATTTAGTGTCCGTCAAAGCACATTTTTGTTCTGGGTTGAAGTACAATTCCCAATTTAGCAATTTCATAATTTAGTGGTTTCTGCTATATCAGAGCTATTTGAAATCTATCCCTAAAAGGGTATATAATATTGAAGGTGCACATAGGGTCATTCAGAATAACTTCACACACACGCTTCTGTGCATTTCCAAGTCTAATTCTGTCACTAAATCCATACCGGTGACCCAGCGCCTAAATACTAGGCCTCAAATTTAAATCCCTCTAAATCTCTCGTTACCCACCGCTGTACTGTTGTTGCTGGGCAAGATATTTAGTGTCCGTCAAAGCACATTTTTTGTTCTGGGTTGAAGTACAATTCCCAATTTAGCAATTTCATAATTTAGTGGTTTCTGCTATATCAGAGCTATTTGAAATCTATCCCTAAAAGGGTATATAATATTGAAGGTGCACATAGGGTCATTCAGAATAACTTCACACACACGCTTCTGTGCATTTCCAAGTCTAATTCTGTCACTAAATCCATACCGGTGACCCAGCGCCTAAATACTAGGCCTCAAATTTAAATCCCTCTAAATCTCTCGTTACCCACCGCTGTACTGTTGTTGCTGGGCAAGATATTTAGTGTCCGTCAAAGCACATTTTTTGTTCTGGGTTGAAGTACAATTCCCAATTTAGCAATTTCATAATTTAGTGGTTTCTGCTATATCAGAGCTATTTGAAATCTATCCCTAAAAGGGTATATAATATTGAAGGTGCACATAGGGTCATTCAGAATAACTTCACACACACGCTTCTGTGCATTTCCAAGTCTAATTCTGTCACTAAATCCATACCGGTGACCCAGCGCCTAAATACTAGGCCTCAAATTTAAATCCCTCTAAATCTCTCGTTACCCACCGCTGTACTGTTGTTGCTGGGCAAGATATTTAGTGTCCGTCAAAGCACATTTTTTGTTCTGGGTTGAAGTACAATTCCCAATTTAGCAATTTCATAATTTAGTGGTTTCTGCTATATCAGAGCTATTTGAAATCTATCCCTAAAAGGGTATATAATATTGAAGGTGCACATAGGGTCATTCAGAATAACTTCACACACACGCTTCTGTGCATTTCCAAGTCTAATTCTGTCACTAAATCCATACCGGTGACCCAGCGCCTAAATACTAGGCCTCAAATTTAAATCCCTCTAAATCTCTCGTTACCCACCGCTGTACTGTTGTTGCTGGGCAAGATATTTAGTGTCCGTCAAAGCACATTTTTTGTTCTGGGTTGAAGTACAATTCCCAATTTAGCAATTTCATAATTTAGTGGTTTCTGCTATATCAGAGCTATTTGAAATCTATCCCTAAAAGGGTATATAATATTGAAGGTGCACATAGGGTCATTCAGAATAACTTCACACACACGCTTCTGTGCATTTCCAAGTCTAATTCTGTCACTAAATCCATACCGGTGACCCAGCGCCTAAATACTAGGCCTCAAATTTAAATCCCTCTAAATCTCTCGTTACCCACCGCTGTACTGTTGTTGCTGGGCAAGATATTTAGTGTCCGTCAAAGCACATTTTTTGTTCTGGGTTGAAGTACAATTCCCAATTTAGCAATTTCATAATTTAGTGGTTCCTGCTATATCAGAGCTATTTGAAATCTATCCCAAAAAGGGTATATAATATTGAAGGTGCACATTGGGTCATTCAGAATAACTTCACACACACCCGCTACTGTGTATTTCCAAGTCTAATTCTGTCACTAAACCCATACCTGTCACCCAGCGCCTAAATACTAGGCCTCAAATTTAAATCCCTCTAAATCTCTCGTTACCGCTGTCCTGTTGTAGCTGGGAAAGTTATTTAGTGCCCGTCAAAGCACATTTTTTGTTCTGGGTTGAAGTACAATTCCCAATTTAGCAATTTCATAATTTAGTGGTTCCTGCTATATCAGAGCTATTTGAAATCTATCCCAAAAAGGGTATATAATATTCAAGGTGCACATTGGGTCATTCAGAATAACTTCACACACACGCTTCTGTGCATTTCCAAGTCTAATTCTGTCACTAAATCCATACCGGTCACCCAGCGCCTAAATACTAGGCCTCAAATTTATATCCCGCTGAATTTGAATACAATACATTGGGCCAAATAATATATTTGTTGTTGTGGTGAACCATAACAATGAGAAAAACATCTAGTAAGGGACGCGGACGTGGACATGGTCGTGGTGGTGTTAGTGGACCCTCTGGTGCTGGGAGAGGACGTGGCCGTTCTGCCACATCCACACGTCCTAGTGTACCAACTACCTCAGGTCCCAGTAGCCGCCAGAATTTACAGCGATATATGGTGGGGCCCAATGCCGTTCTAAGGATGGTAAGGCCTGAGCAGGTACAGGCATTAGTCAATTGGGTGGCCGACAGTGGATCCAGCACGTTCACATTATCTCCCACCCAGTCTTCTGCAGAAAGCGCACAGATGGCGCCTGAAAACCAACCCCATCAGTCTGTCACATCACCCCCATGCATACCAGGGAAACTGTCTCAGCCTCAAGTTATGCAGCAGTCTCTTATGCTGTTTGAAGACTCCGCTGGCAGGGTTTCCCAAGGGCATCCACCTAGCCCTTCCCCAGCGGTGAAAGACATAGAATGCACTGACGCACAACCACTTATGTTTCCTGATGATGAGGACATGGGAATACCACCTCAGCATGTCTCTGATGATGACGAAACACAGGTGCCAACTGCTGCGTCTTTCTGCAGTGTGCAGACTGAACAGGAGGTCAGGGATCAAGACTGGGTGGAAGACGATGCAGGGGACGATGAGGTCCTAGACCCCACATGGAATGAAGGTCGTGCCACTGACTTTCACAGTTCGGAGGAAGAGGCAGTGGTGAGACCGAGCCAACAGCGTAGCAAAAGAGGGAGCAGTGGGCAAAAGCAGAACACCCGCCGCCAAGAGACTCCGCCTGCTACTGACCGCCGCCATCTGGGACCGAGCACCCCAAAGGCAGCTTCAAGGAGTTCCCTGGCATGGCACTTCTTCAAACAATGTGCTGACGACAAGACCCGAGTGGTTTGCACGCTGTGCCATCAGAGCCTGAAGCGAGGCATTAACGTTCTGAACCTGAGCACAACCTGCATGACCAGGCACCTGCATGCAAAGCATGAACTGCAGTGGAGTAAACACCTTAAAACCAAGGAAGTCACTCAGGCTCCCCCTGCTACCTCTTCTGCTGCTGCCGCCTCGGCCTATTCTGCTGCTGCCGCCTCGGCCTCTTCCTCCGCCTCTGGAGGAACGTTGGCACCTGCCGCCCAGCAAACAGGGGATGTACCACCAACACCACCACCACCACCTCCGTCACCAAGCGTCTCAACCATGTCACACGCCAGCGTTCAGCTCTCCATCTCACAAACATTTGATAGAAAGCGTAAATTCCCACCTAGCCACCCTCGATCCCTGGCCCTGAATGCCAGCATTTCTAAACTACTGGCCTATGAAATGCTGTCATTTAGGCTGGTGGACACAGACAGCTTCAAACAGCTCATGTCGCTTGCTGTCCCACAGTATGTTGTTCCCAGCCGGCACTACTTCTCCAAGAGAGCCGTGCCTTCCCTGCACAACCAAGTATCCGATAAAATCAAGTGTGCACTGCGCAACGCCATCTGTAGCAAGGTCCACCTAACCACAGATACGTGGACCAGTAAGCACGGCCAGGGACGCTATATCTCCCTAACTGCACACTGGGTAAATGTAGTGGCAGCTGGGCCCCAGGCGGAGAGCTGTTTGGCGCACGTCCTGCCGCCGCCAAGGATCGCAGGGCAACATTCTTTGCCTCCTGTTGCCACCTCCTCCTTCTCGGCTTCCTCCTCCTCTTCTTCCACCTGCTCATCCAGTCAGCCACACACCTTCACCACCAACTTCAGCACAGCCCGGGGTAAACGTCAGCAGGCCATTCTGAAACTCATATGTTTGGGGGACAGGCCCCACACCGCACAGGAGTTGTGGCGGGGTATTGAACAACAGACCGACGAGTGGTTGCTGCCGGTGAGCCTCAAGCCCGGCCTGGTGGTGTGTGATAATGGGCGAAATCTCGTTGCAGCTCTGGGACTAGCCAATTTGACGCACATCCCTTGCTTGGCGCATGTGCTGAATTTGGTGGTGCAGAAGTTCATTCACAACTACCCCGACATGTCAGAGCTGCTGCATAAAGTGCGGGCCGTCTGTTCGCGCTTCCGGCGTTCACATCCTGCCGCTGCTCGCCTGTCTGCGCTACAGCGTAACTTCGGCCTTCCCGCTCACCGCCTCATATGCGACGTGCCCACCAGGTGGAACTCCACCTTGCACATGCTGGACAGACTGTGCGAGCAGCAGCAGGCCATAGTGGAGTTTCAGCTGCAGCACGCACGGGTCAGTCGCACTACAGAACAGCACCACTTCACCACCAATGACTGGGCCTCCATGCGAGACCTGTGTGCCCTGTTGCGCTGTTTCGAGTACTCCACCAACATGGCCAGTGGCGATGACACCGTTATCAGCGTTACAATACCACTTCTATGTCTCCTTGAGAAAACACTTAGGGCGATGATGGAACAGGAGGTGGCCCAGGAGGAGGAGGAGGAGGATGAGGAAGAGGGGTCATTTTTAGCACTTTCAGGCCAGTCTCTTCGAAGTGACTCAGAGGGAGGTTTTTTGCAACAGCAGAGGCCAGGTACAAATGTGGCCAGCCAGGGCCCACTACTGGAGGACGAGGAGGACGAGGATGAGGAGGAGGTGGAGGAGGATGAGGATGAAGCATGGTCACAGCGGGGTGGCACCCAACGCAGCTCGGGTCCATCACTGGTGCGTGGCTGGGGGGAAAGGCAGGACGATGACGATACGCCTCCCACAGAGGACAGCTTGTCCTTACCCCTGGGCAGCCTGGCACACATGAGCGACTACATGCTGCAGTGCCTGCGCAACGACAGCAGAGTTGCCCACATTTTAACCTGTGCGGACTACTGGGTTGCCACCCTGCTGGATCCACGCTACAAAGACAATGTGCCCACCTTACTTCCTGCACTGGAGCGTGATAGGAAGATGCGCGAGTACAAGCGCACGTTGGTAGACGCGCTACTGAGAGCATTCCCAAATGTCACAGGGGAACAAGTGGAAGCCCAAGGCCAAGGCAGAGGAGGAGCAAGAGGTCGCCAAGGCAGCTGTGTCACGGCCAGCTCCTCTGAGGGCAGGGTTAGCATGGCAGAGATGTGGAAAACTTTTGTCAACACGCCACAGCTAACTGCACCACCACCTGATACGCAACGTGTTAGCAGGAGGCAACATTTCACTAACATGGTGGAACAGTACGTGTGCACACCCCTCCACGTACTGACTGATGGTTCGGCCCCATTCAACTTCTGGGTCTCTAAATTGTCCACGTGGCCAGAGCTAGCCTTTTATGCCTTGGAGGTGCTGGCCTGCCCGGCAGCCAGCGTTTTGTCTGAACGTGTATTCAGCACGGCAGGGGGCGTCATTACAGACAAACGCAGCCGCCTGTCTACAGCCAATGTGGACAAGCTGACGTTCATAAAAATGAACCAGGCATGGATCCCACAGGACCTGTCCGTCCCTTGTCCAGATTAGACATTAACTACCTCCCCATAACCATATATTATTGGACTCCAGGGCACTTCCTCATTCAATCCTATTTTTATTTTCATTTTACCATTATATTGCGATGCTACCCAAAGTTGAATGAACCTCTCCTCTGCCTGTGTGCTAGGCCTAAATATATGCCAATGGACTGTTGCAGTGGTGGCTGACATGAAGCCTGATTCTCTGCTATGACATGCAGACTAATTCTCTGCTGACATGAAGCCAGATTGTCTGTTACGGGACCTCTCTCCTCTGCCTGGGTGCTGGGCCTAAATTTATGACAATGGACTGTTGCAGTGGTGGCTGACGTGAAGCCTGATTCTCTGCTATGACATGCAGACTGATTCTCTGCTGACATGAAGCCAGATCCTCTGTTACGGGACCTCTCTCCTCTGCCTGGGTGCTGGGCCTAAATTTATGACAATGGACTGTTGCAGTGGTGGCTGACGTGAAGCCTGATTCTCTGCTATGACATGCAGACTGATTCTCTGCTGACATGAAGCCAGATCCTCTGTTACGGGACCTCTCTCCTCTGCCTGGGTGCTGGGCCTGAATATATGCCAATGGACTGTTGCAGTGGTGGGTGACGTGAAGCCTCATTCTCTGCTATGACATGCAGACTAATTCTCTGCTGACATGAAGCCAGATTGTCTGTTACGGGACCTCTCTCCTCTGCCTGTGTGTGTGCTGGGCCTAAATATATGCCAATGGACTGTTGCAGTGGTGGCTGACGTGAAGCCTCATTCTCTGCTATGACATGCAGACTGATTCTCTGCTGACATGAAGCCAGATCCTCTGTTACGGGACCTCTCTCCTCTGCCTGGGTGCTGGGCCTAAATTTATGACAATGGACTGTTGCAGTGGTGGCTGACGTGAAGCCTGATTCTCTGCTATGACATGCAGACTGATTCTCTGCTGTCATGAAGCCAGATTGTCTGTTACGGGACCTTTCTCCTCTACCTGGGTTCTGGGCCTAAATTTATGAAAATTGACTCTTACAGTGGTGGGTGACGTGAAGCCTGATTCTCTGCTATGATATGAAGACTGATTCTCTGCTGACATGAAGCCAGATTGTCTGTTACGGGACCTTTCTCCTCTGCCTGGGTTCTGGGCCTAAATTTATGAAAATTGACTCTTACAGTGGTGGGTGACGTGAAGCCTGATTCTCTGCTATGATATGAAGACTGATTCTCTGCTGACATGAAGCCAGATTGTCTGTTACGGGACCTTTCTCCTCTGCCTGGGTTCTGGGCCTAAATTTATGAAAATTGACTCTTACAGTGGTGGGTGACGTGAAGCCTGATTCTCTGCTATGATATGAAGACTGATTCTCTGCTGACATGAAGCCAGATTGTCTGTTACGGGACCTTTCTCCTCTGCCTGGGTTCTGGGCCTAAATTTATGAAAATTGACTCTTACAGTGGTGGGTGACGTGAAGCCTGATTCTCTGCTATGATATGAAGACTGATTCTCTGCTGACATGAAGCCAGATTGTCTGTTACGGGACCTTTCTCCTCTGCCTGGGTTCTGGGCCTAAATTTATGAAAATTGACTCTTACAGTGGTGGGTGACGTGAAGCCTGATTCTCTGCTATGATATGAAGACTGATTCTCTGCTGACATGAAGCCAGATTGTCTGTTACGGGACCTTTCTCCTCTGCCTGGGTTCTGGGCCTAAATTTATGAAAATTGACTCTTACAGTGGTGGGTGACGTGAAGCCTGATTCTCTGCTATGATATGAAGACTGATTCTCTGCTGACATGAAGCCAGATTGTCTGTTACGGGACCTTTCTCCTCTGCCTGGGTTCTGGGCCTAAATTTATGAAAATTGACTCTTACAGTGGTGGGTGACGTGAAGCCTGATTCTCTGCTATGATATGAAGACTGATTCTCTGCTGACATGAAGACAGATTCTCTGTTACGGGACCTCTCTCCTCTGCCTGTGTGTGTGCTGGGCCTAAATATATGCCAATGGACTGTTGCAGTGGTGGCTGACGTGAAGCCTCATTCTCTGCTATGACATGCAGACTAATTCTCTGCTGACATGAAGACAGATTCTCTGTTACGGGACCTCTCTCCTCTGCCTGTGTGTGTGCTGGGCCTAAATATATGCCAATGGACTGTTGCAGTGGTGGCTGACGTGAAGCCTCATTCTCTGCTATGACATGCAGACTAATTCTCTGCTGACATGAAGCCAGATTGTCTGTTACGGGACCTCTCTCCTCTGCCTGTGTGTGTGCTGGGCCTAAATATATGCCAATGGACTGTTGCAGTGGTGGCTGACGTGAAGCCTCATTCTCTGCTATGACATGCAGACTAATTCTCTGCTGACATGAAGACAGATTCTCTGTTACGGGACCTCCCTCCTCTGCCTGGGTGCTGGGCCTAAATATATGCCAATGGACTGTTGCAGTGGTGGCTGACGTGAAGCCTCATTCTCTGCTATGACATGCAGACTAATTCTCTGCTGACATGAAGACAGATTCTCTGTTACGGGACCTCTCTCCTCTGCCTGGGTGCCGGGGCCTAAATATCTGAGAATGGACTGTTCCAGTGGTGGGTGACGGGAAGCCAGATTCTCTGCTATGGAACCTCTCTCCAATTGATTTTGGTTAATTTTTATTTATTTAATTTTTATTTTAATTAATTTCCCTATCCACATTTGTTTGCAGGGGATTTACCTACATGTTGCTGCCTTTTGCAGCCCTCTAGCTCTTTCCTGGGCTGTTTTACAGCCTTTTTAGTGCCGAAAAGTTCGGGTCCCCATTGACTTCAATGGGGTTCGGGTTCGGGACGAAGTTCGGATCGGGTTCGGATCCCGAACCCGAACATTTCCGGGATGTTCGGCCGAACTTCTCGAACCCGAACATCCAGGTGTTCGCTCAACTCTAGACAGTAGAAACAAATAAGTATAACACAATACTTAACATAAAATCTCCCAATGAGGGACATATGAACTGGGGGAAGGTGTCTAGGTGACCAGTGGCCCCAATGAGCCAGCTATTATGGAGTACATTAATGCTCAGACCTAAAGGTAGTAGAGGGCAAAAAGAGTACAAAATATGAAAGAAGAGAGGTGGAAAATTGGAAAGACAGGTAAGTAATAGTTGTACTGCTTGCAAAAACCACAGGGTGGCATTATTCCATTTTAATTCAATTTGATTCAGCAATATACACACAGTACATAATATATATAAATCTACCTTGTTGTTTTAGGAGGGGAAAAAGTATAAACTAAGGTAAATAGGAAGGACGACATCAGAACAAGAGGGGGAAGAGAATGGAACGGTTATAGTGCAAAAAAACTCAGCAGGTAAGGCATATATAACAGACCAGAAATATCTACTGATAGATAGTAAGTAGCATGTGTGGTCCTCTTACTAATAGTTCAGATGGATTAAGTAATGTCGGCAATCCGGTCTCCCCGATTGTTGCCTGGTTCTTCAGGAAGGTAATTGACCCGGGGTCTTCTTGGAAGATGGACATTTGGAGGATCTTTCTTGCCAGGTGATTTGCATAGGCAAAGGAGGTAGGGATGCCAGGTTCTGTGCAGGACACCAATCTGGGATATCAATATCTTGAATATCCAGTGCGCCCGGATGACTTGTTTCCGGAGCGGTGTGTTAATTAGCAGACCGAATAGGTGAAGCCACCAGTATGTCAGTTTCTTTTGCTGCAAAATATCCAGGAGTGGCTTCAGATGTCGCCTCTTCTTCAGTGTCATGGGTTACAAATCTTGGTGTAGTGCTATGATAGAGCCTTCAATATCTTCTGCCTTGCTACGAGCCGCCGACAGGATTTTCTCTTTTATCGAGAATCTGGACATGCGGCAAATAACATCCCTAGGGGGGTCCTGTGGCTTTGGCATCAGTCGCAGAGCTCTATGGATTCTATCCATCTTAAGCAGTTCAAGGGGACAGTCTGGCACAAGGCGGGAAAAGAAGAATTCCACCTCATGTTTCAGGGACTCCTGTGTAACAGATTCAGGGACCCCTTCAGCCTTATGTTATTTCTGCGTCTCCTGTTATCCCGATCTTTTGTTAGGGCATGCAAATAGTTAATATGAGCCTGTGCATTGTCGATATTAGTTGACACTTGTTCCCCTAATTCTATTATGGTGTGCGGCATAGCTTCCAGTGCATCTGTTCTGGCACTCAGTGGGCGCACATCTTTTTTTATTTCAGAAAGATCCTGACGAAACAGCTCCATGGCATCATTCAGGAGGTCTCTCATAAAGACTCTGGATAGAGGTAAGTCATCTCCCTCTGCGGTCTCCTCCGGATCGCTTTCTCCCTCCCTCCGATTCAGCCTCCTTACTTGCCTTTGAAGCAGCTAGGCGTGCGGTCGCCATCTTGGATTCGGATCAAGCCTCAGATTTCCTCATGAATCTGTCTAAATCGCTTTGGTTGGAAGCAGGTTTCATCTTCCCTGGGGTGTCTTTGGGTCTCTCTTTGCTAATTTTCCCCATTTTTCACTTTGAAAATATCTTTAATATGCTCAAGGGGCACGGTCTGTAGCTCTTCGCACACCCTGCATCCTGCTCACCCGCTAGACTCCTGTCCTGTGCAATGTATTTGTGCCTTAGGCTACTTTCACACTAGCGTTCGGGGCTCCGTTGTGAGGTCCGTTTGAAGGGGCTCACAAGCGGCCCCGAACGCATCCGTACTGCCCTAATGCATTCTGAGTGGACGCGGATCCGCTCAGAATGCATCAGTCTGGCAGCGTTCAGCCTCCGCTCCGCTCAACAAGCGGACACCCGAACGCTGCTTGCAGCGTTCGGGTGTCCGCCTGGCCGTGCGGAGGCAAACGGATCCGTCCAGACTTACAATGTAAGTCAATGGGGACGGATCCGTTTGAAGATGACATAATATGGCTCAATCTTCAAACGGATCCGTCCCCCATTGACTTTCAATGTAAAGTCTGGACGGATCCGTCTGAAGCTACTTTCACACTTAGAATTTTTTCTAAGCTATAATGCAGACGGATCCGTTTTGAACGGATCCAAACGTCTGCATTATAGGAGCGGATCCGTCTGTGCAGACAGCAGACGCTCTGAACGCTAGTGTGAAAGTAGCCTTAACCACCTCCGGACCGCCTAACGCACATGTGCGTTCCGGAGGTGGCAGCGCTGCGCACAGTCACGCATATACGCGTCATCTCGCGAGACGCGAGATGACGCGACTATGCGCGCATGCGCAGTTCGCACCGGCATTTCGCACAGAGGTATTTCGTCAGCAACCTGCCAGCCAATGATCGCGGCTGGCAGGTTGCTGATTTTTAAAAAATCCAATCAAAGTGCCAGATAGCAGATCATATTAGTAAATATGATCTGTTATATGGCTGCCTGCTCCTCTGCTGGTTCTTTTCGTCGGTTGGATCCAGCAGAGGAGCAGGCTACACAGTGAGTACACCAAACACTACACTATAGCCCCTGATCACCCCCCTTCACCCCAATTAACCCTTTGATCACCCCTTTGATCACCCCTGTCAATCACAAGTGAAAAGAAAAAAGTGATCAGTGCAAACTGTCACTTTTTTTTTTCACTGTTATTGACCGTTAGGTTTTAGGTATAGTTTAGGTCCCTTGGTTAGGTAGTTAGCGATCAGTTAGCGCCCAGCCCACCGCACCGCAGTCCGTTATTCGCTGATTAGCGTATCGCTAATCAGCATTTGTACTTTTATAGTATCTGGAAGTGATCAAAACTGATCACGGTCAGATCTATAATAGTACTAGTGTCACTTTAGTTCGCCCTCCACCCAAAACGCAGTGTTTGCCCGATCAGGCCTGATCGGTCGCCCACACGTGTGTTCGCCCACACCCGCCCCACCGCAGTGACAAAATTTTTTTTATTTTTTGATCACTAACGCAGATGTGCGGTCCGGAGGTGGCAGCCCTGCGCACAGTCACGCATATATGCGTCATCTCGCGAGACGCGAGATTTCCTGTGAACGCGCGCACACAGGCGCGCGCGCTCACAGGAACGGAAGGTAAGCGAGTGGATCTCCAGCCTGCCAGCGGCGATCGCTCGCTGGCAGGCTGGAGATCCGAATATTTTAACCCCTAACAGGTATATTAGACGCTGTTTTCATAACAGCGTCTAATATACCTCCTACCTGGTCCTCTGGTGGTCCCTTTTGTTAGGATCGACCACCAGAGGACTCAGGTAGGTCAGTACAGTGGCACCAAACACCACACTACACTACACTACACCCCCCCCCGTCACTTATTAACCCCTTATAAACCCCTGATCACCCATGATCACCCCATATAAACTCCCTGATCACCTCCCTGTCATTGATCACCGCCCTGTCATTGATCACCGCCCTGTCAGGCTCCGTTCAGACGTCCGTATGATTTTAACGGATCCACGGATCGGATCCGCAAAACGCATACGGACGTCTAAATGGAGCCTTACAGGGGGGTGATCAATGACAGGCGGGTGATCACCCATATACACTCCCTGATCACCCCCTGTCATTGATAACCCCCCTGTATGGCTCCATTCAGACGTCCGCATGTGTTTTGTGGATCCGATCCATGTATCCATGGATCCGTAAAAAATCATGCGGATGTCTGAATGGATCCTTACAGGGGGGGGTGATCAGTGACAGGGGGGTGATCACCCTGATCACCCTGATCACCCCCTGTGATTGATAACCCCCCTGTAAGGCTCCATTCAGACGTCCGCATGTGTTTTGTGGATCCGATCCATGTATCCATGGATCCGTAATAAATCATGCGGATGTCTGAATGGAGCCTTACAGGGGAGGTGATCAGTGACAGGGGGGTGATCACCCTGATCACCCCCTGTCATTGATAACCCCCCTGTAAGGCTCCATTCAGACGTCCGCATGTGTTTTGTGGATCCGATCCATGTATCCATGGATCCGTAAAAAATCATGCGGATGTCTGAATGGAGCCTTACAGGGGGGGTGATCAGTGACAGGGGGGTGATCACCCTGATCACCCTGATCACCCCCTGTCATTGATAACCCCCCTGTAAGGCTCCATTCAGACGTCCGCATGTGTTTTGTGGATCCGATCCATGTATCCATGGATCCGTAAAAAATCATGCGGATGTCTGAATGGAGCCTTACAGGGGGGGTGATCAGTGACAGGGGGGTGATCACCCTGATCACCCCCTGTCATTGATAACCCCCCTGTAAGGCTCCATTCAGACGTCCGCATGTGTTTTGTGGATCCGATCCATGTATCCATGTATCCGTAAAAAATCATGCGGATGTCTGAATGGAGCCTTACAGGGGGGGTGATCAGTGACAGGGGGGTGATCACCCTGATCACCCCCTGTCATTGATAACCCCCCTGTAAGGCTCCATTCAGACGTCCGCATGTGTTTTGTGGATCCGATCCATGTATCCATGGATCCGTAAAAAATCATGCGGATGTCTGAATGGAGCCTTACAGGGGGGGTGATCAGTGACAGGGGGGGGATCCGGGAGTCTATATGGGTGATTACCCCCCTGTCATTGATCACCCCCCCTGTCATTGATCACCCCCCCTGTCATTGATCACCCCCCCTGTCATTGATAACCCCCCTTCCCCCTGTAAGGCTCCATTCAGACATTTTTTTTGGCACAAGTTAGCGGAAATTTTTTGTTTGTTTTTGTTTTTGTTTTTTCTTACTAAGTCTCATATTCTACTAACTTGTGTCAAAAAATAAAATCTCACATGGACGCACCATACCCCTCACGGAATCCAAATGCGTAAACATTTTTAGACATTTATATTCCAGACTTCTTCTCACGCTTTAGGGCCCCTAAAAAGCCAGGGCAGTATAAATACCCCACATGTGACCCCATTTCGGAAAGAAGACACCCCAAGGTATTCGCTGAGGGGCATATTGAGTCCATGAAAGATTGAAATTTTTGTCCTAAGTTAGCGGAAAGTGAGACTTTGTGAGAAAAAAACCAAAAAAATCAATTTCCGCTAACTTATGCAAAAAATAAAAAATTTCTAGGAACTAGCCAGGCCCCTCATTGAATACCTTGGGGTGTCTTCTTTCCAAAGTGGGGTCACATGTGGGGTATTTATACTGCCCTGGCTTTTTAGGGGCCCGAAAGTGTGAGAAGAAGTCTGGGATCCAAATGTCTAAAAATGCCCTCCTAAAAGGAATTTGGCCCCTTTGCGCATCTAGGCTGCAAAAAAGTGTCACACATCTGGTATCGCCGTACTCAGGAGAAGTTGGGGAATGTGTTTTGGGGTGTCATTTTACATATACCCATGCTGGGTGAGAAAAATATCTTGGTCAAATGCCAACTTTGTATAAAAAAATAGGAAAAGTTGTCTTTTGCCAAGATATTTCTCTCACCCAGCATGGTTATATGTAAAATGGCACCCCAAAACACATTCCCCAACTTCTCCTGAGTACGGCGATACCAGATGTGTCACACTTTTTTGCTGCCAAGGTGGGCAAAGGGGCACATATTCCAAAGTGCACCTTTCAGATTTTGCAGGCCATTTTTTAGACATTTTGATTGCAAGGTACTTCTCACACATTTGGGCCCCTAAATTGCCAGGGCAGTATAACTACGCCACAAGTGACCCCATTTTGGAAAGAAGACACCCCAAGGTATTCCGTGAGGGGCATGGCGAGTTCCTAGAAATTTTTATTTTTTGTCGCAAGTTAGTGGAATATGAGACTTTGTAAGGAAAAAAGAGAAAAAAAAAATCATCATTTTCCGCTAACTTGTGACAAAAAATAAAAAAAATTCTAGGAACTCGCCATGCCCCTCACGGAATACCTTGGGGTGTCTACTTTCCAAAATGGGGTCACTTGTGGCGTAGTTATACTGCCCTGGCAATTTAGGGGCCCAAATGTGTGAGAAGTACCTTGCAATCAAAATGTGTAAAAAATGGCCTGCAAAATCTGAAAGGTGCACTTTGGAATATGTGCCCCTTTGCCCACCTTGGCAGCAAAAAAGTGTGACACATCTGGTATCGCCGTACTCAGGAGAAGTTGGGGAATGTGTTTTGGGGTGTCATTTTACATATACCCATGCTGGATGAGAGAAATATCTTGGCAAAAGACAACTTTTCCCATTTTTTTATACAAAGTTGGCATTTGACCAAGATATTTTTCTCACCCAGCATGGGTATATGTAAAATGACACCCCAAAACACATTCCCCAACTTCTCCTGAGTACGGCGATACCAGATGTGTGACACTTTTTTGCTGCCAAGGTGGGCAAAGGGGCACATATTCCAAAGTGCACCTTTTGGATTTCACCGGTCATTTTTTACACATTTTGATTGCAAAGTTCTTCTCACACATTTGGGCCCCTAAATTGCCAGGGCAGTATAACTACGCCACAAGTGACCCCATTTTGGAAAGAAGACACCCCAAGGTATTCCGTAAGGGGCATGGCGAGTTCCTAGAATTTTTTATTTTTTGTCGCAAGTTAGTGGAATATGAGACTTTGTAAGAAAAAAATAAAAAAATAAAATCATCATCATTTTCCGCTAACTTGTGACAAAAAATAAAAAGTTCTATGAACTCACTATGCCCATCAGCGAATACCTTAGGGTGTCTACTTTCCGAAATGGGGTCATTTGTGGGGGTTTTCTACTGTCTGGGCATTGTAGAACCTCAGGAATCATGACAGGTGCTCAGAAAGTCAGAGCTGTTTCAAAAAGCGGAAATTCACATTTTTGTACCATAGTTTGTAAATGCTATAACTTTTACCCAAACCATTTTTTTTTTTTGCCCAAACATTTTTTTTTTATCAAAGACATGTAGAACTATAAATTTGGCAAAAAATTTATATATGGATGTTGTTTTTTTTGCAAAATTTTACAGCTGAAAGTGAAAATTTTCATTTTTTTGCAAAAAAATCGTTACATTTTGATTAATAACAAAAAAAGTAAAAATGTCAGCAGCAATGAAATACCACCAAATGAAAGCTCCATTAGTGAGAAGAAAAGGAGGTAAAATTCATTTGGGTGGTAAGTTGCATGACCGAGCGATAAACGGTGAAAGGAGTGTAGTGCCGAAGTGTAAAAAGTGCTCTGGTCATGAAGGGGGTTTCACCTAGCGGGGCTGAAGTGGTTAAAGAGCCATTCGAGGGTGAATACATTTGCACTAGATGCAATCATGTTGCATATTTGGAAGCCCAGATTTTGGATCTAAATAAGCAGCTTGAAATACTTAGTGGCATTGCAAAACTGGACAGAGGCTTAGACCTCACTGTGCCGGCACTAACTGGGGTCAGTCAAATGGAGGTGGAAGGAGAAGGGCAAGATCAGGAATATCAGGTCAGCAGTTGGGTTAATGTAGGAAGAAGGGGTAGAGGGAAAAGTGCCAGGGAGGCTAGTCCTGAGCTGGAACGCCCTAGTAAATATGTCTGTTTGGCTGATATTAGGGATGAAAGTCCAGGGTCAGCAACACTGCAGCAGGGTGTTTCTCCTAGCAACTAGGACGCCCCCTGCAGGAAGCATGGGAAAAGGAGTGCAGCAAAGGTTAGACAGATGTTGGTGGTAGGGAACTCTATTATTAGAAGGACAGATAGGGTCATCTGTCACGGAGACCTTGAATGCCGAACAGTGTGTTATCTTCCAGGTGCTCAGGTTCAGCATATTGCAGATCGGATTGACAGATTGATGGGTGGGGCCGGAGAAGACCCGGCTGTCATGGTACACATTGGCACCAATGACAAAGTCAAGGGGAGATGGAAGGTCCTTAAAAATGATTTTAGGGAACTAGGAGAGTCCAGGACCTCCAAGGTAGTTGTCACGAGGGTGTCAAGAGCCACGTCTGACTCTGTTATACCCGGGGTCAGGAAGTCGCAGCGGGTGGCTGCGCGCTCTATGTCTAAAGATCACGGTGTTTCTTAGTGTTTGTTTTCTGTGTTTGCCTTGCTATCCTTTTTGTCTCACTCAGGGATCCGTAGCTTCTCCTCCTCAGCTGTTTCTTGTCTGCCACTCCCAAACTCCTTATATTCTCCTCTCACACTTCTCTTGTTGCCAGTTATAGAGCTTCCTGCCTGGACATCTATGCTGACCCACTGGAGCTGAGAATCTGGTTGTTGTTCCAGAGTGCTACCCTCCGGATCCCTGTTGGGCTTTTGTTGTCTCCTGTTGTTGCCCACCTGGGATTATATGTTTAGTTTGTATTGTCTGTCCTCCCCTTGGTGTTTTCCTCTAGAGCTAGTGGTGCGGACTAGTGTTCCCACCGCCCTGTTCACTATCTAGGGCTCATCCTAGGGAAAGCCAGGGTTTTAGGCACGTGATCGGCGTACGGGTGAGGAACCCGTCTAGGGACGACAGGGCAGCCAGGTGCCAGACGCAAGGTGAGTCAGGGGTCACCACCTTCCCTCTCACTAGGGCAGGGCCTCCCTCTGTTCCTCCCTCCGTGTCACGTATGTGACAGTTACGCCGATCGTGATATTATAACTGGCCCTTATTTTTTGAGAAAAAAAAATAAAAAATGTATTTAAATTTTTTTTTCTCTACTTAGAATCCAATATGGATCCTATTGCTGCTTTGGCAAAACAGCTTCAAGGCCTGTCTTTGGAGGTGGCAGGATTGAAGGCGTCTGTCCTCCAACAGCAGCAGCAAATGCAGCAGACCGTAAGCCCAGCGGTTGCTATGGGTAACCAGGTTGTTACAGAACCCAAGGTTGTTCTTCCTGACAGATTCTCTGGGGGAAGGGACAAATTTGTGTTGTTCCGTGAGGCCTGCAAATTATATTTTAAGCTGCGCCCTTACTCCTCAGGTAATGAAGAACAGCGGGTGGGGATTGTTATTTCCCTGCTTCAGGGGGACCCGCAATCCTGGGCGTTCTCGTTACCCCCTGGTTCCCAGGCTCTCCGGTCAGTGGAGGGATTTTTTGGGGCTTTGGGTCTCATATATGATGACCCTGACCGTGTCGCCCTGGCTGAGTCGAAGTTACGGAGACTCCTACAGGGAGATCGGCCAGCAGAGGAATATTGCTCAGAGTTCCGCAGGTGGGCTACGGATACTCAGTGGAACGACCCGGCTCTCAGGAGTCAGTTCTGCTCTGGGTTATCTGAAAGGGTTAAGGATGCGCTGGCGCTGTATGAGACCCCCCTTTCCCTTGATGCTGTTATGTCCCTCTCTATCAGGATAGATAGACGTCTTAGGGAGAGATCGAAAATTCCTGAGCAATCGGTAACCTCTCCCAAGCAGCAGTTAGTCTGTACGGACTTGGATGAGCCTATGCAGCTAGGAGGAACTTCTCGTCAGGTCCGTCCTCCTGAGGTTCGCCGTAGGTGGGGGGCTTGTTTTTTCTGTGGGGGGAAGGGTCATTTCATTAATGTCTGTCCCTCCTTTCCCAAAAACAAAAGACCGTCGGAAAACTACTAACCCCAGGCTGTGCGGAGGATGTCAGCCGGGGGGTATACGTTTCCTCCATACGAACATCTCAATTTGTGTTGCCAGCGGTTATTGTTTTTGGTGTTAAGACGGAGTCTATTTCTTTTTTTCTAGACAGTGGTGCAGGGGTAAATTTGATAGATGCCCATTTTGCCCGCACTATGGGTTTGTCTCTCTGTACGCTGCAGAGACCCATTCCCATATTCGCTATTGACTCTGCTCCTCTGTCTCAGAGAAACCTCACTCACGTTGTCCATAACTTACATCTTCGGGTAGGGGACCACCATAAGGAGCGTCTTTCATGTTACGTTCTGGAGGGCCTTCCCTCTCCTGTGGTATTGGGTCTTCCCTGGTTGGTAGCGCACAATCCAGTGGTGGATTGGCAGGCCAGGGAGATATTGGAGTGGAGTGAGCATTGCAGAGAGAATTGCTTAAATAACAATTGCTTAATCGCCTCCATAGCTTCCCTACCTACATTTATTTCGGACTTTGAGGACGTTTTTTCTGAAAAGGGTTGTCAGAAGCTACCACCTCATCGTCCTTATGATTGCCCGGTTAACCTGATTCCCGGTGCAAAATTACCCAAGTCCAGGTTGTATAATCTTTCGGGTCCCGAGAGACAAGCCATGAAAGATTATATCTCCGAGAGTCTGGCCAAGGGACACATCAGACCCTCTTCTTCACCCGTGGCTGCAGGGTTTTTCTTTGTTAAAAAGAAAGATGGGGGCCTGCGTCCTTGCCTAGATTTCCGTGAGCTAAACCGGATAACCGTCCGAGACCCATACCCTCTTCCTCTCATTCCTGACCTTTTTAATCAGATTGCGGGTGCTAGGTGGTTCTCCAAACTTGATCTTAGGGGGGCCTACAATCTGATTCGTATCAAGGAAGGGGATGAGTGGAAGACAGCTTTTAACACCCCTGAGGGGCATTACGAAAATTTAGTCATGCCTTTCGGTCTGACCAATGCCCCTGCTGTCTTCCAACATTTCGTTAATGATATTTTTAGTCATCTCATCGGCAGGTTTGTAGTCATATACCTAGATGATATCTTAATTTATTCGGCTGATCTGAAAACACATGAAGTACATGTCAGGCAAGTACTGCAGGTCCTACGGACGAATAAATTATATGCGAAAATTGAAAAATGTGTCTTCGCCGTTCAGGAAATACAATTCCTGGGATATCTATTATCTGCTTCAGGTTTCCGTATGGATCCTGGGAAGGTCCAGGCAATTTTAGATTGGGATCTTCCTGAGAACCTTAAAGCTCTACAACGGTTTTTGGGTTTCGCAAATTTCTACAGAAAGTTTATTAAAAATTATTCAGTGATCGTTAAACCCCTTACTGACATGACTAGGAAGGGGACTGATTTTTCTAAATGGTCTGACGCCGCTAAAATTGCATTTTCCTCTCTAAAAGAGAGATTTACCTCGGCACCTGTTCTAATTCAACCTGATGTCTCCCAGCCTTTTATTGTTGAAGTTGATGCGTCGGAGGTGGGAGTGGGGGCTGTATTGTCTCAGGGTCCGTCTCCTGGCAAATGGCGTCCTTGCGCTTTCTTTTCCAAAAAATTATCTGCAGCAGAAAAGAACTATGATATTGGAAATAGGGAACTGTTGGCGATTAAACTGGCGTTTGAAGAGTGGCGTCACTTCTTAGAGGGAGCAATCCACCCCGTCACGGTAATTACGGATCACAAAAACCTTCTGTACCTAGAATCGGCTAAGCGTCTCACCCCTAGACAAGCTAGGTGGTCGCTATTCTTTACCAGATTTAACTTTGTAATCACCTATCGTCCTGGGGCAAAAAATACCAAGGCAGACGCATTGTCTCGTAGTTTCCCTGGAGGGGGTAATGTTAGTGATCCGGTACCTATTTTACAAAGAGGAGTGGTTGTCTCGGCTGTACACTCTGTTCTAGAGGGAAAGGTGTTAGAGGCCCAGGGGGACGCCCCGGCCTCTTGCCCCTCAGAGAAATTGTTTGTACCGTTAAACCTGCGTCTTGAGTTATTGAAGGAACATCATAATTCGGCACTTGCTGGGCACCCAGGTAGTAAAGCAACCTTGGAGCTATTGTCTCGTCGTTTTTGGTGGCCAAGGTTGCGTCAGGATGTAATAGATTTCGTGTCTACTTGTTCTACTTGTGCACGCGCGAAAGTCTCTCATACACGTCCAGCAGGGTCTTTATTGCCACTTTTCATCCCCAATAGACCATGGACACATCTATCAATGGATTTCATCACTGACTTACCTTTGTCTGCGGGTAAAACAGTTATCTTGGTAGTAGTAGACAGGTTTAGCAAAATGGTACACTTTATTGCGCTACCCGCACTTCCTAATGCTAAGACTCTTGCTCAGGTGTTTATCAGTGAAATCGTGAAGCTTCACGGGGTCCCTTCCGATGTGGTTTCGGATCGGGGAACCCAGTTTATTTCTAAGTTTTGGAAAGCTTTTTGTACCCGTTTAGGGGTACACTTATCCTTTTCCTCAGCTTTCCATCCTCAGTCGAATGGACAGACTGAGCGTACCAACCAAAACCTAGAAACATATTTAAGGTGTTTTGCGTCTGAAAACCAAGAGGTGTGGTCATCATATTTACCGTTAGCCGAGTTTGCCATAAATAATCGCCGTCAGGAATCCACTGGCAAGTCACCATTTCTTGGTGCATACGGTTTTCATCCCCAATTTTGTACTTTCAAAGAGGGGGGGTCTTCTGGGGTTCCCGAAGAGGAACGGTTTTCTTCATCTCTTTCATCGGTATGGCAGAAGGTGCAAGCTAACTTGAAAAATATGAGTGGTAAATACAAATGCATGGCCGATAAGAAACGGTCGCCAGGTCCGGACCTAGGAGTGAATGACTATGTGTGGTTGTCTACTAGGAATATTAAGTTGAAGGTTCCCTCTTGGAAACTGGGTCCTAGGTTCATTGGTCCTTATAAAATTGTAGCCGTCATTAACCCTGTGGCTTTTCGCCTGGAGCTACCTCAGACTTTTAAGATCCATAACGTCTTCCATAAGTCGTTGCTCAAGAAGTATGTTCCACCTCTAGAACCATCACCGCTGCCACCTCCTCCTGTTGTTGTGGATGGTAATCTGGAGTTTCAAATATCCAGAATTGTTGATTCTCGTCGGGTCCGCCGCTCTCTTCAGTATCTGGTGCATTGGAGGGGTTACGGTCCCGAGGAAAGAATGTGGGTTCCAGCGTCAGAGGTAAACGCCAACAGGTTGATTCAGGCTTTCCATGTCTCTCATCCGGAGAGACCTGGTCCTGAGTGTCCGGAGGCCCCTCGTGAAAGGGGGGGTACTGTCACGAGGGTGTCAAGAGCCACGTCTGACTCCGTTATACCCGGGGTCAGGAAGTCGCAGCGGGTGGCTGCGCGCTCTATGTCTAAAGATCACGGTGTTTCTTAGTGTTTGTTTTCTGTGTTTGCCTTGCTATCCTTTTTGTCTCACTCAGGGATCCGTAGCTTCTCCTCCTCAGCTGTTTCTTGTCTGCCACTCCCAAACTCCTTATATTCTCCTCTCACACTTCTCTTGTTGCCAGTTATAGAGCTTCCTGCCTGGACATCTATGCTGACCCACTGGAGCTGAGAATCTGGTTGTTGTTCCAGAGTGCTACCCTCCGGATCCCTGTTGGGCTTTTGTTGTCTCCTGTTGTTGCCCACCTGGGATTATATGTTTAGTTTGTATTGTCTGTCCTCCCCTTGGTGTTTTCCTCTAGAGCTAGTGGTGCGGACTAGTGTTCCCACCGCCCTGTTCACTATCTAGGGCTCATCCTAGGGAAAGCCAGGGTTTTAGGCACGTGATCGGCGTACGGGTGAGGAACCCGTCTAGGGACGACAGGGCAGCCAGGTGCCAGACGCAAGGTGAGTCAGGGGTCACCACCTTCCCTCTCACTAGGGCAGGGCCTCCCTCTGTTCCTCCCTCCGTGTCACGTATGTGACAGTTACGCCGATCGTGATAGTAGTGTTTTCAGAAATACTACCAGTGCCACGAGCATCACCAGAGAGACAACGGGAGCTTAGGGAGTTAAATAAGTGGCTCAGAAGCTGGCGCAGGAAGGAAGGGTTTGGGTTCATGGAGAACTGGGCCGACTTCTCTGTCGGTTACAGACTACAGTAGGGACGGGCTACACCTTAATGGGGAGGGTGCAACTGCCCTGGGGGAAAACATGGTTAAATGGTTGGAGGAGCTTTTAAATAGGATCTGGGGGGAGGTCATACTAATAAAGGGGTAGATAGTGTAGCTAGAGAATGGGATATAGGAGGGGACAGTGGGGAAAGTAGGGAGAAGACTGGGCAGAACTATACACCGATGAAAAATAGAACTGCTGGTAACAAGAACCTGTTACATACAAACATACAACCAAGGTAACCCAAAAATCCCAGATATTCACTTTACAGGTAATTTAAAATGTATTTTCACAAATGCTAGAAGTCTAGCTAGAAAAATGGGTGAGCTGGGGGCTATGGTGCTAGAAGAACCCATAGATGTAGTTGGTGTGGCTGAGATATGGTTGGACTCTTCACATTACTGGGCTGTAAATATTGAGGGTTTTACACTTTTTAGGAAAGACAGGGTCAATAGAAAAGGTGGCGTGTGCCTGTATGTGAAGGGTGATCTGAAGACAAGTGTGAAAGAGGCAATTGTGGGTGAGGATTGGGCAACCTTATGGGTGGTAGTTCAAAGGGATATAAACACTGAAAAAATAATACTTGGTGTAATCTATAGACCCCCTAACATCACAGAGGAGATAGAAATGCAACTGTATAACCAAATAGAGTGGGCTGCACAGGCTGGTAGAGTGGCCATAATGGAAGATTTTAACTTCCCAGACATTGACTCAGGTCATGGTTCTGCCTCAACTGCAAAGGGGAGAAAATTCCTCAACTTGCTGCAAGACCACTTTATGGGTCAGTTTGTAGAAGCTCCCACTAGGGACAATGCTCTGTTGGATCTGGTAATTTCTAATAATGCAGAGCTCGTTAGAAATGTTACTGTTCGAATAACACTAAGTAATAGTGACCACAATATAATTGCATATGTAAAAAATGGAGGGCCACAGCAGCATATCACCGAAATTCTTCTTTATTTAGAACAACACCTCACAGCAAGGCATAAAAAATCTTTGCAGCAACGTTTCGGCTAGAGATAGCCTTTGTCAAGCATGTTTAACAATTAAAATCACAGCCTATAAATCACAAATGATAAGACCGCCCACACCGCTGAGCAACCAATAGAGATTAGTGTGTATGTGCCACACCTGCACAATCGACATGAGAGTACCAACATATTGAGACATGTTAACCAGCTGTAATAGATAGCAATCATACCTGTGTGGGGCCACATCGCACAGACACCTACAGTCGATCCAGCGTCTCATGCTCGGTAATGCGCATGTCCGCATACGTCACCACAAGGCGACATGCGCAAGGCATCACCAAGTGATCGAGATACACAGTCTGCGTTGGTCAAAATGCGTCATCAAGGGGCGGCCGGCCGACGTCACAAGGCCACTCCCCCATGACGCTCCAGGCTGACGTGTGCATGGGGACTCAATAGAGTTACCAATAGAGGGCGCTCGCACTACTGTCAAACAAACAGTGTGCAGAGCGCTTTGTGGATTAAAGCCATAACTAGGTATTGTGGGCGTGTTGCGCAAATTTGCACATTATTGGCGCAAAGGAAGACCAAGGCATCTGTGAAAAGATGTGAGCGCCACACAGGTTCTGCAGGCATAATACAATAAAGTCATTATTCGTTGGCGACAAGTACCATCCACATTAGGCTCAGAGTTTCATTCACAAACAATTCTCCATGTCAGAATATCTAAACAAAAGGCTCTATTGTCTATTGTGCAGTGCTACACAGCGGTGTGATTAAGACATGAAATATAAAAGCATAGCAAAGTCTTATAACAGAAGAGAAATATCTGAAACCAGCCACAGTGAATATTCGATTAAATCCAGATTTAGCTGATGCCAGCCACATTAAACTCCAGATTTAATCCAAATGGCTGTAAAGATTTCAATGTGTAGATCCATTTGAGCTCCTTCTTCCTTAGTATTGCGTCCTTGTCACCCCCTCTCCGTAAAGGACCCACGCTGTCAATAACTCTAAAGCGAAGCTGGTTCACAGAATGCCCCGCCTCCACGAAATGTTTCGCAACGGGCTTATCCATATTCATCTTGCGTATGGTACTCTTATGTTTGTTAATACGTTCTCTAACTTCCATGGTGGTCTCTCCCACATAAATAAGGCTGCAAGGACACTGGATGGCATATATCACATCCCGTGACCTGCAGGTGTAATAGCCATTGATTTTATATTTTTTACCGCTGTAAGGGTGGGAGAAATGATCACCTTTGAGAACGTTACCACAATTACAACAAGATAAACAAGGATAAGTCCCGTTTTTGCGCGGTGCAAGTAGTTTTTGTGTCAATGACTGGCCGCCTATATCGGACTTGACCAGTCTATCACGGAGGCTAGGGTTCCGCCTGTATGCCATCATCGGTGGGGACTTGAATTCTTCTATTTCTGGCAGACCCCTTTGGAGTATATGCCACTCCTTTCTAAGGACATGGGCGATGTCGCCACTGTCCCGACCGAAGATGGACACAAACGGAACCCTAGCCTCAGAGCTCGCTTTTGTCGATTTCCGTAGCGCAGTGCATCTGTCAACCAATCTCACCCTCTGTTTAGTTCTAGCAAGTAGGGGTTTCGGGTAACCTCGTTCCAAGAACCGTAGTGACATAGTGTCAATCCTCTGTGCACATATTTCTTCGTCGGAGACTATTCTCTTTACCCTTAAGAGCTGACTCCATGGAAGGGAGTCAAGCATTTTATGTGGGTGATAGCTATCGTGCATTAGTAGAGTGTTACGGTCAGTGGGCTTACGATAGAGGTCCGTAGCCAAAAGACCCTCCTTCCCAACGATACAGATTTCTGCATGAAATTCGAGGCGGTGAGTAATAAATACTCTTTTGATCTGATTCTGCTTAACATTGACTTTTTGTGTAAGGAGGTGGAGAAGATTAAGGGAATGATTGTCGATCTTAATACGCAAATCCAGGCCTTGATCAGTGCGGATGAATATACGGTACACACTGACAAAATTGCACAACAGGCCCTACGCCACAGAAGTGAGACCGAACACGTTAAAAGAGAAAAGTGGCACAGGGATCTGGAAGACTACCAGTCCGGAAAAGTGTATAATTGGCGTAATCAACAGCCACAAGGGAAACCTAGGAGGAGGCGTAATAAAAGATTTGACCATAACCATTTTGGCTTCTCCACCGTCTCTGACTCCACGGATGAACCCTCCACGTCAGCCCCTTTTTTAGGTCAACAAGGCGACGGGGATGTCGCCGGGGTGAAAGAAAACACCATCGGTCACGCAAAAGGGAAACCACATCCGAATCAAGTGATGTCTGTGAGATCGACCAGACGCAATCCACGGAGATAACACAACTTGTCATAAATATCTCTTCAGTTACGCTTACTCCTGAACAGATTCAGGTATTGAGTCGTGGACTAAGTTTTTCTCCTACTGTTGATAGAGACTGGTTCTCTCTAGAGTTGGATTTACAACGTTTCTTTAGAAGTTTACGTTTAAAGTGCTTTTTTGCATCCAAGAATGTTGATGGTAATAAAATATCTGTGATTAGCAAAGATAATGCTGCGTTACTCACATGTAAAGAATTACAACTCAGGAAACCTAGTGTCTTTTCACCACCCCATACTAACCATGTGGTTGAATCATATATTCACATAGTGCATAAGCAGATCGAATCCTTGAATCCCACTAGCTGTAGTAGGAGTAACCTCTCGATGTCAGAACGACAGGCTATCATGGCATTGGAACGTGATACCCGCATTACCATCAAGCCTGCTGATAAGGGTGGGGCGGTGGTCGTTATGGATACTGCGATGTACGTTGGCGAGATAGACAGACAACTGCGTGATTTTGAGGTATATAAGCAACTACCTGGGGATCCCAAATGGGATATTATGCGTGACATCGGGGTGATATTGGAGGAGGCACTACAAAATTCAATTATTGACGATGGTTTGCACCAATATCTCACGGTGCCCCACCCTGTCACCCCAATGTTATACATACTCCCCAAGATCCACAAGAGATTGAATGATCCACCGGGTCGACCGATTGTCTCTGGTATGGGCTCGGTTTTCAATCCATTGTCTGTCTTTCTGGACAAGTTATTGCAGGTCCGGGCGACCTCCGCCCCATCCTATATCAAGGATACTGGGCATTTTTTATCCAAATTACAGGATCTACAACTGCCCGCCCATTTTCTGTTGGTCAGTTTTGATGTAGTATCTTTATACACATCGATTGACCATACATATGGGCTGGGTGTCGTTGATGTGGCCCTGGCCGACATGGGGCTCTCCCCGGGGGTGTGCCGATTTGACCTCCGCCTCTTTGAGGTGGTCCTGAAGAGGAGTTACTTCCTCTTTGGGGACACTTTCTATCAACAGCAGCGGGGTGTGGCCATGGGGTCTAACATGGCCCCCACCTACGCTAACATCTTTATGGCTGAGGTGGAGGACAGACTCGTGTATCACTCCCCTTTCTTTGGGAGAGTCCTATGTTGGTGGCGCTACATCGATGACATCTTTATGATCTGGACAGGCACCATGGATGAACTTGAGGCATTTCATTTGCATCTGAATGCGGGTGTCCCGGGATTGCAATTCACTGTCACTGTTTCATCCAGTGAGTTGCAGTTCCTTGACATGCGCGTCTATGTGATGGAGGGTCTTTTGGCTACGGACCTCTATCGGAAGCCCACTGACCGTAACACTCTACTAATGCACGATAGCTATCACCCACATAAAATGCTTGACTCCCTTCCATGGAGTCAGCTCTTAAGGGTAAAGAGAATAGTCTCCGACGAAGAAATATGTGCACAGAGGATTAACACTATGTGCACACGGTTCTTGGAATGAGGTTACCCGAAACCCCTACTTGCTAGAACTAAACAGAGGGTGAGATTGGTTGACAGATGCACTGCGCTACGGAAATCGACAAAAGCGAGCTCTGAGGCTAGGGTTCCGTTTGTGTCCATCTTCGGTCGGGACAGTGGCGACATCGCCCATGTCCTTAGAAAGGAGTGGCATATACTCCAAAGGGGTCTGCCAGAAATAGAAGAATTCAAGTCCCCACCGATGATGGCATACAGGCGGGACCCTAGCCTCCGTGATAGACTGGTCAAGTCCGATATAGGCGGCCAGTCATTGACACAAAAACTACTTGCACCGCGCAAAAACGGGACTTATCCTTGTTTATCTTGTTGTAATTGTGGTAACGTTCTCAAAGGTGATCATTTCTCACACCCTTACAGCGGTAAAAAATATTAAATCAATGGCTATTACACCTGCAGGTCACGGGATGTGATATATGCCATCCAGTGTCCTTGCAGCCTTATTTATGTGGGAGAGACCACCATGGAAGTTAGAGAACGTATTAACAAACATAAGAGTACCATACGCAAGATGAATATGGATAAGCCCGTTGCGAAACATTTCGTGGAGGCGGGGCATTCTGTGAACCAGCTTCGCTTTAGAGTTATTGACAGCGTGGGTCCATTACGGAGAGGGGGTGACAAGGACGCAATACTAAGGAAGAAGGAGCTCAAATGGATCTACACATTGAAATCTTTACAGCCATTTGGATTAAATCTAGAGTTTAATGTGGCTGGCATCAGCTAAATCTGGATTTAATCGAATATTCACTGTGGCTGGTTTCAGATATTTCTCTTCTGTTATAAGACTTTGCTATGCTTTTATATTTCATGTCTTAATCACACCGCTGTGTAGCACTGCACAATAGACAATAGAGCCTTTTGTTTAGATATTCTGACATGGAGAATTGTTTGTGAATGAAACTCTGAGCCTAATGTGGATGGTACTTGTCGCCAACGAATAATGACTTTATTGTATTATGCCTGCAGAACCTGTGTGGCGCTCACATCTTTTCACAGATGCCTTGGTCTTCCTTTGCGCCAATAATGTGCAAATTTGCGCAACACGCCCACAATACCTAGTTATGGCTTTAATCCACAAAGCGCTCTGCACACTGTTTATGTTTGACAGTAGTGCGAGCGCCCTCTATTGGTAACTCTATTGAGTCCCCATGCACACGTCAGCCTGGAGCGTCATGGGGGAGTGGCCTTGTGACGTCGGCCGGCCGCCCCTTGATGACGCATTTTGACCAACGCAGACTGTGTATCTCGATCCACTTGGTGATGCCTTGCGCATGTCGCCATGCGGTGACGTATGCGGACATGCGCATTACCGAGCATGAGACGCTGGATCGACTGTAGGTGTCTGTGCGATGTGGCCCCACACAGGTATGATTGCTATCTATTACAGCTGGTTAACATGTCTCAATATGTTGGTACTCTCATGTCGATTGTGCAGGTGTGGCACATACACACTAATCTCTATTGGTTGCTCAGCGGTGTGGGCGGTCTTATCATTTGTGATTTATAGGCTGTGATTTTAATTGTTAAACATGCTTGACAAAGGCTATCTCTAGCCGAAACGTTGCTGCAAAGATTTTTTATGCCTTGCTGTGAGGTGTTGTTCTAAATAAAGAAGAATTTCGGTGATATGCTGCTGTGGCCCTCCATTTTTTACATATGTCTTTGGATCGCGTTGGATCTGTGATCCCTTGCCCAGCTGCTGCGTGACCACCACTCTCGCTCTTTACAAGCCGCTCGTGTTGCTGCTCCTGAACAAACCTATTTTTCCACAATATAATTACATTCCCCCTAAAATTTAAGAGGCAAACTCTGTCAGGCAGAGCAAAGACACTATTTTAAAAAGGCTAATTTGCGTGGGTTGAGGGCAGCATTTCAGTGCATAGTCTGGGAGCAGCTACTGTCACATAATAATACTGAGGATAAATGGGAGAGCTTTAAATCCACATTGAGTAATTGCACAAAAAATTTATTCCTTTAGGTAACAAGTATAAACGGCTAAAATTAAACCCCCCATGGCTTACAGCTACTGTAAAAAGGGCATTTAAAAAGTACAAATCTGAGAAGTCCGCTGTAGCGATTGAAAATTACAAGGGCTTAATAAAATCTGTAAACAGTAGATAAAATTAGCAAAAATACAAAATGGACAGCAGGTGGCAAAAGAGAGTAAAACAAATCCCCAAAAATTATTTAAATATATAAATGCTACAAAACCAAGGTCAGAGCAGGTAGGTCTCCTAAATAATGGTAAAGGGGGAGGGGTAGTCAATGAAGATAAGGAAAAGGCAGAGTTACTAAATGTTTTTTTTTTTGCTTTGTATATACAAAAGAAGAGAAAGGTGATATATGTGGTGTTGGGGCTGTTTGTACATCCAGTAATATACTTAATTAGCTAACTGTAGATATGGTCCAAGATACAGATATGGTCCAAGATACAGTCTATGAAAGATGTCCAAGAGCGATTAGGCAAATGAGGTTCAATGTGGATAAATGTAAAGTTATGCATTTTCGTAGTAATAATCTCTGTGCTTCATATGTCCTAGGTGATGTAACACTAGGAGAGTCACTTATAGAGAAGTATTTGGGTGTCCTTGTAGATTGTATGCTGTTATTTAATCTACCATCTCAATCAGCTGCTTCTAAGGCCACCAGGATATTGTCATGCATTAAACGAAGCATGAACTTGCGGGGCAGGGATGTAATATTACCACTTTACAAAGCGTTGGTGCGGCTTCATCTGGAATATGCAGTTCAGTTATGGGCACCAGTCCATAGAAAGGACGCACTGCAGCTGGAAAAAGTACAGAGGAGAGCGACTAAACTGATAATGGGAATGGAGGGTCTTAGTTATGAAGAAAGACTAAAAGAATAGAATTTATTTAGTCTTGGGAAGAGACTTCTAAGGGGGGACATTATTAACCTGTACAAATATATAAATGGGCCATACAAAAAATATGGTGAAAAACTGTTCCATGTAAAATGCCCTCAAAAGACAAGGGGACACTGCCTCCGACTGGAGAAAAAAAAAAAAAGTTCAGTCTCCAGAAGCATCAAAGCTTCTTTACTGTAAGAACTGTGAATCTATGGAATATACTTCCTCAGGACGTGGTCACAGCAGGAACAGTGGACAGTTTTAAAAAGGGGTTAGACAAATTCTTAAAAGTAGACAACATTAATGCTTATGAAAACGTGTAGAAATCTGAGTTTCATTTCCTTCTGGGATTTGCGTTCCCACCTATCCCTTGGTTGAACTTGATGGACTTGTCTTTTTTCAACCGTAACTATTTAATTATATGCCCTCCAAACTTTACCTATCCTGTTAACACATGCGGATGTAACGGTGCTTTACTGAAATCCTTTATATGGGCCGGAAAAACATCCTCACATATGTTAATCAAACTGATGCTTTCCAGAGACAAGGGTGAACTTACCTTACGTAAGGACTTACAATTGAGCATGTCTGTTCCATCACTGCATAGACTAGGTTCACCACACACAGTTCTACTCTAACTTCATGCTGGAAACTCAGCTTCTCCATGATCACGCATGTCTTTGCTTCACACCTAGCATTCCTCACTACCTTCCCAATTAAAGGCATCCTTGGTGTTACAGGACACTATCATCGCTTGGAAAGAGCTGAGAAAGATGGAAGACCTGTCATTTTTGGCCTCTAAATGTATGTAGCTATGGGGTAACCCAGAATTTCCACATGGCCTACAGAATAAACTCTTTAAAACATGAAGGGAGAGGGCATGAGGTCTTTTAAAAATATTCTGCACAACATTGAACAATCGATACCTTACATTCCCAGAACTGTGTGAGGAGTATTGATTATCATCTCAACATTTTCTGCTATATCAACAGATTATACATTTCTGCCACCATTACTTGCAATACATCCAACCGGAGTGTAACCTGAACCCTATGGATGTACTGACGAGTTATAACTCATTGTGCAATGTCTTACGGTACCTTTACACATGATGATTGGTACAAACGAGTCGTTTCTTGGTGTAGTGAATGTTTCAACAAAGCGATAAATTGAGTGGCGTACCTTATTTTTTTTTCAATATTTATTTATAATATAAGAAAAAAACTGCCGTATCAATTGCACCAAACAACTGATGCCTCTCACAAGGCTGCTAAATAAAAAGTGGCGTACTTAAACACACCCATGGTGTAATCATCAGTAATTGTGCGTGCAGTGAACGATTACCATTTATACGTATGAAATTGTTAATGTCCAACGATGATTTTTGTGCCCAGACAAATGATTGAACCAACGAGAAATCTACCGATTGTCGGTTTGTATCTCTACCCTTCACTGCTTTCACACTGCTTGTTAATAGTTTTATAATAATCAGTTTTGCTCGATTTAATGATAATTTACATGATATCAGCTCATGTAAAGGTACCTTTAGCGAACAAGCTAGAAGGCAACTGTTTCAAAAAGTGCAAAAAGGGTTTGGGAATGTCAAACTTCATAGATGATCTTTTGAGAGGTTGGGACAATGTGCACATTGTTTCACTTATTACAAGCATAGATATATGCTCTTAACCCACCCTCTCGGCCGGAGGCTCCTCACTGATTACTGGCTTGTCCGAAATGCTCTCTCCCCGGGCAAACCTACTGCACCGTGTCTGGCAATGCCCCATGATACAGACTTATTGGCAGAATGTCCTATGATGGATATCCACTATATGGGGGATAAAAGTTCCTCTTGAACCAGAGGCTCCGTTTTTTGTCATTTTTTTTGTCTGTGTTTGTTACAGAGGGAAAAAAAAACTGGCATAACTGACTTTTTTTTCTCCAATTTCACCCCACAAAGAAAAATTTTCCCATTTTACAATACAAGCTATGGTAAAATAAACAGTGTAATTAACATGAATAATTTGTCCCACAAAAACAAGCCCTCATACGACTATGTGAGTAAAAAACGAAAAACAAAAATATAAATTATGACTCTTGGGAAGGGAAAAATATATATAAAAAATTTAATTAGAACGTGTCCTAAAAGGGTAAATGGTCAATATGATTTGATACTTATATTTATGCTAAAACTTCCCAAATTCTGTACAAAAATGGCTTCTTCCTAGAGTGAGTTTTTTTTAATGATCAACATTTCCTAATTTCCATGTAAAACTGGCTTCTGTTCTGAGTGAGTTCTTTACTTCTCCACATTTTCCAAATTCCGTATAAAAATGGGTACTGTCATGAGTGAGTCCTTTAATTGTCCACCTTTTCCAAACTTTGTATGAAAATAGTTAATTTCTTGTGTGAGTTTTTCGATGTTTAAGAAGATGTGATTTGTAAATAAAACATTTCTCACATTCTGGGCATGAAAACGGCTTCTCCTTTGTGTGAATTTTCTGATGTTTAATAAGAGATGCTTTCCTTGAGAAACACTTACCACATTCAGGACATGAAAATGGCTTCTCTCCTGTGTGACTCCTCTGATGTTTTTCAAGATCTGATTTCTGAGAACAACGTTTCCCACACTCAGAACACGAAAATGGCTTTGCCCCTGTGTGAGTTCTCTGATGTCTATCACAATTTGATTTCTGGTTAAATCGTTTCCCACATTCAGAACATGAAAATGGCCTCTCTCCTGTGTGACTTCTTTGATGTACAGCAAGGATTGATTTCAGCGGAAAACAACTGCCACATTCTGAACATAAAAATTGCTTCCTTCCTATGTGAATTCTCTGATGTTTAACAAGATATGATTTGTGGGTAAAACATTTCCCACATTCTGGACATGAAAATGTTTTTCCTGTATGCGTAATTTGATGTGCATTTAAAGCTTGCTTATGGTTGAAACACTTTCCACATTCTGAACACGAAAATGGGTTCTCTCCTGTGTGAGTCCTCTGATGTTCAAGTTTTGATTTCTGAGTAAAACATTTCTCACATTCTGGGCAATAATATAGATTCTCTCCTGTGTGAGTTTTCTGATGTTCAATAAGATTTGATTTCTGAGCGAAACAGCTCCCACATTCTGAGCATGAAAATGGCTTCTCCCCTGTGTGACTTCTTTGATGTATAACAAGTTTTTGTTTAATGCTATAACACTTCCCACATTCTGAGCATGAAAATGGCTTCTCCCCTGTGTGACTTCTTTGATGTATAACAAGATTTTGTTTAATGCGATAACATTTCCCACATTCTGAACATGAAAATGGCTTTTCACCTGTGTGAGTTCTGTGATGAATAGTCAAAGCTGATTTATGGGCAAAACGTTTGTCACATTCTGAACATGAAAACTGATTCTTACTTGTATGAACTCTTTTATGTTGAACACTCCTTCGGCGACTTTTACTTTGCTTAACAGACTGTGAAGAATCTGAAGACAGACCTAAGGGTAGATCTGGGATCCTGACATGCTGTTTATATTTATCTTGTGTGATATCATGAGTATCTGCTTTAAAATCTGAACATAGCAGATGTCCCTCTGAGCGACTGGTACAGTCACCTGCCAAGAGAAAACCGATTTTATTATTTGAATTATATAACCTTAAAATTATAACATTTTTATATAAAAAGTTCCATGCAGATTGCAAGTCACATAGCAAAAATTCATTTATTAACTAAGGTTAAAAAAAATACAACAGTCAAGCCTTCCACCAGAGGTTTAAAAAGGTAATCATCATGATTGATGAAAAAATGAAAATCAGACATCATACCGTACATGACAACACTTTTCTAACAAAGCTATAACCAGCACATGGGTCTAGACATCTCCACATTCATTGCTCCAATTGCTGTGCTAGAATATCTTCAGCCTGGCAGCTCAGCTGGTGTGTGCTTTCTGCTGCAGTTCTTTCCCTGTAACTGCCACAGCATCTAACAGAAGATATGGCTGGTGGCAGTTAAATATTTAATTTGAGCAAGTTTGACCACCTCAGTGAGGTGGACAAGAAATAAGGAAAAAAACTAACTGCAGTTGGCACTATACAGATAAAAAATTTTTGACTAGCTCACTGGCTTTACAGTTTTTTTTTTATTAATTGCATTTACAAAACTATTCAGATTAGAGTTGTTGCGATACCAAATTTTGGATTCGATTTCGATACCATAAAAAAGTATTGTGATACTCGATACCACGCAGAAAAAAAATAAACCAAAAAAGCCATGTGCATTACGCATTTTTTTTAAATGGCGAATCGCCCAGTTTTTATTTTTCTGTTACGGCATTCACCGCATAGATTTTTTTCTATTTTAATAGTTTGGACTTTTCGGACATGGTATGTTTATTTATTTACACCCTCATGATGCACCCTCATTTGGATGAATTTATGTGTCGTTTATTTAAAACAAATTGCTGGTATATAGTAACAGTTTTATTTAATAAAAATAGAAATAAAAAATAAATAAAGGTGGAAATCTCTGAGATATTCAACTGCGTAGACCTAGGTCAGGTGGACCATAACTGTTAAGGTCTCCGTAATGATTATCCCAGATTGTCCTCAAGTAGCTATATGGATCAATTCAAACAAAGTAGAAATCATATGTCAACATTCATCAGATAGATCAGTAGTATTATTCTGATATCAGTAGAAATCAATATTTCATCCACCATGGGGCTGAGAAGGATGATAAAATATATCCACAATACAGATACTTATATTAAAGTGAAAACATAGAAATAAAATATATATAACAAGAAATGCTGAGGGCACCGTCTTCCCACCTGTATTACCGAGGAACCCAATCTTGGCCTCCTCCGACTATCAGGACAGCGGGGTGCAGGGCTTAAACAGAATAGTGACACGATGCAAGGTAAAAAGATCAGCCGCACTCGCCGTCCGTCTTCACATATTTATTGCAGAGTACAAACAGGGGGAAGACTCACATGGGGCATTGATATACAGCGACGGCCGTTTCGCGGTGTGTACCGCTTCTTCCGGCTGTTTAATCCACGCTGGGAATCATGTGTGCACTGACTTATAGCGTCATCTAGGGGAGGGTTCAGCCGACCCATCACTTGATAACCTTAGACGCTGTAACAGCAGCGCACGCACAAGACATAGATACATAGATACATTTGTTTATAATTTAAAAGCAGCAAAAACACAGATACAAAGAAGTTACAACAAAGTGACAAAAGGCTGGCATATACAGAGGGAATAGTATCTATATACCCATCAGGGATAAATTACATGCAAAATTCACTACTAGTTCCCTGCAATGAATAGTATATTTCAAAAATAAAGACACGTCTGTAAGACACCTTATTCAATAAATATTGACAAATCATTGCGCTCAATAAAATAACTCCACCTATTAAAAAATGTGAAAGAATTTATTATGGAAAAAATATGTCCACCTATTGAAGGTATAGTGGTTGTGTTGGAAAGGAACCTTGTATTAAGGTGTGAGATAATTCCACCTAAGTAGACGATTTTTCCACCTAAAAAAGAGAGTACTTCCACCTAAAGTAAAAATAAAAAGAGTTCCACCTGTACAAGGAAAAAAAGAGGATTCCACCTGAAGGGAAATTGCTCCAATAGCTATATAGTCCGCAATGTAGCTGCAAGGGATAAAAATATAACAACTAATTCATCCACTGCAGGAGGATCGTGTTGCCTGTTGTGACAGATGGATATAGGTTTCCAATTGTTTGCCACTATATCATTTCAGTATTAAGAGTGAGGTATCATATACTGGAGATTTGTTACCAGCAGCTTTCAAAAGTTCCCACAATACACATGAAAAGTAGGGCTTGATGGTAATGCCCTTACTCACGATTTGTTGTCCCGGTTGGGAAACAGCCTGGCGGTGGTGAACGGTAATGCCCTTACTCACGGTTTGTTGTCCCGGTTGGGAAACAGCCTGGCGGTGGTAAACGGAGGATCAAGTGATGTGTTCCGCTATCCGCCGTAGATATTATTCACAGTGTTTGAAGTGATGTGCTATTGTTGATGCCTGTGGCCGCGGTGTCCCACGTGCCTACAGCGCCACTGAGGAAGGAGACTGAGATCTCGGAAAAGCGTATCGTGAGGACCCCTAACCACACGCCATCTGAGGATTTGTTAGAGTGCTCTAACCCTTTTTTATTTATGCCGGATTGGACGCCAACCGTCCAATTAGAATGGCACTTGGACCCTGCAACTTCGCCATCCCTTCAGACCAGAAGGAGACGCCGAAAGACCACAGCACTGCTAGCGCTGTAGGCACGTGGGACGCCGCGGCCACAGGAATCAACAATAGCACATTGCTTCAAACACTGTGAATAATATCTACGGCGGATAGCAGAACACATCACTTGATCCTCCGTTCACCACCGCCAGGCTGTTTCCCAACCGGGACAACAAACCGTGAGTAAGGGCATTACCATCAAGCCCTACTTTTCATGTGTATTGCGGGAACTTTTGAAAGCTACTGGTAACGAATCTCCAGTATTTGTTACCTCACTCTTAATACTGAAATGATATAGTGGCAAACAATTGGAAACATATCTGTCACAACAGGCAACACGATCCTCCTACAGTGGATGAATTAGTTGTTATATTTTTAACCCTTGCAGCTACATTGCGGACTATATAGCTATTGGAGCAATTTCCCTTCAGGTGGAATCCTCTTTTTTTCCTGTACAGGTGGAACTCTTTATTTTTACTTTAGGTGGAAGTACTCTCTTTTTTAGGTGGAAAAATCGTCTACTTAGGTGGAATTATCTCACACCTTAATACAAGGTTCCTTTCCAACACAACCACTATACCTTCAATAGGTGGACATATTTTTTCCATAATAACTTCTTTCACATTTTTCATAGGTGGAGTTATATTAAAGTGAGTACATAGAAATAAAATAAGTATCTGTATTGTGAATAGATTTTATTATTGTCCTTCTCAGCCCCATGGTGGATGAAATATTGACTTCTACTGATATCAGCATTAATACTACTGATCTATCTGACGAATGTTGACATATGATTTCTACTTTGTTTGAATTGAGCCATATAGCTACTTGAGGACAATCCGGGATAATCAGTACGGAGACCCTAACATTTATGGTTCACCTGACTTAGGCTACTTTCACACTTGCGTTCGGAGCGGATCTGTCTGGTGTCTGCACAGATGGATCCGCTCCTATAATGCAAACTATGGGATCCGTTCAGAACGGATCTGTCTGCATTATCTTTCAGTAAAAATTGCATTGAATGTCAATGGGGGACGGATCCGTTTGAAATTGCACCATATTGTGTCAACTTCAAATGGATCCGTCCCCATTGACTTACATTGTAAGTCTGGACGGATCCGTTTGGCTCCACACGGCCAGGCGGACACCCAAACGCTGCAAGCTGCGTTCGGGTGTCCTCCTGCTGAGTGGAACAGAGGTCAAACGGTGCCAGACTGAGGCATTCTGAGCAGATCCGCATCCACTCAGAATACATTAGGGCTGGACGGATCCCTTCGGGGCCGCTTGTGAGAGCCTTCAAACGGAACTCACAAGTGGAACCCCGAACGCAAAAGTGTGAAAGTAGCCTTAGGTCTACGCAGTTGAATATCTCTGAGATTTCCACCTTTATTTATTTATTTTTATTAAATAAAACTGTTACTATATACCAGCAATTAGTTTTAAATAGACGACACATGAATTCATCCAAATGAGGTGTGCACAACCCCTCTATATAATATATTGATCCTCTTTCTGTAGACCGGGTGTGTCTATATTGGTTGGGGCACCCATTCCATTTGCAATAATCAGGTGAGCCATCACAACCAATCATGTTTATTTATTTATTGTTTATATATTTTATAAGTAATTTATACTTAATATTTTGCTGGGGGGGTTGTACTTTTTATTTAATAACTATTTCCCCCCTTAGGGGCTAGAACCTGGGATTTTTTCATCCCTTGTCCTATTCACCCTGATAGATCTCTATCAGGGTGAATAGGACGTCACACTGTCCCTGCTGCTCTGTGCTCTGTTCACACAGCAGGGAGCAGACTATGGCAGCCAGGGCTTCAGTAGCCGATCGGAGACCCAGGATTACACTGCTGGGGCTCCGATGAGAAGCTGCCACTGCCACTAATGAGAACGGGAGAGGGGACCCTGTGGCCACTGCCACCAATTATTTTAATACTGGGGGTGTTGAGGGGGCACTGAGCCACCAATGATTTTAATACTGGGGGGGTTGAGGGGGGGAGGGTGCACTGTGTCACCAATAATAATTAACCTTTAATACAGGAGGCGGGTACTGGCAGCAAATCAGCGGCAGTAAACCCCTTAGGTGCCACACTTGAGGGGTTAACTGCCGCTGATCGCAGCTCCCTGTGAAAGGCAGGGTGCCAGCTATGTAATTCTGCTACCGTCACCTGCCTCCTGTATTAAAAGCTAAATAAGTATTAGGCTACACAGAGTGGCGCCCAGGGATCTTTCTGCACCTACTATTATTCCTGGGCGCCGCTTCGTTCGCCCGCTGTGCCCTCATTACGGTCTCCTGCTCCGTATGCTAATTACTATTGGAGCAATGGGGAGGAGACATCAGCTTCTCTTCTGGGCGAGAAGGAACTGCAAGAAGAGAAGCTGATGTCTCCTCCCCATCGCTCCAATAGTAGTAATCAGCATACGGAGCAGGAGACTGTAACTGGGGCACAGCAGGCGAACGGAGCCGCGCCCAGGAATAATAGTAGGTGCAGTGAGATCCCTGGGCGCCACTCTGTGTAGCCTAATAGTTAACCAAGTCCGAACCCATAACAAAGGTCGTTCTATCATTGGTGGAGCAGTGCAACCTCCCCTCCTCTGCCCCTCTCTCCCCATTGATGGCAGCGGCAGCAGCACAGGGGGGAGGGAGATACTGCTTCCTTCTCCCCTGTGTTGCTGAGGGAACATGAGCGCGCTGACAGCAGCGCGCTCATGTCCTGTGATACTAGACCACGCAGCAGCGCAGCCCAGTATCGAAAAGATGGAAATCCCAGTATCGTATCGATACCGGGACAAAATAATCGATTGGGTATCAAAATTTCGATACCCGCAACAACCCTAATTCAGATCCAGGTGCTGGTTTAAAAAAAAAACCTAGCTGCATTTTTTTGTCCGCCCACCTCTCGGCAAGTTTGCCGTGCTGCGGCCGCATCTCCAGCACATCTCAATTAAAGTGAATAAGTCTGAGGTGGACTTCTGGCAGAACACGTGTGAAAACGAAAGGTGGCGCTACATAATGGGTCCATAAACTGTACCCGTATGTATTCGCCATTACCGTTATTTGTTTTTTAGCCCTAAGAAGAGAGCCAAACCTTATTCTAGCACAGGAATGGTGATAAGTGGTAAATAATAGGATGAATAGCCTATTAAGTTTGTAGATAAGGTGATAAAGTAATCGATAGGTAGGTCTTATAATGAGATATATATACAGTTGCAAGAAAAAGTATGTGAACCCTTTGGAATGATATGGATTTCTGCACAAATTGGTCATAAAATGTGATCTGATCTTCATCTAAGTCACAATAGACACTTATTGGGGTCTGTGGCTGACACTGTTATGGGGGTATCTGTGAATGGTACTGTTATGGGGGGGGATCTGTGGATGGCACTGTTATGGGGGGGATCTGTAGATGGCACTGTTATGGGGGGATCTGTGGATGGCACTGTTATGGGGGGGATTTGTGGATGGCACTGTTATGGGGGGGATCTGTGGATGGCACTGTTATGGGGGGGATCTGTGGATGGCACTGTTATGGGGGGGATCTGTGGATGGCACTGTTATGGGGGGGATCTGTGGATGTCACTGTTATGGGGGGGATCTGTGGATGATACTGTTATGGGGGATCTGTGGATGGCACTGTTATGGGGGGATCTGTGGATGGCACTGTTGTGGGGGGATCTGTGGATGGCACTGTTGTGGGGGGATCTGTGGATGGCACTGTTATGGGGGAACTGTGGATGACAGTGTTATAGGGGATCTGTGGATGACACTGGTATGGGGGGATCTGTGGATGACACTGGTATGGGGGGGATCTGTGGATGGCACTGGTATGGGGGGATCTGTGGATGGCACTGTTATGGGGGGATCTGTGGATGGCACTGTTATGGGGGGATCTGTGGATGGCACTCTTATGGAGGCGCTGTGGCTGACACTGTTATGGGTCTGGTCTGTGGCTGACACTTATGGGGTTCTATGGCTGACACTTATTGGGGTCTGTGGCTGACACTTATTGGGGTCTGTGGCTGACACTGTTATGGGGGTATTTGTGGATGACACTGTTATGGGGCTGGTCTGTGGCTGACACTTATTAGGGTCTGTGGCTGACACTTATTAGGGTCTGTGGCTGACACTGTTAGGGGGGGTATCTGTGGATGACACTGTTAGGGGGCTGGTCTGTGGCTGACACTGTTATAGGGGTATCTGTGGATGACACAAAGCATCTTATGCTATGTGTCATCCACAGATCCCCGCATAACAGTGTCGCTGTTTAGTGTGAATGTAATGGCAGCGGGGCCCGATGCAGTCACTGTATTGCACCGGCCCCGCTCAGAGTAGTAATACTTTGAATAGCTGTAATAATAACAATCTTCACTTCTTCACTTACTACATGGTGAGGCAGGAGGCTGGGCGGGTGGCCAGGCACTGGCAGCGTAGCTCACTACGTCATGCGCCTGCACCGCCTGCTTCATTTATGCAGTGGGCGGAGCAGGGGCGTCACTTAGTGAGTAGAGATTGGAAGTTCGGATCTTTCAGATGAATCAGTTCATTTGAATCAGCTCATTCAAATGAACCGATTCATGAATCGGATCTTCGGTTCACTCGCTGAGTCTACTGCTGCTGAGCTGAGACGCAAGTGAACCGAAGAGCTTAGGTGGTGCGCATGCACAGATGTTTTGATTCACTTGCTGACTCGGCTCTTGGTACATTGTCTGAGCTCTCTGAGTGAGTCAGGAAGTGAAGGGAAGCGGACAGGAGGACTCAGGAGCTGTGTGGTGTGCATTGTTGTCTGTTGTGCATGCAATGCATTGTTACCCACAGTGACATCAGTCTGACAGTACTACAACCAAGTGAAGTTTCAGAAGGGATGCCTTTAACATATACAGTACAGACCAAAAGTTTGGACACACCTTCTCATTCAAAGAGTTTTCTTTATTTTCATGATTATGAAAATTGTAGATTCACACTGAAGGCATCAAAACTATGAATTAACACATGTGGAATTATATACAGTTGCAAGAAAAAGTATGTGAACCCTTTGGAATTATATGGATTTCTGCACAAATTGGTCATAAAATGTGATCTGATCTTTATCTAAGTCATAACAATAGACAATCACAGTCTGCTTAAACTAATAACACACAAAGAATTAAATGTTACCATGTTTTTATTGAACACACCATGTAAACATTCACAGTGCAGGTGGAAAAAGTATGTGAACCCCTAGTCTAATGACATCTCCAAGAGCTAATTGGAGTGAGGAGTCAGCCAACTGGAGTCCAATCAATGAGATGAGATTGGAGGTGTTGGTTACAGCTGCCCTGCCCTATAAAAAACACACACCAGTTCTGAGTTTGCTTTTCACAAGAAGCATTGCTTGATGTGAATGATGCCTCACACAAAAGAGCTCTCAGAAGACCTATGATTAAGAATTATTGACTTGCATAAAGCTGGAAAGGGTTATAAAAGTATCTCAAAGCCTTGCTGTTCATCAGTCCACGGTAAGACAAATGGTCTATAAATGGAGAAAGTTTAGCACTGCTGCTACTCTCCCTAGGAGTGGCCGTCCTGTAAATATGACTGCAAGAGCACAGCGCAGACTGCTCAATGAGGTGAAGAAGATTCCTAGAGTGTCAGCTAAAGACTTACAAAAGTCTCTGGCATTTGCTAACATCCCTGTTAGCGAATCTACGATATGTAAAAAACTAAACAAGAATAGATTTCATGGGAGGATACCACAGAGGAAGCCACTGCTGTGCAAAAAAACATTGCTGCACATTTACAGTTTGCACAAGAGCACCTGGATGTTCCACAGCAGTACTGGCAAAATATTCTGTGGACAGATGAAACCAAAGTTGAGTTGTTTGAAAGAAACACACAACATTATGTGTGGAGAAAAAGAGGCACAGCACACAAACATCAAAACCTTATCCCAACTGTGAAGTATGGTGGTGGGGGCATCATGGTTTGGGGCTGCTTTGCTGCGTCAGGGCCTGGACGGATTGCTATTATCGAAGAAAAAATGAATTCCCAAGTTTATGAAATACATTTTGCAGGAGAACTTAAGACCATCTGTCCACCAGCTGAAGCTCAATAGAAGATGGGTGTTGCAACAGGACAACGACCCAAAGCATAGAAGTAAATCAACAAAAGAGTGGCTTAAACAGAAGAAAATACGTCTTCTGAAGTGGCCCAGTCAGAGTCCTGACCTCAACCCGATTGAGATGTGGTGGCATGACCTCAAGAAAGCGATTCACACCAGACATCCCAAGAATATTGCTGATCTGAAACAGTTCTGTAAAGAGGAATGGTCACGAATTACTCCTGACCATTGTGCACGTCTGATCTGCAACTACAGGAAACGTTTGGTTGAAGTTATTGCTGCCAAAGGAGGTTCAACCAGTTATTAAATCCAAGGGTTCACATACTTTTTCCACCTGCACTGTGAATGTTTACATGGTGTGTTCAATAAAAACATGGTAACATTTAATTCTTTGTGTGTTATTAGTTTAAGCAGACTGTGATTGTCTATTGTTGTGACTTAGATGAAGATCAGATCACATTTTATGACCAATTTGTGCAGAAATCCATATAATTCCAAAGGGTTCACATACTTTTTCTTGCAACTGTACATAACAAAAAAGTGTGAAACAACTGAAAATATGTCATATTCTAGGTTCTTCAAAGTAGCCACCTTTTTGCTTTGATTACTGTTTTGCACACTCTTGGCATTCTCTTGATGAGCTTCAAGAGGTAGTCACCTGAAATGGTCTTACAACAGTCTTGAAGGAGTTCCCAGAGATGCTTAGCACTTGTTGGCCCTTTTGCCTTCACTCTGCGTTCCAGCTCGCCCCAAACCATCTCGATTGGGTTCAGGTCCGGTGACTGTGGAGGCCAGGTCATCTGGCGCAGCACCCCATCTCTCTCCTTCATGGTCAAATAGCCCTTACACAGCCTGGAGGTGTGTTTGGGGTCATTGTCCTGTTGAAAAATAAATGATGGTCCAACTAAACGCAAACCGGATGGAATAGCATGCCGCTGCAAGATGCTGTGGTAGCCATGCTGGTTCAGTATGCCTTCAATTTTGAATAAATCCCCAAAACTGTCACCAGCAAAGCACCATCACACCTCCTCCTCCATGCTTCACGGTGGGAACCAGGCATGTAGAGTCAATCCGTTCACCTTTTCTGCGTCGCACAAAGACACGGTGGTTGGAACCAAAGATCTCAAATTTGGACTCATCAGACCAAAGCACAGATTTCCACTGGTCTAATGTCCATTCCTTGTGTTCTTTAGCCCAAACAAGTCTCTTCTGCTTGTTGTCTGTCCTTAGCAGTGGTTTCCTAGCAGATATTCTACTATGAAGGCCTGATTCACACAGTCTCCTCTTAACAGTTGTTCTAGAGATGTGTCTGCTGCTACAACTCTGTGTGGCATTGACCTGGTCTCTAATCTGAGCTGCTGTTAACCTGCGATTTCTGAGGCTGGTGACTCTCGGTGTTCATTTCCTGGGGCGTTCCGTATGTGAGCCAGTTTCTTTGTAGCGCTTGATGGTTTTTGTGACTGCACTTGGGGACACTTTAAAAGTAATGATGGCCACTTGTTTTTCTTTACTTAGCTGCTTTTTTCTTGCCATAATACAAATTCTAACAGTCTATTCAATAGGAGTATCAGCTGTGTATCCACCTGACTTCTCCACAACGTAACTGATGGTCCCAACCCCATTTATAAGGCAAGAAATCCCACTTATTAAACCTGACAGGGCACACCTGTGAAGTGAAAACCATTTCAGGTGACTACCTCTTGAAGCTCATCAAGAGAATGCCAAGAGTGTGCAAAGCAGTAATCAAGCAAATGGTGGCTACTTTGAAGAACCTAGAATATTACATATTTTCAGTTGTTTCACACTTTTTTGTTATGTATATAATTCCACATGTGTTAATTCATAGTTTTGATGCCTTCAGTGTGAATCTACAATTTTCATAGTCATGAAAATAAAGAAAGCTCTTTGAATGAGAAGGTGTGTCCAAACTTTTGGTCTGTACTGTATATCTCCTTGAGAAGCCAATTTGATCCTAAAGGGTTAATTCACCCTGTAATCTAAACTCTGTGTCATCTGTCACTTCTCTTATCTCTCTGCTTCTGTCTTTTAATCTCATCACTGCTGCAACAAAAGCATCAGCCAACAGCCTCAGTGTAAAATGTTCTAGTGACTCTGACTCATGGTTCTTTTAACTCAAAGAATCGAATGAGTCTAACTAAATAAGGCTACTTTCACACTTGCGTTAGGTGCGGATCCGTCTGGTATCTGTACAGACAGATCCGCACCTGTAAATGCAAATTATGGTATCCGTTCAGTGCGGATCTGTCTGCATGACAGCTTTTACAGATCTGTGTTTTCACGATCGTGAAAACTCTGATCTGACAGTATATTTTAACACAGAGGCGTTCCCATAGTGATGGGGACACTTAAAGTTAAAATATGCTAAGAACTGTGTACTTAACTGCCCCCTGCTGCCTGGCACCACCCGATCTCTTATGGGAGCTGTGATCCGCACAATTAACCCCTCAGGTGCCGCACCTGAGGGGTTAATTGTGCGGATCTCAGCCCCTGATCGGGTGCTGCCAGGCAGCAGGGGCCAGACCCCCCTCCTTCACTAGTATTAAAAGCATTGGTGGCCAGTGCTGCCCCCCCTCCTTCCCCAGTATTAAAAGCATTGGTGGCCAGTGCGGCCCCCCACTCCCTCCCCAGTATTAAAAGCATTGGTGGCCAGTGCGGCCCACACCCCTCCCTCCCCAGTATTAAAAGCATTGGTGGCCAGTGCGCCCCCCCTCCCTCCCCAGTATTAAAAGCATTGGTGGCAGTGGCCACAGGCTAACAACCCCCCCCATCATTGGTGGCAGCGGAGCAGCATTTCCGATCAGAGTCCCAGATTAATCGCGATGCGCCGCACAGACCTGTCACTTACCAGTAGGAGGAGCGCCGGCCGGCCACAGACAGCGCAGGTAAGTATAAGCTAAGTAACCATGGCAGCCAGGACTGCAGTAGCGTCCTGGCTGCCATGGTAACCGATAGGAGCGCCAGAAATTAAACTGGGACTCCGATCGGAAATGCCACTCCGCTGCCACCAATGATGGGGGGGAGGGGAGGGTTGTTAGCCTGTGGCCACTGCCACCAATGATTTTAATACTGGGGGGGCGCACTGGCCACCAATGCTTTTAATACTGGGGAGGGGGGGGTCGCACTGGCAACCAATGCTTTTAATACTGGGGATTGGAGAAAACTCAGATCCGATGGTATATTAATAGGGGCTCCTGACTTTACATTGAAAGTCAATGGGGGACGGATCCGTTTGCAATTGCACCATATTGTGTCAACGTCAAAAGGATCTGTCCCCATTGACTAACATTGTAAGTCAGGACGGATCCGCTTGGCTCCGCGCGGACACCAAAACGCTGGATTGGCCTGTGTGTGTGTGTCCGTCCGCTGCGCATGCACACTTCTTTAATCGGCACACAGGCACGGACACCAGCCCTGAGCACGTACACAGGGCTTTTATTAGTATAGATTTTTCTTACCGTGGACTGATGAACAGCAAGGCTTTTGGAGATACTTTTATAACCCTTTCCAGCTTCATGCAAGTCAACAATTCTTAATCGTAGGTGTTCTGAGAGCTCTTTTGTGTGAGGCATCATTCACATCAGGCAATGCTTCTTGTGAAAAGCAAACCCAGAACTTGTGTGTGTTTTTTATAGGGCAGGGCAGCTGTAACCAACACCTCCAATCTCATCTCATTGATTGGACTCCAGTTGGCTGACACCTCACTCCAATTAGCTCTTGGAGAGGTCATTAGTCTAGTTCATTAGTTCTAATGTCATTAGTTCACATACTTTTTGTACCTGTACTGCGATTGTTTAAATAGTGTGTTCAATAAAAACATGGCAACATTTAATTCTTTGTGTGTTACTAGTTTAAGCAGACTCTCATTGTCTATTGTTGTGACTTAGATGAAGATCAGATCACATTTTATGATCAATTTGTGAGAGAAATCCATATCATTCCAAAGGGTTCACATACTTTTTCTTGCAACTGTGTGTATATATAAATATTATATCAACCTTCTTAAACCAAAAATAGGTTTCAAATAAATTGTTACAATGCCATAAAAGGAATATAAAATAAAAGATTATTGACTCACTTCACTGGGGGGTGATCCATAGGATAAATTCAAGACACCTACGGAAGCCAATACCCCTCTAGCCAGAATCGCCCATAGGATTTTTGGACCCCGGACAAGAACTTTTCAGTAAAAGTTCGGGTTCGGTGTTCGGCTATTTTATGGCGCTTTTTGAAAGGCTGCAGAGCAGCCAATCAACAAGCGTTTAACTTGTGTGTCCTTAGAAGCCATCACAGCCATCTCTACTAATGGCATAGCTGTGATTAGCCAGTGCAGCATGTGACCCAGCCTCTATATAAGCTGGAGTCACGTAGCGCTTCACGTCACTCTGCTCTGATTAGTGTAGGGATAGGACGCTGCTGCTGCTGCTGTGAGGGAGAGAATAGGACAGAATCTTTAATCAGAAGTGCTTGTTAACTCAGCGATCTACCTAGATCTTGTTTTGTGGGTGCAGTGCACAATCTTTTTACCCTGCCCTGAGCCCAGTGACTCAGAAACATAACTTTTATCCGTCAGTTAGTTCTGTGCACCAGCACAGCATATGTGCATTTGTGACAGTCAAATAGAAGCTTGAAATACTGCAATTATATTCTGGGATAAAAAATAAATAAAAATCACTCATTTTTGGCAAGAACCTACATCTGTGGCCTTTGCAGCATTAGTCAGTGTGCAATTTAAGCTTGAAATACAACAATAATTTTCTGGGTTTTAAAACACCCTTTTTGGGCAAAATACCACATTTTACAGCCCTTGTTGCACCCTTCAGTGTGAAATACAAGCGTTAGATAATGCTGTCATATTCCGTTATTAAAAAAACACCCATTTTAGGCAAGATCCTAAATTTGAGAAGTATGAGGAGAGCGTCAAATAAGGGACATGGCCCGGTCGTGGTGCTGCTGGTGGAGCTCCTATTGCAGGGAGAGGACGTGGTTGATCTGTGCCAGCTACATGCATAAGTGAAACACCTTCCTCAGGTGCGAGTAGGAGACAGAACCTTCAGCGGTATTTGGTCGGGCCTAATGCGGCTCTACGAATAATGGTGAGGCCAGAACAAGTACAGGTGATAGTAGATTGGTTTGCTGACAGTGCCTCCAGTTCCTTTACATCGTGTCCCACACAGTCTCCTGCTGAAAGATCAGAGTTGGCACCTTGTCACGGGTGAAGTTGCAGATAGCTGGAACTATTAAATAAGCGAGCGACTGGCTTGATCCCAAACTAAGGAGCATCTTAAAACCCTAAGAGCTCTCCCGGACTGCTATGCACATGCAAGGGTACCAATGGTAGACCATTGCATGCCCATGTACCTAAGACTGTGTGACACCTGAAAACCCTATAATAGTGAGGGGACACGACCCCCGGCTCCCTGCACTTAATAAGGACGAAGCCAGGGTCACCTAGAATCAAGGCAGCAAGGAAACACAATAAAGGAAAAGACTTATCTGAGCAAACAGCAGCAGCATCCTCTAGAAGTAAACACTTCATCCAGGAAGTAGTATAAACCACAAAGTGAGGCAGTATGGGAGGGAATATAAAGTAAGACGATTAGTCTAAATAAGTGACACCTGGCAGAAGGAAAGGAGATGACAAAGTGAAACCAAAACAAAGAACGTCATACAAGAGGTAGAGAAGAACGTCTGTCAGACCTTCTCACAGAACTGGCGGTGACAGTACCCCTCCCTCTACGGGTGTACTCAGGACACTCAGAGCCCACCTTCTCAGGATGAGACCTATGGAAAGCCCTGATGAGACGAGTGGCCTTAATGTTCGCCACTGGGACCCACATCCTCTCCTCAGGACTATAACCCTCCCAATGAATGAGGTACTGAAGAGAACCGTGGATAATGCGAGAATCCACAATCCTAGAGACCTGAAATTCCATCAACAAAAATCGGACAAGGAGGCAAATAGGAGGGTACACTGGGTTGGACGTAAGGTTTTAATAGGGACCTGTGAAAAACATTATGGATCTTCCAAGTCTGAGGAAGATCAAGACGGAAGGCAACCTTCAGTTTTATATTCTTTGTAGACAACCACACCAGATCACCCATATTCAGGTCTGGACCAGGCACACGTCTCTTATCTGCCACACGCTTATATCTCTCACTCATCCTCTTCAGATTACCCTGAATCTTTTGCCAAATAAATGACAAAGACGAGGAAAATCTCTCCTCATCAGGTAAACCAGAAGACCCCTCTCCAGAGAATGTCCCAAACTGCTGATGAAACCCATATGCACCAAAAAATGGTGACTTATCAGAGGACTCCTGGCGACGGTTATTTAAAAGCAAACTCAGCAAGGGACAAAAAAGAATACCAATCCTCCTTGATTCTCCACCACAAAACAGCGCAGATATGTCTCCAGATTCTGATTGACGCGTTCGGTCTGACCATTCGACTGCTGGTGAAAAGCAGAAGAGAACGACAACCGAACCCCCAAGCGAGAACAGAAAGCCTTCCAGAATCTGGAAACAAACTGCGTGCCCCTATCAGAAACGATGTCTGAAGTAATGCCATGCAATTTAACAATGTGATCAACAAACGCTTGCGCCAGCGTCTTAGCATTGGGTAACCCAGGAAAGGGAATGAAATGCGCCATTTTGCTAAAACGGTCCACTACCACCAGAATCACAGTCTTCCCCGAGGAACGAGGCAGGTCCATAATGAAGTCCATGGACAGATGCGTCCAATGATGGGAAGGAATGGGTAACAGCAGGAGAGAACCCAATGGGCGCGAATGAGGGACCTTGGCACGAGTGCAGGTCTTGCAGCCTGCCACAAAACCCTCAACCGTCTTACGAAGAGCCGGCCACCAGAATCTCCGAGCAATGAGATCCACTGTGGCTCTACTCCCCGGGTGCCCAGCAAGGACAGTATCATGGTGCTCCTTAAAAACCTTGTGTCGTAAAGCAAGAGGCACAAACAACCTCCCAGGAGGACAAAGATCAGGAGCCTCTGCCTGGGCTGCCTGAACCTCTGACTCCAAATCAGGATAAAGAGCAGACACGACCACCCCATCAGCCAAAATGGGACCCGGGTCTTCAAAGTTCCCCCCTCCAGGAAAACAACATGACAGGGCACCCGCCTTCACATTTTTAACCCCAGGGCAGAACGTAACAACAAAATTAAACCTAGAAAAGAACAAAGACCACCTGGCCTATCTCTGGTTCAGACACTTGGCCGATTCCAAGTAGGCCAGATTCTTTTGGTCGGTAAACACGGTAATAGGGTGTCTGGCTCCCTCTAACAAATGGCGCCATTCCTCAAAAGCTAATTTAATGGCCAACAACTCCCTATCTCCCACATCGTAATTTCTCTCTGCAGAGGAGAGTTTCCTTGAGAAAAAGGCACGCAGTCGCCATTTGGCAGGAGAGGGACCCTGAGATAAGACCGCACCCACACCCACCTCAGAAGCATCCACCTCAAGAATAAAAGGTAGAAAGACATCAGGTTGTACCAAAATGGAAGCGGAAGCAAAACACTCTTTAAAACTAGAAAAGGCTTTAAGGGCATCTACCGACCACAAGGAAAAATCCACCCCCTTTTTAGTGATATCAGTGAGTGGCTTAACAACAGAGGAATAATTCAAAATTAACTTTGTGTAATAATTAGCAAAACCCAACAACCGCATCAGCGTCTTCTGATTCTCAGCTCCCAATCAAGCACAGCGCGAACCTTCTCAGGGTCCATGCGAAAACCAGAAGCGGAGAGAAGAAAACCAAGAAATTGAATCTCTGGAACCGCAAACACACATTCTTCCAGTTTAGTGTACAATTTACTCTCCCGCAGAATCAGCAATACCTGACATAGGTGGTCCCGTTGAGTCTTGAAATCCAGGAAGTAGTATAAACCGCAAAGTGAGGCAGTATGGGAGGGAATATAAAGTAAGACGATTAGTCTAAATAAGTGACACCTGGCAGAAGGAAAGGAGATGACAAAGTGAACCCAAAACAAAGAACGTCATACAAGAGGTAGAGAAGAACGTCTGTCAGACCTTCTCATAGAACTGGCGGTGACACACCTGCAGCCGATGTCCTTCAGTCTTTCACCTCACCCCCTTGAAAATCAGCCAAGCAGTCTGAGCCCCAAGTCATGCTGCAGTTTCTTCTGCTTTTTGATGACTCTGTTAGCAGGGTTTCCCACCGATGCCCAAACACTTATGCTTCAAGATGAGTACATGGGAGGACCACCGCAGTACATCTCGGATCGGATGATGACGAAACATATGTGCCAACTGATATGCTACTGGATCCCTGTTACAAGGACAACGTACCGTCCTTAATTCCATCACTGGAGCGTGATTGTAAGATGCGCGAGTACAAGAGAACGCTGGTAGACGCGCTGCTGGTGGCATTTCCCACCTGACAGCGGGGGCACAGTGGAAGCACAAGGCGAAGGCAGAGGAGGAGGAGTAGGAAGAGGTTGCCAATGCAGCTGGGCCACCACCAGCACCTCAGAAGGCAGGGTTAGCGTTGCCAAAATGTGGAAAAGCTTTTCAGCACGCCACAACAACCAGCACCACCAGCTGATATGGAACGTCTTAGCAGGAGGCAGAATTTCAGCAACATGGTGGAGCAGTATGTATGCACACGCCTACACGTACTGAATGATGGGTCTGCCCCCTTCAACTTCTGGGTCTCCAAATTGGGCACATGGCCTGAGCTTGCCCTTTACACCTTGGAGGTGCTGGCCTGCCCTGCAGCCAGTGTATTGTCTGAACATGTGTTTAGCATGGCAGGGGGCGTTATCACAGACATGCGCAGCTGCCTGTCCACAGCCAATGTGGACAAGCTCATGTTCATTAAAATGAGCCAAGCATGGATCCCACAGGACTTGTTCATACCTTGTGCAGAATAGACATGTATACCGGCCTTAACCAGCCATTGTTATACTACTGCGCAATTGCTCATTGTTGTATTGTGGATATTTCACACTCTTTTGGAGTGTACCCTAATTTAAAAAAAATATATAAATTTAAACCAAAAAACAATTTATATATTAGAAAGAAAGCGAGAAAGAGAAACAAGGCGCATGATATAAGGATTTATAGACTAAATAGAGGTGCTACCTGCCCCTCATGCAGATAACTTCCTCTGCATACAAAGAACTTTGCTTACTTTTTTCTAGGCATCCCACTTCAGATTCGGTGGAGTTGAACCATAAAATAACCTTGCTGCCAACTAAGATTAACTGGGACCACCTTAACTTGTCTTCATTATACTACACGCCGTCTCCCCTGTCGTGGTGGCTTAGGGTAATTTCACACTAGCCTTATTCTTTTCCAGCATTAAGATCCGTCCTAGGGGCTCAATACCCGAAAAAAACAGATCGGTTTTATCCTAATGCATTCTGAATGAAGAGCAATCCGTTCAGTATGCATCCGGATGTCTTCAGTTTAGTCTTTTTGCCTTTTCAGAAAGGAGATAATACCGCAGCATGCTGCGGTTTTATCTCTGTCCAAAATTCTGGAACACTTGCCGGATCCAGCAGTTTTTCCCATTGAAATGCATTAATGCCGATTGTTCAGGCAAAACTGATCCGGCATTGCGGTCTGCGCATGCTCAGACTGCAAATAATGTGAAAAATAAATGCTGGATCCACTTTTCCGGATGACACCGGCATTTCAATGCATTTGTCATATGGATCAGGATCCTGATCCATCTGACAAATGCCATCAGTTTGCATACATTTTGCCGGATTCTGCAGGCAGTTCCGGCGACGGAACTGCCTGCCGGAATCCCCTGCCGCAAGTGTGAAAGCACCCTTAGTGTAAATACTTGTTTTAGACATAACAGGCAACCCATTTCAATCCCGTATAGGTTGCTTTGTCAGACATGTAAATATATACAACTTGTTTAGATACATAAAACTGCAAGGGGTTGAGAAAACTGCCCAATCTGCTGCAAGAGCAAATAATTTAAGTACAAAATATAAAGATATACAAGATACCTACATATCTAAAAATCTATATTGTGTTCATTATGCATAGGCCAGTTCCAGATCTATACATTAAGTGGGTAATTTATTAAAACTGCCGCAAAGGGAAACTGCCTTAGGTTGCTGATGGCAACCAATCAGATTCCACCTTTCATTTATCAGAGTTCCTTTGGAAAATGAAATGATCCATCTGACAAATCTTTCCCTAGGAGAATTGCATTAATTTAAAAAAGGACTATTCATGGGATTATGGGTTACAAACTGGTATGCTTACCAGATAGTGTGGCCCCTACAGATGCATTTTTATTTATTTTTTCTAAAAATACCACTCCGTTTGGCTTCTGTTTCTCCTCTGTTTTTAGCGCATTATATATTAACTTAGACCATTGGTACTGGGAGGAGGAGACATTTAGTTTTCTCAGTAGGAATCTCCTTCTTTCTGGTTGTGACACTGTCCAATCGCAGCGGAGAGCATCCGTCAGGGAGAAAAAAAACGCTCACTTTCTCCCTGGCTGTGACGCGGTCCGATGCAATTGGACAGAGTCACAACCAGGGAGAAGGAGACGCCCATTGAGAAAATTAAATGTTTCCTCCTCCCAATACCGATAGTCTAAGTTAACATATCAAGCGCTAAAAACAGCAGAGGACACAACAGCAAAACAGGCGTACAGGGAGTGCAGAATTATTAGGCAAATTGTATTTTTGAGGATTAATTTTATTATTGAACAACAACCATGTTCTCAATGAACCCAAAAAACTCATTAATATCAAAGCTGAATATTTTTGGAAGTAGTTTTTAGTTTGTTTTTAGTTTTAGCTATTTTAGGGGGATATCTGTGTGTGCAGGTGACTATTACTGCGCATAATTATTAGGCAACTTAACAAAAAACTAATATATACCCATTTCAATTATTTATTTTTACCAGTGAAACCAATATAACATCTCAACATTCACAAATATACATTTCTGACATTCAAAAACAAAACAAAAACAAATCAGTGACCAATATAGCCACCTTTCTTTGCAAGGACACTCAAAAGCCTGCCATCCATGGATTCTGTCAGTGTTTTGATCTGTTCACCATCAACATTGCGTGCAGCAGCAACCACAGCCTCCCAGACACTGTTCAGAGAGGTGTACTGTTTTCCCTCCTTGTAAATCTCACATTTGATGATGGACCACAGGTTCTCAATGGGGTTCAGATCAGGTGAACAAGGAGGCCATGTCATTAGATTTTCTTCTTTTATACCCTTTCTTGCCAGCCACGCTGTGGAGTACTTGGACGCGTGTGATGGAGCATTGTCCTGCATGAAAATCATGTTTTTCTTGAAGGATGCAGACTTCTTCCTGTACCACTGCTTGAAGAAGGTGTCTTCCAGAAACTGGCAGTAGGACTGGGAGTTGAGCTTGACTCCATCCTCAACCCGAAAAGGCCCCACAAGCTCATCTTTGATGATACCAGCCCAAAACCAGTACTCCACCTCCACCTTGCTGGCATCTGAGTCGGACTGGAGCTCTCTGCCCTTTACCAATCCAGCCTCGGGCCCATCAAGACTCACTCTCATTTCATCAGTCCATAAAACCTTAGAAAAATCAGTCTTGAGATATTTCTTGGCCCAGTCTTGACGTTTCAGCTTGTGTGTCTTGTTCAGTGGTGGTTGTCTTTCAGCCTTTCTTACCTTGGCCATGTCTCTGAGTATTGCACACCTTGTGCTTTTGGGCAGTCCAGTGATGTTGCAGCTCTGAAATATGGCCAAACTGGTGGCAAGTGGCATCTTGGCAGCTGCACGCTTGACTTTTTTCAGTTCATGGGCAGTTATTTTGCGCCTTGGTTTTTCCACACGCTTCTTGCGACCCTGTTGACTATTTTGAATGAAACGCTTGATTGTTCGATGATAACGCTTCAGAAGCTTTGCAATTTTAAGAGTGCTGCATCCCTCTGCAAGATATCTCACTATTTTTGACTTTTCTGAGCCTGTCAAGTCCTTCTTTTGACCCATTTTGCCAAAGGAAAGGAAGTTGCGTAATAATTATGCACACCTGATATAGGGTGTTGATGTCATTAGACCACACCCCTTCTCATTACAGAGATGCACATCACCTATTATGCTTAATTGGTAGTAGGCTTTCGAGCCTATACAGCTTGGAGTAAGACAACATGCATAAAGAGGATGATGTGGTCAAAATACTCATTTGCCTAATAATTCTGCACGCAGTGTATTTTGGGGGTGGGAGGGAAGCACGTGCGTCTGTAGGGGGCCGCACTATCTGTAAGCATACCATACACATAATCCCATGAAAGCTCCTCTTTAAAATTAAATATGTCCATGTTGCTTGATGTACAGGTTAAATAAGCTGGGGAATGAAGGCCCTTTTATCTGATGGGTAATCTAATTCCCCTCCTGCCCTGATAAAGATGGTCATAAAGGAAATGTCATTAAACATTTTGGGGGTCGGGACGTGGCCGGCAATGTAGGAGGACGTGTGTGCTGGAGCTCCCGGGCAGCGCTTGGGAAAAACCTTCACCATCCTGTAGCTTTGGTCAATTAAACAGCCAGGCACCACTAATATCCTAAGGAAAACTTCTATGTGACCCCAGACCAGTATGACACACTCGGCCAGAAAAGAAAAGGAGGCGTCAGGACCGACCCCGGCAAAACAACATGGCGCTGCAGCATCTACTAAAGTGGCGGAGGTTGCACCGCGCCTGGAGCAATATGCCCACGTCCCCCCCACAAAAGAGGACCCTGTAAAAGAGGGCACTCTGCCTGGGACGATGGCGGAACAAGCGGCAGACCCGGCAGATCATTCAGCAGAGCTAGGCTCCTGCTCCCAAGATAGCGGATCCCACGTGGAGGAGTTGAAGACAAGTGAAGTGGGGCTCCCTGCACAATGCCCATGTACAACCCTCTATCCCCACACTGCCACTGCTGACCGATCCTACTATCAAGGACATATATGCGGCTGTGCACCAATGTAGTGCAGTTCTGATGACCCTTAACACATCCATTGGGTCCCTCCAAGAAAATGTGTCCTTTATTAGACAAGATATCAGGAAAGCTAATGAAAGAATCACTGAAGCGGAGGGGCGAGAAATCCAACTGGAAGACAAGTCTCCCCTATAAAACGTGATCTGGCTAAAGTAATACACAACATCACTCTCCTAATAAGTAAAATGGAGGACTTGGAAAACAGATCGTAACGAAATAACCTTCGCATTTTAGGGGTCCCTGAAAAAGCTGAATTGCCCCATGCTGTCCAATTCTTTGAGGATTGGTTTAGAAAGATATTTGGGAAAGACTCGCCATCTCCCTTCTTTGCTATAAAGAGGGCGCACAGAGTGCCGTTTTGCCCACCACCACCGGGCAGCCCTCCTACACCATTGTTAATGAGGATTTTATATTTTCAAGATAGAGATACCATTCTCCGCAAAGCAAGGGCGCACCAGAATCTATATATTGCTGGACATAAAGTTTCTATCTTTCCTGACTTTTCAGCAGAGGTGCAGAGACGCCGTGCACGATTCCTGGATGTTAAAATGGCGCCTAGGATCACAGAATATACAGTACTCCATGCTATATCCCTGAAAGCTCCGAGTAGTGTTTAAAGGAAAGACCCACTTCTTCGAATCCCCGGAGGACGCCAACCGTTGGATTGAACAAACTAAATCCCCTTCCTCCGAAAGTTACGAAAACGTTTGATAGAAAAGTGGAAAATGGCACGCCTGGGACTTCACCGAGGGAAACCTAGAGGACTCTGGAGACGGGCGGATAAGTATAATGTTTCCTAATTGTTGAGAGCCCATTTTTCTATTGTCACCACAGTGCTCCGGAGTAGCAATCTGGTGCCACCTTCTAACAATGACTTTAGTAGTTTTTCCTGATGCCCCAAACAATCGCAAAGAGGCTTCATCAGAGAATATGACTTTGCCCCAGTCCTCAGCAGTACATTCACCATATTTTCTGCAGAAGATCAATCTGTCCCTGAGGTTTTTTTTGGAGAGAAGTGGCTTCTTTGGTGCCGTTCTTGACACCAGGCCATCTTCCAAAAGTCTTCTCCTCACTGTGCGTGCAGATGCGCTCACACCTGCCTGCTGCCATTCCTGAGCAAGCTCTGCACTGGTGGCACTCCGATTCCGCAGCAGAATCCTCTTTAGGAGACAATCCTGGCACTTGCTGGACTTTCTTGGATGCCCTGAAGCCTTCTTAACAAGAATTGAACCTCTTTCCTTGACGTTCTTGATGATCCTATAAATTGTTGATTGAGGAGCAATCTTAGTAGCCACAATATCCTTGCCTGTGAAGCCATTTTATGCAACGCAATGATGGCTGCATGCGTTTCTTTGCAGGTCACCATGGTTAACAATGGAAGAACAATGATTTCAAGCATCACCCTCCTTTTAACAGGTCAAGTCTGCCATTTTAACCCGATCAGCCTGACATAATGATCTCCAGCATTGTGCTCGTCAACATTCTCACCTGAGTTAACAAGACGATTACTGAAATGATCTCAGCAGGTCCTTTAATGACAGCAATGAAATGCAGTGGAAAGTTTTTGGGTGATTAAGTTAATTTTCATGGGAAAGAAGGACTATGCAATTCATCTGATCACTCTTCATAACATTCTGGAGTATATGCAAATTGCTATTATAAAAACTTAAGCAGCAACTTTTCCAATTTCCAATATTTATGTAATTCTCAAAACTTTTGGCCACGACTGTACATCCCACCGCCATATTCCTGCGGCGCAATAAAAGAGGTAATGTCATGGGTAGCTCAAGGTCCACAGGTGCCAATTCTAACGATGGGTGATTTTAACAAATATCTAGATCCTTCTGTGGATAAGTTTCCGTCACCTCATAACCTAACAAATGCTGGGGAGATCTCATTGGCGAAGCTACTCAGAGAACTGAACCTGCATGACCTGTGGAGAATCAGATTCCCCCAGGAATGGCAATACTCCTGTTTTTCTGTGTCTCATAATTCCCTGTCCAGAATAGATTTACCCATTGAGTCTCTAGAAGCATTGCCATATACCTCTGTTATAGAATACCTACCGCGCTGCCTCTCTGATCATTCACCCATTCACATAGAATTGAGTTTTGGAAAAGATAGAACCATGGATGGGGAACACTCAGTGGACAATTCAGTAATTCAGTAAAGCACCTTCGCTTTTAAGCGTGTCCTGGCTACCCAGTACCACAATCACCTGTGGGGTGCTTATTTATTGTTGTAATTGTATATTTTCCTATTCTGGGGCCATTTTTCATAACCACTGTATATTAAAAGTTAAGTTTTAATTTGACCACTTGCTTCTAATTGCTGTACCTTTAATGATGCGCTACGAATTTGGAAATTACCTGCATCTGTGAGGGAGGCGATAGTAGTGGTTGTTCCGAAGCCCAACAAGGACCCAGTAAGACCTGATTCTTACAGACCTATTTCTCTTCTATCAAATGATGTGAAACTTCTAGCTAAAATACTGGCCAATCGGCTTAATAAGGTAATCACTCCTTTGATACATAGCAGTAATAAAGAGTAGTTGTGGAGCAGCACAAAATGGACCTTCTGACTGTTCGGAATGCATCAGCCGTGATGGAACTGCCAATCCAACGCCATCCCATGTATATAGGTAGATAACAGAAGATTTCACAGTAGCATATCCAGTGTGACTTTTATTAGGGACCAAGAGTGCACACACAAATATGACGTTTCGGCTACGCAGTAGCCTTTCTCTCCTTTGATACATAAGGATCAGGCTGGCTTCATGCCAGATAGGAGCACAGCCAGTAATCTCCGTCGACTGTTTCTGAATCTCCAGAGACCGTTAAATTCCGGGGGATGCCGCGCAATAATATCCTTAGATGCTGCCAAGGCTTTCGATAGAGTAGAATGGGAATACCTATGGGAAGTTTTGGAAGTCATGGGCTTTGGATGGGGGTTTGTCTGCTGGGTCAAATTACTGTATAACTCCCCGCTAGCAAGGATCAGAGCGAACGGGATATTTTCCGATCAATTTCCTTTACATAGGGGCACGCAACAGGGTTGACCCTTGTCCCCCCCCCCTACTGTTTGTGATAGCAATTGAGCCCCTAGCTTGCCTTCTACGTACTTCCCCAGACTGAAAGGGATTTCCAGTAGGTCCCCGGGAAGAAAGTCTCGTTATACGCAGACAACTTATTACTATATGTGGAAGATTTACAGAAATCTATAGACCCTATAATGAATGAGATTGTTGATTTTGGTAAATATTCTGGACTAAGAACAAACTGGGACAAGTCCACAATTCTCCCATTGGATCCTACCCCACCACAATTAGACCTCGCCTGTATACCCCTACAGCTGACCACTAACTTCAAATACCTAGAGGTGATGATAACACTAATATCAGCTGAATACATAAAACTGAATTTAGAGCCTCTAATTGCTAAATTTGTAGTCAAAACTAATGTTTGGTGCAAACTGCCCCTTCTGGAAATTGGCCACTGTAATTTACTTAAAATGATATTCATGTCACAGCTAATATTATATATCCTCTCGGCAGGAAACGGTGAAACTGCCGTTTAGAAGAACATCCCCTCCCCCCCAAAAAACTAGACCAAGCTCTGTGTTGAGGGTAAATCAGAATCACCTTTACTGAGGGCTACCCGCCCGTATTTAAGCAGGTCCCCATCTGGTGGACACTCCCCTAGTGGATCAGATGGAAGACTGACACAGGACAGACATGCAGCAATTCAGGATACACAGACACAATACATCCCCACAATGCATCATGGTTTCCTCCTCTCTGCCCTGGAGACAACCGAGGAGCAATTCAATTATCTCTCAGGACAAAGGGAAATCGCCAATACACAGGTGGGGACAACAGGACAGAAATCACCATTTAAACATACAATGTCACAACCTTTACAGTAAACACAGACATTTAACATATCCCCAGATAGCTCAAGTCTGAGTACATATTATTAGGTGAATGGCACTTAGACTACATGAATACAATAAAATCAACATGGAGCCAAAGTCTTTAATTTCACGAACAGGCTCCATGGCATAGCTATCTGGGTACCCTCACATAACATACAATACAATTCCAAAGACATATGGTTCTGTCACACGGCTCCCTCCTTGTGGGACACTCCGGTAGACCCGGCATGACCCTTTTCGGGTCAACTTGGGGATAATCGGAACTAAGAAGCCGGAGTGAGGTCTGTTTATCGGGACAACCCATCAGCATTGCCGTTGTACTTACCGGGTCTGTAACTGACGGTAAAGTTGTATGGTTGCACGGCTAAGCTCCAGCGTAGCAACCTGCCATTATCCGTAGAGACCTGGTTAAGCCAGACCAATGGGTTGGGGTCAGTTACAAGGGAAAATTCCTGCCCGTACAGATAGGGACTCAACTTCTTTAGGGCCCAGACCAGGGCCAAGCATTCTTTCTCCACTGCCGCATAGCTCACTCCCCAAGGTAGTAACTTTCTATTGAGGTATGCGACAGGGTGCTCTCCTCCATCCTCCCCGACTTGGCTCAGCACAGCCCCCAGTCCATACATGGAAGCATCTGTATGAACAAGAAAGCGTTTGTTAGGGACAGGACAGCCAAGACAGGAGCATTCACAAGAGCTTGCTTTAGTGCCTGAAACGTGGCTTCACACGCCGGAGGCCACAGGACCTGCTTAGGAAGATTATTTTTAGTCAGGTCAGTCAGTGGCTTAGCAATAGCGCTGTAGTCAGGGACAAAGCGTCAGTAGTACCCGACTGTCCCCGAAGAAGGCTAACACCTGAGTCTTAGTGGTTGGTGGGGGCCAGTTAGCCACTGCCTCTACCTTGGCTGGCTCTGGTCTCTGGTTCCCACACCCCACTCTGACCTAGGTATTGCACTTCTGCCATACCTAGATGGCACTTCTCTGGCTTCAATGTCAGACCAGCGGCCCGAATTTTATCCAGCACCACCCCTGCATGGACCAGGTGTTCCTCCCAGGACTCACTGTAGATCGCAATGTCGTCCAGGTATGCACATGCAAATTCCTGGAAGCCATCGAGGAGTGTATCCACCATACGCTGGAAGGTAGCTGGGGCATTTTTCATCCAAAATGGCATGACCTTAAACTAGTACAGGCCAAACGGCGTGACAAATTCCGACTTGCGGATAGCATCCTCAGCCAGGGGAATCTGCCAATAGCCCTTACTCAGGTCTATGGTGGTGAGATAACGTCCCCTGGCAATACGGTCTAATAATTCGTCTACCCGGGGGATCGGGTAGGCGTCACTGGTTGTCCGCTCGTTGAGCCGCCTTTAGTCCACACAAAACCGGGTAGTACCATCTTTCTTAGGCACCAGGACTACCAGCGAGGACCACGGGCTATCGGAGTGTTCGATGACCCCAAGCTGGGTCATCTCCTGTATCTCCTTCCGCAGTCCGAGAAGGAATGCTTCAGGGATACGGTAGGGGGGCTGTCGTAAGGGGTTCTGTCCAGGGGTCTCTACCTTATGTACAGCTAGGGTAGTGTAACCGGGTTCTTGGGAGAACGTCACCTGCTTTTCCCACAGAAGCTGTCTGGCCTGTACCTTCTCTGTGGGGTTTAACCGGTCCCCTAGCTGTACTAGGGCAGTAAGATCAGTCTGGGGGTCCTTTTCTAACAAGTCTGGTAGGGGTAAATTCTCTGGGTCATCTGCAGCAGGGGCACACACTGCAGCGACATCTTCTGGTCTCTCCTGATACTCCTTGAGCATGTTCACATAAAAGGATCGCTGGATCCTTTCATCGGCACAGCTGGCTATAACGTAGGTAGTATCACATACCTGAGCTAACACTTTATACGGGCCCTGCCAAGATGCTTGCATCTTATCTGTCTTCACAGGTTTGAGCACCAAAACTTTTTGTACAACCTGGAAGACACGCTGCCGGGCACCCCGATCGTACCACCTCTTCTGTCTCCCCTGGGCCACCTGGAGATTCTCCCTTACCATCAGAGGTAGTCTCTCCATGTGGTCCCGGAGTTCCAGGACATATGGCACTATGGGGGTTCCCTCCTGCTCTGTCTCTCCCTCCCAGTGCCCTCTAATGAGATCGAGGGGTCCACGGACCCTTCTCCCATAGAGTAACTCAAAGTGAGAGAACTCAGTAGATTCCTGGGGCACCTCTCTGTATGAAAATAACAGATGAGGCAGGAATCTCTCCCAGTCTCTGTAAGCGTCAGTAAAGGTCCTCAGCATCTGCTTGAGGGTGCCGTTAAAGCGCTCGCAGAGACTGTTAGTCTGTGGGTGATAAGGTGAGCTAAGTAGCGATTTGATGCCGCACACCTTCCACAGCTGCTGGGTGAGCACAGCGGTGAATTGGGTCCCCTGGTCGGAGAGAATCTCCTTAGGGAACCCCACTCTGGTAAAAATCTTAACCAGGGCATCAGCAACCGTCTCTGCCTCTATGTTAGACAGCGCTACTGCCTCTGGATAACGCGTAACATAGTCTACCACGGTAAGAATATATCTCTTACCGGATGAACTAGCCCTGGCCAGTGGACCCACAATGTCAACGGCTATGCGGAAAAAGGGTTCCCCAATAATAGGCATAGACATAAGCCTAGCTTTTGGGTGGTCCCCCCGCTTTTCCTACCCGTTGACATGTGTCACAAGTACGACAATACATTCGCACAGCCTGATTAAAATACGGCCAAAATAAATTCTGAGTGATCCTATGGGCTGTGCGGCGAGACCCTAGATGTCCAGCTAATTGCACATCATGGCCAATCCGCAGAATCTCCTGCCGGTATTTCGCAGGCACAACCAGTTGGCGATTCTGCGGAGAAGCCACACTTTTCAGGGAAGGTTTAGGGGTTCTATATAACCTGTCCCCCATCCACTTATACCGTTCCCCTACTACTCCTTCCTCCCTAGTATCTGCTTTAGCCCTATATTTCTGAAGGGTTGGATCCACCCGGGTCTCCCTCCCAAACTCCTCTGGGGTATCCCAACCTACGGGGGCCTGGTCTAGGGTACAAGTCGGGGAAGAAGGTCTCACCTGGGTCTCAGCAGCAAGTAGGCCGGGTCTGGGCACGGGTAGTCACAAGGTTAACTTCTGTAGGACCCATCGGCACTTAGGCAGAAACAAGGGGGACCAAGTCATTCCCAAGGAGGACATCAGCGGATAAATCCTTCATGACTCCCACATCAACGTGTCTATCCCCCACTCCCCAATCCAAGTGTACCCGGGCAACAGGCAGGCGGAACACAGTACCCCCTGCTACCCTTACGGCCACAGTGTCTCCAGTGTGTTGCTGCACAGACACCAAGTTCTTTTGGAGCAAAGTCATAGTGGCACCCATATCTCGCAAACCGCTGACTTCTCTCCCATTCAGCTTAACTGTTTGTCGGTACTGCTGTCGATTGTCCTGGTGGGCAGCTTGAATGGGGTCTGCCTCGTGTAGGATGCCCCAAAATTCCTCCTGCGCAATACAGTGAGCAGCAGGCTGAGGGCTGTGTTGATTTCCGCCGGCTGGTCTTCTCCACGACTGTGCCTGGTTAGCGGTGTTCAGCGGGCACTCCGGTCTCTTGTGCCCCAGCTGCTTACACCCAAAGCACCGGATAAGTTGCGAATAATTCCGGGAGTTGAACCGGGATTGCTGAGGATAAGCATTTGCTGCAGGCAGAGCTGGAGTGCGGTGCGCGGGAGCTTGGTAGGCAGTAGTGGCTGTGGGTGCTGCTGGTCTGTACTCCATTCTGGCAGGGGCTCTAGACATAGTATTGTCCAGTTTACGGGCATCTGTATACTCGTCTGCCAGACGAGCAGCTTCTGGCAGGGTTAAGGCTTTGCGGTCCCGGACCCATTCTCTGACTTCTGCAGGCAACTTGTCAAAGCAGTGTTCCAGCAAGAACACCTGTAATATCTCCTCCCCAGATATGGCGTGGCACCCTGCCATCCAGTGGGCTGCTGTGCGGTGCACCCGGCATGCCCACTCCACATAGGAGTCACCTGCTTGCTTGGTGGTTTCCCTGAACCTCCGCCGGTATACTTCTGGGGTCACCGCATACCTGGCCAAAAGGGCATCCTTCACAGCCTGGTAACTAGTAATTTCCTCTTCTGGGATGGCACGAAAGGCTTCACTGGCCTGGCCGGATAGTTTCCCAGAGAAGATGATGGTGACCCATTCGTCCATGGGCACCCTGTGCACCCTGTGCAAGGCACACTGCCTTTCAAAATCAGCCAGGAACCCATCAATCTCTCCCTCGGCTTCAATAAAAATTTTAAATGCAGCGAAGAGTACCTGCTTCCTTCCAATATTGTTATTGGGTACCTCCGCTGCTGCAGCTCCTCTTCCTTGGAGTGCCTGGTGTGCCGCTACTGCCGCTTGCACACATTCCACAATGTCTGCTGTAGGGTTGGGGCCAAAATGTGCCAGCCTTATCTGGACTGCCCGGTTGAATTGTATTTCCTCAGGTGTTAAGTCCAGGATGCTGGGTACATTAGCTCTCTCCATTCCTTGCGCTGCATCCATTTCCACTAGTTGAGCAATAATCTCCCTTTTCTTGAGATTACCTGTTGGCCGTCCTCGGCGTTGTAATATTTTTTTTTAAGGGTAATCCGAATTAGTTCCTCATATTGCATTTGTAGCTGTCCTTCTGGGCGGTGGGACTCATCCCGTTGCTTGCCACTAATTGTTACGATCCTCTCGGCAGGAGAGGGTGAAACCATCATTTAGAAGAATTCCTCCCCCCCCCCCCCCCAAAACGAGACTAAGCTCTGTGTTGAGGGTAAATCAGAATCACCTTTACTGAGGGCTACCCGCCCGTATTTATGCAGGTCCCCATCTGGTGGACACTCCCCTAGGGGATCAGATGGAAGACTGTGACACAGGACAGATATGCAGCAATTCAGGATACACAGACACAATACATCCCCACAATGCATCATGGTTTCCTCCTCTCTGCTCTGGAGACAACCGAGGAGCCATTCAATTATCTCTCAGGACAAAGGGAAATCGCCAATACACACGTGGGGACAACAGGACAGAAATCACCATTTAACCACTTCAGCCCCGCTAGGTGAAACCCCCTTCATGACCAGAGCACTTTTTACACTTCGGCACTACACTACTTTCACCGTTTATTGCTCGGTCATGCAACTTACCACCCAAATTAATTTTACCTCCTTTTCTTCTCACTAATAGAGCTTTCATTGGGTGGTATTTCATTGCTGCTGGCATTTTTACTTTTTTTGTTATTAATCAAAATGTCATTTTTCACTTTCAGCTGAAAAATTTTGCAAAAAAAACGACATCCATATATAAATTTTTCGCCAAATTTATTGTTCTACATGTCTTTGATAAAAAAAAAATGTTTGGGCAAAAAAAAAATGGTTTGGGTAAAAGTTATAGCATTTACAAACTATGGTACAAAAATGTGAATTTCCGCTTTTTGAAACAGCTCTGACTTTCTGAGCACCTGTCATGATTCCTGAGGTTCTACAATGCCCAAACAGTAGAAAACCCCCACAAATGACCCCATTTCGGAAAGTAGACACCCTAAGGTATTCGCTGATGGGCATAGTGAGTTCATAGAACTTTTTATTTTTTGTCACAAGTTAGCGGAAAATGATGATGATTTTATTTTTTTTATTTTTTCTTACAAAGTCTCAAATTCAACTAACTTGCGACAAAAAATAAAAAATTCTAGGAACTCACCATGCCCCTCACAGAATACCTTGGGGTGTCTTCTTTCCAAAATGGGGTCACTTGTGGGGTAGTTATACTGCCCTGGCAATTTAGGGGCCCAAATGTGTGAGAAGAACTTTGCAATCAAAATGTGTAAGAAATGACCGGTGAAATCCAAAAGGTGCACTTTGGAATATGTGCCCCTTTGCCCACCTTGGCAGCAAAAAAGTGTGACACATCTGGTATCGCCGTACTCAGGAGAAGTTGGGGAATGTGTTTTGGGGTGTCATTTTACATATACCCATGCTGGGTGAGAAAAATATCTTGGTCAAATGCCAACTTTGTATAAAAAAATTGGAAAAGTTGTCTTTTGCCAAGATATTTCTCTCATCCAGCATGGGTATATGTAAAATGACACCCCAAAACACATTCCCCAACTTCTCCTGAGTACGGCGATACCAGATGTGTCACACATTTTTGCTGCCAAGGTGGGCAAAGGGGCACATATTCCAAAGTGCACCTTTCAGATTTTGCAGGCCATTTTTTACACATTTTGATTGCAAGGTACTTCTCACACATTTGGGCCCCTAAATTGCCAGGGCAGTATAACTACGCCACAAGTGACCCCATTTTGGAAAGAAGACACCCCAAGGTATTCCGTGAGGGGCACGGTGAGTTCCTAGAATTTTTTATTTTTTGTCACAAGTTAGCGGAAAATGATGATTTTTCTTTTTTTTTCTTTTTTCCTTACAAAGTCTCATATTCCACTAACTTGCGACAAAAAATAAAAAATTCTAGGAACTCGCCATGCCCCTCACGGAATACCTTGGGGTGTCTTCTTTCCAAAATGGGGTCACTTGTGGCGTAGTTATACTGCCCTGGCAATTTAGGGGCCCATATGTGTGAGAAGTACTTTGCAATCAAAATCTGTAAAAAATGACCGGTGAAATCCGAAAGGTGCACTTTGAAATATGTGCCCCTTTGCCCACCTTGGCAGCATAAAAGTGTCACACATCTGGTATCGCCGTACTCAGGAGAAGTTGGGGAATGTGTTTTGGGGTGTCATTTTACATATACCCATGCTGGGTGAGAGAAATATCTTGGCAAAAGACAACTTTTCCCATTTTTTTATACAAAGTTGGCATTTGACCAAGATATTTTTCTCACCCAGCATGGGTATATGTAAAATGACACCCCAAAACACATTGCCCAACTTCTCCTGAGTACGGCGATACCAGATGTGTCACACTTTTTTGCTGCCAAGGTGGGCAAAGGGGCACATATTCCAAAGTGCACCTTTCGGATTTTGCAGGGCATTTTCTACACATTTTGATTGCAAAGTTCTTCTTACACATTTGGGCCCCTAAATTGCCAGGGCAGTATAACTACGCCACAAGTGACCCCATTTTGGAAAGAATATGAGACTTAGTAAGAAAAAAACAAAAACAAACAAAAAATTTCCGCTAACTTGTGCCAAAAAAAATGTCTGAATGGAGCCTTACCAGGGGGGGGGGGGGGGGGGGGTGATCAATGACAGGGGGGTGATCACCCATATAGACTCCCTGATCACCCCCCTGTCATTGATCACCCCCCCCTGTAAGGCTCCATTCAGACATCCGCATGATTTTTTACGGATCCATGGATACATGGATCGGATCCACAGAACGCATGCGGACGTCTGAATGGAGCCTTACAGGGGGGTTATCAATGACAGGGGGTGATCAGGGTAATCGGGGTGATCACCCCCCTGTCACTGATCACCCCCCCTGTAAGGCTCCATTCAGACATCCGCATGATTTTTTACGGATCCATGGATACATGGATCGGATCCACAGAACGCATGCGGACGTCTGAATGGAGCCTTACAGGGGGGTTATCAATGACAGGGGGTGATCAGGGTGATCACCCCCCTGTCACTGATCACCCCCCCTGTAAGGCTCCATTCAGACATCCGCATGATTTTTTACGGATCCATGGATACATGGATCGGATCCACAGAACGCATGCGGACGTCTGAATGGAGCCTTACAGGGGGGTTATCAATGACAGGGGGTGATCAGGGTGATCACCCCCCTGTCACTGATCACCCCCCCTGTAAGGCTCCATTCAGACATCCGCATGATTTTTTACGGATCCATGGATACATGGATCGGATCCACAGAACGCATGCGGACGTCTGAATGGAGCCTTACAGGGGGGTTATCAATGACAGGGGGTGATCAGGGTGATCACCCCCCTGTCACTGATCACCCCCCCTGTAAGGCTCCATTCAGACATCCGCATGATTTTTTACGGATCCATGGATACATGGATCGGATCCACAGAACGCATGCGAACGTCTGAATGGAGCCTTACAGGGGGGTTATCAATGACAGGGGGTGATCAGGGTAATCAGGGTGATCACCCCCCTGTCACTGATCACCCCCCCTGTAAGGCTCCATTCAGACATCCGCATGATTTTTTACGGATCCATGGATAGGATCCACAAAACGCATGCGGACGTCTGAATGGAGCCTTACAGGGGGGTTATCAATGACAGGGGGGTGATCAGGGAGTGTATATGGGTGATCACCCGCCTGTCATTGATCACCCCCTGTAAGGCTCCATTCAGACGTCCGCATGTGTTTTGCGGATCCGATCCATGTATCCATGGATCCGTAAAAATCATGCGGACGTCTGAATGGAGCCTTACAGGGGAGTAATCAATGACAGGGGGGTGATCAATGACAGGGGGTGATCAGGGAGTGTATATGGGTGATCACCCGCCTGTCATTGATCACCCCCCTGTAAGGCTCCATTCAGACGTCCGTATGCTTTTTGCGGATCCGATCCATGTATCCGTGGATCCGTAAAAATCATACGGACGTCTGAACGGAGCCTGACAGGGGGGTGATCAATGACAGGGCGGTGATCAATGACAGGGGGGTGATCAGGGAGTTTATATGGGGTGATCATGGGTGATCGGGGGTTTATAAGGGGTTAATAAGTGACGGGGGGGGGGGTGTAGTGTAGTGTGGTGTTTGGTGCGACTGTACTGACCTACCTGAGTCCTCTGGTGGTCGATTCTAACAAAAGGGACCACCAGAGGACCAGGTAGGAGGTATATTAGACGCTGTTATGAAAACAGCGTCTAATATACCTGTTAGGGGTTAAAAAATTCGGATCTCCAGCCTGCCAGCGAACGATCGCCGCTGGCATGCTGGAGATCCACTCGCTTACCTTCCGTTCCTGTGAGCGCGCGCGCCTGTGCGCGCGCGTTCACAGGAAATCTCGGCTCTCGCGGGAGGACGCGTATATGCGTCCACCCAGAAGAGCAGGACCGCCGGCAGGACGCAATCCTGCGTACGGCGGTCCTGAGGTGGTTAAACATACAATGTCAAAATTTTTACAGTAAACACAGACATTTAACATATCCCCTGATAGCTCAAGTCTGAGTGCATATTATTAGGTGAATGGCACTCAGACTACACAAATACAATAAAATCAACATGGAGCCAAAGTCTTTAATTTCACGAACAGGCTCCATGGCATAGCTATCTGGGTACCCTCATATAACATACCATACAATTCCAAAGACAGATGGTTCTGTCACATATATTAATTGCACAACTCGCCGGTATGGATCCCAAAAAGGATATTCTACAACAGGCATGCTCAACCTGAGGCCCTCCAGCTGTTGTAAAACTACAACTCCCATAATGCCCTGCTGTAGACTGATAGCTGTAGGCTGTTCGGGCATGCTGGGAGTTGTAGTTTTGCAACAGCTGGAGGGCCACAGGTTGAGCATGCCTGTGGGGGTCAAACAGCTGTTTGAAAAGGCAAAGGTGCTCCTGTCAGCGCCGTACTTTGTACAGCGGCTGTGCTTGGTATCACACTCAGCCCCATTCACTTCTATGGGGATGGGCTGCTTCTAGACCATTTGATCAATAAACGTGTTATCACTCAGTCTATCAGATACTGATGACCTATACAGTGTATATGTATGAAAATCTCGAATACCCCTTTTATGTAATATAACGGCTGCATGGACAATATGAACACTAATGTGACAGTTTTTTGGGGGCTTTTATCTGAGTCTGTGAAAGTCCTTAAACGTGTCACAATCAACTTGCTATATTATTGATCAGTGTTCATCACCAGGCAGATATCTGCCCATGTAAGGGATCCGAAGATTGATGGACTCCACATACGGTATCCTCTCTGGTAACAATGTCTGACTTTAGAAAGTGATACTTGTCTATCATATTTTGCTCCCTGGTCATCAGCATTCCTCATAGCACCATCTATCAATCCTCCAAAGAATCTCTTTTTTGTTCTCCTAATAGATCTAACTGTAAGAAACTTTAATGACTTATTTAATTCATGGGATACAAATATTTAAAGGATGGTAGTATTTATTCTTGTCTTCTACCTGGTGATGTACGGGGCCGGTGGTCCTCCATCATGATGTCCTTGTATAGATCCTTGTGTCTTTTTAAATACTCCCACTCCTCCATGGAGAAAGAGACAGTGAAATCATGACACCTTATAGGAACCTGACACACACAATGATACAGTCACCAACCAGACAACTCCCATGGTGTTACCATACAATGTGTAAGAATTCCCAGTAGTGCTCACCTCTCCAGTCAGAAGCTCTGTGATCTTACTGGCGAGTTCTCTGATTTTCTGGTCATTAATTTCCCCTTGTATTAGGGAGTGAGGTGGAGGCTCTGTGCTTGTGCTCAGGATTCTTCCCCATCCTTCAGACACAGGGGCCTGACAGCTCTCACTAGTTGTCTTCTTCACTACTGTGTAATCCTACTTATTGAGGGACACATTAATGAATACTCCTAAACTCTTCAGGCATATCCATGTAACATAGAAAACAATTATATAATTTGAGGTCCTTTCCAGAATCCCTCACCTCTCCAGTAAGATGAAGGAGAATCTCTAGGGCAAGGTTTTGTATCCTCTCTGCAATCATCTTCCTCTCCCTATCCATCCTTAATCCTTCCACAATCAGAAAAATTATAGACGATAACCACTGATCTGAATGACAAGAAGATAATACAATGTAAAAAAATAATAATAATCCTATGTGAAAATAATACAATTAACCAAGATCTGAACAAATATTAAAGTATAGATGTTGTGTTTTCTCCTTTTATATATGGACGGGAACATTCGTTGAATAACTTGTCAATGCAGTACCATGTTTGAGGACAAAGCACCGTTGTACCTTTAAATGACCCTCAGCAAATCACTGGCTATGGTGGTGATGCCCGTATGTGTGTCACATGATTACTATAGACCAGTGGTAGCGAACCTATGGCACGGGTGCCAGAGGCGGCACTCAGAGCCCTTTCCGTGGGCACCTGCACCCTGGAAAAAGTCTATGGTGTATCAATATGCCTTAGACTTTTCCTGTCATTTATCAGGGCAGGGCGCACTATGAACAGTACAGGCAGCGCACTAAATGCAGGCAGGCGATTATAGCTAAATGATACAGTACATGGAAGATTTACTATACTGGTATTCAGGGTAAATTGCTGTGTTGGCACCTTGCGATAAATAAGTGGGTTTGGGGTTGCAGTTTGGGCACTCAGTCTGTAAAAGGTTCACCATCACTGCTATAGACTATCCTGGGCCTCAGTGGTTACATGATAAGCATGCAGTGTGTCAGTACAACAAATTGTCATTGCAGCAATCTAAACAAACTGAAGGAGGACCTGTTTGATTTATTTTCAGATCACAGATTTTGAAAGCTAGACAATTCTATTACATAGACACTATGGAAAACTTTATTACAAGCTATGTACACCTTCAAGGGCATTTTTTTTAAAGTATTTTACTCATTTTTGCCTAAAATAATTTTTCAATTCGTCTTTATTATCTGGAACCCTGAAAGGACATAGTAATTGCCGCCTCCCCTCCCGTGAGGAAATAATTACTGGAGGCTAGGTCTGCCAAAGGCCTGACATCTCGATTATATCAATTTATAATTGACGCCAATCTCCCCTCAACCCCCTTGGTGGTAAAGGGAAAATGGGAATAGGATGTTGGGACAATATCTCAAGAACAATGGAATGACATTCTGGCTTTAACTACTACTCTTGCACTGAACGAATCTCAGAGACTATCTCAGCTATACTTGCTACACAGAGTGTATAGAACCTCCAAACTTCTATTTAAAATAGGTGTACGACCGGACTCCACATGCCCTCGTTGTGGCTCAACAGAAGCGACACTGCTTAACATGGTTTGGGATTGACAAAAATTGGGAAAATATTGGGAAGAGATACGAGACATCATAGCTGTAATGACTCCCATAAGATTACCCAATGACCCCAGAGTCTATGTGTTAGGTAAACTGAATTCTCCTGGAATAGATGATAAAACATCTCTATGTATTCATATCTCTATGTTGTTCCAGGCGAGGGTTTTAATTACTAAGCATTGGATACGGGTAATCCACCCAACAGACAGGAATATATAAATCGGTTGAATACAGTTTTTCGCTTCGAAAGAGGGGTCTATGTTAAGAGAAAACGTCCAAACAAATTCCTGTCAATATGGAAGGGCTGGCTAGAAACCGAGAACTTGGCTTTATTAGCACTGACAAGGGATTGCCTAAGAGGACAACTGTCCCTACTGGGCCATTTACCTTAGCTCAAGCTATGTACTAGTGAAGATAGTGTGCTCACTTTAGTATTAGTTTACATTGACATGACCTTTTTGAGGTATGATTAATAAATAAAAAAGGTATAATTATCTCTCTGCAGGGTAACGCAAGGGAGGGGACATGGCGTGGGCAGGGAAGGGCTGGCAGGCCTGTCTCATTCACCATTTTCTACGCCTGTTTTAGGTGTAGAAAATGTTCTAAATGTAAGACAGCTAGGAAGCCATCTATATCATGTCCCTATGTCTCAAATGTCTCAAATCTGCATTATCAGACTCCTTTCCTCTACATTGTGGCACCCATCAAGGGTGACTCTTATGTATTATTTCAGTGGAGCCCCTTGCAGAACTGCTTCTTCCAATTCAAGTGAATAGGATGCAGAATCTGTATTTACACCTGCGTTCTCTTCAAACGGCATACACTGCATTCTCTTCAAACAGCTGAGCAGCGGGGCTGCTGGGAGTTGTACCCCCATCAATCTGATATTGATGACCTATCCTGAAGATAGGTTGTTAATTTTGGAAACCAGACAACCCCTTTAATAAAGGTACTTTCTGTGATACTCCCGGGCATATGGTTTGGTGTCAAGATCCTTATAGTCTTATAGTTACTGCCTTACTTGATTATATGATTGTTGCAGTCATGATATGTATCTTAGCACTGCTTTTATATTCCCATGAAGTTTGTTCTAATAAAATATTTTCCTGAATTAAAAACAGGGGATGTGCTACCAACATTATAAGGGTTTTCCAAGATTTTCATACTGATGAACTATCCTCAGGATAGGTCATCAGTTCCCGATTGGTGGGGGTCAAACAGCTGTTTGAAAAGGCAAAGGCGCTCCTGTCAGTGCCGTACTTTGTACAGCGGCTGTGCTTGGTATCACACTAAGCCCCATTCACTTCTATGGGGATGAGCTGCTCCTAGACCATTTGATCAATAAACGTGTTATCACTCAGTCTAGGAAAAGCAGAGAGAAGGCCACGGCACTACTGCGAGCCCGCCTCCTCTTGAAAATTCATTGGTGGCCAGTGGTTATACCAGACTGTCAGCACATTGCTGACACTCTGGTATAAATGGCTGACATCTGTGCAGATGTCACCCGTTTAACCCTTTCCATACCGCTATCCGTACGGACCGCTGTATGGAAAAGGTTAACTGTCAGGGTCAGGGAGCTCCCTCTCTCTCCCACCGGGGGGCTGCTGTGCCTTTGCAGCCCCAAGACCGGATGGGGTCACAGAGGTAGGGAGCCCCCCTCCTTACCCTTCCCCGTCTGCGAAGTTGTGGCCACAACTGAGCAGACGGGGAAGGTTCCCATGGCAACAGGACGCCTTCTCAGGCATCCTGCTGTCCATGGTGCTGAACAGATCTGTGCTAAAGGCATAGATCTGTTCAGACAAAGTGTACTGTACTGTATTATACAGACATCAGACCCACTGGATCTTCAAGAACTAAGTGGGTCTGGGTCAAAAAAAATTGTAAAACAAAATAGTGAAAAAAGTAAAGATAAAAAAAACACATTTATCACAGAATAAAAAAATTAAATAAAAATACACTACACATATTAGGTATTGCCGCGTCCGTAACGACCTGGTCTATAAAATGGTCATTTTACTTTCCCCGCACGGTGAACGCCATAAAAAAAAAAGGTAATAAAAGTGATTTAAAAAGTCGCATGTACGCCAAAATAGTAACAATCAAACGGTCATCTCATCCCACAAAAATCATACCCTACCCAAGATAATCGCCCAAAAACTGAAAAAACTATGGCTCTTAGACTATGGAAACACTAAAACATGATTTTTTTTGTTTCAAAATGAAATCATTGTGTAAAACTTACATAAATAAAAATAAAGTATACATATTAGGTATTGCCGCGTCCGTATCGACTGGCTCTATAAAAATATCACATGACCTAACCCCTCAGGTGACCACCGTAGAAAAAGAAAAATTAAAATTGTGTAAAAAAAGCTATTTTTGTTATCTTACGTCACAAAAACTGTAATAGCAGTGTAATTCCCCAAAAAGGTAATAAAAGTGATAAAAGTCGCATGTACGCCAAAATAGTGCCAATCAAATCATCATCTCATCCCACAAAAAAATTAGATCCTACCTAAGATAATCGCCCCAAAACTGAAAAAACTATGGCTCTCAGACTATGGAGACACTAAAACATTATTTTTTTGTTTAAAAAATGAAATCATTGTGTAAAAATTACATAAATAAAAAAATTTAATTCATATTAGGTATCGTCGCGTCCGTGACAACCTGCTCTATAAAAATACCACATGATCTAACCTGTCAGATGAATGTTGTAAATAACAAAAAAAACTGTGAAAAAAGCCATTTCTTGTTATCTTGCCTCACAAAAAGTGTGATATAGAGCCACCAAAAATCATATGTACCCTAAACTAGTACCAACAAAACTGCCACCCTATCCCGTAGTTTCTAAAATGGGGTAACTTTTTGGGAGTTTCTACCTTCCAAAAACCGTATGGCATTCCTTTCCTTCTGCGCTCTGCCGTGTGCCCGTACAGCAGTTTACGACCACAGATGGGGTGTTTCTGTAAACTACAGAATCAGGGCCATAAATAATGAGTTTTTTTTGGCTGTTAACCCTTGCTTTGTAACTGTAAAAAAAATATTAAAATGGAATATCTGCCCAAAAAGTGAAATTTTGAAATTGTATCTCTATTTCCATTAAATCTTGTGCAACACCTAAAGGGTTAACAAAGTTTGTAAAATCAGTTTTGAATACCTTGAGGGGTGTAGTTTCTTAGATGGGGGTCACTTTTATGGAGTTTTTACTCTAGGGGTGCATCAGGGGGGCTTCAAATGGGACATGGTGTCAAAAAAACAAGTCCAGCAAAATCTGCCTTCTAAAAACCATACGGCGCACCTTTCCCTCTACGCCCTACTGTGTGCCCGTACAGTAGTTTACGGCCACATATGGGTTGTTTCTGCAAACTACTAAATCGGGGCAATAAATATTGCATTTTGTTTGGCTGTTAACCCTTGCTTTGTTACTGGAAAAAATGGATTAAAATGGAAAATTTGCCAAAAAATCTAAATTCTGAAATTTTAACACCATTTGCCATTAACTCTTGTGGAACATGTAAAGAGTTAACAAAGTTTGTCAAATCAGTTTTTAATACCTTGAGGGGTGTAGTTTATAGAATAGGGTCATTTTTGGGTCGTTTCTATTATGTAAGCCTCGCAAAGTGACTTCAGACCTGAACCCTAAAAATTGGGTTTTTGAAAATTTAAGAAAAAATCCAAGATTTGCTTCTAAACTTCTAAGCGTTGTAACATCCCCAAAAAATAAAATATAATTCCCAAAATGATCCAAACATGAAGTAGACATATGGGGAATGTAAAGTAATAACTATTTTTGGAGGTATCACTATGTATTATAGAAGTAGAGAAACTGAAACTTGGAAATTTGCAATTTTTTACAAATTTGGGGTAAATTTGGTATTTTTTTAATAAATAAAAAGGATTTTTTTTACTTCATTTTACCAGTGTCATGAAGTACAATATGTGATGAAAAAACAAACAATCTCAGAATGGCCTGGATTAGGGGTGAGCGAACCCGAACTGTATAGTTCGGGTTCGTACCGAATTTTGGGGTGTCCGTGACACAGACCCGAACCCGAACATTTTCGTAAAAGCCCGGGTTGGGGTTCGGGTTCGGTGTTCGGTGCTTTCTTGGCTCTTTTTGAAAGGCTGCAAAGCAGCCAAGTCAACAAGCGTCATACTACTTGCCCCAAGAGGCCATCACAGCCATGCCTGCTATTGGCATGGCTGTGATTGGCCAGTGCAGCATGTGACCCAGCCTCTATTTAAGCTGGAGTCACGTAGCGCCGCACGTCACTCTGCTCTGATCAGTGTAGGGAGAGGATGCAGCTGCTGCTGTTAGGGCGAGATTAGGCAGGGATTTACTCAGCAAAAACACTTAATGAAGTGATCGATCTACAGCTGTGAATCATTCAACTTCTGCTATTTAATTGCTCACTGTTTTTAGGCTGCCCAGAGCGTTTTTCTGTCACTTTTTTCTGGGGTGATCGGCGGCCATTTTGTGTCTTGTGGTGCGCCAGCACAAGCTGCCACCAAATACATTTAACCATCAATAGTGTGTTTTTTTTTTTTTTGCTATATCCTACATCAGGTGCTTGGCTGTGCTTGCTATTTTATTGAGGGGTGAAATACAATTGCCAAAATAGCAGTACCCTAAATCTGGTGTTTCAGCTGTGGCTAGCCAATTGTAATACTGTCTGCTGTCTGGCAAAGGATATATTTTTGTTCTGGGTTGAAATACAATTCCCAACTTAGCAATTCCCTAAATCAGTGGTTTCTGCTGTATCAGGCCAAGTTTAAATCTATCCATAAAAGGGTATATTACATTGAAGGTGCGGATAGGGTCATCCTCAATAACTTCACGCTACCGTGCATTTCCAAGTCTAATTCTGTCTGTAAAAGGGATACCTAAATACTAGGCCTACAATTTATATTCAGCTAAATCTGTCGTTACTGCTGTGCCTCTATTAGTGTAATACGGTACCTGAATAGATAGCCATATAGTGTTAGGTGCCTGTAAAAAAAGGCCTGAATTTGAATTCAATACATTGGGCAAATAATTTTTTTCTTATTGTGGTGAACGGTAACAATGAGGAAAACATCTAGTAAGGGATGTGGACATGGTCGTGGTGGTGTTAGTGGACCCTCTGGTGCTGGGAGAGGACATGGCCATTCTGCCACAGCCACACGTCCTAGTGAACCAACTACCTCAGGTCCCAGTAGCCGCCAGAATTTACAGCCATATTTGGTGGGGCCCAATGCCGTTCTAAGGATGGTAAGGCCTGAGCAGGTACAGGCATTAGTCATTTGGGTGGCCGACAGTGGATCCAGCACGTTCACATTATCTCCCACCCAGTCTTCTGCAGAAAGCACACAGATGGCGCCTGAAAACCAAGCCCATCAGTCTGTCACATCACCCCAAGGCATATCAGGGAAACTGTCTGAGCCTCAAGTTATGCAGCAGTCTCTTATGCTGTTTGAAGACTCTGCTGGCAGGGTTTCCCAAGGGCATCCACCTAGCCCTTCCCCAGCGGTGGAAGACATAGAATGCACTGACGCACAACCACTTATGTTTCCTGATGATGAGGACATGGGAATACCACCTCAGCACGTCTCTGATGATGACGAAACACAGGTGCCAACTGCTGCGTCTTTCTGCAGTGTGCAGACTGAACAGGAGGTCAGGGAGGAAGACGATGCAGGGGACGATGAGATCCTAGACCCCACATGGAATGAAGGTCGTGCCACTGACTTTCAGAGTTTGGAGGAAGAGGCAGTGGTGAGACCGAGCCAACCGCGTAGCAAAAGAGGGAGCAGTGGGCAAAAGCAGAACACCCGCCGCCAAGAGAGTCCATCTGCTACTGGCCACCGTCATCTGGGACCAAGCACCCCAAAGGCAACTTTAAACAATGTAGCAGTTCTTCAAACAATGTGCTGACGACAAGACCCGAGTGGTTTGCACGCTGTGCCATCAGAGCCTGAAGCGAGGCATTAACGTTCTGAACCTTAGCACAACCTGCATGACCAGGCACCTGCATGCAAAGCATGAACTGCAGTGGAGTAAACACCTTAACAACAAGGAACTCACTCAGGCTCCCACTGCTACCTCTTCTGCTGCAGCTGCCTCGGCCTCTTCTGCTGCTGCCGCCTCGGCCTCTTCCTCCGCCTCTGGAGGAACGTTGGCACCTGCCGCCCAGCAAACAGAGGATGTACCACCAACACCACCACCTCTGTCACCAAGCATCTCAACCATGTCACACGGCAGCGTTCAGCTCTCCATCTCACAAACATTTGAAAGAAAGCGTAAATTCCCACCTAGCCACCCTCGATCCCTGGCCCTGAATGCCAGCATTTCTAAACTACTGCCTATGAAATGCTGTCATTCAGGCTGGTGGACACAGACAGCTTAAAACAGCTCATGTCACTTGCTGTCCCACAGTATGTTGTTCCCAGCCGCCACTACTTCTCCAAGAGAGCCGTGCCTTCCCTGCATAACCAAGTATCTGATAAAATCAAGTGTGCACTGCGCAACGCCATCTGTGGCAAGGTCCACCTAACCACAGATTTGTGGACCAGTAAGCACGGCCAGGGACGCTATATCTCCCTAACTGCACACTGGGTAAATGTAGTGGCCTGCTGGGCCCCAGGCGAAGAGCTGTTTGGCGCACGTCCTTCCGCCGCCAAGGATCGCAGGGCAACATTCTTTGCCTCCTCCTCCTACTCGGCTTCCTCCTCCTCTTCTTCCACCTGCTCATCCAGTCAGCCACACACCTTCACCACCAACTTCAGCACAGCCCGGGGTAAACGTCAGCAGGCCATTCTGAAACTCATATGTTTGGGGGACAGGCCCCACACAGCACAGGAGTTGTGGCGGGGTATAGAACAACAGACCGACGAGCGGTTGCTGCCGGTGAGCCTCAAGCTGGGCCTGGTGGTGTGCGATAATGGGCGAAATCTCGTTGCAGCTCTGGGACTAGCCGGTTTGACGCACATCCCTTGCCTGGCACATGTGCTGAATTTGGTGGTGCAGAAGTTCATTCACAACTACCCCGACATATTATGTCAGAGCTGCTGCATAAAGTGCGGGCCGTCTGCGCGCTTCCGGCGTTCACATCCTGCCGCTGCTCGCCTGTCTGCGCTACAGCGTAACTTTGGCCTTCCCGCTCACCGCCTCATATGCAACGTGCCCACCAGGTGGAACTCCACCTTGCACATGCTGGACAGACTGTGCGAGCAGCAGCAGGCCATAGTGGAGTTTCAGCTGCAGCACACACGGGTCAGTCGCACTGCGGAACAGCACCACTTCACCACCAATGACTGGGCCTCCATGCGAGACCTGTGTGCCCTGTTGCGCTGTTTTGAGTACTCCACCAACATGGCCAGTGGAGATGACACCATTATCAGTGTTACAATACCACTTCTATGTCTCCTTGAGAAAACACTTAGGGCGATGATGGAAGAGGAGGTAGCCCAGGAGGAGGAGGAGGAGGAGGAGGAGGAAGAGGGGTCATTTTTAGCACTTTCAGGCCAGTCTCTTCAAAGTGACTCAGAGGGAGGTTTTTTGCAACAGCAGAGGCCAGTTACAAATGTGGCCAGCCAGGGCCCACTACTGGAGGACGAGGATGAGGAGGAGGTGGAGGAGGATGAGGATAAAGCATGTTCACAGCGGGGTGGCACCCAACGCAGCTCGGGCCCATCGCTGGTGCGTGGCTGGGGGGAAACGCAGGTCGATGACGATACGCCTCCCACAGAGGACAGCTTGTCCTTACCTCTGGGCAGCCTGGCACACATGAGCGACTACATGCTGCAGTGCCTGCGCAACGACAGCAGAGTTGACCACATTTTAACGTGTGCGGACTACTGGGTTGCCACCCTGCTGGATCCCCGGTACAAAGACAATGTGCCCACCTTACTTCCTGCACTGGAGCGTGATAGGAAGATGCGCGAGTACAAGCGCACATTGGTAGACGCGCTACTGAGAGCATTCCCAAATGTCACAGGGGAACAAGTGGAAGCCCAAGGCGAAGGCAGAGGAGGAGCAAAAGGTTGCCAATGCAGCTGTGTCACGGCCAGCTCCTCTGAGGGCAGGGTTAGCATGGCAGAGATGTGGAAAAGTTTTGTCAACACGCCACAGCTAACTGCACCACCACCTGATACGGAACGTGTTAGCAGGAGGCAACATATCACTAACATGGTGGAACAGTACGTGTGCACACCCCTCCATGTACTGACTGATGGTTCGACCCCATTCAACTTCTGGGTCTCCAAATTGTCCATGTGGCCACAGCTAGCCTTTTATGCCTTGGAGGTGCTGGCCTGCCCGGTGGCCAGCGTTTTGTCTGAACGTGTATTCAGCACGGCAGGGGGCGTCATTACAGACAAACGCAGCTGCCTGTCTACAGCCAATGTGGACAAGCTGACGTTCATAAAAATGAACCAGGCATGGATCCCACAGGACCTGTCCGTCCCTTGTCCAGATTAGACATTAACTACCTCCCCTTAACCATATATTATTGTACTCCAGGGCACTACCTCATTCAATCCTCTTTTTATTTTCATTTTACCATTATATTGCAGGGCAACCCAAAGTTGAATGAACCTCTCCTCTGTCTGGGTGCCGGGGCCTAAAAATATCTGACAATGGCCTGTTCCAGTGGTGGGTTACATAAAGCCTGATTCTCTGCCATAAGACCTCTCTCCAATTGATATTGGCTATTTTTAATTTATTTTATTTTAATTTTAATTCATTTCCCTATCCACACTTGTTTGCAGGGGATTTACCTACATTTTGCTGCCTTTTGCAGCCCTCTAGCCCTTTCCTGGGCTATTTTACAGCCTTTTTAGTGTTCGGGTCCCCATTGACTTCAATGGGGTTCGGGGCGAAGTTCGGGTCGAGTTCGGATCCCGAACATGAACATTTCCGGGAAGTTCGGCCGAACTTCTTTTTTTTTTAAATTGATTATCTTTATTAATTAATATATCGAAACATTACAAATAGAAGAAAAAAAAATACAATTTCTCCCCAACCCCAATTCCCTAAAGAAACCCTCCCCTCCCCCCCTACCTGTGGTGCGTCAAAATAAGACCTTTATCATTGAGGAAATTAAACACAACTAATCAAGTTCTCCAACCACCCCATATCTTAATCCACTTCTCCTCAGCTTCCCTCTGTTTATACATAATTTTCTCATAATTTTTTACCTTAGCAATTAGATTTATCCATGTAATTATATCTGGAGTATATCGAGCAAACCAGGTTCGACTGACCAGCACTCTGGCCAACATCAATATCCTACTCAGGAGGATCTTTTGATACTTATGATTATTTAATTTGGAGAGATCATTAAGCACGAATACTTGTGGTTCAAAAGGGATTCGTATTTTTAGTTTATACATAATACAATTATTTATAGTATTCCAGAAGTTTGTGAGTTCTGGACAAGTCCATATCATATGAAGAAAATCCGCTCCTACGGTATCGCATTTGGGGCAGTTAGACGTGTCTCTTAATCCACATTTATTCATCCATAAAGGAGTAATATATAGTCTATGGCAAATATAAAATTGTATTAAAACATGGTTGAAGTTCTGGGATAGCGAGACTAGGTTCCCAAAAATATTCTCCCACCCTTCTATTTGTAAATTCGGACAATCCACCTCCCACGCTTTTTGTCCTGGTGACTGTGTATCACTAAACCGTGCCTTAAGTAATGACTTATATATATTTGAAATTTTTATTCTGGACAGTGTACCCCCTACCCAATCATTCAAAAAAGACGAATTATCTATATCCAACACCAGTTTATCATCCAAACTGGATAGTACTGAGCGCAATTGAAAATACCTAAACCAGGAAAGGTTTGTTATACTGTGTGTCATCTCTATAAACGGTTTAATTTCTCTATCTTTAACTACCTGTGAGATATACAGAATTTTATTCTTCTGCCAAAATGTGTCAGCTGCAATATCATCTAGCCTTTGTAAGTACAGATTATGCCAAAGAGGCGTAAATGTAAGTGAACCCTTGACCTTCAACCATGTCCTAGTTGTAGCCCACACTTTCAGGAGTAATTTTATGGTCTCTCTGTAGCCCCACTCATAACTCTTTAATAAACCAGATTCCAACAAGGTAAAAATATTATTATGGGCATGGCTAGTTACCAACTTCCCCAGCAATGCACTATTCTCTGATTCATAGCACCTCAATAACTGGGCTGCAATAAAGTACCCTTTAAAGTAAGGGAGATTTAAACCCCCGCACTCCACAGATTTATACAAATATTCCAGCTTTATTCGAACTCGCTTTCTTCCCCATATTAAATCATTAATTACCGTATTTATCGGCGTATAACACGCACAGGCGTATAACACGCACCTTCATTTTAAGAGGGAAATTTCAGGAAAAAAAGGGTAGCTCAGAACTTTTTTTTTATTAATATTATTACCACTTATAAGGTAAATAATGTAAAAGGATGACACTTATGGGGCTCTGTGGATGACACTTATGTCATCCACAGATCCCCATAAGTGTCATCTACAGATCCCCCATCAGATGGATCAGTGTGGAGAGAGGAGGCGGGGACACTCATGGCGGGGCCCGGTGCAGTGACTCTACTCTAATACACCGGGCCCCGCAACTGTTAAACATTCAATCTGATCTCTTGAAGACGCGCTGTACGGTACTTACTGTAGTACCGGAGGTATAACATTAAGACGGCGCAGACCGGCATCTCCCTCGGTCATGCGCCGCCTGTCTCAGCTCCCTCCTGATGCGCTGCCTGCCCCAGCTCCCTCCTCATGCGCCGCCTGCCCCAGCTCCCTCCTCATGCGCCGCCTGCCCCAGCTCCCTCCTCATGCGCCGCCTGCCCCAGCTCCCTCCTCATGCGCCGCCTGCCCCAGCTCCCTCCTCATGCGCCGCCTGCCTGCTTATCTCACTTTATGAATGAACAGGCAGGCGGCGCATGACAGAGTGAGCTGGGGCAGGCGCCGCATGACAGAGGGAGCTGGGACAGGCGGCGCATGAGGAGGGAGCTGCGGCAGGCGCTGCGCCGTCTTAATGTTATACCTCCGGTATGTAAAAACATGGCTTCTTAACATTATATCGGCGTATAACACGCATACATCATTTTCCCCCTATTTTCAGGGGGAAAAAGTGCGTGTTATACGCCGATAAATACGGTATTCTTTCCATGAGTTTAAAATATTTGTCTTGTATCCAAATAGGTGTATTCCTGAGGACATAAAGAAATTGTGGTAGTATCACCATTTTAACTAGTGAAACTCGGTCAGCTCTGGATAGGGGAAGTCTCAGCCAGATCCCTATTTTAGCTCTAGTCCTTACCATTATGGGAATCAAATTGAGTTGTACAAAATTTTCAACCCGAGGTGATATAGTCAAACCCAAATATTGAAAAGTGTCAACAATGTCTAACTGTGTCACAAGAACCTCTTTCTGTGGCAGGGGGTCTATTGGCATCAAGCTGGTCTTGGCCCAGTTTATAAGAAGACCAGACACCTCACCAAATGCTTTAACCATTTGAATAATCCTAGGAAGAGTGATTTCCGTATGGTCTATAAAAAACAGAACATCATCCGCATATAAGGAGATACGGTCTTGTACTCCTAGCGTACCAAATCCTTTAACCTGATCATCCTGCCTGATGGCCATCGCAAGGGGTTCGATATAAATATCGAATAATAAGGGAGATAATGGACAGCCCTGCCGCGTGCCTCTTTTTAAATCAATACTACTACTCAGGATTCCATTAAGACTCAATTTTGCCCTTGGAGATCTATACAATAACTTAAGAGTACATATAAACTTTTCCCCAAAGCCCATCCTTGCCAGAACCTTCCAGAGGAAGCGCCACTCCACCCTGTCAAAGGCCTTAGAGGCATCCAACGACAGGATGGAGCGAGCGGTCCCCCCAGGGGCCTGAATATTAGAAAAAAGCCGGTGTAGATTATGATGTGTGCCCTTGTTTTGAATAAAGCCACTCTGATCCGGATGGACAATAGAGGAAATGACCCTAGAAAGCCTTGTAGCCAGGACCCTCGCAAGAAGCTTTACATCTGCATTAAGCAGTGAGATTGGTCTATAAGATTCTAAATCTAAAGGGTCCTTGCCTTTTTTTGGAATTAATATTATTACAGCCTCCATCATTGAGTCTGGCAGCTTCCCATCCTCCATTGATTCAGAAAAGACCTCCAACAGTCTCGGGAGAATACAATCCCTATATTTACTATAGAATTCATATGGGAGCCCATCTGAACCAGGAGTGGAGTTAGCTGAGCATAATTTAATAGCTCCCTCAAGTTCCTGAATTGAGACCTCTAGTTCAAGTGCTTTCTTTTGTGTCTCAGTAATAGTTGGAAAGATGATCCTGTCAAGATAAAAATCTATCTTATCATCTGTGATGTTAGATTCGGCTTTATACAAATCAAGGAAATAGTCAACAAAGGCCTTCTCTACCGGGCCCTGTCTAGTGACCATCCTACCATCAATCAGTCGAACCTTATCTATATATTTTTTAGATTGTTGACTTGAAATTACTCTGGACAGGAATTTACCGGGTCGCCCTGACTCGGTAAAATATTTTTGCCCTTTAAAGAAAAGGCTCTGTTGGGCCTTGTCCAGTAAAAAATTAGAATATATTTGTGTGGCTCTTTGCATATTTTCCCTGTTCTGCTCCGTCTTATTAGTGTAAAAGGATTCTGTCGCCAGTGCTACACGTTCTTCTAGATTTTTCTGTTTTTTCCCATACTCCTTTTCGGTTCGCGATGTTACTAACCATCAATCCCCTCATATACGCCTTAAACGTATCCCATACCACTTGAATTTTTGCTGAGCCATAGTTATTATCCCAGAATCGGACAATTTCATTTTGAATTATTTCATGTGTCTTTATAACTGATAGCCAATGAGGATTTAGTCTAAAAGGAGGTTTTGATGTATATCCTTCCTGAGATAAGCAGAGTTCAAGTAGTAACGGAGAATGATCCGATATTGACCTCGTTTCATATTTCATTCGCTTTAGCAATTTCACATGTTTACTACTTATCAATGCAAGATCTATTCTGGACATTGATTTACCTGCTTTACTAAAGCATGAAAAAGCCCTCTTCCCCTGTCCTAAATATTCCCAAGCATCTTCGAAACCAGCCTCCAGGCAGAACCGTGCCAGGGGAGACCCCTGGAGCGGACTGTCACTCCTAGCACTCGTAGAGACCCTATCACATACAGGATCAATGACACAGTTAAAGTCGCCAATAATCAGTGTTGGACACTCTGGCCATTTATCCATAAATAATACCAAAGAATTAAGGACCGAAAAGGAAAATGGCGGTGGAATATAGACAAAGGCCAAAATACATATCCTCCCCCTTAACCTGCAATATAAAAAAATAAATCTCCCCTGTTGGTCGACAGAGGATGCCTCGCAGACAAAATCAATAAGTCTATGTATCAAGACAGTAACACCTCTCGAGTAATTAGAGAAGGTAGAATGATAAGTGTGCGCAGCCCATCCCCTGTCGACCACCCTAGAGGTCTCCTCAGTGAGGTGGGTCTCTAGGAGATATACTATTGCTGGTAAATGGACCTGAGTCAAGTCAAAAATCGCTTGTCTCTTTCCTCTATCCCCCAAACCACGTATATTCCAGGTAATAATTCTAGTCAACATTATCAACAGCGGTTAAGTGGGAAAAAAGGAGATGGAAAGGAAAAGATACAACAAAGGAAGTAAAAAAAAAAACACACCTATTTTGACGCACCACAGCCCAACCCCAACCCCAACCCCCCCCCCCACGTGCAGGTAATCTACCATGTATTGTAGTAGATTTCTTTCCTATGACCATCCCTCCCGCACTCCCCCCACTCGGCCACCCCCATTAGGAAGCGAAGAGAAATAAATTTAGGGGGATAAGCCCCTTATAACAATTATTATTCCCGCCAGATCATAGAACAGTTAAGTCATAGATTATTTCGATCAAGCCAGTCCGCGGCTTCTTCCGAAGTGTCAAAAAAAAGAGTTTTATCATTAAAAATAATCCGCAATTTTGCTGGGAATATAAGAGAATATTTAATGTCCCTTTCTCTTAGCCTCTTTTTGACAATCAAAAATGTGCGTCTCTTTTCTTGTATATCTTTTGAAAGATCTGGAAAAAAGGCCAATCTATTCCCGTTATATACAACCGGTGAGCATTCCCTCGCCCTTCTCAAAAGGATGTCTTTATCCCCTGTGGTCAATAACTTAACAAGAAATGTCCGAGGTTGTCTCCCTGGAATTGGTTTACCCCCTGGGACCCGATGAGCTCTTTCAATCATAAAAAAAGAGGAAAACGAATCTTTCCCAAAATTCTCAAAGATTAACTTCTGTATATATTGGGTTGGGTTCTTCTCTTCCGCACCCTCTGGAATCCCTATTATTCTCACATTGTATCTTCGTGACCTATCCTCAAGGTCCGCCACCTTTTTCTTCAAAAGGTTATACTCTAATTTAAATGTGGAGACTTCGGTATTTATTTTTTGGGATTCATTTTGTATCAGGGCAACGGAACTCTCAAGGTTGTTAACTCTGTCTCGCATTTTTGACAAATCGTCTTTTATTAGTCCCACATCAACTTGGATAAACCCAAGTTGGGTTGTGACAGCCTGTATTAAATCCCCATTTTGTTTAACCGCTAGCAATATTTCTTCTAACGGAGAGAAGTTGTCATTAGGGATAACTTCCCCCATTATACCATCTTCCTCTTCGGGGTATCTAGAGGCTTTTTGTGGTTCTAACTCAGTCATCTCCGGATCGTCATTTTTTTTTGTGACAGGTTCCTTTTGTGCGCCCCTGGTATTAACCCTCGGAGACCTCAGAAACTGGTCTATTTTTGTTGTTTCAGCAGTTTTGGACCCAGGTTTCTGACTTGAGAGGTCAGCCGAGCGCCTACTGGCTTTGGGAGCCATACCTTATTCCTGCTCTCTATATTTTTTTTTTTTTCTTTCCTTGTTCCGCCTCTTTCTTTCCTTTTGTATATGTGTCACTTCTTCTTCCTTTTTAGTTATTTATTATAATTTTTTTTTTTCCCTCTTTCTTCTTGTTTGTTCTCCTTTTCTTTTCTTTTGCTCCTTTTATATTTCTATGTGTTTTATGTTTTATATTTGTATTCACCTCCTTATTCTCTCTTAGAAATAAACCATATAAAAAGTAGATTACGTATACTCTAGTGCACTTTCATTCTTTTTAATTGGGTTCTTTAGTAGTTAGTATAGGAGGAAAAAGATCATAGGGAAGCCAGAGGAAACAAGCAGGAACATGGATGCAGGAACAAACAGGAACAATCTCACCAGCTTTTTCCGCTCCTTGACCACCGAGTGTTCACGAAGATCCCACCTGGATGTCCAAAAGAAGACCCCTCGATCCCAGGAATCTCTGAAGGGGAGGCAGAGCAAAAGGGAGTAGTGGCCGCCAGATAAAAACGCTAATGTCCAGGACAAGCGGAGCAGCCGACCTCACTCCTATAGCCACCACAATCGACCCCTACCACCGGGATCAAGGCCTGGCACACAGAGCAGAGGAGAAGAGCGCTATCACCGGCAAGAACCGGAGAGTCTGAAAGCGCACCCGCAGTCGAGGAATCCAGGATCCCAGGTGCAAGAGGAGCCAGCCAGCCGACTGCGCTCCAGATAATCCCCACGAGCTGAGTCCCAGAGGCGAGGCGGGAAAGGCAGGCGGACCAGAAGAGCCGGAGACATAAACAGCGCCGGGCAACAAGCGGAGTCAAGGGCTAGGGGAACAGCATACACCCCAGGTCCATGGAGGCAGGAACGGCCGCGGAGACGCCGAGAGCAGCAGGATAGCGAGGTAGCCGAGCCACGGGGAGAGAGGAGAGCGTGACGTACTACGTCTACGTCATCACGTCATGCTCCTTAGCGCTCGGTGGAACAGTACGTGTGCACACCCCTCCATGTACTGACTGATGGTTCGGCCCCATTCAACTTCTGGGTCTCCAAATTGTCCATGTGGCCACAGCTAGCCTTTTATGCCTTGGAGGTGCTGGCCTGCCCGGTGGCCAGCGTTTTGTCTGAACGTGTATTCAGCACGGCAGGGGGCGTCATTACAGACAAACGCAGCTGCCTGTCTACAGCCAATGTGGACAAGCTGACGTTCATAAAAATGAACCAGGCATGGATCCCACAGGACCTGTCCGTCCCTTGTCCAGATTAGACATTAACTACCTCCCCTTAACCATATATTATTGTACTCCAGGGCACTACCTCATTCAATCCTCTTTTTATTTTCATTTTACCATTATATTGCAGGGCAACCCAAAGTTGAATGAACCTCTCCTCTGTCTGGGTGCCGGGGCCTAAAAATATCTGACAATGGCCTGTTCCAGTGGTGGGTTACATAAAGCCTGATTCTCTGCCATAAGACCTCTCTCCAATTGATATTGGTTAATTTTAATTTATTTTAATTTTAATTCATTTCCCTATCCACACTTGTTTGCAGGGGATTTACCTACATTTTGCTGCCTTTTGCAGCCCTCTAGCCCTTTCCTGGGCTATTTTACAGCCTTTTTAGTGTTCGGGTCCCCATTGACTTCAATGGGGTTCGGGGCGAAGTTCGGGTCGAGTTCGGATCCCGAACCCGAACATTTCTGGGAAGTTCGGCCGAACTTCTTGAACCCGAACATCCAGGTGTTCGCTCCACTGTAGCCTGGATAAGTCAAAGCGTTTTAAAGTTATCAGCACTTTAACTGGTCAGATTTGCAAAAAATGGGCAAGTCCTTAAGGTGAAATAGGGCTGAGTTCTTAACCTCTTAAGGACATAGGGCGTACAGGTACGCCCTTGTGCCCTGGTACTTAAGGACACAGGGCGTACATGTACGCCCTGTGTATTTCTGATCACTGCCGTGCGGCTGGCAGTGATCGGAACCCGGTGCCTGCTCAAATCATTGAGCAGGCACCTAGGCTAAATGCGCCGGGGGGTCCCGTGACCCCCCCATGTCGGCGATCGCGGCAAACCGCAGGTCAATTCAGACCTGCGGTTTGCTGCGATTTCTGCAGTTTCTGATCCCCGCGGTCCCTGACCGCGGGCATCAGAAACTTTAGTATGCCGAAAATATATCTGTATCCCTCCCCCCTGCACCCCTTAGTGATTTTTGCCGGGTGGGAGGTGCAGGGGGAGGGTTGCGGGCGGTGCGGGCGGTGCGGCAGGCGGGATCGCGATCCCCCGCCCGCCTCCCATTGCGTAATCGTTGGCGTCTAGTGGGTATACCAGGGTGCCAGCACATTGCTGGCACCCTGGTATAAACGGCTGACATCGGTGATGCGATGTCAGCCGTTTAACCCTTTCCATACAGCGGTCCGTACGGACCGCTGTATGGAAAAGGTTAACAGCGCAGGGAGCTCCCTCCCTCTCCCATCGGGGGGCTGCTGTGCCTTTGCAGCCCCTCCGAATGGAGAGGGAGAGAGCCTCCAGGCAGCCCCCCAAGCCCCGTCCTTACCCTTCCCCGTCTGCGCAGTTCTGACCATAACTGAGCAGACGGGGAAGGTTCCCATGGCAACAGGACGCCTTCTCAGGCGTCCTGCTGTCCATGGTGCTGAACAGATCTGTGCGGAAAGGCATAGATCTGTTCAGACAAAGTGTAAAATACAGTACAGTACTATATATTGTACTGTACTGTATTATACAGACATCAGACCCACTGGATCTTCAAGAACCAAGTGGGTCTGGGTCAAAAAGAAAGTGAAAAAAAGTGAAAATAAAGCAAAAAATCAAAAAACACATTTATCACTGATTAAAAATTAAAAAAATGAAATTCCCTACACATGTTTGGTATCGTCGCGTCCGTAACGACCTGATCTATAAAACGGTCATGTTACTTTACCCAAACGGTGAACGACATAAAAATAAAAAATTAAAAACTATGATGAAATTGAAATTTTGCCCACCTTACTTCCCCAAAAAGTTAATAAAAGTGATCAAAAAAGTTGTATGTACTCCAAAATTGTAACAATCAAACCGTCATCTCATCCCGCAAAAATCATACCCTACCCAAGATAATCGCCCCAAAACTGAAAAAACTATGGCTCTTAGACTATGGAAACACTAAAACATGATTTTTTTTGTTTCAAAAATGAAATCATTGTGTAAAACTTACATAAATAAAAAAAAGTATACATATTGGGTATCGCCGCGTCCGTATCGACCGTCTCTATAAAAATATCACATGACCTAACCCCTCAGGTGACCACCGTAAAAAAAAAAAAAACAGTGTAAAAAAAGCAATTTTTTGTCATCTTACTTCACAAAAAGTGTAACAGCAAGCGATCAAAAAGTCATATGCACCCCAAAATAGTGCCAATAAAACCGTAATCTCATCCCGCAAAAAATGAGACCCTACTTGAGATAATCGCCCAAAAACTAAAAAAACTATGTCTCTTAGACTATGGAGACACTAAAACTTTTTTTTGTTTTAAAAATTAATTCATTGTGTAAAACTTACATAAATAAAAAAAATTGTATACATATTAGGTATTGCCGCGTCCGTGACAACCTGCTCTATAAAATTACCACATGATCTAACCTGCCAGATGAATGTTGTAAATAACAAAAAAAAAACGGTGCCAAAAAAGCTATTTCTTGTTACCTTGCCGCACAAAAAGTGTAATATAGAGCAACCAAAAATCATATGTACCCTAAACTAGTACCAACAAAACTGCCACCTTATCCCGTAGTTTCTAAAATGGGGTCACTTTTTTGGATTTTCTACTCTAGGGGTGCATCAGGGGGGCTTCAAATGGGACATGGTGTCAATAAAACCAGTCCAGCAAAATCTGCCTTCCAAAAACCGTATGGCATTCCTTTCCTTCTGCGCCCTGTCGTGTGCCCGTACAGCAGTTTACGACCACATACGGGGTATTTCTGTAAACTACAGAATCAGGGCCATAAATAATAAGTTTTGTTTGGCTGTTAACCCTTGCTTTGTAACTGGAAAAAAAATATTAAAATGGAAAATCTGCCAAAAAAGTGAAATTTTGAAATTGTATCTCTATTTTCCATTAAATCTTGTGCAACACCTAAAGGGTTAACAAACTTTGTAAAATCAGTTTTGAATACCTTGAGGGGTGTAGTTTCTTAGATGGGGTCACTTTTATGGAGTTTCTACTCTAGGGGTGCATCAGGGGGGCTTCAAATGGGACATGGTGTCAAAAAAACTGTCCAGCAAAACCTGCCTTCCAAAAACCATACGGCGCACCTTTCACTCTACGCCCCGCTGTGTGGCCGTACAGTAGTTTACGGCCACATATGGGGTGTTTCTGTAAACGGCAGAGTCAGGGCAATAAAGATACAGTCTTGTTTGGCTGTTAACCCTTGCTTTGTTAGTGGAAAAAATGGGTTAAAATGGAAAATTAGCCAAAAAAATGAAATTCTCAAATTTCATCCCCATTTGCCAATAACTCTTGTGCAACACCTAAAGGGTTAACGAAGTTTGTAAAATCAGTTTTGAATACCTTGAGGGGTGTTGTTTATAGAATGGGGTCATTTTTGGGTGGTTTCTATTATGTAAGCCTCGCAAAGTGACTTCAGAGCTGTAGTGGTCCCTAAAAATTGGGTTTTTGTAAATTTCTGAAAAATTTCAAGATTTGCTTCTAAACTTCTAAGCCTTGTAACATCCCCAAAAAATAAAATATCATTCCCAAAATAATTCAAACATGAAGTAGACATATGGGGAATGTAAAGGCATCACAATTTTTAGGGGTATTACTATGTATTACAGAAGTAGAGAAACTGAAACTTTGAAATTTGCTAATTTTTCCAAATTTTTGTTAAATTAGGTATTTTTTGGTGCAAAAAAAATATTTTTTTTAACTTCATTTTACCAGTGTCATGAAGTACAATATGTGACGAAAAAACAATCTCAGAACGGCCTGGATAAGTCAAAGCGTTTTAAAGTTATCAGCACTTATAGTGACACTGGTCAGATTTGCAAAAAATGGCCTGGTCCTAAGGTGTAAAAAGGCTGTGTCCTTAAGGGGTTAAGGGGTTAAACGTGTCACAATCAACTTGCTATATTATTGATCAGTGTTCATCACCAGGCAGATATCTGCCCATGTAAAGGATCCGAAGATTGATGGAATCCACATACGGTATCCTCTCTGGTAACAATGTCTGACTTTAGAAAGTGATACGTGTCTATCATATTTTGCTCCCTAGTCACCAGCATTCCTCATAGCACTATCTGTCCATCCTCCAAAGAATCTCTTTTTTTTTCTCCTAATAGATCTAACTGTAAGAAACTTTAGCGACTGAATTAATTCATGGGATACAAATATTTAAAGGATGGTAGTATTTATAATTGTCTTCTACCTGGTGATGTACGGGGCCGGTGGTCCTCCATCATGATGTCCTTGTATAGATCCTTGTGTCTTTTTAAATACTCCCACTCCTCCATGGAGAAATAGACAGTGAAATCATGACACCTTATAGGAACCTGACACACACAATGATACAGTCACCAACCAGACAACTCCCATGGTGTTACCATACAATGTGTAAGAATTCCCAGTAGTGCTCACCTCTCCAGTCAGAAGCTCTGTGATCTTACTGGCGAGTTCTCTGATCTTCTGGTCATTAATTTCCCCTTGTAATAGGGAGTGAGGTGGAGGCTCTGTGCTTGTGCTCAGGATTCTTCCCCATCCTTCAGACACAGGGGCCTGACAGCTCTCACTAGTTGTCTTCTTCACTACTGTGCAATCCTACTTATTGAGGGACACATTAATGAATACTCCTAAACTCTTCAGGCATATCCATGTAACATAGAAAACAATGATATAATTTGAGGTCCTTTCCGGAATCCCTCACCTCTCCAGTAAGATGAAGGAGAATCTCTCGGGCAAGGTTTAGTATCCTCTCTGCAATCATCTTCCTCTCCCTATCCATCCTTAATCCTTCCACAATCAGGAAAATGATAGACGATAACCACTGATCTGAATGACAAGAAGATAATACAATGTAAAAAACAAGAAAACAAAAAAAATCCTATGTGAAAATAATACAATTAACCAAGATCTGAACAAATATTAAAGTATAGATGTTGTGTTTTCTCCTTTTATATATGGACGGGAACATTAGTTGAATAACTTGTCAATGCAGTACCATGTTTGAGGACAAAGCACCGTTGTACCTTCAAATGACCCTCAGCAAATTACTGGCTATGGTGGTGATGCCCGTATGTGTGTCACATGATTACTATAGACCAGTGGTGGCAAACCTATGGCACGGGTGCCAGAGGCAGCACTCAGAGCCCTCTCTGTGGGCACCCGCACCCTGGAAAAAGTCTATGGTGTACCAATATGCCTTAGACTTTTCCTGCCATTTATCAGGGCAGGGCGCACTATGAACAGTACAGGCAGCGCACTGAATGCAGGCAGGCGATTATAGCTAAATTATACAGTACATGGAAGATATACTATACTGGTATTCAGGGTAAATTGTAAATTGCGATAAATAAGTGGGTTTTGGGTTGCAGATTTTGAAAGCTAGACAATTCTATTACATAGACACTATGGAAAACTTTATTACAAGCTATGTACACCTTCAAGGGCATTTTTTTTATTTATGTATTTTACTCATTTGCACCTAAAATAACTTTTAAATTGGTCTTTATTAAACATATTAAGCTGTTTTTCACAAAGGGTTAACTGTTTGCCTAGCTGTGTGAATGGTACTTTTATATTGTGCCAGTCATCTAATAAACATTATCCCTAAATTTCTTAAAGGGAACCTGTCACCAGTTTTATGGTGTCCTAACTAAGGGCAACATAAGTGACTGATTCTTTCAGCAAAATGCTGGGTCACTTTCTTTAATTGACCCAGTCAATCTGCCAACATCTTGTATTGAAAAGCTCCAGCTGATAATGATGAGTCATGAATATTCATGAGCTCCTGACTCTCCCCGCCTACCTGCTGCTGAATGACAGTTTGTTTCCATAGGAATCAGCAGCAGGTGGGCAGGGGAGTGGCTATAGCTCTGAATTAAATATACACTGGACTCGATGACCTCACGCCGGACTCGAATCAGCTCATTAGCATACGGCATGCGGCATCTTTGTGTGTATATTATGAGGTAACCATCTGTCACACCAGTAAGGGAATACATCTAAGGCACTTTTTAGTAGTTAATGATTGTATATAATTACTTACATTATAATCAAATATCCACATGACAGGTTCCCTTTAAGTCATAAACACTTATTTAATCCACATTCTTATTAGAAAGAGAAGAATTCAGCTATAATGAGTGTTTAGGAGGTCACAGATCAAAGATAAGGAGCCATCAGCTGAGCTGCTTGACAGCACACTACAGAAACTCAAGGCTGCATAGAGACAGGGCTTCCAAATTTTTAATAAACAGCTATTGAAAACCGGAGTTAGACTTACCCGCAATTCTGTTTCCTTGAATCCACCATGACGACTACACATGAGATTGACCCCTTGACCTCTTATTTTTTTAAAAAATTTTTTTTAGTATTACCTCATACTCCATTTTAGAATAATTTGGGGAGGGACTATACAAGCCGTTATGGTGGAATCAAGGAAACAGAATTACCAATAAGTCTAACTCCGGTTTTCCATTTCATCCACCATGACGGCTACACATGAGAACTACCAGATAACAGTAGGGTGGGCTACAGCTTGCAGAACAGTCTGGCCAAAGGTCAGGTCTGTAGAAGCAGAGACATTTAATCGATAATGTTTAATAAACGTATTTGTACTTGACCAAGTAGCAGCCCTACAAATTTTGTCAAGAGATACACTAGCTTTTTCAGCCCAGGAAGAGGCCATTGCCCTGGTGGAATGGGCTCTCATGTTAGAAGGGCCTGTAAAGCCATATATGGTTTCCAGTTTGCCTCTCCGGCACATTCCCTTAGATAGAATCATAAGGTGCCCCAAATGTCAGGAAAACGGCACCGATCTTTACCATGGAATATAGTCATGTCCAGAGACAAAGAGATTCTGGGCCTTAATTAAGAACCAGATTAAACGGCATCTAAAAGTAACAATACCTTGCACTTCTGAAACTGTCCTGTTTCATGTAGAACCAGAAAAAGTAAAACTGCCTCTGCTTATACATCTCTTCTTTCTCACTGCAAAAAGATGCTTATTCAGAGAGTGGCTAAAACCCAACACGCCCTCAATGACAGATGTATTTGTCCACACAAGATCTTGTTTTCTCGTGGAAAGAACGGAGAAGGAACAATACCAAGGGAGATTCATTGACACATTTTTCTGTAGATGGGAGGTCTTTATTGCAATAGCATTTAACAATAAGGAAATAAAGGAAATAATGACACCCTTTATATACTCAGAATGGTACCTGAAAAGAAAGACAGCAAATACTCTAAGCAAACTCCTGATAAAATAATTGGGGACTGTAAAGTTTGGTTAAATTTTGTGGAATAAGTGGTCGTGAGATGAGAGAAAGGGAAGATTGAAGGGGGGGGGGGGAGAGTTTCTCACTGTTGTCACGTTTCTCAATGTTTCAAATCAATGATCAATCTCTATTTGGTTATATAATATTACCTGTAATCAATGAAACACTGGACATTTTGTCCCTGTTTACCTAGATGCTTGTAAAGGTAAAATCTAATAAAAATGATATAAAAAAAATAAAAAAAAGAAGGCGGCGGCCCTTTAAGGCCCATTTGGGAGTAACAGGATATTGTGTTCTTTATCCAACATCCTATAGAGGCTTTGGAAACCTTCTTCCCCTTGTTTTGACCTGAAAACTGAATTAGGAGGTTATCGTCCTTTCTGAATTCCCTAGTGGCTGCCAGGTATTGGATAACTGTTTCCCTTACGTCTAGGAGATGGAAATGTTCTTCTGTCGGGTTTTGAGGATTCGGGGAAAAAGAAGGTAAGATTACCGTATTTTTCGCCGTATAAGACGCACCGGCGTATAAGACGCACCTAGGTTTTTGGGGAGGAAAATAAGAAAAAAAATATTTTTAACCAAAAGGTGTGCTGTGGGTTTGGAACTAGGTGGTCTGTGGATGGCACTATTACTGGGGATCTGTGGATGACGGACACTGTTATGGGGGGATCTGTGGATGACGGACACTGTTATGGGGGGATCTGTAGATGACGGACACTGTTATGGGGGGATCTGTGGATGACGGACACTTATGGGGGGATCTGTGGATGACGGACACTGTTATGGGGGGGAACTGTGGATGACGGACACTGTTATGGGGGGAACTGTGGATGACGGACACTGTTATGGGGGGAACTGTGGATGACGGACACTGTTAGGGGGGAACTGTGGATGACGGACACTGTTAGGGGGGAACTGTGGATGACGGACACTGTTAGGGGGGAACTGTGGATGACGGACACTGTTAGGGGGGAACTGTGGATGACAGACACTGTTATGGGGGGATCTGTGGCTTTCACTGTTACAGGGGGATCTGTGGCTTTCACTGTTACAGGGGGATCTGTGGCTGGCACTGTTACAGGGGGGGATCTGTGGATGGCACTGTTATACATGTGTCATTCACAGACCCTCCCAGCCCATAACTGTGCCATCCACAGATCCCCCGCCGCTCCTGTATACTAATATCATATGTCTTATTCAATTAATAGTTTTTAAATATGCCTCTTTATTCCTAAAAGTACCTTAAATCCGAAGCGCTTCAGTACAATGCCGGCAGGCCGGGCAGCCGGCGCGGCGCGGCGCGTCACTCACTGACGTCACTTGCCTGCGCCGCCTGCTTCATTCATAAAGTAGGCGGCGCAGGCACGTGACATCAGGGAGTTACGCTGCCGCCCGCCCAGCCTGCATACTACTGAAGCGCTAAGGATTTAAGGTACTATTAAGCATAAAGGGGCATATTTAATAACCATTCATTGAATATGCCATATTTTATTAGTACACCGGAGCGGCGGGGCGGGCCTTTAGTACAGTGACTGCACCGCCCCGCCGCTATTGCCGGCCCCAGCTCCTCCTCCCAGTCCCTCCCCGAGTCCTCGCTCTCTTTACATCGCTGCCAGCGATGTAAAACTGACTGCATTCGCCGTATAAGACGCAGGGGCATTTCTCCCCCATTTTGGGGGAAGAAAAAGTGCGTCTTATACGGCGAAAAATACGGTATTTCTTGGTCTCTATGGAAGTCAGAGACTACTTTGGGAAGAAAGCCAGGATCTAATCTTAGCACGAGCCTATGAGGACATATTGTAAGATGGTGTTCCCTACAGGAGAGGGCCTGAATTTCCCCCAGGCATCTAGCTGTTTTTTATAGTTATAAGGAAGGCTGTTTTAAGTGAAAGGTGTTTTATGGAAATATCCGATGTAGGGGTAAAAGGAGACTTCGTCAGACCCCTTAGAACCAAGTTTAGGTACCATAGAGGGGTCCTAGGAATTAAGGATGGTCTCAATCTGGATGCAGGTCTTATAAATAATCTTATCCATCTATGATTAGCCAGATTAAAATCGTAGAATGCACCCAGGGCGGAGGCCTGGACTTTGAGAGTACTTGGTCTAAGGCCCTTGATCTAATCCCCTCTGAAGGAAATCCAATATTTTCCTATTAGCTTTTAATGTACTAATAACCTTGCCTGAGAGGACTTTGTCTCTCAAGATCTCGTTCTCAGGATCCAGGTTGACAGCTTGAAAAAACTGGGATTCTGATGAACAATTGGGCCCGGAGACAGAATCTTCCCCAGCAGCGGTATTTCCAACGGTTCCTCTAGGGCTAGTTTCTTCAGAATGGCGAACCAGACTCTTTTTGGCCAGTAGGGAACTATTAATATCATGGTTACCAGATCCCTTAGAATTTCTTGCAGGACCTGAGGAATTAGGGTCCATGGTGGGAAAGCATATGCCAGGTCCTATGACCATTTTATCGAAAAGGTGTCTACTGCCCACAGTATTTCCCTGGGATTTAATGAGCAAAAGCATTCTGTTTTTGCATTTGTCTGAGGGGTGAACAGGTCTATCTTCGGTGAACCTCATTTTTTGCAGATTTGTTGGAAGACTTCTTGGTTTAAGGACCATTCCCCTGGGTCCAGTGTTCTTCTGCTCAGATAATCTGCTTCTACATTTTCCAAATCCTTGAAATAGACTGCTGTAATTGAGAGAACGTTCTTTTCTGCCCAAGAAAAAAAAAAGATTCTGCTAGTATTAAACTTGATGACCTTGTGCCTCCTTGATGATTTAGATATGTGACAGTCCTGGTATTGTCTGAGAATATCTTTAAATGTTTTCCTCGTAAGATGATCTGAGATATCTTTAGGATCTCCCAGACTGCTCATAGCTCTCTGTAGTTTGAGGATCTTTTCCCTACTTCTTCTGACCACCTTCCCTGCCAGTTTGTGGAGGATACTTTTGCCCCCCATCCGTAGCCGATTGCATCAGTCATTATCTGTTTTTGTGGTGTTGTCCATTAGGTTACCCTTTTTAGTAGATTTGCCCTTTCCTTCCACCAGTTCAGATCTAACTTTACATGGTAAGGGATTATTATCCTTTTGTCTAGAGATGACTATTGTCTGTTTTATTTTCCCAGGATTGTGTTACTCTGGTGGGGGCCTGACACCATGCTACTGCTGGAATGCAGGACGTCATCATTCCCAGGATGCCCATAGCTTTTCTGATAGAGCACTCTTTTTGAGCTTGGAACTTTTTATTCTCTCCCTGAAATATTCCATCTTATCCTGTGGGAGGGATGACTGGGATTTTGAATCCAGTACTACCCCTAAGAACTTCCTTTTTGATGATGGTACTAGGCAGGACTTTTTTATGTTTGTTATCCAGCCTAGCTCTGAAAGTTTCCGGAGCACAAATTAGGTTTGTATGGATGTGTCTGGTTTTAAATTCCCGACTATAAGGAAGTTGTCTAAGTAGGGAAAAGTTAGTAGCCCTTCCAGTCTGAGCGAAAAAAAGCTATCTTAACTTATATAGTTGGGTTATGGAGCACTGTAATCTAGTAACACACTGGTGAACGGTGGTGGGAGGGGGTGATTTAACCTCTGTTCCTGCCCCTACAGAGGTCAGGGGTCAATCTCAAATTGGTTGCCGTCATGGTGGATTCATGGAAACTGAATTTACCGGTAAGTCTAATTCCGGCTTTCCATTTCACCACCATGACGGCAACCAATTAGAGACCTAACTGATTACTCTAAATTAAGGGTGGGCTATGGCCTGAAGGACTTTCCGTCCAAATGATAGTTCAGAGGACCCAGACAAGTCTAATCTGTAATGCCTTACAAACGTGTTTTTACTGGACCAGGTTGCAGCCCTACAAATCTGCTCCAGTGAAGCACCAGCTTTTTCTGAATATGAAGATGACAGGGCTCTAGTGGAATGAGCTTTTATATTGATTGGGCATTTAAGTCCCTGAATCCTATAGCAATCTGAAATGGTCTGTTTAATCTATCTGGTGATGGATGCCTTAGATACCATTTTCCCTTTGTTTGTACCTGAAAATTGTACTAACAAGTTATCTGCTAATCTGAAGTCTTTTGTGACCTCTAAATATTTTAGGACCGTTCTCCTGACATTGAGGGAATTCAATTCTTTCTCTTTAGAGTTTTTAGGATCTGTGCAAAAGGAAGGTAGTACTATCTCTTGGTCTTTATGGAAATCAGATACTACCTTAGGTAGAAAACCTGGGTCTAACCTCAGGACTATTCTGTCGTCCCTGCTTGCTTTCAGAGTGGATATAACTTCTTCTGACCCTTGCGTTTCAAAATGTCGGATTCAGGGTCCATGCCGTTAACTTGAAGAATTCCAGATGAGCATGCGTAATCAGGCCCTGCGTCAGAATGTCCTTCCTGGGGGGAAGGATCCATGGTTGTTGTAGTGATAATCTCTTCAACAGGGAGAACCAGCATCCTTTTGGGCCAGAATGGCGTTATCAGAATCAGATTTACTCTTTCCTGAATGGCCTTCTGTATAACGCTGGGAATTAGTTGGAAAGGAGGAAAAGCGTAAGCAAGATCCCAATCCCAGGTCTGAGAGAACGCGTCCATCACCTGGGGCTGGTCCCTGGCATTTAGAGAGTAAAAGATTGGAGCCTTTGAGTTGTCCCTTGAGGCAAATAGGTCTATGAATGGACGACCCCATCTTTTTGCAATCATGTTGAAAATTTGTATGTTTAAAGACCATTCTCCCTGGTCTACTTTTTTTCTGCTTAGGAAATCTGCTACATAATTTTTGCTTCCTTTTAGATGTATGGCTAAAATAGACTTTACTGTATCTTCCGCCCAGGAGAATATTTGCCCTGGCAAATTTCCTAGCTTCACTGATCTTGTACCCCCCTGATATCTTAGGTAGGATACAGTTGTCATATTGTCGGAGAATATCTTCAATTCCTCCTTGGCAACCTTTAAGGTTTCCCAAACTGCTCTGAGTTTGCGATAATTTGATGAATGGGCAGCTATCTCTGGAGACCAGATTCCCTGATAGAGATTTCGCCGACCTTTGCTCCCCATCCTGTACCGCTTGCGTCGGTGTGGATTACCATTGATGGTGCTTTCTGCCAGACAACTCCTTTTCCCAATTTTTTTTAATTTAGCCACCATAGGATGGAATCTTTTACATGCCCCGGGATCAGAAACTTCTGGTCTAGTGATGTCTGGTGTTTGTCCCATTTCCTCAATAACCATGCCTGGAAAGTTCTGTAGTGGATTTGACACCAGGGAACACCTTTTATTATGTTCATGGCCCAGGGGTTTGAAGTTATTGACTCCCACTGAGAAAGAAACCTTTTTAGTCCCCCCCCCCCCTATCCTGGCGTCATTGTCTGTCTGTACTTTTATTTTGGGGATTGAGGAGATAACCTCTACCACGCCCCCCTTTGTGGTAACTCCAGTGTCCCGTTTTGCCCTTACCCTGATAAGACCTTCCTTGGTTACTTTGGGAACAAAAGGACAATTTCCTCCTAGGGGATCTCTCCTCAGGGAACCCATTTTTCTTATCTGTGGCCTTATCTAGTATTTTGTCCAGGACTGGCCCAAACACATATTCTCTGGAGAAAGGAATTGAGCATAACTTCATCTTAGAAGTCTTATCTCCTGCCCAAGACTTCATCCAGAGAGCTCTCCTAGCGGCATTTGATAACACTGCATCTTTAGCCAAAAATCTAACTGTTTCAGCCGAAGCATCCTCTAAAAATCCTGTTGCAGACTTTAGTAAGGGAATAGACTCTTATTTCTTCCCTTGGAGTTTTATTAGCTAGATGATTTTCTACCTCATTTAGCCAAATGTGCATTGACCTGCCCACTGATGTAGCTGCAATATTAGTCTTTATACTGTACATGGCTGCTTCCCAGGATTTTCGCAAGAGGCTATCAGCTTTCCTCTCCATGGGGTCAATTGGAGTCCTCAATAGGTAGTGAAGTCTTTTTATTAACCTTCGACACCTGTATATCGAATTTTTGGTATCTCAATAAAAACTTTCGACTGGAGTGGACTCAAATGACAGCCTACTCCAGAATTCTTTAGAGAGAGTCTCTTTTCTGGATTCGCCCATTCATCCATTACCATCTTGCATATGTTTTTTGTTAATGGGACTATATATCGTTTGGCTTTTAGCCCACCGAACATTTCTTCTTGTACCGAATGGGGTCTCTGAATATTCTCTATACCTATTGCATCTCTGACCGCTTTTAAAAGGTCATTCATTTCCTCGGTGGAAAAATATAATTTTTTAGTTTCCTCTACCACCTCTCTTTCTGACAAGGGATTATCGTCATCCCATTTCTTAGATGAGGAAGCTTTGTCTTCCAGACCGTCAGAGTCTGAAGAGGAATTTTTTGCTAATCTTTGGCGTTTGGGAGTCTGAAGGCCAATGGTCTCCTCACGGAATGATGCCAGAAAAGATTTAACTTCCTCTTGGATCATAGACCTTAATTCCTGCATCATAGATGGCTGTTCCTCTCTTACAATTCCTTCCAGAGCTTTTTAGAATATTGTTCAGGAAGTCTTGCATAGCATTGAATGCATTTTAAACTTCTTTTGGGCTTCTTCAAAGCTACTTTAGAGACCTATAGCAAGAGAGTAAGACCATCAGTGCAGAATTCCTTAAATATCTGCATGTATATGCCCAAGGCATACTGACTCAGCTAGAATATATGAAAGAGCCATGCCCGGAAAGCACTCCATTAAGGCCTCAAGCACACGACCCATTCACTTCAATGGAGCCGTAAAAGATGCGGACAGCACTCCGTGTGCTGTCCGCATCCGTTGCTCCATTCTGTGGCCCCACAAAAAAAAATATAACGTCCTATTCTTGTCCATTTTGCGGACAAGAATAGGCATTTCTACAATGGACCGCCTGTTCCGTTCCGCAAATTGCGGAAGGCACAGGGGCGGCTTCTGTTTTTTGCGGATCCGCAATTTGGGGACCGCAAAAAACTGAATGGTCGTGTACATGAGGCCTAAGGGAGCGGGAGAGAAAACAAATCGCCCCCCCTTCCCCGAGACAGTGGCAATCACTCTGATAATGCATGGCCCCCTCCATATGTACAGAGTCTGCTGCCCCACACATTCCCCATGGGGGAACTCACAGTTTGTTGTGAAGGAGCCTCCAGTTCTCTGAACAGCTGCATCTCTGGACCCAGCATCTTCCTCCAGGCACCAGATCTAGTTCAGTTCTGTGCCTGCCGGCTCCCGAATATAGCGGCACTTCCGGGTATGCGCGCACGCACTCCCGAACGCACACGCGGCTCTTGCGTTGATGCCTGCTAGTCTCACTAGGACATAGGAGGCAGCGGCAGCATCAGGGTAGGCTCCTGATCAACAGGGAGTGTGACCCTGCCGTCTCCCTGCCAACATTGGAATACACAGCCAGAGGCCAGGGGACATACCTGGGAGCAGATTACCGCAAGGGAAGCGCAGACTCCCGATGTGGTGCCCAGGTAAAAAATAAGAAGTAAATATAACGGTCGTTTTTCACCTCCCTGACAGGCAGAGAGGCCTTCCTCTGTCCTGACTACTTTAGGGGCAAGAACACACTGGTGAAAGGTGGTGGGAGGGGGTAATTTAACCTTTCCCTGTTCCTGCCCCTACAGAGGTCAGGGGTCAATTACTAATTGGTTGCCGTCATGGTGGTGAAATGGAAATTATGGATTATGCCCTTTTTGTCTTTTAGTGCAAATCTCAGATATTTTTGTGAATTTGCGTGGATGGGGATATGGTAGTAGGCATCTTTTAGGTCGATAGATGTCATATATGCTATTTCCTTGATTAGTGGAATGATCGATGATATTGACTCCATCTTGAATCTTCTGTTAGTTATTGACTTGTTTAGCCCTTTTAGATTTATAATAGTATGGGAAGAACCGTCTGGTTTTTGGACTAGGAATAATCGTGAGTAAAAGCCCCTTCCTATTCCTAATTTGGGTATTTCTATCACTACTCCTAATTGTTTTAGCTCTACCACTCCTTTCCACATTTTTGATAGCACGTTTTGAGTCGTTATTTGGTATCTTTTTTGAGGTTTTGAGGAAAATTACATCTTGTAACCATCTCTGATGATATTTAAGGCCCAGGGATTTTGGGTGACTGATTCCTACTGGGTCAGAAATTTCCTCAACCTTCCTCCAACTTTGGCGTCATTGTTTGTCGTTTTGTTTGTTATGGGGATTGAGGAGAAACCCTCTGCCCCTGCCTCCTTTTTGGTAACTCAAACGTCCCGTCTTGCCCTTACCTCTGTAAGGCTTAGGCTGCAAACTAAAGGGAAGAAAAGGCTTAATTTTATTCTCCTCAGGAAAACCCTTTTTCTTATCAGCTGCCTTCTCTAGGATAGCATCTAGAACTGGGCCAAATACGTACTCTCCTGAGAAGGCAATGGAGCACAATGCCTTGGATGCCCTGTCGCCTCCCCAGGATTTAATCCAGAGCTCTTCTGGCAGAATTTGACAGGGCCCCATCTTTTGCAGCGAATCTGACAGATTCGGCAGAAGTGTCCCCTAGAAATTCTGTTGCTGACTTAAGGAGGGAAATGGAGTTTAAAATTTCCTCTCTTGGAGTTTTATTTTTTTATGTGGTCTTCTAACTCATTTAGTCAAATATTCATGGACCTGGCCTCGGAGGTTGCCGCTATGTTTGTTTTCAGACCAAACAGAGGCCTTCCAGCTTTTGTTCAGAAGTGCATCTGCCTTGCTTTCCATGGGATCTTGTAAATGTGAGGAAAGGGTAGGGAAGCTTTTTTAACTTCTTTTGAGACCTGAATATCCATTTTTGGGTTCTCGTTAAAGATCTTGGTTTCAGACTGGTCAAATAACCATCTATTTTATTCAGTATCTGTCCATTCATCCATTATCATGTCCCTGATGTTTTCGTTGACCGGGAATACATGAGACTTTTTTACACGTAATCCCCCAAACATTACGTCCTGAATTGACCGGGGCTTCTGGATATCCTCTACCCATGGTGGCTCTAACAGCCCCTAACAATTCCTCCATATCTTCAGATGAAAAGTAATATTTTTTTCCATCCTCAATTATTTCTCCCTCTGACAAAACATCTGCATCAATATTAAGTGTAGAGGTGTATGGGGTAGTGGCAGAAGGGAGACCAGGGAGGACTTCATTTCATTTTGGATCATAGATCTCATCTCATTAAGGATAGATGGTTGCTCCTCCTTTAAAAGTTCACTAATGTAAGACTTGCAAAGCCTTTTTTTTATAATTTTCAGGAAGCTTCTTTGAACAAGTTGCACATCTAGCAATCTTATGTTTAACTTTAGCCTCTGTAAGAGAATGTCTGGAGTGGTAGTGGATGGAAGATACGTACCACCGGGGGTCGTGGCCCTGGTGGAGTAAGAGCAGGGTGGGTGTCTGTTCCCCACGGACCACCACGGGTGGACGGGTTTCAGTTGTTGGTGTCAGTCTACACTGATCCTGGCAGGTTGGTTATCTCTGGCCTTAGTTGGGTAGGGAAGGAGTTAATCCTTCACTATGCTTGCTGGGTGTGGTCTGCCTGCTACACCCAGGGCTGTGAATATAGGTTTGATGCTCACTGACTGTGGGGCTGCTGATGAAGTGTGGTCTCCTGTCTCACTGCAGGAAGCTGTATGGGAGGCTGATCGCTCGGTCGGGCTGAGCGCTGTAGTCCGCTTGTCTACCAAGGACTGCCCAATTGCTGCAGGCTCAGCGAAGGACCAAAAGAAGGGATCCTGTGGCCGGAGCCAATCCCTTGTCCAGGCCGACACGTGGCCTGTTTAACTTGCATGAACTTGGACAAACCCACCCCATGACAAGGTGTAGTACTGACCACGGATGTGAGAGACTGTGTGAACAGGCACCAAGACGCCTGCAGCGTTTGGGGATCCTTTGTGGGAGGTGGGGTTTATGGACATTGCTGTTGTGTTGAATTGCACAGTTTTGATGTGATGCACTGGAGTGAATAAAAAAGCACGGTTTGGACACAAAGCCTGTCTCCTGAGCCTCTATACTGCCACCGCTACCATCTGCCTACCAGAGCAAACCCCCACACCTCCTTTAATCCCTAAAAAGAAGAGCAATCAGGTATCAGTTAAATAAAATATTTTCCCCCAAGGGGAAATCACATCAGGAGCCACCGAAGGTGGATCTGCACCTTCCATGTGGCTTCCAGGGGCTTCAGGAGCTGACATTCTGGCTGGAATCAGTGGAGACCAGGATGAATTGAATCTCCCGCTCTATATTCGAAAAAGCAGCATCTGACGTCATCAGGGCGCCCCTGCGCCTCTCCACATGACCTTGCTCCGCCCCCTCCGGCAATGCTGGGAACTAAGTGCTGACTGCTGCTGGCACCCGTAGCAGCGTGCAACTTCTCCGCACTCTCCTGTCTGCTTCCCGCTATCAGGGATGAGAATCAGCCTGTGTGGACTCACTTTGCCAGCTTTAGCAGCCGCTGCAGGAGGCAGAGGAGGAAAGGAAGGAAACGCGAATTACCCCCGTTCCTTAAGGTGTCTTTTTGAAAAAAATAATAAAAACTCTTCACCTCCCCCAGGGAGGTCTTTCTGAGTGATGCCCCATAGGGACAGGAAAACACTGACAAGTGAGTGGGGGTGGTGGCTTTTAAAAATTCTGTTTGTTCCTGCCCCAATAGAGGTTAAGGGGTCAATCTCGTGTGTAGCCGTCATGGTGGATGAAAAAAAAAAAAGGATATTTAGCCCACAAAGAGTACAAAAAAATTGCTCCCAAAGGTGTACATAGCCTTTAAGACTAGAGTTTCATACACCAGTCAAATGTTGAAATTTGTCGGAGTAAAATGCAGCAAAGTTATTAAAATTTGGATGTCTTTTTTAAGGGGTTGTCCGAGTTATGTAAAAAAAAAAAAAGAAAGAAAAAAAAAAAAAGAGATGACTATAAACCTGATGGTCTGCAAAATATACATAAGCTAAGCAAGTTAAGCAAAAAAAAAAATATTATTAATTTCCCTAGTTCTGACTCTTTTTTGACATGCAGTTACAGAGACGTGTAACAACAATCTCTGAGGTTTTCCTCATAAATATTTGCAGATGTCAACAAAGACAGCCTTCACCCTCCCCCCTTGCTCAGCCCTGAGTCTGTGCTGCTTATTGTAAAAGGGGTTAAACATTGCTGAAGAAACCAGTGGGAGGGGAGATACAGGGCAGACAACTCAATCAGCAGATTGGACAGAGCAAGGGTGACGTGGACTGCCACTCCAACCAGCACAGGCTTCACAGGGATGTTTCCATGCACAGAGCCAGACCTGCTCCTCCTGCTCCCTCAGGCTTGTGCACAGAACGTCTTCAGAGCAGGAAAAGCTAACATCACAGCCCATGCAACACTGAACTGAACTAAAAAAAAACTTAAATCTGCTTAGTTAGAAAAATACAAAGAGCAGAAAATAACTTGGACAACCCCTTTAATAAATTTGATGCATACTGTCTCAGAGAGCCTTGGAGGCCAATAAGTAGTCAGCCGAGGCTCATCCCAAAAGAGTGTGGGGAATCTGCTCAATCCACGTTCTCTGCTTTCACCTGCCAGATCCAGGAGCTGGTCAGTAAAGACCTAGGGGGTCATTGATGGTCAGAAATACACCTAATCACCTGTCACACCCAGTCTAAAAATAGGTGTGGTGTAGGTGGGGGAGGACCAGCCGGCACATCTCATTTATCATTTTCTATGACTGTTGTAGTTATAGAAAATGGTCTAAATGTAAGCCAGCAAGGAAGCGGTCTTACATTTAGACCGGCAGTGGATGTTCTGAAGTAATGTAGAGACCGGCAACTTAAAATAACTGCAGCGGATCCACCGCCAGCGCAGGAGCTTATTGAGACTGGCGTCTACAAAAATTCCCCCCCTCCCCCGTTTTCTAGTACAAGATCTAGTGCTATTAAAAAACACTACTTGTCCCTCAAAAATGTGAATGGCTATATTAATGGAGAAATTTAAAGGCGTGGGTTTTGCGTGATAGCTGGCTATGTTAGGTCATGCCCTGAACATCCCCCTCGTTAAGATGGTTTATAGTGTTTTGTCGACGTATATTACACTTTTCGCCTAATAGTAGTTTATCTATGATATAGTCAATTTGCATTCATTACCACAGCTTTAAGTTTCCCTGTTATTTTTACTTACCAAATCTATTTCTCTCCCTTTCAGTCTCTCTCATCCCGCAGTAGCGTCCCGGTTGCCATGGTTACCGATCGGAGCCCCAGCGATTAAACTGTGACTCCGATCGGTACTCTCCACTGCCACCAATGATATGGGGGAGATTTTAATTAGGAGGGGGAGGGAGGGGAGAGGGCCCACTGGCCACCAACGAGTTAACTACAGGGGAGGGGGGGGCCCACTGGCTTCAAATTAGTTAACTACAGGGGAGGGAGGGGGGGGCTGGCCACCAACGAGTTAACTACAGGGGAGGGGGGGGCCCACTGGCTTCAAATTAGTTAACTACAGGGGAGGGAAGGGGGGCCCCACTGGCTACAAATGAGTTAACTACAGGGGAGGGAGGGGGGCTGGCCACCAACGAGTTAACTACAGGGGAGGGAGGGGGGGGCTGGCTACCAACGAGTTAACTACAGGGGAGGGAGGGGGGCCCACTGGCCACCAATGAGTTAACTACAAGGGGGGGGGCAGCCGCACTGGCCACCAATGAGTTAAAAACAGGGGGCAGTCATGTACACAGTTTTTTAGTATATTCTAACCTGAAGCGTCCCCATCACCATGGGAACGCCTCTGTGTTAGAATATACTGTCGGATCTGAGTTTCACGATGTAACTCATATCCGACAGTATATTCTAACATAGAGGCGTTCCCATGGTGATGGGGATGCTTCAAGTTAAAATATACCATCGGATTGGAGAAAACTCCGATCTGATGGTATAAAGGGACTCCTGACTTTACATTAAAAGTCAATGGGGGACAGACCCGTTTGCTATTGCACCATATTGTGTCAACGTCAAACGGATCCGTCCCCATTGACTTGCATTGTAATTCAGGACGGATCCGTTTGGCTCCGTACGGCCAGGCGGACACCAAAACTAATTTTTTTTCATGTCCGTGGATCCTCCAAAAATCAAGGAAGACCCACGGATGAAAAAACGGTCACGGATCACGGACCTACGGACCCCGAAGCGAAGCGTGAAAAAATACCGTTGTGTGCATGAGGCCTTAGTCTGACAAACTACTATCTAGTTAAACCATGGGTAGACAATTTGGCAGGGTGGACTGAGTTCATGCAGGCAGCAAGTCCGTTTCCCAGAGAGGGGGACAATAGTCCGTACAACATGGATATGGTAAAGGAACTTTGTGTTGGAGACCACGAGGTGTGGCCACACTTCGGGAGTGACCCCTCATGGGATATGGACTACATGCAAAAAGGAGGTGAACAGTGGTTAGAAATAAGCCCCCATTGGTATGATAGGGCAAATAATACGAAAAAGAGACCTAAGAAAATTCCCCTACCAAAGGATAATAGTCAATTACATACTATGGAAAAGAGGGATTTCCCGCTCCTTACAGTATTCCCAGTGCCCCAATTATTACTGAACTGTATCCAGTTCTCAGTGAACAATTTGATGATGATACAGTGGCAGCAGGACATAGAGCAGTGCACAGAAACCCCAACCCAGCCCAGGCAGCCATGCCTGCCGTAGAGATGCCAGACCAGTCAGTTCAAATACCAGACCCAGACCAAAGCGGAATCCCACCAGGGGACGCCCCCAGTCCGCCCAGGGCCATTATTCACCCCCCCCCCCCCCAGGGCCATTATTCACCACCCACTCTCACTCACGAGTCCCCCATAGCCGATCGCCTGAGGAGTGCCACGCTACGAGAGGCAGATACTGGACTGCAGTATTTCCATTTATCACTATAGGAAATGAGATAATGAAAAAACCCATCGAAATTGAGGACATAAATAGAATAGTGAAACATTGTCCCAAACCAACAACGGCCCCTCAAGGCACCTTAATGTATCTGAAAAAGGCATGTAAGGGCAGGAATTATAAACAGGAGGACATGAGGCTCAAAATAGATGGAGTGGTATGCAAACATTCAGGTTGAGACTGGACAAAAATACCCTCTATAAAATACTATAGAGGCAAACCCGACAGCAGCCACATACAGTTTAAAAACTGAGGAAGGTAGGACTACCATGTGGGACCAAATTGAAACACATATGTTGGAGGTTTTCAAACAAAGGTCATCTCTACCCGTTTCTGTAGCATGCAAAATGAAAACGGGAGAATCTGTCACGTAGTACTGGAAGAGATTCACTGAGTGTTGGGCACATGAGGCTGGACTACGGGTCATAGATAATGACAGTCTCCTCATCTCAACCTTTGTCAATAACTTACTTCCTCCACTGGTCCTTACCGTGAAGCAGCTAATCTCTTCCTGGACCTCTGACAAAATTGCTGACTTCGAGAGACATCTGTATGAAAAGGAGGCAGCTGGGTGCTTCAGCAATGTCTCAAAGAAAACCTCCGACGCTACACACGCTTATAACCGTAACCACAATGCAAACAACAGGAAATATAACAAGAATCATGATAGAAACAATGACCCAAGAAGAAATCACAGAGACAGAAGAACACAGGGGGGATGTTGTTATAACTGCGGGAAAGAAGGACATTGGGCACGCAACTGCCGAGCAGACAGACAACCCTGTCCACCCCCCACACACAACTCACAAAATCCAAACACCAATGCTGCTCAAAATGCCAGCGGCCCCAGATTCCCCGTGGACTGGAGACAGCAACCTCAGCCCTCATACTGAGGATGCCCGGGAGGTGGTACCCCAACTTTCACACAGCGGCACCTGAGGGGTTAATTGTGCAGATCACAGCCCCCTGTAAGAGATCGGGTGCTGCCAGGCAACAGTCATGTATACACTTCTTAGTATAGTCTAACTTGAAACGTCCCCATCACCATGGGAACGCCTCTGTGTTAGAATATACTGTCCGATCTGAGTTTTCATGACGTGAAAACTCAGATCTGAAAAAGCTGTTATGCAGACGGATCCGTTCTGAACGGATGCAAGCATTTGCATTATAGGTGCGGATCCGTTTGTGCAGATACCAGACGGATCCGCACCGAACGCAAGTGTAAAAGTAGCCTAGCCTTTTAGGGAGAGATCTCATCTGTACACTCAGACGTCAGGTCAAAGCTACTGAGGGCGGATTTGATGTTCAGTCTGATGTAATGAAAATAAGTCCCGCCCGGAGATTTTTATTGTCTGTCCACGGAATAGAAACTCCAGAATTAGATCAGATCAACCCCAGACTGTGGTCACAGGATGAGTATGACACCGGACTAATTGACTGTACACCCTATAATGCCACTCTCAAACCCAACGCCACCCCAATATACCAAAAACAATATCCACTGTCCAGAGAGAAAATCGAGGGCCTTAGACCCATGATAAAAACCTTAAAACCTTCCTGGCCAAAGGTATACTCCAAGAAATAGTGTCACCATACTGCACGCCCATCAACCCTGTAACTAAGGCTGATGGATCAATAAGGTTTGTCCAAGACCTGAGAGTCATCAACAATCTCATTGTTGCAATAGCTCCTATAGTGCCCGATGTCACACAGTTGCTCACTGCCATCCCATCCGAGGCAGCATGGTTCTCCGTGATAGATTTGAAAAATGCATTTTTCTCTATCCCGGTGGACAAACGGACCTGACTTCTTTTTGCTTTTTCTTTCGAGGGAAGTCAACTGACCTGGAGCAGAATGCCCCAGGGATATGCTGATTTTCATTGTCCTCCAAATTACATTGAAATCATGGCACCCCCCCCCCCCCCCCCCCCCAGGCTCAGTGCCCCTCCAATATGTGGATGATTTGTTGTTGTGTAGTCTGACAAAGGAGGCATGTAAAACTGATGGGCTGTCACTGTTACAATGGTTATTTGAATGTGGCCACAAGGCGTCACTAAAGAAAATGCAGTGGTGTAAGGAACAAGTTGATTACTTGGGGTTTGTTCTCACAAAAGTAGAGAGGAAAATCAGTCCTGACAGGGCACTGTCAATATCGGGCTTGGTCACACCGAAAAACCAAGAAGGAAATGCTGTCCTTCCTTGGTATGATTAACTATTGCAGACAATGGATCCCTGATTGCTCATACTATGACAATAGATTGAGACAAACCACTCTGTCAGAAATGCCAGATTTTATCAAATGGACACAAGAAATGTATGAAGCTTTTGAATACTTAAAATGTGCAATGATGACAAGCCCAGGGTTGGGTCTCCCAGACTACAAGTTAACATTCCACATATTTGCAGGACAAAATTGTAAAACCATGGTGGGGGTACTGATGCAAAATCATGGAGGAAAGTTACGTCCTTGTGCCTTTTTCGCGAAAGTGATGCCAGTCTCTGTTCAGGGAATGCCATCATGTCTGAGGTCCCTTGCTGTCTGCGCAATGGTCATTAAATTAGCTGATCCCATCACTTTAGGGCACCAAACTGTCCTGCACACCACACATGACTTACTTGGACTCCTAAAGGGGTTACACACACAACACATGTCTGCTCAAAGACTGTCAGGTTATGAAATCCTCTTATTGAGCAACCTACTGTCGCTGGACCAGCCCCTATTCTAAACGCCCTACTGGGATTTAAATATGTCCAGAAGACTTGATACCAGACCCTCATGACTGTAACAAGTGCATCTCCTACGAGACCTCACCAAGACATGATGTGTCCTCGGTTTCAATACCAGACACACCAGAGATTTTTGTTGACGGCTCATGCAGCCGTCCGAATGACACGACGTACCATGCAGGATATGCCATTGTACAGCTCCTGGACATTGTGTTAGAAGCAAAACCTATCCCATACCAGTCTGCTCAAGCAGCTGAACTCATTGCACTCACCAGAGCACGTCAATTGTACGCAGGCAAGGCAGTCACCATTTACACTGACAGCAGGTACGCACACGGGTTAGTGTGGGATCATGGTATCATCTGGCAAAGGAGAGGTTTTGTCACTGCAGAGGGTAAGAAAATTGATCACTCACAATTAGTCACTGACCTGTTAGCCGCTCTGTTGCTGCCTTTACATCTGGCCATTGTACATTGTAAAGCAAACACCGGAGCTAAAGATCATGTTTCACAGGTAAATGCATTTGCTGACGCCACAGCAAAGAGGACTGCACTGCAGAGTACAGCTACTCTACAATTGTCCGTCCTACTTCCTCCATCGCTCGAGGAGTCACAAATGTTAGTAGATTTGCAAGCTTCAGCTACTGACGAGAAAATGAAAGATTGGTGTTATCCTGTCTTGCAGAAGAAACCAAAAACTGGATTAGTCTGCAAGGAGGGGAAGCCATGTATACCCCAACACAGCGCACCTCTATTTGTGGCACATTTTCATGGGGTAGGGCATAACAGTATACAAACACCACTTATGCTCCTCAAACAGGGATTCTACATTACTAAGGCCTAGTTCACATGAACATATGGCTTTTATAGTTTTTTGCTGTCCGTTTTTCACGGATCCGTTTTTGAGTTCCGTTGCGTTTCCGTTTCCTTTCCGTTTTTCCGTTCTGTTTTTCCGTATGTCATGTACAGTATACAGTAATTACATAGAAAAAATTGGGCATAACATTTTCAATAGATAGTTCATAAAAAATGGAACGGATACGGAAGACATACGGATGCATTTCCGTATGTGTTCCGTTTTTTTGCAGACCCATTGACTTGAATGGAGCCACGGAACGTGATTTGCGGCCAAATATAGGACATGTTCTATCTTTCAACGGAACGGAAAAATGGAAATACGGAAACGAAATGCATACGGAGTACATTCCGTTTTTTTTGCGGAACCATGAAATGAATAGTTCCATATACGACCGTATACGGACCACAAAAAAACGGCCCGTACACTCGCAAAAAAGTTTGTGTTAACTAGGCCTAATATTGATGAGATAGTGAAAGATTACATAGGAAGATGCATCACATGCCTTAGGAACAACACCAATAACAAAATCAAAGTGCCGCACCAACATTTGGACTACCCTACCTTACCGTTCACTCACCTACAGGTAGACTTCACTCATATTCCAGGTAAAACAGGGAAACAGGAAATTGCCCTAGTGATAGTGGACATATTCTCAAGATGCCCAGAAGTTTTCCCTACCAAAACAGAAAATGCTAAAACTGTTGCAAGGGTATTGACACAGAACATAATTCCCAGATGGGGGTTCCCTACAATAAAATCTGATCAGGGCCCCGTATTCACTTCTAAAGTTAATAAGTAACTAGTGAAGCTCATTGAGTTAGAATGGAAGTTTCATATCCCTTGGCACCCACAATCATCAGGAGTGGTAGAGAGAATGAATCGCACAATTAAAGATAAACTCAGATAGGCTACGGCAGGAACATTTGAGAAATAGAAGCAAATTTTACCTATAGTTCTTGCAGAAATCAGAATGATGCCAAATAAGAGGACAGGACTGTCCCCTTTTGAAATCCTCATGGGAAGACCCTTCCCAACCCCATGGGCAAGAACGCTAGGCATTATCCTTGAAGGGGACCTGGAACAAATCCAGGATGAATATGTAAGGAAGCTGGTGGAAACCTTGTCCAAACTTGAGGAAAAAGTTGCTTGTAAGTCTCCTCTCCCACAGGAGCCGACACATCCCTTCCAGGTTGGACATAAGATCCTCGTGAAGATGCTTAAGAAGGGGAGAAAACCGTGAGACTTCACATTTGGCCCCCCTACCAACGTTGTGGCCATCACCTGCACTGCTATCCTCACTGAAAGTTCACCTACCTGGATACACGCCACAAGAGTAAAGCTCATCAACCGGCCAGGAGAACCAGGCGACAAGGAGGCAATAACGAGGGTAGACAGCCCTTGCCTTGAAGAACGAAAAGCAAAGGAGGTAATAACGGAGGCAGACAGCCTCGACCTTGAAAACTCAGCCAGCGAGGTACTAACAGCCCTGACCTCGAAGTGATAGCCCAACAGTTCTGTGAGTATGCTGACCCTCTGGCTCATCTTCTTGGGACTCATGTTGAAAATAATAGTTCTATGCTATTTGATACATAGGAATGCTGCAGAGGTCGACATCACACAAAAGAATGGTGTCACTATCTTTTGGTATAACTCCTCCAATACTCATGTAGCTACCTATACTTTCTGTTTGTGTGATATTATCACTTGCAATCATCTTACCTCGGGTGCAGGAGATTACTCTGGCAGTGCTTCTCAGGCATATACAGTACAGACCAAAAGTTTGGACACACCTTCTCATTCAAAGAGTTTTCTTTATTTTCATGACTATGACAATTGTAGATTCACACTGTAGGCATTAAAACTATGAATTAACACATGTGTAATTATATACATAACAAAACGTGTGAAACAACTGAAATTATGTCATATTCTAGGTTCTTCAAAGTAGCCACCTTTTGCTTTGATTACTGCTTTGCACACTCTTGGCATTCTCTTCATGAGCTTCAAGAGGTAGTCACCTGAAATGGTTTTCACTTCACAGGTGTGCCCTGTCAGGTTTATTAAGTGGGATTTCTTGCCTTATAAATGGGGTTGGGACCATCAGTTGCGTTGTGGAGAAGTCAGGTGGATACACAGCTGATAGTCCTACTGAATAGACTTAGAATTTGTATTATGGCAAGAAAAAAAAGCAGCTAAGTAAAGAAAAACGAGTGGCCATCATTACTTTAAGAAATGAAGGTCAGTCAGTCAGTCAGAAAAATTGTGAAAACTTTGAAAGTGTCCCCAAGTGCAGTCACAAAAACCATCAAGCGCTACAAAGAAACTGGCTCACATGCGGACAGGAAAGAAAGACCAAGAGTCACCTCTGCTGCGGAGGATAAGTTCATCCGAGTCACCAGCCTCAGAAATCGCAGGTTAACAGCAGCTTATATTAGAGACCAGGTCAATGCCACACAGAGTTCTAGCAGCAGACACATCTCTAGAACAACTGTTAAGAGGAGACTGTGTGAATCAGGCCTTCATGTAGAATATCTGCTAGGAAACCCCTGCTAAGGACAGGCAACAAGCAGAAGAGACTTGTTTGGGCTAAAGAACACAAGGAATGGACATTAGACCAGTGGAAATCTGTGCTTTGGTCTGATGAGTCCAAATTTGAGATCTTTGGTTCCAACCACCGTGTCTCTGTGCGACGCAGAAAAGGTGAACGGACTCTACATGCCTGGTTCCCACCGTGAAGCATGGAGGAGGAGGTGTGATGGTGTGGGGGTGCTTTGCTGGTGACACTGTTGGGTATTTATTCAAAATTGAAGGCATATTGAACCAGCATGGCTACCACAGCATCTTGCAGCGGCATGCTATTCCATCCGGTTTGCGTTTAGTTGGACCATCATTTATTTTTCAACAGGACAATGACCCCAAACACACCTCCAGGCTGTGTAAGAGCTATTTGACCATAAAGGAGAGTGATGGGGTGCTGGGCCAGATGACCTGGCCTCCACAGTCACCGGACCTACATAGTAACATAGTACATAAGGCCGAAAAAAGACATTTGTCCATCCAGTTCAGCCTGTCATCCTGCAAGTTGATCCAGAGGAAGGCAAAAAAAAAAAACTGTGAGGTAGAAGCCAATTTTCCTCACTTTAGGGGAATAAAAAATTCCTTCCTGACTCCAATCAGGCAATCAGAATAACTCCCTGGATCAACGACCCCTCTCTAGTAGCTATAGCCTGTAATATTATTACGCTCCAGAAATACATCCAGACCCCTCTTGAATTCCTTTATTGTACTCACCATCACCACCTCCTCAGGCAGAGAGTTCCATAGTCTCACTGTTCTTACCGTAAAGAATCCTTTTCTATGTTTGTGTACAAACCTTCTTTCCTCCAGACGCAGAGGATGTCCCCTCGTCACAGTCACAGTCCTGGGAATGAATAGATGATGGGATAGATCTCTGTACTGTCCCCTGATATATTTATACATATTAATTAGATCTCCTCTCAGTCGTCTTTTTTTCTAAAGTGAATAACCCTAATTTTGATAATCTTTCAGGGTACTGTAGTTGCCCCATTCCAGTTATCACTTTAGTTGCCCTCCTCTGGACCCTCTCCAGCTCTGCTATGTCTGCTTTGTTCACTGGAGCCCAGAACTGTACACAGTACTCCATGTGTGGTCTGACTAGCGATTTGTAAAGTGGTAGGACTATGTTCTCATCACGGGCATCTATGCCCCTTTTGATGCAACCCATTATCTTATTGGCCTTGGCAGCAGCTGCCTGACACTGGTTTTTGCAGCTTAGTTTGCTGTTTATTAAAATTCCTAGATCCTTTTCCATGTCAGTGATACTGAGTGTTTTACCATTTAGTATGTACGGGTGACTTGCATTATTTCTTCCCATGTGCATAACTTTACATTTGTCAGTGTTAAACCTCATCTGCCACTTATCTGCCCAAGCCTCCAATCGATCCAGATCCCTCTGTAATAGTATACTGTCCTCTTCAGTGTTAATTACTTTACACAGTATAGTGTCATCTGCGAAAATTGATATTTTACTATGCAAGCCTTCTACAAGATCATTAATAAATATATTGAAGAGAATAGGGCCCAATACAGACCCCTGAGGTACTCCACTAGTGACAGTGACCCAATCTGAGTATGTACCATTAATAACCACCCTCTGTTTTCTATCATTAAGCCAGTTACTTACCCACTTACAGACGTTTTCTCCCAGTCCGAGCATTCTCATTTTATATACTAACCTTTAATGTGGTACAGTGTCAAATGCTTTGGAGAAGTCCAGATACACGACATCCATTGATTCGCCACTGTCAAGTCTAGAACTTACCTCCTCATAGAAACTGATTAAATTAGTTTGACAAGACCGATCCCTCATGAAGCCATGCTGATATGGCGTTATTTGCTTATTTCCGTTAAGATGCTCTAACATAGCATCTCTCAGAAAACCTTCAAACAGTTTACCCACAACAGATGTTAAACTTACCGGCCTATAGTTTCCAGGCTCTGTTTTTGAACCCTTTTTGAATATTGGCACCACATTTGCCATGCGCCAATCCTGTGGGACATTCCCTGTCAATATAGAATCTGCACATATCAGATATAAGGGTCTGGCTATGACATTACTTAATTCCCTTAAGATACGGGGGTGTATGCTATCCGGTCCTGGCAATTTGTCTATTTTAATCTTTTTAAGTCGCTGTTGTACTTCTTCCTGGGTCAGACAGGACACTTTTAATGGGGAATTTATTTCAACATTCAGCAAGTCATCTGACAGTTTATTTTCCTCAGTGAATACATTGGAGAAATTTTTTTTTTTACAGCTTTGCTTTCTCCTCGTCGCTCTCTGCGACTCCCCCCTCATTACTCTTTAAAGGGCCAACACCTTCAGATTTATACTTTTTAACACCTGAACCCAATCAAGATGGTTTGGGGTGAGCTGGACCGCAGAGTGAAGGCAAAAGGGCCAACAAGTGCTAAGCATCTCTGGGAACTCCTTCAAGACTGTTGGAAGACCATTTCAGGTGACTACCTCTTGAAGCTCATCAAGAGAATGCCAAGAATGTGCAAAGCAGTAATCAAAGGAAAAAAGGTGTCTACTTTGAAGAACCTAGAATATGACATTTTCAGTTGTTTCACACTTTTTTGTTATGTATATAATTTGATTAGTTTTGATGCCTTCAGTGTGAATCTACAATTTTCATAGTCCTGAAAATAAAGAAAACTCTTTGAATGAGAAGGTGTGTCCAAACTTTTGGTCTGTACTGTATTTGTGTTACAGGGGATCATTGGGAGAAGGATGCTATACTTGGAAAGCTGTGGGATGGAATGTGGGGTTAGATTGGGGCTATAAGCCCTCCACAGCATTAAATACAAAGGATAAAAATGGTAAATCTCTTATCCCCAGAAGGAAGCTCACCACCTCAGGAGATTGTTACAAGTACCATGTCAAGACATGGACTCAGGACACTGTCACAGCTCCACATGCTAGGCTGGTGTTAAATATAGAAAACCCTTCACCAGGTGATGCAGCTAAGTATGTCTTAGGGGTGTATTACCATAACCTCTATGGATCATCTATCACCCCCTTTTACTTAAAAGATATGTATGACAATAGAGAATATCCCAGAAATCCACAATCTCTTCTTAATCCTCTCCGCCCCCATTTTCAGACCCTTAAAGACATGGTTGCTATGGCAGATCCTACCTATGAGGACACCTTAGCCGTAGAGGCGGGATACTCTGATGTGAATTTGTGGTTGGAGTGGATGCGGTTTAATGCTTTGTCAGTAAACAAATCAAACTGTTATGTGTGCGGGGCAGCTAAACCCCACCTGGGTACAGTCCCGCTAGTTCTCCCTGAGAACGTCGAAGAGTGCTTCCCTAGCCTCTTCACCAATACAACCACAAATCACTCCGCCTGTGAAGAATGGAATGGGAGATACCCCTTACTTACCAAAACTCCTGCCCCTGGGGCAGGTATCTATGTGTACCCAGGCAGCTACATCTGCCACCGGGGAGGGAACAGGGGACGGTTTCTGGACAATTTCACTGAAGGGTATTGTGCAAATATCCATATTGTCACAGAGGAAGAACCACACCGCAGCCCTGTGAAGGTACATCCCAAGAGATCAGCACCTATCCCGGGTAGCTTTGATCCCCATGTTTATATAGATGCCATAGGTGTCCCAAGAGGGGTTCCTGATGAATTCAAAGCCAGGGACCAAGTGGCAGCTGGCTTTGAGTCCATCCTTCCTATTATTACTGTGAACAAAAATGTTGATTGGATCAATTACATTTTCTACAATCAGCAGAGGTTTGTAAACTATTCCAGAGACGCTCTTCAAGGCGTTGCTGAGCAATTACAGGCCGACTCCATCATGACATTTCAAAATAGAATGGCCCTTGATATGATATTGGCTGAGAAGGGGGGGGGGGGTCTGCAAGGTTCTCACAGACCCCACTTCCTGCTGTACCTTTATCCCCAATAATATGGGCCCTGATGGTATTTCCAATCCCTGGGACAAATATTTTGGAAATTGGAAACAGGCCCTGGCACAACTATGTATTACCATCATTGTAGTGATTCTCCTACTTGCTATTATGGTCGTGGCTACGGATACTCGTGCTGGTGCAGTGAAGCCCAGGAAAGACCTAACCGTATTGCTAACTAAGTAGGCCTGAATTGTGCCCATAGCCGCGAACGTGTGTAGCCTATAAGGGGGCATACCCTGAGGAAGCCCTTGGAAAAGGGGAGGGAGGATGGGGCACAGGATGACGCCAGCGCCGGATGACCGTGGGAGGGGAGCTTATAAATCCTATGCCCCTCCCACAATCACAGGCTGCAACAGCCTTGACAATTATGGTTGTGGCTACGGATACTGGTGCTGGCGCAGTGAAGCCCAGGAAAGACCTAACCGTATTGCTAACTAAGTAGGCCTGGATTGTGCCCATAACCGCGAACGTGGGTAGCCTATAAGGGGCCAAAAAGTCAAGCAAGAGGTGGATTAGTATTTTTATTGAATGGTGCACGGTTTACAATGCAAGCTTGCGGAAAACGTCTGAAATTTCCTGATGCGGATTGGGAATGTACCTGGTGAAGCAAGATGATTCCCAACGTCCCATCTTGCGGATGATATGACTGGGTACATTGTGCTTGGATGCTGCGGAAGCCGCCCCAATCCGAAAGGAGTGTCCCGATATGGTTTTGGGATCGAAACCTAGGCCTGCAACTAGTAGACGAATGTGGGAAACAAATTGCGCGGTCGTGAGGGGCTTGGATTTGAAGGGCAGTAGCGGGCTGTCTGGGGAGGAATGGCCCAAGGAGCTCATTAATTGGTTGAAGACCTGGACTGGGCACCATTTATTGAATGACCTGAAGTATTTGACTTGGACTGGAGGCCCTGATTGTGACGTTTTGGTGGAAGGCAGTAGCAAGATGAAATGGTCATGATTCCAAGCTAGCTGGCTCTTGGTCAGACCCTGGGAATTTGGTGAGAAACCTGTGGATTCCCCTGGCCGCAAAAACCCATAGAAACCTAGATACATGGCTGCCTCTATAACGGTGCTGGGATGGAGCCCGAAAGGGTTGCTGTCTAGGGAATTGGAAAGCTTCCTAAACAGATCCCCTGAAACTGGTTGTCTGATAGGAGTGCATGGTAGGCTCCTTTTTGTAATCCCCCCTAAGGACAGCCCTGATGGCGGGGGACGCGAATATCGCCTTACTACCGGGATGTTTGAGGGTGGAGTAGTATTGCACCCCTGCCATGTACAATCTGATGGAATTGTAGCCAAGTTTGAGGTGATGTGACAATAAGCTAAAAATGCCATCAAATAGGTGGTCCTATTCGTGCCGCTCCTAGGATGGAGATGTGAAATTTTTTTGAAGCTGTTCCAACCGGTTTCATAGTTTCGAGCTGTGTTGGCTGATAGTGATTTTTGTATGAGGGATATGGCGGCTGAAATAATTTGCGATAGTCCATGCGTAGGGTGTTGAACTCTGGAAGGGACAAACTTGCTGGCTCCACCTCTGGCATGACCTGGAAGAAATGGTGGAAATGGAAGCGTGACAGTGCGTCAGCCGCGGAATTCTGGACACCCTGGATGTGTCTGCATGATACCTGAAAATTGTGCTGTAGGGAGAGCCAAACTAATTTGCGGACGAAAGGCAGGATGTGACGTGATTTTGACCTGCCCTTAGTAATGATGTCCACTACCGTCTGATTGTCCGTGAAGAATGTCACTGGGGAATAAGAGGGGGGGAGGATCTGAGGTACTCGCTGATAGAGGAGATTTCGGGAGGCTACTGTCCTGTGAACCACTGGTTGTTGTAGATGGCCGCGAAACCTTTGGAGGCAGGTGCGTTGGAAAAAATAGTGGGAGAGAGAAGAAGGGACGCCATTGAGGGACGAATAGGGAGAGCCCATTCCAGCAGGTCAGTAAGGAATTCCACATGGATAAATCAGCCATCGCTTGGGTGTCCAGGACTATCGGGGAGTCCTGCTCTGTGGCTGTCGGGAGCAGATCCAACAATCTGGATAAGAAAGCCTTGCCCTGGGGCATGATTCTTCGCCTCGAAGATTGTAATTCCTGCTTCGAGGCGACCCTGCAACCCACAAATCTGGAAACGACTTCCTTGATTTTTGACAGTTTGTCCTTAGGCAACCTCGCTTCCATCTTTTGGGTGTCTATGACAATGCCGAGGAAGGTGATGGTGGTTGAGGGCCCTTCGATTTTGGAAGGGGCGACAGGAATGTTGAGGCTGGCAAAAACCTGGAGGAGACTGTCGAGTTTGCAGGGTGTGGTGTCAGGTTGTTCTATCAACAGAAAGTCGTCCAGGTAATTGATGACCATGGGGCAATCGCAGTGGTTGACCAGGACCCAGTGGAGGGCCTGGGCGAACTGGTCAAAAAGCCATGGACTGCTTTTGGAGCCGAAGGTGAGGCGGTTGGCGAAATAGTACAAGCTGTCCCATTTTAAACCGTAGAATTTCCAGAGTTGTGGGTTGATGGGTAGCAACTTGAAGGCGTCCGCCAGGTCTGCCTTGGACAGCCAAGCCCCTGGGCCTGCCAGGAGGATGAAAGAGATGGCTTCGCTGAGAGAGGAGTATTTCATCGAGAACTCCTCAGACAGGACTAGAGAGTTGAGGCTGGGGATGTTTGAACCATGAGGAGCTGAGAGGTCATAGAATAATCTATTTTTTTATTAGAATTTTTTTGGGTGACGATGCCGATAGGGTTTATCCTCCAGTAATCGAAGGGAACGCTAGAGGAAGGCCCAATGATGAAACCCTCCTCCAGTTCCCCTGGATCAGAGGACCCACCGAAGTGGCATCAGAAACTGCGGACCTGAGGTTGGGTCCTTCCCAAGACGACTGAGGAAGGGCCACGAGACCAGTGTGGAACCCTCCGTGAAACCCTTGATTAAGAAGCGAACCTGGTGGGGGTTGTGGTGATCACGGAGAAGTGCGGCTAGCAGGTCCACGTTGACCACGCCTAGTCACTTGTTTCTGGTGGTTCTGTTTGGGCAAACCGACAAGGGGTGGGCCCTGAAACAAGTGGAGCAGACATGGAGCGCTCTGCACTGATTGTAATTGCAGGTTGCAAAGTTGTAATTGTTGCACACCTGACTGTTGCCTAGGAAGACTATAGGGTGACCCAGTTTGTCCGTGCCCATGTTGTGTCTTGGCCGGGACCCTGAAGTGCCTGCCGCAGGCCTAGGCTGGGACGTTGGAAGGCTGGGATTTGGGCACCAATCTGAGGAATGCAGAATGGATTGGCATGATGAGCAAGCAGGGGCTTTGAGGCCGGAGAAAATGTCAGCAAAACAGCTCCATGTCCAGGGATGCCCAATTAGTGACCCATTGGAACTGGGCGAGGGCCGCCGCGGCTTTGGTCGAAAAGGAGCGATGGTAATCATAAAATGTGTACCCTCCGTACTTATGCCCCAGGTCCGTGACCCTGTACAAGTACAAATCTAGCTCCGCGCACATTTCGGGGAAGGCGGAGTAGATTATGTCCCTGAACAGGCTGAATGCCAGGACGATGTCTGGGATGGAAAGTTCCCTGTTTAATCAGACATCCCTGGACCTCAGAACTATTGAGACATTTTCGCAGGCGATGGTCCTATTCTCAACTGTGTCGTGGGTGGCAATGAGAATAGCGGCCAAATTGACGTCCTTTCCCTCCAAGATGTCCCGTTTGATGGTGTCGGTCACAAAATGGGACGGGGCTCCTTCAGACAAGGCGGGAACCCTACCTGAGGTTTCGGATTGGGACGGGGAGGCTGGGAGGCAGATCTCTGGACTCCACTACCGACAGCCTGTTCTGAATGTCCGAAATGGAAGTCGCTAGGGTGTTGATGGTGGCGTGCAGCTGAGTCAATGACAACTGGATTGTCGACATTGACACCTGCTCTCCGGAGGGAGATGAATCGGACACCAGGAGTCGGTATAGCTCCACCTTCCTGGCCGAAGCTGGGTAACGAATCCCTCTTTTGGTCAACTCCGCTATGATTTTGGGGATCGTCCAGCTCCGAAGTGACCCCACACTAGCGTGGCTGAATGCCAGGGAATCCGGAATGGAAGCGGTGTCATCAATTTCAGAATGACGTGACATGTTGGAAGCTGAAAGAGAGAGCATTTTTTAGTGTTTTGGGGTGAAACAAGACGTAGCCTCTGAATCATTAGGGCCCTGAAACCCGAGGAGGCGCGTTGCTATTGCTTCCCAAGAGAAACGCTTGACCAAGACGCCGGGACGTGCAAAAACGTGACAAGGCTCCGTGACATAAAGAGAGGGCCAGTACATGATAATCCCACCTGGTCTAACGAGGGCCTCGAAATCGGTTCTTGACTGAGATAAGAAAATGTTTAGCGGAGAGGCCTATGGCCAATGAGCAAGATTGTAGATGAATGAACTTGATGCCCTGGTAGGCCACCATAAAGACAGACGAACATGGATGAGGGAACAAAGTGTGGCCTGACTGACTTTGCAGGCGTGAGACCAAGGATGACAGGGGCGTGATCAGAATGAAAAACCAGGGTGTGTGCGTGAAACGGAGTGGCCTGAATAATGGATGCAGACGGGATACATGGATGATGAAATGGCTTGGAAGGAGGACAGTGTGAGACATGAAGGAGACGAGATGTGGCCTGAATGACGTGAAACAGGCATGAGACGAGAAGACAAGATGTGGCTTGAACATAAACATGCAAGGGGTGTGAAAGAGACAAGACGTGGCCGGAATAACGTAAACGGGCGTGAGATGTGAATGACAGACATGGGTGACCAGACGTGGCCTGACTACCATACCCAGGGTGTGATTGCCGACAATGGTGAATGTAAAGCAAAAAATACCAACCTTATGTTAGTGAATTAATGGACAAGTTTCAAACAAAAGATCGGGCAAATTTTGCTTTGTTTGCCCTTGGCGTGCAACAGCTCGGCCACAACAAAACCCAGCAAGGTATTTCTGAAATGTAAAACGGGCGACATAGCAACTTTTTTTTTTTTTGTTTTTATAACAGAAGGAAAAAAAGTCCTCTGATGGTATAGATTGCAGCAATTGCAGTGTTTGTGGAAACTGATTTATGAGGAGCTGATGGCCAATGAAACTCTGGAAACTCTGACATTGTCACAACCAGACAGCTGAGAAGCTCTGACAGAAGCCTTTCAGAACCTCCTCCTTGAGTTTTCTTTGTTGTGGTGTTCAGTTCCTCATCTCGTTAGCCTCTCTCAGCTGTCATGTAGTTGGACTGATTGCTTCCCTTTAAATTCCTCCCCATAATGCATTACTGGGCGGCTTATACTTCTTCCTGGAGTGTGTGTGCATGCTGATCCTATTTCCCAGTCTGCTACTAAGTTAAGTGCTGTACATTTATCTGTTATTTTCTGTTTGCTGGATCCCAGGTGACCCTGACTCCCTCCGTGTCTGGTGTAGGGAGTCGGTGGTCGTGTCCCCTCACTATTGTAGGGTGTTCAGGTGTTATATAGTCGAGGTACGTGGATATGCAACCATCCACCTCTGGGATTTTTGCATAGGCTGAGCAGCCAGGGAAAGTGCCAGGTTTTGTGCAGGGGTCTCCCTTTTGGTTCCTTAGCTTTGGATCCAGTGAGTCATATATGCATGGAGCTATGATGACAGACATGTTGCTATGATGTTGTCACTATAGTGTGTCCAGTATTTACTGTGCTCTGCTTGGTGATGCCGGTTTTAAGTTGTAAGCTATGATGGTATGCTCGTAGGTTTGGAGGCTGCATGTTATTCTGTGAGTGCTGGAGAATGTGAAGGGGAGCATGAGCGGAGTGTCGCACGCATCTCCCCTGAGGCCTGCGACGCAGAAAGGGGCGTATACGGGGAGGAGCCTGTACCGCCCCCCGCCGCCCTGGATTGCACGGGACGCAGGACCTGGTGCTAAGGGAGCCACGGCACTGCGTCTGCTGGGCCGGCCGATCCCTGGAGCGCTGCAGCCAGAGGTAAAATGGGACGGGGGAACAAGGACGGGAGGCGTGCTGACAACATCAGTGGTGGCAGGTAGGCGGAGGCGGGTTGGCGCTGAAAAGCGAAGGGCCTGGACGGGGCGAAGTCTGAACCACCCTCCCTCTTCCCTGGGCGGCCCTGGAGACGAAGCCAGGCGGCCAGAAAGCCGGTGCCTGGCCGGCAGGCGAAACTGCAAGCGCCGCGGCCGGTTTGTGGGGTAACCAAGTGGATGTCCAAACCGGCCCTGCTAAATAGAACGAGGTGGCGGGGACGCGGCATAGAGGGTGAGAGCCAGCGAACATACTTACCTGGCTGATGCCTTGAGCGTGCAGGACTGGCGAAACCGGATGTACAGATAGCACAGGATGACGCCAGCGCCGGATGACCATGGGAGGGGAGCTTATAAAGCTTATGCCCCTCCCACAATCACAGGCTGCAACAGCCTTGACAATTGTTATGCTTTGCGCTATACTATGCATAATAAAAATATTAACTAAAGGGGCTGCCAACTTTACTACGTATAACCAACTTCCCCGTGCATCTGACAACTCTCTTAAGGCGCACAAACGTTATTTGGAGGAGTACAGAGGGGCTAAGAAGAAGGGAGGTAATAAGAATCATATTGCATAAAAAAATATATGGTTCTAAGATGGGATCGAAGGAAGGGTAAGGAGGCCAGACTCCATTTTGTGACTATTGCTTAGCAAGGATGTAACTCATACAAGATTCTAGAAAATGCCATGTACTTTCCAAATACATTTTTAGCATATGATCAAACTTATATGTAATTGCCAAATAAGTACATTTCTGCTTGTGTTCACTTCTTATTGGAGCTAAGACAACTTCCTTTTGCTGACAAGGAACTTACATACTCTATATACACTCACCTAAAGAATTATTAGGAACACCTGTTCTATTTCTCAGTAATGCGATTATCTAGTCAACCAATCACATGGCAGTTGCTTAAATGCATGTAGGGTTGTGGTCCTGGTCAAGACAATCTCCTGAACTCCACACTGAATGTCAGAATGGGAAAGAAAGGGGATTTAAGCAATTTTGAGCGTGGCATGGTTGTTGGTGCCAGACGGGCCGGTCTGAGTATTTCACAATCTGCTCAGCTACTTGGATTTTCACGCACAACCATTTCTAGGGTTTACAAAGAATGGTGTGAAAAGGGAAAAACATCCAGTATGCGGCAGTCCTGTGGGCGAAAATGCCTTGTTGATGCTAGAGGTCAGAGGAGAATGGGCCGACTGATTCAAGCTAATAGAAGAGCAACGTTGACTGAAATAACCACTCGTTACAACCAAGGTATGCAGCAAAGCATTTGTGAAGCCACAACACGCACAACCTTGAGGCGGATGGGCTACAACAGCAGAAGACCCCACCGGGTACCACTCATCTACACTACAAATAGAAAAAAAGGTTACAATTTGCACGAGCTCACCAAAATTGGACTGTTGAAGACTGGAAAAATGGTTTCTTGAACATGACAATGAGTTCACTGTACTAAAATGGCCTCCACAGTCACCAGATCTCAACCCAATAGAGCATCCTTGGGATGTGGTGGAATGGGAGCTTCGTGCCCTGGATGTGCATCCCTCAAATTTCCATCAACTACAAGATGCTATCCTATCAATATGGGCCAACATTTCTAAAGAATGCTATCAGCATCTTGTTGAATCAATGCCACGTAGAATTAAAGCAGTTCTGAAGGCAAAAGGGTGTCCAACACCGTATTAGTATGGTGTTCCTAATAATTCTTTATGTGAGTGTATATGAGTGCAATGCTAAAAAAAAACTGAGCTGTTTTTCAGTCTACCTTGTATCAATTGTCTGATTAATCAGCAATCCTGGTACCAGAAAGGGTGCGGCTTCATCCAGGGAACAAAAGAGGGGTGAAGTGCAGATAAGGAAGTTAACAAAGAGATACGGGCTTTTAATTCCTTCCTTACAGACCCTATTATCAATTGGTTGATCTGACTCTTCTTTCCTCATTTAGTGTCCCACTAACACCAGCCTAGGTATTTTCCTTACTAAAATCCAGCCTAGAGGGATACTTTACAATTAACGTCCTGTCCGTTTCCTCCCCAATTTTTCTGTGTGAAGCTCATAAACTGGTACTCAGCAGACTCTTGATGGAATCCGCAGCTCTTCGCAAATGCAAACATTTACTTAAACGGGAGCTTGAACAAAAAGTTTCCCAACTGGAGGTTATAGCTAAAACAAATCCCTCAACGCAAGCCCAACTAGCCCTTTCTCAAGCAAGGACTGAGCTCGATCTCTGTTTCACAGATACTGTGGAACGCAACCTTTGATGGTCTAAACCGAAATAATATACGTTAAATAATAAAATGACCACCTCATTAGTTAGAAAATATAGACCTACTCCATTTGTTGGTTGCTTTTATACACCTTAACAGCCAATCCTGAATGAATAACTTGAGTTTCAAACATTATTAACCGACCTATACTCCCAACTATACATCCATCCTCCATTTACCTACGGGAACTTCGCCTTCCTCAGCTGCCAGATTCTCTAACTCAGTGTTCCCCAACTCCAGCCCTCGAAGCCTACCTTCCAGTCATGTTTTCAGGATTTCCTTAGTATTGAGCAGGTGATACAATTAGTGTTGATGCATCAGGACGTGCCTCCGGCATTCATTCTGTGGGATATTCTCAAATCATGACCGGTAGGTGGGCCCTGAGGACTAGAGTTGGGGAACACTGCTCTAACTGACCTGTTGCATTCAAAGATTACTCCAATGGCTGTGGAAAGGAAATTAGCTCCCTCAAAACCCAGAAGCGCTCGGGACCAAATGTCTTTTCAGCCCTATACTATAAAGGATTTGCCTTAGCCCTTATCTAGCCAAATGTTTTATTGCAATGGGTTGCATCAAAAGGGGCATAGATGCACGTGATAAGAACATAGTCCTGCCACTTTACAAATAACTACTAACACCACACATAGAGTATTGTGTAAAGCTCTGGACTTCTATGAACAAGATAGGCAGAGCTAGAGAGGGTTCAGAGGAATTCAAAAGATTTGAGTATGAATAAGCTTACGCAGGCTAAGTGAATAAATATATCTACCAAGTGTGCTTATTCATTCTCAAATCTTTTGAATTCATGTTATGTTACACTTGGTGTCAGAAAAGGTGAGATTTGAGAAAATGAATATGCTTATCGTTGATAGGGTTTTACATGGAGAGAGGGTAGTTTGGACCTGCCACACCAAATAATTATTAGGGTTACATGTGTTGTGAAAATCTGTAAGACTTTGTAGTAAGAGCCTGCAGATTGTGGATATCAGAGCTCCTGTGATGTTGAGGTGGGTTCTGGTAAGTTTAAAAACAGAGCAGTGTCAAGATGGTAATTCATGACACTAGCAAGAGGTAAGTGCCCAAGTGTCTACAATGATTAGAACAGTAGTTGTGTTAAATATTCAGAAATTAACTGCTTACATTTTTTGGTTCCCTAAATGCTGTGTGTGTAAATACCTATGTCTATAGCATTAGAGATTAGAACAGTAAAGTATGGTAAGTGTGATACATCATGGACTGTTTATCAGGTAGTAATAAATAAGTATTTTACCTGGTGTGTGCCAATAGATCTGTCGCTAGCACTAAAAATATGAAGATGTTAGACCCATCTCAGGGACAGGACTCATTTCAAGTTAATTTGCATATGTATCAAATAGGTTTTTTTTACACAATAAAAGCACACAGAGCTATGGTGACTGGGTATCGCAGATGTGCTAGCGGCCATCTAGCAAACCATGTCCTCAGCTCTATACACAAAATCCCGGTGACAGGTTCCCTTTAAGTAAAGTTGGATGAATTCTTGAGAGTTAAAGGATAACTGTCACACTTAGACCCTAATTTCAATTTTCATATATGTAGTTACTAATGACATGATATTCCAGAATCCGTTACTATCAGACTGACTTACCCCATATTTAATAAGATTCAGCCCTTAGCAACCAGTCTGCATAAAACTGCAATCTCACTATTCAGTTAAGATGGCCGCCACTGCCCTCACCCTGAGGCTAATCCCGCCTGCCCTCACTAGCCAGTAACAATAGCCCCCCAAAAGTGTCAGTAACCAGAGCCCTCCCCCTAAAGGGTTAATCTCCTGCAGCACAAAGGGGTCCTCTTACCACATGTTGCTTTCATTTATACACTGAGCAGATGGCAGATCTCTCTTCTCTGTTGTGCGCTGCTTCAACTCTACTTCTCCAGCTCTGCTGAGTGAGGGAGCGTCTGCCAAGCGCAGGGACAGGGAGAAGTGCACACAGCCCAGGCACTGTTATCAGCTGCTGGGGAGGACCTGGCTTTAATCATTTACTTGCAGTCCCTGGCTGTCAGTAATGTCACCTTGCACGCAGCGTGCTTCTGCGTCCTCAGTCCTTCAACAGACAGACGGACCATGCCTAGCAACCTGATTTTAAGCACAGGTAAAAGTAGGCATTACAGGGAACAAAACTGTGGAATTAAGGGGTAATTGAATACACAGTGAAAAGTTGAAATAGGGCCACCAAGGTGATATTAATAACCACAATCCAATACTCACATTTAAAAAAAAAAATATGACAGTTATACTTTAAGAGTCAGGAAAGGGGGGCTGACTGTTGCGGTGGGCTGATCCTATCCCCCAGCCTTACCAGAGAAGACTTGTTAGGAGACATATAGTTTTCTCAGTCCAAACATTCCTTAGATAAGGGAGCTTGGAATCTGTGCAATGCAAAAGTGATTATGAAGAAAGGAAGTGGAGGGGTATGAGGAGTAAGACAAGTAAAGTCTTAGGATACTTTCACACTAGCGTTTTAGTTTTCCGGTATTAATACCCATAATAGGGGGTTAAATACCTGAAAAAAAACGCTTCAGTTTTGTCCCCATTCATTGTCAATGGGGACAAAACTGAACAGAATGATCCAAAATGCATTCTGTTCCATTTAGTTGCGTTCCCATACCGGAGAGCAATCCACAACATGTTGTAGTTTGCTTTTTCGGATCCGTCCCCATTGACTTACATTGTAAGTCAGGACAGATCCGTATGGCTCTGCATCCTACAGCGGACACCAAAACACTGCTAACAGCGTTTTGGTGTCCGCCTCAAAAGTGGAACGGAGACCAAACGCAGCCAAACTGATGCATTCTGAACAGATCCTTATCCATTCAGAATGCATTGGGGCTGAACTGATCCGTTTTGGGCCGCTTGTGAGAGCCCTGAAACGGATCTCACAAGCGGACCCAGAAACGCCAGTGTGAAAGTAGCCTAACATTGTTGATTTAGTAAGTGACGTGATATATGCAATAGCTTCTTACAAGACACAGAAAAGTGAAGATTATTTAATAATTTTTCTTTCTTCTTTTCCCAAGCAGCTAATTGTAAAATGGGAACTCAGCCTCAGGCCTCATGAACACGACCGTTTTTTGGGTCCGCATCCGAACCGCCGTTTTGGCGGCTCGGATGTGGACCCATTCACTTCAATGGGTCCGGAAAAGATGCGGACAGCACTCCGCGCGCTGTCTGCATCCGTGGCTCCGTTCCGCGGCCCAGTAAAAAAATATAACATTTCCTATTCTTATCCGCACTTTGCGGACAAGAATAGGCGTTTATATTGCCACCGCCAATTCCGTTAATTGCAGAAGGCAACACGAACGGCTTCCGTTTCTTGTGGATCCGCGGTTTGCGGACCGCAAAAAACGGCACGGCCGTGTGCATGAGGCCTAAAAGAAATTATTATATGTGATTAAGATCATGTGGTATATAAGGCTAGGTCTACACAACGACATTTGTTGCGCAATATTTTGTTGCACCAATGTCGCGCAACAATTTTTATAATGGCAGTCTATAGTGTTGCACTGCAACATGCAACATGCTGCGACTGCGACACAACAGTCGCAGAAAATCAATTTGAGCAGCATGTCGCATGTCGCAGTGCGACACTATAGACTGCCATTATAAAAATTGTTGCGTGACATTGGTGCACGACAAATGTTGCAGTGTAGTTGTGCCCTATCTGTCGCACGACAAATCTCGTCGTGTAGACCTAGCATTTTGTGGAACGGCACGGACAGCCTTCAATATAAATGCCTATTCTTGTCCGCAAAGCGCGCACAATAGGACATGTTATTTTTTTTGCGCCCAAACAACGCCCTGTGCATGAGGCCAAAAGTTTTACTCTCTACTTTTTTATTTATTTAATTCATGTCTGTATTGTAAGACTTGTTTGTTTCTGTGTATGTTGAGTTGACTGACATGTTAAATGTTCTGGTAACACCATAGATCTGTCCTCATGAATGGTTGAGAGTAGATTGACTGAAAGAGGGAGGCTCACACAATCTGACCGGAAGAGGTGGACTTAGATTACCTAGAGGGAAGGGAGAAGGACAGGGTGAACGTACAGCCATTGTGCCCATCCCCTAGTTACAAGACACCCCCATGTATGCCTTCATGTAAAGTCTATTCGTCTCAACATCATGAAAATGTCACGACCGCTATACCAGCAGCAGTCGTGTCGCACCAGACGGAGGGGAAGGGGGACCCTTATCCACGGATGGGAAATAGAATGGTCACCCCTGACTAACCCTAAGCTGGCACCTGTCTGCCCTGATACCCTAGACCGGGTGTGAACCCGTGCGGCGAGCAGGATGCCTAAACCCTCAGTCACCCTAACAAGACTAGACTGGGGAAAGGCAGATGGGAGCACTAGTCACCATCACTCACGTCTAGGAGAACAACAGGGGAAGACAGCAACAAACAAACAATCTATAACATAGACTTATCCAGTCACGAGCAGAGAAGGTGATCCCAACAACGACAGTCCACGCCAGACCAGAGCTCCACAGCAATACCATCAAACGATCTCCTCCAAAGGTCAGAATAGCACTGGAAGTAAGGACTATATCTGGCAATGACTGCAAGTGAAACTGAAACTAATATAGTAGCTGGGAGTGGCAGACAGGACTCACCTGAGAAGGATGCCTACAAACTCCCAGTCAGGACAAAAAGGTTCACAAGGCAAAACCCGGATGACATACCCTGAACCACGGAGCAAACTCACAAGCTATCGCGAGTAGCAAGTCGCTGCGACCTTCTCCTCCCAGACCTGTCTGGATCAGTCACAGTCGTGACAGAAAAGCTGGGTACATCTGCACACCAAAATGCCAAAGGGTATGGAGAGCAGAATACAGAGGACTTCTATGGTACCATTGGAAAGTGTTATTTAACCCTTTCAGCCCCAGAGGTAGTTTTTTTGTTTTGTTTTGTGCTCCCTGTCTTCCCAAAGCCATATCTTTTTTATTTGTCTGTTCACATAGCTATATGAGGGATTGATTTCTGCCGGACAAGTTGTACTTTCCAACACCACCATTTAATATTGCATATGATGTAGTGGGAATCGGGTAAAAAAAAATCTGAATGGGGCGAAATTGCAAAAAAAAAAAAAAAAAAAAAAAAAAAAAAAGAAGAAGAAGGAATTCCACCACAGTTTTAAGTTCGATGTGCGATAAAACTGACCGGTTACCTTTCTAACAGGTCAGTACGAATCCAGGTTACCTTTCTACCTTTTCTGACCGGTTACCTTTCTACAGGTCAGTACGAATCCAGAGATACCTTCTATGTATAGTTTTTCTTGCGTTTTATTTTTTTTGTCGCCATATTTTGACCCCTACAACTTTTATGTAATTATGTGTACGGAGCTGTATGAGGGCTCATTTTTTGTGGGGTGATCTGAACTTTTCATTGATATCATTCTGGGGTGTGTTTTGACTATTTGACCAAAAACGGCTAATCGGCCATTTGGATGCTTTTTTCCGTTCTGCTGTTTGCCGTATGGGGAATATATTTGTATATTTTTATACCATGGGTGTTTTCGCACATCGCGACACCAATGATGTGTATTTTTTTTTTTTATTATTCTTATTTTGGGAAAAGGGGGGTGATTTGAATTTTTATGTTTGTTTTATTTGTTCCATAGGGAACTATAACATGCAATCATTAATTTTATATTTGAGTTTTTTTGGAACTGTTCCAAGTACATCTTCCCTAAGTGCAGGTTGTACATAGGAACCTCAGAACTGTCCAGGGCTGCCCAAGTCAACGACACCAAGTGTGGTAATACACAGTTTTCTGTGACCTATCCCCAACAAGAAAATACTTCAACCACTGATCTGCCATGCTGAACAAGGCCTTACTGCTCGTACTATGGCTGGGTGGACCTCAAAGGTAATGGTCTGCCCAAGGCTTCCTGACCAACCAGCAGGGCTGATGCAAAGATCTGCAGACCAGTGAGGAAAGGAGGTCCTGGTGTCAAAGCTCCTTCCACAGACATGGTAATGGACTATCTGCGACAACCACCCGCCAATCCCGTCGTACTATGCCACAGTTGCCATACAGGTCTCGTCCACTAGAGACTTCTGGAGGCGAATCCACTGTGAGCATAGTAAACGTTTAAGATTGGCTGCTGATACAATCGCGATTGTATGTACAAATGGTAAAATAAAATTTGCGATTTCACGCGTGAAACCAACTTAATTTCCTGCCACCACTCTTCGTATTTAATCGGGGTGAATAGACCCTGGCTAGCTATTACTGAAGAGAAGAAACGGTTATTTGCAACCTAGCTAACAAATTAACAATTTATAAAAATAGACACAATGCGGTAGTATGTCTCTTCTAAGGACAGAGTTCTTAGCATAGACCAAATAATCAGGTAACAAAGGGCAAAACTGGAACAATTTAATCATTAGTTTTATTATAAAAACTACACACAGAAATATACATTAAAACTGACAGGTAAATATACCTGCCAGTCGAACAGATTGGTTGGATAGAAATAAGTAAGAGATGAAAGGGAATAGAATGTCTGTAAGTTCAGAATTACCATGGTAGTGTCCAGTTAATGATAAAGTCTTTGCAAGGAATAATCCAAGATGGCGGGGTGCCCGTGTCCAGCGGGCGGTCATGATGTTATTCGACTTTAGATGGTAGATGAAGGACCCGGACCTGAGTGGGTCCCTGTGTTTTACCCACTCTGTAGCTGGGAGTGGCTATGACACGCACAAATCCAGCCTTGTGTAATTGGAATAGGGGGCAGTTCTTGCCCCAGATAGAGAAAATCTGGCAAACTTCTTGCTTTGACAGTTTCTCAGTACCCATAAGTCAAATCAAGAAATAGAGTTCATATGTATAATCAGTAGAACTTTATGAATCATCTGATACCTAATATGACTGGAAGACAGTACAGTTTGCTTGAGAACCTTTATATATCAAAGCCGGAATTTCCGATTTGCTTGCGGATTTCCTGGAAGGTGTGTTAGAAAAACCTGAACAACCTCTGAAGAGATTGTTTATTTTGTATTTTCCTAAACCATGAAATATGAAATCTATGGATTGGAGGTGACTCAGGTCATCTTCCTTCTTGTACCAACCAGTTATGTGATAAGGATCTGTCATTCTTCTCTGAAGTTTTTGACCATACTTAGGGTGTTAGGACCCCTGCTGTGCTGGGGCCGCTCAGACTATAGAGAGGGCACTTTTATGGGGTTTTGTCAATATCAAAATGTATAACCCAGCATGGATGTATAACCCAGCATGGGGTCAGTAAGAATCTTTGGCAAAAATGTGCTAATTTACCTCTGCTCTGTGAGCCGTGACTGAAAGTTTTAACTCTTTGTGTGAATGAGAGGGCTCTTGTGATCTATGTAATTTTAAAACAAGATGCATTTGCGATTTATTCGTATTGCCAAGATCGCGAATCATCACACCTCCCCACTTTGGAAGATTGGTCAAAAAGTGGTCAGCAAGACTGTGACTGAAGCAATCTCCACTCGCTATTGGGTTCGTTACAGCGGGAAAGTCCACCCGCATTCTCATGGAAACTTCCCAGTTTATGCTGGATGCTGGATCGCAAAATCGTACTGTTAGAGCGCCAAGCTCCAATGAAGGAGTTTTCCATTGGTACTAGCAGTACGATTCAGGCAGCTGAGGGGGTTGTGGTCTATGACGACTGTGAAGGATTGACCGTATAGGTACGATTGTAACTTCTGTAGGGCCCACACAATCACTAGACACTCTTTCTCTGTCGTGGAGTACACGGCTTCCCGTGGAAGTAGCTACCTGCTCAAGTAAAGGACAGGATGCTCATTCCCGGTATATGGAGGGCCCTCGTCTGGAGGCTGGCCGGCTCGAGCCCTAAGCATCTCCAGACTGGGGTCACTCCTCAAGGCTTGCACGAATGCAGTGCCACAGGTCTCCTCCAGATGACCAGTTACATATGAAGTCAGCTGCGAAGAGTTACCTTCAACGCTGGGGTCACATGCGGGTAGAGGGACGGTTGGTTCTGTCCTCGCAGACCCATCTGAGCCCTGGTTACTGGCGACACTGAAAGCGTCTGCCAGTGCAGTTACACAATCATTAATATCACATGACAAGATATTTCTTGCATTATCATCCGCCTGAAGGTCAGAATCGTCCGAGGGGGTCCCTTCTGTCGGTTCTGAGTTCAGGCGGCTGGCCATAGCACATGTAGAGGCCAGGTATGGTATCATTTATATCACCATTGTTAACACTGACACATGCATTTTGATCAACAATGACAGGTGCAGAAATAGGCAAATTACATTCACTTGCTTGCACATTTAAATCTGATACCTCCCGCATAGATGCGTTAGGTACGGTAGAAATACCGGTTAAAGTGTCCCCGTCTCCCTGGTTCCCCAAAGGGTTGTACAGTACCTGGTTTTGGTCAGGTAGTCCTGCTTGGGTCATTTGCGTGTCCGCAGGGTACTCGTAACGGCAAAGAAGGGTGACCAAATCAGTGCCAAGCACTGTGGCGACAAGAATATCATCCAGGACCCCAACAACCAGCTTTTTACATCCCATTCCCCAATCGATGGTGACTTGGGCTTGGGCAACATGAGTGCAAGTGCCCCCAACTCCAGTCAGAGTGAGGTATTTTCCTGTAAGGATATCCTTTTCTGTAACAAGATGTGAATGGACCAAGGTGACATCTGCATCGGTGTCTCTGAATCCGATGACAGTCTGGCCGTTCAAAGTGATGGACTGGTGATTCTGGGATCCGCCATATACCTCGGATCCCCCAACCAGCAATACAGCAGATGAGGCGGGTGTAGAGGCGTTGGCCCCCTTGGGCTTGGCGTCGTTGCGGTGCTAGCTGTATAACAGGTTTGCTTGGTGTAAATATAGTACAGAGGTGAGGCGGCACTGCGAGCGTCTCCAGCCAGTTCAGAAGTGGGAACTGTGTAGCTCAGTCACTATAAAAACTTCAGTGGTGCTCTGCTATCAACGTGAGAGTAAGCAATGATGAATGAAGTATGAGAGGAAGAAAATGATAGCGGCACTCACCCGAATGTAGCAAACAATTTCTTTAATTCTTGAAAGACATATACAAGGTAACAGCAGGCTGGGGCGGATACAGGCGTGTGTGTGCTGAGTGGTCAGCTGGCGACGGCCGTTTCGCGCACCTCGCGCTTCCTCTGGCCTATGACTGCATCACGTCACCTGTATGCTCTCTTATAACAAGTATCCAGCTATCCAGGTAAGTCTTCGAAGCTGGAGTTAATCAGTAATCAGACTCTAAATCAGCGGCTAAAACAAAGTATACAGATAATCGGACATAATATCATCCCTGACAAACAAAAAGCAACCCATACATCGGCTAATCTAGATACGTGTCTCCTATAAGTATACACTTAACTCATTGCGGTCATTTAACCCTAGCAGTCCCATCGCATTGGTACGGATGATCCAGTCTGCCTCTCTCAGGTTTGCTTGGTGTGACCGGGCCTGCGACACAGCTCACACCAGGGCCTGGTTGTCTCACGGTTTACAGTGCCAGCGGGCCTGCCTTCTTTTCAGTTCTGGGACATGGCTCTGTCCTTGTCGGGTGCTGGAGGTTTATGGCTGTTAGGTACAAGGGGTTTGCAGATGTCTGGTATATGCCGGCGAGTTTCCACCACCAAAGGTTTGCAAATGTCCAGCACCCGGGTTGCGACAAACATGTCTGCCAGCTCAGTGGGTTCTTTCGCAGACTGGGGCTTGTGCTCCAGCATAAACTGTCTCACGTCTGTATGGCATACATCATCAAATCCTAGAGGTTAGCATAAGTCTTTTCCTTAAGGGTTCGAGTCCATTGGAGGAATGTGGTGCATAAGGGGCTAGCCACATCCGCGTAAGAGTCTGTGGACCCTTTCTCCGGTAAACCTCTGGGGTTAACTGGAACTTAGCGATTATGGCATCCTTGATAGTCTGATAATCGCAGTCTTGGTCTGTGGGTAGCTCCGCAAAACCATCCAGCGCTTTACCAGTCAGCTGAGGTGTCAGGTGGAGTGCCTACTGATCCTCAGGGATGCAGAACTGGCGGAACGCTCTCTCAAACGAGCGTAAATATGAGTCAATGTCCCCATTTTTCTCCATAACTGGAAACCTTGCTTTGGGGGCCATGGGTAGAGGTTGGCCTCCTGCAGCAGGAGTTTTAGGAAAGGAAGACGGCTTGGCCTGTCTCACTTGGGCTAGTTCTAGTGCATGCTGGTATTGCAGCGCCTCTCTCTGAAGCTGGAACTGCTGCTGTCGCTCCTCTAGTTCGAGCTGTATCACCAGGTATAAACGCAAATCCGCGCCAGTCAGGCCCGGTAACAACTGCTGGCTCCTAGGGCCCAAGGCAGTGAAGTTTAGTCCAGAGCTGCTCGTTTCTTGCTGAGGGTTAGCAGGAGCTGTGGACATAGTGTTATCCAGGGTATCCACATTACCCAGAGCTGAAGTAGCAACATCAGCACTCACAGAGCTTGCGGTGCTGGGTGACGTTAAACAAAGTGGCGGCAAAGTCTCCCGCCTGGGATTGGAATCCTTCATCGCCTGGCCATCTTGCTCCGTCAAAGCTTTGATCAGCTGTGATTTTTGTTCAGAATTGCAATGCCGTGCGACTCACATAAGGCTTGTAAGTCGGCAACAGACCATTTTTGTAATTTGGAACTGAATCAGACATTCAGAAGAGAAGGGTAAAATAATATAGGATATAGCAAAGAAAAGGTGGGAAAATGTATACCAATCCGCTATCAATGTGTACTGTTTTGCGCCCGGAACTCAAGTTCCGCAGGACAGGATACCAAGTAACCTCTGTCCTATTGTTCTGATTGCAAAAACTGCATTTGTCAGTTCTTTGTGCTTTGATCTCCCAAAAGCTGACTTCTGCCTGGTTTTGGGTTCTGCTATCCACACAAGCTGCCAACCAATGTGACAACCACCCGCCAATCCCGTCGTTTTATGCCATACAGGTCTCGTCTACTAGAGACTTATGGAGGCGAATCCACTGTGAGCACAGTAAACGTTTAAGATTGGTTGCTGTGCCTATACATGATACAATCACGATTGTATGCACAATCGGTAAAATAAAATTATTTATTTCTTGCAGGTTCCGGAATTGCCCGCCGGATTCACACAACGCTAGTGTGAAAGTACCCTTAACATGAACTACCATCCACTGAAACCTTCCATCATTTTCAGCTGAAACATACATCCTGAAAAATACAACAATCCCTTTATCACTGACCCCCTTTGAGATTTACTTAAGCCTGTATTACACTGGCCAATAGTCGACCAGATCATCACCGACAAGCATTTGTAGGAATGTTCATTAGCGATGATCTGGCAGTGTAATACTGCCGCCAATTACCCAATGAACATGCAAACACACGTTCATTTGGGCAATCCCGATTTTAAAGCAATCTTAAAAATCATAATTTGCTGGCGGCAGATGTGCTGTCTAATCCTGATCTGCTGCCAGCAAACAAGTCAGTATGGGGATGAGCAATGGCATTAGAGAATGTAATAGCAGCAGTTTCCTCCACTAATGAGCAGGTGATTGCCAGGAATGAAGACTACTCTTCCCGACAACTGCCTGAAAAATGTTTTAATGTAATATAGCCCTTATTGTCTCCACTACTCCCCATGCTAGAGACCTTTTTTTCACTATTTATGTGGACCTTAACCATAACCCTTATAGAACACAGTTATCCTATGTCTCCAAATGGGAGGCAGTCTTAGGGTACTTTCACACTAGCGTTTTTCTTTTCTGGCATAGACTTCAATCCTAGGGGCTCAATACCGGAAAAGAAAACGGATCAGTTTTATCCTAATGCATTCTGAATGGAGAGCAATCTTCAGTTCAGTCTTTTTGACTGATCAGGACAGAGATAATACCGCAGCATGCTGCAGCTTTATCTCTGGCCAAAAATCCGGAACACTTGCCGGAATGCCGGATCCGGAATTTTTTTACATAGGAATGTATTAGTGCCGGATCTGGCATTCAAAATTTGAAAAAAAAAAATGAAAAAAAAATAAATGCCGGATCCTATTTTTCCGGATGACACCAGAAAGACTGATCAGGCATTTCAATGCATTTGTAAGACGGATCAGGATCCTGATCAGTCTTACAAACGCCATCAGTTTGCATACGTTTTGACGGAGCTGGCAGGAAGTTCTGGCGACGGAACTGCCTGCTGGATTCTTCTGCCGCAAGTGTGAAAGTACCCTTAGGCTCTACACTTTCTGATACATAATTGGAGCAAATCTCAGAGTCTTTACAACATTGGTTTATTTGTAACCAACTTGTTGAAAAATCTTCAAATAAAGAAACGGTAAAAAAAAAACGTGTGGGTTTTGGAAGGTGGAAAGGAAAGAACAAAAATGCTTAATTAAAAAAATAGACCCAGCCTTTAACAGGTTGAAAGAAAATGACATGGCTTAAGACCAGCAGAAATTATACATTCTACACAATGAAGATCAGCAGCTGCAGAAGTAAGGGTACTTTCTTCTCACTAGCATTATTCTTTTCCGGCATTGAGTTCTGTCCTAGGGGCTCAATACCGGAAAAGAACTGATCAGTTTTATCCTAATGCATTCTGAATGGAGAGCAATCCGTTCAGTCTGCATCAGCATGTCTTCAGTTCAGTCTTTTTGACATTTCAGGACGGAGATAATACCGCGGCATGCTGCAGTTTTATCTCCGTCCAAAATTCCGGAACACCAGACCCGCCATTTTTTCCCATTGACATGCATTAATGCCGGATCCGGCCCTGAGTGTTCTGGCAAACCGTATCCGGCATTGCGCCTGCTCGGACCGCAAAAAATGTGAAAAAAAGTAAATGCCAGATCTGTTTTTCCAGAAGACACCGGAGAGACTGATCCGGCATTTCAATGCATTTGTCAGACAGATCAGGATCCTGATCCGTCTGACAAATGCCATCAGCCGGAACTGCCTGCCGGAATCCTCTGCCGCAAGTGTTAAAGTACCCTTAGGACACACCTTACTTCTGAATATAATGCAGTAATGTCTCATTGCAGACCTCTACTGTACGTTCCTGGACTAAGTTACAGTCATAAAATAGCATATTGTTTTCCAATTCCACCCAGGGTTGCCAACCGTCCAGAAATGTATGGACAGTCTATAAAAATAGGTGACTTTTTTTCCTGTGTCCGTGGAAAAAAAACGTCAGTGATTTTATTTTTATTTTTTTGAGGCTGATGTTTACCTGACTAGATTTTTGGGGTGGTAATTATCACCATTTTACAGCTCACAGTAAATGGTGATGGACCATATGATGAGCGCAGTGACATTACCAAAGGTCCTTTTCCTCCCAGGTCTGCAAAGAAGAAGAAAGATGACGAGCTGGGCTTCGCAAACAAGTGGATGAGGTGAGATGAATTTTTTTTCCACATTTTTTTAACCCCTCCATCCCTAATTTACTTAGCATTCTGTATTAAGAATGCTATTATTTTGGAATGCACTGAGGGCTCAGACCCTGTTTCATTTATGGAAAAATGGCTGGTGGACACTATTGCAATAGAATGAGCACATCAGGTTCCATTTTGCCCTCCGCCACCTGGGGCGCCTCCGAGACCTCTCCTGATCAAGGTTTTGCACTACAGAGACCGGGACGCCATACTTAGAGCAGCCAGGAACAACCCTGACATGGAAATTGGCGTAATACAGAAACGGAGAGCGAGATTTTTGGAGATCAAAAAGCGGCTGAGACTACTGCAATGGCCTTATTCCAAGCTTAGGTTGGTGGCGAATGGATCCACACACATCTTTGAAGATCCGACCGAGGCATGTTAATGGCTGGATACTCATGAAAATGATCGGCGCGGCAACAACACATGAAGTGACGGTGATACTTTTGATGGGACTGTTCTTGTTACACAATTGTTCTTAGATTAATACCCCACACTGTAGGTTATAGCTTTGTGGGATTATTGTCTGTTCTCTTAACGGGGAGGGAGGTTTCATATGATTATCTTTAACTTTGTACTTCTAACAATGTGTGGGTTGTCGTGTGGTTGAGGGGGAGGTTAGGTGGACCATTTGCATATCCAGGTTGCAGCGCCTATGCTAACTAGACAACTGTTCTGTCATCTGTGCTTTTATCGCTAACGCATAACGGTTAGGTTCACTTTGTGTGTCTATTGTGTACCCCCGTTTATCTGGTTCACAATTTGCAGTATGTTCAGGGAAGTTAAGGGAATGTTGGGAGGGGGGTAATGGGGCAGGGTCTATTTCTCATCCTACTATCAATGGGAGGTTCCTCTGGGGTTGTCGGCACTGGCTTCTATACATGCATATGAGTCACCATGATGTCTTCCGTTAAAATCCTTGCATGGAATGTGAGAGGGATGTCGCAGGCGTCTAAAGATCAGCTATTTTCCATACCTTGAAAGATTTACAGCCAGCTATTATGTGCTTATCTGAGACCCATTTAACTGCTGATAAGACGTATCTGATCCATAAAGCGTGGATGGGTTCCGAGTTTCATTCTATATACTCCACGCATGCCAGAGGTGTTAGTATTTTGGTACATAGATCTGTTCCGTTTGTCGCCCAGGAATCATATATTGACAATGATGGTAGATTTATATGTATAGACTGTCATATCTTCCAATCCAGGATTATTTTGGTGGCAGTGTATATTCCCCCTCCATATTCAGCTGAAATTTTGAGGATGATTATTACATTTACCTCTAAATTCCCGTCAGTCCCTATATTAATTGTGGGGGATTTTAACATGTATATTGACGGTTCTCTGGACAAATTCCATAATGGGCCGGGAACTTACACTGCTACCCCTACTTCTCTGGCAAGATTTCTATCGGAAGTAGATTTATGTGACATTTGGAGAACTATACACCTGGTCGGCCTCAAAATTCATGTTATTCATCCTCGCATAACTCCCTATCCAGAATAGATTTGGCAATTACAGTAGATCCTCATCCTTAGTAACACTGACAAAGGAGATCTCATATTTGCCTCGTAGTATCTCTGACCATTCTCCACTATTGATTACATTGGAAGTGGGGAGGCAACTATGTACTATTCGGCCTATCTGGCGTTTAAACCCATTTTGGTTATAGATAGTGGATACAGGAACTGATATCTCTAGTGCCATTACTGACTTTTTGACTATTAATGTGGGCTCAGCGTCGGTGGCGATGGTATGGGATGCCTTAAAGGCATATGTTAGGGGATTATATATTAAATATATTAGCATTAAAAAATCTAAGAGCCGCATTCTGGATAGGGAGTTTTCAGATAGAGTTACGCATTTAGAAGCTAAAACAGCCCAAATCGACGAGGCACGTTGGAAGGAAGCTCAAAAGCTTTTGAAAGAACACATACAGACTAGGGCGGAGGATAAACGTCTCTTTGTGACTCAGAGATATTTCGCTGAAGGGGAAAGTGCGGGTCACTTATTGGCTACTGTGACTAAAGCACAAAATGGTCCTTCCTGTATAGCCTCAATTAGAGGATCTGGAGGACAACTAGTAACAGGGGATGAGAATATTCTGGGAGAGTTTTATACTCATTTTAGGGAAGTGTATAGGTCCAGTCTGGTCAATGATGCGTCTGATAGATCCAGCTATTTGGAAGGGATTACTGTTCCTGTCCTGTCTGAAGAGAATAAGTTGCTTCTTGATGAGGATATAGTTCTGGAGGAATTGGAAATGGCGCTGAATTCCATCCCTAATGAAAAGGCGCCGGGCGGGATGGCCTTCCTGGGGAATTCTATAAGAAACATGGGGAACTATTACTTCCGCAGCTTCTAACGGTTTTTAAAGATGCCTATCGAGAGGGTAGGTTGCCTTGCTCCATGAGAGAAGTGATAGTAGAAGTGATACCCAAATCAGACAAGGACCCCACACTAGTGGATTCCTATAGGCCCATCTCTCTCCTGATAGTGGATGTAAAACTTCTGGCTAAAGTTTTGGCCAATCGATTAATTAGGGTCATTCAAACTATTATCCACGACGATCAAGTGGATGTAAAACTTCTGGCTAAAGTTTTTGCCAATCGATTAATTAGGGTCATTCAAACTATTATCCACGACGATCAATCTGGATTCATACCTGGAAAATTTACGACCTTGAATGTTAGGAGATTATTTTTAAATCTCCAGCTGGAGGGAAGAGATGGACAGGATAGTAGATCTGCGGTGGTCTCACTTGACGCTGCCAAAGCTTTTGACAGTGTCGAGTGGGAATATCTTTGGGCAATCATGAATAGGATGGGCTTCGGATCGGGATTTCTAAGATGGGTCAGGCTCCTATATTATGAGCCTAGGGCTAGAGTTAGAGTGAATGGTCAGCTATCACCGGCGATTGCTCTGGAAAGGGGGACGAGACAAGGCTTCCCGTTGTCTCCCCTATTGTTTGCAATAGCAATAGAACCATTAGCATGTCTTCTAAGGTCCACACCATTGATAAGGGGGCTAGTGAGGGGCTCTATGGAATAACGTGTATCTTTATATGCGGACGATATGCTGATTTATGTAGGTGATTTAGCTGACTCCATGGATTCTATAATCTCTATAATCTCGCAGTTTGGGGACCAGTCTGGACTTCTCATAAATTGGAATAAATCAGTGATCCTCCCATTATCCTCGCAAGTGCAAACCTGTCATGCCAATTTCTCTGAGCTCAAAGTATTACACTCTTTTAAATACCTCGGAGTGACAGTATCGATAAATCCTGGTGATTATATCTCTAATAATCTAATACCTTTCATAGGGACGTTTAAAAGTAAGATTGCCACCTGGCACAAATTACCATTATCATTGGTAGGTAGAGGTAACTTATTGAAAATGATTCTAATGCCTCAGCTGTTATACATTCTGCACAACTCCCCTGTATGGATCCCTGCGCATTATTTTTATAAGATACAACAACTGTTTAGGTTTTTTATCTGGAAAAATAATAGAGGCAGGATCAAATATGAAACTTTACAGAGAAATAAAAATGCAGGTGGTTTGGCTCTACCCAATCCTATGCTTTATTTTTTGTCAGCCCAACTGCAGCACTTCAAGGGGTGGGGAGCGTTGGGTGACTTGGGAGGAAAAAGTGGTCGGCTAATGGGATGGGCATCGAATAGGTCTCCCCCGTTAGCAGCTATAGAAGGAGAGGTAAAAGGGGAAGTGGGGCATATTCCAACTCTACAACTTATGAGGAACGTATGGGCTAAGGCACAAAATATCTTAGGAATAACGGGGCTAATGAATATTTCAAAAAAAAAAATCACAGAAAAAACTAAGATAAAAACATCCTGCACGATATGATACAAATGCGCGGATGTCCCTGGCCATTTTATTGAAGAAAACCACAGAAATAAGATAATAATGCACTTAATAAAGTAGATGCAAGCACTATATATGGACAAAGTCCTCACTCTGATATGATAATATCTGAGACACTTAGTCAATATATTTTGATCAAAACACATCTAAGCCCGCCTACCGAACGCCAAGGTGGTCTCAGGTCAGGCGGGTCCTACGCTAAACCTACCTAAGCCGTTGGGCTTCTATGTTCAGGAGCGCAGACACCGCACATATGGTGTGCTGCTCCTAGTAACCTCCATGTGCATCAAGCAACCAATGGGAGGAGGAGCAAGCACAGCCATATGTACCACCTAATTAAGGCGCTCTATTGGATAGGGGAGGGGGGCAAAAGTGCAGAGGAATGCTACTCCCAAGATAATAGGTGCGCATTCACACTTGAAGGTGCCACTCCCTCAAGCAAATACTACATAGACAAAAAAAATCACAGAAAAAACTAAGATAAAAACATCCTGCACGATATGATACAAATGCGCGGATGTCCCTGGCCATATTATTGAAGAAAACCACAGAAATAAGATAATAATGCACGTAATAAAGTAGATGCAAGCACTATATATGGACAAAGTCCTCACTCTGATATGATAATATCTGAGACACTTAGTCAATATATTTTGATCAAAACACATCTAAGCCCGCCTACCGAACGCCAAGGTGGTCTCAGGTCAGGCGGGTCCTACGCTAAACCTACCTAAGCCGTGTGAATGCGCACCTATTATCTTGGGAGTAGCATTCCTCTGCACTTTTGCCCCCCTCCCCTATCCAATAGAGCGCCTTAATTAGGTGGTACATATGGCTGTGCTTGCTCCTCCTCCCATTGGTTGCTTGATGCACATGGAGGTTACTAGGAGCAGCACACCATATGTGCGGTGTCTGCGCTCCTGAACTTAGAAGCCCAACGGCTTAGGTAGGTTTAGCGTAGGACCCGCCTGACCTGAGACCACCTTGGCGTTCGGTAGGCGGGCTTAGATGTGTTTTGATCCAAATATATTGACTAAGTGTCTCAGATATTATCATATCAGAGTGAGGACTTTGTCCATATATAGTGCTTGCATCTACTTTATTAAGTGCATTATTATGTTATTTCTGTGGTTTTCTTTAATGAATATTTCACCTTTATGGAACAACTCAACGCTTCATGAATTGGTTGGCCTGAATGGGTACTCACAGTGGGAAAATAAAGGAATATGGAACTTAGGCCATATTTATTCCAATGGGATTTTAAAGCAATACCAGCAGTTGTGTTCTGAATTTGGGCTGCCCTCTGCACAGTTCTACAAGTATTTGCAGCTTAGGCATGCACTGGAAGCTCAGTCCAAAACAACCGCGGTGACGTTTGTATCCAATCAGATGTTAAGCACAGCGGTTAATGCAGGACCGGTAAAGGGAGCGATCTCCATGGTATACCAAACCTTGTTAGAAGACTTTCTTAAAGGATACCCCCTTAAAAGTAGACAACATTGGGAAAGAGATGTATGTGCAATTAGAGATGAGCAATGGGAGGTGGTGTTAGACATCACCCCTAATTTATCTCTTAGTGAGGCGGCGCGGATATCCCATCTGTACTTAATACATAGAGTGTACAAGACCCCGGTGTTTTTACATAAAATAGGCTGTAGAGACAGTCCAGCTTGTCCGAAATATGGAAGTGCTGAGGCAGATCTACTTCATATGTTGTGGGCATGCCCTTCATTGACATCGTTTTGGAAGGCTGTAATACACCTAATAAACAAGGTATATAGTGCTAAGTTTACCATAGACCCTAGGCCAGTGATGGCTAACCTTGGCACTCCAGCTGTGGTGAAACTACGACTCCCAGCATGCTCCATTTATTTCTATAGAGTTCTAAGAGCAGCCAAGCAAGGGGGCATCTTGGGAGTTGTAGTTTTACCACAGCTGGAGTGCCAATGTTAGCCATCACTGCCCTAGGCTGTGCCTATTGGGCATTATACCGGAAGATAATCTACAATCTGTTGAAGCCACTGGAATAGAGAGAATGCTATACCAGGAAAGGAAAACGTTAGCGGCAAAATGGATCCAATCAGTACCTCCAGATATTTCTGAATATGTTGCTAAACTAAATATGGTGATTCGTTTGGAAAGGGGAGTATACCAAAAAAGGAAGAATCTGTCCAAATTTGAGGCGATATGGGGAAGCTGGATTGATAATTCTGGATGCTGTAGTCCCTGGTTGGCGCTCACAAGAAGTTTTTTGTATGCTGGGTGAGTGTATTAAGTGTGGAGGATAAGTATGAATCGGAGGCAAAAATGGGGAGGAGGGGGGGGAGACCACAGTGGTTAATATATGTGATATGTGTAAGTCAAAATGGTTGCTGGTCAACTTAAATGGAATTAGGATATGTTTGAAAGTGGTTATGGATGCCTGATAGGAGATACTCAATGGGCATATAGGTGAGTAGAAGACAGTGTTGTGTGATAGTTTGCTAATGAGTATTGCGGTGCCGACACCTCAGGGGAGGAGATGAAGGGGGATTGTTATAAATATGTCCTGCTCTTGTAAAGTTAGGGGAAGAGTGGGGGGGGGGAATAGGGGGGTTACTTGTTAATGGGAGGTTTTATTGATCACCTTTTAAGGTGTCTATATTGTAAGATTATATTATTGGATATATCACTTGACTATGTAGCCATATGTTTTGTATTATATTTATTGTATATATCTGACAATGAATATACTTTTTGTCTACAAGTATGACATAATGATGTTAAAAAGACAAAAAATTGACAATAAAGAGATATCTCATAAAAAAAAGAATGCTATTATTTATAAAGGAAAATAATAAAAATCTACACAACACCTAAGGCTACTTACACACCTGCGTTTGGAATTCAGTTTGAGAGATCTGTTTCAGGGATCTCACAAACGGTTCCAAACGGATCAGTTCAGCCCCAATGCATTCTGAATGGATAAGGATCCGTTCAGAATGCATCAGTTTGGCTCCGTTCCGGCTCCATTTTGCTCTGGAGGCGGACACTAAAATGCTGCTTGCAGCGTTTTGGTGTCCGCCTGACGATGCGGAGCCAAACTGATCCATCCGGACTCACAATTGAAGTCAATGGGGACGGATCAATTTGGCCTGGCTCCGCTTTGACACGGATTCGTTAGAAACTGTTCACGTCTCTGCGCATGCCCAGTAATTTCTTGTCCCTCCCCTCATCGTCGGCCATGTTTGGATTATCGACTTGATGAAGACTGGTAAGTATATGAAGTTTTGTCTGTGTATCTTTCTTTTTTTCTATCTATTTGGGAAGGGGTGTGTGCGTGTCTGGAACAGTGGGGGCTGCTGGCACTGGGGGTGGGGGCCGCCTTTATGGGGGCTACTGGATCTGGGGGGGATGCTGGCACTGGGGTGTGGAGGCTGCTGGCACTGCGGGGGTGTTTGTGGCTGGAACTGTGGGGGGCTGCTGGCACTGCGGGGGTGTTTGTGGCTGGAACTGTGGGTGCTTCTGCCACGGTGGGGTGTGTGTGGCTGGAATTGGGGGTCGGCTGGCACTGCGGGGGTGTTTGCGGCTGGAACTGTGGGGGCTTCTGGTACTGCAGGGTTGTGTGTGGTTAACAGGGGTCTGCTGGCACTGCGGGGGTGTTTGTGGCTGGAAATGTGTGGTTTTCTGGCACTGCAGGGGTTTTTGTGGCTGGAACTGTGGGTGTTGCTGGCACTGCGGGGATGTGTGTGGCTGGAAATGTGTGGTTTTCTGGCACTGCAGGGGTTTTTGTGGCTGGAACTGTGGGTGTTGCTGGCACTGCGGGGATGTGTGTGGCTGGAACTGTGGGGTCTGCTGGCACTGCGAGGATGTTTGTGGCTGGAACTGTGTGGGGCTTCTGGTACTGGGGGCGTGTGGCTGGAATTGGGGGGTCTGCTGGCACTGCGGGGGGGGGTGGCTGGAACTGTGCGGGCTTCTGGCACGGGAGGGCTGCTGGCACTGCGGGAGTGTGTGTGTCTGGAACAGTGGGGGCTGCTGGCACTGTGGAATATTTGTTGCCTTTATTGGGGCTACTGGCTTTGGGGGTGGCTGCTGGCACTGGGTTGAGGGGGCTGCTGGCACTGGGATGTGGAGGCTGCTGGCACTGGGGTGTGGAGGCTGGAACTGTGGGGTCTGCTGGCATTGGGAGGATGTTTGTGGCTGGAACTGTGCGGGGCTTCTAGTACTGGGGGGGGGGTGGCTGGAACTGGGGGGTCTGCTGGCACTGCAGGGGTGTGTGTGGCTGGAACTGTGGGGGCTGCGGGCACTGTGGGAAGGTTGTTTGGAACTGGGGGGCTGAGGGCACTGTGGGGGCTGTTGGAACTATGCGGGGCTGCTGTCTCTGGGGGTGATTATGGCACTTGGGGGATTATGGCTCCTGTCGGATTAATTTTTCTAATCATTTTATTATTAGAGTCTTCAAAAACAAAAAATTAAAAAATTAAAAAAAGTTCTGAGGTGGGCAAGCACCAATCTATATTTTAAAAAGTATTAAAAATAAAAAAAATTGTTGATATATGTGGAAATAGTGCTCTAAACAAGTTTCTTTAACGTTATCTGCATTTTGTCTGGTATTCTGTTGCTTACAGATGTCAAAGAAGACATCCATCGACTGGAAAAACCCACCCAGAAGGCGTCGGCGTATTCAGTGGCCGGTAAGTATAAAATCAACTCTTGGAGTTTGTACTGTTTAATTCGTTGCATTAATCAGTATGTGCTTTTATTATAGATTTCGTCATCATCATCAGCTGAGGGCTCTCCAGCTATGGCCAGCTCACCTGCCGGGGATCACTCACAAGTGCTGGAATCGCCAGCGTCCAGGGGAGGTGGACCAGGGATGTCAAGAAGCAAATATATATATATATATATATATATATATATATACACACACACCGTATTTTTCACCCCATAAGACGTACTTTCTCCCCCCCCCCCAAAAGTAGGGGAAAAGTGCCCCTGAGTCTTACGGGGCGAATGCTGGCAATTTACACCGCAGTCTGCGATGCTGCAGCAATGTATTAGTGAGGAGGGAGGAGGGACTGTAGTAGGCGGGGAGAGCGGCGGGGCCGTGCAGGCACTGTACTCTGGCCCCGCAGCTCACTATGTACTGTATTATACGTAGTGTTAATCATCAGGAGCTGCCTCCTCCTTTTCTTCTTGCCCCGTACAGAACGCCCTGATGCAGCTGCGTCAAGAGAAAGGAACACTGTGGGCATGGTGATGGTGACACGCACACAGAGGGAGAGACACAGACAAACACACACAGGGAGAGACACGCTCACACACACACACACACAGAGGGAGAGAGACATACACAGAGGGAAAGACACATATACACAAGGACACAGATTGGGACAATCAAATACACACACACACACACAGGGATGGACACACACACACACAGGGACGGACACACACACACACAGGGACGGACACACACACACACAGGGACGGACACACACACACACAGGGGCGGACACACACACACACACACAGGGACGGACACACACACACACACAGGGACGGACACACACACACACAGGGACAGACACACACACACACACACACAGGGACAGACACACACACACACAGGGACAGACACACACACACACAGGGACAGACACACACACACACAGGGACAGACACACACACACACAGGGACAGACACACACACACACAGGGACAGACACACACACACAACAGGGACAGACACACACACACACAGGGACAGACACACACACACACAGGGACAGACACACACACACACAGGGACAGACACACCACACACACAGGGACAGACACACCACACACACAGGGACAGACACACCACACACACAGGGACAGACACACGCACACACACAGGGACAGACACACGCACACACACAGGGACAGACACACGCACACACACAGGGACAGACACACGCACACACACAGGGACAGACACACGCACACACACAGGGACAGACACACGCACACACACAGGGACAGACACACGCACACACACAGGGACAGACACACGCACACACACAGGGACAGACACACGCACACACACAGGGACAGACACACGCACACACACAGGGACAGACACACGCACACACACAGGGACAGACACACGCACACACACAGGGACAGACACACGCACACACACAGGGACAGACACACGCACACACACAGGGACAGACACACGCACACACACAGGGACAGACACACGCACACACACAGGGACAGACACACGCACACACACAGGGACAGACACACGCACACACACAGGGACAGACACACGCACACACACAGGGACAGACACACGCACACACACAGGGACAGACACACGCACACACACAGGGACAGACACACACACACACACACACAGGGACAGACACACAGGGACAGACACACAGGGACAGACACACAGGGACAGACACACAGGGACAGACACACAGGGACAGACACACACACAAGGACAGACACACACACAAGGACAGACACACACACAAGGACAGACACACACACAAGGACAGACACACACACAAGGACAGACACACACAGAAGGACAGACACACACACAAGGACAGACACACACACAAGGACAGACACACACACACAGACATACATATGGACAGACACCTGTTCAATCGTCAACCAACTTCTATCTAATGTGTGGCCACCTTTAGGGGACATTAAAAGGGAATTCCACCTTTAGTTATGCTCCAACCTTTTGTTACCATCTAATATGACTCCCACTGATTCCCAGTACTGAGGGGACATAGACTGGGGTTTAAAAGGGAATTATCAACATGTACGAGAAGGTGGTCTAAACTGTAACCCATTAGGCACTGGCTAGACTGTGGGATGGAGTCTAAGCAATGCCTTAGGCCTCATGCACACTGCCGTTATGCATCCGTTCTGTGCATTGGAGACAGCAATTTGTGGTCCCCAATGCACGGGCAATATCCGTGCGGCGGCCGGGACGGATTGGGACCTATTCAACTTCAATAAGTACGTGATCCGTCCCACCCGCAAAAAATAGAACATATTAAAAAAAAAATTGTGGTGCAAAGGCACGGCCAGAAACACCAAGGAAGCACTCCATAGTGCTTCCGTGGGGTTCCGATCCATGCTTTCGTTACGCATATTTGTGATTGCGGACCCATTCAAGTGAATGGGTCCGCATCTGTGATGTACAGGGAGTGCAGAATTATTAGGCAAGTTGTATTTTTGAGGATTAATTTTATTATTGAACAACAACCATGTTCTCAATGAACCAAAAAAACTCATTAATATAAAAAGGTGAATATTTTTGGAAGTAGTTTTTAGTTTGTTTTTAGTTTTAGCTATTTTAGGGGGATATCTGTGTGTGCAGGTGACTATTACTGTGCATAATTATTAGGCAACTTAACAAAAAACAAATATATACCCATTTCAATTATTTATTTTTACCAGTGAAACAAATATAACATCTCAACATTCACAAATATACATTTCTGACATTCAAAAACAAAACAAAAACAAATCAGTGACCAATATAGCCACCTTTCTTTGCAAGGACACTCAAAAGTCTGCCATCCATGGATTCTGTCAGTGTTTTGATCTGTTCACCATCAACATTGCGTGCAGCAGCAACCACAGCCTACCAGACACTGTTCAGAGAGGTGTACTGTTTTCCCTCCTTGTAAATCTCACATTTGATGATGGACCACGGGTTCTCAATGGGGTTCAGATCAGGTGAACAAGGAGGCCATGTCATTAGATTTTCTTCTTTTATACCCTTTCTTGCCAGCCACGCTATGGAGTACTTGGACGCGTGTGATGGAGCATTGTCCTGCATGAAAATCATGTTTTTCTTGAAGGATGCAGACTTCTTCCTGTACCACTGCTTGAAGAAGGTGTCTTCCAGAAACTGGCAGTAGGACTGGGAGTTGAGCTTGACTCCATCCTCACCCCCGAAAAGGCCCCACAAGCTCATCTTTGATGATACCAGCCCAAACCAGTACTCCATCTCTACCTTGCTGGCGTCTGAGTCGGACTGGAGCTCTCTGCCCTTTACCAATCCAGCCACGGGCCCATCCATCTGGCCCATCAAGACTCACTCTCATTTCATCAGTCCATAAAACCTTAGAAAAATCAGTCTTGAGATATTTCTTGGCCCAGTCTTGACGTTTCAGCTTGTGTGTCTTGTTCAGTGGTGGTCGTCTTTCAGCCTTTCTTACCTTGGCCATGTCTCTGAGTATTGCACACCTTGTGCTTTTGGGCACTCCAGTGATGTTGCAGCTCTGAAATATGGCCAAACTGGTGGCAAGTGGCATCTTGGCAGCTGCACGCTTGACTTTTCTCAGTTCATGGGCAGTTATTTTGCGCCTTGGTTTTTCCACACGCTTCTTGCGACCCTGTTGACTATTTTGAATGAAACGCTTGATTGTTCGATGATCACGCTTCAGAAGCTTTGCAATTTTAAGAGTGCTGCATCCCTCTGCAAGATATCTCACTATTTTTGACTTTTCTGACCCTGTCAAGTCCTTCTTTTGACCCATTTTGCCAAAGGAAAGGAAGTTGCCTAATAATTATGCACACCTGATATAGGGTGTTGATGTCTTTAGACCACACCCCTTCTCATTACAGAGATGCACATCACCTAATATGCTTAATTGGTAGTAGGCTTTCGAGCCTATACAGCTTGGAGTAAGACAACATGCATAAAGAGGATGATGTGGTCAAAATACTAATTTGCCTAATAATTCTGCACTCCCTGTAGAGTGCACATGGCCACACAGGCCATGGGCACACAATGGCCGTATGCATGAGGCCTAAAACATAAACTCCTATAAGAAAATAATAATCAATAATACACTTTATTGGCAAAAATTCATAAGAGGAAAATTTCCTCTTATACATTTTTGCCAATAAACTGTATAATTGATTTCATGTGTTCTGGCATTTTCTTATAGGAGTTTATTGTTTTGCAGGCATGTGTGCTGCTGAGCTGAGCAAGTTGCAATACATGGTAATGGTCATCTATTCAATTATTGGCTTGGCTTGCTCTTTTATTTTTGGGTTTTACACATATAGCCCCACATTACTTTGTAGACTGTAGTTCATCTGACCTGAATTCTAAAAGAACAACTCCAGCTGCTGCTCCAGCCTCCAGGTTTCCTCTTGGGCTCTGCTCGGATATCGGCTATGATGTCCTGAATCTTCTTCTGCAGGCTGCAGCTGCGCCTGCTGATCAGCTTCGCCCCCTGTGCCCTCTGAGACCAGTCCTGGCTGGGAAGCTGAGAGTCTGTGCGCTGTAGTGCGGTGTGCCCAACTGTACTCACGCGCCTCACAGAAGCTCAGCCTGGGGAGACCGCGAGGGGGCAGCAAGCAGCAGCGCTGCACAAGCCAGTATGTCAAAATTTTAAAGGAGCCGCGCCAGGGAAACGAGTGGGCCCCCTAACTTACAGTGGGCCCCGGCACTTGCCCGGGTATGCCGGGTTCTGACGCCGGCCCTGCTTTATGAATGAAGCAGGCGGAGCAGGCACGTGACCTCCGTGAGTTACGGCCGCCCGGCCTGCCTGCTAGTGCTTACTACAGGAGCGTGACATGTGTGTACCGGTAAGCACATGGGGAGCAGGGGGAGCGCATCATTATTATTTAGTTTAAGATCTGATGATTAACACTACATATAATACAGTACATACTGAGCTGCAGGGCCAGAGTACAGTGCCTGCACAGCCCCGCTGCTCTCCCCACCTACTACAGTCCCTCCCTAGGAATCTGTGAATGTGATAATGATGGGGGGGGGTCTGTGGATGGCATTATGATGGGGGGGATCTGTAGATGGGACTGTTACGGGGGGATCTGTGGATGACACATATAGCAGTGTCATCCACAGATCCACCACCCCATAACAGTGCCATCCACAGATCCCCCCACCATTATAATGCCATCCACAGATCCCCCCACCATCATAATGCCATCCACAGCTCCCCCCATAACAGTGCCATCCACAGATCCCCCACATAACAGTGCCATCCACAGATCCCCCACCCCATAACAGTGCATCATCCATAGATCCCCCATAATAGTGTCATCCACAGACCTCCATTAGTTCAAACCCACCAAAAGCACACCTTTTGGTTAAAAATATATTTTTTCTTATTTTCCTCCTCAAAAACCTAGGTGCGTCTTATAGGGCGATATATATATATATATATATATATATATATATATATAATTTTTTATTTTATTTAAATACATTCTGTTTAAAACATTTTTTGTTTTTGTTTCAGCAATCTAGAGCCGCCAGCGAGGATCCACCGTTCGCCTCCAGAGTCGTGGCGGTCGTAGTCGTAGAAGTCTTGATTAACCCCTTCACGCCCGCAATCCGTCTATATACGTGATAGCTGCACATACCCTGTGCAGCTACCACGTGTATAGACACGTCAGGCAGTTCTTTAATCCAAGTGCTGCAAAGCGCTTGGATTAAAGCTTCTGCCCCTGTCCTGCTGCTGTCACGGACAGCATACAGTCCAGTAATGCCGGCAAGGGACCAATCAGAGTGGTCCCTTGCCGACAATCGATCAGATTGGTTCGTCTGTGCAGACTAACCAATCAGATTGCGGCAGTCTGTGCAGACTAACCAATCAGATTGCGGCAGTGTTAAAATGCCGGTTTCAGGCTCTCATCTGCACTCTGCAGATCAGAGCCTGAAATCAGGTAATGTGTCCTTGTGCCCCCCAATCTGTGCCCCCGATCTTTTCCCCCCACTCTGTGCGCCTCCAACCCCCCACCCCTCCTGTGAGCCCTGCCTCCGATGCGATCCCCGCCCCCCCATCCATGTATTGTACCCCTGATGCGGTCCGCCCCCTCCCCGCCCCATGCATGCATCCGACCCCCAAATGTGCCCCCTCCTGCTGGCCATGCCCCCCTTTACAGCACTGCCCCATTTATGCCTCCTGCCCCCAATGCGGTCCCCCTGCTTTATTTGATGTCGGCAGCTCCATTCCTGAGCCGCCGACATCAGCAGCGACTGTCAGCTCTATGCTGACACTGCTGTAACCCCTAAGATGCCGCGGTAGCGGCATCCATGGGGTTAATAGAGGGAGGGGGCTCCCTCTTTCCACCATCGGGGCTCCCGTGCTGTGATGGAAGCGCCCGGTGGTTGCCATGGCAACCGGGAGCTTTGCAAAAGCGCCCGGTGTTGCCATCCACAGGACATTTGATAGTATTGTGCTTTGCAAAGTATAGTACAGCCATCAGCCCCACTGGATCTTCAAGATCCAAGTGGGACTTGATAAAAACAAAAGTGAAAATAATAAAAATAAATAAATAAAAACAAATAAATCGCCTTTTCCTATAAAAAATGAAAAATAAAATGAAAAAATACACATATTATGTATCACCGCGTCCGTAACGACAGTCTTTATAAATATATCACATGATCGACCCCGTACGATAAACGCCATAAAAATAAAAAAATAAAAACTGTGTCAAAAAAGCCATTTTTGTCACCTTACACCACAAAAAGTGCAACACCGAGCAGTCAAAAAAGGCGTATGTCCCACAAAATGGTACCAATAAAACAGTCACCTCATCCCGCAAAAAAATTAGACCCTACATAAGAAAATCGCTCAAAAAATAAAAGAAACTATAGCTCTCAGAACACGGAGACACTAAAACATCATTTTTTTTAATTTCAAATATGCCATTATTGTGTTAAAGTGAAATTGAAAAAAAAAGTGTACATATTAGGTATTGGCGTGTCCGTAACAACATGCTCGATAAAAATATCACATGACCTAACCCCTCAGGTGAACACCGTAAAAAACAAAACAAAAAAAACTGTTCCAAAAAGCAATATTATTTACCTTACATCACAAAAAGTGCAACAGCAATCTGGCACCTTATCCCCCAGTTTCCAAAATAGGGTCACTTTTTGGGAGTTTCTACTGTAGGGGTGCATCTAAAAACCAGTCCAGCAAAATCAGCCTTCCAAAAACCATATGGCGCTCCTTTTCTTCTGCGCCCTGCCGTGCGCCCTTACATCAGTTTACGACCACATGTGGGGTGTTTCTGTAAACCGCAGAATCAGGGTAATAAATATTGAGTTTTGTTTGGCTGTTAACCCTCAATGTGTTAAAGAAAAAAATGCAATAAAATAGAAAATCTGCCCAAAAAGTGAAATTTTGAAATTTATTCTCCATTTTCCTTTAATTCTTGTGGAACACCTAAAGGGTTAACAAAGTTTGTAAAATCAGTTGTTAGTAACTTGAGGGGTGTAGTTTCTACAATGGGGTTGTTTATGGGGGTATCCACTATGTGAGCCCCACAAAGTGACTTCAGATCTGAATTGGTCCTTAAAAAGTGGGTTTTAGAAATTTTCTTAAAAATTTTAAGAATTGCTTATAAACTTCTAAGCCTTCTAACGTCCTAAAAATATAAAATGACATTTCCAAAATGATGCCAACATAAAGTAGACATATGGGGAATGTTAAGTAATAAATGTTTTATGAGGAATCACTTTCTGTTTTAAAAGCAGAGAAATTGAAATTTTGAAAACTGCTAATTTTTCTAACTTTTTGGTAAATTATGGATTTTTTCATAAATAAAGGTGAAATATATTGACTCAAATATAGAAGTAGAATGTGTCACGAGAAAACAATCTCAGAATGGCTTGGATAAATAATAGTGTTCCAAAGCTATTACCGTATTAAGTGACGCATGTCAGATTTATAAAATTTGACCTGGCCACTGGGGCATCACTGACCATTGGTCATGAAAGGGTTAAGTAGTTTTAATGTGCATTTTGTATTAGGATTTACATTTAATTTTGCATTTCCTTTTTTCAGGGTTCCAGAGGCTCCACCAGGGAAGATGAGGAGTTTGGGGTTCCTACCATAGATAACCTTCTCCTCATCCAACTGGTGGGGGCGCATCCATCATTATGGGACCACTCCGACCGCCACCACGCTGATCATCATCTGACCCAGCGGCTCTGGAGGGACATCTGTGGGGAATTTTTGACACCTGGGGGGATCTAAATGCGGCGGCTCAGGAGAAATATGGTAAGTACAAAAATATGTATTTTAATACTTTAATATTGTTCTTTTCCTTACATCATGCTAAATTACATTTTTATGTTTTTTTTCTATAGTCAAACTGGTTACCACGCGCTGGCGATCTATCCGGGACCGCTTCAGGAGGGATTTTAACAAGGAGGTTCAGGCCCCGAGTGGCTCCGGAGGAACCTCAGGGACCACATACATCCATACGCCGCCCCAGGGGTTCCTACGAAAGGCAATGGCACCAAGAAGGTAAGTATTTTTAACAACTGTAAAACATATTTTTTTTAAGGGGGCTGGCAGGCTGATCATTCGCTGGCAGGCTGTAGATGCGATTTTTTGAACCCCAAAAAGCTATATTAGACGCTGTTTTGATAACAGCGTCTAATATACCTGCTACCTGGTCCTCTGGTGGTCCCTTTGCAGATCCGCAAAACACATACGGACGTCTGCATGGAGACTTACAGGGGGGTGATCACCACCCTGTCATTGATCACCCCCCTGTAAGGCTCCATTCAGATGTGCGTATGTGTTTTGCGGATCGGCATTTTGCGGATCCGCACATTGCCAGAACTATATAGAAAATGCATTTTCTTGTCTGCAATTGCGGACAAGAATAGGACATGTTCTATAGGCTCTACAGAAAAACGCAGTGTTCGCCCGATAAGGCCTGATCTTGTGTGCACACTTGCGTTCAGTCCGCCCCACCGCAGTGACAGAATTTTTTTTTTCTGATCACTGCAAAAACACTGTAAAATCGCTGCGGCGCTATAAAAATCACTTTTGAGGGGCATGGCGAGTTCATAGAAGATTTTTTTTTTGGCACAAGTTAGCGGAAATTGTAAGAAAAAAAATTTAAGAAATCAAAGTCTCATATTCCACTAACTTGTGACAAAAAATAAAATCCAACATGAACTCACGATACCCCTCACGGAATCCAAATGCGTAAAAATTTTTAGACATTTATATTCCAGACTTCTTCTCACGCTTTAGGGCCCCTAAAATGCCAGGGCCAGTATAAATACCCCACAAATGACCCCATTTTGGAAAGAAGACACCCCAAGGTATTCTGTGAGGGGCATATTGAGTCCATGAAAGATTTAATTTTTTGTCACAAGTTAGCGGAAAGGGAGACTTTGTGAGAAAAAAATAATAAAAATAAAAAATCTTCTATGAACTTGCCATGCCCCTCACGGAATACCTTGGGGTGTCTTCTTTCCAAAATGGGGTCACATGTGGGGTATTTATACTGCCCTGGAATTTTAGGGGCCCTAAAGCGTGAGAAGTAATCTGGAAAAGTTGTCTTTTAGAGAGATATTTCTCTCACCCAGCATGGGTATATGTAACAATACACCCTAAAACACATTGCCCTACTTCTTCTGAGTACGGCGATACCCCATGTGTGACACTTTTTTGCAGCCAAGATGCGCAAAGGGGCCCAAATTCCAATGAGTACTTTCAGGATTTCACAGGGCATTTTTATGCATTTGGATTCCAAACTACTTCTCACGCTTTAGGGCCCCTAAAATGCCAGGGCAGTATAAATACCCCACATGTGACCCCATTTTGGAAAGAAGACACCCCAAGGTATTCTGTGAGGGGTATGGTTAGTTCATGTAAAATGTTATTTTTGGAAAATGTAATTTAGTGGAATATGAGACTTTGTAAAAAATATAATAATAATAATAATAATAATAATAATAATCATTTTCCGCTAACTTGTGACAAAAAATAAAAACTTCCATGAACTCACTATGCCCATCAGCGAATACCTTAGGGTGTCTACTTTCTGAAATGGGGTCATTTGTGGGGTGTTTCTACTGTCTGGGCATTGTAGAACCTCAGGAAACATGACAGGTGCTCAGAAAGTTAGAGCTGCTTCAAAATGCGGAAATTCACATTTTTGCACCATAGTTTGTAAACGCTATAACTTTTACCCAAACGAATAAATATACACTTATTGAATTTTTTTTTTATCAAGGACATGTAGAACAATAAATTTAGATAAAAATTTATATAGAAATGTAGTTTTATTTGAAAAATTTTACAACCGAAAGTGAAAAATGTCATTTTTTTGCAAGAATTTCGATTAATATAAAAAAAAGTTAAAACGTCAGCAGCAATGAAATATTACCAAATGAAGGCTCTATTAGTGAGAAGAAAAGGAGGTACAATTCATTTGGGTGGTAAGTTGTATGACCGAGCAATAAACCGTGAAAGTAGTTTAGTGCAGAATTGTAAAAAGTGGTCTGGTCATTAAGGGAGTTTAAGCTAGGGGAGCTGAGGTGGTTAAGATCCTCTTTCTGCTAAAGCTTTTGTCTTTTTGTGGTTTATGTGATGCATGGCTGTTGGGCGTCTACCAATAATTATGGTATAAGATTATGTGCTAATGTTACAAAAAAGCAGATTACTGATTACAACCATTGCATGTATCAGCCTTCTCTGTGCACATTACACTATTTGAATTTGGATCCCATAATCATAGACACAGGGGTCATTTCCCTCACACAGGGTAACCTTGGCCACTACAGCTGCGTTTAAATGAAAACTACCATAGTCTCACTACTGTGCGTTTCTTGTAACACCCTTGGTAGTTTTTATTTCAAAACAGCATTGGTGCCAATGTTGGAAGAACCATGAACATCGTTAATCAGCTATCTTTTGGCTCTTTATTGATCGTAGACCCTATGATTGGCACAATGAACAAGCAGATGCTTGTTCAATCTTGTGCCCTTTTTATATGAGCCTTTGTGGGAGTCATGGTCCATCAGCATCATAAGGATTTCAATAATAAAATTATAATTTTACAGTTTAATGATTTCCCGATTACGTTCTAATATAACTAGTGTGATTACCACAAGGGACATGCAAGGGACATACAGTTGTTAAATGGGTATTCACATAGACAATGGGGGGATTTCGCTTGAATATGCCCCCATTGTCTGATAGGTGTGGGTTCCATTGGTAGGACCCACACCTATATCGAGAACAAAGCAGGGAGCACTGTTGCTGGAGGACCACAAATATCCCGTGGTACGTCCACCACCAATCGCTAATCGCCGCCTCTCCCATAGAAATAAATGGAGGGCGGCGGCGCAGTGCGCCTTCATCCACTTTCTTGGCTCCGTTCTCAATATATGTGAGGGTACCAGCGGTGGGACCCGCACCTATAAGACAATGTGGGCATATCCTAGCGATATGCCCCCATTGTCTGAGATTTAAAAAAAACTTTAAGGCCTCTTGCACATGACTGTATGCGCCCAGAGACATACGGTCCGTGAGCAGGCCATATGTCCCGTAGTGGTATTGATCGTGCGCACAAGGGTACACAGCATCATAGTGTACAATGATTCTGTGCAAGTCGAGCTGCCCGCGGGGATATTGTCTTGCACTAATAGATCATATGAGTGCGGGACATTAGCCCAGTGTGCGGCACAACATGGTCAGCATCATGATGCTCTGTACTCCTGTATGCACGATCAATGACGATCAGGGACATATGGCCCGCTAACGAACACTATACATCTTTAAGTGCATGTAGTCGTGTACAAGAGTCTGAAAGGTGTAGTCCATGATCAAAGCTAAAACCGGACCATCTTTAAATTTCAACAAGATAGCCCTGGAGAAATTTTAGGAGCATGACAACCTTGGGGATCTGAATACATGAAGAGGGGAACCTAATTGCTACTCATTCCAAATTGGATCCGCTAAACGGATGCAAAAACGGAAACGAACGTGACAAACGGATCGGCAATACAGACGGATCCGTTTGAACGTATCCGTCTGAATGGCTTCCGTTTGTCTCAGTTTAGACATTTTATTGATGGATCCGTTTCAAATGCGTTTCAAACGGATCCGTTAAACGCCAGTGTGAAAGTAGCCTAACCCAAACCCGAACTTCTTTTAAAAAGTCCGGGTTCGGGTCTGGTACCAAACATGAGCATGCAAAACGATTCAAAACGCTTTGCACTCACGCGGAAAAAAATCGCACATTTTCCCGCAACGCACGAGCATCTTTCCCTGCAACGCCCGTGTGAAAGAGGTCTAAGGGTTAAGAAAACTGCTAGCCACCCCCGAAAGGTGTCTAGTGGGGTGCAAAACATATCTAAAATAAAAAAAAAGTGTGCAAAAGGAATTCTGGGTCATTATGAATAGTAAATCTGGGCACTGGCTAGGAATATGCTCATACCTGGCGCTGCACGGTAGTTGTTTGGGTACTCTGCAGAGACCTGTGATGATGTCACCGTGATCAGTCTTATTTGTGGCAGGAGTCATGAAATGACATGATGATCTGCTGTTGTATTAGGGTTCATCTGTCTAGTGTATGTACTGCTGTATGTGCAGTGGTGTATCTTGGTTTTGTGCTGCCCTAGGCGAGACTAAACTCGGGCACCCTCCTAATATAAATTTGACCCACCCCTTCCTGTCACGGCCAAACCCCTTCCTCTGTAAACCCCACCCCTTCCTCTTTAGGCTCCACCCTTTCCTGTTTTGCATAACAATATTAAGAAATTTATCGTGATAACGATATATATCGCGATAAATACCCGTTTAAAAGAAAAAACCCCACAAGGAGGCGTTATACTGTATGGGGAAGCCTCAAGGAGATGTTATACTGTATGGGGGCAGCCTCAAGGAGACGTTATACTGTATGGGGGCAGCCACAAGGAGACATTATACTGTATGGGGGCAGCCACAAGGAGACGTTATACTGTATGGGAAGAGCCACAAGGAGACGTTATACTGTATGGGGCAGCCTCAAGGAGACGTTATACTGTATGAGGGCAGCCTCAAGAAGACGTTATACTGTATGGGGCAGCCTCAACTAGACGGTATACTGTATGGGGCAGCCTCAACGAGACGGTATACTGTATGGGGGCAGCCTCAAGGAGACGATATACTGTATGGGGGACGGGGCAGCCACAAGGAGACATTATACATACTGTATGGGGGCAGACATAAGGAGACATTATACTGTATGGGGGGAGGGGGCCGGGCCAGCCTCAAGGAGACACTAAACTGTATGGGGGCTGCCACATGCAAATAGTGCACTCTGCACTGAGTCATAAATAAAGGTGGTATGTGTGTCAGACTGTCTATGGTAGCCCTGGCCTCTCCTTGAGGCTGCCCCATACAGTCTGTATGGGGCAGCCTCCAGGAGAGGCCAGGGCCACCATAGACAGTCTGACATACCACCTTTTTTTATGACACAGTGCAGAGTGCACTATTTTCTTGTGGCAGCCCCCATACAGTTTAGTGTCTCCTTGTGACTGCCCCCATAAATAAAGGTGGTATGTCAGACTGTCTATGGTGGCCCTGGCCTCTCCTTGAGGCTGCCCCATAAGTATGGGGCAGCCTCAAGGAGAGGCCAGGGGCACCATAGACAGTCTGACATACCACCTTTATTTATGAGTCTCACTCTCGCAGTGCACTATTTGCTTTTTAACTCTCGTCTTACTCACTCCTGTTCCTCTGCCTGGACTGGACCTGGACATTCCTCGCAGGGCAGGGCAGGAGTCAGGCGACTCAGTGGCCAACTCTGTTCTTTGACTGTCTGTGTGAGGAGGGAGGTATGTAGACTTTTCCCGTGGCTGCCGTTTGTGTTGTAAGTATTCCGGCCCACTGCGCATGCGCGAAAAAGAAGGCTCGGCGCAGTAGTTGAAAATTCCGGAACACGGACGGGAGGAAGTCAGGAGGACTCGGGAGGAGGGTCCCTGCTTCACTATGCGGCGCGGGCGATGCCGCTCGCATAGTGAAGGATCGGCAAGCAGCGGACAAAGGGGAAAAAAAGTTTGGAACATTTTACTATCGCTAGGCAAACAAGGCATTTTGCCGCCCCATTGGCAAGTGCCGCCCTAGGCAAATGCCTTGTTTGCCTCGTGATAGATACGCCTCTGTGTATGTGTGTGAAATGCCATATTATGTGTCTACAGTGTATATGTACATGTCATTTTTATATAGAATAGCTAATGTAATATGTTATATGTGTAGGTACAGATAACGGGGTCCTGGTATTAATTCAATATTTTGCATCAGACCTCTTGGTTTTATGGCTTTTCTTCCCTCTTCGACAACCCGTTTATAGCATAGTTTATCATCTCAAACATTCCTCCACAGCAGGGACCCAACCTACAACTCCCAGTATGCCTGGACAGCCGACAGTTTTGCACTAGCTGGAGGGCCGCAGGTTGAGCATCCCTCCTGTACGGCTTCTTGCACACAAACGTGTGTGCCCTGTGGCCGTGCTGCGGGCTGCAATGCACGAACACCCACTGTGGGGCACCGCAGCAGATTGCGGACCCATTCACTTTAATGGGTCCGCAATCCAGCCGTTTCACAAAAAGATAGGACATGTTCTATCTTTTTACGGAACGGAAGTACGGGACAAAACCCCACGGGAAGCACTCCGTAGTGCTTCGTTCCGCATCTCCGGATTTGTGGACCCATTGAAGTGAATGGGTCCGCATCTGTGATGTGGAATGCACACGGGAAGGGTGCCCGTGTTTTGCGGATCTGCAAATGCGGTCCACAATACAGCCACGGAGCGCACAAGTTCGTGTGAAAGAGGCCTAAGGCTTAGTTTAACTGTTTATATATTTTTTACTTTATTCTACACTGACCACCAATGTTCTATTCTCCTATGAGCCCTATTTTAAGATGGGACTGATTTGTATGCTGGATTGTATATTCTACATTTGACATGTGGAGGGGTCAGAACCTCCCCCTCCACTCCCCTTTCTATGCCATTTTGGCGTTTTTTTTTATGTATTTAAGTGTGTCTTGTAGTTATGTTCATTTTATGAGCAGTTTGTACCTGATGAAGGGGTGTCTTCTGCCCCGAAACGCGTTGTACCACCTGCCGAATTATTAAATCAAGTTTATATCGCCAAAGACTGTTTTTTGCGCCGTGGGAGTTTCTTCTCTTGACTTGGATCTATCCACCTTCTTGTGGACTCCAGGCATCCCTACGTGGAAGTGCATAGATCCGAGGCTGCATGACCATCTGCCTTGGGGGCCTTTTACGACCCCCTTCAAGCCTTCAGTAGTGTTGTGCCTATTGATTGCACAACGCATAAAGGTGAGCCTCCAATTTGGAGTATCTTTGGTTCATTTACTTAACTGGACTGTACTACCCTTTTGTGTTTTTCATAGAGAAACACCGCCTGTCACGTTGAACTTTATACCGGTTATCCGAGAACTTTAAGGCAGCACATAGGAACTCTCAACCACTCAGCAGGATGAATTATGTCCTGAACCGCCTTGAACAAAGAGAACGCTTGATCTAACAATATGCGCAACCTCAACCCCCGGTGGTTGGGAATCCACCAGCGGAATTGCATTTGGGTCACGAATGTATTGATGAAAAAACACTATCTTCATTTTTCTTTGAACTTGAGAAAAATATGCTCAATGAAATTCAACATGAACTTGACGCCAGATTCCTGGGACTGTACCTTGATGAAGGTCTGGTTCCCAGGGGTTTGCGGTTACGGTTCAAACATTCGTTTGTAGAGGATAAAGCCTTCAGCGACGATTGGGACAATTATTTATTAGAATGTGCTAAAGGTCTGATGTCTAGATTACAATCTAAAAGGCTAGCTATAGCACAGGATTTTGGGTCTAGGATTACTGATGGATATACCAATATCCTAAAGTACAAGGGTCACATTGCATTTTTTAAATTTGGCCGCCTTGTCACTACACGAGTCACTCAGCATGAAAAGGATATATTGAACAGGAAAGCAGGCAAACTCTCCAGAGATCGGGTGGATTTTCGCACAGATAACATCAAATTCTGGCTTAGAGAGCAAGCCTCCCCCAAGCCTGCTGACTCCCCCCCAAAGCCGGCCTTGTTCACAACAAACCTCAACACAAGGTCACATTCACACATAGTAACAGGCACGGCTTTCATAAGTCCCAGCATCATACAGGTCGCCCTAACCATTCTTCATCCGACCAGCATCCCGGTGTGATGCATCGTCGTAACCGTACTTTGGCCATATGCCAACCACCAGACACACCTGAAGTTCAATTCTTCACACCTACAGCTGGAACTCCCCCTTCCCATTCAGGGCCTTCCTTATTAGAGTCCCAGCACAGCAATTCACTCCTTGTGCCTCCCGCCACCAAACCTCTAGTAGCAAACACACTTGATCTGTTTGGACAAGATGTCCTTTCAAATTGTGCTCCCCTCCAATTACCACCCACATTGTTTCCATCCACTATACCGGGCCCTGGGTGCACATCACCAACAGCACTCACTCTGGGCTCGCCCACCACACCTGTTGATCTGGAATTGGACTCACTCATCACTTTACATGGGGAGTCTCCACCCCCCCCCCCCCCTCACTTCCAACTCTCCTTCTGCCTCTGTGCCCACGGGTCAAACCATATGTCTCAATTCTGTACTGGAAGAACACTCCAATTTTTCAATATCTACCAGCATCTGTCCACCTTCTTTTTTTATCCCTACCCCCTTTATTGGACCCAGTAATGTCGTATGCAATACTGAAAGGCCCAGGGACGATGACAATAACAAATTATTTCCATTCGCTGGGGACAAGACCCGCAAAAAGAAAATTCAGAGGAGGTTGCAGAGGAGGCAAGGGCAAAAAGAAAAATGTGAAAATTCCCAAGCTACCAGTTAAAGAAATCAAAATCTTCAATCTGTCCACCTATGTCTTACATCCTGCTGAGACTGCAATATTATTCAGAGGCCTCTCTTTTTGCCCATCGTCCAAAGTTAAGGGCTTCGATATATTACTGGACCTACATGATTTTGTTAGAAAGCTGACTTTAAGAAGACACTTCAATTTACCTGGTAACACCAGGGATACAAGTAGTATGGAGACCAGTGAGGCCACCTCAGCTTCTGGCACACAGTATATCCCGTCGGACCTCAAACCGCAATCCCACTTTTACCCCTTACACCATAGGGGCAATTTCATAGAGACCTTCTATGATTTAGTTATGGAAGATTTTCGGACCATCGACCAGACACCCATATTGAAATACAATTTGAACGAGGAGAGATTAGCTATCAAACAGTTACAGGGGAACTCAGAAATAATTATTCGGAACGCTGATAAAGGCGGAGGAGTAGTGCTGAAAAATAGGACCGACTACGTTCAGGAAGCATATCAAATTCTATCGGATACGGAATATTATAGAAGATTAGAAAAAAAACAGTGGAACATAAAATACTAATTAAGAAGCTGGTAGACTCTGCATCCCATATTCTGACTAAGAAGGAACAAGAATACATCTTAATTACGGATCCAATCATAGCTTTGTTCTATCATCTACCGAAGATCCATAAAGATATCTCTAAACCACCAGGTCGACCGATGATTATCTCAGGGATATCATCCCTCACATGTAATTTGTCACATTATGTGGATATATTCCTGCAAAAACATGTAGTCAAGTTGGCGTCACATCTGAAAGATACAACATCTTTGATACAAGCACTCAAAGGAATCACCTGGAAAGAGACGTACCGATGGCTCACTCTGGATGTAACGGCCCTTTATTCGAATATTGAACATGAACTGGGGATAAGCTGTACCAAACGCTTCCTCGACGATGACGAGTTTATGCCTGAAGTACAGAAATCTTTCCTTTTGAGGTGTATCCGTTTTATCCTCACTCACAATGTCTTCAGATTTGAAGACTCCCTATACATTCAGACCAAAGGGACTGCAATGGGCACGCGCTTTGCCCCAGTTTCGCCAATCTGTTCATGGGGGCGTTTGAGGAGACCTTCATCTATAATTCGGATTATTGGATCAATAATATCATTTTTTACCGTCCATATATAGACGACTTGATCTTTATATGGGAAGGTGACAGTGCATCAGTGGAGGGTTTCACTAGACATGTTAATAATAACAGTTTTGGCATCACACTATCAGGGACCCACAGTCAGTCTACTGCCAAATTGTTTGATTTAGAGTTCAACTGCAACGGGGGAAAAATAAATCACTCGTACATATTTTAAGAAAGTAGACTGTAACAGTTACCTCGATTTTGCCAGCAACCACTATAGGAAGTGGAAGACTAATATTCCATTTAGTCAATTCAAACCTGTCAGACGGAACTGTTCAGAAGACAGTGACTTCATCACTCAGAGTGAGATTATTCGCACTAGATTTGCACAGAAAGGTTTCCCTTCTGGGATAATAGAAGCGGCCTTCAATAGAGCCCGTGCACTTACACAAGAAGACTGCTTACCGGACAAAAGAAGCTTGACTGCCAAGAAGGACCCGCTCGTAGGAGGTTTTAGTACCAACTTTTTAACCACTTTGAATAGCTATCACACTACGATTAAAAAGATCCTTTCCAAGCACTGGTGTATCCTTAAATGAGACTCTATTCTGAACAAGATTTTACCAGAGAGACCCCGTATGACATTTAGGAGGGCCCAGTCTCTAAAGAACCTATTGGCACCTAGCCAAATCAAACCAAACTCGAGTCCAGAGTTATGCCCGGGTGGTACTGGTCCAGTTGGAAGTTCTAAGTGTAAGCAGCCCAGGTGTTTGTGCTGTAACAGTATACGTACTACAACAATGGTTCACGACTCTAGTGGCAACACCTTTCTGGTCAAAGGACACTTAAACTGCGGCACGTCCAATATAATCTATGTACTCGAGTGCCCTTGTGGCCTGCAGTACGTGGGGCGGACTATCCAGACTCTCCGCAGTAGACTGAATAAACATAGATCCAATGTTAAAAAAAGATTTCTCCAACACAGTCTCTAGGCACGCCACTGAACACCATCATGGCTCATTCCTTGGATTTACTATCACTCCGATAGAGCAGATTAAATCCAGTGGCTATAACATAATCAAAACCTTACGGAGACGAGAAATGTTTTGGATCTACAAGCTTATTAGTCTGAATCCACGCGGTCTCAATGAAGCCTTTGAAATTAATTTATTAAAAAAAAAAATGTTTCGTTTTTTTTCTCCAACGTCGCGAAACCATATCCTTACATTCTAAGGCTACTTTCACACTAGCGTTCGTCGGTCCGCTCGTGAGCTCCGTTTGAAGGAGCTCACGAGCGGACCCGAACGCAGCCGTCCAGCCCTGATGCAGTCTGAATGGAGCGGATCCGCTCAGACTGCATCAGTCTGGCGGCGTTCAGCCTCCGCTCCGCTCGCCTCCGCACGGACAGGCGGACAGCTGAACGCTGCTTGCAGCGTTCGGGTGTCCGCCTGGCCGTGCGGAGGCGTGCGGATCCGTGCGGATCCGTCCAGACTTACAATGTAAGTCAATGGGGACGGATCCGTTTGAAGATGCCACAATATGGCTCAATCTTCAGGCGGATCCGTCCCCCATTGACTTTACATTGAAAGTCTGGACGGATCCGTACGAGGCTATTTTCACACTTAGCTGTTATATGCTAAAAATAATGCAGACGGATCCGTTCTGAACGGAGCCTCCGTCTGCATTATTATGATCGGATCCGTTCAGAACGGATCCGATCGAACGCTAGTGTGAAAGTAGCCTAACCTTAGTGCCCCTATTGCAGCCCTACACTGAGAGATTCCACTCATTTTACATACTATTTCATTATATATTCCAGTCCAGTCCAGTTACCATTAAACTGATACTGTCACAGTTCTAGGCGTATGTCACCCCTATGGACTGGTTTATCTGTCCTGTGATTATGGTCATATTGGTAATCTGGGTCAATTTGTTTATAGAAATGTTTTTCTCTCTCTTAGCTTCATTCCTAGTTTGGAGGTCACTGATTATTGATTATATATTTTTATTTAATATCAATTAATTTTATACATATGTTATCTTCTTTAGACCTGTTCTTTCTGCCGCCAATCCGGGTAATTAATTTTATTATATAGATAATTTTAGTTGTATTCCAAGTGTTGAGGTCAATTATTATCCATTTTTTTTATTTATTATTATTATTATGATTAATATTAACATCAATTAATATTATGCGATACAATAGTATAAATTTATGCCTATTTATCATTATCATTTTTATTAATCATTATTTTTTATCTCTACTATTATATTAATTCATCTGTTTATATTATTATTTATTTATATTTATTGTCATTTATTTCCTTTCATGTGGCTGGCGTTTTTTTATCACTAAACGCTTGTCCTGGCAGCCCTGTCTCTTGTCCCTCCCCCCCCTCTATCTCCCATTATACTTTAGGGTTGTATCCCTGATCTTCTCATTCAATTCCACCTCCATGAGCAGCATCGGAGTCACTAGCAGCGCTTGCTCGCTCCGATGCACTCCTCCTCCCTTCCGCCCATACATTTTAAACAGGGCAGGAAGAATAGCGTCTGGTTGCCAGGCGATGGAACGGTCATGTGATTGCTGTTGCCATCACATGACCGCACCTAGCAGAGCGATGTGTGCCAGCTTTCTCATCTAGCCGACGCCGCTCTATTATCCCCAAATAAGTTTAACTGTTTATATTTTTTATTTTATTCTACACTGACCACCAATGCTCTATTCACCTACGAGCCCTATTTTAGGATGGGACTGATTTGTATGCTGGATTGTATATTCTACATTTGACATGTGGAGGGGTCAGGACCTCCCCCTCCACTCCCCTTTCTATGCCATTTTGGCGTTTTTTTATGTATTTAAGTGCGTCTTGTAGTTATATTCATTGTATGAGCAGTTTGTACCTGATGAAGGGGTGTCTTCTGCCCCGAAACGCGTTGTACCACCTGCCGAATTATTAAATCAAGTTTATATAGCCAAAGACTGTTTTTTGCGTTGTTGGAGTTTCTTCTCTTGACTTGGATCTATCCGCCTTCTTGGGGACTCCAGGCATCCCTACGTGGAAGTGCGTAGATCCCTGGCTGCATGACCAACTGCCTTGGGGCCTTTTACGACCCCCTTCAAGCCTTCAGTAGTGTTGTGCCTATTGATTGCACAACGCATAAAGGTGAGCCTCCAATTTGGAGTATCTTTTTTTCATTTACTTAACTGGACTGTACTACCCTATGGTGCGCCTTTTGTGTTTTTCATAGAGAAACACCGCCTGTCACGTTTAAGGCTTAGTTATAGCAGAGCTGTGAATACACTTCTGGACCATAAAGATGTATTTACACATTTATCAAATTCAGAATAGCGCCCTCTAAACACAATGAGGGGAGTTATCATCCCTGCACTCCACAAATTCCGTCTACAAAAAGTCGCAAAACAGGGCTTAGTTGTGAAAAATAAAATGGCACCAGTTTTGAGGAATGGCAGCGGTTAGCCTATTGATCTGATTTATCCATTGATACTTTGTTGCAATATGACTCCAGTGAAGGGTGGCGAAGAAAGTGAAGTAATCTCAGGACACAGAGGGTGTACTCACACTGCCGATTTTGTGGCAGAAATTTTTGCAACTGTAAATCAGTTCCCTTCATTTGTCTTTGATTTCTGCAAGCCCCACCCAGGTGAACGGAAGTGATTTTCAGTTGTGCCAATTTCAGCAATAAATCCCTTATTATAGGTCTGCTGCATGCTAAATAGCTATAATTTCTGCAGTAAAGAGTAAAACAGAGCAGGGTAATCTATACAGACAATGGGTAAAGTCTTAGCTGAGCATATCTATTCAGGAATTTCAAGTATGTTAGGCTACTTTCACACTTGCGTTCGGGGTTCCGCTTGTGAGTTCCGTTTGAAGGCTCTCACAAGCGGCCCCGAACGGATCCGTACGGCCCCAATGCATTCTGAGAGGATGCGGATCCGCTCAGAATGCCTCAGACTGGCACCGTTTGACCTCCGTTCCGCTCAGCAGGCGGACACCCAAACGCAGCTTGCAGTGTTTGGGTGTCCGCCTGGCCGTGCGGAGCCAAACGGATCCGTCCAGACTTACAATGTAAGTCAATGGGGACGGATCCGTTTGAAGTTGACACAATATGGTGCAATTTCAAACGGATCCGTCCCCCATTGACTTTCAATGCAAAGTCTGGACGGATCCGCCTGACTAACTTTCAGACTTTTCTGATAATGCAGACGGATCCGTTCTGAACGGATCCTATCGTTTGCATTATAGGAGCGGATCCGTCTGTGCAGACACCAGACGGATCCGCTCCGAATGCAAGTGTGAAAGTAGCCTTAGCTATGCATATCTATACAGGCAGGGGGGGCACTCCAGTTGTGGTGAGACTACCCCTCCCAGCATGCACACTTGCTTTACTCTTCTCAGAACTCCCACAGAAGTGAATGGAGCATGTTGGGAGTTGTAGTTTCACCATAGCTGGAGTTCTGAAGGTTGCTGATTCCTGTACACAGTCTGGAGAAAGTTATGTAGGAGCAGGTTAAAAGGCTGGCATGTCCCCTGAGTGTTAGCTGCACGTCATGTGCCCAGTGGATTCTACTACATATGGAGGCTTGCATGGTTACCTCAGGGCTGCTTTCACACGTCCTGTGGCCAGGAATACCTACCGTGTGCAGGCTCCAGACGTGGGTAACGCTGCTGCCTGGGATAGCCCACTGGATAGCAGGGCTTCTTCCTAAGACTAGTGCTGTAATGGGGAGGAAAGATGCCTGTCTGCATGGACGTGCATGGAGCATGTGCACTAGGTTGCTAGATGGTGTGTGCGCCATCTTTGTAAAGGGCAAATGTAGTGTACTCAGCAAGCCATGATGACCTCTGTTGCTCACTCCTATGTGTGGCATCTTACAATGATGGAATTACAATGCATTACTTCCCAGAATGAAATTTTTGTATAAATATAAATTAGTTGGTATATTGCAGCCCATAATGATGATGATCAGGAATACAGATTATATTGTATATTATTATCTAAGAGTGGTGTAGTTAGAGGCTATATTATAGTATATTGTAAATTGGGGTTTAAAGGGGTTGTTCGGATTCAGAGCTGAACTCGGACATACCTCCATTTTCACCCCGGCAGCCCCCCTGACATGAGCATCGGAGCAGTTCATGCTCCAATGCTCTCCTTTGCCCTGTGCTAAATCGCGCAGGGCAAAGGCATTTTTTGGGACATCCGGTGACATACCAGGGCTCTCCATGGGGCTTCCAGGAACCCCGGTGACGTCACCGGCACTGATGGGCGGGATTTAGGGCTGCCCTAGCCAGTAAAACGGCTAGGGCATCGCTAAAGCCCGCCCATCAGAGCCGGTGACGTCACCGAACACACTGCCGAGCGGAAGTTTCCGCCCAGCAGTGTGTTATTGAAAACAAAAGAGCCTGTGCCCTGCGCGATTTAGTGCAGGGCAAGGGAGTGCATGGGAGCATGAGATGCTCCGATGCCAGTGGCGTACATACCAGGGTCGCAGGGGTCGCAGTTGCGACCGGGCCCGGCCGCCTGTGGACCCCCCCCAGGCCGCTGGCAGGGCTCCCGCTGTACTCAGATGTAATGGAGCGCTCTGGTGGGGCCCGGCATGAAGTACAGTGGCAATTTCGGGCCCCATCAGAGCGCTCCATGCCTCCATTACATGTATAATATGGGGGTGGGGGGGCCGGAGGGTCAAGTAAGGGGGGGGGGGGCACACACTCACACACACACGGCCGGCAGTTCCGTTTCTATAGTGAAGCAGGGAAACCTCTCTGCTCCCTGCTTCACTGATCTTCAGAGCTCAGGAGCTCCCCCTGCTGGCCCCAGATCGCGCTGCTGCCTGTCACTGTGGGGGGAGACCTAAAAACCCGGCAAGCTGCCTACTCTCATCAGGGAAGAAGGTAAGTATGTAAGAATTTTTTTTTCTAATGCTGCAGACTGGGGGCAGGGGGGCAAAGGGGCAGAGAGGCAGGGGGCAGAGGGGCAAGGGGCAGGGGGCAGAGGGGGGGGATTGATGGGAACAACTAGAGTGAGGGGGCACAAAAGTTGGCATCTCTACTGAGGGGCACCATCTGCCATAACTAATTTGAGGGGGCACCTAATGTGGCATAACTACTGTGAGGGGGCACATATAAAGGCATAACTATGAGGGGGCACATATGAAGGCATAACTACTGTGACGGGGCATGTAAGGCTACTTTCACACTAGTGTTCGATCGGATCCGTTCTGAACGGATCCGATCATATTAATGCAGACGGAGGCTCCGTTCAGTACGGATCCGTCTGCATTAATAACTTTAAAAAATTCTAAGTGTGAAAGCAGCCTGAGCGGATCCGTTCAGACTTTCAATGTAAAGTCAATGGGGGACGGATCCGCTTGAAGATTGAGCCATATGGGCTCATCTTCAAGCGGATCCGTTCCCATTGACTTACATTGAAAGTCTGAACGATCCCTCTGCCCCTCTGCCCCCTGAACGGATCCGCTCGCCTCCGCACGGCCAGGCGGACAGCTGAACGCTGCAAGCAGCGTTCAGCTGTCCGCCTGTCCGTGCGGAGGAGAGCGGAGCGGAGGCTGAACGCCGCCAGACTGATGCAGTCTGAGCGGATCCGCTCCATTCAGACTGCATCAGGGCTGGACGGAGGCGTTCGGGTCCGCTCGTGAGCTCCTTCAAACGGAGCTCACTAGCGGACCGACGAACGCTAGTGTGAAAGGAGCCTAATCTGGCATAACCAATGTGAGGGGCACATATGTGAGCATATCTAATGTGAGGGGCACATAATCTGGCATAACCACTCTGAGGGGACACATATCTGGGCAAATTTACTTTGAGGGGGCACATAACCGGGCATAAATACTGTGAAGGGGCACATAATCTGGCATTATTACTGTGAGAGGACACGTAATCTGGCATAACCACTCTGAGGGGGCACATATGTGGGCATATTTACTTTGAGGGGGCACATAACTGGGCATAAATACTGTGAGGGGCACATAATCTGGCATTACTACTGTAAGGGGCATATAATCTGGCGTTACTAGGTGAGGGGCACATAGTCTGGCATTAATACTGTGAGGGGGCACATAATCTGGCATTACTACTGTAAGGGGACACATATTTGGCATAACTACTATGAGGGGGCACATATCTGGGCATAATTACTGTAACGGGAACAAAGGTGGGCATAACTACTGTGAGGGGCCACAAGGTGGGCATTAGTACCGTGTGGTTGCACTTAGGGGAAATGTCCTAGATTACCCTGCTACACATTGGCATGGCTCAGTCTTACAGGCCAGCACAGCGCCCCCTGCTGGTGATTTCACAGGGGCAGTCACCATCCCTTCCTTATGTGATTATTCTTTTTTTCTCACCACAGGGACCTTGTTCTGGATCCAGCGGACATCACGCCGACGCCAGCGACACCCTGGATGAGGTAGGACCAGATTTTATTAGGACTAGGTGAGTGTAGCCATGCATTGGGCTTAGGGCTCTTTAACACAAGCGGATCCCGTGCGAGGAATCCGCTGCGTAAATGAGAGCCAAGCCCCGTTCCGGACAGCAGAGACACGGAGCATTAACATGATTGATAACGCTCCGTGCCTCTCTGTGATCTCTTTACTACAAAATCACAGAGACATAAAGTTGTCACCGTGATTTTGTAGTAAAAAGATCACAGTCAATCATGTCACTGCTCCGTGTCTCTGCTGTCTAGAATGGGGCTTGGCACTCAGTCACGCCGCGGATTAGCCGCACGGAAAGAGCCCTTAGTAAAAAAATCTGCCGGTTCTTTGAAAAAATGTTTGCACTGTGGCCCATAACACTATAGTTACACCACTGGTAGGGGAGGTAGTGGGGGGGGGGGGGCTAGGAAGCAGGTTGGGGGGGGGGGGGGGCGACGGGGAGGGGGCCCCATAGATCAGTTTCGCACCGGGGCCCCATGGATTGTGTGTACGCCACTGTCCGATGCCAACATCAGGGGGGCTTCCGAAGTGAAAATAAGGGTATGTCCAGGTTCAGCTCTGAACCTGCACGACCCCTTTAAGGGGGTCATTTACTAAGCTGAAATATGTCTAAATTATGTGTATTTCAGGTGCAGATTACTTTAATTACAACTTCGCCCCACTCATGCCAGGTCTAAAATTGTGGGCGTGGTGGGGAAGGGGACAGGCCCGTCTCATTTATCATTTTCTACACCTATTTTATTCATAAAAAAATGGTCTAAATGTAAGACAGCTAGGAAGATATGTTTTATATTTAGAACTGGCGTTGGCTGTGCCAAAGTTATGAAGAGGCCTGTGCCTCTTCATAATTTAGGCGGATCCTCGGCCAGCTATGGGGCTTTTTTTAATAATTGTATATTTATTAAAGATTATAGAAATGACAATGCACATCTACAATAGATTAATGCACATTAGTACAAGGTAAAGTATGAAACATGTAAAGCATCACATTCACATTGACTGAGGACTAATGACACTCAATAATATTCAATGAGTCCAACGACCCTACGAGTATGAAGGATTAAGGGCGGGGGCCAAGTCCTCCAGGCCAGTGGCGGTCAGGCAGGTGGACGTTGCCTCAATGACGGAGGGGACCGCAGAGAAGAGGATGCACTTGGGCCGGGTCTTTTTTTCCTGGTTACCGGAGACCAGATGCGTAGTGGCGGAAGCGCTGAGGACTCAAATTCCCAATCAGACATGTCGGGTATAGGAATTCTGAGCGATTCGCAAAAGGGGTGGAGATCCGAGAAGTAACGGAGAATCCCCAGCGATAGGTAATTTGACGGTCCCTGAGTAATGTGAGTAGAGGCTGAAGATGTCTCCTTTTCTGGAGTGTGAACCAGGATAGGTCAGGAAACAATTGCACCGGAGGACCATCAAAATCAAAAATGCGTAGAGATCTCGCCTTAGCCATGATAGCTTCTTTAACCACTTCAACCCCGCTAGCTGAAACCCCCTTAATGACCAGGCCACTTTTTACACTTCTGCACTACACTACTTTCACCGTTTATTGCTCGGTCATGCAACTTACCACCCAAATGAATTTTGCCTCCTTTTCTTCTCACTAATAGAGCTTTCATTTGGTGGTATTTCATTGCTGCCGACATTTTTACTTTTTTTGTTATTAATCGAAATTTAACGATTTTTTTTGCAAAAAAATGACATTTTTCACTTTCAGTTGTAAAATTTTGAAAAAAAACATCCATATATAAATTTTTCGCTAAATTTATTGTTCTACATGTCTTTGATTAAAAAAAATGTTTGGGTAAAAAAAAAATGGTCTGGGTAAAAGTTATAGCATTTACAAACTATGGTACAAAAATGTGAATTTCTGCTTTTTGAAGCAGCTCTGACTTTCTGAGCACCTGTCATGTTTCCTGAGGTTCTAAAATGCCCAGACAGTACAAACACCCCACAAATGACCCCATTTGGGAAAGTAGACACCCTAAGGTATTCACTGATGGGCATAGTGAGTTCATAGAACTTTTTATTTTTTGTCACAAGTTAGCGGAAAATGATGATAATTATTATTTTTTTCTTACAAAGTCTCATATTCCACTAACTTGTGACAAAAAATAAAAACTTCCATGAACTCACTATGCCCATCACAAAATACCTTGGGGTGTCTTCTTTCCAAAATAGGGTCACTTGTGGGGTAGTTATACTGCCCTGGCATTCTAGGGGCCCAGATGTGTGAGAAGAAGTTTGCAATCAAAATCTGTAAAAAATGACCGGTGAAATCCGAAAGGTGCACTTTTGAATGTGTGCCCCTTTGCCCACCTAGGCTGCAAAAAAGTGTCACACATCTGGTATCGCCGTACTCAGGAGAAGTTGGGGAATGTGTTTTGGGGTGTCATTTTACATATATCCATGCTGGGTGAGAGAAATATCTTGGTCAAATGCCAACTTTGTATAAAAAAATGGGAAAAGTTGTCTTTTGCCAAGATATTTCTCTCACCCAGCATGGGTATATGTAAAATGACACCCCAAAACACATTCCCCAACTTCTCTCGAGTACGGCAATACCAGATGTGTGACACTTTTTTGCAGCCAAGGTGGGCAAAGGGGCACACATTCCAGAGAGCACCTTTCGGATTTCACAGGCCATTTTTTACACATTTTCATTGCAAACAACTTTCCACACATTAGGGCCCCTAGAATGCCAGGGCAGTATAACTACCCCACAACTGACCCCATTTTGGAAAGAAGACACCCCAAGGTATTTTGTGATGGGCATAGTGAGTTCATGGAAGTTTTTATTTTTTGTCACAAGTTAGCAGAAAATGATGATTTTTTTTTATTTTGTTCTTATAAAGTCTCATATTCCACTAACTTGCGACAAAAAAAATAAATTCTAGGAACTCGCCATGCCACCCACGGAATACCTTGGGGTGTCTTCTTTCCAAAATGGGGTCACTTGTGGCGTAGTTATACTGCCCTGGCATTTTATGGGCCCATATGTGTGAGAAGAAGTTTGCAATCAAAATCTGTAAAAAATGACCGATGAAATCCGAAAGGTGCACTTTGGAATGTGTGCCCCTTTGCCCACCTAGGCTGCAAAAAAGTGTCACACGTCTGGTATCGCCGTACTCAGGAGAAGTTGGGGAATGTGTTTTGGGGTGTCATTTTACATATACCCATGCTGGGTGAGAGAAATATCTTGGTCAAATGCCAACTTTGTATAAAAAAAATTGGAAAAGTTGTCTTTTGCCAAGATATTTCTCTCACCCAGCATGGGTATATGTAAAATGACACCCCAAAACACATTCCCCAACTTCTCCTGAGTACGGTGATACCAGAGGTGTGACACTTTTTTGCAGCCAAGGTGGGCAAAGGGGCACACATTCCAGAGAGCACCTTTTGGATTTCACAGGCCATTTTTTACACATTTTGATTGCTGTCATGGAACCATGAACCAGACGTACAACAAGAGATAAGTGGAAATAAGAAGGCTTTATTGAAAATCAAGCTGTAAGCAAAAGTCCAAACGGATGGCTAAACCGAAGCAGGGTCTTGCGTAGCCAGAGGTCAGGAACCAGAAGGGTAGTCAGACGAAGCCTGGATCAGGAACCAGCAGGGTAGTCAGACGAAGCCAGGATCAGGAACCAGCAGGGTAGTCAGACGAAGCCAGGATCAGGAACCAGCGGGGTAGTCAGACGAGGCCAGGATCAGGAACCAGAAGCAGCAGCAGTCTTAGAAGCATGTGAACACAGGAGGACCAAGCAAGGAACTGAAGCCACAGACCTCCTATATATATGAGCTGGGCATCCAGCTCCTCCCAGTGGGAAGGAGAAGCTGCAGGGTGGGAGGCTACAAGAAACCCAGAAACCAAGATGGCCGCCAGCACATGTCAAACGAAGGAGAACAGCAAGAAGGTAAGACCATGACAGTACCTCCCCCTCAAGGGCCCCTCCTCCGCGGAGTAAGGAACGGTTTCTGAGGGAAGCGTGCGTGGAAGGCTCGGAGCAAAGCAGGAGCATGGACATCTGCGGAGGGAACCCAGGAACGCTCCTCTGGACCATAACCACGCCAATGGACCAAAAACTGCAACCGACCGCGGACCAGGCGTGAGTCCAGGATATTGCTCACCTCATACTCCTCACGATTGCCCACTTGGACCGGACAAGGCCGAGGAACCGAGGAAGTGAAACGATTACACACCAATGGCTTCAACAGGGAGACATGAAACACGTTGGAGATCCGCATGCCAGGAGGAAGCGCAAGGGCATAGGCTACCGGGTTTACCCTGCGAAGCACTCGGAAGGGACCAACAAAGCGAGGCGCCAGCTTGGGAGTGGGCACTCGAAGGTTGAGGTTGCGGGTGGACAACCATACACGGTCTCCGACCTGGTAGGAAGGAGCGGGCGCTCGTCTGCGATCAGCCTGGAGTCTCTGGCGCTGCGCAGAGACCTCAAGGGACCTCTGGATCTGTATCCAAGAAGCACGTAGGACGGAAAGGTGATCCTCCACAGCCGGAATATCCTGGGGAGAGAATACCTCCGGTAACACGGCAGGTTGGAACCCATAATTGGCCATGAAGGGAGACGTCCCAGAGGAAGAGTTCACCGCCGTGTTCCTGGCAAACTCAGCCCAAGGCAGGAGGTCAACCCAATTGTCTTGGTGATCGGAGACATAGCAACGAAGGAATTGCTCCAAGGCCTGATTGGATCGTTCTGCGGCCCCATTGGACTGAGGGTGGTAGGCCGAGGAGAAAGAGAGATGAATCCCCAACTGAGAACAAAAGGCGCGCCAGAACCTGGACACAAACTGACTCCCCCGATCCGACACAATCTCCTTGGGCAAACCGTGCAACCGGAAGACCTCCCTGGCGAAAATCGTGGCCAACTCTTGTGCAGAGGGTAACTTCTTGAGAGGAACACAGTGGCACTATCACGATCGGCGTAACTGTCACATACGTGACACGGAGGGAGGAACAGAGGGAGGCCCTGCCCTAGTGAGAGGGAAGGTGGTGACCCCTGACTCACCTTGCGTCTGGCACCTGGCTGCCCTGTCGTCCCTAGACGGGTTCCTCACCCGTACGCCGATCACGTGCCTAAAACCCTGGCTTTCCCTAGGATGAGCCCTAGATAGTGAACAGGGCGGTGGGAACACTAGTCCGCACCACTAGCTCTAGAGGAAAACACCAAGGGGAGGACAGACAATACAAACTAAACATATAATCCCAGGTGGGCAACAACAGGAGACAACAAAAGCCCAACAGGGATCCGGAGGGTAGCACTCTGGAACAACAACCAGATTCTCAGCTCCAGTGGGTCAGTATAGATGTCCAGGCAGGAAGCTCTATAACTGGCAACAAGAGAAGTGTGAGAGGAGAATATAAGGAGTTTGGGAGTGGCAGACAAGAAACAGCTGAGGAGGAGAAGCTACGGATCCCTGAGTGAGACAAAAAGGATAGCAAGGCAAACACAGAAAACAAACACTAAGAAACACCGTGATCTTTAGGCATAGAGCGCGCAGCCACCCGCTGCGACTTCCTGACCCCGGGTATAACGGAGTCAGACGTGGCTCTTGACACCCTCGTGACAGTACCCCCCCTTTCACGAGGGGCCTCCGGACACTCAGGACCAGGTCTCTCCGGATGAGAGACATGGAAAGCCTGAATCAACCTGTTGGCGTTTACCTCTGACGCTGGAACCCACATTCTTTCCTCGGGACCGTAACCCCTCCAATGCACCAGATACTGAAGAGAGCGGCGGACCCGACGAGAATCAACAATTCTGGATATTTGAAACTCCAGATTACCATCCACAACAACAGGAGGAGGTGGCAGCGGTGATGGTTCTAGAGGTGGAACATACTTCTTGAGCAACGACTTATGGAAGACGTTATGGATCTTAAAAGTCTGAGGTAACTCCAGGCGAAAAGCCACAGGGTTAATGACGGCTACAATTTTATAAGGACCAATGAACCTAGGACCCAGTTTCCAAGAGGGAACCTTCAACTTAATATTCCTAGTAGACAACCACACATAGTCATTCACTCCTAGGTCCGGACCTGGCGACCGTTTCTTATCGGCCATGCATTTGTATTTACCACTCATATTTTTCAAGTTAGCTTGCACCTTCTGCCATACCGATGAAAGAGATGAAGAAAACCGTTCCTCTTCGGGAACCCCAGAAGACCCCCCCTCTTTGAAAGTACAAAATTGGGGATGAAAACCGTATGCACCAAGAAATGGTGACTTGCCAGTGGATTCCTGACGGCGATTATTTATGGCAAACTCGGCTAACGGTAAATATGATGACCACACCTCTTGGTTTTCAGACGCAAAACACCTTAAATATGTTTCTAGGTTTTGGTTGGTACGCTCAGTCTGTCCATTCGACTGAGGATGGAAAGCTGAGGAAAAGGATAAGTGTACCCCTAAACGGGTACAAAAAGCTTTCCAAAACTTAGAAATAAACTGGGTTCCCCGATCCGAAACCACATCGGAAGGGACCCCGTGAAGCTTCACGATTTCACTGATAAACACCTGAGCAAGAGTCTTAGCATTAGGAAGTGCGGGTAGCGCAATAAAGTGTACCATTTTGCTAAACCTGTCTACTACTACCAAGATAACTGTTTTACCTGCAGACAAAGGTAAGTCAGTGATGAAATCCATTGATAGATGTGTCCATGGTCTATTGGGGATGAAAAGTGGCAATAAAGACCCTGCTGGACGTGTATGAGAGACTTTCGCGCGTGCACAAGTAGAACAAGTAGACACGAAATCTATTACATCCTGACGCAACCTTGGCCACCAAAAACGACGAGACAATAGCTCCAAGGTTGCTTTACTACCTGGGTGCCCAGCAAGTGCCGAATTATGATGTTCCTTCAATAACTCAAGACGCAGGTTTAACGGTACAAACAATTTCTCTGAGGGGCAAGAGGCCGGGGCGTCCCCCTGGGCCTCTAACATCTTTCCCTCTAGAACAGAGTGTACAGCCGAGACAACCACTCCTCTTTGTAAAATAGGTACCAGATCACTAACATTACCCCCTCCAGGGAAACTACGAGACAATGCGTCTGCCTTGGTATTTTTTGCCCCAGGACGATAGGTGATTACAAAGTTAAATCTGGTAAAGAATAGCGACCACCTAGCTTGTCTAGGGGTGAGACGCTTAGCCGATTCTAGGTACAGAAGGTTTTTGTGATCCGTAATTACCGTGACGGGGTGGATTGCTCCCTCTAAGAAGTGACGCCACTCTTCAAACGCCAGTTTAATCGCCAACAGTTCCCTATTTCCAATATCATAGTTCTTTTCTGCTGCAGATAATTTTTTGGAAAAGAAAGCGCAAGGACGCCATTTGCCAGGAGACGGACCCTGAGACAATACAGCCCCCACTCCCACCTCCGACGCATCAACTTCAACAATAAAAGGCTGGGAGACATCAGGTTGAATTAGAACAGGTGCCGAGGTAAATCTCTCTTTTAGAGAGGAAAATGCAATTTTAGCGGCGTCAGACCATTTAGAAAAATCAGTCCCCTTCCTAGTCATGTCAGTAAGGGGTTTAACGATCACTGAATAATTTTTAATAAACTTTCTGTAGAAATTTGCGAAACCCAAAAACCGTTGTAGAGCTTTAAGGTTCTCAGGAAGATCCCAATCTAAAATTGCCTGGACCTTCCCAGGATCCATACGGAAACCTGAAGCAGATAATAGATATCCCAGGAATTGTATTTCCTGAACGGCGAAGACACATTTTTCAATTTTCGCATATAATTTATTCGTCCGTAGGACCTGCAGTACTTGCCTGACATGTACTTCATGTGTTTTCAGATCAGCCGAATAAATTAAGATATCATCTAGGTATATGACTACAAACCTGCCGATGAGATGACTAAAAATATCATTAACGAAATGTTGGAAGACAGCAGGGGCATTGGTCAGACCGAAAGGCATGACTAAATTTTCGTAATGCCCCTCAGGGGTGTTAAAAGCTGTCTTCCACTCATCCCCTTCCTTGATACGAATCAGATTGTAGGCCCCCCTAAGATCAAGTTTGGAGAACCACCTAGCACCCGCAATCTGATTAAAAAGGTCAGGAATGAGAGGAAGAGGGTATGGGTCTCGGACGGTTATCCGGTTTAGCTCACGGAAATCTAGGCAAGGACGCAGGCCCCCATCTTTCTTTTTAACAAAGAAAAACCCTGCAGCCACGGGTGAAGAAGAGGGTCTGATGTGTCCCTTGGCCAGACTCTCGGAGATATAATCTTTCATGGCTTGTCTCTCGGGACCCGAAAGATTATACAACCTGGACTTGGGTAATTTTGCACCGGGAATCAGGTTAACCGGGCAATCATAAGGACGATGAGGTGGTAGCTTCTGACAACCCTTTTCAGAAAAAACGTCCTCAAAGTCCGAAATAAATGTAGGTAGGGAAGCTATGGAGGCGATTAAGCAATTGTTATTTAAGCAATTCTCTCTGCAATGCTCACTCCACTCCAATATCTCCCTGGCCTGCCAATCCACCACTGGATTGTGCGCTACCAACCAGGGAAGACCCAATACCACAGGAGAGGGAAGGCCCTCCAGAACGTAACATGAAAGACGCTCCTTATGGTGGTCCCCTACCCGAAGATGTAAGTTATGGACAACGTGAGTGAGGTTTCTCTGAGACAGAGGAGCAGAGTCAATAGCGAATATGGGAATGGGTCTCTGCAGCGTACAGAGAGACAAACCCATAGTGCGGGCAAAATGGGCATCTATCAAATTTACCCCTGCACCACTGTCTAGAAAAAAAGAAATAGACTCCGTCTTAACACCAAAAACAATAACCGCTGGCAACACAAATTGAGATGTTCGTATGGAGGAAACGTATACCCCCCGGCTGACATCCTCCGCACAGCCTGGGGTTAGTAGTTCCGACGGTCTTTTGTTTTTGGGAAAGGAGGGACAGACATTAATGAAATGACCCTTCCCCCCACAGAAAAAACAAGCCCCCCACCTACGGCGAACCTCAGGAGGACGGACCTGACGAGAAGTTCCTCCTAGCTGCATAGGCTCATCCAAGTCCCTACAGACTAACTGCTGCTTGGGAGAGGTTACCGATTGCTCAGGAATTTTCGATCTCTCCCTAAGACGTCTATCTATCCTGATAGAGAGGGACATAACAGCATCAAGGGAAAGGGGAGTCTCATACAGCGCCAGCGCATCCTTAACCCTTTCAGATAACCCAGAGCAGAACTGACTCCTGAGAGCCGGGTCGTTCCACTGAGTATCCGTAGCCCACCTGCGGAACTCTGAGCAATATTCCTCTGCTGGCCGATCTCCTTGTAGGAGTCTCCGTAACTTCGACTCAGCCAGGGCGACACGGTCAGGGTCATCATATATGAGACCCAAAGCCCCAAAAAATCCCTCCACTGACCGGAGAGCCTGGGAACCAGGGGGTAACGAGAACGCCCAGGATTGCGGGTCCCCCTGAAGCAGGGAAATAACAATCCCCACCCGCTGTTCTTCATTACCTGAGGAGTAAGGGCGCAGCTTAAAATATAATTTGCAGGCTTCACGGAACAACACAAATTTGTCCCTTCCCCCAGAGAATCTGTCAGGAAGAACAACCTTGGGTTCTGTAACAACCTGGTTACCCATAGCAACCGCTGGGCTTACGGTCTGCTGCATTTGCTGCTGCTGTTGGAGGACAGACGCCTTCAATCCTGCCACCTCCAAAGACAGGCCTTGAAGCTGTTTTGCCAAAGCAGCAATAGGATCCATATTGGATTCTAAGTAGAGAAAAAAAAATTAAATAATTTTTTTTTTTTTTTTTTTTTTTTCCTCAAAAAATAAGGGCCAGTTATAATATCACGATCGGCGTAACTGTCACATACGTGACACGGAGGGAGGAACAGAGGGAGGCCCTGCCCTAGTGAGAGGGAAGGTGGTGACCCCTGACTCACCTTGCGTCTGGCACCTGGCTGCCCTGTCGTCCCTAGACGGGTTCCTCACCCGTACGCCGATCACGTGCCTAAAACCCTGGCTTTCCCTAGGATGAGCCCTAGATAGTGAACAGGGCGGTGGGAACACTAGTCCGCACCACTAGCTCTAGAGGAAAACACCAAGGGGAGGACAGACAATACAAACTAAACATATAATCCCAGGTGGGCAACAACAGGAGACAACAAAAGCCCAACAGGGATCCGGAGGGTAGCACTCTGGAACAACAACCAGATTCTCAGCTCCAGTGGGTCAGTATAGATGTCCAGGCAGGAAGCTCTATAACTGGCAACAAGAGAAGTGTGAGAGGAGAATATAAGGAGTTTGGGAGTGGCAGACAAGAAACAGCTGAGGAGGAGAAGCTACGGATCCCTGAGTGAGACAAAAAGGATAGCAAGGCAAACACAGAAAACAAACACTAAGAAACACCGTGATCTTTAGGCATAGAGCGCGCAGCCACCCGCTGCGACTTCCTGACCCCGGGTATAACGGAGTCAGACGTGGCTCTTGACACCCTCGTGACAGGCACATTTTGGAAAACCGATCCACAATCATGAGAATGACCGTATGGCCTCGGGATGCAGGGAGGTCCACAATGAAATCCATCCCCAGGTGTGACCATGGGTGCTCCCCGGTGGCTATGGGTTGCAAAAGGCCCAACGGAAGGTGCCGAGGGGACTTACTCTGGGCACAAACGGAGCATGCCGCTACATATGCGGCGATGTCAGAACGTAGAGAAGGCCACCAGAACAGACGTGAAACAGCCCAGGACAGCTGATTCTTTCCAGGATGCCCCGCGGCCTTGGAGTTATGGTAGGTTCGCAACAACCGAGTGCGCAACTCCTCAGGCACAAAACATCTGCCGTTGGGTCTCCCAGAGGGAGCACCAGATTGAGCCGCCAAAATCTGCTCACCCAGGGGAGAGGTCAGGCTGGTGCGAATGGCGGCCAGGATCTGATTCGGAGGTATGACCGAAGTCGGAATCAACTCCTCCCCGGACAGCTCGGAGTACTGCCGTGATAAGGCATCCGCTCTGATGTTCTTGGAACCGGGTAGGTAGGAGACCACGTAATTAAAACGTGACAAGAACAGAGCCCATCTGGCCTGACGTGGTGTCAATCTCTTGGCCTCAGAAAGGTAGGTCAGATTCTTGTGGTCCGTCAGGATGAGAACCGGAACCACCGAACCCTCGAGCAAGTGCCTCCATTCTTTAAGGGCCTGCACGATGGCCAATAACTCCCTGTCACCAATCTGATAGTTGCACTCCGCGGAAGACAGTTTCCGGGAGTAAAACCCACAAGGAAGCAGAGGACCCTCTGGTGTTCTACGCTGAGACAGAAGGGCGCCTACTCCCGTCTCAGACGCGTCCACCTCGAGGACAAAGGGCAACCCAGGGTTGGGATGCGACAGAATCGGAGCCGACACAAAGGCGGACTTTAGAGCCTCAAAAGCTCGGATGGCCTCGAGCGGCCAGACTTGGAAATTACTGCCCTTCCTGGTCAGATCCGTGAGAGGCTTGGCTAGCATGGAAAAGTCCCTGATGAACTTCCGATAATAATTGGCGAAGCCCAAAAAGCGCTGCAGGGCATGGAGACCACTGGGCTGGGGCCACTGTAAGACAGCCGAAACCTTCTCAGGATCCATGGAGAACCCCTCAGCGGAAATGATGTAACCTAAGAAGGTTACCTGGGATCGGTGAAATTCGCATTTCTCAAGCTTACCGAACAGCCTGTTCTCTCGTAACCGTTGCAACACTCGTCTGACATCCATAATGTGGGCCTCCATGGATTCAGAATATACCAAGATGTCATCCAAATAGACCACCACACACTGCTGCAACAGGTCACGGAAAACATCGTTGATGAATTCCTGGAAGACTGCGGGCGCATTGCACAACCCAAAGGGCATAACCAAGGATTCATAATGACCGGTCCTGGTGTTAAACGCGGTCTTCCACTCATCGCCCGCCTTGATCCTTACCAGGTTATATGCCGCCCTCAGGTCGAGTTTGGTAAAGACCGTGGCCCCTTTGAGGCGATCGAACAGCTCGGAAATCAAGGGTATCGGGTAAGCGTTCTTGATCGTGATGCGATTGAGACCCCTATAATCGATGCAAGGCCTCAACTCACCTCCCTTCTTTTTCACAAAGAAAAATCCAGCCCCTGCCGGGGACGAGGATTTGCGAATGTGTCCGCGTGAAAGCGCCTCCCTCACGTACTCCTCCATGGCCTCATTCTCCGCTACCGACAGTGGATAGACTTTGCCACGAGGAGGAACGGCACCAGATTGTAACTCTATGGCACAATCGTATGGGCGGTGCGGAGGTAGGGCAACCGCGCGCACCTTATCGAATACATCCCGGTACTCTTCGTATTCAGAAGGCAACAGAGAGTCCGAGGAAGTACACAGCAACTTGACAGGCCCATGGATGCAACTAGCCCCACACTGCGGTGACCACGAGAGGATCTCGGCCGATCTCCAATCGAAAGTCGGATTATGCTTCTGGAGCCAGGGGTACCCCAAGACCACCGAGTAGTGTGGAGACGAAATAACCTGGAGACAGACCGACTCTCTGTGAACGGCACCAATGGCTATCCCCACTGGAAGGGTCTCATGAGTCACGTGTGGCGGCAGAAGGGGTCTGCCGTCTATCGCCTCAAGAGCCAGTGGGGAACCTCGAGGCTGCAGAGGAATGGAATTGGCGGCAGCGAACACACTATCAATGAACAAACCACCAGCACCAGAGTCCACCAACGCCTGGGTCGTCACCGAGCCCCCGACCCAGGAGAGGACAACAGTGATCAGTGGTTTGTCAACACGGGAAACCGGGGACGAGGAGACTCCACCCAAGATCTGCCCCCGACAGGATCTCAGGTGCGAGCGTTTCCCGGACGGTTCGGACATGCCAACCGAAAATGCCCACCGAGACCACAGTACATGCATCGGCCCTCGCGTCTCCGGGGTATCCTCTCCCCCTCGGACAGGCGAGCAAACCCCAGCTGCATGGGTTCACCCCCAGACAAGTCATCCCCAGGAGGCGTGGGAGGAGAGGGAGGCACGGGTGGGACAGCAAACGTAGGCGCCAATCTGTTAGAAGACCTCCGCAGGCTCTCCTTAAAGGAAGGTCTCTCCCTGAGTCTGGTGTCAATCAAAATCAGGAAAGAAATAAGAGACTCGAGCTCCACTGGTAGGTCCTTAGCTGCAACCTCATCCTTCAAGGCATCCGAGAGACCATGAGAGAAAGCAGCGACCAGAGCCTCATTATTCCAGCCCACCTCTGCTGCCAGGGTACGAAACTCAATGGCGTATTCAGCTATGGATCGTGAACCCTGTCTGATGGACATAAGGAGCTTCGCAGCAGAGGCAGCACGAGCCGGCACATCGAATACCTTCCGAAGAGAAGCAACAAAACCGGAAAACTCGGCAACCACCGGATTGTTGTTCTCCCATAAAGGGCTGGCCCAGGCCAAGGCCTTGTCCGAGAGCAGCGAGATCAAGAAGCCCACCTTTGATCTCTCAGTAGGAAAGGCATGTGGCAGCAACTCGAAATAAATGCCCACCTGGTTAAGGAAACCTCGGCACTGAGTTGGCTCTCCCCCAAAGCGCTGTGGAAGGGGGGCAGAACCGGTCATACCCCGAGACACCGCAGGCGCAGCAACAGGTGTCAGGGTAGACTCTAGCGCAACAACCGGAGCGGCAGTAGGAGCGGGCCCAGGAGCGACGACCGACCCATCGGCAACGGAAGCGAAATGAGCCGTGCGTTCAAGCAGGGTTTGCAACGCCACAGCGAACCGACCCAACAGGTGATCCTGCTGATCAAGTCTGGCAACCAGTGTAGGTAGCGAGGATGGCCCTGTACCGTCAGAATTCATGGCTTGGTCCTAATGTCATGGAACCATGAACCAGACGTACAACAAGAGATAAGTGGAAATAAGAAGGCTTTATTGAAAATCAAGCTGTAAGCAAAAGTCCAAACGGATGGCTAAACCGAAGCAGGGTCTTGCGTAGCCAGAGGTCAGGAACCAGAAGGGTAGTCAGACAAAGCCTGGATCAGGAACCAGCAGGGTAGTCAGACGAAGCCAGGATCAGGAACCAGCAGGGTAGTCAGACGAATCCAGGATCAGGAACCAGCGGGGTAGTCAGACGAGGCCAGGATCAGGAACCAGAAGCAGCAGCAGTCTTAGAAGCATGTGAACACAGGAGGACCAAGCAAGGAACTGAAGCCACAGACCTCCTATATATATGAGCTGTGCATCCAGCTCCTCCCAGTGGGAAGGAGAAGCCGCAGGGTGGGAGGCTACAAGAAACCCAGAAACCAAGATGGCCGCCAGCACATGTCAAACGAAGGAGAACAGCAAGAAGGTAAGACCATGACAATTGCAAACTACTTACCACACATTAGGGCCCGTAGAATGCCAGGGCAGTATAACTACCCCACAAGTGACCCCATTTTGGAAAGAAGACACCCCAAGGTATTTTGTGATGGGCATAGTGAGTTCATGGAAGTTTTTATTTTTTCACAAGTAAGCGGAAAATGATGATTTTTTTTTTTTTCTTACAAAGACTCATATTCCACTAACTTGCGACAAAAAAATAAAAATTCTAGTAACTCGCCATGCCACCCACGGAATACCTTGGGGTGTCCTCTTTCCAAAATGGGGTCACTTGTGGTGTAGTTATACTGCCCTGGCATTTTATGGGCCCATATGTGTGAGAAGAAGTTTGCAATCAAAATCTGTAAAAAATGACCGGTGAAATCCGAAAGGTGCACTTTGGAATGTGTGCCCCTTTGCCCACCTTGGCTGCAAAAAAGTGTCACACATCTGGTATCGCCGTACTCAGGAGAAGTTGGGGAATGTGTTTTGGGGTGTCATTTTACATATACCCATGCTGGGTGAGAGAAATATCTTGGCAAAAGACAACTTTTCCAGTTTTTTTATACAAAGTTGGCATTTGACCAAGATATTTATCTCACCCAGCATGGGTATATGTAAAATGACACCCCAAAACACATTCCCCAACTTCTCCTGAGTACGACGATACCACATGTGTGACACTTTTTTGCAGCCTAGATGCGCAAAGCGGCCCAAATTCCCTTTAGGAGGGCATTTTTAGACATTTGGATCCCAGACTTCTTCTCATGCTTTAGGGCCCCTAAAAAGCCAGGGCAGTATAAATACCCCACATGTGACCCCACTTTGGAAAGAATACACGCCAAGGTACTCAATGAGGGGCCTGGCAAGTTTATAGAAATTTTTGGGCATAAGTTAGCGGAAATTGATTTTCTTTTTGGTTTTTCTCACAAAGTCTCACTTTCCGCTAACTTGGGACAAAAATTTCAATCTTTCATGGACTCAATATGCCCCTCAGCGAATACCTTGGGGTGTCTTCTTTCCAAAATGGGGTCATTTGTGGGGTGTTTGTACTGCCCTGGCATTTGAGGGTCTCCGCAATCATTACATGTATGGCCAGCATTAGGAGTTTCTGCTATTCTCCTTATATTGAGCTTTTTTTTTTTATATACAAAGTGTTTGCCAAAGCATAGAAACACCGCCACCTCCTCAGCTCATATGCCTCGGCAAACGTATCTTTTTCTGCAGAGGAGAAATCTCGTCTTGCAGCGCCGCATACACCGACTTGTGTGTAATCTGACAGCAGCGCAATGCTTCTGTCAGAATGCACAACAGTGCTGCAGCTAGTCGATCGGTTGGTCCACCTGGAAGGTAAAAAAAAATGAAAAAAAACAGTCTGCAACGCAACAATTTTATTAACTTTTGAACAGAACATATAAACTTTAACTTTTTGAACTGAACATTAACCTTTTTGCTTACTGGTGATTTTTTTTTTTGTTTTTTTACCTTTATAGGACAAACCTCTCCTTCCCCATGGGACAATGTGCAAAGCGCAAAGCGCCCAAAGATGTGGCAAAGTACATTATGCACTTTATCCCAGGTGAAAAAAGAGGTTTGCAGCAGCTGTATGTGAATGGGCCCTAATAGCCCTGTGTGCCTGTCCTGGTGAGATGTGATCCCTATGCTAGGTGTACCTGTGTGTGGTACTTCCGGAAACACTCTCCAAAGCATAGGGCAGGGTGGTCAGGGCAGTCAGGACAGAAATAGCGGGTGTCACGCCTTATTCCACTCCTCCTAAAGACACAACATCTTTTTCGGGGTGACGGTTGGGTTGAGGTACCAGGAACGACATTGGGGAAATGTCGCTCGTGTAGGCGGCTAACTACACTGGTGGATGGGGCCACGGAACCTCCTGGATACAGGAGATGACTCGTATATGCGTGACTCTGCGCAGCGCTGCCACCTCCAGAACGCGAATCTGCGTTAGGCGGTCCGAAGGTGGTTAAGGGCGAAGTCATAAACACAACAAATTACGTCCCTGGGACTTGCAGCAGAGCCCTTGGGCTTGATAGCTCTATGAGCTCTGTCCAGCTTGATCTTATGCGAGGGTGGCTGTCCCAAGATCATATTAAATATGGCTTCCAGTGTGGCAAAGAGGTCCTCATCTCCGGTAGCCTCTGGGAGGCCCCGCACCCGGATATTATTCCGACGGCCTCGGTTATCCAAGTCCTCTAGGTGCCGTCCCATGACCCTAAGCACAGCTGTTTGAGCAGTAATGGATTCATGAAGAGTGGATATGTACTGCCTGGTGTCATCATGAGCATTTTCCATGGAGTCCACCCTGTCCACCACGTGTTTGATATCAGTGCGAACTGCTGCAATATCAGCTCTGCAGGCTTCTGTAACTTCAGAGATAAGAGCCCGAAAGTCCTCCTTTGTAGGAAAACTGCTAAAATAACTCGCCCAGGGTTGTGGAGGTTCAGACAGGGCTGGAGGGTCCATAACAGCAAGTGATGGGGGGCTTGGTGATCTGGCCCATATGTCAGAAGGGAGAGGAGAGCTGCTATCCTCTTGATCCAGTAAAGGGGGGGCTGGAGACGGCTTACTATGCCAGGGTTCATGCAAAGGGCCCACAGGGGTTGCATCTCGTCCCCTAAAGGGAGCCACAGTACCTTTGTGCGTCACCTTCTCCTGAGGGGTGAATCCGCTTGCCATGGCAGGATCCTTTCTTCCAGCAGCGGTTGGCAGAAACTCCAGGGCAGCAGGTGAGAGATCCAAACCCCATGCTCACAGAACCCGCAGGAAAGGGTCCAGTCCCATGGTGAGCGCCACCAGAGGTTTTCAGCGCTGGTCCTCGCTCGCTGTTCAGAGAGGAATGGCAGGAGGCCTTCTGTGTCTTGGCGCTGCACGGCGGGAGCGCTGATCCCAGAGCCTGATCCCAGCACTGTTCAAGAGTCCTGGCAGGTTTTTCCCCATATGGGCCGAAACGGGCGTGATGCTGGCCAGAGAGCTGCGGTGCGGGCAGGAGCCAATCTCTCAAGCGGCCATTTTAGAAATTGTCCAGACACTACTTTTTACTCTAGTCACGCAGGTACTAGAGTAAAAAGTAGTATTTTATTTGACAAATATATCCAGCCTAGCAGCACCCAAACAAACAAAAAAAAAGGAATAAGCAGTTCCAGTTTTTTCTCTTTTAATCTACTTTACATTGCTCCCGCATTTAATATATAAATGCGTCCTGGTACCAAGGCTGCAGCAAGGCACTCCCCATATGCTGGTCGAGTTTATTTACCAGCAGGGCTCTCCAAGGTGCTGTGACTCTAGTAAGCGCATTACTTTACTATTATATTACTTTAATTACTTTATACTGTACTGCACATCTGGCGCTGCCTCCGCTGCCTCTCTCCCCTTATTTTAGAAGTCTGCTATTTTCTCTGATGCAGATGTGAAAGCAGCCTTAGGAGTCTGATCCACTCCGTTTCTCTCTTGCAGAGTACTTCCTCTTGAGAACTCTTTCAAGTTTGAATATTCGATTTATGTTGTGATATTCTGTCCTTTATTGTTTCTGTTGTCTCACCTATATAGCCTATCCCACAAGGGCATTTGATTAACCTCTTAAGGACACAGGGTGTACAGGTATGCCCTGATGTTCTGGTATTTAAGGACACAGGACCTGCGGTTTGCTGCATTTCTGGGTTATTTGGGTCTCTGGTGACCCAATAACCCAGAACAGGATGGTGATCGGTGGTGTGATAATACACCACCAATCACCATCCTGCGATCCTGAGAGGTGATGGTAACATCACCTTTCAGGATCGCTTCTGATTAGCTGCAGGGCGGGCGGGGGGTTCAAATTATTGCAGCTCTCCTCTCCTCCTCCTTTCTGTGTCCGGGAGAGAGGAGGCTGCATCGGATCTCCAGAGCCAGCACCCCCCTTCTGATCCTCCAAAGTGCCATCTGGCACTAAAAGGTATTTAGGGAAAGGTTAGGGACAGGTTAGGTTAGGCAGGGATACTCAGGGAAAGTTTAGTGAAAAAAAAAAAAAAAAAAAATGTAACTGTTGCATTACCCTAATCGGGTGTCTAGGGTCCACAGCACAGCCGTGTGACCCGAGACCCCCCAGGGGTGCTGCAGCTTGCCCCCCTGCCCCCCTTCCCCCACACACACACATAAATTGGGGCGCAAGCAGTTTATTTTTTTCTGCGTACGCTGACTATGGCCGGCACTCTTAGAGTCCGGCCACTGTTAGTGCATCGCAAACCCCACCGCTGATCAGCTTCGGATGGCTGATCAGTGAGTTTGAATTTATTTTTATTTTTTTGGCCTTTTTTTTGTTAATTTTAGGGATAAGTACGTGAACCCCCGTGCCCCCACACATACTAAATAAAGATACGTCCAGCTTGCCTCCAACTCCGAGGGCCCCAGTGAGGACGAGGATGACTCCACTTTCCTTTTGTCATCCTCGTCCTCCTCATCATCTAGCGATGATGATGAGCCCCCAAGGCGGCAGAGACGCCGCCAGACGGAGCAAGGGGACCACCATGCTAGGGACCCTGTGGCCCACACTAGTACGAGCAGCTCTGGGGCTCGTACTAGTTTTCCGGACCACCAGATAAGTCCACCTGAGCCCCCTACCGTTGAACTTGTATGGTGTACCCCAGAGCATTTTGAGCCTGCAATTCCTGATTTTGTTGGCCAAGCAGGAATCCAGATTCCCACAATGGGCTTCACTGAATATGACTATTTTTGTCTCTTTTTCAGTGACCACTTTGTGAATTTGATGGTGGAGCAAACGAACGTGTTCACCCAACAGTTCATTGCTCAACACCCTGGCTCCTTTTTGGCTAGGGCCAGTGGCTGGACTCTGGTCAGTGAAGCCGAAAAGAGGACATTTTGGGGCCTCGTCCTGCACATGGGCCTAGTCACAAAACTCAGTGTCAGGCTGTACTGGATTGGGGACGTCCTCTACCAGACCCCACTTTACAGTACGGCCATGACACTTACCCGGTTTGAGGCCACCTGGAAATGCCTGCATTATGTAGATAATGCAGCATGTCCCCCCCCCCCAAGGTGATCCTGCCTATGACTGCCTGTACAAAATCAGGCCGTCATCGATCACTTTGGGGCCAAATTTTTGGAGGCCTATGTACCTGGAAAGGAGGTCGCGGTTGATTCTCTCATTGCTTTCAAGGGTGAGGTACCGCGGCAACAGTCGTCAAAGCCGATTGTTTCGTCGACTGGGAGGAGTTGATCTCTCTGATCAAGTCCTCAAGCCATATAATGCCATGCGCAAAACCCGGGCATGGTACAAAAAAGTTGCAGTCTAATTGGTACAGGTTGCCTTGTACAACTTTTTTGTGCTGTCCCAGAGCGCTGGCAACACAGGGAAATTCCTTCAGTTCTATGAGGCAGTCCTCAAGGCCCTGATCTTTTCTGACCGGGAAAGAGCAGGCCGGAGTACCTCGGGAACTGGAGGCACGTGGATTGTCCCTGGCCAACACTTTCCAGGTGTGGTCCCCCATACTGGAAAGAAGGGACGGTCCCCAAAAAAGTGCAGAGTGTGTCACAGTAGGGGGATACAGAAGGACACCACCACTCAGTGTGACACTGACAATCGAAAGAAAACTATGATTCTGAGACAATAAAACAAAAAGTTTTTTCAAAAATATTATTTTGTAAAAGTAAAATAAATATTAGTGTTACGCTGAGCGCTCCGGGTCCCCTGCTGGCCTCGGAGCGCTCACAGCGTATGCCCCCAGGCAGCACTCCAGTGTCTCGGCGTGTGCGTCCTCGCTCTCTAGGGCGCGCGCGCGCCGGGACTCTTAGATTCAAAAGGCCAGTGCACCAGTGATTGATGCCTGGTCCAAAGGGGTTATTAAGAGTTAAGGTTTGTGAGAGGCAGTGCTGACTTAATTAGGCTGCACCTGTGCACTGCCCATTTATACCTTCTCCTCCCACAGCTTCCTGCCGGATCTTTGTGCCTTGTGCCTCAGAGAAAGCGTTCCACTGTGTTAGTTTGCCTTGCCTGTTGCCGAACCCGTTGCTACCGTCTACTCGCCTTAGAACCTTGCCGCCTGCCCTGACCTCTGCTACGTCCGACTACGCTCTTGCCTTCTCCCTGTGTACCACGCCTTATCAGCTGACAGAGAGGTCGAGTTGTTACTAGGGGACACGACCTGGTAGTTACGGCCGCAGCAAATCCATCCCGCCTTGCGGCGGGCTCTGGTGAAGACCAGTAACTGCTTAGAACCGGTCCTGTAGTACAACCCGCGCCATCGCCTCTCTGGTCCAGAGGATCCACTACCTGTCCTGCCGGTACGTGACAATTAGGTACATAATAGGTATTGGCACATCCGTAAGAATCTGCTCTATAAAAATACCCTATGACCTAACCCCTCAGATGAACACGGTCAATATTTTTTTATAAAAACGGTGCAAAAAAATGAATTTTTTGTCAGCTTACATCACAAAAAGTGTAATAGCAAGCGATCAAAAAGTCATATGCCCCCCAAAATAGTGCCAATAAAACCGTCCTCTCATCCCGCAAAAAATGAGCCGCTACCTAAGATAATAAGCTAAATACAACAAAAAAAAGACTCTTAGACTATGGAAATAAATTTTTTTTATTTTTTATAAAAGGATAATATAGTGTAAAACCTAAATAAAAAAAAAAAAACTGTAGACATACTAGGTATTGCCGCATCCGTAAGAATCTGCTCTATAAAAATACCCCATGACCTAACCCCTCAGCTGAACACGGTCAAAAAAAAAAAAAGTGCAAAAAAAGGTATTTTTTGTCACCTTACATCACAAAAAGTGTAATAGCAAGCGTTCAAAAAGTCATATGCCCCCCAAAATAGTGCCAATAAAACAGTCCTCTCATCCCGCAAAAAAAAAAAAAAAAAAAAAGAAAAAGACTGTGGAGATACTAAAATGTTTTTTTTTCTGTTTATAAAAGGATAATAAGGTGTAAAACCTAAATACATTTTAAAAAAGTAGACCTATTAGGTATTGCCGCTTCCGGGAGAATCTGCTCTATAAAAATACCCCATAACCTAAGCACTCAGATGAACACGGTCAAAGAAATTAAATAAAAACTATGCCAAAACAGCAATTTTTTGGCAAATTTTCTATTTTAATCCATTTTTTTCCAGTAACAAAGCAAGGGTTAACAGCCAAACAAAACTTAATATTTATTACCCTGATTCTGCAGTTTACAGAAACACCCCATATGTGGTCGTAAACTGTTGTATGACCAAACGGCAGGGCGCAGAAGGAAAGGAACGCCGTATGGTTTCTGGAAGGCAGATTTTGATGGCCTTTTTTTTGGGCACCATGTCCCATTTGAAGACCCCCTGATGCACCCCTAGAGTAGAAACTCCATAAAAGTGACCCCATTTAAGAAACTATACCCTTCAAGGTATTCAAAACTGATTTTACAAACTTTATTAACCCTTTAGGTGTTCCTCAACGGTTTATGGCAAATGGAGGTGAAATAGTCCGCAAAAAACTGCCACCTTATCCTGTAGTTTCCAAAATGGGGTCACTTTTATGGATATGGAGTTTCTACTCTAGGGGTGCATCAGGGGCGCTTCAAATGGGACATGGTGTAAATAAACCAGTCCAGCAAAATCTGCCTTCCAAAAACCACACGGCGCACCTTTCACTCTATGCCCTACCGTGTGCCTGTACAGTAGTTTATGGCCACATATGGGGTGTTTCTGCAAAGTACAGAATCAGGGCAATAAATATAGAGTTTTGTTTGGCTGTTAACCCTTGCTTTTTTACTGTAAAAAATGGGTTAAAATGGAAAATTTGTCGAAAAAATAGAAATTCTGAAATGTTATCTCCATTTGCCATTAACTCTTGTTGAACACCTAAAGGATTAACAACGTTTGTAAAATCAGTTTTGAAAACATTTAGGGGTGTAGTTTCTAGAATGGGGTCATTTTTGGGTGGTTTCTATTATGTAAGCCTCACAAAGTGACTTCAGACCTGAACTGGTCCTTAAAAATGTCAGAAAAATTTAAAGATTTGCTTCTAAACTTGTAAGCCTTGTAACGTCCTCAAAAAATGAAATGTCATTCCCAAAATGATCCAAACATAAAGTAGACATATGGGGAATGTAAAGAAATAACTATTTTTGGAGGTATTACTATGTATTATAGAAGTAGAGAAATTGAAACTTGGAAATTTCGTAATTTTTCCAAATTTTTGGTAAATTTGGTATTTTTTATAAATAAAAATGATTTTATTTTTTTTACTCCATTTTACCAGTATCATAAAGTACAATAGGTGACGAAAAAAACAATCTCAGAATGGCCTGGATAAATAAAAGCGTTCTAAAGTTATTCACACATAAAGTGACACTGGTCAGATTTGCAAAAAATGGCCTGGTCCTTAAAGGGGTTATCCGACTTAAATAAATGTATTCTAATTGCTCTTATTGTAGTCCAGTGAAAGTTTCTTCAAATCACTTTCATAACCTATCTTTCCCTGTTTAGCCAGTTCAGTTCTGGGTCATGTGACCCCGACGTCAGTAAGCCTGCTCTGCTGATGACGTCTCGTTTACAGCCTTCTCCCTGCTTGAGGGAGTGGCCAGGCTCTGTAAACGAAAAGTCAGAGCCTCTGGTTCCCGCCCCTCTCCAGCTCTTCTAACACTGCCTCGGCTCTGGTATGCGATCGCTCATGCGCAGTACATACCAGAGCCGAGGCGATCTCTTCTCCGGCAGCAGGGTATGTTTCTCCCTCCTGCACTCACATGGGCTAGAGGTGCAAGTTTGTAAACATTCCCCTCTGCATCTGGGGATAGTTATAACAGCCTACTTTCACACTTGCAGCATAGTGATCCGGCGAGCAGTTCAGACAACGGAACTGCCTGCCGGATCCGGCATTGCAAAACAACTGAAGAACGGATCCGTCCTTCCGGTCTGCGCATGAGCAGACTATGAAAACTGGGAAAAAGACTGCGAGAGGGATCCGTTCATCCGCATGACGAGCGGATAGACGGATACGTTCTTGCAATGCATTTCTAGATGGATCCGCACCTGGATCCGTCTACAAATGCTGTCAGTTGTCACACTGATCGGCGGATCCGGCGGAAAACTGTGAAAAAGACTGCCAGAGGGATCTGTCCATCCGCATGACAAGCGGATAGACGGATCCATAGTAACATAGTACATAAGGCCGAAAAAAGACATTTGTCTATCCAGTTCGGCCTGTCATCCTGCAAGTTGATCCAGAGGAGGGTAAAAAATTGTGAGATAGAAGCCATTGTTCCCCACTTTAGGGGAATAAAAAATTCCTTCCCGACTCCAATCAGGCAGTCAGAATAACTCCCTGGATCAAAGACCCCTCTTTAGTAGCTATAGCCTGTAATATTATTACACTCCAGAAATACATCCAGGCCCCTCTTGAATTCCTTTATTGTACTCACCATCACCACCTCCTCAGGCAGAGAGTTCCATAGTCTCACTGCTCTTACCGTAAAGAATCCTTTTCTATGTTTGTGTACAAACCTTCTTTCCTCCAGACGCAGAGGATGTCCCCTCGTCACAGTCACAGTCCTGGGGATAAATAGATGATGGGATAGATCTCTGTACTGACCCCTGATATATTTATACATATTAATTAGATCTCCCCTCAGTCGTCTTTTTTCTAAAGTGAATAGCCCTAATTTTGATAATCTTTCAGGGTACTGTAGTTGCCCCATTCCAGTTATTACTTTAGTTGCCCTCCTCTGGACCTTCTCCAGCTCTGCTATATCTGCCTTGTTTACAGGAGCGCAGAACTGTACACAGTACTCCATGTGTGGTCTGACTAGCGATTTGTAAAGTGGTAGGACTATGTTCTCATCACGGGCATCTATGCCCCTTCTGATGCAACCCATTATCTTATTGGCCTTGGCAGCAGCTGTCTGACACTGGTTTTTGCAGCTTAGTTTGCTGTTTATTAAAATTCCTAGATCCTTTTCCATGTCAGTGTTACCGAGTGTTTTACCATTTAGTATGTACGGGTGACTTGCATTATTCCTTCCCATGTGCATAACTTTACATTTATCAGTGTTAAACCTCATCTGCCCCTTATCTGCCCAAGCCTCCAATCTATCCAGATCCCTCTGTAGTAGTATACTGTCCTCATCAGTGTAAATTACTTTACACAGTTTAGTGTCATCTGCGAAAATTGATACTTTACTATGCAAGCCTTCTACAAGATCATTAATAAATATATTGAAGAGAATAGGGCCCAATACTGACCCCTGAGGTACTCCACTAGTGAAGGTGACCCAATCTGAGTGTGTACCGTTAATAACCACCCTCTGTTTTCTATCACTGAGCCAGTTACTTGCCCACTTACAGACGTTTTCTCCCAGTCCGAGTATTCTCATTTTATATACTAACCTTTTATGTGGTACAATGTCAAATGCTTTGGAGAAGTCCAGATATATGACATCCATTGATTCGCCGCTGTCAAGTCTAGAACTTACCTCCTCATAGAAACTGATTAAATTCGTTTGACATGACCGATTCCTCACAAAGCCATACTTATATGGCGTTTTTTTGCTTATTTCCATTGAGATGCTCTAAGATAGCATCTCTCAGAAAACCTTCAAACAGTTTACCCACAACAGATGTTAAACTTACCGGCCTATAGTTTCCAGGCTCTGTTTTTGGACCCTTTTTGAATATTGGCACCACATTTGCCATGCGCCAATCCTGTGGGACATTCCCTGTCAGTATAGAGTCTGCAAATATCAGAAATAAGGGTCTGGCTATGACATTACTTAATTCCTTTAGGATACGGGGGTGTATGCCATCCGGTCCTGGGTCTATTTTAATCTTTTTAAGTCGCTGATGTACTTCTTCCTGGGTCAGACAGGACACTTTTAATGGGGAATTTATTTTTACATTCAGCATGTCATCTGACAGTTTATTTTCCTCAGTGAATACATTGGAGAAAAAAATATTTAACAGCTTTGCTTTCTCCTCATCGCTCTCTGCGACTTCCCCCTCATTACTCTTTAAAGGGCCGCCACCTTCAGATTTATACTTTTTAACATTTATATAATTGAAGAACATTTTAGGGTTAGTTTTACTCTCTTTGGCAATTAATCTCTCGGTCTCTAGTTTGGCCGCTTTTATTTGTTTTTTACATGTTCTATTTTTTTCCTTATAGTTTTTGAGTGCTTCCGTGCTCCCCTCCTGTTTCAGTGAATTATATGCTTTATTTTTGTCATTTATTTCTTTCTTTACAGTTCTATTTATCCACATTGGTTTCTTTTTGTTCTTTAACCTTTTATTCCCATACGGTATGTACCTCTCACAATGAGATTTTAGGATGTTTTTAAAGATATCCCATTTTGTGGCTGTATTTTTATTTTTGAGGACTTTGTCCCAGTTAGTTTGGCCTATGGCCTCTCTTAGTTGGCAAAATTTAGCTTTTTTGAAGTTTGGTATTTTTGTTCCTCCCTGTAGAAATGCTCTTTTGAATAATAATTGGAAGGTTATTACTTTATGGTCACTATTTCCCAGGTGCCACCCAACCTGCACATCTGTTGTTCTGTCAGGCCTATTGGTTAGTACTAAGTCCAGTATGGCCGTCCCTCTAGTCGGGTCCTGAACCAGTTGGGAGAGGTAATTGTCTTTGGTTATTGCCAAGAATCTGTTTCCCTTATGAGATATACAAGTTTCAGTTTCCCAGTCTATATCTGGGTAGTTGAAGTCCCCCATAATAACCACCTCATTATGATTTGCCGCCTCGTCTATCTCGTTTAGTAGTAGATTTTCTGTGGACTCTTATATATATTAGGTGGTTTATAGTAAACTCCTATTAGTAATTTATTGTTGTTTTTAGCTCCATGTATCTCTACCCACAGTGACTCCACATGTTCATGTCCCTCACTTATATCTTCACGGAGTGTGGGCTTTAGACAAGACTTTACATAAAGGCAGACCCCTCCTCCTCTCCGGTTTTGACGATCCTTTCTAAACACTCTGTAACCTTGCCCAGTCATAGCTATCATCCAGCCTTGTCTCAGTTATTCCCACTGTCATAGTCCTCCTCACACATCACTAATTCCAGCTCCCCAGTTTTATTAGTCAGGCTTCTGGCATTAGTATACATACATTTGAGAGGTTTATGTATATTTACCCTACACCTTTCCTTCTGAACTGTTCTAGTCCCTCCTTCCATTCCTCCCCAGCCCACTACCTTGCCCCCGGTCTCTATCTGCTGTAAGAAGGAACAAGGAGCCGTCATTGACGGAAGATACGTGTCACCGAGGTTCCTGGCCTCGGTGAGGTAAGAACCGGATTTTCTTCCTGAAGTGTCAGTTCTGTAGTGCAGTCTGACACTTCAGCTGTCAGAATGGCTGTAAAGCCAATCCGGGCCGGTTCTTATTGGGAGCAGCCAAAGAGCAGGGTGGGTGGCTGTTCCCCACGGTTCCAGGCCGGGTTTTGGCTGGAATATAAAAACCCAGCCAGCATGTTCAGGTGGTGTGGATTATCCTCCATGACAGAGGAGCTGAGGAGTCTGTGGTTTGAGACACTGAGGGATCTGTTTGTGTGAGCCATAGGCTGGGGAAACAGGCCACTAAAGACTGCTGCGGACTCTGGGTGAAAATCATCTGCTGACCAGGTGACGTCTTTTTGCACTGTGAACTTTGTGTTGTGTGAACAGGCACCAAGTCTGAACACTTTCTTTTGGCTTGTTTTCTGGCTATGTGTGAATAAACACTGAACTTTGATTTAAAACCTTGTTTTTTGCCTCTGTACTGCGTCCGCTTACCCTGCCTACCAAAGCGAATCCCCACATTTGGTGTCGGATGCGGGCAAACGCAGTGAGGCAGGCCTGAAGGCCGAAAAGTTTTTGTTTTATCCGGGCACAAGTGCATGTCCTACATTAAGCCGGCAAGGTTACGACCCGTATCCCCTGACAAAATGGAGGCGGTCGTGAAAGCCCTCGTGGAGGCTAACTTGCAGCAGCGGGAGGCTAACAAGCAGCAACAAGAAACGAACCAGCTGCTATTGCAACATGTGATGGCGTTGCAGGCGTCAGGAGCGTCCCAGAATGTCCACGATGCCCGGAAAGCTGTCCGCGCGGCGATTCCGAAGATGACCCCCTCGGATGACGTCGAGACCTATCTGGCGGTCTTCGAAAAAGTGGCCGTGAGGGAAAAGTTACCCCGAGACCAGTGGGCTGAGGTCGTTGCTCCGTTCCTAGCGTCCGGTCCCCAGCAAGTATTGTTTGATCTCCCCGATGATCAGGCGGCCGACTACCCGACAGTAAAAGGTGAGATCCTGGCGAGACTCGGGGTGAATGTATTGGTCCGGGCCCAGAGGGTGCATCGGTGGGAATTTAACCCGGCTGAACCCGCTAGACCACAATATTATGATCTGCTGCACCGTTTGCAAAAATGGCTGCAGCCGGACATGTTGACTCCCACTGCTATGTTGGATCGGCTGTTGGCGGATGTGTTTTGGAGGGCTTTGCCGTACCCTCTCCAGCACTGGATCGGCCAGGTGTCTCCGAATAATGCCCTGGAGATGGTCGACCTGGTGGAGCGCTATGAGGCCACCAGAAATCTACAGGGGGGTTCTTTTGGGAGGGGGCCAGTCAAACCCCGGAAAACTCCGCCCCAGACCCGTCGGCCGGTGCCAGCTAGACCCGCCCGGGATGTACCCCCTGCCAACCTAAACCCGGTGGTCTGCTGGCGTTGTCAGGAGCCTGGACACATAAGGGCGGACTGTCCCCATCGGGGGGAACCCATGGACACCAACTATGGCTTCCGCCACTCATTATATGCCAGAATGTTGTGTGCCACAGGAACTTCAGAGACTATGGACAATAGCCACCTGTGCCAGGTGGAAGTGGGGGGCACTCTGGCGGTGGCTCTGCTGGATTCAGGGAGCCTGGTGTCCCTGGTAAGAGCTGCCCTGGTGCGGCCGGCTGATTATACTGGCCGAAGAGTCGGCATAGTCTGCATACATGGGGACTTAAAGGAGTATCCCACCGCCCGGGTCTCTCTGTCAATGGTGGCCGGCAGGTGGATGCATGAGGTGGCCGTCGCCACAAAGCTACCATATGAATTGATCATTGGGAGAGACTTCCCCGGGTTCCCGGCACTCTGGCCGGATACGAAAGTTACCCGGGAGACAGATGTACCCCTGGCAGAGTGGCCTGACTCAGGGGGGAGGCCAGAACCTTGGGAACCGGAGTCAGAAGGACCAGCTGTAGGGGTGACCGCCACTTCGGTGGAAGAGGGGGAGACAACCCCGTTAAGTGTGATGGTGGGAGACGTAGAGGATTTGCCGCCGGGTCCTGAGCTGGCAGACCTCAATGTCTCTAGGGATAATTTCGGTACAGCACAACACCAGGATCCGACTCTATCTCGAGCCTGGGAAAATGTGGTAGTAGTTGAGGGTGAGCCACAACAACCGGGGGCCGAATCTATGTTCCCCCGTTTTGTGGTTCAACAGGAGATGCTGTACCGGGTAAATAAACTACGGGGTGAACATATTGAACAGCTGGTGGTGCCCCAGGCATATCGCAAGCTCGTGTTGAAATTAGCCCACCAACATGTTCTTGGGGGACACCTGGGCCAGCAGAAAACGCAGGACCGGATTTTACAGCGGTTTTACTGGCCCAGTGTGTTCAGAGAGGTAGAAGAGTTTTGCAAGTCTTGCCCAACCTGCCAGATAACCAGCCCCCAGCCACATTTCCGTAGTCCTCTGGTCCCTCTCCCGATTATTGAGGTTCCCTTCGAGCGGATCGCTATGGATCTTATAGGCCCAGTACCGAAGTCAGCTAGAGGGCACCAGCACATCCTGGTCATCCTCGACTACGCCACGCGGTACCCGGAGGCGGTGCCATTGCGTCATACGTCAGCCAAACTCATAGCTAAGGAGTTAATGGAAATGTTTTCTAGAGTGGGTCTGCCTAAGGAGGTTCTAACTGACCAAGGGACCCCATTTATGTCCAAGGTCATGAGGGAACTCTGTAAGTTGCTCCAAATAAAACAGTTACGGACATCCGTGTATCATCCGCAAACGGATGGCCTGGTAGAGAGGTTTAACCAGACGTTAAAAAATATGCTGAAAAGAGTGGTGTCTAAGGATGGGAGGGACTGGGACCTTCTTCTGCCCTATCTCATGTTCGCAGTGCGAGAAGTGCCCCAGGCCTCTACTGGGTTCTCGCCCTTCGAACTACTATACGGCAGACACCCTCGTGGTTTATTAGACGTCGCCAAAGAGGCGTGGGAACAACAAACCACACCGCACAAAAGTGTAGTTGAGTATGTCACCCAGATGCAGGGACGGATGGAAACAGTGTTACCTCTGGTTAGGGAGCATATGGAGGCAGCGCAGCGAGCCCAGAGTAGGGTCTATAATCGGCAGGCTCGGGTCCGAAACTTTAACCCGGGTGATCGGGTGTTGGTTCTGGTACCAACGGTAGATAGTAAGTTCCTAGCTAGGTGGCAGGGGCCCTACGAGGTACTAGAAAAAGTTGGACCAGTAGATTACAAAGTACACCAGCCAGGGAGGCGAAAGCCGGAGCAGGTGTACCATGTGAATCTGCTCAAGCCGTGGAAGGAAAGGGAAACCTGTACGGAAGACAGCCCACGACCAGGGTTCCTAGGGGAAGCGGTTTTGGCCCCTCAGTCTGAAGCAGGGGAAGCGGCTGTCACAGTGAAAATTGCTGACAGCCTCTCCTCTAAACAGGCTCAGGAAGCCAGGGAGTTCATTAGTCGGAATACGGATGTGTTCTCAGACCTCCCTGGACGCACGTCCGTAATCCGGCATGACATTGTCACTGAGCCTCAGGCGAAAGTCCGGTTAAAACCTTACCGGGTACCCGAGGCTAGGCGACAAGCCATCACGGAGGAAGTGCAGCTAATGCTCCAGCTGGGTGTCATCGAGGAGTCAAAAAGTGAGTGGGCCAGTCCGATAGTATTAATACCCAAGCCAGACGGGACATTGCGGTTTTGTAATGACTTCCGCAAACTTAATGAGGTGTCCAAGTTTGACGCGTATCCCATGCCCCGAGTGGATGAGCTTATTGAAAAGTTGGGCCAAGCCCGGTATTTTTCTGTGTTGGACCTCACCAAAGGGTACTGGCAGGTACCCTTGACGGAGGCTGCCAAAGAAAAAACAGCTTTCGTCACGCCAGAGGGGCTGTATCAGTACAAGGTATTACCCTTTGGTCTACATGGCGCTCCCGCCACGTTTCAAAGGTTAATGGACATTGTACTCCGTCCACATCGTCGGTACGCTTCGGCGTACCTGGATGATATCGTTGTCCATAGCACCGACTGGGAAAGTCACTTACATAAAGTACAGGCTGTAGTGGACTCCCTTAGGAAAGCTGGCTTAACCGCTAACCCAAAAAAGTGCTCGATAGGGTTAGAAGAGACCAAGTACCTGGGGTATGTCATTGGGCGCGGAATGATCAAACCTCAGGTGAACAAAATTGAGGCAATTAGGAATTGGCCCCGACCTGTCACTACTCGGCAAGTAAAGTCGTTCCTGGGTATGGTGGGGTACTATATGAGGTTTGTCCCCAATTTTGCTACAGTCGCTGCACCATTGACAGGCCTTTTGAAGGGACGCAAGTCAGTGACGGTCCACTGGAATGAGCAGGCGGAAAAGGCTTTCTCCGCTTTGAAGTCGGCCCTGTGTGGGTCCCCGGTTTTGGTGACACCCGACTTCAAAAGGGAGTTTATAGTGCAGACCGATGCCTCAGAGGTAGGTCTCGGTGCTGTACTATCTCAAGATATTGACGGGGAGGAGCATCCCGTTGTCTTCCTCAGCCGGAAGCTCACCCCAGCTGAGACTAGGTACAGTATAGTGGAGAGAGAGTGCCTGGCCATCAAGTGGGCACTCGAGTCTCTCCGCTACTACCTTTTGGGGAGAAGGTTCCGTCTGGTGACCGACCACTCCCCCCTGAAATGGATGAGCCAGGCCAAAGAGAGGAATGCTCGAGTCACCAGGTGGTTCTTATCTTTGCAAAATTTTAAGTTTTCCGTGGAACACAGGGCAGGCAGGTTACAAGGAAACGCGGATGCCCTGTCCCGCGTACACTGTCTGGCAAGTGTTCACCCCCTCAGGGTTGAACAAAGGGGGGAGGTATGTAAGAAGGAACAAGGAGCCGTCATTGACGGAAGATACGTGTCACCGAGGTTCCTGGCCTCGGTGAGGTAAGAACCGGATTTTCTTCCTGAAGTGTCAGTTCTGTAGTGCAGTCTGACACTTCAGCTGTCAGAATGGCTGTAAAGCCAATCCGGGCCGGTTCTTATTGGGAGCAGCCAAAGAGCAGGGTGGGTGGCTGTTCCCCACGGTTCCAGGCCGGGTTTTGGCTGGAATATAAAAACCCAGCCAGCATGTTCAGGTGGTGTGGATTATCCTCCATGACAGAGGAGCTGAGGAGTCTGTGGTTTGAGACACTGAGGGATCTGTTTGTGTGAGCCATAGGCTGGGGAAACAGGCCACTAAAGACTGCTGCGGACTATGGGTGAAAATCATCTGCTGACCAGGTGACGTCTTTTTGCACTGTGAACTTTGTGTGGTGTGAACAGGCACCAAGTCTGAACACTTTCTTTTGGCTTGTTTTCTGGCTATGTGTGAATAAACACTGAACTTTGATTTAAAACCTTGTTTTTTGCCTCTGTACTGCGTCCGCTTACCCTGCCTACCAAAGCGAATCCCCACACTGCACTATCTTCCCCTCCTATAGTGTAATTTTCCTCCCCCCCAGTCCCTAGTTTAAACACTCCTCCAACCTTCTAGCATCTTTCTCCCCAGCACAGCTGCCCCTTCCCCATTGAGGTGCAGCCCGTCCCTACGATAGAGCCTGTAGCCGATAGAAAAATTGTCCCAGTTCTCCAGGAACCCAAACCCCTCCTTCCTACACCAGTTCTTGAGCCACTTGTTAATCCCCCTAATCTCCTGCTGCCTTTCTTGTGTGGCTTGTGGTACAGGCAGTATTTCGGAAAATACTACCTTTGAGGTCCTTGCCCTAAGCTTTTGACCTAAATCCCTGAAATCATTTTTAAGGACTCTCCACCTACCCCTAACTTTGTCATTGGTTCCGATATGGACCATGACCGCTGGATCTTCTCCAGCCCCTCCCAGTAATCTGTCAACCCGATCCGCGATGTGTCGAACTCTAGCGCCAGGAAGACAGCACACTGTTCGGCGATCACGGTCTTTGTGACAGATTTCCCTATCTGTTCCCCTAATAATGGAGTCTCCCACTACCAGCACCTGTCTGGCCTGCCCTGCTCTCCTGGGCCCCTGCTTACTGGAGCTGACATTTTCCTGACTGGCACAGGAAGTGTCCGGCTGCAGCAGTGCCGTCCCTGGACTGACATCCCCCTCATCTGCCAAACGTGCAAACTTGTTGGGGTGTGTCAGATCAGGGCTAGCCTCCCTGGCACTATTCCCTCTACCCCGCTTTCTAACTGTTACCCAGCTCGCTACCTCACTTTCCTCAGCCTCCGCTCTGTCACCCTCCCCCTCATCTACCCCAAAGAGTGCTTGCTCGGTGAGAAGCAAACTCTTTTGCAAATTGTCGATGCCTCTCAGTGTTGCAACTTGCCCGTTTAGAGACTCGATTTGCGATCCGTTCTTGCAATGCATTTCTAGACGGATCTGCACCTGGATCCGTCTACAAATGCTGTCAGTTGTCACACTGATAGGCGGATCCGGCGAGCAGTTCTGACGACGGAACTGCCTGCCGGATCCGGCATTGTAAAACAACTGAAGGATGGATCCGTCCTTCCGGTCTGCGCATGCACAGACCGGGAAAACTGTGAAAAAGACTGCGAGAGGGATCCGTCCATGACAAGCGGATAAACGGATCCGTTCTTGCAATGCATTTCTAGATGGATCCGCACCTGGATCCGTCTACAAATGCTGTCAGTTGTCACACTGATCGCCGGATCCGGCAGGCAGCTCCGACGACGGAACTGCCTGCCGGATCCTGCATTGCAAAATAACTGAAGGATGGATCCGTCCTTCTGGTCTGCGCATGCACAGACCGGGAAAACTGTGAAAAGACTGCCACACGGATCCGTTCATCCGCATGACAAGCGGATAGACGGATCCGTTCTTGCAATGAATTTTGTTTTTTTGCAAAGTGCAGAGCAGGGTGAAGGAAAGGTCAGAAATATTCATGAGGCAGAGCTCAGGCTTTGTTGTTATACGCCCCCTCAGCATGTAAACACAGCAATAACAGAACCATGAAAAGGTGTAAATATGGGTTTTAACTTGATAAAATCTAGCTTAACCAAATTATATGTATATTCTGATGGATTTTAAGAGGTTTTATTTTTTTTTTTTTATTAACTCGGATAACCCCTTTAAGCTGAAATATGGCCGTGTCCTTAAGGGGTTAAATAAACATAATTTCTCAAACATGAGAAATGTCATTGTATGATGAATTTTCTTCCCATAGTGGGATGTGTGAATATCACACCCTTAGTGACTTTGGCACATTGGGCACATCCCAGGCATGGGCGTGCCTGGAATAGAAGTGCCTGTTATGGCTGTCCTGGGCCTATATCTGAATGTACTAGCCTGTCTTTAACCCCTCGGTGACATGTGAAGCACTAGTACGCCACAGCTAGAAATGACTTTCTGCAAATTGACAAACTAGTACGTCATTATGATCAGGAGGTCACCAGAGCTGTACGCACCCAATCAATGCAAAGGCCCGGCAGTGACTGACAGCTGGGCCCCTGCTGTATCCGCCAGCATTGCTGTGAATGCAGATTCCAGCGGATTAAACAATTTATGCTGCAATCAACGCTGACTGCGGTAGCCCCTGCTGTATCTGCCAGCATTGCTGTGAATGCAGATTCCAGCGGATTAAACAATTACATGCCGCAATCAACGCTGACTGTGGCATATAAAAGGATCACAGAGGAAGGGACATCCTTCTGCCTCTCTATCAGCCTCCGTGCCGCGGTGACAGGGGGCCGATGGCTGCCATGGCAGTCTCATGCCTAGCAAAGGCCTCGGAGTCTGCACTCTGTCAATGTATTACACTGACTGTCAATGTAGTACAATACAGCATGTATTGTACTACATTGAAACAGGGATCAGACCCTGAAATATTGAAGTTCCTGTACTGAGACAAAAATAAAGAGTGGAAAAAAAGAAAAGTAATGTTTTATTTAAAAAATAAAAAAAAGTTTACAGTAAAAAAAAGGGCCCCTTTCCCTTCATCAAGTGATTTTAAATTAAAAAATTTAAGAAATATTACATATCACCACGCCCATCACAAGCGGCTCTATAAACATATCACATGACAAACCCCCTCAGGGGAACATTTTAAAAAAATACATTTTTTTTAATCACCTTGCCACAAAAAAGTGTAATATAGAACAATCAATTAATCTTATGTACCCAAAAACACTACACAAGACGATCGGCAGAAACTTAAAAAAAATATTGGCTTTCAGAAATTGGAAAACACAAAAACAAAAACAGTTTATTAACAAAAAAGAGAAAAACTTCTTGTTACCAAAATCCCCCTGTACCCCCTATTTTTACCTCCATGATTCAAGTCAATTAATTTGTGAGCTAAGAGATATCACAGGGAAGGAGACATATGCCCTACTCACCATGGATGTAACAGCGTTATACTCGAACATACAAAATGATCTAGGGATAGAATGCGTAGGTACTACACTGAGGAATGACATTAAATTAAAACCAGCACTGGTAAAATTTCTCCTGGAAAGCCTAAGCTTCATCCTCGAGAATAATTTCTTTATATACAACAACACCATCTATCACCAATGCAGGTGAACTGCAATGGGGACGAAAGTGGCACCGGCCTTCGCTAATCTGTTTATGGGGAATTTGAAAATAAATACATTATCAACACACAGACCCCAAAAGAACAGATCATCTATTGCAAAAGATATATAGATGGACAGAGACAAACAATCAGCACTAGAATTCTGTAATGAACTAAATAACATGGACTGGGGAATCTCATTTACCCCAAACTATAATAAAATTGAGATAGAATTCTTGGATATCTCCATCACTAACAAGCACAACCACCTCACAACAAAAACATACTTTAAATCAGTTGACACAAACAGCTCTATACACTATTTAAGCTTTCGCCATACAAAATGGCTGCAGAACATCCCCTATAGCCAGTACAAGCGTATTAGGTGGAATTGTACATACAACAAGGATTTTTAACACCAGTCAAAAATCATACAAAAAAGGTTCATAGATAAGGGATGCCCTAAGGGACTTATAACAAATGCCTATATTAGAAGCACCTTGAGCACACAAGCAAACTGCTTGGAAAGTGCAAAAACCAGAGGCACACAAGCAGAAATGTGCCTAAATCTCATCACCCAATATAACACATACAACAAAGCCATCTGCGCAATACTAGCAAAACATTGGCATATTTTACGACAAGACCCCTACCTGGAAAAATATCTACCATCACGACCCAGTATAATCTACAGAAGGGCCCCAACGATTAGTTTAAGATGTGTAACCAGGCGCTGTCTGTGCTGTAAAGTCATTACACATAATCGCACTAATTTTATCTCAAACAAAAATGGGTCCACCTTCGAGATTAAACATTATATGACATGCCAAACCTGCTACGTAATATACCTGATTGAGTGCAAATGTGGCCTCCAATATGTTGCTCGTACAACACAGGCATTACACTGCCGCATAAACCAACATAGATATAATTTCCAGAGGCAATATCTTAAGCACAGTGTTTCCAGACACTGTGCATCCACACATGAGAAAGCAGAACATCCACTAAAATCACCCCAATCGATTTTATACCAGAAAGCCCATTTAACAGATTTACAAAAAAGAGAGGTATACTGGATTTATCAATTGGACACCCTCACACCACATGGGCTTAATGAGATTAGTGAAACCATACTGTAGTAGGTCCTACCAAACTCTACCAACCCCTAGCCATATAAGCATAGATAAGCATAATTGATTTTTTTTTTATGAGGGATCATAATTTTTTTAATTACTTGAAATGCTGTTTATTTATCCTAACAACCCGAATAGTGGATCCTATACATCCATTTTCTAAAAGAAAAAATACAAGCAGATCCGGAATCCTATTGACAAACGATCTAACCCTTCTATAATAACTATATTTACTGATAAGTCCATTTGCTCTTCCTTGGTCTTCAACCCACCACATACAATCAATACCAGTTCAGCCTAGGAAACCGTTATCCCTACGGGGACCAAAACCCTGTAACAAAGAAAATAAGATTAAAAGGAACCTGTCACCGGGATTTTGTGTATAGAGCTGAGGACATGGGTTGCTAGGTGGCCGCTAGCACATCCACAATACCCAGTCCCCATAGCTCTGTGTGCTTTTATTGTGTAAAAAAAAAAAGATTTGATACATATGCAAATTAACCTGAGATGTGTCCTGTACTTGAGATGAGTCAGGGACAGGACTCATCTGAGGTTAATTTGCAAATGTATCAAATCTTTTTTTTTTTTTACACAATAAAAGCACACAGAGCTATGGGCACTGGATATTGGAGATGTGCTAGTGGCCATCTAGCAACCCATGTCCTCAGCTCTATACACAAAATCCCGGTGACAGGTTCCTTTTAATTACATAATCTGACTCCCTAAACAGTATCTGATGTTCGAAACATACTTTAGAAAGTATCTATATACAGAAAAGATTATTCCTACAAATAACAAATCACAGATTACTCCAAACTAAAGGAATGAGACAATTAATCTTGTTGCATATGTAGGTTCCATAAACATCGCAACTCAAAAATAAAAATAACATTTGGATACAATCTCCGTACAAAAGAATTACCTATATGAATTCATGAAAATATATATATTTTTAAGATTATTGTGTGTACCTATGAACTAATACAGTTAGGCTCCCCTCCACTCCCTCCCCTTTCTGGCATACCTTCCACCATATGTGCAAAAGGTGCCAAGGAATACAGTGACAATGAGACAATGAGCCTGTCAAATAACACTACTGCTCTATTAGTAAAGAGAGTCAGAAAATCACAACATCTATAACCTTAGTCCCCAAGTTAGTGATACACATATACACTCACCTAAAGAATTATTAGGAACACCATACTAATACAGTGTTGGACCCCCTCTTGCCTTCAGAACTGCCTTAATTCTACGTGGTATTGATTCAACAAGGTGCTGATAGCATATTTTTTTTTAAATGTTGGCCCATATTGATAGGATAGCATCTTGCAGTTAAAGGAGATTTAAGGGATGCACATCCAGGGCATGAAGCTCCCGTTCCACCACATCCCAAAGATGCTCTATTGGGTTGAGATCTGGTGACTGTGGGGGCCATTTTAGTACAGTGAACTCATTGTCATGTTCAAGAAACCAATTTGAAATGATTCGAGCTTTGTGACATGGTGCATTATCCTGCTGGAAGTAGCCATCAGAGGATGGGTACATGGTGGTCATGAAGGGATGGGCATGGTCAGAAACAATGCTCAGGTAGCCTGTGGCATTTAAACGATGGCCAATTGGCACTAAGGGGCCTAAAGTGTGCCCAGAAAACTTCCCCCACACCATTACACCACCACCATCAGCCTGCACAGTGGTAGCAAGGCATGATGGATACATGTTCTCATTCTGTTTACGCCAAATTTGGACTCTATCTAATGTCTCAACAGAAATCGAGACTCATCAGACCAGGCAACATTTTTCCAGTCTCCAACAGTCCAATTTTGGTGAGCTTGTGCAAATTGTAGCCTCTTTTTCCTATTTGTAGTGGAGATGAGTGGTACCCGGTGGGGTCTTCTGCTGTTGTAGCCCACCTTTCTTTCCTATTCTGACATTCAGTTTGGAGTTCAGGAGATTGTCTTGACCAGGACCACAACCCTACATGTATTGAAGCAACTGCCATGTGATTGGTTGACTAGATAATCGCATTAATGAGAAATAGAACAGGTGTTCCTAAAAATTCTTTAGGTGAGTGTATATGTATACTGTATAAGGTTATTTGTATCCGAGTGCACCCGTCGGTACATTCCCATGAAGGTCACTACAGTGTTGACTACCTCACATTTCTAAAAATGAATGATGCATGGATCTCGCACATGTGACCAGTAGACCATGTTTGATTAAAATTCCTCATGACAGCCCATATCTGCCACCACCCATAACAATTTATGGTCCCTGTCTTCGGTAAATACAGCAGCATAAAAGGCCTTTTATGTCCATTGAATGCCTAATTTTTGGGGCCTGTAATGGCCAACACTTCTGTATCCTGGTAATGCCTAATGTACCACCAGCCACAGAATACAAATTTATTTGCTGTCAGGTAAATGCCTGTCGGCTAATTTTTGGGGCCTGTAATGGTCGACACTTACTTTAGTATTCTGTGAATGCCTAATGTACCACCAGCCACAGAATACAATTTTATTTGCTGTCAGGTGAACGACTGTCGGCTAATTTTTGGGGCCTGTAATGGCCGACACTTACTTAAGTATCCTGGGAATTACTAAATTTTCAGACTGGAATTTAAAATCAATGGGTCTGTAAACGTTCCTCTCAATTGTGGAACGGATGCGGACACATTTTACAGACGTATATGTATTTGACATGTATTTACCGGCTACTGTCAGTTCTGGCTGATTTAGGCTGAGCTATTACACTAAATCCGAGCAATATTACAAAAAACAGAATACACGTTATAACTGTAGGGATGGCCATACTGGACTTAGTATTAACCAATAGGCCTGACAGAACAACAGACGTGCAGGTCGGGGGACACCTGGGAAATAGTGACCACAAAGTAATAACCTTCCAATTATCATTCAAGAGAGCGTTTGTACAGGGAGGAATAAAAATACCAAACTTCAAAAAAGCTAAATTTAGCCAACTAAGAGAGGCCATAGGCCAAACTAACTGGGATAAAGTCCTCACAAATAAAAATACAGCCACAAAATGGGATATCTTTAAAAGCATCCTAAAATCGCATTGTAAGAGGTACATACCGTATGGGAATAAAAGGTTAAGGAACAAAAAGAAACCAATGTGGATAAACAGAACTGTAAAGAAAGCAATAAATGACAAAAAGAAAGCATATAAAACACTAAAACAGGAAGGTAGCACGGAAGCATTGAAAAACTATAAGGAAAAAAATAGAACATGTAAAAAACAAATAAAAGCGGCCAAACTAGAGACCGAGAGATTAACCACTTCAGCCCCGCTAGGTGAAACCCCCTTCATGACCAGGCCACTTTTTACACTTCGGCACTACACTCCTTTCACCGTTTATCGCTCGGTCATGCAACTTACCACCCAAATGAATTTTACCTCCTTTTCTTCTCACTTATGGAGCTTTCATTTGGTGGTATTTTATTGCTGCTGACATTTTTACTTTTTTGTTATTAATCAAAATGTAACGATTTTTTTGCAAAAAAATGACATTTTTCACTTTCAGCTGTGAAATTTTGCAAAAAAAACGACATCCATATATAAATTTTTCGCTAAATTTATAGTTCTACATGTCTTTGATAAAAAAAAAATGTTTGGGCAAAAAAAAAATGGTTTGGGTAAAAGTTATAGCATTTACAAACTATGGTACAAAAATGTGAATTTCCGCTTTTTGAAACGGCTCTGATTTTCTGAGCACCTGTCATGTTTCCTGAGGTTCTACAATGCCCAAACAGTATAACTACGCCACAAGTGACCCCATTTTGGAAAGAAGACACCCTAAGGTATTCCGTGAGGGGCACTGCGAGTTCCTAGAATTTTTTATTTTTTGTCACAAGTTAGCGGAAAATGATGATTTTTTTTTTTTTCTCTTTTTTTCCTTACAAAGTCTCATATTCCACTAACTTGCGACAAAAAATAAAAAATTCTAGGAACTCGCCATGCCCCTCACGGAATACCTTGGGGTGTCTTCTTTCCAAAATGGGGTCACTTGTGGCGTAGTTATACTGCCCTGGCAATTTAGGGGCCCATATGTGTGAGAAGTACTTTGCAATCAAAATCTGTAAAAAATGACCGGTGAAATCCGAAAGGTGCACTTTGGAATATGCGCCCCTTTGCCCACCTTGGCATCAAAAAAGTGTCACACATCTGGTATCGCCGTACTCAGGAGAAGTTGGGGAATGTGTTTTGGGGTGTCATTTTACATATACCCATGCTGGGTGAGAGAAATATGTTGGCAAAAGACAACTTTTCCCATTTTTTTATACAAAGTTGGCATTTGACCAAGATATTTATCTCACCCAGCATGGGTATATGTAAAATGACGCCCCAAAACACATTCCCCAACTTCTTATGAGTACGGCGATACCAGATGTGTCACACTTTTTTGCAGCCTAGATGCGCAAAGGGGCCCAAATTCCTTTTAGGAGGGCATTTTTAGACATTTGGATCCCAGACTTCTTCTCACGCTTTAGGGCCCCTAAAAAGCCAGGGCAGTATAAATACCCCACATGTGACCCCACTTTGGAAAGAAGACAGCCAAAGGTATCCAATGAGGGGCCTGGCAAGTTCATAGAAATTTTTTTTTTCCGCATAAGTTAGCGGAAATTGATTTTTTTTTTGTTTTTTCTCACAAAGTCTCACTTTCCGCTAACTTAGGACAAAAATTTCAATCTTTCATGGACTCAATATGCCCCTCAGCAAATACCTTGGGGTGTCTTCTTTCCAAAATGGGGTCAGTTGTGGGGTGTTTGTACTGCCCTGGCATTTGAGGGTCTCCGCAATCATTACATGTATGGCCAGCATTAGGAGTTTCTGCTATTCTCCTTATATTGAGCATACAGGTAATGAGATTTTTTTTTCCGTTCAGCCTCTGGGCTGAAAGAAAAAAATGAACGGCACAGATTTCTTCATTCGCATCGATCAATGTGGATGAAAAAATCTCTGCCTTATTTTTTATATATATATATATATATATATATATATATATACAGGTCCTTCTAAAAAAATTAGCATATTGTGATAAAGTTCATTATTTTCTGTAATGTACTGATAAACATTAGACTTTCATATATTTTAGATTCATTACACACTGAAGTAGTTCAAGCCTTTTATTGTTTTAATATTGATGATTTTGGCATACAGCTCATGAAAACCCAAAATTCCTATCTCAAAAAATTAGCATATCATGAAAAGGTTCTCTAAACGAGCTATTAACCTAATCATCTGAATCAACTAATTAACTCTAAACACCTGCAAAAGATTCCTGAGGCTTTTAAAAACTCCCAGCCTGGTTCATTACTCAAAACCGCAATCATGGGTAAGACTGCCGACCTGACTGCTGTCCAGAAGGCCATTATTGACACTCTCAAGCAAGAGGGTAAGACACAGAAAGAAATTTCCGAACGAATAGGCTGTTCCCAGAGTGCTGTATCAAGGCACCTCAGTGGGAAGTCTGTGGGAAGGAAAAAGTGTGGCAGAAAACGCTGCACAACGAGAAGAGGTGACCGGACCCTGAGGAAGATTGTGGAGAAGGACCGATTCCAGACCTTGGAAAAATGCCTGAAGTCCAGTGTCAAGTACCCACAGTCAGTGATGGTCTGGGGTGCCATGTCAGCTGCTGGTGTTGGTCCACTGTGTTTTATCAAGGGCAGGGTCAATGCAGCTAGCTATCAGGAGATTTTGGAGCACTTCATGCTTCCATCTGCTGAAAAGCTTTATGGAGATGAAGATTTCATTTTTCAGCACGACCTGGCACCTGCTCACAGTGCCAAAACGACTGGTAAATGGTTTACTTACCATGGTATTACTGTGCTCAATTGGCCTGCCAACTCTCCTGACCTGAACCCCATAGAGAATCTGTGAGATATTGGGAAGAGAAAGTTGAGAGACGCAAGACCCAACACTCTGGATGAGCTTAAGGCCGCTATCGAAGCATCCTGGGCCTCCATAACACCTCAGCAGTGCCACAGGCTGATTGCCTCCATGCCACGCCGCATTGAAGCAGTGATTTCTGCAAAAGGATTCCCGACCAAGTATTGAGTGCATAACTGAACATAATTATTTGAAGGTTGACTTTTTTTGTATTAAAAACACTTTTCTTTTATTGGTCGGATGAAATATGCTAATTTTTTGAGATAGGAAATTTGGGTTTTCATGAGCTGTATGCCAAAATCATCAATATTAAAACAATAAAAGGCTTGAACTACTTCAGTTGGTGTGTAATGAATCTAAAATATATGAAAGTCTAATGTTTATCAGTACATTACAGAAAATAATGAACTTTATCACAATATGCTAATTTTTTGAGAAGGACCTGTATATACAAAGTGCTTGCCAAAGCATAGGAACGCCGCCTCCTCCTCAGCTCGTATGCCTCGGCAAACGTATCTGTCACTGCAGAGGAGAAAATCCCGTCTTGCAGCGCCGCATACACCGACTTGCGTGTAATCTGACAGCAGCGCAATGCTTCTGTCAGAATGCACATCGGTGCTGCAGCTAGTAGATCGGTTGGTCCACCTGGAAGGTAAAAAGACAAAAAAAAAAAAGAAAAAACCAGGCCACAACGCAATAATTTTATTAACTTTGGAACAGAACATGTAACTTTAACTTTTGGAACTAAACATTAACCTGTTTGCTTACCAGTTTTTTTTTTTTTTTTTTTTTTTTACCTTTATAGAACAAACCTCTCCTTCCCCATGGGTCAATGTGCAAAGCGCAAATCGCCCAAAGATGTGGCGAAGTGCGTTATGCACTTTGTCCCATGTGAAAGGAGACGTTTGCAGCAGCTGTGAGTGAATGGGCCCTAATAGCCCTGTGTGCCTATCCTGGTGAGATGTGATCCCTATGCTAGGTGTACCTGTGTGTGGTACTTTCGGAAACACTCCCCTAAGCATAGGGCAGGGTGGTCGGGACAGTCAGGACAGAAATAGCGGGTGTCACGCCTTATTCCACTCCTGCTACAGACACGACATTTTTTTCGGGGTGGCGGTCGGATTGAGGTACCAGCAACGACACTGGGGAAGTGTCGCTCGTGTAGACGGCTAACTACACTGGTGGATGGGGCCACGGAACCTCCTGGATACAGGAGGTTCGCGATGATCTCTTCCTGAAATTTGAGGAAGGATCCAGTTCTCCCAGCCTTACTGTAGAGAACAAAACTATTGTACAGAGCCAATTGAATTAAATATACAGACACCTTCTTATACCAGCGTCTGGTGCGTCGGGAAACTAAATACGGAGCCAACATCTGGTCATTGAAGTCGACCCCTCCCATGTGGAGGTTATAGTCGTGGACTGAGAGGGGCTTTTCAATGACACGGGTTGCTCGCTCAATTTGTATTGTCGTGTCTGCGTGAATGGAGGAGAGCATGTAAACGTCACGCTTGTCTCTCCATTTCACCGCGAGCAGTTCTTCGTTACACAGTGCGGCCCTCTGCCCCCTTGCAAGACGGGTGCTAACGAGCCGTTGGGGGAAGCCCGCGCGACTAGTTCGCGCGGTACCACAGGCGCCAATCCGTTCTAGAAACAAATGCCTAAAGAGGGCCACACTTGTGTAGAAATTGTCCACATAAAGATGGTACCCCTTGCCGAATAAGGGTGACACCAAGTCCCAAACTGTCTTCCCACTGCTCCCCAGGTAGTCAGGGCAACCGACCGGCTCCAGGGTCTGATCTTTTCCCTCATAGACCCGAAATTTGTGGGTATAGCCTGTGGCCCTTTCACAGAGCTTATAAAATTTGACCCCATACCGGGCGCGCTTGCTTGGGATGTATTGTTTGAAGCCAAGGCGCCCGGTAAAATGTATCAGGGACTCGTCTATGCAGATGTTTTGCTCAGGGGTATACAAATCTGCAAATTTCTGGTTGAAATGGTCTATGAGGGGCCGAATTTTGTGGAGCCGGTCAAAAGCAGGGTGGCCCCTGGGACGGGAGGCGGTGTTGTCGCTAAAGTGCAGGAAACGCAGGATGACCTCAAATCGTGTCCTGGACATAGCAGCAGAGAACATGGGCATGTGATGAATCGGGTTCGTGGACCAATATGACCTCAATTCATGCTTTTTTGTCAGGCCCATGTTGAGGAGGAGGCCCAGAAAAGTTTTAAATTCGGAAACTTGGACTGGTTTCCACCGGAAAGGCTGGGCATAAAAGCTTTCCGGGTTAGCGGTGATAAATTGTGTGGCATACCTGTTTGTCTCTGCCACGACTAAGTCTAAAAGCTCCGCAGTCAAGAACAGCTCAAAAAATCCCAGGGCCGAATCGATCTGAGCTGTCTCAACCCGAACTCCAGACTGGGCGGTGAAAGGGAAAACTACGGGTGCGGCTGAAGTTGGGGACTGCCAATCAGGGTTTGCCAGCACCTCTGGGATTCTAGGGGCTCTACGGGCACGTCTTTGCGGTGGCTGCGACGGGGTCACTACTGCACGTGCCACCGTACCAGCTTCAACTGCCCTTCTGGTGCTCGCTACTTCACCAGGTTGTACGGCAGTGCTGGTACTAGGTCCAGGAAGGGCTGGGCTGCTGGTGTATGCCTCACCACGTAATCCGACAGCACCAGCCCCACTCTGCTGCTCTTGAAGCGGATCCTGCGCAACCTGCGGTCTAGCGACACGGGGCCGGGTATGCCTGGTGCTATCAGGGACCTCAGCCTCCTCGTCCGAACTTTGGGTCAGAGAGCCACTGCTTTCTACAGGTTCGTATTCTGACCCGCTGGATTCATCAGATGAGGGTTCCCACTCCTCATCCGACTGGGTCAGAAGCCTGTAGGCCTCTTCAGAAGAATACCCCCTGTTAGACATGTGGGCAACTAAATTTCGGGGTATTCCCTGAGACTACCCAAGAAAAAAAAAACAAGCCTGTCTTACAAATGGGAGGCTAGCGAAGTACCGGAGGCTGCTGCGGTTGATAAAAAATATCAAAACTGATTTTTTTATCGCCGCAGTGCGTGTAAAGTGAATGTGCAGCGATCAAAAAAAAATTTTTTTTTTTGTCACTGCGGTGGGGCGGGCGTGGGTGTACGCACGTGTGGGCGACCGATCAGGCCTGATCGGGCAAACACTGCGTTTTGGGTGGAGGGCGAACTAAAGTGACACTAGTACAATTATAGATCTGACCGTGATCAGTTTTGATCACTTCCAGATACTATAAAAGTACAAATGCTGATTAGCGATACGCTAATCAGCGAATAACGGACTGCGGTGCGGTGGGTTGGGCGCTAACCGATCCCTAAACTACCTAACCAAGGGGCCTAAACTATACTGAAACCTAACGGTCAATACCAGTGACAGTTTGCACTGATCACTTTTTTCCTTTCACTAGTGATTGACAGGGGGGGATAAAAGGGGTGATCAAAGGGTTAATTGGGGTGATCTGGGGGCTAAATGTGGTGTGGTGGGTACTCACAGTAATGATGTGCTCCTCTGCTCCTCTGCTGGAACCAACCGACCAAAAGAAGGAGCAGAGGAGCACAGCAGCCATATAACCCCATCATATTTACTAATATGTGGGGTTATATGGCTGCTGATTGGTTTTTTTGAAAATCAGCAGCCTGCCAGCCAATGATCGTGGCCGGCAGGCTGCTGACGAAATACTCTGCAGTGAAATGCCGGCCCGCGATGCGCATGCGCGGGCCGGCTGTGACGTAATCAACCACCTCCCGGACGCATCGGTGCGTACAGCGGTCGGGAGGTGGTTAATTGCCAAAGAGAGTAAAACTAACCCTAAAATGTTCTTCAATTATATAAATGTTAAAAAGTATAAATCTGAAGGTGTCGGCCCGTTAAAGAGTAATGAGGGGGGAGTCGCAGAGAGCGACGAGGAGAAAGCAAAGCTGTTAAATATTTTTTTCTCCAATGTATTCACTGAGGAAAATAAACTGTCAGATGACATGCCGAATGTTGAAATAAATTCCCCATTAAAAGTGTCCTGTCTGACCCAGGAAGAAGTACATCAGCGACTTAAAAAGATTAAAATAGACAAATCGCCAGGACCGGATGGCATACACCCTCGTATCCTAAGGGAATTTAGTAATGTCATAGCCAGACCCTTATTTCTGATATTTGCAGATTCTATATTGACAGGGAATGTCCCACAGGATTGGCGCATGGCAAATGTGGTGCCAATATTCAAAAAGGGTCCAAAAACAGAGCCTGGAAACTATAGGCCGGTAAGTTTAACATCTGTTGTGGGTAAACTGTTTGAAGGTTTTCTGAGAGATGCTATGTTAGAGCATCTTAACGGAAATAAGCAAATAACGCCATATCAGCATGGCTTCGCGAGGGATCGATCATGTCAAACAAATTTAATCAGTTTCTATGAGGAGGTAAGTTCTAGACTTGACAGCGGCGAATCAATGGATGTCGTGTATCTTGACTTCTCCAAAGCATTTGACACTGTACCACATAAAAGGTTAGTATATAAAATGAGAATGCTCGGACTGGGAGAAAACGTCTGTAAGTGGGTAAGTAACTGGCTCAATGATAGAAAACAGAGGGTGGTTATTAATGGTACATACTCAGATTGGGTCACTGTCACTAGTGGGTTACCTCAGGGGTCAGTATTGGGCCCTATTCTCTTCAATATATTTATTAATGATCTTGTAGAAGGCTTGCATAGTAAAATATCAATTTTTGCAGATGACACTAAACTGTGTAAAGTAATTAACACTGAAGAGGACAGTATACTACTACAGAGCGATCTGGATAGATTGGAGGCTTGGGCAGATAAGTGGCAGATGAGGTTTAACACTGACAAATGTAAAGTTATGCACATGGGAAGGAATAATGCAAGTCACCCGTACTTATTAAATGGTAAAACACTTGGTAACACTGACATGGAAAAAGATCTAGGAATTTTAATAAACAGCAAACTAAGCTGCAAAAAACAGTGTCAGGCAGCTGCTGCCAAGGCAAATAAGATAATGGGTTGCATCAAAAGGGGCATAGATGCCCGTGATGAGAACATAGTCCTACCACTTTACAAATCATTAGTCAGACCACACATGGAGTACTGTGTACAGTTCTGGGCTCCAGTGAACAAAGCAGACATAGCAGAGCTGAAGAGGGTCCAGAGGAGGGCAACTAAAGTAATAACTGGAATGGGGCAACTACAGTACCCTGAAAGATTATCAAAATTAGGGTTATTCACTTTAGAAAAAAGACGACTGAGAGGAGATCTAATTAATATGTATAAATATATCAGGGGTCAGTACAGAGATCTATCCCGTCATCTATTTATTCCCAGGACGGTGACTGTGACGAGGGGACATCCTATGCGTCTGGAGGAAAGAAGGTTTGTACACAAACATAGAAGAGGATTCTTTACAGTAAGAGCAGTGAGACTATGGAACTCTCTGCCTGAGGAGGTGGTGATGGTGAGTACAATAAAGGAATTCAAGAGGGGCCTGGATGTATTTCTGGAGTGTAATAATATTACAGGATATAGCTACTAGAGAGATATCGTTGATCCAGGGATTTATTCTGATTGCCTGATTGGAGTCAGGAAGGAATTTTTATTCCCCTAAAGTGAGGAAAATTGGCTTCTACCTCACAGGGGTTTTTTGCCTTCCTCTGGATCAACTTGCAGGATGACAGGTCGAACTGGATGGACAAATGTCTTTTTTCGGCCTTATGTTATGTACTATGTTACTAAACTATTTATATAACTTATTAGAAAAAAATAACATTATGGCAAATTTTCCAAAAGCATGATCATCTCATGCACCCCCTTCATGGCCTGGCGTTGCCTCTCCTCCATAGCCTTCATGCGCTCCTGAATGGCCTGCATATTATTGCACTTCAGTATCCTGTGAATGCCTAATGTACCACCAGCCACAGAATATAATTTTATTTGCTGTCAGGTGAATGCATGTCGGCTAATTTTTGGGGCCTGTAATGGCCGACACTTACTTCTGTATCCTGTGAATGCCTAATGTACCACCAGCCACAGAATACACATTTATTTACTGCGCTCTACTGTAATAACGGATCGCCTGCATGGTCCCTCCAGTTTTCCCCAAACATGACTAATCCTGACAATTGAATCAATAGTTGTTGTCCTGAAAAAAAGGAAACACAATAAGATATATAGCACATGTTGTTTTCCACACGAAAAGGCACAGGTAAAAAACACATGCATGACTGGTAACTAAATTACCCTAAACTCTACATTTAGACCCTGTGGCTTCAGAGTTTCTAATGTGTAAATCCAAAAAGGTTCTCTTCTCTTTAATAATTTAGTCCTATCACCACCTCGTCTTAGGGAAGGTATCTGTTCTAAAATTCTGAACCGTAAATCCCTTTCTGAATGTTTGGCCTCAGTGAAGTGTTTCGACACTGGAAGATCAATTTTTTGCTTCCTAATGGAATATCTATGTTGGTTGAGTCGGGTTTTTAAGTCCCAAGTAGTTTTACCTATATATAGAAGGTGACAAGGACAGGTCAATAAATAAATAACATGGGACGAGTCACATGTTAGATATTGTTTGATTTTTATCATTTTGCCCGAACTTGGGTGAATAAACGAATCGCCCCGTAACATAAGGGCACAGTTAACGCAGTTGTAACATGGGAAACAACCCTTCCAGGTGGATCCAAAATATGTTTCACAAGTTCCCTTAGCTGAACCTATATCAGACTTGACAAGTCTGTCACCCAAATTACGATTTCTCTGATATGAACATAGAGGCAAGGATTTGAATTCTTCAACATTCTCAAAATTACTCGTCAATATTTTCAATTTTTTTTTTAAATAGCTGAAATGTTGTCACTATTGGTACTAAACTCTGACACAAACAGAATCCGGGCCTTTAAGCGTGTGGTGTCACCCAGCCCTTTTCTAATAGCATCACTGGCAAGGGGCTTGATTCTACCTAAGTGTTCTTGAATCAATTTTTTGGGGTATACCCGTGTCCAGAATTTAGAATCCATTTCTTGTAACCTAGTGTCTACCAAAGTTGGCTCTTGAACAATCTTCTTGACCCTGAGCAGTTGACTAAATGGAAGTGATCTAATCATGGGTCTAGGGTGATGACTCTCAAAACGTAATAATGTGTTTTTATCTGTGGGTTTCACATACAAGTCATTAACTAACCTGTCCTGGCATATGCTGACCCGAGTGTCCAGAAACTGTATGGTCCCCTCAGAATGAGTCAATTTGACACTGGGATCAATGGTATTCAAAAACTGGTGAAACGCCATGAGGTCCTCTGTGGCACGGACCCAAATCAGGAAAATGTTGTTGATGTATCGCCACCACCCCAGCACATGGCTGAAGTGGTGGCTCACATAGACGACAGACTCCTCAAGATGTGTCATGTAAAGATTTGCATAGGTCAGTGCCACATTGGACCCCATCGCTGTCCCACGTAATTGCAAAAAGAAATCTTGAACAAAAAATAATTGCGAGTGAGTATAAACCTCAACAAAGCAATCAAAAATTGTGGACAATCAGTACTGTATTGTGTCTTCTGTAGGTTTTCCTGAATAACCCGTAAGCCCAATTCATGTTCTATAGACGTGTATAAGCTTACCACGTCAAAATAAGCTAGTAAGGACCCTGAAGGAATGTGTAGGTTCTCAATCTTAGTCAAAAAATCATTGGTATCTCTAATGTAGGATCTGGCTGACATGGCAAATGGGCGCAGAATTTTATCAAGAAAAGTAGCTGCATTACAAAACAATGAGTCCCTGCCTGAGACTATAGGGCGCCCTGGAGGGGAGGTCAATGACTTGTGGATCTTTGGTAAGGTGTACAGTATAGATGTGACTGGTTTATCACAATATAAAAAGGCAAATATCTTGTCATTAATGATGCATTATCTCTAGCTCTATTCAGTAAATCCTTTTTAGCTCTCTAAGTAGCATAAACTTAGGGTCATTGTAGATCCTTTCATAAACATTAGTGTCTGCAAGCTGCAGCCTGATTTCTGCCACATAGGATCTGGTGTCCATGACCACTACCCCACTGCCTTTGTCAGCCGACTTGATGGTGAGGTTGCGGTCCGAAGCCAGATCGCTAAGTGCCGCCATCTCTGCTGCAGTCATGAAGTTTCCTGTTTGAGTCTCTCGATGTCGCGTTTGACTGCGATACCGAAAGCCTCAATGGCAGGATGGTTAAAAACTGGAGAGAACTCACTCTTTAAAAATAGACCCATGCTTTTCAAATTAAGCTCACTAGTTGGTATGAGCTCAGATGGCGGTTTGTCCTTTTGATCCGCAAACCACACTTTCAATTTATTAGCACGTAAAAACCTCTGGAGATCCATTTCTAGATCAAACCATTAAGTTGTGCTTACAGGACAATAGGACAGACCTTTATTCAATGTGGATAACTGCACGGCATTAAGGTCAACAGAAGATATATTTACCACTATATCTTGCGTCTCAAAGTCCTGCCCTGCTGGGGCTGCATATTTTTCCTCTGTTTGTGGCGTTTCAACAGTTTTTGAATACCATTGATCCCAGTGTCAAATTTACTTTGAAATTTCTGAGGGGACCATACAGTTTCTGGACATTCAGGTCAGCATACAGGGAGTGCAGAATTATTAGGCAAGTTGTATTTTTGAGGATTAATTTTATTATTGAACAACAACCATGTTCTCAATGAACCCAAAAAACTCATTAATATCAAAGCAGGATATTTTTTTAAGTCGTTTTTAGATTGTTTTTAGTTTTAGCTATTTTAGGGGGATATCTGTGTGTGCAGGTGACTATTACTGTGCATAATTATTAGGCAACTTAACAAAAAACAAATATATTTCCCTCCTTGTAAATCTCACATTTGATGATGGATCACAGGTTCTCAATGGGGTTCAGATCAGGTGAACAAGGAGGCCATGTCATTAGATTTTCTTCTTTTATACCCTTTCTTGCCAGCCACGCTGTGGAGTACTTGGACGCGTGTGATGGAGCATTATGGGCACTATGGCACCTCCGTCCTCTTCAGTCGGAGGTCTTACACTTATGGAACGGCAGCCCTGCGGGGCTAGATTCCCTGTGCTCCCTGTCCGGTCAAACCCGGAATTCCCTCAGATAGTGGTTCCATCTGCCAGCAGGGAAGTCTATGACCCAACCAGCTTGGGTCATATTGACTACAGACGCGTCCCTTGTAGGCTGGGGCGCTCACCTGGACGGATCCCCAGTACAGGGATCTTGGTCTCCTCTGGAGCGGCATCTTTCTTCCAATCTTCGCGAGATGCGAGCTATCCGGCTAGCCCTCCTTCACTTCGCCCCTCAGATTTGGGGCAAGGCAGTGAAAGTCAAGTCAGACAATATGACTGCGGTTCTCTATATAAACAAGCAGGGAGGCACAAGATCATTGCCCCTTCTGTCAGAGATCAGGGTAATTCTTCGGTGGGCAGAGATGAACCTTTCCCATCTATCTGAAAGATTATCAAAATTAGGGTTATTCACTTTAGAAAAAAGACGACTGAGAGGAGATCTAATTAATATGTATAAATATATCAGGGGTCAGTACAGAGATCTATCCCGTCATCTATTTATTCCCAGGACGGTGACTGTGACGAGGGGACATCCTATGCGTCTGGAGGAAAGAAGGTTTGTACACAAACATAGAAGAGGATTCTTTACGGTAAGAGCAGTGAGACTATGGAACTCTCTGCCTGAGGAGGTGGTGATGGTGAGTACAATAAAGGAATTCAAGAGGGGCCTGGATGTATTTCTGGAGCGTAATAATATTACAGGCTATAGCTACTAGAGAGAGATCGTTGATCCAGGGATTTATTCTGATTGCCTGATTGGAGTCGGGAAGGAATTTTTATTCCCCTAAAGTGAGGAAAATTGGCTTCTACCTCACAGGGGTTTTTTGCCTTCCTCTGGATCAACTTGCAGGATGACAGGTCGAACTGGATGGACAAATGTATTTTTTCGGCCTTATGTACTATGTTACTATGTTACTATGTTATCTGCCACTCATATTCGAGGCTCCCTCAATATGATAGCGGACCGCTTAAGTCAAGGATTACCGACCATGGAGTGGTCTCTGCATCCGGAGATCTTCAGGCAGTTAGTTCACAGATGGGGTATGCCAGAGGTAGATCTCATGGCAACCAGGTTCAACGCCAAGGTGCTGAGGTTCTGTTCCCTGTACAGGGAAGACAACCCCTGGCGATAGATGCTTTGTCGATACCGTGGAGGTTCAGGCTGGCTTACATCTTCCCTCCGTTTTCCATGATACCGAGGGTATTGATGAAAATCCGTCAGGATCAGGCCTCGGTAATAGCCATCATACCGTTCTGGCCCAGGAGATCCTGGTTTACCCAGCTCATGCAGATGAGTCGGGGACAATACTGGAGACTCCCCCCGGAGCAGACCCTGGTGTCGTGGGACACTCATCTCTGCCCAGATCTGCACAGGTTCAACCTGACAGCCTGGAGGTTGATCAGTCCCTTCCCAACATAGAAGGGCTTTCCGAGTCAGTCCGGAGAACTTTGTCGCATTCCCGAGCAGAGTCTACGAAGAAGGCCTACTCCAGGATCATGAGAATCTTCATGTCATGGTGTGATTCCAAACAAGTGGCATCTGCAGATCCGCCCCTTCCTGCGATATTACAATTTCTTCAAGATGGATTAGATAAAGGTCTTTCTCCAGCTACCTTGAAGGTACAGATTTGTGCCATCTCGGCCTGTCTCAACAGGCCGCATTCTCGGGACCCACTCATTAAACGCTTCCTGAAGGGAGCTGAAAGACTAAAGCCTACTATACTGAAACCTTTCAGTAGTGCTCAGGGGGCTAGCATCTCCCCCCATCGAGCCTTTGGAGGAGGTGGAATTCAGATTTCTGACTTTAAAGATGGTTTTTCTTCTGGCTGTAGCTTCAGCCAAAAGGATTTCTGAATTGCAGGCTTTCTCTGCTATTCACCCCTATATTATCTTCCTACAGGACAGAGTACTCCTGAGGTTCTTACCCTACTTCAGGCCTAAGGTGCCTACCTTCCAAAATATCAACCAGCTAATCTCCTTACCAGTTTTGTTTTCAGCCTCCTCCTCTGATACTCCAGCAAGAGACCCGCTGGATATTTCAAGGTGCCTCCAGGTCTATGTGGATAGATCCAGAGAATTCAGGATAGATGAAAATCTCATTATCCTGTTTGCCGGTAAGTCTAAAGGCCATAAAGTGTCTAAATCTACCATTAGTCGCTGGATCAAGGAGGCCATTAGGGAGGCCTTCGTCTCCCAATCCTTAGATCCTCCGGAGTTTGTGAGAGCCCATTCTACTAGGGCTGTCTCCACCTCTGTTGCGGAAAGATGACTTCTTCCCTTAGAGTTGATCTGTAAGGCGGCCTCCTGGAGCTCTGAGTCAACCTTCATCTCCCATTATAGGATAGATGCTAGGATAGCAGAGTTTTCGGCCTTTTGGGCAGACAGTTCTTAGTTCTGCCAGGCATGAGGACCCTCCCTAGGGGATTCTTCTTGCTATCTCCCCATCTGTGCTGCTGGTAGGACGCAAGGAAATCGTTAATTTCTAACGATAATTTGTTTTCCTTTAGTCCTAACAGCAGCACACAAATATCCCACCCTAAATACATTATGCTTGTTAAAAACACGGTGGGCTGGGGGGTGATCTCCTCCCTTTCAGGGAGCTGAAGATCGTTTATTGGTTCTTGGGCTCATTAAAAATTCCGCCGGTCCTACCAGTCCACAGGGGGCAGTTAACCCCATCTGTGCTGCTGTTAGGACTAAGGGAAAACAAATTATCATTAGAAATTAATGATTTCTGCCTTTTGTGAGACACCTGTTTGTGGAAAAGTACCCTTTCCACCACTTAAAATATTCGTACGGGGGTGCTCTTTCCAAAATGGGGTCACTTCTTGGGGTTTTTCATTTCTGGGGACCTCAGGAAATGAATTTAAGGTGACATGGCACCTAAAATCCATGTGTGTTTATCCAGGCCTGCAAAAAACTGTTTTTGCACTTTGCCTCTAGAGACCCGCTGTGCGCCAATACAGCAGGCTACAAGCACCTATGGGGTGTTTGCAAAAAGGGGAGAAAATTGGGAACATATACTGGGGTGCATTTTCTCCTTCAACCACTTGCGAAAGTGAAAAATTGGGGTCTGCAAGTAATTTTTCATTTTTACAAATGTGTACTTTGAAATCCTTTCTCTAGTATTTCTACCTTCTGTGAGACACCTGTTTGCTGAAAAGTACCCTTTCCATCACTTAAAATGTTCGTACGAGGGTCCTCTTTCTGAAATGGGGTCACTTGTTGGGGTTTTTCATTTCTAGGGACCTCAGGAATTTTTTTTTATGCGACATGGCACCTAAAATACATGTCTGCCCATTCAGGGCAGCAAAATCCATATTTAGCTGTTTGACTCTAGAGCCCTGCCATGTGCCCATACATAATTTTATGGGGAACAAAATGTGGGGTGAATTTTGTCCTGTGGGTGTAAAGCAACTTTTTCTGGAAAAAAAATTAAATTATTCATTTTCACAGCCAAGCGTTTCCTAATTTTGTGAAATGCCCGATGGGTCGAAGTGCTCACTACACACCTTGAAATATTCCTTGAGGGGTGTAGTTTCTAGAATTGGGTCACTTTTTGAGGGTTTCCACTGTAGGGGCACCTCAGGGTGTCTTCACTTGCGACATAGCTCCCAATAACCATTCCAGCTAAATCTGCTCCTTTTACTCTGAAGCTTGCTGTGCACCCATACATCATTTTCTGAGCACATGGGGTGTTAGCGTATTCGGGGGGAATTGGGAAACAAAATGTGGGGTGCATGGTGCCCTGTTACCTCTTTTGAAAGTGAAAAATGTGGGTGTAAAGCAACTTTTTCTGGAAAAAAATTAAATTTTTCATTTTAACAGCCAAGCGTTTCCTAATTCTGTGAAACGGCCGATTGGTCAAAGTGCTCACTACACACCTTGAAATATTCCTTAACGGGTTTAGTTTCCAGAATGGGGTCACTTTTTGGGGGGTTTTACTGTAGGAGTACCTCAGGGTGTGTTCAATTGCAAGATGGCGCCTGTCAATTATTCCGATGAAATCTGCCTTCCAGAAGCCATTTGTTGCTCCTTTTCTTTCTGACCCCTGTGGTACGCCCATATCAGAGCCGTTTCTAGGGGCAGGCGGGACGGGCGGCCGCCCGGGGCGCTGTCAGAAGGGGGGCGTCGGCAGGGGCGCCCTCTTGTCGTTTCTCGGCCCTGCGCCCTGGCTCCCTCCCTCTGACATCTCGCCTGCCCTGCGCCTGAGTGCCGAGTCCTCTCACTCTTCAGACAGTGCGGGCGGCACTTACTGACGTCACGCGTCTGCTCCTCCCACTAGGCGGCGCAGGCGCGTGACATACAGTGAGTGAGTGAGCGCCGCACTGCCTGCCTGTTACCGCCCCCGCCCTGAGCCCCTGAGCAGTGCTGATGCCTGCTGTGAGGCGAGTGATGGTCTGGGGGGGGCATTAATTACAATGGGGGGCGGGCATTAATTACAATGGGGGGCGGGCATTAATTACAATGGGGGGCGGGCAATAATTACAATGGGGGGGCATTAATTACAATGGGGGGGCCACTGTGGGAGACATGAAAATGGGGGCCACTGTCACTGTGGGGGACATTAAGTTTAATAAGGATCACTATGGACATTATTTAGAATGGAGGCTGCTGTTGGTGTCATTACTCATTATAACTGTATAATGTCTGATAGGCCTAGTCCTGAGCTGAGTTATATTACCCTGCCCTGTATAATAATGTACCCATCCCTGATACCCCTTAGTTATATTACCCCGCTGGAGTAATATAACTAAGGGGTATCAGGGTACATTATTATACAGGGCAGGGTAATATAACTCAGGACTAGGCCTATCAGACATTATACAGTTATAATGACATCCACAGCAGCCTCCATTCTAAATAATGTCCATAGTGATCCTTATTAAAAATAATGTCCCCCCACAGGCAGGCAGTGCGGGCGGCGGCGCTCACTCACTGTACCTCACGCACTGCGTAACGTACAGTGAGTGAGGTGAGCACCGCCGCCCACACTACCTGCCTGTTACCGCCCGCCCGGAGCAGTGCTGAGAAAGAAGCCTGCTGTGAGTGAGAGCCTGATTCTATGGGACAGTGGGTCACTGGGTGCGTCACTGTGACCGTCCGTGCAATGTGGTTCCACATTTTTTACAATGGGGAGACACTTATTTCATCGAGCAGTTGTGAGGGAGGGGGGGGGGGAGTTTTTTTTGACACTCGCCCTGAGAGAAATTTTACCTAGAAACTGCACTGGCCCATATAGCAGTGTACAAGCATATATCGGGTATTGCTGTAATCAGCAGAAAATGGGCAATAAATTAGGCGGTACATTTTTTTCAGTTCCCCTTGTGAAAGTCAATTTTTCTGGAAAACATTTTATTTTTTCATTTTCACTGCCAATTCCATGAATCACCTTTGAGGACAAAGTTCTCACTACACATGTTAAAATATTCCTTGAGGGGTGAAGTTTCCAGAATGGGGTAACTTTTGGGGGGTTTCCACTCTAGGGCTACCTCAGGGTGTCTTTATATGCGACATAGCTCCCAAAAGCCAATCCTGCAAATTCTGTCCTCCAAAAGCCCTATGGCGCTACTTGCCTTTTGAGCCCTGCCATGCCACCATACATGATTTCTTGAGCACATATGGGATGTTGGTGTATTCAGGGGGAAATGGGGAACAAAATCTGGGTTGCATTTTGTCCTGTTTCCCCTTGTGAAAGTGAAAAATGTGGGTGTAAAGCAACTTTTTCTGGAAAACATTTTAAGTTTTCATTTTCACAGCCAATTGTTTCCTAATTCTGTGAAACGCCTGATGGGTGAAAGTGCTCACCACACACTTTGAAATATTTCTTTAGGTATGTAGTTTCTGGAATGGGGTCACTTTTTGGGGGGTTTCCACTGTAGGGCCACCTCAGAGTGTCTTCATATGCGACATGGCTCCCAATTACCATTCCAGCTAAATCTGCTCTCCAAAAGCCATATGGTGCTCCTTCGACTCTGAAACATGCTGTGCGCCCATAGATCAGTTTTTGAGCACACAAGGGGTGTTTCTGTAAACTCCTGATTCAGGGTAATAGATTTTGAGTTTTGTTTGGCTGTTAACCCTTGATGTGTTGCAGAAAAAAATAGATACAAATTTCAAATCTGCTAAAACAAAGTGAAATTTAGAATTTTCGTTCCCATTTTCATTTAATTCTCGTGGGGCACCTAAAGGGTTAACCAAGAAAGTAACTTTATAACTGAACTGGTCCTGAAAAAATTGGGGTTTGGAAATGTTCTTAGAAATTTAAAGATTTGCTTCTAAACTTCTAACCCTTCTAACGTTGCAAAAAAATAAAATGTCATTTTCAAAAAAATCCAAACATGAAGTAGACATATGGGGAATTTACAGTAATAACAATTTTGTTTTAGTTATTACTATCTATTCTAAAAATAGAGAAATTGAAATTGGCAAATTTTTCAATTTTTTTGTAAATTTTGTATTTTTTTATAAATAAAAATGAATAATTTTTTACTCACTTTTACCACCGTCATGAAGTACAATATGTGACGAGAAAACAAACTCAGTATGGCCTGGAAAAGTGAAAGCGTTTTAAAGTTATTACCACATAAAGTGACACGTCAGATTTGCTAAAAATGGCCTGGTCCTTAAGGTGAAAAATGTCAGGGTCCTGAAGGGTTAAAAATAACACTTGATCTATCCTGTTAGGTGAACACCATAAAAAAATAAACACTGTGCCAGAACAGGCATTTTTTGGTTACCTTGCCTCACAAAAAGCTTAATATCGAGCAATAAAAAATGATATGTACCCCGGGGGCGGAGCTAGCGCCTGAACTGAACGAACGCATGAAGCTGTAGCTCCGTCGGTTGAATACAGCTTGGTTTTATTGCTTGTTTGACTCAGGATGGTGAAGATAGGAAGCTCTAAAGCTGGCGACCCCTCAAGCCATCAGAAATCCTCTAATAACGAAGGGCAGACGGACAAATTTATCAAGAAAGCTGCCTCTGCATATGCCGCAAGGGAAACCAAGATGGCGCCGACCTAGCCGCGCGCTCCTGGCCACAAGCAGATGGAGGCTCCAGACACCGCTCACGGAGGTGAGGCTGAATCAGACACCCTGCCTATCTCCTGTACGTACCTCAGGGAAGCCATAGCCTCCTCGCTTGCAACTGCCTTAGAGCACCTGAGCTCCGATCTCTTGGCCATAAGACAAGACGTCTGACACATAGGACGTAGAGTAGAGACACTGGAGGACTCTCAAACTGTCCTGATCCAACATCAAATCGCTGTTAAACATAACCTACACGCGATACAAGCAAATATGAACACTCTCTATAATGCCATAGAAGATCAGGAGAACCGAGGGAGGCGCAACAACTTGCGCTTCAGGGGTATACCAGAATCCGCTGCCCCAGGGGATATACCCAATACTATTGTACAGATATGCCTTTCTCTCCTGGGCCCAAATTCTGCGCATGAAGTTCTCCTGGAACGAGCCCATAGGGCTCTAAAGCCTAAACCTGCATCCACAGCCCCTCCCAGGGACATTATCTGCAAGTTTCTGCACTTTCCAGTGAAAGAGGCTGTTATCTCCAAAGCCAGGGAAGCGAAATCGGTCAAATGAGATGGTCAGGACATTTTCATTTCCCAAGACCTCGCCCAATCGACCCTGAAAAAGATACGGGCATTAAAGCCACTGACATATTGGCTTAAAGCAAAGAGTGTCCCATATACAGTAGATGGTCCTTCCCTTTTGGACTCTCTTTTATGTATGAGGGACACAGAATGAACATTTCTGCATTCCTGGAGCTGAGCCAAGTATACGAGCACCTGGAGATTGAACCCCTGGAAATACAAAACTGGGACCCTATCCAGGACTTAGCCAACTTACCGGACCTACCTCCTCTTGAGCTCTGGGAAAAGCAGCATACCCCAAAGCCCCAAAGAAGCAGAAGAGGAAACTCTAAAGCAACACCCAGGAGACTTCCAATGGGAGAATAAGATAATCTTATCCAGCTTATTCCTTAAGCAACCCCCTCTGTGGGGTCTTATCTACCCAATCCCAATTGCTGCTCTTCCCCCTCTCTTTCTCTGTCAGGCCTCCTCTCCCATCTTACTCTGATACTCCTTATCTGATCCTTTCTCCAATACTGATACTCCTTATCTGATCTCTATCTCCAATAAGGGCGATACTATATGGTACATAATAATCCCCCCCCCCCTCCTCCTCACTACATTTTATTATTATTTATTATTTCACTCTTTTGCTCTTTCACTTTTCAATTCCCTCTCTCCTATATTGCGGGACTGTAATGCTTATTATAGTCTCACCCTCCTCATATTAATCTGCATACATTGTTCTTCTTATTGTTATGTTTTACTGTTCCTTTTGACTATCTGTCTATTATAAGACATGGGTGGTATGGAAATATGCTAATACACCTCCCCTTTGGGTTGATGTTGAGGGTTCTCTCATCTCGAGGTGGCACTCTCCCCCGCCAGATGTTTATATCTACGTGGTCAATCTAATCTTAGCACCCCTTACCCTCTCTCTTATACCCAGTCATGAATGATCTCAGATTTGTCTCATACAATGTTAAAGGGCTGAGATCACCTTCCAAGAGATGCCAAATTTTCTTACTTTTGAACAAGGAGAACAGTTCCGTAGTCTTCCTCCAGGAAACTCATTTTAAACATGGCAACTACCCCAACCTCTCCTTTTCTAAATTTCCCAACTGGTATCACTGTGGGGCTGGGGGTGCCGCCTCGAGAGGAGTCAGTATTGGATTCCATAAAGGGCTACCTTTCCAATATAAATACCATACCCAAGACCCTGAGGGTAGATACCTCATTTTGAAAGGCCTTGTGGGGCAAACCCTGTTCACATTTGTAAATGTTTATTCTCCAAATACGAACCAAATCAACTGGCTCTCCTCCCTCTTTACTCTGGTTGAAACCCACAGAGAGGGGATTCTAATTATTGCCGGAGATTTCAATTTGGCCCTTAACCCACTCATAGACACTTCCTCCAGGAAATCCTCTATCCCCTCAAAAGCCCTCAAATTATTGCATAACAAACTTTTTAACTTACGGGTATTGGATACTTGGCGCTGCCTTAACCCTAACTCACTTGATTATTCCTTTTATTCATCAGCAAACAACTCGTATAGCAGAATAGACTACATCTTTATCTCAAAAGAACATCTACAATTTTGCTCTTCGGCCAAGATCGGTGACATGACGCTCTCGGACCACTCCCCAATATTCTGTGATGTTCATCCTTCCCCCAGGTCTGATAAGAATCTTAACTGGAGGTTCAATGAGTCCTTGCTGGGTAATGCTAAATACAAATCCCAAATATCCTCATACCTAGATGAATATTTTTCCATCAACAACACCCCAGATGTGTCCCCCAGGTCCTGTGGGATGCCCACAAGGTCTATATTAGAGGTAGGTTGATTGGCCTTTGCTCTTTCCTTAAAAAGGAATCTGAGAAAAAATAATCTACCTTATTGTCAAAAATAAACATATTAGAAAAAGCTCCTAAACAATCTCTCCTTGCTCAGCAACTTGCGGAACTTTCTTCTCTTAGTGTGCAATTTAAGGTAGAAATACACCCATCATTTTCTTTCTTTTTTCAAAAAACTGTATTTTCCAGATCTGCAAGTGTTAAAATAAAGTGTTATTGGCAAATGGGGATGAAATTTGAAAATTTTATTTTTTTGCCAAATTTTCCATATTAACCCATTTTTCCACTAACAAAGCAAGGGTTAACAGCCAAACAAGACTGTATCTTTATTGCCATTTACAGAAATACCCCATATGTGGCCGTATACTACTGTACGGCCACACAGCGGGGCGTAGAGGGAAAGGTGTGCCGTTTGGTTTTTGGAGGGCTGATTTTTATGGACTGGTTTATTTACGTTATCCACGTAAAGGTGGTAACCCTTATCTAGCAGTGGGTGCATAAGGTCCCACACAAGTTTCCCGCTAACACCCAGAGTGGGGGGACATTCTGGGGGTTGAATACGGGAATCTCGCCCCTCGTACACACGAAACTTGTAAGTGTACCCTGAGGTACTCTCACAAAGTTTGTACAGCTTCACGCCATACCTCGCCCGCTTTAAGGGAACATACTGGCGGAAAATGAGTCTCCCCTTGAACGCAATGAGAGACTCATCCACCGCAACCTCCCTTCCAGGTACAAACTGGATTCCAAAAAAGTTGGGACACTAAACAAATTGTGAATAAAAACTGAATGCAATGATGTGGAGATGGCAAATGTCAATATTTTATTTGTAATAGAACGTAGATGACAGATCAAACGTTTAATCCGAGTAAATGTATAATTTTAAAGGAAAAATACGTTGATTCAAATTTTCACGGTGTCAACAAATCCCCAAAAAGTTGGGACAAGTAGCAATAAGAGGCGGGAAAAAGTAAATTTGAGCATAACGAAGAGCTGGAAGACCAATTAAAACTAATTAGGTCAATTGGCAACATGATTGGGTATAAAAAGAGCTTCTCAGAGTGGCAGTGTCTCTCAGAAGCCAAGATGGGTAGAGGATCACCAATTCCCACAATGTTGCGCAGAAAGATAGTGGAGCAATATCAGAAAGGTGTTACCCAGCGAAAAATTGCAAAGACTTTGCATCTATCATCATCAACTGTGCATAACATCATCTGAAGATTCAGAGAATCTGGAACAGACTCTGTGCGTAAGGGTCAAGGCCGTAAAACCATACATGGATGCCCGTGGTCTCCGGGCCCTTAAACGACACTGCACCACAAACAGGAATGCTACTGTAAAGGAAATCACAGAATGGGCTCAGGAATACTTCCAGAAACCATTGTCAGTGAACACAATCCACTGTGCCATCCGTCGTTGCCAGCTGAAACTCTACAGTGCAAAGAAGAAGCCATTTCTAAGCAAGATCCACAAGCTCAGGCGTTTTCACTGGGCCAGGGATCATTTAAAATGGAGTGTGGCAAAATGGAAGACTGCTCTGTGGTCAGACGAGTCACGATTCAAAGTTCTTTTTGGAAATCTGGGACGCCATGTCATCCGGACCAAAGAGGACAAGGACAACCCAAGTTGTTATCAATGCTCAGTTCAGAAGCCTGCATCTCTGATGGTATGGGGCTGCATGAGTGCGTGTGGCATGGGCAGCTTGCATGTCTGGAAAGGCACCATCAATGCAGAAAAATATATTCAGGTTCTAGAACAACATATGCTCCCATCCAGACATCATCTCTTTCAGGGAAGACCCTGCATTTTTCAACAAGATAATGCCAGACCACATTCTGCATCAATCACAACATCATGGCTGCGTAGGAGAAGGATCCGGGTACTGAACTGGCCAGTCTGCAGTCCAGATCTTTCACCTATAGAGAACATTTGGCGCATCATAAAGAGGAAGGTGCAACAAAGAAGGCCTAAGACGATTGAACAGTTAGAGGCCTGTATTAGACAAGAATGGGAGAGCATTCCTATTTCTAAACTTGAGAAACTAGTCTCCTCGGTCCCCAGACGTCTGTTGAGTGTTGTAAGAAGGGGAGATGCCACACAGTGGTGAAAATGGCCTTGTCCCAACTTTTTGGGGATTTGTTGACACCATGAAATTCTGATTCAACATATTTTTCCCTTAAAATGGTACATTTTCTCAGTTTAAACTTTTGTTCCGTGACTTATGTTCTATTCTGAATAAAATATTAGAAGTTGGCACCTCCACATCATTGCATTCAGTTTTTATTCACGATTTGTATAGTGTCCCAACTTTTTTGGAATCCGGTTTGTACATAGGCCTGTACAAATTTGTCCCCAAAATGATCGATGACCGGCCGTATCTTATACAGACCGGGAGCGTGTCATGGCCTGGTAGAGGACGTCCCCACTCCAGTAATGTCTGACACTAGGTTTCTTGACCAGGCCCATATGCAGCACGAGGCCCCAAAATGTCCTCATCTCGGCTGCACTGACCGGCGTCCAGCCACCGGGCCTGGCCAAAAAGGAGCCCGGGTGTTGAGCAACGAACTGTTGGGCGTACAGGTTCGTCTGCTCCACCAGTGGGTCACTGAAAAAATTACTAAAAAAGTCATATTCAGTGTAGCCCACTGTGGAAATCTGGATTCCTGATTGGCCTACATAATCAGGAATCATGGGCTCATATTGCTCTGGGGTACACCAGACAAGTTCACCTGCAGGGTGCTCCGGTGGATTTAACTGGTGGGCCGGAAAACTAGTACGAGCCCCAAAGCTGCTTGTACTAGTGTGGTCCACAGGGTTCCTAGCATGGTGGACCCCTTGCTCCGCCTGGCGGCGTCTACGCTGCCTTGGGGGCTCATCATCGTTGCTGGATGATGAGGAGGACGCGGATGACAACAGGAAAGTGGGGTCATCCTCGTCCTCACTGGGACTCTCGGAGTCGGAGGCAAGCTGGACGTATGCCTCCTCGGCCGAGAACGTCCGGCGGGCCATAGGGGAGTGTGTGTCTGCGTGTGTATGTGCGTGTGTGTAAATCTTAATTTGGTGTGCGTGTGTGTGGGGGCACGGGTGTTCACGGACTTATCCCTAAAACTAACAGAAAAAAAAGACTAACTAAAAAAAGGGGGAAAAATGTGATAAAAAGGTTTTTTAAAAATTCACCTGATCAACCATCCGAAGTTGATTAGCGGTGGGGTATGCGATGCGCTAACAGTGGCCGGACGCTAAGAATGCCGACCACAGTCAGCGTATGCACCAAAAAATAAATAAATGCCTGTGCCCCAAAAAAGTTGTGGGGGGGAGGGGGGAAGGCAGCAGCACCCCTGGGGGGGTCTAGGGTCACACAGCTGTGCTGTGGACCCCAGACACCCTAATTAGGGTGATGCAACCAAACTTTTTTTTTACCACTAAATTTCCCTTTTATATCCTCTATGTACTTTATTATTTAGCTATAATAGCCTGCCTACATTCAGTGTGCTGCCTGTGCTGTTCATAGTGTGCCTGTGCTGAAAAGTCAGGAAAAGTCATATTGTACACTATTGACTTTTTCCAGAGTGCGGGTGCCCACAGAGAGGGCTCTGAGTGACGCTTCTGGCACCCGTGCCATAGGTTCGCCATCACTGCGCTATACTTTCCCTAATTACCTGATGATAAAGATGAGGGTGCTGGGGCACAGATCGGGTCCTGGGGGCAAGGATGGATGCTTGGGCACAGATTGCACGTGCAGCAGCAACGCTCCTCTCTCCTCGGGCTCCGGACACAAAAGGAGGAGGAGAGGAGCGCTGCTATCATTTGAAACTGCCGCCGGCCCGCCCTCCTACCAATAAGAAGAGATCCTGAGAGGTGATGTCACCATCACCTCTCAGGATCGCAGGATGGTGATTGGTGGGGTAAAATCACACCCCCAATCAGCATCCTGTTCCGGGTTATCGGGTCCTCAGAGACCCGAATAACCCGGAAACGCAGCAAACCGCAGGTCTGAATTGACCTGCGGTTTGCTGCGATCACCTACACGGGGAAGGGGGGGGTCACAGGACCCCCCGGCGCATTTGCCCCAGGTGCCTGCTCAATGATTTGAGCAGGCACCGGGTTCCGATCACCACCCACCACGCGTCGGTGATCGAAAATACACAGGGCGTACAGTAGGGCGCCCTATGTCCTGAAGAAATTAAGCTTTGTGGGTAAAATGTGCTTCCATGTATAGGCCCCCCAGAGTGCTTAGCTTGGGGGACACATGGGAGCACCTTTAGTGTAGGGTAAAGGTTTTTGTAGGATTTGTGTGTTCTCTCCCCCCCCTCTTTGTTTTGTATTTGACAGGTAAAGTTACCTGAGAAGATGACCAGGTTAATCTGGTTAGAAGCGGTATTAGCTGGTGAGTCGAGGTCTCTGCTGATTGGTTGCCATCCGTTGCTGGGGGAGAAATCCAAGCTGTTGATTTGTTGTGGCTGTGAATGGCGGGAATCTGACCCCTTTACATTGCACCACTTGGCTGAGCAGGGGTGCCAGTTTGATCTGCGCCCACCCTCCCCCCCTAAAATGTTATTATTTTCTCTGTCGCATGCTTTATTAGTGGGATTTATCACTCAGCTATAGCTGAGTGGATTGTAGTTTTTAATGGTTAATGAATTGGTTTATAATGGTTAAGTATTTATTAATTATAAATTATGAATTAATAATGTATATATTAAGTTATTGGGTAGCTCATAATAAAGTATTGCAGCCATTTCTTCCATCATAAAGGTTACTAGGTCTTCATTTATTATTTAGGTATTTTAAGTTAAGCTTTGTGGATGTAATATGCCTCCATGTGTCCACAATTCGCATCATATGGAAAAAGATAGGACATGTTCTATCTTGTGCGATGCAGAGGTACAAACCTGGAAGTCCATGGAAGGGCTTCTGGGTGTTTTCATGGGCTTCCGATCTGTGCCCATGCACCACAAAAGATAGAACATGTCCTATCTTTTGCCATATGTTGCGGCTCGTGCTACAAAAAGTCACAATGTAGCCCAGGCCTTACTGGGTCCCCACTGGTCTCTGTTTCCTGGTCACATTGCAACACACAGGAAATGTCAGAAGATACCTGCTCCGCCAATCACGGCATTGACCCACCTTTCCTACAAATTATTCTGGGCAGAACATCCCCTTTAAGGCCTCATTCATATTTCTGTGTTTCACTGACATGCACTGTCTGTATTTTCTGCAGACCGCACACGCACCCAGTGATTTTAATATGCCTGTTCACATATCAGTATTATTTTACTGACCGTGGATCAATGACCAAACACGTCCATTATAGTCTATGGGTCCATGAAAAAAACGGACACAACACCGATGACATTTATGTTGCATCCACGTTAGGTCAGTTTTTCATTGACCAGTGATAGGAGTTGCTTCAGAAATGAACTTTCAGCTGAGAATTGGCCGTAGAATATGAATGACATACAGAGGGCAAATAATGGACACATGGACCAAACATGGTTTATTCACGGACGTCAAATGGACATGAAATATGAACGAGATCTTAGATTCACTAGTGATGACTTGATAAACTGCCATTTGTTTCAAAGACTAAAAAGACTGAGATGTTGCAAATATGGTGACATTGCCTTGCAGATGCCTACAGACAACCAACTGCAACATTTATTACCAACAAGCTACAGTACCAGCTACCTTTTTATATACTAAGTACAATATATACCAAAAAATGATACACAATCCTGGTGGTCAAGCAGGCTTGAAGGACATATATTATACTTTCTCACAGGACTCTGATGAAAGCACCACAGACAATAGCTTCCATAGGGTAACCAACTGCAAGCACATTACATACACCTCTCTGCTGCACAGAAGACGTGGGATACATAACACATAGCTACTATACTGTCCATTACTCCTCCCCCACATCACTGATCACATGACTGTGACTTCATCAAAGGTCCAATAGTTACTAGACTCGTTTAACAACGTGTGACTGATCACATGACTGTGATGTCATCAAAGGTCCTGTAGCCACTAGGAAGTAACATCTACAAACAAGTTAGTAATCAAATCATGTGTGATTTGTATTTCTATATACTATATTTGTGTGTGTATATATATACTGTCTGGGTATATAGTATGCACATGCCTATACTGTTCAATAGTGGATGTATATATAGCATGCATGTGGAAGTACTGTATCGATTGTACTATATTTTTTTTACGCTATGAATATTTCATTATTGTGTACTACTATGGTTTGTGTACTGTGGTTCTGTGTTGTACTATGGATATTGTAGCTTATTGTTTTATGTCTACTGGTAGAAAATGTCTGTGTAAGAAATGTGTATAAGCAGTAAAAAGTCTAAAAATCTTAATAAAAATAGTTCCATGCCTGTTTAAAACTCTCCTGGTTATCATCTGCCAGGTACTGATAATGTACTGACAATGATGCACATGGTGACTTCAGATGCCGGATGATGAGAACCCTTGTGGACTCGCCCAAGGAGGACCTAAGGCTCTGTTCACATCACAGCTGTAAATATATGTTGAGTGTGTACACTTGGAAGCATATTCTGTTGTATACTCTAACGCGCCCATAAACCCCCAAACTTTTATCTAATTGTGATGGAAAGCATCAACTTCACAAGGTGATTATGAACGAAACCAAAAACTGTATAGAGCACAGTATATGTTTTACAAATGATGGAGTCAGTGTCTGATATATGCTAGTTTATATGCTTATGGTTGCATACTTTTGGTATATGACCCAAAAGTGATCTGAACAGAGCCTAAGTGCATTTCCAGATATGACTCCCACAACTAATAGACTAGTGGTTTGAGGTTCTGGTTCTCTATAGAGGGTTCATTCTGAGTTATTTTACAAGAACTGAGAACTCCTTCACCACTGAGGGCTAGAACATTGTGTTTGCATGTTCTACAACTATATTAGTCATCTTCCTCCTGTGGTCCTCAGATCCTTGCATGTGCATATAAATTATTTGTTTGGGCCCCATACAGAGGCTTGCACTGTTCCTGTCCTTCATACACCATATACATAGGCTCATATTCTGGTGCCTACATTACACCTCTGGACCTAAATCATACAGGCTTGCACTTCAACTTCCTACTAGATGAGTAGTGTAGGGGTACCAAGTTTACTAGTATATACAAACATGATCGTCCTTAGTGGTTCATTAAAGGGGCTCTCTGGGAGTTAGGAAAGTGAAAATACTTCAATATTACTTTATTATAAATATATTCCCAAATATCTTTCATTAGTTATAATGGCTCCTTTTGTCTATGGAGCAACCATTAGGAGAAGTAAAATGGCCGCCGTCCTATTAACACACAGAAAACCTGTCCTAATCGCACAGCAGGACAAGTTACTTCACAACAACGAGTTAAAGAGCTGCCTCATCCTCCTCTCTGCTCTGCTTGTCAGGGATTATGATCCTGACTATCGATAGGATGGCGGCCATTTTATTTCCCCTGATGATTGCTCCCCAGAAAAAAATGAGCCACTATAGCTAATAAATGGTACTTGGGAATATATTTATAATAAAGTTATATTTGAGTATTTTCAGTAATTGTATTTTCTTAATTTCCAGAGAGCCCCTTTAAAGGGTTTGTCAGAGATCATGCAAAATCTAGCCAAGGGGGAAAAATGGCATAAAAAAACCCCCCACATTACTCTTACTTAGTCGGTAAATACCCTGCCTCAGTGACATCACATCATCACTGATGCTCACTGGGGAGGACTGGAACAATGGCAGATTTACCAGGTAAGTAATGGGTCATTTGTTTTTTTTTATGGCATTTTCTACCCTTGACTATATTTTGGCTGATCTTGTCCAACCCACTTTAAGTAACTTTATGTAACTCATACAGTACTTACATAGCCATAATAATTACTTTGCACTTGTTGCAATAAGAATGTTTAGTACAGGTAGTGTAATAGTAAAGGGTATAACAATAGACTCAGGTTTCTACAAAACTCAATCCCAATAAAGCTGTAATAGTAAATGATCTTCTGTTATTCCACAATGGAACTGTTAGCGGAGGAAGACTCGTTATCATCTGTAGTTCTGTTCAAATGTGTGTTGGATCTATCATAAAGATATCTCCAGCCTTATTAATGGTGTATTCTAGTTGTGAGAGGTTATCCCCTATCCGCAGGATAGAGGATAAGTATCAGTGGGTGTCCTACCACTGGGACCCCCACCAATCACACCCCTCAGGCCCCCCCCCCCCCCCCCATAATAAACAGATTGGCATGACGCTCCATTCATGTCTATGGGAATTCAGGAGACAGTCTAATACAGCGCACAACTATTTCTTAAATTCCCATAGAGATGAATGGATCAGCTGTCTGGACGCCGGACCCCCACTCCGTTTATTTCGGGGAGCCAGATGAGTGCAGGGTTCCTATTCCCTTAATTGGTGAGGGTTCCAGTGGTCGGATAGAGGGATAGCTTCTCATGACGGAATACCAGTTTAATGCAGAGAAGGCTCTGACAGCGATTTCTGATGGTCTCTTTCATAGCATTTACAGAATCACTAAACTTTTATCCAGTCAGGTTTCAACACTACATCATCCTACCAGTTAATGTCTTTTTGCCAAGATAATTTTCCTGTCTAATCCAGTAATGATGAATAAGAACAGAAATACGATGGCCAAGAGGATATTAAATATCACCCTGGAGATCATCTACCTGCTGACTGGAAAGGTGAGGCATTGGCATTGACATCACTTTGAGGGGTGCACCTAAAGACAGACACCTCTGGTTACAGGTACTGACGGCACAGAGCGGGGATGGCAAGTCTAGGACAAAGGGTAGGCAAAAGTAGGTGACAACCTAGAGGTGCTACCTTGCCATTGGGGTGGGGCTTACAATTTTCATGGTTAAAAGGACAGGTGGAGAAGAAATGTGGTGGAAAAGGACCTGTATGAAGTAACCACCATGTGACCAGTGCATGAGGGACAGAGCTCAGCAGTGCAGGCCAGGGTATAAGTGGTGGTGAACAGTATGTGATATGAAGGAGTGGAACTTAAAGGCTGTGTGCTCTGCATGGAGGAGAAGAAAGAGGATAAATTATGGATTTAGTTTTCTTCTGTAGGTTGTCATCAGCTCTGTGAGATCTGGTTACCAGGGAAATACTTGGTGTGACAAACATTACTTTTTTAAATTACTTTTTGGGGGGAATTTATCATGAGGGGAATATTTGATGTCAATTTTGCTTGACTCTTTGTTGGTGTACTTTATGTGACGTTCATCAAATGTTGCATGTTTGATACATTTGTCTTATGCTTAAGGGTCCATTCACACGTCCGTTGTTTCTTTCCTGATCTGTTCCGTTTTTTGCGGAACAGATCTGGACCAGATCTGGACCCATTCATTTTCAATGGGTCCTGAAAAAAAACGGACAGCACAATGTCAGATTTTTTTTCAGGACCCATTGAAAATGAATGGGTCCAGATCTGGTCCAGATCTGTTCTGCAAAAAACGGAACAGATCAGGAAAGAAACAACGGACGTGTGAATGGACCCTAAGGCTGTATTCACACGTCCGCAATGTGTTTTGCGGATACACGGAGACACGGATCCGCAAAACACGGAAAGCGGCAATGTGCTTTCCGCATTTTGCGGACCGCACACTGCCGACATAATAGAATATGCCTGTTCTTGTCCGCAATTGCGGACAAGAATAGGACATGTTCTATTTTTTTGCGGAAACGGAAGCACGGATGCGGAAGTGCGGATCCGCAAATGTGGATGCGGACAGCACATTCCGGCCCCATTGAAAATTAATGGGTCTGCACCCGTTCCGCAAAATTGCGGAACGGATGCGGATACATTTTGCGGACGTGTGAATGGACCCTAAACCTAATACTTTTGTCTAGAAAAGCTCCTCCAGTTTTCCTACTCCACCCTCATACTCGAGTGAGATTTCAACTTTTTTTTTTTTTAAGTACCAGTGATAAATCTGGAGTGAAGCTCATTAACATAGCTAACCATATCCACTTTCATTCTCATATTTCAAAACTTGTGAAAGGTATGGAAATGCAAAAAGTCGCAACATTTTTATGCAAGTGAGCTCAAAAGTCACAAAAAACTAATTTCACTTTTTGAAGCCAGAACTCTGGAGTAAAGGCATAATAAATAGGGGTCTTTGTGTTTCTTATATTCATGATCAGTGTTTCAAAGAGTCTGTGAAGGGTCTCATTTATCCAGGTCATGGTATATCTGTAAAGAATAATTCAAGGCAACTGGACGTACTGTAGATTTCTTGAAAACATTTCACTCGTTCTTCCAACGAGCTTTCTCAATTCTGAGATGTTTCAAAGAGTTAAAAGCTGAATTGTAGTGTGTTGGCTTGTAGTTGTAGTTGATGATCCCCTGCTGGTTTATGGTCTCACGTTTTTTCTATGAGGCTGGGCAAGGTGAGTGGAGGATTATGGGATTGTAAGTCTTTATCTTGCCTTTGATTGAGGAGACTGAAGATGAGCCTTAGAGCCCTTGCACACGACTGTATGCCCTCTGAGACATACGGTCTATGAGCGCGCCATATGTCCCGGAGCCGCATTGATTGTGCACACGGGAGCACACAGCATCATAGATTACAATTATGCTGTGCACGTCATGCTGCCTGTGGGACTATTGTTCCGCACTCATATGATCTTGTGTGCAAGGGCCCTTAGATCCATTTAGTTCCAGTCATCAAATCTATTAGCTGGACCGCAGGACACCTCCGATAACATTATCTGTTAACAATCCGATTGGGCAAAGGAAACATAGGGTGTGTTTGCCCAGGGAAAGTTTTGGAAACCCACCTGGATATGTTTGGAGGGGGAAGTCTGTGAGAGTGGGGCCATGCTACATCAGAAGTTGAATTGCTGCTCCCTGGAAAAAAGACAAGAACTGAATGCAAAACTCCACTGGCAGGAATTCCTGAACCACATCTTTTAGGCCCCTTTCACACGGGCGAGTTTTCCGCGCGGGGCAATGAGTGAGGTGAACGCATTACACACTGAATCCAGAACTTATTCATTTCTATGGGGCGTTGCACATGAGCGGTGATTTTAACGCCTCACTTGTGCGTTGCGTGAAAATCGCAGCAAGCTCTATTTTGTGCGTTTTTCACGCAGCGCAGGCCCCATAGAAGTGAATGGGGCTGCGTGAAAATCGCAAGCATCCGCAAGCAAGTGTGGATGCGGTGCAATTTTCACGCACGGTTGCTAGGAGACGATCGGGATGGAGACCCGATCATTATTATTTTCCCTTATAACATGGTTATAAGGGAATATTATAGCATTCTGAATATTGAATGCTTAGTACAATAGGGCTGGAGGGGTTCTCTTCTGTCTTCTTTCTTCAGGACCTGGGTAAAGGACCTGTGATGACGTCACTGCACATGGCCCGTCACATGATCATCACCATGGTAAAAGATCATGTGATGGACCATGTGATGAGTGCAGTGACGTCACCACAGGTCCTTTACCCTGGTCCTGAAGAAAGAAGACAGAAGAGAAGCCGGGCTGCACAAACAAGTGGATTAAGGTGAGTTAAATTTTTTATTTATTTTTTAACCCCTCCATCCCTATTGTGCCATGCATTCTGTATTAAGAATGCTATTATTTTCCCTTATAACCATGTTATAAGGGAAAATAATACAGTCTACAGAACACCTAATCCAAACCCGAACTTCTGTAATGCGTGCAAAACGCATTACAATGTTTTGCACTCGCGCGGAAAAATCGTGTATTTTCCCACAATGCACCCGCATTTATCCAGGCAAAAAACATGACGCCCGTGTGAAAGAGGCCTTAGGGACCTGAATTTTGTTTTTATGTAATCCCCTTTTACACCCCCCTTGTATTGTTTCTTTCTGTAACTGTGACTTGTATGCACTAGGAGTTGTAGTTCTCTCTTTATACCCAGTCTCTGTACTGTTATCTGATTGCCCATAATAGCATCCTACACATGCTGGGAGTTGTAGTTTCTTCATATCCACTACCTGTAATATCCTCTAACAGCCCATAATAACATCCTATAATTGGCAGGAACACGAACAGTGGGCCCAATTTTCTTCCAAAAAACTGTGAATATCGCAATTTACCTGGAAATCTTTGAACTGTTTTACAACAAACAAGATGGTGCAACATGCCTCACCTCACAGATCTCACTGGCACGGGTTCATGAACTGTTTACAGAGGAGCGAACTGTGAGCAAGGGGTTATGGCCACCACATTCCCCAGACTTGTCCACATGCAATTTTTTTTATCTGTGGGAAAATTTAAAACAGAAAGTGTCCACTAACAATCCACATCCCCACATCACAAACACTAGCCGCAGTATCACTGCTAAAGAGCTGCCAGCAGTATCAGCCAACATAATCCGACGTCCCCAGAGATGCAGAGACATGAACAGGGAACACTGTCAGCATCTTTTGTTACTTGTGGGTAATAAAAAAAAAAAACAATCCACTTGCTCGTTCATCTTGTCATACTATCACTGGATACTGGCTACTTATTCATGGGCCACCTTGTACTACCATTTTTACTCTATTCACTGATATCCCATAATAGCAGCCTGGACATGCTGGGGCTTGAAGTTCTCTCCTCATATACTTTTATCCTGTTATTACTATTAGGCCTCTTTCACACGGGCGTCTTATTTTTTGCCCGGATAAGAGGCGGGTGCGTTGCGGGAAAATGCACAATTTTTCCACGCGAGTGCAAAACATTGTCATGCGTTTTGCACTCACGTGAGAAAAATCGTGCATGTTTGGTACCCAGACCCGAACTTCTTCACAGAAGTTCGGGCTTGGGATTGATGTTCTGAAGATTGTATTATTTTCCCTTATAACATGGTTATAAGGGAAAATACCCTAATAGCATTCTAAATACAGAATGCATAGTATAATAGTGCTGGAGGGGTTAAAAAAAAGTTAACTCACCTTCTCCTCTTGATCGCGTAGTTCCCGGTCTCTTTACTTCTTGAATGATGAGCTGTGGGCTAAATGACCTTTGGTGACGTCAGATCACATGCTCAGATCACATGCTCCAATCACATGGTCCATCACCGTGGTGATGGAGCATGTGATCTGATGTCACCACAGGTCCTTTAGCCCACAGCTCATCATTCAAGAAGTAAAGAGACCGGGAACTACGTGATCAACAGGAGAAGGTGAGTTAACTTTTTTTATTTATTTTTTAACCCCTCCAGCACTATTATACTATGCATTCTGTATTCAGAATGCTATTATTTTCCCTTATAACCATGTTATAAGGGAAAATAATACAGTGAATAGACTGTCACCTAGCAACCATGCGTGAAAATCGCACCGCATCCGCACTTGCTTGCGGATGCTATGCGATTTTCACGCACCCCATTCACTTCTATGGGGCCTGTGTCGCGTGAAAATCGCACAATATAGAGCATGCTGCGATTTTCACTCAACGCACAAGTGATGCGTGAAAATCAACGCTCATGTGCACAGCCCCATAGAAATGAATGGGTCAGGATTCAGTGCGGGTGCAATACCTTCATCGCACCCGCACAGAAAACTCGCCCGTGTGAAAGGGGCCTTATGATGTTCTGCAGCATCTGAGGTCTGTATTAGGCTCTCTTCACATATGTTCTGGTAATTTCCCCTGTTCTGCTCTGTGATTAGGGCTGGATCTGGCACATCATGCACAACAGCACCCAATAGATCCCACAAATTATAATCAGATGCTGCACTATTTCTACCTAACAGAGATGTGATCAAAGCCTTATGAGTTTTTATAGCCTTGGAGTTGTGAATTATCATGTTCTGCACAGGGTTGTGGAGATGGAGTTGTTGAGTCAGAGTCAAAGCTAGTTTTGGGTGGATTCGGAGTCGGTAGAAAAGTGCTGACTCCAGCTTAAAAAATATTGAGGGAGATTTATCAAACTGGTGTAATGGAAAGCTGCCAAAGCAACCAATCAGGAAATATTAATCACCAATATTTATGCAAATATCGATAATTAATATTCACAAATAGGAGGAGCCGTCTAGTGATGACTCTGCCTATTTATACCTTTACATAATAATAATACAATACTTTGCCTCACGCTAATCACTAAGCTAGCTGCATGCGCCTAAGGCCTCTTTCACACTTGCGTTGTCCGGATCCGGCGTGTACTCCACTTGCGGGAATTACACGCCGGATCCAGAAAAACGCAAGTGTACTGAAAGCATTTAAAGACGGATCCGTCTTCAAAATGCGTTCAGTGTTACTATGGCATCCAGGACGCTATTAAAGTCCTGGTTGCCATAGTAGGAGCGGGGAGCCCGTATACTTACAGTCCGTGCGGCTCCAAGGGCGCTCCAGAGTGACGTCAGAGCGCCCCATTCGCATGGATGACGTGCCATGCGAGCACGTCATCCATGTGTGCGGGGCGCCCTGACGTCACTCTGGAGCGCCCCGGGAGCCGCACGGACGGTAAGTATACTGCTCCCCCACTCCCCGCTACACTTTACCATGGCTGCCAGGACTTTAGCGTCCCGGCAGCCATGGTAACCACTCTAAAAAAACTAAACGTCGGATCCGGCAATGCGCCAAAACGACGTTTAGCTTAAGGCCGGATCCGGATCAATGCCTTTCAATGGGCATTAATTCCGGATCCGGCCTTGCGGCAAGGATTTTTGGCCAGAGCAAGAGGGCAGCATGCTGCAGGATTTTCTCCGGCCAAAAAACGTTCCGTTCCAGAACTGAAGACATCCTGATGCATCCTGAACGAATTTCACTCCATTCAGAATGCATTAGGATAAAACTGATCAGGATTCTTCCGGCATAGAGCCCCGACAACGGAACTCTATGCCGGAAGACAAGAACGCAGTTGTGAAAGAGCCCTTACTAAACTATCGCTAATAACCACACATTACACAGATAGTTACAAATAAAACATAGTACTTATTAATACTGTCGGGTTGTAATAATTCAATTAAGAATTATTAATTATGGTCATAAAAATAATTAATCATAAAAAAATTAAATTTATAAAATTTGTCATAAATTCTTAAAATCATGACCTGGTGAATTGTAGACAACCTAATTGATACAATTCACATCTGAGGCCGACTATTTCCTCAGATAAATAAGTTCTTTTTGACGTGAGATGACGTTAATGATAAAACATGTAGTTCTGCATTATACAATAAAACACAGGTTTATAAAAATATGCAGATTTATTGGTTACAAGGTTATAAACATATATAAGTAAATAAACACAATGATACATGCAAATGAATATATATAGCGTTAATATAAAGCATTACAAGCTTAACAATACATGTGAGTGGAAATAACTTGTCACATTATAACCAAGCTATTATTAGGTTAGGATATCAAAGTAGGAACATAAGTTATAAGTGTATATATATTACTTTTGTTCAGAGAAAACCTCATGATATCAGGACGGGCATGTCTATTCCTAGACATCAATATGGAATGCTAAATACATTCTTCCCCCCTCTAACCAACTACACATCACATGACTTCAGGCATGGGCAAATCCATTCAAGGATATAGCTTAGAAGAGATAACTGTATCCTTCCGCCCCATCCTGGACTATTTTTTCACGCATATGACTTTGGTAAGATTATTAAGACAAATAACAGGGATCTAGGATCATTGCTAGATCATATCTTAAATGGGAAGGACTTTGAAATATGTCTTTCCTGTGGGAATCCATCACTTAGCTTGGCGAAGAATGTTCTATCAATATATATATATATATCTAAGCAATTATTTAATGCTTTGCTAGATTATGAGTCTTGATTCTTCTGCAGGTAGAATGAAGCCTCACAATATCCTAAAACTACATCTCAATATGGAGATGATCAATTAATTAATGTATTTATTCGCCAATCTAGATGGTATAATTTCACCCACACTATCAAATTAGTCTTAATAAAATGAAATATCATTTTCTGTATCTCTTACCAAGTCCTAGTAGAAATCTCACTTCTGCTCCTAGGAAAGCTGGGTGATCCATCATAGAGCATGTAACCATGGCTTTCATCCTGATAGACACCTCTAGAGAGCTCAACTTCTCTTCTCTCTCCTCTTTCTTGTGTGTATCTCTCCCCCCTGTGTATGGTTTATGAACACAAACTTATCAGTTAGACACACCTTCCTAGTTTGGAAGTTTCCAATCATAATCGGATGGGCGTGACTATTGATAAGAAATGACATCATAACCTTACCCAGAATGCACTTTTGCTACTGTTGTAATGTCACCTACTCATACCTAGGTGGCACTGCTGTGTAAGCTATTTGCATCCTAGTATAAAGGGTTAACTTCTGTAAGTCTGAATAAAGGTATAATATACATTTTGACCTTAAAAGCTTTAATTCAAGGCTATAGGGATTAGATTTGACACTTGTAGCAATTAGAGACAGACCTCTAGGCGTCTCTGAATGTTTCTCACATTGTTTATTTGTGCATCGTAAATAACTTGAACCTCCTTGTTTTCTCACAGAGATATCAGTATCTCCTGTTACACCAAAGATGTGAATAATTGTTACAAAACACACATCTTCACAGACACTCTTTTAGAAACAAAGATTCTCCTAATGAGAAATTTATATAATATACTGGATACATGTTGTCTTCATCACATATAACACTATAATATATATTATATGTTCTACTGATTGTCTTATGCTAAGGACTAAGGTTCATTAAATGAATACATGAATATTATATATTTGCTTCATTGATAAATGCCTAATTGTATAGGTAATTATCACCAGCTGCATAGAGCTTATCTTTACCTCCCGTCATAAATTTATCAGTAGATAAGGAGGCCTCTTCTCAGACTGGTACACTCATGAGAAGAATAACACTAAAGAGCAGAAACCTTTGTATGACCTTACTTTGGCCTTCTCAAGACCTACAAAATTGTAACTATAGTCGAGCATGGCTCTTAAAGGTAATGAACATCCATCTTGACTAAAAATGAATTGGATATCAATGTATTTACCTATGAAAAGGCACGACAATACCAACAATACACTACGTACGCAATACACTAACAATAAAGTACTATAAATACAGCACTAAACTACACTACACAGTTCCCAAATTCCACCCACAAACTAACTATACAATACACTTACACAAATATTAGCAGCCCACCCCACCTGGTCCTATTCCTGTCCCTAAGGGAACGACGAGGGTTAACGGTGGCGCTGCAGGGGCGAATGCAGGCCACAGACACAGACGTATAGCGGACAGCAATGCAAGGGTAGGATACAGCAATGCAAGGGTTAATACCCTGCACGTGATAGGGGTACAGAGAGGAGGTGTGTGTATGGGCAGGTTGTGGGTAGGGGTAAGGTAGTGGGGGTGATCAGGGATAATATGGGTAGGTATGATAATCGGGGGTTAATCAGGGGAGTAGGGGTTTAATGGTATGGGAATAATAGGACAGGGTTTATTAGGGGAGTAGGGGTATATGGATAATCAGGGGAGTAGGGGTTTATCAATACTTAGCGTTACTGCTCGTTCGTCTAGGGGGTGCTCGTTCGAAGAGGGGTTGATCCTCTTCCAGCGGGAGGGGGGGCGCTCCCTCTTCCTCAGTGCAGGGGCCGCCGGATATTTATATCCGGCCGCCCGTCCACCGCCCACCATCCGGGACATGTGGGCCGGCGCAGTGAGATAACGTCCCTGCGCCAGCCCGCGCGCCTCCGGATGAGCGCGGCTCCGACACGCCACTTGCTTACAGGCGGGAGAAGCCTTTGATCTCCCGCCTGTAGCACTTTGCATTCCGGGCAGCGCGATTGTAATCGTGCTTCCGGAATGCGCATAATAGAAGGAGGGGAGGCTTCTCCCTTCCTTCTATCATGTATAATTATCTCCAGCAGCGCTTGAGATAATTAAAACAAAGGACTCAGAGTCTGTTGAATCTGAGTTCTTTGTAGTCATCAGGATGACCGGACCTTTGTCCGGTCATTCTGATGCAATCAACCAGATTGCATCAGTGTGAATGCTTGGGGCACTTTCACACCGATGCACCTGGTTTCAGGTACATAAAATGGGGAATAAGAAGGGGACATGTATATCTCAGCATATGGGACATATGAGGGGCACATATCATATAAGGGGGACACATATATACATAAGGGGGCACATCCTATATATGTATATACAAACCGGATTCCAAAAAAGTTGGGACACTATACAATCCGTGAATAAAAACTGAATGCAATGATGTGGAGGTGCCAACTTCTAATATTTTATTCAGAATAGAACATAAATCACAGAACAAAAGTTTGCACTCAGTTTTAAAAGTTTAAACTGAGAAAATGTACCATTTTAAGGGAAAAAATTTAAGGGAAAAATATATTTCATGGTGTCAACAAATCCCCAAAAAGTTGGGACAAGGCCATTTTCACCACTGTGTGGCATCTCCCCTTCTTCTTACAACACTCAACAGACGTCTGGGGACCAAGGAGACCAGTCTCTCAAGTTTAGAAATAGGAATGCTCTCCCATTCTTGTCTAATACAGGCCTCTAACTGTGGCACGGTGCATTGTGTTCACTGACAATCCATTCTAGGATTTCCTTTACAGTAGCATTCCTGTTTGTGGTGCAGTGTCGTTTAAGGGCCCGGAGATCACGGGCATCCAGTATGGTTTTACGGCCTTCACCCTTACTCACAGAGATTGTTCCAGATTCTCAGAATCTTCGGATGATGTTATGCACAGTTGATGATGATGGATGCAAAGTCTTAGCAATTTTTCGCTGGGTAACACCTTTTTGATATTGCTCCACTATCTTTCTGCGCAACATTGTGGGAATTGGTGATCCTCTACCCATCTTGGCTTCTGAGAGACTCTGAGAAGCTCTTTTTATACCCAATCATGTTGCCAATTGACCTAATTAGTGTTAATTGGTCTTCCAGCTCTTCGTTATGCTCAAATTTACTTTTTCCAGCCTCTTATTGCTACTTGTCCCAACTTTTCTGGGATGAAGAGCATGCCAAGATTGTGCATCAAGAGCATGCCAAGATTGTGCAAAGCAGTAATCAAAGCAAAAGGTGGCTACTTTGAAGAACCTAGAATATGACATATTTTCAGTTGTTTCACACTTTTTTGTTATGTATATAATTCCACATGTGTTAAAGGGAACCTGTCACCGGGATTTTGTGTATAAAGCTGAGGACATGGGTTGCAAGATGGCCGCTAGCACATCAGCAATACCCAGTCCCCATATCTCTGTGTGCTTTTATTGTGTCAAAAAATCGATTTGATACATATGCAAATTACCCTGAGATGAGTCCTGTGTGTGAGATGAGTCAGGGACAGGACTCATCTCAGGTAGGGATGAGCGAACTCGAACTGTATAGTTCGGGTTCGTACCGAATTTTGGGGTGTCCGTGACACGGACCCGAACCCGGACATTTTCGTAAAAGTCCGGGTTCGGGTTCGGTGTTCGTCGCTTTCTTGGCGCTTTTGTGACGCTTTCTTGGCGCTTTTTGAAAGGCTGCAAAGCAGCCAATCAACAAGCGTCATACTACTTGCCCCAAGAGGCCATCACAGCCATGCCTACTATTGGCATGGCTGTGATTGGCCAGAGCACCATGTGACCCAGCCTCTATTTAAGCTGGAGTCACATAGCGCCGCCCGTCACTCTGCTCTGATTAGCGTAGGGAGAGGTTGCGGCTGCGACAGTAGGGCGAGATTAGGCAGATTAACTCCTCCAAAGGACTTGATTAACTGATCGATCTGCAGCTGTGGATCATTGAGCTGCTGATCCTCAATTGCTCACTGTTTTTAGGCTGCACAGACCGTTTGTCAGTCTCATTTTTCTGGGGTGATCGGCGGCCATTTTGTGTCTTGTGGTGCGCCAGCACAAGCTGCGACCAAGTGCATTTAACCCTCAATGGTGTGGTTGTTTTTTGGCTAAAGCCTACATCAGGGTGAAGCTGTGACACCAAGTGCATTTAACCAGCAATAGTCTGTTCATTTTTTGGCCATATACAAAATCAGGGGCAAGCTGCGCCTGTCACCAAGTGCATTTAACCCTCAATGGTGTGGTTGTTTTTTGGCTAAAGCCTACATCAGGGTGAAGCTGTCACACCAAGTGCATTTAACCAGCAATAGTCTGTTCATTTTTTGGCCATATACAAAATCAGGGGCAAGCTGCGCCTGTCACCAAGTGCATTTAACCCTCAATGGTGTGGTTGTTTTTTGGCTAAAGCCTACATCAGGGTGAAGCTGTCACACCAAGTGCATTTAACCAGCAATAGTCTGTTCATTTTTTGGCCATATACAAAATCAGGGGCAAGCTGCGCCTGTCACCAAGTGCATTTAACCCTCAATGGTGTGGTTGTTTTTTGGCTAAAGCCTACATCAGGGTGAAGCTGTCACACCAAGTGCATTTAACCAGCAATAGTCTGTTCATTTTTTGGCCATATCCCAGTCTAATTCTGTCACTAAATCCATACCGGTCACCCAGCGCCTAAATACTAGGCCTCAAATTTATATCCAGCTAAATCTGTCCCTAGTGCTGTAGCTGGGCGAGTTATTTAGTGTCCGTTCAAGCACATTTCTTGTTCTGGGTTGAAATACAATTCTCAATTTAGCAATTTCATAATTTAGTGGTTCCTGCTATATCAGAGCTCTTTGAAATCTATCCCAAAAAGGGTATATAATATTGAAGGTGCACATAGGGTCATTCAGAGTAACTTCACACACACCCGCTACTGTGTATTTCCAAGTCTAATTCTGTCACTAAATCCATACCGGTGACCCAGCGCCTAAATACTAGGCCTCAAATTTAATTCCCTCTAAATCTCTCGTTACCCACCGCTGTACTGTTGTTGCTGGGCAAGATATTTAGTGTCCGTCAAAGCACATTTTTTGTTCTGGGTTGAAGTACAATTCCCAATTTAGCAATTTCATAATTTAGTGGTTTCTGCTATATCAGAGCTATTTGAAATCTATCCCAAAAAGGGTATATAATATTGAAGGTGCACATAGGGTCATTCAGAATAACTTCACACACACCCGCTACTGTGTATTTCCAAGTCTAATTCTGTCACTAAACCCATACCTGTCACCCAGCGCCTAAATACTAGGCCTCAAATTTAAATCCCTCTAAATCTCTCGTTACCGTTGTCCTGTTGTAGCTGGGAAAGTTATTTAGTGCCCGTCAAAGCACATTTTTTGTTCTGGGTTGAAGTACAATTCCCAATTTAGCAATTTCATAATTTAGTGGTTCCTGCTATATCAGAGCTATTTGAAATCTATCCCAAAAAGGGTATATAATATTGAAGGTGCACATAGGGTCATTCAGAATAACTTCACACACACCCGCTACTGTGTATTTCCAAGTCTAATTCTGTCACTAAATCCATACCGGTGACCCAGCGCCTAAATACTAGGCCTCAAATTTAATTCCCTCTAAATCTCTCGTTACCCACCGCTGTACTGTTGTTGCTGGGCAAGATATTTAGTGTCCGTCAAAGCACATTTTTTGTTCTGGGTTGAAGTACAATTCCCAATTTAGCAATTTCATAATTTAGTGGTTTCTGCTATATCAGAGCTATTTGAAATCTATCCCTAAAAGGGTATATAATATTGAAGGTGCACATAGGGTCATTCAGAATAACTTCACACACACCCGCTACTGTGTATTTCCAAGTCTAATTCTGTCACTAAATCCATACCGGTGACCCAGCGCCTAAATACTAGGCCTCAAATTTAATTCCCTCTAAATCTCTCGTTACCCACCGGTGTACTGTTGTTGCTGGGCAAGATATTTAGTGTCCGTCAAAGCACATTTTTTGTTCTGGGTTGAAGTACAATTCCCAATTTAGCAATTTCATAATTTAGTGGTTTCTGCTATATCAGAGCTATTTGAAATCTATCCCTAAAAGGGTATATAATATTGAAGGTGCACATAGGGTCATTCAGAATAACTTCACACACACGCTTCTGTGCATTTCCAAGTCTAATTCTGTCACTAAATCCATACCGGTGACCCAGCGCCTAAATACTAGGCCTCAAATTTAAATCCCTCTAAATCTCTCGTTACCCACCGCTGTACTGTTGTTGCTGGGCAAGATATTTAGTGTCCGTCAAAGCACATTTTTTGTTCTGGGTTGAAGTACAATTCCCAATTTAGCAATTTCATAATTTAGTGGTTTCTGCTATATCAGAGCTATTTGAAATCTATCCCTAAAAGGGTATATAATATTGAAGGTGCACATAGGGTCATTCAGAATAACTTCACACACACGCTTCTGTGCATTTCCAAGTCTAATTCTGTCACTAAATCCATACCGGTGACCCAGCGCCTAAATACTAGGCCTCAAATTTAATTCCCTCTAAATCTCTCGTTACCCACCGCTGTACTGTTGTTGCTGGGCAAGATATTTAGTGTCCGTCAAAGCACATTTTTTGTTCTGGGTTGAAGTACAATTCCCAATTTAGCAATTTCATAATTTAGTGGTTTCTGCTATATCAGAGCTATTTGAAATCTATCCCTAAAAGGGTATATAATATTGAAGGTGCACATAGGGTCATTCAGAATAACTTCACACACACCCGCTACTGTGTATTTCCAAGTCTAATTCTGTCACTAAATCCATACCGGTGACCCAGCGCCTAAATACTAGGCCTCAAATTTAATTCCCTCTAAATCTCTCGTTACCCACCGGTGTACTGTTGTTGCTGGGCAAGATATTTAGTGTCCGTCAAAGCACATTTTTTGTTCTGGGTTGAAGTACAATTCCCAATTTAGCAATTTCATAATTTAGTGGTTTCTGCTATATCAGAGCTATTTGAAATCTATCCCTAAAAGGGTATATAATATTGAAGGTGCACATAGGGTCATTCAGAATAACTTCACACACACGCTTCTGTGCATTTCCAAGTCTAATTCTGTCACTAAATCCATACCGGTGACCCAGCGCCTAAATACTAGGCCTCAAATTTAAATCCCTCTAAATCTCTCGTTACCCACCACTGTACTGTTGTTGCTGGGCAAGATATTTAGTGTCCGTCAAAGCACATTTTTTGTTCTGGGTTGAAGTACAATTCCCAATTTAGCAATTTCATAATTTAGTGGTTTCTGCTATATCAGAGCTATTTGAAATCTATCCCTAAAAGGGTATATAATATTGAAGGTGCACATAGGGTCATTCAGAATAACTTCACACACACGCTTCTGTGCATTTCCAAGTCTAATTCTGTCACTAAATCCATACCGGTGACCCAGCGCCTAAATACTAGGCCTCAAATTTAAATCCCTCTAAATCTCTCGTTACCCACCGCTGTACTGTTGTTGCTGGGCAAGATATTTAGTGTCCGTCAAAGCACATTTTTTGTTCTGGGTTGAAGTACAATTCCCAATTTAGCAATTTCATAATTTAGTGGTTTCTGCTATATCAGAGCTATTTGAAATCTATCCCTAAAAGGGTATATAATATTGAAGGTGCACATAGGGTCATTCAGAATAACTTCACACACACGCTTCTGTGCATTTCCAAGTCTAATTCTGTCACTAAATCCATACCGGTGACCCAGCGCCTAAATACTAGGCCTCAAATTTAATTCCCTCTAAATCTCTCGTTACCCACCGCTGTACTGTTGTTGCTGGGCAAGATATTTAGTGTCCGTCAAAGCACATTTTTTGTTCTGGGTTGAAGTACAATTCCCAATTTAGCAATTTCATAATTTAGTGGTTTCTGCTATATCAGAGCTATTTGAAATCTATCCCTAAAAGGGTATATAATATTGAAGGTGCACATAGGGTCATTCAGAATAACTTCACACACACCCGCTACTGTGTATTTCCAAGTCTAATTCTGTCACTAAATCCATACCGGTGACCCAGCGCCTAAATACTAGGCCTCAAATTTAATTCCCTCTAAATCTCTCGTTACCCACCGGTGTACTGTTGTTGCTGGGCAAGATATTTAGTGTCCGTCAAAGCACATTTTTTGTTCTGGGTTGAAGTACAATTCCCAATTTAGCAATTTCATAATTTAGTGGTTTCTGCTATATCAGAGCTATTTGAAATCTATCCCTAAAAGGGTATATAATATTGAAGGTGCACATAGGGTCATTCAGAATAACTTCACACACACGCTTCTGTGCATTTCCAAGTCTAATTCTGTCACTAAATCCATACCGGTCACCCAGCGCCTAAATACTAGGCCTCAAATTTATATCCCGCTGAATTTGAATACAATACATTGGGCCAAATAATATATTTGTTGTTGTGGTGAACCATAACAATGAGAAAAACATCTAGTAAGGGACGCGGACGTGGACATGGTCGTGGTGGTGTTAGTGGACCCTCTGGTGCTGGGAGAGGACGTGGCCGTTCTGCCACATCCACACGTCCTAGTGTACCAACTACCTCAGGTCCCAGTAGCCGCCAGAATTTACAGCGATATATGGTGGGGCCCAATGCCGTTCTAAGGATGGTAAGGCCTGAGCAGGTACAGGCATTAGTCAATTGGGTGGCCGACAGTGGATCCAGCACGTTCACATTATCTCCCACCCAGTCTTCTGCAGAAAGCGCACAGATGGCGCCTGAAAACCAACCCCATCAGTCTGTCACATCACCCCCATGCATACCAGGGAAACTGTCTCAGCCTCAAGTTATGCAGCAGTCTCTTATGCTGTTTGAAGACTCCGCTGGCAGGGTTTCCCAAGGGCATCCACCTAGCCCTTCCCCAGCGGTGAAAGACATAGAATGCACTGACGCACAACCACTTATGTTTCCTGATGATGAGGACATGGGAATACCACCTCAGCATGTCTCTGATGATGACGAAACACAGGTGCCAACTGCTGCGTCTTTCTGCAGTGTGCAGACTGAACAGGAGGTCAGGGATCAAGACTGGGTGGAAGACGATGCAGGGGACGATGAGGTCCTAGACCCCACATGGAATGAAGGTCGTGCCACTGACTTTCACAGTTCGGAGGAAGAGGCAGTGGTGAGACCGAGCCAACAGCGTAGCAAAAGAGGGAGCAGTGGGCAAAAGCAGAACACCCGCCGCCAAGAGACTCCGCCTGCTACTGACCGCCGCCATCTGGGACCGAGCACCCCAAAGGCAGCTTTAAGGAGTTCCCTGGCATGGCACTTCTTCAAACAATGTGCTGACGACAAGACCCGAGTGGTTTGCACGCTGTGCCATCAGAGCCTGAAGCGAGGCATTAACGTTCTGAACCTGAGCACAACCTGCATGACCAGGCACCTGCATGCAAAGCATGAACTGCAGTGGAGTAAACACCTTAAAACCAAGGAAGTCACTCAGGCTCCCCCTGCTACCTCTTCTGCTGCTGCCGCCTCGGCCTATTCTGCTGCTGCCGCCTCGGCCTCTTCCTCCGCCTCTGGAGGAACGTTGGCACCTGCCGCCCAGCAAACAGGGGATGTACCACCAACACCACCACCACCACCTCCGTCACCAAGCGTCTCAACCATGTCACACGCCAGCGTTCAGCTCTCCATCTCACAAACATTTGATAGAAAGCGTAAATTCCCACCTAGCCACCCTCGATCCCTGGCCCTGAATGCCAGCATTTCTAAACTACTGGCCTATGAAATGCTGTCATTTAGGCTGGTGGACACAGACAGCTTCAAACAGCTCATGTCGCTTGCTGTCCCACAGTATGTTGTTCCCAGCCGGCACTACTTCTCCAAGAGAGCCGTGCCTTCCCTGCACAACCAAGTATCCGATAAAATCAAGTGTGCACTGCGCAACGCCATCTGTAGCAAGGTCCACCTAACCACAGATACGTGGACCAGTAAGCACGGCCAGGGACGCTATATCTCCCTAACTGCACACTGGGTAAATGTAGTGGCAGCTGGGCCCCAGGCGGAGAGCTGTTTGGCGCACGTCCTGCCGCCGCCAAGGATCGCAGGGCAACATTCTTTGCCTCCTGTTGCCACCTCCTCCTTCTCGGCTTCCTCCTCCTCTTCTTCCACCTGCTCATCCAGTCAGCCACACACCTTCACCACCAACTTCAGCACAGCCCGGGGTAAACGTCAGCAGGCCATTCTGAAACTCATATGTTTGGGGGACAGGCCCCACACCGCACAGGAGTTGTGGCGGGGTATTGAACAACAGACCGACGAGTGGTTGCTGCCGGTGAGCCTCAAGCCCGGCCTGGTGGTGTGTGATAATGGGCGAAATCTCGTTGCAGCTCTGGGACTAGCCAATTTGACGCACATCCCTTGCTTGGCGCATGTGCTGAATTTGGTGGTGCAGAAGTTCATTCACAACTACCCCGACATGTCAGAGCTGCTGCATAAAGTGCGGGCCGTCTGTTCGCGCTTCCGGCGTTCACATCCTGCCGCTGCTCGCCTGTCTGCGCTACAGCGTAACTTCGGCCTTCCCGCTCACCGCCTCATATGCGACGTGCCCACCAGGTGGAACTCCACCTTGCACATGCTGGACAGACTGTGCGAGCAGCAGCAGGCCATAGTGGAGTTTCAGCTGCAGCACGCACGGGTCAGTCGCACTACAGAACAGCACCACTTCACCACCAATGACTGGGCCTCCATGCGAGACCTGTGTGCCCTGTTGCGCTGTTTCGAGTACTCCACCAACATGGCCAGTGGCGATGACACCGTTATCAGCGTTACAATACCACTTCTATGTCTCCTTGAGAAAACACTTAGGGCGATGATGGAACAGGAGGTGGCCCAGGAGGAGGAGGAGGAGGATGAGGAAGAGGGGTCATTTTTAGCACTTTCAGGCCAGTCTCTTCGAAGTGACTCAGAGGGAGGTTTTTTGCAACAGCAGAGGCCAGGTACAAATGTGGCCAGCCAGGGCCCACTACTGGAGGACGAGGAGGACGAGGATGAGGAGGAGGTGGAGGAGGATGAGGATGAAGCATGGTCACAGCGGGGTGGCACCCAACGCAGCTCGGGTCCATCACTGGTGCGTGGCTGGGGGGAAAGGCAGGACGATGACGATACGCCTCCCACAGAGGACAGCTTGTCCTTACCCCTGGGCAGCCTGGCACACATGAGCGACTACATGCTGCAGTGCCTGCGCAACGACAGCAGAGTTGCCCACATTTTAACCTGTGCGGACTACTGGGTTGCCACCCTGCTGGATCCACGCTACAAAGACAATGTGCCCACCTTACTTCCTGCACTGGAGCGTGATAGGAAGATGCGCGAGTACAAGCGCACGTTGGTAGACGCGCTACTGAGAGCATTCCCAAATGTCACAGGGGAACAAGTGGAAGCCCAAGGCCAAGGCAGAGGAGGAGCAAGAGGTCGCCAAGGCAGCTGTGTCACGGCCAGCTCCTCTGAGGGCAGGGTTAGCATGGCAGAGATGTGGAAAACTTTTGTCAACACGCCACAGCTAACTGCACCACCACCTGATACGCAACGTGTTAGCAGGAGGCAACATTTCACTAACATGGTGGAACAGTACGTGTGCACACCCCTCCACGTACTGACTGATGGTTCGGCCCCATTCAACTTCTGGGTCTCTAAATTGTCCACGTGGCCAGAGCTAGCCTTTTATGCCTTGGAGGTGCTGGCCTGCCCGGCAGCCAGCGTTTTGTCTGAACGTGTATTCAGCACGGCAGGGGGCGTCATTACAGACAAACGCAGCCGCCTGTCTACAGCCAATGTGGACAAGCTGACGTTCATAAAAATGAACCAGGCATGGATCCCACAGGACCTGTCCGTCCCTTGTCCAGATTAGACATTAACTACCTCCCCATAACCATATATTATTGGACTCCAGGGCACTTCCTCATTCAATCCTATTTTTATTTTCATTTTACCATTATATTGCGATGCTACCCAAAGTTGAATGAACCTCTCCTCTGCCTGTGTGCTAGGCCTAAATATATGCCAATGGACTGTTGCAGTGGTGGCTGACATGAAGCCTGATTCTCTGCTATGACATGCAGACTAATTCTCTGCTGACATGAAGCCAGATTGTCTGTTACGGGACCTCTCTCCTCTGCCTGGGTGCTGGGCCTAAATTTATGACCATGGACTGTTGCAGTGGTGGCTGACGTGAAGCCTGATTCTCTGCTATGACATGCAGACTGATTCTCTGCTGACATGAAGCCAGATCGTCTGTTACGGGACCTCTCTGCTCTGCCTGTGTGCTAGGCCTAAATATATGCCAATGGACTGTTGCAGTGGTGGGTGACGTGAAGCCTCATTCTCTGCTATGACATGCAGACTGATTCTCTGCTGACATGAAGCCAGATTGTCTGTTACGGGACCTCTCTGCTCTGCCTGTGTGCTAGGCCTAAATATATGCCAATGGACTGTTGCAGTGGTGGGTGACGTGAAGCCTCATTCTCTGCTATGACATGCAGACTGATTCTCTGCTGTCATGAAGCCAGATTGTCTGTTACGGGACCTCTCTGCTCTGCCTGTGTGCTAGGCCTAAATATATGCCAATGGACTGTTGCAGTGGTGGGTGACGTGAAGCCTCATTCTCTGCTATGACATGCAGACTGATTCTCTGCTGTCATGAAGCCAGATTGTCTGTTACGGGACCTCTCTGCTCTGCCTGTGTGCTAGGCCTAAATATATGCCAATGGACTGTTGCAGTGGTGGGTGACGTGAAGCCTCATTCTCTGCTATGACATGCAGACTGATTCTCTGCTGACATGAAGCCAGATTGTCTGTTACGGGACCTCTCTGCTCTGCCTGTGTGCTAGGCCTAAATATATGCCAATGGACTGTTGCAGTGGTGGGTGACGTGAAGCCTCATTCTCTGCTATGACATGCAGACTGATTCTCTGCTGTCATGAAGCCAGATTGTCTGTTACGGGACCTCTCTGCTCTGCCTGTGTGCTAGGCCTAAATATATGCCAATGGACTGTTGCAGTGGTGGGTGACGTGAAGCCTCATTCTCTGCTATGACATGCAGACTGATTCTCTGCTGTCATGAAGCCAGATTGTCTGTTACGGGACCTCTCTGCTCTGCCTGTGTGCTAGGCCTAAATATATGCCAATGGACTGTTGCAGTGGTGGGTGACGTGAAGCCTCATTCTCTGCTATGACATGCAGACTGATTCTCTGCTGACATGAAGCCAGATTGTCTGTTACGGGACCTCTCTGCTCTGCCTGTGTGCTAGGCCTAAATATATGCCAATGGACTGTTGCAGTGGTGGGTGACGTGAAGCCTCATTCTCTGCTATGACATGCAGACTGATTCTCTGCTGTCATGAAGCCAGATTGTCTGTTACGGGACCTCTCTGCTCTGCCTGTGTGCTAGGCCTAAATATATGCCAATGGACTGTTGCAGTGGTGGGTGACGTGAAGCCTCATTCTCTGCTATGACATGCAGACTGATTCTCTGCTGTCATGAAGCCAGATTGTCTGTTACGGGACCTCTCTGCTCTGCCTGTGTGCTAGGCCTAAATATATGCCAATGGACTGTTGCAGTGGTGGGTGACGTGAAGCCTCATTCTCTGCTATGACATGCAGACTGATTCTCTGCTGACATGAAGCCAGATTGTCTGTTACGGGACCTCTCTGCTCTGCCTGTGTGCTAGGCCTAAATATATGCCAATGGACTGTTGCAGTGGTGGGTGACGTGAAGCCTCATTCTCTGCTATGACATGCAGACTGATTCTCTGCTGACATGAAGCCAGATCCTCTGTTACGGGAGCTCTCTCCTCTGCCTGGGTGCTGGGCCTAAATTTATGACAATTGACTGTTGCAGTGGTGGGTGACGTGAAGCCTGATTCTCTGCTATGATATGAAGACTGATTCTCTGCTGACATGAAGCCAGATTGTCTGTTACGGGACCTTTCTCCTCTGCCTGGGTTCTGGGCCTAAATTTATGAAAATTGACTCTTACAGTGGTGGGTGACGTGAAGCCTGATTCTAGGCTATGATATGAAGACTGATTCTCTGCTGACATGAAGCCAGATTGTCTGTTACGGGACCTTTCTCCTCTGCCTGGGTTCTGGGCCTAAATTTATGAAAATTGACTCTTACAGTGGTGGGTGACGTGAAGCCTGATTCTCTGCTATGATATGAAGACTGATTCTCTGCTGACATGAAGCCAGATTCTCTGTTACGGGACCTCTCTCCTCTGCCTGGGTGCTGGGCCTAAATTTATGACAATGGACTGTTGCAGTGGTGGCTGACGTGAAGCCTGATTCTCTGCTATGACATGCAGACTGATTCTCTGCTGTCATGAAGCCAGATTGTCTGTTACGGGACCTCTCTGCTCTGCCTGTGTGCTAGGCCTAAATATATGCCAATGGACTGTTGCAGTGGTGGCTGACGTGAAGCCTCATTCTCTGCTATGACATGCAGACTAATTCTCTGCTGACATGAAGCCAGATTGTCTGTTACGGGACCTCTCTCCTCTGCCTGGGTGCTGGGCCTAAATTTATGACAATGGACTGTTGCAGTGGTGGCTGACGTGAAGCCTGATTCTCTGCTATGACATGCAGACTAATTCTCTGCTGACATGAAGCCAGATTGTCTGTTACGGGACCTCTCTCCTCTGCCTGGGTGCTGGGCCTAAATATATGCCAATGGACTGTTGCAGTGGTGGCTGACGTGAAGCCTCATTCTCTGCTATGACATGCAGACTAATTCTCTGCTGTCATGAAGCCAGATTGTCTGTTACGGGACCTCTCTGCTCTGCCTGTGTGCTAGGCCTAAATATATGCCAATGGACTGTTGCAGTGGTGGGTGACGTGAAGCCTGATTCTCTGCTATGACATGCAGACTGATTCTCTGCTGACATGAAGCCAGATTGTCTGTTACGGGACCTCTCTGCTCTGCCTGTGTGCTAGGCCTAAATATATGCCAATGGACTGTTGCAGTGGTGGGTGACGTGAAGCCTCATTCTCTGCTATGACATGCAGACTGATTCTCTGCTGACATGAAGCCAGATTCTCTGTTACGGGACCTCTCTCCTCTGCCTGTGTGTGTGCTGGGCCTAAATATATGCCAATGGACTGTTGCAGTGGTGGCTGACGTGAAGCCTCATTCTCTGCTATGACATGCAGACTAATTCTCTGCTGACATGAAGCCAGATTGTCTGTTACGGGACCTCTCTCCTCTGCCTGGGTGCTGGGCCTAAATATATGCCAATGGACTGTTGCAGTGGTGGCTGACGTGAAGCCTCATTCTCTGCTATGACATGCAGACTAATTCTCTGCTGTCATGAAGCCAGATTGTCTGTTACGGGACCTCTCTGCTCTGCCTGTGTGCTAGGCCTAAATATATGCCAATGGACTGTTGCAGTGGTGGGTGACGTGAAGCCTGATTCTCTGCTATGACATGCAGACTGATTCTCTGCTGACATGAAGCCAGATTGTCTGTTACGGGACCTCTCTGCTCTGCCTGTGTGCTAGGCCTAAATATATGCCAATGGACTGTTGCAGTGGTGGGTGACGTGAAGCCTCATTCTCTGCTATGACATGCAGACTGATTCTCTGCTGACATGAAGCCAGATTCTCTGTTACGGGACCTCTCTCCTCTGCCTGTGTGTGTGCTGGGCCTAAATATATGCCAATGGACTGTTGCAGTGGTGGCTGACGTGAAGCCTCATTCTCTGCTATGACATGCAGACTAATTCTCTGCTGACATGAAGACAGATTCTCTGTTACGGGACCTCCCTCCTCTGCCTGGGTGCTGGGCCTAAATATATGCCAATGGACTGTTGCAGTGGTGGCTGACGTGAAGCCTGATTCTCTGCTATGACATGCAGACTGATTCTCTGCTGACATGAAGCCAGATTCTCTGTTACGGGACCTCTCTCCTCTGCCTGTGTGTGTGCTGGGCCTAAATATATGCCAATGGACTGTTGCAGTGGTGGCTGACGTGAAGCCTCATTCTCTGCTATGACATGCAGACTGATTCTCTGCTGACATGAAGCCAGATTCTCTGTTACGGGACCTCTCTCCTCTGCCTGTGTGTGTGCTGGGCCTAAATATATGCCAATGGACTGTTGCAGTGGTGGCTGACGTGAAGCCTCATTCTCTGCTATGACATGCAGACTAATTCTCTGCTGACATGAAGACAGATTCTCTGTTACGGGACCTCCCTCCTCTGCCTGGGTGCTGGGCCTAAATATATGCCAATGGACTGTTGCAGTGGTGGCTGACGTGAAGCCTCATTCTCTGCTATGACATGCAGACTAATTCTCTGCTGACATGAAGACAGATTCTCTGTTACGGGACCTCTCTCCTCTGCCTGGGTGCCGGGGCCTAAATATCTGAGAATGGACTGTTCCAGTGGTGGGTGACGGGAAGCCAGATTCTCTGCTATGGAACCTCTCTCCAATTGATTTTGGTTAATTTTTATTTATTTAATTTTTATTTTAATTCATTTCCCTATCCACATTTGTTTGCAGGGGATTTACCTACATGTTGCTGCCTTTTGCAGCCCTCTAGCTCTTTCCTGGGCTGTTTTACAGCCTTTTTAGTGCCGAAAAGTTCGGGTCCCCATTGACTTCAATGGGGTTCGGGTTCGGGACGAAGTTCGGATCGGGTTCGGATCCCGAACCCGAACATTTCCGGGATGTTCGGCCGAACTTCTCGAACCCGAACATCCAGGTGTTCGCTCAACTCTAATCTCAGGGTAATTTGCATATGTATCAAATCGATTTTTTGACACAATAAAAGCACACAGAGCTATGGGGACTGGGTATTGCGGATGTGCTAGCGGACATCTAGCAACCCATGTCCTCAGCTCGATACACAAAATCCTGGTGACAGGTTCCCTTTAATTTATAGTTTTGATACCTTCAGTGTGAATCTACAATTTTTATAGTCATGAAAATAAAGAAAACTCTTTGAATGAGAAGGTGTGTCCAAACTTTTGGTCTGTACTGTATATGCATACATCTTAACCCTTCCTCAACACCTGACAATAAGTAAACAAGCTTCAAACTGGATGATGGGTGCATGAGAGCCAGTGCACACGACCAGAGCTGCGGTTAGCAAGTAAGTATGAATCTTTCCATAGCTGAGGCAGGCTGTGGGCACCTGTGAAAAGTTATTTATTCCCAGACAACCCCTTTAAGGCAAGCACTAAAAAAAGCACCTGCATTTTTTAAATGTTTCTTTTATTCCCATTCAGACCCCCACGATCAGCTGTTTGAGAAGGCCCCAGCACTGCTGTGTTGTCATGTGTGCAGCAGCTGATGTGTGTATTACCATGTTCTGTGTAATGCCGATGGTTTATGGCCCCAGCTGTCTCTCTGTTTCTGTGACTGTTCACTCCACTCTTGTCTGAAACTAGCTCTTCACTTGCAGTGCCTCTGTCTGCTTGTAGGCATACTGCTTGGCCTACTCTGTCCAGCCCATGACTATCCTTCCTACTGTAGTCAAACCACCCTCCCCTGTGGGAAGGTGCCTGAGGAGTAGGTTCAATTTCTAGTTTCCTGCCAAGGAGGTGTGCCATTCTTTTTTTCCTTTGTGTCCTGTTCTCTGCCCGTTAACTAGAACTGACCATTTGTTGCCTAATATGACTTCTGCCTTTTCCTTGTATTGACTCTTTTCTGCCCTGCCTGACCTGTTTACTGGATTACTCAAAAACGGTCTGTCCTGACCTCAGCTTGTTTCATTACTACCGTTTTGTCTGATCCCTCAGTGCTTCAATTCAGTGTTTTCTTGACCCATTTGGGTTAGCAGCCACTGAACAGAGGCTACTCCAAGAGGTATTGGCCTAGTGGTTCCCCTGCAGTGGGCCTAAAGGGTGAAGACCAGAGGGGCCTCTTAGATAATGCCCTAAGGCACAGCGGATCCACTTTTTTCATAAGTTTGCTCAAGCCATTGCTCCGACTGCCCCCAAAAATTGGGATTACAGGGCTTGTTTAAGGAATTAACCAATCAACAAAATGGCCAAAGGCAGCTACTCTGGTATCTGACCATGATTTCTGCTTGTTTGGACTTCTTGGCGTTTTCTGTTCCTGCTCCGCCTTCTCAAACCATAGCATCTGTCCCTCTTCTACAGTCACCCTCCTCGGCTTGGTGTTTTGCCCTCCACCTCACACTGCCACCTCACTATGATGGAGATACTAAAAACTGTTGTGAACCACTACACTAGTCACTTTGAATTTGAGGCTCAGTCGTTCTCTGACTGGGCCAAGGTGGCTTTCTTTGTATCCCTCCTGTCCAGAAGTATTTTACAAGAAGGCTGGCAAGACACTACCACCTCATTGGCCATATGACTGCCACATCTGTTGCATCCTAAAATCACTTCCCCATGTTGTCTTGTGTACCCTCTGCCGCTGCCAGATATCTAAACCATATCAGATTACATTAAAGGGAACCTGGCACGGGGGTCTTATCAGTGATTCCCTCTATGACTAGATATACACAGCCTCCTTGACTTTGAAACCCAGAATAAGCAGGAATTTAAGTTAACGAAATGCACGTTATAATCCTCCTGCCATATAGCATGCTGCTGGCACATTACACTGCATTTTCATGGTGACAGGTTCCCTTTATGAAGAATAAAGGAGTTGACTCATCTGTTAATCCTCCTCCGTGGCTGGAGCCAGCTTCTTCTTTGTCATAAAGTTGAATGATTCTCTTCGGCCATTTATTGCATACTGTGGATTGAATATGATCACCATAAAGAATAAATATCCCTTGCTGTTAATTTCCTGTCTATTTGACATGATTTGTTAAATTGGATCTCCAGGGTGCCTATAAATTAATCCACATCTGAGATATTTATGGGTGGAAGACTGCCTTTAACACCCTTGGTGGTCATTATGAGTACTCATCGTGCTGTTAGTTCTCAGCAACACCTCTGATATATTTTATTCGTTTTTCAACGACATCTTTCGTGACCACTAAAAGTGCCTGGGCCTTCTGGGCTAAGTGATCTCAAACCAGGATATACAGATGGACCCAGAGAAGTTGTCTGCAGCCTTGACTGGTCTTATCCACAGGATCTGAGAATCATACGATTCCTGGGCATTGGAAACTATTAGTGCCAATTCAGTCCCTAATTTTCTACTTTGACCGCTTCTATCTCGGCCCTCACCTCGAAGGGGTGAACCCCAGGAAATGGATACTAAAGGCTAATTCTATATTCTAGCCCTTTAAGCTTATTTTTGGAGAGTGGACACATCCTTTGTGGGAGCCAGATCACTGCTTACCTAGAAAAATGACTGGTAAAATTGTAACCTGTGGCTTTTTCTCCAAGGCCTTCACAACCACCAGCTGTAGTTATTCTATTGGAGACCTGAGTTACTTGCCATCAGTTTGGCTCTAGAGAAATTGAGACCTCTTCTGGATGGTGTTAGACACCCAGCAGTTATCTACACCGACCACAAGAATCTGACTTATTTTCAGACTGCTCATCAAATGACTCTGATCTGTCCACTCTGACCTCTGCATGAACAATGGCTTTCCTTTTTCATAGCAGTCTGTGGTAAATAGAGAAGAAAATGAAAGTGAGTCCAATCATAGAAACTTCAACTGTGAGTGATTAGATTAAATAGCTATGTATTATGACTGTTTCTGTGTCTTTTTAAAGTGTATTAGAATCTTTTATTTGTAAGGTCGCCAGATGTTTTATCCCAGGCCCCGAATGTACTGGCCGTCGGAGATATACAACAGTATTGCCTTCTTCAGGACGGCGATACAATTGAATCACTGTGGTGTAACACTGGAGCCGATTGCTCCCTGTGCCACCCTCTCATAGGCTACAGGCAACTAGGCTTGAGGCCTATGAGAATTATTTTTTCTGCCAATAGTCTTGTGTAGAGGCTAACTTTTCTGTGGGAAGAGTTGACGTTTTTATTGGTACCATTTTTGGGTACGTATTTTTTTTTTATTGGTGCAAGGTGACAAGATCATCATGACGTACTAGTATGTCAAATGTCAGCAAGGGATTAAAGAGAAAAAGGTACACTTTTCCGTGGCTAAGCATTTTTGTAGCCTAGAGTACAATGAAGAACACATAATAGTAATCATATTAGGCTACTTTCACACCAGCGTTTTTGCTGGATCCGTCATGGATCAGTAAAAACGTTTCTGTCATGATAATGCAATCGTCTGCATCCATTATGAACAGATCTGGTATTGTCTTTAAAATAGCCATTGTAAGTCAACGGGGGACGGATCTGTTTTCTATTGTGTCTGAGAAAACTGATCCATCCCCATTGACTTACATTGTGAGTCATGATGGATTCGTCTTGCTCCGCATTCCAGGACGTACTCAAAAATGCTGCTTGCTGCGATTTTTTTGTGTGCGTCATAGGAACGCAACCAAACAGAATGGAATGCATTCTGGTGCATTCCGTTTCGTTCAGTTCAGTTTTGTCCCTATTGATAATGAATGGGGACAAAACTGAAGCGTTTTCTTCCACTATTGAGATCCTATGACGGATCTCAATAGCGGAAAGGTAAAGTGCTGGTGTGAAAGTAGCCTTAAAAGGACTAAAGAACTAAATAATCTACATCATAGATCGTGGGGGCACCAGGTCTCAGAGCTAACATCAGTTTAGAGACCATAAAAACTCCACACTGCTTATCTGTAAGCAAATTAAGGACTCAATCTCAAGCTTTTTGTAATAGCCTGTAGTTTTTCGAAAATGTCCATTTATTACACTATGTCTCTGTTCTTTTTGTATATAAATATTGCTGTTTCTTCAGGCTGTTATATTAAGAGTGAGGAAGCTGTCCTTCCCGACAATTGCCTGCTTGTCAGTGCAGGAGACCGCTGCTATTACATGAAGCGATCTCCTCCACAGTACGGGGAGGAGCGATCACTAATGCCATCACTTGTCACCATGCTGAATCACTGCTTGCCGGTGATTACACAGCACAATCTACTGCCGACAAATGATTTTTATGCTTAAAAATCTGGATTGCCCGATGAACAAGCTTGGCAGCAGTATTACACAGCCAGGTCATAGGTATTGAGCGTTACTATGATCTTAATGAGAACAATAAGCCTGTTTTCTACTGGCTAATACAGTGCCAAACTTTTTGCTTTAGATGTAATGTGTGAAGGAACTGTGGGACTCTCAACATTGTGAATTATGTTTTTCCTTTTCCTTAAATACTTACCTAACTACCATTCATTTTTTGCTTATGTCTGACAACTGCTTTAATGTGTCTCTCCATAAATAGGATTACACACTAGTGAAGAAGACATCTAGTGAACACAGTCAAGCCATGGTGTCTGAAGGATTGCTTAGACTTCTGAGCCCCATCACAGAGCCTCCACCTCAGAACCTGATACAGGAAGAAATCAATGAGCAGAAGATCCTAGAACTCGCCAACAAAATCAGTGAGCTGCTGACTGGTGAGGTGAGCGCTGTCAGGAATGCTAGAAGATTATATAGTAACACCAATGGTATCTGGATGATGATAATGATGTATCTTTCTGTATGACAGGTTTCTTTTAGGTGTCAGGATGTCATTGTCTGTTTCTCTATGGAGGAGTGGGAGTACTTAGAAGAGCACAAAGAAATGTACAAAGACATCATGATGGAGAATAACCAGCTTCTCACATCAGGTAAGAGTAGACTTTCATTGACTGTAAAGGTGAAAGTTCAGCTGAGGGCTCCCTAGAAACGCAGGTCATCTTATAACTCATATCAATCTATGCAGTCTGTGTGTTTCCTACAGATGACTTTAGCAAGAAAAGTACACCAGAGAGTTGTCCAAGCACTATTTATTCCCAGGATTGTCCAGGAGAAAGACACAATGTTCAACAGGATTATAAGGTAAATGCTACATATGTTTCATTTGCCACCTGCCTACAGCTGTATGACTATATACAGTCAGGTCCATAAATATTGGGACATAACACGACCCCAGTTATGGGTCTTCAACACAGTGAAAGCCAGATATCCCTCAAAGGAAGGAAAACCGAGCAAAGGGGTATCCCCATTACAGAGATTAAAGCTTGTAAAAGAGAGGGATCTTGACATAGGGGCCACTTAATATGGTGGATTTGGTGATCTCTGTAATGGGGACACTCATTTGCTCGCTTTTCCTTCCTTTGAGGGATATCTGGCTTTCACTGTGTTGAAGAGCCATAACTGGGGCTCCACAATTATTTTGCATATTACTGTTTCCCAGGGAGCTTTGCACTTTGAATTGCTGTGTCGAGACTCTTAAATGAGGCTCCACAGTGATTTCTGTAGCTGGTCTCCCTAAGATCAGCCATTGTTTTGTTTGAGTAGTCTCCAAGGCACTGCTCCCGGTTAGCCAGAATCCTAGTCCACACTGATGGGGGGGCAACACCCCGAAACAGCTTTCTGTGGATGGGTAACTGCCTTAGGTCTTCCCCGTCACATCCTTAAAGCTTGTAAAAGAGCGGGATCTTGACATAGGGGCCACTTAATATGGTGGATTTGGTGATCTCTGTAATGGGGACACCCCTTTGCTCGCTTTTCCTTCCTTTTAGGGATATCTCGCTTTCACTGTGTTGAAGACCCATAACTGGGGCTCCACAATTATTTTGCATATTACTGTTTCCCTGGGAGCTTTGCACTTTGGATTGCTGTGTCGAGACTCTTAAATAAGGCTCCACAGTGTTTTCTGTAGCTGGTCTCCCTAAGATCAGCCATTGTTTTGTTTGAGTCTGCAGTTAAAGCACATCTTGTTCGTTTCATTTCAAATACATTGTGGTGGTGTATAAAGCCAAAAATGTTAAAATTGTGTTGATGGCCTAATATTTATGGACCTGACTGTATGTCATAGTGGTAGGTTTAGAAATGTAACCTGACATATAAAAGCATCATGTTACACTGCGATCTGCTGGTGCTGCAGATTGCTGTGATCGCACTGTTACTATATAGCTGCAGTCATAGTGAAGACCCTGGGGACCAATCAGCATGGTTATTGAGAATTTGATCACTTGTCTCAGACTGTCACAATAATCAATGGTGAAAAAAGTATGAATAAAAGAACATTATAAAAAGACAACACATCCTCTCTCTCGGCTAAGATCTTTATATTCTTGGTGTGAGAGACACCGTTGGCTACAAAGTTACTTCCCGACCCAGCAGAATGTGTTCTTGCTGTTATGGTCATTTAATCTATGCCTGCCCAGACTGTGTGTATAAAATAAACATACATTTCCCCAAAAAATAGTTATTAGTTTTAGCTACAGTTAGTATAGGTCTTTTGTGTGTAGGATATATACACCTTTTCTTTCATTGAAAAAAAATATATATATATTCTTTGGTATTATTAGTGTATAGTGGTCTTTTGCTTACATCCTATAACCACATAAACATCTTTTTGTATGCGCACACACATCTTTACTTTTTTCATTACAAAAGTGTTACTTTTAGTAATAGTATATCAGTTCCATTAAATACACTGTATTTAACGGTCACTCAATCAAAGAATTTTAGAGAAAAAAGCTTTTCTCATTTTCTCCATCTATTTCCATTCAGTTTTCAAAAATAGCCAACAGTTTAAAATGTCCAAAGGTGAATACCTTAGGGGGTTCAACATTTTAAAAAGACAGTTTATGGGCGTTTCTAATGTTTTGGTACTATACAACATCTGTTCTGACTTTTTGTTGCCATAAAATCAGCAGTAGAAAAATAGGCCTCCAAAATGTGCTCCAGTCCTTTGAAATCTTGAGCCCAAACAAGATGTAAAAAGCAAATATCAGGTATCATTCCAAATAGCAGAGGTTTATGAGCGTGTGGCAATGTGTTTGTGTTTTTTTGGCTACATTGTGAATGTGAAAAATAGGCCACTGAATCAAAAGGTTTTAATTTTTCTTCACCTAATGCCATTCAGCTTTCCTAAAAAATAAATAAAAAAAGCATTCTAAAAATTGATACTTTGAAGGTGTGTCTAGTGTTTTTGCACTGTACTACATCTGTTCTAGCAGTATGGTGCAATACAACCAACAATAGAAAACCAAGCTTCCAAAATCTATAATGACCTCCAGTTATTTCAGGTCTTTCAGTGAGCCCAGCAAGTAGATAAATTGCACAAACAGTACAAATATACAATAATGGTTTTAGAAATGTTTTGTCTTAAAAATCTTTTGTAACAGAAAAAAAAGATGGTAAAGAAAATATATATAAATTATTTTCATAATTTTTACAGTTTTTCCTCTAATGTTTTAGTTAATAGCAGTTAAGGAGGGGGTGTGAAGTGGGACTTAATGAGATGTTGGACAGTATTTGAAATTCGATATCTGCTCGTAGTTAGCCTAAGTATGGCTTTCATCTGTTTCCTGAATTGTACATTGCTTACATTTTGAATCAGGATGATGATCTTAATAACATCAAAATTGAAGTTATAGTAGGAGAAGAAGAGGCATGTATGTTGGGCTATCAACCGTGTAAGAAGGAGACAATATCTACAGCTATCAGTCCAGGTAAGTAATGACAACATAATACAGCCCCATGCTTGAGAGATTGGTGTGAAATCATCAGATGTTTCAACTATTGATCTGATCTAAGACACTGGAAAATGTTGATAGCTCATTCTGGGTAGAGGGATCAGCTAAATTGGCAAGTCTTAAGGTGCTCATAAACATTAACAAAAAGTTGTCTAAACCCACTAATCTTGATTGGTACGGTAAATATTAGGAAAGAGAAAGAGCAGGCATATTGTACCCCTCTGGCAGCAGTATATTACGCTTTCCTCATTGAAAACACATACATTCTCGGCTAAGCCAAGCATGTATGTGTATGGGGGTGTTGGGAGGAAAGACTGTCAGCTGAAAGTGATATGAGTACCTATAGTATAGTATAATGGGTATAGTTGTGTCTAAAAATGTCTTAACTATTAAAGAATAAAAATATTTTTCCTGTGCCGTGAATGCAGTTAAGAAAGACAATTCCTGATTCACTATATTTTGTTCACCTTAAACCTCACAAAAATGTAATTAAAAATGATTTTGAAAAGTTATATGTACCCCAAAATGGTACCAATAAAAACTCGACCCGCAAAAAAACAAGCCCTGACAAATCTCTGTAGGTGGAAGATCATGATGTCATTTTTATAGTGGACCCCATAAAAACAAAGGCTGAAAAAACATGGAGGAAATGCATTTTTTTTATTTCACTCAACAAAACTTTTTTTCATTTTTTTTCAATACAAGGTATAGTATAAATATATATAGTTTAAATGGCGCCATTAAAAAAATACAACTTGTCCCATAAGAGGTATTCCAGTTTTTATATAATTATTTTTAATTTGTTTATATAATAGGAACTTATATACAGAGAGTGCAGAATTATTAGGCAAATGACTATTTTGACCACATCATCCTCTTTATGCATGTTGTCTTACTCCAAGCTGTATAGGCTTGAAAGCCTACTACCAATTAAGCATATTAGGTGATGTGCATCTCTGTAATGAGAAGGGGTGTGGTCTAATGACATCAACACCCTATATCAGGTGTGCATAATTATTAGGCAACTTCCTTTCCTTTGGCAAAATGGGTCAAAAGAAGGACTTGACAGGCTCAGAAAAGTCAAAAATAGTGAGATATCTTGCAGAGGGATGCAGCACTCTTAAAATTGCAAAGCTTCTGAAGCGTGATCATCGAACAATCAAGCGTTTCATTCAAAATAGTCAACATGGTCGCAAGAAGCGTGTGGAAAAACCAAGGCGCAAAATAACTGCCCATGAACTGAAAAAAGTCAAGCGTGCAGCTGCCAAGATGCCACTTGCCACCAGTTTGGCCATATTTCAGAGCTGCAACATCACTGGAGTGCCCAAAAGCACAAGGTGTGCAATACTCAGAGACATGGCCAAGGTAAGAAAGGCTGAAAGACGACCACCACTGAACAAGACACACAAGCTGAAACGTCAAGACTGGGCCAAGAAATATCTCAAGACTGATTTTTCTAATGTTTTATGGACTGAAGAAATAAGAGTGAGTCTTGATGGGCCAGATGGATGGGCCCGTGGCTGGATTGGTAAAGGGCAGAGAGCTCCAGTCCGACTCAGACGCCAGCAAGGTGGAGGTGGAGTACTGGTTTGGGCTGGTATCATCAAAGATGAGCTTGTGGGGCCTTTTCGGGTTGAGGATGGAGTCAAGCTCAACTCCCAGTCCTACTGCCAGTTTCTGGAAGACACCTTCTTCATCCTTCAAGAAAAACATGATTTTCATGCAGGACAATGCTCCATCACACGCGTCCAAGTACTCCACAGCGTGGCTGGCAAGAAAGGGTATAAAAGAAGAAAATCTAATGACATGGCCTCCTTGTTCACCTGATCTGAACCCCATTGAGAACCTGTGGTCCATCATCAAATGTGAGATTTACAAGGAGGGAAAACAGTACACCTCTCTGAACAGTGTCTGGGAGGCTGTGGTTGCTGCTGCACGTAATGTTGATGGTGAACAGATCAAAACACTGACAGAATCCATGGATGGCAGGCTTTTGAGTGTCCTTGCAAAGAAAGGTGGCTATATTGGTCACTGATTTGTTTTTGTTTTGTTTTTTAAATGTCAGAAATGTATATTTGTGAATGTTGAGATGTTATATTGGTTTCACTGGTAAAAATAAATAATTGAAATGAGTATATATTAGTTTTTTGTTAAGTAATAATTATGCACAGTAATAGTCACCTGCACACACAGATATTCCCCTAAAATAGCTAAAACTAAAAACAAACTAAAAACTACTTCCAAAAATATTCAGCTTTGATATTAATGAGTTTTTTGGGTTCATTGAGAACATGGTTGTTGCTCAATAATAAAATTAATCCTCAAAAATACAACTTGCCTAATAATTCTGCACTCCCTGTACATGTATTTCTTATATACAGGTATCAGTCCTGTGTAATGTGTCCATGCACTAACTAAAACATGGCCTCAATCACATAACACTTTTTAGATCAGTCATGTAACACTCTTCACTGACATTTAGTAAGCAGCAATGTTACAAGACATACACATGTAGCAGAGTTAACACTCAAACTATTAACTCAAATATCTTAACTCATCATGTTATCTTGAAACAAAAGATCATTGAAAAGAAATTGAAGGTGTTTGCTTAACGCATTTAGTTTAAATGACACATCTCCTAAAGCATGTGTGTTAACTCTACTACATCTGTACATGTGCTGGGTCAGCACACAGGACACATTTATGTAATACGTAAATAGGACTATTGGATGAATAATTATTTTATTGTGGTTATTACAACAACTAAATTACTGTGTGTATTTACATGGCTGAGTGTCTGTAGGTGATGTTGTAAAATGGCTGCTTGTCTCTAGGTGATGTTATATTGTTAATAAAGTTTTGGGTTAAAAAAGGAAACACTCATATGCTTCTACACAGACACTGACGGACATGATGAGATTCTGCTTCAGGTAGTAATACTGTATATGCCCTGCTCCTCAATAGACTACTATTTACCTGTTAGGTACTTGGGCAATTAATTGAAAGCCAGATGACATATTTTTGAGGGTCATGTGACAGCTCACATGACTGATGTCATGTTTAGTCCAATGCAGCTCTCCTATGGATGCATTTTGCATGACTAAAATGGGTCGCAACGAGGGGCGTGGCCAGCAGCCATGATGGCTGGACGTGTGTGAGAGGAGCGCTGCAGCAAGACCCACAGTACAGGACAAATCCTGAATCACTACAGCCACCTGAGGGGCGGTGGACCATGGACTAAACCCCATTGACCACAAGAAGAGTTCCCTTGCCACACTTGTGGCGTGGGAAGTGCGGAGAGAGTTGCACCGGGAGTTGAGTAGAAGGAGGAACACGTGTGCCACAAGAGAAGCGCAAGCGGCGGCCAGATAACAGAGTTCACAAGCACTGTGAGGTACAGAGGAGAAACGGGAATCGGAGGGCAAACCGGTGGGTAGAAAAGGGCCCGAACTTACCCACGAGTCCCGGCAGTCAGCCATTTTAGCGGCTTCCCTGCAGTGAAAGGAGGAGGAAGAAGAGGAGGGGGAGGGAGCTCCGCTGGCTGCAGGTGCCTATAACGGTGATACCATCAAAGCCTCTCTGCACTGCACAAATCGGTCATAAGCCCTAAACCTCAGCCACTGGAGGTACTAATCTATACTATATATTTACAGCTTGCCTACATGTGCAGTCTACTGGGGCATATAAGAAAGATAAAGTGGCATCTTGGACTGTACACTAGAATATCAGCAGCAGTTGCACTACAAGAGGATCCTAATAGTGTGACTCAGAGTACTGAAATTAACCCCATGTACTGTATTGTCATCAATACCTTGATACAACAATGGGGCCACAAAAAGCACAAAGCACCGCAGAAAAATTGCGAGAATATGCTAGACAACCCGAAGAAGCTACGCAGTCACCTTTGCCTCAGCATACTATTAATACCAGAGAAGTACTGTATCAGATGTACTACTTCATATAACTTCTTCAGAGGAGAATACTGAAGAACTCACTCTCAAGCAAAAATCCACCCAAGTCCTAGAAGCCATCACCTAATGTAGGACATCCCTCAGAGGGAAAATAAATGGAGGTCACGATTGATTGCGCCAAGACGTGAATAATCTGCGAGAGTTTCAACACGCGGAAGAACGTATCTCTCGCATAGAAGACACCACTGCCACTGTCCCGAGAGCTATATCTGATCCTGGGAACAGAAAGCAGATGACCTAAAAAAAAAGGCTCAGCAGAAATAACATCAGAATCATTAGATGAATTCATAAAGAAATGGATGAAAAAACTTTTCCCGGATGCAAACTTCTCCCAGGCATATGCGTTGGAACGTGCCCACAGAGTCCCTGCAAAACCACCTCCGGCGGGGTCCCCACCTCACCCCATGTTGGTAAGATTCCTCAACTGGAAAGACGGGGACAAGATCTTGGCTCTAGCTAGAAGGCGGCAAGAAATCAAATTCGACAATACTAAAGTCTCCATCTTTCTGGATTTCTCCATGGAACTGCAGAAATAATGTGCCACTTTTATGGATGTCAAGAGACGACTGAGAGAGGCCAACATCCCTTACTCCATGGGTTATCATGCAAGACTCAGAGTAGTGGACGGAGACAGAGCAGTCTTCTTCACCTTGCTAGGAGAGGCTTTTGAGTGGCTGAGACCAGCAAATTTCAGGGACTGATCATCTGAGGATACTACTAAACTTGTTTTGCTTAGTTGAAATGTGATAGAATTATCTAGTTGCAGCTTCTTGTTGACGCATAGATTCAATTTAGATATTGATATAAGGGGTTTTGATATTGACATGAATACACTAAAATTACTACATCATTACTGTGATCAAGGCCTGCATGCTTCTGCCAACCTTCACCGCAGGCAGAGGCATGCCAGTACAACTGGCCTTTACTCTGAATTAAGACACTGGTCCAAACATATTTTTACAGTTGCCAACACGCAAAGTTAAGATAGTTTTATAGGTTTACTAGGTTGGATAACTATTATATTAGGGCTCTTTCACACCTGCATTATTGTCTTCCGGCATAGAGTTCCGTCGTCGGGGCTCTATGCCGGAAGAATCCTGATCAGTTTTATCCTAATGCATTCTGAATGGAGTGAAATCTGTTCAGGATGCATCAGGATGTCTTCAGTTCCGGAACGGAACGTTTTTTGGCCGGAGAAAATACCGCAGCATGCTGCGCTTTTTGTTCCGGCCAAAAATCCTGAAGACTTGCCGCAAGGCCAGATCCGGAATTAATGCCCATTGAAAGGCATTGAGCCGGATCCGGCCTTAAGCTAAACGTCGTTTCGGCGCATTGCCGGATCCGACGTTTAGCTTTTTTAGAGTGGTTACCATGGCTGCCGGGACGCTAAAGTCCTGGCATCCATGGTAAAGTGTAGCGGGGAGCGGGGGAGCAGCATACTTACCGTCCGTGCGGCTCCCGGGGTGCTCCAGAGTGACGTCAGGGCGCCCCTAGTGCATGGATCACGTGATCGCATGGCACGTCATCCATGCGCATGGGGCGCTCTGACATCATTCTGGAGCGCCCCGGGAGCCGCGCGGACTGTAAGTATACCGCTCCCCCGCTCCCCGCTCCTACTATGGCAGCCAGGACTTTAATAGCGTCCTGGCTGCCATAGTAACACTGAAAGCATTTTGAAGACGGATCCGTCTTCAAATGCTTTAAGTACACTTGTGTTTTTCCGGATCAGGCGTGTAATTCCGGCAAGTGGAGTACACGCCGGATCCGGACAACGCAAGTGTGAAAGAGGCCTTAGCTCTGTTAGCTACAGTTTTTATGTTGCACTACTATTCTATATATACCCACTGCATCATATTTCACTCCTGAGGCTATATTTACACCCAGGATTCCATGGCTGAACTAAAAATGTTATCATGGAATGTTAGGGGATTGGGTACACCTCAAAAAAGATCCATGGTTCTAGCTTTAATTAGGAATTACAGCCCACAAATCCTGTGCCTCCAAGAGACGCATCTTACAACCAGCAATTCCAGGGTCTTAAAGAAGCCTTGGGTTCAATGGGCCGCACATTCCCACCACACCTCTTCATCGAGAGGAGTGTCCCTCTTGGTACACAAACAACTTTACTGGGAGGTAAAAGACCTAGTCACAAATTCAGAAGGCAGATATGTCTTTGTTCAATCTCTTATTGACAACTTACAGTACACACTATTAGGCATTTATAATCCTCCCCCTGGCTCTATGCAAGTGCTACACCTATCATCAACCTTTGCTGCTACACACCCACACGCTAGGGTAATTTGCATGGGATACCTAAATATGATGCTAGACCCCCTCATGGGACCAATTTTAAGGGTTAGCGGACCCCAGGAGTGTGGGGAGTCCCTCGCAACTTAGTAGATTCCTGACTGAATTTAGATGGGCGGAGCTCTGGAGAGTTCAGCACCCATGAGACAGGGAGTACTCCTGCCATAGCAGGAGCCACAACTCTCTAACTCGGATTGACTACTTATTGGGCAATGGGCTAGTAACACTAAACCTGCAATCCATAATATATCTTCCTAGAGGAATATCGGATCACTCGCCGATTCTGGGTACTCTGATTCGTAACGCCCCTTCTCTAATGTATTGAATGAACATACATCCGTTCTGGCTGAATCTTCTAGGCTTGACAGACGGGACTGTCTCTTAACTGTCTCAGTTTCTTGAAATACATGGAGATGAACCTAACTTGATTCTAGTGTGGGATACCTTGAAGGCGTTCCTCCCAGGTTCCTTATACTCAAGCATCTCATATATTAAAAAAGATACTAAACGCTCTGAGTCTTAGCTCGTATTGCAGTGCACCACTCTGGAGCAGCAATATATTAGATTTTTTTTTTTCAATATTGGATTTTGGTGATTAATATCACCTTGTTTGCCATGTTTTAACTTTTGGCTCTTTAGTAAATAACTCCTAAAAAACACATTTATATCCCCAGTATTTGCTATTCTTACCTAAGATCAAAATCAGGTTGCTATGGCTCAAGATGGAAGACAAAGGACGCACAAGGCGGCCGTCCTCCTGCGTGCATGTGCGCGTTCATGTTGCTGGCCGGCCCGGGCTGCCGGCTGAGGATAAAAAAATTAAATAAAGTGGTGGTGCGCCCGGCGGCCACAGCGCATGTAAGCATGCTGCAGAGTAACTAGCCGTGGCAGACAGGACTTCAGTGGCGTCCTGGCTGCCATGGTAACCGATCGGAGCCCCAGCATTACACTGCTGGGATTCCGATTGGAACTGCTGCTGCCACCAAAGATGGGGGGGGTCCGCACTGCCCACCAATGATTTTAATACGGGGGGAGGGCACACTGCCCACCAATGATTTTAATACGGGGGCAGGGCACACTGCCCACCAATGATTTTAATACAGGGGAGGGGAGGAGAGCACACTGCCCACCAATGATTTTAATACGGGGGAAGGCACACTGTCCACCAATTTATTTTAATACGGGGGGAGGGCACACTGCCCACCAATGATTTTAATACAGGGGAGGGGAGGAGGGCACACTGCCCACCAATGATTTTAATACGGGGGGATTGGGCACACTGCCCACAAATGATTTTAATACCGGGGAAGGGGGGGGGTGCACTGCCCACCAATGATTTTAATACCGAGGGGGGGGGGTGCACTGCCCACCAATGATTTTAATACCAAGGGGGGTGCACTGCCCACCAATGATTTTAATACTGAGGGGGGGTGCACTGTCCACCAATGATTTTAATACTGGGGATGGTGTACTGGGGGCTGATGGAGATGGTACTGGGGGCTGGTGAGAGGTACTGGGGCTGATGGAGAGGGTACTGGGGCTGATGGAGAGGGTACTGGGGGCTGATGGAGAGGGTACTGGGGCTGATGGAGAGGGTACTGGGGGCTGGTGAGAGGCACTGGGGGCTGATGGAGAGGCACTGGGGGCTGGTGAGAGGCACTGGGAGCTGATGGAGAGGCTACTGGAGCTTCTATGAGGCTACTGGGAGCTGCTATGAGGCATGGGGCTCTTATCTGAGGTCTGATTGGTGGTCATTCATATTGGGGTCTGAGCTGAGGTGTGATATTAGGTCTTATTGGGGTCTTATTAAAATTAGGGATCTTATTGGGGCTGTCAGCTGAGATCTGATGAACATTAGGGGTCTGATTGGTGGTCTGACCTGAGGTGTAATGAAATTATTATTTTTTTCCGGAGCAGCTTGGAGAAAAAAGGCCTCACAATCTCCCACACTCCTTCTGCCCGGCCAAGCCTGTCAGCACCCCTTAGGCCAATCCAGACAGCACCCCTTAGGCCAATCTAGCCAGCACCGCTAAGGCCAAGCCTGCCAGCACCCCTGAGGCCAAGCATGTCAGCACCCCTGAGTCTTCAGAACTGTAAGTAAATGATATATAAGGGGAGCTTATAATATGAAAGAGACTAATTATGTCAGAGCGGCTCTTCACCTACACGTGTATCAGCACTAGATATATACCCCTTACTCTCCCTAATACCCAAACTACACAAGATACATAGCCCTACTTTCTAAAGTGTATGTGATAGAAGGAGGAGGAGGGCGTGTTTAAGTGTGGAGAGCAACCATTGGTTGAGGTGCAGAAGCTAGTGCACGAGGAGCTCAATGCATTGTGGGTAGTGAGGGCAGGCAGGATTAGCCTCAGGGCTGTGGGCAGTGGCAGCCATCTTAACAGAATAGTGAAATTGCAGTTTTATGCAGACTGGTTGCTAAGAGCTGAATCTTCTGAAATATGGGGTAAGTAAGTCTAATACTTAGTGATTCTGGAATATCATGGTAATAGTAAATACATATATGAAAATTGAAATGAGGGTCCAAATGTGACAGTTATCCTTTAAACCCGATAAAGAACTCCTAGAATGCAGATCCTATATCCCTTTAGCTCTATTAAATGTGGACTACAAAATCTTAACCAGAATCTTGGCATTCTCCTTAATCGGGTGATTCTTTCTCTGATTAACCAGGATCAGACGGGCTTTATGCCCGGAAAGTACACTACGGAGAACATCAGACGGTCAGGTGGTTACACAGGTGGGCTATTCCTCGAATGCGGATTGGGCCCTAGCCTCGTTAGATGCCGCCAAGGCATTTGATTCCGTTGAATGGGCTTATTTTATTGGCTGTTTGCGGGGGTTTGGTAAGATTTTAGTAAGGCTTTTGACACTGTCCCACATAGAAGACTTATCAATAAACTGCAGTCATTGAGCATGGACTCCCATATTGTTGAGTGGATTAGGCAGTGGCTGAGTGACAGACAACAGAAGGTTGTAGTAAATGGAGAACATTCAAAACAAGGTCATGTTACCAGTGGGGTTCCACAGGGATCTGTACTGGGACCAATTTTGTTTAATATCTTCATAAGTGATATTGCAAAAGGCCTCGATGGTAAGGTTTGTCATTTTGCTGATGACACAAAGATATGTAACAGGGTTGATGTTCCTGGAGGGAAACACCAAATGGAAAAGGATTTAGGAAAACTAGAAGAATGGTCAGAACTCTGGCAACTGAAATTTAATGTGGATAAGTGCAAGATAATGCACCTGGGGCGTAAAAACCCAAGGGCAGAATATAGAATATTTGACACAGTCCTGACCTCAGTATCTGAGGAAAGGGATTTAGGAGTAATTATTTCAGAAGACTTAAAGGTGGGAAGACAATGTAATAGAGCAGCACGAAATGCCAGCAGAATGCTTGGATGTATAGGGAGAGGTATAAGCAGTAGAAAGAGTGAAGTGCTTATGCCGCTGTACAGAACACTGGTGAGACCTCACTTGGAGTATTGTGCGCAGTACTGGAGGCCATATCTCCAGAGGGATATAGATACTCTAGATAGAGTTCAGAGAAGAGCTACTAAACTAGTACATGGATTGCAGGATAAAACTTACCAGGAAAGGTTAAAGGACCTTAATATGTATAGCTTGGAAGAAAGAAGAGACAGAGGGGATATGATAGAAACTTTTAAATACATAAAGGGAATCAACTCGGTAAAGGAGGAGAGCATATTTAAAAGAGGAAAAACTACCACAAGAGGACACAGTTTTAAATTAGAGGGGCAAAGGTTTAAAAGTAATATAAGGAAGTATTACTTTACTGAGAGAGTAGTGGATGCATGGAATAGCCTTCCTGCAGAAGTGGTAGCTGCAAATACAGTGAAGGAGTTTAAGCATGCATGGGATAGGCATAAGCCTATCCTCCATATAAGATAGGGCCAGGGACTATTCATAGGATTCAGATATATTGGGCAGACTAGATGGGCCAAATGGTTCTTATCTGCCGACACATTCTATGTTTGGGTTTGGACCACAATTACTCAGATGGATTAGTATGCTATATAGTAGCCCGGTAAGTAGACTACTGATAAATGGGGAGCTATCAGGAAAATTTACCCTCCATAGAGAAACAAGACAGGGCTGCCCTTTGTTACCGCTTCTGTTCACTCTGGCGGTCGAGACACTGGCAATCAGGGTGAGGACTAGCACGAACATAACAGGGGTGACTCTGGGAGAAAAAGAGGCCCGTATAGGATTATACGCAGACGATATGGTTTTATATCTGTCCTCATCTGACAGATCCCTCTGCAATGCGATGGCTTTGGGTGCATTTGGAGAGTTCTCAGGCCCAAGAATAAACTGGGAGAAATCAGTATACATGCCACTGGGTAGGGCAGATTGGACGGGTCCCTCCCACGTAGAAAGGTTAAAAGTGGTAGACACATTTAAATATCTGGGAATAAATATTACTAAAAGACACACCCAGGCCATGTCACTTCTCCCCTCTTACAAACCATATAAGGAACAAGTTTCAAAGTTGGAGGCTCTGCCTATTTTGGTGGCAGGACGCATTAACCTCATCAAAATGATTATACTTCCGAAGGCCCTTTATCCTTATCAACACTCTGAGGCGCATGTACCCAAATCAGTATTTAAAGAAATAGGCTCCTTATCTAGGGTTTTTATTTGGGGCAGATCACGAGCCAAACTTAGCCTAGACATCCTAAAGCGGCCTAAAACAGAGAGAGACACGGTGCTACCCGGACAATTATATATACTATTTAGCAGGTCAACTAAGACTCATTAAATCCTGGTATACGAATGAGGAGCTTCCACTTCAGAATACTTTTTAAAGAGGTATCTGGGATGTTACACATTATGGTCCGTTCTGGAGATGTCCCCCAAGTTCCATAAACCATTACTTCCATTGCACAAATTGGCTCAAACGGCATGGAAGGAGGCAAAATCAATATCACAATTTACAGAGATTGTTTCGGACATTCCTCTATGGGCCAACCAATCATTACCGCTGGTGCAGGTGGTCATGGGGCGGACGGGTGGCAGCAGGCAGGTGTCAGAACTCTGGGAGACATATATGATCAATGGATGCTGTCCTTCGAAGTAGTCTCTCAGAAATACAATATACCCCGCACGCATTTCTTCTCATACTTACAACTTAGATCGGCCATACAGAGTACATTCCCAACCGGCAACTTTACAATCTCTAAGTTTCCTCTCATAGAAGTAGTAAATACTCAAGGACCCAGAGGACAAGTGTCAGTAATTGTCATGGTGGGGAATGAGGGAAACCCCCCACCATACAATGTAAAAGGATAAGGGATAGCTGCTAGGCCAAGAAGCCAGGAAAAGGGAATTGGGTCACCTCCTATAGCATCCCTAATCCTCTCCCCAACTCCATACCGTATGAGCGGACCCCAATGGCAGGGCGGCTCATACCCTGGAAACCTGGGATCCTGAGTCGCCCTGATAATCCCTCACATAAGAGCAGGGGAGAGACGTCCTGTTAATCCAAGACACAGAAGAACAGGAGTCTCTAAAGACCTAGTAGCAGGAAAAAGAAAGAAACCATACACAGCAAGAGGATCGGCAGGTAACAACACAAGACAACACACTTACCTGCCGAAGTCTCCACGACTGGAACCCGTGCATACGTACAGGAGCCCTAACACCAAACAGGATGCTGTACCAGCAACTAATACAGGTATCCAGCACACCAAACTCCACCAGAACCCCCATGCTGCAAGGTGCATGGCATCCCCAGGCAGCACTGTATACATGCTTGTGGTTCACCTCTCCGGGAAACCAACCCCCTTCCGGAGGACACAACACACAGGGAAAAGGTCTTACATACATGCAGGGACAAACATCAACAACAGCCCAGACATGTAACAACAATCAAGACATACAACACACCCTGAACATAAACCCACACCTAACATACAACAAGTGAGGTAGGGTATAAGGAGCATACAAAAGGAAGACAATTTATGTCCAACAAGGTGGCCCTCAAGGACTGGTCAGAATCACCCAGGAAAGGAGCAGAGCTCCATCACCAAACAAGGCTGGAGTACCACTGCCCCTAGCCAGGAAGCCACAGATAAAGTCAAGCTAGTGGCCACACCCAGGACACACCTAAATCTCCACTAGCTAGATGATTAACCCCTCGTTCACCAAACCGCAGGGAGACACACCTTAAAGGGGAAATACACGTGCAAACCGACAACAACACATTGCCACCGGCAACCACGTCACGGTCAAACAACAATATGACTGTGACAGTAATTTACTCACATTTAGTACAATCAAAGGTCAGTGCCAATCTCCTTAATGTAATAGACAAATGGAAAAGATTGATACACTTACACTTACAGAAGAATCAGTTACTGATTTATTATCACATTTACAAGTATCACCAGCAATCAATAATAAAATAATTCAATTATATTTTATACATCAGACATATCTTACACCGACCAGATTATATGGAATGGGAAGGGCATCATCCACAGCATGTCCACGGTGTGGGGACCTGGAGGCGGACTTTTGGCACATGATGTGGAGATGCAGCCCAGTCGATACATTCTGGAAGGAGATGACGACTTTCTTATCTGATCTGCTGCCGGTTCGAGTGGCCTGTACTCCTGAGGTTTGCCTGTTGGGAATTCTGGGTGAGGATAGCTGGGACAATTATAGTACAACAATCTTAAGGGAATTACTCTTTATAGCATGTAAATGTATTGCGCTGCGATGGTACAACCCCAACAAACCGAGCTTATCCATGTGGAAAACACAAATAAATCAGATGTTACCGTATATCAGGGGTGTCAAACTCAAATTCATCGGGGGCCGCATCAGCTGTTTGGTCACCCTCAAAAGGCCGGTTGTATCTGTAGGACTATGTGTCCACTCTTTATTATCATAAATTATTGTCACTGCTTTCAATTATTACTGTTTTTTGTAATAATGTAAGTAATAACTAGCTCTGAAAGCTTGACCTGCAAGCGCTGACTGGGGTCACATAGCATTATACTGATTTATGATGCTATGTAACCCTTACAGTTCTGGAATGTGTTGGATAACACTGACATAATGCTGTCGGTGTTATCCAACACATTCCAGAACTGTAAGGGTTACCGTATTTTTCGCCCTATAAGACGCACCGGCCCATAAGACGCACCTAGGTTTTTGAGGAGGAAAATAAGAAAAAAAATATTTTTAACCAAAAGGTGTGCTTTTGGTGGGTTTTGAACTAATTGTGGTCTGTGGGTGGCACTGTTATGGGGGATCTGTGGATGGCACTGTTATGGGGGATCTGTGGGTGACGCACTGTTATGGGGGATCTGTGGGTGAAACTTATGGGGGATCTGTGGGTGACACTTATGGGGATCTGTGGGTGACACTTATGGGGGATCTGTGGGTGGCTCTTATGGGGGATCTGTGTATGACACATATATAGCATCTTATGCTATGTGTCATCCACAGATCCCCTCCATAAGTGTCCCTGTAGTGAATGACCCTCAATACACGGGCTAGGGGCCGGCATCTGCTTTTATAATGACAGTGGAGCCCGTGCAGTGACTATTCTACTACACGGGCCCCGCTCACTGTATAATCGTATCTCTAATAGTTAATGGTTACCGTATGTATATAATTGCATAAGGAGCGCTGTGTATTACCGGTACTTACAACTACAAGCGCTCGCCGAGAGGAGGGAGGAGGCAGGCCGGGAGGACAGGCGCTGGTAGCGTGAGTCATATGTCATGCGCCCACGCCGCCTGCTTCATTCATAAAGTTGGCGGCGCAGGCGCGTGACGTATGACTCACACTGCCAGCGCCCATCCTCCCAGCCTGCCCCCTCCCTCCTCTCGGCGAGCGCTTGTAGTTGTAAGTACCGGTAATACACAGCGCTCCTTATGCGAATACCCGATACAGGAGCCGGGAGGAGCGGGGGCCGCCTGCAGGAAGTGATAATAAAAGGTGAAGGCTGGCGGCCGGCGGCGGCTACGCGGGCCACATGACGAGGTCTGGCGGGCCGGATTCGGCCCGCGGGCCTTGTGTTTGACACCCGTGCCGTATATGGTACTGGTATACAAACATCGCAATAAACCAAAAAAAATTGAAAAGGTCTGGGGAGTGTGGTGTGATTCATCTCATACTCTATACTCAGTCCCGAGATTAAGGCAGGCTTTATTAACTGCCCGAGGAACCACGGCTCAACCGGTGTAGTGGGGATACCTAAGAAAAATACAACACAAACTCAGCTGGGACAAAGGGAATTAGTCAGCAATGAAATGGGTAAATATTATTTGTAATCTTCAGTAATTACCTGTTATATAGCTTGTTTGAAAATCTTGATGACAATGGTAAATTATCCATTGTTGATATTATTGGTATTTTGAATTGTATCAGGAATGTATGTAATGGATGTTTATTTACATATGTCAATAAAAGAGTTTTTAAAAAAATGGGTCGCACCATAGAGAGAGGCTACTGTATTGATATAATAAAAGTCGTCAAGCAAAATTTTAAATAGATTTATGTTAGAAAACGGTTCAACATCCTAGTCTCTACATAAATAAATACTTCTTTCACCCTGGAGGGTGTTTTGTTTTTTGCATTTTAAATTTTCAGCCCATCCCTTTCCGGGGCTATAACTTTGTATTTTTCTGTAAACATAGCCATATGAGGGCTTGTTGCACTTTCTAATTTGACCATTTAATATTGCATACCATGTAGTGGGGAGCTGTAAAAAAAATTCCATATGGGGTGAAATTGGAATTCTTTTTTGTGGCAAATAAGCCATAAAAATCAACACTGGCATTGTTTTTTTCTTTTAATGGTATTCACCATGCAGAATAAATTACAGGATAATTATTGAGCATGTGTCATTAGACACGGCAGTACCAGATATTTAATGTATATTTTTTTTTGGCAGGTTTTTTTTCACCGAAATTTCTTTTTATTTTCTATAAAAAATAAGGTGTTTATGGAGTTTTTTAATTTAATAAAACTTTATTTAACTCTTATTTTTTACTATTTATTAGTCACACAAGAAGACTTTGACTAGATCTTCTGATTGCTTCTATAATACATTGTACTACTTTATGTAGTACAGGGTATTATACTGTCAGTAGTAGCATATGGACAGGCACTATCAGGCTCCAATACTAGTCACTGGCTCTGGCTCTCCATGATCTCATTTGCAACATTGACAATACTTGAGAGAGGGACCCCTCTCCCTTTATACCACTTTGATGCCATGGTTAGCAGGAGCCCAGCTGTAATAAGAGACCCATCCAGGGCTTAGACTAGGCCATCTTAAAAAGGTGACGTCCTAGGCTAAGGCCTGTTAGTGACCTCCGTAAAAAGGCGTATTGACGGTCACTATAAGGGAAGCAGAGAGACGTAGGGGGCCAATTTTTTATTTTACACCATGGGAAGCTTTTCTTTATAAATAACACAATTACAACTCCTTTTAAAGGTCAAAATGGAGGATAAAGAGGAGGACATAGAATACTTTTACCAGAAGAAGACATACATACAGACATACATAGAAGACTGCAATTTTTTTACATTAAAGCCTATGTAAAACAGATGCAAACTGTAGCCTTTAAAATAGATCTGTTGAATGGATTATCTAGACATGGTAAATCCTTAGTGACAAATTGCTTTATTGGATGTTTTTCATTTGATCAGAAAAACTATTTTGATCATTTGCCCTGGCATTTCTCATGTATGGGAAACTTTGTATAGTAGCACTATACATATCCAATGGGGGAGATTTATAAAAATTGGTGTAAAGGAAAACTGGCTTAGTTGCCCATGAAACCAATCAGATTGCACCTTTCATTTTTCAGATCCCCTTTGGAAAACTGACAGTGGAATCTGATTGGTTGCTATGGGCAACTTAACCAGTTTTCCTTTACACCCGTTTTGACAAATCTCCCCCAATTTGTATTTTTAATACTAAAATATTCATCTTTATTACCCACAGATGATTGGACCGGTGGTTCAAAGGAAGATTTTGTTTTATCTTCATATAATGGAGGCTTAGGTGGCAGTGTTATTCAAGATAATTGTGGAGAACAGTACATCACACCAAATGTTCCCTTGGTCCTTCACAGCAGAGATCTTTCCACAGATCCCACTAATCACAAAGACTCTTCATCTAGTCAATCACAGACTGTAAAACAAAATAGAGGGCATGGAGAAGAAAGACTATTTCCTTGTTCTGAATATGAGACGTGCTTCAAAACGATATCTAATCTTTCTAAGCACAATTCAAGAATTCACAGAAATGAAAATTCATTTTCATGTCCAGAATGTGGGAAATGTTTTAAAAAGAAATCTAATCTGTCTATTCACAAAAGAATTCATAGAGATGAAAGAAAATTTGCATGTCCGGAATGTGGGAAATGTTTTACCACAAAATCAGATCTTGTTAAACATAAGAGAATTCACACAGGGGAAAAACCATTTTCATGTTCAGAATGTGGCAGATGTTTTACCTGGAAATCAGATCTTGTTAAACATCAGAGAATTCACACAGGGGAAAAACCATTTTCATGTTTAGATTGTGGGAAATGCTTTACCCGGAAATCAGATCTTGTAAAACATGAACGAATTCACACGGGTAAAAAGCCATATTCATGTTCAGAATGTGCAAAATGTTTCACCCAGAGATCAAATCTTGTTGAGCATCAAAAAATTCACACTGGACAAAGACCATTTTCATGTTCAGAATGCAGAAGATGTTTTACCCGGAAATCAAATCTTGTGGAACATCTAAGAATCCATACAGGTGAGAAGCTTTCCTTAGGTTTGGAATCTGGAAAACTTTGTACAATGAAAGGTCCTGTTAAAAAAACATTTGGTGTTTGGCCCTAGGGAGAAGCATTTTTTTTTCTATTTTGTATGGGGAATGTTTTAATAATGAGTCAGGTCTTATTGAACATCCTAAACTTCAATTTCACACTTTTCCATGATGTTGAAATTTTATTAAATGTTGTACACATCGGAAAGGAGAGATCCATTGTAGGATTTTACAGCAGAACAGTACCTGTGTAATTTTTTTTTCTAGTATACATTATTGGGCTTGGTACTAGTGGTTGATAGAGTGGTGTAATAGTTCTGTGCATGCTGAGCCTAGGATAGGAACTCACTGTATACCCCATTGAGCATAGTATAGTGCTTGGGCCTCATAACTTCTACAGACTATGTGGAAATTAGTTAAATGGCTTATCCCATGATTAATGTAAACAATGAAAACCAGATATCATATAGTACACAACATTTTTCTCCAGCAAACCTAGAACCAGCCCTGTACCTCACATGGATTCAGAGATCTTCACATTCTTTGCTCCAATTGCTCTGATAGATATATTTCAAGCTGGCAGCTCAGGATGTATGTCCTTTCTGCTGCAGCTGGTGGCAGTTGAAGACTAGAAGTTGGAACCGAGCATGTGCTTCCATTTCAATGAGCTGGACACAGAATTTAGAAAACGAGCAAACAGCAAGTGGCGCTATACAGATGTATTTCAATAAATAACTCGGCAACTATACTATGCATTTTTAATTATATGCAGTTACAAAGATATTCATATCCAGGAGCTGGTTTGAAAAATTTAGAATATTTTTCATGGAACAACCCCTTAAAGGGTTCCTTCACATGCAGCAGATTTTGTTGCAAAAATGTTTTGCAAATGAAAATGATTACATTCATCTGAATGGTGTTTTGGTGTCAGGCATGTGGATAGAAATTTCTACAACAAAATTATCAAGAAGATGCATTCTATAAATGCCCTGCTCATTGGTCTATGTATGTTTAGTTTATGGTCCCTTTACACGGGACAATAATATAGCAGGTTTTTGGGAAGGAAGCGTTCCTTCCCGAAAATCTGTTGATCGCTAGTGAAGGAGACCGGTGCATTTACATGCAGCGATCACCTCCAGCTTCTTCAGAGTATGCTGAGGAGTGATCGCTAATGCCATCACTCTTCCTCATACTGTCTCTTGCCTCCTGGCAGCAGATCATGGTTACACAGCACGATCTGCCACTGGGAAACGATCTTTTGTGCTGCACAAAAGATCCGATTACCCCATGAGCGAGTGTTTTGCTCATTCATCAGGTAATTGGAGGTGCATTTACACCGCAAGATCATAGCTAATGAACATTACTAGTAACGCTAGTTGGCGATAATCTGTTCAATTGTCGGCCTGTGTAAAGGGCCCTTTAGTGCCAGTGCGTTTGTTTCACAGTGAGGAAAATATGAGATCAGTTAATTAAGAGATAGGAGTCATTGTGTTACTTAGTCAAGGAGGCTGGCAGCCATTTGTCAGTGCTGCAACATTTAAAGCTATACAATACAATGTATTATTACTCACCCCAACCTTTATCACGTAATTCACAATTGCAAACACAACATTTTTATAATATTAATTTTGGTGCTGATAGTGTGACATATTGATCTGCGTCATAGCTATACTGTACTGGACTATGTCCAAGTGACCTTTTAAAAAAATAAAAATTCAAAGTTAATTACACTAAGTTGATCACCGACTAGTGTATCTGACAAATTGTTCTGCATCACAGTTACAGTATATTCTCCTGAACTCTATTATTATTATTTTTTATTATACTCTTATATATCGCTGCTATATTCTGCAGCGCTTTATTGACGTTAGTATCACACTGTCCCCAATGGGGCTCGCAATTTAAGCTCCCTATCAGTATGTCTTTGGAGTGTGGGAAGAAACCGGAGTACACAGAGGAAACTCACGAAAACACAGGGAGAACATACAAACTCCCTGTGTCACGGAAGGTGTACAGAAACTAGAAGACACAAAATGAAGATCCGACTGACTGGATCCAAAACTAAGGAACAAAAGGGAGAGCCCTGCATCAGACCTGGCTCTCTCCCTAACTGCTCAGCCTATGCGAAAATCCCAATGGTAGATGATCGCATATCCTTGTACCTCGACTGTATAACACCTGAACACCCTATAATAGTGAGGGGACACGACCACCGGCTCCCTACACTTGATACGGAGGGAGTCAGGGTCACCTGGGATCCAGCAAACAGGAAAACACAAATGAACGAACAAAACTTATCTGTAGAAGACTCAGTAGTAGCATCAGCATGCACACACTCCAGGAAGTAATATAAACCGCACAGTGATGCAGTATGGGGAGGGATTTAAAGGCATGCAATCAGTGCAACTACATGACAGCTGAGAGAGGCTAACGAGATGAGAAAATGAAAGCAAAACAAAAGGAACCTCAAGGAGGAGGTTCTGAAGGATGTCTGTCAGAGCTTCTCAGATGTCTGGTGGTGACACCCTGCTTATGTTGTCCTTGGTTGGATTTGACTGTACCACCCATAATGCTATACTATTCTACTTTAAAATAAATAAAAGTTAAAGGGGTTTTCCAGTTACACACAAAAAAAAGAAATCAATAGCATTCAACCAAATTGTATTATAATGTAATATGATGGAGTTCTGAGTGCATTTTGATTCCTCCAGTGTAATTCCGATCTGTGACCTGCGTCCTGGGGTTCATTTATAAAGCCATATAAATAGTTATAATAGTGTATGATGTAGTAAACCTTTTAAAAAATATATATATATAATTTAATTAAATAAATTCAGTTGATGTCAGCCTAGTGTGTCTGGTGTATATTTCTGGCAGTTATATTGTACCAGACTATCCAATTGACCTTCTTTTTTATTTTTCAAAGTTACTTAAACACATTCAGTTGACCACACACACACTAGCGTGTATGATGTATTGTTCTTTGTCACTGTCATATTGTGCTGGACTCTGTCCAAGTGACCCATTAAAAAAGAAAAATTTAACTTAAATAAATTCAGTTGATACAGACTAGTGTGCCTGACATTATGCATCAAAGTTATATTGTACTGGACTCTGCCCGACTAACCATTTTTTTAAAACGTAAGTTTCAAACGTAATAAATTAAGTTGGTCACAGCCTAGTGTGTCTGACATATTGTTCTGAGTCACAATTATATTCTACTGGACAAATGAACATTTCTTTCAGACAATTTTTCTAATTATTTAAATTAATTCAGAGACTAGTGTGCCTGATGTATTTTTCCATGTGACAATAATATTGTATTGGACTCTGTCAAATTGACCATTTATTTTTAAAGTTCTCACTCTACTCCTGCTTTATATGGGGACGCCTGCTGTACTCCTCTGAGATGTTACTCTGCAGCCATGAACATTAAAAAAAGATCTAAAAAGCGCCGATAAAGATATTCAAGATGGCGCTGGTGCGGCCACCCCAGGGAACTCTGGCTGGACTTCTAAAATGCAGAGAGATGCAGCAGCAAGACTCGAGAACTATGCCTGCTATATTTCCACTGAACGGGGAGACAACGTGGCAGCTAAATGTTAGTTGTCTGCCATAGATGAACTCTGTCAGGAAGTCAAAACTATTAGTGAGTATACTGACCTTGCAAGTAATGGCTGCTGGAATCACTATGCAGCCTTGAGTGAACCGTGTGCTCTGTCCGATCTGGGATCTCAAGACTCAGATTCTAAGGAACCTACTCTGAAGAAAATGATGAAAATGATTGCAAGGTGTGGCAGGTCACTAACTACGCTGAACATGCAGGTGGGAGGCATAAAAAGAGGATATTGCTATTGTACTCCATGACCTTAAAAAGTTAGTCCACTGCAGCCTTAGAGGATAAAATTGAAGATGCCATACTGCCATTGTAGAGATGTGCTAGAGTATACAAGGAGATTGGATGCTTTTGCTGCCAAGCAAGATGATCTAGAGAACTGGCTACGTACCAATAATGTGGGAATGGCGATAGTACAAGAGAAGGTGGAGGCCACCAACCCCACTGAATATTTCAAATCTTGGCTAAGTAATACCTTTGTCAAAGACTCTGTCACTAGAGATGTCGCGAACATAAAATTTTCCGTTCGCGAGCGGTGAACGCGAATTTCTACAAATGTTCGCGAACGGGAGAACCGGACGAACCGCCATTGACTTCTATAGGCAGGCAAATTTTAAAACCCACAGGGACTCTTTCTGGCCACAATAGTGATGGAAAAGTTGTTTTAACGGGACTAACACCTGGACTGTGGCATGCCAGAGGGGGATCCATGGCAAAACTCCCATGGAAAATTACATAGTTGACGCAGAGTTGGATTTTAATCCATAAAGGGCATAAATCACCTAACAATCCAATTTTTTTTTTAAAACATCCAGTGTGTGTATACGATCAGGTAGTGTAAGGGTTATGCCCGCTTCACAGACATTGACAGACCAAACTCCCCTTTTAATGCACCGCAAACAACCGCAAACAGTACATTTGCCCAACCGCAAACTTCCCATTTGCACAAGGTTGGATACCAAGCTAGCCATGTCCCGTTGATGTCATTGAAGGTTTCTTCCTCCACCCAGCCACGTACAACACCAAGGGTCCCGGAAAGGTGAATTGAATTGATTTTCGAATGGGGAGATGGTTAAAAAAAACGCTGGCTCCCTCCCCTTTGTTTGAATCCACGGTCACTGCGTCTGCACCGTGCAATTTACTGTCCCACCCGATATGAGTGGTATTTCCTGTAGTTCTCTCTTCTCATCAGTTTAATCCCTGTTACGTCCCCAATCTGGGGTACATTTATTAAATAGATTTTTCGAACGGGGAGATGGTTAAAAAATTCCCCTTTGTTTGTATCCGCACCACGGTCACTGCGCCTGCGCCGTGCAATTTACTGTCACACCCGATATGAGTGCTATTTTCTGTAGTACTATTCTCATCAGTTTAATCTCTGTTACGTGACGTCACCCAATCTGGGATCCATTTATTAAATAGATTTTTCGAACGGGGAGATGGTTAAAAAAACGCTGTCTCCCTCCCCTTTGTTTGAATCCACGCCACAGTCACTGCGTCTGCGACGTGCAATTTACTGTCACACCCGATATGAGTGCTATTTTCTGTAGTACAGTGGTGGCCAAAAGTTTAGAGAATTACACAAATATTCGTTTTCACAAAGTTTGCTGCTAAACTGCTTTTAGATCATTGTTTCAGTTGTTTCTGTGATGTAGTGAAATATAATTACATGCACTTCATATGTTTCAAAGGCTTTTATCGACAATTACATGACATTTATGCAAAGAGTCAGTATTTGCAGTGTTGGCCCTTCTTTTTCAGGACCTCTGCAATTCGACTGGGCATGCTCTCAATCAACTTCTGGGCCAATTACTGACTGATAGCAACCCATTCTTTCATAATCAGTTCTTGGAATTTGTCAGAATTAGTGGGTTTTTGTTTGTCCACCCGCCTCTTTAGGATTGACCACAAGTTCTCAATGGGATTAAGATCTGGGGAGTTTCCATGCCATGGACCCAAAATGTCAACGTTTTGGTCCCTGAGCCACTTAGTTATCACTTTTGCCTTATGTCACGGTGCTTCATCGTGCTGTTAAATGAATTGTTCTTCACCAAACTGTTGTTGGATTGTTGGAATAAGTTGTTGTTGGAGGGTGTTTTTATACCATTCTTTATTCATGGCTGTGTTTTTGGGCAAAATTGTGAGTGAGCCCACTCCCTTGGATGAGAAGCAACCCCACACATGAATGGTCTCAGGATGCTTTACTGTTGGCATGACACAGGACTGATGGTAGCGCTCACCTTTTCTTCTCTGGACAAGCCTTTTTTCTGATGCCCCAAACAATCGGAAAGAGGCTTCATCAGAGAATATGACTTTGCCCCGGTCCTCAGCAGTCCATTCACCATATTTTCTGCAGAAGATCAATCTGTCCCTGACGTTTTATTTGGAGAAAAGTGGCTTCTTTGCTGCCCTTCTTGACACCAGGCCATCTTCCAAAAGTCTTTGACTCACTGTGCGTGCAGATGTGCTCACACCTGCCTACTAGACAAGAAAGGAGACAAAAAACACAGCGCCTCATGTGTGGTACCGCCTTATGTACAATATAAATTTATGGTGCGTATTTCGCTTACCGGATTCTGTTGTGAGGAGTCACAACAGCTGAATGAGCCTTAGCTGGTATATTTCCCCACCAGCACAAGGGGATGCCACACTGCTGCCTGGGTCTATTCCTGTCCCAAAGGTTCCAGGAGAGTCGATATGCAGAAAATCTTAAAAAGTTGTCAGACCACTATCCGGCGCTGCAGGCATAGAATTCAGTCCTTTAGATGAGTAAGATTATTTTTATTTAAAGTCAACGCGTTTCAAGGGCAAAGTGCCCTCTTCGTCAGGACAATATACAGAATGTATTCTGTATATTGTCCTGACGAAGAGGGCACTTTGCCCTTGAAACGCGTTGACTTTAAATAAAAAGACTCTTACTCATCTAAAGGACTGAATTCTATGCCTGCAGCGCCGGATAGTGGTCTGACAACTTTTTAAGATTTTCTGCACACCTGCCTACTGCCATTCCTGAGCAAGCTCTGCACTGGTGGCACTCCGATCCCGCAGCTGAATCCTCTTTAAGAGACGATCCTGGCACTTGCTGGACTTTCTTAGACGCTCTGAAGCCTTCTTAACAAGAATTGAACATCTTTCCTTGAAGTTCTAGATGATCCTATAAATTCTTGATTGAGGTGCAATCTTAGTAGCCACAATATCCTTGCCTGTGAAGTCATTTTTAAGCAACACAATGATGGCTGCACGCGTTTCTTTGCAGGTCACCATGGTTAACAATGGAAGAACAATTATTTCAAGCATCACCCTCCTTTTAACGGGCCAAGTCTGCCATTTTAACCCAATCAGCCTGACATAATGATCTCCAGCCTTGTGCTCGTTAACATTCTCACCCGAGTTAACAAGACAATTACTGAAATGATCTCTGCATGTCCTTTAATGACAGCAATGAAATGCAGTGGAAAGGTTTTTTTGGGATTAAGTTCATTTTCATGGCAAAGAAGGACTATGCAATTCATCTGATTACTCTTCATAACATTCTGGAGTATATGCAAATTGCTATTATAAAAACTTAAGCAGCAACTTTTCCAATTTCCAATATTTATGCATTTCTCAAAACTTTTGGCCACGACTGTACTATTCTCATCAGTTTAATCCCTGTTACGTGACATCCCCAATGTGGGATCCATTTATTAAATTTATTTTTCGAACGGGGAGATGGTTAAAAAAAAACGCTGGCTCCCTCCCCTTTGTTTAAATCCACGCCACGGTCACTGCGTCTGCGCCGTGCAATTTACTGTCACACCCGATATGAGTACTATTCTCATCAGTTTAATCACTGTTACGTCCCATATCAGGGTGGGATTGTCTTTTGTGAAAAAAAATTTAGGCCGGGTACCTTCGACTGCCTTCACAGTGACAGACCAAACTCTGATACACCAAACTGAATTGATTTTAGGAACCGGGAGATGGAAAAAGCAGCTTGGTCGGTCCTCTTACTCCCAAGTTGGGGCACTGCGCGTGCACAGAGCAATGTGCTGTGACACCCTATATGAGTGGTGTCTTAACTAGTCCTATTCCTATCAGTTTAATCCCTGTTACGTCCCCTATCCAGGGACGTGTGTTGAATTGATTAACCATTGTCGAATTAACGAACCATTACGACATCCTGGAATAATTTAGTTCTGAGCTTTGTACTTGATTTGTATTGGAATTGATGGGGATTTTTTGAATTATCTGCATTATTTCTTTTTTTGTATAATTGTCTTTTTATTGAAAAAAGGTACATTTAATAAAAGCATACATGCACAATTTCTCATATGACCGTAAGACAATCAGACATTCCAAATGAGAAAGCAACAAGATTGACAATACAGATACAGCATCAAAATGCAATCCAAATCAAATCCAGACAAGTAACACCTCATCCTAAGAAAACCCGAGAACCAGGAAAAAGAATCATACATTCTGCTATGATATCAAGTAGTATAAGAAAACAAATAAAAGACAAGACACGAGAGGAAAGACAAAAGAAAAGGGGAAGAGGATCTTAGTCGCTCATATCCAAGAAAATATCCCAAGGCTGCCAGACAGTATTAAATTTATCTACTGTGTTATTAATAACTGCTGTCAAGTACTCCATCCTCCTGACCTCCGCATCTGCATTATTTCTAATAAACTATTAAGAGACTTTATTTTTTATTTATTTTTTTTTATCTATTAAAAACCCACCCATACAACTTAAAAAAATAAAATAAATTTTAAAAATGTATGTTTTCCAGGCAGAAAGGTGACAAAAACATTGCGGCTTGAACCCTAGTTGGTGGCGGAAAATTCACGAAAGTCATCCGGTATGCAGACATTAAATACAGCAGCGTGGGGACCATTTTGAGGCCAAGGCATGTCATCAGGCCTTTTGTTAGTTAAACGTATCCCCTACTGTCAGTCCCCTCGGGATCCATGCCTCATTCATCTTAATGAAGGTGAGGTAATCAACACTTTTTTGACCAACGTGACTTCTTTTGTCAGTGACAATGCCTCCTGCTGCACTGAAGGTCTTTTCTGACAGGACACTTGAAGCGGGGCAGGCCAGAAGTTCTATCGCAAACTGGGATAGTTCAGGCCACAGGTCAAGCCTGCACACCCAGTAGTCAAGGGGTTCATCGCTCCTCAGAGTGTCGATATCTGCAGTTAAGGCGAGGTAGTCTGCTATCTGTCGGTCGAGTCGTTCTCTAAGGCTGGATCCCGAAGGGCTGTGGCGATGTGTAGGACTGAAAAAGCTCTGCTTGTCCTCCATCAACAACACATCTGTAAAGCGTCCTGTCCTTGTCACCGTGATCGTGGTAGGAGGAGGATTACTTTCACCTCTTCCCCTGTTTGATTCCAGTTGTGCTGTGATATCCCCCTTATAAGCTGTGTAAAGCATATTTTTTAGCTTGGTTTTGAAACTGCTGCATCCTTTCTGACTTCCGGTAATTTGGTAACCTTTCGGCCACTGCCTGCTTATACCGGGGGTCTAGTAGCGTGGCCACCCAGTACAGGTCGTTCTCCTTCATCCTTTTTATACGAGGGTCCCTCAACAGACATGACAGCATGAAAGACCCCATTTGCACAAGGTTGGATGCCGAGCTACTCATTTCCCGTTCCTCCTCTTCACTGATGTCATTGACGGTCTGTTCTTCCCCCCAGCCACATACAACACCACGGGTCCCAGATAGGTGACAACAACGAGCACCCTGGGATGCCTGCTGTGGTTGGTCTTCCTCCTCCTCAAAGCCACATTCCTCCTCTGACTCCTCTTCCTCATACTCCTCTTGCAGCGTTGCCGCAGGTCCGGCAAGCGATGATGACAAGGCGCTTTCTGGTGGTGATGATGACCACAACTCGTCCTCTTCCTCTTCACGCTCATCTACAGCCTTATCCAGCACTCTTCGCAGGGCACGCTCCAGGAAGAATACAAATTGGATGAGGACGCTGATGGTGCCTTCGATGCGACTGACTAGGTTTGTCACCTCCTGAAAAGGACGCATGAGCCTACAGGCATTGCGCATGAGCGTCCAGAAAAAATTCCCAGCTCCGAAGAGGCTGTCCTAGCACCCAAGTCATAGAAATACTCGTTGACGGCTTTTTCTTGTTGGAGCAGGCGGTCGAACATTAGGAGTGTTGAATTCCAACGTGTCGGGCTGTTGCAAATCAAGCGCCTCACTGGCATGTTGTTTTGTCGCTGAATGTCTGAAAAGTGCGCCATGGCCGTGTAGGAATGCCTGAAATGGCCACACACCTTCCTGGCCTGCTTGAGGACGTCCTGTAAGCCTGGGTACTTAGACACAAAGCGTTGTACGATGAGATTCAACACATGTGCCATGCACGGAACATGTGACAGCTTGCCCAAATTCAATGCCGCCAACAAATTGCTTCCATTGTCGCACACCACTTTCCCGATCTCCAGTTGGTGCGGGGTCAGCCACTGATCCACCTGTGCGTTCAGGGCGGACAGGAGTGCTGGTCCGTGTGGCTCTCTGATTTCAGGCAAGTCAACCCCAAGACAGCGTGACACTGTCGTATCCAGGATGTGGAATAGCCCCTGGGGAGCTGGGGGGATTCAGTTGATGTGCAGCCAGACGCCGCAGAAGAAGAGGACTCAGCCGAAGAGGTTATGGAAGAGGATGGAGTAGGAGGAGTAGAGGAGGTGGCAGTAGGCCTGCCTGCAAGTCGTGGCGGTGTCACCAACTCCGCTGCAGAGCCACGCATTCCATGCTTGGCAGCCGTCAGCAGGTTGACCCAATGCGCAGTGTAGGTGATATACCTGCCCTGACCGTGCTTTGCAGACCAGGTATCAGTGATCAGATGGACACTTGCCCCAACAATGTATGCCAGAGATGCCATGACTTCCTTTTCCAGTAGAGGTTTGGGATTGCCTTATTAGAAAAAAAATTTCATCCGGGTACCTTCCACTGTGGTGTCCCAATAGCGACACATTTATTGAAGGCCTCAGACTCCACCAGCTGGTATGGTAAAAGCTGGCGGGCTAAGAGTTCCGTCAAGCCAGCTGTCAGACGCCGGGCAAGAGGGTGACTCTGCGAAATTGGCTTCTTGCGCTCAAACATTTCCTTTACATTGAACTGCTCAAGGTGAGAGGCAGAGTGGCGGGTGGTTGAGAGGGGGCAAGGAGGACAGCAGTGGTTGACGTGGCTGAAGATGCTGGACCAGGAGGAGGATGGTGGCTTTGAGCTTGTGTGCTGCTTCTACTCGTCATCATGTGTTGATCCCATAGACATTTGTGATGTGCCATCGTGTGCCTTCTCAAAGCAGTTGTACCTAGGTGGGTATTGGATTTCCCACAACTCAGTTTCTTTTGGCACAGGTTGCAAATGGCATCGCTGTTGTCAGAGGCAGACACACAAAAAAATGCCACACTGCTGAGCTTTGCAATGACGGCATTCTGATGGTGGCAACAGCATGCGTTGATTGGCGTGCTGTCTGGTTGACCCCGGGTGCCGATACATGCTGTCTGACTGTGCCACTAGCTCCTTGCGACGACCTCCCCCTGCTTCCAACTCGCCTCCTCCTTCTCTCTGTCTCCCCTTCTGAACTTTCCCCCTCTTCTTCTTCTCTTCATCCAGGGACACATCGTCATCATCAACCGCTTCACTTGTATCTGACACCTCAGCAAAGGAAGCAGCAGCGGGTACAACATCATCATTATCATCACACTGTACGTCCATGTGTGTAATGCTGCCTGACTGAGACATATCCCTGTTATCTACATCCCCTGGCAATAATGGTTGTGCATCACTAATTTCATCCAACTGATGTGTAAATAACTCCTCTGAGGGATCAAGTGAAGCGGCTGTGGTGGCTGTGGTAGTGGTGGTGGTGGCGGCAGGCGGGAGAGTGGTGACCAAAGCTGAGCTGGAGGAGGATGGTGCGTCAAGGTTCTTAGCGGAAGCTGTTGAAGATTGGGTTTCCTGTGTAAGCCAGTCATCAGAATTTTTTGGGTTCAGGGTACGTGGCCTCTGAACACTGGGCATTATTCCAGGGCCAGTGGAAATCACAGCACCACGAACACGACGGCCCCTGCGGCGTGGCCTGCCTCTGCCTGTCATTTTTATTAGATAAGTGTTACTATGCGTGCAAGGTACTGTGCCACTCTATATAAGTGGTGGGCAGTGGGCACAGTACAGTCTGTGTGGGCCTGGCTGACACACACGGGCTTGCAAATGTGATTAGATCACAGTTAAATTTAAAATAGATATTTTTTTCTGAAAGAAAGGTATTTGGGTGAATGACACCCTGTAACGGTATGAGTGCAGGCCTAGCCACTAGCCAGTGGACACAATAGAGTATGTGTGGGCGCCTGACACACACAGGCTTGCAAATGTGATTAGATCACAGTTAAATTTTAAATATAATTTTTTTTCTGAAAGGTATGTGGGCGAATGACACCCTGTAATGGTATGAGTGCAGGCCGAACCAGCCACTAGCCAGTGGACACAATACAGTATGTATGGGCGCCTGACACACACAGGCTTGCAAATGTGATTAGATCACAGTTAAATTTAAAAATTTTTATTTTTTTTCTGAAAGGTATTTTCTGTCACACCCTGTATGAATGGTGTGCACTGTGCACACAGTGCTGTCTATGACTGAGCCTGCAGCCTCTCACACACGGGCAGCCAGGCAACTGCAATATAGATATATATGAAACTAAAAAAAGCAGACTGATGTACCAGCCCTGAAAAGGGCTTTTTAGGGTGCGGTCTGGATGCTGTCCTTACAGCAGATGAGTCTGTGGACACAGAACAATGCCCTAGCTAACGCTTTCCCTATTGAATCAGCAGCAGCTACACTCTCCCTCCTCTCTCTGTGAAAGCAGATTCCGAATGAATCTAAAATGGATGCTGTCCTGGAGGTGGGAGGGTCTGCTGCTGATTGGCTGGAATGTGTCTGCTGACTGTGAAGTAGAGGGTCAAAGTTTACTCAATGATGATGTATAGGGGGCGGACCGAACATCGCATATGTTCGCCCCGCAGCGGCGAACGTGAACAAGCTATGTTCGCCGGGAACTATTCTCCGGCGAATAGTTCGGGACATCACTATTCCTGTGTATGGGCATCTCTACCATCGAGAGGTGCCCATACGGGTAGGAGTTAGGGCCAGGTGCAGGGTTTCATAGGTGGTGACCCTTTTCCTTTCCTAGCGGTGAGGCCTAGTGTATTTTCCCTTCAGTCTTGTTGTCTTTTGGTGTCCTCCCCTACTACATCCGTGACATTATCCTGAGCCAATACCGCCATTTTTTGTTCTGATCTGTGCAGCTATGGATGCTATGACTGCACTGGTCGAACAGATGCAGAATCTGACTTTGGAGGTAGCAGACCTCCATGCAATGGTTTTGCAGATTCAGAGCCCACAGGCTGCTGGTTCTGGTGGTGGGTTCCAGGCCTGCCCTGAACCGAAGGTAGCTCTCCTGGACAGGTTTTCCGGGGGTAGTGACAATTTCATCCGGTTCAGGGAGTCATGTAAATTATACTTTAGGCTTCGTCCATACTCTTCTGGTGATGAGTGTCAATGTGTAGGTATGATTATTTCATTACTTAAAGAGGACCCGCAATCTTGGGCTTTTTCTCTGCCGACCGGATCACAGTCCCTCCAGTCGGTAGATGAATTCTTTAGAGCCTTAGGTCTTATCTATGATGACTCGGATCGGATCTCTCAGGCCGAGACCAAGTTACAGGGTTTGCGGCAGGGAGAACGTTCTGCGGAGACCTTTTGCTCAGAATTTAGGAGATGGGCTACGGATACAGAGTGGAACGATTCTGCTCTCCGTAGCCAATTCTGCCAGGGTCTCTCTGAGAAGACTGCAGGACACATTGGCTTTTCATGAAAACCCTGAGTCATTGGAAGCAGCTATGTCCCTTGCTGTACGTCTTGATAGACGCCTGAGGGAGAGATCTAGGGGTCCTCACCTTCAGAACGTACTGTCCAATAAGGGTACTGCTTCCTTTGACACTTATGGTGGAGAGACTTGGGTGGTTGTGCCTTGTGATGAGCCTATGCAGTTAGGAGGAGCTACTCCTGGAACTACTGGCAAAAGCTTGGGTCATGTGAAAGGAGTCTGCTTTTGTTGTGGCAAGAAGGGACATTTTGTGAATATTTGTCTGTACTTGCAGCATCAAGGTGTAAACCAAAGGAAAAAAAAGTTTAATCCCCAAATTACTATTGGTAGTGTGGGTGGGCAGCAAGAAAACCTTATTTTTATCTTTTACTGGTAGTACCCGTCAGCCAAGGTGGCGCTAGAGTCTATAACTGTGAAAGTTAACTTGATTGATGGAGGTGTGGAGGTTTGTCATTGTATACCTTGATGACATTTATTCGCCTAATATGGAGACTCATCAGGATCATGTGAAACAGGTGTTACCGATCCTAAGAGAGAATAAGTTGTATGCTAAGATGGAAAAATGTGTATTTGCTGTACAGGAAGTGCAATTTCTGGGTTACCTTTTCTCATCCTCAGGTTTTTCGTATGGATCCCGAGAAGGTTCATGCCGTGTTGGACTGGGATCGACCCGAAAATCTGAAAGCGCTGATGCGTTTTTTGGGGTTTACCAACTACTACCGTAAATTTATCTTGAACTATTCATCGTGGTTAAACCTTTAACAGATATGACTAGGAAGGGTGCTGATATTTCTATCTGGTCTGATGCGGCATTAAAAGCATTTTCTGCTGTGAAAGAATGTTTTGCTTTGGCCCCTATTCTGGTGCAACCGGACGTGTCTCAGCCATTTATTGTTGAGGTTGACGCGTCTGAGGTTGGGGTAGGAGCAATATTGTCGCAGGGTCCTTCACCCAGTAAATGGCGCGCATGTGCATTTTTCTCTAAAAAACTTTCGACTGCTGAAAGGATTATGATGTGGGTAATAGGGAATTGCTGGCCATTAAGTTGGCATTCGAGGAATGGCGGCATTGGTTGGAAGGAGCAATTCATCCTATTACAGTAATTACGGATCACAAGAATCTGGCCTACTTGGAGTCGGCTAAGCGACTGAACCCAAGGCAGGCCAGATGGTCATTGTTTTTCACCAGATTTAACTTTATCGTCACTTACCACCTTGGGGTTAAGAACGTCAAGGCGGATGCTTTGTCACGTAGCTTTCCTGGGGGGGTGAGTTTAATGACCCTAGTCCCATTTTATCTGAAGGGGTAGTTATTTCCGCTCTTTATCCTGAGCTCAAGGCCATGGTGTTGGAGGCACAGAGGATGCTCCGGACTCTTGTCCTCAGGGGAAATTGTTTGTTCCCCCCGAATTACGTCACAAGGTGTTTGAGGAACATCACTGTGCGGTGCTTGCTGGGCACCATGGGAGCAGATCGACTATCGATATAATCTCTCGCAGATTCTGGTGGCTGGGGTTGCGTAAGTGTATTGAGGACTATGTGTCAGCCTGTGGTACCTGTGCACGTGCTAAGGTGACACATACTCGGCCTTTCGGATCTCTGCTTCCATTGCCCATCCCGTCCAGACCTTGGACCCATTTGTCCATGGGTTTTATCACGGATTTACCGAATTCTTCAGGAAAGATCGTGATTCTGGTGGTTGTCGATCGTTTTAGTAAAATGGCACACTCTATTGCATTACCTAGTCTACCCAATGCTAAAACTATTGCGCAGGTGTTTGTCGACAACATCGTGAAACTACATGGCATTCCCTCTGATGTGGTGTCCGATAGAGGGACTAAGTTTGTTTCCAGATTCTGGAGAGCGTTCTGTACTCGTCTGGGTGTACAATTGTCCTTCTCTTCGGCTTTTCATCCTCAGTCGAACGGACTGACGGAGCGCACTAATCAGAATCTGGAGACTTACTTGAGATGTTTTGTTTCAGAGAATCAGGAAGAGTGGTCTTCATTTTTGTCGTTAGCTGAGTTTGCTATAAATAACCGTAGACAGGAATCAACTGATAAGTCGCTGTTTTTTGGGGCATATGGGTTCCATCCACAGTTTGGTACATTTTCTGGTGCTCATAATTCCGGCATTCCTGAGGAGGAACAATTTTCCTCTTCTTTGTCTTCTATTTGGCGGAAAATCCAAAATAACCTGGAAAAGATGGGCAACAGGTATAAGCGTGTGGCTGACAGGAGAGGTATGAGTGGTCCGGACCTGAGAGTGGGTGATTCTGTGTGGCTGTCTACAAGAAACATTAAACTTAAGGTACCTTCTTGGAAGTTGGGACCAAGATTTATTGGTCCATATGAGATCACTGCCATTGTAACCCCTGCTTCAATAAGTTTTTTTTGGGGGGCAACTGGTATATCACACCAGTAGAAATTATTTGTTTTAATGGCGTTTGTCACTATCGGAAGCTGAGATTACGAAGAAAAACGGCAAACAAATGCTGCACTACCCAAATATACTATATAGAAAGCATATAATTGGTATATCACACCCCCGCTTCAATCAGATTTTTGGGGGGCAACTAGTATATCACACCAGTAGAAATTATTTGTTCCAATAGCGTTTAGCACTCTGTGTAGCTGCAGTATCGCAGCAGAACCGCACACAACTGCTGCACAATACAAATGCAATATAATTTACTTTCTATGTTAGAAAGTATATTATAAGTATATTACATTCCTCAGTAAGTCACACCTATCGATAGCACACCTATACCAGTTCTTAAAAGGACTTTTGTGGCTCTATTAGCTAGCATTTGATGTCCCTAACAGTGTCCCTGCTCCACACAGCAACCTCTCCCTACACTGGCAAAAGACTGATTGTAAAATGGCAGCCAGATCGAGTTTATTTATAAGGTAGGGAGTATGTCCATGTGCTGAAACATCTCAATTGGCTGTCCTGTACCACCTGATGGATGTGTCATGGGTCAAAGTTCTTCACAATGTAAAAGAATATGGCGCCGGCGGACATCGCCATATGTTCGCCCGTTCGGCGAACTGCAAACTAGCGAAGTTCACCGCGAAACGACCGCCGGGCAAACTGCAAGGCCACCTCTACCTGACACCACCAGCAGACTATCGGAGCCAAGTCCGCCGTGGGTACATCCCGGGAGGGTTTTATCGGCTCAAATCTCCAGGCCTGGGGTGGAGATTTCCGGGACTTGCTATCCCCCTCCCGGCAGAACCCTCATTTAGATTCCTGATATCTTCATAGCATTCCACCAGATCAACCATCTCAAGGGCATTGCCAGGAGACACCTGGCCGATCCAGTGCTGGAGAGGGTATGGCAAAGCCCTCCAGAACATATTGGCTAACAGATGATCCAACATAGCAGTGGGACTCAGCACATCAGGCTATAGCCATTTTTGCAAGAGGTGAAGTAAGTTAGAATACTGGGGTCTTGCAGGCTCAGCCGGGTTGAACCCCCACTGATGCACCTACTGGGCCCGGACCAACACATTCACCCCCACTCTTGCCGGAATCTCACCCTTGACTTTCCTGTAGTCGGCCACTTGATCGTCCGGCAAGTCTAAATACACCCGCTAGGAATCGGGGCCAGGAACCTAGCGACGACTTCAGCCCACTGGTCACGGGGTAGCTTTTCCGGGCATCGTGGACGCTCGGTGTTGCTCCTGCTGTCTGCAAAGCAATTATGTGTTGTAGCAGCAATTGGTTAGTCTCCTGCTGCTGCATATTAGCCTCGCGTTGCTGCAGGTTTGTCTCTCACAGCTGCAGATTAGCCTCCATTAGGGCCTTCACAACAGCCTCCATTTTGTTGTGTGGCACTGGTTGTAATACAGCTGGATTAATTTACGACATACATCCGTGCCTGAAAAATGCAGAAACCAAAAATATCACTGCTCTTGCCCGCATCCTCAACCAATTGTGGGGTTTCGCTATGGTAGACAGGATTAGTGGATGCAGTATAGAGGCAACAACAAGTTCTTTGGAACAGTTCAGTGTTTTATTCACACTTTAGGCAAGTGACAAAACAAGCAGTCATAAACAAGCAAAGTCACCTTGCGGTGTTGGTGGTAATTCGCACCATGCAGCAATTCTGCCTCAAAGACTCCTTGAGTATAGCAGCACCAACCCGTTTTTACACCAAACAGGTAGCAAGCCTTCATCCAGACACAAGGCTCCCAGATCCCAACACAGAGACCTCGCTTCTGAGCCCAGCTGCCTATTTAAGGACAGCCAGGTGCTGCCAAAACCCAGAATGGCACTTAAAATCCGGTCCGGTATTTGACCTCACCTGGCTGTAAATCAGCCCAGCAGCACATGCTGGGAGGAAAATATCTGTTTTCCCAGACCAAACCTATCACTGTGTCACAGTGGGCACCCGCACCCTGGAAAAAGTCTAAAGCATACCGATATGCCTTAGACTTTTTCTGCTATTCATCAGCGCAGGGCACACTATGAACAGCACAGGCAGCGCACTGAATGCAGGCAGGCTATTATAGCTAAATGATAAAGTACATGGAAGATATACCATATTGGACTGTAGTATTCAGTTTAGATTTCTGCGTTGGCACTTTGCAGTAAAGACAGTTGCAAGAAAAAGTATGTGAACCCTTTGGAATGATATGGATTTCTGCACAAATTGGTCATAAAATGTGATCTGATCTTCATCTAAGTCACAACAATAGACAATCACAGTCTGCTTAAACTAATAACACACAAATAATTAAATGTTACTATGTTTTTATTGAACACAGCATGTAAACATTCACAGTGCAGGTGCAAAAAGTATGTGAACCCCTAGACTAAAACTCACTGAAAAAAGAGGCCTAAACGGGTGAAAATGCTCCAAACCCAGACACTGTGGCGTGTCTATAACCGGGGGAGCAATTCCTCCGCATGCGGTCCGCAGACATCGGCAATCCCCAGCAAAAAAATTAGTACAATGGAGGATGCCGGTGCGGACCGCATGCACCACAAGAACATCTTACACAAAATGATACATTGTGCAGATGAAAAAATATACATACACAATTCACTGAAAAACTGAACAAAAATGATACGCAACTGACAATACTAGCTAATTCCTCAGGCCGATGTTAAAAGCTGAGAACTTTGCCAATATCTTCCAGTCAGAAACATATCGGAGCACCTCATGCACCACATCACGGTGTCTCAGCACGCATGGGGTCCTACCACTAAACTGCCCGTGATGTGTGAACAGGGTCTGAACAGTGCAATTAACTCACAGCCAGACTCTCACATACCTCCATAGTGGTATCACAAATGCATTGTGAGGTAGGATAAAGCTGTGAGCCGCACCCACAACAGACCATGTGACACAGAAGCTAACAGGTGCAAAAGAATGTTACCAACAATATAAAGTAGCACATTCCATACACAAAAGGACACAAAATGACAAAAAAAAAATGGGTGAAAATGCTCCAAACCCAGACACTGTGGCGTGTCTATAACCGGGGGAGCTATTCCTCCACATGCGGTCCGCAGACAACGGCAATCCCCAGCAAAAAAATGTGTACAATGGAGGATGCCGTTGCGGACCGCATGCACCACAAGAACATCTTACACAAAATGATACATTGTGCAGATGACAAAATATACATACACAATTCACTGAAAAAAATACACCAAAATTATACACAACTGACAATACTGATACACAACTGACAATACTAGCTAATTCCTCAGGCCGATGTTAAAAGCTGAGAACTTCCAGTCAGAAACATATTGGAGCCCCTTATGCACCATGTCACGGTGTCTCACCACGCATGGGGTCCTACCACTAAACTGCCGGTGGTGTGTGAACAGGGTCTGAACAGTGCAATTAACTCACAGCCAGGCTCCTAGACTAATGACATCTCCAAGAGCTAATTGGAGTGAGTTGTCAGCCAACTGGAGTCCGATCAATGAGATGAGATTGGAGGTGTTGGTTACAGCTGCCCTGCCCTATAAAAAACACACACCAGTTCTGGGTTTGCTTTTCACAAGAAGCATTGCCTGATGTGAATGATGCCTCACACAAACAAGCTCTCTGAAGACATACGATTAAGAATTGTTGACTTGCATAAAGCTGGAAAGGATAATAAAAGTGTCTCCAAAAGCCTTGCTGTTCATCAGTCCACTGTAAGACAAATTGTCTATAAATGGAGAAAGTTCAGCACTGCTGCTACTCCCTAGGAGTGGCCATCCTGTAAAGATGACTGCAAGAGCACAGAGCAGACTGCTCAATAAGGTGGAGAAGAATCCTAGAGTATCACCTAAAGACTTACAAAAGTGTCTGGCATATGGTAACATCCCTGCTAATGAATCTACGATACATAAAACACTAAACAAGAATGGATTTCATGGGAGGATACCACAGAGGAAGCCACTGCTGTCCCAAAAAAAAAATTGCTGCACGTTTACAGTTTGCACAAGAGCACCTGGATGTTCCACAGCAGTACTGGCAACATATTCTGTGGACAGATGAAGCCAAAGTTGAGTTGTTTGGAAGAAACACACAACACTATGTATGGAGAAAAAGAGGCAAAGCACACCAACATTAAAACCTCATACCAACTGTGAAGTATGGTGGTGGGGGCAAAATGGTTTGGGGCTGCTTTGCTGCGTCAGGGCCTGGACGGTTTGCTATCATCGAAGGAAAAATGAATTCCCTAGTTTATCAAGACATTTTGCAGGAGAACTTAAGGCCATCTGTCCACCAGCTGAAGCTCAACAGAAGATGGGTGTTGCAACAGGACAACGGCCCAAAGCATAGAAGTAAATCAGCGACAGAATGGCTTAAACAGAAGAAAATATGCCTTCTGGAGTGGACCAGTCAGAGTCCTGACCTCAACCCGATTGAGATGCTGTGGCATGACCTCAAGAAAGCGATTCACACCAGACATCCCAAGAATATTGCTGAACTGAAACAGTTATGTAAAGAGGAATGGTCAAGAATTACTCCTGACCGTTGTGCACGTCTGATCTGCAACTACAGGAAACGTTTGGTTGAAGTTATTGCTGCCAAAGGAGGTTCAACCAGTTATTAAATCCAAGGGTTCACATACTTTTTCCACCTGCACTGTGAATGTTTACATGGTGTGTTCAATAAAAACATGGTAACATTTAATTCTGTGTGTGTTATTAGTTTAAGCAGACTGATTGTCTATTGTTGTGACTTAGATGAAGATCAGATCAAATTTTATGACCAATTTGTGCAGAAATCCATATCATTCCAAAGGGTTCACATACTTTTTCTTGCAACTGTATGTGGGTTTTGGGTTATAGTTTGGGCACTCAGTCTGTAAAAGGTTCACCATCACTGCACTAAAGGTTTATGGATAGGGCTGCACACAGGTCATTTGGGGGTGCTTTATTTTGCTTGGGGGTTATTTTTGTACTGCGTGATTTGTTTTGTATGCCTAAAACTAAAAAGTATATGAATTTAAACAAAAAATTTTAAGACACACTAAAGCCAGAATCCTAACAAAAAACCACAACATTATCTCCTTATTTGTCTTTTGTTATATGTTCTTGTTGCATCAGATATCACAATTATAGACAATGAAATATAAAACAGAAAAACAGTGTACTCTTGTCTCAGGCTGCAGCCATGTAGTATATACAGTACATAGTACCAGCCATAGTACATACAGCTGAATAGCTAATCTGCCTAGTTATGCAGTGATGACTCACTACACTACATAACTGAGATTTGCCTTTCAGCAGCTTTGGAAAGTAGCATGTAGCGGTATGCTGGTGATCAAATTACTTCAGTGTCTTGAAAAAGTATTCATACTCCTTGAACTTACCCACATTTGTTCACGTTGCACCAACAAACTAAAATGTAATTTCTTGTTTTTTTATGTCATAGACCAGGGGTGGGGAACCATCGGCCTGCGGGATTATTTTTATGTGGCCCCAGGCCCCCTGCCAGAACATATTGTGATAATGCTAATGACCGCTTCTATTATGGAAGCGCTCATTAGCATGCGGGAGGCTGTCCTCACCTTCCCTGGTCTTCTTCTGGCTCCGCTCTGTGTCCTGACACATAGAGTGTCAGGATATAGTGCACGTAGAACCGCACTATGTGCGCTATCAGGTCACAGTACAGCGTGGCAGGAAGAAGACCAGGGAGGGTAAGTGAATCTGCCAAGTGGCAGTGCCGTCCGGGGCTCGGAAAGGTAAGTTTATTTTTATTTATTTTAAGTGTCTCATCTGAGGTTTGACTGGGGCTGATCTGAGGATGGGGAGGGTCTGATGGGGGTCTGATCTGAGGCTGGGGGGTCTGATCTCAGGATGGTGGGTCTGATCTGAAGCTGGGGGGTCAGATGAGGGTCTGATCTGAGTCTGGGGGGTCTGATCTGAGGCTAGGAAGGGTCTGATCTGAGGTTGGGAGGTCTGATTGGGGTGTGATCTGAGGCTGGGGGTCTGATCTAAGGCTGGGGAGGGTCTGATCACGGTCTGATCTGAGGCTGATGTAGGCTGGGGGGGTCTGATAGGAGGCTGATTTGAGCTGATGTAGGTGTAGGGCAGATCTGAGGCTGAGAAAGGGACAACGGCAGAGACAGTTGCGAAGAAAGAGGCAGGGACAGTGACACCGAGAGTGAAAGCTTGGTGAACCCCTCTCTGGACCCCTCTGGGTTTAGCTTGACTGCCATTAATGCCAAATAAAGAACTAAATACAGGTCCTTCTAAAAAAATTAGCATATTGTGATAAAGTTCATTATTTTCTGTAATGTACTGATAAACATTAGACTTTCATATATTTTAGATTCATTACACACAACTGAAGTAGTTCAAGCCTTTTATTGTTTTAATATTGATGATTTTGGCATACAGCTCATGAAAACCCAAATTTCCTATCTAAAAAAATTTGCATATTTCATCCGGCCAATAAAAGAAAAGTGTTTTTAATACAAAAAAAGTCAACCTTCAAATAATTATGTTCAGTTATGCACTCAATACTTGGTCGGGAATCCTTTTGCAGAAATGACTGCTTCAATGCGGCGTGGCATGGAGGCAATCAGCCTGTGGCACTGCTGAGGTGCTATGGAGGCCCAGGATGCTTTGATAGCGGCCTTAAGCTCATCCAGAGTGTTGGGTCTTGCGTCTCTCAACTTTCTCTTCCCAATATCCCACAGATTCTCTATGGGGTTCAGGTCAGGAGAGTTGGCAGGCCAATTGAGCACAGTAATACCATGGTCCGTAAACCATTTACCAGTGGTTTTGGCACTGTGAGCAGGTGCCAGGTCGTGCTGAAAAATGAAATCTTCATCTCCATAAAGCTTTTCAGCAGATGGAAGAATGAAGTGCTCCAAAATCTCCTGATAGCTAACTGCATTGACCCTGCCCTTGATAAAACACAGTGGACCAACACCAGCAGCTGACATGGCACCCCAGACCATCACTGACTGTGGGTACTTGACACTGGACTTCAGGCATTTTGGCATTTCCCTCTCCACAGTCTTGGCACCTTGATTTCCGAATGACATGCAACAGTCCAGTGCTGCTTCTCTGTAGCCCAAGTCAGGCGCTTCTGCCGCTGTTTCTGGTTCAAAAGTGGCTTGACCTGGGGAATGCGGCACCTGTAGCCCATTTCCTGCACACGCCTGTACACGGTGGCTCTGGATGTTTCTACTCCAGACTCGGTCCACTGCCTCCGCAGGTCCCCCAAGGTCTGGAATCGGTCCTTCTCCACAATCTTCCTCAGGGTCCGGTCACCTCTTCTCGTTGTGCAGCGTTTTCTGCCACACTTTTTCCTTCCCACAGACCTCCCACTGAGGTGCCTTGATACAGCACTCTGGGAACAGCCTATTCGTTCAGAAATTTCTTTCTGTGTCTTACCCTCTTGCTTGAGGGTGTCAATGATGGCCTTCTGGACAGCAGTCAGGTCGGCAGTCTTACCCATGATTGCGGTTTTGAGTAATGAACCAGGCTGGGAGTTTTTAAAAGCCTCGGGAATCTTTTGCAGGTGTTCAGAGTTAATTAGTTGATTCAGATGATTAGGTTAATAGCTCGTTTAGAGAACCTTTTCATGATATGCTATTTTTTTTAGATAGGAATTTGGGGTTTTCATGAGCTGTATGCCAAAATCATCAATATTAAAACAATAAAAGGCTTGAACTACTTCAGTTGGTGTGTAATGAATCTAAAATATATGAAAGTCTAATGTTTATCAGTACATTACAGAAAATAATGAACTTTATCACAATATGCAATTTTTTTTTGAAGGACCTGTATATAACATTCTCAACTTAAAAATTAGACTACTATATGTGGTCAAAATGGTGCCTGTACTATTTGTTATATATAGTGCAGGCGCCATTTTATTCTGCAAAAATACAGCGCTCTAGATTTTATTAAATTAAAGCTCAATTTCTGTAACTTACCCCTAAGTAAAAATTTTAAATAATTAAAAATCTGGAATGTTTGGTGTGCATTTGAATCCAGCCCCATTTACTTTGATACCCCTAAATAAAATCCAGGGTTAACAACTGCCTTCAAAAGTCAACTAATTCGTAAATAGAGTCCACCTATGTGTAGTTTATTCTCAGTATAACTACAGCTCTTCTGTAAAGACCTCAGAGGTTTGTTAGTGAACATTAGTGATCAAACAGCATCATGAAAACCAAGGAACATCAGACAGGTCAGGAATAAACTTGTGGAGAAGTTTAAAGCAGGGTTAGGTTATAAAACAATATCCCAAGTTCTGAACATCTTATTGAGCACTGTTCAATCCATCATCCAAAAAATGGGAGAATAGCATCACTGCAAACCTAGCAAGACATGGGAGTCCATATAAACTGACAGCCCAGGCAAGGAGAGCACTAATTAAAGGGAGTCTTTCACCTAAACTGACCATTATAGAACACTAACACCATGATCTGCATTATAGTCCCCATATTGGAATGCTACTTACCGTATAGCTATCTGTCGCGTATTTTCGCTAAAAAACACTTTTATTCAATATGTTAATTAGGTTTTGAAGGTGCCCAGGGTCCTCGTCGCTTTTCATATGAAACCGCTCCCCTTTTATCCCTTTGGCCCGCCCTAGGTTCTTCAGAAATCCAGCACCGTTCACAAGATTCGCTGCGCCTGCACACTTTATTCCCCATTATAGGCAGAGGCACAAGGCCGGCTGGATGTACGCATTAAACACTCGATGGACAGCTATACGGTAAGTAGCATTCCAATATGGGGACTGTAATGCAGATCATGGTGTTAGTGTTCTATAATGGTCAGTTTAGGTGAAAGACTCCCTTTAAAGAAGCAGCTGAGAGGCCTATGGTCACTCTGGAGCAGTGATGGCCAGTTCGCAGTGTTCGCCGATGAACACATGCGATCTGCTATCTTTATTCCCAAGTCCGGTGATGCAGAGGTAAGTCCTTACCTGTGCCTGCGCCGCGAGCCGCTCTGAAACACATGCGGTCACTGGGAGCAGGCAGTTTCGAGAATAGCCCGATGAAGGCTGTTCTCGGAACTGCCTGCTCCCGGTGACCGCATGTGTTTCAGAGCGGCTCGCGGCACAGGTAAGGACTTACCTCTGCATCGCCGGGCTTGGGAATAAAGATGGCAGATCGCAGATGTTCGTCTGCGAACTGGCCATCACTGCTCAGGAGGAGCTGCAGATATCCAGAGCTCAGGTGGGAGAATATATCCACAGGAAACCAGTCATGTACTCCACAAATCTGGTCACAAGCCATGTAGGTAGCAAAGCAAACATTTGGAAGAAGGTGCTCTGGTCAGATGAGACCAAAGTGGAAAGACAAAACACCATGTATGGAAGAAAATTAACACTGCACATCAATCTGAACACACCATCCCCACTGTGAAACATGGTGGTGGCAGCATCAGGCATGCTTTTCTTCAGTAGGGACTGGGAAGGTGGCCAGAGTTGATGTGAAGATGGATGACACTAAATACAGGGCAATACTGGAGGAAAACTTAGTAGAGGCTGCAAAAGACTTTAAACTAGAGTGGTAGTTTACCTTCCAGCAGGACAATGACCCTAAACATACAGCCAGAGCTACAATGGAATGGTACTTTAGATCAAAGCATAGTCATGTGTTAGAATGGCCCAGTGAAAGTCAGCTTGGGTCTGAGCTGAGGTTTTATTGGAGTCTTATTAACATTGGGGGTCTTATTGGGACTGTCAGCTGAGATATGATTAACATTAACGAAAAATATTTTTTCTTATTGTCCTCCTCTAAAACCTAGGTGCGTCTTATGGGCCGGTGCGTCTTATAGTGCGAAAAATATGGTACATTTTCTTAATTTTTACTTCACACATATTACTTTGCATTGGTCTATCACAAAATCCTAATAAAATACATTTAAAGGGGTTATCCAATCCTAAAAAAGCCCCTCCATATGCTGGGCCCCCCACGCTGAATATTTTTACCCCGCGCCGCTTCTGGTCCCCGCACCATCGCTGCTGCTTCTCCCCATGCCCAGATGTAAACATGAAAACATCCGGTATCGGGGAAGGGGGGGGGGCAGCAAATGGCAGGTGGGGACGGGAACGAGCCTCCCTAACGTCATCCGAGATGCTAGGGAGGCTTGTCCACGTCCCCGCCTGCCATTGGTAAGTATATTCCATAAATATGGATATCGTCCATCTGTGATCACATTTTTTTTGCAGTCCCATTGACTTCTATAGGTTTTAAGTCTTCATTTTGAGGACATGTTCTGTCTTTTGCGGAACTGACATGTGGACGTGAAAAACATGATTGATGTCACCCGTGTGCTTTCCACGTCTGCATGTAATTTCTGAAAAAGAATAAATCCTATTCTGGTCCTAAAAATGCAGACCTCAAACCCATAGAAGTCAATGGGACTGCAAAAAATGCAGATCACAGACAGACGGTATCCTTATTTAGCAGATCCATGACTTGCAGACAGCAAAACAGATGCAATAGTAGGGTTGCTGCGGGTATCGAAATTTCAATATTCAATCAATACTTTTGTCCCGGTATCGATACAATACCGTGATTTCCATTTTTTCTATACTAGGCTGCGCTGCTATTATCATTGGTGGCGCAGTGCGCCCACCCCCCTCAATCCCCCAGTATTAAAATCATTGGTGGCAGTGGCCACAGGATCCCTTCCTCTTCTCATTGGTGGCAGTGGCTACAGGGTTCCCTCCCCTTCTCATTGGTGGTGCAGTGGCAGCCTCTGATTGGAGCCCCAACAGTGTAATCCTGGGGCTCTGCCATGGTAATCTCCTGCTGCTGTGTGTACTATGCATAGAGCAGCAGGGAGAGTGTGAGGCCCTATTCACCCTGATAGAGCTCTATCAGGGTGAATAGGAGAAGAGATCAAAAGATGCCAGGTTCTAGCCCCTAAGGGTGAAAATAGTTATTAAATTAAAAGTAAAAATTAAAAAAAGTTTAAAAACCCCCCCACCAAAATATTAAGTATAAATCACCCCCTTTCCCAATTTTACATATAAAATATATAAACAATAAATAAATAAACATATCACATATCGCCACGTCCGAAAAGTCCAAACTATTAAAATATTAAAAAAATCTATGCGGTAAACTCCGAAACAGAAAAAAATCTAAAATAAAAACTGCCCGATTCGCCATTTTTTAAAATTCAGAATGCACGTGGCTTTTTTGGCATTTTATTTTTTTCACGTGGTATCGAATGGTATTGAGTATCGCAATACTTTTTTATGGTATCGAAAGCGAATAAAAAATTTGGTATCACAACAGCTCTATGCAATAGTGTGATGAGGCATAATCTTATCTCTCTTGGTCTGGCCTGCATTTTGGGGGGTCAGCCATAGGCATCAATAGGGCCCCCATAAAGGTGACATCCACAGCGCCCCCATAACAGTGGCATCCACAGCGCTCACATAACGGTGACATCCACAGTGGCCCCATAACAGTGACATCCATGGTGCTCCTATAACAGTGACATCCACAATGGCCCCATAAGTGACATCAATGATGCCACCTACAGTGTGCCATAACAGTGACATCCACAGTAGCCAACATAACATTGATATCCACAGTGCTCCCATAACGGTGACATCAACAGGGGATATATTGTGTCGCATTGTGAGTTCTGCACCTTAAAAAAATAAAAATATTCTTTTGTGGGGACTTGAACCTATAACCATCTGCATGAAAAGACAATACTCTAACCACTGAGCTATATAGCTTAATATTAAAATACAGGAAATATTTTCTGGTTAAAAACCTCAGTATATGTGTCTTTTGTATGATGTATTCACATGTAGTAGAAATATCATTTGATATTTTGTCAGTAACTGCCAAAAAAATTATGGCACATACTAAATTAAAATAAACACAAAACTGTCCTTTATAGAAGGAGAAAAATTGAAATAATGGAAGTGCTATCTCCATCAAATGACTGAAATTATTGTAGACTTTCAAACTTGTCAGTGAAGAAACTTTTTTCACCCATAAAGTGGCACAGAGCGACGTTTCGTCTCATACATGAGCCTTTCTCAAGCATTGGTACAAAGTGAACAGCAAACTCATAAGGCCTTTTCGTTTTGCAGGACGTTTTTTGCGTTCCGTATACGGAACCATTCATTTCAATGGTTCTGCCAAAAAAACGGAATGTATTCCGTATGCATTCCGTTTACGTATTTCCGTTTTTCCGTTCCGTTAAGAGATAAAACATGTCCTATTATTGCCCGCAAATCACGTTCCGTGGCTCCATTCAAGTCAATGGGACCGCAAAAAAAACGGAACACATACGGAAATGCATTCGTATGTCTTCCGTATCCGTTCCGTTTTTTGCGGAGCCATCTATTGAAAATGTTATGCCCAGCCCAATTTTTTCTATGAAATTACTGTATACTGTATATGCCATACGGTAAAACGGAAACGGAAACACAACGGAAACAAAAAATGGAACAACGGATCCGTTTAAAACGGACCGCAAAACACTGAAAAGGCCATACGGTCGTGTGAAAGAGGCCTAAAGGTGTATCAATTAAAGTGATCAGTGACATTACATAATTGATGATAAGTGAAAAAGTCATATATAAAAAACATATCATCTCCATAAATTATCAAATATGGACACTACACAATAAAGTGACAAAGTGCATTCAAGGAATAAAATATACAGTACATTACATAAAAACCATGCAAGTGCATAATTAAATTCATCTGTATCAAATAGGTGTATAATCAGTGCATATATACGTCATCAGTGAACATGTAAGGGGGAGGAGAAGACATGTTCGTACCTGGATGAACGATGGCGCCCACATACACCATCGAGCAAATCAGCGCATTCAGAAATTACCATTGTGCATGTCCCGGGTGCATTACATCATCAAAGAGTGCTGGATAGAAGAGCACCTGCGACGCATGGTCACCATCCTATGACCCGAACGGCGCCTGCGCACAGCATTGATCACACGTAACATGTTCCTAAACCATTGACTATCGGCAAGATAGAACGATGCATGCATGTCACAACTCCCTCAGCAAAAACTTCCATATTTGAAAAGGGATCGTTGCCAATCATCCTTGAACATCTTTCCTAAATAAATGAATCGCGTGATGGTCGCAATGTGCTCACAAATTCAAAGCGCTAAAGTAGAATTGTGACTATGGGTTAATCCTAGTCTTTAGCAGGTCAGATGAGCATTCATCCCTTCCAGGACGAATTGCCCACCCACACAGGGGTCCCCGAGTGGTGACAACACGTCAATGTCAGCACCACCACGGGTCCTCATCCTGCTAGATATCGTGACTAAGAGGGTTCTCCTCTATAGGCTGCTCCAGTTACGCTTTAAAAAGCTATTTGCTATAAGAGAATATGCAAGGGATCCTGTTGCGTAAAAAACTAAAAAGTACAGTATATACTACTTTCTCACTTGTAATGTTCAATAAACAACATATTCCTAGAACAAAAGAGAAACTCTCTTGCAATGCAATCGGGACATGTAAAAAAACTCTTTGTTAAAAAAGGGGCATTGTTATTCATTGTGGGTTTTTCATCCAACTTCCAGGCACGATCCTTGTCCATAAAAAATCTTCTCCAAAATGTGTTTTAGGGTCTAGAAAAAATAAAAATAAAATTAATGTAAATAATATACATTGTTAGTACTACGGTACAGAAAAAAACAACTTTTTTTTTTACCAATAAACTTGTCTCTCACAAGTAGGAAGCTTCACATACAATACAGGGAAATATGGGCAAGCCAACCAATCCTCACACCATAGCACCATATCATTAGGATGAAGACTATTTAAAGTTTGGATCCATAGAGAAGTATTGTCATGTATTGGAAAGGGGATCAGACCCCCAAAAGTTGAAGTCACAGAGTGGGACAAAAAAAAGTAAAAAAAAAGTTTAAAAAAAAAGTTTTCCAAAGACAAAATTAAAAGTTTCAAGTAAAAAAAATACAAATATCCTTTTGCCAAAATAAATGGAAAGAAGAAAAAAGAAAAGTACACATATTAGGTATTTTCGCGTCCATATCGACCAGCTCTATAAAACTATCACATGACCTAACACTGTCAAAAAAATTAAATAAAAGCTTTGTTAAATAAACAATTTTATGGTCACCTTACATCACTAAAAGTGCAACACCAAGCGATCAAAAAGCCGTATACCCCCCAAAATAGTACCAATCTAACCATCACCTCATCCCGCAAAAAAAGTCTCTAACTAAGACAATCGCCCCCAAAAAATTAAAAACTGTGGCTCAGAATATGAAGACACTAAAACATTGTTTTTTTGTTTCAAAAATGCTGTTATTGTGTAAAACAGGTAAATAAAAAAGTATACGTATTAGGTATTGACGCATCCATAACAACCTATAAAAACCTATAAAAATACCACATGACCTAACCCCTCAGGTGACTACCGTAAAAAAAATAATAATAATAATAAAAGGTGTTAAAAAAAATGCTATTTTTTTGTCACCTTACATCACAAACAGTGTAATAGCAAGCAATTAAGTCATATGCACCCCAAAATAGTGCCAATCAAACAATCATCTTATCACGCAAAAATCATACCCTACCTGTGGCGAGGCCAACCTCGCCACTGGGTTTTGGAGGGGGCTGTTTGAAGGCCTCTTGCCTCAGGATTATGGCCCATGCTAACTTTTGAACCCCTGAACCTATTCCAGTGAATTTTGGATAGGTTTGTCCCCCAAGTTATACTGTTTAAATTGATGTAAGTTATATGTATGGACAATGTAACCTCACAAAGTTATAACAACTTATAATAAGTGTAACTTGTCAGCTTGGGAGGAATATGCTGGGTGTGGTTCTATTGTCCCATTGTCCCATTGTGTGTTTAAATGGTGATGTCTGTCCTGTTGTCTCCACATGTGTATTGGTGATCTCCCCTTTGTCCTGAGAGATAATTAGATTGTCTTCGGTCGTCTCCCAGGCAGAGAGGAGGAAACCATGATGCATTGTGGGGATATGTTGTATCTGTTCTGTGTTGCAGTCTCCCTTCTGGTCCTCTAGGGGGCGGGAACGATTGGTTGCTGTGTTTGCATTGTGTGTGTTGTGGGTTGCTGATTGGTTGGATTTCGGTACACCCTGTGGGCAGTACTATGTTTGGTTTTTATCAATAAAAGAGGCTGTACTTGAAGTGCAGTCAGAGTACTGCTGACCCTCAAGACGGAGCCTTGTCTCGTTATTGGGGGGATTCCCTGTATGCTGTTGGAGACTGATTGCCAGGAGTGTAAGCGGACTGTACGCTTTTCCTGTTCGTCTGCTGACAGCTATTTGCGAGGTTCCAGTTTGGAGTGTTATTTTGTATCCAGTTCGGGAGGCTGGTGTTCTGCAGTAGCTGTGCCTGTCTCTCTGAAAGAGGCATATCGCCTAAACGGATTTTAACCCCTTGTCTGCTGAAACCGTGCCGTTACACTACCTAAAACAATCGCCAAAAAACTGAAAAAACTATGGCTCTCAGAATACGGAGACACTAAAACATGATTATTTTTTTTACAAAATATGAAATCATTGTGTAAAACTGAAATAAATAAAAAAAAGTAGACATAGTAGGTATCGCCGGGTCTGTAATAACCTGCTCTATAAAAATATCACATGACCTAACCCCTCAGGTGAATACCGTAATAAAAAAATAAATAAAAATGTGTAAAAACAAAAGACATTTATTTCTCACCTTACATCACAAAAAGTGTAATAGCAAGTGATCAAAAAGTCATACGCACCCTAAAATAGTGCCAAAGGAGTGCTAAAAGAATGATAAGACCAGTCTGGAGTCCTGGTCTTATTATTTTAGCACTCCTGAAGAAGACCCTCGAAACGCGTTGAGCCACGTATTTTTAAAGTGATTGACCAGAAGCCACTTGTGTAGGCTGCGTTCAGTTATTTATATTTCTACATGCGATCCTGGCCGGGGAGGGAAAATAGTCCCAGGTGTCTTGAGTTTATCCTGGTGACTACTCCCCCTGTGAAGTGAGTGCACTTGATTTTATAATCTCCATTTTTTAACATCACCATTGGAGGGATTGTTGTTTTGTTTTCTTAAACTCTAAGCTCTTATCCCCTATTAGACCCTGGTGAAGGTCTTTTTATACATACAAAAAAGAACTAAATATAATCCTCATCACGAATAGTGACTAAGGGATTTGGGGCCTATTACGTGTTTTCTCTTCCTTTTAATGTGTGCGAAGGGTTCATCTTTCTCTCCGCATGGCCTCTATTATAGCTTAAAATTATCCCAGTGAAATCTGCTTTCCAAAAACCACATGGCGTTCCTTTCCTTCTGTGCAATGCCGTGGGCCATACAGCAGTTTACAACCACATATGGGGTGTTTCTGTAAACTACAGAATCAGGGCAATAAATATTCAATTTTGTTTGGCTGTTAACCCTTGCTTTGTTAGTGGCAAAAAATGTATTAAAATTGAAAATCTGCCAAAAAAGTTCAATTCTAAAATTTCATCTCCATTTTCTATTAATTGAGGGGTGTAGTTCCTAAAATTGGGTCATTTTTGGGTGGTTTCTATTATGTAAACCTCCCAAAGTGACTTCAGACCTGAACTGGTCCTTAAAAAGAGGGTTTTAGAAATGTTCTGAAACATTTCAAGATTTGCTTCTAAACTTCTAAGCCTTCTAATGTCCCCAAAAAATTAAATGGCATTCACAAAATGATCCAAACATGTAGTAGACATATGGGAAATGTAAAGTAATAACTATTTTTGGAGGTATTAGGCCTCATGCACACGGCCGTTGTTTGGGTCCTCATCCGAGCCGCCTTTTTTGCGTCTCGGATGCAGACCCATTCACTTCAATGGGGCCGCAAAAGATGCACACATCTATTACTCCGTTCTGTGGCCCAGTCAAAAAAATAGAACATGTCCTATTCTTGTCCGTTTTGCGGACAAGAATAGGCAATTCTTCAATGGGCTTCGGTTTTTTGCACATCCGCGGTTTGCGGACTGCAAAAAACGGAACGGTCATGTGCATGAGTCCTTACTATCTATTATAAAAGTAGAGAAATTGAAATTTGGTACTTTTTGTAAAAATAAAAATATATTATTTTTTTTGCTCAATTTTACCACTGTCATGAAGTACAATATGTGACGAGAAAACAATCTCAGAATGGCCTGGATAAGTAAAAGCGTTTTAAAGTTATAACCACATAAAGTGACACATGTCAGATTTGCAAAAAATGGCCTGGTCCTTGAAGTGAAATATGGCAGGGTCCTTAAGGGATTAAACAAATAATTTGTTGCATTTTTTATTACTGAGCTTTATCGCTCAGTGGTTAGAGTACTGGCCATTAGTGTAGAGGGTTGTGGGTTTAGCTAAAAAAAAATACACATTTTATTACAATATACAGTATATTTTCTTGCTTTTTTAAAAGAACAACATCTGTTGTGGAGCACCTTCTCTTTTGAGTGTGTTGTGACATTCCTCTGTTATTGCTCCTTGAAATGTATGACTAAATTGACATCGGGTGTTACCATTTCTCCTTGTGAAAGGGGTGTGCCTCTGCACAGTCTGGCACTGATTGGACAATGTCCGGGTGTGCATGGACACCCGCAACTGGGAACACCCAGATGTCAATTTATATGTAACTTCTGAAAGAAATAACAAAGGAACTGCATAATATAGAGTGATAAATAAAAGCTACAGAATGAGGAATACAAGTATATACTAAATCAGAAATGCACCACCTGTCTGAGGTATAATGCAAACGTGTGGACCCACTGCGCCACTGACTGGCTGTACTCTGGAGGGGCGTAACTAAGCAACTACGTGGTCTTCACTAGAGCCTCTGATGGTGAGGATAGGTTTGAGCCATTTGGGTAGTTGCCAGGTGCCACTCCAGAGCAGTCCCCGAGTCAGTGGCAGGTGACCAGGGGGGGGGGGGTCACAGTACCCAGTGCAAGCACCGAGGGGACGTCCGTGGCCAGGAGAATCCGGGTCTGGACAGGCAGCGGTCAAGAAAGGTCAGTAAGTGAAGTCTGAGGTCAGAGGCAGGCGGCAAACGGGCAAACAGGAAACTCTGGCATGGAACACAGATACCATAGTTAAGCTATCTACTGCCCGCGCTTGTCAGCACGGCGCATGGCGGCAGGGAAAGAGGGCTAACATGAGGTGCCATCTGAATGTAGGAAATTTTCCACATGCCCATTTCTGAGTGAGCCCTGACATTCTTCTATGACAGACATCCACTTAACAGTGTACCGGACACAGATGCTCCCCTACGGTGAGAAGTAAATTAGTACACAGCAGTTTAAAGTATGAAAATGAAGGAAGTATAAAAGGATTGTTCACATGGTGCAGTTTTTGCACTGGCTACAAAAATCAACCACAGAAAGCAAAATGTATAAAACCTGAAACTATCATTTAAAAAAAGAAGAAAAGAATATCAGATACATGGAAAATTAAGTGGTGAACTGCAGTGCTTTACGTACTGAGTGCCCTTGTGACCCCCAGTACATGGGCAGAACTATGAGGAAATTGAAAATATGCATTCAGGAAAACATTAGAAATATAAAGTCACTTCACTTCAAGAGGCCTAAAATTCACTTTGTTGGAGACGGTTAAAAATAAATGGAGAGGTGGCGATCCAATTGATCCAATTAAATATATTAATAAAAAAGGAGGTGGAGTGGATGTATCATTTAAATACGTTGCAGAATATGGGTATGAATATCGAGTTGGCTATCAAATCATGCTGTGTAGATTAGCAATACTCTCCGTTTCTTACCTTTTTCTTCGACTTCACCTTTACATCTGTTGAGAATGTCAAAAGATTATCTGGTGGTGTAAATGTACCGCCGATTACCCAAAGAACGAGCTAAAAGCTAGTAATTTGGGTAATTTGACCGTTTGTGCGGATGCAAAAATGATCATTTACTGGCAGCAGATGGTGCTCTGTAAAGACTATCTGCTTTTTGCAAACAAGTCAGTATGGGTAAGATCGCTGACATTAGCGATCACTCCTCCTCATACTCTGGAGATCGCTGCATGTAATAGCAGCGGTGTCTTCCACCAGCGAGCAGTCGATTGCCAGGAAGGATCGCTTCCTTCCCAACAATTTGCTGCTCTGTCGTACCGTGTAAAGGGACCTCAGTGTAGCACTGTTGCACGGGAAGTTTTATGAATGAAAATCCTTCCCCAGACTCTATTGGTTGATTAGCATTGATGTCAATCTCCCGATTGAGTGGAAAAGTCATGCAAATTTTTAAATGGGTTTAGTGCTGAATTTATAAGAAGTTTTTACATTAGAGAAGTTTTTATATTATTAACAATTAAGGAAGGTTTTTATTTAACGATGAGCGAACTAGTTCGTTACAAACCTTTTTGATGACAGGGAACCAGAACCTTTTCACCTTTGTTTCGGACAAATCCTGTAAAATGGTTTTTAGCACCATGATGACACTAAACTGTGTAAAGTAATTGACACGGAAGAGGACACTATACTGCTACAGATGGATCTGGATGGATTGGAGGCTTGGGCAGATAAGTGGCAGATGAGGTTTAACACTGACAAATGTAAGGTTATGCACATGAGAAGGAATAATGCAAGTCACCCGTACATACTAAATGGTAAAACACTGGGTAACACTGACATGGAAAAGGACCTAAAAATTTTAGTGAACAGCAAACTAAGCTGTAAAAAACTGTGTCAGGCAGCTGCTGCCAAGGCAAATAAGATAATGGGTTGCATCAAAAGGGGCATAGATGCCCATGATGAGCACATAGCACTACCACTTTACAAATCACTAGTCAGACTAAACATTGAGTACTATGTACAGTTCTGGGCTCCTGTGAACAAGGCAGACATAGCAGAGCTGCAGAGGGTACAGAGGAGTGCAACTAAAGTAATAACTGGAATGGGGGGACTACAGTACCCTGAAAGATTATCAACATTAGGGTTATTCTTTTTAGAAAAAAGACGACTGCGGGGAGATCTATTTACTATGTATAAATATATCAGGGGTGAGTACAGAGATCTCTCCCATCATCTATTTATCCCCAGGACTGGGACAAGGGGACATCCTCTGCGTCTGGAGGAAAGAAGGTTTGTACACAAACATAAAAGAGGATTATTTACAGTAAAAGCAGTGAGACTATGGAACTCTCTGCCTGAGGAGGTGGTGATAGTGAGTTCACTAAAAGAGTTCAAGAAGGGCCTGGATGTATTTCTGGAGTGTAATAATATTACAGGCTATAGCTACTAGAGATGAGTCGTTGATCCAGGTAGTTATTCTGATTGCCTGATTAGAGTCGGGAAGGAATTTGTTTCCCCTTAAGTGGGAAAAATTGGCTTCTACCTCACAGTTGTTTTTTTCTGCCTTCCTCTGGATCAACTTGCCGAACTGGATGGACAAATGTCTTTTTTCAGCCTTATATAATATGTTACTATGTCAGAGGGAAAAACCACAAGGGAGGAAGAAGTGGGGTGCTCACATGACCCTGAGAGGAAGTGGGGGAGGGCTTTCTCACAGACCGACAGGCAGCCTAGATAAGCCAATCAGAGCTGCAGCAGGCAGGGAGGTGACAAAGTAGAACGAGCAAAACATCATTCTGTGCTGGGCTGTAAATAAGGGTGGATGGGTCTGCCAGAAAAACTATCTTAGGGAGTCAGAGTGTCATGATCCCTCCCGTGACAGAGGTTAGCAGATCTGAGAGACTTGCATCACGTGAGGTTATCTGACAGCCTCTCGGTTTTCACTTTGCAGTGTTGTTGTTGGTGTGACCACACCTCTTGTTTCAGGTGTAGCTTGTGGTAATCACTGCTCCTCTATGTAGTCTGGACTCACACTTCTTACCATTTGGTTGATATTCTCTGCCTGGAGTTGAAAGAGCTGGTGTGTTGTCCTCATCTGAGTTGCTGCTCATCCATTTCTATATAAGATAAGTGTACTTCTCTTGGTATTCTGTTGCTCCCATTTGCTCGTCGCAATTCCTGGACTACCTACTCTCATCTTCAGGTTTTCGTATGGATCCTGGAAAGGTTTGTGCTGTGTTGAACTGGGATCAACTCAAAGATCTAAAAGTGCTAATGCGATTTTTGGGGTTCACCAACTACTACTGTAAATTTATTTTGAACTACTCGACGATTGTTAAACCTTTAACGGACATGACTAGGAAAGGTTCGGATATCTCAGTCTGGTCTGATAAGGCATTACAAGCCTTTTCAGCTGTGAAGGAATGTTTTGCTTCTGCTCCTATACTGATGCAACCTGAAGTGTCACAGCCTTTCATTATGGAAGTTGACATCTCAGAGGTAGGGGTAGGAGTAGTCTTGTCGCAGAGTCCTTCACCTAGTAAATGGTGCCCATTTGCTTTCTTCTTGAAGAAGCTCTCGGGTACCTGCCCAGCAAGACCATCCTGATCTATGAGGACATCAAACAGGCTCTGGTCAGGCAGTATAACTCAAAAGCTCATGAATTTGCAGCAGGGTTCTACCCAGATCTGGGCCGATCACATGCGGGCCCTGCTGAGAGCGGTCGACCAATGGACCACAGGATTGGAGCTCACCACCGTCCAGCAGCTGAAGGAGCTCATCGCCAGAGAGCAGTTCTTCTGGAATTGCCCGGAGGACCTACAGCAGTACTTCCGCGACCGGAAGCCAAAGGGGGCCTCCGCAACAGCAGCCCTGACCGATGAATACACCAACAACAGGACTTCAGATGCCGGGAAACCTGTCGGCTGGAGAGGGGGTAAGACGCACGCTGCACCTGCTACCCCTACCCTTAAGCCCGAGTGGGCACCAGCCCCTGCTACACTTTCCACGTCAGTGGGGGAACCCTGACTTTGCCACCTGTGTAAGCAGCCAGGACACTTCAAAGCCATGTGTCCCCAGCGCCCGAGGGACCCGTCCCAGTCGCCGACCCAGAAACCATCCACTGTGTTGTGTGTGGATGGGGGTGGTGGGAGGTCCCTTGACAATTTGCAACCGGTTACCGTGGGACAGGCCGTGGCCATGGGACTTGGAGACACCGGCGCTGAGATGACTCTAGTACGGCCTGAACTGGTGGCACACCATAATTTATTGCCCGGAGATCCCTTACTGTCTCCAGGATCGGAGGAGTAGAACCGTCGCTGCCCGTCGCCATGGTCTATTTGGACTGGGGCGCCGGTCGAGGAGTAAGGGAGGTGGGGGTATCCTCAAATTTCCCTGCCAGTGTTTTGCTGTGAACGGACCTGGGACGGCTTGTGTCTAAGTACGTGGCCGCTGACACCCCAAGGTCCGATCCCACAGAATGTGATGTCATGTTCACCCCTGTTGATACTGTTATTGTTCATAACATGCCTGTTGATGGGGATGTGGGGGTGGGGGATGTAATGTGAGCCTCTTCCCTCAAGGGAGGTTATTCACGCCAGCTGTGCTGAGGCCCCAGGGTGTGTGGCATGACTATGAAAATTGTAGATTCACACTGAAGGCATCAAAACTATGAATTAACACATGTGGAATTATATACATAACAAAAAAGTGTGAAACAACTGAAAATATGTAATATTCTAGGTTCTTTAAAGTAGCCACCTTTTGCTTTGATTACTGCTTTGCACACTCTTGGCATTCTCTTGATGAGCTTCAAGAGGTAGTCACCTGAAATGGTTTTCACTTCACAGGTGTACCCTGTCAGGTTTAATAGGTGGGATTTCTTGCCTTATAAATGGGGTTGGGACCATCAAATGTGTTGTGGAGAAGTCAGATGGATACACAGCTGATAGTCCTACTGAATAGACTGTTAGAATTTGTATTATGGCAAGAAAAAAGCAGCTAAGTAAAGGAAAACAAGTGGCCATCATTACTTTAAGAAATGAAGGTCAGTCAGTGCGATAAATTGGGAAAACTTTGAAAGTGTCCCCAAGTGCAGTCACAAAAACCATCAAGCGCTACAAAGAAACTGGCACACAGGCGGACTGCCCCAGGAAAGAAAGACCAGGAGTCACCTCTGCTGCGGAGGATACGTTCACCCGAGTCACCAGCCTCAGAAATCGCAGGTTAACAGCAGCTCAGATTAGAGACCAGGTCAATGCCACACAGAGTTCTAGCAGCAGACACATCTCTAGAACAACTGTTAAGAGGAGACTGTGTGAATCAGGCCTTTATGGTAGAATATCTGCTAGGAAACCACTGCTAAGGACAGGCAACAAGCAGAAGAGACTTGTTTGGGCTAAAGAACACAAGGAATGGACATTAGACCAGTGGAAATCTGTGCTTTGGTCTGATGAGTCCAAATTTGAGATCTTTGGTTCCAACCACCATGTCTTTGTGCAATTCAGAAAAGGTTAACGGATGGACTCTACATGCCTGGTTCCCACCCTCCCACCGTGAAGCATGGAGGAGGAAGTGTGATGGTGTGGGGGTGCTTTGCTGGTGACACTGTTGGGGATTTATTCAAAATTGAAGGCATACTGAACCAGCATGGCTACCACAGCATCTTGCAGCGGCATGCTAGTCCATCCAGTTTGCGTTTAGTTGGACCATCATTTATTTTTCAACAGGACAATGACCCCAAACACACCTCCAGGCTGTGTAAGGGCTATTTGACCATGAAGGAGAGTGATGGGGTCCTGCGCCAGATGACCTGGCCTCCACAGTCACCGGACCTGAACCAAATCGAGATGGTTTGGGGTGAGCTGGACCGCAGAGTGAAGGCAAAAGGGCCAACAAGTGCTAAGCATCTCTGGGAACTCCTTCAAGACTGTTGGAAGACCATTTCAGGTGACTACCTCTTCAAGCTCATCAAGACAATGCCAAGAGTGTGCAAAAGCAGTAATCAAAGCAAAAGGTGGCTACTTTGAAGAACCTAGAATATGACATATTTTCAGTTGTTTCACACTTTTTTGTTATGTATATAATTCCACATGTGTTAATTCATAGTTTTGATGCCTTCAGTGTGAATCTACAATTTTCATAGTCATGAAAATTAAAAAAACTCTTTGAATGAGAAGGTGTGTCCAAACTTTTGGTCTGTACTGTATATCAATAAAAATTACAGTTTTATACACTTCACACACCTCACTTTCTCCTTGTTTTCCATGAATTTATCTAGTGTGCCCTTAAGGCGATTAAATATATAATTTAATCTTGTGCTATCTTGTATCTCGATCACGAATCCCCACGTCCATGTGTTGGCCTAGTTATAAGCTACCGCCAGGTTGCTTTCTCACCCTATATAATCCCGTTTGCGGACCAGGTTTATATCAAACGAGAAGCTGGTGGCAGATACCCGGGCTGAGACGCGCTGTTTTCACTGCGGCAGTAATAAGGCTCTCTCAGCTTGTTGCATCTCTGTGCCCGTGTGGACAGGAGGCGTCTGTGTAAACTGTAGCAAGCTGATTTTAGCTGCTCCTCTGGAGGGCATAACGTCACGATTTTGTAACCCGTGACTATACCACGCTTCGTGAGCTCGACGTAGTTAAATTTTTTGTTTAAGTATAAGAGACTAGAAGAAGGGGGAAAAAAAGGCTGGAGGGAGGGGGAGCTGGGATGTAAGAGGTTTTGCGAGGATGCACCATCCCTGTAGACCATTACAAGGGGGGAGGGAGGGGGGGGTTGGTGGGGAAGAGGGAGTGATTTGCTTGTTGTTGCCCAGTGTCGCCCGGGGCGCTGTATTCGGCTTGACTGCGCTAACTTCTTAACGTTTCTCCTAGGGACATGAGATATCGGATCTTGGCTTGGAATGTGCGGGGCCTGGCCGATAGACTCAAAAGGTGTATGGTATTCGACCAAGTGGCCAGACACCTTATTCCAGATAATATGGCAAGGGTTAAAAAGAAATGGGCCTCATATGAATATCATGCCTGCCTGTCTACTTATTCGAGAGGTATAAGTGTTTATGTTCATAGGAATGTCGATTTAATCCCCTTGAAGCAGCAGGTTGATAAGGAGGGAAGGTATATTTTTTTGCATGCTAGATGGAATGGGGTTATTTGTATAATCGCATTTATTTATAACCCCCCCTTTTCGGCCGCTGTAATGATAAGTTTGGCAGAATTTATGAGTACTCGGCAGGGGTGTCCCACATTGGTGATGGGCGATTTCAATAATGTCATGGACATGGACAAAGCGTCTGCTTCAACCCATAAGATAGTTGGGGGAGCTACCCTATTAGCCAGGATGTCTCAAGAAATGGCATTGGTGGATGTATGGCGGTTTTTGTATGGAAACAAGAGGGAAAACTGTTTCAGTCGCACCTAACGATATGCCCCCATTGTCCAAGATGGGAATACCCCTTTAAACTATAGTCTGGCCCTCCAACGGTCTGAGGGACAGTGAACTGGCCCCCTGTTTAAAAAGTTTGAGGACCGCTGCTCTAGAGCAACAATTTAATTATCTCATATGGGGGAGAAAAAGGGTTAAAATCCGCCAGAAGTATCTATGGCTATCAGAAGAACAAGGCGGATTATCCGTTCCATATATGCAAGGATATTATTTGGCGGCGCAGATACAATGGTGTATGGGACAAAGATCTCCGATATTTATGCAGAAGCTAACAACGGAATTTGAGGGGATTCACCGAGACATATTTACAGTATTGGATTCAGTTTTTTTTGCTATAAAGGGAAGATCGTGCCCAATAAGCCACATGCTTCACTGCATGTGGAAGAAAACCAAAAAGATATTGGGCAGTAAGGGCTGTTTCACACGAGCGGATGCCGTGCGTGACATCCGAATGACAGCCAAGACCCGATGCAGACTGCAGAAGCACAGTGAGATAAAGTTGTCACTGTGATTTTGTAGTAAAGAGATCACAGAGAGGCACGGAGCATTATCGATCATGTTAATGCTCCGTGCTTCTGCAGTCTGCATCGGGTCTTGGCTGTCATTCACGGAGCGGATGTGACGCACGGCATCCGCTCGTGTGAAACAGCCCTAAAGAGGCAGCACCCCAGCAACATAGCTGGGTCTTTTAGCGGAACCCCCCCCCCCCCAAACAATATAATCAGGCTAGCTCCCAGAGCAAGCACTTATCCGCCTCCTCCATGGACACAGTCCTGTCGACAACAGCAGCAGGGCACAGCGTCGCTCCCACTCCTCCTTCCTCTTATCACATGTGTCAAGTCACGAGTTGCCATGCAGTGTTGTAGCGGATTGGCCTGGGTGAGAGTAACCACACAGGCGAACAGTTGTTAAAATGGATCAAGCAAACATACCGCTGTCAGCCCGCCGACTCCGACACGGCAAAGCCGTTAGCAACATTGGCTGCAACATCCTGGCTGCCCTGAACCGGGGGGGGGGTTGGAGGGGGGAATAACACATGCTCCCTGCATGGCCTTTTTGGTCCGCCCCGGGTGCCGGCTCTCAGGAGGGTGCCAGAAGCAATGAGCGCTTCCATCAATACAGATGGAAGCGCTCATTGCTGGAGTGCTGAGAGCTGTAGCCTGTCTTTCTCCGCTCAGCTCCCAGCGCTCCTCCCCTACTTCATGCCGGCGGCGCACAGAATGGCGAAGTAGGAAGACTTGTCCCTGCTCCACCATTCAGCCTGCAGGGGGCACAATGGGGATTATTACTGTAAAGGGGGCACAAAGAGGGCATTACAACTGTGAAAGGGGCACAGAGAGGACATAACTACTGTGAGGGGGCACAATGTGGGCATAACTACAGTGAGAGGGCACAATGTGGGCATAACTATTGTGAGGGGGCACACATCTGTACAAAACTACTGTGAAGGTTGTACAATGAGGGCAATACTAATGTGAGGGGGTACAATTTTTGAAATAATGGAAAGATTCAGACTCCAGCACTCACTTTTTGAAGTGTCAAGTTCTCCGTCTTTATTTAGCAATTGTGCACAGACAATACAGGGCTCAATTCTCTCTGGTGTAGGCTGTTGACGCGTTTCAAAAGGTTCTTATTCGTAACAGTGGTGTGCGTCTAGTGTTCTCAGGTATATATAGGAGCTCAGATGTGTGTAATTAGCGCTATAAGCACTCCCACTTTAAACCAAACCATATGGGGGGAGAGGGAACAGAATGGAACAATTCAGGTTCCACCCCTTTTGCGCAACACTTGTCTCTCATAAATATCACCTGGAGCACCAGATTCAATCCACTTTGGTATCTGACATGCAGAGATTTACATAGAAGTGTTTTAAAAGCAAACATGTTTCAATACATATGAATTAGCTTTTCTAACATAATAAAATTGTTATTATGTGACATGCAAATAAAATCATGAAAGTGAAATAAAAAGGCAGTGTGTAAAAAACTCTGCTTCATGGTCTGCTGCATTAAATAGGTATCCATTCACATTACAGTTGCGTTATTTATCATTTGAATTTTTTAGAAAATGCTACTGACATTTGATAGAAAATGTACATGGTTTTACATGATTACACAATATGCATTCCCGGAGGGGGGAAAAAAAAAAAAGAAAAAAGCAATTTTTAGTAGTTAGGGAATTAATCAATAAAAGTGTAAAAGTGCATGATTTCTCTTTTCATATTTAATCCCTTAGGATATCTTGTTTCCAATTTGAATATCCATTATACTTCTCTTAAATTAACTTGGTGTTTTATATCTCCTCCTCTTATGGGGGTTTTGACTTGTTCTATAGCATATGTCTTTAAATATTTGGGGCTGCGGTTGTGTTTTTCTATAAAATGTCTAGATATATTGACATACGAGGGGTTGTCTATATAGTTTAAATGTTCGAGAATTCTGTTTTTGAATTTTCTTGTAGTGCACCCTATGTACATTTTATCGCATTGCTCACACCAGATCACATAGACTACTGCTTTTGTGTTGCAATTGATATAGGACTTAATATTGTACGTCTGTGTGTGATCTGTGTTAGAGAAGGTTTTTGTATTTTGTACGTAGTTGCAGGTGCGGCATCGCTGACTGCCGCAGCGTGTGAACCCCTTGTATGTAAGCCAAGTATCTGTGTATGGACAATTTTCCCGTACAAACATGGACGGGGACAGAAAGTTTCCTATGTTTTTTTTTTTATACTATCCTACAGCCCTCTTTCAATACCATGTTAAGTATATTGTCTTCATAGAGTACCGGAAGGTATTTTTTTTATGACATTTTGAATTGTATTGTATTGACGGCTGTACGTCAGTACCAAAGTAGGTTGTAATACTTTATTTTTATTTTTGTTTTTATTTTTATTGGCGTTTCTTTGCTCTTCCTTCGTACTTGTGGATTTAATATTACCTTCTAGTCTGACAGACTGCTTCAGCTGGTTTCGTGTCACTTGGTTTTTGGGAGTATTTGTATTTTCATTATTTTTATTTCTAAATAGTAGGGATTTCCTGGGTTTGTTCTTTGCTATTTGGAAGCCTCTAAAAATCATCCATTCAGGATATTTTCTTTCTAGAAGACGTTGCCATATTATATGACATTCCTTTTTAAAGGCTTCTATTGTATTGCAATTTCTCCTGGCCCGTATAAACTCTCCTACTGGGATAGATTTAATGGTATGGTAACAATGGTGGCTATCTGCCCGTAAAATGTATTCCCCGCAATCTCTTTTCTGTATGTTTCTGTTTGGATATTTTTATTTGGTATACCAGTTAATTTCAAATCCAGGAAATTTATCATACTGGAATGTTCACTGTATGTGAATTTGAGATTGTAGGTATTATTTTGTAGGTACTGTAAGAACTCTTGTACGGCAGGCACATCACCGCTCCATATCATGAGCAAATCGTCGATGTACCTGCCGTACCAGTTCAAACAGTATGCAAAGGGATTATTTATACTATATATATATTTTTGCTCCCAATACATCATAGTCAGATTAGCAAGAGCTGGGGAATATTTAGCCCCCATAGAAACTCCTTGTGACTGAAGGTATTGGGGGGGGGGGGGGGGTGCCAGAGAAAGGACCCGCCCCGGGTGCCAAACACCCTAGGCATGTCACTGCTTACCAGCATCCAATGAGGATGCTGGTAATTGATTTCAATACGCTGGGTCTCTCTGAAGAGACCCAGGGTATTGAAGCTGCAATTCTTATTGTGGCCAGCAGGTCAGCATAAGAAATGAGCAATTCTACACAAATCATGGGCATCACTGCATCCATAAACGCCGTTACTATTAACCGCCTCCGGACCGCCTAACGCAGATGTGCGGTCCGGAGGCGGCAGCCCTGCGCAGAGTGACGCATATACGCGTCATCTCGCGAGGGCCGAGATTTCCTGTGAACGCGCGCACACAGGCGCGCGCGCTCACAGGAAAAGAAGGTAAGCGAGTGGATCTCCAGCCTGCCAGCGGCGATTGCTCGCTGGCAGGCTGGAGATGTGATTTTTTTTTAACCCCTAACAGGTATATTAGACGCTGTTTTGATAACAGCGTCTAATATACCTGCTACCTGGTCCTCTGGTGGTCCCTTTTGTTAGGATCGACCACCAGAGGACACAGGCAGCTCAGTAAAGTCGCACCAAACACCACACTACATTACACCCCCCCCTGTCACTTATTAACCCCTTATGAACCCCTGATCACCCATGATCACCCCATATAAACTCCCTGATCACCCCCCTGTCATTGATCACCCCCCTGTCAGGCTCCGTTCAGACGTCCGTATGATTTTTACAGATCCACGGATACATGGATCGGATCCGCAAAACACATACGGATGTCTGAATGGAGCCTTACAGGGGGGTGATCAATGACAGGCGGGTGATCACCCATATAGATTCCCTGATCAACCCCTGTCATTGATCACCCCCTGTCATTGATCACCCCCCTGTAAGGCTCCATTCAGACGTCCGTATGATTTTTACGGATCCATGGATACATGGATCGGATCCGCAAAACACATGCGGACGTCTGAATGGAGCCTTACAGGGGGTGATCAATGACAGGGGCGTGATCACCCATATACACTCCCTGATCACCCCCTGTCATTGATCACCCCCCTGTAAGGCTCCATTTAGACGTCCGTATGATTTTTACGGATACATGGATACATGGATCGGATCCGCAAAACACATACGGACGTCTGAATGGAGCCTTACAGGGGGGTGATCAATGACAGAGGGGTGATCACCCATATACACTCCCTGATCACCCCCTGTCATTGATCACCCCCTGTCATTGATCACCCCCCTGTAAGGCTCCATTCAGACGTCCGCATGTGTTTTGCGGATCCGATCCATGGATCCGTAAAAATCATACGGACGTCTGAATGGAGCCTTACCAGGGGGGTGATCAATGACAGGGGGGTGATCACCCATATACACTCCCTGATCACCCCCTGTCATTGATCACCCCCCTGTAAGGCTCCATTCAGACGTCCGCATGTGTTTTGTGGATCCGATCCATGTATCCATGGATCCGTAAAAATCATACGGACGTCTGAATGGAGCCTTACAGGGGGGTGATCACCCATATACACTCCCTGATCACCCCCTGTCATTGATCACCCCCCTGTAAGGCTCCATTCAGACGTCCGCATGTGTTTTGTGGATCCGATCCATGTATCCATGGATCCGTAAAAATCATACGGACGTCTGAATGGAGCCTTACAGGGGGGTGATCAATGACAGGGGGGTGATCAATGACAGGGGGGTGATCAAAGACAGGGGGGTGATCAATGACAGGGGGGTGATCACCCATATACACTTCCTGATCACCCACCTGTCAGTGATCACCTCCCATGTCATTGATCACCCCCCCTGTAAGGCTCCATTCAGACATTTTTTTGGCCCAAGTTAGCGGAAATATATATATTTTTTTTGCTTGTTTTTTCTTACTAAGTCTCATATTCCACTAACTTGTGTCAAAAAATAAAATCTCACATGAACTCACCATACCCCTCACGGAATCCAAATGCGTAAACATTTTTAGACATTTATATTCCAGACTTCTCACGCTTTAGGGCCCCTAAAAAGCCAGGGCAGTATAAATACCCCACATGTGACCCCATTTCGGAAAGAAGACACCCCAAGGCATTCCGTGAGGGGCATATTGAGTCCATGAAAGATTGACATTTTTGTCCTAAGTTAGCGGAAAGTGAGACTTTGTGAGAAAAAAAAAAAATAAAAAAATTTCCGCTAACTTATGCAAAAATAAAATAAAATTCTATGAACTCGCCAGGCCCCTCATTGAATACCTTGGGGTGTCTTCTTTCCAAAGTGGGGTCTTTATACTGCCCTGGCTTTTTAGGGGCCCGAAAGTGTGAGAAGAAGTCTGGGATCCAAATGTCTAAAAATGCCCTCCTAAAAGGAATTTGGGCACCTTTGCGCATCTAGGCTGCAAAAAAGTGTCACACATCTGGTATCGCCGTACTCAGGAGAAGTTGGGGAATGTGTTTTGGGGTGTCATTTTACATATACCCATGCTGGGTGAGATAAATATCTTGGTCAAATGCCAACTTTGTATAAAAAAATTGGAAAAGTTGTCTTTTGCCAAGATATTTCTCTCACCCAGCATGGGTATATGTAAAATGACACCCCAAAACATATTCCCCAACTTCTCCTGAGTACGGCGATACCAGATGTGTGACACTTTTTTGCAGCCAAGGTGGGCAAAGGGACCCACATTCCAAAGTGCACCTTTCGGATTTCGCAGGCCATTTTTTACACATTTTGATTGCAAAGTACTTCTCACACATTTGGGCCCCTAAATTGCCATGGCAGTATAACTACGCCACAAGTGACCCCATTTTGGAAAGAAGACACCCCAAGGTATTCCGTGAGGGGCACGGCGAGTTCCTAGAATTTTTTTATTTTTTGTCACAAGTTAGCGGAAAATGATGATTTTTCTTTTTTTTTCTTTTTTCCTTACAAAGTCTCATATTCCACTAACTTGCGACAAAAAATAAAAAATTCTAGGAACTCGCCATGCCCCTCACGGAATACCTTGGGGTGTCTTCTTTCCTAAATGGGGTCACTTGTGGCGTAGTTATACTGCCCTGGCAATTTAGGGGCCCAAATGCGTGAGAAGTACTTTGCAATCAAAATGTGTAAAAAATGGCCTGCGAAATCTGAAAGGTGCACTTTGGAATGTGTGCCCCTTTGCCCACCTTGGCTGCAAAAAAGTGTCACACATCTGGTATCGCCGTACTCAGGAGAAGTTGGGTAATGTGTTTTGGGGTGTCATTTTACATATACCCATGCTGGGTGAGAGAAATATCTTGGTCAAATGCCAACTTTGTATAAAAAAAATTGGAAAAGTTGTCTTTTGCCAAGATATTTCTCTCACCCAGCATGGGTATATGTAAAATGACACCCCAAAACACATTCCCCAACTTCTCCTGAGTACGGCGATACCAGATGTGTGACACTTTTTTTGCAGCCAAGGTGGGCAAAGGGGCACATATTCCAAAGTGCACCTTTCGGATTTCGCAGGCCATTTTTTACACATTTTGATTGCAAAGTTCTTCTCACACATTTGGGCCCCTAAATTGCCAGGGCAGTATAACTACCCCACAAGTGACCCCATTTTGGAAAGAAGACACCCCAAGGTATTCCGTGAGGGGCACGGCGAGTTCCTAGAATTTTTAATTTTTTGTTGCAAGTTAGTGGAATATGAGACTTTGTAAGGAAAAAAAAAAATTAAAATAAAAATCATCATTTTCCGCTAACTTGTGACAAAAAATAAAAAGTTCTATGAACTCACTATGCCCATCAGCAAATACCTTAGGATGTCTACTTTCCGAAATGGGGTCATTTGTGGGGGTTTTCTACTGTCTGGGCATTGTAGAACCTCAGGAAACATGACAGGTGCTCAGAAAGTCAGAGCTGCTTCAAAAAGCGGAAATTCACATTTTTGTACCATAGTTTGTAAACGCTATAACTTTTACCCAAACCATTTTTTTTTTTTGCCCAAACATTTTTTTTTTATCAAAGACATGTAGAACAATAAATTTAGCGAAAAATTTATATATGGATGTCGTTTTTTTTTGCAAAATTTTACAGCTGAAAGTGAAAAATGTCATTTTTTTGCAAAAAAATCGTTACATTTTGATTAATAACAAAAAAGTAAAAATGTCAGCAGCAATAAAATACCACCAAATGAAAGCTCTATTAGTGAGAAGAAAAGGAGGTAAAATTCATTTGGGTGGAAAGTTGCATGACCGAGCGATAAACGGTGAAAGTAGTGTAGTGCAGAAGTGTAAAAAGTGGCCTGGTCATGAAGGGGGTTTTAGCTAGCGGGGTTGAAGTGGTTAAAATACAGAAATATTTTTCCAATACGGCGAATGGCATAACGGAAAAAAGGGTAAAAATTGCAAATTTCCCATTTTTTCATCGCTTCCCTTACCCAAGAAAATGTGATCAAAAAGTCACACACACACTCCAAAATGGTATCAATAAAAATTACAGATTGTCCCGCAAAAAATTAGCCCCCAGTAGCTCAGTAGATATAACTATAAAAAAAGTTATGAGGGTCAGAATATGGTGATGTAAATAAAATGTTTTTTTAAAAGTTTAAATTTATTTTTACACTCTTTAGACATAAAAAACCTATACATATGTGGTATCGTTGTAATCGTTTTGACCCAGAGAATGAAGGGCACAGGTCAGTTTTGCTGCAAAGGGAATACCGTGGAGGAATTGTGTTTTTTTTTTCCCCCCGATTCCCACTACATTGTATGCCATATTAAACGGTGGCGTTAGAAAGTACAACTTGTCCCGCAAAAATAATAAACCCTCATAGGGATATGTGAATTGAAAAATAAAAAAGTTATCACTTAAGGAAGATAGGGAAGAAAAATGAAAACGCAAAAGCAAAAAACACCTCTGGTATCCTAAGGGCTAGGTTTGGGCGGTGGCCAAAAGGAGGGCTTGGGTGGCCCTCTGGACATTGGACCACCAGGAAATTTCCCTGTAACATCTATGGCCAGTCTATGTGTAGGAACAGCAGAAAGCTGTAAATTATTTTGTGACGCACCAGGCTCAGCAGGGAGCATGTGTTGTTTCCAGGTCAGACAGTGGCAGCTCATGCCGTTTATGCTGCAGTTGTCCCTCATATGTATTTTAGAAGAGACGCTGATTATCATGCAATAGATGGCAGCGAAGGAGGAGGAAGAAGAATTGCTAACACATCTTGCTGTCCACTGTGTAGCTGTTGGGCACCCACAATTAGAAATTTCCATGGGGGTAGAAGAAGGCGGTGCAGCTCCAGGAGGATGAAGACAATTCAGAATTGGAGAGGATGATGATGACGGTGACACTGGCCCACTGGCCATGACACCCAATCTTCTCAGGGTGGGGCAAATTTGGAAAGGCACGCTGACCAGAACCTGTAGACTTGCTTGCTTACGCAGTGACAGGTGGTTTGGTAACATCAAGCAGTCTGATGATTACTGGATAGGCATGCTTTTAGACCGTTGCTATCAAAGTAAAACAGGGGAATGTTTTCCTGCTAAAGAAAGGCAGGCCAAATTACATTTATACCAGGAAACACTGTGTACGCAGCTTGCCGCAGCGAGCAGTTGCCTGTCGCCAGCATATCTGAAAGGGAGGCCTCTCTCCGGCCCCCGCAGAGTCACTCACCTCCCACCGACAGAAGGCGCAGCAGCAGTAGCCAGTTCAGTCTCCTTAACATAATGGAGCAGTTTTTCCATATGCTGCACCAGGCTGAGGCCAGTCAACTAGCCAACAGCTCCAACCTCTACGCCCAGATTCAGGCCTACCTACGCTGTGTCCTGTCTCTGGCGCATACCATGTTACCTGACCCTGCAGATCTCTGGGCAGGCTGACTGGAACAGTGGCCCGAACCAGCACAGTACACTCTCTTTCTTGCCCAGCCTCCAGAGTTAACTCAAAGAGGGTTTTCTGTGCCGTGCAGCCTCCAAACCATCACTTTTGTCAAAATGAACCCAACCTGGATTCGCAAAGACTTTCACACTCCTCCGGCTGGGACTGATGAATAGATCTGGAGCAAGGCTGGGACGAGGTACTTCAGTCACCTAGGCGGAGCAAGCTAATTGTGCCCCCGCCCCCCCCCCCCCCCCCCAAATCAATTGAAAGTGACATTATTTTTCCTAATAAATATATTAAAAGAAGCAGTGAAAGAAAGACCCACCGACTAACAGTTGACGTCTCCATGTATTTGAGTTCTTCACTTTCCTTTTCTTCTCCATTTGGTGCAGACCATAACAGGAGGGAGTCTTTGATCTGCCACATAAGAAGACACCAGTGTTACTATAAGGGACATGGTCAGTGGCGTAGCTAGAAATGACTGGGCCCCACAGCATATTTTTGAATGGGGCCCCCCTCCTCCAGTAATTTTTTTGCAACCCCTTCCTTTCATGCCGCCTCCATTCCTGTGGCTAGTAACGATCGCTCTCTCAGACCAGGCCCGGCAGTTCTTCCATCCGTTTTCTACACTCTATACTGTCACTGTATATCATTTCATTGTGTAATACTGTTGAGGGGGCCCAGACAAAATCTTTTAGTCCTCCTCCTCCTGGATGGGCCCCTTCAGGGTCAGGGCCCCAAAGCAGCCGCTTCCCCTGCTTCCCCTATAGTTACGCCCCTGCACATGGTAGAAGGGGGACTATTAAATATTTTGCAGATCAGCCCCAAAAAGTATACAGACCACAGATAAGCCCCCATTTTTATACAGAGCACTGTCATCCTGCTGCTCTTTCCGATACCGTGCCCGCACATACCGTGCCTTTGCTCCCACAAAGACTATACTGTCAGAAATAATAGCGCCATACAGATCCCCCCCCCATAGTAATAGTGCTTCCAGACTGTCCGGATTATTAATAGTGCCCTCAATATTGATAATATTCCCCAAGAGTTCCCCGATTAGCAATGCCCTCCGTAATGTGACCAATAATAATAATGCCCGTACAGTACCCTCAGTAGTAATAATGATACCAGTGCCCCCAATTTTTATAATGCTCCTCCTGCAGTTCCCTCTATAGCTCTAATGCCCTCTTGCAGTTATAACTCCACTGTAGTGCCTGCCCCCTGTATTATATATTGCTCTCCCTGATAGTTTTAGTATATAATGCTCCTCCGCCCTGTCCCCTGTAGTAAGTGCCAGTATATAATGATCCTCTGTCCCCCATAGTACCAGTATATAATGCTCTTGCATCCCTGTAGAGCCAGTATATCATGCCCCCACTGTACAGCCAGTATACAGTGTTCCCCCCCCCCCTTGCACAGCCAGTACATAATGCTCCCACCAGAGCCAGTATATAATACTGCCCTATAGCGTCACCTCTAGTACCAGCCAGTATATAATGCCTCCCCCACCAGTGGCAGTATATAATGCTCCTCCATCCCCTGTACAGCCAGTATATAATGCTGCCCTATAGCGTCACATCTAGTACCAGTCAGTATATAATGCCTCCCCCCACCAGAGGCAGTATATAATGCTCCTCCATCCCCTGTACAGCCAGTATATAATGCTCTCCCCTGCACAGCCAGTATATAATGGCCAGTATATTATGCTGCCCCATAGTGTCACCTCTAGTACCAGCCAGTACTGTATATAATGTCGCCTCAGTTCCAGTATATAATGCTCCCCCCAGTCCCAATATATATGCTTCCCCCAGTCCCAGTATATAAGGATCAATCCAGTGCCAGTATATAATGCTCGCTCTGTGCCATTATATAATGCTTCACCCAGTGTCTTGGTTCCCCAGGTATGCCACTGCTCAGTGTCTAAAAAACTAATTTAACTCACTCCAGTTCTCCTGAAGCTGTCTGTGCTGCAGGCCACCCACTCTTCCAATCTGTGGCCTGTGCTGCAACGTCCCACATGGACTCACCGCTCCTGCGCTGGGTCTCTCGTGATGATCACACAAGATCCGATGCAGGAGGTCACGATAACCTCATCGTGGCCTCTTGCACTGCTCTACTGTCTCATAGGCTTCAGGCCTAGCAGCCTGAAACCTATGAGATTGACTGGCCGCAGCTTCAGCCCTAGGCTGGCGCCTAGCCGTCGTCCCAGCCCTGATCTGGAGTTGCGGATGGTGCCCAATTCTGCCAATAATACTGCCTGCCTGACTCCACCATGCTGCTGCTGGATCATGCCACTGCCACACCCTGCCAGCCATCATGTCCTGTACAGCTGTTGCCTCGATCATGTCACCGCCGCGTCTTGCTGACCATCATGTTCTGTACGGTTGCTGCCTCCATAATTCCACTGCCACCTTTATGCTGCTGCTGCCTGTGGCCTCCGTCAGTGTCCAAAACATCACTTTTGTCAAAATGAACCAAGCCTGGATTCAGGAAGATTTTCAAATTCCTCTGGCTGAGGCTGATGAATAGATCTGGCCTTGCTGACAGTGCCCCATTTTGCCACTGTTGCTGCCTGCCTCAATCATGCCACCACTGCAACCTGCCAACCATCATGTTCTATATTGCTGCCTGCCTGACTCAATCATGCCGCCACTGCCATCATGCCACTGCTGCATCTAGCTGACCATCATGTTCTGTATGGCTGCTGCTGCCTCCATCATGCCATTTCTGTGACCCGCTGACTATCATATTCTGTATGGCTGCTGCATCTATCATGCCAATGCCGCCTTCATGCTACTGCTGCTGTCTGTGCCTACCATCACCTTCTGTAAGGCTGCTGCTGTCTCTATCATGCTGCTGCCTGCTTGCCAACATATGACTGCCGCACTTTTTTAAAATGTTATCCCATAACGCTGTTTGTGTTTAACCCTTTCTACCCCGGAGAACCATAATATTTTTCCGTTCACATAGCCATATGGGGGCTTGTTTTTTGCAGGACAAGTTGTACTTTCCAACGCCACCATTTAATATTGCATATGATGTAGTGGAAAGAAGGGTAAAAATTCCAAATGGGGTGGAAAATGCAATTCCACCACCGTTTTATGTTTTCTTTTTATTTCCAACATTTCATTTACAGTAAAACTGACCAGTTACTTTTATTCAACAGGTCAGTACGAATCTGTCGCTACCTTGTATGTATAGTTTTTCTTGCGTTTTGATAAAAATCTGTTTTATTTTTTCATCGCCATATTCTGACCCTTATAACTTTCAAACTTTATTTTATTTTTTTAGACTTTTATTTTATTTTATAGGGAACTATAACAAGCAATCATTAGATTGCTATTCTCATAGACTCTAATGCATTAGCATTGGAGTCTATGAGAAATGTATTAGTTTCCTATGGAGCCCTGCTACAGACATAGGAAACACTATGCAGCATCCTCCTCTCATTCTCTATGACAGGGGCTGCTGCATACATGCTGTGACCCCTCCAATCGTCGCATGGGGGAGCCGGAGCATACCCAGATGGCGTGGTCAGTAGTGTTGAGCGTGGTCAAGTTTGGCGTACTGGTTCGGGTTATCAAAGAATCCCGTTATGGATTCCGCTACCACGGACCATAACGGAATTCTATGATGGCATGCACCATGGAAGCCTATAAGAGGTATTCCATATTGCATTCTGTCATAATAGAAGTCTATACTGGCCATATGAAGGAATGCCTCTTATAGGCTTCCATGGTGCATGCCGGCCTAGAATTCTGTTAAGGCCAGTGGTAGCGGAATCCATAACGGGATTTTTTGATAACCAGAACCTGTACGCCAAACTTGAAAACACAAGTTCGCTCAACACTAGTGGTCAGAATACTCTGGTACTGTCAGCACTGATAGGACAGCGTCTGTGCTTGCAGCGGCACAACTGATAACACCACCCAGTTAACAATAAGGGTACTTTCACACTAGCGGCAGGACGGCTTTTCACCCTGTCGGATCCGTCCTGCCGCTATTTCGCCGTGCCGCTGCTCCGTCCCCATTGACTTTAATTTTTAGTCCGGCGGCCATTCGCCGTGCACTGCCGTGTCCTGCGCCGGAGCTCCGCCCCCGTCCCTATTTTAGTCAATGGGGATGAAGCGGCGGCACGGCGAAATAGCGGCAGGACGGCTCCGACAGGGTCAACAGCCTGCCGGATCCGTCCTGCCATTAGTGTAAAAGTAGCCTAAGGCTAGGGCTACACAGCAACGTGTCGTGTGACAAAAAGGGTACAACTACATTGTGACATTCATGTCGCACCAAAATCAATGGTGTGATTGCGACATTGAGACTGCAAATTTAGCAATGGTGGTCGCGCTGCCCAGCGTAATCCGTTTCCACCATTACTAAATTTTCTGAACTTTATGTGAACTTGGCCCACGTCACACGGTGGATCAGCAGCGCCGATAAGTACCCTACAACGTTTGAGAGACTTTTTTTATTGCTTTTTATTCTGCATAAGACATTGAGACTGCGCCAGTCACACCAAAATCCACCTTGCTCCAGTGCGACACAATTGACTAGCATCTATATATATATATATATATAAAGAAGGACGTATATATGTATGTTATACAGTCAGGTCCATAAATATTGGGACATCAACACAATTCTAACATTTTGGCTCTATACACCACCAAAATGGATTTGAAATGAAACAAACAAGATGTGCTTTAACTGCAGACTGTCAGCTTTAATTTGAGGGTATTTACATCCAAATCAGGTGAACGGTGTAGGAATTACAACAGTTTGCATATGTGCCTCCCACTTGTTAAGGGACCAAAAGTAATGGTATAATTGGCTTCTCAGCTGTTCCATGGCCAGGTGTGAGTTATTCCCTCATTATCCCAATTACAATGAGCAGATTAAAGATCCAGATTAGATTTCAAGTGTGCTATTTGCATTTGGAATATGTTGCTGTCAAGATGAGATCCAAAGAGCTGTCACTATCAGTGAAGCAAGCCATCATTAGGCTGAAAACCCTATCAGAGAGATAGCAAAAACATTAGGCGTGGCCAAAACAACTGTTGGAACATTCTTAAAAAGAAGGAATGCATCGGTGATCTCAGCAACACCAAAAGACCCGGAAGACCACGGAAAACAACTGTGGTGGATGACCGAAGAATTATTTCCCTGGTAAAGAAAACACCCTTCACAAAGATTGGCCAGATCAAGAACACTCTCCAGGAGGTAGGTGTATGTATGTCAAAGTCAACAATCAGGAGAAGACTTGACCAGAGTGAATACAGAGAGTTCACCACAAGATGTAAACCATTGGTGAGCCTCAAAAACAGGAAGGCCAGATAACCCCTTTACAGTTCTGGAACAACATCCTATGGACAGATGAGACCAAGATCAACTTGTACCAGAGTGATGGGAAGAGAAGAGTATGGAGAAGGAAAGGAACTGCTCATGATCCTAAGCATACCACCTCATAAGGGAAGCATGGTGGTAGTAGTGTCATGGTGTGGGCATGTATGGCTGCCAATGGAACTGGTTCTCTTGTATTTATTGATTATGTGACTGCTGACAAAAGCAGCAGGATGAATTCTGAAGTGTTTCGGGCAATATTATCTGCTCATATTCAGCCAAATGCTTCAGAACTCATTGGACGGCGCTTCACATTGCAGATGGACAATGACCCAAAGCATACTGCAAAAGCAACCAAAGAGTTTTTTAAGGGAAAGAAGTGGAATGTTATGCAATGGCCAAGTCAATCACCTGACCTGAATCCGATTTGAGCATGCATTTCACTTGCTGAAGACAAAACTGAAGAGGACATGCCCCAAGAATAAGCAGGAACTGAAGACAGTTGCAGTAGAGGCCTGGCAGAGCATCACCAGGGATGAAACCCAGCGTCTGGTGATGTCTATGCGTTCCAGACTTCAGGCTGTAATTGACTGCAAAGGATTTGCAACCAAGTATTAAAAAGTGAAAGTTTGATTTATGATTATTATTCTGTCCCATTACTTTTGGTCCATTAACAAGTGGGAGGCACATATGCAAACTGTTGTAATTTCTACACTGTTCACCTGATTTGGATGTAAATATCTTCAAATTAAAGCTGACAGTCTGCAGTTAAAGCACATCTTGTTTGTTTCATTTCATATCCATTGTGGTGGTGTATAGAGCCAAAAATGTTAGAACTGTGTCAATGTCCCAATATGTATGGACCTGGCTGTATGTGTGTGTGTGTATGTATGTATGTTCCGCAATCACTAAAAACGCAATCATCGATTTCAACAAAACTTGGTATACACATTAGGGATGTCCCGATGCCGATACCAGTATCGGGACCGATACTGGACATTTGTACTCGTGCAAATGTCCCCGATACCACTGCCGATACCTGCTGTCCGCTTGCGGCGGCGCTCTCAGCAGTTTGGCGTGGGGGAAGGAATTCTGTGACTCGCATTACCAGCACCCGACCTCTGAGAGGACGCTGTGATCCGCGCAATTAACCCCTCAGGTGTGGCAACTGAGGGGTTAATTGCGCAGATCACAGCGTCCTCTCAGAGTTCGGGTGCCGGTAATGTTCTTCAGTCTCTGAATTGGTGGCAGTGGGCAGTGCGCCCCCCTCCCCAGTATTAATCATTGTATGTTAGTGAGCAGCATTATACTCACGTGCACGTGGCCGCCGGGCGCTCCTTTTTCTCATAGGTCTGTGCGGCGCATTGCTAATGCTATAAGCATTAGCAATGCGCTGCACAGACAGAAGAAGGAGCCCCCGGCGGCCGCCGCACACGTGAGTATAATGCGGCTCACTGACATACCATGGCAGCTAGGACTTCTGTAGCGTCCTGGCTGCCATGGTAACCGATCGAAGCCAACCGACCGACTCCGATCGGAACTGCCCACTGCCACCAATGATTAATACTGGGGAGGGGGGGGGCGCACCGCCCACTGCCACCAATGATGGGGGGGGGGAGGGGGACCCTGTGGCCACTAATACTGGGGGGGGGGGTTGAGTTACCAGAGGGGGCTGATAAGAGGGAGAGGCTGGGGTGCTGATGGGAGGCTGGGGTGCTGATGAGAGGCTGGGGTGCTGATGAGAGGCTGGGGTGCTGATGGGAGGCTGGGGTCTGTTTTCTGGACTTTTGGTTGGTCAGTGGTCACAAAATACCGTATTTTTCGCCCTATAAGACGCACCGGCCCATAAGACGCACCTAGGTTTTTGGGGAGGAAAATAAGAAAAAAAAAATTTTTAACCAAAAGGTGTGCTGTGTGTTTGGTGGGTTTGGAACTAATGGTGGTCTGTGGATGGCACTATTACTGGGGATCTGTGGATGACGGGAACTGTTATGGGGGGATCTGTGGATGACGGACACTGTTATGTGGGATCTGTGGAGGACGGACACTGTTATGGGGGGGATCTGTGGATGACGGACACTGTTATGGGGGGGATCTGTGGATGACGGACACTGTTATGGGGGGGATCTGTGGATGACGGACACTGTTATGGGGGGGATCTGTGGATGACGGACACTGTTATGGGGGGGATCTGTGGATGACGGACACTGTTATGGGGGGGATCTGTGGATGACGGACACTGTTATGGGGGGATCTGTGGATGACGGACACTGTTATGGGGGGATCTGTGGATGACGGACACTGTTATAGGGGGGATCTGTGGATGACGGACACTGTTATAGGGGGGATCTGTGGATGACGGACACTGTTATAGGGGGGATCTGTGGATGACGGACACTGTTATGGGGGGATCTGTGGATGACGGACAGTGTTATGGGGGGGATCTGTGGATGACTGACACTGTTATGGGGGGATCTGTGGATGACTGACACTGTTATGGGGGGATCTGTGGCTTGCACTGTTACAGGGGGGGATCTGTGGCTGACACTGTTACAGGGGGGATCTGTGGATGGCACTGTTACAGGGGGGATCTGTGGATGGCACTGTTATGGGCTGGGGGGGATCTGTGGGTGGCACTGTTATATATGTGCCATCCACAGACCCCCAGCCCATAACAGTGCCATGCACAGACCCCCCCAGCCCATAACAGTGCCATTCACAGATCCCCCCCCCCTGTAACAGTGCCATCCACAGATCGCAATCCGAACACCCCCCCCCGCCCAGCCCGCCCGCCGCCGCCATACAAATATAAGATGTCATATTGAATTAATAGTTATTAAACATGCCCCCCAACTCCTATTATTACCTTACATCCTAATCGCTTCTGTAAAATTCAGGCCGGCTGGCTGGACGGACGGACGGACGGACGGCCGGCGCGTCTCACTGACGTCACTTGGCTGCACCGCCTATTTCATTCATAAAGTAGGCGGCGCAGGGTGACATGAGTTACGCTGCCGCCCGCCCGGCCTGCCTGAATTCTACAGCAGCGATTAGGATGTAAGGTAGTAATAGCAGTTGGGGGGCATGTTTAATAACTATTACTTGAATATGAGATCTTATATTAGTATACTGGAGCGGCGGGGCGGTGCTATACTACACTGACTGCACCGCCCCGCCGCTATTGCCGGCCTCCAGCTCCTCCTCCCAGTCCCTCCCGAGTCCCCGCTCTGCTCATACATCGCAGCTTGCGATGTAAAACTGGCAGCATTCGCCCCATAAGAAGCAGGGGCATTTCTCCCCCATTTTGGGGGAAGAAAAAGTGTGTCTTATGGGGCGAAAAATACGGTAAATTTGTTATTTATTTAATTGTTATAATTGGTATCGGTAATTGGTATCGGTGAGTACTTAAATAAAAGTATCGGTACATCGGGACATCCCTAATACACATCCCTTGCTACCCGTAAAGAAATCTTGTGGGGTCTCAGCTCTCTAGGACCTGAGATAGTTCCTGAGATATTCCCAAAAAATGACTTGCATTAGCCTAAACAGACTAAGGCTACTTTCACACTAGCGTTCGGGGCCCTGCTTCTGTTTGAAGGCTCTCACAAGCGGCCCCGAACGCATACGTACGGCCCTAATGCATTCTGAGTGGATGCGGATCCGCTCAGAATGCATCAGTCTGGCACCGTTTGGCCTCCGCTCCGTCCAGCAGGCGCACACCCGAACTCTGCTTGCAGCGTTCGGGTGTCCGCCTGGCCGTGCGGAACCAAATGGATCCGTCCAGACTTAAAATGTAGGTCCCCCATTGACTTTCAATGTAAAGTCTGGACGGATCCGTCTGACTAACTTTCACACTTAGAATTTTTTCTGAAATATAATGCAGACGGATCCGTTCTGAACGCAAGTGTGAAAGTAGCCTTACAAGTCTTTATCTTTATATCCCAACTCAAATAATTTTGTACAAAGCGATTTGCCAAGTATCTCTCACTTATAGTGTAGCACTTGTAATTATTATGCAATTTTGTACTTTATATTGCAGTGAGTTGTCGCATTGCATGTTTTGTCTTTTAATGTTGTTCCCTGCCATAGCAATGTGCTCCTGCGGTTTGGGATGTGCTGACTGACCCCCTTTTTTGTCTTTCTTTGCAGTTTGTACTGGAGGTGTGGCTGCCTCCTCAGTCATGCACTCCTGACCACCTTGTCTGCCCTATAGGCTGATTTTAATTAGTGTGAGTATATAGTCTGGCCTGCTCCCCCTCACTCACTGAAGCCATGGCACCAGGAGTGAGATAGTTTGTGGACTCTCGCTGCAGTCTGTGGTGGCTGTTTGGCGCCGGGAGTGTTGTGGAGTGGCATGCATGTTGGTATCTGCACTCATTGGATACAGTGGAGGTCATTTCGGCACCCAAAATGACAGTTATTGAAGCAGACCCAGCATGCATGTGGAACGGTTGGAACCTACACTCCCTGAAGTGTATGGTAGCCGTCATGGCACTTAAAGAGGACCTTTCACTAGTTTAAAAACTAAAAACGAACTATATCTGTGGGCAGAGCGGCGCCCAGGGGTCCCCCTGCACTTACTAGTATGTCTGGGCGCCGCTCTGTTCGCCCGGTATAGGCTCCGGTGTCTGCAGCTCCATCTGTTGTACTGGAAGGAGTTTTTGTATTAGGGTTGTCCCTTGCTGCAGCGCTGGCCTAATCGTAGCGCACAGCTCATAGCCTGGGAGTCACCGTCTGCCCACTGATATACACTACGTGCAGAATTATTAGGCAAATGAGTATTTTGACCACATCATCCTCTTTATGCATGTTGTCTTACTCCAAGCTGTATAGGCTCGAAAGCCTACTACCAATTAAGCATATTAGGTGATGTGCATCTCTGTAATGAGAAGGGGTGTGGTCTAATGACATCAACACCCTATATCAGGTGTGCATAATTATTAGGCAACTTCCTTTCCTTTGGCAAAATGGGTCAAAAGAAGGACTTGACAGGCTCAGAAAAGTCAAAAATAGTGAGATATCTTGCAGAGGGATGCAGCACTCTTAAAATTGCAAAGCTTCTGAAGCGTGATCATCGAACAATCAAGCGTTTCATTCAAAATAGTCAACAGGGTCGCAAGAAGCGTGTGGAAAAACCAAGGCGCAAAATAACTGCCCATGAACTGAGAAAAGTCAAGCGTGCAGCTGCCAAGATGCCACTTGCCACCAGTTTGGCCATATTTCAGAGCTGCAACATCACTGGAGTGCCCAAAAGCACAAGGTGTGCAATACTCAGAGACATGGCCAAGGTAAGAAAGGCTGAAAGACGACCACCACTGAACAAGACACACAAGCTGAAACGTCAAGACTGGGCCAAGAAATACCTCAAGACTGATTTTTCTAAGGTTTTATGGACTGATGAAATGAGAGTGAGTCTTGATGGGCCAGATGGCTGGATTGGTAAAGGGCAGAGAGCTCCAGTCCGACTCAGACGCCAGCAAGGTGGAGGTGGAGTACTGGTTTGGGCTGGTATCATCAAAGATGAGCTTGTGGGGCCTTTTTGGGTTGAGGATGGAGTCAAGCTCAACTCCCAGTCCTACTGCCAGTTTCTGGAAGACACCTTCTTCAAGCAGTGGTACAGGAAGAAGTCTGCATCCTTCAAGAAAAACATGATTTTCATGCAGGACAATGCTCCATCACACGCGTCCAAGTACTCCACAACGTGGCTGGCAAGAAAGGGTATAAAAGAAGAAAATCTAATGACATGGCCTCCTTGTTCACCTGATCTGAACCCCATTGAGAACCTGTGGTCCATCATCAAATGTGAGATTTACAAGGAGGGAAAACAGTACACCTCTCTGAACAGTGTCTGGGAGGCTGTGGTTGCTGCTGCACGTAATGTTGATGGTGAACAGATCAAAACACTGACAGAATCCATGGATGGCAGGCTTTTGAGTGTCCTTGCAAAGAAAGGTCGCTATATTGGTCACTGATTTGTTTTTGTTTTGTTTTTGAATGTCAGAAATGTATATTTGTGAATGTTGAGATGTTATATTGGTTTCACTGGTAAAAATAAATAATTGAAATGGGTATATATTTGTTTTTTGTTAAGTTGCCTAATAATTATGCACAGTAATAGTCACCTGCACACACAGATATCCCCCTAAAATAGCTAAAACTAAAAACAAACTAAAAACTACTTCCAAAAATATTCAGCTTTGATATTAATGAGTTTTTTGGGTTCATTGAGAACATGGTTGTTGTTCAATAATAAAATTAATCCTCAAAAATACAACTTGCCTAATAATTCTGCACTCCCTGTAGTTAGTTTTTAAACTAGTGAAAGGTCCTCTTTAACAGGTAGAATTTAGTGTTAGGAACCCATCTAACAGAGATCGCCTTGACGTGCGGCAGACGGGCGCAAAAAATATTGTGCAATGCGATTTGCAAAGTATCTCGCACTTATAGTGTAGCACTTGTTATTATTATGCAATTTTGTACTTTATATTGCAGTTTATTGTCGCATTGCATGTTTTGTCTTTTAATGTTGTTCCCTGCCATAGCAATGTGCTCCTGCGGTTTGGTATGTGCTGACTGACCCCCTTTTTTGTCTTTCTTTATATCCCAACCGCCATACACGTGGTCACATGTCCCTTATCATCCAATAGAAGCTCGCAAGCCCTTAGTCTCCACATACACACCGTTTTACTCCAGGTTTCCAACAACCCAGCCATTTCTCTTTACTGCTGTAGGTCAGCTTTAGGCTAGGGCTGCAGGACACATAGGGCACAACTACACTGCTACATGCATCCATCTTGGATGGATTTTCTGCGACTGTCGTGTCGCAATCGCAACATGCCGCAGTGCAACACCATAGCCTAGCATTATGAAAATGTCTCGCGACACATGTCGTCATGTAGCCCTAGCCTTAAAGGGGCAGGGTGCTGTGGAGGTCACTGTTAAGGGGGCAGGGGCCAGTATTAAAGGGGCAGGGTGCTGTGGAGGACACTGTTAAGGGGGCAGGGGCCACTGTGGAGATAACTGTTAAAGGGGCATTCACTGTGGAGGTCACTGTTAAAGGTGTGGGCACTGTAAAGGTCACTGTTAAAGGGACTCTGTCACCAGTTTCTAACCCCCCCCCTTTTAAAACTATTGTTCTCTCCATGGTGCCCTTGTCATTACAAAGCTGTTGTTATAAGATAAATCCGCCGTCTAGTTTTGATAAAAAATAGCTTTTATCGAACCTGTCAATCTTCTGGATAAGGTGCCCAGGGCGTTTCTGAAGGTCTGAATCTGCCGCTCGCCGCCGCCGCCGTTGGTGCCCAGCTCCTCCCCTGATCCTTTCAGCGCCGCCTGAATGTAAAGAAATCCGCCTCCGGCTCTCCTCAGTGCCCCCTCCTCCTTTTCAAAGATCCCGCGCGTGCGCACAGGCCTGTGCCTGATGCGCCCGTGCGGACTTTTAGATTCTGCCTCGTTGAGCGAAGCGCGCGCGCATGCGCACTTCGCTCAACGAGGCAGAATCTAAAAGTCTGCACGGGCGCATCAGGCACAGGCCTGTGCGCACGCGCGGGATCTTTGAAAAGGAGGAGGGGGCACTGAGGAAAGCCGGAGGCGGATTTCTTTACATTCAGGCGGCGCTGAAAGGATCAGGGGAGGAGCTGGGCACCAACGTCGGCGGCGGCGAGCGGCAGATTCAGACCTTCAGAAACGCCCTGGGCACCTTATCCAGAAGATTGACAGGTTAGATAAAAGCTATTTTTATCAAAACTAGACGGCGGATTTATCTTATAACAACAGCTTTGTAATCACAAGGGCACCATGGAGAGAACAATAGTTTTAAAAGGGGGGGGGGGGGGGTTAGAAACTGGTGACAGAGTCCCTTTAAGGGGGCAAGGACCAGTATTAAAGGAGCAGCTGCTGTGGAGGTCCCTGTTAAGGGGGCAGGGGCCACTATTGAAGGAGCAGCTGCTGTGGAGGTCACTGTTAAGGGGGCGGGCACTGTGGAGGTCACAGTAAAAGGGCCATTCACTTTGGAGGTCTCTGTTAAAGGGGTTGTCCAGGTTCAGAGCTGAACCCGGACATACCCTTATTTTCACCCCGGCAGCCCCCCTGAGCCTAGCATCTGAGCATCTCATGCTCCGATGCGCTCCAGTGCCCTGCGTTAGATCGCGCAAGGCACAGGCTCTTTTGTTTTTAATAACACACTGCCGGGCGGTAACTTCCGCCCAGCAGTGTTCGGTGACGTCACCGGCTCTGAGGGGCGGGCTTTAGCTCTGCCCTAGCCGTTTTACTGGCTAGGGCAGAGCCAAATCCCGCCCATCAGTGCCGGTGACGTCACCGGGGTTCCTGTCAGCCCCATGGAGAGCCCGGTACGTCACCGGAACTCTGAAAAATGCCTTTGCCCTGCGCGATTTAGCGCAGGGCAAAGGAGAGCATCGGAGCATGAACTGCTCCGATGCTCATGTCAGGGGGGCTGCTGGGGTGAAAATGGAGGGCTGTCCAGGTTCAGCTCTGAACCTGGACAACCCCTTTAAGGGGGCAGGGAACAGTGGAGTACACAGATAAGGGGACAGTCCCCTATGGAGATTAGTCACTGTCAAGGGAGTGGGGTGCTGTGAAACTCGCTTTTAGAGGGGAGGGCTGCTATGAAGGTCAAAGTGAAGGGGGTGAGCTGTTGTGAAGGTCCCATTTTAAGAAGGCTGGTGTCAGTGTTAAGGGCTGGGCGGGCTGTGGAACTCACTGTTGATATCGTTTAACGACAAAACACAAACATTAAGTGAAATAGATGAGAAGTAGCGGCCTTCTGCTAGTTATAAATAATACTGCACAACTGTTCTGTGACACTGTGTAGCCCTAGCCTAATACCCTTCCAGGAGGCATAACAGGGGAACCGCACAACGCTGAATTGGAAGAAGAGATGCTCCAAAAATCCTTATATCATCTTCCCAATAGTGTCCCGTATTCAATTCAGTGACCACTCAGCCTCCCAGCCTCCATATAACAGAGCAATGGCTATACAGCAACCTTATTGGCGTGTACTAATTATTATGTATAATAAAGTTTATTGAAAGAAGGGAAACCAATCGCGCGCATCTATTGGCTGGCTTGTAGGCCTCGCCCCATTTCCTAAAGTACAAATAAACACACGTGCTGGAAGGCTTGAAAGTGAGGAGTGGCCGGGGACACAACGACTGCGCGACCAGTGAGTGCTCACACCAGGGGGTTAGGACGCCCTGGGCACTACGACACCGGCCATAGGTCGCATTCTTAGCGCCGTCTGGCAAACCAAAAGTCCATGTTCGCCCATTGAAAACAGTGGGAGGTGGTTTCAGCGTAAATTTGGCGCCGAAACCTGTGCCAAAAAAGTAATGTTAACTTACCTGAAGGGCACATGTCGTAGTTGCAGAAGGAATCCTGTGATGTCTATCCTCCCACATATGTCAAGGAGGCGGGTGTTTACATAGCGGGCAATGAACGGAAAGCAGGGAGCCGGGGACAACCAAAATGGCCTCCCTAATTCTCCCAGGGACCGGACTATGAGATCCCATAGAGGCGGGCACCCAGCTTTCCCCAGTCCTGAATTCACACTGCTGTGAAACTACACCCCCCATCCTGCCCTGGCACATACATGAGCTGCCTGTGACTCTGTGGTCTCTGAGAATCTATTTTTTCTCTTAACCATTTAAATCTGCTGACAAGCGAATCCAAGTGAGTTGGATGGAGGTCAGCTGCTGCAGAAGCTCTTACTGCTGTGCTGTTAGATAACTGATTCAGGGTCTGTGTACCCACAATGGTATTGCCGTCTGCCCCGTCCTGGTAACTGCTGTCCGCTTGCAGTTCTCTTACTGTCTATTGCATTGGTTGTAGATAGTGTAGGTGCACAGATGCAGCAGACTTTACCTTGACATTTTCATTGGCATGTGATGTGTTAAATGTCAACTTTAAAGGGGTTTTCTGGAATTTTAACCCTTTAATGTAAGGCATTATGAACCCGCATTTGTATGGAGCGGGCTGCTGCAGTGATCCCAGTATGGCACCCGGCCACAATGACTGGGAACGGCTGTCCCACCGAAACCCATCATTTAACCCTTCAGATGACGTGATCAACGCAGATCACGGCAAACTATGAAGCAAGGCCGAGGGACATGCGGCTTCCTCTGCCTTCCGATCTGAGCCCCTGCAGTGAATTTGTGGGGCTCCAGTCGGTTACCACGGCAGCCAGGACGCTATTGAAGCCTTCCAGGTCTGCTATAGTAAGTTCCCTGCCGCTGTGCGCACAAGACACAGCTCAGCAGGGGCAGTGTCAGGATCCTATTCACCCTAATAGATCTTTATTAGGGTGAATAGGACAAGGGATCAAAAGATCCAATGTACTAGCCCCCTAAGGGGGTTAAGTTATTAAATAAAAAGTAAAAAAAAAATAATAATATTAAAAGTTTAAATCACCCCCTTTCCCAACTTTACATATAAAAACTATATATATATATATATATATATATATATATATATATATAAATAAAACTATAAGGGTGCTGGCGCACACTGCAGTTCTGACATGTATTCAGGATGTAGTTTTCCATTTAGCCAGTTTAGCATCATCATTAACCCCTGGTGTTCTGCATAGTGGGAATGAGTTAAAGAGAACTTTTGATGGGTCCAGACATTATAAACTAAGTATCAGGCTGCGTAGGGCATAGTGCAGGGATCAAACTGCACTTACTATTTTTCCTGGGCGCCGCTCCATTCTCTCGCGGTGGCCCCCGTTAGAGGTCGCAATAACGCCTGTACAAGCGTCATAGACGCGTCTTCAGGCGATTTTACACCTTAAAAAAAAGTCTAAGGCTTACCAATACACCTTAGACCAGGAATGTCAAACTCGTGGCCCTCCAGCTGTTGCAAAACCACAACTCCCATCATGCCTGGGCATACTACAGCTATCAGGGAATGATGGGAGTTGTAGTTTTGCAACATCTGGAGGGCCATGAGTTTGACATCCATGCCTTAGACTTTCCCTGCCTTTCTTCAGTGCAGTGAGCGGCCCAGGCAGCGCAGCGATGCTGCCTGTGCCTGAAATGACCAATAACAAAGCTCCTTACAGCAAGGAGCTTTGTTATTGGTCAGTTTGAGCGGGCAGCCGGACCATTCTGCACACCGCTCTGAAGTCCTGCAGCGGCGCGAGATTCTCACCGGGTGGCGCCTGGTGGGGTAAGCGGTCTTGGGCTGGCTGTGGGTCACTTCCTCCATGTGCTTACGGCGTCCTCTCCAGTGAAGAATGTGCGCCCAAACTCCATAGCAACTAGATACTAACAAACTCTCCCAGGGCTCTATATGCCTGAGCATGCTTATCCTGGTAGGATGAATAAAATGATCGGGTCCGTGCTAGGCCAGTCGGGCGCAGCGCATGTTGACATGGAGACTGGGCTATGAGTTTGGGCGCACGTTCGTCATTGGGGAGGATGCTGTGAGCACATGGAGAAAGTGACCCGCAGCCTGACCGCCCAGAACATGGAGTGAATGTGACCAGTGAAAGACTTATGATTGGTGAGCACATTAAATGAATTTCTCATAATTAGATGGCACAATATGTGATTGGTGCAAATAATGTTATGTGTCCTGCTGGGATCTAAGAGGGCAACTCCAGAAAAACCAAGGAGGGCTGGCAAATAGGCAATAGATTGTCACAGATATAGGGGCCGCCATTTTGCCTCCATTAGGTCTCAGTTACACGACTGTATCCATTTTGAGGTCTGCAAATCCACAAAATATGGACATCCGTGTGCTATCCACATCTCCATGCTGCAAAAGATAGAGCATCTCCTTTTCTGGTGGACCCACTTAAATCAATAGGTCCGCAAGAAAATGCGGATTGCACACGGACCGCATCCGTGATTTGCGTACCGCGAAATGGATACAGTCGTGTGCTTCAGACCTTATACTGAAAGCCACAGTGCTCATAGATGTAAAGTACAGAGACACCAAGTACACTATACTGTGCAAAAGTCCAATATACTGTGTATAAGACTGTCCTATAACTGACTCCTGTGCATTCATCCCAGACCGCCACCCACTGCTCCCTGCCACAAGCACCAGACGTCCCTGTTCAATTCTTATTTCATTGTGTTTTGCACAGTCTACCGCTCCGATCCCTACGTGACAGATTTGGTGCTTCAAGAAAGGTAGGGATTCAGTCTTCTGAGAGATAAATTTAAAAAGGTCAAAATTAGCTATTTCTGCATGGAAGACATTATTGAGGAGACTGGTAATGGTTTCCTTGCCGAAATAGCAACATCTTAAAATTATTTAGGCCTGTGTACTATATATATGAATTGCCGCAAATTACGTACTACTCCTCGGCTGAAAATACTCCTCAAAAATGGTCAGAGGAGTATTTTTACTCTTCCAGAAAAAATGTAGCGCGACCTCTGGCCCCGTTGTATTCTCCCGACTGGTATGTTAATTTTAGCATCGGAGCAATGAGGAGGAAACGGAGTCTTTCTCCATGGGCGTCTCCTTCTCCCTGGCTGTAGCGTGGTCCAATCGCAGCAGAGAGCGCCACAGACAGGGAGAAAAAAAACTTCACCTTCTCCCTGTCTGTGACGCTCCACTGCGATTGGACCGCGCTACAGCCAGGGAGAAGGAGACGCCCATGGAGAAAGACTCCGTTTCCTCCTCATTGCTCCGATGCTAAAATTAACATACCAATCAGGAGAATACAAGGGGGGCCACCGCGAGCGAATGGAGCGGCGCCCAGGAAAAATAGTAAGTGCAGTTAGATCCCTGCACTATGCCCTACGTAGCCTGATACTTAGTTTAAAATGTCTGGATCCATGATAGGTCCTCTTCAATGAATGCATGTCAGAACTGCACGGTATGCCAGGTCCCTTTCAGACGAGCGAGTGTTTCACTGCGGACTCACTATGTAACCCTTAGAACATGCTGCGATTTTCATGTAACGCGAAAGTAATGCGTGAAAAACATCGCTCATGTACACAGCCCCATTGAAATGAATGGGTCCGGATTCCGTGCAGGCGCAATGCGTTCGCATCACGCATTGCACCCAGGTGGAATACTCGCTCGTGTGAAAGGGGCCTTAGAGGTCTGGAATGTATTGGATAACACTGACAGCATTATGTCAGTGTTTTTCAGTACACTCCAGAACTGTAAGGATTACAGCATCATAAATCAATATAATGCTATGTGACCCTGGCAGTGCTGGAAGTTCAGGCTGGTTGCTCATTCATCTGAAAGGGACCTTGGGTATTGCTGCATCCGAAAAGGTCTGAACTATTAAAATATTTAAAAATTCCTGTGTGGTGAATGACGTAACAGAAAAAAAATGAAAAAAAATTCACCATTTTTTAGTCACATTACAACAGTTTAACAAAAATATAACGAGCCAGATTTTCTTTTTCTACCAGGTTTCTGTCTTGAAAAATAAATTCGGACATGTGGAGCAACACACACAATCATTTTAGTGTACTTGTGTGAGTGTAGGTGAGCCTTCAGATCCATCCATGCTCTTAAGTCACAGACGCCATGTAAGATGTAGAGATTTGAATGACATGATGGGGGGGGGGGGGGTTAATGCTCTTTCATATTGGTATATAGTTGAGATAGTAGATGGCGCTTCTACTGACGGAGCTATTTGTTCCTTCCAGTGCCTGGTGATTACCAGTTTAGCTATTACTAGTATTTTACAGCATATTATTCTATAGGATCTGATCCAATTCGAGAAATAGCAAAATGGAGGTGAGAATTGAAAAATGTCATCCCAATATGTCCTTAAATATGGACAGGACCATAAAATGTGTCACAGTTCCTATCTGGGCACATTGTCAGGATCTATTTTGTGGAGCCTATCAGGAGTCATGTACCACCTTATAAAGGTTTTCATTTCTGCTTCATAGTGTGAGCTACATTTCAAAGGTGCGCTTCAACTCTTTTTCCCATTGTGAATATGGTCTAGTTTTACAGATGTTATGGGAGTCAGTTAAGCGGTATGCGTATCTCATAATCTTGTTCTTATGTCAGAGGATAGGCAATATTTGTGGTTGATGGATAAATTAAAGGAGAGGACGGCTCACCTCTGATTCAAGATGGCAAGGTGCACCAATCAGATGTCGTACCCCAACCACCAAGAAAACAATTGTAATATAGAAAAGAATGGGCACTCTTATATCTGGACCACAAAGTTAGTCAAGCGATATTAGTTTAATATTAGCAATTTATTATAGGAAATATAAGCAATAAACACCTTACATAAAATTAATGAATGATAAAAACTAGTAAAAATTAGTAAAAAAATTATATATCAGTCCACTGATATAGCTCAGAGGTCTACATAGAAGACGTAAAAAATATATAAAATGAGTAAGGAACTGGTTTCTGTTCCGGCTGCCTATATGTAGTCAATTGGCTACAGCAGTGGCTGATACCGAGTAAATCCCCACAGAATAAGGCTACTTTCACACTAGCGTTCATAGGTCCGTTCGTGAGCTCCGTTTGAAGGAGCTCACGAGCGGACCCGAACGCCTCCGTCCAACCCTGATGCAGTCTGAATGGAGCGGATCCGCTCAGACTGCATCAGTCTGGCGGCGTTCAGCCTCCGCTCCGCTCGCCTCCGCACGGACAGGCGGACAGCTGAACGCTGCTTGCAGTGTTCAGCTGTCCGCCTGGCCGTGCGGAGGCGTGCGGATCCGTTCAGACTTACAATGTAAGTCAATGGGAACGGATCCGCTTGAAGATGTCACCATATGGCTCAATCTTCAAGCGGATCCGTCCCCCATTGACTTTACATTGAAAGTCTGAACGGATCCGCTCAGGCTACTTGCGCACTTGCGAAATTTTTCTAAGTTATTAATGCAGACGGATCCGTACTGAACGGAGCCTCCGTCTGCATTAATATGATCGGATCCGTTCAGAACGGATCCGATCAAGCGCAAGTGTGAAAGTAGCCTCAAGCGAACAATAGTGAATACAGTGACTAGTGAACGAAAGGTATATGCAAACAGAATATCTACCAGTAGGTGGCGTGTGCTAATAAGAAGTAATTCAATAGTGACAGTAAATTCGTGAGAGAAACAATGTTCCTGATGCTAAAGTAGATAATTGTGAAAATATATGTGAAAAATAAGGAAAATATATCAGTGCTCAAACCATTGCAGTATTCAATAGTATGACGGCTCGGTAATATTCAATAGTGTGGCGGCTCAGTAATAGACAATCCGTCTCGTTGGTTAATAATAATCCTAGCGTTCAGTCTTTCTGCTATATTGTAGCAGCTTCCTAAAAGGCAATTAAGTGTTCCAGTATTAGATCCACTCAGTTCCCAGGAGTGATCTGAATAACACAAAGTTGTAGTCCAAGAGATTCCAGTGAAGGTAGTGCAGTAAGCTGGTTTTACAACAGTCAGTACAGTTACAGCAGCATTGGGTATAGTTTCTTACTTACGTTCAAGCCTGCTGACCACCGTGGCATCCCACGTGGTGTAAGTTCAGGGTAAGCTTACCTTACTGCTGAATAGAAAAACTGTACAGTCCGGTTTTGTAGCTTTATAGGTTCAGCTGTAGATGCAAACACTAGCTCTACCACTCTGCAAGTGAACGCTGGATTTACTTAGTTTGGAATAGATGTTCCACCTGTGGTTCGGTCACGCCCGTAGATGGCTGGACTGTGTCCAAAAAGGCAGCGGATCCTTTTCTTTAAAAGCGCTTTTCTTGATCCAGCCGATAGTGCCAGGTTATTATAGATGGAACTTGGCCGGATTTAGTCAGCTCCAATTCCTTCACGCCAACTGCGTTTCGAAGATTGTCCTCCTACTTCCTCTGTGGATCTAATACTGGAACACTTAATTGCCTTTTAGGAAGCTGCTACAATATAGCAGAAAGACTGAACGCTAGGATTATTATTAACCAACGAGACGGATTGTCTATTACCGAGCCGCCACACTATTGAATATTACCGAGCCGTCATACTATTGAATACTGCAATGGTTTGAGCACTGATATATTTTCCTTATTTTTCACATATATTTTCACAATTATCTACTTTAGCATTAGGAACATTGTTTCTCTCACGAATTTACTGTCACTATTGTATTACTTCTTATTAGCACACGCCACCTACTGGTAGATATTCTGTTTGCATATACCTTTCGTTCACTAGTCACTGTATTCACTATTGTTCGCTTTATTCTGTGGGGATTTACTCGGTATCAGCCACTGCTGTAGCCAATTGACTACATATAGGCAGCCGGAACAGAAACCAGTTCCTTACTCATTTTATATATTTTTTACGTCTTCTATGTAGACCTCCGAGCTATATCAGTGGACTGATATATTTTTTACTAGTTTTTATCATTGATTAATTTTATGTAAGGCGTTTATTGCTTATATTTCCTATAATAAATTGCTAATATTAAACTAATATCGCTTGACTAACTTTGTGGTCCAGATATAAGAGTACCCAATATTTGTGGTTGCACTGATTGTCACGGTAGGGAGTGGGGGAAACCCCCCCTCCCCCTTACCACCGTACACTGTAAAGGGGAAGCATCTAGGCCAGAACGTCAGAATCGGTGTGCAGGTCACCTCCTATAGCATCCCTAACTCCTCACCGTATGAGCGGACCTGGATGGTAGGGCGGCTCATAGCAGCATACCTTTTGGCCCTGAGTCGCCCTGATAATCCCTCACATAGTAGCAGGGGAGAGATGACCTGTTCTTCCCAGACATGGATGAACAGGAGTCTCAAATGGCCAAGCAGCGGGAAAAGGAAAAGACCATATGCAGCAACAGAGTCGGCAGGTAAGAACACCAGAAACACACTTACCTGCTGCAGTCACCACGACTGGAACCCGTGCATTAGTACAGATGCCCACACACCAAATAGGACTCCGTACAAACAACACTACATACAGGTATCCAGCACTCCTGATACTGCCTGGGCCCGAAACAGCAAGGTGCACAGCAGCCCCAGGCAGCACTGCATACAGACTTATGGGTCCCCCCTCCAGGAAACCAGCCCCCTTCTAGAGGTACAACACACACAGTGAAACGTCTTGCACACATGTAGGGACAAACACTAACAACATCCCAGACATGTAACAAGAAACAAGACGTACAATAAACCCACACCAAACATACAAAAATTGAGGTTGGGTACATAGAGGATACAAGGGAGACAAAGGAAAGACATTGCAGATGACATCGATGTCCTACAAGGTGGCCCTCAAGGACTGGACATTTAGAACACCCTGGACTGGAGCACAGCTCCAGCACCAACGACGGCTGAAGTTCCACTTACTCCAGCCAGGGATGTAGTATAGAAAAGAGAGGAAAAAAAAGTGTGTCAATCAACCAGATTACCCCTTTGGTAAACACCTCCAAGGCAATCGTTAATGAGAGGCACAGGAGGGCACCAGAGATCGAACTAGGGTTAGGAAAAAATCTGAGACAGAGAAGAGAGATTGGGAAAAAGAGGGATAAAGCAGGCTGCCAGTGTAGGTTATTGTGAATTATAGATACTGTCACCATTAGTTGTAAGATATGAAACAAGAAAAAAATAACCAAAACCACCAAAAGAAGGTGTCCGGCGCCACGCACCTCATATAAATATATATATATATATATCAGCTAAAAAGACATGGGTTCAGCGTATAATCACTAGTACAAAATACATATAGAAATAAATTGTAGAATGCATACCAACACCTTGGATATAAGGCCTCGTCATAGGTTATCCGTACAATTAACAGCATAAATAGCGGAACTTACTTCACCAGGGAGGAATCCAATAGAATAAGCTGAAGACACCCATTGGATTTACCCCCTTCGCCTGGATCACACGTAGAGTCACAGGATGAAAACAGCAGGTCCACACTCGGATCTTCTTGAAACTTCGTTTGGCTCATTCACACAGACAGACTTTCTGTGTCCCCAGGCTCTCTCTGCCTGGGGACACAAAGTCTGTGTGAATGAGCCAAACGAAGTTTCAAGAAGATCCGAGTGTGGACCTACTGTTTTCAGGGATGGAGGGGTTAAAAAAAAATTATAATAATTAAACTCACCTCATCCACTTGTTTGCGCAGCCCGGCTTCTCTTCTGTCTTCTTTGATGACCTGGGAGGAAAAGGACCTTTTGGTGATGTCACTGCGCTCATCACATGGTCCATCACCATGGTGATGGACCATGTGATGAGCACAGTGACATCACCAAAGGTCCTTTTCCTTCCAGGTCATCAAAGAAGACAGAAAAGAAGCCGTGCTGCGCGAACAAGTGGATGAGGTGAGTTAATTTTTTTTTATTTTAATAACCCCTCCATCCCTAATTTACTTAGCATTCTGTATTAAGAATGCTATTATTTTCCCTTTTACCCATGTTAAATAATAAAATCTATACAACACCTTCTGTGAAGTTGGGTTCTGGGTACCAAACATGCCAATTTTTCTCATGCGCGTGCAAAACACATTAACCACTTCAACCCCGCTAGCTAAAACCCCCTTAAAGGGCTTCTGTCACCCCACTAAAGTGATTTTTTTTTTTTTTGGGCTAGTGAAATTAGTTATATTGCGATATATGACAATATAATTGTGTTACTTACTTTGATCCAGCAGTTTCTGCAAAAAACGAAGTTTTAATATATGTAAATTCGGTCTCTACCAGCAAGTAGGGCGTCTACTTGCTGGTAGCTGCTGCAGAAATCGTCGTGTTGATTGACAGGGCCAGCCGGGATCTCCTCCTCTGGCCAGCCCTGTCGGCATTTCAAAAATCGCGCGCCTGTGTTGATTCGGCGCAGGCGCTCTGAGATGAGGAGGCTCGTCTCCTCAGCACTCCCTCAATGCGCCTGCGCCGATGACGTCTTCTATTTCGGTGATGTCATCGGCGCAGGCGCACTGAGGGAGTTCTGAGGAGACGAGCCTCCTCATCTCAGAGCGCCTGCGCCGAATCAACACAGGCGCGCGATTTTTGAAATGCCGACAGGGCTAGCCGGAGGAGGAGATCCCGGCTGGCCCTGTCAATCAACACGATGAGGGGGCGGATTTCTGCAGCAGCTACCAGCAAGTAGCCGCCCTACTTGCTGGTAGAGACCGAATTTACATATATTAAAACTTTGTTTTTTGCAGAAACTGCTGGATCAAAGTAAGTAACACAATTATATTGTCATATATCGCAATGTAACTAATTTCACCAGCCCAAAACTTTAGTGGGGTGACAGAAGCCCTTTAATGACCAGGCCACTTTTTACACTTCTGCACTACACTCCTTTCACCGTTTATCGCTCGGTCATGCAACTTACCACCCAAATGAATTTTACCTCCTTTTCTTCTCACTAATAGAGCTTTCATTTGGTGGTATTTCATTGCTGCTGACATTTTTACTTTTTTTGTTATTAATCAAAATGTAACTATTTTTTTGCAAAAAAATGACATTTTTCACTTTCAGCTGTAAAATTTTGCAAAAAAACCGACATCCATATATAAATTTTTCGCTAAATTTATTGTTCTACATGTCTTTGATTTAAAAAAAAAAAAACGGTTTGGGTAAAATTTATAGCGTTTACAAACTATGGTACAAAAATGTGAATTTCCACTTTTTGAAGCAGCTCTGACTTTCTGAGCACCTGTCATGTTTCCTGAGGTTCTACAATGCCCAGACAGTAGAAAACCCCCACAAATGACCCCATTTCGGAAAGTAGACACCCTAAGGTATTCGCTGATGGGCATAGTGAGTTCATAGAACTTTTTATTTTTTGTCACAAGTTAGCGGAAAATGATGATTTTTATTTTTATTTTATTTTTTCTTACAAAGTCTCATATTCACTAACTAGTGACAAAAAATAAAAAATTCTAGGAACTCGCCATGCCCCTCACGGAATACCTTGGGGTGTCTTCTTTCCAAAATGGGGTCACTTGTGGGGTAGTTATACTGCCCTGGCAATTTAGGGGCCCAAATATGTGAGAAGTACTTTGCAATCAAAATATGTAAAAAATGGCCTGCGAAATCCGAAAGGTGCACTTTGGAATATGTGCCCCTTTGCCCACCTTGGCTGCAAAAAAGTGTCACACATCTGGTATCGCCGTACTCAGGAGAAGTTGGGGAATGTGTTTTGGGGTGTCATTTTACATATAACCATGCTGGGTGAGAGAAATATCTTGGAAAAAGACAACTTTTCCAATTTTTTTATACAAAGTTGGCATTTGACCAAGATATTTTTCGGACGTCTGAATGGAGCCTTACAGGGGGGTGATCAATGACAGGGGGTGATCAGGGAGTGTATATGGGTGATCACCCCTCTGTCATTGATCACCCCCCTGTAAGGCTCCATTCAGACGTCCGTATGATTTTTACGGATCCATGGATACATGGATCGGATCCGCAAAACACATGCGAACGTCTGAATGGAGCCTTACAGGGGGGTGATCAATGACAGGGGGTGATCAGGGAGTGTATATGGGTTATCACCCCTCTGTCATTGATCACCCCCCTGTAAGGCTCCATTCAGACGTCAGCATGTGTTTTGCGGATCCGATCCATGTATCCATGGATCCGTAAAAATCATACGGACATCTGAATGGAGCCTTACAGGGGGGTGATCAATGACAGAGGGGTGATCAGGGAGTGTATATGGGTGATCACCCCCTGTCATTGATCACCCCCCTGTAAGACTCCATTCAGACGTCCGTATGATTTTTACGGATACATGGATCGGATCCGCAAAACACATGTGGACGTCTGAATGGAGCCTTACATGGGGGTGATCAATGACAGAGGGGTGATCACCCATATACACTCCCTGATCACCCCCTGTCATTGATCACCCCCCTGTAAGGCTCCATTCAGACGTCCGTATGCGTTTTGCAGATCCGATCCATGTATCTGTGGATCCGTAAAAATCATACGGACCTCTGAATGGAGCCTTACAGGGAAGTGATCAGGAAGTCTATATGCGTGATCACCCCTCTGTCATTGATCACCCCCCCTGTGGCGGCTCAGTAATAGACAATCCGTCTCGTTGGTTAATAATAATCCTAGCGTTCAGTCTTTCTGCTATATTGTAGCAGCTTCCTAAAAGGCAATTAAGTGTTCCAGTATTAGATCCACTCAGTTCCCAGGAGTGATCTGAATAACACAAAGTTGTAGTCCAAGAGATTCCAGTGAAGGTAGTGCAGTAAGCTGGTTTTACAACAGTCAGTACAGTTACAGCAGCATTGGGTATAGTTTCTTACTTACGTTCAAGCCTGCTGACCACCGTGGCATCCCACGTGGTGTAAGTTCAGGGTAAGCTTACCTTACTGCTGAATAGAAAAACTGTACAGTCCGGTTTTGTAGCTTTATAGGTTCAGCTGTAGATGCAAACACTAGCTCTACCACTCTGCAAGTGAACGCTGGATTTACTTAGTTTGGAATAGATGTTCCACCTGTGGTTCGGTCACGCCCGTAGATGGCTGGACTGTGTCCAAAAAGGCAGCGGATCCTTTTCTTTAAAAGCGCTTTTCTTGATCCAGCCGATAGTGCCAGGTTATTATAGATGGAACTTGGCCGGATTTAGTCAGCTCCAATTCCTTCACGCCAACTGCGTTTCGAAGATTGTCCTCCTACTTCCTCTGTGGATCTAATACTGGAACACTTAATTGCCTTTTAGGAAGCTGCTACAATATAGCAGAAAGACTGAACGCTAGGATTATTATTAACCAACGAGACGGATTGTCTATTACCGAGCCGCCACACTATTGAATATTACCGAGCCGTCATACTATTGAATACTGCAATGGTTTGAGCACTGATATATTTTCCTTATTTTTCACATATATTTTCACAATTATCTACTTTAGCATTAGGAACATTGTTTCTCTCACGAATTTACTGTCACTATTGTATTACTTCTTATTAGCACACGCCACCTACTGGTAGATATTCTGTTTGCATATACCTTTCGTTCACTAGTCACTGTATTCACTATTGTTCGCTTTATTCTGTGGGGATTTACTCGGTATCAGCCACTGCTGTAGCCAATTGACTACATATAGGCAGCCGGAACAGAAACCAGTTCCTTACTCATTTTATATATTTTTTACGTCTTCTATGTAGACCTCCGAGCTATATCAGTGGACTGATATATTTTTTACTAGTTTTTATCATTGATTAATTTTATGTAAGGCGTTTATTGCTTATATTTCCTATAATAAATTGCTAATATTAAACTAATATCGCTTGACTAACTTTGTGGTCCAGATATAAGAGTACCCAATATTTGTGGTTGCACTGATTGTCACGGTAGGGAGTGGGGGAAACCCCCCCTCCCCCTTACCACCGTACACTGTAAAGGGGAAGCATCTAGGCCAGAACGTCAGAATCGGTGTGCAGGTCACCTCCTATAGCATCCCTAACTCCTCACCGTATGAGCGGACCTGGATGGTAGGGCGGCTCATAGCAGCATACCTTTTGGCCCTGAGTCGCCCTGATAATCCCTCACATAGTAGCAGGGGAGAGATGACCTGTTCTTCCCAGACATGGATGAACAGGAGTCTCAAATGGCCAAGCAGCGGGAAAAGGAAAAGACCATATGCAGCAACAGAGTCGGCAGGTAAGAACACCAGAAACACACTTACCTGCTGCAGTCACCACGACTGGAACCCGTGCATTAGTACAGATGCCCACACACCAAAGAGGACTCCGTACAAACAACACTACATACAGGTATCCAGCACTCCTGATACTGCCTGGGCCCGAAACAGCAAGGTGCACAGCAGCCCCAGGCAGCACTGCATACAGACTTATGGGTCCCCCCTCCAGGAAACCAGCCCCCTTCTAGAGGTACAACACACACAGTGAAACGTCTTGCACACATGTAGGGACAAACACTAACAACATCCCAGACATGTAACAAGAAACAAGACGTACAATAAACCCACACCAAACATACAAAAATTGAGGTTGGGTACATAGAGGATACAAGGGAGACAAAGGAAAGACATTGCAGATGACATCGATGTCCTACAAGGTGGCCCTCAAGGACTGGACATTTAGAACACCCTGGACTGGAGCACAGCTCCAGCACCAACGACGGCTGAAGTTCCACTTACTCCAGCCAGGGATGTAGTATAAAAAAAGTGTGTCAATCAACCAGATTACCCCTTTGGTAAACACCTCCAAGGCAATCGTTAATGAGAGGCACAGGAGGGCACCAGAGATCGAACTAGGGTTAGGAAAAAATCTGAGACAGAGAAGAGAGATTGGGAAAAAGAGGGATAAAGCAGGCTGCCAGTGTAGGTTATTGTGAATTATAGATACTGTCACCATTAGTTGTAAGATATGAAACAAGAAAAAAATAACCAAAACCACCAAAAGAAGGTGTCCGGCGCCACGCACCTCATATAAATATATATATATATATATATATATATCAGCTAAAAAGACATGGGTTCAGCGTATAATCACTAGTACAAAATACATATAGAAATAAATTGTAGAATGCATACCAACACCTTGGATATAAGGCCTCGTCATAGGTTATCCGTACAATTAACAGCATAAATAGCGGAACTTACTTCACCAGGGAGGAATCCAATAGAATAAGCTGAAGACACCCATTGGATTTACCCCCTTCGCCTGGATCACACGTAGAGTCACAGGATGAAAACAGCAGGTCCACACTCGGATCTTCTTGAAACTTCGTTTGGCTCATTCACACAGACAGACTTTCTGTGTCCCCAGGCTCTCTCTGCCTGGGGACACAAAGTCTGTGTGAATGAGCCAAACGAAGTTTCAAGAAGATCCGAGTGTGGACCTACTGTTTTCAGGGATGGAGGGGTTAAAAAAAAATTATAATAATTAAACTCACCTCATCCACTTGTTTGCGCAGCCCGGCTTCTCTTCTGTCTTCTTTGATGACCTGGGAGGAAAAGGACCTTTTGGTGATGTCACTGCGCTCATCACATGGTCCATCACCATGGTGATGGACCATGTGATGAGCACAGTGACATCACCAAAGGTCCTTTTCCTTCCAGGTCATCAAAGAAGACAGAAAAGAAGCCGTGCTGCGCGAACAAGTGGATGAGGTGAGTTAATTTTTTTTTATTTTAATAACCCCTCCATCCCTAATTTACTTAGCATTCTGTATTAAGAATGCTATTATTTTCCCTTTTACCCATGTTAAATAATAAAATCTATACAACACCTTCTGTGAAGTTGGGTTCTGGGTACCAAACATGCCAATTTTTCTCATGCGCGTGCAAAACACATTAACCACTTCAACCCCGCTAGCTAAAACCCCCTTAAAGGGCTTCTGTCACCCCACTAAAGTGATTTTTTTTTTTTTGGGCTAGTGAAATTAGTTATATTGCGATATATGACAATATAATTGTGTTACTTACTTTGATCCAGCAGTTTCTGCAAAAAACGAAGTTTTAATATATGTAAATTCGGTCTCTACCAGCAAGTAGGGCGTCTACTTGCTGGTAGCTGCTGCAGAAATCGTCGTGTTGATTGACAGGGCCAGCCGGGATCTCCTCCTCCGGCCAGCCCTGTCGGCATTTCAAAAATCGCGCGCCTGTGTTGATTCGGCGCAGGCGCTCTGAGATGAGGAGGCTCGTCTCCTCAGCACTCCCTCAGTGCGCCGATGACGTCTTCTATTTCGGTGATGTCATCGGCGCAGGCGCACTGAGGGAGTTCTGAGGAGACGAGCCTCCTCATCTCAGAGCGCCTGCGCCGAATCAACACAGGCGCGCGATTTTTGAAATGCCGACAGGGCTAGCCGGAGGAGGAGATCCCGGCTGGCCCTGTCAATCAACACGACGAGGGGGCGGATTTCTGCAGCAGCTACCAGCAAGTAGCCTCCCTACTTGCTGGTAGAGACCGAATTTACATATATTAAAACTTCGTTTTTTGCAGAAACTGCTGGATCAAAGTAAGTAACACAATTATATTGTCATATATCGCAATATAACTAATTTCACCAGCCCAAAACTTTAGTGGGGTGACAGAAGCCCTTTAATGACCAGGCCACTTTTTACACTTCTGCACTACACTCCTTTCACCGTTTATCGCTCGGTCATGCAACTTACCACCCAAATGAATTTTACCTCCTTTTCTTCTCACTAATAGAGCTTTCATTTGGTGATATTTCATTGCTGCTGACATTTTTACTTTTTTTGTTATTAATCAAAATGTAACTATTTATTTGCAAAAAAATGACATTTTTCACTTTCAGCTGTAAAATTTTGCAAAAAAACCGACATCCATATATAAATTTTTCGCTAAATTTATTGTTCTACATGTCTTTGATTTAAAAAAAAAAAACGGTTTGGGTAAAATTTATAGCGTTTACAAACTATGGTACAAAAATGTGAATTTCCACTTTTTGAAGCAGCTCTGACTTTCTGAGCACCTGTCATGTTTCCTGAGGTTCTACAATGCCCAGACAGTAGAAAACCCCCACAAATGACCCCATTTCGGAAAGTAGACACCCTAAGGTATTCGCTGATGGGCATAGTGAGTTCATAGAACTTTTTATTTTTTGTCACAAGTTAGCGGAAAATGATGATTTTTATTTTTATTTTATTTTTTCTTACAAAGTCTCATATTCACTAACTAGTGACAAAAAATAAAAAATTCTAGGAACTCGCCATGCCCCTCACGGAATACCTTGGGGTGTCTTCTTTCCAAAATGGGGTCACTTGTGGGGTAGTTATACTGCCCTGGCAATTTAGGGGCCCAAATGTGTGAGAAGTACTTTGCAATCAAAATGTGTAAAAAATGGCCTGCGAAATCCGAAAGGTGCACTTTGGAATATGTGCCCCTTTGCCCACCTTGGCTGCAAAAAAGTGTCACACATCTGGTATCGCCGTACTCAGGAGAAGTTGGGGAATGTGTTTTGGGGTGTCATTTTACATATAACCATGCTGGGTGAGAGAAATATCTTGGAAAAAGACAACTTTTCCAATTTTTTTATACAAAGTTGGCATTTGACCAAGATATTTTTCGGACGTCTGAATGGAGCCTTACAGGGGGGTGATCAATGACAGGGGGTGATCAGGGAGTGTATATGGGTGATCACCCCCCTGTCATTGATCACCCCCCTGTAAGGCTCCATTCAGACGTCCGTATGATTTTTACGGATCCATGGATACATGGATCGGATCCGCAAAACACATGCGAACGTCTGAATGGAGCCTTACAGGGGGGTGATCAATGACAGGGGGTGATCAGGGAGTGTATATGGGTTATCACCCCTCTGTCATTGATCACCCCCCTGTAAGGCTCCATTCAGACGTCAGCATGTGTTTTGCGGATCCTATCCATGGATCCGTAAAAATCATACGGACATCTGAATGGAGCCTTACAGGGGGGTGATCAATGACAGGGGGTGATCAGGGAGTGTATATGGGTGATCACCCCCCTGTCATTGATCACCCCCCTGTAAGACTCCATTCAGACGTCCGTATGATTTTTACGGATACATGGATCGGATCCGCAAAACACATGCGGACGTCTGAATGGAGCCTTACATGGGGGTGATCAATGACAGAGGGGTGATCACCCATATACACTCCCTGATCACCCCCTGTCATTGATCACCCCCCTGTAAGGCTCCATTCAGACGTCCGTATGCGTTTTGCAGATCCGATCCATGTATCTGGATCCGTAAAAATCATACGGACCTCTGAATGGAGCCTTACAGGGGGGTGATCAATGACAGGGAAGTGATAAGGAAGTCTATATGCGTGATCACCCCTCTGTCATTGATCACCCCCCCTGTAAGGCTCCATTCAGACGTCCGTATGCGTTTTGCGGATCCGATCCATGTATCTGTGGATCCGTAAAAATCATACGGACTTCTGAATGGAGCCTTACAGGGGGGTGATCAATAACAGGGGGGTGATTAGGGAGTCTATATGGGGTGATCAGTGGTTCATAAAGGGTTAATAAGTGACAGGGGGTGGGGGTGTAGTGTAGTGTGGTGTTTGGTGCTACTTTACACAGCTACCTGTGTCCTCTGGTGGTCGATCCTAACAAAAGGGACCACCAGAGGACCAGGTAGCAGGTATATTAGACGCTGTTATCAAAACAGCGTCTAATATACCTGTTAGGGGTTAAAAAAATCACATCTCCAGCCTGCCAGCGAACGATCGCCGCTGGCAGGCTGGAGATCCGCTCTCTTACCTTCAGTTCCTGTGTGCGCGAGTTCACAGGAAATCTCGCGTCTCACGAGATGACGCGTATATGCGTCCAGGAGGAGTAAAGCAACGCCCGTGTGAAAGTGGCCTTATTCTCAGGTACTTAAAGAAGTCTGCATTTGGTATAGAGTAGGTTTCACTCAATTGTTCAAAGGTAAGTATTGTCCCTTCAGAAAGTAACTGGGAGACTTGAATGTCCAAGAATTGTAAGGGTACCGTTTCCCATGATAATTGGGATTCTCCTGAGGTTTTCAGGTGGAAATCTCTCCAACACTGTAGAGTAGCATGTGTTAATCTGGGGTAGTTTTCTTTTTATGCTCAAAAGTAAGAGCCTGGAGAGAGGTGAGAAAAACTAGGCTGTTTTCTGTTTGGGTCCAATTTGTAATTGTTCCCTGCTTCCATTTAGATACCATCTCAATTTGTGTCGCTATGTAATATGCTCTAACATTAGGTAATCCTATACCTCCAGCTAATTTATGTCTAGTAAGTAGTGAATATGCTATCCTAGGTTTTTGGCTCGTCCAGAGATGCAGTGTTGGATGTCCGTGAAAAATCTGTATGGGTACCGTACAGAATAGGTATAGTAATTTAGGCAATTCTGCGTTTCTCCCTGTACATGATATTTAAGATTTAGATAGTCAGGATGCTTCTTCTCTGATAGTTGATAGCATAGGGAGATAGTTTTGTCTATATAATTGGCAAAGTGTAGGGGAGATATTAGTACCAAGATATCCAATTTTATCTGCCTGCCAATCTAATGGAAAGTGGGTTTTCAGGTATTCTTTGGGGGAGGGAGTGAGGGAAACTGGCATGGCCTGTGATTTCGTTGTATTGAGCTTGTACAGAGATATTTGCCCAAATTGTCGGATCCACTCCAGTGCTTTAGCCAGAGAATTCACGGGATGTGACAGTGTCAATATCACGTCATCAGCATTCAAGGAAATGGTGTGATCTTTTTTCCCTGTTATATACCACCATTGAGGCCAAATCTTTTCAGGACTGATAAGGCATAGGACCATCCAATGCGGTCAAACGCCTTCTCGGCGTCTAAGGGTACCAACAAGGCTGGCAATTTATGGAGATTAAGATAATGCAGTATATTTATCACCCTTCTGGTATTATCAAAAGATTGCCTGTTTTTAATGAAACCCACTTGATCTTCATGAATCAGTTCTATTAGGATAGGGGCTAGTCTATTGGCTAGTATTTTGGCATAAAGTTTTAAATTAGTGTTAAGGAGTGATGTAGGGCAGAAGTTTTAGGGTCTGTCCGGGTTTTTACCAGGTTTCGGTAGTGTGACGATCAAGGCCTCCTTATTTTCTCTTGGTAATGAACCCTCAACCATAGCTTTTTGACATATTTACTGCAGGGCAGGAGATAGAAGATGCATGTATGTCTTATAATATTCTCCCGGTAGGCCATCTGGTACTGGGGATTTGTTGGAAGGGAGGGCTCGTATGGCTACTGTGATCTCCGTTAAGGCCCCATGCACACGGCCGTTGTTCACAGCCGTGTGCGGGCCGTGGAACCGCGGCCTGGATCCCTCCTGAGAGCAGGAGCGCACGGCGTCACTGGTTGCTATGACGCTGTGCGCCCCCTGCTGCCGGCACAGTACAGTAATACACTGGTATAGATCGTACCAGTGTATTACTGTACTGTGCCTGCAGCAGGGGGCGCACGGCGTCATAGCAACCAGTGACGCCGTGCGCTCCTGCTCTCAGGAGGGATCCAGGCCGCGGTTCCACGGCCCGCACACGGCTGTGAACAACGGCCGTGTGCATGGGGCCTTAGGCTGAGTTCACACGAGCGTGACAGATTTAGTCCGGATGCGTTCAGGGTGCGTTCAGTTAAACTCGCACCGTTTTGCAAGCAAGTTCAGTCAGTTTTGGCTGCAATTGCGTTTAGTTGTTCAGTTTTTTCCGCGCGGGTGCAATGCGTTTTGATGCGTTTTTCACGCGCGTGATAAAAAACTGAAGGTTTACAAACAACATCTCCTAGCAACCATCAGTGAAAAACGCATCGCACCCGCACTTGCTTGCAGATGCAATGCGTTATTAACGCAGCCCCATTCACTTCTATGGAGCCAGGGCTGCGTGAAAAACGCAGAATATAGAACATGCTGAGATTTTAAAGCATTGCAGAAGTGGTGCATGAAAAAAAACGCTCATGTGCACAGCCCCATTGAAATGAATGGGTCAGGATTCAGTGCAGGTGCAATGCGTTCACCTACTGCATTGCACCCGCGCGGAAATCTCGCCCGTGTGAACGCAGCCTAAGGAGATGTCTGTGTTTAATTCCTCGAGTTGCACTTTGGTGAGAGATGGGAGATTGGCTTTTTGTAAAAATGCTTGAATGTCAGATGGAGAGGGTTGAGACGTAAGGAGGTCAGATTGCAAATTATATAACGATGCGTAATATCGTTGGAATTGGCCCGCTATTTTGGTTGGGTGTGTGATTATTGCTGAGTTTGTTGGGTCAAGGAGGTAAGGTATGCGAGATTTCCGCATTTGCGTTTTTAGTCGCATTGCCAACAGTTTGCCTGCCTTATTATTCTGTGGGTAGTATCTCACTTTAGTATAGAACAAATGTTTATTGTACTCTTCTAGTAAGTGATCCCTTAGCTGGATTCAGAGAGTATGGAGCTGTGTTTTATGTGACTGAGTTTGGGAGGTTTTGTTGGATTCAAGTCTTTGTAGATCTTGAAGTAGGGATTGCATTTTTGGGGTCCTTTGTTACTTCACAACATGGCTGAGTTTTAGAATTGAGCCTCTGATAACTGCTTTATGAGCGTTCAAAAGGCAGGACGGGTTATTAACTGAGCCTGTATTCAGGTCAAAATATGTTTTTATGTCTTGTTCAATAGTTTGTTTATGGACTGGGTGGGAGAAAAGATGGGAATTACATCTCCAGATTGAGGCTGAGGAGTATTTGAATGATTCTTCTAGTGTTATAGTGACTGGAGCATGGTCTGACCATGACATGGTGCCAATTGAGGTTTCACTAGTCATCAAGAGAGCGTCCCTTATTTTTTTTATGCACTACTATATTCGACAACACTTTACAGACATTAGCATCCAACTGTCCCCAATGGGGCTAACAATCTAAGGTCCCCATCAGTATGTCTTTGGAGTGTGGGTGGAAACCAGCGTACCCGGAGGAAACCCACGCAAACACGGGGAGAACATACAAACTCCATGCAGCTGTTGCCCTTGGTCGGATTCAAACCTAGGACCCCAGTACTTCTAGGCACCAGTGCTAACCACTGAGCCACCATGCTGCACTATGAAGTCAATTCTAGAGTAACTGTTATGAGGTGCTGAAAAGAAAGAATAGTCTTTTTCTGACTTGTGCAGTGTTCTCCATGCATCGTATGAGCCCTCTGTCCACAAAAGTTTCCCTAGTGGTGATGTAGATGTACCCCTGGAAGAAGTGGTTGTGTCCAGGCTTGGGTTCAGTATGCAATTAATGTCCCCAAGGACTAAAAGCTTGCCTTGCTTCACTTTGTGTATATGTTTGAGCAGCTTTTTACAGAACCGGACTTGTCGTTTGTTTGGGGCATACATCGCGGCTAATATGTACACTGCGTTGTTAATGGAGCATACTAATATCACGTATATACCCTGGACATCAATATGTTGTTCCATCAATGGAAAGGCTACTGTGTTTCTAACTGCAATTAGGATCCATCTGGCTTTAGATACAAAGTGGGACTGGAACACTTCTGGAAATCCACGGTGTTTGATGCCGTGTGCATCTTTAGGAATAATATGGGTTTGTAGAGTGCAAAAAATATCGCACTTCAGGTTAAGAGTTTCAGACCACATATGCGCCCTTTTATGAGGACTATTAAGTCCATTGATATTTGGTGACGCTATGCGCAATACCATGGTGGTTCAGTGAGGGGGCTGATGGCTCATCAGGATTTCCAGTGTGACCAGTCCCACTTCAGTGGTCTCTCTTGGTTCCTTATCCTCCACATATCGCATCTTAGACATCTGGCATAATAACAAGACATGAAAGTAAACAGTGTTAACATGGTAGGAAAAACTGCTATGTCGCCTGTTTGTCAAGCGGGTTTTGGGTCCGTCTTGCCAAAGTAGTGGGTTGTGAGAACTTATCCTGTAATTCGGATGGTTTGAGTCTCTGTTCAGTCTCCATCCCGTAGGGTTGGGGGGAAAGTTCTACCTGAACTGTGTCAGGGTTGCACCGACCAGCACCTAAAAGGAAAGAAGAAGCTAGAGCATCTGCACTGCTCCATTATCTTGATGTTGTATGCCAGTCCGGAGTCGCGTGCTGGGGAGAGGGTCTCCATCTTGGGTCTGGTGAAATCTTGCTTTGCAGATTTTGAAGAAAGATGGCTCCTTCTGCTGGAGACTTGATCACATGCAGGTTGTTGTGCTTGATAAGTAGATGTGTGTAAACCCTATCGGTACAAAATGTGATGCTCTTTTAATGCTGAAGTGATCTGTGTAAATTCTCTTCGCAGTTGTAGGGTCATTGTGCACAGATCAGAGTAGAGTGTGACTGCCTGATATGGTGCAGGCAATTTGGGATTTTTCCTTGCAGCATGGTTTTAAGGGAAAGCTCTGACTGCCTTCTCTGACACCGGCAGTTTATCAAACATATTAGAGGGGTCAGGTGTCCCCCACTGCAGGTGTCCGGAGGTTCTGATCCGCTGCGGTGCCTAAGTGGGATGTGTATTTCACCTCCTTCCACTGTTGGAGCTGATTCCGACCCCAGAGATGAAGTCGGTGATGCAGTGTTCATGCGCTCCAAATCTTGGTGCTGAGAAAAGTAGAATTCTGATATCTTATTCTGACCTGTAATGGTTTTCCTCCATTTAGGCATCTTAGACTGTAAGGAGGTCTCAAATATATGCGGTATTATCTGCTGTTTGCGGGTATTCAGTTTCTTTAAAGGAGCTGGTCTGAGAGAGCAGGCAGCCATCTCCTCCCAGTCCCATTGGTATCTGTTATTATCGCAGCAGTAATTGTGCATATTCACTTCTGTTACAGCCATATGTGTCCCGGATGACCACTAGACGACTGGACATACGTTTTTCACTTGGAAACATTTGTAAAGGTAGACAATGGGGGTAATATCGGCTCTATTCATGCATCAAGTCTACCCCAGAAGTCATTCTTATCTCTTCTGAATTGTCCAGGTGCCTTGTCTTCACTGATTGTGTCTCTTTGCAGCATTTTACCTCATCATGACAAAACCTTGCCCCAGTATCTCCCGCAGGAAGTCAAAGCAGCCACAAAGGAGGCATTCAACTTCCTCTCAGCCCTCCCAAAGTAGTAGTAAGTTTCACTTTTTTAATAAATTGTTACTCTGTTATATATATATATATATATATATATTAACTTTTTATTGCAGGTTTGCACTGATTCATGTAATTCTATATTGTAGCAAAGTTCTCTGCTGTAGAATTACCACTAGGGGGAGCAAACTGAAGACTTGAGTTATATGATTCTGTATGAATAGGTGCATAGTGATCGCCCTCTAGAGGCCCCTGCAGGAAACTTTATTTTAAGCTTTGGTGTATTTGTTACAGGAAGGCAGGAGAGAAGTCACAGGGAGACACCACCAGGAAGAAAACGCTGCCCCCCTGGACTCCGAGTGCTAGCGGAAATAAGAAAGTGCCAAAAATCAACTGGTCTGCTCATCCAGAAAGCTCCATTTGCAAAGATGGTGAGTGTGTTGTCTGCAGCTGCTGCTCTCGCTCTCTTATTTTCGAAGATCCATGGGACACATTGTTTCCCCTTTAATTCTTGCAGGTGATAGACATGTGCTTCAATGTGACCCACGGCGTGGATTACGGCTGGCAAAACGCAGCAATCATGGCACTGCAAGAGGTCAGTATCTGAGTCCTTGACCAACTGGCTGGACTGGGTTGTTCTCACCCATGAGTAATAGAGGAGGGAGGATGCCCCGCCCCCCCCCCCCCCCCCCCCCAACCCAGTTATATAGATACGCCTTAGCAGACCTATGGATATAATGTAGGTTTTTGTGCATTGTTTAGAGATCCCAGATCATAAGTGAAATCTGTCAGTTCTCTGCACATCCCTTTTAAATTGTGTAGTAGAATGCACAGAGTATGCTGTCACTTTAAGGGGGATTTCCCATAGTCCCCATTTGAATGAAACTGGGGCCAAAAGTGTGCACTTCTGCTCCATTGAAAGCCTATGAGAGATAGCAGAGTACAGCGCTCAGCTTCTTTCCCATGAAGTTTGAGTAGAGCAGAGGCACACGCCTTGACTTCCATTTAAAACAGGAGACATTGGAACCCTATTCTTGTGATTCATGGGGGTCCTCTGTCCTGTGCATAGGGGAGAAGATTTGGGAAAAACCCCTTTAAGAAGAATGAAGTGCTGTCATGTCTTCCTGCAGGCCGCAGAAGCCTTTTTAGTACGACTCTTTGAAGATTCCTACCTTTGCAGTCTCCATGCCAACAGGATGACTCTTTTGGTAAAGGACATGCAGCTCGCACGCAAAATCAGAGGCATCGATGAATGACTGGGATAGTCCTCCTTATTCCAACCAGTTACGCTTTATCATTCAGGATGTTAAAAAAAAATGTTAATAATGTTATATTGTTGGGCAGTTTAAGAATTTGATGAATCCTTTCATCATCGTACACAACATCTGGCCTAAATGTAAATCGGCTTTAGCTCCCCCTCCTGACATTAGGTGCTGTAAAGATTTGCCAAGACCTGTGTAATCAGGGATGTGTTGCTGATGACCTGTAGACCCGAATGGGAGTTAAACTATTCATTGTCCACCAACACTTGTCCTGCAGGCAATAGAAAATGACCACATAGTGTCGCTGCCCTGCTGGAAACAACCAGCAACCAAATCTATGCATGGAGGGGGAGACTTGAGCCAGGTGGGGTTTTTTGTTCCCTCCTCTAATGTTAATGTTTTATTTGCATTTTACATTCTGACTCGTATTTTCTATTTGTTAAATAAACATTTTTGTATTTATAACTTTAATGCCGCTGTATCCTTCCCTCCACCATGCTTTACACTACAGCTGTACATATTTTCCTTTACATTAATGATCCAGCATGATGCAAGTAATTAAACGACCATAAAGTACCCACAGGTGGTAAGATGGTTACCTGTTTATTAGGGATGAGCGAACTCGAACTGTATAGTTCGGGTTCGTACCGAATTTTGGGGTGTCCGTGACACGGACCCGAACCCGGACATTTTCGTAAAAGTCCGGGTTCGGGTTCGGTGTTCGTCGCTTTCTTGGCGCTTTTGTGACGCTTTCTTGGCGCTTTTTGAAAGGCTGCAAAGCAGCCAATCAACAAGCGTCATACTACTTGCCCCAAGAGGCCATCACAGCCATGCCTACTATTGGCATGGCTGTGATTGGCCAGAGCACCATGTGACCCAGCCTCTATTTAAGCTGGAGTCACATAGCGCCGCCCGTCACTCTGCTCTGATTAGCGTAGGGAGAGGTTGCGGCTGCGACAGTAGGGCGAGATTAGGCAGATTAACTCCTCCAAAGGACTTGATTAACTGATCGATCTGCAGCTGTGGATCATTGAGCTGCTGATCCTCAATTGCTCACTGTTTTTAGGCTGCCCAGACCGTTTGTCAGTCACATTTTTCTGGGGTGATCGGCGGCCATTTTGTGTCTTGTGGTGCGCCAGCACAAGCTGCGACCAAGTGCATTTAACCCTCAATGGTGTGGTTGTTTTTTGGCTAAAGCCTACATCAGGGTGAAGCTGTCACACCAAGTGCATTTAACCAGCAATAGTCTGTTCATTTTTTGGCCATATACAAAATCAGGGGCAAGCTGCGCCTGTCACCAAGTGCATTTAACCCTCAATGGTGTGGTTGTTTTTTGGCTAAAGCCTACATCAGGGTGAAGCTGTCACACCAAGTGCATTTAACCAGCAATAGTCTGTTCATTTTTTGGCCATATACAAAATCAGGGGCAAGCTGCGCCTGTCACCAAGTGCATTTAACCCTCAATGGTGTGGTTGTTTTTTGGCTAAAGCCTACATCAGGGTGAAGCTGTCACACCAAGTGCATTTAACCAGCAATAGTCTGTTCATTTTTTGGCCATATACAAAATCAGGGGCAAGCTGCGCCTGTCACCAAGTGCATTTAACCCTCAATGGTGTGGTTGTTTTCTGGCTAAAGCCTACATCAGGGTGAAGCTGTCACACCAAGTGCATTTAACCAGCAATAGTCTGTTTATTTTTTGGCCATATACTACATCAGGGGCAAGCTGCGCCCGTCACCAAGTGCATTTAACCCTCAGTAGTGTGGTTGGTCAAGCTGTGACACCAAGTGCATTTAACCAGCAATAGTCTGTTCATTTTTTGGCCATATACTACATCAGGGGCAAGCTGCGCCCGTCACCAAGTGCATTTAACCAGCAATAGTGTGGTTATTTTTTGGCCATATCCCAGTCTAATTCTGTCACTAAATCCATACCGGTCACCCAGCGCCTAAATACTAGGCCTCAAATTTATATCCCGCTAAATCTCTCGTTACCGCTGTCCTGTTGTAGCTGGGAAAGTTATTTAGTGTCCGTCAAAGCACATTTTTTGTTCTGGGTTGAAGTACAATTCCCAATTTAGCAATTTCATAATTTAGTGGTTTCTGCTATATCAGAGCTATTTGAAATCTATCCCTAAAAGGGTATATAATATTCAAGGTGCACATTGGGTCATTCAGAATAACTTCACACACACCCGCTACTGTGTATTTTCAAGTCTAATTCTGTCACTAAACCCATACCTGTCACCCAGCGCCTAAATACTAGGCCTCAAATTTATATCCTGCTAAATCTCTCGTTACCGCTGTCCTGTTGTAGCTGGGAAAGTTATTTAGTGTCCGTCAAAGCACATTTTTTGTTCTGGGTTGAAGTACAATTCCCAATTTAGCAATTTCATAATTTAGTGGTTTCTGCTATATCAGAGCTATTTGAAATCTATCCCTAAAAGGGTATATAATATTCAAGGTGCACATTGGGTCATTCAGAATAACTTCACACACACCCGCTACTGTGTATTTTCAAGTCTAATTCTGTCACTAAACCCATACCTGTCACCCAGCGCCTAAATACTAGGCCTCAAATTTATATCCTGCTAAATCTCTCGTTACCGCTGTCCTGTTGTAGCTGGGAAAGTTATTTAGTGTCCGTCAAAGCACATTTTTTCTTCTGGGTTGAAATACAATTCCCAATTTAGCAATTTCATAATTTAGTGGTTTCTGCTATATCAGAGCTATTTGAAATCTATCCCTAAAAGGGTAGATCATATTGAAGGTGCACATAGGGTCATTCAGAATAACTTCACACACACCCGCTACTGTGTATTTCCAAGTCTAATTCTGTCACTAAACCCATACCTGTCACCCAGCGCCTAAATACTAGGCCTCAAATTTATATCCCGCTAAATCTCTCGTTACCGCTGTCCTGTTGTAGCTGGGAAAGTTATTTAGTGTCCGTCAAAGCACATTTTTTGTTCTGGGTTGAAGTACAATTCCCAATTTAGCAATTTCATATTTTAGTGGTTTCTGCTATATCAGAGCTATTTGAAATCTATCCCTAAAAGGGTATATAATATTCAAGGTGCACATTGGGTCATTCAGAATAACTTCACACACACCCGCTACTGTGTATTTTCAAGTCTAATTCTGTCACTAAACCCATACCTGTCACCCAGCGCCTAAATACTAGGCCTCAAATTTATATCCTGCTAAATCTCTCGTTACCGCTGTCCTGTTGTAGCTGGGAAAGTTATTTAGTGTCCGTCAAAGCACATTTTTTCTTCTGGGTTGAAATACAATTCCCAATTTAGCAATTTCATAATTTAGTGGTTTCTGCTATATCAGAGCTATTTGAAATCTATCCCTAAAAGGGTAGATCATATTGAAGGTGCACATAGGGTCATTCAGAATAACTTCACACACACCCGCTACTGTGTATTTCCAAGTCTAATTCTGTCACTAAACCCATACCTGTCACCCAGCGCCTAAATACTAGGCCTCAAATTTATATCCCGCTAAATCTCTCGTTACCGCTGTCCTGTTGTAGCTGGGAAAGTTATTTAGTGTCCGTCAAAGCACATTTTTTGTTCTGGGTTGAAGTACAATTCCCAATTTAGCAATTTCATATTTTAGTGGTTTCTGCTATATCAGAGCTATTTGAAATCTATCCCTAAAAGGGTATATAATATTCAAGGTGCACATTGGGTCATTCAGAATAACTTCACACACACCCGCTACTGTGTATTTTCAAGTCTAATTCTGTCACTAAACCCATACCTGTCACCCAGCGCCTAAATACTAGGCCTCAAATTTATATCCTGCTAAATCTCTCGTTACCGCTGTCCTGTTGTAGCTGGGAAAGTTATTTAGTGTCCGTCAAAGCACATTTTTTCTTCTGGGTTGAAATACAATTCCCAATTTAGCAATTTCATAATTTAGTGGTTTCTGCTATATCAGAGCTATTTGAAATCTATCCCTAAAAGGGTAGATCATATTGAAGGTGCACATAGGGTCATTCAGAATAACTTCACACACACCCGCTACTGTGTATTTCCAAGTCTAATTCTGTCACTAAACCCATACCTGTCACCCAGCGCCTAAATACTAGGCCTCAAATTTATATCCCGCTAAATCTCTCGTTACCGCTGTCCTGTTGTAGCTGGGAAAGTTATTTAGTGTCCGTCAAAGCACATTTTTTGTTCTGGGTTGAAGTACAATTCCCAATTTAGCAATTTCATATTTTAGTGGTTTCTGCTATATCAGAGCTATTTGAAATCTATCCCTAAAAGGGTATATAATATTCAAGGTGCACATTGGGTCATTCAGAATAACTTCACACACACCCGCTACTGTGTATTTCCAAGTCTAATTCTGTCACTAAACCCATACCTGTCACCCAGCGCCTAAATACTAGGCCTCAAATTTATATCCTGCTAAATCTCTCGTTACCGCTGTACTGTTGTTGCTGGGCAAGATATTTAGTGTCCGTCAAAGCACATTTTTTGTTCTGGGTTGAAATACAATTCCCAATTTAGCAATTTCATAATTTAGTGGTTTCTGCTATATCAGAGCTATTTGAAATCTATCCCTAAAAGGGTATATAATATTCAAGGTGCACATTGGGTCATTCAGAATAACTTCACACACACCCGCTACTGTGTATTTCCAAGTCTAATTCTGTCACTAAACCCATACCTGTCACCCAGCGCCTAAATACTAGGCCTCAAATTTATATCCTGCTAAATCTCTCGTTACCGCTGTACTGTTGTTGCTGGGCAAGATATTTAGTGTCCGTCAAAGCACATTTTTTGTTCTGGGTTGAAATACAATTCCCAATTTAGCAATTTCATAATTTAGTGGTTCCTGCTATATCAGAGCTATTTGAAATCTATCCCAAAAAGGGTATATAATATTCAAGGTGCACATAGGGTCATTCAGAATAACTTCACACACACGCTTCTGTGCATTTCCAAGTCTAATTCTGTCACTAAATCCATACCGGTCACCCAGCGCCTAAATACTAGGCCTCAAATTTATATCCCGCTGAATTTGAATACAATACATTGGGCCAAATAATATATTTGTTGTTGTGGTGAACCATAACAATGAGAAAAACATCTAGTAAGGGACGCGGACGTGGACATGGTCGTGGTGGTGTTAGTGGACCCTCTGGTGCTGGGAGAGGACGTGGCCGTTCTGCCACATCCACACGTCCTAGTGTACCAACTACCTCAGGTCCCAGTAGCCGCCAGAATTTACAGCGATATATGGTGGGGCCCAATGCCGTTCTAAGGATGGTAAGGCCTGAGCAGGTACAGGCATTAGTCAATTGGGTGGCCGACAGTGGATCCAGCACGTTCACATTATCTCCCACCCAGTCTTCTGCAGAAAGCGCACAGATGGCGCCTGAAAACCAACCCCATCAGTCTGTCACATCACCCCCATGCATACCAGGGAAACTGTCTCAGCCTCAAGTTATGCAGCAGTCTCTTATGCTGTTTGAAGACTCCGCTGGCAGGGTTTCCCAAGGGCATCCACCTAGCCCTTCCCCAGCGGTGAAAGACATAGAATGCACTGACGCACAACCACTTATGTTTCCTGATGATGAGGACATGGGAATACCACCTCAGCATGTCTCTGATGATGACGAAACACAGGTGCCAACTGCTGCGTCTTTCTGCAGTGTGCAGACTGAACAGGAGGTCAGGGATCAAGACTGGGTGGAAGACGATGCAGGGGACGATGAGGTCCTAGACCCCACATGGAATGAAGGTCGTGCCACTGACTTTCACAGTTCGGAGGAAGAGGCAGTGGTGAGACCGAGCCAACAGCGTAGCAAAAGAGGGAGCAGTGGGCAAAAGCAGAACACCCGCCGCCAAGAGACTCCGCCTGCTACTGACCGCCGCCATCTGGGACCGAGCACCCCAAAGGCAGCTTCAAGGAGTTCCCTGGCATGGCACTTCTTCAAACAATGTGCTGACGACAAGACCCGAGTGGTTTGCACGCTGTGCCATCAGAGCCTGAAGCGAGGCATTAACGTTCTGAACCTGAGCACAACCTGCATGACCAGGCACCTGCATGCAAAGCATGAACTGCAGTGGAGTAAACACCTTAAAACCAAGGAAGTCACTCAGGCTCCCCCTGCTACCTCTTCTGCTGCTGCCGCCTCGGCCTATTCTGCTGCTGCCGCCTCGGCCTCTTCCTCCGCCTCTGGAGGAACGTTGGCACCTGCCGCCCAGCAAACAGGGGATGTACCACCAACACCACCACCACCACCTCCGTCACCAAGCGTCTCAACCATGTCACACGCCAGCGTTCAGCTCTCCATCTCACAAACATTTGATAGAAAGCGTAAATTCCCACCTAGCCACCCTCGATCCCTGGCCCTGAATGCCAGCATTTCTAAACTACTGGCCTATGAAATGCTGTCATTTAGGCTGGTGGACACAGACAGCTTCAAACAGCTCATGTCGCTTGCTGTCCCACAGTATGTTGTTCCCAGCCGGCACTACTTCTCCAAGAGAGCCGTGCCTTCCCTGCACAACCAAGTATCCGATAAAATCAAGTGTGCACTGCGCAACGCCATCTGTAGCAAGGTCCACCTAACCACAGATACGTGGACCAGTAAGCACGGCCAGGGACGCTATATCTCCCTAACTGCACACTGGGTAAATGTAGTGGCAGCTGGGCCCCAGGCGGAGAGCTGTTTGGCGCACGTCCTTCCGCCGCCAAGGATCGCAGGGCAACATTCTTTGCCTCCTGTTGCCACCTCCTCCTTCTCGGCTTCCTCCTCCTCTTCTTCCACCTGCTCATCCAGTCAGCCACACACCTTCACCACCAACTTCAGCACAGCCCGGGGTAAACGTCAGCAGGCCATTCTGAAACTCATATGTTTGGGGGACAGGCCCCACACCGCACAGGAGTTGTGGCGGGGTATTGAACAACAGACCGACGAGTGGTTGCTGCCGGTGAGCCTCAAGCCCGGCCTGGTGGTGTGTGATAATGGGCGAAATCTCGTTGCAGCTCTGGGACTAGCCAATTTGACGCACATCCCTTGCTTGGCGCATGTGCTGAATTTGGTGGTGCAGAAGTTCATTCACAACTACCCCGACATGTCAGAGCTGCTGCATAAAGTGCGGGCCGTCTGTTCGCGCTTCCGGCGTTCACATCCTGCCGCTGCTCGTCTGTCTGCGCTACAGCGTAACTTCGGCCTTCCCGCTCACCGCCTCATATGCGACGTGCCCACCAGGTGGAACTCCACCTTGCACATGCTGGACAGACTGTGCGAGCAGCAGCAGGCCATAGTGGAGTTTCAGCTGCAGCACGCACGGGTCAGTCGCACTACAGAACAGCACCACTTCACCACCAATGACTGGGCCTCCATGCGAGACCTGTGTGCCCTGTTGCGCTGTTTCGAGTACTCCACCAACATGGCCAGTGGCGATGACACCGTTATCAGCGTTACAATACCACTTCTATGTCTCCTTGAGAAAACACTTAGGGCGATGATGGAAGAGGAGGTGGCCCAGGAGGAGGAGGAGGAGGAGGAAGAGGGGTCATTTTTAGCACTTTCAGGCCAGTCTCTTCGAAGTGACTCAGAGGGAGGTTTTTGGCAACAGCAGAGGCCAGGTACAAATGTGGCCAGCCAGGGCCCACTACTGGAGGACGAGGAGGACGAGGATGAGGAGGAGGTGGAGGAGGATGAGGATGAAGCATGGTCACAGCGGGGTGGCACCCAACGCAGCTCGGGTCCATCACTGGTGCGTGGCTGGGGGGAAAGGCAGGACGATGACGATACGCCTCCCACAGAGGACAGCTTGTCCTTACCCCTGGGCAGCCTGGCACACATGAGCGACTACATGCTGCAGTGCCTGCGCAACGACAGCAGAGTTGCCCACATTTTAACCTGTGCGGACTACTGGGTTGCCACCCTGCTGGATCCACGCTACAAAGACAATGTGCCCACCTTACTTCCTGCACTGGAGCGTGATAGGAAGATGCGCGAGTACAAGCGCACGTTGGTAGACGCGCTACTGAGAGCATTCCCAAATGTCACAGGGGAACAAGTGGAAGCCCAAGGCCAAGGCAGAGGAGGAGCAAGAGGTCGCCAAGGCAGCTGTGTCACGGCCAGCTCCTCTGAGGGCAGGGTTAGCATGGCAGAGATGTGGAAAACTTTTGTCAACACGCCACAGCTAACTGCACCACCACCTGATACGCAACGTGTTAGCAGGAGGCAACATTTCACTAACATGGTGGAACAGTACGTGTGCACACCCCTCCACGTACTGACTGATGGTTCGGCCCCATTCAACTTCTGGGTCTCTAAATTGTCCACGTGGCCAGAGCTAGCCTTTTATGCCTTGGAGGTGCTGGCCTGCCCGGCAGCCAGCGTTTTGTCTGAACGTGTATTCAGCACGGCAGGGGGCGTCATTACAGACAAACGCAGCCGCCTGTCTACAGCCAATGTGGACAAGCTGACGTTCATAAAAATGAACCAGGCATGGATCCCACAGGACCTGTCCGTCCCTTGTCCAGATTAGACATTAACTACCTCCCCATAACCATATATTATTGGACTCCAGGGCACTTCCTCATTCAATCCTATTTTTATTTTCATTTTACCATTATATTGCAAGGCTACCCAAAGTTGAATGAACCTCTCCTCTGCCTGTGTGCTAGGCCTAAATATATGCCAATGGATTGTTGCAGTGGTGGCTGACGTGAAGCCTCATTCTCTGCTATGACATGCAGACTGATTCTCTGGTGACATGAAGCCAGATTGTCTGTTACGGGACCTCTCTCCTCTGCCTGGGTGCCGGGGCCTAAATATCTGAGAATGGACTGTTCCAGTGGTGGGTGACGGGAAGCCAGATTCTCTGCTATGGAACCTCTCTCCAATTGATTTTGGTTAATTTTTATTTATTTAATTTTTATTTTAATTAATTTCCCTATCCACATTTGTTTGCAGGGGATTTACCTACATGTTGCTGCCTTTTGCAGCCCTCTAGCCCTTTCCTGGGCTGTTTTACAGCCGTTTTAGTGCCGAAAAGTTCGGGTCCCCATTGACTTCAATGGGGTTCGGGTTCGGGACGAAGTTCGGATCGGGTTCGGATCCCGAACCCGAACATTTCCGGGATGTTCGGCCGAACTTCTCGAACCCGAACATCCAGGTGTTCGCTCAACTCTACTGTTTATAGACCCTTACCAAAGTCAGATCTGTGGAGGTCATTTACCATGGGCTCTACACCAGTTTTTTGTGTAAAAAAAAAGTCGCAGGACCCCGTTTTGAGATATTTTTTTTTAAACGCCTGTGCGACAATATTTTGTTGCACGGACATTTTAGCACTGTGCCCGCTAAAAAGTAAATAAATCAATAATAAATCAGGCTGGCTCACAGTGTTTTTGCATACACAAAATTTATTATCCCAATAAAAATATCATAAAAATATTGAATCATAACCTTATTCCATATCAGCATATATACATATAGATAAATATAATGCGGAGCTCACGCATGTATCTATGTAACTGGAGTACTCCAATAAATGTGACCTCTTTGCTTTCAAATATTATCGATTTTTCTCTTATCTGCAAAGTAATTTGACAACTTAAAAACAATCGTATAGCTTTGTGCGATTTTACCAGTAGTTGGAACCTAGATGGTTCGAAGGAATGTCCTTGTTGCGATTTTAGAAGATGGAAGGTTCGCTCTCAAGCAGCGCTTACAGATTTCGCTTTCGGCCCGTGCTTGTTCACTGCCGCCTCGTTCACAGTGATCCCCTCGTGTCAATCTACGTGCCGTCCCACGTGGTTAACCAAGGAAAAGAGTCGCTAATCAAGATGGAATACGCGATTCACTGTTGTGTGACGTAGCCGGTGTAGCAGAATCCGATTGGTATAATCGATGTAACAGAAGCTGATGAAGCAAAGTTCGATTGATATAGAGTTCGATTCAATGTAGCAGAATCAATACGATTCCATGATGTAAAAAATTTGATAGAATAATCGCAAAGTCCTTTTTGCAATATTAGGAGAAACGCACAGAAAGCTGGGTCACATTCACACTAGACGCGTTTCGGAACACAAGTTCCTTCCTCAGTAGTGGAATATAAAATGCTAAATGGAAACCTACTGGTCATGCCTATAAATACCCTATTTGGGCATATTACAATACATGGACTGGATTCTGGATCGTGCAATAGCAAAGGACAAGGGCATTGGATTATATAGATCACGACGTTGATGTTACACGACAGGATTTCTTTAATTTTCCATTTGAAATGATTAGTAGTTGATACTACCTCTTTTGTGTTCCTATCAAAATGTGTCTGTATACAATTATGGCAGCAGCCACATCTGAAGAAACCTTTTAGGTTAGACCATGGAGTTATCATTGATTTTATTGTATTCCTCCTGATTGTCGGAGCCTGAAGTCCCAAATTTGGGGCCCGGGTGTAGACAATCGGAGGCTGAACTGGAAGTATAGGGCCTAAAAGTTTATCTTCTTTTATTAAATGCCAGTGTTTGCGAATAATGTTATTTACCAATTTATAGTCTTTATTAAACAGTGAGATGATGTTAGCCGTCATATCTTCCTTTTGGGTAATGTCAGGCACTTCTTTAGGCTTAAAAAAGGCCGTTCTATCTCATTGGCTCACCTTTTGTATAGAATCTTCAAGTAGCTCATTTGGGTAATGTTTCATCAGGAATTGTGTTTTCGCATGTTGTGCCTCTACTTCAAATTGCTCTTGTTCGGTGCAATATATTCTTAAACGGTAAAAAAAGGTATGGGATGGTCACTCGTTTATGGAAATCTAGGACACTTTATTATACATATAAATTTAAATTATATTTGATAAAAATTGCAATATCTTAAAATCTATTAAAACAATATACTTATTCCCTATCAAAGCACAATATACTTATTCTCCCTGTAAACAATGATGTATTCTGTGGGAGAACCGTTTAGGCAGATACTGGTAACTCCAAAATCCTCTCTCCAATATTCCCAATTAGGCCTATCGGGTCCTGGGTATAATAAATGTGTTACTGTTTAGTTTGGAGAGAAAGGTTGGTGCAAACAGTCTCCGTCTATTTGAATAGCGATTTGTCTACCAACTATGTATAATGGCAACACACACCGATTCATACAGTTTATAACAACTTGGTAAAGTTCTGTCCTATATTCAGTTTAAAAGGTCACACCGCTATGCTGATCCGTCGCTGGACATTTGATGTTGTCCTATGTCAATGCACAGTCTGTCCAAGGATCAAAGGAGCGCTCCAACCGCTACAAACTGATTTTAAATTGTCAGTTTCCTATTCAGCCATCTGCTGACTATTGCAATATGCTAACGTTCAATTTGCTGAAGGAAGAAATTCTTCGCTAAGTAGCTGATGCAGTTCGTTTGTTATCAGCTTGATGAAACACCTCCTAGTGTCATACCCACTCGTGTGGGATTACCTTTGTCTGCACCGCTGGTCTCATGCGGACTTGCTGTCGAATCTTTGCTCCCGGCTATGGAGCTGTTCGCGTCCCACGTGTGTCTCACAGGTGGTATTGGATCACAGTCCGATGTGAGGATCACGGACCTTTGTTCACAGGCGCTAATAGATGACGTATCGCAGTCCTCTGTTATAGGGTCGAAGGATTCTTTTTCTTTATAGTGCACTAAGTTGTATAAGAAGACGGGGTATTCATCCAAGATTTTGACGCCAGGCACATTTCGGGGAGACTCTTCCCTTTCCTCAGTGGCATACCCCGGGTTCCATAAATTAGTGTAATTTATACCTGATGTTGGTCTTTAACAAAATCCGGACTGGATCTTAATTATGTCCCAAAAGCCGGTCTGGAGTTTTTGGATGTCATTTTACATTCCTGCGGTTTTCTTCCGGTTTTGGTGCGTTTTTTTTTCTATATAAGTGTGTTGTTTTTTTTCTATTGTATTTGTGATTTTTCTGTCTGGGGCTTCGTCCATTCATAATTATTTATATTAAATATTCCATTACATATTTTATCTTGTAATATTTAGTGTAAAAAAAACTTAATGATTTTTTGGCATATGTGCTACTATCATGACTTACTTTATGAACACAATATCATATAGGAATACAATTCGCATTCGCATTTTAAAACAATAAATAAATGCATATGTATGCCCAAGGCAGTTTTCCCCAGGTTCTATTTGGAAGGATTGTCTATCCTACACTGAAAACTTCTTCTCAAAAACTAACTTGACTAAAAAAAACGCATCTGCGGTTTGGTTGCGTTTTCTTTTAGATTTTGTGTGTTTTACCTCCCACTATCACTATAATACTTGTGAGGTTCATCAGGGATATTTTGTGTGTGGAATCTTCTTTTATACAGCAAATATTTTCTGCGGATAGTATACATGTCTATGATTTTCATTTATTCTAGATGTCTAGGTATTGTAGATAGAGGGGGGCCCATGTGGGGTAGAGGGAGAGTTGCAGTGCTGGAAAAACAGCCTGACATGCAACTCTGCATCGACACCCGCATGGACCACCCGATTTTTTTTATATAAACCCAAATATTTCCAGTTCCACATTTAAGCCCCTCGGTAGGAGGCTACCGAATTCGTAAATTTTCCTAGACTCTGCCCTTGATGATCTCTTAATCTGATTTCCTCCCCGCCAATGCTTCTCCACCTTCTCCAGTGCCATGAAGGAGAGACCCCTAGGGTCCTGGTTGTGTGAATCCTTGAAGTGTCTGGACAGCGAGTGTTTTTCATAACCTTTGGCGATGTTATTTAGGTGTTCTGATATCCTGACTTTCAAGGCACGTTTGGTTCTACCAATATACTGCCTCAAACATGGACACTGGATCAGGTAGATAACATTGACGCAGTTACAAGTGAGAAAATGTTTAATAGTCATGGAGGTGACTGTTGTTTTTCTTGGGAACTTAGTCTTCCTACAGCCTGAGCATCTCCCACATCTAAAAAAGCCTTTTGGTTGAAGCCAATTTGATGTTGGGCCTTTTTTTATTTTTTATTTCACTGAAGGGGCTATTTGGATTCCTACATTTGGAGCCCTTGAATATGTGATTTTAGGGATTGGGGGAAAAAACATCCCTATGGTTTTATCCTTATGTAAATGGTGCCAATGGGATTTTATAATAGACTCTATTTGCTTTGCCTGAGTGTTGTATGGCAAAATGATTCTAAAATCCAAGTTCTCTTCTTGTTTGGATTTTCGTATTGGCTCGAAAAAGTTCTTCCTATCTAACTTTTTTACTTTTACAAGAGCTTCATTAAACGCCTGAACTGGGTGAAGGGAGCATTTAGGAGCCGCCTCGGAAGGTGACAACTTGTATTAAGGATGAAGCTATTTTTAGCTACACCCTTATGATATGTACTACAAACAGTATCCAAAATATTGTCTCAAAAAGGTAATTTACCATTAGAACAATTACAATTTATATTAGATGGGATTCATTTTGTACTTGGCCACAATTATTTTTATTTTGAGTCCAGTTTTTATTTGCAGATTACTGGCACCGCCATGGGTACCAGGTTCGCCCCAACTTATGGGAGCAGGATACCCTCACCCCGAAACTTGGGGAGGACCTGGTCCTATGGCAGCGCTATATTGATGATATTTTGTTGATTTAGGGGAGGATCACATCAATCTCTATTACAATTTATAGATGAGCTCAATACTATTGGGTTTAATCTGAAATTTACACCAATTATTAATTCACAAACAGTGGAGTTTCTAGATTTACAGATAGAAAAGAGACAAGAAACCTTTAGGTAAATAGTAAAAAACGGGTCCCGGAGACAAGCGGAGTCCTCTTATCACTCTTCTTTATTTGTTCATATAAAATTGACAGACATCATCACCTCCTCATAGCAAGACGTTGACGCGTTTCGGGTGGACACCCTTAATCGTTACGATTAAGGGTGTCCACCCGAAACGCGTCAACGTCTTGCTATGAGGAGGTGATGATGTCTGTCAATTTTATATGAACAAATAAAGAAGAGTGATAAGAGGACTCCGCTTGTCTCCGGGACCCGTTTTTTACTATTTACCTGCAGCCTGCTATGGGAACACTCCCCTAGGGCCTCTGGAGCCGGGACTACACATTATACCAGAGAGGTGAGCTGGATTAAGTTTTTCTATATCTACAAGAAACCTTTGTATGTAGTACATATCATAAAGATGTAGCTAAAAATAGCTTCATCCTCAATACAAGTTGTCACCTTCCGAGGTGGCTCCTAAATGCTCCCTTCAACCAGTTCAGGCGTTTAAAAATAAATTGTACCGAACAAGAGCAATTTGAAGTAGAGGTACAACATACGAAAACACAATTCCTGATGAAGCATTACCCAAATTAGCTACTTGAAGATTCCATACAAAAGGTGAGACAATTCGAAAGAACGGCCTTTTTTAAGCCTAAAGAAGTGCCTGACATTACCCAAAAGGAAGATATGATGGCTAAAATCATCTTACCGTTTAATAAAGACTATACCGTATAAAAGTGGGGGGAAAATGCCCCTGCATCTTATGGGGCGAATGCTGCCATTTTTACATTGCAGTCTGCGATGCTGCAGCTGGAGGGGGGAGGGAGGAGGGGCCGGTGTCATGCAAATGCGGCGACTCTGGCCTCGCTGCTCACTCACTTCCCTAATGCCTAAACCTTTTATAATAATAACTTTAATTGAAGTTCCGATCCCCAGCCCTATCTGTACTACTTACTAAATGTCCTGTAGCAGGCAGAGCAGGGCAGGCGGGCGGCCGTAACTCAATGATGTCAAGTGCCTGCGCTGCCTACTTCATTAATAAAGTAGGCTGCGCAGGCACGTGACATCAGTGAGTTACAGCCGGCCGCCCTGCTCTGCCTGCTACAGGACATTTAGTAAGTAGTACAGATGGGGCTGGGGATCGGAACTTCAATTAAAGTTATTATTATAAAAGGTTTCGGCATCAGGGAAGTGAGTGAGCGGCAGGGCCGGAGTACAGTGACCGCACCGGCCCCAGCGCATTTGCATGACACTGACCCCTCCTCCCTCCCACAGGTTTAGCTCCGGTATATTAGGGCATCTGTGGATGCCACTATTATGGGGTGGGGGATCTGTGGATGGCACTGTTATGGGGTGGGGGATCTGTGGGTGACACATATATAGCAGTGCCATCCACAAAACCACCCCCCATAATAGTGCCATCCACAGATCCCCCCATCGTAGTGTCATGCACAGACCACCATTAGTTCAAAAGCACACCTTTTTGGTAAAAAAAAGAAAAAAAATGTTTTTCTTATTTTCCTCCTAAAAAACCTAGGTGCGTCTTATAGGGCTAAAAATACGGTAAATTGGTAAATAACATTATTCGCAAACACTGGCATTTAATAAAAGAAGATAAGCTTTTGGGCCCTATACTTCCAGTTCAGCCTCCGATTGTCTACACCCGGGCCCCAAATTTGGGACTTCAGGCTCCGACAATCAGGAGGAATACAATAAAATCAATGATAACTCCATGGTCTAACCTAAAAGGTTTCTTCAGATGTGGCTGCTGCCATAATTGTAGACAGACACATTTTGATAGGAACACAAAAGAGGTAGTATCAACTGCTAATCATTTCAAATGGAAAATTAAAGAAATCCTGTCGTGTAACATCAAAGCCGTGATCTATATAATCCAATGCCCTTGCCCAAAACAGTACGTAGGGCGTACAAAAAGAATGTTTAGGACCAGAATCACAGAGCATATCTATAATATTAGGAAACGGTCAGAAACACATCCCTTATCTAAGCACTTCAAATTGTAACATGCTGGTGATCCCAGTAAGATGAAGTATATGGCTATCCAATCGGTCATGCAAGACTGGGGAGGGGGCGATTTTGTGGCTAAAGTGTCCAGAGAAGAATCTAAGAAGATTTTTGAATTTGGATCTCTGATGCCTCTGGGACTAAACTCAGAGATGGAAATATTCGGTTTTCTATAGAGGGAGGTGGGATGGATTGCACAGGGAGTCGATGCCAGGCTGTGTATCAGCGCATTGACTCCCTCTGCATCCCCCTCCCTCCCCCAGATGTCTGGAGTTTCTGAGCCTTCAAATTATTTGAACTTTTGAGTTTTTGAATGTCTGTATTTCTATGGTTCATAATATGTAATTTTAATTCATTTGTTTTATATCATTATTTTTTATTTTTATATACCTAAAGTAGTGACTGTGGGTGTGCAATTTGCAATCATTTTGCTATTGCACGATCCAGAATCCAGTCCATGTATTGTAATATGCCCAAATAGGGTATTTATAGGCATGACCAGTAGGTTTCCATTTAGCATTTTATATTCCACTACTGAGGAAGGAACTTGTGTTCCGAAACGCATCTAGTGTGAATGTGACCCAGATTTCTGTGCGTTTCTCCTAATATTGCAAAAAGGACTTTGCGATTATTCTATAAAAATGTTTACATCGAGGAATTGTATTGAATCTGCTACATTGAATCGAACTCTATACCAATCGAACTTTGCTTCATCGGCTTCCGTTACATCGATTATACCAATCGGATTCTGCTACACCGGCTACGTCACACAGCAGTGAATCGCGTATTCCATCTTGATTAGTGAATACTTTCCCTGGTTAACCACGTGGGACGCCACGTAGATCGACACGAGGGGATCACTGTGAATGAGGAGGCAGTGAACCAGCACAGGCTGAAAGCGAGGTATTCACCATCTGTAAGCGCTGTTTTAGTGCAAACCTTCTATCTTCTAAAATCGCAGCAAGGACATTCCTTCGAACCATCTAGGTTCCAACTACTGGTAAAATCGCACAAAGCTATACGATTGTTTTTAAGTTGTCAAATTACTTTGCAGATAAGAGAAAATCGATAATATTCTAAAGTAAAGAGGTCACATTTATTGGAGTACTCCAGTTACATAGATACATGCGTGAGCTCCGCATTATATTTATCTATACAATACTTCAGATGGCGACCAAAATGGTCGCCAATGCGACTTGGAATTGCAAAATGGCGACAAGACTTTGTAGTCTTGTCGCCATTTGCACCTAAACCCTCCGCTGCTCTGCCTCTAAGAAAAAAAAGGCTTTCATCCAGCAGAGACACACTGCAGCCGTCTGCTGGATGAAGATCCGCTCGCTCACACTACTCGGCATAGAGGGTGGGCGTGGCTTGGGTTCCCGCATCATGTGCTTCCGCTTCCAGCAGTCTGCTTCTGAATTCACACGTCTGAGATCCCAGCCCGGAGTCCTGCTGAGTGCAGGAGCGCACGGCGTCATTGGTTGCTATAACGCCGTGTGCTTCCTGGTGCTGCCGCAGTACAGTAATACACTGGTATAGATCATACCAGTGTATTACTGTACTGCGGCAGCAGGAAGCGCAAGGCGTCATAGCAACCAATGACGCCGTGCGCTCCTGCACTCAGCAGGACTCCGGGCTGGGATCTCAGACGTGTGAATTCAGCACTCCTACCTTGCAAATCCCGTCAAGTTCCCAGCAGACCTTGGACTCCAGTTTTCCCTCACAACGAACTGATGTGACTATCAAGTCTCAAACTTTGCCGCTTATCCCCTCGCTGCCTGGTTCCTTGGTTTCCAACACCTTAAGTGCCTTTGAATCCAGCCCACCTGATCCCGGAAGAACAGACACAATATCCCAATCAATGGACCCTTCTGCCTCAGAAACAGAACCAGAGGCGTCTCCACTGAAAAAGTGCAGACTCCTAACGTTCCCTCTGAGATCCCTAATGGAGCTTCTCCAAACATTCTCCCCTGGATGCGCTCCCCTTACCCATCCAGCAAAGTAAATCATCCTGAATCAATGGATCTTTCTAAGGGCAAAGAACAGGGCTACAGGTTCAATGGTCGCTTTCGGGCTGAGAGACCTTATAGTCGTTAGTCACGTGGTGATAGGTTATCCAGCTCCAGACACTCTTATTGGAGATATAATGGGGAAGATACCTCGCAGAATGATGGAGAGGAAGCAGGGCAAAGCCAAGAAATCGCTCAACCAGTGCTGGGAATCCCTCCATTTACAAACCATTTGCATGAGAAAGGAGAACAGCCAAGGGAGCAGGAGGTGGATGTACCTAGTGAATAAAATAAGCATTGTTTAATGGCTTCCCTAATCTCATACACTTCAAGGAGCCTGAAACATGAGTATGTATTCTGCATATGTTCTTGTCCATATTCCACAGTTTCTGCAGTGCTGATTGCACATTATTAGTACTCAGTACCATCATGCATAAATAAATCAGGTTAATTAGTAATTAAAGGGATTTTCAAGAACTTTAATTCAAAATAAATTAAATGCAGGAAATATTAAAAAAATAAACTCACTCACCGGTTAATTCCTAGCCACTCCAGCGCTGATGCTGTTGTCCCCAGCAGTTTTTTCTTGCCTGAAGTGATGACATGGGATATGTCCATGTGACCATTGCAGACAATTACTGACCTCATTGGTGATGCCAGCATGTGCAGCAGGTGACCATAGACTCGCATCATGTGAATGTACAGCACCAGAAAATAAGGAAACCCGGGTCAGTGCAGGAGTGATGTGGGATTCAACTGGTGAGAGATTTTTTTTATTATCTAACCTATTGCTGTCCCTTTAACTACTGAGTACAAAATGTTTAACGGGATTGTCCAGTGGAGTGCAACATTTTAGTAAAGTGTTTGGAGTGATTTTATATTAAAGAATCAACACTCACCACCCCTTAATCCCTGATGTTCCCGTACCAACTGAGTTTCCACTGGTCTCTACTAAGTGGTCCAGTGTCCACAAGCAGGAAATGCCAGGAGAAGCCTGCTCGGCCAATCACTAGCCATGGCGCTATACTTTTCTCGGCCAGTGATTGACTGAGCTGCCGAGACCAGTGGAGATCCAATAAGCATTGAAAGAGTGGCAGGGGATCAGTGGTGGTGAGTAGTGATTCTTTTTAAACCACCCTGAGCACTGTACTAAAAATGTTGCCTCCCTTGTCAACTCCTTCAATATTTTTCCAAATCAGCACTGAATGACATATGTACAGTTGCTGTCTGATTTCTAGTGTGTTCCTGGTTTAAGCTGTCCATGCACTAATGATTGACAGCCTTGACGCCTTTTTTCTGGCACCTATAACTGGAGTTAGATTGCTGTGTTAGATTATTTTCAGTCATTGCAGGTGCTGATGACCTAGTAAAAAAGTAAATTAAAAGCTCATGGTACGGTACTGTTCACAGACCTGCCTCATTGGTAATGTGCCAGCTGACTTAAAGAGGACCTTTCACCTAAAAAAAAAATGTAAACTAAGACCATAGCTTTACTTACATGCCCCCATGAAGTGTTGATCGTTTTTTCTTTTTTCAAACTGTGCCCCCGTTTGTCCGCTATGCCCCCCCGGAATAATTCCCGCCGTCTATGCTAATGAGCCAGCCTCAAATGGGCTGGCTTTAAAAGTTCTCCTCGGCGTGCCTTCTCCCTGGCACGGAGCGCATCCAATCAGCGCGCTCCGCTCTTAGCCAGGGAGAAGACGCTCCAGTTCTCGCGAGACTTCAGAGAACTGGAGCGATTTCGTCTATCCGGCTAAGAGCGGAGCGCGCTGATTGGATGCGCTCCGTGCCAGGGAGAAGAGAGAAGGCACGCCGAGGAGAACTTTTAAAGCCAGCCCATTTGAGGCTGGCTCATTAGCATAGACGGCGGGAATTATTCCGGGGGGGCATAGCGGACAAACGGGGGCACAGTTTGAAAAAAGAAAAAACGATCAACACTTCATGGGGGCATGTAAGTAAAGCTATGGTCTTAGTTTACATTTTTTTTTTAGGTGAAAGGTCCTCTTTAATCAACATGCACTGCTTAACCACTTCAACCCCGCTAGCTGAAACCCCCTTAATGACCAGGCCACTTTTTACACTTCTGCACTACACTACTTTCACCGTTTATTGCTCGGTCATGCAACTTACCACCCAAATGAATTTTACCTCCTTTTCTTCTCACTAATAGAGCTTTCATTTGGTGGTATTTCATTGCTGCTGACATTTTTACTTTTTTTGTTATTAACCACCTCCCGACCGCCTAACGCGCCGATGCGTCCGGGAGGTGGTTGATTTGTTCCTCCTGGACGCATCGGCGCGTCATCTCGCGATACCCGAGATTTCCTGTGAACGCGCGCACGCAGGCACAGAAGGTAAGCGAGTGGATCTCCAGCCTGCCAGCGGCGATCGCTTGCTGGCAGGCTGGAGATGTGATTTTTTTTAACCCCTAACAGGTATATTAGACGCTGTTTTGATAACAGCGTCTACTATACCTACTACCTGGTCCTCTGGTGGTCCCTTTTGTTAGGATCGACCACCAGAGGACACAGGTAGGTCAGTAAAGTCGCACCAAACACCACACTACACCCCCCCCCTGTCACTTATAAACCCCTGATCACCCCATATAAACTCCCTGATCACCCCCCCTGTCATTGATCACCCCCCTGTCATTGATCACCCCCCTGTCAGGCTCCGTTCAGACGTCCGTATGATTTTTACGGATCCACAGATACATGGATCGGATCCGCAAAACACATACGGACGTCTGAATGGAGCCTTACAGGGGGGTGATCAATGACAGGCAGGTGATCACCCATATAGATTCCCTGATCACCCCCTGTCATTGATCACCCCCCTGTAAGGCTCCATTCAGACGTCCGTATGATTTTTACGGATACATGGATCGGATCCGCAAAACACATGCGGACGTCTGAATAGAGCCTTACAGGGGGGTGATCAATGACAGGCAGGTGATCACCCTTATAGATTCCCTGATCACCCCCTGTCATTGATGACCCCCCTGTCATTGATCACCCCCCTGTAAGGCTCCATTCAGACGTCCGTATGATTTTTATGGATACATGGATCGGATCCGCAAAACACATGTGGACGTCTGAATGGAGCCTTACAGGGGGGTGATCACCCATATACACTCCCTGATCACCCCCTGTCATTGATAACCCCCCTGTAAGGCTCCATTCAGACGTCCGCATGTGTTTTGCGGATCCGATCCATGGATCCGTAAAAATCATACGGATGTCTGAATGGAGCTTTACCAGGGGGGTGATCAATGACAGGGGGTGATCACCCATATACACTCCCTGATCACCCCCTGTCATTGATCACCCCCCTGTAAGGCTCTATTCAGACGTCCGCATGTGTTTTGCGGATCCGATCCATGTATCCATGGATCCGTAAAAATCATACGGACGTCTGAATGGAGCCTTACCAGGGGGGTGATCAATGACAGGGGGGTGATCAGGAAGTCTATATGGGTGATCACCCCCCTGTCATTGATCACCCCCTGGTAAGGCTCCATTCAGACGTCCGTATGATTTTTACGGATCCATGGATAGATGGAAAAAAAATTCTATGAACTCGCCAGGCCCCTCATTAAATACCTCGGGGTGTCTTCTTTCCAAAATGGGGTCACATGTGGGGTATTTATACTGCCCTGGCTTTTTAGGGGCCCGAAAGTGTGAGAAGAAGTCTGGGATCCAAATGTCTAAAAATGCCCTCCTAAAAGGAATTTGGGCACCTTTGCGCATCTAGGCTGCAAAAAAGTGTCGCACATCTGGTATTGCCGTACTCAGGAGAAGTTGGGGAATGTGTTTTGGGGTGTCATTTTACATATATCCATGCTGGGTGAGAGAAATATCTTGGTCAAATGCCAACTTTGTATAAAAAAATGGGAAAAGTTGTCTTTTGCCAAGATATTCCTCTCACCCAGCATGGGTATATGTAAAATGACACCCCAAAACACATTCCCCAACTTCTCCTGAGTACGGCGATACCACATGTGTGACACTTTTTTGCTGCCAAGGTGGGCAAAGGGGCACACATTCCAAAGTGCACCTTTCGGATTTCACAGGCCATTTTTTACAGATTTTGATTGCAAAGTACTTCTCACACATTTGGGCCCCTAAATTGCCAGGGCAGTATAACTACCCCACAAGTGACCCCATTTTGGAAAGAAGACACCCTAAGGTATTCCGTGAGGGGCACGGCGAGTTCCTAGAATTTTTTATTTTTTGTCACAAGTTAGCGGAAAATGATGATTTTTCTTTTTTTTCCTTTTTTCCTTACAAAGTCTCATATTCCACTAACTTGCGACAAAAAATAAAAAATTCTAGGAACTCGCCATGCCCCTCACGGAATACCTTGGGGTGTCTTCTTTCCAAAATGGGGTCACTTGTGGGGTAGTTATACTGCCCTGGCAATTTAGGGGCCCAAATGTGTGAGAAGTACTTTGCAATCAAAATGTGTAAAAAATGGCCTGCGAAATCTGAAAGGTGCACTTTGGAATATGTGCCCCTTTGCCCACCTTGGCTGCAAAAAAGTGTCACACATCTGGTATCGCCGTACTCGGGAGAAGTTGGGGAATGTGTTTTGGGGTGTCATTTTACATATACCCATGCTGGGTGAGAAAAATATCTTGGTCAAATGCCAACTTTGTATAAAAAAATGGGAAAAGTTGTCTTTTGCCAAGATATTTCTCTCACCCAGCATGGGTATATGTAAAATGACACCCCAAAACACATTCCCCAACTTCTCCTGAGTACGGCGATACCAGATGTGTGACACTTTTTTGCAGCCAAGGTGGGCAAAGGGGCCCACATTCCAAAGAGCACCTTTCGGATTTCGCAGGCCATTTTTTACACATTTTGATTGCAAAGTACTTCTCACGTTTGACCAAGATATTTATCTCACCCAGCATGGGTATATGTAAAATGACAACCCAAAACACATTCCCCAACTTCTCCTGAGTACGGCAATATCACATGTGTGACACTTTTTTGAAGCCAAGGTGGGCAAAAGTGCCCAAATTCCTTTTAGGAGGGCATTTTTAGACATTTGGATCCCAGACTTCTTCTCACACTTTAGGGCCCCTAAAAAGCCAGGGCAGTATAAATACCCCACATGTGACCCCACTTTGGAAAGAAGACACCCCAAGGTATTCAATGAGGGGCCTGGCGAGTTCATAGAATTTTTTTTTGGGGCATAAGTTAGCGGAAATTGTTTTTTTTTGTTTTTTTCTCACAAAGTCTCACTTTCCGTCTAACTTGGGACAAAAATTGAAATCTTTCATGGACTCAATATGCCCCTCAGCGAATACCAAAATGGGGTCAGTTGTGGGGTGTTTGTACTGCCCTGGCATTTGAGGGTCTGCGCAATCATTACATGTATGGCCAGCATTAGGAGTTTCTGCTAGTCTCCTTATATTGAGCATACAGGTAATGAGATTTTTTTTTTCCGTTCAGCCTCTGGGCTGAAAGAAAAAAATTAACGGCACAGATTTCTTCTTTCGCATCGATCAATGTGGATGAAAAAATCTCAGCCAAAAAAAAAAGGAGGGAAAAGGCGTCTGCCAGGACATAGGAGCTCCGCCCAACATCCATACCCACTTAGCTCGTATGCCCTGGCAAACCAGATTTCTCCATTCACATCAATTAATGTGGATGAATAAATCATTGCCGGGATTTTTATTTTATTTTTTATATACAAAGTGTTTGCCAAAGCATAGGAACACCGCCTCCTCCTCAGCTCATATGCCTTGGCAAACGTATCTTTTACTGCAGAGGAGAAATCTCATCTTGCAGCGCCGCATACACGACTTGCGCGTAATCTGACAGCAGCGCAATGCTTCTGTCAGAATGCACATCAGTGCTGCAGCTAGTCGATCGGTTGGTCCACCTGGAAGGTAAAAAAAAAAAAAAAACAGGCCGCAACGCAATAATTTTATTAACTTTGGAACAGAACATATAAACTTTAACTTTTTGAACTGAACATTAACCTTTTTGCTTACTGGTGTTTTATTTATTTTTTACCTTTATAGAACAAACCTCTCCTTCCCCATGGGTCAATGTGCAAAGCGCAAATCGCCCAAAGATGTGGTGAAGTGCGTTATGCACTTTGTCCCATGTGAAAGGAGATGTTTGGAGCAGCTCTGTGTGAATGGGCCCTAATAGCCCTGTGTGCCTGTCCTGGTGAGATGTGATCCCTATGCTAGGTGTACCTGTGTGTGGTACTTCCGGAAACACTCCCCTAAGCATCGGGCAGGGTGGTCAGGACAGAAATAGCGGGTGTCACGCCTTATTCCACTCCTGCTACAGACACAACATCTTTTTCGGGGTGACGGTTGGGTTGAGGTACCGGCAACGACATTGGGGAAATTTCGCTCGTGTAGACTGCTAACTACACTGGTGAATGGGGCCACGGAACCTCCTGGGTACAGGAGGTTCTCGATGATCTCTTCCTGAAATTTGAGGAAGGATCGTGTTCTCCCAGCCTTACTGTAGAAAACAAATCTATTATACAGAGCCAATTGAATCAAATATACAGACACCTTCTTATACCAGCATCTGGTTCTGTGGGAAACTAAATACGGAGACAACATCTGGTCATTGAAGTCCACCCCTCCCATGTGAAGGTTATAGTCGTGGACTGAGAGGGGCTTTTCAATGACACGGGTTGCTCGCTCAATTTGTATTGTCGTGTCTGCGTGAATGGAGGAGAGCATGTAAACGTCACGCTTGTCTCTCCATTTCACCGCGAGCAGTTCTTCGTTACACAATGCAGCCCTCTCCCCCCTTGCAAGACGGGTGGTAACGAGCCGTTGGGGGAAGCCCGCGCGACTAGTTCGCGCGGTGCCACAGGCGCCAATCTGTTCTAGAAACAAATGCCTGAAGAGGGCAACACTTGTGTAGAAATTGTCCACATAAAGATGGTACCCCTTGCCGAATAAGGGTGACACCAAGTCCCAGACTGTCTTCCCACTGCTCCCCAGGTAGTCAGGGCAACCGACCGGCTCCAGGGTCTGATCTTTTCCCTCATAGACACGAAATTTGTGGGTATAGCCTGTGGCCCTTTCACAGAGCTTATACAATTTGACCCCATACCGGGCGCACTTGCTTGGGATGTATTGTTTGAAGCCAAGGCGCCCGGTAAAATGTATTAGGGACTCGTCTACGCAGATGTTTTTCTCTGGGGTATACAAATCTGCAAATTTCTGGTTGAAATGGTCTATGAGGGGCCGAATTTTGTGGAGCCGGTCAAAAGCTGGGTGGCCTCTGGGACGGGAGGTGCTATTGTCACTAAAGTGCAGGAAACGCAGGATGGCCTCAAAACGTGCCCTGGACATAGCAGCAGAGAACATGGGCATGTGATGAATTGGGTTCGTGGACCAATATGACCGCAATTCATGCTTTTTGGTTAGACCCATGTTGAGGAGAAGGCCCAGAAAAGTTTTAATTTCGGAAACTTAGACTGGTTTCCACCGGAAAGGCTGGGCATAAAAGCTTCCATGGTTGGCGGTTATAAATTGTGTGGCATACCGGTTTGTTTCGGCCACGACTAAGTCCAAGAGCTCCGCAGTCAAGAACAGCTCAAAAAATCCCAGGGCCGAACCGATCTGAGCTGTCTCAACCCGAACTCCAGACTGGGGCTGCGCTGCTGGTGTATGCCTCACCACGTAATCCGACAGCGCCAGCCCCACTCTGCTGCCCTTGAAGCGGATCCTGCGCAACCTGTGGTCTAGCGACACAGGGCCGGGTACGCCTGGTGCTATCAGGGACCTCAGCCTCCTCGTCCAAACTTGTGGTCAGAGTGCCACTGCTTTCTACAGGTTCATATTCTGACCCGCTAGATTCGTCAGATGAGGGTTCCCATTCCTCATCCGACTGGGTCAGAAGCCTGTAGGCCTCTTCAGAAGAATACCCCCTGTTTGACATTTGGGCAACTAAATTTAGGGGTATTCCCTGAGACTACCCAAGAAAAAAAGCAAGCCTGTCTTACAAATGGGAGGCTAGCGAAGTACCGGAGGCCGCTGCGGTTGATAAAAAATATCAAAACTGATTTTTTTTATCGCCGCAGCGCGTGTAAAGTGAATGTGCAGTGATCAAAAAAATATATATTTTTTGTCACTGGGGCGGGCGTGGGTTAACGCACGTGTGGGCCACCGATCAGGCCTGATCGGGCAAACACTGCGTTTTGGGTGAAGGGCGAACTAAAGTGACACTAATACTATTATAGATCTGACTGTGATCAGTTTTGATCACTTCCAGTTACTATAAAAGTACAAATGCTGATTAGCGATACGCTAATCAGCGAATAAGTGACTGCGGTGCGGTGGGCTGGGCGCTAACTGATCCCTAAACTACCTAACCAAGGGGCCTAAACTATCCTAAAACCTAACGGCCAATACCAGTGAAAAAAAAAAGTGACAGTTTACACTGATCACTTTTTTCCTTTCACTGGTGATTGACAGGGGTGATCAAAGGGTTAATTGGGGTGCAGGGGGTGATCTGAGGCTAGTGTGTGGTGTTTGGTGTACTCACTGTGAAGCCTGCTCCTCTGCTGGATCCAACCGACCAAAAGGACCAGCAGAGGAGCAGGGCAGCCGTATAACAGATCATATTTACTAATATGATCTGCTATATGGCTTCTGATTGGATTTTTAAAAAATCATCAGCTTTCCAGCCGCGATCATTGGCTGGCAAGCTGATGACGCGACCCCCCTTGACGAAATGCCGGCCCGCACTGCGCATGCGCGGGCCGGCTAAGCGCGCCATCTCGCGATTGTGCGCAGCGCTGCCGCCTACGGACCGCGGATCTGCATTAGGCGGTCCGGAGGCGGTTAAAGGGGTTATTGTGTCCTCTCAGACTTAGGCCTCTAGCACACGACCGTATGCATTTTGCGGTCTGCAAAAAATGGTTCTGCATAAAATACGGATGACGTCCGTGTGCATACTGTAACAGCTGGCCCCTAATAGAACAGTCCTACCGCAAAAAAAAAAAACACGGAATGGACATGGAAAGAATATACACGTTCGTGTGCATGAGGCCTTAGATGGCTTATATGCTCCTAAGCATCCCAGTTATATTATATATATTTTAAATTTGTGTCTGGTGGGTCTGGAGCACTGCTATATGTATATATGCTGAAATGGAATAAGGTTATGTTTCAATATTTTTATGATATTTTTATTGGGATAAAACATTTTGTGTATGCAAAAATACTGTGAGCCAGCCTGATTTATTATTGATTTAATTCCCTTTGATCAGCTGGTAACTGATAGGCTGGGATCCAGTAGTTTGCTAGTGGAGCTTCTCTAGAAAGAAGTGAAAAACAAAAACAGAAAATTGCTGAATCCTGAAGGGGTTAATATAAAACAAAAGTTAAAGAGGACCTTTCACCACTCCTAACATGCCTGTTAATAGTTTCATGTATTCCCCATGTAATAACAATTCTGGAGCATCTATTCTTATGGCTGTATGTTGTGCCATTCCTTTATTATTTCTACTAGAAGTTATGAATACATTGCTAGCAGTCTGCAGTAAGGGTACAGATGGGTGGTAACCAGTTGGGGAGGGGGGGGGGGGGGTGCCTGCACAGATTCACTCTATCCAATCAGTGCTGCCATTTCCAAACCGTGCAGCTACACCCCCCCCGATGGGTGGTAACCAGTTTTTTGGGGGGGGTGTAGCTGCACGGTTTGGAAATGGCAGCACTGATTGGATAGAGTGAATCTGTGCAGGCACCCCCCCTCCCCAACTGGTAACCACCCCTCTGTACCCTTACTGCAGACTGCTAGCAATTCATTCATTCAATTCATAGATGCTCCAGAATGGTTATTACATGGGGAATGGATGAAGCAATTAAAACGAGCATGTTAGGAGTTGTCACGTGTCCTCTTTAAGAGGTCAGTAATTCCATTAAGTCCCTAAACTCAGACTCCTGGGGTCCTTTCTATAAACAGGCGATGGTCTCTCACTCAGTGGCGCTCACTAGTCCTTATTTTGCACATTATAGACCCTAAATGGTTGGCTGATGTCAGAGCACTCGCCATGCGAAAGGGGCGTCTCCCAGACAGGAACCTCGGTCCCAGAGGTCGCAATAACGCCTGTACAAGCGTCATAGATGCCATTTTACTCCCTGGAAAAAGTCTAAGGCGTACCAATACGCCTTAGACTTTTCCCTGCCATTCATCATAGTGATGTCCGGTTCATGAACGAATCGTTCTTTTGAATCAATACAGTTCACTGACCTGGAGGAGTCGATTCACCTGACTGAGCTGATCCGAGTGAAGCCGCTCAGCCAGATAGCAGAGCAGAGTGACGCTGGCAGCAGGGAGGAGCGTAATCTGATCCTAGAGTGGAAGCCAGCCCCTCCCACCCCGGCCTGCAACCAATCAGAGCTCAGGCAAGCAGCTCTGAGTCACACTGTACAGGAGGGAGTCTAAGAATCGAATGAGTCACAGGTTAAAAGAATCTAAAGATCCGACTTAGAGACTCATTCGATTCTTTGAGTTAAAAGAACCGTCAGTCACTAGAACAGTTTACACTGAGGCTGATGACCAGGCTGCAGCAGTGATGAGGTTAAGGGACAGACTGCAGTCAGCAGAGAGATAAGAGAAGTGACAGGACACAGTTTAGATTACAGGTTGAATTAACCCTTTAGGGTCAAATTGGCTTCTCAAGGAGATATATATGTTAAAGGCATCCCTTCTTCTGTCTCATTAACCCTTTCATGACCAAAGGTCATTGATGCCCCAGTGTCCAGGTCAAAATTTACAAATCTGACATGCGTCACTTTAAGTGGTAATAGCTTTGGAACACTTTTACTTATCCATGCCATTCTGAGATTGTTTTCTCGTGACACATTGTACTTCATGACAGTCATAAATTTGAGTCAATATATATCTCCTTTTTTTGGAAAAAATCCCAAATTTACCAAAAAATTGTAAAAATTAGCAATTTTCTAAATTTCAATTTCTCTGCTTCTAAAACAGAAAGTGTTACCTCATAAAAAATTTATTACATAACATTCCCCATATGTCTACTTTATGTTGGCATCATTTTGGAAACATTATTTAAATTTTTTAGGACATTACAAGGTTTAGAAGTTTAGAAGCAATTCTTAACATTTTTAAGAAAATTTCCAAAACCCACTTTTTAAGGACCAGTTCAGGTCTGAAGTCACTTTGTGTGGCTTACATAGTGGAACCCCCCCATAAATGACCCCATTGTAGAAACTACACCCCTCAAGTTACTTAAAACCAATTTTACAAACGTTATTAACCCTTTAGGTGTTCCACAAGAATTAAAGGAAAATGGAGATGAAATTTCTAAATCTCACTTTTTTAGCAGATTTTCTATTTTATTACATTTTTTTCTTTAACACATTAAGGGTTAACAGCCAAACAAAACTCAATATTTATTACTCTGATTCTGCGGTTTACAGACACACCCCACATGTGGTCATAAACTGATGTAAGGGCGCACGGCAGGGCGCAGAAGGAAAGGAACACTGTATGGTTTTTGGAAGGCAGATTTTGCTGGATTGGTTTTCTGAACGCCATATGTTTTTTATTTTTATACCGATCGTCTTGTGCAGTGGCTCATTTTTTGCAGAAAGAGTTGAAGTTTTTATTGGTACCATTTTTGGGTACATAGGATTTTTTGATCATTCATTATTACACTTTATGGGACAAGGTGGCCAAAAAATTGGCTGTTTTGGAACAGTTTTTTTTTTGTTTTTTTTACAGCGTTCATCTGAGGGGTTAGGTCATGTGACAGTTTTATAGAGCAGATCATTACGGACGTGGCAATACCCAATATGTATACTTTTTCTTATTTATTTAAGTTTTACACAATAATAGCATTTCTGAAACCAAAAAAATGATGTTTTAGTGTCTCCATAGTCTGAGAGCCATAGCTTTTTTATTTTTTGGGTGATTGTCTTAAATATGGGCTCATTTTTTGCGGGATGAGGTAACGGTTTGATTGGTACTATTTTGGGGTATAGTCGCCTTTTTTGATCGCTTGGTGTTGCACTTTTTGTGATGTAAGGTGACAAAAATGGCTTATTTTTTACACCGTTTTTATTTTTTATGGTGTTTATTGGACGGGGTTGATGATGTGATATATTTATAGAGATGGTCGTTACGGACGCGGTGACACCTAATATGTGTGGTTTTTGTTTTGTTTTTTGTTTTTTTTATAGGAAAAGTAAATTTATTTTTTACATTTTTATTTTTTATTTTTTTACTTTTATTATTTTCACATTTTTTTTATCAGTTCCCTCTTGGATCTTGAAGATCCATTGAGGCTGATGGTTGTACTATACTTTGCAATGCTCTTGCATTGCAAAGTATAATACAATCAGATGCCTGTAGGTGGCAGCACTGGACGCCTATACCATGGCAACCGGACGCCTTTGCAAAGCGTCCGGTTGCCATGGCAACCATCGGGCGCTGCGATCGCAGCAGCCCTGATGGTTGAGAGAGAGGGAGCCCCCTCCCTCTATTAACCTCATGGATGCCGCTACTGCGGCATCTATGGGGTTACAGCAGTGTCAGCATAGAGCTGACACATGCTGCTGATGGCGGCGGCTCAGGAATGGAGCCGCCGCCATCACACACACAAGGGGGACCGCATCGGGGGCAGGGGACAGCGGACAGCGCTGGAAACGGGGATAGGGGGACAGCATTTTACTTACAGATGGGGGCAGGAGGGGGCGGACCGCATCGGGGGGGGGGGGGGTAAGCATAAGAATATTGACAAGAAGGGGGCACAGATCGGGGCAGAAGGGGCGGACCGCATCGGGGGGCAGATCAAGAACAAGGAGCACAGATCGGGGGCTTCAAGGGGGCACAGATCGGGGGCTTCAGGACACATTACCGATTTCAGGCTCTGATCTGCAGAGCGCAGATCAGAGCCTGAAACCGGCATTTTAACACTGACGTGATCCGATTGGTTAGTCTGCACAGACTAACCAATCGGATCGATTGCCGGCAAGGGACCACTCTGATTGGTCCCTTGCCAGCATTTCTGCACTTTATGCTGTCCGTGAAGGCAGCAGGGCAGTAGCAGAAGCTTTAATCCAAGCGTTTTGCAGCGCTTGGATTAAAGAGCTGCCAGAACGTTTATATACGTGGTAGCTGCACGGGGTATGTGCAGCTATCACGTATATATACAGATTGCAGACGTGAAGGGGTTAAGTAGCTATATAACTATTGAGAGAGAGGTGTTTTTTTAAATACATTTACACATTTAACCCTCCATTTTAATATTATTTACCCCAATGTTTAATTCACCCCCCCCCCCCCAGATGCTTGATTTGTTTCCTACAGTGGGATAATTACACACAGGGTTTTTAATTACACACAGGGTTTTAAAGAATAAACTTCCTCAGCGAGTCAGCAAGTGAATCGAAGCATCCGTCATCAGCGCATGCACATTGCGCAACCTAAGCTTCGGTTCACTTGCTTCTTGAACCGATTAATGTGAAAGATCCGAACTTCCCATCACTACAGCGCAGCGATGTGGCTTCTGCCTGAAACAACCGATAACAAAGCTCCTTACAGGATCTTAGTGATTGGTCAGTTTGAGCGGGCTGCCGTAAGGAAGGAGGTGCACGCGATCGTGCTGCAGCGCCTTGCTTTAACTTGTTCAGCCTCACATGCTGTATGAGCCTAATCCGGCTATGATATGTGAGCTATAGCGGTGCTCATCCGCGGTGTGCGCCCTGTCAGGGACCAGCCCTGCTAGTAGTAACTGTTCGGTAACGCCACATTTCGCACAGGTTACCCATAAGTGACGGCTAGCAACATGGTGAGTGTTGTGTCACCGACCGTTTCAGTTTCCCGCCCTTATCTGTAGTGTACAGCTCCTAATATGCAGGCAGCGTGCGTCATGAGGACTGAGGAGTACAGTACAGCTGTTACCTATAGCAACCGGAGACAGCCTGTTCTGTAAGTAGAGGAAGCAGCCACAGTCTGTTCATAAGTCATAACCCCATCAGCCACATTACCCCCAGAACAGGACAAACCCTTTAAACCTCATAAAATCACTAACAGTGACCTCAGTGGTGCCGACCCCCTCAGAGCAACAGTGACCTCAGTGGTGCCGACCCCCTCAGAGCAACAGTGACCTCAGTGGTGCCGACCCCCTCAACGCAACAGTGACCTCAGTGGTGCCGACCCCCTCAGAGCGACAGTGACCTCAGTGGTGCCGACCCCCTCAGAGCGACAGTGACCTCAGTGGTGCCGACCCCCTCAGCGCAACAGTGACCTCAGTGGTGCCGACCCCCTCAGAGCGACAGTGACCTCAGTGGTGCCGACCCCCTCAGCGCAACAGTGACCTCAGTGGTGCCGACCCCCTCAGAGCAACAGTGACCTCAGTGGTGCCGACCCCCTCAGCGCAACAGTGACCTCAGTGGTGCCGACCCCCTCAGAGCTACAGTGACCTCAGTGGTGCCGACCCCCTCAACGCAACAGTGACCTCAGTGGTGCCGACCCCCTCAGAGCGACAGTGACCTCAGTGGTGCCGACCCCCTCAGAGCGACAGTGACCTCAGTGGTGCCGACCCCCTCAGCGCAACAGTGACCTCAGTGGTGCCGACCCCCTCAACGCAACAGTGACCTCAGTGGTGCCGACCCCCTCAGAGCGACAGTGACCTCAGTGGTGCCGACCCCCTCAGCGCAACAGTGACCTCAGTGGTGCCGACCCCCTCAGAGCGACAGTGACCTCAGTGGTATCACCCCTCAGTGCAACAGTGACCTCAGTGGTATCACCCCTCAGCGCAACAGTGACCTCGGCGGTACCGACCCCTCAGCGCAACAGTGACCTCAGTGGTACCGACACCCTCAGAGCGACAGTGACTTCAGTGGTGCCGACCCCCTCAGCGCAACAGTGACCTCAGTGGTGCCGACCCCCTCAACACAACAGTGACCTCAGTGGTATCACCCCTCAGCGCAACAGTGACCTCAGTGGTATCACCCCTCAGCGCAACAGTGACCTCGGCGGTACCGACCCCTCAGCGCAACAGTGACCTCAGTGGTACCGACACCCTCAGAGCGACAGTGACTTCAGTGGTGCCGACCCCCTCAGCGCAACAGTGACCTCAGTGGTGCCGACCCCCTCAACACAACAGTGACCTCAGTGGTATCACCCCTCAGCGCAACAGTGACCTCAGTGGTATCACCCCTCAGCGCAACAGTGACCTCGGCGGTACCGACCCCTCAGCGCAACAGTGACCTCTGCTACATTTAAAATTGTTTAAATTTGCCATTTATGCATCTAGTAATGGTTTCCCTGCATAGATAGCAACCCCTTAATGTTATGTAGGCCTTCGTATTAACTATTTGAATTACTGTAACTTTCGTACTCCTTATCGGCTGAAAATACTCCTCAAAAATGGTAAGAGGAGTATTTTTACTCTTCCAGAAAAAATGTAGCGCAACCTCTGCTCGGACCTAACCTCCCCCTCATAGGTGTGGATTTTAACCACTTCAGCCCCGCTAGCTGAAACCCCCTTAATGACCAGGCCACTTTTTACACTTCTGCACTACACTACTTTCACCGTTTATCGCTCGGTCATGCAACTTACCACCCAAATGAATTTTACCTCCTTTTCTTCTCACTAATAGAGCTTTCATTTGGTGGTATTTTATTGCTGCTGACATTTTTACTTTTTTTGTTATTAATCGAAATGTAACGATTTTTTTGCAAAAAAATGACATTTTTCACTTTCAGCTGTAAAATTTTGCAAAAAAAAACAACATCCATATATAAATTTTTCGCTAAATTTATAGTTCTACATGTCTTTGATAAAAAAAAAAATGTTTGGGCAAAAAAAAAAAAATGGTTTGGGTAAAAGTTATAGCGTTTACAAACTATGGTACAAAAATGTGAATTTCCGCTTTTTGAAGCAGCTCTGACTTTCTGAGCACCTGTCATGATTCCTGAGGTTCTACAATGCCCAGACAGTAGAAACCCCCCACAAATGACCCCATTTCGGAAAGAAGACACCCCAAGGTATTACATGATGGGCATAGTGAGTTCATGGAAGTTTTTATTTTTTGTCACAAGTTAGTGGAATATGAGACTTTGTAAGAAAAAAAAAAAATCATTTTCCGCTAACTTGTGACAAAAAAAAAATTCTAGGAACTCGCCATGCCCCTCACGGAATACCTTGGGGTGTCCTCTTTCCAAAATGGGGTCACTTGTGGGGTAGTTATACTGCCCTGGCATTTTAGGGGCCCATATGCGTGAGAAATAGTTTGCAATCAAAATGTGTAAAAAATGGCCTGTGAAATCCGAAAGGTGCTCTTTGGAATGTGTGCCCCTTTGCCCACGTTGGCTGCAAAAAAGTGTCACACATGTGGTATCGCCGTACTCAGGAGAAGTTGGGGAATGTGTTTTGGGGTGTCAGTTTACATATACCCATTCTGGGTGAGATAAATATCTTGGTCAAATGCCAACTTTGTATAAAAAAATGAGAAATGTTGTCTTTTGCCAAGATATTTCTCTCACCCAGCATGGGTATTTTTTGTCACATTGTAGAACCTCAGGAAACATGACAGGTGCTCAGAAAGTCAGAGCTGCTTCAAAAAGCGGAAATTCACATTTTTGTACCATAGTTTGTAAACGCTATAACTTTTTACAAACATTTTTTTTTTGCCCAAACATTTTTTTTATCAAAGACATGTAGAACAATACATTTTTGCAAAATTTTACAACTGAAAGTGAAAAATGTCATTTTTTTGCAAAAAAATCGTTACATTTCGATTAATAACAAAAAAAGTCAAAATGTCAGCAGCAATGAAATACCACCAAATGAAAGCTCTATTAGTGAGAAGAAAAGGAGGTAAAATTAATTTGGGTGGTAATTTGCATGACCGAGCAATAAACGGTGAAAGTAGTGTAGTGCAGAAGTGTAAAAAGTGGCCTGGTCATTAAGGGTGTTTCAGCTAGGGGGGCTGAGGTGGTTAAGTGCTGATAACTTTAAAACGCTTTGACTTACCCAGGCCGTTCTGAGATTGTTTTTTCATCACATATTGTACTTCATGACACTGCTAAAATTGGGTCAAAAAATAAATTTATTTGCATTAAAAAAAATACCATATTTACCCAAAATTTGGAAAAATTAGCAAATTTCTAAGTTTCAGTTTCTCTACTTCTGTAATACATAGTAATATCCCCAAAAATTGTGATGACTTTACATTCCCCATATGTCTACTTCATGTTTGTAGCATTTTGGGAATTATATTTTTGGGGGATGTTACAAGGCTTAGAAGTTTAGAAGCAAATTTTGAAATTTTTCTGAAATCTTCAAAATCCCACTTTTTATGGACCAGTTCAGGTTTGAAGTCACTTTGTGAGGCTTAGATAATAGAAACCTCCCAAAAATGACCCCATTCTAGAAACTACACCCTCAAGGTATTCAAAACTGTTTTTACAAACTTTGTTAACCCTTTAGGTCTTCCACACGACTTCATGGCAAATGGACATAAATTTTAAGAATTTGGATTTTTTTGAAAATTTTCCAATATAATCAATTTTTTTCCTGGAAAAAAACAAGGGTTAACTGCCAAACAAAACTCAAAATGGGTTGCCATGATTCTGTAGTTTGCAGAAACATCATATATGTGGTCGTAAACTACTGTTTGGCCAAACGGGAGGACATAAAAGGAGGGGAACACCATATGGGTTTTGCAAGGCAGATTTTGCAGGACTGGTTTTGTTTATACCATGTCCCATTTCAACCCCCCCCCCCCCCCCTTGCACCCCTAGAATAGAAATAGCAAAAAAGTGACTCCATCTAAGAAAGTACACCCCTCAAGGTATTAAAAACTGGGGTTACAAACCTTGTTAACCCTTTAGGTGTTCCACAAGAGTTAATGGCAAATGGAGAAACAATTTTGGAATTTCTATTTTTTGGGTTTTGGAAAATTTTCCATTTTAACCCTTACTTTATTACTGGAAAAAATGGGTTAACAGCCAAACAAAACTCAATATGGGTTGCCCTGTTTCTGTAGTTTGCAGAAACACCCCATATGTGGTCGTAAACTACTATTTGGTTAAACGGCAGGACATAGAAGAAGGGGAACACCATATGGTTTTTGGAAGGCAGATTTTGCTGGACTGGTTTATTTACACCATGTACCCATTAAAGCCCCCTGATGCACCCCTAGAGTAGAAACTCCATAAAAGTGACCCCCATCTAGGAAACTACGGGATAAGGTGGTTGTTGTTTTGGGACTATTTTAGGGGTAAATATGATTTTTGGTTGCTCTATATTACACTTTTTTGAGGCAAGGTAACCTAAAGGGTTAACAAAGTTTTTAAAAGTTACTTTTGAATACCTTTAGGGGTGTAGTTTCTTAGATGGGGTCACTTTTTTGGAGTTTCTAGTCTAGGCTACATCAGGGGGGGCTTCTAATGGGACATGGTGTCCAAAAAAAACTGTCCATCAAAATCTGCCTTCCAGAAACCATATGGAGTTCCCTTCGTTCTATGCCCTGCTGTGTGGCTATATAGCCATTTACGACCACATATGGGGTGTTTCTGCAAACTACAGAATCAGGGCCATAAATATTGAGTTTTGTTTGGCTGTTAACCCTTGCTTTATTACCGGGAAAAAAGGATTCAAATGGAAATCTTGCCCAAAAATGGGTGTTTTGGCACAGTTTTTATTTTATATTTTTAACGCTGTTCATTCGAGGGGTTTGGTCAAATGTTATTTTTATAGGGCAGATTTTTACGAACGCGGAAATACCTAATATGTCTACAATTTAGAATTTATTTAGATTTTACACTACATTATCATTTTAGGAACCCCAAAATAATTATTTTAGTATCTCCATAGCCTGGGAGCAAAATTTTTTTTTTTTTAGTTGGGTGACTATCTAATGTAGGGGCTCATTTTTTGCGGGATGAGATGGCGGTTTTATTGGCACTAATTGGGGGTGCATATGACATTTTGTTCGCTCGCTATTACACTTTTTGTGATGTTAGGTGTCCAAAAATTGCATTTTGTTCACACTTTTTTTTTTTGCGACGATGCCCAATATGTATGGCTCTCAGACTTTGGAAACAATAAGCAGGCATACTAAAACTGCGGCCCTCCAGATGTTGTAAAACTACAATTCCTACCATGCCCTGCTGATGGCTGTAGGTTGTCTGGGCATGCTGGGAGTTATAGTTTTACAACATCTGGAGGGCCGCAATTTGAGGATGCCTGCACTAAAACTAATATTTTTTTGGGAAAAAAATTTTGTTTCTGTGTCTCCAAAGTCTGAGAGACACAGGGCTGGTTCTAGGTGAAATGGGGCCCTGGGGCGGAAAACAATAAGGGCCCCCCCCCCCCCCCCCACGACACGAGCTGACTTTAACGTCCCGTATTGTAAACAAATGCAAGTGGCAAAGCAACATTTCTCCAGTCCAGCTGACTCCAAACATAACCAGGGTGGGTTAGTACACTGGCATGGGTGAGATGGTTCCTGGGATGGATCCGATCCAGTTAAATCAACCAACCTACCAGTAACTGGCACCCCCCCCCCCCCCACCCCCCAAATGCACATTTCTCCAGTCCAACTGTCCAAACAGAACCAGGGCTGGCTAGTATACTGGCACTGGGATGGGTGAGATGGTGCCTGGGATGGATCCGATCCAGTTTAATCAACCAACCTACCAGACTGGGATGGATCCCGATCCAGTTTAATCAACCAGCCAGTTACTGGTAGGTTGGTTTATTTAAACTGGATCGGATCCATCCCAGGCCAGTATACTAGCCCACCCTGGTTCTGTTTGGACAGTTGGACTGGAGAAATTTGCATTTGGGGGGTGTGAGGGGGCCAGTTACTGGTAGGTTGGTTGGTTGGTTGATTAAACTGGGTCGGATCCATCCCAGGCACCATCTCACCTGTCCCAGTGCCAGTATACTAGCCCGCCCTGGTTCTGTTTGGACAGTTGGACTGGAGAAATGTGCATTTGGGGGCTGGGCTGGGCAGTTACTGGTAGTACCAGTAACTGCCCCCCAAATGCACATTCCTCCAGTCCAACTGACTCCAAACACAAAACAAAACCAGGGTCGCAGGGCGGGCTAGTAGTACACTGGGACGGCCCGGACGGGTGAGTGGGAAACACTGGGAATGGATCATGGATCCGATCCCGTTTAATTAACAACAAAACAATATAACCAATGAATTATAAACCTACCAGTCAGTGGAAGTTTGGAACTTGGCTGGGGGCTGGCTGCCTTCTGACTGTGGGCAGCGGGCCTTCCCTGGCGCTGCTGGCAGAGTCAGACTGGGCTGTGGCTGGCCAGCTGCCAAATGCCAATGGCGCTTGCTTTGCTTGCTCCTTGCCTCAATGCCTCCTTAAATTCAATCCAAGTTCTCTGCTCTGGGCGGGGGGGAAGGGGGGGCCTGTGGCAACGTACGTCAGCCAGGCGCTAGACGTGCCTGCCTGTGCCGTGCATGCCGCTGCTCCAGTCTCTAATCTTTTAAAGAGACAAGCAGGCACACAATAGAATTATTCAATTATAGATAATATAGTAGTTGCGGCCGGGAGTCGGGGGCCCGGGGGCAATTGCCCCCCTTTCCTCTATGGTAGCGCCAGCCCTGGAGAAACATAGTTTTTTATGTTCTCTAGGGGACTGTTGGGGATTATAAAAATTTAGTACTCCATGGAAGTGTGATACTCCCTGAAGCAATCGATAACGCAGAGGCCCGGATGATCGGGGAAAGTGTCACATTGAGTGGTGGTGTCCTTCCGTATCCCCCTCTTGTGACACACTCTGCATCTTTTTTGGGTTCGTCCCTTCTTTCCAGTATGGGGGACCACACCTGGAAAATGTTGGCCAGGGACGATCCGGGTGCCTCCAGTTCCTGAGGTACTCCGGCCTGCTCTTTCCCGATCCGAAAAGATCAGGTCCTTGAGGACTGCCTCATAGAATTGGAGGAATGTCCCTGTGCTGCCAGCGCTTCGGGATAGTACAAAAGAGTTGTGCATGGCAATCTGTACCAAGTAGACCGCAACTTTTTTGTACCATGCCCCGATTTTGCGCATGGCGTTATATGGCTTGAGGACTTGATCAGAGAGACCAACTCCTCCCATATAGTGATTGTAGTCGACGATACAATCGGGCTTGAGGACCGTTGCAGCGGTACCTCGCACAGAGACGGTGGTGGTGCCATTACCGTGGATTGTGGACAGCATAAGGACATCCCTCTTGTCCTTATACCTGACCAGCAACAGGTTTCCACTGCTAAGGGCACGGGTCTCACCCCTGGGGATAGGTACCTGGAGGGGGTGGGCAGGGAGGCCGCGTTGATTTTCCCACACGGTCCCACAAGCGAACGTGGATCTGGCGGCAAGGGACCTGAACAAGGGAATGTTGGTATAAAAGTTATCCACGTACAAGTAGTAACAGTTATCCAGCAGTGGGTACATAAGGTCCCACATGAGTTTCCCACTAACACCCGGAGTGGGGGGACATTCTGGGGGTTGAATACGTGAATCTCACCCCTCGTACCCTGAGGTACTCTCACAAATTTTGTATAGCTTCACGCCATACCTCGCCCGCTTTGTGGGAATGTATTGGCGGAAACTGAGTCTCCCCTTGAACGCAACGAGAGACTCATCAACCGCGACCTCCCTTCCAGGTACGTGGGCCTGCTCAAATTTGGCCCTAAAGTGATCGATGACCGGCCGTATCTTATACAGACAGTCATAGGCAGGATCACCTCGGGGGGGACATGCTGCATTATCGGAATAATGCAGACATTTCCGGGTGGCCTTAAACCGGGAGCGTGTCATGGCTGTACTGTAGAGTGGGGTCTGGTAGAGGATGTCCCCACTCCAGTATTGCCTGACACTGGGTTTTTGCACTAGACCCATATGCAGCATCTAGGGTCTGAAAGCTGAAACAAAAAAGTTTAGAATAAAAGTGCTTTTTTTTCCCCTAACTTTTCCCTTCTATCCTTGCCTAATGGTGCCACTCCCTCACTGACCCAAACCTAACTGGAGGGCGATGGGTGCAGGAGGGTGATGGATGGCGATTAGGGGGACTCAGGAGCTGGTGCTGGACAGTGCTGCAGGGTGCTCATGCAGAACAGGAAGAGGAGGGGAGAGAGGAGCGCAGGAAGTTTGAATCTCGCGCCTCTCTCCCCTGCACCAATTAGCACCCTGGACAGCCGCATTCAGCACCAGGGCCAGCACCGCCTCTCCAAATCTTCGGACTGTGATTGGTGGTGTGTAATCACGCCACCGATCGCAGTCTTTTTCCGGTTCATCGGGTCACCGGAGTCCCGAATGGACCGGAAACGCAGCAAACTGCAAGTCTGAATTGACCTGTGGTTTTCTGCGATCGCCGATACGGGGGGGTCAAATGACCTCCCCTGGCGTTGTTACAGGATGCCGGCTGAATGACGTAATCAGCTGTTCCGATTAACCCCCGCGGCGCCGGAATCACGGTTTAAAGCCATGACGTACCGATACGTCATGTGTCTTTAAGGACTCGGGAAACATGCCGTACCGGTACGTCATGTGTCCTTAAGGGGTTAACAGACACTTTCAAGCACAAGCACTCTAGATAGAGTACAGTCGGGTCCATAAATTTTGGGACATCAACACAATTCTAACATTTTTGGCTCTATACACCACTACAATGTATTTGAAATGAAACAAACAAGATGTGCTTTAACTGCAGACTGTCAGCTTTAATTTGAGGATATTTACATCCATATTAACGGTTTGCATATGCGCAAATCAACAGTTTGCATATGTGCCTCCCACTTGTTAAGTGACCAAAAGTAATGGGACACAATAATAATCATAAATCTAACTTTCAATTTTTAATACTTGGTTGCAAAGCCTTTGCAGTCAATTTACAACCTGAAGTCTGGAACTCATAGACATCACCAGACGCTGGGTTTCATCCCTGGTGATGCTTTGCAAGGCCAAGACTGCAACTGTCTTCAGTTCCTGCTTGTTCTTGGGGCATTTTCCCTTCAGTTTTGTCTTCAGCAAGTGAAATGCATGCTCAATTGGATTCAGGTCAGGTGATTGACTTGGCCATTGCGTAACATTCCACTTCTTTCCTTTAAAAAAACTCTTGCTTTTGCAGTATGCTTTGGGTCATTGTTCATCTGCACTGTGAAGCGCCGTCCAATGAGTTCTGAAGCATTTGGCTGAATATGAGCAGATGATATTGCCCGAAACACTTCAGAATTCATCCTGCTGCTTTTGTCAGCAGTCGCATCATCAATAAATACAAGAGAACCAGTTCCATTGGCAGCCATACATGCCCACGCCATGACAGTACCACCACCATGCTTAACTGATGAGGTGATATGCTTAGAATCATGAGCAGTTCTTTTTCTTCTCCATACTCTTTTCTTCCCATCACTCTGGTACAAGTTGATATTGACGTAAAAACACAAAATGCAATCGCACACTGCAACCAGCACTCTGCCCTGCCTTTATGCTGGATGTTGAATAAGGCATTGGTGTACATTTTGGCCAAAGCGTAATAAGCCACTCACCACGTCAAGGTCGCCTTCATGAGTGGTCCCTAACACTAGTTCCTACCTTTTATGGGCCATGACAGCCACATAAAGTCCAGGGAGCGCAGGCACAGCATGCACGCCAAGCACACTCTGCTTTTAACCCCGTCCGGTGCCATTACAGCTTTCATCGGATCCAGGGATGCAAGTACTCACATGCATGCTGAGCCCACTTTATACTTCTCCTGGAGCCTAATGGCTACTGGTAGGTGCTGTATAAGCAGACTCAGTTTTATACTGACTTTAAAACCAGCCTCCAGGGGGCAGATTAACTGGACAGGTGTGCTTGACTGCTTGGAGATCGCCACGCCTCCAATACGTACTACAAAGAGAAAAATATGGAAATTTCAGCCCGCACAACCCCTAGCAGGTGCAGATTTCTATGGCGAAATAGAGATATAAACGTAAAAACACAAAATGCAATCGCACACTGCAACCAGCACTCTGCCCTGCCTTTATGCTGGATGTTGAATAAGGCATTGGTGTACATTTTGGCCAAAGCGTAATAAGCCACTCACCACGTCAAGGTCGCCTTCATGAGTGGTCCCTAACACTAGTTCCTACCTTTTATGGGCCATGACAGCCACATAAAGTCCAGGGAGCGCAGGCACAGCATGCACGCCAAGCACACTCTGCTTTTAACCCCGTCCGGTGCCATTACAGCTTTCATCGGATCCAGGGATGCAAGTACTCACATGCATGCTGAGCCCACTTTATACTTCTCCTGGAGCCTAATGGCTACTGGTAGGTGCTGTATAAGCAGACTCAGTTTTATACTGACTTTAAAACCAGCCTCCAGGGGGCAGATTAACTGATCAGGTGTGCTTGACTGCTTGGAGATCGCCACGCCTCCAATACGTACTACAAAGAGAAAAATATGGAAATTTCAGCCTGCACAACCCCTAGCAGGTGCAGATTGCTATGGCGAAATAGAGATATAAACGTAAAAACACAAAATGCAATCGCACACTGCAACCAGCACTCTGCCCTGCCTTTATGCTGGATGTTGAATAAGGCATTGGTGTACATTTTGGCCAAAGCGTAATGACAGTACCACCACCATGCTTAACTGATGAGGTGATATGCTTAGAATCATGAGCAGTTATTTTTCTTCTCCATACTCTTCTCTTCCCATCACTCTGGTACAAGTTGATATTGGTCTCATCTGTCAACAGGGTGTTGTTCCAGAACTGTGAAGGCTTTTTTCGGTGTCGTTTGGCAAACTCTAATCTGGCCTTCCTGTTTTTGAGGCTCATCAATGGTTTACTTCTTGTGGTGAACCCTCTGTATTCACCCTGGTGAAGTATTCTCTTCATTGTTGGCTTTGACACACATACCCCTACCTCCTGGAGAGTGTTCTTGATCTGGCCAACTGTTTTGAAGTGTGTTTTCTTCACCAGGAAAATAATTCTTTGGTCATCCACTACAGTTTTTTTTCGTGGTCTTTCGGGTCTTTTGGTGTTGCTGAGCTCACCGGTCCATTCCTTCTTTTTAAGAATGTTCCAAACAGTTGTTTTGGCCACGCCTAATGTTTTGCTATCTCTCTGATGGGTTTGTTTAGTTTTTTCAGCCTAACGATGGCTTGCTTCACTGATAGTAACAGTTCTTTGGATCTCATCTTGAGAGTTGACACCAACAGATTCCAAATGCAAATAGCACACTTGAAATTAACTCTGGACCTTTTATCTGCTCATTGTAATTGGGATAATGAGGGAATAACACACACCTGGCCATGGAACAGCTGAGAAGCCAATTGTCCCCTTACTTTTGGTCCCTTAGCAAGTGGGAGGCACATATGCAAACTGTTGTAATTCCTACATGGTTCACCTGATTTGGATGTAAATATCCTCAAATTAAAGCTGACAGCCTGCAGTTAAAGCACATCTTGTTCGTTTCATTTCAAATCCATTGCGGTGGTGTATAGAGCCAAAAATTTTAGAATTGTGTCAATGTCCCAATATTTATGGACCTGACTGCATATCTCTAACCAAGCCCCCCTAATCGGAGTTTCATTATCTGAGTTTTATTTTTTTCTTCTGTTCATTTTGTTTCTAGATTTTATATTGTATCATATTCTGGTGTTTATTAAATGTTTTTATTTACATTAATGATATTCGTTCCATATGCGAGTGCTCGGACTATATCACATTTGAAAATGATCAAAATGCAGATATCTGGTGATTGTTTGGAGATTTGAAACTCCGACCCAGGATCCAGGTAGAATGAAGTGGCCAATGTACCCGGATCAAGTATTGATGCCATTTGTTCTATTCTCACCTCAAAACAATGTTTGATCACGACTAAGGAGGTCAATCCTTACATCCTTTGACTCACATGTATACATGGATGCCATAGGAGTCTGTAGAAGATTTCTGACGAATTTAAAGCTAAAAGTCAGATAGCTGCAGGATTTGAGTTATTTTTCCTCCCGTTTAGGGCTTTTTCACACCTGCGTTCTTGTCTTCCGGCATAGAGTTCCGTCGTCGGGGCTCTATGCCGGAAGAATCCTGATCAGTTTTATCCTAATGTATTCTGAATGGAGTGAAATCCGTTCAGGATGCATCAGGATGTCTTCAGTTCCGGAACGGAACGTTTTTTGGCCGGAGAAAATACCGCAGCATGCTGCGCTTTTTGCTCCGGCCAAAAATCCTGAAGACTTGCCGCAAGGCCGGATCCGGAATTAATACCCATTGAAAGGCATTGATCCGGATCCGGCCTTAAGCTAAACGTCGTTTCGGCGCATTGCCGGATCCAACGTTTAGCTTTTTTAGAGTGGTTAGCATGGCTGCCGGGATGCCCCATGCGCATGGCACGTCATCCATGCGCATGGGGCGCTCTGACGTCACTCTGAAGCGCCCCGGGAGCAGTGCGGACTGTAAGTATACCGCTCCCCCGCTCCCCGCTCCTACTATGGCAACCAGGACTTTAATAGCATCCTGGCTGCCATAGTAACACTGAAAGCATTTTGAAGACGGATCCGTCTTCAAATGCTTTCAGTACACTTGTGTTTTTCCGGATCCGGCGTGTAATTCTGGCAAGTGGAGTACACGCCGGATCCGGACAGCGCAAGTGTGAAAGAGGCCTTAGTAGTAATAAAAAAAAAAAACTGTAGATTGCGTTAACATCTCTATTGTCATCAACAGAGATTTGTGATTTAAACCTGTGATGCTGCGAAGGGAATGGCGGAGCAACTGAGCTCTTTTTCGGTGATGACTCTACAGAACTGACAGGTTCTTAACAGCAGAAAAAGGAGGTGTCTACAAGATCGTTGGAAGTTCCTGCTGCATCTACACTGCCCCTGATGGAAGGATCACCAAGGATCTAAAGAAACTGATGGAATCAATTGAACTGATGGGAAAAATTCTGAAATCAATCACATCATGACCAGAACAATGTTTTGGGAACTGGTTCAGTGACTACAATGTTTTTAGCATTTGGTTTTAACAGGCTGTTATATAGTTCTCAATTTTTTTTTTTTTAAGAATGTTTAAAACACCCATGCCCACACTATCTATATGTGCTGTGCCCCTGTCAAAGACAAAGATTATTCCATCCTGAAGTAAACGAAACCTTATTGATGGTTGCGGGGTAAACAGGAAAACGTGAAGGCAAACCTGAAAGGGTGTTGAGGGGACCTGGTGAAGCAATATGGAAAGTCCAACTCTTTGCTGTTTAGGGCGTTGGCAGAGTACCTTACTTTGCCTGCCTGTCTCTCTCTCTCTCTCTCTCTTTTATGATGTATGAGCCATGTGTGCATTCCTTTGTCTTAAGGTCACTAGGGGAGGGCGAAGGGGGAAGTTAGGTTGCCATTTTGTTATAACATGGTTATAAGGGAAAATAATAGCATTCTGAATACAGAATGCATAGTAAAATAGCGCTGGAGGGGTTAAATTTAAAAAAAAATTATTTAACTCACCTTAATCCACTTGATCGTGCAGCCGGCATCTCTTCTGTCTTCTTTCTTTGCTGTGTGCAGGAACAGGACCTGTGGTGACATCACTCCGGTCATCACATGGTCCATCACATGATCCATCACCATGGTAAAAGATCATGTGATGACCGGAGTGACATCACCACAGGTCCTGTTCCTGCACACAGCACAGAACAGACAGACAGAAGAGATGCCGGCTGCGCGACCAAGTTGATTAAGGTGAGTTAAATTATTATTTATTTATTTTTTAACCCCTTCAGCGCTATTGTACTATGCATTCTGTATTCAGAATGCTATTATTTTCCCTTATTATTATTATGTTATAAGGGAAAATAATAATGATCGGGTCTCCATCCGGATCGTCTCCTAGCAACCGTGCGTGAAAATCGCACCGCATCCGCACTAGCAAATCTTGAAATTTTTCCAAAACCCAATTTTAGGGATCAGTTCAGGTCTGAAGTCACTTTGTGAGGCTTACATAATAGAAACCATCCAAAAATGACCCCATTCTAAAAACTACACCCCTCAAGGTATGTGAAACTGATTTAACTAACTTTGTTAACCCTTTAGCTGGAGATGAAATGTGAGAATTTAGATTTTTGGGCAAATTTTCTATTTTAATAAATTTTTTCCAGTAACAAAGCAAGGGTTAACAGCCAAACAAAATGCTATATTTATTGCCCCGATTCTGTAGTCTGCAGAAACACCCCATACGTGGCCGTAAACTACTGTACGAGCACACAGTAGGGCGTAGAGGGAAAGGTGCGCCGTATGGTTTTTGGAAGGAAGATTTTGCTGGACTGGTTTATTTACACCATGTCCCATTTGAAGCCCCCCTGATGCACCCCTAAAGTAGAAACTCCATAAAAGTGACCCCATATAAGAAACTACAACCCTCAAGGTATTCAAAACTGATTTTACAAACTGTGTTACATAGTAACATAGTACATAAGGCCGAAAAAAGACATTTGTCCATCCAGTTCGGCCTGTCATCCTGCAAGTTGACCCAGAAGAAGGCAGAAAACCACTGTGAGGTAGAAGCCAATTTTCCTCACTTTAGGGGGATAAAAATTCCTTCCCGACTCCAATCAGGCAATTAGAATAAATCCCTGGATCAACGATCTCTCTCTAGTAGCTATAGCCTGTAATATTATTACGCTCCAGAAATACGTCCAGGCCCCTCTTGAATTCCTTTATTGTACTCACCATCACCACCTCCTCAGGCAGAGCGTTCCATAGTCTCACTGCTCTTACCGTAAAGAATCCTTTTCTATGTTTGTGTACAAACCTTCTTTCCTCCAGACGCCGAGGATGTCCCCTCGTCACAGTCACCATCCTGGGAATGAATAGATGATGGGATAGATCTCTGTACTGACCCCTGATATATTTATACATATTAATTAGATCTCCTTTCAGTCGTCTTTTTTCTAAAGTGAATAACCCTAATTTTGATAATCTTTCAGGGTACTGTAGTTGCCCCATTCCAGTTATTACTTTAGTTGCCCTCCTCTGGACCCTCTCCAGCTCTGCTATGTCTGCTTTGTTCACTGGAGCCCAGAACTGTACACAGTACTCCATGTGTGGTCTGACTAATGATTTGTAAAGTGGTAGGACTACGTTCTCATCGCGGGCATCTATGCCCCTTTTGATGCAACCCATTATCTTATTGGCCTTGGCAGCAGCTGCCTGACACTGTTTTTTGCAGCTTAGTTTGCTGTTTATTAAAATTCCTAGATCTTTTTCCATGTCAGTGTTACCGAGTGTTTTACCATTTAATATGTACGGGTGACTTGCATTATTCCTTCCCATGTGCATAACTTTACATTTGTCAGTGTTAAACCTCATCTGCCACTTATCTGCCCAAGCCTCCAATCTATCCAGATCGCTCTGTAGTAGTATACTGTCCTCTTCAGTGTTAATTACTTTACACAGTTTAGTGTCATCTGCGAAAATTGATATTTTACTATGCAAGCCTTCTACAAGATCATTAATAAATATATTGAAGAGAATAGGGCCCAATACTGACCCCTGAGGTACTCCACTAGTGACAGTGACCCAATCTGAGTATTTACCATTAATTACCACCCTCTGTTTTCTGGTAGAGGACGTCCCCACTCCAGTAATGCTTGACACTAGGTTTCTTGACTAGGCCCATGTGCAGCACAAGGCCCCAAAATGTCCTCAACTCGGCTGCACTGACCGGAGTCCAGCCACCGGGCCTAGCCAAAAAGGAGCCCGGGTGTTTAGCAACAAACTGTTGGGCGTACAGGTTTGTTTGCTCCACCATTAGATTTACAAAGTAGTCACTGAAAAAAGGACTAAAGTAGTCATAGTCAGTGAAGCCCACTGTGGAAATCTGGATTCCTACAAATCCTACAGGACTCACAGGCTCAAAACGCTCTAGGGGTATACCATGCAAGTTCACCTGCAGGTGGCTCCGGTGGACTTAACTGGTGGTCCGGAAAACTAGTACGAGCCCCAGAGCTGCTCGTAGTAGGGTGGGCCACAGGGTCTCTAGCATGGCGGTCCCCTTGCTCCGCCTGGCGGCGTCTCTGCCGCCTTGGGGGCTCATCATCATTTCTAGATGATGAGAAGGATGCGGATGACAAAAGGAAAGTGGGGTCATCCTCGTCCTCACTGGGACTCTCGGACTCGGATGCAAGCTGGGCGCATGCCTCCTTGACCGAGAACATCCGGCAGGCCATAGGGGAGTGTGTGTGTGCGTGATAAACTTTATTTGGTGTGTGTGTGTGTGTCAGGGCACGGGTGTTCGCGAACTTACCCTAAATCTAACAGAGGAAAAAATAATAACCAAAAAAAAGGGCAAAAAATGTGAAAAAAATTTCAAACTCGCTGATCAACCGTCCGAAGTTGATCATCGGTGGGGTGTGCAATGCGCTAACAGTGGCCAGACGCTAAGAGTGCCGGCAACCGTCAGCATACACACACAGAAAAAAAAAACTGCTTGCTCCCAAAAAAAAGTTGGGGGGGGGGGCAGTGGGACAAGCTGCAGCACCCGTGGGGGGTCTAGGGTCACCCCAGACACCTCATTAAGGCCTCATGCACACGACCGTTGTGTTCTGTTCCGCAAAATGGGGTTCCGTTGTTCCGTGATCCGTTTCTGTTTTTGTTTCCGTGTGTCTTCCTTTATTTTTGGAGAATCTCCAGACATGAAGGAAAGTAAAAAAAAAAAAATCGAAATCAAGTTTGCCATGGAAATGATAGGAAAAAAGCGGACGTGGATGACAATCTTTTGTGCCTCGTTTATTCACAGTCCCATTGACTTGAATGGGTCCGCAAAACATTTTCCATGAAAAAAATAGGACAGGTAATATTTTTTTGACGGACTGAAACCACGGATCACAGACGCGGATGACAAACGGTGCATTAGCCGAGTTTTCAACAGACCCATTGAAAGTCAATGGGTCCGCAGAAAATCACAAAAAACTGAACAACGAACACGGAATGAAACAACGGTCGTGTGCATGAGGCCTTAGGGTGATGCAATCACAAACGTATTTTTTTTCTTCCACTAACTTTCCCTGAATATCCCTGCCTAACCTAACCGTTCCCTAAATACCTCGGTGCACAGATGGGGGTGCTGGGGCAAAGATGGGGTGCTGGCTGACAATCCCTGGATCCTGAGCTCTGAACAAATGGGGGTACTGGCTGGAGATCCTCTGTCCTCGGCTCCCGGACACAAAAGGAGGAGGAGAGGAGCGCTGCGATAATTTGAATGGCCCGCCCCTGCAGCCAATGAGAGCCGATCCTGTGAGGTGATGTCACCATCACCTCTCAGGATCGCAGGATGATGATTGGTGGTGTATATCACACCACCGATCACCATCTTGTTCCGGGTTATCGGGTCCCCAGAGACCCAAATAACCCGGAAACGCAGAAAACCGCAGGTCTGAATTGACCTGCGGTTTTCTGCGATCACCTACACAGGGGGGTCACAGGACCCCCCGGGGCATTGTCTCCATGTGCCTGCTCAATGACATGAGCAGGCACCGGGTTACGATCACCGCCCGCCGGTGGCGGTGATCGGAAATACATAGGACGTACCTGTACGCCCTGTGTCCCTAAGTATCAGGACATCAAGGCGTACCTGTACGCCCTATGTCCGGAACAGGTTAATACAAGCACTGTAAAGCACTTGGATTAAAACTTCTTCCCCTTCACTGCCGCTGTCATGGACAGCGTACAGTTCAGTAATACTGGCAAGGGACAAATTCCAGTGGTTCCTTGCCAGCGATCACTCCAATTGGTTTGTCTGTGAAAACTAACCAATCGGAGTGCAGTAGTGTAAAAATGCAGTAGCTCTGCATTAGCTAAGGGTACTTTCACACTTGCGTTTTTCTTTTTCCGGCATAGAGTTCCGTCAAAAGGGCTCTATGCCGGAAAACAACTGATCAGTCATATCCCCATGCATTCTGAATGGAGAGTAATCCGTTCAGGATGTCTTCAGTTCAGTCGTTTTGACTGATCAGGCAAAAAAACTGAAGACTTGCCAGAATGCCGGATCCGGCGTTTTTCTTCACAGGAATGCATTAGAGCCGTCGCAAAGATTTCCGTCATTTGCCTGATCGACGGATCCGGCTTTTGTTTCTGCGCCTGTGCAATCGAATAGGAGGAGCTTTGGGCGCAGTCTACTTCATGTTCTCTCTTCGATCCTGCCTGCGAGGGAGAAGGGTGGACGTCATTAGAGGTGAGTAGAAAGTTGTTGTTTTTTTGTTTCTGTTTGCAGGAAAAAGAAATATAAGCAACTCCAAAACTACATAGGCACTGCATGTGGTGCAAGTACATAGTGGATGCTAGTGGTAGTACTCCTACAACATGGCAACTCTTTTTTTTTTTTTTTTTTTTTTTTTTTCATGTAGTAAAAAAAATATATATACAAAGAAATTTGTTTTCCGGGAAAAAAAAAAAAAGCATAATAATTTGCCTCGCAAGCAAAATTGGGAAAAACTAAACAGTCCAGCCAGACGTTAATAATTAAAAAATTTTCGACAAGAATGTCAAGTAAGTATTATTTGTGTGGGTTTGTTGTATTAATAATAGTTCAAATCTAACTATAATATTTTTTTTCTACAGGCTCGTCATCTTCTACTGAGGCCGGGAGCTCTCCTCCAAGACGTTGTTGTAGACATGACACGGTGAGCAAATTTTTGAAGCATTCAGCATTATAATATTATGAACGCATTTTAAATATTTCATTTTTTTATTTCACAGTCATCATCTGCGGAGGAGAGGCCTCCCGGCACAGAGACCGCAGCAGAGGAGGAAGTCGGTGGTGGAGAACAGCAAGTAGTAATTTTTGTTTTTTGTTTTTTTTAAGCTCAATATTACCATTTGTATGTTTGAAAATGTTTTATTATTGTTATTTCTATTACAGGCAGCTCGTCCCGTTGACTCCAATAGAGGTCGTCAAGCAAAAGCCAGAGGAATACAATACTTCTGTATTGGAATGCATTGGCTGTATGAGTAATACTGTGTGTATTACTCATACAGCTTCCAGCCTGGCCTATGAGATCCAGGGGGCTGGATCTCACAGGCTCATCACCGGAAGGCAGCGCTGATGCCTAAGGAAGGCATTGCACTGCCTTCCCTGCCATCGGGTCCCCCCTACAGCCTCATGGGGACAAAAAGAAAGCATATAAATCACTAAAACAGGAGGGTAGCACGGAAACACTAAAAAACTATAAGGAAAAAAATAGAACATGTAAAAAACAAATAAAAGCGGCCAAACTAGAGACCGAGAGATTAATTACCAAAGAGAGTAAAAGTAACCCTAAAATGTTCTTCAATTACGATATATAAATGTTAAAAAGTATAAATCTGAAGGTGTGGGCCCTTTAAAGAGTAATGAGGGGGGAGTCGCAGAGAGCGACGAGGAGAAAGCAAAGTCACTGAGGAAAATAAACTGTCGTATACATGCAGAATGTAAAAACAAATTCCCCATTAAAAGTGTCCTGTCTGACGCAGGAAGAAGTACATCAGCAACTTAAAAAGATTAAAATAGACAAATCGCCAGGACCGGATGGCATACACCCCCATATCCTAAGGGAATTAAGTAATGTCATAGCCAGACCCTTATTTTTGATATTTGCAGACTCTATACTGACAGGGAATGTCCCACAGGATTGGCGCATGACAAATGTGGTGCCAATATTCAAAAAGGGTCCAAAAACAGAGCCTGGAAACTATAGGCCGGTAAGTTTAACATCTGTTGTGTAAACTGTTTGAAGGTTTTCTGAGAGATGCCATCTTAGAGCATCTCAACGGAAATAAGCAAATTATTATTATTATTTATTATTAAAGCGCCATTCATTCCATAGCGCTGTACATATGATAAGGGGTGCACATGCATAATACAGACAATTGCACTAATCATAAACAAGATGAGTTACAAACTGGTACAGAAGGAGAGAGGGCCCTGCCCGAGAGGGCTTACAATCTACATGGTATGGGAGAAGGACACAGTAGGTGCGGGTTAAGTTGGTCATGGCGGTATAGAGGCAGCAGGGTCACGGGTTGTAGGCTTGTCTGAAGAGGTGGGTTTTCAGGTTTCTTTTGAAGGATTCCACTGTAGGTGAGAGTCTGATATGTTGGGGTAGCGAGTTCCAGAGTATAGGGGATGCACGGGAGAAATCTTGGAGTCGATTGTGGGAAGAGGCAATAAGAGGAGAGGAGAGAAGGAGGTCTTGTGAGGATCCGAGAGTGTGCGTGTGGGGGTGTATCGGGAAAGTAGCTCAGAGATGTAGGGAGGGGACTGGTTATGGACGGCCTTGTATGTATTTGTTAGTACTTTGAAGTGAATTCGTTGGGCAATGGGGAGCCAGTGAAAGGATTGGCAGAGGGGAGAGGCAGAGGAGTAATATGGTGAGAGGTGGCTTAGTCGGGCAGCAGAGTTGAGGATAGATTGGAGGGGTGCGAGAGTGCTAGATGGAAGACCACAGAGGAGAATGTTGCAGTAGTCTAGGCGGGAGATAATGAGGGCATGTACAAGCATTTTCGCATATTCAAAGTAAAGGAAAGTACGGATGCGGGAGATGTTTTTGAGTTGGAGGTGGCAGGTGGTGGAAAGGGCTTGGATGTGCGGTCGGAAGGAAAGGGCAGAATCCAAGGTCACTCCAAGGCAGCGGGCTTTGTTGACTAGGGAGAGTGTGCAGCCATTGATCATGATAGATAGGTCTGTTGGGGGGGAGTTGCACAAGATGGGGTAAAGATTATGAATTCTGTCTTATCCATGTTAAGTTTAAGAAAGCGAGAGGCGAAGAAGGATGATATAGAACATAGACATTGTGGGATTCTTGATAGTAAGGTGGTGATGTCTGGACCAGAGAGGTAGATTTGTGTGTCGTCAGCGTAGGAGTGATACTGAAAGCCATGGGACTCTATGAGCTGTCCCAGGCCAAAAGTGTAGATAGAGAAGAGCAGGGATCCTAGGACAGAGCCTTGCGGGACACCAACAGAGAGGGAATGAGACGAGGAGGTGGTGCGGGAGTGGGAGACGCTAAACATCCGGTCTGTGAGGTATGATGTGATCCAGGAGAGGGCCAGGTCAGTGATGCCAAGAGATGAGAGACTTTGCAACAGAAGGGAGTGGTCAACAGTGTCGAAGGCAGAGGACAGGTCAAGGAGAAGGAGGACAGAGTATTGTTTCTTGGTTTTGGCTGTCAGTAGGTCATTGGTGACTTTGGTAAGGGCAGTCTCGGTCGAGTGGTTGGGTCGGAAGCCAGATTGTAGGCGGTCAAAGAGGGAGCAGGAGGAGAGGTGGGAGGACAGTTCTGAATGGACATGTTGTTCAAGTAGCTTTGAGGCATACGGAAGAAGTTATATGAGGCGATAACTGGATCAAGTGCACAGGTGGTCAGATGAGATTTGGAGAGTAGAGTGGAGAGTTTTTCTTCTGTAATGGTGGAGAAGCGGGTTTTGGGAGAAGAGAACTGAGCAGTTGTGTAGAGGGTATGTGGGGACTGTGCAGTAAAGCTTTCTCTGACTATCTTTTGTTTGAAATATTTGGCAAAGTCCTCCTGGCTGGGGGACAGAGAAGGGAGTTAAAAGTGCTAAAAAGTTGTTTATGGCTGTGTGACAGGGAAGATATGAGAGATGAGAAGTAGGCCTGTTTTGCATCAGCGAGTGAGGATTTGAATATGAGAAGGGATTGCTTGTATGCAGTGAAAGTCGAGATGTTTCAGGTTCCTGCGGGGGTGTGCTAGTGTGTGGACCGGGGGAGCTGCAGAAGAGACCAGTGAAGAGAAGGCGAGTAGGTTGTGGTCGGATAGGGGGAGAGGCGAATTAGAAAGGTTAGATAGGGAGCAGAGGAGGGTAAAGATCAGAACCAGAGTGTGACCATCTCTGTGGGTGGGAGCTGAAGACCACTGTGATAGGCCGAAGGAGGAAGAGAGTGACAGGAGTTTAGAGGCATGTGTCAATAGGGATGTTGAAGTCACCCATAATGATAGTGGGGATGTCGGCAGAAGGAAAGTGTAGTAGCCAGGTGTTAAAGTGGTCAAGAAAGATGGTGGCTGGGCCTGAAGGGTAGTAAATGACTGCTACTTGAAGGTTGGAGGGAGAGTAAATGCGAACAGAGTGTACTTCAAATGAAGTGAGCGTAATGGAGGGTGGCAGTGGAGTTGGGCTGTAGGAGCAGGTGTCTGATAGAAGAAGACCAAATCCTCCACCATGTTTGCAGCCGGGGTGGGGGGTGTGAGTGAATTGAAATCCACTATAAGAGAGGGCAGCAGGGGAGGTGGTGTCTGAGGGTGTCAGCCATGTTTCTGTGAGACCCAGAAAGGAAAGGTTTTGAGAGATGAACAGTTCATGAATGTATGACAGTTTGTTACAGACGAAGCGCACGTTCCATAATGCTCCTGCAAGAGAAACCAAAGGAGCAGGGGTCAGAGGAATGGTAATTAGGTTTAAGGGGTTGCAGAAATTTGTAGAAGGAGATTTGTGGTGGGACATTGAGGTGATAGTGGGGATTTGCTGAGGGATTTGCTGAGGGGGTCCTGGATTTGGAGAGATATCACCAGCAGTAAGGAGAAGCAGAGAAAGTGTTAGTAGATGAGAATAAGAGAGGGCATGAGGTGTCTGTGTGTGTTTGGGAATAGTGATGAGCGGCAGGGGTCATATTCGAATTCGCGATATATCGCGAATATTTTGTAGAATTTTTTTTCTTGAAAAATCGGCAAGGTAATGATTGTGTAATATGCGAATTTTCGTAATTCAAATTTTCGGATTCAAATTTTTATTGCGAATTTTTCAACTTGCAACTATTAGACAAAGAAGATTATAGCACTATATTAGCTCAATTGCTCTATATTCGATTTTTTTTCGAATATTCGCTATATTGCTATAACTTATTCGTAATATTCTAAAACAAGAATATATAGCAATATAGCGAATATTCGAAAAAAACGAATATAGGGCAAAATTTGCAAACACTACTACTCCTAAAGTCAAGTATATTGCAGCCTTCTTATTGGCCCACAAGCTAGAAGCAGGGAGGGAGCATGTGTACTGATTAAAAGGAAAAAAATAATAAAAAATAAAAAAGACGCGATTCGCGATAAAAAAAAATAAATTTGAATATTCGTGATCAACACTATTTGGGAAGGAAGTGTTTGTGCAAGTGGTCAGATGAGAAGGTAAGATGGAGGAAGAGATGAATAGTTCCTTGCTGGGTGAATGGATGTGGGGGTATTTCAGGAGGTTGTGGAAAAGTAGAAGGAGTAAGAGGAAAAATGTAAACATTGTTAGCATTGACTATGTCTGTAATTACCTGTAGTCCCCTTCTGGTTCCATTCTGGTATAATTCAGTCTGTGCACTTAAGAGTTGCACTTGAGAGATGTTGCATGTGGAAAGACCAAGGTCTGAAAAGACCTAGGATCTTAGATTTATACCACTCAGTGTTCAATCAGGTGTGACCAAGAGGGGAGGGGGCTACATATGTCCTAATCAAGGAGGACCAGATACAGGGGTGAAATAGTCAATGTTACAAATACTCAATAAATCCAGCAGGAAAGAGACATTAATAGTTCTGACAAGATATACGGGATTTAGAAGGAGAGATGAGAGGGATGGACAAGATCAGACTGTGGAAAAGCTGGGTGGAGCAGTAAGCTTCAGACAAGACATACCAGGATTTAGGCCTCATGCACACGACAGTATTTTTTCACGGTCCGCAAAACGGGGTTCCGTTGGTCCGTGATCCGTGTGTTTTTTAAAAAAAAAAAAAAAAATTCTGCTATTTCTGTCCAATACTGTCTAGTTGGATGTGGAATAAATTCATCATGCAGTTGTTCCTACAAAACACAGCATGTCTCCTTCACAATTATGGAGACAGTTGATATGCCAAGGCAAAATTGAAAATGGAGTGAGCTGAAACTTTCTCCACTTGCCAGAAACCTAAAAAATATTAGGGTATTAGATTTTCAAATAACATGATATACAAGGTATATCAATCGGACGCAATTCTATGGGACCTTATTTCCATATTTTTGTTTGGACAAGATTTTTTATGTGGCCAATATATATATATTTTTTTAAAACAACGATAAAGGTTTCTTCTCCATGGTGACCGATATTGATCACAGTTCATTCTACATCGTTAATGACCATTATATGGATTCAAACTTTAAAGTACAAAATGTAGAAGTAAAAATAATAATGCTGAGCATCAATTGTGGCCAAAATTATGCACTTTGTACAGTGATGCCATAAAAAAAATAACAAAGCAAATTTGGGTTCAAAAAGATTTATGATTTCACACTACCTGAAAGATCATCTTTCAAAAATGTATACAGAAAATAATTTGTACTATGTATAATAAGTACAGTATGTACTTTACCATATGGTCAACAATAGGCGTTCTGCTGGGGAAACACAGCGGCGGAAAGCGGTGTCTTGTCTTTGAATGTGAGGTGACACACGTTGTAACAGATCATCAAATCTTTCTACGGTCATCCGTAAGTAATTAAAGAATTTTTCAGGAAAATCCCTCAATTCAGGAAACAGAGTTTCAAAAACTCCTCTTCTTATTCTTAGTTATTGGATGCACCCAATAGCGAAGCTTACGACACCGTCTGGCTCGAAGACGTCTTCTCCAGCGTGAAACCAGAATTAGAACCTGAAATCCAAAACGAATATGGTCCGGCATCATCTTTGCAATCTGCAGAAGGAACTTCTAAGTGGTAAGTGACCTTCGGTTGTCTTTTATAGCCACTGTAGTATTTGCTTAAGGCCTCATGCACACGACCGTTGTGTGGTGGCCGTTGTGCCGTTAGACATTTTTTTCTGCGGCTCCATTGACTTTCAATGGGTCCGTTGAAAACTCGGCTTGTGCACCGTTTTTACACCGCGCCCGTGACCCGTGTTTCTAGGCAGTGAAAAAAATATAACCTGTCCTATTTTTTCCACGGGAAACGGGTCGCGGCCCCATTCAAGTCAATGGGGCCGTGAAAAACGCGGTTGCACACCCGTTTGTCATCCGCGTCCGCGCCCGTTTTATTTCTTCTTATGGCATGGGCAAATTGGCCAAAACTTGTGGCAATAAAATTGAAAAAAAAAATAGACAGGAAGTTTGAGGTGACAGGATATGCTAATTTCTAGTCATCTGTGGTAAACAGCTTCTGTATAGTGAGGCAGCGATTGCAGCAGGTGCAAATACAGCCACAATGCCACGATGGGATGTAGAAAAACGTATTTCCCTCATCCAGGAGAGGCCGGAGCTTTGGGATACCCGGCATAATTCATATATTGACCGACAAAAAAAGGATGCTTCATGGGAGCAAGTGGCACGGAGCATGCGCCGAAGCGAATGGGCCAAGGCTGATAGCCGAGGCCGGGCCGAATTAGGTAAGTGTTATCAATGTAGTTGTGCTGTCCTTGTCCTCTGTGTGGCCCTAAGATGTAGTTTGAAATTCCCTGAGGGGACAATAGTGGTTTTGGGGTGGTCCAGCCTCCTTTTGCGGAAAGGCCTGTAAATGGTTGGTAAATGAGGCGTCTAATTTTTCCACTATATTAATTATTTACCTCACAATTGTCTTCTATGTCATTTCTAAACAGTGAAACAAACCAAAACCCGCTGGGCAAGTTGCCGCGACCAGTTCAGGCGGGAGATGACCAGCAAAGGCCGGAGTGGGGAGGGGTCGTCGCGTAAACGGGCCTATATATATACGGCCCAGTTGCAATTTCTTCGGCCAGTTATGGAATTGAGGCCGTAAGTATTTTTCACTTTTTTTCCCCAAATGTTTCATATTTGCACACTTACGTTTGTTTGGACAAAGCGAAAGTTTCCCTGTTAAAAATGGATACAGTTCAGTAGTTTTATTACAGACCTATACTTTCGGTGTGGCAGCCATATCAGAACTGACTACATCCTGCTTTTAAACTACTGAAACTCCCAGCATGATAGAATAGCTGTAAGCTACTCGGTCCTGCTTGGAGTTGTAGTTGGCCATCAGCTGGTGTGCAACAGTTTCTAAATGCATGGTGTTGGTTGCCTACCTCAGTTTAGTGGTGGAGTCAAACCAGGGTCCACCGCTTTGGAGCTGAATGATGACACGACACGTGAAGTGTGCAGATGTCGCCTCCCTTATCTGTTTTGTTTGTGTCAAAGCAATTTATTGTCCCTCCTGGAACATAGATGTTTGAAATTGGAACTTGAAAAGCGAATAGAGATGACACTTGCGCACTGCACGCATTATTTCCTCATACAGTAGATCATCGTGTTTGTCGGCTCCTAGTCACACACCAATGTTTCTAAACGCTTTTCATATGCCTCCCATTTTAAAGGGAGCCCGGACTAGGGTTTTTTGAATTTAAATTTTCGGACGACATGAGAATTGTACCATAGCAACATATTATCTAAATTTCTTTTCGTTTAGAAATGGGTACCCTTTACCTATTGGCATTGTAATTTATATAGCAGAATTGGTATTGCACCGAACCCCACATGGTTTCCTGCCATTCCTCCTATAATCTGACTATAACCACATTCTAGGCAAAAGTGGAAAGCTGAGGTTGCAACAACGCTTGAGCAGCAGGATTACAACTAGGACTATCATCATGGTCAAGTGTGGCCTGGTACATGTTGTTTATCTGTATATGTAGTTCTACTAGGTTCTAATTACATCTTGGATATTTACATGTTGGTAGCGGGACACATGCAGATGAGTTGGCCTCAATTTCAGCACTGGTTTTGGTCCTTGAATGCGGAATCCACTTCAGAGGCTGGACAGCTCCATGCAGCAAACAATGTTTTCCCTTTTCCAAAACAATAGGCCTTTACCAGACTTATCCCATCAATAGATTCCAAATGTATTTGAAATGGGATTTCCACATTTCACATTGAAGCAGTTTTTTGATGAGTAAATAAAAATTTCAGATGTATGCTGCCTGTCCGTATATTTATTCTATTTGCACAGTTTGTTTGCGCCTAATATAATCAATGTGCTTTTGGAATGTGTAACGCAAATGATCTAATGTGTTTTTTGTATTCATTTTTTTACATACAGTACTGTGGACAGTCTGGATCCATCCCACGAGTCTGAATCGTCGGGCAGTGAAACCCCTGCAGTCTTTTCCCCGCAGGCAAGTCCTGAACCAACCCCGGCTCAGGACCCAGAAGACTCCACGCAGGCTGAGGCCCCCCTACCACTGGCCAGTCCACCCAGGATTGTCCAGTCTCAGCCCAGACGGCGCCACCAAGTCCCTCCCTCTACCTCTGGGCCAGAGAGTCGGGAGGTTATTGATGCACGCGTCATCGATTTTCTGGCCCAGAGGAGGAGTGATGGCAAGGAGGAGAAGCTGTTGAGGGGACTGGGCCCGCTCCTGCAGCAGGTTCCTACAAATGAACATCCGGACTGCGTGGCCTCCATAGCCATCGTCATCAAAATGTTCGCTTGCCCCAACCATGGGGACATCATTGGCCGATTAAATAACATGCGCATTGAGGTTGAAAATGCAGGCCAGCAGCCCAATCCGGCCCCATACCAATTCCCTCCCCAACCCACCCAAGGCCCTTCTTATGCCCCCCCTCAACAGTACCTTCCACCTCAGGGGCCAAGTCATTCTGTGGGGCAGCCCCTTTACCATCCCAGTATAGCAACTGGGGCACCACCACCGGCCCATGTTAGGCCACGGTCCTCTTTTCTGCCTGGGTCGTTCTCGCAGGACCTTCTGGATTTGTAATTTATGGTTGCATTGTTTGAAAAAGCATTTTATTTGTTCTTTGTTTATTGTTGTAAAAATACCATTGACTGTGTTTTGGGTGGGCCCAAAATTTTACTAAATTATGGTTTGGGTCCCAAATCATTGACTAGTGTTTTATTTGCACACTACACACAACATTCTCATTTGAAAACACAATGTAAAACATAAGCTACACACACTGTATCTCACAAAGCCACACTTTATTTGGACAATCAACATCTTTATTTAGGGTTCCTGTGCAGATGAGGTATTAGAAAAATTTTTGGACCCGAAGAGCCAAATATCAAGATGTTTCAGTAAATTAACATTTAGACAGAAACATCTTTAATATTTTTAAATAATTTTTTAAAAATATGTGATGTCCAAAAAATCTCAGCCCGCAAGCCCACGTCAAGGGTCTTCATTATCTTGTGAGTCCCTACACTCAACTAACACAATCATTTATAGTAAGTTAGCTAGAAAATAAAAAAAAACTAAAGAGCCCAGAAGATTTCAAAAACTGCCACGAATAGCGTCCCTCTGCCACGGCAAAGACCCCTCTGGGCTGATAAAGTAGTCTGCAAAGAGTTCCCGAACTGCAATGCCTGCAGTCCCAGGTCGTCTATGCAGGGTCCTTTCCAAACCCAAATCTGATGACGTAGGAAGATCTTCCATGTCAAGAGAAGAGGAAGCCTCGTGAATCCTGGTGAAGTTGTGTAGAACAACACAAGCTTGAATCACCAGGGTAGCATTCTCCGGATCCATCTGTATGGATGACAGAAACACCCTCCACTTGCTAGAGAGTATCCCGAAAGCGCACTCCACATACCGACGGGCACGAGTCAACCGGTAGTTGAAGATACGCCTCCTGACATCCAAACCACGCTTTGGGAAGGGCCGCATAACATGTGGAGTCAATGCAAACCCTTCATCCGCCACGATGACAAACGAAGCCGGCGGACCTGCATATCCAGGCAGTCTTCTGGACTCGGGCAGGGCAAGCTGGTTGGCACGAAGCCGCTCACCCATTCTAGAAGCATTAAAGATGCGAGCATCCGCAGTGCTTCCATAGGACCCGATATCTACCATTATAAACCGGTATTGACTGTCAGCAACAGCCATCAGCACTACCGAGAAAAACTGTTTATAATTGAAGAAACGGCTCCCTGAGTGTGGCGGCTTCTTCACACGGATGTGCTTGCCATCCATTGCCCCGATGCAGTTTGGTAACTGCGCAGAATTTTGGAAGCCCTCAGCGATCCGAAGCCAATCGTCCACCTTGGGCTGTGGCATCACCGTCTCTCGGAGTTGCTGCCAGATGACATGGCAAGTGTGTCGTACAATTCTCGAGATCGTTGAGGTCCCTAAAAGAAACTCAAAATGCAGGGATGCAAAAGAGTTCCCAGTGGCAAGGAATCTGTAGGAAAAAGGAAATAAAAAAAAAACAGTCATCAACAAATCGCATGTAAGAACCGATTCAGGATTCTAGTATAATGCTGTATACACTACACGATTGAAAACACCATATGTCTAGTGGTGGGGAACTTATGGGACGGGTGCCATAGTCGGCACTCAAGGCCCTGTGTGTGGGCAGTACTACCACAACTAAGTGACAACAACTATGTTTAGCCCCTTTTTAATGCAGTAAATGCTGTGCAAGTGCACAATTATGTGAACATTATGCATGATGAGGACGATAGCTGGAAATCTCAGGGGTTGCCAGCAGCACAATCATCCCAAATAGGGTCCAGACCGGTACATCGACTTTGACCAAGGTGGTACACGCAGAGAGAGATCCTGACAGAGGGACCAATTTCATTCAGACACTATCAAAAACCACGGCACTCGACAGTATAGGATGAAAATTGTTGACAGATTAATAACTCTGAAAGGAAGGTTACAGCTGCTGAATCACGGCGGACTGACTGTATTAAACACCATTTTTAGCAAACGCCTGGCGAGTGCAGTGTATTTTTGGAGTGTCTGTAGGACAATAGCTGAACACAAGTTTTGAACTGTATCCATATGGTAAAAAATACACAAAAAATGTAAGGTCATGTGACAGGGATTAATGTGTAAAGAAACAAACCATTAAACTCCCCCCCAAAAGAAAAAAAGGGCAAAGAAATGCTACTTCAGCAAACAGTAGCACATGTCTCACAGCAGCCATTTTGGAGCACATGTTACTCCTAACACAAGCAGTGCACATTTCTGGTGAAACTTAACAAGTACTATACTGCTTACCTCAACGTGACGATGAGCCTTTCCTCGGGAGTAATGCTGCGCCTCATATTGGTGTCCATAAAGGTAAGGACAGTACGTAGAGACGACAGCAATCGGTCAAAGGTACCCACTGACATCCGACAGAAGGAAAAGAACTTCTCCGGATGGCGGCGAAGATCTTGGTATAGCGTATGGAAGTGTCCTTTCCGGTGCCGTTGTGAAACAATCGGATGGACCCAAAATCGTCGCCTTCTACTCGGTTCCTCATTCATCAAAGGAGTGCGCTGTCCCCAACGCAGAGAAACCAGCCAATGCAGCACGACCTCATCCTCAGAATCAGACATGGTGATACAGCAAAGAGAGCAGCCAAAATAACCTCTGTACTCTGGAAAGACTACAGAAAATGGCCACCAATGCATACTCAGGTGCCCCTGATTTATACCAGTATCCTGGGTGGAGATATTAAAATGACATTTTTTTAACCATTCCTAGATTTCTGACGGGCCGCAAAAAAAACGGGAACACGGACACACGGAAGCACAACGGAAGCAAAAACGGCCACGGATCACGGAACAACGGAACCACGTTTTGCGGCCCGAGAAAAAAAACTGTCGTGTGCATGAGGCCTAACAGATTGCATCTTTTTATCTCAAAAATTTGAATACGGGATCCGTCTTTCTGTTTAAAGAAGGAAGAAAACGGAACAGACGGATCCGCTATTACGACGGATCCGGCAGACGGATCTGTCAAAAAGTGTCTACGGTATGCAACGGATTGACGGATCCGGTTTGAATTTCCGTTGACGGAACGGCGGATCCGTTGCATGAAAAATGTCCGGTAATGTTCATTTTGCTGGATCCGGCAGGCAATTCCGGCGACGGAACTGCTTGCCGGATCACTCTGCCGCAAGTGTGAAAGTACCCTAATCATGTGTCCCCGATCTGTGCCTCCTGCTGTGCCCTCATCCATGCCTGCCTGCCTCCATCTGTGCCCCCTGGTGCGTCCCCCTACTGCTGGTGGTGACTCAGCTGTATGCTGACACTCTGCTGTAACGGGAGAGGTCAGTATTGGCACTGATCTCACCCGCTTAACCCCTTAGATGCTGCGGTCAGTAGACACCTGCGGCATCCATCGGGTTAATAAAGGGAGGGGGCTCCCTCTTTCAACCATCGGGCTGCTGCGCTGCTATAGCAGCGGTCTGTTGGCTGCCATAGCAACTGGACGCCATGCTAAGGTATTCAGTGAAGCAATGTATCAGTGTAAGGCCTCTTGCACATGACTGTAGGGCTTTTTCAGTATTTTGCGGTCCACAAAAAACGAATCCGCAAAAAATACGGATGACGTCCGTGTGCATTCCGTTTTTTACGGAACAGCTGGCCCCTGATAGAAAAGTACTATCCTTGTCCGTTATGCAGACAATAATAGGACATGTTCCATCTTTGAACGAAACGGAAATACGGAAATGGAAGGCATACGGAGTACCTTTAGCTTTTTTTGCGGATCCATTGAAATGAATGGTTCCGTATAAGGAATGCAAAAAACAGAACGTAAACGTGTGCAAGAGGCCTAAAACTGATAGTATTACACTTTGTAATACAAAAGCATTGCAAAGTATCGTACAGCCATCAGCCCACCGGATCTGCAAAAAGTATAAAAATAAAAAAGTTCAAAATAAATGTAAAAAAAAAAAAATGTAAATTAAAAATAAGATATTGCCTTTTCCCATATCCGCTCATTTATAAGAGATAAAAAAATGAAGAAAAATAAAACTACATATAATTGGTATTGCCGTGTACATATGAGGTTTAACTCTGACAAATGCACATGGGAAGGAATAATGCAAGTCACCCATACATACTAAAGGGTAAAACACTGGGTAAGGGCTTATTCACACGAACGGATCCGCAATACACGGGTCCCGCTCCCTGGCCGCTCCGCATCACGGATGCGGACCTATTCATTTCAATGGGTCCGCAAATCCAGAGATGGGGAACGGAACACTACGGAGTGCTTTCTGAGGTTCCGTTCCGTGCTTCTGCACTGCAAAAAGATAGAGCTCTTTTTGTGGAACGGAGGGATTGTGGACCCATTCAAGTGAATGGGGCCACGATCCCTATGTGGCTGCCACACGGCAGGTGCTCGTGCTTAGCGGTCCACACCACGGGAACGGGCTTCAAAAAGTCGTGTGAATAAGCCCTAACACTGACATGGAAAAGGACCTAGGAATTTTAGTGAACAGCAAACTAAGCTGTAGAATCCAGTGTCAGGCAGCTGCTGCCAATGCCAATAAGATAATGGGTTGCATCAAAGGGGCATAGATGCCCGTGATCAGAACATAGTCCTGCCACTTTACAAATCACTAGTCAGACCACACATGGAGTACTGTGTACAGTTCTGGGCTCCTGTGAACAAGGCAGACATAGCAGAGCTGGAGAGGGTCTAGAGAAGGACAACTAAAGTAATAACTGGAATGGGTGGACTACAGTACCCTGAAAGATTATCAAAACTAGGGTTATTCACTTTAGAAAAAAGACGACTGATGATGATGATGATGACAACTTTCACAAAGCTCTGTCGAGAGAAAAATAAACATATAGGGGGTCATTTATCATCCAGAAATACGCCTCTTCATAACTTCGGCAGATCCACCGTCAGATACAGGGGTTATTAAGACCGGTGTCTAAAATGCCAGTCTTAATAAATGACCCCCATAGTTTTCAGAAAATGGCTGTACTGGTATGTCAGAGGTTGTTCAATAGGAATATGGCACCTATGAACCAATCCATCAAAATCTGCACTGTGCAGTATCCAAAAGCTGGTCTGTTTTGAATCCTGCAGCGTACCCAAACAGCACTTTATGTCCACATTTATGGCATTTCTGTACCCAGTAGAATCCACCCAATAATTAAAAGGGCATGGTGTGTCTTAGATGGCATGCGATAGGCACAGCATATTGGGCACTAAAATGCCATAGCTGTCTGAAAAACTTGCAATTTTCAGTTTGCAGAGTCTCCTGCTCAATAAATTCTGCAAAACACCTCTGGGGTCAAAATGCTCACTCCATCTTTTAAAAAATACATTGGGGGTGTGGTTTCTGATATAGTGTCAATTCTAGGGGTCAATTTATAATTTAACCCCAAAACCTCTACAGTTGTCACCACATTGGGCCTCAGATACGCAGGATGCTCTTCTACTGAGCCCTGTTGTATGTCCAGGCAAAATATCAGGGCCACATGTAGGGTGATTCTAAAACCAGGAAGCACGGCATAATAATAGGAGGGCTTGGTTTTCGCACTGGCACAGAAAAATTAAAAGAGAGTGTTAATCAAAGAAACCCCAGGGTGGAACTTCAGAAAGATCAAAGAATAACTGCAGGGCGCCTAAAGCTGGACAAAGTGAAAAAGTTAGAGCTACAGTATGGGAAGGCTGCCAACAGTGGTTATGTATGTACAAAAAAATCATTACATAAATAGAATGAGAAGAGTGAAAAAAAGGGATGTATAACCACAAAGACGGCACCAAACATCTAATCGTGTTAGAGGTAATAGTAGAAATGATGTGAATCCTAGCTGATGAATAACAGCTACTTCTTTTAGCCCACCTATATACAGTGAGGAACAGAAGTATTTGAACCCCCTGCGATTTTGCATGTTCTCCCACTTGGAGGGGTCTGAAATTCACATTGTAGGTGCATTCCCACTCTGAGAGACAGAATTTAAAAAAATAAATCCAGGAAATCACATTGTATGAATTTTAAAGAATTTATTTGTCTTGCACTGCTGCACATAAGTATTTGAACCTGAGAAAATCAGTGTTAATATTTGGTACAGAAGCCTTTGTTTGCGATTACAGAGGTCAAACGTTTCTTGTAGTTCTTGACCAGGTTTGCACACACTTAAACAGGGATTTTAGCCCACTCCTTCACAGAGATCTCCTCTAGATCTGTCAGGTTTCGGGGTTGTAGTTGAGCAACACAGAGTTTCAGCTCCCTCCAAAGATGTTCTATTGGATTTAGGTCTGGAGACTGCCTAGGCCACTCCAGAACCTTGATATGCTTCTTACGGAGCCACTCCTTGGTTATCCTGGCTGTGTGCTTCAGGTCGTTGTCATGTTGGAAGACCCAGCCACGACCCATCTTCAATGCTCTGACTGAGGGAAGGAGGTTGTTGCTCAAAATCTCACAATGGCCCTATTAATCCTCTCTTTAACACAGTGCAGTCGTCCTGCCCCCTTTGCAGAATACCACCCCCAAAGCATGATGTTACCACCCCCATGCTTCACAGTAGGGATGGTATTCTTGGGATGCAACTCATCCTTCTTTTTCCTCCAAACACGATGAGTAAAGTTTAGACCAAAAAGTTTGGTCTCATCTGACCACATGACTTTCTCTCATGCCTCCTCTAGATCATCCAGATGATCATTGGCAAACTTCAGATGGGCCTGGACATGTGATGACTTGAGCAGGGGAACCTTCCATGCGATGCAAGATTTGAAACCATGACGGAGTAGTGTTCTACCGACAGTGACCTTTGAAACTGTGGTCCCAGCACTCTTCATGTCATTGACCAGCTCCTCCCTTGTAGTTCTTGGCCGATTCCTCACCTTTCTTATCATCAGTGATACCCCACGAGGCGAGATCTTGCATGGAGCCCCAGTCTGAGGGAGACTGACAGTCGTCTTTAGCCTCTTCCATTTTCTAACAATTGCTACAACAGTTTTCAACTATTTTCACCAAGCTACTTGGCAATTGCCCCGTAGCCCTTTCCAGCCTTGTGGAGGTCCACAATGTTGTCTCTGGTCTCTTTTGACAGCTCTTTGTTCTTGCCCATGGTAGTTGGCTTCTGACTGACTGTGGGGTGGACAGGTGTCTTTAAAGAGCTCAGACAGGCTTAATTTTAAAAAAAAAATCTGTCTCAGAGTGGGAATGCACCTACAATGTGAATTTCAGACCCCTCCATGATTTCTAAGTGGGAGAACTTTCAAAATCGCAGGGTTTTCAAATACTTCTGTTCCTCACTGTACCTACAAGTGGTATGTTAATATAGTATAGGAAAATACATCATAAGATCATAAAGCATAAGATCATCATAACATCCCTCAGGAGGAGGATATAAGTAACCATAATTGGAAAAATTACGAGACCCAGAAGAAGACTCAATTCACCAGGGAGGTGTTTTGCAGAATAAAGCTCAAGACACCCGCAAAAACTAACCTCCCTCGACCTGGATTGCCTGTAGAATCTTAGGAAGAAACGGCAGTTCCACAATGGGTGCTTCTTGTTAATTCCTTTAACCCCTTCCCGACCTATGACGTACTACTACGTCATGGGAACCACTGTGTTCCCGCAATTTGACGCAATAGTACTTCATGGTGATCGCGTGTGCACCGGAGCGGTGTGCGCGCAATTACTGCAGGGGCCCAGCAGTCCGTGGTAGACGGGCCCCTGGTGTATCCGCGCTGACTGCAACATAGAAGGGGTTTGTGTCAGGTGAGTGATCACATCGAGTCCCCGTGCTGCTGTAGCAGGGACTCGATGCATCACAAGGCAGCCCAATGTCGTGCAGAGGCTGCCCAATGCCTTGCACGGCATCGGGAACTGCCTTCTATGGGTGCCGAGGAGATCCAGCCTCATGCTGGGTCTGCTAGGCAACCTGTTAGTGTATGACTAACAGGCAATGAATTACAATACAAATGTATTGTAATGCATTGCAGAGGGGATCAGACCCCCAAAAGTGAACATCAGAAATAAAGTAAAATAATAATAATAATAACGTTTATAAAGTAATTAAAGTAATAAAATTAATAAAGTAAAAAAGAAAAAAAAAAAACCCTTTCCATTTATTTAATAATAAAAAACTGAAAAAAAACAAAACCCACACATATTAGGTATCGCTGCGTCCGTAATGACTGGCTCTATAAATATATCACATGATCCACCCTGTCTGATAAACACCATTAAAAAAAAGTGTAAAAAAAAAAGCTATTTTTGTCACCTTACATCACAAAAAGCGATCAAAAAAAAGTATGTCCCACAAAATGGTATCAATAAAACAGTCACCTCATCCCGCAAAAAATGAGCCCCTACCTAAGACAATCGCCCCCCAAAAAAAATATATAGCTCTCAGAACATGGAGACACTAAAACTTTTTTTTTGTTTCAAAACTGCTATTATTGTGCTAAAGTGAAATACATAAAAAATTACATACATATTAGGTATTGCCACGTCCGTAACAACCAGCTCTATAAAAATATCACATGAACTAGCCCCTCAGATAAACACCATAAAAAATAAAAATAAAGCTATGTAAAAAAAAAAATTGCAACAGGAAGTGAGCAAAAAGTCTTATGCCTGCCAAAATAGTACCAATCTGACCGTCACCTCATCCCACAAAAAATGAGACCCTACCTAAGAGAATCGGTCAAAAAATAAAAAAGCTATGGCTCTCAGACTATGGATTGTGGGGGTCAGCTCAATAGTAGTAGGCACAGCAGTGAGAGACAGTGACACAAATGGCACAGTTCACACAGGGGTTTGCCTGTTTTCTTTATTCTCATCCACAAACAAAATATAAGGCCTTTACATTCAGGCAAAGATACAAAATAAATTCCTGCTCGGCTGAGCACTAACTAAACATAAAATCACCCTTTCTATACGGGCGGCCTACTACCAGCCACACAACACAATTCAAAATAAACTCACAGTGTCCTTTTTCTTGCTTTAGCAGACTTCTGTAGCAATGGTGAAAGCCAGCCAGTCCCCACCCAGACATGCTCATAGTGCAAACCTTTATAGCCCAGATATGAGCTGAACACCATCACCTGGCTGAGAGCTCTATATGAAACCTGTTCTGGACAGGAAGAGAATGAGGAGCCCCGCTACCAACCTGCATCCTCATTCCATTAAAATCCAGGCCCAACAACACAATTTACCAAAGTCCTCAGCAAACTATGCTTTGCTAAGGCAGACCATCTTTTCCTGGATTTCTGATATCTCACCCAGGTTTCCTAGTTGAGATATCCACCTCCTGTAGCATAGTACATGGTATATGAAAGAAACCTAGGGGAAATATAACGATTCTCTACTACTTTTCCAATCACGCTCTCACATACCCTCCCCCTTTGTTCGAACCTGTGGGGCTGAACTCTTTTACTCATCAAACAGTGTGTTCTGGATAGGGCATCGGCATTCCCTTGCAGTTTGCCTGACCTGTTCTCAACCAAAAATGTAAAGTTTTGTAAAGTCAGGAACCACCTTGTGACACTCGCGTTTTTCTCCTTGGCCTGACTCATCCATGTAAGGGGGAATGATCTGTCACCAACCTGAACTGTTGACCCAACAAGTAATAGAGCCCATTTAATTGCCAGACATTCCCGTTCGACAATACTATAATTTTTATCCGCAGGAGTAAGTTTTCTACTCAGGTATGTCACGGGGTGTTCTTCTCCCCCAACCTCCTGTGACAGGACTGCCCCTAAACCAACATCAGAGGCATCAGTCTGTACAGTAAACACCTTTTTGAAATCTGGGGTCATCAACACTGGTTGTCTACAAAGGGCAGACTTTAACTCCTGAAATGCACTCTCAGCTTCTGTGCTCCATTTTACCATGGCCGACTTACTTCCCTTGGTGAGGTCTGTCAAGGGTACTGCTACACTAGCAAAGTTTGGGATAAACCTACGGTAATACCCCACAATTCCCAAAAAGGCTTTCACTTGTTTTTTGGTTATGGGCCAGGGGCAATCTTGGATGGCTTCTACCTTATTCACTTGAGGTTTTATTACACCTCTCCCAATTATATACCCTAGATAACGTGCTTCCTCAAGACCTAAAGCACACTTCTTAGGGTTTGCTGTTAACCCGGCTGTCCGGAGGGAATCCAACACCGCCTGCACTTTTGGTAAATGACTTTCCCAGTCATCACTAAAAATGATAATATCATCTAGATAAGCAGAGGCATATCTACGATGAGGTTTAAGGATGACATCCATTAACCTTTGGAAGGTTGCTGCTGCCCCATGTAACCCGAAGGGCATGGTGACATACTGAAAAAGGCCTTCTGGAACGGCAAAAGCCGTTTTTTCTTTGGCACTGTCAGTAATGGGCACTTGCCAGTACCCCTTGGTTAGGTCAAGGGTAGAGAAATACCTTGCATGGCCAAGTCTCAAACTTTGACACTTCATTTAATTTTCGGAAATCATTACAGAAACTCACTGTACCATCTGTCATTGGGATTAGGACTACGGGATTGGACCACTCACTTTGCGACTCTTCAATCACCCCAAGTTCTAACATCTTTTTTACTTCTTCAGATATAGCTTGTATCCGAGCTTCAGGTACCCTATATGATTTTAAGTGAACTCGTACCTGCGGCTCAGTTCCTATGTCATGTTTGATAACTGAAGTGCGCCCAGGCAAATCTGAGAACACAGTGTTTCTTGAGACAAATTCTTTTGTCTCCTGAATTTGAAACTTGGACAAGGACTCTGAAATATGCACACCTACAGTATTATTACAAGGGTTGTTTATCTTATTTGCCGACAACTCTGGGGCAACACTGCCAGGGGAACTCACTGCTAACAGAGTCTCTCTGTCCTTCCAGGGTTTGAGCAAATTTATATGATACAACTGTTTAGGCTTTCTTTTACCAGGCTGGTAAATTTTATAATTTACCGCTCCCACTTTTTCTATTACCTCATATGGCCCTTGCCACTTAGCCAGAAATGTACTTTCTACAGTGGGCACTAGCACCAACACTCGGTCACCGGGGTTAAAGGTTCTAACTTTAGCTGACCGGTTGTAGACACAACTTTGTGCCTCTTGAGCCTGCTCTAAGTGTTCTTTGACAATGGGCATGACAGCAGCTATTCTGTCTTGCATGAGAGAAATATGCTCTACTACACTTTGGTAAGGGGTGGGTTCCTGTTCCCAAGTTTCCTTAGCAATGTCAAGGAGACCACGTGCCATATAAGAGCTCAAATGGGGAGAAACCTGTTGAGGACTGCGGTACTTCCCGAACTGCAAACATCAAATAAGGTAATAAACAATCCCAGTCCTTTCCATCCTTGCTAACCACTTTTTTTAACATAATGTCACGGATGGTGTTGCAGAAAGCTGGATCTTATAAATAAACATCCGACTGGCTTGTTCCCAAACTAAGGAGCATATGGGTGATCCCTATAAAACCCCTAGACCTCTTCCTGACTGCTATGCCAATGCAAAGGTCTTTATGGTAGAAGAGTGCATGCCCACGTACCTTATACTATGTGACACCTGAAAACCCTATAATAGTGAGGGGACACGACCACCAGCTCCCTGCACTTAATACGGACGCCAGGGTCACCTACAATCAAGCCAGCAAGGAAACACAAATAAAGGAAACAAACTTATCTGAGGAATCAGGAGAAGCAGCCTCCAGCAGTGAACATCCAGGAAGAAGTATAAACCGCAAAGTGAGGCAGTATGGGAGGGAATATAACGGGAGACAATCAGTGCAAATAGGTGACAGCTGGGAGAAGGAAAGGAGATGACAAAGTGAAACCAAAACAAAGAAAGTCATGCAAGAGGTAGCGAAGAACGTCTAACAGACCTTCTCATAGAGCTGGCGGTGACACATGCCCTTCAGTGTCTTGTTAAATGTTTCAACTAGGCCATCAGTTTGAGGGTGATACACAGAAGTACGCAGGTGTTTAATATTCAAGAGCTTACACATTTCTTTAGTGACCTTGGACATGAAAGGAGTCCCCTGATCCGTAAGGATCTCCTTTGGTATGCCTGTGCGAGAAAACATGTAAAAAAGCTCTTTGGCAATAAGCTTAGCAAAGGCACTGCCTCAGGATAACGTATGGCGTAATCTAACACTACAAGTATATGTTGATGTCCCGTGTAGACTTTACAACAGGGCCTACCAAATCCATGGCCACCCTTTCAAATGGTACTTCTATAATGGGCAAGGGTACCAAAGGACTACTAAAATGTGACACAGGAGAGGTTAGTTGACACTCTGGGCAGGATTCACAAAACCTCTGTACCTCAGAAAAAATCCCTGGCCCAAAAAAACGCTGGAGGATGCGTTCTCTGGTCTTTTCAGACCCAAGATGACCTCCCAGCACATGCTTGTGTGCTAGATCCAATACTAGTCTGCGATATGGTTGGGGCACCACCAGTTGCTCAACAATTACCCCACGTATTTTATCTACCCAGTATAATAGATCCTGGTTAACAGCCATATGGGGAAACTCACCATCAGCACCTGGATACTGTGGTACACCATTGAACACCTTCACATTTTCTCTTGATCGTGTCAAAGTGGGGTCTCTGAGCTGAGCAGTCCCAAAATTGTCACGAGACACCTCTAAATTAGGCATATCAGGAACCCCTGATATGAGCATGTCTGGGTGGGGACTGGCTGGCTTTCACCATTGCTGTCAGAGGCAGTCAGAGACAGTGACACAAATGGCACAGTTCACACAGGGGTTTGCCTGTTTTCTTTATTCTCAGCCACAAACAAAATATAAGGCCTTTACATTCAGGCAAAGATACAAAATAAATTCCTGCTCGGCTGAGCACTAACTAAACATAAAATCACCCTTTCTATACGGGCGGCCTACTACCAGCCACACGACACAATTCAAAATAAACTCACAGTATCCTTTTTGGTACTTTAGCAGACTTCTGTAGCAATGGTGAAAGCCAGTCAGTTCAACCAGTCCCCACCCAGACATGCTCATAGTGCAAACCTTTATAGCCCAGATATGAGCTGAACACCATCACCTGGCTGAGAGCTCTATATGAAACCTGTTCTGGACAGGAAGGGAATCAGGAGCCCCGCTACCAACCTGCATCCTCATTCCATTAAAATCCAGGCCCGACAACACAACTTGCCAAAGTCCTCAGCAAACTATGCTTTGCTAAGGCAGACCATCTTTTCCTGGATTTCTGATATCTCACCCAGGTTTCCTATTTGAGATATCCACCTCCTGTAGCATAGTACATGGTATATGAAAGAAACCTAGGGGAAATATAACGATTCTCTACTACTTTTCCAGTCACTCTCTCACAGGATACACTAAAATATTATTTTGGTTTCAAAAATGCTATTATTGTGTAAAACTTAAATAAATAAGAGAAAGTAGACATATCAGGTATTGCCCCATCCGTAACGATCTGCTCTATAAAAAAGTCACATGACCTAATCCCTCAGGTAAACGCTGTAAAAATAAAAAATAAAAACGGTGACAAAACATACATTTTTTGGTTACCTTGCCTCACAAAATTTTTTATATAGAGCAATTAAAAATCATATGTACCCCAAAATAGTACCAATAAAACTGACACCTTATCCCGTAGTTTCCAAAATGTGGTCACTTTTTTGAGTTTCTACTGTAGGGGTGAATCAGGGAGAAAACCATATGGCGTTCCTTTCCTACTGCGCCCTGCCGTGTGCCCTTACAGCGGTTTACGATCACATGTGGGGTTTTATTTGGCTGTTAACCCTTGCTTTGCTACTGGAAAAAATTGATTAAAATGTAAAATCTGCCCCAAAAGTGAAATTCTGAAATTTCATATCCATTTTCCACGAATTCTTGTGGAGCACTTAAAGGGTTAACAAAGTTTGTAAAATCAGTTTTGTATACCTTGAGGGATGTAGTTTCTAAAATGGGGTCACATTTGGGTGGTTTCTATTATGTAAGCCTCATAAAGTGACTTCAGATCTGAACTGGTCCTTAAAAAGTGGGTTTTGGAAATTTTCTGAAAAAGTTCAAGATTTGCTTCTAAGCCTTCTAATGTCCCCAAAAAATAAAATGTAATTTTCAAAATGATCCAAACATGAAGTAGACATATGGGGAATGTAAAGTTATTACTATTTTGGAGGTATTACTATCTATTATTAAAGTAGAGAACTTCTCAGAATGGCCTGTATAAGTAAAAGCGTTTTAAAGTTATTACCACATAATCTGACACATGTCAGATTTGCAAAAAATGGCTTGGGCAGGAAGGTGAAAACAGGCACGGGGTTGAAGGGGTTAATAGTAAAATCAGGTCTGGCTCAACACGCTTTGGAGTCATATTGGTCCCGCTTCATCAGGAGCAATCATAGAGCAATGATACACAACATACATCATATTTGTCTTTTTCTATATATACTATATCACCTAAAAATGTGGCATATGATGTCATTTCCAGTTCCGGTCAGAAAGGAAGTGGTGCGTTCAACTGTGGAACGCACTTGTTTCTTAAAGGGAGTCTGTCAGCAGATTTACCCCTTTTTAACAGTTGCCATTATGCTGTAGCCGCAAAACAGACGATTAACACAGTACCTTTAAACGCTTTGGTGGACTTTTAAATCTGCAAAAAACGAACTTTGATGAGGGCTCGCAAGTGCCCAGGGCGGAGTCCACCGTGTTGGAGCCCAGGCAGCTCTGCCTCTTCGGCTCTTATCCCCGCCCAGCCTCCTCCTCTGCTCGCCTATCTGTTGTCTCTCCCCCTCAGCGAGATCCCGCGCCGACGCGATAACTTCCTTGGCCGGGGCATGCGCACTGCCATGCCCATTGCTGACACGGCATCGCAGTAGCTTATGCGCATGCCCCGGCCAAGGAAGTCATCGCGTCGGCGCGGGATCTCGCTGAGGGGGAGAGACAACAGATAGGCGAGCAGAGGAGGAGGCTGGGCGGGGATAAGAGCCGAAGAGGCAGAGCTGCCTGGGCTCCAACACGGTGGACTCCGCCCTGGGCACTTGCGAGCCCTCATCAAAGTTCGTTTTTTGCAGATTTAAAAGTCCACCAAAGCGTATAAAGGTACTGTGTTAATCGTCTGTTTTGCGGCTACAGCATAATGGCAACTGTTAAAAAGGGGTAAATCTGCTGACAGACTCCCTTTAAGTGTGTTGGCAAAATGTTTCATTGAATAGACATACAAAAAAGACATAAAATATATTCTATAATGGGAAGCATCTATGGGGCATGCTTAGTCTGGTTAGTGAGAGAAGGAGACTGGGATCAGTCCTCGGTACCGGAAGTGACATCACAGGAGGAGCATGTGAGCGTACGGACGTGGTGACGTGCGTCGCCCCTCCCCCTGAAGCTGCCAGACATCGGCGTGCAAGCGGAGCATGTGAGAGAGGTGCCATGGCTACGGTGACTTCACCCGCATATTAGGATCACTATTGGACCCCCCTCCCCGTGCTTGTCTGAAGGGAAAAGGCTGGGACCGCTAAATGCGCAAAGGAAGAAGAAAAATAATAAGGACATTTCCTATGAGGTATCAGGTTTCAGCTCAACATCAGAAGTGACGGGCCTAGAGGAAAGCCGAGAAGTTGATACCTGGACGCCTGGTCCCTAGACGGAGGAGGCAGCGACCGGGTGACGGAACAAGGGGCCCAAGTGTCGGCATTAGAGGTCTCGGCCTCCACCATGAGAGACGCGTTCCTGGATTGGACGCCCAAGAGTAAAGAACCTCAGAGAATATGTGAGACCGAGCTGTGCTCAGAAAATATTATGCCCAGCTGTGCTCAGCCGTGTTCTTGTTATGGGTTCTGACATTATTGAGGTCCGCTGATAAAGGGGGGAGATGGACATAGGCCGCGTGTGAGAGAAATAATCCCCCTGGATAAATATAGAACTCCCAAAGGCCCCTCTTGTTGAGATAAAGTTAGGGGAAACTTGGAGGGGTAGTGTATTTCATCTGTTGACGTTTTGGGGCTTGGATGTGGGAGGTTCTTTCCCTATATTGCAGGACTGAATATTTGAAAAGACACAAGCAGGAACGTTTCTATGGACCCCACGGTTGTTAGGGTTATACTCATTCACCTCCTTCTCCTTTCCCTCCCTATCTAATCCTTTTTTCCCCAGGTACTCTGAGGTCCCCTGAAAAGGAACATTTCATTCACATAATACGTCTGCCCTATGTACGGGACTGGGGTCCTCGCAGTGCTGTGCAGATCAGTGACACGTGTTACAGACCTTGCATTGTTGTGCAGATCAGTGACATGTTACTGAGACATTGAATTTCGGTGTGGATCAGTGATACACTGTTGTAGATATTGCATTGCTTCAGACAGAAAAAGATAAAGGGGAAGAAAAAAGGAAAGAAGAAAAGAAAAAGGGGGAAGAGACAGGGAAAAGGAAATAGAAAGGGCAAGGAAAATAAAAGGAAAAGGAGATAAAAAAGAGGGAAAGGAAAAAAGAAAAAATGGAAAAAAGAAGAAAACAAAAGTTGGGAACAGGAAACGGGAAGATAAAATGTCAAGACAGCAAACAGGGAAGAGGGTAAAAGACCAAACGATTTTGGACAAAACATTGTCTCCTGGACTAAAAAGGCCCAGACTGGGTTGTTCCCAGCAGCAGCTGATAACTTGTTTGTCAAAGCAAACGAGATCTTCTATATCTCCCCCAACAGATAAAGAGGATGAAAACCTTGACAAGCAAAGATCCTCTATGGAGGAGGGGGACTGCCATGTATTGATAGATTTGGGTTATTAGCCTGTGGAAATGGGGCATGGGAGGAGGGGGAAGATGGTATTTTTTGGGAGATTCAGAAATGCAATAATGCTATTTCGGGCCTCTCCTCCCAGGTGGTGAATGTTAAAGAAAACCTAGGACTATTAAGGGCGGATCTGCATAAATATAAGAATAGGCTGGACGAGGTGGAGAAGAGGGTGTCCCGGCTGGAAGACCAACTCCGGGAGGCCGTGTCAGACAGAGAAAAAATTATACAGGAAAATAAAGAGATACAGAAGAAATTATTAGATATGGAAAATAGATCAAGAAAAACAAATATCAGATGCATAGGTTTCCCAGAGGGGGCTGAAGGTAGGGATGCCACCTCCTTTATTCAAAATTGTCTGTTATCGAAATTGGGACAGGATGTCACCAAATTGGGGAATATGGTGGAACGGGCACATAGGTTACCCCCTAAAGCTCCACCCCCCAGGGTAAAACCGAGACCAATTATGATAAATTGCTCTCAGCGAGAGATAGGGATGAGATACTCCGTAAAGCGTGGAAAAAAGGGGGCGTGGATTATGAGGGGTCCCCGATACTAATGTTCCCAGATTACACCAAAGAGACAAGATAGGAAAAGATACATGGAAGTGAAAAAAGATCTAAGAGTGAAAGGGGTCCAATATTCGGTTCAATTCCCTGCTAGACTTCGGGTGGAGTGGGGGGGGAAGGCATGTTTTTTTAGCAATCCGTAAGAAGCCAAAGAGTGGGTGGAGATAAATGTCAAATGATGTATATTGTATTTGTAGCCACTAAATATATATTTTGTCGGGTGTGATTCTTCAGGGGGGGTTATGCAGGTTGAGAGATCCAGTAAAGTTTCAGTATATCGGATCAGTTAGAGAGGGGGGTTAATTTATTTATTTTTTTTTATTTATTTTTTCTCCTTCCTCTTCTCATACCCCCTCGGGTATGGCGTGGTGGGAAAGCAGGTATCTCTTCTCCGACAATAACCCGTACAGAGAGGATTTTAAATGGTATGGCCGATTTATCGACGATATGTTGTGGGTATGGCAGGGGGACAAAGAGAGAATAGTAAAATGTATAGAGTACTTAAACAGTTGTACTACATCTATACAACTAACTTTTTCCAGCGATCCGGACAAAATTGTTTTTCTGGATCTATGTCTGGAAGTGGACAAGGGCATTAATAAGGTGGTTACATATACCCACAGAAAGCCCACAGCTGTTAATACTATTCTCTCTGCCTCCTCCTGCCATCCACCACACGTTATTAACAATATCCCCAAGGGGGAAATGATTAGGGCGAAAAGAAACTGCTCCACCAAGGAACTATTTGAAAGAGAAGTCCAAAATATTGCAGCTAGACTAAAAATGAGAGGATATACCCAAACCAGTATAAATAGAGGCATACATGTTGCCAGATTAAAAGACAGAAAGACTCTTATTTTCTCTAAAGGAAATAATAATAATAGAATAAAGGATGAGAACAAAAATAATAGGAGAGGGAACAAACATGAAAGTAAAAACTAAACTAAACTAAAAACAGGAACAAAAAAGACTTGAATAAAGATGAACCCATCATTTTTTCTACCAATTACAGTAGAGACTATTTCAGGATATGTAAAATCATACGGAAACATCTTCCAGTTCTAACCTTTAATGAGGAATGGAGAAACATAGCATCCACAGGGATAAGGTGTGTAGAAAAAAGAGCCCCTACAGTGGGTCAAAAAATAAGTCCAAGTCTGTTTGAGGAAAAAATTCCCAGAATATGCACTTGGCCTAAAACTAATGGAAACTACACATGTGGTAGCAAAAAAATGCATTTGCTGTCGACATATGTTTAGCTCAAAAGAGGTCATATCTATGGCTAATAATAAAAAACATATGTTGAAGCAATACATTAATTGCAACACAGACCACGTAGTATATGTTATAACATGTAAAATATGCAGGGTACAATACGTGGGCTGTACCACAAATGATCTAAAAGTACGTATAAGGAAGCATTTGAGTGATGTCCCTCACGTCATGTCTCGGAATGTCTCAGCGGCAACAATGCATTTTGCCACTGTTCACAAGGGCGATATCTCTGCGTTTTCTGTGCAGGGCGTGGAGGCTGTTTCTGCACCTATTAGAGGAGGTGATCGCAAACAGAAGCTCCTAAGTAGAGAAACATATTGGATGTTTGTTTTGGAAACTTGTATACCGAGGGGCCTAAACAGAAAATATGATTTAACACTGCAAAACATGTAGTTCATCAGTGTGTGTTTTCAAATGCATGATACTAATTTGTTGCCTCCCCGCCCATGTGCTCTTGGCTGGACTTCTTTACCTAATCCAGGAACACCGGGGCCTGGGATGTGACCTTTAGCCAATCAAAAAAGGAGGAGGAACCTATCTGTGTTGTATATAAGTACTTGTTTTTAGTGCACTTTGTATTGTCTTGATGAAGGGCTCAATACTATAGCCCGAAACGCGTCACAATTACCTTGTGTCTCTCCATGTGATGTATGTTGGATCTTAAATTTTGGAAGCCAAATAAAGAACAAACTATTTTATACGTCAGAAGCTGGAATTGATCCTTTGTTTTCTGGATATAGTAAAGTTTCAGTATATCGGATCAGTTAGAGGGGGGTGGTTAATTTTTGTTTTGTTTTTTGGTTTTTTTCTCCTTCCTCTTCTCATACCCTCGGGTCCTCGGGCTTAGCCGTGTTTCTTATCTTGATAGTATATACCTCGGTTCTCTGTACATTAACTAGGCGAATAGATGTGAGTGGTCTCGTGAAATGTTAGGGGCCTGAGCACAGGCATAAAAAGAATCGCTGTTTTCGATGCCATATGTAAGACTCTCCCAGCTATAGTGTGTCTTCAGGAGACCCATTTAATTAATTTTTTAAAAAAATATTGGAGAAATCTTGGGTTCAGTTCGCCTTTCACATGGTTTTTTCAAATTATGCTAGGGGAGTTTCAATCCTAATACATAGTGATATAAAAATAAAAATAAGGGACACACCGGTAGACAAAGAAATAAAAAATAAGTTGTTGATAATTACTATTATCTATATTCCCCCTCTGTACACATTGGATGTATTGATAAAGATATACAAATATTATCAAGATAAAGAAGATAGATCCCTTATGATAAGGCTATATTCACACGTCAGTATTTTTCTATAATCCGAATTTCGGTCCGTTTTTTGCGGATCCGTTGTTCCTGAAAATGTTTCCGTATGTCATCCGTTTTTTGCAGATCCGCAAAAAACGGAAACATGTATACATTTCAATAATCAAATAAAGTTGTTTGGATTTCTTTGAAAAAAAAAATGAAAAAAAAATAAAAAATAAAATTTGCTATGTGTTTCCAGGAACGGATTCCGCAAAAAACGGAAGACATACGGAATGACATTCGAATGTCTTCCGTTTTTTGCGGAACCATTGACTTTGCATTGTATCAGGATCCGATTTTTCAGGAACATAATAGGACATGTTTTATATTTAAACGGACATGCGGAACGGAACAACGGAAACGGACAGCACACATTGTGCTGTCCGATTTTTTCCAGGACCCATTGAAAATGAATGGGTCCTGATCTGGTCCTGATCTGTTCCGCAAAAAACGGAACAGATCAGGAAAGAAAAAACGGACGTGTGAATGGACCCTAATTGGGGATTTCAATATGGTTATTGAATACAGCGTTGATAGATGTACGCCAGGAAAGCCGATAGTCAACCATAGAAAAACAAGGTTGAAAATTTTCGTAGAAGAAACAGGATGGGTTGATATATGGCGTGTTAAATCTCCCGAGGTTAGGAAGTTTTCGTGCTTTTCTAAGACACAGACAAGTTTCAAGTATAGACATGGCGGTGAGTAATCAACGGGTTTTTACAAGATATAACTAGTATTAAATATACATAAAAAGGGGTTTCTGATTACTCCCCACTGCTGATTAATATTAGGGAAGAGGGGTTAGTTAAAAATGCATGGGTTAAAATTAAGTTGGGATGGATAGATATGATGGGGAATTACGATAGGTTGCGGAATGAAATTATGGAATATTATAAGATAAATAAGGGTGCTACAGACATTAAGATAGTTTGGGAAGCAGGAAAGGCTTTCATGAGAGGGATCTTTGTCAAAAATACTTCCATACACAAAAAAAAGAAAAAGAAATGGATGGGTTAGTAGGAGAGGTTAACCACAGGGAAAAGAATTATATAGAAAACCTTACGATTGAGAATCAGCAGAAATGGGAGGAGTCCCAAAAGAGATATCAAGATGAACAATATTTCCTGGGGGAACAACAAAGAATTAACTATGTGAGAGAACAATATGTTCAGGCTCATACTTCAAGGAAAAGACTTGCTTCTATAGTTAGAGCACAAGTAATCATATTTCTCACTTGGTAAATGGGAAAGGTAAACGGGTTAAAACGCTGTCCGAGAAGATAACACTTATTAAATCATACTTCCAGGAAGTATATAAAACTAGAGCACACAAAGAAATTCGAGATATAGAGCACTTCCTGGAGAGTTTAGAGGTCAAAGAGCTTACAAATGAGCAGAGGGCTACTCTTGAAAAGGATATCACGGTGGAAGAGGTACAAGGAATACTTAACGTGACACAAAAAAATAAGTCCCCCGGTCAAGACAGTGTTTCCTTTGAGGTCTATGACTTGTATAGGGATATATTGATACCAGAAATGATAGTAATGTGGACAGCTTCACTTGAAAGTAAAGGGTTACCCTATTTAGCTTGAGAAGCTTTAATTACATTAACATTAAAACCAGATAAGGATCCCCAGCTAATTGACTCGTATCGCCCCATCTCTTTTTTTTTTTTTTCTTTTAAATTTATTTATCATTTTTCATACATCTCTTTAAAACAGGAAGCCAAGAAATCCCCGAGTGCACAGGGGATATACATTGCAAATACAAAAATATACATCATCATGTATTACATAATTGCTAAATACACTACCTTTGCTAGATACACTCCCCTTATCTAACTTAATTTTGCTTCGCAGAAAAAATACATCAGAAAGGAAACCATAACCTCACCCCCACCCTATCCCACCCAGCCCTCCACCCTCTTGGTTGTCCTGGGAGTCTCCGCAAGGCGATTTATTTCCATGATCCCTTTTCAGGCATCTATATCATACCAATATCCCTCCTACTTATTTTTATTTATTTATTTTTTTCTCCATTCCTTGTTATCGCCCTTTTCACCTGACCAATATACTCGTATCTCTGCACCCTCTCACATAAGTTTTTCCACTCAGCCACACTTGGCGGTCTGACCGCTCCCCACCCTCTAGCCAGCACCACCCGCGCAAGCATTAAAACTTTTACCCATTTCCTTTCACTTTCTTTGTTCACCCCAATTCTTCTAGTGTCTCCCAACACTGCTATACTAATCTCCAGTGGGGCATGATACTCCGTTGCTCTACTAAGGTCCTGGAATACTTGGGTCCAGTAGCCCTGCACGATGGGGCAATACCAAATCAGATGAACAAAATCGTCCCCCTCCTTACTGCACTTCCAACATTTCGCCTCCCCTGTTTTATACATCTTGCTCAATGCCCAGGGAGTAATATAGGTCTGGTGGAGGATAAAAAACTGCGTCAGTCGGAAATTACTAGAAATGGTACTCCTTTTTATATTTTTATAGATACTTCTCCAGTCCAGAATAGACGGTGCCACCTCTTGTGCCCATTTATCTTCACTGTTAAATCTAATCACCCCCCCTAACCCCTTCTTTATTTTTTTATAAATCTGTGAGATTGATACTTTACTCCCAACTCGCTGATAACAAAATTCAGCAAATTCAGAGTGTTTCGTAATAAAATATTCTCTATTCTCCGTTGAATCAAAGGCGTGTTTTATTCTAACATATCTAAACCATGTGAGGCCATCTATATCTGTATTTACCCCCATTTCCTCTAGAGTCTTCACCTGTCCTTCCACCCCCATCTGAGCCACAAACCTAATACCCTTTCTATCCCAAATCTTCAAGCTTCCAGAACTCTCTTAAATTAAGATTTCCCCAGATAGGAGTGAACCTTAGTGAATAATTTATACCTAATAATTTTTTGACCTTAACCCAAACTAAATGTATCATCTTACTAATTGGGCACTTCCTGCCCTTTATTATTAAAGCTCCAGTTTCTAAAAGGCTGATAATATTGGAGACCTCCGGTTTCCCCTTCCAAAAAACGACGCAGTCCATCATCCTCGATCATTAACCACTGAAGCTGGGATGCATAGTAATAACCCCGAAAGCATGGAACGGACAGGCCCCCATCTCGAGATCCCAATGGTAGATGATCGCATAGGCTGAGCTGTTAGGGAGAGAGCCAGGTCTGATGCAGGGCTCTCCCTTTTGTTCCTTAGTTTTGGATCCAGTCAGTCGGATCTTCATTTTGTGTCTTCTAGTTTTCTGTACACCTTCCATGACATTATAAACCGCCAAGTGATGCAGTATGGGAAGGGATTTAAAGGGATGCAATCAGTGCAACTACATGACAGCTGAGAGAGGCTAAGGAGATGAGAAAATGAAAGCAAAACAAAAGGGACCTCAAGGAGGAGGTTCTGAAGGATGTCTGTCAGAGCTTCTCAGATGTCTGGTGTGACATCACGATTAAGGCCTTTGATACAATAGAATGGCCTTTTATCTGGGCAACCCTAAAAAAGATGGGTTTTGGGCCAAGATATATTTCATGGATACAATTGTTGTATACGGGGCTTAAAGCCAGATTAATAGTAAATTGAGAGCTCTCCGAATCCTTTGATGTTCAAAGAGGGGTGAGACAGGGACGTCCCCTGTCTCCCCTTCTTTTCGTTATTGCATTGAGTCCTTAGCTGAGTGGATACGCCAGGATTAGAACATAGTTGGGTATAAATTTGGGAACCATGAAGAGAAAATTTTGTTGTACACGAACGACATGACGCTGTTTGTAGGTGCACACGACTCTTTGGAACATATTTTGGAGGTGTTTGAGAGGTACGGTAGGATGACTGGTTTGAAGATAAACTGGGACAAATCCGCCTGTCTCCCTATTGATCCTTTGGGGGATTTCTCCCCAAGGGACTTGGAGATTATAAAAGAAGGGCAAGGGATAAAGTACTTAGGTATTAAATTAACAAATGATCCCAGGGACTTCAATAAGCTAAATATAAAACCTCTTCTCTTTCGGGTAAAGGACAAAATCGGGATTTGGAACAGACTCCCCCTCTCTATGGCTGGAAGGCTCGCCCCTTCGGAACTCGCCTATTAATATTCCGAAGGGGGGTTTCTGAGTTGTGGAGAGTCTGTTGCAAAAATTGATATGGAGAGGGAGAAAACCTTAGAAAAAGAAGGTGTCCTTTCGGTCCCGGACATAAAAATGTATTTCCTAGCTGGACAGTTTAAGAATATTTTAGACTGGGGGGATCTAGGCTTTATACAGTCCTGATCAAAAGTTTAAGACCACTTGAAAAATGGAAAAAAATCATATTTTACATTGTTGGATCTTAACAAGGTTCCAAGTAGAGCTTCAACATGCAACAAGAATAAATGAGACTGAAACAAAACATTTTTTGAGCATTTAATTAATTGAAAATAACGATTAAACTGAAACAGGCTGTTTTTCAGCTGATCCAAATTTTAGGACCACATGCCTTTAAAAGGCTAAATCTGTGCAAAGATGTGGATTCATTGTGATTTTCTGTCAGGTAGTCACACGTTGTGATGGCAAAGGCAAAAAAACTCTCCCTTTTTGAACGTGGTCGGGTTGTTGAACTGCAAAAGCAGGGTCTCTCACAGCGTGCCATTGCTGCTGAGGTGGGACGCAGTAAGACAGTCATTTGGAATTTCTTAAATGATCCTGAGGGTTATGGAACAAAAAAGTCAAGTGGAAGACCCCAAAAAAATTAATCAGCACTGAGCCGGAGGATTCAATTGGCTGTCAGTAAATACACTGGACGATCCTCGACCCAAATTAAGGCCCTTACTGGTTCTGACTGCAGCCCCATAACCATCAGACGGCATCTGAGACTGAAGGGCTTCAAAAACAAAAAACATCTTCAAAGACCTCGTCTCCTTGAACGCCACAGAACTGCTCGTTTGGACATTGCAAGGGCACCAAACATGGGACATTCAAAAGTGGAAGAAAGTTTTATTCTCTAATGAGAAAAAATTTAACGTTGATTGTCCTGATGGTTTCCAACGTTACTGGCATGACAAGCAGATCCCACCTGAGATGTTTTCTACGCGCCACAGTGGAGGAGCGCCATAATGGTCTGGGGTGCTTTTTCCTTCAGTGGAACAATGGAGCTTCAAGAAGTGCAGTATCAAACGGCCGCTGGCTATGTCCAGATGTTGCAGAGAGCATTCCTCATGACTGAGGGCCCTTGTCTGTGTGGTAACGACTGGGTTTTTCAACAGGACAATGCCCGTAGGACAAGTACACAATGCCCGTAGGACAAGGGACTTCTTCTAGGAGAATAACATCACTCTTTTTGCCCATCCTGCGTGTTCCCCTGATCTAAATCCAATTGAGAACCTTTGGGGATGGATGGCAAGGGAAGTTTACAAAATTGTACAACAGTTTCAGACAGTAGATGGCCTTCGTGCGGCCGTCTTCACCACTTGGAGAAATGTTTCCACTCACCTCATGGAAACGCTTGTATCAAGCATGTGAAAACAAATTTTTGAAGTGATAAACAATAATGGCGGAGCTACTCATTACTGAGTTCATGTTTGGAACTTGGATTTCAGTTTTGGGGGGGTTTAGTTTTTTGGGGGATGTGTGGTCCTAAACTTTTGATCAGCTGAAAAACAGCCTGTTTCAGTTTATTCGTTGTTTTAATTAAATTGAATGCTCAAAAAATGTTTTGTCTCTCTCCCATTTCTTCTTGTTGCATGTTGAAGCTCTACTTGGAACCTTGTTAGTACGGTAACCACAGAATGTATGTGTAGTATATGGAGTCATATTAGAAAAATGTGAGAGATAACCAAAATAAGTGAAGAAAGTTTGATTTGGAGGAATACTCACTTACAGGAGTTTGCAAATGTCATACATCCCATGGACGAGATGAGGGATATATAGCCTTGGACAGATCCTTCCCAATAATCAGGTAATAGGATTCCAAGTTTTAAAAGATACATACGGGTATCAGGATAAGGATTTTTTCTACTATATACAGTTAAAACACACATGTAGACTAGCCATAGATAAAAAGTCTGAAGCCCTGAAACACATTTTTGCTTATAAAAGGGAGAAGAAGATATCACAAAATGGATTCCATAGTGGAATGCACCACTTCCTGTATGACCGGAACCTGAAATTACATCATGTGCCACATTTTAGGCGGTATTTGTCTTTTTCTATATATATACCATATGTTGTCTGTTGTGTATCATTGCTCTATGATTGCTCCTGATGAAGGGGGACCAATAAGACCCCAAAACGTGTTGAGCCAGACCTGATTTTACTATTAAAGAAATTAACAAGAAGCACCCATTGTGGAACTGCTGTTTCTTCCTAAGATTCTACAGGCGATCCAGGCAAAGGAAGGTTAGTTTTTGCGGGTGTCTTGAGCTTCCTCCCGCAAGACACCTCCCTGGTGAAGTGAGTTTTCTTTTGGGTCTCGTAATTTTTCCAGTTATGGTTACTTATATCCTCCTCCTGAGGGATGTTATGATGATTTTATGCTTAATGATCTTATGATGTTTTTTCCTATACTATGATACCACTTGTAGGTATATAGGTGGGCTAAAAGAAGTAGCTGTTATTCATCAGCTAGACTTCACATCATTTCTACTATTACCTCTAACAGTTCTGAATCACTTTACTCTGGCAAAACATATTGGGTTTAGAACTGGCATATAAAATTGCATTTGGATAAGTAAAAGCTTTCCAAAGTTATAACCACATAAAGTCGCACACGTCAGATTTGCAAAAAAAATTGCCTGGTCTGTAAAGTGGTTTTGATACTTCAGCAAATAGCATTTATTATGCAGAGAAGGTTTCCATGGTTACGACCACCCTGCAGTCCAGCAGCATGGCTGTGCTTGTAAACTATAGAAAACAGTACTAGCCTATGTGAGCATTAGCATTGGAGTGTATGAGAAATACACTGTACTCCTATGGAGCTTCATAGGAACTAATGCGAGGCAGCCTATGGTCACTCAAGAGGACATAGGCTTCTGCACACTCCATCCGGCTCTCCTGATCCTCGACGGGGTGAGCTACAGTTTTTGTGAATCCAGATGCTGTGCTCACATTTGACCACAGCATTTGAAAGGTTAAAAGTCCACAATGAGCATTACCACCAGTCACAGGCATATGGCCCAGGTTTCTGCTGTTTAAACCAGTAGGCACCGGGCTGGTCGGGAAGGGGTTAAATGTGAAGGTCTATAATGCATGTGTTTCATGATATAACTCAATATCAGACATTTAAACTGCTCATCAACATACGTGATTTTTTATTTATTTATTACAATGCCCTGTAAGTTTCAATATAGTGGTATAACAAAACAAACGGTGCAAAAGAGATGAAATACACATAGATCTAAGACTACAGTATGGCAAACCAACCCACAGCATATCTCGACATTTTAGTTCTTTCATAACAAAATCAGTGCCAGTCACAAAAATAGATTTTACCAACTATATGAACAGAGAAACCTATAGGATTTTTCATTTCAGTTCCCTCATACCAGATGGGTAAAATGAAGCAATCAAGAAGCTTAGGGCTCATTGTTTTGTGGTCCACAAGTTTCAGATCCGCAAAAAATTAATACCGGCCGTGTGTTCCGCATTTTACGGAAGGGCTGGCCCATAATAGAAGAATCCTATACTTTTCAGTAATAAGGACGTGTTCTATTTTTTGCAGAATGGATATGTGGACACACACAGTTATTTCATTTTTTTTGTCGGCCTATTGAAGTTAATAGTTCTGCATACTGGCCACAAAAAAATAAACAAGTTGTTGTGTGCATGAGACTTTAAAGAAGTTATCCTGCAACTAAGCCATGTGACAAATGTACGGTGATGTCACATGTCCTAGGAAGAGTCTGTGGTGCTCACAGCTGATCGGCAGAGGTCCCAGGTGTTGGACTCATTGGTGGCAGCGGAGCCTCTAGAGAAGGGAGGAGAGAATACTGACTTTTTATTCCTCCCAGCAGCTGCTGCTCCACCATCTGTGAAGCCGACATGCGAAGGAAAAGTTATGGTTAAGGCCTCATGCACACGACCATTGTGTGCATCCGTGGCCGTTGTGCCGTTTTCCGTTTTTTTTCGCGGACCCATTGACTTTCAATGGGTCCGTGGAAAAATCGGAAAATGCACCGTTTTGCAGCCGAGACCGTGATCCGTGTTTCCTGTCCGTCAAAAAAATATGACCTGTCCTATTTTTTTGACGGACAACGGTTCACGGACCCATTCAAGTCAATAGGTCTGTGAAAGAACACGGATGCACACAAGATTGGCATCCGTGTCCGTGATCCGTGTCCGTAGGTTACTTTCATACAGACGGATCCGAAGATCCGTCTGCATAAAAGCTTTTTCAGAGCTGAGTTTTCACTTCGTGAAAACTCAGATCCGACAGTATATTCTAACACAGAGGCGTTCCCATAGTGATGGGGACGCTTCAGGTTAGAATATACTAAGAGAACTGTGTACATGACTGCCCCCTGCTGCCTGGCAGACCCCCCCCCCCCCTGTTTTTAACTTATTGGTGGCAAGTGGGCCCCCCTCCCTCCCCTGTAGTTAACTCGTTGGTAGCCAGCCCCCCCCCCTCCCTCCCCTGTTGTTAACTCGTTGGTAGCCAGCCCCCCCCCCTCCCTCCCCTGTAGTTAACTCGTTGGTGGCCAGTGGGCCCTCTCCCCTCCCTCCCCCTCCTAATTAAAATCTCCCCCCCTATCATTGGTGGCAGTGGAGAGTACCGATCAGAGTCCCAGTTTAATCGCTGGGGCTCCGATCGGTAACCATGGCAACCGGGACTCTGCTGCTGTCCCGGTTGCCATGGTTACTTAGCAATTTGTAGAAGCATCATACTTACCTGCCAGCTGCGCTGTCTGTGACCGGCCGGGAGCTCCTCCTACTGGTAAGTGACAGATCATTAGGCAATGCGCCGCACCATATTGTGTCAACGTCAAACGGATCCGTCCCCATTGACTTGCATTGTAATTCAGGACGGATCCGTTTGGCTCCGCACGGCCGTGGATCCTCCAAAAATCAAGGAAGACCCACGGACGAAAAAACGGTCACGGATCACGGACCTACGGACCCCGTTTTTGCGGACCGTGAAAAAATACTGTCGTGTGCATGAGGCCTAACCCATTCCCTACCTCCATACACATGTATACATCAGCGGCTGGGACATTAAAGATGGTGCCAACTTGCAAGGACCATAGCAGTCACTGGGGTTAATGAATGTGATTGACAATAACAGCGATCACATACATTTAACCCCTCAGATGCCATTGTCAAATTTGACCACGGCATCTGTGAAGTAAAAAACTGGGAGGGTGCGCTCTGCCACCCGTGCACCGGCTACCCTTTGCAAAGATCGATGGGTGCTGGATGGAGTGTGCAGCAGCCTTGGTCCTCCCAAATGATCTGAGGCTGCGGCACATTAGTTCCTATGGAGCCCCATTTGTAATTTCTTTCCTACTTCACACTATAGTGTATGCAAACGTAAACAGTGCCATTAGAACGTGCAACTTGTCCTACAAGAAACAAGCCCTCATACGGGTATGTGAATGGAAAAATTAAAAAAGTTATGGCTGGGAGTTAAAGAAAATGAAAAAATGGAAAATTGCTTAAGGAGTTAATTATGAGAACAAATATATAATTCTGGTATACTTCCCTGAAGGAAATGGCAGCAGTCCCATGCTCTGAAACACACAAGTAGGGGCTGACATACCATATGTGCGACCTGCGGTGGTGCAGGAGCCCTCTGCTGTGTGTGCGCTCCTGCACACAAACCGCCCAAATGTGGCACAAATTGGCACATATTTTAAAGGGTTATTCCCATCACAATGATCACTGTTTAATCTTGTAATAATGTGACAGTGACCATTTTTGTAATTATAATATATTACCCAATTCCCACCATTCTTGATAAAATTGTTCCCCTCCTACCTCATTGGCATTCTGTCTCCCATAGTTATGGCCACCTCTCGCCTGCCGAATGCAGGGACCGCGCATACGCAGATGAAGCAGATAGATCCAGCGGCCGGCCTCTCATTTCTTTCATGAGCGCACATGGTGTTGGGCGGCCGTGCATGCGCTAATCTTTATTGCTATGTGCCGTGCCTAAAACAGAGCCGAGCATGCTGTTTTCAGCGCGGACTTCGGAGACAGAGTGGAGAGAGAGAGAAGACGTGCCGGAGAGTTATCGGAGGACCGGGCAAAAGCGAAAAAAGTTAGTATAATTTTTTGATAAATAAATGAACCACCAAATCCACCAACGATGACAATAAAGGGGGTTCCTCTGGAATTCAGGAGGAACTCCATTATGGAATGGAGGCACACAGGGGACAACAATATGGAGTGAAGGGACGCCATTGTTGAATGTAGGGACATAGAGGGGATGACAATCAGAAGTGGAGGGACACAGGGGAGGCCATTACCGGAGGGATGCAGATGGGATGACATTATTGAATGTAGGGACACAGAGGGGACAACATTACTGAATGGAGTGACACAGAGGGGATGACATTATTGAATGGAGGGATGCAGGGGACGCCATTGTTGAATGGAGGGACACAGAGGGGATGACATTATTGAATGGAGGGATGCAGAGGGGTTGATATTATTGAATGGAGGGACACAGAGGGAATGACATTATTGAATGGAGGGACACAGAGGGAATGACATTATTGAATGGAGGGACGCAGAGGGGTTGACATTATTGAATGTAGGGACACAGAGGGGACAACATTACTGAATGGAGTGACACAGAGGGGATGACATTATTGAATGTTTGAAATCTCTTTTTATTGATCAGATAAACAAAGATCATCAGATAATATAAGCGCAATAAAGCGAGCATCACATCACAATCATATTTAAGTACAGAGCATCAAAGGCATTGCCTAACAATACAAGCTAGGATGCTATCACCGCTTGTCTAGGGCTAAAGGGCCCTGAAAGCGATCGATCTTACAAAACAAACAAACATCAGTAACGTTGGGGAAAAACAGGGCCCAAACGTTGTGTCAACCCTAAGCATTGTGAAAATTGCTCACATCAGTAGTAGTGAAGGCATGACCATTCATAATGTCAAAGATAAAGATATGGTACAAACATATACTGGCTGTGTGTCCCCAAGGTAGGTTTCTATAACGGGCTAGACAGAAATCGGGCGGGAGGTGATCGAGGAAGTGACCATCTGTTACAGATCTTCTTCAGAGTCCCATAGCTGGGAGCCGAGGAGATCGGTTCTATAGTTTAACCAAGGTTGCCATAGCTGCAGAAACCTGTCTCTGCTATGGTACGTCCACCCTATCAATTCCTCCATCTGGCACATCTGATGGACCCTATCCCGCCACATCCCCAATGATGGTGGATCAGTTGATCTCCATTTTACTGGGGTCAAAAGCTTTGCGGCCATGATCAGATGTGTGGCCAAGTTGTTTTTCCCCGGACGAAAGTCTAGGGTAGGCAACCAGAGTAAGATCAGCTAGGCTGAGAGTTTTAGTGTCGTCGTGCAGATTACATTAATGGCGGATTCAACACCTTTCCCAGAAAGGCTTGATGGCCGGACAGGACCACCAGATGTGGGATAGAGAGCCAGTGCCGGCATTACACCTCCAGCAAAGATTTGTGGAAAGAATCCCAATTTTGAAAAGGTACTCGGGCGTTCTATACCACCTCAGCGCCGTCTTGACAGAATTCTCCTGAACTTTTATACATTTAGAGAAGCCATGCGAAGCGTTTTGAATCCATCTAACATCAGCGTCGTCAAACTCAATTTGGAGTTCTTTACCCCATTCTGCTACCCACGGCGGCACATTAGAATCTCTTGCGTGTTAAATCTGTCTATAGATGAGAGTGGTACATTTATGGGGCAAACTAGGTAATAATACATAATTCTCTAACCACGACGGGTCTGGGGTCGAGAAGAACCTAGAGGACAAAAACTGCCTGCAAGTACTTTCAAAGTCCATTTTCTGGATGAAATCTGAACTAGGGGTCGTATCACCTGAGAGAACAGTGTAGAAGTCAGATGAGGTTTGAAGCTTCTTCAAGTCTCCTATTCTATGATGCGAAAGTGCTAGCCAAATATCTGAAGGAGACTTAATTTGCGGGAACAGGAGTGTGGGAATAACTGAAATAGGGGCAAGTGGAGATATCTGACCCTGAGTAGAGGCTAAAGCCACAGCCTTATGGCATACATGGAACATCCCTCTAGTTAGCTCACTCTCAACCTTAAGTCCCTCCCCTGCCCTCCTAGGCGTCCACAATTTGTGAAAAGCTTCTTTACCCAACAGTGCTAATTCTAGGTCAATATGCATACAGTTCGTCTCTCGCCTGGCCAATCTAAGCCATCTCTCTAAGCCGACAGCCTGTATATAGGTCGACAAATCAGGTAGTGATATACCCCCAGTTTTCCTTCTGCGGGAAAGAAGGCGGAAGGACATCCTAGGACGGCCCTTATCCCATAAATATTTGCTCATGGTGGACTGCAGTTTGTCAATGAAGCTAGCTGGAATGGTAATGGGAAGAGTTCTTAAGGTATACATAATCAGCGGCAATATATAAGTGGTGAGAACATTTTTCCTGCCTAACCAGGTAAGGAAAGGAGAGCTACTTTTTGAAAGAACAGAGGTGACCCTGGAAAGCAGCGGAGGGAAGTTGAGTCTAAACATCAGCTTGGGATCCATCGGTATCATTACCCCTAGGTACTTAATTGCTTGAGTAGGCCATTTGAATGGCGTGAGGGCTTTGACTCTATTACGTAAAGCAGCCGGGAGGGAAACACCAAGGGCCTCCGACTTATCAAAGTTAATCTTAAAATTAGATATAACCCCGAAGAATTCAAAAATCCGCATAACCTCCGGCAGAGCCTCTTCAGGATTAGTCATCAGAAGCAGCAAGTCATCCGCGAAGGCGGCCATCTTTTGGGTGTAATTGCTAATTTTCACTCCTTTGATCAAGGGGGATTGTTGAAACTTAAGAAGGAGCGTCTCTAGGGTGAGCACAAATAAAGTAGGGGACAGAGGGCATCCCTGGCGCGTGCCATTTCTAATTTGGAAGGCGTTCGATAGGGTGCCGTTAACCATCACTCTCGCAGATGGAGCAGAGTATAAAGTATATATGGCCCTAATGAAGCTGTCCGGAAAACCAAAGGCACTCAGCACCTTACCCATATAGGCCCAGCTGACCCTATCGAACGCCTTCTCCGCATCCGTGCCTAACAGCACAAGAGGGGCTCCAACCTTAATTGAATGAGTAATTGCGTGTACTACCCTACTAACATTATGTCTACCCTCCCTTCCCGCCACGAATCCTACTTGTTCTTCGCCCACAAGCCCAGGGAGCAGCTTAGATATCCTGCTGTTAAGCAACTTGGCCCACCACTTCAAGTCAGTATTCAGTAGTGAGATTGGCCTATAGCTACTGCATACCTCCTTATCCTTTCCTTCCTTATGGATGATCGTTATATGTGCCTCCTGGGCTTGCGGGGTCAGAGAGCCACCTGTGAGGAGGAGAGTGCACGCATCGACAAAATGCGGGGTTAGGATATCTTTATACTTCTTATAATAAGAAATTGGGAACCCATCAGGCCCGGGGCTTTTACCCGTAGGGATAGACATAAGGACTTTATCTGCCTCTTCTATTGTGACTGGTTGTAGCAGCTGATGTACTTCCTCTGTTGAGAGTCTCGGGATATCGATGGATTTGAGAAAAGCCGATGTACGCTCCTCAATTTGTTGAGCATTAAGGGGTGCCGGGAGATTATACAAATTCGAATAAAAGGAGCAGAACTCCTGAGCAATCGCCGGGGTGTTGATAAGTCGGGGGCCCGAGGGTGATTTAATAGCCTGGATAAAAGATCTATTTCTTTGTCCCTTAATAAGGCTAGATACCAACTTGGAACCTCTATTACCGTGGAGATATTGCTTAAAGCGCAATGTCCGCAAGGCCCCAGCTGCTCTAATGTTCAGGAGGTCAGTGACTTTGTGTCTCAAGCACTTTAGTGACAATAGAGTGTCTTCCGTCCTAGTCTTTTTGTGGAGGGTTTCAAGTGTGGAGATTTGTTGAAGAAGGGAATCTAATTGTTTCTGCCTACGTTTTTTGGCGCTGGATCCCAAGCTGATGAGCTCTCCTCTGACCACCACCTTATGAGCTTCCCAAAGTGATGTACCACTAGCGAGATTCCTAGTATTCTCTTGAAAATAATTCTTGAGACATTGCTCAATTGCCTTCCTATGGGACTCCTCCTCCAGGAGCGTCTCATTCAACCTCCAGACCCAGGATCTCGGAGGTAGGGTGAAAATCCTCACCCCCACACTCACAGGCGCATGGTCAGAAATGACTATATTCCCTATCTTCGCCTCAGAAATCGAAGACAATAGATGGTTTGCAACAAAAATATAGTCCAAGCGCTGGTATGAATTATGCGCCCGTGAATGGAAGGTGTAGTCTTTTTCCTCAGGGTGGAGGAGGCGCCAGACATCCGAGACCCCCAAGTCCCTGAGAGCAATGAGCAGTCTCCTTAACTGTCTTCTTGAGGTAGTGCGACCCGTGGAGGTCGAGTCTATCAGAGGATCAAGTGTGAGGTTGAGGTCTCCCCCTATAATAAGGTATCCCTCTCTAAACGTTTTCAGAGTCTCCAGGGTGCGTAGCAGCCAAGTGATCTGTCCACTATTTGGAGCATACAAATTCACAAAAGTGTACTTAGTGTTAACTATTTTACCCTTTAAAAATAGAAAGCGACCATCAGGGTCGGCTAGCTTGGCCTCTAAAGAGAAAGGGACCTTCTGACCTAGGGCTATAGAGACACCTCTGGCAGCCGAGGAGTAGGAGGCATGGTGCCATACTACAAAATGCTTATTAACTGTTTTTGGGATATGTAAGTGCCTAAAATGGGTCTCTTGCAGGAAGACTAGGTCTGCCCCTTCTTTCCTGAGCAAATGATAGACCTGACTCCTTTTCTGTGGGGTGTTCATACCATTTACATTGAAAGACAATATCTTTAGGTCAGTCATTACACACAAAAGTTAACCTGAGCAGTAGCTGCCAATGACCAGAAGAGGGCGACACAGGGCAACAAATAAAACAAAACTCACAAAAACAAAACATATGTAATGGAGGCAGTTATTAAGTATGTAATAACAGCCTGAGGGGTTATAAACCCCGACTAGGGGGAATTAGTGTGTAAACACCCTAAGCCAGGCCTCACACACTAAGCCCAAGGAAGAAAAAAGTTAGTAGGCATGTATATGTATTCAACAATATAGGGACACGGTATATATATCAATCACATTAGAATATCACTCAGTGTCTGTGCCATAGGAGCAAACAGAGACAGGGGAAAAGAGCCCTGCTGGCTATCAGCCATAAGCGACCACACCGCAGACATTGCAGTATCTGCGACGGCCTATTAATAGAGCACAGAATGAGACAAGAAGAGATGGCAATATAAGGGGTGAGTAAAGGTATGAGGGAGACATTGGGAAAAAATTAAAGTGGAGCAGACATAGATTAGAGGAAGTGGATTGGAGAAGCAGACAGTAGGGGCTATGGAGGGTCATTTAGACGGTCAACATAGAACCTGGATCCTATAGGGCTGGAACAAAATGTTCGCTGAGATTCCCTTCATGGCAAATTCAGGGATCTCAAGTCGGATGGAACCAGACTAAGGGATCCTTTTCTTCGGAGATTTCTTCTTTTGCGCCAGGCGCCATTCCTCCGCCTGCGGTAAGTTCGGAAGGTCTAACGTTGGGCTACAAGGGAGCCATGACTGAATGTCCAGAGCTTCTGATCCCAACGCCTCCCAAACAGGCAGCAAGTCCTCCGGGAGTCTGACTGTGTATTGCTTTCCTCCTATGGTGGTACTGAGGCCAAAAGGGAACAGCCACCGTACCGGTAGTTTCCTCTCTCTCAGAAGCGCGGTTAAAGGGCGCAAGTTCCTGCGCTTGGCTAGAGTGCTCGCCGCCAGGTCTTGAAATAATTGTACTTTGTGACCATCCAAAGAGGGGTCTCCTTTCTCCCGAGCCGCTCTCAGGACAGCTGCAGTATCTAGAAAGTTCATTAGGGCACAAACAACGTCTCTGGGTGGCTCACCCGCCGCCGGCTTGGGCCTAAGAGCTCTATGTGCCCTCTCTATGACAATGGTGGCAGCTTGTTCTTCACCCACGAGGGAGGCAAACAGGGAACGTACCGCACCGGCCAAATCTTCAGCTTGAACCGCTTCAGGTATGCCCCTCAGGCGTACATTTTTCCTCCGCCCTCTGTTTTCCTGGTCTTCCAGGTTCAGGAAAGCTGTATTAATCATTTTCGACATATTTGTCAGGTGATTGTGAACTCCCGCTTCCCGCTGAACTAACAGGTCCTGGCTTTCTTCCAGGCTTTCTACCCTGTGGCCGAGCTGCTGAAATTCGGCTTTAATGTCGGACAACTCCTTCATAACAGAGCTAAGTGCCTGCGTCAGCGATTGCTGGAGGAAGCTTCTAGTTAAGGGCAGGGAGTCCGGCTCACCTCTGCTGTAAACTTCAGCGTCAGAGCTGTCGGCTTCCGAGTCGGCTCCCTCCCGTTCTGAGAAGTTTCGCGCCTCCCGCGCCATCTTGCCTCCATCAGGGTGCAATGTGGATCGCCTGTTGAGGAATTTGTTCAGATCCCCTTGGGTCTTTTTCGTCTTCGGAGTGGCCCCTGAGGCACCCTCCTTGTCTCTGAGAGTTTTCCCCATTCTAAAGTCCGTGTCCGCTGCTTAAATCTGTAAAAGCTGGGCTAGCTGTGCGGAGCTCTGGTGAAGTCGACCTACACCATGGCTTGCTGGCTCCGCCCCCCACCGACATTATTGAATGGAGGGACGCAGGGGACGCCATTGTTGAATGGAGGGACACAGAGGGGATGACATTATTGAATGGAGGGATGCAGAGGGGTTGATATTATTGAATGGAGGGACACAGAGGGGATGACATTATTGAATGGAGGGACACAGAGGGGATGACATTACTAAATGTAGTGACACAGAGGGGATGACATTATTGAATGGAGGGATGCAGAGGGGATGACATTATTGAATGGAGGGACACAGAGGGGATGACATTCAGAAGTGAAGGGACACAGGGGACGCCATTGTGGAATGTAAAGCTGTTCAGCCTCAGAGAGAGAGAGAAGAGAGATATAGCGGAGCTGTATATAGAGGGGTTCAGGGAAGACAGATGTAGCAGAGCTGTATATAAAGCTGTTCAGCCTCAGTGCTGGTGGGAGAGAGAAATAGACAGATGTAGCAGAGCTGTATATAAAACTGTTCTGCCTCAGTGCTGGTGGGAGAGAGACATAGACAGCCATGTAGCAGAGCTGTATATAAAGCTGTTCAGTTTCAGTGCTGGTGGGAGAGAGAAATAGAGAGCTGAAGCAGAGCTGTATATGAAGCTGTTCAAACACAGTGCTAGTGGGGGAGTGGAAGACAAATGTAGCAGAGCTGTATATAAAACTGTTCAGCCTCAGTGCTGCTGGGAGAGAGAAATAGACAGATGTAGCAGAGCTGTATATGCGGCAGTTCAGCCTCAGTGCTGGTGTGAGATAGAAATAGACAGATGTAGCAGAGCTGTATATGAAACGGTTCAGACATTGTGCTAGTGGGGTAGTGGAAGACAGATGTAGGAGAGCGGTATATGAAGTGATTCAAACACAGTGCTTTGAACTGCTCTATATACTGCTCTATAGACTAGCACTGTGTTTGAACAGCTTCATATACAGCTCTGCTTCAGCTCTCTATTTCTCTCTCCCCCCAGCACTGAAGCTGAACAGCTTTATATCCAGCTCTGCTACATGGCTGTCTATGTCTCTCCCACCAGCACTGAGGCAGAACAGTTTTATATACAGCTCTGCTACATCTGTCTATTTCTCTCTCCCACCAGCACTGAGGCTGAAAAGCTTTATATACAGCTCTGCTACATCTGTCTTCCCTGAACCCCTCTATATACAGCTCCGCTATATCTCTCTTCCCTGAACTGCTTTATATACTGCTCTGCTACATCTGACTTCCACTCCACAATAACAGCACTGTGTTTGAATCACTTAATATACCGATATCCTACATCTGTCTTCCACTACCCTACTAGCATAGTGTCTGAACCGTTTCATATACAGCTTTGTTACATCTGTCTATTTCTATCTCCCAGCAGCACTGATGCTGAACAGTCTTATATACAGCTCTGCAACATCTGTCTTCCCTGAACCCCTCTATATACTGCTCTGCTACATCTGACTTCCACTCCACAATAACAGCAGAGCTGTATATAGAGGGGTTCAGGGCAGGCAGATGTAGCAGTGCTGTATATAAAGCTGTTCAGCCTCAGTGCTGGTGGGAGAGAGAAATAGTCAGATGTAGCAGAGCTGTATATGTGGCAGTTCAGCCTCAATGCTGGTGGGATAGAGAGAGACAGATGTAGCAAAGCTGTATATATAGCTGTTCAGCCTTAGTGCTGGTGGGAGATAGAAATAGACAGATGTAGCAGGCTGTATATAAAGCTGTTCTGCATCAGTGCTGGTGGAAGAGAAACATGTACAGATGCAGCAGAGCTGTATATAAAGCTGTTCAGCCTCTGTGCTGGTGGGAGATAGATATAGACAGATGTAGCAGACCTTTATATGAAGCTGTTCAAACACAGTGCTAGTGGGGGAGTGGAAGACAGATGTAGCAGTGCTGTATTTAAAGCTTTTCAGACACAGTGCTAGTGGGGGAGTGGAATAAAGATGTAGCAGAGCTGTATATGAAGCCATTCAGCCAAAGTGATGTTAGGGGACTGGTGAAGACAGATGTAGCAGACCTGTATATACATCTATAAAGATACATAGTGTAAGGTTTATACACAACTGGAGTACAGCTATAATGTAAACAAATCTGCATCAGTGTCGGTCATTGGGGGTTGGTCATGTTTTATGGGAGTCAAAAGCAAAGATTATAAGTCTACTGGCTAATGTATAATATGGAATTATTGCTTTTGCTGCACAGAATGGGTTTGTAAAAGATAAGACTGAGATTTTGTGTGTAAAACTGTATTAGCCTGCAGGACAGCCACATGTTACTGTCTTCACTCACTTCCCATGGCTCTCTGAGTGATAATTCCCCAGCAGGGGGGATGGGCTTCACAGACACTGCAGGCTCCCAGACTGATTCTCAGTGTGATGTCGAACAGAGGCGTGGCCGGCCTTCACTCAAACTGCCTAAGCCCACCCAGCCTTAGAAGCAGGGAACCAGGAAGTGAATGGCAGAGCTGGCTGCAAGTGAGGATGAAATAACAAGATGGGAAAACCCCTTTAACCTCTTAAGGACACATGACGTACCGGTACGTCATGTATGGTTCCGATCACCGCCGCCCAGCGGGCGGTGATCGGAGCCCGGTGCCTTCTGAAATCAATTGAGCAAGCACCTGTGACCCCCCATGTCGGCGATCGCAGCAAACCGCATGTCAATTCAGACCTGCGGTTTGCTGCGCTTTCTGCAGTTTCAGATCCCACGGTCCCTGACCGCGGGGATCAGAAACTTTAAAATGCCGAAAATAAAGATTTTTCACCCCCCCTGCACCCCTGAATGATTTTATGCCGGCGGGTGGTGCAGGGGGGGTGTTGCAGGCGGTGCGGCAGGCGGGATCGCGATCCCCCGCCCGCCTCCTCTTGAATATTCATTGGTGTCCAGTGGTTATACCAGAGTGCCAGCACATTGCTGACACTCTGGTATAAACGGCTGACATCTGTGCTGCAATGTCAGCTGTTTAACCCTTTCCATACTGCGGTCCGTACGGACCGCTGTATGGAAAGGGTTAACAGTCAGGGAGCTCCCTCCCTCTTCATCAGGGGCTGCTGTAGACGGGGAAGGTTCCCATGGCAACAGGACGCTTTCTCAGGCATCCTGATGTCCATGGTGCTGAACAGATCTGTGCTAAAGGCATAGATCTGTTCAGACTAAGTGTAAGTAAAATACAGTACAATACACTATATAGGGTACTGTACTGTATTATACAGACATCAGACCCACTGGATCTTCAAGAACCAAGTGGGTCTGGGTAAAAAAAAAAGTTAAAAAAGTTAAAATCAAAAAACACATTTATCACTGATTAAAAATGAAAAAAAAAAAAAAATAGAATTCCCTACACATTTTAATATTTTTGCCCAAAAACTGAAAAAACTATGGCTCTCAGACTATGGAGACACTAAAACATGATTTTTTTTTTGTTTTAAAAATGAAATCATTGTGTAAAACTTAAAATACATTGTGTAAAACCTAAATAAAAAATTGTATACATATTAGGTATCGCCGCGTCCATGACAACCTGCTCTATAAAAACATTACATGATCTAACCCCTCAGGTGAACACTGTAAAAAACAAAGCAAAAAAAAAAACGGTGTAAAAAAAGCCATTTTTTGTCACCTTACATCACAAAAAGTGTAATAGCAAGCGATCAAAAAGTCATACGAACCCCAAAATAGTGCCAATCAAACAGTCATCTCATCCCGCAAAAATCATACCCTACCCAAGATATTTGCCCAAAAACTGAAAAAAGTATGGCTCTCAGACTATTGAGACACTGAAACATGATTTTTTTGGTTTCAAAAATGAAATCATTGTGTAAAACTTACATAAATAAAAAAATTGTATACGTATTAGGTATCGCCATGTCCGTAAAAACCTGCTCTATAAAAATATTACATAATCTAACCTGTAAGATGAAGGTTGAAAATAAAAAATAAAAACAGTGCCAAAACAGCTATTTCTTGTTACCCTGCCTCAGAAAAAGTGTAATATAGAGCAACCAAAAATCATATGTACCCTAAACTAGTACCAACAATACTGCCATCCTATCCCGTAGTTTCTAAAATGGGGTAACTTTTTTGGAGTTTCTACTCTAGGGGTGCATCAGGGGGTCTTCAAATGGGACATTGTGTCCAAAAAAAAACAGTCCAGCAAAATCTGCCTTCCAAAACCGTATGGCATTCCTTTCCTTCTGCACCCTGCCGTGTGCCAATACAGCGGTTTACAACCACATATGGGGTGTTTCTGTAAACTACAGAATCAGAGCCATAAATATTGAGTTTTGTTTGGCTGTTAACCCTTGCTTTGTAACTGGAAAAAAATTATTAAAATGGAAAATCTGCCAAAAAAGTGAAATTTTGAAATTGTATCTCTATTTTCCATTAAATCTTGTGGAACACCTAAAGGGTTAACAAAGTTTGTAAAATCAGTTTTGAATACCTTGAGGGTGTAGTTTCTTAGATGTGGTCACTTTTATGGAGTTTCTACTCATGGGGTGCATCAGGGGGGCTTCAAATGGGACATGTGCCTGTACAGTAGTTTACGTCCACATATGGGGTGTTTCTGCAAACTACAGAATCGGGGCAATAAATATAGCATTTTGTTTGGCTGTTAACCCTTGCTTTGTTACTAGAAAAAATGGATTAAATTTAAAAGTTTGCCCAAAAATTGAAATTCTCAAATTTAATCTCCATTTGCCAATAACTCTTGTGGAACACCTAAAGGGTTAACAACGTTTGTAAAATCAGTTTTGAATACCTTGAGGGGTTTAGTTTCAAGAATGGGGTCATTTTTGGGTGGTTTCTATTATGTAAGCCTCACAAAGTGGCTTCAGACCTGAACTGGTCCATAAAAAGTGGGTTTTTGAAAATTTCTGAAAAATTTCAAGATTTGCTTCTAAAAACTTCTAAGCCTTGTAACATCCCCCAAAAATAAAATATCATTCCCAAAATAATTCACACATGAAGTAGACATATGGGGAATGGAAAGTAATAACTATTGTTGTAGGTATTACTATGTATTATAGAAGTAGAGAAATAGAAACTTGGAAATTTGCAATTTTTTACAATTTTTGGGTAAATTTTTTTTAACTTTGTTTTACCAGTGTCATGAAAAATGTGATGAAAAAACTATCTCAGAATGGCCTGGATAAGTCAAAGCGTTTTAAAGTTATCAGCACTTAGTAAGCTACCCATTAGCGTATTCAGTCTGTTCCATTTAGAAGCAGTATTTCCAAGAATGAACACTGCTCCTACACTAGGATCCAACAGGGATTCGACCACTTTCCAGCTTAAATGTTGGCTTTTGGCCAGACAGAAAGTCCTACCTGCATCTTTATTTATATAATGCCAACATAGTCTTCAGCACAAATCTTGGCACTCCAGTTTACCTCCAAGAGGTAATTTAACTTCCTATGAAAATGACCCTACTGTGTGTTGGGGATGAGCATCCACATGTCAGCCACCAACTACCCTGCTCCACATCTATGATGTGCCTCGAGTCCCTTGTTTGGGAATAGCGTATTACAAATGTTTATCATCAGTGGTCTTAAAGGGGTTTTGCCATCACAGACAACGGAGGCATATCGCGAGGTTATGCCCCCATTATCTAATAGGATAAAGGAGCAGGGAAAGTAGTGGAGGGTGCACTGCACATGCGCAGCCTCCCTCCATTCATTTCTATGGGGCCACCAAAAATAGCCTAGCGAAATGGCCCCATTGTCTGTGATGGGAATACCTCTTTAAGGCTGTATTAGACACCCCAATCAGGTAGACGATTGCCAGGAGGGAAGTGTTCCTTCTTGGAAATCACCTGATCACTAGTGGCGGCAGTATTACACTGCAAGATGATCGCTAAGGTTAAGGTCACACTTCAGTTATTTGGTCAGTTATTGTGAGCCAAAACTAGGTGCAGGTCAAAAACACAGAACAAGTGCAGATCTTTCCATTTCCACCTGGTCTTTGAGTAGGCTTCACTACTGGTTTTGGCCTTATGCAAACGGCCATTCTGTGCATTGGGGACCGCAATTTGCCTGTGCGGCGGCCGTGACGGATCGAGACCCATTCAACTTGAATGGGTCCGTGATCTGTCTGCACTGCAAAAAAAATAGAACACTTTTTTTGCAGTGCGTAGGCGTGGACAGAAACACCACAAAAGCACTCTGTAGTGAATAGGTCTGGATCCATGATGGGGGGAGCAAACAGCCGGTGCACGCATATTGCAAACCTGCTGTTTGCGGGCCGCAATACGGCCACGGCCGGGTGCATGAGGCCTTTGGCTCACAATAACTGATGGAAATAACTGAAGTGTGAACTCAGCTTAATCAGCATTGATACGAAGGCTCGTTAGCAATGTGCCAAAAAATCTGCAGATGCAAGGCTCCATTCACACGTCAGCAAATGGGTCCGCATCCGTTCCAGAATTTTGATTGGGAAAAAAAACTGACAAATTTACTTTCTCCATGGCTTTATTAAAACCAGCGCCCATTAAAGTTTGTAATTCTTGAGCAAAATCTTTTCCAATGCAAACTTTCTCAGTTTGGTATTCCACAAACCACATTGTAGTAGCAATCATAAGTATCTGAAACACAATACTGGAGTAATATTTACAGAGCTTGACGGTTCCTTCACACAAGGCGTAAAAATCAGACAGAAAATATGCAGTTGTGATTTTTACAATACTGTGGATTGTGAATCTTGATGTTATCTGGATTACATTCCCCATTGAAATATATGGAGACATTCTGCTTTAGAAAAGCTGCAACACATCATTATTTATGCAGAAGAATTTGCAGAGATGACCCTTCAAACCCATAGGATAACAAAAGGCAAATATGGGGCAGATTTTCCTAACATGTGAAGTCTCTTGAGACCAGCAGATAGAAACTGTCTGCTGTAAGTTCTGGTAGAAAGGAGTATAAATGGACACAGAAAAAGAAAACATAACATGCTTTATTAGATCAGATCCAATGCAAAAACAAAGGATTGCAGTCTGTCATTTTTTAAAGGGTAAGTAACACTGTGGTCCGGATTACCATCTATAATTGTTATTCTTTTTTTTCCAAATCGAGACTAAATTCTAATACAGGGAAAAATGAGAGGATTTTTTTCCCCCCATTTCTGGGTTATACTAGGACCATAACTACTCAATTACTGAAATGATACCTCTGTTTACCTTAGCTATAGTTCTGCGCACATTCAAGCATTCCTTTGTTTCTAGATCAGCTGCTCACAGCAACAGTTAGGGCTCATGCACACGACCGTATATATATATTGCGATCCGCAAAAAACACGGATGAGGTCCGTGCAACATCCATATTGCATCTGTTTTTTGGCGGATCCGTTGTAGCAATGCCTATCCTTGTCCACAATATGGACAATAGTAGAACATGCTCTATTGTTTTTACGGAACGGACATAAGGAATGCACACAGAGTCATTTCTGTTTTTTTGCAGACCTGTTGAAGTGAATGGTTTCGCCGCAAAAAAAACCCCAAAAAACAGAATGGATAAGAAAAAAAAAACCACTCGTGTGCATAAGACCTTAACCTAATGTAGGCAGATATGCTCTCCCACAACAGAATGGCCAATATATATACAAGATCATGAGATGAAATTAGAAATCTGAATAATGGGGAATTATGTGGCTTCCATATAAACGTATTGGTTCCAAATGGAAGTCTGAAAAGTCGTTCAGTAGTTTTACAGAATTTTTATTTTTCCATTCACTCAAAATAAATCTTGACTGTTCCTCATAACAGATATATTTAGTTTATGATTATATTATTCTGTACTATGCTCATCATCAGAAAGGGAACTGGAACCAGCCTTCAGGGGAGCTGCTGAATGACAAAGACCTCTGCAAAGGACAAAATAGTTGTGCTGAACAGTGGCACAACTTTTTCTTAATCCGTCCGAAAACCAAGGTTGCCATGCCTAACCACCACCCATGGGGCTGCCCTAGCCTATGTTGGTTCTCACAGCCACTACCTTTGATGATAACCTGGCTACTGTAGGCTGCAAGTGTACGCCTTGCACCTTGCATCGACATTTACAGACACTGGAGTATGGCCCTAAGGAGGGTGGCAAACACATCTCTAGTTCAGTTCTAGTTCTTATGAAAACGAGTACCATCTCTTTAAGGAACCTCTCAATGGAATTTGCAACAACAGAACAACAATAGCCCAATACAGAGTGCTAGAATACTTTGTCCCACTATTTCTTCCACTCTGTTAACTTGGAGGATCTTCAGTAGCCTTCAGGTAAACCAGTTTCTCACAGCCCACACTGTAAAGGCAATGGCTCTCAATTTTGTACAGTCACTGCCACCACTACACTTGTCTTACAACTGTGTAGCTTGACTGACCTAGCTGGAAAAGAGACAAGTGCAGACAGCACTTTACTAACCTAGACTCAAGGAGAAAAGTCACAACCTTCTCAGCACACGTCAACTTCTCAGGCTGGTGCGAGAAAGGCTTACTTTCTGTGTTTCATCCACTCTGCGGCAATCTGCCCCACTGTTTGTACTCCGCTCGGCCTTGTGCAAAGACCTCTCACTACACCTAAGACATTCTGCAGGAATAAGAGTTGCCGCAGGTACACTGACACGCTACTGCCTGCCACCAGTGTTTTAGTAATACAGCCAGCCCCTTCAAGCCCTACCATGGTCCCTCGCTACACCGTAATAATACAGTACAATGCTCTGCACCATCTCTCTGCCTCCACTGTCAGCATGGATCCACTTTCTGCAAGCTGGCCATTAGGATGCAATTCCTCCTGGTAGCCATCATTCAAAGGGGCAGAGACTGTAATACAGGCATGCAGGACATATAAGGGCACAGAAACAGGGCAAAAACAAATACAAGGGGAAAACACAGGACTGTAAAGGGGAATGAGGGTTACCTATTTTACAGGTTCATAGAAGGTGCTGTTAAAAAAATAAATGAAATCAGACCCCTCTAATTTGACCACCTCTTGGTGCTCCAGAAGACTGAAGTGCCAGAGAGATGATTAAGACTGTCCAGTCTTTACAATACCTGCAGCAAGGACTACATGTCTAGGAATGCCTGTACAAAATGGATTTTCTGTCTATACACAACTGGTTTACTAGCACAACGTCACTGGTGGTCATGGATCATGCTTGACCTCAGCAACAGCGATCACATTCCTACTAACAAGACTATAATCCTCTTCTATCTGCATCCAGACAGCAAACTGTATTTGAGAAAGTTGCAGTGTAAGTGGATGAAATGTCACATATTTGAGTGGACTGTTTGAATGGATAATAAATTAGCATTTATACCTGTTTGAATGCGGAGTTCATCTCTAACCACATTTACATCTGCAACAGACTATCTACATACACATGGTGTAAAGTTTCAGGGTGACTGATGCTCCAGAGACATTTCTAAGCCTACATTTTCAGGTATCAGATCCTAAAGCAGCTGTCACATTGGGGCCCCACACATGGGGCAAAACATTGCCAACAGTCTGAGCATCGAATGGGTTCTGCACTTTGTGACGTTTCTGATGATCAACAAGATTTGATTTCTTGGTATAACTTTTCCCACATTCTGAACATGAATATGGTTTCTCCCCTGTGTGAATTCTCAAATGTTTTACAAGATTAGATTTGCTTGTAAAATATTTCCCACATTCTGAACATAGAAATGGTTTCTCCTTTGTATGAACACTCTGATGTTTAACAAGATTTGATTTCTGGATAAAACATTTCCCACATTGAAGACAAGAAAATGGCTTCTCCCCTGTGTGTATTTTGTGATGCTGAAGTAGATGGGATTTCTGGGTAAAACTTTTATTGCACTCTAAACATGAAAATGGCCTCTCCCCTGTGTGAATTCGCAGATGTTTTACAAGATCTAACTTCCTGGTGACGCATTTCCCACATTCAGAACATGAAAACGGTCTCACATCTTTTTTCTGCAGATTAGAATTAGATCTATTTTTGAAGTTTCCCCCATATCGTTCAAATGCTTGATCCCCTCTGTGGCCTGGAATTTGCTTTACAGTCTGTAAATAAGCAACAGGAGGGACTGAGGGAAATATAATGGAGCGTTCTCCAAAATTATCTCGAATAGTATCATTAGGCATTGCTTCAGAATCCTGGTATGTAAGAAGATGTCCATCTGAGACTTGCAGACTGTTGTAATTATCTGCTGAAAAAGAAAAACAATGTAATGTTATTTCTTTTCCAAACCCCAACAGAAGCTACATTTTCTGAGGCCATTACACACATTTCTGTAAAAAGAAGGAACATTTCTTTATTATTATAGCATGTATGGCATACCCACAGAATGTACCATACATGACTGATAACTGCCATCAGAACAGGGGTCTAGTCACCTCAGTTTGCCAAGGATTCATAGATTTAATGAAGGGGTGGCTAGGGTGGCACACAGCCCTCTAGATAAAAAATAGGAGAAATCCTTGAACAGGGCACAGGGCTGTATTTACGAAAGGGTTTCTACACTTGGCTCCCTGGCGGCAGCTCCACTTTCAAATGCTTCAGGATGTACATACTCAAAGGTTATGGAGCAGTTAGCCACTTTGTATAACACAAGCACGCAATGCATCATGCCCCATTCACATGACCGTATGTTTGGTCTGCATTTTTTGCAGATTGGATGTGGACCCATTCATTTCAATGGGGCCACAAAAAGTGTGGACAGAACACTGTGTGTTGGTCATGAATAAGACAGTTTGTCAAAACGCGTAGACCGTAAAGCGCTCTGATCAGCTCATGGAATTTTAAAAAAAATCACAATAAACAGGCTGGATTTTATCCGTAGTACATGTGCAGGATTTTTTTGCTCCTGAAGAAATTGTTTCCCTGATCCGGGGTTCCTTGCATGCCTATGGAGTGGAGCAGGCGAGCTGGAAATATTTTGCTGTTAGAATACTGTGTGTCCTATACTAGTCCGTCTTGTGGACATGAATAGGTATTGTTACAATGGATCTGCAAAAATAATGGATGCAACAGGGATGTCCCAAGAACATCATCTGCATTTTTTGAGGATCCATGTTTTGCTGACCTCAAAATACATATGCTTGTGTGAATGCACCATTTGCTTGTTTTACGGTCCGCAAATTGTGGATCCGCAAAACACAGATACCGTCCGTCTGCGTTCCGCAATGTCTGGGCCATAATAGTACCATCCTCTCCTTGTCAGTAATGAGCTGTCCACATCTTTTGCAGCCCCATTGAAGTGACTATGCACACAATGCATTACTCTGACAGACTAGCGCAACATTTGGTTGATGAAAAAGCTACCATCTCTCTTCGGCTACATTCACAGGGCTGTCACATGGCCGTTTTTTAAAAGCAATTAAAGTCAATGGGGTTATTCATGTGAACTTTTTTTTTACCAGTCGGTCAATGGCGGCTGTCAAAAAATAGGACGTGTTACTTTTGGACATTTTCATGACTAGACGGACCCCAATGAAATTAATGGGACTGTTTTTAATGGTAGTTCGACACGAGTGCACCCATCTAATGGCCATTAAAAGAGGTACACTCGTGGAAAATAGCCATTTACGAGTTCACAATAAATAAATTACTCATCTCATCCACTTGAACGCACAGTGGCACTCGCTCCTCTTAATGGCGAAGGGCCTGTGTTCCCAGCATCATGACGTCACCACTCTCTCCCAGCATGATCACATGGGAGAGCGTGGTGACATAATCACTCTGGGAGCACAGGTTCTTCAGCATCAAGACAGGAGCGACTGCCACGGCGTGTGCTAGTGGATGAGGTAATGGGGACATTATTACTGCTGGTGGGCCAGTATGGGGGACATTATTACTGCTTTGGGCCACCACTATGGGGGACATTATTAATGCAGGGTACTACTATGGGGGACATTATTACTGCTAGGGGACAGTATGGGGGATATTATTACTGCTGGGGGCCATTATAGGGGACACTATTAATGCTGGGGGCCACTATAGGGGGAGTTTATTACTGCTGGGGTCCAGTATGGGGGACATTATTACTGCTGGGGGCCATTATAGGGGACACTATTACTGCTGGAGGCCTCTATGGGGGACTTTATTACTGCTGGGGTCCAGTATGGGGGACATTATTACTGCTGGGGGGCTCTATGGGGGACATTATTACTGCTGGGGGGCTCTATGGGGGACATTATGTGTACTGCAGGGGTTCGGCATTTAAATTAAAAAAATAAAGATCATCCATTTGTAATGTCCATTTTTAACGGCCGTTAAAACCAGATGCAAAATAGCAATTTAAAAACGTCCAGACTGCCAGAAAATGGATGAAAAAATGGTTGAAAAATGGTCATGAAAAACAGACTGTGTGTCTGTTTTTTTATGGCTATTTTTCACATGTAAATGTAGCCTTAAAGAAAACCTGTCATCAAGATCAACCATATTGGACCAGGCTTGCTGCCTGCTTATTAAGGCTGCGTTCACACGGGCGAGATTTCCGCGCGGGTCCAATGCGGTAGGTGAACGTATTGCACCCGCACTGAATCCTGACCCATTCATTTCAATGGGTCTGTGTACATGAGCGGTGATTTTCACGCATCAGTTCTGCAATGCTTTAAAATCGCAGCATGTTCTATATTCTGCGTTTGTAACGCAGGACAGGCCCCATAGAAGTGAATGGGGCTGCGTGAATAACGCATTGCATCTGCAAGCAAGTGCGGGTGCGATGCGTTTTTCACTGATGGTTGCTAGGAGATGTTGTTTGTAAACCTTCACTTTTTTATCACTCGCGTGAAAAATGCATCAAAACGCATTGCACCCGCGCGGAAAAAACTGAACAACTAAACGCAGTCGCAGACAAAACTGACTGAACTTGCTTGCAAAATGGTGCGAGTTTAACTGAATGCACCCTGAACGCATCCGGACCTAATCTGTCACGCTCGTGTGAACTCAGCCTAAAATGAGACGTATTGTGAAAATCAGTTGTTGCATTCCAAAGAAAAAAGATGTTTATTCTTTATGCAAGTGAGAGCTTCACTGCACCAAGGGGTGTGGCCAGCACTGGAAAACTCAGGTGCTAAGCCCCACCTCTCGGTGCACTGAAGCCTTATTTTCCTGGAAACATTGCAACAGATTGTCACAAGACAGGTGTCATTTTATTCAGAACGATCAACCATACCAGGTAATATCTACAAGTATTATGAGCCACAACATGCCAAAAATATGAAAGTCTTTATTGACTCAATACCGTAGTAAACATTACAGTACATAAAATAAGTATAAGAGGCAGAAAAAGGCATCATCACTGGTGACCATACACCATATGGGAGTATTTAAGTAATGACCATAAATTTTAATATTGCGGCAAAATGGTAGCGGCACTTACAGAATATAATAATCACCAAGCAGGTGGAACATAAACCACCAGACATAAAGCTATCATGGGCAAGAAGTGTGAACAAGCCCAGATAATGACACAGTAACAACATGCCCTGCAAAACCATACATTGACCAGGATGGAGCACATTTCGGCATATTTGGTACACTGTGGCGCATAATTCTTGTAGGTTTTTTGCAATAACTTTGGAGCCTCACCAGTGACTATATTGGTGTATTTAGGTACCTGACTATGCACACTGAGTGGATTTACCAAATTCTGATAATATGCCTGGTTTAATATGGTTTATCCTGCTTACAAACTCCTTAAGGATGAGCACTGTATAGGCACAGCGGGAAGCAAGTTCCTGACATGTACTATATATGTATACACACAGCGCTCTGATCCAGTGGCGCTATCACTCAATCAAGACAGGGTTCTGGCTGCTACTAACAGCTAGGCCTCCGCTGTAACTACCGGCAGCAGAGATCACTCTACTGCCAGCTGTTTGACCCCCTACATGCAGTGGTCAATGCTGACCGCGACATCTGAAGGGTTTTCCAGAGGGAGGGGGCTCCTTCTCTCAACCCATCGACTCCCCAAGATGTAATTGAGTTGCTATGGCAGCCAGAGGCCTTACAAAGGCTTCTCGGCCTGCAAGCGATGGAAGTCTATGAGACCCCAGGCTGGGTCTAATAGGCAACGGTCAGTCTGAAATCAACAGTTACAATGCAGTAATATGTAGTGTACTGCATTGTATCAATGATCAAACACTGAAGTCCTCTATTGGGATAAAAAAAAAAAAAAATGTGTGTTATAAAAATAATAAAAGTTTCAAGCTATCAAGAACTATTTAAAAAAAATAGACATATTTGGTATCACCATGTCCATAACGACCGCCTCTACAAAAATTTCCATGATCTACCCTGTCAGGTAAATGCTGTAAAAAAATAAAAATAAAAACAATGCCAGAACAGCCTTTTTTGTCACCTAGTCTCAGAAAAAGCATAATATCGGGCGATCAAAGAGTCGGATGTACCATAAAATGAAAATGTTATCAGCCCACAAAACAAACCCTCACACAACCCTGACAACCATTGCCAGAAAAATATAAATAAAAATATGGCTCTCAAAATATTGGTGATACAAAAACATGATTTCATTTTTTTCAAAAATGCTTTTATTGAATAAAAGTAGTAAAACAAACAAATACATTATAAAATTGGTATTTGTGTAATACAGTTAACATGTCATGCTTCCTGCATAGTACACGTCATATAAACAAAATCCAAAAAGCAATGAAAGTATTGCTGCCTTTTCTTTATCCTTCTTCCCAAAAAGCAAAATAAAATAAGATTCAAAAAGTTGCATGCAACCCAAAATAGAACCAATGAAAATGGAAATTTGTCCTGCAAAAAATAAGCCCTCACACAGATTATGCTTATTAGAAAATGGCTGTCATGGTACCCCAGATGCTGTTCAAAAGCAACATGGCGGCTGCAAAAGCCAAAAGGTGGTTGTTCCCTTCTGAACCCTGCGGTGTACCCAAACAGAGGTTTATGTCCATAGTTAAAGAGGACCTTTCATGGGTCCGAACATTGTAAGATGCCCAGGGATCTCACTGCACTTACTATTATCCCTGGGCGCCGGTTCACCAGGGAGGATTCTGCCCTGTTTCTCTCTGGGCGTTCCTTCTCCCTGGCTGTAGCGCTGTCTAATCGCAGCGCAGAGCTCACAACATGGGAGTTTCTTTTCTCCCAGGCTGTGAATTCTGTGCTGCGATTGGACAGCGCTACAGCCAGGGAGAAGGAACGCCCAGAGAGAAACAGGGCAGAATCCATACAACGCGGCAGAAGGTAACGGGGTCACAGCGGGCGCCCAGGGATAATACTAAATGCAGTGAGATCCCTGGGAGCCGCTCTACATGTCCAGATAGTTATCTTACAATGTTCAGACCCATGAAAGGTCCTCTTTAAGGCATTTCAGTACCCAGTCTAACAATTTAAGGGGCGTTATGTGTCTCAGATGGCACTGAAATGCCATATCTATGGAAAACTTTACAGAGTTCACTGCACATTAATTGATGCAGAATACCTGTGTCATCAAAATGTTCTCTCCTTAAAGGGGTTGTCTCATCATAGACAATGGGGGCATATCGCTAGGATATGCCCCCATTGTCTTATAGGTGCTGGTCCCATCACTGGGACCCGTAGCTATTTCGAGAACGGAGCCCTGCAAGTGAAGGAGGGCGCACTGTGCATGCGCAGCCGCCCTCCATTCATTTTTGTCAGCCCAACAGAAATGAATGGGATCGGGGGCCGGTATGCTCCTCCTATTCACTTCTATGGGGATCCGGCTTGGGGGTGGCCGGACCAAAGTCACCTTGCGGGGCTCCGTTCTCGATATAGGTGCGGGTCCCGCACATATAAGACAATGGGGGACATATCCTAGCGATATGCCCCCAGTGTCCATGATGAGACAGTTAATGCCTTGATGGGCAGAGTTTTCAAAGGGGGAGGGGGGGGGGGGTCACTTGTCAAGGGTTTCATTTATTATTTCACCCCAGATTAACAAATTATACCTTTGCTGCAATGAGGGAGTCATCCTTGCGCTTTATGCACCCAAGCTCCACTCCTTTCTGTGGCCAAGCCCCTCCCTCGTTGCTTTGATTGATAGGGTCAAGCAGTGGCAAAGCAGCGAGGGACAGGCTGGACACAGAATGGAGTGAAGCTTGGATGCAGAAAGCGCAAGGATGACTCCCTCATTGCAGCTAAGGTATAATTTGCTTATTAGGTTAAAGTATCATAACTAAGTAACTGAGCCCCGGTTCATCAAAAGAAAAACGACAATAATGTTGATAGCACACATTTAATCCCTCAGATGCCATGGTCAAACAGCCATGGCATCTGGGAGCTCAAAAAACCCGGGAGCACAGGCTCGCAACAGCTCCCCCTAGTCGGGATTGGTGGAGACGGATAATGTGTACGGCAGCCTCAGTCCTCCTGAATGTTCCAAGGCTGCCGTAGATAGGTTGCTATAAAGACCCCTGCCTGTGGCAGGGCTCCACAAAAACACAGTGTAATTCTCATAGACAACAATGGTTATGCACTGATGTCTACGAGAGAATCTATCTGATGGTTGCTTGTTCAAGTTGAAGAGTAACTAAACCTTTATAAAAACTTTTAATACGATGTCCCTAATGCCCTAATAAAACTATCTCTAACATACTTGATTAATCAATTTAGGATTTTTACTACACTTTTCCCTGCCTAAAGCGCACCATTCAGTGTGCGCTTAAAACTCTGTACGCCGCTGACAGCTCAGCGGTGTACGGATTACAGGTTGTAGACATTTTATGAATAGGGCCGCAGCAACGCTGTGAGTACAGGCAGGAGCGCATATTGCTGCTCATGCCTGTGCTCCCTGGACGATTACTAACTCTTGTCATGGCACATGGCTACCCTGTACCGATGTACTATGCTAGGATTAGCTGAGTGGGCTCCTGCTTCTGCCTGCTCCACTAAGATAAGAGAGCTGCATGTCAGCTTTTAGCTTCAAGGAGCAGGCAGAAGCAGCAGCCCGCTCAGCTCAGCTAATCCTGGCACAGTACATGGGTCTAGGGTACCCATGTGCTATGCCATAAATTAGTAATCCTCCGGGAGGATAGGCAGGAGCAGCATTATGCGCTGCCTGTTCCCCATTTTTTTTTTTTTTTTTTAAAACAATTTTTATTTCGGAGAAGCAGGCAGCATACAAGAGTACAGGTGTACAATCAATAGGCATGCACGCAGGCATGAATATACATGCTGTTCAGCCGAACAGTACATACAATAAAAATCTGTCTGTTATTCAAACATTGCCTGCTACCACCGAATTTTTCAAATTTTCTCCCCCCCTTTAATAATTATCCCCTCCCCGTTCCCCCCAACTGTTTCCAAACTCATAATGCCATGCCAACACTTCAGATTGAGATTGCCTGGTAAAGTATCCCACCTCCCTGTGTAAAAAGAAAAGAAAAGGGTGACATCCAGAAATACTACCTCTCTCTAGACTATCTCTAAGCCTCCTAGCGTTCCCTTCAGTTTCCCGTCTAGGTACCATTTAGTATGTACAAAAGGCCTAACCACCTCTGAGACTTCTGTCGGTGTCAAAGAATATTCAATGAATCTTTTCCAGGTATGAAAAAACTGCCTTGCGGATTTCTCCTTACTACTCTCTACTTCCAACCTGTCCAGATACATAATATACTTCACTGCTCCCAGTGCTTCTTGGAAAGTAGGAACCGTGGGGTATATCCAGTGTCTGAGTATGGTCTTCACTACCGCCAGTAGAAACAAATGTACCCCCCTCACATTAGTAGAGTGGGATATTTCTCCCTTCTCATCCAGTGGGATATAATGGAAAATGCAGTGTAATGGAGTCATTTGCGGCTTAAAACCCCATACCTGCTGGATGTACTCTACAGAGTCCTCCCACAAGGTCTGCAAGCAAGGACAATGCCAAAGTCCATGCAGCAAGTTGGCTTTTTGCAGTGAACATTTCGGGCACCACCTCAGATAATGTGCGGGCGCGTCTCTATAAGATAAATCAAAGGCATACGTAGCTTTATGGAGGATCCTAAAATGCATCTCCCTCCACATCTCACTCGCGATCGCCTGTCTCACTCTCTCCATCCCTTCCCTCAATTTAGGGGTGACTGCGACCTCTCCTAATTCTTCCTCCCACCTCTTATACACTTTATCTCCTAAAGGAGTCGAAAGGATGTTCTGCATACGCCCATATAGGTCCGATAGCGAGTATTCTTGGGATCCCACCAGAGCCCCGAACCAAGTTAATCTCTCAGGATCTCCCAGACTCCCTGACTGGGCAAGACAGAATGAGTGAATCTGCTTATATGACAGAAAATGGGACGCAGGAATTTGGTATTTGGATTGAATCTCAGGCCAGGTTAAAAGCTCAGTACCTCCCTCGTTCAATAGATGCTGCAATACATGAATCTCCTTACCTCTCCACAATCTAAAAAGACCTGATTGCCTGCCTTCCGGAAATGCTGGGAGACTCCATAACGGCATATAAGGAGTAATATACATGGGTAATTGATATAATTTCCGAATGCTCCGCCATGCAGCCAGCGTGTCTCTCAGAACTACATAATCCTTTAACGGTTTAGGAAGATCTCTTATTCTAGTATGTAACAAGGCTACTAAATTCCAAGGTGCTACCAATTCACTCTCCAGGGGGGTGTTTGAAAAATGCGAGGTGTTCTTCAGCCAGTCTCTAGCATGTCTAAACAATGAGGCCAAGTTATATCTCCTAATTGACGGCATCTGGAGTCCTCCCTCCCATTTAGTGAGACAAAGTTTATCGTAGGCTACTCTAGGACGTTTCCCCTGCCACAGGAACCGTACAAACGCTCTCTGGATCCTTGTGACATCAACGTGCGTTATCAGAAGGGGAATTGTTTGAATCGGATAGAGCAGTCTCGCAAAACTCACCATTTTTAAAAGGTGAGCTCTCCCAAAAAGTGAAAGCGGTAATTTAGTCCACCTTTCTAACTCCAACTCTATCTTCCTAATTAGGGGATCATAGTTCAACTTATACAACGAGGACGGGTGCCGTCCTATTTTGATACCCAAATAGGTCAGATATTGCGGTACTACGTCAACATTACATAGATCTCGTTCGAACTGAACTGGAAAACCTCCTTTATTCAGGAATAACAATTGGCTCTTAGTGACATTTATTTTATACCCAGTGGTCCCCCCAAAATATTCAAAAGTGTGTAGTACTTTTCGAAGGTGGAGGCGAGGGGAATCTATGAACAACAAAATATCATCTGCAAAGCAGACTAATTTAATTTCTTTCCTCCCTACCCGAATCCCTTGAAAAACATCTGATTGGACCAGATGCTGCACAAGTGGTTCTAGAGCCAAATTGAATAGGAGGGGAGACAAAGGACAGCCCTGCCTTGTGCCTCTGCCGAGCCGGAAAGGAGCCGACAAAAAACCGGGCACGCTCACCTGAGCTTGCGGGCTTTGATAGATGTTTTCAACCAGTGATCTGAAAGCCCCGTCTACTCCAAAGGCAGTCATGGATCTCCACAACCAGTTCCAATTAACAGTGTCGAATGCCTTCTCCGCGTCGACAGACAGCAAGGCAGGGTTCCCTCCCACACACCCATTCTTATGATGAATAAAATCTTGCGCCACCAACACAGATCTAATGTTAGCTACCGCAGCTCTATTTTTTATGAACCCAACCTGGTGTGGTCCTATAAGGTGTGGCATATACTGTGCCAGTCTATTAGTTAGCAGTTTGGTCAGTATTTTAAGGTCTTGGTTAATTAAAGAGATTGGTCGATACGAGGCGGGCTGTGTCATGTCTTTGCCTGGCTTGGGGATAAGCTTGATATGCGCCATATTTCCGGATTGCATAATGCTTCGACCCTCCAGGCAACTATTAAACAGTAATGTTAAAAAAGGGGTGACCTCCTCCTTAAGTCCTTTATAAAAATCTGCTCCAAATCCATCAGGGCCCGGAGCTTTCCCGTCTGCAAGGGATTTAATGGTACTTTTTACCTCATTCTCTGTAATCTGAGCATTAAGTTGGGTACACATTTCCACTGTAAGTCGTGGTAGCGATACAGTAGAAATAAGTTCCTCTGCTACCTCAGCGTCATAGTCTGCTCGACCATATAGCGTAGCATAATATTGCCCGAAGCAATCTACTATTCCTTTTGGGTCAGTAACTCTGTGCCCCGATGCATTTATGACGCACTTAATGCTTGTGTTAGGTACATAAGGTTTGGCTAAATTAGACAGCATCCTCCCTGCCTTGTTCCCATATTTGAATAATTGTGCTTTTTTTATAGTCCCCAGACAGTTTGGCATTTTGTTCGGCATAGAAATCGTAACTGTGCTTAGCCGTAACCCAACGGATCTTATTCGCATCTGTTTGGTCATTTAGGAAGGACGTATAAGCACATCTCACCTCATCTGTCGCCTCATTCAATTTTTGGGCCAGTTTCCTCTTTTTAGCTGCAGCATACGACATTATGCGTCCCCTAATGACCGCTTTCGCCGTGTCCCAAAATAAAGTATAGTTATCTCGGTGTTCTCTATTAGTATCCGAAAATTCCCACCACCATCCCTTCAATTGTAGTAAAAACTCTTCATCAGTAGCCAGATGGCTGGGCATGCGCCATATATAATCCGTGCCTCTGGGTACATTTTCTAAAAGAGACAGGGACACCGGGGCATGGTCCGATATTAGAATATCCAGTATCTCCGCTCCTTTCACCTTCCCCATCAGTCCCGGTGAGACAAGAGCATAGTCTATCCTAGACCAAGACTGATGAGCAGGCGAGAAATGAGTGAATTCACGTTCTGCCGGGTTTAGATGTCTCCATATATCCGTCAGGGCGGTAGATTGTAAAAAGGGGCCAAGCGATACTCTCTGAGCAGATGTCCCTAGCCTTCTTATGTCCGCTGTCCTCCCGCTCCTGCAATCCTCCTGGGTATTATGGACCACATTAAGATCGCCCATCACTATCATATTACCCCTATTCTCTTGCACAATCCTCAACTCTAACTCTGAAAGAAAAGTAGCCTGCATAATATTTGGCCCGTAGACATTAAACAGTGTTAGCCTGCCTGCGTCCGTATCCAGATCAAGCTTCAATAGCCTACCTTTATCATCAACCTCCGTCGACAATACTTCACATCTAAGCCCCTTGTGGATTAATACCATGACACCTGCCCGTCTCCCATCTGAGGGAGAGCCATATATTTGACCCACCCACATGCGCCTCATCCGCCAAAAATCAGCCTCCCCAAGATGCGTCTCCTGAATCAAGGCTATATCTGTTTGTAATCTCTTTAGGTGGCGTAGAACCATTATTCTTTTATGTGCGGACTTCAGCCCTCTAACATTCCACGAGACTAGTTTAATCATTTGAGCTAGGTAAATGGCATTGATGAAAGTGTGCCACCCCTGAGAGGCTGATTTCCGGCGAATTTCCCTCCACACAGATTGTCAGATACAATACAAACATGACATTAGATGGCATAGCAAACACAACCCCCCCTCCCAACGTAATCCCAGTAAACACAGAAACCCTCTCTCCCTTAAGATCCTGGAGAGTATTCAAACAACACAGCAATTCTTCTATGGACTCCTCTTTTTTCGCACCGACCTGGGCTGGAGCGCTGTGTGTTCCTAACCCAGAATCCATTCTCTAATAACACTTCAATCGACCTCCCCTCCCCGGACCCAATGTATCTGTGGTAGTAAATTTGCCCGTTAACCTCCTCTCCTCCCAACATATTCAAACCAATTGGAACATAACCCACCCAATCCGTACTGAGTTTTCTACAAGAATGAGATCCCAACCTCAGCATAGGTCCCTGCCCCTCCAACCTCTAAACGTTATTTACAGCGTTCATCTCCAATCCGGGCTGGACGCAGGATCCCTTCCTCGCCTCGGGGAAACTCCAGGTGACGCAGTGGACCTTGTATTCCTCGACTTGCCGAAGCGACGTCCTCTCGGAGACGTCATCCCTCCGGTAGGTGATCTTGTGACCGCGTCCCTAGGTAAATTACTGTCCTCTAAGGCATCCACAGCGTCCGAAGGCGTGAGGTAAGTGTCCACTCTTCCATCTTTCTTGAACACTCTCAGAATTGCCGGATAAATGAGAGCGAACTTAACTCTCCTCTGTACCAGCTCAGTGCATATGCGAGAGAACGCTCTCCTTTTCTTGGATACCTCCATGGAGTAGTCTCCAAAAAGTAGGATCTGGTGACCACGTAATTTAAGTGGCTGCTGAAGCCTTCTGTATTTAAACAAGATGGCCTCTTTATCTGCGTACTTCAAGTACTTTACTATGGTCGTTCTGGGTCGTCTTTGCGGCTCAGTCCCCACATTTTCTTGCGGCGGGCCTATTCTATGCGCCCTTTCGACCGTAGCAGGGTCCTGTAATCCCAGAGCTTGCGGCAACTCATCCGAACAAATCCTGGAGAGCTGGTGTGCTGGTATGTTCTCCGGTAAACCAAGTATACGCAGATTACTTCTGCGGGATCTATTTTCCAAGTCCTCGACTTTGTCCCGGAGCGCCGTGTTGGACTGTGTTACATCTCTGAGCTGGGTATGAACTCTCTCCAGTTCGTCCTCAACAATGCTCATTCGTTGCTCAAGTTCTTGCACTTGTTCAGTATGCTGGCTCACCGTGGCCTGAAGCTGCTGCAGGGAGTTAGTAATCGTAGCCTCCAGAGTAGCTTTGATATCCGGCGCCAACAGCTTAGCCACCGCTATGGCCATATCCCTGCACGAGGCTTCCAAGTCACCCGCCTGCTGGGCTTTCTCCAACTGCGTCAGTATTAGTTCCTCTACCTCAGGAGGCTGAGGAGGTTGCGAGGACGAGCGAGTCAGCCGTTTCCCGGCGTCCGCCATCTTGCTTTTCTGTAGGTCAGCCACGTCGCGAGGCGGGAGAGGCGAGCTGGTCAGCGCGGTGCCACTGCGCACTATAAACTTCTCCATCAACCTTTCGGTATGCTGGGGAGATAAATGATCGGGGTAGCGAAGCCCCGGGTCTTGGCTGTGCCCGCTGTTAGCGTCCGGGGAGACGGAGCTCTCTCTGCACACCTCCTTACATGTGCGCGCCGGAACCGGAAGTCCCCGCCTGTTCCCCATTGATAAAATGTACTCACCAGTACACCGCTGAGCTGCGTGGCTGAAAGTAGAACCAAATACGGTACATACGCCCTGCGGCGTATGCCAGGCTATGATGACCAGGCATGCTGCTGGATGCTGCGCCTGATACATTTCAGTGTTCATCTATCCCAGTTTGAATAATACAACCGGCTGCATCGTTCAGAACGGATCCGGTTGTATTATATCGAAACTTAACATGCCGCTGCAAGCAGCGATTTTGTGTGCCGCATGGGAAACTGAACATGCTGGATCTGGCACTAAAACCATTGTAAAAATCTGAAAAAAAAACAGATCCGGCATCATTGACTTACAAGGTTTTTGGTGCCAGATCCAGCATCTTCAGTTTCCCATGCAGCACACAAAAACACTGCTTGCAGGGGTTTTGTGTCCGGCATGGGAACCCAAAAAAACGGAATGGAATGGATTCTGGTGCACTCCGTTCTGTTTTGTTCAGTTTTGTCCCGATTCACAATGAATGGGAACGGATCTCAAAACCAGAAAGGAAAACGCAGATGTGAAAGTAGCCTTAGTATTAAGAAGGTGATATCGTCATTGTCAGTGTATCAGGACTTATCAGAGGTATTCAATTATGACCGGCAGATGGGCCCTTACGATTGGTATTGAGAAACACTGCTTTAAAAGGTCCTTTAAAAAAATTTTTGTTAGAGCTTCCTTTTGGCATGCTTTATTTCTTTTAGCATCACATGCAATTGCTTGGGAAAGGTCCTCAAAACCAGCATGGTGCTATGCAATTTGTAGGATTTTGTTATCAGATTCACAATTTGTCAAATGGTAACTGTCGAGTTAATTATTGATGGTTAGTACTATACAATAACTGCTCCCTACACATAATCTGTCATTATCAAGGAAGATGCCACTGCGCTCTAACTTTTAGTAGCACAACATTATTTTTTTCTGGTCATAACTCACCGGGACTGATATCTGTAGGGATGTTCTCCTCCTTACACTGCTGCTCACTCCAAACAAATGTATCCTCTTCTTCCTTTACAATAACTTTAATATCGGACAGATCTTCAACCTGTATCGACCAGTCAAACAAATAACATACATTTTAAGAGACAATTGGAAAATTCTAGTTGAAACCAAATCAAAAGTCCAATGTCAACAGTATGTACATTATCTAACCAACACCAGGTCTCCTTACGCTGGCCATAGTTTATAGCACATACATTAGCACTGCTAAGACTCTCTAACGGCCCTATTAGGTTCACAAGAACCTTCATTCCCGATAATTGGCCTGTGTAATCATAACTTTGATCAGCCGATAAACGAGCAAACTCTTGTTTGTCAGGTGATTTGAATCTTTCTTCAGGATGAAAGATGCTGATTATCAGACAGTGCATCTCCCTGTGTAATCAACAGAACTGAATAAAGAAGAAATGACTGTGGTAGCAATAGTTCCTCCAACATTCACTTTGCATTGGCCTGTGTAATAGGCTGATGATAACGAGTCATAACTGAATCCAAAACAGGAGATGTCTTCTCTACAGATCATATAAAGTATATGGTGAATCTTCTCCGTTTACCTGATGAAACTGCTTTTCCACTGGACAATCCTGGAAATAAAGACGACTGGGAGATCTCTTGGGTTTACTTTGCTTACTGGATGTATCTATAGGAAACACACACACACTTACAGTGAATACTTTTTTATATGTGATGAAATGTTGGATCTATTTAAGTGATCCTAAAAATGCTGTCTCCAATAAAAGTTGTTGGAAAAGTTTCTTGACAAAACATTGATCAAAATGTCACCCGGCTATCAGATAAAATCTGTCTGCAACTGTTCAATTTCCCCCAAGAGTCAAATACAAATTTTTAACATAAGGTTTTACTGTGCATGCAAAATGCTTGATGTAGGATGCAACAGAAAATGGTTCCTACAGTGATAATCAACAACGTTCCAAATACATTATAATTAGGGGTGAGCGAATCGCACTTGGGATCCAAGAGCCGAAGTTGATTGATTCCCCAACTGATTTCCCATGCTGTACGAAGACATAAAAATGTATGCGCTTACATTTTGTTAAATCCCAAGTCATGCAAGACTTTGGTGAAGAACTTCGGCCTTCGACTCTACAACTTTAAAAACATTTTAAAATAGCAATTCGAAGTCGGCGTAGGTAGAGACTAGTATCTTGGTACCGAAGCCAACTTTGGACTGCTGCTTTAAAATGTTTTAAAATTTTGTAGAATCGAAGACTTAACAAAGTTTGCCCCACTGAAGCCAGATCAACAATTCTCGGTTAGGGCAGGAAACTCAGGGTCACAACAGAGATCAGACACCGCTCAGGTCAAGCAGTGAAGGGTTACATCCGGGACAAACGTAGAACAGCACAGGACACTAGCTGAATAGAATATATTGTTCATGCAGCTACTCACAGAGATTGGTACCTTAAGTACACCAAGGTGGCCAGCCTATGGCTCGTGAAGATTAGGATGCCTCATGCTGGCTCTTTAAGAGTGGTAAAGAGTGCGTGCCATACGGGCAGAGAGAGGGGTCTAACTGTCAAGAGGCAGGCAACAACCTATGTGGAGGGACAGAGCTACACCAGCAGATGAGAAAGAGGGGGCAGAGGCACACGTACTGGCTCTTTAGGAGTGGGAGGGGGTGCGTGCCCTATGGGAAGAGAGAAGGGCCTAACTGTCAAGCCTGCGTAAAAGCAGGTGAGCAGTGCACATGCTGGCGATGTAACAATCTGTACACCTCTACCTTGACCTGTCATCTGCCTTTGACACAGTTGAACACTCCCTCCAAACTCTCTCATTCCTTGGCAGCAGAGACTTGACCCTCTCCAGAATTTCCTTACCTTACCAACTGAACATTCAGTGTCTGTCATTCACACACCACCTCCTCATCATGACTTCTTCCTGTTGGTGTCCCTCAAGGCTATCCTGGGACCACTATTTTTCTCCTTGTATACCTCACTTGGGGACTGCTCACCAAGGCTTTTAATACCACCTCTATAATGATCAATGTTTCTCAAATCTGCTACTTCTTCAATGCCTAGTCAACTAAATGCTAGGGTATACCTTTATCATCTCCCACCTGGATTACTACAACATTGTCCTCTGTGGTTTCCCATGGAATACTCTAGCACATTTCCAATTCATTCTTAACTCTGCTGCATGCTTAATCCAAATCTTCCAATGTTTCTCTTCTGCCTCTCCCTGTGCAGTCGCTGCTCCAAAGTCAAGCCTCTGCCCTTGCTATGCTAATTGTCAGGGCTGGGCTAAATATCCAGGCCTTTCAATCCAGCTGCGGATGGGTGCTTCTTCACCTGCAGACACAGCCCCTCAACAAGGGAAGAAGTCCTGCTGATGTGACGAATCGTGCCGCTCAAGGCCTTTGTTGTGAGGCACCTTGACACGTGAGACACAAAACAGCTGTTGTGTCAGCAGTCAGGAGCCCTGCTACTCTGAATACCCCTGGAATTAGAAGGGGTATTCCTATCACAGACAATGGGGACATATCGCTAGGCTATGCCCCCGTTGTCTGATAGGTGTGGGTCCATCCATGAAAGGTTGGCAGGTTCTATGTATATGCCGCTCAACCTTTACACCTCAAGTTCACCAATTTTATAACTAGGGCAGAACCTCTTTAAAGCTCAGTTGTGAGGTGCCTCAATTTTTTCTTGCTGCTACTCGTAGCAGAGGCTGTTGCTGCCACCTGCCCAGTGTTTCCAGGAAAGACAGTGGAGGACACTTATGAATGTTTGTACGCCACAATTGTGGTGTAAGTACGTTCCACATTACCTTTCTAAAGTGCCAAGAAAAGGGGGCGTGGCTTAGCTAAAGGGCCCGTGGCTTAGCGCTGCCCACCGCATTTACTATAACTTTCACCAGAAAGTGGCGGAAGTGATAGCTGCAGTCTACACCAGCCTGTAGCTGGTGTAGACTTCAGTTTCTGGCGCACAGCAGGGCAGAGATGTGCCTGATTTAAGAAACTTCTGTCAGTCTTGATATATCTCCCCCAGTGACCTAATGATTGCACTGCTTTTCTACATCTTGGAAACAGGCAGCAAATAGCTGTGGAACTGGGCAGATTCCACTATGGCAAAATTGCAGGCTGCAGACAGGCTGTTGTTTTGACAGCCTGGGGACTTAGGGGCAGGGCTTAGAGCAGTCCGGAAGCGGAAGTAACATTGTTCCCTGGCCTCAAGCAGGCTTCGGAGTATATTAGAGGAATATACCAATACAAGCCACTAGGTGGCAGCACTGCATTGTTATATTAACCCCTTAATGATCCAGGGCGAGAATGCTTGTCCTCAATCGCCGGCACTTAGCGCTCGAGGACGAGCGTTCTCGTCCTGCAGTTGTTCCTCTTCCCGCGTGCGGTCCCCCCGATCAGCAGGAGAGATCCAGCGGTTACTGACAACCGGATCCCTGCTGCATCCACCAGCATCAGCGATAACGTATTGTGCTATATTAAAACAAGGATCAGACCCTGTCCCATAGTGGGACAAAAAAGAAAGTGTAAAAAAAAAAAGTTATCATATGTTAACATATCACATGACCTAACCCCTCAGATGAACACCGTAAAAAATTAAAAACTGTGCTAAATAAACAATTTTTTTGTCACCTTACATACCAAAAAGTACAACAGCAAGCGATCAAAAAGGCGTACGCCCACCAAAATAGTACCAATCTAACCGTCACCTCATCCTGCAACAAATGAGTCCCTACCTGAGACAATCGCCCCAAAAATAAAAAAATAAAAAGAATATGGAGACACTAAAACATCATGTTTTTATTTTAAAAAAAGCTGTTATTGTGTAAAACTTACATAAATAAAAAAAAGTATACATATTAGGTATCGCCGCGTCCGTATCGACCAGCTGTATAAAAATATCACATGACCTAACCCCTCAGATGAACACCGTAAAAAATAAAAAATGTGCTAAATAAACAATTTTTTGTCACCTTACATCACAAAAAGTGTAATAGCAAGCGATCAAAAAGTCATATGCACCCCAAAATAGTGCCAATCAAACTGCCATCTCATCCTGCAAAAATCATACCCTACCCAAGATAATCGCCCAAAACCTGAAAAAACTATGGCTCTTAGACTATGGAAACACTAAAACATGATTTTTTTTTGTTTCAAAAATGAAATCATTGTGTAAAACTTACATCAATAAAAAAAAGTATACATATTGGGTATTGCCGCGTCCGTATCGACCGGCTCTATAAAAATATCACATGACCTAACCCCTCAGGTGAACATCATAAAAAAATAAAAACTGTGTAAAAAAAGCCATTTTTTGTCATCTTACATCACAAAAAGTGTAATAGCAAGCGATCAAAAAGTCATATACACCCCAAAATAGTGCAAATCAAACCGTCATCTCATCCCACAAAAAATGAGACCCTACCTAAGATAATCGCCCAAAAACTAAAAAAAAATATGGCTCTCAAGACTATGGAGATTTTTTTGTTTCAAAAATTAAATCATTGTAAAACTAACATAAATAAAAAAAACAGTAAACATATTAGGTATTGCCGCATCCGTGACAACCTGCTCTATAAAAATACCACATGATCTAACCTGTCAGATGAATGTTGTAAATAACCCCAAAAAAACGGTGCCAAAAAAATTTCTTGTCACCTCGACTCACAAAAAGTGTAATATAGAACAACCAAAAATCATATGTACCCTAAACTAGTACCAACAAAACTTCCACCCTATCCTGTAGTTTCTAAAATGGGGTCACTTTTTGGGAGTTTCTACTCTAGGGGTGCATCAGAGGGGCTACAAATGGGACATTATGGAACACCTAAAGGGCTACCAACGTTTGTAAAATCAGTTTTTAATACTTTGAGGGGTGTAGTTTCTTAGATGGGGTCACTTTTTGGAGTTTGTACTCTAGGGTTGCATCAGGGGGGCTTCAAATGGGACATGGTGTAAAAAAAAAACAGTCTAGCAAAATCTGCCTTCCAAAAAACATATGGCATTCTTTTCCTTCTGCGCCCTGCCGTGTGCCCGTACAGCAGTTTACGACCACATATAGGGTGTTTCTTATAACTACAGAATCAGGGCCATAAATAATGAGTTTTGTTTGTCTGTTAACCCTTGCTTTGTAACTGGAAAAAAAATATTAAAATGGAAAATCTGCCCAAAAAGTTAAATTTTAAAATTGTATCTCTATTTTCCATTAATTCTTGTGGAACACCTAACAACGTTTTGAAAAATCAGTTTTGAATACCTTGAGGGGTGTAGTTTTTATAATGGGGTCATTTTTGTGTGGTTTCCATCATGTAAGCTTCACAAAGTGACTTCAGACCTGAACTGGTCCTTAAAAAGTTGTTTTTTGAAAATTTCTGAGAAATTTCAAGATTTACTTCTAAACTTCTAAGCCTTGTAATGTCCACCCAAAAATAAAATGTCATTCCCAAAATGATCCTAACATTAAGAAGACATATGGGAAATGTAAAGTCATAACTATTTTTGTAGGTATGAATATATATTATAGAAGTAGAAAAATTGAAACTTGGAAATTTGCAAATTTTTTTATAAATAAAAATGTTGTTGTTTTTTTACTCCATTTTACCAGTGTCATGAAGTACAATATGTGACGGAAAAACTATCTCAGAATGGCCTGGATAAGTCAAAGCGTTTTAAAGTTATCACCACATAAAGTGACACAATGGTCAGATTTGCAAGAATGGCTTGGTCCTGAAGGTGAAAATTAGCCTGGTCCTTAAGGGGTTAAAAATGAAGTGTTCAATGATGGCTATATAGCCATCAATGAACACAATGGGCAGTTATAGTTATGATTGCCAGTTATAGTCACCATGGGTAAAAAAAGTTTTATACAAATATATATATAAAAATATACATATTTTTATATATATATATATATATATATATATATATATATACACACATATATACATATACATACACACACACATTTAAATCACCCCCCTTTCCTTAAAATAAAAATACTTTACCAATAAAAAAATATGCAAAAATACCCATACAATTTAAAATATAACAATATTAATGGCATACGGCAAATGGCGTAACAGGAAAAAAATATAAAAACAGCCAATTCGCCATTTTTTGTCACCAACTCCCCAATAATTTCTTTTTTATAATGATTAAAAAGTCACACACACTTCAAATTGGTAAAAGTACAGATCACCCCGCAAAAAATTAGCCCTCACACAACCCCTTACACATAACTAAAAAAAAAGTTATAGCGGTCAAAATATGGTGATAAATGTATTTATTTTTTCTCAAAGGTTTTAATTTTTTTCAGTATTAAAAAGCAAGAAAAATTATACAAGTGTGGTATAGTTGTAACCATACTGACCTAGAAATGAAGATAACAATTTTACCGCATAGTGTACAGTGTAAAAAAATAAAATAAAAACCTTTATCAGAATTGCGTTTTTTCCCAATTCTACCCCAATTGGAATTTTTTCCTTCTACATGGCATGCAACCGTAAATGGTGCCATTAGAAAGTACAACTTGTCCCGCATAAAATAAGCCCTCATAAGGCTATGTGAACGGAAAAATAAAAAAGTTAGGACTATGGGAAGGAGGGGAGTGAAAAATGAAAACGCAAAAATAGAAAATCGCAGGATCCTCTAAGGGTTAATTACATTTTTCCTGTAACACATCAAGGGTTAACAACAAAACAAACTTCAATATTTATTACCCTGATTCTGCAGTTTACAGAAACACCCCATATGTGGTTATAAATTGTTGCATGGGCACACAACAGGGCTTAGAAGACAAGGAGAGCCATATGGTTTTTGGAGGACAGATTTTGCTGTAATGGTCTCTGGGCGCCATGTTACATTTGAAGAGACCCTGAGGTACTCTTACAGTGAAAACCCCCAAAAAGTGTCCACATTTTGGAGACTACACCACCCAATAAATTTTAAGGGGTACAGTGAGCACTTTCACCCAACAGGCATTTCATAGAATAAAACGTAGCTGTGAAAATGAAAACGTAATTTTTTACGGATGTCAGAATATGGCGATGCTAATCAAACATTCTGATTTTTTTCAACAGTTTTATATAGTTTTTAGTAGTAAAACATATGAAAGACTACGGCGACATTAACATGACAGTGAACAAAAATTGCCAGGAAAAAACGGACACACTAAAATTTCTTTCCAATGTACAATAAGTGTTACCCAGTGTTTTACCATTTAGTATGTACGGGTGATTTGCATTATTCCTTCCCATGTGCATAACTTTACATTTGTCAGTGTTAAACCCCATCTGCCACTTCTCTGCCCAAGCCTCCAATCTATCCAGATCCATTTGTAGCAGTACACTGTCCTCTTCAGTGTCAAATACTTTACACAGTTTAACATCGTCAGCAAAAAAATTATATTTTACTGTGCAAGCCTTCTACAAGATCATTAATAAATATATTGAAGAGAATAGGGCCCAATACTGATGCCTGAGGTACCCCACTAGTGACAGTGACCCAATCTGAATGTGTACCATTAATAACCACCATCTGTTTTCTATCACTGAGCCAGTTAATTTTTATTTATTTTACGCATTTATATATCTTTATTTCACAGTGCTTTACAGACATTAGCATCACACTGTCCCCAATGGGTCTCACAATCTAAGTCCCCTATCAGTACATCTTTGGTGTGTGTGAGGAAACCGGAGTACCCGGAAGTACCCACGCAAACACAGGGAGAACATACAAACTTCATGCAGATGTTGCAAGGAGCCACCGTGCTGCCCATACTTACCCACAATACACACATTTTCACCCAATCCAAGCATTCTCATTTTATGTACCAACCTTTTATATGGCACAGTATCAAACGCTTTGGAGTCTAGAACTTATCTCCTCATAAAAACTGATTACATTAGTATGATATGACCAATCACTCATGAAGCCATGCTGATATGGCGTTATACAGTTATTTTCATTGAAGTACTCCAAGATAGCATCTCTGAAAACCTCCAAACACTTTACCCACAACAGATGTTAGACTTACTGGCCTATAGTTTACAGGCACTGTTTTACACCCCTTTTGAATATTGGAACCACATACTCATCAATCCTGTGAAACATTCCGTGTCACTATAGAGTTCTTAAATACCAGAAATAAGGGTCTGCCTATGACATTACTTAATTATTTTACCATTAAGGCTGCCGATATCCATGTTGCTTGTGCAGCTTTTTCTACCACACTTTTTGCTTCACTCAACTTTCCATTAATATGCTTGAATACAGCACTCTGTAAACAGACAGCTTCTGTAGAAATGGCCTTTTGTGGCCTACCCTCCTTGTGGAGGGTGTCAATGATTGTCTACTGGACAACTGTCCTGTCAAGTCAGCAGTCATGATTGTGTAGTCTACTGAACCAGAGGGACCAGTTAAAGGCTTAGGGAACCTTTGCAGGTGTTTTCTGTAGATTAGCTGATTAGAGCATGACACCATAAGTCTATAGCAGGCATGCTTAACCTGCGGCCCTCCAACTGTTGCAAAACTCCAACTCCCAGCATGCCCGAACAGCTTACAGCTATCAGCCTACAGCAGGGCATGGTGGGAGTTGTAGTTTTACAACTGCTGGAGGGCCCCAAGTTGAGCATGCCTGGTCTATAGTATTAAACTTTTTCACAATATTCAAATTTTCTGGGATACTGACTTTTGGGTTTTCATTAGCTGTAAGCCGTAACAATCAACATTAAAAGAAATAAATGTTTGAAATAGATCTCTGTGAGTAATGAATCTATAGAATACATGAGTTTCACTTTTTGAAATAAAAAGGGTCTTCAAGGATCTGACATACAGGACCCCCACCGATGATCTGTGTTGTGACAGCAGTGGCGCTCCTGTGAGTGCCTTTGGCTTCTCGTCAAGCACAGCGCCGTACATTGTATCGCGGCTGTGCTTAGTATTACGCTCAGGCCAATTTACTTGAATGGGAATGAGCTGCTTCTAGGCTACATGATGGATGAACGCGTCGTCACTGGCTTCACAAGAGTGCCGCTGCCTTCTCAAACAGCTGGTTTGGTTGGTGAGGGTCCCAGGTGTCGGACCCCACCGTTCAGATACTGATGACCTATCCATAGCATAGGTCATCAGTTTAAAAAATCTCAGAAAACTTCTTTAACTTTTCAATGTTATTCTAATTTATTAAGATGCATTAGTATATCACTTCAGTATCACTGTAATCCTATAAACACTGGCAGAATTTTGTAGTTTGTTTTTTCCAACTTCACCCCAAAAAGAGTTTCTACATGATATGGCAAACTGAATGGTGCTATTAAAAATAAAACTTGTCCAGCAAAAAAACAAGCCCTCATATGGGTAGGGGAACATAAAAGTTAAAAAAAAGTTATAACTCTTGGAAGGTGGGAAGAAAAAGGAAAACCTAAAAATTGGACTGGTTCTGGAGGAGTTAGTAAGTAAAAGGCATCTTCTTACCTAGTGACATGAGGGTCTGTTGAGTCTCCATCATGATGTCTTTGTACAGGTCCTTGTGCTCTTCTAAATACTCCCACTCCTCCATGGCGAAATACACAGCAACGTCCTGATACCTTATAGAAACCTGACATATACAATATTATAGACATCCTTCACATACCCCTTGACATTACTTTGTATTTTCCTTACGTTTCTCACCTCTCCCGTCAGCAGCTCTATGATCTTGTTCGTGAGTTTTACAATCTTCTGGGCATTATTTTTGCCATAATTCAGCACATTAGGTGGAGGCTTTAAAAAAGAACTCTGGCCTTTTCCCCATCCTCCTGACACATGGGCAAATCTGTCAGGGGTCACAATATCACTAGATGTCTGCACCTCTGCATACTCCTATGTATGAAAGAGAGACCCTTAAATAAATCACTACATACATGCATAGAAGTCATGCAACATGATTTACAGAAGTTCTCACCTTCCCAGTTAGCAAGTAGATGATCTCCAGGGTGAGATTTAATATCCTGTCAGCCATCTTGCAGTTGTCCATTCTTGAGCGGTCAGTGGGGCAACAGTTAACTTTGTTGTAAAGAATACATGAACCACCAGGATTGTATAGTGCAGGAACTTGAAAGGGTAAAAAGAAGTGATTTTAAGAAGGGTCCCACAAAGCTATCAGTAATCTACACACGTGTCACGGGTGTATGCTTCTACCACACTGCAGTTTACATGTGCAATACATGGCCACATGCGGCCCTCAATACCATTCTATGCGGCCCCCAAACATCTGGTAGCAGACATGTATGTCTATGTCTTGTGGCTGCTCACATTAATTTTTCATGTATTGTCCCATTAGATGGGAGTACTAGAAGTGTAACTAGACATTTATGATATATATACTGTATGTTCAATATGCCATAAATATAGTATTTCAATTGGTAATACCCCTTTAAAGTTTATTTTCGGCCCTTGGAATTGGTTCAGGTTGACTATGTGGCCCCCAACCAGAAAAGGTTGTGCACCCCTGCTCTAAATAGATACTGCTCGCCCCCTGGTGTTGCCAAGTCTGTTTTTTTTACTTGTTACCTACAATGTCTCTTTTTATTATGCCTCAGTCTACAGCCAACGTCCTATAAGTGGGCAAGGAACCTAGGGCCGTTACCTCTAAACTGGAAAATGCGCATCACTAGCAAGTAACTAATGCTGTATGGCAACAAATAATTAGCAGGGTAGTTTATGGGTTAATAATGGCATCCCTGTGGTTTAGGGCAGTGAAGGGGCTAATGTTTGCATTACTGGTGGTATGGAGCACAGGAGGGGTTAATGACAGTGTCCCTAGTGGTCTAGAGCAGAAAAATAGAGATGATTAGATTCACGTGTATTTTGAGTGCGAAGGAGAGATGGTCTACCCCAAAGCAGAGGAAACCTACAGGTATAAAAGGTAGACCCTCGCACACTGTGGTGAGGTGGTGTGCTGAGCAATTATTAATACGTTCCTTTTTCAATTGCCTATTCCGGGATTTTAATATTGGTTGCGTTCCCTATGCTCAAGATAGGCCATCAATATCTGATCTGCAGGGTAAAACACTCTGCAACGCGGCTGATCAGTTGTTTTCACGTAGCTTCAGCGCCAGATGCCCCTAAGGTGCACAGCTTTGGACAGAGCTATGTAGTTGAGATGAGAGAGCTAATTAGTGGGGCTGCAGGACATCGGATCCCCGCCAATCTGATACTGATGACCTGTCCTGAGGATAGGCCATCAGTACTAAAATCCTGAAATATCCCTTTAATGGTGCTTAGACTCAAAGTAGTATATTAATGACCTATCCTCGGCACCTCCAACAATCACTTGTTCTGCATTACCTTGTGGTACGTCCTCTTTAAGGTTTACCTGCATGCTGTCTACATTGTAGTGGATATCGCAGCTGTAATTACACTGCAATGCCATCTTTATAATGTAGAGGAAGTACAGGAAAATAATGAAGAGGACACAGCACTCACACTAGTGCCACAACCCCTTAAAGGGTTTCTGTCACCAGATTTAACCATATTAAGCTAGCTGACATTAGCGATGTGCTAATGTCAGCTGAACCTAACTAGCTTATTCCTACTTTTATCTATGCCCCCGTTACGCCAGAAATCTAACTTTATAATATGCTTATTAGCCTGTAGGAGCAGGAAGGGGGGTTGTTCCTGCTCCTAGAGGCTCCGTTCTCCCACCTTTGTCGCCTCCCTCCAAGTGCTGATTGACAAGGCCAGGCAGCGCTCGCATCTGTCTGTCAGCCCTGTGCTCTGGTGAAATCTCGCACCGTTCAGCATTCGGCGCAGGCGAGATGAGGGAAGGACGCTCGTAGGCTGCTAGCTTCCTCACTGTGCCTGCGCTGAATGCTGAGGTCGACAAAGGTGGGAGAACGCAGCCTCTAGGACAAGGGTGGCCAACCCGCAGCTCGCGAGCTGCTTGCGTCTTCATTTGCGCTCCTCTCTACAGCGGTGGAAGGCTGGAGGATTCAGAGCGCCGAGAGCGGGCACGTGACTCAGTCACTCACAGCAGCCCCGTCTCCTCCTCCAGCAGAGAAGGCGAAGCTGCAGTGCTTAACCCCGCCACCAGCCGCCGATGTGCCCGCCCACGGCCACACCCCCATCTGTGAGTGTGTCTGTGTGTGACTTAATGCCCGCCCATAATCTTCCCAGTGCCAGGCCAGCAACCAGATTCATCAGACCGCAGGCTGGGTCACTGCCCAGCACACCAAGTGTATTTGAGCGGTCGTCTAAGCATGGGCGGTCATCTGAGCATATGGGCGGTCATCTGAGCATATGGGCGGTCATCTGAGCATATGGGCGGTCATCTGAGCATATGGGCGGTCATCTGAGCATATGGGCAGTCATCTGAGCATATGGGCAGTCATCTGAGCATAGGGGCGGTCATCTGAGCATAAGGCGGTCATCTAAGCATATGGGCGGTCATCTGAGCAAAAGGCGGTCATCTGAGCATAAGGCGGTCAACTGAGCATAAGGCGGTCATCTGAGCATATGGGCAGTCATCTGAGCATATGGGCAGTCATCTGAGCATATGGGCAGTCATCTGAGCGGTCATCTGAGCATGGGGCAGTCATCTGAGCATGGGGCAGTCATCTGAGCATGGGGCAGTCATCTGAGCATGGGGCAGTCATCTGAGCATGGGGCAGTCATCTGAGCATGGAGCAGTCATCTGAGCATGGGGCAGTCATCTGAGCATGGGGCGGTCATCTGATAATAAGGCATCATCTGAGCATGGGGCGGTCATCTGAGCATGGGGCAGTCATCTGAGCATATGGGCGGTCATCTGAGCATATGGGCGGTCATCTGAGCATGGGGCGGTCATCTGAGCATGGGGCAGTCATCTGAGCATGGAGCAGTCATCTGAGCATGGAGCAGTCATCTGAGCATGGGGTGGTCATCTGATAATAAGGCATCATCTGAGCATGGGGCGGTCATCTGAGAATGGGGCAGTCATCTGAGCATATGGGCGGTCATCTGAGCATGGGGCGGTCATCTGAGTATACGGCAGTCATCTGAGCATAGGGCAGTCATCTGAGCATAGGGCAGTCATCTGAGCATAGGGCAGTCATCTGAGTATAGGGCGGTCATCTGTGCATAGGGCGGTCATCTGAGCATAAGGCAGTCATCTGAGCATAAGGCAGTCATCTGAGCATATGGGCAGTCATCTGAGCATATGGGCAGTCATCTGAGCATATGGGCAGTCATCTGAGCGGTCATCTGAGCATGGGGCGGTCATCTGAGCATGGGGCAGTCATCTGAGCATATGGGCGGTCATCTGAGCATGGGGCGGTCATCTGAGCATGGGGCGGTCATCTGAGCATGGGGCGGTCATCTGAGCATGGGGCGGTCATCTGAGCATGGGGCAGTCATCTGAGCATGGGGCAGTCATCTGAGCATGGGGCAGTCATCTGAGCATGGGGCAGTCATCTGAGCATGGAGCAGTCATCTGAGCATGGAGCAGTCATCTGAGCATGGGGTGGTCATCTGATAATAAGGCATCATCTGAGCATGGGGCGGTCATCTGAGAATGGGGCAGTCATCTGAGCATATGGGCGGTCATCTGAGCATGGGGCGGTCATCTGAGCATGGGGCGGTCATCTGAGCATGGGGCGGTCATCTGAGCATGGGGCGGTCATCTGAGCATGGGGCGGTCATCTGAGCATGGGCGGTCATCTGAGTATACGGCAGTCATCTGAGCATAGGGCAGTCATCTGAGCATAGGGCAGTCATCTGAGCATAGGGCAGTCATCTGAGCATGGGCGGTCATCTGAGTATAGGGCGGTCATCTGAGTACGGGGTGGTCATCTGAGCATGGGGTGGTCATCTGAGTATAGGGCAGTCATCTGAGTATAGGGCGGTCATCTGTGCATAGTGCAGTCATCTGAGCATAGGGCAGTCATCTGAGCATGGGCGGTCATCTGAGTATACGGCAGTCATCTGAGCATAGGGCAGTCATCTGAGCATAGGGCAGTCATCTGAGCATAGGGCAGTCATCTGAGCATGGGCGGTCATCTGAGTATAGGGCGGTCATCTGAGTACGGGGCAGTCATCTGAGCATGGGGCGGTCATCTGAGTATAGGGCGGTCATCTGAGTATAGGGCGGTCATCTGTGCATAGGGCGGTCATCTGAGCATGGGGCGGTCATCTGTGAATGGGGCGGCCATCTGTGCATGGGGCGGCCATCTGTGCATGGGGCGGTCATCTGAGAAATCTTGAAACACAAAGATTGCCAGAAGTCTCACTATAGCTGTCTACATTACAGGTAGGAGAGGTGGTTTAAATGCACTTTTAAATGTTTGATAACTCAATTGCAGTAATACTGTCGTGTGCACGCATATTTGTGTAAACAGATAGCTTGTGGCTCCTGGCAGTCATACGATTTTTTTTTCTGGCTCTTTGTGTCTGTAAGGTTGGCCACCCCTGCTCTAGGAGCAGGAACAATACCCCCCTGCTCCTAGAGGCTAATTAGCAAATTATAAAAGTTTGATTTCTGGCCTAATGGGGGCATAGATAGAAGTAGGAATAGGCTACTTAGGAAAAACTAAATAAATTGGGAACAAATATCTAAAGAATTCACCCCTGATTGGCTAAGGAAGGTCATCCAAACTGTAGCATAAATCTTAGAGGATAAACCTGTACACTGTCTCACTCCCCTGATATGGTGCAACACCACCTGATTATATGCACTCCTCAATATGGAAATTGCAACACCAAGAAGGAAAAGTCGTGGAATTCTGGAAATCAAAGGATCGCTAGACAAGTTAATGATATGCAAATAAAAACTGACGCGCAGAAATACACACACTACATGCCTTGACATGCTATCAACCAGGTTATTAATGTTTGTCCGAGGAATGTTCTGCCACACTGAATGCATTTGGACACGTAAATCATCAAGATACGCTATTGGCAGCTCCCTTTGCATATGACAAACAATGACCTCCCAGATCTGCTTGATGGGAGATAAGTCCAGAGATGCTGCCGGCCATGGTGGCAAGTTCAGGCCAAGCAGACTGCTCACAGCAGCACAAGCAACATGCTACCTGGCACGGTCCTGTAGAAAAATGAGTCCCGAGACACATTCGAGAAATGGCCGTACTACTCATACCATGACCAAATCAATGTAACACTGAGATGTTAGTGTACATACATTGAAGAATAGAGGAGTCTGGATACCATACATCATGGCACCACATTCTATAACACCTGTGTAATGTTCCCTTGAGGCCTCTTCACGCATTGCCCAATTGGTCTTCAGACCAATCTCTGGCTATCACTGCATCTGAGACAAAAGCAGGGCTCATCACTGAAAAGGATAGACCTCTACTCTATTCCAGTCTCCATTGCCATCCTGCTGTGCACCATGATAGCCCTTGACAGAGGTGGCATGGTGTCAATGGAACACCTTCTGATGGTTTGTGTAGACATTGTTTGCCACCCTAGGCTTGGGATGTGACATCCAATTTTACTTGCAGCACAGAATAGATCATTTCACTCCATTCTTATAAGATTATTCATCCATGCAGAGGTTCGACTGTGCTGTTCTCCTAACAGTCGAGGGACACAACACTGAACAGTGCTGATAGCCTAGGCAAGTAGGGATCTGCTGGAGTGATAAACCAAGGCCTCTGGATTCAAGGATTCTGTCCCTCTCAGTTTTCACCAAGTGGTGGTAAGATGCATATCGACAAATAGAAAGCATAGCAAAGCCATCCCACACAACGTGATCTGATCTTTGAGGTTTCACGTGGCTTAAAAACTTTGCTTTCAATCTGGATTTTATGCTCTCCCCGCATGCCACAGATTGGAGCTGGGTGCTTGACAATTTGATGATTTGCAGATCTTAGTGACACCTGCAACTTTGTCGATTTGCATAACATTACAGCTTGTCCTTCTTGGTGTTGTAATTTCAACGTTGAGGAGTGTAGGTTGTTGACTGCATCACTGGCCCTCCAGCCCTGCCACATCCATGAGTTGAGCCTGTTACATCAAAGTCTACATTTCCGAATACTACAGCACTGTGTACAGCTCTGCTATAACAGCAGTGATTAACCTCACTGCTCTGCTACACCACCACTGCTTACCTGTGCGGCTACAAGATCTTCAACTATGCCAGATATATACAACTTAGCGGGTCCACCTCATCAGGGAAGAACATCATCCCATTTCAAAAAAATGTTGGTGATGTGTTCAGATAGTTCCATCTAAAAGGAATTCCCCATTATAGACATTATCCTTAAAAAGGGGTATATGCATAGGATAGGGGATAAGTGTCTGATCAGGAGCAGTCCAGCAGCTGGGGCACCCTCACAAGAACAGGTACCCATGCTCCTTGATTTGAATGAAGCAGCAGTTATGCATGCAAGCTAATGCTACATTTAGCTGTATGGAGATGCCAAAGATAATTGAGCTCTTGTACTCTACTATCTCCATTACTACCAGAGAGTTGAATGGAGTGACAGACATGCACACATGTATGCTACTCCATTCAAATGGGATGAACAGGCTCTCGTTCTAGTGATCAGTGTAGGGAATACTTATTGTAGTCGGACAACCTCTTAAATCCCTCAGTGACCACCAATACGCCTTTTTATGGTGGTTACTAAGGACTCTTTTCACTGTGGCCCAGACTAAACACTGAACGGGTCTCCCATGCAGCGGAGAGTGAGGGCTCGGCTCTCATATGAGAACCGTGCTCCTGGTCTAACAGCGTGAACCGACAGGAGCACCGATCAGCACCTGAGGAGTTAATTGACAGGGATCGCGGTGCCCTGTCACGGAGGCCGGATGCTGGGTATGTGACATGGCCGGCGCCCACCGTCTACATTTGTATTAATGGTTCAATTATTTTCATTGGTAGCGCAGTGGCCCCCCCCCCCTCAACCCCAGTATTATATTCATTGGAGGTGCAGTACGCCCCCACCCCAGTATTATAGTCATTGGTGGCGCAGTGCGCCCCCCTCCTCAGTATTATACTCATTGGTGGTGCAGTGCGCCCCCAACCCTAGTATTATAATCATTGGTGGCAGTGGCCACAGGGTTCCCTCCCCTTCTCATTGGTGGCAGTGGCCACAGGGTCCCATCCCTTCCTCTTCATTTGTGGTGCAGTGGCAGCTTCCAATCGGAGCCCCAGGAGTGAAATCACAGGGCTCCCATCAGTTACCATGGCAGCCAGGACGCTACTGAAGCCCTGGCTGCCCTGGTATTCTCCCTGCTGCTGTGGGCACTATGCACAGGGCAGCAGGGAGAGTGTGAGGTCCTATTCACCCTAATAGATCTCTATTAGGGTGAATAGGACAAGGGTTCTAGCCCCTAAGGGGGCTAATAGTTATTAAATAAAAAGTTTTTACATATAAAATATATGAACAATAAAAAAAGATATTACATATCGCCACGTCCGAAAAAGTCCAAACTATTAAAATATTAAACAATATCTCCTATGCAGTGAACGCCATAACAGAAAAAATTATAATAAATGCACAATTTGCCATTTTTTTTCACCTTTTCCCCCAAAAAAATAGGATAGGACTGTTCTAAAAAATAGGATAGCGACCTTCTCTATCTTTACAAGCACAGCGCCATACATTGTATAGCGGTTGTGCTTGGTATTAAGCACATTCACATTTATGGGGCTGAGCACTATATATCAAGCACAGCTGCTTTACAATGTATGGAGCTGTGCTTGGTAAGCTGCGAGAAGGTCGCGGTGCTCTTAGTAGCGCCGCTGCCTTCTCAAAACAGCTGATCAGCGAGGGTCCCAGGCGTCAGACCCCCACCGATCAGATACTGATGACCTATCCTGAGGATAGGTCATCAGTAGTAAAATCCCAGAAAACCCCTTTAAACACACCCACACACCGTAAAGGGGTTTTGCACTCACATACAATGGGAGCATATCGCTAGGGACCTGCACCTACAACAAGAACAGTGCGGGAAATCAATGGGGCCGCTGAAAATAGCCAAGCGCGTGCGCAGTGCGCTCCTATTCATTTGTATGGGAGCAGTGCTTGGTGGTTGACAGACCCTGGGAAACCCAGGGTCCTCCAGCCACAGCTCTCCCTGCTCCGTTCTCCTTGTGGGTGCAGGTCCCAGAGGGGGACCCACACCTATCAGATAATGGGGGCATATCCTAGCGATATGCGCCCATTGTATGTGATGGAAATACCCCTTTAATGGCACCCTAAAAACATCCAGCTAATCCACCAACCCCTCATGCCATCCCTGATGAGGCATGTCTAGACTCAGTGCCCCATAACAGTGCTACCATTGTAGGGCCAGCTATAGTGTCAAGAAACTAACAGCTATATATAAAATGATAATGTAGACACCCGTATAGTAACACATTCATTACATATCTAGTGCTGTATGATTATATGTTACACATCATGTGGAGACATACATATCATACACATATGTATATTACACACAGTTCGATACAATCCCAATATAACAATGAATACAATTCACACATCTCCCGACCATTATTATACCTGTACCAGAAGGATCTCACATTTAAGGACCTTTCATGACGTCATGGCCACGTGATCAGTCGCCTGCATGGACCAATTGTAGACGTCTCTCTATGGCAGTGGATAGAGGACCTTTGATGATGTCCCAGTCATGTGATTTGTCACATACAGGGGGATATCGGTAGTCTTATCCCTGGTGTGTACGGACCCCCGAAGGTCACATGAAGCGACCAGGTGACTCTGAGATACTTGTGGCGAAAAATAGCATTTAGGAAATGACTGTGTCTTCATGTGGGCAGTTAGTGGGTGTTATCGCTGCTGTGCCGGGTGAAGGACCTTCCATGATGTCATGGTCATGTGACCCTTCTCCTGCGGAGAGCCGATGAGCTGGCTGCTGGGGGATGGTTCCTTTGTATGGTGTAAACTGTGGGCTTTTTATGTCGGGGGCCTAAGAAGCAGCAGAGTGCCACATGGGTGACGATCCCTGGTAGGTGTAGGAGTCCTCTGGTTCTCCTGTCCTCAGGATAGGTCATCAATGTCCTATTGGCAGGTGCCTGACCGCCAGCAGCGCTGCACACTGTGTAGTGGCCATGGCGGGGTACTGCAGCTCCACAAGGGGAAGGGAGCAGAGCCTCAGTATGCCAGCACCTCCACTAGTGTACAGAGCCTTGTGCTCCCACTCAGTGCCTCTAACCTGTGGGGTCGGACGCCCACCAATGTGAGCTTGATGACCTATCAATATCTGTAGCCTGGAGAACCCAAACATAATTCACATGAAAACTTACAGTTACTTGGGGATCTCGGACACCCCTTCCACACTTTGGCCAGGGGCTCGGTGGAGCTGATGTGTTTTATCCTAATGAGAAAGATTTCATGCTAAGATACTATGTCACATTAGTTTCAAGAAGAATTTCATGGGGTAAAGAACGTGACTTTTAAAAATACCTTTATTTATAATCAAACGGGTATAGGTAAATATATACCAACAATTGTGCACTACAGTTACCAGGATTTCTTTACAAGGGAGTAGTGACCCCGAAAAGAAAACATCCATGGTGACAGGATAGACCAAGAGCTTCCAGCGAAGGGACCAAGGTCTATTAGACAGGGCAGGGCAGAAATCATTTACCCTAGTTACCCTACAGACTGCTTAGCACAGGGCCACCCCCTGATGGTGGAGGCTCCCTGTCCCCGAACCTAATGCTATCCGGTCCCTAATAATCAGGGAAAAGATAATATATATATAGAATGTGGATGGTTATCCTAGTGAGTGGATACCACTACCACTTTCTAAAGAAAAAAATCAAACAAAAAACCCTGACGCGTTTCGCCTAAAACTTTTTAGGCTCATCAGGGGGTGATTTCAATACCAAGATGGATATAACAAATGAGGTACGGAATATGATACAAAAATGATACTTAGCTCCAAGCCAGATGTGAACAACAGGTTTTAGTGGACCACCAGGTGATAGGGATGTCCCACTGATGATACCTGGAGGGAATATGTATATGCGTAATTTGTTCCGTCTGGGTCTCAAAAGTGAAGCTCAAGCCCTTTGATTATAAATAAAGGTATTTTAAAAGTCACGTTCTTTACCCCATAAAAATTGAAAATGGAATGAAATTTCACATTTTTTGCCAGATTTTCCATTTTAATCCATTTTTTTTGTAACACATCACGGGTTAACAGCCAAACAAAACTCTAAGGCTGGGTTCACACCTAAGCGTTTCGCAAACGTGCATTTTTATGTAATAGTAAACGCGCGTTTGACGCGCGTTTGGGTGATTGACAGCAGTGTTGTCCAAAGAGTCTATGGCCCAAACGCGCGTCAAACGCGCCAAAAAAAGCTCCTGTACTTGTTTGAGCGTCGGGCGTTTTACAGCGCGATCGTACGCGCTGTAAAACGCCCAGGTGAGAACCATTCCCATAGGGAATCATTGGTTTCTCTGTGTTGAGCGTTTTACAGCGCGTAGGAATGCGCTGTAAAACGCTCAGGTGTGAACCCAGCCTAAATCTATTACCCTGATTCTGCAGTTTACAATTTTGTGTGAAATTTATGGAAAACGTAAAGTTTGCGCTACAGTGATATTATATCAAGAAAGTAGGACATTTAATGGGAACCTGTCACCGGGATTTTGGGTATAGAGCTGAGGACATGGGTTGCTAGATGGCCACTAGCTGAACTGCAATACCCAGTCCCCATAGCTCTGTGTGCTTTTATTGTGTAAAAAAAACGATTTAATGCATATGAAAATTACCTGAGATGAGTCCTGTCCCTGAGATGAGTCACATACAGGACTCATTGCAGGTTAATTTGTATATGTATCAAATAGTTTTTTTTATACACTAAAAGGACACAGAGCTATGGGGACTGGATATTGCGGATGTGCTAATGGCCATGTAGCAACCTATGTCCTCAGCTCTATACACAAAATCCCAGTGACAGGTTCCCTTTAAGTAGAAGCATCAAATTGTGATTTCCTCATCTCAAACAATCTATTAAACAAAAGCCAACACCAGTGGTGGGTACCCCCACCAAAATATCAGTGTCTAAACAACTTGTCATGTGGCCCTGAGCATCAATTACAGCTTGACAACAACGTCTCATGCTGTTCACTTATTGTCTGCTGAGGCATTACATCCCTCTCTTCTTGAAGTTCGGCCCTCGGGTCATTGAGGTTCTGGGGTACAGAATCACAAGCCTCTACACGGCGACTGAGCTGATCCCATAGGTTTACACTCCATTTGAGGTACCCCAGTCTCCAGCAGCCGTTTCCTAATGATGAGCTGGCGTACATGTAGATGAAATTAGGCCTGTGTTGTTCATGCAGAGGCACAATGACTGGATTAATTATGTTATTCAGGTAATATGGGCTTGTTACTGTACCATTCACAAAGTGTAGGGCAGTTCTGTATTGACTAGACACACCTGCCCACTCTGTAACACCACCACCACCAAAGGCTCATCTGGTGACAACAGTAGCTGATGCATAGCGCTCTCCTGGACGTCTCCAACATCGTTGGGGGCCATCGTTTCTGCTCAGCGTGAATCGACTTTCATCAGTGAACAGCACTGAGGCCCACTGGTCCCTTGTCCAGCGTAGATGCTCCCTGGCCCAAGCAAGACAATGATGCCTGTGGTCAGGTACCCTTGCCAGTCTCCTAGCATGCAGACCACGCTGATGTAAACGGTTTTGAATGTTCTGACATGACACTTAGATGCCTCTCACCTCACTTAAATGTACCTGGAGTTGTGTGGCATTCATCATCTGGTTCCACATAGCATTGTTCCTAATTAACCCCTTAAGGACACAGGACGTACCGGTACGCCCTATTTCCCGAGTCCTTAAGGACACAGGACGTACCGGTACGTCCTGACTTAAAATCGGGATTCCGGCGCCACGGGGGTTAATCGGAACGGGACGCCGGCTGAAATAATTCAGCCGGCATCCCGTAACAACGCAGGGGGGGGGGGGTTCCTGCGTTTCCGGTCCATTGGGGTGTCCTGTGACCCGATGAACCGGAAAAAGACTGCGATCGGTGGCGTAATTATACACCACCAATCGCAGTCCGAGGATTTGCAGAGGCGGAGCTGGTCCTGGTGCTGATGCCTGCTGTCCAGGGTGCTGATTGGTGCAGGGGAGAGAGGCGCGAGATTCAAACTTCCTGCGCTCCTCTCTCCCCTCCTCTTCCTGTCCAGCACCCGCACCGTGCAGCATCATCCAGCACCAGCTCCTGTGTCCCCCTAATCGCCATCCATCACCCTCCTGCACTCATCGCCACCCAGGTAGGTTAGGGTCAGTGAGGGAGAGGCACTGTTAGGCAGGGAAAGAAAGGAAAAGTAAGTTAGGAAAAAAAAGAAAAAGTACTTTTATTCCAAACTTCCATCTAACCCTAACCCAGACCTCCCCCCTGCCACTTGACCCCCCCCCCCCCCACTTTTTTTTTTCTGTGTGCGCTGACTGGCCGGCACTTTTTAGCGTCCGTCCACTGTTAGCGCATCGCCCGCCCCACCGCTGATCAGCGTTGTACCGCTGATCAGCAAGTTTTAACTTTTTTTTTTCCTAACACTTGCCCTTTTTTTTCCCTTTTTTAGTACGCGAACACCCGTTGCCCCCACACACACGCACATATAATAAAGTTTTCCACACACGCACACCTACACGCACACACACCCATGGCATTGCATTGCCTCAAAAAAGAGTAATATAGAGCAACCAAAAATCTAATTTACCCCAAAAATAGTCCCAAAACAACAACCACCTTATCCCGTAGTTTCCTAGATGGGGTCACTTTTATGGAGTTTCTACTCTAGGGGTGCATCAGGGGGCTTGAAAGGGTACATGGTGTAAATAAACCAGTCCAGCAAAATCTGCCTTCCAAAAACCATATGGCGTTCCCCTTCTTCTATGTCCTGCCGTTTAGCCAAACAGTAGTTTACAACCACATATGGGGTGTTTTTGCAAACTACAGAATCAGGGCAACCCATTTTGAGTGTTGTTTGGCAGTTAACCCTTGTTTTACTCCTGGAAAAAATTGATTATATTGGAAAATTTTCCAAAAAATAGAAATTTCAAAATTATTTCTCCATCTGCCATTAACTCTTGTGGAACACCTAAAGGGTTAATAAAGTTTGAAAAAACAGTTTTGAATACCTTGAGGGGTGTAGTTTTGGGAGGTTTCTATTATCTAAGCCTCACAATATGACTTCAAACCTGAACTTGTCCATAAAAAGTGGGATTTTGAAGATTTCTGAAAAATTTCAAAATTTGCTTCTAAATTTCTAAGCCTTGTAACATCCCCAAAAAATAAAATATCATTCCCAAAATGCTACAAACATGAAGTAGACATATGGGGAATGTAAAGTCATCACAATTTTTGGGGGGTATTACTATGTATTACAGAAGTAGATAAACTGAAACTTTGAAATTTGCTAATTTTTCAAAATTTTGGGTAAATTTTTTATTTTTTTATGCAAAAAAATTAACTTTTTTGACCCAATTTTAGCAGTGGCATGAAGCACAATATGTGACGAAAAAACTATCTCAGAATGCCCTGGGTAAGTCAAAGCGTTTTAAAGTTATGAGCTCTTGAAGTGACACTGGTCAGATTTGCAAAAAATGGCCTGGTCCTTAAGGTGAAAATGAGCCTGGTCCTTAAGGGGTTAAGCAGTCTTCAGTGTGGGATGTGGTCAAAGGATGTTCAGTTCTATGCCTTTCTGTGACTCTTCCAGTCTCTCTTTATCTCTGTTGCAACCTGCTGATGACACTCTGTGACACTCTAAGCTCAGTAACCACTTCTGACTGAGAACATCCTGCTTGAAGCCTCGCAGTAGCAAGGTACTGTTAATTAATTGTTAGGTGTCGTAATTTACGATGTTCCAACATCAGATTAGCTCTCTTGCTCCGTCCGGGGAATAGAATGCTTGGATGAAAGTCATCCATTTTGTGTGGTATGATTCAAATGTTTTATCTTTACATCTGTCTGCTTCCCAGGCATGGTCAATAATCTCATGAATAGTCGGCACATTAGGTGATAGCCAATGTTTAAGTATACATTGTTTAGTGGCTAGTAGGACAACATTATAAGGCATTATTTAACAGTGTACCCTTTAGGAATCCTAAGAGTTGGTGATATGCTAGATAGTGGCTTTTATCTAATTGGTAAAGTGCACATAAGGCTACTTTCACACTAGTGTTTCTATTTTCCGGTATTGAGATCCATCATACCTGGAAAAAAAAACGCTTCAGTTTTGTCCTCTTTCATTGTCAATGGGGACAAAACGTAACTGAACAGAACGGAATGCTCAAAAATGCACTATGTTCTGTTTGGTTGCGTTCCCATACTGAGGGCAAACCGCAGTTTTCTTTCTTTGAGATGCGGATCAAAACTGATCCGTCATGATCCACAATGCAAGTCAACAGGGACGGTTTTCTCTGACACTATCTGCCACAATAGAAAATGGATCCGTCCCCTATTGACTTTCAATGGAGTTCATGACGGATCCGTCTTGGCAATGTTAAAGATAATACAACCGATCCATTCATAATGGATGCAGACGGTTGTATTATCAGTAATGGAAGCGTTTTTGCTGAACCCTGCCGAATCCAGCAAAAACGCTATTGTGAAAGTAGCTTAAGTCTGTAAAGGAGTAGTAAATGTAGTTTTTGCATGTCCCATAGATCTTTCACTGACTTAATGCCATTTGCCTGCCACTTTAAGGATCCTGCTGGGAATACTGGAATACTGGGTGCCTCCAAGGGGAAAAATGTTTAGAAATGAGAAAAGGTAGGCAAAAGAGCTTTCTGTCCGCTTTCCAAGCTTCCACTGCGTCTTTAAGTAGCACACTTTTTTTTAGGTGTGTGTGGAAGGCTGAGTATCTGGTGTGTAGCAAGGCATTGAGACTCCATGGCTGTGTCAGCTGTGTCTCTAAGGTAGGGTTGGAGAACTGGGATGATCCTTTAATCCAGTCTATGCCATGTCTCAGTAAACTGGCTATATTATAATGACCTATGTCAGGGAAGCCCACCACCCCATCCCTTTGATTGAGCATCAGTGATAGTAATGCAATTGTTGTTTTTTTGCCTGCCCAAATGAAGCGGCGAAAGGCTGTGTGAAGAGTATCGACATCCGTATTTTTAGTAGCAAGGGTAATGTCTGCAACTGATATTATAATTTTGGGAAACATATCATTTTTACTAAGTAGCATCTGCCCAACAGGGACAGGGGGAGGTGCATCTCTCTAAATCCTACGATATGCGTTTGATCAGATCTGGGTAATTTAGATGGTATAGAGAGTCTGGCGTTTTGCCTATGTGAATTTCCAGGTATTTGATGGAGCAATGTGCTACCTTCACCCGATAAGCCTACCAATTTGTAGGGTCTCCTAAGTGTGTCAAGCAGAGTAATTTGCATTTAGATACATTTAGTTTGAAACCCGAAAAGGAGCCAAAGAGGTTAAGGAGCTTAAATAGTTTTGGCAGATCTATCTTTGGATGTGCCAGGAACACCAATAAGTCATCCGCGAATAGCACAAGTTTAACTTCAATATTGCCCACTGTGATTCCACGGATGTCTCTGCTTACTGCTATGGCTCTGGATAGCGGTCCAATTACCAGGTTGAGGAGCAGTGGGGATAGAGGACAACCCTGGCGTGTGCCCTTTTGTAGTGTAAGTCTTGGGGATAGGAAACCTGGGGTTCATATTTGTGCTGTGGGAGTATAGTAGAGAGTCGCCAGGTATCGACAAAACGGCCACACCGAATCCAGCACTCTGTTCAACCAGTCCCAGGCCACGTTATCAAACGCTTTCTCTGGATTAATTGCTATAATGGACGGGGACTGGCCAACCCGAGGCCGCATTTATTTATCATCTAACACCGACGCCCTCTTTTGTGTAAAACTTGCCTATGCTGGTGAAAGAAGTCTGGGCATCAATTGAGCTAGTTGACTCGCTAGGATTTTAGATATTATCTTTATGTCCACATTTATGAGGAATATTGGTCTATAAGAGGATGCCGTAAATGGGTCTTTGCCCGGTTTTGGTAGCATTTTTATGTAGGCGGTACGAGCCAATGTGGACATCTGTCGGCCTAACATATAGTCGTTGTATAGGGAGGTCAGCAAGGGTGCAACCTTGTCCCTCATCGTTTTCTAAAATCCTCCTGTAAAGCCCACTGGGCTTGGGGCCTTGTTGGATGCCAAATTCCCAATAACCTCTGTTAATTACTCTCTAGTGATTGGGGTATTTAACGCAGCCAGGTCTACAAGAGTAATTTTAGGTAGGGGTGTGTGTAAGAGACACTTCGTCGCCTTATCAGGTCGGCTCACTTGTCCTGAATACAGGGCAGTATAGAAGTCTTTAAGAGCTTCATTTATTTTTGAGGGTTGTTGTGTGTGTTTCCCCTTTCATCCTTCAAAGCCAGGTGTGGAACAGTCCTCTTGCCAGACATGCCAGCAGTTTCCCAGTTTTGTTCCCATATTTAAATAATTGGGCTTCAAATTGTGTCCTAAAAATAGTTTATTTTTGATGTACCCATTGCTCATATGTCGCCTTCGCCTTCACCCATGTCTCTTTGTTCTGAGGATTTGGGGAGCTGAACCGGGGCATGGTCTGAGATTATCAGTGCCCTATCGATACAGTCATGGTTCTAGTCTGTAGAGTAGCTGATAAGAGGAAGTAGTCTAGACTGGACCATGATTCGCAGGCATTAGAATAGTGAGTGTATTCACGTCCCTCAGGGTGCATGGCTCTCGATATATCACATAGTGTATGTGCCTGGCAAAAGCGGGGGGGTGGGGGGGTGGGTGCAGAATCCCTACCTCTTGGTGTGATCAGTTTACCCTGTGATTGGCGCCGTTCTTCCGAGTGATTGTATACCACATTCATGTCATCTGCTACTATTTGTTTTTTGTAGGTGTCATTCATGAGTCTATGCCCTAGATCAGCATAAAAAGAAGTGTTGGCATCATTTGGCCCATATACATTATAGATACTAAGTCGTCGGATGGGGAGTGTAGGCAGACACGCAATATCCTCCGCTATCCATCCGAGGAGCATGGCTGCACAGTATATGGCTGGTTCTTGTGCAAAAGTGTCAACACCCCTGCTTTAGAGTGTACAGATGGGGAGCACGTAACTTTTCCCACTCAGTTTTTGCATTCTATTGCTGTCCACCTCACTCAGATGCGTCTTTTGAAGCAGATCTAATGTGCCTTTCATACAACTCCAAGCAGATGACTGAGAATTCCCACCTTCGGCTTTGTACCTCCACGGAATAGTCTATGAAAATCAGGAGTCTTTGGCCTTTGATCTCCAACGCTGAGTGGTTTTGTTTGTAGGAGCGCAGGGTTGCTGTTTTAACTGTAAAGTCCAGGTATTTTACTATCACCAGTTTAAGATGCCTAGCCAAGGTGCTTGGAGCCTTCAAGTTGTGGTCTTTTCAGGCCCGTAATTTGGGGCCTACTTTGTGCGCCCTTTCGACATTGCAGCTGTTCGGTAACCCCAACGCCGCTGGTATATCACATTCACAAATGTGTAGTAGGTCTTGGGCAGGAATCGATTCAGAGATGCCGATGATCCGCAAATTGTTCCTACAGGAACAACTCTCAAGGTCATCTACCTTTTCTTTTAACAGTCTATTATCCGGAAATACAGACTCTAGGTGAGTTTTCATTTTGAGTGAGAGGGCTTCCAGTGTCTGTACTCTGTTCTCTACTCCATCAAATCTGGCGCCATGCTCGGTGACTTTGAAGTGCTTGCAGCGTCGACCCGACAGTAGTGGCCAGGGACTCATGTAGGTCCGGTAATATTCTGTTGGCTACTTCAATTACAGCTGCTTGTAATTGACTTGCAATTCCTCGCTGACTATGTCTGCGTCCATGCATGTGAGCTCAGCCTGGGCGCTAGAGGCTTGCAAAGTCGGAAGTATTAGGTCATCCTCTGCCATTTCTGATTCCCGCGCTGTGAGCTTTGCCTGCTTGCCTTGGCTTTTTGTCTTGTTCTTGCTCCCCATGTTCAATAAAAAACAAACAGTCCATAGGTGGCCACCAGTCAGGTCGAGATGATGGTTCTGGTATTTCTCCGGTTTGCAAGGGGAAGAGTTAGGAGTTTCACCCCGTGGAGCTGCAATTCCACGCGTCTCAACATGATGGCGCTGGAACCTGAAGTATAGAGTGCATTTTAAGTTCATCCTGAAATTTCACCCACCAGCCAAATATACCTAACTTTTTGTGAGTATACTAGTATGTATGTATAATGCTCCCACCTGTCTCCCTCTCTCGAAGGGTATCTTGTTTGCCATAACGTATCCTTAGGGTACTTTCACACTTGCGTTGTTTGATTCTGGCAGGCAGTTCCGTTGCCTGATCCAGCAAACTGTATGCAAATGCCTGTCATTTTTTCTGACTGATCAGGCATTTTTCAGACTTATCAGGATCCTGATCAGTCTGAAAAAATTCCTGATCAGTCAGAAAAATGCATTGCAATACCGGATCCGTTTTTTCTGTCATCTGGCAAAATGGATCCGGTATATATATTTTTTCACATTGTTAAAAGGTGTGCGCATGCGCAGACTGGAATGCCGGATCCGTCAGTGCGGCAATTTGAATGCCGGATCCAGTACTAATACATTCCTATGGAACAAAAAGCTGGATCCGGCATTCAGGCAAGTGTTCAGTTTTTTTTTTGGCCGGAGATAAAACCGCAGCATGCTACGTTATTATCTCCGTCCTGAAAAGTCAAAAAGACTGAACTGAAGACATCCTGATGTATCCTGAACGGATTGCTCTTCATTCAGAATGCATTAGGATAAAACTGATCAGTTCTTTTCCGGTATTGAGCCCCTAGGACGGAACTCAGTGCCGGAAAAGAAAAACGCTAGTGTGAAAGTACCCTTATTAAGATATCATTTGCAAAGGGCATATTAATATGCTTATGTACCCAAATGAATGTTTGGCATTGTACCAACCAATGTGAGCTACGGTGGTGCTAATAGATTGGCTATTATTATGTCAAAGGTGTGGATAGACATGTAGAGGGACAAACAACCTCTCTTATGGTTAGAATTAACTCCTCTGTTGCATTTCTTACAGGTAAATTGAGAGTACATCCACTGTAGTCATCCTTCTGTGAATAAATAGATTGAATCCCTGACCAAATAAGGGTTTTCTTTGAGGCTCATCTTTCTTATCCCAATACATTAGTATTATGGGACACCATTAAATCCTACTTGAGCAGTGCATCAAATTCCTTGGTTTAAAAAACCTGCAAGAGGAAGAGCTGAGCATAAAATGTGAACATCTGGAGAAGTCAAATACAGTAGATCGTATAAATGAACAATTAATTGGCTGATGACAGGGTAAAGGTCTTGAAGGAGAAAATGTAATGTCACATTTTCTTCTCTAACCAATCATTCTTTGAACTGGACTAGTTCAGCAAACTGCTTGTCCATATTGTACATCAGGACTTCTCCACCTGTTTAAGATTCAATCCTCAGATAGTACCCTCATTGCTGATTCTATTGCCATATTAAATAGATTGTCAATGTTATAGTGACCTGTATCAGTCTCAGGTGCACTGTAGAGGAACTTCAGGTGTATTTGGAATCCATTTTATTTCCCACCCTTACAAATAAACACATTACCCTTCTTACTCGTATCCGTCTTCCTACCATGTTACCCGTCTCCGATCACTCAGCAAGTGAATGTCAGTGCTCTGACCTCTATGGCTATATTTGTAATGCAGAGACACTATAGCCCCTCGGTTACTTTAATTGCATCAAACAATTGGGGTGCGAGGATTTATCAAAAACGGAGTGTGGTTCGCTGGTTATGACATCCCCTGCGCAGACAGAGGATGCACTTAAATTATGACAAGGTGCAGGCCTCATCATAAATACAACACATCTTGTGACAGTAAGTGTTCCTAAACTGTAATCTACGGCAACTCGTAGCCATAACTTTTTAATGTTTCGGTTCACATTGCAGTATGAGGGCTTGTTTTTGTACATTCTAATGGCACCGTTAACTGTTGCTCTTTAAGTCAACTTAGGTAACTATAAGAAGCATAGATTGACACTTGTATTCTGTCATGGATTTTGATCTATTATAGAATACAGAATTCAGTATATTCCAATGCAGTGCTGAGACCTGCAGGCCAACATGTACTAGTAATGGGCCTGAAAGCCTTGTCTGGCAGAGAACAGCCTGCTGGAGTTCTCCGGATCTGGTGTAGCCAGATAGTGCCATGTGCCTACAGGACCCCATAGACGATAATTGGATCCTGCTGGAATCTGGCCACTCCCCAGCACAAATGCCTGGATTTGGCCACACAAAAATTGCTTCAAGCAACAGTTTTTGTCCAGCTGATTCCCAGCATTTATGCTGGGGAGCGGCCAGTTCCCATTAGTTAATGGGCTCCAGCAGTGAACGGGAGTATGCGGCTAGCAAGGATTCAGAGAACTCCGGATTGCTTTAGCGCAAGTGTGAAGGTAGATGAAAGCACTTTCGAGCATAATGCAGGCGCTTTATTGTGGACAGGATAGGGACAGTGTAAAATGCAAAGTTTTTTATGATTGTGTGTGGCGCAAGTGTTTGGTGCAACTTATTTGAAGCCACAGTCCCATCACTAGTAAACGTCTGGGTCGTTGCATCAATAAACAGCATAATTAGGTGCAGAGGGGTGATTAGATGAGCAGGTACCCATCTTGTTACTCTTTCCTGAAAAAAAGATCCCCCCATATGTAACATAGAGCAAGTATGCTTTCTTATTAATAGAGATGGGGACAGAAGGTTAACATGCACAGAAGTCCATGTAATTCATCTCTCTGAGGTGACATATAGGTATACATGGAAATGACAATATGTGCCTCTCTACCTTTCCCTGATGCTGTTTGCATCTGTCCCAGGAATATGTAGCTCAAATATCACCGTCTGTATCGTGGCTATGATGACAATTCTTAGCTTTAAAGAGGACCTTTCACTAGTTTAAAAACTATAAACTAACTATATCAGTGGGCAGACGGTGACTCCCAGGCTATGAGCTGTGCGCTACGATTGGCCAGCGCTGCAGCAAGGGACAACCCTAATACAAAAACTCCGCCCAGTACAAAAGAAGGAGCTGCAGACACCGGAGCCTATACCGGGCGAACAGAGCGGCGCCCAGACATACTAGTAAGTGCAGGGGGACCCCTGGGCGCCGCTCTGCCTACTGATATAGTTATAGTTTTTAAACTAGTGAAAGGTCCTCTTTAAACTCATACCACATACCCATTTTTTTTTTATACTTCTTGGTGATTTTGTTTCTTTTAACTTTTCATGTTACTATTTCTATATATATTTTTTTAATCCTAAAATCCTGCAGTTTTTGCACTAGTCAGTAAAACTAATAACAGAAACTACTTTTTGGTCTGTACAGATCACTTCTCAGCAGTCATCTTATCATCACTGACAGGATTACAATCATAGTCGTTGCACAGTCCACGCCTAGAAAGGCAATCACAGTCCATTTGGGCCATAGAAGACTTTTGTGTCTATGGCCCAAATGCTGATAATTGTTTAGGCAAGATGGCTGCACACAATCACGTTCAAGAAATAGGATAAGAAAATCTACAATCAGAAAATAAAAACAAATTTGAAAAAATATATATGTATCATTATCTGGTATTACCTGGCAGCAAAAAATATAGATTACACATTCCTTTTAAAACAAGACCTGATTTATATCTCCAGCTAGTATACAACCTTAGCTAGAACCCTCAGTAACAAGGATGTATCTCATACGTCCTTAGCTACTGAAATGCCACCCGGCGACGATGTATGAGATAAGCCCTTGGCAGTGAAAGGGTTAAACATGTACCTTTCATCTGTGGTCAACAGTATCCTGCCAATGTCATATACCTTTAAGGGGACAGTAATCAAGGTTCCAACCAAGTATCACTTCTGGTCACTAACTTTGAATAAATCAATAGTACCGGTGAATATAAGAAACATTGTAATATACCAGCGGATCGCAGCTACAGCTCATAGAGGTCAGGAGCCGGCTATGTGATACTGCAGCCAGCTCCCGCCTCCTGAATATGAATAAATAATATTACAGGCTATAGCTACTAGAGAGGGGTCATTGATCCAGGGAGTTATTCTGATTGCCTGATTGGAGTCGGGAAGGAATTTTATATTCCCCTAAAGTGGAGAAAATTGGCTTCTACCTCACAGGGTTTTTTTTTTTGTTTTTTTGTTTTTTTTTGCCTTCCTCTGGATCAACTTGCAGGATAACAGGCCGAACTGGATGGACAAATGTCTTTTTTCGGCCTTATGTTCTATGTTACTATGTTACTATGTTACTATGGCAGTGGGTGTGGAACCACTAAGTCAACCAACAGATTTGATTTTCTACTAATTCTAAGGCCGTTATCCTGGCAGTCCCCTGGTATTCACCCTTTAACCCTTATACAGGGATCTAAACTTCAGTTCAGGGGTACCACCAGGTCACTACCTCCTGAAATAGTCTCTGTTTGGTTGCCAGCTGACCCATGCAGGTCAGAGACACCAGTGCAGGGTACTGAGGGTAAATAAAGAAACTATAGTCAGGGACAGCCTGAGGTCAGGGCAGAGTACAAGCAATGCGATATACAGTCTGAGGGCAGGCAATGAGGGGTCAATTAGGAGGACAGGCACAAGTCAAGTAGCAGAGGGTCAAAATCCAAGAAGTCCAATCAAACAGATACAGCACAACTGTCCAGGATCTAGCAAGCTAGAAAACCAATTGCTCAGGCACCCTCCAACAGGAGAAAATGTTTTCAATACTCTGAGGTGACCAGTCATAGGCTAGTGTGAATTAGGGTGCACAAACGGCCCTTTGGGAGCTAGAGGGGGCGTGTACTGGCACCCCACGGCCAGAGCAGAGAGGTCCAGCCAGCAAGAGCAGGGGAAAAAGAATCTGGTGACCTGGCTCGCTTAAAGAAAGTACACTTTCACTGGCAGATTATTATGTACAGATATTCGTAAGAATGCCACTGATCACCAGTTCATCAGATGAAACCATCATACATTGGCCAGAATCATAGTTTTGGAGGAGTGTGGCCTAGCGCTGGAAGGAGCAAGACCTGTGTGGCGCAAGCTCCACTTCTGCCTACTAAATACTAGGGATCGACCGATTATCGGATTTACCGATATTATCGGCCGATATTCAGGTTTTTGAACGCTATCGGTATCGGCATTTATTTTGCCGATATTCCGATAGCGTATGGGGAACACAGATCGCGCTGCTGACAGCGCGTTCCCTCAGCAGCACAGGGGAGAAGGAAGCAGTGTCTGCTGCTCCACCAATGAAGCTTAATCTCTAATTTATTCATATACAGGAGGCGGGAGCTGGCTGCAGTATCACATAGCCGGCTCCCGACCTCTATGAACTGTAGCTGCGATCTGCGGTAGTTAACCCCTCAGGTGCCGCGGATCGCAGCTACAGCTCATAGAGGTCGGAAGCCGGCTATGTGATACTGCAGCCAGCTCCCGCCTCCTGAATATGAATAAATTAGAGATTAAGCTTCAATGGTGGCACAGTGCGCCCCCCAAGCCCAGTATTAGACATTGGTGCAGCCCCCCCCCCAACCCCAGTATTAAGCATTGGTGGCGCAGTGCGTCCCCCTTCCCCCCCAGTATTAAGCATTGGTGGCGCAGTGCGCCCCCCCCCCCCAACCCAGTATTAAAAACATTGGTGGCGCAGTGCGCCCCCCCCACAGGATCCCCTCTCCCCTGCTCCTCCGATCGGAGCCCCAGCAGTGTAATGCTGGGGCTCCGATCGGTTACCATGGCAGCCAGGACGCTATTGAAGCCCTGGCTGCCATGGTAAGCTCCATGCTGCTGTGTACACAAAGCACAGAGCAGCAGGGACAGTGTGAGCTCCTATTCACCCTGATGGAGATCTATCAGGGTGAATAGGACAAGGGTTCTAGTCCCTAAGGGGGCTAAAAGTTAGTAAAAATAAATAAAAATAAAAAAAAGTTACAAAAATAAAAATAAAACACCAAAATATTAAGTATAAATGAAAAAGAAAGAGATTTACAAAAAAATACACATTAACAATAAAAACATAAATTTTCAGCAGATTTGTGGGATTTTTTATTTTTATTTTCAAAAATGAAAATTCCCAGAATATCGGTATAAATTATCAGCTATCGGCCTGAAAGTTCACAAATTATCGGTATCGGCCCTAAAAAATCTATATCGGTCGATCCCTACTAAATACCTATCCAAATCTATTAGCCCAGCTGGACTTTCGGCTCACGGGGAATCTGTACAGCCGGTTACTGGACGCAGATATCCTTAACAGACTTCTGGGCTTTCTCAGCTTGGCTCACTGCTGTCATCCTTGGTATTTCCTAGCCTACCTGGCCCACCGGAAGTTTATCATTTTTGGTCCGGAGAGATCTAATATACTACGTGATACCTGTGACGGTCAGCATAAGATTCTTCAGTATTCAGATCTCATTATCTGCACTCAATAAACAGCCGGGTCGTGGCATTTACCCCACTCTAGAGCTACATCACCCCTTAATGTGACTCACGGACCTGGTAAAAGCTTGGCTCTAATTTATGTTTGGATTACCCTTTTTGGCAGTCAAAAGTGATCATCTCTTTAGTGAACTGCATTTACCATACTTTGCATATAGGGTCTTTGGCCCAATTTTTCTCGAGTGCCCAGCTATGACGCTCGCTCCAATGTAACAACGTGGAGTTTTGGAGGGTTGATGCCCTGGTTATTTTTCTGCCTCCTTAGCCCATTCACCTGGCTCTTGCTTTAGGTCATACTGGTGCTCTGCCCTACACCATGGTTAAAGTGGGGGAACCTGAAGGGACTGGTTTTGTAATTACAATGAAAACACAATCAGGGAAATTCCTCCAGTAAAAGCCCCCCCCCGGACCCAAAACACAACACCAGCTTTCGGCTTTGGGGAATGCTGACAACCCTGAAGTTTCTGAACATGATAGCGTAGGCTCGGAGGAACAACGAGAAGGTGACTCTAACATCTCAACACTCCGTAAGACCCATCAACAGATAATTGAATCAGCTATTCAGCCGGTCTTATGGGAACTATTGGACATTAAAGCCAACATTCGGGAGATTGGAGGCTGGGTTGAGCATCTTGAGGAGACTCAAGCATCTCTTGTTTCTTTTGGGAACTCTACTGCCTCAACACTCTATCATTGTCAGTCTGAACTCAACGGTCTCCTATCCTACATTGGAGATCAAGACAATAGAGGGAGACTCAACATTCTTTGATTGAAACTTCAAAGGGGTTCCCGAGTCAGTCCTGCTGTTTTCTGTTGTGGAGGCCACATAAGACATCCTGAAGCCCCTTTTACTGTTAAACATGAGAGGCCACTTCACTTTGCAGAGAGCTTGCAGAGCGCTATGACCGAAACCCAAAGATGGAGATCTGCCACATGACATCAAATGCAAGGTACTTAATTCCCATGGTAGGGACACTATTCTGAAGTCTATCAGGCAAGACAAGGAACTCTCCTATGAAGGTTCTCCTATACAGATTTTGGAGGACTCATCACAAGTAACGTTGTCTAAACATCGCAAGATGAAACCTTATATCGAGAGCTGTTTTCTTTTGGACTTGTGTTTACCTTTCAGGGATCACACAAAGTAATTAGTAATTCTTATATAGGGCCTACTTAACCTGGACCCTTCTCTGCCCCATTCCTGGGACCCCATTACTGACGTAGCTGACCTCTCGAGCCTTCCGACCATACACCCCTTGAAGACACAGAAGAGTCGGAAGAGGCTTGCTGCAACTCAGGAATAAGCTCCTTTTTTTTTTTTAAACTCTAGCACTTCAACCTGTTCTTAACTATTGATGAGGTTGACACATTAGTGACACTGTACTTCCAAGCTTTGCTTTTCTCCCCTCCCCCTTTAATGCTCCTCTTCCCTCCTCTCTCTGCTCTTCTATGATTTCTTTTCTGCTCTTCTCTGTTCTTTTTCTCTCTATTTTTACTTATCTGCATTATGAAGTCAATTTTTGGCACCATCACTCCCCTTACCACTTTGTGGTTACACTTTAACTAAGGTTTCCTTCTTTATATTTTTGTGTTTCTTGCTTTTTGAAAGAGGTGCCCTCCTGGATTCTCTGCTGTTCCTGGAGACGGAAAGAGCACACCTCCTCACTTTGTCATACTTTGCCTTATTGATACTCATTGCATTTGTGTTCTTTTACCTTACCTATCCAAACCTCTCCTATCCACCTCTCCCGCTCCTTTCTCCTTAAGCTTCGTAAATACTTTCTGACATGTCTCTGGGGTTCATCCCACCACAAAATTGCTTACACTACTTTGACTAAGTGGAAGAAGGATTGAGGGATTGGATTCCCAGACATTGTTTCGCTATATGAATCTATACAACTATCCCGGATTTTTGATTGGTATAAATGCACCCGCACCCTAAACTATATAAACCCATTTAAGAGGAAGTGACACAATTCTCCCTTACCCAATCTCTGTTACTTGTGCAAGCCCAAGTCCCTCTCCAATCAGGCCTTAATGTACAGACTAGAGCTCAATTGTGCTCATGGAGGAATATGGTTCAGAAGCTACCTATTTGGCCACTTATTTTACCATTAATGAGCTTGGGAGATCTATTAGGATTTATTAACCCTTAATCTTTGCATTGGCTTCCACTCCAAAGGAAGATGAGGCGTTACTTAATTGGAGACAATCTCCTTACCCTCCAGTCTCTGGTTACGGACAGCACACTAGACAGCATTACCTATAATCACTTGATTCTAAACTTCAAACTAGTGCTTAAGAAACGGAACATTGTTAGAGATCTTCCATGGTTTGAAAAACTAGCAGCTTCCCACTCCCTAGTTTCGAGGGCTTTATAAAAAAAATCTGTGCTGGTCTGTGCTCTACCCCATCTGATTGACATCCTCTCCCATATATTTCTGCCTGAGAGTTAGAACTATCTTTGATACTCTCGGACTCAGAGGTCATACAGATTTATAAGTTCTGTGTGGGACCCTTGAATTGAATTATATTACAAGAAGCCGTCTACAAGTTGGTAAGCAGGTGGTATAAGACCCGTATAATCTTAAATCGCATTAATCCTACTATACCAGCTACTTGCTGGATATGTACCAATTGCGTAGGTTCCTACCTTCATATATGGTAGGAGTGCCCAGCGCTCAAACCCTTTTGGACTGGGGTGCAGGAAGTCCTCTCTAAATTGTGCCTTACTGCTCCATGTCTGACCCTCAAGGTTATTTTCTTGAATCTCCTACGACCTCTAAAACCAAATACATTAAGAACCTGTGGCTGCAGTTAGTTTTGTTAGCCAAAGCCATGATCCTGTTGTATTGGAGATGAACTACTGCCCCCCCCCCCCACATCTCTCATTGGCTGCAAAATATAGCTTAGGTAGCAAGTATGGAGGAGTTTTGTCATCTTGCGTGTTTTAAAAACTTTCTAATTATAGGCTTACATTGTCTCCTTTTTACAATTTGCACAGGGTTTTGAGATTCTACCATACTTGTCCACACAGGAAAAATAAAAGTTTGAACTCACCCAGCCTAGTCTCTGTCGAACTGGGATTGGGTTTGATATCCTCACCAATGGCCTTGATCCCTGCACATTCCATTTTTATTAAATTCCAACACTTGAGCGAGACTTTTTACTACTGTTATAGGTTCCACATTAAGACACTTATATTTCCATGGACCTTAAATTTATTTTCTTACTGACCCTACCTTCTGATATTTTGTTGTACAAGTTTTTATTATCTTATGTGTAAAACTAACAAAAAGAGATTTGACACAAAGTCATAGTTTCTGGGCAGTAGATTGTTCTGTGTAACTAAGGATCTTCTGCTTAGAAAAAATGAATATTTTGGGAATGAGCTATCACAGTAGCAATTGCTGCACATAAATGCAGTTCTCATCTCCACTCACGATCAGGCAATTATAGGGAATTAAAATTGCCTGGTTAGGGGACCTATGTTATTCTTCAGTTACAAGCTCTTTTATGCCCCCTCCCAAACTAACATTCTCTGAGATGGAGAGTTGGACTGTCAGCTCACTCCTCCTCCCTCCTCATAGACTATTAGTAGCATCTAATCTGATCCTTTAGCTAGCTGACAGTTGTCTCTCTGTCTAGGAAGTTGCTAGTTTACGAATAAAGAGAAGTAAAAGAGTTAATAAGGGGAGAAATAGACATTTTATTATAAGTTTGTTATATTCAACTGTACTATTGATTTATGCTAAATTGTATGAAATGCTTGTGACCATTAATCACAAAAAAGTACAGGTGTGTCTGAGCAAAAAAAGCTCCAGCCTGTCAAGCTATATCTTTTATATAAAATATAAATATTTAATATAAGAGATAAAATGTCAATAAAATATGGAAATCAATCAGTAAATCCACTAGGCGGACATAAAAAAACACCCTTTCTTTTATCTCGAGACTCTAAATTTAATTTATGCAATTAATGAAAACAAAGGGGCAATCAATTATGCAAAATATATGTAATAATTTATTTATAAATGAGTAAAAATCCAGACATAAGATCAATGGATAGACAAATTTACGCAGTACCAACAGACAGTGTAACCCTCTATTGCTTTCTCACCAGCGTAAAATTATCTGAAGACTAATGAAATATATATTATACACAATTGAATATAAAAAGGATAAATACATATTAATACTGGAAGCATAACTGATCCACTGTCTCCTTATAACCAATCAAAAAAAATAATATGATATTAATATGATATTATATCCCACTCGGCAATCATACTATGGAAATATAATTTCCCAAAGGTTTTTCCTCTACTCAGATAATGTCCAATCTCCCATTAGCAATATGCATCTTTGCTAACTAGCATTAGGGAGGTGTTTAACACTATATGTTCCCTCAGTATGGGGACTCTTGACTATATGCAGAGAGGAATATCTTATTAATACCACAATCAGTAAATACAAATATACGTTACCGGGTCAAGGATGAACAGGGTTTCGGGGGTGATCAGTTCTCAAAACTCTTCCAGTAGACAAAAATTGATCCAAGTTTATTTTTGTTGTTGACATAAGTTGTTAGTTGCAGTTGTTTCAGTTGAATAGTGTAGATCATGTGTAACCTTTTACATGCATACTTTATACCCCATGTTATCTAAGAACTCATCCCCTTCTAGATTAGGGATCTCCAATCAGACAAGATGGGTGTATTCGTATGCAGATACCAATGATGTCATTTTAACCCCTGGAATACTGGTTAAAATGACATACTATTATCCATCTACCTCTAGATGGCACTGTTGTACCACATAACAATTTCAACATTCTAAATACCTAATAATACGTTCACATGACCTATTTAACATCTCCAGTATACATCAGTATTGAGGGTTTCTTCCTGACATTTTACTTATCCATAATCTAGACATGTTGGAGTCAATTAGTAGGAAGATAACTTCAATACTTTCTAAACCTCAAAAAGTCTATATTCAGTCAGTGAGATACACATGGCATAAAATATATATTCTAATTTTTATATATATATATATATATATATATATATATACATATCTATATATCGACACACTGTTACACATAGATGACATATCATATAATTAATTGGTTAAAATATGTTGCAAATCTAAATATACCACACAGGAATATATAGAATATAATTATGAAGACATGAATGGGACATTCACACACCCAATGCTTCCTATAAGGCAGACTTTCTTAATGACTTTGTAATGAAGTAAAATAATACATTGTTATTTAACCTTCTCAGGACCGCCACACGCAGGCGAGATTTCCTGTGAACGCGTGCACACAGGAGCGCGCGTTCACAGGATCGGACGGTAAACCAGTGGATCTAAAGCCTGCCAGCAGCGATTATTCGCTGGCAGGCTGTAGATGCAATTTTTTTTAACCCTTGAAAGGTATATCAGATGCTGTTTTGTTAACAGCGTCTGATATATCTGCTACCTGGTCCTCTGGTGGTCCCTTTTGCTTGGATCGACCACCAGAGGACACAGGCAGCTCTGTAATAAGTAGCACCAAGCACCACACTACACTACACCCCCCCGTCACTTATTAACCCCTTATTAACCCCTGATCACCCCCTGTCATTGATCACCCCCCTGTAAAGCTCCATTCAGACGTCCGTATGTGTTTTGCAGATCCTCAAAACACAGACACCGCGGATCTGCAAAATACGGACACCGGCAATGTGCTTTCCGCATTTTGCGGATCCGCACATTGCCAGAACTATATAGAAAATGCCTTTTCTTGTCCACAATTGCGGACAAGAATAGGACATGTTCTATAGGCTCTACAAAAAACGCAGTGTTCGCCCGATCAGGCCTGATCTTGTGCGCACACTTGCGTTCAGTCCGCCCCACCGCAGTGACAGATTTAGTTTTTCTGATCACTGCAAAAACACCATAAAATCGCTGTGGCGCTATAAAGATCACTTTTGAGGGGCATGGCGAGTTCATAGATTTTTTTTGGGCACAAGTTAGCTGAATTTTATTTTTATTTTTTCTTAGGCTACTTTCACATTTGCGTTCGGGGCTCCACTTGTGAGTTCCGTTTGAAGGCTCTCACAAGCGGCCCCGAACTGATCCGTCCAGCCCTAATGCATTCTGAGTGGATGCGGATCCGCTCAGAATGCATCAGTATGGCTCTGTCTGTCCTCCGCTCCGCTCAGCAGGCGGACACCTGAACGCTGCTTGCAGCGTTCGGGTGTCCGCCTGGCCCTGCGGAGGCAAACGGATCCGTCCAGACTTACAATGTAAGTTAATGGGGACGGATCCGTTTGAAGTTGACACAATATGGCTCAATTTTCAAAGGATCCGTCCCCCATTGACTTTCAATGTAAATTAAAAAAATCAATAAAAATAATAATATTTTTTGTTCATGGTCAATGGTTCTGAACGGATCTAAGCGTTTGCATTATAGGTGCGGATCCGTCTGTGCAGATACCAGACGGATCCGCACCTAAACACAGGTGTGAAAGTAGCCTTACAAAGTCTCATATTCCACTAGCTTGTGACAAAAAAATAAAATCTCACATGAACTCACCATGCCCCTCACGAAATCCAAATGCGTACATTTTTTTAGACATTTATATTCCAGACTTCTTCTCACGCTTTAGGGTCCCTAAAATGCCAGGGCAGTATAAGTACCCCATAAGTGACCCCATTTTGGAAAGAAGACACCCCAAGGTATTCCATGAGGGGCATGGCGAGTTCCTAGAATATTTTTATTTTTTTGGGCACAAGTTAGCAGAATTTTTTTTTTTTTCTTACAAAGTCTCATATTCCACTAACGTGTGACAAAAAAATAAAATTTTACATGAACTCACCATACCCCTCACGGAATACCTTGGGGTGTCTTCTTTCCAAAATGGGGTCACTTGTGGGGTATTTATACTGCCCTTGCATTTTAGGGGACCTAAAGCGTGAGAAGTAGTTTGGAATCCAAATGCGTAAAAAGTGCCCTATGAAATCCTAAAGGTGCTCTTTAGAATGACAAAAAATAAAAACTTCCATGAACTCACTATGCCAATCAGCGAATACCTTAGGGTGTCTACTTTCCAAAATGGGGTCATTTGTGGGGTATTTCTACTGTCTGGGCATTGTAGAACCTCAGGAAACATGACAGGTGCTCAGAAAGTCATAGTGCGTAAATTCACATTTTTGCACCATAGTTTGTAAACGCTATAACTTTTACCCAAACTAATAAATATACAATTGTTGCATTTTTTTTTATCAAAGACATGTAGAACAATAAATTTAGAGAAAAAATTATAAAATGTAGTTTTAATTGAAAAATGTTACAACAGAAAGTGAAAAATGTCATTTTTTTGAAAAAATTTTGGTCAATTTCGATTAATATAAAAAAAAAGTAAAAATGTCAGCAGCAATGAAATACCACCAAATGAAAGCTCTATTAGTGAGAAGAAAAGGAGGCAAAATTCATTTGGGTGGTAAGTTGTATGACCGAGCAATAAACCGTGAAAGTAGTGTAGTGCAGAATTGTAAAAAGTGGTCTGGTCATTAAGGGGGTTTAAGCTAGGGGGGCTGAAGTGGTTAAATGGTTCTCTCTCACAGACACATGCCTGTAGGAGGCATCATGGCATTAACAGATACCACAACTGCTCACAATAATTTTAAGAGACAATACACTCTATGTCCCTACAAACATTTTACCCAAACTGAACTCAGCATAACCTCATCTCGGGCCTGTTTCAATCCTACAGAAATATTTTAGACCTTGGTTCAGTCTGTGATTACACTTAAAAGCAATGAGCATTGATATTTAGACTATAATATCTTCAGATAAGACTGTACACTAATGAAAATGCATGACAAGCTCAGACAGCATTCATGCAAAGGTATTGTGGGAATTCATCTGAGTAATTGATAGACAGCTGTATCTTATCTTCATAAAGGGCCAATGTGCTTTCAGAAAACCTTTACAATGTTATATATGTTATAAAGATTTTGATCAATGCGGGTTTGAGTGTGAAGCGTTCACTTAGTGTGTTCTCTCTCCTCACTGCACTACAGGAATGAGAGGGACTCAACAGAAAGTATATGGGCCCGTCTTACTCCAGTCTTGTGCAGCTAGGAAAGAGAGCTCGCTAAGTCGGCGCGTTCTTCCTCTCATTCTAGAGATCGTGGGGATCCTACCGATCGTACCACACAAATCATGAGAAAGGGAGGGCCAGAGATGGCCAAGCACTGTATCAAAGTGAAGATTTTGTGAGTGGTGCGATTTCTAAAATGGGTTCACTTCTTGGGGGTTTCTTTTTTTATTTACCCTCAGGGTCTCTGTAGTTGTCAGCCAGTGATGTATAAATCGCAAATTAGGCCTCAAATGCACATGATGTCCTTTTTCTTCTGAACCCTGCAGTGTACGACCACATATGGGATGATGGGATTTTTCTTTTTTACAGCCAAGTGTTTCTGAATTCTATAAAATGCCTGAGTGGTGTACATTCCAAAATGGGGTCACTTCTTGGATGTAGGATCTCTTCAAACACAACATGGTGTCTGAAAACCATTCCAGCAAAATCTGCCCTCCAAAAGCAATATGGCACTTCTTTCCTTTTGAGCTCTGTGCTATACCTGTACAGCATTTTACGACCAGATATGGGGTGTTTCCATGTAACAAATTGTGGGGAAGTTTGTTTCCTGTTACCCCTTGTAAAAATAAAACGTTTTGGGCTTATATTCATTTTCACAGCCCACTGTTTCTAAATTCTATGAACCGCCTGTGGGGTCAAAGCACTCATAACACCCCTCGATAAATTTCTTGTGGGGTGTAGCTTCCAAAATGGGTTTCCACTGTAGGGGGTACCTCAGTATCTATTCAAATGTGACAAGGCACCCAAAAACCATTTTAGCAAAATCTACCCTCCAAAAACCAGATGGTACTCCTTCCATAAGCAGCTGATCTGAGAAAAAATGACAGCGATGACAACTACTAATTATGCCCTACAGTGCCGGGTACTTATATTGTAATATCAGGACCAGTGAAAGGTCCTCAACCCACATTCTCGGGCAGTCCATGCACCTACAATGAAATCTATGCCAGCCTTCTTCACTGTAATTGATAGAGGTTCCTGATGACCAAGGATTGATTTAGCTGCAATCTGACATGAAGCAATGTCCTTGCCTGTGAAGCCCTTTTGATGTAAAGCAATGCACGTACTTCTTTGGAGGTAACTATGGTTAACAGAAGGAGACAATGATTTCAAGCTTTCCCCCCCCCCCCACCCCCTTTTAAAGCAACTAGTCAAAGTGATTTTATCTGCCTTGCACTTGTTAACACTTTTCAGGACAGAAATACTGTGAAAATGGGGGTTTTGTGATTAAGTTAATTTTCATGGCAAGAAATAACTTTGCAATCACAGTAATTACAATTCATCTGATCACTCTTCATAAAAATCTACAGTGCAAACTGTCGCCATAAAAACTGAAAAGGAGCAAACTTTTTATTTCCTTTTAGTCTTCCAACACGTATATAACAGCAAAAACAACAACAAAAAAGAACACAAACAACCTGACATAGTTAAAGTACTCCCACAAAAATGTTTATTCTCTGACCTGTTAGAAAGGTACATGTTCCCTTCTGATCCTCAGATGTGTCATGTTACCAACAGTCTGACTTTTCAAATAATACAGCATCTTATGTGTGGACAGGAAACCAGTTTTTCTATGTTTTCCTATGGGAGCTCCAATTTCAGTCTCATAGGAATGGAGAGAGAAGTACCGTAACTGACGTCCTATGTCATAGCTGAGCATCAGGAGGGAGGTTATAACTGACAGATACAGTCATTGGTGAGAAGATTACATTCTCTACATTCAGGGCCGGCATTAGGGAGGGGGGCAAACTGGGCAATTGCCCAGGGCCCCCATTGTGTAAGGGGGCCTCTGCTTCAGTGCTGCTGTTCAGCTGAACGTCCGAGGAAGCAAACGGGTAGACAGCTGAACAGCTGCACTTTGCAATGCAGTGTAAGGTCCCCTCCCTCACATATAAGAGAAATCATTACCTTAGTGCTGACAGGACCTGCGATAATGTCAGATGCAGGAGGCGGAGCTCAGCAGAGAAGAGGGGATGAAGGACCTGCGATGACCTCACCATCATGTGACTAGAACAGGAGGCGGAACTCAGCAGTGCAGTAAAGTAATGAAGAAGAAGAAAAAAAACAGCCATGCATGTAAAGTATGGATTCAATGTAAGTGACAGGGAAATGCTGGAAGTTGTAGTCCTCTCCTCTTATACCTCCTGTTATGTAATATCAGAGTACATTACAAGAGGAGGTATGAGGAGAGGACTACAACTCCCGGCATGTCCAGCTTATTATGTAATATAAGAGTACATTACAAGAGGAGGTATAAGAGGAGAGGACTACATCTCTCAGCATGTCCAGGCCATTATTATATAATATCAGGGTACATTAAAAACACCCTGGATATGCTGGGAGTTGTATACCTCCTATTATAATGTACTCTGATATTACATAATAACTGCTTGAACATGCTGGGAGTTGTAGTCTTCTCTTATACCTCCTCTTGTAATGTACTCTAATATTACATAATAATGGCGTAGACATGCTGGGAGTTGTAGTCCCATCCCTCTTATATGTCCCCCTTTAATGTGCTCTTATATTATATAATAGACATGCTGGGAGTTATAGTCCTCTCCTGTTATACCTGCTGCAGTAATGTGCTCTGAATTGGGGCTGGGACGATGGATAGGGGAGGGTGCCACTTTGCTACCCATAAATGGGGGCGCACTCATGGCGGTCCAACTTCCGAAGCCTCAGGCCGCTAGGCCTCAAGCCTGTGAAGCATTAGAACAGAGCAAGAAGCCAAAATGACATCACTGCAACCTCCTGCTCTGGGTCTCGCATGATAATGTCATCACTGAGACCCGGAGCAGGAGTGGTGATGTCATTGGGACTGCATGCACTACGCGTTTCGGGGAAAGAATCCCCTTCATCAGGTAGAGAATATTGCATAACTAATGAACAAACAGACTGGATATATATACACACACATATGGTCACATGCAAGTAAGGTCAGAGGAGAGGTGGGCGTCACCCCAAAATCTCCCCAAACTGGAATCATAAAAACAAATATACAAACTAATAAATTCAGACATATACATATATTCACTGCCCCTTTGGGCTTACAGGCTATCCACATAAATGTATTTTGTTCATTAATATACATTATGATCGCTTAAAGACACTTTAGGGATCAGCCCATCGCTAGGAAGGAGGAACTGCGTCACCCAGGGTCACATGATCACTGTTCCGATCATGTGACCTATGATGCAGACTTGTTGCTAGGCGACATGATGCTTCCAGGCCGGCGTGAAGAGAGGCTCGGCAATCGGAAGCGTCAGACGTCACGCCGCCTCCATGGGACAGTCCTCAGGTGCTTGAGGTGCAATTCCTCACTGGGAGCGATCAGTCCACAGGGCAATGTATTATTTTAATTGGAAGAAGGACGCACCCTCAGTGCGTCTGTCTCAGGGGTGTAAACTACGGTCCTACCTCAGTTTCTCACTGATTTTGCTGACATATTCTCAGAGGGTGGAGCTCAGGAGCTGCCCCCCTATCGGGAATATGATTGTCCGGTCAACCTCAACCCTGGAGCTAAACTGCCAAAATCTTGGCTATACAACCTTTCCCAACCCGAAATAGGGGCTATGCGGAAGTATATTGCCATGAGTTTGGCAAAGGGACATATTAGGCCATCCAAGTCCCCTGTGGCCGCCAGGCTTCTTTTTTGTAAAAAAGAAAGACGAATCACTTAGACCGTGTTTGGATTTCCGTGCATTGAATCTTATTACGGTCCGTGATCCGTATCCCCTGCCTTGTCGGAGCCAAGGTGTTCTCCAAGTTGGATTTAAGAGGGGCCTATAATTTGATCAGGATAAAGGAAGGAAATAAGTGAAAAACGGTCTTTAATACACCCGAAGGTCATTTTGAGAATCTTGTCATGCCCTTTGGTTTAACTAATGCACCAGCGGTCTTTTAGCGAAGGGCTCTGTGAAAATATTTGTTGTTTTGTGGACTATTATTTGCAAATTCAGGTGGTTAATTTGCCCTCATTTGTACAGGATACCACGGCGGTTTTGAAAAGACTAGAGAACATCCAAATGGAGGACAACATGTGGCTGGTTACGGCAGATGTTGAATCCCTATACACGAGTATCAAGCATAATGATGGTCTGAAAGTAACAGCTGATTTTTTAAGAGGTAATAATTGTGAGCCGCAGTTCAATGATTTCATTTTAAATCTATTACAATTTATACTGGAACACAACTTCTTTGTTTTTAAAGATAAATATTATGAGACCTGTGCCCCTTCGTACGCCAATTTATTCCTCGGTGCCTGGGAACGGTCAATTTGTCTGGATGGTCAGATCATCCAGATAGATAAGGTACACAATTGGATACGTTACGTCGATGATGTCCTCTTTATTTGGGCAGGATCTTTGGAAGACCTAAATTGTTTTATGACAAAGTTAAATACCAATGACCTAAATATCAAACTCACCTTTCAGGTGGCAAAAGAATTGGATTTTTTGGATCTCCGGATTACTGTTGGTGAGGGAGGTACCCTTAAAACAGACATCTATAGGAAAAAGACGGCAGTTAATTCCATCTTGCATGCTGAGTCGGCACATCCTAAAACAACCATCAATGGAATCCCCACAGGTCAGCTTTTAAAGCTTAAAAGAATTGTTCAGAAAGAAATCAATACCAAAAACAATCACAGATATTGAAAGACAGATTCTTAGAAAGAGGATACAGCAATCGGCAAATTAAAAAGAGCATGCATATAGCTAAACAAAGAACAAGGGACAAATTGCTGCACCCTAATAGTAAGATACTAAAAGATCAAAGCCAGGAAACAAGGTTTATAACCAACTACAATAGACAGTGGGGGCAGATTAATGGTGTCCTGAACAAGCATTGGGAAATACTCCTCACTGATATGAGATTGAAGCAATTGGTCTTAAACAGACCATTAATAACTGCGAGAAGATCCAGAAATCTAAAGGACATTTTAGTCCACAGTCATTACATACCAGATGTGGCAGGGAAGAGTGAGGAGATAAGAGGGGGCTCATATGCTTGTGGTAGGTGCAACGCTTGTAGAAACATGGAAAGAACTAATGAGTTCATTGATGGAGATAGAAAGAGAACCTATCAAATTAGAGAGTATATCACATGCTCTTCCACAGGGGTAGTGTACTATGCCACCTGCCCCTGTGACAAACTATATGTGGGTCTGACCACGCGAGAACTGAGGAAAAGGGTCAGGGAGCATGTGAGGGACATCGAAAAAGCCAGTGAAGAAGAGGACTTAAATAATTTTAAAACCATACCTAAGCACTTTAAAATCTTCCATGGTGGTAATCCAAGTGGACTCAAATTCAGAGGCATTGATTTGATTCATCTGGGGACAAGAGGAGACAATAAGGGCAAAAAATTAGCACAATTGGAAAGCAGGTGGATTTTCAGATTGAACACCTTGGCACCTATAGGGCTGAATGAAAATCTAGGATTCAGTTCCTTCCTGTAAAATGCTGTGTCTTTTAATACATTTTATGGGGAGAATAAAAATATTTTGAAGTAAATTTTTAAATGTCTTATATATATTTTTAACAGTTGTCTATTTAAATATATGTATAAATCATTCTGATCAGTTATTAACCCATGTCCTTTTATGTACCACCATCATAGGTCCTTTCTATTTAGGAGACTATCGTTGGAAAAACTTATACCATCTCATGTCACTCGCAAGGGATTTCTGCATTTGTTGAGTCAAGATATTATATTTACAATCATTAGGAGGGTGGAAGGGTGAGAGGGTCTCTGGATAATAATGCCAACAACAGTACAATATGGATATGGGGGAGAATTTATTGGTCCCATTAGACATATAATTGTCTGGGATGAATTTAAAGGACATTTAGCAGCATCAGTATAGCATTGTCGTATTTATTATATATTTATTGTGCACCAATATTGAGGTTTTATTATTATAAAATTATTCATAGTTGTATGTATTGTTCACTGTATTTAATCATGTGTTTAAATTATAATTACACAATATGTTTATAAATGGTTTATATTATATTTAATATGTACACTAATTTATTCGTATGCACTTTGCACTTTATATTGAAGAGATAGGATATCTCGAAACGCGTCTGGGCGTTACCTGTGAGACGGTGCATGGCCATGTACTGAAAGACGGAGAAACTAATTCTAACACAGACGGGGAAATTCTCCACTTGACTCACGCATACGAATTACCGTATTTGGACTCACGAAAAAACTTTTCGAAAAAATTATTCGATACAGGACTCTCGCGAGACTAAAGGCGAGATCCGGAAGTAATACCAACACGGCGGAGAAAGGTGGAAGCGTGGGACGCCACAGCAGCAACCTCCAGCAGGACGCATACAGTGTGCCTATACGGGACGCAGTGAGTAAATATACAATTGAGACAAACACAAGTGGAGTTCTGCCATACCTCTGAGGTAACATTGACACAGGTGTGAATATATGAATCGTACCGGACTGTCAGTCTTATCTAGATGACATACTCAGACTCTTGAGATAACCATACCAGAGGAACAGTTGGCGCATTATATAGTGGAAAGAAATATTCGTAAGCTATATTCCACATTCCATACGGTGGTAATCCACATAGCCATCTGCATGTACCAAATTTCACTTGGAACAAAGCTATACAAGTGGTCCTAAATATAGGTGGCTCTACCACAGATGTCTGCGATTCATTAGTCCTACCCATCGCGGAGGATACGGATGCAGCCACATATGATACAGCGAACCTAGAGGGCAATGCAGTGGTGACTTATGTTGTTTATTGAAGGTGTTTTATTGAATGTTTGCAGTAGTGCATATTTTTATGCTTTTATATTTTATATATAACAAATCCAGTGCACATAGAGTATACTATTTAATAAAGGTTTAATATTTTCAATCCAATCCCACGTGAATTCCTATTGTTTTGAGTGCCGGTTCCATCCAACATATATTGATACAGCACAGAATTAGGGGGGTGTCTTTTTGAACCTGTGCACCATTCGTGATAAACTAGAGTGAGCCATCTGCTTATTATTAATTGATTACCATACCTTGTACTCCTTTTTTGTAGGATTCCTCCGTTTTTAGAGAGGCCGTTATTTTAGATTTCCCCGCGTAAGTTACAACATGTTCCACACATATCTATACGACTGTCCCCCTTTCCTTCATTATATAGTCTCCTTACCGCTCAATTGTTCACAACCGCTGGAAGATATTATGAGAGACGAGAATGGCCCAGTGCGCATGACAGTTCGGCAGTCAGCAGGCTTCCCCCGGTCTCCAAGGAGATCAGACGTCAGTGACGTCGGTCAGTGCCGTACGCGGCATGTGACTGCCCTCGCCGGCATGGACTCAGAAGATGGGCGGAAGCGGATGTGTTGCGGCCGCTCCAGATTGGTCATGCGCCTCCAGCAGCCTCCACTCGTCATACCGCACATGTGACCTATACTGACATAATTCATTGGACATCATTTCATGTTAAATACCGATCATCTGGCCCCATTTAATCACTCCTCCTGAGGACGCAGAACAGCGAAACGTACGTCGAGGAGATCATGCACACTTATTCTGACCCTTACCGGTATGTTCTTAATTTTATCTCTGGTTTTCTTATTGGGAACATTTTGTATTTGACCTTGTTATCCCGATTAACAATTAGGAATAGGGGAGCCATTCACCTTGTGCCGAGCCTGATACTAAGTGAGAGCTAGCTCACACTAGGCCCAGAGCACCATTGGTTTTAGAGCCCTCTCCTCCTGTTACGGTATTAACCTTTGATTGACTTTCCTTGTAAGAGGTAGATTTACATTATATAGGTGTTGTAATTCATTGGATTCATCCACCATATGCTTCATTTATATGTAATATTCTATATGTGTGATATTATGTTTGTACTGCGATTTTTTAAATAAAGATTATAAACTTTTAAATTTATGGGAAGTGTAGTACTCATTCAGTGTGGTTCATATCTATATTCTGAGTATCCCAGTGACAGTAACTGTTACAACATTTGACCTATTGGGTGATTATTGATATATTTTCTGTTTTTCTAACAGATATAAGGTCGACGACATGGAGACTGGAGCCAGAGAACAGGCTTGGCTCCTTCAGGCGGAAACCATTTTTAGTGGTGGTTCCAATTCGATTTTAAATGACACAGCATTTCAGGTTAAGGAAGTTAAAAAAAAGTATAAAACCCTGTGCCACAAAAAAATTAAAATGTGGAATAAAGCATCCCTGCAAAATCACAATACTAAAAAAATTGTCCCTAGGGGATTGAGGATACAAATATTCCCCAGCTTTGGTTTGGATGACCCTTTTCATTTTTTATATGTAGTGCTATCTGATAGTTGTCTATTATTGTATTGTATTGTTGTATTTGTAAAATGACGATTGCCCCTCCCTTATCCACGGGGCGGATTACTACATCTTCCTTTTTTGTAATTCTCTAATAGCTTGAATTTCACTTTTTCTCTTTTATTTTTCTCAAATCAGTCTCTACGCATTTTTTAAATGTTGCAATTTCAGAACTAATTTCCTTTCTTGAGAATTTTTTAGATTTATTCCTAAGGTTAGTATGTATGAATGAGTTGTCTATTTTGTCCTGTAAATTTTTATGTGATGGGATTTTTCTTTTTTTATATTTCTTTAAACACAGTTTTCTAATGAATCTTTGAACTCCAATATATGTGTCAAACTTATTGAGTCTGGCTGTCGGGGCAAATTTTAGAACTTTGTTTAATAATTGTACCTGTGGTTCTGTGAGTGTCATTTTACTCAGATTAATTATAACTCCTGGATCCAGTAGTGTTTTTTGTGCTCTGTTCTTTTTCTTCTGTCCTCTCCGTATCTTCTTGGTCTTGGGGTGTCTTCCTAGTGTTGTTGCCTTTGTGTATCCATCTGTCTGTGAATGGACGGTGAGTTGTATTGGTGCTGGTTGTAATTCAGTGGATGTGTCTTCTGGTGCGATTGGCCTCTCTGATCCAGTTTTTGTTGTGAAGGCTTGTGTCTCAGGTTGTAAGAATAAGTTGGCGAAGTTTGTCTTTGTCAGACATACTCTGGTGATTGTGACTGTCTGTGTCTTATTCGCGATAGGTGGTGGGGTGGGGTTCGGTCTAAAAAATGTTGGTGTGAAAGGGTTCCATACCTATCTTTAACTGGTATATTATATTTAACTTGATTGTCTAGTCTTTCTCGTTCTCGAGTGTATATTTCTTCTGACTGTGTTTCTAAACTATGTTGTGTATTAGTTGTTCTTTGATGCTCTGATTTGGGAACGTTCTTGTGTTTCTTAATTTTTTTGTTAATGATTTCTTGTTCTGTTTTATCAAGCCTTTTACATAATCTTTCTTGCCATAAGTAAAATGTATTGTTTTTTGGAAATTTCTCTAAAGTGATTTTTATTTGATTAATTTTGTTGGATAGTGTTTCTAATATCTGTGATCTTCTTTTAATAATTAACTCTATTAGTGCCCGTGATTGTGTAGCAAGTAGGTTGTCCGATTCTTTATTAAATTCATCCTGCAAAGATTCTAGGCGGGAGTTTTGACTAATAATAAACCTTTTGGAACTTTGCCTTGATCTAAATATTGTCTCAATAATCGGATTTCCCAGTAGTGTCTGAATTGTTTTTGTAATAGGCCCTCCAATTCTCTGAACGTGTCTGATACAGACTTGTCCTCTGATTTGTCTCTGTCGTATCAAACAAAAACGATTCTGCTTTTAGTCTTTTTTGTGTTCCATGTGATTCCATATGTCCATGGTTAGCGAGAGAGGAGCTCAATTGCCGATTGGGTGATAAAATTTAATTATATCTGTATATAAGGCAGTGGCTTACTCTCCCGTAACCCTGGGGTGGTGCTCTAGTCTAGTTGAATCACCCTTTCAAATATAGTAAATATTGTTAGAAAAAGACTGGCACTCTAACATATTTTAATCACATGGACGCAATATAGCAAACAATGTGTAATGTTACATATATTTATGTTGCTCAACATAAAAACACCCCTAAAATATCTTAAAAAGCATAAAAACCAATGTAAACAAATATGTACACAAAATAAGAACTTCAAATAGAGACGGATAATCTGTATGATCAGTCACAGACCAAAAGTATATAGGTCATTCACAATGGCGGATTCCTTGTATTACGGATCTTTGGCCGCCAATTTGATACTTAATGGCGGTAATGGATAGATTCAATATGATGTAGTTGATCTATAAATATACATAGACCGTTGCATATTTCACAATCATTCATGGGTTGTAAAAATGAAGTGATTAGTCCATGTGTACATAGATAAATATGCCATCCACAATCCTCTCTTAATCGCTGTCTGTGAACTGACCGTTCATAGATCACTATGGCTAAATTGTTCCAGTCACTGTATAAAAAAGCCTATGGCTACTTCTATTTTTGGTTTTTGGTTGTACAAGTCATATACAGTTGCCATTTATTACAGCATTGCTGATTTTATGGGTAATTGGGAATCGGAGGTAGTATGACCATGATGAGTCTTTACTCACAGTTTCGTCGGTAGACCCACTGTGGCATCCCACTTCAGTGGGCTTACCTGAAGTTGTGGTCAGTACCGTTGTGCTAGATGTTAACGAGTGGGGTGCGTCATCTCAGCAGAAGAATTCCAGCCAGGTAACGGGGTTGTGCTGGGTCTCGGTGTCTCACGTTATGCTTGTGTTGGCGTATCACGTGATACACTCTGAATCCCGCAGGAACAGTTTCGAATTCCGTGTTCTTATGCCTCCGATCCTGCTTAGTTTTGCTGAAGCGCTTCAGACTTTTGAATGTTATACTTTAAAATATTCTTTCTAATCTGTGGCAGTTTAGTCATTAAATGTATTGTGCAAATACCAGACGCGTTTCGGGGAACGCATTCCCCTTCTTCAGTGGCTACATTCAATGCTTGCAAGTCCAGTCTTTTATATCTTAATCAGGCTGATGTAAATACATGGCCTTGATTTTGGATGTCCGTTTCTGTAGTTATAGTGCCCTTGTGGTTTCAATGCATTATACATGCTATTTTTTTTTATGTATGCATGCATTTTTTGGTCTGTATTTGCAAAATTATATTTTGCATATAGTCTATAGGTTAAAAAGTTTAGTACAATATCACAATAAGAAAATAAAATAAAATGTTTAAATAATACGACTAAATAGGTCTGATGATGAGTATTCAAGACACATAAATAGATATCCAACATTAGTGGGTTTATATTATCAAATTCCATAGTATATTTGAAGTTTTTACTATGGTGTAATTTATATAGACATAAATACTGTATGTATATGTATACACTAGTCATATTGTTTACTGTTTTTCCAATGGAAATGATGTTTATTTTATCAGATGTTGGATACCCTAAAATTGAGAACAGTTAACAAATCCTAGTATGAGATGTCTATAAGATAAACTCCTGGAAGTATGGTCTTGAGGGCAAAGATTCTAGATAGAAAACTATCCACTCACGCGGACACTTAAAGGGCCGTTGACCCATTTTTTTTCCATGACAGATAGCGAGCTGTTTAATTCTCATTTGCAGCCAGATATAAGGCCTACCATGTGATAATCTAAAAATATACACTCCAGCATCAGAGGCCAACAAGCAGAGGGGTATAGAAACCCACAAATACTCACCCTGAGAGATTTAAACCTACCGTCAGTTATGGTGAAGATTGGCTCCTGAAAAAAACTGCGCCAACACCTCACAAAACCAATCAGGCTCCATGGATCCCTTTATACAGAAGGGCCAGCAATCAAGCCTGGCCAAACTTACTCGGGCTAGTAAAAGCTTCCAAAGAAAGAATAATTGAAAGAGAACCCTCGCCCACCACACCAGAGATGGAAAGGGAAACTGACGACATCCTAGAAGATAAGGATCTCCCCATCTCAAAATCCTTTATCAGAAAGGCCCTCTCAAAAGAGCTAGAACCTGTAGTAAAGGAACTTTAAAGACATTAAACAAGATATGAAGAGCATTGGTGGCAGGGTCGAGCAGCTTGAGTCCACACAATCACAGTTGATCACCTACACTGAAGCGGCATCCACAGCTTTCACATCCTGTCAAACACATATGAATAAAATGGTAAATTGGATGGAAGATCAGGAGAACAGAGCAAGACGCAACAATCTCCGTATAAAGGGGGTCCCAGAAACCCTTCTAGCTGAAGCACTTTCAGATGCCATCAAATAGATATTTATCTCAATGTTGGGAGACTTGTACCTGCTAGAAATCTGCATTGAAAAGATACACAGATCCCTCAAAGCTAAACCAGGCCCTACGGAACCCCCAGAGACGCTATCTGCAGATTGTTTCACTCTAAAGTCAGAGATGATATCCTACGCATTGCCAGAAATAACCCCCCATCGCCGGAGGAGGGTTCAACCATCTCTATCTACCAAGACCTTGCAAGAGTCACACTATCTAAAAGAAATATCCAAAAGCCCTTGACGGAAGTACTCCATCACAAGGACATACCCTACAGATGGTTCTTCTCTTTTGAGCTCTCGCTCACATTGGAGGGGAAGAGGTACACTTTGAGGAACCACTTAAAATTACCGGATTACTCCTGGGAATCGACGATCTGGACATTCCAGACTGGTCCCCAATATAATCTCGCTACACTACCCACTAAACCATCACCCACACCATGGGAAACAGTGGGTGCTGAAAAAACAAGATCCACAGATGCAAGGGGAAGTCAACACCCAGAAAGATGGACATAGATCCCACCTGAGTTTCCCATGCCGAAGACAGGTTTTGTGTTCACACACATTTCATTGTAAGCCTTTGCATAATCACTTTGTGAATATGGTATTCTTATTGTGAGCAGTTGTGTAATAGTTAGGAGCAGTTGATGACAAACCGAGGTCGTCGAGACACGCATGTGCGGGAGAGCATGGTCTGAAGGCAGACCTCCTTTAACAAACCTCCCCAGCTGTTTCTGCAGCGGTGACGTCGTATTGCCTCTTAGTTACTAACAAACAGGGCCATGCACTTAGAACACCAATATTTTGGCTAAGGCTGACCTGATCTATAACCCCCACTAATATAAGATTTTTAGACCTCCAGCCCTGGCCTCGATGCTGGCTGGATGAATAGATAGTTTAAATGCTTTAGTTTCAGTTTTTCTGGCAGGGATTTAACCTTGCATATTACCACTTCATCTGTTACAGTTCTGTACAACCCCCCCACCCCTCTACCCTTTACCACACTCCAAGGGTAACATAAGGTGACATACCTAACAGACAATCACCACCTCTGCTTCCGGACATATCTGGACGCACTCATGATACAAATCATAATGACCAACATTAAACTGATATCATACAACACGAGAGGCCTTAATTCCGCCATAAAAAGGAGTCAAATACTATATGACTTAAAAAAAAAAAGAGCGGATGTCCTGTTGTTACAAGAGACACACTATTTGAAATCTAAAACCCCCACATTCCATAGACACTTTTTCAACCAGTGGTACCACTCGCATATGAACACAAAAAATTCTAGGGGAGTGTCCATCGCCATCTAACATTCGAACAGTCTGATATGTATTCAGACCAAGACGGCAGGATAATGATACTAACAGGGAAACTATCTCCAGCAGTCCATAGCAGGCTTTTAGGGGGTCTGTTTCCCCTAAACACGGGTCTCAGCCCTCCAGCATGGCACATACCTCAGATCCCAGCACACACACACTTTGCTGCTGAGCCCAGCTGTCTTTTAAGGACAGCTAGGTGCTGTCAAAACCTGGACCGGCACTTAAAATCCAGTATGGTGTTTGACCCACCTGGCTGTAAATCAACCCAGCAGCACACGCTGGGAGGAAAATACCTGTTTTCCCAGACCATACCCTTCACTGTGTCACACCATGAAGACAGAGCGTCAAAACTAATTATGTCCTTAATCAAGAAGCAAAAACCACACACGTATATAGTGGAGATTCGGACTAATGACGGCACTCTCACCTCAAATACAACAAACATAGAATAGGAATGTATTAAATTCTACACATCCCTTTATCAGATTAATCCACTTGACATGACCCACAAAGCACAGGAAACAAAAAAGACAGCCGCAGCAGATTTCCTATCACAACTGTCCCTCCCGGCTCTCCCACTCACATCACACACAGACCTATTAAAACACTTTCTCAAAGGAAGAAGTCCGATCTGCCCTGTCGAAGTGCCCGGGAAGCAAAGTCCCAGGCCCGGACGGCCTCCCGTGTTTTTACTATAAATCCTTCTCCTCAACTCTTCTGCCCTGACTAACTGACACGTTCAATGCCGATTTATCTAGGGCACATATCCCAAAGCAATCGTTAGAAGCATACATCACATTGATTCATAAGGATGGGAAGGACCCCACAAATTGCGGTAGCTATAGGCCCATATCGCTATTGAACACAGACCTGAAACTTTACGCCAGCCTATTAGCAAACAAAATGGGACCTCTAGTACCAAACCTAGCATCAAATTAACAGGTCAGGTTTGTGTCGGGTACAGAGGGGAAGGATAATACTTTGAGAATACTGTCCATTTTACAGGCAACTTCCCAGAAGAAACAGCCACTGGTCCTCTTAGGGACGAATGCTGAAAAGGCCTTCGACAGGGTGGATTGGACATTAATGCGGCAAGTCCTACATCACTTTAATCCCCCCCCCCCTTCCTTTATAGAGACCATCTTTGCTATGTATGAGTCCCCTTCAGCCAGATTGCGTATAAATCAATCATTATCATCCCCATTCCTGATCCGCAACAGCACAAGGCAGAGCTGCCCGCTCTCCCCCATACTATTTGTACTGTCCCTTGAACCCCTCTTGCAAAAGATAAAAGAACACCCAGACATAGTGGGTTTTACTAGTGGGAAAATCACGCACAGTTTAGCTGTCTATGCAGACGACATCCTTGTGATAATCACAAACGCTACAGCGGCCTTCCCAGCTTTAACTTCAAAATCAACACCTCAAAATCAGAAGCTCTTGGGATGAACATTAGTGACGAGGAACACAAGTCCTTGAAAACTCAATACCCTTTTCAATGGCCCACATCACATATCTCGGTCTTAAAATAAGTACTTCTTAGAAAGACTTATACATGCTCAACTATGCACCCATACCCAGTTTTTTTCAGTCCACACTAGATTCATGGTCTTTACCATTTCTTTCCTGGATGGGCAGGAAAAAGCTCATTCAAGCAATTTTATTACTAAAGCTACTATATTTATTTCAAACCCTTCCCATTCCCTTACCGCTAACCTTCTTTTAATTAGGAAATTAACAAATAAATACTTATGGAAAGACAAGAGACCTTGCCTTAGTCATTCCCTCCTTACCCAACACAAATCTCGCAGCGGCATGGCACTCCCAGACTGGCAGCTTTACTATGAAGCAATACACCTCACCAGACTAACACATTGGATAATGGCAGATAGTGGTAAGTTGTGGGTAACCTTAGAAGATTATCAAACCAGTATCCTGCTAATGTCCTTAGTTTGGAGTAAAAATAGTTCACAAACAACTCTAAGTACACAGAATTTGATCACCAGAGCCACACTCAAGATCTGGCACACACTTAAAGAAAGACTAAGTCCGGCCCTGTCTCCACTAAGGATGATTACAGATCTCTCAGAATTAGATCACCCAAAATTTGCGATGACCCACTTAAAAATGTCGGATCTACAGCACATCTCAATACTTTCATGCATGGACACAGAACGGGGAAAAAGCGCATGTCCGCTCACTACTACGCAGTCATCTCCACAATTCCGACCTCAGAAGAGACTTTACGCCATTTGAAAAACTAATGGCTTCTAAACTCCCCCCAAAACACATACTATCCCAGATATATAATCTCCGCTAAAATACCCTCTCAACAGAGGATACACTCAGGAATTAAGTAGAGACTTTGACACGAAATGGTCGGAGTTGGATATCAAGCATTTATATTGATTCTCACACGGCATCTCCTGTTGCACACGACTTCAGGAAAATTTTATTTAAGCTGCTTTATTTAAGCTAGATGGTACCTCACCCCAGTATGTCTTAAGCAGATGAATTGTCACAGTTCAGACACTTGCTGGAAATGCACCAACTCTCAGGGTTCTTCCTTCCACATGTGGTGGTCTTGTCCGGTTCTGCAGCCTTTCTGGTGTGGAGTTATGGAGTTGATCAAGCAAATTTGTTCCTTGCACAGCCCCCCTAACCCCATCTCAGTATTGCTGAACATCAGATTAAAAGAAACTCCTCACGCTAAACAAAAATGAGTACTCGATTTGTTATCTGCAGCTAAATCCCTAATACCACAGCATTGGAACCAATCAACCTCCCCCACAATACCACAGTGGTTGCACAAGGTGGATCATTAGTTAAATAAGATGTCGCACTAGGAGAAATGGACCCCAAATCGGTGCACCTGTGTATTGAGACCACTCACTCAATGCAATAAATAAATAATAAATAGTCTAACAGGGCACTCAAGAAATCGTGATCATGTGGTTGATACAATTAAAGTCTTTATTACTGTTATAAATGATATTACTCGAACAAATCAAATGTTAAAATCGATATAATAATCAATAGAATACAATATTCGATAATATTGAATAAAAATAATCGATTTACATAAGGACTCGAGACAATGTACGGCCGCGTTATGGCCATCACTAGCGCCAGAGGCTCTGCCTGTAGGTAGCTACTAAGCCCTTTCTATTGCTGCTCAGCACCCAATATATGGGCGCACAGCTCCTGCTACCTACATCTGACTTTAGCATCCTGGCAGCCATGGTAACCATTGAGAAAAAGCTAAACGTCGCATCCGGCAATGCGCCGAAACGACGTTTAGCTTAAGGCCGGATCCGGATCAATGCCTTTCAATGGGCATTAATTCTGGATCCGGCCTTGCGGCAAATCTTCAGGATTTTTGGCCGGAGCAAAAAGCGCAGCATGCTGCAGTATTTTCTCCGGCCAAAAAACGTTCCGGTCCGGAACTGAAGACATCCTGATGCATCCTGAACGGATTTCACTCCATTCAGAATGCATTAGGATAAAACTGATCAGGATTCTTCCGGCATAGAGCCCCGACGACGGAACTCTATGCTGGAAGAAAAGAACGCAGATGTCAAAGAGCCCTAAGATACAAAGTTTGAGGTAATAGATGGAGATGAATAACATTCTATAGAGTGATACAAATTGTCTGTTTATTCAACACAATTTGATAATTTGTATCTAGTCTTTATCTCCATACCTAAAAACAACTAATGGTGTATTGAGAGAGAAGGTTTGTTCATATATGATTAAAGAAACAACAACCTCCTTCTTACACTTGAGCCTGACTGAAATACGTGGGTGTTCCACCACAAAATAGCAAGTGATTTTCAGTAAAGGTTATTTATTTTTTAGCGTTCCTTTTCAGGCAGTAAAATTTAACTGGTTTTTAGATGCCATGTCCCATTTGAAGCCCCCCCTGATGCACCCTTACAGTAGAAACTCCCAAAAAGTGACCCCATTTTGGAAATTAGGGGATAAGGTGCCAGTTTTATTGGTACTATTTTGGGGTACATATGATTTTTAATTGCTCTATATTACGTTTTTTGTGAGGCAAGGTAACCAAAAAATTGCTGTTTTGGCACTGTTTTTATTTTTTACAACATTCATCTGACGTGCTATTTTTATAGAGCAGGTTGTTATGGATGCAATGACATCAAATATGTCTACTTTATTTGTTTGTTTCAGTCTTACATAATAAAGTATTTTCTAAACGCCATATATTTTTTTTATTTTTCGGCCGATTGTCTTGTTCAGGGGCTAGTTTTTTGCAGGAAAAATTGGTTGTTTTAGCACAGTTTTTATTTATTTATTTATTTTTACAGCGTTCACCTGAGGGGTTATTTTATGTGACATTTTTTATACAGCAGATCGTTACGGACGTGGCAATACCTAATATGTATACTTTTTCTTATTTATTTACGTTTTACACAATAATAGCATTTTTGAAACAAAAAAAAGATGTTTTAGTGTCTCCATAGTCTGAGCGCCATAGCTTTTTTATTTTTTAACCAAGTGTCTTAGTTAGGTTCTTATTTTTTGTGGGATGAGATGACAGTTTGATTGGTACTATTTTGCGGGCTTAATCCTTTTTATTTTTTTGTCATCTGTGTTTTTATTGTTTCGGATAGCTAAAAGAAGATATCCAATTACGGTCATGACAAAATACAAACAAACCCCACTTGGGGCCATGGACAACAGTGAGTAACATGACACATTAACAATACAGCATATGATTGGTATTACCTCATACTAAATTACATATCCTGTTGACACCCTGGTGGGTAACATACTTGATGTATAACCATAACCATAGATTAGCCTAGAGGTTAAGTATACCCATAAGAGAGGACATACCTAGGCTAGAGTGGGAAAGAAGGGGGGGGGGGGTTCCTAGGAAACTATTTCTCTAAGTACTCAGCAGGAGGAGTTACCACGAGTTTCTCTGCAATATGAGGATTTCAGCCAAGGATCCCAGATTTTGAGAAACTTATGATGGGTCCAACATGATCTACTGGACATCTCTTTAAACCTACAAATTTGATGTAACTTTTCGATCCATTCTTTTGCAGTGGGGGCTTAATCCTTTTTGATCGCTTGGTGTTGCAATTATTGTGATGTAAGGTGACCAAAAATAGCTTTTTTGGCACAGTTTATATATATATATATATATATATATATTTTTTTTTTTACGGTGTTCATCTGAGGGGTTAGGCCATGTGATATTTTTACAGAGCTGGCTGGCTGGCTGTTACGGATGCGGCAATACCTAATATGTATACTTTTTTTATTTATTTCACTTTAACACAATAATAGCATTTTTTAACTAAAAAATGATGTGTTAATGTCTCCATGTTCTGAGAACTATAGTTTTTTTTAGCGATTTTCTTATGTAGGGGTGAATGTTTTGTGGGATAAGGTATTTTATTGGTACCATTTTGTGGGACATATGCCTTTTTGATCACTTGGTGTTGCACTTTTTGTGATGTAAGGTGACAAAAATGGCTTTTTTTTTCTTTATGGTGTTTATTGGACAGGGTGTATTATGTGATATATTTATAGAGCCGGCCATCACAGATGCGGCAATACCAAATATGTCTATTTTTTTTTCTATTTTTTTATTACTTAACTGGGTATTTTTGTACTTTTTTTTTTATAAAACACTGAATGGAAGCTACCACTGCCACCAATGAGGAGGGGACCCTGTGGCCACTGCCACCAACAATTACAATACGGAGGCCTGGGGGGGGTGCCACCAATGACTTTAATGCTGGAGTGGGGAGGGCATACTGTGCCACCAATGTTGATAATTACCGTTTAATACAGATACAGGTGGCAGGTGCCGGCATCCGATCTCTATGACAGGGAGCTGTGATCAGTGGCCGCTGATCGCAGCTCCCTTTCATAGAGGCTGGGTGCCGGCTATATGATTCTGCAGCCGGCACCCGCGTCCTGTATCTATATTAAACAATAATTATCATCATTGGTGGCGCAGTTGCCACAGCCCCTCCCCTCCACCGCCACCTCTCTTCCCTTATTGGTGGCAGCGGCATCAGCAACACAGGGGGGGAGGGAGAGACTGCCTCCTTCTCTCCTTTGCTGCTGTTGGAACATGGCATGAGATAAAGCTTAGCCTGCTTTCCCTCATTTACTGGAAGTCATCTGGCACCAGGAGAGGTATAGGGTGGACTCTCATTGCATTCGTTGGTGGCCATTTGGCACCAGGAGAGGTGTGGAGTGGGCTGGGCATGTATGTTGGTACCTACATTCCCTGGATTTAATGGAGGCCATTTTGGCACCAAAGATGACAAAAATGAAGGTGGGCCCAGCATGCATGTGGAACCTACACTCCCTGAATTGTATGGTAGCCGTCATGGCACATAACAGGTAGAATTTAGTGTTAGGTTCCCATCTTACAGAGACCGCCTTGACGTGTCGGCAGACGGGTCCAAATAATTTTGTACAAAAATGTTGTATGTATTTGCCAAGCATCTCTAATTTTACATATTAAGAATAGCATTAGAATACTTTTTTGTACTTTATTTGGTTTGCAGAGTGCTGTTGCATTGTATGTTTTACTTGCACCAGCGCATGTGCTAACTGACCCCCCTTTTTTTTCTTTGCAACATGGCGTGAGAGCAGCGATTGGGTATCGATAATTCGATACCCGGTGCAACCCTAGTCTAGACATTATCATATAACTACCGGGTTGTGAAGGGCATAGTGAAGTCATGTTACAGCGCTTACTACTTTCTCTATGCAACGCTCCGTTCGCTCATTGTGCCCCCCGTACTGGTATCCCGCCGATTGGACCACTCTACAGCCAGGGAAAAGGAGACACTCATTGAGAAACAGGGCAGTCTCCTCCTCCCTGTACCGATGGTATGAATTTACATACCAGGAGGAAAACCAGTACATGGGGCAGAGCATAGAGGAACTAGTAAGTGCTGTAACATGACTTCACTATGCCCTACACAACCTGCTACCGGTAGTGATATGATAATGTCCGGACCCGTGAAAGGTCCTCTTTAAGGGGTGAAAAGTAGTCACTCCACTGTTTGGTGTCATGGTGGGTACTGCACTGAACATAGACCAAAGAAAGCTAAGCAGAAATTTGTTTTAAGAGATTAGAAAGAAAATTATAGACAAATACGTTAAGCCCTTAAGGACCCTGCCATTTTTCACCTTAAGGACCAATCATTGCAAATCTGACATGTGCCACTTTATGTGGTGATAACTTTAAAACGCTTTTACTTATCCAAACCACTCTAAGATTTTTTTTCTCGTCACATATTGTACTTCATGACAGTGGTAAATTTGAATAAAAATATTTCATTTTTATTTATAAAAAAATACCAAATTTACTAAAAATTGGGAAAAGTTCGCAGCTTTCCAACTTTCAATTTCTCTGCTTTTAAAACAGATAGTGATATATCATATAATAGTTATTACTTTACATTCCCTATATGTCTATTTCATGTTTGAATCATTTTGTAAATGCCATTTTATTTTTGGGGGATGTTAGAAGGCTTAGAAGTTTAGAAGCAAATCTTGAAATTTTTCAGAAAATTTCAAAAACCACTTTTTAAGGACCAGTTCAGGTCCGAAGTCACTTTGTGAGGCTCACATAATAGAAACCACCCCAAAATGACCCCATTTTAGAAACTACACACCTCAAGGTAGTAAAAACTGATTTTACAAATGTTGTTAACCCTTTAGGTGTTCCATAAGAATTAATAGAAAATGGAGATGAAATTTCAGAATTTCACTTTTTGGGCAGATTTTTCATTTTAATCATTTTTGTTCCGCTAACAAAGCAAAGCCAAACAAAATGCAATATTTATTGCCCTGATTCTGTAGTTTACAGAAACACCCCATATGTGGTCATAAACTGCTGTATGGCCACATGGCAGGGCGCAGAAGGAAAGGAACACCACATGGTGCTTGGAAGGCAGATTATGATTTTGACTGTTTTTTTTGATGCCATGTCCCATTTGAAGCCCCCGTAGAGTAGAAACTCCAAAAAAGTGACCCCATTTTGGAAACTAGGGGATAAGGTGGCAGTTTTGTTGGTACTATTTTTATTTACAGATGATTTTTAGTTGCTCTATATTAACCAAAAAATAGCTGTTTTGGCACTGTTTTTATTTATTTACAACGTTCATCTGACAGGTTAGGTCATGAGCTATTTTTACAGAGCAGGTTGTTACAGACGTGACAATACCAAATACGAATTCAGTTTTACATAATAAAGCATTTTTGAAAAAAAATTTTTTTTTAGTGTCTCCGTATTCTGAAAGCCATAGTTTTTTATTTTTTTGGGCAACTGTCTTATGTAGGGGCTAATTTTTTTCGGTCTGAGATGACGGTTTGATTGGTACTATTTTAGGGTGCATATGACCTTTTGATCGCTTGGTATTACACTTTTTGTGATGTGAGGTGATTAAAAAAGGCATTTTTTTTACACTTTTTTTTTTTTTACGGTGTTTACCTAAGCGGTTAGGTCATGTGATATTTTTATAGAGCAGGTCATTACGGACGTGGAAATAGAATCACAGAAATATAGTGGCAAATATGGGGGAACTGCTCAAACCCCAAACACTGTAGCGTGTTTCTCATTGGGGGAGCAGTCCCACCGCATGTGGACCACAGCAATCGACCATCCCCAGCAAAAAATGCGTACAATGGAGGATGCCGGTGCGGTCCACATGCACCACAAAGGCATCCTACACAAAACGGAGCATTGTGCGGATGAAAATATAATATAAATCACAGAAAAAAAATGCACCAAACGGATATGTCACTGACTACTAGCTAGCCATACAAGCAAATATTAAAAGCTGAGACTTTTGCCAATATATTCCTGTCAGGAACATATCGGAGCCCATCATGCACCACGTCACGGTCTCTCAGCATGGCAAGGGTCCTACCACTGCGCTACCTATGGTGTGAACACTGTCTGAAGGTGATGAAATCCAGCTCACAGCCAAGCTTCCACACAACCGCATAGCAGGACAACTAATGCAATGTGAACAAAGCAAGACTGTAAGCCACACCCATATCAGACCATGTGATGGAGGCCACCAGGTGCAAAGGAATGTTTAAATGCCAGGTAAAGGCACAGTCGATACATATAAAACAAAATCACTGAAATATAGTGGCAATCGGAGCTGATATTAAAATTCCAGACTTCTCACGCTTTAGGGCCCCTAAAATTCCAGGTCAGTATAAATACCCAATAAGTGACCCCATTTTGGAAAGAAGACACCCCAAGGTATTCTGTGAGGGGCATGGTGAGTTCCTAGAATAATTTTTTTTGGGCACAAGTTAGCGGAAAATGTTTTTCTTTTCTCTTACAAAATCATTTTCCGCTAACTTCTAATTATTCTAGGAACTCGTCATGCCCCTCACGGAATACCTCGGGGTGTCTTCTTTCCAAAATGGGGTCACATGTGGGGTATTTATACTGCCCGGTATTTTAGGGGCCCTAAAGCATGAGAAGAAGTCTGGAATATAAATGTCTAAAAATGGCCTCCTAAAAGGTACTCATTGGAATTTGGGCCCCTTTGCGCACCTAGGCTGCAAAAAAGTGTCACACATGTGGTATCGCCATACTCAGGAGAAGTAGGGCAATGTGTTTTGGGGTGTATTTTTACATATACCCATACTGTGTGAGAAATATCTCTGTAAATGACAACTTAAAAAAAAAAAATTATACAATTGTCAATTTACAGAGCTATTTCTCTCACCCAGCATAGGTATATGTAAAAATACACCCCAAAAAACATTGCCCTACTTCTCCTGAGTACAGCGATACCACATGTGTGACACTTTTTTGCAGCCTAGGTGCGTAAAGGGGCCGAAAGTCCGAGTACATTTAGGCTTTACAGGGTTGCTCACAATTTAGCCACACCCAAATTCCAGAACAGTAAACACACCCCACAAATGACCCCATTTCGGAAAGTAGACACCCCAAGGTATTCGCTGAGGGGCATATTGAGTCCATGAAAGATTGAACTTTTTGTTCCAAGTTAGCGGAAAGGGAGACTTTGTGAGAAAAAACACAAAAAAACCAAACAATTTCCGCTAACTTGTGCAAAAAAAAAAAAACTTCTATGAACTCGCCATGCCCCTCACGGAATACCTTGGGGTCTCTTCTATCCAAAATGGGGTCACATGTGGGGTATTTATACTTCCCTGGCATTTTAGGGGCCCTAAAGCGTGAGAATCCAAATGCCTAAAAATGCCCTCCTAAAAGATACTCATTGGAATTTGGGCCCCTTTGCGCACCTAGGCTGCAAAAAAGTGTCACACATGTGGTATCGCTGTACTCAGGAGAAGTAGGGCAATGTGTTTTGGGGTGTATTTTTACATATACCCATGTTGGGTGAGATAAATATCTCTGTAAAATGACAACTTTGTATAAAAAAAAAGGGAAAATTTGTCTTTTACAGAGATATTTATCTTACCCAGCATGGGTATATGTAAAAATACACCCCAAAACACATTTCCCTACTTCTTCTGAGTATGGCGATACCACATGTGTGACACTTTTTTGCAGCCTAGGTGTGCAAAGGGGCCCAAATTCGAAAGAGCGCCTTTAGGATTTCACAGGGCATTTTTTACGCATTTGGATTCCAAACTACTTCTCACGCTTTAGAAAAATTTTACAACAGAAAGTTAAAAATGTCATTTTTTTGCAAAAATTTTGGTCAATTTCAATTAATGATAAACTACCGGCTAGGACCTGTGGTGACGTCAGATCACATGGTCCACGGTGATGAACCATGTGATTGGAGCATTTGATCTGACGTCACCACAGGTCCTTTAGCCGACAGCTCATCATTAAAGAAGTAAAGAATAGACCGGGAACTACGCGATCAAGAGGAGAAGGTGAGTTAATTTTTTTATTTTTTTTAACCCTCAATTTATCACCTACTATGCATTCTGTATTCAGAATGCTATTATTTTCCCTTATAACCATTGTATAAGGGAAAATAATACAGTGAATAGACTGTCACTTAGCAACCATGCGTGAAAATCGCACCGCAACCGCACTTGCTTGCGGATGCTTGCGATTTTCACTCAGCCCCATTCACTTCTATGGGGCCTGCGTTGCGTTATAAATGCACAATATAGAGCATGCTGCGATTTTCACGCAACGCATAAGTGATGCGTGAAAATCACAGCTCATGTGCACAGCCCCATAGAAATGAATGGGTCCGGATTCAGTGCGGGTGCAATGCATTCACCTCCCGCATTGCACCCGCATGGAAATCTCGCCCGTGTGAACTCAGCCTTAGTGAGAAGAAAAGGAGGCAAAATTAATTTGAGTGGTAAGATGTATGACCGAGCAATAAACCGTGAAAGTAGTGTAGTGCAGAATTGTAAAAAGTTGTCTGGTCATTAAGGGGGTTTAAGCTAGAGGAGCTGAAGTGGTTAAGTTTTACACAACTATGTATGTAACTATTACACTTTTTGTGATGTAAGGTGACAAAATGGCTTTTTGACACCATTTTTATATGATTTTTTTACGGTGTTCATCTGAGGGGTTAAATCATGTGATATTTTTATAGAGAAGGTTGTTACAGCCGCGGCGATACCTAATATGTATGCTTTTTTATTTATTTAAGTTTTATACACTAATATCATTTAAAAATAAAAAAAAATCATGTTTTAGTGTCTCCATAGTCTGAGAGCCATAGTTGTTTTTTTTGGGCGATTGTCCTATGTAGGGGCTCAATTCTTGTGGGATGAGGTGACGGTTAGATTGGTACTATTTTGGGGGGCATACACCTTTTTGATCGTTTGGTGTTGCACTTTTAGTGATGTAACGTGACACAAATGGCTTTTTTTTTACACAGTTCTTTTTTTTATGGTGTCTATCGGACGGGGTGGATCACATGATATATTTATAGAGACGGTTGTTACAGACACGGCGATAAATAATATGTGTGGTTTTTTTATTTATTTTTTTTATTATGGGGAAAGGGGTGTTTTTTCTTTTTTTTTTTACTTGAAATGTTATTTTTTTTATTGAAAACACTTCTCTTAACTTTTTTTTTTTTACTTTATTTCTGTCCCACTCTGGGTCTTCAACTTTTGTGGGTCTGATCCCCTCTGCAATGCATTACAATACGTCTGTATTGTAATGCATTGCCTGTTAGTGGATTACACTAAGTAATCTCATGGGCACCCATTGAAGGCAGGACCCCATGCCGTGCAAGGCATTGTGCAGTCTCTGCATGGCATCAGTCTGCCTTGTCACACATCGGGTCCCACGACACAGCAGTGTGGGGATCCGATGCGCTCCTTCACCTGCCGCAAACCACTTCTACAGTGAGGAAAATAAGTATTTGAACACCCTGTGATTTTGCAAGTTCTCCCACTTAGAAATCATGAAGGGGTCTGAAATTCACATTGTAGGTGCATTCCCACTCAGAGACAAAATAGAAAAAAATTCAAAAAAATTGGTCTTGCCCATGGTAGTAGTTGGCGTCTGACTGACTGTGGGGTGGACAGGTGTCTTTAAAGAGCTCAGACAGGTGCTACTAAGTTAGATTAATTAGTGGAGTAGAGGTGGACTTTTTAAAGGCACAGTAACAGGTCTTTGAGAGCCAGAATTCTTGCTGTTTCTTAGGTGTTCAAATACTTATGTTCAGCAGTGCAGGACAAATAAATTCTTAAAAAATCATACAATGTGATTTCCTGAATTATTTTTTTTATTCTGTCTCTCAGAGTGGGAATGCACCTACAATGTGAATTTCAGACCCCTCCATGATTTCTAAGTGGGAGAGCTTGCAAAATTACAGGGTGTTCAAATACTTCTGTTCCTCAATGTATGTCGCGGTCAGTGCTGACTGTGGCATAGAAGGGGTTAATCTGTACGGCATCACTGTAAACAGCGATGTTGGCGGATACAGCAGGGGCCTGGCTACCAGGGATTGAAGGACCCCTGCAGTGATCAGCCCACCGTGCATGTATGGCAGAATGCATTCTGGCACAGCATCCCCTGCAGTACATCCACGGCAGTTTGCGTTAAGGGGTTAAAGCCTATAAGACCATTTCAAAACCTCAAACCTTGATGTTTCTGTTAGTACAGCTGTACATATTATACAAATGGTAACCAAACTCCAAGGTCAAGGTACATCAGTGTCAGATCGCACCATCAGTCGCTTTCCTAGCCTAAGTGAACTTAAAATGGTTTTCAGATGTTTGTATACTAATGACACAAAATCTAAAAGGGCAGTAGTAAAATATAACTTTTAATAATTAGTCTAAAAGATCAAAAAGCCCGTAATGTAACCATAGAGCCACACCAATTAGGCAATACGCATCACAAAGTCCATTTCGGACACGTGTATGTTAGATCTACCAGTAATCTATGATATACAAACCGCTTACCTGAATAAATGTGTAGGTAGAGGTAGACGGAATCAACGTCCACAGCAGTAAATCACATCCTCACAGATAGATGTATTAGGACTCTGCTGTCTCCACAATCCTCAAAGACTCCACCCCTTCATCGTCCAATTTGATATTGTATAGTGTTTGAGAGGACAGCAAAAGAGATAGACCTTATCATAAATAATTAGAAAGGGTGCTAAGAAACCTACCCACAGGTGCTCAGATAAATAGAAAAAAAATTATCTGAGCACCTGTGGGTAGGTTTCTTAACACCCTTTCTAAGACCCTGAGACCCTACCTAAGACAATCGCCCAAAAAATAAAAAAAATATGGCTCTCAAAAATGCATTTACTGTGTAAAACCTAACAAAAATAAAAATGATAGACATATTAGGTATCGTCGCATCCGTAACAACCTGCTCTATAAAAATATTACATGAGGGAGATGCCCCCTCAAGTGAATGCTGTAAAAAAAAAAATATATATATATATATATATATATATATATATTATGCCAAAACAGCCATTTTTTGTCACCTTACCTCACAAAAAGTGTAATACCCCAAAATGGTACCAATCAAATTGCCATCTCATCCCACAAAAAATGAGATCCTACCTAAGACAATCGCCCCAAAAATAAAAAAAATATGGCTCTCAAAAAATGGCAACACAAAACGAGATTTCATTCTGATTAAAAATGCATTCACTGTGTAAAACTTAATAAAAGTAAAAATAGACATATTGGGTATCACCACGTCTGTAACAATCTTCTCTATAAAAATATTACATTATATGCCTCAAAAAATTTTTTATAACTACCCCAAAACAGCCTTTTTTTTCACCTTGCCTAACAAAAAGTGTAATACCAAGCGATCAAAAAGTCTTATGTACCCTAAAATGGTACCAATGAAAAGGTCTCCTCATCCCGCAAAAAATGAGCCCCCAAATAAGACAATGACTCAACAAATAAAAACCAATGGTGCCCATAAACCAATCCATCAACATCTGCACTACAAAAGCCATATGGCGCTCCTTCCATTCTGAGTCCTGCCATATGCCCCAACAGCAGTTTACAACCACATATGGGGTGTTGCAGTATTCAGGAGAAAATGGGTAACCAATTTTGGGTGCTTTTTCTCCTGTTACTCCTTGTGAAAATGGAAAATTTGGGCCTAAAGCAACATTTTATTGGAAGAAATTAAATTTTTCATTTCACAGCCAAATGTTTTCAAATTACGTAAAACGCTTAGGGGGTCAAAGTGCTCATTACCCCCCTTAATATATTCTTTGAAGGGTGTAGTTTCCAAAATGGGTCACTTTTTGAGGGTTTCCACTGTAGGGGTACATCAGGGTCTCTTCAAATATAAAATGGTGCCCAAAAACCATTCTAGCAAAATCTGCTTCCAAAATCCATATGGCACTCCTTTCCTTTTGACCACTGCCACGTGCCCATAGAGCAGTTTACCACCATATATGGGGTATTTCTATCAACTGAAATGTTTTTATTAACATGAAAAATCTGTATAAAAAATTTAATTTTGAAATTTCGCCTCCATTTTCCTTTAATTCTTGTGGAACACCTAAAGGGCAAACAAAGTTTGTAACATCAGTTTTGAATAATTTGAGGGGTGTTGTTTCTAAAATGGGGTCATATATGGGTGGTTTCTATTATGCCAACCCCTCAAAATCACTTTATAACTGAATTGGTGCTTAAATTTTGTTTAGAAAAATGGCTTCTAAGCCTTCTAACATCCTAGAAAAATCTTTGTTTTTATGCCATTAGTGCAAAGGATAATAGTATAAGGACGCGCTGCGGCCCATATAGCCTTCATCATGAAGCTCAATGTATAATACATTCTTACACACTTTTATAACAAGGCTAATTAGACACGTGGAGTGACGTCAGAAGCCACAGGCGGTGCTTAAACATATATCAATCAAATAATGACGTGTATAAAAACAATAATTAATTAAATTAAATAGTATAACATAATATTAAAGTTGACGATACCACTCAGGAGATCAATCATTTGAGGTTTCCAGTCTGCAAAAATAAATATTCATTTAATTAAGTACCACTATTATAGATGAACAATCTCATAATCTCTGTTCAACCCCCTGGGCTGCAATATGCCCAGAGTATGGATCCAGTATGGTTCCCTGCGGAGTAACTGTTTTAATTTCACCCCCTCTCCTAGGTCTTTTGACCTGTTCTATCACCTGGAATCGCAGCTGTGAGATCGAGTGGCGAGAATCATGAAAGTGTGCTGGTATAGGAAATAACAAATTGCCGGATATCCTGAGAAAATCCTTAAAGGGAATCTGTCACCTATTTTGAGCCTATAATACTGTTAACATAGCAATGTGCAATAAAGTACCTTCATTCCAGCATGTGTCCTCTTTCTTTTAATCAACTTTTCATTCAGATGAAAAAGTGATTTTTCTGATATGCAAATTAAGTCTCAAGGTGCCTAGAGGGCGTTTTATACTTAAAGAGGACCTTTCACTAGAATAAAACTTCTAAACTAACTATACAGACATGGAGAGCGGCGCAAAGGCATCTCCCTGCACTTACTGTTATACCTGGGCGCCGCTCCGTTCTCCCGGTATAGCCTCCGGTATCTTCATAGTTAGGCTCCACCCAGGGGAACCTGCCGGTGTCTAATTCTCCCATGCTGTAGCGCTGGCCAATCGCAGTGCTCAGCTCATAGCCTGAGACCCTGGGTGGAGCCTAACTATGAAGATACCGGAGGCTATAACGGGAGAACGGAGTGGCGCCCAGGTATAACAGTAAGTGCAGGGGGATCCCTGGGCGCCGCTCTACACGTCTGTATAGTTAGTTTAGTATTTTTATTTTGTTGCACAACCTTTTGAGGAAGTCACTGTAATCAAGCAATTTCTGTAACTCTTAACCCTTTCTACCCCAGGCTGATCCCCTCCATTTGATAGGGGGAACCCCCTCCTCTTTTCCAACCACAACTGACAGGCTTAATCGGGTAGTTGAATCCCCCGTTTCCGGGCTGTTCCCCTCACCCCAACCGAGCCTTCCCATTCAAGCCAGCCGTTTTGTTAAAAGCTTTAAAGTACTATAACCCTGATCCCTAAATCGAGGCAGAAACCACACCTAGAAGAACAATTAGTTCCTAACTTACCCTAGGCCCTGTTGGAACCCTATTTCCTCCAGGCCAAATAATCGCCCTCACCTAGGAGTCACAGAGATGTGGCCAGCCGGGGTATCCAAATGTCTATTCCTAGATATGAGCAAGATAACTGTTGTGCAAATTTCCAATAGCTTGGTCTCCTTAATTCATGTCCCCAGGTCCCATTAACAATGCAATTTCTGTGAAACATAAAAAAAGATAAATATAAGATAATACATGAGAAAATCAAAATGGTGGCTCACTCCAAACGTAATATGGAAACAGGTGCTGCTAGCCCCATTAGAGGGACACCCACCCTCTGGTAAGGTCAAAAATGCAAACTATAGTAATGGGCGAGCACACTTCATATGGCAATATTATAAAATTTAATTAAATCACACAATTGAGAATTACACATGTGTATAACATAAGGATATAAAGCAATGTCGTATAAAATACACTAAAATCCAATGAAAAACCAAGTGCAAGGCATACACTTTATAGAAGCTGACACCACCACATATGTGTCTGGCAAAGTCCACAAGATGTTTCAGCTACTATTGGGATAATTCCTAATTCGCACAATAGTAAACTGATTATGTTGAGCTAAAGTGCTGAATGGTGTTAATTAGAATCCCATGAGGATAAGTCCACATATGAATGTAGGTATATGTCCCAAAAGTTTGCTGTGCAGATATTCAGAAACTTAAATGTTCCAAAGATCGTTGGAAAATCCGTCTCTTGATTAGTATACTCCAATTGTTACCGGTTTTTAGCCACATATATTGTGGTCAATATGTTTATAGCTTAAGCTTCAGTCCTCTTACCTTCCTTGGCGTTACTGGCGATGGTCGGGCGGCGCAGGACAATGCCGGCGTCTCCCTCCATACTCCTCCAGCCGGCTTACCCGAAATATCGCGGGAGTTCGGACGGGACTTCAGTGTATACTACGTCCGTGCTTCTTACTCTTCCGGCTTAGTACAGAGGAAGGAATATTTTCGCTCTGTGTATCTTAGTACGGGTAATATTTCAACTGTCCTTTAGATCAATTTTCTTAGTGTGGCCACGCTGCGGAGGTGCTCTTTACAGGTATCCGATCCGGGCCAGACGCGTTTCGGGAATTAGTGGTATCTGATGAAGGGAAGGCTAATTCCCGAAACGCGTCTTACCGGTACTAAGATACATAGATCGAAAAGATTCCTTCCTCTGTACTAAGCCGGAAGAGTAAGAAGCACGGACGTAGTATACACTGAAGTCCCGTCCGAACTCCCGCAATATTTCGGGTAAGCCGGCTGAATTACCTGTACCGGATCACTTTTTGAAACTGGGACATAATATCTTACAATTACGCTTCCGTGTGATTGATGGAGTACCTCCCCAAAGGAGAGAAGGTGAGCGGGAAAAAATATTAAAGAGGCTGGAGTTGAGGTGGATTTTCGAATTGCAAACACTTGAACCCAGGGGACTTGATAGGGAATTTAGGATTGGCCCACTCTACTGAGCTGTGCGCACTCTGGTCCCCTCCTCACTGGTATATGAACATTGTACCTCATCCATGGATAGGATGCAGGTTTTGAATTAAGTTTTGTACCCAACCAATTGGCTGTGATGTATTATCTTATATTTATCTTTTTTTTTATCTTTCACAGAAACTGCATTGTTGATGGGCCCTGGCGACATAAATTAAGAAGAGACCAAGCTATTGGAAATTTACACGACAGTTATCTTGCTCATATCTAGGAATAGACATTTGGATACCCCGGCTGGCCACATCTCTGTGACCCTTAGGCGAGGGTGATTATTTGGCCTGGAGGAAATAGGGTTCCAACGGGGCCTAGGGTAAGGCCTCATACATACGACCATTCTTCCTTGATTTTTGGAGGATCCACGGACATGAAGGAAAAAGTCATTTTGGTGTCCGTCTGGCCGTGCGGAGCCAAACGGATCCGTCCTGACTTACAATGCAAGTCAATGGGGACGGATCCGTTTGACGTTGACACAATATGGTGCAATTGCAAACGGATCCGTCACCCACTGACTTAGCGCTGGCCAAGTCAATGGGTGACGGATCCGTCACCCATTGACTGTAGCGCTGGCCAATCGCAGCGCTACATAGGAGAAGGAGACCGCGGCAGGTTCCCCTGGGTGGAGCCTAACTAGGAACATATCGGAGGCTATAACCGGAGAACGGAGCGGCGCCCGGGGATAACAGTAAGTGCAGGGGGATCCCTGGGCGCCGCTATACACGTCTGTATAGTCAGTTTAGATACTTTTTTCTGATGAAAGGTCCTCTTTAAGTTCAATGTTTTGTTAATCTGAATTTTATGTGATGGATCAGAACACAATAGTCTAAGTTGGTGAAGTGAATGAGAAAAATATATAAATAAAACTATTGTTTAGAAATAGAAAACTGGCACGTGCGTATGTATGTGTCAGAAGTCACATAATTAGTGAAATGATGTCCACCTGTGTGCAATCTAAGTGTCACATGATCTGTCATTACATATACACACCTTTTTTGAAAGGCCCCAGAGGCTGCAACACCTAAGCAAGAGGCATCACTAACCAAACACTGCCATGAAGACCAAGGAACTCTCCAAACAAGTAAGGGACAATGTTGTTGAGAAGTATAAGTCAGGGTTAGGTTCTAAAAAAATATACAAATCTTTGATGATCCCCAGGAGCACCATCAAATCTATCATAACCAAATGGAAAGAACATGGCACAGCAGCAAACCTGCCAAGAGATGGCCGCCCACCAAAACAGGGCAAGGAGGACATTAATCAGAGAGGCAGCACAGAGACCTGGAAGAGCTGCAGAATTCCACAGCAGAGACTGGAGTTTCTGTACATAGGACGACAATAAGCCGTATGCTCCATAGAATTGGGCTTTATGGCAGAGTGGCCAGAAGAAAGCCATTACTTTTAGCTAAAAACAAAAAGGCACATTGTGAGTTTGCGAAAGACATGTGGGAGACTCCAAAAATGTATGGAAGAAGGTGCTCTGGTCTGATGAGACTAAAATGTAACTTTTCAGCCATCAAAGAAAACGCTATGTCTGGCACAAACCCAACACATCACATCACCCAAAGAACACCATCCCCACAGTGAGACATGGTGGTGGCAGCATCATGCTGTGAGGACTGGGAAACTGGTCAGAGTTGAGGGAAAGATGGATGGTACCAAATCCAGGGATATTCTTAAGCAAAACCTGTACCACTATGTGCATGATTTGAGGCGAGGACGGAGATTCACCTTCCAGAAGGACAATGACCCCAAACCCACTGCTAAAGCAACACTTGAGTGGTTTAAGGGAAACATGTAAATGTGTTGGCTTGGCCTAGTCAAAGCACAGATCTCAATTGAATAGAAAATCTGTGGTCAGACTTAAAGACTGCTGTTCACAAGGGCAAACCATCCAACTTGAAGGAGCTGGGGCAGTTTTGCAAGGAGGAATGGGCAAAAATCCCAGTGGTAAGATGTGGCAAGTTCATAGTACCGTATCCAAAGCGACTTAGAGCTGTGATTGCCGCAAAAGGTGGCTCTACAAAGTATTGACTTTGGGGGGGTGAATAGTTATGCACATTGACCTTTTCTGTTATTTTGTCCTATTTGTTGTTTGCTTTACAATAAAAAAAAAAACATCTTCAAAGTTGTGGGCATGTTCTGGAAATTAAATGATGCAAATCCTCAAACAATCCATGTTAATTCCAGGTTGTGAGGCACCAAAACACAAAAGGCAAGGCACTGTAGGTAAAGGAATGCGCTAGGATATCCCCCCATTGTCTGATAGGTGTGGGTCCCACAATGAGAACGGAGCGGGGAAATGAATAGAGGGTGCAATGCGCATGCGCAGCCGCTGTCCATTCATTTAAATTGGGCCGCCAAAAATAACTGAGGGCAGGCTCGGCTATTTCCGTCTGCCCCATAGAAATGAATGGGAGCAGAGGCCACGAGTGTGTGGTGCGCTCCCATTCACTTGTATGGGAGCAGAGGGGAGCAGCGCTTGGTGGTGGACGATCCCAAGGAAACCTTGGGTCCTCAAGCCACAGCTCTCCCCTTTCCATTCTCCTTGTAGGTGCAGGTCCTTATCAGACAATGGGGGCATATCCTAGCAATATGCCCCCATTGTATGTGATGGGAATACACTTTTAAATAATGTAATAAGCAGACCTGTATCAGGATTGGCACTTAGCAAATGTGGTGTCAATATTCAAAAAGAGTTTAAAAACTGAGCCCAGAACCTATAGGCCGGTAATTTTAAAGGTGTTGTCTTACTTCAGTAAGTGACATTTATCATGTGCAGAAAGTTATTACAAGGCACTTACTAGTGTATTGTTATTATCCATATTGCCTCCTTTTCTGGCTGGATTCACTTTTCCATCACATTATACACTGCTCGTTTCGATGGTTACAGACCACCCTGCAATCCATCAGTGGTGGTCGTGCTTGCAAAATATAGGAAAAAGCATCAGCTTCTCTTGTGGTCGTCAACATGGGAGCGCACATAGGCTAGTGCTTTTTTTCTATATTTTGCAAGCACGACCACCACTGATGGATTGCAGGGTGGTCTGTAACCATGAAAACAAGCAGTGTATAATGTGATAGAAAAATGAATCCAGCCAGCAAAGGAGGCAATATGAACAATCATAATACATTAGCAAGTGCCTTGTATTAACGTTTTCTTCATGATAAATGGCACTTACTGAAATCAGACAACCCCTTTAATACAAAGCCACTTACTAATGTATTGTGATTGTCCATGTTGCCTCCTCTGCTGGCTTGATTAATTTTTGTCACATTATACACTGTTCATATCCAGGGGTTATGGCCACTGCTGCAGAGCAGATATAAGGTGTCCGGTAGAGGAGCTGCTGCACATGCATGCCAATGCACACTCCCACAGTCCTGACCACCAGAGAGCCTCCACTTTTCCTATTAAATGCAAGCACGACTACTGCTGCTTGACTGCATAACCCCTGGAACCGAGCAGGGTATAATGTGTCAGAAAAAAGAATCCAGTCAGCAAAGGAAGCAATGGAGCACCCTCCTCTTCAAACAGCTGATTGGCGGGGGTGCTGGGTGTCAGACCCCCACGATTAGATATTAATGACCTATCCTGACAATAGGTCATCAATTTTATGGCCCCTTTAAATATCCATAACAACAGGAGATACAGTCTAATGTCCACATGTTTCTACAGTGGAAATGTTCTTGTTTGTGACATGAGCAGTATTTATGTAACTGACAATTTAAAACCACTATGGACCTATCACCTATGGAACTAAAAGCCAGAATAATTACTATAAACATAAAATCTCTATAAACTACAGTAAATAACTTCAGGTTAAAGCCTACTGGATATGTTTGCAATCTCTTAATCCAGAAGGCTTCCCAATTTAGGACCCATTTCTGCCAATGACGTCGACTCATACCCTTTCTTTACCCTGAAACCAAGAGGAATTTAAAGAACCTGCATGTGTCTCAATAAAATGTGTTGTGACTCCTGAGGCTTTCGTGTGATTTTTCACAATGTCCCTAATATGTCCTGTAATTTTGGTTTTACGTTTTGCAGTAGCGCAGCCTATATACGTTTCATGATGTACAGTTAATGCTGTAGACAACGTAGCTAGTTTTACCATTAATAAAACTCTGAATATCAAAGGTAGTGTTGTTACAAGAAAGATATTTTTATTATCATGTTGCAATATACAATAACACAAGTTATAAAAACAAGACAACACAAAGACAACAAAATGATCTAACAAATTAGCTTCGCATCATAGCAAATTCCATTAAAGGGAATCTGTCACCAACCACCTCCCTGTTTGCATAGACACATAGATGTCGGTGACCTAATTAAAATTCTGTTATTCTTTTGTTGATCTGAGGCTCCATTCCTAAGTTATGATACTTTTTCTTAATATGCAAATTAGGCCTTTGGTGCAATGAAGGAGTCACCATTGCTCTTGCTACACTCAAACACCGCTGCTTTGATTGACATGGCAAAGTAGCGAGTAAGAGGCTGGCCACAGAAAGAAGCGGAGCATGGGTGCAACAAAAGCAATGGTGACACCCACATTGCACCAAATGTCTAATTTGCATATTAATAAAAGTATCATAGCTTGGGAATAGAGTATTTTAATCAGGTAAACTACAGCTATGTGTCTATGCAAACAGTTTGACAGGGAGGTCGCTGGTGACAGATTGCCTTTAAAATATAAAAGTAATTATCCTGGATGGAGAATGCGGTAACAGAAAAAAAAAAATATATATATATATCTAAATGGTTGTTTTCGACCCCTCGAAAAAAGTGAATAAAAAGTTATCAAATAGTTGTATGTATCGAAAATGGTACCAATAAAAACGACAGCTTGCCTTCAAAAACAAACCCTCAAAAAGCTATGTAAATGCAAATATATAAAAGTTATTGGGGTCAGAATGCAATATTTATTTTTTCTTCAAAGTAGTAAAACTTTGTATATAACTTTGTTGTAAACTGATTGTGCTGACAATTGTACAGCACAGTGAAAGCAGTACAAGCAAGACTCAAAAGACAATGGCAGAATTGCGTTATCTTTTCCAATTTTACCTCACAAAGATTTTTTGGGATACAACATATGTTAAGTTAACCCCTTAAGTACCGGGCCCATTTTTGGTTTTACATTTTCATTTTTTCCTCCCATAGCCTATAACTTTTTTATTTTTCGGTTCACATAGCCATATGTGGGCTTATTTTTTGCGGGACAAGATGCATTTTTTAATGGTGCCATTTACTTTAACATGTCTTTTATTGGAAAATGGGAAGAAAAAAAATATTCGTGGGGTTAAATTAAAACAAAATTCAACATAATTCCACTAAGGTTTTTGACATTACGGCATTCACTGTGCACTAAAAATGAGATGACGCCCTTATTCTGCGGCTTAATGCGAATCCAGCGACACCAAACTTGTGTAATTTTTTTATTTACTGAAAAAAAAAAACTTCACAAAAATCAAACTTTTCTTTGCATCACCATTTTCTGACAGAAATTTTGTGAAATCATTTCAAAAGTTCTGACTTTTTTGGACGCGGAAATACTTAATATATTTATTAAGATCTATTAGGATGAATAGGATTTTTACACTCTCCATTCTGAGCTAGGCATCGTGCATAGCTCAGTATGGAGAAAGCCATGGCAGGCCTGGAGCGCTTCAGCAGTGTTCAGGCTGCCATGGCAACCGATCGGAGCCCCACAATTTCACTCCTGGGGCTCGCATCAGAAGGCAGAGGAATCAGTGTTGATCGCGGGACCTGAGGGGTTAAATTACGGGGCTGCACAATTGCTGCTCCCTGTCATTGCGACTGAGTGCCTGCTGTACGATACAGTTGGAACCCACTGGTTCATCATGGTGGATGAAGGGGTTAAATGGTTGCATTAAAAAAATGCAACTCATCCTGCAAAAAACAAGTCTCCAAACAGCTATGTGAAAAGGAAAACAAAAAAGCTTTGGCTCTCAAAAAACTAAAATGAAAAAAATAAAATAAAATATATACCTGTTTAGTCCACCTGCCTAATACTTATGCTCTGTTCTCCTGGTTCCGACCTGTAACTCTTGTCCTGCTACGGTCGAGCAGGCGCAGTTACTTCCTCTCTTGCCGGATGAAGTCGCTGAGCAGCAATGTGAGCGCTTACTGACACGAGCATTTGTCTTCACGTTGTTTGGGAGCAGGAACTGTTCAAGGTATCGCATGGGGGAGATTTATCAAAACTGGTGTAAAGGAAAACTGGCTTAGTTGCCCATAGCAACCAATCAGATCAATCCTTTCAATTTTCAAAAGATGTCTGAAAAATAAAAGGTAAAATCTGATTTGCTATGGACAACTAAGCCAGTTTTCCTTTAAACAAGTTTTAAATCTCCCCCATTATCTTTACAATAGTTGAGATGCAGGGGAATTACAGCGATGTGCGCAGCCAATGAAGTAGAGGCTGCAGCAGTGCAGCAAAGGTTTGTGGGGATTGTAGTTTCAGGACCTTGTTTCTGGTCAGGTGGTGCCAGGCGCCACAGCCATGACAGTCTGGAACTGAATGGGATTCCTGCAAGAGCTAACAGAGTGAACAGAAGGGTACAGGGGATCCAATAATCAGGTGAGGGATCATACAGTACAGTCAATATATATGGCAACCAATCAGACTCCACCTTTCATTTTTTAAAAGGAGCTGTGAAAAATGAAAGGTGGAATCTGATTGGTTGCTATGGGGAACTAAGCCAGTTCTACTTTACAGCAGTTTGATAAATGACCTCAATAGTTTTGAAAAATAGGCAATGTAACCAGAAAACCCCTTTAAAGGGGAAACGTGACTATAGTACTTATAATACCCCTGTAATGGCGTCCCCTATCAGGCTCTAACAAACATGACACCACAGCGGTCCCCACAACAATGCCAAATACTTTACCTATAGACAGGAACCAGCCACAGTGCCAGATACAGTCTGCACATATTAGAGCCAGGCGCAGTGTCCCCAACAGTGGCAGATAAAACCTCCATACCAGAGCCAGTATTAGAACCAAACGCCATCACTTATACACCTGCATACGGATATATTACATTTCTAGTGACATACGTGTATATATACATGTATATATAGCCGGATGTCACTGCGCGCATGCGCTGAATTTCAGTAGCGGACAGTAATCGCTAAATCCCCTGCACTGTAAAGATCACCCGCTGTCAGGTCACGTGACTTCCGCAGCCGCGGGATCTTGTCGGAGATTCGGGCAGTGCTGAATGCCCTGCTTTTCCGGGCTGTGGTGAAGCATATGCGGCGCATGAAATTTAGGGACAACCATAATTGATCTGCAGCTATAACACTCTACTGGCTACAGCCTTTCATGCTGTAACAGTCATGTGATCAGTTACAGCTGGATAACATTGATCACATGACAGGAAGTGCCTAGAGAGGAAAAAAAAAATCACCTCTGCACTTTACTGACTGATCACATGACCATGACTTCATCTAAGGTCCTGTAATCACTAGGATGAGACATCTACAGATAAGTTAGTGTGAATCGTATTTATTGTCGTTCTATTTGGTGATAGTGAGTGTAATAATGTACATGTGTATATACTGTGTCTAGCAGGGCTTATGCACAAGAACATATTTTTTTTTTACTTACTGTTTTTTTTTGTGTGGCCCATATGCAGAACCATTCACTTCATTTGGGCTGCAAAAACCAAACGGAAATGACTCCGTGTGCATTCCGTTTCCATATGTCCGTATGGCCATTCCACAAAATACGGAATGCACGTGGCTGTTATCCGTGTTTTTCAGATCCGCAATTTACGGACTGCAAAACATCCAATAGTTGTGTGCATGAGCCCTAAATATGTGTATAGTTTCATTGCCATCATTTTTATTGTGCGCTAACTGCCAGATACCCCTTTCTATCATGAAGACGTCTCCCTGCAGAACCCCTAATAACATGGATCAGTCTCCCTGCAGAACCCCTAAAAACATGGATCAGTCTCCCTGCAGAACCCCTAAAAACATGGATCAGTCTCCCTGCAGAACCCCTAATAACATGGATCAGTCTCCCTGCAGAACCCCTAATAACATGGCTCAGTCTCCCTGCAGAACCCCTAATAACATGGCTCAGTCTCCCTGCAGAACCCCTAATAACATGGATCAGTCTCCCTGCATAACCCCTAATAACATGGATCAGTCTCCCTGCAGAACCCCTAATAACATGGATCAGTCTCCCTGCAGAACCTCTAAAAACATGGATCAGTCTCCCTGCAGAACCCCTAGTAATGTAGATCAGTCTCCCTGCAGAACCCCTAATAACATGGATCAGTCTCCCTGCAGAACCCCTAGTAATGTAGATCAGTCTCCCTGCAGAACCCCTAATAACATTGATCAGTCTCCCTGCAGAACCCCTAGTAATGTAGATCAGTCTCCCTGCAGAACCCCTAATAACATGGATCAGTCTCCCTGCAGAACCCCTAAGAACATGGATCAGTCTCCCTGCAGAACCCCTAAGAACATGGCTCAGTCTCCCTGCATAACCCCTAAAAGCATGAATTAGTCTCCCTGCAAAACCCCTAACCACATGGTTCAGTCTCCCTGCAGAACCCCTAAAAACACGGATCAGTCTCCCTGCAGAATCCCTAACCACATGGTTCAGTCTCCCTGCAGAACCCCTAATAACATGGTTTAGTCTCCCTGCAGAACCCCTAATAACATGGATCAGTCTCCCTGCAAAACCCCTAATAACATGGATCAGTCTCCCTGCAGAACCCCTAAAAACATGGATCAGTCTCCCTGCAGAAACCCTAGTAACATGGATCAGTCTCCCTGCATAACCCCTAATAACATGGATCAGTCACCCTGCAGAACCGCTAAAAACATGGATCATTCTCCCTGCAGAACCCCTAATAACATGGTTCAGTCTCCCTGCAGAACTCCTAACCACATGGTTCAGTCTCCCTGCAGAACCCCTAAAAACATGGATCAGTCTCCCTGCAGAACCCCTAATAACATGAATCAGTCTCCCTGCAGAACCCCTAATAACATGAATCAGTCTCCCTGCAGAACCCCTAATAACACGAATCAGTCACCCTGCAGAATCCCTAATAACATGGATCAGTCTCCCTGCAGAACCCCTAATAACATGGATCAGTCTCCCTGCAGAACCCCTAGTGACATGGAACAGTCTCCCTGCATAACCCCTAATAGCATGGATCAGTCTCCCTGCAGAACCCCTAGTAATGTAGATCAGTCTCCCTGCAGAACCCCTAATTACATGGATCAGTCTCCCTGCAGAACCCCTAGTAACATGGATCAGTCTCCCTGCAGAACCCTTAATAACATGGAGACGTCTCCCTGCAGAACCTCTAAAAACATGGATCAGTCTCCCTGCAGAACCCCTAGTAATGTAGATCAGTCTCCCTGCAGAACCCCTAATAACATGGATCAGTCTCCCTGCAGAACCCCTAGTAATGTAGATCAGTCTCCCTGCAGAACCCCTAATAACATGGATCAGTCTCCCTGCAGAAGCCCTAGTAATGTAGATCAGTCTCCCTGCAGAACCCCTAATAACATGGATCAGTGTCCCTGCAGAACCCCTAAGAACATGGATCAGTTTCCCTGCAGAACCCCTAAGAACATGGCTCAGTCTCCCTGCATAACCCCTAAAAGCATGAATTAGTCTCCCTGCAAAACCCCTAACCACATGGTTCAGTCTCCCTGCAGAACCCCTAAAAACATGGATCAGTCTCCCTGCAGAACCCCTAACCACATGGTTCAGTCTCCCTGCAGAACCCCTAATAACATGGTTTAGTCTCCCTGCAGAACCCCTAATAACATGGCTCAGTCTCCCTGCAGAACCCCTAATAACATGGTTTAGTCTCCCTGCAGAACCCCTAATAACATGGATCAGTCTCTCTGCATAACCCCTAATAACATGGATCAGTCTCCCTGCAGAACCCCAAATAACATGGATCAGTCTCCCTGCAGAACCCCTAATAATATGGATCAGTCTCCCTGCAGAACCCCTAATAACATGGATCAGTCTCCCTGCAGAACCCCTAATAACATGGATCAGTCTCCCTGCAGAACCTCTAGTAACATGGATCAGTCTCCCTGCATAACCCCTAATAGCATGGATCAGTCTCCCTGCAGAACCCCTAGTAATGTAGATCAGTCTCCCTGCAGAACCCCTAATTACATGGATCAGTCTCCCTGCAGAACCCCTAGTAACATGGATCAGTCTCCCTGCAGAACCCCTAATAACATGGATCAGTCTCCCTGCAGAACCTCTAAAAACATGGATCAGTCTCCCTGCAGAACCCCTAGTAATGTAGATCAGTCTCCCTGCAGAACCCCTAATAACATGGATCAGTCTCCCTGCAGAACCCCTAGTAATGTAGATCAGTCTCCCTGCAGAACCCCTAATAACATTGATCAGTCTCCCTGCAGAACCCCTAGTAATGTAGATCAGTCTCCCTGCAGAACCCCTAATAACATGGATCAGTCTCCCTGCAGAACCCCTAGGAACATGGATCAGTCTCCCTGCAGAACCCCTAAGAACATGGCTCAGTCTCCCTGCATAACCCCTAAAAGCATGAATTAGTCTCCCTGCAAAACCCCTAACCACATGGTTCAGTCTCCCTGCAGAACCCCTAAAAACACGGATCAGTCTCCCTGCAGAACCCCTAACCACATGGTTCAGTCTCCCTGCAGAACCCCTAATAACATGGTTTAGTCTCCCTGCAGAACCCCTAATAACATGGATCAGTCTCCCTGCAGAACCCCTAATAACATGGATCAGTCACCCTGCAGAACCCTTATTAATGTAGATCAGTCTCCCTGCAGAACCCCTAATTAAATGGATCAGTCTCCCTGCAGAACCCCTAGTAATGTAGATCAGTCTCCCTGCAGAACCCCTAATAACATGGATCAGTCTCCCTGCAGACCTCCTAATAACATGGATCAGTCTCCCTGCAGAACCCCTAATAACATGGATCAGTCTCCCTGCAGAACCCCTAAAAACATGGCTCAGTCTCCCTGCATAACCCCTAAAAGCATGAATTAGTCTCCCTGCAAAACCCCTAACCATATGGTTCAGTCTCCCTGCAGAACCCCTAAAAACATGGATCAGTCCCCCTGCAGAACCCCTAAAAACATGGATCAGTCCCCCTGCAGAACCCCTAAAAACATGGATCAGTCCCCCTGCAGAACCCCTAATAACATGGTTCAGTCTCCCTGCAGAACCCCTAACCACATGGTTCAGTCTCCCTGCAGAACCCCTAATAACATGGTTTAGTCTCCCTGCAGAACCCCTAATAACATGGATCAGTCTCCCTGCCGAACCCCTAATAACATGGATCAGTCTCCCTGCCGAACCCCTAATAACATGGATCAGTCTCCAGGCAGAACTGCTAATAACATGGATCAGTCTCCCTGCAGAACCCCTAATAACATGTATCAGTCTCCCTGCAGAACCCCTAATAACATGGAGAAGTCTCCCTGCAGAACACCTAATAACATGCATCAGTCTCCCTGCAGAACCCCTAATAACATTAAGAAGTCTCCCTGCAAAACCCCTAATAACATTACGAAGTCTCCCTGCAGAACCCCTAATAACATGCATCAGTCTCTCTGCAGAATCCCTAATAACATAGATCAGTCTCTCTGCAGAATCCCTAATAACATAGATCAGTCTCCCTACAGAACCCCTAATAACATGGCTCAGTCTCCCTCAGAACCCCTAAAAACATGGATCAGTCTCCCTGCAGAACCGCTAAAAACATGGATCATTCTCCCTGCAGAACCCCTAATAACATGGTTCAGTCTCCCTGCAGAACTCCTAACCACATGGTTCAGTCTCCCTGCAGAACCCCTAAAAACATGGATCAGTCTCCCTGCAGAACCCCTAATAACATGAATCAGTCTCCCTGCAGAACCCCTAATAACATGAATCAGTCTCCCTGCAGAACCCCTAATAACATGGATCAGTCTCCCTGCAGAACCCCTAGTAACATGGATCAGTCTCCCTGCATAACCCCTAATAGCATGGATCAGTCTCCCTGCAGAACCCCTAGTAATGTAGATCAGTCTCCCTGCAGAACCCCTAATTACATGGATCAGTCTCCCTGCAGAACCCCTAGTAACATGGATCAGTCTCCCTGCAGAACCCCTAATAACATGGATCAGTCTCCCTGCAGAACCTCTAAAAACATGGATCAGTCTCCCTGCAGAACCCCTAGTAATGTAGATCAGTCTCCCTGCAGAACCCCTAATAACATGGATCAGTCTCACTGCAGAACCCCTAGTAATGTAGATCAGTCTCCCTGCAGAACCCCTAATAACATGGATCAGTGTCCCTGCATAACCCCTAAAAGCATGAATTAGTCTCCCTGCAAAACCCCTAACCACATGGTTCAGTCTCCCTGCAGAACCCCTAAAAACATGGATCAGTCTCCCTGCAGAACCCCTAACCACATGGTTCAGTCTCCCTGCAGAACCCCTAATAACATGGTTTAGTCTCCCTGCAGAACCCCTAATAACATGGATCAGTCTCCCTGCAGAACCCCTAAAAACATGGATCAGTCTCCCTGCAAAAACCCTAGTAACATGGATCAGTCTCCCTGCATAACCCCTAATAACATGGATCAGTCACCCTGCAGAACCCTTAGTAATGTAGATCAGTCTCCCTGCAGAACCCCTAAAACATGGATCAGTCTCCCTGCAGACCTCCTAATAACATGGATCAGTCTCCCTGCAGAACCCCTAAAAACATGGCTCAGTCTCCCTGCATAACCCCTAAAAGCATGAATTAGTCTCCCTGCAAAACCCCTAACCACATGGTTCAGTCTCCCTGCAGAACCCCTAAAAACATGGATCAGTCTCCCTCAGAATCCCTAAAAACATGGATCAGTCCCCCTGCAGAACCCCTAATAACATGGTTCAGTCTCTCTGCAGAACCCCTAACCACATGGTTCAGCCTCCCTGCAGAACCCCATATAACATGGTTTAGTCTCCCTGCAGAACCCCTAATAACATGGATCAGTCTCCCTGCCGAACCCCTAATAACATGGATCAGTCTCCCTGCCGAACCCCTAATAACATGGATCAGTCTCCAGGCAGAACTGCTAATAACATGGATCAGTCTCCCTGCAGAACCCCTAATAACATGTATCAGTCTCCCTGCAGAACCCTAATAACATGGAGAAGTCTCCCTGCAGAACCCCTAATAACATGCATCAGTCTCCCTGCAGAACCCCTAATAACATTAAGAAGTCTCCCTGCAGAACCGCTAATAACATTACGAAGTCTCCCTGCAGAACCCCTAATAACATGCATCAGTCTCTCTGCAGAATCCCTAATAACATAGATCAGTCTCCCTACAGAACCCCTAATAACATGGCTCAGTCTCCCTCAGAACCACTAAAAACATGGATCAGTCTCCCTGCAGAACCCCTAACCACATGGTTCAGTCTCCCTGCAGAACCGCTAAAAACATGGATCATTCTCCCTGCAGAACCCAAAATAACATGGTTCAGTCTCCCTGCAGAACTCCTAACCACATGGTTCAGTCTCCCTGCATAACCCCTAAAAACATGGATCAGTCTCCCTGCAGAACCCCTAATAACATGAATCAGTCTCCCTGCAGAACCCCTAATAACATGAATCAGTCTCCCTGCAGAACCCCTAATAACACGAATCAGTCTCCCTGCAGAATCCCTAGTAATGTAGATCAGTCTCCCTGCAAAATCCCTAATAACATGGATCAGTCTCCCTGCAGAACCCCTAATAACATGGATCAGTCTCCCTGCAGAACCCCTAATAACATTAAGAAGTCTCCCTGCAGAACCCTTAATAACATTAAGAAGTCTCCCTGCAGAACCCCTAACCACATGGATCAGTCTCCCTGCAGAACCCCTAATAACATTGATCAGTCTCCTGCAGAACCCCTAATAACATGCATCAGTCTCCCTGCAGAACCCCTAATAACATGCATCAGTCACCCTGCAGAACCCCTAATAACATTAAGAAGTCTCCCTGCAGAACCCCTAATAACATGGATCAGTCTCCCTGCAGAATCCCTAATAACATGGATCAGTCTCCCTGCATAACCCCTAATAACATGGATCAGTCTCCCTGCATAACCCCTAATAACATGGATCAGTCTCCCTGCATAACCCCTAATAACATGGATCAGTCTCCCTGCAGAACCCCTAATAACATGAATCAGTCTCCCTGCAGAACCCCTAATAACATGAATCAGTCTCCCTGAAGAACCCCTAATAACATGGGTCAGTCTCCCTGCAGAACCCCTTATAACATGGGTCAGTCTCCCTGCAGAACCCCTTATAACATGGGTCTGTCTCCCTGCAGAACCCCTTATAACATGGATCAGTCTCCCTGCAGAACCTCTAATAACATGGATCAGTCCCCCTGCAGAACCCCTATTATAGTAGAGTCTCCCTGCAGAACACCTAGTTATTTCTTCCTGCAGAACACCTAGTAATGTAGATCAGTCTCCCTGCAGAGCCCCTACTATAGTGGATCAGTCTCCCTGTAGAACCCCAAGTAATATAGATCAGTCTCCCTTCAGAACCCTGTCTATAGTGGATCACTCTCCCTGCAAATCTCCTAGTAATGTGGATTAGTCTGCCTTCAGAACCACTAATAACATGGATCAGTCTCCCTGCAGAACCCCTAATAACATGGTTCAGTCTCCCTGCAGAACCCCTAATAACATGGTTCAGTCTCCCTGCAGAACCCCTAATAAACATGGTTCAGTCTCCCTGCAGAACCCCTAATAAACATGGTTCAGTCTCCCTGCAGAACCCCTAATAAACATGGTTCAGTCTCCCTGCAGAACCCCTAATAACTGGCGTGGATCAATCTCCAGGCAGAACAACTAATAACATGGATCAGTTTTTCTGCAGAACCCCTACTGACGTGGACCAGTCTCCTTGCAGAACCCCTAATAACATGGCTCAGTCTCCCTGCAGAACCCCTACTATAGTGGACCAGTCTCCCTGCAGCACCCCTAATAACATGGCTCAGTCTCCCTGCAGAACCCCTACTATAGTGGATCATTCTTCCTGCAGAACCCCTAATAACTTGGCTCAGTCTTCCTGCAGAACCCCTACTATAGTGGATCAGTCTTCATGCAGAACCCCTACTATAGCGGATCAGTCCCCCTGCTGAACTTCTACTATTGTGGATCAGTATCCCTTCTGAACCCCTACTATTGTGGATCAGTCTCCCTGCTGAACCCCTACTATATTGGATCAGTCTCCCTATATAACCCAAGGTAATATAGATCGGTCTCCATTCAGAACCCCTAGTAATGTAGATCAGTCTCCCTGCAAAACCCCTACTATAGTGGATCACTCTCCCTGCAAATCCCCTAGTAATGTGGATCAGTCTCCCTGCCGAACCCCTAATAACATGGATCAGTCTCCAGGCAGAACTGCTAATAACATGGAGAAGTCTCCCTGCAGAACCCCTAATAACATCCATCAGTCTCCCTGCAGAACCCCTAATAACATTAAGAAGTCTCCCTGCAGAACCCCTAATAACATTACGAAGTCTCCCTGCAGAACCCCTAATAACATGCATCAGTCTCTCTGCAGAATCCCTAATAACATAGATCAGTCTCCCTACAGAACCCCTAATAACATGGCTCAGTCTCCCTCAGAACCCCTAAAAACATGGATCAGTCTCCCTGTAGAACCCCTAACCACATGGTTCAGTCTCCCTGCAGAACCGCTAAAAACATGGATCATTCTCCCTGCAGAACCCCTAATAACATGGTTCAGTCTCCCTGCAGAACTCCTAACCACATGGTTCAGTCTCCCTGCAGAACCCCTAAAAACATGGATCAGTCTCCCTGCAGAACCCCTAATAACATGAATCAGTCTCCCTGCAGAACCCCTACTATAGTGGATCACTCTCCCTGCAAATCCCCTAGTAATGTGGAACAGTCTCAAAGCAGAACCCCTAATAACATGGATCAGACTACTTTCACATCTGTGTTTCCTTTTTGGTTTTGAGATCTGGCACTGGGTTTCAAAGCCAGAGGAAAACGCTTCAGTTTTGTCCCCATTTATTGTCAATGGAGACAAAAAAACTGAACAAACCGGAATGGAGTGTACCAGAATGCATTATGTTCCGTTTTGTTGCATTCCCATGCCGGACACAAAACCCCTGCAAGCAGTGTTTTTGTGTGCAACATGGGATACTGATCAAAACTGATCTGGCATGAAACACGTTGTAAGTCAATGGTGCCAGATTTGTTTTTTTCAGACACGTGCCAGATCTGTCTTGTTCATTTTGTAAATAATACAACTGTATCCGTTCTGAACGGATGCAGACGGTTGTTTTATTGTTCGGATGCTTTCTGCTGATCCCCGCCGTATCCAGCAAAAACGCAGATGTGAAAGTAGCCTTAGTCTACCTGTGGAACCTCTATTAACATGGATCAGTCTCCCTGCAGAACTCCTAGTAATGTAGATCAGTCTCCCTGCAGAATCCCAAGTAACATGGATCAGTCTCCCTGCAGAACCCCTAGTAACATGGATCAGTCTCCCTGCAGAATCCCTACTAACATGGATCAGTCTCCCTGCAGAAACCCCTAGTAACATGGATCAGTCTCCCTGCAGAATCCCAAGTAACATGGATCAGGCTCCCTGCAGAATCCCAAGTAACATGGATCAGTCTCCCTGCAAAATCCCAAGTAACATGGATCAGTCTCCCTGCAAAATCCCAAGTAACATGGATCAGTCTCCCTGCAAAATCCCAAGTAACATGGATTAGTCTCCCTGCAGAATCCCAAGTAACATGGATCGGTCTCTCTGCAGAATCCCAAGTAACATGGATCAGTCTCGCTGCAGAATCCCAAGTAACATGGATCAGTCTCCCTGCAGAATCCCAAGTAACATGGATCAGTCTCCATGTAGAATCCCAAGTAACATGGATCGGTCTCCCTGCAGAATCCCAAGTAAAATGGATCGGTCTCCCTGCAGAATCCCAAGTAACATGGATCAGTCTCCCTGCAGAATCCCAAGTAACATGGATCGGTCGCTCTGCAGAATCCCAAGTAACATGGATCAGTCTCTCTACAGAATCCCAAGTAACATGGATCGGTCTCTCTGCAGAAACCCCTACTAACATGGATCAGTCTCCCTGCAGAATCCCAAGTAACATGGATCAGTCTCCCTGCAGAATCCCAAGTAACATGGATCAGTCTCCCTGTAGAATCCCAAGTAACATGGATAAGTCTCCCTGCAGAATCCCAAGTAACATGGATCAAGTCTCCCTGCAGAATCCCAAGTAACATGGATCGGTCTCCCTGCAGAATCCCAAGTAACATGGATCGGTCTCCCTGCAGAATCCCAAGTAACATGGATCAGTCTCCCTGCAGAATCCCAAGTAACATGGATCAGTCTCCCTGCAGAACCCCTAGTAACATGGATCAGTCTCCCTGCAGAATCCCAAGTAACATGGATCAGTCTCCCTGCAGAATCCCAAGTAACATGGATCGGTCTCCCTGCAGAATCCCAAGTAACATGGATCAAGTCTCCCTGCAGAATCCCAAGTAACATGGATCAGTCTCCCTGCAGAATGCCAAGTAACATGGATCAGTCTCCCTGCAGAATCCCATGTAACATGGATCAAGTCTCCCTGCAGAATCCCAAGTAACATGGATCGGTCTCCCTGCAGAATCCCAAGTAACATGGATCGGTCTCCCTGCAGAATCCCAAGTAACATGGATCAGTCTCCCTGCAGAATCCCAAGTAACATGGATCAGTCTCCCTGCAGAACCCCTAGTAACATGGATCAGTCTCCCTGCAGAATCCCAAGTAACATGGATCAGTCTCCCTGCAGAATCCCAAGTAACATGGATCGGTCTCTCTGCAGAATCCCAAGTAACATGGATCGGTCTCTCTGCAGAATCCCAAGTAACATGGATCAGTCTCCCTGCAGAATCCCAAGTAACATGGATCAGTCTCCCTGCAGAATTCCAAGTAACATGGATCGGTCGCTCTGCAGAATCCCAAGTAACATGGATCAGTCTCTCTACAGAATCCCAAGTAACATGGATCGGTCTCTCTGCAGAAACCCCTACTAACATGGATCAGTCTCCCTGCAGAATCCCAAGTAACATGGATCGGTCTCTCTGCAGAAACCCCTACTAACATGGATCAGTCTCCCTGCAGAATCCCAAGTAACATGGATCGGTCTCTCTGCAGAAACCCCTACTAACATGGATCAGTCTCCCTGCAGAATCCCAAGTAACATGGATCAGTCTCTCTGCAGAACCCCTAGTAACATGAATCAGTCTCCCTGCAGAATCCCTACTAACATGGATCAGTCTCCCTGCAGAATCCCAAGTAACATGGATCGGTCTCCCTGCAGAATCCCAAGTAACATGGATCAGTCTCCCTGCAGAATCCCAAGTAACATGGATCGGTCTCCCTGCAGAATCCCAAGTAACATGGATCGGTCTCTCTGCAGAATCCCAAGTAACATGGATCAGTCTCCCTGCAGAATCCCAAGTAACATGGATCGGTCTCCCTGCAGAATCCCAAGTAACATGGATCAGTCTCCCTGCAGAATCCCAAGTAACTGTAATGACCGGCATCACGCACAGGGAGGAAAACAGGGAAAGCCCTGCCTAAGGGAGAGGGAAAGGTGGTGACCCCTAACTCACCTTGCGGCTGGCACCTGACTGCCCTGACGTTCCTAGACGGGTTCCTCACCCGTGCGGCGATCACGTGCCTAAACCCTGGCTTTCCCTGAAATGAGCCCTAGATAGTGAACTGGCTGGTGGGATCGCTAGTCCTCACCACTGCACTAAGAGGGAAACACCAGGGAGAGGACAGACAAACACAGACAAACACAAACACCCAGGTGGACGACAACAACTGTCCACAAAGGTCCAACAGGGATCCGGAGGGTAGCGTTCTGAATCAACAGTCAGAGAACGCAGCAACACAGCTCCAGTGGGTCAGGATAGATGTCCAGGCAGGAAGCTCTATCTCTGGCAACCAGAGAAGTGTGAGAGAGGAATATAAGGAGGTTTGGGAGTGCTGGACAAGGAACAGCTGAGGAGAAGGAGCTACGGATCCCTGAGTGAGCCAAAAGGGTTTGCAAAGCAAACCCAGAAAGCTACCATAAGGAAAACAGCCCTATCTTAAATAGAGCGTGCAGCCAACCGCTGCGACTTCCTGACCCCGGGTATAACGGAGTCAGGCGTGGTTCTCGATACCCTCGTGACAATACCCCCCTCTCTACGAGGGGCCTCCGGACACTCAGGACCAGGTCTCTCAGGATGAGAGGCATGAAAAACCCGAACTAACCTGTCGGTGTTTACCTCAGACGCAGGAACCCACATTCTTTCCTCGGGACTGTAACCTCTCCAATGCACCAGATATTGAAGAGAGCGGCGGACCCGACGAGAATTAACAATTTTGGATATCTGAAATTCTAGATTACCATCCACGACAACAGGAGGGGGTGGCAGCGGTGATGGTTCTAGAGGTGGAACATATTTTTTGAGTAACGACTTATGAAAAACATTATGAATTTTAAAAGTCTGAGGTAACTCCAGGCGAAAAGCCACGGGGTTGATGATGGCTACAATTTTGTAAGGGCCAATAAACCTAGGACCCAGTTTCCAAGAGGGAACCTTCAATTTAATATTCCTAGTAGACAACCACACATAGTCATTCACTCCTAGGTCCGGACCTGGCGACCGTCTCTTATCAGCCATGCATTTGTATTTACCTCCCATATTTTTCAAGTTAGCTTGCACCTTCTGCCATACCGATGAAAGGGATGACGAAAAACGTTCCTCTTCGGGAACCCCAGAAGACCCCCCCTCTTTGAAAGTACAGAATTGGGGATGAAAACCATATGCACCAAGAAATGGTGACTTGCCAGTGGATTCCTGACGACGATTATTTATGGCAAACTCAGCTAACGGTAAATATGATGACCACAACTCTTGGTTTTCAGACACAAAACATCTTAGATATGTCTCAAGGTTTTGGTTGGTTCGCTCAGTCTGTCCATTCGACTGAGGATGGAAAGCTGAAGAAAAGGACAAGTGTACCCCCAAACGGGAACAAAAAGCTTTCCAAAATTTAGAAATAAACTGGGTACCCCGATCCGAAACAACATCGGAGGGGACCCCGTGAAGCTTCACGATTTCACTGACGAATACCTGAGCAAGAGTCTTAGCATTAGGTAGTGCGGGTAACGCAATGAAGTGTACCATTTTGCTAAACCTGTCCACTACTACCAAAATCACTGTTTTACCCGCAGACAAAGGTAAGTCAGTGATTGACAGATATGTCCACGGTCTATTGGGAATGACGAGTGGTAATAGAGACCCTGCAGGACGTGTATGTGAAACTTTTGCGCACGCACAGGTAGAACAAGAAGACACAAAATCCAATACATCCTGACGCAACCATGGCCACCAAAAACGACGAGACAATAGCTCCAAGGTTGCTTTACTACCCGGGTGCCCAGCAAGTGCCAAATTATTTTGTTCCTTTAATAATTCGAAACGTAGGTTCAACGGTACAAACAATTTCTCTGAGGGGCAAGAGACCGGGGCGTCCCCCTGGGCCTCTAACACCTTCCCCTCCAAAACAGAGTGTACCGCAGAGACAACCACTCCTCTTTGTAGAATGGGCACCGGATCACTCACATTACTCCCTCCAGGGAAACAACAAGATAGTGCATCAGCCTTGGTGTTCTTTGCCTCAGGACGATAGGTAATAACCACCAAGCCTGTCTAGGGGTGAGACGCTTAGCTGATTCGAGGTACAGGAGATTTTTGTGGTCTGTAATCACAGTGACGGGGTGGACTGCCCCCTCTAAGAAGTGGCGCCACTCCTCAAACGCAAGTTTAATAGCTAATAGTTCCCTATTGCCAATATCGTAGTTCTTTTCTGCTGCAGATAGTTTTTTCGAAAAGAAAGCACAAGGACGCCATTTGCCAGGAGACGGACCCTGAGACAGCACCGCCCCCACTCCCACCTCTGACTCATCGACTTCAACAATAAAAGGCTGAGAGACATCAGGTTGGACTAGTACAGGTGCTGAGGTAAACCTCTCTTTTAGAGAGGAAAAAGCAACTTTAGCGGCGTCAGACCATTTAGAAAAATCAGTCCCCTTCCTAGTCATGTCAGTAAGCGGTTTTACAATAAGTGAATAATTTTTAATGAATTTCCTATAGAAATTCGTGAAGCCCAAGAACCGTTGTAGTGCTTTGAGGTTCTCAGGAAGATCCCAATCTAAAATTGCCTGGACCTTCCTAGGATCCATACGGAAACCTGAAGCAGATAAAAAATAACCCAGGAATTGTATTTCCTGAACGGCGAAGACACATTTTTCAATCTTAGCATATAATTCATTCGTCCGTAGGACCTGCAGTACTTGTCTGACATGCTCCTCATGTGTTCTCAGATCAGACGAATAAATTAAAATATCATCTAGGTATATTACCACAAACCTGCCGATTAGATGACTAAAAATGTCATTAACGAAATGTTGAAAGACGGCAGGAGCATTGGTCAGACCGAAAGGCATAACTAGATTTTCATAATGCCCCTCAGGGGTGTTAAACGCTGTCTTCCACTCATCCCCCTCCTTAATACGAATCAGATTGTAGGCCCCCCTAAGATCAAGTTTGGAGAACCACCTAGCACCCGCAATCTGATTAAACAGGTCAGGAATGAGAGGAAGAGGGTATGGGTCTCGGATGGTTATCCGATTTAATTCGCGAAAATCTAAGCAAGGACGCAGGCCCCCATCTTTCTTTTTAACGAAGAAAAACCCTGCAGCCATGGGTGAAGAAGAGGGCCTGATGTGTCCCTTAGCCAAGCTCTCGGAGATATAATCTTTCATGGCTTGTCTCTCTGGACCCGAAAGATTATATAACCTGGTCTTGGGTAATTTTGCGCCGGGAATAAGGTTAACCGGGCAATCATAAGGACGATGAGGTGGTAACTTCTGACAACCCTTTTCAGAAAAAACATCCTCAAAATCCGAAATAAATGTAGGTAGGGTAGTTATGGAGGCAACTAAGCAATTGCTATTTAAGCAATTTTCTCTGCACTGCTCACTCCACTCCAATATCTCCCTGGCCTGCCAATCCACTACTGGATTGTGCGCTACCAACCAGGGAAGACCCAGCACCACCGGAGTGGGAAGCCCCTCCAGAACATAACCTGAAAGCATCTCGTTATGGTGGTCCCCTACCCGAAGGTGTATATTATGAACAATGTGGGTGAGGTTTCTCTGAGACAGGGGAGCAGAATCAATAGCGAATATGGGAATGGGTCTCTGTAACGTACAGAGAGACAAACCCAAAGTGCGGGCAAAATGGGCATCTATCAAATTTACCCCTGCTCCACTGTCTAAAAAGAAAGAAATAGTCTCCGTCTTATCACCAAAAATAACCGCTGGCAACACAAATTGCTATGTACGTATGGAGGAGACGTTTTCCCCCCGGCTGACATCCTCCACACAGCCTGGGGTTAGTAGTTTTTCCGACGGTCTTTTGTTTCTGAGGAAAGAAGGACAGACATTAATGAAATGACCCCTCTCCCCACAAAAAAAACAAACCCCACGCCTACGGCGAGCCTCAGGAGGACGGACCTGACGAGTAGTTCCTCCTAGCTGCATAGGCTCGTCTAAGTCCGTACAGACTAACTGCTGCTTGAGAGGAGTTACCAATTTCTCTGGTTCTTTCAACCTGTCCCTAAGGCGTCTCTCTATACGGATAGAAAGGGACATAACCGCATCAAGGGAAAAGGGGGTCTCATATAATTCAAGCGCATCCTTAACCCTTTCGGATAACCCAGAGCAGAACTGACTCCTGAGAGCCGGGTCGTTCCATTGGGTATCCGTAGCCCACCTACGGAATTCAGAGCAATATCCTCTACCGGCCGTTCTCCTTGTAAGAGTCTCCATAATCTTGATTCAGCCAGTGCTACTCGGTCAGGGTCGTCAAATATGAGACCCAAGGCCCCGAAAAACTCATCCACTGACCGAAGAGCCTGGGAATCAGTAGGTAAAGAGAACGCCCAGGACTGCGGGTCCCCCTGCAGCAGGGAAATAACAACCCCCACCCGCTGATCTTCATTACCAGAGGAGTGAGGGCACAGTTTAAAATATAACTTACAGGCCTCACAGAATGCCAAAAACTTGTCCCTTCCCCCAGAAAATCTGTCAGGGAGAGGGACCTTGGGTTCCACAACAACCTGGTTACCAGTAGCAACCGCTGGGCTTGCGGTCAGTTGTAATTGCTGCTGTTGCTGGAGGACCGACGCCTTCAATCCTACCACCTCCAACGACAGGCCATGAAATTGTTTGGACAGAGCAGCAATTGGATCCATACTGGATTCTAAGTAGGTAAAAAAAAATATAATATAAATATATATTTTTTTTATTTATTTTTTAACCTACACAAAATAAGGGCCAGAGATAATGTAATGACCGGCGTCACGCACAGGGAGGAAAACAGGGAAAGCCCTGCCTAAGGGAGAGGGAAAGATGGTGACCCCTAACTCACCTTGCGGCTGGCACCTGACTGCCCTGACGTCCCTAGACGGGTTCCTCACCCGTGCGGCAATCACGTGCCTAAACCCTGGCTTTCCCTGAAATGAGCCCTAGATAGTGAACGGGCCGGTGGGATCGCTAGTCCTCACCACTGCACTAAGAGGGAAACACCAGGGAGAGGACAGACAAACACAGACAAACACAAACACCCAGGTGGACGACAACAACTGTCCACAAAGGTCCAACAGGGATCCGGAGGGTAGCGTTCTGAATCAACAGTCAGAGAACGCAGCAACACAGCTCCAGTGGGTCAGGATAGATGTCCAGGCAGGAAGCTCTATCTTTGGCAACCAGAGAAGTGTGAGAGAGGAATATAAGGAGGTTTGGGAGTGCTGGACAAGGAACAGCTGAGGAGAAGCAGCTACGGATCCCTGAATGAGCCAAAAGGGTTTGCAAAGCAAACCCAGAAAGCTACCATAAGGAAAACAGCCCTATCTTAAATAGAGTGTGCAGCCAACCGCTGCGACTTCCTGACCCCGGGTATAACGGAGTCAGGCGTGGTTCTCGATACCCTCGTGACAGTAACATGGATCGGTCTCCCTACAGAATCCCAAGTAATATGGATCGGTCTCTCTGCAGAATCCCAAGTAACATGGATCAGTCTCTCTACAGAATCCCAAGTAACATGGATCGGTCTCTCTGCAGAATCCCAAGTAACATGGATCAGTCTCCCTGCAGAATCCCAAGTAACATGGATCGGTCTCTCTGCAGAATCCCAAGTAACATGGATCAGTCTCCCTGCAGAAACCCCTACTAACATGGATCAGTCTCCCTGCAGAATCCCAAGTAACATGGATCGGTCTCTCTGCAGAATCCCTGCAGAAACCCCTACTAACATGGATCGGTCTCCCTGCAGAACCCCTACTAACATGGATCGGTCTCCCTGCAGAACCCCTACTAACATGGATCAGTCTCCCTGCAGAATCCCAAGTAACATGGATCGGTCTCTCTGCAGAATCCCAAGTAACATGGATCAGTCTCCCTGCAGAATCCCAAGTAACATGGATCGGTCTCTCTGCAGAACCCCTACTAACATGGATCAGTCTCCCTGCAGAAACCCCTACTAACATGGATCAGTCTCTCTGCAGAACTCGTTCTAACATGGATCAGTCTCCCTGCAGAACCCCTACTAACATGGATCAGTCTCCCTGCAGAACCCCTACTAACATGGATCAGTCTCTCTGCAGAACCCCTACTAACATGGATCGGTCTCTCTGCAGAACCCCTACTAACATGGATCAGTCTCCCTGGAAAGTGGATGCAGAACATCACTGCATGTATACCTAAGGGCTGTTTCACACGAGCGAGTCCATTGCAGGAATCATGCTCCGTGTGTGAGTGTGATCCTCTGCTCTGGACTTGCAGGAGCGCACGGCATTATCATGATTTATAATGCTATGTGTCGCACAGCATTATAAATCATGATAATGCCATACACTCCTGCAAGTCCAGAGCGGAGGATCACACTCACACAGCGTGATCCCCGCAATGGACTCGCTCGTGTGAAACAGCCCTTAGGCCCCTTTCACACGGGCGAGATTTCCGTGCGGGTGCGATGCGTGAGTTGAACGCATTGCACCCGCACTGAATCCTGACCCATTCATTTCTATGGGGCTGTTCACATGAGCGGTGATTTTCACGCAACACTTATGCGTTGCGTGAAAATCGCAGCATGTTCTATATTCTGCGTTTTTCACGTAACGCAGGTCCCATAGAAATGAATGGGGTTGCGTGAAAATCGCAAGCATCCGCAAGCAAGTGCGGATGCGGTGCGATTTTCACGCATGGGTTCTAGGTGACAGTCTATTCACTGTATTATTTTCCCTTATAACATGGTTATAAGGGAAAATAATAGCATTCTGAATACAGAATGCATAGTATAATAGTGCTGGGAGGGTTAAAAAAAATAAAAAAGTTAACTCACCTTATCCCCATGATCGCCTAGTTCCCGGTCGGTCTCTTCTTTAGCTGTGACTAAAGGACCTGTGGTGATGTCAGATCACATGCTCCATCACCATGGTGATGGACCATGTGATTGGAGCATGTGATCTGACATCACCAAAGGTCATTCAGCCCAAGCCCACAGCTAAAGAAGAGACCGACCGGGAACTACACGATCATGGGGATAAGGTGAGTTAACGTTTTTATTTTTTTTTAACCCTTCCAGCGCTATTGTACTATGCATTCTGTATTCAGAATGCTATTATTTTCCCTTATAACCATGTTATAAGGGAAAATAATAGAATCTTCAGAACATCAATCCCAAGCCCGAACTTCTTTGAAGAAGTTCGGGTTTGGGTACCAAACATGCGCGATTTTTCTCACGCGAGTGCAAAACGCATTACAATGTTTTGCACTCGCGCGGAAAAATCGCGGGTGTTTCCGCAACGCACCCGCACATTTTTCCGCAACGCCCGTGTGAAACCAGCCTAACACTTCTCGTACTTCCTTGTGTACTTCAATATGCATTATCTCAGAATAGTCAAAATGGGTCAGAGAACATACAGACGTGGACAAAATTGTTGGTACCCTTTGGTCAATGAAAGAAAAAGTCACAATGGTCACAGAAATAACTTTAATCTGACAAAAGTAATAATAAATTAAAATTCTATAAATGTTAACCAATGAAAGTCAGACATTGTTTTTCAACCATGCTTCAACAGAATTATGTAAAAAAATAAACTCATGAAACAGGCATGGACAAAAATGATGGTACCCCTAACTTAATATTTTGTTGCGCAACCTTTTGAGGCAATCACTGCAATCAAACGCTTCCTGTAACTGTCAATGAGACATCTGCACCTCTCAGCAGGTATTTTGGCCCACTCCTCATGAGCAAACTGCTCCAGTTGTGTCCGGTTTGAAGGGTGCCTTTTCCAGACTGCATGTTTCAGCTCCTTCCAAAGATGCTCAATAGGATTGAGGTCAGGGCTCATAGAAGGCCACTTTAGAATAGTCCAATTTTTTCCTCTTAGCCATTCTTGGGTGTTTTTAGCGGTGTGTTTTGGGTCATTGTCCTGTTGCAAGACCCATGACCTGCGACTGAGACCAAGCTTTCTGACACTGGCTAGTACATTTCTCTCTAGAATTCCTTGATAGTCTTGAGATTTCATTGTACCCTGCACAGATTCAAGACACCCTGTGCCAGACGCAGCAAAGCAGCCCCAGAACATAACAGAGCCTCCTCCATGTTTCACAGTAGGGACAGTGTTCTTTTCTTGATATGCTTCATTTTTTCGTCTGTGAACATACAGCTGATGTGCCTTGGCAAAAACTTCGATTTTTGTCTCATCTGTCCACAGGACATTCTCCCAGAAGCTTTGTGGCTTGTCAACATGTAGTTTGGCATATTCCAGTCTTGCTTTTTTATGATTCGTTTTCAACAATGGTGTCCTCCTTGGTCGTCTCCCATGTAGTCCACTTTGGCTCAAACAACGACGGATGGTGCGATCTGACACTGATGTTCCTTGAGCATTAAGTTCACCTTGAATCTCTTTAGAAGTCTTTCTAGGCTCTTTTGTTACCATTCGGATTATCCGTCTCTTAGATTTGTCATCAATTTTCCTCCTGCGGCCACGTCCAGGGAGGTTGGCTACAGTCCCATGGATCTTAAACTTATGAATAATATGTGCAACTGTACTCACAGGAACATCTAGTTGCTTGGAGATGGTCTTATAGCCTTTACCTTTAACATGCTTGTCTATAATTTCTTTCTGATCTCTTGAGACAGCTCTTTCCTTTGCTTCCTCTGGTCCATGTCGAGTGTGGTACACACCATATCACCAAACAACACAGTGATTACCTGGAGCCATATATATAGGCCCAATGGCTGATTACAAGGTTGTAGACACCTGTGATGCTAATTAGTGGACACACCTTGAATTAACATGTCCCTTTGGTCACATTATGTTCTGTGTTTTCTAGGGGTACCATCATTTTTGTCCATGCCTGTTTCATGAGTTTATTTTTTACATAATTCTGTTGAAGCATGGTTGAAAAACAATGTCTGACTTTCATTGGTTAACATTTATAGAATTTTAATTTATTATTACTTTTGTCAGATTAAAGTTATTTCTGTGACCATTGTGACTTTTTCTTTCATTGACCAAAGGGTACCAACAATTTTGTCCACGTCTGTAGTTAATTGCTTAGATTGAATCAACTCATTGGGCTTATTTAACCCCTTCTTGACAGCCAATTTTCACCTTTCTGTCAGAGACTATTTTTGAAAATCTTAAAATGTGTCAACTTTGCCTACGCTTTTGCCTATCCATCCAAATCGGAGTTTGTTTACTCGTGACAAAACTTAATTCATGTTAATAGTAAATTTGAGGCTATATAATTAACTTTTATTTTATTTTTATAAATCCCAAATTTATGGAAAAATTTACAATTTTCAAAATTTGAATTTGTCTGATTTTAAAATAGCTGTTACTTAAAGGGCTTCTCTCACCCTACTAAACCGTTTTTTGGTTTTTTTTGTTTACTTATAATCCCTATACTGCGATTTATGCCTACATAATCTAATTAATCATTTTGGTCCAGTAGATTGTGTTAAAAATGTGCTTTTAAAATATGCAAATTACCTTGCTACCAGCAAGTAGGGCGGCTACATGCTGGTAGCAGCCGCATCCTCCGATCCTAAAGACGCCCCCTCCGCATGTTGATTGACAGGGCCAGTGAACGGGATCGTCCTCTGCTGGCCCTGTCTGCTATCAAGATCTCGCGCCTGTGCCGTAACGGTATTCATTCGGCGCAGGCGCACTGAGAGGCGGCCGCTCGCTCGGCCGCTCCATCCTCAATGCGCCTGCGCCAATGACGTCACATCTACACCCGGCGCAGGCGCATTGAGGATGGAGCGGCCGAGCGAGCGTCCGCCTGCGCCAATTGAAGACAGGTACGGCGCAGGCGCGAGATTTTGAATGCAAACAGGGCCAGCAGAGAACAATTCCGTTCCCTGGCCCTGTCAATCAACATGAGGAGGGGGCATCTTTAGGATCGGAGAATGCGGCTGCTACCAGCAAGTAGCCGCCCTACTTGCTGGTAGCAAGGTAATTTGCATATTTTAAAAGCATGTTTTTAACACAATCTACTGGACCAAAATGATTAATTAGATTATGTAGGCATAAATCGCAGTATAGAGATTATAAGTAAACAAAACAAATAAAATGGTTTAGTAGTGGGGTGACAGAAACCCTTTAACCTTCACCATATGTCTACTTTACTTAACTTTTAATCTATTTTCCTGTAACACAACAAGGGTTAACATCAAACATTACCCTGATTATGCAGTTTACACAGACACCCTATATGTGGTTTTCGACTAGTGCATGGACACAGCACTTTGAAAATTCAAAATGGGATGGAATTGGAAAAAAAACACAATTCTGCCTTCGTTTTTTGTTTTTTGTTTTTATTGTGTTTTTAATTATTTTGCTTCTGAGAGAAAAACATGTTACTAAAATGAGCACGCTGATTCCAAATATGAACTCGGAATTTGCCTGACACATCTAGATTTAACCACTTCAGCCCCGCTAGGTGAAACCCCCTTCATGACCAGAGCACTTTTTACACTTCGGCACTACACTACTTTCACCGTTTATCGCTCGGTCATGCAACTTACCATACAAATGAATTTTACCTCCTTTTCTTCTCACTAATAGAGCTTTCATTTGGTGGTATTTCATTGCTGCTGGCATTTTTACTTTTTTTGTTATTAATCAAAATGTAACGATTTTTTTGCAAAAAAATGAAATTTTTCACTTTCAGCTGTAAAATTTTGCAAAAAAAACGACATCCATATATAAATTTTGTCATAAAAAAAAAATGTTTGGGCAAAAAAAAAAATGGTTTGGGTAAAAGTTATAGCATTTACAAACTATGGTACAAAAATGTGAATTTCCGCTTTTTGAAACAGCTCTGACTTTCTGAGCACCTGTCATGATTCCTGAGGTTCTACAATGCCCAAACAGTAGAAAACCCTCACAAATGACCCCATTTCGGAAAGTGTCAAGACAACTTTTCCCATTTTTTTATACAAAGTTGGCATTTGACCAAGATATTTTTCTCACCCAGCATGGGTATATGTAAAATGACACCCCAAAACACATTCCCCAACTTCTCCTGAGTACGGCGATACCAGATGTGTCGCACTTTTTTGCTGCCAAGGTGGGCAAAGGGGCACATATTCCAAAGTGCACCTTTCGGATTTTGCAGGCCATTTTTTACACATTTTGATTGCAAGGTACTTCTCACACATTTGGGCCCCTAAATTGCCAGGGCAGTATAACTACGCCACAAGTGACCCCATTTTGGAAAGAAGACACCCCAAGGTATTCCGTGAGGGGCATGGCAAGTTCCTAGAATTTTTTATTTTTTGTCACAAGTTAGCGGAAAATGTGGATTTTTTTTTTCTCTTTTTTCCTTACAAAGTCTCATATTCCACTAACTTGCGACAAAAAATAAAAAATTCTAGGAACTTGCCATGCCCCTCACGGAATACCTTGGGGTGTCTTCTTTCCAAAATGGGGTCACTTGTGGCGTAGTTATACTGCCCTGGCAATTTAGGGGCCCATATGTGTGAGAATTACTTTGCAATTAAAATCTGTAAAAAATGACCGGTGAAATCTGAAAGGTGCACTTTGGAATATGTGCCCCTTAGCCCACCTTGGCATCAAAAAAGTGTCACACATCTGGTATCGCCGTACTCAGGAGAAGTTGGGGAATGTGTTTTGGGGTGTCATTTTACATATACCCATGCTGGGTGAGAGAAATATCCTGGCAAAAGACAACTTTTCCAATTTTTTTATACAAAGTTGGCATTTGATCAAGATGTTTATCTCACCCAGCATGGGTATATGTAAAATGACACCCCAAAACACATTGCCCAACTTCTCCTGAGTACGGCGATACCAGATGTGTGACACTTTTTTGCAGCCTAGATGCGCAAAGGGGCCCAAATTCCTTTTAGGAGGGCATTTTTAGACATTTGGATCCCATACTTCTTCTCATGCTTTAGGGCCCCTAAAAAGCCAGGGCAGTATAAATACCCCACATGTGACCCCACTTTGGAAAGAAGACACCCCAAGGTATCCAATGAGGGGCCTGGCAAGTTCATATAATTTTTTTTTTTTGCATAAGTTAGCGGAAATTGATTTATTTATTTTTTTCTCACAAAGTCTCACTTTCCACTAACTTAGGACAAAAATGTCAATCTTTCATGGACTCAATATGCCCCTCAGCAAATACCTTGGGGTGTCTTCTTTCCAAAATGGGGTCAGTTGTGGGGTGTTTGTACTGCCCTGGCATTTGAGGGTCTCCGCAATCATTACATGTATGGCCAGCATTAGGAGTTTCTGCTATTCTCCTTATATTGAGCATACAGGTAATGAGATTTTTTTCTTCCGTTCAGCCTCTGGGCTGAAAGAAAAAAATGAACGGCACAGATTTCTTCATTCGCATCGATCAATGTGGATGAAAAAATCTCTGCCAAAAAAAAAAAATGGAGGGGAAAGGCGTCTGCCAGGACATAGGAGCTCCGCCCTACATCCATACCCACTTAGCTCGTATGCCCTGGCAAACCAGATTTCTCCATTCACATCAATCGATGTGGATGAATAAATCATTGCCGGGATTTTTTTTTTTTTTTTTTATATATATATATATACACAAAGTGTTTGCCAAAGCATAGGAACGCCGCCTCCTCCTCAGCTCGTATGCCTTGGCAAACGTATCTGTCACTGCAGAGGAGAAAATACCGTCTTGCAGCGCCGCATACACCGACTTGCGTGTAATCTGACAGCAGCGCAATGCTTCTGTCAGAATGCACATCGGTGCTGCAGCTAGTCAATCGGTTGGTCCACCTGGAAGGTAAAAAAAGAAAAAAAAAAAAAAAGAAAAAACCAGGCCGCAACGCAATAATTTTATTAACTTTGCAACAGAACATATAAACTTTAACTTTTTTAACTGAACATTAACGTGTTTGCTTACTGGTGTGTTTTTTTTTTTTTTTGTTTTTTTTTTTGTTTTTTTACCTTTATAGAACAAACCTCTCCTTCCCCATGGGTCAATGTGCAAAGCGCAAATCGCCCAAAAATGTGTCCCATGTGAAAGGAGACGTTTGCAGCAGCAGTGAGTGAATGGGCCCTAATAGCCCTGTGTGCCTGTCCTGGTGAGATGATCCCTATGCTAATAGTGTACCTGTGAGTGGTACTTCCGGAAACACTCTCCAAAGCATAGGGCAGGGTGGTCCGGACAGTCAGGACAGAAATAGCGGGTGTCACGCCTTATTCCACTCCTGCTACAGACACGACATCTTTTTCGGGGTGACTGTTGGGTTGAGGTACCAGGAACGACATTGGGGAAATGTCGCTCGTGTAGACGGCTAACTACACTGGTGGTTGGGGCCACGGAACCTCCTGGATACAGGAGGTTCTCGATGATCTCTTCCTGAAATTTGAGGAAGGATCCAGTTCTCCCAGCCTTACTGTAGAGAACAAAACTATTGTACAGAGCCAATTGAATTAAATATACAGACACCTTCTTATACCAGCGTCTGGTGCGTCGGGAAACTAAATACGGAGACAACATCTGGTCATTGAAGTCGACCCCTCCCATGTGGAGGTTATAGTCGTGGACTGAGAGGGGCTTTTCAATGACACAGGTTGCTCGCTCAATTTGTATTGTCGTGTCTGCGTGAATGGAGGAGAGAATGTAAACGTCACGCTTGTTTCTCCATTTCACCGCGAGCAGTTCTTCATTACACAGTGCGGCCCTCTGCCCCCTTGCAAGACGGGTGGTAACGAGCCGCTGGGGGAAGCCCGCGCGACTAGTTTGCGCGGTACCACAGGCGCCAATCCGTTCTAGAAACAAATGCCTAAAGAGGGCCACACTTGTGTAAAAATTGTCCACATAAAGATGGTACCCCTTGCCGAATAAGGGTGACACCAAGTCCCAAACTGTCTTCCCACTGCTCCCCAGGTAGTCAGGGCAACCGACCGGCTCCAGGGTCTGATCTTTTCCCTCATAGACCCGAAATTTGTGGGTATAGCCTGTGGCCCTTTCACAGAGCTTATACAATTTGACCCCATACCGGGCGCGCTTGCTTGGGATGTATTGTTTGAAGCCAAGGCGCCCGGTAAAATGTATCAGGGACTCGTCTATGCAGATGTTTTGCTCTGGGGTATAAATATCTGCAAATTTCTGGTTGAAATGGTCTATGAGGGGCCAAATTTTGTGGAGCCGGTCAAAAGCAGGGTGGCCCCTGGGACGGGAGGCGGTGTTGTCACTAAAGTGCAGGAACCGCAGGATGGCCTCAAAACGTGCCCTGGACATGGCAGCAGAGAACATGGGCATGTGATGAATCGGGTTCGTGGACCAATATGACCGCAATTCATGCTTTTTTGTCAGGCCCATGTTGAGGAGGAGGCCCAGAAAAGTTTTAAGTTCGGAAACTTGGACTGGTTTCCACCGGAAAGGCTGGGCATAAAAGCTTCCCGGGTTAGCGGTGATAAATTGTGTGGCATACCTGTTTGTTTCGGCCACAACTATGTCTAAAAGCTCCGCAGTCAAGAACAGCTCAAAAAATCCCAGGGCCGAACCGATCTGAGCCGTCTCAACCCGAACTCCAGACTGGGCAGTGAAAGGGAAAACTACAGGTGCGGCTGAAGTTGGGGACTGCCAATCAGGGTTTGCCAGCACCTCTGGGATTCTAGGGGCTCTACGGGCACGTCTTTGCGGTGGCTGCGACGGGGTCACTACTGCACGTGCCACCGTACCAGCTTCAACTGCCCTTCTGGTGCTCGCTACTTCACCAGGTTGTACGGCAGTGCTGGTACTAGGTCCAGGGAGGGCTGGGCTGCTGGTGTATGCCTCACCACGTAATCCGACAGCACCAGCCCCACTCTGCTGCTCTTGAAGCGGATCCTGCGCAACCTGCGGTCTAGCGACACGGGGCCGGGTACGCCTGGTGGTATCAGGGACCTCAGCCTCCTCGTCCGAACTTTGGGTCAGAGAGCCACTGCTTTCTACAGGTTCGTATTCTGACCCGCTGGATTCATCAGATGAGGGTTCCCACTCCTCATCCGACTGGGTCAGAAGCCTGTAGGCCTCTTCAGAGGAATACCCCCTGTTAGACATGTGGGCAACTAAATTTAGGGGTATTCCCTGAGACTACCCAAGAAAAAAAAAGCAAGCCTGTCTTACAAAGGGGAGGCTAGCGAAGTACAGGAGGCCGCTGCGGTTGATAAAAAATATCAAAACTGATTTTTTTATCGCCGCAGTCGTGTAAAGTGAATGTGCAGTGATCAAAAAAAAATTTTTTTTTTGTCACTGCGGTGGGGCGGGTGTGGGCGAACGCACGTGTGGGCGACCGATCAGGCCTGATCGGGCAAACACTGCGTTTTGGGTGGAGGGCGAACTAAAGTGACACTAGTACTATTATAGATCTGACCGTGATCAGTTTTGATCACTTCCAGATACTATAAAAGTACAAATGCTGATTAGCGATACGCTAATCAGCGAATAACGTAACTACCTAACCAAGGGGCCTAAACTATACCTAAAACCTAACGGTCAATAACAGTGAAAAAAAAAGTGACAGTTTGCACTGATCACTTTTTTCTTTTCACTTGTGATTGACAGGGGTGATCAAAGGGTTAATTGGGGTTCAGGGGGGTGATCAGGGGCTATAGTGTAGTGTTTGGTGTACTCACTGTGAAGCCTGCTCCTCTGCTGGATCCAACCGACGAAAAGAACCAGCAGAGGAGCAGGCAGCCATATAACAGATCATATTTACAAATATGATCTGCTATCTGGCACTTTGATTGGATTTTTTAAAAATCAGCAACCTGCCAGCCACGATCATTGGCTGGCAGGTTGCTGACGAAATACTTCTGTGCGAAATGCCGGCGCGAACTGCGCATGCGCGCGCGCATAGTCGCGTCATCTCGCGTCTCGCGAGATGACGCGTATATGCGTGACTGTGCGCAGCGCTGCCACCTCCGGAACGCACATGTGCGTTAGGCGGTCCGGAGGTGGTTAAACCCTGTAAGGACCCTGGGATTTTCCATGTTGCGTTTTCGCTTTTTACACAGTCCATAGTAATTTTTCCCATAATCCTAACTTTTTTTATTTTTCCATTCACATAGCCTTATGAGGGCTTATTTTTTGCAGGTCAAGTTTTTCTTTCTTTTTTTTTAAATTGTTTGTTTATTTTTATTATAGTAACAGCGATAGATGGACAAGCTGACATCACTTGTCCCATTTTACAAAATGGCAAGTAATCACAAAAGACCATTTGTCAACAATGTTCGTAGAATACAGAGAACATAGGCAAGTAAGAGTACAATTGTACAGTAGCATATCCAATCGTAAATAGCAGAAACCCGGCAGCTATGGCGCCTGCTGCATGTGCGAGCGGGTGCTGCGTTTGGGGACCGGACTTCCACCGTACATGTACGGCAGAGGTCCTTAAAGGGTTAAGTTATACATGCAAAGCCTAATCAGTTATAATATTAATGCATTATATTGGAGATATTCCACTAGACATGTCCAGACCTGTTCGGACGCACTCAGGCTGATGTCAGCAGTAAGTATATAAGGCAAGCTGGACAGATTTTGATAAAGTGATCTGTTATAGTGCTATCAGTTTTGAAACTTAAGATGAATAAACGTAAATGTGTTAACGATCCAGACAATTTTTGCTACATATGTGGCAAATACACTACTTATGATCAGCGCAAGAATCTGGCAAAGCGAGTGTGTCTTGCAGCTTGGGATGCATTTGTGCTAGTAGTGCAGAGCTTCCTTGGGAACAGGCGAGCTGCAAACTATGCTGAATAAGTAGACAACATGCTTACAGCATATAAACAACTTGGCTGCCGAATGTCATTGAAAGTGCATTGCTTACATTCCCATCTTGACTTTTTCCCACCCAATTTGGGACACGTAAGTGACGAACATGGAGAGCAGTTCCATAAAGATATTTCTACAATGGAGAACAGGTATCAAGGCCGCTGGAATCCCAACATTATGGGGGACTACTGCTGGTTTTTGCAACGGGAAAATATGACCGTTCACAAACGCAAAAGCAGATGCCGGAAGCACTTTTAACAATACTGGGCCTGCTCAAGTAAGACTTTTAGGGCTCGTTCACATGACCGTTGGTGTCCCATTCCTGTACCTTGCAGATCCGCAATACACGGGCACTGTTTCACTGTCATTTCATTTCAATGGGTCAGCAAATCTGAAGATGCGGAACGGAAGCACGGAACGGAATACTACGGAAGCACAATGGAGTGCTTTCTGGGGTTCCGTCCCGTGCCTCCACACTGCAAAAAGATAGAACATGCTCTATCTTTTTGCGGAATGGAGGGATCGCAGACCCAAGTGAATGGGTCTGCGATCCCCATGCGCCTGCCCCACGGAAGGTGCCCGTGCATTGCGGACTGCAATTTGCTGTTCAAAGCACGGGCATGGGACACCAATGGTCATGTAAACGAGCCCTTAAACTGAAAAACAAGACTTTTTGTTATTCTATTACATTTTCATACACTGTTTACTACGCAAACTTTGGTGCAGATCAGGTAATTGTTGGAGTAAAACTCGTTCTGTTCAAAATTATTCAATGCTTTCCAAGTGCTTAATTCATTTAGGCATACTTATGCATAGCAAACTGTCGTGACGTGTTACAACAAATCTGACTTCGGATTTGTAATCCGCACACTCGATTTAGTATAGGACAAATGGTTTTTGCCCAGTAGCAGAAGAAAAGTTTATTTTTGTTGCATGGTGTTATGTGTTAAAACTGACCTGTTAGCTTCATTCCACTTCATACCACATTTTTCGTTAGATCACTATATTCTGACCACTATAGTTTTTTGTCCATAGAGTTGTTTGAGGGCTTATATTTTGCTGGGCGATCTGTATAGGGCTGAAACGATTACTCGATTTAATCGAGTAATTCAACACAAAAAGATTCTCGATGCAAATTTTTAGCATTGAGGATTCGTTTGTGTCATGTGACCACCGAGCGGGAGTGAAGCCATTGCTATTACTTACCGCTCCATAGTCACCCACTGGCCCGCACCACGCTGCACTTTCTTCCTGACACATCGTCAGGTCATAGTGCAGGTAAGCGCGCACTATGGCAGGACGTCAGTGCAGCGCGCAGAGAAGAAGATGGAGGAGCTGTGGAGCGGCACCCCAATAGGAAAGGTAAGTACTGTTGCTGGGGACATGGCTAGGAGGGGGAGATGGTGGCACTGGGGGGAAGTTGGTGGCACAAGCTGGTGGCACTAGGGCAGTTGGGGGTGCAAGCTGGTGGCACTGGGTGGCAAGGTAATGGCACTGGGGCAGTTGGTGGCACTGGGGGCAAGCTGGTGGCAATTGGCACTAGGGGGCAAGCTGGTGGCACTGGAGGGCAATTGGGGCGCAAGCTGGTAGCACTGGGGGGCAGTTGGTGGCACTGGGGGGAAAGCTGGGGCAGTTGATGGAACCGGGGGCAAGCTGGCGGCACTGGGGGGCAGTTGGTGGCACTGAAGAGGCAAGGTGGTGGCACTGGGGGGGAAGTTGGCACTGAGGGGCAAGCTGGTGGCACCTGGGGGCAAGCTGCTGGCAGTTTGCCCTAGGCAACAAGCTGGTGCCACTGGGGGGCAGTTGGGGGCGCAAGCTAGTAGCACTGGTGTGGCAGCTGGTAGCACTGAGGGGGCACCTGATGGCACTTGCTGAACGAGGGCTGATGGCACTGGGGGGAACTGATGCACTTGGGCTGATCGCACGGGGGAACAAAGGGTGTTAGGGACTGATGGCAGAGGGTCTGATGAGTTTGTATAAAGTAAAACAGTCTATTAATTCTTATTAGATTACTCGAGTAATCGTAAAAAATAATCAATAGACTACTCAATTTCTAAAATAATCGTTTACTGCAGCCCTAATCTGTAGTTTTTATTAATCTGATTTTGGATTACATACATTTTTTGATCACTTTTTATTACATTTTGGGGAGGTTAAGTAATGAAAAAATGATAAATCTGTCTGTTATTTCTGTCATTTTTGCAGTTCTGGATATGTTTATATTTTAACCCTTTCAGCCCCAGGCCAGTTTTCACCTTCCTGCCCAGGCCATGTGTCACTTTATGTGGTGATAACTTTAAAACACTTTTACTTATCCAGGCCATTCTGAGATTGTTTTCTCGTCACATATTGTACTTCACGACAGTTGTAAAAAAGAATTAAAAAAATATCAAATTTACCCAAAATTTGGAAAAATTTCCAAATTTTAATTTCTCTACATTTATAATAGATAGTAATACCTCCAAATATAGTAATTACTTTACATTCCCCATATGTCTACTTCATGTTAGGATCATTTTGAAAATGACATTTTATTTTTATGGGGATCTTAGAATGCTTAGAAGTTTAGAAGCAAATCTTTGTCACAAGGGTGTCAAGAACCACGCCTGACTCCGTTATACTCGGGGTCAGGAAGTCGCATCGGTTGGCTGTGCGCTCTATGTAAGATAGGGCTGTTTCCTTATGGTAGCTTTCTGGGTTTGCTTTGCAAACCCTTTTGGCTCACTCAGGGATCCGTAGCTCCTTCTCCTCAGCTGTTCATTGTCCAGCACTCCCAACCTCCTTATATTCCCCTCTCCCACTTCTCTGGTTGTCAGATATAGAGCTTCCTGCCTGGACTTCTATACTGACCCACTGGAGCTGTGTTGCTGCGTTCCCTGGTTGTTGTTCCAGAACGTTACCCTCCGGATCCCTGTTGGGCCTTTGTGGTCTGCTGTTGTCGCCCACCTGGGATTATATGTTTGTCTGTATTGTCTGTCCTCTCCTTGGTGTTTTCCTCTTAGTGTCATTGGTGCGGACTAGTGATCCCACCGCCCCGTTCACTACCTAGGGCTCATCTTAGGGAAAGCCAGGGTTTAGGCACGTGATCGCCGCAGGGGTGAGGAACCCGTCTAGGGACGTCAGGGCAGTCAGGTGCCAGCCGCAAGGTGAGTCAGGGGTCACCACCTTTCCCTCTCCCTTGGGCAGGGCCTTCCCTTTTCCCTCCCTTTGCGTGACGCCGGTCATTACAATCTTAAAGCTTTTAAGAACATTTCCAAAACCCAATTTTTTCAGGACCAGTTCAGTTATGAGCTCACTTTCTGGGGCTTACATATTAGAAACCACACGTAAATCACCCCATTTTAGAAACTACACCCCTCAAGCTATTCAAAACTGATTTTACAAACTTTGTTAACCCTTTAGGTGCTCAGCGAGAATTAAAGGAAAATGGAAAAAAAATGGAAAAAATTTTTTAGCAGATTTTTAATTGTAATCTATTTTTTATGCAACACATTAATGGTTAATAGCCAAAATTTTAAATCTATTACCCTGAATCTGGAGTTTACAGAAACACCCCATGTGTGCTAAAAAAACTGATGTATGGGCGCACAGAAGGCTTCAGAGTAGAAGGAGGAATGGCTTTTAGAACAAAATAATTTTTATTTGAATTTTCAAAGAAATTTCAATATAACATACAGAAAATTGAATGTTTCACACGTAATATTACTTCATATCACATGAGGTGAGAACACATAATCTACATTTCAAATATAATTAATGATGCATGTATCAGAATAAATTGCAATAAAATTTAATAAACATATACACAAAAGTGCCTTCTTAAATCTTTGTTAACTTTAACATTAAATAAATAAAGAAAAGTGAATCTTTATTACATATACATTGAGAACATATCTTTAATTACATGTATCACTAATCTTTCCTGGCAATACTAAATTGGTTTCATTCAGAGAGCGGATTTAGCGGGAATGGTAATTGGGAGCTATGACGTATATGAAGACACCCTGAGGTGGCCCTACAGTGGAAACCCCCAAAAAGTTAGCCCATTCTGGAAACTAAACCCCTTAAGGAATATTTCAAGGTATGTAGTGAGCACTTTGAACCATCAGGCATTTCACAGAATTAGGCAAAAGCTTGGCTGTGAAAATGAAAAATTAAAATTTTTTTTTCCAGAAAAAGTTGCTTTACACCAATATTTTTCACTTTCACATGGCATAAGAGGACAAAATGCACCCCACATTTTGTTCCCGATTCCCCCCCCCCCCCCCAATATGTGCTAAAAAAAATTATGTATGGGTGCATGGCAGGGTTCAAAAGGGAAGTAGCACCATAGGACTTTTAGAGGACAGATTTTGCAGGATTGGCTTTTGGGAGCTATGTCGCATATGAAGACACCCTGAGGTACCCCTAGAGTGGAAACCCCAAAAAAGTGACCCCATTCTGGAAACTACACCCCTCAAGAAATATTTCAAGATGTGTACTGAGAACTTTGTCCAAAGGTGATTCATAGAATTGACTGTGAAAATGAAAATTTTAAATTTTTTCCAGAAAAACTAATTTTAGGCCCAAATACCCTATATGTTCTTGTATACTGCTATATGGGCGTACCACAGGGGTCAGAAGGAAAGGAGCACCAAATGGCTTCTGGAAGGCAAATTTCACCGGAATAATTCACAGGTGCCATCTTGCAATTGAACACACCCTGAGGCACCCCTAGAGTGGAAACCCCCCAAAATTGACCCAATTCCAGAAACTACACCCCTTAAGGAATCTTTCAAGGTCTGTAGTGAGCACTTTCACCCATTGGGTGTTTCGCAGAATTAGGAAACACTTGGCTGTGAAAACTAAAAATTACTAAATTTTTCAGAAAAAGTTGCTTTACACCCACATTTTTCACTTTCACAAGGGATAACAGGACAAAATGCAACCCACATTTTGTTCCCCATTTCCCTCTGAATACGCCAACACCTCATATGTGCTAAAAAAAATTATGTATGGGCTCACGGCAGGCTTCACAGTAGAAGGAGCACCATATGGCGTTAGAGCGGATTTCGCTGGAATGGTAATTTAGAGCTATGTCGTATGTGAAGACACCCTGAGGTGGCCCTACAGTGGAAACCCCCAAAAAGTGACCCCATTCAGGAAACTACATACCTAAAGAAATATTTCAAGGTGTGTAGTGAGCACTTTGTGTATAAATCTTTTTATTGAAAAAATCTAAAATACATAGCAAATGTACATGTACTCTCCAATATGTTGTACAATAACATTGAAAATAATAAAGAGCATGACATTGCCAAAAGACAGTGTTGCATCAGAGGCGCCAATTATCAAGAAACTGTACAGTAGTTGGCAAGTAAAGAATTATTTGAATTGCAAGCTAATTTCTCTGACCTCTGATGCAATACAGCAAATAAAATTATAAACAAAACTGATAATAAACGTCATTGTGATTCCAAAGATAAAGGTGAGAGCACTTTACAGCTATACTTGATGTTTAGATCCAATTCTAGCTCTAGAATCATCTATATTACTTTTCATTTTTACTATTGACCTACGTTAATTAATTATTTAACCTTGCCATAGAAAGGCTGAGAACATTGATTTAACTTGCATGAAAAAGGTCTTAGGGAGATCAATGGGGGCCATCTGCATGAGGTATAGAAACCTGGGCATAATATATGCCTTCAGCAGATTCTTCTTCTCTATCCAGGAAACATAGGGGATACTTAGTGTGTTTAGTTGTGCTTTAACTTTTTGTAACAAGGGAACAAGGTTTGCTTGATACAGCTTACTCGGGTCTTTTGTGAGCTGTATACCTAAATATGTCAGTTGGAAAGTGGATCATTTAAATGGAAACTTACTTTTCAGGTAGGCCACAACTGTACTGGAAACCGAGAAACTTAGGGCCTCTGATTTTGTATAGTTCACTTTAAAATGAGAAAGTTTCCCAAATGTCTCAAATAAAGTAAGTATATGTCGGAACGCCCTGGAGGGGTTGGTGATCAGTAATAACAAATCATCTCCGAACGCCGCTGAAGTATGTATCTGGTCACCAATCCTCAAACAGTTAATATCAGTGTGGTTCCTAATAGCCTGTAAGAGTGTTTCCATCACCAGGATGAAAAGAGAAGATGACAGAGGGCAGCCTTGTCTAGTACCGTTATGTATATCCAATGAATCCAACATAATACCATTTACCCTTATTTTTGCACTGAGACAGCTATATGGAGATATCATCACTTTACTGAAAGGTGGGGGGGGAGCCAAATTGTTCCAAAGCAGCTTGCATAAAAGACCAATTAATTCTATCAAAGGCTTTTTTGGCATCTGTGCGGAGTAGGACTAAGGGTATTTTGTTTTCTCTAGCATAGTGAATTGCATGCAATAATGCAATATTCTGCAGCAACAAAGCCTCTTTGCTCCGGATTAATCAGTTTAGGGAGTAGTGGGGATAATCTATTCGCCAATAACTTGGCCTATATTTTTAAGTCCACATTCAATAAAGGATGATAACTCCCACATTGTTTCAGATCTTTCCCTTCTTTAGGTAAGATGGTAATTATTGCCTCCAAAGCTGGTCTCAGCAGAGGTGTACTTTGGAACGATGCTGTGCACCATCTAGTAAGGTATGGTATTAAGGTTTCTATAAGCCTCTTATAATAACACTCAGGTAGACTATCTGGTCCCGGGCTTTTTCCCAGTGGGAGGGATCTTATGAGCCCTATAAGTTCCTCTGAAGTGATTGGACTCAACAAGGTACTGCAGTCTCCATCAGATAGTTTGGCTAGGTTAAGTGATTGCAGAAAGGACCTTAAAGGGAATCTGTCACCTGGTTTGACCATATTAAGCTCTCACCATTGCCATGTGTAATAAAAATACCTTATCTCCTGCAGTGGTTTTCTTTCTTATATTCATGCTTTCATTTTGCTAAAAAAAAGCTATCTTTGTGTTATGCAAATGAACCCTGAAGGTGCCCAGAGGGGCATTATTCATCACCCTCTGAGCCCAGTAACGCCCTGCAGTGCCTAGACCGCCTTTATTTAGAGCCCAAGCACGCCTCCTCGCTATGCAGTAACGTCCCACAGTCTAGTTTAACGGCGCCGACCCCTCTGCTACGTCAATTCATTCATTCAAACCAGGCACCTTGGATCTTCAGTTAGTCCGGCTGAAATCTCGCGCTGGCGCAGTATCGCCTACTGCCTGTCCCTGTGCAATCCAACCGCTCCTGAGGGCAACAGCCTCAAAAGTGTCACTGGGCATGCGCAGAGCCCAGTGATGTCTTCTTATCGTTGTTGCCCTCAGGAGCCGTCGGATCGCGCAGGCGCAGGCAATAGGCGTTACTGCGCCTGCGCGAGATTTCAGCCGGACTAACTGAAGATCCAAGGTGCCTGGCTTGAATGAATTGACGTAGCAGAGAGGTTGGTGCCGTTAAACTAGACTGTGGGACGTTACTGCATAGCGAGGAGGCGTGCTTGGGCTCTAAATAAAGGCGGTCTAGGCACTGCAGGGCGTTTCTGGGCTCAGAGGGTGATGAATAACGCCCCTCTGGGCACCTTCAGGGTTCATTTGCATAACACAAAGATAGCTTTTTTAGCAAAATGAAAGCATGAATATAAGAAAGAAAACCACTGCAGGAGATAAGGTATTTTATTACACATGGCAATGGTGAGAGCTTAATATGGTCAAACCAGGTGACAGATTCCCTTAACACATTTTAACACATAGTTATGTTAGCAACTCATTTTATTAGCATACTAATAAAAGTCAAATATTAGGTCATTTCGAATAGGTGCTGGATTAACAGGTGTACATTAGTCCTTCGGACATCAGTAGTTATTATTTTTGTGTATAAACGCCGCACCCAGCACTAAGGGAAAGTTTCGTTTTTCCACAGATTCCCTTTAACTCTGTATTAGTCCCTTGTGTCTTCTCTTTTTGGCTGGCCTCTAAGTTGTAAAGTGCAGAGTAAAAGTTTTTGAAAGCACTAGCAATTTCTTTAGCTGTAGACACTGTACCCTTCGCTTCCTTTGAGATGGAAGTCACATAGATCTGTTCTCTCCTTTTTTTAGTTAGGTATGACATCATACTATTACCTCTATCACCATGAGCATAGTACCTAAACTTTGCATATTGATAAGTTTTTGCATATTGAACATTGAGATGGTCTTTGAGTTGTTGGTGTAACTTCTGCATATGTATGAAATGCTTGTAAAACATTAATCAGCCATGGGATTTGCTTTTTGTTTGGTGCATATACAGTAAGGTCCATAAATATTGGGACACTGACACAATTCTAACATTTTTGGCTCTATACACCACCACGATGTATTTGAAATGAAATGAACAAGATGTCCTTTAACTGCAGACTGTCAGCTTTAATTTGAGGGTATACACATCCAAATCAGGTGAACGGTGTAGGAATTACAACAGTTTGCATATGTGCCTCCCACTTGTTAAGGGATCAAAAGTAATGCGACATAATAATAATCATAAATTAAACTTTCACTTTTTAATACTTGGTTGCAAATCCTTTGCAGTCAATTACAGCCTGAAGTCTGGAATGCATAGACATCACCAGAGGCTGGGTTTCATCCCTGGTGATGCTCTGCCAGGCCTCTACTGCAACTGTCTTCAGTTCCTGCTTGTTCTTGGTGCATTTTCACTTCAGTTTTGTATTCAGCAAGTGAAATGCATGCTCAATCGGATTCAGGTCAGGTGAATGACTTGGCTATTGCATAACATTCCACTTCTTTCCCTTAAGAAACTCTTTGGTTGCTTTTGCAGTATGCTTTGGGTCATTGTCCATCTGCACTGTAAAGCGCCATCCAATGAGTTCTGAAGCATTTGGCTGAATATGAGCAGATAATATTTGCCCGAAACACTTCAGAATTCATCCTTCTGCTTTTGTCAGCAGTCACCTCATCAATAAATACAAGAGAATCAGTTCCATTGGCAGCCATGCATGCCCACGCCAGGACACTACCACCACCATGCTTCACTGATGAGGTGGTATGCTTAGGATCATGAGCAGTTCCTTTCCATCTTCATTCTCTTCTCTTCCCATCATTCTGGTACAAGTTGATCTTGGTCTCATCTGTCCATAGGATGTTGTTCCAGAATTATGAAGGCTTTTTTGGATGTCCTTTGGCAAACTCTAATCTGGCCTTCCTGTTTTTGAGGCTCACCAGTGTTTTACATCTTGTGGTAAACCCTCTGTATTCACTCTGGTGAAGTCTTCTCTTGATTGTTTACTTTGACACACATACAGCTACCTCCTGGAGAGTGTTATTGATCTGGCCAACTGTTGTGAAGGGTGTATTCTTCACCAGGGAAAGAATTCTTCGGTCATCAACCACAGTTGTTTTACGTGGTCTTCCAGGTCTTTTGGTGTTGCTGAGCTCACCCATGCGTTCCTTCTTTTTAATAATGTTCCAAACAGTTGTTTTGGCCACGCCTAATGTTTTTGCTATGTCTCTGATGGGTTTGTTTTGTTTTTTCAGCCTAATGATGTCTTGCTTCACTGATAGTGACAGCTCTTTGGATCTCATCTTGAGAGTTGACGGCAACAAATTCGAAATGCAAATAGCACACTTGAAATTAACTCTGGACCTTTTATTTGCTCATTGGGATAATGAGGGAATAACACACACCTGGCCATGGAACAGCTGAGAAGCCAGTTGTCCCATTACTTTTGGTCCCTTAACAAGTGGGAGGTGCATATGCAAACTGTTGCCAAAATGTTAGAATTGTGTCGATGTCCCAATATTTATGGACCTGACTGTACATTTGCTAGCGATACCTTCACTGAGCCTATTGTCCCTTTAACAACAACATATGAGTCCAAGTGTGTGAATGGGACCGATTTTGCAATGGCAATGCTGACCCCTCTAGATGCACTACTATAAGTGCTATGGTAGGAGCTACTAAAAGTGTAGAATGCATTAATTTTGGTATTCTGCCTGTTTTTAAGTGAGTCTCTTGGAAAAAACAAATCCCCCACCTTGCTCTTCCTGCAGAAGCTCAGCACCTGGGACCTCCTTTGTGGAGTTTTCATACGCCTCACATTTAGTGATGATGCCTTTATATAATTCAGATCTGCACATGTGTGTGACATAATAGAACTCTCGCCTCCATTCTCTGCCTCCAAATAAAGAAGGACAAGACATATGCAATAAGTATAACCATAGATATAAAAAAACATAAGTGATATTCCGCTCAAGCGAGGAACATATCTGTGGAGGACAACATACGGAGAGCACTGCAATCCTAATGGAGTGTGTGAGCCCAGAAGGCTCTCCGGTTCCTGCTCCTCTTTTATGGTGGGGATAGCGGGAATATGACACATGGTCAATATCCTGAACTTTTCCTCCTCGCCTGTAGTCCATTTTAACCTCATAAGCTAAATGACTAAATATTTATTTAACCCGCTCTATTCTTAAACGTACAAAAGTGTTTAACATAGCATACAAAAACTATTCAACTTTAGCTTTATGCCTTTTCTAAGGTCTGCTGTTGTCTCCAACATGGGGATTCGATGCCCCTATGTCTGTTGCCTTATGGTCTAACTAATTGCCCTGTTTGTATCTCAGGTATGTGTGTATTTCAGACAGTCACTCACTACCTGTTTTTAAACACCTTCAGAGTCTTACAGTTAGTCCATATGGTGATCAGACCTTGCTTTGGATCTTCTGTTCTTCTATCTAGCAGCTTCTTGCCACTTCTCCTGCTCAGGCGGAGTTGGCCACTCTTCTCCTATATTAGGCAGCGTGAGCCATGTTGGAATGCTGAAAGTCTCTGTATTCAGGAGATGCCAAATTGGTGGTAGATCCTCCGGGGTCCTGATCACCTTTCTTTGGCCCTCTGCAACGAATGTAATCCTGAACGGGAACAGCCATTTGTACATAATCTTCCTCTGTCTCAGCAGATCCGTAAGTGGTCGCATCATGCGCCTTTTAGCAAGTGTGGAAGGAGCTAAGTCCTGAAAGAAAATGATTCTTTCCCCATATAATTCCAGTTCTTTCTTCTCTCTTGCCACATTAAGTATGGTGGCTGTGTCCACATAGCTCAACAGACCACATATTGCATCTCTCGGCAGCTCCCCTTGTTTAATAGGTGGTCTGAGGGCCCTATGAACCCTTTCAATTGTTATGTTTTCTCCTCTGTCTTGACCCAGTAATAATGAGAATAATTTTCTAGTAACAGTCTGAAGATTCTCTCCGGGCCTCTCTGGGATACCTTTCATGCGCACATTCTTCCTCCTACTTCGATTTTCTTGGTCCTCTATTAACAGGTGCGCCATGTTCAAGGACTCACATTGCGATGCCATTTTTACGGCGGCATTAAATGCGATAAGGGAGGCCTGGCTAGATTCAAGTGCCTCGACCCTGTTCCCAATATGTCACACTTCATATTTTATGTCTGCCAGCTCTTTGAGGACCGGGGCTAAGGCTTGTACCAGTGCCCTTTTGAGAATACCTTGAGACAGCAGGGTTCTGTCCATGTCTTGTGCTGTTGCCCCTAATTCAGCCAAGTCTCCGTCAGAATCTTCCACAGCCTCCGACTCCATTGCAGGATCCGGCACCTTCTAGGATTTTTCCCCTTGTGGAGACATTTGCCTTCTCTTCCAAAGTTTGTGGATTTCTGACTGGCCTTGCTTTTTTGGCGGGGTCTCCCTCTGATCAGCAGCTCTGTCTCTCCCCATTTTCACCATGGCAGTAAAGTTTTAAAGCGGTTTAGCGGTGGAATGCAGGGTTATGGAGCGGGAGCTCGGGCTCAAGCGTCCGACATGCAGGCAGTCAGGCTCCGACCCCCGCGTAGTGAGCACTTTGACCCATCGGGCGTTTCAAAGAATTAGGAAACTCTTTCCGGTGAAAATGAAAATTTTAATTTTTTTCCAGAAAAAGTTGCTTTACACCCTCATTTTTTACTTTCACATGGGGTAACAGGACATAATGCACCCCACATTTTGTTCCCCAAATACCCCTGAATACGCCAATACCCCATGATGTATGGGCGCATGGCAGGGCTCTAGAGCCAAACAGCTAAATATGGATTTTGATGACCTGAATTGGCAGACATTTATTTTAGGTGCCATGTCGCATTAAATTAATTCCTGAGGTCCCCAGAAATGAAAAACCCAAAGAAGTGAGCCCTTTAAGAAAAAGCATCCCCATACAAACATTTTAAATGGTAGAAAGGGTACTTTTTTTAGAAAACAGGTGTCTCACAGAATAGAGAAATACTTGAGAAAGCATTTCAAAGCACAGATTTATGAAAAAAATAATAACTAGCAGACCCCAATTTTTTCCCCACAAGGGATCAAAGGAGAAAATGCACCCCAGGTTGTGTTCCCCATTTTCTCCCCAGTCAGGAAACACCCCATATGTGCTTGTAGCTGGCTGTATGGGCGCACAGCAGGCAAATGGCAATATATGAATTTTGCTGACAGGCCTGGATTGGCAGACATGGATTTTAGGTGCCATCTCGCATTAAAGGGAACCTGTTACCTCAAAAGCGCATATAAAACTGCCAGCATTACCTCATACTAGCCCCTAGTCTGTTAATAATCATATGTTTGATCCGGTAGTCTGATGCTCCATAGATTCAAAAAACAATGTTTTAAGCGCCATCAACGCTATCTTGCCGGTCAGCTTGAAGTCAATGGAGCAGCAGCTTCCTTGCTTCAAGTCAAGGTAAGCACGCCCCTAACCAACCCCTCTTTTGTTAGATTGACAGCCTGCAGTGCGGCCAGGATCGCATAAGTCTCGCGCATTTTTTCCCATAGGAATGTATCAGTGCCGGATCTGGCATTCAAAATACCGGAATGCCGGATCCGTCGTTCCAAAAAGGTGAAAAACGTAAATTCCGGATCCGTTTTACCGGATGACACCGGAAAGACGGATCCGGCATTTCAATGCATTTTTTAAACTGATAAGGCATTTTTAAGACTGATCATGATCCTGATCAGTCTTACTAATGCCATCAGTTTGCATGCGTTTTGCCGATCCGGCAGGCATTTCCGGCAATGGAACTGCTTGCAGGATCACTCTGCCACAAGTGTGAAAGTAGCCTTAGCTGGTGGTTAGAATAATGTGACCCAACTGTGTACATAAAATCGGTATCTCTGTAATCGTACTGACCAGCAGAATAAAGTTAATATATCATTTTTCCTGTGCGGTGTACGTCGCAATAACAAAACAAAAGCAATAATAAGAGGCCTGAATTTTCACACTGGAACATGATGGGCACAACTTGGGCAATGAAATGCCATATCTGTGGAAAAATTGCAATTTTCACTGTGCTATCTGCTGTGCATTAATATTTGCTAAACACCTGGGAGGTCAAAATGCTTACTGCAGCCCTTAATAGATATCTTGAGGGGGAAAGTTTCCAAAGTGGGGTCACTTGTGGTTCCGTTTATTATTTCACTCCAGAATCTCTACAGTTGTCAGTGCAAGCCGCATAAGTAACCATATTGGGCCTCAAATGCCCATGGAGCTCTTATAATCCTAAACCCTGTTGAGTGTCCAGGGAAATGATTAAGGCCTCATGCAGGGTGTTTCTGTGACCAGGAAGCATGGCATAATAATAAGACAGTTTACTTTTCACACTGGCACACGCTGGACACAAAGTATTGTGCATTGAAATGGCATTGGTGTAAAAATTGCAATTTTCACTTTGCACCATCTTCTGTGAATTAATTTTTACAAAACACCAGTTGAATTAAATTGCTCACTACACCTCTTGGTAAATTCTGTGAGGGGTGTGGTTTCTAAAATGGGATCACTTCTTGGGGGTTTCTTTTTTTATTTAACCGAAGAGCCTCTGCAGTTGTCAGCCAGTGCTGTAAAAATCACTAAACTAGACTCAAATGCACATGGTGCTCTTTCTCTTTCAAACCGTGCAGTGTGCCTAAACAAAAGCATGATGCTTTTTGTCCTATCACTACTTGTGAAATTGAAACATTTGAGGCTAAAACTACATATAATTGGAAAACAATGTAATTTCGTTTTACGTCCGAATCTTAAACAAATTCTAGGAAACACCTGTGAGGTCAAAACACTCAGTACACTCCTCAATAAATTCCTCGAGCAGTGTAGTATTAAAAATGGGGTCACTTTATGTTTTTTTGGGGGGATTTCCACTGGAGGGGTACCTCAGGATCTCTTCAAGTGCAACATGATGCCTGAAAACCATTACAGTAAAATCTGCCCTCCAAAAGCCAAATGGTGCTCCTTTCCTTCTGAGCCCTGTGGTGTGCCTGTAAAGCTGTTTATGACCACATATGGAGTGTTGTGGAATTGTGGGGTACTTTGTCTCTGCTTATCCTTTCTGAAAATTAAAAATTTGAGGGTAAAGCAACATTTTATTGTCAGAAATGAAATTATTTATTTTACAGCTAAGTTTATCTAAATAATATATAATTAAATGCCTTGAGGGTTTTCCAACAAAATGTGCCTTCCAAAAACCATATGGCGCTCCTTCCCTTTTGAGCAGCAGTTTATGAACACATATGGGATCTATCTGTAAAATGCAGAATCGGGGTACTAAATATTGTTTTGCTGTTAACCCTTGCTGTGTCACAGGATAAAAAATGGATACAAATGGAAAATCTGAATAAAAATGATATTTTGGAATCTCATTTCTAATTTGCTTTAATTCCTGTGAAACACCTAAAGGGTTAACAACGTTTCTAAGATCAGTTTTGGAGTGTAGTCCAAAATGGTGTCAGTTATGGGTGTTTTTTATTAGATAAACCCCTCAAAGTCACTTCAGAATTGAATTGGTACTTAATTAAAGTTTTAGAAATTTTCTTGAAACATTGCTTCTAAAATTCTAAAGTAACATTTATAAAATGATGCAAACATAAAGTAAGCATATGGGGAATGTTAATAAATATTTTGCCAAGTATCACTATATCTTAAAAACAGAAAAATCTAATTTAGAAGATGGCTCAGTATTCCAAATTTTTGGTAAATGTTCAGCAAATTTTCTGTAAATGATTTTTAATTATATAAATAAAGGTAAAACCTATCGAACCAAATTTAGCATGAAATGCAATGTTTCACAAAAAATCTCAGATTCACTTGAATAAGTAAAAGCATTCCAAAGTTATTAACAAAAACGTGACACACGTCAGATTTGCAAAATCAGGCTGTGTCTTATTAAATATGAAAACATTGCTCAATATAAGCCAAACAGTAGGTGGTGTAAAGTTAAGGAAAGGGTCAATAATGCATTGAGAAGCCCTAAATTTATCATATAGCGTGAGCCACTGTAATAAATTTGGTGGTTCTTAAGACTGTCTGATGTTCGTTATATGGTTTGATTTGTGGAGTTAATTTTCTGGACTTCCTCAGGCTCACCCCCTCTATATTTCAATAGCTCTGCCCTGAAATAGACATTTTTTTAAGTACTGTTCCAGTGGCTGGAAATCAAATCTTTATTTAAAGGGCCTTTGGTGACCATATAATACTGGCAATCAATGGGGCATCTGATTTAGTTATGTTAGAGTTATGTTAGTTATGCTTAGGATGTAGCAAGGAAAGACTATGTCTTGTGTGGTCCTGTCTGTTCTTGTTACCTTGTTCATATATTTGGTCCTGTGAGAACACTTATTTTACGTATGTATTTTCATACATCAAAATGAATAAGCATTGTCTTTTATGGTTCAATACATTTTTGGGGGCAAAAAGAAAAAAAAATATGAATGTTGTCTACATTCAGTATGCATAATATTGTCCAAATAACAAGCATAACATGTGGGTAAACCAAGACAAGACATTGGGGGAGGGGGGGGGGGGGCACAACAGGGACACAGCAGGAGGGAGAAGGGGGAGGGGAGGGAGGAAGAAATGCAGTGTGCAAGTAACTAGGCAGTCAAGGGGGTAATAACGCCAAGCATTGTCTTTTATACAGTGGTTTTAATCGCTTCTTTTTTTCCCACTCTGCTTCCTAAAGTTTGACTCCTACCGGTTGACATCCCATCACAGCCTCTATCACAATCTAACTGACATATTTACTGACACCAAGGATGGATAAGGCCAGGAGAAACATGACAAACAAGATTTTAAAACTTACCTTTGAAATTATCTACCTGCTTACTGGAGAGGTGAGAGCTTTGGGGAAATATTTAGCTTCTCTTCACTTTTAGCCTTTTTGACATAACAGTAGCAGATGTCACACAAAGGCTCCGATGTTAAAAAAAAGTATATGTATTTAATGCATTTTTTTTCTGCATGGAATAGTATAATCTACTACCCAATTCTATACAAGAGAAAAAAAGGTATGCCAAAAAGACACTAATGGGGAAGTGATGGGAGTACTAGGGGAGTAGGACATTTGCTGTGCCTAGTGGAGAGTGGGGACACAATGGTGGGAAATAGGGTATAAAAAATGATTGGGAGGCCTTCCTCTGTATACCTTAAAACAGAATACTTATGACAAGATTAGACATTTAGGAGCAACAGAGAGCTTATGGCATATTGCAAATGCATAGAGAGAGAGAAATATTGTTAGGAGAAGACCTGCTGTGACTATTGAGAGGAGGCAGCAGCCTTTCTGTATCTACTTTTGGGATAGTGTCCTGCTGTGATTTCTTGAAGAAGAAGGTGGGCTGTGGTTACTATTGGAAAGGGGAGGCCTGTTTATTACTGTTGAGGAAGTGGGGATGTTTGCAGTGACTAATGGGGAAGCGGCGGCGGTGCTGCTGTGAATACTTAGAAAATGGGCAAATGCTGTGACCACTGGATATTTTTTTTTATCTAATGTACATCAGTATTTCCTTAGCCACTTTGTTTTACTGACCCAACCAATAAGGTGATTTATTAGTGTCTCTTCCTTTCTTGATGCACAGGATTACTCAATAGTGAACAAGACATCTGGAGAGTTTGTGCCATCTATCAATGACATACATATATCAGGAGGATGGGGAAAGATCCAGAGCCCAACCACACAACCTCCTCACAATGAGCTGAAGATCATAGAGCTGACCCATAAGATCATTGAGCTGCTGACTGGAAAGGTAAGCGCTGCTGGGAATGTTGGGACATTATTTGATAACACTAAAGGAGGTATCTGGATGATGAGTATCCTATCGTGTACAGTATGTCCATTTACTATTAGCATGACAAGTTGTCATGGTCTGTTTGTCCACTCAGGTTTATTTAGAAGAAAACAAAAAAATCTACAAGGGTATCATGAAGAAACACAAGCCCCTCACATTTTCAGGTAAGACCTTCTTTGAGTATTTCTAAGTGTATTTTAAAACCGCTCTCTACTTTTACAATATTCATGACATATACTCATTAACTGTGTATGGATGTCCTATAGTTGGATCCAACAAGAAAAATTCACCAGAGAGATGTCCAAGCCCTTTTTATTCACAAGATTATCCAGAGGAAAATCACAGTGTGTCTTTGGATCTTCAGGTAGGTGGAGATGACATCTCTACAAACCCTCCATGGATTGATGTAATCAGTGGCGTACCGCCCATAGAGGCAGGCCACGCCACTGCTATGGGGCCCGCGGCACTGGGGGGCCCGTAGCGCAGATAAGGCCCCGCCCACTCATGACCTGCAGCTGGCTATGCGGCTGCTTTTCTCCCCAGCCCCCCCCCCCCCCATGTTTAGCTGAATCGCCTCCCAGAGGCGCGGCTAAGTCCTCAACACCCGCCCCCCTCCTCAGCGCCGCGCTCTGCAAACACCCGATCCTCCTCTCGTCGGCGTCCCAAATCCCGCGCAGGCGCAGTGCCGGCGATTGCCTGCGCCTGCGCTCTGATAATACGGCTGAGGGCAACAGCTTCAACATCGTCACTGGGCATGCGCCGAGCCCAGTGACGATGTTGAAGCTGTTGCCCTCAGCCGTATTATCAGAGCGCAGGCAATCGCCGGCACTGCGCCTGCGCGGGATTTGGGACGCCAACGAGAGGAGGATCGGGTGTTTGCAGAGCGCGGCGCTGAGGAGGGGGGCGGGTGTTGAGGACTTAGCCGCGCCTCTGGGAGGCGATTCAGCTAAACATGGAGGCGTTAGTAGTTTTCATATTTAGGCGGGCACGGCACTTCAGAGGGGCACCGTTCCTGGGCACCGTGGAGAAAGAAAAACGCCCCTCTGGGCTCCAGTCCTTACAGCGTCATTTGCATATCCTAATAATCGATTTTTAGAAGAAAGGACAAGACTGACATGGAAAAGAAGAACACAGATGGAAAAAAGGTACTTTATTAAACATGGATCCATGAGTACCTTTTTTCCATCTGTCTTGTTCTTTGGATTGTGAGTCTTGTCATTTCTTCAAAAAATCGATTCTTATGATATGTAAATGACGCTGTAAGGAGCCCAGAGGGGCGTTATTCTTTCTCCACTGTGCCCAGGAACGCCCCTCTGAAGTGCCGTGCCCGGCTAAATTTGAAAACTAATAACGCCTCCAAGTTCATCTAAATCGCCTCCCAAATCCGATCCTCCTCTCGCTGGCATCCCAAATCCGGCGATTGCCTGCGCTATGATAAGATGACTGACGGCACTGCGCCTGCGCGGGATTTGGGATGCCGGCAAGAGGAGGATCGGGGTGTTTGCCGCAGAGCGCGGCACTGAGGAGGGGGGGTGTTGAGCACTTAGCCGTGCCTCTGGGAGGCGATTTAGATGAACTTGGAGGCGTTATTAGTTTTCAAACTTAGCCGGGCACGGCACTTCAGAGGGGCGTTCCTGGGCACCGTGGAGAAAGAATAACGCCCCTCTGGGCTCCTTACAGCTTCATTTACATATCATAAGAATCGATTTTTTTAAGAAATGACAAGACTCACAATCAAAAGAACAAGACAGATGGAAAACAGGTACTCTGTTAAACATGGATTCATGAAAAAAAAATTGGGGGTAAATTGCTAGTGACAGATTCCCTTTAAGGCTACTTTCACAATTGCGTTCAGAGCGGATCCGTCTGGTGTCTGCACAGACGGATCCGCACCTATAATGCAAACGCTTAGATCCGTTCAGAACGGATCCGTTTGCATTAACATGAACAAAAAAAAAAAAACATTATTTTTTTGTTCATGATAGTGCAAACGGATCCGTTTTGACTTTACATTGAAAGTCAATGGGGGGCGGATCCGTTTGAAAATTGAGCCATACTGTGTCAACTTCAAACGGATCCGTCCCCATTGACTTACATTGTAAGTCTGGACGGATCAGTTTGCCTCCGCACGGCCAGGCGGACACCCGAACGCTGCAAGCAGCGTTCACAGGCATGGGATCCAGCCGGTTCTCTCCGGTTCTGCCGAACCGTTTGTTACAATTACAGGCGGTTCGCAGGACCGGTGAGAAGCAGGGATCCCGACCCGGTCCTGCAGCTGCGCCTGCACCCCTGTATTTTTCAGCCTGCGGCTGTTAGGGCTGCAACGATTAATCGTTGCTATCCGGGCGGGCGGTCGCTGCATCTTTATTTTACCTTTTTACAATGACGCTCCTGTAACAGCCAGGCAGAGCGGACGGCGGCGTAACGTCACTCACTCACGTGACACGCCTGCTCCGCCTCCTTCATTCATGAGGTGGGGCGGAGCAGGTGCGTCACGTGAGTGACGTTACGCCGCCGTCCGCTCTGCCTGGCTGTTACAGGAGCGTCATTGTAAAAAGGTAAAATAAAGATGCAGACGTGATTAGTCCGACTTATAAGCATCGGGGCCGGGGCTGTTATGGGGAGGATCTGTGTATGGCACTGCTATGGGGAGGGGGGTCTGTGTATAGCACTTCTATGGGGAGGGGGGTCTGTGTATAGCACTGCTATGGGGAGGGGGGTCTGTGTATGGCACTTCTATGGGGAGGGGGGAGGATCTGTCTATGGCACTGCTATGGGGAGGGGTGTGTATAGCACTGCTATGGGGAGGAGGGGGGATCTGTGTATGGCACTGCTATGGGAAGGGGGATCTGTGCACTGTTATGTGGAAAGGGATCTGTGCACTGTTATGCCCATAACAGTGCACATATCCCCCTCTCCATAACAGCGCCACCCACAGATCCCCCTCTCCATAACTGCGCCACCCACAGATCCCTCTCCATAACAGCGCCATCCACAGATCCCCCTCTCCATAACTGCGCCGCCCACAGATCCCCCTCTCCATAACAGCGCCATCCACAGATCCCCCTCTCCATAACTGCGCCGTCCACAGATCCCCCTCTCCATAACTGCGCCGTCCACAGATCCCCCTCTCCATAACTACGCCGTCCACAGATCCCCCTCTCCATAACTACGCCACCCACAGATCACCCTCTCCATAACTACGCCGTCCACAGATCCCCCTCTCCATAACTGCGCCGTCCACAGATCCCCCTCTCCATAACTGCGCCGTCCACAGATCCCCCTCTCCATAACTGCGCCACCCACAGATCCCCCTCTCCATAACTACGCCACCCACAGATCCCCCTCTCCATAACTACGCCACCCACAGATCCCCCTCTCCATAACTACGCCATCCACAGATCCCCCTCTCCATAACTACGCCATCCACAGATCCCCCCTCTCCATAACTGCGCCGTCCAGAGATCCCCCATAATAGTGTCTTCCACAGATCCCCCCTCTCCATAACTGCGCCGTCCACAGATCCCCCATAATAGTGTCGTCCACAGATCCCCCATAAGTGTCGTCCACAGATCCCCCATAATAGTGTCGTCCACAGATCCCCCCTCTCCATAACTGCGCCGTCCACAGATCCCCCATAATAGTGTCGTCCACAGATCCCCCATAAGTGTCGTCCACAGATCCCCATAATAGTGTCGTCCACAGATCCCCCCTCTCCATAACTGCGCCGTCCACAGATCCTCCATAATAGTGTCGTCCACAGATCCCCCCTCTCCATAACTGCGCCGTCCACAGATCCCCCATAATAGTGTCGTCCACAGATCCCCCATAAGTGTCGTCCACAGATCCCCCATAATAGTGTCGTCCACAATTTGTTTTAATATGGCCTTTGAACATATTTTTTCAAGTAAGATCATATAAACCTCTCTGTTTTGTAATTTTGTCGTTTTTGCCGATTAATCGATTAATCGTAGAAATTAATCGGCAACTAATCGATTATTCAAATAATCGTTAGCTGCAGCCCTAGCGGCTGTTACTTACAGTCAGTCAGCGTGAGCGTGGCTGTGTGTGTGTCAGCCAGTCTTCCACAGTGCTGCCGCCCTCCCCCCGCCCCCAGCCTCGCAGTCATGGCAACAAAGGGGAGTGTCTTGAGAGTGAGCAGCGCCGCGAAGCTGCCAGCCCAGAACAGAGAAGGAGAGAGGAGTCCTCTCACTGTCTGCAGAGTGCCCTAGTTGCTGACAGTCCACACCCCACACACAGCCATGAAAGATTGAAGAGCCGGCCCCTAGCCTAACAGAAAGGAGTCTGGACAGGTCAGGACTCAGGACAGCCTGGTTGGTTGAGTGTGATTTGTGTGACACTGACAAGTTGGCATTAAGGAGGGGACCACCGACCAGGGGCTGAAATTGAAATGTGACAACATAACAAAAATGGAGGGGGCCATGAATCTGTGGGGAGAAGCTATATGAGAAGTTTGAGAACATGGAGGGAGCCATGAATCTGTGGGGAGAAGCTATGTGAGAATATGGAGGGGGCCATGTGGGGAGAAGCAATGTGAGAACATGGAGGGGGCCATGAATCTGTGGGGAGAAGCAATGTGAGAACATGGAGGGGGCCATGTGGGGAGAAGCAATGTGAGAACATGGAGGGGGCCATGTGGGGAGAAGCAATGTGAGAACATGGCGGGGCCATGAATCTGTGGGGAGAAGCAATGTGAGAACATGGAGGGGCCATGAATCTGTGGGGAGAAGCAATGTGAGAACATGGAGGGGGCCATGAATCTGTGGGGAGAAGCAATGTGAGAACATGGAGGGGCCATGAATCTGTGGGGAGAAGCAATGTGAGAACATGGAGGGGCCATGAATCTGTGGGGAGAAGCAATGTGAGAACATGGAGGGGCCATGAATCTGTGGGGAGAAGCAATGTGAGAACATGGAGGGGCCATGAATCTGTGGGGAGAAGCAATGTGAGAACATGGAGGGGGCCATGTGGGGAGAAGCAATGTGAGAACATGGAGGGGGCCATGTGGGGAGAAGCAATGTGAGAACATGGAGGGGGCCATGTGGGGAGAAGCAATGTGAGAACATGGAGGGGCCATGAATCTGTGGGGAGAAGCAATGTGAGAACATGGAGGGGCCATGAATCTGTGGGGAGAAGCAATGTGAGAACATGGAGGGGGCCATGAATCTGTGGGGAGAAGCAATGGAGCGGTGTATGTAAATATGTGTCGTGACTCGTGACGCGCTGCGTATCCACCGCTGAGTAGGGAACCTGTTGTTAAAAATTTGAATCCCACCCCTGAGCGTTCAGGTGTCCGCCTGCTGAGCGGAGGACAGACGGAGCCATACTGATGCATTCTGAGCGGATCCGCATCCACTCAGAATGCATTAGGGCTGGACGGATCCGTTCGGTGCCGCTTGTGAGAGCCTTCAAACGGAACTCACAAGCGGAGACCCGAACGCAAGTGTGAAAGTAGCCTAACATGGCACCCCAAATAAGGAGACCTGCAGGCTGCAGCAGATATCCCATGTGACAGGTCACCCCCAGGAAACCCCTAACAGTTTCTGTAGGTCATGTATAAATTTATTTAATGGGGGTGTGGCATGGGAGAAGCAAAGTCAGGAAGTGGGAGGGGCCATGGTGGGTAGTGGGCGGGGTTAAGGGGCCCAATTCAGATTTTTGCTATGGGGCCCAGTGATTCCTATGTACGCCTCTGGATGTAATCATGCTTTCTCAGTTGCTTATCATTCCACATGTTGAATCAGGAAGAAGATTTGATCAATATTAAAGTAGAGGTTATTGCAGAAGAAGAAGAGTCCTATATGAGGGATCACCATCAGTGTAAGGAGGAGGAAATCCCTGCAGATATTATACCAGGTGAGTAGTCAACTCTCAGTATAGAAATAAGAAACCATTGGTACAAGATGCTACAAGCAGACCCTGCAGATTTTGTTTTCATCTTTATAGTCAACACCACATATTATAGTATTATTCATGCTTAGAGTATCTTCAGTCTGTCATACACATTCTGATGTTACTCCCCCATTTAAGAACTTGCAGCTATTTATTGCTATTAATGCAGAAAGTGTAGTCATGTCTTCCTGGTAGAACCTGACATCTACCAGAGGTTCATTAAACGTGGTTATACATATATATTAGGCTATGTTTACACCATAGTTTTTTAGAAACTGTTGGAGTGGTTTCCCATAGTTTCTGTGCAGAACCACGCCAAGAATGGTCATGTCCTTTCATGGTGCATTCTGCAAAATAAGCAGCCGCCCTGCAATCCATCAGTACTGGCATCTCTGGCGTTCTGGACCGTGGGACTGCACATAAGCTAATGCTACTTCCTACAGTGTGCAACCACGGCCCCCACTCAGAGATTGCAGGGTGGCTGCTTATGACAAAATCCGCCATGTGAACATAGCCTAAAATATATGTATAACGTAAATATGTATGTATTATGTGTGTATGTATGTATAATGTGATGGAAAAATGAATCCAGCTAGCAAAGGAAGCGGTATGGACACTCACAATACATTAGTAAGTATCTTGTATTAACTTCCTCTTCATAATAAATGCTATTTGTTGAGACAACCCCTTTAAGTACTCTAAGGAGGCCAGCCATTGGCTAGTGAAGATTAGTGTGCGCACTGGCCCTTAAAGAGCCGAGGGGATTGGGCATGTGCCCTACAGGCAGCGCGAGAGGGCCACCAGGCCATCCAATAAGAAGTAGAGATCGGGAGGCATATCTGTATCACCAGTACAAGGGCAGGTGAGCAGAGCAGCAGTAACACAGACATCCAAAATTTCCCCATCCCCTTCTCATAACTTCCCTAACAAAGGTTAAGTACAAATATTGGACATATATAAGACGATGTCCCTGTCTTTATATATGCATATTATATCTCTAAAAGAAAGAGAAATATCAAGCTTCCATCAAGAATATATGTCGCCCTCCTAAGAGGCACTTGGCAGGGAACTAGCTGCAAACTGCATAGGTAAAATTCTAACATATCTTGTAGTAATTAATTTAGAAGAATCTTATCTCAAATCAAATGTAATAATGCCAGTCCAGGAGTATAAAGCAACTTTGACCACAGTTTTTCAAATTTATGAATGGCAATTTGTTTTCTATATAGATAGCCTTTTTAGGCGCTATCTGCCAATTTACTTTAGCAGTAAATTGTGCCAAAATATGAGATATTTAATTGAATAAATGTTCTGCAGTAACTTTCCTAGCCATATAGAGAAGGTGTATAGTGGGTCAAAAAAAAATAAGTAAAAGAAAAAAATAAGCTTAAAGTAAAAAAAAAAAAAAAAAAAAAAAAAAAAGGGCCCTTTATCCTCATCAAGCCAATGCGACATGGTGCCTGAAAACTATTTCAACAAAATCTTCCCCCCAAAAGCCAAATGGGCTTGCCCATTTACTTATATGCCACTCCTTACCTCCTGAGCTCTGCCGTTTGCCCGAACAGCAGTTTATGACCACACATGGGGTGTTGCCATGTTCAGGGGAAAATGCTTAATAAAATGAATTTTCCATTATCCAAGCCTAGCGTTTGTGTGGTACACCCCACAATAAATTCCTTGAGCGCTGTAGTTTCCAAAATAGGGTAATTTATAGTGGGTTTCCACTGCACCGTAGGGGTACCTTAGAGTCACTTTAAATGTCACATGTGTCAAATGTCACAAAAACCATTCCAGCAAAATATGCCCTCCAAAAGCCAGAGCCCTTTCCATTCTGAGACCTGAGGTGCACCCATACAGAAGTTTATGACCACATTATGGGGTGTTTTTGTAAATTGCTGAATCAGGGTCATAAATATTAAGATTTATTTTGATGTTAACCCTTGCTGCTTAACAGGAAAAATTTATTCAAATGGAAAATTTTGAAACTGCTACTCCTTTTTCATTTAACTCTTATGGAACATGTAAAGGGTAAACAAAGTTTGTAAAATATTTTTTTTTATAATTTGAGGGATATAGTTTCAATTATGGGTGGTTACTATGTAACCCCCATTATGTAAGCCCCACAAAGTTCTTAAAAAGTGTTGTTTTGAAATTTTCTTAAAATATTTTTTAGAAAATGGCTTCTATAATACTAAGCCTTCTTCATCCTAAAAAAATAAAATGCCGTTTCAAAATGATGCCAACATAAAGTGAATGTTAATAACTATTTTAATGATTTATCACTGTCCATCTTAAAAACTGAGAAATTCATTTTTTAGAAAATAGCGAATGTTTCCATAGTTTCCATAAATTTAGGATTTTTTATTTTATTTTTAAATGGTAAGATATTTTGACTCAAATTCACCACTACCATGAGGTACACTGTGTGACAAGAAAACAGCCTCAGAATCGGTTGGATAAGTAAAAGCATTCCAAAGTTACCACGTAAAGCAACACGTATCAGGAAGGTGAAAAATGGCTTTTTCCTAAAGGGGTTAAACTAAAACGTTCTATTTTAGTCTCATCTGACCACAAAACATTGTTCCAGTAGTTTTCTGGCTTGTCCAGGTGCAAACTACAGAGGGGGAAGCAATGCTCTTTTTGGAGAACCAGTGGCTTTCTCCTTGCAATCCTGCAATGCACACCATTGTTGTTTAGTGTCCTCTTGATGGTGGATTCATGAACATAAACATTAGCTAATGTGAGAGGTTACCTTGGGTTCTATTTACACTCCTTCGCATGATCTTTATTGATCAACCACTACTGAGGACGGTAATATTAGTCTAGAATTTTCTCTATTTGAACACAGTCTAACTGTACATTGGTGTAGTCCAAATTCTTTACAGATGGTTTTGTAACATTTTCCAGCCTGATGAGCATCAACAACTCTTCTTCTGATGTCCTCAGAAATCGTCTTTGTTCATGCCATGATATACTTGCACAAACTTGTAGTGAAGATTAGACTTTGATAGATCCCTGTTCTTTAAATAAAACAGGTAGCCAACCACCAGATTGTCATCCCATTGATTGAAAACACCTGATTCTAATTTAATCTTCAAATTATCTGCTAATCCTAAAACCAGACACACATAGTTGAATGCGATAAACTCTCAGCTCGTTTCAGTGAGAGTTCTCATTCTGGGCTCGGCTCCTCTGACAGGAATGTACTTCATTATACTGAACTACACTGACATAACTACACTGTCAGTGTAATACAATAGATTCCAGGAGTTTGAGGGTCACACATTATTATAAATCAGTATAATGCTGTGTAATCTTGTCAGAGGAGCGGAGGCCAAAACAGGACCTCTCACTGACACACGCTGCGATCACATTCAACTCGCTCGTGTGTGTCTGGCTTAAAGGTCACATACATTTGCCACTCACAAACATGGGATATTCGATTATTTTCCTTAAAGGGAGTCTGTCACCAGATTTACCCCTTTTCAACAGTTCCCATACCGCTGTAGCCGCAAAACAGATGATTAACACAGTACCTTTATATGCTTTGGTGGACTTTTAAATATGCCAAAAACAAACTTTGATGAGGGCCCGCAAGTGCCCAGGGCGGAGTCCACCGGATTGGAGCCCAGGCAGCTCTGCCTCTTCGGTTCTTATCCCCGCCCAGCCTCTTCCTCTGCCCGCCTATCTGTTGTCTCTCCCACTCAGCGAGATCCCGCGCCGATGCGATAACTTCCTTGGCCGGGGCATGCGCACTGCCATGCCCATTGCTGACACGGCATCGCAGTAGCTTATGCGCATGCCCCGACCAAGGAAGTCATTGCGTCGGCGCGGGATCTCGCTGAGTGGGAGAGACAACAGATAGGCGGGCAGAAGAAGAGGCTGGGCGGGGATAAGAGTCGAAGAGGCAGAGCTGCCTGGGCTCCAACCCGGTGGACTCCGCCCTGGGCACTTGCGGGCCCTCATCAAAGTTCGTTTTTGGCATATTTAAAAGTCCACCAAAGCATATAAAGGTACTGTGTTAATCATCTGTTTTGCGGCTACAGCGGTATGGCAACTGTTAAAAAGGGGTAAATCTGCTGACAGACTCCCTTTAATAAATCAAAGGCAAAGTCTAATATATTTGACTCATTTGTTTGATTTGGTTATCTTTATCTACTTTTAGGACTTGTGTGAAAATTGGATGTAGTTTTAGGTCAAATTTACACAACTCCTCTAGTTGTAAAGGGGAATCAAGAAAGTCTCGTTGCTCAGCCAGAGTGGGTCACTCTATTCCCTGCAAGTAAGCCAGGGCTGGCCAACTGGCGGCTCTCCAGCTGTTGTAAAACTACAATTCCCACCATGCCCTGCTGTAGGCTGATAGCTGTAAGCAGTCTAGGCATGCTGGGAGTTGTCGTTTTGCAACAGCTGGAGAGCCGCAGGTTGGCCATTCCTGAAGTAAGCAGTTTTTGGACAGCGATGACATTAAGTCTAAACCCCTTCGCACGCAGAGCCGTACTTGTACGTCGCTGGATAGGTATTTAAAGATGGTGCCTGCTCACAAGCGGACTCCCGGGGCTAATGACTGCAGTCGACAAGAACGTTGATCGCAGACATTTAACTTCTCATATACCGTAGTCAGGGGCGGATTAACTCCATTTTAGTTTTCGTAAGTGCCAAATGCTCTTCCTAGGCCATATGACATCGTTCACATGGTCTAGGTGCAGTTCTGTCCTATCCTGATTGGGGCTGACCTGCAATACCAAGTGCAGTGCTATCAAATGGACAGCCCTGTGCTTGGTAACAAGCAAAGAGGCTGCGGCACTCACTTTAACATCACGGTCTCCTCAAACAGCTGATTGGTGGGTGTGCCAGCAGTCGGATCCCCGCCATCTCATAACTCTCTGAGTACAGATTTCATAGATGTTAAGTCCTATGTAACACCCCACATAACACAGTGAACTATTGTGTTAGGTGGGGTGTTACATAGGACTGCATGGAGCATCTACTACATTATCTGTGCACAGAAAGTGATCACTGTTATCTGGGCTGTTACATAGGGCTGGAGGGGACACATTTTAAATTTTAGTTGCTAAATTTAAAATACATATGAATATGCTAAAAAAAAAAATACTTGGAGGAGAAGATGAGAAGCAGGTCACAGTAGTGAGTTAGCTCTACATATAGGAGAATACAGCACCACTTACCTCTTACTTTAAGTGACATCTCCTGTCATTTAGATTTTCTCTTTACTCTTCTCCTCCGTTTAACCCAGACCGCCATGACTAATTCTTTCAGTCGCATCTCATCTGTACAGAGTTTGTTACACAGACATGTTAGAGTTCTCATAATTGGGGTCATTTATCAAACTGGTGTAAAGTAGAACTGACTTAGGTGCCCTTAGCAATCAATCAGATTCCACCTTTCATTTTCCAAAGGAGCTGTGAAAAATGAAAGGTGGAATCTGTTGCTATGGGTAACTAACACAGTTCTACTTTACACCAGTTTGATAAATGACCCCAAAGGTCCCTATAGTGTCTACAGCAATTTTAATGTCCCCTAAAGTGTCCCCAGTAATAACAACCTATATTGTGCCCCAGGTAATCATGCCTGTATAGTCTCCCCAAAAATAATGTCCCCTAATAGAAACGCCCCCACACTGCCCCCATATTGTAATTTCCCCCACAGTGCCCCCATATAGTAATATTCCCCACACTGCTCCATACAGTAATTACCCCCACACTGCCCCCATATAGCAATTTCCCCCACACTGCCCCCATATAGTAATTTCCCCCACACTGCCCCCATATAGTAATTTCCCCCACACTGCCCCCATATAGTAATTTCTTACACACTACCCCATATAGCAATTTCCCCCACATTGCCCCCATATAGTAATTTCCCCCACACTGCCCCCATATAGTAATTTCCCCAACACTGCTACATACAGTAATTTCCCCCACACTGCTACATACAGTAATTTCCCCCACACTGCTACATACAGTAATTTCCCCACACTGTCCCATATAGTTATTTCCCCCACACTGTCCCATATAGTTTTTTCCCCCACACTGCCCCATATAGTAATTTTCCCCACACTGCTACATACAGTAATTTCCCCCACACTGCTCCATACAGTAATTTCCCCACACTGTCCCATATAGTTATTTCCCCCACACTGTCCCATATAGTTTTTTCCCCCACACTGCCCCATATAGTAATTTACCCCACACTGCTCCCATGTAGTAATTTCCCCCACACTGCCCCATATAGTAATGTCCCCCATATAAGAGTCCACCTTTCATTTTCCAAAGGAGCTGTGAAAAATTAAAATTGGAATCTTGCTATAACCCAGTTCTACTTTACACCAGTTTAATAAATTACCCCAAAGGTCCCTATAGTGTTTACAGCAATTATAATGTCCCCTAGAAGTGTCCCCAGTAATAATAGCACCCTATATTGTGCTCCAGATAATCATGCCTGTATAGTGTCCCCAAAAATAATGTCCCCTAATAGAAACGCCCCCACACTGCCCCATATAGTAATTTCAGCCACACTGCTCCATACAGTAATTTCTTCCACACTGCCCCATATAGTAATTTCCCCCACAGTGCCCTATATAGTAATTTCTCCCACACTGCCCCATATAGTAATTTCCCCCACACTGCCCCATATAGTAATTTCCCCCACGCTGCCCCATATAGTAATTTCCCCCACGCTGTCCCATATAGTAATTTCCCCCACGCTGCCCCTATATAGTAATTTCCCCCACGCTGCCCCCATATAGTAATTTCCCCCACACTGCCCCCATATAGTAATTTCCCCCACACTGCCCCATATAGTAATTTCTCCCACACTGCCCCATATAGTAATTTCCACCACACTGCCCCATATAGTAATTTCCCCCACACTGCCCCCATATAGTAATTTCCCCCACACTGCCCCATATAGTAATTTCCCCCACACTGCCCCTATATAGTAATTTCCCCCACACTGCCCCTATATAGTAATTTCCCCCACACTGCTCCATACAGTAATTTCCCCTACACTGCTCCATACAGTAATTTCCCCTACACTGCTCCATACAGCAATTTCCCCTACACTGCTCCATACAGTAATTTCCCCCACACTGCTCCATACAGTAATTTCCCCCACACTGCTCCATACAGTAATTTCCCCCACACTGCCCCATAGAGTAATTTCCCCCACACTGCCCCATAGAGTAATTTCCCCCACACTGCCCCATAGAGTAATTTCCCCGACACTGCCCCATAGAGTAATTTCCCCGACACTGCCCCATAGAGTAATTTCCCCGACACTGCCCCATAGAGTAATTTCCCCGACACTGCCCCATAGAGTAATTTCCCCGACACTGCCCCATAGAGTAATTTCCCCGACACTGCCCCATAGAGTAATTTCCCCGACACTGCCCCATAGAGTAATTTCCCCGACACTGCCCCATACAGTAATTTCCCCGACACTGCCCCATATAGTAATTTCCCCGACACTGCCCCATATAGTAATTTCCCCCACACGGCCCCATATAGTAATTTCCCCCACACGGCCCCATATAGTAATTTCCCCCACACTGCCCCCATATAGTAATTTGCCCCACACTGCCCCATATGCAAATTTCCCCCACACTGCCCCCATATAGTGATTTCCCCCACACTGCCCCCATATAGTGATTTCCCCCACACTGCCCCCATATAGTGATTTCCCCCACACTGTCCCCATATAGTAATTTCTTCCACACTGCCTCCAATGTAGTAATTCTCCCCACAAAGTAATTTGCCCCCACACTGCCCCATCAAGTAATGATAACCCCACACACTGCCCCCATTAGATAATTTGCCCTGACACTGCCATCCATTAAGTAATTTGCCCCCACACTGCCATCCATATAGTAATTTGCCCCCAAACCACCATCCATTAAGTAATTTGCCCCCACAGTGCCCCATCAAGTAATAATCCCCCACTCTGCCCCCATTAGATAATTTGCCCTGACACTGCCATCCATTAAGTAATTTGCCCCTCACACTGCCCCCACAGTATTAATTTCTCCACACTGCCCTCACAGTAATAATTTTCCCCCATGGCAGTAATTTGTCCCCACAGTATTAATTGCACCCCACACTGCCCCCACACTAGTAATTTTCCCCCACGTAGTAGTTCCCCCCCACACACTGTTCCTTCAGTAATGTCTCCCAAAGTTGGCAGTTGGCACACAAAAAAAGAAAAAGAAAAAAATCCAATACTTACCTGTTATGGCGCTCACTCATAGATGGTGCAGGAGCGCTGCGCACACACATCAGTGTGCTGCGTCCGGGCACGGGCGTGGCGCAATGATGTCATCACGCCCGCCTGCGTCGGGACTGAAGCCTATGGTGGTGTTCGGCGGCGGGGCAGGGAACTATGCGCTCCTGTGCCCCGCCGTAGTTTGTAGGCGTTTTGGTCGGCGTTGGGCCCCCCAGTGATGCCGGGTCGGGGATACAGACCCAAACGCCCCAATTATAATCCGCCACTTACCGTAGTCAAATGTGACCACAGCATCTGGGAGCTAAAAACCGAGGAGTGTGCTTTCCCAGGCCTGCAACGGCTCTGGCAATGGCAGTCGGGGAGCTGGATACTATGTGCAGCAGCCTCAATCCTCCTGAATGAACCGAGGCTGCTGCAGATATGTTCATATCAAGACCCTGCTTGTGGAAGGAGGAACATAGGGAAATCCACATAGACTACAATGTTAATTCTTTGGAGTCTATGACAGAACAAAAAAATATTTTAAAACTATAACAAAATATATAACAATTCAAATCACCCATCTTTTACCAAAATAAACTATATAAAAAAAAAAAACATAATGGGCATCACCACTTCCATATTATCAAAATTTTAAAATATTTATCCCATACCACGAATAGCGAAAAGGAAAAAAAAAATGTATGATGGATTCCCTTTTTTTGGTTGCTTCACCTCCCCCAAAAAAATTATAAAAAGTGATCAAAAAGTCATATACACCTCAAAATTGTGATGTAAATGAAAACTAAAGCTAGCCCTGCAAAAAAAAAAAAGAGCCCTCATACAGCTCCGTAGACATAACTACAAAATAAAGTTATAGGGGTCCGAATATGCCAATGAAAAGAAAATATTTTTTTTTGTTTTCCATTATTAAAGCACAAGAAAAATTATACAAATGTGATATTGCCGTAATCTTACTGATCTGGAGAATGAAGGTAAAAGATCAGGTGTACCACACAAAAGAAAACCCACAAAACTGTGATGGAATTGCGTTTTTTCCAATTACACCTTATCGTATGCAATATTATATGGTACCATTAGAAAGTACAACTTGTCCCGTTAAAAACAAGCTCTCATATGGCTATGTGAATGAAAAAATAAAAAAGGTTATGGCCTTGGAACTTTAGGGAATGAAAAACAAGAACGAAAAATCCTCCTGGAGTTAAAGGGTTGAGAGAGAGACACACACACAAAATGATAGCACAATACCTTTATTCATGTATGTATGTGTTTAAAATGCATCTTCTTGGAAGACAATGTTGTTAAGGAAATTATCCAGCTTTTCTGAAAGTGGATATAAAATTCATAAAATGTTTTTCATTTTCTCTGTATATGTGATGTAATGTGGTGACATTTGAAAAGAGCAAGCATAAGCTAAAAAAAAACTATAGAAGTGAACTGTGTGTGTAAGGCCTCATGCACATGACCGTTGTGTGCATCCGTGGCCGTTGTGCCGTTTTCCGTTTTTTTTCGCGGACCCATTGACTTTCAATGGGTCCGTGGAAAAATCGGAAAATGCACCGTTTTGCAGCCGAGACCGTGATCCGTGTTTCCTGTCCGTCAAAAAAATATGACCTGTCCTATTTTTTTGACGGACAACGGTTCACGGACCCATTCAAGTCAATGGGTCCGTGAAAGAACACGGATGCACACAAGATTGGCATCCGTGTCCGTGATCCGTGGCCGTAGGTTACTTTCATACAGACAGATCCGAAGATCCGTCTGCATAAAAGCTTTTTCAGAGGTGAGTTTTCACTTCGTGAAAACTCAGATCCGACAGTATATTCTAACACAGCCCACCCTCCCTCCCCTGTAGTTAACTCATTGGTGGCCAGTGCGGCCGCCCCCCCCCTCCCCTGTAGTTAACTCATTGGTGTCCAGTGGGCCCCCCCTCCCTCCCCTGTAGTTAACTCATTGGTGTCCAGTGGGCCACCCCCTCCCTCCCCTGTAGTTAACTCATTGGTGTCCAGTGGACCCCCCCTCCCTCCCCTGTAGTTAACTCATTGGTGGCCAGTGCGGCCGCCCCCCCCCCCTCCCCTGTAGTTAACTCATTGGTGTCCAGTGGGCCCCCCCTCCCTCCCCTGTAGTTAACTCATTGGTGTCCAGTGGACCCCCCCTCCCTCCCCTGTAGTTAACTCGTTGGCGGCCAGTGGGCCCTCTCCCCTCCCTCCCCCTCCTAATTAAAATCGCCCCCCTATCATTGGTGGCAGTGGAGAGTACCGATCAGAGTCCCAGTGTAATCGCTGGGGCTCCGATCGGTAACCATGGCAACCGGGACGCTACTGCAGTCCCGGTTGCCATGGTTACTTAGCAATTTGTAGAAGCTTCATACTTACCTGTGAGCAGCGATGTCTGTGACCGGCCGAGAGCTCCTCCTACTGGTAAGTGACAGGTCTGTGCTATAGGCAATGCGCCGCACAGACCTTTCACTTACCAGTAGGAGGAGCTCCTGGCCGGTCACAGACATCGCAGCTCTTCAGGTAAGTATGAAGCTTCTGCAAATTGCTAAGCAACCATGGCAACTGGGACTGCAGTAGCGTCCCGGTTGCCATGGTTACCAATCGGAGCCCCAGCGATTACACTGGGACTCCGATCGGTACTCTCCACTGCCACCAATGATAGGGGGGGCGATTTTAATTAGGAGGGGGAGGGAGAAGAGAGGGCCCACTGGCCACCAACGTGTTAACTACAGGGGAGGGAGGGGGGCCCACTGGACACCAATGAGTTAACTACAGGGGAGGTAGGGGGGGCGGCCGCACTGGCCACCAATGAGTTAAAAACTGGGGGGGGGGGGTCTGCCCCCTGCTGCCTGGCAGCACCTGCCAGGCAGCAGGGGGCAGTCATGTACACAGTTTTTCAGTATATTCTAACCTAAAGCGTCCCCATCACCATGGGAACGCCTCTGTGTTAGAATATACTGTCGGATCTGAGTTTCACGATGTAGCTCATATCCGACAGTATATTCTAACATAGAGGCGTTCCCATGGTGATAGGGACGCTTCAAGTTAAAATATACCATCGGATTGGAGAAAACTCCAATCCGATGGTATAAAAGAACTCCAGACTTTACATTGAAAGTCAATGGGGACGGATCCGTTTGAAATGGCACCATATTGTGTCAACGTCAAACTGATCCGTCCCCATTGACTTGCATTGTAATTCAGGACGGATCCATTTGGCTCCGCACGGCCAGGCGGACACCAAAACGACTTTTTTTTCATGTCCGTGGATCCTCCAAAAATCAAGGAAGACCCACGGACGAAAAAACGGTCACGGATCACGGACCTACGGACCCCGTTTTTGCGGACCGTGAAAAAATACTGTCGTGTGCACGAGGCCTAAGGCCTCATGCACACGACCGTTGTGTGCATCCGCGGCCAATGTTCAGTTTTCCGTTTTTTTTCACGGACCCATTGACTTTCAATGGGTCCGTGGAAAAATCTGAAAATGCACCGTTTGGCATCCGCGTCCGTGTTCCGTTGTTCCAGTCCGTCAAAAAAATATGACCTGTCCTATTTTTTACGCGGACAACGGTTTGCGGACCCATTCAAATCAATGGATCCGCGAAATTCTCGGATGCACAACCGTTTGTCATCCGCGTCCGTTTTATTAATATTTTGCATGGCAAAACTGTCTGCCAGATTTGAGCCCAATAAAAAAAAAAATAATAATATTTCAATACAGGAAGGAAGCTTCAGGTCATAGGTTATCACATTGCAGTTTACTGCAGCCTGGTGGTGCATGTGGTTTGCTGGAGTGAGCTGTGGCTTATATTTCCATAATTTGTCACAATGCCCAAGTGGAATGTCGAAAAACTTATCACGTTGGTGCAGGAGAGGCCTGAACTGTGGGACAGCAGGCTGAACATTTACCAGGACAGAGTGAGAAAAGACGTATCCTGGGAGAAAGTGGCCAGGTCCATGCGGCGCGTGGAATGGCAAAAAGCTGATGCCAGAGGTCGGGCAGATTTAGGTAAGTGCCAGCAATGTCATTGCACTGTCCTGGCCCCTGTCTTGTCACTATTGAACGTGCTACAATTACATGATGTGCCAAAAACTGCATACGAGCATGGAACACGGAGGTGAGCGTTCCGCGGTATCCCAGCCTGGCATCCTCTTTTGTTGCTATGATGCGGTGTGCTTTGTGTCGACCCTGAAGTACAGTCAGACCCTGGTATAGTTCATACGAGTGTATTACGGTACTGCAGTGGCGGCACTAGGTGCACAGCGTCCTAGCAACCAATAATGACATGAACTCCTGTTCTCACCAGGATGCTAGGCCGTGATACTGCGGAACGCTTAGCTCCATGTTCCTAAAATTTAAACAGTTTGTTTTTTTACATTCACCTCCCTTACATTATATATATGCCTAGATCTGGATTAGACTTTATATTTTTTTGGCTAAAATACACCGCACTCCTACTATGTGGTGTTTTTGAAATGCCTGGCCCTAGCTATGATACTGTAAACTGTAGTAATGGATACTATGCATGTGCACCGGCTAATTGGTGGCACTTGTTCTAGTTTTTAATTGCGTATGCAATAGTTGACCCTTAATGTATATTGTGCCTTAATTTACATACCAGTGCCTAGCACGATTATTCCGTGGCTTCCTGAACGTTTTAAATGAGTATGTCCAAAATGGCAGTACTGTAGCATGTGATCCTTTTTTTTTCATTATGGCCAAATTATCCTCCGTATGTGCCCATTTTATGGTTTTGTTTTTCTATTGCATTTTCCCAAAGGACACTTTTCTAGACAAGTCTAAATTCTCATTTTTTTTTTTTGCATGCCACAATAGTGAAACAGACCAAAACCCGGTGGAACAGTTGCCGGGATCAGTTCCGCCGGGAACTAAATGAGCGTGGCCGAAGTGGCGAGGGTGGTGCACGAAAAAAGCCATATATCTACACATCACAGTTGGAGTTTCTGAAGCCGGTGATGGATTTAAGGCCGTAAGTATATTTTTTATATGTTAATTATCTATTGCTCACCACTTACCTTGGTGTATGTACTTTTTTTCGATCCATATTAAAAATGGTCCAAAAAAACCACACTATTTCAGCAGTATGACGAGACAACACAAGCACATCGCACATGCCCTGACCTCTGACGTCTCTCTTCATCCTGTGTGCCACTTGATGTGTAATATATAGTCTTTTCGATATCTGAGGGGATAGAGTGCTATCAGTGCTTGAAATTAGAAGGGAGATGACACATGTGCCTTGCATGTTTTTTATCATCATACTGCTGTTTGACATATATTTGGCCTGTTGTTTGGCGCTCGTCAATATGAGAATGTGTCCCTTTACATTGGATATGTTCGAAATATCTGCTAACGATTGGGCCAGGTCTTACCAGTCAGAGGTGCGTGAATAGTGTTTCCAGTTTTGATTTTTTCGCAGTATTCCTATATTTTTTAAAGCTTTGTAAAGTTTTTACAGTATAGTTTATTAACAGGACCTCGTGACTATGAAAATTTCCTGAAACAATATTCTATAGTTGCATTTCAGTTTCCAAAAATGTTTTCCGGCAGATATTATGCCAAATGCGCAATAGATTGTAGTATTATACATTGACTAATGATGCACCTTCTGCATTCCTGGCGCAGTTTTTGAAGATAAACTTCAACCCTAACCTTAGGAAGCATTTGAAATGTCCAGGAACTAGTATTTTTGAAGCTGGAATAAACCCAAACGAGTGTGAGAGTGTACAAACACGTCCACAATGCCGATGTGGAGAATTTCAGCACTTGGTTAGCTCCTCGAATGTGTTCACCGTTTTTCCGCGCAGGACATCCACAAACCTCTATCAGTGTTCAGTTTTTTAACAGTCCAAAAAAGAGTACTTGCTCACATTAGGATTCATCAGTGATTATTTAGTGTTGCAATGGATATGTTAAGTTTTCATCTCACAAGGATAATCCATTTTTTGTAAAGTTTGGACTTGTACAAACAAGTAGACTCCATTTGTTTACATTTTTTGAGTGATCTAAACCTTTTGACAATCCACAATGTTGGCAGCATTAAATTAATATCTTCTTATCTATAATGTTTCCATACAGTACTGTGGACAGCTTGGAAGATGATCCGGAGGAGGATTCGGATGCTGGGGGCAGTGAAACACCAGCCGTTTTCTCCACGGAGAGCAGCCCCTCCCATCCCCAGGCTGAGGAGCCCCACCAGCCACCGCTGGAGCCGCCAACCCATTCACAGGGGACCCTGGATCCCACCCCGCAGCCTCATCCAAGGCGGAGACGCACTGGCCCTCAGGCTTCCTCTGCTCCAGATACAAGGGAACAAATTGATACCCATGTCATAGAGTTCCTGGTCAAGAGGAGGAGTGAGGGCCCGGAAAAAGCCGTGGTGAGGGGGCTGGGTCCGCTACTCAGGGGCGTCCCTGCAATCCCCGCTTGAGCTCGTGCGTGTCGGGGATTGCAATGCTCATTGAGCTTTTCTCCTCCCCCTACGAGGAAGATATCCTTGGTGAACTATGCAACGTGAGACGGCGCATACTAGCATCACGTGCGCAAAATGTGGCTGGGCTGAGTCAACCACAACCCCATGGCCCCCCTGTACCTGGCCCCTCTTACCAGGTGGCCCCGGAAGCCAGCCGGCCATCTTCTCATTTTTTCACACAGGCTGCCCCCTATGCCACTGCCCCACTGCCACAGCAACAGCAGAGGCCTGGCCGTTCTTACCAGCCTGGTCCCTTCACCAGGGATTTGTTTGATCTTTAATTTTGTTATTTATTGTGTTTATGTTATATTTGTGTTTTTTATTTATGGGCCAATTTGTGCCCACATACCTTGTACTATAATTTGTCAAAAAGAATGTGTCTGGTATTTATTTATACAGCCTACCAAAATGTGATGGCATCTAAAACGGAACAAACTATGGGATGATGCTTTCCAAACAACTCACCCATTTGTGGATGGAGAAGTAGCAATACAAATTATTAGATAGGGCAGTGATGGCTAACCTTTGCACTACAACTGGGAAAGATTTTCAACTCCCAGCATGCTCCATTTATTTCTATCGTGTTTTTTAAACTAATCAACAAAGCAAGGGGGACATCTTGTGAGTTGGAGATTTTACCCAGCTGCAGTGCCAAGGTTAGCCATCAATGATCTTTCTCTTTTAACTAGGTGTTGGTACCAACATCTGTTTGGACGTGAGGTAATGTTAAAAAAAAAAGAGGAGAGTAGAATGCACACGGCCAAACCCACCTTTTCTTAAATTTTGGGTTTGGGCCAAATAAAATATTATCCTCTTGTTTGTCCTGCAAAGCTAGTGGCTATGTACAATTTCAACCAACCACACTTACAAATGTTTCTTTTGGGTATCCAAAAAGCAGATCATGTATGAGGACGACATGTAGAACGTGACAGTGTAAATTTCAAATTTTCAACTAGTTTTCCAATATACATCTCTCATATTTCTAAAGACACTTCAAAGAGACACAAACAATACTTGTAGTAGTAAAACAAGTTTATTTTACATGTTGACAGCCACTTTAATCAAATCATTTTTAGAGGTATTAGAAGGTTTTGGGAAACATATAGCAAATCCATTTATGCGGTTTCTAAAATAGGAAAAACAAAGATCTTGTTTGGGGATCAAAAGAATGATTTGCTTTTAGTTCCCAAAAACCTCAGCCCGCAAGTCCACGTCAAGGGTCCTCATTGTCTTGCGAGTCCCTACACTCAACTATGTCTAAAATTACATAAGCTATCTGGAAAACAAAAAAAATAACTAACGAGAACAGAAGAAATCAAACACTGCCACAAATTGCGTCCCTCTGCCATGGCAAGGACCCCTCTGGGCTTAGAAAGTAGTCTGCATAGAGTTCTCGAACTGCAAGGCCTGCAGTCCCAGGTCGTCTATGCAGGGTCCGATCCAAGCCCAAACCTGCTGACGCGGGCAAATCTTCCATGTCAACAGAAGAGGAAGCCTCTTGAATCCTGGTGAAGTTGTATAGAACAACACAAGCTTGAATCACCAGGGTAGCATTCTCCGGATCCATCTGTATGGATGACAAAAACACCCTCCACTTGCTAGAGAGTCTTCCGAAAGCGCACTCCACAAACCGACGGACACGAGTCAACCGGTAGTTGAAAATACGCCTCCTGAAATCCAAACCATGCTTTGGAAAGGGCCGCAGAACATGGTGAGTTAAGGCAAACCCTTCATCCGCCACAATGACAAATGGAGCCGGCGGACCAGCAGATCCGGGCAGTCTTCTGGACTCGGGCAGGGCAAGCTGGTGGGCACGAAGCCGCTCACCCATTCTAGAAGAACTAAAGATTCGTGCATCAGCAGTGCTTCCATAGGCCCCGATATCAACCATTATAAACCGGTAGTTACTGTCAGCAACAGCCATCAGCACTACCGAAAAATATTGCTTATAATTGAAGAATCGGGACCCTGAGTGAGGAGGCTTTTTCACACGGATGTGCTTGCCATCCATTGCCCCGATGCAGTTTGGAAACTGCGCAGAAATTTGGAAGCCCTCAGCGATCCGAAGCCAATCGTCCACCTTGGGGTGCGGCATCACCGTCTCTCAGAGTTGCTGCCAGATGACCTGGCAAGTGTGTCGGACAATCCGAGATATCGTCGCAAGGAATCTGTGGAAAAATGTAATGAAAAAAAATCAAACAGCGGAAAAACAAAGGGAACATCAGATACATCAATGACATATAATGTTGGACCCCAGATAAGATATAAAAGACCCGAAATCCATTGTGGCCAAAACCCCCAAAAAAAGGCAAACACTAGGGGCTACGAGCTAAACACTATCAGCTATTGGGGTGTGGGCAGTACGACCAGAACTAAGTTTCAACTACTGTCTTTAGACCCTTTGTAATGTAGCACGTTATTGGCAAATTAACACTTATTATATGAACATTACGCATGATGAGGACGAAAGATGCAAATCCCAGGGTTTTGCAACAAACTCAAACACACAAAATAGGGTACAGACTGGCATATAGGCTTCAAGCAGGGTGGTGCACGCAGCTAGGGATCCTGACTGAGGGTCCAAAAGCTTAAAGACACTACAATATAATCTGATGCAGTACCCAATAAAGTTTTATTTATTACAGGAGATTTAGTCACTCACACGGCCAGGATACAGGCTGCTGTAACCTGGCTGCCTGACTGACTATCCAAAACATTTTTTCTCAAATTATTCTTGCGAGTGCTGCAGAGTATTGTAGTGTCTTGAGGACGTTTGGGGAACCAAAGTTCAAAAATTGCACATACGCTTAGACAACCTTCAATATTTGGGTGTTATGTGACAGGGATTAACGGTAGGCACAACCAAAAATTTACAATAAAATTACACAAAACATTATGGGAAAAGAAAGGTTACTTCACCAAACAGAAGCACATGTCTAACAGCAGCCATTTTAAAACACATGTTCCTCCTGACAGAGGCACGGCACATTACTGGTGAAGCTTGATCAATTAAATATTGCTTACCTCAACGTGACGATGATCCTTTCCTCAGGAGTAATGCTGCGCCTCATATTGGTGTCCATGAAGGTAAGGACAGTGCGTAGAGACGACAGCAAGCGATCAAATGTATTGACTGACATCCTGCAGAAGGAGAAAAACTTCTCAGGATGCAGCCGCAGATCTTGGTATAGGGTATGGAAGTGTCCTTTCCGGTAACGTTGGGAAACAATCGGATGGACCCAAAATCTACGCCTTCTACTAGGTTCCTCAAGCACCGCAGGAGTGCGCGGTCCCCATCGCCGAGAAGCAAGCCAAGCCTTAAGACCTCATCCTCAGATGCATCATCCATGGTGAAATTGCAAGGAAAAGCAACCAAAATCACCTCTGTACTCTGTGCAGACTACAGAAAATGGCCACCAAACAAAACTCAGGTGCAATTCATTTATACCAGTATCCTGCGTGGAGTTATCAAAATTTCAATTTTTTTACCAATCCTTCTTTAAAGACGGTCCGCAAAAAAAACGGAAACACGGACACATGGAAACACAACGGAAGGAAAAAACGGACACAGAACAACGGAACCCCCTTTTGCGGACCGAGAAAAAATACTGTCGTATGCATGAGGCCTAAAGATAAGATAACATTTGTACTACTCCTTGTAATTTTGCCTCTTTTGCTAAAAATTCTAAATACATTTGTGGTCCTGGCTACGGTGAGAGACCGTGGCTGAGGACAGGGGGGGGGGGAAGGGATGACAGGCTGTCTGCTACAGATGGCTGGGGTGTGCGGGAAGCCATGGCCGGGTGCGAGCTAAATGAGGGGCAAAAGTCAACGGGTAGGAAATGTGAGGGTAGAACTCATAGGGCTAAGTTGGTGAAAGCCTTGGCGATCTCGGCTCGTGGATTAGGGACGTAATGCGTGAAGCAGGAGGATTGCCATCTGCCCATTTCCTGGATGACGTGTGCTGGGACCCCGTGACTTGATGCTGCGGAAGCCGCGCCTATGCGGAACGAATGCCCTGAGATGGCCTTGGCATCGAACCCCAGCCCGGAAGCTAAAGTTCTGATGTGATGGATGAACTGTGAAGTTGACAGACCTTTGGAGTTGAAGGGAAAGAGAGGGCTGCCTGGCGCGGAAACTGTTGAGATAGCGAGAAGCTTGTTGAACACGGCCACCGGGCACCATTCATTGAAGGTCTGGAAGTAGACAATTTTGACTGGAGGTCCTACTTGGGAAGTTTTGGTGGAAGGGAGAGAAAGGGTGCAATGGGTCTGCTGCCAGACCAGCTGGTCTGAAGTGAGGCTTGCGTGTCCCGGAGAGCTGGTGAATTCCCCGGGCTGTAAGAACCCGTAGAAACTGAGATACATGGCAGCTTTGATCACTATGCTTTTGTATGGCCCGAAAGGATCGTTGTCTAGGGAGGTGGAAAAAGCCCTGAACATTGTCCCGGTGACTGGTTTCCTGCGGGACTCCGGCTTGTTGCTGCTCTTTTGGAACCCTCTAAGGGTGGATTTGATGGCCTGGGAAGAAAATATGGACTGGCTGCCTGGGAAATCTAAAGTGAGGAAATATTGTACCTCTGCCAGGTACAATTTGATGGTGCTGAAAGATAGGTGAAGGTCTGTGTGACAATAAGCCAGGAATGCCATGAGATGAGTTGTTTGATCCAGATGTCCTTGTGGGTGTCTGAGGGAGAATTGTGAGAAGGTTTCCCACCCGGTCTTGTAGTTCCTGGCTGTATTGAGGGATAGGGAGTTATGGATGAGTGACTTGGCAGTTCTGACATGCTTGCTCAATCCATCATCGGTGTCTCGATGGCGGGTGGAGGAACCCCCGATGGATCGGCGTCTGGCATCACCTGCCAAAGTGTCCTTTCGGATATTATCGGGAACGAAATGTGATGGGGAAATGGTGAAGGAGCTGGGGGCCTGGCTTGGGGTTGGGGCATGAATGGCGGACGGGCCTGGAGTCGGAGAGGTGGGAGTGCTTGAACTTGATGGCCTGGTTTCCACCACTAGCAACCTGGTCTGCATGTCGGACACCGAACTGGTGAGAGTGTTGATAGCGGAATGAAGCTGGGCCAGCGCTGTCTGGACCGTGGACAGAGACACCTGCTCTTCAGCCGCTGAGATAGGCCCTGCCGTCAGTAGCCTGTACAACTCAGCTTTGCGGGCTGAGGCAGGATAGCGGATGTCTCTCCTGGTTAATTCGGCCATGAGTTTCGGGATGGTCCATTGCCTGCATGAAAGAGTGCTTCCGTGGGCTGAGCTGGGCGATTCCGGAATGGAGCGAGTCTCGGCGATATCCGATGCGTGAGACATCGTGCTGTGAACAGGAAAAATGGAAGGTAAGGGTGACAGAGCCACCTGACACCAGCGAGTGAATCGGTGAAACCCTCTGAATGACACCGAAGAGTGACCGAATCCGTTACCAGGAAGAGGTTAAGAGGCCCAACCTACCTGATGAGCTGGCCTAGACTACCTGAAGGAAAAAGACCTGCGGATGCTAGCCTGATCCTAAGGAATGAAGTAGTGAAATCAAACTTACCTGGACTTGGCTGATGCAATCGTAAACGAAAACGACCTGGATGAAAAAAGGTGACCTGGGATTGGTACCTTGAGGAATTCGCCTAGCGAACTTCGAACCGAACAGACCTCCGGGGTGACCCTAGAAACATGGGGTGAGGTTTGAGAGCAGAAGAAGGTAGGACCTGACGTGAATCAGGGAGCGAAAGCTGAGTCAAGCTTGACCGTGCCTGACACCTGTGAGGTGCCCCTGAATGACCTGACGCCTTGCAGGCGGCCGGAACCCGTGGGCTAGCTGCGTGGCTAGAGGCGAAGCTCGTGAGGCGCAGCGAGGCACCTGGATTAGGACGGGGCGAGTGAGTAGCGCATGAGACGTGGGAACCTGTCCCTGATGCGTGTCAGGGCGGTGGATGAACCTGATGCATGTCCGGAAAACTCACGTGGACTGCTGCGTGGCAGACCACAACTGAAGCCTGATATGTTTTAGGGAAAGAAAACGAGACGGAAAGGGCAACTGCTGCGTGGCAGATGATTACGTGAAAGAAACATTTAAATTGACGTAAATCTGCTGCGTGGCAGACAAGCATGAATGAATCTTAAGGAAAAGACGAAATTGACATGAGTCTGCTGCGTGGCAGACAATAGCGTGGACAGACAATTGTATGAAGGAACCTAAGGAACATTGACATGAATCTGCCGCGTGGCAGACAACAGCGTGGCTGAACCCAAGGAAAATTTGACCTAAATCTGCTGCGTGGCAGACAATAGCGTGGATGAACCTAAGGAACAGACAAAATTGACATGAATCCGCTGCGTGGCAGACAATAGCGTGGATGAATCTAAGGAACAGACAAAATTGACATGAATCCGCTGCGTGGCAGACAATGCGTAGATGAACCTAAGGAAAATTGACCTGAATCTGCTGCGTGGCAGACAATAGCGTAGATGAACCTAAGGAAAAATTGACATGAATCTGCTGCGTGGCAGACAATAGCGTAGATGAACCTGAGGAAATTGACATGAATCTGCTGCGTGGCAGACAATAGCGTAGATGAACCTAAGGAAAATTGACATGAATCTGCTGCGTGGCAGACAATAGCGTGAGCGAACCTGAGGAAATTGACATGAATCTGCTGCGTGGCAGACAATAGCGTAGATGAACCTAAGGAAAATTGACATGAATCTGCTGCGTGGCAGACAATAGCGTGAGCGAACCTGAGGAATTTGACATGAGTCTGCTGCGTGGCAGACCATAGCGTGGATGAAACTTAAGGAAGGAAAAATTGACATGAATCTGCTGCGTGGCAGACAATAGCGTAGATGAACCTAAGGAAAATTGACATGAATCTGCTGCGTGGCAGACGATAGCGTGGATGAAACTTAAGGAAGGAAAAATTGACATGAATCTGCTGCGTGGCAGACAATAGCGTGAGCGAACCTGAGGAAATTGACATGAATCTGCTGCGTGGCAGACAATAGCGTGAGCGATCCTGAGGAAATTGACATGAATCTGCTGCGTGGCAGACAATAGCGTGAGCAAACCTGAGGAAAATTGACATGAATCTGCTGCGTGGCAGACAATAGCGTGAGCGAACCTGAGGAATTTGACATGAGTCTGCTGCGTGGCAGACCATAGCGTGGATGAAACTTAAGGAAGGAAAAATTGACATGAATCTGCTGCGTGGTAGACAATAGCATGAGCGAACCTGAGAAAATTGACATGAATCTGCTACGTGGCAGACAATAGCGTGAGCGAACCTGAGAAAATTGACATGAATCTGCTGCGTGGCAGACAATAGCGTGAGCGAACCTGAGGAAATTGACATGAATCTGCTGCGTGGCAGACAATAGCGTGGATGAAACTTAAGGAAGGAAAAATTGACATGAATCTGCTGCGTGGCAGACAATAGCGTGAGCAAACCTGAGGAAAATTGACATGAATCTGCTGCGTGGCAGACGATAGCGTGAGCGAACCTGAGGAATTTGACATGAGTCTGCTGCGTGGCAGACCATAGCGTGGATGAAACTTTAAGGAAGGAAAAATTGACATGAATCTGCTGCGTGGCAGACAATAGCGTGAGCGAACCTGAGAAAATTGACATGAATCTGCTACGTGGCAGACAATAGCGTGAGTGAACCTGAGGAAAAAAGACATGAATCTGCTGCGTGGCAGACCATAGCGTGAGCGAACCTGAGGAAATTGACATGAATCTGCTGCGTGGCAGACAATAGCGTGAGCGAACCTGAGAAAATTGACATGAATCTGCTACGTGGCAGACAATAGCGTGAGTGAACCTGAGGAAAAAAGACATGAATCTGCTGCGTGGCAGACCATAGCGTGAGCGAACCTGAGGAAATTGACCTGAATCTGCTGCGTGGCAGACAATAGCGTGAGCGAACCTGAGAAAATTGACATGAATCTTCTACGTGGCAGACAATAGCGTGAGTGAACCTGAGGAAAAAAGACATGAATCTGCTGAGTGGCAGACCATAGCGTGGACGAAACTTAAGGAAGGAAAAATTGACATGAATCTGCTGCGTGGCAGACCATAGCGTGAGCGAACCTGAGGAAATTGACCTGAAACTGCTGCGTGGCAGACAATAGCGTGGACGAAACTTAAGGAAGAAAAACATTGACATGACTCTGCTGTGGCAGATAATGGCGTGGAATGAAATATACCACGTATGTGTGTACCTGAAAAATGAGTTTTTTTTTTTTTTTTGTTTTTTTTTTGATTGATTGGGGCCTGGCTCCGGCATGTGTGGGACTTTGGTGAAGTATCTGATGCATGGCTGTGGGCGGCGTGCATGGGCTTCCACTGTTTGGAAACCTTGTTTTGGTTGTTGCTGGAGCCTCAGCCAGCTCATTGCCCAGGTATGTACTGTTTTTGCTGAGGCCTCAGCTGTCGGGTTTGCAAGCTGAGCAACCAATGTATGTCTTTTAAGCACCCTGGTGAAGCCAGGATGCTATTTCATGGGATGCCAGGTGAAGGGGTTAATGGGGGGGGGGGGGGGGGGAGACCAGCCGGTGCGGGAGGTGGGGCCAGGTTGCGAACATGCAAAGTAAGTGGGAGCGCTGGGGACTCGGCTTCAATGCTGCCTGGCGATCAGCGGGAGGTGGGGCCAGGAAGCGACATGCGGGTATGTGGGAGCGCGGCGCCGAGGCTCCCAGGACAGGGAGCAGCTCGAGGCGCCGCTTGGCTTACCGGGGGAGCGCGGTTCCAGAGGAAGGAATACTTCGAGCGAAGGCTGGAAGGGGCAGCAGCGTAGGTGAGTGGCAGCGTCGGCACTGTAACCTCGATGCGCAGAGACGTCACGTGAGAGCGCGGCGTCCATGATGGGAGCGTGAGGTGGCACTAAATAGGCCTCCTCCGCCCCTCCCACAAACGCAGGCTGAGCTTCAGCCTTACTACTAGTTAACACATTTTTGTAAAAGTGAAACTTGAAAAATAACTAACCAATCAATAGATGGATTCAAAAGCCATTATTGAAATGTCTGTAAACCAATCATGTGTTACTTTGTGGGGTTACACCCTGTGAACTGTGTATAAATAAAGGGTGCAGGACACTTTCACTTTAGGGTCCTGACAAGGTTTTGAACTATACTCAGACTTCTGTCATTTTCCTCCGTCTACGTCATTCACCTGAACACGAGGCAACGATTATCACGTGGCTGACCCTTGGCCTGCCGCAACAATGTTTAATAAAATTAGCTTTTTTTATGCAGATGTTCACTACAAGAGTTTGGAGTCTCATCTCTTTTTATCTCCAATTTCTAAAGTATAAGATAAAAATATCACACAAGATTCACCAAGTGTACTTTCCATTACTCAAAATATATCTCATGGACATTATACTTTAGATGTACTACCTGAGCTCTGGGATCATGAAGAACCCCCTGACACATCAACTATTTCTGAGCAAAGTGTTGATCATAGAGGATATAAAACCTTTCAGTGTTTTGAATGTGGGAAGTGTTTTGCTAAGAAATCCATTCTTGTAGAGCATCAGAGAATTCACACGGGAGAGAAACCATTTTCATGTTCAGATTGTGGAAAATGTTTTACCCAGAGATCAAATCTTGCCCAACATCAGAGAATTCACAGAGGGGAGAATCCATTTTTGTGTTTGGACTGCAGGAAATGTTTTTCCAAGAAGTCAAACCTTCTCAGACACCAGAGAATTCACAGAGGCGGAAAGCCATTTGCATGTTCTGATTGTGGGAAATGTTTTACAAGTAAAAGTCAGCTGATGGTACATCAGAGAATTCACACAGGAGAGAAGCCATTTACATGTATGGATTGTGGAAAATGTTTTATCCAGAAGTCAGATCTTGTTAGACATCAGAGAGTTCACTCAGATTCAAGTGTCACTTCAATTTCTCAAATTTCAGTGTTGGAAGGAGTTACAATTGATCTCCCACAGCCAGAATTATAGCAACTTGAGGTCAACAATGACTATAATGCAAAAGGAAAATTAATAGAGCCTCATTGTATTTCAAACTGATGGAGCCAATTTGTCATCTTGAATTACAGAGCTTACAGGGTCCAAGAGCCTCTGTAGTCTAATAAGAACTCTGAATCCTGCAAGGCCGATCAGAGAACTGGATGTATGGAGGCATCTTCTCTCCCTCTGGTTACTGAGCTAAAATTGAAAATTTAAGCTACATTTCTGGATCATAGTCATGGAGATGTCTAGAATATAACATTATTACAAACTGGTTTAATGTTTGCATTCTACAAACCGGATTCCAAAAAAGTTGGGACACTATACAAATCGTGAATAAAAACTGAATGCAATGAAAAAGATGTTGAATCAGAATTTCATGGTGTCAAGTTGGGACAAGGCCATTTTCACCACTGTGTGGCATCTCCCCTTCTTCTTACAACACTCAACAGACGTCTGGGGACCGAGGAGACAAGTTTCTCAAGTTTAGAAATAGGAATGCTCTCCCATTCTTGTCTAATACAGGCCTCTAACTGTTCAATCGTCTTGGGCCTTCTTTGTTGCACCTTCCTCTTTATGATGCGCCAAATGTTCTCTATAGGTGAAAGATCTGGACTGCAGACTGGCCATTTCAGTACCCGGATCCTTCTCCTACGCAGCCATGATGTTGTGATTGATGCAGAATGTGGTCTGGCATTATCTTGTTGAAAAATGCAGGGTCTTCTGTGAAAGAGATGACGTCTGGATGGGAGCATATGTTGTTCTAGAACCTGAATATATTTTTCTGCATTGATGGTGCCTTTCCAGACATGCAAGCTGCCCATGCCACACGCACTCATGCAACCCCATACCATCAGAGATGCAGGCTTCTGAACTGAGCGTTGATAACAACTTGGGTTGTCCTTGTCCTCTTTGGTCCGGATGACATGGCGTCCCAGATTTCCAAAAAGAACTTTGAATCGTGACTCGTCTGACCACAGAACAGTCTTCCATTTTGCCACACTCCATTTTAATCTATAACTAAAGGACCAGACTAGAGCAAGGTTAATACTTAACTTTATTTACATATGCCTACGTGGGCAAAAAAAACTATCTTGGCCCAAGTCAAATTAATATATCACTTTTATTCGGTATACATTAAAAACTGGATAGTGTGCATAGAACGCAATTTTATTGGTTGTACAGACCATTGGAACAGAAAAGTGACTAGGATATTAAAAACACAGTCACCCCGCCACTGTTAATCCTACTGGCTTGTAGTACTGGAGGAGATTGGGAGGGGAAGGGGGGGGGGGGAGGGAAGGAAAATAAACTTGCACGATCCCTAACCTCTGAAAAAGAACGGGCAATTGTTTGCCTTACCACGTCAGCAAATGTTAACTATGTCTGAATCTAGTAACCTTGCTAATAAGCCTGCTGCATGTGTTGTGGTGTACAAACCACCAGGCGACTAGAGATGCTAACTATTTGCTGACAGATGGTGCCGACGTGGACTGAACAACACTATCTCCTATAAATGCCACTACTAACGATGTTAAACCTATAGTCCATCCGGACTAATGTTGAAATACTAGTAAACAGTGGTAGAGTGACCGCTAATTAAAACCTAACACTGCCCCCCGACATGTTTCGCCAGTTACACTGACTTCCTCAGGGGTAATGGGTAGCAATCCAACTCCATTTTAAATGATCCCTGGCCCAGTGAAAACGCCTGAGCTTGTGGATCTTGCTTAGAAATGGCTTTTTCTTTGCACTGTAGAGTTTCAGCTGGCAACGGCGGATGGCACGGTGGATTGTGTTCACTGACAATGGTTTCTGGAAGTATTCCTGAGCCCATTCTGTGATTTCCTTTACAGTAGCATTCCTGTTTGTGGTGCAGTGTGGTTTAAGGGCCCGGAGATCACGGGCATCCAGTATGGTTTTACGGCCTTGACCCTTACACACAGAGATTGTTCCAGATTCTCTGAATCTTTGGATGATGTTATGCCCAGTTGATGATGATAGATGCAAAGTCTTTGCAATTTTTCGCTGGGTAACACCTTTCTGATATTGCTCCACTATCTTTCTGCGCAACATTGTGGGAATTGGTGATCCTCTACCCATCTTGGCTTCTGAGAGACACTGCCACTCTGAGAAGCTCTTTTTATACCCAATCATGTTGCCAATTGACCTAATTAGTGTTAATTGGTCTTCCAGCTCTTCCTTATGCTCAAATTTACTTTTTCCAGCCTCTTATTGCTACTTGTACCAACTTTTTGGGGATTTGCTGACACCGTGAAAATTTGAATCAACGTATTTTTCCTTTAAAATGATACATTTACTCGGATTAAACGTTTGATCTGTCATCTACGTTCTATTACAAATAAAATATTGACATTTGCCATCTCCACATCATTGCATTCAGTTTTTATTCACAATTTGTTTAGTGTCCCAACTTTTTTGGAATCCGGTTTGTATTACAATTGCTTTTGTTAGAAAAAATGTTCCCTTCGGAAACCCCTTTTCATATTCTGTATAATTGTATCATGATCTGCATCCCTACTGACAAATGGCATTAGGGCATTAACTTCATGGTGCTAAAAACCCCTATAATCTGACAGGATGTTTGCCCCTGACATTAGGATTTCCATCCTCCTGACCATCCTTAAAGTATACTGTGTGTGCTGATGCCTTCGTAAACAACTGCTTGGCGAGAATCCTGGGTGTCAGGTGTACAACCCCTTTAATTGCCAAAAATTGGATCACCAACACAGCTCAGAGGAGAAGAGAGACATTCCTAAAAATATAATATGGGAATGTTTTCTTCCTCAAAGTTGTGTTCGTTAACCAATTTTGGGCAATTAAATGACATATGGATGTCATAGTCTATGCTGCTAAACGGAGAGCTACCATGTAACAGTGGCCTCCGGGCTGGCAGATCTATTGGTTTTGTGCATTACATGGATGTCCATTCATTTGAATGGTAGCTGTGTATTGCAAAATTTGCCCTGTAGCCTGCCTTGGTTTCTCATTGCAATACCTGCTGGTCAATGGGGGTGAGAAAAGCTGGATTTGCAGCTGATCACCATGCTGGTTGTATTTTTTTATTGGATTGATTTGAGATAACCCCCTCAAGGATGGACAAGAGGAAATAACTCTTAAGGCTGTATTACACCTGCCGATTTTTCGGCAGATGATCGCTAACAAGCATTTACATGAGCGCTTGCAGTGTGAGGCCTCATGCACACGGCCGTTGTTTTGGTCCGCAACAGAGCTGCAGTTTTTTGCGGCTTGGATGCGGACCCATTCACTTCAATGGGGCCGCAAAAGTTCGCATCCGTTACTCCGTTCCGTGGTCCGCCCCAAAAATATAACCTGTCCTATTCTTGTCCGTTTTGCAGACAAAAATAGGCAGTTATATCAATGGCTGTCCATGCCATTCCGCAAATGGAACGCATACGGACGCCATCCGTCTTTTGCTGATCCCCAATTTGCGGACTGCAAAACACACAACAGTCATGTGCATGTAACCTAATACTGCTGCCGTTCATCGTGCAATTGTAATTTTTAAGCATGCTTAAAAATCATTGTTTGCTGGCAGCAGATCGTGCTGTCTAATTACCACCTGCTGCCAGCAAACCATTATTACATGCAGCGGTCTCTGCTAGCTAGCAGGCATTTGCCGGAAGGGAACGCTTCCCTCCTGACAATCACTTACTCAATTGGCCTGTGTCATGCAGAATTTAGGACTGTATTACGCCAACAGATTATCTGACAGATTTTCTGACCAATCTACCTTTCTTCTTATATGTAATGTGTAAAATGTTGAAAATGATTGCTCAAATATTTATTAATTGTGTCAGTTTTTATTTAATTAATAATGTGTATAAGTAAAAAGTAAGGTCATGTATGGGACACTACCATCAACTTTTATTTCAAGCGGACCTATCACCACAAAATACAATGCAATCTGCAGAGATGTTATAGAGCAGGAGGAGCTGAGCAAATTTATATATTTTTATGGGAAAAGATTCAGTAAAACTTGTAATTTATACATATTAATACATTAATATCTCTGCCTTTTCAAGACCACCCCTGTGAACAGCTTTCAGTACACGGGGAGGTGTTATCAGTGATTGATAGCATTCGCTGTATAAGTGTGTGTACATAGATAACTGCCAGTCACTGATAAGACCTCCCTGCTTTAGGCCTCTTGCACACGCACGCGAGCTGAAAATTGCACAGGCACCAACTGTGGGGATGCCGCATGTGGATCATGACCCATTCACTTGAATGAGGTCCGCGATCCGTCCGTCCCGCAAAAAGATAGGACAAGTTCTATCTTTTTGCGGAACGGAAGCATCGAACGGCACCCACCGAAAGCAGTAGTGCTTCTGTAGGGTTCCGTTCCGTGCTTCCGTTCTGGATCCCTGATGCGGAATGCACATGGCCAGTGTCCCGTGTATTGCGGACCCACCGTATGCGGGCCACAATACAGCCACAGGGGACACATAGCCATGTGCAAGAGGCCTTACTGAGAGCTGTTTCCAGCGGTGGCCTAAAAAACCTGTCATGTTGAGCATGGTATCTGAGCTGCAGTCATCATGTTATAGAGCAGGAGGAGCTGAGCAGAATTATATATAGTTTTATGAAAGCTGGGAAGCTGGGGAAAAAATTCCAAATGGGGTGCATTGGAAACAGAATGCAGTTCTGCCTCAGTTTTACGGGTTTTGTCTCTACAGTGTTCTCTATGCAGTAAAACTGACCTGTTACTTTAATTCTCTGTAGTTTTTATCAATACCATTTTGTAGTGTGTTTGTGACGTTTTGATGACATTTTATTTATTTAATTTTTTTTGTGATTTGCAGCGACGAAAAAATTGTGAATTGGCTGTTTTGATTAAATTCAGTAAATTCTGTTACGCCATTCACCATATGGGATAAAAAAAATGATATATATCTCAATCTGCTCAACTCCTGCATCATAACATGATGCCTACAGATTGCACTGCATCTTGTGGTGATGGGTCCTCTTTAAAGGGGTTTTACAAGACTAACCAACTGATGGACTGGAGTATCTGATCAGTGGAGATCTGACACCCAGCACCCCCACCAATCAGCGGTTTAAGAAGGCACTGGCGCTCGCAGTAGCACCGCAGCCTTCTTGCAGCTTTTCCTAGGCCACATGACATTACGTTCATGGGTTACATGGCCTAGGCACAGCTCAGCTCTATTGTAATGAATGGGGTTGAGCTGCAATACCAAGCAGAACTGCTATTAAATGGACAGTGTCGTGACGGTGCCTTTTCAAACAGCTGATCAGTCCTGGGTGTCGGACCTCTACCGATTAGATAATGATGACCATCCAGAGAATATTCAGTGCCAGACAGGGAAGCGGATAAAGCAGCACACATTACACTGATAATTGCAATGCTCTTCTGTGGGCATCTTTATCTAGGCTTATCAAGAGAACAATAGAGCTGTTATACTGCTATCCCAACGCCAATCTACTAATATACTTACAGATAACACTTGTTTCTCACAACAGCAGTAAACTAATAATGCATTATTTATCTATATAGAAGTTATGGGCTGACTGCTAAATTTGTGTATCTAAATTTCAGTGGCTTAGTACTGCTGAAATGTAAAAGCAAAACAGCCAACAAATTCTTAAAAAAATGTTTTCAATGAATATGGAGTTAAAAATAACCATTTTCTGATGGAAGTATCTCTTTAAAGAGGACAACTAACACATAACCATAAGGTAGGTTTCGTGCAAGAGCGTAAAATTATCAAAAATCAAGTCTGCTTTGCAGTCAGAGTGTCACGTGCCGGAGGCCCAAGGCAGGACATCATGCGAACAGGACACAGGAAAACAGGCCAAGGACCCACAGAGAACTTTATTATAAGTGTAATAAAAGGACATGACTACAGCAGATAAGCAAAAGTAGTAGCACTACCACAGAACCAAGTGTACCGGCAGACTAGAGGCAAAACCCAGAGTGGAGAGTCAGTGAGCCCCGTTCTTCACAAAGCCCCTGGTGCTGGGGATGAACTGGGCCGAGGACTCACTAGTCGCACCTCCAGGAAGGTCCTGTTACACTTGACCCGTACCTACAAGGAACCACACTAGTGCAAGCAGCAGCTGAACAGAAAACCAAACTGGAACCCATACAAACAAAGCTCATAAAACAGACAAGACAAGCGGGAACCAGCACAGAAGCAGATGCCTGGACTGGAATGGAAGCTTGGCAGTCTCAGGCAGAGCTACACACAGACTAGAGATTCCACCTCTGGGGAAGCCAGGGACCCTCTCACGAAGGCAGGACGTACACAGGAACGGAACAGAAGTAGTAAGGAACTACAGGCAGACAAGAACAGACAGGGATCAAAAGCAGTAGGCACCGCCAGGCAGGACATGGGACAAAATACATCAGTTAAGCACTGCCAGGCTATCAGATGCAGTTGCGCAATGCTAGGCGAAACAAGGAATAGACAATGATAACAAAAATCATACGGAACAGACAAGGACATAACAGCAAACACCATCACAGAACAGGTACTGGAGAACAGACAAGGCAATAGCAACAAACACCAATGCGACACCACACAGAAGTTTAGGGGGTACACCTAGCAAGACACAGGACACAAAATAAAGGGAGGAAGAGAGGTAATAGGATTCCATGGCTTGAATGATTCAAGTAAATTGAGCCGAATAAAACCACTGGAAAGCGAGTCTCACCTAAGTGCAATTACCGTATTTTTCGCCGTATAAGACGCACTTTTTCCCCCCCAAAAGTGGGGGGAAAATAGCACTGCGTCTTATACGGCAAATGCTGCTGATTTTGCTGCATTTTCAATGATACACCCGCCGCGATGCCGTGCGGCGGGTGTATCAGCTGTGAGAGAGGGGCTGGGGGCTGGCATCTGCTTTTATAATGACAGCTGGGCCCGTGCAGTGACTGTATTCCACTACACGGGCCCCGCTCACTGTATAATCCTATGTCTAATAGTTAATTGTATGTAATCGCATAAGGAGCGCTATGTATTACCAGGTACTTACAACTACAAGCGCTCGCCGCTCGGTAGGCAGAGAGGAGGGAGGAGGCAGGCCAGGAGGACGGGCGCTGGCAGTGTGAGTCATACGTCAGACGCCTGCGCCACCCACTTTATGAATGAAGCAGGCGGCGTGGGCACATGACGTATGACTCACACTGCCAGCGCCCGTCCTCCCGGCCTGCCTCCTCCCTCCTCTCTGCCTGGCGAGCGCTTGTAGTTGTAAGTTGTAAGTACCGTAATACACAGCGCTCCTTATGCGATTACATACAATTACAACTATTAACATCGGATAGTTAATACAATTAACTATTAGACATCGGATTATACAGTGAGCGGGGCCCATGTAGTGGAATACAGTCACTGCACGGGCCCCACTGTCATTATAAAACCAGATGCCGGCCCCCAGCGTGTATTGAGGGTCCTTCACTACAGGGACACTTATGGAGGGGATCTGTGGATGACACATAGCATAAGATGCTATATATGTGTCATCCACAGATCCCCCCCCCATAACTGTCATACACAGTGCCATCCAGAGAGCCCAATAAGAGCCACCCACAGATCCCCATAAGTGTCACCCCACAGATCCCCCATAAGTGTCACCCACAGATCCCCCATAAGTGTCACCCACAGATCCCCCATAAGTGTCACCCACAGATCCCCCATAAGTGTCACCCACAGATCCCCCATAAGTGTCACCCACAGATCCCCCATAACAGTGCGTCACCCACAGATCCCCCATAACAGTGCGCCATCCACATATCCCCCATAACAGTGCATCACCCACAGATCCCCCATAACAGTGCGCCATCCACAGATCCCCCATAACAGTGCTATCCACAGACCACAATTAGTTCAAAACCCACCAAAAGCACACCTCAAAACTAGGTGCGTCTTATGGGCCGGTGCGACTTATAGGGCGAAAAATACGGTAGATGAAAGTCATCTACTCTGGTCACAGAACGCCGGTAAGTTATAATTTACTAGAATAAGGCTGGCTTCACGCATAGTTTTTTAAATATTTTTTTGCCCTTTTGTATTTTTGGCAAAATCTTCTCCAGATGATAAATATATATGGCAGGGGGACTTAACAGGTGTAGTTCATATCCAGACCACAGTGGCCACTGTCGTGGCTTTCAACTCTATTTATGTCCTTTAGAATGCAGATACAGTTGAATACAATTGGTGAAACAGAGCTGTCAGACTCCTGCTTCACCATTCCCCTGACAGTTGTGGTTCAGCACTGAGCCACAGACAGCATTGCATTGCGCCTGCTTACACTGAACCACTGATGGTAAAACAAGTAGTTGACAATGGGAGAACGTGGGATAGCTGAGTATCCATAGATGACCACCTATGAATTAGCATTTATTGCAGGATTTATCCGAATGCTTAATGTGTGAGGTCCAGTTATTAGCATCACTCTGTGAAGGGGCACTTAAAAAAGGACCTTTCACCACTCCTAACATGCCTGTTTTAATAGCTTCGTGCATTCCCCATGTAATAACAATTCTAGAACATCTATTGTAATGGCTGTATGTTGTGCCTTTCCTTTATTATTTCTACTAGAAGTTATGAATGAATTGCTAGGAGTCTGCAGTAAGGGTACAGAGGGGAGGTAAACAGTTGGGGTACACAGCCCCAACTGGTTACCACCCCACCCCTCTGTACCCTTACTGCAGACTGCTAGCAATTCCTTCATAACTGTTAGTAGAAATAATAAAGGGGTGGCACAACATAGAGTGCCCCTTCAGAGTGTTGCTAATAACTGGCCCCCAATGGTTAAAGGTCCTCTTTAAGGGCACATACTGTGTGGGGAACATGTTGAAAGCATCACTTTGGGGAGCGAATAAGGGGACCTTATTCTATATGGGGGCACTTAAAGGATCATCCTGTTGGAGCAGGGCACTTAGGAGCATCATACTGTCTGAGGGGCACTAAGGGGCATCACTATTGTGAGGATGGCACTAAGGGGCATTACTATTGTGAGCAAGGGGACTGGGTGGGATTGGAGGCATGGCTTATTGTGAAAAATAAATAAATACAATTTGCCGCAGCTCATTAAATACCACTGGTGTCCCTCTTTACATTTTTTTTTGTGGTTCAAACTTCCACCCAAACAGCCTGCCGGATTTCCTAACAGATGTGAACGAGGCCTAAAACGTAGAAAACTATTGTGCTATCCTAAGAGTGTCTGTAGGCAGAGAGCAGCGGCCTACAGACAATGATATCCCAGAACGTTAGCCAAAAGTAATCTTACTTGTCCCAGTTAGGAGTTAGAGAGCCTCTGTCAGCATGATCAACCCTATTAAATCAAACATATTGCCTGGTAGGGTTGATCATGCTGATTAAAATGATACTTTTTTTTTTAGCTTGCCCCACTGCATAGAATTGTGGACATTAATATCTATGCAAATTAGGCAGCATGAGCCCCGAGGAGCCAGCGGTGACTTCACAGACAGCAGAGGAACAAAGCTGCTGGGAGGATGGAAAGGTCAGTATTCTCTACTCCCCGTAAAGTGCTCTTTCCCTCCTCTAGAGGCTGATAATGCATGGCCCCATATTGCAAGGATCTCATGAAAACATCCCAGTTCTTGCATGGCCAGCATACTCACCGGACATGTCACCCATTGAGTTTGTTTGGGATGCTCTGGATCGGTGTATACGACAGCGTGTTCCAGTTCCTGACAATATTCTGCAACTGCGCACAGCTATTGAAGAGGAGTGGACCAACATTACACGGGCCACAATCAACAACCTGATCAACTCTATGTGGCGGGGATGTGTTTCACTGCGTGAGGCAAATGGTGGCCACACCCAATACTGACTGGTTTTCTGACACCCCCCAGTAAGGCAAAACTGTGCACATTTCAGAGTGCTCTTTTATTGTGGGCAGTCTAAGGCACACCTGTGTAATATTCATGCTGTCTAATCAGCACCTTGATATGCCACACCTGTGAGGTGGGCTGGATTATCTCGGCAAAGGAGAAGTGCTCACTAACACAGATTTAGACAGATTTGTGAACAATATTTGAGAGTAATGGGTCTTTTGTGTATGTAGAAAATGTTTCAGATCTTTGAGCTCAGCTCATGTAAAATGGGAGCAAAACCGAAAGTGTTGCGTTTTATATTTTTGGTCAGTGTATAAAGAAGGACGTATATATGCATGTATAAATGTTCCTTGATCACTCAAAAACACAACCATTAACTCCCCTTTCTATTATCAAAATATTTATCTCCGTGGCGTCACCCAGAATTTCAAACGGGGTCACTGTCACGGAAGGTGTACAGAAAACTAGAAGACACAAAATGAAGATCCGACTGACTGGATCCAAAACTAAGGAACCAAAGGGATAGCCCTGCAACAGACCTGGCTCTCTCCCTAACTGCTCAGCCTATGCAAAAATCTCAATGGTAGATGATCGCATATCCTCGTTCCTCGACTGTATAACACCTGAACACCCTATAATAGTGAGGGGACACGACCACCGTCTCCCTAGACTTGATACGGAGGGAGTCAGGGTCACCTGGGATCCAGCAAACAGGAAAATACAAATGAATGAACAAAACTTATCTGTAGAAGACTCAGTAGTAGCATCCAACATGCACACACTCCAGGAAGTTGTATAAACCGCAAAGTGATGCAGTATGGGAAGGGATTTTAAGGGATGCAATCAGTGCAACTACATGACAGCTGAGAAAGGCGAACGAGATGAGAAAATGAAAGCAAAACAAAAGGAACCTCAAGGAGGAGGTTCAGAAGGATGTCTGTCAGAGCTTCTCAGATGTCTAGTGGTGACAGTCACTAAATAAACAATTCTTACAATGGGAAAGAAAAGGGATAATCACAGTGAAGGACTTGTGGGATGAAGAAAAGTCACAGTATTACTCCTTTACTAACTTAGGAAAACTATATGGTCTAGGCTCAAAACATTATCTAGCCTACCATCAAATCAAGAGTTTTTAGAAAAATAGGCTGCTGAACAATATGACAGAATTTACTCAAAATTCATTTTATGAAATGATATCACCTAGACATGGCAAACCCTCCATAGCTGCCCTTTATAGGGAAGTGAGGAAAACACTCTTCACTACCGCAGGAGATACTCTTTTTAGAAGTTGGTCAGGAGGCACTAATACTAAGATAGATACAAAAGATTTATTAAGGGGATGGACGACTGTACAAACAGTAGTGTCAAGTAAAACATGGAGGGAGATCATGAATAGATCTAGCACTGGTTAATGATGCAATGCTACCGTTGCTTCATACCGTTGAGTACCAACCTCGGTCATTGTCGGATCATTCGCCTATGCAGGTGTGTGTAAACCTTGCAATGATTCAGCAAAGACTGACTCTATGGAAATGCAATCCTTACTGGCTGCAGATCTTGGGAGGCTTTTTTCACCATTAATAGAGGGACGGCTTCTCCACACGGAGTATGGGACGCCATGAAAGCATACCTTAGAGGGCTACTGATTAAAGATATCAGTCGTCATAAAACTAAATCGCGAGAAGCCGATGTTAAGGCCCACCTATTGGTTTCAGAAGCAGAGCAGGCGTTTAGGTTATCCCCCACATTAGAAAATAGTACGACCCTTGATGCTGCACAGGAGCAACTGAGGTGTCACCTAATGCAGGCGGCTGAACGTAAGAGAAGCTTTTATCAAATGAGGACATGGGAGGAAGGAGAAAGGGTGGGACATTTACTTTCTGTCGTCTCTAAAGCTTAACGTGGGACAATGTGTATTCAGGAGTTGGTAGATAGTCAGGGGATGTCTAGGCAGGACACACAGGGCATTTTGGAAGTTCTTAAGGATTTCTACGCCTCTCTGTACTCGTCTATGACTTCCAGCACAGTGGAGGAAGTGATTGATTTCCTGGAGGAAGCTGAGCTGCCTAAATTGTCGGACGAAGATAGGGAAAAACTAGATGAACCAATTATGATAGAGGAGCTGGAGGAAGCTCTTGGAGACATGGCAAGTGATAAGGCTCCAGGGGTGGATGGACTCCCAGTGGAAGTCTATAGGGTATTTCAAGGGATATTGCTACCTGAACTGCTTAAGGTGTTTGAATTCTCCCTGGATGCTGGGTCGTTGCCGCCTTCTATGCAAGAAGCACTAATTGTAGTCATACCGAAGCCTGGGAAGGATCCCAAGTATCCGGATTCCTATAGGCCAATATCACTGTTGACAGGGGATGTAAATCTGCTAGCGAAGGTGTTGGCGACACGGTTGTCTAGGTTAATTCTCACCATAGTACATGCGGATCAACCCGGCTTTATGCCCGGCAAATCTACTGCCATTAATATCCGGAGATTGTACACCAGTTTACAGATTCCAGGGGAGGACAGTGGTGATAGAGCTGTGCTGACACTTGACGCTGCTAAGGCATTTGATAGTATAGAGTGGAAATATCTTTGGACGGTGCTGAATTGTATGGGCTTTGGTACTCAATTTATTAGTTGGGTCCAAGTGCTCTATTCCAATCCACGAGCACGGATTAGAGCCAATGGAGGAATATCTGCCTACATTCACTTGCAAAGAGGTACTAGACAGGGTTGCCCTCTGTCGCCTCTATTATTCGCCCTAGTGATAGAACCCTTGGCTGCGTCGATCCGCAGGTCACAGCAAATCAAGGGATTCCAATATGGCTCTATACAAAATAAAGTCGCTCTATATGCGGATGACACCCTGTTATTTCTGAGGGATACTAATTCCTCTCTGAACGCCGTTATGTCCATTATTGATAAGTTTTTTTTTTTTCTGGTCTTACCATTAACTGGCATAAGTCAGCGCTGATGCCTATAGATGGTCAAGACTTATCGAGCGTGCCGAGTGCTGATGTGGTACCACGGGTAACGAAAATTAAATATCTGGGAATATATGTTACCCCTAGAATTTTGGATTTTGAGGAGCTTAACCTGAATCCGCTTTTAGCTAGGTTTAGACTCAAGGTCAGGACATGGTGCCGATTATTTATTTCTGTAGTGGGTAGAGTAAATCTACTGAAAATGGTGTTGATGCCACAATTACTGTATATATATTACACAATGCTCCAACTTGGATACCTTTGGACAGGTTTTGGAGTATCAACACTATTTTTAGGGAACTGTTATGGAAGGGTGGTAAGGCACCGATTAAGCTGGAGACGCTGCAATACCCTAAGATGGAGGGGGGACTGGCAGTGCCCAACTCATGGCTTTATTACCTTGCTGCACAGAGCCAACATTATCAGGGATGGATGGAGGGCAACCTTCAGTAGACTAAGTGTCAAATATTACAACATTGGCTAGGTAAGAGAGACCTTATGTGTATCCTGGAAGGAGCTGGGGTTACTTTAAGGAAAGAGAAATTGCCATTGATAGATCTCATGAAGAAAACGTGGGCCAAAATTAAATAATTGAGAGGAATAGGAGGTGTAAGTGAACTCTCGCCAATTTGGAATAACAATATATTGCCGGAGTTCTTACACTTCTCTAATTCTAAGAACTGGGAATCCAGAGGGGTGTGGAGAATAGGGAACCTACTTGAGGGAAATGTCTTTAAGTCGTTCCAGGATATGCAGGAGGAATTTAATTGCTTTTATCAGTATCTCCAACTTAGACACACGTATGAGACCACCATAAGGACTGGCTGCTTAGTAGCGAAAGTGGAGGCAGTTCAAAAGCTGATTTTGATGGGAAGTAACAGGAGAGGTTTGATATCCCAAGTATATGCTCTGTTATTGGAGAAATTCCTTGCTGCTCATCCATTGATTAAATGGGAACGGGATGTAGGAGAGATTCTGAGTGATCAATGGGCTGATATACTAGAAGCAGTGCCAAAGGTGTCCCTGAGTGAGCAGGGCAAGCTGTCTCAACTCTTTATTATACATAGAGTGTATAAAACACCGGTGTTTTTGTATAAGGTTGGATGTAGGGCTGATGCAAGATGTCCTAGATGTTTGGAAGAGCCTGCGGACTTACTGCATATGCTTTGGACTTGCCCAGTTATTGCACGCTATTGGGAAGAGATATTAGACTTGATACATCAGCATATAGAGTTAAGGGTACAAAGTGACCCGAAAATATGTATATTGGGATATGTCTTGGAGCTCGCAGCTACTGAGTCTGCTAAAATAGCTGTAGGTAGACTGTTGTATGTTGCCAGGAAATTAGTGGCGCTGCACTGGATTCAGAGTAACCACAGACACTGGGTGAATTTGTAAGGAAGGTTCATGATATGTTGATGGCCGAGAAGAGAGTTTTTACTAAGAGAGGCTGCCCTCAAAAGTTCGAGCTGGCACATAGCCCAATAGTTATGTCATTTTAGAGAAACTTGACTAAGCGATAACCAGGCATTCTAGTTAAATGTATGTTTGGGTGGGTGGTTACGGGAGTTTTCTTACTCGCCTTTCTATATTATATGGAAAATAATATATATGTATGTAATAGGAATATTTCTATGTCTTTATGTTACCATGTCATCTTACGCTGCAATGTAACTGTAAGATCTTGGAAAAAGACATTGGCACGTGATTATTGTTTCAAAACTTTACATTATTTGTTACAATAAAAAAGATTTGATTCAAACAGAAACATGGAGGGAGACTCATTTCAAACTCTTACATAAGGCAATATGTGGTTTTGACATTAAGAGCACTAACACTGTTTCCAATGGTAAAAGACTGACGACTTGTCCTAAATGCTCGCTTCCAGGAGCAACTTTATACCATTGCATGTGGGAATGTAAAGGTATAGGTGAACTGTGGGACAAAATGGCAAAAGAGCTAAATGACAAATTGAAAACAAATCTATCCGTAAAACCGAAAGAGCTATTGTTTCAAGCCACTAGTCCTCAGACCCCGTTAGCGGCACATGCAACTCTATTAGCCGCAAAAAGATGTATTTTAGCACATTGGCTGTTGCCAACGATACCTTCAATAACTGAGTTAATAAACCATAGAAAAAAGTGTGTATTAGCAGACAAATGGGCCGCAGACAAGGAAGGAAAGAAAGCTTCAAAAAGATATCACTCAAAGTGGCTGGCATTCATACTTTCCTTTTATCCCAGATATATAGCTAATGACTTAATTTAGTAATTAGAGAAGATATTAAGATATAAAGTTGATTCTATGTACTTCATCCTAGTCATATAATTCAGCCAGGAGTTTGATAATGGTGTCTCATAGTACAAGAATGTAATATGGAATGATATTACAGCATCTGGGGAGGGGGGTGGGGTAGAAGGGATATTAGGGAACAACAAATGTGTATAAATGTTTTTGCTCATTTATTTAATGACAAAAATCTGTTTTCTCTGTATACGCAATGTGATATATGCTTAACTCTTTGACTTGAGTATTGAAATGTCAATACATGGAAAACTGAATAAAAAATATGTTTAAAAAACACAATTATTATTTCAACTAAACTTGGTATACACATCCCTTGCTACCTAGAAAGAAATCTTTTGGGGGTCACAGCTCTCTAGCACATACCGTTCCTGAGATATTCCCCCAAAAATGAAAATATAGCACATCACATGACCTACATTAGCCAATAGAAGCCTGCAGGTCTTCTATTGGCTAATGTAGGCCAATAGAAGACCTGCAGGCCATACACACGGTCACATGTCCCTTATCAGCCAATAAAAACGTGCAGGTCCCTAGTCTCCGCATACACACAGCTTTACACCAGGTTTCCATAACAACTCTGCCATTTTTCTTCACTGCTGCAGGTCAGCTTTAAAGGGGCTGTCCGGGTTCAGAGCTGAACCCGGACATACCCATATTTTCACCCAGGCAGCCCCCCTGATGTTGGCATCGGAGGATCTCATGCTCCGATGCAGTCCCTTGCCCTGCGCTAGTTCAGGCAGGGCACGGGCTCTTTTGTTAACACTAACACACTGCCGGACAGAAGCTTCAGCCCGGCAGTGTGTTCCGTGACGTCACCGGCTCTGCTGGGTATGCTTTAGCGCTGCGCTAGCCGTTTTACTGGCTAGGGCAGTGCTAGAGCCTGCCCATCAGTGCCGATGATGTCACCGGGCTTCCTGGCAGCCCCATGGAGAACCCGGTTCGTCATCAGAACTCCTGAAAATGCCTTTTCTCTGCGCGATTAAGCGCAGGGAAAGGAGAGCATTGGAGCATGAACTGCTCCAATGCTCAAGTCAGGGGGGCTGCCTGGGTGAAAATGGAGGTATGTCCGGGTTCAGCTATGAACGAGGACAACCCCTTTAAAGGGGCAGAGTGCTGTGGATGACACTGCTAAGGGAGCGGAGTGCTGTGGAGGTGACAGTTCAGGGGGCAGGTAGGTTGGCCATTTAGTCCATTCTCAAAAGACGGACTTAAAAACCCCGCCCCCGCTAAGCCACGCCACCACTCCTGGTAGGCCACGCCCCCTCCAACTCCGCAGCCGACAGGATTGAAAAAATGAAAGCAAAAATCAACTTCTGTCAGCTGCAGGGGTGGAGGGACGGTGGCTTTCTCCCTGTAGTTCACGCTCAGACATCATAGTGCTGCTGTCTGAGAGTGAGCTGTTCAAAAGGACATCCCTGCGTTAGTATTACCCAAAAATGCATTAGCCAGTAGAAGCCTGGTTATATGACCCTTATCAGCCAATAGAAGCTCACAGGCCCTTAGTCTCCACATACACACAGTTTTACACCAGGTTTCCATAACAACCCAGCCATTTTTCTTCACTGCTGTAGGTCAGCTTTAAAGGGGCAGGGCGCTGTGGATGACACTGTTAAGGTAGCGGTGTGCTGTGAAGGTCACAGTTCAGGAGCAGGTAGGGTGGCCATTCAGGCCACCCTCAAAAGACAGACTTAAAAACCTAGCCCCCAGGTCCTGCTAAGCCATGCCCCCTCCCACTCCTCAGCCGACGGGGATTGAAAAAATGAAGGTAAATATCAACTTTTCTCATCTGCAGGGGTGGGAGTGAGGGTGACTTTCTCCCTTCTATGTAGGTGAGTGTTAAGGGGCAGATTGCTGTAGAGGCCACTGTTAAGGGGACGGGTGTTGTGGAAATCACTGTTAAGGAGATGGGGTACTGTGGGAGTAACTAATGAAGGGGCAGCTGCTGTGGAGGTCACTGTTAAAGAGGAAGGCTGTAGTGGAGGTCACTGATAAGGGGATGGGCACTGTGGAGGTTTCTGTTAAGGGGACAGAGAACTGTGGAGGTCACCGTTAAGGGGACAGTCAAGTATAGGGGCGGGGTGCTGTAGAGGTAACTGTTAATGGGGATACTGTATTTTTTTTTTAATGGCATACACAAACATTAAATGAAATAGATGAAATATACCCGTGCGAAGCCAGGTCCTTCTGCTAGTAGAATTATAATATCCCAGCACACTTTATATGTGTATGTCATGACCCAGTGGGTGTGAACCCACTGTGCCACGTGACCAACCTCCTCTAAGGGCGTTGTCTAAGTGAACCCCTCATCTTCACATTTCCACCGATGATAGGGATAGACTTTTCCAAGGGGAACACCAGGTGCTACCTCTTGAAGTGCATTGGTACACAAAGCAGTTGGTCCATGCCAACCAAAGTTTACCAGAGCAGGGTACCAGAGGTATGGCTGTAGTCAACAAGCCAAGTCGTAACCAGGTTTGACAGTGCAGGACCAAAGGTTGAGGCAGAGGCATAGTCATACAATGGATCGGTGCAGGCGGCTCAGGTACAGGTCAGGCAATCCGGGTCAGCAGCAGGATAGTCAAGAAGAAGCAGCAAGGATCAGTCAAGCATGGGTCAGGAATACAACAACTCAAGCACAGATAAATAGCACCTTTGCAGGACACAAGGACCTTTGACGCAACAGGCACCTGGGAAGGGGGCAGGACCACGTATATACTGTAGGTGCAGGATGGCTGGAATTGTTTGCAAAACCCTTAAATCACAAAAAGTGATGCCTGCCAGCCCTTAACAAGGTGCCAGGGGAAACAGGCTGGAAGGCATGCTGTGTCCAGGATGGATTCCAGGAAGGACAGTGTCTGTAAGAACAGAGCCCAGGACAGCGGCAGTGAATGCGAAGACACCAGCAGTTGATCACCGCCACTATCTGCCCCGCAATGCCAGACACGGATAATAATGGAGGAGGACAGTGCTTGTCTGAGCATGGAGCCAGGGACCATGGTGGTAAGTAGGGGAACATCAGAAACTGCCGTTACAGTGTACATATAGATATTTGTAGTCTGCAGTTGTATTCCATTTATACATGGGTCTTTGCATTTTGTGGCCTGCACGTCTTTATGGATGTGTAAATTATACATATGCTATTTATGCATAAGTCTCTAAATGTACATGTACTAACGCTCAGGTACTGGATGTCAGTTGGGTAGAAGTGTAGATCCAGGAGACGGTATATTGGAGGAATCTGGATATATTGTATGTACATAAACATTATTAGCCACATTTGCTTACCATCCAGGGAGGGCAGGAAAGGAGGCAGCTGTGTGTGGTGGTGTACTGTATGTACTGTCTTGTATTTGTATATCATAGTAACATAGTTTATAAGGCCAAAAAAAGACATCTGTTCATCCAGTTCGGCTTGTTATCCTGCAAGTTGATCCAGAGGAAGGCAAAAATAACCCTGTGAGGTAGAAGCCAATTTTCCCCACTTAAGAGGAAAAAAATTCCTTCCCGACTCCAATCAGACAATCAGAATAACTCCCTGGATCAACGGCCCATCTCTAGTAACTATAACTTGTAATATTATTACACTCCAGAAATACATCTCCAGAACTCTTTGAGTGAATTCACCATCGCCACCTCCTTAGGCAGAGAGTTCCATAGTCTCACTGCTCTTACCGTAAAGAATCCTCTTCTATGTTTGTGTACAAACCTTCTTTCCTCCAGACGCAGAGGATGTCCCCTTGTCACAGTCCTGAGGATAAATAGATGATGGGATAGATCTCTGTGCTGACCCCTGATATATATATATATATATATATATATATACATAGTTATTAGATCTCCCCTCAGCCGTCTTTTTTTCTAAAGTGAATAACCCTAATGTTGATAATCTTTCTGGGTACTGTTCATTCTAGTTATTACTTTAGTTGCCCTCCTCTGAACCCTCCAGCTCTGCTATGTCTGCCTTGTTTACAGGAGCCCAGAACTGTACACAGTACTCCATGTGTGGTATGACTAGTGATTTGTAAAGTGGTAGGACTATGTTCTCATCACAGGCATCTATGCCCCTTCTGATGCAACCCATTATCTTATTGGCCTTGGCAGCAGCTGCCAGACACTGGTTTCTACAGCTTAGTTTGCTATTCACCAAAATTCCTAGGTCCTTTTCCATGTCAGTGTTACCCAGTGTTTTACCATTTAGTATGTACGGGTGACTTGCATTATTCTTTCATATGTGCATAACCTTACATTTGTCAGTGTTAAGCCTTAGCTGCCACTTCTATGCCCAAGCCTCAGATATATCCAGATCCATCTGTAGCAGTATACTGTCCTCTTCAGTGTTAATTACTTGACACAGTTTAGTGTCATCTGAAAAAATGTATATTTTACTGAGCCTTCTACAAGATCATTAATAAATATATTGAAGAGAATAAGGCCTAATACTGACCCCTGTATTACCCCACTAGTGACAGTGACCCAACCTATCACTCAGCCAGTTACTTACCCACATACAGACATTTTCTCCCAGTCCGAGCATTCTCATTTTATATTCGAACCTTTTATGTGGTACAGTGTCAAATGCTTTGGAGAAGTCCAGATATACGACATCCATTGATTCGCCGCTGTCAAGTTGAGGACTTACCTCCTCATAGAAACTGATTAAATTAGTTTGATATGACCGATCCCTCACAAAGCCATGCTGATATGGCGTTATTTGCTTATTTTCATTGACGTACTCCAAGATAGCATTTCTTAGAAAACCTTCAAAAAATTACCCATGACAGATGTTAAACTTACCGACCTATAGTTTCTGGGCTCTGTTTTTGGACCCTTTTTGAATATTGGCACCACAATTGCTATGCGCCAATCCTGTCGAACACTCCCTGTCAGTATAGAGTCCTTAAATATCAGAAATAAGGGTCTGGCTATGACATTAGTTAATTATCTTAGGACATGGGGGTGTATGCCATCTGGTCCTGTCGTACTTTTAATCTTTTTAAGACGCAGCTGTACTTCTTCCTGGGTCAGACAGGACACTTTTGATGGGGAATTTATTTTAAAATTCTGCATTTCATCTGACAGTTTATTCTCCTTAGTGAATACATAGTACATAGTACATAAGGCCGAAAAAATACATTTGTCCATCCAGTTCGGCCTGTCATCCTGCAAGTTGATCCAAAGGAAGGCAAAAAAAAACTGTGAGGTAGAAGCAAATTTTCCCCACTTTAGGGGAATAAAAAATTCCTTCCTGATACAGTGGAGAAAAAAATATTTAATAGCTTTGCTTTCTCCTCATCGCTCTTTGCAACTCCCCTTATCTGCCAACCGTGCAAACTTGTTGGCATGTGTCAGAACAGGGCTAGCCTCCCTGGCACTCTTCCCTCTACCCCGCTTTCTAACTGTTATCCAGCTAACCCCGTTTTTGTACCTATTTTCTATCTATTATGAGCCAAGGTCTAATTTTTTCGGACCAACACCTTACAACCTGTTACTACTTTCACTAGAATAAGTGTCACACCACTATAACTTCGGGTCTTTGGCCCAATTTTCAAAGGTGCTTGCTCCGGCTTTCATCAGCAGTTACCACAAATAACCTGCAACACCATTGCGGGTTATAATAATCCCAATGAGACCCAATTATTTTTGCTGAAATATCTACATTATCATGGTGAAAATAGGTCAAGCTGTTTCTAAAGATAACAGTGATTCCCCAAAACCTAATGCTCCACGTGGAGAAATGGAGAAATATATATAAAAAAAAAAAACTCAAATTCTTCTACTCACGCCGTCTAAAGCTTCCCTCCCAGCTTTCCAAATGGACACTGGTAATGATTCAGACAGCGAGATGGATAATTCATCACACCAGGACTCTCTACTAATTTCTCGCTCCTTTTTACAAAAATCCCTGGAAAAAACACTGGCCAAAGCGCTAGATCCTCTTTAAAGGGACTTACAGGATATAAAGCAAGAAATAAAACACATAGGCACTCGAGTGGAGCAACTTGAAAACGCACAAACGGCCATATGCAATTTCAGTAACTCCGTTGCAGAAAGCATGTCCACTTGCCAAAACCTTCTTAATACTGCCTTTGAAACGCTAGAAGACCAAGAGAACATAGGCTGCAGAAATGACCTACGAAGAAAAGGCCTCCCAGAAACTGTAGCTCTTACAGCCTTACATGCTACACTACTAGCAATCTTCAGATTGACCCTGAAAACGGATGACATCATTATGGAAAGAGCTTCGCACTTCGGAGGAAACCCAAAGACTCTGAACCTAGTGAAAGAAGAAATACTACAAGGTTCCAGGCTATCTGAGCATATTAAAATATGAGAGTACACAAATCCGTATCTTTCAATATCTATCTCCACAAACTCTACAAAAAAGGAGAGTTCTAAAACCATGAACAGATCCAAAGGAATCCAATACAGTTGTAAATTCCCTTTTGGACTGTTGTTCTCTTTTGAAAGGAAGAGGTTCCTGATCCATTCAACGTCTGACCTTCCTGAAGTCTACGCTGCTCTCGAACTTCCAGACCTTCGGATTCCGGACTGGTCAGTGGCGACGGGTTTAGCCAACCTGCCCGATTTAACGTGCCTACTCCTTAGGAAGAAGTTCCATCTGGCCGCAAAACTAAATCCAAGAAGAAAGGAGGAAATCTGACACCAAAAAAACGAATCGCTGACAACACTTGAAATTTTCAGTATTAGAGCGGACTATGTCTTATTATCTATATCATCAAATTGCATATCCATTCGCTCACTTTTACGCTCCAATGACGAGACTTAGAATAGTAACCTACATTGTGCAAGGGCTGAACTCTCCATCCAAACGAGGTCAGGTAGTTTACTAAAAATACCTTTAATAAATGGGTAGTAGGCTACAGTTGCCCTGGTGAGACTAATTTACACAGACTAATACCGTGTCAATTCACAGAAAAGAACAAAAATAAATAAATAAAGAGATTTCCTCTTCCTTTATCACAGGTCAGATTTAAAGGGAGACGATATATGTAACACTGGTACAGGTATCTGGGTTACTGATGTAAAAGGGATCAAATGTCCCTAGTTACAACCCTATAGCTAACTCGGCCCAGGGACACCTCCTAATGGTGGGGGTGCCCTGTCCTTGTGCCTAGACCTATTATATCCCTAGAACAACCCTATATCCCATATTATGGGCTGGACTATTAGTTATTAGTCTATAGATAAACTTATATAGGATACTCAAACAGATATAGAAATATACACACTCCAACGCGTTTCTGCTGCAACAACGGCTCATCAGGGGGTAATGATCAAGATGTGTAACATAAATCATAGATGCAATTAAAAGAAAAAAAGGGTTAGATCATAGATGAAGATCAGAGAAAGAAAAGTGATACTTAGCTCCCAAGAGATTATGGTCAGTTGCAAGTGTCCACATCAGAATGATATATGCCTAAAAGATCACAGTATGAAATGGGCATTACTGGTGGTATATTTATCAAAGTTAAAAATATCGATAATATACATGTGGTTACTTACTGATGTAGATTCTGACCAAGCTTACGCTGTCCGATGAAGGAGCTAACACGGCTTGGTTTTGCATGGATGCGCTGATTATTTAAAGCCTGGCACCTTATGTGTCTATCCGGCGTCATTTCCGTAAGGGTGGCTGTGGTCCTCAAGGTGCCTGACACTTTGAGCCTGTGGCTTAATTTTCCAGCTAAGTTCATAATCTTCAACCCTGGTAGTTGAACGGACATGGCCGCTTACCGTATCCTGACCACAGTTCCATGGCCCCGGGTACCGACCTCCCATTCTCTTGTTGCGTGGACCTCAGGTACTGGGGGTGTGAAAGGATGCTAGCTCCAAATCAATAGAGGTCAGTCATGCCGAGAGGACTGCTTCATCTTCCTCCCTGGGGCTTAAAGGGTTTGTGTAGGTGCTATACATTGATGATCTATTCACAGAATAGGTCATCAATATCTGAGCGGTGGGGGTCCGACACCAGGCACCCCAACCGATCAGCTGTTTGAAGAGGAGACAGCGCTTCACTGCCCATAGTATCGGAAGTGAAGTGTAATCACAAGTACTCGCTCTATTCACTTGAATGCCACCACTGCAAAGGAGTCGCCACTGAGTGTAATGAAGAGGAAGCAGCTCTCGCATGGAGCGTCACCTCTTCAAACCGCTGATCAGCTGGGTTGTCAGATCCCAGCCCATCAGATATTGATGACCTGTCCTGAGGATAGGTCATCAATATATTCCTTCTGCACAAACCCTGTAATCTTCTCCTGGAAATGTAATGGGACCCTAGCAGTCGCTGAGCCCACACCAGAGTTCCTTGTCTCCGGGAACCAGTGGTGTTTTTACCCCCAGTGACCCCGAACGGGTGGTGATTTGACAATGGAGGGGGGCGGTGCTTGGGAACCGTCTCCTCATAGCAGGGCACGTGTTGATTTTAAAAGCAAGCTCAAAGAGGTAAGGTTCTAATTTGCATCGGAGGAGGAAATCTGAAATTGCACCCTTACGGAGCATCAGCAGACGCTGTGTCTAGGGCAGAGTTTTGCAGCCTCGGGTTCCAAACTGAGGTTTTACCAATGCCTGGATCTTGGCTCCTAGAGTTTGCGGAAGGAAAAACCAGACGGTAGACTGCCGATCCACCCCAACAGGGGCCATACATCCTGGGCCAGAGGTTTAAAACTGTGTTTAAATGGGTCTTGCAAACATTTAGTAAGCTTATCATGTCAATTAATTTGAAGACCATTGGCCGAGATACCCAACTTTCTGCCTGGCCCTCAAGAACTCGATGGTGGGCTTAGTTACCCCACAGTGGGCTTCATATTCCTCCCAGAAGCTCAATCTTCCTTCCTGGGGCTTCATCTCCACCCCGGGAAATTAACCAGTAATGACAGTAAAATCTGCCATTCTGCACAATCCACCTTTCCCCATCCCCATGCCACATTTACATCAGCCAGTTGTTCTCACCCAGGTGCTTTTGCTCTACAGGCACATCAGATATACCAAGTGGACTGACATGCAGGCTTTCTCCGACTGCACCCAATCATTCCAAGAGAACATCAGCCTCTCAGCGTATTCGACTGGCCAGGTGTAGCACTCATTATCCTATTATTCATTTATGCCTTTAATAAGGCCTGAGGGCATTATTATACATATTGCATCCCAATTCTGTAGAAATACTCACCAACTTCCGATTGCTAGTCATCTTTTAAATGCCCAATTGATAAGGGCCTGTCTGCCAATATTAGAGGCTTTTGTAGACCCACATAAACCCACACATGTTTGAATTTGTAAGGGCAAGAAGAGTTTCCAGTGAAGAGTTTGCATTTGAAAGGAAATGTGAACACATCATGATCAGATTGAGAAACCGCGGGTATAATGTCAATAATTTAAGTGGGGCCAAAGAAAGGGCTGCTGCTTGAAGAACCCGTGTACACAACAAGAAGATCATCTCAAGATAGATGTGCCTCTACATGTGACAAATTTACCATTAGTACACATTTCAGCCATATCTGTAAGGATATTGTGGCACTCATCTGCAAATCCATACTTGTCCTGTGTAAGGATGCTGACCCACGTTTCATTTTACAAAAGAAAGTCATGTTTATATAAAAAAGAGCTGTTACAGAGGGAAACTTTTGTATTTATATGTAATTAAAAATTTTGCATAGCCACAGAGTTATTCAATAAAATGTATCTGTGTAGCGCCACCTGCTGTATTTTTTTTCTTATTTCTTTGACCTGCTCACTGAGATGGCCACACATGCTCAGTTTCATCCTTCAATTGACTACTGCGCTGTGATAGGGAGAGCATGGACCATGCCCCCTTAGCTGCAGCAGAAAAGACACTTCCTTTGAGCTGCCAGCTTGATATAAATCTAGCAGAGCATTAAATGGGGAGGTTTCTGGATCCATGTGAGGTACAGGGCCGGTTCTAGCTTTGTTAGAAAGATGTTGTCATGTACTATATGATGTGTGATTTTAATGTTTTACATTAGTCATGGATAACACCTTTAAGCATAAAACAGAGTCAGTGTCTACCTGCTTCCACCTCAGAGGATCACACAAATGTGTTTACAGTCACGCCAATAACTGTAGAATGGTAGAAAATGTCCTATTCTTGTCTGTTTTGTGGACAAGGATTGGACATTTCTACAAAAGTTTGTTTTTTAAATGGTGGCATGCACTCGGCTGGGATCTGTCTTTTGCGGATCCGCCATTTACAGACAATAAAACACTTACGACCGTGTACATGAGACCTAATATGTATATTTACTTATATTCCTATGTAGTCCTACAGCCTGTCCACCTCATGCTGTGAGTAGAGACTTTATCTCTAGACCTCCATACATTTCCTTGGGATTGAGTGATTTGCTTGTGTGACGATTGGTGCTTATCTTATTAAACAATACCACAATGGCCCAGTTGACCCAACATCTGGTATTAGCATAATTGAATTGAATAAAACAATAGATGTTCCTATCACCACACAGCCTCCCAGATTCAGCGGAGCCGAAAGTCATCCTTTATTAAATACAGAAGGATCAGAACAATATGGGATACAACTCACACAATAAGATATATAATGCACGCTACAAGATAGTCCGCCTATCTATGGCAGGTCCGATTCTGCCTAACTGGTCAGAAAATTCCATACTGGATGAATAAACTCAACCCGAATTCAAAGTCCTCCAACTGTCCTGAAAATTCTTAGATGACACTTAACCAGTTTTGTTTTAAAATGAAAGTCATAGCTTACTTCAGTGTAAGTGATCATAGGGGAAAACAGCAGGACACTTTTATTTGAGCTCCTTATCACATAGAGAAATAAACATAAGACACGGTTATCCATTTCAAAATCATTTATTAAAACAAAATCCCTGCAGAGAAAAATTGTGATCCAGAAGAAGGCAAAAACCTAGACACATTTGGCCAGTTTGTCACAGGGAAAAAATCCTTCTTGACCTAAGAAAAGGCCATCGGTCGGAAGACCCTGGATCAGAGCTATTGTTAATTCCACCTGGTTGGGGTCTACTTACCTGTATATCTCACTTACCTATTGTGAAGGATGGAAATATATTGAAATGTGCCCATCTGACCTCCATGTTGGATGTGCACACGGAGATGAAGACTGTTGTGATTTCTGTTGACTCTTGGTTTCTCCATCTGGGACGCTGGTCTCGGGCTTGTTTCCTGAAAGCCTCTTGCCTTAACTATCAGCCTGGCGTCCACCGGCATGCCGCGCAGATAAGAAGACTGTTCTAACCGTCTCCATGTGGTTGGTGATTGAAACTGCTTGGTCGCTGCATCATAAATTTTGGTGATGCTATGACTGCTGTGTGTTTAATCCATAAAGTTGAGTTCCTATAGAAGCACAGAAAAGCATAGGTAATATGTGGTTGGAAACCAACTGTTTCAGATTGATAGACAAAACCTGCCCTTCTGTGTAAAATATCTGCCCATTAACGGCATATCCATATATAAAATGTCACATCCGAAAAGAGCGGAGCTCGCCTACTTGGCTATTTTCTTAAGCCCCACTAAAGTGAAAGGAGAGAGCAGCACAACGTCGGCCACTTCCCCCTTTCTTGGCTGCGTGTGACAGGGTCCCGTTCTTGAGACAGCAACAGGTGTCAGAGGTAGGAACCTAGACACTGTAACCTGGGAATGTGCCATACATTTCCAGATAGAACAAGCCCTTTAATAACAGAGGACACAGCACCCTCTAAGCCATGGATGTCAAACTCATGGCCCTCCAGATGTTGCAAAACTACAACTTTCATCATTCCCTGATAGCTGTAGTATGCCCAGGCATGATGGGAGTTGTAGTTTTGCAACAGCTGGAGGGCCACGAGTTTGACATCCCTGCTCTAAGCAGATCCTGTAATGTCACCTTCATTATGTTGTATGGCTGGTAGGACATACGCACGTACACTACCAGTTCTGGCTGCTATGGCATGGACACATGGGGAAGATTGCCCAACATGGAAATTTTACTGCAGATTTTGCTGACATTCCACAGTGGATTTCGGTGCGGATTTACCAAAGCTCTAACTCTATGCATTGCAAACTGTGAAATATACAATGGAAATCTGTAGCATAAATTAAACCAATCAGATTCCATCTTTTATTTTGGACAGCTCCTTTGGGAAATGAAATGAGGAATCTGGTTGGTTGCTATGGGCAACTTAGCCAGTTCTACTTTACACCAGTTTGATAAATGACCCCCTTAATTCTTCTCTGTACCAATCCTGATTCCTATTCATTTTGAATGTGTACTCTTTGTGGAAGCTTCCATGCTGATTTTTTTTAGATGAGGTATTGGTAATTTCAAAGACAATGTATAAGAAACTGGTTATACTAAAATCTTGATAATGTTATAATTTGGTAGATCGCTACTTATTGTCATCAAAAGAAAAGTCCACTGGAATCTGTGTAAATTCAGATGTAGCAAATGGACTTGAGGGCATGGGTGGGCATATTACACCTCAAATCTGTCATTACACTCCCTAACTTACTATTGTTAGGGCAGCTTTTAAATGGCATAGTGATTAGGGGCCTTTCTAGTGACAAGTACATTGTAGAGTCTCCAGTCAGTCAAGAAAGGGTTAGTACTTGGGACCACTGTGGCTGACTTCACAGTTAAAGTGCATGAGGTAGGTATCAATAATAAGCCCCTGTAGTAACTATGGCAATTGTGCTGCTGATGTCGTAGATGCATAAGTCTATGACATAAAGAGCCCACAGATGAAGGTTCCATAACAGAAGGACAAACGGCCATTTGCAGAGCAATGCTTGATGTGTCTGGAGACCTGGAGCTTCACCATCTGTAGAGGGAGGAAGGGGACAGCCAGCCAGATCAGCCCTATTGCCTAGCCAGCCAGATCAGCCCTATCGCCTAGCCAGCCAGATCAGTCCTATCGCCTAGCTAGCCAGATCAGCCCAATCCACCTAGCCAGCCAGATCATGCAAATTAGCCCTAGCCATCAATGGGTCGACAGATGCTGCAGCCAGATCCCCCTCACATCCAGCGCCAGCTGCTGAAAATTTACGTGTAAGGCCAGGAGTGGTCGAATGTGGCTATCTCCGTAAGAGGCTGGCACAGAGTGTTTACTATTGTGCAACTGCTTACTAATCTGTTTCTTTAACTCTTTAACATGTATGACTATTTAATGTCCTTTCTGTCATATCTTTAATGAATTTCTATCATGTCTCATTGAAAATGTACACCTTCTGATAAAATATCTTTTTCCATTTTGGCATTAACCTTCTAAGCCCAAGGGAAGGGCAACCCTCCAGCCATGGCTCCCTAGAGGTTTCCCCCACAGGGGGTTTTCCTCTCCTGAGTGCGGGGGGGGGGGGGGGGGGGGGGTGACTCTTCGTGAGTCGGGGTTGTGCCATGTTCAGTGCCCTGAGAATAAATTTGAGGCACTAAATAAAAATGCAGTCATTAGATGTTAAATAAATTCTCTCTATTTTACAGCCAATTCAAGTGTTTTCTGCACTTCTTTCATAATCTTTGGTTTGGGTGGTATTGCTTCGGAGTGAGCGTTCATTAAATATTGCATAGCGACAAAGCCAGATATCCAGTGGTGCGTTTTTAAACCTGTACAGCAAGAGGATTGAGGACAAGCTTTTCAGAGGTGACAAAGTTATCAAAAAGGAACTTGTGTCATAATAAAGTTGATGTTCAGCGCCCTGGCTCATAGAAAAGGCACTAGGTGAGCAGAGAGGAGAGGAGAGGAGAGGGTAGGAGCGGTGACTGAGGCAGTGAGTTGTAACTAGGGACATTTGATCCCTTTTACATCAGTAACCCAGATACCTGTACCAGTGTTACCTATATCGTCTCCCTTTAAATCCAACCTGTGATAAAGGAAGAGGAAATCTCTTTATTTATTTATTTTTTGTTTTTGTTCTTTTCTGTGAATTGACACGGTATTAGTCTGTGTAAATTAGTCTCACCAGGGCAACTGTAGCCTACTACCCATTTATTAAAGGTATTTTTAGCAGAACACATTAAACTTTGATACTTAATTACTTATGTGTATACGATTTGACTATCATACGATATAATATTCGATAATTTTTCTCAGGTAGTTTACTATCTCAAAAAACACAAAGCGGACTTCTGTCTTTTACAAGAGATACATTTTAGAGACACACATATTCCTAGGATGAAAAAAAAATATTTCCACTTGGTTCCATTCTGGCTCCGACAATAGAGCCTCAAAGGGAGTAAGTACTGGAATAAGTAAACATATAGACTTCTCCTTGTTAGATAAATATATTAACCTAGATGGCCGTCTCTTGGCCGTTTTTCTGAAGGTTTACTCATTTTGGGAGGCAACATTAATGTATCCTTAAATCCTTTACTTGACACATCTAATGGGAAAACGACGACTAGTTATAGAGCACTAGCGAAACCTAAATGACAACTACTATATCTAAACATGTCTGACTCCTGGAGAGCATTAAATCCCTCTGTAAAAGACTTTTCCCACTACTCCGCTCTGCATAATTCCTACCAAAGAATTGACTACATATTCTTACCTACTAATCAGATTCAAAATTGCCAATTCTCATCCATATTGTCACCAGTCCTATCGGATCATACCTGATAGAATTAGTATACACAATACCTTCTTCCTCTCCAAGGTCCCACTGCTGGAGATTAAATGATTTATTATTAAAACCCCTCCAAAATGTCCAAAGGATAAAGAAGAACTTAATGGAGTTTTTTTCTTCACAATAATGAAGTCTCTGTGAAGACACTTTGGGAGGCCCATGTATCACACATAAGAGGTGAATTCATTTCTCTCTCAGTGTATACTAATAAAGAAAAAGCAAAAAGAGTAATGGAACTTCAAGAAAAGATTTCGAAACTGGAGTGTCTCCGCAGGAGATCTTTACTCCAGATGCACTTAGCTGACTTATCAGCTCTACGTATAGAATTGAAAAATGCTCTTAATCTGTGTTCAGCTAAAGTTTATCTATACGTAAAGTATAAGCATTACGGCCACGGAACTAATCCAACAAGGTTTATGCTAACCCAGATCGAGAATAGAAAAAACAAATCCTATATCTCTAGCCTTAAAGACTCCGCCGGCAACTCCCTATATAAAACTGAAGAAATTGCACAAGAATTCAGAAATTTCTATACCCAGCTATATAACCTACAATTCTCTCAAGACATAGACACATCACAATTCCAAAAATATTTGATATCACACTTATTCTCCTTAACTCTACCTCAGATTTCAACTAGCCAATCCTAGGGCTTCTGCCCCCCTATTACACATCGGGAAATCCAAGACACCATTGCGAAAAATAAGTGCCCTGGCCCAGATGGACTATCCTCCTTTTATTACACCACTTTAATCCCATATCTGAGTAAACTGTTCAACAAAGCGTTAAAAGGTACCCCTTTCCATAAACAAACATTACCAGCCCAAATATATATAATTCATAAAGACGGAAAAGACCCGGCCCTATGTAATAATTATCTGCCTATCTCCCTTCTCAACACTGACTTGAAAATGTTCACAAAAATTATAGCAAATAGACTGCAAAATATTCTTCCCTCCCTCATTGCCCCCGACCAAGTCAGTTTTGTGCCCCATAGAGAAGGGGAAGACAACATATATATGGTTATACAATTGATCCAATTTGTCAAGCTCTCAGCCAAACCTTTGATACTGCTCAGCACTGACGCAAATACGAAAAGGTATTTGACAGGGTTGATTGGGATTAATTAAAATTCTGTCTGCCTTCGGTATTCCGCCAATGTTTATTGAGGCAATATTTTCTATGTATAAAGGTCCTACATCTAGAGTGAGGGTAAATGATTTCTTATCGCCAGCGTTCCGTATATCTAATGGTACCTGACAGGGCTGACCATTATCCCCTTTACTTTTTGTCCTGATGATGGAGACCTTGTTACAAAGAATTAGACAGGATGCCCGTATACATGGGATTGACTGTGGGGGTAGAAAGAACAAAGCTGCAGCATATGCAGATGACCTATTACTACTCTTATCCAACCCGTCAAACACACTACCCATTATAGAACAACTATTCCAGGATTTTGGCAGGATCTCCAATTTTAAAATCAATAAGAGTAAATCCCAAGTATTGAATATTTCTCTCCCTAACCACCAATTCTCCTTGCTCTTGAATACATCTCCCTTTGACTGGTCACAATCCTATATTAAATTCTTGGGCATAAAGATCTCTTCAAACTTGTCCCATTTATATAAAAATAACTTTCCCCTCTACTACATTAAATATCTAAAATATTAGCATCTTGGCCAACCCCATATATATCTTGGCTACGCTGTAAGAACATTGCTAAATGTCTTATCTGGCAAAAAATCACATATTTAATACAAGCATGCCTATTCATATCCCCAATTCCTTCCACATAATGGTCAACAAGATCTTCTCTAAATATGTCTGGAACTCCAAAAAAACACGTGTTAAATACTCAGCACTTCAGCTCCCATGACACCTTGGAGGTATTGATCTCCCTACAACACAAATATTTACCCAAGCAGTACACCTTAACAGGATTATTGATTGGGTCAGGAGACCCCCTCAAAAATTATGGATCCTTATAGAAGACATACTACAATTCCAAATAGAAAGACAGATAGTCTTTTTAGAAATAGGGAACCCACCCTTCCCCATAGTCTATAACATTTTGACCTCAGAAACTTGGAGAATTTGGAAACTAGACGAGGTTCGCTCAAAGTGCTCCCCCTTCCCATCTCCGTTGATGCAAATCAGATATCTTTGAGTCTATGCATGTCACCTACAATAATACCCTACTGAATAAGATTAGGCTCAACAATACTAATGTTGATTCTTTATTGCTCCAAGACACATTCCCTTCATATGAAGTGTCCCTCTCTATCTCTATTATCTTCTAAAAACCTCATATGCACAGGAAACCATAACAGATCATTGACTAAATTTGAATCCCTCCTCGCACAACAGAAACCGCCCAAAAAGGCCATATCAACCCTTAACAGGGAACTACTGTCCCCAGCAGTGGATACAACCCTATCCTTTATTCAAGTGTGGGAATTAGACTTAGATAGGAAATTCCTACCTGTAGAACTTCAAAGGCTCTTTCTTGCTCCTAAACAATCTTCCAAATGTGTTAGATTACAGGAAAGTGGTTAGAAGATACTAACTAGATGGCACCTTACCCCAGTGTTACTAAATAGATACAATCCTAACTATGATCCCCGACTTGGAGGTGTGTACCGCTTACTCTGGTCGTGCCCTCTCATTAAGCCGTATTGGTCCTCTGTGCTGAAACAAATAGGAAGGAAAACACAAAATAAAGGAAAAAGAACCTGTGTACGGCGCCAGATCCCTCAGAGGTAGTCAGCTGCTTATTTTAGAATGGTCAAACAGGGGGTAGTTGAATGTTAAAACAAGCGGTCGTCCCATTCACTATTATAAAATCACAGATGCTTGTGTGACCCAGCAGGGTTATTTTTAGGATAAATAGTGATAATAGTATATTAAAATGGTACATTAAAAATGCCCTCCTGATGAAGGGGATCCTTGGTGACCCCGAAATGCGTTGATCCTACCCTTACCCTACCCTGTGCTAATAAAGAGGAAATTTACCAGACGTTCCAGCTGTGACTGCCGTTATTTCCAGACGATCTATTAGGCGGCCCAGGCGCAGGAGGAAGCAGAGTGGGTGTTATGTGCTTTATCCCACCCTGCCCCTCCTGGGTGAAGTGAGTTTTTATTTGAAAATTTCTACTTGAAAATTGTATTTTAAAAAAGATCTTTTTCAAAAAGAATACTTTTATTGAAAAATTTCTTTGTTCTCACGGGGGCATTTTTAATGTACCATTTTAATATACTATTATCACTATTTATCCTAAAAATAACCCTGCTGGGTCACACAAGCATCTGTGATTTTAAAATAGTGAATGGGACGACCGCTTGTTTTAACATTCAACTACCCCCTGTTTGACCATTCTAAAATAAGCAGCTGACTACCTCTGAGGGATCTGGCGCCGTATACAGGTTCTTTTTCCTTTATTTTGTGTTTTCCTTCCTGTACCATGTCCACTTTAGATTAATTCTATCTGGACATTACACCTGTGGCAGCCTTCCACTTCCCCAACAACTAAATCCAACAAAATATATTAATAAATATATAAAAAAATAATAAAGAAATAAATATATACCCGAAATATAATCTGGACCCTAGATATATCATATCACCACCTAACGGTCCGTTCCCTTTGGCGCCCTGCCTGGATATCCCAGACTCTCTAGACACCAAGGAGTCTGTGACTAATCCCCTCTTCTTTTTTCCCTGTATCTCTGTCTGAAACAAATAGACCAACCTACTGGTCTTACTCTCCCTCTTACTCCAGAAATTTGCTTACTACATCTCTTTCTGGATAAAATCCCCAAAAATACCCTGGTTCTTACAAGACAACTTCCTGCCACAGCTAAGATTTTAATCCCCATGTTCTGGAAATAGAGTTCACCTCCGACCCTAGAACTATGGACGGATAAGGTGGATTCTTTATACCGTTTAGAAGAACTGGTTAGCTGGGAAAATAAGTCTCATTCTCTATATAAATTCATCTTGAACCCCTGGGCTCACCACAGACACTCCCCCACCCCCCTCTTCTTAATACCATTCCAAAAGGTTTCCTTTTCCTGCACCCCCGCGCAACATACCCTCTAAAACATTACATCTAAGTCACAAACACTTGTATTCATTTTACTTAATGTGCTGCTATTATACACACATATATATATGACTACCTTGGGCGCTATTCCATTGCTCTCGTGATGTTAAGGTCTTTTTGTAGGACCGCATACCCCGCCCTCCCTCTTTATCTTTATGACTAGGCAAGTCTGCTGTAACGTTATGCGACCTGCACTTAAGTATAGGGAAGTCATGTTAATGATAACTTATGGAGAGTCATTCTATGTAAATGTTCTTGCCTATAATTCCTACAAGATATGTATGAGAGCAATACTGGTATAATGTATTGAACTTTCGGAAACTAAGAAAAGCTACTCTAGTTTTCCTACGCGACCTTTTTTTTTTTTACTTGCTACCCACACACACTTTGCCACCAACATTACAAAACTGCTCCTTTTTCATGCCAGAATTCTGGAGTGAAGGTATGATTAATCAGAGCCATAAGTCTGCCCCTGATGTTCTTCCTGTAGTACTGCTCTGGTTGGCGGGGCTGCTCCGTGCAGTGATATGAACCTAGAGAGGCGGTATTAGGGCCCTTACACACATAATTTTGGCTTACCCGTATACAAAATGCCAGAGTAAGGGCTTGCATTTTATTATTTAATTTTTTGGCACCTGCACTTTTTGCTGATGTTTTTGTGACTTTTTTCTAGTGTCTTACCACTAGCATTTTCTTCATGTTCTTTTCCCCTATACAGAAAGTGTCAAAACAACAAGTTGTGTTTTTGAAAAATAGCAAAAAAAAAAGCCACCTAAAGGGGAGCGTGCCTGAGTAATTTGCAGTTTTTGTATGTATCCTGCCTGTTGCACCCCAATGGCTCTTTACCAGTAAACACAGTGTTATTTCAGGACTTCAGCTTCTGCAGGGCCGTTATTGCAGTATGGGGGTAGCTGCAGGGCTAATGTGGTGAGACATTTTACACCTTTATAATACCACAGCAAGAAGTGTTATTTTGGCTCCTGTAATCCCCCAGATGGGCCTCTAGGTGGAGCTGTTACCACACTGCAGATCCATATCTATCACGCAGTCTATACACACATTCGTCCACTGCACATGCGCTGTAGGATATTCAGGCTTGTAACGTGCTCGTATCCTCCCTGCATACACAAGGCTTGTCCACATGAACGCGCGTCACTTCACGTTGTATTTGAGCGATCTGGCTCTTGGATACGCCCATTGGTCACATGACCTTGACGTCATCACAGGTCCTTTAGGTAGTAGTGTCTGGAAGATATAGGTAAGGAATGATGTTATAGGTAAGCAATGTTATTCATTGTTATGTCCTTTGATTGTGTACAATCATACAGTGTACGTTATCTGTGTGTGATTATATATGTGCATACACTGTGTGTGATCATTGTGTACAATCATACATTGTACGTTATCTGTGTGATTATATGTGTGTATATATAATGTGTGTGATTATATATGTGTATATATAATATGTGTGTGTGATTATATATGTGTATATATACTGTGTGTAATTATATATGTGTGTGATTATGTGTCTATATACTGTGTGTGATTATATATGTGCATACACTGTGTGTGATCATTGTGTACAATCATACATTGTACGTTATCTGTGTGTGATTATATATGTGCATACACTGTGTGTGATCATTGTGTACAATCATACATTGTACGTTATCTGTGTGATTATATGTGTGTATATATAATGTGTGTGATTATATATGTGTATATATAATATGTGTGTGTGATTATATATGTGTATATATACTGTGTGTAATTATATATGTGTGTGATTATGTGTCTATATACTGTGTGTGATTATATATGTGCATACACTGTGTGTGATCATTGTGTACAATCATACATTGTACGTTATCTGTGTGTGATTATATGTGTATATATAATATGTGTGTGTGTGATTATATATGTGTATATATACTGTGTGTAATTATATATGTGTGTGATTATGTGTCTATATACTGTGTGTGATTATATATGTGCATACACTGTGTGTGATCATTGTGTACAATCATACATTGTACGTTATCTGTGTGTGATTATATATGTGTGTCTATATACTGTGTGTGATTATATATGTGTGTATATATACTGTGTGTGATTATATGTGTATATATACTGTGTGTGATTATATATGTGTGTATATATACTGTGTGATTATATGTGTATATATAATATGTGTGATTATATATGTGTATATATAATGTGTGTGATTATATATGTGTGTATATATACTGTGTGTGATTATATATGTGTATATATGTGTGATTATATATGTATATATACTGTGTGTGATTATATGTGTATATATAATATGTGTGATTATATATGTCTATATATACTGTGTGTGATTATATATGTGCATACACTGTGTGTGATCATTGTGTACAATCATACATTGTATGTTATCTGTGTGTGATTATATATGTGTCTATATACTGTGTGTGATTATATATTATATACTGTGTGTGATTATATATGTGTCTATATACTGTGTGTGATTATATATGTGTCTATATACTGTGTGTGATTATATACGTGTCTATATACTGTGTGTGATTATATGTGTATATATACTGTGTGTGATTATATATGTGTATGTATATATACTGCGTGATTATATATGTGTATATATAATATGTGTGATTATATATGTGTATATATAATGTGTGTGATTATATATGTGTGTATATACTGTGTGTGATTATATGTGTGATTATATATGTATATATACTGTGTGTGATTATATGTGTATATATAATATGTGTGATTATATATGTCTATATACTGTGTGTGATTATATATGTGCATACACTGTGTGATCATTGTGTAGAATCATACATTGTATGTTATTTGTGTGTAATTATATATGTGTATATACAGGTCCTTCTAAAAAAAATTAGCATATTGTGATAAAGTTCATTATTTTCTGTAATGTACTGATAAACATTAGACTTTCATATATTTTAGATTCATTACACACCAACTGAAGTAGTTCAAGCCTTTTATTGTTTTAATATTGATGATTTTGGCATACAGCTCATGAAAACCCAAAATTCCTATCTCAAAAAATTAGCATATCATGAAAAGGTTCTCTAAACGAGCTATTAACCTAATCATCTGAATCAACTAATTAACTCTAAACACCTGCAAAAGATTCCTGAGGCTTTTAAAAACTCCCAGCCTGGTTCATTACTCAAAACCGCAATCATGGGTAAGACTGCCGACCTGACTGCTGTCCAGAAGGCCATCATTGACACCCTCAAGCAAGAGGGTAAGACACAGAAAGAAATTTCTGAACGAATAGGCTGTTCCCAGAGTGCTGTATCAAGGCACCTCAGTGGGAAGTCTGTGGGAAGGAAAAAGTGTGGCAGAAAACGCTGCACAACGAGAAGAGGTGACCGGACCCTGAGGAAGATTGTGGAGAAGGACCGATTCCAGACCTTGGGGGACCTGCGGAAGCAGTGGACTGAGTCTGGAGTAGAAACATCCAGAGCCACCGTGTACAGGCGTGTGCAGGAAATGGGCTACAGGTGCCGCATTCCCCAGGTCAAGGCACTTTTGAACCAGAAACAGCGGCAGAAGCGCCTGACCTGGGCTACAGAGAAGCAGCACTGGACTGTTGCTCAGTGGTCCAAAGTACTTTTTTCGGATGAAAGCAAATTTTGCATGTCATTCGGAAATCAAGGTGCCAGAGTCTGGAGGAAGACTGGGGAGAGGGAAATGCCAAAATGCCTGAAGTCCAGTGTCAAGTACCCACAGTCAGTGATGGTCTGGGGTGCCATGTCAGCTGCTGGTGTTGGTCCACTGTGTTTTATCAAGGGCAGGGTCAATGCAGCTAGCTATCAGGAGATTTTGGAGCACTTCATGCTTCCATCTGCTGAAAAGCTTTATGGAGATGAAGATTTCATTTTTCAGCACGACCTGGCACCTGCTCACAGTGCCAAAACCACTGGTAAATGGTTTACTGACCATGGTATTACTGTGCTCAATTGGCCTGCCAACTCTCCTGACCTGAACCCCATAGAGAATCTGTGGGATATTGGGAAGAGAAAGTTGAGAGACGCAAGACCCAACACTCTGGATGAGCTTAAGGCCGCTATCGAAGCATCCTGGGCCTCCATAACACCTCAGCAGTGCCACAGGCTGATTGCCTCCATGCCACGCCGCATTGAAGCAGTCATTTCTGCAAAAGGATTCCCGACCAAGTATTGAGTGCAGAACTGAACATAATTATTTGAAGGTTGACTTTTTTTGTATTAAAACACTTTTCTTTTATTGGTCGGATGAAATATGCTAATTTTTTTATATAGGAAATTTGGGTTTTCATGAGCTGTATGCCAAAATCATCAATATTAAAACAATAAAAGGCTTGCACTACTTCAGTTGTGTGTAATGAATCTAAAATATATGAAAGTCTAATGTTTATCAGTACATTACAGAAAATAATTAACTTTATCACAATATGCTATTTTTTTAAGAAGGACCTGTATACTGTGTGATTATATGTATATACACTGTGTGTGATTATATATGTGTATATACACTGTGTGATTATATATGTCTATATATACTGTGTGTGATTATATATGTCTATATATATTTTGTGTGATTATGTCTATATATACTATGTGTGATTATATATGTGTATATACACTGTGTGTGATCATTGTGTAGAATCATACATTGTACATTATGTGTGTGATTATGTGTATATATACAGTACAGACCAAAAGTTTGGACACACCTTCTCATTCAAAGAGTTTTCTTTTTTTCATGACTATGAAAATTGTAGATTCACACTGAAGGCATCAAAACTATGAATTAACACATGTGGAATTATATACATAACAAAAAAGTGTGAAACAACTGAAAATATGTCATATTCTAGGTTCTTCAAAGTAGCCACCTTTTGCTTTGATTACTGCTTTGCACACTCTTGATGAGCTTCAAGAGGTAGTCACCTGAAATGGTCTTCACTTCAAAGGTGTGCCCTGTCAGGTTTAATAAGTGGGATTTCTTGCCTTATAAATGGGGTTGGGGCCATCAGTTGCGTTGTGGAGAAGTCTGGTGGATACACAGCTGATAGTCCCACTGAATAGACTGTTAGCTGCTTTTTTCTTGCTATAATACAAATTCTAAGTAAAGAAAAACATGTGGCCATCATTACTTTAAGAAATGAAGGTCAGTCAGGGCGAAAAATTAGGAAAACTTTGAAAGTGTCCTCAAGTGCAGTCACAAAAACCATCAAGCGCTACAAAGAAACTGTCTCACATGCGGACCACCCGAGGAAAGGAAGACCAAGAGTCACCTCTGCTGCGGAGGATAAGTTCATCCGAGTCACCATCCTCAGAAATCGCAGGTTAACAGCAGCTCAGATTAGAGACCAGGTCAATGCCACACAGAGTTCTAGCAGCAGACACATCTCTAGAACAACTGTTAAGAGGAGACTGTGTGAATCAGGCCTTCATGGTAGAATATCTGCTAGGAAACCACTGCTAAGGACAGGCAACAAGCAGAAGAGACTTGTTTGGGCTAAAGAACACAAGGAATGGACATTAGACCAGTGGAAATCTGTGCTTTGGTCTGATGAGTCCAAATTTGAGATCTTTGGTTCCAACCACCGTGTCTTTGTGCGACACAGAAAAGGTGAACGGATGGACTCTACATGCCTGGTTCCCACCTTGAAGCTTGGAGGAGGAGGTGTGATGGTGTGGGGGTGCTTTGCTGGTGACACTGTTGGGGATTTATTCAAAATTGAAGGCATACTGAACCAGCATGGCTACCACAGCATCTTGCAGCGTCATGCTATTCCATCCGGTTTGCGTTTAGTTGGACCATCATTTATTTTTCAACAGGACAATGACCCCAAACACACCTCCAGGCTGTGTAAGGGCTATTTGACCATGAAGGAGAGTGATGGGGTGCTGCGCCAGATGACCTGGCCTCCACAGTCACCGGACCTGAACCCAATCGAGATGGTTTGGGGTGAGCTGGACCGCAGAGTGAAGGCAAAAAGGGCCAACAAGTGAAAAGCATCTCTGGGAACTCCTTCAAGACTGTTGGAAGACCATTTCAGGTGACTACCTCTTGAAGCTCATCAAGAGAATGCCAAGAGTGTGCAAAGCAGTAATCAAAGCAAAAGGTGGCTACTTTGAAGAACCTAGAATATGACATATTTTCAGTTGTTTCACACTTTTTTGTTATGTATATAATTCCACATTTGTTAATTCATAGTTTTGATGCCATCAGTGTGAATCTACAATTTTCATAGTCATGAAAATAAAGAAAACCTTTTGAATGAGAAGGTGTGTCCAAACTTTTGGTCTGTACTGTATGTGTGTATATGTTGGTAAGGCTGATTAGTCAGCCTGCATTTGTGGGAGGGGCGGAGGCTCTTCATATATACGAGCCACACCCTCACTCACAGGTGTGTGTTTTCAGGTGTCATTAGCAGACTAGCTTCTCTGGTGGTAGGATTCTTTCTTTGCAGCATGGAGCTTGTTATTTTGCTCTCTGATACCATAGCATGCACGCGCCATACTACGTAAGTAGGTTGGGCCGGGGCCGTCTCTCCAGGCCGGTCGGATCCGACTTTGCTAGCGAACGGGAGGCTTCGCCTCAGAATCTGCTACCTCAGGTTTGCTCGTTTGGGCCTAAATACTTCCATTTGCTTTTCATTTTTGTTTGTTGGTAATAAGAGTTGGTTCCTATAAATCTTACAAGTTTCACTTTGCTTCGTTCGTCTTGTATGAAAAGTTTCTTTACAGCAATCCGGCTGAAGTAAGAGTTACCCGGGCTGCACCTGACGTCATGTTTGGAGATCGGACGCAGCGTTTATTGTTTAGGCCTTTTGCTGTAGCTGTTCCTTGCCATGTGTCTCCCCCCCCCCCCCCCCCTCTTTCCCCCCGCTACCACCATCTTTAAACTTCATGTATTTCACTTTCGTAAGCCGTGTACCGGGGTGGGCTCCCCAGGATACAGCAAAGTCACAGACATGGAAGCAACACTGACACCAGCTTTATATGCAAGAATATAAACTTTACTTTGGAAACAGTATTAACACAAGTACAAACAGTATAAGTAATACCCCAGGCCCACAGTCACCGTCCCTGTCCGAGGGACAGGCCTAGCCTGTTGGCGTACACAGCAGAGCCTACAAGTCGTACTGTGCCGCTATAGAAGACACACCTGGCAGACACAGCAGAGCCTGCATGTCAATTACTGCACTGCAGTCCAGTACAGTAAGGCCTAACAAAGCTATAACCCTATCTAACTAGCGCATACAAGGCCTAGACTAGTCTCTGTTACTTTAGGCGCCAAACAGTGAAGTACAATTGGTAATCAGGTGTACTGACCTGCATCCGTTCTGGGCCCTAGGATGCCGCTTACCCAGGATGGCCACCAAGCTCTCAGCAACCGTGCGGCCTTGCTTGATGCTAAGGTTTTCTGTCCATACACTGGAACTGGTCTTCCTGGGACAACCTCTCTTTCAAAGTGCTGGATCCAGACAGGGGACAGCAGATGCTCTCCTTCCTTTGAGTATCCATTCACTGCCGGATATCTGCAAGCCAGAATGGAATCGGATTCAGCCCCTCACAGCACAATCCTTCCACCATGTCAGATCAACACTTACTGGTTCACCCAGAAGCATGCTGACTGTGCTGCAAAACAGCGGCCTCTAGTGCCCGAAATGCCAAATGACAGCTCCAATACAATTTAAACATAAATATACAGGCAGAGCTTCTTCACAATCTCATACTTTCATGCTCCGCTGTTATCCTGAGCGGCATTTACACTTTCGGCTTTTATTTAATGTCTTATGCTGCATCGGCACGTCTTCACTGTACTGCACTTTTCTACTCTTGGTTCGTGTTCACTCAGATTGGTCTCACACTCAAGCTGCGCTCACCTGTTGGCTGTTACATCTCATTCCATCCCCAGCCGACAGCCGGATCCGTATTATATGCCTGTTATTACATGTTGTATACTCGGCTTACAGCCATAGCTGCTACTGTTACTCCGTTTTCATGCTCTGGACGCACCACCCTGGTGTTCCCACCTTGCTCCACTCACAACCAGAGCTGCGTTTATACCAATCTTCATGCTCTGCTTATACCCAAAGTTGTGTTCACAGTTCTACTGCTACACCAGGTTGTATACCCCACTCACCAAAGCCGCTTTCCATGTCTGCGGTCACATCAAGTTAATATTCCGTTCACATCCAAAGCTGCGTCCGCATGTCTGCTTTTCACATCTTGTCCTATACTCCTTTCACTACTAGAGCTGCGTCCACATGTCTGCTTTCGCATCACGTCAATACTCTGCTCACTTTCAGGTTGCATTTATACGTCTTTATACCATGCTTTTCATGCGCCTATACCATGTTTTTAGGTACCACTCACATCCAAAGCTGCATTCACCCATTTGTTGTTACATCATGTGTTGTACTCTGCTCCCACTCAAAGCTGCATTCTCCTGTTTATTGCTACATCATGGTTTTGCTCAATCTCACCGGGGCAGTCTGCACCCACCGCTCTGGTACCTCTCTCCTGACAAACATAACTGCGTTCTTTTCAGGCTTACGTTCCCTTCCTCGGTGGTCTGTCACATTCCATAGGCCTAGTTTCTGTTTAATCCTGTTTCGTATTTACTCAGACTGGTCTCCTGCCCCAGTTCACCAAACAGCTCCTCAGCGGAGGTCAGTGGGCCGATAGGAGTCCGTTTCCTGGTATGTTTTCACAAGCTGTTCATTTGTTTGTCACGATAAGAGACTTCTCTTAGCGGACTCGCAATGCCCCAGGCATTTCATGTTTACGTTTATGGTTCACGGTGGTTAGTGTTCTATGTATGCACGTGCTTCGGATTACTAATGTCTATATTTTTAACGCCTGTTGGCAGTCATGTTCCTTAGGCCACCTTCTAACCAATCCAATCATTCAAGTCGCTTCATATGCCATCAGGTCCGGCTTACGTTTTAATTACTTATCGTCACCGCAACGTCATCCCTCTGGCTTCGGGGGCCCTATGACCGATCCGGCCTCATGGCTCCGGGGGCCCCTTGACCGCTTTTCATGTTTTGTTTGTTAAGGGTACGACATGGTTGTAGGCTGGTTAGTGTCCCAGGTTTCTGTTGGAGGTTATGCAAGTCCATGTCTTTGTCTTTCTAGGTTCTCGAGTCCCGGTTGCTTACTAAACCCGTTGGGTTAAGGCCCAATCTTTTCCCCAGCCGTCCTTAATTCTAAGGTTCGCATCCCGGCGGCTGCCTGGCCCCATGGGCCCCTGGTGGTTGCTTCAGCCCCATGGCTTCAGGGGTCTGACCAATGGTTGTCTGTCCACCTGTGCAGCTATGCTTTTGAATGACTCATATCTTTACCTGCTTATGTTATTAATTTGAGTTAATGTCCGTTATTATCTCCATTTTCTGTCACGTTTCCCTTAGTCTTTTCAGGTCATGCAGTTGAACTATTGGGGTCACCTTCCACGTTGGTCAGGTCTCGTTCCTAACGATAATTCGCCTTGCATGTTATTCAGGCCACGTAGTTTATCTTGGGTATCACCTGCCACATCGGTCAGGCTCATGGTTTAATTCACATGCACCTTATTCATGTCACTTTTCATAGTTATAATTCTTAAAAAAATAAATAAAAAAAATAAATAAAATAAAATAAAAAAAAATGGCTTTGGGGGCCCGACGACTGCTTCGGCCCCATGGCTTTGGGGGCCCGACGACTGCTTCGGCCCCATGGCTTCGGGGGCCCGACGACTGCTTTGGCCCCATGGCTTCGGGGGCCCGACGACTGCTTTGGCCCCATGGCTTCGGGGGCCCGACGACTGCTTTGGCCCCATGGCTTCGGGGGCCCGACGACTGCTTTGGCCCCATGGCTTCGGGGGCCCGACGACTGCTTCGGCCCCATGGCTTCGGGGGCCCGACGACTGCTTCGGCCCCATGGCTTCGGGGGCCCGACGACTGCTTCGGCCCCATGGCTTCGGGGGCCCGACGACTGTTTTCAAACCAGCTGGGCTGATTGCCTGGTTGGTTGTCCATCTGTGCATCTAGGCTGATTTGGCCCCTATGTATCGCACACATACCTGATTCCCTAATTTCCTAATAATCCATGTTGATCGCTCCATGTTGATCCATGGCTTCGGGGGCCCGACGACTGCTTCGGCCCCATGGCTTCGGGGGCCCGACGACCTGCTTCGGCCCCATGGCTTCGGGGGCCCGACGACCTGCTTCGGCCCCATGGCTTCGGTGGCCCGACGACCTGCTTCGGCCCCATGGCTTCGGGGGCCCGACGACCTGCTTCGGCCCCATGGCTTCGGGGGCCCGACGACCTGCTTCGGCTCCATGGCTTCGGGGGCCCGACGACTGCTTCGGCCCCATGGCTTCGGGGGCCCGACGACTGCTTCGGCCCCATGGCTTCGGGGGCCCGACGACTGCTTCGGCCCCATGGCTTCGGGGGCCCGACGACTGCTTCGGCCCCATGGCTTCGGGGGCCCGACGACTGTTTTCAAACCAGCTGGGCTGATTGCCTGGTTGGTTGTCCATCTGTGCATCTAGGCTGATTTGGCCCCTATGTATCGCACACATACCTGATTCCCTAATTTCCTAATAATCCATGTTGATCGCTCCATGTTGATCCATGGCTTCGGGGGCCCGACGACTGCTTCGGCCCCATGGCTTCGGGGGCCCGACGACCTGCTTCGGCCCCATGGCTTCGGGGGCCCGACGACCTGCTTCGGCCCCATGGCTTCGGGGGCCCGACGACCTGCTTCGGCCCCATGGCTTCGGGGGCCCGACGACCTGCTTCGGCCCCATGGCTTCGGGGGACCGACGACCTGCTTCGGCCCCATGGCTTCGGGGGCCCGACGACCTGCTTCGGCCCCATGGCTTCGGGGGCCCGACGACCTGCTTCGGCCCCATGGCTTCGGGGGCCCGACGACTGTTTTCAGTCCTGCTGGGCTGATTGCCTGGTTGGTTGTCCATCTGTGCATCTAGGCTGGCCCCTATGTATCGCACACATACCTGCTTCCCTAATTTCCTAATAATCCATGTTGATCGCTCCATGTTGATCCATGGCTTTGGGGGCCCGAGGACTGCTTCAGCCCCATGGCTTCGGGGGCCCGACGACTGCTTCGGCCCCATGGCTTCGGGGGCCCGACGACTGCTTCGGCCCTATGGCTTCGGGGGCCCGACGACTGCTTCGGCCCTATGGCTTCGGGGGCCCGACGACTGCTTCGGCCCTATGGCTTCGGGGGCCCGACGACTGCTTCGGCCCTATGGCTTCGGGGGCCGACGACTGCTTCGGCCCCATGGCTTCGGGGGCCCGACGACTGCTTCGGCCCCATGGCCCCTATGTATCGCATACATACCTGCTTCCCTAATAATCCACGTTGATCGCTCATTTTATGTTTTGACCGCAAACTGGTCCGGTTCGCCCTACAGCATTATTGTCATGTCTTACGCAGATATTTCGTCTTTCTTTAATTGTTCATGCTTTCGTTCAGGTCCTGCCAGAGGAAGAACAAGTAGGGCAATTCGCTCTAGCATTTCAGTCTCTGATTGTAGTCAATCATATCTTGTCAACCAGGTCCCCACGCAAAGTCTTTGCCTTTTTACCACGACCAGGAATTCATTTTCGCCAGTAGCTTCATTGCATTGCATTCCCTCACTCATGGGAGGGCATAGACAGAATCTTGTATATTATGGCTTCATAGCTTCTTGCCGCACTAACCTCCGACTCCCTACAACCACGCTGAATCGGATTTTGGACAAGGTCCAGCATTTTCTCACGGTAGAAGATTCAGATAGTAGGTCGGTCTTCACGTCTCAAGCGTAAAAACAATTCTCAGGGGCGCACAGTAGAACAAAGCGCGGATAGCTGTTGTCTGGGTAACTATTCAAGGATTCTCTTCCTATCTACATGGTTCTTTTTGGCCCTCATTCCTGCATAGTCTAGGCAGTTAGGTTTTGGTCCCATGATCTCCTGACGCTAGGGCATTGCCAGTACTCACACTAGAACCAAACTTTACAAGTTTCAGTTGGTTTTTATGATCCATTTCACAACGTTTTCTCGGTCCTCCATTCCGCTTTTGTGCAATATCCGCAATATTGAGCATCATGTCTCTGGCCTTGTCATCCACAAGATGGGTTGTAGGTTTCCTACTGGTCTTGCCTCACATACCCCGAATTTTCGCTCTAGATCCCGGATGCCTTGCAGTTGGCTTGGGGATTAGTTTGTACATGCCATTCAAATTCCTCTTCTACCCTACTTGGCTTGGTTTTTGCCCACTTATAGGCCTACCCACGATCATGGCTTAGGGCACACAACAAGCCATTTAGTGAGGTCAGCTAAGACACGCCTAGCTGGGTTAGGTTGTTCCCGTTGTTTTCTCCCTAGGGTTTTCCGGATACCTCTTGGCCGTAGCCATGACCACAAGTTGGTAAGGCTGATTAGTCAGCCTGCATTTGTGGGAGGGGCGGAGGCTCTTCATATATACGAGCCACACCCTCACTCACAGGTGTGTGTTTTCAGGTGCCCCACCCTCCCTCCCTTATCTTCTCATTTCCACAGGGTATGCCCACTTATAGGCCTACCCACGATCATGGCTTAGGGCACACAACAAGCCATTTAGTGAGGTCAGCTAAGACACGCCTAGCTGGGTTAGGTTGTTCCCGCTGTTTTCTCCCTAGGGTTTTCCGGATACCTCTTGGCTGTAGCCATGACCACAAATATATATATATATATATATATATACTGTGTGATTATATGTGTATATACACTGTGTGAATATATGTGTATAGATATACTGTGTGTCATCATTGTGTAGAATCATACATTGTACGTTATCTGTGTGTGATTATATATGTGTATATATACTGTGTGTGATTATATATGTGTATATATGTGTATATATACTGTGTGATTATATATGTCTATATATACTGTGTGTGATTATATATATCTATATATACTGGGTGTGATTATATATGTTGTAACGGACCGTTTCAGCAGACAAGGGGTTAAGATCCGTTTAGGCGATATGCCCCTTTCCGAGAGACAGGCACAGCTACTGCAGAACACCAAACTCCCGAACTGGATACTAAATAGCACTCCAAACTGGAACCTCACAAATAGCTGCCGGCAGACGAACAGGAAAAGCGTATCCGTCAGCTTACACTCCTGGCAATCAGTCTCCAACAGCATACAGGGAATCCCCCCAATAACGAGACAAGGCTCCGTGTTGAGGGTCAAGCAGTGCTCTGACTGTACTTCAAGTACAGCCTCTTTTATTGATAAAAAACCAAACATAGTACTGCCCACAGGGTTTTGAAATCCAACCAATCAGTAATTCACAACACACACAATGTAAATACAGCAACCAATCGTTCCCGCCCCCTAGAGGACCAGAAGGGAGACTGCGACACAGAACAGATACAACATATCCCCACAATGCATCATGGTTTCCTCCTCTCTGCCTGGGAGACGACCGAAGACAATCCAATTATCTCTCAGGACAAAGGGGAGGTCACCAATACACATGTGGAGACAACAGGACAGACATCACCATTTAAACACACAATGGGACAATGGGACAATAGAACCACACCCAGCATATTCCTCCCAAGCTGACAAGTTACACTTATTATAAGTTGTTATAACTTTGTGAGGTTACATTGTCCATACATATAACTTACATCAATTTAAACAGTATAACTTGGGGGACAAACCTATCCAAAATTCCCTGGAATAGGTTCAGGGGTTTGAAAGTTACTATGGGCCATAATCCTGAGGCAAGAGGCTTTTAAACAGCCCCCTCCAAAACCCAGTGGCGAGGTTGGTTTCGCCACATATGTCTATATAATACTGTGTGTGATCATTGTGTAGAATCATACATCGTACATTATCTGTGATTATATATGTGTATATCAGGGCTGTGCAGTCTGAGGCAATTTTGGGTACCTGGAGTCGGAGTCTGCAAAAAATGAACCGACTCCGACTCCTACTAGATTTAAATTGGAATACAATTTTAAAAAAGCAAGTTTAAATGTCCCAATTCACTAAAAGTTATAATTAATTACCGTATTTTTCGCTCTATAAGACGCACCTGCCCATAAGACGCACCTATGTTTTTGAGGAGGAAAATAAGAAAATAAAAATTTTGGTGGGTTTTAAACAAATGGTGGTCTGTGGATGACACTATTATGGGGGCATCTATAGATGGCACTGTTATAAGGGAATATGTGGATGGCACTGTTATGGGGGCATATGTGGATGGCACTGTTATGGGGATCATTGTGGGGGCATCTGTAGATTGCATTGTTATGGGGACATCTGTGGATGACACATATATAGCATATTATCTTATGTGTCATCCACAGATTCCCCCCATAACAGTGTCCCTGTGTAGTGAATGGGGGCCGGCATCTGTTTCTGTAATGGCAGCGGGGCCCGGTGCCTGCTTCATTCATAAAGTCGGCGGAGCAGGCGCGTGACGTTACAAGCGCCCGCCCGGCCTCCTGAGTGCCAAGAAGTTAGTAGTAAGTAGTACAGCGCTAGATTTAAGATGATTGGAATACTTTAACAATACCCACAAGTTAGATATGATTACCATATACTACAGTGAGCGGGGCCCGGTGTAGTAGAATACAGTGACGGCAGCGGGGCCCGGTGCAATTACAGAAACAGATGCCGGCCCCCAGCCCTCCCTCCCTCTCAGCGCCGGCCCCCAGCCCCTCCTCCCTCTCGGCGCCGCCCACCCGCCCCTCTTCCCTTTCGGCGCCGGCCCCCAGCCCCTCCTCCCTCTCAGCCTATTCACCGGACGGTCGCAGCATTCGCCCCCATAAGACACACTGCTATTTTTCCCCCACTTTTGCGAAAAATACGGTACTTCTCTACTGTAAGAATAAAGGCCAATGCATGCAGTTCGTCACGCTACCGCAAAACGAACACGTTAAGTGACCATGAAGAAGCATGCTTTTCATATGCTTCACTATATAGCACGCAATGCACAGTTAAGGAGCAGCAATACTTACACTTTCCATTGTGTTGTGTTCCGCTGTTACAGGGAACGCAGCGCCCATGGTTAACCGAGCCTCTCACTGATTAAGTAGATATGTGTTTTGCAGGACTAGAGACACTTGTATAAGTGAAGGGAAAGGATGGTCAATAGCTCAAGACTGAAGCTGTAAACCATTTGAAAAACTACTGTCATTCAGCTAAGGCTATAAAAACTTGTAAACTCAGATTGTTAGCTTAAACTTTAAACATGACTATGGGATTCTACTGGGGAAATCATGTTTTACAATAAATGCCCCTCCCCTGCCCCTTCCTGGATCCTCCCATTGCCCTCTCTTCAGCAGAAGATCAGCACACAAAGGAGAAGGCAGCGGCTTCCTAGCCATTAGTTCTGTGGTAATGACATGGTAATGACATTTGCATATTAAATACAAAGGAGTCGGAGTCGAAAGTACCAAAAACTGAGGAGTCAGAGTCGGAGTTGGAGTCGGATCATTTATCTACCGACTCCACGGCCCTGGTGTATATATACAGTGATCCCTCAAGATACAGTGGCCTCAGGATACCATATTTTCAACATACAATGGTCTTGTTATATATGACCTCTGTATAGTACGGTATGATGCTATTTGGGAAGTATGTGGCAGTGTAAAGCGGTCGTTATCGCTCAGTCATTCTGCTAACAAGTACAGCCAGTTCTGCATCATCTTAGCATTGTTTCAAAGGTCTCAGTCTCAGCAGAGGTGAACAGCACTGGAAGACTCCTAGACCACGGACATTAGTCCAGCATTTTAGTAGTCCTGCCAGTTGGTAATTTTATTCTGGGAATACTGAGTAATATTCAGCTAATAAAAAAGTTGTTCAGCCTTCTTTAATTGATGGCCTATCCTAAGGATAGGTTATCACTAGCTGATTGTTGAGGATCCGGCAGCCTGCACCCTGGCCGATTATCTGTGTTGTGTAGCTCTAGTACATAGCACTGTCATCATGCCAATGGACAGCGCTCTTCACTGCAGCACTTCTCCAATTGATTTCAGCGGGAGCAGCGCTCCACTGACAGGCACCGTCCACTACAGGTTGATAGTGCTTTGTACTTATAAAGCCAGAGCTACACAAAGCAGATAATTGTCCGGGTTTCAGGCTGATAGCCTATCCTGATGATATACCATCAATTAGCAAAGGCTTGACAACCACTTTAACGGGTTGTCATCGATTGTTCTGAAATACCAAATTTGCATAGCTTTGATATGAGAATGGAAATGGCCAAATGGTGGAAATACTATAAAGCATCAAAAGAATCTGACCTGATAAGTCCCCTGCCATTTTTGCACTTCTGCTCCGGTGGTCCCCACTAGTCTTTGTTCACTAACGTGAGTACTACAGCCAATCACTGGCCTCTGCTATCTTGTTCCACATACCACTGTGGCTAGTGATTGCATGTGGCTGTTTTGTAGATGTTAGGCATGTCACTGTTACAGGAAAATGAAGAGCACTGGAAGAGCAGGGGATTTATCGGATGAGTATAGGTTTTTCTTATTTTATAGCATTTCTTTCTTTTTCTCTGTGAACCCCTTTAGATAGGACCTGACACCATTCCTGATGAGATGTGAACAATGGTCCAGTGGCTGCATCCATAGCTCCCAGGATAGCGGTGTCACATAGGTCACCCACGAGTCTACCACCCTAGCTGCCTACTCGTCTGCGCTGGCTCTGAAAGCCTTCTGCACATGTGCAGATACAAGAGGTTTTGCTGCATATACACTTAAGGCTTTCAGCACCAGTGCGGAAGAGGCAGTAACATGGGAAAATTACTTGTGCACAACCACTGCATTCATTGATTACTCAGGCGACCCATGGGCAGCACAGGGAGGGGTGGGTGGCTTTTAACATGGCTGCCAGGGTAAGGTATAATCTGTTTTACAGTATCACATGCTTTTATATTTGGCATTAGGCTATGTCTAAAATTTCAGCAAAATGTGGCAACCCCATTTTAATGGAAAATGCAAGTTTGTACTAAAACACACATATTAGAAGTGATAACCCATACTTTTCAAAGTGAAATAAAGACAAATAATTAAATGTATTCTCTTTCATTTGACAGTTAAAAGCATGCCAGCTTGCTTTGTCCACGGATGTTGGTATCACTGGAAGAAAGATGATGACGTTATTCTCCATTCCTTTCCTCATGAATTTGAGCTCATTAAGAACTGGCTTCTCCAGTTGAGCCAGGAGCTCGGTGACATAGACGAACTGGCTGAGAAAATCTCAAATTCCAAAAAAGGCTCCTACAGAATTTGCTCTAAACACTTTAGACCAGAAGATTATGAAGTTAGAGGAAGTTCACGACTACTTAAGAAAACATCCTTTCCCTCAATTTTTCCAAAAGCATTACCATCTTCACTTATACGGAGAAGAAAAAAGAAGAAAAATCCTTTTGCCCACTTCAATGCAGATATCTTTAATGAAGAGGAGTTGACATTTGCCCAAAGGCTGATGTTAATGCCTGAAAGCTCATTTTTCTCCACGGGTGAGAACAACTTTTTAACTGAACATTCTTACTCATCTGTTCCCCGAGATGGATCTTCTTCCACTCAGACTGTTGGCACTAACACTGAATATTTCCCAAGTCAAAGGCATAAAAATATCCAAACATATCATCTCATTCGCAGAAGCAGCAAAAGAATTCAAGTGTGCAGACACTTGTCACAGCGCAGTTTTGGAATTCAGTGTAATATGGTACCACTACCACCTTTACAATGTTTTACACGTTCTGGAAATGATAACAAAAAATGCACAAGCCCACCTGCTGATCCTGTCTATTTTCCAATGGATGAGAAGGAAGACGTGGAAGCCGATGATGTGGAAGAAGAGGGTGATGATGTGGAGGAGGATGACGTAGAGGAAGTGGAAGATAGTGAAATGAGGATAAATTTAGACATTAGACATGGCCCAACAGACTTGAGCAAGTCCAGTTTTTATGGAACCATCACAGAGGTAAACAACAATCTGGAAACAGATTTCAGAGGGTATCAAAGGGGGTCTACACAGCCAATGAACTCATTAGACAGCAATCACAACTCGTCTCATCTGCGGGTCAGTCAGCCTAAAGTTACAAATATAGGAGCTGAGAACCATCTACACTTCCTAACGCAGCAACAGAGAAGTGGAAGGTGGCCATTATTACCAGATTCTGGAGTCACAGTGGCAAGGTGGGTCATTTATATAGGCAAATATAATGTCCTTCACGTTTGAGGTGAACTTCAGCATGTATCTTAGCACTTCTAACAAACTTTTCAGGGTCTGCGTTAATACGTCAATTCTACTCATCATCCTATGTCTGTTGGCATGGGCGTAAATCTGCCTGGCTGACATTACCTAGTCTTCTATGTCCTGATCTATTTACCTAACTTTAAAGGGGTTATCTGATACAAAAAAATGTCCCCCGTATTCCCGGACCCCTCACACTGAATATACTTAATTTGTGCAATGCAATGCTCCGCCGCTGCTATTTTTCCCCGTGCGCGGATGAAAACATCCGGTGTTGGGGACGAGCAGCCAATGACAGGCGGTGACGGGGACGAGCCTCCCTAGCATACTGTTTCCATCCGTGCGCGGGGAGAAGCAACATTGCAGGGACCAGGAGCGGCACGGAGAGAGAGGTAAGTATATTCAGTGTGAGGGGCCCGGGCATATGGGGGACATTTTTTTGTCTCGGTTAACTCTTTTAAGAATACGTGACTAAAAATAAAGGGATATGTATGTGCCAGTGGATACAAATCAGAATGTAAATGACAAGGAATTTATATTGTAAGGGATTAGGTAGCGGAACGATTGTCTCCTGGGATAGACGTCTCTCTCTGTAGCAGGCATTCAATAAGTTGCAATCCACATGGCAGCTTTGTTGAAACTGACTGCAGACAGTTTTATTATGGGGTTAAAATTAAACTTGTCCAGCACTGAAACCTTTGCTTGTCCAGCACTGACTACACAGTGCAGGCCTAGTACCTGGCACCACATGGAAAAATCATCAACATTGCAGTCCATACAACCTGATATGTTTACGTCTGTGTTCTCCCAGCTTCACAGCACCTGCTCCTTTCCCCAGGCTTGCTGACAAGAACAGGCATTGTTACAAAAAAAAAAACAATGCAACAAAGATGTTATCCGTATTTTTTGTGGATCCACCTTTTGCGGACCGCAAAATACATATGGTCGTGTGAATGCACCCTAAATGAGAGGCTCAGACCTTTCTTATAGACCTCACCCAGGTACTCCTAATGAGCCAGTCCAAACTGATGAATGGAGTCAGTGGAGTGGGACCTTGCCCTTCCTTTGCCCAGCTCTTGCAATCCAGGCTCTACTACCAGGTTGACTTGGGCTTCTTTCACACCAGCATCTATTATGAACAGATCCGGTTGTATTATCTCTAAAATAGCCAAGACGGATCAGTCTCTTAAATTATTGTAAGTCAATAGGGGACGGATGCATTTTCTTTTGTGTCCGAGAAAACGGATCTGCCACCATTGATTTACATTGTGAGTTGTGACGGATCCGTCTTGCTCCACACCACAACGTCGGCAGAAAAACGTTGCTTGCAGTGTTATTTTGTCTGCAATAGGGACGCAGCCCAACGGAACGGAATGCATTCTGGTGATCCGTTTCGTGACTGATCTCAATAGCGGAAAGGGAAAGCGCAGATGTGAAAGAAGCCTTACAAAGATGAGGTTAGAAATCTAGGCAAAATGTAGACTCCATTCACAACCTTTCCACTTGGTCTGTCACATGATAGATAGATCGATAGATCTATGTTGAGAAAATCCTGAAAACATGACTGGTAGGTGGGTCCCAAGGACCGGAGTTGAGAAACCCTGTCCTAGACCAAGGAACCATAAGCAGTAAAAGTAGAATTCACGGCACTCCAAGCAATTCAGTGAAAACAGTGATGTTTTATTCACTCATGTCCGTACAACGTTTTAGTCCTCTCCAGGGATTCATCCAGGATATATTGACTACTCTTCCTTCTGTGTTCTTGCAGTACAGGATCGATCCAGGTAAATCCTCTCCATACATTACGTCACAATCCAGTCTTTCTTTCCTTGAATGATCCACTGACGATGGAAGTAAGGAACAAGATTATAGAGAGGATGTTAGATGTTATCCAGGAGATCACCTTCCTGCTGAGTGGGCAGGTGAGACTTTGAGACATTCTGGAAATTACGTCACATGATGTCACTTATCTCTGTTAGGCATGTGACTAGGTTAGAGACTGTCTGTATTAACATAGTAAAATAGGGGTCATTTATGATGCTGAAATACACATATATTAGGCGTATTTCAGGCGCAGATTGCAGCTCAACGGCAATCTGTGACTTTCCCCCGCTCACGCCAGGTGTAAAAAAGTGGATGTGGTGGGGAAGGGGACGGGCCGGTCTTACATTTAAAACTGGCGGAAGATCCGCCAAAGTTATGAAGAGGCTAAAATGCTGGTCTTAATAAATGTGCCCCACAGTTTATAAGCCTGAAAAAAGACATCCATACATCCAGTTCATCCTGTCATCCCATCTCCCATTAAGTATAAATCACCCCCTTTCCCAATTTTACATATAAAAAATAAATAAATAAACGTATTACATATCGTCATGTCCAAACTATTAAAATATTAAAAAATATCTCCTAGGCAGTGAACGCGGTAACAGAAAAAAAAAATAATAATAATCTATTTGCCATTTTTTTGGCACCTTGTCCCACCAAAAAATAGGATAGGACTGTTAGGATAGGACGTTCCATAAAATGCTTAATGCACGTGGCTTTTTTTGTGTTTTCTTTTTTTTGCGTGGTATTGAGTATCGCAATACTATTTTTATGGTATTGAAATCGAATCAAAATTTTGGTATTGTGACAACCCTACTCTGTACTGACCGCTGATATATGTATACATAGTTATTAGATCTCCCCTTTTTTCTAAAGTGAATAACCCTAATTTTGATAATCTTTCAGGGAACTATAGTCCTCCCATTCCAGTTATTACTTTAGTTGCCCTCCTCTGAACCCTCTGCAGCTCTGCTATGTCTGCCTTGTTCACAGGAGCCCAGAACTGTACACAGTACTCCATGTGTGGTCTGACTAGCGATTTGTAAAGTGGTAGGACTATGTTCTCATCATGGGTATCTATGCCCCTTTTGATGCAACTCATTATCTTATTGGCCTTGGCAGCAGCTGCCCGACACTGGTTTTTACAATTTAGTTTGCCATTCACTAAAATTCCTAGGTCCTTTTCCTTGTCAGTGTTACCCAGTGTTTTACCATTTAGTATGTACTGATGACTTGCATTATTCCTTCCCATGTGCATAACCTTACATTTGTTAGTGTTAACCTTCATCTGCCACCGTCTTGCCCAAGCCTCCAATCTATCCAGTTTTCTCAGTTTTTTACATGGAAGAGCATGGGGAGGGTGAAAAGCATCCAGGTTTTGAGGGATAGCTTATCACTCAGCATGTAGATATTGAGGAAAGCACGCACAAAAGGGTGAATTACTATGAGTGTAGAGAGAGGAGAGAACTCTTCAGAAATGAAACACTCCTCAGAATCTGTGTCTGTCTGCACAAGTGAGAGTCCTTCATTGACCGTAGAAGGAGAAATTGGTACAGGATAAAGCTGTACTGATACATGAGTCAGTGAAGGCGGCAGCATCCTGGACACACAGACATCACTTCCAGCATGTATTACACATACTGAAAACAACCTTATGAGCCAAGTCTCAAACTTGGAGCAATTTGCAAACTGCATAACTGGGCTTCAGAAAATGAATAACACAATGAAGATGGAAGCCTGAAACTTTGCAAATTTGTTAAGGTAGCACTTGTGTAAAAAAAAAATTAAAGGGGAGTGCATTTCAAAGTGGATCATAGCCTTTAACGTTGTCTCTCTCCCATTATAGGGTTATATAATTGTAAATAATTCATCTGGTGAGTATTTGAGACCCAAAAGTCGCCTTTGTGTGTCAGAGGGATATAGCAGTGCCCTGAGCTCCATCACAGAGCCTTCAACTCATGCGCAGATACTTGCAACTAACAATGACCAGAAGATCCTAGACCTCACCAACAAGATCATTGAGCTGCTGACTGGAGAGGTGAGGAAGGCTGGGACAGTATACTGTAACAGTAAGGGATAATGTAACCTGGACAGTGATTGTCATAATGTGTGTCAGATTCCAGTAAGGTGTCAGGATGTCGCTGTTTATTTCTCCATGGAAGAGTGGGAGTATTTAGAAGGACATAAAGAACTGTACAAGGAAGTTTTGATTGGGACTCATCAGCCCCTAGCATTACTGGGTGAGACTTTCTTTCAGAGAGAACGCTCATTTAAATACTTCCTAAAGTTTAATCATAGCATAATCTATCAGGTCACTGTTTGTTTCTATAGATGGATCAAGGAAGAGAACTATGCCAGAACTATTTCCCAGATCTCAGGATTGTTCAGAAGAAGATCAGAATGTCACAAAATATCATCAGGTAAATGGAGCTCTCACCAGTTACCAGCTTGAAGACTATTATATGATCTTTATGTGGGTTGTGCATTATTAGTTGTATATGTGAATCAGGGTGAAGACTCCATTGTTGTTAAAGTCGAGAATGTAGAGGATGAAGAGACTATACATATGCTTGGAGATAAGGCGTGTAAGGTTGAGGAAAGTTCTGGATCTATCTATTCAGGTAAGTAATAACCATATTGAAAAGTGCCCCATATTGCCATTGGTTAGTCATTAATTTTTTATAACTCTTTTTTTACATTGTATCATTGTGCTACCAGGTGTTCATTTCTGTATAAACATACAGGTGTTGTCCGGTGGGATACATTTTTTGCCTGCTCAGCCAATAACTGGCTGAGGCAGGTCACCTCAGCAGCCAATGATTATTCAGTGGCCATCTCTTACCATTTCTTCTATGTCCAGTTGGAACCTGGAAATGGAGCTTCGGTAAGTGTTGGAACAGCATCTGCAACGATATTAACCATTTTGCCCCATTTCTAAAAGAAGAAAATGTATCCCACCAGATAACCCAGGTAAAATGTTTCAAAACTGGCGTGAAGAAGCAGTCAAGTAGTTCACCAGAGCAGCCAGTCAGATTCCACCTCTTATTTTTCAGTGTCCCTTTGGAGAAAAGTGTGCAAACTCTTGGGGGCTATTTTTGAGAGAAATGGTGACTAGTCATATATAAAAGGAAAGCTCTTACTTGGTGGACTGAGTGACCAAGCTCCCTTTATTGTCTATACCTTTGTAATGGGGAAAAGAAAACACACTTTTATATATTATACAACATTTTAAAGGGATATTGCAGCTAACATAGTGTTTTCTCATGCTGTAAGTAAAAGAAAAATGATATTTACTTCACCGATCCCGCACACAGCTGCTGTTCTGACAGTGCCCAGGTCCCTGCTGCGCCCCAGTTTCTGCTCCAGTTTCAACAAGGCAGGAAATTCCTGGGATTACCACTTGGCCAAACACTGGCTGTGCAGCATTTACAGCCATTACTTGCCACAGTGAAGCAGGAGAAGGAAGTGGAGATCAGCGGGTACCCCGACACCGTCGGAACGGTAGCAGGGAGGGTTCAGTAAGTACATTTTTTATGCTGAAATGCCCCTGTAAGTATCCAAAACATTATTTGTGACATGGCCTCATGGCACTTGCATGGACCTATGAAGGGAACACAGTGCTAAAACAGTGCAGTGGCCGCATCAATATTAGGACTGGTGCGAGTCCCAACAGGGTCCAAGACAGTGTTGGCTTATGCTTTTAAAGAGGACTCCTCTCCAGGGTATCATTCTGATTTTAATTGGCAAATACTTATCCCCACACAAAATTTAATTCACTAGATAGAAATACAAAATGTTGTCATTGAATAAATACTCAAGGAGCCCCTATAAATGGTCTAAAATAATTGAAAGATACACACCACTTTTTTGGAGGTTTGCTCCCCCCCCCCCCCCCCCCCCATTAATTTCATTAAACTGTGGATATGTTGTCACCTCCTGTATGGAGAAGAGGAAATGTTGAGCTCCTGCTGCTGAGTTTCACATCTTATATAGTTGTTTTTTCGGACCACGACTTCAATGTAAGTGGAGTTGCACATATACATATAAGGCTTTACTGTCCAGCTGATATTCCAGTGTATGCAAAACAGAGTTCAGAAAAGTCTCAATTAGTGAGAGGCTTTCACTAAACATGATGTTCGCAGGCAACTTTTTAGCATTTTAGCATCTATATATTTTTACCATTCAGGTTCCAATTCATCTGCATCCCAGTTAAATTATGTTCATAAAATGATCCAAATTTCAGACCCTTTAAAGATGGACAGGGATGACGTAACCACAAGGATACTGAATCTCATACTGAAGATTATCCATCTGCTTACTGGAGAGGTGAGAGTTTGAATTATATTATGATATTCCTTGGCATGAATGAAGAGGTGAGGACTTTTTGAAAATATATATCTTGGGTGGTGCTTCACTTTGTGGAGATCCAGTTGGTGTAGGAAGTTATAAAGACAGTGATTGTGGGGAAAGTGAGCTAAATAGCTCTCCTCCATAAGGCAGAAAATTGACTGTCTAGGGCAGGGATGGGCAAACTCGGCCCTCCAGCTGTTGTAAAACTACAAATCCCATCATTCCTAAGCTGCCTACAGCTATCAGCAGGACATGATGGGATTTGTAGTTTTAAAACAGCTGGAGGGCCGAGTTTGCCCATCCCTGGGCTAGGGCCACCTGTATGTAGCTACCCTGTAAGCTAATGTCCAAACCATTAGAGGGCCATTAACACTGAGCATGAATGTCATTCCAGAGACACTTATTTGTATAGCAATATCTATCAGTGTTTCTTCATATACAGGAGTATACAGCAGAAAAAAAAACATATGGTGACTTTTTAAGCCCTAGCGGCCATTCCAGTATGTCAGTAGGATGGAACATGAACCAGAGCCCAATTACTGTGCATCCCCCTTATTCATTGGTATTTGAAAGAGACAATCAGCAGAGGATCCTTGAGCTGGCCAACAAGATTGTTCACCTTCTAACTGGAAAGGTGAGAAATGTTAGAGCGTTATACAGTAACAACACGGGAGGTGTCTGGATGATGACTGTATTCATGTATGCCAGGTTCCTATAAGATGTCAGGATGGTTCTGTTTATTTCTCCACGAAAGAGTGGCAGTATTTAGAAGAATGCAAAGATCTTTATAAGGATGTAATGATGGAGACTTATCAACCCCTTACTTTAACAGGTAAGGGGAAACTTTTATTTTAAAGAACATCATCTGATTATTACATATAGAGAAAATATTCACTGACTGTATGTGCCTTATATAGATGGTTCTACTGACAGACCTGCACTAGAGAGATATCCCAGTCCTACTTATTCTCAGGACTTTCAAGAAGAAGATCACAATTTCCAAATGGATCATCAGGTAGATGAGTTGAGATCTAGGCAAGTATCAAGCTGCATCTTCTCCAAGTACTTCTATATCAACTTGTCATCTTTATTTGGCAGGAACATGACTTTTTTGTTATTAAAGTTGAAGATCTGGAGGAAGAAGGAATGCACATTGTGAGTGTTCACCAGTGTAAGGAGGAAGACATTTCTACAGATATTGGCACAGGTAAGAAATGGCTCAGTGGGTAGGCCAGAGCCATTGGTCCTTATTAGTAGTTATCTGTCACCAACATGAAAAATCATGGTCTAGTTGGAATCAAATTATTATTTATTAAAGCACCATTCATTCCATGGCACTGTACATATGAAAATGGGTATACATATATAATTCAAAACTATTGCAATAAGCATGAAGAAGACAAGTTACAAACTGGTAAAGAAGGAGACATGGCCCTTCCCGCAAACATGTGGTATAGTGGCAGTAGGATTACTGTAGGTTGTAGGCTTAAAGGGAACCTGTCATGTGGATATTTGATTATCATCTAACTAATTATATACAATCATTACCTACTAAAAAGTGCCTTAGATGTATTCAGTTACTGGTGTGACAGATGGTTACCTCATAATATACACACAAAGATGCCACATGCTAATGAGCTGATTTGAGTCCAGCGTGATGTCATTGAATCCAGCGTTTATTTAATTCAGAGATATAGCCACTCCCCTGCCCACCTGCTGCTGATTCATATGGAAAAAAAAACTGTCAATCAGCAGCAGGTAGGCGGGGAGAGTCAGGAACTCATAAATATTCATGACTCATCATTATCAGCTGGAGCTTTTTATTACAAGATGTTGGCAGATTGACTGGGTCAAACTTATTTATGTTGCCCTTAGTTAGGACACCATAAAACTGGTGACAGGTTCCCTTTAAGTTTTACGTTTCATTTGAAGAATTCCACTGTAAGTGAGAGTCTGATATGTTGGGATAAAGAGTTCCAGAGTATAGGGGATGCACGTGAGAGATTTTGGAGATGATTGTGGGAAAAGGAGATAAGAAGATAGTAGAGAAGAAGGTCTTGTGAGGATCAGAGATGTATAGTATCTGGAAAGTTGCTTCTAGGCCTGCAGTCCTCTATGATTATCACAATGGTTACTTCTTTATGAACTCTGAAAGCCCTTCATCACTAAGGAGGGGTCCTTCACTAGATAAACTCTTAACACATGTGCGCTCCAAGTTGAGACTCAGCAAAACATCAAATTATAGGTGTTCTCCTTGAGACCATGGCCTTTGCCCAGTGATTTCTGGAATTCTACCAGGGACTGTATGAATCCCAGGCGGAACAAACTCCACAGAGTAACAAGCAGTATTTGTCTGATTTGATGATGCCTAAATTGTCATCAGATGATGTCCTTATGTTAGACTCTCCGATCACCATTGAAGAAATTTCTGTAGCTATTCCTCAGGCCCAGATGGTATTCTATTGGAAGTATATGCTAGATATTCAGAATCCCTCGTGGAGCCTGTGAAGAGAATGTTTGATGCAGCTTTCTCTTCGGGACACATGCCCCCATCACTATATGATGCCACTATAGTAGTTATCCTCAAACCAGATAAAAACCCTGGTGTGGATCACATTGCCCGATTTCTCTACTGAATCTAGACTATAAAATACTAGCGACCAGGCTGAAAAAGTGTATTCTCAGTATTATGCATCCTGACCAATCAGGTTTTATGCCCAGCAAGTCCACATCTGAAAATATTAGATGGGTGCAGGTGGTGACTCCAATTAGGCTCCGTCAGCAACAGTCGTGGGCCTTGGCGTCTTTGGATGCCACCAAGGCCTTTGACTCACTGAAGTGGCCATACCTGCTTACTGCTTTAAGATGTTTTGGTTTCGGACCTGCTTTTCTTAAATGGGTCTTGATCTTATACAAAAGTCCAAGATCTAATATATCAGTATATGGGACGCACTCCTCATACTTTAGTTTAGGCAGGGGCACAAGACAGGGATGCCTTTTATCCCCTCTGTTATTTGCAGTAGCTATTGAACTACTGGACATCCGTCTACGCCAAGACTAAATGTACTACGGCATTAAAATAGGAGATAGAGAAAATAGAGTGGGTCTATATGTAGACGACATGATATTATTTATGTCTCGGGTGGAAGATACTCTCCCTCGAGCAATGGAGTTCGTTAATGACTTCGGAAGGTATTCAAGATTATGTATCAACTGGGCTTAATCCTCGCTTTTTCCCTTATATGTAGCAGATTGGCCAAATTCAGGACCTACCAATTGTTCTCCACTTTAAGTATTTGGGTATTCACATAACAAAAGAGTCCAGCACTTTCCGCCCTCTCAATGTCACTCCCATTCTAGATTTTTGGGATAAGTTCTGCACTTGGGGCACCCTGCCTTTATCTGTAGCAGGTCATCAGGCGTACCACACTGTACCACACTGTTGCTATGGGGTCCGCGGCACAGAGGGGTCCGGAGCACATGGAAGGCCCCACCCCCTATGTCTACGTCATCTCTGACTCTGCTGCACAACAGTTTATTTGGGCATTGAGGCTGGCCCGCCCACTTGTGTTCTCCCAGCCCCCTACCCCCCATCGCATACAGGCTGCGGGCTCCCAGTTCCTAGTCCTGCGTCTGGTCTGCATGTCACACTAGCCAATCAGCTTTTAGCAGCGCACAGATACTGCTGCTGATTGGCCAGTGTATCGCTGGCAGGCAGCAGGTGCCGCTCACGTGCTGCCCACCATCAGTTCAAATTCAGTCTTCAACTCTAGAAGTCATCCACTAGTAAGTGAGTGCAGCCCACCTTCCCCCCAGCAGACTTCATAAAAAGTTAATATATGGTTGGTGTTTGGATATGGGGTAGTATTCTTGATGGGGGGGGGGGAAGTAGTAAGCAGTGGGGTTTGGGGGGAGCGCCCTGTGCTCATAGAGGACTCAGGAAGACAGTGTTCTTTCCTCCTACTCCTCTCCCTTTACCCCCTGAGTCCTCTATGAGCCTACAGGGCCACCCACAGCACATTAGTCACCTTATAGGGGAGGAATATGATTGGTGGCATCAGCAGCAAGGAGTTAAAGGGGTTATCCAACCCCTATAATGCCCCCCAAAATGCCCGGGCACAGTTGCCACTGCCTTGGTCCCATCACGTAGCTGAAAAAATCCAGCGACATGGGGGGCAATCAATAGCAGGCCACGATGGGAACGTGATACTAGGGAGGTTCACTTCCAACGCAGCCTGCTATTGGCTGCAACCCCCTATTGGGCATAATTATTATCTGTATGCGGTGCCTGGGCACTTTGGGGGGCATAATAGGGGTTAGATAGCCCCTTTAACCCTTAGGATATCGGAGGTTTGTTTGTTTTTGCATTTTCTTTTTCTTCGCTATCTTCCTCGAGCCATAACTTTTTTATTTCTCTGTTCACATAGATGTATGAGGGCGTATTTTTTGCAGGAGAAGTTGTACTTTAATATGGCATACAATATAGTGGAAGCAGGCAAAAAAATTCCAAATGGGGCGGAATAAAAAAAAAAAACTCAATTTGTACACCGTTTTATGGGTTTTGTTCCTATGGCGGAAAATCCAACCTGTGCCCCTTATTCTTTGGGCCAGTACGATTACAATGATACCACATATGTATAGTCAAAATAATATGAAAACTTTGAAAAAAAAAATATTCCCTTTTTTACATCACCATATTCTGACCCCCATAACTTTTTTATAGTTATATCTACATTTGGCTTTCTGGTTGCCTTTTATCTCATTTTTTGGAAGATGAAGTCACAAAAAAACCTGTTTGGTGTAATTTTTCTATTTATTTTTTTATACCGTTTACTTGATGGGGTAGATCATGTGATATTGTTATAGATCCGGTCATTACGAACGCAACGATAACAAATATGTCAATTTTTTTAAACGTTTTATACAGTTTTTTGTTTGTCTATTTTATTTTTATTTTGTTTTATTTAAAAAAAAATAAAAAATAAAGGATTTGAGGGGATTTTTTTTTTTCACTACATTGAACACTATGTCTCATTACTTGATTACTGCTAATACCTAGGTGTAATGTATGGATCTCTTTATAACGTGATGTATTTCTATTGCAAAAGCACTTACCTATGTCATAACTAGTGATACACAGTGTTATTCTGTCAGAGATGTGAAACAGATAAATATTGTAAATGTTGTATTTGATTTTTCAATAAAACAAGTAAAAAAGAAAAACATCAAAGGATAATCCAGCAGCACTGTAGCTCCATAAAACAGGATCTTTATTATTGTGATGTGTAAAATATACAATGTATCACTTACACATTTCAGGCTACACTAGCCCCTTCTCAAAGCATAATGACATTAAAATATAGTTAAAAAACTTATACAACCAGTGGGAGCATGGAATTTATGACATAACTTTTGAAAGATGCAAATAAAAAAGCTGATTTCTCATTACAATACAGGGAACATTCAATTTAGGTAGTACCTAAAAGGCACAGCTGCATAATCCAGATCTGATTATCCTTTGATATGGAGGTCCTTAAGTTTTCTACTACTGAGGCCAGGCACTCCATTTCCCTCTGTATGGAACCAAATTGATCACAGAGATATTCTTCCCCCACAAGTAATGCTCCTAGCAGAGAATACCTCTGTAACATGGAATGATTTTTTTTTTTTTTGTTGAGTTCTGTATAAAACAGAACTCCTTATGCCTCCAAGTAAAATGAGAGCCCTCGTTTGTAGATAGGGCCTTATAGACTTTGCTGTATTACTTTTCTATACAACTCATGGGTTATATGTACACATACAATTTTTGTTAAACTCAGTTTCAACATTTCAACCTCACCTACACATACTTTCTGGTGTTATTGCTAACTAAAATTTCTTCTTTTTTCTTCCTAGAATACATGAGATATTCATGTGCTGATTGTGGCAAGTTGTTTACTGATGAATTACTTCTTGTTGAACATCAAAAGTCGCACTTGGAGCAGAAGCCATGTGCATGTTCAGAATGTGGCCAGTGTTTTACACTTAAAGAAGACCTTGAGAGGCATACCAGCATTCATAGACACGAGAAGCCATTTCCATGTGTGGAGTGTGGGAAATGCTTTTCTCAGAACTCTGAGCTTGTTGAGCATCTGAGAATTCACACAGTGGAAAGGCCGTTTTCATGTCCAAAATGTGGGATATCATTTTCTCAGGAGTCATATCTTCTTAAACATCAAAAGGTGCATACAGAGGAGAAGCCATTTTCATGTTCAGATTGTGGAAAATCATTCACTCTTAAAGTTTATCTTGAGAGTCATCAGAAAATGCACACAGTGGAGAAGTCCTTTTCCTGTACAGAATGTGGGAAATGTTTTAGTAAGAAATCTGATCTTGTTGTACATCAGAGATTTCACACAGGGGAAAAGCCATTTTCATGTCCAGAATGTGGGAAATGCTTTTCGCAGAAATCTGATCTATCTAAACATCAGAGATTTCACACAGGCGAGAAGCCATTTTTATGTTTAGATTGTAGGAAACGGTTTTCTCAGAAATCGGACCTTGTTAAACATCAGAGAACTCACACAGGAGAGAGACCTTTTTCATGTACAGAGTGTGGGAAATGTTTTACCCAGAAATCAGTTCTTGTTCAGCACCAGAGAATTCACACAGGAGAGAAACCATTTTCATGTTCAGAATGTGGTAAATGTTTTACACACAGGTCAAATTTTGTGAAACATCAAGTTCTTCACAGACGCTAAAGAGTTATTAAAATTATCACACCTTTAATTTATATATGTTTGATCATGATGAACAATATCTAATGAAGGATGGTGAATTAAGAGGTAAATAATTCAAATAAGGCTCAATTTCTGCCCTGAAGAACAAGGTCTACTTTATGCCTGTGGCGTTTTTAGTTTGCACCAAATTTATTGAATTGTTAAGTGTCTAAATTTCTGATGTTCTTTTAGAAAATGGTGAAGGAAGATTCATCACAATGGACTACAAAATCCCTATTTGAGACACAATGCACCACAGGGTTTCACGATCCGAATGTTGCATCACTTTTTATACATCTTGGACCTGGCATACTGTTTGCACCAAAACTGCCTAAGACTGCAACAAAACAAAGCGCTAAATAGGTGCAGACAAAAATCTGGTGGAAAAGTTATCTAAAAAAGTGTATTGTGTTGCAAATTAAAGAACATTTTGGCACATACACTTTATACATTTGGCGCAGCAATTTGGTGCCACAAATTCAAATCAAGACGCAGTGAGATTATATTTCTACCCTATTGAGTGATGGAGATAGCTGCTAGATGCTACAATCTGGAGCATATATAATAACACGAAGGAGAAAGCCTTTACATTGTAAAAGTATCAAACAGATATAAAGATTTTTGACTGGAGTGTTCCTTTAAACGTGGGGTCAGCAATCTACAACACTGCAGCTGTTGTGAAACTACATCACCCAGCATCCACTTCTATGGAAGTCTCAAGAACAGCCAAACAAGTGTTCATACTGGGAGTCGTATGTTAATTAAAGCTGGTGTGTTGTAGGTTGCTGATTCCTGCTTTAGGCCTCTTTCACACAAGCGTGACGGATTGGCTCCAGATGCGTTCAGGGTGCGTTCAGTGAAACTCGCACCATTTTGCAAGCAATATTGCCTCATTTGCCGGCTGGATTCATTTTTCAATCACATTATACACTGCGATTGCGTTCAGTTGTTTAGTTTTTTCTGCCCGGATGCATTTTGATGCGTTTTTCACGCACGTGATAAAAAACTTAAGGTTTACAAACAACATCTCTTAGCAACTATCAGTGAAAAACGCATAATATAGAACATGCTGCATCTTTCACTCAACGCAGAACTGATGTGTGAAAAAAATGTACACAGACACATTGAAATGAATGGGTCCGGATTCAGTGCGGGTGCTATGCATTCACGTCACGCATTGCACCTGGGTGGAAAACTCGCTCGTGTGAAAGATGCCTTAACCTATCTAATACAAAAGTGAGCAGCTTGGGGTAAGCTCCTACCTTGGGACACCACATACTCTCCAAAAGTATGTATCACATACGCAATACCCAGTCCCCATAGCTGTGTGTGCTTTTATTGTGTAAAAAAAAACTGATTTGATACATATGCAAATTAACCTGAGATACGTCCTGTCCCTGACTCATCTCACATACAGGAATCGACTCAGGTTAATTTGCATATGTATCAAATAGTTTTTTTTACACAATAAAAGCACACAGAGCTATGGGGACTGGGTATTGTGGATGTGCTAGCGGCCATCTAGCAACCCATGTCCTCAGCTCTATACCCAAAATCCCGGTGACAGGTTCCCTTTAACCGTATTTGATTCCTTAAAGCAGGGCTTCTCAAACCTTTTCTACTGGGGCTCTCCATCTGTGGTCAAAATTCATGCCAAAATTAAAAATACTGCTCCATTTAACTAGTATTTTTCTCCATTACATTTGAATAAGCAAACATGGATTCATTTGTATTGCTAAACTAGAGATTGCTGCAGCCAGCGAAACAACTGTGCAGCTTGTGGATCGCTTCTGGGGGCGCGACACAGTTTGAACCTTCAGTACAAAATTGTTCCTTGGTGTAAGGGCTCGTTCACATGACTGTTCCGTTTTTTGCTGTCCGCAAATTACGGATCCGCAAAAAAAAGGGAAGCCACCCCCGTGTGCCTTCTGCAATTTGCAGAACGGAATTAAAGACATGCCTATTCTTGTCCGCAAAGATAATTTTTGCAGGGCCACGGAACGGAGCAACGGATGCAGACAGCACACAGAGTGCTGTCCGCAACTTTTGCGGACCCATTGAAATGAATGGTTCCGTATACGGACCATATGCGGAATGCAGAAAACGGCCCGTCAATTGAAAGCAAAAATTGTGTTTTTATACAGGATGATATCTAACTTTTATTTCATTGTGGTTTTATTTTTTCAGTAATCTACTGGAATTTATTGGTAAGTATTCTTTCACCTATGCGCCAGATTATTCTTCGAGTTTTATACTGTAAACATCACAAGAAAAATGCCTGTGTGTGGCTACGAGACGACAAAGAAGCTACTTGGTACTTAATAGGTAGAATATATTAGGATGTACAGTGTCTCACAAAAGTGAGTACACCCCTCACATTCTTGTAAATCTTTTATTATCTCTTTTCATGGGACAACACTGAGGATATGACACTTTGATACAATGTAAAGTAGTCAGTGTACAGCTTGTATAACAGTGTAAATGTGGTGCCATTAATGTCTAAACCGCTGTCAACAAAAGGGAGTGCTGAGTATCTAAAGAAAAGAATTGTTGCTCTACATAAAGATGGCCTAGGCTATAAGAAGATTGCAAACACCCTGAAACTGAGCTGCCAAACGGTGACCAAGACCATACAGTGGTTTAACAAGACAGGTTCCACTCAGAACAGGCCTTACCATAGTTGACCAAAGAAGTTGAGTGCAGCATCATATTCAGAGGTTGTCTTTCCAAAATAGACGTATGAGTGCTGCCAGCATTGCTGCACAGGTTAAAGGGGTGGGGGGGTCAGACTGTCAGTGCTCAGACCATATGCCACACGCTGCATCAAATTGGTCTGCATAATTGTTGTCCCAGAAGGAAGCCTCCTCTCCTCCTAAGATGATGCACAAGAAAGCCCACAAACAGTTTGCTTAAGACAAGCAGACTAAGCACATGGATAACTGGAACCACGTCCTGTGGTCTGATGAGACCACGATCTACTTATTTGGTTAAGATGGTGTCAAGCATGTGTGGCGGCAACTAGGTAAAGATACAGACACAAGTGTGTCTTGCCTACAGTCAAGCATGGTGGTGGGAGTGTCATGTTTTGGGGCTGCATGAGTGCTGCCAGATGTGGAGAGCTACAGTTCATTAAAGGAACCATGAATGCCAACATCTACTGTGACATACTGAAGCAGAGCATGATCCTTCCCCTTCAGAAACTGGGCAGCAGGGCAGTATTCCAACATGATAATTGTCATGGCCATGGTCATGGTCGTGACTCCTGAACCGCAGGCTGTTGCCTGCGGTTTGTTATTGGGTGTTCAACCACAGGTGAGGGCCGCTAGTGTGCTGCCTCACTTGTGGTTGCCGCGGGCAACAAGTTATTTTGTATTGTCGCAGTAGAGCAGCCTGATCTGGTGCTAGGCAGCTTGCGGCAATGTTCATGCGGTTGCACCTAGCAACCTCTCAGTTAGGTGTGTGTGTATCTTATGCTCTTTGTATGTCTGGTGTGCACGAGGTTTATGTTAGGTGTGCACTGTGACTCTTCCCTTCACTCTGGCTGCCCGTGGCAACGTTTGGTTTGGATGTGTACATGTGGTGGCAGTGTCTCGGCCTTCTGGCTGACTCCCAGGACATGGTTGCCACCCATGTCATTGCCTGCGGTAACAGCTGCAGTGTGATCTTCTTTTAGACACTTCCCCTTTAAGTGGTTTCACTCCCTGGTTAGTGTTGGAAGGGTTAATTCCCTCTCCTGTGTGTGTCTATGTGGGTGTGGCCACTTTGGGCTATAAAGCCTCTCTAGAGATCAGAAGCTGAGGGGTTCTTCAGCTATGCTTTGCTGGAGACACCCTCCTGGTAATTCCATCTGCCAGTGGGGGCCACCCTTGTGGTTATAAACAAATTGTTATGTATTGTTTATACACAATGTTATGAGGATGTGTTTGTGTGTCATGTCTATTCTTTACAGCGTATGGTTTCCTGGTGTCCTGTGTGGTGTGTGTGCTCTGTCGTTTGTGTTTGTGGACAGCAGCACTGATACTTGGGTCCCAGGCTCTGTGTCTGTGGCAGGTAAGTGTTAGTACTAGTTGCACTTACCTGCCATTGCCATATGACTGTTTCTGTTTCCCCTGTCTTTATAGTTTGGCCATCTTTAGACTCCTATTTCTCCATGTCCAGGAGGAACAGGTAGTCTACCCAGCTCCTAGCTTAGGGACCTGCGGAGGGCTAGTAGGGACCCGAGGTTCCAGAGCATGAGCCCTCCTACCTTCAAGGTCGGCTCATGTCGCTAGGAGTTAGGGTGAGATTAGGGAAGCAATAGGAGGTGACCTGCTCCCTAATTCTGTGGTTCTGGCCAAGTCGTGACTACCATCCTCTGTCATCGCACGGCTGAGGGTTTTCCCCATCCTCAGCCGTGACAATAATGACCCCAAACACACTCCCAAGACAACCACTGCCTTACTAAAGAAACTGAGGGTAAAGGTGCTGAACTAGCCAACATGTCTCCCAACCTAAACCCGCAAGGTTGGAGGAGTGCAAGGTCTCTAAAATCTGCCAGCCCTGTGATGTCATCATGGAGGAGTGGAAGAGGATTCCAGTGGCAACCTGTGAAAATAATGTGGCCACACAAAATATTAACACTTTGGGCACAATTTGGCCATTTTCACTTAGGGGTGTACTCACTTTTGTTGCCAGCGGTTTAGACATAAATGACTGTGCGTTGAGTTATTTTGAGGGCACACCAAATTTACACTGTTATATAAGCTATTCACTGACTACTTTATATTGTATCAAAGTGTCATATCTTCAGTGTTGTCCCAAGAAAATATATAATAAAATATTTTCAAAAATTTGAGGGGTGTACTCACTTGTGAAATACTGTAAATCCTTAATTTATTAGTGTACATTGTGGATAGTTTCTTACAGTTCTGATCACGTGTAGAATATTCAGAGAGAAAAAGATGGCAGACAGCCTGCTGATATTACTCTCTTTTCCCAGCTAGTGTCTTTGGAAAATCAGCAGTAATTGAATTAAAATTGCCTAGGATAAACCGATATCTATCCAAAGATAAAAATGACAAGGAAATATAAGGGCAGACTAGATGGACCATATGGTCTTTTTCTGGTGTCATTCTTCTGTGTCTCTAATGTGAGTATCTCTGCTACATATAAAACCATAATGACTTATTATTCTGTAGACACAGAAATGTGTTTTCAGGGGTAAAAGTGGGTAATTATAATCCAAATATTACTTATAATTACTGTGTTAAACTTTAGGACCTATAACATCCCCGGACATGCCTGTTTTAGTAAGGCCTCATGCACATGACAGTATTTTTTTGCGTTCTGCAAAACGTGGTTCCGTTGTTCCATGATCCGTGGCCGTTTTTTCTTCCGTTGTGCTTCCGTGTGTCCGTGTGCCCGTTTTTTTTGCGGCCCGTCAGAAAACAAGGAATGGTGCAAAAAATGTAATTTTAATAACTCCACCCAGGATACTGGTATAAATGAAGAGCACCTGAGTTTGGTTTTGTGGCCATTTTCTGTAGTCTTTCCAGAGTACAGATGTTATTTTGGCTGCTTCTCTTTGCTGTATCACCATGTCGGATTCAGAGGAAGAGGTCTTACTGCATTGGCTGGTTTCTCGGCAATGGGGACTGCGCACTCATTTGTTGAATGAGGAACCGAGTAGAAGGCGACGATTTTGGGTCCATCCGATTGTTTCACAACGCTACCGGAAAGGACACTTTCATACCCTCTATAAAGATCTTCGCCTGTATCCTGAGAAGTTTTTTTCCTTCTGTCGGATGTCAGTGGGTACATTTGATTGATTGCTGTCGTCTCTACATACTGTCCTTACCTTTATGGACACCAATATGAGGCGCAGCATTTCTCCTGAGGAAAGGCTCATCGTCACGTTGAGGTAAGCAGTATTGTACTTTTATAGTTTAAACAGTAATGTGCACTGTTTCTGTTAGGAGTAACATGTGCTCCAAAATGGCTGCTGTGAGACATGTGCTACTGTTTGCTGAAGTAACCTTTCTTTGCCCATAATGTTTTTTTTTTTTTGTTAAATGGTTTGTTTCTTAACACGTTAATCTCTGTCACATGACATAACAGTATTGTTTTTTTGTTTTGCTTTTTAGCAAGTTTCAAACTTGTGTTCAGCTAACATCCTCCAGACACTACACAAATCCGCTGCACTCGCCAGTAGTTTGTTAAAAGTTGTGTTTTATACCCTATTTTGTAGGATTGTGCTGCTGCCAACCCCTAAGATTTCCAGCTAACGTCCTCATCATGCCTAATGTTCACATAATTGTGAACTTGCACATCATTTTCTGCATTTTAAAAGGGCTAAACACAGTTGTTGTCACTTAGTTGTGGTAGTACTGCCCACACCCCAATAGCTGTTAGTGTTTTGCTCGTAGACACCTTTTTTTTATTTATTTTTTATTTATTCAACAAAATACATAGGTCAGTGAGGGCGAGCCGTTTTCAGACTGAGTTTCGAAACTTCAACCCTTAACCTACGCATTTAGTGTAAAAGTTCAATCCGCCAATTTATTGCATTTTATCAATTTGCTTTAATAGGCCGCTTCAATTCAGTGCTGCCTATCCTTTTCATTGTGTGGCCTGTGCTGATCAATGCTTTGTAAAGTCTAAGGTGTATATTGGTAAACCATAGACTTTTCAAAGGGTGTGGGTGCCCACAGACAGGGCCTTGAGTGCTGCCTCTGGCACCTGTCCCATAGGTTCCCCACCACTAGACATAGGGTGTTTACAATCCTGTACTGTATACAGAATTATACTTGAATCATGTATCTGTTGTTCTCTTTGATTTGCTGATGACAGGTTTTTTTTTTTATATCATTTTTCCTACAGATTCCTTGCCACTGGGAACTCTTTTGCATCCCTGCATTTTGAGTTTCTTTTAGGAACCTCAACGATCTTGAGAATTGTACGACACACTTGCCATGTCATCTGGCAGCAACTCCGAGAGACGGTGATGCCGCAGCCCAAGGCGGATGATTGGGTTCGGATTGCTGAGAGCTTTCAAAATTCTGCGCAGTTTCCAAACTGCATCAGGGCAATGGATGGCAAGCACATCCGTGTGAAGAAGCCGCCACACTCAGGGAGCCGTTTCTTCAATTATAAACAATATTTTTCGGTAGTGCTGATGGCTGTTGCTGACAGTCATTACCGGTTTATAATGGTAGATATTGGGGCCTATGGAAGCACTGCTGATGCTCGCATCTTTAGTGCTTCTAGAATGGGTGAGCGGCTTCGTGCCAACCAGCTTGCCCTGCCTGAGTCCAGAAGACTGCCTGGATATGCAGGTCTGCCAGCTCCATTTGTCATCGTGGCAGATGAAGGGTTTGCATTGACTCCACATGTTATGCGGCCCTTTCCAAAATCTTCAACTACCGGTTGACTCGTGCCCGTCGGTATGTGGCGTGTGCTTTCGGGATACTCTCTAGCAAGTGGAGGGTGTTTTTGTCATCCATACAGATGGATCCGGAGAATGCTACCCTGGTGATTAAAGCTTGTGTCTTTCTACACAACTTCACCAGGATTCACGAGGCTTCCTCTTCTGTTGACATGGAAGATCTTCCTACATCATCAGATTTGGGTTTGGAAAGGACCCTGCATAGACGACCTGGGACTGCAGGCATTGCAGTTCGGGAACTCTATGCAGACTACTTTTTATAGCCCAGAGGGGTCCTTGCTGTGGCAGTTTTTGAAATCTTCTGGGCTCTTTAGTTTTTTGTTATTTTGTAGATAAATTACTAAAAATGATTGTGGTAGTTGAGTGTAGGGACTCACAAGATAATGAGGACCCTTGACGTGGGCTTGCGGGCTGAGATTTTTTGGACATCACATAATTTAAACTTCATATAACTAAATATTAATGATATTTATGTCTAAATGTTAATTGACTAAAACATCTTGATATTTGGCTCATCTGGTCCAAACAAATTTCTAATACCTCATCTTCACAGTAACCGAAAATAAAGATGTTGCTCATCAAAATAAAGTGTGGCTTTGTGAAATACAGTGTGTGTAGCTTTTGTTTTACATTGTGTTTTTAAATGTAAATGTTGTGTAGAGTGTGCAAAAAAAACAATAGTCAAATAGTTTTGCCCAAAACCATATTTTAGTTAAATTTTGGGATCACCAAAAACAGACCAAAGGGAAAGTTTACAACAGTAAACACAAAACATATAAAGTGCTAGAATAAGAAAACAAAAAAAATTATAAATCAAGAAGGTCCTGCGTAAAAGAACCTGGCGGAAAAGAGGACCGTGGCCTTACATGGGCCTGTTGTGGTGCCCCAGTTGCCAAACTGCCCGGGTAAAGGGGCTGTCCCACAGAATGCATTGGGCCCTGAGGTGGAATGTACTGTGGTTGGGGGGGGAGGGGGGGGGGAAAGAAGGCCCTTGGGTGGGTTGTGGAGGGAACTGATAAGGTCCAGCATTTGGCTGCTGTCCTGCAGTTTCAATCTCCAGTTTCAAGGCATTTAATTTGCCAATAATGTCTCCATGGTTAGGGCAAATAAACATTTTGATGACAATGGCCAATGAAGCCATGCGCTCTGGATGCTGGTTAGGAGTGCCTTGCTTCATTAGCGGCCCTAGTCCCCTTAACATTTTTTCCTCCAAGCCATCACTCCTCCTCTGGGCAAGAAAATCTATGACGCGTGCGTCAATCATTTCCCGATTCTCTTGCCCAGAGGTAGAGACTTGGCGGCGACGTCTGGGCTGTGGCTGGACCTGACGTGGTGGACTGGCCAGTGGTAGGGGGGGGTCTGGGCCTGTGCAGAGTCTTCTGGGTCCTCTGCTGGCGTCGCTGCCGGACTTGTGGCGGGGGAGAAAACCGCAGGGGTTTCACTCCCGGCCGTATCTGATTCTTCCGAGGCATCCAGACTGTCCACAGTACTGTATTTGAAATAAACATAAAAACAAATTATAACATTTGCTTTCATCTTTACAAAAGTACATAATTTATATTAGGTTTAAACAGCCGTGTGTATCCAAAATATATACGGAGTGGCAGCATACACCAGATATTTGATTTTACACAATGAATAACAGCTTCTACGTGAATAGTGAAATACCTAATTATAATACATTTTAAGTGTAACAATGGGACAAGTGTTGAAAAGATATCATGAAACTGAAATGGGAAAACATTCTTGGCCGTTTGGAGCTGTCCAGCCTCAAAAGAGGATTACTCATTCAAGGACCAAAACCAGTGCTGATATTCAGGCCATCTCATCTGTATGTGGCCTGCTTCCACCATCCAAACATACAAGATGTAATGTTAACCTAGTCGAACATCATTTAAATAGTCAAAACATGTACCAGGCAACACTTGAGCATGGTGGGAGTACTACTTAAAATCTGGCTGGTCAAGCGTAGTTGCAACATCCTTATAATCCATTAACATAGGATTAGGTTATTGAGATCTTATATGTGCAAAGTAAGGAATCCATGTCGTGGTTTGTGCTAATCAATTTAACCGATATCAATGACCAGTCAAATACCTATTGTCTTACAATTTCCAAAACATACAAAAGTTAAATATTCTTTTATTGTGGTGCAAATATTACCCACAACCCCAAAAAAACGCAAATCAATACACTATTCAGGGCTCCCATAAAACAATCAGGTATAAAAGAATATATTGGTGTGTGACCAACAGACGACAAACACAATGATCAACTGTATGAGGAGATAATGCGTGCAGTGCGCACGTGGCATCTCCCTTCTCTATTCCTCATCAGATTGCAAACATCTATGTTCCAGGACATCAATAAATTGCTTCAACAGGAACAAAACAGAGAGGGGAGGCGCTATCTGCGCTCTGCATGTGTCGTCTCATCATACAGATCATCAGCGGTGGTGCCTGGTGTGACTCCCCCACAGAAATGATGGAGACAACCAACACTAGGCATGTACAAACTGAAGCCCGCCAGCTGATGCCCAACTCCAAGCAGGACTGGTTAGCTTTACATTGATTCTTGCATGCTGGGAGTTTCAGTTTGAAAAGAGCTGGATGGAGTCAGTTATGACATGGCTGACCTACTGAAAGGATATGTCTTCAATAGTTCAACCCATTACTTTCTAGGACACTTTTGCTTACCCAGATGCAAACGTACATTAACACACAAATTTTATTTTTAAAGTATCATTAAAAATACTTACGGCCTCAAATCCATAACTGGTCTTAAAAACTGTAATTGCTGTGTATATATGTAAGGCCGTTTGCGCGATGTGCCCTCCCCACTCCGGCCTTTGCTGGTGACCTCCCTCCGGAATTGGTCCCGACAGCTTGCCCATCTGGTTTTAGTTTGTTTAACTGTTAAGAAATGACATAATAGTCACTTTTTTAAAAACAACTTTAAATCGTACAATACATTCAAATTGATAAATTTGGCAAAAAACTAAAAAAAAAAGGTCAAAGCACAAAATTCACCAAATTGGACAGATTCAACAACACATGGTACAGTCCTACAGGTGTGTGGATACTAATGAAGAAGTACAAGATGGAGGAGACGAGTCGTGCAAACCATTTGAACTAAAATTCTTTACAATATGTGAAGGTGACAACTGTAAGATGCTCAATTACAAGGACACATGTGTCACCCATAAAAAAGTGCCCATACATGTGATTATACATGAGTACTGTATGCTGTAGCAAAGGGAGGGACAGCCATTTAAAGTTAGAAATGGTGGAGTATGGAATTTATTACACGTCTCATAAAAAAAAAATGTACAGGCCTTTATGCAAAATGAGGCTGGACCACAAAATATACACTATTGTGACCTCAGGGAATTTATAACTACATCATTTTGCCACACAGAGGGCAAAGACAGCACGAATACATTGCTAGCACTTACCTAATTCTGCCCGGCCTCGGCTATCTGCTTTGGCCCACTCAGTCTTCCTCATGCTCCGGGCCACTTGCTCCCATGCAGCATCCTTTCGCCCACGGTCCAAATAGGAATTGGCTCTGGTATCCCAGAGCTCGGGCCTCTTCTGGACCAGGGTAATGAGTCTCTCCACATTCCAACGCGGCATGGTGGCTGGAAAGATTCAGAAATTGCTGCCTCACCACACAGAAGCTGTTAGGCACATGTGGCTAGAAATTAGCATAACCAGTGACCTAATACTTCCTGTATATTTTTTATTTTTATTTTATTGCCACAAGATTTGCCAGACAGTTTGGCCATGGCAAAATTAAGAAATAAAACGGACGCGGATGACAATCGGGTGTGCAACTGCATATTTTCACGGTCCCATTGACTTGAATGGGGCCGCGAACCGTTAGCCGTGAAAAAAATAGGACAGGTTATATTTTTTTCACGGCCTGGAAACACGGATCACGGGCGCGGGTGACAAAACGGTGCATTAGCCGAGTTTTCAACGGACCCATTGAAAGTCAATGGGACCGCAGAAAATCACGGAAAACGGGACGTGTGCATGAGGCCTAACTCCTTGCATTCCCTATGTCGTAGCAATTCTGGATCATCTATTCCTATGACTCTATATTGTGCCATTCCTTTATTATACCTGCTAGAAGTTATGAATGAATTGCTAACCGTTTGCAATGAAGGTCCAGGTGGGTGTTACAAGTTGGAGGTATGTTCCTGCACAGTCTGAAACTGATTGGATAGTATCAGACTGTGCAGGAACACCCCCCAAACTTCTAGCAGGAATAATAAAGAGATGGAACAACATAGTCATAAGAATAAATACTCTAGAACAGGGATGCTCAACCTGCGGCCCTCCAGCTGTTGCAAAAATACAACTCCCAGCATGCCCAGAGAGCCCACTACGGTCAGTCTACAGCAGGGCATGGTGGGAGTTGTAGTTTTACAACAGCTGGAGGGCCGCAGGTTGGGCATCTCTGCTCTAGAACAAGGGGAATGCAAGTAGTTTCTAAACAAAACATGTCAGGAAAGATTACAAGTCCCCATTTAGCCCAATTGCTGGGAGGGTCTTTAAACATGGCACCCTCTTGCAGTGGACACCATAGCTGGCGGGTCCATGGGCAATGTCTGCAACTGGAAACTATGCCAATTGCAGGTATTTAACCCTTTAGATGCTGTGGTCAAGCTCAACCATGGCATCTAAATGATTAAAAACCCGGAAGGGCGTGCTTCTGGAGGGGAAAGACTCCGCATGTGGAGATATGGAAAGTCAATCCTTCATTAAAATACGATGAGTCTCTCTGAAGAAACCTTGCGCATTACAGTTGCAGTTCCTATGTTGGCCTGCAGGTGACGGGCCAACATAGGATAACCGCAAATGGAGCTTAGGGCTCTTTCACATCTGCGTTCTTTTCTTCCGGCATAGAGTTCTGTCGTCGGGGCTCTATGCCGGAAGAATCCTGATCAGTTTTATCCTAATGCATTCTGAATGGAGAGAAATCCGTTCAGGATGCATCAGGATGTCTTCAGTTCCGGAACGGAACGTTTTTTGGCCGGAGAAAATACCGCAGCATGCTGCGCTTTTTGCTCCGGCCAAAAATCCTGAAGACTTGCCGCAAGGCCGGATCCGGAATTAATGCCCATTGAAAGTTAGCGGAAAATGATGATGATTATTTATTTTTATTCTTTTCTTACAAAGTCTCATATTCCACTAACTTGCGACAAAAATTAAAAAATTCTAGGAACTCACCATGCCCCTCACAGAATACCTTGGGGTGTCTTCTTTCCAAAATGGGGTCACTTGTGTCGTAGTTATACTGCCCTGGCAATTTAGGGGCCCAAATGTGTGAGAAGTACTTTGCAATCAAAATCTGTAAAAAAATTACCGGTGAAATCCGAAAGGTGCACTTTGGAATGTGGGTCCCTTTGCCCATCTAGGCTGCAAAAAAGTGCAAAATGATGATTATTTTTTTTTCTCTTTTTTCCTTACAAAGTCTCATATTCCACTAACTTGCGACAAAAAATAAAAAATTCTAGGAACTCGCCATGCCCCTCACGGAATACCTTGGGGTGTCTTCTTTCCAAAATGGGGTCACTTGTGGCGTAGTTATACTGCCCTGTCAATTTAGGGGCCCAAATGTGTGAGAAGTACTTTGCAATCAAAATGTGTAAAAAATGACCAGCGAAATCCGAAAGGTGCACTTTGGAATATGTGCCCCTTTGCCCACCTTGGCTGCAAAAAAGTGTCACACATCTGGTATCGCCGTACTCAGGAGAAGTTGGGCAATGTGTTTTGGGGTGTCATTTCACATATAACCATGCTGGGTGAGAGAAATATCTTGGCAAAAGACAACTTTTCCATTTTTTTTATACAAAGTTGGCATTTGACCAAGATATTTATCTCACCCAGCATGGGTATATGTAAAATGACACCCCAAAACACATTCCCCAGCTTCTCCTGAGTACGGCGATACCAGATGTGTGACACTTTTGCGCATCTAGGCTGCAAAAGTGCCCAAATTCCTTTTAGGAGGGCATTTTTAGACATTTGGATCCAAGACTTCTTCTCACGCTTTAGGGCCCCTAAAAAGCCAGGGCAGTATAAATACCCCACATGTGACCCCACTTTGGAAAGAAGACACCCCAAGGTATTCAATGAGAGGCATGGCGAGTTCATAGAAATGTATTTTTTTGGCATAAGTTAGCGGAAATTGATTTTATTTTTGTTTTTTCTCACAAAGTCTCACTTTCTGCTAACTTAGGACAAAAATTTAAATCTTTCATGGACTCAATATGCCCCTCAGCGAATACCTTGGGGTGTCTTTTTCCAAAATGGGGTCAGTTGTGGGGTGTTTGTACTGCCCTGGCATTTGAGGGTCTCCGCAATCATTACATGTATGGCCAGCATTAGGAGTTTCTGCTATTCTCCTTATATTGAGCATACAGGTAATGAGATTTTTTTTTCCCGTTCAGCCTCTGGGCTGAAAGAAAAAAATGAACGGCACAGATTTCTTCATTCGCATCGATCAATGTGGATGAAAAAATCTCTGCCAAAAAAAAAAAGGAGGGGAAAGGCATCTGCCAGGACATAGGAGCTCCGCCCAACATCCATACCCACTTAGCTCGTATGCCCTGGCAAACCAGATTTCTCCATTCACATCAATCGATATGGATGAATAAATCATTGCCGGGATTTTTTATTTTTATTTTTTTACATACAAAGTGTTTGCCAAAGCATAGGAACGCCGCCTCCTCCTCAGCTCGTATGCCTCGGCAAACGTATCTGTTACTGCAGAGGAGAAAATCCCGTCTTGCAGCGCCGCATACACCGACTTGCATGTAATCTGACAGCAGCGCAATGTTTCTGTCAGAATGCACATCAGTGCTGCAGCTAGTCGATCGGTTGGTCCACCTGGAAGGTAAAAAAAGAAAAAAAAAAAAACCAGGCCGCAACGCAATAATTTTATTAACTTTGGAACTTTGCAACTTTTTGAACTAAACATTAACGTGTTTGCTTACTGGTGTTTTTTTTTGTTTTTTTACCTTTATAGAACAAACCTCTCCTTCCCCATGGGTCAATGTGCAAAGCGCAAATCGCCCAAAGATGTGGCGAAGTGCGTTATGCACTTTGTCCCAGGTGAAAGGAGACGTTTGCAGCAGCTGTGTGAGTGAATGGGCCCTAATAGCCCTGTGTGCCTGTCCTGATGAGATGATCCCTATGCTAGGTGTACCTGTGTGTGGTACTTCCGGAAACACTCCCCTAAGCATAGGGCAGGGTAGTCAGGACAGAAATAGCGGGTGTCACGCCTTATTCCACTCCCGCTACAGACACGACATCTTTTTCGGGGTGACGGGTGGGTTGAGGTACCAGCAACGACATTGGGGAAATGTCGCTCGTGTAGACGGCTAACTACACTGGTGGATGGGGCCACGGAACCTCCTGGGTACAGGAGGTTCGCGATGATCTCTTCCTGAAATTTGAGGAAGGATCCAGTTCTCCCAGCCTTACTGTAGAGAACAAAACTATTGTACAGAGCCAATTGAATTAAATATACAGACACCTTCTTATACCAGCGTCTGGTTCTGCGGGAAACTAAATACGGAGACAACATCTGGTCATTGAAGTCCACCCCTCCCATGTGAAGGTTATAGTCGTGGACTGAGAGGGGCTTTTCAATGACACGGGTTGCTCGCTCAATTTGTATTGTCGTGTCTGCGTGAATGGAGGAGAGCATGTAAACGTCACGCTTGTCTCTCCATTTCACCGCGAGCAGTTCTTCGTTACACAGTGCGTCCCTCTGCCCCCTTGCAAGACGGGTGCTAACGAGCCGTTGGGGGAAGCCCGCGCGACTAGTTCGCGCGGTACTACAGGCGCCAATCCGTTCTAGAAACAAATGCCTAAAGAGGGCCACACTTGTGTAAAAATTGTCCACATAAAGATGGTACCCCTTGCCGAATAAGGGTGACACCAAGTCCCAGACTATCTTCCCACTGCTCCCCAGGTAGTCAGGGCAACCGACCGGCTCCAGGGTCTGATCTTTTCCCTCATAGACACAAAATTTGTGTGTATAGCCTGTGGCCCTTTCACAGAGCTTATACAATTTGACCCCATACCGGGCGCGCTTGCTTGGGATGTATTGTTTGAAGCCAAGGCGCCCGGTAAAATGTATAAGAGACTCGTCTACGCAGATGTTTTGCTCTGGGGTATACATATCTGCAAATTTCAGGTTGAAATGGTCTATGAGGGGCCGAATTTTGTGGAGCCGGTCAAAAGCAGGGTGGCCTCTGGGACGGGAGGTGCTGTTATCACTAAAGTGCAGGAAACGCAGGATGGTCTCAAATCGTGTCCTGGACATAGCAGCAGAGAACATGGGCATGTGATGAATTGGTTCGTGGACCAATATGACCGCAATTCATGCTTTTTAGTTAGACCCATGTTGAGGAGGAGGCCCAAAAAAGTTTTAATTTCGGAAACTTGGACTGGTTTCCACCGGAAAGGCTGGGCATAAAAGCTTCCCGGGTTAGCGGTTATAAATTGTGTGGCATACCGGTTTGTCTCTGCCTCAACTAAGTCTAAGAGCTCCGCAGTCAAGAACAGCTAAAAAAATCCCAGGGCCGAACCGATCTGAGCTGTCTCAACCCGAACTCCAGACTAGGCGGTGAAAGGGGGAACTACAGGTGCGGCTGAAGTTGGGGACTGCCATTCAGGGTTTGCCAGCACCTCAGGGATTCTAGGGGCTCTACGGGCACGTCTTTGCGGTGGCTGCGACGGGGTCACTACTGCACTTCACACCGTACCAGCTTCAACTGCCCTTCTGGTGCTCGCTACTTCACCATGTTCTACGGCAGTGCTGGTACTAGGTCCAGGAAGGGCTGGGCTGCTGGTGTATGCCTCACCACGTAATCCGACAGCACCAGCCCCACTCTGCTGCTCTTGAAGCGGATCCTGCGCAACCTGCGGTCTAGCGACACGGGGCCGGGTACACCTAGTGCTATCAGGGACCTCAGCCTCCTCGTCCGAACTTTGGGTCAGAGAGCCACTGCTTTCTACAGGTTCGTATTCTGACCCGCTAGATTCATCAGATGAGGGTTCCCATTCCTCATCCGACTGGGTCAGAAGCCTGTAGGCCTCTTCAGAAGAATACCCCCTGTTTGACATGTGGGCAACTAAATTTAGGGGTATTCCCTGAGACTACCCAAAAAAAAAAAAGCAAGCCTGTCTTACAAATGGGAGGCTAGCGAAGTACCGGAGGCCGCTGCGGTTGATAAAAAATATCAAAACTGATTTTTTTATCGCCGCAGTGCGTGTAAAGTGAATGTGCAGCGATCCCCAAAAATTTTTTTTTTTTCACTGCGGTGGGGCGGGTGTGGGCGACCGATCAGGCCTGATCGGGCAAACACTGCGTTTTGGGTGGAGGGAGAACTAAAGTGACACTAATACAAGTTTTAATCACTTCCAGATACTATAAAAGTACAAATGCTGATTAGCGATACGCTAATCAGCGAATAACGGACTGCGGTGCGGTGGGCTGGGCGCTAACTGATCCCTAAACTACCTAACCAAGGGGCCTAAACTATACCTAAAACCTAACGGTCAATACCAGTGAAAAAAAAAAGTGACAGTTTGCACTGATCACTTTTTTCCTTTCACTAGTGATTGACAGGGGTTCAGGGGGGTGATCTGGTGTGGTGTTGGTGGGTACTCACAGTGATGTGTGCTCCTCTGCTGGAACCAACCGACCAAAAGAAGGAGCAGAGGAGCACAGCAGCCATATAACCACATCATATTTACTAATATGATGTGGTATCTGGCTGCTGATTGTTTTTTTTTTAAATCAGCAACCTGCCAGCCGCGATCATTGGCCGGCAGGTTGCTGACGAAATACTTGGCTCGCGAGATGACGCGCCGATGCGTCCAGGAGGAATAAATCACCCACCTCCCGGACGCATTAGGCGGTCGGGAGGTGGTTAAACAATTTTTGCTGCTGTTTTGACTATGCATGTAAAAATGTAAAATTCATTTTATCCCTTGTCACATGTTCGGCTTATTAGAGTTCCTACTATTTATACACCTAATGGGGGGTTTATTATTCATTATAATTTCTTGCAACTCATTGGAAAAACTTTGTTGATGATAACAGAATGCACCTAGATGACATCAACTTAGGGCTTGTTCACATGAACGTATGGGTTCCATTCCGTGCATTGGGGCAGCAATTTGCGGTACGCAATGCACGGAGAACGTTCGTGAGGCCTCCGGGAAGAATCCAGACCCATTCAACTTGAATGGGTCCGCATCCCTCTGTTCCACAAAAAGATAAGACATGTTCTATCTTTGTGTGGAACGGAAGTACGGAACCCCACAGAAGCACTCCTTCTATGGGTTTCCGTTCCATACTTTCGTTCTGCACCGCTCCGCATCTCCAGGATTGCGGACCCATTCAAGGGAATGCACACAGAATGGTGTCCGTTTATTGCGGATCCGAACAAGCCCTTATTCTGAACTACACTATTGGGAAGGCAGAACGCTCCATGGCCACATCATCGCCTATGTTTTGGGTAAAAATCAAGCCTAAGAATAACATCATCTTAAATTTAGATGCTGATAAAGTGTTTGACCATGTTTCCTGGTATATCTTTTCTGCATGCATTTTTTTGGGGGGAATACCTTTTCTAAACTTGGTTTGTACTTGTTTACAACTGTCCTACTTCCCCTATTTCAGGCATGTCCAAACTGCGGCCCTCCAGCTGTTGCAAAACTACAACTCCCAGCATGCCCTAATAGCTGTAAGCTATCCAGGCATGCTGGGAGTTGTAGTTTTGCAACAGCTGGAGGGCCGCACTTTGGACATGCCTGCTCTATTTGGATCAATGGTCATCACTTTACCCCTTTCCCAGTTTCTCACTGAACGAGTCATGAATGTCTACTATCTACTCATCTATTTATCGTAACGCTAGATCCCCTTCTCTGAGCTCTTGATTCTTAATACATTTCAGGGACTTAGGATAGAGAAAACATTGGTATTTGCAGATAATCTCCTTTTATTGATTTGAAGCAATACCCGCCATTATGACTGACTTGGTGTTTCAGGTTTCCGGGTTAATTTTTCAATATGAGAAGTGCTTCCCCTTTTCCCACCATAGTGTAGAGCAAGGGCGTTGCTAGGGTCTCAAAAGATCCGGGGCCCAAGCCCCAATGAATATGTGCCCAATTCTCTAAGTCAACCAATCACAAACACTAGCACTGAAGACATTTTACTGTATACTGTTGCTATACAGCAGCCTGTACCTTTCACATCTAGTTTCTCCCAGGTGACGTCTCCTCTGATGTAGATCTTCTCTGTCATCATCTTCTCCATTCGGTCCAGACAACTTCTCTCAGCCGCGCCTCGTCTCTGCAGAGTGTGAAACACAGATATCTTAGCTTCTTCACTTTTCTCTACCCCCAAATACTATCCTGAAGAAAAATGAGTGCCCCCCCCCCTATAGTAATAGTACTCCTCATAGTCCCATCAATAGTAATTCCCTTCTAGAATGCCCTCATTAGTAATACTACCCCCTACAGTGCCCCCAACAGTGATAGTGCTCCCCAAGAGTGCCTCCATTAGTAAAAGAGCCCTCTGGAATTAATAATGTCCTTACAGAGCCCCTAATAGAAATAAGGCCCCCCTATTGTTATCCCAGTAGTAATAAGCTCTCTACAGACCCCTCAGTAGTAATTAGGTCCCCCCATAATGCTCTTAATAGAAATAATGTGGATCTATAAGTCCCTACCAATAGAGCCTCCAGTAGTAATAAGAATGCTTAATGTCCCCTGGATTTAAAATGTCCCCACAGTGCCCCCAGTATTTATAATACCCCCTAGTGTTATAATGCTCGCCTTGAAGCTCACCCAGTATTTATAATGCCCCCTGTAGTTATATTCCTCCATTTACTGTCCTCAGATATTATAATTCCTCAGCACCTCCACCATACAGTCCCATGTAAATAATATTATTTTCCTCCTCCGCCATAGAGTCCCATGTAAATACCATCAAACCACCTCTCCAGTCCCCTCCAATATACAGTCCCATGTAAATAACATGCCTCTCTATCTACAGCCCCCTCCAAAATACAGTCCCACGTAAATAACATCACCCCTCTATATTCAGTCCTATGTAAATAACATCACTCCACCCCACTGTCCCATGTAAATAACTTCATCCCTAACATACAGTCCCAGTTAAATAACTACAACTCCCAACATTGCTCTGCCTCTCACACTGAGTAATCTTCACTTACCTCTCCTCATGTAGCAGACCTCACCACAGCTTCCTCCCAGGACTTCTCTTCACTGCTGAGCCGTCCTCTCCTGCACTGGTCACATGATAGTGACAAACCAGGTCCTTTTCAGCTACTGCATTTAGAACTGATCACATGGACTGTGATGTCATCACAGGTCCTTCAGCTCTTGCAAGGCATTAGATTCAATTGTCCTGAGGATGGCAATACAGTTGGATCTATCTGGCAGGCAGGACATTCGGGGCCTGGGACTAAACATCAGGGGCCCAGGTCCCGAATGTTTTAACCTAGCAACGCCCTTGGTGTAGAGGATGGATTTAGGCATCAATCTACCAGCCAACTCCCACAGGCTAAATTATATTAACATTACCCCAGAGATTCACAGAATTACTTAAGATCTTTCCTTTTGGAAATTTCACTCCCTTTGCTTTGCCGGTAAATGTCATCTCATCCAAATGATCTCCTATCCTAAATTGGAAACAGCCTTTAACTGTGCAAAAAAGTGAAAAAAAAAAGATTTCTTAAAAGGCACCTTTTTTCAGGAAACTGTAGTCGGTTTAAGATCAGCCTCTTTCAGCTGCAGCAAACCAAATTCCTTGGTAGTCTTTAACTTTCCCAGCCTTCGTCAATATAATATTGCGGATAATTTCAGGTATGCCAACTTTGATGGGACATAGGTCAAAATTTGTCAGTTATGCATTAGACCAGGCTTTTAGTCGGCCATACCTTCCAGTAACTTTAGTACATTAAATACATCCGATACTGGAGAAAGAGGTTAAGGATAATCTTCTATAATCTACATTCCACAGTTGGCAACTAATTAGGAAAAAGGCTTGTCTCTCTCTCCAACATTCCACACTTCTTCCCTTTCTTGGTAATCTATCCTTTTTAGAAGTTAGACCCTCTCTTTTTAAAACACCAACTACACAGGGTTGTATGTATATTGCTGATTTTCTCTCTCCAACTGGCAATTGATTCCCAATTTTGGCAGTATTTTAATATTTATTTATTTTACTCACTTATATAGCGCTGACATATTCTGCAGTGCTTTTACAGACATTATCATCACCTGCTCTCCTCAATGGGGCTTGCAATCTAGATTCCACATCTGAATGTTTTTGAAGTGTAGGAGGAAACCCAGGCATACATGGGGAGAACATACAAACTCCATGCAGATGTCCTTGGTTGGATTGCAAATTTGCAACTGTCTCAATCACGTTTTAGGTATGACCTCTTTGGAGTCTAGAGCTCATTCTCAGGAGAGGATGGGTATTAGAAGTAAATACCAACATTTTTCTGTGAGTCACATGTACTATCTTACCAGACCTGAGATTGATTAGAGGACAATGGCCTGGGGCTTATGCAAATTGACAGATCAACTTCCTTAGTTCAGTGTTAGGGCTCATTCACATGACTGTAAGGGCTCACAAACGGCAGATATGCAATACAGTTGCAAGAAAAAGTATGCAAACCCTTTGGAATGATATGGATTTCTGCACAAATTGGTCATAAAATGTGATCTGATCTTCATCTAAGTCACAACAATAGACAATCACAGTGTGCTTAAACTAATAACACAAAGAATTAAATGTTACCATGTTTTTATTGAACACACCATGTAAACATTCACAGTGCAGGTGGAAAAAGTATGTGAACCCTTGGATTTAATAACTGGTTGAACCTCCTTTGGCAGCAATACCTTCAACCAAATGTTTCCTGTAGTTGCAGACGTGCACAACGGTCAGGAGAAATTCTTGACCATTCCTCTTTACAGAACTGTTTCAGTTCAGCAATATTCTTGGGATAATATGGGGGAGTCAGCTTATATAGCACCTACCAGTAGCCATTAGGCTCCAGGAGAAGTATATAGTGGGCTCAGCATGCATGTTGGTACTTGCATCCCTGGATCCGATGAAAGCTGTAATGGCACCGGACGGGGTTAAAAGCGGAGTGTGCTTGGCGTGCATGCTGTACCTGCGCTCCCTGGATTTTGTGTGGCTGTCATGGCCCATAAAAGGTAGGAACTAGTGTTAGGGACCCCTCATTAAGGCGACCTTGACGTGGTGAGTGGCTTATTACGCTTTGGCCAAAATGTACACCAATGCCTTATTCAACATCCAGCATAAAGGTGCGATTGCATTTGTGTTTTTGCGTTTGTATCTATTAATATTCTTGGGATGTCTGGTGTGAATCGCTTTCTTGAGGTCATGCCACAGCATCTCAATCGGGTTGAGGTCAGGACTCTGACTGGGCCACTCCAGAAGGTGTATTTTCTTCTGTTTAAGCTATTCTGTTGTTGATTTACTTCTATGCTTTGGGTGGTTGTCCTGTTGCAACACCCATCTTCTGTTGAGCTTCAGGTGGTGGACAGATGGCCTTAAGTTCTCCTGGTCTCTAAGGTCTTGATAAACTTGGCAATTCATTTTTCCTTTGATGATAGCAATCAGTCCAGGCCCTGATGCAGCAAAGCAGCCCCAAACCATGATGCCCCCACCACTATAGTTCACAGTTGGGATGAGGTTTTGATGTTGGTGGCTGTGCCTCTTTATCTCCACACATAGTGTTGTGTGTTTCTTCCAAACAACTCAACTTTGGTTTCATCTGTCCACAGAATAGTTTGCCAGTACTGCTGTGGAACATCCAGGTGCTCTTGTGCAAACTGTAAATGTGCAGCAATGTTTTTTTTGGACAGCACTGGCTTCCTCTGTGGTATCCTCCCATGTAATCCATTCTTGTTTAGTATTTTTACGTATCGTAGACTTACTAACAGGGATGTTAGCATATGCCAGAGACTTTTGTAAGTCTTTAGCTGACACTCTAGGATTTTCCTTCACCAGATTGAGCAGTCTGCGCTGTGCTCTTGCAGTCATCTTTACAGGACAGCCACCCCTAGGGAGAGTAGCAGCAGTGTTGAACTTTCTCCATTTATAGACAATGTGTCTTACCGTGGATTGATGAACAGCAAGGATTTTGAAGATACTTTAATAACCCTTTCCAGCTTTTAGCAAGTCAACAATTCTTAATCGTAGGGCTTCTGAGAGCTCTTTTGTGCGAGGCATCATTCACATCAGGCAATGCTTCTTGTAAAAAACAAACCCAGAACTGGTGTGTTTTTTATAGGGCAGTATATCCAATCTCATCTCATTGATTGGACTCCAGTTGACACCTCACTCCAATTAGCTCTTGGAGATGTCATTAGTCTAGGTGTTCACATACCTTTTCCACCTGCACTGTGAATGTTTACATGGTGTGTTCAATAAAAACATGGTAACATTTAATTATTTGTGTGTTATTAGTTTAAGCAGACTGTGATTGTCTATTGTTGTGACTTAGATGAAGATCAGATCACATTTTATGACCAATTTGTGCAGAAATCCATATCATTCCAAAGGGTTCACATACTTTTTCTTGCAACTGGATTTAGACACTAGCCTGTGCACTCCGTGCTGAGGATGTCCTGTCTTTTGCCATATCTTGCGGATCGCAGACCCATTCAAGTCAATAGATCCGCACCCGAATACGGGATTCATAAGGCCGGTACCTATGCATTGCACCCACTATTTGCGGTCTGCAGCACGGGCGCAGAGGCCTTAGCTTCATGTGAATGAGCCCTTAAAGAGTTACTGATGTTACAATCATGTGCTCAGTACAGAAAGGGCCAAGGCTCAGCAGAAGAGAAGTGGTGAGCCTAATTTATATACCCCCTCCCGCCCCCGTCATAACATTCCTGTCAGTAATGCAATCTAACATTTAGACAATTATTAGCTCTTTTAGTTGTCACTGCTAGAATTCAATCCGTCAGCGATGGGGCCTTGCATTTAGATTCCTGTCAATCCAATCTGTTGCTTCTTCAGGAGTAATAAAAAAAACGGACAGTTTCTCCATCCTGCACCCACATATGGGAAGGGTAAATCATTGCATATTTCGCCTCAGTAAATTGCTTCCTTTTCTTCTGAACCTCCGCAGTAAAGTCCGGGTAAAATGACAAGCAGATATTTTCATAGGTGATGTTACCCTTCTGTCTAGTGGGCAGCAAAATAGCATCTCTATCCCTGTAATTCAGGATTCTCATAATGAAAGGCCTTGCAGGGGATCCCGGCGGTAGAGGCCTAGTCGGGACCCGATGCGCCTTCTCTACAACGAAGCAATTGGAGAGAGTAGTAGGATGCAACACCTCTTTTATAAGTTGTTCAGCAAATATTTCTGGGGTAGACCCCTCTGCTCGCTCCGGCAGGCCCAGGATACGGATATTATTACGTCTGCTACAATTTTCAGCGTCTTCCGCTCTAGCTTGTAGCATCTGGACCTGCTGTAACAGCTGCCTGGTGTAATTTCCAACCACTCTAGACGCATCTTCCACGTCGCTTACTCACTGCTCCACTGCAGCCGTTCTCTCGCGTATTATGGCAAAGTCGTGTCGTAAACAGCTGAGATCAGACTGGAGATGATCTATTTTTGATGTAAGAGCAGCTTGACAAGCTGTTATAGCTTTCATAATTTGAGAAGCTTCAGCAGAGGCAACAGGGATATGAGACCCCTCACTTTCTTGCTCAGTCTGGCTCATGGCATCCATGTATTGTTTAACAGTTGATGGAGCCACAGAAGGAGTTTTGCTGCCCATAGAAACAGTCCACAGACACTTGAATGGCCGGCTTAAGTGTGTCACACCTGCAGTATAGCAGATAGCTGTTCTACTTGATCCAGAAAGTCCTAAGTACCAGCCAGTCAGACTGCTATTAATTCTTATACTGTACAGGGGGATAGGTGTGTCAGCCCCACCATCAAATAACACTGCAGGCTTCAAGAGGGCCCCCAGCAGCCACTATAACATCCAGAGGGAAGACCTCCTAGTCAGAAAACCACAGTAAGTCTCACACTAGCGACCTTATCAGGGGAGAAAAGTTCTCACACTCTGTCCCTCAGCCACACTTCGTCCACCAGACCAGGGGAAAATTCTTCAGCGCACTACCTCCACATTCAAGATGGCGCCCGTCACGCGGCTCCCCTTCCACTTCAGCTGCAGGTAGCATGTGACCAGCAGTCACCTGCAGCAGCCTTCGGTAATGCCACTGGAGAAATACCGCTCCTGCAGTGTGTTCTCAGCGCTTCGCTGCAGCCTGTCACACCGCCGTTCTTCTCTCTCTTCTCTCAGCACCATCCTGCTCCCTCTCCTGCGCCGTCAGCGTCTTCATGATTTTACAGGAGCCGCGGCGCTTAGGTCAGTGAGTTGCGTCCCTAATGTTCAGGCCTGTTGGTTCTAGTGGCTCAAATAACCCTGATTTTGCTGGGTGTTAACAGGGTTTTATACAGGATTCTGGAGGAGCACTGTTCTTCTGCTTCCCCACGCCATGCAGGTTAGGCCACGCCCCCACCAGCCAGTCTTGAGTGGGACTCGCAGACTCCTCCCTCCTCCCATTGCAAGCATGGTTACATGCTGGAGGTAACAGGTGAGCTGTTTGTGAGTCGGCCTCATGCTCCTGTAATTCGCCCACTGGCCCCTAGTATTGCCCATACGGCTCAGGTAGGTGAGTGTTAGGACCCGAGCTACTTGAGAAACCTTGGCGTGGTGCTCGGGCTCAGACATGTCCTCTTAGTAGGACATGGTGTCTAATCTCTCAATTTTAACATCAGTTTGAGGGCTTAGGAAGATTGCAGAGTGCACCTGTCCTTGTTATTAGATTGTTATACTGTTAATCACATCCACATATTTTGTGCAGGATGTCATTTGTGGTACTTGTGGTCCATTGCGGGCATCCTCCACTGTATGCATTTTTGCTGGGGATCGCCATTAGCAATGGGCCACAAGTGCAGGATTTGCTCCCCTGTTTATATAAGCATAACTGCATATGGGTTTGAGCATTTCCTGCCTGTTTAACACTGCGCCATTTCTATTAGTCACCATGAGCAGGTGGCCTAAGGATACCGGCACACGGTGCAGATATGCGCCTTTTAAAAAAAGTATTTATTGGATTTTAGGGCAATGGATATTGGCAACAGGGCCGGTGCTACCATAAGGCAGACCAAGCGGCTGCCTTAGGACGCACCCTGGGGGAGGGCGGAAAAATGTGACATGTAGGGGGAGAAATGTTACATGGAGGGCTGATGTGACATAAGGGGGTGATTTGACATGAAGGGGGAGAAATGTGACATGGGGGCTGATGGCTGACATGGGGGCATGATGGCTTACATGGGGCATGATGGAATGGGGCTAATGGCTGACATGGCGGCATGATGGCTGACATGGCGGCATGATGGCTGACATGGGGGGCTGATCTGAGGTCTGATTAACATTGGGGGTCTGATTGGGGCTGCGAGCTGAGGTCTGATTGCTGGTCTGACCTGAGGTGTAATGGAAAATATTATTTTCTTATTATCCTCCTCTAAAACCTAGGTGTGTCTTAGAGGGCGGTCCTCAAACCAGCGATTGTGTGAAGCAGAGAGAAGATACCAGGACCACACAGAGGAGAAGCCAGCTGCTAAAGACGGGACCAGAGCCAGGTGAGCTGCGAGGGGGGGGGGGGGGGGCGCCAAAATGTAGCTTCGCTTGTGTTGGCAAAAATCCTTGCACCGGCCCTGATTGGCAACATATTGCCAATGCAGGGGAAATACATAAAATATAGAAACAGGATATAAAAAAACAATAACAGAACAAATGATCTGGTATCTAGTCAAATATACAGACTGCAATATATTCATACAGAGTAAATATAGTCCTAAGTGACTGTGTATGACTTCAATGCTTATCACAGTTGAACGCAATAGTGTAGGTCTGGAACAGCATAGTATGACATCCAGGGGGACCATATTTTTTTTTAAATGCATTACCTTATCCATTCAAATGGCTGTAAGTTTCTTATAGAGCATTATTTTATGAATCCGTCTGCATCCGGATCCGTCTACAAATGCTGTCCGTTTGCATGCAGATTGCCGGATCCGGCAGGCAGTTTCCGTGACGGAACTGCTTGCCGGATCACTCTGCCTCAAGTGTGAAAATTAGCCTTAGTGGCAGGATTCAGACAAAAAATGCTGATTTAAATTGTTCTAAAATTCCGGATCATGATAATCATCATCATCAACTACAATGTGTGACTACAATGTGACTTTATTGTAGAAAACAGTTCCTTATGGCCTATGGTGCAAGCATTGTGACTTGCAAAATATACATAAAATCCACATTGTATACTTTCCAGAAAATATCATTCTTTTTCTTGGAAGATTTATGATCCATCATGATTTTTTAACCCTTTCAGTACCGAGCCAATTTTTACCTTAAACTCCAGGCCGATTTTTGCAAATCTGACATGTGTCACTTTATGTGCTAATAACTTTGAAACGCATTACACTTATCCAATCCAGTCTTAGATAGTTTTCTCGTGACACATTGTACTTCATGACAGTCATAAATTTGAGTCAATATATTACACCTGTATTTATGAAAAAATCCCAAATTTACAAAAAATTGGGAAATATTCACAATTTTCTAAAATTGGCTTTTAACGCCTTATGCACACGACTGTTGTGTGTTTTGCAGTCCGCAAACCACGGATCCGCAAAACACGGATGGCATCCGTGTGCGTTCCGCAATTTTGCGGAATGGCACAGACAGCCTTTAATATAACTGCCTATTCTTGTCAGCAAAGCGCGGACAAGAATTGGACATGTTATATATTTTTTGCGGACCACGGAACGGACCAACGGATGCGGACAGCACACGGAGTGCTGTCCGCATCTTTTGCGGCCCCATTGAAGTGAATGGGTCCGCATCCGAGCCGACAAAACTGCGGCTCGGATGCAGACCAAAACAACAGCCGTGTGCATGAGGCCTAAGACAGATAGTACTACCTCATGAAGTAGTTACTAATCAACATTCCCCATATGTCTACTTTATGTTGGCATCATTTTGTAAATGTCATTTTATTTTTTAGGACGTTAGAAGGCTTCAAATTTTAGAAGCAATTTTTCACATTTTCACCAAAATTTCCAAAACCATTTTTTTAGGCACCAATTCAGTTATAAAGTGATTTTGAGGGGCTTATGTAATGGAACCCCCCCCCCATAATTGACCCCATTTTAGAAACTACACTCCTCAAATTATTCAAAACTAATATTACAAAATTAGTTAACCCTTGTTCCACAAGAATGAAATGAAAATGGAGGATACATTTCAAAATGTCACTTTTTTTGGTAGATTTTTTGTGTTAATACATTTTTTCTTGCAACACAGCAAGGGTTAACAGCAAAATAAACCTCAATATGCAGTACACCGATTCTGCAGTTTACAGAAATACCCCATATGTGGCGGTAAACTGCTCTATGGGCATATGCCAGTGGTCATAAGGAAAACAGCTCCATATGGATTTTGGAGGCAGATTTTGCTAGAATAGTTATTAGGTGCCATTTTGTATTTAAAAGACACTCTGAGGTACCGCTACAGTGTAAACCCCTCAAAGAGTATTTCAAAGTGAGTAGTGAGCACTTTGACCCCTCAGGCATTTCACAAAATTAGGAAATACTTGGCTGTGAAAATGAAAAATTACCATTGTTTCGAGAAAAAGTTGCTTTACACCCACATTTTTCACTTTCACAAGGGGTAACAGGACAAAATGCACCCAACATATTGTTACCCATTTCCCTCTGAATACACCAACACCCCACATGTGCTCAAAAACTGATTTTTGAGCACATGGCAGGGTTCAAAAGGGAAGGAGCACCAGAGGGCTTTTGGAGGACAGATTCTGCAGCTGTCACGACCCTTGGCTAGGTGGTGACTCTGTGTCTGCACGTGCGGTTGCCTTTGGCAACGGGGTTTGCATGTAAAGGCACTTTTCCTTGGATGTGGTGTTTCCCCATTTTGGTATGCATGGGGTTAAGGTGTGTCTGCTAGGTGTGGGGGGTTTGACCTCAGGCCTCCTTATATGTTGGTGTGGTGGAACTTGAGGTCAGTTTGATTTTGTTGTCAGTCTGTGTAGGAGCTCTGCTCCCTGGCTGAATGTCTTGGTCTGTGTGAGGATAGGATAAAAAATGGAAGAAAAAAAAACTGTATCTGGCGCCAAATGCCTCAAAAGTAACGGTCTACTTGTAGAAAAATGATTAAATAAGGGGTAGCTTTAATAAGGTTGTTTAAAAACACAGCGTTTATATTAACGTGCAGAATTACCTTTTAAAACAATATTGATAGTGGATTAAAATCGCAATGAGTTTAAATAAAAAAAATTGAAGTAAAAACTCACTTCACCCAGGAGGGGCAGGGTGGGATAAAGCACATAACACCCACTCTGCTTCCTCCTGCGCCTGGATCGCCTGTAAGATAGTCCGGAAATAACGGCAGTCACAAATGGAACATCTGGTTAATTTCCTTTTTTATTATTAGCATAGGGTAGGGGTAGGAGTAAGTTCTACACATTTCGGGGTCACTGGGATCCTCTTCATCAGGAGCATAAGTACATCATACATATTGGCAGGTATTTATACAGTGAAAAAGAGCGCCAACAAACGGGAGGGATGTGATGTAATTTCCGGTGTGAGTTCCAGGGTGGAACGCATTGTAGCCGGCATGAATTAGGGTTATTTCCGGTTTGCGTTCCAGCGTGGAACGCATCGGAACACATCTCGGCTCTTAGTTAGTTGGGTGTGTGTGCCGGGGAGGAAAAATACGTCACTTCCGGTATGCACTCCAGCGTAGAACGCAGTGAGACCGGCGTAGCTCAGGGTTAGTTCCGGTTTGTGTTCCAAAGTGGAACGCATCGGAACACACTTCGGATCAGAGGTAAATGGGCTTGTTCTGGGGTGATGTGGGTGAGTGTAAGGTTATCTTAAAGTGATATCTAGGGGCATAGGTAGTGGCCAGGGAAAGAAAATTGAGTATAGAGTAAACAGAAAGTGATATTGTTTCCGGTGTGTTCCAGCGTGGAACGCACCGCAGCTTCTCACCTTTCTGATACTCAAGGCTCATAGTAAAGAATTTTGGCTGCATGTCTGTATATAGGGGGGAGGGGGTTTACAATTATTCGTATACAGGGAATGGCAAAAAATCTGGAGATAGATTGAAGTGTCACATCATACACATTGACCAAGGCCTTTGGACCGGAAGTGGCTTGTTGTCCTTACAACATAGAGATATGGGGGGACTCCAGAAAACCGGAATATCATTCTAGATTCATGATTCATTTTTTAGATCAATAGGTAACACCTCCCTAAGTATACAGTGGGATGCAAAAGTTTGGGCAACCTTGTTAATCGTCATGATTTTCCTGTATAAGTCGCTGGTTGTTACGATAGAAAATGTCAGTTAAATATATCATATAGGAGACACACACAGTGATATTTGAGAAGTGAAATGAAGTTTATTGGATTTACAGAAAGTGTGCTATAATTGTTTAAACAAAATTAGGCAGGTGCATAAATTTGGGCACTGTTGTCATTTTATTGATTCCAAAACTTTTAGAACTAATTATTGGAACTCAAATTGGCTTGATAAGCTCAGTGACCCCTGACCTACATACACAGGTGAATCCAATTATGAGAAAGAGTATTTAAGGGGGTCAATTGTAAGTTTCCCTCCTCATTTAATTTTCTCTGAAGAGTAGCAACATGGGGGTCTCAAAACAACTCTCAAATGACCTGAAGACAAAGATTGTTCACCATCATGGTTTAGGGGAAGGATACAGAAAGCTGTCTCAGAGATTTCAGCTGTCTGTTTCCACAGTTAGGAACATATTGAGGAAATGGAAGACCACAGGCTCAGTTCAAGTTAAGGCTCGAAGTGGCAGACCAAGAAAAATCTCGGATAGACAAAAGCGACTAATGGTGAGAACAGTCAGAGTCAACCCACAGACCAGCACCAAAGACCTACAACATCATCTTGATGCAGATGGAGTCATTGTGCATCGTTCAACCATTCTGCGCACTTTACACAAGCACAAAAAGTGCGGCTTGAGGTGAACTAAAGCACATTTGGACAAGCCAGCTTCATTTTGGAATAAGGTGCTGTGGACTGATGAAACTAAAATTTAGTTATTTGGCCATAACAAGGGGCGTTATGCATGGAGGAAAAAGAACTCAGCATTCCAAGAAAAACACCTGCTACCTACAATAAAATATGGTGGTGGTTCCATCATGCTGTGGGGCTGTGTGGCCAGTGCAAGGACTGGGAATCTTGTCAAAGTTGAGAGACGCATGGATTCCACTCAGTATCAGCAGATTCTGGAGACCAATGTCCAGGAATCAGTGACAAAGCTGAAGCTGCGCCGGGCTGGATCTTTCAACAAGACAATGACCCTAAACACTGCTCAAAATCCAATAAGGCATGTATGCAGAGGACCAAGTACAACATTCTGGAATGGCCACCTCAGTCCCCAGACCTGAATATATCTAAAAATCTGTGGTGTGACTTAAAGAGAGCTGTTCATGCTCGGAAGCCATCAAACCTGAATGAACTAAAGATGTTTTGTAAAGAGGAATGGTCCAAAATACCTTCAACCAGAATCCAGACTCGCATTGGAACCTACAGGAAGCGTTTAGAGGCTGTAATTTCTGCAAAAGGAGGATCTACTAAATATTGATTTCATTTCTTTTTTGTGGTGCCCAAATTTATGCACCTGCCTAATTTTGTTTAAACAATTATAGCACACTTTCTGTAAATCCAATAAACTTCATTTCACTTCTCAAATATCACTGTGTGTGTCTCCTATATGATATATTTAACTGACATTTTTTATCGCAACAACCAACGATTTATACAGGAAAATCATGACGATTAACAAGGTTGCCCAAACTTTCGCATCCCACTGTATCTGTATATAGACTCCATTTTAAATGATCCCTGGCCCAGTGAACGCCTGAGCTTGTGGATCTTGCTTAGAAATGGCTTCTTCTTTGCACTGTAGAGTTTCAGCTGGCAACGGCGGATGGCACGGTGGATTGTGTTCACTGTCAATGGTTTCTGGAAGTATTCCTGAGCCCATTCTGTGATTTCCTTTACAGTAGCATTCCTGTTTGTGGTGCAGTGTCGTTTAAGGGCCCGGACGGGCATCCAGTATGGTTTTACGGCCTTGACCCTTACACACAGAGATTGTTCCAGATTCTCTGAATCTTTGGATGATGTTATGCCCAGTTGATGATGATAGATGCAAAGTCTTTGCAATTTTTCGCTGGGTAACACCTTTCTGATATTGCTCCACTATCTTTCTGCGCAACATTGTGGGAATTGGTGATCCTCTACCCATCTTGGCTTCTGAGAGACACTGCCACTCTGAGAAGCTCTTTTTATACCCAATCATGTTGCCAATTGACATAATTAGTGTTAATTGGTCTTCCAGCTCTTCGTTATGCTCAAATTTACTTTTTCCAGCCTCATATTGCTACTTGTCCCAACTTTTTGGGGATTTATTGACACCATGAAAATTTGAATCAACGTATTTTTCCTTTAAAATGATACATTTACTCGGATTAAACGTTTGATCTGTCATCTACGTTCTATTACAAAAAAAATATTGACATTTGCCATCTCCACATCATTGCATTCAGTTTTTATTCACAATTTGTTTAGTGTCCCAACTTTTTGGGAATCCGGTTTGTATAATAAATATATATAGTAAATATATGTGGGAGAGATAAAAAGGTATTCTAATAGAAAATATATGTCATATATTTCATCCGTGGGTTAAAGAGTGAACCGTAAAGGTGTTTGGGTTTTGCGCGAAATAGATGGATCTATGATGATTGTTTTAGGAGTAATATTGTTTTTTGGGGGGTGATTTTTATATATATATGTATTAAGGCAGATTGCCTGGATTTGTGGGAGGGGCTGAGGTCCGCCTCCAGCCTATTTAGGGCACTCCCCTTACCTGGCTCCTGCATCATTGAGGTCTGAGCTTTTGAGAGAGGAGGTCGCTTGTGGAGTGTCTGGAGAGTTGCCTGCGAGTCGCTGAATTTCTGGGAGTTTTTCGTTGCCATCAGTTCTGGATTTGGAGCATTTCGGTTCTATTTTTCCGGCTTTACTCAGGTTCACTGGGGGTCACGTTTTGCCTGTTAATTTGCGAGTCATCCATACGGTGCAGCCGGGGCCTCACGGTTGTCCCCTGTACCGGTTCAATTCATTTCACCAAATGCTGCACCATGTCACTGTTTTCTCATACAAGTCACCAGTATTTCATTTCTGTCACCCCTTGTTCATGCACAATTTGTCTACACCGTACCACTATTCCGGTCAGCACCCCTGCGGCTGCGTTCACCAAACGCTGCACTAATGTCACAGCTTTCTCGCCCAGGTCACCAGCATTTCATTTCTGTCATGTCTTGTTCATGTATAAATTTACCTACACCGTATCACCACTCCGGACAACACCCCTGCGGCTGCAGGCAGTGGGTTCTGAGTCATCCATACGGTACAGCCGGGGCCTCACGGGTGCCCCTGTACCGGTTCATTTCATTTCAGCATACGCTGCACCAATGTCACTGTGTTCTCATACAAGTCACCAGTATTCATTTCTGTTACGCCTTGTTCATGCGCAATTTGTCCACACCGTACTACCATTCCGGTCAACACCTCTGCAGCATGCGGCATGGTTTCTGGCCTAATCCCCCATTTCTGTTTATTTCATTTCATAGACGCTGCGCAATATCACGCCTTTCTCACAGTCACCAGCATCTCATTTTGTCATGTCTCGTTCAAGCAATCTTCCCACAGGCAACACTGCGGTCAGCACCCCTGTGGTTTCCAGGCTCGTTCCCCATTTCCTTTTCAGTCCATATCACCCCACAATCATCCACATTCATGCCCCCCCCCCCTCCTCCTCCTCATGTTCATGTGCACGGCTGCAGGGGCACAAATGCGTATGAGTTATTTCGTACGGGTCAGCAGGGCCTCACGGTTGCCCCAGTACTGGTTCAGCTCTTCATCATGGCGCACCAATGTCACGGTTTCAATACAAGTCACTAAACATTTCTGTCACACCTGGGCATGCATTCTCTTTCACATCTGCACCACCTCCGGCCTTACACTCTGACGGCATGCGGCAGGGTCCCCCCTTTTCTGTTGGTCCCACACACGCTGCACCCAGGTCACGGCTTCTCGCAGCAGTCACCACCAGCTCGTTCTCAGGCATTTCTCACGTCTCCCCAGCAGATTCCGGTCAGCCCCTGTCGGTCCCAGCCCCATTCCCTGGTGGGATCACCCCCCAACATCCATCATTCAGGCCCCCCCCTTCCTCCCCCGTTCATGTCCACTTCACCAGGCTGGCGCTCTTACATACAGATAGTATGGCCCCATGCGGATGGCAGAATCCTGCATAGAAGACAAATCACCAAGGTAAACAACAGCCAAACTTTCCTTTGCTTGTTGCGGCCTCCTCTCCACTCGTTGTCTCACTCACGTGGGAAGACTCTCACCTCCTGACCCGCAGCCTCCTGCCTGTTGCCACTCCGCTTGCACGCGGCCAATGGCGCCCGGCCGCGTCCTGGGGCCGGTTCTGCGCATGCGCAGCGATTTTCTCGGCGCATGCGCAGCGATTTTCTCGGCGCATGCGCGGTATCCCGGCGCCCGCGAGCGGACTCCGGGCGCATGGGTTCGCCGCCAGGGGGTAGTCACCGATGTCGCTCCATGCGGCCACCATCAGTCAGGCCCCCCCTTCCTCCCCCGTTCATGTCATCATCAGGCTGGCGCTCCCCGCCGCCTCCTGCGCACACCACACCCGCACACACTCTCCCCCCCCCCGGTCAGTACGGGCGGCTCATTTCACCTTCACAGGGCTCACCGCGGCCCTGTCGTCCCCTCCCCGCTACATCCTGCTGGATCACCACTCCTCCCGCCGCGCGGCCGGTGGCGCCCGCCCGCGTCCTGGCGCCTGGTCTGCGCATGCGCGGCCGGGATTCGGCGCATGCGTGGCGATTCCGTCGCCGCGTGCGCGGTGTCCCGGCGGCCGTGCGGGCCGCATCGGGTGCGGGGGGCACGCCGGCGGACGACGAGAGAACCTCCCAGCACGCCCCATCATCATACTCCCCAGCAGCCCCCCCCCTGTTCTCCATCATGGGCACTACCATCATCATGCAGCAGCAATTTGCATATTCACAATCATCCTTCTTACCGGTGTTCACCAGGGATTCAGCATGTCCCACGGATTGCAATGGATTTCAGTGCCAAATGTGAATCTCATAAGTTGGACCGGCAGTGTGATGCATGTTTCATTCCCCTTTTGATAATCAGATCATCAGGGGACGGGGAAAAAAAAAAAAAAAAAAAAAAAAAAAAAAAAACAATAAAAGACTCACGTCGCCGCTTCACACACAAATGGACAGGTGGAATGGCTGGGGCACGGTCCCTATGCGCCATCCAATTGCAGACACGCACTTTCACCTGGGCATGGCCACACGGCACGCACCGGCCCCCCCTTTCATACCAGGCGCAAGCTGTCATTTCACGGACAACCACCATGATCCTCCCGGTCATGCACATGTACCACATGCTTTACACATTTTCTCACACTTTGTCATGTCTACCCCCCCCCTTGTGTTTTAGGCGGTTAACATATACTGTTTACACTACCGTGTAGCCGGAGAATTTTTTCTTGGTACCAGGTACGTTCACCTGCTCATTTACCTAAATCTTCCTCACATTTCGGACGGTCCCGTTAGGGTCAGCGTGCTGGCTTTAGGGCCACCATCATCCCACTAGGTACCCCCCCCTTCTTTGGCTTCGCCAGTAGTTAGTGGTCCCGCGAGGCCGACACCCCGCCTCAAACGTACGGAGGCACCTGCCCAACGCGCCATCTCGTTAGTAAGCCGCCTCGCATGTCGCATAGAGAGGGCCTCACCTGTCACTCCCTTCCCCTAGTCCTGTCTTACAGTCACCGAGAGGCCAACGATCCTGCCACTACCTCGAGTGGCCTCATTATCCCCTCGCGCCAAATCATAGGTAGAGCCTCTCAAAGCCGCTTGGCAACTAGCAGGGCCTCATCTGTCACCATGCAAGTATAATTTTTCGCCATCCGGCCTAGCTAGCCTGCCAGCACGATCCTGTGTTTCCCCAAGCTAATCAACTGTTTTGTTTTACCATGTCTCTGGAAGGGATAGAGAACTTCTCCCTACCTGGCACCCCTGCTAGATCCGTCACTGCTACCCAGGGAGACGGTCTAGCCAGTCCAGCACCCATCAGATCCTGGACAAACCCGCGCATAACGACAGAGTTAAGGTGACTGCATGTTCCCTTCCCCGCCACGGCGAGGAAAGCAGAGCTTTTCCGGCTGCTGCACACGCCAATCGATAAACAGGGAGGCAGGGGAAGGACCTAGCCAGTCCAGCACAGGGGATATACATACCATGCTGTCCTCCCTAAATATCATCCATGTCTAAAGTCAATGCCAGGTTGGAGAGGCTGGAATCAGTCACCGCGACCCTCTCCTTGGCAGGGCCACCACCGGCAGCATCACCGGCGCCGGCCGGATTGCCAGTGATCACGTCGACCGTTAGCCTGGAGGACCAAGAAGTCAGCCCGGCGCACATAATACCGGAGGAGGAACCTGGGGTACCCATCGCCACCAAGAAGACACAAGGGCCAGACACGGTCATCACCTTTCCTGGGTACCCAGTTGGATTCAGCCTCAATGCAAGCCAGTTTGACATCCGGGAAGATCCAGGACATTCTCGCCCACATAGTCAACTACCTTCAACTCAGCACCGGCAACCGCAAAGAACTACAGTCCCTGTTGGGCTCCCTGATCTTTGCCATGCGCATCCACCTCGGGGTCGCTCATTTATATCACGGCTCCTGCACCTCTCCCCTTTCTCCTACACGACTCGCACGGGGTGTCCCTGGATGCCCACGCTGCAGGCAGCTCTGGGCATGTGGGGGAGATTTCTGTCCGCCTGGAGTGGCGGGGGCTTGTTTCTCCCTCAGCCGTCGGACTCTTCCCCCTCTATCTGGTCAGATGCGGCATCTACCACAGGCTTCGCGGCCATTTTTGGGAACGATTGGCTGTGGGGCAGCTGGCCTCCTGCAGTCCGGGGTGTAGAGGGATTCTCCGCTGCCTCAGCGCTTTTCAAGTTCTACCCCGTCGGGGCGGCTGCCGTAGCGTGGGGTCATTCAGGGGCAAACATGTCGGTCCGGTGCTAGCCAGACAACCATACGACCTGCCAGTTCATCAACAGGATCGTTCCAAACCTCTCACAATCGTGAGGTTTCTGCGGAGACTTCCTTGGTTGGCCACTTGCAATAATAATTTCTTCTCACATTGGTTCCATTTCCCAGGGGTGGGCAATACGGCAGCTGTCAGTCTGTCTCGCGTCAAATTTCAGGCATTTCATCAAGCTCTCCCATCAGCGTCACCCACGGCCTCCATCACTCCATCATTCAAACAGCTCATTCTGGATCAGAAGGCATCATGCGGCATAGCCAGTCTTTGTCCCGCTCAGCACTATCAGACGATACACATAGAACACACGACAGAGCGTTCACACTATTCAACAGGTCCTGTTGGAACACAACATCCCGCACCCCTTTTTATCATGAAGTCTCTTCCGGGGTTGGCTTCTTTTTGCCACCTCAAAATCATGTCATACAACACCATCAAACTATATCTCACTGGCATGTCAACATCATATGCTAATCACACACCCCAATAATATCAGCTTCATGTCCTCGCACCAGATCAAATCCATACACAGAGATATTCAGGAAACGGAACCCGCACGACCAGCCCAGAGGCTACCCATAGTCAATCGGATCTTCAAAGCATTATCCGACTTACTGGACGCCACGCCTCTTGGAACAGATACCAACTCCGTCATCAAAACAGCAATTTACTTGACCATCTACGGATTCCTGAGTTCCTGGAAATTCACTACAGCCTCCACGACCCGAACCTCACCTTGTCTTCTTGTCTCCCACTTGTCAAAACACATGGTTCCCTACATCCTGTCCTTACCTCACTCCAAGAATAGTCAGCACTTACCCGTCAACATTTCATTACCCCACGCACAACAGTTCCAGTCAGGGTCCTGGATGCTCACAATCAGCGTCACAAGTTCTACCCTCTCAACCGCTACTTCAACTACATGGTTCGGTACTCACCACCACCACCTTCATGACCCATGCCGGGTCATCCCTCACACAACTAGGCCTCAACGCAGCCAACTACTCAGGGCACTCCTGTCGCATTGGAGCCACGTCCACGGCCTCCAGTGCCAACATCCTCACTCATGTCATCAGGGGATTGGGGCGCTGGGAGTCATCCGCTACGCGCAATACATTCCCAATCCAACACAAGAGTCAAGAGTGGCTTTCCAAAACATGTCGGGTTAAGCCATTGATACATCAATTGGTTACAATAAACTGGTTATTTCCATTTTTGCCCTCTTCTTTCTCAGGCCTACCTCATCCTCGGTTTCGGCACACCACAACCGACTGCACTCATTCCCTGCTTTCCCAGGGCTCTTCACTGTACTACCGTAAGCCCCTTACACAAGTATTAAGGCAGATTGCCTGGATTTGTGGGAGGGGCTGAGGTCCGCCTCCAGCCTATTTAGGGCACTCCCCTTACCTGGCTCCTGCATCATTGAGGTCTGAGCTTTTGACCCTCCCACCACTCCACTCTTTTACAACTCATTTCTTCCATATCTTTTCCTTGGGTGGGCCCTCTTCTTTCTCAGGCCTACCTCATCCTCGGTTTCGGCACACCACAACCGACTGCACTCATTCCCTGCTTTCCCAGGGCTCTTCACTGTACTACCGTAAGCCCCTTACACAAATATATATATATGTGTGAAGGCAGTTTGCCTGGATTTGTGGGAGGGGCTGAGGTCCGCCTCCAGCCTATTTAGGGCACCCCCTTACCTGGCTCCTGCACCGTCCGAGGTCTGAGCTTTGAGGGAGGAAGTCGCTTGTGGAGTTACTGGAGAGTTACCTGCGAGTTGCCGAGTCTTGGAAGTTTTGCGTTACTCGGTTCACTGTGGGTCACGTTTGCCCGGTATACTATGAGTCATCCATACGGTACAGCTGGGGCCTCACGGTTGCCCCCTGTACCGGCTCATTTCATTTCACCAAACTTTGCACTCATGTCACAAATTCTCGTTACAAGTCACTATCATTTCATGTCTGCGGTACAGCACAGGGCCTCACGGTTGCCCCCTGTACTAGCTCAATTCATTTCACTATTTTCATTTCAACCATGTCACAGTTTCACTCCAAGTCACGGTTTTCATGTCTGCCTCTATTTCCGGTCATGCATGCACGCGTACCACACCGCATCCCCACTCCTAGCACTGCCAGCACGTGTACCAGGTTCCCATGGCGGCCACCAACGCCGTTTCCCCTCCTCACCAACATCTCTCTCACACACATTCCGTCCCCCTCCCCTCACACCCCTTGTCCAGCTCAGCGGCACGCCCGCACCCTCACTTTCATCAGATGCTCGCCTCATCCCGGCCGCTCCACACGCTCCCCCTCCACAAGCCAACACCACTGCCGCGGTCCCCCTCTTCCCCACCGCCGCGCCGGCCCGCGCCTCCGTCCTCCTGCCGCGCTGCCAATGGCGGCCGCCGCGTCCTGGCGCCCGGTTTGCGCATGCGCGGCGGGGGTGCTGCGCGTGCGCGGCCGCGTCGGCGCATGCGCAGTAGCCTGGCGACGGCCGCCGGTGCCGCGCACGTGCGCATATATATGGGGGTGGGGGGCCGAGGGGTGCCGCATGCACACCCCGGCACCAGCACCACAGATCCAGCCACCGCTCCCCTCCATCAGGCAGCGCATTCAGGGGGAGCGCAAGTCAATCATCACTGAGCATGCATCAAGGGATCACACCCGCCATGCCAAAAATCAATGAACAAATAAAATCCACCAATATCATACCACTCAAAACACATCATAAAATCACACAAGAAACTCGCCTAATTTCCGGCCGCTCCACATACTCCCCCTCCATAGCAAAACACCACGGCCGCGGTCCCCCTTTCCCCGCCGCCGCACCGGCCGCCCCTCCGTTCTCCTGCCGCGCTGCCGATGGCGGCCGCCGCGTCCCGGCGCCTGGTCTGCGCATGCGCGGCCGGAGTGCTGCGCGTGTGCGGCCACGTCGGCGCACGCGCGGTAGCCTGGCGGCCGGTGACGCGTGTGTGTATGTGGGGGGCGGGGGCGCATGCACATCCCGGCACCGGAACCCCACTGCCATGCCCCAGGGACGTTTCATGTGGCCCCAAAATTCCCTTATCTCCACAGTGCAGCCCATGGGCAATATGACCAGCGCCAGCATGATCACATGACAGTACTCAGCACAATGTCAGAATTGCATTTAACTTGCCAGGGGGCCATACACAGGAGGTTCCGTTACAAATGGTGGCATGTTCAGGACATGTGAGCCCACTCTGCAAGTCTGAAGGGTCTTTAATAGTGTGGTGTTTTTCCATTCTGCTTGTCAGAAAAAAAAAAAAAAAAAAAAAAAAGGGGTGCATTAATATCAGAGAAAACCCGCCATATAGTTAAAACGGAAAACAAAAAAAAAAAAAACACCGCCATACGGTCGGCTGATCACATGTTCCGCAACAAATCCGCCACGTCACGGGCCTCATTTCGCACGCCATCCATGCAGCCGTGGTACCACTGCTGCTCACGTCATGATCCTCTCAGGTCATGCTGACGTTCGTACCACAGTCCACTCTCGGCATACTACTTTCTGTCTACCCCCCTTTTTAGGCGGTCAAGCTTAAACATATTTGCGCTGCACGTGTGTCCAGTGAATCTTTTCTTGCTACCAGGTACGGTAACCTAGTCTGAAACCCGCCACATCACCCTCGTGCTCCATGGTCCAAAAAAAAAAAAAAAACACAAAAAACAAAAAGGGATAAACCCCCGCCATATAGTCCATGGCCACGCGTTCCACCCCGAAAAAAAAAAAAAAAATAGGTATGGCGCCTACGTAGACCAGGCGGTCACACGTTCATGATGGTCATTTCAGCCCACATGCCAAGCCTCATTCTCACGTCTCGATCCAACCAGTCACACGCGCAAGCAGGTACTTGTTTTCACACTCACGTTTTCATGATCCCATCAAGGTCATGTGTCCGTTCGCACCACAGTCCACACTCGTCTTACCACTTTCTTTTAACCCCTTGTAGGCAGTCTAGCATAGACATATTTTTCTCTACACGTGTTCTGAGAATTTTCTTACCACCAGGTACGCACACCTGCTCTTACGATTTGCATTTCTTTTCATTTCTAGGCCTATAGGAGTGAGGCACCACTCACATCCAGTGCTGCATTCACCCACCTGTTCTTACATCATGCGTTTTACCCTGCTTCCACTAAAGCTGCATTTCTTTTCATTTCTAGGCCTATGAGAGTGCGTTCCTACTATGTTCACAAGTTGGTTATTCGTTGGTCACGACAAGGGTCTTCTCTTAGCGAGCTGCAATGCCTCTGGCTCTTGTTTTCTCCATCAGTTCAATTTCACGGTTCGCGGTTGATTAATGTTTCGGTTGTGCACGTGGTTTGGATCACTACTGTCCATGCATTTTTCCATCAGGTCTGGCTCATGTTTAACTACTCATCATCACCATGTGGTCATCCCGTTCAGGACCTTGGCTTCGGGGGCCCGGTGACCGTTCTTCAGTGTTGTCCATTAGGGGTACCATGCGGTTGTAGGCGGGGTAGTGTCTCAAGTTCATTGTCGGAGATGGTCATGGTTATGCGAGTCCTATTGGGGCCGCATAAGGGAAAAAAAAAAAAAAAAAAAAAGGAATGGAACAACAATTTCATCTGCCATTAATCTCCCACGCAGGGCTTCTCCGTTTTAGTTTTACACACCGTACTCCGCCATTGGTCTCCCACGCATGTCTTCTCCGGTTAGTACGCACCCACGACCCCACTATTAGTCTCGCACGCATGGTTGCTCCGTTTCAGTTGTATACATACGACTCCGCTATTTGAGTCTCTCACGCATGGCTCCGCCTTTAGAGTCTCTCACACATGGCTTTCTCCTTTTTAGTGTTTCACATACAACTCTGCCATTAGAGTCCCTCACGCATTACTTCGCCGTTTTAGTTTACACACATTACTCCGTCATTACAGACTCTCACGCATTACTTCGCCGGTCAGTTACACTCATAACTCCGCCATTAGAGTCTCTCACGCGTTACTTCGCCGTTTTACTTTCACACACATAACTCTGCCATTAGAGACTCTCACATATGACTCCGCCATTAGAGTCGCTCACGCATGGCTTCCCCGTTTTAGTGTTACACACAGGACTCCGCCATTAGTCTCACGCATGGCTTCTCCATTAGTGTCACGCATATGACTTTGCCAGTAGAATCTCTCACACATGGCTTCTCCGTTTCAGTGTCACACATATAACTCCGCCATTAGAGTCTCTCACGCATTACTTTGCCGTGTTAGTTTTACACATACGACTCTGCCGTTAGTCTCACGCATGGCTTCTCCGTTAGTGTCACACACATGACTTCGCCAGTAGAATCTCTCACGCACGGCCCTGCCATTAGAGCCTCTTACGCATGGCTTCTCCGTTCTAGGGTTACACATATGGCCCTGCCATTAGAGTCTCTCACGCATGGCTCCGCCATTAGAGTCTCTCACGCATGGCTTCTCCGCATTAATTTCACACACTCGTCCCCGCCATTAGAGTCTCTCACGCATGGCTCCGCCATTAGAGTCTCTCACGCATGGCTTCTCCGTACTAAGTTCACACACATGACCCCGCCATTAGAGTCTCTCACGCATGGCTCCGCCATTAGAGTCTCTCACGCATGGCTTTCCTGCATTAATTTCACACACATGCCCCCGCCATTAGAGTCTCTCACGCATGGCTCCGCCATTAGAGTCTCTCACGCATGGCTTCTTCGTGTTAATTTCACACACATGACCCCACCATTAGAGTCTCTCACGCATGGCTCCGCCATTAGAGTCTCTCACGCATGGCTTCTCCGTACAAATTTCACACACATGACCCCGCCAGTAGAGTCTCTCACGCATGGCTCCGCCATTAGAGTCTCTCACGCATGGCTTCTCCGTATAAATTTCACACACATGACCCCGCCAGTAGAGTCTCTCACGCATGGCTCCGCCATTAGAGTCTCTCACGCATGGCTTCTCCGGGTGGATTTTTACACATATGGCTCCGCCTTTAGAGTCTCACGCATGGCTCCGCCTCAAAGTCTCTCACGCATGGCTTCTCCGTGCCATTTTTACACATATGGTTCCGCCATTAGAGTCTCTCACGCATGGCTCCGCCATTAGAGTCTCTCACGTATCGCTTCCCCATTCAAATTCTACACACACAACTCCGCCAGTCGAGGCCAGCTGCGTGGTCCCGCAACCAGTAGGTTCCATGTCTTTTCTGCCTTCAGACCCGCTCGCATGGCTCGGTCATCAGTGGCTTGCAATACAATTATCTTGTGGTGACTCGCACGCGTGGCTTGCGCCATTAGAGTCTCTCTCACGTTATCATTTTCTCAGACTTTTATTTGTAGGTTGTCAGATTCCTCCTGGAACATAACATCACGCCCCCTTTTGTCATGGCTTCTCTTCTGGGGTTTGCTTCTTTTGCCACCTTAAACTCAAATGTCATACAACGCCATCATACTCTATCTCACTGACATTCTACACCACATGCTAATCTTACACCCTAATAACATCAGTTTCATGGCCTCTCACCAAATCAAAACCATACTCAGAGGTATTTAGAAAGCGGAACCCGCACGTCCAGCCCAGAGGCTACCCGTTAACAATCATATTTTCAAGGCATTATCCGAATTACTAGACGCCAAGCCTTCTGAAGCAGATACCAACTCCATCCTCAAAACAGCAATTTGCTTGGCCTTCTACGGTTCCTGAGGCCCGGGGAATTCACTACAACCTACACGACACAAGCCACACCTTGTCTCCCACTTGGCAAAACACATGGATCATTACGTCATGACCTTACCTCACTCCAAGAATAGTCAGCACTTACCCGTCAACATTTCATATCACCCCACGCACAACAGATGGTGTCCAGTCAGGGTTCTGGATGCTTACAGACAACGTCACAAGTTTCTACCCTCTCAACCGCTACTTCACTACATGGGTCGGTACTCACCACCACCACCTTCATGACCCATGTCAGGTCATCCCTCACACAACTGGGCCTCAACGCAGCCAACTACTCAGGGCACTCCTTTCGCTTTGGAACCGCGTCCACGGCCTCCAGTGCCAACGCCCCTACTCATGTCATCGGGAATTGGGGCGCTGGAAGTCAGCCGCTTACTCGCGATACATTCCCAATCCAACACAAGAGTTAAGAGATACTTCCCAAAACATGTCGGGTTGAGCTATTCATGTATATTTGACTACAATAACTGGTTATTTCATTTTTGCCCTCTTCTTTCTCAGGCCTACCTCATCCTCGGTTTCGGCACACCACAACCGACTACGCTTATTCCCTGATTTCCTAGGGTTCTTCACTGTACTACCGTAAGCGCCTCACACAAGTGTGAAGGCAGTTTGCCTGGATTTGTGGGAGGGGCTGAGGTCCGCCTCCAGCCTATTTAGGGCACCCCCTTACCTGGCTCCTGCACCGTCCGAGGTCTGAGCTTTGACCCTCCCACCACTCCACTCATTTACAACTCATTTCTTCCATATCTCTATCCTTGGGTGGGCCCTCTTCTTTCTCAGGCCTACCTCATCCTCGGTTTCGGCACACCACAACCGACTACGCTTATTCCCTGATTTCCTAGGGTTCTTCACTGTACTACCGTAAGCGCCTCACACAAATATATATATATATCTATACAGTACAGACCAAAAGTTTGGACACCTCATTCAAAGAGTTTTCTTTATTTTCATGACTATGAAAATTGTAGATTCACACTGAAGGCATCAAAACTATGAATTAACACATGTGGAATTATATACATAACAAAAAAGTGTGAAACAACTGAAAATATGTCATATTCTAGGTTCTTCAAAGTAGCCACCTTTTGCTTTGATTACTGCTTTGCACACTCTTGACATTTTCTTGATGAGCTTCAAGAGTTAGTCACCTGAAATGGTCTTCCAACAGTCTTGAAGGAGTTCCCAGAGATGCTTAGCACTTGTTGGCCCTTTTGCCTTCACTCTGCGGTCCAGCTCACCCCAAACCATCTCGATTGGGTTCAGGTCCAGTGACTGTGGAGGCCAGGTCATCTGGCGCAGCACCCCATCACTCTCCTTCATGGTCAAATAGCCCTTACACAGCCTGGAGGTGTGTTTGGGGTCATTGTCCTGTTGAAAAATAAATGATGGTCCAACTAAACGCAAACCGGATGGAATAGCATGCCGCTGCAAGATGCTGTGGTAGCCATGCTGGTTCAGTATGCCTTCAATTTTGAATAAATCCCCAACAGTGTCACCAGCAAAGCACCCCCACACAATCACACCTCCTCCTCCATGCTTCACGGTGGGAACCAGGCATGTAGAGTCCATCCGTTCACCTTTTCTGCGTCGCACAAAGACACAGTAGTTGGAACCAAAGATCTCAAATTTGGACTCATCAGACCAAAGCACAGATTTCCACTGGTCTAATATCCATTCCTTGTGTTCTTTAGCCCAAACAAGTCTCTTCTGCTTGTTGCCTGTCCATAGCAGTGGTTTCCTAGCAGATATTTTACCATGAAGACCTGGTTCACACAGTTGTTCTAGATATGTGTCTGCTGCTAGAACTCTGTGGCATTGACCTGGTCTCTAATCTGAGCTGCTGTTAACATGCGATTTCTGAGGCTGGTGACTCGGATTAATTTATCCTCCGCAGCAGAGGTGACTCTTGGTCTTCCTTTCCTGGGGCGGTCCACATGTGAGCCAGTTTCTTTGTAGCGCTTGATGGTTTTAGTGACTGCACTTGGGGACACTTTCAAAGTTTTCCCAATTTTTTGGACTGACTGATCTTCATTTCTTAAAGTAATGATGGCCACTCGTTTTTCTTTACTTAGCTGCTTTTTTCTTGCCATAATACAAATTCTAACAGTCTATTCAGTAGGACTATCAGCTGTGTATCCACCTGACTTTTCCCAACCCCATTTATAAGGCAAGAAATCCCACTTATTAAACCTGACCGGGCACACCTGTGAAGTGAAAACCATTTCAGGTGACTACCTCTTGAAGCTCATCAAGAGAATGCCAAGAGTGTGCAAAGCAGCAATCAAAGCAAAAGATGGCTACTTTGAAGAACCTAGAATATGACATATTTTCAGTTGTTTCACACTTTTTTGTTATGTATATAATTCCACATGTGTTAATTAATAGTTTTGATGCCTTCAGTGTGAATCTACAATTTTCATAGTCATGAAAATAAAGAAAACTCTTTGAATGAGAAGGTGTGTCCAAACTTTTGGTCTGTACTGTATATATATACACTCACCTAAAGAATTATTCGGAACACCTGTTCTATTTCTCATTAATGCGATTATCTAGTCAACCAATCACATGGCAGTTGCTTCAATGCATGTAGGGTTGTGGTCCTGGTCAAGACAATCTCCTGAACTCCAAACTGAATGTCAGAATGGGAAAGAAAGGTGATTTAAGCAATTTTGAGAGTGGCGTGGTTGTTGGTGCCAGACGGGCCGGTCTGAGTATTTCACAATCTGCTCAGTTACTGGGATTTTCACGCACAACCATTTCTAGGGTTTACAAAGAATGGTGTGAAAAGGGAAAAACATCCAGTATGCAGCAGTCCTGTAGGTGAAAATGCCTTGTTGATGCTAGAGGTCAGAGGAGAATGAGCAGACTGATTCAAGCTGATAGAAGAGCAACGTTGACTGAAATAACCACTCGTTACAACCGAGGTATGCAGAAAAGCATTTGTAAAGCCACAACACGCACAACCTTGAGGCGGATGGGCTACAACAGCAGAAGACCCCACCGGGTACCACTCATCTCCACTACAAATAGGAAAGAGAGGTTACAATTTGCACAAGCTCACCAAAATTGGACTGTTGAAGAATGGAAAAATGTTGCCTGGTCTTATGAGTCTCGATTTCTGTTGAGACATTCAAATGGTAGAGTCCGAATTTGGCGTAAACAGAATGAGAACATGTATCCATCATGCCTTGTTACCACTGTGCAGGCTGGTGGTGGTGGTGTAATGGTGTGGTGGATGATTTCTGGGCACACTTTAGGCCCCTTAGTGCCAATTGGCCATCGTTTAAATGCCACGGGCTACCTGAGCATTGTTTCTGACCATGTCCATCCCTTCATGACCACCATGTACCCATCCTCTGATGGCTACTTCCAGCAGGATAATGCACCATGTCACAAAGCTCAAATCATTTCAAATTGGTTTCTTGAACATGACAATGAGTTCACTATACTAAAATGGCCCCCACAGTCGCCAGATCTCCACCTAATAGAGTATCTTTGGGATGTGGTGGAACGGGAGCTTCGTGCCCTGGATGTGCAGCCCTCAAATCTCCATCAACTTCAAGATGCTATCCTATCAATATGGGCCAACATTTATAAAGAATGCTATCAGCACCTTGTTGAATCAACGCCACGTAGAATTAAGGCAGTTCTGAAGGCAAAAGGGGGCCCAACACCGTATTACTATGGTGTTCCTAATAATTCTTTAGGTGAGTGTATATACAGTGGGATGCGAAAGTTTGGGCAACCTTGTTAATCGTCATGATTTTCCTGTATAAATCGTTGGTTGTTGCGATAAAAAATGTCAGTTAAATATATCATATAAGAGACACACACAGTGATATTTGAGAAGTGAAATGTTTATTGGATTTACAGAAAGTGTGCTATAATTGTTTAAACAAAATTAGGCAGGTGCATAAATTTGGGCACCACAAAAAAGAAATGAAATCAATATTTAGTAGATCCTCCTTTTGCAGAAATTACAGCCTCTAAACGCTTCCTGTAGGTTCCAATGCGAGTCTGGATTCTGGTTGAAGGTATTTTGGACCATTCCTCTTTACAACATCTTTAGTTCATTCAGGTTTGATGGCTTCCGAGCATGAACAGCTCTCTTTAAGTCACACCACAGATTTTTAGATATATTCAGGTCTGGGGACTGAGGTGGCCATTTCAGAATGTTGTACTTGTTCCTCTGCATAAATGCCTTAGTGGATTTTGAGCAGTGTTTAGGGTCATTGTCTTGTTGAAAGATCCAGCCCCGGCGCAGCTTCAGCTTTGTCACCGATTCCTGGACATTGGTCTCCAGAATCTGCTGATACTGAGTGGAATCCATGCGTCCTTCAACTTTGACAAGATTCCCAGTCCCTGCACTGGCCACACAGCCCCACAGCATGATGGAACCACCACCATATTTTACTGTAGGTAGCAGGTGTTTTTCTTGGGATGCTGTGTTCTTTTTCCTCCATGCATAACGCCCCTTGTTATGGCCAAATAACTCAATTTTAGTTTCATCAGTCCACAGCACCTTATTCCAAAATGAAGCTGGCTTGTCCAAATGTGCTTTAGCCCACCTCAAGCGGCACTTTTTGTGCTGTGGGCGGAGAAAAGGCTTCCTCTGCATCACTCTCGCATACAGCATCTCCTTGTGTAAAGTGCGCAGAATGGTTGAATGATGCATAGTGACTCCATCTGCAGCAAGATGATGTTGTAGGTCTTTGGTGCTGGTCTGTGGGTTGACTCTGACTGTTCTCACCATTCGTCGCTTTTGTCTATCCGAGATTTTTCTTGGTCTGCCACTTCGAGCCTTAACTTGAACTGAGCCTGTGGTCTTCCATTTCCTCAATATGTTCCTAACTGTGGAAACAGACAGCTGAAATCTCTGAGACAGCTTTCTGTATCCTTCCCCTAAACCATGATGGTGAACAATCTTTGTCTTCAGGTCATTTGAGAGTTGTTTTGAGACCCCCATGTTGCTACTCTTCAGAGAAAATTAAATGAGGAGGGAAACTTACAATTGACCCCCTTAAATACTCTTTCTCATAATTGGATTCACCTGTGTATGTAGGTCAGGGGTCACTGAGCTTATCAAGCCAATTTGAGTTCCGATAATTAGTTCTAAAAGTTTTGGAATCAATAAAATGACAACAGTGCCCAAATTTATGCACCTGCCTAATTTTGTTTAATCCAATAAACTTAATTTCACTTCTCAAATATCACTGTGTGTGTCTCCTATATGATATATTTAACTGACATTTCATATCGTAACAACCAGCGATTTATACAGGAAAATCATGACAATAAACAAGGTTGCCCAAACTTTTGCATCCCACTGTGTATATATATATATATATATATATATATATATGTATATATATTTGTATTGTTAATGTCATGGTGATTGGAGAAACTGGTTAATCATTTGAATATTCCATTGATTCAAGTCCGAAGGGTGTTAGAGTGTGAAAGTGATAGAGCCAATGCATTTCCTTACGGCAGAGTTGTTGGTATGAGGTGGTTATATGTTCTATAAATGGAACTTTTAGTGTTGAAGAGTCCCTGTTGTGTTTTTCTGAGTAATGGCAGGACACGCTGTGGGTTAGAAAGCCTCGTCTGATGTTAGAGCAATGCTCGTTCATTCTTTCCCTGACTGTTTGTGTGGTTCTACCGACATAATTCAGTTTACAGGTTAGTAGATAAACCACATTTTTTGTACCGCAATGTAAATCTTGTTTTATGTTCCATATTTCCTTAGGGGCCTCTTTTGGTGTATCAATAAACAGCTCTTTAGTACCATGAGTGATCATGGTGCAGCATAGGCACTTTTTGAGTTGGCATTTCCGTATTCCTATCCGACTTGTGTCTCGGGTGGTCCCTAGTGGCAGAATAATTTTTTTGTCTCTATTTTAGGGCAGGATAGAACAATTACTTTTTTGGGGTTTGGGCTCTTCTGAATGTGAGGGACGGTTGTCTGGGTAAGTAGTCCCTTAGGATTGGATCCTTAAGGAGGATGCCCCAATGTTTATTTAATATGTGTCTGATATTTTTATGTTTAGCATTAAAACGGGTAATGAGGTTGTATTGGTATTTCTCGTTGGCTGTGGTTTTGGGTCAGGTAGATGTAAGAGTGGCTTTCTGATTGAGGGTGCATACCTTCTTTGCGGTAGCATTGATTAGTCTTTTGGGATACCCCTTTTCTTTGAATCTGTTTTTGATGATCTCTAGTTGTTCCCTCATTACTTGGTCGTTGGAGCAGTTTCTTCTAATTATTTTCATTTGACCAAATGGAATGTTATTTTTCCATTTGAAGGTAGTGACAGCTGGAATATTCAAGATAGCTATTCGCATTAAAATGCGTTTGGGTGGTGATTTTATTTGATAGAGTTTTGACATGGATGTCCAAAAAATGGCTTCCTGGGGGTCATGTTCAGAGCTAAATTGTAGGCCCCAACTATTGGTGTTCAAATCCTCGATGAAGTTGACTAGTTCATTCTCTCGTCCATCCCAGATCAGTATGATGTCATCAATATATCTTTTATAAAATATAATCTGATCATGGGAGAGGAGGCCTAGCTTTTCCTCAAAAAGGCCTACAAATAGATTGGCATAGGAGGGCGCAAATTTTGTCCCCATTGCTGTCCCCATTAAAAGTGAAAAAATTGTGGTGAGAAATAAAGTGGATGGATTTGAGGATAAATTCCTTTTGGACCGAGGGCATTTCGTGATCTTTGGATAGAAAATGTTTAATTGCTTGAAGGCCTAATTCGTGTTGGATATTGCTGTACAGGGAGCTTACATCTAATGTTACCCAATGGTAGTTGGTTTTCCATTGGACCGTATCTAGAATGCTGATTAGATGTGAGGAATCTCTGAGATAGGAGGGAAGTTCAATAACATATTTTTGCAGAAATTTGTCCTGTGTGAGCCACCCTTATTTGTTATATTGTTTCTCTTGCTTTGTCTGTGTGTCCCCTCCGGTGTGTTTCTGTTTTCCCTCCCCCACCTGGTGTGCGTTGTTATGGTGTGGGCCTTGTTTGGAGGTTTGTGTTGTGGTCTGTTTGCTCCGGAAGGGGCTTGCTTTCCCAGAGGGGTTTAAGCAAAATGCAATACTGTGTGCTTCCTAGCCTGGTGCCTCCCTGCATCTGGTAGCCGCAAGGAGGTCCGGGTTGTCGTCTGTGCCATCCTTCCATCTCGGCTGCGGCAGGTGTTTATAGCATTTGTTGTGTTGCTGTGCTATTTACCTGCCATACTGTTTTCTCCTAAAGTCTTGCACCCTGCCAGCTACTGGGCCTCTGGAGACACCATGGTGTTGGATGAATGGGTGGTCTCTGCCCTGTCTACAGTCTTAGGGCATAGCAGGGATACCTAGGGTCCTAGGTTGATGAGCATGAGCCCCCTTAACTTCTGAGGCAGCTCATGCATTAGGAGTTTAGGGAGATAATCAGGGTCACGTTAGGAGGTGACTTGCTCCCTGTTCCCTGCTTTCCTGCGTTTCAGCGAACACCAAGGCACGGTGGGGGGTTTCCCTCACTCGCCGCAGTGACAGCAGCATTGGCTTTTTGGAGCTATGTCACATATGAGCAAGGGGGGACATACCGCCTGTGCAGCTGTTTCAGCTGCACAGGGGTCCAGCAACGGAGCCAAGGGCCCATTCCAGTGCCAGCAAAGGCATTTTTTTTTTAATCTTATCATATTTTTTATACCCTGCCTTTGCCAACAGGGTAACCTGGGCACCTTGGGGTGGAGGTTGGGAGGGGGCAGAGTTTTTTTTTTTGGGGGGAGCCTTATTAGCTGTTACTGCAAATCTGCTGCCGGTTTGTGTCTACACTTCATAGCTGAAGGACCTTAGATGGTCATAGTCATGTGGTCTTTTCAGCAGTGGGAGTGGAGGTAGGACCTGTGATGAGGTCATTGTCATGTGACCAGTGCAGAAAGAGGCAGCGCTCAGCGGTGGAGACCTATGATGCCATGGAATGAATGTAAGTGCCAGAGAAATGCTGGGAGATGTGGTTCTTCCCATTATACCTCCTCCCCGTTAAGGGGAGGGAAAGGGGGAGGGAAATATGTTATTTAACTGGAACTGTATGTTAGAGGGGCTGAAAGGAGGGGAGGGGTGTCAATTACATAGGACTGTATGTTATAGGAGACTATCAGAAAGATATGTGTTTTACATGGGACTGTATGTTATAGAAGATTTTAGGGAGATGACTGGTGTTATTTACATGGGACTGGATATTTTAGAAGACTGGAGGGTAGGTTGTGATGTTATTTATATGGGACTATGTTTTGGAAGGGGGTGAAGGAGGGGATTAAAGCTATTTACATGGAACTATATGTTATAGAGAACAGTAAGGAAGAGAAGTTATTTACATCGCACTGTAGGGAGAGGACTGGTGTTATTTACATGGGATTGCATAGTATAGAAAACTGAAGGGAGAGGAGTGAAGTTATTTACATGGAACTGCATGGTATAGAAGACTGTAAGGAAGATAGGTTATGTACATGGGACTGTATCATATATAAATCAATGAAAGATCCCAGCAGCGTGTCTTGAATATACTTGATGTTTTATTGTATCAAATCAAAAGATGTCCTCAATCCCGGACGCGTTTCGGCAAGCATGCCTTTATCAACGGATGGATACAGATATACTAAAATAACCATATATATATAATAGGATAACCCCTCCCCTTATGACGTCATGACCACCTCCTAATCCCACAACAGGTGGTGGGAGGGGTAAGTAAACGAACAAAAATTTAAATCCATATATCAGAAGCTGAAAAAACAAGGTTCATGTCTCAAACTATGTTTCAAAATACATATAACTATCACAGACCATATTTGCAGGTGTATGAGATCACTCAATGGATAATTGATGTCTGAAAAATAATAAAAATAAATATAAATAACATGTCAAATATGCATGATCTCATAATCCCTATTAAGGCCCCTCGGGTGTAAAGTGTCCAGCATATGAATCCAATAAGCCTCTCTGCGCAATAACAGTTTCTTCATGTCCCCTTCTCTCCGAGGTCTTTTAACCTGTTCCAATACCTGGAACCTCAATTGAGCTATCCCATGTTTTCACTGCTCAAAATTAAATGGAATAGGTAACATTAAATTCTTGGTACGAATAGTAGATTTATGTTTCCCAATACGATCTCTGATCGTTTGTGTGGTCTCTCCAATGTATAAAAGACCACAGGGACATTTGATCAAATAAATCACATTAGTGGATTCACAGGTAAAAAAAACTTCAATTGAAAAAGGTCGCCCAGAATGTGGATGATAAAATGTTGAACCTCTAATAATATGGGAACATTGAGAGCAGTGCAAACATGGGAAAGTGCATTTACGTTGAGTGGCTAACACCATTTGTTTTAATGTTTTTTTTGTATTCCCAATGTCAGAGGGCACAAGTTTGTCCCTATAACTGGAATTCCTTTTATTGCATATCAAGGGAGGATTCTTGAACTCTTCAATCATGGAATATGCCTTCTCCAATACAGGCCAATGTCTACATATGATATTATCCAGTTTCCGGTTGTAGAGATGAAACTTGTGCACAAATGCCACTCTAGGTAATATAGTTTTTGCTAATTCACCAGGACTATTGAGTTCCTTTCTTGTTTTATTCAGAATAGAAAGGGGATAACCCTTTTGTGTAAATCTACTAGTCATCTTGTTATTCCTGGTAAGTTGCATATCAGGATCAGAAACAATTCGCTGTACGCGCTGATATTGGGATTTAGGAATAGCCCTCTTTAAAGGATAACTGTCACACTTAGACCCTAATTTCAATTTTCAAATATGTAGTTAAAAATAACATGATATTCCAGAATCAGTTACTATTAGACTGACTTACCCCATATTTAATAAGATTCAGCCCTTAGCAACCAGTCTGCATAAATCTTCAATTTCACTATTCAGTTAAGATGGCCGCCACTGCCCTCACCCTGAGGCTAATCCCGCCTGCCCTCACTAGCCAGTAACAATAGCCCCCCAAAAGTGTCAGTAACCAGAGCCCTCCCCCTAAAGGGTTAATCTCCTGCAGCACAAAGGGGTCCTCTTACCACATGTTGCTTTCATTTATACACTGAGCAGATGGCAGAGCTCTCTTCTCTGTTGTGCGCTGCTTCGACTCTGCATTGTCCAGCTCTGCTGAGTGAGGGAGTGTCTGCAAAGCGCAGGGACAGGGAGAAGTGCACACAGCCCAGGCACTGTTATCAGCTGCTGGGGAGGACCTGGCTTTAATCATTTACTTACAGTCCCTGGCTGTCAGTAATCTGACCTTGCACGCTGCGTGCTTCTGCGTCCTCCGTCCTTCAACACATAGACGGACCCTGCCTAGCAACTCTATTTTAAGCACATGTAAATGTAGGCATTACAGGGAACAAAACTGTGGAATTAAGGGGTAATTGAATATACAGTGAAAAGTTGAAATAGGGCCACCAAGGAGATATTAATCACCACAATCCAATACTCCCAAAAAAAAAAAAATACGACAGTTATACTTTAATGCTGGTGGATGAGCACTTGAGAAATGAAGGATACTATAATATTCCTATCAGTATCTTTTCTAAATAGGTCCATGGATAGAATACCGCATTGGTCACTTTATGATTGTCACAAACCAATGTAAATTGTAACCCTTCATGTGCATGGTTCAGATAATCAAGGAAGGACAATAGGGTATCATGTGGCCCCGCCCATATGCAAAAAAATGTCATCAATGAATTTTTTCCAAGCGAGGACATTATTCTGATACCAACTGGTATTATACACATGTAAGTCCTCAAAGTCTGACATATACGCATTTGCATAGGGGCCACATTAGACCCCATCGCGGTCCCACGCCATTGCAGATAGAAATCATCCTCAAACATGAATAGTTCTCATATAACACAAGTTTTAATAAATGCAGAAAAAGATCCGGTTCTTCCTGGCTATATTTGCTTCTTCTTAACAGTGATTTAACCGCTTCCATACCTGTTGCATGATCAATAGAGGTATACAAACTCACCACATCAATGGTTACCAAGAGACTATCTTGCAATTGTATTTAGAAAATGTTGCGTGTCTATTCTAACAAAAAGGATTTAGTGTCCTTAATTAAAGGAGTCAATGCCTTTTCTAATACAATTGCCAAGGGTGATAATATTGACCCTACAGAGGCAACAATCGGTCGCCCGGAGGGTCCACTAAGGTCTTGTGCACCTTTGTGGACCTTAGTGGACTCTCCGGGGCGACCGATTTACATTGGTTTGTGACAATCATAAAGTAAGCTTCCTTGACACCATGGTGAACAAGGACCAATGTGGTATTTCATCCACGGACCTATTTAGAAAAGATACTGATAAGAAATAGTATCCTTCATTTCTCATGTGCTCATCCACCAGCATTAAAGTATAACTGGTGTATATTTTATTTTTGAGTATTGGATTGTGGTGATTAATATCACCTTGGTGGCCCTATTTCAACTTTTCACTGTGTATTCAATTACCCCTTAATTCCACAGTTTTGCTCCCTGTACTGCCTGCTTTTACCTGTGCTTAAAATAGGGTTGCTAGGCAGGGTCTGTCTATCTGTTGATAGACTGAGCATGCAGCGTGCAAGGTCAGATTACTGACAGCCAGGGACTGTAGGTAAAATGATTAAAGCCAGGTCCTCCCCAGCAGCTGATAACAGTGCCTGGGCTGTGTGCACTTCTCCCTGTCCCTGCACTTGGCAGACGCTCCCTCACTCAGCAGAGCTGGACAATGCAGAGCCGAAGCAGTGCAGACCAGGGAAGGGAGATCTGCCGTCTGCTCAGTGTATAAATAAAAGAAACATGTGGTAAGAGGACCCCTTTGTGCTGCAGGAGATTAACCCTTTAGGGGGGAGGGCTCTGGTTGCTGACACTTTTGGGGGGCTATTGTTACTGGCTAGTGAGGGCAGGCGGGATTAGACTCAGGGTGAGGGCAGTGGTGGCCATCTTAACTGAATAGTGAGATTGCAGTTTTATGCAGACTGGTTGCTAAGGGCTGAATCTTATTAAATATGGGGTACGTCAGCCTAATAGTAACTGATTCTGGAATAGCATTTATTAGTAACTACATATAGGAAAATTGAAATTAGGGTCTAAGTGTGACAGTTATCCTTTAAAGAGGGCTATTCCCAAATCCCAACATCAGCGCGTACAGCGAATTGTTTCTGATCCTGATATGCAATTTACCAGGATTAACAAGATGACTAGTAGATTTACACAAAGGGGTTATCTCCTTTCTATTCTGAATAAAACAAGAAAGGAACTCGATAGTCCTGGTGAATTAGCAAAAACTAAATTCCCTTACGTCCTACCAGCAGCACAGATGGAGTTGACTGCCCCCTGTTGACTGGTAGGACTTTTTAATAAGCCCAAGAACCAATAATAAAGTTCCCACTCCCTCAAAAGGAGGGAACTACCCCCCAGCCACCGTGGTTTTTTTCTGTCCTTTGAACAGGTGGACTGGCGTGTAGCTCCCACCTCCTTTTTTACGCTAATGGGGGGAGCATAGCCTGGGGATGGCATAGTTCTTCCCCTTATATTTTATTTATATTTTGCGATCGCCCTTTTTTTCTTCTGACCCCTCCTCCCCTCTCTAACCTTTGCCTCAGGGGATCTCCGAATTCCGGTCCTCTCCTCGCTCTAATTGCGGGCTCCGGCTGAGTGATTCCGGTGGCGGCGCTCACCGCCGTCTCCCCTGGATGGCGTCACCAGCGTCGTCACTCATGTGTGTCTCCTCACCGGCAGCTAGGTGCTGCCAGAGCTCACTCCCAGCAGGGGGAGGGGACGATCGAGTGACCCCTTGGGTATAGTTTTTCTGTTAGGCAGGGGTATTATTAGTCCCCTGTTTCTCAATAGGGAATGGCTTCCCCAAAGAAAAAAAAATGAAAAAACAGCTGGAAAGAAGGTAGCAGGGTAAGAAGGCGGCGGCATCAACTCTGACTCATTGCCTGCAATTGTTCCGCCCTAGGGCGGTTCCTTATGCCTCCTTATAAGCCCTCAGTTACCTTTACTCAGTCTCTGGTTGTGCAGCTATTTTAGCAAGCCTCCAGAGCCCCATTGCGCTAAGAGAGAATTTTTTCTAGCTTTCCTTGTGATACTGAGACCGAGGTGGATCAGAGTGTATCCCGTGATGACATCCTGGCTACCTTTAAAACGGTAAATCTGGCCATGGACTTTCTATGCGATACCACGCAAGTTCAGCTAAAGCTTGCAGCCAAGACCATGGGCTTAGTTTCCGCAGCCCGTAGACCATTATGGCTGAAACCATGGAAGGCAGATAATGCCTCAAAATATAATTTGTATGGGCTTCCATTTGAGCCCGATCGGCTTTTCGGATCCGAGCTAGACAAAATTATGGAAGGCCTCTCTGACAAGAAGGGCAAGAGTCTTCCTCAACAGCCCTTTCGAGGATGCTCCAGTCATCAGGGGGGGGGGGCAGACAGGGCACTTCCCGTAGAAGCTGGGGGGGCAGCGAAGAACTTTGAGGTGCCCCCGCAGACCCACTAAGGAGGCCAACTGACTGCGGGCCTCCCAGAGGCTCTTGGATTCCCCCTGCTGTCCCTGCCGTTACGCCTCTGGCTTTCCCCGTACCCTCTCCCCAGGTCCCTGTGGGGGAGGCGTCTTTCCCATTTCAAGGAGATTTGGACCCAGGAGATTGCAGACCCCTGGGTTCTAAGCATCGTTTCCTCCGGGTATCTTATAGATCTCGTCTCTCTCCCCCAAGAAATATTCGTCATCAATCAAGGCTTTCAGCCTGCCAAACATAGGATTCTAGAGTCCTACATCCAGGACTATATTTCAAAGGGGGCCCTGGAGGAAGTTGCGGCAGGGGAGCAGGGTCTAGGGATTTATTCTCCAGTGTTTCTGGTTCCCCAAAAAACAGGCGATCTCCGGATGATAATCGATTGAGATACCTCAATCGTTTCATAAGAAGGCCAAGGTTTCGTATGGAAACCATAAGGTCAGTCAGCCACATCCTCAAACTCAGAGATGTGATGGCCACTCTGGATCTCAGGGATGCTTACCTCCATATCACGATCCATCCCGCTTCTCGGAAATATCTCAAGATCGCGGTCCAGATTTCCAGGGTTCTCAGGCATTTTCAGTTTGCCGCCCTCCCCTTTGAAATCTCATCTGCCCCCCTTAACTTCACCAAGGTGGTGGTAGCAGTGGTGGCAGCACTGAGACTTCAAGGACTGACCATTGTCCCTTACCTGGACGACTGGCTCCTTTTGGCGGCCACCGTACCAGTTCTGACCCACCATCTTCATCTGGCTATTTCCTTTCTGCTCCGCCTAGGGTGGATCATCAACTGGCAGAAATCGAATGTGAGCCCTTCAACTTCAATACAGTATCTAGATTTCATAATCGACTCTGTGGAGATGTCCCTTCAGTTGACACCAGAGAGGAAGTCCCAGGTACAAGACCTGGCAAGGTTCTTATCGGTACCACGACGAGTATCCATTCGAACTCTCATGAAGATGCTGGGGCTCATGTCAGCAGCTGCGGACGCAGTCCCTTGGGCGTTATGGCACCTCCGCCTTCTTCAAATAGAAGTTTTGAACAGGTGGCACGGCAGCCCTTCGGGGCTAGATTCCCTATACTCCCAAACTTGGAATTCCCTGAGATGGTGGTTCCATCTCCCTGCAGGGAAGTCTATGACCCAACCACCTTGGCTCATATTGACTACAGATGCGTCCCTAGTAGGCTGGGGCGCTCATCTAGATGGTTCCACAGTTCGGGGAACTTGGTCTCCCATGGAGCGGCGTCTCTGCTATCCGGCTAGCCCTCCTTCACTTCGCCCCTCAGATCCGGGGCCAAGCGGTGAAAGTACAGTGAGACAATATGACTGCAGTCTTTTACATAAACAAGCAGGGGGGTACAAGATCCCTACCCCTTCTTTCAGAGATCGGGGTAATTCTATGGTGGGCAGAGTCGAACCTATCTCATCTATCTGCCACCCACATTTGAGGGTCCCTCAACATGATTGCAGATCGTTTAAGCCGCGGATTACCGACCATGGAGTGGTCTCTGCATCCGAAGATCTTCAAGCAGATAGTCCTCAGATGGGGAATACCGGAGGTGGATCTCATGGCAACCAGGTTCAACGCCAAGGTACAGAGGTTCTGCTCCCTATACAGGGAGGACAACCCCCTGGCAATAGATGCTCAGTCGATACCATGGAGGTTCGGGCTGGCTTACATCTTCCCTCCCTTTTTCATGATACTGAGGGTATTGATGAAGATCTGTCAGGATCGGGCCTCGGTAATAGCCATCATTCCGTTCTGGCCCAAAAGATCCTGGTTTACCCAGCTCATGCAGATGAGTCGGGGACAATACTGGAGACTCCCCCCGGAGCAGACCCTGGTGTCGTGGGACACACATCTCTGCCCAGATTTGCACAGATTCAACCTGACAGCCTGGAGGTTGATCAGTCCCTTCCCAGAGTAGAAGGGCTCTTTGAGGTGGTCCTGCGAACATTGTCACATTCAAGAGCGGAGTCCACTAAGAAGGCCTACTCCAGAGTGATGAGAATCTTCACCTCTTGGTGTAATTCCAACCAGGTGGCGTCTGCAGATCCGCCCCTTTCCGCCATACTACAGTTCCTTCAGGATGGACTAGACAAGGGCCTTGCTCCGGCCACTTTGAAGGTGCAGGTTTTTGCCATCTCGGCCTGTCTAAACAGGCCATATTCTCGGGATCCGCTCATCAAACGCTTCCTTAAAGGAGCCGAGAGATTGAAACCTACAATACTGAGACCCATTCCTCAATGGGATCTTTCAGTACTGCTCAATGGGTTAGCATTTCCTCCCTTTGAGCCATTAGAGGAGGTCAGGTTCAAATTTGTCACCGTAAAGACTGTTTTTCTGCTAGCTGTGACTTCAGCTAAGAGGGTTTCGGAGTTACAAGCCTTCTCGGCTCTGCATCCATATATCACCTTTTTGCAGGACCGGGTCCTCCTAAGATTCATACCCTACTTCAGACCTAAGGTGTTATCGTTTCAGAATGTTAACCAGGTAATTTCTTTACTAGTTTTATTTTCTTCCGCCTCCTCTGATGTTCCTGTCAGACTTCCTCTGGACATAGCGAGATGCCTCCAGACCTTTGTGGATAGGTCCAAGGAGTTCAGGATTGATGAGAATCTCTTCATCCTGTTTGCCGGTAAATCTAAAGACCGCAAAGCGTCTAAGGTTTCCATTAGTCGCTGGATCAGAGAAGCCATTAGGGAGTCCTTTCTGTCCCAATCTCTGAATCCTCCAGAGTTTGTTAGGGCCCATTCTACTAGGGCCGTTTCAACCTCGATGGCAGAAAGAAATCAGCTTCCCCTAGAGTTAATCTGCAAATCGGCTTCCTGGAGCTCCGAATCGACCTTTATCTCGCACTACAGGCTCGGTGCTAAGTTTGCGGAGTTTTCGCCTTTGGGCAGTCTATCCTTAATTCTGCCAGGCAGGAAGGCCCTCTCTAGGGGTTCTTCTTGTTATCTCCCCATCTGTGCTGCTGGTAGGACGTAAGGGAATCGTTAATTTCTAACGATAATTTGTTTTCCCTTAGTCCTAACAGCAGCACACAAATTTCCCTCCCTAAGTATGTATGCTTTCTGAAAACATGGTGGCTGGGGGGTAGTTCCCTTCTTTTGAGGGAGTGGGAACTTTATTATTGGTTCTTGGGCTCATTAAAAATTCCGCCGGTCCTACCAGTCCACAGGGGGCAGTTAACCCAATCTGTGCTGCTGTTAGGACTAAGGGAAAACAAATTATCGTTAGAAATTAACGATTACCTAGAATGGCATTTGTGCACAAGTTTCATCCCTACAACCGGAAACTGGATAATATCATATGTAAACATTGGCATGTATTGGAGAAGGCATATCCTATGATTGAAGAGTTCAAGAATCCTCCTTTGATATGCAATAAAAGGCATTCCAGTTATAGGGACAAACTTGTGCCCTCTGACATTGGGAGTACAAAAAACATTAAAACAAATGGTGTTAGCCTACTCAACGTAAATGCACTTTCCCATGTTTGCACTGCTCTCAATGTTCCCATATTATTAGAGGTTCAACATTTTATCATCCACATTCTGGGCGACCTTTTTCAATTGAAGGTTTTTTTAACTGCGAATCCACTAATGTGATTTATTTGATCAAATGTCCCTGTGGTCTTTTATACATTCGAGAGACCACACAAACGATCAGAGATCGTATTGGGAAACATAAATCTACTATTCGTACTAAGAATTTAATGTTACCTATTCCATTTCATTTTGAGCAGTGCAAACATGGGATAGCTCAATTGAGGTTCCAGGTATTGGAACAGGTTAAAAAACCTCGGAGAGAAGGGGACATGAAGAAACTGTTATTACGCAGAGAGGCTTATTGGATTCATATGCTGGACACTTTACACCCAAGGGGCCTTAATAGGGATTATGAGATCATGCATATTTGACATGTTATTCCTATTTATTTTTATTATTTTTCAGACATCAATTATCCATTGAGGGATCTCATACACCTGCAAATATGGTCTGTGATATTTATATGTATTTTGAAACATAGTTTGAGACATGAACCTTGTTTTTTCAGCTTCTGATATATGGATTGAAATTTTTGTTCATTTACTTACCCCTCCCACCACCTGTTGTGGGATTGGGAGGTGGTCATGACGTCATAAGGGGAGGGGTTATCCTATTATATATATATGGTTATTTTAGTAAATCTGTATCCATCTGTTGATAAAGGCATGGTTGCCGAAATGCATCCTGGATTGAGGACATCTTTTGATTTGATACAATAAAACATCAAGTATATTCAAGACACGCTGTATATATTTCATTGATTTACACGTGGAGATTACTTCCTATCCCATGCGGTGTGCAAAGAGAGTAAGTGTCGGCTGATTTCTTTTGCGAATGTATCATGTATAAGACTGGTGGGAGACGACAGGTGTTATTTACATGGGACTGCATGGTATAGAAGACTGGAGGGATAGGACAGGCATTATAATTTATGGGGGCATTACAGAGATGATTGTAACTCTAGGGGGTATGGCAGAAGGTATTATAATTACAGAGGCACTGCAGGGAACATTATAAATACAGTGGGCAGTGGTAGCGGGCTCTATAGAAGTGCCTTATAGATTTATAAGAGGTGGTCTATAGGGAGGCCTTATTAGTACTGAGGGCACTGTAGGGAGCCTTATCAACACTGGGGATACCGTATGGGCTCATAGCAGGCTTGAATAAACAGACATTGATTTTAGGTGACATGTCGCATTTAAATAATTCCTGAGGTCCCGGGAAATTAAAAACCCCAAGGAAGTGACCTCATTTTGGAAAGAGCACCCCCGTGCGAGCATTTTAAGTGGTGGAAAGGGTAGTTTTCAGCCCAAAAGGTGTCTCACAGAAAGCAGAAACACTTGTTAAAGGATTTCAAAGCATACATTTCTAAAAATGAAAAATTACTAGCAGACCCCAATTTTTTATTTTCACAAGGGGTTAAAGGAGAAAATGCACCCTAGTATGTGTTCCCCATTCAGGAAACACCCCATACGTGCTTGTAGTCTGCTGTATGGGCGCACAGCAGGGCTGTAGAGGCAAACTGCAAAATATGGATTTGGCAGGCCTGAATAAATAGACGTGGATTTTAGGTGACATGCCGCATGTAAAAAAATTCCTGAGGTCCCTAGAAATTAAAAACCACAAGAAGTGACACCATTTTGGAAAGAGCACCCCCGTACGAACATTTTAAGTGGTGGAAACGAGACCTTTGACCAAACAGGTGTATTACAGAAATTAATTTTGGGTCCTTCCCGCTCTCACTGTTTGGGGGACTTCACCAGGGAAATATTGCCCTGGTACAACTCGGGCAGGGTGCCTGCGGCTTGAGCCGGTCTGAAATAAATGCGGTCACCGGGAGCAGGCAGTGACGGCGAACTGGCCATCACTGTTCTTAGATGGCCTGTAGATTAGTAATGGCCAGTTCGCAGTGTTCGCTGACGAACCCATGCGATCTGCCATCTTTATTCCCAAGCCCGGCGATGCAGAGGTAAATCCTTACCTGCGCCTGCGCCGCAAGCTGCTCTGAAACACATGCGGTCACCGGGAGCAGGCAGTTCCGAGAACAGCCTTCTTCGGCTAGGCTTCACCGCATGTGTTTCACATCGGCTTGCGGTGCAGGCAAAGGTAAGGACTTACCTCTGCATCGCCAAGCTTGGGAATAAAGATGGCAGATCGCATGTGTTCGTCGGCGAACACTGCGAACTGGCCATCACTACTGTAGATCTAGATAACACAAACACATTGTACAGCACCATCTGTATAATGTGTACAGCCAGCTTTTTGTACCACACTTTAGTTTTTTTTGTGTGACATTGTAGGGCTTCAGAACTTAATCTGAAAGATCAACCCCCCCCCATGTGTTTATTGTAGTCCAGGATGCAGTCTGGCTTGGGAACAGTGGTTGTGGTCGTACAGCGGCAGAGGAGATGGTGTTACTGAAAATGGTGGTCAGTAAAAGGACATCCCTCTTCATCCCTATTCAATTTCTGTGAAGCCCGAACAGTCTATCAGAATTCCTGAGCTTCCCACAAACTCAAGAATTTGGGGCTGATAATCCTCAGGGGGTGGGGTCCATATGGGGTCACTCTGGGGGGTTGTCTCCACTGCTACCCTGGGGCACCTTCTAGAGGGTCCCTCATCACTGGATGATGATGATGAGGGGGTAGAGGAGTAGAGGAAAGTGGCAACCTCTTCTCCATCACTGGCCGACTCAGAATCAGAGGCAAGCATGGCGTATGCCTCTTCAGCTGAGTAAACTCGTTGGGATGGACAGGCCATTTTTATTTTATTGGGGTGTAAAGTGTGAAATATGTAAAACTTATTTAGTGTGGGGTGTGTATGAGGTGCTTTCACATGTAAAGGGGCTTGTAATACATTGGAAATTAGATTTTGGAGAAAAAAGGGAGATGCTTCTCTTCTGAAAAGAAGAAAAAAAAAATTGGAAAAAAAATAAAGTTTCTTGTGCACAAAAAAGATGTGAAAAATGAAGAGACGCGATCAGTAATGGACACTACTGATCAGTGCTCAGTGGTTTCAAAATGCACGCACGTAAAAGCGTTCGTGCTAAATGCTAAACTAACACAAACTGAAATTGATATATATTGATATATATAATATATGATATATATAATTTTTGTGTTTTCTTTTTTTTTTTTTTTACTTTTTTTTCCTGTGAAAAAAGACTTGCAGTTAGTGGTAGGTAGTTTTTTATATATATATATATATATATATCCATAAAAAGATTCAGGCAGCACTCCCTTTAGTGCAGAAATAAATGTAGGTGCCCGCGGTGGTCCCTCGATATGGGACAAATTCAGTAGAGAAGGAAACTGAACTTAGGTGGATATTTCGGCTCGATACCCTAAAACCCAAAGGGTTAAATGTAGAATTTAGGGTGACAGGAGGAATGGTTAGCTAGATACCCAGCTTACATAGCCTATACCCTGATGTTGTCTGCTCTCTATATGCAGTGAATTAAATGGAAACTACAATGATTTGCCTGATGACATAGATGGATGTTGACTTTTCTTGCCAGTGCCGGGCCGTATATAGATGGAGACGAGATAAATATGTGTAAATATGTGAGATATGGAGGCATGATACTTTTGCCCGAAAATATTACCTAAAAAAAGATGGTGGATAGGTACTCGTGATGGGGCGTGAACGATCTGTCCATACGCTGACGCAGACTCGTCTGTGTGCGGCGCCTGGACGTGATCGACCGTACGTCATCACGTTGGCCTCCACCATAGAGGTGACGTAGGAGCATTAGAAGCTGCGTGAACGGAACAGGGCTGAGTACATGCGCAGTAAGGAGTAGAGGACGCGGATGAGTGGCGTGTTTAGACACATGTAGAGACGCCTTCTCCACAAACCTTCTCCACAAACTCTCTCGGCTCTCCACCAGGCTTAAGGCAAGGTAATACAGTCAAGAATTTTTTTAAAAACTGCACGGTTCACTTTATTATATACACTTTATCTACACATATTTTGATGAATTACTATTGAATGTAACACTGATGTACTGCTACTGAAGTTGATATGCACGGCAATATATGGAGTTAATTATATGAATTGTAGTCCACCCAGTAATGGGAGTGCACTAGTACTCTATTGGCTGATAATGGATTGTGTCATGCTGTAGAGTTGTATTTATTTTTGCACTATGCACTTTTTTGTTCACTTGACTTGAAAATGGTCCTGTGAGAGGACCGAAACGTTGTCTGACATGTGTGAATAAAATTCACTTTTTTACTTAAAGGAGTGCTGCGGACTTTCCTTCTCTATATATATATATATATATATATATATATATATATATATAAAACTACCTACCACTAACTGCAAGTCTTTTTTCACAGGAAAAAAAAGTAAAAAAAAAAAAAGAAAACACAAAAATGTGCTGACATAAAATCACTACAGTACTTGGTGGTTTCAAAATGTACGCACGCAGATGGTGTGTTCGTGCAAAATGCTAAAAGGACACTAAGCCTGCATTTGTGGGAGGGGCGGAGGACCTTTATATCCCCCAGGCACCACACACCGATGCACGTGCGTTTCCGGTGCATGTGACGATTCTGCTGTACGGCATCGGTACGGGCTAGCAGGTCTAAGGGTAAGCAGAGTTTACTTTGTCGTAAACCGGTCCTGCCACCTTCATTGTAAGTATGGGTTTGTTTTACCTCCTTCCCCTTTCCCCTCGTTTGCAGCTGTAAATCCTGGGCCGGGTGCAGTACAGTCTGGGGGACTTTGGACGCCGGCGGAGTTGTTTCCTCGTCAGCCGGACTATTCCCGAGATATTGCGGGATCTACTCTGCTGCGTTCATCGCTAAGTGAGTCAGGGCTATGGTCAGAGTTTTGTGTTGACTCATCAGTTTTCATTTATCTTCTAGGATCTCCAAGTTCTTATTACTTTCCAGCCAGCCCAATCAGCTTCGCATCATTCTGCGCCGGGTCCTGTGTAGTTTCACAATATATTTTCTACAGCGGCGTACTGACATATGTGGTGCGGGATCCCTATGTGCGGCGTATCAAGAAGTATAGTGTGTCCAGCGGGGGCATGTGGGGTACGGTATATAATGGGGATAGTGTGTTAAGATTGGTGATGGGCGCAAATATTAGTGTTGTGAATGTTGGTCGCGAGTGTCGGCACTTTGGGGGCTTGCGAGTATTGGAATGTGGTGTTGTCTCCCTTCTTGCTTGGGGGCCAATGGGAGGGCTGCGGTGTCTTTGTCTGAGCTTGGTGGCGTCCCTGGCAACCAATAGAAAAAATGCCTACCCCTATTTAAGAACCTTATGTTATTTGTTTCCTCTAGGTGTATGTTGCACTGGCGCACGTTATACGTTAAACTTTGCTGGCTACGTCTTTCAGGTTATGCTGCCGAAAAGCACTCCGTTGCCTGTCATGTTCATCGGGCTCGCGTTGCTAAGTTAATATTTGCCTGTCACGTTTTTCAGGCTCACATAGTTTAAATTAAACTTTTATTTCCCTCGTTCTTCAGGCCTTTCGTGTTTTTAGTTAATTTTTTGGCCTGTCACGTTCTTCAAGCTTACGTTGTCTTAAATTGTCTACATCGCCTGTTTTTTTTAAGGCTTACGTTGGTTAATTTTATTGTCTGTAATGTTCTTCAGGCTTACGTTGTTTTAATTCATACCTTGCCTGTCTCATTTTTTCAGGCTTACGTCTTTTTTCATTAATTCATTGCCAGGATCACTTGCTTCAATCTATCTTTTCACTGGGTTATTTTTGCCCTTTCATGTTCTTCCAGGGTAGTCTCCTTGGGTTTTTACCCTAATACTTTCTTCAGGCACTCTTGTTTTCACCCCGGTCTTTTGTTTTGCCCACCACCCGGTTACTGCTGTCCGTGTCAGGTTTCATGAGGGGTCACTTGTCATGGCCATTCGGCTGGTGCTCATCGCATATTTAAAAAATAAAATAAAATAAAAAATATACGCTATCCTTTCTATCAACTTACGGTCATTTCATTTCTTCATCTGGTTGTTTTTCTTTAGGTTCAAGTTCTCTCATTTCATCCACACTTTTTCCAGCTCTGAGGCTTATGTAAAAAAAAAAAAAAAAAATATTAAAAAATGTTTTTTTTTTCTAAAACAAAAGACGGGGGAGGGGGGGCTATTTTCACTTTCACCAGGCCAGCGGCCCGTCCTTCTCTTGCCGTCGCTTTTCTCATCTTTTCTTCTTTTCGCTTGCACCTTTGGCCGAGTCAGTCACAATCTTACGCCGTCGGCTTGCTTCCTACACTATCAGGATCACGTTTTTCCTTTTCAGTTCTGCTACTGTTCTTCGGTGCTCAGTTTTTCAGGCTCTTTTTCTATTCTAATACCTGCTTCATTCCACAGCCAACCATGTTGCACTCCTCAGATATTGAAGACATGCTGTCGATCGCTGAATCCGCAGACGCGGATCACGCCAGCAACACCTCCTTTTGGAGCTGGACAATTCCCAAGCTAATCGCTGAGCTGAATAGAAGAGGGATTCGTCATTCTGCATCTGCCAGGAAGACTGAATTGTATAGGCTTTTGGTCTCTGACTCACCCGCTGAACAAGTTTCCATATCAACTATTCAACTTTAACTCGCGCAGTTACATCTCTCGCCAGAACATCCTGCTGCCAGTTAGAGATGTTGCGAACACAAAATTTTCCGTTTGCAAACGGCGAACGCGAATTTCTACAAATGTTCGCGAACGTGCGAACCGGGCGAACAGCCATTGACTTCTATAGGCAGGCAAATTTGTGATGGTGATAGTGATGGAAAAGTTGTTTCAAGGGGACTAACACCTGGACTGTGGCATGCCTGAGGGGGATCCATGGCAAAACTCCCATGGAAAATTACATAGTTGACGCAGAGTTGGATTTTAATCCATAAAGGGCATAAATCACCTAACAATCCAATTATTTTTTTTGAACAACGTGGTTTAAAACATCCAGTGTGTGTGTATACGATCAGGTATGATGTTGTATCGATCAGGTAGTGTAAGGGTTACGCCCGCTTCACAGACATTGACAGACCAAACTCCCCTTTTAATGCACCGCAAACAGTCCATTTGCCCAACCGCAAACTTCCCATTGGCACAAGGTTGGATACCAAGCTAGCCATGTCCCGTTGATGTCATTGAAGGTTTCTTCCTCCACCCAGCCACGTACAACACTAAGGGTCCCAGAAAGGTGAATTGAATTGATTTTTCGAATGGGGAGATGGTTAAAAAAAAGCTGGCTCCCTCCCCTTTGTTTGAATCCACGGTCACTGCGTCTGTGCCGTGCAATTTACTGTCCCACCCGATATGAGTGCTATTTTCTATAGTTCTCTCTTCTCATCAGTTTAATCTGTTACGTCCCCAATCTGGGGTCCATTTATTAAATGGATTTTTCGAACGGGGAGATGGTTAAAAAAACGCTGGCTCCCTCCCCTTTGTTTGAATCCACGTCACGGTCACTGCGTCTGCGCCGTGCAATTTACTGTCACACCCGATATGAGTGCTATTTTCTGTAGTACTATTCTCATCAGTTTAATCCCTGTTACGTCCCATATCAGGGTGGGATTGCCTTTTGTGAAAAAAAATTTAGGCCGGGTACCTTCGACTGCCTTCACAGTGACAGACCAAACTCTGATACACCAAACTGAATTGAATTTAGGAACCGGGAAATGGAAAAAGCAGCTTGGTCGGTCCTCTTACTCCCAAGTTGGGGCACTGCGCGTGCACGGAGCAATGTGCTGTGACACCCTATATGAGTGGTGTCTTAACTAGTACTATTCCTATCAGTTTAATCCCTGTTATGTCCCCTATCCAGGGACGTGTGTCGAATTGATTAACCATTGTCGAATTAAAAAACCATTGCGACATCCTGGAATAATTTAGTTCTGAGCTTTGTACTTGATTTGTATCGGAATTGTTGGGGATTTTTTTTAATTGTCTGCATTATTTCTAATAAACTATTAAGAGACTTTATTATGATTTTTTTATTTTATGTATTAAAAACCCACCCATACAACTTTAAAAATAAAAAATTGTTTGTTTTTCTATGAAAAAACATCCAGCCATCCCGATCGCTTTTGGTCTAATCATAATAAAGCAACGGCCTTATCATCTGGGGTGTGGCAACATTGCCAACACACTCATAGAGGTGATGATCGCTTCATTGTGATACGCAAGCCCCTTCACCACAACAAGGTAATGATCACGAAAGGGGAATTGACACTTGTATGTGCCTTTTTTTTGTTTTGTTTTTGCAGCCACAGTGCAGCACCAGAAAAATTAGGCATGTACACATGCCTGAAAAACAATGTTATTGTTGCAGCCGCTGTTGTAGCAGCGGCCATAAAAATTGATGTTTTCAAGGCAGAAAGGTGACTAAAACATTGCGGCTTCAACCCTAGTTGGTGGCGGAGAATTCACGAATGTCATCCGGTATGCAGACATTAAATACAGCAGCGTGGGGACCATTTTGAGGCCAAGGCATGTCAGGCCTTTTGTTAGTTAAACGTATCCCCTACTGTCAGTCCCTTCGGGATCCATGCCTCATTCATCTTAATGAAGGTGAGGTAATCAACACTTTTTTGACCGAGGCGACTTCTTTTGTCAGTGACAATGCCTCCTGCCGCACTGAAGGTCCTTTCTGACAGGACACTTGAAGCGGGGCAGGCCAGAAGTTCTATCGCAAACTGGGATAGCTCAGGCCACAGGTCAAGCCTGCACACCCAGTAGTCAAGGGATTTATCGCTCCTCAGAGTGTCGATATCTGCAGTTAGGGTGAGGTAGTCTGCTACCTGTCGGTCGAGTCGTTCTCTAAGACTGGATCCCGAAGGGCTGTGGTGATGTGTAGGACTGAAAAAGCTTTGCATGTCCTCCATCAACAACACATCTGTAAAGCGTCCTGTCCTTGCCGCCGTGGTCATGGTTGGAGGAGGATTACTTTGACCTCTTCCCCAGTTAAATTCCCGTTGTGCTGTGACATCCCCCTTATAAGCTGTGTAAAGAATATTTTTTAGTTTGGTTTTGAACTGCTGCATCCTTTCTGACTTCTGGTAATTTGGTAACATTTCCGCCACTTTCTGCTTATACCGGGGGTCTAGTAGCGTGGCCACCCAGTACAGGTCGTTCTCCCTCATCCTTTTTATACGAGGGTCCCTCAACAGGCATGACAGCATGAAAGACCCCATTTGCACAAGGTTGGATGCCGAGCTACTCATTTCCCGTTCCTCCTCCTCACTGATGTCATTGACGGTCTGTTCTTCCCCCCAGCCACGTACAAGACCACGGGTCCCAGATAGGTGACAACAACGAGCACCCTGGGATGCCTGCTGTGGTTGGTCTTCCTCCTCCTCAAAGCCACATTCCTCCTCTGACTCCTCTTCCTCATACTCCTCTTGCAGTGTTGCCGCAGGTCCGGCAAGCGATGATGACAAGGCTGTTTCTGGTGGTGATGGTGACCACAACTCTTCCTCTTCACGCTCATCTACAGCCTGATCCAGCACTCTTCGCAGGGCACGCTCCAGGAAGAAAACAAATGGGATGAGGTCGCTGATGGTGCCTTCGGTGCGACTGACTAGGTTTGTCACCTCCTCAAAAGGACGCATGAGCCTACAGGCATTGCGCATGAGCGTCCAGTAACGTGGCAAAAAAATTCCCAGCTCCGCAGAGGCTGTCCTAGCACCCCGGTCATACAAATACTCGTTGATGGCTTTTTCTTGTTGGAGAAGGCGGTCGAACATTAGGAGTGTTGAATTCCAACGTGTCGGGCTGTCGCAAATCAAGCGCCTCACTGGCATGTTGTTTCGGCGCTGAATGTCTGAAAAGTGCGCCATGGCCGTGTAGGAACGCCTGAAATGGCCACACACCTTCCTGGCCTGCTTGAGGACGTCCTGTAAGCCTGGGTACTTAGACACAAAGCGTTGTACGATGAGATTCAACACATGTGCCATACACGGCACATGTGACAACTTGCCCAAATTCAATGCCGCCAACAAATTGCTTCCATTGTCACACACAACTTTGCCGATCTCCAGTTGGTGCGGGGTCATCCACTGATCCACCTGTGCGTTCAGGGCAGACAGGAGTGCTGGTCCGGTGTGGCTCTCTGCTTTAAGGCAAGTCAACCCCAAGACAGCGTGACACTGTCGTATCCGGGATGTGGAATAGCCCCTGGGGAGCTGGGGGGGTTGAGTTGATGTGCAGCCAGACGCCGCAGCAGAAGAGGACTCAGCCGAGGAGGTTATGGAAGAGGATGGAGTAGGAGGAGTAGAGGAGGTGGCAGTAGGCCTGCCTGCAAGTCGTGGCGGTGTCACCAACTCCGCTGCAGAGCCACGCATTCCATGCTTGGCAGCCGTCAGCAGGTTGACCCAATGCGCAGTGTAGGTGCTATACCTGCCCTGACCGTGGTATCAGTGGTCAGATGGACCCTTGCCCCAACACTGTATGCCAGAGATGCCATGACTTCCTTTTCAATCACCGAGTAGAGGTTTGGGATTGCCTTATTAGAAAAAAAAATTTGTCCGGGTACCTTCCACTGTGGTGTCCGAATAGCGATACATTTTTTGAAGGCCTCAGACTCCACCAGCTGGTATGGTAAAAGCTGGCGGGCTAAGAGTTCCGTCAAGCCAGCTGTCAGACGCCGGGCAAGGGGATGACTCTGTGACATTGGCTTCTTACGCTCAAACATTTCCTTTACAGACACCTGACTGTGGGCAAATGAGATCTAACTGCTCAAGGTGAGAGGCGGAGTGGCGGGTGGTTGAGAGGGGGCAAGGAGGACAGCAGTGGTTGACGTGGCTGAAGATGCTGGACCAGGAGGAGGATGGTGGCTTTGAGCTTGTGTGCTGCTTCTACTCGTCATCATTTGTTGATCCCATAGGCGTTTGTGATGTGCGATCATGTGCCTTCGCAATGCAGTTGTACCTAGGTGGGTGTTGGATTTCCCACGACTCAGTTTCTTTTGGCACAGGTTGCAAATGGCATCGCTGTTGTCAGAGGCAGACACACCAAAAAAATGCCACACTGCTGAGCTTTGCAATTACAGCATTCTGGTGGTGGCAACAACATGCGTTAATTGGCTTGCTGTCTGTCTGACTGTACCACTAGCTCCTTGCGACGACCTCCCCCTGCTTCCAACTCGTCTCCTCCTTCTCTCTGTCTCCCCTTCTGAACTTTCCCCCTCTTCTTCTTCTCTTCGAGCAGGCACCCACGTGACATCCACGGACACATCGTCATAATCAACCACTTCACTTGTATCTGACACCTCAGCAAAGGAAGCAGCAGCGGGTACAACATCATCATCATCACACTGTACGTCCATGCGTGTAATGCTGCCTGACTGAGACATATCCCTGTTATCTACATCCCCTGGCAATAATGGTTGCGCATCACTAATTTCATCCAACTGATGTGTAAATAACTCCTCTGAGGGATCAAGTGAAGCGGCTGTGGTGGCTGTGGTGGTGGTGGTGGCGGCGGGCGGGAGAGTGGTGACCAAAGCTGAGCTGGAGGAGGATGGTGCGTCAAGGTTCTTAGCGGAAGCTGTTGAAGATTGGGTGTCCTGTGTAAGCCAGTCAACTATTTTCTCTGAATTTTTTTGGGTTCAGGGTAAGTGGCATCTGAACACTCGGCATTATTCCAGGGCCAGTGGAAATCACAGCACCGCGAACACAACGGCCCCTGCGGCGTGGCCTGCCTCTGCCTGTCATATTTTATTAGATAAGTGTTACTATGCGTGCAAGGTACTGTGCCACCCTATATAAGTAGTGGGCAGTGGACACAATACAGTATGTGTGGGGGCCTGACACACACGGGCTTGCAAATGTGATTAGATCACAGTTAAATTTTTAATATAATTTTTCTTTATCTGAAAGGTATTTGAGTGAATGACACCCTGTAACGGTATGAGTGCAGGCCTAGCCAGCCACTAGCCAGTGGACACAATACAGTATGTGTGGGCGCCTGACACACACGGGCTTGCAAATGTGATTAGATCACAGTTAAATTTTTAATAGATTTTTTTTTCTGAAAGGTATTTGAGTAAATGACACCCTGTAACGGTATGAGTGCAAGCCTAGCCAGCCACTAGCCAGTGGCCACAATACAGTATGTATGGGCGCCTGACACACACGGGCTTGAAAATCTGATTAGATCGCAGTTAAATTTTAAATATAATTTTTTTTCTGCAAGGTATTTGAGTGAATGACACCCTGTAACGGTATGAGTGCAGGCCTAGCCAGCGGCCACAATACAGTATGTGTGGGCGCCTGACACACACAGGCTTGCAAATGTGATTATGAAAGAAAGAAAAATATTAAATAGATTTTTTTTTTATCTGCAAGGAATTTTCTGTCACACCCTGTATGAATGGTGTGCACTGTGCACACAGTGCTGTCTATGACTGAGCCTGCAGCCTCTCACACACGGGCAGCCAGGCAACTGCAATATATACAGGTCCTTCTAAAAAAAAATTGCATATTGTGATAAAGTTCATTATTTTCTGTAATGTACTAATAAACATTAGACTTTCATATATTTTAGATTCATTACACACAACTGAAGTAGTTCAAGCCTTTTATTGTTTTAATATTGATGATTTTGGCATACAGCTCATGAAAACCCCAAATTCCTATCTAAAAAAATTAGCATATCATGAAAAGGTTCTCGAAACGAGCTATTAACCTAATCATCTGAATCAACTAATTAACTCTAAACACCTGCAAAAGATTCCGGAGGCTTTTAAAAACTCCCAGCCTGGTTCATTACTCAAAACCGCAATCATGGGTAAGACTGCCGACCTGACTGCTGTCCAGAAGGCCATCATTGACACCCTCAAGCAAGAGGGTAAGACACAGAAAGAAATTTCTGAATGAATAGGCTGTTCCCAGAGTGCTGTATCAAGGCACCTCAGTGGGAAGTCTGTGGGAAGGAAAAAGTGTGGCAGAAAACGCTGCACAACGAGAAGAGGTGACCGGACCCTGAGGAAGATTGTGGAGAAGGACCGATTCCAGACCTTGGGGGACCTGCGGAAGCAGTGGACTGAGTCTGGAGTAGAAACATCCAGAGCCACCGTGTACAGGCGTGTGCAGGAAATTGGCTACAGGTGCCGCATTCCCCAGGTCAAGCCACTTTTGAACCAAAAACAGCGGCAGAAGCGCCTGACCTGGGCTACAGAGAAGCAGCACTGGACTGTTGCTCAGTGGTCCAAAGTACTTTTTTCGGATGAAAGCTAATTTTGCATGTCATTTGGAAATCAAGGTGCCAGAGTCTGGAGGAAGACTGGGGAGAGGGAAATGCCAAAATGCCTGAAGTCCAGTGTCAAGTACCCACAGTCAGTGATGGTCTGGGGTGCCATGTCAGCTGCTGGTGTTGGTCCACTGTGTTTTATCAAGGGCAGGGTCAATGCAGCTAGCTATCAGGAGATTTTGGAGCACTTCATGCTTCCATCTGCTGAAAAGCTTTATGGAGATGAAGATTTCATTTTTCAGCACGACCTGGCACCTGCTCACAGTGCCAAAACCACTGGTAAATGGTTTACTGACCATGGTATTACTGTACTCAACTGGCCTGCCAACTCTCCTGACCTGAACCCCATAGAGAATCTGTGGGATATTGGGAAGAGAAAGTTGAGAGATGCAAGACCCAACACTCTGGATGAGCTTAAGGCCGCTATCGAAGCATCCTGGGCCTCCATAACACCTCAGCAGTGCCACAGGCTGATTGCCTCCATGCCACGCCGCATTGAAGCAGTCATTTCTGCAAAAGGATTCCCGACAAAGTATTGAGTGCATAACTGAACATAATTATTTGAAGGTTGACTTTTTTTTGTATTAAAAACACTTTTCTTTTATTGGTCGGATGAAATATGCAATTTTTTTTAGATAGGAATTTGGGGTTTTCATGAGCTGTATGCCAAAATCATCAATATTAAAACAATAAAAGGCTTGAACTACTTCAGTTGGTGTGTAATGAATCTAAAATATATGAAAGTCTAATGTTTATCAGTACATTACAGAAAATAATGAACTTTATCACAATATGCTAATTTTTTTAGAAGGACCTGTATATATGAAAGAAAAAAAAAAGCAGACTGATGTACCAGACCTGAAAAGGGCTTTTTGGGGTGCTGTCTGGACGCTGTCCTTACAGCAGATGAGTCTGTGGACACAGAACAATGCCCTAGCTAACGCTTTCCCTATTGAATCAGCAGCAGCAGTACTGTCCCTCCTCTCTCTGTGAATGCAGTTTCCGAATGAATCTAAAATGGATGCTGTCCAGGAGGTGGGAGGGTCTGCTGCTGATTGGCTGGAATGTGTCTGCTGACTGTGAGGTAGAGGGTCAAAGTTTACTCAATGATGATGTATAGGGGGCGGACCGAACACCGCATATGTTCACCCGCAGCGGCGAACGCGAACAAGCTATGTTCGCCGGGAACTATTCGCCGGCGAACTATTCGGGACATCACTACTGCCAGTATGAAAGTAGCCAAAAATAAATGTAGTATTGCATTTGATATTAATGAGCTATTATCTATGTAGGTCACATAGGTCTTCTCAATTTTAATTGATATGACTTAATTACAAATGAGGTATTAGAAGGTATTTACACCAAATTTGGAAATAAATTTGGATTTTACAAAATACCTCAGCCCGCAAGCCCAAGGGTCCTCATTCTCTTGTGAGTCCCTAATCTAATCTAAACTAACAACAGAGGATCTAGCTAAACTAAGAATATTGAAATTTAGATCAAATTTAGAACCAGATTCCAGCTGAAATCAACGTCTACCACGGATGGCGTCCAACTGCCACGACAATTCCCCCACAGGACTGCAAAAGTAGTCTGCATAGAGTTCCCGAACAGCTAGTCCAGCAGTTCCAGGGTGTCCAGGCCGACTGAGGTCTAAAATGACAGGAGATGTCATATTTAGGGCCAATTCTGCATCAGTGGAGGCATTGTGAATCCTGGTGAAGTTGTGTAGCAGTACACAAGCCTTTATCTCCAGGGTGGCATTGTCCAGATTCATCTGTATGGATGACAGGAATACTCTCCACTTTGTGGACAGTATTCCGAAAGTGCACTCCACATACCGAATGGCACGAGTCAATCGATAGTTGAAGATGTGCTTCCGGTCATCCAGATCGCATCTAGGTGGGGTGCCAATGCGAATACTTTGTCTGCCACGATCACAAATGGAGCTGCCATCGATAGTATGTCTAGTTCGGTTTCCAATTTACAAAATAGGCTTCTCGCAATAGAAGCCAGGGATCCGGTCCCCTACCATCCAACGTCACCCATCCCAGGCCCTTCCACTCCTCGCTCTCTCTCTCCAGGTAGGGTCTCCTGCACTCCAGATATAGCCCCGTCGCATTTTGTTTCTGACAATATTAAGGAGGACATTTTGGCAGGTAAAGATGTCAATCTCACATCAATTCTCATTGCCACCCATGACTCACTTGATAATAAAACCATTGCTTGCAGCGATGTCTCCATCGTCCTCAAATCTAGAGGTGCTCGGCTTAACAAGAAGCTCACTATCCCAGAGTTTGTGTTGGCGTTTTGCATTTTTAGGGATATAATTTGTTCTGTGCAGCCCAGTAGACGTCAGGAGTTAGATATTTATACAGGGTGATGGATCTGAGTCATAAATATGGTGGGTTCACATTTTACGATCATAGTTGTTCTTTCTCCGCTAAAGCTGCCACCGCTTTTGCCCAGTTTCAGCATGTTACTAACTGGGCTGTTATGGACGTGGGGTTGTTTTGCAGGCACATTGCAGGGCTCAAGGCCCCTGCATGTGCCACCTGTCAATCTGTTCTCCATTCTTCCGAATGGTGTCCTAACATGGTTCCTACCTCCCAGAGTAGATTTTTTCCGGCCCCTCCTGCCCTGCCCAAAACTTAGGCAAAACTCAGGTTTGCAATAATTACAATCTTTGTGTTTGTAACTATATTAAGTGTAGGGCCCTTCATGTCTGCTCTGTTTGTTTCAGGGCACATCCTCAGTCCGCTTGTCCGTAAAGGTCATCCAGGAGCACCTGACTAGCTGGGGTTAACGTGAATTTGTTAGCTTCCTTCCTATCAGAACATCATGATGCTAATTTTGTTCAGTTTCTAGTTTCGGGGTTCAGGGAATGCTTTCACACTGGATTGGTAGCTCTCCCTCAATCCACCTGGGAAGGTCCCAACCTCCTTTCCGCGGTCAGTGACCCAGGTTAAGTTGAGTTACTAATCCAGTCTGAATTACAAAAGGGCTTCTTGTTAGGGCCTTTTTCTACACCCCTTTTGATTTTTGGAGAGTTAGCTTCATCGGGCTTGTAAGTAAGAAATTTTCTAATAAAAAACCTTTAATTTACGATCTTTCTGCGCCTCATGCCTCCGGTATTTCAAGCATTAATTACCTTATTCCTTCAGAAGAATTCTCTATGCAATAGTCATCTATTGACAAGGCTATCCATCATTCAGGCAGGTAGGGGGTCATGGTTGGCTAAAGCCGATATTGCCGATGCTTTCAATCCACCCACAGTTATGGAAGTTTTACGGGATCAAATGGTCGAGTCTGTATTACTTCGCTAATCATTTAACTTTTGGGTCCAAAAGAAGCCTGTGGCTTTTCGATCAATTTGCTCAGGCCCTCCACTGGATTCTGGTTAACCATGCCGGCTGCCCTATGGTTATCCATTATCTGGACGATTTCTTATTAATAGCGCCACCTAGTCATAATCTCGACAAGTTGCACAGTCTCTTACAGATTTTCTCCGCTTTAAATGTTCCAGTTGCTCCGTCAAAGGTCGAAGGCCCTTCCTCCTTGGTAACCTTTCTAGGCATTGTGTTAGATACCCAAAAAATGCAAGCTAGGTTACCAGAAGATAAGTTGTTGAAAGTCAAAGAAACTATAGCTAAATTGGTAACCTCCAGGACTTTAACCGTTAGAGCTGCAATCATTGTTAGGGATGCTGAATTTCGCTACCAAGGTTATCCCTTAAAGAGGACCTTTCACTAGTTTAAAAACTAAAAAATAACTATATCTGTGGGCAGAGCGGCGCCCAGGGGGTCCCCCTGCACTTACTAGTATGTCTGGGCGCCACTCCGTTCGCCTGGTATAGGCTCCGGTGTCTGCAGCTCCCTCTGTTATACTGGGCGGAGTTTTTGTATTAGGGTTGTCCCTTGCTGCAGCGCTGGCCAATCGTAACGCACAGCTCATAGCCTGGGAGTCACAGTAGCTTGCATTTAAAACAGTAAAACAATTTTGCCTCTGTAATATAATTGCAGTTGCCTGCTAGCGTGTGTCAGGCCCACAGCGTGTACTGTGCCCACTACTGCCAGTGCCCAACACTCATATCTGGTGGCACAGTAGCTTGCACGCATAGTACCACTAATCCAAAAAAAAATGACAGGCAGAGGCAGGCCACCCAGCAGGGGCAGTCGCGGTCGTGATGCTGTGATTTCCTTTGGCCCTAGAACCACCAACACTAGCACCACAGCTGCTTCACTTGATATGTCAGCTGAGTTATTTACACATCAGTTGGAAGAAATGAGTGATGCGCAACCATTATTGCCAGAGGATGTAGATTACAGGGATATGTCTCAGTCAGGCAGCATTACACACATGGACGTACGGTGTGATGATGATGATGATGTTGTACCCGCTGCTGCTTCCTTTGCCGAGTTGTCAGATACAAGTGAAGCGGTTGATGATGACGATGTGTCCGTGGATGTCACGTGGGTGCCCGCTCGAAGAGAAGAAGAACAGGGGGAAAGTTCAGATGGGGAGACAGAGAGGAGGAGGAGACGAGTTGGAAGCAGGGGGAGGTCGTCGCAAGGAGCTAGTGGCACAGTCAGACAGCATGTATCGGCACCCAGACAGCACTCCAATCAACGCCTGCTGTTGCCACCACCAGAATGCTGTCATTATAGCATTTTTTTGTGTGTCTGCCTCTGATAACAGCGATGCCATTTGCAACCTGTGCCAAAAGAAACGTGGGAAGTCCAACACCCACCTTGGTACAACTGCTTTGCGAAGGCACATGATCTCACATCACAAACGCCTATGGGAGCAACACATGATGACGAGTACAAGCAGCACACAAACTCAAAGCCACCATCCTCCTCCTGGTCCAGCATCTTCAGCCACGTCAACCACTGCTGTCCTCCTTGCCCCCTCTCAACCACCCGCCACTCGCCTTGAGCAGTTCCTGCTCATCTGCCCACAGTCAGGTGTCTGTCAAGGAAATGTTTGAGCGTAAGAAGCCAATGTCACAGTCACCCCCTTGCCCGGTGTCTGACAGCTGTCTTGTCGGAACTCTTAGCCCGCCAGCTTTTACCATACAAGCTGGTGGAGTCTGAGGCCTTCAAAAAATTTGTAGCTATTGGGACACCACAGTGGAAGGTACCCGGACGATTTTTTTTTTCACAAATCCCACAATCCCCAACCCCCAACCTGTACTCTATTGTGGAAAAGGAAGTCATGGTATGTCTGGCACACAGTGTTGGGGCAAGGGTCCATTTGACCACTGATACCTGGTCTGCAAAGCACTGTCAGGGCAGGTCTATCATGTACACTCCGCATTGGGTAAACCTGCTGACGGCTGCCAAGCATGCAATGCGTGGCTCTGCAGAGGATTTTGTGACACCGCCACGACTTGCAGGCAGGCCTACTGCTACCTCCTCTACTCCATCCTCTTCGCTAACCTCCTCGGCTGAGTCCTCTTCTGCTGCTGCGTCTTGCTCCACATCAATTGCACCCCTCCAGCTCCCCAGGGGCCATTCCACGACAGTGTCACGCCGTCTTGGGGTTGACTTGCCTGAAAGCAGAGAGTCACACCGGACCAGCGCTCCTGTCCGCCCTGAACGTACAGGTGGATCAGTGGTCGACTCCGCACCAACTGGAGATCGGCAAAGTGGTGTGTGACAACGGAAGCAATTTGTTGGCGGCATTGAATTTGGGCAAGTTGACACATGTGCCGTGCATGGCACATGTGTCGAATCTGATCGTACAACGCTTTGTGCATAAGTACCCAGGCTTACAGGAACGTCCTCAAGCATGCCAGGAAGGTGTGTGGCCATTTCAGGCGTTCCTACACAGCCATGGCGCTCTTTTCAGATATTTAGCAGCGAAACAACATGCCAGTGAGACGCTTGATTTGCGACAGCCCGACACATTGGAATTCAACTCTCCTAATGTTCGACCGTCTGCTCCAACAAGAAAAAGCAGTCAACGAGTATTTGTATGACCAGCGTGCTAGGACAGCCTCTGCAGAGCTGGGTATTTTTTGGCCGCATTACTGAACGCTCATGCACAATGGCTGTAGGCTCATGCGCCCTTTTGCGGAGGTGACAAACCTGGTCAGTCAAACCCAAGGCAACATCATCGACCTCATCCCAATATGCGCTTTTTCTGGAGCGTGCCCTGCGAAGAGTGCTGGATCAGGCCGTAGATGAGCATGAATAGGAAGAGTTGTGGTCACCATCACCACCAGAAGCAGCCTTGTCGTCGTCGATTGCTGCGGCAACGCAGAGAGAGGAGTCTGAAGAAGAGGAGTCAGAGGAGGAAGGTGGCTTTGAGGAGGTGGAAGACCAACCACAGCAGGGGGCTTGTTGTCACCTTTCGGGGACCCTTGGTGTTGTACGTGGCTGGGTGGAGGAAGAGATCTTCAATGACGTCAGTGAGGACAAGGAACGGGACATGGCTAGCTTGGTATCCAACCTTGTGCAAATGCAGAGTTTGTGATTGTGCAAATGGACTGTTTGCGGTGCGGTAAACGGGGAGTTTGGTCTGTCATTGTGAGGCGGGCGTAACCCTTACACTACCTGATCGATACAACATCATACCTGATGTTTTAAAGCACGTTATTCCAAACAATTTAGGAATGTTAAGTGATTTATGCCCTTTATGGATTAAAACCCGACTCGGCATCAACTACGTAATTTTCCATGGGAGTTTTGCCATGGATCTCCCTCCGGCATGCCACAGTCCAGGTGTTAGTCCCCTTGAAACAACTTTTCCATCACTATTGTGGCCAGAAAGAGTCCCTGTGGGTTTAAAAATTCGCCTGCCTATTGAAATCTATGGCGGTTCGCCCGTTCTCGAACATTCGCGGAAATTCACGATCACCGTTCGCGAAAGGAAAATTTTATGTTAGCGACATCTCCTAGATCAGGCATGCTGAACCTGCGGCCCTCCAGCTGTTGTAAAACTACCACAATGCCCTCCTGTAGGCTGATAGCTGTACGCTGTTCGGGCATGCTGGGAGTTGTAGTTTTGCAACAGCTGGAGGGCCGCAGGTTGAGCATGCCTGACCTAGACAATGAGGCTTCTGCTGATCTTGTTATGTGGGACTTCTTGTCTGGTTGTAATGGGGTTTCCTTATTCGTGCCACAATGGAGTCAGGAATCTCCCACTGACTTTTCCGATGCAGCCGCAGCCGGTGGGTTTGCGGCGATTTTCGGCAGACATTGGTTTGCCGGTCATTGGCCGCCTAAACTCGCTTAGTTAAAAGAGTCTTTAAAATTCTCCCCGTTGCTCGAAATCTATCCTATAGTCGCTGCTGCGCTAGTTTGGGGTAGGCATTGGGAAAACTCTTAAGTTGCCTTCATCACCAAAGGCAGGTCTAAATCTCCACAAATCATGCAATTTGTATGCAAGCTGGTTTGGCTCACCCTACATTTCAATTTCCACTTTTCTTGTCCACATATTCAGGGATTTCAAAATATAGCAGCGGACGCTTTGTAATGTTTCAATTTCCTCTTTTTTTTCAGGCGATGCCAGAAGCAGACCAAACAGGAGTTTCCCCACCAGCAGCCAGGGAATTGATGATGGATTAAGAAGGCATTTCTCGGCAGCCAAGTCTCTCATCCTTAAGTCACTTTCAGTCAATACTGCTAGCAATTACAAAACCGGTCAGAATATTTTTAAGCAACTTCCTCGAAGCAATGTCAACCTCACCTCGTATATTATGGCTTTCCTGGCCTTCTCCCACAGGGAGCTCCATCTGTCATATAACACGATCAAGCTTTATTAGGCAGGGGTTCAATATTAGCACATCTTAGAACATCCGGGCTGCGGTTAGTTTTTTGCTTAGCAAGCGGTCAAAGCCACTTTAAGGGGCATTCAGAAAAGCTCACGAGTCCAGGTCCGAGTAGACAGCCGGTGTCCGAGGACCTGTTCAGAGAACTTTCAAATTCACTAGATGGCAATCCTTTTGGGCACTATATCAGTACAATTATCAAAGCCGCCATGTTCCTAAGCTTTTATAGTTTCTTAAGACCCGGGGAATTCACTAGCATTGCACCTAGGGTTAAAAGTTTGGCTTTAGGCCAATTAGTCTGGCACACTGATCATTTTACGCTGTATCTTTTCTCCAACAAAACCTCCGCCAACTAAGGTAAATTAGTAGGGCCACCAACTAAGGTGAATTATTTCCTGATTTTTAATAAATGGTGCCCTGTTAAGGTCCTAAAGCACTTACTGTCAGATCTGGATGGCTCATCTCCAGCTACCCCATTGCTGCCATTTAATAACCGCCCTCTCACATCTTCACAATTTATCATTCATAGTCACTCCTTAGCTTCTGGTATATCAGGACACTCTTTCCATATCGGAGCAGCATCCTTCACACTCGCGTTTTGTGCGGATCCGTTCAGATAATACAACCGTCTGCATCCGTTCAGAACGGATCCATTTGTATTATCTTTAACATAGCCAAGACGGATCCATCTTGAACACCATTGAAAGTCAATGGAGGATGTTTCCATTTTCTATTGTGCCAGTAAAAACGGATCTGTCCCCATTGACTTACATTGTGTTCCAGGATGGATCCGTTTGGCCCAGTTTCATCAGACAGACACCAAAACGCTGCAAGCGAGGCAAACTGATGCGCTCTGAGCGGATCCCTTTTTTCATTCAAAATGCATTACGGCAAAACTGATCCGTTTTGGACCACTTGTGAGAGCCCTGAATGGATCTCACAAACGGAAAGCCGAAACGCCAGTGTGAAAGTAGACTAAAACACATTACAACTGCACAAGTCTACACATGCAATAGTCTCAATGGCGAATTGTCCAAAGATCATCTACACCACGGCCTCACCAGTCAAAACCAGACGATCATCTAAATGTATATTTCATTTGTCTTGAAAGAAAAAAGCTGTGAAAAATGAGCAGACGCGATCATTAATAGACACTACTGATCGGTGCTCAGTGATTTAAAAATGCACACACGCAGATGGTGCGTTCGTGCAAAATGCTAAACTGACACTAACTGAAATTGATAGAGATAGATATATTCATCTCTATCTATATCTCTCTCTCTATCCATCTATAAAGGCCCCTTTCACACGTGTGAGGTGAACGCATTGCACATGCACTGAATCTGGACCCATTCATTTTTTATGGGGCGTTGCACATGAGCGGTGATTTTCATGCATTACTTGTGCGTTGCGTGAAAATCGCAGCATGCTCCTCTTTGTGCATTTTTCACATAATGCAGGCCCCATAGAAATGAATGGGGTTGCGTGAAAATCGCAAGCGTCCGCAAGCAAGTGCGGATGCAGTGCGATTTTCACGCACGGTTGCTAGGTGACGATCAGGATGCGGACTCGATCATTATTATTTTCCCTTATAACATGGTTATAAGGGAAAATAATAGCATTCTGAATACAGAATGGTAAGTAAAATAGGGCGGGGTTAAAAAAAATATATATATATATAACTCACCTTAATCCACTTGTTCGTGCAGCCGTCATCTCTGCTGTCTTCATCTGTGAGGAAAAGGACCTTTGATGACGTCACTACGCTCATCACACATGTGAATGACCATGTGATGAGCGTAGTGACGTCATCAAAAGGTCCTTTTCCTCACAGATGAAGACAGAAGAGATGCTGGCTGCGCGAACAAGTGGATTAGGGCTTGTTAAAATATAATTATTTTTTTTTAACCCCTCCAGCCCCATTTTACTTAGCATTCTGTATTCAGAATGCTATTATTTTCCCTTATAACCATGTCATAAGGGAAAATAATACAATCTACACAACCTTGAACCGAAACCTGAACTTCTGTGAAGAAGTTTGGGTCTGGGTACCACAGTCGGTTTTTTGGGACAAGAATAGGCATCTCTATAATGGGCCTCCTGTTCCGTTCCGCAAATTGTGTAAGGCACATGGTTGGCTTCCATTTTTTGCGGACAGCAAAAAATGGAACGGTCGTGTGAACGAGCCCAAAAAACTCCCATAAAATGTGCAGATGTCAATGAGCACACTAGTTATCGGTGCTCTGCAGCACACATATCGTGCATGCAAAAACTAGTATAAAAACTAACTACACTGGCAAAAAATTTAACTTATATCTCTAAAAAATAAATAAAAATCACTGCAGCAGTTCCAGATGTTGTTCTTATTTTCTTCTTTTTTATTTCAGCAGGTAGAATCGCAGGAAAAGCACAGTGGTGTGGAACCACAAATCCCAGCAGGTCAGATACAGCACAGAGGGGCACAGGTCCACTCTGCATGCAGTCACCAGCTAGAATGGCTGCATGCAGGGAGGATCTGCCCTTTCCTGTGCAGCTGTAGCGCTGCCATTGGCTGGAGCGTTGTTCCAGCTAATAGCAGCGCTGGCAGGGGACGCCAAACACTGGTGTCCCCTGCCTGACCCAGGGTAAACAGGTGCTGACCAGTTCAGCACCAGTCACCCCTGTACAAACTGTGTTCCACCCCCTGCAGCTTCCTGGATGAATGAAAAATCATCCGGAGCTGCGATTGGCCGATTTCTGCAGAGCGTCCAACCCAAGTTGCAGGGGGGTGGAAAAACCTCCCTCTGCCCCTTGGGAAGATGGCTGCCTGCCGTCCTGAGCAGCCATCACCCGGTCACCGAGCGATTTCCCTCTACGGCGCTGGTATTTTAAACCCGGTTCCCAGCGCCGTACTGCTACAGCGTTCATATCCTACAGGTTAAAGGAACCAAAAGGATTCATCATATTTATTCAACCATGTAACTGACACTTGCACTCTTCCAAGAAAAGGTGCTGAAGTCCAACGACCGTCTTTGTGGTCTGCATCCGAGCCGCATTTTTCGCGTCTTGGGTGCAGACCCATTCACTTCAATGGGGCCCTAAAGATGCGGACAGCCCGTTGCACCGTTACGTGGCCCCGCCCAAAAAAATATAGCATTTCCTATTCTTGTCGGTTTTGCGGACAAGAATAGGCATTTCTGCAATGGGCCGCCCGTGCCGCAAATTGCGGAAGGCACTCGGGCGGCTTCTGTTTTTTGCGGATCCACTGTTTGCAGACCGCAAAAAATGGAACGGTCATGTGCATGAGGTCTAAATCAGTGTAATGCTGCAGTGTAATCTGTTTATGAATAGTTTATTGAATTTAAATTCAAGTACAATCCCAAGGATATCAAGCATGTTCATCAATAGAAGGACAGAAGTATGAGCACCGTCTGCATTCACAACACTCAATTAACCCAAAATGAAACCTCCGACAATGACATTTTATAGAAGCTTGTGGATAATACTCCTCTGGTAGCCAACTAAATTGTAGGGAGTCATCGAGATTCTAGAAATGCCTGCAGACCAGAATATAAAACACATTACAACTGCACAAGTCTACACATGTAATAGTCTCAATGGAGAATTGTCCACAGGTGATCTACACCACGGCCTCACCAGTCAAAGCCGGACGATCATCTAAATGGATCTTTCATTTGTCTTGTAAAAGAAGCGCTAAAGAAATGAACTGTATTGCCAAAACAGATTGGAGCAGCAGACCACCAGAAACTACATCCCCAGCTGTGCCTCACCAAAAACAGACGGGCACCTAACTAGTGTCCTGCCTCACATTCTGAGAATCTCCATCTCAGTAAGGGCTCATGCACATGAATGTGGCATTTTACGGAACAGTCATATCCTTGTCCGTAATGCGAACAATAATATAACATGTCCTATATTTTTGTGGAATGCCCACCTGAACACAGAATGCTGCCCCATTGAAGTGAATGGTTCTGCATACAGGCCGCAAAAATAAAATAAAAAATAAACTTAATGGAGATGAACAAAAAATACATTTGTGTGCTTGAGCCGTAAGGCTACATGCACACGACCGTGGTGTGTTTTGCGGTCCGCAAAACACGGAGTGCGCGTTCCGCAATTTGCAGAACGGCACGGACAGCCTTTAATATAACTGCCTATTCTTGACAAGAATACGACATGTTATATTTTTTTTTGCTGGGCCACGGAATGGAGCATCTTTTGCAGCCCCATTGAAGTGAATGGGTCCGCATCCGAGACGCCAAAACTGCGGCTCAGATGCGGACCAAAACAACTGCCATGTGCATGAGGGCTAAGGCTGAGTGAGAGGCTTTGTCTGCTTCGAGCTGTGAGAACTCAATTGGGTTCACTCTGGCAGATGCCACTGCTTCAGAAAGGAGAAGGAGGAGCAGGTGGGCTTGTTTAAAGTTTGGCGTACAAGGTTCGGGATACCTAAGAATTCCGTTATGGATTCCACTACCACAGACCATAACTTATGGTCCGTGCGGTACGCAATCCATAATGGAATACTTAGATAACCAGAACCTTGTACGCCGAACTAGAAACACAAGTTCGCTCAACACTACTTTTAAAGCCTAGAGGTGGGATTCTTCTAGGAGCGCCTATCAATGTTCTCCGCAATAGGAAGTCTATGAATTCTCAAAGGCTATGAGCTTGTTTCACATGAAACAAATAAAGCATTAAACCAAGTGAGTCTGAAGCTTTCACCCATCTTCTCCTCAGGTGGAAGAGATGCAGTGGCAGACATTTCACCTGGGGTTGTTACGGCACAAAAAAAAATCCTAAATGTTTAATGACAGCAAACCTTGGAGCGCAGCTGACTGCGCCTAGTGGATTGACACTACCTGTGCAAAAATATCCTTCTGTATGTCATCTGTGGGACTGCAGTCCCCATTCATGAACAGTCTATGTTTCAGATAGCATCCAGTGACCAGTCATCTGCACCTCAAATAGCAGATGTCCTGGTTGTGAAACTTTGATATTATAATTCAGGGATTTGTGGTCCCGTATATGAGGATCATCATATCCACTCTTTCAGTCCTATATTCTGAAATACTGATTGGGGTTGGTGTTCCCTCACTCCATTGTATACATCACATGCACTGCTAATTCAGTAATGACATTACTTGCCATATGGCACTTCCAAGGTCAAATATCCATGTGGACATCTCCAGCCCATCTCCTTAGGTACTAATCCTACGTTCAGTTCTCGAGAACCCTAACAAACCGAGCTACAATGTTTTTGGAGTTTTTATGCTTCAAAGGGGTTATCCAATAGTCTAAAAAAAAACACAATGACCAGGCCCCTCCTATAGACAATACTTATCCGGTCCCCAGCACTCGCGATGATAGGGAAGCTGGTCACCATCGCGGCCTGCTAGTGGCTGCTCCCCCTCCCTCCCGTTGCCAGATCTTTAGATGCAGTGGTGGCCGTGCAGGGATCCAGAGGGACACGGGTGTTGGGACTGGGTAAGTACCGTCTATAGGTGGGGCATTTGTACTATTGGATAACCCCTTTAATAATATTTGTCAGCACTCAAGAATATATACAAGAGCATATGAATATGCATTGAATAAGGTATAGGGGTAGAGTTTTAACTTCCTTTACAAGGAGACTGGTTGTCATTAAAAGGGGTATTACAGTTACAATCAGTTATCCCAATTCCCCTGGATAGGGAATAAGTGATAGATCACTGAGGCTCTCACAGCTGAATCCTCCCAGTGATCACAAGAAAGGGGGACCCTAGCGCCATACTCTACTATATCCAGCAGTGCCATAGAGATGAATAGAGAAATAGGCTGCATGCTCAATCACCGCTACATTCACACAGGGGAAACAGGACCCCATTCTCATGATCAGTCAGAGTCCCAACAGGTGGGCCGCCACCAATCTAACAGTTATCCCCTATCCACTGGATAGGCGAATAACCTGTAATAGAATACCCCTTTAATGTAATACTGTAAAATAATACATGTAGATTTCAGGAATATTTAAGAAAAATAAAAAGTGCAGATGAACCTGTAATAAAACTATTACTTGCATTACTATGCATTCTAGGGTGAGTAACCCTTTATATTCCTTGCATTTAACAGCAGAATGCTTCTTTAATTTCTTAAAAAGACATTTGTTGTGGATCGTTTGCATTTACATAACAGTGACCATGGTCTGCGGAGAAATAGTGTTTCCTTCTGAATGAGTCTTTTGATGTTTGAGAAGTTCAGAGTTGGTAAGGAAGCAGGCAGAACATTCTTGGCAGGCATACACTTTATCAATAGTGTGAGTCTTCTGATGACTTAGTAGGTTAGAATGACGTCTAAAACACTTGCCACATTCCGAACAGCAATGCGGCTTTTCACCAGTGTGTATTTTATTGTGGTCAATAAGATTTGATACTCTCGAAAAACATCTTCCACATTCCAAACATGGGTATGGCTTTTCTCCTGTGTGAATTCTCTTGTGTTTCACTAGCTCAGATTTGCTGATAAAACACTTCCCACAGTCCGAGCAGGAAAAGGGCTTCTTTCCAGTGTGGATTCGTTGGTGACTTAGAAGATTAGAATTCAACTTAAAGCTTTTGCCACAATCAAGGCAAGAAAACGGCCTCTCTTCCATGTGAATCTTCTGATGTCGAAGGAGATGTGACTTGTAAGGAAAATTCTTTCCACATTCCACACAAATGAAACACATGGGATCTTTCTTTTTATATTTGTTGTCACTTTTAGTATAAACCCATGATGGTAATGGATTGTCCACAAGATTTCTTTCATCACCTGAGACAGGTTCCTCTTTTATATGAGGAGTTGGATCTTCACTATAATGATCCATAGCTGCATAGACATCATTGAACTGTTGAGGATCTCTGCACATTTCAGGGTCAGTGACATTTTCTTCCTTACCTTCTTTAGAATGAAAATATGCATATGATAAATGGCGAGTGGGTGAGTAGAGATCAGTGTTTGAGATCTTTTCCCCACCGCATGAGACGGGTTCCTCCTTTACACAGGGAGGTGAGCACTGTATATATTGTGTACTTTTATATATTTTAGTCTTGGTGGGACATATTTCTTTACAAAAAGCTGGTGTCTCCACAGCACTCTCTGGACTGTTCATATCTGATGAGTATTTTGCCATGTTTATAGCAATTTTGTGGTCAGTCAAACCATCCCGTGAACAAATGATGGAGGGAGACCGCCCTGATATTTCTGTATCATCAGTGAGATCTGTTGGGAGACAAATACACTGTACATTACCAAATAATAGAAGGTTCCTTGGCATGAAAAAAAAAAAATCAGAATTTTAATACATTGCATTAACTGCAAACACTGGACTATATACTGGAAAACTACCCTGGAAAAGAACTGTGAGCCAACAGATTTTTCCAGAACTTTTAGCCTCAGCATGTATGGATTTAAAGAAAAGTATTAAAGGGAACCCATCAGCTCCTATATGCTGCCCACACCAAGGACAGTATAGTGTGTGACCAACCTGCCGATTTCAGGTTCGTCACTCCCATGATGACATTAAAGGCGCTTTGCAGCCAGTACATATTATTGATGATCTATCCTCAGGATAGGTCATCAATAGCGATGAGAGAATCGACTTTGGGTGAAACATCCGAAGTCCATTTGCATAAAACTTTGTTCTAATACTGTACGGAGCAGGAGAGGAGGGTTCAGGAAATGTTTTTTTTTTACAGTATAAATTAATTTATGAAGTTATTGCACGAAGTCTCGCAAGAATTCCTGCTCCTGCTTTGTACAGTATTAGAACAAAGTTTTATGCGAATCGACTTCGATTCGCTTATCCCTAGTCATCAAGATCTGATTGGTGGGAGTCCAACTCCAGGCACTTCTGCCGATCAGCTGTTTGAAGAAGAGATGGCTGCTCCCTCTTCAAGATCACAGTCTGTGGCGTCAAGTAAATGGAATAAGCACTTGTAATAACACTGCCCCGTCGAGACTTCCAAGACAGCGCACAATGTACTCTAAAAGAGGAACAGCATTAGTGTGAGTGCCGGGAGTGGGGCCTCCACCGATCAGATATTGATTACCTATCCTGACACTAGGTCATCAATATGTACTGGCTGCACAATCCCTTTCAGCACTTTCAGAGAACTGACCTGTATAACTCTAGAGTTGAGAAAACAACATTGCTTACCGGTAACCAGGATGGCACCCCATGCAACCAGGGACCTCCCATCCGGGACAGGAAACCTGAGAAGATAAAAGGTTCACACCCCCACCAAGCACCAGTGATAGTAATAAACAGTACTCCGGAGGAGAGGGAGAGAAAAAAAGAAAGAGATCCAATACGGTACATTATATCTCTTCTGAACTAGACTGTACATTAGGGAATTTCCCCAAGAATCTTATCAAGGAGTAGCAGGCTGCTCCGCATATAACCTACTAAGGTAACTATAATACCTAGAAACCTCTTCTTTTTTGGGGGGGGATTTTTTGGGGGTGCCGTCATGGGTATCGAGAAAACCAATTACTGGTAAGCAATGTTGTTTTACCCTTACCCATGACGGCACCCCATGCGAGATAGACTATTAATGTGGAAACTAGGGAGGGACCACTGCCTGAAGCACCTTCCTACCAAAGGCGGTATCCGCGTGAAGTTGGAGCCTGTAATGCTTTAAGAACGTATGTGGAGAACTCCACGTTGCTGCTCTACAAATTTGAGCCAGAGAGGCATCCGCCTTCTCGGCCCAGGACGTAGCTCAGGTGAAGTGAGCTCCAAACCCTGAAGGGGGTGAGAGACCCTGTGCTAGATAGGGTTCGGAAATGGCCCTTTTGACCCATCTAGCAATGACACTTTCCACCCCTTATTTCTACCCCAAAACTGAATAAGGAGGTTTTCTTCCAACCTCCAGGCCAAGGTAGACTCCAAATAAGTTAACAAACATCTTTTGACGTCCAGGCAATGATACTCCCTTTCTAAATCATTGGAAGGATTTGTGCAGAAAGATGGAAGGATAACATCTTGACTTCTGTGGAAGTCCGTAACCACTTTTGGCTGGAAGGACAACGTCATCTAAGATCTGGGTATAAGGTGGAAAAGCCGAGAAGGCTTGAATCTCTGAAATCCTTCTAGCTGAAGTAATGGCCAGTAAAAAGGACATCTTAAAGGAGAGCATATATATATATGGGGATCTCTGACAGGGGTTCAAAAGGTTTCTGTGACAGGGCCGTAAAGGTCTTATCGAAGGGTGGGCCCTGGAGGCCGCCGAAAGAAATCTTTTTACCCAAGGATGAAGGGGCAGCTGCATATCAAAAAAGTAACTTAAAGCTGCCAAATGCACTCTCAGGGTGGAAGCCCTAAGCCCCTTATCCAGACCAGCTTGTAAAAAGTCTAGGACCCTTGAGACATTTGGAGGAGATAAGGGGTCAGGATCGATCCCTAAGAAGGAGGAGAAGACCTCCCAGATCTTATTATACTTCCTAGCTGTAGTAGCTTTCCTACTTCCCAGAACGGTGGTCACTACTGATTGGGACAGACCCCAACCTAACCAAATCCCCCTTTCAATCTCCACACTGCCAGGTGCAAGATTTTTGGATTGGGATGCAGGATTGGGCCTTGATGCAATAGATCCTCCCGGGGAGGTAGAATCCATGGGGGGGGGGGGGGGGGGCTATCGCTAAGTCTAGGAGGCAGGAGTACCAGGACCTTTTCGGCCATACTGGGGCAACTAGGGTAATTATCGCTTTCTCCCTCTGGACTTTCTTTAGGACCTGCGGAATTAGGGAAAAAGGAGGGAAGGCATAACCCTCCTCCTGAGACCAATCCTGTGCCAATCCGTCTAGGGCTGTTGGATCGTCCAAACGATTTAGGGAGAAGAATCTCTCTACTTTCTTGTTCTTCCTGGAGGCAAACAGGTCTACCGTGGGGAGACCAAATTTTTTAGTTAACTGGGAGAATACCTCTGGGTTTAGACACCAATCTCCCTGTTTTAGCTGGGTGCGGCTCAGAAAATCGGCCACTATGTTCTCCTTCCCTTTTATGTGGACTGCCGACAGGGATAGATGTTTCTATTCTGCTAGCTGAAAAATCTGGTGACAGGAGTATTGCCAGAGAAGGTACCCTTGTTCACCCTGATGGTTGACGTATGCGACTGTTGTTAAGTTGCCCGAGTATAGAATTATTTTCTTGTGGGATATGTCCGGAACTATCGCTTTTTTTTTTTTTAAACTCGTTTTATTGAAACAAGAGTAACAAGGCACATCAGTGGTACAGTTGCATAGAGAGGATACCAAAACATAGTACAGATCTGGTCACATGGAAAGACAGTGATTATACATACACAATCAATCAAATGAAGAGAGGGTGCATCATTTCAGGGCTTACACATCAGAGATACAATAAACCGAGTAGGGCAAAACAGAAAAAAATGAAAATTTATATCGATCCTATCCAGGACCAACAGAGACTGCAGACCCCATTGAGGTTGTTAAGTGTGAGACACACCATAAACCCCACACTTTCTGGAACTTATCTGGACACTTTCTATTAACAAATATCACTTTCTCAAAGGGAATCACCTGGTTAACCAACCTTTTCCATATCCCCAAAGTCGGGAAATCATCCGCCATCCATTTGAGGGCAATAACCTTACGGGCCAAGAACAGGGATTCACTTAAGAATATCTTGTTATAATGAGTCCAGCCATCATTGTCTAGGATACCCAACAGACACACCTTGGGACATAGCGGAACAGGACCTAGGCCCAATGATGAAAGCACTCCCAGTACTGCCTGCCAATATGACTTAATGTGAACGCAGTCCCACATCATATGCCAGAAATCCGCGTTATTATGAGAACACCTCAAACTGTTGGAATGGGGAAGTCTCCCCATCCTGTGCGATCTAGTGGGGGTCAAGTAGCTGCGGTGTAACATAAATAACTGGATCAACCTATTATTGATTGAGGGAGATACCCTAGTTACCGCCTCTAACGCCTCTGACCAATCCTCCGCCGAGAGAAGCGGGATATTCCCTTTCCACCTCGCCTCAGCGAGTATAGGTTGCGCGGACATGTGATTCTCTAGGAGATGGGTGTAGAGCACAGATACTACGCCCCGAGGTCCCTGAGACTTAATAACTCCTATGAGGGGGTAAGAGATGGCTCTGTTTCTATCTCTAAATTGTTCTTGCAGAGCATGCCTAATCTGTAGGTATTTAAAGAATTGGGTGCGTGCCAAACCATATTGCTCCTGGATTTGAGAGAATGAGCGTAGGACGCCTCCACTATACAAATCCTGCAAAGCTATAATAACGGCCTCTGCCCAGGAACTATCGCTTTTAACGCCATTTCCACTGCCTTTAGTTCTTTGAAGTTGAGGTGGCTTTCCTGGTGTTCAAGTCCCACCTCCCTTGCCAACCTTTGTTCTCTGAGTGAGCCCCCCACCCCCATCCCTAGCTATTATTATCGGATCCTGAAAAGACCAGGGTACCCATGCTGAAAGATTCTCTGGCACCGTCCACCAAAGAAGAGACATCCTCGCTTCCGCGGATAAATGGAAAGACCGGTCTAACAACTGATTGCAGCCGTCCCATTGGTGCAGGATGCACGACTGTAGCTTCCTTGTATGGGCCTGCGGATATGGGACAGCGGGAATTGTTGCTGTCAGGTGGCCCAGTACTCCCATCGCCCTTCTGAACGAGCAGAGGTAGGACCTGAAAAGATCCCAAACATGTTCCCTGATGGAGATTATCTTGGTGGACGGGAGGAAAGTTTTTTTCTACCCGGGAATCTAACAGGATGCCTAAAAACACACAAGTCTGAGATGGTGACAGGCAAGACTTTTTCCAATTTATTTTCCAGCCCAGGTTCTTTAACAGGGCGCAGGAAACACTGATGTTTTGGTTTAACTTTTCTTTGGTCTGGGAAATAAACAGGAAGTCGTCTAGATGTGGCAGCAACGGAACCCCTGACAATCTTAGAAAGAAAGCCACCTCCGCAATAATTGCTTATCCTTATATTTCATTGACCCTTTAGACCCGGGATATTTTAACAAATATAGTTCAGATAGCCTAAGCTACTAGACTCCCGTTTCCAGTCAATTAAAATGTAACGTTTATTTCTTTAATTAAAGATAATACAAAACAGGAGAAAAAAGAAAAATATTTTTAAAATTAAAAAGGTGCTGTATGGATTCAAGCGGTAGAAGTTAGGGTTGCTTCACCCATATCTACGGCCTCCTTTTTGTGCATGCCTTTTACTTTCCATTTTCTGTTGCCAATATTAATTGGTATACCTAAATGTATCGCATAATGGAGGATCACCTATCAGGTCGCTTTCTAAGAGATCACTTCCTCTATGTCATTGTATCATTAGCACGACTCTCTGCCGCTGGAGTGTCTAAGTGTAGTGAGTCTGCAGATACTCCTCACTAAGACACTAATACCAACATGCACCTAATTTAAAAACAGAGGTATAGCTCCCCCAACATGTTTCACCACTAACCGTGGCTTCTTCAGGGGGATGGAGCTACTATCAACCTCCATCCCCCTGAAGAAGCCACGGTTAGTGGTAAACATGTTGGGGGAGCTATACCTCTGTTTTTAAATTAGGTGCATGTTGGTATTAGTGTCTTAGTGAGGAGTATCTGCAGACTCACTACACTTAGACACTCCAGCGGCAGAGAGTCGTGCTAATGATACAATGACAGAGGAAGTGATCTCTTAGAAAGCGACCTGATAGGTGATCCTCCATTATGCGATACATTTAGGTATACCAATTAATATTGGCAACAGAAAATGGAAAGTAAAATGCACGCACAAAAAGGAGGAGGCCGTAGATATGGGTGAAGCAACCCTAACTTCTGCCGCTTGAATCAATACAGCACCTTTTAAATTTTAAAAATATTTTTCTTTTTTCTCCTGTTTTGTATTATCTTTAATTAAAGAAATAAACGTTACGTTTTAATTGACTGGAAACGGGAGTCTAGTAGCTTAGGCCATCTGAATTGCTTATCCTTAGGTCTTGGGTCCTGGGGCTTAAAAAGGAAACCGCCGGATTTCTTAGGAAATCTATCCTTTTCCCTTCTGTCGTACTGTCTACCCCTTTGTTTTTTATTCTGGTATCTACGAAAAAAGGGGGGGGGGGCGTTGGGAAACCGGAAAGCCCTTTTTGTCTGAAGCTTTTTCAAGTATGTCTTCAAGAGACGACCCAAAAAGCCTGTCACCCTCACAAGGGATGGAGCACAGTCTGGCATTCGAGCCCTGATCCGCTTTCCAGGATTTCAGCCAGATAGCTCTCCTAGCCGCATTGGACATGGCGGATGATCTGGCCGAACACCTAATCATATCCGTGGAGGCATCTGCAAGAAAGTCGGTGGCCTTAAAAAAGGCAGGAAGGGAGGCCAAAATGTATTTTCTTGGATTTTTCTCACTGAGATGCTGTTCTAACTGTTCTAGCCAGATATGCAGTGATCTAGAAACCCATGATGCTGCGACAGCAGGTCTCAGGCAGGTAGAGGACGATTCCCATGCCTTGTTTAAATAAAAATCCGCTTTCTTGTCTAAAGGGTCAGACAGGCTACCCAAATCATCAAACGGTAGAGCAGACTTCTTGGCGATCTTTGCAACCGGAGCGTCTACTGTAGGGGCCTTGTCCCAAATAGCTGCTACTTTCTCATCAAAGGGATATTTCCTTTTAACTGAATTTGGGATAAAAAAAACTTCCTATCTGGATTTTTCCATTCCTTCCTAATTAATGCTTGGATATTTCTGTGAATGGTGAAAACCGTATGCTTTCTGGGGCCTAACCCCTGAAAAGCTATATCTGCTGTTGACTTAGGCTACTTTCACACTAGCGTTCGATCGGATCCGTTCTGAACGGATCCGATCATAATAATGCAGACGGAGGCTCCGTTCAGAACGGATCCGTCTGCATTATATTAGCAAAAAAAAGCTAAGTGTGAAAATAGCCTCGGACGGATCCGTCCAGACTTACAATGTAAAGTCAATGGGGGACGGATCCGCTTGAAGATTGAGCCATATTGTGGCATCTTCAAACGGATCCGTCCCCATTGACTTACATTGTAAGTCTGGACGGATCCGTACGCCTCCGCACGGCCAGGGGGACACCCCAACGCTGCAAGCAGCGTTCAGCTGTCCGCCTGTCCGTGCGGAGGCGAGCGGAGCGGAGGCTGAACGCCGCCAGACTGATGCAGTCTGAGCGGATCCGCATCCATTCAGACTGCATCAGGGCTGGACGGAGGCGTTCGGGTCCGCTCGTGAGCTCCTTCAAACGGAGCTCACAAGCGGACCGGTGAACGCTAGTGTGAAAGGAGCCTTAGCCTGTTTCACATCTTCCAGTTGCATTGTCGCTCAAACAGCTTTAAGAAGGTTTTGGGTGTCCTCAGGCGAAAAAAAGGAACCCCCTGCTTCCTCATCTTCTGACGATGTAGCGTCGTTAGAAAATAACTGGCCCGCTTCTCTTTCCTCCACTTCGGAGTGGTCTATATCAGAATCCATAACCTCCAGGGACTTCTCTGGTGACCTATGGCGGCTTTTATTCAATGACTTTAAGGAGGCCCTGACCTCAGATCTTATTAAGGACCTCATGTTTTTGGAGAGGCTCTGAGATTCCTCCACCACCAACTTATCAATACACGGGGTGCATAACGGTTTAGAATAAGAGGATGCCAGGGCCACTTTACATCCCGCACACTCCTTATGTTTTGTTTTTGAAGTCGCTTTTTGGGGGGGGGTCTTTGCAACCTAAACAAGCCAAGCAAATAACACCCCATTAATAAAGAAAAAGATCCACCTCACCACTGATCTTTGTCCCCACTCCTCAGGACTGGTACCGGACTAGCAGGCCTCGAGGGTTCCAGGGGTTCGGCGCGTCCATCTACCGGCTTGGACATCTTTGCAGGGAAACGAGCCGCTTCAGCACAGCACTGTGTGCTACATCAGCTGGCTGGATTCCCCCCGCAGCCACATTTATATTTTAAAAGACGCGCCTAGACTATTCCGGCGTTTTTTCCCCTACTTCCGGGTTAAGCCCCGCCAGAAGCGCGCGCATGCGCAGACGCCCCCAGGAGGCCAGGGAACGACGCCGAACAGCATGAGGGAAGCCGCCTGAACACGTCCACAGCGGCTCCCTCGGGATCGGCGCCGGAATGCGGGGGAAAAACAGACTATAGGCAGCAGCCCGCGAAAAGCCTTCAGCCGTCTGAAGGAAGGCCACCTAACGGATCAGAACCTGGGCCTCCCCCCAGCTGCCGGTGAGAACCATCCTTAAGAGCTTTCCAGGAACTTCCTATCCGGAGGACAGGAAACCTGAACTGGTGCTTGGTGGGGGTGTGAACCTTTTATCTTCTCAGGTTTCCTGTCCCGGATGGAAGGTCCCTGGTCGCATGGGATGCCGTCATGGGTGAGGGGAAAGATGGGTCTAATGAAGCATGCCCACCCTCCTCGACTATGATTGACATTTTTTTCTTGTTGTGCACTGGAAATACACCTAGTATCCAATGTCCAGAGGAAGGGGCAGGCGCCTTCACTGGATTTTTCTCTCTCAGCGCTGCGTGGTGTCACAAGTCAGTTCTCTAAAAGTGCTTAATGTTGTCACAGGAGTAACAGACCATTGAGATCAGGAAGGCTCTCACTACTCTATGGTAAATGCCGCTAATAGCTAGGCCACAGATCTGCAGGCTCAGTTTAGAAATCTCTTCTTACCCGGTGAAGTGCAGTGATGCAGAGTCTCCTTCTTGACTTTCATGTTAAGATTCTTGCATCTTTCTAAATACTCCCACTCGTCCACTGAAGAATCACCATTTTCCTCTTGAAACTTGTTAGGGACCTGGCACACACAATGATACAGTCATCAACACAAACCCATAGTGTCATTAATGTCTTTCTCATACACTAATTTAACTCTGTGTTACCCTGACTGTATTCCTTGTACTGCTTTGCCCATATTGAGGAAATATGTGCTGGTTAGATGGTAGCATACAGGGTGAGTGACAGCGCTCAGTATGTAATGTAGGGCCACCCACAGATTTGAGAGATATGCAGGAAGTAAGGGGATTCCACAGGGATACCAAAACACTGAAAAATGTACAAGTTTTCAACCCAAGATGATATTGAGGATATTTGAACTGATATTGATTATATATGTGGTCAATGTTCCTATTTTGGCATCAACCCATTCACTGCCTGCTGCATCACCCTGGCCTTACAGAACACACAAACCCTGTAGCTTCTGACAAGTATCTTTTTTGTTTATTAAAATGATATCACTAAGGCTACTTTCAGACTAGCGTTCGTCGGTCCGCTCGTGAGCTCCGTTTGAAGGAGCTCACAAGCGGACCTGAACGCCTCCGTCCAGCCCTGATGCAGTCTGAATGGAGCGGATCCGCTCAGACTGCATCAGTCTGGCGGCGTTCAGCCTCCGCTCCGCTCGCCTCCACACGGCCAGGCGGACAGCTGAACGCCTGGCCGTGCGGAGGCGAGCGGATCCGTTCAGACTTACAATGTAAGTCAATGGGAACGGATCCGCTTGAAGATGACACCATATGGCTCAATCTTCAAGCGGATCCGTCCCCCATTGACTTTACATTGAAGGTCTGAACGGATCCGCTCAGGCATCTTGCGCACTTAGAAATTTTTCTAAGTTATTAATGCAGACGGATCTGTACTGAACGGAGCCTCCGTCTGCATTAATATGATCGGATCCGTTCAGAACGGATCCAATCAAGCACTAGTGTGAAAGTAGCCTAAGAATAACTAAACTTGTGATATCCGTCCAAAAATCACATACTGCATTTTTCACTCCATTAGGCCTCATGCACACGACAGTTGCGTGCATCCGCGGCCATTGTCCTGTTTTCAGTTTTTTTCCGCGGACCTATTGACTTTCAATGGGTCCGTGGAAAAATCGGAAAATGCACCTTTTGGCATCCGTGTCCGTGATCTGTGTTTGCAGTCCGTGGATCCTCCAAAAATCAAGGAAGACCCACGGAAGAAAAAACGGACACGGATCACGGAATAAAAGAAACCGTTTTTGCAGACCGCAAAAAAAACGTCCGTGTGCATGAGGCCTAAGATGGACGTTTTTCCCCAAAAGGTGCGGGAAAATGGCAGTGCTTCTTATAAAGCAAATCCATACCAAGTGCTTCCATTATAGGGATTTTTTTTCTTTGCTTTTTACGGCGTTCACTGTGCAGGTAATACTAAGATGATTTAAGATTAGTAGGAAAAACAAAGTATATATGTACGTGGTCACCTCTCCAGTCAGCAGCTCAATGATTTTGTTGGCGAGGTCCAGGATCTTCTGCTCATTGTTCCTTACATGTAGAAATAAGTGGGACGGAGGCTCTGAGATGGGACTCTGGCTCCGGTTCCATCCTCCGGACATGCTGGATTGACTGCTAGATGTCACATGCTTCCTGGACTTCTTTACTGGCCCATAATCCTAAATATTTTTGAACAAAAGAGCGAAACTAAATGAAATAATTCCAATATACCCACACCAGTCATGTCCAAGCTTTATGCAGAAGGCTAAGCAATGTTCTGTTGCTTAACTCCTTGAATTGCTCACCTCTCCAGTTAGTAGAAATATGATCTCTAAGGTAAGTTTTAGTATGTTCTCAGTCATGTGACTTCCGTCCATCCCCATTCAGTCAGGTGGGCAGCCTGTATGGAGCTTTGCAGTGTATCAAGATTCACACGACTTCACATATAGGTCTGTTAAACATAATAAAATCGTAGTTTGAACAAAAGGCGTTGCAACAAAAAAATAATAAAAAAATTCCATTACAGCCAAGCACTAAATGGATAGCTTTGGTTTGCGATCCTTACGTCAGCCATAGCCATCTCTACCAAGTTTCCCACACACACACCTGCTTGGCTCAGCTAATGTCATGTGTCCTGAACAGGGAGAGGGTCCTCTCCTATATGACATTGAAGGAGTAGCAGGAGGCATCTGTGCAGGCCGGACTTGCCAACATTTATCTAATGTGTATAGCAAGACAAGACAAACATCAATGTGCTAGATAAGCCACCCCAGCCTGCCTATGCGCACACATGGAGGTCTCCCTTTCATAGAAAACACTGTATAGATGGCAGGGCCGTGGTGTCAGTAAGCCAAAGTTCACACTCCGACTTCTTCATATATTGTCAATAATACTGTAATAACAAATTTACTGTGGGAAAATTGTAACATCAGACATATCATGTAAGTAATCAGACTACCTGGAATATAAAATTAATTTATTACATTAGAATTTTAAAAATTCCAGAAATGTTCTAAATTCTTGAAACCAAATATGCAATGCACTATGCATTCAGTAACTGGAGAACACTGTTATACACCTAAGAATTGTAAGAATTGTTAGAAAATCTAAAAGGCAGAGAATCACGTGGAATAAAAGAAACAAGTAAACAGTGTAGCGGCTATATCAGTGCTCAGCATAAAAGGGTTGTCTGGGTATACATCACTTCACAGGTGCCCGCAGCCTGCCTCCGCTATGGAAAGATTCATACTTACCTACTACCCGCAGCTCCGGTCCTGAGTTCCGGCTCCCGTGTGTCCATCTTCCGGTTCATGGCTACTTTACATCCTACCTGGCATGGACATGATCATCGGCTCCATTACAGCTAATGACTGGATTCGTTGGCTGCAGTGGAGCAGATAATCATGCCTTTGCCAGGGATGAATTAAACAATCTGCGAACCGGAAGAGGGACACAAGGTAGGCGACACACAGGGAGTTGCTAAATATGAATCTTTCCATAGCAGAGGCAGGCTGCTTAATAAGGTTACTTATTCCCAGACAACACCTTTAAAGGGTTTATCTAAGACTATAAAAATGTCTCCCATATGCCGGGACCCTCACAATGAATATACAGTACTTACCAGGCTCCCCGCACCACCGCTGCAGCTTCTCCCCGGTAGGTGGTGATGTGGACGAGCCTCCTTCGCATCGCGGGTGATGCCAGGGACGTTCATACCAGTCGCCGCATGCCATTGGCTGCTCCACCCGCCCAGATCCTCCCCCGACACCGGATGTTTTCATCCGCGCACGGGGAGAAGCAGCAGCAGCGGTGCAGGGAACAGGAGCAGCGCAGGGAGCCAGGTAAGTATATTCATTGTGAGGGACATTTTTATAGTCTTGGATAACCTAATGCCGTTCCGTCTAGCAGTTCTGAGGTGGCTGAAGGCATGATGAGTGGTAAACTACCTCTTCTGGTCTTTACAGGAAGAACTTACCGTATTTTCTGCTTTATAAGATGTGCTTTTTAGCAAGAAAAAAAAATCTTGCTAAACAGTGTAAACTAGTAGCTGGTTCTGAATTGTCTCTGTTTGTCAGGCCGAGGAGCTGATGGCTCCTGATCTCTGACATTATAAACACTCATTATAGCTCAGTTAATGACCTCTTAGTAATTTACAAATAAGGATAATTAGAAGGTACAAAGTGAAAGTAAAAGTACCATTCACACAGCTAGAAAAACAGTTAACCCTTTGTGACATAACTGTTCAATATTTTAGTTTCCTCCCACACTCTAAAGACATACATATGTATGTATGACTGGAAAATGACACAAAAATTATTTACATAACCAAATGGAAAAAATAAAATGTATGCCTTTCAAAAAAGCATGTACTGAGAAAAAAAAATGAAAATGCAGCCAGTCAGGAAGGGGGGGGGGGGAAATGATGCGGTCATTAAGTAGTTAATTGCGGTGCCCTTGAAGAACATGGGGAGGGTTTTCATCAGGATTTCGCAGTCACTGAGAAGCATTACAAAGGAAAATGGAGCCCTGCAATGTTGGCAGAAATCTCTTGATACTCAGAGGGGGAGATTCCTCAAGACTGGTGTCCCCATAAGCCAGTCTTCATCCCCTGTGCGCTGGAGTGGGATGCACCCACTTAATAAATAAAAACTCAACGGGTGGAAATGCTCCAAACCCAGACACATAGAATGTGTCTGCAGATAAGAACCATTTGGCCCATCTAGTCTGCCCAATATACTAAGTACTATGGATAGCCCCAGGCCCTATCTTATATGAAGGATGGCCTTATGCCTATCCCATGCATGCTTAAACTCCTTCAGTGTATTTGCAGCTACCACTTCTGCAGGAAGGCTATTCCATGCATCCACTACTCTCTTGGTAAAGTAATACTTCCTGATATTACTTTTAAACCTTTGCCCCTCTAATTTAAAACTATGTCGTCTTGTAGCAGTTTTTCTTTTAAATATTTTCTCCTCTTTTACCTTGTCGATTCCCTTCATGTATTTAAAAGTTTCTATCATATCCCCTCTGTCTCGTCTTTCTTCCAAGCTATACATGTTAAGGTCCTTTAATCTTTCCTGGTAAGTTTTATCCTGCAATCCATGTACTAGTTTAGTAGCTCTTCTCTGAACTCTCTCCAAAGTATCAATATCCTCCTGGAGATATGGCCTCCAGTACTGCGCACAATACTCCAAATGAGGTCTCACTAGTGCTCTGTAGAGCGGCATGAGCACCTCCCTCTTTCTACTGGTAATGCCTCTCCCTATACACCCAAGCATTCTGCTAGCATTTCCTGCTGCTCTGTGACATTGTCTGCCTACCTTTAAGTCTTCTGAAATAATGACCCCTAAATCCCTTTCCTCAGATACTGAGGTTAGGACTGTATCACTGATTTTATATTCTGCTCTTGGGTTTTTACGCCCCAGGTGCATTATTTTGCAGTTATCCACATTAAATTTTAGTTGCCAGATTTTTTTACCATTCCTCTAGTTTTCCTAAATCCTTTTCCATTTGGTGTATCCCTCCAGGAACATCAACCCCGTTACAAATCTTTGTGTCATCAGCAAAAAGACACACCTTACCATCGAGGCCTTCTGCAATGTCGCTGATAAAGATATTAAACAATATGGGTCCCAGAACAGATCCCTGAGGTACCCCACTGGTAACAAGACCTTGGTCTGAATATACTCCATTGACTACAACCCTCTGTTGCCTGTCCCTCAGCCACTGCCTAACCCATTCAACAATATGGGAGTCCAAGCCCAATGACTGCAATTTATTGATAAGCCTTCTGTGTGGGACAGTATTGAAAGCCTTACTGAAGTCTAGATAAGCGATGTCTACTGCACCTCCGCCATCTATTGTTTTAGTCACCCAATCAAAAAAATCAATAAGATTAGTTTGACATGATCTCCATGAAGTAAACCCATGCTGTTTTTCATCTTTCAATCCATGGGATTTTAGATGTTCCACAAGCCTCTCCTTAAGTATGGTTTCCATTAATTTCCCCACTATTGATGTCAGGCTTACTGGCCTATAGTTGCCCGATTCCTCCCTACTACCTTTCTTGTGAATGGGCACAACATTTGCTAATTTCCAATCTTCTGGGACGACTCCTGTTGCCAGTGATTGGTTAAATAAATCTGTTAATGGTTTTGCTAGTTCACCGCTGAGCTCTTTTAATAGCTTTGGGTGTATCCCATCAGGCCCCTGTGACTTATTTGTATTGATTTTAGACAGCTGACTTAGAACCTCTTCCTCTGTAAAGACACATGCGTCAAAAGATTCATTAGTCTTCTTTCCTAACTGAGGTCCTTTTCCTTCATTTTCCTTTGTAAAAACTGAACAGAAGTATTCATTGAGGCAGTCAGCTAGTTCTTTATCTTCTTCCATATACCTTCCTTCTTTAGTTTTTAATTTGGTAATTCCTTGTTTTAGTTTCCTTTTTTCATTTATGTATCTGAATAATGCCTTATCGACACTGTGGCGTGTCTCTAACCGGGGGAGCAATTCTTCCGCATGCGGTCCGCATATAATGGCAATCCCCAGCAAAAAATGCGTACAATGGAGGATGCCAGTGCAGACCGCATGCACCACAAGGACATCTTACACAAAATGATACATTGTGCAGATGAAAAAAAAATATACATACACAAATCACTGCAAAAAATGCACCAAAATGATATGCAACTGACAATACTAGGGGCTCCGATATGTTCCTGACTGGAAGATATTAGCAAAGTTCTCAGCTTTTAACATCGGCTTGAGGAATTAGCTAGTATTGTCAGTTGCGTATCATTTTGGTGCATTTTTTTGCAGTGATTTGTGCACTTAATAAAGAAGGCACATCGCTGGCACTCTGAGGGCCAGAAAGGAGACCCCAGCCTGAGCTATAAATTCCATTTTCTGGTGTAAATCATAGCAAATCCCCCCCCCCCCCCCCCCCCCACACACACACACACGTCCTCACCCCTTTTCTTGTCACTTTAGAAAAGTGACAAGAAGCTTAAAACGTTGCAAATTGTGGCATGTGCCATAATCTGCAGCTCTTTAACGCCATAATAATGGTGTAAAAATGTAATAAATGCCTTCAGTGTTCTTTCCGTTTTCCCTCTGTAACTTCCAAACCAGAGGCAATCTTCATGTTCAGCGACCACAAATGACAGAAGATTACTTAGTCATGTCTCTCACAAATAGGGCATGTTTAAATTTGGAAGCGGGCAAATGAGTTCAGAGAACGGGTGACCTCTGTGGTGAGGAGAAGCTGTCACCATGAAAATGCAGCGCAGTCTCCAGGCATCATGACGAGCTGAGCAGACTCATATAGTTTTGACGGAAAAGATTCAGTAAAACTTGGATTTCATTGACTTCAATTCCAGCTTTGGAGTTAAAGGGGTTGTCCGGGCTTTTAATATTGATAACCCTTTATTTTTTTGGGCGACTGTCTTATGTAGGGGCTCATTTTTTCCCCCGGATGAGATGGTTTAATTCAATTATCAAAACTAACCCGTTCACACATGTTGAGACACGGCAACATTCACAATTTACAAATGGTCACTAGGGCCAATGATTGTCCTCTAATTACATGTGCTACTTATAATCTTAAAATAAAACGTAACGTTTATTTCCTCTTATAAAATAGTTTCTACCTATTGCTGTGCCTGTGAATTAGCTGCTTTTTGCTGTTACAACAGGTGCTTGCGCTGTTGGAATCACAGTGCTATCTAGGAGACTATACGGCGTTTCCTGCATCGCAGGGTCCCATATTTCATGCAGTTAATGTAATTTGTCGCATGTCACATTCACACTGTCTAAAAACTCTTCACAAGCTGCCCCCCCAACATGTTTCGCCAACTCCTTGGTGTCCTCCAGCAGACTGCTAAAAACCCCTGAGGACGCCAAGGAATTGGCAGCAATCAGCGGCACAGAAAAGTTATATTTTAACCCGTAGAGGATCTCCGCCGTACATGTACAGCACTGGTGGATGTGACTTAAGGACGAGCGCCATACATGTACGGCAGGCTGATCGTGTGGGCAGGAGCTGCACCCACCCGATCAGCACCAGGGACCTGACAGTCACTGACAGCCGAAAGGGAAGGAGGCAGATATCCAAAACTCCAACCCGAAAATACGTATTCAGCCGATGGCGCAATTTAGTGCGCGGAGAAAACACCAGGCTGCAGTGAGGTCCAGATGGTACAAGTAGGGGACTGATTCTTCCTTTCAGACTGTGATGAGCGCTGTGGTCTCAATGGTCATCTAGACTGGACCCCACTGCAGCGTGGCGTTCCCTCCGTGCACCAAATTGCACAGTCAGATGACTACATTTTTTCGGGTTGGAGTTTTGGATATCTGCTTCCTTCCCCTTTTTGGGTATTTGTTTGACAGCAGGTATGTGGTTGTCAGATATCAATGCCAGGTTAAGGAGAGAACTGACAACACTTGTTTATGGCAAGAAAGGCCCCGCAGCTATTTAAAGGAGTATTCCGATCTGGCGCATGGACGGCATACTGCTAGGATATGCCATCAATGTCAGAAAGGAGCAGGTCCCAGAGCCCTGCACTTATCTCCAGAACATGGTCCTCAAAGTGAGGAGAGCAACTTGGCGCATGCGCGGCTTGCTCTCCATTCACTGCTATAGGACTGCCAGAAATAGCTCAGTCAGCACTTGGCCATTCGTGGAATTCCCATAGCCGTGAACTGAAGGTGTGCATGCAGGGCTGGCTGCTCTCCCTTCACTTGGGGGTCCCAGAGGTGGGATGAGCACCTGACACGGATAGCATATGCACAACATGGCGATACCCCTTTAAGAGCCCACAGCAGGAGATCTATGTGGGTATTCAGCTCGACCTTACAAATCCTTCCCATCACACACAGGTCTGTAGACCGGCAGCACAACCAGCAACAGCTCACCTTGTACAAGTCGGACCAGGAAGCCGACGTACCGGAACACAGGCTACTTCCGGAGCACAGTTCACGTGACGTCATCCCTCCAAGGAGTACTTCCAGAAGAGAGCCGCCTTCGTAATGACGTCATTCCTGGGCGGGGCCATGCTTTCCTGGTTTGTCCTATTAAAAATACTACAAGAGAAACGGAAGTGGTCGCGGTGAGCCTGGGTCTGTGCGCTGCATTCTCCTGCTCACTCAGCACAAGTTGTATTTTAATGTCTTGGAAAATGGGCAACATTCCTGGTGGGGTGAAACAAAAAAAAAAAGAAACTATTCCACCAATGTTTTTCGGGTCTTGATATTACGGAGTTCACTTTGGCCTGAAAATGACCAGAGGCCCTTATTCTGCGGGTCAATGCAATAGCAAATATGTATAGTTTTATTTTACATTACTACTTGTAAAAAAAAAAAATCCTTTGAAAAATTAAAATTTTATTTGCATCACCATTTTCCGACAGCCATAATTTTTTTCTGTTTCTGTCTACAAAGTTGTAGGAGGGCTTGTTTTTGTGGGGGAAACTGTTGTTTTTAATTTGTGAGGTATGAACGAGGTTTTGAACACTTTTATTCAAGTTTCTTGGGAGGCTAAAGTGACGAAAATGGCAAATCTTTTAGATTTTTAGTTTTTTCCAGTTACAGTGTTCACTGCCCAGGAACATTTTTTTAAAATTATATTTTAATATTATATATAGAATTGGCAAAGGAGGGTGATTTGAATTTTTACTATTTTTGTGTTTTTTATGTTTTTTTCTATTTATTTTATTTTTTACTTTTTAGGCTACTTTCACACATGCAGCACTTTTTAGTCCGGCGTCTTCCGCCGTGCTGCGCCGGAGCTCAGCCCCCGTCCCCATTATAGTCAATGGGGACGGAGCGGCGAAACAGCGGAAGGATGGATCCAACAGGGAGACCAGCCTGCCGGATCCGTCCTGCCGCAAGTGTGAAAGTACCCTTACACACTAATTTTTAGTACCCTTATGGGACTTGAACATGCAATCTTCTGATCGCTTGTCCCATAGACCATGATAGAATAGTATTGCGATCTATAGGACTCTGAGACTGCCTCCTAAGCAGTGCTTTGTGCATGGCTTTAACGGCAGTTAACTATGACAGGCCAGGGAAGCTTCTTAAGGCCCCGAGCTGTCATGGCAACCAATCAAATCCCGTGATTTTGCCATGTTTGCTATTGACATCTGAGATGTTAAATGACCAGGATCAGCCATGGATGGAGCAAGCCCAGTGTGTGAGCTCACTCTTTACTTCCCCTAAATGCTGATTCTGTACATGATTTTAAGGGGTTAAATAGGTTGTCTGGGCTTTTTCTGTTGATGACCTATCCTGAGGATAGGTCAATATCAGATCGGGGGGGGGGGGGGGGGGGCGACATCTGGCACCCCTTCAGATCAGCTGTATGAGGAGACTCATTGCGCACGCGCCTTCCCTCTTCCTGCTCGCTGCTGTATGTCTATGGAACAGCAGTGGACAGGAAGAGAAAAGGGAAACGGCACGTGCACACTGCGCGCATGGTCTCCTCAAACAGCTGATCGGCGGGGTGAGGATAGGTCATGAATAGAAAAGGCCTGGACAACCCCCTTAACCTGGCCTTGACCTCCACTCTAGCTAACAATAGCCACTTTTCCACTCCCTATCCAGACCTAGTGAGTGCGGCATAAAATCACAAAATGTCATACGTTTTTGGGCTAAAACTGGCATACAAGATTTTAGACATTCCTCCCAGGTTCCACTAACAGTAACTGCCTCTGTGCATCCCCAAAACAGTAGCAGCCGATCTGTGATGCCAGCGGTTTAGGTCAGTTAAACTCGCAGTCAGATGAAGCCGGTCTAAGTGCCCCTATGAAGGTGACAGTCACAGCAGTTCCAGTACCTCCACAATAGAGAACCGTCCTCTGCCCTCATGACCAGGGTGGATTTGATTAAAATCAAACCGATTTAAATCACAATTTAAATCACTAGTCAGTAAGGCTTGATTTAAATCATAGTTTTTTACATAAAGATTCATATTTGGACAATTTTTCTGTTGTACTTAGGAAGGAGAAAAATAATCATTACCTTAATAATAACAATTTAAATAGGATTTATTCAACTGAAACAATAACATTACAGCATGTTATTTGCTTAAACATCCATGTTTGTTAACTCATTTGGCTAAAGAAAATATATATATATTTTAAGAAACTTAGACTGTCAGCCCAGCCTACACAAGAAAGTGATATTTTGAAGTGAAAGTGATGAAGAAATATTGTTTATATTCTATTCACTGAACTTTAAAGGGATTCTGTCACCTCCCCTCAGCCAAAAAACGATTTTAAAGCAGCCATGCAGCACAGCTTACCTGGATTAGGCTGTGCTCTTTTATCTTGAAATCCGTCCAGCAGTTACTTCAAAAAACGACTTTGATCAATAAGGAAATGCGTCCTGAAGGTGCCCAGAGGGGCGTTTTTTTCTTCCTAGTGAGCCCAGTACCGCCCCTCTTTCAGTGCCCAGCCCGCCTTCCTTGTACTTCCTAACCGCCGCCCCCAGCCTGCCACAGCCTCTCCTCCCTCTCCTCCCCCTCCCTCACGCCGAACGAAGTCTCGCACAGGCGCAGTACCCACTGAGGGCTGCGCCTGTGCGATCATCAGGAGACTGAGGGCGGCAGCTTCATCTTCGTCACTGGGCATGCGCCGAGCCCAGTGACGTCCGATGTTAGCTCTTTCCCTCAGTCAGCCTGGTAGGAAGCGCAGAGGATTGCCGATCGGCTGATGCACCCTGCGCTTTCTCCAGTCTGCCTGCCTTTACTTAATATAATAAGACCTAATTCGCCCCAACAAATACTTATTTCTTTCCTGAAGGGAGGGTGGGGAAAGAAATCGCTGGCCGTCTTCACTGTGGCAGGCAGACTGGAGAAAGCGCAGGGTGCATCAGCCGATCGGCAATCCTCTGCGCTTCCTACCAGGCTGACTGAGGGAAAGAGCTAACATCGGACGTCACTGGGCTCGGCGCATGCCCAGTGACGAGGATGAAGCTCCTGCCCTCAGTCTCCTGCTGATCGCACAGGCGCAGCCCTCAGTGGGTACTGCGCCTGTGCGAGACTTCGTTCGGCGTGAGGGAGGGGGAGGAGAGGCAGGAGAGGCTGTGGCAGGCTGGGGGTGGCGGTTAGGAAGTACAAGGAAGGCGGGCTGGGCACTGAAATAGGGGCGGTACTGGGCTCACTAAGAAGAACAAAACGCCCCTCTGGGCACCTTCAGGACACATTTCCTTATTGATCAAAGTCGTTTTTTGAAGTAACTGCTGGACGGATTTCAAGATAAAAGAGCACAGCCTAATCCAGGTAAGCTGTGCTGCATGGCTGCTTTAAAATCGTTTTTTGGCTGAGGGCAGGTGACAGAATCCCTTTAAACTTAGCACTGAAGGGGTTGATTCTGTATTTATAGGTTTGTAGAAGTTAGGATCTTTTTCTCAACTCTTTTCATGTTATAAATTCAGTTTTGAGAACTCCAAAATTAAACCAAGCATCTGTGATAATATCTTGTAGGCAGATAAACTACCCAATAATCTTACAAAAACCTCTGGAAGAGCATGACATAGTGAATGGATTAATGGAATTAACAAAAAATTAAACATATACAGCCTTATTCTACATAATTAAAAAAGTAATCTTTATTTCATAATGAAATAACCTTTGGATGGTAATATATTTTCCTCAAAAAGCATTTTATATTAAAAAATCTGATTTAAATCAAAAAATCTGATTTAAATAAAAAAATCTTATTATAATTTTTTTTTTAAATCATTGATTTTTATCCACCCTGCTCATGACAGTCATTCACAGGGCTCCCTATCGTACGCTGATATCAAGCACAACACCATTGGAGAATTTTGCACTTGTGCACCAAAATCTGAGGAAAATGCAGGTGTAACAGGTGCTGCTGGATACATGCCAGGTATAAGTTTCCTATTATACTCTGTGGGGCTTTGGCCAAAATTTGCAACTTTTTGATGCCAGTGGTGTAGTATATGTTCCCTGTGTGGGTTACAGCCAGAGATCACCCTTTATTTTTTTCCGGAAGAGTAAAAATACCCCTCTTAGCATTTTAGAGGAATATTTTTTGGCCAAGGAGACAGTAATTCAAATAAATGATATGTGGAGGTTGCTATTTATGCAGGGAAACCACTACTGGTTTACTCTATAACTGTCTTCTAGGCAGACATAGTAAATGTAACATTTCTGAGTTTTACGCCATTTAAAAACAGTTTTCCCATCATGTTTATTTTTTAAATAGGGGAAAGTCGCTGGATATTAATACGCTTCAGAGAGTAAAATTGCCTGTACAGGCGTCGATAACGCTTGGTTGGCGCTGAAGCTGTGGCAGAGAAATGAGAAGGGCATCATAGGTTTGGGTACAGCAACAGGAAGTGCCACATACCGGATGTACAAAAAGACGTGATGTGTTTACATGGTGAAAACGGGTCAGGAGAGTCCAAACTGAAAAAAAAAACCTGGAACATGTGCTTGAGGTAAGTAACTGCATGTCAGCTAAAAACCATAGTCTCCCGCAAAACTGCTTATAGACGTCAAAATGCATTTGAATACCAATAGTCTCATGCACACGGCCATTACTCAGCTGTTCCGTGCATTGGGGACCGCACGGGCAACATCCGTTTGTATTCTGCAGACGGACCCAGATCCATTCAACTTCAATGGGTCTGGGATCTGTCCGCACCTCAAAAAAGTAGTGCATGCACTACTTTTTTGCGATGCGAAGGCAAGGAGAGAAACTCATAGTGCTTCCATGGGGTTCTGTCTCCATATTGCACCGGACCATCCAGATTGAGGAACCATTCAAGTGAATGGGTCCGCATCTGTGATGCGGCACAAAAACATACGGGGCCTGTATATTGCGGACCCGCTGTTTGCATGCCCTAAATCAAATAAAAAAGTGACATGGTATCAAACAGCAATACAATTGCAAGGAATAAATGCTGCTGAACAAAGAATACGTGCAAATAAAGCAAACACAATGTTAAAGACTTGTGACTATCAGTGGTAAACAGTCAAAACCATGTGTGTGGACGATAGGGCATTATTAGACTGCCCGTGTGCGATGCCAACCTGGCAGTTAGATACGCATAAGGTCACTGCTAATTGAAACAAACAGCATGTAAATGTGCTGGCCTACAATCAGAGGAGTGGCCCGGCAATTAGTTGTGAGTCGCATGCTGCCATGTCGGCAACATATACAGGCACGCTAAGAGGAAGAGGTAGATTTATACAGCCTTAGGCCGAATGCACACGGCCGTTTTTCACGGCCGTGAGCGGTCCGTGGAACCGCGGCCTGGATTCCTGCTGAGAGCAGGGGCGCACGGCGTCATTGGTTGCTATGACGCCGTGCGCTTCCTTGCTGCCGCCGCACTACAGTAATACACTGGTATGATCTATACCAGTGTATTACTGTACTGTGGCGACAGCAGGGAGCGCACGGCGTCATAGCAACCAATGACGCCGTGGGTTCCTGCTCTCAGCAGGAATCCAGGCCGCCGTTCCACAGACCGCTCACGGCCATGAAAAACGGCCGTGTGCATTCGGCCTTAGGCTACATGCACGGATCGCGGACCCATTCACAATGGGACAGCAATCACAGAGATGCAGAACGGTAGGCACGGATCGGAACCCCACGGAAGCACTACAGTGTGCTTCCATGGTGTTTTTCACCGTGCATCCGCACCTCAAAAAAGTAGCGCATGCACTACTTTTTTGCGGTGCTGATCGCAGACCCAATTCAAGTGAATGGGTCAGCGATCCTCATGCAGCACGGGCACGGAGCCATAACGTTTGTGTGCATATAGCCTTAAAGAAAAGAATAGGTAGCGCTGCAGACACTTACAGGAGCTGTACATGTTAAATAAAAACTCGGCTAGCAGCAGTAAATAAAATACCGTAACTGTTTTTCTCTGCTGATGTCATCTTCCTGGATGCAGCAATGATGTCCCATATACACCAGACCACCATGCAGCTAATCACTGGCTTCATTTACCTTAAAGAACAACCCATTTAAGGGGTTTTCCAGGATTTTTATATTGATGCTCTATCCTCAGAATAGTACTGGGGAACAGCAGTACTGGGGAATTTGTGAGGTTTATTTTTTTCCACCCATTCTGCCCCATTTCTAAAAATGTTTGATCCCATTGGACAACCCCTTTAAAGGGGTTCTGCAGTTTTTTTAAACTGATGATCTATCCTCTGGATAGATCATCAGCATCTGATCGGCGGGGGTCCGACACCCAGGACTCCCGTCGATCAGCTGTTTAAGAAGGTAGCAGCGCTGGCAGTAGTGCCGTAGCCTTCTCGCTGTTTACCGCAGGCCCAGTGACATCACGACTAGTATCAATGGACTGGGCGGGGCTAAGTAAGCTCTGTTCACTTGAATGGAGCTTAGCCCCGCCTAGGCCATTGATACTCGTCGTGACGTCACTCGGTCTGCGGTAAACAGCAAGAAGACTGCGGAGCTACTGCCAGCACCGCAGCCTTCTCAAACAGCTGATCGCGGGGGTCCCGGGTGTCAGACTCCTGCCGATCAGATGCTGATGATCTATCCAGAGGGTAGATCATCAGTTTAAAAAAAACTGCAGAACCCCTTTAACTATAGAGGAGAGTTATGATGGATAGGTTAGCATAGGAAGTAAACGTACTAAAGCCTAAGTTGGACATGACCTAAAAAAAGGAACTGCCAAGCTTGGATGACAAGAGAACCAGAGGCTAAAACGCCCCCCGAATACTGGTTTCATAATAATAGCAGTGCAATAGCACAAGGAATTAATTCGCTTGATTGCACCAATTCTTATCATCAGAAACCCTACAAATTACACAGAGAAAGCATGTGGTGCAAGGAATTTTCTTCCAAGAAGGTGGAAATAGGTCCACATGTACTCATTTGTCTTTGAGGTTTCAATCTTTGATGGAAGCTGATCACATATTACTGGAATAGTATTTGGCTATTGAACATGTAAGGCTGTAGCATATTCTGGTCAATCATCTTTCCACTTCATCAAACAAGCTCTGGTTCAGCTGTCTCACCCTTTCTTTTGGTACCAGCTCCAGTCTCCACTGGAGGTTTTTCTAGTTTTCTTGTCAATCTGGAAGTAATGCATGATATCTAATAAAACTGAAGTTACTCCATGTGCATTCTGTTTCCTTATGTCCGTTCCGCTAACAAATAGAACATGTCCTATTATTGTACGCATTAGGAGCCAGCTGTTCCGTTCTGCAAAATACGGAATGCACATGGACATCATCTGTACTTTTTGGGGATCCATGTTTTGTGGACCACAAAATACATACGGTCATGTGCATGAGCTCTAAAGTGGATGATCTACTGCCTATGCAGCTGGTTCAGTTGTACGAGGGCTCCTTTCCAGCTGTAGAGCAGTAGCAGGAGTTCCCCGACTGCAATGCTATGCTGAGAATGGGGCTTAGAAGGCTGACGGGGTGAAGAGTAGAAATGTGATGGGGCCCTCAGACATGACTTTGCTTTGGGACAGAGAAATACAAAATCCACCTCTGTGTATACCCTATTTCCTGGGGAGGTGGGTTATATGGTGTGGCAATGCATCTTCTTGATATGTAAACACTAAGGGGATTTTTTTTATTTTTTTATTTATGCCGGTCTTTGAAAACTCCTGCACTGCCAGATCATGTAGCTAATTTTTGAGGAAGCACAGACCTAGTCATATATTAGGTGCATCATCCGGCAGGCCATGTGCCAGAATGAAATCTGCCGTAGATTTCTTTTTTTATGTGCACCTGAAAATTTAAATAAAGAAAATGAAAATGAATGTGGTGCACCCACTGGTCCCGCCCACTCCTCACCCTAGCCACACCATTTTCGAGAAAGTTACATGAGTCGCTGCCTGTACTCACTGTGCTGCGGCCACATTCATAAAATGTCATGTCCTTACTCCGTACACTGCTGAGCAGTCAACTGTGTACAGAAATTTCAGTTTTAGGTCGCATGCACACGGCTGCAATTGCAGTCCCCAATGCACGGGCAACATCCATGCAGCGGACTGGACCCATTCCACTTGAATGGGTCCGTGGTCTGTCCACACTGCAAAAAAATATGACATGTCATAATTATTTGCGGTGCAGAACGGAAAGAAACACCACGGAAGCACTCTGTAGTGCTTCCGGTGTTCCATTCCGTGACTCCATTGCACATCTCCGGAATTGCGGACCCATTCAAGTGATCTATTCAAATTTTATTCAAAAGTTTAGTTAATCTTTAAGGTTTGAAAAAGAGAAAAGTCCATCAAGTCCACCCTGTAATCCTGCTTTTTTAATCCACGGAACAAATCCCTGGATCATTGTCCATCTTTTTTTAAAAATGGGGTTGGGACAAAGGGAAAGGGTGTGTAGAACAAGATTTCTTTACATTGTCATAAGCTTCAATGTCATTTTGAAATAAACATTTATGTAAACCTTTTTTTGAAGCCATCTACTGTATTTGCTGTGACCAGCTCCTTCGGCAGGCTGTTCCAGAGATTCACAGCCCTTACAGTAAAGATGGCTTGTCACCTCTTATGACTAATTCTCCTGGCATAGGGAATTACTTGTTTTTTTTTAGGGGGTTTAACACAGAATAATTTCTCTCAATATTTGTTGTATGTATTTAATCATGTCCCCCCCTTAGATGTCTTTTTTCAAGACTAAACAAGTTCAGTTCTTTTAATCTTTGCTCATAGCTAAGATCTTCCAGGCCCTTTATGAGTTTAGTTGCACTTCGTGTAACTCCAGGGCATCCTTTTTGAAGGACTGGTGCCCAGAACTGAACCACGTTTTCCAGGCCGCACCAATGCTTTGTATATTGGCAATATTACATCCCTACCCCGTGAGTCCATACCTCTTTTAATACAAGACAAAATTCTATTTGCCTTAGAGGTAGCTGACTGGCATTGCATGCTCTATTTAGTCTTTGGTCTACTAATATACCCAGATCCTTCTCAACTATTGACTCTCCTAGTTTTACTCCTCCCTAGGACATATGCTGCATGCAGATTATTAGCCCCCAGGTGCATAACTTTACATTTATCTATATTGAACCTCATTTGCCACGTGGAGGCCCAAACAGTAAGTTTGTCCAAGTCAGCTTGTAACTTAACATCTTAATAGACTGGACCATATTGCAAAGTTTGGTGTCATCTGCAAAAATAGAAACAGCACTATTAATCCCATTATCTATGTCATTAATGAATAAGTTAAATAATAGTGGACCCAGCACAGAACCTTGGGGTACACCACTCTTTGGATACAATCTTAAAGCCAATTTTCAATCCCATTACAAATTATATTTTCTAAACCAATAGACCATAATTTACCCATTAGTCATCCATGTGGGACAGTATCAAATACCTTTGCAAAGTCCACAAACACAATCGACAGCCTTCCCTCTGTCCAAGCTTCTACTCACCTCCTTATAAAAACAAATCAGGTTAGTAAAACCATGTTGGCTATCACTTAATATATTATTGACAGTTACATAATCCTGTATGTTGTCCCGTAGAAGGCCCTCAAACATTTTTCCCACTATAGATGTTAAGCTTACTGGTCTATAATTTCCTGGTAAAAAAACGGGCACCCTTTTTGAAAATGGGCACCACATTTACCTTTTACAAGTCTCTTGGTACAATGACTCATTAAAGAATCTGTAAATATTATGAACAGAGGCAAAGCAATAACTGAACTGAGGTCCTTTAGAACTCTAGGGTGTAATCCATCTGGACCTGGGGCCTTGTTCATTTTAACTTTTTTTTTTTGCATATTAAGGACCATATCTACAGTCGGCCAGGTAAGTATGTTGTTTGAGGTATTTACACCAGTGGCACCACCCTCATGAGATGCCCTCTCTTCTTTTGTCTATACAGAGCTAAAAAAAAAACATTTAGGAGCTCCACCTTCTCTTGATCCCCAGTGACCAACATCCCGTTATCATCATTTAGGAGCCCTACATGTTCTGAAATGTTTTTTGCATTTATGAATCTGAAGAATGTTTTGGAGGAAGCAGTAGGAGGGGACGTGTCTGGACACCAACTAAGATGGCCGCTTGAGCGCTCAGTTCCCCCCTGCACCGCAGGAACTGGCCAGCGACTCGCATACTACCGGCTCCATGGGAAAGAAAACTGCTCCACGCTGGTCCTGTCCCCCTCCGCGATGTCCCTCACCATCTAGGACCCTGGAGAAGTGCTGGTCGCGGACCCCAAGGACTCCTCTCACAGCGAGGCGCTCCTTACAGCCTGCAGCCTCCCGCTATTGCTCCCTCCTGCCAAGCCGACACAGCACCCCACCTGGACCTGGACCTCAAGACTGCTTTCACCCCTTGAGACCGGAGTGGAGCTCCAGCTAGGGAGTTTCAGCCTGCAGCTCCCACCAGGTCAGGAACCAACATGGCGGCCCTGGAAAGTGTTCCGAAGCGTGGGAGCAGGTAATGTGACCTCATTCATCCCACAGACCCCAGCCTCCTCACACCCTCCTAGGAGCACTTATATGCCCCTTTCAGGAGACTACTCGTCTGACCCTCCAGAGGGTATACCCACTGCCTTGGCCACTGAGAGCAGTGGTTCCCTCTTCCCTGCAGACACCTGGGCTAGTTCACCAAGTCTGCAGACACCTGGGCTAGTTAACCAAGCCCCCCTCCTCTGACTGCTATTTCTCCTGCTGCTCCTGATTCCCCACACCCTTGGGAAGTGTGCCTCAGCCAATTTCCCACAAGGGAGGACTTTCAGATGCTTATATCTGAAGTTAAAGGAGCCTGCAGGGCTGAGATTTCTGCTGTCCGCACCGATATTAAGCACATTGTGGACTGTGTGGACTCATTGGAAAATGCCCACGATGACCAGGCAGTACATTTCCGCCCTTTACATGTCTGTAACATCTCAAACTGCGGCCCTTAGGGACTTGGGCCGGCATCTGGAGGACCTAGATAATAGGGGTCGTAGAAATAACATCTGGGTCAGAGGACTCCCAGAGGCAACGGGATGAAGACCTTTTTGGTCACCTTGGAGGCCATCTTTAATATGATACTTGGGGAACCACCTACACACAAGATCATATTGGATAGGGCCCACAGAGCATTCAAACCCAAGGGCACCACTGTCCTAGAAACATAATATGCTGTGTCCACAATTATAATCTCAAGGAGGCTATCATGGCGAAGGCCCAGACCCTACCCAATTTTGAATTTGATGGGTCCCCCGTACAGCTTTTCCACGACCTCTCATGGATAACCTTGCAAAAATGGAGACACCTGCAGCCCCTCCTCACTTTGCACGGATAATGTGCAGAAAAAGCCCTATTACATATCAGAGGCAGTATCCCTACCCTACCTACAAATACAAAGAAACGTGCAATATATCAAAGTTATGACATACCCTTACAAAGATGATATCTCCTCAGAAAGATATCATCTTTGTAAGGGTATGTCATAACTTTGATATATTGCACGTTACTTTGTATTTGTAGGTAGGGTAGGGATACTGCCTCTGATATGTAATAGGGCTTTTTCTGCACATTATCAGCACAGCACTTGGCACTTTATATGTAAGGACACCCATTCAGTGGTTATTTTTAGCATTCCCTCCTTTTACTTCTCTTTTGGTCATACTCATGATATACATCTCCCAGTGGTGTACCGCACTCTGGGTATATCATGTACTCATCTCTTGTTGCATTTTTTTTTATATATTTCTAATAAAACTGCATTTTAACTACAGCCATTTAACCTCAGTGTTTTGTTGTAGGTCTTTTCATATATGTATTGCTGAGCTAGGGGTTTGTAAGTGATTTATTGTTCTTGATTGATCACTATCCCTTTTTTTTGTGTAACCTATTTTGGTTTCAACTGAGCACGAGTTGACCTCTATAGGTCTTTTTGGTTTGTGCTTGCCCCACCAGGAGCCTTTGTCGGATGACCTCTGACACCATGACCCCAGGAGAGGCTTTGGTCGCTGCCTCTAGCAGGGATACACATCCCTAGGAACCGCCATTTATTGTTAACTTCATGTTTCTGCGTTTTGTCTTGTTTTATGTTGTCTGCCCCTTCCCCCCTCTTGTTTCCATCTCCCCTTTTAGCTTCCTCACATTCTTGGGTCAAAGCTCTCCTGAACCCTGACCCAGTACTGGATGAGATCTTACCCGGCGAGAGGTTATACAGCTATCGAACGAGGTGTATGCAGAATCGCATCATGTGTATATTGGTGAGCTACATTTTTTTTAACACCACCATGGTACAGTGTGTGACCCTAAATGTCAAGGGACTCCACTCTAATGCCAAGAGACTTTTTCTTTTGAACATAGTATTCCTCCAGGAAACCCACTTTGACTAAACTTCCTCCTTTTGCTTTGCAACTCACCAATATCCCATAGCATTCTCGGCTACCCACTCTCGCCGGAAGGCCGGAGTCGCAATACTTATATCAGCCCACTGTCCCATCAGAATAGAATTTTCAGTATCAGATCCTCAGGGGTGCTATGTTATTCTGAGGGGTAAACTTGCGGGTGAGCCAATTGCGCTCTTCAAATTGTATGCCCCGAATACATCGCAGATCCATTTCCTTAGGCTCCATTGACACGTCCGCAAAACACGGACAGCGGAAATGTGCGTTCCACATTTTGCGGACCGCACATTGCCGGCACTAATAGAATATGCCTGTTCTTGTCCGCAATTGGACAAGAATAGGACATGTTCTATTTTTTTGAGGAACGGAAGTGCGGATCCGCAATCCCGTGTCTGGACAGCACATCGTGCTGCCCCATAGAAATGAATGGGTCCGCAATTCCATTCCGAAAAATGCGGAACAAAATTGCGAACATGTAAATGGAGCCTTAGCAGAGTGTTCAACAAGGTTTTCAGGGGGCGGAGCCTAACCGTTGTGCAGGACGGAGGCTTGAGAAGGAGCTCTCTTGTCTAAAACCTGTGCTTCTTAGCTTTTGCACACATTTACGGCTGCTAAGATGGGAAACGTTCGGTAGGGAAAGGTCCAGGGAGGCTCCTGATACTCCTAGAACGACATGGACAGATTTTTGAATAAGAAGGCAGCACTGTCTGCTCACCCAAAATGGTGTCCTGGCTCTCGGAGCGGGAATCTGATGGAGAGGACGATGGCGAGTCTGAATACACAGAGACTCCTGCTGATTCCACACTTCAAAGTGATGCCGATACACTTACCAAGGCTTTCTTCAAAGAGACGCTGGTCCAAGCCCTGGCTCCCTTGATTCAAGAGGTACGTGATCTCCGACATGATATGCGCACCCTAGGGTCCCGAGTTGAGCACCTGGAATCCCAACAGGAGCAAGTGGTTGCACATAGTGCGGCCATGTTGAATATAACGAATGCGCAGATTACCTCCTAGAACAACGCCTTCCTCATGATCGAGGCTCAAGAAAATAGGAGTCTGCGGAAAAATGTCAGAATGAAGGGCTGGAACTAGCTGCAAGGTCCCTGTTTGCAAACCTGCTAGTGGAAGAGAGATCGGCAGGCATCGTTATAGAAAGAATTCACCGCTCCCTGTACCTAGGAATGGCGATAATTTGTGGCCTTTTAAGTTACAGAGATACTGCCGACATCCTACAAGCTTCCTGTAAGAAACCAGAACTTTCTTTGAATCAAATCATTTTTATTGATCACTTATAGTGAACATTTTCTGTAATCAGATCCACTTTACACTGTATTACAAAACACAGTAATGTAAAATATCATAGTACAACTACAAGTGTCAGACCAATTCAACAATGGACAACGTATATAATCCAGTATAATTGCATTGGTATACATATTACTTTTGCAAAACCAGACATGGTACAAAAATGTTCCAAAAGGCATAAACCAAAATCAAGTCAAAGCCTATACCAACCCCCCCCCCCCCCCAATGAATAGGGATAAGACACTCTCAATCCTATTTTATAACACAGTATGAGTATGAGACAACCACTCATTCCACAATTTCTCAAACTTCTGAGGACAGCCTCTCTTAACAAACACACATTTTTCCATGACCAGCATATCATTCACCTTTCTCACAAACTTCTCTATTGTTGGCGGACTCCCCTGGATCCACCTCTGCGCCACCAATTTTCTGGCCACATACAGCAGCCTTCCCACCGCCACCTTGAGCAATTCATTCCCTCCGATTTCTGACACATATCCCAACACACAGACTTTAGGGTCCATTTGCAGACATAGCGCCAAGTTGCGATTAATCATAATCCGCACCTCATCCCAATATCGACCTATCACAGGACACGACCAGAGCATGTATACCAGATCCGCTCCTTCCTCCATGCACTTCGGACACTTATCATCATACCTAACCCCAATTATTTTTTTTAAATACCGGTGTTTTATATACCCTGTGAATGATGAAAAGCTGTGACAACTTAGCCTGCTCGCTCAAAGACACTCTGGGAACTGCCTCCAAAATGTCTTCCCACTGATCCTTAGACACGGCGCCCAAATCACCCTCCCATTTCTTCATCCGCGTCTTTGGGAACCCCTCAAGAAACTTATCCAGCAAAAGAGTGTACACCTGTGAAATCAGACCTCTCTTCCCCCCCCTTCGGGAGAATAAGTTTCTGTACCACATCCATTTTAGCTATTTTACACCCTTTTCTCACCATGACATCATAGGCATGCCTCAGTTGCAGAAACTGATAAAACCACACCTTAGGGACATTAAACTCTTGCTGGATGCCCTGAAAAGATTTGAATACACTTCCCTCCATCAGTTGACCTATCCTCATTACCAAATGAGATTCCCAAGTCCTGACAATGATACAAATTCTGGCAATAGATTATTATTCCATATTGGGGAAAGCTCTCCGACTCCACCCACACCTCTAAGCTGCTTCACCTTTGCCCATACCTTCTTACCGAGTTCAACAAGTAGGACCTTCTCTCTCCCCGTGTGCATTCCTGCCCCCTCCAGTATACACATAAGATCACGACTGCCCAGCCAGTGTTGCAATATCCTGCCTGTCACTTCCGATGACTGAAACTCAATCCAGCCCTTAAAGTGCTGACACTGAGACGCCAAGAAGTAAATCCAGGCATTCGGGACCGCCAAACCACCTTCCGCCTTTGGATATTGCAACGTCTCCAGTTTGATCCTCGCTGGACCATATTTCCCAATGAGGTCCCTGAATATGGAATGAATTCTCCTGAACCTATCTAGAGGGATCCACACAGGGGCATTATTAAGTACATATAGCAGTTGAGGCATCATTACCATTTTTAAAAGGTTCACTCTACCCACTACTGTTACAATCCTACAGGCTCACCTGAGTCAGAGGACAGCTGGCTGGAGGTGGGAGCCCAGTGGCAAGGACCGCAGGCAGGTTGTAGTTGCAGGAAGTCAGGCAGACGCGTAATCGGTTGGCAGGCGGTGGGTCAGGGCAGGCGGCAGTGAGCGTGGTCAGACAATCCGGATCGGGTACGGTGGTAGCAGTTCAGTTGGGACAAGCAGAAGAGTAGTCGGGGACAATTCCGAGGTCGGCAGCAGTCGAGTTGGTAGCAGTAGCAACAGAGGAACAGCAGTAGATGCAGCAGGATCAAGTCCAGAAGAACAATAACCAGCAGGGATCTGGTGCAAGAGGCTGGGCTTATAAAGAGGAAGTAGCAGGTGCAAGGAATCACAGAGATTAACAAGGCAAGGCGAAACGCCCCCTGAAGAAGCAAGGCGAAACGCGCGTCGGGCAATGAGCCATCACGCTATCCCTTCTGGTCAGTATAGGTTTCCATGGTCCATTGCATTTGAACTGCTGATTGCAGGCAGATCAGCATTTGCTCACTGGTGTTAGCATTATTTGCTGACCGCTCTGCAATCATAGTGCGACTTTATGTTCTCATATATATTTATGACCTCTGGTGGTGTAATATGGATGCTGTGCTTTTTGTGCAACTATTATTGGGATCTTTACCATTTATTGCATTAGCTTAGATAATATTTGTCCTATTACCCCTTGTACCATCTTACCTATCAGATATATCAGCTTTTGGATTGGTTGGGTGGCTCCATGCACTTGTCACTTTATACTCCTGCACTTTTTACCATTAATTGAAACCGCCATATATGTAATTATTATTGTATTCTTCTACTAATAAAGAATTATCAAATATATATGTGTGTGACTTTTTAGGTTTTCTACCCTCAACCAGAGGCAACATAGAGTCATTTACAAGCGCCAAATCTATACGCGACAGTGAATGATGCGTAGCGGATCTGCACGAATATTCACGCCTCTTAGGGTTGCGTACCCTCCACATATCTAACAGACCAGTTTCAGTCATAATATTCCTCAAAGCAGCACTTCCTGGCGATCCACCCGATCCTTCCACCCGACATCTATCCAAAGAGTCATCCGGAGTACAATTGAAATCCCCCACTAGTAGCCATGGTAAACCAGGGAAGTCCGCCAAAAAGGACATAATTGCACGCACCAAAGGAGAAGCAAATGGCGGGGGCACATAGACTGACACTAACACCACCTGGATCCCATCAATCTTACACACAATACACACATACCTGCCCTCAGCATCCACACACTGCTGCATTTGTTCAAATCTAATACTCTTATGCACTAACACACATACACCCCTGGAATGTGAGGAATGAGTCGCATGTACCACGTGTCCCACCCAGTTCTTGCTCAGCCATTGTACGGTATCACTAGTCAAATGCGTTTCCTGCAGGTAACAAATGGCAGGCTGAAAACGCTTCAAATAGTGAAAAATACTCTGTCTTTTTCATGCATCAGCCATACCCCTCACATTCCAGCTCAAAACTTTAATCACCTGTGTCATGGTAAAATACATTGACATACCTGCATCTCACACCCACCTCAGACCTTATCCATATAGAGTACTAACCCAAACCCAGCTTCTACCTTTCCCCATTCCCCCCCCCCCCCACCGCTTAGCAGAATACCACAAATGAGGACAGCCGTCCCCACCTTTTCAACTCTAAACCCACCAACAGGGCACTCTATGAGCAACTTGCCCACTAATGAACAAAAACCATCATTGATGCTATCAATACACTCGGGCAGAGAATCCTCTCCACACTAAGGGAACACATTATCGTCCCCTAACCGCCTACTCCCACCTCAGAATATAACTTGTGGTAGCATTGTAAAGTACACTTCTTAACTGGTGCACCAACACAGTGACATCAAAGAGCAAACATATATGGACACTAAGCCAAACTACATAACTGCCTCCTTCAAGTGTCCAGGGCTCCATTCTTCAATTGACGTTCGTGGACGTCCAGCCACTGAGCCGCCTCCTCTGGATCTTCAAAAAATCTAGTGGATCCCAACGCCACCACACGTAGTTTAGCTGGAAACAACATGGCGTATGGAACCTGCAGCCCTCTAAGCTTCTTCTTGACATCCATAAAACGGCTCCTCCGCCGCTGCACCTCATTCGAGTAATCTGGAAAAATGGACACTTTGACCCCATTCAGGACCATTTCCTTATTATCACTGGACTGGCGTAAAATAGTGTCCCGATCCTTAAAATGCAATATTTTCGCAAGAATAGGGCGCGGAGGTCTGCCTGGTGGCTGGGGCCGCATGGGTACTCTGTGCGCCCGCTCCACCGCAGAAACCCGAACGTTCATATAGGGATTCGACTGTACTGATGTTCCAGGACTTGGCCTCATCCACCCTGGCAAAACGCAGGGTCCTGAAACCACTTACAGATCATTTGAGGGGCCAGAAGTTGCTATACCAGTGGCTCTACCCCTTTGGGACTACATTTGCCAAAGAAGGCTGTCGGTGCATGGTTTGGCTATGTTAGGCTATGCTTTGTAGATCTGTGAGCATTTCCCCTCATCTATTGGCCATCTTGATTTGTTTCAGCTTTTTGTTACACCACTTGGCTATTTTGTATCAGTAAGATGGACTGTGGCCTTGTCTGAGAGCGGGGTTGCATCTATATACATAAAATATTTCCTCTGGACACAGTGAGTGACCCCCTTGAAAGAGGCCCCTCGTTTTGGTGATGGTCCCTCACTCAATTTATTTTGGTGTCTGACCTCAGATATATGTGTATATATATATATATATATATATACATCTGTATGTTTCTCTCTTTCCCTACAGAGTTCCATCCTGGTTCCACAATACCTAAATAACGTGTCCCAAACATCTTGACTGTTGATGCCTGTTTCTTCCCTCCCTTCGTTTCTCCCAGTAAGGTCATCTGGTCCAATCTTTTAAACCTTATTTATGACCGTCATTTGACATCTTCTCTTGACCGTCATCTGACACCTTGGTTTGTCCTACGGGTGCATCGTGGTTGTCCTAGTTTGGGCCTCCCTCCATTGGACATTCATTTATGTAACCATTTAATATAATCCATTTACCCCCTGATGATCCCACACCGTGGGGGAAACGCGTTGGGGTTGAGCACAGATACGTCTGTGTCACTATTTGTTATCCTCTTAGGTGTCCTTGTTTGTTTTTTGTGTTATGTAGTCAGCTGCACCGTGTACCTTTTGGTATTATTACCGACAGGGTTGTATACACTGTGCATATTGGGATATCCTTTCTGTCCATGCCCTACCTAGTCCACCAATATATTGATTACCAGTCCATACACTTTAGGGTTTACTAGGAGTTGCCAGTGAGGTTCGAGGACGGGGGGGTCCCTGGGCACAGGGCCTAGCTTTAGTATTATTATTAGGGTCATCTATTCCCCAACTTATCATTTTGGTGGACATTTATGCATGGACACTATAGGACTTAATGTTTGTTGTATGAATACTAATAAAGATTATTTACTATTTAGGGTTATACTCTAGCTGGACGAGCAAGCTTATGTCCCATCAGATTAAACAGAGGAAAGATGCCCAATTTGTCTCCTCCATTAGGTCTCATAGGGGAGGTTATGTCTCCTCTACTGCGGATATAGCGGAAGAGTTCTTCTCCTTCTACAAAACTTTGAATAATCTGGACGCCACCCCTAGATTGCCCCTGAATACGCCCCTGAGTCTGAGAGAGTGCAACGTATAGACACATTTTTAAAGGCCCTAAAGCTACCCACAATAAGTCCTGAGGACTGCTGCTCTCTATTAAAACCTTTTTCAGAAGATGAGGTGCAAAAAGTTATAAAAAGGCATGCCCTTGGGCAGGGCCCCAGGTCCAGATGGCTATCCAATCGGGTATTACAGAAAGTTCCTTCACACTTTGACGCCTGATCTAACTAAGTGGTGTCATGCCCTTGCAAGTGGCGAATCCCCTCCCAGTCAAGCACTAGAGGCCACGATCACCATAATTCCTAAGGAGGGTAAAGATACCAGGGAGTGTGGTAATTATAGACCTATTTCGTTACTGAACTTGGACATAAAGATATGGGCCAAACTCTTAGCATCTAGGTTGAATGTTCTGACCCCAAAGATTATTAACAGGGAACAAGCGGGTTTCGTATTGTGTAGGGAAGAGAATTTCCAGTCTTGTCGACTTCTCAATGCTATTACTTGGTCGAGACTTAAATCACAGCCTCTCGTGCTATTAGGTACTGACTCGGAGAAATCTTTCAACCGGGTTGACTGGCTTTATATGCAGCGCGCCCTTCACAGGTTTGGAGTTCCTCCCTTGTTCACACAGGCGATCATGTCCTTATATCAAACCCCTAGTGCCAGGGTAAGAGTTAATGGCATATTATCGAGGCCATTTAACATTACTAACGGAACTTGTTCATAATTGTTATGGAGACATTACTTCAGGCGTTCCGTGATAACACCTTGATTAGGGGCTTAACCATTAACGCAGTAGAGCACAAGTGAGCTGCATTTGCTGATGACCTGTTGCTCTGAATAACAAACCCCAAACAAGCCTTCCCCATTGTTCTAGATCTTATCTCCACCTTTGGGAAATTATCTAAGTTTAACAGTAATTACTCAAAATCTGTGGCCATGGGGGTGGCCCTTCCGACTGCTACACTACGTATCCTAAAAACAACATACCCATTCAGATGGAGTGTTGACTCCCTTACATACTTGGGAATTGAACTCGCTAGCTATCCCTCTAAATTGTATAGTCTTAACTACTTACCCTTCCTGAAGAAAATCCAAAATCAGTTAAGGTCTCTATCGCTCCCGTGGGTCTCGTGGATGGGCCGTAAGAATGTGCTCCTGATCTATATAGTACCAAAGCTGTATAGCTCTTGCAAATGGTACCTATCCACCTCCCACACTCATTTTTTAGAAGGGTCAGACAGATATTTACTTCCTTCCTCTGGAAGAATAAGAAGCCTAGGTTAGCCTATGACAGACTATTTAGTACCCGCTCCCAGGGGGGCTTTGGCCTACCAGATTTGAACTATTATTACAAAGCAGATGCTAATAGCGGCTCTCCCAATTTCCTGCTTTGGATTGGTGCTCTGTCTCAAGTGACTCAACCAGCCACTGAAACGGCGTGAAATATGTAGAAAGATAATAGACAGGCACTCTACACCTGGTTACCACACAGATTATATTTATTCAAATACAGTTATATACAAATAAGTAAGTAGCACGTCTAAAAAATATGATAAAATAAAAGAGTTGTAGGTGTCAATCGGTAATCCAACTTGTGTTTTGATTATTGTATACAGGTTCCTCTTATAATATTTGTAATAAAATGCATGTATGTTAAGAGTTGGAATATCTTAAAAGAATCGTACTATTTCAAATTTATTATAAAAGGATATTAATAGGATATTATCAAAGGATAGTAGAGTTTAAAATGTCCTGCTGGAGAAGATAAAAGAAAATCTCCTTGCTGGTAAATATTCATTGTCCATTTATGTATTTATACACATCCTGTGATTTTAGTAAAAGCCGATTAATTCCCAGAGGAGATAAAAAATGGTTGCAAATTCTTAGGTCCGTCAGATGTTCATGCCTTTAGTATATTGATATATAGGCAGTTCATATTTGAATAAATATAATCTGTGTGGTAACCAGGTATAGAGTTCCTGTCTATTATCTTTCTACATATTATTACAAAGCGACACAGTTGAAGAGGTGGTTACAATTGTGTATTCCGTCTTACAGACCCCTAGGTTCTGTCGTGCATTTTCATAAATGTACAATCTTATCTGAAGATATTATAGTCTAAATATCAATGCCCATTGCCTTTAAGTGTAATCACAGATTGAACCAGAGTCTGATATTTCTCTATAGGGTTGAAACAGGCCGAGATGAGGTTATGCTAAGTTCAGTTTGGGTAACATGTTTGTAGGGACATAGAATGTATTGTCTTTTAAAATTAGTGTGAGCAGATGTAGTGTATCTTTTAATACTATAATGGGTCCTACAGACATGTATCTGTGGGAGACAACCATTTGAATAGCATTGTATTATTTTACCTCATTACAAAATCATTAGGCAAATCTACTTTGGGTGTATGAATGTCCCATTCATGTCTTCATAATTATATTCTATATATTCCTGTGTGGTGTATTTAAATTTGCAACATATCTTAACCAATGACTTATATAATATGTCATCTATGTATAACAGTGTCTCTATGTGTGGGTATATATATATATATATATATATATATACGCATTATTTAGAATATATATTTTATGTCGTGTATATCCCACTGACCATATAGACTTTTAAGATTTAGAAAAGTATTGAAGTTATTTCCTACTAATTGGATTTCATGAGGAGAGCGGAATATTATTAGCCAGCCGTGTGGGCAAGTTAATGAATCCGGATGTTAAGTAAAAGGAACCATTGTCCATTGTCCCCAAGAAGACAGTAGGAGATGGTGACTCCAACATGTATAGATTAGGGGTAATTAAAATGTCAGGAAGAAACCCTTAATATTGAGGCATGTTTGGAAGGTTAATGAGGTCATGTTAATGTATTATTAGGTATTTAGAGTTAATGTTGAAATTGTCATGTGGTACAACAGTGCCATCTAGAGGTAAATTAATAATAGCATGTCATTTTCACCAGTATTCCAAGGGTTAAAATGACATCATTAGTATCTGCATACGAATACACCCACCTTGTCTGATTGGAGATCCCTAATTTGGAAGGGGATGAGTTTTTAGATAACATGGGGTATAAAGTATGCATGTAAAGACATTGGTGGGGAGCTATCTATAAACAAGCTATCTATGAAAAAGGCTATCTATGAATCTACACTCTTCAACTGAAATAACTGCAACAACAAAAAGAAACTTGGATTAATTTTTGTCTACTGGAAGAGTTTTAAGAAACCTGTCCATCCTTGATTTGGTAACGTATGTTATATTTTGCTTGTGATATTATTAAGATATTCCTCTCAGCATATAGTCAAGAGTTCCCATATTGCAGGAACGTATAGTGTTAATCACCTCCCTAATGCTAGTTGTCCTCTTAGCAAAGATGCATATTGCTAATGGGAGATTAGACATTGTCTGAGTAGAGGAAAACTCTGGGAAATTATATTTCCATAGTCTGGTTGCTGAGTGGGATATAATATCATATTAATATCATTTATATTTTTGATTGTCATGGGCTGAGACAGAGTTAAGGGACAACATTTATTGTTCTTGTATAAATCTGTATTTTGTCATGTTATAACCTGTTGGTAAACAGAAAATCCTGAGCTTCTCTTAATGTATTAATTATTGGTCTGTTTGATAAAGATATAGCATTTATTTCTTATCATATGTTATTTTTAATAATTCTATGATGATGAGAAAGTGGTGGTGATCTAGTGGTGGTTTGTTGGTACTGCGTCAATTTGTCTATCCATTGATCTCATGTCAGTTTTGTATTGGTTTTATACTCATTAAATTATTACATATATTTTGCATAATTGGTTGCCCCTTTGTTTTCATTAATTGCATAAATTAAATTTAGAGTCTCAAGATAAAAGAAAGGCGTTTTATGTCCGCCTAGTGGATTTCCTGACTGATTTCCATATTTTATTATTTTATTAAAATTTAATTTTTTTTTATATAAAATATTTATATTTTATATAAAAGATATATCTGACATATATGGAGGCCCCAGCGAGATCTTGAGATTTTTCTATAAATTATTTATGCAAATAGTGAAAAATTCTACACTTCTTCTTAGCTTGTTATTGTTATCTGTATTGATTATTGATCAGAATCATGAGTATAACAGGCAGCGACCTAGGTATTAGTCAGGCTATAGCAGATAGTCCATCTGACCCAGTAAAGATAATCTCTAAGGTTATCAAATATGTTCATTCCCATTTGAAGTTAGATAAAAAATATAGATGAATGGACTAATGAACTGCAGGTAAGGGCCTATGAAGAACGTGGGGATATATGGAAGTTAGGTGGCATGGTTGATAGATACCTGACATATATGGATTTGGCAAATGATAATACCAAGAGGGACCAACACCTCCTTTCTGCATTGCCACCTGTTTTGTATGCATTGTTTGAGGTCAGTACTCTTTCTAAAGATAGGTACAGACGTGGACAAAATTGTTGGTACCCTTTGGTCAATGAAAGAAAAAGTCACAATGGTCACAGAAATAACTTTAATCTGACAAAAGTAATAATAAATTAAAATTCTATAAATGTTAACCAATGAAAGTCAGACATTGTTTTTCAACCATGCTTCAACAGAATTATGTAAAAAAATAAACTCATGAAACAGGCATGGACAAAAATGATGGTACCCCTAACTTAATATTTTGTTGCGCAACCTTTTGAGGCAATCACTGCAATCAAACGCTTCCTGTAACTGTCAATGAGACATCTGCACCTCTCAGCAGGTATTTTGGCCCACTCCTCATGAGCAAACTGCTCCAGTTGTGTCCGGTTTGAAGGGTGCCTTTTCCAGACTGCATGTTTCAGCTCCTTCCAAAGATGCTCAATAGGATTGAGGTCAGGGCTCATAGAAGGCCACTTTAGAATAGTCCAATTTTTTCCTCTTAGCCATTCTTGGGTGTTTTTAGCGGTGTGTTTTGGGTCATTGTCCTGTTGCAAGACCCATGACCTGCGACTGAGACCAAGCTTTCTGACACTGGCTAGTACATTTCTCTCTAGAATTCCTTGATAGTCTTGAGATTTCATTGTACCCTGCACAGATTCAAGACACCCTGTGCCAGACGCAGCAAAGCAGCCCCAGAACATAACAGAGCCTCCTCCATGTTTCACAGTAGGGACAGTGTTCTTTTCTTGATATGCTTCATTTTTTCGTCTGTGAACATACAGCTGATGTGCCTTGGCAAAAACTTCGATTTTTGTCTCATCTGTCCACAGGACATTCTCCCAGAAGCTTTGTGGCTTGTCAACATGTAGTTTGGCATATTCCAGTCTTGCTTTTTTATGATTCGTTTTCAACAATGGTGTCCTCCTTGGTCGTCTCCCATGTAGTCCACTTTGGCTCAAACAACGACGGATGGTGCGATCTGACACTGATGTTCCTTGAGCATGAAGTTCACCTTGAATCTCTTTAGAAGTCTTTCTAGGCTCTTTTGTTACCATTCGGATTATCCGTCTCTTAGATTTGTCATCAATTTTCCTCCTGCGGCCACGTCCAGGGAGGTTGGCTACAGTCCCATGGATCTTAAACTTATGAATAATATGTGCAACTGTACTCACAGGAACATCTAGTTGCTTGGAGATGGTCTTATAGCCTTTACCTTTAACATGCTTGTCTATAATTTTCTTTCTGATCTCTTGAGACAGCTCTTTCCTTTGCTTCCTCTGGTCCATGTCGAGTGTGGTACACACCATATCACCAAACAACACAGTGATTACCTGGAGCCATATATATAGGCCCAATGGCTGATTACAAGGTTGTAGACACCTGTGATGCTAATTAGTGGACACACCTTGAATTAACATGTCCCTTTGGTCACATTATGTTCTGTGTTTTCTAGGGGTACCATCATTTTTGTCCATGCCTGTTTCATGAGTTTATTTTTTTACATAATTCTGTTGAAGCATGGTTGAAAAACAATGTCTGACTTTCATTGGTTAACATTTATAGAATTTTAATTTATTATTACTTTTGTCAGATTAAAGTTATTTCTGTGACCATTGTGACTTTTTCTTTCATTGACCAAAGGGTACCAACAATTTTGTCCACGTCTGTATGAGTCTATAAAGGGTACAAAAATATATGTATCCAAGATGGAATCAGAACTAAAATCCGCAGAAGCGACAATCAAAGACTTAGAGTACAACCTTAGTCTCAGCCATGATGCATACCAAAAGGCAAAAAATGATTTAGAGGATTTATATCTTCGGTATTCCAAAATTAAACAGACAGATGGATCAGCCCATAATATAGTCAATGCTGAAAGGGATCCACCTAACTCTGTGGGATCTCCTGACCCTCCATGTCTTACTCCCCAACATCCAGACATGTCATCACATGCTCCTAAAGCAGACCCCATCCAAGACACTCAGAAACCTGAAAGTGTTGGTGTGATAACACAGGAGGCATTAACCCAATTGAGTCGGGCGTTGCAAACTGTAACCACCTTACTAGATGCCAATAACACGGAAGCACCTAGAAGTGTCTCTCCTCATATTCCCCGGGATAGACATATTAGGGTTAGGGTTAAATCACCTGTACAATATGTGTCTCATGAGAGTGGGGAAAGCGCATGTGAGTCTGATAGTTATGTGGGAAAACGTGTATCTTACTCCCTGCCACGCAGGCAGGTGTTTGCCCACAAAGAGGATCAGGGTCCCAGGCGAACATCATATGCTGAGGTGGTCTCTAGGAAGAAAAATTACCAGTATTCAGAAAAGGATCAAAGTTCATCCAGCATAATTAAGTTTTTAAATACCACCGTGTCCAAGTTCTCTAAGAAAGGTTCTTCTCAGATAGCGAATCACCTAGAACTGTATGAGTCCACTATGGATTCTTTAAAATTATACTCTGATGCTGACAGGATCAGATTCCTTCCATGGGCATTTGATGATAAGTATCGTCATTACTTTACCTCTTTTAGGGAGAGAGGAATTCAAGATTGGCCAAGTGTTTTGCATGAAGTTAAACTGGAATTCGGACCTTACCGAACCATTACTGCTGCAAAACGGGACATATATAAGCTTACATGTAGGTCCAATCAAAGTCCCCGTGAATTCCTCTCTATCCTTAAAAATGCCTATGGGTTAGCATATAGGTCCCCAAACTGGGAATCTGAAGAGTTTAAGCAGTTGTTCTATGATGCTATGCCAACCCAGATCAAACTTAGCCTAGCTAGAGATCTGGATATTGAAGCTCCCTTAGATTGGTTGGTGACGGCTGCCACCACGCTGTATAATATCAGTGAATGCCATGAAACAGGTGAGAGAAGATTTAAAAAGTCCCCAGAGCAAAATATAGCTGAAGCTAAGGTAAACCCTAGCTTGGGATTTGAAACACAGCCACGTAAATACCCTCAGTCCACAGGTCCTGTCCAACAAACTCAGCAACAACAGGTAAGACCCAAGCAAACCAAGCCCCACAATCCCAATGGGTCAGAGGGGGATAATTCTGGTGCTGGGAGGTCTAACTACCGTCCATATTACAATCCCCAGGGATATAGGTCCTATTACAATAGAAATTCCCAGGGTTACAGACGCTGGAATAACAGGCCCAGACAACAGAAGGAAGATAGGCAGGAACCCTCAAGTTCACCTAGGAGTAGGTCACCCACCAATAATCAGGGCACCTCACAAAACCAAAATATGCGCAAACCAAACAGGGTTGATCAGCTGGCAGAACAAGTGGCCCAGTTGAGTGACGTTGTGAGAAAGTTGTCCCAGGTATCCCCAGGAAAACAGCCTGAACCTTTTTTAGGGGCGACTCCAGGTCCCAGCTCAACATCATAAAGCAAATTGGGCCGGGTCAGGACCCAGGCCACTGCAAGGCCATTAAGATGGATGTGAAAGAATCTGATGTGATTACTAATACCATTTCTCCTTGCAGTGCCCCTGACCCTGAGATCGGGGCCAGGGAGGAGGTGTCTAATATTTTATTTGTCTTACAGTCTAATTGTGTCGATCCCTGCGATCATGCGTCTATTCCAGAGTGTGATCCCATCATTCCAGCCTCTAGTCATGAATCAGCTGTAAACTGTGATATAATCCAGTTTTCCCCAAGGGTGGGGGCTAACGCTGCTCCTCCAGCTTCTCCTGTGAGACACAGGAATGCAGAGGTCACGAAGCTGCAGAGAGGTCAAACTCTCCAGAGGAGTCATATGAGCAAACATTCTAATTTCTTGTGTGATTTATTCCAGGTTGACGGCTGATATTTTGTGGAATCATATCTCCAAAATGAACTTATCGGACCAATCAAAAGCTTACTCGACACCGGATCACAAGCCACCATCTTATCTTATAGTTATTTCAAACAGGTTCTGAATTTGACGGCAAAGAAGCCGAGATTAAGATCATTTGATGGCTCTTTGATAAGTGTAGGTGGAGATGCTTTACAGGTAAAAGGTACATCATGGTTGACATTTAGAATTGGCAAAAAGACCATTAGACACCCCACATTGATTGTGGATCTTCCATATGATCGGCTGATCATAGGAATTGACCTTATGAAAAGGTTGAGTACCATAATAGACTTCATTAATGAAGCAGTCTGGACTCAGGTGAAGACACCCATTGACTATGAATTCTCTTGCAATGCACAAACACAACGCAGTTGTCACGTGATTGAAGAGAGACCTAACTCGATTGAAGTTCATTTCAGGAACAATCAAACGCCGGATGTCACGATCCTAAACAATGGTAAGCCCGAGGAGGCTGTCAACGGTGCCGCTCACATCATTACCATCCAGAGGGACAGAATCGAAAAGGTAACCTTGGATGATGATGTATTAACTATTTCCCTTGAAGGAGGAAATCACAAAGTCGCGGACCTGACCAAACATACTCAATCCATGGTACGGATTGAAAAGGTCAATGACAATTTATTGATTCCCATACAGGTGAACAATATAGCCCGGGTGAAATATGCCAAATTGGATCTGAAATCCGAAGCCAGCTACATAAGCTTAGGACTCTTAAAACAGGTCCCCGATCCTAAAATGATTAAAAGTTTCTCTCCGCAGGAACAATGGGTTCATGATCTGGATGAAAATTCCCAGAGTCATAATGTGGTTGCAAGATGTCTTTTGTCTATCTCCCTAGGAAGTAAGACCACGGAACACGTTTTCATCGTGATAAATGAACCACGGTACCAAATGTATATGGGTAACGACCTTCTACACCGATTTGCTGTACAGATAGATCTGGTAAATAAAACCTTATGGTCCAGATTGCCAGGAAACCCAGAGGGATTCCAGAATGTAGAGCAGGCTTTGAGAGGGGGACAACAGATGCCCTATGCCGTAAGTATTGAGGTTGCTGAAGAGGTTGAAATCCCTGAAGGATGCAAACCGTTTCTCCTCCCCATTCAAGTGAAGAAGGGACAGAAACTGAAGAATGCAGATGCCTTGATCTGTTTATCCAACCGGATGCAACAACTCGGCCTAAAGCTAAAGCCTACTCCCATGATAAACGTCCATCAGGTTCCGTTACAGATGGTAATCTATAATATGATCCCCCATAGCGTATCTTTGCAAAAGGACACCGTAATTGGTTTAGCTATGGATTCAGAATATTACACTTTTGGATTCCAAAATGATGTTATTGGACTTATTCCTGATGAATACCTGACGGAAGAACAGGTAGTAGAACAAAGTTTTTCCTCAACCCCTGAGGGGTTATTCAATATACACTCCGTTTATCCTTTCAGCTCCGAAGAAGGTACATGCCACATCGAAGAAACATCATTGGTTTTCAACCATGAGATCGATGAGAAGGAGTACGAATCCTGCCAACAAGGAAAGGATAAGGTACGCTACACCCAAAATGACTTAACCAGTGAGCTTGAAGAAGCTTATGAGTTAAGTCAGCCTGAAATCTTTTCAGAATTTCAGGAGCGGGTGGAAGAACAAGTCTCTATAGCTGATGCATGCTCAGATGAGTCAGAGCGTCAACAACTAAAGGAGCTCTTCACAGAGTTCCAGGACATGTTTGCCAAAGATTCTTATGACTGTGGAGAAACAGACATACATGTTGCAAGGATCCAGACAGATCCAGATGCACCCCCTGTCTTTGTCAAACAATACCGACTTCCGCTGGCGGCTTACGAGTCACTATCGGAAATCGTTAAGAACCTGGAGAGGAGGGGCATTATCCGTCCAATACACAGCTCGTTCAATCATCCGATACTTGGAGTCCTTAAACCCAATGGTCAATTTCGTCTCTGCTCGGACCTAAGACAATTAAACAAATGTGTTTACATGTCCGGATGGCCCGTGCCGTATATTGACCAATGTTTGGCACAAATTCAAGGATCAAAAATTTTTACCGCCCTTGATTGTGCACAAGGATATTGGACTATTAAAATTGACGAGAGGGATCAGTACAAATTGGCCTTCACATTTGGAAAGCAACAATATGCATGGACCCGACTGCCCTTCGGGTACATAAATGCAGGCCATGAATTTGCTGTGTTCATGCATAAGGCAATGCCTGATGCCACTGAACGAGGTACCTTATCCTATGTGGATGACATCCTAATCAAAAGCACGACTTTTGAGGAACACATTGTAGAACTGAGGCATGTACTAACCCAGCTAAGGAAAGCTGGTGTGAAACTTTCTTTTCAGAAGGCTCAATGGTGTCGTGCCAAGGTTAATTTCCTAGGTCACGAAATCACTGCTGATGGAATCAACCCACAGAAGAAGAAGGTGGAAGCAGTGATCAACACCAAATCACCTACAAATCTCAAGGAGTTGAGATCATTCTTGGGCATGATGAACTATTCACGTAAGTTTATAGATGATTATGCCGAAATTACAAAACCTCTTTTGCAGTTACTAAAGAAAGGAGTAAAGTGGGAATGGAATGAGCGTCATGAGCAAGCTGTGATTGAACTCAAGGCCAAACTTATCCAGGCTCCCTGCCTTGCCTATCCAGAAGGGGGAAAACCTTTCTTTGTGGAAACAGGTTTCACTGACAAAAGCATGAGTGCAATCCTTTTCCAAAAACAGGAAAACCGGAACAGAATCATTGCCTATGCCAGCAAGTCCTTGTCACCAGTAGAGGTAAAATTCAATAACTGTGAGAAAGCCTTACTATCAACTGTGTGGGCTTTACAATATTTCAGAAGTTTTATCCAAGGTGAAAGAATTATTGTGGGGACTGCACACCAACCGCTGCAATACTTGCAGAGTGATCGGATAAGGGATGGAAACCTGTCAAATAGCAGGATAACTGCCTGGACGATGTCCTTAATGGGATGGCCGTTGGAGATCAGGTATAAACAAAATAATAAGAACCCAGTTGCTCAAGGTTTAGCTGAACTCCATGATTGTACCAATGTGGAACATCAAGGTGAGTCACAGGAGAATGACTTCCTGGAGGAACAATCATCATCCCCATATAAATCTTACGAAGAGGAGTACTGCAAATCATTACCATGTGTATATGTAGACGGCTGTTCCTTCCATACCGATGTAGGATCCGAACGCACGCTGGTTGCAGGTGTCGGAATCGTATGGAATAATATGTTCCCAGAGATATCCGTTGGATACAAAATTGGTTCCAAAAGCAGCCAGGTTGCAGAGCTTACTGCTGTGTACAAAGCCGTACAAATGGCTATCGAATATGATGTTAAGGAGTTTGTAATCATCACAGATTCTGATTATATTCGTAATAGCTTTGTGGAATATTTCCCCGGATGGAAAAGATCCAACATGATGAGAAGCAACAACAAGCCAGTCAAGCATGGTAAGATGTTTTGTAAGATTGACGAGATGGTTACCACCCACGGTCTTACAATTTACTGGAAAAAGGTAAAGGGTCATTCAAAGTATCCAGGTATGGATAAAGAAGGGAATGACCTAGCAGATTCCCTCGCCAAACAAGCAGCCATTGACGGAGAAGTCTTTGACGTTGATGATCTCATGGGAACTATCCAAGTGGATGCAACGACAAGGAGTCAGGCCCAAAAGGGAACTGAAGCTAATGTGTTGCAATGGAGCCAAGATTCCCCTAGTGAGGATCTCATTGCGAGCCAGAAGGGGGATCCAGTTATTGGTATCTTTTATAACCACGTTCAGGATCCACAGAATTGTCCCATAAATACGGAAGACTGTGATGATAAGGAGGAATTACGGATTTTGATGAAGGGTAAGTCCCAATTCTCATTACAGGACGGATTGCTGATAAGGACCTCAAAGAACGGTATCACGCAATGGGTAGTACCCGCAGCGTATCGAGGTCTGATGCTACAACATGCCCATGATGCCCCAACAGCTGGGCATCGAGGTGAGAAACTAACATACGAGTTATTACGGGACTACGCTTACTGGCCGCATATGTTACAAGACGTGCAAACATATTGTCAAGGATGTCTAATATGCCCTCAATTCCAGCCACAAGGACCCACTCATCGGGCACCACTGATGAAAAGGGGGATGTCCATGCCATGGTCAGACATCCAAATTGATTTCATTGGACCAGTAACCACATCATCAAAAGGCAACAGATACATGTTAACCGTAACTTGTTTATTCACAAAATGGGTAGAATGTTTGCCGTGCAAAACATGCAGTTCAAGCGTATGTGCATCTCTGCTCATTAACCACATATTCTCCAGGTTTGGTCTTCCCCAACGCATTGAGTCCGATCAAGGAAGTCATTTTACTAGTGAAGTGATGACAAAAATGTGGGAAATACTGGGGGTAAAAAGGAAGCTGCATATAGCTTATCGGCCAGCCTCTAGTGGTGGAGTGGAGCGCTACAACCAATCCATTGTGAACGTTCTAAAAAAATTTGTCAATGAATCTGGTAAGGACTGGGATGTCAAGTTGCCTTTGGTTCTTATGGCCATCAGGGCCACCCCAAGCGCAGCAACCAAACTTTCTCCCTTCGAGATGATCACAGGAAGGAAGATGGTGTTACCCCAGCATTTATTATACAGGACAACAGATCATAATTTGATAAATGCTACAACATCGTATCAATATGTGGAAAATTTACGCAAGCACCTTCAGCATGCTTTTGCGTTTGCCCAGAAGAATATAGAGAAAGCCGCAGTGAGTGCTAAAACATACTATGATCTGAAAACTACTCAGAAGGAGTATCAAATTTCTGATCAGGTTTATCTCTATAACTTCGCTCGGGATCAAGTGAAGGAGAGAAAATTCTTACCTTCATGGAAAGGACCTTATGTCATTATTGACAAGTTGTCACCAGTGGTATACAAGATAAAAATCCCTAAGGGGGATGAATTTGTGGAAAAATGGGTGCACATTAATCAATTACGTGTTTGTCATCCTAGCTCACGACTTCGAGAGATAGAAGGAGTCTGAGGAGGAGAGGTGAAGAGATTTTACAGTTCCAGCTAAGGACGAAAATTAGGATTGGTATTGTATGAACAAACGTGTATACTAACCCATCCTCACATATGTTTCCTCTATAACTAAACATCTCTTAACTAACCTCTAAAACAAGGAACTTACCCTGTTTAAGAAAAGAACCTATGCCAATCAAAAATATATGATAGCATTAACTCTTTTCTTACAGGATAAAAAAGTGAAAGATTATATATATTCATATTTGTCATACAATATTTTAGGCGCAAGATGCCGACTAAGATGATTGCCATCATCTATGTCATCCTAATCTTGGGGAAAGAATTCCACGCCGAACTGATTGTTGTGCCAGGTCCTTCGTCCGGAATCATGCTGCAGGACACCGCGGGATTCATTCTGACGAACAAGAGGATTTTGTCCCAAAAGATTTACATCAGCCTGGATCCACGCATCTTCATCGAAAAACAATTCAACGTGTCCGAGATCCTATCACCGGAGATCCAAACCTGGTACCAGACGCACATCGGATATTCCTAAGAACGGATTACGCAGATCCTGGAACAAGCGAGAAAGACCTTGACCAGAGAACAGTTTTCTACGAGTCAAAGACCGAGGCGGTTTATTTCTGCCATTGTTGCCGCTATAATCTTTAGCGTAGTGGGCGCTGTCATTGCCACAGGTGTAACAGTTGCCAATTCCATCTCCATTAAAACATTGGAACTGGAGATCGGTTCGCTGAAAAGTAACTTACTAAGTATTTATGCGAAGATGGAGAATCAAAACAAACATTTATCGAACTTATATCCTGTTTTGCAGGATCTATGGAATGGTTGAATTTGCTGACCATCCAAACAGTGCGTTGGATAAGATTATTCAAAAAGACTTTAGGTAAACTATGGCTAAGACACCATAGACAAAGTCTGCGCGCCGTGACCCATGAAGAAGACATATGAAAAGTTTTTAACATTCCAAATATATTCTCACTTTATGGAATATTTTGGAATGAAGGGGGATTTGTCGTGCATTTTCATAAATGTACAATCTTATCTGAAGATATTATAGTCTAAATATCAATGCCCATTGCCTTTAAGTGTAATCACAGATTGAACCAGAGTCTGATATTTCTCTATAGGGTTGAAACAGGCCGAGATGAGGTTATGCTAAGTTCAGTTTGGGTAACATGTTTGTAGGGACATAGAATGTATTGTCTTTTAAAATTAGTGTGAGCAGATGTAGTGTATCTTTTAATACTATAATGGGTCCTACAGACATGTATCTGTGGGAGACAACCATTTGAATAGCATTGTATTATTTTACCTCATTACAAAATCATTAGGCAAATCTACTTTGGGTGTATGAATGTCCCATTCATGTCTTCATAATTATATTCTATATATTCCTGTGTGGTGTATTTAAATTTGCAACATATCTTAACCAATGACTTATATAATATGTCATCTATGTATAACAGTGTCTCTATGTGTGGGTATATATATATATATATATATATATATATATACGCATTATTTCGAATATATATTTTATGTCGTGTATATCCCACTGACCATATAGACTTTTAAGATTTAGAAAAGTATTGAAGTTATTTCCTACTAATTGGATTTCATGAGGAGAGCGGAATATTATTAGCCAGCCGTGTGGGCAAGTTAATGAATCCGGATGTTAAGTAAAAGGAACCATTGTCCATTGTCCCCAAGAAGACAGTAGGAGATGGTGACTCCAACATGTATAGATTAGGGGTAATTAAAATGTCAGGAAGAAACCCTTAATATTGAGGCATGTTTGGAAGGTTAATGAGGTCATGTTAATGTATTATTAGGTATTTAGAGTTAATGTTGAAATTGTCATGTGGTACAACAGTGCCATCTAGAGGTAAATTAATAATAGCATGTCATTTTCACCAGTATTCCAAGGGTTAAAATGACATCATTAGTATCTGCATACGAATACACCCACCTTGTCTGATTGGAGATCCCTAATTTGGAAGGGGATGAGTTTTTAGATAACATGGGGTATAAAGTATGCATGTAAAGACATTGGTGGGGAGCTATCTATAAACAAGCTATCTATGAAAAAGGCTATCTATGAATCTACACTCTTCAACTGAAATAACTGCAACAACAAAAAGAAACTTGGATTAATTTTTGTCTACTGGAAGAGTTTTAAGAAACCTGTCCATCCTTGATTTGGTAACGTATGTTATATTTTGCTTGTGATATTATTAAGATATTCCTCTCAGCATATAGTCAAGAGTTCCCATATTGTGTTAATCACCTCCCTAATGCTAGTTGTCCTCTTAGCAAAGATGCATATTGCTAATGGGAGATTAGACATTGTCTGAGTAGAGGAAAACTCTGGGAAATTATATTTCCATAGTCTGGTTGCTGAGTGGGATATAATATCATATTAATATCATTTATATTTTTGATTGTCATGGGCTGAGACAGAGTTAAGGGACAACATTTATTGTTCTTGTATAAATCTGTATTTTGTCATGTTATAACCTGTTGGTAAACAGAAAATCCTGAGCTTCTCTTAATGTATTAATTATTGGTCTGTTTGATAAAGATATAGCATTTATTTCTTATCATATGTTATTTTTAATAATTCTATGATGATGAGAAAGTGATAGTGGATTACACCACCATCTAGTGGTGGTTTGTTGGTACTGCGTCAATTTGTCTATCCATTGATCTCATGTCAGTTTTGTATTGGTTTTATACTCATTAAATTATTACATATATTTTGCATAATTGGTTGCCCCTTTGTTTTCATTAATTGCATAAATTAAATTTAGAGTCTCAAGATAAAAGAAAGGCGTTTTATGTCCGCCTAGTGGATTTCCTGACTGATTTCCATATTTTATTATTTTATTAAATTTTTTTTTTTTTTTATATAAAATATTTATATTTTATATAAAAGATATATCTGACAGTTCCGATTGAATTGGCTCTGTTAACAGAGAAACAATATGCTGGGCTTTAGGGCATTGTCTCTCCTGCGGTTTGTCTAGAGGCATCTGTTTATCTATCTGTAATATCAAGTCGACAGTTGAGTTCTTTTCGGATCCACCTGGTAGTTTGCCTGCTTCAGCGGTCCTCTTCTTATTGAAACCAGAGTTGCCTTTCATCCCACAATTTTGGAATTTGCTAATCGGTACCTCTAGCATCTTTCCTAACTAACCTGAAATCTGAGGCTGATGTTGCTTCCTTTTGTGCCAGGCTTGTGGGAGATAGAAACTTCTTGGCAAAAGGAGAGCTGCCTGGTATGTGCCAGGCGCCAGTTGCCAAATACACTAAGATCCCGACCCCCACTTGGTTTGAACAACTTGCATCCCATGATGCTCTGCCGAGTCATAGTATCTCACTCCTCTATCAGTTGCTACTTTACAAGAGGAGTAACGTGACCCCTGCTTTTATTAGAGCATAGGAAGAAGATTTGAATAGATCCTTCTCTTCACAAGAAATTACTCAGATCTTTTTTAGGTCTCATGGCTTCTCTAGATGTATGAAAACACAACAACCATTTAAACTCTTCAAAATAGGTTTTAATAATGATTTGTGCTGGAGATGTAATGCACAGAGAGGCACCTTGGGGCATATTCTATGGTTCTGCCCGATAATTCGCCCCTTTTGGGATCGAATTAAACATCAAATAAATGTGATATGCAAGACCTTGATTGAGCTCTCTCATCAGTCGGTGTTACTATGGTTGCCGTCAAAAACGTGGCAGCCATCCATGTCCTCCTAATTCAGGTGGCTATATTGTTAATTCCTCTGAACTGGCTTAAGACCTCTCCTCCTACCTTTGAGGATTGGTATGATAAAATTGACCATATATTCCTGATATGGGGCATTCGGGGAATTGATGTTGCTTCGTATGACAAGTGTCACTTTAGAATGTAACTTTCTAGTCATTGGCATAGCTTTACTAGTTGGTCCAGTTCAGTTTATTGCTCCTCTAGGACTTCTGTAATCCAGCTTATTCATAGGCAGGTTATACTGTTGCACAGGTATCTGGGTCTGAGTACACGTGTTCTTGTTGTGAATTGTGTTCACTGTTAACTTTAGGTCTGGTTGTTAACCAGTCCAAACTGTTCTATACCAATATGCTCCATAGAGGTCAACATTTCCCTCTCCCACCCCCTTTTCTTAATCTCTCCTCCTTTTCCCTCTCACATTGTCATAGCTCTCCTATCTCCATATTCTAGCTGATTTGTCATGTATGGTACATGTAAAACTGATCATCTGCTCTTTTGATACGATATTGTTAAAGGGAACCTGTCATCAGGATTTTGGTTATAGAGCTGAGGACATGGGTTGCTAGATGGCCATTAGCACATATGCAATACCCAGTCCCCATAGCTCTGTGTGCTTTTATTGTTTTAAAAAAAAACGATTTGATACATATGCAAATTAACCTGAGATGAGCCAGAGCTTGAAAATATAACTCTTCTCTGGTCACACAAGTAAGATATGACTCTTTTATGTTAATTTGCAGATGTTTCAAATCAGGGTTTTTTACACAATAAAAGCACACAGAGCTATGGGGACTGGATATTGCGGATGTGCTAGTGGCCATCTAGCAACCCATGTCCTCAGCTCTATACCAAAAATCCCGGTGACAGGTTCCCTTTAATCATCTTTCTATAATACTACGTATGCATATGCTGTATTTCTTTAAATAAAAAGAGATTTGTTAAAAAAAAAAAAGGTTTTCAGGAGTCCCGAACTGTTAGCCCTGCTGGGAGGCGACATTAACATTATTTTCTCTGACTCTATGGACAGATTGGCCGTACCAGGTAGGCCTTCACACCCAACACAGCAGTGACTTGCTAGGGACTTTTGTAAACTGATCAGACGGTACTCTCTTATCAGTTAATCACCCTACTGATAAGTCTTTCTCATTCTACTCCACCCCTCATGGTACCCATACCAGAATTGATGTTTGGTTCAAACTATATGGATCAAATCACATGGTCTTATCATGCCCCAGTAATGGTCAGAATAGATCTTGGTATGGGATACACCCGCCAATGTCACTGGCGTCTTAACAACACTTTGCTTAAGTGGCTACTACTATGGGAAGAACTACGAGGACACCTTAAATCCTACTTTTAGCTCAATGAGGGGTCGGTTGGTGATGTCCATTGTCTATGGGAGGCCCATAAGGCGGTAATGAGGGGACACTGTATTGCCCTGGGTGCAAGACTGAAGAGGGACTCTGCAGCTACTGCCCAGTCTGAAATCCCGCCTGCATCGTTTGGAGGAGGCAATGTCTTTCCACCCTACCGGCAGCACGCTTAAGCATATTGTAGACACCCGAGCTCATATGAATAAGATAGCTTTAGGAAGAGTTGACAAACTACTGCTATATACAGTACATGACAATGGTATTATTGATGGGGGAATAAGCCCCATACTTTATTGGCTAAACAAATCAGAAATCGTCCCCCACAAACTGGCCCATATGCAAGGGAGTGAATGGGACAGTTCACTATGACCCCAAGGAAATTTCAGCGAGATTCTCAACTTATCATGCCGCCCTATATAATCTACTTAGTGACCTTCTCACAAATGAGACCAGAGAGCGCTTACTCCAGACATACTTGGTCTCGTGTAACCTCCCCACTCTATTGACGGCTGATATTAATGCCCTTAACAGGCCTATCACTGTGGAGGAGATAGAGGAGGTAATTGACCATTTGTCTTAGGCTAAGGGTACTTTCACATTAGTGGCAGGGGAGTCCGGCAGGCTGTTCCGGCGGGTGAACAGATTGTCGTATCCATCCTGCCGCTAGTTCACATGTGCCCATAGACTTCCGCTCCGTCCCCATTGACTATAATTCCGGCGGCAGCACGGCGAGAGACAGCCGGACTAAAAGTACTGCATGCAGTACTTTTAGTCCAGCTGCCTATAGCTGTGCGCTGCCGTGCTGCCACCGGAACTCCGCCCCCATTATAGTCACTGGGGATGGAGCGGCAGTCCGGGGGCACACATGAACTAGCCGCTAGTGTGAAACTAGCCTAAGTCTCCAGGTCCCAACAGCTTTTCCTATAAGGCCTCATACACACGGCCATTGTGCGGCCGTTCCGTGCATTGGGGACCGCAATGCACAGGCACTTCCGTGCGGCAGCCACGACAGATCCAGACCCATTTAACTTGAATGGGTCTGTGATCCGTCTGTACCGTAAAAAAATAGAACATGTTCTATTTCAAGTGAATCGGTCCGCATCCATGATGCGGGGTGCACACGGCTGGTGCCCGTGTATTGCGTACCCGCTGTCTGCGGGCCACCATACAGCCACGGCCGGGCAACGGCTGTGTCCATAAGGCCTGTTACAAAACTCAGAACTGATCCCCCATATGACAAGTCTCTTTAACCGGTTCCTATCAGGTGACACGGTACCCGCGCTATGTCCCACTCTTTTCTAATGTTAATCCCGAAACCTGAAAAAGACCCCCTTGAATGTGAAAACTATAGGCCTATTGCACTACTTGACTCAGACCTCAAGATTTTTATTAAAATACTGGCCTCTCGTTTAAACGCCTTTTTCCCCTTAGGCCTCTTTTTCTCACGAGTGAGTTTTCCGCGCGGATGCATTGCGGGAGGTGAACGCACAGCACCCGCACTGAATCCTGACCCATTCATTTCTATGGGGCTGTGCACATGAGCGTTGTTTTTCACGCATCACTTGTGCGTTGCGTGAAAATCGCAGCATGCTCCTCTTTGTGCGTTTTCTACACCACGCAGGCCCCATAGAAATGAATGGGGCTGCGTGAAAATCGTAGTGCAACCGGATATCATGTGTTGCGTTGCGTTTTAAAAGCAAGTAACTTAGCAACCCAGAATGGATTTCAGACAGGAAGTTGAGTTGCTCAGTGTGTGACTGAAGGCAGCACATGAGGCCTCCTTGTGGTTTCATCAGCACACACTCTTCCATCCCTTGCAGAGCTTTGATTTTATTTGCAAAAGCCATGCCAAAGACACCACGGCCAATGGATGTTGGTAGGCTGATAGTCCTTGTGCAAGAGAGGCCACACGCAGTGATGACTACCACGATCGTTATAAAAAAGATCAGGCCTGGGTGGAAAAAACCAAGGAGCTTTTTGAATCCATCTGGGAAAAAACCCATGGCAAAAGCAGGCAGAATTTGGGTAAATAGACAATGTATACCTGTGTGATCCTTGCTGTCCTCCCTAGCATAGCACATGTCATCTTTAATCCTCCCTAGCATAGCATATGTCGTCTTTAATTCTCCCTAGCATAGCACATGTCGTCTTTAATCCTCCCTAGCATAGAATATGTCGTCTTTAATCCTCCCTAGCATAGCACATGTCGTCTTTAATCCTCCCTAGCATAGCATATGTCGTCTTTAATCCTCCCTAGCATAGCACATGTCGTCTTTAATCCTCCCTAGCATAGCATAAGTCGTCTTTAATCCTCCCTAGCAGAGCATATGTTGTCTTTAAATTCTCCCTAGCATAGCACATGCCGTCTTTAATTCTCCCTAGCATAGCACATGTCGTCCTTAATCCTCCCTAGCAGAGCATATGTCGTCTTTAAATCCTCCCTAGCATAGCACATGTCGTCTTTAATCCTCCCTAGCATAGCATATGTCGTCTTTAATCCTCCCTAGCATAGCACATGTCGTCTTTAATCCTCCCTAGCATAGCACATGTCGTCTTTAATCCTCCCTACCAGAGCACATGTCGTCTTTAATCCTCCCTAGCAGAGCACATGTCGTCTTTAATCCTCCCTAGCAGAGCACATGTCGTCTTTAATCCTCCCTAGCAGAGCACATGTCGTCTTTAATCCTCCCTAGCAGAGCACATGTCGTCTTTAATCCTCCCTAGCAGAGCACATGTCGTCTTTAATCCTCCCTAGCAGAGCACATGTCGTCTTTAATCCTCCCTAGCAGAGCACATGTCGTCTTTAATCCTCCCTAGCAGAGCACATGTCGTCTTTAATCCTCCCTAGCAGAGCACATGTCGTCTTTAATCCTCCCTAGCAGAGCACATGTCGTCTTTAATCCTCCCTAGCAGAGCACATGTCGTCTTTAATCCTCCCTAGCATAGCACATGTCGTCTTTAATCCTCCCTAGCAGAGCACATGTCGTCTTTAATCCTCCCTAGCAGAGCACATGTCGTCTTTAATCCTCCCTAGCAGAGCACATGTCGTCTTTAATCCTCCCTAGCAGAGCACATGTCGTCTTTAATCCTCCCTAGCATAGCACATGTCGTCTTTAATCCTCCCTAGCATAGCACATGTCGTCTTTAATCCTCCCTAGCAGGGACGTGCACAGATATTTTGAAGGGCAGGGGCTTTTAAGTTCTTTTAAAAAACCCAAATATAACTTTTTTGGTTTAACCGTACATATTATGGTAAAATGATGTCGTTACCAGACTCTACAGACTCAAATATGCAAAGAGACCAAGCACTACAACCCCCAGTATGCAAAGGGACAAATCACTACAACTATTGTTCCTTTGCATACTTGTTTTGTTTAAGGACTTTAAATTATTTACAATATATTACCAGGGCGGCCACTGAGGGCAGACAGGCAATAAAGGAACTTAGGCAGCAGATGGAGTCATACAGGCCGGCGCTTGCTCCCAGGCATTCATCCCGCTGGGGGGGGGGGTGACGTGTCGTTGCAGACATGCATAATGCATGCCTGTGACCCAGGCAGCCCCTGCGCTAGCCTTTAAAAGACTCTGTCACCCTGATCCTGCACTAGTGAGCGTGCGGACTGGTGAATAAATTGTGCTTTCCCTGGAGGAATGGATGGAGGCATTAAAGAGGCAGAGGCTCAAGCCCCCTTATCGATCAGTATGTGTGCACGTCCCTGCTCCTTAGCATAGCACATGTCATATGTTAGGACTGTTTATTTTGGTTAATAAATGTTCTTTTTTTTATTTTTATTTTTTTAAAGTGGAAGATGTCAAGAATCGTTGGCGGAGTTGCAGGGACCAATTCCACAAGGAAATGCTGCAACATGCGAGGAGTGGGTCCGGGGCCAGCAAGAAAAGGCCATACATGTTCCGGAACCAACTGATGTTTCTTTGTGAGGTCATGGAGCTGCGTCCGTAAGTTTATTTTACGCAATGACCACTAGATGTTTATATCCATATACACTGTTTGTAGACTATGTAATTAAAGGGGTTAAAGGGGTATTCCCATCTTAACACAATGGGGGCATATCACTAGGATATGCCACCATTGTCTGATAGCAGCTATATCAAGAACACGCCCACCTACCTGGGACTTCTGAGCAGAGTACGTTTGTAGCTGGTTCCTCCACTGCCCTGAATATTGTATGCTCAATAAAAGTAACTACAAAGTTAGGCAGTATATTTATTGTTAGTTATGGATCCATCTGCGCAAGCCACCTTGACGCCTGGTAGATGGGCCCGACACGTATGTGCGCTAAGAGCTTAAATTACTCATTTATAGTCGGTATTGGATCACTTTTATCTAGAATGACCCCCATTTCTTTCATCAATTGTTTGTATATCTAACGGTGTGCAGCCATATATTTTTTTTTTTATTATGTTTGGTTCATGGATATGCACCTGTGATTAGGAAGGTTCTAGTCTACATTTTCTTGCTTTATCACTAACATAGCGGGTATGGCTGTGGCTGGAGGAGGGCAGATTTGCCGGGGTACCTCCACCACCCAGTGGAAATTCCAGACTGTACCATATAAATGAATGTACGTCACCTGCACATGCGCAGTGCACTCTCCTTCAGTTTTGGCTCTCCCTTCTCGCTATAGGTGCTGGTTCCATTGGTGTGACCCCCACATTTAAGACAATGGAGGCATATCCAAGCAATATGCCATTTTTTTCTGAGATTATAAAAACACTTTAATGTTATATATGTATAAAAGAAAATCATGTGAAATAGACATATTTGTAAATCAAAACCAACTGGAAAAATGTCTCCTTTTCCATGATTAACAACATGACAAGTGGTTTTTAAATGGTGTTAAGGGGCAGCGATGACACGTCTAATCTCCAAAATGTCATATGTTGTGTAGGTCATGTAGTACTATGTTCTATAAACTAAATGGATGATTATTGTAATATGTGACGTGAATAGTAATAATAGAAAATACACTACATCTTCTAATTTTATGATTTTTGTATTCTTTTTAAAGGACAGAGGACAACCTACCGGAAGAAGAGGCAGAGTCTGCACCGCAGATGTCCAGTGCTTGTGAGAAAGAGACTCCCTCTGGTCCATCACAGGTGGACACAGCACCAGGAACAGGCACTGCACCATCCAGACAACCACCTGTTTCTGGAGCAGATTCCCCCCCCATCCCTTTGTCTCTTCCAAGCAGGCCCAGACGACGGGCAACCACTCCTGCCGATACCAATGTAAATATGCAGGTTATGGATTATTTAGCTAGAGCCCGGCATGAGGATGAATTTGATCATTATGTTCGTAGTATGGCCTCATATTTGTGCAGGCTGCCTCCAGAACGAATTTTGCGCACCAAATCTGCTATAAATATCGTTGTGGATGCAGCCACTCCCCCCAATGACCCAAATATAATTTTCGAGGGCCTTGAAAATTGGCGGCTCCATGGGAACTTGTATGGCCCCCAACCAATGCCAGTTTCCCAGCACTCACAGCCTTCACTGCCGGCTCCTCCACAAATGCAACCTCCAAGGGGACATTATGGGCCACCTACTCGCCCATATGGGCATTATAATGTTGATTCGGCATATGGACAGTCTGCACCGATCTCTTCGCAGCCTGGCTCATCGCAGTACTCTGGCCCCCCTTCACAACCACACTACCCTGGGCCACAGTATCATTCCCCACCATCACCATCTGGCCATTATACTAATTTATAAAAGTTTAAATATTTTTCATTTCTGTATGAAAAGATTTTTATTTTGAAAAAAGTCGATATGACTAGGTAGCCACCGACATATGACAAAAATTGAAGAACTTTGCAGGGTGCGCACGGAGCTCTGAGTACAAGCCAACAAAGAGACCTTTGCACTACCAATAAAACTATGCATGCTGGAGGTACTTATGTCTTTGCAATCACAGGTGAATGTAGTGGATAGTTAATTTTTTTTCACGTGCGGAAAAAACGCATGACATCCGCATGTCACACGCGCGGGAAAAACGCAACAACGCGACAAAATCACATACAAAACTGAAGCACTCGCAAGCAAAATCGCACGAATTTCCCTGAACGCATCCGGCCAAAAAACATGACGCTCGTGTGAAAGAGGCCTTATTGATCCATAAAGATCAGGTAGGTTTTGTTCCATGCTGACAAGGTAGTGATAATACACGACAGATCATTGACTTCTTGGAGGTGGTTGGCCATTCGGGGGGAGGCATTACTTCTTAGTTTGGATGCCCAAAAAGTATTTGATCGCCTAAGCTGGCCGTTTCTGTTCGCGGCTCTGAAGGCATACGGTCTCTCTGGCCCCTTTGTTCAGGCCATTATAGGCTTATACTCCTCCCCCATTGCGACAATCAAGCTTCCACATGCCGAGTCTCGACCAATACACATTGCCAATGGGACAATACAGGGATGCCCTTTATCCCCCTTATTATTTGCAGTGTGTATTGACGCTAAAATTAGGGCTTGCCCAGATGTCCGAGGTGTTATGGTTAGAGATAAAGAGTTTAAGCTGTCCCTATATGCGGACAACATCCTACTTACCCTCACTAAGCTTCACACCTCCCTCCCAAACTTTCACTCCATATTACAGGAGTTTGGACGTCTGTCAGGGTATAAGGATTCTTTACGATATTTGGGTGTGGACCTTACCCCCCGTAATGCGGATTTGTACAAACATAATTTTCCTCTCATATATAGAGAAATTAGGGATCTGCTCACCAAATGGCATACAATTCCTATATCCTTTATGGGTCACATTGCAGCGGTGAAGATGACGATCTTACCTAAGATCTTGTACATGTTTGATACTTTACCCATTCTGGTTCCACTCAGGGACTTGTGGTCCATCCAGTCCCAGCTCTTCAGATTCATATGGGCCGAGAAACGCCAATGGATCCCTAGATCAGTACTCTTGTCTAGCAAGTCTCAGGACGGTTTGGGAGTACCTGACCTGACCAAATATTACTGGCAGCTCAGTAACGCTGTCACAGCATGGACATCACTGCAACCTTATTCTATATGGGTGCAAATAGAGAGACTCTGATTGGCCCCCATCCACCCTAATTCTTTGCCATGGTCTAGCCCCTATACTGTATTACCCCCAGGGAACTCCTGGCCCCATGGCCTACACTAAATCCATATGGCGGACCTGTAGTAGTAGATACCCCCTGGTCTCCCGCCACTTTTCCATGACTTATTTTCCTATACCACCCACTACTCCGTGCTAGCCTTACCACTTCAGCGACAAAACTATCGTTTCAGCACGGTATTTTCCACCTTGCAGACATAGTGGACCCATTCACCAGAGACCTATTACCCTTTTCAGCCATTCAGAACAATTATAACCTTCCCTCTTTGACTAATTACTTCTATGTTCAGATTAGACATTTTGCCCAATCTGTCTTCTCTGGGTTAACTGTGTCCCTCCCCACGGCATTTGAGCGCCTCTGTAGAAGAGGGGTACATATGAGGGGGTTGATATCTGAGATCTACTCCATTTTATTAAATCCTTTCCCAGAACGGATTACTAGACACTCTTATATGCTTTGATTGGGAAGAACTCTACCTGACGCGCTGTGGCTCCTTATATAGCGAAGTCCCCAATGTCAGTTCTGTCTCGGGAGAACCAGTATAAGATACTAATGTATTTGTACCACATTGATTGAACACGGCAGTTGCAGGGGTTTGCTGGAGATGCAGGACATCTTGGGGAACTCTACATTACGTCTCATAATATACCCCCTTCCCCCCATCTCCCAATGTGTCTTTGTCTGTAGCATTAGTGTCACTAGGTGATAATAGTTGTAAAATAGTATATATAAAAGTGCAGCACTCAACCCTGGGAAATTCGCCTTTTTAAAATGTAGTTGTTTTGCACTACCAACCTGAGTTTGCTTTTTACAGTTTAGTTGGAATATAATTATATTGTGGTCACTGTTATCAAGGTTTTCATGGACAGTGACATTTCCCACAAGCTCTGCATTGTTAGAAATTACTAGATCCAGCAGAGCATCGCCTCTGGTGTGATCTACAAACTGGCCCATAAAATTATCCTGCAAAAAGCTGAGGAATTTTCTCAATTTTGCAGCAGAGGCAGAACCATGTTCCCAATCTACGTTTGGATAGTTAAAATCTCCCATTATCACTACTGTGCCAGCCTACGCAAGCCCGCTCCATTTGCGCATACAGTTGATCTTTTATCTCCTCAGTGATATTGGGGTGTCTATAGATCACACCAAGAATGATTTATTCATGAATTTCCTACCTCTGTAATTCTACCCACAAGGTTTCAACATCCTCACAACCTTCACCCACAATTGTCTCTTTCACACATACTTTCATATCACTCCTAGCATACAGGGAGTGCAGAATTATTAGGCAAATGAGTATTTTGACCACATCATCCTCTTTATGCATGTTGTCTTACTCCAAGCTGTATAGGCTCGAAAGCCTACTACCAATTAAGCATATTAGGTGATGTGCATCTCTGCAATGAGAAGGGGTGTGGTCTAAAGACATCAACACCCTATATCAGGTGTGCATAATTATTAGGCAACTTCCTTTCCTTTGGCAAAATGGGTCAAAAGAAGGACTTGACAGGCTCAGAAAAGTCAAAAATAGTGAGATATCTTGCAGAGGGATGCAGCACTCTTAAAATTGCTTAAAACTGAGTCTGCTTATACAGCACCTACCAGTAGCTATTAGGCTCCAGGAGAAGTATAAAGTGGGCTCAGCATGCATGTGAGTACTTGCATCCCTGGATCCGATGAAAGCTGTAATGGCACCGGACGGGGTTAAAAGCAGAGTGTGCTTGGCATGCATGCTGTACCTGCGCTCCCTGGACTTTATGTGGCTGTCATGGCCCATAAAAGGTAGGAACTAGTGTTAGGGACCACTCATGAAGGCAACCTTGACGCGGTGAGTGGCTTATTACGCTTTGGCCAAAATGTACACCAATGCCTTATTCAACATCCAGCATAAAGGCAGGGCAGAGTGCTGGTTGCAGTGTGCGATTGCATTTTGTGTTTTTACATTTATATCTCTATTTCGCCATAGCAATCTGCACCTGCTAGGGGTTGTGCGGGCTGAAATTTTCCATATTTTTCTCTTTGTAGTACGTATTGGAGGCGTGGCGATCTCCAAGCAGTCAAGCACACCTGTCCAGTTAATCTGCCCCCTGGAGGCTGGTTTTAAAGTCAGTATAAAACTGAGTCTGCTTATACAGCACCTACCAGTAGCCATTAGGCTCCAGGAGAAGTATAAAGTGGGCTCAGCATGCATGTGAGTACTTGCATCCCTGGATCCGATGAAAGCTGTAATGGCACCGGGCGGGGTTAAAAGCAGAGTGTGCTTGGCATGCATGCTGTACCTGCGCTCCCTGGACTTTATGTGGCTGTCATGGCCCATAAAAGGTAGGAACTAGTGTTAGGGACCACTCATGAAGGCAACCTTGACGCGGTGAGTGGCTTATTACGCTTTGGCCAAAATGTACACCAATGCCTTATTCAACATCCAGCATAAAGGCAGGGCAGAGTGCTGGTTGCAGTGTGCGATTGCATTTTGTGTTTTTAAATTTATATCTCTATTTCGCCATAGCAATCTGCACCTGCTAGGGGTTGTGCGGGCTGAATTTTCCATATTTTTCTCTTTGTAGTACGTATTGGAGGCGTGGCGATCTCCAAGCAGTCAAGCACACCTGTCCAGTCAATCTGCCCCCTGGAGGCTGGTTTTAAAGTCAGTATAAAACTGAGTCTGCTTATACAGCACCTACCAGTAGCCATTAGGCTCCAGGAGAAGTATAAAGTGGGCTCAGCATGCATGTGAGTACTTGCATCCCTGGATCCGATGAAAGCTGTAATGGCACCGGACGGGGTTAAAAGCAGAGTGTGCTTGGCATGCATGCTGTACCTGCGCTCCCTGGACTTTATGTGGCTGTCATGGCCCATAAAAGGTAGGAACTAGTGTTAGGGACCACTCATGAAGGCAACCTTGACGCGGTGAGTGGCTTATTACGCTTTGGCCAAAATGTACACCAATGCCTTATTCAACATCCAGCATAAAGGTAGGGCAGAGTGCTGGTTGCAGTGTGCGATTGCATTTTGTGTTTTTACATTTGATCTACAAACTGGCCCATAAAATTATCCTGCAAAAAGCTGAGGAATTTTCTCAATTTTGCAGCAGAGGCAGAACCATGTTCCCAATCTACGTTTGGATAGTTAAAATCTCCCATTATCACTACTGTGCCAGCCTACGCAAGCCCGCTCCATTTGCGCATACAGTTGATCTTTTATCTCCTAGTGATATTGGGGTGTCTATAGATCACACCAAGAATGATTTATTCATGAATTTCCTACCTCTGTAATTCTACCCACAAGGTTTCAACATCCTCACAACCTTCACCCACAATTGTCTCTTTCACACATACTTTCATATCACTCCTAGCATACAGGGAGTGCAGAATTATTAGGCAAATGAGTATTTTGACCACATCATTCTCTTTATGCATGTTGTCTTACTCCAAGCTGTATAGGCTCGAAAGCCTACTACCAATTAAGCATATTAGGTAATGTGCATCTCTGTAATGAGAAGGGGTGTGGTCTAATGACATCAACACCCTATATCAGGTGTGCATAATTATTAGGCAACTTCCTTTCCTTTGGCAAAATGGGTCAAAAGAAGGACTTGACAGGCTCAGAAAAGTCAAAAATAGTGAGATATCTTGCAGAGGGATGCAGCACTCTTAAAATTGCAAAGCTTCTGAAGCGTGATCATCGAACAATCAAGCGTTTCATTCAAAATAGTCAACAGGGTCGCAAGAAGCGTGTGGAAAAACCAAGGCGCAAAATAACTGCCCATGAACTGAGAAAAGTCAAGCGTGCAGCTGCCAAGATGCCACTTGCCACCAGTTTGGCCATATTTCAGAGCTGCAACATCACTGGAGTGCCCAAAAGCACAAGGTGTGCAATACTCAGAGACATGGCCAAGGTAAGAAAGGCTGAAAGACGACCACCACTGAACAAGACACACAAGCTGAAACGTCAAGACTGGGCCAAGAAATATCTCAAGACTGATTTTTCGAAGGTTTTATGGACTGATGAAATGAGAGTGAGTCTTGATGGGCCAGATGGATGGGCCCGTGGCTGGATTGGTAAAGGGCAGAGAGCTCCAGTCCGACTCAGATGCCAGCAAGTTGGAGGTGGAGTACTGGTTTGGGCTGGTATCATCAAAGATGAGCTTGTGGGGCCTTTTCGGGTTGAGGATAGAGTCAAGCTCAACTCCCAGTCCTACTGCCAGTTTCTGGAAGACACCTTCTTCAAGCAGTGGTACAGGAAGAAGTCTGCATCCTTCAAGAAAAACATGATTTTCATGCAGGACAATGCTCCATCACACGCATCCAAGTACTCCACAGCGTGGCTGGCAAGAAAGGGTATAAAAGAAGAAAATATAATTACATGGCCTCCTTGTTCACCTGATCTGAACCCCATTGAGAACCTGTGGTCCATCATCAAATGTGAGATTTACAAGGAGGGAAAACAGTACACCTCTCTGAACAGTGTCTGGGAGGCTGTGGTTGCTGCTGCACGCAATGTTGATGGTGAACAGATCAAAACACTGACAGAATCCATGGATGGCAGGCTTTTGAGTGTCCTTGCAAAGAAAGGTGGCTATATTGGTCACTGATTTGTTTTTGTTTTGTTTTTGAATGTCAGAAATGTATATTTGTGAATGTTGAAATGTTATATTGGTTTCACTGGTAAAATAAATAATTGAAATGGGTATATATTTGTTTTTTGTTAAGTTGCCTAATAATTATGCACAGTAATAGTCACCTGCACACACAGATATCCCCCTAAAATAGCTAAAACTAAAAACAAACTAAAAACTACTTCCAAAAATATTCAGCTTTGATATTAATGAGTTTTTTGGGTTCATTGAGAACATGGTTGTTGTTCAATAATAAAATTAATCCTCAAAAATACAACTTGCCTAATAATTCTGCACTCCCTGTACAGACACACACCGCCACCTTTGCATTTAGCCCTATCGTTTCTAAAGAGTGTAAAACCTTGAAGATTTACTCATGAGAAGAGTCCGGCCATATCTCAGCAGCACCAACTACATCAATATGTTTCTCCAGTACCAAGGCCTTGAGCTCTCTCATTTTGCTTGCTAGTCTTTTGGTATTTGTGAACTTACATTTTAAGTTGTCATCAAATTTTACACTTTTAGGAAATTATTTATTTTTATTATATTTTCCTCCCTCAGAGTTGATTTGCGACTGACGGATCTCCTTATCCACTTTTCTAATGCTCCTCCCACCCTCGTTTAAATGCATTCACCCAGTTAGAATTCTCTCCCCCAACACAGCATCTCTCCTTCCATTGAGGTGCAAAAATGATCTACGGAAAACATTTTGCACTCCAGTGAAAAGTCAGCCCCGTGGTCTAGGAACCCAAACCCTTCTACTCTACACCAAGACTTAAGCCATGAATTTAAGTCCCTAGGCTCTCGCAGATGGCCCTGCACTATGCATGGTACAGGCAGTATTCCAGAGAACACTACCTTGGAGGTCCTTCCCTTTAGCTTGTAGACTAGTTCTTTAAAAATTTTCTTCAGGACCTTCCATCTACCATTTATTTTGTCATAAGTGTCGTGGGTGGCATAGAAACACCACTTGCAACAAAGTTTGTCACAAGTGTAAAAAGTCGCAAACACAAGATTTGCTACTGTTTTCCACCTAAAAAAAAGAGGTGCCTCTGTAGATGATAAATCCCCCCCTACATTCCCTTCAAAGAAGATACCTTGATCTGAATGTAGCTGAGTGGCATATCTAGATGCAAAAAGAGACTGGCAAATTTATCACAATTGTTGTAAACGAAAACTGGCTTAGTTGCCCATAGCAACCAATCAGATTTCAATTTCCTTTTCCAAAGGAGCTCTGAAAAATTAAAGGTGGAATCTAAGCCAGTTTTCCTTTACACCAGTTTTGATAAATCTGCCCCATATTCCTTTACACTAAGCCAGTTTTCCTTTACACCAGTTTTGATAAATCTGCCCCATATTACGACCAGAGGATGTGGATTGAGGGAAACAAGCGCAGTGCCGCAGTTGGTGACAGCTTTAAAGACATCTGCAATTATGGGTTCAGTTATTTCTTGTGCTGGTACTGCACTATTGGCTCCCTCAGCAGCTGCCATATTTATTGTGGCCACTTCATCTGCCACCTGGCCCCTGTACTTTCTGGACTGTTATTGCAGTTGATAAAAGGCGGATGCACCAAAAGTCCAGTGTCTCCCCTCTGTGATTTCTCAGGGAGACGACGCATCTGCAGGAACCACTCTAGCCAACTCTTCCAGTTGCCCTTATCCCCGCTCCAGCGCCATCTTGCCTTCTAGCAAACTGCTCCAGTTGCGCTGCCACCTCCACTGCCCTTATCTCTGCTCCAGCGCCATCTTGCCTCGCCCGCACTGCAGGTCCACTCTCCCTCCCCTCATTCTTACTCTGGCATGTCATACTGCTCGTTCCTGGCTGCTCCGGTCTCCCGTACTCAATATCATCGTTCAGGGAACTTGTTCTGTACGATGTTGTGTGGATGCAGAAGGATTGGCAGGATTCTCGTCCGGGAGCGCAAGTATCAGCGTCCTCTTACATGCCACGCCCTCCAACTGTTTTCTACATTAAACCATGCCTCTAACCCTTCCCAATTCCTATCCCCCACACTCCCATAGTTGCCCTCAGACAATAATGATGCCACCTTAGTGCCTTCCCATGGAGTTTGATACCCCCTCTCTCTGCATTATATCTCTTATTTTCAGGTGTCAGCGGCAGCTAATGCTGATTGACACTGTGTTAATATAGTATGGCTGATTCCTGGGAATGGTGGACTATTATATGAGGTTCATTCCCTATTTTGCCACTTTAGCGGCTCCGCTGACAGGGCTCTTGAATGGACGGAAGTCTGTGATGGTCTGCTGGAATAACCAGGCGGAAGAGGCTTTTTCCGCGTTGAAGTCGGTCCTGTGCAGGTCACCGTTTTTGGTGATGCCTGACTTCAAGAGGGAGTTTGTGGTACAGAACGACGCCTCTGAAGTAGGCCTCGGAGCTGTACTCTCTCAGGAAATCAATGGGGAGGAACATCCTGTTGTTTTCCTGAGCAGCAAACTCAGCCCGGCCGAGACTAAGTACAGTATAATGAAGAGTGCCTAGCCATCAAATGGGCACTCAAGTCTCTCCGCTATTATCTGTTGGGGCGAAAGTTCTGTCTGGTGACCAACCACTTCCCTCTCAAGTGGATGAGCCAGGCCAAAGAGAGGAATGCTGGGGTCACTAGATGGTTCTTGTCATTACAGAATTTCAAGTTCTCAGTGGAACACAGGGCAGGCCGTTTAAAGGGAAACGCAGATGCCTTGTCCCGGGTACAGTGTCTGACAAGGGTTCACCCTCTTAGGGTTGAACAAAGGGGAAAGGTATGTAGGAATGCACAAAGGTCCGTCGTTGACGGAAGGTATGTGTGACCGAGGTTCCTAGCCTCGGTGAAGTAAGAGCCGGTATTTTCAGGTGTCAGCGGCAGCTAATGCTGATTGACACTTTGCTATTTTAGCATGGCTGTATAGCTGATCCGGGACGGCTCTTACTGGGAGTAGTCAAAGTGATGGGTGGGTGACTACTCCCCACGTTCCAGGCCTATAAAAAACCCAGCCGGCAGTGTCAGAGGAGCTCTGTCAATCGCTGGTGTGGGAACTGAGCCCTGTGCTGGGCTGAAAAGCTGAGACCTGTGTATTGGGAGAGCAGGCCACCTAAAGCCTGCAATTTGACTGCTGGAGGCAGAACCGTGGACAAGGTGAAGTTTTTTTGTTATGCACAAACTTTCTACTTGGTGTGAAGGCTTACTTCAAATGTGCCCACTTTATGTTTTATACCCCCCTAAGGCTACATTCAGACAACAGTGATAATTGGCAGTCAATGGCTGTATTCACGTCTGGTTTTTAACGGACTGTGAATACTGTCCAATAAAAAATGTCCTATTTTGTCCGTTTTCATGGCCTGACAGCCCCATACAAGTGAAGGGGACCGTTTTAATGGCTGCTTTTCAGAAAGGCATTGGTGAAAAATCTGTGAAAAAAACTGTTTAACGGCTATTGTTTTTGTCCCCTTAGTGCCCCATGCAGTACAATGCTTACCTACAGCATGCCCATTCTGTTATACCTCCAATAGTGCCTCCCATGAAGTACTATGCCCCCATAAACTATTATGTCCCCTTAGTATCCCCATGCAGCATGCAGCCTTAGTTTGTGCCTCTTGACGCTGTTGTTCCTCTCAAGCAGTATGATGCTTCCTGATAGAGTTGAAAATGGGACATGCTGCAGCCCTCACATGACTGCTGGACAGTGCCCAAAATCCAGGACTTTCCTGCTGGATCCAGGAGGGTTGGGAGTTATGTCTAATCTGACAACTGTATAGAACAAATAGGCAGTTCACAGTGAATAAAATAAGCAGCGTATGCCGAGTGCACCAGATGGACCCTTTATGCCTGCTGGGTAAATAAAAGAAATGAAGATATATCTGGGCTCTCTAGGCAATCAGTCAAAAACGATTAGTAGAATATTAACCATTTAAAGAGGTTGTCTGCGTTTTACTATTGATGACCAATCCTCAGGATAGGTCATCAATATCAGGTCCTCAGGATAGGTCATCAATGTTAAAAAGCTGACAACCACTCAGCTTAAAGGGGTTGTCCCTGCAGCAAACAGCATTTATTATGTAGAGAAAGTTAATACAAAGCATTTACTAACGTATTGTGATTATCAATAGTGATGAGCGAAGCAAACTTCTGATGCTACATCCGAAGTTGCTTTCTTCAAATCTTTGGAATAATACTGTACGGAGATCTGTCTCCGTACAGTATTAAAATGTATGAGCTCCGATTAGCCGAAGTAAGTTATTCACAAAGTCACGCATGACTTCGTTGAATTGCTTCAGTAGTTTATTTTTTAAGTGGAAAACCACTTTAAAACCGAACGCAGCTTTGATTCCAAGGTACTAGTCGGAACCGAAAAATCAATTACTGAAGTTATTCAACAAAGTCATGTGCGACTTCATGAATAACTAACCGGCTCATTGAAGCCCATACATTCTAATACTGTACGGAGACGGATCTCCGTACAGTATTATTCCAAAGTTTTCAACAAAGTGACTTTAGATGTAGCATCTGAAGCTCGGTTCACTCAACACTAATTATCAATATTGCTTCCTTTGCTGGATTAATTTTTTCATCACATTATACACTGCAATCCAGCAGCGGTGGCCGTGTTTGCACGGGCTGTGGTTTTTCAGATTTCTTGGGTTCGAGTTGTCACTCCTGGGCAATGGAAGAATTGCTGGATCCAATGAGATGTTTTACCTACTCCGGCTTTCGTCTTGAGGAGCTTCTGCACTACTTGGTGTTCTGGCTTGGTGTTATCAGTTTGCCATGTGGACGCTAAATCTGTGGGTAATTGGGCTAGCTGGTATAGGACATCACCGTGAATTTCTTTCTTTTATTCTTGATATGTGGACTGTTGAACTTTCTTGAGCCAACATACCAGCTTGACTAGTTATGGATCCTGCCTTTCCCTATTTTTCTAAAGATAATAGCCGTTTTTTCCACTCTCTGTTTGTTCTAGTACTTCATTAGTGAGGCCCACAGGGATGTCAATTGGGTTCCGAAATATGGCTCAAACATTGCTATTATTGCAAACAGGTTGATATTTAATTTCAGATTGAAACTTCCTTAGATGTGTCACCCAATGTTGCTAAAATGCTCCCAGTTTAGCCACATCCAAGTACACTAATGGACTAATGCTAGTGAGCAATTCAATCTCCATCCCAACTGAGAAATCTGCAAATTTCTGTCACTACCATGACCTCCGCAATAATACTAATCTGAAAGAACTGCAAGTATCAAGATTCTTCTTGCTGTTCCTTAGGTTCCTGCTGACCTATGCAGTGACACGCTTTTTTCTATCTTGGACTACGGCTAGGATAGTTATTTCTTGAGCCAAACGTCCATATGGAGTATATATGGTTTTGTAAAGTTGGCATAAGTAAGTTGTTTGGAAGCCTCATGTTCTGGGACCCACTCAATTCTATTTGTGTTGTGTGGGAGGATAGGGTGACATTGGGACCCCCATCTAAGTGCTTAGATGCCACAATCCCTATTGACTGCAGCATCTAAGGATTTAAATTGTCAGGATTGGAGTTATCTTCCTGTTGTAGCAGAGTGTCAGCAATAATGTACAGCTGTTTCCCGCTGCAATAGTGTGGACTAATTATCCAGAGCCATCTCAGTGCTGTAAAGCATGGCAATTCACATTAAGGTATCCCTCACCTTGCCATAAATGTATCTGATCTCTAGCAGTGGACCCTGTAGTATGTACAAGAGATGTGACTACTTCCATTTCGTGAAACAAGACTCCATTTAATAATCTACTACTAGGGAATAGTGACAATAAAGTAATAACCTTCCAATTATCATTCAAAAGAGCGTTTCTACAGGGAGGAATAAAAATACCAAACTTCAAAAGAGCAAAATTTGGCCAACTAAGAGAGGCCATAGGTAGTGATGAGCGAACTTCTGTTTTAAGTTCGGCGTCTAAAGTTCGGCTTCTGGTTAGCGGAGAATCCCGATATGGATTCCGACTTCCGTTGTGGTCCGTGGTAGCGGAATCAATAATGGCCATTATTGATTCCGCTACCACGGACCACAACGGAAGTCGGAATCCATATCGAGATCCATATCGGTATTCTCCGCTAACCGGAAGCCGAACTTTAGACGCCGAACTTAAAACAGAAGTTCGCTCATCACTAGCCATAGGCCTAACTAACTGGGACAAAGTCCTCAAAAATAAAAATACAGCCACAAAATGGGATATCTTTAAAAGCATCCTAAAATCTCATTGTGAGAGGTACATACCGTATGGGAATAAAAGGTTAAGGAACAAAAATAAATCAATGTGGATAAACAGAACTGTAAGGAAAGCAATAAATGACAAAAAGAAAGCATATAAAACACTAAAACAGGAAGGTAGTACGGAAGCACTGAAAAACTATGGAGGAAAAAAATGGAACATGTAAGGCTACTTTCACACTTGCGTTCGGGGCTCCGCTTGTGAGTTCTGTTTAAAGGCTCTCACAAGCGGCCCCGAACGGATCCGTCCAGCCCTAATGCATTCTGAGTGGATAAGGATCCGCTCAGAATGCATCAGTCTGGCAGCGTTTGGCCTCCGTTCCGCTCAGCAGGCGGACACCTGAACGCAGCTTGCAGCGTTCGGGTGTCCGCCTGGCCGTGCGGAGCAAACGGATCCGTCCAGACTTACAATAGAAGTCAATGGGGATGGATCCGTCTGTCCTGGCTCCGCTTTGACACGGATCCGGTAGAAACCGTTCACGTCTCTGCGCATGCCCAGTAACTTCCTGTCCCTCCCCCTCATCGTCTTGATGAGACTGGTAAGTATATGAAGTTTTGTCTGTCTGTCTATCTTTCTTTTTTTTTTTCTATCTCTCTATTTCTAGGGTGGGGAGTCTGCTGGCACTTGGGAAGGGGTCTGTGTGTCTGGAACAGTGGGGGCCGCTGACACTGGTGGTGGGGGCTGCCTTTATGGGGGGCTTCTGGCACGGTGGGGGGGGGGGGGGGGGGAGTCTGTGCCTGGAACTGTGCGGTGCTTCTGGCACTGCAGGGGTTTTTGTGGCTGGAACTGTGCGGGGCTAGTGGCAATGCAGGGGTTTTTGTGTCTGGCACTGCGGGGTTGTTTGTGGCTCAAACTGTGGTTGCTGCTTGCACTGCGGGGGTGTTTGTGGCTGGAACTATGGTTGCTGCTGGCACTGCGGGGGTGTTTGTGGCTGGAACTGTGCGGTGCTTCTGGCACTGCAGGGGTTTTTGTGGCTGGAACTGTGGGGTCTGCTGGGGTGTGTGTAGCTGGAACTGTGGGGGCTGCTGGAATTTGGGGGTTGAGGGCACTGTGGGAAGGTTGTTTGGAACTGGGGGGCTGCTGGCACTATGCGGGGCTGCTGTCTCTGGGGGTGTTTATGGCACTTGGGGGGATTATGTCTCCTGTCGGATAAAATTTTTTAAATAATTTTATTATTAGGGTTGTTCCGTTCCAAAAAAAATAAAACAAATTGCAATTTAAAGAAAGTTCTGCGGTGGGCAAGCACAGATCTATATTTTAAAAAGTATTAAAAATATATATATATAATTGTTGATATATGTGGAAATAGTGCTCTACAAGTTCCTTTAACGTTATCTGCATTTTGTCTGGTATTCTGTTGCGTACAGATGTCATAAAAGAAGACATCCGCGAGGGGCGTGGTTTGCCAGCCGGGAGAGATGGCCGCTTGAGCAGTGAGCTCCCGAGCCCTATACAGCGACTACCCAGCTACAGCAAGCTGACACTCGTGTTCCCAGACTGAAACCCACATAAAGATTCCCCTCTCTATACCCAAGATGGTCAGAGGGTCGAGATCAGTCAAGAAACAGGGTAAACTGGATTTTTTCGTGGAGAGACTAAAAGACCAAGATGGCGCCGGCTCACCGGCCTCCACGCGCTCCTCGCGATCTGCAGAGCAAGTCTCTCCTACGTATACTCCAGCACAGCGGAGAAGCCCGCAAGTTTCTCAACCCTCCTCCTCCCACTCTTCTCCAGTGGTTGAGTCCCCCTCACCCCGACCTGAGACGCGCTTACCTGACCGGAGTGATCCTCCCGGCTCCCGGGAACATACAGACATCTCCCCCTGCCAAAGCCCGCAAAAGCAGAGACCGCGGCTACATGAAGACGCACAAGGGTCTGCAGGGGTGAGTGACCGGAGCGCTCTGTCTCTAGTGGATTACCCCACGACAGATGATCTGGCGACTGGCAGTATGATAAAAGAAATGTTGGTAGTGTTCAGTCGCTCTATGCATACAGAAATAGCGGCCTTGCTTTCTCCCCTGCACGCCTCCATCACTGAGGCGGACAAGCGGATCACGCATGTTGAATCTAAAATGGGAGATTTCGCCGCATCGCATAACCAGCTGGTAGATGCGCATGAAGAGCTTACAGCTGAAGTGGAGAGGCTCAAAAACAAGGTGGTGGACCTGGAGGACAGGTCCCGCCGTAATAACATTAAGCTGAGGGGCATACCTGAGGATATCCCGCCCAAGGAGCTGGAGGCCTACATTCTTGACCTAATGAGGTCGCTTCTGTTAAACATAAATGATAAAGATCTCACTCTGGACAGGGCACACAGAGTGGCCCGGCCTAAACACCTTCCCGATTCGGTTCCTAGGGACGTCCTAGCTAGGGTCCATTTTTTCCATGTAAAGGAACTATTGATGACTGCGGCTAGGAAGATGGGTCCGTTACCTGCCCCATATGAAGGGATCAAAATCTTTGCTGATTTGTCTGCTCCAACCCTTCAACAAAGAAGAGCATTGGCCCCCTTCACTGCGGCCCTACGTGATCATAATATACCTTACCGTTGGGGCTTCCCCACTAAAGTTCTGATTCAGCACCAAGGAACTTTGCACGCAGTGCTTTCCCTGGACTCAGGAAAAAAGTTACTGGAGGGGTGGAACATCTCGATTAAGGATCCTCCTGCCATTCCAACAAAAGGCCCGGAACCCATTGCTTCGGATTGGCAGACGGTCCCGACCAGGCGTAGACCGCATCGCTGATTGCTAATGGGTCAACTTGTTGAACGGTTACCTGATTCCTTTTAGGGCTCGGCCGGTCAGTTCGGTAGGACCGCCTCACAAGCCCACACAATGGTGCCTGATGGCTATCAGGTGTCGTTTCATTGTTATAGTTTTATCCTTCTTTTCTGTTTATTCCCTATGCCTAATTTTTGTTGTTCTTTCACAATTCCTCCATGTATGCTACCTGAAAGTATTCGGACGGGTCAGGGGGGTAGGCTCACTCTGTTAAGAGACCTGACTTGGATTTATTCAGTCCCGTTTGCCATATATATGACTCGCCTTGCAGACCTCCCATTCCCTTCTGCAGCATGGTTTTAAAAATCGCCGCTTTAAACGTCAAGGGACTGAATAGCCCTTTTAAGAGATCCATGTTGTGGAAGGAAATCCGTGAGCTGAAATGCGATATCTTTTGCGCCACAGAAACTCATTTACTCCAGTCGGATGGTCACAGGATACACCACCCTAGGTTCCCTCATATTTACCAATCACACTTTTGCAAAAAACAAAGAGGAGTTCTAGTGGCCATTAGCCAATCGGTGGCCTTTTCTTTGAAGTCTTCAGTTATAGACCCTAATGGCAGGTATGTCATTTTAGTCTGCACTGTTAATAACGTTGACTACACGATGGTTTTTATTTATGCCCCCAACAAACATCAATGCTCCTTTTTTCGCCGACTAGCTGCTAAAGTGGGTGGGGTGCGGTCTGGCCATGTGATCTGGTGCGGTGACTTCAACACTATTCTAGACCCAGAAGTGGATACCACAACTCCCTCCAGAGAGACTCCTGGAGCCATTAATTCCCTCTTCCTACAGGAAGACCTGTATGACATCTGGAGGATACAACATGGTTCTGAAAGAGACTATTCTTTCTTCTCACCAGCTTGCCAATCCTACTCCAGAATTGACATGTTCTTAACTGGCAGGTCGGTAATTGCAAACACGATCGCATCGTCCGTGCACACGATTACATGGTCAGATCACGCCCCGGTCTCCCTACTCCTGAAAGAATCTCATGTTTCCAAACCTTACTCTCCATGGAGAAATAATACGTATGTTATAGACCACCCTGAATTGTCTCAAGAGCTCAAATCCGAATTAACAGAATTCTTCCGTTTAAATGTTGGTTCAGTCAGTAATCCCTCTACTCTGTGGTGCGCCCACAAGGCGTTCATAAGGGGTATTTTTATTAAAATAGGCAGTAGACTCCAGAGGGAACGTAAAGAGAAGATAAACAAGCTGCTGAATGAGATACGGAGAGTAGAGACCCTTAACAAGTCCCTGGTTTCCCCTATATACTCAGACAGTCTCAAATCATTGAGGTCCCAACTCTCTGCGTGCCTTTTACATAAATATGAATTTAGCCTAAAAAGAATGCAGGCCAAATTTTATTCTCAAGATAACAAGGCGGGACGCCTACTGGCTAACCGCCTAAAACAAAGAGCGGCTAAAGCTAAGATCCCCTATCTCCTGGACCCTGCATCGGGGAAGAAAATAATATCTCCAATAGGAATAGCGGATGCTTTTGGGGACTTTTACGCCTCCCTTTATAATCTAGCCCCCCAGGGACGAGCCTCACCTCCAGATGCGGCTCATATCGAAGCCTTTTTGGATAAGTTGGGTCTCACACAACTGACCTCGGCTCAGTTACAGACTCTCAACGCCCCAATGACCATTGACGAGCTTAGAGCCATTATCAAAAAACTCCCCCCGCATAAAGCCCCAGGCCCAGATGGCCTATCTAACTCCTATTATAAAGCCTTCTTTGATCAGCTCTCCAGTCACTTGCTACTCTCTTTCCAATCTGCCAGAGATCCTTCCCTAAGGAGATGCTTGAAGCCTTGATAGTGACTATACCTAAACCTAATAAACCGACAGATGACCCCAAAAATTTCCGTCCCATATCCCTCCTTAATACAGATATAAAAATATTTGCCAGGATCTTGTCATCCAGATTAGCCCCCCTCATTCCTTTATTGGTGAATCCTGACCAGGTTGGGTTTGTCAAAGGCCGCCAAATACAAGAAAACTCTAGGAGGGTGCTAAATCTCCTCTCCCATATTCAAAAACACAAAACCCCGGCGCTTTTTGTCACACTAGACGCCGAAAAGGCGTTCGACCGCATCTGCTGGTCTTTTTCGTTTGCGGTGTTGGCCAAAATGGGGATTGCGGGTCCTATCCTTGACTCTATCCAGGCCTTATATAAGGATCCATCTGCTAGAGTCTGGGTAAACGGGTCCCTGTCTAAGCCATTTTCCATTTCCAATGGAACCAGACAGGGATGCCCCTTCTCCCCCCTAATGTTTATTTTGTCTATTGAACCCCTTGCCCAGGCCCTGAGGATGGAGAGTAATGTATCAGGCGTAAACATAGCAGGTCGCGAGCATAAACTAAGCCTATACGCTGATGACGTAATACTCACGCTTACGGATCCAACATCCTCCCTGTCCTCAGCCCTAGATGCTATCACTAATTTTGGCCAACTATCTTACTACAAGCTCAACTCATCTAAATCCCAAGCCCTACCCATTAACTTGTCCTCCCAAACGGTCCAACTCCTTCGAGATAAATTCACCTTAGATTGGCAGCCTAACCAAATTCAATATTTAGGTATCAACCTTACCTCCTCGACTCAAACTTTTTCTAGCTAATTACCCCTCATTGCTATCTAATATTAAAAAAGAACTAGATCAGTATGATAAGTTTGAGGTGTCCTGGATTGGTAGACTGGCTACTTTTCAAATGTTCGCACTGCCCAAACTCCTCTATTTGTTTAGAGTCCTACCCATCAAACTCCCTATGTCATATTTCTCGCAATGTAACAAAGTGCTAAATGCCTTCCTGTGGAACGGAAAAAAGCCTAGAATTGCATCCAAAATCCTACAAGTCAGGAAACAACTGGGAGGTATCAGTCTACCAAACATTCATGATTATTATTTAGCGACACAAGTAGGCTCCCTTGAGAGTTGGTGGAAAATGGACTTTTCCAAGCAATGGACCCACATTGACTCCGCAGAGGTGACTGGAGGTAACCTTAAAGCCTTACTCATAGCCTCGCTCTCAGGAAAGTTTATTAAGCCAAAACTGTCCTTCCTTGCTTCCAATGCCCTAAATTGCTGGATAACTTACCACTCCCTCACTGACAAGGACCCCCTCGCCGAGGCGGTCCCAACCCCACTGGCGGCTCTTGACCATCTTGTTCCTGATCTAGGTGTCGGTACGTGGAAAAGATATAACCTGACAGAGATTACCCAACTTTTCCAGACTGATGGTCTGAGATCCTTTGAATGCCTTCATAACACGTCTAAGGTCCCCAATGCTGAATTTTATAAATATCTTAGGGTCAGGCATTTCCTGACCGAGAACCCCACTTTACCATCCATTAACAGGCAGATACTAGAGTTATGGTCATTGCCTACTTAATCCCCGAAAACCCTTCGCCCCTTATACGCCCAGCTTAGTAATAAGGATAATTTCCATAAATCTGCACCGCTGATGTCCTGGGAAACGGATTTAAAGTCTGAATTCTCTCTGCTACAATGGAAATCAGCCTTCAAATACATTTCAAAGAACATAACGTGCGTAACACAATATGAGTCATATGTAAAGACCGTCTTGAGGTGGTATTTCACCCCGGAAAGGCTACACATCATTTACCCATCGGTCTCCCCTCTATGCTGGAGGAACTGTGGTAATAAGGGCACGTTGTTTCACATTCTATGGGACTGCCCAATCATTAAGCCTTTTTGGGTTGAAGTTTTCTCCATAATCTCCCAGCTCCCGAATGCAGAGCCAACCTTGTGCTCTCCATCCCCCTCTTTAGCATTGTTACTGATAGATATAACGGATATACATAATTCACTCAGGGGTGTGGTTTGTCATATCCTCCTCTCAGCCAAGTTGGCTATTACCTCAAAATGGAAATCTCCATACCCGCCCACTAGTCTGGAAGTCACTCAAAGGGTCAACAAAACTTGTCTCTATGAACAAATCATGGCCTCAGCTTCCAACACCATAGCCTCTAACACGAAGAAATACAAAAGAACGTGGAATGTGTGGAAGTCCTCTAGTTACATGCTCCCCCCCTGATCTCCCTTGCTGGTTGTTGGTGGTTGTCCCTCACTCTCATATGTCTTCGCAGCACCCCCCCCCCCCCCCCCATCTCCCCCTGTTTCTCTTTGTACACTCTGAGGAATTGTGAATGTGAATTTTTGTTTTTCTTTACTGTTTGATTTGATTTTATATATATTATTTCTGCATCACTTATGGTATTACCTTTATACCTATGTAGTTTTATGCTTTCATGCCCTCTGTAGGGCATTTATTTGTCATTCCTAGACTGCGCTCACCTGCGTGTGCTGAGCAGTCCTAGCTACACCATGTACAAATCTATGTATGGGTATGAAAATACATATCTCTGTTCATACAGATATTTCAATAAAAAATATTTGACTTTAAAAGAAGACATCCGCCATAGACTGGAAAACCCCACCCAGAAGGCGCAGGCGTATTCAGTGGCCGGTAAGTATAAACACTTGGAGTTTGTACTGTTTGATCCGTTGCATTAATCAGTATGTGCTCTTATTATAGATTTCTTCATCATCATCGGTGGGCTCTCCGGAAGTGGGTGGCTTTGCCGGGGCTCGCTCACCTTCCGCATCGCAAACGTCCAGGGGAGGTGGACCAAGCCCGGACCGGGACTGTCAAGAAGTATATATATATAATTTTTTTTTTATTTAAATACATTTTTTAAATAAAAACAAAAATTTTGTTTCAGCAATCTGCACCTAGAGCCGCCAGCGAGGATCCCCCAGTCGTCTCCAGAGTGCGCGGGAATGAGCGTGGCGGTCGTAGACGTGTAAGTCTTGAATTAAGTAGTTTTAATTTGCATTTTGTATTAGGATTTACATTTAATTTTGTATTTCCATTTTTTCAGGGTTCCGTAGGCTCCACCAGGGAAGATGAGGAGTCCGGGGTTCCGACCATCGATAACCTGCTCCTCATCCAACTGGTGGAGGCGCGTCCAGCATTATGGGACCACTCCGACCGCCACCACGCTGATCATCGTCGTACCCAGCGGCCCTGGAGGGACATCTGTGCCGAAGTTTTTGAGACCTGGGGGGATCTAAATGCAGCAGCTAAGGAGAAATATGGTAAGTAAAACAATATGTATTTTAATATATTAAAATATTGTTCTTTTCCTTTCATCATGCTGATTTTATTTTTTATGTTTTTTTTCTATAGTCAAACTGGTTACACCGCGTTGGCGATCTATCCGGAACCGTTTCAGGAGGGATTATAACAAGGAGGTTCAGGCCCAGAGTGGCTCCGGAGGAGCCTCAGGGACCACATACATCCATACGGCAGCCCTGGGGTTCCTACGAAAGGCGATGGCACCAAGAAGGTAAATATTTTTAATAACTGTTAAAAAAAATTGTTGTAAAGGCGCTGTCTGAGACAGAGGAGCGTTTGGTCCCCCTGTTTTGGCCAGCCCCCTACAGAGGGACAACTGTTCTCTTCATCTGAGTGTAAGGGGCTGTCTGAGACAGGGTAGCGTTTGGCTCCGCTGTTTTGGCCAGCCTCCTACAGTCAGAGGGACAACAGTTCTCTCCGTGTGAGTTTAAGGGGCTGTCTCAGACAGCGGAGCGTTTGGCTCCCCTGTTTTGGCCAGCCCCCTATGGTATACGGTAGACATAGCATAGAACGTGGATGTTTTATTTAAAGAACAATTCCTTATTTTTTTTCCTACAGAAGTGCCAGCAGCACTCGGGAGCTTGAACAACCTCCTGAGGCGGAACCGGAACAGATCTCCAGCGCCAGCCCTCCTGTCCCTCATGCATCGGCTCAAAATTTGAGAGCCCTGGTGAGCGGGCAGAGATCCGGTAGGCCAAATCGAGCTGATTATGCGAACTTTGTAGAGGTCGTTTCCGACGCTCTAGAAGGTTTTTCCCAACATCAGATGGAGTTTGGTGCTGACTCGCCGCTGGGAAGGGGCGGAGTCGGCGTTTCAACGCAGCCCAAACTACCATTATGGGCTAAGCATGATCAGTTTGATGGACTCCTTGACGCCCGAGCAGTTGCATGAGTTTAAGATCATGCTAGAGAACGGGTCATGGGAAATTATGCACCGCCCCCAACCCCCCTCCACACCAGTGGACAGTACCGCCAAACTTTCCCTTCCCACCCCCCCCCCCCCCCCCCCGAGCATGTGTTTCCTTCTGCTTCTTTTTCTTCTCCTGCCCAGTATTTTCCTCCTACTTCTTTCCAAACTCCCTCCACCTCTACACATGCTCGGGTCCCCTCCTCCTCAGACCCTTCCTTTCTCCACACCCCACAATTACACCCTGCACCCTTTCCTGTGGCCTGTAGTTTCACCTCATTGGATCGCCAGGACAGGGGGGCTACCATTGCCAGCCCCAGAGCATCGAGTCCACGACAGTCCACCTCCCCTCACCAGTATGAACAATTGTAAATAGAATTTATGTTTATATTTATTTTTTTACTGTATCAAAAATAAAAAATGTTTTTATAGTTTACTGCACTGTGTCCTGTACAGGGTAACCTTGGCACTACAGCTGTGTTGAAATTAAAACTACCCTAGTCTCACTACTGTGCGTTTATTATAACACCCTTGGTAGTTTTTATATCAAAACAGCATTAGTGCCAATGTTGTAAGAACCATTAAAGGGAGTCTGTCAGCAGATTTACCCCTTTTTAACAGTTGCCATTATGCTGTAGCCGCAAAACAGACGATTAACACAGTACCTTTAAACGCTTTGGTGGACTTTTAAATCTGCAAAAAACGAACTTTGATGAGGGCTCGCAAGTGCCCAGGGCGGAGTCCACCGTGTTGGAGCCCAGGCAGCTCTGCCTCTTCGGCTCTTATCCCCGCCCAGCCTCCTCCTCTGCTCGCCTATCTGTTGTCTTTCCCCCTCAGCGAGATCCCGCGCCGACGCGATAACTTCCTTGGCCGGGGCATGCGCACTGCCATGCCCATTGCTGACACGGCATCGCAGTAGCTTATGCGCATGCCCCGGCCAAGGAAGTCATCGCGTCGGCGCGGGATCTCGCTGAGGGGGAGAGACAACAGATAGGCGAGCAGAGGAGGAGGCTGGGCGGGGATAAGAGCCGAAGAGGCAGAGCTGCCTGGGCTCCAACACGGTGGACTCCGCCCTGGGCACTTGCGAGCCCTCATCAAAGTTCGTTTTTTGCAGATTTAAAAGTCCACCAAAGCGTTTAAAGGTACCGTGTTAATCGTCTGTTTTGCGGCTACAGCATAATGGCAACTGTTAAAAAGGGGTAAATCTGCTGACAGACTCCCTTTAACATGACCATCAATAATGAGCTACCTTTTGGCTCTTTATTGATCGTAGACCCTATGATTGGCACATGAACAAGTAAATGCTTGTTCAATCTTGTGCCCTTTCATATGATCCCTTGTGGGAGTCACGGTCCATCAGCATCATCAGGAATTCATTAATAAATTGTGATTTTAACGTTTAATGATTTCCCGATGACGCTCTAATATAACTAGTGTGATTACCACAAGGGACATACAGTTTTTAAAGGGGGTATTCACATAGGCAATGGGGGGATTTCGCTTGAATATGCCCCCATTGTCTGATAGGTGTGGGTAACATTGGTAGGACCCGCACCTATATCGAGAACGGAGCAGGGAGCACTGTTTCTGGAGGACAAGAAATTTCCCATGGTACGTCCACCACCAAGCGCTAATCCCCGCCTCTCCCATAGAAATGAATGGAGGGCGGCAGCGCAGTGCGACCTCATCCACTTTCTTGGCTCCGTTCTCAATATATGTGAGGGTACCAGCGGTGGGACTTGAACCTATAAGACAATGTGGGCATATCTTAGTGGTATGCCCCCATTGTATGAGATGAGAAAACCCCTTTAAGCCTCTTGAACACGACTCTATGCCCAAAGAGACATGCAGTCTGTGAGCGGGCCATATGTCCCGTAGTGGCATTGATCGTGCGCGCGAGAGTACACCGCATCATAGTGTACAATGATTCTGTGCAAGTTGAGCTGCCCGCTGGGATATAGTCTTGCACTAATAGATCATCTGAGTGCGGGACAATAGCCCAGTTTGCGGCACAACATGGTCAGCATCATGATGCTCTGTACTCCCGTACGCACGATCAATGACGATCAGGGACATATGGCCCGCTAACGAACACTATACATCTTTAAGTGCATGTAGTCGTATACAAGAGTCCGAAAGGTGTGGTCCATTATCAAAGTCGGACCAGCTTTGGAACTTCAACAAGATAGCCCTGGAGAAATATAGGAGCATTACAACCCTATAGATCTGAATACATGAAGATGGAACCTAGAGATGCTTCTCATTCCAAAACGGATCCGCTAAACGGATGGCGGCCAAACTAGAGACAGAGAGATTAATTGCCAAAGAGAGTAAAACTAACCCTAAAATGTTCTTCAATTATATAAATGTTAAAAAGTGTCAGCCCTTTAAAGAGTAATCAGGGGGAGGCGCAGAGAGCGATGAGGAGAAAGCAAAGCTGTTAAATATTATTTTCTCCATTGTATTCACTGAGGAAAATAAACTGTCAGATGACATGCTGAATGTAAAAATAAATTCCCCATTAAAAGTGTCCTGTCTGACCCAGGAAGTAGTACATCAGCGACTTTAAAAGATTATAATAGACAAATCACCAGGACTGGGTGGCATACACCCCCGTATCCTAAGGGAATTAAGTAATGTCATAGCCAGACCCTTATTTCTGATATTTGCGGACTCTATACTGACAGGGAATGTTCCACAGGATTGGCGCATGGCAAATGTGGTGCCAATATTCAAAAAGGGTCCAAAAACAGAGCCTGGAAACTATAGGCCGGTAAGTTTAACATCGATTGTGGGTAAACTGTTTGAAGGTTTTCTGAGAGATGCTATGTTAGAGCATCTTAACGGAAATAAGCAAAAAACGCCATATCAGCATGGCTTCATGAGGGATCTGTAATGCCAAACTAATTTAATCAGTTTCTATGAGGAGGTAAGTTCTAGACTTGACAGCGGCGAATCAATGGATGTCGTGTACCTGGACTTCACCAAAGCATTTGACACTGTACCACATAAAAGGTTAGTATATAAAATGAGAATGCTCGGACTGGGAGAAAACGTCTGTAAGTTGGTAAGTAACTGGCTCAGTGTTAGAAAACAGAGGGTGGTTATTAATGGTACATACTCAGATTGGGTCACTGTCACTAGTGGGGTACCTCAGGGGTCTGTATTGGGCCCTATTCTCTTCAATATATTTATTAATGATCTTGTAGAAGGCTTGCATAGTAAAATATCAATTTTCGCAGATGACACTAAACCGTGTAAAGTAATTAACACTGAAGAGGACAATATACTACTACAGAGGGATCTGGATAGATTGGAGGCTTGGGCAGATAAGTGGCAGATGAGGTTTAACACTGACAAATGTAAGGTTATGCACATGGGAAGGAATAATGCAAGTCACCCGTACATACTAAATGGTAAAACACTCGGTAACACTGACATGGAAAAGGATCTAGGAATTTTAATAAACAGCAAACTAAGCTGCAAAAAACAGTGTCAGGCAGCTGCTGCCAAGGCCAATAAGATAACGTGTTGCATCAAAAGGGGCATAGATGCCCGTTATAAGAACATAGTCCTACCACTTTACAAATCATTAGTCAGACCACACATGGAGTACTGTGTACAAGGCAGACATAGCAGAGCTGGAGATGGTCCAGAGGAGGGCAACTAAAGTAATAACTGGAATGGGGCAACTACAGTACCCTGAAAGATTATAAAAATTTGGGTTATTTACTTTAGAAAAAAGACGACTGAGGGGAGATCTAATTACTATGTATAAATATATCAAGGGTCAGTACAGAGATTATCAGTAATGAACCGTTAAATCCCAATAATTGCAAGATCAACATTGGAGATATAGCTGCATTTACATGCAGCAATCATCTCCTGTGTTTGGGGATGAGCTATCACTGCTGCCCACAAACAATGATTTGCCAAAACATATGATCACCTGACGAACGAGTATTTTCTTGTTTGTTGGGTGATTGCTGGCACCTTTACACTGGGCAATTATCAGAAACAAATGTTTTTACAAATGTTCATATTTGACAATTGACCCAATGACTAGTCTGTGTAAAAGAACCCTAAAGGGGTTGTCCTGAGTTCAGAGCTGAACCTGGACATTTCCCCATTTTCACCCAGGCAGCCCCCCTCATATGAGCATCAGAGAATTTCATGCTCTGAGGCTCTCCCTTTCCCCGCACTATATCACGCAGGACAAGGGCTGTTTGTTTATATTTTTACACTGCTAGGCAAAGGCTTCCACCTAGCAGTGTTTCCAGTGAGGTCGCCGGCACTAATTGGTGGGCTTTGGCGCTACAGGCTAGGGTAGCGCTAATGTCAATAATGGGCAGGCATCACTGACCTCCGCCTAGCTTTACCCATGGAGAGCCCCGTATGTCACCGGATCTCCAAAAAAAAACAAAAACCTTTGCCCTGAGCGATTCAGCATGAAATTCTCCAATGCTCATGTCAGAGGGGCTGCCTGGGTGAAAACGGGGATATGTCCGGGTTCAGCTCTGAACCCAGACAACCCCTTTAAATGCAAGGCAGCTGGCTTTAGGAAATTCTTAAAAATATAGTTGTGTAGGCATTAGAAAGGGGTTTGATTGGGGTATACATGTGATTATCATATATGCAATGAAGCCATAAGATGTTGGGGGGGGGGGGGGGGTGGCACAATGCTCAGCGGGAATTTTGGGCAGCACGATGGCTCAGTGGTTAGCACTGATGCCTTGCAGTGCTGGGGTCCTGAATTTGAATCCAACCAGGGACATCTGCATGGAATTAGTATGTTCTCCCTATGGTACTCCATTTTCCTTCCACACTCCCCCCCAAAAAAAAAAAGGTAGCAAAACAGGCTCCCCATGAAATTAAGCCTAGTTTGTGATACGTGTTGGGGTCAAGCGCCTATATGGCAGCAACTGACTTCCCAAGGAGTCGCCCCAGCCACACAACTATTCATGCACTTTGAGTCATTGTGAGAAAAACAAATTACAAATGATGACCATGGTCTACCATTAACAACTTATATATCATTATATATCCTATCCCAGACCACTGATTTAGGCCTCTTGCCCGTGGAGATATACAGTCTGTAAGTGGGCCATATGTCCCGGAGCTGCATTGATCGTGCGCACAGCATCATAGATTACAATGATGCTGCGGACGTCGGGCCACCCGCGGGACTACTGTCCTGTACTCATAAGATCCTAAGAGTGCGGGACAATAGTCCCGCGGGCGCCTCAACGTCCACAGCATTATTGTAATCTGGATTTCAGAGAGCATACGGTCGTGGGCAAGAGGCCTTACTCTGTGATTGAAGCAATTTATCATTTTAGTAGAGTGTTTATGTTGACCTTGTATAATCATACTTTTATACTACTTTTGCATTTTAATCTTTCATTGATCTTTTAACTTGGCTTTGAGGTATTCACAGAATCACTAACAGTTGTTCACTGTTCTGGTTGCACCTAGTTAAACGTCCAGTGTTTTGGTCAGTGATTTTCATCAGTGATTGTAAAACAAAACCAGGCATGGATAAAAAATAAATAAAAAAAATATCCGAAAGGGCTCAGCAAAATGCCTCCGTTACATAATAAAACCATCTGCATCCGTTTTGAACGTATTATCTTTAACATAGCCAAGACGGACCCGTCATGAACAGCCCTGAAAATCAATGGGGTCACGGATCGGTTTTCTATTGTGTCAGAGTTCCGTCCTATTGACTTGCATCATGGGTCATGACTGATCCGTCTTGCTCCGCATCCCATGACGGAAAGAAAACCGCAGCTGAATGAAAATAAGCAAATAACGCTAAATAAGCATGTCTTCATGAGGGATTGGTCATGTCAAACTAATGTAATCAGTTTCTATGAGGAGGTAAGTTCTAGACTTGACAGCGGCGAATCAATAGATGTCGTATATCTGGACTTCTCCAAAGCATTTGACACTGTACCACATAAAAGGTTAGTATATAAAATGAGAATGCTCGGACTGGGAGAAAATGTCTGTATGTGGGTAAGTAACTGGCTGAGTGATAGAAAACAGAGGGTGGTTATAAACGGTACACACTCAGATTGGGTCACTGTCACTAGTGGAGTACCTCAGGGGTCAGTATTGGGCCCTATTCTCTTCAATATATTTATTAATGATCTTGTAGAAGGCTTGCATAGTAAGGTATCAATTTTTGCAGATGACACTAAACTGTGTAAAGTAACACAGAAGAGGACAATATACTACTACAGAGGGATCTGGATAGATTGAAGGCTTGGGCAGATAAGTGGCAGATGAGGTTTAACACTGACAAATGTAAGGTTATGCACATGGGAAGGAATAATGCAAGTCACCCGTACATACTAAATGGTAAAACACTGGGTAACACTGACATGGAAAAGGACCTAGGAATTTTAGTGAACAGCAAACTAAGCTGCAAAAAAAACAGTGTCAGGCAGCTGCTGCCAAGGCCAATAAGTCCTAATAACTGTAATAATGTATAAGTATATCAGGGGTCAGTACAGAGATCTCTCCCATCATCTATTTATCCCCAGGACTGTGACTGTGACGAGGGGACATCCTCTGCGTCTGGAGAAAAGAAGGTTTGTACACAAACATAAAAGAGGATTCTTTATGGTAAGAACAGTGAGACTATGGAACTCTCTGCCTGAGGAGGTGGTGATGGTGAGTACAATAAAGAGCTCAAGAGGGGCCTAAATGTATTTCGGAATTTTCACCTTGAGCCACATCCTCCTAATAAAGTTTACCTTTCTTAGATAAATCCAGATGCAGGTCTAGCCCTTACATGGAATCTGAAAACTTTCTGCTCCACTTTACTATGGACAGAGATGACGTCTCGTGACAATTGGTGTAAACTTCTCAATACAGTAGCAATCATAAGGTTCATGCACACAACAGCATCTATTTTGCGGTCTGCAAATCATGTGTGTCCCACACTTTTCCCATCTCGTCCTACTGCAAAAATGCCTATTCTTGTCTGCAAAATGGACAATATAGAACATGTCCTATTTTTTTTTGCTGGATGGACAAACAGCTACATGAATGTCAACAGCACACGGATTACATTGTATCCTGTCTGCATCTTTTTGGGAGCCCACATAGAAGTGAATAAGTCCACAAAAAATGTGTTTCAGACACAGACCAAAATATGTTCATCTGCATGAGGTCTTCTATTTTCCATTTAAATGAATTTGAAAAGAACATTTCTGACCCAAGATTGTTTACCAAAAACCACCAAAGGGGCAACAAAAACTTGTACAATATAATGAAAACCTTCGCTTTGTCTTTGATGTAACTTTTTACTCCTCAAAGTGTAGAATATATTTAATTTTTTCCAAACTATATAAAACCATTCACATGAAATAAGTAAAAATTATATTATGACAATAAAATTTCATTTTGAGCTCCACAGAACCCCAAATTCTAAAGCTGGCCATACATTAGGAATTAACAGCAGTGATCTAAACAACTTCTCATTCATAGTCTGTTTTTTGTTTGACGCTGTAGTCATTCATAGTCCTTTTTTTGGGGATGCAGGGCTGTCATTTGGCACAAACGGCTTTTTAACTACAGTACCCTACAATAACTGGAAAAACAATCAAACGTGACAAATGACAATTTCATTATGTCACAAAAATGAAAAAGGTGCCGATGGATCTGCATTTTTGGCTGTCCCAGATCTCTACTGCATGGCCAGCTTAACTCCACGCATTACCTATATATTCAAGTGTTAGTACTCCTATATCCCATTTCCTAATGCCACCCTAACAAGCGTCCAAGAAGATATGATAAAGTAGAATTGCTTTGTCCGTGTGCCTGCCTCTGACATTGCATGGTAAATTCAGAGCAGTCATAAAAAGGAATTTTGGGTTTTGAGAGGTCAACTTTGTGTTTTTAAAGTAGATAAACCTGAGTTAAAAAGAGATTGCACATCATAAAATATTTTGTTAGGCCTCTCCTGAGATGCTCCCTCTAGTGTCATCATCAACTGCTGTAGCTACAGGCAGAACCACTGTAGTCAGATATAGACTCCTGTAACAGAAAAAAATAGACGTTACTTTACATTTCCATACAATATGCAACACAGGTTAAATATGATTTTAATACTTTCACACTCATGGATCTGCACAAACGCATCTGTTCAGAACGGATACGTTTGTATTATCTTTAACACAGCCAAAACGAATCCTTCTTGAAAACCAATGAGAGTCAATGGGGGACGGATCTGTTTTCTATTGTGCCATATTGTGTCAGTGAAAACAGATCCGTTTGGCTCAGTTTCATCAGACGGACACCAAAACACTGCAGGCCGCGTTTTGGTGTAAGTCTCCAAAGCGGAATGGTGACTGAACGGAGGCAAACTGATGTATTCTGATCTGATCCTTACCCATTCAGAATGCATTAAGGGCAAAACTGATCAGTCTTGGACCGCTTGCGAGAGCCCATGACGGATCTCACAAAGGGAAAGCAAAACGCCAGTGTGAAAGTAGCCTTACTGTATTATGATACAAAGGGCTAGCTAATCATAAAAAAAGGACTACTGACATGTATATTTTAGTAAATACTTCTACTCCCCATAAAATAACAATTCTGGACCACATTTTCTTACAACTCTGCAGCGTGCCATGCCTCTGTTGCTACGACTAGAAATGCATGAGTAAATTGGTTGTTACCATCCCCCTTGTCAAAGGGATGTGTCCCTATGCTCTGACACGGTCAGCACTGTGTACAGACACACTGCCAAATGGTAACACCTAGGTCTCAACCTATTCATGGATTTCTAGGAGTAAGGCCTAATGCACACGACATGCCCATATTGTGTCCCGCAATATACGGGCACCGGCCATGTGCGCACAGAGGCACAGATCAGAAGCCCACTGTCTGTCCGTGCATCCGCACCACAAAGTAGAGCATGCACTACCTTTTTGAAGTGCAGACCGTCGGGTGCAAATCGCTGACCCCATTCAAGTGAACGGGTATGCGTCCACAGACGGCGGTCACACTGCATGGCCGCCACACAGTCGTGTGCATGAGGCCTAACAGAGGAAAAACACAGCACAGGGTTAGGAGAACAAAAGCTTTGCATTCACTAAACTAGACACCGGGACTTGTGACATGCTGATATTCATATTTATTTTAGGACCTGTAGGAATGTGGAGGTACTTTTAGTATCTAATATCACCTTTCACAGGCACTGAAAAGACTAGGAGGTGGTGGAGAGGGATCATAGGAGCTTTGATTGAAATGGCTTCTCAGTAACAGGACGCTAACTGCTGCAACTACTACAACCTACGTGGAGATCTGCAATAAATCTCCATTTTTATAAGAAATAATTGTGTTATAACCTGAAGAACAGAAGTGTAATGTGAACATTTTGGGCCCCAGTGCACAATCTAGCATGCACTTTCTATAATACTGGTGTCTTCTTATAAGTCACATGGGTCTTTGGGCCGCCTCAGTCTCCAGTAGCGGCTGCTACATCTGCACCCCCTATAGCTACGCCCCTGCTGAAGAACAATTTGGGTTGCAATAACACATTTTACAGATATAAATTACTTTTCTACAAAAAGATGTCCGTTGAGCAAGAAGTCTAAGACATGTTTTCCTATCTCTGGCCTCCTTGTGCTTCCCTCCCAAGCCCACTTGGCTGTGTCAGCAATGACACGCTATTATTTCTAAGCCAACACGCGTTTTACAGTTGGCACTGCAAATTCGGGAGGTAGCTTCCTGCTGTCTGACTGCCAGTGAAGCATCGCTCACCACTCCAAAGTCCAATGGAAATCTACATTTCCACCACTGCTTAGCCATGACAACCTAACCCAGACAGGCTGAAATGTGCTCTCAGAGGCTGTTAGGAACTCAACACCACTTCACAACTGACCAAGACTGCTCTAGTATGGCGCAAAATGATAAGATGGTACGGAATTAGCCTTCTAGAGCTTTCACTGCGACCCATTCCACTGCTACTATTGCATGGCTGGATACAGGAGTTAATGCACATGTACAAAAAGGCGATGGTCAAAATCTTTGTCATCTACATATCATTTTTATTCTACTTTAAAACGGCATGTAGTCTATTTTTCATGAAGATAAATAAACTGTTGTCACAGCTCTACCTCTATCATTAAAAGGGGTTTTCCGGGATTTATAGATTGAAGACATATCCCGGGGACATGTCATCAATATCAGATAGGAGGAGGCCCGACTCCCCGTTTCCTGCTGTACGTGATCAGGTCTCTCCCAAGGCCATGCTACGTCATGTTCATTGGTCACATGGCTTAGGTGCAGATCAGCCTCATTCAAGTGAATGGGCTCGATCTGCAATACCAAGCAAAGCCGCTGTACAATGTATGGTACTGTGCTTGGTATCCTGGGAGGAGTGCTATGACCTCCTCAAACAGCTGACTGGCAGTGGTGTTCGGAGTCAAGCCCCCTGCCGATCTTATACTGATGATCTTCATATGTAAATCCCAGAGAACCCCTTTAACATCTTGACATGTAAAAATATGTGGAAATCACGGATAATGAAAATCAAAAACGTCTGTCCACTGATTGTTAAAGACAAACTGTCACTATAACAGAACTATTCAAATAAGAACATCAGCATGACAACCTAATAAAACTGCTATAGTTACATTCATTAAACAGCCCCCCAAAGGGTGAAATCCTGGTTCTGTGGACTCACATGGTCCTTCTCAGACAGTCAGCAGCTATGATGTAAAGTTGTGGGGTGTATGGCACAGTCACATGATCCTTTTTAAGAAATGGTTGAAAGAAGGTCATAAATGCTTTAATGTGAAGCTTACGGTAATCTATAGCACACCTTTTTGGCCCAATGTATCCAAATTCAAGATAATTTTTCAAAGGAATCCTTTCAAACTATAAATTACCAACAAGAAAACCGCAGCACTCTAATGTAATAATAAAGTTCCTGGTGCACCCCTCTAGAGAACATGATCAAGAGCCATAAAAATTAAATGTACCCATTGCACAAGAACAGTTCTCAAGCTTGAGTTTATACAGAATGCTGTCTATCGCTTTCTTGTGGCTCTCCATTACAATGATACAAATATGCTTTGAGGGGTGCTGTCCTTTGGGTGGATATAACTAATGTGACTGTGGTCTGCTAGATAGCAGTGGACACAGAGTAGTGAGTGCAGTTGTACTCCACGTCAGGAGTGTCCTCCCCTCACTCCTCCAACTGATACCTGCATGAAGAGTCAGCAGCTTTCACTGTTAAAATTTGCAGGCAATGGCGGCCCGAGCTGTATACATGTGGCATATGCTGGAGTGAGATGGTGCTTGTTCTAAACTTATGCTAGGAACCTTCTCAGATGTGGTACTGGGTTTTCCACCCCCATGCTATATTGTAGTGACTCTACGGAACCAGGAAATGCTTTCTTATCAGCCCTACCTGCCAGGCACTTCAGGGGGCTTTCTTTAGTGAATGCAATTACTAAAATAAAGAGGCTCTTTAATTTAGGATACCCTAATTTACCCTTTTTTTTAAATCAAAATTAAAATTTACAAAAATCCAGCACTGATGGCAAACATTAACCCCTCGCCCCACACACACACCGCTCATTTTTCACTTATAATGAAGTCCAGAAAATTGAGAGATGGTGAGCTTCTTGTGAGGTCCTCACAATGCGGACCTGCTTTAGGCGATTGTGGCTACAACATGGCGGTCACCTGTAATTAGCTTTTTTAAGCTTAAAGCGAATCTGTCATGCCAATATAATGAACAGCATTGCCTCACAGAAGATTGGAAGCACATTCCAATCAAACCTGTGTGTCTTTATTCCAAGTCAAGAAAAGGTGCATTTATTCTGCTGAAAAATGGCTCCCAAGTGCCCAGCTGGGGGGAGTTTGCGGTTCCAAGTGCCTAATAGAGGAGGGCTGTTTTGCCTACTCATATATGAGAATTGGTGGCAGCTAGATATATGGTCTTGTTTGAAATCTGTCATTCTAAGCTTTCAAACAATACCAGAATCGCAGCATTATATCCACTACATTGAAAGATATAGCAGTTAGAGGTTGAGTCAGGAATAAAAGCAGTGAAACCTGCTCTTGGTTTCACTTTCAGATGGATTCACTGCCATCCCGATTTCTAACAGCTATATCTTCCTACATAATTGATATAATGCTGTGATTCTGTTATTGTAATGCCAGCTTTCAAACAAGACCAGGCCCATATATCTAGCTGCTACCAAGCCCAAGGTTGCTGTTGGGACCTGTTTTTCACAAGAATAAAAGCACTGGAAATGGAATAGACACAAAGTACACACAGGTATGTTTGCAATGTGCTTGCAACTTTCTTTGGGCAAAGCTGTTAGTTATATTGGTGAAAATGATATGACAGACTACCTTTAAGTTTGTTAGAGCATGAAAATCATCAATGACTGTCACTGGCAGGCAAAGTGGCAAATGCAGTAGCTCTGACTGGAGTTTGGCTTAAAGGTGTCGGTCAGCATGGTCAACCCTATTAAATGGCATCCATCAGTAGATTTGTACCTATGAATCTGGCTAACCTGTTACATGTGCGCTTGGCAGCTGAAGGCATCATGTTCATATGTGCCTGCATTGCTGAAAAACATGAAGTTTTAATATATGCAAATGAGCCTCTAGGAACAACAGGGGATTGAAAATGTAATAATGCCTGGCACTGCAGTTGCAGAGAGAGCAGAGCCTCTAGGTGTAATGACAATGCCCTCATTGCTCCTGGAGGCTCATTTGCATACATTAAAACATTTTTCTCAGCAATGCAGGCACATATGAACATGGGGCCAACACAGATGCCTTCAGCTGCCAAGTACACATGTAACAGATCAGCCAGTTACATACAGATGCAGCAGAGTTTACTAGATGTGATAACTTACCAAGTGTGCGTGTTAACTCTGCTACATCCGTAGATACAAATCTGCTGACAGATGCCCTTTAAACCAGGGTACTAAATTCATTACATCATTATACTCCTTCCTCTCTTTTGATTGACAAGGCTAATAGCCCTGTCTTATGGTGTCTGTGCTGTGACTCACTAATAATCCCTGGTGGTCCAACATTTATATGTTATATGGAGACATCGGGTTTTATCAAAATCATGCAATCCCCTAGGAATGAATGATTTTGGTAAAACCCACTAACACCAATAACTTCATATAACATTAATGCTGGACCAGCAGGGATGATCAGTGAGTCACAGTGCAGGCTATTAGCCCTGACAATAAAGGTGTAATGAGCACTAGGAGCATAGCTGCAGCAGTGCTCAAAACCCTACAGCCAGTCCCCTGGTGCTCCAACTGCCCGATTTGCATAAAGATAAAATCTCCATATCTTGGGAACGCTGCAACTTACAAAGATAAATAAGGTACCATTTTAACCAGCATGATCATCCCTACAAGGCAAAATAATCGGGTTGATCATGCTGACAGTGGCTCTTTAAGAAGCAAGGGGGTCCATTTATCAAACTGGTGTTAAGTAGAACTGGCTTAGTTGCCCATAGCAACCAATCAGATTCCATCTTATTTTTGACAGCTCTTTTGGAAAATGAAAGGCAGAATCTGATTGGTTGCAATGGGCAACTAAGCTAGTTCTACTTTACACCAGTTTGACAAATGACCCCAAAAATGTAATTGCACTCTTGTCAAATAAAGATATATAAATGTTTACTGATGAACAGATTGATGCCGAAGAAGCTCGGAGTTGCATGAAAATCCCTTTCCACACATAGGGCAGTAATGCAGTCTATCTCCAGAGTGAATCCTTTGATGTCTCACAAGAGCTGATTTAAAGGAGAAGCACTTTCCACACACAGTGCATGTGTATGGTTTCTGTCCTGAGTGAACAGCCATATGTCTAGATAGCTCTGATTTGCAAGCAAAGCCTTTTCCACATGCGACACAAGACAGTGCTACATCTCCTCGGTGGACAACTCTCTGATGCTTCGAGAGTCCTGACTTTCTCATGAAGAGCTTCCCACAATCCGGGCACATAAGAGGATCGCTCTTAAAGTGGCTTTTTTGATGCTGTAGAAAATGTTCACTGCTGTAGAAGCATTCACCACACATGGAGCAAGTGAATAATTTATCTTGGCTTCCGAAATGCTGATACTCAGATGTATTAGAGTCTCCCCCTGAACCGCTTCCAGGCTCAGCATGTATCTTTTGGTGTAATATTAGATGAGCATTTGAAATAAACGTTTTTCCACATGTGGGACAATCATAAAGCCTCTGGAATGCATGAGTTTTTTGATGTGTGACCAGTCCTGAACGGCTATAAAATCCCCGTCCACATATTGAACAGGGATATGGTTTCTTGATATGAATTTGATGGTGGGTGACAAGATCAATTGTATTGCTGAAACATAAACCACAGATCTGACATTTCAGTTCTTCTTCTCCACTAGAATCTGGTTTTGGGATGGGGTTACGAGTAAATGATTTCTTTCCATTTACTCCTGAACACTTGCTTGCTTTAATATGACTCTTTTGGTGGGTATCCAGATCTGACTCAGTAGGAAGACACTTTCCACATTTGCTGCAGATAAAGGATTGAGCATCTGTATGATCAACAGTATGGTCAAAGAATTTTCTAAAAGGTTCCTCACATAGTGAGCCATTGTATTTTATATCTTTATTATTCAGTGTCTGGATACCAGAAGGAAAAGGCTTATGGTACAGGCTGTTAATGGAATTACTAGGTTTATCCAAGACGCCCTGATACAGCGCATTTGCATGATCAGACCAATCACACTCTCCATTTACACCAAATCGGGTGGGAGAATGATCTGGGATGGTAATAATGTCAATACTTGCATGCTTTTGACCTTCACTAGAGACCAATTTTCCAGTTATAGAAGTAGATGGAGATTGTATTTCATGATCTATGGGTATATAAATGTCTGTGTCTATGATATCCTCTTCTGCGCACCCTATTACTTCCATATTAAGAGTACACGATGAATATGTTTGCATATGATCTGTGGGTTTGCAGAGGTCATTGTCTGATATGTCTATTTCTTCACATGAGATGGATTCTTCATCCGTAGAATAATGATTTGAACATTCTGGTGAAGAATCAGAGATAATACATTCTTCTGCTATTTCCTCATCATTTTTGGAACCTGTTTAAAATATACATTTTAAGTAATATTTCGAAAATTATGTTAACAATGACCCTTACTATTAACTTTCAAAACATTTCTTACCCACTGAAGTAAGGAGGTTCTCAGTCACCACATTTTGGTACAGACCTTTGTGTTCTTCTAAATACTCCCACTCCTCCATTGAGAAATAGACAGCAACATCCTGACATCTGATAGGAACCTGACAGACATAATAATGCAGTCATAATCCAGACACCTCCATTAGTGTTGCTATATCATTTCCCAGCAGTGCTCACCTCTCCAGTCAACAGATACACAATCCTATTGGTGAGTTCTAGGATCTTCTGATCATTGTCCTTCTTTTTTGTTCTGGAGTGAGATGAAGGTTCCCTGATGTTACTCTGGGTCTTATCCAGGTTCCCTGATATACAGCCACGAGACTTCTTCTCAATAACATATTCCTGTGAATGTTGAATAAAGGGTTACTCCTGAATTGAAACAGCAATGATTTACATAAAAACGGCATTTCGATAATTTGAACATCTCACCTCTCCAGTCAACAAGTAGATGATCCTTAGGGTCAGACTTAATAAAGTCTCTGTCAATTGATGCTGGTCTTTCTCCATCATAGAGTTGTCAGATATATGCTACTTGCAGGTTGAAGAGAAACACATGAAGATGTTTCTTTACACGACCTTTGTTTGATAGCCACACATTCTTTCAGATTCTAGCAGACCCTATTACAAAGAAAGAGTTGCATATAAGGCAAATATCAGGCGCTGTTGTGTATTAATAGGGGTTAGCTACAAATCACATTTATCCACAGGATCAGTGATAAATGACGGATTGATGTGGGTCTGATTGCTGGGACACCCGGCCATCCCAAAACAGAGGAACCCCACTGTTCCATTCCCTACTATGGGAGCAAAATAGTATATAAGGCCGAAAAAAGACATTTGTCCATCCAGTTCGGCCTGTTATCCTGCAAGTTGATCCAGAGGAAGGCAAAAAAAAAAAAAACTGAGGTAGAAGCCAATTTTCCCCACTTAAGAGGGAAAAATTCCTTCTCGACTCCAATCAGAAGAACTCCCTGGATCAACGACCCCTCTCTAGTAGCTATAGCCTGTAATATTATTACACTCCAGAAATACATCCAGGCCCCTCTTGAATTCCTTTATTGTACTCACCATCACCACCTCCTCAGGCAGAGAGTTCCATAGTCTCACTGCTCTTACCGTAAAGAATCCTCTTCTATGTTTGTGTACAAACCTTCTTTCCTCCAGACGCAGAGGATGTCCCCTCGTCACAGTCACAGTCCTGGGGATAGATGATGGGATAGATCTCTGTACTGACCCCTGATATATTTATACATAGTTATTAGATCTCCCCTAAGTCGTCTTTTTTCTAACGTGAATAACCCTAATGTTGATAATCTTTCAGGGTACTGTAGTTGCCCTCCTCTGGACCCTCTCCAGCTCTGCTATGTCTGCCTTGTTCACTGGAGCCCAGAACTGTACACAGTACTCCATGTGTGGTCTGACTAGCGAAAGTGGTAGGACTATGTTCTCATCACAGGCATCTATGCCCCTTCTGATGCAACCCATTATCTTATTGGCCTTAGCAGCTGCTGCCTGACACTGGTTTTTACAGCTTAGTTTGCTGTTCACTAAAATTCCTAGGTCCTTTTCCATGTCAGTGTTACCCAGTGTTTTACCATTTAGTATGTACGGGTGACTTGCATTATTCCTTCCCATGTGCATAACTTTACATTTGTCAGTGTTAAACCTTATCTGCCACTTATCTGCCCAAGCCTCCAATCTATCCAGATCCATCTGTAGCTGTATATTGTCATATTCAGTGTTAATTACTTTACACAGTTTAGTGTCATCTGCAAAAATTAATATTTTGCTATGCAAGCCTTCTACAAGATCATTAATAAATATATTGAAGAGAATAGGGCCCAATACAGACCCCTGAGGTACTCCACTAGTGACAGTGACCCAATCTGAGTATTTACCATTAATAACCACCCTCTGTTTTCTATCACTCAGCCAGTTACTTACCCACATACAGACGTTTTCTCCCAGTCCGAGCATTCTCATTTTATATACTAACCTTTTATGTGGTACAGTGTCAAATGCTTTGGAGTGACTGAACGTTGTCAATGCCTGTTCCAAGTGAATACAGCAGTGAACCAACATGTACGTTATAGGGGAGATATACATGCACTAAGATGCATAATATAAAGTACAGGGACATATTATAGAAGGGACATCCAGAGCATTATATGGAAAGGAATACTGGATGTTGCAAAGATTACATAAAGAGCAGTACGTCATATTACAAAAGCAATCTATAGTGAAGAAAAACTGATAAATGTGTACAAGATGGCATATTGCCATATTATACCAAGGATACATTAAAAAAATGGGTTATATATAGGGAGATAAATAGGTTATACAGGAAGAATATAAATATCACATTATATGGAGTAACTATCACATGTAGGACAGACAGTAAGTTGGCTATATAAGGCAGTATACATTATATTAAAATATATACACTGTCCTATTTGAAAAAAGTTATACTATTAAGGCGAGTTCACACAGTTTGTGCCACTTTCAGAACTTGTAATTTTTTTTGTGGCTTTTTCTTTTTTGCACGTTTTGTTGGGGGGGGGGGGGGGGGGGGGAACACCAGCTACAGATGTTAGGGTACTTTCACACTTGCGTTGTTTGATTCCGGAAGGCAGCTCAGGCCTGATCAGGCAAACTGTATGCAAACGCATGTCATTTGCAGTACCGGATCCTGACAAATGCATTGCAATACCGGATCCGTTTTTCCAGTTTCATCCGGAAAAACTGAGCCAGTATTTATTATTTTTCGCATAAAGGTCTGCGCATGCACAGACCTAGGAACCAGATCCGTTTTACCGGAACACTTGATACTGGGTCCGGCATTAATACATTTCAATGGAAATTAATGCTGGATCTGGCATTCAGGCAAGTGTTCCGGAATTTTGGCCGAAGAAAATACTGCAGCATGTTGCAGTATTTTCTCTGTCCAAATGCCGTAAAAGGGACTGAACTGAAGACATCCTGATGCAGACTGAACGGATTGCTCTCCATTCAGAATGCATTAGGATAAAACTGATCAGTTATTTTCCGGTATTGAGCCCCTAGGACGGAACTCAATGCCGGAAAAGAATAACGCTAGTGTGAAAGTACCCTTAGCTGAAAGACTTTGGGGAATAGGAAATGCAAGACACATTTATTTTTGGCTAGTGCCACTTTTTCCAACTCTGTAGCAATTTTTGTTTCTCTAATGTTTTTTTTATGCAGCAATAGTGTTTTTTAGACTTTTTTTCATTCTTATAATAATGGCTTTTCTTGTGTGAAGGAAATCTAAAGGAGGTGTGTGTGTGTAATTATATATATATATATATATATATATATATATATTACACACACACACACAGGATGGTACCTTTGGTATATATCAGTTATAAAGTCTATATACAAAGGTGTATTAGGTGCCATGTCATATTAGTGTGCTATAATCCAGAAGATATACAATTATATGGAAACCCAGGATGTGTGGGAATACAGCAGGAAGCGGTGTGTGTGGTACATGGAGAGGTCCATGGGGTGGCATGGCACACTGGTGACTGGTATATGTGACGATACTGAGGCAGTCTCACCTATCACGGCCACCAGCACAGGACATAACACACCCGGGTACAGCACTGGAATGACATGAAAATCCCGATCGCTTCCCAGATCCAACAATGGCAGAAACCACTTTCAGCCTTGCTATTCCCTCACGTCCGGTGTGCCGTGTCACGTGACCGAACACTTCCTGTGATGCGTTCCAACCAACTTCCGGGTTATGCGGCCCACCTACTCTCATTCTGTGCCGAAAACTCACCTGCTACTCCAAACTGTGCAGAAACCTGGGAGATTCTGGGGCCTCCAGGCGGTGCAATCGCTGAACGTTCAGTAGATGCGTAAATGCATATGCAGCAAGCTCCCTCTAGTGGCAGCAGGAGGCAGCAAGCATGCTAGCCTGTAACGGCAGGGCAGAAGGAGTCCAGGGGATCAGGGCTTTTTTTGCACTGATTTTGCACGGATTGTTAACTCTATAAAACTGCCTTATCCTTGTCCATAAGACGGACAAGAATAGGACAAGTGCAGTTTTTTTTCGGGGCCACGGAACAGACACGGATGCGTTGTACGCATCTTTTGCTGCCCCATTGAAGTGAATGGTTTTGCATCCAACCTGCAAAAAATGCTGATCAGATGCAGACCAAACATACATTTGTGTGCATGAGCCCTTAGGCAGACCAAGCAGGCGACTGTCGGGCGGCAATTGCCTGCTTGTCAGCAGAGGAGACCGCTGCTATGACATGCAGCAGCAGTATTACACAGCCAGCTCATCACTAACAAGCCTTCCTACAAAAGCTGGTTAGTAATGATCGGGCGACACTGTGATATAAGCTTTGCACTGACACACACTGAGCCTATTGCATTCAGCCTGCTGGTCTGTGTCTGGCCTCACTAGGTCAGTACTTATAGGCTCTGCACCGCCTATGGGAGGGAAGTGAGAGGCTTCAGAGCTGTGTGTGTGGCACATGTGAGGACTATACACTATGTTTAAAGGGCTTGTCCAACCAAAAGGAAAAAATCAAGAGGTGTTTAAAATAAATCACAGTTCCAGCGGGATGATTACTGTCTCCGCCATTCCAGCCACATGATTCCCATCCCCACCATCACATTTAGGTGATGGCTGCAACGACTCACTGGTAGTGTTGAGCAAATTTAGTGTACAAGGTTTGGGTTCGGGTTATCTAAGAATCCCGTTATAAATTATGGTCCGTGGTAGCGAACTTCATAATGGAATTCTTAGACCTGAAACCGAATCTTGTACACCAGGCATGTCCAAACTGCGGCCCTCCAGCTGTTTTAAAACTACAACTCCCAGCATGCCCTAATAGCTGTAAGCTATCCATGCATGCTGGGAGTTGTAGTTTTGCAACAGCCGGAGGGCCGCAGTGCCCGTCACTGCAGAGCTATCATATGCTGTTCTTCCACATGTGAATGGTCTGAGGGGCCCTGAAACAGCAGGGCTTTCATACAGTCAGTGACTACTTCATTTTAGTTTTTGGTTGGACAACCCTTTTCACATTGTGTCACTTTACTTGCCTGGACCCTACCTGAATATAGTTTGTGCATGTACATAGAATTGTCTGATTGTCCCGAGTCCTCCATCAGCACCTCACTGTCTATGCTGAGTGTAGTTTCATATTCATACAACAATGGTGGGATATTAGACTGTTAAATAAAATCAGAATAAATGACTTGACATTAAAAAGAACATAGCGGAAGGCAGTCCCTCAGAGATGACACTGTGTGGGAATGTGCTTGAAAATAGTCCTTTTCTGAATATTTTATTGTTACAATAAAAAAAAAAAAACCTCAGTAGCGATTTAAGGGGGGGGGGGGGGGGGTCCAGGATTTCTATGGTTTAGCAGATATGCTCATGTACTTGCTGACCTCATGTACATCTCCCCCCATGCTTTTTTTCCCGACACATTTTATCCATGCCAACAAATCACTCGGGTTTTTGTACACCTGTATGTAGCACTTCCTTTTCCTGTGTCCACCCAAACCCATGATGCACTTCTCCTTTCTCTGGCACAGCTCCAGAACCGAGCCTAACACCCAGCTAGTTTATTGCTCCTCCCAGCCAGCTAGTCACATAGACACTCCGCCTGTTAACTATGGTCATAAAAATCACAGGAAATAGGAAAGAGCGTGGACATGGTCATGTGACCACATTTCTGAACAGGAGTGATTTCAGCTACCTTCATAAATGTTTAAAGATGTTGCTACAAACCAGAAAACTAAAATAGATGTGATTAGCGTGGATAGCTCACTACCTTTACAGCATGGGATAGGTGCTCTAGTCTCGACTGATCACCCAATCAGAAGGTAATTGGCAAAAGTAGAAAAAATGTGTAAGACTGGCACTCAATCTATGTAGATCACATGAAAACACAATTTCTAAAATATGTACTTCTAAAAATAAATGTACAATAAAATACTCTATTATAAATGATACTGAGTAATTACCAATTATGTCACATATAGGCCACGCAATTCATGCTACTAATAAAACATAGCCTAAAAATGTAGGAACAAAGCACCTACACAAGGACAGAAAGGGAGAAAGAATGAATCATACTAAATCTCACAGGAGACACCCAAGCCTCCAATCTATCCAGATCCCTCTGTAGTAGTATATTGTCCTCTTCAGTGTTAATTACTTTACACAGTTTAGTGTCATCTGCGAAAATTAATATTTTACTATGCAAGCCTTCTACAAGATCATTAATAAATATATTGAAGAGAATAGGGCCCAATACTGACCCCTGAGGTACCCCACTAGTTACAGTGACCCAATCTGAGTGTGTACCGTGAATAACCACCCTCTGTTTTCTATCACTGAGCCAGTTACTTACCCACATACAGATGTTTTCTCCAAGTCCGAGCATTCTCATTTTATATACTAACCTTTTATGTGGTACAGTGTCAAATGCTTTGGAGAAGTCCAGATATACGACATCCATTGATTCGCCGCTGTCAAGTCTAGAACTTACCTCCTCATAGAAACTGATTAAATTTATTTGACATGATCGATCCCTCATGAAGCCATGCTGATATGGCATTATTTGCTTATTTCCGTTAAGATGCTCTAACATAGCATCTCTCAGAAAACCTTCAAACAGTTTACCCACAACAGATGTTAAACTCACCGGCCTATAGTTTCCAGGCTCTGTTTTTGGATCCTTTTTGAATATTGGCACCACATTTGCCATGAGCCAATCCTGTGGGACATTCCCTGTCAGTATAGAGTCCGCAAATATCAGAAATAAGGGTCTGGCTATGACATTCCTTAATTCCCTTAGGATACCATCCGGTCCTGGCGATTTGTCTATTTTAATCTTTTTAAGTCACTGTTGCACTTCTTCCTGGGTCAGACAGGACACTTTTAATGGGGAATTTATTTCAACATTCGGCATGTCATCTGACAGTTTATTTTCCTCAGTGAATTCATTGGAGAAAAAAATATTTAACAGCTTTGCTTTTTCCTCGTCGCTCTCTGCGACTCCCCCCTCATTACTCTTTAACGGGTCGACACCTTCAGATTTATACTTTTTAACATTTATATAATTGAAGAACATTTTAGGGTTAGTTTTACTCTCTTTGGCAATTAATCTCTCGGTCTCTAGTTTGGCTGCTTTTATTAGTTTTTTACATGTTCTATTTTTTTCCTTATAGTTTTTCAGTGCTTCCGTGCTACCTTCCTGTTTTAGTGTTTTATATGCTTTCTTTTTGTCATTTATTGCTTTCTTTACAGTTCTGTTTATCCACATTGATTTATTTTTGTTCCTTAACCTTTTATTCCCATACGGTATGTACCTCTCACAATGAGATTTTAGGATGCTTTTAAAGATATCCCATTTTGTGGCTGTATTTTTATTTGTGAGGACTTTATCCCATTTAGTTAGGCCTATGGCCTCTCTTAGTTGGCTAAATTTAGCTTTTTTGAAGTTTGGTATTTTTGTTCCTCCCTGTAGAAACGCTCTTTTGAATGATAATTGGAAGGTTATTACTTTGTGGTCACTATTTCCCAGGCGTGGAATTATATACATAACAAACAAGTGTGAAACAACTGAAAATATGTCATATTCTAGGTTCTTCAAAGTAGCCACCTTTTGCTTTGATTACTGCTTTGCACACTCTTGGTATTCTCTTGATGAGCTTCAAGAGGTAGTCACCTGAAATGGTTTTCACTTCACAGGTGTGCCCTGTCAGGTTTAATAAGTGGGATTTTTTGCCTTATAAATGGGGTTGGGACTATCAGTTGCGTTGAGGAGAAGTCAGGTGGATACACAGCTGATAGTCCTACTGAATAGACTGTTAGAATTTGTATTATGGCAAGAAAAAAGCAGCTAAGTAAAGAAAAACGAGTGGCCATCATTACTTTAAGAAATGAAGGTCAGTCAGTCAGCCGAAAAATTGGGAAAACTTTGAAAGTAAGGGCTATTTGACCATGAAGGAGAGTGATGGGGTGCTGCGCCAGATGACCTGGCCTCCACAGTCACCGGACCTGAACCCAATCAAGATGGTTTGGGGTGAGCTGGACCGCAGAGTGAAGGCAAAAGGGCCAACAAGTGCTAAGCATCTCTGGGAACTCCTTCAAGACTGTTGGAAGACCATTTCAGGTGACTACCTCTTGAAGCTCATCAAGAGAATGCCAAGAGTGTGCAAAGCAGTAATCAAAGCAAAAGGTGGCTACTTTGAAGAACCTAGAATATGACATATTTTCAGTTGTTTCACATTTGTTTGTTATGTATATAATTTCACATGTGTTAATTCATAGTTTTATGTACAACTATCTGTGTAACGTGTAGTTATTAGCGATAGTTAGTTTAGTAAGGCGAATGCAGCTAGCGTAGTGATTAGTGTAAGGCAAAGTATTGTATTGTTGTTATATAAAGGTATAAATAGGCGGAGTTATCAATAGACGGCTCCTCCTATGTATGAATATTAATTATCGATATCTGCATAAATATTGGTGAGTAATATTCCCCCTTTACAGTGAACGAAGTAAAAAAAAAAATGACAGAATTAAAAAAAAATTATTATTCGTCTCCCAAAAAATGGAATAAAAATGTGACCAAAAAGTTATATGTACCCTAAAGGGGTACTAATGAAAACTACAAGTTGTCCACCAAAAATCAAGCTCTCACACTGCTCCATGGAAAGAAAAATTAAAAAGTTATAGGTCTCGGGATGTGGCAATGCAAACACATTTTGTGGTTTTAGGTTTTTTATTGTACAAAAGTAGTAAAGCGTAAAAAAAAACATATATGTATTTGGTATCACTGTAATCGTACCAACCCAGGTTGCCAATTTGGCTGCGGATTTACTTGTGGGTTTGGTACCTACACAAATCTGCAAATTCTGATCCTGCTCCCTTAACCTCTTGGGGACATATGACGTACCGGTACCGCATGATGTCCTGGTACTTAAGGACACATGACGTACCGGTACGCCATGTGTAGTTCCGATCACCGCCGCGCAGGCACGATGGGACAATGCGCGGGGGTATTGCAGCGTCTGTAATAACCTGCTCTATAAAAATATCACATGACCTAACCCTTTAGGTGAATACTGTAAAAAAATAAAAATAGAAACGGTGTAAAAAAAAAGCAATTTTTAGTCACCCCACATCACAAAAAGTGTAATAGCAAGCGATCAAAAAGCCATACGCACCCCAAAAAAGTGCCAATTAAACCGTCATCTCATCCCGCAAAAATCATACCCTACCCAAGATAATCAACCAAAAACTGAAAAAAATATGTCTCTCAGACTATGGAGACACTAAAACATGATATTTTTTTTGAAATCATTGTGTAAAACTTACATAAAAAAATAAAAATGTATACATATTAGGTATTGTAGCGTCCGTAATAACCTGCTCTGTAAAAATATCACATGACCTAAATTAAAAACGGTGTAATAGCAAGCGATCAAAAAGTCATACGCACCCCAAAATAGTGCCAATCAAACCGTCATCTCATCCCCCAAAAAATGAGCCCCCTACACAAGACTTATTCGGTATTGTTGCGTCCGTGACAACCTGCTCTATAAAAATACCACATGATCTAACCTGTCAGATGAATGCTGTAAATAACAAAAAATAAAGACGGTGCCAAAACAGCTATTTCTTGTTACCTTGCCTCACAAAAAGTGTAATATAAATCAACCAAAAATCATATGTACCCTAAAATAGTACCAACAAAACTGCCACCCTATCCCGTAGTTTCTAAAATGGGGTCCCTTTTTTGGAGTTTCTACTCTAGGGGCCCATCAGGGGGACTTCAAATGGGACATGGTGTCAAAAAACCAGTCCAGCAAAATCTGCCTTCCAAAAACCGTATGGCATTCCTTTCCTTCTGCACCCTGCCGTGTGCCCGTACAGCAGTTTGCGACCACATATGGGGTGTTTCTGTAAACTTCAGAATCAGAGCCATAAATAATGAGTTTTGTTTTGCTGTTAACTCTTGCTTTGTAACTGTAAAAAAAATTATTAAAATGGAAAATCTGCCAAAAATGTGAAATTTTGAAATTTTAGCTCTATTTTCCATTAATTCTTGTGGAACACCTAAAGGGTTAACAAAGTTTTTAAAATCAGTTTTGAATAACTGGAGGGGTGTAGTTTCTAAAATGGGGTCCCTTTTTGGAGTTTCTACTCTAGGGGTGCATCAGGGGGGCTTCAAATGGGACATAAACCAGTCCAGCAAAATCTGGCTTCCAAAAACCATACGGCGCACCTTTCCCTCTACACCCTACTGTGTGCCCGTACAGCAGTTTACGGCCACATATGGGGTGTTTCTGTAAACGGCAGAGTCAGGGCAATAAAGATACAGTCTTGTTTGGCTGTTAACCCTTGCTTTGTTAGTGGAAAAAATGGGTTAAAATGGAAAATTAGGCAAAAAAATGAAATTCTCAAATTTCATCCCCATTTGCCAATAACTCTTGTGCAACATCTAAAGGTAACGAAGTTTGTAAAATCAGTTGTGAATACCTTGAGGGGTGTAGTTTATAGAATGGGGTCATTTTTGGGTGGTTTCTATTATGTAAGCCTTGCAAAGTGACTTCAGACCTGTAGTGGTCCCTAAAAATTGTTTTTTTGTAAATTTCGGAAACATTTCAAGATTTGCTTATAAACCTCTAAGCCATGTAACATCCCCAAAAAATAAAATATCATTCCCAAAATAATTCAAACATGAAGTAGACATATGGGGAATGTAAAGTCATTACAATTTTTGGGCTATTACTATTACAGAAGTAGAGAAACTGAAACTTTGAAATTTGCAAATTCTTCAAATTTTTGGGTAAATTAGGTATATTTTATGCAAATTTTTTTTTACTTAATTTTACCAGTGTCATGAAGTACAATATGTGATGAAAAAATAGTCTCAGAATGGCCTGGATAAGTCAAAGTGTTTAAAGTTATCAGCACTTAAAGTGACACTGGTCAGATTTGCAAAAAAGTCCTTAAGGTGAAATAGGGCTGAGTCCTTAAGGGGTTAAATGATTTATCTTTGTCTCGTTGTTTTAAAGCTCAGAAACCTAAAATTTTAACAGGCATGTGTAGGCTTTTTATATCCACTGTATACAGTTGCAAGAAAAAGTATGTGAACCCTTTGGAATTATATGGATTTCTGCACAAATTGGTCATACAATGTGATCTGATCTTCATCTAAGTCACAAAAATAGATAATCACAGTCTGCCTAAACTAATAACACACAAATAATTAAATGTTACCATGTTTTTATTGAACACACCATGTAAACATTCACAGTGCAGGTGGAAAAAGTACGTGAATCCCTAGACTAATGACATCTCCAAGAGCTAGTTGGAGTGAGGTGTCAGCGAACTGGAGTCCAATCAATGAGATGCGATTGGAGGTGTTGGTTACAGCTGCCCTGCCCTATAAAAAACACACACCAGTTCTGGGTTTGCTTTTCACAAGAAGCATTGCCTAATGTGAATGATGCCTCACACAAAAGAGCTCTCAGAAGACCTACGATTAAGAATTGTTGACTTGCATAAAGCTGGAAAGGGTTATAAAAGTATCTCCAAAAGCTTTGCTGTTCATCAGTCCACGGTAAGACAAATTGTCTATAAATGAAGACATTTCAGCACTGCTACTACTCTCCCTAGGAGTGGCCGTCTTGTAAAGATGACTGCAAGATCACAGCACAGACTGCTCAATGAGGTGAAGAAGAATCCTAGAGTGTCAGCTAAAGACTTACAAAAGTCTCTGGCATATGCTAACATCCCTGTTAGCAAATCTACAATACATAAAACACTAAACAAAAATGTATTTCATGGGAGGATACCACAGAGGAAGCCACTGCTGTCAAAAAAAAAAAAACATTGCTGCATGTTTACAGTTTGCACAAGAGCACCTGGTTTTATTCCACAGCAGTATTGGCAAAATATTCTGTGGACAGCTGAAACCAAAGTTGAGTTGTTTGGAAGAAACACACAACACTATGTGTGGAGAAAAAGAGGCACAGCACACCAACATCAAAACCTCATCCTAAATGTGAAGTATGGCGGTGGGGGCATCATGGTTTGGGGCTGCTTTGCTGCGTCAGGGCCTGGACGGATTGCTATCATCGAAGGAAAAATGAATTCCCAAGTTTATCAAGACATTTTGCAGGAGAACTTAAGGCCATCTGTCCACCAGCTGAAGCTCAACAGAAGATGGCTGTTGCAACACGTAAATCAACAACAGACTGGCTTAAACAGAAGAAAATATGCCTTCTGGAGTGGTCCAGTCAGAGTCCTGACCTCAACCCGATTGAGATGCTGTGGCATGACCTCAAGAAAGCGATTCACACCAGACATCCAAAGAATATTGCTGAACTAAAACAGTTCTGTAAAGAGGAATGGTCAAGAATTACTCCTGACTGTTGTGCAAGTCTGATCTGCAACTACAGGAAATGTTTGGTTGAAGTTATTGCTGCCAAAGGAGGTTCAACCAGTTATTAAATCCAAGGGTTCACATACTTTTTCCACCTGCACTGTGAATGTTTACATGGTGTGTTCAATAAAAACATGGTAACATTTAATTCTTTGTGTGTTATTAGTTTAAGCAGACTGTGATTGTCTATTGTTGTGACTTAGATGAAGATCAGATCACATTTTATGACCAATTTGTGCAGAAATCCATATCATTCCAAAGGGTTCATATACTTTTACTTGCAATTGTATGTATAGACTGTTAGTGCGAGTTACTACACATATACAGACCGGCAGTGCAGGGGTTATTACACACACACATATATATATATATATATATATATATATAAATATATATATATATATATATATATATATATATATAGACCGGCAGTGCAGGGGTTATTACACATATATATATATATATATATATATATATAGACCGGCAGTGCAGGGGTTATTACATATATATATATAGACTGACAGTGCAGGGGTTACTACACATATACAGACCTGCATAAAGGAAAGGAGAAAGATATGCAAATACATAAGAAAACAGATGCAAACAGCCTGTAATGTGGCTATGTGATTTACCAGCGATGCTACCGTGAGCTTAGATGTAGAGGATGTCTCAGAGGCTTCCAAGCCATGTGCAATCCTCAGGCAGTGATGACTGAATGAAGAAAATGGCTGCTATGTGCAGGGATGATGATGTCCCTAAGATAAGGAAGCTGAAGTAGACCAAACTTGTAGTATGAATAGCTGCAATTGTATGTAACACGGCTACTAGATGGTGCTGTTACACAATCTACAGAGAGTTATACAGAAAACATATTAACTATGTATGAAAGTTATGCATAAATTAACAATAAACTTGCTGAAGGCATGACACTCCCCGTCTAGTATATATAGGATACCACATTAATCCACCATTTGTCCTGCAAAGTTTTCTTTAAATGATGAAGTTCCCAAGTCGGATAGTACTGTAGCTTGTGCTTCTTTTGATCATGCTGTTAATTTGTTGAAGAATTTCAGTTGTAATGCTTTGTTGGCAAAAGCTGATGTGAAATTAGCTTGTAGTCTTCTTCCAGTTCATCCATCAGGTTACAGTTCTTTAGGTTTTCAGTTTGATTTGTATATGACAAATGTTTCCCAATGTGATTTTTCTTGTTCATGTTATTATTTTGAAGCTTTTTCTAGTTTTCTGCACTGGGTTTTGGAATTTAATGTGGAATGTGGTGGTATTTTGCATTACCTTGATGATTTTTTGTTTGTAGGCCCTGCTGATTTGGATTGTTGTTCTAGGTTGTTTTTTGATATTTGTAGTTTATTTGGTGTTCAGTTCAAGAGAAAACTGTTTTACCATGTACATCTTTAGAATTTCTTGGTATTGTGATTGATTCGGTTAAGATGGAATTTCGTTTGCCTCCAGATAAGTTAAAAAAACCTAGGTTGTTGATTGTACATATGTTAACAAGCAGGAAAACTACTTTGAAAGAGATGCAATCTCTTCTGGGCTTGTTGACATTTACTATTTGGGTAATACTGATGGTTAGAGTCTTTTGTCGTAGATTATACTTTGCGACTAAGGGCCTTAAATCTGCTTTCTCGTATATATAAGATTGTCCAGGCCTTTGAAAGATTATTTGGGTGTGTGGTTGGAGTTTTTAGGTTGTTGGCAGAATGATTTTCAGAGTAGTGATGCATTGTGTTTGTACACTGATGCAGCTGGCAGTGTTGTTATGGTGTTTATTGGGAAGGTCATTGGTCTGCGGAACATTGGCCAGGAGCCTGGATTGATAGTGGTATTACTAGGAATATTGTTTTCTTGGAATTGTTGTTGTTGCTATTGTAATTTAGGGTAGTCATTGTAAGAATAATAGAATATTGTTGAATACAGACAACACAGGTTCTCATTCCCAGTGGGAGAGATTCAGAGAGTCGGCTCCGGGTGCAGCTCAGAACAGAATTCCTTGACCTCTGCATTTATGGAACCTGTTGTGGATTAATGTTAGAAAATATTAAAAAGTCGCTCACCCCTGGAACCTGGGCCAGTTACTCGGCTGCATGGCAGGAGTGGATTTTATTTTGTGATTCTTTTAGTGTAGATTACTTTCAGGTTGATGTTAATTTGGCGATGCTGTTTTTAAATGCTTTGATGAAGAAAGGATTATTGTTACGACCAGAGGATGTGGATCCTCTGTGTCAGCTGATAGAGGACTGGAATTAGTCCAATATTGCTGACTGCTGACTCTCAGAGACAGGACCCTGGTGTCTGCACCTTGAATGCCTGCAGTAGTGTGAACAGAGTCCAACAAAGGCAGAATAAAGGAACAGATGGTCTTTACTGGCAGACAGTATTCAAAAGTCACTTGACAGATACAGGCAACAAAAAGTTCAGAGCAATATAGCGTGCAGATATAAGCAGTCTCATAGGCAGTGCAGGGTCTGGATCCAGGCAGACTTACAGGAGGAGATGGGGAGATGCATAGTCAGGCAGTGCAGATATAAGCGGTCTCGTTGTCAGGCAGTGCAGGGTCTGGATCCAGGCAGACTTACAGGAGGAGATGGGCAGATGCATAGTCAGGCAGTGCAGAGGTCAATAATACAGGTGTTCCAATAAACATACAGCAGGCAGATGCGTAGTCAAATGAAGCGGAGGTCAGAATCCAGGAAATCCAATAAACAGACACAGTGGAATGCTTCAGCGGGAGTCAAGAGGTACAACAACCACACTTGGGAACTTCATGATAAGTGAAGCTGCCTTAAATACAAAATAGTCCCACCTCCGGATGGGGATGGTAATCAGGAACCAGTTGCCTACTCCTATAAGAAAGGGAGAGGTGCGCGCGCGCGTGCTATAGCGCATAAGATGACACCTGGCAAAGAGGACGGATGCGGCGGTATGCTGGCGGGCACCTGCGTCTCCTACAAGGTAAGCCAGTACCGGGACCCATAGTGCTTCGATGTGTAGACAGCGATCTGCCACCCTGCAGTGGAGTGGGAGATCCCATACTGACAATCTTATTCTTCTAATTCTAGGTCACTGGCTGGTGATTCCTTTTTTCTGAAATTACATAGCCTTCAGCCCCTATCAGCTTATTTGCCAGTCAAGCAAATGTTGAAAGGTTTTAAGAAGTCGGGTTCATTGTTGGATAATAGGAGGCCTATTTCAGCTAGTTGGTTAAGTCAATTATGGATTAATTTGCAGCATAATTGTTTACCAGTTTTGAGCTCACTTATACTGCGTTTGTTTTGGCTTTTGGGTTGGAGAGTTAGTCGCTGCTAGCAAGCAAGGGAAGCCGGCCTTGTATTTTTCAGATGTTAAGCTCTCAGTTGCATCTTTGTGTATTTTGTTATGGTCTTCAAAAACTGGTCAGTTTGGTCATGGATCCTGGATTCAGCTTTCTCAGATGACTGTGATTTGTCCTGTTAGGAATGTAGCAGAATGGTTATCAATTAGGCCTTCTGATTTTGTAGCCTTTTTAATTCATAAGGGTGGTTTGCCTATGATAGTTTTCCAATTTAATTCAGTGCTTAAAATATGTTTGGTTTTTATAGGTCTAGGTGATTATAGTTTTTTCTTCCCATTCTTTTAGAATTGGGACGGCAACTGAAGCCGCGGTTTTAGGTTTAGATGTATTGGTCATTAAGAGAATAGGTAGGTGAAAGTCTAACCGTTATATGTTAGACCTGGGCTATCTATTGAGGTTTGATTGTTACTTTATAGGTATCCAATTAATTGTGTGGATTTGGGGCCATTCGTTTAATTTTTGGGCTCAGAAGAGAGCACAGCACAGGAGTTATTCTGAAAATCTTTCCTTCAATAGTAACGATGTTCTCATTTTTTGGTCAGGGATTCGTGGCCTTAATAGGAAGATTGTGATGGGTGAGCTTCAGGTGCGTAGCGTGGGTGGGGCCAGGGGGGCTGTTGCTCCGGGCTCCAGACTGCAGGGGGGTGCTGGCTGGCTGCTGGCATAAAAAACACTGACTTAATGTTTTCGCTCTTCTCTGCTGTACTGCGCAGAGTGAGCGAGGAGCGGTAAACTGTCAGCCGAAGGAGCGCGCGCCCTGATGAATCACCAGGGCGTGCACGGCAGTACGCACTGATATAGGCTCCACCCACCTTCCAGACACTGAGGAGCAAGAATAACTTAAGAAGATGATGGCTGCAGCTTCAGGACCGAGTGCAGCGGCAGCCTGTGTGTGACTGTGCGACACGACACTGACAGACAGTGAGTGATGACAGTGTCAGCCGGCCAGATGAGGTCATAAATAAGGATCCTGGGACCTGGCTCTCACACACAAATGTGCAAAAAATCCTTATCCGACAGGCAGCAAGAGCACATTTAAAGGAAATGTTAAGGCGGTAAATGCCTTTCAAAGGAAGATGTGCTGTTCTTACTGACACATTATTGGGGGCACTAAGGGGGAATCTACTGAGACAACAAAAAAAGGGTATTTTATATGGGGGAAAGGGGGAGAGGAACACTATGGGGGCTTTTACAGAGGCCACAAAGAGTATTTTATATGGGGGGCTCTGTATAGGGGCATTTTATACTGGGACACATTATGGTGGGTACTAGAGATGAGCGAATTTCATATTTTAAAATTCGTTCACACTTTATTTGGTGGTAAAAGGTGAATTGCATTATGGATTCCGTTACCACGGACCATAATGCAATTCTATGACGGAATGCATAACGGAAATGGGACGGATCCGTTTTGCAGCCCATAGACTTCTATTATGACGGAATGAATAACGGAATGCCTCCGTTATGGTCTGTGGTAACGGAATCCATAACGCAATTCACCTTTACCACCAAACGAAGTGTGAGTGAATTTCAAAATATGAATTTCGCTCATCTCTAGTTGGTACTATGGGGAAGGGGGGAGAGGAGTATTATGGGGTCATCTACGGGGGGCACTAAGAATGGGTACACTGAGGGAATCTACTGGGGCATTTTTTTATTGTTACATTATGGTGGGCACTAGGAGGAAGGGGGAGAGGAGAGGCATTTACTGGGGGCACTATATGGGGGTATTTTATACTGGCACATTATAGGGGCACTATGGGGACATTAGCTCAACAGGGGGCATTAAAAGGGGGTATTTTTTTGCACTGGCACATTATAAGGGGGCATTTTATGTACCGTCACATTATAAGGAGAATTATTACTACTGGGGGGTATCATGGTGGGTTTTATTACTACTGGGGGTCTATGTGGAACATAATTACTAGTATGGGCACTATGGGAGCATTATTACTTCTCGGTTACAGTGGATACATGTTCGGGGCACTGTAGGAGCACTATTATTACTACCATGTGTGCTCTAGCAGAGAATTATTCCTATTGGTGGTACTTGGGAACACTATTACTGTGGGGGCACCTTGGCACAGTATCAGCTTACCACAATTATTTTTTGGGGATGTTATGTTTACACTATTAGTATCAGGGGCACTATTTGCTGAGCACAGTTATTTTAGGGCACTGTGTGCCAATAATTATTGAAGGGAGTACTGTATTATCAGGGGGTTTACCAGTTTCTGCAATATAATATTGGGGAGCACAGCGGCACAGTATTGGGGGTGGTAAGGATGATTTGTCAGAAGATGGGAGGATGATGGAAAAGTAGTAAACTAAGATTTTTTTTTTGTCAAACTGCAGAGACGAGAAATGGCTGAAAAATAGTGGTCTGAAAGGAGAAGATGAGGAAAGAGAACATCTACATCAAAGGAGACGTCACTGGATGTAAGAGGTATGGGGCGCTGTATTACCCTGTATGTTCTGTAGTGATGGGAGGGTGGATATAGAATTTGTCCCACCCTGCCGCATCCTGGCCCCAGACTTCAGGTCACATTGTGCGTATTCTGAATTCTGGGGGCTCACACCAATCTGACTGCAAGTGATATCTACTACATTATCTGTAAAAAGGGGTGTGGCCACATGTGTGTGGGGGAAGGGCGCAATACTTGGCTTGCCCCGGGGCTGGCTGGTTGTTGCCAATATTTATTCCAGATAGTTGCCATGTGTCTTTATGTATTATTATTTATTTTAAAGAATGGGACTTGTGTTGCCATGTTAAGGGCCCCCCAGAGCGGCATAGCTTGGGGAACACATGGCAACGCAGTCCCTGACGGGTTAATATTGTATGTATAATGTATGGTTTATAACCCCCTCCTTCTCTTTTTCAGGTATAGATACCTGTGGGTTAGGTACAGGTCAGCTATACACCAGTACAAGCAGGTTCTGAAGTCTTACAGCCGTTGCTATGCTGTTGCTGGGGGCAACTGATTGGCTTTCTCTGCAACGGCGGGAAGAATTGTTCCTTTCTATTGGGAGACTGCCTGCGGCGAGAAAGTTCTCCCTATATATATCGGTGAGCGGGGGGTTCGAATGCCAGTTTGAAGAAAGAAGAGCTATAGTACCTGAAACTCGCCCACCTGCCTTTGTATCTTATTATTGCATTTGTCACAATGTTTTTTGTGGGGTATTGTCGCCTAGCTTGGGCTGGATGGACTTGATCATTGTTGTTTTTATACTGTTGGTTTTAATGTGGTTTATATTTATGAAATTAATATATTTTTTATTTGGTAACCTTAAATAAATATTGTGGCCAATATTTATCTGGTGTCTTTATTTATTACTATTTATTTTAAAGAATAGGATTTGTGTTGGACAGATGAAGTACAAGGCTTAGAAACTGTTTTAAATCTGATATTACTTTTAAATCTTTACCCCTCAAATTTAAAACTATGCCCTCTTGTAGCAGCTTTTCTTCTTTTAAATATTCTCTCCTTTTACCTTGTTGATTCCATTTATTTAACCGTTTCTATCATATCCCCTCTGTCTCGTCTTTCTTCCAAGCTATACATGTTAAGGTCCTTTAATCTTTCCTGGTAAGTTTTATCCTGCAATCCATGTACTAGTTTAGTAGCTCTTCTCTGAACTCTCTCCAAAGTATCAATATCCTCCTGGAGATATGGCCTCCAGTACTGCGCACAATACTCCAAATGAGGTCTCACTAGTGCTCTGTAGAGCGGCATGAGCACCTCCCTCTTTCTACTGGTAATGCCTCTCCCTATACACCCAAGCATTCTGCTAGCATTTCCTGCTGCTCTATGACATTGTCTGCCTACCTTTAAGTCTTCTGAAATAATGACCCCTAAATCCCTTTCCCCAGATACTGAGGTTAGGACTGTATCACTGATTTTATATTCTGCTCTTGGGTTTTTACGCCCCAGGTGCATTATCTTGCACTTATCAACATTACATTTTAGTTGCCAGATTTTTTTACCATTCCTCTAGTTTTCCTAAATCCTTTTCCATTTGGTGTATCCCTCCTTACTTCTTGGGTCCGACACCCAGGACCCTTGTTTGAGAAGCCACATGCGATCGCAGTAGTGCCACGGCCTTCTCTCTGATCACGAAGCACAGCAGTGTCTATTTGATAGTGGCTGTCCAGAGGATAGGTCATCTGTAAAAATATCTTGGAAAACCCCTTTAACAGTGTCAACCATCTAACCCCCCATGATAGTAATAGGATAGGGAATAACTAATTGATCGCTGGGGGTCTGACCACTGGGACCCCCATGATCCTGAGGCCAGTTCCTCTGGTCTGATGAAGCAGCAGATCGAACATGCGCCCTGCCACTGTATTTATTCTTTAAGGGACTGTCAGAGATAGCCAAGTACAGCGCTCAGCCATTTCAGGCGGGACAGAAGGAGGAAGTGGAGGTAGGGACACTGGTAAAATAAAGTGGAGGTACAGGAGGAGGAGGTGGAGATAGAGAGCACTGATTGAAAAAAAGTGGAGGGATAGGAGGAGGAGGTGGAGGTAGGGATACTGGTAAAAGAATGTGGAGAGACAGGAGAAGGAGGAGGTGGAGGTAGGGATACTGGTAAAATAAAGTGGAGGTACAGGAGGAGGAGGTGGAGATACTGGTAAAAGAATGTGGAGGGACAGGAGGAGGAGGTGGGGATACTGGTAAAAGAATGTGGAGGGACAGGAGGAGGAGGTGGGGATACTGGTAAAAGAATGTGGATGGACAGGAGGAGGTGGGGATACTGGTAAAAGAAAGTGGAGGGACAGGAGGAGGAGGTGGGGATACTGGTAAAAGAATGTGGAGGGACAGGAGGAGGTGGGGATACTGGTAAAATAAAGTGGAGGTACAGGAGGAGGAGGTGGAGATACTGGTAAAAGAATGTGGAGGGACAGGAGGAGGAGGTGGGGATACTGGTAAAAGAATGTGGAGGGACAGGAGGAGGAGGTGGGGATACTGGTAAAAGAATGTGGATGGACAGGAGGAGGTGGGGATACTGGCAAAAGAAAGTGGAGGGACAGGAGGAGGAGGTGGGGATACTGGTAAAAGAATGTGGAGGGACAGGAGGAGGAGGTGGGGATACTGGTAAAAGAATGTGGATGGACAGGAGGAGGAGGTGGCGATACTGGTAAAAGAATGTGGATGGACAGGAGGAGGAGGTGGGGATACTGGTAAAAGAATGTGGAGGGACAGGAGGAGGAGGTGGCGATACTGGTAAAAGAAAGTGGAGGGACAGGAGAAGGAGGTGTAGGTACAGGACACTGGCAGCATGTATGGATTCATGAATCCTGCCTACTGGCCTGAAACAGTTTGAGAAATGTCTGCTGAGTTTTTGGGTGCTGTGTCAGATGTATAAGAGAATACTATGATGTTTTGTATTGGTCACTTGTGCAGGTTATGGCAAGCGTGGGTGGTCTTAACTAATGTTGGTAGGAGGTCTGAGGTTGCACATTCAAAAAATCGGGCCCAGCCTTTACTCATTATGACCCTGGATGGGGTGACACCTTTGCCATAACTACTCAGAATACTCCTTTAACCACTTCCAGACCGGACCATTTATCCCCTTCCTGACCAGGCCTAATTTTGCAAATCTGACATGTGTCACTTTATGTGGTAATAATTTTGGAACGCTTTTACTTATCCAAGCCATTCAGAGATTGTTTTCTCGTGACACATTGTACTTTATGTTAATGGTAAATTTGAATCAATATGTTTTACCTTTTATTTATAAAAAAAATCCAAACCAAAATTTAAAAAAATTCACTGTTTTCTAAATTTGAATCTCTCTGCTTTTAAGAAAGATAGTGATGCCTCATAAAATATTGTGGCAATGTGAACATTGAGGTGTTGTTTCCCCAGGTTCAAGTCCGGGACTTGAGGCATGCTCATGTCCAGGGATCCCATTTAATTCTGCTACTGGATCTTGGGTGTGTCTCACTCTGGAGTGTCTTGTGAAGCAGAGTCCTGGTGAGGCTCTGTGTGAGTGGTCTCAGCCGGGTGGGCTGAGGGGTCACAAGGCTAGGCAATAGGGGACGCGGTGACGCCTGTGAAACAAGGATCACGGGGCCAGAGTCCGGAGGACTACTGGGCCACAATCCCCCAAAAGATATTGACGTGTCACAGCCTGGAGGTTGCTGGACTATATGGCTGAGGAAAGCCGCATTTGTGTTCCATGTGTGAACAGGTCTCTCTAGGTTAGTCAGGGAAACGTTTATGTGTTTAGTTAGAGCCTAGCCGGGCAAGGGTTTGTTATTTTGTGTGGATGTCACACGTGATAGGTTGAAGCTGCGACTTTGTATCCTGTGCTTTGCTAAAGTGTCTGAAATAAAGCAAGAGTTTGGACATTATAACCGTGTCTGTGAAGACATCTGTGAGTGTGACCCCCTGAAAAGAGACGATCCCTTACAATATTAATTAAAGGGACTCTGTCACCACTTTCTAACCCCCACTTTTAAAACTATAGTTCTGTCCATGGAGCCCCTGTGATTTCAATGGTGTTGTTATACGCGAAATCCGCAGGCTCGTTTTGATAAAAAAAACTTTTATCTAACCTGTCAGTCATGAGGATAAGGTGCCCAGGGCGTTTCTCCTGGTCTGAACATGCCGCCAGCCGCCGCCGCCGTTGGTGCCCAGCTCCTCCTCTGCCTTGAATTTGCGCCGCCTGAATGTCAAGAAATACGCCTCCGGCTCTCCCTCAGTCCCCCCTCCTTCTTTTCTAAGATCCCGCGCGTGCGGCAGTGTTCGCGTTATCGGGAGGTTGAGCGAAGTGCGCATGCGCATGCGCACTTCGCTCAATGAGGCTGAATCGAAAAGTCTGCACGGGCGCATCAGGCACAGGCCTGTGCGCACGCGCGAAATTTTAGAAAAGGAGGGGGGACTGAGGGAGAGCCGGAGGCGTATTTCTTCACATTCAGGCGGTGCTGAAAGGATCAGAGGAGGAGCTGGGCACCAACGGCGGCGGCGGCGGCGGCATGTTCAGACCGGGAGAAACGCCCTGGGCACCTTATCCTCATGACTGACAGGTTAGATAAAAGTTTTTTTTATCAAAACGAGCCTGCGGATTTCGCATATAACAACACCATTGAAATCACAGGGGCTCCATGGACAGAACTATAGTTTTAAAAGTGGGGGTTAGAAAGTGGTGACAGAGTCCCTTTAACATTCCCCATATGTCTACTTTATGTTGGCATCATTTTGGTAGTGTAATTTTATTCTTTTAGGACGTTAGAAGGTTTAGAATTTTAGAAGTCATTTTTTAATATTTTAGGAAAATTTCCAAAGTCAACTTTAAGGACCAGTTCAGTTCTGAAGTCACTTTGTGGGGCTTACATAATAGAACCAACCCATAAATGACACTATTTTTAGAAACTACACCCCTCAAACTATTCAAAACTGGTTTTAGAAATGTTGTTAACCCTTTAGGTATTCCATAGGAATTTGACGAGTCACCTGCGCATGCGTCGGCTCCCTTTTCCGATGCTAGCGTGGTGCACAGGGAGCCGGCGCATGCGCTGTTGACTCGTCGAAGCCGGTGCTGATAGTCTGCATGGGCGCAAACTACAGTGTCCGCTGCGCCTGTGCGAGACTACGGCACTGAGAAGAAATTACATCAGGGCAAGTAGAGTGAATAAATGTGGGACAACCCCTTGGGCTCCTGACCAAGGTAATTTACATATCAATAAGATCGTTTTTTTATAAGAATCTAACACACACAGAGCAGTAACAGTAAGTAGACTGATGGGCACATATAAATATCGCTATAGCGTTAATCCTGGTGACAGAATCCCTTTAAAAGTTTCACTTTTTTTTGCAGATTTTCCATTTTAATCAATTTTTTCCTGGCACACTAGGGCTAACAACAAAACAAACCTCATAGAGGTCGGGAGCTGGCTATGTTATTCTGCAGCCAGCTCCCGCCTCCTGTATATGAATTGAGAGATTTCTCTTCATTGGTGGCGCAGTGCTCCCCCCCCCCCAAGACCCCCAGTATAAATCATTGGTGGCGCAGTGCGACCCCCACCCCAGTATTAAAAACATTGGTGGCGCAGTACGCCCCCCCCCACCCAAGCCCCCCCAGTATTAATCATTGGTGGCAGTGGCCACAGGATCCCCTCTCCCCTGCTCCTCCGATCGGAGCCCCAGCAGTGTAAGCCTGGGGCTCCGATCGGTTACCATGGCAGCCAGGACGCTATTGAAGCCCTAGCTGCCATGATAAGCTCCATGCTGCTGTGTGCACAAAGCACAGAGCAGCAGGGATAGTGAGAGCTCCTATTCACCCTGACAGAGATCTATCAGGGTGAAATCCTGACAACCTCTGGCTGCAGACAGAAAGGAAATCTATCAGGGTGAATAAGACAAGGGTTCTAGTCCCTAAGGGGGCTAAAAGTTAGTAAAAAAAAATAAAAATAAAGAAGGAAAAAATAAATATTAAGTATGAATGAAAAAGAAAGATTTACAAAAAAAATAAAAAATACACGTTAACAATAAACATTAATTTTCTGCAGATTTGTGTAGAAATTTTTATTTTTTTTAAAATTCCCAGAATATTGGTATAAATTATCGGCTATCGGCCTGAAAGTTCACAAATTATCGGTATCGGCCCTAAAAAATCTATATCGGTCGATCCCTAGTACCAAGCACTTAATTCAACAGGTGTTTCATAGAATTGTGGTCGTAAACTGTTATTTGTGAATAGGCCAGGGCTCAGAAGGGAAGAAGCGGCATCTGGATTTTCTAACATTAAATTTTCTGTCAGGCTTTTTAAGAGCGATAACTGTTTTTAATTTTTTGTTGAATTAGCTGCGTAAGGGCTTATTTTGTGCGGGACAAGCTGTAGTTTTTATTGGAACCATAATGGGGTACATTTGGCTTTCTGGTAGCTTTTTATCTCATTTTTTGGGAGGTGTCCTTACGGACGCAATGATACCAAACCTGTCTATTTTTTTTTTTTTTTTGTTTTTTTACACAATAAAAACATTTTTAGAAAATAATTCACTTAATGGGGTAGATCATGTGATATTTTCATAGGGCCAATTGTTACGGACGTGGCAATACCAAATATGTCAATTTTTTTTTTTTCGTTTTACACAATAAGAGCATTTTTAGAAAAAAAATCATGTTTTTGTGTTAGAATTTTCTTACAGCCATATTTTTTTATTTTTCTGGCTATGGTCTTGTTTAGGGGCTCATTTTTTGAGGGATGAGGTGATGTTTTTATTGCTACCATTTTGGGGTACATACTTTTTGATTGATTAACATTATGTTTTTTGGGAAGTGAGATCACAAAAAAAAATCTGTTTTATGATATTGTATGATATTATTATAGATCTGGCGTTGCGGATGCAGTGATATCAAATATGTCTATTTTTTTTGTTCTTCTATTGTTGAATAATGGATTTGGGGGGATTTATTTTTTATTTTTTATGTGAAACTTTTATTTAATTTTTTCCAAAACATTTTTATTTTTTATTTTACACTTTGTGTCCCCCATAAGGTCATACAAGACCTCTGGGGGACATTTAATTTCTTCATTTTTTTTTAACTATTGATTTCTCCTGTAACTGGGGCTGACATAGTAGTCCCAGTTACAGGGGAAACATAGTAGTCCCAGTTACAGGGGAAATGCACCCCCAGAGAGGCTGTATAGCATAATACAGCACTGTAAAGCCTCAGTGCAGGCTGATCGAGATCTATGGAAGACCCGACAGCTCCTGCACTCCCCCGGTCCCGGCGATCACATGACCACCGGGCTGGGACAGGAAGCAGCATAGCGCTTCCTGATCTGTATATGCAGCGCTCGTTGAGCACTGTGTATACAGCAATCCAGAAGGCAGGGACATACAGGAACGGCCCCTGCCTTCTCTCTGGGGTGCCCTGCTGTCACTGCACGACCGCCCAAGGATATTTATACTCAATGGGCGGTCAGGAAGTGGTTAATGTAGTCTTATGAATTATAGGGGTTATCCCATGAGTCAACCCCTTTTCAGAAAACAAAAACAAACAAGCCCCTGGCTACTGGAACCACCAGCAAGTAGCTGTTACCACAGGGAGAAGCTGCCACTGGCCATATGAGAGCTGCTCTTTTCTGTGGCTCTTCATTCTAGCCAATAGTAGCAGGGAACCTCATCCATAGGCCCTGTAGTAGTGATTCTGTAGTCCAGTCCCTCATCCTCACTGTTATCAGTCACCTAACCAAAATACTTAACCTTTCTCTTTCTTCTGGGGTCTTTACTTCCTCCTTTAAACATGATGGTATAATCCAGACATGCTCAACCTGCGGCCATCCAGCTGTTGCAATACTACAACTCCCAGCATGCCCGAACAGCAAACAGCTACCAGCCTACAGCAGGGCATTGTGGGAGTTGTAGTTTTACAACAGCTGGAGGGCCGCAGGTTGAGCATGCCTGAAATCGGACAGACTATTAGCAGATTTAGTTTTCAGTACCATCTGTCTGCTCATGGCAACCAACTATATACTTTTTAGCTTGAAATCACCCAGCAATACTACAAAGCACCAGTGATTGTCTATCATCTTTCTCTAATATCATGTCCTTTGAAATTGAATCTCTCAAAAACTGAACTTTGTGTCTTTGCCTCCCCTACCTACCTAAACATGATATTTCAGATTTAGGGTCTATTCACATGTCCTCACTTTGAGTCTGGATCCGTTCCGCAATTATGCGGAACAGGTGCGGACTCATTAATTCTCAATAGGGACGGAAAAGATGCGTTCAGCACACAGTGTGCTGTCCGCATCCGCATTTCCGGTCCGTGGTCCACCCAAAAAAGCTGCGGACAAGAATAGGCATTTCTATTGGGGTGCCGGTCCGGTGTTTTGCGGATCTGCAAAACACTGCGGAAGTGTGAATGGACCCTTAGTCTGTGATACTACAATAACTCCTCGGCAGCATGGTCTTGGGTTATGTTTGACTCAGATCTTTCCTTTGCTTCCTATATCTTATCACTGGCATGCTAATGCTGTTTACACCTCAAGGACATCTCTAGGATCCGCCCTTTTCTCATGGTGGAAACGGCCAAAACTCTTGTTGCTTGGATTCATTCTCATCTTAACTACTGTAACTCATTACTGATCCTCTTCTCCTCACTTAAAGGGGTTGCCTCCCTTCAGCAAATGGGATTTGTCATGTGGACAAAGTTAATACAAGACATTTAACTAATGTATTGTGATTATCTATATTGCCTCCTTTGCTGGCTTGATTACCGTATAGTTCAGTTTTGTCCCCATTGACAATAAATGGGGAAAACAAGAAAATGTTTCCCCCCTGCTATTGAGATCCGTCTTAGGATCTCAATAGAGGAAAGGCGCAAGTATGAAAGTAGCCTAAACTACTATATATGGTACCTACGGTACATATGAAAAACACTTGTTTCATGTTTTGTTGGACCTATTTTGTTTAGAACAATGTTGACATAACAGATGCACTTCACAACAGCTGTGATCTTAATGGCCACGTAATAGGTGATCCGATTATGCACTCCTATTATCCCATCCATTCCACAAGTGTGGCAGGCGCAGCACTAGGAAGTGCCTTTTGCGGGGTGGCATTAGAAGAATTTTGATATATCTGACTTTTTAGTCTAACCAGACCGTCTATTACTCTGTAATTCCTCTAGCACCGTTCTATGGAAGCAGTAGGTTTAAAGAGCACACCAAATGCTCCAAATAACTTCTTTATTAACTTCAACATTTCTTCACATATAACACTGCCGCCTCCGCAGCAGATCCATGTACAAACCACGTGTTCAAAAAATATCACAAAATGGCGGTATGTATAAGATAGTGGTTCAACTGTTCAATCTTGTCATTCAACATAAAATGGTGAATATATTTCTCTCTTGAGTATCTGTACTCTCACTTTACGTTATTTAAGCACTTTATGATCTCTATGAGAGGTATATCTGAGGTCTAACTAATAGTTCTACTTGCTGAATTTGGTCGCAATATGCAGTATGTAGTTAGCAGTAACTATTTGCAGATTGGTTGAGTATGATCTGGTATGGTTGTATGCAATTTGGATTGCAATATGGAATTTTAATCATTACAATTGTTTGTATGGTATTTGTAGTTTACAATTGGTGGAACTGTAAGTAAATACACATATTACTGGTTCAGTATACAGTTATAATCACTATATTAACAGTAGGAACATTATATAACTGTTTTAAATACCTATTTTGGCCTCTCTGCTTCCAAAAAACACAGCTCTTAGTGGAGTGAATGTCTGTTCAGCTTCTCTCTCTGGTGAATAATCATTTCTAGCAGCTCCTGCTAGGGAATTTCCCACACAGGCTGTGTGTGAGGCTGGCTGTGATTGGCCAAGACTCCTACTGTGTGTGAGGCTGGGGCTATTATTGGTCTAGACTCCTGCCCAGCAACAACAGTTTAACTCTATGCTTCCTGTTGTTTCTGCTGTGTCATTGAGCTTATCTCACATTAATATAATGAATCTTAAAGGCATACTTTTCTGCTTCTGTAAACACAATATATAACAGTTATATGACATCCAAACATGTCACTGTAAATAACTCTGCTTTTGTCTTTAACACACAAACATAGGAACTGTATTAAGGTTATTGGCAGGTCTAGCTGTATAGGTCTTAGCTGGCCAGCTACAACAAGTGCTTTTGATTAGTGTGATACATATGGCTGTATTTATTTGCTCTTCCTCACATTAGATCCCTGATGGCACACAGAGGTAACAACTGTAGCTACATAGTATATGTGTGGGTGCTACTCTCCTGAATTTAGATGCCCACTGGCATAGAGAGAGGTATTAAATAGAGTAGGTTCCCGGCTGGACTGTGGTCAGCTTGCTGTGGTGGGTGGACACAGGTATTTTTTGATCAAGTACCTCAAGTTTATATATCTTCCAGGTTGGTCACGTGAGACGCCACGAAGAACAAGTCAAGCGACTAGCCCGCGGCAGGAGGTAGGAAACCAACATCAGTTGAAGGCGGTATAATCGTAGTATTAAGCAGTGTTTGGATGCTAAGACCACTTACCAGCGACCGCAAACTGAACATTCTTTGAACAACTTATGTTTAGACTACCGGAAAAATAACATATATAACCATTCGAATACTTGAAACATTGTTGTAGACAGACACCATTTAGCAAATTAAGAGGTCACATTTGGAGTACTCCTGTCATCTAGGTCTATGCGTAAGCTCCGCATTGCAAGTACCTATATACTTATGCTGATATGTTGACATGCAATTAGGATATGTATAATATTTTAATATTTTAGTGGGTAAATAAATTTTAACATATGCAAAAATACTGTGAGCCAGTCTGATTGTTCTTTACTAATTTACTTGGTTTTCAGCTGGTAACTGAAAGGCTGGGCTCCAGTAGGTTGCTGGTGCAGCTTCTCTAATTATTCATTGTTAGCTTATATATAGATTTAGCATTTAGTGCCTGTTATGTTCTGTGTTTTTCTTTAATTATGGTCATGTACATCCACGTATCTATTTATCATATCATGCAGAAAGTGTATCATTGTATCATTTTTGTGTCTTTTTATTATGTACTTGGAGGTGTGGCCATCTTCAGGTCTGAATGAACTTCTATTATCCTATCTTATTATGTAAGCATAAATCTCATCCACAGACATACCGTATTTTTCGCCCCATAAGACGCACTTTTTCTTCCCCCAAAATGGGGGAGAAATGCCCCTGCGTCTTATGGGGCGAATGCTGCCCCTTTTACATCGCAAGCTGCGATGTATGAGCAGAGCAGGGACTCGGGGAGGGACTGGGAGGAGCTGGGGGCCGGCAATAGCGGCGGGGCGGTGCAGTCAGTGTGGTATAGCACCGCCCCGCCGCTCCGGTATGCTAATATAAGATCTCATATTGAAGTAATAGTTATTAAACATGCCCCCCAACTGCTATTACTACCTTACCTCCTAATCGCTGCTGTAGAATTCAGGCCAGGCGGGCGGGCGGCAGCGTAACTCGTGTCACGTGCCTGCGCCGCCTACTTTATGAATGAAGTAGGCGGCGCAGGCAAGTGACGTCAGTGAGACGCGCCGGCCGTCCTGCCTGCCTGATTTCTACAGCAGCGATTAGGATGAATTAGGTAGTAATAGGAGTTGGGGGGCATGTTTAATAACTATTAATTCAATATGACAACTTATATTTTGTGGGGCGGCGGGCGGGAGGAGGGGGGCGGTTCGGATTGCGATCTGTGGATGGCGCTGTTACAGGGGGGGGGGGGATCTGTGAATGGCACTGTTATGGCCTGGGGGGGTCTGTGCATGGCACTGTTATGGGCTGGGGGGTCTGTGGATGGCACATATATAACAGTGCCACCCACAGACCCCCCCCCCAGCCCATAACAGTGCCATCCACGAATCCCCCCTGTAACAGTGCCATCCACAGATCCCCCCTGTAACAGTGTCAGCCACAGACCCCCCCCCCCCGTAACAGTGCAAGCCACAGATCCCCCCCCATAACAGTGTCAGTTATCCACAGATCCCCCCATAACAGTGTCCGTCATCCACAGATCCCCCCCATAACAGTGTCCGTCATCCACAGATCCCCCCCATAACAGTGTCCGTCATCCACAGATCCCCCCATAACAGTGTCCGTCATCCACAGATCCCCCCCATAACAGTGTCCGTCATCCACAGATCCCCCCATAACAGTGTCCGTCATCCGCAGATCCCCCCATAACAGTGTCTGTCATCCACAGATCCCCCCATAACAGTGTCCGTCATCCACAGATCCCCCATAACAGTGTCCGTCATCCACAGATCCCCCATAACAGTGTCCGTCATCCACAGATCCCCAGTAATAGTGCCATCCACAGACCACCATTAGTTCCAAACCCACCAAACACACAGCACACCTTTTGGTTAAAAATATTTTTTTTCTTATTTTCCTCCCCAAAAACCTAGGTGCGTCTCATAGGGCGAAAAATATGGTACTAATTGTTAACAGCTCAGCAGTGGAAACATTTTTTACCCGTTAAGGGCATGTGTCAGCTGATTTGTACCTATGGAACTGGCCGTTGCATGTGCAGTTGGCAGCTGAAGGCATCTGTGTGGCCTTCTTTATTGCTAAGTATGGACTTTGTGATAATATGTGCTTTTGACTGAGCCATTTATGTATGCACTATAATGTGAAGTATTTTTTATAAAGAAACAAAAAAGAAGCTTGGATTTGGATTTTGCTGCGTTCTTTACCCAGATTCTAAATTCTAAACCCACTATGCCACGTGTCCTGTCTCCCATAAGGGCATTGTCTAAGTGAACCCCTTGTTTTTCACAGTACCCCTGATGGTGGGGATAGACTTTCCCAAGGAAAACACCAGGTTGCTACCTCTTGAGGAGGATTGGCACACGAGGCAGTTGATCCAGATGGACCAGGAGTTACCAAAGCAAGGTACCAGACGTATGGACATAGCCAGCAGGTCAAGTCGTAACCAGGAGCAACAATGCAGGACCGAAGGATAAGGCAGAGGCTTGTCAAACAAGCAATAGGTCAGCACAGGCGGCACAGATCAGGCAATCCGGATCGGCAACAGGAGAGTCAAGTCAAGCAGGCAGGTAGCAGAGTCCAGAAACACAAGCACGGCTCAGGTAAATAGAAACAACCTCAACTATCAGCAACCTTTGCAGGACACAAGGACCTTGATGCTCAGGCATCTTGGAAGGGGGCTGAGACACTTATATATGTGTAAGAGGGCTAAGATTGATCAGTGAGGTCACATGATCTAACCCATAAAGTACAGGGAGTGACGCGCACCGGCCCTTAAAAGTAGTGCTGCAGAAAACAAGCAGCAATCATGCTGTGGCCAGGGCTGGAAGGAAACTGTGGAGCGGATCCCAGAACAAACAGTACCTACAAGGTCAGAGCCCAGGATTGCAGGACCTTGATGCTCAGGTTGAGTTGGGATATCGATGTGTTTGCACCACTGTGGTTCTGTTGTGTGATTAAGGTTTTGTTTATGCCACCAATAATTTGATTGAGGACTAGCATCTGTGTTGGTCCCATGTTCATATGTGCCCGCATTACTGAGAAAAATTATTTTTTAATATATGCAAATGAGCCACTAGGAGCAACGGGGTGTTGTTACACCTAGAACGCAAGTTTCAGAGGTCAAGGAGACCAAAGCGTGGCTTGGATCACCTACTGGCTATCTTTTATTTTTATTTATTAAAACATATTTTATTTTAAAAGAAGAAAGAATATCACTCAAAATTTTTTTAAAAGGGTAAAATTCCTCAGAGTGAGCAGTGAGACTGTAATTTCCACTGTGTATTTCTCTTCTCAATACACATCACATAGTAGGATAGCACCTGATATACTTTCTTAGGGCTCGCCCTACTGGCCAATATCTCTGCAGCAACTTTGTATTTAGTTGCCTATAAGTCTCTGCTTTAAATGCTCACTAGCTCAGTGAGAACTAAAAAATTATTAATGCTCCCACATCGCTACATGTTTCGCCGAACTTCGGCGTCCTCAGGGGATAATGCAGGTTTTGAGAAAGTATATCAGGTGCTATCCTACTATGTGATGTGTATTGAGAAGAGAAATACACAGTGGAAATTACAGTCTCACTGCTCACTCTGAGGAATTTTACCCTTTTAAAAAAATTAGAGTGATATTCTTTCTTCTTTTAAAATAGAATCAATAAAGGTATATGTTTTAATAAATAAAAATAAAAGATAGCCAGTAGGTGATCCAAGCCACGCTTTGGTCTCCTTGACCTCTGAAACTTGCGTAATATATTTAAATAGCGTGACCACCTACTGTAGGACCCATCTAGTCTGTTGTGTGTATGTTGTTACACCTAGAGGCTCTGGTCTCTCTGCAAGTGTTGTGCCCTCTGCTCTTTGACAGGCAGTAAAAAAAGTCATCATTCCTGGTCTTGGCAATCAAAGTACAGAGGGCGTGGCAGTTGCGGGATAGGTCATCAATATCAGATCAGTGGGCAGCCGACTCCCGAAATCCCTGCAAATCAGCGGTTTGAATTGGATGGAGACGTTGTAGTTACACTACGACGTCCCATTCATGTGAATCGAGGAGTTGTAATTACACCTGTGCACCAATGCGATGTTGAGCAGGTAAACAATAAAGAGAATGCAGCACTCACAGGAGCAGCATTCTCTTCAAACAGGAGTTGGCCTCTGCCAACAATGGAGGATTATAAACAGGGGAGTTTGGGTCGGCAGCCCCAGACCCAGTGTAAAGGAGGGGTCCATCGCCGTCCCAAACACCCATGTGCCAATACATAATATTTTCTCATGTATATGCATGGCTAGTGCTGCGAGGAGAAAGGAGAGTGAGGGGAGAGAGACCAACGTCACGACACAACTCCTCCAAACAGGTGACAGCTAAACTCCCGTCGTACCCGCCCCTCTCTTCTTCATCTTCAATGGAACATTCATCCCAGCTTTCTCTACACTTCGTGGCATGCTGGGCGCCTGTGAAGAGAGGCAGGGCAGAGCAGCAGTGGCAGCTGGAGAAAAAGTTTGTCATGGGGCCACTTCCATGTTAGGCAGACCCAAAGCTATAAACAGAGCGCCTCTTCAAACACTGACAATGAGATTTCATCTACACTGTGACTACATTACCAGTCTGTCTCAGAGTGAGACAGCCAGACCAGCCCCTTTATATTCAGCTCTGTGTCGTTCATTTGATGGTGGCCCTGGCAGGCAGTGGAAGTTATACATGTGCTGAGCCTGCTGTTTAGTTCCCTCCCTGGGGTCTGAGCCTCAGTCACTCGCAGACAATGGACATTTGAAGAAGATTCCAGTCCAGAGTCCATCCTGTGGCCAGCAGCAGCCACCAGGGTCCTCTATTCCAGGATTTGCCTGTTCCTTTATTGGAGTCTAGTTGGTAGGTTGAAATTCCTTCTTTACTTTTACATTAGTGAGGCTGAGTTCACATCACCGTTATTTTGCTGTTCTTCTAAACCATCAGAACAGAAAAGTAAAAAAAAAAAAATGGATCCTGTGCATCAGTTGCACATTTGGCCTCCATTTTAACCATTTCCATCCGAGATCTTGCATGCAGAACTTTTTTCAATATAAAAAAAAAAAACTAATCTCAGACTGAAATGGCTCAAACGGAGTACAAATGTGCAACTGATGCACAGGATATATGGCACCATGGCGCTGCTGGGAGTGCTGTGGCCTCCTTGCGGCTTACAAAGCAAAGCACCGTCGACTGTATAGCAACTGTGCCTGTGCATGTCATCGCAGCTCAGCAACATTGACTTGAATGGAACTGAGCTGTGCCTGGGTCATGAGACTGTAAACGTGATGTCACTGTATACTGTGGGGTGTTATATTCTATAGTGTATACTGTGAAGTGTTGTACACTATCAGGGGCTGGGGGCTTCATACTATCATTTTCCTTAATATTTACCAGGAAAAAATAAATTAGGGCTGAACGTGAAAAGGGCAATTGTCAGTGCAGATGGAGGGAGAGGGGCCACGATGGATAAACAGCCCCTGGCCTATGATACACTTAATCTGACCCTGTTACTGTTACAGTGGACAAAAGTATTGGGACACCTACAGGAGCTTTTATGAAATCCCAATCTAAATCCATAGGCATTATTATGGAGTGGTCCCCCTTTGTAGCTAAAACAGCTTTCATTCTTCTGGGGAGGCTGTCTACAAGATTTTAGAGTGTGTCTGTGGGAATTTTTGCCCATTCATCCAGAAGAACATTTGCAATCTCTGTTGCCATGGATTACACTGCCTCGTTGGTTCCATGTCGACGGCATGCAGATATACAGTGAAGAGAATGCAGCACTCATACAAGTGACTATGGTCTCTTTAAACAGCTGCCGATCTGATATTGATGAGCTATCCTGAGGGTAGGTCATCAATATGGCGAAGCAGACAACCCCTCTAAGTATTCTTTTTCAGAGCTTAAGAGTTGTGGTGTTGTACTCAGTGACAGTTAACTCTGCATGATTAAGCTTACAGAGGTAGCTGTCAATCACTGAGTAGGACCACCTATATGACTCCTAAGCTCAGGAAGATGATTTTAACCCCTTCCCGACTGTAGCAGTACATGTACAGCGGAAGGCAGAACTTTAAGTATGGCACCCCCTAGCAAATGCGGTGGGGCTCATTGCTGCCAGGTTTCTGCTTTTTTAGTGATGTGATCGCAGACATTTAACCCCTCAGATGCCGTGGTCAATTGTGACCATGGCATCTGAGGTGGCTGCAGTGCTCTGGGGGCTTCAAAAGCTTCCATGAGCCGAGATTGGGGAAGCTGTTGGTTCTATGTAAATGCTTTAGTCTCTCTGAAGAAACCAAGGCTATTACAGCTGCAGTTCCTATGGAGCCCTACAGGTGACAGGGCTCCATAAGAGCATAGCGAATCTACAATAAATTGCAATGGCAGTTCATTGCAATGTAAGGGAGAAGAAATCTAATAATTGCTTGTTATTGTCACCTAGGGTAAGATAAAAATAAAAAAGTTTTAAAAAATATTAAGATTTTTTTTTTCAAATCACCCCCTTTTCCCATTATTAAAATAAACATCATAAGCATTGTGTCTCAAAATTCCCAAACTATTAAAATATAAATGCCTTTATCCCATACAGTGAACGCTGTAACAGCAAAAATAAAAATGGCCAGTTCATTGCTTCACCTCCCCCCCAAAAATTCAATAAAAAGTGATAAAAAAAGTCATACACTCACCAAAAAGGTACCAATAAAAGCTACAGATTGTTCCACCAAAAATTAGCCCTCACAAAGCTACGTAGAATGGGTGTCAGAATATGGCGATGAAAACAAAGAAAGTTTTCACAGCTTTTATTTTTTTATAGTATTAAAACACCAAGAAATCTAAATGTGGTATTGTTGTAATTGTAGTGACCCAGAGAATGAAGGTAAAAGGTCAGTTTTACAGCATGGGGAATGCTATAAATACAAAACCCATAAACTGTGGTGGGACTGCACTTTTTTCTAATTCCAGCTCATTTCAAATTTTTTTTCCAGCTTCCCACTACATTGAATGCAATATTAAGTGGTGCCATTAGAAAGTACAACTTGTCCCACAAAAGACAAGACTTCATACAGCTATGTGAACATAAAAAACAAGTTATAGTTCCAGCCAGGAGTGAAATACGAAAACGCAAAAATGGAAAATCCTCCAGGGCATATAGAGCATGCAGAACTTTCGTCTCCGCTCAAAAATCATGTTCTGAGTGGACACCGAACGGACCCCTTTATAGTCTAAGGGGTCTTTAGGCTCCGTTACGCTCAGTTAGGTCTCAGTTATCTGCAGAATCCATCCTTTCCGTTCTCCTGCTCCTCAATGGAGCCGGAGAATGGAAAGGAGAAACGGTGATGTAAAAGAAGCCTTATCAGACTATTATGACTTTATCAATGTCACAAGTTATTCAATAACACATTTTCGCATTTATATTTCAGTTTCAGCAACATTTTGATAAACTGCATCGATATTCTTCATATGTTACTGCGACAACGATTAGCCAAGGTAGACTTATTCAGTCTGTTAGAATTTAACAAAATCTAAATGTTAACAGCCAATTTGTTTTTCTATTAAATATAAGAAAAAGAACTGGATCGCACATCCTGAATACTATGCTTTTATCTAACTGCTTCTCAGCATAATTAACATCGCTTTTCAGCGCAATATATCGTATACCTACCCCTATGCTACATACTGTACATGAGGCATTAGTATACAATTTGATCAAAAAGCATAGGCCCACTCACCGCGACAAGGTTGCCTCTTTGAATGGGACCCTAACCTAAATTTGGCGCAGCACTGCACGGCGACCACCAACGCAACAGCACCGTCCCAGCAGGCAGCATGATCCATAAGTCAAACAGCGCCCCCCGCTGTCTGGCAAAACCACCTTGGCACTTGGCCCCACCAATCTGTCTGGACAGCACCAAAGCAAAAATGGCCGCCGTGCAGTACTGCATCATGTGAACAGGTGTGGAACTCACCTTATCACACACTCTCAGGAACTCCAACTGAGAGGTAGGAATTTATACCCTTAGGCTCCATTCACACATCCGCAATTCCATTCCGCACTTTGCGGAACGGAATTGCGGACCCGGCCCCGATCCGGAATTGCGGACCCGCACTTCCAGGTCCGCAATTCCAATCCTGAAAAAAATAGACCATGTCCTATTCTTGTCCGCAATAGTGGACAAGAATAGGCATATTCTCTTAGTGTCGGCAATGTGCGGTCTGCAAAATGCGGAACACACACTGCCGCTGTCCATGTTTTGCGGATCCGCAAAACACACACGGATGTGTGAATGGACCCTTATGCAGACTCTGCTAATTAAAAGCACCTGGGCCGAATGGGGAGGAGTGCTTATACCAGTGGGGAAAAGAACATAGATTATACAAAACTTATTAAATATAAGAAAAAGAACTGGATCGCACATCCTCAATACTATGCACAGTGTTGGTGGTCGCCGCGCAGTGCTGCGCCAAATTTAGGTCAGGGTCCCATTCAAAGAGGCAACCTTGTCGTGGTGAGCGGGCCTATGCTTTTTGATCAAATTGTATACTAATGCCTCATGAACAACATGTAGCATAGGGGTAGGTATACAATATATTGCGCTGAGAAGCGATGTTAATTATGCTGAGAAGCAGTTAGATAAAAGCATAGTATTCAGGATGTGCGATCCACTTTTTTTATTTTACAATTTGCTTTTCTAAACTTCGATTTAGGCAGGGTGCTGAATCTCCTTAAAGTGTAAATGTCATGTTTTCATAAAAAATCTAATAAAATCAATTTTAGCATATCTTACTGCTGCAGCTGCAATATGAATAAAGCAATCGTTAGCTTCTTCAAATACCACAGTTTCCCTGAGTTTTTCCCTTAGTTACAGCTGTTTAAACATTTACAATAAGAGGACCTTCTCAAGATGGCTCCGCTGCCAGTTCTCTGGAGACCAAAACTGCTTTCCCTCACTTCCCATACACACTTGCTGTAGCCAGCAGCTCCCTGCTCCCAGCCAATCAGATTGGATTACTGAGAGACACGCCTCCTCACTCTGAAGCCTAATGCAGGCATGCAGTGTGAAGGACCGCCCCTCCGTCTTCTTAGCCAGAGACAGGCAAGCGATAGCAACTGTCTTTTAAGTGAGCAGTGGAAAGGGACAGAGGACATTAATGAAAGCTGTTATTATAAGGTAATTACAGATCTTTTGGCAATTATTGACAAGACTAACTCAGGTATACATGCCTAGCTCTAATAAACTAGCAAATAAAATAAAATAAATATGACAGTTACATTTTAAAGGGGTTCTCCAGGAATAAAAAAAGAAAAGAAAATATATTTATTATAAAATAATATTTAAGTATTCACAAATACCTTTCATTACTTAGAATGGCTCGTTTTGTCTAGGGAGCAATCACTAGGAGAAATAAACTGGCCGCCATCCTAACATTACACACAAAACCTGTCCTAATCACACAGGAGGCCAAGTTAGTTCCCCACAATGAGCCATAGTGCTGTCTCATCCTCCTCTCTGCTTGTCAGGAATCATGATCCTGAATACAGGTGAATCTCTGTGGGAATGGAGCTGATGAGGAGACATGAGAGGAGGGTGGGGATGTGGCTAATGAGCAGCAGTACTTGTATGTAGTCTCCATTACCACAGTCTTTCCTGCCCGTCCTCTCTGTACTTCATGTCTCCTCATGAACTAAATTTCCCAGAGATTCAGCTAAAGTTCTTATCTGTATTCAGGATCATAATTCTAAGCAAGTAGAGAGGAGGAGGAGGATGAGGCAGCTCTTTACTTTAGTGTTGTAAATTAACTTGTCCACATGTGTGATCAGGACAGGTTTTGTGTGAACTAATGGGACAGTGACCATTTTGGTTCCCCTGATGATTGCTCCCCAGACAACACGAGCTATCATAAATAATGAAAGGTATTTGAGAATATATTTATAATAAAGTAATATTAAAGTATTTACATTTTCTTAATTCCCAGAGAACCCCTGTGAAGAGACCAGTCCTGTATGGATACTTACTGGAAGTACTGCATGGTATGGAGACTTATTGAAAATGCTCCATGGGAAACGAATATGCAAAGAGGTATCTCCCAAGAAAGAGAACCATTGGAAGTGGCCCCCTATGAATCAAGATCTGACATTCCAACAAGCCTTGGGATTTTACTGGGGAATATCTAGCTTGGCTATATTCCTGTGAAATCCCAAGGCTTGTTGGAAATTCAGATTTTGACTGATAAAGGGCCACTTCCAATAGATAGAGAACCATCTTGCAAGCTCCATCTTGAGAGTTACCTCTTTGCATATGAAAAAAATCCCTCCCTGGGTCTCTATTTACAGAACTTGTTAAAATACATTATCGAGATTCAACTGAGAATTTGACATAAAATATCCAGTATGAAGAGTGGTTATCTTCAGAAACCATTTTTTTTACCAAGTCTCGAACACAGTGCTAAGCACTGGCAGGACTGGCATCATCTTATTAACAGTATTGTCCGTCAGTCACTTGTACCACCCTACCTACAATACCATGTCTTTGTTGTGAGTTGTCTGATGCTTCAACAGCTGAGACCTTCTTTGAAAGCATTTTTCACACTGTTTACATGCATACGGCCTTTCCTTTGTATGAACCATTTTGTGTTTAGCCAAGTCAGAGGTACTTTTAAAACTTTTCTCACAGTCCACACAGGAATATGGTTTCTCTTTCCTGTGAAGCCTTTGATGTTTGGAGAGGTCCGAAGCATTTGTAAAACATTTTCCACAAGTTGGACAAGAATATGGCTTCTCCCCTGTGTGAGTTCTTTGATGTGTAACAAGATGAGAGCTACTGATAAATTTTTCCCCACACTCAAAACAAGAATATGGCTTCTCTCCTGTGTGGCTTCTCTGGTGAGCAGCTAAGTTTGAGCTACAGAGAAAGTATTTCCCGCATTCAGAACAACAAAATGGTTTCTCTCCTGTATGAACTCTTTGATGTTTCACAAGATCTGACGTGTTGGTGAAACTCTTCCCGCAGGTTGAGCAGGAAAATGGTTTCTCTCCTGTGTGGATTCGCTTGTGTTTGATCAGATTGGAGCTACTCGCAAACCCTTTCCCGCAAATAGTGCAAGAATATGGCTTTTCACCTGTGTGAATTCGTAAGTGGATGGTAAGCTTAGCATTACATTTGAAACACTTGCCGCATTCTGAACACGCAAAGGCTTTTTGCTTGGGCTGGTGGATCCTACCGTTCTTTGTAAGTTCCTTTATTTTAGCAGCTGTATTTTGGAAATGTTTTGAAAGAGGATAAAATTCTTCCATACTTCGAGCTTTAAAATATTGCATTTGAGAGATAGTTGTATACACGTCAGCATGGGCCACATTTTCTTTTGCATATGAGAGTGCTCTCACTGGAATATGAGGGGCTTGATATTGATCTGTTTGATTTAGGAGTATAACAGAATTAGATTCGGTGATATTATCTTCCTCACATGAGATTGATTCTTCCTTTTTTTGTGCAGTGTTATAAGATATTTGATCAGGAGGCGATTCAGCGTTTCCAAAATCTCCTCCATGATATGAGGCAGTTTCCTCCTGAATACAAGAAAACAGATCTTGAGCATTATTATTGGGTACATGCATATCAAAGTCTATGACCTTTCCTCCATCCCCAGGGTCGATGACATTTCCTCCATCACACAAGGCAGATTCTTGCTTCATACTGGAGGTCGATTTACCTGGAACATCTTTTAAAAAATGTCGAAAAAATGAGTACAAGATCAAAATCCAAGATACTATTTTATTGTGAGCCTAGTATTTTACCGTTATTTATATTAAAGAGATTGTGCCAAACTTGTGCGCCACCACTCCATTCATTTTCTATAGGACTGCTGGAGATTGCAGAGCACTTAACTCATCTATCTTGGGCAGTCCAATAGAAAATGAATGGAGAAGCAGTGATTATGCTCATCCTCATGATCCATTCTGACTGGGTATTAGTAGTGGTCCCAGCAGTTGGCCTCTAGAAATCATATATCCTGTGTAGAGGGGGATCATTTATACACATTACACAACCACTTAACCCCTTAGGGACATAGCCTTATTTCACCTTAAGGACCAGGCCATTTTTTGCAAATCTGACCAGTGTCACTTTAAGTGCTGATAACTTTAAAACGCTTTGACTTATCCAGGCCATTCTGAGATAGTTTTTTCGTCACATATTGTACTTCATGACACTGGTAAAATGAAGTAAAAAAAATATATATTTTTTGCATAAAAAAATACCAAATTTACCATAAATTTGGAAAAGTTTGCAAATTTCCAAGTTTTAATTTCTCTACTTCTGTAATACATAGTAATACCCCCATAAAAATTGTGATGACTTTACATTCCCCATATGTCTACGTCATGTGTGAATTATTTTGGGAATGATATTTTATTTTTTGGAGATGTTACAAGGCTTAGAAGTTTAGAAGCAAATCTTGAAATTTTTCAGAAATTTACAAAAACCCAATTTTTAGGGACCACAACAGGTCTGAAGTCACTTTGCGAGGCTTACATAATAGAAACCACCCAAAAATGACCCCATCTAAGAAACTACACCCCTCAAGGTATTCAAAACGGATTTTACATACGTTGTTAACCCTTTAGGTGTTGCACAAGAGTTATTGGCAAATGGGTATGAAATTTGAGAATTTCATTTTTTTGTCTAATTTTCCATGTTAACCCATTTTTCAACTAAAAAAGCAAGGGTTAACAGCCAAACAAGACTGTATCTTTATTGCCCCGACTCTGCCATTTACAGAAACACCCAATATGTGGCCGTAAACTACTGTACGGCCACACAGCGGGGTGTAGACGGAAAGGTGCGCCGTTTGGATTTTGGAGGGCTGATTTTTATGGACTGGTTTATTTACATCGTGTCCTGTTTCAACCTCCCTGATGCACCCCTGAAGTAGAAACTCCCTAAAAGTGACCCCATCTAAGAAACTACACCGCTCAAGGTATTCAAAACTGATTTTACATACGTAGTTAACCCTTTAGGTGTTGCACAAGAGTTATTGGCAAATGGGGATGAAATTTGAGAATTTAATTTTTTTGCCTCATTTTACATTTTAACCCATTTTTTCCACTAACAAAGCAAGGGTTAACAGCCAAGCAAGACTGTATCTTTATTGCCCCGACTCTGCCATTTACAGAAACACCCAATATGTGGCCGTAAACTACTGTACGGCCACACAGCGGGGCGTAGAGGAAAGGTGCGCCTTTTGGTTTTTGGAGGGCTGATTTTTATGGACCGGTTTATTTACACCGTTTCCTGTTTCAACCCCCCTGATGCACCCCTGGAGTAGAAACTCCCTAAAAGTGACCCCATTTTTTTGGGGGACTATTTTTAGGGTACATATGATTTTTGGTTGCTCTATATTACCTTTTTGTGAGGCAAGGTTAACAAAAATTTAAATTCTGAAATTTCATCTCCATTTGCCATTAACTGTTGAGGAACTAACTATAGGGTTAATAAAGTTTGTATAATCAGTTTTGAATACCTTGAGGGGTGTAGTTTCTTAGATGGGGTCACTTTTAGGGAGTTTTTACTCTAGGGGGCATCAGGGGGGGGCTTCAAAAGGGACCCATGTCAATAAAAAAGGCCATCAAAATCGGCTTTCCAGAAACCATGTCGGTCCTTTCCTTTTGCGGCCTCCCTTTTACTGATACAGCAGTTTACTACCACAATTGTGGCATTTTTGTAAACTGCAGTATCAGGGTAATAAATATAAACTTTTGTTTGGTTGTTAACCCTTGTTTTGTTACCGGAAAAAACGGATTGAAATGGAAAAGTGCCAAAAATAGCGGTTTTGGCACGGGTTTTTTTTTTTGACCGTGTTAATCTGGGGGGTTAGGTCATGGGATATTTTTATAGAGGAGATTCGTACGGACGCGGCGATACCTAATAAGTCTACTTAGCTATATTTTCCTTTTTGATACAAAAATAATTTTTTTATATCTCTAAAGTCCAAGTGTCATTTATATTATTTTTTTATCCGATTATCTTATGTGGGGGCTCATTTTTTGCGGGATGAGCGGACGGTTTTATTGGCACTATTTTGGGGGCTATATGACTTTTTGATTGCTTGCTATTAAACTTTTTGTTATGTAAGGTGACCAAAAATTTTTTTTTTGCACAGTTTTTTGTTTTTGTTTTTTTGGACCGTGTTAATCTGGGGGGTTTGGTCATGGGGTATTTTTATAGAGGAGATTCTTACGGACGCGGTGATACCTAATAAGTCTACTTTTTTACATTTATTTAGGTTTTAGACTATATTATCCTTTTTGATACAAAAAATAATTTTGTATCTCTAAAGTCTAAGTCATTTCTTTTATTTTATGTGGGGGCTCATTTTTTGCGGGATGAGAGGATGGTTTTATTGGCACTATTTTGGGGGCTATAGGACTTTTTGATTGCTTGCTATTAAATTTTTTGTTGGGTAAGGTGACAAAAAGAGTTCTTTTTTTGCACCATTTTCTGGGGGGTTAGGTCATGGGGTATTTTTATAGAGGAGATTATTACCGACGCGGCGATACCGAATATGTCTACTTTTAATAAGTTATTTTAGTTTTTTTGTCTCAAGTCTGGGAACCTGTTTTTTTTATCCGATGTCAGTGCTAAATTGGGATATACATTTGGTACTCCATGGAAGTGTGATACTCCCTGAAGCAACCGTCAATGCAGAGGCCCAGATGATCGGGGCACGTGTCGCACTGAGTAGAGTGGTGTCCTTCCGTATCCCCCTCCTGTGATACACTCTGCACTTTTTGGGGGTTCGTCCCTTCTTTCCAGTATGGGGGACCACACCTGGAAAGCGTTGGCCAGGGACGATCCGGGCACCTACAGTTCCCGAGGTACTCCAGCCTGCTCTTTCCCGGTCCGAAAAGATCAGGGCCTTGTGGACTGCCTCATAGAACTGGAAGAATGTCCCTGTGTTGCCAGCCCTCCGGGACAGCACAAAAGAGTTGTACATGGCAACCTGTACCAAGTAGACCGCAACTTTTTTGTACCATGCCCGGGTTTTGGGCATGGCGTTATATGGCTTAAAGACTTGATCAGAGAGATCAACTCCTCCCATATACCGATTGTAGTCGATGATACAATCGGGCTTGAGGACCGTTGCCACGGTACCTCGCAGAGGGACAGGGGTGATGCCGTTACCATGAATTGTGGACAGCATAAGAACATCTCTCTTGGAATAATGCAGACATTTCCGGATGGCTGCAAACCGGGAGCGTGTCATGGCCGTACTGTAAAGTGGGGTCTGGTATAGGACGTCCCCACTCAAGTACAGCCTGACACTGGGTTTCTTGACCAGGCCCATATGCAGCACAAGGCCCCAAAATGTCCTAATTTCGGCTGCACTGAACGGCGTCCAGCCACCGGGCCTGGCCAAAAAGGAGCCCGGGTGTTGAGCGACGAACTGTTGGGCGTACAGGTTCGTCTGCTCCACCATCAGATTTACCAGTGGGTCACTGAAAAAATGACAAAAAAAAGTCATATTCAGTGTACCCCACTGTGGAAATCTGGATTCCTGATTGGCCTACAAAATCAGGAATCACGGGCTCATATCGCTCCGGGCTACACCAGACTATTTCACCGGCAGGGTGCTCCGGTGGATTTAACTGGTGGGCCGGGAAATCAGTACAAGCCCCAGAGCTGCTCGTGCTAGGCTGGGCCCCAGGGTCCCTAACATGGCGGTCCCCTTGCTCCGCCTGGCGTCGTCTCCGCCGCCGTGGGGGCTCATCATCAGCGCTAGATGATGAGGACACGGATGACAACAGGAATGTGGGGTCATCCTCGTCCTCACTGGGCGTATGCCTCCTCGGCCGAGAACGTCCGGCGGGCCATAGGGGAGTGTGTGTCTGCGTGTGTATATGCGTGTGTGGAAATCTTTATTTGGTGTGCGTGTGTGTGGGGGCACAGGTGTTCACGAACTCACCCTAAAACTAACAGAAAAAAAAAACTAGCAAAAAAAAAGGGCAAAAAATTTTTTTTTTCTTTTCAAAACCGCTGATCAACCGTCCGAAGTTGATCAGCGGTGGGGTGTGCGATGCGCTAACAGTGGCCGGACGCTAAAAGTGCCGGCCACAGTCAACGTACACAAAAAATAAATAAAATCCTGCACCCAAAAAAAGATGTGGGGCAAGAGGCAGCACCCCTGGGGGGGGGGGGGGGTCTAGGGGTGCTGCCTCTTGCAGGATCACCTAACTTAGGGTGATGCAATAAAAGTTAACAAAACTAACTTTCCCTTTAGTTTCCCTGCCTAACCCAAACTTTCCCTATGCTTTCCCTATGTACCTGATGGGGGGTGCTGGGGAACAGATCGGGTCCCAGCAAAAAAAATTGTCCCCACAGAATCTAGCAGATGGATGTACTTGGATTGTACTTTACAGAAAAAAAATGTGAATATGTCACCCCCTGGATCCCTGAACTCACAGAACGATTTCCTATATTATTCTGCCTTCCCCTGGCACATATGCAGTGCAGGTGCACTTAAAAAATGGGTATATGTTGCCCACTGAACTAAAAGAAGAGGGTTAAATCATTGTCCCTGGCACATATGCTGTGCTGGTGCACTGAACTTGCACAAAATGGCCGCCGACGCCCACCTAACTAACAGATGGATAAAAGTTATTTTTCTGTGTCACTGGGCTCGAGGCAGGGTGAAAAAATGTTGTACTGCACCTACAAAATAAAATTGCTGTAGATCGCAGCGTTAACAAGTTCTGATAACAGATAGATTCTTTCCTATGCTCTCCCTCACAGCAGCAGCATCCTATCCCTACACTAGTAAGAGCAGAGTGACGTGCAGCGCTACGTGACTCCAGCTTATATAGAGGCTGGGTCACATGCTGCACTGGCTAATCACAGCCATGCCATTAGTAGGCATGGCTATGATGGCTTCTAAGGGCACAAGAGTTAAACGCTTGTTGATTGGCTGCTCTGCAGCCTTTCAAAAAGCGCCATTAAATCGCCAAACACCGAACCCAAACTTTTACTGAACTGTTCGGGTCCAAAAATCCTAAAGTTCGCTCAACCCTAGTTATTACTATTATAAAAATAGAGAAATATTAGCTAATGTTTCAACATTTTTGGTATTTTTTATTTATTTTTTATAAATAAAAATGAATTTTTTTTAACTTACTTTTACCACTTTCATGAAGTACAATATGTGACGAGAAAACAATTTCAGAATGCCCTGGATAAGTAAAAGCGTTTTAAAGTTATTACCACGTAAAGTGACAGATTTGCAAAAAAATGGCCTGGTCCTTAAGGTGAAAAATGATTCCCTGCTGCTGCTGTTCAGCCGCTGCTCTGGTACCTGCTCCTCTTCACTTCCTCTTCTCGAGCTCGACATGCCACAATAACTTGGACTGACTGCTCAGCCAATCACTTGCTGAGAAAGGTCACCCCATAAATAAAAAACTTTTGGGCATAGAAAACCCCATTAAAATAAAAATAAAGGGGGTCATTTACTAATCTAAAATAGGCATATTTCAGGCGCAGATGGCAGCGCAACGGTTAGTTGTGCCAGGGGCATAGCTAAAGGTTTCTGGGCCCTAGTGCAAGAGTTCAGCTGTGGGCCCCCTGCCTTTAGTGCTTTGTGGCTAAAGGCACATTGCCTTCGTGCTGCCTGAGGCAAAAATAGAAAAATGGCAAATTCTTGACCTAACCCCTTCCCTTCAGCCAGAGGTGTAACTTGACCAGCATGAGGCCCACCATCAGCTACGGGGCTTCAGACCGATGTCTAAAATGCAGGTCTTAAAAAATTTGTGCCCACCAAAAAATAAAATAAAAAAATGTTTTTAGAAATCTACTGTATATTTTATATATACAGTGTGTGTGTGTATATATATATATATATATATATATTTGTGGGAGGAGCTGAGCGAGGAACAGAATAGGCATGCCTACGGACTGTCCTGACCTAACTGGCTGGAGTGTGCCCGGCGCCAGTGACGAGGTAAGGCCTGAATAAGTGGGCAAAAAGAGAACTGGCACGTTGCAGGGAGTGAAGCATTTATTGAAGCACTGTGTGAACTATAATGCCAAAGAACAAAAGGCTCTGGAGATCTCAGCCCATGGATTCGGAATGTACCTTGTGAAGCAGGACGACGGCCAATGACCCATCTTGCGGATGACGTATGCCGTTACTGGTGACTAGATGCTGCGGACGCGGCCCCTATGCAAAAGGAGTGCCCGGATATCGTGCTAGGGTTGAAACCCAACCCTGCGGCCAGGGTGCGGATGTTGGAGATGAACAGGGTCGAAGACAGGGGCTTACCGTTGATCGGGAGCAACGGGTCGTCTAGAGCGGGAGATTGGAGGGAGGCCAGGAGCTCCTGGAGCACCTTGATAGGACACCAACAGGTGGCTGTAGGGAAAAATTCAACCTCTGTGGGAGGACCGGTCTGATTGGTCTTGGAGGATGGGATGGACAGGATGAAGTGGTTGGAGTGCCAGGCGAGATGTTGCCTGAGCAGGGTTGTTCGGGAGATGGCGCTGCAGGTGAACTCCCCGGGTCTTAGGAACCCATAGAACCCGAGGTACATGGCCGCTTTGGTAATGATGCTTGCTGGTTGCCCAAAAGGAAGGCTGTCTAGGGCTATGGATAACTTGCGGAAAAGCTCACCTGACACCGTCTGCCTGCGCACCTGGACCACAGCGCTAACTTTCTGAATGCCCCTGAGAGTGGCTTTTATGGCCTGATTTGAAAAGATGGATCTGGCAGAAGGGTCGCTGAGCATCCGGTGGTGTTGGATGCCGGCCAAATACAGCTTGATGGTATTGAAAGAGAGGTGGCAGTGGGTGTGGCAATGGGCTATGAAGGCCATGATAAAAGTGACCTCGTCCACCTCCCCTTGTGGATGGGTGTCAGCGAACCGCTTGAACATGCTGAACCCGGCGTCATAGTTCCTGGCGGTGTTGGTGGCTAGCGACCGCTGGACTAATGACCGTGCGGTTGCTATCAGGGGCTCTAGTTCAGCAGGAGGGCGCTGTAAGGTGGAGCTGGAATGCCGACGGGATCTGCCTCCGGGAGTTCCTGGAAGAAAACATTGAGGTTAAAACGAGACAGGGCATCGGCCGCCACGTTCTGTGTTCCCTGGTTATGGAAAGTGAAGACATGGAAGTTAAACTTCAAGGACAGCCAGACAAGTTTACGTAGCAGGGCCATGATCCTGAGAGATTTGGCCCTCCCCTTTGAAATAACCTCTACCAGGACCTGACTGTCCGTCCTGAAGATGACTGACCTGTTTGATGACTGACCTCGAGGCGGGCGAACAGTTGGAGCAAACTCGCCAACCCTGAGGGGGGGCTCTGGGGCCTCTCGACGATCAGGAAGTCATCCAAATAATGTATGACCATGTCCAGACCCCCATGATGGACAAGGATCCAGTGCAGCGCACAGGCGAACCTGTCGAACAGCCACGGGCTGCTTTTTGACCCAAAGGTGAGCCGGTTAGCGAAATAGAACCCGTCTGCCCAATGCAACCCATAATATTGCCATAGCCGAGGAAGGATGGGGAGCAGTTTAAAGTCGTCCGCGATGTCGGCCTTGGCCAACCAAGCCCCCTCCCCGGCCAGCCGGATGTACTGCATGGCCTCGTCTATGGACGCGTAGGACATTGAGAATTCTTCTGACGGGATCAGGGAGTTAAGGCTGGGAATCGGCGACATGTGAGGAGCTGACAAGTCGTATATCAGACGTTTTTTTATTGGAGGCCTGCTTGGAGACCAGACCGATGGGATTTATCCTCCAAGTAGCAAAGGGGATGGATTTGAACGGGCCTAGTAGGAAACCCTTTCGAACCTCGTCCTGTAACAGGGTGGCTACTGCCTTTGGGTCCTGATTAGCAGACTGTAGGTTCCTTCTCTCCCAGGAAACTTGAGGGAGGGCAATGAAGCCCGTATTGAAGCCCCTCTCGAAGCCGGTGAGCAGGAACTCTACTGACTGGTGATCGGAGTGGTCTCGCAACAGGATGCCCAAAAGCTCGATGTTGATGTCGGCCAGTCATAGAGTCTTACATTGTCTCTTCGGGCAGCTAGAGCGGGGGTGGGCCCTGAAGCAGATGGAGCAGACGTGCAAGGCCCTACAACTATTGAAACCACAACCCCCGGCGTTAAAGTTGTTGCAGATCTGACTCTGCCCTAAGTAAGTAATGGGCCTGCCCAGCTTGTCAGTGGAACCTTGGAACCGTTGCGTGCCAGAGGGGCCTGGCAGGGAGCCCTCCCGGGCCGAGGTGGGGAGGTTGGGACACCAGTCGGCCGTGTGCTGTATGGACTGGCACGCTGTGCACGTGGGGGCCTGCAACCCGGCAAAATGGCGACAGAACAGCTCCATGTCCAGGTTTGCCCAGTCCGTGATAAATTGGAACTGGGCGAGGGCGGCGGCCGCCTTGGCTGAAAAAGACCTGTGATAGTCATAGAAGTTTGTTCCGCCGTACTTGTAACCTAAGTCGGTGACCCGGTACAAATAGGAATCCAGCTCCTCACGCCTGTGTGGCTGGATGCCGCAGATGGTATCCCGGTAGAGGCTAAATGCAAGGACAAATTCGGGGATTGACAGCTTACGGTTCAGGCGGGCATCCTTGGCCCGAAGAACCACCGAGACCTCCCCGCAATTAATGACCTTATTTTCAGATACGTCTTGCGACGCAATGAGAATGGACGCCAGGTTGACGTCCCTCCCCGCCAGGATGTCCCTTTTCAGGTTTTCTGGGATGAAATGCGAGGGGGCAATCTGGGGGCTGGTACGGACCGTACCTGGCGCCAACTCCTGGGACGTAGAAGGTACATCATCATCCGTATTTTATGGACCGCAAAATACATATGGTCATGTGCATGAGTCCCAAGTCTAATTAGGCTTCTGCCTCTGGCAGGACCTGTCAGGCTTAGCGTATATGGGAAGCCTGGATACCTGTGTAAGGCGTCCCGTTGCCATGGTAACCATTATGCATATAGACATGGTGATAGTTTAGCACCATGACGAGTATATTTGTCATGTAGCGTTAACAGGTTAAAGATGGTGCCCGCTCCAGAGTGGAGTGAGCATCATAGTGACCACGGCATCTGAAAGGCAAAAAACCTGGAACCGCTGAGAGCGGGGAAGGCGTTCTGCTGAAGTAATAAGCTAGAGCCTAGGCTTCTAGGCCTATTACTGGCAAATTCTAATTCAAGCCTGCAGGTGGCAGCACTGTATTGCAATATACCGATCTATGTATATACATAGTTAGGGATAAATCTCAATTAAATATTCCATTACTTTAAACAAACTGAAATCTAAGGACTGCATGTTGGGGGTCCACTTGGAAGGCCTTATAAAAAGTTTAATACATTTTTTTTTTATATATATATATATATAAAAATTCAAATCACCCCCTTCCTCCCAAATTCAAATAAAAATAAACTATTAAAAACTAAGCATGCTAGGGATTTCCATGTCCACACTATTGAAACATTTATACCATATGGTGAATTGTGTAAAGTAAAAAAATATAAATCAATATGGCTGCACTACTGTCTAAAAGGCAGTTAAAAAGGTCCCGTTGATTTAAAAAACAAAACAAAAAAAACATACCGTAATTAGACTTACCGGTAATTCTGTTTCCTTGAATCCACCATGATGGCCACGGATGAGAGTGACCTCTATAGGGGCAGGAAATGCACAGAGAGAGAGAGAGAGTTTAAGAAGCCCCCACCCACTCTCGTCCTCAGTGTGTACCAGATACCAAGTGGGTATATATATATATATATATATATATATATTTATATATAATTTTTTTGCACTTTTAAAAAGATACTAGGCCTAAGGCCCAAGTCTAGGCCTCCTTGTAAAAATTCTCAAGACTTTTTGTATGGAGAGAGATTATACATTTGTAAACTCTTTCCCCTGCCATGAGCAATATCTTTTCGAGATTTTTAGATAAATGGCGTTTGTAACTTTTTTTCCTGCTGTCTTTTAGGGTACCAGTTACAGGACTTGAGAGGCCCCTGCTCCTTAGGATCTCGCTTTCAGGATTTTGATGTAAAATTGGACCCTGAGAGAGAATATTCTCCTGGAAAGGAATCGGCCATGGAACTCCCAAGGATAGATTTCTCAGGTTCTCTTGGGCCAATAAGGGGTAATTAGAATCACTGTAACTGGGTCTGTGAGGATTTTCTTGGGTATTAATGCCCATGGGGGAAACGCGTATGCTAGGTTCCAGTTCCATTTTATTGAAAAGGTGTGGATTTTCCATGGGATTTAGGGAGCAAAATCGGTTGACCGTTGCATTTCTTTTTGATGCGAACAAGTCTATTTGCGGTTGGCCCCACCTGTTTATAAATTTTTGTAATATGATTGGATTTAAGGACCATTCCCCTGGGTCTAGAGTTTGTCTGCTTAGAAAATCTGCCTCAGTATTTTCTGATCCCTTCAAGCGAATGGCTGTATAAGACGTTTCTTTCTGCCCAGGAAAAAAAAAATATATATTGTTAAGGTTTTTAGTTTTTCGGACTTTGTGCCTCCTTGATGCTTCAGATAAGCGACTGTTGTTGTATTGTCTGAGATTATTTTTAGGTGTTTGCCGCTTAGTAAAGCCAGATTTAATTTTAGGGCCTCCCAGACCGCTCTTAACTCCCTGTACTTTGATGACTAATTTTTTATTCGTTCTGGCCATTTTCCTTGCCAGCTTGAGGAGGCCACCATTGCACCCCATCCTGTTGCGCTTGCGTCAGTTACCACTTGTACTCTTGGTTCTTTTTGCCTGAAGACTACCCTGGTTAGATTGTTTTCTATTCTCCACCAATTTAGATCTATTTTTACTTGCAAAGGGATTTTTATTATCCTGTCCAAGGATGACTGATGTTTGTTCCAATTGTTCAGTATCCAAGATTGTATGGTCCTGGTGTGGGCTTGGCTCCAGGCAACCGCTGTTATACAGGAGGTCATGAGACCCAGGTTGCTCATGGCGTTTCTGATCGAGGTGCTGTTTTGAGTTTGGAATCTTCCGATTTTCTCTATTATGGCTTTTATCTTTTCCCGAGGTAGTAAGGTATTTTGGGATTCTGAATCTAGAATTACCCCAAGAAATTTCCTGTGACTGAATTAGGGAAGATTTTTTTTATATTTATCAGCTAACCTAGGCTGGAAACTTTCTGTAAGAAGGTCTGCGTGTTTGTGACTGCTTCGACTTCTGAATTTCCCAATAGGAGAAAATAGTCTAGTCTAGATATGGGAAAATTACAAGCCCCTCTTTCCTGAGGGAGGGCAACATTTCTACTAAAAGTTTCGTAAAGACCCTAGGTGCGGATGAAATGCCAAACGTAAGGCCGCAGAATTGAAAATGATGAATTTTGTGATCCAGACCTGGTAATGCAACGGAGATATTTTTGCGAATGTTGATGTATAGGGATGTGATAGTATGCGTCCTTGAGATCTTATTAAGGGTACGATGGAGGAGATGGATTCCATTTTGAATTTTTTGTACACTATGAATTTGTTTAGATCTTTTTAGGTTTAAATGGTTCTGGAGGATCCATACGGTTTCTGAACTAAGAAGAGTCTTGAGTAAAAACCTTGTTTTTCCTCTAGTATTGGGACCTGTTTTATTACTCTTGATGCTTTTAGTTCTAGTATACCCTGCCAGATTTTTGAAAGGGTATCCGGATCATGCGATGTTACTTGTAGGGATGAGCGAACCCGAACTGTATAGTTTGGGTTCGTACCGAATTTTGGGGTGTTCGTGACACGGACCCAAACATTTACGCAAAAATTTGGGTTCGTTGTTCGGCGATTTCTTATGTTTCCTGATGATGAGGACATGGGAATACCACCCCAGCACGTCTATGATGATGACGAAACACAGGTGCCAACTGCTGAGTCTTTCTGCAGTGTGCAGACTGAACAGGAGGTCAGGGAGGAAGACTGGGTGGAAGACGATGCAGGGGACGATGAGGTCCTAGACCCCACATGGAATGATAGTCGTGCCACTGACTTTCAGAATTCAGAGGAAGAGGCAGTGGTGAGACTGAGCCAACAGCGTAGCAAAAGAGGGAGCAGGGGGCAAAAGCAGAACACCCGCTGCCAAGAGAGTTTGCCTGCTACTGGCCACCGCCACCTGGGACCGAGCACCCCAAAGGCAGCTTCAAGGAGTTCCCTGGCGTGGCAGTTCTTCAAACAATGTGCTGATGACAAGACCCGAGTGGTTTGCACGCTGTGCCATCAGAGCCTAAAGCGAGGCATTAACGTTCTGAACCTTAGCACAACCTGCATGACCAGGCACCTGCATGCAAAGCATGAACTGCAGTGGAGTAAACACCTTAAAAACAAGGAACTCACTCAGGCTCCCCCTGCTACCTCTTCTCCTGCTGCCTCGGCCTCTTCCTCCGCCTCGAGAAGAACGTTGGCACCTGCCGCCCAGCAAACAGAGGATGTACCACCAACACCACCACCTCCGTCACCAAGCATCTCCACCATGTCACACGGCAGCGTTCAGCTCTCCATCTCACAAACATTTGAGAGAAAGCGTAAATTCCCACCTAGCCACCCTCGATCCCTGGCCCTGAATGCCAGCATTTCTAAACTACTGGCCTATGAAATGCTGCATTCAGGCTGGTGGACACAGACAACTTCAAACAGCTCATGTCGCTTACTGTCCCACAGTATGTTGTTCCCAGCTGCAACTACTTCTCCAAGAGAGTCGTGCCTTCCCTGCACAACCAAGTATTCGATAAAATCAAGTGTGCACTGCGCAACGCCATCTGTGGCAAGGTCCACCTAACCACAGATACGTGGACCAGTAAGCACGGCCAGGGACGCTATATCTCCCTAACTGCACACTGGGTAAATGTAGTGGCGGCTGGGCCCCAGGTGGAGAGCCCTATGGCGCACGTCCTTCCGCCGCCAAGGATCGCAGGGCAACATTCTTTGCCTCCTGTAGCCTCCTCCTCCTACTCGGCTTCCTCCTCTTCTTCTTCCACCTGCTCATCCAGTCAGCCACACACCTTCACCACCAACTTCAGCACAGCCCGGGTAAACGTCAGCAGGCCATTCTGAAACTCATATGTTTGGGGGACAGGCCCCACACCGCGCAGGAGTTGTGGCAGGGTATTGAAAACAGACCGACGAGTGGTTGCTGCCGTTGAGCCTCAAGCCTGGCCTGGTGGTGTGCGATAATGGGCGAAATCTCGTCGCAGCTCTGGGACTAGCCGGTTTGATGCACATCCCTTGCCTGGCGCATGTGCTAAATTTGGTGGTGCAGAAGTTCATTCACAACTACCCCGACATGTCAGAGCTGCTGCATAAAGTGCGGGCTGTCTGTGCGCGCTTCCGGCGTTCACATCCTGCCGCTGCTCGCCTGTCTGCGTTACAGCGTAACTTCAGGCTCACCTCCTCACATGCGACGTGCCAACCAGGTGGAACTCCACCTTGCACATGCTGGACAGAATGTGCGAGCAGCAGCAGTCCATAGTGGAGTTTCAGCTGCAGCACGCACGGGTCAGTCGCACTGTGGAACAGCACCACTTCACCACCAATGGCTGGGCCTCCATGCGAGACCTGTGTGCCCTGTTTCGAGTACTCCACCAACATGGCCAGTGGCGATGACGCCGTTATCAGTGTTACAATACCACTTCTATGTCTCCTTGAGAAAACACTTAGGGCGATGGAGGAGGAGGAGTCATTTTTAGCACTTTCAGGCTAGTCTCTTAGAAGTGACTCAGAGGGAGTTTTTTTGCAACAGCAGAGGCCAGGTACAAATGTGGCCTTTTATGCCTTGGAGGTGCTGGGCTGCCCGGCGGCCAGCGTTTTGTCTGAACGTGTATTCAGCACGGCAGGGGGTGTCATTACAGACAAACTCAGCCGTCTGTCTACAGCCAATGTGGACAAGCTGACGTTCATAAAAATGAACCGGGCATGGATCCCACAGGACCTGTCCATCCCTTGTGCAGATTAGACATTTATAACTACCAATAGCAAAAAAAGGCGGCTCTCCACTGGTTTTCTGGAAACAGGTGCTCTTGCTCAATTATGACTCACCCTTGTCACTTTTAAATAGTTAAAATTATGGTATTAGTGAGCAGGCACTCTAATTATGGGTACATGGAGGACAATTTATTATTTAAAAATATATAGACATAAAGCAATCACAATGTTCATATAAAAATCACAATGTTCATAAAAATGATTAAATATCCATAGAAATAGTATTAGCAGTAGAGTTGAGCGAACACCTGGATGTTCGGGTTCGAGAAGTTCGGCCGAACATCCCGGAAATGTTCGGGTTCGGGATCCGAACTTCGTCCCGAACCCGAACCCCATTGAAGTCAATGGGGACCCGAACTTTTCGGCACTAAAAAGGCTGTAAAACAGCCCAGGAAAGAGCTAGAGGGCTGCAAAAGGCAGCAACATGTAGGTAAATCCCCTGCAAACAAATGTGGATAGGGAAATGAATTAAATTAAAAATTAAATAAATAAAAATTAACCAAAATCAATTGGAGAGAGGTTCCATAGCAGAGAATCTGGCTTCCCGTCACCCACCACTGGAACAGTCCATTCTCAGATATTTAGGCCCCGGCACCCAGGCAGAGGAGAGAGGTCCCGTAACAGAGAATCTGTCTTCATGTCAGCAGAGAATTAGTCTGCATGTCATAGCAGAGAATGAGGCTTCACGTCAGCCACCACTGCAACAGTCCATTGGCATATATTTAGGCCCAGCACCCAGGCAGAGGAGGGAGGTCCCGTAACAGAGAATCTGTCTTCATGTCAGCAGAGAATTAGTCTGCATGTCATAGCAGAGAATGAGGCTTCACGTCAGCCACCACTGCAACAGTCCATTGGCATATATTTAGGCCCAGCACACACACAGGCAGAGGAGAGAGGTCCCGTAACAGAGAATCTGGCTTCATGTCAGCAGAGAATCAGTCTGCATGTCATAGCAGAGAATGAGGCTTCACGTCAGCCACCACTGCAACAGTCCATTGGCATATATTTAGGCCCAGCACACACACAGGCAGAGGAGAGAGGTCCCGTAACAGAGGATCTGGCTTCATGTCAGCAGAGAATCAGTCTGCATGTCATAGCAGAGAATCAGGCTTCACGTCAGCCACCACTGCAACAGTCCATTGTCATAAATTTAGGCCCAGCACCCAGGCAGAGGAGAGAGGTCCCGTAACAGACAATCTGGCTTCATGTCAGCAGAGAATTAGTCTGCATGTCATAGCAGAGAATGAGGCTTCACGTCAGCCACCACTGCAACAGTCCATTGGCATATATTTAGGCCTAGCACACAGGCAGAGGAGAGAGGTCCCGTAACAGACAATCTGGCTTCATGTCAGCAGAGAATCAGTCTGCATGTCATAGCAGAGAATGAGGCTTCACGTCACCCACCACTGCAACAGTCCATTGGCATATATTTAGGCCTAGCACACAGGCAGAGCAGAGAGGTCCCGTAACAGACAATCTGGCTTCATGACAGCAGAGAATCAGTCTGCATGTCATAGCAGAGAATGAGGCTTCACGTCACCCACCACTGCAACAGTCCATTGGCATATATTTAGGCCTAGCACACAGGCAGAGCAGAGAGGTCCCGTAACAGACAATCTGGCTTCATGACAGCAGAGAATCAGTCTGCATGTCATAGCAGAGAATGAGGCTTCACGTCACCCACCACTGCAACAGTCCATTGGCATATATTTAGGCCTAGCACACAGGCAGAGCAGAGAGGTCCCGTAACAGACGATCTGGCTTCATGTCAGCAGAGAATCAGTCTGCATGTCATAGCAGAGAATGAGGCTTCACGTCAGCCACCACTGCAACAGTCCATTGGCATATATTTAGGCCCAGCACCCAGGCAGAGGAGGGAGGTCCCGTAACAGAGAATCTGTCTTCATGTCAGCAGAGAATTAGTCTGCATGTCATAGCAGAGAATGAGGCTTCACGTCAGCCACCACTGCAACAGTCCATTGGCATATATTTAGGCCCAGCACACACACAGGCAGAGGAGAGAGGTCCCGTAACAGAGAATCTGTCTTCATGTCAGCAGAGAATTAGTCTGCATGTCATAGCAGAGAATGAGGCTTCACGTCAGCCACCACTGCAACAGTCCATTGGCATATATTTAGGCCCAGCACACACACAGGCAGAGGAGAGAGGTCCCGTAACAGAGGATCTGGCTTCATGTCAGCAGAGAATCAGTCTGCATGTCATAGCAGAGAATCAGGCTTCACGTCAGCCACCACTGCAACAGTCCATTGGCATATATTTAGGCCTAGCACACAGGCAGAGGAGAGAGGTCCCGTAACAGACAATCTGGCTTCATGTCAGCAGAGAATCAGTCTGCATGTCATAGCAGAGAATGAGGCTTCACGTCAGCCACCACTGCAACAGTCCATTGTCATAAATTTAGGCCCAGCACCCAGGCAGAGGAGGGAGGTCCCGTAACAGACAATCTGGCTTCATGTCAGCAGAGAATTAGTCTGCATGTCATAGCAGAGAATCAGGCTTCATGTCAGCCACCACTGCAACAGTCCATTGGCATATATTTAGGCCTAGCACACAGGCAGAGGAGAGGTTCATTCAACTTTGGGTAGCATCGCAATATAATGGTAAAATGAAAATAAAAATAGGATTGAATGAGGAAGTGCCCTGGAGTCCAATAATATATGGTTATGGGGAGGTAGTTAATGTCTAATCTGGACAAGGGACGGACAGGTCCTGTGGGATCCATGCCTGGTTCATTTTTATGAACGTCAGCTTGTCCACATTGGCTGTAGACAAGCGGCTGCGTTTGTCTGTAATGACGCCCCCTGCCGTGCTGAATACACGTTCAGACAAAACGCTGGCTGCCGGGCAGGCCAGCACCTCCAAGGCATAAAAGGCTAGCTCTGGCCACGTGGACAATTTAGAGACCCAGAAGTTGAATGGGGCCGAACCATCAGTCAGTACGTGGAGGGGTGTGCACACGTACTGTTCCACCATGTTAGTGAAATGTTGCCTCCTGCTAACACGTTGCGTATCAGGTGGTGGTGCAGTTAGCTGTGGCGTGTTGACAAAAGTTTTCCACATCTCTGCCATGCTAACCCTGCCCTCAGAGGAGCTGGCCGTGACACAGCTGCCTTGGCGACCTCTTGCTCCTCCTCTGCCTTGGCCTTGGGCTTCCACTTGTTCCCCTGTGACATTTGGGAATGCTCTCAGTAGCGCGTCTACCAACGTGCGCTTGTACTCGCGCATCTTCCTATCACGCTCCAGTGCAGGAAGTAAGGTGGGCACATTGTCTTTGTAGCGTGGATCCAGCAGGGTGGCAACCCAGTAGTCCGCACAGGTTAAAATGTGGGCAACTCTGCTGTCGTTGCGCAGGCACTGCAGCATGTAGTCGCTCATGTGTGCCAGGCTGCCCAGGGATAAGGACAAGCTGTCCTCTGTGGGAGGCGTATCGTCATCGTCCTGCCTTTCCCCCCAGCCACGCACCAGTGATGGACCCGAGCTGCGTTGGGTGCAGGGCCGGTGCTACCATAAGGCAGACCAAGCGGCCGCCTTAGGGCGCACCCTTGGGGAGGGTGGAAAAATGGGACATGGAGGGGGAAAAATGTGACATGGGGTCTGATGGCTGACATTGGGGGCTGATGGCTGGGGGATGATGTCTGACATGGGGTTCTGATCTGAGGTCTGATTAACATTGGGGGTAATCCTCCTCTAAAACCTAGGTGTGTCTTAGAGGGCGAAAAATATGGTCCTTAAACCAGCCATTGTCTGAAGCAGAGAGAAGATACCAGGACCACAGAGAGGAGACGCGTGGGGGGGGGGGGGGGGCACCAAAATGTAGCTTCGCTTGTGTTGGCAAAAATCCTTGCACCGGCCCTGGTTGGGTGCCACCCCGCTGTGACCATGCTTCATCCTCATCCTCCTCCACCTCCTCCTCATCCTCGTCCTCCTCGTCCTCCAGTAGTGGGCCCTGGCTGGCCACATTTGTACCTGGCCTCTGCTGTTGCCAAAAACCTCCCTCTGAGTCACTTCGAAGAGACTGGCCTGAAAGTGCTAAAAATGACCCCTCTTCCTCCTCCTCCTCCTCCTCCTCCTGGGCCACCTCCTCTTCCATCATCGCCCTAAGTGTTTTCTCAAGGAGACATAGAAGTGGTATTGTAACGCTGATAACGGTGTCATCGCCACTGGCCATGTTGGTGGAGTACTCGAAACAGCGCAACAGGGCACACAGGTCTCGCATGGAGGCCCAGTCATTGGTGGTGAAGTGGTGCTGTTCTGTAGTGCGACTGACCCGTGCGTGCTGCAGCTGAAACTCCACTATGGCCTGCTGCTGCTCGCACAGTCTGTCCAGCATGTGCAAGGTGGAGTTCCACCTGGTGGGCACGTCGCATATGAGGCGGTGAGCGGGAAGGCCGAAGTTACGCTGTAGCGCAGACAGGCGAGCAGCAGCAGGATGTGAACGCCGGAAGCGCGAACAGACGGCCCGCACTTTATGCAGCAGCTCTGACATGTCGGGGTAGTTGTGAATGAACTTCTGCACCACCAAATTCAGCACATGCGCCAAGCAAGGGATGTGCGTCAAATTGGCTAGTCCCAGAGCTGCAACGAGATTTCGCCCATTATCACACACCACCAGGCCGGGCTTGAGGCTCACCGGCAGCAACCACTCGTCGGTCTGTTGTTCTATACCCCGCCACAACTCCTGTGCGGTGTGGGGCCTGTCCCCCAAACATATGAGTTTCAGAATGGCCTGCTGACGTTTACCCCGGGCTGTGCTGAAGTTGGTGGTGAAGGTGTGTGGCTGACTGGATGAGCAGGTGGAAGAAGAGGAGGAGGAAGCCGAGAAGGAGGAGGTGGCAACAGGAGGCAAAGAATGTTGCCCTGCGATCCTTGGCGGCGGAAGGACGTGCGCCAAACAGCTCTCCGCCTGGGGCCCAGCTGCCACTACATTTACCCAGTGTGCAGTTAGGGAGATATAGCGTCCCTGGCCGTGCTTACTGGTCCACGTATCTGTGGTTAGGTGGACCTTGCCACAGATGGCGTTGCGCAGTGCACACTTGATTTTATCGGATACTTGGTTGTGCAGGGAAGGCACGGCTCTCTTGGAGAAGTAGTGCCGGCTGGGAACAACATACTGTGGGACAGCAAGCGACATGAGCTGTTTGAAGCTGTCTGTGTCCACCAGCCTAAATGACAGCATTTCATAGGCCAGTAGTTTAGAAATGCTGGCATTCAGGGCCAGGGATCGAGGGTGGCTAGGTGGGAATTTACGCTTTCTATCAAATGTTTGTGAGATGGAGAGCTGAACGCTGGCGTGTGACATGGTTGAGACGCTTGGTGACGGAGGTGGTGGTGGTGGTGTTGGTGGTACATCCCCTGTTTGCTGGGCGGCAGGTGCCAACGTTCCTCCAGAGGCGGAGGAAGAGGCCGAGGCGGCAGCAGCAGAATAGGCCGAGGCGGCAGCAGCAGAAGAGGTAGCAGGGGGAGCCTGAGTGACTTCCTTGGTTTTAAGGTGTTTACTCCACTGCAGTTCATGCTTTGCATGCAGGTGCCTGGTCATGCAGGTTGTGCTCAGGTTCAGAACGTTAATGCCTCGCTTCAGGCTCTGATGGCACAGCGTGCAAACCACTCGGGTCTTGTCGTCAGCACATTGTTTGAAGAAGTGCCATGCCAGGGAACTCCTTGAAGCTGCCTTTGGGGTGCTCGGTCCCAGATGGCGGCGGTCAGTAGCAGGCGGAGTCTCTTGGCGGCGGGTGTTCTGCTTTTGCCCACTGCTCCCTCTTTTGCTACGCTGTTGGCTCGGTCTCACCACTGCCTCTTCCTCCGAACTGTGAAAGTCAGTGGCACGACCTTCATTCCATGTGGGGTCTAGGACCTCATCGTCCCCTGCATCGTCTTCCACCCAGTCTTGATCCCTGACCTCCTGTTCAGTCTGCACACTGCAGAAAGACGCAGCAGTTGGCACCTGTGTTTCGTCATCATCAGAGACATGCTGAGGTGGTATTCCCATGTCCTCATCATCAGGAAACATAAGTGGTTGTGCGTCAGTGCATTCTATGTCTTTCACCGCTGGGGAAGGGCTAGGTGGATGCCCTTGGGAAACCCTGCCAGCGGAGTCTTCAAACAGCATAAGAGACTGCTGCATAACTTGAGGCTGAGACAGTTTCCCTGGTATGCATGGGGGTGATGTGACAGACTGATGGGGTTGGTTTTCAGGCGCCATCTGTGCGCTTTCTGCAGAAGACTGGGTGGGAGATAATGTGAACGTGCTGGATCCACTGTCGGCCACCCAATTGACTAATGCCTGTACCTGCTCAGGCCTTACCATCCTTAGAACGGCATTGGGCCCCACCATATATCGCTGTAAATTCTGGCGGCTACTGGGACCTGAGGTAGTTGGTACACTAGGACGTGTGGATGTGGCAGAACGGCCACGTCCTCTCCCAGCACCAGAGGGTCCACTAACACCACCACGACCATGTCCACGTCCGCGTCCCTTACTAGATGTTTTTCTCATTGTTATGGTTCACCACAACAACAAATATATTATTTGGCCCAATGTATTGTATTCAAATTCAGCGGGATATAAATTTGAGGCCTAGTATTTAGGCGCTGGGTGACCGGTATGGATTTAGTGACAGAATTAGACTTGGAAATGCACAGAAGCGTGTGTGTGAAGTTATTCTGAATGACCCTATGTGCACCTTCAATATGATCTACCCTTTTAGGGATAGATTTCAAATAGCTCTGATATAGCAGAAACGACGAAATTATGAAATTGCTAAATTGGGAATTGTATTTCAACCCAGAACAAAAAATGTGCTTTGACGGACACTAAATAACTTTCCCAGCCACAACAGGACAGCGGTAACGAGAGATTTAGCGGGATATAAATTTGAGGCCTAGTATTTAGGCGCTGGGTGACAGGTATGGGTTTAGTGACAGAATTAGATTTGGAAATGCACAGTAGCGGGTGTGTGAAGTTATTCTGAATGACCCTATGTGCACCTTGAATATTATATACCCTTTTAGGGATAGATTTCAAATAGCTCTGATATAGCAGAAACCACTAAATTATGAAATTGCTAAATTGGGAATTGTATTTCAACCCAGAACAAGAAATGTGCTTGAACGGACACTAAATAACTCGCCCAGCTACAGCACTAGGGACAGATTTAGCTGGATATAAATTTGAGGCCTAGTATTTAGGCGCTGGGTGACCGGTATGGATTTAGTGACAGAATTAGACTTGGAAATGCACAGAAGCGTGTGTGTGAAGTTATTCTGAATGACCCTATGTGCACCTTGAATATTATATACCCTTTTAGGGATAGATTTCAAATAGCTCTGATATAGCAGAAACCACTAAATTATGAAATTGCTAAATTGGGAATTGTATTTCAACCCAGAACAAGAAATGTGCTTGAACGGACACTAAATAACTCGCCCAGCTACAGCACTAGGGACAGATTTAGCTGGATATAAATTTGAGGCCTAGTATTTAGGCGCTGGGTGACCGGTATGGATTTAGTGACAGAATTAGACTTGGAAATGCACAGAAGCGTGTGTGTGAAGTTATTCTGAATGACCCTATGTGCACCTTGAATATTATATACCCTTTTAGGGATAGATTTCAAATAGCTCTGATATAGCAGAAACCACTAAATTATGAAATTGCTAAATTGGGAATTGTATTTCAACCCAGAACAAAAAATGTGCTTTGACGGACACTAAATAACTTTCCCAGCCACAACAGGACAGCGTTAACGAGAGATTTAGCAGGATATAAATTTGAGGCCTAGTATTTAGGCGCTGGGTGACAGGTATGGGTTTAGTGACAGAATTAGACTTGGAAATACACAGTAGCGGGTGTGTGTGAAGTTATTCTGAATGACCCAATGTGCACCTTGAATATTATATACCCTTTTAGGGATAGATTTCAAATAGCTCTGATATAGCAGAAACCACTAAATTATGAAATTGTTAAATTGGGAATTGTATTTAAACCCAGAACAAAAAATGTGCTTTGACGGACACTAAATAACTTTCCCAGCCACAACAGGACAGCGTTAACGAGAGATTTAGCAGGATATAAATTTGAGGCCTAGTATTTAGGCGCTGGGTGACAGGTATGGGTTTAGTGACAGAATTAGACTTAGAAATACACAGTAGCGGGTGTGTGTGAAGTTATTCTGAATGACCCAATGTGCACCTTGAATATTATATACCCTTTTAGGAATAGATTTCAAATAGCTCTGATATAGCAGAAACCACTAAATTATGAAATTGCTAAATTGGGAATTGTATTTCAACCCAGAACAAGAAATGTGCTTGAACGGACACTAAATAACTCGCCCAGCTACAGCACTAAGGACAGATTTAGCGGGATATAAATTTGAGACCTAGTATTTAGGCGCTGGGTGACAGGTATGGGTTTAGTGCCAGAATTAGACTTGGAAATACACAGTAGCGGGTGTGTGTGAATTTATTCTGAATGACCCAATGTGCACCTTGAATATTATATACCCTTTTAGGGATAGATTTCAAATAGCTCTGATATAGCAGAAACCACTAAATTATGAAATTGCTAAATTGGGAATTGTATTTCAACCCAGAACAAGAAATGTGCTTGAACGGACACTAAATAACTCGCCCAGCTACAGCACTAAGGACAGATTTAGCGGGATATAAATTTGAGGCCTAGTATTTAGGCGCTGGGTGACAGGTATGGGTTTAGTGCCAGAATTAGACTTGGAAATACACAGTAGCGGGTGTGTGTGAAGTTATTCTGAATGACCCAATGTGCACCTTGAATATTATATACCCTTTTAGGGATAGATTTCAAATAGCTCTGATATAGCAGAAACCACTAAATTATGAAATTGCTAAATTGGGAATTGTATTTCAACCCAGAACAAGAAATGTGCTTGAACGGACACTAAATAACTCGCCCAGCTACAGCACTAAGGACAGATTTAGCGGGATATAAATTTGAGGCCTAGTATTTAGGCGCTGGGTGACAGGTATGGGTTTAGTGCCAGAATTAGACTTGGAAATACACAGTAGCGGGTGTGTGTGAAGTTATTCTGAATGACCCAATGTGCACCTTGAATATTATATACCCTTTTAGGGATAGATTTCAAATAGCTCTGATATAGCAGAAACCACTAAATTATGAAATTGCTAAATTGGGAATTGTATTTCAACCCAGAACAAGAAATGTGCTTGAACGGACACTAAATAACTCGCCCAGCTACAGCACTAAGGACAGATTTAGCGGGATATAAATTTGAGGCCTAGTATTTAGGCGCTGGGTGACAGGTATGGGTTTAGTGCCAGAATTAGACTTGGAAATACACAGTAGCGGGTGTGTGTGAAGTTATTCTGAATGACCCAATGTGCACCTTGAATATTATATACCCTTTTAGGGATAGATTTCAAATAGCTCTGATATAGCAGAAACCACTAAATTATGAAATTGCTAAATTGGGAATTGTATTTCAACCCAGAACAAGAAATGTGCTTGAACGGACACTAAATAACTCGCCCAGCTACAGCACTAAGGACAGATTTAGCGGGATATAAATTTGAGGCCTAGTATTTAGGCGCTGGGTGACAGGTATGGGTTTAGTGCCAGAATTAGACTTGGAAATACACAGTAGCGGGTGTGTGTGTGAAGTTATTCTGAATGACCCAATGTGCACCTTGAATATTATATACCCTTTTAGGGATAGATTTCAAATAGCTCTGATATAGCAGAAACCACTAAATTATGAAATTGCTAAATTGGGAATTGTATTTCAACCCAGAACAAGAAATGTGCTTGAACGGACACTAAATAACTCGCCCAGCTACAGCACTAGGGACAGATTTAGCTGGATATAAATTTGAGGCCTAGTATTTAGGCGCTGCGTGACAGGTATGGGTTTAGTGACAGAATTAGACTTGGAAATACACAGTAGCGGGTGTGTGTGAAGTTATTCTGAATGACCCAATGTGCACCTTGAATATTATATACCCTTTTAGGGATAGATTTCAAATAGCTCTGATATAGCAGAAACCACTAAATTATGAAATTGCTAAATTGGGAATTGTATTTCAACCCAGAACAAGAAATGTGCTTGAACGGACACTAAATAACTCGCCCAGCTACAGCACTAGGGACAGATTTAGCGGGATATAAATTTGAGGCCTAGTATTTAGGCGCTGGGTGACCGGTATGGATTTAGTGACAGAATTAGACTGGGATATGGCCAAAAAATAAACAGACTATTGCTGGTTAAATGCACTTGGTGTGACAGCTTCACCCTGATGTAGGCTTTAGCCAAAAAACAACCACACCATTGAGGGTTAAATGCACTTGGTGACAGGCGCAGCTTGCCCCTGATTTAGTATATGGCCAAAAAATGAACAGACTATTGCTGGTTAAATGCACTTGGTGTGACAGCTTCACCCTGATGTAGGCTTTAGCCAAAAAACAACCACACCATTGAGGGTTAAATGCACTTGGTGACAGGCGCAGCTTGCCCCTGATTTTGTATATGGCCAAAAAATGAACAGACTATTGCTGGTTAAATGCACTTGGTGTGACAGCTTCACCCTGATGTAGGCTTTAGCCAAAAAACAACCACACCATTGAGGGTTAAATGCACTTGGTCGCAGCTTGTGCTGGCGCACCACAAGACACAAAATGGCCGCCGATCACCCCAGAAAAATGTGACTGACAAACGGTCTGTGCAGCCTAAAAACAGTGAGCAATTGAGGATCAGCAGCTCAATGATCCACAGCTGCAGATCGATCAGTTAATCAAGTCCTTTGGAGGAGTTAATCTGCCTAATCTCGCCCTACTGTCGCAGCCGCAACCTCTCCCTACGCTAATCAGAGCAGAGTGACGGGCGGCGCTATGTGACTCCAGCTTAAATAGAGGCTGGGTCACATGGTGCTCTGGCCAATCACAGCCATGCCAATAGTAGGCATGGCTGTGATGGCCTCTTGGGGCAAGTAGTATGACGCTTGTTGATTGGCTGCTTTGCAGCCTTTCAAAAAGCGCCAAGAAAGCGTCACAAAAGCGCGAAGAAAGCGACGAACACCGAACCCGAACCCGGACTTTTACGAAAATGTCCGGGTTCGGGTCCGTGTCACGGACACCCCAAAATTCGGTACGAACCCGAACTATACAGTTCGAGTTCGCTCATCCCTAATTAGCAGCAATAGCAATGGTTAATATCAATAATAGCAGTAACAGTTTAAGGATATCAGCAATATTACAATGAATATACAAATAAAAATTAAAATAGAAAGCAGGAACAACTTGGATTAGTGGCAATTAGTTCCATGTACTAGTCCCCATAGAATATATATTGCACTGTTTGTTTGGAGTTCTTTGGATATCTCAGCAAAATAGCAACAATGTTTGTAGCAATTGTAGCAGCTTTGTTATTTACTTGTGGCAGTGTTTGTAGCAATTTTACTAACAGTTGATTGCTAGATATCCACACGCTCAGATGCAGTCTCACTTGTTTTAAGTATAGAGATAGGGAATGTTCCGTCTGTGCACATTCAGTGCTTAGTTTACTCACAGTTCAGCTGTTCTCTGGTGCGGCGTCCCGCTCCTGCTATGAAAACAGCCTGACCTTAGTATTGCAGATCCTCCGGTCACAGCTTATTCAAAGAGGTCAGCGTGCCACGTGTTATGGCAGCGTCCCTGTTGAGTGTCAGTTTCAGCTGTCGGGGTTCCGTTTAGGTCAGTTATCGTGAGTTCAATGTGTTCAATTCCTCTTGGAGCGCTCCAGTAGTGTAGTTTTAGATCTTCATATGCTTGTTCACCCAAACATGTTTCGGAGCGCAGACTTGCTCCTTCCTCAGTGGTCAAGCATATTCACATCCTATTTCCCTTTTATCCTGTGTCGGTCTATTGGAAAAGCCGGAGTCTAGTCCGGAATAGTGTATAGTCCAATATAAGAGCAGCTAAATCATTTCCTATTCCTTGATGTTTTAAAGTGCTATTGTATGGATATTATTCTATACTTTTAAAAAATACCTACAGATTATTATTCCTAGGTATAATATATAAATAAAAATAAAAATGCACAATAAATTGAAATAAAATATCAAATATTGGAGGAATATAACATTTGTTAAAAAGATAATAAAACAGTTATAATTATATAATATAAGTTTACACATGTTGAAATAAATTTTCAAAAATTCCGTTTTCATGAAATATCAGGCGATGTGTAAATATATAGGGACCTCCAAAAATACGTTATTTTTTGGATATATAGAGAGACCTCCAAAAATACGTAATTTTGAGTTTTGTAAAAGGGTTTTTCAGATGCGGTAAATGCTCAAACTGTAAACAAACAACTTTCCCAAGAAAAACAATGGAAGTACAATCTATAAAAAATAATTTTAAAATTGAAATTAGTGACCTACTTACATGCAACTCAGACAATGTATTATATCTAATTCAGTGCCCGTGTGGCAAACAATACATAGGCCGAACAAAAAGACTTCTGAAAACTAGGATAGCTGAACATATCGGAAACATAAAGAAAGGGTATGAAAAACATGTCCTGTCGAGACATTTTAAACAGTACCATAACCAGAACCCCTCAGGTCTAGTGTTTGCTGCATTTGAAAAAATAAATAAACACTGGAGGGGGGGTGATCACATTTCTAGGATGTCTCGACAGGAATCAAGAAGAATCTTCGAGTTCGACTCCATTCAACCAAATGGTTTGAATGCGGAACTCGAGATCTTTGGCTTCCTATAAAATGGGACGCCCCTGGTTGACGGACGACAGTGGTCTCTGTTATTTATCAGCACCCCTGTCCTCCAAAAATACGTAATTTTGAGTTTTGTAGTTTTTTGGGGGGCCCCTAGTCAAGGGAAGACAGGGGTGCTGATAAATAACAGAGACCACTGTCGTCCGTCAACCAGGGGCGTCCCATTTTATAGGAAGCCAAAGATCTCGAGTTCCGCATTCAAACCATTTGGTTGAATGGAGTCGAACTCGAAGATTCTTCTTGATTCCTGTCGAGACATCCTAGAAATGTGATCACCCCCCCTCCAGTGTTTATTTATTTTTTCAAATGCAGCAAACACTAGACCTGAGGGGTTCTGGTTATGGTACTGTTTAAAATGTCTCGACAGGACATGTTTTTCATACCCTTTCTTTATGTTTCCGATATGTTCAGCTATCCTAGTTTTCAGAAGTCTTTTTGTTCGGCCTATGTATTGTTTGCCACACGGGCACTGAATTAGATATAATACATTGTCTGAGTTGCATGTAAGTAGGTCACTAATTTCAATTTTAAAATTATTTTTTATAGATTGTACTTCCATTGTTTTTCTTGGGAAAGTTGTTTGTTTACAGTTTGAGCATTTACCGCATCTGAAAAACCCTTTTACAAAACTCAAAATTACGTATTTTTGGAGGTCTCTCTATATATCCAAAAAATAACGTATTTTTGGAGGTCCCTATATATTTACACATCGCCTGATATTTCATGAAAACGGAATTTTTGAAAATTTATTTCAACATGTGTAAACTTATATTATATAATTATAACTGTTTTATTATCTTTTTAACAAATGTTATATTCCTCCAATATTTGATATTTTATTTCAATTTATTGTGCATTTTTATTTTTATTTATATATTATACCTAGGAATAATAATCTGTAGGTATTTTTTAAAAGTATAGAATAATATCCATACAATAGCACTTTAAAACATCAAGGAATAGGAAATGATTTAGCTGCTCTTATATTGGACTATACACTATTCCGGACTAGACTCCGGCTTTTCCAATAGACCGACACAGGATAAAAGGGAAATAGGATGTGAATATGCTTGACCACTGAGGAAGGAGCAAGTCTGCGCTCCGAAACATGTTTGGGTGAACAAGCATATGAAGATCTAAAACTACACTACTGGAGCGCTCCAAGAGGAATTGAACACATTGAACTCACGATAACTGACCTAAACGGAACCCCGACAGCTGAAACTGACACTCAACAGGGACGCTGCCATAACACGTGGCACGCTGACCTCTTTGAATAAGCTGTGACCGGAGGATCTGCAATACTAAGGTCAGGCTGTTTTCATAGCAGGAGCGGGACGCCGCACCAGAGAACAGCTGAACTGTGAGTAAACTAAGCACTGAATGTGCACAGACGGAACATTCCCTATCTCTATACTTAAAACAAGTGAGACTGCATCTGAGCGTGTGGATATCTAGCAATCAACTGTTAGTAAAATTGCTACAAACACTGCCACAAGTAAATAACAAAGCTGCTACAATTGCTACAAACATTGTTGCTATTTTGCTGAGATATCCAAAGAACTCCAAACAAACAGTGCAATATATATTCTATGGGGACTAGTACATGGAACTAATTGCCACTAATCCAAGTTGTTCCTGCTTTCTATTTTAATTTTTATTTGTATATTCATTGTAATATTGCTGATATCCTTAAACTGTTACTGCTATTATTGATATTAACCATTGCTATTGCTGCTAATACTATTTCTATGGATATTTAATCATTTTTATGAACATTGTGATTTTTATATGAACATTGTGATTGCTTTATGTCTATATATTTTTAAATAATAAATTGTCCTCCATGTACCCATAATTAGAGTGCCTGCTCACTAATACCATAATTTATAACTACCACCCCTTAACCATATATTCTTGTACTCCAGGGCACTTCTTTATTCAATCCTCTTTTTTTTATTTTACCATTATATTGCGGGGCAACCCAAAGTTGAATGAACCTCTCCTCCGTCTGGGTGTCAGGGGCCTAAATATCGTAAACTGGCCTGTTCCAATTGTGGGTGACATGAAGCCTGATTCTCTGCTATGACATGAAGCCTGATTCTCTGCTGTGACATGAAGCCTGATTCTCTGCTGTGACATGAAGCCTGATTCTCTGCTGTGACATGAAGCCTGATTCTCTGCTATGGGACCTCTCTCCTCTGTCTGGGTGCCGGGACCGAAAAAAATCTGACAGTGGCCTGTTCCAGTGGTGGGTGACCTGAAGCCTGATTCTCTGCTATGACATGAAGCCTGATTCTCTGCTATGGGACCTCTCTCCTCTGTCTGGGTGCCGGGGCCTAAAAATATCTGACAGTGGCCTGTTCCAGTGGTGGATGACATGAAGCCTGATTTTCTGCTATGGGACCTCTCTCCAATTGATATTGGTTAAAAAAAATAAAATATTTTTTTATTTTAATTCATTTCCCTATCCACATTTGTTTGCAGGGATTTACCTACATTTTGCTGCCTTTTGCAGCCCTTTCCTGGGCTATTTTACAGCCTTTTTATTGCCGAAAAGTTTGGGTCCCCATTGACTTCAATGGGGTTCGGGGCAAAGTTCGGGTCGAGTTCAGATCCCGAACATTTTCGGGAAGTTCGGCCGAACTTCTCGAACCCGAACATCCAGGTGTTCGCTCAACTCTAGTTACTTGGAATCTTTTGGGTGGGGTGGAGGTAAATTCTTTTTTGTATCCCTTTTTTACAAGGTCTAGCGCCCAAGGGTTTGATGTTGTAGCTTCCCACTGGGTTAAGAAATTTTTTAACCTCCCCCTACTATGGCGTAATTGCTTTTCGCTTGGCTTGTTTTGGGGATTGAGAAGGAAACCCCTGCCCTTGCCTCCCTTCTGGTAACTCCAGTGACCAGACTTGCCTTTGCCTTTGCCTCTGTAAGGTTTGGATTGCTGACTGAAAGGGAAAAAAAAATATTTTTTTGTTCTTCCGGAAAGCCCTTCTTGTCGGCAGCTTTTTTTTAAGTATTTTATCAAGTACTGGTCCAAAAACATATTCCCCCCAAAAATGCTATGGAACAAAGCTTAGATTTGGAAATTTTATTGCCTTCCCCCCAGGATTTCATCCAAAGTGCGGGCCTGGCAGAGTTTGAGAAGGCGGCATCTTTTGCAGCAAATCTAAGCGATTCAGCGGAAGCATCCGCTAAAAACGCTGTGGCAGATTTTAGATGGGGAATAGACTGAAGGATTTTTTCTCTAGGGGTTTTATATTTTGTATGTGACATTCTAGTTCATTGAGCTAGAAATGCATGGCTCTAGCCACGGAGGTAGCTGCGATATTTGATTTTACTCCAAACATCGAAGCTTCCCAACATTTTCTTAGAAGGGAATCCGCCTTCCGTTCCATGGGGTCACGCAGCTGGGATGTGTCTTCAAATGGCAAGGAAGTCTTTTTTACTACTTTTGCCACCTGAACATTATTTTTAGGGGTTTCATAAAAAAAAAAAATTGATTCGGCAGGGTCAAAAAGTAACCTCTTCTAAATTCTTTAGAGACCCCTAGTCTTTTTTCAGGCTACGACCATTCATCAATGATAATTTCTTTTATATTTTCCTTAATGGGAAAAACTGTAGCTTTTTTTTTTTTTATGTGCGCAGTCCCTTAAACATTTCATCCTGAACAGATCTGGTTTTCTGGACGTTTTCGATGCCCATAGTTTCCCTTACGGCTTTAATAAGTTCGTCCATATCTTTGGAGGAGAAAAAGTATTTTTTTTCCTTCCTCATCCTCTATTATCTCCCCCTCCGACAGCTGATCTTCATCAAGATCGTGTTTGAACGCTGACGCCCCCTCTTCCATGTCCTCAGAATCACAGAAGGATGGAACAGATAACCTCAGTTTTTTTGTAGGAGGTGCATTTTGAGGGGTGTTGAGAGAGGCCAATGAGGATCTGATTTCGTCCTGAATCATGGTCTTAATTTCTGTCATGATAGACGGTTGCTCTTCCTTCAGAAGGTCGCTAATGCAGAGTTTTTTCTTCTGTCCATGAGGTATTATTATTTTTTTTTGCAATTAATGCATTTAATATATTTTGCTTTTGCCTTCATTTCTTTGACCTAGGCAAAAAAAAAGAGCAACCCCATTCAGGCCCATGGACTAAGGGAGCATAACGTATACAGTTAGAGATGCAGGTTTTCCCACTGGGAGACTCACGGTTGGAGTTACCGAAGGTGGGTCTAATTCGCCATGGGTCCCAGGAGCTTCCAGAGCCGACATCGCTGTTGCAGAGGCGGGGAGACGCTGGCTGAGCGCTGCAGCGCTTGTTTCAAAGTACAGCGTCTGGCGTCATCAGGGATCGACACTGGCCGGCGTAATGACGCATGCCCCGATATGCTCCGCCTCCTCCGAAAGTGGTGGTATGCAGCGGAGGCTCCAGCAATGCCTGCGTTTGGCGTCTTTGCTCCTGCTGGTCTGCTTCCGCATGAAACGGGAAGGAAGACCTTGCCAGCCCCAGTGAAGTCAGGTCTCCCCACGTCTGAGACGAGATCCACGTTAACCTCCCCAGCCCAGCTTTGGCATAAGCTGCGGGAGGGCTGAGGAGGAGATTGGTAAGCCAATCTTTTTTAAGTAAAATAAACAAAAAGAAGAACTCTTCGAACTCCCACAGGAGTTTCTCTGTGCAGCCTAGCACTGTAGGGACAAGAAAAACACTGAGGGTGAGAGTGGGTGTGGGCTTCTTAAACCCTCTATTTGTGTATTTCCTGCCCCTATAGAGGTCAAGAGGTCAATCTCTCATCCGTAGCCGTCAGGGTGGATGAAACGGAAAAACGGTCATGTGAATAGCCTTTATAGATTGCAATGGTTCTGAAAATGCCCATGTGATGGCCGCCAAAAAATACAATGGGGCGCATTTACTATAGTGTCTGCGCCTGGAGTAAAAAAGCTGTTTCAGACTGTCTTATTTACCAACTGAATTTGCACCTAGTGGGCCCCCCAGCCATTCTGACAACAGGGGCCAAAGAGTCCCGTTTCAATCCTGCAGTAGTGCGCAAGTCAGTCCACAGCTCCATTAACTTCTACTTCCCACGGAAGTTGCAGACGTGGACAAACATGTGCACTAACAAACCCAATCTGAGATGGGACTCAGGGACTCCAGCGTTCAGACTCCTAGTGCTCATACATTTATCACCTATACCGTGGATAGGCAATAAAGAGATTAGTTCACAAACAGCATTTAAGTGTCAACATAATTATGACCATACAGTATATGTGTAAAAGGGAAGGTTGTCCAAAGCTGTGCTTATGGCAGAAAATAATTATTTTATCTTTCAGGTCTTATGCCTCTTACTTGGTGATGTTTGAGGCTGGTGATTCTCCATTGTGATGTCCTTGTACAGATCCTTGTGTTCTTCTATATACTCCCACTCCTCCATGGATAGATAGACAGCGACATCCTGACTCCTTATAAGAACCTGACACACAATGATACAGTCACTAACCAGACACCTCCCACAGCATTATTGTACAACGTCCCATCACACCCAGCAGTGCTCACCTCTCTAGTCAGCAGCTCAATGATCTTGTTGGTGAGTTCTAGGATCTTCTGAACATTGCTTCTATCATACATTAGAGAGGAAGCTTGAGGCAACCTGTGCATTGTATTTTGGGTTTTGGTCCATCCTTTAAGAATATAGGGGCTACTCCAGGATGTTCCAGGCTCTCCCGATATCCTTGCAACAATGTATTCCTACATATTGAAATACGGTAATAATTTCCACTGAGCAACAGGTCTGATAAATCTATATAAATATCTTAACTCTACAGTGCATGCATTTAAAGAGGACCTTTCATGTGTTAGAAAATGGGATGCTTACCAGATTGGGCAGCCCCTACAGTTGCAGGCACTTTTTTTTTCTAAAATACCCCTCCGTTCCGGTGCCCTGGCCCCCGCTGTTTTGACACCTGATAGGTTCATTTAGACTATCAGTACAGGGAGGAGGAGACAGCAGGGTTTCTCAATGGGAGTCTCCTTCTCCCTGGCTGTAGCGCGGTCCAATCACAAAGGAGGGCGTTACGGCGGGGAGAAGGTGAGCTGTTTTTTTCTCCCTGGCTGTGACGCTCTCCGCTGCGATTGGATCTCGCTTATTTCTGCTCCACTCCTGACCAGGCTTTTTTCATCTGCTTTGAGTGGGTACTTGCACAATTTTTTTTTACATTGAAAGAGATTGAGATGTAACTTTTTTTCCGGTCACTTGCACAATCTTTTAATGTGCAAACCAATGAGACAAGTCTTGGTGAATATGAACCAGTCTTACAAGAAAACAACCACTAGATGTCAGACTTAAACCAAAAAAAGTAAAACCTGATTTATTTTGTTCAGAAAACAATAAGGTATTAGAGCATTTGAGAGTTATGTAAACAAGATATGTAGCAGGCAGCATAGAGGAACAGTGCCAACTTGCTATATACGAGATAAATGATGATGGGGTCGCTTATGTGAGGCACACTGGGTTATTATTTTACTACCTCCATGTGCCTCATATTAATAGTAAGTGGCCCCAGTGGTGTAGCTATAGAGGTCGCATTTGCAACAGTGACCCTATGCCAACCAATTACTGTAAGCAAAAACTAGTGAGCACTTCCATTATGGAAGCTCTCACTAGTCTGCAGGAGGCGAGGAGAGAGGTAAGTAAAGAGCTGTATTCACTCCTCCTCCCTGGTCTCCTCCAGGCCACACTGCACTGTCCTGACTGCGTAGAGCGTCAGGACATAGTATGTAAACTATGACCTGACTCTGTAGTGCAGCACAGGCCCAGCAGAGATCAGCAGGCAAAGAATACAGGAAGAGAACGCCGGACCTGGGCCGTAGTGGCCGAGCAGGAGAGGTAAGTTAATTTATTTAACCACTTCCAGCCCGGGCCAATTACCCCCTCCCTGACCATGCCCAATTTAGCAAATCTGACATGTGTCACTTTATGAGGTGATAACTTTGGAATGTTTTTACTTATCCAGGCCATTCAGAGACAGTTTTCTTGTGACACATTGTACATCATGTTAATGGTAAATTTGAGTCAATATATTTTACCTTTACTTATAACATAGTAACATAGTACATAAGGCCGAAAAAAGACATTTGTTTATCTAGTTCGGCCTGTCATCCTGCAAGTTGATCCAGAGGAAGGCAAAAAAAAAACAAAAAAAACCCTGTGAGGTAGAAGCTAATTTTCCCCACTTTAGGGGAATAAAAACTTCCTTCCCGACTCCAATCAGGCATCAGAATAACTCCCTGGATCAACGACCCCTCTCTAATAGCTATAGCCTGTAATATTATTACGCTCCAGAAATACATCCAGGCCCCTCTTGAATTCCTTTATTGTACTCACCATCACCACCTCCTCAGGCAGAGAGTTCCATAGTCTCACTGCTCTTACCGTAAAGAATCCTTTTCTATGTTTGTGCACAAACCTTCTTTCCTCCAGACGCAGAGGATGTCCCCTCGTCACAGTCACAGTCCTGGGAATAAATAGATGATGGGATAGATCTCTGTACTGACCCGATATATTTATACATATTAATTATATCTCCCCTCAGTCGTCTTTTTTCTAAAGTGAATAACCCTAATATTGATAATCTTTCAGGGTACTGTAGTTGCCCCATTCCAGTTATTACTTTAGTTGCCCTCCTTTAGTTGCCCTCCAGCTCTGCTATGTCTGCCTTGTTTACAGGAGCCCAGAACTGTACACAGTACTCCATGTGTGGTCTGACTAGCGATTTGTAAAGTGGTAAGACTATGTAATTTATCACGGGCATCTATGCCCCTTCTGATGCAACCCATTATCTTATTGGCCTTGGCAGCAGCTGCCTGACACTGGTTTTTGCAGCTTAGTTTGCTGTTTATTAAATTCCTTTTCCCTGTCAGTGTTACGAGTGTTTTATCATTTAGTATGTATGGGTGACTTACATTATTCCTTCCCATGTGCATAACTTTACATTGGTCAGTGTTAAACCTCATCTGCCACTTATCTGCCCAAGCCTCCAATCTATCCAGATCCCTCTGTAGTAGTATACTGTCCTATTCAGTGTAAATAACTTTACACAGTTTAGTGTCATCTGTGAAAATGTATACCTTACTATGCAAGCCTTCTACAAGATCATTAATAAGTATATTGAAGAGAATAGGGCCCAATACTGACCCCATGAGGTACCCCACTAGTGACAGTGACCTTATCTGAGTGTGTACCGTTAATAACCACCCTCTGTTTTCTATCATTGAGCCAGTTACTTACCCACACACAGACGTTTTCTCCCAGTCCGAGCATTCTCATTTTATATACTAACCTTTTATGTGGTACAATGTCAAATGCTTTGGAGAAGTCCAGATATACGACATCCATTGATTCGCTGCTGTCAAGTCTAGAACTTACCTTCTCATAGAAACTGATTAAATTATCGATCCCTCACGAAGCCATGCTGATATGGCGTTATTTGCTTATTTCCGTTGAGATGCTCTAAGATAGCATCTCTCAGAAAACCTTCAAACAGTTTACCCACAACAGATGTTAAACTTACCAGCCTATAGTTTCTAGGCTCTGTTTTTGGACCCTTTTTGAATATTGGCACCACATTTGCCATGCGCCAATCCTGTGGGACATTCCCTGTCAGTATAGAGTCCGCAAATATCAGAAATAAGGGTCTGGCTATGACATTACTTAATTCCCTTAGGATACGGGGGTGTATGCCACCTGGTCCTGGCGATTTGTCTATTTTAATCTTTTTAAGTCGCTGATGTACTTCTTCCTGGGTCAGACAGGACACTTTTTATGGGGAATTTATTTTTACATTCTGCATGTCATCTGACAGTTTATTTTCCTCAGTGAATACATTGGAGAAAAAAAATATTTAACAGCTTTGCTTTCTCCTCGTCGCTCTCTGCGACTCCCCCCTCATTACTCTTTAAAGGGCCAACACCTTCAGATTTATACTTTTTAACATTTATATAATTGAAGAACATTTTAGGGTTAGTTTTACTCTTTGGCAATTAATCTCTCGGTCTCTAGTTTAGCCGCTTTTATTTGTTTTTTACATGTTCTATTTTTTTCCTTATAGTTTTTCAGTGCTTTCGTGCTACCCTCCTGTTTTAGTGATTTATAGGCTTTCTTTTTGTCATTTATTGCTTTCTTTACAGTTCTATTTATCCACATTGGTTTCTTTTTGTTCCTTAACCTTTTATTCCCATACGGTATGTACCTCTCACAATGAGATTTTAGGATGTTTTTAAAGATATCCCATTTTGTGGCTGTATTTTTATTTTTGAGGACTTTGTCCCAGTTAGTTAGGCCTATGGCCTCTCTTAGTTGGCTAAATTTAGCTTTTTTGAAGTTTGGTATTTTTGTTCCTCCCTGTAGAAACGCTCTTTTGAATGATAATTAGAAGGTTATTACTTTATGGTCACTATTTCCCAGGTGTCCACTAACCTGCACGTCTGTTGTTCTGTCAGGTCTGTTGGTTAATACTAAGTCCAGTATGGCCGTCCCTCTAGTCGGGTCCTGAACCAGTTAGGAGAGGTAATTGTCTTTGGTTATTGCCAAGAACCTGTTTCCCTTATGAGATATACAAGTTTCAGTTTCCCAGTCTATATCTGGGTAGTTGAAGTCCCCCATAATAACCACCTCATTATGATTTGCCGCCTCGTCTATCTCGTTTAGTAGTAGATTTTCTGTGGACTCTGGTATATTTGGTGGTTTATATTAAACTCCTATTAGTAATTTTATTGTTGATTTTAGCTCCATGTATCTCTACCCACAGTGACTCCACATGTTCATGTCCCTCACTTATATCTTCATGGAGTGTGGGCTTTAGACAAGACTTTACATAAAGGCAAACCCCTCCCCCTCTACGGTTTTGACGATCCTTTCTAAACACTCTGTAACCTTGTACATTAACTGCCCAGTCATAGCTATCATCCAGCCTTGTCTCAGTTATTCCCACTATGTCATAGTCCTCCTCACACATCACTAATTCCAGCTCCCCAGTTTTATTAGTCAGGCTTCTGGCATTAGTATACATACATTTGAGAGGTTTATGTATATTTTTTACCCTACACCTTTCCTTCTGAACTGTTCTAGTCCCTCCTTCCATTCCTCCCCCAGTCCCACTACCTTGCCCCCGGTCTCTATCTGCACTATCTTCCCCTCCTATAGTGTAATTTCCCTCCCCCCCAGTCCCTAGTTTAAACACTCCTCCAACCTTCCAGCCATCTTTCTCCCCAGCACAGCTGCCCCTTCCCCATTGAGGTGCAGCCCGTCCCTACGATAGAGCCTGTAGCCGATAGAGAAGTCGGCCCTCCAGGAACCCAAACCCCTCCTTCCTACACCAGTTCTTGAGCCACTTGTTAATCTCCCTAATCTCCCACTGCCTTTCTTGTGTGGCTCGTGGTACAGGCAGTATTTCGGAAAATACTACCTTTGAGGTCCTTGCCCTAAGCTTTTGACCTAAATCCCTGCAATCATTTTTAAGGACTCTCCACCTACCTCTAACTTTGTCATTGTTTCCGATATGGACCATGACCGCTCAATCTTCTCCATCCCCTCCAAGTAATCTGTCAACCCGATCCGCGATGTGTCGAACTCTAGCGCCAGGAAGACAGCACACTGTTCGGCGATCACAGTCTTTGTGACAGATGTCCCTATTTGTTCCCCTAATAATGGAGTCTCCCACTACCAGCACCTGTCTGGCCTGTCCTGCTCTCCTGGTTCCCTGCTTACTGGAGCTGACATTCCCCTGACTGGCAGAGGAAGTGTCTGGCTGCAGCAGTGCCGTCCCTGGACTGACATCCCCCTCATCTGCCAAATGTGCAAACTTGTTGGGGTGTGTCAGATCAGGGCTAGCCTCCCTGGCACTCTTCCCCCTACCCCGCTTTCTAACTGTTATAAAAAAAGAAATAAAAAATCCTGGTTTTCTAAATTTGAATCTCTCTGCTTTTAAGACAAATAGTGATACCTAATAAAATACTCATTAATTAACATTCACCATATGTCTATTATTTTGGCATCATTTTGGTAATGTAATTTTATTTTTTTTAGGACGTAAAAAGGTTTAGAATTTTAGAAGCAATTTTTAAGAAAATTTCTAAAATCAATTTTTTTTTAAGGTTCAGTTCTGAAGTCATTTTAAGGATCTCACATAATAGAAACCACCCATAAATACCCCATTTTAGAAACTACACCCCTCAAACTATTCAAAACTGGTTTTAGAAGTGTTGTTAATCCTTTAAGTATTCCACAGTAATTAAAGCAAAATCAAAAGGTGAAAGTTCAAAATGTCAAATTTTTTGCAGATTTCCCATTTTAATAATTTTTTTCCTGTAACATATCAAGGGCTAACAAGAAAACAAACCTCAAAATTTATTACCCTGATTCTGCAGCTTACAGAACCACCCCATATGTGGTCATATACCACTGTATGGGCACACGGCAGGGTGCAGAAGGCAAGGAGCGCGATATGATTTGTGTATCACTTGAAGAGTAGAGATGTCCCGAACTATTCGCCGGTGAACATCGCTTGTTCGCGTTCGCTGCGGCGGGCGAACATATGCGATGTTCGGTCCTCCCCTATATGTCATCATTGAGCAAACTTTGACCTTGTACCTCACAGTCAGCAGACACATTCCTGCCAATCAGCAGCATACCCTCCCACATCCTATCAAGAAGCAAGGACAGCATCCATCTTAGATTCATTCGGAAGCTGCAGTGTTAATGAGAGCAATAGGGATTTAATAGATTTAATAGGGAAATCGATAGCTAGGCCAGTGTATTCAGTGTCCACTCCAGTCCTCAAAGAGGCATCTGATCTGCTGTAAGGACAGCGTCCTGACAGCACCCCAAAAAGCCCTTTTTAGGGCTAGTAAATCAGTCTGCTTTTTTTTTCTTTTTTTCTCTATAATATAATTGCAGTTGCCTGCCAGCGTGTGTGTCAGGCCCACAGAATGTACTGTGCTCACTACTGCCAGTGCCCAGTGCCACCACTTATATTCTGGTGTCACAGTAGCTTGCTTTTTAAACAGCAAAACCCTTTTTTCACTGTAATATAATTGCAGTTGCCTGCCAGCGTGTGTATCAGGCCCACAGCGTGTACTGTCCCCACTACTGCCAGTGCCCAGTGCCACCACTCATATCTGGTGTCACAGTAGCTTGCACGCATAGTACCACTAATCGGAAAAAAAATGACAGGCAGAGGCAGGCAATCCCGCAGGGGCCGTCGTGGTCGTGGTGCTGTGATTTCCTTTGGCCCTAGAATAATACCCAGTGTTCAGAGGCCACGTACCCTGTACTCGAAGAGGACATAGTTGACTGGCTAACACAGGACACCCAATCTTCTACAGCTTCCGCTCGGAACCTTGACGCACCATCCTCCTCCAGCTCAGCTTCGGGCACCTCTCAAGTTACCACTCGCCCGCCTGTCGCCACCACCAACACTAGCACCACAGCTGCTTCACTTGATCTGTCAGAGGAGTTATTTACACATCAGTTAGAAGAAATGAGTGATGCGCAACCATTATTGCCAGAGGATGTAGATAACAGGGATATGTCTCAGTCAGGCAGCATTACACACATGGACGTACGGTGTGATGATGATGTTGTAACCACTGCTGCTTCCTTTGCCGAGTTGTCAAATACAAGTGAAGCGGTTGATGATGATGATGATGTGTCCATGGATGTCACGTGGGTGCCCGCTCGAAGAGAAGAACAGGGGGAAAGTTCAGATGGGGAGACAGAGAGGAGGAGGAGACAAGTTGGAAGCAGGGGGAGGTCGTCGCAAGGAGCTAGTGGCACAGTCAGACCGCATGTATCGGCACCCAGGGTCAGCCAGACAGCACGCCAATCAACGCATGCTGTTGCCACCACCAGAATGCAGTCATTGCAAAGCTCAGCAGTGTCGCATTTTTTTTTGTGTGTCTGCTTCTGATAACAGCAATGCCATTTGCAACTTGTGCCAAAAGAAACAGAGTCGTGGGAAGTCCAACACCCACCTAGGTACAACTAGAGTTGTTGCGATACCAAATTTTTGATTCGGTTTCGATACCATGAAAAAGTATTGCGATACTCGATACTATTCGATACCATGCAAAAAAAAATAAACCAAAAAAGCCACGTGCATTCCGCATGTTTAAAAATGGCGAATCGCGCAGTTTTTATAAATTTTTTTCTGTTCCGGCGTTCACCACCTAGATTTTTTTTTATATTTTAATAGTTTGGACTTTTCTGACGTGGCGATATGTAATATGTTTATTATTTATATATTTTATATATGTGAAATTGGGAAAAGGCGGTCATTTATACTTCATATTTTGGTGGGGTTTTTTTTTTTACTTTTTTTTTTTACACTTTTTATTTAATAACTATTTCCCCCCTTAGGCTACTTTCACACTAGCGTTCGGGTGTACGCTTGTGAGCTCCGTTTGAAGGGGCTCACAAGCGGCCCCGAACGCATCCGTCCAGCCCTAATGCATTCTGAGTGGATGAGGATCCGCTCAGACTGCATCAGTCTGGCAGCGTTCAGCCTCCGCTCCGCTCAGCAGGCAGACACCTGAACGCTCCTTGCAGCGTTCGGGTGTCCGCCTGGCCGTGCGGAGGCAAGCGGCCCCGAACGCATCCGTCCAGCCCTAATGCATTCTGAGTGGATGCGGATCCGCTCAGAATGCATCAGTCTGGCAGCGTTCAGCCTCCGCTCCGCTCAGCAGGCAGACACCTGAACGCTCCTTGCAGCGTTCGGGTGTCCGTCTGGCCGTGCGGAGGCAAGCGGATCCATCCAGACTTACAATGTTTACAATGGAAGTCAATGGGGACGGATCCGTTTGAAGATGACACAATATGGCTCAATCTTCAAACGGATCCGTCCCCCATTGACTTTCAATGTAAAAGTCTGGACGGATCCGTTCAGGCTACTTTCACAGTTAGAATTTTTTTTACAATATAATGCAGACGGATCCGTTCTGAACGGATCCACCATCTGCATTATATGAGCGGATCCGTCTCAGACGAATCCGTTCTGAACGCAAGTGTGAAAGTAGCCTTAGGGGCTAGAACCTGGGATCTTTTATCCCTTGTCCTATTCAGCTCTATCAGGGTGAATAGGACTTCACACTGTCCCTGCTGCTCTGTGCCTTGTGCACACAGCATCAGGGATGTTACCATGGCAACCAGGGCTTCTGTAGTGTCCTGGCTGCCATGGTAACTGATCGGAGCCCCAGGCTTACACAGCTGGGGCTCCGATCAGAAGCTGCCACTGCACCACCAATGAGGGGGAGGGGAGAGGTCCCTGTGGCCACTGCCACCAATGATTTTAATACTGGGGGGTTGAGAGGGGCCGGCGCACTGTGCCACCAATGATTTTAATGGGATGGGGGGTTGAGGGGCACACTGAACCACCAATGATAAATTACACCTTTATACAGGAGGAGGGTACTGGCAGATCAGCAGTTAACCCCTTAGGTGCCGCACCTGAGGGGTTAACTGCCTCTGATCGCAGCTCCCTGTCAGGGGCAGGGTGCCGGCAATGCGATTCTGCTGCCGGCACCCACCTCCTGTATTGTGTTAGACTGACTTTCACTATCAGGCCATACAGAGCGGCGCCCAGCGATGTCCCAGCACTCACCATTAGTCCTGGGCGCCGCTCCGTTCGCCCGCAGTGCCCCATTACTGTCTCCTCTCCTGCTCCACATGCTGCTGATTACTATCGGAGCGATGGGAGGAGACATCAGCTTCACTAGTTAGCGTTCCTTCTTCCTGGCTGTAGCGCTGTCCAATCGCAGCGCAGGGAGAAGGAACGCCCACTAGTGAAGCTGATGTCTCCTCCCATCGCTCCGATAGTAATGAGCAGCATGTGGAGCAGGAGAGGAGACAGTAATGGGGCACTGCGGGCGAACGGAGCGGCGCCCAGGACTAATGGTGAGTGCTGGGGCATCGCTGGGCGCCGCTCTGTGGGAAATGGGAATAGTCCTATTTGGTAGCGCAGAGCGCCCGCCCCTCCTCCGCCCCTCTATCCTCATTGGTGGCGCAGTGCGCCCGCCCCTCCTCCCCCCCTCTCTTCTCATTGGTGGCAGCGGCAGCAGCACAGGGGGGAGGGAGGACAGCTTCCTTCTCCCCGTGCTGCTGAGAGAACATGAGCGCGCCGATAGCAGCGCGCTCATGTTCAGAGATACTAGGCTGCGCAGAAGCGCAGCCCAGTATTGAAAAAACGGAAATCCCGGTATCGTATCGATACCGGGACAAAAGTATCGATTGGGTATCGAAATTTCGATACCCGCAACAACCCTAGGTACAACTGCTTTGCGAAGGCACATGATCTCGCATCACAAACGCCTATGTATGGGATCAACACATGATGACGAGTACAAGCAGCACACAAATTCAAAGCCACCATCTTCCTCCTGGTCCAGCATCTTCAGCCAGGTCAACCACTTCTGTCCTCCTTGCCCCCTCTCAGCCACCCGCCACTCCACCTCTCGCCTTGAGCAGTTCCTGCTCATCTGCCCACAGTCAGGTGTCTGTCAAGGACATGTTTGAGCGTAAGAAGCCAATGTCACAGAGTCACCCCCTTGCCCGACGTCTGACAGCTGGCTTGTCGGAACTCTTAGCCTGCCAGCTTTTACCATACAAGCTGGTGGAGTCTGAGGCCTTCAAAAAATTTGTAGCTACTGGGACACCGCAGTGGAAGGTACCCGGACTAATTTTTTTTTTCTCACAAAAGGCAATCTCCAACCTGTACTCTATTGTCAGTCATGGCATGTCTGGCACACAGTGTTGGGGCAAGGGTCCATCTGACCACTGATACCTGGTCTGCAAAGCACGGTCAGGGGCAGGTATATCACGTACACTGCGCATTGGGTAAACCTGCTGACGGCTCCCAAGCATGGAATGCGTGGCTCTGCAGAGGAGTTGGTGACACTGCCGCGACTTGCAGGCAGGCCTGATGCCAACTCCTCTACTCCTCCTACTCCATCCGCTAACCTCCTCGGCTGAGTCCTCTTCTGCTGCTGTGTCTTGCTCCACATCAACCGCACACCCCCAGCTCCCCAGGAGCTATTCCACATCCTGGATACGATAGTGTCACACCGTCTTGGGGTTGACTTGCCTGAAAGCAGAGAGTCACACCGGGGACCAGCACTCCTGTCCGCCCTGAACGCACAGGTGGATCAGTGGCTGACTCCGCACCAACTGGAGATCGGCAAAGTGGTGTGTGACAACGGTAGCAATTTGTTGGCGGCATTGAATTTGGGCAAGTTGACACATGTGCCGTGCATGGCACATGTGTTGAATCTGATCGTACAACGCTTTGTGCATAAGTATCCAGGCTTACAGGACGTCCTCAAGCAGGCCAGGAAGGTGTGTGGCCATTTCAGGCATTCCTACACCTCCATGGCGCACTTTTCAGATATTCAGCGGCGAAACAACATGCCAGTGAGGCGCTTGATTCGCGACAGCCCGACACGTTGGAATTCAACACTCCTAATGTTCGACCGCCTGCTCCAACAAGAAAAAGCCGTCAACGAGTATTTGTATGACCGGGGTACTAGGACAGCCTCTGCAGAGCTGGGCATTTTTTTGCCACGTTACTGGACGCTCATGCGTCCTTTTGAGGAGGTGACAAACGTAGTCGGTCGCACCGAAGGCACCATCAGTGACATCATCCCATTGGTTTTCTTCCTGGAGCGTGCCCGGCGAAGAGTGCTGGATCAGGCCGTAGATGAGCGTGAAGAGGAAGAGTTGTGGTCACCATCACCACCAGAAACAGCCTTATCAGCATTGCTTGCTGGACCTGCCGCAACGCTGGAAGAGGAGTCTGAGGAGGAATGTGGCTTTGAAGAGGAGGAAGACCAACCACAGCAGGCATCCCAGGGTGCTCGTTGTCACCTATCTGGTACCCGTGGTGTTGTACGTGGCTGGGGGGGGAGAACAGACCTTCAGTGAGGACGAGGAACGGGACATGAGTAGCTCGGCATCCAACCTTGTGAAAATGGGGTCTTTCATGCTGTCATGCCTGTTGAGGGACCCTCGTATAAAAAGTCTGAAGGAGAACGACCTGTACTGGGTGGCCACGCTACTAGACCCCCGGTATAAGCAGAAAGTGGCTGAAATGTTACCGAATTACCGGAAGTCGGAAAGGATACAGTAGTTCCAAAACAAGTTAAAAAGTATGCTTTACACAGCGTATAAGGGTGATGTCACAGCACAACGGGAATCTAACAGGGGAAGAGGTGAAAGTAATCCTCCTCCTACCACAACCACGCCGGCAAGGACAGGACGCTTTACAGACGTGTTGTTGATGGAGGACATTCAGAGCTTTTTAATTCCTACGCATCGCCACAGCCCTTCGGGGTCCACCCTCAGAGAACGACTCGACCGACAGGTAGCAGACTACCTCGCCTTAACTGCAGATATCGACACTCTGAGGAGCGATGAACCCCTTGACTACTGGGTGTGCAGGCTTGACCTGTGGCCTGAGCTATCCCAATTTGCGATAGAACTTCTGGCCTGCCCCGCTTCAAGTGTCCTGTCAGAAAGGACCTTCAGTGCAGCATTAGGTATTGTCACTGAGAAGAGAAGTCGCCTAGGTCAAAAAAGTCATCTTTATTCAGATGAATGAGGCATGGATCCCGAAGGGACTGACAGTGGGCGATACATTTGACTAAAAAAGGCCTGGTGATGAGATGAGATGCCTTGGGCTAAAAATGGTCCACACGCTGCTGTATTTTATCTCTGCATGCCAGATGACTTGCGTGACTTCTCCGCCCCCAACTTGGGTTCAAGCTGCAATGTTTTAGTGCACTTTCTACTTGGAAAACATCAATTTTTGCTACAGCAGCGGCTGCAACAATACCACATTTTTCAGGCATGTGTAAATGCCTAATTTTTCTGGCCTCTGGTGCTGCACTGTGGCTGCAAAAACAAAACAAATAAAAAGGCACATACATGTCAATTCCCCTTCGTGATCGTTACCTTGTTGTGGTGAAGGTGCTTGCGTATTACAATGAAGCGATCACCTCTATGAGTGTGTTGGTAATGGCAATGTTGGCACACCCCAGATGATAAGGTCATTGCTTCATTGTGAACAGACCAAAAGCGATCGGCTGGATAATTTTGCATAGAAAAAAACATTAATTTTCTTTGTGATCATCTAAGGTGAAATGAATGAACTGGTCCCTTACTGGGGATCAAAGGGAATAAAACTTAACATTTAATGGTAATAAAATTAGAATAAATGGCACAAAAAAGGATACAAAAAAATAGACAAGCCCAGAAGGGCCAAAGACAATTGCACGAATATGCACCAGTGTAAGTATGGAAAGTTCTCACCCGGATGGTTGATAGACGGACAGGTCTGTGTGGATGGAACCTGGTTGGTGATGCCACAGGGAAGAAGTCCGGTTCTTGGAGGGTGCTGGTCACTGGAGCCCGTGCATTAAGGATGGTACCAAAATATGCTAGACGGTAGGTAAGGTCGGGAGTATTAGTCCCTAGTGTGTTCCTAGTAAGGGGGAAGGGGGCTAGTAGACCCTACCTACCTATACGGAGTACTTGCTCCGCAAGGAGCGACCGCGTCCGGATACCTAACCCTGGTACGGGCCGGTGTCCCTATTAAACCCTAGAGATGTCCCGACGTGTCACGTTTCCGTTAGAAAAACTCATCAGGGGACGTAAAAAGTACAGGGTAACAGGCAAAATGGTGCCTGAAAAATGAGCAATATTGGCAGCTAGACCAGCTAAGGGTGCTAGCTACAAGTGTGGGAGCTGAGTCGGTCAGCCAGGGTAATGGCTAGTAGACGCTATAGAACGGTCCAGTGGGGCCTATTCAAGCTCCAGGTACGGTGGCCCAAGTCAGAGGGTTTGAGGTCAGGGGCTGTCGGCACTGCTTACCTCAAATGTGCCGTTTAAATGAAGACGAGCGCAGCGCGCTCATTACCGAGGCACGCCCCCCCAATTGTCACGTGGAGACCGGTAAGGCTGCGTCCCGTGAACATGTGTCCTGCATGTCGTGGAACGCAGCGTCGGACGGCGCGTGCGTTCCACAAGCCACCACAGGGGCCGCACAGATGGAGCTGTGTGCAGCGCCGAGGGCGGAGACAGGTGGAGCGCAAGCGTCAGACGCCGACGCCGAGGAGGCACGCAGGAGAGTAGGAGGGGCGAGAAAGTGGGAGCCTGGGGGCGGGCTGGTTGCCTGGCAACTAGACGCCGCATTGAGACATACGGGGAGCAAGTTGCTGCAATAAGTTGCTGCCAGCGTGTCAGCGGTCTCAGGGATGAAGCAAAAACATTTTTGCTAATTACATCAGAGCTTCTTAGGGAGGATAAACATAAGCAACTGAGCCCAGCTGCTATGACAGGAGGCCGGCGGTGAGGCCAGGAGGTACAAGGGACATGAAGTATAACGATTAGGTACAATCGATTTAAATAAATTAATTTAGATTAAATTAAATCCAGAAGTAATGGGACAAGATAGTGTCATCAGATGGTCACAAAAAACAGCTAAAGTTGAGCTGTTCATTAAGCTCCAACGGTGTCATGGATTTAAGATAATAGATCCAGCGGAGTTCCCGCTGAAGGATCGCCCGGTCCCAATCACCTCCACGGCGTGGAGGGACGACTCGGTCAATGCCCATGAAGGACACATAGGCAGTGCCGTTATGATGAGTGCGGATGTGATTGGCTATTGGTGTGTCCTTGCTCTTGGATATGTCATTGAGGTGTTCACCCACCCGCCTGCGAAACTCTCGGATAGTCTTACCGACATATTCTTTACCGCATTCGCAGGCGAGGCGGTAAATCACCCCCCGGGTCCTGCAATTGATGAAGTGGTTAATGGTGTAGACCTTACCGGTGTTGTTACTACGGAAGATCCTACCTGTTTGCAAATGGCTGCATGCAATGCACCCACTACATCTGTAGCAGCCTTTGATGTTTGACTGCAACCATGCAGTACCCGAGGGTACAGGCGGTATAAATTCGCTTGAGACCTACCTGTCGCGGAGGTTACGACCCCTGCGATAAGTGATGGTAGGATGTGGTCCCAAGACCTCTCTGAGGTCTGGATCCATCATGAGGACACCCCAATTTTTGCATAGAATATTACGAACTTCGGGTGCTGCACGGTCAAAAGTGCTAATCAGGCGGATGAGATTCCCCGTCTGTTCCTGGTGAGGTTTAGCTGTTTTTTGTGACCATCTGATGACACTATCTTGTCCCATTACTTCTGGATTTAATTTAATCTAAATTAATTTATTTAAATAGATTGTACCTAATCGTTATACTTCATATCCCTTGTACCTCCTGGCCTCACCGCCGGCCTCCTGTCATAGCAGCTGGGCTCAGTTGCTTATGTTTATCCTCCCTAAGAAGCTCTGATGTAATTAGCAAAAATGTTTTTGCTTCATCCCTGAGACCGCTGACACGCTGGCCTCTTATTGCAGCAACTTGCTCCCCGTATGTCTCAATGCGGCGTCTAGTTGCCAGGCAGCCAGCCCGCCCCCAGGCTCCCGCTTTCTCGCCCCTCCTACTCTCCTGCATGCCTCCTCGGCGTCTGACGCTTGCGCTCCACCTGTCTCCGCCCTCGGCGCTGCACACAGCTCCATCTGTGCGGCCCCTGTGGTGGCTTGTGGAACGCACGCGCCGTCCGACGCTGCGTTCCACGGCATGCAGGACACATGTTCACGGGACGCAGCCTTACCGGTCTCCACGTGACAATTGGGGGGGGGCGTGCCACGGTAATGAGCGCGCTGCGCTCGTCTTCATTTAAACGGCACATTTGAGGTAAGCAGTGCCGACAGCCCCTGACCTCATACCCTCTGACTTGGGAGGATTTTTTGTTGTCCGGTCCCACTGGCCTGGCCACCGTACCTGGAGCTTGAATAGGCCCCACTGGACCGTTCTATAGCGTCTACTAGCCATTACCCTGGCTCACCGACTCAGCTCACACACTTGTAGCTAGCCCCCTTAGCTGGTCTAGCTGCCAATATTGCTCATTTTTCAGGCACCATTTTGCCTGTTACCCTGTACTTTTTACGTCCCCTGATGAGTTTTTCTAACGGAAACGTGACACGTCGGGACATCTCTAGGGTTTAATAGGGACACCGGCCCGTACCAGGGTTAGGTATCCGGACGGGGTCGCTCCTTGCGGAGCAAGTACTCAGTATAGGTAGGTAGGGTCTACTAGCCCCCTTCCCCCTTACTAGGGACACACTAGGGACTAATACTCCCGACCTTACCTACCGTCTAGCATATTTTGGTACCATCCTTAATGCACGTGCTCCAGTGACCAGCACCCTCCAAGAACCGGACTTCTTCCCTGTGGCATCACCAACCAGGTTCCATCCACACAGACCTGTCCGTCTATCAACCATCCGGGTGAGAACTTTCCATACTTACACTGGTGCATATTCGTGCAATTGTCTTTGGCCCTTCTGGGCTTGTCTATTTTTTTGTATCCTTTTTTGTGCCATTTATTCTCATTTTATTACCATTAAATGTTAAGTTTTATTCCCTTTGATCCCCAGTAAGGGACCAGTTCATTAATTTCATACAATTTGGGATTATTTGGTCAAGGCTCTAAGCTAGACCTGTGCACTTTTGTGTATCATCTAAGGTGATCATTAAAGCCTACTAGGCCAACTATGGGCCCACACTGCAGAATCATTGTTTTCTGGGTCACTTAACTGTCACTGAACTACCTCAGCACGACCATAGGCTTTGAAAAACCGCCATCGCCTGCAATCTTCCAAACGTGCGCACGAGCACAGTCATCATTCACTACACCAAGATTGATGCATAGAGGAATACATTTATGTCATGAGTGTGTCAACTATTGACAACTCTTTACGGTTGTCTAAAATCTATTCGATACACGTCCCCTGATAGGGGACGTAACAGGGATTAAACTGATAGGAATAGTACTACTTAACATACCACTCATATAGGGTAGCACAGTACTTTGCACGGCGCACGCGCAGTGCCCCAAATTGGAAGTAAGAGGACCGACCAAGCATCTTTTTCCATCTCCCGTTTCCTAAAATCTATTCCATACACCGGCCCCTGATAGGGGACAAAACAGAGATTAAACTGGTAAGAACAGATTTATTTAATAAAAAAAAAAAAAGAAGGAGGACAGCCTTTGCGGTATTTTTTGGCCGCGTTACTGAACGCTCATGCACAATGGCTGTAGGCTCATGCGTCCTTTTGCGGAGGTGACAAACCTGGTCAGTCAAACCTAAGGCAACATCATCCCACATGCGTTTTTTCTGGAGCGTGCCCTGCGAAGAGTGCTGGATCAGGCCGTAAATGAGCATGAAGAGTTGTGGTCACCATCACCAGCAGAAGCAGCCTTGTCGTCGTCGATTGCTGGATCTGCGGCAATCGACGACGACAAACGCAGAGAGAGGAGTCTAAAGAAGAGGAGTCAGAGGAGGAAGGTGGCTTTGAGGAGGTGGAAGACCAACCACAGCAGGCGTCCCAGGGGGCTTGTTGTCACCTTTCGGGGACCCTTGGTGTTGTACGTGGCTGGGTGGAGGAAGAGACCTTCAATGACGTCAGTGAGGACAAGGAACGGGACATGGCTAGCTTGGTATCCAACCTTGTGCAAATGGGGAGTTTGCGGTTGTGCAAATGGACTGTTTGAGGTTGTTTGCGGTGCGTTAAACGGGGAGTTTGGTCTGTCATAGTTTGGTCTGTCATTGTGAAGCGGGCGTAACTCTTACACTACCTGATCGATACAACATCATACCTGATGTTTTAAAGCATGTTATTCCAAACAATTTAGGAATGTTAAGTGATTTATGCCCTTTATGGATTAAACCCTGACTCTGCGTCAACTACGCAATTTTCCATGGGAGTTTTGCCATGGATCCCCCTCCGGCATGCCACAGTCCAGGTGTTAGGCTGGTTTCACACGGGCGTGACGGATTTGATCCGGATGCGTTCAGGGTGCGTTCAGTGAAAATGCTGCGATTTTGGCACTAAAACAAGTCAGTTTTGTCTGCGATTGCGTTTAGTTGTTCAGTTTTTTCCGCGCTGGTGCAATGCGTTTTGATGCGTTTTTCACGCGCGTGATGAAAAACTGAATGTTTACAAACAACGTCTCTTAGCAACCATCAGTGAAAAACGCATTGCACCCGCACTTGCTTGCGGATGCAATGCGTTTTTCACTCAGCCCCATTCACTTCTATGGGGCCTGTCCTGCGTTACAAACGCAGAATATAGAACATGCTGCGATTTCAAAGCATTGCAGAAGTAATGCGTGAAAAAAAACGCTCATGTACACAGCCCCATTGAAATGAATGGGTCAGGATTCAGTGCGGGTGCTATGCGTTCACGTCACGCACTGCACCCGCGCGGAAATCACGCTCGTGTGAAAGGGACCTTAGTCCCCTTGAAACAACTTTTCCATCACTATTGTGGCCAGAAAGAGTCCCTGTGGGTTTTAAAATTTGCCTGCCTATTGAAGTCTATGGCGGTTCACCAACATTCGCGTTTGCAAAATTTTATGTTCGCGACATCTCTATTCAAGAGATGCTGAGGTATCCCCACAGTGAAAACCCTCAAAAAGTGACAACATTTTGTAAACTACACCACTCAAGGAATTTTTAAGGGATGTAGCGAGCACTTTGAGCCAACAGGCGTTTCATAGAATTTATAACTGTTGGCAGTGAAAATGAAAAATTTTACAAGAAAATGGTGCTTTCGGCTCAAACTTTATTTTTCACAAATGATATCAGGAGAATATCCCCCCCTCAATTTGCTACCCATTTTCTCCTGAATACAGTAACACCCCAATTGTGGTCGTAAACTTTTATTTGGGGATACGCCAGGGCTCAGATGGAAAGCAGCGGCATCTGGATTTTCTAACATGGAATTTCCTGTCATGGTTTTTAAGAGCGATGACTTTTTAATCTTTATGTTGACTGAGCTGCGTGTGGGCTTATTTTTTGCGGGACAAACTGCTGTTTTTATTGGCAACATTTTAGGGTACATTTGGCTTTCTGGTAGCTTTTTATCTAATTTTTTTGGAGGTGTAATTTTTCTATATTTTTTACGTTTTACACAATAAGAACATTTTTAGAAAAACAAATAATGTTTTTGTGTTGCCATTTTCATAGAGCCATATTTTAAAAAACTTCTGGCTATGGTCTTGTGTGAGGGCTTGTTTTTTCGCTGGATGAGGTAACGTTTTTATTGCTATCATTTTGGGCTACATACAACTTTTTGTTTGATTAATATTATGTTTTTTGGGAGATGAGGTGATAAAAAAAAAAAAAAGTAGTTTTGACGTAATTTTAGTTTTGTTTATGCCGTTCATTTGATGGGGTAGATCATGTGATATTTTGTAAAGCCAGTTGTTACAGACGCGGCAATACCAAATATGTCTATTTTTTTTTTTTTTTTTTTACGTTTTACACAATAAGAGCATTTTTAGAAAAAACTAAATCATGTTTTTGTGTTGCAATTTTCTTAGAGCAATATTATTTTTTCATTTTTCTGGCTATGGTCTTGTGTGTGGGCTCATTTTTATTTTTTTTTGTAAATTCTTTATTTTTGAAGAATTTTCAAATATATAGACAAAGTAACAAGACATATTCAGCTTCCATAGGAATCAAGGCAAATACGAAGCAAATTAGCTACTTGGGTGGACATTCCCCACACAAGTAGGCATATAACATGTATCAAAGGTGCAAGACAGTTTATACAGTATAGACATGTAAGCGGAGGATACCAAACTGTCCGTTTAGAAAGAGAAGCATATAAATCTATGTTCAATGATATATGGGTACATCATGTGCCTAGACCCTGAGATTTGATAAAACTGTCAAAAACAGTAACAACAACACTAACATACATCAATAGTCGGACGTGTCCTTTGGGATATCTGAAGGTCTGGGAAAGCAAGTGATATGTATCTACCGAAGTGTGTGAGAGATGAAAGCAACCTACAATATGCTCAGGTAACATTGGATAGAAATAACGTGTTCTAGTAAATGGGTGAGAAAAGTCTGGCCTGAGGAAAGGAAAACTAAGATTCCATTCCAACATGGCCTATCGAGGTCAAGTCAATCGAGGATGTATAAGAGGGCTAGAAGATATATCTCACGGTGTTGGTATGTCAAGCCTAATTACCAAGGAAAGAGCTGTGAAAATTTAACCATGGTTGCCATGTCTTTAGGAAGGACAATCTATTACCCTTTTCCCAACTCACCAGTTCTTCCATAAGGCATATTTGATGGGTTTTCTCCACCCATTCTTTTATGGTAGGAGGGTCTGAGTTCCGCCACTTGATGGGAATAATATACTTAGCTGCAGTTATCATGTGTGTGGCTAAACTCCTAGGGGAGGGCTGAAATTCACCCTGAGGAAGCCAAAGCAGGATAAGAGCAGGAGTTAATGAGATCTTAGAACCACAGACTTTATTGATGGTTCGTTCTATTTCAGACCAAAAGTCTGAGATTATTCTACAGGACCACCAAATGTGGGAGATGGAGCCTTCATCCTCTAAGCATCTCCAGCACCTGTCTGATGGAGAGAGATGTGCTCTATGCAGAAAAACAGGGGTCTTATACCACCTAGATAAAATTTTGAATGAGTTCTCTTGGATGCGAACACATCTCGAAAAACCATGTGAGTTTTTCAGGATCGTCCCAACGTCTTCATCAGAGAGGGTAATCTGAAGCTCCCTTTCCCACGCTCTTAAATAAAAAGGTCTCTCTGTAGACATATCCAGTAACAGTTGAGAGTATATCTTAGATAGGGTTTTAGGGGGGGAGGACGGCAATATAGCGTAGTTTTCAAGCCAAGTAGGGTCCTTAATCGAGTTTTCACCCAACTTCTTATACTTTTTGCAACATAATTCAAGATCTAATTCTACCAATCTAGACCACAAATGTCTGGGCACTAGGGTCTGGGCTTTAGTTAGAAATTCCGAGAGGTCTTTGGTCCCAGTCAGGTCAGAAATCTTAAGTCCATCTAGATGTAACCAAGCTCTATGAAAGTCTTTCTTCTCCTTATTAAGGAAAAACGGAAGGACGGATCGAGGGGCTACAGGGGAGAGTTTGTTGGTAGACATTGACAGAGCCTTGGTCCTTCCACAGACCTGGAACATACAGCGAGTTAGGGCGCTAAGGGGGGGTTTATCTTTTCTAGCCGGTGTGTGTACCCATAAACGGTGTAAGGCTATGTCACCCAGAAGAGCCTTTTCAAGGCCAACATGTAAGGCTTTGTTATGTGGTCTGGACAATTCAACCCACCTTTCCAGCTGGATAGCGTGTAGGTATGTTTTTAAATCTGGCAGGGAAAGACCTCCTTTGTTGTGTTTCCTAACAAGGAGAGAGTGAGCCAGTCTAGGCTTCTTGTTAGACCATATAAAATTGCTAAATAAGGAACGGAATTCAGACATGAATTTATTCGACAGTGGTATTGGTAGACATCTCAGGGTGTATATAATTTGTGGTAAGGCATATGTGGACACCAGGTTTTTCCTACCCAACCACGAGAGGAAGGGAAGTTTAATGGATGCCAAGTAGGATTTAATTTTGCTGAATAGGGGTGCGTAGTTGAGCCTAAATAAATGGGAGGGATTTGCCGGGATCATTATCCCAAGGTGTTTAATAGCATCTTTTGGCCATTGGAAGGAGGTACTCGTTTGGATCTTTGAAATGTGTGTCTGCGGGGCCGTGATGTTTAGTATCTCAGATTTGTCATAGTTGACCTTGAAATTGGATATTTCTCCAAACTCTGAGAATATCCTAATTACTTCCGGAACTGCCACCCTAGGATTCGTTAAGAGAGGAAGCAGGTCATCCGCAAAAGCTGCTAGTGAGTGAGTGCTGTCTCCTACCTGCAACCCTCTTATGGACTCCGAAGTCCTTAATTTACATAGCAGCAGCTCCAGGGTTAATATAAATAATGCTGGAGAGAGAGGACAGCCCTGCCGCGTCCCGTTGGAGATTATAAACGGTGGGGATAATGTACCATTTACCAGCACTCTTGCTGAGGGGTGTGAGTAAAGCGAGAAAACGGCCGAAATGAACAAGGGCGGGAAGTCAAAGTGACGTAACGCTCTTTCCATGTAAGCCCAATTGACCCTGTCAAACGCTTTTTCAGCATCTGTTCCTAACAGGGTCAATGGGACTTTGTGTTGTTTAGCGTAATAAATGGCATGTAGAACCCTACTCACGTTATGTTTGCCTTCTCGGCCTTTAACAAAACCCACTTGCTCCTCCCCTATGAGCCTAGGCAGTAGTTTAGCTAATCTGTGGCTTAGAAGCTTAGCCCAAATTTTAACGTCAACGTTGAGCAGGGATATTGGTCGGTAGCTACTACACTTGGTGAGGTCTTTTCCCTCTTTGGGAATAACCGTTATGTGAGCTATTAATGATTGAGGAGGGAGGGACTTTCCATTTAGGAGGGAGTTACATAAATTTACTAGTTGTGGGGCAAGAGTGCTTTTAAATTTTTTATAATAAATCATGGGTAGGCCGTCAGGTCCAGGGCATTTCCCTGAGGGGATGCTCGCCAAAATATCCATTATTTCTTTTACCGTCACAGGGGAAAGCAACATATCTTTTTCTTCAGTCGCTAGAGTTGGGACCCTTATTTCTTCCAGGAAAGAATCTATTTTGCGCTGTATACGGATAGGATCATCGGATTTAAGGTTGTATAAGTCCGAATAGAACCTAGCAAACTCTTCCGCTATGGCAGGAGTGTTGGTTAGTTGAGGGCCCTTCTCGGGTTTGATACTAGAAATGAAAGCTCTATCTCTTTGACCCTTGATCATCTGAGTAAGAAGTTTAGAACCTCTGTCTCCATGAACATAAAACTTATACTTAGCTGATCTGAGGGCTTTGGCCGATTTTATGTTTAACAGATCTTTCAGTTGGCATCTCAGCTTTACAATGTCATTATAGTGGGTGTCTGAGGGGTTCCCTTTGTTAATAGTTAATAGAATTGAATCAATCTTAAGCGCCCTTTGCTTACGCACCCAGGATCCCAGGGAAATGAGTTCACCCCTGATGTAAGCCTTGTGGGCCTCCCATATCATAGCCATATCAATAGTGGGAGAACTATTAATTTCAAAAAAGGACTAAAGCTTCTCTTCCAACTTACGCCTATCATTTTCGTTTTCTAACAGGGTTTCATTCAGTCTCCAGGACCAATCTTTAGGGGGTAGACCTTTCAACCGTATCACCAGAGAGACAGGGGCGTGATCTGAGACAGTGATCTGTCCTATAGTGGAAGACTCAATCTTATCTAGTACATGGTTAGAGACAAAAAGATAGTCCAACCTCTGATAGGTTCTATGTACGGCTGAGTAGAACGTGTAGTCCTTGTCACTAGGGTGAGACAGTCTCCAGGTGTCCGTAATTTGGTGGGCAGCTAAAGCTTTAAGCAGTGAACGGGTTTGTGTAGTGGAGTGTTTAGGTACCTTAGAGGTAGAGTCCAAAGGGTGATCAAGAGTCAGGTTTAGATCCCCTCCCAGTATCAGTAACCCTTCTCTGAAGTCTCGTAGTGAGCTTAGTATCTTAAGAAGCCAAGGTATTTGTCCCGTGTTAGGGGCATACACATTAGCCAAGGTCACCTTGCTACCAAATAGAGTGCCTTTTAAAAATAGGTATCTACTTTCAGGGTCGATGTATTGTACCGGAAACTGGAAGGGGGTGTTAGCTCTGAATCCTATGGAAACACCTCTAGAGGCTGATGAGTGGGAACTATGGAACCATTTCGTATAATGTTTGGTGAAAAGTTGTGGAATATGGTTATTTCTGACATGCGTCTCTTGTAGGAACAGAAGATCTGCCCTCTGCCCTGGCAGTTAGAATGGCGGCCGTATCCACATAACTGAGCAAGCCGCAAATAATATCCCGTGGCGGGGCATCCGGCGGTGGTTTAGGCCTGAGGGCCCTATGGGCTCTCTCTACAACTACCATCTTTGCCCGGTCTTGTCCGAGAAGTGCAGTGAAAATTTGGCCGACCGTGTCAGGTATATCGTCTCTCTGCACACTTTCAGGGACTCCTCTTATTCGAATGTTCTTTCTGCGGCTCCTGTTTTCCTGGTCTTCCAGGTGCAGGAAAGCCGTGTTCAATTGCTCACGGACCTCTTCAACTTTCGACTGCATTGCACGGCTGTGCTTAGTCAGGGCCGCTTGAGAGTCTTCTAGAGCCGCCACTCTGTGTCCCGTTTGTTTGATCTCCGATTTTATGGCGGAGAGTTCTCTCATGACGGGCTCAAAAGCAAGTGCCAAGGACTCCTTGAGAAAGGCTCTGGAGATGGGGATCGAGCCGAGTTCGCTGTGTGTCTCAGACACGGCGAGGGAGCCTTCATCATCAGAGTCCTCTGTGTGTGCCGAAGTGGCAGCAGCTTCCTGCGCCATCTTAGATCTTGCAGCCGGCGAGGACATCTTCTTTTTCAAGTATTTGTCCAAATCTGATTGCCATCTAGCATGCCTGGGTGTAGTAGCTATTTGCTGGTGCTGCTGTGAGGAGCTCACGGATCAAGCAGCCATTTCCTGACGCGGCTAGCTCCGCCCCCGTGTGGGCTCATTTTTGGTGGGAGGAGGTGACATTTTTATTGCTACCATTTTGGTGTACATACGACTTTTTGATCGATTAACATTATGTTTTTTGGGAGGTAAAAAAGCTGTTTTGGCTAACGTTTATTTTTTTTTACGGCATTCTTATGATGGGGTAGATCATGTGGAAGGCTGAAAAGTCAGCCTGAATTTGTGGGAGGGGCATCTTACCTTCTTAAGCTCCAGCCCCCAGCTCCTCAGGGCGCTTCTGTTCACACCTGGATAGGGAGTCGCCTGCTCTGGTACTGCATCCGTGCACGTCGTGAGTTGCTTTCATCTGGTTCGTTTCGTTTTCATACGCTGCCGTCACGTCTTCAGGAGAGGTAATTCTGTGCAAACAATGCGCCACAAGGGCCCCATCAGCCGCGGTCACATACTCCCGGCTCCCAGAGTTGGCGTGCGTCCCAGCGTGGAACGCATGCCGATACACATTTTGCCTCAAATTGCTTCTGGTTATTCCTTGGTTCCCTCCTGTGTTCCACGTGAACTAATTATTACATTCAATTCCCATTGAAATACAACTTGCATATAGTTCTGTACATTTTCACTGTGTTTTACCTTCCTCCAACTCCCCCCGAGACAGCAGGGGGGGCAGGGTCTGGCCTGCGGGTCCCCCTCTCCACTCGGCCCCCGTCCTCACCCGGCTCCGTTGCAGTCCGGCGTGCGTTCCAGCGTGGAGCGCACGCCGGAAATCCGCCGCAGGGCATAGGCCAGGTCACGTGGTCGGCGTGCGTTCCGGCTTGGAGCGCACGCCGGAATCCCTCGGCCGGGCCTGGGCCTGGTCATGTGTTCGGCGTGCGTTCCAGCTTGGAGCGCACGCCGGAGTGCTTCCGTCAGGCCTGAGCATATAGATATACATCACAAACCCTCCATAGCAGTTATCTTGTCCGCTGCCACCAGGCGGAAGCAATGGCTTTGCATTGTGGACCAGTATATCAAGACCATTTTCTTGAAATCCCCCCCCCCCCCCCTCCTCAGTGACCTTTCCATGACACTTGCTAAAAGATTTAAGCACAAACTGTTGGGCCATTTTCCTATGGATCCCTCCTCATGATTGATAGGCCATTAGCAGATGTTGTTTAAAGTAAATTCACAGTGTAGCATGATTTCACAGAAGCTTGTGTCTATGCCTGAAATCTGATCCCTGGAGTAAACATTTTTCAGCATTTTAGTGTTCCCATTAGGTCTACTGCCCCCAGGCTGGCACCCCCGTCAAACAAACCACACGCGGGAAGCAGGGGTATCTAGCCCCGGGCAACGTCGGGCCATGCCCTCAAAAGGATAAAAAAAAAAAGAAAAAAAAAGAAAAAAAAGATTCAAAGGGGAATTGGGGGGGGGGGGAAGGAAAATTTAAAGGAATTTTTTTTTTTTTTTTTGTTCAAATAAATAAAGTATACATACAATTAAATCGGTAGGTTCCAATCTCCAGCCATTTCATACGCACTCCCGCCGTGCGGCAGCGGGAGCGAGGCAGTCACCCTCGGTTCCTCATTCAGGGGGACGGCCCCCCCCCCCCAGCTGGGCTGGAAGGGACCTAGGTCAGCACGGTGAAAAAAAAAAAAAAAGGTTTCAGGTAAGGTCCAGCCGGGTGGCGGCTTTACGCACTTTACGCAAGGGGGAAATGTATGTGTGTGTGTGTGTATATATATATATATATATATGTATATTTTATTTTTTTTTTATTTTTTTTTGGGGGGGGGGGGGGGGTTTCTGTCGCACCCCAGGTCTCATTTCCCTGAATCACTCAGGTTTTACGTATTTTCCCTGAAATCACTCAGGTCATGTATTTCCCTGAATCGCTCAGGTTTGTATTTTCCTGTCTCTTTCAGGTTGACGGTATTTCCAGGGTGTATGTATTAATATTACAGGCTATAGCTACTAGACAGAGATCGTTGATCCAGGGAGTTATTCTGATTGCCTGATTGGAGTCGGGAAGGAATTTTTATTCCCCTAAAGTGAGGAAAATTGGCTTCTACCTCACAGTTTTTTTTTGCCTTCCTCTGGATCAACTTGCAGGACGATAGGCCGAACTGGATGGACAAATGTCTTTTTCGGCCTCATGTACTATGTTACTATGTATTTTCCTGATTTACTCAGGTCACGTATTTCCCTGAAATCGCTCAGGTCTTATTTCCCACAGGTTGTTCGCTTTTGCCTGAATCGGTCAGGATCCAATATATTTTGCCTGAAACGCTCAGAGGTTTTCCCGTACCATCAGGAAACTACTAAGCCGGCGTCAAGGTTTCCAATGTTTTTCAAGGTCCTACCCGCAGGTGGCTTGAACGATGTCTCCTACACCCTGGCGTTCATAGCCCACTGTCACCGCAAATCTCAGGCTGTCATTTAACACCATCGGGCAGTACCTAGCGGGGATACAGCACTGCGCCAGGCTTCATAATCCAAATGGAGGTTCCATTTCTTCAGTGCAGGCAGTCAAGGCAGCCCTTAGGGGGATCCAGAGGTGCGGGGATGCCCCTACCGCCCGTAGAAAGCCTGTCTCCGGCGAGATGTTTGGGAGACTGTCGTCCGTCCTGGATAGACATTCTTTTGGCCACTCTCCTAGTTTAATTATTAAGGCAGCCATGTATCTCGGGTTTTACGGGTTCCTCAGGCCAGGTGAGTTTACCAGCACCTCCCCTAAACGTCAGGGGTTGCAGGTGCGGTAGTTGTCCTGGGCCCATGACCATTTTTGTTCTCTGGCTCCCTTTCACGAAGGCCAATCAGCATGGGCCTCCCTCGGAGGTCAGGTTTTAAACCTCGAACGATTGGTGGCCGGTCATGGTCCTCCGTCAATTGTTAGCCCTGTTGCAAGATGCCCCCCCTAGATGGCCCGCTGCTTCCTTGGCGTGGGGGGGCCCCTGACGTCAATTCAGTTCGTGTCCTGCCTCAGGTCTCAGCCATAACCGACTGGCCATCACAAGACACTCGCTCCGAATAGGGGCCGCGTCCTCAACATCAAAAAACGAGGTCCCGGCGCACGCGATCAAATGCATGGGTCGTTGGTGCTCTTCCTGCTCCACAAGATACATACCAAATCCGAATGTAGAGATTTCCCAGGCGTTTTGTAGTCTTGCCCTCTGAGTGGATTTAAAAGCTTTTGGTCACTACTCTGCTCTCCTCGTCTATCTTTGCCCACTACTAGGCTTACCCTCGCTCCTGGCTTCCGGCACAACACAGCCAGCTAGGTCAGGGGAGGCGCTTCACCCACTTATCACAGTTAAGCCTCTTCCATAAGTGGAAGGCTGAAAAGTCAGCCTGAATTTGTGGGAGGGGCATCTTACCTTCTTAAGCTCCAGCCCCCAGCTCCTCAGGGCGCTTCTGTTCACACCCACCCACCCCCCCTGTTCTCAAACACTCCCCTTAGGGTATGCCCACTACTAGGCTTACCCTCGCTCCTGGCTTCCGGCACAACACAGCCAGCTAGGTCAGGCGAGGCGCTTCACCCACTTATCACAGTTAAGCCTCTCCCATAAATGATATATATATATTTTTTCTATTTTTTAAATGACTTAATTGGGGAGAGTTTATTTTCTTACATGTGAAACTTTTTTTTATTTTATACTTTGTGTCCCCCATAAGGTCATACAAGACCTATGGAGGACATTTAACTTCACTTTTAATTTTTTTTCCCACTATTGATTTCTCATGTCAGGCTTCTTTCACACTGGCGTTTTGGCATTCTGTTTGTGAGATCTGTTCAGGGTTCTCACAAGCGGTCCAAAACGGATCAGGTTTGCCCTAAATGCATTCTGAATGGAAAAGGATCCGCTCAGAATGCATCAGTTTGCCTCAGTTCCGTCTCCATTCCAGTTTTTGAGGCGGACACCAAAACGCTGCTTGCAGCGTTTTGGTGTCCGTCTGACGAAACTGAGCCAAACGGATTCGTCCTGGCACACAATGTAAGTCAATGGCGACGGATCCGTTTTCCATGACACAATACAAAACGGATCCGTCCTCTATTGACTTTCAATGGTGTTCAAGACGGATCCGTCTGGGCTATGTTAAAGATAATACAAACAGATCCATTCTGAACGGATGCAGAAGTTTGTATTATCTGAACGGATCCATCTGTGCAGATCCATGACGGATCCTCACCAAATGCGAGTGTGAAAGTAGCCTAAATGGGGCAGACATAATAGCCCCAGTTACAGGGGGAATACACCCCACAGAGAGGCTGTACAGTGCAGGTCTGATCGAGGTCTGTGGAAGACCCGACAGCTCCTGCACTCCCCCGTCGGTCACATGACCACCAAGCCAGGACAGGAAGTGGCACATTGCTTCCTGGCTGTATACACAGCGTTAATTCAGCACTGTGTATACAGCGATCTAGAAGGCGGGGACACCCAGGAACGGTCCCTTCCTTCTCTCTGGGGTGCCCTGCTGTCACTGACAGCGAGCCCCCTGCTCAGCAGCTGCTGTCTCTGAAAAGAAGTTCTAAAACGCCCGATCAGCGATAAACCCAACCGCCCAGGACGTTTATAGTCAATGGGCGGTCGGGAAGTGGTTAAAAGTATAATCTGAGGTCAGATACTTGGTGGGTCTGACATGGAGGTCTAATGGGGGTCTGATCTGAGGTCAGATATGGAGGGTCTGACATGTAGTCCTCATCGGAGGTCTGATGTGGGGTTCTGATATGGGGGTCTCAAATGGATATTTGGCCTGATATTGTAGGGGACTGACATAGAGGTCAAATAGGGGTCTGATCTGAGGGTATGTTGTGGAGGTCTGTTCTGAGGTGGGTATTTTTTATACTGGCGCACAATATAAGGGAGTATTCTATGTACTGGTGCACATTATTAGGTGGATTTTTTTGTATTGGCACAAATTATAAGGGAGCATTTTTATGTGCTGACACGTATTGGGGCACATCTTTCTACTGACAATATTAAAGAGAAGTATTAGTACTGGGGGGCTATGGGGAACATTATTACTAGTATGAGCACAATGGGGGCATTACTACTATTGGGGGCACTGTTTAACACTATGTACTCTGTGAGATAATTACTTCTATTGGTGGGACTTTGGGGAGCACTATTACTGTGGGGGGCACTGTGGCACAGTATCAGCTAAGCACAATTATTTTGGGGGGACATTATGTTTACACTATTAGTGTCAGGGACACTATTTGCTGGGTGCAGTTACTTTTTAGGACACTGTGTGCCAATAACTATTGAAGTGGACATGGTCTGTTTGGTACTCGTATTTTTAGGGGGACTGTTTCTGCGGTATAGTATTGGGGAGCACAGCGGACACAGTATTGAGGGTGGCAGGATGGGGTGTTGAGAATGTGGGAGGATGATGGAAAAAGTAGGAAACTAAGAGGTCTGTTTGTCAAACTCTGCAGAGACAAGAGACGGCTGAAGGAAATCATTATGGTGGTCTGGTCTGAATGGAGAACATGGGGAAAGAGAACATACACATCAGAGGAGACGTCACTGGATGTAAGAGGTATTTGGCACTATATTACCCTTTATGTTTTGTATCGCTGTATGTAATGTTTTGCAAGTATGCAAGTAAAGTAGGGTCCAAATGCCCACGGAACAGCGCCTGTGTATAGCGGATCCGCAAATGCGGTCCGCAATACAGCCACGGAGCGGACAGGTTGTGTGAAAAAGGCCTTAGGCTGAGATTTTGGAATGGGGATTACCGTTTCAATTTTTGCCTAAGGCAGCAGAAAGGCTAGGTGTACCCCTACCCCTTGCCATAAAATACTGAGGGAACGGGGGGCAAGCTGAACTCTTGCACCAGGACCCATGAACCTTTAGCTACGCTCTTGAGTGACCCAATACATCCTCACATAGATGGGCAACAATGTGAGGGACATGATGAGATTATTTACACATGGGGGTTCAAACTGATAAAACCTTGTTCTTCACATTTGAAGTAAGTGACCCCATCATGTACCTCACACATTATGATGCCAGCACATCATATAATAGTACTGATTTGGGATCAAGGATCATGTTACTTTACAAATTAGTGTACAAATCCTGGTATGGTGACATCCCTAGTCTTAGCTCCCAGAACCTCTCACCTCTCCAGTCAGCAAACAGATTATCTCTAGGGTAAGGTCCAAAATTCTTTCAGTCGTGTCCTTTCTGTCCTCATCCATCTTCAGTGAAGATACCCTGTCCTGGTCATAGACAGAACATGACATAAATAAGAAAACAGAATTCATTGAGATTTTATGCTTTTAGGTACAATGGTGTGAAAAGGTTTTGTTTTAGATTAGCAAACAAAGTTGAATATCAGACAAAGATAACCTGAGTACATACAAAAGTGCAGTTTTTAAATGAGGATTTCATTTGAGGTGGATTTAGACCGGACAATTCTCCAGCCGATTGTCAGAAAGGAAAAGTTCCTTCCCGAAAGATGTCTGCTCGCTCAGTGAAGGAGACCGCTGTATTTACAGGCAGAGATCTCCTTCACAGTATGAGGACAAGTGATGGCTATTGTGATCCCTCATCCTCATACAGATTCATGGTTTCTAAGCGGTTTACGCCACACGATCTGCCGTCCAGAAACTATGATTGGCGGTGCCTGCATGAACGGCAGGATCACTCGTTCATCAGGTGATTGGAGGGACATTTACATGGGCAGATTGTCAGGAACGACTGTTCGCAGGAACGTTTTTTCCCAATAATCTGCCTGATTCTCAGGCCGTCTAAATCCAATTAGTACCTTGGTACTAAACCAGAGTTTGGTAAAAGTTTTTTTACAGTAGAAATTAATTTATGAAGTTATTACCCTAAGGCCTTATTCGCACAGTCAGTGTTTGGTCAGTGATTTCCATCAGTGATTTTGAGCCAAAACCAAATGCGGCTCCAAAACACAGAACAGGTGCAGATCTTTCCCTTCTACCTTATGTCTGTGTAGGATCCACTCCTGGTTTTGGCTCACAATCACTGACCAAACACTGTGTGAATGAAGCCCAAGTCCCGCGAGACTTTGCGAAGTAATAACTTCAGCTCATAGGAGCCAATACATTATAATACTGTACGGAGCACTCAGAGTCTTATGAGAATCGACTTCAGATGTTTCATCTAAAGTCGATTCGCTCATCCCTAGTGGTCATGCCTGGTCCTGTCAATAAAGTGCAGCGGACATGCCACTTGCCTTCAAACTACTAGGGTAGAATGTGAGACACATGCAGTGACTCCTTCCGATAACTGGAGCGGTAGTCAGGGACCAGCCTTCCGATAACTGGAGCGTTAGTCAGGGACCAGCCTTCCGATAACTGGACCGGTAGTCAGGGACCAGCCTGCCGATAACTGGAGCGGTAGTCAGGGACCAGCCTTCCGATAACTGGAGCGGTAGTCAGGGACCAGCCTTCCGATAACTGGAGCGGTAGTCAGGGACCAGCCTTCCGATAACGGGAGCGGTAGTCAGGGACCAGCCTCCCGATAACGGGAGCGGTAGTCAGGGACCAGCCTCTCGATAAGGGGAGCGGTAGTCAGGGACCAGCCTCCCGATAACGGGAGCGGTAGTCAGGGACCAGCCTCCCGATAACGGGAGCGGTAGTACGGGACCAGCCTCCCGATAACTGGAGCGGTAGTCAGGGACCAGCCTCCCGATAACGGGAGCGGTAGTCAGGGACCAGCCTCCCGATAACTGGAGCGGTAGTCAGGGACCAGCCTCCCGATAACTGGAGCGGTAGTCAGGGACCAGCCTCCCGATAACTGCAGCGGTAGTCAGGGACCAGCCTCCCGATAACTGCAGCGGTAGTCAGGGACCAGCCTCCCGATAACTGGAGCGGTAGTCAGGGACCAGCCTCCCGATAACTGGAGCGGTAGTCAGGGACCAGCCTCCCGATAACTGGAGCGGTAGTCAGGGACCAGCCTCCCGATAACTGGAGCGGTAGTCAGGGACCAGCCTCCCGATAACTGGAGCGGTAGTCAGGGACCAGCCTCCCGATAACTGGAGCGGTAGTCAGGGACCAGCCTGTCATGGTCTTACCTTCTTGCTGTTCTCCTTCGTTTGACATGTGCTGGCGGCCATCTTGGTTTCTGGGTTTCTTGTAGCCTCCCACCCTGCGGCTTCTCCTTCCCACTGGGAGGAGCTGGATGCCTTGCTCATATATATAGGAGGTCTGTGGCTTCAGTTCCTTGCTTGGTCCTCCTGTGTTCACATGCTTCTAAGACTGCTGCTGCTTCTGGTTCCTGATCCTGGCTTCGTCTGACTACCCTGCTGGTTCCTGATCCAGGCTTCGTCTGACTACCCTGCTGGTTCCTGATCCAGGCTTCGTCTGACTACCCTTCTGGTTCCTGATCTCTGGCTTCGCAAGACCCTGCTTCGGTTTAGCCATCCGTTTGGACTTTTGCCTTACAGCTTGATTTTCAATAAAGCCTTCTTATTTCCACTTATCTCTTGTTGTACGTCTGGTTCATGGTTCCATGACATTAGGACCAAGCCATGAATTCTGACGGTACAGGGCCATCCTCGCTACCTACGCTGGTTGCCAGACTTGATCAGCAGGATCCCCTGTTGGGTCGGTTCGCTGTGGCGTTGCAAACCCTGCTTGAACGCACGGCTCATTTAGCTTCCGTTGCCGATGGGTCGGTTGTCGCTCCTGGGCCCGCTCCTACTGCCGCTCCGGTTGTTGCGCCAGAGTCTACCCCGACACCTGTTGCTGCGCCTGCGGTGTTTCGGGGTATGACCGGTTCTGCCCCCCTTCCACAGAGCTTTGGGGGAGAGCCAACTCAGTGCCGAGGTTTCCTTAACCAGGTGGGCATTTATTTCGAGTTGCTGCCACATGCCTTTCCTACTGAGAGATCAAAGGTGGGCTTCTTGATCTCGCTGCTCTCGGACAAGGCCTTGGCCTGGGCCAGCCCTTTATGGGAGAACAACAATCCGGTGGTTGCCGAGTTTTCCGGTTTTGTTGCTTCTCTTCGGAAGGTATTCGATGTGCCGGCTCGTGCTGCCTCTGCTGCGAAGCTCCTTATGTCCATCAGACAGGGTTCACGATCCGTAGCTGAATACGCCATTGAGTTTCGTACCCTGGCAGCAGAGGTGGGCTGGAATAATGAGGCTCTGGTCGCTGCTTTCTCTCATGGTCTCTCGGATGCCTTGAAGGATGAGGTTGCAGCTAAGGACCTACCAGTGGAGCTCGAGTCTCTTATTTCTTTCCTGATTTTGATTGACACCAGACTCAGGGAGAGACCTTCCTTTAAGGAGAGCCTGCGGAGGTCTTCTAACAGATTGGCGCCTACGTTTGCTGTCCCACCCGTGCCTCCCTCTCCTCCCACGCCTCCTGGGGATGACTTGTCTGGGGGTGAACCCATGCAGCTGGGGTTTGCTCGCCTGTCCGAGGGGGAGAGGGTACTCCGGAGACGCGAGGGCCGATGCATGTACTGTGGTCTCGGTGGGCATTTTCGGTTGGCATGCCCGAACCGTCCGGGAAACGCTCGCACCTGAGATCCTGTCGGGGGCAGATCTTGGGTGGAGTCTCCTCGTCCCCGGTTTCCCGTGTTGACAAACCACTGATTACTGTTGTCCTCTCCTGGGTCGGGGGCTCGGTGACGACCCAGGCGTTGGTGGACTCTGGTGCTGGTGGTTTGTTCATTGATAGTGTGTTCGCTGCCGCCAATTCCATTCCTCTGCAGCCTCGAGGTTCCCCACTGGCTCTTGAGGCGATAGACGGCAGACCCCTTCTGCCGCCACACGTGACTCAGGAGACCCTTCCAGTGGGGATGGCCATTGGTGCCGTTCACAGAGAGTCGGTCTGTCTCCAGGTTATTTCGTCTCCACACTACTCGGTGGTCTTGGGGTACCCCTGGCTCCAGAAGCATAATCCGACTTTCGATTGGAGATCGGCCGAGATCCTCTCGTGGTCACCGCAGTGTGGGGCTAGTTGCATCCATGGGCCTGTCAAGTTGCTGTGTACTTCCTCGGACTCTCTGTTGCCTCCTGAATACGAGGAGTACCGGGATGTATTCGATAAGGTGCATGCGGTTGCCCTACCTCCGCACCGCCCATACGATTGTGCCATAGAGTTACAATCTGGTGCCGTTCCTCCTCGTGGCAAAGTCTATCCACTGTCGGTAGCGGAGAATGAGGCCATGGAGAAGTACGTGAGGGAGGCGCTTTCACGCGGACACATTCGCAAATCCTCGTCCCCGGCAGGGGCTGGATTTTTCTTTGTGAAAAAGAAGGGCGGTGAGTTGAGGCCTTGCATCGATTACAGGGGTCTCAATCGCATCACGATCAAGAACGCTTACCCAATACCCTTGATTTCCGAGCTGTTCGATCGCCTCAAAGGGGCTACGGTCTTTACCAAACTCGACCTGAGGGCGGCATATAACCTGGTAAGGATCAAGGCGGGCGATGAGTGGAAGACCGCGTTTAACACCAGGACCGGTCATTATGAATCCTTGGTTATGCCCTTTGGGTTGTGCAATGCGCCCGCAGTCTTCCAGGAATTCATCAACGATGTTTTCCGTGACCTGTTGCAGCAGTGTGTGGTGGTCTATTTGGATGACATCTTGGTATATTCTGAATCCATGGAGGCCCACATTCTGGATGTCAGACGAGTGTTGCAACGGTTACGAGAGAACAAGCTGTTCGGTAAGCTTGAGAAATGCGAATTTCACCGATCCCAGGTAACCTTCTTAGGTTACATCATTTCCGCTGAGGGGTTCTCCATGGATCCTGAGAAGGTTTCGGCTGTCTTACAGTGGCCCCAGCCCAGTGGTCTTCGTGCCCTGCAGCGCTTTTTGGGCTTCGCCAATTATTATCGGAAGTTCATCAGGGACTTTTCCATGCTAGCCAAGCCTCTCACGGATCTGACCAGGAAGGGCAGTAATCCACAGGTCTGGCCGCTCGAGGCCATCCGAGCTTTTGAGGCTCTAAAGTCCGCCTTTGTGTCGGCTCCGATTCTGTCGCATCCCAACCCTGGGTTGCCTTTTGTCCTCGAGGTGGACGCGTCTGAGACGGGAGTAGGCGCCCTTCTGTCTCAGCATAGAACACCAGAGGGTCCTCTGCTTCCTTGTGGGTTTTACTCCCGGAAACTGTCTTCCGCGGAGTGCAACTATCAGATTGGTGACAGGGAGTTATTGGCCATCGTGCAGGCCCTTAAAGAATGGAGGCACTTGCTCGAGGGCTCGGTGGTTCCGGTTCTCATCCTGACGGACCACAAGAATCTGACCTACCTCTCTGAGGCCAAGAGATTGACACCACGTCAGGCCAGATGGGCTCTGTTCTTGTCACGTTTTAATTACGTGGTCTCCTACCTACCCGGTTCCAAGAACATCAGAGCGGATGCCTTATCACGGCAGTACTCCGAGCTGTCCGGGGAGGAGTCGATTCCGACTTCGGTCATACCTCCGAATCAGATCCTGGCCGCCATTCGCACCAGCCTGACCTCTCCCCTGGGTGAGCAGATTTTGGCGGCTCAATCTGGTGCTCCCTCTGGGAGACCCAACGGCAGATGTTTTGTGCCTGAGGAGTTGCGCACTCGGTTGTTGCGAACCTACCATAACTCCAAGGCCGCGGGGCATCCTGGAAAGAATCAGCTGTCCTGGGCTGTTTCACGTCTGTTCTGGTGGCCTTCTCTACGTTCCGACATCGCCGCATATGTAGCGGCATGCTCCGTTTGTGCCCAGAGTAAGTCCCCTCGGCACCTTCCGTTGGGCCTTTTGCAACCCATAGCCACCGGGGAGCGTCCATGGTCACACCTGGGGATGGATTTCATTGTGGACCTCCCTGCATCCCGAGGCCATACGGTCATTCTCATGATTGTGGATCGGTTTTCCAAAATGTGCCACTGTGTTCCTCTCAAGAAGTTACCCTCTGCACAAGAGTTGGCCTCGATTTTTGCCAGGGAGGTCTTCCGGTTGCACGGTTTGCCCAAGGAGATTGTGTCGGATCGGGGGAGTCAGTTTGTGTCCAGGTTCTGGCGCGCCTTTTGCTCCCAGTTGGGGATTCATCTCTCTTTCTCCTCGGCCTACCACCCTCAGTCCAATGGGGCCGCAGAACGATCCAATCAGGCCTTGGAGCAATTCCTTCGTTGCTATGTCTCCGATCACCAAGACAATTGGGTTGACCTCCTGCCTTGGGCTGAGTTTGCCAGGAACACGGCGGTGAACTCTTCCTCTGGGACGTCTCCCTTCATGGCCAATTATGGGTTCCAACCTGCCGTGTTACCGGAGGTATTCTCTCCCCAGGATATTCCGGCTGTGGAGGATCACCTTTCCGTCCTACGTGCTTCTTGGGTACAGATCCAGAGGTTCCTTGAGGTCTCTGCGCAGCGCCAGAGACTCCAGGCTGATCGCAGACGAGCGCCCGCTCCTTCCTACCAGGTCGGAGACCGCGTATGGTTGTCCACCCGCAACCTCAACCTTCGAGTGCCCACTCCCAAGCTGGCGCCTCGCTTTGTTGGTCCCTTCCGAGTGCTTCGCAGGGTAAACCCGGTAGCCTATGCCCTTGCGCTTCCTCCTGGCATGCGGATCTCCAACGTGTTTCATGTCTCCCTGTTGAAGCCACTGGTGTGTAATCGTTTCACTTCCTCGGTTCCTCGGCCTCGTCCGGTCCAAGTGGGCAATCGTGAGGAGTATGAGGTGAGCAATATCCTGGACTCACGCCTGGTCCGCGGCCGGGTGCAGTTTTTGGTCCATTAGCGTGGTTATGGTCCAGAGGAGCGTTCCTGGGTTCCCTCCGCAGATGTCCATGCTCCTGCCTTGCTCCGAGCCTTCCACGCACGCTTCCCTCAGAAACCGTTCTTTACTCCGCGGAGGAGGGGCCCTTGAGGGGGAGGTACTGTCATGGTCTTACCTTCTTGCTGTTCTCCTTCGTTTGACATGTGCTGGCGGCCATCTTGGTTTCTGGGTTTCTTGTAGCCTCCCACCCTGCGGCTTCTCCTTCCCACTGGGAGGAGCTGGATGCCTAGCTCATATATATAGGAGGTCTGTGGCTTCAGTTCCTTGCTTGGTCCTCCTGTGTTCACATGCTTCTAAGACTGCTGCTGCTTCTGGTTCCTGATCCTGGCTTCGTCTGACTACCCTGCTGGTTCCTGATCCAGGCTTCGTCTGACTACCCTGCTGGTTCCTGATCCAGGCTTCGTCTGACTACCCTTCTGGTTCCTGATCTCTGGCTTCGCAAGACCCTGCTTCGGTTTAGCCATCCGTTTGGACTTTTGCCTTACAGCTTGATTTTCAATAAAGCCTTCTTATTTCCACTTATCTCTTGTTGTACGTCTGGTTCATGGTTCCATGACACAGCCTCCCGATAACTGGAGCGGTAGTCAGTGGCCAGCCTCCCGATAACTGGAGCGGTAGTCAGGGGCCAGCCTCCCGATAACAGGAGCGGTAGTCAGGGACCAGCCTCCCGATAACGGGAGCGGTAGTCAGGGACCAGCCTCCCGATAACTGGAGCGGTAGTCAGGGACTAGCCTCCCGATAACTGGAGCGGTAGTCAGGGACCAGCCTCCCGATAACTGGAGCGGTAGTCAGGGACCAGCCTCCCGATAACTGGAGCGGTAGTCAGGGACCAGCCTCCCGATAACTGGGGCGGTAGTCAGGGACCAGCCTCCCGATAACTGGAGCGGTAGTCAGGGACCAGCCTCCCGATAACTGGAGCGGTAGTCAGGGACCAGCCTCCCGATAACTGGAGCGGTAGTCAGTGGCCAGCCTCCCGATAACTGGAGCGGTAGTCAGGGGCTAGCCTTCCGATAACTGGAGCGGTAGTCAGGGGCCAGCCTTCCGATAACTGGAGCGTTAGTCAGGGGCCAGCCTTCCGATAACTGGAGCGGTAGTCAGGGGCCAGCCTTCCGATAACTGGAGCGGTAGTCAGGGGCCAGCCTCCCGATAACTGGAGCGGAAGTCAGGGGCCAGCCTCCCGATAACTGGAGCGGTAGTCAGGGGCCAGCCTCCCGATAACTGGAGCGGTAGTCAGGGGCCAGCCTTCCGATAACTGGAGCGGTAGTCAGGGGCCAGCCTCCCGATAACTGGAGCGGTAGTCAGGGGCCAGCCTTCCGATAACTGGAGCGGTAGTCAGGGGCCAGCCTCCCGATAACTGGAGCGGTAGTCAGGGGCCAGCCTCCCGATAACTGGAGCGGTAGTCAGGAAAGAGTCGTTTGAGTAACATCCAGTCTACCAGCAGCTGCCCAGTAAGAGTAGTAGCAGTGGGCAGAGAAGTCTAGTAGACAGGATGCAGGCTACAGGTAAAATAGGGGAGGGCTCACCAGTCCTGGAGAGAGACCACCACAACCCTCACAGCGCAGTCCATAGGCCGGTGTTCTGTCAGAATGCTATACCCGCCTCACCCCAGCTGTTGCTAGGAGGACACTAAGATAAGATTAACAATAATTAGTTGGGGGAGACTTTAATTCAGTAACATTAAAACCCCGCCCCTTGTAATGATTGGCCGAGGCAGCCGTATGTTAATGAGTTTGTCAAATATGGAGTGAATGACGACAGCAACTCGATTCTTCAAACTTCAACGCAAAAGTGTCTCAGGCGACAGCGGCCATTTTCCTGTAGTTTGTCGTCTGGCAGTCTAGAACGATATTATTTCCTAGGCGCGTCTAATTTTACACTTCGGTTATAAACAAGCGACTATAATCTCATTATTTGTTATTATTGTCTGAATGTAAACATGTCGTTGCCGATGGTGACCACTAGAGGGCGCGAGTGTGGTCCCGGATTTCATGTCCTGGGAGCTCACTGCTTCTATCACTCCCACAGTTCCAGGGGCTGCAGTGAGGGGATCCAGTGTGACCCCAAGACCAGAGACGGACCACCCACCAGGAAGAGCAGTGGCTGCTACCCTTCAACATCCCGCCCAAGCACATGATGGCATTACCGCTAGGATAATACTAGGCAAGTACTGAGGATGAAGCCTAGCATTCTCATCAGAGGTGCCTCCTACAAGTTCAGTCTAGAGATGATTCCTGCATCTTTTGAGTCCTCATCAGGGTTCCTTCTAGTCCTGTCCCCCATACAGTGCGTGCTTGTCACATTCCTCCTGAGTTTATCCAGGTCCTTCCTAGCCCAGGTCCTGTATGTTATGGTGGCTGTAATCATCATCATCATCACTCACGTCTCCCCCTAGTCCTGTCCTGTATATGTGCTAATTATTAGCACCCAGGTCCTTCCTAGCCCCTGTCCTGTATGTTATGGTGGCTGTAATTATCATCATCACTCATGTCTCCCGCTAGTCCTGTCCTGTATATGTGCTAATTATTAGCACCCAGGTCCTTCCTAGCCCAGGTCCTGTATGTTATGGTGGCTGTAATCATCATCATCATCACTCACGTCTCCCCCTAGTCCTGTCCTGTATATGTGCTAATTATTAGCACCCAGGTCCTTCCTAGCCCCTGTCCTGTATGTTATGGTGGCTGTAATTATCATCATCACTCATGTCTCCCGCTAGTCCTGTCCTGTATATGTGCTAATTATTAGCACCCAGGTCCTTCCTAGCCCCTGTCCTGTATGTTATGGTGGCTGTAATCATCATCATCATCACTCACGGCTCCTCCTAGTCCTGTCCTGTATATGTGCTAATTATTAGCACCCAGGTCCCTCCTAGCCCCTGTCCTGTATGTTATGGTGGCTGTAATCATCATCATCACTCACGTCTCCCCCTAGTCCTGTCCTGTATATGTGCTAATTATTAGCACCCAGGTCCCTCCTAGCCCCTGTCCTGTATGTTATGGTGGCTGTAATCATCATCATCATCACTCATGTCTCCCCCTAGTCCTGTCCTGTATATGTGCTAATTATTAGCACCCAGGTCCCTCCTAGCCCCTGTCCTGTATGTTATGGTGGCTGTAATCATCATCATCATCACTCACGTCTCCCCCTAGTCCTGTCCTGTATATGTGCTAATTATTAGCACCCAGGTCCCTCCTAGCCCAGGTCCTGTATGTTATGGTGGCTGTAATCATCATCATCACTCACGGCTCCTCCTAGTCCTGTCCTGTATATGTGCTAATTATTAGCACCCAGGTCCCTCCTAGCCCAGGTCCTGTATGTTATGGTGGCTGTAATCATCATCATCATCATCATCACTCACGTCTCCCCCTAGTCCTGTCCTGTATTTGTGCTAATTATTAGTATCCAGGTCCCTCCTAGCCCCTGTCCTGTATGTTATGGTAGCTGTAATCATCATCATCATCACTCACGTCTCCCCCTAGTCCTGTCCTGTATATGTGCTTATTATTAGCACCCAGGTCCCTCCTAGCCCCTGTCCTGTATGTTATGGTGGCTGTAATCATCATCATCATCACTCACGTCTCCTCCTAGTCCTGTCCTGTATATGTGCTAATTATTAGCGCCCAGGTCCTTCCTAGCCCCTGTCCTGTATGCTATGGTAGCTGTAATCATCATCATCATCATCACTCACGTCTCCCCCTAGTCCTGTCCTGTATATGTGCTAATTATTAGCACCCAGGTCCCTCCTAGCCCCTGTCCTGTATGTTATGGTGGCTGTAATCATCATCATCATCACTCACGTCTCCCCCTAGTCCTGTCCTGTATATGTGCTAATTATTAGCACCCAGGTCCCTCCTAGCCCCTGTCCTGTATGTTATGGTGGCTGTAATCATCATCATCATCACTCACGTCTCCCGCTAGTCCTGTCCTGTATATGTGCTAATTATTAGCACCCAGGTCCCTCCTAGCCCAGGTCCTGTATGTTATGGTGGCTGTAATCATCATCATCACTCACGGCTCCTCCTAGTCCTGTCCTGTATATGTGCTAATTATTAGCACCCAGGTCCCTCCTAGCCCAGGTCCTGTATGTTATGGTGGCTGTAATCATCATCATCATCATCACTCACGTCTCCCCCTAGTCCTGTCCTGTATTTGTGCTAATTATTAGTATCCAGGTCCCTCCTAGCCCCTGTCCTGTATGTTATGGTAGCTGTAATCATCATCATCATCACTCACGTCTCCCCCTAGTCCTGTCCTGTATATGTGCTTATTATTAGCACCCAGGTCCCTCCTAGCCCCTGTCCTGTATGTTATGGTGGCTGTAATCATCATCATCATCACTCACGTCTCCTCCTAGTCCTGTCCTGTATATGTGCTAATTATTAGCGCCCAGGTCCTTCCTAGCCCCTGTCCTGTATGCTATGGTAGCTGTAATCATCATCATCATCATCACTCACGTCTCCCCCTAGTCCTGTCCTGTATATGTGCTAATTATTAGCACCCAGGTCCCTCCTAGCCCCTGTCCTGTATGTTATGGTGGCTGTAATCATCATCACTCACGTCTCCCGCTAGTCCTGTCCTGTATATGTGCTAATTATTAGCACCCAGGTCCCTCCTAGCCCCTGTCCTGTATGTTATGGTGGCTGTAATCATCATCATCATCACTCACGGCTCCTCCTAGTCCTGTCCTGTATATGTGCTAATTATTAGCACCCAGGTCCCTCCTAGCCCCTGTCCTGTATGTTATGGTGGCTGTAATCATCATCATCACTCACGTCTCCCCCTAGTCCTGTCCTGTATATGTGCTAATTATTAGCGCCCAGGTCCTAGAACTTTATTCTTCCTCCATCTCTGTTATCACCTTCCATATCCTATTCCTACTCTACGCATGATTTCTATAATCCCAGTAACATTCTGGCTACTTTCACACTGGCGTTTTGGCTTTCCGTTTCTGAGATCCGTTCATGGCTCTCGCAAGCGGACCAAAACTGATCAGTTTTGCCCTAATGCAATCTGTATGGAAAAGGATCGGCTCAGAATGCATCAGTTTGCCTCCGTTCCGTCTCCATTTTGCTCTGGAGGCGGACACAAAAACGCTGCTGACGACGTTTTCACTGACACAATATGGTGCAATTGAAAACGGATCCGTTCCCTTATTGACTTTCAATGTAAGTCAGGACTTTTTTTTTTTTTAAGAATAATGCAAACGGATCCGTCCTCCATTGACTTTAAATGGTGTTCAAGACGGATCCGTCATGGCTATAGAAGACATAATACAACCGGATCTGTTCATGACGGATGCATGCGGTTGTATTATTGTAACGGAAGCGTTTTTGCCAATCCATGACTGATCCGCAAGAAACGCTAGTATGAACGCAGCCTAACCCTGGCCTATAGCGTACTTGATATCCTGCTGCATTATCGTCTCCTCCTCTATGTTCTATAGATATATTGGATGATTCCTGTGTCATCACTGAGCATCATTATTTTCTGTCACCTACTGTTCCTATTTAGTACAAACCGGATTCCAAAAAAGTTGGGACACTAAACAAATTGTGGATAAAAACTGAATGCAATGATGTGGAGATGGCAAATGTCAATATTTTATTTGTAATAGAACGTAGATGACAGATCAAACGTTTAATCCGAGTAAATGTATCATTTTAAAGGAAAAATACGTTGATTCAAATCTTCACAGTGTCAACAAATCCCAAAAAAGTTGGGACAAGTAGCAATAAGAGGCTGGAAAAAGTAAATTTGAGCATAATGAAGAGCTGGAAGACCAATTAACACTAATTAGGTCAATTGGCAACATGATTGGGTATAAAAAGAGCTTCTCAGAGTGGCAGTGTCTCTCAGAAGCCAAGATGGGTAGAGGATCACCAATTCCCACAATGTTGCGCAGAAAGATAGTGGAGCAATATCAGAAAGTTGCTACCCAGCGAAAAATTGCAAAGACTTTGCATCCATCATCATCAACTGTGCATAACATCATGCGAAGATTCAGAGAATCTGGAACAATCTCTGTGCGTAAGGGTCAAGGCCGTAAAACCATACTGGATGCCCGTGATCTCCGGGCGCTTAAACGACACTGCACCACAAACAGGAATGCTACTGTAAAGGAAATCACAGAATGGGCTCAGGAATACTTCTAGAAACCATTGTCAGTGAACACAATCCACCGTGCCATCCGCCGTTGCCAGCTGAAACTCTACAGTGCAAAGAAGAAGCCATTTCTAAGCAAGATCCACAAGCTCAGGCGTTTTCACTGGGCCAGGGATCATTTAAAATGCAGTGTGGCAAAATGGAAGACTGTTCTGTGGTCAGACGAGTCACGATTCAAAGTTCTTTTTGGAAATCTGGGACACCATGTCATCCGGACCAAAGAGGACAAGGACAACCCAAGTTGTTATCAACGCTCAGTTCAGAAGCCTGCATCTCTGATGGTATGGGGTTGCATGAGTGCGTGTGGCATGGGCAGCTTGCATGTCTGGAAAGGCACCATCAATGCAGAAAAATATATTCAGGTTCTAGAACAATATATGCTCCCATCCAGATGTCATCTCTTTCAGGGAAGACCCTGCATTTTTCAACAAGATAATGCCAGACCACATTCTGCATCAGTCACAACATCATGGCTGCGTATGAGAAGGATCCGGGTACTGAAATGGCCAGTCTGCAGTCCAGATCTTTCACCTATAGAGAACATTTGGCGCATCATAAAGAGGAAGGTGCAACAAAGAAGGCCCAAGACGATTGAACAGTTAGAGGCCTGTATTAGACAAGAATGGAAGAGCATTCCTATTTCTAAACTTGAGAAACTGGTCTCCTCGGTCCCCAGACGTCTGTTGAGTGTTGTAAGAAGAAGGGGAGATGCCACACAGTGGTGAAAATGGCCTTGTCCCAACTTTTTGGGGATTTGTTGACACCATGAAATTCTGATTCAACATATTTTTCCCTTAAAATTGTAAAGTTCTCAGTTTAAACTTTTGTTCCGTGATTTATGTTCTATTCTGAATAAAATATTAGAAGTTGGCACCTCCACATCATTGCATTCAGTTTTTATTCACGATTTTTATAGTGTCCCAACTTTTTTGGAATCCGGTTTGTATATATTTTGAATGATCCTTTTGATATTTCATGCCATCATTGTTTTTTTCTATTTGCCCTGGCTTATAGTGTTCCTTCTTTCCATCTCTGTTCCTGCTGTATAATGATGTCCACCATCATCTTCCATCTCCTCCGATAGCCTTGTCCTGTGGATGTCTGTTTTCCTATTTGCCCTGGCTTATAGTGTTCCTTCTTTCCATCTCTGTTCCTGCTGTATAATGATGTCCACCATCATCTTCCATCTCCTCCGATAGCCTTGTCCTGTGGATGTCTGTTTTCCTATTTGCCCTGGCTTATAGTGTTCCTTCTTTCCATCTCTGTTCCTGCTGTATAATGATGTCCACCATCATCTTCCATATCCTCCGATAGTCTTGTCCTGTGGATGACTGTTTTCCTATTTGCCCTGGCTTATAGTGTTCCTTCTTTCCATCTCTGTTCCTGCTGTATAATGATGTCCACCACCATCTTCCATATCCTCCAATAGCCTTGTCCTGTGGATGAATGTGCTTTCCCTATTCAAGCAGAGGCCTCTTTTTTCCAGGAAATTCACAGCCTTATAACAGAAGATGGAGAAGGACATGAGGTATATGACCAAGACTATATTAAACCTCACTTTGGAGATCATCTACCTGCTGACTGGAGAGGTGAGTCATTCAGGGAATTTTATCATGGAACATTACTACTATAACAGTCAAAAGGGCCAACAAACCTTCATCTTCGCTTTTAGGATTATGTGCCTGCAAGGAATTCCGAAAACTGTGTACCAACCACCATCCATACCCAGGTGTCAGATGGACGTAGCAGGGTACATAAGAAAAACAACGAACAGAAAATACTACAACTCACCAGTAAGATCATGGTGCTGCTGACTGGAGAGGTGAGCGCTGCTGGCAAGGCTGGAAAATGACAGCGTAACGCTGGCCATCCATATTAGTTGTATGGTAGTGAAGCCACTGATTTCAACAGAACCAGGCAACCATCTAATGTGTGCTTACTAAGGATCAGGCATGTTAGCTTTAAAGAGATCCTGTAACCATGAAAATGCAGTGTAAGCTACCAGCATCATATTATAGAGCAGAAGGAGCTGAGCAGATTGATATACACACTACTCAAAAAGTTAGGGATATTTGGCTTTTGGGTAAAATTTATGGTAAGCGTAAAACGTTCCTGGTACAGTGATATTATATCATGAAAGGAGGACATTTAAGTAGAAGAATGCAATGGTGATTTCCTCATTTCAAACACCAGTGGTGGGTACCTCCACAAAAATGTCAGTCTCAATAACTTGTCATGTGGCCCTGAGCATCAATTACAGCTTGACAACAACGTCTCATGCTGTTCACAAGTCAACTTATTGTCTGCTCAGGCATTACATCCCTCTCTTCTTGAAGTTCGGCCCTCAGGTCATTGAGTTTCTGGGGTTACGAGCCTCTACACGGCAACTTAGCTGATCACATAGGTTTTCAATGGGAATCAGGCCTGGAGAAAGTACCAGACACTCTATTTGAGATACCCCAGTCTCCAGCGGCCGTTTCCTAATGATGCGACCTTCAGCTGGCGCATTGTCATCCATGAAATTAGGCCTGTGTTGTTCATGCAGAGGCACAATAACTGGATTAATGATGTTATTCAAGTAGTATGGGATTCTTACTGTACCATTCGCAAGGTGTAGGGCAGTTCTGTATTGACTAGACACACCGGCCCACACTGTAACACCACCACTAGGGATGAGCGAATTGACTTTGGATGAAACATCCAAAGTCGATTCACATAATAGTTTGTTTGAATACTGTACAGAGCAAGCGCTTTATAAAGTATTAGAATGTATTGGCTCAGATGAGCCAAAGTTAATTCTTTGCAGTCTCGTGAGACTTTGCGTAATAGCTTTATAAATTAATTTCTACTGTAAAAAAAACATTTCCTGAACTCTGGTTCAGTTCGCTCATCTCTAACCACCACCACCACCAAAGGCAAACAGTGGCTGATGCATGGCGATCTCCTTGACGTCTCCAAGATCATTGGTGGCCATCATTTCTTCTCAGCATAAATCGACCTTCATCAGTGAACAGCACTGAGGCCCACTGGTCTTTTGTCCAGCATAGATGCTCCTTGGCCCGTGCAAGACTATGACACCTGTGCCTGGTGGTGTGGTCAGGTGACTTGCAGGTCGTCTAGCACGCAGACCTCGCTGATGTAAACGTTTTTGAATGGTCTGACGTGACACTTGGGTGCCTCTCCCCTCAGAACTGAACCTGGACATACCCATATTTTCATCCAGGCAGCCCCCCTGATGTTAGCATCAGAGCCTCTCATGCTCCGATGTGCTCCCTTGCCCTGCGCTAGATCGTGCAGGGCAAGGGCTTTTTTGTTTACAATAACACTGCCGGGCGGAAGATTCCACCCGGCAGTGTGTTCGGTGACGTCACCGGCTCTGAAGGGCTTGCTTTAGCGTTGCCCTAGCTGTTTTACTGGCTAGGCCAGTTCTAAAGTCTGCCCATCAGTGCCAGTGACGTCACCGGGCTTCCTAGCAGCCCCATGGAGAGCCCGTTTCAACACCGGAACTCATGAAAATGCATTTGCCCTGCGCGATTTAGCGCAGGGCAAAGGAGAGCATTGGAACATAAACTGCTCCAATGCTCAAGTCAGGGGGGTGAAAATAGAGGTATGTTCGGGTGCAGCTCTAAACCCGGACAACCCCTTTAAATGTGCCTGGAGTTGTGTGCCATTCATCATCCGGTTCCACAGGGAAATTATCATCAGTCGGGATGTGGGCAAAGGACATCCACTTCTATGCCTTTCTGTGACTCTTCCAGTCTCTGTATCTCCGTTGCAACCTGCTGATGACACTCTAAGCTCAGTGGCCACTTCTGTCTGAGAACATCCTGATGAAACGTCACAATGGCGAGGTACTATTGATCAATTGTTGTGTCGTCTTGGTCTCGTGATGTCAAATTGTGAACAGACGGATGAGAAGGACTGTGTAAATACCAGTTCTAATTGAAGCAGATAAATTATTGGGCGATTCATGGATAAAACACCTGTTTGAATTTTTCTATTAAGATCCTACATTGAACAGTTGGACGTGTGCATTTAAAATTTTAGAGAAGGTCACATTAAGTTCACCTGTAATGGTTAGGGTGCATTTTAGGTTTATCCTGAAATTTCCCCCACAAGCCAAATATCCCTAACGTTTTGTGAGTAGTTTATATAATTTTGTTGGAAAAGATTCAGTAGAACGTCCATTTTATTCTATTTAATTCATTTATATTCCTGCTCATTCTGGGCTTTGAAGTCAAGGAGGTGGTGATTGACAGCTATTTCTGTTTGGATAGTCCTATAGGGAAGGCTTGCAATCACTGATAGGACTGATTCCTTGGTTTCAAAGCCCAGAGTGAGCAGGAATGTAAATTAGTGAAATACTGAATCTTTTCCTATAAAACTATATATCAATCTGCTCAGCTCCTCCATGTTCAACATGATAGATTCCCTTAACCACTTAAGGACCACAGGTTTATACCCCCCTAGTGACCAGGCCCTTTTTACAAATCGGCACTTCACAATTTTAACGGTTTATTGCTCGGTCATGCAACTCAACTTGGCACCCAAATGAATTTTACCTCCTTTTCTTCTCACAAATACAGCTTTCTTTTGGTGGTATTTGATTGCTGCTGAGATTTTTTGTTTTTCTGATATTAATCAAAATAGACCGCAATTTTCAAAAAAAAGTGTATTTTTAACTTTTTCTGGTAAAATTGTTCAAATATAATTACATTTCTATACAAGTTTGTGTCAGAATTTATTGTGCTACATGTCTTTGATAAAAAAAAAATCCAATAAGTGTATATTTATTGATTTGCGCAAAGGTTATAGCCAGGGCCGTCTTTAATATTGATTGGACTCCGGGCAAAAATTTACTTGGGCCCCCTGGATCCCGCCTTCCCACACCTTAGCAGGCAATCACGCCTCCACCACAACACACACACAAAAAATCTGGTACACACACACACATCTGGTAGAGTCCAGTGAATGCCTGTAAATGCTTCCAGTTCTGAAGACTCCAGCGGCTCAGGATCAGTGTTCTGGGCAGCTGGGCTCAGGCTGGAAGTGGGCACCGCTCTGCAGGAAGGAGACCAGGGCTCGGCTCACCCTAGTGTTACAGTGCACCCCAGCACCCCACAGTATGCAGTATAGCACCCTATAGTATACAGCACCACACAGTATGCAGTTTAGCACCCCACACTATACAGTACCCCACAGTATATAGTAGAGCAGTATAGCAGCCCACAGTATACAGCACCTCACGGTATACAACACCTCACTGTATACAGCACCCCAAACTATACACGATACAGCCCCCCACACTATACAGTACAGCAGTATAGCACTCCCCCCCCACTATACAGGCCCCCCACAGTATACAGATACAGCCCACCACACAGTATACATGCCCCCCCACAGTATACAGCCCACCACACAATATACAGCCCATTACACAATATATAGCCCACCACACAATATACAGCCCACCACACAGTATACAGCACCCCACTATACAGTAGTTTACAGTATATTAACATAACAGCCCCTGTCACCTTTTTCTGATGTAATCTTTACACAAAAAAGCTCCACAGTTAACTTCTGTAGGACCTGTGATGACCTCATAGCCATGTGACCAGTAATTGCTAGGTTACTGGTCACATGGTAATGATGTCATTAAGGTCCTAAAGCAAAACTCATTAAGGTCCTAGAATTAAGATCATTAGCACAGTACGATCATGATGCCTGTGTAGCCGACAGCCTGACACCCAGGGCAGTAGCTAGCAGGGCTCAAGAGGCAGCTGCCTTGGGCCCCCCAGGAGCAACTGGGCCCAGGGCAGCTGCCCCTTTTGCCCCTTGGTAAAGACGGCCCTGGTTATAGCCTTTACAAACTATAGTACAAAAATGTGAATTTCCGCATTTTGAAGCAGCTCTGACTTTCTGAGCACCTGTCATGTTTCTTGAGGTGCTAGAATGCCAGGATAGTATAAATACCCCACAAATGACCCCGTTTTAGAAAGAAGACACCCCAAAGTATTCGCGGAGGGGCATGGTGAGTTCATGTATGATTTAATTTTTTTTCACAAGTTAGCGGGAAAAATGACACTTTCTGAGGAAAAAAAATAAAAATAAAGTTTCCATTTCCGCTAACTTCTAGCAAAAAAATAAAAATAAATCTCCCACGGACTCACTATGCCCCTCAGTGAATACCTTGGGGTGTCTACTTTCTGAAATGGGGTCATTTGTGGGGTGTGTTTACTGTTCTGGCATTTTGGGCGGGGCTAAATTGTGAGCAACCCTGTAAAGCCTAAAGGTACTCGTTGGACTTTCGGCCCCTTTACACACCTAGGCTGCAAAAAAGTGTCACACATGTGGTATCGTTGTACTTAGAAGAAGTAGGGCAATATGTTTTGGGCTGTATTTTTTACATATACCCATGTTGGGTGAGAGAAATATCTCTGTAAATTGACAACTTTGTATAATTTTTTTTTTTAAGTTGTCATTTACAGAGATATTTCTCACACACAGTATGGGTATATGTAAAAATACACCCCAAAACACATTGCCCTACGGCGATACCACATGTGTGACACTTTTTTGCAGCCTAGGTGCACAAAGGGGCCCAAATTCCAATGAGTACCTTTAGGATTTCACAGGGATTTTCAAATTTTTACTCATTTGGATTCCAAACTACTTCTCACGCTTTAGGGCCCCTAAAATGCCAGGGCAGTATAAATGCCCCACAAGTGACCCCATTTTGGAAAGAAGACACCCCAAGGTATTCCGTGAGGGGAATGGTGAGTTCATGTAAGATTTTATTTTTTGTCACAAGTTAGTGGAATATGAGACTTTGTAAGAAAAAAAAAAAAAAATTTCCGCTAACTTGTGACTATAAAAAAAAATCTTCTATGAACTCTCCATGCCCCTCACGGAATACCTTGGGGTGCCTTCTTTCCAAAATGGGGTCACTTATGGGGTATTTATACTGCCCTGGCATTTTAGGGGCCCTAAAGCGTGAGAAGTAGTTTGGAATTCAAATGCGTAAAAATGCCCCTTTTTTGACATTTTGGGCTAACTAAATTTAGGGGATATTCCTCTGAGACTACCCAGGAAAAAGAGCACACCTGCCTAGTAAAAATGAGTGCTTGCGAAGTAAAGCTGCGAGCGCTAATAAAGATCCAAAAAGCTCAAAAGTGATCTTTATAGCGCCACAGCGATTTTACTGTGTTTTTGCAGTGATCAGAAAATAAAAATTTCTGTCACTGCGGTGGGGCGGACTGAATGCAAGTGTGGGCACAAGATCAGGCCTGATCGGGCAAACACTGGGTTTTTTGTAGAGCCTAACGTGACCCTAATGTACTGATATAGATCTGATTGCGATTAGTCTTGATCACTTACAGATACTATATAGTACTAGTGCTGATTAGCAACAGCGATGAATCAGCGACTAATCAGTGACTGCGGTGCGGTGGGCTGGGCGCTAACTACCTGACAAGTAGCTAACTAACTGGCGGTGATAAGAGACCCTTACAGGGGGGTGATCAATGACAGGGCGGTGATCAGGGAGTCTAATATGGGTGATCAGGGGTTAATAAGCGGTTAATAAGTGACAGGGGGGGTGTAAAGTGTGTGTGTGTGGTGCTTGGTGCTACTTACAGAGCTGCCTGTGTCCTCTGGTGGTCGGTCCAAGCAAAAGGGACCACCAGAGGAGCAGGTATATCAGACGCTATTTGCAAAATAGCGTCTGATATACCTATTTGGTTATTTTTAAAAATCTACAGCCTGTCAGCCAATGATCAGCGCTGGCAGGCTGTAGTTAAACTTGTATACTGCGCAATCCTGTGAGCGCGCGTTCACAGGAAATCTCAGGTCTCAAGAGATGACTCCAATAGGCGTCACTAGACCTGAGAGCGCTGCCGCCTGGACGCCTATCAGCGATACCGTGACGGCAAGTGGTTAAAGCATATATATGGGAAGATTGGCAGTGATAGCTATCAGCTATCTCATGTGTATGACCAGCCTAACGGCAAAGAAGGTATCTGGGTGATGATTCTATCATTGTGTATATCAGGTTCCTATAAGGAGTCAGGATGTCGCTGTCTATCTGTCCATGGAGGAGTGGGAGTATGTAGAAGAACACAAGGATCTGTACAAGGACATCACAATGGAGAATCACCAGCCGATCACATCATTATCTGGTAAGAGGAGAATTGATCTCTCTTGTGCATGAACATATAAAGTTGTCTGCTTGAAATAAAGATCCTTTTGAGCAGTAAATTAGTAGGTTGACATTGTCCTTAGAACTTTATGATAAAAAGTCTCATTTATTATCGCTGTCTCACTGTTGCTATCCAATCTGACTCTGTGATTTAGAAAACGCATATTGATAATTGGGTTAACTAGGTGGATGCATTCATAGAAGACAGTCGTGAGGTGTAGACTAGTGCAGGGAGCTAACAGAAAGCTTCAAAGGACATTGACCATTCAAGCTTGACCACTAAAAACTATTAAAGGGGTTGTCCTGTACATCTCTTAAGAGCTAAGACCCCATGTAGGAGCCCCCCTTCCCCATGAGTGCCAGTGTAAAAAGGCTGCAGCATCCATAACTTTCCTTTCTCTTAGGGCTCATTCAGACGGCCGTATGCTATCCGCAAAAATGCGGATCCGTTTTTTTGCGGATTAGATGCTGACCTATTCACTTCTATGGGGCCCTTTTCTATTCCAAGGTTCCGCAAAATAAATGAAACATGTCCTATACTTGTCCGTGAAAATCAGGACATGGCCCTATTGAAGTCTATGGCTCCATTCACACGTCCGCAAAATGGGTCCGCATCCTTTCCGCAATTTTGCGGAAAGGGTGCGGACCCATTCATTCTCTATGGGGACAGAATGTGCTGTCCGCATCCACATTTGCGGATCCGCACTTCCGCATCCGTGCTTCCGTTTCCGCAAAAAAATAGAACATGTCCTATTCTTGTCCGCAATTGCGGACAAGAACAGGCATATTCTATTATGTCGGCAATGTGCAGTCCGCAAAATGCGGAAAGCACATTGCCGCTTTCCGTGTTTTGCGGATCCGTGTCTCCGTGTATCCGCAAAACACATTGCGGACGTGTGAATACAGCCTATGGGTCAGCAAAAATACTGAATGCTATCCGTTTTTTTGCGGATCCGTTTTTTTGCGGATCCGCAAAAAAACGGATAGCATTCAGTATTTTTGCGGACAGCATACGGCCGTCTGAATGAGCCCTAAAGCACACAGATTATACACAGAAATACAATTCTATTGATCATTCAGTGGAGATAATGTGCACAGTTAATGGACATGCTGTGGGTTTTCATTATACTGTACAGATTTTGTTCCACTGCATATATGTGCATGAGGAATAATACACATCATTCACTTGCATTAGCTGTGAAATCTTGATAGATTCTGTCAGGATTTAGGTGGAGAATCTGCAACTGAGTCCCAAAAGAATCCTAAATATGTGAACATGGCCAAACAATATATTAACTTGTTTTGCAGTGTAAATATTTCTACAGCTGGACCTAGTTTGTCTATATGACTACTTATTGTCTTGTCTTTCAGATGTCCTTCAGGCCATATATATAGGTGGAAGATCTTACTACCTTAATTCCTCATTGGATTCTATGAATGAGCACAGTAATTCCATTAATATCCAGGCTGCAAACCATTCGTCATATGATCCAAACACAGTCAATCTGGAAAGTGCTACTGAGACACCGACTTTTTGTGAAGCAACAAAAGTCATTAATATTTATGATTGTCCACAATATCCTTATATTTCTTTACGTAAGGAACCAGACTTAGGTTATAGACAAAGTCCGCGAGATGATGACATTTATACAGCCAAAGATCAGACACTACAAGATCCAATAACTTACATTAAGGAGGAATCCATCTCCTTCACTGGTGAAGATCTCTCCAACATGAACTCACTTTCTGATGTTACTTATACACTTACACAAAATAAGGAGGAATCATTCTCATGCAATACAGATAAAATTGATGAGGCAAACAGTGACATTTATAGTCCAGCAAATCACCCACAAGGTGATTCATCGCCTGTTATAAAGGCAAAACCATGTTCACATCAACAAAATGTCAGTGCTGCATCTTCTAATGGCAACATCATACATCATTTATGGGAGAGGCTTAACTGTGATAAGTGGGTGAAGCGCCTCCCCTGACCTAGCTGGCTGTGTTGTGCCGGAAGCCAGGAGCGAGGGTAAGCCTAGTAGTGGGCATACCCTAAGGGGAGTGTTTGAGAACAGGGGGGGTGGGTGTGAACAGAAGCGCCCTGAGGAGCTGGGGGCTGGAGCTTAAGAAGGTAAGATGCCCCTCCCACAAATTCAGGCTGACTTTTCAGCCTTCCACTTATGGGAGAGGCTTAACTGTGATAAGTGGGTAAAGCGCCTCCCCTGACCTAGCTGGCTGTGTTGTGCCGGAAGCCAGGAGCGAGGGTAAGCCTAGTAGTGGGCAAAGATAGGCGAGGAGAGCAGAGTAGTGACCAAAAGCTTTTAAATCCACTCAGAGGGCAAGACTACAAAACGCCTGGGAAATCTCTACATTCGGATTCGGTGTGTATCTTGTGGAGCAGGAAGAGCGCCAACGACCCATGCATTTGATCGCGTGCGCCGGGACCTCGTTTTTTGATGTTGAGGACGCGGCCCCTATTCGGAGCGAGTGTCCTGTGATGGCCAGTCGGTTATGGCTGAGACCTGAGGCAGGACACGAACTGAATTGATGTCAGGGGCCCCCCCACGCCAAGGAAGCAGTGGGCCATCTAGGGGGGGCATCTTGCAACAGGGCTAACAATTGACGGAGGACCATGACCGGCCACCAATCGTTCGAGGTTTAAAACCTGACCTCCGAGGGAGGCCCATGCTGATTGGCCTTCGTGAAAGGGAGCCAGAGGACAAAAATGGTCATGGGCCCAGGACAACTGCCGCACCTGCAACCCCTGACGTTTAGGGGAGGTGCTGGTAAACTCACCTGGCCTGAGGAACCCGTAAAACCCGAGATACATGGCTGCCTTAATAATTAAACTAGGAGAGTGGCCAAAAGAATGTCTATCCAGGACGGACGACAGTCTCCCAAACATCTCGCCGGAGACAGGCTTTCTACGGGCGGTAGGGGCATCCCCGCACCTCTGGATCCCCCTAAGGGCTGCCTTGACTGCCTGCACTGAAGAAATGGAACCTCCATTTGGATTATGAAGCCTGGCGCAGTGCTGTATCCCTGCTAGGTACAGCCCGATGGTGTTAAATGACAGCCTGAGATTTGCGGTGACAGTGGGCTATGAACGCCAGGGTGTAGGAGACATCGTTCAAGCCACCTGCGGGTAGGACCTTGAAAAACATTGGAAACCTTGACGCGACTTGGTAGTTTCCTGATGGTACGGGAAAACCTCTGAGCGTTTCAGGCAAATATATTGGATCCTGACCGATTCAGGCAAAAGCGAACAACCTGTGGGAAATAAGACCTGAGCGATTTCAGGGAAATACGTGACCTGAGTAAATCAGGAAAATACATAGTAACATAGTACATGAGGCCGAAAAAGACATCCGTCCATCCAGTTCGGCCTATCATCCTGCAAGTTGATCCAGAGGAAGGCAAAAAACCCCTGTGAGGTAGAAGCCAATTTTCCTCACTTTAGGGGAATAAAAATTCCTTCCCGACTCCAATCAGGCAATCAGAATAACTCCCTGGATCAACGATCTCTGTCTAGCAGCTACAGCCCGTAACACTAACACATACACCCCGGAAATACCGTCAACCTGAAAGAGACAGGAAAATACAAACCTGAGCGATTCAGGGAAATACATGACCTGAGTGATTTCAGGGAAAATACGTAAAAACCTGAGTGACGCGGGTAAATACATGAAACCTGAGCGATTCAGGGAAATGAGACCTGGGGTGCGACAGAACCCCCGACCCCCCCCCCCCCCGGAAACCCCCCCCCAAAAAAAAATAATATATATATATATACATATACATATATATATGTATATATATATTTGTGGTCAAGGCTCCGGGGGAGCGCTGGCCGAAGGTGGAGAACTGGAGATGGAACCTAACTTGGCTAGTGGTGTGCCTTTAGCCATGTAACGCGGGTGAGCCAGAAAAAGGGGGCTAACCCAGGGAGTCTGAGCTTGGAGCAAGACTGGAGATGAGGGAGGGTAGGGTGGGGCACCACGCGATGCCGGCGTCTGACGGAGCAGCGAGGGAAGGTTAAGTACCCTATGCCCCTCCCACAAATGCAGGCTGGAAAACCAGCCTGCTGTACTTGTGGTCAAGGCTCCGGGGGAGCGCTGGCCGAAGGTGGAGAACTGGAGATGGAACCTAACTTGGCTAGTGGTGTGCCTTTAGCCATGTAACGCGGGTGAGCCAGAAAAAGGGGGCAAAACAGGAATTTAGGCAGTTTATTGGAGGAGAATTTACAGAACCAGACTGGAGAAGGCCCTGGCGATCTCGGCCCGTGGATGGGGGACGTAACGGGAAAAGCACGAAGACTGCCACCGTCCCATCTTCCGTATGACGTGAGCGGGCACGCCGTGTTTGGAAGCAGCGGATGCGGCTCCGATTCGGAAAGAGTGCCCGGATATTGAGGCCGCGTGAAAACCTAGCCCCGAGGCTAAGGAGCGGATGTGTTTGATGAACTGCGCAGAAGTCAGTGAGAGCACGGGAAAAGGCAGTAAGGGGCTGTCAGGAGTTCTGTCACGTAGAGCGGAGAGCAGCTGGTTGAAAACGGTCACGGGACACCAAGGGTTGAATGAATTAAAATACTCGATCTGCACTGGCGGACCGACTTGGGAGGTCTTGGAGGAAGGAAGGAAGAAAATGAAATGGTCGAGACTGCGGTGGAGCTGACCGATTGCTGGCCCTAAGTTCCGTGCCGAGGTGCAGCAGAACTCCCCAGGCCTGAGGAACCCGTAGAAGCTGAGATAGAGGGCAGCTTTGAGGACCAGGCTTTTGAAAGGGCCAAAGGGACTACCATCTAGGGCGGCCGAAATTTTTTGGAAAATGTCCCCTGTGACCGGTTGCCTGGTGGGAGCGGATGGAGGAGAGAGCTTCTGGATGCCCCTCAGGACCGCCTTAACCGCCTGCGAGGAAAAAAAGGAGGAGTGACTGGGGTGACTGACCATGTGGTGATGCTGGATCCCTGCCAGGTAGAGTCTGATGGTATTGTGGGATAGTCGTAGCTCCTTGTGGCAGTAAGCCAGGAAGGCCAGGACGAAGGAGACTTTGTCCCTGTCCCCCCTGGGGTGAAGAAGTGAGAACCGTCTGAAGGTGTTCCACCCCGTTAAATAGTTCCGGGCAGTGTTGGCTGAGAGTGACCTGCGGATGAGACCATGGGCTGCGGAGACGTACTTATCTAGTCCATTATCAAGTCTTCGAACCCCGGGGGGGTGATCCCGACTTTCCGTGCTCCCGGCATGATCTGAAAAAACAAACTAAAGTTTAGGCGGGACAGGGCATCGGCTGCGGTGTTTTTCTTGCCTTCGATGTGCCTGCAGATGATACGGAAGTTGTGTTGTAAGGACAGCCAGGTGAGCTTGCGAACTAGACGCATGACCTTGGGGGAGCTGGATCTGCCCCTGGCGAGGATGTCGACCACTGCTTGGTTGTCTGTCATGCAGCACACCGGCTTGTCCCTCCATGACTGCCCCCAGACGTGAGCAGCCGCTACGATGGGGTATACCTCGAGTAAGGGGGAGGACTTGGCAGCCTCCTGGTCAGAAGAGACCTGCGTGGGCCAAGGACCCGCAAACCATTGGTCCCCGCAGATGGCTCCGAAACCGAGGGAAGCAGCAGCGTCAGAAAACACCAAGGGGGAGGCATCGTTCCACTGAGGAACAAAGAGGGAGATGCCATTCCAGCTGGACAAAAAGACTGACCACATGGCCAGGTCCGCCAACGCATCGCGTCCGAGGTGGACGAGGGCATGCTGATCCGAGGCTGTTGGGAGGAGTCTGAGCAGGCCAGAGGTGAAGGATCTGCCCTGGGGCATGATCCTGGCGGCAAAATTGAAGGACCCCAACAAAGATTGGAGCTCCAATTTTGACACCGTGCGGGTACCCATGAGCCTGGCCACAGAGTCCCTGAGTCTGACTAATTTGTCCAGGGGAAGGCTGGCCTCCATCTTGACGGTGTCCAGGGTGATTCCTAGGAAGGTGATCACCCTGGACGGTCCCTCGACCTTTGCCGAAGCCACGGGGACGTTCAGGCGGCTGAACAGATCGAGTAGGCTGTCCAGCCTGTCCGGGGCGTGCACCGCCTGCTCGATGAGCAAGAAATCATCCAAGTAATGGATCACCCTTGGACAGTGGACGTGATTCACCAGGATCCAGTGGAGAGCTTGGGCGAACTGGTCAAAGAGCCAGGGGCTGCTCTTTGACCCGAACGTCAAGCGGGTGGCGAAATAATACTTACCCCTCCATTTGATGCCATAGAACCTCCACAGGTGAGGCAGGATTGGCAGCAGCTTGAAGGCATCAGAAATGTCAGCCTTTGACAACCAGGCTCCTGCCCCGACCTGTAAGATGAGCTCTATGGCCTCATCCAAGGAGGAGTATTGCATTGAAAATTCGTCTGAAGGGACCAGGGAATTTAGGCTGGGGGTGCTGGATGCATGAGGAGCAGACAGGTCGTATATTAATCTCTTTTTATTTGAGGTTTTTTTGGTGACCAGACCTATGGGGCTGACCCGATACACCAGGAAGGGAGACTGAGCGAACGGCCCGATCATGAAGCCCTTCTGCAATTCGGCCTCCAACAACTCGTCCACTGCCACGGGGTCCGTGAGAGAAGACAGAAGGTTGGGGCATTCATGGGTGACCTGTGGGAGGGTGACTAACCCTGTGTGGAAACCTTCGGAGAAACCCTGCTTGAGGAACAGGACGAAACTGGGATCGTGGTGCCGTTGGAGGAGGGAGAGTAATAGGTCAATGTTGACCCCGCCTAGTCATGAGCGCTTGGCCGTGCGCTGGGAACAGGAGGACTGCGGATGGGCCCTAAAGCAAATAGAGCAGATGTGTAATGCTTTACATTTGTCATAACTGCAGAACCCCAGATTAAAATTGTTGCAAACTTGGTTCTTCCCTAAAAAGGTGATAGGTCGCCCGAGTTTGTCCGTAAGGGGGTTGGACCTTGGCGCACTGGAGCTGGTCGTTGGTCTGGCAGAAGTTGGATTGGAGATGTGGGGGCACCAGTCGGAAGCATGGAGGACAGACTGGCAGCTGGCACAAGCCGGGGCTTTCTGGCCGGCAAAATGCCTGCAAAAGAGTTCCATATCCAGGACGGCCCAGTTGGTGACATGCTGGTACTGGAGGAACGCTGCTGCAGCTTTTGCGGAAAACGACCGGTGATACTCGTAGAAAGCAGACCCGCCGTACTTGTAACCTAGCTCGGTGATCCGGTATAGGTAGGTATCTAATTCTTCCCTGCGATGGGGATGAACGGAGCACACGATGTCACGGTACAGACTGAAGGTCAGCATGAACTCGGGAATGGTGAGTTTCCTGTTAAGTCGGACGTCTTTAGATCTCAGCACCACCGATACGTCTCCGCAGGCAATTGTCCGATTTTCGACTGTGTCGTGGGTCGAGATCAGGATAGCGGCCAAGTTGATGTCCTTTCCTGCTAGGATATCCCGCCTGATATTCTCTGGTACAAAGAAAGCGGGGGCGATGTCGGGAGTGCCAAGACTTGTACCTGGTGGGTTGGTCCGGGAAGTGGAAGGAATGGCTTCGGGCTCCGCCGGGGGAGGAGATGCGGAATCCTTGTTCTCGATGACCTGGAGTCGTGCGTCGATGTCCGAAATCGAGGATGCCAGATTGTTTATGGTTGCGTGGAGCTGGGTCAATGATAGCTGGATGGTCGACATGGAGACCAGGTCTTCGGAAGTTCTGGGTGGTTCAAGGGCCCTGGGCGTTTCAGGAAAGAGCAGGCGGTATAGCTCTGCCTTTCGAGCTGATGCGGAGTAACGGATCCCCTTCTTTTTGAGTTCGGTGATCAACTTGGGGATGGTCCAGTGCCTGTATGAAGCACGGCTGGCTGCCTCGGAGATTGCCGACTCCGGGATAGACATCGAGTCTTCAATGTCAGACACGTGGGACATGGTATCGGGAAGGATGGCCCTCGTTAGAGCTGGACCCTGTTGGGAGGATCTCAATTGAAATGACAAAACCCATGCAAATAACCCCACGGAAAATTATTATTATTTTTTATTTTTTTTTTTCTTACCTGGAGTCAAGAGGAATTGGGGTGGAAAAAAGGGGGACATGGGAGCAATCAAAAGCCCGGGAAAATTCACGAAGAGGGTGAGACCTCGCAACCGCAACCTGGGACGTGTAAGTGAGGCAGAATTTAACAGGTACCTGCGTGAAGAGGTACGCCGAACAACATTTCTGAAAACGGAACTTACGCAGATGATGATCAGGAAGAACGAGACCTGCATGAGGGAAGAAAAATGACAACCTGAGCGGGCCAGGAGTTAACGAGAGTGATGGATTGTGCCGAAAAATCGGACTGGAGACCCCGGGGTATCCCGGGAGCTGGTTGCTGGGTCCCGAAAAACGAGACCGAAAGCCGAGATGCCCCTGGTGACGAGGCCTCGGCTGGGTGTCAACGTGGAATTTTACCATGGTGGCCGCCAGCGAGGCGACATGACCCGCGCATGACGGCGACGGAGAGCCAACGGGACCCAAGTGAGAGAGGTGAAGAGCCTGAACTGACCGTGATGGCAGGTTGAAGCCGAAAAAGCGTGACAGGACAGTGGAGAGGGAGTTGACCAGGATGGACAAGGACAGGTGAAGGACCTGACGGGACGACTGAACAACATTGAGTGACAGTGGGAGAGTCAGGCGACCGGCCCTGAACATCCGTGCGGATCGTGAAGGAGACAAAACTGAGCCTAACAAGCAAGGGGACATGACGAAATCTGACCGTATCGGGCGCCCGGACATGAAGGGTAACAGAACATGAAGAGGAAGCTGGAAAAACAGGTGACAGGACACGAGAAAAACTGAACCTCAAAAAGGTGACAGGACATGAAATGAACCTGAAGTGTCAGGTGAGAAGGCACGAACGGACCTGAACGTGACAGGCGGCAGGACATGAAACGAACCTGAACGTGTCAGGTGGCAGGACACGAAACGAACCTGAACGTGTCAGGTGGCAGGACACGAAACGAACCTGAACGTGTCAGGTGGCAGGACACGAAACGAACCTGAACGTGTCAGGTGGCAGGACACGAAACGAACCTGAACGCATCAGGTGACAGGACACGAAACGAACCTGAACGTATCAGGTGACAGGACCCGAACAGAACCTGAGAAACATGGAGACAGGACACGAGAGAGAACAAGAACGTATCTGGAGGCGGGACAACGAGGTGAACCTGAATGGCTCAGGTGACCGGACCTGAAGAGAACCCGACCGGATCAGGTGACAGAACACGAAGAGACCCTGAACGGATCAGGTGACAGGACACGAAGAGAACCTGAACGAATCAGGTGACAGGACACGAAGAGAACCTGAACGAATCAGGTGACGGGACACGAAGAGAACCTGAACGAATCAGGTGACAGGACACGAAGAGAACCTGAACGAATCAGGTGACAGGACATGAAGAGAACCTGAACGAATCAGGTGACAGGACATGAAGAGAACCTGAACGAATCAGGTGACAGGACATGAAGAGAACCTGAACGGATCAGGTGACAGGACGTAAAGAGGACCTTGACGGAACAGGGTGACAGAAAACGAAAAATTTTATTTTTTTTTTTGCCAGGAGCAATGGACGGGTGGGGGGGGGGCTGGTGAGGGTGAAAAAAACACGCCTGTGCCGTGCAGCGTGCCAGGAGCCAGGAAGGGGGGCCTGACTTGCCCTGCTGGACCGTCCTGGGCAAGCTCCCCCTACCACAGCTCCGACACCGGAAACCGGGGTGCACCTCTGAGGAGTGATGGCGTGCTCCGGTGGTCACTGACCCTGCCGGAGACTGCCTGGCCCGTCAGGGAAGTTGTTCCTGGCAAAGGTGTGCAAATTGAAAAACGTGCAGGGTGGAAGCAATAGGCGCCTGTTTCCACAGTCCCTTGTGCCGTGTTGGACCGCACAGCGCCCCCTGTAGGCCGCCCCGGGCCAGGAGGAGGAGCTGGTGTTGCCGGTGCGCGTTCCCGCAGCATGCTGCCGCCAGGTCAGATTGCGTCATGTGCAACAAGCAATTCATGATGGGAAAATGCAACATGACACCAGTTTCTGCTGGTTGCTAGGGCAGGCCCTGCTGCGGGGACGGCGACAAAACCCCCGCTGCTGCCCGCGGCCCCCCCGACGCCCGGCTGCGGTGGCCATTTGAACCGAGGATGGCGCACTTGAGCCTGACGAGGGTGCCGGACGTGGGAGGGGCCGGGCGGAAAAACAGCAGGGGGTTGCAGGATGGGTGTACCGCGCAGTGATGAGGAACAAAATGTTTGAAGAAGCGGGCTCTCCGGTGAGCGAGGTGAAACGGAGGGGGAGGGGGTCATGAGACTGGGGCCGGCCGGCCGGGCGTACCGACGGGCGGCAGTACGGAACTGGGCCCAAGTAGCTTACCAGAGGAGATGAAGGACGCCGCCGCTGCTCGTCTGCACAGGGAAGGCCGGAAACCGGAAGTCGCACCCGGATGACGTCACCGAACACGAGAATGCGCACCACGCGATGCCGGCGTCTGACGGAGCAGCGAGGGAAGGTTAAGTACCCTATGCCCCTCCCACAAATGCAGGCTGGAAAACCAGCCTGCTGTACATATATATATATATATACATACACACATACACTTCCCCCTTTATTTTTTTTTAAGCGGTGGCCGAGTGACCGGGCGAGAGCGGAAAGGAAACAGGAATGACCATGGTATAAAAAGGATCGCAACCTACCGGAATCCACGGACAGCGCTGCCAACTCTCCGGCGACACTGAAGACCTAGGAATGGAGGCTCGTGATGAATGAAGGAAGGCTCTGAGCTGCGGAGGTGCGTAAAGCCACCACCCGGCTGGACCTTACCTGAAACCTGGCACCGTGGAATGACCGGACACGGAGACGCCCTGCGACACAATTGAGGATGGATCGAAATTCCGGTGGCCTGAGGCCCTGCTTACCTGAAATAAACTAGCGTTGGTACGAGACCCGGAGAGAGGTGTGATCTGGTGGCACTGGAATGAAGCGACGGAGAACCAGGATGCAGCCTGGGCGTCATGGCCAACTGCTGGGTGACCCTGAACTGCCAGAGTCAGGGCCCGAAGTTGCGCTGCATGCAACAAGACCTGCGGGAAACAGAAATCCAGACACGAACCGGGTAACCAGGAACCAGCCGGACCCTGCTGAGAAACCCCCGAGCGTTCCAGGCAGAGGCATGGAACCTGAGCGATTCAGGCAAATACATTGAATCCTGAGCGAATCAGGCGCTTACCTACACCTTTCGTGAAGATGACGGACCCTGGGTGCGTCGGGCATTACCCTGAACCTGGGTGGACCTGGCCACCACCTACCCACTGAGAGACCCGGGAAAATACAGACGCCTGAGCGATTCAGGGGAATACATGACCAGACTGTTCCTTGAAAAATATGCAATAACTATATGTGACCGGAACGTAGTACGACTGCGAGAAGGCTTGTGTCGGTCTGAGTAACGTACCTGGGATTAGAGGCTACTACCTGTACTGATGTCTTGGGTTACCTGACCTTGGTCCAAATGTCGTACAAGTGAACGGTCAGAACATGTTCCTGAGAGGACAAATCCATAAAGTTCGGAAGGGAAAGAGAACATAACTGAGGAGGGTGACGGGACTGGGTGACCAGGAGATAGAGGTAGGTATGAGCCTGGGGAGCCAGGAGGTAGAGGTAGGTGTGAGACTGGACGAACCAGGAGACAGAGGTAGGTGCGTGCCTGGGCGATCCAGGAGGCAGAGGTAGGTGCGTGCCTGGGCGATCCAGGAGGCAGAGGTAGGTATGAGCCTGGGCGATCCAGGAGGCAGAGGTAGGTGCGTGCCTGGGCGATCCAGGAGGCAGAGGTAGGTATGAGCCTGGACGAACCAGGAGACAGAAGAAGGTGCGTGCCTGGGCGATCCAGGAGGCAGAGGTAGGTGCGTGCCTGGGCGATCCAGGAGGCAGAGGTAGGTATGAGCCTGGAAAGCCAGGAGGTAGAGATAGGTGTGAGCCTGGGCGAACCAGGAGACAGAAGAAGGTGCGTGCCTGGGCGATCCAGAAGGCAGAGGTAGGTGCGTGTCTGGGCGATCCAGGAGGCAGAGGTAAGTATGAGCCTGGCGAGCCAGGAGGTAGAGGTAGGTATGAGCCTGGGCGATCCAGGAGACAGAAGTAGGTAGTAGATGAGACAGCAGTATATAACGTGAAGCATAGACATATAACATATGGCACAGACGCCCCCATAGAGTAGGTGACTGCAGTGAGCGTTTGGTGACCGCTGAATGGGTATGGCGTGTAGTGACGGCCTGGCCAAGTTGTGGTGAGACCCCCGGGTTTGTTTTTTTTTTCCACCGTGCTGACCTAGGTCCCTTCCAGCCCAGCTGGGGAGGGGGGGCCCGGGGCCGTCCCCCTGAATGAGGAACCGAGGGTGACTGCCTCGCTCCCGCTGCCGCACGGCGGGAGTGCGTATGAAATGGCTGGAGATTGGAACCTACCGATTAAATTGTATGTATACTTTATTTATTTGAACCAAAAAAAATAAAAATTCCTTTAAATTTCCCTTTTTTTTTTTTTTTTTTTTTTGAGGGCATGGCCCGACGTTGCCCGGGGCTAGATACCCCTGCTTCCCGCGTGTGGTTTGTTTGACGGGGGTGCCAGCCTGGGGGCAGTAGACCTAATGGGAACACTAAAATGCAGAAAAATGTTTACTCCAGGGATCAGATTTCAGGCATAGACACAAGCTTCTGTGAAATCAAGCTACACTGTGAATTTACTTTAAACAAACATCTGCTAATGGCCTATCAATCATGAGGAGGGATCCATAGGAAAATGGCCCAACAGTCTGTGCTTAAATCTTTTAGCAAGTGTCATGGAAAGGTCACTGAGGAGGGGGGGGGGGGGATTTCAAGAAAATGGTCTTGATATACTGGTCCACAATGCAAAGCCATTGCTTCCGCCTGGTGGCAGCGGACAAGATAACTGCTATGGAGGGTTTGTGATGAATATCTATATTCTCAGGCCTGATGGAAGCACTCCGGCATGCGCTCCAAGCTGGAACGCACGCCGAACACATGACCAGGCCCAGGCCCGGCCGAGGGATTCCGGCGTGCGCTCCAAGCCGGAACGCACGCCGACCACGTGACCCGGCCTATGCCCTGCGGCGGATTTCCGGCGTGCGTTCCAGCGCGGACTGCAACGGAGCCGGGTGAGGACGGGGGCCGAGTGGAGAGGGGGACCCGCAGGCCAGACCCTGCCCCCCCTGCTGTCTCGGGGGGAGTTGGAGGAAGGTAAAACACAGTGAAAATGTACAGAACTATATGCAAGTTGTATTTCAATGGGAATTGAATGTAATAATTAGTTCACGTGGAACACAGGAGGGAACCAAGGAATAACCAGAAGCAATTTGAGGCAAAATGTGTATCGGCATGCGTTCCACGCTGGGACGCACGCCAACTCTGGGAGCCGGGAGTATGTGACCGCGGCTGATGGAGCCCTTGTGGCGCATTGTTTGCACAGAATTACCTCTCCTGAAGACGTGACGGCAGCATATGAAAACGAAACGAACCAGATGAAAGCAACTCACGACGTGCACGGATGCAGTACCAGAGCAGGCGACTCCCTATCCAGGTGTGAACAGAAGCGCCCTGAGGAGCTGGGGGCTGGAGCTTAAGAAGGTAAGATGCCCCTCCCACAAATTCAGGCTGACTTTTCAGCCTTCCACATATCCGCTACTGGGGAGTATATTACATACTACCATAAAAATAAGCCAACAGAGAGACTCTTCTTCTGTTCAGAATGTGGTAAAACCTTCAATCGTAATTCACATCTCATAAGCCATCAGAGAAGTCACACGGGAGAAAAGCCATACTCTTGTCCTGAATGTGGTAAGCAGTTTATGAGGAGTTCACATTTAGTCAGGCATAAGAGAATTCACACAGGAGAAAAACCCCATTCATGTTCAGAGTGTGGGAAGCACTTCATCACAACTTCAGATCTTGTGATACATCGGAGAACCCATACTGGAGAAAGACCCTATCATTGTTCAGAATGTGGGAAGAGCTTTGTCTGCAATTCTGTTCTTATCAAACACCTGAGAACTCACACAGGAGAGAAACGACATTGCTGTCCTGATTGCGGCAAGTATTTTACTACCAATGCCTATCTTGTTGTTCACCAGAGAATACACACAGGAGAAAAACCATTTTCATGTACCCAATGTGGAAAGAGTTTTACTTGTAATTCCGTTCTTACCAAACATCGGAAGATCCACACAGAAAGGAGCAGCAAATCGAATCTTGTTAGACCAGATAGAATCCGGGCATGGCAAGAATTTTATCCTTGCCATCAATGTGGGAGAATTTTTGCAAATAACACACAATTTTTAAGTCACCAGGAAATTCACTTAAGAGACGCATATACTGAATCACAACTTGTTGGACACCAGACCAGTCATAAAGGAAAAAAATCTAATTTTTGTTGGGACTGTGGTAAATCTTTTGCCAGTAAAAGACATCTTGTTCTGCATCAGAGACGGCATATACAGGTCCTTCTCAAAAAATTAGCATATTGTGATAAAGTTCATTATTTTCTGTAATATACTGAGAAACATTAGACTTTCATATATTTTAGATTCATTACACACCAACTGAAGTAGTTCAAGCCTTTTATTGTTTTAATATTGATGATTTTGGCATACAGCTCATGAAAACCCAAATTTCCTATCTAAAAACATTAGCATATTTCATCCGACCAATAAAAGAAAAGAGTTTTTAATACAAAAAAAGTCAACCTTCAAATAATTATGTTCAGTTATGCACTCAATACTTGGTCGGGAATCCTTTTGCAAAAAATTACTGCTTCAATGCGGCGTGTTATGGAGGCCCAGGATGCTTCGATAGCGGCCTTAAGCTCATCCAGAGTGTTGGATCTTGCGTCTCTCAACTTTCTCTTCCCAATATCCCACAGATTCTCTATGGGGTTCAGGTCAGGAGAGTTGGCAGGCCAATTGAGCACAGTAATACCATGGTCAGTAAACCATTTACCAGTGGTTTTGGCACTGTGAGCAGGTGCCAGGTCGTGTTGAAAAATGAAATCATCATCTCCATAAAGCTTTTCAGCAGATGGAAGCATGAAGTGCTCCAAAATCTCCTGATAACTAGCTGCATTGACCCTGGGATTCACAGATTGAACATACAACCCTGTTCACGGGATTATAGTAGAATTAGGTCAAATTCACACACGGGTGTCACAGAAAGAACCATTTAATTCTAAAGCTTCACTTTTAATATTTATATTTAAAATTAACGACCCATAATGTATAAGAAATATATAAACAAGAAAAAGAAATAAAGCAAATATAAATCTATCCCACTTGACTTCTTGGATGTAGGAGATCAAGTGAATGATAAATAGGGGCAGTGTCCCTAATGGATTCCCCTACAATTATGGCCCTGCCTGAAAACGGAATGGCCGCCCCGATAGGGGGGATCCCGTATCTCGTACCTCCTGTAATGCCCTGGAGGACCCTGATACAGGTGACCGATGATAGTAATCCTATGGGGAGACCAGTACTAGTCTACAGGTGTGCCAAAAATAAGAAATGCTTTATTTGTACTCCCCATAGGATTACTATCATCGGTCACCTGTATCAGGGTCCTCCAGGGCATTACAGGAGGTACGAGATACGGGATCGCCCCTATCGGGGCGGCCATTCCGTTTTCAGGCAGGGCCATAATTGTAGGGGAATCCATTAGGGACACTGCCCCTATTTATCATTCACTTGATCTCCTACATCCAAGAAGTCAAGTGGGATAGATTTATATTTGCTTTATTTCTTTTTTTTGTTTATATATTTCTTATACATTATGGGTCGTTAATTTTAAATATAAATATTAAAAGTGAAGTTTTAGACTTAAATGGTTCTTTCTGTGACACCTGCATTGACCCTGCCCTTGATAAAACACAGTGGACCAACACCAGCAGCTGACATGGCACCCCAGACCATCACTGACTGTGGGTACTTGACACTGGACTTCAGGCATTTTGGCATTTCCCTCTCCCCAGTCTTCCTCCAGACTCTGGCACCTTGATTTCCGAATGACATGCAACAGTCCAGTGCTGCTTCTCTGTAGCCCAGGTCAGGCGCTTCTGCCGCTGTTTCTGGTTCAAAAGTTGCTTGACCTGGGGAATGCGGCACCTGTAGCCCATTTCCTGCACACGCCTGTACACGAAGGCTCTGGATGTTTCTACTCCACACTCAGTCCACTGCTTCCGCAGGTCCCCCAAGGTCTGGAATCGGTCCTTCTCCACAATCTTCCTCAGGGTCTGGTCACCTCTTCTCGTTGTGCAGCGTTTTCTGCCACACTTTTTCCTTCCCACAGACTTCCCACTGAGGTGCCTTGATACAGCACTCTGGGAACAGCCTATTCGTTCAGAAATTTCTTTCTGTGTCTTACCCTCTTGCTTGAGGGTGACAATGATGGCCTTCTGGACAGCAGTCAGGTCGGCAGTCTTACCCATGATTGCGGTTTTGAGTAATGAACCAGGCTGGGAGTTTTTAAAAGCCTCAGGAATCTTTTGCAGGTGTTTAGAGTTAATTAGTTGATTCAGATGATTAGGTTAATAGCTCGTTTAGAGAACCTTTTCATGATATGCTAATTTTTTGAGATAGGAATTTTGGGTTTTCATGAGCTGTATGCCAAAATCATCAATATTAAAACAATAAAAGGCTTGAACTACTTCAGTTGGTGTGTAATGAATCAAAAATATATGAAAGTCTAATGTTTATCAGTACATTACAGAAAATAATGAACTTTATCACAATATGCTAATTTTTTGAGAAGGACCTGTAGACGAGAAGCCATATTCCTGCTCAAAGTGTAGTTAATGTTTCATGGAAAGAAGACATCTTACACGTCATTTAGAAAGTCACCAAAGATAGAAAATACAATCATTTATTATATGGTTCTACATTTTTGTACTTATACAATTATTCAGAATATGTTTCTCTATAAAGTTCAAAAAGCAATTAATAAATTGCTCCCATAGTCAAAATAAGGCCCCTTTCACACGAGCGAGAATTCCGCGTGGGTGCAATGCGTGATGGGAATGCATTGCGCCCGCACGGAATTCGGACCCATTCATTTAAATGGGTCTGTGTACATGAGCGGTGGTTTTCACGTATCACTTTTGCGTTGTGTGAAAATCGCAGCATGTTCTATATTCAGCGATTTTCACACAAAGCTGACCCCATAGAAGTGAATGGGGCTGCATGAAAATCGCATCCCATCCACAAGTAAGTGCGGATGCAATGCGATTTTCACAGATGGTTGCTAAGAGATGTTGTTTTTAAACATTCAGTTTTTTTATCACGTGTGTGCAAAACGCTGTAAATCACATTGCACCCACGCAATAAAAACTGAATGAAATTGCTCAGTTTTCATCGAACGCATCTGGACATAACGCGGACGCGCTCGTCTGCAAGGGGCCCCTTTCACACAAGCGAGTTTTCCGCTCGGGTGCAATGCGTGACATGAACGCATAGCACCCGCACTGAATCCTGACCCATTCATTTCAATGTGTTTGTGTACCCACATCAGTTCTGTGTTGCGTGAAAAATACATCATGCTCTGTATTCTGCGTTTCTCGCGTAGCCCTGGCCACATAGACGTGAATGAGCCTTCAGTGAAAAACGCATTGCATCTGCAAGCAAGTGCGGATGCGATACGTTTTTCACTGATGGTTGCTAAGAGATGTTGTTTGTAAACCTTCAGTTTTTTATCACGCGCGTGAAAATGCATCAAAACGCATTGCACCCACGAGGAAAAAACTGAACGCAATCGCAGACAAAACTGACTGAACTTACTCGCAAAATGGTGCGAAGTTCACTGAACACATCCGGAGCCAATCCGTCACGCTCGTGTGAAAGAGGCCTACCAGTTCATGGAAATAATAAAGAAACTGTGATACAGACTTCTCACCAGCTTGTAGGTTTTCAGCCAGAGATTCCACTCTGCAAAGTGGTCTTGTCCAGGGTTCTTTCTCTCAGACCAAAACACACACCAGCTGCTCTCTGGCAGCGTGTGTCACTACCAGAGGCTTTGAGACGTTCTCACAGCTCTGTTTCTCCACCCCTGTGATGATGTCACTACTAGAGCTTGGAGGAGTTCCCTCTGCCCTGTTTCTCCGCCCCTGTGATGAGGTCCTTACTTTCTGTTTCCTTCCTCCCAGCTGTCCCTCCTGTGTTTGATTTCACTGCCTTTAAATCACCCCTCCTCCTTTGTAGAGGTGCGGATTATACTTTTCATTTGAGCTGTATCTCTCGCTTGAGTTTCTTCACCTGTGTGATATCTTTTCACTGGATCTGTGTTCTGCTGAAGCAAGTACTCCGGATATTGTCTGCTGACTTTGGATCTGTTTTCTCTGCAGCTGCAGCTCCTTCAGTTAAGTGTTCAGACATTGTGTGTTTCTGTTTCTTTGCTGACTGGATCCGAGGCGACCCCGGTTCCGTCCATATACTGAGCAGGGCACCGGTGGCCGTTCCCCTTCCACTATTGTAGGGGTTTCAGTGGTCATCAGCCTTAGGTACGCGGGCATGTCTCGATCCACCATCTGGATCTGGACATGTGCTTAGCAGCTTAGGGAGAGCATTTAGGGTCTGACAGGGGTCACCCTTTATCCTCCCTAGTTTGGGTCCGGTCAGTTGCTATTCACTGTGTAGGCTCTTGTTGCTCATTTACAGCCGTGACATTATAATCCGCCAAACCGTCCTTTTTTGACATGGATCCGCTTTCTGACCTGGTTGACCGCATGCAGGGTCTTTCTTTGGAGGTAGCGGATCTCCGTCAATCTATGACTCAGCTTCAAGCATTGGGCTCTGCTCCAGCCCATGGAGTCTGTTGCGAGCCAAAGGTCTCACTTCCGGAAACGTTCTCCGGGGGCAGTGAGAATTTTGTTCGTTTCAGAGAGGCATGCAAACTCCATTTTTGCTTGTATCCCCATTCCTCTGGTAATGAGGAACAGAGGATGAGGATTGTCATCTCCCTGCTCAGGGGTAATGCTCAGACTTGGGCTTTTTCGTTGCCATCGGGGGATCCCTCCCTTCGATCCGTTGAAAGATTTTTTGTGGCCCTGGGGCAGATATATGATGACCCGGATCGTGTTGCTCTGGCCGAATCTAACTTACGTTTTTTATGCCAGAACAAACTGTCTGCGGAGCTTTATTGTTCTGAATTTCGGAGATGGGCAGCTGATTCAGGTTGGAATGATGCTGCACTCCGGAGTCAGTTCTCTCATGGTCTCTCTGAGAGATTGAAAGATGCGTTTGCTTTCCATGAGAGACCAACGTCCTTAGAGTCTGCCATGTCATTGGCGGTACGCCTTGACAGGCGTCTAAGAGAAAGAAGCGAGACCTCTCTGTCCAGCCATTTTCAGTCTAGGTGCAGTGGTGCGGACTCATTCAGTGTGCAGGGGCCTCATCCTCTCTCGGTTCCCTCTGAGGAGGAGCCCATGCAGCTAGATCGACTTGCCCCTGATAAAAGAGGATTTAGTCCTCAGAGAATGGTGTGTTTTTGTTGTGGGGGCATAGGTCATTTGGCAAATGTTTGTCCGTCTAGGAAATTCTTGAACTGTACTAAGAGTTATAATAAGAGAAAAACCTCAAAAGGTAAATCATCAAACTCTGCTTCATCTGCTACTTTGGGCAAAGTTGATGTAGGATTTGATGCTTTTCCTCTGACCTGCAGTTCCCGTTTTTCTCCTTTCTGCCAGGGTAGCGCTAGGGAGCAAAGTCATTTCTTGTGAGATTTTTGTCGATAGTGGAGCGGCCGTCAATCTTATTGATACTCAATTTGTAGCCATGCATGGTTTTCAGGTTTGCACATTAGAAAAGGATATACCTGTTTTTGCTATTGACTCTGCTCCACTCTCACAGAGATCCCTGAAGGGCATTGTTCACAATATCCGGTTAGCGGTAGGTGACACTCATGTGGAGGATATATCTTGTTTTGTCCTTAACGGATTGCCTTCTCCTCTAGTTTTGGGGTTACCCTGGCTCACTAGACATAACCCCACTATTGATTGGCAAGGAAGGCAAATAAATGAGTGGAGTGAGTTTTGTAGAGAGAATTGTCTCACAGCGATTTTTGCAGGGGTGTCTACTAAAACGGTGCCATCATTTCTCTCTGATTTCTCGGACGTGTTTTCCGAGAGCAGTGTTCAGGAGCTACCTCCTCACTGGGAGTTTGACTGTCCCATTAACCTCATTCCCGGCGCCAAGCTGCCAAAAGCACGCCTCTACAATCTCTCACAACCGGAAAGAATCGCAATGCGAACTTATATCTCTGAGAGTCTTGATAAGGGGCATATTCGTCCCTCAAAATCACCTGTTGCCGCTGTTTTTTTTTTTTAAAAGAAAGATGGCTCTCTGAGACCTTGCCTAGATTTTAGGGAGCTGAACCGTATCACGATTCGCGATCACTATCCCCTTCCTCTGATCCCGGACCTCTTCAACCAAATTGTTGGGGCCAAGGTTTTTTCCAAATTGGATTTGAGAGGCGCGTACAACCTGGTCAGGGTCAGAGAGGGGGATGAATGGAAAACGGCCTTTAATACCCCTAACGGGCATTTTGAGAATCTTGTTATGCCTTTCGGCCTGATGAATGCTCCGGCCGTCTTTCAGCATTTTGTTAACAGTATTTTCTACCATTTAATGGGGAAATTTGTATTGGTGTATCTTGATGATATTTTGATTTTTTCCCCTGATGTTCACACCCATCAGGATCATCTTTTTCAGGTTCTGCGGATTCTGCGGGAGAATAAATTTGTCATGGTCTTACCTCCTTGCTGTTCCCTTCGTTTGACATGTGCTGGCGGCCATCTTGGTTTCTGGGTTTTCTTGTAGCCTCCCACCCTGCGGCTCCTCCTTCCCACTGGGAGGAGCTGGATGCCTAGCTCATATATATAGGAGGTCTGTGGCTTCAGTTCCTTGCTTGGTCCTCCTGTGTTCACATGCTTCCAAGACTGCTGCTGCTTCTGGTTCCTGATCCTGGCCTCGTCTGACTACCCCGTTGGTTCCTGATTCCGGCTTCGTCTGACTACCCCGTTGGTTCCTGATTCCGGCTTCGTCTGACTACCCCGTTCGTTCCTGTTCCTGGCTTCGTCTGACTACCCTTCTGGTTCCTGACCTCTGTCTCCGCAAGACCCTGCTTCGGTTTAGCCATCCGTTCGGACTTTGCTACGGCTTGCTCTTCAATAAAACCTTCTTATTTTTCACTTATCTCTTGTTGTACGTCTGGTTCATGGTTCCATGACAAAATTGTACGCCAAGCTGGAGAAATGTGTTTTTATGGTATCGGAGATTCAATTTCTGGGTTTTCTCCTCTCTGTTTCTGGTTTTCGCATGGATCCGGAGAAGGTCCGTGCTGTGCTGGAGTGGGAGCTTCCTGAGAATCAGAAGGCATTGATGCGCTTTCTGGGTTTTGCGAACTATTACAGAAAGTTCATTTTGAATTATTCCTCTGTTGTCAAACCCCTCACTGACATGACAAAAAAGGGGGCAGATTTTTCCTCTTGGTCGGAGGAGGCGCTTGCAGCTTTTTCTAAGATTAAAGAGAGTTTTGCGTCTGCTCCCGTCTTGGTGCATCCCGATGTTTCCTTACCTTTTATTGTTGAGGTGGATGCTTCCGAGGTGGGTGTGGGTGCGGTTTTGTCCCAGGGCCCTTCTCCTGCCAAGTGGCGACCCTGTGCCTTTTTCTCTAAAAAACTCTCCCCGGCAGAGAGAAACTATGATGTGGGAGATAGGGAGTTGTTGGCCATCAAGTTGGCTTTCGAGGAATGGCGCCATTGGTTGGAGAGGGCCAGGCACCCTATCACCGTTTTTACCGACCATAAGAATCTGGCGTACTTGGAGTCGGCCAGACTTATGAATCCGAGACAGGCCAGATGGTCTCTGTTCTTCTCCAGATTCAATTATGTCGTTACATTCCGCCCTGGGATCAAAAATGTGAAGGCTGATGCTTTCTCTCGCTGTTTTCCGGGAGGAGGAAACTCCGAGGACCCGGGTCCCATTTTGGCGGAGGGGGTGGTTGTTTCTGCTCTGTATTCTGATTTGGAGGCCGAGGTCCAGGCTGCCCAGACTGAGGTACCTGCCCGTTGTCCTCCTGGGAAGTTGTTTGTGCCTCCTGAGTTACGTCACAAACTCTTCAAGGAGCATCATGATACTGTTCTTGCTGGTCACCCCAGGAGTAGAGCCACGGTAGATCTCATTGCTCAGAGATTTTGGTGGCTGGCTCTTCGTAAGTCGGTGGAGGGTTTTGTGGCTGCTTGTGAGACGTGCGCTCGCGCTAAGGTCCCTCGTTCATGGCCTTCAGGTCCCCTTCTCCCGTTACCCATACCTTCCCGTCCTTGGACACACCTCTCCATGGACTTTATCAAGGATCTTCCACGTTCCTCAGGGAAGTCGGTGATCCTGGTGGTGGTGGACCGTTTTAGCAAGATGGCTCATTTTGTACCCTTCCCTGGTTTACCCAGTGCTAAAACGTTGGAGCAAGCTTTTGTCGACCATATTGTTAAATTGCATGGCATTTCCTCGGATATTGTTTCCGATAGAGGCACGCAGTTTGTGTCCAGATTCTGGAAGGCTTTCTGTTCTCGCCTGGGGGTTCGGCTGTCCTTCTCTTCTGCTTTTCACCCGCAGTCGAATGGTCAGACTGAACGCATCAACCAGAATCTGGAGACATATTTGCGCTGTTTTGTGGCAGAGAACCAGGAGGATTGGTGTTCATTTCTCCCTCTTGCTGAGTTTGCTCTGAACAACCGTCGCCAGGAATCTTCTGATAAGTCACCATTCTTTGGTGCATATGGGTTCCATCCGCAGTTTGGGACATTCTCGGGAGGGGCTCCCTCTGGTTTGCCTGAGGAGGAGAGATTTTCCTCGTCTTTGTCTACCATTTGGCAAAAGATTCAGAGTAATCTTTGAAAGATGAGTGAGAAATATAAGCGTGTGGCTGATAAGAGACGTATGCCTGGTCCGGACCTGAATGTGGGTAATCTGGTGTGGTTGTCTACAAGAAATATTAAACTGAAGGTTCCCTCCTGGAAATTGGGTCCCAAGTTTATTGGGCCTTATAAAATCTTGTCAGTCGTCAATCCTGTTGCCTTCCGTCTTGATCTTCCACGGGTTTGGAAGATACATAATGTATTTCACAGGGCTCTTTTAAAACCATATGTCCAGCCCACGGTACCCTCCTCTTTGCCTCCTCCTCCGATTTTGGTTGATGGCAATCTGGAGTTTGAGGTTTCTAAAATTGTGGACTCTCGCATTGTCTGCGGTTCTCTTCAGTACCTCGTTCATTGGAAGGGTTATGGTCCTGAGGAGAGGATGTGGGTTCCGGTGTTGGACATTAAAGCCACTCGCCTCATCAGGGCATTTCATAGGGCTCATCCTGAGAAGGTGGGTCCTGGGTGTCCGGAGTCCACCCGTAGAGGGGGGGGGGGGGTACGGTCACTACCAGAGCTTTGAGACGTTCTCACAGCTCTGTTTCTCCACCCCTGTGATGATGTCACTACTAGAGCTTGGAGGAGTTCCCTCTGCCCTGTTTCTCCGCCCCTGTGATGAGGTCCTTACTTTCTGTTTCCTTCCTCCCAGCTGTCCCTCCTGTGTTTGATTTCGCTGCCTTTAAATCACCCCTCCTCCTTTGTAGAGGTGCGGATTATACTTTTCATTTGAGCTGTATCTCCCGCTTGAGTTTCTTCACCTGTGTGATATCTTTTCATTGGATCTGTGTTCTGTTGAAGCAAGTACTCCGGATATTGTCTGCTGACTTTGGATCTGTTTTCTCTGCAGCTGCAGCTCCTTCAGTTAAGTGTTCAGACATTGTGTGTTTCTGTTTCTTTGCTGACTGGATCCGAGGCGACCCCGGTTCCGTCCATATACTGAGCAGGGCACCGGTGGCCGTTCCCCTTCCACTATTGTAGGGGTTTCAGTGGTCATCAGCCTTAGGTACGCGGGCATGTCTCGATCCACCATCTGGATCTGGACATGTGCTTAGCAGCTTAGGGAGAGCATTTAGGGTCTGACAGGGGTCACCCTTTATCCTCCCTAGTTTGGGTCCGGTCAGTTGCTATTCACTGTGTAGGCTCTTGTTGCTCATTTACAGCCGTGACAGCCTGTCTCTTAATTAGTTTCTTTTCCACCTGCTTGAGGTAGGAACACCCGGGATGGAGTATGGGAGTGACCTTTCCACCCAACTCTTCAGTCACTCCTAAATCCCGGGCCCAAACTCCAGCTACCACAAACTCAGTGATCTCACATCACTGGTCACAACATCACTGTATCACTGAGAGTAGCAGCCTCAGTGATACATACCTGCCATCTATGACTTCACCCATTGAATGTCTACAATATACAGTGGATATAAAAAGTCTACACACCCCTGTTAAAATGTCAGGTTTCTGTGATGTAAAGAAAAAACTGTGATGTATAAGATAAATCATTTCAGAACTTTTTCCACCTTTTAATGTGACCTATAAACTGTACAACTTAATTGAAAAACAAACTGAAATCTTTTAGGTAGCGGGAAGAAAAAAACTAAAATTATGTGGTTGCATAAGTGTGCACACCCTTAAACTAATACTTTGTTGAAGCACCTTTTGATTTTATTACAGCACTCAGTCTTTTTGGGTATAAGTCTATCAGCATGGCACATTTTGACTTGGCAAATCATCCCACAGATTTTCAATTGGATTCAGGTCTGGGCTCTGGCTGGGCCATTCCAAAACTTGAATCTTCTTCTGGTGAAGCCATTCCTTTGTTGATTTGGATGTATGCTTTGGGTTGTTGTCATGCTGAAAGATGACGTTCCTCTTCATGTTCAGCTTTCTAGCAGAAGCCTGAAGGTTTTGTGCCAATATTGACTGGTATTTGGAACTGTTCATAATTCCCTCTAGCTTAACTAAGGCCCCAGTTCCAGCTAAAGAGAAATACAGCCCCAAAGCATGATGATGCCACCACCATGCTTCACTGTGGGTATGGTGTTCTTTTGGTGATGTGCAGTGTTGTTTTTGGGCCAAACATATCTTTTGCAATTATGGCCAAAAAGCTTAAGCTTGGTTTCATCAGACCATAACACCTTTTCCCACATGCTTTTGGGAGACTTTAGATGTGTTTTTGCAAAATGTAGCCTGGCTTGGATGTTTTTCTTCGTAAGAAAAGGCTTTTGTCTTGCCACTCTACCCCATAGCCCAGACATATGAAGAATACGGGAGATTTTTATCACATGTACCACACAGCCAGTACTTACCAGATATTACTGCAGCTCCTTTAATGTTGCTGTAGGCATCTTGGTAGCCTCCCAGACCAGTTTTCTTCTCATCTTTTCATCAATTTTGGAGGGACGTCCAGTTGTGCCATATTTTCTCCACTGTGTTCCATGGTATATCTAATACCTTGGACATTCTTTTGTACCCTTCTCCTGACTGATACCTTTTAACAATGAGATCCCTCTAATGCTTTGGAAGCTCTCTGTGGACCATGGCTTTTGCTGTGGGATGCGACTAAGAAAATTTCAGGAAAGACCAACTAGAGCAGCTGAACTTTATTTGGGGTTAATCAGAGACACTTTAAATGATGGCAGGTGTATGCTGACTCCTATTTAACATGATTTTGAATGTGATTGCTTAATTCTGAACACAGCTACATCCCCCACTTATGCAGCCACATTATTTTAGTTTTTAGTTTTGTTTTCTTCCCTCCACTTAAAAGATTTCAGTTTGTTTTTCAATTGAGTTGTACAGTTTATAAGTCATATTAAAGGTGGAAAAAGTTCTGAAATGATTTATCTTTGTCTCATTATTTTACATCATAGAAAAATTACATTTTAACAGGGGTGTGTAGACTTTTTATATCCACTGTACAAATATATATATATATATATATATATATATATACACTCACCTAAGGAATTATTAGGAACACAGGTTCTATTTCTCATTAATGGGATTATCTAGTCAACCAATCACATGGCAGTTGCTTCAATGCATGTTGGGTTGTGGTCCTGGTCAAGACAATCTCCTGAACTCCAAACTGAATGTCAGAATGGGAAAGAAAGGTGGGCAACAACAGCAGAAGACCCCACCGGGTACCACTCACCTCCACTACAAATAGGAAAAAGAGGCTACAATTTGCACAAGCTCACCAAAATTGGACTGTTGAAGACTGGAAAAATGTTGCCTGGTCTGATGAGTCTCGATTTCTGTTGAGACATTCAAATGGTAGAGTCCGCATTTGGAATAAACAGAATGAGAACATGTATCCATCATGCCTTGTTACCACTGTGCAGGCTGGTGGTGGTGGTGTAATGGTGTGGGGGATGTTTTCTGGGCACACTTTAGGCCCCTTAGTGCCAATTGGCCATTGTTTAAATGCCACGGGCTACCTGAGCATTGTTTCTGACCTTGTCCATCACTTCATGACCACCGTGTACCCATCCTCTGATGGCTACTTCCAGCAGGATAATGCACCATGTCACAAAGCTCGAATCATTTCAAATTGGTTTCTTGAACATGACAATGAGTTCACTGTACTAAAATCAGTCACCAGATCCCAACCCAATAGAGCATCTTTGGGATGTGGTGGAACGGGAGCTTCGTGCCCTGGATGTGCATCCCTCAAATCTCCAGCAACTGCAAGATGCTATCCTATCAATATGGGCGAACATTTCTAAAGAATGCTATCAGCACCTTGTTGAATCAATGCCACGTAGCATTAAGGCAGTTCTGAAGGCAAAACAAAAGGGGGTCCAACACCGTATTAGTATGGTGTTCCTAATAATTCTTTAGGTGAGTGTATATATATATATATATATATATATATATACACTATCTACACCCCTCACATTTTTGTATATCTTTTAATGGGACAACAGTGACGATATGACACTTTGATACAAGTACGGCTTGTATAACAGTGTAAATTTGGTGGGCCCTCAAAAATAACTCAACACACAGCCATTAATGTCTAAACCGCTTGCAACAGTGAGTGTGTGACGGATGGAAGGGAAGAGTGCAGCCCTGATATCCACCCGCACCTCTATCCCTACCTACTTGCACAGCCCGTCCTAACTGACTGTGTACAACTTGGCAGCAGTCCCTCACTTAGATACGTGCAGGGGCCTAAAGAAGATAAGAGTAGTACTGTAACAGAGTCAAGGAAGCCAAAGTCAAAGCCGGGAGGTCACGCAGGTACACGGAGCAATACAATTACAAGGTCAAAACCATTCCGAAGTCAGAAGCAAACAAGATGTCACGTCAAGGGAGGTCACATGGTCGAGGTCAAAAGCAAAGCCGAGTTCCAAACACACGAAAGACACAATATGCGAAAATGTTGGTAAAGGGTAGAAGGCTTCTTAAATAGCCCCGACTGGTGAGTCGCGTGACGTGGCTAGCGTCACATGACTCGCATCACACATCTCAACACAGCTGAGCGCCGATTCATCCTTATACGCTCTCAGCTCCCCAGCTGCTCATTCTCTAGAGGATGGAGGACGCCAGCCATGCTGAGGAGGCGTGCGCGGCCGGGTGCTCCCCGTCCTCTGGTTACTGTGGAGACAAGGACGCCAGTCGCGTCCTCGCTCTTCTAGCTGCGTGGGATGCCGGAGGCGCTGCGAAGGGAGAGCGCGTTGCAGGCTCCCCGTAACAGAGTGCACCCCTAAGTGAAAATGGCCAAATTGTGCCCAATTAGCCACTTCCCTCCATGGCATCATATGACTCATTAGTGTTAAAAAGTCACTGGTGTGAATGGGGAGTAGGTTTGATAAATTTTGTGTTACCGCTCTCACACTCTGTCATACTGGTCACTGGAAGTTCAACATGGCACCTCATGGCAAAGAACTTTCTGAGGATCTGAAAAAAAGAATTGTTGCTCTACATAAAGATAGCCTAGGCTATAAGAAGATTGCAAACAATTAACAAGACAGGTTACACTCAGAACAGGCCTACCAAATGGTCGACCAAAGAAGTTGAGTGCACTTGCTCAGTGTCATATCAAGAGGTTGTCTTTTCAAAATAGATGTATGAGTGCTGCCAGCATTGTTGCAGAGGTTAAAGGGGTGGGGGGTCGGCCTGTAAGTGCTCAAACCATACACCGAATGCAGTATCAAATTGGTCTGCATGGCTGTTGTTCCAGAAGGAAGCCTCTTCTAAAATATGGTGCTGAAGACAAGCTAACTAAGGACAGGGATTGCTGGAACCATGTCCTGTGGTCTGAGAAGACCAAGATAAACTTATTTGGTTCATTTGGTATTAAGTGTGTGTTTGGTGGGAACCAGGTGAAGAATACAAAGATAAGTGTATCTTGCCTACAGTCAAGCATGGTGGTGGGAGTGTCATGGTTTGGGGCTGTATAAGTGCCGTGGCTGTGGGGAGCTACAGTTCATTGAGGGAACCAGGAATGCCAACATGTACTGTGACATACTGAAGCAGAGCATGATCCCCTTCCTAAATTCACAATGCCAGTGGTTGTGTCTCTCCAATTACAAATCTGGCACATAAACTGGTGGCACTGGATAGAAAAACGCTTTCTGTCCAGCACTATTTTACATCTGGCATAAAAACGGATGCGATACATGATCTGAACAATCCTATATAAAACTATGTGATCAGTTTCCCACTGGTGTTTCTGTACCACGCTGAAGGGAAAATGAAATGGATGGCCAGATATACAGTATATGAAGTCGCCGTTAGCTGTGCATTGTTAGGGTATGGCCACAGGTAACAGAAAATCTGTGGCTTATTTGGCCAAAATCCACACCAATATGTGTAGATTTTGCAGTGGAAGTAGTTGTGGAAACACTGAGGATCTGCTGGAGGTTTCATCTTCTGTATTGCAAAGGGTTAAATCATAAATTGACATGCTGCATATTTAAAATCCACACCTCATTTCACATGTCAAGTTACGTGTGGATTCTGGTGCAGTCACTCTTTCTTTGCTTCTCTAAATGCTGTAGATTTTCCACTGCGGAGACTCCACAGTGCTTAGGCCAGGTTTACATATGTGCTGTGAAACCCGGAAATCTGGTCCAGGGGAGGAACAGAATACTGGAATTCACTGTATCCGATATATATGCCAGCTATCGGCCAGACAAAAAATACTATAAGCAGCATTTTTGTGTCTGGTGGAAAGCCGGCATATATACCATAAAGCTGCTGGATCACATTGTAGTGGTAACCCTTTTGCTACCAGCGCGTACATGTACAGCGCTGGAGCGATGGGCAAACATGGAGCCTGCGAGCACATGCAGCTGGCGTCATGGCCGGGGGGTCTCTGCTGTTTCAAACAGAAGAGACCCATGGCTAATTACTGTGATCGGCAATAATGCCAATTGCGGTTTTTAAAGACTTTAGATGCCGCCATCAAGTGAGATCACAGCATCTAAAGGGTGAAAAACCCGCAAGCTCACTCTTCCGGGCTTCTTACCGGCATCCTATTGAGGCCTCTTGCACACGACCGTATGTATTTTTCGGTCCGCAAAAAACAGATCCGCAAAACATATGGATGACATCTGTGTGTATTAAATATTTTCAGAACAGAGCAGCTGGCCTCTAATAGACCAGTACTATCCTTGTCCGTAATGCGGATAACAATAGGACATGTTCTATTATTTACTGTATGTGAGAACTAGAGTAGGCAGATTAATGCAGTCCTTCCCCCTTGCTGTGTCATCATCATTCCTACTTTTCTTATTGCTCCCAAAAAGTCATATCTTGCGATTCTTCATCTGCGCTATTCTTTCAGCTCTTTTGATCATCCAACCAGGATAACCCCTTGTCAACATGCGTGCAGCGACGATGCGGCACTCAGACATGAACGCCGCATCGTCGCTGCAATTTCTGCTGGCACGTACCATTTCACTCACCGGTATGGACATAATAGTATGCATGGGGTGATGGCTATTCGCCCTCAAGATCGCATTGCCAGCAACTGGTTTACGGTAAGTGGATGAATGTATATTCCGATAGGGGAAACCCGTAAGGGTCAAGTCAAGGAAATTAATGGTAAACATATCCTGTAAATAAGTAAATTTTAGATTGTACAGATTGTCATTAAGATTGTGTGCAACGCAGTAATCAAAGCAAAAGGTGGCTACTTTGAAGAACCTAGAATATGACATATTTTCAGTTGTTTCACACCTTTTTGTTATGTATATAATTCCACATGTGTTAATTCATAGTTTTGATGCCTTCATTGTGAATCTACAATTTTCATAGTCATGAAAATAAAGAAAACTCTTTGAATGAGAAGGTGTGTCTAAACTTTTGGTCTGTACTGTATGTCATGGGGAATAGAAGGATAAAGCGATGACACATCACTGGTAAGCCAGGTAAAATTGGGAGACCATGTTTTCTGATAGAAACTTCTAAGAACATCCCCAGTATCTTTAATATACCCTGGCACTCGTTTAACAAGGGGCTGTAAAATCCCATCCAACCACTCCCCGAATTTTTCGGCCATGCCAGAGACAATGGGGCGCAGTGGAGGTGGATTTATAGTGTTTATGGCTAACATAGCCTAAATCTGTACCCTTAATTAAAAGGGCGAGATACTGTACCTGAAAATCATCAATTGGATTACATTTTAATTGTTTGTAAGTGGAGGTGTCCAGAACAATATCCATCATTTGTTGTTTGTACACCATTTTATCCAAAACCACCACTGCGCCCCCTTGTCTGCCATTTTTACAATAATGTCATTCTTGTTTTTTAATTCCAGAAGGGCATTTCTTTGAGATTTGGACAAGTTGTTTGAATAGGAGTTAGCTTTTTTTTGGACAGAGAGAAGCCGTTTCTTGACAACCTCTTGGAATAAGTCCATTCCTGGTGTGCGTGAATTCAGTGGATAGAACCGCGAATTCCGGGTTTGAAAATCTGAAACCTGAGGAATCGCAGTGCTACCGCCCGAATCTGACTAGAGCTCAATCAAATTAACCAAAGACTGTTGTTCAATAAAAGACGTTTGTAAACGCATTAGTACAGGGGTATGAATAGGAGAGCTGTTTAGAAGTTTCCTCCGACCCATGAAAATGTCTCTTGACCATAAGATCTCTAATAAATGTATTAATATCCATAAGGGTTTAGAATAAGTCAAAATTATGGGTCAGAACAAAGTTCAAACCAAGTCTCAAAATATTGACCTGTCAGTCAATACTTCATTTGATAAATTAATCTCTTCAAAATAATTTGCAGTGCCCACACTGGGGTTTATTTCTTGTGATGCCGAGTGGCCATGGTATGTGGCTTTTTTGTGTTTGCGGCCCCCTCTTCTGGATAGTTTTTTTGAATTCTTATCCAATTTGCCTTTATTTTTTGTTTTTTTATAATAGGAAATTTTGTTAAACAGGTGCCAGGGTATATTTAAGATACTGGGGATGTTCTTAGAAGTTTCTATCAGAAAACATGGTCTCCCAATTTTACCTGGCTTACCAGTGATGTGTCATCGCTTTATCCATATAATTCCCCATGACATAGCTCTACTCACATTGGAATCCCATTTTCATAAATACAGCCGCCACAAACCACATTTTATAGATTATATTATAGAAGTCACAGATTTTTTGTTGACTCATAACACTTTTTCTTTTGACAGCTTATTCTTTTTACAGATTCGGGGAGTTTCTATGGGGGCCAAATTTCCCCCCTCATTAGTGAATATATCGATGTCATATTGGGAGGAAAGGTTTATTTATACTACTGACAATCCTTTTTCAGCGGCGCTTGAATGGTATGGCAGGTACATCAACGATTTGCTCATAATATGGAGCGGCGATGTACCTGCCATACATGATTTCATGCGCTTGAGGCCTCATGCACACGACAGTATTTTTTCTCGGGCCGCAAAACGTGGTTCCGTTGTTCCGTGATCCGTGGCCGTTTTTGCTTCCGTTGTGCTTCCGTGTGTCCGTGTTCCCGTTTTTTTTGCGGACCGTCAGAAATCTAGGAATGGTTAAAAAAATGGCATTTTAATATCTCCACCCAGGATACTGGTATAAATCAGGGGCACCTGAGTATGCATTGGTGGCCATTTTCTGTAGTCTTTCCAGAGTACAGAGGTTATTTTGGCTGCTTTCTCTTTGCTGTATCACCATGTCTGATTCTGAGGACGAGGTCTTGCTGCATTGGCTGGTTTCTCGGCGTTGGGGACAGCGCACTCCTTTTGGGTCCATCCGATTGTTTCACAACGGCACCGGAAAGGACACTTCCATACCCTTTACCAAGATCTTCGCCGCCATCCGGAGAAGTTCTTTTCCTTCTGTCGGATGTCAGTGGGTACCTTTGACCGATTGCTGTCGTCTCTACGTACTGTCCTTACCTTTATGGACACCAATATGAGGCGCAGCATTACTCCTGAGGAAAGGCTCATCGTCACGTTGAGGTAAGCAGTATAGTACTTGTTAAGTTTCACCAGAAATGTGCAGTGCTTGTGTTAGGAGTAACATGTGCTCCAAAATGGCTGCTGTGAGACATGTGCTACTGTTTGCTGAAGTAGCATTTCTTTGCCCTTTTTTTCTTTTGGGGGGGACTTTAATGGTTTGTTTCTTTACACATTAATCCCTGTCACATGCCATAACATTTTTTGTGCATTTTTTACCATTTGGATACAGTTCAAAACTTGTGTTCAGCTATCGTCCTCCAGACACTCCAAAAATACACTGCACTCGCCAGGCGTTTGCTAAAAATGGTGTTTAATACACTCAGTCCGCCGTGATTCAGCAGCTGTTACCTTCCTTTCAGAGTTATTAATCTGTCAACAATTTTCATCCTATACTGTCGAGTGCCGTGGTTTTTGATAGTGTCTGAATGAAATTGGTCCCTCTGTCAGGATCTCTCTCTGCGTGCACCACCTTGGTCCAAGTCGATGTACCGGTCTGGACCCTATTTGGGATGATTGTGCTGCTGGCAACCCACGAGATTTCCAGCTATCGTCCTCATCATGCATAATGTTCACATAATTGTGCACTTGCACAGCATTTACTGCATTAAAAAGGGTCTAAACATAGTTGTTGTCACTTAGTTGTGGTAGTACTGCCCACACACAGGGCCTTGAGTGCCGACTATGGCACCCGTCCCATAGGTTCCCCACCACTAGACATATGGTGTTTTCAATCGTGTAGTGTATACAGCATTATACTAGAATCCTGAATCTGTTCTTACATGCGATTTGTTGATGACTGTTTTTTTTTTTTTTTCCTTTTTCCTTTTTCCTACAGATTCCTTGCCACTGGGAACTCTTTTGCATCCCTGCATTTTGAGTTTCTTTTAGGGACCTCAACGATCTCGAGAATTGTACGACACACTTGCCATGTCATCTGGCAGCAACTCCGAGAGACGGTGATGCCACAGCCCAAGGTGGACGATTGGCTTCGGATCGCTGAGGGCTTCCAAAATTCTGCGCAGTTCTCAAACTGCATCGGGGCAATGGATGGCAAGCACATCCGTGTGAAGAAGCCGCCACACTCAGGGAGCCGTTTCTTCAATTATAAACAGTTTTTCTCGGTAGTGCTGATGGCTGTTGCTGACAGTCATTACCGGTTTATAATGGTAGATATCGGGTCCTATGGAAGCACTGCGGATGCTCGCATCTTTAGTGCTTCTAGAATGGGTGAGCGGCTTCGTGCCAACCAGCTTGCCCTGCCCGAGTCCAGAAGACTGCCTGGATATGCAGGTCCGCCGGCTCCGTTTGTCATCGTGGCGGATGAAGGGTTTGCATTGACTCCACATGTTATGCGGCCCTTCCCAAAGCGTGGTTTGGATGTCAGGAGGCGTATCTTCAACTACCGGTTGACTCGTGCCCGTCGGTATGTGGAGTGCGCTTTCGGGATACTCTCTAGCAAGTGGAGGGTGTTTCTGTCATCCATACAGATGGATCCGGAGAATGCTACCCTGGTGATTCAAGCTTGTGTTGTTCTACACAACTACACCAGGATTCACGAGGCTTCCTCTTCTCTTGACATGGAAGATCTTCCTACGTCATCAGATTTGGGTTTGGAAAGGACCCTGCATCGACGACCTGGGACTGCAGGCATTGCAGTTCGGGAACTCTTTGCAGACTACTTTATCAGCCCAGAGGGGTCTTTGCCGTGGCAGAGGGACGCTATTCGTGGCAGTTTTTGAAATCTTCTGGGCTCTTTAGTTTTTTTTTATTTTCTAGCTAACTTACTATAAATGATTGTGTTAGTTGAGTGTAGGGACTCGCAAGATAATGAGGACCCTTGACGTGGGCTTGCGGGCTGAGATTTTTTGGACCTCACATATTTTTTTAAAATTATTTAAAAATATTAAAGATGTTTCTGTCTAAATGTTAATTTAATGAAACATCTTGATATTTGGCTCTTCGGGTCCAAAAAAATTTCTAATACCTCATCTGCACAGGAACCCTAAATAAAGATGTTGTTTGTCCAAATAAAGTGTGGCTTTGTGAGATACAGTGTGTGTAGCTTATGTTTTACATTGTGTTTTCAAATGAGAATGTTGTGTGTAGTGTGCAAATAAAACACTAGTCAATGATTTGGGACCCAAACAATAATTTAGTAAAATTATGGGCCCACCCAAAACACAGTCAATGGTATTTTAACACCAATAAACAAAGAACAAATAAAATGCTTTTCCAAACAATGCAACCATAAATTACAATTCCAGAAGGTCCTGCGAGAACGACCCAGGCGGAAAAGAGGACCGTGGCCTAACATGGGCCGGTGGTGGTGCCCCAGTTGCTAGACTGGGATGGTAAAGGGGCTGCCCCACAGAATGACTTGGCCCCTGAGGTGGAAGGTACTGTTGAGGGGGGGCATAAGAAGGGCCTTGGGTGGGTTGGGGAGGGAATTGGTATGGGGCCGGATTGGGCTGCTGGCCAGCATTTTCAACCTCGATGCGCATATTATTTAATCGCCCAATGATGTCCCCATGGTTGGGGCAAGCGAACATTTTTATGACGATGGCTATGGAGGCCACGCAGTCCGGATGTTCGTTTGGAGGAACCTGCTGCAGGAGCGTGCCCAGTCCCTTCAACAGCTTCTCCTCCTTGCTATCACTCCTCCTCTGGGCCAGAAAATCGATGACGCGTGCATCAATAACCTCCCGACTCTCTGGCCCAGAGGTAGAGGGAGGGACTTGGCGGCGCCGTCTGGGCTGAGACTGGACAATCCTGGGTGGACTGGCCAGTGGTAGGGGGGCCTCAGCCTGCGTGGAGTCTTCTGGGTCCTGAGCCGGGCTTGGTTCTGGACTTGCCTGCGGGGAAAAGACTCCAGGGGTTTCACTGCCCGACGATTCAGACTCGTGGGATGGATCCAGACTGTCCACAGTACTGTACGTAAAAAAATGAATACAAAAAACACATTAGATCATTTGCGTTACACATTCCAAAAGCACATTGATTATATTAGGCGCAAACAAACTGTGCAAATAGAATAAATATACGGACAGGCAGCATACAACTGAAATTTTTATTTACTCATCAAAAAACTGCTTCAATGTGAAATGTGGAAATCCCATTTCAAATACATTTGGAATCTATTGATGGGATACGTCTGGTAAAGGCCTATTGTTTTGGAAAAGGGAAAACATTGTTTGCTGCATGGAGCTGTCCAGCCTCTGAAGAGGATTCCGCATTCAAGGACCAAAACCAGTGCTGAAATTGAGGCCAACTCATCTGCATGTGCCCCGCTACCAACATGTAAATATCCAAGATGTAATTAGAACCTAGTAGAACTACATATACAGATAAACAACATGTACCAGGCCACACTTGACCATGATGATAGTCCTAGTTGTAATCCTGCTGCTCAAGCGTTGTTGCAACCTCAGCTTTCCACTTTTGCCTAGAATGTGGTTATAGTCAGATTATAGGAGGAATGGTAGGAAACCATGTGGGGTTCGGTGCAATACCAATTCTGCTATATAAATTACAATGCCAATAGGTAAAGGGTACCCATTTCTAAACTAAAAGAAATTTTGATAATATGTTGCTATGGTACAATTCTCATGTCGCCCGAAAATTTAAAATCAAAAAACCCTAGTCCGGGCTCCCATTAAAATGGGAGGCATATGAAAAGCGTTTAGAAACATTGGTGTGTGACTAGGAGCCGACAAACACGATAATCTACTGTATGAGGAAATAATGCGTGCAGTGCGCAAGTGTCATCTCTATTCGTTTTTCAAGTTCCAATTTCAAACATCTATGTTCCAGGAGGGACAATAAATTGCTTTGACACAAACAAAACAGATAAGGGAGGCGACATCTGCACACTTCACGTGTCGTCTCATCATTCAGCTCCAAAGCGGTGGACCCTGGTTTGACTACACCACTAAACTGAGGTAGGCAACCAACACCATGCATTTAGAAACTGTTGCACACCAGCTGATGGCCAACTACAACTCCAAGCAGGACCGAGTAGCTTACAGCTATTCTATCATGCTGGGAGTTTCAGTAGTTTAAAAGCAGGATGTAGTCAGTTCTGACATGGCTGCCACACCGAAAGTATAGGTCTGTAATAGAACTACTGAACTGTATCCATTTTTAACAGGGAAACTTTCGCTTTGTCCAAACAAACGTAAGTGTGCAAATATGAAACTTTGGGGGAAAAAAAGTGAAAAATACTTACGGCCTCAATTCCATAACTGGCCGAAGAAATTGCAACTGGGCCGTATATATATAGGGCCGTTTACGCGACGACCCCTCCCCACTCCGGCCTTTGCTGCTCAGCTCCCGCCTAAACTGGTCGCGGCAACTTGCCCAGCGGGTTTTGGTTTGTTTCACTGTTTAGAAATGACATAGAAGACATTTGTGAGGTAAACAATTAATATAGGGGAAAAATTAGACGCCTCATTTACCAACCATTTACAGGCCTTTCCGCAAAAGGAGGATGGACCACCCCAAAAACACTATTGTCCCCTCAGGGAATTTCCAACTACATCTTAGGGCCACACAGAGGACAAGGACAGCACAACTACATTGATAACACTTACCTAATTCGGCCCGGCCTCGGCTATCAGCCTTGGCCCATTCGCTTCGGTGCATGCTCCGTGCCACTTGCTCCCATGAAGCATCCTTTTTTTGCCGGTCAATATAAGAATTCTGCCGGGTATCCCAAAGCTCCGGCCTCTCCTGGACGAGGGAAATAAGTTTTTCTACATCCCATCGTGGCATTGTGGCTGTATTTGCACCTGCTGCAATTGCTGCCTCACTATACAGAAGCTGTTTACCACAGATGACTAGAAATTAGCATATCCTGTCACCTCAAACTTCCTGTCAATTTTTTTTTTCAATTTTATTGCCACAAGTTTTGGCCAGACAATTTGCCCATGCCATAAGAAGAAATAAAACGGGCGCGGAGCGGGCGCGGACGCGGATGACAAACTGGTGTGCAACCGCGTTTTTCACGGCCCCATTGACTTGAATGGGGCCACGACCCGTTGCCCGTGAAAAAAATAGGACAGGTTATATTTTTTTCACGGCCTAGAAACACGGGTCACGGGCGCGGTGTAAAAACGGTGCACAAGCCGAGTTTTCAACGGCCCCATTGAAAGTCAATGGAGCCGCAGAAAAAAACGTCTAACGGCACAACGGCCACGGGTGCACACAACGGTCGTGTGCATGAGGCCTAATACAATCAAAAATGTACTTATTTACAGGATATGTCCACCATTAATTTCCTTGACTTAACGCTCACGGGTATCCCCTATCGGAATATACATTCATCCACTTACCGTAAACCAATTGCTGGCAATGCGATCTTGAGGGCGAATAGCCATCACCCCATGCATACTATTAAGTCCATACCGGTGGGTGAAATGGTACGTGCCAGGAGAAATTGCAGTGACGATGCAGCGTTCATGTTGGAGTGCCGCATCGTCGCTGCACGCATGCTGACAAGGGGTTATCCTGGTTGGATGATCAAAAGAGCTGAAAGAATAGCGCAGATGAAGAATCGCAAGATATTACTTTTTGGGAGCAATAAGAAAAGTAGGAATGATGATGACACAGCAAGGGGGAAGGACTGCATTAATCTGCCTACTCTAGTTCTCACATACAGTAACCAATTTCAGCAGGTCAAACAGGTAGTATCGGAATGTATTTCGATCCTACATGAAGATGACATTCTACATGGCCTGCTGCAATAGGGCTATAGAGTGGCAGCTAGGCGTTCTCCTACCCTGGCATCTTCTTTATCTCCATCATTGTTTGCTTCCACTCCACAAAGAAACGAAGCCAGTGCCTGGCTAAATTACACTGGGTTCACACGGTGCGGCGGTCATCCCTGCAGGACATGCGGCTATGTCTTGCCCACCAAAATGTTCCAGAACTCTGAACATACCTTACATTTCCCTATTAGGTCTTATATTAATTGTAACACCACTAGGGTCATCTATGTTTTCAGATGTACACATTGTGATTTACTTTATGTGGGAAGCACCATAAGAAAATTGAAAAATAGAATCCTGGAACATCTGAACTACGTCACTAATGCCTCATATGTCAATATCTCGAATGCAGCCAGGCACTTCATTTCAGTACATGATACGAGCTTGCAAACCTTTTCTGCTTTATATTAAGGCTGTTCACAGCCTGTAATTGTGGGAGGGGCGGAGGCTTATAAATCCTCCGAGCCTCCCCCCTCTCATTGCGGGCTCTTGCGGTGCACATCGTTCTTCCGCCCGTCCTGCGTCGTCACTTCCGGTTCCGGGTAAGTCTCTGTGCCACCACCTCCCTACCTGACCGCAGGTCCACGCGTTCCCCGGCATCCCGGCCACTATCGCCGCTCCTCACCCTCCGGGACTCCCGCCCACCACCATCGTCAGGACAGGTACCCGCCGGCTCCACTTCGGCCGGCCACTCTCTGCATCCCGCGGGATCCGTCCTGCTCTCTGCGCAACGCCCCCCCCTACCCCTCCTGGTGCGGCTGCTGCACTCCGGGAACCACTTGCAGGGTTCCTCCACCTCTGGTTCCCTCCCTCCTCCTGCCCCTGGCCCCACGCACGGAGATTCGTCTGGGCCAGAGGTTCCTTCTCCGGCAGAGGGAGGAGAGGCCAGAGGAGCATGGTTCTTCACCTTCGTTATCCTTCACTCACATGTCTTTTGTTCTTCCACCCCAGTCTTTGGTCCCAAGACCTCCAAACCGCCTCCGGATTTTCTGCCTTTCAAAAGAAAAAAAACGAAAAAAAAAAAACACCTGCTTCAAGCCTGAAAATCGCCACTCCAGGTCCGTATCTGAGCCAGTCAGCACTTATCTCGCGTCACGAGCAGAAATCAGAGGGGAAGGGGAGGGCAAGAGATGAAAAAAAAATAATAATAATAATAAAAGGGGGGGGGGAGAGTTTTTTTTTTTTTTTTTCATTTTGTTCGCTATTTCATCTTCTTGGTTGTCTTTCATAACTGTCCAGGTAATCAGGTTCTTCAGCGCCTCCGGTACCCAGCGGCGGTACCCTCGCTGTCATCTTCTCTGTCGATTTCTCCATCAGCCACGGTAAGTCGCTCTTCTCCGATTCACAGCTTCATCATACGTGCTTCTTTTCGTTCAGCGTTTGTCTTACGTAGGCCTTCGGTCTGTGTTTGTTTACGTTATCTTCCAGTCCGTGTCATACGTCATCCCGTCTTCATCTCAGCTACTATATCATTCTCATCTCACCTCTGTCCAGCTGTCAGGTCCCCTGGAACTTCTGCGTTCCATCTTACGTCCCGTGCGGACTTACTCTCCTCCGTTTCCTTCCTCCTCCCCATTCCTTTCGCTCATTTTCCGCCTGTTCACTCTCTTCATTCACGTCTTTCGCGCCTGTCACTCTATTCAGGCTTCCTTTTCCACATTTCACGCCTGTTCACGTTACTCAGGCCTCCTTTCGTACATGTTTTCACGCCTGTTTGCGTTACTCAGGTCTCCTTTTCGTACATGTTTTCACGCCTGTTTATGTTACTCAGGCCTCCTTTCATACATGTTTTCACGCTTGTTTGCGTTACTCAGGTCTCCTTTTCGTACATGTTTTCACGCCTGTTTACGTTACTCAGGCCTCCTTTCATACATGTTTTCACGCTTGTTTACGTTACTCAGGTCTCCTTTTCGTACATGTTTTCACGCCTGTTTACGTTACTCAGGCCTTCTTTTTCGTACATGTTTTCACGCCTGTTTACGTTACTCAGGCCTCCTTTCGTACATGTTTCACGCCTGTTTACGTTACTCAGGTCTCCTTTTCGTACATGTTTTCACGCCTGTTTACGTTACTCAGGCCTCCTTTCGTACATGTTTTTACGCCTGTTTACGTTACTCAGGCCTCCTTTCGTACATGTTTTCACGCCTGTTTACGTTACTCAGGTCTCCTCTTCGTACATGTTTTCACGCCTGTTTACGTTACTCAGGTCTCCTTTTCGTACATGTTTCACGCCTGTTTACGTTACTCAGGCCTCCTTTTTTCGTATGTCTCACGCCCGTCCACGTTAACCAGGCCTCCTTTTCGTACATGTTCACGCCTGTCACGTTACTCAGGCTTCCATTTCATTACGTCTCACGCCTGTTTACGTTACTCAGGTCTCCTTTTCGTACATGTCTCATGCCTGTTTACGTTACTCAGGCCTCCTTCTCCTTCACGTCCCACACCTGTTTACGTTACTCAGGTCTCCTTTTCGTACATGTCCCACGCCTGTTTACGCCACTCAGGCCTCCTCCACGTCCAAGTTTCATTCCTCCACTCCTCCAGGCGCCACGTCTGTCACGTCATCAGCCTTGCCGCCATGCTTCACGCCGTTCCGTCATCCAGGCCCCCATTCTCAATCCATCCCCGTCTCCCTGTCTAATTCGTCCTTCAATCCACGATCCAGGCCTCGCCAATTCACGTCCCGAAGGCTCGCGTACCTTCTTCTGTCATAGGTTACAGGTTCGCCCTGTTTCACACCGCCCGGAGAAGCCTCTCCAACAGGGCTCGGCCCCCTCACCCCTTTCACTCTACTTCCACCTTCGGCCAGCCATTTACTTTTCACGATTTTTTCAAGCTCGATCGCGGTCCTTTCCTACGGAACAGAATTTCCCCAAGACGGGTTTCAAATCCAGGAGCTCCAAACCATCAGGTACGTCAATCTCTTAAACCTCGGGCACACGCGGTGACATAGCTCATCTCACCTCCCTTTTCCGGGTCTTTTCCACAATCACCGAATCCACAACACTCGCACGGTTCCCGGGTTAATCCTTCACCAGTAACTGTCATCCTTCCAAATTCCAGCATGTCTCATCTGGACAACATGGGGGAGACTTCGTCAATTCCAGAGACCCTTGCCTCAGAGCACGCCAGCGTTACTTCTCTCAGAAACTGGACCATCCCTAAACTAATCGCTGAGCTCAACAGAAGAGGGATACCTTATCCGGCCTCCGCCAGAAAGGCGGAATTATTCAGACTCTTGATGTCCGGCTCATCATCCCCACCCAGGGAGAATGTGTCAATGTCTACCATACAACTGTCATTGACTCAGTTACATGCCACCATCAACAGCCTGTCCTCTTCGGTCCTGGACGCCCAAAATAGATAGGACGGGATATGGTAGGGTTTCCAACCTCTCCGAGATAGCTCCAGCTCACTTCCTCACAGACAACATAAAAAAAGACATTCTGGAGGGCAAAGATGTTAACTTAGCCGCCATCTTGATAGCCACCCACGATACCGTAGAAAACAAGACAATCGCATGCGAAAACATTTCAATTGTCCTTAAATCCAGGGATGCTCGGCTGAACAAAAAACTCACCGTTCCCGAGTTTGTCCTGGCTTTTAGCCTCTTCAGGGATATAGTTTGCACTGCCCACCCCGAAAGAAGAGAGGAGTTGGACCTGTACATGTATAGAGTCACCGACCTGGGGATCCGCATTCTACGACTACCACCGCTCCTTCTCAGCCAAAGCCGCCGCAGGGCTGGCTCAGTTCCAGCGGGTCACCAACTGGGCATGTCTGGACATGGAACTTTTCTGCCGGCACTTCGCCGGTTTAAGAGCTCCAGCCTGCAGCTCCTGCCAGTCCATCCTCCACACCTCCGATTGGTGTCCCTCCGTCGGCCAACCAACGGCTCCCAGCAGACCCACGCCCGGCCCCTCCGGCACCCAAGTGAGACACAGCAACACCGACAAATTGGTCCGCCCCATCATTTTCTTAGGCAATAGCCAAATCTGCAACAACTACAACCTAGCCTCCTGTAACTATAACCAGTGCAGGGCCCTACATGTCTGTTCCTCCTGCTTCCGGGCTCACCCCATCTCAGTATGCCCACAAAGAACGGCCAAGCACAAATGACTAAGCGGGGTCAATGTGGAGCTTCTGGGCAGGTTGCTCCAGGACCACCACAGCCCTGATCTGGTCGATTTTTTGCTTTCAGGTTTCAGCAAGGGTTTCCACACGGGTCTCATCGCCCTTCCCCAGTCCACCTGGGAGGGTCCCAATTTACTGTCCGCAGTTCAGGATGCCGACGCGGTGGATTCCCTCATCCAGTCGGAAGTAGAGAAGGATTTCATTATCGGCCCCTTCCCTCACGTTCCTTACGACTCCTGGAGGATTAACCCCGTCGGCATTGTCACCAAGAAATTCTCCAATAAAAAACGACTGATTTACGACCTGTCCGCGCCTCATGGTTTATACATCCCCAGCCTAAACTCCCTGATTCCATCGGAAGAATTCTCTATGAAATATTCCTCACTCCAGGAAGCCATTTCCCTCATTCTGTTAGCAGGCAAAGGAGCTTGGTTGTCTAAAGCAGACATAGCCGACGCGTTCAAACTATTACCCATCGATCCCCAGCTCTGGAAATTCCACGGCATCAAATGGCAGGACAGTTACTATTTTGCTACCCGTTTAACTTTTGGTTCAAAAAGCAGTCCCTGGCCATTTGACTGGTTTGCCCAAGCCCTCCACTGGATCTTGGTCAATCGCTGCAAATGTCCAATGGCACTACACTACCTCGATGATTTCCTCCTGATCGAACCCCCCAGTGCTAAACCATGTAAACTTAGTAACTTCCTGCGCATTCTCAAAGATCTCCAGGTTCCGGTAGCCCCGTCCAAAATCGAGGGACCCGCCACGGTGGTCACCTTTCTCGGTGTCGTGCTCGACACAGAGAAAATGGAAGCTAGACTACCAGCCGACAAGCTTCTCAAAATCAGGTCAGTCATTACACAGTTCACGGGCGCCCACGTCCTCACCAAACGAGAGCTGCAGTCACTCCTTGGCATGTTAAACTTCGCCACAAGGATCATGCCCCAAGGGAAAGCTTTCATGTCCGGGCTTCTAGATCTATTACCATCAGCTCCTGAGCAGGACTCCACGGTGTTCTTGGATGCCCAGGCAATGGCTGATTTGACCATGTGGAATTCCTTCATTACTCACTGGAATGGGGTTTCTTTGTTTATTCCCCAATGGAGTCCCGATTTCCCCACGGTCTTTTCAGATGCCGCAACATCCAGAGGTTTCGCGGCCATTTACAACACACAGTGGTTCGCCGCACCATGGCCCGCCGCAATTTCCTCCTTACCCGAGTTCCTCAGATCTTCTCCTCTGCTGGAGATCTACCCTATCGTGGCGGCTGCTCAGGTATGGGGCAACCAATGGGCAGATTCCCAAGTTGCTTTTATTACAGATAACCAATCAGTGGTGGATATCCTCAGTAAAGGGCGCTCCAAATGTCCTCACATAATGTCCTTCGTTCGCAGGCTAGTATGGCTATCCTTACGTCACAATTTCCACATTTCAGCCAGGCACATCCCGGGCATTCGTAATACCGCCGCTGATGCATTGTCCCGTTTTAACCTTGATAATTTCTTCCAGATCATGCCAGAGGCGGAACCAACGAGTCTTTCGCTTCCGGATTACCACACCCTTCGGATGGATTAGGACATTTCATTTCCACTGCCAAGTCCCTCATGCTCAGCTCTCTTTCCGCCAACACGGCCAGGAACTACAGGACCGGTTGAAACATCTACAAACAATTTTCCCATCTCCATCCTAGAACCAACACAGATAAGTCCACATATTTAATAGCCTTTCTCGCATATTGCCACACGCACTTCAAGCTATCCTACAACTCCATTAAGCTGTATTTGTCAGGGGTTCAGCACCACTCCATGCTGAGAGACCCAGGTAGCAAGTCAGCCTTCACTTCCCCAGTAGTCAAAGCCACCCTCAGGGGCATCCTCAGGAACAGCCGGAGCAGCACGCCCAGCAGGCAACCTGTGTCAGGGGAGCTGTTCAGAAAGCTCTCAGATTCATTAGACGGTATTCCTTTTGGCCTTCTTCCTTCCATGGTCATTAAAGCCGCCATGTATCTGAGTTTTTATGGCTTCTTGCGCCCAGGAGAATTCACCGTAGTGTCATCTAAAACTAAAGGTTTAACCAAAAGCCAGTTAATCTGTCACCCAGATCACCACGTACTAAACCTACCATCCACCAAAACATTGCAATCCAAATCAAATTCTTCCGAACCTTCAACAAGTGGTGCCCGGTCCAGATTCTCAATAAGCTATTGGCCCTGCTGGCACATTTCTCCAAGAACGAACCACTTCTACTGTTCAAAGGTACATTTCTCACCACGGCCCGGTTCATCCACCACATTCGCATCCTGGCCAAGGGGTTGGGCCACGATCCCAAAACCATATCGGGTCACTCCTTCCGCATAGGTGCCGCTTCAGCAGCTTCAAAACACAACGTCCTGTGCCACATCATCCGGAAAATGGGCCGCTGGCAGTCCTCCTGCTTCACCCGTTACATTCCCAATCCGCACAAGGAAATCTCTGACGCTTTCTGTAACCTCGTGTTGTAACCTCAATTACACAATAAACACTAAATTCTTCCTAACCGTCTCTTTTTGCCCCCTTATAGGCCTACCCTCGGACATGGCTTCGGCACACCTCAGGCCAGTTATGTCAGGTCACCTGTGGCCACGCAGCCACCACTCGTTCTCTCAACATCCGTAGCCTCGACCACAAATATTAAGGCTGTTCACAGCCTGTAATTGTGGGAGGGGCGGAGGCTTATAAATCCTCCGAGCCTCCCCCCTCTCATTGCGGGCTCTTGCGGTGCCCCACCCTCTTCCCTCCCTTCTCCTTTAAGTTTCACCCGGGTAGGCCCCCTTATAGGCCACCCCTTGGACATGGCTTCGGGCACACCTCAGGCCAGTTATATCAGATCACCTGTGGCCACGCAGCCACCACTCGTTCTCTCAATATCCGTAGCCTCGACCACAATGGAATTAAGCGAGTTCTGCCCTCCATTCGAGGTGACAATTTCCAAAAGAGCTTAATACAGAGAGAAGCCTTCTGGATACTTCGATTAAAAACAATATATCCAGATGGCCTCAATTTTAAGAAAGAACTTATGTATTTATATTAGGAGTGGGTCCATTCCTGGTGTGCATATGTGTTTATTTTCCTTAGAAGAACAATTCTGAAGACAGCCTTACAATTTATAGCCATATTTTTGCTTTTTTTGCTTTGTTTTTCACTGTTCAGACCATGCATTTTTTCAGGTGATATATTCTTTCCGGTTTTATTGTGGGTGATTGCCTCCTGTGTATTGTTATCCCTGATTTAGACCTAAAGCCTTGAACATTATGTATTTTAAGTGCACAAATTAGGTTTTATACACTTTTTATTGTTTGCCAATATATACCAATGTTAGGCCTCTTTCACACTTGCGTTGTCCGGATCCGGCGTGTACTCCACTTGCCGGAATTACACGCCGGATCCGGAAAAAAACGCAAGTGTACTAAAAGCATTTGAAGACGGATCCGTCTTCAAAATGCTTTCAGTGTTACTATGGCAGCCAGGACGCTATTAAAGTCCTGGTTGCCATAGTAGGAGCGGGGAGCGGGGGAGCGGTATACTTACAGTCCGTGCGGCTCCCGGGGCGCTCCAGAATGACGTCAGAGCGCCCCATGCGCATGGATGACGTGTCCATGCGATCACGTGATCCATGCGCTTGGGGCGCCCTGACGTCACTCTGGAGCGCCCCGGGAGCCGCACGGACGGTAAGTATGCTGCTCCCCCGCTCCCCACTACATTTTACCATGGCTGCCAGGACTTTAGCGTCCCGGTAGCCATGGTAACCATTCAGAAAAAGATAAACGTCATATCCGGCAATGCGCCGAAACGACGTTTAGCTTAAGGCTGGATCCGGATCAATGCCTTTCAATGGGCATTAATTCCGGATCCGGCCTTGCGGCAAGTCTTCAGCATTTTCTCCGGCCAAAAAACTTTCCGTTCCGGAACTGAAGACATCCTGATGCATCCTGAACGGATTTCACTCCATTCAGAATGCATTAGGATAAAACTGATCAGGATTCTTCCGGCATAGAGCCCCGACGACGGAACTCTATGCCGGAAGAAAAGAACGCAAGTGTGAAAGAGCCCTTAGGTTCAGATTTTCCCAGTGGCCTTTTTGATTGGGGTTTGCCACAATTTACTACCTTCAATCACCACCTGGAGATGGGAGGAGTGGTTGAGGCTCATCTCTACAAGCATTGCCATCTGGGAATCTTTTGGCCAGTCATGATTAAGAACACGTTTGTTGGGGCATGGCCTGACTGGGGATGTGAGTGGACGTGCAGAGCTGAGCTCTGGCTGAACATCCTGTAATCCATTCTTCTCCCCATCCATCTGGGGCTGAAACGGCTCACCGATACAACGAAGTGCTTCCCCAGGGGTCCTGCTACCGTACCCCTTCACCATGCGCCGTCAAAAAGCCAAAGAGAAGGAAGGAAAGGACGGTGAAAGAGCCACCCCAGCAAGGCAAGATGGCGCCGGACAGTCAGTGAAGCTGCTGGATGTGGCAGCGCGACTGGAAAAGTTTGCTCACACCACTGAATCTGTTCATCCTGCGCCAGCCCTGAACGCATACGCTACTGCTGTTAAGAGGAATCCTCCAGTGTCTCTATCGCAAGATGACAAAATTTCAGAGGACTCTGAGGTCAGTGATCTTAATGGCAGGATGGCCGCCTCAGCGCTTGAACCTACTATCAAGGATGTCTTTTCAGCGGTGGTACAATGCAATAATGCAATCACTGCGCTTACTACCAATGTGGTGGTATGAAAGAGGATATAGGGCTACTAAGGCAAGACATGAGGCAAGTCAAAGAGCGTATGAGTGAAATGGAGGGCCGCTTAAGTGATTTGGAAGACCAAATGCCACCATTTAAAAGGGACATGCAGCGGGTGATTCACAATGTCACCATGCTTATCTCCAAAATCGACGATATGGAAAACAGGCTGCGGCGAAATAATGTGCGCATGATTGGTGTACTAGAATGTACCGAAGGAACAGATGCTGTTACATTTGTGGAAAAGTGGCTAACAGAAAAAATAGGAAAGGAAAAGCTGTCTCCTCTGGGTGCCGTTTCGCCCCCCACCACCAGGTGCACCACCCCGCCCTTTATTGCTTAGAGTCCTCCATTTTCGTGACCGGGATGCCATTTTGAGAGGAGCAAGAGACTGCACTGATTTGTCTATTGATGGGAACCGGATCTCTTTGTTTCCTGACTTCTCACCTGACGTCCAAAAGAAGCGTGCCCGTTTTATTGATGTTAAATGCAGACTGCGACTATTACAGCTTCCATATTTTATGCTATATCCTGCAAGACTGCGAGTCATGGCGAAAGATAAAACGCACTTATTTGAGGATCCGGGTGCGGCATGTCAGTGGTTGGACTCCACTGAAAAGGATTTAAGGGAGGGCACTTAATCTGCTGATTGCCACAAGTTATTATGCCTTTTAACTTTTGTCTATATGGACAGTTAATAAATGCGGGGTCATGTTGTTGGTTAGATGCCTGCAAATAATAATGTGGGGGCAGACTGAGTGCTTGAGTCAAGGCTCTACCCAGTACTGTGAGACCTTATTGACTAGACACCAGTGGTTACATGTGTATGACCGGGCGAGGCTGCTTACGGACCTGTACTGCTATGGTTTAAAAACATAAATGGGTACCCTTAGAATAATTGCCTAGAATGTGAGGGGGCTGAACCAACCTGCTAAACGCAATGCCGTCTTTTATGCCTTGCAAACGTATCAACCGGCAATTCTGCGCATCTCAGAAACTCATCTCACTAATGAGAGAACACATCTTATTCATAAGGCTTGGGTGGCACAGAAGTTTAATTCCTCCTACTCCACGCAATCGAGAGGGGTGAGCATGTTGGTGCATAGAAATGTTCCCTTTATATCAAAGGAGGTACATGTGGATGATGAGGGTCACTTTATATGTATTAACTGTTCTGTGTTTCATTACCAAAATTATACTTTATATACCTCCCCCATATTCCTGTGAAGTTCTCCAAAAAGTATTATCCTTCACTTCCAAATTTCCAGATCTGCCAGTTCTCATAATTGGTGATTTTAATATGTTCTTGGACAAATCCCTAGATAAATTCCAATCTGATAGTGGGGCCTCTGGCCCTTCTCTATCCTCATTAGCCAAGACGCTCGCTGAAATAGACTTGTATGATTTGTGGAGGTCCAGAAATCCCGGTGTGAAGCAATACTCCTGCTACTCGTCATCACATAGTTCTCTTTCTAGGATAGATCTCGCTGTGGGATCTAAGGGAGTGTTAGATAAGGTGCAGGATGTTAGATAAGGTGCAGGTACTTACCCCGTAGTATTTCTGACCACTCCCCGTTATTGGTAGTACTGGATTTAGGGAGAGAGTTATTTGGTCCGAGACAACCATGGCGACTAAACCCTTTTTGGATCCAGTTAGTTGATACTGGTACTGTGATATCTGCTGCTCTGACTTTTTTTTACCAATAATGAAGGTTCAGCTAGTCACTCCATTATCTGGGATACAATGAAGGCTTATATTAGAGGGACATACATTAAACGGATTAGTTCCCATAAAAATAAAAGCAGGGCACTTACGACAGAACTGCTGGATAGAGTTCGGACTACAGAAGCTAAGTACATCTTTGACCCCTCCCTAGAAAATTCCTCGCACTGGACGGAGGCGTAAGATCTACTGAGGGAACATTTGATTAGTAGGGCTGGGGACAAACTATTTTTTAAGACTCAACATTATTTTATGGAAGGGGAATGTATGGGCCACCTACTAGCTACTATTATTAAGACCCAATCGGGCCCATCTTGTGTGTTGGGAATCACTAATAAAATGAGCGTACAGGTATCGGGAGATGATAACATAATGAACATATTCCATGAGCACCATGCAGAAGTCTATAAGTCCAGACTAGGGATTGACTATAGTGACAGAGAACAATACCTGCATAATATCCAGATGCCCAGCCTGTCTGATGATCAGAGGTAATTTGTCACGGAAGGTGTACAGGAAACAAGACAATGCAAAATGAATATATGACTCACTGGATCCAAAACTAAGGCACAAAAGGGAGACCCCTGCATAAGACCTGGCACTCTCCCTGACTGCTCAGCCTATGCGAACACCCCAATGATGGATGATCGCATATCCTCATACCTCGACTATATAACACCTGAACAGCCCTACTATAGTGAGGGGACACGACCACCGGCTCCCTACACTAGACACGGAGGGAGTCAGGGTCACCTGGGATCCAGCAAACATAAAATCACAAATGAATGTACAACACTTATCTTGTAGAAGACTGGGGAAAAGGATCAGCATTCACACACACTCCAGGAAGTTGTATAAGCCGCACACTAATGCATTATGGGGAGGAATTTAAAGGGATGCAATCAGTCCAACTACAAGACAGCTGAGAGAGGCTAATGAGATGAGGAACTGAAAACCAAAACAAAGAAAGCTCAAGGAGGAGGTTCTGAAAGGCATCTGTCAGAGCTTCTCAGATGTCTGGTTGTGACAGTACCCCTCCCTCTACGAGTGTACTCCGGACACTCAGAGCCCACCTTCTCAGGATGGGACCTATGGAAAGCCCTGATGAGACGAGTGGCCTTATTGTCCGTCACTGGGACCCACATCCTCTCCTCAGGACCATAACCCTCCCAATGAACGAGGTACTTGAGAGAACCGCGGACAACACGAGAATCCACAATCCTAGAGACCTGAAATTCAAGATTCCCATCAACCATAATCGGAGGAGGAGGCAAAGGCGAGGGTACAATGGGTTGAACATAAGGTTTTAATAAAGACTTATGAAAAACATTATGGATCTTCCAAGTCTGAGGAAGATCAAGACGGTAGGCAACAGGATTGATGACAGACAGGATTTTGTAAGGCCCAATAAACTTAGGACCCAACTTCCAGGAGGGAACCTTCAATTTGATATTCTTGGTAGACAACCACACCAGATCACTAACATTCAGGTCCGGACCAGGCACACGTCTCTTATCTACCACACGCTTATATCTCTCACTCATGCTCTTTAGATTATCCTGAATCTTTTGCCAAATCGATGACAAAGATGAGGAGAATCTGTCCTCATCAGGTAAACCAGAAGACCCCTCTCCCGAGAATGTCCCAAACTGCGGATGAAACCCATATGCACCAAAAAATGGTGACTTATCAGAGGACTCCTGACGACGGTTATTTAAAGCAAACTCGGCAAGGGACAAAAAAGAACACCAATCCTCCTGATTCTCTGCCACAAAACAGCGCAGATATGTGTCACGAGGGTGTCAAGAGCCACGCCTGACTCCGTTGTACCCGGGGTCAGGAGGTCGCAGCGGTTGGCTGCACGCTCTATGTCAGATAGGGAAGTTTCCTTATTGTAGCTTTCTGGGTTTGCTTTACAAACCCTTTTGGCTCACTCAGGGATCCGTAGCTCCTTCTCTCAGCTGTTCCTTGTCCAGCACTCCCAATCCTCCTTATATTCCCCTCTCACACTTCTCTGGTTGCCAGATATAGAGCTTCCTGCCTGGACATCTATTCTGACCCACTGGAGCTGTGTTGCTGCGTTCTCTGAGTGTTGCCTTAGAACGCTACCCTCCGGATCCCTGTTGGACCTTTGTGGACAATTGTTGCCGTCCACCTGGGTGTTTGTGTTTGTCTGTGTTTGTCTGTCCTCTCCCTGGTGTTTCCCTCTTAGTGCAGTGGTGAGGACTAGCGATCCCACCGGCCCGTTCATTATCTAGGGCTCATTTCAGGGAAAGCCAGGGTTTAGGCACGTGATCGCCGCACGGGTGAGGAACCCGTCTAGGGACGTCAGGGCAGGCAGGTGCCAGCTGCAAGGTGAGTTAGGGGTCACCACCTTTCCCTCTCCCTTGGGCAGGGCTTTCCCTGTTTTCCTCCCTGTGCGTGTTGCCGGTCATTACATTATATCTGGCCCTTATTTTTGTGTAGGTAAAAAAAAAAAAAAAAAAAAAAAAATTTTTACCTACTTAGAATCCAGTATGGATCCAATTGCTGCTCTGTCCAAACAATTTCATGGCCTGTCTTTGGAGGTGGCAGGATTGAAGGCGTCGGTCCTCCAGCAACAGCAGCAATTACAACAGACCGCAAGCCCAGCGGTTGCTACTGGTAACCAGGTTGTTGCGGAACCCAAGGTCCCTCTCCCTGACAGATTTTCTGGGGGAAGGGACAAGTTTTTGACGTTCCGTGAGGCCTGTAAACTATACTTTAAACTACGTCCTTACTCCTCTGGTAATGAAGAACAGCGGGTGGGTGTTGTTATTTCCCTGCTGCAGGGGGACCCGCAGTCCTGGGCGTTCTCTTTACCTACTGATTCCCAGGCTCTTCGGTCAGTGGATGAGTTTTTCGGGGCCTTGGGTCTCATATATGACGACCCTGACCGAGTCGCACTGGCTGAATCAAAATTACGGAGACTCCTACAAGGAGAGCGGCCGGTAGAGGAGTATTGCTCTGACTTCCGTAGGTGGGCTACGGATACCCAATGGAACGACCCGGCTCTCAGGAGTCAGTTCTGCTCTGGGTTATCCGAAAGGGTTAAGGATGCGCTTGCATTGTATGAGACCCCCTTTTCCCTTGATGCAGTTATGTCCCTTTCTATCCGTATAGATAGACGCCTTAGGGACAGGTTGAAAAAACCGGAGCCATTGGTAACCCCTCCCAAGCAGCAGTTAGTCTGTACGGACATAGACGAGCCTATGCAGCTAGGAGGAACTACTCGTCAGGTCCGTCCTCCTGAGGTTCGCCGTAGGCGTGGGGGTTGTTTTTTTTGTGGGGAGAGGGGTCATTTCATTAACGTCTGTCCTTCTTTCCTCAGAAACAAAAAAAACGTCGGAAAACTACTAACCCCAGGCTGTGTGGAGGATGTCAGCCGGGGGGTATACGTTTCCTCCATACGTACATCGCAATTTGTGTTGCCAGCGGTTTTTGTTTTTGGTGATAAGACAGAGACTGTTTCTTTCTTTCTAGACAGTGGAGCAGGGGTAAATTTGATAGATGCCCATTTTGCCCGCACTATGGGTTTGTCTCTCTGTACGTTACAGAGACCTATTCCCATATTTGCTATAGATTCTGCTCCTCTGTCTCAGAGAAACCTCACCCACATCGTTCATAATTTACACCTTCGGGTAGGGGACCACCATAACGAGATGCTCTCATGTTATGTTCTGGAGGGGCTTCCCACTCCGGTGGTGCTGGGCCTTCCCTGGTTGGTAGCGCACAATCCAGTGGTGGATTGGCAGGCCAGGGAGATATTGGAGTGGAGTGAGCCGTGCTGAGAAAATTGCTTAAATAGCAATTGCTTAGTCGCCTCCATAACTACCCTACCTACATTTGTTTCGGACTTTGAGGACGTTTTTTCTGAAAAGGGTTGTCAGAAGTTACCACCTCATCGTCCTTATGATTGCCCGGTTAACCTTATTCCCGGCGCAAAATTACCCAAGACCAGGTTATATAATCTTTCAGGTCCAGAGAGACAAGCCATGAAGGATTATATCTCCGAGAGTTTGGCTAAGGGACACATCAGACCCTCTTCTTCACCCGTGGCTGCAGGGTTTTTCTTTGTTAAAAAGAAAGATGGGGGCCTGCGTCCTTGCCTAGATTTTCGTGAATTAAATCGGATAACCATCCGAGACCCATACCCTCTTCCTCTCATTCCTGACCTGTTTAACCAGATTGCGGGTGCTAGGTGGTTCTCCAAACTCGATCTTAGGGGGGCCTACAATCTGATTCGTATTAAAGAGGGGGATGAGTGGAAAACAGCTTTTAACACCCCTGAGGGGCATTATGAAAATCTAGTTATGCCTTTCGGCCTGACCAATGCTCCTGCCGTCTTTCAACATTTCGTTAATGACATTTTTAGTCATCTAATCGGCAGGTTTGTGGTAATATACCTAGATGATATCTTAATTTATTCGTCTGATCTGAAAACACATGAGGAGCATGTCAGACAAGTACTACAGGTCCTACGGACGAATGAATTATATGCTAAAATTGAAAAATGTGTTTTTGCCGTTCAGGAGATACAATTCCTAGGTTATTATTTATCTGCGTCAGGTTTCCGTATGGATCCTAGGAAGGTCCAGGCAATTTTGGATTGGGATCTTCCTGAGAACCTCAAAGCACTACAACGGTTCTTGGGCTTCGCGAATTTCTATAGGAAATTCATTAAAAATTATTCGGTGATCATAAAACCCCTTACTGACATGACTAGGAAGGGGACTGATTTTTCTAAATGGTCTGACGCCGCTAAAGTTGCTTTTTCCTCTCTAAAAGAGAGGTTTACCTCAGCACCTGTACTAGTCCAACCTGATGTCTCTCAGCCTTTTATTGTTGAAGTTGATGCATCAGAGGTGGGAGTGGGGGCTGTGCTGTCTCAGGGTCCGTCTCCTGGCAAATGGCGTCCTTGTGCTTTCTTTTCTAAAAAACTATCTGCAGCAGAACAGAACTACGATATTGGCAATAGGGAACTGTTAGCTATTAAACTTGCGTTTGAGGAGTGGCGTCACTTTTTAGAGGGGGCAGTCCACCCCGTCACTGTGTTTACGGACCACAAAAATCTGCTGTACCTCGAATCAGCTAAGCGTCTCACCCCTAGACAGGCTAGGTGGTCGCTATTTTTTACCAGGTTTAACTTTGTGATTACCTATCGTCCTGGGGTAAAGAATACCAAGGCTGATGCACTATCTCGTTGTTTCCCTGGAGGGGGTAATGTGAGTGATCCGGTACCCATTCTACAAAGAGGAGTAGTTGTCTCTGCGGTACACTCTGCTTTGGAGGGGAAGGTGTTAGAGGCCCAGGGGGACGCCCCGGTCTCTTGCCCCTCAGAGAAATTGTTTGTACCGTTGAACCTACGTCTCGAATTATTAAAGGAACATCATAATTCGGCACTTGCTGGGCACCCGGGTAGTAAAGCAACCTTAGAGCTATTGTCTCGTCGTTTTTGGTGGCCAAGGTTGCGTCAGGATGTATTGGATTTTGTGTCTTCTTGTTCTACCTGTGCGCGCGCAAAAGTTTCACATACACGTCCTGCAGGGTCTCTATTACCACTCGTCATTCCCAATAGACCATGGACACATCTGTCTATGGATTTTATCACTGACTTACCTTTGTCTGCGGGTAAAACAGTGATTTTGGTAGTAGTGGACAGGTTTAGCAAAATGCCACACTTTATTGCGTTACCCGCACTACCTAATGCTAAAACTCTTGCCCAGGTATTCGTCAGTGAGATCGTGAAGCTTCACGGGGTCCCCTCCGATGTTGTTTCGGATCGGGGAACCCAGTTTTTTTCTAAATTTTGGAAAGCTTTTTGTTCCCGTTTGGGGGTTCACTTGTCCTTTTCCTCAGCTTTCCATCCTCAGTCGAATGGACAGACTGAGCGTACCAACCAAAACCTGGAGACATATCTAAGATGTTTTGTGTCTGAAAACCAAGAGTTGTGGTCGTCATATTTACCGTTAGCTGAGTTTGCCATAAATAATCGCCGTCAGGAATCCACTGGCAAGTCACCTTTTCTTGGTGCATATGGTTTTCATCCCCAATTCTGTACTTTCAAAGAGGGGGGGTCTTCTGGGGTTCCCGAAGAGGAACGGTTTTCGTCATCTCTTTCATCAGTATGGCAGAAGGTGCAAGCTAACTTGAAAAATATGGGAGGTAAATACAAATGCATGGCTGATAAGAGACGGTCGGCAGGTCCGGACCTAGGAGTGAATGACTATGTGTGGTTGTCTACTAGGAATATCAAGTTGAAGGTTCCCTCTTGGAAACTGGGTCCTAGGTTTATTGGTCCTTACAAGATTGTAGCCATCATCAACCCCGTGGCTTTTCGCCTGGAGTTACCTCAGACTTTTAAAATCCATAATGTCTTTCATAAGTCGTTACTCAAAAAATATGTTCCACCTCTAGAACCGTCACCGCTGCCACCCCCTCCTGTTGTCGTGGATGGTAGTTTGGAATTTCAGATATCCAAAATTATTAATTCTCGTCGGGTCCGCCGCTCTCTCCAATATCTGGTGCACTGGAGAGGTTACGGTCCCGAGGAAAGAATGTGGGTTCCTGCGTCTGAGGTAAACGCCGACAGGCTAGTCCGGATTTTTCATGCCTCTCATCCTGAGAGACCTGGGTGTCCGGAGGCCCCTCGTAGAGAGGGGGGTACTGTCACGAGGGTGTCAAGAGCCACGCCTGACTCCGTTGTACCCGGGGTCAGGAGGTCGCAGCGGTTGGCTGCACGCTCTATGTCAGATAGGGAAGTTTCCTTATTGTAGCTTTCTGGGTTTGCTTTACAAACCCTTTTGGCTCACTCAGGGATCCGTAGCTCCTTCTCTCAGCTGTTCCTTGTCCAGCACTCCCAATCCTCCTTATATTCCCCTCTCACACTTCTCTGGTTGCCAGATATAGAGCTTCCTGCCTGGACATCTATTCTGACCCACTGGAGCTGTGTTGCTGCGTTCTCTGAGTGTTGCCTTAGAACGCTACTCTCCGGATTCCTGTTGGACCTTTGTGGACAATTGTTGCCGTCCACCTGGGTGTTTGTGTTTGTCTGTGTTTGTCTGTCCTCTCCCTGGTGTTTCCCTCTTAGTGCAGTGGTGAGGACTAGCGATCCCACCGGCCCGTTCATTATCTAGGGCTCATTTCAGGGAAAGCCAGGGTTTAGGCACGTGATCGCCGCACGGGTGAGGAACCCGTCTAGGGACGTCAGGGCAGGCAGGTGCCAGCTGCAAGGTGAGTTAGGGGTCACCACCTTTCCCTCTCCCTTGGGCAGGGCTTTCCCTGTTTTCCTCCCTGTGCGTGTTGCCGGTCATTACAATATGTCTCCAGATTCTGATTGACGCGTTCTGTCTGGCCATTCGACTGCGGGTGGAAAGCAGAAGAGAATGACAACCGAACCCCCAAGCGAGAACAGAAAGCCTTCCAGAATCTGGAAACAAACTGCGTGCCCCTATCAGAGACTATGTCTAAAGGAATACCATGCAATTTGACAATGTGATCAATAAATGCCTGCGCCAGCGTCTTAGCATTGGGCAAACCAGGAAAAGGGATGAAATGCACCATTTTGCTAAAACGGTCTACCACCACCAGAATCACAGTCTTCCCCGAGGAACGAGGCAGGTCCGTAATGAAGTCCATGGACAGATGTGTCCAAGGACGGGAAGGAATGGGTAAGGGAAGGAGAGGACCTGATGGCCGTGAATGAGGGACTTTGGCACGAGCGCAAGTCTCGCAGGCTGCCACAAAACCCTCAACCGTCTTACGAAGCGCAGGCCACCAGAATCTCCGAGCGATGAGATCCACTGTGGCTCTTGCCCCCGGGTGCCCAGCAAGGACCGTATCATGGTGTTCCTTAAAAATCTTGTGTCTTAAAGCGAGAGGCACAAGCAACCTCCCAGGAGGACAAAGATCAGGAGCCTCTGACTGGGCTGCCTGCACCTCTGCCTCCAATTCAGGAAAAAGAGCAGAGACTACCACACCTTCAGCCAAAATGGGACCCGGGTCTTCAAAATTCCCACCTCCAGGAAAACAACGTGACAGGGCATCTACCTTCACATTCTTAACCCCAGGGCGGAACATGACAACAAAATTAAACCTTGAAAAGAACAAAGACCATCTGGCCTGTCTCGGGTTCAGACGCTTGGCTGACTCCAAGTAGGCCAGATTTTTATGGTCAGTAAACACGGTAATAGGGTGTCTGGCTCCCTCTAGCCAATGGCGCCACTCCTCAAAAGCCAACTTGATGGCCAACAATACCCTATCTCCCACATCGTAATTTCTCTCTGTGGAGGAGAGTTTCTTCGAGAAAAAGGCACACGGTCGCCATTTGGCAGGAGAGGAACCCTGAGACAAGACCGCACCCACACCCACCTCAGAAGCATCAACCTCAACTATGAAGGGTAGAGAAATATCAGGTTGTACCAAGATGGGAGCGGAAGAAAAACTCTCCTTGATATTAGAAAAGGCCTTACGCGCCTCTACCGACCAGGAAGAAAAATCTACCCCCTTTCTGGTCATATCAGTGAGTGGTTTAACAATAGAGGAATAATTCAAAATAAACTTCCTGTAATAATTGGCAAAGCCCAAAAAACGCATCAGCGCCTTCTGATTCTCAGGAAGCTCCCACTCAAGCACAGCGCGGACCTTCTCGGGGTCCTTGTGAAAACCAGAAGCGGAGAGAAGAAACCCCAGAAATTGAATTTCTGGAACCGCAAACACACATTTTTCCAGTTTCGCGTATAATTTATTCTCCCGCAGGATGAGCAAGACCTGACGTAAGTGTTCCTTATGAGTTTTGAAATCAGGAGAATAAAACAAAATGTCATCCAAATACACTAATACAAATTTTCCCATTAAATGATAAAAAATGCTGTTCACGAAATGCTGAAAAACGGCTGGGGCATTCATCAAACCAAAAGGCATAACCAAATTCTCAAAATGGCCCTCAGGGGTATTGAAGGCCGTCTTCCATTCGTCTCCTTCTCTGACCCTGACCAGGTTGTATGCCCCTCTTAGATCTAATTTGGAAAAGACTTTAGCCCCAACAATCTGGTTAAACAGGTCCGGGATCAGAGGAAGCGGATAAGGGTCACGAATAGTGATACTGTTCAGCTCCCTGAAATCCAGACAAGGTCTTAAAGAACCATCTTTTTTCTTAACAAAGAAAAAAACAGCGGCAACAGATGACTTTGAGGGTCGTATGTGTCCTTTTCTCAGACTCTCAGAGATATAAGCACGCATAGCGACCCTTTCAGGTTGGGAAAGATTGTATAAACGAGATTTAGGCACCTGGGATGAGATTAATAGGGCAATCGTACTCCCTGTGCGGGGGCAAATCCTGAACTCCACTCTCAGAGAAGACATCCGAAAATTCAGAGATAAAAGGTGGTACAGTCTTAGTAGAAACCTCAGAAACAGATGTCGTGAGGCAATTCTCTCTGCAAAAGTCACTCCAACCATTTATTTGCCTCGCTTGCCAATCAATGGTGGGGTTATGTTTAGTGAGCTAGGGTAGCCCCAACACAAGAGGAGTAGGTAATCCGCTAAGGACGAAACATGACACATCCTCAACATGAGCATCACTCACAATTAAACGAATATTGTGAACTATGCCCTTTAATGATTTCTGAGAAAGTGGAGCGGAATCAATAGCAAAAACAGGAATATCCTTTCCCAAAGTGCATACCTGGAAACCATGAGTTATCGCAAAATGATTATCAATGAGATTGACAGCTGCTCCACTATCTACAAAATGATTTTCAATGAGATTGACAGCTGCTCCACTACCTTCAATTTCCGCCTCAACCCTGCCAATAGTAACAGATGGAACATTTTTTAAAGATTTTTTCCTTTTTGTTTCTTTATTACTCCCAGAAAACTGCCTGAATCTCCTAGAGGGACAAACATTTGCCAAATGATTTATACCTCCACAACAAAAACAAACCTTCCCATGAGGGCTGACTCTTCTATTGTCATAGGCAATCAACCCCAGCTGCATGGGCTCCTGCTCAGAAGAGGCTGACAGTGACTGAGACCCCTGCGCACAGAATGAGACCGCTGCACTGTCCTGGGACTGAGTATGACAGGAAGGAGAGATCTCTCCTCTCTCTCTAAGACGCCTGTCAATACAAACGGCCTGAGACATAGCAGCGTCCAAGGAGATAGGCCTCTCATGAAAGGCAAATGCATCTTTCAATCCCTCTGCAAGACCATGGAAAAATTGACTTCGGAGTGCAGCATCATTCCAACCAGTATGAGCTGCCCATCTCCAAAATTCTGAGCAGTATATCTCTGCGGATTGTTTACCCTGGCATAACAGACGTAGTCTAGACTCAGCCAAAGCAAATCGATCCGTATCATATTATATCTGACCCAGGGCTAAAAAGAATTCATCCACTGAACGGAGTGGTCGTGCCCCTACCGGCAGCGAAAAGGCCCATGACTGAGCGTTACCCCTGAGCAGCAATATAATGATCCCCACACTCCGTTCCTCATCACCAGAGGAATGGGGAAGAAGGCGAAAATGGAGTTTGCAAGCCTCTCTGATACGCACAAAATTCTCACTACCCCCGGAGAACGTATCCGGGAGCGAGATCTTAGGCTCAGAGCTAACTCCATGAACGCAAGCTGAACCGGTCACTAGAAACTGAGAAAGAGTCTTACGGAGATCAGCTACCTCCAATGAAAGACCCTGGAAGCGTTCAGTCAAAAGTGAAACCGGATCCATGCTTGAGACGGTTTTGGCGGTTTATAATGTAACGGAAGGTGTACAGGAAACAAGACAATGCAAAATGAATATATGACTCACTGGATCCAAAACTAAGGAACAAAAGGGAGACCCCTGCATAAGACCTGGCACTCTCCCTGACTGCTCAGCCTATGCGAACACCCCAATGATGGATGATCGCATATCCTCGTACCTCGACTATATAACACCTGAACAGCCCTACTATAGTGAGGGGACACGACCACCGGCTCCCTACACTAGACACGGAGGGAGTCAGGGTCAACTGGGATCCAGAAAACATAAAATCACAAATGAATGTACAACACTTATCTTGTAGAAGACTGGGGAAAAGGATCAGCATGCACACACACTCCAGGAAGTTGTATAAACCGCACACTAATGCATTATGGGGAGGAATTTAAAGGGATGCAATCAGTCCAACTACAAGATAGCTGAGAGAGGCTAATGAGATGAGGAACTGAAAACCAAAACAAAGAAAGCTCAAGGAGGAGGTTCTGAAAGGCATCTGTCAGAGCTTCTCAGATGTCTGGTTGTGACATTATTACTTGATGGGGACATTCAATTGGAAGAGATGGTATTGGCGGTGCAGTCGCTTCCTAACGGAAAAGCACCTGGGGAAGATGGTCTGCCTGGGGAATTCTACAAAAAATATCAAGAAGTTTTGCTCCCGCATCTCCTACAGGTGTTTAATGAATCTTATAGGATAGGTATTTTACCTAGCACTATGAGAGAAGCATTAGTGGTGGTGATATCTAAACCAGATAAGGATCCCAATATGGTAGATTCATATAGACCCATTTCACTCTTGACAGTAGATATAAAAGTGTTGGCCAAGGTACTTGCTAATAGGCTCCTGAATGTTATCTCCCACATTATACATGAAGATCAGTGCGGGTTTATGCCAGGAAAATCCACGTCATTAAATCTTCGTCTGTTCCTCAATATTCAGATGAGGGGAACAGAATGGGATGTGGGTTGCCCTGCAGTGGTCTCCTTAGACACTGCAAAGGCCTTTGATAGTGTTGAATGGGAATACTTATGGGCGGTTATGGCAAAACTAGGATTCGGCCCTGGATACATTAATTGGGTAGCATATATATATATAGTCAACCGAGAGCTAGGCTGCGAATAAATGGTAAGCTATCCCCAAAGATGACACTGGAGAGAGGCACCAGGCAGGGATGCCCTTTGTCACCCCTCCTGTTTGCCATTGCTATTGAGCCCCTGGCTTGTATTTTGCATTCTACACCACTGATTCAAGGTCTGGAGAGGGGGACGGTGGAGGAAAGAGTCTCGCTATATGTGGACGATATGTTATTATATGTGGGTGATCTGACATCAGCAATAGATTCCATTATATCGTTAATCTCAGACTTTGGAAAATACAGGTCCTTCTAAAAAAATTAGCATATTGTGATAAAGTTCATTATTTTCTGTAATGTACTGATAAACATTAGACTTTCATATATTTTAGATTCATTACACACCAACTGAAGTAGTTCAAGCCTTTTATTGTTTTAATATTGATGATTTTGGCATACAGCTCATGAAAACCCAAATTTCCTATCTAAAAGAATTAGCATATTTCATCCGACCAATAAAAGAAAAGTGTTTTTAATACAAAAAAAGTCAACCTTCAAATAATTATGTTCAGTTATGCACTCAATACTTGGTCAAGAATCCTTTTGCAGAAATGACTGCTTCAATGCGGCGTGGCATGGAGGCAATCAGCCTGTGGCACTGCTGAGGTGTTATGGAGGCCCAGGATGCTTCGATAGTGGCCTTAAGCTCATCCAGAGTGTTGGGTCTTGCGTCTCTCAACTTTCTCTTCCCAATATCCCACAGATTCTCTATGGGGTTCAGGTCAGGAGAGTTGGCAGGCCAATTGAGCACAGTAATACCATGGTCAGTAAACCATTTACTAGTGGTTTTGGCACTGTGAGCAGGTGCCAGGTCGTGCTGAAAAATGAAATCTTCATCTCCATAAAGCTTTTCAGCAGATGGAAGCATGAAGTGCTCCAAAATCTCCTGATAGCTAGCTGCATTGACCATGCCCTTGATAAAACACAGTGGACCAACACCAGCAGCTGACATGGCACCCCAGACCATCACTGACTGTGGGTACTTGACACTGGACTTCAGGCATTTTGGCATTTCCCTCTCCCCAGTCTTCCTCCAGACTCTGGCACCTTGATTTCCGAATGACATGCAACAGTCCAGTGCTGCTTCTCTGTAGCCCAGTTCAGGCGCTTCTGCCGCTGTTTCTGGTTCAAAAGTGGCTTGACCTGGGGAATGCGGTACCTGTAGCCCATTTCCTGCACACGCCTTTACACGGTGGCAGTGTCAGGCAATACTGGAGTGGGGACGTCCTATACCAGACCCCAAAGTACAGTATGGTCATGACACGTCCCCGGTTTGAGGCCATCCGGAAATGTCTGCATTATTCCGATAATGCAGCATGTCCACCCCGAGGTGATCCTGCCTATGACCGGCTGTATAAGATACGGCCGGTCATCGATCACTTTGGGGCCAAATTCATGGAGGCCTACGTATCTGGAAGGGAGGTCATGGTTGATGAGTCTCTTGTTGCGTTCAAGGGGAGACTCAGTTTCCCCCAATATATTCCCACAAAGCGGGCGAGGTATAGGCGTGAAGCTATACAAAATTTGTGAGAGTACCTCAGGGTACACTTACAAATTTCGTGTGTACGAGGGGCGAGATTCCCGTATTCAACCCCCAGAATGTCCCCCCACTCTGGGTGTTAGCGGGAAACTCGTGTGGGACCTTATGTACCCACTGCTGGATAACGGTTACCACTTGTACGTGGATAACTTTTATACCAGCATTCCCTTGTTCAGGTCACTTGCCGCCAGATCCACGTTCGCTTGTGGGACCGTGCGGAAAAATCAAGAGGGATGTCCTTATGGACAAGAGGGATGTCCTTATGCTGTCCACAATCCACGGTAACAACACCACCCCAGTCTCTGTGCGAGGTACCACGGCAACGGTCCTCAAGCCGATTGTATCGTCGACTACAATCGGTATATGGGAGGAGTTGATCTCTCTGATCAAGTCCTCAAGCCATATAACGCCATGCGCAAAACCCGGGCATGGTACAAAAAAGTTGCGGTCTACTTGGTGCAGGTTGCCATGTACAACTCTTTTGTACTATCCCGAAGCGCTGGCAGCACAGGGACATTCCTCCAGTTCTATGAGGAAGTCCTCAAGGCCCTGATCTTTTCGGACCGGGAAAGAGCAGGCCAGAGTACATTGGGAACTGGAGGCGCCTGGATCGTCCCTGGCCAACACTTTCCAGGTGTGGTCCCCCATACTGGAAAGAAGGGACGAACCCCAAAAAAGTGCAGAGTGTGTCGCAGGAGGGGGATACGGAAGGACACCACCACTCAGTGCGACACGTGCCCCGATCATCCTGGCCTCTGCGTTATCAATTGCTTCAGGGAGTATCACACTTCCATGGAGTACTAAATTTTTTTAATCCCCAACAGTCCATTAGAAAACATAAAAAACTATGGCTCTCAGCCTTTGGAGACACGAAAAACAATTTTTTTTCCCCAAAAAATATTAGTTTTAGTGCAGGCATCCTCAAACTGTGGCCCTCCAGATGTTGTAAAACTATAACTTCCAGCATGCCCAGACAACCTACAGCCATCAGCAGGGCATGGTGGGAATTGTAGTTTTACAACATCTGGAGGGCCGCAGTTTTTAGGATGCCTGCTTAGTGTCTCCAAAGTCTGAGAGCCATACATATTGGGCATCGTCGCGTGCGTAAAAGTCGTCGCTATAAAAATTACTTTTGCCCAAACGCCTCGGATGAATGGTGTTAAAAATATAAAATAAAAACTGTGCCAAAAATTTCCATTTGAATTCTTTTTGCCGGTAATAAAGCAAGGGTTAACAGCCAAACAAAACTCAATATTTATTGCCCCGATTCTGTAGTTTGCAAAAACACCCCATATGTGGTCGTAAATGGCTATATAGCCGCACGGCAGGGCATAGAACGAAGGGAACTCCATACGGTTTCTGGAAGGCAGATTTTGATGGACAGTTTTTTTTTGGACACCATGTCCCATTAGAAGCCCCCCTGAAGTAGCCTAGACTAGAAACTCCAAAAAAGTGACCCCATCTAAGAAACTACACCCCTCAAGGTATTCAAAAGTTACTTTACAAACTATGTTAACCCTTTAGGCCTCTTTCACACGGGCGTCATGTTTTTTGCCCGGATAAGAGGCGGGTGCGTTGCGGGAAAATGCGCGATTTTTCCGCGCAAGTGCAAAACATTGTAATGCGTTTTGCACTCGCGTGAGAAAAATCGCGCATGTTTGGTACCCAAGCCCGAACTTCTTCACAGAAGTTCGGGCTTGGGATTGATGTTCTGAAGATTGTATTATTTTCCCTTATAACATGGTTATAAGGGAAAATAATAGCATTCTGAATACAGAATGCTTAGTATAATAGTGCTGGAAGGGTTAAAAATAATAAAAAAGTTAACTCACCTTCTCCTCTTGTTCGCGTAGATGCCGGTCTGTTCTTTATCTGTGGGCTGAATGACCTGAGGTGATGTCAGATCACATGCTCCAATCACATGGTTCATCACCATGGTGATGGAGCATGTGATCTGACGTCACCACAGGTCCTTCAGCCCACAGCTAAAGAACAGACCGGCATCTAGGCGAACAAGAGGAGAAGGTGAGTTAACTTTTTTTATTATTTTTAACCCTTCCAGCACTATTATACTAAGCATTCTGTATTCAGAATGCTATTATTTTCCCTTATAACCATGTTATAAGGGAAAATAATACAGTGAATAGACTGTCACCTAGAATCCATGCGTGAAAATCGCACCGCATCCGCACTTGCTTGCGGATGCATGCGATTTTCACGCAACCCCATTCATTTCTATAGGGCCTGCGTTACGTGAAAAACGCACAAAGAGGAGCATGCTGCGATTTTCACGCAACGCACAAGTGATGCGTGAAAATCACCGCTCGTGTGCACAGTCCCATAGAAATGAATAGGTCAGGAATCAGTGCGGGTGCAATGCGTTCACCGCACGCATCGCACCCGCACGGAAAACTCGCCCGTGTGAAAGGGGCCTTAGGTGTTCCACAAAACTAAATAGCGAATGTAGAAACAATTTTAGAATTACATTTTTTGTTACATTGCCTCAAAAAAGAGTAATATAGAGCAACCCAAAATCATATTTACCCCTAAAATAGTCCCAAAACAGCAACCACCTTATCCCGTAGTTTCCTAGATGGGGTCACTTTTATGGAGTTTCTACTCTAGGGGTGCATCAGGGGGCTTGAAAGGGTACATGGTGTAAATAAACCAGTCCAGCACAATCTGCCTTCCAAAAACCATAAGACGTTCCTCTTCTTCTATGTCCTGCCGTTTAGCCAAATAGTAGTTTACGACCACATATGGGGTGTTTCTGCAAACTACAGAATCAGGGCAACCCATTTTGAGTTTTGTTTGGCAGTTAACCCTTGTTTTACTCCTGGAAAAAATTGATTATATTGGAAAATTTTCCAAAAAATAGAAATTTTGAAATTGTTTCTCCATCTGCCATTAACTCTTGTGGAACACCTAAAGGGTTAACAAAGTTTGTAAACCCAGTTTTGAATACCTTGAGGGGTGTACTTTCTTAGATGGAGTAACTTTTTTGAAATTTCTATTTTAGGGGTGCAACAGGGGGCTTGAAATGGGACATGGTATAAACAAAACAAGTCCTACAAAATCTGCCTTCCAAAACCCATATGGTGTTCCCCTCTTTCTATGTGCTCCCGTTCAGCCAAACAGTAGTTTACGACCACATATGGGGTGTTTTGCAAACTACTGAATCAGGGTAACCCATTTTGAGTTTTGTTTGGCAGTTAACCCTTGTTTTACTCCTGGAAAAAAATGATTATATTGGAAAATTTTTCAAAAAATAGAAATTTCTAAATTGTTTCTCCATCTGCCATTAACTCTTGTGGAACACCTAAAGGGTTAACAAAGTTTGTAAACCCAGTTTTGAATACCTTGAGGGGTGTACTTTCTTAGATGGAGTAACTTTTTTGAAATTTCTATTTTAGGGGTGCAACAGGGGGCTTCAAATGGGACATGGTATAAACAAAACCAGTCCTGCAAAATCTGCCTTTCAAACCCCATATGGTGTTCCCCTCCTTCTATGTGCTCCCGTTCGGCCAAACAGTAGTTTACGACCACATATGGGGTGTTTCTGCAAACTACAGAATCAGGGCAACCCATTTTGAGTTTTGTTTGGCAGTTAACCCTTGTTTTACTCCTGGAAAAAATTGATTATATTGGAAAATTTTCCAAAAAATAGAAATTTTGAAATTGTTTCTCCATCTGCCATTAACTCTTGTGGAACACCTAAAGGGTTAACAAAGTTTGTAAACCCAGTTTTGAATACCTTGAGGGGTGTACTTTCTTAGATGCAGTCACTTTTTTGACATTTCTATTCTAGGGGTGCAACAGGGGGCTTGAAATGGGACATGGTATAAACAAAACAAGTCCTACAAAATCTGCCTTCCAAAACCCATATGGTGTTCCCCTCTTTCTATGTGCTCCCGTTCAGCCAAACAGTAGTTTACGACCACATATGGGGTGTTTTGCAAACTACTGAATCAGGGCAACCCATTTTGAGTTTTGTTTGGCAGTTAACCCTTGTTTTACTCCTGGAAAAAAATGATTATATTGGAAAATTTTCCAAAAAATAGAAATTTCTAAATTGTTTCTCCATCTGCCATTAACTCTTGTGGAACACCTAAAGGGTTAACAAAGTTTGTAAACCCAGTTCTGAATACCTTGAGGGGTGTACTTTCTTAGATGGAGTAACTTTTTTGAAATTTCTATTTTAGGGGTGCAACAGGGGGCTTGAAATGGGACATGGTATAAACAAAACCAGTCCTGCAAAATCTGCCTTCCAAAACCCATATGGTATTCCCCTCCTTCTATGTGCTCCCGTTCGGCTAAACAGTAGTTTACGACCACATATGTGGTGTTTTTGCAAACAACAGAATCAGTGCAACCCATTTTGAGTTTTGTTTGGCAGTTAACCCTTGTTTTACTCCTGGAAAAAATTGATTATATTGGAAAATTTTCCAAAAATGAGAAATTTTGAAATTGTTTCTCAATCTGCCATTAACTCTTGTGGAAGACCTAAAGGGTTAATAAAGTTTGTGAACCCAGTTTTGAATACCTTGAGGGGTGTACTTTCTTAGATGGAGTAACTTTTTTGAAATTTCTATTTTAGGGGTGCAACAGGGGGCTTGAAATGGGACATGGCATAAACAAAACCAGTCCTGCAAAATCTGTCTTCCAAAACCCATATGGTGCTCCCCTCCTTCTATGTGCTCCCGTTCGGCCAAACAGTAGTTTACGACCACATATGGGGTGTTTCTGCAAACTACAGAATCAGGGCAACCCATTTTGAGTTTTGTTTGGCAGTTAACCCTTGTTTTACTCCTGGAAAAAATTGATTATATTGGCAAATTTTCCAAAAAATAGAAATTTCGAAATTGTTTCTCAATCTGCCATTAACTCTTGTGGAAGACCTAAAGGGTTAATAAAGTTTGAAAAAACAGTTTTGAATACCTTGACGGGTGTAGTTTCTAGAATGGGGTCATTTTTTGGAGGTTTCTATTATCTAAGCCTCACAATATGACTTCAAACCTGAAATGGTCCATAAATTGGGATTTTGAAGATTTCTGAAAAATTTCTAAATTTGCTTCTAAACTTCTAAGCCTTGTAACATCCCCAAAAAATAAAATATCATTCCCAAAATGCTACAAACATGAAGTAGACATATGGGGAATGTAAAATCATGTATTACAGAAGTATAGAAACTGAAACTTTGAAATTTGCTAATTTTTCAACATTTTTGGTAAAAATTGTATTTTGTTATGCAAAAAAAATTAACTTTTTGACCCAATTTTAGCAGTGTCATGAAGTACAATATGTGACGAATAAACAATCTCAGAACGGCCTGGGTAAGTCAAAGCGTTTTAAAGTTATGAGCACTTAAAGTGACACTGGTCAGATTTGCAAAACATGGCCAAGTCCTTAAGGTGAAATAGGGCTGAGTCCTTAAGGGGTTAAATATCTTGGAGTCACTATTTCAGTACAGCCTCGATCTTATGTAGCGAATAACCTAGTACCACTAATGGACAGATTTGTATCACATCTCATGCTTAAAAAACTGATAGAATCAGGTCCTGTAAAAGGAGGTATTTCGGATGCTTATAATACTATGCTATATGAGCAGCTGAAAAAATATCCGATCAAAGTTAAGTTGAAGTGGGAGAGGGATGTGGGCCCCATCTCAGACAGCCAATGGGAAGAAGTCCTTGCACAGATTCCTACTCTAACCCCTAGCGAAGCGGCTAGACTGTCTCAACTCTATATGATACACACTGTATATAGAACTCCAATCTTCTTATGGAAGGTGGGATATAGATCTGACTCCAAGTGTGGGAAATGTGGGGAAGAAGGGGCCGGATTGCTCCATATGCTGTGGAATTGCAGTGCGCTACAGGGCTATTGGACAGATATAATCAATTTATTAAACAAAATTTATAGCGCTAATTATAAACTGGATCCTAGGTTTTGCTTGCTTGGTATGTTATATACTGATAACTTGCCACCAAATGTTACAATCGGAATCAACAATCTTATATCAGGCACGCAAAACCCTAGCTGCTAAATGGATACAGCCGCTTCCCCCAAGGATATCGGAATTCATTACCAGAATGAATACAGTCATAAGATTGGAAAGAGGAGTATACATGAAGCGTAATAGCATGTCAAAATTTGATACCGTTTGGGGCCCCTGGATTGACAGATATGGAGTTTGTAGTACATGGCTATCTAGTCTGAGGATCTTCTCGGGCTAGCCCGGGAGGCGAGAGATGGGGCTAATTGTGTTTGTTTAAGTCTAGTGTGTGGGAGCTTTATAGTGCATAGGTGATGTCATGGTCTGGTACTAAAACAAATAGTACTAAAGTCCAGCTAGAAAATAACCCTTCTAGAGAGATTTAATTTTAATGGTAATTATACAACAAATTGACGTACACTGATGTCCTGATGTATATGAATCCACCGGAAGATTAGCATGCTCATTTAATCTATGGGGGACCTCTCCCTAGATGCATGTCCTGAGGCTAGACCCTCTGCCCAGGGACGGCCCCTAAGGGGGGGACGACTCCCTGTCCTCGATCCTAGGCTAGCAACTCCTAAATTGCCCTATTATAGGTGGGCTGATAATTAACGATCTCGCAGTGGATTCATACACATACAGACAGACAAGACAAGACAAACACAAGAAGGTGCCCAATGTATACAGCCCTAATGATGTAATAACAACAAAAGGTACATGGTGCACCAGACTAACTATTAAAAGACACCCTAATATGATAGTATTTGATATCACAGACAGTTTCTGTGGCCAACCCCACAGGAGTCCCCACCCTTAGGGGCCGCCCCTGGGCAGAGGGTTTAGCCTCAGGACATGCATCTAGGGAGAGGTCCCCCATAGATTAAATGAGCATGCTAATCTTCCGGTGGATTCATATACATCAGGACATCAGTGTACGTCTATTTGTTGTATAATTACCATTAAAATTAAATCTCTCTAGAAGGGTTATTTTCTAGCTGGACTTTAGTACTCTTTACCTCTTGACCCATTATATAAAACCCTATTCATAATTGCTGGACTTTTAACTAAAACAAATAGGTTCCTAATATGAATTAAACTTTAATCAGACAATAATCTCCCCAGGGTCCCTGCAATTTTACGTTTCAAATACCATTCCGAGGATAGAAATGGCGTCATCAAACTCTTCAATTCCAGATCTTCGTATACTACTATCATAAAATCCTCCGATCGTTTGAAGAAATTTTCGATACGCTTTCCTCTAAAGGTGTTCGCCTCTATTCTCTCCAAATCAAAGCATTTTTTGACATGTTCCAATACCTCATTCATTGATGGTATATGTAGTCGAAGCCAGCCGTTTAGTAGACACCGCTTGGCCGCCAGAATAATAATATGGATAATTGGTTGTATATGTCTATGCTCTGGGAGAGCATGGAAAAGAATACACTCAGGAGTGTTGGGGTTGTTGGATCTTTATGTTAAGGATCCTGTTAATTGACTATCCTGTTTTGTACAATGAGTATTTTTGCATTGTGTTGAACATAATATATGACACAAGAATTTTGTAAAAATGTATCTGATTTAAAAAAAGAACACGTTTGTTTGAAACGCGTAGACGATTCTTGGGAACACTGAGGTGATGCTGTCACTGTATGGATCTGTGCAATTTTGAATAAAGGAACTCACAACGTTGTTAACTCCGATGCTGGATTCATCTCCTTATTTTTGCAAGTTACATCGTCTTACCAAAGTCTCCGCGCATCAAGGAAGTCAATCCATGGGATAGAGGTAGCAGATGAGCTGGTCACCGTCCACATTGCTAACAGCTGCAATAATATCCTAAAAGTCCTCAACCTCTAGGTAGGCAGCCTAAGAGAAGATATATCCCTGATTTGGCCTGACATGCACAAAATCAATGAAAGAACCTCAGAGCTTGAAAAAAGAGTGTCAAAGATAGAAGATGATACTAAACCTCTCAAAGTGGCGTCTAAGATGACGGCAAGAGATGTGGCAGCCCTATTTGCCAAAACAGACGATCTGGAAAATAGATCACGCTGCAACAACATCAGAATAGTGGGGGTCCCGGAAAAAACAGAGGAGATAAATGCCACGGAGTACATTGAAAAATGGCTGCATCAGCTATTACAGGATAAAGGTCTGTCCTCATTATATGCTTTAGAAAGGGCACATCGGGTACCCACAAGACCACTGCCTCCTGGGAGAGCACCAAGACCTATCCCGGCCAAAATACTACACTTTAAACACAGGGATACCATTCTGCGGCAGTCACGGGACAACGTGGACCTGGTCATCAATGGAGCAAAAATTTCCATCTTCCCAGACTATTCTACAGAGGTCCAGAAGAAGCGTGCAAGGTTCCTGTACGCCAAGAAGAGACTTAGGAACCTACAAATTCCATACTCCATGTTATTCCCACCCAAACTGGGAGTAGTGGCACTGGGATCTACCAAGTTCGTTGGACTGCCATGAAAATCAATTGAAAGTGTGAGATACAGATGCCTAAGAAGAACATCTCTGGGAACTTACTCTCCTAATGTATTATGTGTTGTCTCTTTCTTTGTTTCCCTGGTTTTTTTTAGAAATTCAAAGTGAAGAGGGACATTTCATCTGTTGCTGCTTCCACTGATGGGACTTTACAAATATAGATAATATGTCGGTTCCTCTGTAACAGGAGCGTGAGTAGTGCACTACAAGTGCAACTCAAGAAGAGTTTCTAATTCATATCTTGCTCTTAAGAGTCATTAAATATTGCAAAGTTATATATGCTGTTTCAAAAGGTGGGCATTCGAGTTAGGCCTCATGCAGACGACAGTATTTTTTCACTGTTCGCAAAACGGGGTTCCGTTCTGTGATCCGTGTCTGTTTTTTCTTCCGTTGTGCTTCCATGTGTCCGTTTTTTTTGCGGCCCGTCAGAAAACAAGGAATGGTGAAAATTATTTTATTTTTAATAACTCCACCCAGGATACTGGTATAAATGAAGGTCATCTGAGTATGGTTTTGTGGCCATTTTCTGTAGTCTTTACAGGGTACAGAGGTTCTTTTGGTTGCTTGTCTTTGCTGTATCACCATGGCGGATGACTCAGAGGAAGAGGTCTTATTGCATTGGCTTGTTTCTCGGCGTTGGGGACAGCGCACTCCTTTGTTGGATGAGGAACCTAGTAGAAGGCGTCGATTTTGGGTCCATCCGATTGTTTCACAACGTTACCGGAAAGGACACTTTCATACCCTCTATAAAGATCTGCGCCTGTATCCTGAGAAGTTTTTTTCCTTCTGTAGGATGTCAGTCACTACATTTGATCGCTTGCTGTCGTCTCTATGTACTGTCCTTACCTTCATGGACACCAATATGAGGCGCAGCATTTCTCCTGAGGAAAGGCTCATTGTCACGTTGAGGTAAGCAATATTTTACATTTAAGGTTTCACCAGTAATGTGCAGTGCTTCTGTCAGGAGTAACATGTGCTAGAAAATGGCTGCTGTGAGACATGTGCTACTGTTTGCTGAAGTAACCTTTCTTTGCCCATAATGTTTTGTGGAAATGTTTTTTTTTTAAAACCATTAATCCCTGACACATAACATCCAAATATTGAAGGTTGCTTTTCTCTTTTGTGCAAGTTTCAAACTTGTGTTCAGCTAACGTCCTTGAGACACTCGCAGCACTCGCCAGTAGTTTGTGAAAAATGGTGATTTATTCAGTCAGTCAGCCAGGTAACAGCATGCTGTAACCTGCCTGTCTGAGTGAACAAATCAAAAATTTTCGTCAACTACTGGCGAGTGCTGCGGATTATTGTAGTGTCTGGAAGAATTGGGACCCTCGGTCAGGATCCCTATCTGCGTGCACCACACGGCTTGAAGCCTACCGTATTTTTCTCCCTATAAGACGCACCTAGGTTTTTGGGGAGGAAAATAAGAAAAGAAAAATCTGTGGCTGGCACTGTTACAGGGGGATCTGTGGCTTGCACTGTTACAGGGGGATCTGTGGCTGGCACTTTTACAGGGGGGAATCTGTGGATGGCACTGTTACAGGGGGGGGATCTGTGGATGGCTCTTTTATATATGTGCCATCCACAGACCCCCCCCCCAGCCCATAACAGTGCCATCCACAGACCCCCCTAGCCTATGTGCCATCCACAGATGTCCCCCATAAAAATGTCATCCACAGATCCCCCCCGCACGCCGCTCCAGTATACTAATATAAAATGTCTTATTCAATTAATAGTTATTAAACATGCCCCCCAACTCCTAATAGTACCGTACATCCTAACAGCTTCAGTAGAATGCCGGCAGGCCAGGCGGGCGGCGTGTCATTCATAAAGTAGGCGGCGCAGGCACGTGACATCAGGGAGTTACGCTGCCGTCCGGCCTGCCTGCCTGCATTCTACTAAAGCGGTTAGGATGTACGGTACTATTAGGAGTTGGGGGGCATGTTTAATAACTATTAATTGAATAAGACATTTTATATTAGTATACTGGAGCGGCGGGGCAGGGCTATAGTACACTGACTGCGCCGCCCCGCCGCTATTGCCGGCCCCCAGCTCCTCCTTCCAGTCCCTCCCCCGCTCGCTCGTACATCGCAGCTTGCGATGTAAAACTGCCCGCATTCGCCCCATAAGACGCAGGGGCATTTCCCCCCCATTTTGGGGGGAGAAAAAGTGTGTCTTATGGGGCGAAAAATACTGTATATACCGGTCTGTACCCTATTTTGTGGGATTGTGGTGCTGCCAACCCCTGAGATTTCCAGCTAACGTCCTCATCATGCATAATGTTCACATAATTTAGAACTTGCCCATAACTTTCAGCATTTCAAAGGAGCTAAACACAGTTTTTAATTTTAGTTTAATCGACAAAGGACATAGGGCAGTGATGGAGAGCCGTTTACAGACTGAGTTTCCAAACTTCAACCCAAAACCCATGTATTTATTGCAAAGTGCCAACATGCCGATTTCACCTGAATACTATAGTCCAATATAGTTTATTTTCCATGTATTTTATCATTTAGCTATAATAGCCTGCCTACATTCAGTGCTGCCTGTCCTTTTCATAGTGTGCCCTGTGCTGATGAATGTTTGGAAAAGTCTAAGGTATATTGGTAAACCATAGACTTTTTCTTGTGTGCGGGTGCCCAAAGAGAGGGCCCTGAGTGCCGCCTCTGGCACCCATGCCATAGGTTCACCACCACTGACATAGGGTGTTTAAAATCATTATACGTGATTCACAAATCTGAGGTTCCCTTTGATTTGCTGCTTTTTTTGATTTTCAACAGATTTCTTGCAACTGGGAACTCTTTTGCATCCCTGCATTTGGAGTTTCTTTTAGGAACCTCGACGATCTCGCGAATTGTACGTCACACTTGCCATGTCATCTGGCAGCAACTCCGAGAGACAGTGATGCCGCAGCCCAAGGCGGACGATTGGGTTCGGATTGCTGAGGGCTTCCAAATTTCAGTGCAGTTTCCAAACTGCATCGGGGCAATGGATGGCAAGCACATCCGTGTGAAGAAGCCTCCTCACTCAGGGTCCCAATTCTTCAATTATAAACAATATATTTCGGTAGTGCTGATGGCTGTTGCTGACAGTAACTACAGTAACTACCGGTTTATAATGGTTGATATCGGGGCCTATGGAAGCACTGCGGATGCTCGCATCTTAAGTGCTTCTAGTGCTTCTAGAATGGGTGAGCGGCTTCGTGCCAACCAGCTTGCTCTGCCCGAGTCCAGAAGACTGCCCGGATATGCAGGTCCGCCAGCTCCATTTGTTATCGTGGCGGATGAAGGGTTTGCATTGACTCCACATGTTATGCAGCCTTTCCAAAGCGTGGTTTGGATGTCAGGAGGCGTATATTCAACTACCGGTTGACTCGTGCCCGTCGGTATGTTGAGTGCGCTTTCGGGATACTCTCTAGCAAGTGGAGGGTGTTTTTGTCATCCATACAGATGGATCAGGAGAATGCTACCCTGGTGATTAAAGCTTGTGTTGTTCTACACAACTTCACCAGGATTCACGAGGCTTCCTCTTCTGTTGATATGGAAGATCTTCCTACGTCATCAGATTTGGGTTTGGAAAGGACCCTGCATAGACAACCTGGGACTGCAGGCATTGCAGTTCGGGAACTCTATGCAGACTACTTTTACAGCCCAGAGGGGTCCTTGCCATGGCAGAGGGACGCTATTCTGGGCAGTTTTTGAAATCTTCTGGGGTCTTTAGTCGTTTATCATTTTGTAGATAGATTACTAAAAATGTTTGTGGTAGTTGTGTGTAGGGACTCACAAGAGAATGAGGACCCTTGACGTAGGCTTGCGGGCTGAGATTTTTTGGACATCACATATTTTAAACTGCATATAAATAAATATTAAAGATGATTTCGTCTAAATGGAAATTGACTTAAACATCTTTATTATTTGGCATATATGGTCCCAAAATTTTTCCAATACCTCATGATCACAGTATCCCAAAATAAAGATGTTGTTCTTCAAAATAAAGTGTTGCTTTGTGAGCTACAGTGCGTGTGGAAGTGTTTTTACATTGTGTTGCACTCTAAATGTTTTGTGGATTGAGAAAATAAACACCAGTCAAATTGTTTTATCCCAAACATACTTTAAATAAAATATCTGGATCACAAATCCAAAACCAATAGCAATGTAGATAAATTAAAAACATATACATAAAAAGTGCTAGAATATTTTTAAGAAACAACTGTTATAATTCAAATAGGTCCTGAGTAAACGACCCAGAAGCAAATGACGACCTTGGCCGTACATGGCTCTATTGTGTTGCCCCAGTTGACAAAGTGCCCGGCTAATGAGGCTGACCCACATGATGTGTTGGGTCTTGAGATTGCTGGTATTGTGGTTGGGGGGGGGGAAGGGGGGAGATGGCCCTTGGGTTGTTTGGAGAGGAAGATGATAGGTGCCTGTTTGCTGCTGCTGAGCAGCATTTAGTATCTCATTTTTGAGAAAATTAATTTTTGAAAGAATGTCTCCCTGGTAAGGGGTACTATACATCTTGATGACTAGGGCCAATGAAGCCAGGCACTCATGGTATTTTTCAGGAGTTACCTGCTTTATTAGTGGCCCTAGTCCCCTTAGCATCGCCTCCTCCAAGCCATCACCCCTCCTCTGGGCAATAAATTCTATGACGCGTGAGTCAATCATTTCACGATTCTCTTGCCCAGAGGTAGAGGGAGGGACATGGCGGCGACGCCTGGGTTGTGACTGATGAACTCTTGGTGGACTGACTGGCCAGTGGTAGGGGGGCCTGGGCCAGTGTAGAATCTTCAGGGTCCTCTGCCGGCGTTGGTGCTTGACTTGTGGCCGGGGAGAAAACAGCCGGGGTTTCACTCCCCGCCGTCTCCGAATCATCAGAGGTATCCAGACTGTCCACAGTACTGTATGTGAAAGAAACACCAAAAAATATATTATATCATTTGATTTCATTATTGCAAAAGTACATAATTTATATTAAGTGTAAACAGCCGCGTGTGTACAATATATATATACGGTGTGGCAGCATACACCAGATATTTGATTTTACACAATGAATAACAGCTTCTATGTGAATTTTTCCATTAAAAATTGGTATTACATTTAAAATAAACGATGGGACTGTAAGATCCTCACCTGCTTTGCACTCCAGGGGAACCAAGAGGGGTCCTCGTGGAGTTGCGGGACAGGTTATGCATGTCTCTGATGCACCAGCGCTGACCCCTTTGCGAGCCAGTGCGGAGATGCGTTCGCGTGGACATCGGAGGGGAGGACCGTCGGAGTCCCGGGGACAGAGTGGCCAGGCGAGTGACAAGACGCCGCGGCCAGGGTTGTCTCCGGTGTCTCCTGCGACTTCCGTTTCTGCATCTGGGTCCACGCACTCGCATACTCGCGCTGAGTCAATCATGCGTCCGTGCGTACGCACGAGGGCAGGTTCGCAAAGGGATACACGGTCGCGAGTACGCGCTTCTTATGCACTTCGTCGTCCAGTGGCGCATATTATACTGACTCACAAGAGCAAAGTGGATTAGGGAGCCAGCCATGGGTTAATCAACTTGTGATTGCCTTAGGCCTTGTACTCAGGTGCAGGGCAATTTGTTCACCTATGGTAGTGGACACTTGGCACCCTGGGATTGGTCAGCAGGCATTTAAAAGGAGGTCTCTCAGGGTGATCAGTGCCCACTGTTATTTTCCCTCAACCAGGTATAGGTCACAACTAGGGATGAGCGAACTCGAACTGTATAGTTCGGGTTCGTACCGAATTTTGGGGTGTCCGTGACACAGACCCGAACCCGGACATTTTCGTAAAAGTCCGGGTTCGGGTTCGGTGTTCGTCGCTTTCTTGGCGCTTTTGTGACGCTTTCTTGGCGCTTTTTGAAAGGCTGCGAAGCAGCCAATCAACAAGCGTCATACTACTTGCCCCAAGAGGCCGTCACAGCCATGCCTACTATTGGCATGGCTGTGATTGGCCAGAGCACCATGTGACCCAGCCTCTATTTAAGCTGGAGTCACATAGCGCCGCCCGTCACTCACCAGCGTAGGGAGAGGTTGCGGCTGCGACAGTAGGGCGAGATTAGGCAGATTAACTCCTCCAAAGGACTTGATTAATCGATCGATCTGCAGCTGTGCATCATTGAGCTGCTGAAATTCAAATGCTCACTGTTTTTAGGCTGCCCAGACCGTTTGTCAGTCACTTTTTTCTGGGGTGATCGGCGGCCATTTTGTGTCTTGTGCGGTGCTGCGACCAAGTGCATCCAAGCTGCGACCAAGTGCATTTAACCCTCAATGGTGTGGTTGTTTTTTGGCTAAAGCCTACATCAGGGTGAAGCTGTCACACCAAGTGCATTTAACCAGCAATAGTCTGTTTATTTTTTGGCCATATACTACATCAGGGGCAAGCTGCGCCTGTCACCAAGTGCATTTAACCCTCAATGGTGTGGTTGTTTTTTGGCTAAAGCCTACATCAGGGTGAAGCTGTCACACCAAGTGCATTTAACCAGCAATAGTCTGTTCATTTTTTGGCCATATACTAAATCAGGGGCAAGCTGCGCCCGTCACCAAGTGCATTTAACCAGCAATAGTCTGTTCATTTTTTGGCCATATACTACATCAGGGGCAAGCTGCGCCCGTCACCAAGTGCATTTAACCCTCAGTAGTGTGGTTGGTCAAGCTGTCACACCAAGTGCATTTAACCAGCAATAGTCTGTTCATTTTTTGGCCATATACTACATCAGGGGCAAGCTGCGCCTGTCACCAAGTGCATTTAACCCTCAGTAGTGTGGTTGGTCAACCTGTCACACCAAGTGCATTTAACCAGCAATAGTCTGTTCATTTTTTGGCCATATACTACATCAGGGGCAAGCTGCACCCGTCACCAAGTGCATTTAACCCTCAGTAGTGTGGTTGGTCAAGCTGTCACACCAAGTGCATTTAACCAGCAATAGTCTGTTCATTTTTTGGCCATATACTACATCAGGGGCAAGCTGCGCCCGTCACCAAGTGCATTTAACCCTCAGTAGTGTGGTTGGTCAAGCTGTCACACCAAGTGCATTTAACCAGCAATAGTCTGTTCATTTTTTGGCCATATACTACATCAGGGGCAAGCTGCGCCTGTCACCAAGTGCATTTAACCCTCAATGGTGTGGTTGTTTTTTGGCTAAAGCCTACATCAGGGTGAAGCTGTCACACCAAGTGCATTTAACCAGCAATAGTCTGTTCATTTTTTGGCCATATACTACATCAGGGGCAAGCTGCGCCCGTCACCAAGTGCATTTAACCCTCAGTAGTGTGGTTGGTCAAGCTGTCACACCAAGTGCATTTAACCAGCAATAGTGTGGTTATTTTTTGGCCATATCCCAGTCTAATTCTGTCACTAAATCCATACCGGTCACCCAGCGCCTAAATACTAGGCCTCAAATTTATATCCCGCTAAATCTGTCGTTACCGCTGTACTGTTGTGGCTGGGCAAGTTATTTAGTGTCCGTCAAAGCACATTTTTTGTTCAGGGTTGAAATACAATTCCCAATTTAGCAATTTCATAATTTAGTGGTTTCTGCTATATCAGAGCTATTTGAAATCTATCCCTAAAAGGGTATATAATATTCAAGGTGCACATAGGGTCATTCAGAATAACTTCACACACACGCCACTGTGCATTTCCAAGTCTAATTCTGTCACTAAATCCATACAGGTCACCCAGCGCCTAAATACTAGGCCTCAAATTTATATCCCGCTAAATCTGTCGTTACCGCTGTCCTGTTGTGGATGGGCAAGTTATTTAGTGTCCGCCAAAGCACATTTTTTGTTCTGGGTTGAAATACAATTCCCAATTTAGCAATTTCATAATTTAGTGGTTTCTGCTATATCAGAGTTATTTGAAATCTATCCCTAAAAGGGTATATAATATTCAAGGTGCACATAGGGTCATTCAGAATAACTTCACACACACGCTACTGTGCATTTCCAAGTCTAATTCTGTCACTAAATCCATACCGGTCACCCAGCGCCTAAATAGTAGGCCTCAAATTTATATCCCGCTACATCTGTCGTTACCGCTGTACTGTTGTGGCTGGGCAAGTTATTTAGTGTCCGTCAAAGCACATTTTTTGTTCTGGGTTGAAATACAATTCCCAATTTAGCAATTTCATAATTTAGTGGTTTCTACTATATCAGAGCTATTTGAAATCTATCCCTAAAAGGGTATATAATATTCAAGGTGCACATAGGGTCATTCAGAATAACTTCACACACACGCTACTGTGCATTTCCAAGTCTAATTCTGTCACTAAATCCATACCGGTCACCCAGCGCCTAAATACTAGGCCTCAAATTTATATCCCGCTAAATCTGTCGTTACCGCTGTCCTGTTGTGGATGGGCAAGTTATTTAGTGTCCGTCAAAGCACATTTTTTGTTCTGGGTTGAAATACAATTCCCAATTTAGCAATTTCATAATTTAGTGGTTTCTGCTATATCAGAGCTATTTGAAATCTATCCCTAAAAGGGTATATAATATTCAAGGTGCACATAGGGTCATTCAGAATAACTTCACACACACGCTACTGTGCATTTCCAAGTCTAATTCTGTCACTAAATCCATACCGGTCACCCAGCGCCTAAATACTAGGCCTCAAATTTATATCCCGCTAAATCTGTCGTTACCGCTGTCCTGTTGTGGATGGGCAAGTTATTTAGTGTCCGTCAAAGCACATTTTTTGTTCTGGGTTGAAATACAATTCCCAATTTAGCAATTTCATAATTTAGTGGTTTCTGCTATATCAGAGCTATTTGAAATCTATCCCTAAAAGGGCATATAATATTCAAGGTGCACATAGGGTCATTCAGAATAACTTCACACACACGCTACTGTGCATTTCCAAGTCTAATTCTGTCACTAAATCCATACCGGTCACCCAGCGCCTAAATACTAGGCCTCAAATTTATATCCCGCTGAATTTGAATACAATACATTGGGCCAAATAATATTTTTGTTGTTGTGGTGAACCATAACAATGAGGAAAACATCTAGTAAGGGACGCGGACGTGGACATGGTCGTGGTGGTGTTAGTGGACCCTCTGGTGCTGGGAGAGGACGTGGCCGTTCTGCCACATCCACACGTCCTAGTGTACCAACTACCTCAGGTCCCAGTAGCCGCCAGAATTTACAGCGATATATGGTGGGGCCCAATGCCGTTCTAAGGATGGTAAGGCCTGAGCAGGTACAGGCATTAGTCAATTGGGTGGCCGACAGTGGATCCAGCATGTTCACATTATCTCCCACCCAGTCTTCTGCAGAAAGCGCACAGATGGCGCCTGAAAACCAACCCCATCAGTCTGTCACATCACCCCCATGCATACCAGGGAAACTGTCTCAGCCTCAAGTTATGCAGCAGTCTCTTATGCTGTTTGAAGACTCCGCTGGCAGGGTTTCCCAAGGGCATCCACCTAGCCCTTCCCCAGCGGTGAAAGACATAGAATGCACTGACGCACAACCACTTATGTTTCCTGATGATGAGGACATGGGAATACCACCTCAGCATATCTCTGATGATGACGAAACACAGGTGCCAACTGCTGCGTCTTTCTGCAGTGTGCAGACTGAACAGGAGGTCAGGGATCAAGACTGGGTGGAAGACGATGCAGGGGACGATGAGGTCCTAGACCCCACATGGAATGAAGGTCGTGCCACTGACTTTCACAGTTCGGAGGAAGAGGCAGTGGTGAGACCGAGCCAACAGCGTAGCAAAAGAGGGAGCAGTGGGCAAAAGCAGAACACCCGCCGCCAAGAGACTCCGCCTGCTACTGACCGCCGCCATCTGGGACCGAGCACCCCAAAGGCAGCTTCAAGGAGTTCCCTGGCATGGCACTTCTTCAAACAATGTGCTGACGACAAGACCCGAGTGGTTTGCACGCTGTGCCATCAGAGCCTGAAGCGAGGCATTAACGTTCTGAACCTGAGCACAACCTGCATGACCAGGCACCTGCATGCAAAGCATGAATTGCAGTGGAGTAAACACCTTAAAACCAAGGAAGTCACTCAGGCTCCCCCTGCTACCTCTTCTGCTGCTGCCGCCTCGGCCTCTTCCTCTGCCTCTGGAGGAACGTTGGCACCTGCCGCCCAGCAAACAGGGGATGTACCACCAACACCACCACCACCTCCATCACCAAGCGTCTCAACCATGTCACACGGCAGCGTTCAGCTCTCCATCTCACAAACATTTGAGAGAAAGCGTAAATTCCCACCTAGCCACCCTCGATCCCTGGCCCTGAATGCCAGCATTTCTAAACTACTGGCCTATGAAATGCTGTCATTTAGGCTGGTGGACACAGACAGCTTCAAACAGCTCATGTCGCTTGCTGTCCCACAGTATGTTGTTTCCAGCCGCCACTACTTCTCCAAGAGAGCCGTGCCTTCCCTGCACAACCAAGTATCCGATAAAATCAAGTGTGCACTGCGCAACGCCATCTGTAGCAAGGTCCACCTAACCACAGATACGTGGACCAGTAAGCACGGCCAGGGATGCTATATCTCCCTAACTGCACACTGGGTAAATGTAGTGGCAGCTGGGCCCCAGGCGGAGAGCTGTTTAGCGCACGTCCTTCCGCCGCCAAGGATCGCAGGGCAACATTCTTTGCCTCCTGTTGCCACCTCCTCCTTCTCGGCTTCCTCCTCCTCTTCTTCCACCTGCTCATCCAGTCAGCCACACACCTTCACCACCAACTTCAGCACAGCCCGGGGTAAACGTCAGCAGGCCATTCTGAAACTCATATGTTTGGGGGACAGGCCCCACACCGCACAGGAGTTGTGGCGGGGTATAGAACAACAGACCGACGAGTGGTTGCTGCCGGTGAGCCTCAAGCCCGGCCTGGTGGTGTGTGATAATGGGCGAAATCTCGTTGCAGCTCTGGGACTAGCCAATTTGACGCACATCCCTTGCTTGGCGCATGTGCTGAATTTGGTGGTGCAGAAGTTCATTCACAACTACCCCGACATGTCAGAGCTGCTGCATAAAGTGCGGGCCGTCTGTTCGCGCTTCCGGCGTTCACATCCTGCTGCTGCTCGCCTGTCTGCGCTACAGCGTAACTTCGGCCTTCCCGCTCACCGCCTCATATGCGACGTGCCCACCAGGTGGAACTCCACCTTGCACATGCTGGACAGACTGTGCGAGCAGCAGCAGGCCATAGTGGAGTTTCAGCTGCAGCACGCACGGGTCAGTCGCACTACAGAACAGCACCACTTCACCACCAATGACTGGGCCTCCATGCGAGACCTGTGTGCCCTGTTGCGCTGTTTCGAGTACTCCACCAACATGGCCAGTGGCGATGACACCGTTATCAGCGTTACAATACCACTTCTATGTCTCCTTGAGAAAACACTTAGGGCGATGATGGAAGAGGAGGTGGCCCAGGAGGAGGAGGAGGAGGAGGAAGAGGGGTCATTTTTAGCACTTTCAGGCCAGTCTCTTCGAAGTGACTCAGAGGGAGTTTTTGGGCAACAGCAGAGGCCAGGTACAAATGTGGCCAGCCAGGGCCCACTACTGGAGGACGAGGAGGACGAGGATGAGGAGGAGGTGGAGGAGGATGAGGATGAAGCATGGTCACAGCGGGGTGGCACCCAACGCAGCTCGGGTCCATCACTGGTGCGTGGCTGGGGGGAAAGGCAGGACAATGACGATACGCCTCCCACAGAGGACAGCTTGTCCTTACCCCTGGGCAGCCTGGCACACATGAGCGACTACATGCTGCAGTGCCTGCGCAACGACAGCAGAGTTGCCCACATTTTAACCTGTGCGGATTACTGGGTTGCCACCCTGCTGGATCCACGCTACAAAGACAATGTGCCCACCTTACTTCCTGCACTGGAGCGTGATAGGAAGATGCGCGAGTACAAGCGCACGTTGGTAGACGCGCTACTGAGAGCATTCCCAAATGTCACAGGGGAACAAGTGGAAGCCCAAGGCCAAGGCAGAGGAGGAGCAAGAGGTCGCCAAGGCAGCTGTGTCACGGCCAGCTCCTCTGAGGGCAGGGTTAGCATGGCAGAGATGTGGAAAACTTTTGTCAACACGCCACAGCTAACTGCACCACCACCTGATACGCAACGTGTTAGCAGGAGGCAACATTTCACTAACATGGTGGAACAGTACGTGTGCACACCCCTCCACGTACTGACTGATGGTTCGGCCCCATTCAACTTCTGGGTCTCTAAATTGTCCACGTGGCCAGAGCTAGCCTTTTATGCCTTGGAGGTGCTGGCCTGCCCGGCGGCCAGCGTTTTGTCTGAACGTGTATTCAGCACGGCAGGGGGCGTCATTACAGACAAACGCAGCCGCCTGTCTACAGCCAATGTGGACAAGCTGACGTTCATAAAAATGAACCAGGCATGGATCCCACAGGACCTGTCCGTCCCTTGTCCAGATTAGACATTAACTACCTCCCCTTAACCATATATTATTGGACTCCAGGGCACTTCCTCATTCAATCCTATTTTTATTTTCATTTTACCATTATATTGCGAGGCTACCCAAAGTTGAATGAACCTCTCCTCTGTCTGGGTGCCGGGGCCTAAATATATGCCAATGGACTGTTCCAATGTTGGGTGACGTGAAGCCTGATTCTCTGCTATGACATGCAGACTAATTCTCTGCTGACATGAAGAAAGATTCTCTGTTACGGGACCTCTCTCCTCTGCCTGGGTGCTGGGCCTAAATATCTGACAATGGACTGTTGCAGTGGTGGCTGACGTGAAGCCTGATTTTCTGCTATGACATGCAGACTGATTCTCTGCTGACATGAAGCCAGATCCTCTGTTACGGGACCTCTCTCCTCTGCCTGTGTTCTGGGCCTAAATATATGCCAATGGACTGTTGCAGTGGTGGCTGACGTGAAGCCTCATTCTCTGCTATGACATGCAGACTAATTCTCTGCTGACATGAAGCCAGATTGTCTGTTACGGGACCTCTCTCCTCTGCCTGGGTGCTGGGCCTAAATTTATGAAAATGGACTCTTACAGTGGTGTGTGACGTGAAGCCTGATTCTCTGCTATGACATGAAGACTGATTCTCTGCTGACATGAAGCCAGATTGTCTGTTACGGGACCTCTCTCCTCTGCCTGGGTGCTGGGCCTAAATATATGCCAATGGACTGTTGCAGTGGTGGCTGACGTGAAGCCTCATTCTCTGCTATGACATGCAGACTAATTCTCTGCTGACATGAAGCCAGATTGTCTGTTACGGGACCTCTCTCCTCTGCCTGGGTGCTGGGCCTAAATTTATGAAAATGGACTCTTACAGTGGTGGGTGACGTGAAGCCTGATTCTCTGCTATGACATGAAGACTGATTCTCTGCTGACATGAAGCCAGATTGTCTGTTACGGGACCTCTCTCCTCTGCCTGGGTGCTGGGCCTAAATTTATGAAAATGGACTCTTACAGTGGTGGGTGACGTGAAGCCTGATTCTCTGCTATGACATGAAGACTGATTCTCTGCTGACATGAAGCCAGATTGTCTGTTACGGGACCTCTCTCCTCTGCCTGGGTGCTGGGCCTAAATTTATGACAATGGACTGTTGCAGTGGTGGCTGACGTGAAGCCTGATTCTCTGCTATGACATGCAGACTGATTCTCTGCTGACATGAAGCCAGATCCTCTGTTACAGGACCTCTCTCCTCTGCCTGGGTGCTGGGCCTAAATTTATGAAAATGGACTGTTGCAGTGGTGGGTGACGTGAAGCCTGATTCTCTGCTATGATATGAAGACTGATTCTCTGCTGACATGAAGCCAGATTCTCTGTTACGGGACCTCTCTCCTCTGCCTGGGTGCCGGGGCCTAAATACCTGAGAATGGACTGTTCCAGTGGTGAGTGACGGGAAGCCAGATTCTCTGCTATGGGACCTCTCTCCAATTGATTTTGGTTAATTTTTATTTGAATTCATTTCCCTATCCACATTTGTTTGCAGGGGATTTACCTACATGTTGCTGCCTTTTGCAGCCCTCTAGCCCTTTCCTGGGCTGTTTTACAGCCGTTTTAGTGCCGAAAAGTTCGGGTCCCCATTGACTTCAATGGGGTTCGGGTTCGGGACGAAGTTCGGATCGGGTTCGGATCCCGAACCCAAACATTTTCGGGGAGTTCGGCCGAACTTCTCGAACCCGAACATCCAGGTGTTCGCTCAACTCTAGTCACAACTCCTAGTGACTGAAGACTGCCAGGAACTTTGTCCTTTACAGCGGACCCAAGATCTGGAGTGACTCGACTGCCAAGTGCACAGCATCATTCAGCACTGGTTGGGACTATTCCTGGAATCTCCTTGCCTGGTTTTTTGTTATTATTCCTTGTTACCAGCAAGTGTCCTGGACGTTTATGTTTCTGGTGAATAAACACCTTTTTGCTTTCATCACTGGTCATTGGTGCCTTGCATTACAGAACAGTGGGCCCAACTAACAGTTGCCATGGACAAGATCCAGCAGCAGCTGAATGAATTAACGGGAGCCGTTAACCTGCTGTTCCAACGACGCCCAAATATACCAGCAGCCGCTGCAGCGCAAATCCAAGAGCAACTGACAACTGTGATGGAGGAGGTTCAGCAGCTTATCCAGGGAGCCTCAGCACTACCCGTCACTATCGCAAGGCATCAAACAAAACCTAAGATCCCTCTGCCTGACCCCTTCACAGGAGAGCGACAGGAGTTCTTAAACTTCAGGGACTCCTGTCTCCTTTATTTCCAGTTACGACCGATGGCTTCTGGCACTCTCAGGCAGAGAATTGGGATTGTAATGTCACTGCTACGTGGAGACCCCCAACGTTGGGCATTTAACTTGCCTCAAGACCATACAGCTTTTTCGTCAGTGGGTGCCTTCTTCGAGGCTATGGCTGTGATTTACGATGACCCGGATCGTACTCGCACCGCAGAGACCAATCTTGAGCATATTCAACAAGGCCGCCGCCCAGCTGAAGAATACGCTGCAGAATTCAGGCGATGGGCAGCTTTCACCACCTGGGGCGACGCAGCCCTACGCCATCGCTTCCGTTTGGGACTTTCGGATGCGGTCCGGGATCTTCTTTTGGCCTTGCCTACCCCCTTCTCGTTGGAAATGGCTATCTCTCAGGCAATCGATACCGACAGGCGAATCCGTGAGAGGCGAGTGGAACGGACGTCTCTGGGTTTTCATCCTCTCGACCACATCCAGGGCCTCTAAAATCGGCCGAAGAGCCAATGGAGGTTGGATCCTCCCATCTCACACAGGCAGAACGAGCTCGTCGCCAACAGAAAGGCCTGTGCCTATTTTGCGGAAAGTCTGGACACCTCGTTAAAACCTGTCCCCTCCTGCCGGCGGGAAACAAATGAACCTAGGGGGCATAGAGGAGAACCCCCTAGGTGCTATTATCCCTCCTCCAAGCCGGGTGATGGTATCCATATCCTTACAGTGGCAAGACAAGGTCCATGAGTTTTCAGCACTAATCTATTCTGGGGCCGCTGGGAATTTTGTGGACTCAACCTTGGTTCGTCGACTTGGCATCCCGTTGATCCAGCCGAAAACCACCATGTCCGTGACCGCGATTGATGGTTCCCCTCTTCAAGATGGTTGTGCAGTGTGGATGACTCCGGGAATACAGGTAACGGTGGGGGCCGATCATCGGGAGACCTTAAGCCTTTTTGTCCTTGACATGCCATCCACTCCCGTGATTTTGGGTCTCCCTTGGTTAAGGCTCCATAATCCAGTAGTGGACTGGCGCTCGGGTCTTATCTGTCAGTGGAGTACGGAATGCCTTTTTTAAGTGCATTCGTCCCGACCTGTCACTAGCCTCCATGGAAGTATTAAGTACTTTACCACAGCAGTATCATAATTTCCGAGATGTGTTCAGTCCTCAGGGGGCTGATGTATTACCTCCCCACAGGTCATATGATTGTCCTATAGACCTGTTGCCAGGCACCATGAAGAAGAATTTCATTCGTCCATCCACTTCCCCTGCTGGAGCTGGATTCTTCTTTGTGGAGAAGAAGGATGGAGGCTTGAGACCTTGCATCGATTATCGTGCCCTTAATCGGATTACGGTGAAGAATCGGTATCCACTGCCTCTGATTGATGATCTGTTTTCTCAGGTGGCAGGGGCCCGAGTCTTCACCAAACTCGATTTAAGGGGTGCTTATAATTTAGTTCGCATTAGAGAGGGTGACGAATGGAAGACCACATTTAATACCAGAGACGGGCATTACGAGTATCTCGTGATGCCTTTCGGTCTCTGTAATGCTCCCGCGGTCTTCCAGGAGTTCATCAACGATGCTCTCAGAGATTTCTTGGATAGATGTGTTGTTGTCTATCTAGATGACATACTAATCTACTCTTCGGATCTGGTCTCTCATCGGAGACACGTGTGTCAGGTTTTCCAGAAGCTGAGGGAGAACCGCCTCTATGCCAAACTTGAGAAGTGTCTGTTTGAGGTGAAGGAGTTGCCTTTCCTGGGGTACATTATCTCAGAAAAGGGATTGGCTATGGACCCATCCAAACTTTCTGCTGTCCTGGATTGGACTCAACCTAAGGATCTTAAGGGGTTGCAGCGTTTCTTAGGCTTTGCCAACTTCTACCGCAAGTTTATTAAGAATTTTTCTGCGATAGTAGTACCTCTCACCAACCTCACTAAGAAGGGAGCTAATCCTTCTAAGTGGACGAGAGAGGCAGTCAGAGCCTTTGAGACGCTGAAACAGGCCTTTTGCACGGCACCAATTCTTACTCATCCAGACACCTCCAGACCTTTTGTTCTCGAGGTCGATGCCTCAGAGGTCGGTGTAGGGGCAGTTCTCTCACAGTATTCTGGGGACCCCGAGAGGTTACATCACTGTGCCTTCTTCTCTCGGAAGCTCTCTCCAGCCGAGTGTAATTATGATATCGGCAATAGAGAGCTTCTGGGAGTAAGATTGGCTTTTCAAGAGTGGAGACATTAGCTAGAGGGTGCAGAACATCCCATCACGGTTTACACTGACCACAAAAATTTGGAGTATCTAGAGAGTGCCAAAAGACTCAACTCCCGACAAGCCAGGTGGGCATTGTTTTTCACCCGCTTCTATTTCCGCCTCACTTATAAACCTGGTTCCAAAAACGTGGGGGCAGGGATCCAAGACTCTCTTCTTTGGCCGGACCCTCCACTGACTCACCGGTGGTGGACCAGTGGTTCAAGGATAGACGTCCCATTTGGTCGTCGGCCCAGCGGAATCTCCGCAGTGCAGTGGCGCAACAGAAGAAATTTGCTGATCGTCATCGCACCGTAGAGCAAAAGTTTAAGGTGGGAGATCAGGTGTGGGTCTCCACCCGGAACATTCCGCTGCGTCAGCCATCTTCCAAGTTGGGTCCTCGATTCATTGGCCCATACCCAGTGACACAAAAGATCAACCGAGTTACATACAAGGTTGCTCTTCCACCGTCGATCCGAGGAGTGAACACCTTTCATGTTTCACTTCTCAAATCGGCAGCCGACTCCGCTCCCTTCATTCAGACCCCATCCCCGCTGGAGGTCCAAGGGGTACCGGAGTTCGAAGTGAACAGAATTTTGGACTCTCGTTTTGTCCAAAGGTCTCTTCAATACTTGGTGGACTGGAAGGGTTTTGGTCCAGAGGAGAGATGTTGGATACCTGCTCGCCAGGTGCATGCGGATGAGTTGGTGGCAGCCTTTCACCGGGATAATCCGGGGAAAGCTTGCTTGGAGTCTTCAGAGCCGCCTCCTCGAGGGGGGGGGGGGTAATGTAAGATCCTCACCTGCTTTGCACTCCAGGGGAACCAAGAGGGGTCCTCGTGGAGTTGCGGGACAGGTTATGCGTGTCTCTGATGCACCAGCGCTGACCCCTTTGCGAGCCAGTGCGGAGATGCGTTTGCGCGAACATCGGAGGGGAGGACCGTCGGAGTCCCGGGGACAGAGTGGCCAGGCGAGTGACAAGACGCCGCGGCCAGGGTTGTCTCCGGTGTCTCCTGCGACTTCCGTTTCCGCATCTGGGTCCACGCACTCGCATACTCGCGCTGAGTCAATCATGCGTCCGTGCGTACGCACGAGGGCAGGTTCGCAAAGGGATACACGGTCGCGAGTACGCGCTTCTTATGCACTTCGTCGACCAGTGGCGCATATTATACTGACTCACAAGAGCAAAGTGGATTAGGGAGCCAGCCATGGGTTAATCAACTTGTGATTGCCTTAGGCCTTGTACTCAGGTGCAGGGCAATTTGTTCACCTATGGTAGTGGACACTTGGCACCCTGGGATTGGTCAGCAGGCATTTAAAAGGAGGTCTCTCAGGGTGATCAGTGCCCACTGTTATTTTCCCTCAACCAGGTATAGGTCACAACTAGTGACTGAAGACTGCCAGGAACTTTGTCCTTTACAGCGGACCCAAGATCTGGAGTGACTCGACTGCCAAGTGCATAGCATCATTCAGCACTGGTTGGGACTATTCCTGGAATCTCCTTGCCTGTTTTTTTGTTATTATTCCTTGTTACCAGCAAGTGTCCTGGACGTTTATGTTTCTGGTGAATAAACACCTTTTTGCTTTCATCACTGGTCTGTTTGTTGGTGCCTTGCATTACAGGGACATGTCATGTAAAGGCCTAATGTAACACTATTGGAACACATTGTTTTGCGTTTGGAGCTGTCCAGCCTCAGAAGAGGATTACTCATTCAAGGATCAAAACCAGTGCTGATATTCAGTCCATCTCGTCTGTATGTGGCCTGCTTCCACCATCCAAACATACAGGATCTAATGTAAACCTAGTAGAACATCATTTACAGAGAAACAACATGTACCAGGCAACACTTGACCATGGTGGGAGTAGTAGTTTTAATTCTGCTGGTCAAACGTAGTTGGAACATCATTATACTCCATTATCATAGGATTATGTTATTGTAATTTTATATGAGAAATTTTAGGAATCCATGTTGTGGTTTGTAGTATACCATTTAACCTATATAAATGACAATGACAATACCTTATGGGTATCAAATTCTAAAACATACAAAAGTAAGATAACAGGTATCTATGGAAAAAATATAACCACAACCCAAACAAACACAAATGGCTACACTATTCAGGGCTCCCCAAAAAAAAGGAGGGTTTATCATACCTTTTGAGATTTGACACCTATCCATAGGATAGGTACACAAGAATATATTGGTGTGTGACCAACAGCCGTGAAACACGATGATCAACTGTATGAAGAGATAATGCGTGCAGTGCGCACGTGCCATCTCCCTTCTCTATTCTTGATCAGATTGCAAACATCTATGTTCCTTGACCGTGAAACTATTGCTTCACAGGAACAAAAGAGAGAGGGGAGGCGCTATCTGCGCTCTGCACGTGTCGTCTCATCATACAGATCATCAGCGGTGGTGCCTGGTATGACTCCCCCACAAATATGATGGAGACAACCTACACAAGGCATGTACAAACTGTTGGCCGCCAGCTGTTGCACAACTTCAACTCCCAGCAGGACTGGATAGCTTACAGCTATTATGGCATGCTGGGAGTTGCAGTTTTGAAACAGCTGGATGGCCTCAGTTTTGACATGCCTGACCTACTCAAAGGATAGGTCATCAATAGTACAACGCAACACAACCCATTACATTCTTTTCCACTATTGCTCACCAAGATTCTAACCTAAGTTTAAACAACATTTTTATTGACCAAAAAACATTAAAATACTTACGGCCTCAAATCCATAACTGGCCTCAAAAACTGCAACTGCGCAATGTAAATATAAGGCCTTTTCCTGGAGGTTTCCTCAACACTCCGGCCTTTGCTGGTTACCTCCCTTCTAAATTGGTCACGGCAACTTGCGCATCATGTTTTAGTCTGTTTCACTGTTAAGAAATGACATAATAAACAAATTAGTAAAAAATAAATAGAATCCAAAAATACATACAAGTGGTAGGCAATTGAGAGTGCCGGATTTGTGTGAGGGGGAGGCGGGGCGTTCACTATTTAAACCTGGCCCTCCTGCCCCCACTTGTCGGTTCGAATACTTTCGAATCGGCTTGTGGGTTGGTGCCAGAGAAGTGCATGCGTCACTGGAGGATCGGGTGATCGGTTGCGTCGGGCTCGTCGCTACGGTGATTAGGTAGGCAGGGTGGCCGCACACCCGTCTTGCGATGTATTAACATGTGGGGCTGCCGAGCGTGCCGCCGGTCCCCAGCTGCGCTGGTGACTACCCGCGCTCCCAATCGCTGCCGGCACCCCCAGTGACATCTCCCGTTTTCTCCATGTGCATACTCATGGTTACTTACACACTCCTGCTCTAGGCACCCCCATACAGGCACCCCGATCCGCTCCAGGCCCGGCGCCAAGGAACCCCGCTCCCACATACAGTGTCCCCCAGGCGGGCACCCCTCACCTGTGGCGCAGCAGCGTCGGATCACGCCGGCCGTCGGCTCCACAGCGTAGCTCACTGTCTTGCTGCGCTCCAGCAGCTCCTGGCTTGTTAGTGGGCGACACCTACAGGCCCATACTGGTACTGCAGTCCAGGTACAGGCATCCCTTGCTTAGGCAGTGGCTAGGTACTAAGGCAGGGGAAAGAAAAAAAAAAAAAAAGAGAAATGTGTGTGTTTAATATATTTGGAATATGTATTGAAGAGCAAAGACATAGAGGGCTTCAAGGAAGGGGGGCTGGCCACTGCACTTGCGCACGCAGCCGGGCCGCCCGTAAGGCCGTATGGTGAGGCAGGGGGTTGGTTAAAGCACAGTCGCCATAGTCCGGTGGTTAGCTAGGGAGCGGCGGCATGAGTGAAGGGTCACCCAGCCGGCATGCGCTCACTCATATGTCTGTCCTTGTTTACCCAGGTCCACAGGTGGTTGGCTAAACGACACTGTGTTTTTTTTTTGGGCTGTCATGGCCGCCAGGTGAGTTAGGGGTGGTGCATGCACGGGCTGAACCCCTCTTTTCTCCTGCATAGTCTTGGGGGTCGGGGGATGGTGGACTACTAGGTCCAGGCCGCTGGCGCATCTATTACAGGGTGGCGCCTACAGTCGTGGCCTTTGGTGGGGGGGAAGGAAAAAGAAAAATTAGGAATGTTGCTTTGCCAGGTCTGTCACGACTACAGACTCCTTATAAAGCCCTGCCACGACTGCAGGCATCAGTCTGTCACGTCTACAGACCCGCTCTAAAGCCCTGCCACGACTGCAGGCAACAGTCTGTCACGACTACAGACCCGTTATAAAGCCCTGCCACGACTGCTGGCAACAGTCTGTCACGACTACAGACCCGTTATAAAGCCCTGCAACGACTGCAGGCAACAGTCTGTCACGACTACAGACCGTTATAAAGCCCTGCCACGACTGCAGGCAACAGTCTGTCACGACTACAGACCCGCTCTAAAGCCCTGCCACGACTGCAGGCACAAATCCGTTGCGACTACAGACTCATTATTAAGGGCGGCCACTGCGGCACGCAGTAACCTCACGACGACATACTCGTGACCTATACTACCACGGCGGTAGGAGGGATTCCGGCTCCGCTACTTACGATGCAGGGTCCCCTCGGGGCTGCAGGTGCAAGGCGGTCACATCCACGGACTCCCGTTGACCACAGGCACGGGGTGGGGACAGCTGCGGGAGGTGGCGTCACGGCCACACACGCAGCCCAGACACAGCCGGGGAATGCAACTTCGCGGTCAAAGGCTGGGCCCGGTCAGGCCCCAGTCTCCCAGCGGGTCCCAGTCACGCCACGTAAAAAAAAAATACAGCCGGGCAGTTAACAGCGGAGTCGCGCATCCCGGCTACGGTCACAAAGACTACGATACTCGGACCTGCTCATTTGACTACGGACTTCAGAATCCCTGGCCGACCAGGCGGCAGACCTGGCAGCGCTTCTGGTCACGACCGTGGGCGCCGTCGGCCCTTGGCCACAGACACTAGGTCCCCTCCCCCGGGCAGAGGCGGTCTGGTCCGGCCAGTAGATAACGATTAGCATTGATATGGTTACTTGAGTTTGAATTTCTTTTAGTAGGGAGATGTCTCAGGAGTTACTTCCGGAGGGGTCCTTATCTTCTCGGGACAGCGGGGAGCAGCAGTCCGTGAGATCAGCGGAGTTGCCGATAAGGTTGTGGATCGTCCCTAGGCTGACGGCAGAATTATCAAGAAGGGGGATACCGTTCCCGGTCGCCGCGAGGAAGGCGGAACTTCACCACCTTCTGACTTCACAACCCGCGGCTCCTAGCCGAGATGAGGGGTCCCTCAGTGCCATTCTGACTTCCCTAACGGAGCTGCATGCTGCGGTCAACACCATGGGTACAGCGGTGTCAGACATGCAGGCTAGGCTGGAGACTGTCGAGGGCCAGCCTGCAGCGTTCAACACAGTGTTGCAGACAGGGTCTGTCTCCAGCTCATCAGCATCCGCAGCGCCGGGTGGGTCCAGCTTCTCTGCAACCATAGCTCCTTCCCATTTTGTTCCTCCCAATATCCGGCAGGATATTCTGGAAGGGAAAGACATTAATTTGGCGTCCCTGCTCGTGCCGGCACACGAAGCCCCGGACAACAAGACCATATCCTGCGGAGAGGTCTCTGTTGTGCTCAAGTCTAGGGACGCAAGGCTCAACAGGAAACTCAATGTTGCCGAGTTTGTGTTGGCATTCAGCCTTTACCGAGACGTGGTGTGCTCTGCTAGCCCCCTTAGGAGGGAGGAGCTTGACCTGTATTTATTCAGGGTCGTCGACCTAGGGTACAAGTATGGAGGCACCGCCTTCTATGAGTACCACCGCTCCTTCTCGGCAAAGGCTGCGGCCACACTCGCCCAGTGCAAATATGTCGTAGACTGGTCTCAGATGGACACCGAGTTATTTTGCCGCCACTTTGCGGGCCTCAAGGCACCGGCTTGCGCTGGTTGCGGTTCCTACGCCCACACGGCCGGATGGTGCTCAGAGAGCGGTAGCACAGCTGCGCCTTCCGTGTCAGGCGTTCTCCCCATCCAGCCGGCGGGCAGGGCTTCCGCGTCCAATGACAAGTTGGGGCGCCCGGTGAAATACCTCGGTAAGTCACCTTTATGCAATAATTTTAATTATGCCATATGCCACTACAATCAATGCAGGTTGTTGCACTTATGTACCCAGTGTTTCAGGGCTCACCCCCGCGTCGCTTGCACGCAAAAAGGGGGGAATCACGCATGACTAAGCGTGGTTAACGTGGATCTCCTCGCCTGTTTCTTAGCCGGTCATGCAGATTCAGCTTGGGTACTATACGTGCTCAACGGTCTGCGGTACGGCTTCCACACAGGCTTGCTGGCTCTTCCGCAAGCCCCGCATGAGTGCAGGAACTTGGCGTCTGCTATCAGAGATCCCGAGACGGTCACCCAATTAATCCAAATCGAGCTGGATAAGGCTTATGTGATCGGCCCAGTGCGGCAGCCTCCGTTTGAGTGCTGGAGGGTTAACCCGAGTGGTGACAGGAAAATTTTCCAATAAAAAAAGATTGGTGTACGATTTGTCAGCCCCACATTCCTTATCAGTCCCCAGTCTGAATTCTTTGATCCCCTCGGAAGAATTCTCCATGAGGTACGCCTCTATTGATGAGGCGATTGAGGTCATACTCAAGTTCGGGAGAGGGGCCTGGTTATCCAAGGCGGATATCACAGACGCCTTTAAACTGCTCCCCATCCATCCGGAACTCTGGCAGTGGCATGGGATAAAGTGGCAAGGCCTGTACTACTTTGCCAGCAAACTGACCTTCGGGTCCAAGTCAAGTCCATGGCTCTTTGATCAGTTGGCTAGCGCGTTGCATTGGGTCTTATCAGACGTCTTCAGGGTCAGCCATGTCACGCATTACCTGGATGACTTCCTTCTGGTCGAGCCCCCGACAAGGCAGCCTCAGGACCTACAGCGCTTGCAGACAGTATTTTCAGACCTCAATGTGCCAATAGCTTCTCACAAAGTAGGCCCTGACACCACCATCACGTTTTTAGGGATACGTTTAGACTCGGTGCGCATGCAGGCGAGTCTCCCACCTGATAAATTAGATAGAATTAGGCAGGCCGTGCATAGGTGGGCTCAAGTGAGAGTAGCTTCCAGAGCGGACCTGCAATCCCTGTTAGGCATGCTCAATTTTGCCATGCGCATCATTCCCCAAGGCAGGTCCTTCATCTCTAGGCTTTTGGCGCTGCTCCCACAGGCCCGCGCACAGAACGAGATAGTACGGTTAGGTCCAGAGGCCATGGCCGACCTGATGGTGTGGGACAGGTTTTTGACACACTGGAATGGCGTGTCGCTCTTCATTCCGGTAGTCTCGAACCAGTCTCCAGTGGTCCACACTGATGCCTCATCGTCAGTCGGCTTTGCCGCGCTGCACGGCAACCACTGGTTCGCTGGTCCTTGGCCGCCGGAGGTCGCATCCATTCCAGGTTTCTCTTCGTGTTCTGCCTTGTTTGAGGTATATCCCTTAGTAGGGGCAGCAGTGGCGTGGGGCGAGCAGTGGAGGAACTGCACGGTACTATTTCTCACGGACAATACGGCAGTTGTGGACATCGTCATGAAGGGCAGGTCTAGTTCCAAACTGGTCATGTCATTCGTGAGGAGGTTCGTCTGGTTGTCTCTGACGCATAATTTTCGTTTCGTATGCAGGCACATCAGTGGAGAACGCAATGTCGCTGCAGACGCCTTATCCTGCCTTAATTTTCCACTTTTCTTTCAGGTTTGTCCAGGGGCAGATCTCTCGCCTACACCAATTCCGCACCAGGCCCAGCAGCTCTTGGATTAGTCTCGCATCTCACCGTAGCTAAGACACTGATGGCTAAATCCTTGTCCCACAATACCCTGAGGGCATATAAGACAGCGTGGCGCCTGTTCCAGAAATATGAAAATACCTACCCGGCCGCAGGCCTGGGACCTATCACTCACCTACTGGGTTTTGCTGGGTTTTGCCACTCTCAATTACACTTATCCTATAGTACGGTTAAATTATATCTGGCAGGTATTCAGCACCACCGGTACAGCCTATATCCGGAACTACCGTCACTTTTCTCTGGCCACCCTATCAAAGCGGCGTTGAAGGGTTTGCGCAAGACGTCTGTCGCAAAACGACAGGTGCGTCATCCCTTTACCGGCCGCTTGTTCAGGTTGGTGATAGACAAACTACAGGGCGAACCAGGTTAGCTCGCTGGTAGTAACAGCATTGTATCTGGCCTTCTATGGGTTCCTCAGGCCAGGTGAGCTCATGGGCGCCAACACGCTGGCCGGGTGCTTGCAGAAAGGTCAGCTCGTCCGGCACGGGTCCATCTATGTGCTCACCTTGGCCTCAACCAAAACGGCACGGCCCGGGGAGTCGGTGGAGGTCAGATACTTCCCCACGGCCAATAGGTGGTGTCCGGTACGTGCCTTTGATGCTTGGCTCCTCAGCATTGAATCCGAGCCGACATCCTCTCCCCTACTCGCACTAGGCAATACCCGGCTAACCATCGCGGTCTTTCTTAAATACGTGCGGGTGCTGCTGGCAGGGTCAGAGGGCGATCCCCTCTCAATCACAGGACATTCCTTATGCATTGGTGCGGCAGCCGCGGCGTCCTTGCATAAGGTGCCGGCACATATTATTAAACGGTTGGGTCGCTGGAGTTCCGCATGTTACATGCGGTATATCCCGGATCCGCATAACGAAATGTCACTGGCTTTTCAAGTGTTGGTGTTGTAATTTTGGTTATTAAAGCTTTTTCAACACTCCTACGCATGGTTCTTTTTGGCCCCTTTAGGCTACCCTTCTATAAGCAGTTCCGGCACAACTCTGCTGCTTCTAGTAGGCAGGGGAGGGTAGGCTTAGGTAGGGTATCCTCTCAGCATGAGCCGATCCGAGCACAAGTGGTAGGCAATTGAGAGTGCCGGATTTGTGTGAGGGGGAGGCGGGGCGTTCACTATTTAAACCTGGCCCTCCTGCCCCCACTTGTCAGTTCGAATACTTTCAACCCACCCAGGAGCCCTCCCTTCTTTCAGGGCTCATCATTGGGGTACCCTCTTTAGGCTACCCTTCTATAAGCAGTTCCGGCACAACTCTGCTGCTTCTAGTAGGCAGGAGAGGGTAAGTTAGGTAGGGTATCCTCTCAGCATGAGGCGATCCGAGCACAAATAGTAAAATAAAATAAAAATGAAATGTTAACCTAGTTCAAGAAGAAAAATCACAAAATTATCTGAATTGGCCAGATTAAACAGCACATGGTACAGTACTGCAGGTGTGTGGATACTAATGTACAAGGAGGAGACGAGTCATGCAAGCCATTTGGACTAAAATACTTTAGAATATGTGAGGGTGACAACTCTAAGATGCTCAATTACAACAAGGACACATGTGTCACCAAATAAAAAGTGCCCATACATGTGATTATACATGAGTACTGTATGCTGTAGCAAAGGGAGGGACAGCCATTTAAAGTTAGAAATGGTGGGGTATGGTATTTAGTGCCCGACTCATTAAAAAACCATGTACAGACCTTTATGCAAAAGGAAGCTGGACCACAAAATATACACTATTGTGACCTCAGGGAATTTATAACTACATCATTTTGGCACACAACTACATTTCTATCACTTACCTAAATCTGCCCGGCCTCGGCTATCTGCTTTGGCTCATACTACGGGCCACTTGTTCCCACGCAGCATCCTTTCTCACTCGGTCCAGATAGGAATTGCATCTGGTGTCCCAGAGCTCGGGCCTCTCCTGTATCAAATTGATAAGCTTTTCAACATTCCAGCGTGGCATGGTTGAAGAAAATAAAGCTGCAATGGCTGCCTCACCACACTACAGCTTTTCGGCACAGGTGGCTAGCAATAAGCATAACCTGTGACCTTAAACTTCCTGTAAATATATATATATATATTTTTCATTTTATTGGCACAAGTTTTGCCAGACAGTTTGGCCATGGCAAAAGATAGAAATAAAACGGACGCGGATGTCAATCGGGTGTGCCACCGCGTTTTTTCACGGTCCCATTGACTTGAATGGGTCCGCGAACCATTTTCCGTGAAAAAAATAGGACAGGTTATATTTTTTTGACAGACTAGAAACACGGATCACGGATCACGGACACGGTTGACAAACGGTGCATTATTTGAGTTTTCAACGGACCCATTGAAAGTCAATGGGTCTGCAGAAAATCACGGAACAACGGCCACGGAACACAACAACAGTCGTGTGCATGAGGCCTTAAGGAGAGCCCAAGGGAAGAGCTGTTGGAATAAATCTGTCATACAGGGGGAGGGGTTTTGGGGAGAAAGGGAGGGTGAGTACTCACTCCAACATAGGTATAGGGTCATCATCACATGGAGAATCACTTTTATGGTGTATATCAAGACTATGACACGCATGACTAGGATACTCAGCTGAAATGTTAGAGGCATGGCGGACACGCGCAAGCGTCATAGTATTTTCAATTATCTACTGCGTCTTCAGCCAGCTATCTGCTGTTTACAAGAAACGCACCTAACCAAGGATACATTACATTGGTTAACCCCTTAAGGACATAGGGCGTACCGGTACGCCCTATTTCCCGAGTCCTTAAGGACCAAGGACGTACCGGTACGTCCTATCTTTAAATCGGCATTCCGGCGCCCCAGGGGTTAATCTGAACAGGATTCAGCCGGCATCCTGTCAAAATGCCAGGGGTCATGTGACCCCCCTGTGTCGGCGATCGCAGCAAACCGCAGGTCAATTCAGACCTGCGGTTTGCTGCGCTTTTTGCAGTTTCTGATCAGAAACTTCAGAGTGCCTAAAATCAAGTTTTTGCACCCCCCCTGCACCCCTGCACGATTTGATGGCGGCGGGTGGTGCAGGGGGGGTGTCGCAGGCGGTGGGGGCGTTGCGGGAGGCGGGCGGCAGACGGGATCGCGATCCCCCGCCCGCCTCCCCTTGAATAATCGTTGGCGTCTAGTGGGTTATACCAGGGTGCCAGCACATTGCTGGCACCCTGGTATAAACGGCTGACATCGTTGATGCGATGTCAGCCGTTTAACCCTTTACATACAGCGGTCCGCACGGACCGCTGTATGGAAAAGGTTAACAGCGCAGGGAGCTCCCTCCCTCTCCGATCGGGGGGCTGTTGTGCCTTTGCAGCCCCCCGATGGAGAGGGAGAGAGCCCCCAGGCAGTCCCCCCGAAGCCCCAGTCCTTACCCTTCCCCGTCTGCGAAGTTGTGGCAGACGAGGAAGGTTCCCATGGCAACAGGATGCCTGGTCGGGCGTCCTGCTGTCCATGGTGCTGAACAGATCTATGCTAAAAGCATAGATCTGTTCAGTGTAAGTAAAATACAGTACAGAAACCTATATAGGGTTCTGTACTGTATTTTACAGACATCAGACCCACTGGATCTTCAAGAACCAAGTGGGTCTGGGTCAAATTTTTTTTTAAAAAAGTGAAAAAAGTTAAGATTAAAAAAAAAAAACATTTATCACTGAATAAAAATTAAAAAAATAAAATACACTACACATATTAGGTATCGCCGCGTCCGTAACGACCTTATCTATAAAACAGTCATGTTACTTTCCCCGCACGGTGAACGCCATGAAAATAAAAAAATAAAAACTATGAGAAAATTTAAATTTTGCCCACATTACTTCCCAAAAAAGATAATAAAAGTGATCAAAAAAGTCGCATGTACGCCAAAATAGTACCAATCAAACCGTCATCTCATCCCGCAAAAAATGAGACCCTACTCAAGATAATCGCCCAAAAACTGAAAAAACTATGGCTCTTAGACTATGGAAACACTAAAACATGATTTTTTTTTTTTTTTTTTATAAAATCATTGTGTAAAACTTACATAAATAAAAATAAAGTATACATATTAGGTATTGCCGCGTCCGTATCGACCGGCTCTATAAAAATATCACATGACCTAACCCCTCAGATGACCACCGTAAAAAAAAAAAAACTGTGTAAAAAAAGCAATTTTTTGCCATCTTACGTCACAAAAAGTGTAATAGCAAGCGATCAAAAAGTCATATGCACCCCAAAATAGTGCCAATCAGACCGTCATCTCATCCCGCAAAAAATTTGACCCTACTCAATATAATCGCCCAAAAACTGAAAAAACTATGGCTCTTAGACTATGGAGACACTAAACAATTTTTTGGTTTTAAAAATGAAGTTATTGTATAAAACTTACATAAATTAAAAAAATATATACATATTAGGTATCGCCGCGTCCGTGACAACCTGCTCTATAAAATTACCACATGATCTAACCTGTCAGATGAATGTTGTAAATAACCAAAAAAAACGTGCCAAAAAAGCTATTTCTTGTTACCTTGCCGCACAAAAAGTGTAATATAGAGCAACCAAAAATCATATGTACCCTAAACTAGTACCAACAATACTGCCACCCTATTCCGTACTTTTTAAAATGGGGTAACTTTTTTGGAGTTTCTACTCTAGGGGTGCATCAGGGGGACTTCAAATGGGACATGATGTCAAAAAAACTGTCCAGCAAAATCTGGCTTCCAAAAACCATACGGCGCACCTTTCACTCTACGCCCCGCTGTGTGGCCGTACAGTAGTTTACGGCCACATTTGGGGTGTTTCTGTAAACAAGAGAGTCAGGGCAATAAAGATACAGTCTTGTTTGGCTGTTAACCCTTGCTTTGTTAGTGGAAAAATGGGTTAAAATGGAAAATTAGGCAAAAAAATGAAATTCTCAAATTTCATCCCCATTTGCCAATAACTCTTGTGCAACACCTAAAGGGTTAACGAAGTTTGTAAAATCAGTTTTGAATACCTTGAGGGGTGTAGTTTATAGAATGGGGTCATTTTTGGGCGGTTTCTATTATGTAAGCCTTGCAAAGTGACTTCAGAGCTGTAGTGGTCCCTAAAAATTGGGTTTTTGTAAATTTCAGAAAAATTTCAAGATTTGCTTCTAAACTTCTAAGCCTTGTAACATCCCAAAAAATAAAATATCATTCCCAAAATAATTTAAACATGAAGTAGACATATGGGGAATGTTAAGTCATCACAATTTTGGGGGGTATTACTATGTATTACAGAAGTAGAGAAACTGAAACTTTGAAATTTGCTAATTTTTTCAAATTTTTGGTAAATTAGGTATTTTATTATGAAAAAATAAATAAATTTTTTTGACTTTATTTTACCAGTGTCATGAAGTACAATATGTGACGAAAAACAATCTCAGAATGGCCTGGATAAGTCAAAGTGTTTTAAAGTTATCAGCACTTAAAGTGACACTGGTCAGATTTTCAAAAAATGGCCTGGTCCTTAAGGGGTTAAAAAAGCCTTGGATAAGTTATGGAGCTCATGCGGTGTTATCCTCGCATTCCAGGGGAGTAAGTATATTAGTACATAAGGACATTAGATTAGAATATATTAAAGAATATTTAGATGAGGAGGGAAGATTTGTATGTCTACTATGCAATGTTGAAGGCATTATATATTCCTCCACCGTTTGCGTCGACCCTGCTGAGAGTGATCCTTGAGTATTTGGTAAAATATCCCGGAATTCCGTGGATGTTGGAGGGAGATTACAACTTTACACCGGACAATCAAATATCATGACAGAGGTGGGTTTACTGGATGTATGGAGACGGAGGCACCCGACAGTACGTAAATACTCTTGTAGCTCGTCCACATACTGTACCTTTTCTAGAATAGAGTTAGCACTGGTGAACGATGGGATGTTTCCGATTGTTAATTCCTCCGATTATCTCCCTAGGTCGATTTCAGACCATTCCATACTGAAAGTTGAGCTGGACATTGGGAGGGCTAGAATATGGCAGAAAGTATGGAAATTCAATGCAGTTTGGTTGCAAATTCTGGGGGACCTGAAAAATATGACTGTATCCCTTAAAGAATATTTTACTTTTAATACAGGCACGTCATCTCCTCATGCGGCATGGGATGCTATGAAAGCATATCTGAGGGGACTATTGATTAAGTCCATTAGTGCACATAAATCTAGATTTAAAGCAGAGGATATCAGGGTGCACAAGGAGGCTGAGGAGGCGGAAAGGGCGTTTGGGGTAACGTCTACCCAAGATACCAGTAGGACATTAAAAGAGGCGCAGGAACAACTGAGATGCCATCTTCTGAAGGTCGCAGACAGAAAACATACCTTTTATAAACAACCCACATTTGCAGAAGGTGAAAGTGTAGGGCACACACTATCAGTTATTTCCAGGGCTCAGCAGTGTTCTTCATGCATTGTGGAATTGTTTGATCCTCAGGGGAGGTCGTGTACAATTACAGAAGACATTCTGGGAGTGTTGCAGGGGTTTTACTCCTCTTTATATGCCTCCAAGACTGCCAACTCTGAGGAGGATATATTACAATTCCTTAGGGAAGCAAATTTACCCACACTTTCAGCAGAGAAGAGGGAACAACTAGGAGCATATTGAGATGGAAGAATTAGAGGAAGCCTTAATGACAAAGCTCCTGGCTTGGATGGTATCCCTGTGGAGACATATAAAAGGTTTCAATGGATTTTATTACCAGAACTACTGAAGGTCTTTAACTATTCATTGGAGGTGGGCTGTCTTCCTGCTTCTATGCGGGAGGCCTTTATAGTAGTGATATCGAAACCAGGGAAGGATCCAAGACTTCCCGACTCATATAGGCCACTATCCCTCCTAATGGATGTTAAGTTGTTAGCAAAGGTTCTGGCTTAGAGACTATCAAAGGTTATATTTAGCATAATACATCCAGACCAAAACAAACTTTATGCCCCAAAAATCTACAGCTATCAACATTTGCAGAGTATATACTAGCTTACAAATCCCGGCAGATAACTGTGGAGATAGAGCCGTTTTGTCTCTTGACGTGGCTAAGGCCTTTGACAGTGTGGAATGGGGATACCTCTGGTGTACGTTGAGTTGTATGGGCTTTGGACAACGGTTCATTAAATGGGTGCAAGTCTTATATTCTGACCCGAGAGCACGTATTAGAGCTAACAGGAGTGTGTCTACCTACATCCAGCTGGCTAGGGGTACAGACAGGGCTGTCCACTATCCCCCCTCCTCTTTATGATAGCCATTGAGCCTCTAGCGACGGTGGGGCGTAGGTCCCCAGACATAAAGGGGTTCCAATATGGGCTGATAAATAATAAAATTATACGCTGCTGACACTCTTCTGTTTTGGGGAAATACGACATCTTCCCTATCGGCAGCTATGTCTCTGTTAGACAAGTTTGGCAGTCTGTCGGGCCTTAATATTAACTGGCAAAAATCTGTGCTAATGCCTATTGATGGCCAAGCGGTATCTGAGGTAGCTAGCGCTCATAGATCCCCTGTGTAAACAATATAAAATATCTAGGAAAACAGATTTCCGGACTAAAGATGTTGAAGAGTTAAACCTATCCCCCTTGCTTGAGAAATAAGGAAAGAAGACTAAAGCATGGAGTGATTTGTTTCTCTCCATTGTGGGTAGAGTGAACCTTCTAAAAAAGGTTATGATGCCCCAACTTCTGTATGTGCTTCATAACGCCCCAATATGGTTACCTTTGGACAGGTTTCATAAAATTAACTCTATATTTAGAGAACTTATATGGAAAGGAGGCAGCCCAAGGATTAAACTGGAAACATTACAATACTCCAAAACGGCGGGGGGGGGGGGGTTAGCAGTACAAAATCCTTGGATCTTTACCTAGGAGCACAATGTCAGCATCTAAAGGGTTGGAAAGACTTTTCAATGGCGGATATAACTAGTCAGATCCTACAGCAAAGATTGGGAAAGAAGGACTTAATGTGGATACTGGAAGGGGCGAGGAGGGGTACTCTGGAGGATAATATCCCTTTGACAGGCCTCATAAGAAGAGTATGGGGGAATGTCAAGCAGCTGAGAGGCATTACGGGAGTAAGTAAACTAGCTCCGATCTGGAACAACTCCCTTCTTCCAGAGTTCATTTCACTGTCAGGATTTTAGGGATGGAAAAATAAAGGGATTCATAGGATTGGCGATTTAGTAGAAGGCGATAAGTTTAAATCATTTACCGATATACAGTAAAAATTCCAGATTCCTCAAATGAGTTTTTACCAATATCTACAGCTATGCCATAGGTACGATACTATGAGGAAAAAAAGGTAGTACCATCATTAAAATAGATATCGCCCAAAAACTAATCCTTACAGGATGTGTAAAGAGGGGCTTGATATCTATGCTTTATCCAACGTTACTGGATAAATTTCTCATCCGTTGTCGCGAATAAAAAAGTGGAAGAAAGACCTGGTGGAGATATGACAAGGTCAGTGGGAAGATATTTTAGAGGCACTTCCGTTGACTTCATTGAGTGAGCAGGGGAAGCTATCCCAACTTTTCATCATCCTCAGAGTATGTAAAAAAACAATATTCTAAAAAAAACGCATTGGGGTCAGAATGGACGCATGTTGCCCAAGATGTAATATGGTACCAGCGGATATAGTTCATATGTTATGGAATTGTAAAGGCTTAGATAGGTACTGGACAGGTATATTAGAGATCATATACCAGAATATGGAAGTTAGGGTAGAGAGAGACCCCAAAATATGTATTTTGGAATATGTATCTGAAGTAGGAACGGATGATTATAGCAAGATAGCGGTGGGTAGATTGTTGTATGTGGCTAGAAAACTGATTGCACTACATTGGATACAGTCTAGCCCCCCAACATTGGAGGAATTTATGGTCAAAGTCAACAATATGCTGATCTGTGAAAAAGCTATATTCCTGAAAAGACGGTGTCCGCAAAAGTTTGATAAACTATGGAATAAATGGTTGTCCAAGAGCCACATTAGATTTTAGGACTTTAAGGGTGGAGCTATGTTTCTGGAGTGAGTACGTATTTTTCTTAGGAAGGGTGGGGGTGGGAGGTAAGTTTGTTATGGGGATTACTTTATGTATATTTTACATTACATAATATATATTATATTATATATAGAACATGACAATACACAAAAGATTGTACCAAGTAGATTTATTTTTCTGTATTAAGAAATTATAACAGGATTATTGTACACTATTATGTATACTTTGTTAATAAAAAAGATTTGATAAAAAAAAGGCATGGAATCACATCCTGTTATAGCATGGAATTCTTTCCAATGTTTAATTGTTGCGCTCACAAAGTAAGGAAATTGGTTGTATGAGAAAGAAGGGAGGAGAGATGCTGCGGGACAGCAGACGCCTCTATATGTACCCAATGTTTACCAAGGTCACCCTGCCACCAATCTTGCATCTGTTGTACTTGATTTGCCAGGAAGTAATTATAAACATTAGGTAGGCCTATACCCCCGTAGGCTTTCTGTTTGCATAATAGTGAGGCGGACACCCTTGGCCTCCTACCTAACTATGTGTAGGTGTTGATCATTTGGGTTGCTTTGAAAAAGAAGGATTTGGGAACTGCAATTGGGAGAATCTTGAAGATATACAAGAGTTTCAGTAGTACCATCATTTTAAAGGCAGCGATTGTGCCTAACCAGGAAATTTCTTTCAAGGCCATGGATGCTAGGTCAGATTTTAGAGTGTCTAGTAATGGTATAAAGTTATGCTTATACAAGGTTTTCATGGACCTAGTAAGTTTTAGGCCCAGATAGTCTAATTGCTGGGACTGCCAATCTAGAGCAAATTTGGCTTTGAGATAGTGTTCCTCTGCTGAAGGGACATTGAGGGACAGGATTTGGGATTTAGTTTCGTTAAGCTAATAAAAGGAGAGTTCTCTGAAATGGTTTATAAGTTCCATAGTTGTGTTCAGGTATTTTTTGAGGTGAGTGAGGGATAAAATGATGTCATCCGCATAAAGTGAAATGTAATGTGTGCGATTACCTATGGTCTCTCCAGATATGTCTGGATGTGTTCTGATAGCTTGAGCTAGTGGCTTGATTGATAGCACAAATATAATGGGGGATAGGGGGCACCCTTGTCTAGTTCCATTTGTTATGGGGAGGGGGTCTGATAGCGTAGAATTGGCTAGTACTCTGACAAAGGGGGTAGAATAAAGCGCAGAAATGGCCTTAAGACACGCTCCCTCAAACCCCATGTGTCGCAGGACAGAAAAGACGAATGACCCATTCACACGGACAAATGCCTTTTCTGTGTCTAATGTTACCAGCACTGCTGGAGATTTTTGTCTCTCCAAGGTATCTAGTATGTTAACGATTCTTCTAGAGCTTTCGTAAATCTGTCGGCCTGTTTGGTCAGGGGATATAAGGTGCGATATCAGTGCGGCTATGCGGTTGGCGAGGATTATAACTTCTGAGTTCAGTAGGGAAATTGGTCAGAATTTTTGAGGGAAATCAGGGGTTTTGCCTGGTTTGGGTATTGTAACAATTAGAGTTGAGCGAACACCTGGATGTTCGGGTTCGAGAAGTTCGGCCGAACATCCCGGAAATGTTCGGGTTCGGGATCCGAACCCGATCCGAACTTCGTCCCGAACCCGAACCCCATTGAAGTCAATGGGGACCCGAACTTTTCGGCACTAAAACGGCTGTAAAACAGCCCAGGAAAGGGCTAGAGGGCTGCAAAAGGCAGCAACATGTAGGTAAATCCCCTGCAAACAAATGTGGATAGGGAAATTAATTAAAATAAAAATTAAATAAATAAAAATTAACCAAAATCAATTGGAGAGAGGTTCCATAGCAGAGAATCTGGCTTCCCGTCACCCACCACTGGAACAGTCCATTCTCAGATATTTAGGCCCCGGCACCCAGGCAGAGGAGAGAGGTCCCGTAACAGACAATCTGGCTTCATGTCAGCAGAGAATCAGTCTTCATGTCATAGCAGAGAATCAGGCTTCACGTCACCCACCACTGTAATAGTCTATTTTCATAAATTTAGGCCCAGCACCCAGGCAGAGGAGAGAGGTCCCGTAACAGACAATCTGGCTTCATGTCAGCAGAGAATCAGTCTTCATATCATAGCAGAGAATCTGGCTTCCCGTTACCCACCACTGGAACAGTCCATTCTCAGATATTTAGGCCCCGGCACCCAGGCAGAGGAGAGAGGTCCCGTAACAGACAATCTGGCTTCATGTCAGCAGAGAATCAGTCTTCATATCATAGCAGAGAATCAGGCTTCACGTCAGCCACCACTGCAACAGTCCATTGTCATAAATTCAGGCCCAGCACCCAGGCAGAGGAGAGAGGTCCCGTAACAGACAATCTGGCTTCATGTCAGCAGAGAATCAGTCTGCATGTCATAGCAGAGAATGAGGCTTCACGTCACCCACCACTGCAACAGTCCATTTTCATAAATTTAGGCCCAGCACCCAGGCAGAGGAGAGAGGTCCCGTAACAGAGGATCTGGCTTCATGTCACCAGAGAATCAGTCTGCATGTCATAGCAGAGAATCAGGCTTCACGTCACCCACCACTGCAACAGTCCATTTTCATAAATTTAGGCCCAGCACCCAGGCAGAGGAGAGAGGTCCCGTAACAGAGGATCTGGCTTCATGTCACCAGAGAATCAGTCTGCATGTCATAGCAGAGAATCAGGCTTCACGTCAGCCACCACTGCAACAATCCATTGGCATATATTTAGGCCTAGCACACAGGCAGAGGAGAGAGGTCCCGTAACAGACAATCTGGCTTCATGTCAGCAGAGAATCAGTCTTCATATCATAGCAGAGAATCAGGCTTCACGTCAGCCACCAATGCAACAGTCCATTGTCAGATATTTAGGCCCAGCACCCAGGCAGAGGAGAGAGGTCCCGTAACAGAGGATCTGGCTTCATGTCACCAGAGAATCAGTCTGCATGTCATAGCAGAGAATCAGGCTTCACGTCAGCCACCACTGCAACAATCCATTGGCATATATTTAGGCCTAGCACACAGGCAGAGGAGAGAGGTCCCGTAACAGACAATCTGGCTTCATGTCAGCAGAGAATCAGTCTGCATGTCATAGCAGAGAATGAGGCTTCACGTCACCCACCACTGCAACAGTCCATTTTCATAAATTTAGGCCCAGCACCCAGGCAGAGGAGAGAGGTCCCGTAACAGAGGATCTGGCTTCATGTCACCAGAGAATCAGTCTGCATGTCATAGCAGAGAATCAGGCTTCACGTCACCCACCACTGCAACAGTCCATTTTCATAAATTTAGGCCCAGCACCCAGGCAGAGGAGAGAGGTCCCGTAACAGAGGATCTGGCTTCATGTCACCAGAGAATCAGTCTGCATGTCATAGCAGAGAATCAGGCTTCACGTCAGCCACCACTGCAACAATCCATTGGCATATATTTAGGCCTAGCACACAGGCAGAGGAGAGAGGTCCCGTAACAGACAATCTGGCTTCATGTCAGCAGAGAATCAGTCTTCATATCATAGCAGAGAATCAGGCTTCACGTCAGCCACCAATGCAACAGTCCATTGTCAGATATTTAGGCCCAGCACCCAGGCAGAGGAGAGAGGTCCCGTAACAGAGGATCTGGCTTCATGTCAGCAGAGAATCAGTCTTCATGTCATAGCAGAGAATCAGGCTTCACGTCACCCACCACTGCAACAGTCCATTTTCATAAATTTAGGCCCAGCACCCAGGCAGAGGAGAGAGGTCCCGTAACAGAGGATCTGGCTTCATGTCACCAGAGAATCAGTCTGCATGTCATAGCAGAGAATCAGGCTTCACGTCAGCCACCACTGCAACAATCCATTGGCATATATTTAGGCCTAGCACACAGGCAGAGGAGAGAGGTCCCGTAACAGACAATCTGGCTTCATGTCAGCAGAGAATCAGTCTTCATATCATAGCAGAGAATCAGGCTTCACGTCAGCCACCAATGCAACAGTCCATTGTCAGATATTTAGGCCCAGCACCCAGGCAGAGGAGAGAGGTCCCGTAACAGAGGATCTGGCTTCATGTCAGCAGAGAATCAGTCTTCATGTCATAGCAGAGAATCAGGCTTCACGTCACCCACCACTGCAACAGTCCATTTTCATAAATTTAGGCCCAGCACCCAGGCAGAGGAGAGAGGTCCCGTAACAGAGGATCTGGCTTCATGTCACCAGAGAATCAGTCTGCATGTCATAGCAGAGAATCAGGCTTCACGTCAGCCACCACTGCAACAATCCATTGGCATATATTTAGGCCTAGCACACAGGCAGAGGAGAGAGGTCCCGTAACAGACAATCTGGCTTCATGTCAGCAGAGAATCAGTCTTCATATCATAGCAGAGAATCAGGCTTCACGTCAGCCACCAATGCAACAGTCCATTGTCAGATATTTAGGCCCAGCACCCAGGCAGAGGAGAGAGGTCCCGTAACAAAGGATCTGGCTTCATGTCAGCAGAGAATCAGTCTTCATGTCATAGCAGAGAATCAGGCTTCACGTCACCCACCACTGTAAGAGTCCATTTTCATAAATTTAGGCCCAGCACCCAGGCAGAGGAGAGAGGTCCCGTAACAGACAATCTGGCTTCATGTCAGCAGAGAATCAGTCTTCATATCATAGCAGAGAATCAGGCTTCACGTCACCCACCACTGTAACAGTCCATTTTCATAAATTTAGGCCCAGCACCCAGGCAGAGGAGAGAGGTCCCGTAACAGACAATCTGGATTCATGTCAGGAGAGAATCAGTCTTCATGTCATAGCAGAGAATCAGGCTTCACGTCACCCACCACTGCAACAGTCCATTTTCATAAATTTAGGCCCAGCACCCAGGCAGAGGAGAGAGGTCCCGTAACAGACAATCTGGCTTCATGTCAGCAGAGAATTAGTCTGCATGTCATAGCAGAGAATCAGGCTTCACGTCAGCCACCAATGCAACAGTCCATTGTCAGATATTTAGGCCCAGCACCCAGGCAGAGGAGAGAGGTCCCGTAACAGAGGATCTGGCTTCATGTCACCAGAGAATCAGTCTGCATGTCATAGCAGAGAATCAGGCTTCACGTCACCCACCACTGCAACAGTCCATTTTCATAAATTTAGGCCCAGCACCCAGGCAGAGGAGAGAGGTCCCGTAACAGAGGATCTGGCTTCATGTCACCAGAGAATCAGTCTGCATGTCATAGCAGAGAATCAGGCTTCACGTCAGCCACCACTGCAACAATCCATTGGCATATATTTAGGCCTAGCACACAGGCAGAGGAGAGAGGTCCCGTAACAGACAATCTGGCTTCATGTCAGCAGAGAATCAGTCTTCATATCATAGCAGAGAATCAGGCTTCACGTCAGCCACCAATGCAACAGTCCATTGTCAGATATTTAGGCCCAGCACCCAGGCAGAGGAGAGAGGTCCCGTAACAGAGGATCTGGCTTCATGTCAGCAGAGAATCAGTCTTCATGTCATAGCAGAGAATCAGGCTTCACGTCACCCACCACTGTAAGAGTCCATTTTCATAAATTTAGGCCCAGCACCCAGGCAGAGGAGAGAGGTCCCGTAACAGACGATCTGGCTTCATGTCAGCAGAGAATCAGTCTGCATGTCATAGCAGAGAATGAGGCTTTCACGTCACCCACCACTGCAACAGTCCATTTTCATAAATTTAGGCCCAGCACCCAGGCAGAGGAGAGAGGTCCCGTAACAGAGGATCTGGCTTCATGTCACCAGAGAATCAGTCTGCATGTCATAGCAGAGAATCAGGCTTCACGTCACCCACCACTGCAACAGTCCATTGTCATAAATTCAGGCCCAGCACCCAGGCAGAGGAGAGAGGTCCCGTAACAGACAATCTGGCTTCATGTCACCAGAGAATCAGTCTGCATGTCATAGCAGAGAATGAGGCTTCACGTCAGCCACCACTGCAACAATCCATTGGCATATATTTAGGCCTAGCACACAGGCAGAGGAGAGGTTCATTCAACTTTGGGTAGCCTTGCAATATAATGGTAAAATGAAAATAAAAATAGGATTGAATGAGGAAGTGCCCTGGAGTCCAATAATATATGGTTATGGGGAGGTAGTTAATGTCTAATCTGGACAAGGGACGGACAGGTCCTGTGGGATCCATGCCTGGTTCATTTTTATGAACGTCAGCTTGTCCACATTGGCTGTAGACAGGCGGCTGCGTTTGTCTGTAATGACGCCCCCTGCCGTGCTGAATACACGTTCAGACAAAACGCTGGCTGCCGGGCAGGCCAGCACCTCCAAGGCATAAAAGGCTAGCTCTGGCCACGTGGACAATTTAGAGACCCAGAAGTTGAATGGGGCCGAACCATCAGTCAGTACGTGGAGGGGTGTGCACACGTACTGTTCCACCATGTTAGTGAAATGTTGCCTCCTGCTAACACGTTGCGTATCAGGTGGTGGTGCAGTTAGCTGTGGCGTGTTGACAAAAGTTTTCCACATCTCTGCCATGCTAACCCTGCCCTCAGAGGAGCTGGCTGTGACACAGCTGCCTTGGCGACCTCTTGCTCCTCCTCTGCCTTGGCCTTGGGCTTCCACTTGTTCCCCTGTGACATTTGGGAATGCTCTCAGTAGCGCGTCTACCAACGTGCGCTTGTACTCGCGCATCTTCCTATCACGCTCCAGTGCAGGAAGTAAGGTGGGCACATTGTCTTTGTAGCGTGGATCCAGCAGGGTGGCAACCCAGTAGTCCGCACAGGTTAAAATGTGGGCAACTCTGCTGTCGTTGCGCAGGCACTGCAGCATGTAGTCGCTCATGTGTGCCAGGCTGCCCAGGGATAAGGACAAGCTGTCCTCTGTGGGAGGCGTATCGTCATCGTCCTGCCTTTCCCCCCAGCCACGCACCAGTGATGGACCCGAGCTGCGTTGGGTGCCACCCCGCTGTGACCATGCTTCATCCTCATCCTCCTCCACCTCCTCCTCATCCTCGTCCTCCTCGTCCTCCAGTAGTGGGCCCTGGCTGGCCACATTTGTACCTGGCCTCTGCTGTTGCCAAAAACCTCCCTCTGAGTCACTTCGAAGAGACTGGCCTGAAAGTGCTAAAAATGACCCCTCTTCCTCCTCCTCCTCCTCCTCCTCCTGGGCCACCTCCTCTTCCATCATCGCCCTAAGTGTTTTCTCAAGGAGACATAGAAGTGGTATTGTAACGCTGATAACGGTGTCATCGCCACTGGCCATGTTGGTGGAGTACTCGAAACAGCGCAACAGGGCACACAGGTCTCGCATGGAGGCCCAGTCATTGGTGGTGAAGTGGTGCTGTTCTGTAGTGCGACTGACCCGTGCGTGCTGCAGCTGAAACTCCACTATGGCCTGCTGCTGCTCGCACAGTCTGTCCAGCATGTGCAAGGTGGAGTTCCACCTGGTGGGCACGTCGCATATGAGGCGGTGAGCGGGAAGGCCGAAGTTACGCTGTAGCGCAGACAGGCGAGCAGCAGCAGGATGTGAACGCCGGAAGCGCGAACAGACGGCCCGCACTTTATGCAGCAGCTCTGACATGTCGGGGTAGTTGTGAATGAACTTCTGCACCACCAAATTCAGCACATGCGCCAAGCAAGGGATGTGCGTCAAATTGGCTAGTCCCAGAGCTGCAACGAGATTTCGCCCATTATCACACACCACCAGGCCGGGCTTGAGGCTCACCGGCAGCAACCACTCGTCGGTCTGTTGTTCTATACCCCGCCACAACTCCTGTGCGGTGTGGGGCCTGTCCCCCAAACATATGAGTTTCAGAATGGCCTGCTGACGTTTACCCCGGGCTGTGCTGAAGTTGGTGGTGAAGGTGTGTGGCTGACTGGATGAGCAGGTGGAAGAAGAGGAGGAGGAAGCCGAGAAGGAGGAGGTGGCAACAGGAGGCAAAGAATGTTGCCCTGCGATCCTTGGCGGCGGAAGGACGTGCGCCAAACAGCTCTCCGCCTGGGGCCCAGCTGCCACTACATTTACCCAGTGTGCAGTTAGGGAGATATAGCGTCCCTGGCCGTGCTTACTGGTCCACGTATCTGTGGTTAGGTGGACCTTGCCACAGATGGCGTTGCGCAGTGCACACTTGATTTTATCGGATACTTGGTTGTGCAGGGAAGGCACGGCTCTCTTGGAGAAGTAGTGCCGGCTGGGAACAACATACTGTGGGACAGCAAGCGACATGAGCTGTTTGAAGCTGTCTGTGTCCACCAGCCTAAATGACAGCATTTCATAGGCCAGTAGTTTAGAAATGCTGGCATTCAGGGCCAGGGATCGAGGGTGGCTAGGTGGGAATTTACGCTTTCTATCAAATGTTTGTGAGATGGAGAGCTGAACGCTGGCGTGTGACATGGTTGAGACGCTTGGTGACGGAGGTGGTGGTGGTGGTGTTGGTGGTACATCCCCTGTTTGCTGGGCGGCAGGTGCCAACGTTCCTCCAGAGGCGGAGGAAGAGGCCGAGGCGGCAGCAGCAGAATAGGCCGAGGCGGCAGCAGCAGAAGAGGTAGCAGGGGGAGCCTGAGTGACTTCCTTGGTTTTAAGGTGTTTACTCCACTGCAGTTCATGCTTTGCATGCAGGTGCCTGGTCATGCAGGTTGTGCTCAGGTTCAGAACGTTAATGCCTCGCTTCAGGCTCTGATGGCACAGCGTGCAAACCACTCGGGTCTTGTCGTCAGCACATTGTTTGAAGAAGTGCCATGCCAGGGAACTCCTTGAAGCTGCCTTTGGGGTGCTCGGTCCCAGATGGCGGCGGTCAGTAGCAGGCGGAGTCTCTTGGCGGCGGGTGTTCTGCTTTTGCCCACTGCTCCCTCTTTTGCTACGCTGTTGGCTCGGTCTCACCACTGCCTCTTCCTCCGAACTGTGAAAGTCAGTGGCACGACCTTCATTCCATGTGGGGTCTAGGACCTCATCGTCCCCTGCATCGTCTTCCACCCAGTCTTGATCCCTGACCTCCTGTTCAGTCTGCACACTGCAGAAAGACGCAGCAGTTGGCACCTGTGTTTCGTCATCATCAGAGACATGCTGAGGTGGTATTCCCATGTCCTCATCATCAGGAAACATAAGTGGTTGTGCGTCAGTGCATTCTATGTCTTTCACCGCTGGGGAAGGGCTAGGTGGATGCCCTTGGGAAACCCTGCCAGCGGAGTCTTCAAACAGCATAAGAGACTGCTGCATAACTTGAGGCTGAGACAGTTTCCCTGGTATGCATGGGGGTGATGTGACAGACTGATGGGGTTGGTTTTCAGGCGCCATCTGTGCGCTTTCTGCAGAAGACTGGGTGGGAGATAATGTGAACGTGCTGGATCCACTGTCGGCCACCCAATTGACTAATGCCTGTACCTGCTCAGGCCTTACCATCCTTAGAACGGCATTGGGCCCCACCATATATCGCTGTAAATTCTGGCGGCTACTGGGACCTGAGGTAGTTGGTACACTAGGACGTGTGGATGTGGCAGAACGGCCACGTCCTCTCCCAGCACCAGAGGGTCCACTAACACCACCACGACCATGTCCACGTCCGCGTCCCTTACTAGATGTTTTTCTCATTGTTATGGTTCACCACAACAACAAATATATTATTTGGCCCAATGTATTGTATTCAAATTCAGCGGGATATAAATTTGAGGCCTAGTATTTAGGCGCTGGGTGACCGGTATGGATTTAGTGACAGAATTAGACTTGGAAATGCACAGAAGCGTGTGTGTGAAGTTATTCTGAATGACCCTATGTGCACCTTCAATATGATCTACCCTTTTAGGGATAGATTTCAAATAGCTCTGATATAGCAGAAACGACTAAATTATGAAATTGCTAAATTGGGAATTGTATTTCAACCCAGAACAAAAAATGTGCTTTGACGGACACTAAATAACTTTCCCAGCCACAACAGGACAGCGGTAACGAGAGATTTAGCGGGATATAAATTTGAGGCCTAGTATTTAGGCGCTGGGTGACAGGTATGGGTTTAGTGACAGAATTAGATTTGGAAATGCACAGTAGCGGGTGTGTGAAGTTATTCTGAATGACCCTATGTGCACCTTGAATATTATATACCCTTTTAGGGATAGATTTCAAATAGCTCTGATATAGCAGAAACCACTAAATTATGAAATTGCTAAATTGGGAATTGTATTTCAACCCAGAACAAGAAATGTGCTTGAACGGACACTAAATAACTCGCCCAGCTACAGCACTAGGGACAGATTTAGCGGGATATAAATTTGAGGCCTAGTATTTAGGCGCTGGGTGACAGGTATGGGTTTAGTGACAGAATTAGACTTGGAAATACACAGTAGCGGGTGTGTGTGAAGTTATTCTGAATGACCCAATGTGCACCTTGAATATTATATACCCTTTTAGGGATAGATTTCAAATAGCTCTGATATAGCAGAAACCACTAAATTATGAAATTGCTAAATTGGGAATTGTATTTCAACCCAGAACAAAAAATGTGCTTTGACGGACACTAAATATCTTGCCCAGCAACAACAGTACAGCGGTAACGAGAGATTTAGCAGGATATAAATTTGAGGCCTAGTATTTAGGCGCTGGGTGACAGGTATGGGTTTAGTGACAGAATTAGACTTGAAAATACACAGTAGCGGGTGTGTGTGAAGTTATTCTGAATGACCCAATGTGCACCTTGAATATTATATACCCTTTTAGGGATAGATTTCAAATAGCTCTGATATAGCAGAAACCACTAAATTATGAAATTGCTAAATTGGGAATTGTATTTCAACCCAGAACAAAAAATGTGCTTTGACGGACACTAAATATCTTGCCCAGCAACAACAGTACAGCGGTAACGAGAGATTTAGCAGGATATAAATTTGAGGCCTAGTATTTAGGCGCTGGGTGACAGGTATGGGTTTAGTGACAGAATTAGACTTGAAAATACACAGTAGCGGGTGTGTGTGAAGTTATTCTGAATGACCCAATGTGCACCTTGAATATTATATACCCTTTTAGGGATAGATTTCAAATAGCTCTGATATAGCAGAAACCACTAAATTATGAAATTGCTAAATTGGGAATTGTACTTCAACCCAGAACAAAAAATGTGCTTTGACGGACACTAAATATCTTTCCAAGCAACAACAGTACAGCGGTAACGAGAGATTTAGCAGGATATAAATTTGAGGCCTAGTATTTAGGCGCTGGGTGACAGGTATGGGTTTAGTGACAGAATTAGACTTGGAAATACACAGTAGCGGGTGTGTGTGAAGTTATTCTGAATGACCCAATGTGCACCTTGAATATTATATACCCTTTTAGGGATAGATTTCAAATAGCTCTGATATAGCAGAAACCACTAAATTATGAAATTGCTAAATTGGGAATTGTACTTCAACCCAGAACAAAAAATGTGCTTTGACGGACACTAAATAACTTTCCCAGCTACAACAGGACAGCGGTAACGAGAGATTTAGCGGGATATAAATTTGAGGCCTAGTATTTAGGCGCTGGGTGACAGGTATGGGTTTAGTGACAGAATTAGACTTGGAAATACACAGTAGCGGGTGTGTGTGAAGTTATTCTGAATGACCCTATGTGCACCTTCAATATGATCTACCCTTTTAGGGATAGATTTCAAATAGCTCTGATATAGCAGAAACCACTAAATTATGAAATTGCTAAATTGGGAATTGTATTTCAACCCAGAAGAAAAAATGTGCTTTGACGGACACTAAATAACTTTCCCAGCTACAACAGGACAGCGGTAACGAGAGATTTAGCAGGATATAAATTTGAGGCCTAGTATTTAGGCGCTGGGTGACAGGTATGGGTTTAGTGACAGAATTAGACTTGAAAATACACAGTAGCGGGTGTGTGTGAAGTTATTCTGAATGACCCAATGTGCACCTTGAATATTATATACCCTTTTAGGGATAGATTTCAAATAGCTCTGATATAGCAGAAACCACTAAATTATGAAATTGCTAAATTGGGAATTGTACTTCAACCCAGAACAAAAAATGTGCTTTGACGGACACTAAATATCTTTCCAAGCAACAACAGTACAGCGGTAACGAGAGATTTAGCAGGATATAAATTTGAGGCCTAGTATTTAGGCGCTGGGTGACAGGTATGGGTTTAGTGACAGAATTAGACTTGGAAATACACAGTAGCGGGTGTGTGTGAAGTTATTCTGAATGACCCAATGTGCACCTTGAATATTATATACCCTTTTAGGGATAGATTTCAAATAGCTCTGATATAGCAGAAACCACTAAATTATGAAATTGCTAAATTGGGAATTGTACTTCAACCCAGAACAAAAAATGTGCTTTGACGGACACTAAATAACTTTCCCAGCTACAACAGGACAGCGGTAACGAGAGATTTAGCGGGATATAAATTTGAGGCCTAGTATTTAGGCGCTGGGTGACAGGTATGGGTTTAGTGACAGAATTAGACTTGGAAATACACAGTAGCGGGTGTGTGTGAAGTTATTCTGAATGACCCTATGTGCACCTTCAATATGATCTACCCTTTTAGGGATAGATTTCAAATAGCTCTGATATAGCAGAAACCACTAAATTATGAAATTGCTAAATTGGGAATTGTATTTCAACCCAGAACAAAAAATGTGCTTTGACGGACACTAAATAACTTTCCCAGCTACAACAGGACAGCGGTAACGAGAGATTTAGCAGGATATAAATTTGAGGCCTAGTATTTAGGCGCTGGGTGACAGGTATGGGTTTAGTGACAGAATTAGACTTGAAAATACACAGTAGCGGGTGTGTGTGAAGTTATTCTGAATGACCCAATGTGCACCTTGAATATTATATACCCTTTTAGGGATAGATTTCAAATAGCTCTGATATAGCAGAAACCACTAAATTATGAAATTGCTAAATTGGGAATTGTACTTCAACCCAGAACAAAAAATGTGCTTTGACGGACACTAAATAACTTTCCCAGCTACAACAGGACAGCGGTAACGAGAGATTTAGCAGGATATAAATTTGAGGCCTAGTATTTAGGCGCTGGGTGACAGGTATGGGTTTAGTGACAGAATTAGACTTGAAAATACACAGTAGCGGGTGTGTGTGAAGTTATTCTGAATGACCCAATGTGCACCTTGAATATTATATACCCTTTTAGGGATAGATTTCAAATAGCTCTGATATAGCAGAAACCACTAAATTATGAAATTGCTAAATTGGGAATTGTACTTCAACCCAGAACAAAAAATGTGCTTTGACGGACACTAAATAACTTTCCCAGCTACAACAGGACAGCGGTAACGAGAGATTTAGCGGGATATAAATTTGAGGCCTAGTATTTAGGCGCTGGGTGACCGGTATGGATTTAGTGACAGAATTAGACTGGGATATGGCCAAAAAATAACCACACTATTGCTGGTTAAATGCACTTGGTGACGGGCGCAGCTTGCCCCTGATGTAGTATATGGCCAAAAAATGAACAGACTATTGCTGGTTAAATGCACTTGGTGTCACAGCTTGACCAACCACACTACTGAGGGTTAAATGCACTTGGTGACGGGCGCAGCTTGCCCCTGATGTAGTATATGGCCAAAAAATAAACAGACTATTGCTGGTTAAATGCACTTGGTGTGACAGCTTCACCCTGATGTAGGCTTTAGCCAGAAAACAACCACACCATTGAGGGTTAAATGCACTTGGTGACAGGCGCAGCTTGCCCCTGATTTTGTATATGGCCAAAAAATGAACAGACTATTGCTGGTTAAATGCACTTGGTGTGACAGCTTCACCCTGATGTAGGCTTTAGCCAAAAAACAACCACACCATTGAGGGTTAAATGCACTTGGTGACAGGCGCAGCTTGCCCCTGATTTTGTATATGGCCAAAAAATGAACAGACTATTGCTGGTTAAATGCACTTGGTGTGACAGCTTCACCCTGATGTAGGCTTTAGCCAAAAAACAACCACACCATTGAGGGTTAAATGCACTTGGTGACAGGCGCAGCTTGCCCCTGATTTTGTATATGGCCAAAAAATGAACAGACTATTGCTGGTTAAATGCACTTGGTGTGACAGCTTCACCCTGATGTAGGCTTTAGCCAAAAAACAACCACACCATTGAGGGTTAAATGCACTTGGTGACAGGCGCAGCTTGCCCCTGATTTTGTATATGGCCAAAAAATGAACAGACTATTGCTGGTTAAATGCACTTGGTGTGACAGCTTCACCCTGATGTAGGCTTTAGCCAAAAAACAACCACACCATTGAGGGTTAAATGCACTTGGTCGCAGCTTGTGCTGGCGCACCACAAGACACAAAATGCCTGCCGATCACCCCAGAAAAATGTGACTGACAAACGGTCTGGGCAGCCTAAAAACAGTGAGCAATTGAGGATCAGCAGCTCAATGATCCACAGCTGCAGATCGATCAGTTAATCAAGTCCTTTGGAGGAGTTAATCTGCCTAATCTCGCCCTACTGTCGCAGCCGCAACCTCTCCCTACGCTAATCAGAGCAGAGTGACGGGCGGCGCTATGTGACTCCAGCTTAAATAGAGGCTGGGTCACATGGTGCTCTGGCCAATCACAGCCATGCCAATAGTAGGCATGGCTGTGATGGCCTCTTGGGGCAAGTAGTATGACGCTTGTTGATTGGCTGCTTTGCAGCCTTTCAAAAAGCGCCAAGAAAGCGTCACAAAAGCGCCAAGAAAGCGACGAACACCGAACCCGAACCCGGACTTTTACGAAAATGTCCGGGTTCGGGTCCGTGTCACGGACACCCCAAAATTCGGTACGAACCCGAACTATACAGTTCGAGTTCGCTCATCCCTAGTAACAATTGTAGCTTCTAGCATTTTTTGGGGGAAATTTCCCTTCTTCTATGGCTTGTTGTAATGTGTGGATCAGATAAGGAGTCAAAGTGTCTCCATATGTCTTAGAATATGCGTTTGATAGCCGTCTGGTCCTGGAGCCTTATGTAGAGGTAAGGATCGAACAGCTGCTAGGACTTCTTTTTGATTTAGCGGTAAGTTTAGAGAGTCCATTTGGGATGTGCTTAGTTTAGGGAGATGGAGGGACTTTAAATATGCAGCTATTGATGTCTGAGGTGGTTGGATGGAGGGATTATTTCACTCTATATTATATATTGATGCGTAAAAGGCTTTGAATTCGTTAGCAATTTTATCTGGGTCATACAATTGAGCTCTGGTGGGTTGGTTTTTGATAAAGGGAATTTTTGATTTTAAGGCTTTCTTTTTGATTTTGTGTGCAAGTAATTTTCCTGCTTTGTTGTCCTGTGAATAATATATCGCTTTGGTCTTTCTTAGATTCTGTTCATATTTATACAGCAAGAGTTCTTTAAGTTGTATCTTGGGATATGTCTCTGCTTTAGGGGCGGATGAATATAGTAGGACGGCGGTGAGTAGGCTATTATACGTGGCCAGGAAGCTTGTTGCTTTACATTGGATACAGTCATGTCCTCCAACTAAGGAAGAATTTGTAGCTAAAGTTCATGATATGCTGGTTTGTGAGAAGGCAGTTTTTTTTAAGAGAGGTTGTCCCCAAAAATTCGAGAAATTGTGGGGTACTTGGCTACTTGGATCAGCTATCTGTTTAAAAGGAATAGGTCTATCCTTGAAAAAGAATTATGCGCTGCAGAAAAGAAAGAGTAATCTCTCTCATTATCATGATGTATTCTCCAAATGTCATATAAGTCGTTTGATAAGAGGAATTCTCTAATCCAGGTTAACCTGTTAGCGGAGGATGTGGAATCTAAGAGAGGATCCACTACTCCATTAAAATCCCCAAACCATAATGTGTGTCCTTGCCTAACCTTTTTAAACTTTCCTGGTAAGCCTATTAAGGAATGTGGGTTGATGTCTGTTAGGAGCATACACTGCTACTAAGGTATACATGACATTGTTTAAAGATCCCACTACAAAAATATATGTGCCATTTGAGTCTGAGATCATTTTGGAGAGATGGAATGCTACTGTATCTCTGATTCCCAAAATAACCCCTGTATGTTTTTTATGGAAATTAGTTTGGTATATGGCCGGGAAAGAGCGGTGATGAATTCAGTTAGCATCCGCGGCCTTGAGGTGGGACTCCTGAACACTGAAAACGTCGCACCGGAGGCCCTTAATCTCTCTCCACATATTTGCTCTTTTGTTAGGACTATTTAGCCCTTTAACATTGAGCGATGCAAATTTAGGCACTATTAATGGACCAATAGGCAATGCCCAGAAGGCCAACCCACTTGAGTGGGGGTAGGCCAAGGTAAGCTTGATCATCTCTTCTGGGAACATGGGTATAATAGGCTTTAAGCCTTGTTCTCCTGGGGGTTAATTTCTGTGTGTTTAGGCAATTCAAATATAGACCTACTTTGCCTAGGTAAATGTACATCTCTAAAAACATTTAACATCATTCAACAAAATGATTTATAAAACATAAATACGCTGTCAGTATACTCTTGTGTCTGCAGGGAACCAGATGGCTCACGGTTAGGCACCGAGTGAAACCGTTCAACTTAGTGCTCCATCTTGTACAGCTAGTCGGATTTCTGGACTTTTGCTTGGAAGGATCTTCGTGGGAAAGCCCCATCTATAAGGCATGGCGTGATCTCGCAGAGCTGCAGTTATAGGAGCTAGTATTCTTGTTTGCTGCAAGGTGGCTGCAGATAGGTCAGTGAACAGTTTGATCTCTTCATAAAGGGAAGGCAATGTATTTCTGCTGGCTTGAAGTAGTGATTCTTTTATCTGAAAGAAATGGATCCGCGCTAGAATGCCCCAAAAGAAGCAGGAGCGAAACCCAGGTCTGGCAGGAGTTTTGCATATTTTATGTGTGATACTGAATGAAGACATTTTGTAAGTACAATAAATTATTGTGAATATCCTGTCTTGCAGGCCTGCCTTATGTTCATGTTTAATTTGAAGGAATAACATCAGCTCTGGAAGCTGGTCGTTTCAGAGATCGTGGGGGTTGGAGCCAAAGACCGAGAGAAACAACTCCTGAAAGACCAGTGCTTTTGAACCATTCTCTACATGTGAATTTCTAGTGCGGACCCAAACTTGTATGTATAGACTTTTATAATATAGGGAGATTGGACCTTCTCCCTTTTTTTTTTTTTGCAGCTTAAGTGGAACTAGAAATAACACACAAAAAATCATTTTGTTTGAAGTCCTAGAAGATTGAGACATGGTAATAGCGGGGAAATATCACGTTTACCGATCCAAATGCTATAATGTCGCTGCTGTATGTGCGGAGCTCTTCTTCTAAGTGGCCATAACACACGGCAGCAGGCCACGCCCCAACCTGCACCTGTTTTGTGTTTTTGACCTCTGGTTTTGGCTCACAAAAGCTGATTGCAATAACTGACCAAAACATTGACGTGTGAATTACTTCAAGTGAATCCACTACATACTTGTCATTGGATCTAAACTAAGTTGAAGGTAATGGAAGAAATATGAAGAAATAACAAATCCACAAGATAATGGGCATGCTGGGCATATTTGAAAGTCCACAATGTACAGCAGTGCAGAACAGCCAACTTACACATGAATAAGAAGGCATGTTCCCCGAAATGTTGCACGTGATGAAGACAATTTCTGTGATTGCTGTACCTTGTGGACTTGTGCTGTGGAGCATGGTGGTGCTCCGGTGCAGAGGCCAAGTCCAATCCACATCAATAAATCTGCAGCATGTAGATAAGGAATGGCAGACCACACAGATTAGTATTTTTCTTTACTTTGCTGTGGATTTGCTCGCACTGCAAATCCAAAAGGAATCCGCAGTGTGTGAATTAGCCTTAGCAAATCGCTAAGTAAATTACCATTTTCTGAGAAAGAGTTGTTACTATTTTGAAGACTGAAAGACAAAAACAAATTTTATAAGGCCTCCATTCAGAAAGATCTTCCAGTAGAACATGTATATGCTTATCTACATAGTAAATCAGGAGTCAGCAACCACCGTCACTCCAGTTGTGGTGAAACTATGACTGCCAGAATGCACACTTGCTTAGCTGTTCTTGGAACTCCCATAGAAGTGAATGGAAAATGCTGGGAGTTGTTTCTTAACGGATGGAATGCCGGAAGTTGCTGACCTCTGTAGTAAGTGATCTCTTTAATTACATTCCTAAAGGGCATTTCACCTCCACTCGCCCAGTTATAGTTGAGGTCTAGGGTTTTGAGAGCAACAGAGTCACACAGATTTGATGTTCCCCAATGTTTACAGTTCATATTGTTCCTGACAGCTGAGACTCTGCTCTTTACGCCGTAATCAGTGAATACACCGATGCCGGCTGTCACGGCCTTTGGTGTGCGCCGTGACACGGTTGCCGTGCATGCTGTTGCCAGCGGCAACGTGTTGTGGTTGCAACCAGTGGCGCACCTACAGGGGGGGTCCAGCGGGTCTGGACCCCCCCTAGAACAACCAGCCCAAATTATTATTTTTTTATCCTTCAGGGCCGCACCGCCGATCACCACAGGTGGCGCGGCCCTGGATGTAATTGCGGGCATTGGCGACGGCGGCGGGGCGGGGCGGGGGGGGGGTTGTAGGAGATGAGCGCTTCCATCGCTCATCTCCATATCTAATGCATCTGTATCGGTGTCCTTAGGACAGCGATACAGATGCCTGTGCTGCAGCAGGGGAGGGAGCGGTGTATCCCTCCCCTGTTCTTCTGATAGGACGCAGGCACTAATGCCTGCAGCCTATCAGAGGCCGGCTCTGGCGGCGTGATGACATCATCATCGCGCCGCCTGAGCCGGGCAGCACACAGCAGGGACACGGACCCGAAGAGGCCTGCAGCGCATCGCTGCTGATGGAGGTAAGTATCAGTGTATTTTTTGTTTTTTTTGGAGGGGGGGAGCTGGCACTAAAAGGGGAGAACGGCACTATGGGGGCACTAAAGGGGAGAACGGCACTATGGGGGCACTAAAGGGGAGAACGGCACTATGGGGGCACTAAAGGGGAGAACGGCACTATGGGGCATCTGGTGGTACATTTTTTTTGGGTGGCACTTCTTACTGGCACATTATGGTGGGGGCACCATGGGGGAGAGGAGCACTATGAGGGCTCTAAAGGGGCTTTTTTTTTTTTTACACATTATGGGGGGCACTATAGGGGAGAACGGCACTATGGGGCATCTGGTGGCACTATAGGGGCATTATTTGGGGGCACTATGGGGAAGTGGGGGTTCTAAAGGGGCCTTTTTTTCTTATTGGCACATGGGGGCATTATGGCATCTGGTGGCACTAAGGGGGCATTTTTTACTGGCACATTATGGGAGGCACTGTAGGGGAGGGCGGCACTATGGAGGAGTGGAGCACTATTGGGGCATATGGTGGCACTTAGAAGGGGCATTTTTTACTGGCATATTATGGGGGACACTATGGGGAAGGGAGAGAGGAGCACTATGAGGGCATTTACTGGGGCACTATATAGGGGTATTTTATACTGGCATACATTATGGGGACATTAGCTCAACAGCGGGCACTAAGCGGGGGTATTTCATGTACTGTTATATTGTAGGGAGAATTATTAGTACTAGGAGGTATTATGCGGAGCTTTGCTAATACTGGGGGGCTATGAGGAACATGATTACTAGTATGGGCACTATAGGGGCATTATTACTACTAAGTGTGCTCTGGCAGAGAATTATTTCAATTTTAGGGAGCCCTGTTACTTTGGGGGGCACCCTGCCACTTTATCAGCTTAGCACAATAATTTTTGGGGGACATTATCTTTATACTATTAGTGTCTGGGTGCAGTTATTTTTTTAGAGCACTGTGTGCCAATAATTGTTGAAGGGGGCACTATCTGTGTGGTAGTAGTATTTCCAGGGGGACTGTTTCTGCAGTATAGTATTGGGGGCACAGCGGGCACAGTATTGGGGGTGGCAGGAAAGGTGTTCAGAAGATGTGAAGATGATGGAAATGTGGGAAACTAATGTCTGTTTGTTAATCTCTGCAGAGACGGGAGATGGCTGAAAAATCATCATGGCGGTCTGGTCTGAATGGAAAAGATGAGGAAAGAGAACGTCTACAACAAATGTGACATCACTGGATGTAAGAGGTATGTGGTGCTATGTAGGAGAGGAGATGCTCCGGCTACTCCCCCTGCCATTTGCAGAAGGAGGATTCAGAGCTGGGTAAGGACGGCGAAAGGGGGCAGCAGGCATATGGTGGGGAGAACCACAGGCCTTGAGCAGGGTCTGGGGAGGGAGGAGAGCGGAGAAGAGCGGAGGAGCTTCCTGGCTGTAGCCGGCTGTTTATTGTATAATGTGAAGCAGGCAGTGCAGCCAGGACAGACCTCCCCCCCCCCCTCCGTATGATGTGTTGAGATAGGCCGCAACTATAGAATGTCAGCTGTACAGTGTTTGTTGGGAGTGGCCTATTATATGTAGGGGGGGCTTTTAATAATGGGCGCTGCATTGTTATTTTCCTACAGAGCTTTTAGAATCGCCAAGTAAAAGAATCAGCGCAACACACTACACCCCGTCCCTGCAGTTTTAAATATAAAGGGGGCTTTGAAAAATTGAATTAGCACAGCGCACTACACATGCCACATTTTTTTGCCTTTCGGACCCCCCCTAGACAAAATTCCTGGGTGCTCCCCTGGTTGCAACATGTAGTTTCCTCCTCCTTTCTCCTGGGGCCTTCGCTGTCTGGTGCCGGAGGGGTTAATTATCTAGCTGGTGGGGATTTAGGTGTGTCCTTGGTGTGGCCACGAGGTTTATATTGCCTGTGGCCTGTTGGCTGGGAACATAGGGGAGACATCATGGTGACCTTGATGTTCCACAAGGTGTCCCTCAAGCACTGGGCAGATAGTAGAGGCATGGCAGGAGCAGAGCTCCAGCACACAGCAAGGCTGGAGGAACACTGTACCCAGCCGACAGGCCACAGGCAATATAAACCTCGTGGCCACACCCAGGACACGCCTAAATCCACACCAGCTAGATAATTAACCTCTCCGGCACCAGACAGGGAAGGCCCCAGGAGAAAGGAGGAGGTACCTACACGCTGCAACCACAACACATTGCCGCTGCCAACCGTGTCACGGCGCACACCAAAGCCCGTGACACCGGCGCTTTAACCATTTAACCCTCAGCACTGACCACGGCATGTACGGGCTGTGTGGAAGGAAGGGGCTCCCTCCTCGTCCCCATCATGTCCCCACACTGTATCAAAGTGTCATATCTTCAGTATTGTCCCATGAAAGGGTATAACACATTTACAAAAATATGAGGGGTGTAATCACTTTTGTGAGATACTATATGTCAAAACAGACATTTTTTGTCACCTTGACTTGCAAAAAGCGTAATAGTGAGTGGTAAAAAAGTACTATGTACCCAAGAATGGTACCATTGAAAACGTGAACTCATCCCGCAAAAAATAAGCCCCCACACAAGACGATCGGCAGAAAAAAAAAAATATGTCTCTCAGAAATGAGAGCCATATTTTTTTTCTGAAAATGCTTTGTGCAAAAGTGGCAATATATAAAAAAACTGATATAAAATAAATACCGTATTTTTCGCCCCAAAAGTGGGAGGAAAACGTCAGTGCGTCTTGTGGGGCGAATGCTGCACTGTTTACACTGATACACCACCGACCGCATGCTGCACAGCACGACCGTCGTGTGTATCAGCAAGGAGGGAGGAGGGTCTGGGGGCCGGCCTCTAGTTTTGTAATGGCATCGGGGACCAGTGCAGTCACTGTATTTCTATTGCACCGGGCCCCGCTCATTGTACTAATCGTATGTACGGTAACTGCAGGCAATGTTTAACTATAGATATGTTCGATCCAGCAGCCTGTACTTACAAGCATAGCAGGCAGGCAGGAGGCTGGGCGGGTGGGCACTGGCAGCGTAACTTCCTACGTCATGTGCCTGCTCCTCCCACTTTATGAATGAAGCAGGCAGCGCAGGCACGTGTTGTAGTGAGTTACACTGCCCAGCCTCCTGCCTCCTATGCTCGTAAGTACAGGCTGCTGGATCGAACATATCTATAGTTAAACATTGCCTGCAGTTACCGTAGATACGATTAGTACAGTGAGCGGGGCCCGGTGCAATAGAATACAATGACTGCAATAGAATACAATGACTGCACTGGGCCCCCACTGCCATTTAAAAACTAGTGTAGATCCCAGCCCCCACCCCCTGTATTGGGGGTCATTCACAGTGGCTGACACTGTTATGGGGGCGATCTGTGGATGTGAAATAGCATAAGATGCTATTTATCTGCCATCCACAGATTCCCCCATAACAATGTCAGCCACAGACACCTATAACAGTGCCATCCACAGACGCTCATAACAGTTTTAGCCACAGACCACCATAACAGTGCCATCCACAGACCCTCATAACAGTGTCATCCACAGATCCCCCATAACAGTGCGTCATCCACAGATCCCCCATAATAAAATAGTGTCATTCACAGGCTACCATTAGTTCAAAGCCCAACAAAAGCATACCTTTTGGTTCAAAATATTTTTTTCTTATTTTCCTCCTTAAAAACCTAGGTGTGTCTTATAGGGCAAAAAATACGGTAATATCTCTGTAATCATACTGACAAACAGAATAAAGATAACTCGTCATTTTTCCTGCATGGTTTTCACCCCAATAATAAATCCCAAAAAGCAATTGCACAATGCCCGCCCCTTTAACAGTGACATCCACAGTGTCCGGTACTCGGCTTCACATGGGTATATTTTATCTATTTCATTTAATGTTTCTGTGCGTCGTTAAAAGATATTGACAGTATCCCCATAACAGTGACCTCTACAGCACCCCACCTCTTTAACAGTGAACTTCACAGTCCCCCTCCCTTATCACTGACCCCCCACAGTGCCACGCCATTTTAAAATGAGACCTCCACAGCAACCCATCCCCTTAAATTTGACCTTCACAGCAGTCTGCCCCTTTAACAGTGAGTTTCCCAGCACCCTACTCCCTTGACAGTGACCTTAAAGGAGCCCGCCCCCTTAACAGTGACCTTTACAGTGCCCGTCCCTTTAACATTGAAGTCCACAGTACCCACCCCTTTAAAAGTAACATCCACAGTTCCCACCTCTTTAACAGTGACCTCCAAAGCACCAGCCCCTTTTACAGTGACCTTGACAGTGCCCGCCCCTTTAACAGTGACCTCCACAGTGCCGACTCCTTTAACAGTGACCTCCACAGTGTCCGCCACTTTAACAGTGACCTCCACAGTGCCCGCCTCTTTAACAGTGACCTCCACAGTGCCCACCTCTTTAACAGTGACCTCCACAGTGCCTGCCCCTTTAACAATGACCTCCACAGTGCCTGCCCCTTTAAAATTGACCACCCTTTTAACACTGACCTTCATAGTGGCCGCCCCTTTAACAGTGACTTCCACAGTGCACACCCCTTAAACAGATAACTCCAAAGTGCCCGCCCCTTTAACAGTGACCTGCACAGTGCCCACCCCTTTAACAGTGCCCACCCCTTTAACAGTGACCTCCAGAGTGCCCGCCCCTTTAACCCCTTAAGGACTCAGCCCTATTTCACCTTAAGGACTTGGCCATTTTTTGCAAATCTGACCAGTGTCACTTTAAGTGCTGATAACTTTAAAACGCTTTGACTTACCCAGGCCGTTCTGAGATTGTTTTTTCGTCACATATTGTACTTCATGACACTGCTAAAATTGGGTCAAAAAAGTGAATTTTTTTGCATAAAAAAATACCATATTTACCAAAAATTTAGAAAAATTTGCAAATTTCAAAGTTTCAGTTTCTCTACGTCTGTAATACATAGTAATACCCCCCAAAATTGTGATGACTTTACATTCCCCATATGTCTACTTCATGTTTGTAGCATTTTGGGAATGATATTTTATTTTTTGGGGATGTTACAAGGCTTAGAAGTTTAGAAGCAAATCTTGAAATTTTTCTGAAATTTACAAAAACCCAATTTTTAGTGACCACTACAGCTCTGAAGTCACTTTGCGAGGCTTACATAATAGAAACCGCCCAAAAATGACCCCATTCTATAAACTACACCCCTCAAGGTATTCAAAACTGATTTTACAAACTTTGTTAACCCTTTAGGTGTTGCACAAGAGTTATTGGCAAATGGGGATGAAATTTGAGAATTTCATTTTTTTGCCTAATTTTCCATTTTAACCCATTTTTTCCACTAACAAAGCAAGGGTTAACAGCCAAACAAGACTGTATCTTTATTGCCCTGACTCTGCCGTTTACAGAAACACCCCATATGTGGCCGTAAACTACTGTACGGCCACACAGCGGGGCGTAGAGTGAAAGGTGCGCCGTATGGTTTTTGGAAGGCAGATTTTGCTGGACTGTTTTTTTGACACCATGTCCCATTTGAAGCCCCCTGATGCAACCCTAGAGCAGAAACTCCCTGAAAGTGACCCCATCTAAGAAAGTACACCCCTCAAGGTATTCAAAACTGATTTTAGAAACTTTGTTAACCCTTTAGATGTTGCACAAGATTTAATGGAAAATAGAGATACAATTTCAAAATTTCACTTTTTTGGCAGATTTTCTATTTTAATATTTTTTTTCCAGTTACAAAGCAAGGGTTAACAGCCAAACAAAACTCATTATTTATGGCCCGGATTCTGTAGTTTACAGAAACACCCCATATGTGGCCGTAAACTGCTGTACGGCCACACAGCGGGGCGTAGAGTGAGAGGTGCGCCGTATGGTTTTTGGAAGTCAGATTTTGCTGGACTGGTTTTTTGACACCATGTCCCATTTGAAGCCCCCCTGATGCACCCCTAGAGTAGAAACTCCATAAAAGTGACCCCATCTAAGAAACTACACCCCTCAAGGTATTCAAAACTGATTTTACAAACTTTGTTAACCCTTTAGGTGTTGCACAAGATTTAATGGAAAATAGAGATACAATTTCAAAATTTCACTTTTTTGGAAGATTTTCCATTTTAATATTTTTTTTCCAATTACAAAGCAAGGGTTAACAGCCAAACAAAACTCATTATTTATGGCGCTGATTCTGTAGTTTACAGAAACACCCCATATGTGTTCGTAAACCGCTGTACGGGCACACGGCAGGGCGCAGAAGGAAAGGAATGCCATACGGTTTTTGGAAGGCAGATTTTGCTGGACTGTTTTTTTTGACACCATGTCCCATTTGAAGCCCCCCTGATGCACCCCCAGAGTATAAACTCCAAAAAAGTGACCCCATTTTAGAAACTAGGGGATAGGGTGGCAGTTTTGTTGGTACTAGTTTAGGGTACATATGATTTTTGGTTGCTCTATATTACACTTATATTACAAGAAATAGATTTTTTGGCATGTTTTTTTTTTTGTTATTTACAACATTCATCTGACAGGTTAGATCATGTGGTAATTTTATAGAGCAGGTTGTCACGGACGCGGCGATACCTAATATGTATACAATTTATTTTATTTATGTAAGTTTTACACAATGATTTCATTTTTAAAACAAAAAAAATGTTTTAGTGTCTCCATAGTCTAAGAGCCATCGTTTTTTCAGTTTTTGGGCGATTATTTTAAGTAGGGTCTCATTTTTAGCAGGATGAGATGACGGTTTGATTGGCCCTATTTTGGGGTGCACATTACTTTTTAATCGCTTGCTATTACACTTTATTGTGACGTAAGATGACAAAATGGCTTTTTTCACACCGTTTTTATTTTTATTTTTTTACGGAGGTCACTTGAGGGGTTAGGTCATGTCATATTTTTATAGAGCCGGTCGATACGGACGCGGCGATACCTAATATGTATACTTTGTTTTATTTATTTAAGTTTTACACAATGATTTTATTTTTGAAACAAAAAAAATCATGTTTTAGTGTTTCCATAGTCTGAGAGCCATAGTTTTTTCAGTTTTTTGGCAATTATTTTGGGTAGGGTATGATTTTTGCGGGATGAGATGACGGTTTGATTGGTACTATTTTGGCGTACATGCAACTTTTTTTATCACTTTTATTACCTTTTTTGGGAAGTAAGGTGGGCAAAATTTCAATTTCCTAATAGTTTTTTTTTTTTTTATGGCGTTCACCGTGCGGGGAAAGTAACATGACCGTTTTATAGATCAGGTCATTACGGACGCGGCGATACCAAACATGTGTAGGGAATTTTATTTTTTTCCTTTTTATTCAGTGATAAATGTGTTTTTTTGATTTTTACTTTTTTTTCACTTTTTTTTTGACCCAGACCCACTTGGTTCTTGAAGATCCAGTGGGTCTGATGTCTGTTTAATACAGTACAGTACAATATATATTGTACAGTACTGTATTTTACTTACACTTTGTCTGAACAGATCTCTGCCTTCAGCACAGATCTGTTCAGCACCATGGACAGCAGGATGCCTGAGACGGCATCCTGTTGCCATGGGAACCTTCCCCGTCTGCTCAGTAGTGGTCAGAACTGCGCAGACGGGGAAGGGTAAGGACGGGGCTTCGGGGGGGGGCTGTCTGGGAGCTCCCTCCCTCTCCATTCGGGGGGCTGCAAAGGCACTGCAGCCCCCCGATGGGAGAGGGAGGGAGCTACTTCTTACTGTTAACTTTTTCCATACAGCGGTCCGTACGGACCGCTGTATGGAAAGGGTTAAACGGCTGACATCGCATCACCGATGTCAGCCGTTTATACCAGGGTGCCAGCAATGTGCTGGCACCCTGGTATACCCACTCTACACCAATGAATTTTCAAGGGGAGGCGGGCGGGGGCGCCCCCACCGCCCACAACTCCCCCCCCCCCCCCCCGCACCACCCGCCGGCAAAAAATCATGCAGGGGTGCAGGGGGGATGTAAACTCTATATTTGAGGTACACTAAAGTTTCTGATCCCCGCGGTCTGAATTGACCTGCGGTTTGCAGCGATCGCCGATAGGGGGGGTCACATGACCCCCCCTGGCATTGTCACAGGATGCCTGCTGAATGATTTCAGCCAGCATCCAGTTTCCATTAACCCCCGCGGCGCCGGAATCTGCATTTAAAGTTAGGACGTACCGGTACGCCCTGAGTCCTTAAGGACTCGGGAAATAGGGCGTACCGATACGCCCTGCGTCCTTAAGGGGTTAATAGTGACCTCCATAGTTCCTGCCCCTTTAACCACTTCAACCCCCCTAGCTGAAACACCCTTAATGACCAGGCCACTTTTTACACTTCTGCACTACACTACTTTCATTGTTTATTGCTCGATCATGCAACTTACCACCCAAATGAATTTTACCTCCTTTTCTTCTCACTAATAGAGCTTTCATTTGGTGGTATTTCATTGCTGCTGACATTTTAACTTTTTTTGTTATTAATCGAAATTTAACGATTTTTACATCCATATATACATTTTTCACTAAATTTATTGTTCTACATGTCTTTGATAAAAAGAAAAATGGTTTGGGTAAAAGTTATAGCGTTTACAAACTATGGTACAAAAGTGTGAATTTCCGCTTTTTGAAGCAGCTCTGACTTTCTGAGCACCTGTCATGTTTCCTGAGGTTCTACAATGCCCAGACAGTACAAACACCCCACAAATGACCCAATTTCGGAAAGTAGACACCCTAAGGTATTCACTGATGGGCATAGTGAGTTCATAGAACTTTTAATTTTTTGTCACAAGTTAGCGGAAAATGATGATTTTTTTTTTCTTTTTTTTTTCTTACAAAGTCTCATATTCCACTAACTTGTGACAAAAAATAAAAACTTCCATGAACTCACTATGCTCATCACGAAATACCTTGGGGTGTCTTCTTTCCAAAATGGGGTCACTTGTGGGGTAGTTATACGGCCCTGGCATTCTAGGGGCCCTAATGTGTGGTAAGTAGTTTGAAATCAAAATGTGTAAAAAATGACCTGTGAAATCCTAAAGGTGCTCTTTGGAATGTGTGCCCCTTTGCCCACCTAGGCAGCAAAAAAGTGTCACACATGTGGTATCGCCGTACTCAGGAGAAGTTGGGGAATGTGTTTTGGGGTGTCATTTTACATATACCCATGCTGGGTGAGAGAAATATCTTGGCAAAAGACAACTTTTCCCATTTTTTTAATACAAAGTTGGCATTTGACCAAGATATTTATCTCACCCATCGTTGGTATATGTAAAATGACACCCCAAAACACATTCCCAAACTTCTCCTGAGTACGGCGATACCACATGTGTGACACTTTTCTGCAGCCTAGATGCGCAAAGCAGCCCAAATTCCTTTTAGGAGGGCATTTTTAGACATTTGGATCCCAGACTTCTTCTCACGCTTTCGGGCCCCTAAAATGCCAGGGCAGTATAAATACCCCACATGTGACCCCATTTTGGAAAGAAGACACCCCAAGGTATTCAATGAGGGGCATGGCGAGTTCATAGAAATATATTTTTTTTGGGCACAAGTTAGTGGTAATTGATTTTTTTTTGTATTTTCTCACAAAGTCTCCCTTTCCGCTAACTTGGGACAAAAATTTCAATCTTTCATGGACTCAATATGCCCCTCATGGAATACCTTGGGGTGTCTTCTTTCCAAAATGGGGTCACATGTGGGGTATTTATACTGCCCTGGCATTTTAGGGGCCCTAAAGCGTGAGAAGAAGTCTGGAATATAAATGTCATTTGGATTCCGTGAGGGGTATGGTGAGTTCATGTGAGATTTTATTTTTTGACACAAGTTAGTGGAATATGAGACTTTGTAAGAAAAAAAAAAAAACAATTTCCGCTAACTTGGGCCAAAAAAATGTCTGAATAGAGCCTTACTAGGGGGGTGATCAATGACAGGGGGGTGATCACCCATATAGACTCCCTGATCACCCCCCTGTCATTGATCACCCCCCTGTAAGGCTCCATTCAGTCGTCCGTATGTGTTTTGCGGATCCGATCCATGTATCCGTGGATCTGTAAAAATTATACGGACGTCTGAATGGAGCCTTACAGGGGGGTGATCAATGACAGGGGGTGATCAGGGAGTCTATATGGGTGATCACCCCCCTGTCATTGATCCCCCCTCCCTGTAAGGCTCCATTCAGACGTCCGTATGTGTTTTGCGGATCCGATTCATGTATCCGTGGATCCGTAAAAATCATACGGACGTCTGAATGGAGCCTTACGGGGGGTGATCAATGACAGGGGGGTGATCAATGACAGGGGGTGATCAGGGAGTGTATATGAGGTGATCACCCCCCTGTCATTGATCACCCTCCCTGTAAGGCTCCATTCAGACGTCCGTATGTGTTTTGCGGATCCGATCCATGTATCCATGGATCCGTAAAAATCATACGGACGTCTGAATGGAGCCTTACGGGGGGTGATCAATGACAGGGGGGTGATCAATGACAGGGGGGTGATCAGGGAGTCTATATGGGGGATCACCCCCCTGTCATTGATCACCCCCCTGTAAGGCTCCATTCTGGTGGCCACCCGACGGCTTAGGGACCTTCCGGTTCCCTCTCCCCTCATGTCCCGTCCTGCTGCCGCTTGTGTGACTGCGGCGTGGAGCGGTGGAGTAGTGATGGGTGCACAGGCCAGCAGCTCCTCCTCCCAAAGTCTCCCCCTCACCCCTCCAGCTTCTCAGCCCTTGGCCCCTCATGTCCCCCAGGGGCAGCTGCAAATGGATGGGGCTCTGCCATCAGCGGCGGTTGTGGAGGTGGCCTCCCCCCCTTCTCACAATGATGATGGGGTGCGGGTGGACCCCCTTTCTGCCCCTGCAGTTAATTCTTTCTCTCTGCCGCCCCCCCTCCCCTTTCTCATGGGTCACGCCAGCGCAGGGTTCGGTCCAGCTCGTCATCCTCCTCTCCGGAGAGCAGGAGACGCGGTCGGCGCGGTTCCCGCAGACGTCACTCCCGCCGCAGGTCTGGCGGCTCGGCGTGGAGCAGGCGCTCCAGATCCTCCAGGTGGCGCTCGCCGTCCTCCTCTGAGGGGTCACTGGCTGCGTCGGGGGAGTCTGGTCGAGCAGCACGTTCGCGTTGCAGTGGGCGGTCGCGGCATCACTCATCCAGGGTCCGTTGCCTGGCTCCTGCGGCGTCTGTTCAGCCTGAGGTCCCGATGCCTGTTCCTCCGGTGATTCCTGTTTCTTCGTCCGGTGAGTACCATTCTGTGGGTGTGTTGGGGGCGGGGGATGCGAACACGGCCGAGTTATTGAAGAGGGCGGGGGATGCGAACACGGCCGAGTTATTGAAGATGTTGTTAGACCGTTTGCAACCGCCTGCCCAGGTTCAGGAGCCCCCTCCTCCCAGTGTTAAACAAGCGCCTGTTCTGGCGGGGGTGCACAAGGATTCGTGCTATTGCGGGGTTAGCCTCCTTGGGGCCCACCTGGATGAGGCGGTTAGGAAGAAGGTGTGGGCTAACCAGTATGTGGATGTTTGGTCCCTCATATCGGTTGACTAACACACGGTAGACAAGGAGAGGCGTTTCTCGGATAGACCCTCTGAACGTAGACCCCGGGTGGCCAAGACCATGAACAATTGGTTGCAGGCCTTTTCTGTTTTGGGTTGTGTTATGGGACAGCGTCATCCTGAGCGGTGTTCCGAGCTGTTCGTCTATCAGGATATTATTTATAGTGCCTATGAATCGCACGGGGGCAGCGCCTGGTGGCGGTACGTTGAGGAGTTCCGTCATCGGTTGGCGTTACATCCGGAGATTGGGTGGGGGGTGAAGGCGACGGATGTGTGGTTGAGATTAATGGTGGCGCAGAGGCCCTCTCCCTTTCCAGCGGCGGCCGCTGGTTCAGGGGGATCACCTTCCCATGGACCGGTGGCCGTCCGCCGCCCCGGGTCTTGTTGGTTGTTTAACGAGGGAAACTGCAGGTTTGTCGGATTGTGTAGATTCAAGCATGAGTGCTCCGCCTGTGGCGGCCCTCACCCAGCTGCTAAATGCTCCCGCCCCGCGATTAAGCCTTCCAGGCAGTTTGAACAAGGGGGAGTTAAGGACCCCGGTGAGCGTGGCAGAGATGGGCCCCTTGTTAGACAGGTATCCCAATAAACAGGCTGCTGCTCAACTCCGGTTTGGTTTTTCCTATGGGTTTTTTATCCCTTTTGTTCTTAACTGCTTCCCGTTTTTTTCGGATAACTTGAAATCCGCCCGGGAGCTACCGGAGGTTCTTAGGGACAAGGTCTCTAAGGAAGTTCATTGGGTAGGATTAGGGGTCCGTTTGAGGTGTTACCGTTCCCTAATTTACGGGTTTCCCCGCTTGGCGTGGTCCCTAAGAAAGAACCGGGTAAGTTCAGGTTGATTCATCATTTGTCCCACCCAGGGGTTCGTCGGTTAATGATGCCATTAGTCCGGAGGATTCCTCGGTGTCTTACGTCTCCTTTGACCGCGCAGTCGCGTTAGTCAGGGAGGCGGGCAAGGGGGCCCTCCTGGACAAGTCGGATATTGAATCGGCTTTCCGTCTGCTCCCTGTTCACCCTGATTGTTTTCATTTACTAGGTTGCTGTGTGGACAGTAAGTTTTACTATGATACATGTCTTCCTATGGGTTGCTCCATTTCATGTCATTATTTTGAGTTGTTTGGTTCTTTTCTGGAATGGGTCGTCCGTTATGAGTCGGGCTGTACGTCAGTTATACATTATTTGGACGACTTTCTTTTTGTTTCTCCGGGGTCCGGGGATGGTTGCTTGTTATTGCTAAATCTGTTTTTGGAGAGGATGGCTCAGTTTGGGGTCCGATTTCTATGGATAAAACAGAAGGCCCGGTTACGTGTTTGTCTTTTTTGGGTATTGAAATTGACGCAGTTGATATGGTTTTCTGGTTGCCTCGTGATAAGCTTCAGAAGCTTGTGGGTTTGATTGATGGGTTCCTGGCAGTCAAGAAGGTTACCCTCATGCAGCTGCAGCCTCTTTTGGGCCTCTTGTGCTTTGCATGTAGGGTGATGCCCATGGGCCGTGTTTTTGCCCGGCGTTTGTCTCTAGCTACCAGGGGTGTGCAGTCTCCCCGTCATCGCATTCGGATCACTGCGTCACTGAAGGAGGATTTGCCAGTCTGGAAGGCTTTTTTGCAATCTTTCAATGGTCATACCTGCTACATGTCTGAGATTACCCCTAATTCTGAACTGTCCCTGTTTTCGGATGCTTCCGGGTCATGTGGTTTGGGTACGATTTTGGGGGTGGAATGGTGTGCCGGTGAGTGGCCTGACACTTGGCGTTCCTCTGGCTTGTACAGGAACCTCACGTTATTGGAATTGTTCCCGATTATTGTGTCGGTGGAGTTGTGGGGGGGACCGGTTGTCCAATAAGCATGTTTCGTTTTGGACGGACAATTTGAGTGTGGTTTATGCTGTCAACAGCTTTTCTTCCTCTTCCCTCCCGGTTCTGGCTTTGCTTCGTCATCTCGTACTTCGGTGCCTCGAATGTAATATCTATTTTAGGGCTCGTCATGTTCCAGGAGTTGATAATAAGATTGCTGATGCTCTTTCCCGTTTTCGTTGGCAGGATTTCAGGTCCTTTCTTCCGGGAGCGGATTTGGAGGGCAGGAAATGCCCGTCGTACCTGTGGGACCTGGTGGACAGGAGCTGATGTCGCTGGTCAGATCATCGGTTTCCCCGGCTACTTGGCAGGCGCATGGTAAGGTGTGGGGTGAGTGGTTGGGATTGGTAAATGGCAGAGATGTGGTTTCCCGAGTTGACCTACGCTTGGAAGTCACAACTGAATGGTTATTGCGCTTGCGAGTTGCGCGCGTTTCTGCGGCGGTCGCGCAGCGACGCTTGGCGGGTGTCGCCTTTCATTTCAAATTGCGCGGCTGGGTAGATGTCACCAAGCAGTTTATTATCCGTCAGGCTCTGAGGGGTTTGAGGAAGGAGTTTGTCTCTCGGGAGAGCCGGAGACCGATCTCGTTTAATTTGCTAGGTAGGCTTCTTACCAGGCTTCCTGAAGTCTGCGCTTCGCCTTTTGAGACAGCGTTGTTCTCGTGTAGTTTTAGCGTAGCCTTCTTTGCGGCCCTGCGGTTGGGCGAGTTGGTTGCCCCCTCTTGTAGCAAACCGGGGGGCCTTTCTTTTTTTTTTTTTTCCAAAATTGTTTTATTCGTTTCACCATACGATATAGAAACAGCACAGGATTCCGAATACAGCATCAATACAGAGGTGATACATTATTTTATCAATTTTATACACAACAATAGAAAATATCCCAACCCCCCAATTCCCCCTCCCCCCCTCCCACCCAACTAGGTCACTTCAGCAAAACTGTCTCCAGGTTTGATCAAACTGTCTCTCTAGAACTTCTGATATATGTCCTATCAGTATTCCTCCGGGCTCACTCCCTTTACTTCACATTAGAGGTTAAATGGCCAGCCTCCCCAGGGTGCCTTTGAGGGCCTCTAGACTATACCATTCTGTATATTTGAATGACTGCATAATGTCCTTAATTTCCTCCTGCGTATAGTTATTGGCAATAAACAGTTTCCACCGTTTAAAAAACCCTTTGGTTTTCTTGTCTTTATTCGACTCAGTGTCCAACTTGTCTAGGAACATAAAATGAACCATCTGCACCTTCACATCTGGAAGCCCAGGCACCTCTGCCTTCAACCACCGCTGTAGTAGGCATCTTAGTGAAATCACCAGAGCTGCATCTACTATCAAGGGGGGAGAACTCCGCGATTCTGCAAAGTCATGAAATAGCATAGCTTCTGGAGCTAGTCTCACGTCATACTTCCAGATTTCCCCAATCCAATTTCTTATCTGTTCCCAGAATTTCTGCACCTGCGGGCATAACCAAACGCAGTGCGCTAAGTCTGCCTTTTCCAAAGCACATTTCGGGCAGGCAGTAAGGAAATTCACATCCCCTGGTCTCCTGGGAAATGTGAAGGCATAGATGGCCGAATGGATTAATCGCAAGTGAGACTCTCGCCACACCTCGCATGGAACAGCCCTGCACACTCTAAGCCACCCCTGCAGAATTTTGTCAGGTGCGACTGATATATTCAGCGTCTTCTCCCACCTTTTAAAAAGGACCTGTGCCGAGGACTTATTACCTGATTCACGCAGCACTCTATAGATATGCGAAATGGAAAGTCTATTCTTGCTAGCTCCTAAGGAGAAGATCAAAGAAAACCGGGGGGCCTTTCTTGTCAGGATGTGGTGTTAGGCAGTGATTCTTTGAGGATTCGGGTCAGGCGGTCTAAGACGGACCAGTTTGGCAGGGGTGCCTGGATTCCTCTGTATCCGGTGGCGGGTATTTCTTGCCCTGTCAGGCTGGTGGGTAGCTATAGTTCGGTTCGCCCGGAGAGTAGTAATTTCTTTGCGCATGCGGATGGTTCTCCCTTGACCAAATTCCAGTTCACCAGGGTTTTGCGATCTTGTTTGGAGTTGGTTGGTGTGAATCCCAGGGAATTCGGTACTCATTCGTTCCGCATTGGGTCAGCTACGGAAGTGGCCAGGGCAGGTTTACCCGAATCGGAGGTTATGAGGATTGGCAGGTGGAAGTCCGCTTGCTTTGCTAGGTATATAAGACCGGACCTTCTGTTATGAAGACATTTAAAAAAAAAAATATATATATATATTTATTGATGTATACTGTACTTGTACAATGTTTTGTTGATGTAGCTGTTTTATTTGCAGGAGTCTCTTGGTTTTATATGGCGTTTGCTTGGTGCTAACTCTATTTTCTTGCAGGTCCTGGGCGTCCCGCCGTGTGGATTATTGGCCATTCGTATGTGTTCTGGGCGGCCCAGAGAGCTGATTGCCGGCCCGGTGGGAGATCCCTCGGCTTCCGTGAGGTGGATGTATCCTGGAGAGGAATCCGTGGTTTGCGATGGGCTCAGCTCCTGTCCCAAGTGGTCGACATTGGTTTGCAGCCAGTGGCCTGGTTACTCTGGTTTTACATGCAGGGGGAAACGATATAGGTTCTGTGCCCCTGGTGGAATTGTTGGCCCTCATTTGGTCCGATTTGGAGCGTTTCCCTTCCTTTTTTCGTGAAGTGGTCCTGGTATGGTCCGAGGTTGTCTCTCGTGTTGTATGGCAGGGTGGGGAGGCGGTCGAGCGATGTAGGAGGACGATTAATGCCCGTATCTCCTGTTTTGTTAGGTCCCGGGGTGGTGTGGTGGTCAGACACCGGCAGCTTGAAGGCGATAATCGCTCATTAATGAGACCCGATGGGGTGCATCTGACAGATATCGGTTTGGATATTTTCCTTTCAGGTCTTCAGGATGGGGTGGAGCAGGCCATGTTTTTGTTGGGTGGTGGTCGGAGCCCCGTTTGAGGGTGGTTCTCCTCCGTGGCGGCAAGTTATTACATCTTAAAGGTGTTGGAGAAAAATGGGCGGATCCGCCCGCTGGGAGACCAGCGGCTGGCAGAGAGCACGGTTCAAGGTTATGGTTTTTGCCATTTGAATAAAGCTGTGGCCGATTACCACCCAACAAAATAAAGGGTTAAAAGTCTAACGGTGTCAGTGTCGTTATTGAAGGTTTAGATGGAGTTGGTATGTGGGGCCAGAGGTAGGGTTGGAGTTACCCCCTCCCCATTCCTGATGGTGCCAACAGTCAGACGTCCGTATGTGTTTTGCGGATCCGATTCATGTATCCGTGGATCCGTAAAAATCATATTGACGTCTGAATGGAGCCTTACAGGGGGGTGATCAATGACAGGGGGGGTGATCAATGACAGGGGGGTGATCAGGGAGTCTATATGGGTGATCACCCCCCTGTCGTTGATCACCCCCCTGTAAGGCTCCAGTCAGACGTCCGTATGTGTTTTGCGGATCCGATTCATGTATCCGTGGATCCGTAAAAATCATACGGACGTCTGAATGGAGCCTTACAGGGGGGTGATCAATGACAGGGGGGTGATCAGGGAGTCTATATGGGGTGATCAGGGGTTCATAAGGGGTTAATAAGTGACGGGGGGGGTAGTGTAGTGTAGTGGTGTTTGGTGCTACTCTACACAGCTACCTGTGTCCTCTGGTGGTCGATCCAAACAAAAGGGACCACCAGAGGACCAGGTAGAAGGTATATTAGATGCTGTTATCAAAACAGCGTCTAATATACCTGTTAGGGGTTAAAAAAATCGCATCTCCAGCCTGCCAGCGAACGATCGCCGCTGGCAGGCTGGAGATCCACTCGCTTACCTTCCGATCCTGTGAACGCGCGCGCCTGTGTGCGTTCACAGGAAATCTCGGCTCACGCGAGATGACGCGTATATATATCACTCTGCGCAGAGCTGCCGCCTCCGGACCGCGATCCTGCGTTAGGCGGTCCGGAGGCGGTTAACAGTAAACGCCTCTTTAACAGTGACCTCCACAGTGCCTTCTCCGTTAACAGTGATGTCTACAGTGCCCGCCCCTTTAACAATTACCTCCATAGTACCCGCCCCTTTAACAGTGATCTTAATAGTGGCCACCCCTTTAGCAGTGATCTTCACAGTGCCCGCCCCTTTAACAGTGACTTCCACAGTGCAAGCCCCTTAAACAGATACCTACACAGTGCCCGACCCTTTAACAGTGACCTCCACAGTGCCCAACCCTTTAACAGTGACCTCCACAATGCTCGCCCCTTTAACAGTGACCTCCACAGTGTCTGCCCCTTTAACAAATACCTCCAAGGTGACCACCCCTTTAACACTGACCTTCATAGTGGCCGTCTTTTTAACAGTGACCTTCACAGTGCCCGCCCCTTTAACAATGAACTCCATAGTGGCCGCCCCTTTAACAATGACCTCCACAGTGCCCACCCCTTTAACAGTGACCTTCATGTGGCTGCCCATTTAACAGTGAACTTCACAGTGCCCATCCCCTTTAACTGTGACTTCTACAGTGCCTGCCCCTTTAACAGTGACTACTTCCACATTGCCTGCCCCTTTAACAGTGACCTCCACAGTGCCCGCCCCTTTAACATTGACGACACCTTTAACAGTGTCATTCATAGTGACTACCTCTTTAACAGTGACCTCCACAGTACCCGCCCAGTGACCGCCCCTTTAACAGTGACTTTCACAATGACTGCCCTTTTAACAGTGACTTTCACAGTGACTGCCCCTTTAACAATAACAGCCCCTTTAACAGTGACTTTCACAGTGCCCGCCCCTTTAACAGTGACTTTCACAGTGCCCGCCCCTTTAACAGGGACCTTCATAGCACCCGTCCCTTTAAAAGTGACTTTCACAGTAACCTGCCCTTTATCAGTGACTTTCACAGTGACTGCCCCTTTAACCTGTTCCGGACATAGGTCGTACAGGTACGCCCTGATGTCCCGGTACTTAAGGACACAGGGCGTACCTGTACGTCCTATGCATTTCCGATCAACGCCGATCATTGAGCAGGCACCTGGGGACACAAAGCGACAACTATCATTGAGCAGGCACCTGGGGACACAAAGCGACAACTTTTTGGGGGGCGCAGCATGTTATAAAAAAAATTGTGTGCGTACGCTGACTGTGGCCGACACTCTTAGCGTCCGGCCACTGTTAACACATCGCACACCCCACCGCTGATTAACTTCGGACAGTTGATCAGCTATTTAGATTTTTTTTCAAATTTTTTGCCCTTTATTTTGTTTTTGTTTTTATTGTCTGTTAGGTTTAGGGTAAGTTCGCGAACACCCTTGCCCCCTCACACATGCACATCAAATCACCAAATAAAGTTTATCACGCACGCACACACACACGCACACACTCCCCTATGGCAAGCCAGATGTTCTCGGCCGATGAGGCATACGCCCAGCTTGCCTCCGAGCCCAAGAGCCCCAGTGAGGACGAGGATGACCCCACTTTCCTTTTGTCATCCGCATCCTCCTCATCATCTAGCGATGATGATTAGCCCCCAAAGCGGCAGAGATGCCACCAGGCGGAGCAAGGGGACCGCCATGCTAGTGACCCTGTGGCCCACACTAGTACGAGCAGCTCTAGGGCTCATACTAGTTTTCTGGCCCACCGGTTAAGTCCACTGGAGCCCCCTGCCGGTGAACTTGCATGGTATACCCCAGAGCGTTTTGAGCCCGTGATTCCTGATTTTGTAGGCCAACCAGGAATCCAGATTTCCACAGTGGGCTTCATTGAATACTACTACTTTAGTCTTTTTTTCTGTGACAACTTTGTAAATCTAATGGTGGCGCAAACAAACCTGTACGCCCAACAGTTTGTTGCTCAACACCCGGGCTCCTTTTAGGCTAGGTACGGTGGCTGGACTACGGTCAGTGCAGCCGAGACGAGGACATTTTGGGGCCTGGTGTTGCACATGGGTCTAGTCAAGAAACCTAGTGTCAGGCATTACTGGAGTGGGTACGTCCTCCACCAGACCCCACTTTACAGTATGGCCATGACACGCTCCCGGTTTGAGGCTACCCGGAAATTCCTGCATTATTCAGATAGTGCAGCATGTCCCCCCCAAGGTGATCCTGCCTATGACTGCCTGTACAAAATCAGGCAGGTCATCGATCACTTTGGGGCCAAATTTGTACAGGCCTATGTACCTGGAAGGGAGGTCGCGGTTGATGAGTCTCTCATTGCTTTCAAGGGGAGACTCCTTTTCCGCCAGTATGTTCCCTCTAAGCTGGTGAGGTATGGTGTGAAGCTGTACAAACTTTGTGAGAATACCTCAGGGTACACTTACAATTGTCGTGTGTACGAGGGGCGAGATTCCCGTATTGAACCCCCAGAATGTCCCCCCACTCTAGGTGTTAGCAGCAAACTTGTGTGGGACCTTATGCACCCACAGCTAGATAAGGGTTACCACCTGTACGCGGATAACTTTTATACTAGTATGCCTTGTTCCAGTCCATCGCCGCCAGATCCACGTCCGCTTGTGGGACCGTGTGGAAAAATCTGCGCGACCTCCCTACCCACCCTCTCCAGGTACCTATCCCCAGTGGAAACCTGTTGCTGGTCAGATATAAGGACAAGAGGGATGTCCTTGTACTGTCTACAATTCACGGTAATGGCATCACCCCTGTCCCTGTGCGAGGTACTGCGGCAATGGTCCTCAAGCCCGATTGTATCGTCGAGTACAATCGGTATATGGGAGGAGTTGATCTCTCTGATCAAGTCCTCCAGCCATATATCGTCATGCGCAAAACCCGGGCATGGTACAAAAAAGTTGCGGTCTACTTGGAACAGGTTGCCTTGTACAACTCTTTTGTGCTATCCCGGAGTGCTGGCAACACGGGGAAAGTCCTCCAGTTCTATGAGGCAGTCCTCAAGGCCCTGATCTTTTCTGACCAGGACAGAGCAGGCCGGAGTACCTCAGGAATTGGAGGCGCCCGGATCGTCCCTGGCCAACACTTTCTAGGTGTGGTCCCCCATACTGGAAAGAAGGGACGGACCCAAAAAAGGTGCAGAGTGTGTCACAGGAGGGGAAGGACACCACCAGTGTGACACGTGCCCTGATCATTCGGGCCTCTGCATTATTGGTTGCTTCAGGGAGTACCACACTTCCATGGAGTACTAAATTTATAATCCCCTTCCCCAATTTCAATTCCATTTAGCCACTGACAACCGGAAAAAAACTATGGTTCTCAGACTTGAGACACTAAAACCAAAAATAATTATATTAGGTATTGCCGCGTCCGTAAGAATCTGCTCTATAAAAATACCCCATGACTTAACCCCTCGGATGAACACGGTAAAAAAAGAATTATAAACAGTGCAAAAAAAGGTATTTTTTGTCACAAATAGTGTAATAGCAAGCGATCATAAAGTCATATGCCCCCCAAAATAGTGCCAATAAAACCGTCCTCTCATTCCACAAAAAATTTGCCCTTACCTAAGATAATCAGCTAAAAACTGACTCTTAGACTATGGAAATACTAAAATGTTTTTTTAGTTTTGTTTATAAAAAGGATAATATAGTGTAAAACCTAAATAAATAAAAGTAGACATATTAGGTATCACCGCATCCATAAGAATCTGCTGTATAAAAATACACTATGACCTAACCCCTCAGATGAACACGGTCAAAAAAATAAAATAAAAACTGTGCCAAAACAGCTATTTTTTGGCAATTTTTTTTATCTTAAACCGTTTTTTCCAGTCTCAAATCAAGGGTTAACAGCCAAACAAAACTTTATATTCATTACCCTAAGTCTGCAGTTTACAGAAACACCCCATATGTGGTTGTAAACTGCTGTATGAACAAAACGGCAGGGCGCAGAAGGAAAGGAACGCCGTATGGTTTCTTGAAGGCAGATTTTGATGGCCTTTTTTTTGGCACCATGTCCCATTTGAAGAACCACTGATGCACCCCTAGAGTAGAAACTCCATAAAAGTGACCCTATCTAAGAAACTACACACCTCAAGGTATTCAAAACTGATTTTACAAACTTTATTAACCCTTTAGGTGTTCCTCAACAGTTTATGGCAAATGGAGATGAAATTTCAGAATTTCTATTTTTGGTAACCTTACCTCACAAAAATGTAATATAGAGCAACCAAAAATCATATGTACCCTAAAAATAGTCCCAACAAAACTGCCACCTTATCCCGTAGTTTCCCAAATGGGGTCACTTTTATGGAGTTTCTACTCTTGGGGTGCATCAGGGGGCTTCAAATGGGACATGGTCTAAATAAACCAGTCCAGCAAAATCTGCCTTCTAAAAACCACACGGCGCACCTTTCACTCTGCGCCCTACCATGTGGCCGTACAGTAGTTTACGGCCACATATGGGGTGTTTCTGCAAACTACAGAATCGGGGCAATAAATATTGAGTTTTGTTTGGCTGTTAACCCTTGCTTTGTTACTGGAAAAAATGAATTTAAATTGAAAATTAGCCAAAAGATTTAAATTCTTAAATTTAATCTCCATTTGCCAAAAACTCTTGTGAAACACCTAAAGGGTTAATGACGTTTGTAATGTAAAATCAATTTTACACCTTGAGGGGTGTAGTTTCTTAGATGGGGTCACTTTTATGGATTTTCTACTCTAGGGGTGCATCAGGGGGGCTTCAAATGGGATATGGTGTAAATAAACTAGTCCAGCAAAATCAGCCTTCCAAAAACCACACGGCGCACCTTTCCCGCTATGCCCTACCGCGTGGCCGTACAGTAGTTTACGGCCACATATGGGGTGTTTCTACAAACTACAGAATTGGGGCAATAAATATTGAGTTTTGTTTGGCTGTTAACCTTTGCTTTGTTACTGGAAAAAATGAATAAAAATGGAAAATTAGCAAAAATAAATAAATTCTTAAATTTCATCTCCATTTGCCAATAACACTTGTGGAACACCTAAAGGGTTAATAACATTTGTAAAATCAATTTTGAATACCTTGAGGGGTGTAGTTTCTAGAATGGGGTCATTTTTGGGTGGTTTCTATTTTGTAAGTCTCACAAAGTGACTTCATGCCTGAACTGGTCCTTAAAAAGTTTTGCTTCTAAACTTCTAACCCTTGTAACGTCCCCAAAAAATAAAATGTCATTCCCAAAATGATCCAAACATAAAGTAGACATATGGGGAATGTGAAATAATATTTTTTGGGGGGAGGTATTACTATCTATTATAAAAGTAGAGAAATTGAAATTTTGAAATTTGCTAATTTTTCAAAATTTTGGGTAAATTTGGTATTTACCAATGGCCTGGATAAGTCAAAGCGTTTTAAAGTTATTCACACATAAAGTGACACTGGTCAGATTTGCAAAAATTGGCCTGGTCCTTAAGGTGAAAATGAGCATAAGGGGTTAAAGGGGCGGTCACTGTAAAAGTCACTGTTAAAAGGGCGGTCACTGTAAAAGTCACTGTTAAAAGGGCGGTCACTGTGAAAGTCACAGTTAAAGGGGCGGTCGCTGTGAAAGTCACTGTTAAAGGGGCGGTCACTGTTGAAGTCACTGCTAAAGGGGCGGGCAGTGTAAAGGTCACTGTTAAAGGGGCTGCCACTATGAAGGTCACTGTTAAAGGGGCGGTCACTGTGAAAGTCACTTTTAAAGGGGAGGTCACTGTGGAGGTCTCTGTTAAAGGGGCGGGCACTATAAAGGTCATTGTGTCATTGTTAAAGGGGCGGGCACTGTGAAGGTCACTGTTAAAGGGGCGGCCACTATGAAGGTCACTGTTAAAGAGGTGGTCAATGCTAAATGGGCGGTCACTGTTAAAGGGGCGGGCACTGTGGAGGTTATTGGTAAAGGGGCAGGTACTGTAGAGGTCACTGTTATGGGGAAAACTGTTGATATCTTTTTACGACACACGGAAACATAAAATGAAATAGATGAAATATACCTGTGCGAAGCCGGGTCCTTCTGCTAGTTTTATATATATATATATATATATATATATATACACACACACACACAATGAAACACGATGGCGGCACTGGACAACAAGAATGGCGGGTGCTAGGTCCAAGGGTATAGCTGCTTACCCAGTATAATAGACAGGAAACCGGACAGCACTCCAGATAAAAATAAGTGGTTTATTCACCCATGTGGTGTAGGCAACGTTTCAGCTCATACAAATAGCCTTTTTCAAGCAGTAAAATACAAGATAACGTGCCAAGTGCAATGAATTGAATACATATGTGCATCATCATATAATATACCAGTGGGAGGAGTAATGCGATGCATGGAAATCTGAAAAACAATAACATACCCTGTAGGAACACCTGAGTCCCACATGCAGACTACCGCCAAACTCGGCGTTCGGAAGATGCTACTGCGCAAGCGCCAGGTTGCATCAAAAGCCTACGACATGAGGTCACAGAGCGCCATTTGTGGAGCATGCGCTCTAACTATAATCCACTCGAGCGGCCATTTTACAATAGTTGAGGTATCTACTGCCATGCGCGCATGCCCATTTGTGCTAGATGCGGGCAGCGCCAACACGGAGTATGGTAGCTCGCCCAGGGTCATGTGTGCAGAGTATCTTGGAGGATAGATATATGGGGAGGCTGTACCTCGTCAAAGGTACAGACCCTCTACCCTAGTAGGCATGAAGTGTCGACAAACATGACGGGACACGCCACGCCTGTCTCCACAAAGCCCGCAAATCACCTCTAGTTTATAACCCCTGCCAGGGATCTCCTGATGACCCAGAGCTGACATTCCGAGAGATATATATATATTTGACACAACCTGGAATAAAATAAACATAAATAATGTTGATAACATAAAATGACATAAGCATGTGGACACAGTGTTCCTCTGCAGGGCCCGCTTGTTCCTCATTCTCCAGAATCCATCACATCTGTGAAAATATAAAACTAAAACTATAAGTGCTTAACGTAGCTCACAGATGTGATGGATTCTGGAGATTGAGGAACAAGCGTGCCCTGCAGAGGAACACTGTGTCCACATGCTTATGTCATTTTATGTTATCAACATTATTTATGTTTATTTTATTCCAGGTTGTGTCAAATATATATATCTCTCTCGGAATGTCAGCTCTGGCGCATTCCCCTTCTGCCGTTCCGCTCTCTACAGAATACTGTGCGCATGCCCAATTTGAACAAGGCGCACATACGCCATCTTGGTTACTGGTCCGATGCCCTAAATACATATACTAATACTATTCATATCGGAATACAGCCTTGTAATCGAGTATAGTGCCGCAAAAAGGTAGGGGCAGTCCCCTTCACAGGGCTGCAACCCTACTCTTCCATGTAACATCCCGAAGACCACCACATATCACGTGGCTATCTGGGGGGAGCACTATGAGAGTAATGCAGGCATCATCCTACTCAGGAGGGATCTCCTCAGGCCGATAAATCACTATATATAAAGGGCAACTGAATTAAGATGCTTAAAAAATATGGGCTGAACAAATAGAACTAATGCGGCTTATACCCTTTGGCACTCCTCATTCAGGGCAGCATGTATAAAATAAATCATTGCAATAAAGGTGCCGAATTCCCAATGCATGTGAAGAAGCTGTTCGACTTTGTTCTCCATCCCTGTTTCCTTCATATTGTGCAAGTGATCTAAAAAGAAAAAAGAACAATTATTTAAATATATTAAAAACATTATAGACATTATTATAGTTCTCCAAGTCTACACACCTGAGAACAAGACACAAGTCACAGGTCAAAAGAGGCAAAACACCCTCTATATAATATCCCCCAAATTATATTCCACGTTCAATCCATTGGGTTTAAGACTGTCCAACCGATGTATCCACAGTAATTCCCTGTGTTTCAACAACTTGAGTCTATTACCACCTCGTCTAGGTAGAGGTATGTGGTCCAAGATCCAACATTTCAAGTCATTCTCCTTGTGCCCTGCCTCTGTAAAATGTTTGGATACTGGCAGGTCAAGGCGCTTTTTCCGAATACTGTATATATGATTGAGGAGAGTTTTTAATTCCGTGGATGTCTCGCCCACATAAAGTAAATTACATGGACAGGACAACACGTATATAACAAAACTGGTATCACAAGTTAGGTGAAACATGATATCGTAGGATATACAGTACAGACCAAAAGTTTGGACACACCTTCTCATTCAAAGAGTTTTCTTTATTTTCATGACTATGAAAATTGTAGATTCACACTGAAGGCATCAAAACTATGAATTAACACATGTGGAATTATATACATAACAAACAAGTGTGAAACAACTGAAAATATGTCATATTCTAGGTTCTTCAAAGTAGCCACCTTTTGATTTGATTACCGCGTTGCACACTCTTGGCATTCTCTTGATGAGCTTCAAGAGGTAGTCACCTGAAATGGTTTTCACTTCACAGGTGTGCCCTGTCAGGTTTAATAAGTGGGATTTCTTGCCTTATAAATGGGGTTGGGACCATCAGTTGCGTTGAGGAGAAGTCAGTTGGATACACAGCTGATAGTCCTACTGAATAGACTGTTAGAATTTGTATTATGGCAAGAAAAAAGCAGCTGAGTAAAGAAAAACGAGTGGCCATCATTTACTTTAAGAAATGAAGGTCAGTCAGTCAGCCGAAAAATTGGGAAAACTTTGAAAGTAAGGGCTATTTGACCATGAAGGAGAGTGATGGGGTGCTGCGCCAGATGACCTGGCCTCCACAGTCACCGGACCTGAACCCAATCGAGATGGTTTGGGATGAGCTGGACCGCAGAGTGAAGGCAAAAGGGCCAACAAGTGCTAAGCATCTCTGGGAACTCCTTCAAGACTGTTGGAAGACCATTTCAGGTGACTACCTCTTGAAGCTCATCAAGAGAATGCCAAGAGTGTGCAAAGCAGTAATCAAAGCAAAAGGTGGCTACTTTGAAGAACCTTGAATATGACATATTTTCAGTTGTTTCACACTTGTTTGTTATGTATATAATTCCACATGTGTTAATTCATAGTTTTGATGCCTTCATAGTCATGATAATAAAGAAAACTCTTTGAATGAGAAGGTGTGTCCAAACTTTTGGTCTGTACTATACCTGACTTGTATAAATTTCTTCCCCTTGCGAATATATCTACAATTGACACAGCCTAGGCAGGGAAAACAACCCAGCCCAGGCTGTGCCAACATGGTCTGTCTCATAGTACCCTTGGAACCAATATCAGCCCTAACCAGCTGGTCCCGCAGGTTCCTAGACCATCGATAGGAAAACAACGGGGGATGTTTAAACTCGGGAATATTCCTACTGCAGGTACCCAATATATCCCAGTATTTCCTGATGATCTTATTAATGGAGGGACTTCATTGTACACAGAGACAAACAGGATTCTTTCTGGTTTCTGAGCAGTTCTCTGCTTGGACAGAATGTCATTCCTATCAAGGCTGCATACTCTGTCCCTGTGTTCAGACAGCAACCGATAGGGATAACCCCTGTCCCGGAACTTAGGCTAATCAGGAGTGCACGACTCGCTGGAGTGCCACATCTCCAGCATTGTAAATCTGCAAAAAAAGGGGGTTAGTCAGCACCTCCCAGTGCACAGGTGCACGCCGCCATGGCTATAATAAGCGTAGCAGTAGCACTATAATTTTGGGCATTATTGTACTTTATCTAATTTGCAGGGTGCTGCTGCATTGTCTCTTTTTTCCTCTAGGTCTTTGCCATGGCGGCGTGCACCTGCGCACTGGGAGGTGCTGACTAACCCCCTTTTTTTGTAGATTTACAATGCTGGAGATGTGGCACTCCAGCGAGTTGTGCACTCCTGATTAGCCTGTCTGCCCTATAGGCTGATTTTAATTAGTTTCAGTATAAAGCTGTAGCCTGCTCTCACTACATTCATTGGAAGCTGTCTGGCACAAGGAAAGGTATAGAGTGGGCTCGGCATACATGTTGGTACCTGCATCCCTTGTAATGGAGGCCATTATGGCACCAAAAATGGTGAAAAGCAGAGTGGATCCAGCATGCATGTGGATCCAACACTCCCTGAACTTTATGGCGGCTATTATGGCGCATAACAGGTAGTATTTAGTGTTAGGACCCGTCAAACAGAGATCACCTTGACGTACGGCAGACAGGCTCAGATGGTTTTGTACAAAATGCATTGGCCAAGCATCTCACTTTATAAATAAGTGTAGCATTTGCACTATAATTTTTGGCATTATTGCACTTTATCTGATTTGCAGGGTGCTGCTGCATTGTCTCTTGTTTTCCTCTAGGTCTTTGCTATGGCAGCGTGCACCTGCGCACTGGGAGGTGCTGACTAACCCCCTTTTTTTGCAGACACCAAAAACGCAGGCATAGAAAGAAAACCAGGAGAAGGCACTGTCCTTAAGGTCAATACATTGAAGTTTATTGAGTAGGAACTGGTGGTCTACAGCAGTCAGGGATCCAGATGAATGAATAGAGAGTGGTCACTGTTGCATTTGGCTGTCAGGAGGTCACTTTGTCACTTTGGATAGGATATAACTAACCAATTGTTGGAGGTCTGGCCAGTGGAACACCCACAAGATCCCGAGAAGGGGGGGGGGGTCCCACGTCCCTGTCATATGGGACTGCTGGAAATAGCAGAGTACAACACTGAGGTCTGGCCAGTGGAACACCCACAAGATCCCGAGAAGGGGGGGGGGGAGTCCCATGTCCCTGTCATATAAGAATGCTGGAAATAGCTGAGTACAACATTTAGGTATTTGCAGGCAGTTCCTAAGAGAATGAATGGATGGCTCAACCTGCTGCTCCATCAGGATGGGGACACCGGTCAGACCGCCAGCGATCACTTAGTTTTCCCCTATCCTGTGGATACTTGGCACAACCCCTATAAGTAGTGTTGAGCAAACTTGTGTTTCAAGTTCAGCTTACAAGGTTCCTGTTATCTAAGAATTCTGTTATGGATTCTGCTACCATGGACCATAACTTATGGTCTGTGGTAGCGGAATCCATAACAGAATTATTAGATAACCCGAACATTGTATGCTGAACTTGAAACACAAGTTCGCTCATCCCTACCTATAAGGACAGGAATTGCTAGGACAGGAATTGCTAGCTCTTGAGGAATTAAAGAAAAATGAAGATATTGTAATCAAACCTAGAGACAAAGGGGGAAATATAGTCATCCAGAATCAAGATGACTATATTGAGATGGTACAGAAATTACTTAGGGACAAAAATACTTATAAAATTCTCCCAAATGACCCCACAAAAGTATATATGGCGGAATTGAAAATTCTTCTGACGCTAGAGATAGGGATCTTATAACAAAGGATGAATTTCAATATCTTTTTAGGAAAGATCCTACAATTTCCACTTTTTACGCACTTCCAAAGGTGCATAAGGACAAAATACCAGTCCCAGGAAGGCCTATTGTATCTGGCAATGATAATTTAACTCAAGGTATCAGTGAGTATGTGGATCAGATTTTAAGACCTTTTGTCACCAGCCTCCCGTCTTATATTAGGGACACGAAAGACCTTCTCTTGAAAATTAATGATATGGTACTAACACCAAATACCATCCTGGCAAGCTTGGATGTTGAATCTTTATACAGTAACATACAACATGCACTAGGTATAAAAGCTACAAAAAAATTATTGAGCACTAAAAGCAGTAACTTTGCACAGCATAATCACTTAGTACTTTCTATGTTAGAATTTATTTTAGAGCACAATTATTTTATTTTTCAGGGTAAAATATGCCAACAAACAAATGGTATGGATACGTCATGTGCACCCACTTATGCAAACCTTTTTTTAGGGTGGTGGGAGGATAATTTAGTTTTTGCGGATGGGATGTCGTCATATACCTGCCACATCATTTTTTGGGGCAGGTATATTGACGACATACTCATCTCCTGGGATGGCGGTAAATCACTTTTTCACGAATTCACCCAAGCTCTTAATGATAATTGCATAGGAATGAAATTTACGTATGAGATTCAGGAGAGGGAAATAGTGTTCCTAGATTTAAAGATCAAAATTACAGAAGATGGACATCTGAATACCGAGATACATAGGAAACCGACCTCTACTAATAGCTATTTGCATTGCTCCAGTTGGCATCCTACACCTCTGAAGAGGGGTATACCCACTGGCTAATATTTGAGGGCTCGGCGGAACTGCTCAGATGAAGCCTCTTTCATGGGAGAAAGTGGACAACTACGGGAGAGATTCAAAAAGAGGGGGTATCCTATAGCCCCCATCAAAAGAGCCTTTAATAGGGCCAAGACCACTGATAGAGAGGACTTACTTAAAACAACTTCTATAAAAAAAGAATGAGATCATCAGATGCATTGGCACTTTTGACGGATACAACAAAGAAATTTGTCGTATTTTGGAAAAGTACTTGCACATTATCCAGACAGACAGAGATTTAAAATCAGTACTCACCCCAAATCCGAGTATCACTTATAGGAGAGGTCCTAATTTGAAGGACCAACTGGTCCACAGCCATCTGAAAGAAATAAAAACGGAAAATACATTATCAAGAGCCAAATATAGTGGGTCAACTCCACGCAGAGACTGTTCATTTTGTAAATATATCCCCCGTATTAAAAATTAATTAACCCTGGAGACAGGAAGGAATATAATATCAGAGAATTGATTACATGTAAAACCACAGGGGTTGTATATATAGCATCGTGTCCTTGCCCTATGGTATATGTTGGCAAGACCACACAGGAGCTAAGACGCCGTATCTCGGGCCACCTGAGCTCTATTGAGACGGGAAAAGACACCCCAATCGCAAGACATATCAAATATGTACATAAGAATAAAACATCAGTCTTGCGTTTTTGGGGTATCGAAAAATTAAATCTAGGCCCTAGAGGTGGCAACCTAGATAGGAAACTCCTGCAGTGTGAAGCACGGTGGATAGACAGACTGAACACAATGAGCCCCAATGGTCTCAATGAAGACTTCTCCTTTACAACATTTATATGAATAGAGTTGGAGACACACCATCCTCAATGCTGTAAATATGCCATGTGTATATACGAATGCATTTAAATTATATGAAATTATTTAGCTCTCCTTTTTCAGTAATAAATAATATATTTTTGAATAATAATAGGTAATTAACACATCAAAATATAGAAGTTGAGAACCAATAAGGCAGAAATATCCGTGAGTATATGACAGATGTATAGTACAGACAATCCCAATTGGGTCATAAAACCTATGCAGCAATGACATAGGAATAGTGACACCTATTATTTACAGGAATTTTAAGTTATGAGGTTTTTTTCAGTAGTATATAGGACAATGGCTAAATCTTTACAAAGTTTCCTTCCAGTCTGGGCTGGACCGATAAATAGGACTAATAACATGGGACATCTATAATTTTATGTAAAATATCTGCCACTAAAATCAGTCCTTAAATATCTATTGAAACCCTCAAAGGAGTAAAGATCTACTTTGGGCTCAGGTTCACCTATGTACTTGATCTAGGAGGGGGTATAAATGTGCCCCAGTGTATATCAGTATCGAGCGGACACCCTGAATCCAAGTTTAATGTATACCTGTAATAGTACCTTGTTCCAAATAATCTAAGTCCCGACGCATGCGCAAAGAGCGTCTTTGAGCTCCACTTTTAAAGTTCTGACGCATGCCCAGTGGGAATCGGGAACCAGACAAGCCGATGTCTAAGCATAAGCGCAGGCGCATAGGGCCCCCTTGGAATTGACCTCTACTAGGTGACATCATAACGGAGAGACGGAGCGGTGATTGGCCCGAGTGACGCCGACAACACGAGTGTTTAGATCCTGATTGGGTAAGATGGTTTGATGACCCGTCCCAGGATTATAAAGCATATCGCATAGCAAACACTCGTGTTGCCTGTAGCTCCATTCCCCTGAAGACGCCGCCGTGTGCGGTGAAGCATGTCGGGGGAGCTGCGTCGTATTACATTTTAAGAATATGTTAGGGATAGTTGATCTGTAGCACTGTGACCTGCAGACGCAGCGCGCTTCAGATCATATTACAAGGGTAGTATAGATATAGCTGGCTGAGCTGACAGTGAATAGATTGCTATACTATTCCAGCAGGATTATTTATTTAAATATTGATTGACATAGCGCAAAAGCTGATCAGCCAATATATCGTGCGAATGATAGTTTACAGTCTGGTGAGAGATAACACCAGCTGATAATCTAAAGTGAAACAAGTTTTAGAAGATACATTATATCAAATTGAATAAACATCATTCACAAAAGGATACAACTCTCATATAGCTAGTACATAGTGACACTGTCACAAAAATCTACCTCTTGTACTCTATTCCCCTCCATATATATTTTTAAAGCACTCTCAACAGTCTTTTTTTCTTTTTTGTGTATTGTGTATGTGAATAAATAATACAAGTTATGTTTTAAACATAGACCAGAAACAGGAATTATTAGTCCTATGACTATTGGATTATAACCAGATACTACCTCTACTCTATTTTTGAATCCACTCTTGGTTTTGGCTGCAATGATTGCATGAATGTATTTACTGATTGATCAGTTCAGTAGAAAGTAGCAGTGTCCAAAGCAACCACAAAAGGATACTGTTGCTGCAATAAACCTAACAGAAATTATTAAGAGCAGAAAACGACCAGAGTAGAGAACAGCCACAAAGGCACAACTATAACCAAGAGAAATAGTCAGGAAAGGACCACAGAAATGCATGTATAATCCAGAAGTAATCTTATAAGAGAAGCAGCTACAAAGGGCACGGCTAACTATCGCAATAAATAAATCAATCAATACCGGAAATAACCACAAGAGGGCAATGCTGTCTAAGAGCTTTGTAAAGATCTCACTAGGGTGAGCTATAAGCAATGCATTTTGGGATTTGTAGTCCTGGCGTCCAAAGCGATACTAAAAGTAGCAAGATACACACTGCAGAGGTTGTGTGGAACGCATAAACCGGAAGTGCTTGATCGGTGGAAGCTGTGGTTCCCGGGTTAGGCAGCTGGAGACTTGGAATGAAAATACGCGTTACTGCTGTTGTCACTGAGCCCGCTTGCGTCATTATGTGAAGTAGGGTCACGTGACTGGTTATTTGTAATTAGGTGCGAAGTAGTTCTGGAGGATGTCCTTCAGTAATATTTTATTAACCCCTTCACCCCTCCCCTTTAAATACATTTCATATATGGTTATGTTCTAGGTATAGATGTGACTCCAGGAGACTGAAGAAATGGCTGGGCAGTAAAGGAGTTCTGTAACTTCAGGTATCAGAAGTCTTCTCATCCTTATTATGGGTTCTCAGGTCCAGTCTTAGAAGTGTGACACCATCTATGGATTCTCCTCCTAACTCGCCAAGAATGGACAAGGAGGTCCCGAGGCCCATGATGGGCAGAATTCTAAACTTATCCTTGAAGATCATCTACCTGCTGACTGGAGAGGTGAGGGATTCTGGGAGGTATGTCACATGTCCTCCCTCCTACCTCTAGGACAGTGATGGCGAACCTATGGCACGGGTGCCAGAGGCGCCACTCAGAGCCCTCTCTGTGGGCATCGGCACCCTGGAAAAACTCTATGGTGTACCAACATGCCTTAGACTTTTCCTGCCATTCATCAGTGCAGGGCGCACTATGAACAGTACAGGCAGCGCACTGAATGCAGGCAGGCGATTATAGCTAAATGATAAAGTACATGGAAGATAAACTATATTGGACTGTAGTATTCAGGTTAGATTTCTGTGTTGGCACTTTGCGATAAATAAAAAGGGGTTTTGGGTTGCAGTTTGGGCACTCGGTCTCTAAAAGGTTAACCATCACTGCTCTAGGATATGACTGGAGAGGTGAGAGATTCTGGGAGTTATGTAACGTGTCCTCCCTCTTACCTCTATCTAGGATATGAACGGAGAAGTAAGGGATTCTGGGAATTATGTCACATGATCTCCCATTTACCTCTAAGGTATAATTGGGGAGGTGAGGCAGACCACGCAGCAGCTATGGGGGCCGCAGTGAACCAAAGGCCCTGCCCCCTAATTACACTCATTACTGTCCAGCTCCAGTAAAGTATCCCTATTATCAGTGGAGAAAACTAAAGGACCTGTGATGATGTAATTACAGGTCCTGTACATCTAGTAAAGGAACTGCACAAAGAATGATGTAGTTCCCAGGTTAGATCGGAGCATCTGCCAGGACATGTCATGACATCATCATAGGCCCTGTACATCTAGTAAGGGAACTGCACAGAGCATCATCACAGGTCCTTCAACCCCCAACAGCATGGAGAAAACCCTCAGGATGATCTAGCATAGAGACTAGAGTAGAGTGGTATAAGGAGGTCCTCCTCCTTTCTCTTCATCCCCCCACCTTTCCCTATTTTTACTCATATCTCACATATATACTGCTGCAGACATTTGAAACCAATATTACCTTGTGTACCTCACACCATAATGTATAACTGACCACATATATATATACACATTGCACTATTATACCTTGTACTTCTCACATCAGACAATCCAGACACAGTTACCACTAGGGAATAAACGCTTAGGCCTCATTAACAAATACGTGGATTTTCACGGACCACGGTCCGTGAAAACCCGTCCTGCTGAGTTCATGGCGTCATTGGTTGATATGATGCTGTGCGCTTTGTGCCGCCGACGCTGTACAGTAATACACTCATATGATCTATACAAGTGTATTACTGTAAAGCATCAGGAAGCGCACGGTGTCTTAGCAACCTATGACACTGTGCGCTCCTGCACTCAGCAGGACGGGTTTTCACAGACCGTGGTCCGTGAAAATCCACGTATTGTGAATGTGGCCTTAGGGCAGAGTTTATCATCCCCTCTGCACTTGCCACTTTCCAAAGCAGCGAGCGGTGAGGTGCTGGAGTAGGCAGTCCATTAAATGCATTATAATCTAGGCCAAGGAGCTGGCGTAGATTATAGCGGAGATCTACACCAGCTCCCTTCCTGGTGTACATCTACTCTTTGTTGCATGGACCTGCACAGATGCGGCACAAGTAATTGAGCTGCATCTAATGCAAGCAGGGAGAGATTAACGTCCCCTTAACCCCTAGAGGACATACAAGTACATGTAATGTATGTGGTCGGTAAATGACTCCGTCTTGAACTGGTTAAACCGTTTCATTATATTTTGTTGGGCTTGTAGGGATTTTTTGACAGTCATAATATGAAGCCATTACAGTGTGCCAGTGAAAATGACTTTTTCATGTGTGTGTATATTCATGGTATATTGTGTGTGGTTTTATCATTACACAGGATTATGGACCCCAGAGGAAGTCTTGGGAGGAATTTGCAGATAGTGGTCATTCCTGTGCAGCACGTAGACTAAGAAGCTCTTGGAGTCCCGTTAATGAGCTTAAGATCTTGAAACCTCGCCAACATGATCACTGAGTTGCTAACTGGAGAGGTGAGCAATGCTGGGACATTATACAGTAATGCTCTGAAGGTATCTGGATAATAAATGGATTATTGTGTGTCAGGTGTCTGTAAGGTGGCACAGTGTTGCTGTGTATTTCTCCATGGATGAGTGGGAGTATTTAGAAGGACACAAGGATCTATACAAGGATATCATGGAGAATCACCAGACAATTACATTACTTGGTAAGTGGACACCTCATCATTCTTCGTGTACGCTATTCCACAAGATAGCACGCATGCTGACTTATCCATCTCTAGTAGTAGTCCTAGTATTGGTTGCACATGTAGCCTGTCTGAAAAGCTAAGTTTGAATATACAGTTAGAGAAAAGTCTTATACTGGATTGTGTGGAGGCACAGATCTGGAGAAGGGTACAAAAAGGTTTGCTCCACTGAAAGTCCTCAAGAGCACAGTGGCCTCCATAATTCTTAAATGGAAGAAGTTAGCTAAAACCAGGACTCTTCCTAGAGCTGGCCACCCCGCCTAACTAAGTAATTGGGAGAGAAAGGCCTTAGTAAGACAGGTGACCATGAACCAAATGGGCATTCTGGCTGAGCTTCAAAGATCCTGTGTGGAGATGGAAGAAACTTCCAAAAGGCCAATCATCACTGCAGCTCTCCAATAATCTGGTCTTTATGGCAGAATGGCTAGAAAGAAGATTGTCCTCAGTAAAAGACACATGCCGGGCTTGAGTTTGCAAAAAGCACCTAAAAGATTCTCTGGTCTCATGAAACCTGAGACTGTGAGAAACAAGATTCTCTGGTCGCATGAAACCAAAATTTAACTTTCTGGCCTCAATTCTTAGTGGCATGTCTGGAGGAAAGTAGGCAACGCTCTTCACCTGCCCGATATCATTTGTACAGTGAATCATGGTGGTGGCAGCATCATGCTGTGGGGCTATTTTCAGTGGCTGGGGCAGGGAGACTGGTCAGAGTTGGAGGTAAAGCTGAATGCAGAAAAGTACAGCGATATTAATGAAACCCTGATCCAGTGTGCTCGGACCTCAAAATCGGCCCAAAGGTTCACCTGCCAACAATCACTCTAAGCACACAGCCAAGACAACACAGAAAATTGTTAGACCCCCAAACAATTAGATAATATAGTTAACAAAAGCGTGAATTTTGTTTTTAAAAACTGTAGCACGTGTACATTATGCAGTGTAAATGTGAGACTGAACAGCTCAGAGAGAGATTTTAAAGTAATGCTTCCCGGTTTATGGGAAGATGCATTGGGCATGATGGGAGCAGCTTAACAGGACGTTTAGCGCTGACAAAGATCAAGTGAATGAGAGCTGAGCTTCTGTCTACCTTCTGCTTCCAGATCTGTCCACTTTTTAGTGTCGGGCACTGGTGGCTGCACAATACAACTGACTGGTGCGGGTTTCTGATGGTTATCTAAAGAATAGCTAATCAATATCTACAGACTGGAAGACTCCTTTAACCACCGAAATCCTGCATCTGTAAAGGAATATCTACTTGACCTTATAAGTAACACCAAACCTGGCTCTTTACATATAGTTTCAGGCCACTGTAAATGTAATAACTATTTTATTTATTTTCATTTAGGATGTGGCAACACGGTGACTTTGGCACAACACGTCACATAGCCAGAGATCACACTGTAACGCTCCCCACTTTGCAACTAATGAAAATGAATGGGGTTGTATTACAACCCTCAAATTGCCACAACAGGACATCACAAGAAATCCTGCTGCGTCTTTAACATTAAGAGAAGGGAGGAGAACCACCAAAAGCTAGGTGAAGAACTTACACTCTGCTGAAGCAAATCATAGAACATTTTTATTGAACAATTTGGAAATTTTCCTAATTTTGCATTCAGAAAACAGGTGAATAATAAAAAATAATCAGTACAGAGGTTTCCATAGCTTTATAATAATGATGATGATGATACTTAATATTATTATCACTTGTAAATTGCCTACAATCAATCATCCATAAATATTTTGGTGATCTGCATGCATGGAAGTAAATCCACCTGTTCTAAGGTGTCAGGCTATGTTCATAGGTGTGGTTTGGTGCTGAAAAAACACATCTTCCATGGATTTGGGCCACTAATAAACCTGCATGAAATCCCCCAGATTCATCACATACAGTATAATGGTGTGGCTATACCACCGAGTACTACATTGGGAGCGATCCGGGGCATTATCTAGGCTTGTCTTCTGTAACATCATGTGATGTGCTTTTGGAGTGGAGCAATGCAACGAGCATCAGGGCGATCAGAAGGATGCACATGATAAGTAAGTTGCATAGTATAGGTAAGCCCTTACCTTTCCTATCATTTAAGGTTTACCTAAGTCAATCTAAGAGGCACTTTTACAACAGCATCATTAAGTTGATACTTTTTCCCATAAAATGATTTATTGACTGATATCTGCTCTGTTCTACCCCTGGAGGCCTGGATAAAGCAGGAAGGAACACTATACACATCTAAGGATCTGTAAGTAGCTCCCCTGCCAAATCTGTTCTATTCCTGGACTCTATATTTGTCTGTCCATTAATTCCCAATCATTGCACACATACAATAAAGACCATGCTGAATGCTGGGAGTACTTCCAATATAGCATTCCCAGGGAAGTATTTATGTCCATTAGGGCTGAAACGATTCATCGATGTAATCGAGGCAAAAAATCCTCGATGCAGTTTTTCTGCATCAAGGATTCGTTTAAATCACATAACCACGGAGCGTGAGTGAACTGAAGCTTCTCACTCACCGCTCCGTGGTCTCCCGTCGGCACCGCGATGCAGGACCTTGTGTTCACACATCGTCAGCGCGCTGGCTGACGCTGTGTGAAACATGAGGTCCTCAGTGCATGCTGGGATGAAGAACCGTCTCCTGCGGACTCCATGTGTCGCGCACTCTGCACTGAAAGGTAAGTATAAAGTTAGCAGAGGAGGGGGGGCACCTGTAATTTGTCATGGGGAAATGGGGGCACCTGTGATTTGGCATGGGCTGGGGGAAATGGGGGCACCTGTGATTTGGCATGGGGAAATGGGGCATCTGTGATTTGGCATGTATAAAGTTATTGGCGGGGTGGGCACCTGTGATTTGGCATCTATAACATTGAAGTGGCTGATCTGTTGTAGTGGGGGACATAGTGGATGTCATAGGAGGGACTGGGGAAGGGGGACATCATGGCAGTCTAGATGGCATGGAGGGGCTGATGGAAGTGCCATCATGGTGGCACCGGGGGACATGGCATGGAGGGGCTACTGATCTTATGGCACTGGGGGACATGGTGGATCGTATAGGAGGCACTGGGGAAGGGGGACATCCTGGCAATCTGGATGGAGGAGCTGATGGCAGTGCCATCATGGGGGTACTGGGGAACATGGCATGGAGGGGCTGCTGATCTGATGGCACTGGGGGACATGGTGGATTGTATAGGAGGCACTGGGGAAGGGGGACATCCTTGCAATCTGGATGGAGGGGCTGATGGCAGTGCCATCATGGGGGCACTGGGGGACATGGCATGGAGGGGCTGCTGATCTGATGGCACAGGAGGCACTGGTAAAGGGGGACATTTTTATAAAGCAATACGTTATTTTAAGAAGTTTTTTCTTATTAGATTATTCGATTTATCGTAAAAATGAATCAATAGAATACTCAATTACTTAAATAATCGTTTACTGCAGCCCTATTGTCCATGTATTTTTTTTCTGCAGCATGTGATTCCTGTGCATAATGTTATAAAGTAGTTTACTCCACCAGTTCCCTCACCCGGACACATCTGTACTTGACCTAAGCCAAAAGCTAAAGGGGTTTTCCAACCTAACACTTGTGATATCAACATCTGTTCAAGACCCTGGTAAGGGCTCATGCACACAAGCATGTGCAGTGCATTGGGGACTGCAAATTGCGCTCCCCAATGCACGACACCGTTCATGTGGCCTGCGCTGGTGGATGCAGACCCATTCAAATTGAAGCTCCATATTGCTTCTTTGACCTTCCGCTCTATATCTTCCGGATTGTGGACCCATTCAATGTGGCTGCTAGATAAGTGGCTGCATACCCACAGTCGCTGCCATTTAAAGTGTATTCTGTTTTGGCATCCATAGGTGTCGCAGCAGTCAGTCCCTACCAAACATACTCTTATGGTATATGTAGATTAAAGTGTTTTTTGTGTAAATGTCTCAAACATGCAGAATGATATTCCCACTTGTTGAGCATTTGGGCAAGAACTGGTCATTGTAAGGTGAAAATGATGTTCAAGTAATCTTTCTGACATGCTGGATTATTTCCATGCAATAATCATCTTCGTCTTTTCCTTTTGTCATAGAAGAAGGAAGTATTTTGTTTACCATTGAGGACGGGCAGATGTTTTACTGACAGTCATTGTCTGTACGACATCTCTCTGTCTGTGGCCAACCAGAGATTTAGAGAGGTAAGTATGGTTTTGTTTTTATAGTGTGGTCTACTGTGGCACTATTTAACATCTGCCACATATTACAATTTGTCTCCTCCCCCAATCTCCTCTACTAAAATGCCTCTCTGAAGCCTTTTCCACACTTCAGTCAGTACTGATATTCATTAAGCACCGTGTTTTTCTGTTTTTCTCTCTTAACAGATATCACTGAAACTGAAGAAATACCTGAACGTTCCCACAACACTGTTCCTTTCTCAGAATTTTTGACTGATGATGATAGAAATGTTCAGACTGCACAATGCAGAACGGATGAAGCAGCCATGATCAAGAGTCTCGAAAATGTTATAGAAGATCCAGCTTCTTGTGAAGAAAGTTGCATTACCAATTTTAACATGTACACCCCCACACATCACTTAGAGAAATATCCATCTCACCACACTAAGGATACATTGTTTCCAGGTGAACAAGTAATTCTCATGAACGCTAACATTTCTTCCCCCACACATCATATACCACAAGACGCATCTATTAATATTAAGGAGGAATCCCTCTCATGTGATGTTGAAACTTTCTCAGACAGCGATGCCTACTCACCCATTGACCATATACAGTATTCACCTTCTGGTAAAAAGAAGACTATGCCTTGTGTGAATATGCTTGTATTCCGGCAAGCAAGCCACAAACTGTGACTAAACCCCAAGAGTGTTCTGAATGTCACATGTGTTTTACAAGTATGATAGGATTTTTAGAACATCAGTTAATTCACACAAAGGAAAAATCCTATATTTGCCCAGAATGCAAGAAATCGTTTGCCAATGATTCAGAATTTATTTTACATTTGAGGTTTCACCAAGGAGACAAGAAGTTTGCATGTGCCGAATGTGGGAAGAGTTTCAAGAGAAGGACACATCTTTCCATGCATGAGAAGATCCACACAGGAGAGAAACCATACTCGTGCAAAGAATGTGGCAAATGTTTTATTCGACACTCTTATTTCATCATCCACCAAAGAATCCACACTGGAGAGAAGCCATATTCTTGTTCAGAATGTCATAAGTGTTTTACCAGCAAACCAGAACTGGTGAGCCACCAGAGGATCCATACAGGAGAAAAGCCATTTCTCTGCACTGAATGTGGGAAATGCTTTAATAGCAACAAAAGTTTGTATCGGCACCGAATGAGTCACACAGGGGAAAGGCCGTTTCCTTGCGCTCAATGTGGGAAAAGTTTCACCAGCAGGAGGAACCTTAATACACACTTAAGAAGCCACACAGGGGAAAAGCCATTCTCTTGTGACCAGTGTGGAAAGTTTTTTACCTGTAAAAGAAATCTCCAGGCTCATCAGAGACTCCACACAGGAGAAAAACCATTCTGTTGTGCTGCCTGCAGGATGAGGTTTACCAATAAACCACAACTTGTGCGTCATCAACAAGCTCATATACATCATACTACAAGTGTTTTTAAAGAAGAAATTTTTATGACAGTGGTGGATGATCAGTAAGTCAGCACACAACAAGCTTAAAAGTAATACATTGCACATGGTCATACTGTCTGTCGCCTCTTGGATTTGATATGAAGTACAAACTTCATTTTGTTGTCCTAAACTAATTGAAGATGTTTTATCTCATTGAATGTTACCTTCTGCAAGGCAATGTTGAGTTATAGAATAAACTGTGCAACAGGTTCATCTGCAGAGATAAAGACTGAGCTTTGCATGGCAGTTTAATGTTGATCGACAATAATACTCCGTTAGGGCTTATGCACACGACGGTGATTGGCCTGGCAGTCTGTGTGTCTGACGGATCTCCCGGGTCTACCATGGCTCCCCTGAACTGAACTGATCGCATCATAAAACACTAAGATACAGCCAGTTCAGTGCAGGGGAGCCGCAGTCGGCCTGGGAGATCTGGCGGACACACAGACCGCACTTCCCGGCCCAATCACAGTCGTGTGCATGAGCCATTAAAAACAGAAAAGGTCATTGTAGAGTAACTCTGACATTTGTGTAACTTTACATTGAAAACATCACTGCCTGTAGTTTTTACAACATTAAATCAAATGTGTTTTTAATAAAGGCATTTCCAGCCGTTTACATTCTTTATAAATGGCTTCCTATGGTAAAAAATAATATCTTACCGATCCTCCATTGCTTCTGTTCTTTTGCCGTATGGCACTTGGGTGGCCTCTGGTTATCTCAGCATGCAGAAAGGGCTGTTTAGCTCATTGCTGGCTGAGGTTGGTGACCATTGGGGGAACCTTGTAGTATTGTAACAATAGGGACTGGTAAGGTGATATTGGCAGATTTTATTATTTTACTAAATCGAGAACTTAAAAAAAACAAAAAACTATCTGACAGTGTCATTAACCGCTGCTTAGGTAATACCTATTTTTATTTATGGCCTCATCTGAAATTATTGCATTTTTGCTTTAAGGAGTAACTCCAGTCAAAGAAAAAACGTATAAAGAACATCCTTGGTGAATCTGCAGTCTTAAAGGGCTTCTGTCAGCCCACTAAACAGTTTTTGTTTTGGTTAATAATAATCCCTACACTGCGAGCTTTGCATACATAAGCTAAATATTCATTTTGGTTCAGTAGAATTTGATAAAAAGCTATTTTTATAATATGTAAATTACCTTGCTACCAGCAAGTAGGGCGGCTACTTGCTGGTAGCAGCCGCATCCTCCGATCCTAATGACGCCCCCTCCGCATTGTGATTGACAGGGCCAGGGAACGGAATCGTTCTCTGCTGGCCCTGTTTGAATTCCAAATCTCGCGCCTGCGCCGTACCTGTCTTTAATCGGCGCAGGCGCACTGAGAGGCGGCCGCTCTCTCGGCCACTCCATCCTCAATGCGCCTGCGCCGGGTGTAGATGTGACGTCATCGGCGCAGGCGCATTGAGGTGCTAAGTCTGCCTTTTCCAAAGCACATTTCGGGCAGGCAGTAAGGAAATTCACATCCCCTGGTCTCCTGGGAAATGTGAAGGCATAGATGGCCGAATGGATTAATCGCAAGTGAGACTCTCGCCACACCTCGCATGGAACAGCCCTGCACACTCTAAGCCACCCCTGCAGAATTTTGTCAGGTGCGACTGATATTCAGCGTCTTCTCCCACCTTTTAAAAAGGACCTGTGCCGAGGACTTATTACCTGATTCACGCAGCACTCTATAGATATGCGAAATGGAAAGTCTATTCTTGCTAGCTCCTAAGGAGAAGATCAAAGAAAACCGGGGGGCCTTTCTTGTCAGGATGTGGTGTTAGGCAGTGATTCTTTGAGGATTCGGGTCAGGCGGTCTAAGACGGACCAGTTTGGCAGGGGTGCCTGGATTCCTCTGTATCCGGTGGCGGGTATTTCTTGCCCTGTCAGGCTGGTGGGTAGCTATAGTTCGGTTCGCCCGGAGAGTAGTAATTTCTTTGCGCATGCGGATGGTTCTCCCTTGACCAAATTCCAGTTCACCAGGGTTTTGCGATCTTGTTTGGAGTTGGTTGGTGTGAATCCCAGGGAATTCGGTACTCATTCGTTCCGCATTGGGTCAGCTACGGAAGTGGCCAGGGCAGGTTTACCCGAATCGGAGGTTATGAGGATTGGCAGGTGGAAGTCCGCTTGCTTTGCTAGGTATATAAGACCGGACCTTCTGTTATGAAGACATTTAAAAAAAAAATATATATATATATTTATTGATGTATACTGTACTTGTACAATGTTTTGTTGATGTAGCTGTTTTATTTGCAGGAGTCTCTTGGTTTTATATGGCGTTTGCTTGGTGCTAACTCTATTTTCTTGCAGGTCCTGGGCGTCCCGCCGTGTGGATTATTGGCCATTCGTATGTGTTCTGGGCGGCCCAGAGAGCTGATTGCCGGCCCGGTGGGAGATCCCTCGGCTTCCGTGAGGTGGATGTATCCTGGAGAGGAATCCGTGGTTTGCGATGGGCTCAGCTCCTGTCCCAAGTGGTCGACATTGGTTTGCAGCCAGTGGCCTGGTTATTCTGGTTTTACATGCAGGGGGAAACGATATAGGTTCTGTGCCCCTGGTGGAATTGTTGGCCCTCATTTGGTCCGATTTGGAGCGTTTCCCTTCCTTTTTTCGTGAAGTGGTCCTGGTATGGTCCGAGGTTGTCTCTCGTGTTGTATGGCAGGGTGGGGAGGCGGTCGAGCGATGTAGGAGGACGATTAATGCCCGTATCCTGTTTTGTTAGGTCCCGGGGTGGTGGTGGTCAGACACCGGCAGCTTGAAGGCGATAATCGCTCATTAATGAGACCCGATGGGGTGCATCTGACAGATATCGGTTTGGATATTTTCCTTTCAGGTCTTCAGGATGGGGTGGAGCAGGCCATGTTTTTGTTGGGTGGTGGTCGGAGCCCCGTTTGAGGGTGGTTCTCCTCCGTGGCGGCAAGTTATTACATCTTAAAGGTGTTGGAGAAAAATGGGCGGATCCGCCCGCTGGGAGACCAGCGGCTGGCAGAGAGCACGGTTCAAGGTTATGGTTTTTGCCATTTGAATAAAGCTGTGGCCGATTACCACCCAACAAAATAAAGGGTTAAAAGTTGAAGGTTTAGATGGGGTTGGTATGCGGGGCCAGAGGTAGGGTTGGAGTTACCCCCTCCCCATTCCTGATGGTACCAACAGTCTGGTGGCCACCCGACGGCTTAGGGAGGGTGGGCAGGGACTCGTGGTCCCCCCTTCCCTTTTCTTATCCCCCTTTTGTATTATTTCCCCCCTGGCACCTGTTTTGATTGGGCAGTTGGAGGTTAATTTAGTGATCGGTTAGGAGAGGAGGCGGGCGTCTAGGAGGGCTTATATGCCACTGTCCCACCTCTCTCTTCCTTTTGAGTGGAATCGCTTTGTCCCTCCCTCCCTTGTGAGTTGGTAGTGTGGTGCCTCTTTCGAGTGGTGTTATACGTGGTTCCTGGAAGCGGTTATATGGGCGGAGTGCCTCGTTGGAATTTCTAAAGTCACAGCTGGCGGCAAGTTATTACATCTTAAAGGTGTTGGAGAAAAATGGGCGGATCCGCCCGCTGGGAGACCAGCGGCTGGCGGAAAGCACGGTTCAAGGTTATGGTTTTTGCCGTTTGAATAAAGCTGTGGCGATTACCACCCAACAAAATAAAGGGTTAAAAGTCTAACGGTGTCAGTGTTATTGAAGGTTTAGATGGAGTTGGTATGTGGGGCCAGAGGTAGGGTTGGAGTTACCCCCTCCCCATTCCTGATGGTGCCAACAGTCAGACGTCCGTATGTGTTTTGCGGATCCGATTCATGTATCCGTGGATCCGTAAAAATCATATTGACGTCTGAATGGAGCCTTACAGGGGGGTGATCAATGACAGGGGGGGTGATCAATGACAGGGGGGTGATCAGGGAGTCTATAGGGTGATCACCCCCCTGTCGTTGATCACCCCCTGTAAGGCTCCAGTCAGACGTCCGTATGTGTTTTGCGGATCCGATTCATGTATCCGTGGATCCGTAAAAATCATACGGATGTCTGAATGGAGCCTTACAGGGGGGTGATCAATGACAGGGGGGTGATCAGGGGTTCATAAGGGGTTAATAAGTGACGGGGGGGGGTAGTGTAGTGTAGTGGTGTTTGGTGCTACTCTACACAGCTACCTGTGTCCTCTGGTGGTCGATCCAAACAAAAGGGACCACCAGAGGACCAGGTAGAAGGTATATTAGATGCTGTTATCAAAACAGCGTCTAATATACCTGTTAGGGGTTAAAAAATCGCATCTCCAGCCTGCCAGCGAACGATCGCCGCTGGCAGGCTGGAGATCCACTCGCTTACCTTCCGATCCTGTGAACGCGCGCGCCTGTGTGCGTTCACAGGAAATCTCGGCTCACGCGAGATGACGCGTATATATATCACTCTGCGCAGAGCTGCCGCCTCCGGACCGCGATCCTGCGTTAGGCGGTCCGGAGGCGGTTAACAGTAAACGCCTCTTTAACAGTGACCTCCACAGTGCCTTCTCCGTTAACAGTGATGTCTACAGTGCCCGCCCCTTAACAATTACCTCCATAGTACCCGCCCCTTTAACAGTGATCTTAATAGTGGCCACCCCTTTAGCAGTGATCTTCACAGTGCCCGCCCCTTTAACAGTGACTTCCACAGTGCAAGCCCCTTAAACAGATACCTACACAGTGCCCGACCCTTTAACAGTGACCTCCACAGTGCCCAACCCTTTAACAGTGACCTCCACAATGCTCGCCCCTTTAACAGTGACCTCCACAGTGTCTGCCCCTTTAACAAATACCTCCAAGGTGACCACCCCTTTAACACTGACCTTCTAGTGGCCGTCTTTTTAACAGTGACCTTCACAGTGCCCGCCCTTTAACAATGAAACTCCATAGTGGCCGCCCCTTTACAATGACCTCCACCAGTGCCCACCCCTTTAACATGACCTTCATGTGGCTGCCCATTTAACAGTGAACTTACAGTGCCCATCCCCTTTAACTGTGACTTCTACAGTGCCTGCCCCTTTAACAGTGACTACTTCCACATTGCCTGCCCCTTTAACAGTGACCTCCACAGTGCCCGCCCCTTTAACATTGACGACACCTTTAACAGTGTCATTCATAGTGACTACCTCTTTAACAGTGACCTCCACAGTACCCCGCCCAGTGACCGCCCCTTTAACAGTGACTTTCACAATGACTGCCCTTTTAACAGTGACTTTCACAGTGACTGCCCCTTTAACAATAACAGCCCCTTTAACAGTGACTTTCACAGTGCCCGCCCCTTTAAACAGTCGACTTTCACAGTGCCCGCCCCTTTAACAGGGACCCTTCATAGCACCCGTCCCTTTAAAAGTGACTTTCACAGTAACCTGCCCTTTATCAGTGACTTTCACAGTGACTGCCCCTTTAACCTGTTCCGGACATAGGTCGTACAGGTACGCCCTGATGTCCCGGTACTTAAGGACACAGGGCGTACCTGTACGTCCTATGCATTTCCGATCAACGCCGATCATTGAGCAGGCACCTGGGGACACAAGCGACAACTATCATTGAGCAGGCACCTGGGGACACAAAGCGACAACTTTTTGGGTGGGCGCAGCATGTTATAAAAAAAATTGTGTGCGTACGCTGACTGTGGCCGACACTCTTAGCGTCCGGCCACTGTTAACACATCGCACACCCCACCGCTGATTAACTTCGGACAGTTGATCAGCTATTTAGATTTTTTTTCAAATTTTTTGCCCTTTATTTGTTTTTGTTTTTATTGTCTGTTAGGTTTAGGGTAAGTTCGCGAACACCCTTGCCCCCTCACACATGCACATCAAATAAAGTTTATCACGCACGCACACCACACGCACACACTCCCCTATGGCAAGCCAGATGTTCTCGGCCGATGAGGCATACGCCCAGCTTGCCTCCGAGCCCAAGAGCCCCAGTGAGGACGAGGATGACCCCACTTTCCTTTTGTCATCCGCATCCTCCTCATCATCTAGCGATGATGATTAGCCCCCAAAGCGGCAGAGATGCCACCAGGCGGAGCAAGGGGACCGCCATGCTAGTGACCCTGTGGCCCACACTAGTACGAGCAGCTCTAGGGCTCATACTAGTTTTCTGGCCCACCGTAGTTAAGTCCACTGGAGCCCCCTGCCGGTGAACTTGCATGGTATACCCCAGAGCGTTTTGAGCCCGTGATTCCTGATTTTGTAGGCCAACCAGGAATCCAGATTTCCACAGTGGGCTTCATTGAATACTACTACTTTAGTCTTTTTTTTCTGTGACAACTTTGTAAATCTAATGGTGGCGCAAACAAACCTGTACGCCCAACAGTTTGTTGCTCAAACACCCGGGCTCCTTTAGGCTAGGTACGGTGGCTGGACTACGGTCAGTGCAGCCGAGACGAGGACATTTTGGGGCTGGTGTTGCACATGGGTCTAGTCAAGAAACCTAGTGTCAGGCATTACTGGAGTGGGTACGTCCTCACCAGACCCCACTTTACAGTATGGCCATGACACGCTCCCGGTTTGAGGCTACCCGGAAATTCCTGCATTATCAGATAGTGCAGCATGTCCCCCCCAAGGTGATCCTGCCTATGGACTGCCTGTACAAATCAGGCAGGTCATCGATCACTTTGGGGCCAAATTTGTACAGGCCTATGTACCTGGAAGGGAGGGTCGCGGTTGATGAGTCTCTCATTGCTTTCAAGGGGAGACTCCTTTTCCGCCAGTATGTTCCCTCTAAGCGGGTGAGTTATGGTGTGAAGCCTGTACAAACTTTGTGAGAATACCTCAGGGTACACTTACAATTGTCGTGTGTACGAGGGGCGAGATTCCGTATTGAACCCCCAGAATGTCCCCCCACTCTAGGTGTTAGCAGCAAACTTGTGTGGGACCTTATGCACCCACAAGCTAGATAAGGGTTACCACCTGTACGCGGATAACTTTATACTAGTATGCCTTGTTCCAGTCCATCGCCGCCAGATCACGTCCGCTTGTGGGACCGTGTGGAAAATCAGCGCGACCTCCCTAACCACCCCTCTCCATGGTACCTATCCCCAGTGGAAACCTTGTGCTGGTCAGATATAAGGACAAGAGGGATGTCCTTGTACTGTCTACAATTTCACGGTAATGGCATCACCCCCTGTCCCTGTGCGAGGTACTGCGGCAATGGTCCTCAAGCCCGATTGTATCGTCGAGTACAATCGGTATATGGGAGGGAGTTGATCTCTCTGATCAAGTCCTCCAGCCATATATCGTCATGCGCAAAACCGGCATGGTACAAAAAAAGTTGCGGTCTACTTGGAAAAGGTTGGCCCTGTACAACTCTTTTGTGCTATCCCGGAGTGCTGGCAACACGGGGAAAGTCCTCCAGTTCATGAGGCAGTCCTCAAGGCCCTGATCTTTTCTGACCAGGACAGAGCAGGCCGGAGTACCTCAGGAATTGGAGGCGCCCAGGATCGTCCCTGGCCAACACTTTCTAGGTGTGGTCCCCCATACTGGAACGAAGGGACGGACCCAAAAAAGGTGCAGAGTGTGTCACAGGAGGGGAAGGACACCACCAGTGTGACACGTGCCCTGATCATTCGGGCCTCTGCATTATGGTTGCTCAGGGAGTACCACACTTCCATGGAGTACTAAATTTATAATCCCCTCCCCAATTTCAATTCCATTTAGCCACTGACAACCGGAAAAAAACTATGGTTCTCAGACTTGAGACACTAAACCAAAAATAATTTATTAGGTATTGCCGCGTCCGTAAGAATCTGCTCTATAAAAATACCCCATGACTTAACCCCTCGGATGAACACGGTTAAAAAAGAATTATAAACAGTGCAAAAAAAGGTATTTTTTGTCACAAATCGTTGTAATAGCAAGCGATCATAAAGTCATATGCCCCCCCAAAATAGTGCAATAAAACCGTCCTCTCATTCCACAAAAAATTTGCCTTACCTAAGATAATCAGCTAAAAAAACTGACTCTTAGACTATGGAAATACTAAAATGTTTTTTTAGTTTTGTTTATAAAAACGGATTAATATAGTGTAAAAACTAAATAAATAAAAGTTATGACATTATTCGGTATCACCGCATCCATAAGAATCTGCTGTATAAAAATACACTATGACCTAACCCTCAGATGAACACGGTCAAAAAAATAAATAAAAACCTGTGCCAAAACAGCTATTTTTTTGGCAATTTTTTTATCTTAAACCGTTTTTTCCAGTCTCAAATCAAGGGTAACAGCCAAACAAAACTTTAGTATTCATTACCCTAAGTCTGCAGTTACAAGAAAACACCCCATATGTGGTTGTAAACTGCTGTAGAACAAAACGGCAGGGCGCAGAAGGAAAGGAACGCCGTATGGTTCTTGAAGGCAGATTTTGATGGCCTTTGTTTTTGGCACCAGTCCCATTTGAAGAACCACTGATGCACCCCTAGAGTAGAAACTCCCTATAAAAGTGACCCTATCTAAGAAACTACACACCTCAAGGTATTCAAAACTGATTTTTACAAACTTTATTAACCCTTTAGGTGTTCCTCAACAGTTTATGGCAAATGGAGATGAAATTTCAGAATTTCTATTTTTGGTAACCTTACCTCACAAAAATGTAATATAGAGCAACCAAAAATCATATGTACCCTAAAAATAGTCCCAACAAAACTGCCACCTTATCCCGTAGTTTCCCAAATGGGGTCACTTTTATGGAGTTTCTACTCTTGGGGTGCATCAGGGGGCTTCAAATGGGACATGGTCTAAATAAACCAGTCCAGCAAAATCTGCCTTCTAAAAAACCACACGGCGCACCTTTCACTCTGCGCCCTACCATGTGGCCGTACAGTAGTTTACGGCCACATATGGGGTGTTCTGCAAACTACAGAATCGGGGCAATAAATATTGAGTTTTGTTTGGCTGTTAACCCTTGCTTTGTTACTGGAAAAAATGAATTTAAATTGAAAATTAGCCAAAAGATTTAAATTCTTAAATTTAATCCATTTGCCAAAAACTCTTGTGAACACCCTAAAGGGTTAATGACGTTTGTAATGTCAAATTCAATTTTTACACCTTGAGGGGTGTAGTTTCTTAGATGGGTTCACTTTTATGGATTTTCTACTCTAGGGGTGCATCAGGGGGGCTTCAAATGGGATCTGGTTGTAAATAAACTAGTCCAGCAAAAATCAGCCTTCCAAAAACCACCACGGCGCACCTTTCCCGCTATGCCCTACCGCGTGGCCGTACATGTAGTTTACGGCCACATATGGGGTGTTTCTACAAACTACAGAATTGGGGCAATAAATATTGAGTTTTGTTTGGCTGTTAACCTTTGCTTTGTTACTGGAAAAAATGAATAAAAATGGAAAATTAGCAAAAATAAATAAATTCTTAAATTTCATCTCCATTTGCCAATAACACTTGTGGAACACCTAAAGGGTTAATAACATTTGTAAAATCAATTTTGAATACCTTGAGGGGTGTAGTTTCTAGAATGGGGTCATTTTTGGGTGGTTTCTATTTTGTAAGTCTCACAAAGTGACTTCATGCCTGAACTGGTCCTTAAAAAGTTTTGCTTCTAAACTTCTAACCCTTGTAACGTCCCCAAAAATAAAATGTCATTCCCAAAATGATCCAAACATAAAGTAGACATATGGGGAATGTGAAATAATATTTTTTGGGGGGAGGTATTACTATCTATTATAAAAGTAGAGAAATTGAAATTTTGAAATTTGCTAACTTTTTCAAAATTTTGGGTAAATTGGTATTACCAATGGCCTGGATAAGTCAAAGCGTTTAAAGTTATTCACACATAAAGTGACACTGGTCAGATTTGCAAAAATTGGCCTGGTCCTTAAGGTGAAAATGAGCATAAGGGGTTAAAGGGGCGGTCACTGTAAAAGTCACTGTTAAAAGGGCGGTCACTGTAAAGTCACTGTTTAAAGGGCGGTCACTGTGAAAGTCACAGTTAAAGGGGCGGTCGCTGTGAAAGTCACTGTTAAAGGGGCGGTCACTGTTGAAGTCACTGCTAAAGGGGCGGGCAGTGTAAAGGTCACTGTTAAAGGGGCTGCCACTATGAAGGTCACTGTTAAAGGGGCGGTCACTGTGAAAGTCACTTTTAAAGGGGAGGTCACTGTGGAGGTCTCTGTTAAAGGGGCGGGCACTATAAGGTCATTGTGTCATTGTTAAAGGGGCGGGCACTGTGAAGGTCACTGTTAAAGGGGCGGCCACTATGAAGGTCACTGTTAAAGAGGTGGTCAATGCTAAATGGGCGGTCACTGTTAAAGGGGCGGGCACTGTGGAGGTTATTGGTAAAGGGGCAGGTACTGTAGAGGTCACTGTTATGGGGAAAACTGTTGATATCTTTTTACGACACACGGAAACATAAAATGAAATAGATGAAATATACCTGTGCGAAGCCGGGTCCTTCTGCTAGTTTATATATATATATATATATATATATATACACACACACACACAATGAAACACGATGGCGGCACTGGACAACAAGAATGGCGGGTGCTAGGTCCAAGGGTATAGCTGCTTAACCAGTATAATAGACAGGAACCCGGACAGCACTCCAGATAAAACTAAGTGGTTTATTCACCCATGTGGTTGTAGGCACGTTTCAGCTCATACAAATAGCCTTTTTCAAGCAGTAAAATACAAGATAACGTGCCAAGTGCAATGAATTGAATACATATGTGCATCATCATATAATATACAGTGGGAGGAGTAATGCGATGCATGGGAAATCTGAAAAAACAATAACATACCCTGTAGGAACACCTGAGTCCCACATGCAGACTACCGCCAAACTCGGCGTTCGGAAGATGCTACTGCGCAAGCGCCAGGTTGCATCAAAAAGCCTACGACATTGAGGTCACCAGAGCGCCCTTTGTGGAGCATGCGCTCTAACTATAATACACTCGACGCGGCCATTTTACAATAGTTGAGGTATCTACTGCCATGCGCGCATGCACCATTTGTGCTAGATGCGGGCAGCGCCAACACGGAGTATGGTAGCTCGCCCAGGGTCATGTGTGCAGAGTATCTTGGAGGATAGATATATGGGGAGGCTGTACCTCGTCAAAGGTACAGACCCTCTACCCTAGTAGGCATGAAGTGTCGACAAACATGACGGGACACGCCACGGCCTGTCTCCACAAGCCCGCAAATCACCTCTAGTTTATAACCCCTGCAGGATCTCCTGATGACCCAGAGCTGACATTCCGAGAGATATATATATATTGACACAACCTGGAATAAAATAAACATAAATAATGTTGATAACATAAAATGACATAAGCATGTGGACACAGTGTTCCTCTGCAGGGCCCGCTTGTTCCTCATTCTCCAGAATCCATCACATCTGTGAAAATATAAAACTAAAACTATAAGTGCTTAACGTAGCTCACAGATGTGATGGATTCTGGAGATTGAGGAACAAGCGTGCCCTGCAGAGGAACACTGTGTCCACATGCTTATGTCATTTTATGTTATCAACATTATTTATGTTTATTTTATTCCAGGTTGTGTCAAATATATATTCTCTCTCGGAATGTCAGCTCTGGCGCATTCCCCTTCTGCCGTTCCGCTCTCTACAGAATCCTGTGCGCATGCCCAATTTGAACAAGGCGCACATACGCCATCTTGGTTACTGGTCCGATGCCCTAAATACATATACTAATACTATTCATATCGGAATACAGCCTTGTAATCGAGTATAGTGCCGCAAAAAGGTAGGGGCAGTCCCCTTCACAGGGCTGCAACCCTACTCTTCCATGTAACATCCCGAAGACCACCACATATCACGTGGCTATCTGGGGGGAGCACTATGAGAGTAATGCAGGCATCATCCTACTCAGGAGGGATTCCTCAGGCCGATAAATCACTATATATAAAGGGCAACTGAATTAAGATGCTTAAAAAATATGGGCTGAACAAATAGAACTAATGCGGCTTATACCCTTTGGCACTCCTCATTCAGGGCAGCATGTATAAATAAATCATTGCAATAAAGGTGCCGAATTCCCAATGCATGTGAAGAAGCTGTTCGACTTTGTTCTCCATCCCTGTTTCCTTCATATTGTGCAAGTGATCTAAAAAGAAAAAAAGAACAATTATTTAAATATATTAAAAACATTATAGACATTATTATAGTTCTCCAAGTCTACACACCTGAGAACAAGACACAAGTCACAGGTCAAAAGAGGCAAAAAACACCCTCTATATAATATCCCCCAAATTATATTCCACGTTCAATCCATTGGGTTTAAGACTGTCCAACCGATGTATCCACAGTAATTCCCTGTGTTTCAACAACTTGAGTCTATTACCACCTCGTCTAGGTAGAGGTATGTGGTCCAAGATCCAACATTTCAAGTCATTCTCCTTGTGCCCTGCCTCTGTAAAATGTTTGGATACTGGCAGGTCAAGGCGCTTTTTCCGAATACCTGTATATATGATTGAGGAGAGTTTTTAATTCCGTGGATGTCTCGCCCACATAAAGTAAATTACATGGACAGGACAACACGTATATAACAAAACTGGTATCACAAGTTAGGTGAAACATGATATCGTAGGATATACAGTACAGACCAAAAGTTTGGACACACCTTCTCATTCAAAGAGTTTTCTTTATTTTCATGACTATGAAAATTGTAGATTCACACTGAAGGCATCAAAACTATGAATTAACACATGTGGAATTATATACATAACAAACAAGTGTGAAACAACTGAAAATATGTCATATTCAAGGTTCTTCAAAGTAGCCACCTTTTGCTTTGATTACTGCTTTGCACACTCTTGGCATTCTCTTGATGAGCTTCAAGAGGTAGTCACCTGAAATGGTTTTCACTTCACAGGTGTGCCCTGTCAGGTTTAATAAGTGGGATTTCTTGCCTTATAAATGGGGTTGGGACCATCAGTTGCGTTGAGGAGAAGTCAGTTGGATACACAGCTGATAGTCCTACTGAATAGACTGTTAGAATTTGTATTATGGCAAGAAAAAAGCAGCTGAGTAAAGAAAAACGAGTGGCCATCATTTACTTTAAGAAATGAAGGTCAGTCAGTCAGCCGAAAAATTGGGAAAACTTTGAAAGTAAGGGCTATTTGACCATGAAGGAGAGTGATGGGGTGCTGCGCCAGATGACCTGGCCTCCACAGTCACCGGACCTGAACCCAATCGAGATGGTTTGGGATGAGCTGGACCGCAGAGTGAAGGCAAAAGGGCCAACAAGTGCTAAGCATCTCTGGGAACTCCTTCAAGACTGTTGGAAGACCATTTCAGGTGACTACCTCTTGAAGCTCATCAAGAGAATGCCAAGAGTGTGCAAAGCAGTAATCAAAGCAAAAGGTGGCTACTTTGAAGAACCTTGAATATGACATATTTTCAGTTGTTTCACACTTGTTTGTTATGTATATAATTCCACATGTGTTAATTCATAGTTTTGATGCCTTCATAGTCATGATAATAAAGAAAACTCTTTGAATGAGAAGGTGTGTCCAAACTTTTGGTCTGTACTATACCTGACTTGTATAAATTTCTTCCCCTTGCGAATATATCTACAATTGACACAGCCTAGGCAGGGAAAACAACCCAGCCCAGGCTGTGCCAACATGGTCTGTCTCATAGTACCCTTGGAACCAATATCAGCCCTAACCAGCTGGTCCCGCAGGTTCCTAGACCATCGATAGGAAAACAACGGGGGATGTTTAACTCGGGAATATTCCTACTGCAGGTACCCAATATATCCCAGTATTTCCTGATGATCTTATTAATGGAGGGACTTCATTGTACACAGAGACAAACAGGATTCTTTCTGGTTTCTGAGCAGTTCTCTGCTTGGACAGAATGTCATTCCTATCAAGGCTGCATACTCTGTCCCTGTGTTCAGACAGCAACCGATAGGGATAACCCCTGTCCCGGAACTTAGGCTAATCAGGAGTGCACGACTCGCTGGAGTGCCACATCTCCAGCATTGTAAATCTGCAAAAAAAGGGGGTTAGTCAGCACCTCCCAGTGCACAGGTGCACGCCGCCATGGCTATAATAAGCGTAGCAGTAGCACTATAATTTTGGGCATTATTGTACTTTATCTAATTTGCAGGGGTGCTGCTGCATTGTCTCTTTTTTCCTCTAGGTCTTTGCCATGGCGGCGTGCACCTGCGCACTGGGAGGTGCTGACTAACCCCCTTTTTTTGTAGATTTACAATGCTGGAGATGTGGCACTCCAGCGAGTTGTGCACTCCTGATTAGCCTGTCTGCCCTATAGGCTGATTTTAATTAGTTTCAGTATAAAGCTGTAGCCTGCTCTCACTACATTCATTGGAAGCTGTCTGGCACAAGGAAAGGTATAGAGTGGGCTCGGCATACATGTTGGTACCTGCATCCCTTGTAATGGAGGCCATTATGGCACCAAAAATGGTGAAAAGCAGAGTGGATCCAGCATGCATGTGGATCCAACACTCCCTGAACTTTATGGCGGCTATTATGGCGCATAACAGGTAGTATTTAGTGTTAGGACCCGTCAAACAGAGATCACCTTGACGTACGGCAGACAGGCTCAGATGGTTTTGTACAAAATGCATTGGCCAAGCATCTCACTTTATAAATAAGTGTAGCATTTGCACTATAATTTTTGGCATTATTGCACTTTATCTGATTTGCAGGGTGCTGCTGCATTGTCTCTTGTTTTCCTCTAGGTCTTTGCTATGGCAGCGTGCACCTGCGCACTGGGAGGTGCTGACTAACCCCCTTTTTTTGCAGACACCAAAAACGCAGGCATAGAAAGAAAACCAGGAGAAGGCACTGTCCTTAAGGTCAATACATTGAAGTTTATTGAGTAGGAACTGGTGGTCTACAGCAGTCAGGGATCCAGATGAATGAATAGAGAGTGGTCACTGTTGCATTTGGCTGTCAGGAGGTCACTTTGTCACTTTGGATAGGATATAACTAACCAATTGTTGGAGGTCTGGCCAGTGGAACACCCACAAGATCCCGAGAAGGGGGGGGGGGTCCCACGTCCCTGTCATATGGGACTGCTGGAAATAGCAGAGTACAACACTGAGGTCTGGCCAGTGGAACACCCACAAGATCCCGAGAAGGGGGGGGGGAGTCCCATGTCCCTGTCATATAAGAATGCTGGAAATAGCTGAGTACAACATTTAGGTATTTGCAGGCAGTTCCTAAGAGAATGAATGGACGGCTCAACCTGCTGCTCCATCAGGATGGGGACACCGGTCAGACCGCCAGCGATCACTTAGTTTTCCCCTATCCTGTGGATACTTGGCACAACCCCTATAAGTAGTGTTGAGCAAACTTGTGTTTCAAGTTCAGCTTACAAGGTTCCTGTTATCTAAGAATTCTGTTATGGATTCTGCTACCATGGACCATAACTTATGGTCTGTGGTAGCGGAATCCATAACAGAATTATTAGATAACCCGAACATTGTATGCTGAACTTGAAACACAAGTTCGCTCATCCCTACCTATAAGGACAGGAATTGCTAGGACAGGAATTGCTAGCTCTTGAGGAATTAAAGAAAAATGAAGATATTGTAATCAAACCTAGAGACAAAGGGGGAAATATAGTCATCCAGAATCAAGATGACTATATTGAGATGGTACAGAAATTACTTAGGGACAAAAATACTTATAAAATTCTCCCAAATGACCCCACAAAAGTATATATGGCGGAATTGAAAATTCTTCTGACGCTAGAGATAGGGATCTTATAACAAAGGATGAATTTCAATATCTTTTTAGGAAAGATCCTACAATTTCCACTTTTTACGCACTTCCAAAGGTGCATAAGGACAAAATACCAGTCCCAGGAAGGCCTATTGTATCTGGCAATGATAATTTAACTCAAGGTATCAGTGAGTATGTGGATCAGATTTTAAGACCTTTTGTCACCAGCCTCCCGTCTTATATTAGGGACACGAAAGACCTTCTCTTGAAAATTAATGATATGGTACTAACACCAAATACCATCCTGGCAAGCTTGGATGTTGAATCTTTATACAGTAACATACAACATGCACTAGGTATAAAAGCTACAAAAAAATTATTGAGCACTAAAAGCAGTAACTTTGCACAGCATAATCACTTAGTACTTTCTATGTTAGAATTTATTTTAGAGCACAATTATTTTATTTTTCAGGGTAAAATATGCCAACAAACAAATGGTATGGATACGTCATGTGCACCCACTTATGCAAACCTTTTTTTAGGGTGGTGGGAGGATAATTTAGTTTTTGCGGATGGGATGTCGTCATATACCTGCCACATCATTTTTGGGGCAGGTATATTGACGACATACTCATCTCCTGGGATGGCGGTAAATCACTTTTTCACGAATTCACCCAAGCTCTTAATGATAATTGCATAGGAATGAAATTTACGTATGAGATTCAGGAGAGGGAAATAGTGTTCCTAGATTTAAAGATCAAAATTACAGAAGATGGACATCTGAATACCGAGATACATAGGAAACCGACCTCTACTAATAGCTATTTGCATTGCTCCAGTTGGCATCCTACACCTCTGAAGAGGGGTATACCCACTGGCTAATATTTGAGGGCTCGGCGGAACTGCTCAGATGAAGCCTCTTTCATGGGAGAAAGTGGACAACTACGGGAGAGATTCAAAAAGAGGGGGTATCCTATAGCCCCCATCAAAAGAGCCTTTAATAGGGCCAAGACCACTGATAGAGAGGACTTACTTAAAACAACTTCTATAAAAAAAGAATGAGATCATCAGATGCATTGGCACTTTTGACGGATACAACAAAGAAATTTGTCGTATTTTGGAAAAGTACTTGCACATTATCCAGACAGACAGAGATTTAAAATCAGTACTCACCCCAAATCCGAGTATCACTTATAGGAGAGGTCCTAATTTGAAGGACCAACTGGTCCACAGCCATCTGAAAGAAATAAAAACGGAAAATACATTATCAAGAGCCAAATATAGTGGGTCAACTCCACGCAGAGACTGTTCATTTTGTAAATATATCCCCCGTATTAAAAAATTAATTAACCCTGGAGACAGGAAGGAATATAATATCAGAGAATTGATCACATGTAAAACCACAGGGGTTGTATATATAGCATCGTGTCCTTGCCCTATGTTATATGTTGGCAAGACCACACAGGAGCTAAGACGCCGTATCTCGGGCCACCTGAGCTCTATTGAGACGGGAAAAGACACCCCAATCGCAAGACATATCAAATATGTACATAAGAATAAAACATCAGTCTTGCGTTTTTGGGGTATCGAAAAATTAAATCTAGGCCCTAGAGGTGGCAACCTAGATAGGAAACTCCTGCAGTGTGAAGCACGGTGGATAGACAGACTGAACACAATGAGCCCCAATGGTCTCAATGAAGACTTCTCCTTTACAACATTTATATGAATAGAGTTGGAGACACACCATCCTCAATGCTGTAAATATGCCATGTGTATATACGAATGCATTTAAATTATATGAAATTATTTAGCTCTCCTTTTTCAGTAATAAATAATATATTTTTGAATAATAATAGGTAATTAACACATCAAAATATAGAAGTTGAGAACCAATAAGGCAGAAATATCCGTGAGTATATGACAGATGTATAGTACAGACAATCCCAATTGGGTCATAAAACCTATGCAGCAATGACATAGGAATAGTGACACCTATTATTTACAGGAATTTTAAGTTATGAGGTTTTTTCAGTAGTATATAGGACAATGGCTAAATCTTTACAAAGTTTCCTTCCAGTCTGGGCTGGACCGATAAATAGGACTAATAACATGGGACATCTATAATTTTATGTAAAATATCTGCCACTAAAATCAGTCCTTAAATATCTATTGAAACCCTCAAAGGAGTAAAGATCTACTTTGGGCTCAGGTTCACCTATGTACTTGATCTAGGAGGGGGTATAAATGTGCCCCAGTGTATATCAGTATCGAGCGGACACCCTGAATCCAAGTTTAATGTATACCTGTAATAGTACCTTGTTCCAAATAATCTAAGTCCCGACGCATGCGCAAAGAGCGTCTTTGAGCTCCACTTTTAAAGTTCTGACGCATGCCCAGTGGGAATCGGGAACCAGACAAGCCGATGTCTAAGCATAAGCGCAGGCGCATAGGGCCCCCTTGGAATTGACCTCTACTAGGTGACATCATAACGGAGAGACGGAGCGGTGATTGGCCCGAGTGACGCCGACAACACGAGTGTTTAGATCCTGATTGGGTAAGATGGTTTGATGACCCGTCCCAGGATTATAAAGCATATCGCATAGCAAACACTCGTGTTGCCTGTAGCTCCATTCCCCTGAAGACGCCGCCGTGTGCGGTGAAGCATGTCGGGGGAGCTGCGTCGTATTACATTTTAAGAATATGTTAGGGATAGTTGATCTGTAGCACTGTGACCTGCAGACGCAGCGCGCTTCAGATCATATTACAAGGGTAGTATAGATATAGCTGGCTGAGCTGACAGTGAATAGATTGCTATACTATTCCAGCAGGATTATTTATTTAAATATTGATTGACATAGCGCAAAAGCTGATCAGCCAATATATCGTGCGAATGATAGTTTACAGTCTGGTGAGAGATAACACCAGCTGATAATCTAAAGTGAAACAAGTTTTAGAAGATACATTATATCAAATTGAATAAACATCATTCACAAAAGGATACAACTCTCATATAGCTAGTACATAGTGACACTGTCACAAAAATCTACCTCTTGTACTCTATTCCCCTCCATATATATTTTTAAAGCACTCTCAACAGTCTTTTTTTCTTTTTTGTGTATTGTGTATGTGAATAAATAATACAAGTTATGTTTTAAACATAGACCAGAAACAGGAATTATTAGTCCTATGACTATTGGATTATAACCAGATACTACCTCTACTCTATTTTTGAATCCACTCTTGGTTTTGGCTGCAATGATTGCATGAATGTATTTACTGATTGATCAGTTCAGTAGAAAGTAGCAGTGTCCAAAGCAACCACAAAAGGATACTGTTGCTGCAATAAACCTAACAGAAATTATTAAGAGCAGAAACGACCAGAGTAGAGAACAGCCACAAAGGCACAACTATAACCAAGAGAAATAGTCAGGAAAGGACCACAGAAATGCATGTATAATCCAGAAGTAATCTTATAAGAGAAGCAGCTACAAAGGGCACGGCTAACTATCGCAATAAATAAATCAATCAATACCGGAAATAACCACAAGAGGGCAATGCTGTCTAAGAGCTTTGTAAAGATCTCACTAGGGTGAGCTATAAGCAATGCATTTTGGGATTTGTAGTCCTGGCGTCCAAAGCGATACTAAAAGTAGCAAGATACACACTGCAGAGGTTGTGTGGAACGCATAAACCGGAAGTGCTTGATCGGTGGAAGCTGTGGTTCCCGGGTTAGGCAGCTGGAGACTTGGAATGAAAATACGCGTTACTGCTGTTGTCACTGAGCCCGCTTGCGTCATTATGTGAAGTAGGGTCACGTGACTGGTTATTTGTAATTAGGTGCGAAGTAGTTCTGGAGGATGTCCTTCAGTAATATTTTATTAACCCCTTCACCCCTCCCCTTTAAATACATTTCATATATGGTTATGTTCTAGGTATAGATGTGACTCCAGGAGACTGAAGAAATGGCTGGGCAGTAAAGGAGTTCTGTAACTTCAGGTATCAGAAGTCTTCTCATCCTTATTATGGGTTCTCAGGTCCAGTCTTAGAAGTGTGACACCATCTATGGATTCTCCTCCTAACTCGCCAAGAATGGACAAGGAGGTCCCGAGGCCCATGATGGGCAGAATTCTAAACTTATCCTTGAAGATCATCTACCTGCTGACTGGAGAGGTGAGGGATTCTGGGAGGTATGTCACATGTCCTCCCTCCTACCTCTAGGACAGTGATGGCGAACCTATGGCACGGGTGCCAGAGGCGCCACTCAGAGCCCTCTCTGTGGGCATCGGCACCCTGGAAAAACTCTATGGTGTACCAACATGCCTTAGACTTTTCCTGCCATTCATCAGTGCAGGGCGCACTATGAACAGTACAGGCAGCGCACTGAATGCAGGCAGGCGATTATAGCTAAATGATAAAGTACATGGAAGATAAACTATATTGGACTGTAGTATTCAGGTTAGATTTCTGTGTTGGCACTTTGCGATAAATAAAAAGGGGTTTTGGGTTGCAGTTTGGGCACTCGGTCTCTAAAAGGTTAACCATCACTGCTCTAGGATATGACTGGAGAGGTGAGAGATTCTGGGAGTTATGTAACGTGTCCTCCCTCTTACCTCTATCTAGGATATGAACGGAGAAGTAAGGGATTCTGGGAATTATGTCACATGATCTCCCATTTACCTCTAAGGTATAATTGGGGAGGTGAGGCAGACCACGCAGCAGCTATGGGGGCCGCAGTGAACCAAAGGCCCTGCCCCCTAATTACACTCATTACTGTCCAGCTCCAGTAAAGTATCCCTATTATCAGTGGAGAAAACTAAAGGACCTGTGATGATGTAATTACAGGTCCTGTACATCTAGTAAAGGAACTGCACAAAGAATGATGTAGTTCCCAGGTTAGATCGGAGCATCTGCCAGGACATGTCATGACATCATCATAGGCCCTGTACATCTAGTAAGGGAACTGCACAGAGCATCATCACAGGTCCTTCAACCCCCAACAGCATGGAGAAAACCCTCAGGATGATCTAGCATAGAGACTAGAGTAGAGTGGTATAAGGAGGTCCTCCTCCTTTCTCTTCATCCCCCCACCTTTCCCTATTTTTACTCATATCTCACATATATACTGCTGCAGACATTTGAAACCAATATTACCTTGTGTACCTCACACCATAATGTATAACTGACCACATATATATATACACATTGCACTATTATACCTTGTACTTCTCACATCAGACAATCCAGACACAGTTACCACTAGGGAATAAACGCTTAGGCCTCATTAACAAATACGTGGATTTTCACGGACCACGGTCCGTGAAAACCCGTCCTGCTGAGTTCATGGCGTCATTGGTTGATATGATGCTGTGCGCTTTGTGCCGCCGACGCTGTACAGTAATACACTCATATGATCTATACAAGTGTATTACTGTAAAGCATCAGGAAGCGCACGGTGTCTTAGCAACCTATGACACTGTGCGCTCCTGCACTCAGCAGGACGGGTTTTCACAGACCGTGGTCCGTGAAAATCCACGTATTGTGAATGTGGCCTTAGGGCAGAGTTTATCATCCCCTCTGCACTTGCCACTTTCCAAAGCAGCGAGCGGTGAGGTGCTGGAGTAGGCAGTCCATTAAATGCATTATAATCTAGGCCAAGGAGCTGGCGTAGATTATAGCGGAGATCTACACCAGCTCCCTTCCTGGTGTACATCTACTCTTTGTTGCATGGACCTGCACAGATGCGGCACAAGTAATTGAGCTGCATCTAATGCAAGCAGGGGAGAGATTAACGTCCCCTTAACCCCTAGAGGACATCCAAGTACATGTAATGTATGTGGTCTGGTAAATGACTCCGTCTTGAACTGGTTAAACCGTTTCATTATATTTTGTTGGGCTTGTAGGGATTTTTTGACAGTCATAATATGAAGCCATTACAGTGTGCCAGTGAAAATGACTTTTTCATGTGTGTGTATATTCATGGTATATTTGTGTGTGGTTTTATCATTACACAGGATTATGGACCCCAGAGGAAGTCTTGGGAGGAATTTGCAGATAGTGGTCATTCCTGTGCAGCACGTAGACTAAGAAGCTCTTGGAGTCCCGTTAATGAGCTTAAGATCTTGAAACTCGCCAACATGATCACTGAGTTGCTAACTGGAGAGGTGAGCAATGCTGGGACATTATACAGTAATGCTCTGAAGGTATCTGGATAATAAATGGATTATTGTGTGTCAGGTGTCTGTAAGGTGGCACAGTGTTGCTGTGTATTTCTCCATGGATGAGTGGGAGTATTTAGAAGGACACAAGGATCTATACAAGGATATCATGGAGAATCACCAGACAATTACATTACTTGGTAAGTGGACACCTCATCATTCTTCGTGTACGCTATTCCACAAGATAGCACGCATGCTGACTTATCCATCTCTAGTAGTAGTCCTAGTATTGGTTGCACATGTAGCCTGTCTGAAAAGCTAAGTTTGAATATACAGTTAGAGAAAAGTCTTATACTGGATTGTGTGGAGGCACAGATCTGGAGAAGGGTACAAAAAGGTTTTGCTCCACTGAAAGTCCTCAAGAGCACAGTGGCCTCCATAATTCTTAAATGGAAGAAGTTAGCTAAAACCAGGACTCTTCCTAGAGCTGGCCACCCCGCCTAACTAAGTAATTGGGAGAGAAAGGCCTTAGTAAGACAGGTGACCATGAACCAAATGGGCATTCTGGCTGAGCTTCAAAGATCCTGTGTGGAGATGGAAGAAACTTCCAAAAGGCCAATCATCACTGCAGCTCTCCAATAATCTGGTCTTTATGGCAGAATGGCTAGAAAGAAGATTGTCCTCAGTAAAAGACACATGCCGGGCTTGAGTTTGCAAAAAGCACCTAAAAGATTCTCTGGTCTCATGAAACCTGAGACTGTGAGAAACAAGATTCTCTGGTCGCATGAAACCAAAATTTAACTTTCTGGCCTCAATTCTTAGTGGCATGTCTGGAGGAAAGTAGGCAACGCTCTTCACCTGCCCGATATCATTTGTACAGTGAATCATGGTGGTGGCAGCATCATGCTGTGGGGCTATTTTCAGTGGCTGGGGCAGGGAGACTGGTCAGAGTTGAGGTAAAGCTGAATGCAGAAAAGTACAGCGATATTAATGAAACCCTGATCCAGTGTGCTCTGGACCTCAAAATCGGCCAAAGGTTCACCTGCCAACAATCACTCTAAGCACACAGCCAAGACAACACAGAAAATTGTTAGACCCCCAAACAATTAGATAAATATAGTTAACAAAAAGCGTGAATTTTGTTTTTAAAAACTGTAGCACGTGTACATTATGCAGTGTAAAATGTGAGACTGAACAGCTCAGAGAGAGATTTTAAAGTAATGCTTCCCGGTTTTATGGGAAGATGCATTGGGCATGATGGGAGCAGCTTAACAGGACGTTTAGCGCTGACAAAGATCAAGTGAATGAGAGCTGAGCTTCTGTCTACCTTCTGCTTCCAGATCTGTCCACTTTTTAGTGTCGGGCACTGGTGGCTGCACAATACAACTGACTGGTGCGGGTTTCTGATGGTTATCTAAAGAATAGCTAATCAATATCTACAGACTGGAAGACTCCTTTAACCACCGAAATCCTGCATCTGTAAAGGAATATCTACTTGACCTTATAAGTAACACAAACCTGGCTCTTTACATATAGTTTCAGGCCACTGTAAATGTAATAACTATTTTATTTATTTTCATTTAGGATGTGGCAACACGGTGACTTTGGCACAACACGTCACATAGCCAGAGATCACACTGTAACGCTCCCCACTTTGCAACTAATGAAAATGAATGGGGTTGTATTACAACCCTCAAATTGCCACAACAGGACATTCACAAGAAATCCTGCTGCTGTCTTTAACATTAAGAGAAGGGAGGAGAACCACCAAAAGCTAGGTGAAGAACTTACACTCTGCTGAAGCAAATCATAGAACATTTTTATTGAACAATTTGGAAATTTTCCTAATTTTGCATTCAGAAAACAGGTGAATAATAAAAAATAATCAGTACAGAGGTTTCCATAGCTTTATAATAATGATGATGATGATACTTAATATTATTATCACTTGTAAATTGCCTACAATCAATCATCCATAAATATTTTGGTGATCTGCATGCATGGAAGTAAATCCACCTGTTTCTAAGGTGTCAGGCTATGTTCATAGGTGTGGTTTGGTGCTGAAAAAACACATCTTCCATGGATTTGGGCCACTAATAAACCTGCATGAAATCCCCCAGATTCATCACATACAGTATAATGGTGTGGCTATACCACCGAGTACTACATTGGGAGCGATCCGGGGCATTATCTAGGCTTGTCTTCTGTAACATCATGTGATGTGCTTTTGGAGTGGAGCAATGCAACGAGCATCAGGGCGATCAGAAGGATGCACATGATAAGTAAGTTGCATAGTATAGGTAAGCCCTTACCTTTCCTATCATTTAAGGTTTACCTAAGTCAATCTAAGAGGCACTTTTACAACAGCATCATTAAGTTGATACTTTTTCCCATAAAATGATTTATTGACTGATATCTGCTCTGTTCTACCCCTGGAGGCCTGGATAAAGCAGGAAGGAACACTATACACATCTAAGGATCTGTAAGTAGCTCCCCTGCCAAATCTGTTCTATTCCTGGACTCTATATTTGTCTGTCCATTAATTCCCAATCATTGCACACATACAATAAAGACCATGCTGAATGCTGGGAGTACTTCCAATATAGCATTCCCAGGGAAGTATTTATGTCCATTAGGGCTGAAACGATTCATCGATGTAATCGAGGCAAAAAATCCTCGATGCAGTTTTTCTGCATCAAGGATTCGTTTAAATCACATAACCACGGAGCGTGAGTGAACTGAAGCTTCTCACTCACCGCTCCGTGGTCTCCCGTCGGCACCGCGATGCAGGACCTTGTGTTCACACATCGTCAGCGCGCTGGCTGACGCTGTGTGAAACATGAGGTCCTCAGTGCATGCTGGGATGAAGAACCGTCTCCTGCGGACTCCATGTGTCGCGCACTCTGCACTGAAAGGTAAGTATAAAGTTAGCAGAGGAGGGGGGGCACCTGTAATTTGTCATGGGGAAATGGGGGCACCTGTGATTTGGCATGGGCTGGGGGAAATGGGGGCACCTGTGATTTGGCATGGGGAAATGGGGCATCTGTGATTTGGCATGTATAAAGTTATTGGCGGGGGTGGGCACCTGTGATTTGGCATCTATAACATTGAAGTGGCTGATCTGTTGTAGTGGGGGACATAGTGGATGTCATAGGAGGGACTGGGGAAGGGGGACATCATGGCAGTCTAGATGGCATGGAGGGGCTGATGGAAGTGCCATCATGGTGGCACCGGGGGACATGGCATGGAGGGGCTACTGATCTTATGGCACTGGGGGACATGGTGGATCGTATAGGAGGCACTGGGGAAGGGGGACATCCTGGCAATCTGGATGGAGGAGCTGATGGCAGTGCCATCATGGGGGTACTGGGGAACATGGCATGGAGGGGCTGCTGATCTGATGGCACTGGGGGACATGGTGGATTGTATAGGAGGCACTGGGGAAGGGGGACATCCTTGCAATCTGGATGGAGGGGCTGATGGCAGTGCCATCATGGGGGCACTGGGGGACATGGCATGGAGGGGCTGCTGATCTGATGGCACAGGAGGCACTGGTAAAGGGGGACATTTTTATAAAGCAATACGTTATTTTAAGAAGTTTTTTCTTATTAGATTATTCGATTTATCGTAAAAATGAATCAATAGAATACTCAATTACTTAAATAATCGTTTACTGCAGCCCTATTGTCCATGTATTTTTTTTCTGCAGCATGTGATTCCTGTGCATAATGTTATAAAGTAGTTTACTCCACCAGTTCCCTCACCCGGACACATCTGTACTTGACCTAAGCCAAAAGCTAAAGGGGTTTTCCAACCTAACACTTGTGATATCAACATCTGTTCAAGACCCTGGTAAGGGCTCATGCACACAAGCATGTGCAGTGCATTGGGGACTGCAAATTGCGCTCCCCAATGCACGACACCGTTCATGTGGCCTGCGCTGGTGGATGCAGACCCATTCAAATTGAAGCTCCATATTGCTTCTTTGACCTTCCGCTCTATATCTTCCGGATTGTGGACCCATTCAATGTGGCTGCTAGATAAGTGGCTGCATACCCACAGTCGCTGCCATTTAAAGTGTATTCTGTTTTGGCATCCATAGGTGTCGCAGCAGTCAGTCCCTACCAAACATACTCTTATGGTATATGTAGATTAAAGTGTTTTTTGTGTAAATGTCTCAAACATGCAGAATGATATTCCCACTTGTTGAGCATTTGGGCAAGAACTGGTCATTGTAAGGTGAAAATGATGTTCAAGTAATCTTTCTGACATGCTGGATTATTTCCATGCAATAATCATCTTCGTCTTTTCCTTTTGTCATAGAAGAAGGAAGTATTTTGTTTACCATTGAGGACGGGCAGATGTTTTACTGACAGTCATTGTCTGTACGACATCTCTCTGTCTGTGGCCAACCAGAGATTTAGAGAGGTAAGTATGGTTTTGTTTTTATAGTGTGGTCTACTGTGGCACTATTTAACATCTGCCACATATTACAATTTGTCTCCTCCCCCAATCTCCTCTACTAAAATGCCTCTCTGAAGCCTTTTCCACACTTCAGTCAGTACTGATATTCATTAAGCACCGTGTTTTTCTGTTTTTCTCTCTTAACAGATATCACTGAAACTGAAGAAATACCTGAACGTTCCCACAACACTGTTCCTTTCTCAGAATTTTTGACTGATGATGATAGAAATGTTCAGACTGCACAATGCAGAACGGATGAAGCAGCCATGATCAAGAGTCTCGAAAATGTTATAGAAGATCCAGCTTCTTGTGAAGAAAGTTGCATTACCAATTTTAACATGTACACCCCCACACATCACTTAGAGAAATATCCATCTCACCACACTAAGGATACATTGTTTCCAGGTGAACAAGTAATTCTCATGAACGCTAACATTTCTTCCCCCACACATCATATACCACAAGACGCATCTATTAATATTAAGGAGGAATCCCTCTCATGTGATGTTGAAACTTTCTCAGACAGCGATGCCTACTCACCCATTGACCATATACAGTATTCACCTTCTGGTAATAAAGAAGACTATGCCTTGTGTGAATATGCTTGTATTCCGGCAAGCAAGCCACAAACTGTGACTAAACCCCAAGAGTGTTCTGAATGTCACATGTGTTTTACAAGTATGATAGGATTTTTAGAACATCAGTTAATTCACACAAAGGAAAAATCCTATATTTGCCCAGAATGCAAGAAATCGTTTGCCAATGATTCAGAATTTATTTTACATTTGAGGTTTCACCAAGGAGACAAGAAGTTTGCATGTGCCGAATGTGGGAAGAGTTTCAAGAGAAGGACACATCTTTCCATGCATGAGAAGATCCACACAGGAGAGAAACCATACTCGTGCAAAGAATGTGGCAAATGTTTTATTCGACACTCTTATTTCATCATCCACCAAAGAATCCACACTGGAGAGAAGCCATATTCTTGTTCAGAATGTCATAAGTGTTTTACCAGCAAACCAGAACTGGTGAGCCACCAGAGGATCCATACAGGAGAAAAGCCATTTCTCTGCACTGAATGTGGGAAATGCTTTAATAGCAACAAAAGTTTGTATCGGCACCGAATGAGTCACACAGGGGAAAGGCCGTTTCCTTGCGCTCAATGTGGGAAAAGTTTCACCAGCAGGAGGAACCTTAATACACACTTAAGAAGCCACACAGGGGAAAAGCCATTCTCTTGTGACCAGTGTGGAAAGTTTTTTACCTGTAAAAGAAATCTCCAGGCTCATCAGAGACTCCACACAGGAGAAAAACCATTCTGTTGTGCTGCCTGCAGGATGAGGTTTACCAATAAACCACAACTTGTGCGTCATCAACAAGCTCATATACATCATACTACAAGTGTTTTTAAAGAAGAAATTTTTATGACAGTGGTGGATGATCAGTAAGTCAGCACACAACAAGCTTAAAAGTAATACATTGCACATGGTCATACTGTCTGTCGCCTCTTGGATTTGATATGAAGTACAAACTTCATTTTGTTGTCCTAAACTAATTGAAGATGTTTTATCTCATTGAATGTTACCTTCTGCAAGGCAATGTTGAGTTATAGAATAAACTGTGCAACAGGTTCATCTGCAGAGATAAAGACTGAGCTTTGCATGGCAGTTTAATGTTGATCGACAATAATACTCCGTTAGGGCTTATGCACACGACGGTGATTGGCCTGGCAGTCTGTGTGTCTGACGGATCTCCCGGGTCTACCATGGCTCCCCTGAACTGAACTGATCGCATCATAAAACACTAAGATACAGCCAGTTCAGTGCAGGGGAGCCGCAGTCGGCCTGGGAGATCTGGCGGACACACAGACCGCACTTCCCGGCCCAATCACAGTCGTGTGCATGAGCCATTAAAAACAGAAAAGGTCATTGTAGAGTAACTCTGACATTTGTGTAACTTTACATTGAAAACATCACTGCCTGTAGTTTTTACAACATTAAATCAAATGTGTTTTTAATAAAGGCATTTCCAGCCGTTTACATTCTTTATAAATGGCTTCCTATGGTAAAAAATAATATCTTACCGATCCTCCATTGCTTCTGTTCTTTTGCCGTATGGCACTTGGGTGGCCTCTGGTTATCTCAGCATGCAGAAAGGGCTGTTTAGCTCATTGCTGGCTGAGGTTGGTGACCATTGGGGGAACCTTGTAGTATTGTAACAATAGGGACTGGTAAGGTGATATTGGCAGATTTTATTATTTTACTAAATCGAGAACTTAAAAAAAACAAAAAACTATCTGACAGTGTCATTAACCGCTGCTTAGGTAATACCTATTTTTATTTATGGCCTCATCTGAAATTATTGCATTTTTGCTTTAAGGAGTAACTCCAGTCAAAGAAAAAACGTATAAAGAACATCCTTGGTGAATCTGCAGTCTTAAAGGGCTTCTGTCAGCCCACTAAACAGTTTTTGTTTTGGTTAATAATAATCCCTACACTGCGAGCTTTGCATACATAAGCTAAATATTCATTTTGGTTCAGTAGAATTTGATAAAAAGCTATTTTTATAATATGTAAATTACCTTGCTACCAGCAAGTAGGGCGGCTACTTGCTGGTAGCAGCCGCATCCTCCGATCCTAATGACGCCCCCTCCGCATTGTGATTGACAGGGCCAGGGAACGGAATCGTTCTCTGCTGGCCCTGTTTGAATTCCAAATCTCGCGCCTGCGCCGTACCTGTCTTTAATCGGCGCAGGCGCACTGAGAGGCGGCCGCTCTCTCGGCCACTCCATCCTCAATGCGCCTGCGCCGGGTGTAGATGTGACGTCATCGGCGCAGGCGCATTGAGGTGCTAAGTCTGCCTTTTCCAAAGCACATTTCGGGCAGGCAGTAAGGAAATTCACATCCCCTGGTCTCCTGGGAAATGTGAAGGCATAGATGGCCGAATGGATTAATCGCAAGTGAGACTCTCGCCACACCTCGCATGGAACAGCCCTGCACACTCTAAGCCACCCCTGCAGAATTTTGTCAGGTGCGACTGATATATTCAGCGTCTTCTCCCACCTTTTAAAAAGGACCTGTGCCGAGGACTTATTACCTGATTCACGCAGCACTCTATAGATATGCGAAATGGAAAGTCTATTCTTGCTAGCTCCTAAGGAGAAGATCAAAGAAAACCGGGGGGCCTTTCTTGTCAGGATGTGGTGTTAGGCAGTGATTCTTTGAGGATTCGGGTCAGGCGGTCTAAGACGGACCAGTTTGGCAGGGGTGCCTGGATTCCTCTGTATCCGGTGGCGGGTATTTCTTGCCCTGTCAGGCTGGTGGGTAGCTATAGTTCGGTTCGCCCGGAGAGTAGTAATTTCTTTGCGCATGCGGATGGTTCTCCCTTGACCAAATTCCAGTTCACCAGGGTTTTGCGATCTTGTTTGGAGTTGGTTGGTGTGAATCCCAGGGAATTCGGTACTCATTCGTTCCGCATTGGGTCAGCTACGGAAGTGGCCAGGGCAGGTTTACCCGAATCGGAGGTTATGAGGATTGGCAGGTGGAAGTCCGCTTGCTTTGCTAGGTATATAAGACCGGACCTTCTGTTATGAAGACATTTAAAAAAAAAAATATATATATATATTTATTGATGTATACTGTACTTGTACAATGTTTTGTTGATGTAGCTGTTTTATTTGCAGGAGTCTCTTGGTTTTATATGGCGTTTGCTTGGTGCTAACTCTATTTTCTTGCAGGTCCTGGGCGTCCCGCCGTGTGGATTATTGGCCATTCGTATGTGTTCTGGGCGGCCCAGAGAGCTGATTGCCGGCCCGGTGGGAGATCCCTCGGCTTCCGTGAGGTGGATGTATCCTGGAGAGGAATCCGTGGTTTGCGATGGGCTCAGCTCCTGTCCCAAGTGGTCGACATTGGTTTGCAGCCAGTGGCCTGGTTATTCTGGTTTTACATGCAGGGGGAAACGATATAGGTTCTGTGCCCCTGGTGGAATTGTTGGCCCTCATTTGGTCCGATTTGGAGCGTTTCCCTTCCTTTTTTCGTGAAGTGGTCCTGGTATGGTCCGAGGTTGTCTCTCGTGTTGTATGGCAGGGTGGGGAGGCGGTCGAGCGATGTAGGAGGACGATTAATGCCCGTATCTCCTGTTTTGTTAGGTCCCGGGGTGGTGTTGTGGTCAGACACCGGCAGCTTGAAGGCGATAATCGCTCATTAATGAGACCCGATGGGGTGCATCTGACAGATATCGGTTTGGATATTTTCCTTTCAGGTCTTCAGGATGGGGTGGAGCAGGCCATGTTTTTGTTGGGTGGTGGTCGGAGCCCCGTTTGAGGGTGGTTCTCCTCCGTGGCGGCAAGTTATTACATCTTAAAGGTGTTGGAGAAAAATGGGCGGATCCGCCCGCTGGGAGACCAGCGGCTGGCAGAGAGCACGGTTCAAGGTTATGGTTTTTGCCATTTGAATAAAGCTGTGGCCGATTACCACCCAACAAAATAAAGGGTTAAAAGTTGAAGGTTTAGATGGGGTTGGTATGCGGGGCCAGAGGTAGGGTTGGAGTTACCCCCTCCCCATTCCTGATGGTACCAACAGTCTGGTGGCCACCCGACGGCTTAGGGAGGGTGGGCAGGGACTCGTGGTCCCCCCCCTTCCCTTTTCTTATCCCCCTTTTGTATTATTTCCCCCCTGGCACCTGTTTTGATTGGGCAGTTGGAGGTTAATTTAGTGATCCGGTTAGGAGAGGAGGCGGGCGTCTAGGAGGGCTTATATGCCACTGTCCCACCTCTCCTCTTCCTCTTTGAGTGGAATCGCTTTGTCCCTCCCTCCCTTGTGAGTTGGTAGTGTGGTGCCTCTTTCGAGTGGTGTTTATACGTGGTTCCTGGAAGCGGTTATATGGGCGGAGTGCCTCGTTGGAATTTCTAAAGTCACAGCTGGCGGCAAGTTATTACATCTTAAAGGTGTTGGAGAAAAATGGGCGGATCCGCCCGCTGGGAGACCAGCGGCTGGCGGAAAGCACGGTTCAAGGTTATGGTTTTTGCCGTTTGAATAAAGCTGTGGCCGATTACCACCCAACAAAATAAAGGGTTAAAAGTCTAACGGTGTCAGTGTCGTTATTGAAGGTTTAGATGGAGTTGGTATGTGGGGCCAGAGGTAGGGTTGGAGTTACCCCCTCCCCATTCCTGATGGTGCCAACAGTCAGACGTCCGTATGTGTTTTGCGGATCCGATTCATGTATCCGTGGATCCGTAAAAATCATATTGACGTCTGAATGGAGCCTTACAGGGGGGTGATCAATGACAGGGGGGGTGATCAATGACAGGGGGGTGATCAGGGAGTCTATATGGGTGATCACCCCCCTGTCGTTGATCACCCCCCTGTAAGGCTCCAGTCAGACGTCCGTATGTGTTTTGCGGATCCGATTCATGTATCCGTGGATCCGTAAAAATCATACGGATGTCTGAATGGAGCCTTACAGGGGGGTGATCAATGACAGGGGGGTGATCAGGGGTTCATAAGGGGTTAATAAGTGACGGGGGGGGGTAGTGTAGTGTAGTGGTGTTTGGTGCTACTCTACACAGCTACCTGTGTCCTCTGGTGGTCGATCCAAACAAAAGGGACCACCAGAGGACCAGGTAGAAGGTATATTAGATGCTGTTATCAAAACAGCGTCTAATATACCTGTTAGGGGTTAAAAAAATCGCATCTCCAGCCTGCCAGCGAACGATCGCCGCTGGCAGGCTGGAGATCCACTCGCTTACCTTCCGATCCTGTGAACGCGCGCGCCTGTGTGCGTTCACAGGAAATCTCGGCTCACGCGAGATGACGCGTATATATATCACTCTGCGCAGAGCTGCCGCCTCCGGACCGCGATCCTGCGTTAGGCGGTCCGGAGGCGGTTAACAGTAAACGCCTCTTTAACAGTGACCTCCACAGTGCCTTCTCCGTTAACAGTGATGTCTACAGTGCCCGCCCCTTTAACAATTACCTCCATAGTACCCGCCCCTTTAACAGTGATCTTAATAGTGGCCACCCCTTTAGCAGTGATCTTCACAGTGCCCGCCCCTTTAACAGTGACTTCCACAGTGCAAGCCCCTTAAACAGATACCTACACAGTGCCCGACCCTTTAACAGTGACCTCCACAGTGCCCAACCCTTTAACAGTGACCTCCACAATGCTCGCCCCTTTAACAGTGACCTCCACAGTGTCTGCCCCTTTAACAAATACCTCCAAGGTGACCACCCCTTTAACACTGACCTTCATAGTGGCCGTCTTTTTAACAGTGACCTTCACAGTGCCCGCCCCTTTAACAATGAACTCCATAGTGGCCGCCCCTTTAACAATGACCTCCACAGTGCCCACCCCTTTAACAGTGACCTTCATGTGGCTGCCCATTTAACAGTGAACTTCACAGTGCCCATCCCCTTTAACTGTGACTTCTACAGTGCCTGCCCCTTTAACAGTGACTACTTCCACATTGCCTGCCCCTTTAACAGTGACCTCCACAGTGCCCGCCCCTTTAACATTGACGACACCTTTAACAGTGTCATTCATAGTGACTACCTCTTTAACAGTGACCTCCACAGTACCCGCCCAGTGACCGCCCCTTTAACAGTGACTTTCACAATGACTGCCCTTTTAACAGTGACTTTCACAGTGACTGCCCCTTTAACAATAACAGCCCCTTTAACAGTGACTTTCACAGTGCCCGCCCCTTTAACAGTGACTTTCACAGTGCCCGCCCCTTTAACAGGGACCTTCATAGCACCCGTCCCTTTAAAAGTGACTTTCACAGTAACCTGCCCTTTATCAGTGACTTTCACAGTGACTGCCCCTTTAACCTGTTCCGGACATAGGTCGTACAGGTACGCCCTGATGTCCCGGTACTTAAGGACACAGGGCGTACCTGTACGTCCTATGCATTTCCGATCAACGCCGATCATTGAGCAGGCACCTGGGGACACAAAGCGACAACTATCATTGAGCAGGCACCTGGGGACACAAAGCGACAACTTTTTGGGGGGCGCAGCATGTTATAAAAAAAATTGTGTGCGTACGCTGACTGTGGCCGACACTCTTAGCGTCCGGCCACTGTTAACACATCGCACACCCCACCGCTGATTAACTTCGGACAGTTGATCAGCTATTTAGATTTTTTTTCAAATTTTTTGCCCTTTATTTTGTTTTTGTTTTTATTGTCTGTTAGGTTTAGGGTAAGTTCGCGAACACCCTTGCCCCCTCACACATGCACATCAAATAAAGTTTATCACGCACGCACACACACACGCACACACTCCCCTATGGCAAGCCAGATGTTCTCGGCCGATGAGGCATACGCCCAGCTTGCCTCCGAGCCCAAGAGCCCCAGTGAGGACGAGGATGACCCCACTTTCCTTTTGTCATCCGCATCCTCCTCATCATCTAGCGATGATGATTAGCCCCCAAAGCGGCAGAGATGCCACCAGGCGGAGCAAGGGGACCGCCATGCTAGTGACCCTGTGGCCCACACTAGTACGAGCAGCTCTAGGGCTCATACTAGTTTTCTGGCCCACCGGTTAAGTCCACTGGAGCCCCCTGCCGGTGAACTTGCATGGTATACCCCAGAGCGTTTTGAGCCCGTGATTCCTGATTTTGTAGGCCAACCAGGAATCCAGATTTCCACAGTGGGCTTCATTGAATACTACTACTTTAGTCTTTTTTTCTGTGACAACTTTGTAAATCTAATGGTGGCGCAAACAAACCTGTACGCCCAACAGTTTGTTGCTCAACACCCGGGCTCCTTTTAGGCTAGGTACGGTGGCTGGACTACGGTCAGTGCAGCCGAGACGAGGACATTTTGGGGCCTGGTGTTGCACATGGGTCTAGTCAAGAAACCTAGTGTCAGGCATTACTGGAGTGGGTACGTCCTCCACCAGACCCCACTTTACAGTATGGCCATGACACGCTCCCGGTTTGAGGCTACCCGGAAATTCCTGCATTATTCAGATAGTGCAGCATGTCCCCCCCAAGGTGATCCTGCCTATGACTGCCTGTACAAAATCAGGCAGGTCATCGATCACTTTGGGGCCAAATTTGTACAGGCCTATGTACCTGGAAGGGAGGTCGCGGTTGATGAGTCTCTCATTGCTTTCAAGGGGAGACTCCTTTTCCGCCAGTATGTTCCCTCTAAGCGGGTGAGGTATGGTGTGAAGCTGTACAAACTTTGTGAGAATACCTCAGGGTACACTTACAATTGTCGTGTGTACGAGGGGCGAGATTCCCGTATTGAACCCCCAGAATGTCCCCCCACTCTAGGTGTTAGCAGCAAACTTGTGTGGGACCTTATGCACCCACAGCTAGATAAGGGTTACCACCTGTACGCGGATAACTTTTATACTAGTATGCCTTGTTCCAGTCCATCGCCGCCAGATCCACGTCCGCTTGTGGGACCGTGTGGAAAAATCAGCGCGACCTCCCTACCCACCCTCTCCAGGTACCTATCCCCAGTGGAAACCTGTTGCTGGTCAGATATAAGGACAAGAGGGATGTCCTTGTACTGTCTACAATTCACGGTAATGGCATCACCCCTGTCCCTGTGCGAGGTACTGCGGCAATGGTCCTCAAGCCCGATTGTATCGTCGAGTACAATCGGTATATGGGAGGAGTTGATCTCTCTGATCAAGTCCTCCAGCCATATATCGTCATGCGCAAAACCCGGGCATGGTACAAAAAAGTTGCGGTCTACTTGGAACAGGTTGCCTTGTACAACTCTTTTGTGCTATCCCGGAGTGCTGGCAACACGGGGAAAGTCCTCCAGTTCTATGAGGCAGTCCTCAAGGCCCTGATCTTTTCTGACCAGGACAGAGCAGGCCGGAGTACCTCAGGAATTGGAGGCGCCCGGATCGTCCCTGGCCAACACTTTCTAGGTGTGGTCCCCCATACTGGAAAGAAGGGACGGACCCAAAAAAGGTGCAGAGTGTGTCACAGGAGGGGAAGGACACCACCAGTGTGACACGTGCCCTGATCATTCGGGCCTCTGCATTATTGGTTGCTTCAGGGAGTACCACACTTCCATGGAGTACTAAATTTATAATCCCCTTCCCCAATTTCAATTCCATTTAGCCACTGACAACCGGAAAAAAACTATGGTTCTCAGACTTGAGACACTAAAACCAAAAATAATTATATTAGGTATTGCCGCGTCCGTAAGAATCTGCTCTATAAAAATACCCCATGACTTAACCCCTCGGATGAACACGGTAAAAAAAGAATTATAAACAGTGCAAAAAAAGGTATTTTTTGTCACAAATAGTGTAATAGCAAGCGATCATAAAGTCATATGCCCCCCAAAATAGTGCCAATAAAACCGTCCTCTCATTCCACAAAAAATTTGCCCTTACCTAAGATAATCAGCTAAAAAACTGACTCTTAGACTATGGAAATACTAAAATGTTTTTTTAGTTTTGTTTATAAAAAGGATAATATAGTGTAAAACCTAAATAAATAAAAGTAGACATATTAGGTATCACCGCATCCATAAGAATCTGCTGTATAAAAATACACTATGACCTAACCCCTCAGATGAACACGGTCAAAAAAATAAAATAAAAACTGTGCCAAAACAGCTATTTTTTGGCAATTTTTTTTATCTTAAACCGTTTTTTCCAGTCTCAAATCAAGGGTTAACAGCCAAACAAAACTTTATATTCATTACCCTAAGTCTGCAGTTTACAGAAACACCCCATATGTGGTTGTAAACTGCTGTATGAACAAAACGGCAGGGCGCAGAAGGAAAGGAACGCCGTATGGTTTCTTGAAGGCAGATTTTGATGGCCTTTTTTTTGGCACCATGTCCCATTTGAAGAACCACTGATGCACCCCTAGAGTAGAAACTCCATAAAAGTGACCCTATCTAAGAAACTACACACCTCAAGGTATTCAAAACTGATTTTACAAACTTTATTAACCCTTTAGGTGTTCCTCAACAGTTTATGGCAAATGGAGATGAAATTTCAGAATTTCTATTTTTGGTAACCTTACCTCACAAAAATGTAATATAGAGCAACCAAAAATCATATGTACCCTAAAAATAGTCCCAACAAAACTGCCACCTTATCCCGTAGTTTCCCAAATGGGGTCACTTTTATGGAGTTTCTACTCTTGGGGTGCATCAGGGGGCTTCAAATGGGACATGGTCTAAATAAACCAGTCCAGCAAAATCTGCCTTCTAAAAACCACACGGCGCACCTTTCACTCTGCGCCCTACCATGTGGCCGTACAGTAGTTTACGGCCACATATGGGGTGTTTCTGCAAACTACAGAATCGGGGCAATAAATATTGAGTTTTGTTTGGCTGTTAACCCTTGCTTTGTTACTGGAAAAAATGAATTTAAATTGAAAATTAGCCAAAAGATTTAAATTCTTAAATTTAATCTCCATTTGCCAAAAACTCTTGTGAAACACCTAAAGGGTTAATGACGTTTGTAATGTAAAATCAATTTTACACCTTGAGGGGTGTAGTTTCTTAGATGGGGTCACTTTTATGGATTTTCTACTCTAGGGGTGCATCAGGGGGGCTTCAAATGGGATATGGTGTAAATAAACTAGTCCAGCAAAATCAGCCTTCCAAAAACCACACGGCGCACCTTTCCCGCTATGCCCTACCGCGTGGCCGTACAGTAGTTTACGGCCACATATGGGGTGTTTCTACAAACTACAGAATTGGGGCAATAAATATTGAGTTTTGTTTGGCTGTTAACCTTTGCTTTGTTACTGGAAAAAATGAATAAAAATGGAAAATTAGCAAAAATAAATAAATTCTTAAATTTCATCTCCATTTGCCAATAACACTTGTGGAACACCTAAAGGGTTAATAACATTTGTAAAATCAATTTTGAATACCTTGAGGGGTGTAGTTTCTAGAATGGGGTCATTTTTGGGTGGTTTCTATTTTGTAAGTCTCACAAAGTGACTTCATGCCTGAACTGGTCCTTAAAAAGTTTTGCTTCTAAACTTCTAACCCTTGTAACGTCCCCAAAAAATAAAATGTCATTCCCAAAATGATCCAAACATAAAGTAGACATATGGGGAATGTGAAATAATATTTTTTGGGGGGAGGTATTACTATCTATTATAAAAGTAGAGAAATTGAAATTTTGAAATTTGCTAATTTTTCAAAATTTTGGGTAAATTTGGTATTTACCAATGGCCTGGATAAGTCAAAGCGTTTTAAAGTTATTCACACATAAAGTGACACTGGTCAGATTTGCAAAAATTGGCCTGGTCCTTAAGGTGAAAATGAGCATAAGGGGTTAAAGGGGCGGTCACTGTAAAAGTCACTGTTAAAAGGGCGGTCACTGTAAAAGTCACTGTTAAAAGGGCGGTCACTGTGAAAGTCACAGTTAAAGGGGCGGTCGCTGTGAAAGTCACTGTTAAAGGGGCGGTCACTGTTGAAGTCACTGCTAAAGGGGCGGGCAGTGTAAAGGTCACTGTTAAAGGGGCTGCCACTATGAAGGTCACTGTTAAAGGGGCGGTCACTGTGAAAGTCACTTTTAAAGGGGAGGTCACTGTGGAGGTCTCTGTTAAAGGGGCGGGCACTATAAAGGTCATTGTGTCATTGTTAAAGGGGCGGGCACTGTGAAGGTCACTGTTAAAGGGGCGGCCACTATGAAGGTCACTGTTAAAGAGGTGGTCAATGCTAAATGGGCGGTCACTGTTAAAGGGGCGGGCACTGTGGAGGTTATTGGTAAAGGGGCAGGTACTGTAGAGGTCACTGTTATGGGGAAAACTGTTGATATCTTTTTACGACACACGGAAACATAAAATGAAATAGATGAAATATACCTGTGCGAAGCCGGGTCCTTCTGCTAGTTTTATATATATATATATATATATATATATATATACACACACACACACAATGAAACACGATGGCGGCACTGGACAACAAGAATGGCGGGTGCTAGGTCCAAGGGTATAGCTGCTTACCCAGTATAATAGACAGGAAACCGGACAGCACTCCAGATAAAAATAAGTGGTTTATTCACCCATGTGGTGTAGGCAACGTTTCAGCTCATACAAATAGCCTTTTTCAAGCAGTAAAATACAAGATAACGTGCCAAGTGCAATGAATTGAATACATATGTGCATCATCATATAATATACCAGTGGGAGGAGTAATGCGATGCATGGAAATCTGAAAAACAATAACATACCCTGTAGGAACACCTGAGTCCCACATGCAGACTACCGCCAAACTCGGCGTTCGGAAGATGCTACTGCGCAAGCGCCAGGTTGCATCAAAAGCCTACGACATGAGGTCACAGAGCGCCATTTGTGGAGCATGCGCTCTAACTATAATCCACTCGAGCGGCCATTTTACAATAGTTGAGGTATCTACTGCCATGCGCGCATGCCCATTTGTGCTAGATGCGGGCAGCGCCAACACGGAGTATGGTAGCTCGCCCAGGGTCATGTGTGCAGAGTATCTTGGAGGATAGATATATGGGGAGGCTGTACCTCGTCAAAGGTACAGACCCTCTACCCTAGTAGGCATGAAGTGTCGACAAACATGACGGGACACGCCACGCCTGTCTCCACAAAGCCCGCAAATCACCTCTAGTTTATAACCCCTGCCAGGGATCTCCTGATGACCCAGAGCTGACATTCCGAGAGATATATATATATTTGACACAACCTGGAATAAAATAAACATAAATAATGTTGATAACATAAAATGACATAAGCATGTGGACACAGTGTTCCTCTGCAGGGCACGCTTGTTCCTCAATCTCCAGAATCCATCACATCTGTGAGCTACGTTAAGCACTTATAGTTTTAGTTTTATATTTTCACAGATGTGATGGATTCTGGAGAATGAGGAACAAGCGGGCCCTGCAGAGGAACACTGTGTCCACATGCTTATGTCATTTTATGTTATCAACATTATTTATGTTTATTTTATTCCAGGTTGTGTCAAATATATATATCTCTCTCGGAATGTCAGCTCTGGCGCATTCCCCTTCTGCCGTTCCGCTCTCTACAGAATACTGTGCGCATGCCCAATTTGAACAAGGCGCACATACGCCATCTTGGTTACTGGTCCGATGCCCTAAATACATATACTAATACTATTCATATCGGAATACAGCCTTGTAATCGAGTATAGTGCCGCAAAAAGGTAGGGGCAGTCCCCTTCACAGGGCTGCAACCCTACTCTTCCATGTAACATCCCGAAGACCACCACATATCACGTGGCTATCTGGGGGGAGCACCTATGAGAGTAATGCAGGCATCATCCTACTCAGGAGGGATCTCCTCAGGCCGATAAATCACTATATATAAAGGGCAACTGAATTAAGATGCTTAAAAAATATGGGCTGAACAAATAGAACTAATGCGGCTTATACCCTTTGGCACTCCTCATTCAGGGCAGCATGTATAAAATAAATCATTGCAATAAAGGTGCCGAATTCCCAATGCATGTGAAGAAGCTGTTCGACTTTGTTCTCCATCCCTGTTTCCTTCATATTGTGCAAGTGATCTAAAAAGAAAAAAAGAACAATTATTTAAATATATTAAAAACATTATAGACATTATTATAGTTCTCCAAGTCTACACACCTGAGAACAAGACACAAGTCACAGGTCAAAAGAGGCAAAACACCCTCTATATAATATCCCCCAAATTATATTCCACGTTCAATCCATTGGGTTTAAGACTGTCCAACCGATGTATCCACAGTAATTCCCTGTGTTTCAACAACTTGAGTCTATTACCACCTCGTCTAGGTAGAGGTATGTGGTCCAAGATCCAACATTTCAAGTCATTCTCCTTGTGCCCTGCCTCTGTAAAATGTTTGGATACTGGCAGGTCAAGGCGCTTTTTCCGAATACTGTATATATGATTGAGGAGAGTTTTTAATTCCGTGGATGTCTCGCCCACATAAAGTAAATTACATGGACAGGACAACACGTATATAACAAAACTGGTATCACAAGTTAGGTGAAACATGATATCGTAGGATATACAGTACAGACCAAAAGTTTGGACACACCTTCTCATTCAAAGAGTTTTCTTTATTTTCATGACTATGAAAATTGTAGATTCACACTGAAGGCATCAAAACTATGAATTAACACATGTGGAATTATATACATAACAAACAAGTGTGAAACAACTGAAAATATGTCATATTCTAGGTTCTTCAAAGTAGCCACCTTTTGATTTGATTACCGCGTTGCACACTCTTGGCATTCTCTTGATGAGCTTCAAGAGGTAGTCACCTGAAATGGTTTTCACTTCACAGGTGTGCCCTGTCAGGTTTAATAAGTGGGATTTCTTGCCTTATAAATGGGGTTGGGACCATCAGTTGCGTTGAGGAGAAGTCAGTTGGATACACAGCTGATAGTCCTACTGAATAGACTGTTAGAATTTGTATTATGGCAAGAAAAAAGCAGCTGAGTAAAGAAAAACGAGTGGCCATCATTTACTTTAAGAAATGAAGGTCAGTCAGTCAGCCGAAAAATTGGGAAAACTTTGAAAGTAAGGGCTATTTGACCATGAAGGAGAGTGATGGGGTGCTGCGCCAGATGACCTGGCCTCCACAGTCACCGGACCTGAACCCAATCGAGATGGTTTGGGATGAGCTGGACCGCAGAGTGAAGGCAAAAGGGCCAACAAGTGCTAAGCATCTCTGGGAACTCCTTCAAGACTGTTGGAAGACCATTTCAGGTGACTACCTCTTGAAGCTCATCAAGAGAATGCCAAGAGTGTGCAAAGCAGTAATCAAAGCAAAAGGTGGCTACTTTGAAGAACCTTGAATATGACATATTTTCAGTTGTTTCACACTTGTTTGTTATGTATATAATTCCACATGTGTTAATTCATAGTTTTGATGCCTTCATAGTCATGATAATAAAGAAAACTCTTTGAATGAGAAGGTGTGTCCAAACTTTTGGTCTGTACTATACCTGACTTGTATAAATTTCTTCCCCTTGCGAATATATCTACAATTGACACAGCCTAGGCAGGGAAAACAACCCAGCCCAGGCTGTGCCAACATGGTCTGTCTCATAGTACCCTTGGAACCAATATCAGCCCTAACCAGCTGGTCCCGCAGGTTCCTAGACCATCGATAGGAAAACAACGGGGGATGTTTAAACTCGGGAATATTCCTACTGCAGGTACCCAATATATCCCAGTATTTCCTGATGATCTTATTAATGGAGGGACTTCATTGTACACAGAGACAAACAGGATTCTTTCTGGTTTCTGAGCAGTTCTCTGCTTGGACAGAATGTCATTCCTATCAAGGCTGCATACTCTGTCCCTGTGTTCAGACAGCAACCGATAGGGATAACCCCTGTCCCGGAACTTAGGCTAATCAGGAGTGCACGACTCGCTGGAGTGCCACATCTCCAGCATTGTAAATCTGCAAAAAAAGGGGGTTAGTCAGCACCTCCCAGTGCACAGGTGCACGCCGCCATGGCTATAATAAGCGTAGCAGTAGCACTATAATTTTGGGCATTATTGTACTTTATCTAATTTGCAGGGTGCTGCTGCATTGTCTCTTTTTTCCTCTAGGTCTTTGCCATGGCGGCGTGCACCTGCGCACTGGGAGGTGCTGACTAACCCCCTTTTTTTGTAGATTTACAATGCTGGAGATGTGGCACTCCAGCGAGTTGTGCACTCCTGATTAGCCTGTCTGCCCTATAGGCTGATTTTAATTAGTTTCAGTATAAAGCTGTAGCCTGCTCTCACTACATTCATTGGAAGCTGTCTGGCACAAGGAAAGGTATAGAGTGGGCTCGGCATACATGTTGGTACCTGCATCCCTTGTAATGGAGGCCATTATGGCACCAAAAATGGTGAAAAGCAGAGTGGATCCAGCATGCATGTGGATCCAACACTCCCTGAACTTTATGGCGGCTATTATGGCGCATAACAGGTAGTATTTAGTGTTAGGACCCGTCAAACAGAGATCACCTTGACGTACGGCAGACAGGCTCAGATGGTTTTGTACAAAATGCATTGGCCAAGCATCTCACTTTATAAATAAGTGTAGCATTTGCACTATAATTTTTGGCATTATTGCACTTTATCTGATTTGCAGGGTGCTGCTGCATTGTCTCTTGTTTTCCTCTAGGTCTTTGCTATGGCAGCGTGCACCTGCGCACTGGGAGGTGCTGACTAACCCCCTTTTTTTGCAGACACCAAAAACGCAGGCATAGAAAGAAAACCAGGAGAAGGCACTGTCCTTAAGGTCAATACATTGAAGTTTATTGAGTAGGAACTGGTGGTCTACAGCAGTCAGGGATCCAGATGAATAAATAGAGAGTGGTCACTGTTGCATTTGGCTGTCAGGAGGTCACTTTGTCACTTTGGATAGGATATAACTAACCAATTGTTGGAGGTCTGGCCAGTGGAACACCCACAAGATCCCGAGAAGGGGGGGGGGGTCCCACGTCCCTGTCATATGGGACTGCTGGAAATAGCAGAGTACAACACTGAGGTCTGGCCAGTGGAACACCCACAAGATCCCGAGAAGGGGGGGGGGGGAGTCCCATGTCCCTGTCATATAAGAATGCTGGAAATAGCTGAGTACAACATTTAGGTATTTGCAGGCAGTTCCTAAGAGAATGAATGGACGGCTCAACCTGCTGCTCCATCAGGATGGGGACACCGGTCAGACCGCCAGCGATCACTTAGTTTTCCCCTATCCTGTGGATACTTGGCACAACCCCTATAAGTAGTGTTGAGCAAACTTGTGTTTCAAGTTCAGCTTACAAGGTTCCTGTTATCTAAGAATTCTGTTATGGATTCTGCTACCATGGACCATAACTTATGGTCTGTGGTAGCGGAATCCATAACAGAATTATTAGATAACCCGAACATTGTATGCTGAACTTGAAACACAAGTTCGCTCATCCCTACCTATAAGGACAGGAATTGCTAGGACAGGAATTGCTAGCTCTTGAGGAATTAAAGAAAAATGAAGATATTGTAATCAAACCTAGAGACAAAGGGGGAAATATAGTCATCCAGAATCAAGATGACTATATTGAGATGGTACAGAAATTACTTAGGGACAAAAATACTTATAAAATTCTCCCAAATGACCCCACAAAAGTATATATGGCGGAATTGAAAATTCTTCTGACGCTAGAGATAGGGATCTTATAACAAAGGATGAATTTCAATATCTTTTTAGGAAAGATCCTACAATTTCCACTTTTTACGCACTTCCAAAGGTGCATAAGGACAAAATACCAGTCCCAGGAAGGCCTATTGTATCTGGCAATGATAATTTAACTCAAGGTATCAGTGAGTATGTGGATCAGATTTTAAGACCTTTTGTCACCAGCCTCCCGTCTTATATTAGGGACACGAAAGACCTTCTCTTGAAAATTAATGATATGGTACTAACACCAAATACCATCCTGGCAAGCTTGGATGTTGAATCTTTATACAGTAACATACAACATGCACTAGGTATAAAAGCTACAAAAAAATTATTGAGCACTAAAAGCAGTAACTTTGCACAGCATAATCACTTAGTACTTTCTATGTTAGAATTATTTTAGAGCACAATTATTTTATTTTTCAGGGTAAAATATGCCAACAAACAAATGGTATGGATACGTCATGTGCACCCACTTATGCAAACCTTTTTTTAGGGTGGTGGGAGGATAATTTAGTTTTTGCGGATGGGATGTCGTCATATACCTGCCACATCATTTTTTGGGGCAGGTATATTGACGACATACTCATCTCCTGGGATGGCGGTAAATCACTTTTTCACGAATTCACCCAAGCTCTTAATGATAATTGCATAGGAATGAAATTTACGTATGAGATTCAGGAGAGGGAAATAGTGTTCCTAGATTTAAAGATCAAAATTACAGAAGATGGACATCTGAATACCGAGATACATAGGAAACCGACCTCTACTAATAGCTATTTGCATTGCTCCAGTTGGCATCCTACACCTCTGAAGAGGGGTATACCCACTGGCTAATATTTGAGGGCTCGGCGGAACTGCTCAGATGAAGCCTCTTTCATGGGAGAAAGTGGACAACTACGGGAGAGATTCAAAAAGAGGGGGTATCCTATAGCCCCCATCAAAAGAGCCTTTAATAGGGCCAAGACCACTGATAGAGAGGACTTACTTAAAACAACTTCTATAAAAAAAGAATGAGATCATCAGATGCATTGGCACTTTTGACGGATACAACAAAGAAATTTGTCGTATTTTGGAAAAGTACTTGCACATTATCCAGACAGACAGAGATTTAAAATCAGTACTCACCCCAAATCCGAGTATCACTTATAGGAGAGGTCCTAATTTGAAGGACCAACTGGTCCACAGCCATCTGAAAGAAATAAAAACGGAAAATACATTATCAAGAGCCAAATATAGTGGGTCAACTCCACGCAGAGACTGTTCATTTTGTAAATATATCCCCCGTATTAAAAAATTAATTAACCCTGGAGACAGGAAGGAATATAATATCAGAGAATTGATCACATGTAAAACCACAGGGGTTGTATATATAGCATCGTGTCCTTGCCCTATGTTATATGTTGGCAAGACCACACAGGAGCTAAGACGCCGTATCTCGGGCCACCTGAGCTCTATTGAGACGGGAAAAGACACCCCAATCGCAAGACATATCAAATATGTACATAAGAATAAAACATCAGTCTTGCGTTTTTGGGGTATCGAAAAATTAAATCTAGGCCCTAGAGGTGGCAACCTAGATAGGAAACTCCTGCAGTGTGAAGCACGGTGGATAGACAGACTGAACACAATGAGCCCCAATGGTCTCAATGAAGACTTCTCCTTTACAACATTTATATGAATAGAGTTGGAGACACACCATCCTCAATGCTGTAAATATGCCATGTGTATATACGAATGCATTTAAATTATATGAAATTATTTAGCTCTCCTTTTTCAGTAATAAATAATATATTTTTGAATAATAATAGGTAATTAACACATCAAAATATAGAAGTTGAGAACCAATAAGGCAGAAATATCCGTGAGTATATGACAGATGTATAGTACAGACAATCCCAATTGGGTCATAAAACCTATGCAGCAATGACATAGGAATAGTGACACCTATTATTTACAGGAATTTTAAGTTATGAGGTTTTTTCAGTAGTATATAGGACAATGGCTAAATCTTTACAAAGTTTCCTTCCAGTCTGGGCTGGACCGATAAATAGGACTAATAACATGGGACATCTATAATTTTATGTAAAATATCTGCCACTAAAATCAGTCCTTAAATATCTATTGAAACCCTCAAAGGAGTAAAGATCTACTTTGGGCTCAGGTTCACCTATGTACTTGATCTAGGAGGGGGTATAAATGTGCCCCAGTGTATATCAGTATCGAGCGGACACCCTGAATCCAAGTTTAATGTATACCTGTAATAGTACCTTGTTCCAAATAATCTAAGTCCCGACGCATGCGCAAAGAGCGTCTTTGAGCTCCACTTTTAAAGTTCTGACGCATGCCCAGTGGGAATCGGGAACCAGACAAGCCGATGTCTAAGCATAAGCGCAGGCGCATAGGGCCCCCTTGGAATTGACCTCTACTAGGTGACATCATAACGGAGAGACGGAGCGGTGATTGGCCCGAGTGACGCCGACAACACGAGTGTTTAGATCCTGATTGGGTAAGATGGTTTGATGACCCGTCCCAGGATTATAAAGCATATCGCATAGCAAACACTCGTGTTGCCTGTAGCTCCATTCCCCTGAAGACGCCGCCGTGTGCGGTGAAGCATGTCGGGGGAGCTGCGTCGTATTACATTTTAAGAATATGTTAGGGATAGTTGATCTGTAGCACTGTGACCTGCAGACGCAGCGCGCTTCAGATCATATTACAAGGGTAGTATAGATATAGCTGGCTGAGCTGACAGTGAATAGATTGCTATACTATTCCAGCAGGATTATTTATTTAAATATTGATTGACATAGCGCAAAAGCTGATCAGCCAATATATCGTGCGAATGATAGTTTACAGTCTGGTGAGAGATAACACCAGCTGATAATCTAAAGTGAAACAAGTTTTAGAAGATACATTATATCAAATTGAATAAACATCATTCACAAAAGGATACAACTCTCATATAGCTAGTACATAGTGACACTGTCACAAAAATCTACCTCTTGTACTCTATTCCCCTCCATATATATTTTTAAAGCACTCTCAACAGTCTTTTTTTCTTTTTTGTGTATTGTGTATGTGAATAAATAATACAAGTTATGTTTTAAACATAGACCAGAAACAGGAATTATTAGTCCTATGACTATTGGATTATAACCAGATACTACCTCTACTCTATTTTTGAATCCACTCTTGGTTTTGGCTGCAATGATTGCATGAATGTATTTACTGATTGATCAGTTCAGTAGAAAGTAGCAGTGTCCAAAGCAACCACAAAAGGATACTGTTGCTGCAATAAACCTAACAGAAATTATTAAGAGCAGAAACGACCAGAGTAGAGAACAGCCACAAAGGCACAACTATAACCAAGAGAAATAGTCAGGAAAGGACCACAGAAATGCATGTATAATCCAGAAGTAATCTTATAAGAGAAGCAGCTACAAAGGGCACGGCTAACTATCGCAATAAATAAATCAATCAATACCGGAAATAACCACAAGAGGGCAATGCTGTCTAAGAGCTTTGTAAAGATCTCACTAGGGTGAGCTATAAGCAATGCATTTTGGGATTTGTAGTCCTGGCGTCCAAAGCGATACTAAAAGTAGCAAGATACACACTGCAGAGGTTGTGTGGAACGCATAAACCGGAAGTGCTTGATCGGTGGAAGCTGTGGTTCCCGGGTTAGGCAGCTGGAGACTTGGAATGAAAATACGCGTTACTGCTGTTGTCACTGAGCCCGCTTGCGTCATTATGTGAAGTAGGGTCACGTGACTGGTTATTTGTAATTAGGTGCGAAGTAGTTCTGGAGGATGTCCTTCAGTAATATTTTATTAACCCCTTCACCCCTCCCCTTTAAATACATTTCATATATGGTTATGTTCTAGGTATAGATGTGACTCCAGGAGACTGAAGAAATGGCTGGGCAGTAAAGGAGTTCTGTAACTTCAGGTATCAGAAGTCTTCTCATCCTTATTATGGGTTCTCAGGTCCAGTCTTAGAAGTGTGACACCATTTATGGATTCTCCTCCTAACTCGCCAAGAATGGACAAGGAGGTCCCGAGGCCCATGATGGGCAGAATTCTAAACTTATCCTTGAAGATCATCTACCTGCTGACTGGAGAGGTGAGGGATTCTGGGAGGTATGTCACATGTCCTCCCTCCTACCTCTAGGACAGTGATGGCGAACCTATGGCACGGGTGCCAGAGGCGCCACTCAGAGCCCTCTCTGTGGGCATCGGCACCCTGGAAAAACTCTATGGTGTACCAACATGCCTTAGACTTTTCCTGCCATTCATCAGTGCAGGGCGCACTATGAACAGTACAGGCAGCGCACTGAATGCAGGCAGGCGATTATAGCTAAATGATAAAGTACATGGAAGATAAACTATATTGGACTGTAGTATTCAGGTTAGATTTCTGTGTTGGCACTTTGCGATAAATAAAAAGGGGTTTTGGGTTGCAGTTTGGGCACTCGGTCTCTAAAAGGTTAACCATCACTGCTCTAGGATATGACTGGAGAGGTGAGAGATTCTGGGAGTTATGTAACGTGTCCTCCCTCTTACCTCTATCTAGGATATGAACGGAGAAGTAAGGGATTCTGGGAATTATGTCACATGATCTCCCATTTACCTCTAAGGTATAATTGGGGAGGTGAGGCAGACCACGCAGCAGCTATGGGGGCCGCAGTGAACCAAAGGCCCTGCCCCCTAATTACACTCATTACTGTCCAGCTCCAGTAAAGTATCCCTATTATCAGTGGAGAAAACTAAAGGACCTGTGATGATGTAATTACAGGTCCTGTACATCTAGTAAAGGAACTGCACAAAGAATGATGTAGTTCCCAGGTTAGATCGGAGCATCTGCCAGGACATGTCATGACATCATCATAGGCCCTGTACATCTAGTAAGGGAACTGCACAGAGCATCATCACAGGTCCTTCAACCCCCAACAGCATGGAGAAAACCCTCAGGATGATCTAGCATAGAGACTAGAGTAGAGTGGTATAAGGAGGTCCTCCTCCTTTCTCTTCATCCCCCCACCTTTCCCTATTTTTACTCATATCTCACATATATACTGCTGCAGACATTTGAAACCAATATTACCTTGTGTACCTCACACCATAATGTATAACTGACCACATATATATATACACATTGCACTATTATACCTTGTACTTCTCACATCAGACAATCCAGACACAGTTACCACTAGGGAATAAACGCTTAGGCCTCATTAACAAATACGTGGATTTTCACGGACCACGGTCCGTGAAAACCCGTCCTGCTGAGTTCATGGCGTCATTGGTTGATATGATGCTGTGCGCTTTGTGCCGCCGACGCTGTACAGTAATACACTCATATGATCTATACAAGTGTATTACTGTAAAGCATCAGGAAGCGCACGGTGTCTTAGCAACCTATGACACTGTGCGCTCCTGCACTCAGCAGGACGGGTTTTCACAGACCGTGGTCCGTGAAAATCCACGTATTGTGAATGTGGCCTTAGGGCAGAGTTTATCATCCCCTCTGCACTTGCCACTTTCCAAAGCAGCGAGCGGTGAGGTGCTGGAGTAGGCAGTCCATTAAATGCATTATAATCTAGGCCAAGGAGCTGGCGTAGATTATAGCGGAGATCTACACCAGCTCCCTTCCTGGTGTACATCTACTCTTTGTTGCATGGACCTGCACAGATGCGGCACAAGTAATTGAGCTGCATCTAATGCAAGCAGGGGAGAGATTAACGTCCCCTTAACCCCTAGAGGACATCCAAGTACATGTAATGTATGTGGTCTGGTAAATGACTCCGTCTTGAACTGGTTAAACCGTTTCATTATATTTTGTTGGGCTTGTAGGGATTTTTTGACAGTCATAATATGAAGCCATTACAGTGTGCCAGTGAAAATGACTTTTTCATGTGTGTGTATATTCATGGTATATTTGTGTGTGGTTTTATCATTACACAGGATTATGGACCCCAGAGGAAGTCTTGGGAGGAATTTGCAGATAGTGGTCATTCCTGTGCAGCACGTAGACTAAGAAGCTCTTGGAGTCCCGTTAATGAGCTTAAGATCTTGAAACTCGCCAACATGATCACTGAGTTGCTAACTGGAGAGGTGAGCAATGCTGGGACATTATACAGTAATGCTCTGAAGGTATCTGGATAATAAATGGATTATTGTGTGTCAGGTGTCTGTAAGGTGGCACAGTGTTGCTGTGTATTTCTCCATGGATGAGTGGGAGTATTTAGAAGGACACAAGGATCTATACAAGGATATCATGGAGAATCACCAGACAATTACATTACTTGGTAAGTGGACACCTCATCATTCTTCGTGTACGCTATTCCACAAGATAGCACGCATGCTGACTTATCCATCTCTAGTAGTAGTCCTAGTATTGGTTGCACATGTAGCCTGTCTGAAAAGCTAAGTTTGAATATACAGTTAGAGAAAAGTCTTATACTGGATTGTGTGGAGGCACAGATCTGGAGAAGGGTACAAAAAGGTTTTGCTCCACTGAAAGTCCTCAAGAGCACAGTGGCCTCCATAATTCTTAAATGGAAGAAGTTAGCTAAAACCAGGACTCTTCCTAGAGCTGGCCACCCCGCCTAACTAAGTAATTGGGAGAGAAAGGCCTTAGTAAGACAGGTGACCATGAACCAAATGGGCATTCTGGCTGAGCTTCAAAGATCCTGTGTGGAGATGGAAGAAACTTCCAAAAGGCCAATCATCACTGCAGCTCTCCAATAATCTGGTCTTTATGGCAGAATGGCTAGAAAGAAGATTGTCCTCAGTAAAAGACACATGCCGGGCTTGAGTTTGCAAAAAGCACCTAAAAGATTCTCTGGTCTCATGAAACCTGAGACTGTGAGAAACAAGATTCTCTGGTCGCATGAAACCAAAATTTAACTTTCTGGCCTCAATTCTTAGTGGCATGTCTGGAGGAAAGTAGGCAACGCTCTTCACCTGCCCGATATCATTTGTACAGTGAATCATGGTGGTGGCAGCATCATGCTGTGGGGCTATTTTCAGTGGCTGGGGCAGGGAGACTGGTCAGAGTTGAGGTAAAGCTGAATGCAGAAAAGTACAGCGATATTAATGAAACCCTGATCCAGTGTGCTCTGGACCTCAAAATCGGCCAAAGGTTCACCTGCCAACAATCACTCTAAGCACACAGCCAAGACAACACAGAAAATTGTTAGACCCCCAAACAATTAGATAAATATAGTTAACAAAAAGCGTGAATTTTGTTTTTAAAAACTGTAGCACGTGTACATTATGCAGTGTAAAATGTGAGACTGAACAGCTCAGAGAGAGATTTTAAAGTAATGCTTCCCGGTTTTATGGGAAGATGCATTGGGCATGATGGGAGCAGCTTAACAGGACGTTTAGCGCTGACAAAGATCAAGTGAATGAGAGCTGAGCTTCTGTCTACCTTCTGCTTCCAGATCTGTCCACTTTTTAGTGTCGGGCACTGGTGGCTGCACAATACAACTGACTGGTGCGGGTTTCTGATGGTTATCTAAAGAATAGCTAATCAATATCTACAGACTGGAAGACTCCTTTAACCACCGAAATCCTGCATCTGTAAAGGAATATCTACTTGACCTTATAAGTAACACAAACCTGGCTCTTTACATATAGTTTCAGGCCACTGTAAATGTAATAACTATTTTATTTATTTTCATTTAGGATGTGGCAACACGGTGACTTTGGCACAACACGTCACATAGCCAGAGATCACACTGTAACGCTCCCCACTTTGCAACTAATGAAAATGAATGGGGTTGTATTACAACCCTCAAATTGCCACAACAGGACATTCACAAGAAATCCTGCTGCTGTCTTTAACATTAAGAGAAGGGAGGAGAACCACCAAAAGCTAGGTGAAGAACTTACACTCTGCTGAAGCAAATCATAGAACATTTTTATTGAACAATTTGGAAATTTTCCTAATTTTGCATTCAGAAAACAGGTGAATAATAAAAAATAATCAGTACAGAGGTTTCCATAGCTTTATAATAATGATGATGATGATACTTAATATTATTATCACTTGTAAATTGCCTACAATCAATCATCCATAAATATTTTGGTGATCTGCATGCATGGAAGTAAATCCACCTGTTTCTAAGGTGTCAGGCTATGTTCATAGGTGTGGTTTGGTGCTGAAAAAACACATCTTCCATGGATTTGGGCCACTAATAAACCTGCATGAAATCCCCCAGATTCATCACATACAGTATAATGGTGTGGCTATACCACCGAGTACTACATTGGGAGCGATCCGGGGCATTATCTAGGCTTGTCTTCTGTAACATCATGTGATGTGCTTTTGGAGTGGAGCAATGCAACGAGCATCAGGGCGATCAGAAGGATGCACATGATAAGTAAGTTGCATAGTATAGGTAAGCCCTTACCTTTCCTATCATTTAAGGTTTACCTAAGTCAATCTAAGAGGCACTTTTACAACAGCATCATTAAGTTGATACTTTTTCCCATAAAATGATTTATTGACTGATATCTGCTCTGTTCTACCCCTGGAGGCCTGGATAAAGCAGGAAGGAACACTATACACATCTAAGGATCTGTAAGTAGCTCCCCTGCCAAATCTGTTCTATTCCTGGACTCTATATTTGTCTGTCCATTAATTCCCAATCATTGCACACATACAATAAAGACCATGCTGAATGCTGGGAGTACTTCCAATATAGCATTCCCAGGGAAGTATTTATGTCCATTAGGGCTGAAACGATTCATCGATGTAATCGAGGCAAAAAATCCTCGATGCAGTTTTTCTGCATCAAGGATTCGTTTAAATCACATAACCACGGAGCGTGAGTGAACTGAAGCTTCTCACTCACCGCTCCGTGGTCTCCCGTCGGCACCGCGATGCAGGACCTTGTGTTCACACATCGTCAGCGCGCTGGCTGACGCTGTGTGAAACATGAGGTCCTCAGTGCATGCTGGGATGAAGAACCGTCTCCTGCGGACTCCATGTGTCGCGCACTCTGCACTGAAAGGTAAGTATAAAGTTAGCAGAGGAGGGGGGGCACCTGTAATTTGTCATGGGGAAATGGGGGCACCTGTGATTTGGCATGGGCTGGGGGAAATGGGGGCACCTGTGATTTGGCATGGGGAAATGGGGCATCTGTGATTTGGCATGTATAAAGTTATTGGCGGGGGTGGGCACCTGTGATTTGGCATCTATAACATTGAAGTGGCTGATCTGTTGTAGTGGGGGACATAGTGGATGTCATAGGAGGGACTGGGGAAGGGGGACATCATGGCAGTCTAGATGGCATGGAGGGGCTGATGGAAGTGCCATCATGGTGGCACCGGGGGACATGGCATGGAGGGGCTACTGATCTTATGGCACTGGGGGACATGGTGGATCGTATAGGAGGCACTGGGGAAGGGGGACATCCTGGCAATCTGGATGGAGGAGCTGATGGCAGTGCCATCATGGGGGTACTGGGGAACATGGCATGGAGGGGCTGCTGATCTGATGGCACTGGGGGACATGGTGGATTGTATAGGAGGCACTGGGGAAGGGGGACATCCTTGCAATCTGGATGGAGGGGCTGATGGCAGTGCCATCATGGGGGCACTGGGGGACATGGCATGGAGGGGCTGCTGATCTGATGGCACAGGAGGCACTGGTAAAGGGGGACATTTTTATAAAGCAATACGTTATTTTAAGAAGTTTTTTCTTATTAGATTATTCGATTTATCGTAAAAATGAATCAATAGAATACTCAATTACTTAAATAATCGTTTACTGCAGCCCTATTGTCCATGTATTTTTTTTCTGCAGCATGTGATTCCTGTGCATAATGTTATAAAGTAGTTTACTCCACCAGTTCCCTCACCCGGACACATCTGTACTTGACCTAAGCCAAAAGCTAAAGGGGTTTTCCAACCTAACACTTGTGATATCAACATCTGTTCAAGACCCTGGTAAGGGCTCATGCACACAAGCATGTGCAGTGCATTGGGGACTGCAAATTGCGCTCCCCAATGCACGACACCGTTCATGTGGCCTGCGCTGGTGGATGCAGACCCATTCAAATTGAAGCTCCATATTGCTTCTTTGACCTTCCGCTCTATATCTTCCGGATTGTGGACCCATTCAATGTGGCTGCTAGATAAGTGGCTGCATACCCACAGTCGCTGCCATTTAAAGTGTATTCTGTTTTGGCATCCATAGGTGTCGCAGCAGTCAGTCCCTACCAAACATACTCTTATGGTATATGTAGATTAAAGTTTTTTTGTGTAAATGTCTCAAACATGCAGAATGATATTCCCACTTGTTGAGCATTTGGGCAAGAACTGGTCATTGTAAGGTGAAAATGATGTTCAAGTAATCTTTCTGACATGCTGGATTATTTCCATGCAATAATCATCTTCGTCTTTTCCTTTTGTCATAGAAGAAGGAAGTATTTTGTTTACCATTGAGGACGGGCAGATGTTTTACTGACAGTCATTGTCTGTACGACATCTCTCTGTCTGTGGCCAACCAGAGATTTAGAGAGGTAAGTATGGTTTTGTTTTTATAGTGTGGTCTACTGTGGCACTATTTAACATCTGCCACATATTACAATTTGTCTCCTCCCCCAATCTCCTCTACTAAAATGCCTCTCTGAAGCCTTTTCCACACTTCAGTCAGTACTGATATTCATTAAGCACCGTGTTTTTCTCTCTTAACAGATATCACTGAAACTGAAGAAATACCTGAACGTTCCCACAACACTGTTCCTTTCTCAGAATTTTTGACTGATGATGATAGAAATGTTCAGACTGCACAATGCAGAACGGATGAAGCAGCCATGATCAAGAGTCTCGAAAATGTTATAGAAGATCCAGCTTCTTGTGAAGAAAGTTGCATTACCAATTTTAACATGTACACCCCCACACATCACTTAGAGAAATATCCATCTCACCACACTAAGGATACATTGTTTCCAGGTGAACAAGTAATTCTCATGAACGCTAACATTTCTTCCCCCACACATCATATACCACAAGACGCATCTATTAATATTAAGGAGGAATCCCTCTCATGTGATGTTGAAACTTTCTCAGACAGCGATGCCTACTCACCCATTGACCATATACAGTATTCACCTTCTGGTAATAAAGAAGACTATGCCTTGTGTGAATATGCTTGTATTCCGGCAAGCAAGCCACAAACTGTGACTAAACCCCAAGAGTGTTCTGAATGTCACATGTGTTTTACAAGTATGATAGGATTTTTAGAACATCAGTTAATTCACACAAAGGAAAAATCCTATATTTGCCCAGAATGCAAGAAATCGTTTGCCAATGATTCAGAATTTATTTTACATTTGAGGTTTCACCAAGGAGACAAGAAGTTTGCATGTGCCGAATGTGGGAAGAGTTTCAAGAGAAGGACACATCTTTCCATGCATGAGAAGATCCACACAGGAGAGAAACCATACTCGTGCAAAGAATGTGGCAAATGTTTTATTCGACACTCTTATTTCATCATCCACCAAAGAATCCACACTGGAGAGAAGCCATATTCTTGTTCAGAATGTCATAAGTGTTTTACCAGCAAACCAGAACTGGTGAGCCATCAGAGGATCCATACAGGAGAAAAGCCATTTCTCTGCACTGAATGTGGGAAATGCTTTAATAGCAACAAAAGTTTGTATCGGCACCGAATGAGTCACACAGGGGAAAGGCCGTTTCCTTGCGCTCAATGTGGGAAAAGTTTCACCAGCAGGAGGAACCTTAATACACACTTAAGAAGCCACACAGGGGAAAAGCCATTCTCTTGTGACCAGTGTGGAAAGTTTTTTACCTGTAAAAGAAATCTCCAGGCTCATCAGAGACTCCACACAGGAGAAAAACCATTCTGTTGTGCTGCCTGCAGGATGAGGTTTACCAATAAACCACAACTTGTGCGTCATCAACAAGCTCATATACATCATACTACAAGTGTTTTTAAAGAAGAAATTTTTATGACAGTGGTGGATGATCAGTAAGTCAGCACACAACAAGCTTAAAAGTAATACATTGCACATGGTCATACTGTCTGTCGCCTCTTGGATTTGATATGAAGTACAAACTTCATTTTGTTGTCCTAAACTAATTGAAGATGTTTTATCTCATTGAATGTTACCTTCTGCAAGGCAATGTTGAGTTATAGAATAAACTGTGCAACAGGTTCATCTGCAGAGATAAAGACTGAGCTTTGCATGGCAGTTTAATGTTGATCGACAATAATACTCCGTTAGGGCTTATGCACACGACGGTGATTGGCCTGGCAGTCTGTGTGTCTGACGGATCTCCCGGGTCTACCATGGCTCCCCTGAACTGAACTGATCGCATCATAAAACACTAAGATACAGCCAGTTCAGTGCAGGGGAGCCGCAGTCGGCCTGGGAGATCTGGCGGACACACAGACCGCACTTCCCGGCCCAATCACAGTCGTGTGCATGAGCCATTAAAAACAGAAAAGGTCATTGTAGAGTAACTCTGACATTTGTGTAACTTTACATTGAAAACATCACTGCCTGTAGTTTTTACAACATTAAATCAAATGTGTTTTTAATAAAGGCATTTCCAGCCGTTTACATTCTTTATAAATGGCTTCCTATGGTAAAAAATAATATCTTACCGATCCTCCATTGCTTCTGTTCTTTTGCCGTATGGCACTTGGGTGGCCTCTGGTTATCTCAGCATGCAGAAAGGGCTGTTTAGCTCATTGCTGGCTGAGGTTGGTGACCATTGGGGGAACCTTGTAGTATTGTAACAATAGGGACTGGTAAGGTGATATTGGCAGATTTTATTATTTTACTAAATCGAGAACTTAAAAAAAACAAAAAACTATCTGACAGTGTCATTAACCGCTGCTTAGGTAATACCTATTTTTATTTATGGCCTCATCTGAAATTATTGCATTTTTGCTTTAAGGAGTAACTCCAGTCAAAGAAAAAACGTATAAAGAACATCCTTGGTGAATCTGCAGTCTTAAAGGGCTTCTGTCAGCCCACTAAACAGTTTTTGTTTTGGTTAATAATAATCCCTACACTGCGAGCTTTGCATACATAAGCTAAATATTCATTTTGGTTCAGTAGAATTTGATAAAAAGCTATTTTTATAATATGTAAATTACCTTGCTACCAGCAAGTAGGGCGGCTACTTGCTGGTAGCAGCCGCATCCTCCGATCCTAATGACGCCCCCTCCGCATTGTGATTGACAGGGCCAGGGAATGGAATCGTTCTCTGCTGGCCCTGTTTGAATTCCAAATCTCGCGCCTGCGCCGTACCTGTCTTTAATCGGCGCAGGCGCACTGAGAGGCGGCCGCTCTCTCGGCCACTCCATCCTCAATGCGCCTGCGCCGGGTGTAGATGTGACGTCATCGGCGCAGGCGCATTGAGGATGGAGCGGCCGAGAGAGCGGCCGCCTCTCAGTGCGCCTGCACCGATTAAAGACAGGTACGGCGCAGGCGCAATATTTGGAATTCAAACAGGGCCAACAGAGAACGATTACGTTCCCTGGCCCTGTCAATCAAAATGCGGAGGGGGCGTCATTAGGATCGGAGGATGCGGCTGCTACCAGCAAGTAGCCATCCTACTTGCTGGTAGCAAGGTAATTTACATATTATAAAAATTGCTTTTTATCAAATTCTACTGCTCCAAAATGAATATTTAGCTTATGTATGCAGAGCTCGCAGTGTAGGGATTATTATTAACCAAAAAAAAACAAAAAACGGTTTAGTGGGCTCTTTAACCCTTGGAAATATAAGAATTCATAGTATGGATTTGTCTCACTTTCAGATTGAATCTGCTAGATCTTAGAGCAAAATTACAATAACCATCAGAGGTATCACAATGCTGATTGAAAAATTTCTCTTAACTTAAAGGGGTTCTGCAGGTCATATCTAGATGACCTTTCGTCAGGATAGGTCATCAATATCGGATCTGCGGGGGTTTGAAGTTTAAAGTATTGCAACCTCCTTTTGCAAGGACGCGTCCCTCCAATTGAATTTCTGCAAGCCAACATCACAGTTATTCCCAAACCCAACAAAGACCCTTTGAACCCCTCGAACTATAGGCCAATTTCACTCCTTAATTTAGATAACAAAATCTTCACTTCCATATTGGCCCGACGGTTGAACGCCATTCTACCCGATTTAATACATAAGGACCAGGTGGGGTTCATCCCTGGGAGAGAGGCCCCAGACAATATTAGAAAAGTATTGAATCTAGTGCAAGGAGCTAATCAGCGTAAAATACCCCTAGTATTATTAGCATTAGACATAGAAAAGGCGTTCGACTCAGTCACCTGGGATTATTAAAACAAAGTCCTGTCCAAGATGGGAATAAGTGGTCCCTTCCTTACAGCGATAGGCTCATTGTACTCTAGTCCTAAAGCGAACCTTAAACTTCCCGCCTCTAGTCCTTCCCCTATAAGGATTCATAGAGGTACGCGACAGGGCTGCCCCTTATCTCCTGCCCTCTTGGCTTTAGCAATGGAGCCTTTGGCCATTCATATTAGAGGCAACCCTGACATAAGCGGAATGACTATAGGTGGGACGGAATACAAACTGAGCCTATTTGCTGATGACTTGTTAATGTCCATTACAAACCCCACAGTGTCCCTCCCTAACCTGCTGCTATTGTTAAAGTCCTTTTCAGAAGTCTCGGGCCTTAAAATTAATCACAAGTCTGAATTCCTCACCTGCAATGTCCCCCCCCCCCCCCCCCCAGCAGAAAGACCAACTAGTAGATAACTTTCCTTTCCAGCTTATGACGCAATATATTTCGTATTTAGGGACGTCATTGCCGATCAAACCCGAATTGGTCTACAAATTTAACTTCCCCCCGATGTACAATAAAATTAGACAGGATTTGAAGTCTTGGGCTTCCTTGCCGGTATCATGGGTTGGTAGGATCCATATAGTCAAAATGGTAGTGCTTCCAAGACTATTGTACTTGTTTAGAACGCTGCCCGTCCCGGCCCCCTCAGCCGACCTAAAGTCCCTACAGAAGGATGTCATGAAGTTTGTATGGGCTAACAAGAGAACTCGCATTTCTAAATCCACGATGTGCAAACATAAATCCCAGGGGGGGTTATCAGTGCCAGACTTCCTGAAATACTATAGAGCAGCTAGGTTGGCGCAACTGTTTCTAACACATCTGGACAAGAAAAAACAACCACTATGGGTCTCTCTAGAAATGTCTAATTTGGCGCCTTATACTTGAACAGCCTTGATATGGACGACACATCCCTCCTATCTCATTATTCGTTGATACTTTGGAGATCAGTACGGTTCAAATATAAATTGCAGTCCACTCCATCCCCGCTGACCCTGTTTTTTGGCAACCCGTTGTTTCGCCCGGGTTTGCGTTCCACCTCCTTTCATTGGTGGATCAGCAACAACCTTAGCACGCTACATAAATTCCTTCGTAGGGGTACCTTAGAATCTAAAAGCGACTTTTTGGGGAAACACTCTCCTCCTAGTGGAGAACATTTTAATGTTAATTTTGTCCTTCTTGAGGTCATTAGTAGGCTCAACCCAGAACATAGACTTTACCCCTTTTGAGAGAATGGCCGCATATTCTCTGTATAAGCAAGGTCTTCTGTCCAGAGTATATGGATACCTTGATGCTCACCCAGAAGGGATAAAACTTCCTTACATGTTGGCATGGGAGAGCGACATGGGACTGGAATCCTCTGTCTCCACTTGGTTCCAGCGTTCCCAAACACGTACGAAAGGTTCCTGGCAAGTTACCTTAGCTGAAACCTCTATTAAAATCTTGCATAGAACATACATGGTTCCAGCCAGGTTACATCTTATGTACCCAGAGGTATCCCAGAAATGTTTTAGGGGATGTGATGCGGACGGCACGATGCTACACACTTGGTGGAATTGTCCAGTGGTGAGGCGTTTCTGGGATCAGATTTGCTCATTGATTGCCACCACCTTAAGTTGTAGATATCTGGCTACGATCTCTCAGTGTTTATTAGGCGACAAACCTTCAGGGTTAACCATGGCAAATTTCAAGTTATCACAATTTATCTTGCTAGCAGCAAGAATTTATGTCGCTTTTAAGTGGCGCACACCCTCACTTAGCAAACAAGCGGTTATAGATAGGGTCAACAAATTGCTCCTCTGTGAAAGACTCACTGCAATCAGGACAGATACGGTCAATGTCTTTGAAAAGGTCTGGGACCCTTGGATGTCATCTACTTTCTCTGTGGACCTCAGATACACCTTCACTCTATAATGCATATATATGTGATTGTACAGCCTCTCATTGTACCTACTTACCTCTGATACTGATTGATCCGAGTTGTTTATTTTCCTTTTTTTATTGTTAGATTTTCTCTAATAACACATATGGATAATGATCTGTGATGCAGTATTATTCTGTAATGTATCTTTATGCTGTAATTTTCCTACTTGAATCGTAAAATAAATGATTTTTGAGACTAAAAAGTGAAAGTTTGATTTATGATTATTATTCTGTCCCATTACTTTTGGTTAAAAAAAATCACTGCAAAAAATGCACCAAAATGATACGAAACTGACTAGCTAATTCCCAGGCTGATGTTAAAAGCTGAGAACTTTGCCAATACCTTCCAGTCAGGAACATATCGGAGCCCCTCATGCACCACGTCACGGTGTCTCAGCACGCATGGGGTCCTACCACTCAACTGCCCGTGGTGTGTAAACAGGGTCAGAACAGTGCTAGAAATCAACTCACAGCCAGACTCTCACATGCCTTCATAATGGTATCACCAATGCACTGTGAGGTGTGTATGTATGTGTATATATATATATATATATATATATATATTTATTTATTTTCATCTGCACAATGTATTATTTTGTGTAAGATGTTCTTGTGGTGCATGCGGTCCGCCCCGGCATCCTCCATTGTACGCATTTTTTGCTGGGGATTGCCGTTGTTGGGGGACCGCATGCGGAGGAATTGCTCCCCCGGTTATAGACACGCTGGGTGTCTGGGTATATATAGTGTCTGGGTTTGCAGCATTTCCACCAGTTTAGGCCACTTTTTTCTGTGAGTTTTTTGTCTTTATATGTATGGAATGTGCCACTTTATACTGTATTGTTGGTAACATTCTTTTGCACCTGTTAGCTTCTGTGTCACATGGTCTGTTGTGGGTGCGGCTCACAGCTTTATCCTACCTCACAATGCATTTGTGATACCACTATGGAGGTATGTGAGAGTCTGGCTGTGAGTTAATTGCACTGTTCAGACCCTGTTCACATATCACGGGCAGTTTAGTGGTAGGACCCCATGCGTGCTGAGACACCGTGACGTGGTGCATGAGGGGCTCCGATATGTTCCTGACAGGAAGATATTGGCAAAGTTCTCCGTTTTTAACATCGGCCTGAGGAATTAGCTAGTATTGTCAGTTGCGTATCATTTTGGTGCATTTTTTGCAGTGATTTTTTGTATGTATATATTTTTTTTCATCTGCGCAATGTATCATTTTGTGTAAGATGTCCTTGTGGTGCATGTGGTCCGCCCGGCATCCTCCATGGTGCGCATTTTTTGCTGGGGATTGCCGTTGTTGGGGGACCGCATGCGGAGGAATTGCTCCCCCGGTTATAGACACGCTGGGTGTCTGGGTATATATAGTGTCTGGGTTTGCAGCATTTCCACCAGTTTAGGCCACTTTTTTCTGTGAGTTTTTTGTCTTTATATGTATGGAATGTGCCACTTTATACTGTATTGTTGGTAACATTCTTTTGCACCTGTTAGCTTCTGTGTCACATGGTCTGTTGTGGGTGCGGCTCACAGCTTTATCCTACCTCACAATGCATTTGTGATACCACTATGGAGGTATGTGAGAGTCTGGCTGTGAGTTAATTGCACTGTTCAGACCCTGTTCACATATCACGGGCAGTTTAGTGGTAGGACCCCATGCGTGCTGAGACACCGTGACGTGGTGCATGAGGGGCTCCGATATGTTCCTGACAGGAAGATATTGGCAAAGTTCTCCGTTTTTAACATCGGCCTGAGGAATTAGCTAGTATTGTCAGTTGCGTATCATTTTGGTGCATTTTTTGCAGTGATTTTTTGTATGTATATATTTTTTTTCATCTGCGCAATGTATCATTTTGTGTAAGATGTCCTTGTGGTGCATGTGGTCCGCCCGGCATCCTCCATGGTACGCATTTTTTGCTGGGGATTTGCCGTTTGCGGACCGCATGCGGAGGAATTGCTCACCCGTTTATAGACACGCCACAGTGTCTGGGTTTAGAGCATTTCTCCCATTACTTTTGGTTCCTAAACAAGTGGGAGGCACATATGCAAACTGTTGTAATTCCTACACCGTTCATTTGGATGTAAATACCCTCAAACTAAAGCTGACAGTCTGCAGTTAAAGCACATCTTGTTCGTTTCATTTAAAATCCATTGTGGTGGTGTATAGAGCCAATAATGTTAGAATTGTGTCGATGTCCCAATATTTATGGACCTGACTGTATGTATGCTTTTTTTTTTTATTTCACTTTAGCAGAATAATAGTAGTTTTAGAGCAAAAAATAATCATATTTTAGTGTCTCCATTGTCTGAGAGTGATAGCTTTTTTTATTTCTTGACCGATTCTCTTAGGTAGGGTCTAATTTTTTGCGGGATGAGGTGACGGTCTGATTGATGTCCCTTTTGATGCAACCCATTATCTTATTCGCCTTGGTAGCAGCTGCCAGACACTGGTTTCTACTTGCTGTTTACTAAAATTCCTAGTTTTTTTTCCATGTCAGTGTTACCCAGTATTTTACCATTTAGTATGTACGGGTGACTTTGTCAGTGTTAGGCTATTTTCACACTTGCAGCGGAGTGATCCGGCAAGCAGCATGCAAACGGACAGTATTTGTAGACTGATCCGGATGCGGATCCATCTTACAAATGCATTGCAAGAACGGATCCGTCTCTCCACATGCCATCCGGAGAAACGGATCCGTTATATATTTTTTCAAATTTTTACCGATCTGCGCATGCGCAGACCGGAAGGACAGATCCGGCATTCCGGTGTTTTAATGCCAGATCCGGCACTAATGCATTTCAATGTAAATTAATGCCGGATATGGCATTCCGGCAACTGATCCGGAATTTTGGACGGTGAGAATACCGCAGCATGCTGCGGTATTTCCTCCATCCAAAACGCCGTTCAGTGACTGAACTGAAGACATCCTGAACGGATTTCTCTCCATTCTTTTCCGGTATTGAGTGCTTATGACGGAACTCAGTGCCGGAAAAGAAAAACGCTAGTGTGAAAGTACCCTAAAACCTCATCTGTCACTTGTCTGCCCAAGCCTCCAATCTATCCAGATCGCTCTGTAGTAGTATACTGTCCTCTTCAGTGTTAATTACTTTGCACAGTTTAGTGTCATCTGCAAAAATTGATATTTTTCTGTGCAAGCCTCTACAAGATCATTAATAAATATATTGAAGAGAATAGGGCCCCCTGTGACCCAATCTGAGTGTGTACCATTAATAACCACCCTCTGTTTTCTATCACTGAGCCAGTTACCCACATACAGACGTTTTCTGCCACTCCAAGCATTCTCATTTTATATACTAACCTTTTATGTGGTACAGTGTCATATGCTTTGGAAAAATCCAGGTATACAACATCCTAAGATTCGCCGTGGTCATGTCTAGAATTTACCTCCTCAAAGAAACTGATTAAATTACTTTGACATGACCGATCCCTCATGAAGCCATGCTGATGTGGCGTTATTTGCTTATTTCCGTTGAGATCCTTCAAGATAGCATCTCTTAGAAAACTTTCAGTTTACCCACGACAGATGTTAACCTAACCGGCCTATAGTTTCCGGGCTCTGTTTTTCAACCCTTTTTGAATATTGGCATCTTATTGCTATGGGCCAATCCTGGAGAATTAAAGACATGGGAGGAAGTGGGGAACTACTGTTTAAATGGATTGAAGAATAACCAAATATAGATGTAAATGTATATATGTGTCTATATTCATATGAACGTGTGTATATGTGCACACACATGTACAGGTGAGACTCGAAAAATTTGAATATCATGCAAAGTTGATTTATTTCAGTAATGCAACTTAAAAGGTGAAACTAACATATGCAATAGACTCATTACATGGAAAGTGAGATATTTCAAGGCTTTATTTGTTATAATTTGGATGATTATGGCTTACAGCTTATGAAACCCCAAAGTGACAATTTGAGGTTCCCTTTACTCAGGGGGTATGGATTAATGAGCTTACTAGAGTGTGACACTTTGAGCCTAGAATATTAAAACCTTTTCACAAAATTAAAATTTTAAGCTGCATTAACGCAATTCCTTTTAAATTGCATTACTGAAATAAATGGACTTTTGCACGATATACAATTTTTTCGAGTTTTACCTGTACAGTGCCTTAAAAAACTATTCATACACCTTGAACTTTATCATATTCTTTTCACGTTACACCCACAAACTTAGGACTCAAATTGCAGATCTGCAAAACATGAATACTGCAAAATATGGATACCGCAAAATGCTGAACAGAATGGCCAGCCCTATGATAGAAATGCCTATTCTTGTCCACGATTGCAGAGAATAATAGCACATGTTCTATCTTTTTTCCTGGGCCCGGGAACAGAAGTACGGATACGAAGTGCACACTGTGTGCTGTCCGCATCTTTTGCAGCCCCAAAATTTCGGAAAGGATGTGGATACAAACATACTTTGAAAACCATGTATACTACTATATGATATATACTACCGTATACAGCTATGCAATGTTACATAGTGTTATGCACGGTTATATACTGCTGGATACTGTTATATACTTCCATACATTGTTGTATACTATGTGTATGTGTGTATATATTGTGAGGGATTAGCTCTTTTTCGGGGGTCATTCTCACAATTATCTTCATAACAGCCGGATTGCAGGTCCAAACGTGAGGTTTATTTTCACAACAACAAAACATAAAGTAACACCTTGCCCGTCTGGGCTCTAACTAAACATGAAATATCCCTACCTCACTTAAAGCACTAGTCACACACGGTAATAACATGCGGCTTATCAAGCCAATAGTCCAGCTCACTTCCAGGTTGTAACAAAGTCAGTCCAGTACCTTTGGGGATATGGGGTCTAGCAGTCCTGCTGACTCTTACCTTGCGACTGTCGTTTCCCAGACCTCGTGGAGTCCCCCAAAGTTCAGGCTATCACCTAGCCCTGTGGCCCCTCAGCCAGCCCAGCTTAGACCACTCTTACAGAGCCTCCAGCAGGACTCTGTTGCACAAAGAAACTCTCTCTCTCTGACTGACAGTCTGGGCTGGGCTCTTATCCCAGACTGATTGTGTCACCTGGTGCTGCCTCAGACCTGTTGACTGACGGGGAAGACATGGGAACTTCTGCCATAAATCTCCCCTAGCAGCTATGAGGCCTGTCACTGCCTCACAATATATATATACTTCCATTGTTCCAGTGCTGAAACACTCATCACCAACGTGCCTGAACGACTACCGTCCTGTAGCACTCACGCCTATAGTTATGAAGTCATTATCAAGTTTGCAGATGACACCACGGAGATTGGTCTCATCACTGACAACGATGAGTCTGACTATAGGGAAGAGATAAAGCACCTAGCTGTTTGGCGCACTGACAGTAACCTGCTCCTGAATACCAGCAAGACAAAAGAGCTCATTGTGAACTTCAGGAAGAAGAAGAGGAACATCCATGACCCCATCCACATAAATGGCATGGCTGTTGACCAGGTCTCCAGCTTCAAGTTCCTGGGGACCTGCATCTCTGAGAATCTGTCCTGGTCAACCAACATCTCCAGCCTGGTCAAGAAGGCACATCATCTTGAGGATACTGAAGAAAAAACACCTGTCTGCTGACATACTGGGTAACTTCTACTGCTGTGCGATAGAGAGCATCCTGACTAACTGTGTCACAGTCTGGTATGGGAATTGCTCTAATGCTGACCGCAAGGCACTGCAGCGGGTGGTAAAAACCACTCAATGCATCACAGGGACTCCACTTTCTGCCATTAAGGATGTTCACAAGAAGAGATGTCTACGCTGGGCACGCATCATTCTTAGGGACTCCTCTTATCCTGCCAATAAACTTCCAACTCCTCCCCTCCAGAAGGCGCTACAGGACCCTTCAGACTAAAACCAGCAGGTTTAGGAACAGCTTCTTTCCCAAAGCTGTCACCCTACTGAACTCAGTCCCCCATTAAACCTTTTCATCCACACTCATTCTCCCAATGACCATGACTGTCATTCATTCTCAACATTCACAGTAAGTTCTGTAGGAAGGAACAAGGGGTCGTCATTGATGGGCGGTATGTGTCACCGAGGTTCCTGGCCTTGGTGAGGCAAGAGCTGTTTTTTCCCCCTGAAATGTCATTATTGCAGTCTGACACTTCAGCTGGTTAGTATGGCTGTAAAGCTGATCCGGCTCTTACTGGGAGTAGCCAAAGTGCTGGGTGGGTGGCTACTCCCCACGTTCCAGACCGGGACTTATCATGGTGTGAACGAACTGCGAACTTTTTTGCCTTCTGTGTGAATAAACAATGAACTATATTGCGTCCACTAACCTTCCTACCAGAGCGAATCCCCACAATTGGTAGAGAATGTGGGAAAACGCAGTGAGGCTGGCCTAAAGGCTGAAAAGTTTAAGTTTTTTCCCGGGCACGGGTGTATGCTGTATATTAAGCTGGCAATGTTACGACCTGTGTCCCCTTACAAAATAGAGGCTGTTGTGAAAGCGCTCACCGAGGCTAGTTTGCAGCAGCGGGAGGCTAACAAGCAGCAGCAGCAAGAAACCAATCACAGCATGTGATGGCGTTACAAGCAGCAGGAGCGTCTCAGAACGTCCGGGATGCCTGGAAAGCTGTCCGTGCGGCAATCTCCAAGATGACCCCTGCAGACGACGTTGAGACCTACTTGGCGGTGTTCGAAAAGGTGGCCGTGAGGGAGAAGCTACCCCCGAGACCAATAGGCTGAGGTCGTCGCTCCATTCCTGGCATCCGAAACCCAGCAGGTGTTTTTTTACTTACCAGATGTGCAAGCGGCTGACCGTAAAAGGTGAGATTCTCGCAAGACTGGGGGTGAATGTGTTAGTCCGGGCCCAGCGGGTGCATTAGTGGGAATTTAACCTGGCTGAACCTGCCAGACCGCAGTATTATGATCTGCTACACCGGTTGCAAAAATGGCTGCAGTCTGATGTACTGAGTCCCACTGCTATGCTGGACTGTCTGTTGGCGGAATTGTTCTGGAGGGCTTTGCCGTAACCTCTCCAGCACTGGATCGGTCAGGTGTCTCCTGGTAATGCCCTAGAGATGGTCGACCTGGTGGACTGCTATGAGACCACCAGAAATCTACAGGGGGGTTCTTTTGGGAGGGGGCCATTTAAACCCTGGAAATTTCCACCCTCGACCAGGCGGCTAGTGCCAGCAAAACCCACTCGGGATATACTCCCTACAGACTGAGCTCCACTGGTCTGTTGGCGGTGTCAAGAGCCTGGTCACATAATGGCCGACTGTCCCCATTGGGGGGAACCAATGGAAACAGACTTTGGCTACCACCCCTCAATGTATGCCAGGAGGCTGTGTGCCACCGGTACCCCCGAGACAATAGACAATAGTCACCTGTGCCAGGTACAAGTGGGAGATACCCTGGCGGTAGCACTGCTGGACTCAGGGAGCCTGAGTCCCGAACATACTGGCCGAAAAGTCAGCGTTGTGTGCATCCATGGAGACTTTAAGGACTATCACACCGCCCTGGTCTCTCTGTCAATGGTGGCCGGCAGGTGGACTCATGAGGTGGCCGTGGCCACAAAGTTACATTATGAACTAATTGGGAGAGACTTCCCCAGTTTCCCGTCACTGTGGTCTGAGGTGAGAGTCACCAATACACATGAGACAGGGATAACCCTAGCAGAGTGGCCCGGCTGAGGGGGAAGACCAGAACCCTGGGAACCTAAGACCAAAGGGCCAGCGGTAGGGGTGACCGCCACTTCGGTAGAAGAGGAGGAGACAACCCCTCTAAATGTGATGGTGGGAGACGTGGGGAAGAAGTCAGTCACCTATAGGACTTTGAAACGCATCTGGGAGGAATCTGGACTTTGCAACACCATTGTCTCTGCGTACGCTGAAGATCGCTTACTTATCTGCTGCCTGCCGATTAGGAAACTGATCCGTCCCCTCGTAAAGAAACTGCTCCAAAGAACACTTGGAGTCTGGCCAATCTACTCTCTCACGTGACTTGAGCAAGCAAGGATTGAAGCACGAGGGACGCTGAAGTGGCGGAGTTCAGAGGAGCAAGCCGCACACTGACTTAGAGGTAAGGAAATAATATAGCTCCAAAGAGGTGGGACGCCACCTAGAGCTTAATTCCCCCCACTGTTAGGCATCTGTGAACTATACCTTAAACAGAGATGATAATGGCAACATGACTTTTTGAAACATATGGTGCGGCTATATTCTATACTTACTATTCAAATTGACTACCTGAACTTAATCCTATGTGAAGCTGATTGATCTATGGAGATGCAATAGTATGCAATATTTGCAACCCGGTATACCTGAGTTAATCATGGTGGCTACTATTTAGTCCTATTTTAAACTGTATATTCCTAATTACATCATTTTAGTGGTGTTATAATATATTATATTATATTATTTTATTATATTGTATGTTTGTATGGATGAAATTTATGGTTTTTATTACTTACTGTTATGATATATGAATTAATAATAAATCAATAATTGTTGAAGCCGACTCTTCACATTATGATTCTGTAACGACTTCTGCAAACTTAATGAGGTTTCCAAGGTTGACGCATATCCCATGCCCCAAGTGGATGAGCTTATTGAGAAGTTAGGCCAATCCCTGTATTTTTCTGTGTTGGACCTCACCAAAGGGTACTGGCAGGTACCCTTGACGGAGGCTGCCAAGGAAAAAGCTGCTTTCATCACATCAGAGGGGCTGTATCAGTACAAGGTATTACCCTTTGGTTTACATGGCGCTCCTGCCACGTTTCAAAGGCTAATGGACCTTGTACTCAGTCCACATCAGAGGTATGCTTCGGCGTACCTGAACAATATCGTTATCCACAGCACCGACTGGGAAAGTCACCTACCTAAAGTACAGGCGGTAGTGAACTCCCTTAGGAAGGCTGGCTTAACCGCTAACCCAAAAAAGTTTGCGATAGGGTTAGAAGAGACCAAGTACCTGGGGTATGTAATTAGGCACTGAATTTTCAAACCTCAGGTGAACAAAACGGAGGCAATTTGGAATTGGCCCTGACCTGTCACTACTCGGCAAGTAAGTCGTTCCTGGGAATGGTGGGGTACTATATGATATTTGTCCCCCACTATGCTACAGTCACCGCACCATTGACAGGCCTTTTGAAGGGATGCAAGTCAATGATGGTCCACTGGAATGAGCAGGCGGAAAAGGCTTTCTCCGCTTTGAAGTCGCCCCTGCGTGGGTCTCCGGTTTTGGTGACGCCCGACTTCAAAAGGCAGTTTATAGTGCAGAGCAATGCCTCCGAGGTAGGTCTCGGTGCTGTACTGTGTCAGGAAGTCAACAAGGAGAAGCATCCCGTTGTCGTCCTTAGCCGGAAGCTTACCCCAGCCGAGACCAGGTATAGTATAGTGGAGAGAGAGTGCCTGGCTATCAAGTGGGCACTCGAGTCTCTCCGCTATTATTTGTTGGGGAGAAAGTTTCATCTGGTGACCGACCACTCCCCTCTCAAATGGATGAGCCAGGCCAAGGACAGAAATGCCCTGGGTCACCCGATGGTTTCTGTTTTTGCAGAATGTCAAGTTTTCGGGGGAACACAGGGCAGGCCGGTTACTAGGAAACGCGGATGCCCTGTCCCGAGTACACTGTTTAATGTGTGTCCACCCCCTCAGGGTTGAAAAAAGGGGGAAGGTATGTAGGAAAGAACAAAGGGTTGTCATTGATGGGCGGTATGTGTCGCCAAGGTTTTCCCCCTGAAATGTCATTATTGCAGTCTGACACTTCCGCTGTAAAGCTGATCCGGGACGGCCCTTACTGGGAGTAGCCAAACAGCTGGGTGGGTGGCTACTCCCCCCTTTTTACAGGCCGGGTCTTGGGAGGCTTATAATAAGCAGTCAGCACTGTCAGGTGGTGTGGATTATCCTCCATCTCACAGTGAAGCTGTGGCGTCTCTGTGTTTTGGGATCTGAAGATATGTGCCGTGCTAAAGGGCTGAGAGCTGCATGCTGGAAAACAGGCCCCTAAAGCCTGCTGGGGACCGCTGATGAAAAACTGCTAACAAGGTAAATGTTTTGTTCTGAGGACTTTCCATGGTGTGAATAAACACCAAGACTGCGAACTGTCATATATTTTTTTGCCTTCTGTCTGAATAAACACTGAACTGTTTAAGTTAAAGACTTTGTAATTGCCTCTATACTGCATCCGCTGACCTCCCTACCAGAGCGAATCCCCACAGTTCACATTGGTTACTGCTATAGTTTGGGATACTTGCTATAGTTGAGATACTTGTTCATAGTACATCTGTATATTTGCCTGTTTGTATAGCAATATAGAACAGTCCATCTGTATATACAGGGAGTGCAGAATTATTAGGCAAGTTGTATTTTTGAGGATTAATTTTATTATTGAACAACAACCAGGGGCGTAGCTAGAACTGACTGGGCCCCACAGAAAATTTTTGTACTGGGCCCCTCCCAAACTTAATGGACGCACTCATACACACACTTGGCACATACATGGACGCACTCACCACATACATGGACGCACTCACCACATACATGGACGCACTCATACACGCACTCACTACATACATGGACGCACTCATACACGCATTCACCACATACATGGATGCACTCATACACGTACTCACCATATACATGGACGCACTCATACAGGCACTCACCATATACATGGACGCACTCATACACGCACTCACTACATACATGGACACACTCATACACGCATTCACCACATACATGGACGCACTCATACACGTACTCACCATATACATTGACGCACTCATACAGGCACTCACCATATACATGGAGGCACTCATACACGCATTCACCACATACATGGACGCACTCATACAGGCACTCACCACATACATGGACGCACTCATACACGCACTCACCACATAAATGGACGCACTCATACAGGAACTCACTACATACATGGACGCACGTATACAGGCACTCACCACATACATGGAGGCACTCATACACTCACCACATACATGGACGCTCTAATACAGGCACTCACTACATACATGGACGCACTCATACAGGCACTCACTACATACATGGGCGCACTCATACAGGCACTCACTACATACATGGACGCACTCATACAGGCACTCACCACATACATGGACAGACTCACATACGCACTCACCACATATATGGACATATATACTGTGTATATATATATATATATATATATATACACACACACACATTACATACACATGAACTTACAAGTAGTTATACACCTATTTCTACAGACAGACACTATTTCTACAGACAGACACTTACCTTTCCTGTAGACAGCTGATGTCTGGTCCTCACAGGCAGCCTGGAGAAGTAGGTGCCATCACCCCTCTGTGCCATCCAGTGACAGCAGTAGTAGGTTTTAGGCGGGACCAGTCTCCCTCCATAGTCCCACTCCCAGTCCCTCCTCCCCACAGCAGGACAGGTAACAACCCCCCCCCCCCGGCCTGGCCCCGCCCCCTTCACCGCCTGAGTCCGCCTGAGTCAGCCTACTAACTAGAGGGACTGGGTGGGAGGACTCAGGAGGCGGACTCAGGCGGTGGAGGGGGCGGGGAAATTCATTCCTTTCCTGCACTGCGGTCTGCGGGCGGCGCTGGTACCAGCCTGGCTCCGCCTCCGCTATGCCCCCGTTCCGGCCCCCTCCACCGCATCCGCCGGCCTACCTCATGTTGGACCGCCCGCGCCCCGCCCACTACACTGGGCGGGCGGTCGGCCCTGGCTGCCTGTGAGTGCTGTGATGTATAAAAAAAAATAAAATGATGCGGTCCGGACGGGCGGGCCCCCAGTGGCGTAGGGCCCCATAGCCACTGCTATGGTTGCTATGGCGATCCCTACGCCACTGACAACAACCATGTTCTCAATGAACCCAAAAAACTCATTAATAGCTGAAAATTTTGGGAAGTAGTTTTTAGTTTGTTTTTAGTTTTAGCTATGTTAGGGGGATATCTGTGTGTGCAGGTGACTATTACTGTGCATAATTATTAGGCTACTTAACAAAAAACAAATATATACCCATTTCAATTATTTATTTTTACCAGTGAAACCAATATAACATCTCAACATTCACAAATATACATTTCTGACATTCAAAAACAAAACAAAAACAAATCAGTGACCAATATAGCCGCCTTTCTTGCAAGGACACTAAAAAGCCTGCCATCCATAGATTGTGTCAGTGTTTTGATCTGTTCACCATCAACATTGCGTGCAGCAGCAACCACAGCCTCCCAGACACTGTTCAGAGAGGTGTACTGTTTTCCCTCCTTGTAAATCTCACATTTGATGATGGACCACAGGTTCTCAATGGGGTTCAGATCAGGTGAACAAGGAGGCCATGTCATTAGATTTTCTTCTTTTATACCCTTTCTTGCCAGCCACGCTGTGGAGTACTTGGACGCGTGTGATGGAGCATTGTCCTGCATGAAAATCATGTTTTTCTTGAAGGATGCAGACTTCTTCCTGTACCACTGCTTGAAGAAGGTGTCTTCCAGAAACTGGCAGTAGGACTGGGAGTTGAGCTTGACTCCATCCTCAACCCGAAAAGGCCCCACAAGCTCATCTTTGATGATACCAGCCCAAACCAGTACTCCACCTCCACCTTGCTGGCATCTGAGTCGGACTGGAGCTCTCTGCCCTTTACCAATCCAGCCACGGGCCCATCCATCTGGCCCATCAAGACTTACTCTCATTTCATCAGTCCATAAAACCTTAGAAAAATCAGTCTTGAGATATTTATTGGCCCAGTCTTGACGTTTCAGCTTGTGTGTCTTGTTCAGTGGTGGTCGTCTTTCAGCCTTTCTTACCTTGGCCATGTCTCTGAGTATTGCACACCTTGTGCTTTTGTCACGACCGCTATCCCAGCAGCAGTCATGTCGCACCAGACGGAGGGGAAGGGGGACCCTTATCTACGGATGGGAAATAGAACGGTCACCCCTGACTAACCCTAAGCTGGCACCTGTCTGCCCTGATACCCTAGACGGGGTGTGAACCCGTGCGGCGAGCAGGATGCCTAAACCCTCAGTCACCCTAACAAGACTAGACTGGGGAAAGGCAGATGGGAGCACTAGTCACCATCACTCACGTCTAGGAGAACAACAGGGGAAGACAGCAACAAACAAACAAACAATCAAACATAGATAGACTTATCCAGTCACGAGCAGAGAAGGTGATCCCAATAACGACAGTCCACACCAGACCAGAGCTCCACAGCAATACCATCAAACGATCTCCTTCAAAGGTCAGAATAGCACTGGAAGTAAGGACTATATCTGGCAATGACTGTAAGTGAAACTGAAACTAATATAGTAGCTGGGAGTGGCAGACAGGACTCACCTGAGAAGGATGCCTACAAACTCCCAGTCAGGACAAAAAGGTTCACAAGGCAAAACCCGGATGACATACCCTGAACCACGGAGCAAACTCACAAGCTATCGCGAGTAGCAAGTCGCTGCGACCTTCTCCTCCCAGACCTGTCTGGATCAGTCACCGTCGTGACAGCTTTTGGGCACTCCAGTGATGTTGCAGCTCTGAAATATGGCCAAACTGGTGGCAAGTGGCATCTTGGCAGCTGCACGCTTGACTTTTCTCAGTTCATGGGCAGTTATTTTGCGCCTTGGTTTTTCCACATGCTTCTTGCGACCCTGTTGACTATTTTGAATGAAACGCTTGATTGTTCGATGATCACGCTTCAGAAGCTTTGCAATTTTAAGAGTGCTGCATCCCTCTGCAAGATATCTCACTATTTTTGACTTTTCTGAGCCTGTCAAGTCCTTCTTTTGACCCATTTTGCCAAAGGAAAGGAAGTTGCCTAATAATTATGCACACCTGATATAGGGTGTTGATGTCATTAGACCACACCCCTTCTCATTACAGAGATGCACATCACCTAATATGCTTAATTGGTAGTAGGCTTTCGAGCCTATACAGCTTGGAGTAAGACAACATGCATAAAGAGGATGATGTGGTCAAAATACTCATTTGCCTAATAATTCTGCACTCCCTGTATGTATACATTAACACATCTGTATATATGTATACATTAGCACATCTGTATATTTGCTCTCTGTATAGCAATATAAACACCTGTATATTTAACTTATTTGTACAGAACTATTCCCGCCTTCTACACCACCCTTATCTGTATATAACATGTTTTTATTGCACTTGCTGCTCTTTGCACTTTAGATTAGATGTAAACTGCATTTCGTTACCCTGTATTTATACATGTGTAATGACAATAAAGTTGTCAAATATTCACACACACATAATGGAGGGCATTTCTACTAATGGGGATCATTATTACTATTGGGGGTACTGTAGGTGGCACTGTTGCATCAGATAGTCCCGGATGCGGTGAATACTAGCAGGCTGTTTTGGAGGTGTGAACGTAGCCTAAGATGTCTGTGTGCCAAATTCTGCAGAGAAGAGACGTGGCTCATCATGGCTTCCTGGTCTGAAAGGACTAGATGAACAAAGAGAACATTTAAATCAGAGGAGACGTCACTGGCTATAAGAGGTATGTGGTGCTGTATAGTCCTGTATGTTTTTTAGCTATATATTTAATGCCCATCCGATTATGTCTTTACCAGAAGGGCTGGACGTAAGGGGTTAGACTCAGCGTACCCTCATACGAACTGGCACCTCGTTTCCTTAGTCCATTTGAAGTGATTCATAAATTGAATCCAGTCAGTTACAAGTTGCATCTCCCTGTCTCTCTCTGTATATATAATGCATTTCATAACTACTGTGAGCAGGCACATATTTGCATAACTACTGTGAGCGGGCACATATCTGGTGTAACTACTGTGAGCGGGCACATATCTGGTGTAATTACTATGAGCGGGCACATATCTGGCGTAACTACTTTGAGGGGGCACATATCTGGCGTAACTACTGTGAGGGGGCACATTTCTGGGCATAACTACTGTGAGGGGGCACATTTCTGGGCATAACTACTGTGAGGGGGCACATATCTGGGCATAACTACTGTGAGGGGGCACATTTCTGGGCATAACTACTGTGAGGGGCACATATTTGGGCATAACTACTGTGAGGGGGCACATATCTGGCGTAACTACTGTGAGGGGGCACATTTCTGGGCATAACTACTGTGAGGGGGCACATTTCTGGGCATAACTACTGTGAGGGGCGCATATTTGGGCATAACTACTGTGAGGGGGCACATATCTGGATATCACTACTGGGAGGGGGCACATATCTGGGCATAACTACTGTTAGGAAATATTCTTTATGTTCCCCCTTATGTGTACCCCTGGTACAAGACTTTAATATTCAGCTTGGTTTGATGCCTATATCTGACGTCAGAGAGAGTGAGAATGACAAGACACTTCTGTGTAGTTCAAAATCACTCTGAGTTTTATTATTGATCTCATAGACATATATAAGAACATGACATGATGTTTAAGTTAACCAGTAACAGGCGTCTTAGCCGGCTACACCTTTAAGTTATCTTATCGTTTATTAAAGTCCAAGGCTATATGTGACATGTGAGCAAAACCTCTTAATGGCAGCTTTTCATGAACTTTGACCGCTACGTGTTCATGTGTTCGTGTATTAATGTATAGATCATGATGAAATATAAGCTTATATAAAAAAAATAGGCTTTGGACTGTAATAGAACACTTCACTCCCTTCTTTAAAACTCATTTACATATATAATGTGGGTTTTTCATTTTGTTCCTTTCTTGTTTTTCCTTTCAAAATATTTCTGTAAATATTGCTGGTAATCCTCTGGAGACCCAGGGTTTTCGTGAGGTATCTGAATATATGCAGCTTGTGGTGTATCTGGGACTCGCCTAAATCTCGTAAATGTATTAATTAATGACGGAATATATTGGATACAGCAACATATCATGATCAAGGAGGCAATTATGATTATAATACTAACAAATAATTTTCTTAACCAACTCAAATCCGGCATCCAGCTCAATAACCAGTCCCACCAGGAGGATGAATCATGTCATGTAGCGATTGAATATGGGATTGGATTGATCTGGAATGGTCAGATAAATTAAAACAACACATTCCTTTAAAATCCTGACACCCTACATTATGTTTCAGCAACAAATAATCTACAGCAAATCTGTTTTCCAGCACTGCTCCTCGTAGTCCTTGTAGATCTAATAGTATGTCTGATAAGGCGATAGAGGTATGATTCAAAGATTCGGCCAGGTCACATGCAATAGAATTTATAGTGCGAGTATTATATATAGCCAGTGCAGGCACTCCTATTATGGAGACGCCCAAACTCATATATTCTGTACGGCTTAGAAGGGGTAGTGTAGAATCACAGTCTTCTGATAAAGTCTTGGTAACTGATCTATAAGCTCTCCTGTTAGGGGGTAGACTGGGAAGGGCTAAAGTCAGCCGTGATAACGCACAGGGACCTCCAATAACATTGGCAGGGATGTAATTGTAAATACTGTTACCACAAGACAAAAACCATCCCTTAGGGAGCATGATATTATAGATAAAACTAGGTGTCACAATGGTTTTGTTACAACTCATAGAATTATTCAGGGAGCTAGCAGGTCTACTATTCTTTTTACAAGTGTCATCAATGTAATCATATACACTATTCTTAGGTAATCCTTTTTTTATACCTTTATCGTCACAATATAAAGTCATGTCTTGGGAAAAAGTAAAACAGGTTTCTGCTGCAGTTACGTTAATAGTAGTTATTCTAATATTATCCAGCCATCTTCTAATTTCTGAGACTCCCCACAGAAATCATACAGGAATAAAAGATTGTGTATTGTTAACCATTGACCAGACTTCAAGGAGGGATTCATCGGGTGTAGGCACAGCAACAACACATGTTTGTATAAGATCCCGTGGGCTCTGTAAGTCTTTAAGGCACAATGAGCTAACATTTAAGGCCTTCACTAGCCTGATTATACTATTTTGGTCAGAATAAGAAGGGCCAGGAACAAAAGGATCTTGCTCCTGACTCCATTTAGAGACTGTGTTGATTATTTGGTGCACCACATAATAAACTTATCTCCTCTGGATGATAAATACAAGTGGTAATGAGTCCGATTGGCAAGAAAACACAAAGATTAATAATCAGCAGCAGACAAACAAATCTCCCAGAATATTGTGGGGTCCTCATCTTCAGCCTGTGGCAAGGCTTCTTCTGAGCTCCCCTCTTTGTTCAGGGCTTTCACAGCTGCTTCACCCTCTTTGTCTTTGTCTGTCACCGGAGAAGAAGTCTCAGGGACCCTTTTCACTCTGCTAGCATGAATCCAGATCGGAGCCTCCTCTGTGAGAATCGCTGTTCTAGTGACTGCTACCACCGTGGTAGGGGGTCCAAATGCCAGCTCCTTGGGATCTTTCCCTTTTCGCAGTACCCTGACCACCACCGTGTCCCCAGCCCGGAAGGGGTGCGTTGGTTCCTGTGGAAGAGAGGGAGACTTACAAGCAACTTTTTCTTCAGTTTTGCTAGGAACTTTAATCAGTTTTGTGACATATTCTTCCCTAATCTGGTCTATGTCGCCTTCCTGTACCACTAGAGGGCGACTTGCCCAAGGAGCTGGAAAAGGCCTACCCATAAGGATTTCAAAGGGTGACAGTCCTAACCGTTTATTGGGAGTCATTCTTATTTCTGCCAATATAATAGGTAGGATTTGTTTCCATTTCTCAAAAGTACCTGCTGTGGCTTTCCTAATTTTGTCTTTAATTGTTCGATTCATGCGTTCTACAATTCCGGAGCTTTGGGGGTGATACGGGATATGAAATTTCCATTCCACTTGTAGCAATCTGGCTATTTCTCTATTTAACTTGGATGTAAATGCTGGCCCCCGATCTGATTCAATGACCAGGGGACATCCCCATCTCGGAATTATCTGCTGAGTGATAATCCTTGCTGTGGTCTTGGCATCTTCTGCCTTTGTAGGGAATACCTCTGGCCATCTAGAAAACATGTCCACTATGACCAGAGCGTATTCTTGCTTACCCTTTGTCTTGGGGATATGTGTGTAGTCAACCTGTAAATGGGTGAATGGAGTTGTGGGATAATCAAGATGTTGGTGTAATATCCTATGTGGATTACCAGGATTAGCTCGAAGGCAAATCAGGCATCTGCCTATGTAGTCTGCAACCAAACGTTGCATGTCTGTTATATAAAAATTCTGGCTCAAAAGGGTGCATGTTGTTTTGATGCTGTTGTGCCCTACTCCGTGAAAATGTGCTATGAAAAGTACAGCGCTGTGCTGGGGTATACATGGTTTCCCGTTCTTGCAGATCAATCCAGTTTGTGGATTTTTCTGCAAAACAGGGTAAACCCAGTCTTTTTCCTCTTCCTCTGTGGCATATCTTTGGAGCTCTGTCAGCATGTGTGTGGAGCTTAAGGATGGAGGCTTTAGGCAAGCCATTGCCCAAGGGTCTGGTTCATGAATCCGATTGGGATATTTTTGGGCTGTTTCTTTAGCCACCTTGTCAGCCAGGGCATTGCCCTGGGAAATCCTGTCTTTCCCTCGAGTATGTGCTTTGCAATGTATAACAGCTATTTGCGAAGGAAGCTGGAGGGCGGCCAACAGATCATTTATAAGCTGGGAATGTGATATTTTCTTACCGTCAGCTGTGGTGAAACCCCTACGTTGCCAGATTACCCCATGGTCCCACACAACCCTGTGTGCATATCTGCTGTCTGTGTATATTGTGACAGGTTTGTTTTTGTGTATGTGACATGCCCTTGTAAGTGCTATTAATTCTGCAGCTTGGGCTGATTGCACATGAACGGATCGTGATTCAAGGATAATATCTGGCAGCATCACTACTGCATATGCTGCACAGTAGACGGTGTCGAGTGGACGTGAACATGAACCGTCTACAAACACTTCTGGTGCATCTGGTATGGGGGTGGCTGACAAGTCTAGTCTGGGAGAGGTTTCGTATTCAAGTACTTTGAGACAGTCATGTTCGTCTGGTAAAAAGTCTTCTGTCCCTTTTAGTCCTAGTAATGCATTTAGTATAGGTGCTGGCCCTGCCGTATGTGAGGCATATTTAATCTGTAATGATGGATCACTGAGTAAAAGGACTTCATATCCTGACAATCTTTGTGCTGACATGTGCTGCGTATGAATACCTCTGAGTAGTCCCACTACGTCATGAGTAGTATGCAAGACAGTGTGGTGTCCCAGTGTAAAGGTTGTGGCCAATTCCACCATCATTGCACAGGCCGCAAGAGTACGTAGACATGCCGGCATCCCTTGTACAGGGACTGGCATTACCTTTGAGAAAAATGCACAAGGACGTAACTTTCCCCCATGTTCTTGAGTGAGTACCCCCGCCATGGTTTTACAGTTTTGTCGTGCAAACATGTGGAATGGCAGGTTATAATCAGGGAGGCCCAATCCTGGGCTACACATCAATGAACATTTCAGAGTATCGAAAGCATTCAACATTTCTTTTGACCATCTTATTAACTCTGGGGATTCTTCCAGAGTGGCTTGCCTCAAAATATTGTCATAATAAGAACAGTCGGGGATCCATTATCTACAGTAGTTTATCATACCAAGAAAGGACAACATTTCCTTCTTGGTGCGCGGGGTGACCAGGCCCGCAATAGACTGGATTCTCACGGGACTGATTCTTCTTTCCCCCTGTGTGAGGACAAAGCCCAAGTATTCAACTTGCTGTTTGCACCACTGTAGTTTCTTTAACGACACTTTATGACCACATTCTGACAACCATTTCAACAAGGATATACCATCATGTACACTTGCCTCCACTGACATGCTGCACAACAGTAAATCATCAATATACTGTATCAGGATGGAACCTTGGGGGGGGGAGGTGCCAGGGTTTCAAAGTGGCTTGGAGAACAATGCTGTACACAACTGGTGAATCAGCATACCCCTGTGGCATTCTGCCCCAGGTCAGTTGGCGTCCCTCAAAGGAAAAAGCAAAAAGGAGTCGGGTACTCTTATTAACTGGGACTGAGAAGAACGCATTCTTCAAATCAATCACGCTAAAACAGACGGCTTCTGCAGGGATGGAGGAAAGGAGAGTTGTGACATCAGGAACTACCGGGGCTATGGGCACAATGAGATTGTTGATTGCCCTCAAATCATGGACAAAGTGGGTAGTACCATCTGCCTTTGTCACAGGATTGATAGGGGTGGAGTAAGGTGAAATCACCTCCTCGAGGATTCCTTTTTTCAGAAATTCTTCTATCATTGGCCGTAGTCCCTCAATCTTTTCCCTGGACAATGGGTATTGCTGTTGATACACCGGTGTGACACTGGGTTTAAGATTGGCTTGATAAGGTGTGCAATCAACCAAGCCCGTGTCATAGTCGCCCTGTGACCATAGTGCAGGGTTTATGTCTCCTAGCTCAGGGTGGTCCTGTAAACTAACAAAAGTACATATAGCCGGGGTCACTATGGGCATAGTGGCTGAGTGAATACTTAGTCCGTCATTTTTCACTGTCACCCCCAAGTCCAACTTCACAAACAGGTCCCTTCCTAATAAACTTACAGGGCAATCCGGTATGATGCTGAAAGTATGGTCAGTGATGTATTCACCGTCCACTGTCTCTATCGGGAGGGCACTTGTTTTATATGTTTTAGTTAATACCCCGTTAATTCCCATAGAGGGGTCAGACTTTCTTAAAGGTCCGTTGTACATATCTTTGTTTAGCACACTGGAGGTGGCGCCGCTGTCTACCATGAATCCTACCTTCCTTCCCGCAACTTTAAGCAAAATAATCGGTGTATCTCTCCAGTGGGTGGTGACCTGTGTGAAAGCTGGGGTGACTCCCTCCGGGCCCCGTCAGTAGGGTTGTTGATTATTCCAATCAATTGGGAACCTGGGCTGAGTCTGTGCACCCTGTCTATCTGTATTCTGTCCTCTTTGTGTCATGGGCTGTTGTTGGCTATGTGCTCCCCGATTCTGCGTGTTTCTCCTGGGCATTGTGCACTGTCTAGCCCAATGTCCCTCCTGTCCGCAGTTATAACAGCGGTTATTCATAGTTTGGAAGTCTTGGTTTCTATCATTTGATTTATGAAAGTTTCCTGCTGTCTTTCGCTTATTTCTCCCTCTCCCTCTGTTCCCTGCATACGCATGTGTGAGGGCAGTGGATCTACTAATGTCAAAACACCCTGCTGCTTCCTTTTCATAAAGGTGTTTTTCAAATTGATCTATGCTGTCTGAAGTCCATGTGGAGACGCTCTGTTTTACTGTAAGTATTAGTCTGTCAGATAGATTGTTAATAAATGTGGAAATAATTAAACTGTCATTCTGAAGAACCGGTAGCCCTGCCTCCAATTTCCATCAATCCATAAATCTCCTCCAGAAATCAGTAACGCTTTTTGAGGGTTTTTGCTTACATGCTACGGCTACTGTGAGTGAAGACTTTTGTTTAAATACCTCTATCATGTGTTCTTCTATCTCTTTCCATATTAACTGTTGTCCGTGCTCAGTGTTACAAATATAGTCCTTTGCGTTAGTATTAGGGTCTATTTCCGATACTGTTATTACCTTATTCCAATCCCATGAACTGTGGGAACCCACTATTCCATCAATTATAAGTCTAAGGTCTTCTTGGGTGAAATTCCTCCCCTTACAGGCTTTTTTTAAATAAGCCACTGTGCCAGACGGAGCCACAGTAGGCTTGGGGCAGTGTTTAATAATTTTATTAAGGTCATCTATGTCCAAAGCCTTTTTCATTAGTTGATTACCAACCGTCAAAGGCATGGATGTCTCAGGTCCCCTGGTCTCACTATCTTTTTCCTCCTTTTCTTTCTTCCTTAAATTATATCTCGATACAAATGGGGGTGTGGGTTGTTTACCTGCTATTATGTGACTAGCTGCTATTAAATCCTCTTCTTCATCATTTTTATATTGCTGTAAGGACGGGTAGAGAGGGAGCGGTGTGTGGGGGGGTGATAGGGGCGCTGAATAGTTCATTTTATGTACATACGATGGTGGGGGATATATCTGATGCTTTTTATCATTTTCCTTCTTAGTCTGTATCTCATGTAATTTTCTATCGTCTTTTGATCTTTTTAAACTTGTTGTCTTGCATATGATGGGGTCATACCAGTGGGGAGCTATTTCTAGCCATTGTTCTCCTCCTTTCTGCATATAATCCATATCCCATGAAGGATCAGGTTCAAAATATGGCCAGGCGGCAGTGTCGCCTAAGCATAGACCCTTGACCATGTCCATGTGATATATGCTATTGTCTCCTTCCCTGGGAAAGGGGTCTACCGCTTCCATTGCCTCCGTCCACCCTGCCAAATTATCTACCCATGAGTTAACAAGGTAATATTTTGTAGGACTGACTCGGGCAACATATTGTTTACATGTTTCTCCTGGTTCTGTTTTAGGGTACTCTGTCTTAGATGTTTGACTACCCATTATCAAAACTTATTTTCTTACAAAAAGAATTCAAAACAGTAATAGCAAAAAACAAAGCAGAATGTTAGTCTTGGGACGACAGCTGTACACTTACGACCCAGCCTGTCACTTCCCCTTATATAACTGTGTTAGACAAAACAACTTATCATGCAAAACTTCTACAATTATCAAACAACTTATCATGCAAAACTTCTACAATTATCAAACAACTTATCATGCAAAACTTCTAAAATTATATTTTTAAGAATCAAATCAAGCTGAAAAACCTTCTGTTCCCTGAACAGATCTTTTACGGGGCTCCCTGAACCCTCTGAAGTGCACTTTTCTTGTTACTGGACTCCCTGAGTCCTTTCTGTTCCCGGAACAGATCTTTTACGGGGCTCCCTGAGCCCTCTAAAGTGCACTTTTAGTTATGCTTACTGTATCCCTGACACAGTACATCGAAGTCTATCTAAGGGTCCCTTATGTACTTACTTGAATTGAGATGTGGCCAGTGCCCCCGGAATGGCCAGAGGACAAAAAATTGGTGTCTCTTCTTACCAAAACCTGGAGGATGACCTTCCCAATCCTGGACGAGCCCCCAAGTTGTTAGGAAATATTCTTTATGTTCCCCCTTATGTGTACCCCTGGTACAAGACTTCAGTATTCAGCTTGGTTTAATTCCTATATCTGACGTCAGAGAGAGTGAGAATGACAAGACACTTCTGTGTGGTTCAAAATCACTCTGAGTTTTATTATTGATCTCATAGACATATATAGTAGAACATGACATGATGTTTAAGTTAACCAGTAACAGGCGTCTTAGCCGGCTACACCTTTAAGTTATCTTATTGTTTATTAGAGTCCAAGGCTATATGTGACATGTGAGCAAAACCTCTTAATGGCAGCTTTTCAAGAACTTTCACCGCTACGTGTTCATGTGTTCGTGTATTAATGTATAGATCATGATGAAATATAAGCTTATATAAAAAATAGGCTTTGGACTGTAATAGAACCCTTCAACTACTGTGAGGGGGCACATATGTGGGCATAACTACTGTGAGGGGGCACATATCTGGCGTAACTACTGTGAGGGGACACATATCTAGGCATCACTACTGTGAGGGGGCACATATCTGGCATCACTACTGTGTGATAGCACATATCTGGCGTAACTACTGTGAGGGACCGGCTGGACCCTCTGCAATTCGCCTACAGGGCAAACAGATCCACTGACGATGCGATTAACATGTGTCTAGAGTACGTCACTAAACACCTTGACAAACCCAACACATACGCGAGAATCCTTCTTCTAGACTTCAGCTCGGCTTTTAATACCATCATCACCAGCATCCTGCAGACGAACCTCACGGCGCTTGATGTCCACCCAACACTACGACATTGGATCATGGACTTCCTCACTAACAGGTCCCAGGTCATCAGATTAGGCAATCTGTCCACCAAACCGAGGGTCACCAACACTGGCGCCCCTCAGGGATGTGTACTATCGCCGTTCCTGTTCTCTCTGTTCACGAACGAGTGCAGATCGGCTGAGGCCTCGGTTAAAGTCATCAAGTTCGCAGATGACACCACACTCGTGGGCCTGATTAGCAACAACGATGAGCAGGCTTACCGTAAGGAAATCAACAGGGTCAGCAACTGGTGCTGTGCGCACAATCTGGTCCTAAACACCACAAAGACGGTCGAGCTCGTCATCGACTTCAGGAAGAGAAGGGCAAATCCGCCCCGACATACATTGACGGATCTGAAGTCGCAAGGGTACCCAGCGCCCGCCTCCTAGGCACGACAATCTCTGAGGACCTATCCTGGCGTCCTAACATCTCGTCTATCATAAAGAAGGCTCACCAGCGGCTCTTCTTCCTTCGACAACTGAAGAAGTTCGGCATGGCACAGGACCTACTGAAGTCCTTCTACTTCTGCACCATCGAGTCGGTCCTGTGCTTGTCTCTCCTGGTTTGGTATGCCGGCTCATCAGCCAGTGACAAGCGCAAACTACAAAGGGTCATCAGCTCGGCGGAGAGAACTACCCGACTGCCACTACCACCCCTTGACTCTATCTTCTCTGACAGACTGCATTCCAGGGCTCTAAAAATATCCAATGACCACTCCCATCCGGGCCATCATCTCTTCAGACGTCTAAAGTCTGGCCGCAGGTATCAGGCCATCCCTGCAAGGACATCGAGGAGGCTGAACACTTTCTTCCTAACGGCTGTCAGACTGCTGAACTCACCACGCCCTATCACGTGCTCATAATCCCTCACCCCTGCTGTGCCCATCGCAGAACCTGCACCCCCCCCCGTGTTCCCCACCGCCTCTTGTCAACCACTAGTACTATGCCTGTACCTGTGCCTAACCCAATTCCGGGCACGATCGATTGTGTCGTGTTTGGCGAATAAAGCTGATTCTGATTACTACTGTGAGGGGGCACATATCTGGCATCACTACTGTGTGATGGCACATATCTGGCGTAACTACTGTGGGGGGGCACATATCTGGGCATAACTACTTTGAGGGGGCACACATCTGGGCATCACTACTGTGAGGGGGCACATATCTGGGCATAACTACTGTGAGGAGGCACATATCTGGGCATAACTACTGTGAGGAGGCACACAACTGGCATAACTAATGTAAAGGAGGCACAATGCTGGTATAACTACTGTGTGGTGGCATAAAGGGGGAATAATTAATATGCTGGGCATTTAGGAGACTGGGTGGGATTAGCTGTTTAGTTGGGTTTTGGGCGGAGTTAGGGGCGTGGCCTAGTGCCAAAGAAATGTGCCCACTGCACACACTGCCCTTCTTCTTTCTTTTCAAAAGTTGGGAGGTATGCAGGGGCATTGGTGGCAGAATTATTGAATAGATACCAAGACAAAAACTTTTATAGGAGCCTGGGGCATTATTTTATTGCACTTGGCATTATTGCAGGCTCTATAGCAGTGGTACAAGAAATATTAAAGGGAAGTTATATATATATAGGCATGTACTGCAGAAATGTATTGTAGTGACTCATTTGCTGGAATCACTAAAGGCACTACTCTAGAGGCACTCTGGCTGGCATGATTTGGACACTGCCAGTTATAGAAACTATGGCTATTAATAGCCTGCTGCAGCTGTCTATTAGCTAGTCTAGATCTAGAAGTCAATATGTAGTTACTGATATTATGCACCGTTATAATACCCTGTTCGGAGTGAACAGCAGGGGGCGCTGCGAATCAAACATCAATGAATCACGGATAATCAGAGAGTCAATGTTGTGCGACAGGATGGCGCATTCTCAGAACCTGTTCGCCGGTGGACCGCAAACACGGAAGTGGCGTGGAACGCACAGACGGCAGAGTGATCGTCCACTGGAGACGTGCGCCGCGCAGTGGAAAGTGTGGACGTGACTGAGGCGGAGCGCTCGGTGTGCCTCGTCACTTACCGTCGGCACGATAGTCTGCCAGACCAGGTATGAATAACGTATTAATATGGGAGTAAAGTAACTTCTGCCAAGCGGAGAACCCCCGGCACCTGCAGTGCCCATAGAGATGCCGGCCTGGATCCATAGGCTTCCCTTCCCACTCGCAGTGTATGTTTGGATGTACAGCGGATAATGTGCCCTGTGTGTGAGCCGCACAGAACCAGGTGTGAACAGAGTCTGAATGCCACAGTACTTCCCTAGTAACTGCAGACACAGTGCCCCACAGAAGCACTTCCTGTAAAGCGCTGTACATGTGGGAAGGGGTCAGCAGGCCAGCATTATTCATCACCCAAAAATAAATCATGCCATTACCCCCCCTTCCCCATGCCAGTGTGCAACGGCTATCACTGTGATTGTGGCCTGCCAATCGCAGCAATTTTCTGTAGAATCCAAGCACAGACCAACCAAACGGGACATCAGTGGACATTTGAACTAACAAAAGGAGGCCCTGCACTGTTTTGCGATGCCAGGAGTTAGCCAAGTGGAGTGGGCACAGCATCGAGCTCACTGCACCTGTATTCCGTGCACCGCATGCATCAGGGGATTAAAGTTAGTTTTTCAAGATTTTGGTGCATCTGGCCAGAGGAAGAAAAGGATCTTTAGGAACATACTGCTGGCTACTTTAAAGGGATCCTGTCACCTGGATTTTAGTGACAGAGTATAGAAAAATACTGAATCCAGCTCACCTCTCTGGTATAGTGTATAGTCCCGGCTCCAGAGGCCCTAGGGGAGTGTTCCCTTGGCAGGCTGCAGGTAAATAGTAAAAGACGGGTCCCGGAGACAAGCGGAGTCCTCTTATCACTCTTCTTTATTATTCATATAAATTTTTTGACAGACATCATCACCCCCTCATAGCAAGACGTTGACGCGTTTCGGGTAGACACCCTTAATCGTAACGCTATGCCAAGTGTAGCTCCACTATTTAAAAGAGTTGGAATCAACTGCCCCCCAGCTGCGGGGAGGGAGTCTCCAGCTCTATAGGTTGCCACATACAAGAACACACCTCTTCGTTTTCTCAATTGGATCCACCTGTGATTGTCAGCACACTGTGCAGGTTTAGCAATGGGTAAATTAACCCTAAAGGTACCATTGGATCCAATTCTTTAATCCAAAACCGCACAGTGTGAACATACCATCACTGGTGGAGAGGTATATAATATAAAATACAAATATGTTACATAAAACAAAAACGAACAAAATATGGCCTTCAGCAGTTAAAATAATTATTGTTTGAAACATCAAGCGGAAAACAGTTAAATTGCTAACATTATAGATCTTGGCAGTGTATACATGAATAAATGAACAGGTCGGTGTTCCCTAAAGCACACCGCAAGCGATCATAAAGCGAAATATGTATATAACACTATTCCGTGCCCATACATCAGGACACTATGGGTGTGTCAACATAGACGCCTGGTCTGGCCATTCCGCAGTAGACAGAAAAACCGCCCTGTGTGAATGGGAACTACTAGAATGATGAGCAGAGATGTGCACAGAACTAAACAGTCACAGCGTGTTCAACATTTGATAGTTGGACATAACCTTATGTGTGAAATCGTCATTATTATATCCATTAGATTAGGGTAATATAGGCTAACCACTTAGTTAATATTTCACTGGTATACATAGGTCAGTTCTTTTTTCAAATTCAGACCCGCTGGGATTCTGGTCGCTAACCTAAAAATCCAGAAGGCTTCCCTAAGGAGGATTTTTTTCCGGTGATCACCACCTCTCTTGGGGGCCAGAACTCTCTCAATGGCAAATGCTCTAAAAAATGCCACCTTACGTGCATGTTTCTGTATGAAATGTCGTGCCACATTTGAGATATTTAAAATGCCAGGATTGCTGATATAGTTTAGGTGTTCAAGAATTCGGTTTTTAAACTTGCGGGATGTGCTGCCCACATACATTATATCACAATGAGTACATTTTATAACATAGATAACACTTTCCGTGTTGCAATTTATATAGCTGCGGATGGGAAATCTGTGCGTGTGATCTGAATTTTCAAATGTTTTTGTAGGCAGCACATATTCACAAGTTTTGCAGGGGTTGCCCCCACATTTGGTGAATCCTTTATAGATGAGCCAATTTTGTTTAAAATTGACTCGTGTGCCAGTGGTGGTGAATAGAGATGGGGACAGCGAGCAGGACAGAGTGGTTGCCCTTCTTGACACAATTCTGCATCCTGATTTGAGGGCTTGGTATAAAATGTTATCCTCATATAATATGGGTAAACATTTTTTTATTACAGAGCTAATTGCATTGAATTCGCTACTGTAAGTTAAGGATAAAGTAGAAATTCTGTTCTGGTCGCTGTCCCCCCCCCCACATCGCCAGTAGCACACCTATCAACTGGCTTTCCAAATAGCATGTCTTTCCTTCTTTTTTGTAATGCGAGGTCTCTCCCTCTTTTAATCATCCAAGCTGGATAATTCCTATCCTTCAGTCTCTTCTCCACCTTACTGAATTCTTCTTCCAGTCTGTCTCTATCACTACAATTTCTAACTGTACGTGTAAACTCACCCACAGGAATTGCTCTGATGGTATGGATGGGATGGTGGCTTTTAGCGTTCAATATGGAGTTGCCAGCCACTTCCTTCCTATACGTGATGGTGTGCACCACCTCCCCAGGATTCCCGCGGAGCGTCAAATCAAGGAAATTTATATGTGAAGTATGTGCAAAGCACATAAATTGCAAATTATAGTCATTGTTGTTTAGATATGCCTGGAGGTCTGGGACGGCAGACACACCGCCGGCCCATATTATGAGCACGTCATCGATGTATCTGCCGTACCAGACCAAACCAGACACAAACGGATTGTTAACATTATAAATGTATTTTTCCTCCCAATATGACATTGTTAAATTTGCCAGTGATGGTGAGAATTTGGCTCCCATTGACACGCCGCGGGTCTGCAGGTAGTGCACACCATCAAACATGAAATAGTTGTGTGTTAACAAGTAGCTGGTCAACTCACATATAAAATCTATGTGAATGGAACTCAAGCCAGTATAACGATGGAGATGATATTCCATCGCCAGCAGAGCAATTCTGTGGGGAATAGAAGGGTAGAGAGAGACTACATCAGCTGTAATCCAGCAATAGCTAGCTTCCCATGTAAGCTCGAACATTGCTCTTAGAACATCTCCCGTATCCTTAAGGAACCCTGGTGTGCGTCTGACTAGTGGCTGGAGAACATTGTCCAGCCAACTACCCAGACGCTCTGTTAGGGAGCCCATGCCAGAGACTATAGGGCGAAGAGGGGGAGGGTGGACACCTTTGTGGACTTTGGGCAGGGCATGCATGATGGGTGTGACTGGGGCATCCACACACAGGTACTTATATTCGCTATCACTGAAAATGCCCAAATTTTGACCCTTTTGTAGTAATAGTATATAATTTTTCATGTATCCTTGTAACGGATCATTGGGCAATTTACTGTATGTGGATGTATCAGCCAACATCTCCCGTAGTTGACTGCCATATATTTCTTTGTCCATGATGACCACCGCTCCCCCTTTATCTGCCATTTTAATAATCAGGGAATCATTTTGCTCTAGCTCTTGGAGGGCATTTGCCTGGGACGGGGTAAGATTGCCACGATGTTTGACACTCTTACTTGCTGTCTCAATATTCTGTAGTTCTTTCTCCAGCACCTCCTGGAAAGTATCCATACTGTCTGTACGAGACATGGTCGGATAAAATTTACTATTTTGTGTACGGAACTTTGCAGGTGGTGCTGGTAAATCTTTAATTCCCTGCTCCTCCTGAAGGCCCACCAGACAGCATAATGACACTTGTTCTTTAATAGTAAATCCTTAAAGGAATTTACCTCTTTGTAATGTGTCTTGTCGAGTGGGGAATCAGGGGGAGAGGGGATGTCATAAAAGTGTCGAGACACTGTCAAGTTACGCACAAACTTGTTAATATCCAGCAAAGTGGAGAACATATCAAAGTGCCCTGTGGGCGCAAAATTCAGACCAAGGGAAAGTACACATCTCTGCTCATCACTCAATATCACACTAGACAGATTAATAACACTTAGAATTCATTTTTGTTTCGTCTGCAGTCGGGTATTTCTTGGATGCCGCTGAATTGTGCCTTCGTCCGCCCCTAATTCTATGTTTTTTGAGACATTATTGGGATCTCTTTTTTCTTTGTCTAATTTAGACTTTTTATAATAGGAAGCACTATTACTAGTCTCATCAAATGAGAGAGGCAGAGAGGAGGCATCAATTCCCGGTTCCAATTCACCCGCTGCATATGGATATTCAGAGCCCTCTGTTTCAGAGGAGAAACTGACCCTTGACACATGTTTGACCATTTGTTTTTTCTTGCAGTTCTTCAGTATGGATTTCGGTGTGGAATACATATTATCCCTCCTCCCCCATTCATAAACTTGATTATGATTATAATCATATAAGTCCCGCTGGTATTTGGAATGTTTGTAATCCATTATAGTGTCCTCAAGTTTGGCAATCGATGTTCTCATGTCTTCCTCCATTTTTATATATTCTGCATTGCTGTTATATTTTGTTAGTATATCTCTCGCAGATTGAATTTCTCGTTGAAGTGTAGACAGTTTATCATTTTCAAATTCAATGATGAGTTTCATTAGCTCCATTGAACAGTCCGTTAAAATGCTATTCCATCGGCATACAAAGTCTTCAGAGAAGACGGTGGTGGGTACTTTTTTAATTCTTAATCCTCTTGGAATCATACTTTTTTCCTTATACTTTGTCAGTGTAGTACAATCCCACCAAACACGCGTCTCTTGATTTAGCAAGCGCTCCAGAGTTTTCATTCCATTTTTTATATCAAAGTCACTGGAGCTACTTGAATCCGTGGCAGAAAAAACTGAGTCCGCTTTAGTTTGTCGGTCTAATTGGCTACTGAAGGCCATATTTGAAAAGGTACGTCTGTATAGGATCGGTGAACGTCTGTAATATGATATGTTCGACAGAGCTAGAGGTAATATCTCTCCTCGGGACACCAGGGGCACAGCACGGAGAAAACACTTGAAAATATAGAAAAAAACTGAATCCAGCTCACCTCTCTGGTATAGTGTATAGTCCCGGCTCCAGAGGCCCTAGGGGAGTGTTCCCTTGGCAGGCTGCAGGTAAATAGTAAAAGACGGGTCCCGGAGACAAGCGGAGTCCTCTTATCACTCTTCTTTATTATTCATATACATTTTTTGACAGACATCATCACCCCCTCATAGCAAGACGTTGACGCGTTTCGGGTAGACACCCTTAATCGTAACGCTATGCCAAGTGTAGCTCCACTATTTAAAAGAGTTGGAATCAACTGCCCCCCAGCTGCGGGGAGGGAGTCTCCAGCTCTATAGGTTGCCACATACAAGAACACACCTCTTCGTTTTCTCAATTGGATCCACCTGTGATTGTCAGCACACTGTGCAGGTTTAGCAATGGGTAAATTAACCCTAAAGGTACCATTGGATCCAATTCTTTAATCCAAAACCGCACAGTGTGAACATACCATCACTGGTGGAGAGGTATATAATATAAAATACAAATATGTTACATAAAACAAAAACGAACAAAATATGGCCTTCAGCAGTTAAAATAATTATTGTTTGAAACATCAAGCGGAAAACAGTTAAATTGCTAACATTATATGTCCAACTATCAAATGTTGAACACGCTGTGACTGTTTAGTTCTGTGCACATCTCTGCTCATCATTCTAGTAGTTCCCATTCACACAGGGCGGTTTTTCTGTCTACCGCGGAATGGCCAGACCAGGCGTCTATGTTGACACACCCATAGTGTCCTGATGTATGGGCACGGAATAGTGTTATATACATATTTCGCTTTATGATCGCTTGCGGTGTGCTTTAGGGAACACCGACCTGTTCATTTATTCATGTATACACTGCCAAGATCTATAATGTTAGCAATTTAACTGTTTTCCGCTTGATGTTTCAAACAATAATTATTTTAACTGCTGAAGGCCATATTTTGTTCGTTTTTGTTTTATGTAACATATTTGTATTTTATATTATATACCTCTCCACCAGTGATGGTATGTTCACACTGTGCGGTTTTGGATTAAAGAATTGGATCCAATGGTACCTTTAGGGTTAATTTACCCATTGCTAAACCTGCACAGTGTGCTGACAATCACAGGTGGATCCAATTGAGAAAACGAAGAGGTGTGTTCTTGTATGTGGCAACCTATAGAGCTGGAGACTCCCTCCCCGCAGCTGGGGGGCAGTTGATTCCAACTCTTTTAAATAGTGGAGCTACACTTGGCATAGCGTTACGATTAAGGGTGTCTACCCGAAACGCGTCAACGTCTTGCTATGAGGGGGTGATGATGTCTGTCAAAAAATTTATATGAATAATAAAGAAGAGTGATAAGAGGACTCCGCTTGTCTCCGGGACCCGTCTTTTACTATTTACCTTTAGTGACAGAGCTTTTAAAGGGATTCTGTCACCAGGTTTGACCCCTGTCAGATAAAAATATGCTGATGTTCAGGGTGTCTTCACGATTCCTAATGTGGGCTTATAAATGTCATCTGTAGGTTCATTTAGCTAAAAAACAGCTATTACTAACCTGTCAGTCAAACAAATAAGGTGCCTAAGGGGATGTTAATGGATCCAAGCTGCCGGCTGCACCCGCCGCCGTTCGTGCCCAGCGCCGCCTTTCCAGACTTCTGCGCCGCCTCCTAATCCTCTGTGCCGCCTCTCGCTCTCCCTCCCTTCCCCCTCCTCCTGCTGTAAGATCTCGCGCTTGCGCACAGGGCTCTGCCTGATGCCCCCGTGCGGACTTCTCCATTTGGCTTCATACAGCGAAGTGCGCATGCGCCGGCACTTCGCTCAACCCCTGTATGCGCGAGATCTTACAGCAGCAGGAGGAGGAGGGGGGAGGAGGGAGGGAGAGCGAGAGGCGGCACAGAGGATTAGGAGGCGGTGCAGAATTCTGGAAAGGCGGCGCTGGGCACGAACGGCGGCAGGTGCGGCCGGCAGCTTGGATCCATTAACATTCCCTTGGGCACCTTATTTGTTGGACTGACAGGTTAGTAATAGCTGTTTTTTAGCTAAATGAGCCTACAGATGACATTTATAAGCCCACATTAGGAATCGTGAAGACGCCCTGAACATCAGCATATTTTTAGCTGACAGGGGTCAAACCTGGTGACAGAATCCCTTTAACATCATCACATCAGTCTGCTCGTTTTGTATTAAAATATACTAGTATTACTACCCTAAGGCTGGGTTCACACGGGCAAGATTTCCGCGCGGATGCAATGCGTGAGATGAACGCATTGCACCCGCTCTGAATCCGGACCCATTCATTCCTATGGGGCTGTGCACATGAGCGGTGATTTTTCACGCATCGCTTGTGCGTTGCGTGAAAATTGCAGCATGCTCTATACTGTGCGTTTTTCACGCAACGCACGCCCCAGAAGTAAATGGGGCTGCATGAAAATCGCAAGCATCCGAAAGCAAGTGCGGATGTGGTGCGATTTCCACACATGGTTGCTAGGTGACAGTCTATTCACTGTATTATTTTCCCTTATAACATGGTTATAAGGGAAAATAATAGCATTCTTTAATACAGAATGCTTAACAGAAGGTCAATTGAGGGTTAAAAAAAAAAAAAAAAAATTAACTCACCTCCTCCAATTGATCGCATAGTTGCCGATCTCTTCTTACTTCTTTAATTATTAGCTGCCGGCTAAAGGACCTGTGGTGACATCCAATCACATGGTCCATCACCGTGGTCATGGACCATGTGATTGGACCATGTGATGAGCTCAGTGACGGCATCACAGGTCATTTGACAGGTTCTGAAGAAAGAACAGGTGACCGGCAGCTACGCGATCAATTGGAGGCGGTGAGTTAATTTGTATTTTTTTTTTTTTTTAACCCTCAATTGACCTTGTACTAAGCATTCTGTATTACAGAATGCTATTATTTTTCCTTATAACCATGTTATAAGGGAAAAATAATCACATCTACCCAACCTTGAACCCAAACCTGAACTTCAGTGAAGAAGTTCGGGTCTGGGTACCACATTCAGTTTTTTATCACGCGCGTGCAAAATGCATTGCACTGAACAACGGAACGCAACAAAATTGCGTACCTACTCGCGCGGGTTTGCCGCAATGCACCCAGGACGCATCCTGAGCCAAAACGTGACGCCCGTGTGAACCCAGCCTAAGTGTTGTCCTTTGTCTAGAAAATCGCTTTTATTATTATGGTTATTACCTGAGTAAGGTGCCCAAGAGGCTGTCCCTCCGGCCGTTGGAGCCCAGACGCGCCCCACTGCTAATTTATTCACTCCTCATTGCTGGCTAGCGCATGTGCAGTGTATCCTGTGAGGCAGATTCCAAGCGCTGACATGTGTATCCACGGTGCATGCGCGATCCTATGGCTCAGCTTAGGGTAGTAATACTAGTATATTTTAATACAAAACGAGCAGACTGATATGATGATGTTAAAAGCTCTCTCACTAAAATCCAGGTGACAGAATCCATTTAAGGTAATGCTGGCGGATTAGGAGGCGTTTTATAGGTGACAGGTTCCCTTTAAAAAACAAATAGTTTCATGAACCCCAAAATAAAATAAAAACGGTATGGGTCTTGGGATGAAGCAATGCAAAAATGTATTATTTTTTTTAATACTTTTTTTATTGTGCAAAAGTAGTAAAACTTAAAGGGTAAAAATATTCAATATGCACTGTAACAAAATTTTAGGTGACAGGATCCCTTTAAGTTGTGGAGAGTTTATTTTTATTTTTTGGGGTTTTTAACTTGTGGACTTATTCTAACACAACATTAATGAATTCTTATTCATACAAATTATACAATGTATTGGTCCCAAATATGTAATGCAGTGTATTATGCTGTCTGTGGAAAACTGCAGGCTATCAGGCGGTGCCATAGGCATATATAGAAGGCAACCTGGGGGAGATGTAAAGGCATGACAAAGGGAACCCCCCTCCCTCTGAAACCACTTAGATGCTATTGACTTAAAGGGAACCTGTCACCAGTTTTATGGTGTCCTAACTAAGGGCAACATAAATAAGTGACTGATTCTCTTAGCAAAATGCTGGGTCACTTTCTTTAATTGACCCAGTCAATCTGCCAAAATCTTGTATTGAAAAGCTCCAGCTGATAATGATGAGTCATGAATATTCATGAGCTCCTGACTCTCCCCGCCCACCTGCTGCTGAGTGACAGTTTGTTTCCATAGGAATCAGCAGCAGGTGGGCAGGGGAGTGGCTATAGCTCTGAATTAAATATACGCTGGACTCAATGACATCACGCCGGACTCGAATCAGCTCATTAGCATGCGGCATCTTTGAGTGTATATTATGAGATAACCATCTGTCACACCAGTAAGTGAATACATCTAAGGCACTTTTTAGTAGTTAATGATTGTATATAATTAGTTAGATTATAATCAAATATCCACATGACAGGTTCCCTTTAAGGGGTTAAATGGCCCAACTGTACAGTTCTGCCTATCTGTGCCATTAGGGCGGGAGCATAGCTGTCATGTCAGCTCAGCCCTGCTCTTCTCTGATTTTTGGTGCATCCACTGCTGGGCCAGAGTTACCATCTCTGGATGGATAACTTTTATACCAGCATCTCACTCTTTAAAGGGAACCTGTCACCATGGAAATGCAGTGTAAGCCACAGGCAGCATGTCATAGAGCAGGAGGAGCTGAGCAGATTAATATATAGTTTTATAGGAAAAGCATCAATACAACCTGTAATTTATGCATTTCTATTCCTGCTCACAGGGAGGCGGTCCTATCAGTGATTGACAACCTCCCCTCTATGACTGTGTATACAGAGAGAGCTGTCAGTCACTGATAGAACCGCCTCCTGGACTTCAAAGCTCAGAGAGAGGAGGAATTTAAATATATAAATTACAAGTTTTACAGAATATTTTCCCTTCTCCCATGACGGCACCCTATGCGACTCAGGACCTCCCATCTGGACAGGAAACCTGAGAAGATAATAAGAACACACCCCCACCAAGCAGCAGTTCAGATTTCCTGTCCTCCGGATGGGAGATCCTGAGAAGGGGCAGCGGAGGTCCGCTGCCGAAGACATACCTTAGCACCATCTGCCGCTGGGGGAGGGTCTGGGCCGATTGCTGTACGGAGACCTTTTCCCTGGGGAGCGGTAGTTCTGTGGCCGTGCCGGAAGCCGCTCCCCGCAAGTCTGCCTCCTCCTTCTGCGCTACTGTCCGGTCCTGCGGGGAGCCGCTTTGGCCGTGTTCAGGCGGCTTCTCACTCTTGTCCCGGGGTGAGGGCCGCCGCCAGTACTAAGAATGGTGGCTGCGTGCATCAAGAGCTTTTGCGTATGCGCGCGGCCGCTCTTGGGCGCATTTTGATGATGTCGGGGGCGGAGCCTTCAGGGACCGCAGAATACCGGAAGTAGGAGCCGAGGCGTGTTTTTTCAAATATAAAAGCGGCTGCAGAAGCAGGCAGCCGGCGTAGAAGGCACACAGTGTTTGTGCTGAAGAGGTTCCCAGCTTTGGCAGTGTGATGGATCCTGTGGATGGACGCGCTGAACCCCTGGAACCCTTGAGGCCCGGTAACGGTCCTAAGGAGTGCGGAAGGAAAAGTTTCTCCGCTATGGGTAAGAACGTTCTTTTCCTTACTAATGGTATATTATTTGATTGTTGTAGACCTCAAAGCCGCCAAGAAAGTCTTCTAGCAAGACCAAGCACAAGGAATGTGCAGGATGTAAAGTGGCCCTGTCCGTTCATACCTTAAACCTTTATGTTCTACATGCATAGATAAGCTTGTGGCGGAAGAGTCCCAGAGTTTGACCAGCTCCATGAAATGTTTGATTAGATCAGAAGTGAAGGCTTCACTTAAAGCATTCAGTAAAGGCCGTACCAGGTCCCCGGATAGGTCCTCAGAATATGAAAGGGGGGAATTTGACTCTTCTGATACCGAAGATAAAGAATCAGGACAGTTGTTTTCCAGCGACTCTGATTCATCGGATGACGAATATTCAGGAAGATCCTTTTTCCCCCCCTGAGTATACACAGCCATTACTGAAAGCTGTAAGATCCACTATGCAGCTAGAAGATATCAAACAGTCTAGATCTGCTGCGGATCAAGCCTTCCAAGCGCTAGGCCCCCCAAAACATAGGGTTTTTACTATGCACAAAAATGTACAGGGCTTTATCAAAAAAGAGTGGAAAAATCCTGACAGGAAGTTTTTTATTCCCACCTCAGTAAAAAGAAAGTACCCGTATGATGAAGAGGTATCCTCAATATGGGATAAGGCTCCTACAGTGGACGCCCCGGTCGCCAAAATACTGTAGCTAAAAAAGCAGCACTTCCATTTGATGATCTAGGTTGTCTGTCTGATCCTCTAGATAAAAAGGCCGATATTTTTTTAAAATGTGCCTGGCAAACATCAGCCACTTGTCTCAGACCTGCTATCGCAGCTACCTGGGTGTCCAGGTCCCTCTGTCTCTGGTTGGACCAGCTAGAGATTCATCTGGAAGAAAAGAAACCTAGGGAAGAAATCCTGGCCTCATTACCTACATTCTCTAAGGCGGCGGATTTCTTAACGGATGCTTCTACCGATGTTATCCGTTTCGCTGCCAAATCCTCGGCCATGACTAATGCCGCTAGAAGAGCCATTTGGCTCAAGTCATGGAAAGGGGATCAAGGTTCTAAAGCCAGACTCTGCGCCCTTCCATGTGAAGGGAACAGACTTTTTGGATCTTGTCTGGATGAAATATTAGAGAAAGCTTCAGACAAGAAGAAGGGATTTCCTACTTCTCAGAGGAATCCCTTCTTTCGTAAACCCCAGCAGAGTTTTAGAAGACAGATGGGCAAACCTTATAATAAAAAGGAAAGAGACAGGTTTCAGAAAAGATCAGGTGGATTCCTCTTTATGACACAGGATAATACCCTGAAAGGGAGACAACAATAATGCCAGACTCCAGTTTGGGGGAAGGTTGGCTTACTTTTTCCCGGCTTGGACAGGGATTACCCAGAACAAGTGGGTCCTGGGGGGATCAGGAAGGGATTCCGATTGGAGTTCCTGTGTTATCCTCAAGACTCTTTCACCTGCCCTCCCTTTCCCAGAGACTACCAAAAGTCCAAGGTGCTGGAATCGGAAGTCCGTTTACTATTAGACAAAGGTGTAGTCTGCCAGGTACCCAAGAGGGAGGAAGGCAAGGGGTTTTACTCCCCTCTATTTTTGATCAAGAAACCCAATGGATCCTTTCGCATGATATTGAACTTAAAAAAGTTAAACAAGTTCTTAAAATACAAAAGGTTTCATATGGAGACAATAAAAACGACCCTAGATCTATTGTTCAAAGACTGCTGGATGGCGAGCATAGATCTAGAGGATGCTTATTGCCATATCCCAATTCATGCTTCCTCCCCAAAAATGTTTAGAACAGCAGTCTACATGCATGGTAAGCTTCTGCATTTACAATACAGGGCACTCCCCTTCGGGGTATCACAGGCCCGAGAATTTTTGCAGAAGTGGTGGCGGAGATGGTGGTGTTGATACCCTATCTGGACGACTTTTTGTTCATTGCCCACACAGAAGACCAATTACAGAAAGATCTACTGTAGTTCTGGTATGTTCCCTGTTAAAAGATCTCTGGTGGAAGATAAATCGTGCAAAATCTTGTTTAACCCCATCTCAGAATTGTACCTTTTTAGGAATGCAGCTAGACTCCAAGTCCCAGAAGACAATTCTCCCTCAAAGAAAAGTCTCTTCCACCATAGAGCATGTTTGGGACCTGTTTCGTTCCTTCCAGTGTTCTTTCAGACAAGCAATGATGGTACTGGGTCATTTCCGGCTGTACCCTTCGCGCAGATTCAACCTCTCAGTGGAACAGCCTTGGTCTTTTGCAGATCCCATGATGATAACTACGGACGCCAGTCCCGGGGGCTGGGGTGTACACTCCGAAAAAAGATACTGGCAAGGAAAGTAGGAAAATGCACTTCAAACTACAAGGAGCTCAAAGCTGTAGTGATGGCCCTAAAGATTGCAATTCCGGAAGTCTCAAACAGAAAACTTGTCTTCTACTCAGACACCTCAACGACAGTGGCTTATATAAATCGCCAGGGCGGAAGAAGAGTACCATCCCTTCTCTCCCTCTGCCAGGAGATTTTTCAGGTAGCAGAAGAGAGGAACCTCTTTCAATCCTAAGTCCATCTAAGGGGGAAAGAGAATATTCTAGCCAACTTTCTAAGTCGAGTAATGCTCAGTCAAGCAGAATGGAGTCTGAACGAGGAAGTATTCTCTCAGATTGTGTCCAGATTTGGGTCTCCGACAATAGACCTCTTTAGCTCCCGGAAGAACAGGAAGGTAGAAAGATTCTTCTCCCTAAATCGTTCAGAGAATCTACAGCTATAGACTGTCTAGCTCAAGACTGGAATCAGGAATACGGCTACGCCTTCCCTCCCCTTTCCCTAATTCCACAAGTCCTGAAAAAAGTGCAGAGGGAAAGAGCCTCCATAATATTAGTAGCCCTAAGATGGCCCAAGAGAGTGTGGTATTCAACCCTGATGAACCTATCCAGGGAGCCCCCTTGGAACATTCCTCCAAGGAAAGATCTTCTCTCCCAGGGCCTGGTCCTACATCCCCACCCAGAAATTCTGCAGTTATCAGTATGGAAGTTGACAGGGCTATCTGGTTAGGGAGAGGCCTTTCCGACAGAGTAGTTTTCACCCTTTTAGGCAGCAGGAAGGTTACTACGGCTAGAAAGTATAATAGTCTGGAAAACCTTCTCTTCCTTTTTAGGGTACAGTCCAGATCCGTTTAGCCCTCCAGAAGTCCCTAAGATCCTGGATTTCCTACAGGCTGGTCTGGATAAGGGGCTCAAGGCTTCCACCTTAAAGGTGCAGGTGGCGGCTTTGAGTAACTTTTTTGACTTCCAACTAGCTGTCCACCCTTTGGTTAAGTGTTTTCTATCTGCAGCAGCTAGACTCCATCCTTCCCTAAGACCTCTTTCCCCTCCCTGGGATCTAAATAGGGTTTTGACAGCACTTACACAGGAGCCCTTTGAACCTCTGTCCGAAGTTTCGATAGACATCCTGTCCATAAAAATGGCTTTCCTCTTAGCCATCACCTCCGCTAGGAGGATATCAGAGATCTAAGCCTTTTCGGCTTATCCTCCTTACACCACTATTCTGGAGAACCAAGTAGTCATTAGACCACTTCCAACCTTCTTACCCAAGTAGTCTCTGATTTTCACAGAAGCCAAGATGTTGTGCTGCCGTCCTTTTTTCCAAACCCTTCCAACAGTTCAGAACAGAAATTTTTAACTTCTTAGATGTTAGAAGATGTCTGCTGGCCTATTTAAAAGCCACCTCCCCCTGGAGAAAGGACGAAAATCTCCTGGTCCAGTTTCTAGGCAAAAGCGAAGGGCGCAAAGTGTCTTCTGGGGTCATTGCTAGATGGGTTGAAAAGGCCATAGTTAAGGCTTATGTTTCTTTAGGGCTTCCTCCTCCATCTGGATTCGGGGCCCATTCCACTAGAGCAGTCTTGACCCCCTGGGCAGAGAGAGCAGATGTTTCCCTAGTCCAAATCTGTAGGGCAGCCACCTGGAGTTCTCCACATACCTTCCTTAGGCATTATAGATTGCAGCTTCATTCTGATGCATCCTTCGGAGAGAGGGTTCTTCAGGCTGTAGTCCCTCCCTAGGTTCTGATTTATAGTTTATCTCGCATAGGGTGCTGTCATGGGTGAGGGGAAAACAACATTGCTTACCGATAATTGTTTTTCTCGATACCCATGACGGCACCCTCCAAAATTCCCTCCAATAAAAAAATAAAATAAAAATATATAATATAAATATATATGTCTATATGAGGAAATATGGATATATAAGTCGAAGATTCTAGTACATAGGTACCGCTTCTCTCTACGGAGAACAATTTATTTCTTCCACTGGTGCTTGGTGGGGGTGTGTTTTTTATCTTCTCAGGTTTCCTGTTCAGATGGGAGGTCCTGAGTCGCATAGGGTGCCGTCATGGGTATCGAGAAAAACTATTACCGGTAAGCAATGTTGTTTTCCCACAAAACTATAGATCAATCTGCTCAGCGTTTCCTGCTCTGTAACATAGTGCTGTCCGATTGCACTGGATTTTATGGTGGTTCCCTTTAAGCACTATCACTTATAGCTATCTCCATGCTGAATAAAGAGAGCTATCGAGTCCATAGTTAATAAAACATGTAGAATTATACATAAAAAGCAGCGACTAGATGCACTGAGTCTCACAGGTAGTAAGTGCATTCTAATTTACTTAACCCGACAAGTATTCCTTGTATACTAACCAAGTATCACCTAATGAATATGTGGCTTTTTTGTATATATACTAACAACCCATTAATACCCAGGTTGTTACTGGAGGTGGCATGTGGGATGAGTTATTAAGTATGTCCATCTTAATGTATTATAAGCCCATTTATATTACTCCATGCGCCAATAGTGCTATATGTGTTAAACGCTCTTAATGTTTGTTTTGGCCGTGGAGCAGACGTTACTGCTGACCTTACTGACTGAACAGATTCCATGGCGTGCCATAGCTACAGTTACTCCCCATTGTGAAACCACGAGGAATAGATGTGATTAGCGCTCCACCTAAAAGAGTATAGCTTCCTCTCGCCATGGATACTATTTACAGCGCATGCGCCATGGACCTGTACTGTCAGTATATAGATTCCCCTTTCCTATATTGGCCTTTGTCATAGAACACAAGTTACTATCGACCTTACTGATAGCGGTCTTTTGTTTTTACATGGGCGGCCCAAGTTTTATTTGAACTTAGAGAATCTCTTTAAATGTGTACAGTCTTGAGACCAGTATCTTGATTAGTATATATTTGTATATGGGATTGGATCGCAGTCTGTCACATATATGAGTGTTTTATTATTCTCATGTGTGTTCTTTATGTACTTACTTTGGCCGAGAACAAGATCCAAGAAGGACTGAAATGTTATTGAATATTGTGTGATGATGGAAGGATAAATGAATGCATAATTGGAGTGCTGATCTCATTGATTATGTCATCAGTGACTTCTTACTGGGAAATCTTCATCTTACCTTATTTGTTCTGTGTCTGTAGATAGAAGTGTGGATCCAATGTATTATGGTTGTCTGCTGACGATGATCAAGCACTTCTGGAAATGGGGAAACCTCAGAGCCAGCTGAATGAGAGGATATTAAACATCACCTTGGAAATCATCTTCCTGCTGACCGGAGAGGTGACGGCTTGTGGGAACTGTAACAAGACATCATTATTATTTCTTTCAATAAAACATGGACAAAACTGGAAAGAAGAGAGATTTGGAAATATCATGACATGATTTTCCGTGATCAGGGGAGCAGATTTAGTATTCTAGTCCTTTACGGTATTTAGACAGCATGAATGTAATCTAGACAGTCTAAACTACTATGATACATTAGGTGCATGTTTAGTAGACGTTTTAGACACTGTTGTCTAACTTTACACCACCTATTGGTTTTGCGCCAAATTTTGGCATGTACTGTCGCATTGCAAGCCACACCCCTTTTACTCTAAATCACACCCCTTGTCTAGTAAGACAAAAATGATCTAAAACACATCACAAATATGGTTCAAGACATGTACACCAGATTTTGTCCGTAATTTAAATGCAATGCACTCTGAAAGCAGCTTGTTATAGAGCAGATATATCGTTTTGTGGGGAAAGATTCAGTAAAACCTGTAATTTATATATTTTTCTTATCGGTACAGGAGGGAGGTATTATCAGTGACTGACAGCTATCTCTTATGCACTCTAAAGGCTGTATTACACAGGCCGATATTTGGGCAATAATAGCCAACAAACATTTGCATGAATGCTCGCAGATTCCCGATGAATGAGCAAATGCTCGTTCATTGGGAAATTCTGATTTCTAAGTATGCTTAAAAATCAGCATTTGCCGCCGGCGGTTCGTGCTATCTAATAGCAATCTGATGGCAGCGAACCACTAGACAGTATGGGGATGAGCGATGGTGTAGCGATTGCTGCATGTAATAGCAGCGGGCTCCTCCACCAGATAACAGGCAGTTGCCAGAAAGGAATGTTTCTCTCCACACAATCTGCCTCTCTAATACAGACTTTATATACACAATGCTATCAATGACTGATAACTTCTCCTCCCTGTACTGATAGGTGTTCACAGGAGGCAGAAAAATTACAGAAATAAATGTAAAAATTACAGGTTATACTGAATCTTTTCATGCATATATCAGTTCAGATAGCATTGCATTTTCTGGTGACAGGTAGTGTTGAGCGAACTTGTGTTTTTAAGTTCGGTGTATAGGTTCGGGTTATCAAAGAATCCCGTTATGGACTTCACTACCACGGACCATAACGGAATTCTATGAGAGCATGCACCTCCGAAGCCAGCCATAGACTTCTATTTTGACAAAATGCAATATGGAATACCTCTTATAGGCTTCTATGGCATGTGCAGTCATAGAATTCCTTTATGGTCCGTGGTAGCGGAATCCATAACAGGATTCTTAGATAACCCGAACCTATACACTTGAAAACAAAATTTGGCTCAACACTAGTGACAGGCCCTCCTTAACCACCTAACGCAGATGTGCGGTCCGGAGGCGGCAGCCCTGCGCACGACGACGCATATACGCATCATCTCGCGAGGGTCGGGATTTCCTGTGAACGCGCGCACACAGGCGCGCGCGCTCACAGGAACGGAAGGTAAGCGAGTGGATCTCCAGCCTGCCAGCGGCGATTGCTCGCTGGCAGGCTGGAGATCTGATTTTTTTAACCCCTAACAGGTATATTAGACGCTGTTTTGATAACAGCGTCTAATATACCTGCTACCTGGTCCTCTGGTGGTCCCTTTTGTTAGGATCGACCACCAGAGGACACAGGTAGGTCAGTAAAGTCGCACCCAAACACTACACTACACTACACCCCCCCCCCCCGTCACTTATTAACCCTTTATGAACCATTGATCACCACCCCCCTGTCATTGATCACCCCCCTGTCAGGCTCCGTTCAGACGTCCGTATGATTTTTACGGATCCACGGATACATGGATCGGATCCGCAAAACACATGCGGACGTCTGAATGGAGCCTTACAGGGGGGTGATCAATGACAGGCGGGTGATCACCCATATACACTCCCTGATCACCCCCTGTCATTGATCACCCCCCTGTCATTGATCACCCCCCTGTAAGGCTCCATTCAGACGTCCGTATGATTTTTACGGATACATGGATCGGATCCGCAAAACACATGCGGACGTCTGAATGGAGCCTTACAGGGGGGTGATCAATGACAGGCGGGTGATCACCCATATACACTCCCTGATCACCCCCTGTCATTGATCACCCGCCTGTCATTGATCACCCCCCTGTAAGGCTCCATTCAGACGTCCGCATGAGTTTTGCGGATCCGATCCATGTATCCATGCATCCGTAAAAATCATACGGACGTCTGAATGGAGCCTTACAGGGGGGGTGATCAGTGACAGGGGGGTGATCAGGGAGTCTATATGGGTGATCACCCCCCTGTCATTGATCACCCCCCTGTCATTGATCACCCCCCTGTAAGGCTCCATTCAGACGTCCGCATGTGTTTTGCGGATCCGATCCATGGATCCGTAAAAATCATGCGGACGTCTGAATGGAGCCTTACCAGGGGGGTGATCAATGACAGGGGGGTGATCCGGGAGTCTATGTGGGTGATCACCCCCCTGTCATTGATCACCCCCCCCTGTAAGGCTCCATTCAGACATTTTTTTGGCCCAAGTTAGCGGAAATTTTTTGTTTGTTTTTGTTTTTTCTTACTAAGTCTCATATTCAACTAACTTGTGTCAAAAAATAAAATCTCACATGATCTCGCCATACCCCTCACGGAATCCAAATGCGTAAACATTTTTAGACATTTATATTCCAGACTTCTTCTCACGCTTTAGGGCCCCTAAAAAGCCAGGGCAGTATAAATACCCCACATGTGACCCCATTTCGGAAAGAAGACACCCCAAGGTATTCCGTGAGGGGCATATTGAGTCCATGAAAGATTGAAATTTTTGTCCTAAGTTAGCGGAAAGTGAGACTTTGTGAGAAAAAAAACAAAAAAAAACAATATCCGCTAACTTATGCAAAAAAAAAAAAATTTCTATTAACTCGCCAGGCCCCTCATTGAATACCTTGTGGTGTCTTCTTTCCAAAGTGGGGTCACATGTGGGGTATTTATACTGCCCTGGCTTTTTAGGGGCCCGAAAGTGTGAGAAGAAGTCTGGGATCCAAATGTCTAAAAATGCCCTCCTAAAAGGAATTTGGGAACCTTTGCGCATCTAGGCTGCAAAAAAGTGTCACACATCTGGTATCGCCGTACTCAGGAGAAGTTGGGGAATGTGTTTTGGGGTGTCATTTTACATATACCCATGCTGGGTGAGAAAAATATCTTGGTCAAATGCCAACTTTGTATAAAAAAATGGGAAAAGTTATCTTTTGCCAAGATATTTTTCTCACCCAGCATGGGTATATGTAAAATTACACCCCAAAACACCTTCCCCAACTTCTCCTGAGTACGGCGATACCAGATGTGTGACACTTTTTTGCAGCCAAGGTGGGCAAAGGGGCACACATTCCAAAGTGCACCTTTCTGATTTTGCAGGCCATTTTTTACACATTTTGATTGCAAGGTACTTCTCACACATTTGGGCCCCTAAATTGCCAGGGCAGTATAACTACGCCACAAGTGACCCCATTTTGGAAAGAAGACACCCCAAGGTATTCCGTGAGGGGCACGGCGAGTTCCTAGAATTTTTTATTTTTTGTCACAAGTTAGCGGAAAATGATGATTTTTCTTTTTTTTTCTTTTTTCCTTACAAAGTCTCATATTCCACTAACTTGCGACAAAAAATAAAAAATTCTAGGAATTCGCCATGCCCCTCACGGAATACCTTGGGGTGTCTTCTTTCCAAAATGGGGTCACTTGTGGCGTAGTTATACTGCCCTGGCAATTTAGGGGCCCAAATGTGTAAGAAGTACTTTGCAATCAAAATCTGTAAAAAATGACCGGTGAAATCCGAAAGGTGCACTTTGGAATATGTGCCCCTTTGCCCACCTTGGCTGCAAAAAAGTGTCACACATCTGGTATCGCCGTACTCAGGAGAAGTTGGGGAATGTGTTTTGGGGTGTAATTTTACATATACCCATGCTGGGTGAGAAAAATATCTTGGTCAAATGCCAACTTTGTATAAAAAAAAATTGAAAAGTTGTCTTTTGCCAAGATATTTCTCGCACCTTTCGGATTTCACCGGTCATTTTTTACACATTTTGATTGCAAAGTTCTTCTCACACATTTGGGCCCCTAAATTGCCAGGGCAGTATAACTACCCCACAAGTGACCCCATTTTGGAAAGAAGACACCCCAAGGTATTCCGTGAGGGGCATGGCGAGTTCTTAGAATTTTGTATTTTTTGTCGCAAGTTAGTGGAATATGAGACTTTGTAAGAAAAAAATAAAAATAAAAAATCATCATCATTTTCCGCTAACTTGTGACAAAAAATAAAAAGTTCTATGAACTCACTATGCCCATCAGCGAATACCTTAGGGTGTCTACTTTCCGAAATGGGGTCATTTGTGGGGTTTTTCTACTGTTTGGGCATTGTAGAACCTCAGGAATCATGACAGGTGCTCAGAAAGTCAGAGCTGCTTCAAAAAGCGGAAATTCACATTTTTGTACCAGAGTTTGTAAACGCTATAACTTTTACCCAAACCATTTTTTTTTGCCCAAACATATTTTTTTTTATCAAAGACATGTAGAACTATAAATTTAGCGAAAAATTTATATATGGATGTCGTTTTTTTTGCATAATTTTACAGCTGAAAGTGAAAAATGTCATTTTTTTGCTAAAAAATCGTTACATTTCGATTAATAACAAAAAAAGTAAAAATGTCAGCAGCAATAAAATACCACCAAATGAAAGCTCTATTAGTGAGAAGAAAAGGAGGTAAAATTCATTTGGGTGGTAAGTTGCATGACCGAGCGATAAACGGTGAAAGTAGTGTAGTGCAGAAGTGTAAAAAGTGCTCTGGTCATGAAGGGGGTTTCACCTAGCGGGGCTGAAGTGGTTAAAGGGGTTGGCCACTTTTTGGTTACTGTTGATCAGTGTGTTTGTGAGATGATTATATGGCACTTACTAATATTGTCTATTGAAATTTTCCACCATTTTCTATATTTCATAAGCCATGCCCCTTGTTTACAAAGTCTTTTGAGCTGTCCACACAAAGGTCCTATCCATAAAATGGCTGCTGATGGAGAGTCATGTGACCAGGCAAATCGCCTCCATGTGATGTCTCCTCCATTCTAATGCACTGCACCTGCCATCTGCACTTGTTCTGTTTGAAGTTTAGTGCAGGTACAGTGTGTTTGAATAGTGGATACATCACATGGAGGCGATTTGCCTGGTCACATGACCCTCCATCAGCAGCCATTTTATGGACAGCACCTTTGTGTGAACAGCTCAAAAGACTTTGTAAACAAGGGGCATGGCTTATGAAATATAGAAAATGGTGGAAAATTTCAATAGACAATATTAGTAAGTGCCATATAATCATCTCACAAACACACTGATCAACAGTAACCAGAAAGTGGCCAACCCTTTTAAGCCTATCTGGTGTATTTAGCTTAGAAGTTCTACCCTATTATGTTTTTAAAATTTGCTTGTTTTGAAGGAGTATGGACCTGTAAATGAAAATGTGATACGCAGCAGTGCCCACCATGTGTCTGGAGGATGTAGTAGCACTCAGAAACCCATCACAGAGCCACCAATTCACTCACTGATACATGAGAAAAACAATGAACATCAGATCCTGGACCTCACCAACAAGATCATTGAGCTGCTGACTGGAGAGGTGAGCGCTGCTGGGAATACTGGGAGATTATACAGTAATACCAGGGAGGTGTCAGGTTGGTGACTGTATCATTGTGTGTGTCAGGTCCCTATAAGGAGTCAGGATGTCGCTGTCTATTTCTCCATGGAGGAGTGGGAGTATTTAGAAGAACACAGGGATCTGTACAGGGATATTGTCTTCACTTCCCCGGGTAAGAGGAATTATTGGTGTCTCTTGTGTTGGTATGTGGGGATTGTATGTTTTTGTGTACCTTTTTATAGAACAATTTATGAATCCATCTGGGCTGGAGAAGTACATGGTTTCAGAAGTGGCAGACTGCTTATCGCTCTTCACTTTTGGCCAGTGTGTGGCCATTTATTTAACTAGTTAAATGGCTAGCCAATACAAGAGTAGAAAGTGGCTTTTTGTTATTCATAGCTTGTCATTCCCAGACTTTAGAATTGTTGGATGAAAGACCTTTTCCCGAGGAGTAGAAAATCTGGCCATGCAGAGAATTCATTCAACGGTAGTGTTTTACAAAGAGAGCTTGATACTAATAGTTGAGTGAAGTGTGCAGTTACAAGCAAATATACCCGGTCCGAGAACCATTTTTTTCTGTGCCTGTATGGTACCAGACATCCTACTGTCGCCATCGTGTTGGGTCACACTAAGATTTTTTGTTGCACTACCAATTGAGTCATAAAGCTGCAAAACGTCTGCTTTGTAAGCATTTGGACTGGGGCTATAGTTCTTTTACTCGGTAGCAGTACAAAAAGTCTCAGAGTAGCCCTGGTCCTAATGGTACATACATGCAGAATAAAACCAAAGGTTCTGTGGAAGAGAAATTGCATGTCTGTGTATGGTTAGGTAGCTGCTAAATACTATGCATGTCTGCATAAACATATCAAATATACAGGTTTGTTGTGGGAACCAAAGTATAATCATGTCAAAAAATTAGGGCATGTCAAGTATTTTATTTAAAGGGAACCTCTCACGTGGATTTTGTGTATAGAACTAAGGACATGGGTAGCTAGATGGACGCTTGCACATCCGCAATACCCAGTCCCCATAGCTCTGTGTGCTTTTATTGTGTATAAAAACCCGATTTTATACATATGCAAATTAACCTGAGATGAGTCAGAGCTTGAAAATATGACTGTTCTCTGGTCACACAAGTAAGATATGACTCTTTTATGTTAATTTACATATGTATCAAATCGTTTTTTTTACGCAATAAAAGCACACAGAGCTATGGGGACTGGGTATTGCGGATGTGCTAGCGGCCAACAAGCTACCCATGTCCTCAGCTCTGTACCCAAAATGCCGGTGACAGGTTCCCTTTAACATATGTCAAACTCTTTCCTGTACCAATTTTTCTTTTTTCTTTTTAGTCTCCCCTATAACTTTATTTTTCTGTTCTGCCGTGTTTTTTGGATTTTGCTTTTACGGTGTTCTCTGTGCTGCAAAAATTGTGTGATAACCTTATTTTGCAGGTCAGTATGATTACACCAATACTAAATGTTTAGCGTTTTTCTTGTGCTTTACCGCTTTAACCCCTTCCTGACATGTGATGTACATATCTACAGAGCACGTCAGGTCTTTGAAGATGGTGCCCAGTCCAGAGTGGGACAGGTGCCATGGCTGACACCCGGCGCTAATGTCTGTGATCAGAGATAACATTTAAAGGCTATGTACTCCTTTAGTGGCAATTTGTTTATTATTGCATTGTACTTATTTTGAGCTAAACATAATTTTTTCAATTGGTCTTTATTAACAATATAGAATCCTTTTTTCTGTACAGAGCGGAGATGCTCTAATAGCCGCCTGTCTTTTCCATCATCCGGGGAGCAGACGAACACCTTATCTCTGACCTCCTAAACACTCATTATAGCTCAATCCTTATGTTACTGATAAGAATTTGGCTTAAATAAGTGTTTATAACCTTTTAGTAGTTTAGAGATAAGGGTTATTAGATGACCCAAAGTGAAAGTACCAGTCACGCAGAAAAACAGTTAAACCTTTGTGACAGAATGGCTCAATATTTTTAATAAAGGCCAATTGAAAATATGCTTTTTAGCCAAAAATGAGTAAAATATAATCCTAAAAAAAAATTGCCTCCAAAGGTGTACATAGCTTTTAACCCCTCAGGTCAGTTGTCTTCATTGCAACTGAGAGGCTTTTCCCTGAACAGCTTTCCCACGCGCACATTGTTGGAGCCGTTCATTTTTTCTGGGAGCCTCGAGCCTGCTAAAGGCTCTGAGGCTACCACAGCAATAGTTCCAATGTTTGGTAAAAAAAAATTCCCTACACATGTTTGGTATCGCCGTGTCCGTAACAACCTAATCTATAAAACGCTCATGTTACTTTACCCGAACGGTGAACGCCATAAAAATAAAAAATAAAAAACTATGATGAAATTTTAATTTTGCCCACCTTACTTCCCAAAAAAAGGCAATAAAAGCATGTGCGCCAAAATTGTAACAATCAAACCGTCATCTCATCCCGCAAAAATCATACCCTACCCAAGATAATCACCCAAAAACTGAAAAAACTATGGCTCTTAGACTATGGAAACATTAAAACATGATTGTTTTTGTTTCAAAAAATAAATCATTGTGTAAAACTTACATAAAAAAAAAAAAGTATACATACTAGGTATCGCCGCGTCCGTATCGACCGGCTCTATAAAAATATCACATGACCTAACCCCTCAGGTGACCACCGTAAAAAAATAAAAATAAAAACTGTGTAAAAAAAAGCCATTTTTTGTCATCTTATGTCACAAAAAGTAACATAGTAACATAGTACATAAGGCCGAAAAAAGACATTTGTCCATCCAGTTCGGCCTGTCATCCTGCAAGTTGATCCAGAGGAAGGCAAAAAACCCCTTTGAGGTAGAAGCCAATTTTCCTCACTTTAGGGGAATAAAAATTCCTTCCCGACTCCAATCAGGCAATCAGAATAGCAAGCGATCAAAAAGTCATATGCACCCCAAATAGTGATCAAACCGTCATCTCATCCCACAAAAAATGAGACCCTACTTAAGATAATGGCCCAAAAACTGAAAAAACTATGGCTCTTAGAGTATGGAGACACTAAAACATTTTTTTTTGTTTTAAAAATGAAATCATTGTGTAAAACTTACATAAATAAAAAAAATTGTATACATATTCGGTATGGCCGCGTCCGTGACAACCTGCTCTATAAAATTACCACATGATCTAACCTGTCAGATGAATGTTGTAAATAAAAAAATTAAAAAAACGGTGCCAAAAAAGCTATTTCTTGTTACCTTGCCGCACAAAAAGTGTAATATAGAGCAACCAAAAATGTACCCTAAACTAGTACCAACAAAACTGCCAACCTATCCCGTAGTTTCTAAAATGGGGTCACTTTTTTGGAGTTTCTACTCTAGGGGTGCATAAGGGGGGGTTTCAAATGGGACATGGTGTCAAAAAAAACAGTTTGGCTGTTAACCCTTGCATTGTAACTGGAAAAAAAAATATAAAAATGGAAAATCTGCCCAAAAAGTAAAATTTTGAAATTGTATCTCTATTTTCCAATAAATCTTGTACAAAGTTATCAAAGTTTGTAAAATCAGTTTTGAATACCTTGAGGGGTGTACTTTCTTATATGGGGTCACTTTTAGGGAGTTTCTGCTCTAGCGGAGCATCAGGGGGGCTTCAAATGGGACATGGTGTAAATAAACCAGTCCAGCAAAATCTGCATTCCAAAAACCAAACGGCGCACCTTCCACTCTACGCCCGCTGTGTGGCCGTACAGTAGTTTATGGCCACATATAGGGGTGTTTCTGTAAACGTCAGAGTCAGGGCAATAAAGATACAGTCTTGTTTGGCTGTTAACCCTTGCTTTGTTAGTGGAAAAAATTGGTTAAAATGGAAAATTAGGCAAAAAAATGAAATTCACTAATTTCATCCCCATTTGCCAATAACTCTTGTGCAACACCTAAAGGGTTAACGAAGTTTGTAAAAATCTGTTTTTAATACCTTGAGGGGTGGTTTCTATTATGTAAGCCTCACAAAGTGACTTCAGACCTGTAGTGGATTCTAAAAATTGGATTTCAGAAAAATTTCAAGATTTGCTTCTAAATTTCTAAGCCTTGTAACGTCCCCAAAAAATTAAATATAATTCCCAAAATAATTCAAACATGAAGTAGACATATGGGGAATGTAAAGTCATCACAATTTTGGGGGTATTACTATGTATTACAGAAGTAGAGAAACAAACTTTGAAATTTGCAAATGTTTTCAAATTTTGGGTAAATTTAGGTATTTTTTTATGCAAAAAAATTTTTGGGGGGGGACACACTTCATTTTTCCAGTGCCATGAAGTACAATATGTGACGAAAAAACAATCTCAGAACGGCCTGGATAAGTCAAAGCATTTTAAAGTTATCAGCACTTAAAGTGACACTGGTCAGATTTGCAAAAAATGGCCTGGTCCTTAAGGTGAAATAGGGCTGTGTCTTGAAGGGGTTAAGGAGATATTTCTGTGGTGGACATATCATTTGAAGTCTGTCTTGGAGCTCCAACTGGGTCCCAGCCACGCCACTTTCCAGGTGAATTTTATTTAATTAGATTACACTGTAGCTGGTGAGAATTGTTATTGTGCTTATGTTTTAATAAAATATTATGGATCTGGGAAGGCAGAGAATGAAAATGCAGAAATGGAAAATCACCCAGTTGGGAAGGGATTAAAAAAAGTATACATCTACAGAGTTGTGTGACAGGTCCGTGCAGCCATCACAACATAAAACCACCATCACTGGCAAAATAGAGGACGTAAAAGTAGATGTAGGCATCCTGAGGCAAAACTTACAAAATCTGTAAAATAGAGTTCAGGCTGCAGAAGAATCCATTTCTTGCCTGGAAGATACTACTGCTAAAATACCTAGAACCATTTCAGATCTGACCTCTAAGTCAGAGATGTGGAAGCAAAAGGCTGATGATCTGGAAAATCACTTATGCTGTAATAATATAAGAATCGTCGGTCTTCCTGAGAGAGCTGAGGTCAGATACCCTGATGAATATGTTGATAAATGGATAAAATAACTTTTTTCGGAAACTGCCTTTTCTGCGGCCTATGCAGTCAAGTGGCTCACAGAGTCCCTGCCAAATCGCCACCTCCAGGAGTCCTACTGCATCCCTTATTAGCAAGATTTGTAAATTGCAAAGACCATGATAAAATCCTGATGCTGGCCAGGAAAAAGCAAGACATAAAGGTTGACAACATGCGGGTATTTTCCTGGACTTTTCTATGGAGCTGCAGAAACACAGAGCTTTATTCCTGGATGTGAAAGGACTCATCAGACAAGCGAATATTCCATGGCATACCCTGCCAGACTTTGCTTGGTGGATGGGGGAAAAAGCAGTATTCTTCACCACTCCCAGAGAGGCATCTGAATGGCTATCCTTGCAGAGACGTTCCCCATGAAGATCTATTTGTCACAGATTTGGACTTGGTCTATCTGATATCCTTTTATTTCATGGTTACAGCTAAGCTTGGTTCTCCCCAGTAGATGCATGTCTTTGCTGTTTCAAACTTGAGTGGAGGCATCCCGGTATTACTGGCCCAATACTTGATCTGGAATTGGTGATCTCACATCAACGGTTTAGAAATGTTTATCTTCTCTTTTAGATTTGTTTGTTTTGTTCTGGATTTGTTTGTTAATAGTAGCTGGCTGGGAGTGAGTTCATATCTGTCTTCCATACCATGGCGAAACTATCCACTTCTAGACCATGCCATTTACTCCCTTCCTGACCAAGCCTAATGCCTCATTCACACGTCAGTGTTCGGTCAGTGACTTTGAACCAAAACCAGGGGTGGTTCTAAACATAGAACAGGTGCAGATGTTTCCCTTATACCCTATGTCTGTGGAGGCTCCAATCCTGATTTTGGTTCACAATCACTGATGCAAATCGCTGACCAAAACACAGACATGTGAATTAGACATCCGTTTTTAGAATCTGACACGTGTCACTTTGTTAATGGTGATTTGGAAAAATTCACTATTTTCTAAATTTGAATCGCTCAGCTTATAAGACAGATAGTGATACCTCATACAATACTTAATAATTAACATTCACCATATGTCAACTTTATGTTGGCATCATTTTGGTAATGTTATTTTATTTTTTAAGGACGTTTTAAAAAAAAAATCCAAAATCAATTTTTTAAGGACTAATTTAATTCTAAAGTCCACCCATAATTACCCATTTTAGAAACTACACCTCTCAAACTATTCAAAACTGATTTTAGAAATGTTGTTAACCATTTAATTCCACAGGAATTAAAGCAAACTGTAGGTGAAATTTCACTTATTTTGCAGATTTTCCATTTGAATCCTTTTTTTTCTGTAACACATCAGGGGTTAACTTCAAAACAAACCTCAATATTTTTATTTGCAGAGGCGGCGCTGCTGAGGTAGGGAGGGCGGCGATTAAGACAGGGAAGGCGGCGCTGGGCACCAGACGGCGATGGATGCAGCCGGGCACCCTGTATTAACGGACGTTCCCTTGGGCACATTAGGTAGGTGATTGACAGGTTATAAAAACCTGTTTTGGGGGCTAATAGAGCCACAAGCAGGTTTAATAAGGCCAGCTTAGGATTCATGTTATCAGTACGGACATGGGCATATGTTTAGGTTATAGGAGTAAAATCTCATGACAGAATCCCTTTAAATCCATACGTTATCAACCTGAAGGAATATCGGACCATTCTCCACTATTAGGTAAATTTGAGCGCTTTGCCCCATCAGTAAGATATAAAAATGAACATACATCCATTCTGGCTCACTCTTTTTGATAGTACAGCTAAAAGACCACTTAAATACTTTTTTACAGGCCCACTCGAATGAGCATAACCAAATCCTGCTTTGGGATAGTCTCAAGGCCTATTTGAGAGGCAGCCTACAATCCCATATATCATATATTAAAAAGAAATCGGGCAAGAAAGAGAAGGCTCATGCAAAAACCTGTATTGATAAGTAATGTCACTATATTACACAACCTGGTGATTCCAACAAGGCTGAATGGTTAATGGCAAGTAAACAATGCCTAATCGTACTGAAAGAACAGGTGAATAGGCAACAGTTTTTCTTAAAACAGTCTGCATTTCAACTAGGCAACCAGTCTGGGTGGTGTAAGGGATTGTCTCTTTTCAGGGGGGGGGGGGGGGGGGGGGGGGGGTCACACTCACAGATATCTTAGCAGACATGGTTATAATGTCTAAACTCTTGCTTTATTTCAGACACTTTAGCAAAGCACAGGTTACGAAGTCGCAGCTTCAACTTATCACGTCTGACATCCACACAAAATAACAAACCTTTGCCCGGCTAGGCTCTGACTAAACACATAAGCGTTTCCCTGGCTCACCTACAGAGACCTGTTCACACATGGAACACAAATGTGGCTTTCCTCAGCCATACAGTCCAGCAACCTCTAGGTTGTGACACTTCAATATCTTTTGGGGGATTGTGGCCCAGTAGTCCTCCCGACTCTGGCCTCGTGATCCTTATTTTACAGGCGTCACCGCGTCCCCCAAAGTTCAGGCTATTGCCTAGCCTCGTGGCCCCTCAGCCCACCCGGCTGAGACCACTCGCACAGAGCCTCACCAGGACTCTGCTTCACAAAACACTCCAGAGTGAGACACACCCAAGATCCAGTAGCAGGATTAAATAGGATCCCTGGACATTAGCATGCTTCAAGTTCCAGACTGGAACCTGGGGAACAGGCGCCCACCCAACACTTTGCTTGTTCCAAGTAAAACCCGCCCTGAACTAGCTGAACAAGCTACACTATCTACATGGTGTCCCAACTATTTTAGTGGACACCTGAACTAGGGCTTTTACTCCACCAAGGCCTGGCCCCTTGACACGCTCTCGGTGCACACAACACCCCTTTTATCCTGCTTCCCCGTAACTTTACTGCACACCTCAATGTTCACATTGCCACATATTCCCCCCCCCCCCCCCCCCCTCTGTTCAAACCTGTGGGGGTGAACACATGTACCAACCGGATGCTCGTGATAGGGCATCCACATTATACTGCCATCTTCCGGCTCAACGTTCCCCCTGGAAGAGATGGCCAGCGTTGCAAGGCTTCCCTTTATTTTGCCAGACCCAGGCCATCAGAGCTTGGTTTGTCATAAACACTGCCTTCCTACCTAGACTACAGTGTCTAAGGGCCTCCTCCAACTCCTCTGCGCTGGAGAACTTTGCTTTCTGGCTTGCTTCTTTTCCAGATGTCTTCTTAGGCCCCCAACCTTTAACTTCCGCAACCTTTACAGCCTCGTTTTCCACGGGGAGTTCCCGCCTCTTCCTTTTGTTGGAGATCTGGCTGGTCAGTTTTAAACCACCCTTCAGCCGCTCTAATGTCACCTGGTGTTCACACTCACTTTGTTTCTTTATTCTATCACCAGATAGTACTTCTCTTTTCTTTTGCATCCACATCATCCCCATCCACTGGTTCAGCAGATACATCTTCCATCTTCTGCTCGAGAGCACACTTAGATTTCTCCAACTCATAGACGTTCTTCCCGACGTCATCTTTTAAGCTCATGAGATTTTCCATCTCTGCTCTGAGTTGCCTGTTCAGCCTCTCAAATTTATCTCGCTCCTCAAGGGCCCTGGTCTCCTCTCGAGCATCAGCCTCCACTCGGTCATGTTCCTCGGCATATCAAGCAAATATGCAACTCTCTTCAACCAGGAGCTGGTCAAACTTTTTCTGTTTCTTCTCCAATCTAGACACAGTTTCAGGGTCCAGGTCCATCATCCAATCACGCAACTCTTGATCAAGTTGAGCCATCCTGGCTTCCAAATGTTTTTTCTCCTCCAAGAGAGCAGATTTTTCTGAGGTGCTGTTTAAGACCTCATCAGCCAGCTCATCCTTTTCCTGCTCTGCATGACGTCTGGATTGTGCAGAAGCTGCAAGTTCCTCTTGAAGTTGGAGAATTTCCGCTTCTATTTGTGACTCTAGATCCTTCAGTTCATTCATCTTTTTCTGAGCCTCTTCCTGTGACTCCTCTAGGGCTTTCTGCAGTTGCTCTGCGAGAACCGCTAGTCCCTTCTCTAGTGTATCTAGGGACTGTGCAAAGCGAGGGAAAACATCTTCAAGTTTGTAGCTGTACTGACCTGTCAGGTCATCTACCCCTGCCTGGGTATGGGTCTCAGACACTAGGCTGCCGTCTCCCCACTCAGCTCTCGTCACGTCAGGTATAACTGTCATCTGGTCGCTACTCGAGAACGCCTGAATTCCGCAATACTTTGACCTGGTAGCTTCCCTCTCGGAGTTGCTAATGGTCACAGCATATATCGCCTATGTTACTCGTGTCATTATTAATGCTGACCTCTAGGGGCACACATGAGCTAATCTTCACATTGGACATTTCCTCAGTAACCATAGAACCCTGTGGAGACTGCATACCCACTTCTGGTACATACTCTAGACCCGCCTCATTGCCTACAATGGGGTTGGCACATTCCGTACATCAGTTACACATCATTGTGGTTCACCTTTTGCAGTCATTTGTTTTTTTTTAAATAAAAAGTGATCAAAAAGTCATATACACCCCAGAATAGTATTAATGAAAAGTTTAGATCGCCCCGCAAATAATGAGCCCCCGTACAGCTCCGAAAACATAATTACAAAAAAGTTATAGGGGTCAAAACATGGCATTTTTTTTAGCACTATCAAAACGCAAGAAAACTATACATATAAGATATCGCCCGATTCGTACTGACCTGTAGAATAAAAGTAGCCAGTCAGTTTTATCGCACATCGAATGCCATAAATTAAAAACCTGCAAAACTGTGGTGGAATTATTATTATTATTTTTTATATTTCACCCCATTTGGAATTACTGGCTCACATGCGGACCGCCCCAGGAAAGGAAGACCAAGAGTCACCTCTGCTGCGGAGGATAAGTTCATCCGAGTCACCAGCCTCAGAAATCGCAGGTTAACAGCAGCTCGAATTAGAGACCAGGTCAATGCCACACAGAGTTCTAGCAGCAGACACATCTCTAGAACAACTGTTAAGAGGAGACTGTGTGAATCAGGCCTTCATGGTAGAATATCTGCTAGGAAACCACTGCTAAGGACAGGCAACAAGCAGAAGAGACTTGTTTGGCAGATTTGACCCCCCCCCCCCCCCCCCCCCCCCCCCCCCCCCCCCCCTTAACACACACACACACACACACACCTTTCCCCCTTGAAAATCCCAGACATTTTTGGTAATTTATAAATTCCGACTGGACAATATTTTTTTTAGGTCTCAGAAAGAGGACATATCTGGAACAAAGAGGAAGTATGGTCACACTAAACACTGCTGTGGAGGAGGCTATGGCACTGTAGCTGTCATTTATGGTACAACTATGGATATAGTGGAAGCTTATAGAGGGCTTTGGCTGAGCTTTATAGGGCATTTATCTGTTGTAGGGGAACTGTGACTGGCATCTGTAGGTGGGTGGAGGTGGTTGGCGGCAGTTGTGGAGGAACGATGAAACTATAGCAAGTTATGGAAGCAGTGGATGAAATGTTTTGGGGCTTTGACTGGCACTAATATGGCACTGCCAATGGCTGTCCCTTATGTTAGCACTGTGGTTGCTGTGTTAGATGGGCATTGTGGATGGCATTTGTAGGAGCACCATGGTTGTCATCTTTGGCATCAGTGTGATTAGCTCCTATCTTACCAATATTGCTGGAAATTATAGGTGCAACATGGATTTCACTTATGGAGTAGCTGGCAGTTTAGGGTCATAGTGGTTTTCAATTATGGGGGTACAGTGGCTGGCAGTTGTGCGGGGCTATCACCTCTGGCATCACTGTGGATAACACTTATGGGTCAATTTTGCAGGGAGTTCTTGGGGAACTATGGCTGCCAGTTATAGAGGCAGCAGATGAAACTTATGGGGGCATTGGTTGGCACTTGTATGGTGTTGTCAGTAACTATCTCTAATAGGGACACTGGATAGCACAAGGAGCCCAGAATTCTAGGATCTGTAGGGGTAGTGTGGCTGGCACGAACTATGGCTGGCAGGGCAATCCCAGACTCTTCAGTAAATGTATGAGGGCTCAGCCTGGCACTTATGGTAAAGGGGCACAATGAGGGCACTGGGACTGGGACTTTAGGTGTTATTGCTGCACTGTGATGATACAGACATGTGAAAAATCTGTTCCACCATACATGTTAGTCTCATTTACCAGGGATTGTCCTTGTTGCCCCTAGCAACCAATCAGTGCTCAGCTTTCATTTCTTTATTTGCTCTGGAAAAATTTAAGCTGGTTGCTGTGGGCAATGAAGACAGTCTTACTGGTAGATAGTGTTGATGAATAAGAACCCATTCCTCAAGGGGAAGGTGTGCCTATGTTATTATTTATTGTATGTAATCCCCTAATATTACATATATAATATGCATTTATGTATTTAGGGCAGGCTGTGTTTCAGTTTAGACACAAAATGGGACATGCGTCTAAATTTGCAACTTTCCGAAGCTATAAAACTGTTGTATAAAATTGATCCATTCACCCCACAGCATTCACCTGATCAGTCGTTGACCCTCGGAGTCACTAGTGACCGTTCTCATTCGGCGCAACTGTGCTGGGATTCCTAACACGGCTCAGAGTCCTAGCAATGCTCTACTAACTTGGTTATTTCAAAATGAATTTCATTTTAAGGGACTTTCTCACCTGGAACATTTTTTGGCATATCCATAGGATGATGCCCCCAAAGTGTACAGACAGCAAGATGTGCATGCCTGGCCACCCTTCCTTCTCCGCTATGGAACTTCAGAAAATGGCTGACCGGTGGTTTGCCAATTTTCAGGAGTCCCATAGTGGTGAATGGAGACTTTAAAAAATGAACTCAAGGACGGTCCCATAGAGGTGAATGGAGAGATGGCCGCGCTTCTGCTGCTTGATCTCCATTCGCTGCTATGGACCTTAGAAAAATAGCTGCGCATGCTCGCTATATTTGGAACTCCCATAGCAATGAATGGAGAGGACGCTGCGCATGCGCCGTGTTCTTTCCGTTTACTTCGAACTCTTGTTCTGGAGATATGAGCAGGTCCCACAGGTGGGACCCCCACCTATAGGACATTTATAACACATCCTATCGATATATGCCGTGTATGTTCTAGATGGGAATACCCCTTTAACCTCCTCCCTGAGAAAATCATGCATACATCCCTGAAACAAAAGAACGCAAATTAAAGAAACTGAATAAAGACACAGAACACGTTAATTGGGGGATAAATGGCCAAATTGTTTATTTAAAATATTTAGATATTGCAAACCCCTGACTCGGGGAGAGTAACCCTCCAGCACTCAGGAGAGGAAAAACCCCTGTGGAGGAAACCATGGCTGTAGGGCTGCCCTTCCCTTGGGCGTAGAGGTAATGCCACTATGTGGCTGCCACATAAATAGTAGGAGGGGGGGGTGAAGCAGCCGGGCTGATCTGGTTGGCTAGGCAGATGTCCTTTTTCTCCCGTTGGGCGATGGGCTTCCTGCTAGAACCTCCAAATTTCATCAAGATGTGATGGGCAGGGATAGTCAAGCTCAAGGTCCTCGGGCCATCAAGTACGGCACCAAACATGGCCGTTTGCCTGCTTTTTACAAGGGTTTTTCTCTTATGACACTCCTTCTTATGATGTCACAAATGTCTATGACTAATGTTTGTGACAGTGTTCAAAGGCGTTAACTGTCAATTTGCCATACTGCAGAGGCCATTAATAGCCTCTTCAGTAAGGCATATTGACTGTAGCAGTGTTCCAAAGGGTTAACCCTTTAGTGACTGTCAATATGCCTTACTGAAGAGGCTATTAATGGCCTCTGCAGTATGGCAAATTGACAGTTAACCCTTTGGAACACTGCTACAAACATTAGTCATAAACATGTGTCAAGAAGGAGTGTCATAAGAGAAAAACCCTTTAAAAAAGCGGGCAAGTGGCCAAATTGGTGCTGTACTTGATGGCCTGAGGACCTTGAGCTTGATTACCCCTGCCCACCACATCTTGATGAAATTTGGATGTTCTAGCAGGAAGCCCAACGGGAAAAAGGGGACATCTGCCTAGCCAACCAGATCAGCCCTGTGCTGCACCCCCCTACTATTTATGTGGCATCCACATAGTGGCATTACCCTCTAAGTCCAAGGGTAGGGCTGCCTTCCAGTAATGGTTCCCTAGAGGTTTCCTCCACATGGGTTTTTCCTCTCCCGAGTGCTGTAGGGGGGGCTCTGTGTGAGTCGGGGGTTTGCCATTTCTTAATATTTTAAATACAATTTGGCCATTTATCCCCCAATTAACGTGTTCTGTGTCTTTATTCAGTTTAATTTGCGTTCTTTGGTTTCAAGAATGTATGCATGATTTTCTCAGGGAGGAGGTTAAAGGGGTATTCCCATCTAGGTAGGACATATACGGCATATATCGATAGGATGTGTCACCTCTGGGACCTGCTCATGTCTGCAGAACAGGAGCACAAAGCAATTGGAGAGCACATTGCGCATGCGCGGTGTCCCCTCCGTTCATTGCCATGGTGTCCCCTCCCCATTGCCATGGGAGTTCCAAATATAGCAAGCACACTTGGCTATTTTTTTGAAGTCCCATAGCAGCGAATGGAGAACAAGTAGCAGAAGCGCAGCCATCTCTCCATTCGCTTCTATGGGACTGTCCTTAACACCTTCACGCATTTTCACATACACGTACGCGAGGGAATATGGCTTCTTGCCGCATCCTCACGTGCATGTACGTGATGTGATCGGGCAGGTGCAGGAGCTGCACCCTCCCGATGCGCAGCACAGGCCCCACTGTTACTGATAGCCGGGCCCGTGCTGCATCCACCGGCATTTCTGTATGCGTTGATGTCGGCGGATTAACCCTTTCACATGCCGCTGTCAGCGCTGACCGCGGCATGTGCGGGGTTTACAGAGGGAGGGGGCTTCCACAGGCATCTGAACCTGCTAGCTACAGAAGCCCAGGAGATACAGCTTCAGGGCTGGGTCTCCTAGGCAACTGTCAACGTCTTACTGTGTAAGGCGCTGACCTTTCAATTCAGTACTGAATTGAAACAGGGGTCAAACCCTGAAAAGGTGAAGTCCCACAGTGGGACAAATATAAAAAGTGAAAAAAAAGGTTTTTTTATTTTTTATTTTTTTTATATAATTTTTTTTGTTTCAAGTAAGAAAAGCGTCCTTTTCCCAAAATAAAGTAAAGATAATAGTTAAAAATAGGGAAAATAATAAAAGTATATTAGGTATTGCTGCGACCAACTCTATAAAAATATCACATGACCTAACCTCACAAGTGAACACCATCAAAAAAAATAAAATAAAAACTGTGCTAAAAAAACAACTATTTTTTTTGTCACCTTACATCACTAAAAGTGTAACACCAAGTGATCAAAAAGGCTTATGCCCCCCAGAATAGTACCAACTTAACAGTCTCCTCATCCCGCAAAAAATAAGCCCCTACCTAAGACAATTGCCCCCAAAAAATATATGGCTCTCGGACTGTGGAGACACTAAAACATGATTTTTTTTGTTTCAAAAATGCTTTTAGTGTGTTAAATGTAAAATATTAGATATCGCCGCATCAGTAACAACCTGCTGTATAAAAATACCACAAGATCTAACTCCTCAGGTGAACACCGTAAATAAAATAATAATTAAAAAAACGGTGTAAAAAAGCTATTTTTTTGTCGCCTCGCATCACAAAAAGTGTAATACCAAGCAATCAAAAAGTCATACGCACCCCAAAATCGTACCAATCAAACAGACATCCCATCCCACAAAAAATTAGACCCTACCTAGGACAATTGCCCAAAAAATAAAAAATAACTATGGCTCTCAGAATATGGAGACACTAAAACTTATAAGTATACATATTAGGTATCGTCTCGTCCGTAAGAACCTGCTGTATAAAAATATCACATGAACTAAACCCTCAGGTTAACACTGTAAAAAAAAAAAAAAAAAAAAATAAATAATTAAAAAAAGGTCAAAAAAGCCATTTTTTTTTTCACCTTACATCACAAAAAGTGTAATGCCAAGCGATCAAAAAGTCATATGCACCAATCAAACAGTCATCTCATACAGAAAAAAATTTGCCTAAAAAAACTATGGCTTTCAGAATATGGAGACGCCCAAAAATATTTTTTTTCTAAAATGCTTTATTATTTAAAACTCAAACAACTAAAAAAAGTACTCATATTTGGTATTGTTGCATCCGTAACCTGTTCTATAAAAATACCACATAATCTAACCTGTCAGATGAACATTGTAAATAACAAAAAATAAAAACAGTGCCAAAACTGCTTTTTTTTTTGTTAACTTGCCTCAAAAAAAGTCTAATTTAGAGCAACCAAATCATATGTACCTGTGACGGATGATGTTGCAGATAGCTGGAAGTTATGAATAAACATCCAACTGGCTTGATCCCAAACTAAGGAGCATATAGGTGACCCCTATAAAACCCTAAGAGCTCACCCTGACTGCTAAGCACATACAAGGGTCTCAAAGGTAGACGATTGTATGCCCCCGTACCTAAGACTGCTTGACACCTGAAACCCCTACAATAGTGAGGGGACACAACCACCAGCTCCCTGCACTTCATAGGGAGGGAGTCGGGGTCACCCAGAATCAAGCCAGCAAGGAAACATAATACATGAAAGGACTTATCAGATTTACAGTGCTATATTATTATTTTTTTCATAACACGGACATTCCCTTCAACACCTTAAGGACCGAGCTCATTTTCACCTTAAGGACTAGGCCATTTTTTGCAAATCTGACCAGTGTCACTTTATGTGGTCATAACTTTAAAACGCTTTGACTTATCCAGGCCATTCTGAGCACATATTGTACTTCATGACACTGGAAAAATGAAGTAAAAAAAAAAACTTTTTTATTTATAAAAAACATACAAAATTTACCAAAAATGAAGTAAAAAATTGCAAATTTCCAAGTTTCAATTTCTCTACTTCTATAATACATAGTAATACCTCCAAACATAGTTATTACTTTACATTCCCCATATGTCTACTTCATGTTTGCATCATTTTGGGAATGATATTTTATATTTTGGTGATGTTACAAGGCTTAGAAGTTTGAAAGCAAATCTTGAAATCTTTCTGAACTTTTAAAAAACCCAATTTTTAGGGACCAGTTCAGGTCTGAAGTCACTTTGTGAGGCTTATATAATAGAAACCACCCAAAAATGACCCCTTTCTAGAAACTACACCCCTCAAGGTATTCAAAACTGATTTTACAAACGTTGTTAACCCTTTAGGTGTTCCACAAGAGTTATTGGCAAATAGAGATGAAATTTCAGAATTTCAATTTTTTGGCAAATTTTCCATTTTACAATTTTTTTTCCAGTTACAAAGCAAGGGTTAACAGCCAAACAAAACTCATTATTTATGGCCCTGATTCTGTAGTTTACAGAAACACCCCATATGTGGTCACAAAACGCTGTACGGGCACACGGCAGGGCGCAGAAGGAAAGGAATGCCATACAGTTTTTGGAAGGCAGATTTTGTTAGACAGTTTTTTGGGACACCATGTCCCATTTGAAGCCCCCCTGATGCACCCCTAGAGTAGAAACTCCAAAAAAGTGACCCCATTTTAGAAACTACGGGATAGGGTGGAAGTTTTGTTGGTACTAGTTTAGGGTACATATGATTTTTGGTTGCTCTATATTACACTTTTTGTGAGGCAAGGTAACAAGAAATAGCTTTTTTGGCACCGTTTTTTTTTTTTGTTATTTACAACATTCATCTGACAGGTTAGATCATGTGGTATTTTTATAGAGCAGGTTGTAACGGATGCGGCGATACCTAATATGTATACAATTTTTTTATTTATGTAAGTTTTACACAATGATTTATTTATTTAAACTCCATAGTCTGAGAGCCATAGTTTTTTCAGTTTTTGGGCGATTATCTAAAGTAGGGTTGAGGTTTTTGTGGGATGAGATGACGGTTTTATTGGCACTATTTTGGGGGTGCATATGTCTTTTTGATTGCTTGCTATTACACCCTTTTGTGACATAAGATGACAAAAAAAGGGGTTAGGTCATGTGATATTTTTATACAGCCAGTCGATACGGACGCGGCAATACCTAATATGTATACTTTTTTTAAATTATGTTTTACACAATGATTTCATTTCTGAAACAAAAAAAATCATGTTTTAGTGTTTCCATAGTCTAAGAGCCATAGTTTTTTCAGTTTTTGGGCGATTATCTTGGGTAGGGTATGATTTTTGCGGGATGAGATGACGGTTTGATTGGCGCTATTTTGGGGTGCATATGACTTTTTGATCGCTTGCTATTACACTTTTTGTGATGTAAGGTGACAAAATATTATTTATTTAGCAGTTTTTATTTTTTATTTTTTACGATGTTCATCTGAGGGGTTAGCTCATGTGATATTATTATAGAGCTGGTCGATACGGACGCGGCGATACCTAATATGTATACTTTTTTTATTTATGTAAGTTTTACACAATAATATCATTTTTAAAACAAAAAAAAAAATCATGTTATAGTGTCCCCATAGTTTTTTTTTTTTTTTTTGGGCCATTGCCTCATGTAGGGGCTCATATTTTTTGCGGGATGAGGTGATTGGTACTATTTCGGCGTACATGCAACTTTTTTTTATCACTTTTATTACCTTTTTTGGGCAGTAAGGTGGTCAAAATTTCCTGATATTTTTATTTTTTATTTTTTTTATGGCGTTCACCGTGCGGGGAAAGTAACATGACCGTTTTATAGATCGGGTCGTTACGGACACGGCGATACCTAATATGTGTAGTGTATTATATATATTTTTTTTTATTCCGTGATAAATGTGTTTTTATTATCTTTACTTTTTTCACTTTTTTTTTTTACATTTTTTGGACCCAGACCCACTTGGTTCTTGAAGATCCAGTGGGTCTGATGTCTGTATAATACAGTACAATACACCATATAGTGTATTGTCCTGTATTTTTCTTACACTGTCTGAACAGATCTATGCCTTTAGCATAGATCTGTTCAGCACCATGGACAGCAGGATGCCTGAGAAGGCGTCCTGTTGCCATGGGAACCTTCCCCGTCTGCCACAACTGAGCAGACGGGGAAAGGGAAGAAGGGGAGCTCCCTCCCTCTGTCACCCCATCCATCTGGGGGCTGCAAAGGCATAGCAGCCCCCTGATGGCAGAGGGAGGGAGCACCCTGACTTAACCCCTTCCATACAGCGGTCCGTATGGACCCGGTGCCTGGCTGTGTGTAACACCCGGCACTCAGTGCTGTCACCATGCAAGTTGCATTTTGCTGCATTTGTAACACCATTTTTTTTAAACAAGGTATTACTTCTAACGTCAGTGTTTTTTATTTTTTCTTAACTAGCACCTACTCTGGGCATAACATGTCTCTTAGGCTTCTCTATAGGACTTTAAAGACTCAACAAGTCCTAACAGAATTTAATCACTGGACCTTTGATTAGAACTCGTGGGTCTACCATTGGAAAGAAGCTTTAAAGATTAGGAAACCTTTGCTAGGTACATAATGGGAAAACTAAAGTCTGTCCATAAACATCTGAGCTAATACCAGTAACAATACATTTAGGTGAAATCTAGGCCCATTATGCCAATCCTTGACTGGGGATTCCATAATTTTTTCCTGGACTTGTGTGGTATCTGAAAATGCATTTGTGGATATTGCCATGTAATACAAGGTGTGGATGATTAGATCTCAAACAATGACTCCCTTGTGTTATTACATTTCTCTTTTTTTGCTTTTTAGATTTGTCTACCGCTACACATGAACATGGGGAACTCTGTACACCTGTTTCTTCGCCCTTTTATTTGAAGAATGAAAACTGTCTCCTTGCGACCATACAGGACGTAAGATGTTCATCAATAGGGAAACAAAATATGACAAACCATTGGGACACTGTTGCCAAAAAAGCAATTTCTTGTGAGGCAAGATGTCTCCGCAACAACATTAGTCCACCCACAGGTCATATAGAGCAAGCACCACAAATAAACTACGGTAGTTTACATACTGAACTTTCTAAAGAGCATAAAAATGCTATTAATTACAACCATCCTGAACTTTTAGACCATACATATGCAATTACTGCACGTTATAAACCACTATTACTTGAGGAAAGAAACCCCACAGACACAGACATTCCTGCACCCACAAATCATGCTCAGTTTAAGGAAGAACCAAACTTATATGATGATGGCAGTGTAACATACACTGACCTCCACACTCCCATGGGTCCAATACAATATACATCTGTCCACATTAAGGAGGAATCGATGTTATGTGAAGGAAATACCATAGATGGTATCACAGACCATAAGCAAAAATATCAATTTACTCATATTAAGGAGGAGCCAGCCTCGTGTGAAGTGTCATATTTCACAGACAGTAATTGTTATACACCCACAGATCCTACGCAAGCTCTGTTTCATATTAAGGAAGAACCAGACTCATATGATGGAGAATGTCTTGAAAACACAGCCATTCGCACCCCTATATACAATATGCACCAATATACATCCCATCTCCAAGAGCAGCAGCCATCAGAAATTGACATATACTTACCAACAGACACACAACATGCAGGTGGTGGCAAGGATGTCCATAAAAAACATGTTCAACAAAATAAATTGCGAGACAAGCCATTTCTATGCACTGAATGTGGGAAACGTTTTCTGTGTAAATCGGGACTGTCCACACATAAGAAAATCCACATGTTTAGGAAACTGCACACTTGCACCGAATGTGGAAAATCTTTTCTCAGTCATTCCTATCTTGTAAGACATCAGAAGATTCATTCTGGAGAAGAAGCTAATTCTTGTGAAGACTGTGGTAAGTGTTTTTTGAAAGCATCAACTCTCAGTGTTCACCAAAAAGTCCACACTAGGAAAGGCCCATTTTCCTGTACCAGATGTGGAAAACGTTTTCTCAGGAACTCGAACCTTAGCCGACATCAGAAAATTCATGGACTTGAGAAACCGTTTGCTTGCTCAGAATGTGACAAGTGGTTTTCTAGCAAATCTGAACTTGTTGATCATCAGAGACATCACTCGGGAGAAAAAACATTTTCCTGCCCCACTTGTGGGAAATCTTTTATTAAAATACAGAACCTGTTGAATCATCAAAGGTTGCACACTGGGAAGAATCCATTTTCTTGTATCGAGTGTGGAAAGCTCTTTACCAGTAACACCTATCTTATACGCCACATGAATCTGCATACAAGGAAGAAGACGTCATATCCTTGTCCAACCTGTGGAAAATATTTTAACAGCAATTTAGATCTCACTATACATCAGAGAATTCACACAGAGGGAAAACCAGGGACAAGTTCTGAATGGCGAAAATGTTTCATCCGTAAGTTAGGCTTTGTTATACATCAGCGGAACCATGCTAAAGAAAAACCTTTCTCATGTCCCATATGTAAAGAGCGGTTTTTAAAGAAAATACATTTGTTTCGTCACCAGAAACTTCACAGTGACGAGAAATCTCTGAACGCATAGAAAATTTCTTATAACAGGAATGTTATTTTTCAGGAGAATCCCACACAGATGAATGGAGTGGCAGCATGCATGCGTGACGTTTCTCAGTTTATTTAGGGGACTCCAGTTTCATGAATGGGGGTTCCAGTGGATGGACCCTCCACTGATCAGGCACTTATCATCTGTCCAGTATATACTGTAGGTGATAAATTATCAAGGTGGGGCAACCCCATTAAATGTAATTCAGATGTATTTAGTTTTCAAAGTATTTAATAAAGTGAAAGAATTATACAGATCAATTTCCCTTCAGAGCAAGAGTTTCTGAGAAACATGGAGTGGTCATTGTTACAGCATTCACATGACATTGATAAGGAAATACGTCTACAGACTTGGTTCACTATAGCTTTTTGTGATGACTACTGGTGCTATTCAAAGCTGCTTGGAGGAGCATACACAGCCTGCTTAGTCAGTGTCACTGATGCAATCACATTTATGGTATCTGGAATATATTCTTATTGAGTTGTCAGTATACATAGGTTTTGAATGCTATTATGGTTTGACTTACTATGTACTCTCCTTTGTTTTTGTCCGTTTACGTACAATTGAAGTCATAAGTTTACATACCTTCATTAAAACTCAGTTTTTTCACAATTCTTGGTATTTAATCTTAGTACACATTGCCTCTCATAGGTCAGTTTTCAAGAATGGGAAATGTCAGAATAATAGTAGGGACAATGTTTTATTTCAGCTTTTATTTCTTCACATTTCCAGTGGCTCAGAAGTTTACATACATGTGATTAGTAGCACTGCCTTTAAATTGTCTGTTGGGTTAAAGGTTTTGGGTAGCCTTCCACAAGATTCTCCCAATAAGTTGCTTAGTCAGGGTTGTAGGCCTTCATGTTCACACACACTTTTCTAGTTCTGTCCATATATTTTCTTGTAAAATTATTATTATTTATTTTTTTTTTTTTTTTCATTTTAAAAAGGATCACAATTATAACATTTGAATAGAAATAGTGAAGGAGACAAACTTCCAGGCATTAAGTACATAAACAGTTAGCATATGTTTCAGTACAGTTTTCCAATGTCATTAACAAGGATCGTATGTAAATTATACGATTCAATTAAAATTGTACTTTCTTTATCTATGTATCACAAATTGCAATTACATACAATAGCAAAATATAGTATGTTGTGATGTAAGCTATACCCGTGTAAAACAAACAATAAAACAAAAATTAACTTAACAAAGCAGGATCATCTTTTAATCTGTCAGAGTTGTGAGTTGTAGAATGTGCTGTCCATCCATTTATCGCATCTGAGGTGGAAAGTAGGGATTCTATTTTGTATACGGGCAATGACCATTTCAAATGAACAAGTAGTATTGACAGTCTGCCAGACCTCCTTAATGTGAGGAGTGTCCTTGGATTTCCAATGCCTAGTAATATCTAATTTAGTAGCCATTGCTATGTGTGCTATAATTGATTTAGAGTCTTCAGGGAAGTCATTTAGTCCTATCAGTAATAGAGCAAGTTGTGGTGAAAGAGTAAAATTAAATCCCAGGACTGATTTGAGAAGTGTATTTGTAGCTTCCCATAAAGGTTTTATTGCTTTACATTCCCAAAGGGTGTGAATTAGTGTTCCTTTTTCTCCACATTGTCTCCAGCAAGTGTCTGGAGTATCTGGGAATATAATATGTAATTTGCTAGGAGTATAGTACCATCTGAGGTACGTTTTAATCAGGGCCTCTCTATGGTTAGTGCTATGGAAGTATTTATGGGTGTTTGAGAATGCATTGTGCCATTCTTGTAGGGTTAATTTCAGTTGGAGTTCCTCTTCCCATTTCTCAATGTATCTATTAGTAGAGAGATTTTGGGTTTCAGCCAATTCGTTATAGAATGTCGTTATACCCTTAGACTTATTAAACAATTTAGAGATCAGAGTCATGTCTGGTGTTCTTTTCTTCTCTGATATTTTATGTTTATTAATAAAGTCTTATATTTAAGAATCTATAAAAATCATCATCCCCAAGTTTAAATTTGTTTTTAAAGTTTGAGAAAGATGTGAGGATGCCCTCTTCAAAGAAATCTTGGAGGGAGTTGATACCTAAAGCCTTCCAATGTAGTGTTGGAATAATGGGAACTAGGTATTGTATAAATTCTAGTGTGGAATCAACCATAGGGGAGTAGAGTTTACCTTTCTGCTGTTTGAGAAACCACTTCCACGTTTCAGCCGAAACTTTTACAGCATTAATTGGGGGAGGGGAGGAGAAAGTCCCCAGGTGTATGTCTGGTTCTCATTGTAGTGAGTCTACATAGATCCCTTTCAATTTGTACCCATAATTTACTGGGGTTATCGGACCACCAGTGTGAGAGTTGGTCAAGCAATGCTGAAAAATAATAATTTTGAATATGAGGAACCCACAAGCCTCCTTTTTTATGATATCTCATAATGGTACTAAATGCAACTCTGGGTTTTTTGTCACCCCAGATAAATGACTTAAGTTTAGAATTAACTGATGTAAAAAATATCTTTGGAATGTCAATTGGTAGCGATCTGAAGAGGTACAAAAGTTTTGGCAGAAGCAACATTTTATACGCCGCTATTCTGCCAAGCCAAGAAATCATGTTTTTGGAGAAATCAGTTATATCTTTTTCAACTTCAGTGACTATTCTAGGATAGTTTGTTTCAAAGAGTTTAGAGGAAGGATGTGACACCTGGATGCTCAAATATGAGATTGTTTTTTTTGCCAATCTAGTTTGTGAGAGGTTTGGAGAGAATTCAAAAGATTTGGGTTTATATTCAGTGGTAGGGCCTGAGATTTATCCTGGTTGATTTTGTATTAGGAAATTTTACTGAAAGTTAGGGTAGTGTCAAAGAATGCTTTTAATGAGGATTGTGGGTTTGTCAGGGTTAGTATTATGTCATCTGCAAACAAAGCTAATTTGTATTCCTGGTGGCCAATTTCTACCCCTTTGATATCTGGTTTCTGTCTAATTGTAGTTGCTAAAGGTTCCATTGATAATATAAAGAGCAGAGGTGAGAAAGGACATCCTTGACGGGTGCCATTTGTAATATTGAAGCTTTCTGATATGGAGCTGTTGACATAAACATTAGCAGAAGGACTACTATACAATGCCTCAATGCCTGTGTGTATATGGCCTATTATACCAAATTCTTCTAATACTCTAAAAGCATATTTCCAGTTAATACGATCAAACGCTTTTTCTGCGTCAACAGTCAGAAAGATAGATGGAATTTTGTCTTTTTTCACAGCTTTGAAGTAATTAAATGACCCTTCTGGTATTGTCCGGCTCTTGTCTACCCTTCAGAAAGCCAACTTGGTCTTTATGTATCAGTTCTGGTAGTATATTTTGAAACCTACTAGCTATTATTTTAGCATAAATCTTCACGTCCACATTAAGTAGGGATATAGGTCTGTAATTTTTAACCTCTGAATTATCTTTACCAGGTTTGGGAATGGTTACTATAGTTGCCCTCAACATATCTTTTGGAAATTTCCCTGTAGTGAATGCCAAATTATAAATTTTATGTAGGTATGGGAGTAGAATTGCTACAATTTTTTTTATAGTACTCAGCAGTAAAGCCATCAGGGCCTGGGGATTTCTGATTAGGGGATGAGGATAAAGCTTTAGATATCTCTATTTAGGAGATTGGGAGATTCAAAGTATTGAGTTCTTCTATTTTAAGTTTTGGTAGATTAAGTTTTTTCAAGAAGTCTGAAATTTCTAATTCAGTAGGAGGAGAATCCAAATCAGAAGCTAAATTGTATAATCTTTCATAGTAATCCTTAAATGCATTGGCAATCTCTCTCGGAGCTAGTTTAACCTGTTTTGTAGTGGGATGAACAATTTTCCTGATTTGTGATTTTAGAATTTTCGCCTTTAATCTTCTGGCCAGTAGTGCACCTGATTTGTTATCATGAGAGTAATAATTAATCTTGGACTGTCTTAGGGATTTCTCATATTTGTGCAAAAGTAAATTATATAATTTAAGTCTTTTTTTCTGTAATTCTGTAGTAATATGATAGGATGGTTTGGCCTTATTTTGGAATTCTAGCTGTTTAATTGCATTAAGAGTTTCGTTCATGTCTTTTTCTCTTTGCTTTTTGATGTACGAGCCTAATGACATAAACAAGCCTCTTATTTTAGCCTTGTGAGCATTCCATACAATAAAGGGGTCCATGTCTGGGGTGTCGTTTATGTCAAAATAGTCCTTTAGGTCTTTCTCTATTGAAACTGTAAACTTGTTATTGGATAAAATGTATGGGTTGACCCTCCACATATAGTCATTGATCTGGGAGTGTGACCTTGATATGTTGAGGTTTATTGGAGCGTGATCAGTCCAAGTGATACATCCTATTTCTTTTTTAAGTATAGCGTCAATTAGTGGTCTTTCTATCAAGAAAAAGTCTATTTTTGAATAGGAATTGCATTTGTGCGAAAAATGTGTATAGTCAAATAGGTTATAGGTTATAGTCAAATAGGTTATTTTGTTCTACTAATTTTTGTAAAGCAGAATCCCTATATCTGGCAGTAGAGTTGAGAACTGCATTGAAGTCACCACCAAGTATCAAGTGGCCTTTTTTCATTGAGGTTATTTTCGTAATTAATTTTCTCATAAATTTAGTCTGGCCATTTTTAGGGGCATATACGTTAACCAAAGTGAGAAGTTTATTCTCGACTAAGGCCCAATAATAATGAATCTCCCTCCAGGGTCAATATATTGGTCCTGGATTTCTGTAGAAACCGAGTCTCTAAAAGCAATCAGTACGCCTCTTTTCTTTTTTATATAGGTAGAGTATATGATTTAGGAGAATCTCTTATTTTGGATTGTGGGGGTTTTATCTTTTGAAATATGAGTTTCTTGGGCAAACAGGATGTCACATTTTTTTATTTAAAGCCTCTTTCCATAGCTGATTCCTTTTAAACAGGGAGTTTAATCCCCTGACATTAATTGATGTTATTTTTACCGCCATTTTGTTACAATCAGAAATAGCTTTGTACCTTTTAACCTTCAGATCGCCACACAATTCATAAACAATGCTAAATACACCAGTCTTTTCGTCTGCATGGATGGTCAAACAAGAATAAATGTGGTTAAACATCATAACATTTTGAAGAAGTCCTGCAAAAAGAATTAATGAACAAGTAATTGTTAAATCAGTAGTAGTAAACATAAACAACAAAATAACAAGCCTAGCATGAAACAAGGCAAAAGAAAGTTGATGAACCAGTGTCATCAGTGGGATAGTGGGGGGGGTAAATCTGGCAAAAGTGAAGTCTGGCTCCTCCACACATATCAAAGCTCCTTGTGGATCAGTCAAGTCTTGCTTCTGGGTCTAGGGTTCTTCATCTGTTCAGTGTACTGATAAGGCCTCTCTGGGTAGCGTCTCTCTTGTGGGCCTCTAGGGATCCTATTTGGATAGGATTGGGGTCTTTCAATCTGTAAATTCCACTCTTTGAGAATTTCCAGGGCAGCTTCCGGTGTCTTGAGAACATGTAATGTCCCATCTTTGGTCACTAGAACTTTTACAGGGAACCCCCATCTGTAGTTTATGTTGTTGGCATTCAAAGTTCTTGTGATAATGGAGAATTCCTTTCTGGCTCTAATAGTGGCAGCTGATAGATCAGTGAATAGTTTCAGTCCCGTAAATGGATCTGGTAAATCAGGGTCTTTCCTCATCTCTCTGAGCATTTGTTCTTTTATGTGAAAAAATGTAAATCTTGCTAAAATGTCTCTAGAGATGTCTTTTGAAAGATATGTGGGCTTCGCTACTCTATGGGCTCTATAAATGCTCAGTTCAAAGTCTCTGGCATGAGGCACTAGAAATTTGATCAAATCATTAATGTACGGCATTAAAGCATTGTTAGTAATGGACTCAGGTATGCGTCTGAACTTGATGTTATTCCTCCTGCTCCTACCTTCGAGATCGATAATCTTTGCCTGTAAACTTTCGATTTGGTCTTCCATCTCATTATGTCGATCAAAGACCTCCTTTTGTGACTCAAAATCGCCCATTTTATTTTCAATAGTCGACACCCTGTCTCCCAACTCCTCAACGGCTTTTTGAAAAGGCAATATAGCCTGTTTAAAGTCAGAATTGATCGAGCTCCGCAATGCTAGGAGCATATCTTTAACTAAATCCGCAGACAATTCCTTGTCTCTTGCCTGAAATTCAGCAAAATTATCGAGTACATTTAAATTCGAATGTTCCGTACTCACTGTGTCTGAAATCGGATCGTGTGCTTGCTTGCTCTTCTGTTTCAGGGGACTCGCCGGCGGCGTGTCATCCTCCTGATCATCAGAATCCTGGATGTCCCCTTGATGTTCGATCTTATTATTATCGAGTGTAGTCGAAGTTTGTGGCTGTGCTTTGTCATCCAGCACGTTGTGGCCTACGTCCGGCCTCTTGCTATACTTTTCTGGCAAGTCTCTTTGTGGATCGAATTCACGATTTAATTGTTTTTGAAAAGCGTTTGTCGATTTTCCTTTTTTTCACCGGAGTGTTGGGAGGCAGATGTTGCATCTTCTTATCAGAATTAATCGGGGTGATCGGGACCGCTTCTCCTTCTGTGTCGCAGTCAGGCCTGTAGTTGGAGCCTGGTGAAGCGTCCGAGAGTGCTTCGGCGCCGTCTCGATTTTTCCGGCCCGGAGTTGAGAGCGATCTAAATCTTCGATTCGAACGCTCTATGTCCTTGGTTCTTTTAGATCTCGATTGTCTGAACCTTTTTGTACGAATAAGTTGTCCATCTTGTCTTTTAGTTGATTTTTCGTTGCTTTTGGAGCTATGGTGCTGAGGAGCTCTTTCCTCACGCGGCCATCACAGTCTACAGCCAAGCCACACCCCATCCTGTTATATATATATATATATATATATATATTTTCTATGGGATTGAAGTCCGGACTTTGTGATGGCCACTCTGTTAAAGGGGTTGTGGAGGTCATATATACTGATGACCTAAAGACAACTTTGGAGATAGTCCTATCCATTTAATATCTACCTTCGATACTACCAGTAGGGAAATTAGAGCCATTTTAAATACCTATTGGCCAATCCTAACCATGGATCCTGATCTCTCCAAAGCGGTTAGCTCCTTCCCCCAGATTACACATCGTAAGGGCAGGCGCTTACAAGATTGTTTAGTGCATAGTCACTACATGAATCCCAGGAGAGAAGGTACTTGGTTGGACAGAAAACCTCTTTGTCTTTTTAGATGTAGCACGTGCAAAGCTTGTAACTTCATATGTATCACAAAAACTGTTACATGTTCTGCTATGGAACATACTTTCCCAATTAGGGACTTTATAACCTGCAAAACTAGGGGCATTATTTACATCTGCCAATGTACATGTCCCAAGGATTATATTGGGAAGACTTATCGCGAACTCAGACGGAGAGTGTGTGAACACATCAATGATACAGTGAGACGTAATACACCGGTGGCAAACAATGTCAATGATTGCCACAATGGTGATCTAAAAGCTATTCGTTTGGACAGAGTGGATTAACCGCTTTCAATCCCAGTCACCAGTTGACCTTAACGAAAGATTGACGTTCACTTGTTTTATTTAATTGACCTTTCCTTTCCCGTCTCAATGTCACTGAAATTCTTAGTCTTAGAAACTGTTGTAGCCTGTAACCGACCTCATTGGTGCAAAAAGCACCTTTTTATTGGCGACATATAATTTGTCACCTTATCATTTTGTTTGGATTATAGGGAGCCCTACATAACCATGCGGGGCCCTGTTTCATTATCTGATTCACATTATCTTATTTTGACTTCTTCCAAATAAAAAATACAGTGCTGATACCCATTTCATCCTTAACACTATCTCGGCACATCCACGCGCTCCTGTGTGTCGGACTCGCTCCACGATGCGTTCCACTCACAGGAAATAATTTGTTGAATTCCAGGATGCATTCCACTGCACCGGAAGTAATTACCCCAGAGTCCAGAAGTCCCATGTGGTGCTGGCGCTTAAATATGGGCGCTGACGCTGCAGCCATCAGCTGCCTAGGCTCCTTACTAACCGGATTATCAGTACGTGGCCACGCCATTAGTAGTAAGTAATCTATTTGGATGTCTTTTATATCTCTCTTTAGGATATTATCTGACTTCACCATTCCACTCTGGGGATCATCTTGTCCCACCTGCATCTGGTAGCCAAGTATCATCAGCAGTCCCTGGGATAAGGGATACACAGGGTGACGTAAGGATAGGTCACCACATTCCATCCCCCGATTTCCCTATTGCATGCATATTTATTCCACAGGCTTTTTCTTCTTTTTTCCTTTTTTTGTGTTAGAGTTCATTATTGGCTATATAGCCATTTTAATATGGGCACATTTGTTCCCTTACCCATCCATGTGATATATTAAAGGTGTTTTATAAATAGTCTTTTTTCATGTTAGTCCTGATTACTTTGACTTAATATTCTACGTGATCTATTGCATATCCAGCTATATCTCAACCTTGATTTTCCATCAATATATATATAGCCTGCACAACCCCTTTTAAGCCTTGTGCTACAAATTTGGATGTATGCTTGGGTCATTAACCATTTGGAAAATCCATTTGCACCCGAGCTTTAAAGGGGTTATCAAAGAGATAAAACCTGGTTTAGTGTGCATCAATGTAGTCCCCATTACAACCTTCTAATTCACTTGCCTTTAAAAATCTGCAGTGTTCTCCCGCACGCCGGCCAGCTTCACTTGAAAACATCCGCTCTAGTTAGTTGTCAGATCCAATAATCCCCAGCGCTGATGTCGAAGGAACGTTTACGACGCACTGCTGCAATACCCCCCCCCCCTCCCTCCCTTGTGGCTCCTTTCTGTCAACCACCCCAGTTTCCATCCACTATTACTTGATAATCCCCGTAAATCTCATCCTTAATCTCCAGTACTACAATATGCAGCTGGATTTTTTGATATGGCTACCTGCTGCATATTGTAGAACAGGAGAAGAGAGTATGAGATTTATCAGATGAAGGCATGACCAATGTGGCAGCTGATTGATGACTTAGGCCAGTTGATGAGTATGGCTTGCGAAGTGAGCAGTCAAAGCCAGACACTTCAACGGGGAAAAGTGGGTGGAAACTGGGGTGGCAAAATAGTTACATTTTCGTTTCACCAGACCTTTGTCCCCATGTGCAGATGCAAACTGTAACCTAGTTTTGAAGCAGTGTCTTCTTCCAATGTCTACAAAGTGGATTGCTGAGTGTTAAGGTGCACTAATAGCTGCAGATTTACAAACTTCCTCTGGGATTACGATCAGCACAAAAACTGGGCATTTCTAGCTTCATGGCATGGGTTTCCATAAGTTTTTTTGCTGCATGCAAGCTTTATATCACCAAGCATAATGTCAAGCATTGGATGGAGTGCACAAAGCAAGCTCCATAAAGGCATGGTTGGGTGAGCTGGTGTGAAAGAACTTTACTGGCCAACACAGAGGCGTGGCCTCAATCCCATCTAACAACTTTGTAATGAGCTAAAATGGACATTGTGAGCCTGGCCTTCTGGTTCAACATCAGTGTCTGACCTCACAAATACTCTTCTAGATGAATGGGAGAAAATTCCTACAAACGAAAGCCTTCCCAGAAGAGTAGAAGCTGTTTTGGCTGCAAAGAGGGGACATATTTCTATGGCTTTATACGAGGATGTCATAAAAGTCCAGTAGGTATAATGTGTAGGTGTCCCAATACCTTTGCTGCTATAGTGTACTTTTACCTGTTTCCTACAGCATCTTCACAAGGTTGTTTGCTGTTCCTGGATTGATTTGTATTATTTGCACCAAAATACATTCATTTCTAGGAGACCACAAAGATCCTTCTTAAACTGTATGATTCCTGCGTATTTCAATGTTTAAACTTGTATTTTATTGTTTGGACAGATAATTGTGTTCCAAAAGATGTACCAGACTTGTGGAGGTCCACAATGTTTTTCTGTTGTCTTGGCTGATTTGTTTTGACTTTCCCTTAATGCCAGTCAAAGAGCCAAGAAGGCTTTGAAGGTAGACCTTAAAATAAACTCTGTGAACTCAAATGATGTAAATTAGGAGAAGCCATGATGTTGTTTTCTGGAATTTTCCAAACTAAGTAAAGGCACATTCATCTTGGTGTATCTAAACTTCTGAGACACTGGGGATATGATGAAAGAAATACAAGCTGAAATAAATCATTGTCTCTACTATTATTCTGGTTATTTTTTATATATATATTTTTTTATATATAGTGGTAACCCTAACTGTTAAAAGGGAAAAATGTGTACTAGGATTAAAGTGTACCTGTACTTTTAATAAACCTTTGACATGTCATAGTGACATGAAATACCAGAAGATGAACTAGAGACAGGCTTTCTAGCCTTTGCTCTCATCAGCAACAAAGAGAGACTGTATGAGCACTTCTTTGTCTTCTCTTTAGCAAATGTTGGGGTCCCAGTACTCAGACCCTAAACCAATCAAAACCTCTAAAATGTCAATATGACATATGAAAAGCTTGTTGAAATGTACAGGTACACTTTAAAGGGAACCTGTCGCTATGAAAATTCAACAAAATCTACAGACAGTATGTTATAGAACAGGAGGAGCTGAGTAGATTGATATATAGTTTTATGGGGAAAGAAATCAGTATAACGTTGTTATGTAATGTTCACATTCTCCTTTTACTTACTGTTTTTAATTTATTTTTATTTTTTCGTCATGTATGTTTTATGGTGGCTGGGTATAGCATGCACCTTTTAATAAAGGTTCCGTTTTAGTACAATATTAATTTAATTGTTCCTGCAGATTTTTTGTTGGTTTGATGATTAATGTAATTATAAACTGCTGGCTTGAAATGTATTCTTATTTTGCTGTCCTTTCTGTCTACTACATGTTTAAGCCTATCTGAGAGAACAATAAAACGGTCAGTAATTCCAATTCTCCACCTATTATTATTATTATTATTAGAAACCTTTGCAGATAAACCCTTTCCTGTATATCAGTTATAAACTGATATCATTCCTCCCTATTTTTGAGGCTTGTTATCTTCATATACTTACTGCTACAGAAGAACAGTATTTTGTATTTAAATTTTAATAGCATAGTGTAACGATTAGTGGGTGTGGAACCAGCGTGCCAACCAAAGATCTTGACTTGAGGCTAAACATAAGGGTGTTTAATCTGATGGCTCCTTTGTATTTACCCTTTAACCCCTATACAAGAATCTTGTCTTCCCTGCAAGCGGTGTACCAGGCCACTACTTGTTGGAATAGTGTCCGTGTAGTTAGCTGCAGCTGTGTCAGAGACACTAGTGAGTAGTAATGAAGAAACATGCAAACTCATAGTCAGTAACAGGCCGTGTTCAAGACAGGCAGAGTACATGCAAATCCATGAAATTGGTTCAAGATCAGGTGAGGCAGCAAATGGTCAACACTGTAATCAGGCACAGGTCAGGACAGGCGGTGGAGGGTCAGAGTCAGTACACAGGCAGACAAATGAAAGAGAACACCTTAGCAGGGACTAGTACACTAGAGCACGTTTTGCTCAGGGACACTCCCCTAGGGAAAAGTGACTTAAGTACCCTGAGGTGGCCAACCATAGGCTACAAAAGATTAGGGTGTGTGCGCTGGCCCTTTAAGATCCAAGGAGCAAGTGTGAGCCCTTCAGGCAGACAAGAGGCATAGCAGTCTGCAGAAGAGAATGGGCACAGGACTCCAGTGGTTGGGCCTGCTACTGGAGGAAAGAGGCGGGCCAACGGGACCAGACAGGTATGTGGAGTGGTGTCTGTGCCCACCCAGAGGAGTGGGCATGGGCCACCAACACAACACATTACATAAAAAAAGGGTATTGTGAATATTATAGCATAATCCCGGACTTGCGCATATACTATCGCACTGATCGGTGACCGGTAAGTAGCACAAATAGTCCATTACAGCATACACCACTATATCAACCGGAGACCGGTAAGAGGCGCAACAGCGCATCACAGTATTTATAAAAAGTGCAATAGAAAAAGCAAACCGTGTGCACTCAGGGCACACACATGTGCGAGTATATACAAACCAGTATGGAAGCTGTGTAAAAGAAGCACAAAAGTGTGAGTGCTTCTAACATCTATCCCAGCTAAAATCCATTGAATAAAACGCTAAAACAATTGAGTGTATTACCTAGCATCGCGCATAGAGTCTATAGAGCACAGAACATCTATAAAAAGTATAATACAATTACTTGAACTTTGTCACAAGAGCAACATTGCAGTTGAAGTTTAACCTTATAGCTGTATGTGTAATATACCTTATACCAAATGCATCTAATACCGATACGTGAAACATTGTGAAACCTTTATGAGCACAAAAAAAATTCGCTCTGTTACAGAGAATATTGCAGCGTATGAACTGTCACTAAATTTGTAGGTTGCGTGAGCGCCACAACCCACACTATGAGGGGCTGTGACTGAATGTAAACTATTGTACTTATTTTTATGGTTATGTTTTAATGAGTGTATTTTATATATAAATCAGTGCTATTAATACATTTAATTGATTACTTGTGAGCCGACCATTAACACTTATTGTATTAATTTTGACATTTCCAAAATTATCCATAAATTGTTAAACCCCTTCAACCAATTTGAAATACATCAGAGAACTTAAAGCTTCATATGGTTAAATAAAAGATCAACGTTTCATAGTTGGGAGAGTTCTATATAAGTATAGTGTGTCTGTCAAAATGATCATTTTTGTGTTGTGTATTAATTCAATCCAAGATACATGTTACCTGTCCTATCTATTTGTATGTGTTCTGTTATGGAGTTTTACAATAGAAGATAATTGGCTGAATGGGGATAATAGTGAGTTGAAAAAAATCCTAGGAAGGGAATGTTCTATAAGCATGGTTGGAATTTGTAGTTCAAGCTAATTAATTTGATGGTGTGGGATATTACAGTCAGGGTTTCATCACCCAGGAGGACTTAGGGGTCCTCCACCAGCACCAGAACATCAGTGCGGTCTTCAATAAAGAGGCACCGCATGTGGATCGCAGACCCATTCCTTTGAATGAGGTCCACAATCCGAAGCCGCACTACTTTTTTTGTGGTGTGGAGACACAGACAGAAAACCAGTGCTTCCGTGGGCTTCCGATTCGTGCCTCCGTTTGTCCGACACGTTTCACCACAAAGAGTTATGGTTCTTCAGGGACACAAAATGTATCGTAGGGGCGTCTGGTGCAGTGGCAGCGCTCCCGCACGTATATAAAGGCAGTTGCCACTGCCTTTATATACGTGCGGGATTGCTGCCACTGCACCAGACGCCCCAACGATACATTTTGTGTCCCTGAAGAACCCTAACTCTTTGTGGTGAAACGCGTCGGACAAACTTTAGGCAGGACTATTTATCAAGGCTTGACAGCAATAGACCCAAGGTTCCAGCGGCTGTGGGTTGCCCTTTTAAGGGCGGGTGCCCGGAATACAGCCTGTTAGGGTTCCCCCAGCTCTCCTGAACTAGCTGATATAGGGAAAGAACCTAGGCCAAGCAACCCGCAGCAATAAGTTGTCTAAGTGACCCCTCTGACAAACTGCCGCTTGACTGATATGGGACTAGAGCTGCCAGCTATACGTGACACTCTTCCAATAAAGCAGTGCATCAACAGCATTGTTTTAATCTAGTGTCACAATATTCTAAAAATTATATGAAATAAGTTTTATGTTTTAAATAACTACAATAAGGTACACTCAGTTCAATAGTGATAACTTTTTTGTTTGCTTAAGTTTTACATAACAAAGCATAAAAAAATAAAGTTTTTTGTCTCCATTTTCTGAATGGCATATTTTTGGCCGATCATCTTGTGCAGGAGCTTGTTTTTGGCAACAAGAGTTGACGGTTTGACTGGTACTATTTTGGGAAGCATATGACATTTTGATCGCTTGGAATTACAATTTTTGTAATGTAAGGTGACAAATTGCTTTTTTGGGCAGTTTTTATTTTTTTACGCTGTTCACCTGAGGGGTTAGGTTATGTGATATTGTATAGAGCAGGTCATTACAGACATGGCAATACCTAATATGTGTAATTTTCTAAATGTATTTAAGTTTTAGGCTACTTTCACACTAGCGTTCGGGTGTCCGCTCGTGAGCTCCGTTTGAAGGGGCTCACGAGCGGACCCGAACGCAGCCGTCCAGCCCTGATGCAGTCTGAATGGAGTGGATCCGCTCAGACTGCATCAGTCTGGCGGCGTTCAGCCTCCGCTCGCCTCCGCACGGACAGGCGGACAGCTGAACGCTGCTTGCAGCGTTCGGGTGTCCGCCTGGCCGTGCGGAGGCGTGCGGATCCGTCCAGACTTACAATGTAAGTCAATGGGGACGGATCCGTTTGAAGATGCCACAATGTGGCTCAATCTTCAGGCGGATCCGTCCCCCATTGACTTTACATTGAAAGTCTGGACGGATCCGTCCGAGGCTATTTTCACACTTAGCTTTTTTTTTGCCATTTTAATGCAGACGGATCCGTTCTGAACGGAGCCTCCGTCTGCATTATTATGAGCGGATCCGTTCAGAACGGATCCGCCCGAACGCTAGTGTGAAAGTAGCCTTATACAATAAAAAACTTTTTGGAAACAAAAAAAATGTTTTAGTTTCTCTAGATTCTGAGAGCCTTATTTTTTATTTTTTGGGGCTTATTTTTTGCAAGATGAGGTGACTGGTACTATTTTGGGGTGCATATGACTTTTTGATCGCATGGTATTGCACTTTTTGTGAAGCAATTGGTTGTTTTAGCACGGGGCTGGATCTGCAAGGCATTGGGCTGCCTTCTTACCGATGGGAACCCTCATCCGCCGCAAACACCCAGAGATGCCGGCGGATACAGGAGGGACCTGCACTGATCAGCGTGACATAGTAAGTAGTACATCAAATTGCAGGAAGTCACTTCCCGCTATGACGTACTATTACGTCATTGGTCGGGAAGCAGTTAATGAGTTGTACAATATGTTGCATATGTTTATAGTGTCATCTTTGTAGTTAAGTAATTGTAATTATTGTTAAGTCCCTCTGTATGTAATATTTTTCCGTGTTCCATTATAACTCCATATACTTGTCAATAATAAAAACTGTAACATCAATTTTCCACATTAGATAGAATATACCTTTATTTCTACGCTTTTTTTTTTTTTTTTTTTGTGTGCTTTGATAGCGGCTTTCAGCTTGTCTGCATTGTTGGGTCTGGTGTCTCTCATCTTCTCTAGACAATACCCCATAGATTCTCTGTGGGGTTTAGGTCAGGCAAATCTGCTGGGCAATCAAGCGCAGTGATATTGTGGTTATTAAAGGCCAAGTCCTGCTAGAAAATGAAATCAGCATTTCCATAAAGCTGATGGAAGTATGAAGTGCTCTAAAATTTCCATATACTGCTATTCTTACTTTGAACTTGATATAACACATTGAGCCAACACCATCAGACATCATGGCTCCCCAAACCATCACTCACTGTGGAAACTTTACACTGGACCTCAAGAAACTTTGATTGTTTGCCTCTCTCTTCCTCCAGACTTTGGGACCTTGATTAACAAATGAAATGCAAAGTTTACTTCCATCTTATAACAGGACTTTGGACCACTGAGCAACAGTCCAGTCCTTTTTCTCCTTAGCCCAGGTAAGATACTTCTGATGTTGTTGTCTCTGGGTCATGAGTGGCTTGACACAAGGAATGAGTTAGTTATAGCCCATGTCCTGGATATGTCTGCGTGTAGTGGATCTTGAAGCACTGACTTCAGCCGCAGTCCACTCCTTGTGACTCTCCCCCAAATTCTTGAATGGCCTTTTCTTGACCATCTTTTTAAGGCTGTGGTTTTCCCTGTTGCTTGTGCACCTTTTTCTACCACACTTTTTCCTTCTACTCTACTTTGTGGCCCAAAACATTGGTCATTCAAAGCATCAGATAAAAAAAAAAAAATTGGGATAAGAAGGTGAGACTGAATACAATATTGGGGACTTAGTAATGATAAGAGATTTTTGGCAAGAAAGAACATTCTTTCACTCCTATTTGGAAAGGTCCATTTATAATAGGACCTAAGTGATGACAGATTGTTAGCAGTGGTGTTATGGAAAAATTGTTTGCCGTATGGTCGCCATCTATCCTATGGAGATGCGCAGATTCGTTCGCATCGTGCAGAAACTTTTGCACGGTGGTCTGGTCGGCCCGACCTGTAGCTTATTTGTGCCCGGCCTGGTATTACTGCAGGATGCCAGTGTCATGGCGCCTGCTGAGGCGGGAGGGATGGGAAGGTTTCTTCATCCGCGAGGATAAGCGCGGCAACGAAAAAGGCGTGAATAAGTGTGCGAACACGCGAACATAAGTTTGCACAATCATTCACATCTTCGCCAGCCAATCACTTCATACCATAACTGGTCTCCCCATTGGTCATGATTGTAAGTCCGCCTTCCATCTTCTGGTATAAATAAACCATGCCTAGCTGTTGGAACCAGGCACATTATTGGATCCTACTTGAGAACGTCTCTGTGATGTTATTTTGGAGGAATTGCGCACACATCGACGCACACTACACCAAGGATTTCCCGATTGCACTTCTGGCGCTCGTTTGGTTGTGAGAACGAGACAAAGGAGCAAACGGCGATATCAGTGGTTACCATGAACACTGGGGAAATGTTAGCTAATGCGGTGAAAGAACAAACATTACATTAAATTTCTCAGCATTTAAATCAACTGTGTAAATTAGTAAAATGGGAATATCCTGGGTCTATGGATATACATTCCAGTATAGAAATCTACTGAGCACAGTTGGCTCAGTGGTTAGCACTGGTGCCTTGCAGCGGTGGGGTCCTAGGTTTGAATCTGACCAAGGACAACATCTGCATGGAGTTTGTATGTTCATGTGGGTTTCCTCCCACACTCCAAAGTGGCACATTGGTGCTAATGTCTGTAAAGCACTATATAAGTGCATAAAATAAATAAGGAGGTTGGGCCAAGAGATAGTGGAACAGTGAAATTGAAGTTGATGTATACCAGCAAATGGGCTAGTCACTGAACCAATTTCAAGCGTTCTTTACAATAATGTACAATATATGCATCTTCCTGTTGTCTTGGATTTTAGCAATTTCACCTTGCCTTTTTGTATGTGTGATAGAGGTACAGTTAACATGTATGACATAATTATAAAGGATAAAATACACTCCTTTTGGAGACAGCGTACTGGGCAAGAGAAGAGACAACAGAGATCTCAGAGTTAGTTTACTTGAAAGCATGCTAAAAGAGATCAAACTGCAATTGTGGGTACTATTTCAAGTCTTATTGGTTCAGCTATATCTGGAACAGAACTGATTTATTGACCCTGTGGGGAAATTTGCATAAATACTTTAAAGGGAACCTGTCACCAGGATTTTGTGTATAGCGCTGAGAACATATGGGTTGCTAGATTCCCGCTAGCACATCCGCAATACCCAGTCCCCATAGCTCTGTGTGTTTTCATTGTGTAAAAAAAAACTTAAAAAAAAACGATTTTATACATATGCAAATTAAACTGAGATGAGTCCTGTACGTGAGATAAGTCAGGGACAGGACTCATCTCAGGTTAATTTGCCTATGTATCAAATCGTTTTTTTTTTACGCAATAAAAGCACACAGAGCTATGGGGACTGGGTATTGCGGATGTGCTAGCGGCGATCAAGCCACCCATTTTTTCTCAGCTCTATACCCAAAATCCAGGTGACAGGTTCCCTTTAAGTAATAAAATTCTTGATCCTCTTGCAACTGCTTAGGCTACTTTCACACTATCGTTTTTGCTGGATCCATCAGGGTTCAGCAAAAACGCTTAAGTTACTGATAAGTAACGGATCATACAAATATCATTAAATAGAAGTCCCTGACATGTGGACTAATAAAGACATAGACAAACACAGAAAAAGAGCTACAGCGGACCAGGTAGGGGTTTGATGCTTCTGAGGAGGACGGAGGGCAAAAACATATGGGTCCCTAGGGTGTCCCTCGAATTTTCCTCACCCCAGAAGCATCAAACCCCTACCTGGTCCGCAGTAGCTCTTTTTCTGTGTTTAGTAGTAAATACTACTCTTTTTCTGTGTTTGTCTATGTCTTTATTAGTCCACATGTCAGGGACTGCTATTTAATGATATTTAATTAAAAGTTATGTTTTAGGTAGTTGGCTTGAGTGATAGTGTTTTCTTCCTCCCAACTACCAATTGAGTATTTTTTTGGACAAGAAAAACTTATCATACAACTATCTGCATCCGTTATGAATGGATCCAAATGTATTATCTTTAACATGCCAAGACGGATCCGTCATGAACTCCAATGAAAGTCAATGGGGGACGGATCCATTTTCTATTGTGTCAGAGAAAACTGATTCGTCCCCATTGACTTGCATTGTGGGTCATGACGGATCCGTCTTGCTCCGCATTCCAGGATGGAAAGCAAGCCGCAGCATGCTGCGGTTTGCTCTCTGGTATGAGAACGGAATGGAATGCATTTTGGAGCATTCCGTTCTGTTCAGTTACGTTTTGTCCCCATTGACAACGAATAGGGACAAGACGGAAAGTTTTTTTTTTCCGGTATTGGGACCCTATTAACGCTAGTGTGAAAGTAGCCTTAGCAAGGCCTGGAGAATGAAGAGCTAGCCACAATATATAACATGCATGTCAAAATGAATCAATTGATTAATAAGCATAACAATGAAGCCTTTAACAATGGCAAAAACATGGCCTACAAGGCATATGGAAATTTCCTCCTTAGTAAAATCACGTTACAAACACTTTATAGCAGATGAGAAAATTCAAGAGTGGTGTGATAGGCTGGGCACAGACGTGAGTGTGTACTCAGCAAGTTACTGTACATACTATTAAATGCAGTGACAACTTCAGCAAAATGTTCCCACTGATTATATCCTTGGCAATAATACCCCCATATGTGGTATATAAGGGCATGTTGCAATTCATTCTGTTGGGCTCGTGGAAGGCAATGTCCTAAAAAAGTTTCAAAAGCCGCCACAGTTGCTAGTGAGATGTCAATCTGGAGAGTGGCAATTTCTACACATATCTTGCTGTTGCAGCGATCATAACTACTATTTACCTATGGTGATCAGGAGTGCACCATAAACATCTCTAACTTTTGCCTTCATATGACAAAGACAATGGTGATCAATTGACACACCATCGTGCCTGTGCCAGTCTTCCTTAAAGGGAACCTGTCACCGGGATTTTGTGTATAGAGCAGAGGACATAGGTTGCTAGATGGCATCTAGCACATCCACAATACCCAGTCCCCATAGCTCTGTGTGCTTTTATTGTGTATAAAAAACGATTTGATACATATGCAAATTCATCTGAGATGAGTCTTTTCCCTGCGGATGTGCTAGCGGCCATCTAGCAACCCATGTCCTCAGCTCTATACAAAAAATTCCGGTGACCGGTTCCCTTTAAATCTACATTTATTAAAGTTAAAGCTGGGTAACAGAAAGTGGGTAGAGGGAAGAGTGCCAGGGAGGCTAGCCCGGATCTGACACACCCCAACAAGTTTGCACATTTGTCAGATGAGGGGGATGTCAGTCCAGGGACGGCACTGCTGCAGCCGGACACTTCCTCTGCCAGTCAGGGGAATGTCAGCTCCGGTAAACGGGGAACCAGCAGAGCAGGGCAGGCCAGACAGGTGCTGGTAGTGGGAGACTCCATTATTAGGGCAATCTGTCACAAAGACCGTGATTGCCGAACAGTGTGCTGTCTTCCTGGCGCTAGCGTTCGACACTTCGCGGATCAGGTTGACGAATTACCGGGAGGGGCTGGGGAAGATCCAGCGGTCATAGTCCATATCGAAACCAATGACAAAGTTAGAGGTAGGTGAAGAGTCCATAAAAATGATTCCAGGGATTTAGGTCAAAAGCTTAGGGCAAGGCCCTTAAAGGTAGCATTTTCCAAAATACTGCCTGTACCACGGGCCACACAAGAAAGACAGCAGGAGATTAGGGAGATTAACAAGTGGCTCAAGAACTGGTGTAGGAAGGAGGGGGTTGGGGTTCCTGGAGAACTGGGCCAACTTCTCTATTGCACCTCAATGGGGAAGGGGCAGCTGTGTTGGGGAGAAAGATGGCTAGAAGGTTGGAGAAGTGTTTAAACTAGGGACTGGGGGGGAGGGAAATTACATTATAGGAGGGGAAGATAGTGCAGATAGAGCCTGGGGGCAAGGTAGGGGGACTGGGGAAGGAATGGAAGCAGGGACTAGAACAGTTCAAAAGGAAAGGTGTAGGGTGAAAAATATACATAAACCTCTCAAATGTATGTATACTAATGCCAGAAGCCTGACTTATAAAACTGGGGAACTGGAATTAGTGATGTGTGAGGAGGACTATGACATAGTGGGAATAACGGAAACATGGCTTTATGATAGCTATGACTGGGCAGTTAATGTACAAGGTTACAGAGTGTTTAGAAAGGATCGTCAAAACCGTAGAGGGGGAGGGGTTTGCCTTTATGTAAAGTCTTGTCTAAAGCCCATACTCCGGGAATATATAAGTGAGGAACATGAACATGTGGAGTCACTGTGGGTAGAGATACATGGAGCTAAAAACAACAATAAATTACTAATAGGAGTTTACTATAAACCACCTAATATACCAGAGTCCACAGAAAATCTACTGCTAAATGAGATTGACAAGGCGGCAAATCATAATGAAGTGGTTATTATGAGGGACTTCAACTACCCACATATAGACTGGGAAACTGAAACTTGTATATCTCATAAATGAAACAGGTTCTTGGCAATAACCAAAGACAATTACCTCTCCCAACTGGTTCAGGGCCCGACTAGAGGGACGGCCATACTGGACTTAGTATTAACCAATAGGCCTGACAGAACAACAGACGTGCAGGTTGGGGGGACACCTGGGAAATAGCGACCATAAAGTAATAACCTTCTAATTATCATTCAAAAGAGCGTTTCTACAGGGAGAAACAAAAATACCAAACTTCAAAAAAACATAATTTAGCTTACAAAGAGAGGCCATAGGCCTAACTAAATGGGATAAAGTCCTGAAAAATAAAAATACAGCCACAAAATGGAATATCTTTAAAAGCATCCTAAAATCTCATTGTGAGAGGTACATACCGTATGGGAATAAAAGATTAAGGAACAAAAAGAAACCAATGTGGATAAATAGAACTGTAAAGAAAGCAATAAATGACAAAAAGAAAGCACATAAATCACTAAAACACGGAAGCCCTGAAAAACTATAAGGAAAAAAATAGAACATGTAAAAAATCAAATAAAAGCGGCCAAACTAGAGACCGAGAGATTAATTGCCAAAGAGAGTAAAACTAACCCTAAAATGTTCTTCAATTATATGAATGTTAAAAAGTATAAATCTAAAGGTGTCGGTTCATTAAAGAGTAATGAGGGGGGAATTGCAGAGAGCGATGAGGAGAAAGCAAAGCTCACTGAGGAAAATAAACTGTAGATGAAATGCTGAATGTAAAAATAAATTCCCCATTAAAAGTGCCCTGTCTGACCCAGGAAGAAGTACAACAGCGACTTAAAAAGATTATAATAGACAAATTGCCAGGACCGGATGGCATACACCCCCGTATCCTAAGGGAATTAAGTAATGTCATAGCCAGACCCTCATTTCTGATATTTGCAGACTCTATACTGACAGGGAATGTCCCACAGGATTGGCGCATAGCAAATGTGGTGCCAATATTCAAAAAGGGTCCAAAAACAGAGCCTGGAAACTATAGGCCGGTAAGTTTAACATCTGTTGTGGGTAAACTGAAGGTTTTTTAAGAGATGCTATCTTAGAGCATCTCAACAGAAATGCATGGCTTCGTGAGGGATCGGTCATGTCAAACTAATTTAATCAGTTTCTATGAGGAGGTAAGTTGTAGACTTGACAGCGGCGAATCGATGGATGTCGTATATCTGGACTTCTCCAAAGCATTTGACACTGTACCACATAAAAGGTTAGTATATAAAATGAGAATGCTCGGACTGGGAGAAAACGTCTAAGTGGGTAAGTAACTGGCTCAATGATAGAAAACAGAGGGTGGTTATTAACGGTACACACTCAGATTGGGTCACGGTCACTAGTGGGGTACCTCAGGGGTCAGTATTGGGCCCTATTCTCTTCAATATATTTATTAATGATCTTGTAGAAGGCTTGCATAGTAAAATATCAATTTTCGCAGATGACCCTAAACTGTGTAAAGTTATTAACACTGAAGAGGACAATTTACTACTACAGAGCGATCTGGATAGATTAGAGGCTTGGGCAGATAAGTGGCAGATGAGGTTTAACACTGACAAATGTAAAGTTATGCACATGGGAAGGAATAAAGCAAGTCACCCGTAGATACCACATTAGGCATGCTCAACCTGTTGCAAAACTACAACTCCCAGCATTCCCGGACACCGTACAGCCATCAGTCTACAGTAGGGCATGGTGTGAGTTATAGTTTTACAACAGCTGGAAGGCCGTAGGTTGAGCATCTCTGTACTAAATGGTAAAACACTCGGTAACACTGACATGGAAAAGGATCTAGGAATTTTAATAAACCGCAAACTAAGCTGCAAAAACCAGTGTCAGGCAGCTGATGCCAAGGCCAATAAGATAATGGGTTGCATCAAAAGGGGCATAGATGCCCGTGATGAGAACATAGTCCTGACACTTTACAAATCACTAGTCAGACCACACATGGAGTACTGTGTACAGTTCTGGGCTCCTGTAAACAAGGCAGACATAGCAGAGCTGGAGAGGGTCCAGAGGAGGGCAACTAAAGTAATAACTGGAATGGGGCAACTACAGTACCCTGAAAAATTATAAAAATTATGGTTATTCACTTTAGAAAAAAGACAACTAAGGGGAGGTCTAATTACTATGTATAAATATATCAGGGGTCAGTATAGAGATCTATCCCATGATCTATTTATCCCCAGGACTGTGACGAGTGGACATCCTCTGCATCTGGAGGAAAGAAGGTTTGTACACAAACATAGAAGAGGATTCTTTACAGTAAGAGCAGTGAGACTATGGAACTTTCTGAGGTTGTGATGGTGAGTGCAATAAAGGAATTCAAGAGGGGCCTGGATGTATTTCTGGAGTGTAATAATATCACAGGTTATAGCTACTAGAGAGGGGTCGTTGATCCAGGGAGTTCTGACTGGAGTCGGGAAGGAATTTTTTATTCCCCTAAAGTGGGGAAAATTGGCTTCTACCTCGCAGGATTTTTTTTTGCCTTCCTCTGGATCAACTTGCAGAATGACAGGCCGAACTATGTTACTAAACTGCATTATGAGGAGAAAATGAGGAAGGAAACTGATTCCACATTTTAAGAAAAGGAATCAAACAGGACTTTTTATAGCAAAAAAAAAGTGAACTGGTGGGATTCTGTATATAGTATAGAAGAGCATCCAATACTGTGGTTTTAATTTTGCTCATCATTCAGTGAATATTGATAGCATGTGGACTAGTGATCTTTTGCAAAATAAAAAGCGCCATCAGGACCCGCTTGTGTGCCATTTACTCTTTAGGTGGGGATTTATGTAAGGTTTTCAGAGACTTTCTGTTAATTTAGGTAATAATTTTTCTGCATTCATACTCATGTAATTTTATTAAACCTTTAGACTATGATTACTATTACAGAGCATTTTTTTGTATTGTTGATTATATTTGTTATAGGTGTGCTTTGTTTGTATAGCTTAGTGGTGTATGTTTCACTTTGGTGTTGTATATTTGTAGCTTGGTAAATAGGTAATTTGCTTGAAATTGACTATGTTCATTTTATATAAATATTAATTATTAAACCATCCTTTATTAAGCTATTTCTTTGCCACGTCACCTAGAACCACCAAACATTTATAGTAAATATTCTTACATAATTGCAAAGGGTTTTCCGAGATTTTTATGCTGATGACCTACAAGGGAGATGAAGCATAGTATAATGAACAGGAGCGCTAGCTTCAGACAGCTAATCGATGTGGGTGCTGGGCCGGCAACCTATCATAGGCAGCGCAATGACGTCCTCGCGCCGCCTGAGCCGTAAAGCGTGGGACACAGGCCGGAAGAGGCCTGCATCGCATCGCTCCAAAGAGGTAAGTATAAGTGTTAATTTTTTTAAAATATATACAATACTTAGTTTTATTGGAACATGATTGGGGGGGCCGGGCCCTGTTATTACTTGCACATAATGGGGGAAGGGGGGGCCCTGTTATTACTGGTACATAATGGGGGGGGGCCTGTTATTACTGGCACGTGATTGGGGGCTGTTATTACTGGCTGATGAGAGGCACTGGGCGGGCTGATGAGAGGCACTGGGGGCTGCTATGAGGCATGGGGTTCTTATCTGAAGTCTCATTGGGGGTCATTCATATTGGGATCTGAGCTGAGGTGTGATCTGAGGTCTTATTAACATTGGGTATCTTATTGGGGCTGTTAGCTGAGGTCTGATTAACATTGGGTGTCTGATTGGTGGTCTGACCTGAGGTGTAATGAAAAATATTTTTTGTGCCCACTTCCAGCCTGGAGCACTGATTCGGAGCAGCTTGGAGAAAAAGGCCTCACAGTCTCCCACACTCCTGCCAGCCAGCCAGCACCCCTGTGTCTTCAGAACTATAAGTAAATTATATATAAGGGGAGATTATTGTTTTGGGGGGGGGGGGGGGTTGTGCCAGAGAAAGTACCCGAAATAACTGAAATATATGATTTCTGTGACCTAATAAACAAAGAACTGTTCCTTTTGCATCTTTTTTTGTTGTGAGATTTTTCACACACACCTAAAATTTTACGATATAAACAACTCGCAGTTTACTGAATAAGAATATACCCGGCGACCAAAAATGCTGTCTCCCCCAGATTTTTTTGGGTTCCTACACCCATGGAAACCTCTAAACTTAATGTAAAGTACAGTCAGACGGGCTAAATTCTAAATGAACTTTGTGGTTTTATTTTCCAGCAAACACCTGCACTGTATTGAAAGAAGTAGCTGCCATTGTGAGGCAAATGTGATATGAGGATATGTCATGATGGTATTTGGGGACAATTACACCTCTCTAGGAATGTGTCTGGCTTTAACAGGGAGCAGTCTCATTCACACATTCAGATTGTACACTAGTTAGCATATCTTTGAACAGATTACATGCTCCTTTAATACCAGTAAAGACATCGATGATAGAATAATGATATATGAAGAAGCATTCCATTTTTATTTTTACTTGTTTGGTCTTCTCTGGGTATTACTCAATGTCTGTTTCAATAAATACATTGTCTGTTGCCTGGTTATTTGTAGCTCCTACAAGCGTCATAATTAAATGTTATTTTATGGTATACTACGTTATGGGTTTTTCTAAATTTCTTATCAAAGTGACCTCTTTAATAAAATACGTTTTGTGTTTTTATAGTAGAACTTGAAGCTGATTTGGAGGTTCTGAGACTTAGCAATTAGCTAAAAGTACTAATTTGGGTAAGTTTACTAACAATTCCTGAAGCCGCTGGTATCAAGTGTTATCTTGCACCACGTGTTGTTTTTTTGTATGTGCACGTGTTTACATTGCTGCTCTAAACTGAATACTAAATTCTCTAACACCAGTGCGTCAGTGAGCAAAAATCTGTCCTGCAATGTGTATTTTCTGTTATGGACTAAAGACTGAAATGGATTCAATGGTGTGAACGGCACCGAATGAAGGAACAAGCGCAGTGAGATCCAAGCAGATAACCAGAAGAGGCCTATATTCTCAGAAATGGCAAGCCACAGATGTCCGAGAGCCCGAAGAGGACAGTTTTAGCTTGCATAATAGTGGTGGTCACAAGTGGGTTAAAGAGCAGATAGAGTGGACTTTGTTTTAAAATAAAATGTGTTCGTACGGTGCAAGCTGTTCAAATGTTGCTGATGGAAAAATGATATATTGAAGTGTCTGTGAATATTAGTAGGTACAAATTTAACTTCACATTACATGAAATTATATTTATGGTTGTCAGATCAAGTATGTCTCCGTAAATCTTATCACTTCCAACAGGAAATGTATCCCCCAAAGTATGAGCGCAACACTTGGATGTCTTGTTATCATTATGGGATACATCTTAATCGATGTAGAAGGCTCATTCCTCTGAGAGTTATTCGCCCTTGTCGGTGCAAAGACCCCAATGCAGGATGAGAAGTAGATTCCGAATTAGAAAATGTGTGTGCATATGCTATGTACCAAGTTTCTCTAGTTTATTGAAAAAAGGAGGCAGAGTTATAAAGCAAAATTCAGGAACATTTACATCATTAACTCATTAAAACCATAATCTGAAATGAGCATCTCTTGGCTATATGCCCGGAGCATCTCCCTATTCTTAAGTGTGGGTGTTAATCACGTACCAGTCTTTCTAGCAATTATATAAATTCCTTACCAGACCAGGGTCGTGGGGGCTAGGAGTGACCTTGAGGTTATAGTAACCTTAGCAAAGAAGTTCACACTTTATGATATAAAATGGCAGTAGTAAGCACGAAGATGGAATCTGAAGGAACAATATGAAGTCTCGACCCTCACAATTCCCCCATTTTGAGATATTCACTCATCACAGGTGAAAGATAGACATACTTCATGGGACATTCCCCTTGCTGCTAGTTTCCCAGATTCTGCATATCTGTACCTGCATGAGGGATAATCTCAACACGTTTTCATAATCTCTCCTGTTTTGATCCCCGTTACACATTTTGTTTACATCCATCAATATAAGCAATGCAACAACCAATGAAATCTGGATTATCCCTTGTACTATGCCCATACTCGAACAGTTCTGTTTTTCAGGGCAGTAATATTGGCTTGCCACCAGGGGGCCCCAACCCACCCTGTGATGGGGGGGGGGGACTTCTGTAGAATTGAGGTTAAGGCTATCACCTCCTGATCGATAAGAAGTCTTTGCAGTTTGTTAACGAATTCTGGCCACATAAGGCATAGTCTTTGAAGTCACAGGACTGTAAGTGCAGATCCAAAGGTTTTTATAATTGTCTGCATTTGTCATGTTTTTCAACCTAACCTGATAATACCTAATAAGGGCATTGTCACTTTTCAGGTTCACATGTAGAGCTTGAATGCTCAGGGCAAGGAGTAGCAGTACAAGTATCCTCATTCAAAGGGTTAGGCATTTTCTTACAGGTGTGAGGCGTGAATCCAGTTAGGCTTACCGTCCACCTTTACAGAGATTGCAGTTTTCAGCAAAACTTGGAAGGGACCATCAAATCTGGGCTCAAAGGTCTTTCTCACATGCCTCTTTATCACCACCCAATCTCCAGGCTCAAAACTGTGCGTGCCTTTTACTGAATTAGGGTCTGAAATGGAAGCAAACACTTGTTTATGAGTGTGATATAACCTTTCAGTAAGGGCCTTCATGTAGCTGACAATACTATCAGCCTGTAACTGCAGTTGTTGCGTAAAATACAGTCCTAGCCTTGGGGCACTGCCATTAGAACCAATGTGTACCTCAGATATAATAGTATAAGATAATAAGGGGGCCTAGACACGCAAATTACAACTCCTATCCAGACCAACTCAATAGCCCCCATAAATAATACAAAGTTATATTACATGTAATATGTAGTAAATCTTTATTGATAAAAAATATATTTAGACAAGGTGAAAACAAAAAAGGAGGAGGGGGTGACAAGATCCCTTCACTCCTGATAACCCCGGATAGAGGAAACCACACAGGTAATCAGCTCAATATGATGATGGTGTATATATATATATATATATCCATGGGTAAAAAAATGTACATGTAGCCACAGAGATGCACAATGGAGAATGGTAAAACTATCACTGTTCAAAAAGGATCAAAAATAGAGCTACATACAGACGATGAATAGGGACTAATAACAAGCCGGAACCATGTCCAGTCAAGAATAATAACACTAAGGTGTGTCAATGGGTCTGCATATCAAAGTGTGTATGGTAGGGCTACAAGTGACAGCAGAGACTAGCTGCAGTTAGCACTAATACATAACGAGCATTGTACCCACAGTGGATCCATTGTTATACACACAGCAAAGGTAGAACTGCATGCAAGTGGTTTGTGGAAACCAGTAACAAGTCGGATAAATATCCAATCATCAGATCATATGCTGTAACATAAGGATGGATCCACATACCACAAATGTATGCTATAGTTGTATAAGGACAACACAATAATACTGTGAATAACATTGGTCAATTACCCATGATGAGCGAAGTACCCAAGGCAGAATATGTGCCTATGCCCCAAAGCGCGTTTCGCCACCCTACTGGCTTCGTCAGGAGGCTAATGTGAGTGAATTAATAGCGGGTATTTATATTACATACGCACCTGAGGTGAATCAGTGACCCATGTCCAGCATGATGGATAGGGATCGCGTCATCATAGCGCGCCACCCCTCCCACCATGGCTGACACGGCGCATGCTCACGTGATCACCCGCGTCATCCCGTTATGGGTGACGCGAGACGCAAGACACCGCCCACCTCGGCCTGCGGGGGGGAGAAGGGCCATACGGAGCACCATGACAACTGCGCCCGCATCAGCGCATGCCTAGAATGCGTACACCCCAGATGCTACAGGGAAGATTGTGATGATGTGGAGAGCATCATGTGACAAAGGGTGCATAACTTAGTACACAATTGAGCAATCCATGGATATGCAAAATATTCAAAAACAAGTACTGAGCCGGTCTCCCAGATTTTTTCCATGTGATTAAAAGGTAATCGGAGACTGATCCCCTGAGATCACTATCCGATAATAGGATAGGCCAATAGTGGGACAGGATGTCCCAAATCTTACCCCAATGACAGTTAAAAGATGTAATAAATCGTAATTTGGTGTCATTGTTCTTCTGTTTACTTACCAGCAGGGAGTCTCTGGAGGAACCTTTGGCTCTTATGTAACCTTTCCTGATGTCATATTGGTTATAGCCCCTATTGTGGAATCTGGTGGATAGATCTCTAGACTGGATCTCAAACCGTTCGTCACTGGAGCAGATCCGACCCGACGTAATCTTAAAAATTGGCCAGTAGGTATGGCTTTAATCGTCTGCGGATAGTAGGAAGAATTAGCATGTAATAAAGCATTGGTCACTGTGGGTTTTCTGAAGAGGTCCGTGGAGACCCTGCCATCCTGTTCTCTGCGTAGCAGAATAACCAAAAACTCAATTTGTTCTTGACTATATTTACATGTGAGTTTGATGTTGAGATCATTGGCATTATGTTGTACAATGAAGTTGTCAAGTTCTACCAGGGGCCCCTGCCACATAAATAATCGATATACCTAGACCACTAAGCCAAACCCAGGCAGATTCTGGACAATCTCTCTTTCCCACAGCCCCAGGAACAGGTTGGCATATGAGGGCGCACGGGTGCCGCCCATCGCCGTGCCCTGGAGCTGTAGGAAGAGGCGGTTCTTGAACGTGAAATAATTGTGTCTAAGTACAAAGTCCAAGATTTGGACAATGAACTGTATATGTTCTGGTTCAAGGTCTGTCATCTCCAAGAAATACCTGGCCGCTCAGGTCCCGTGGTCATGGCATATCGATGTTTAGCGGGCCTCTACGTCACAGGTGACAAAAACATCCTCCAGACTTACCCCATTGAATCTCCTAAGGATATCAGATGTATCCTTTACATAGGATGGCAGGGTATCCACGCAGCTCCTCAGATAAAAATCCACATACCTGCTAACCCGTTCACAAAGCCCCCCTATGCAGGACACAATCGGCCGTCCTGGGGGGTTGGTTTTATCCTTGCGAATCTTGGGTAGCAGGTAAAATGTGGGTGTAATTGGATGATCCACAACCAGACCCTAGCCTTGGGGCACTGCCAAACAGGATCTCAAATGGGGATAACCCTGTCTTCCTGTTTGGGGTAGTCTTCGCCGAGTATAGAGCCAAGGGCAAGCACTATGTCCAGGGCCTCTGGGTCTCCTGCATGGCCTTTTGTATTTTCAGTTTCAATGTACTATTCAGGTGCTCAACTTGGCCACTGCTGGGGATGGTAAGCTGTAAGGAAGGCTTGGGTCACTCCTAATGCTTGCATAACTTTTCTCATCACTTTACCTGTAAAGTGGGAACCTCTGTCTGACTCAATAACTTCAGGAACACCATACCTGCATATCAGTTCACTGACCAGTTTCTTTGCAGTGTTCTTGGCACTGGCTTTGGCTATTGGGGGCTTCCGGCCAACCTGAAAAGAGATCAGCACACATGAGAACAAACTCCTACACTACTACCTTTGATAGTTGTATGTAGTCTATCTGCAGTCTCTATAACGGGTAAAGTGGCCTAGGGGTATGCTTGCTTGGAGTCTTCACCACTTGGCCGGGGTTGTTCAATGCACAGACCATACATCCTTGTACAAACTGAGCAGCTACTGCAGAAAACCCTGGAGCAATCCACCCTGCATTTACCAGACTTACCATGGCACATTTTGACAGATGTGTAGGCCTATGGGCCTCCTGAGCCATAACTGGGTACAGAGGGCGTGATAGACAGATTTTGTCCTGGTTTCTCCATAGTCCTTGGTCATCTGGCCCAGCCCCTTTTTTAGTCCAAAGTTATTTTTCTTCAGGTGGGGCTTGCACAAACAATTTGATCAGAGTGTCTTTGGATATAATCATCTAACTAAATTTAGCAAAAATCAGGAACGCAACCCCTGGTAGCTCAAATGTTCTAATGAAACAATTGTGGGGTGTTAAAATAAAAAAAAGTTTATTGGTGTACATAGTAAGTAGTTGATTTAAAATCAAACTTATGCATGGTGTCACGTCCACAAGCCAAGGTACAAGTTACCAACTGGGATCTCAATGAACCTATATTGGAGTCCCGTAATAAATTAACCCCATCAGGCGGTATTGCACTGTTGGAATGGACAGTGAACCGTGCATCAAACTTAGGGTTTGGGGGTGGAGCTGTCTCAGCAGCTGATCAAACAGCCAAAGCCGGTTGAAACACCATACCTGTGCATGTGGGAAACACTGCCAGCATACAATGCTCAGCTTGTTTCTAATATACAAGCCGTGCAGGAGAGAGTAACCACAATAAACTGCAAACTAGAATGCAGGTTACAAGTCCCTACAGTGCCTATACCCCAGCACATCTGTAGAAGTTCCACTAATGCCTAGCTCACCCTGCACATTCTACACATCTAAAGACCTAGCACTTCAGCTCTACGCGTTTCTGCATCAAATAAATGCCTCATCAGGAGCAACTAATGTGAGTGTGGAAAGCAGCGGAAATACACTGCGATTAGGCACAAAAAGATGCGATACCCCGCTCACATAGGGGCAGCGATCCGGCGCTATGATGGCCGTGAAACGGCCGCCACAGCTTAGAATATTTATAGGGTAAAGCTCCACCTACCAACGACGTTGTTTGCATAGCAAACAGGTCCGCAGCGCACCGAGCAGTGAAGATCACATGCTCCGCTCTGACCTGTGCTGCATCTAGATAAGGGAAGTCCAAATCAAGTACCAGACTCATACCGTCTAACACGAAACCCCTACTGGACGTCTGATGCTAGGACACTGAGGTAAAGGTTTACATAACCAGAACTGGTGATGACAGATGACAGATAAACACAAGTATGTAAGGAGACAGATGTTAGATGTAATTAAAATGTATCTCAGCTTGTCACTAAGGAGTTATCCAGCTGATAGACGATCATAAGGTGCAATTACCACAACCCGGTACGGGATACATCAAAATTTATTATGAAACAACGCGTTTCGGGGTCTTGATGGCCCCTTTATCAAGTCTGTGTCACCCTAATTTTATGTGCAGCTGGGTGTATATTGCCTGGTTACTTCTAAAAATGGCGCATGTCTGTACCTTGTCCTAGTTGGAATAAGTGTAGCGGTGTCACCGCTATGGTCCTGTGTGCGGCACGTGTGGAAAAGGCGCGTAGGCAGAGACGCGCCTTTTCCACATGTGCCGCACACAGGACCATAGCGGTGACACTGCTACACTTATTCCAACTAGGACAAGGTACGGACATGCGCCATTTTTAGAAGAAACCAGGCAGTATACACCCAGCTGCACATAAAATTAGGGTGACGCAGACTTGATAAAGGGGCCATCAAGACTCCAAAACGCGTTGTCTCATAAATTTTGATGTATCCTGTACCGGGTTGTGGTAATTGCGCCTTATGATCGTCTATCAGCTGGATCACTCCTTAATGACAAGCTGAGATACGTTTTCCTATATATACTCGAGTAGCGACGTGGCTTTTGCTCCAAGGGGTCTAATGACGCATCTGGCAGGCACCGACCTGAGACTTTTATACCTTACAGCCCACCTACAATACGGTTGCACTTAACTCCAGTGCAACCAAAACAGGTGAGTCTATCGTATCCACCAGCTCTTTGAAGTAAGCTGTTGTACCTCGATTTACTTACCCTATGAGCACCTCTCTCACCCTTTGGCCGTTACTTCAGATGTAATTAAAAGTCAGTGCAATATAGAGATGTGTTAATCAATGTTCAGCAGACACTCTCCATATCACACCAATTACAGAAAAAATTTCAAACTGTAAAGTTGTGAAACTAGATAGAAGAAACCATTAAGGATGTGCTTAAAGGAAAGAAATAATAAATGTGGTCATTCAGACCCCTCGGATGCACAGTGTCCAAATGAAAGATCCATTGTGCCTCTTTTTTGCAACACCTGCCTATCAAAGTCACCTCCTCTAACCGAGTCTCTAATGACTTCAATTCCTTGAAAACGGAAGGCACTGTAAGGACGTGTAACCTGCATTCTGGTGTGCAATTTATTGTGGTTACTCTCTCATGTACGGCTTGTATATTAGGAACAAGCTGAGCAATGTATGCTGGCAGTGCCTCCCACATGCACAGGTCTGGTGTTTCAACAGGCTTTGGGTGTTTGATCAGTTGCTGAGACAGCTACACACCTAAACCCTAAGTTTGATGCATAGTCCACTGTCCATTCCAACTGTGAAATACCGCCTAATGGAGTTCATTTATTACAGGACTCCAATATAGGTTCATTGAGATCCCAGTTGGTAACTTGTACCTTGGCTTGTGGATGTGACACCATACATAAGTATACATAAGTTGGATTTTAATTCACCTACTTTCTATGTACACCAATAAACTATTTTTGGCTTTGGATATATCCACAGGTTTTAAGGCTCTTACAGGGGTGACATCAGCACTCAGTGGCCAGAGCACAGCTTGCTTGGCTGCCTTATCAGCTCTGTCATTGCCTTTTGCCTCTACCGTGGTACACGTTGTGTGAGCCTTTACCTTTACAATAGCAAATTCTTCTGGCAACAGTAAAGAGTTCATTAGTTCAAGCACAGAGTCTTTATTTTTGATGGGCTGACCTGCAGAAGTCATAAAGTTTTTAGCCCGCCATATGGGTCCATAGTCATGTACAATATCAAAAGTATACCTGGAGTCCTTGTAGATGTTCACCTTCTTCCCTTCGGCCATTTTAGACACCTCAGTGAGTGCCTTCAACTCTGCCTCCTGCGCAGACATGTGCGGAGGGAGTGGTTCAGCAACGGCTACCTCATGCTGTGTGACTGCTGCATATCCAGTGTGGAACCGGCCACCCTTTTCCATAAACCTGCTTCTATCTACAAAATACTCAATATCAGGGTTATTAAGAGTTTTTTTTTATGCACATGATAAAATCCAGAAATTTCTTGTTGCATCTACTGTATACAATCATGAGGATCATTTTCAACGAAATCAGACAAAAGCCTACCTGTGCTACCCTCCCCATTTCTGTATCTGTGATTGGTAACAAAGTAGCAGGATTCAGAGTAGTACGTCTTTTAAAGAAATATTGTCTGGCATGAGGAGGGCACATTGGAGTCTGAGTTGTCTAGCCATAGAAATATGTTTTGGTTGTATCTGTGTGAGAATGTCCTGTATGTCATGGGGATTTTTCACAATCACCGGGTAGTCCAACACTACTTCTGAGGCTTTTTCAATCATTGCATGCACTGCCACGACTGTTCTGACGCAGGAGGGGGCACCGCGAGCAACAGGATCTAATCTGGCTGAGAAGTATGCCACTGGGCGTTGACATTCATCATGCTTCTGAGTAAGCACAACAGTCCTGTTACCCTGCATTTCTGAACAGAACAGGTTAAAGAAAAAAATCGGATGATAAAAAAAATATTTAAAAAAACGCAAATTATAATCGCACATATATAAAAGCACACAGGTTACACTGGATCCTGAGAAATATTAAATCGGTACAGAAACAATTGCATCTGGAGCTCCAGCCAGTTAAGAAGAGAAGAGCAGAATCGTATCACTGCGCCTGCTGCGCCCGGCTGCCAACTCTATAGCTAAACCAATTCAGCTCTGTAATGAGTTCAAAAGTCAATAACTTTTATGTACCCGGCATCTGTAATTAGCTAAAACAGGCAAACACAAGTCTACCATTGAAGCTACCCCAAAGGGTCCTAAAAACCCTAAAAAATCTTTGGAAATTGCCAAGAGAATTGTCAACAAAACGAATGAGGCCACTTCTAGTGGTTCTGAAAGTGATGAAGATGATGCACCTTGCATCCTTACAGAGGTTAAAAATTTCGTAAAAGCTCTCCCCTCTAAGGACTGTATTAAGGAAATGCTGAAAGAATTTTCATCTACCATCAAAGAAGAACTAACGGAAATCAAATCTGACGTACGCCAAATATATGCTAGAATGTCAGCGATTGAGGAGACAACCTCCACTTTAATTGCCCACGCAGATGTAACTGAAAAATCCATCCTTAATCAAAGAAGGGACTTATACAATATGAAGATACACCTGGATGATTTGGAGAATAGGTCCAGGAGAAACAATATAAGGATTAAGGGCCTTCCAGAGTGAGTTTTAGACAAGGACATACATTCAGTTCTTACTCAATTATTTAACGAACTGCTTCAACAAGAAGAAAATACTGAGCTATACATTGAAAGAGCCCACGGGGTTTACTGGCCCAAACATATCAAAACAGACTTTCCCAGAGACGTCCTCTGTTATCTACAGAGTTTCAGAACAAAGGAAACCATATTACAAAGGAATAGAATAGTCCAAAAAAATTGAGTGGGAAGAAAGCGAGCTCTCCTTGTTTCAGGATATTTCCAGATTTACACTCCAATTTAGGAGTGGTCTCTTCCCCCTAACTAAGGACTTAAGAAGCAGAAATATAAAATATAGATGGCTGTTCCCAGTGGGCCTCCTTGTCACGCTTCATGGTAGATCTTATACAATTAGAGTGCCAGAAGACCTGGAACCAGTTCTTAACAAACTAGATATCCAGATCAGAGATTGGACACTGTTGAGAGAAGATGAACTACAGTTTCCGGCTCTACCACCAACAGAGCAGTGAAAAACTCTGACCCCTATTCAAGCCAGGAGACAAAGATCTGCAGAAAAAAGATTTCCGAAGACTCTGGTAAAGAGCCAACGACCTATAGATGAGGGTTGACTTCACATTTATTTGTGTCCTTTTATTAGACCTGAACATAGTATATAGGTCATAGTCTGTAGCTTAAACTATAGTAACTTAAATTTTGTTACTGTTTTCATTGTCTTTTGGTTCTCTTTATAATATTTGATTATTTGTTTGCCAGTATATGAAAAAAAAAATCATAGTTAATCATTATTTCAGATGCTGGGGACTCATATGTCCTCTCTCGAAACTTCAAATAGTGAGGCCTCTTGGCCCATTTGTCCTAATAGCTTGATAAGTTTGGACCTCCCTCACTGACAACCATCTACACGATCTGTGGAGGGCAGAGTCGGAGGTCTTGATTTATTATCACTAGAAGGGAATATCCCTCTCCCCCCGGATATCCCTTCCTTTAAAGTCAATAATTAGCCCAACATCCATTGAGTCCTATTTTCTTTCTTGCTATTGGGTTGTACCTAAAGCTCACATTTGCGAGATGTGCAGCATTTTCCAATCATTACTAGGTTACGGTTTCTTAGAACTGTTTTTAAAAAAAATGTGTTTATTGTTAATGGTCACATATCTAATCCTTGATTCCATTCTATCTTGTTCATTATGCAGGACCTGACTATAGCAACTTATAATGTAAACGGTTTAAATGTCCCGCAGAAGAGAAATCAGATCTTGGATCATCTTAAGAGAAAACAGGTGGGAATTGCGCTTATCCAGGAGACACACTTCAAAAAAACATACACCCCGTTAGCTAAAAAAAGGTGTGTACAATAGGTGGTACTATTCAAACACGCCCCTTAGGAGGAGAAAGGGGGTCGCAATCCTAATACATAAAAATATTAATTTTGTTGAGAGTAATTGATGAGGGTGGTAGATTTATTTTACTTAAAGGCCAATTTAATGGGGTTTTACACACTATAGTGAACCTATATGTCCCGAATGTAAAACAAATTGAATTTTTAAAATATGTGTTCAACATAATAGATTCATTCAAAGAAGGAATCTTGATAATAGGAGGGGATTTTAATGTGTCGTTAGATCCATCCTTAGACACTTCTAGGGGTAAAACTTCCCTTTCATATAAAAAACTTAAGGCAATCAAAAACTTAATGCATGAGAGACAACTGGTTGACATTTGGCGATATGATAATCCAGGAGGGAAGGATTATTCATATTTTTCGTCCGCTTTGAATCAATACTCCAGAATTGATCATATATACCTTAAACAAGATAATTTAGATAATGTTAGAAAGGAGAATTATGACATCTTTACTTTTTCAGACCACTCTCGATTAATAGCCACAATCAGTATCACCCAAGAATCCCCTAAAGTGATGTGTTGGAGATTAAACGAATCATTACTTAAATTGGAGCCAGATAAGAATTATATAGGTACCCAAATTAAACTATTCTTTAAAGAAAATAATACCGGAGAAGTCTCATGGCCAACTCTATGGGAAGCCCACAAATCTGTAATTAGAGGTCATTTAATACAGTTAGGAGCTAGAAAAAAAGAGAGAAATATTAAAATAAATAATGTTATGGCCAAAATTCGCATTATTGAAAAAGCCCATAAAATGTCATGCTCCAAAGATAAAGAAAAATAACTTATCATGCTTAGAAATGAGCTCAAAGAAATTATCAATCAAACCTCAGAAAGATACTTATATTTCAGCAAATATAGACACTTTCTACACGCCAACAAATGTGGAAGAGAATTGGCTAGCTTAGTTCAAAAGCAAAGACATAAAACTATTGTACAAAAAAAATAAAAAATGGTAACGGCACTATGGTGTATACATCCCAAAAAATAGCGGAATCTTTCCATGATTATTATATAAAATTATATAATTTAAATACAGACCATATGCAATAGATACCATCCCCCCAAGAAATTAAAAAATATTTAGATAACATAAAACTCCCTTCATTGAAAAAACTCCCCAAAATTGTCTTTATTAGAACCCCTGAGACAAGAAGAAGTCGAAATGGTCATAAGTTCAATTCCCAATGGCAAATGTCCAGGTCCTGATGGGTTTGGCATAGCTTATTACAAGCAATATAAAGAGATTCTGTCACCACACTTGACTGAATATTTTAATCATGTAGGACAAGATGTAGCATTAAGACCAGAAACACTTAGAGCGAACATATCAGTTATTCCTAAGGACGGGAAAAGATCCTTCCCTATGCCAAAACTACAGACCTATTTCATTGCTAAATAATGATCTAAAAATCTACACAAAGATCCTGGCCAATAGACTCAAAGCAGTACTACCAGACATCATTGACTATGACCAAGTAGGATTCACTCCGGGTAGGGAGGCCAAGGATAACATTATGAAAACACTATTTGCTATAGAACATAGTAAGAAAAGCTGTACGCCGACTGCATTAATATCAACAGACGCAGAAAAGGCGTTTGATCGTCTAAATTGGTGTTTCCTTATGGCCTCCCTGGCCAGATTTGGTCTTCCAGAGAATTTTATTAATAAAATTAAAGCATTATATACAATACCTACAGCCAGGGTAAATGTTAATGGGGCGATGTCAGGCCCATTTAACATAAGAAATGGCACAAGACAGGGGTGCCCACTTTCACCCCTTTTTATTTTGTCCTTAGAACCATTCCTTGCGAGAATTAGACAAAGGGGAAATATTACAGGAATTAAAACGTCTAGAATGACTCATAAAATAGCCGCTTATGCGGATGATATTTTATTTTTTGTAACAAACCCGCTAGTAACGATTCCTTATATTTTGTCTGAACTACAATTATATGGCAAACTATCTTACTTCAAAGTAAATTTAAACAAGTCCAAAATTTATAATGTAAATATTGAAAAGCAGATTTGGAGCAAAGTTAAATTGTTAGCTCAATTAATTCCGGTCACAGTCACATTTTAAATATCTTGGAGTCAAGATTGCATCTACTCAAAAAGAGATATATGATTTAAATTTTCCTCCTCTGCTAATGGATTTAAGAAATGACCTATTAAATTGGGAAGACCTTCTCATCTCTTGGATGGGAAGAGTAAATTTAACAAAAATGATAATTTTGCCAAAAGTTCTCTACCTTAGGCAGGTTGTCGCCATAAATATCCCAAAACATTTTTTTAAAACACTGAAGAAAATGATAATGTCCTTCATTTGGAAAAAAGGCCAACATAGGATTGCTTACACCACTCTGACTAAGGCGAAAAAACTAGGAGGACTAGGTTTGCCAGATTTTGAAGGTTACGGAGAAGCAGTAAATATTTCTAGGGTGCTAGAATGAAACATAAGACCGATTAGGAAGCCTTGGGTTGACTTAGAAGAAAGCTGTGTGAACCTATCACTTAATCAAACAACATGGAAGACAGCTTATAATCAAGATTTATTTAGGGAAATAAAGAATTCCCACTATACTAATAATACTTCCAGAAATTGGAGACTACAGAAAAGGATAAATGTAGACATACCAGATTATGGAAACCTACCACTCCTGACTTTAATCCCTAAAAAATATAGATCAATTAGTAACAAATAACGCAAAAAAGGGAATTTAGGAAATGACATCATTTTAAAAGATATTATTATAGGAGATAAATTGATAGATTTTGACTCATTTAGGAAATCTACAATATTGCCACAAATGTCCCAGAAAGATCATTCTCATTTGAGCGAACATATTGCTTCACTCAACATTAAGGTTAATCCATTATCTAATTTTAAGGGATTAACCAGAATGATTCTAGAAAAATGTCCGATTGCACATAGTATCTCAATTACCTACTCATTGCTTAAAGAAGGTGAGCCCCCCTCCGACATATCTGGATGCATGGGTTAAATAACTTGGTAGGCCTTTTAATGATAGAGAGAAACAAATTATTTTAGCCTCCTCAATCCCCTACGTTACTTCAGTCAGGCTACAGGAGGTACATTACAAACTTTTGTCAAGATGGTATCGTACACCAGTTCTCCTAAATAGAATTAATAACAATATCCCGTCTGAATGTTGGAGATGTGGGAACCAAAAGGGATCTTTTTCACATATTTGGGTCACCTGTTATAAAATTGCCCCAGTATGGGAAAAATTCAATCAAATATTAACAGAGATATATGGTTTTTCCAGTAAAGTAAACAGAGACATAATACTGTTTGGTTTGAATATTCAAGACTCCCGCTTGGCAAAAGATAAACTATTCCCATTCTTGATGACAACTTTTAAAGCCACTATCCCAAAACACTGGATGAGCGACAATGTCCCGACCATAAATGAATGGCTTCTGGAAATTAACATGACTAATAGTTTCGAAAGAATTAAATGGTCAACTATCGGAAATTATAAAAAATATTTAAAGATCTGGTCTAAATGGAATGACTTTATTTCAATGGACAAGATGGTTAAATATTTAGATGGATAGGATACTCCTGAAATTTTGAGAAGACAAATATACTTCTAAATACATGTGCCAAGTTCTTGTTTCGTGTTAATTTATTTTTTTCCTTTCCTCTTTTTCTCCCCCTTTTCCTTTTCCTTCCCCCTTTTTCCTTTCTTTTTCTTTAGTTAACAGATTCTTCTACAGAATCATAGCCGGCAGAATTTAGACATAAATTTACACACTAATGCAAATGACAGAAATTAAATGTCATGAAATAAAATTTTGTGTGATAAGATTATTTTGCCTATTTAGGTACTAACACAGCCTGATATAATAAAGGTACTAACACCTACTAAAGTTTTAATGATCAATATGTCATATATAGATTTAAGGTGACTATTAGTAGATCGTTTGAGTTATAAGGCTTCATTAGTTAAAAGATAAAAATTACCTGTTGAAATCAGGTTATGTTGATTTGTAGTCAAAAGGGTATTTAATTTAAAATGTACTTTACTAATACAATGGATGTAATTTGATATGTGATTATGGAAGGGTATCTTGTATTTAGAACCTGTTTCCTTCTACCCATGTTTTATATTAATGTTGTAAATTATTATTATTATTTTTTATTCAATAAACTTAAACTTACAAGAATTATTTCACTCCTTTTTTTTTTTACCAAAAACCAGAGCACACACCTCCCTGTGTTTTTGTGATGATTCCATCAGTAAAGCTGATTTCGCTCACAGTAAACTTGGCTGTGTGACCTTTCTCTACTAGTCAGTTTTCTAGTTAGCAACACACACAAGGTCAGATTTCTGGCTCACACAGACATAAATAAATATTTCCCATACATTAACACACACACACACACACAAGTCTTTGAATTTATTAACAAATAACATTTAATGGAGCTCCATACACTCACACTTAGTACATTGCCTTGTTATTTTCTCTTTTCTACCAGTTGTTTAGCTGTCTCGTAATCTTCGGGAACGCTGTTCTAGTTACCCATTGTCTATTCCTGAATCTGTGCTTACTAGGGGAAACCTAGACGTCTATTTTCTCCACAAAAGCTTCCCCACCTATCCTCAGGTGTACCTACAGTGGCTTCCCTACCCTATCTTTTCAGGTGTACGTACTGAGGCTTCCCCACCCTATCTTCAGGTATACTTCTGTGTTACTTTAAAGCCAAAGCCTCTCTGAGCTTCTGGATTCTTCTCCTAGCTTCCTGTCAGATTCTACACACACAATAAACACAACACCAAGCAACTCCCAGCTAAAATCCTGGTTTAAATCCATCCACCACTCATGTGCTCGTCTGCTAGCCCTTTATCAGGGTCACAGATTCTTAAACACAAACTAGGCACGACTGTAAAGTTACCTTATATTCTGCCGGACCCTCGAAAAGACAAATGCCAGACAGGGATGTGCAGACTACTTGTAAGAAAAAGCTCTTACCTCAGCGCTGATTTTCGTCTGTTTGTCCCAGCGTGGCAGGTCCAGGTGTCGGTCGGGGGGTCTCAGCAGGAAGGACCTAGTCATGTATCGGGCGCCAAGTTTCTGTTGGGGCAAAGACCCCAATGCCGGATGAGCAGTGGCTTCCGAATTAGAAAATGTGTGTGCACTCACAGACAATAACTGATACACATGCGCAATGCTATGTACCAAGTTTCTCTAGTTTATTGAAAAAAGGAAGCAGAGTTATAAAGCAAAATTTTGGATCATTTGCAACTGAAGACGTAGTTTACATCATTAACTCATTAAAACCATAATCTGAAATTAGCATCTCTGGCTATACGCCCCGGAGCGTTTCCCTAATCTTGAGTGTGGGTGTTAATCACGTACCAGTCTTTCTAGCAATTATAGAAATTCCTTACCAGACCAGGATCGTGGGGGCTAGGAGTGACCTTGAGGTTATAGCAACCTTAGCAAAGAAGTTCATAGTTTATAGCATAAAATGGCACAATATGAAGTCTCAACCATCACACCCTCTAGGGGTGATATACTAGAAATACAAACTGTAGAAATAGTGTAAGCCTTATATTGCATTATATTTTATAGAATATAAATTATTTGTGTGAATCAGAGATTGAGACACTGATATATCTAGATGAAATGCACTTCATTAGTATATACCTAGCCCTTTTGTCTTAGGCTGGTATCAGACCAGCAGATGAGGCAGACAATTGTCGGGAAGGAAGTGTTCCTTCCTGGCAATCAGCTGCTCATTAGTGGAGGAGACCACTACTATTACATGCAGCCATCTCCACAGTATGGAGAGGAGCAATCACTAAGGCTATCTCCCATCCCCATACTAAATCATTTTTTGCCGGCAGCAGAGCATGAATAGATAGCACGATCTGCCACTGGCAAAAGATTATTTTTTAACCTGCCTAAAAATTGTGATTGCCCAATGAACAAGTCTTTAATCATTCATCGGGTAACTGGTGGCACTATTAAAGGCAGATTGTCCTACGAACGTTTGTAAGCAATGATCTGCTCGACTATCTGTCACGGATGATGTTGCAGATAGCTTGAAGTTATGTCCGACTGGCTTGATCCCAAACTAAGGAGCGTATAGGTGACCCCAATAAAACCCTAAGAGCTCTCCCTGACTGCTAAGCACATACAAGGGTCTCAAAAGGTAGACGATTGTATGCCCACGTACCTAAGACTGTGTGACACCTGAAAACCCTATAATAGCGAGGGAACATGGCCACCGGCTCCCTGCACTTCATACGGAGGGAGTCAGGGTCACCCAGAATCAAGCAAGCAAGGAAACACAATACATGAAAGGACTTATCTGAACAAGCAGCAGCAGAAGCTACCAGCAGTGAACACTTCATCCAGGAAGTAGTAAAAAAAAAACGCAAAGTGAGGCAGTATGGAAGGGAATATAAAGGAAGAGGATTAGTCTAAATAGGTGACACCTGGGAGAAGGAAAGGAGATGAGAAAGTGAAACCAAAACAAAGAACATCATGCAAGAGGTAGAGAAGGAAGTCTGTCAGACCTTCTCACAGAACTGGCGGTGACAGTACCCCTCCCTCCGGACACTCAGAACCCACCTTCTCAGGATGAGACCTATGGAAAGCCTTGATGAGACGAGTGGCCTTAATGTCTGCCACTGGGACCCACATCCTCTCCTCAGGACCATAACCCTCCCAATGAACAAGGTACTGGAGAGAACCACGGATAATGCGAGAATCCACAATCCTAGAGAGCTGGAATTCAAGATTACCATCAACAACAATCGGAGGAGGAGGCAAAGAGAAGGGTACAGTGGGTTGGACATAAGGTTTTAATAAGGACCTGTGAAAAACATTATGGATTTTCCAAGTCTGAGGAAGATCAAGACGGAAAGCAACGGGATTGATGATGGACAAGACCTTGTAAGGCCCAATAAACTTAGGACCCAACTTCCAGGAGGGAGCCTTCAGTTTGATATTCTTTGTAGACAACCCCACCAGATCACCCACATTCAGGTCCGGACCAGGCACACGTCTCTCATCATGCTTATATCTCTCACTCATCCTCTTCAGATTACCCTGAATCTTTTGCCAAATAAATGACAAAGACGAGGAAAATCTCTCCTCATTAGGTAAACCAGAAGACCCCTCTCCAGAGAATGTCCCAAACTGTGGATGAAACCCATATGCACCAAAAAATGGTGACTTATCAGAGGACTCCTGGCGACTGTTATTTAAAGCAAGCTCAGCAAGGGACAAAAAAGAATACCAATCCTCCTGATTCTCCGCCACAAAACAGCTGTAAAGGATCGTCTCTTATTTGGGGGTCATTCACACAGCATTATCTTCATAACCACTGGGTTTCAGGTCCAAACAGTGCAATTTATTTTACACTCTTCATACACAACATGGCATAAAACAAAAGCCTGCCCGTCTGGGCTCTACCTAAACATAATAAACATTGTATCCCTAACTCAGCTATACGATAGCGTTCCCACATGGAACCTGGTGTGGCTTACCACAGGCATACAGTGCACCAGCCCTCAGGCTGTAACAAATGCAGTACCTTTGGAGGGGTTTGTGGTCTAGCAGTCCTCCTGACTCTGACCTTTCAATACTTGTTCCCGGGTGTCGCTGAGTCCCCCAAAGTCCAGGCTAGTGCATAGCCTCATGGCCCCTCAGCCTTGCCTAGCTGAGAACACACTGACAGAGCCTCACCAGGTCTCTGTCTGCACACTCTCCAGAGTGAGACACACCCAAGATCCAGTAGCAGGATTAAATAGGATCACTGGACATGAGCATGCCCTAAGTCCCGGACTGGAACCTGGGGAAACAACACCTCAATGTTCACATTGCCACACAGTGCAGATATGTCTCCAGATTCTGATTGACGCGTTCGGTCTGACCATTCGACTGCGAGTGAAAAACAGAATAAAATGACAACCGAATCACCAAGCGAGAACAGAAGGCCTTCCAGAATCTGGAAACAAATTGTGTGCCCCTATGAGAAACGATGTCTAAAGGAATGCCATGCAATTTAACAATGTGATCAACAAGCGCTTGTGCCAACGTCTTAGCATTGGGTAACCCAGGAAAGGGAATGAAATGCGCCATTTTGCTAAAATGGTCCACTACCACCAGAATCGCAGTCTTCCCCAAGGAACGAGGCAGGTCCCTAATGAAGTCCATGGACAGATGCGTCCAAGGATGGGAAGGAATGGGTAACGGGAGGAGAGAACCCTGTTGGCCGTGAATGGGGGACATTGGCATGAGCGCAGGTCTCGCAGGCTGTCACAAAACCCTCAACCGTCTTACGAAGAGCCGGCCACCAGAATCTCCGAGCAATGAGATCTACTGTGGCTCTACTCCCCGGGTGCCCAGCAAGGACAGTATTGTGGTGCTCCTTAAAAACCTTGTGTCGTACAGCGAGAGGCACAAACAACCTCCCAGGAGGACAAAGATCAGGAGCCTCTGCCTGGGCTGCCTGAACCTCTGCCTCCAAATCAGGATAAAGAGCAGAGATGACACCCCTTCAGCCAAAATGGGACCCAGGCCTTCAAAGTTCCCCCATCCCGTAAAAAGTGATAGGGCATCCGCCTTCAAATTTTTAATTCCAGGGCGGAACGTGATAACAAAATTAATCCTAGAAAAAAACAAAGACCATCTGGCCTGTCTCGGGTTCAGACGCTTGGCTGATTCCAAGTAGGCCAGATTCTTATGGTCGGTAAACACAGTAATAGGGTGTCTGACTCCCTCTAACCAACGGGCCATTCCCCAAAAGCTAATTTGATGGCCAACAACTCCCTATCTCCCACATTGTAATTTCTCTCTGCAGAGGAGAGTTTCCTTGAGAAAAAGGCACACGGTCGCCATTTGGCAGGAGAGGGACCCTGAGATAAGACCGCACCCACACCCAACTCAGAAGCGTACACCCACCTCAACAATAAAAGGTAGAGAGACATCAGGTTTTACCAAAATTGGAGCGGAAGCAAAACTCTCTTTGATACTAGAAAAGGCCTTAAGCGCATCTATCGACCAGGAGGAAAAATCTACCCCCTTTTTAGTCATATCAGTGAGTGGTTTAACAACAGAGGAATAATTCAAAATGAACTTTGTGCAATAACTGGCAAAACCCAAAAACCGCATCAGCGCCTTCTGATTCTCAGGAAGCTCCCAATCAAGCACAGAGTGGACCTTCTTAGGGTCCATGCGAAAACCAGAAGCGGAGAGAAGAAAACCAAGTAATTGAATCTCCGGAACCGCAAACACACATTTTTCCAGTTTAGCGTACAATTTATTCTCCCGCAGAATGAGCAAGACCTGACGTAGGTGGTCCCTATAAGTTTTGAAATCAGGAGAAAAAAATCTAAATGTCATCTAGATACACCAGTACAAATTTCCCCATTTAATGATAAAAAATGCTGTTCACAAAATGTTGGAAGACGGCCGGAGCATTCATCAAACCAAAGGGCATAACCAAATTCTCGAAATGACCCTCAGGGGTATTGAAGGCCGTCTTCCATTCGTCCCCTTCCCTGACCCTGACTAGGTTGTATGCCCCTCTTAAATCCAACTTAGAAAAAACTTTAGCCCAGACAATCTGGTTAAACAGGTCCGGGATCAGAGGAAGCGGATATGGGTCACGAATTGTAATACGGTTCAGCTCCCTGAAATCCAGACAAGGTCTTAAAGAACCATCTTTTTTCTTAACAAAAAATAAATAAAACAGTGGCAACAGGTGACTTAGAGGGTCGGATGTGTCCCTTTCTCAGGCTGTCAGAGATATAAGTATGCATGGCGACTCTTTCAGGTTTGGAGAGATTGTATAAACGTGATTTTGGCAGCTTGGTGCCTGGGATGAGATTAATAGGGCAATCGTACTCCCAGTGAGGGGGCAACTCCTGGACACCACTCTCGGAAAACGCATCCGAAAATTCTGAGAGAAAAGATGATACAGTCTTGGTAGAAACCTCTGAAACAGACGCCGTGAGACAATTCTCTCTGCAAAAGTCCCTCCAACCATTTATTTGCCTTGCTTGCCAATCAATGGTGGGGTTATGTTTAGTAAGCCAGGGTAGCCCCAACACTAGAGGATTAGGTAATCCGCTTAAGACGAAACATGACATATCCTCAACATGAGCGTCACCCATAGTCAAACGGATATTGTGAACTATGCCCTTTAACGATCTTTGAGAAAGTGGAGCGGAATCGATAGCAAAAACAAGTATATCCTTTTCCAAAGTGCATACCTGGAAACCATGTGTTATAGCAAATTGATTATCAATGAGATTGACCGCTGCTCCACCATCAACAAAAATCTCCCAAACAATGTTCTTGCTGTCTAGCGCCACCCTGGCAGGTAGGAGAAAACGGGAACTACAAGCAAACGTCAAACCTTAAATTTCCGCATCAACCTTGCCAATAGTAGCAAATGTAAAGTTTTTAGAGTTTATTTTTTTTATTACCCTCAGAAAACTCCATGAAACTCCTAGAGGGGCAAACATTAGCCAAATGATTTATACCCCCACAACAGAAACAAACCCTTCTCTGAGAGCTGAATCCTCTACTATCAGAGGCAAGCAAACCCAGCTGCATGGCCTCCTGCTCAGAGGGGACTGAGAGAGACTGAGACCCTTGTGCACTGAATGAGACAGTGTCCTTGGGCTGAATATGACAGAAAGGAGTAGTCTCTCCACTCTCTCTAAGACGCCTGTCAATACAAACAATATGAATACTGTCAATACGAACAGCTAGAGACATGGCAGACTCCAACAAGGCAGGTCTCTCATGAAAAGCAAATGCATCTTCCAATCCCTCCGAAAGACCATGGCAAAATTGACTTTGGAGTGCAGCATCGTTCCAACCAGTATCAGCTGCCCATCTCCGAAATTCAGAACAATATATCTCTGCGGACTGTTTACCCTGGCATAAAAGACACAGTTTAGATTCAGCCAGAGCAATACAATCCGGGTCATCATATATCTGCCCCAGAGCTACAAAAAATTTATCCACCGATTGGAGGGGCCGTGCCCCCACCAGCAGCGAAAGGGCCCAAGACTGAGCGTTATCCCTGAGCAGCGAGATGATGATCCCCACCCTCTGCTCCTCATAACCAGAGGAATGGGGAAGTAGGCGAAAATGGCGTTTGCAAGCCTCTCTAAAGTGAACATAATTCTCACTACCCCCGGAGAACGTATCCGGAAGCAAGATCTTAGGCTCGGAACAAACTCCATGAACGCAAGCAGAACCGGTCACAAGAAACTTTTTTACAGAGATCTGCTACCTCCAGTGAAAGACCTTGCATGCGGTCAATCAAGGCTTAAACCTGATCAATGCTTAAGACGGTTATGGCGGTTTATAATGTCACGGATGATGTTGCAGATAGCTGGAAGTTATGAGTAAACGTCCGACTGGCTTGATCCCAAACTAAGGAGCATATAGGTGACCCCAATAAAACCCTAAGAGCTCTCCCTGACTGCTAAGCACATACAAGGGTCTCAAAGGTAGACATTTGTATGCCTACGTACCTAAGACTTAGTAATACCTGAAAACCCTATAATAGTGAGAGGACACGGCCACCGGTTCCCTGCACTTCATACAGAGGGAGTCAGGGTCACCTAGAATCAAGCCAGCAAGGAAACACAATACTACATGAAAGGACTTATCTAAACAAGCAGCAGCAGAAGCCTCCAGCACTGAACACTTCATCCAGGAAGTACAAACCGGATTCCAAAAAAGTTGGGACACTAAACAAATTGTGGATAAAAACTGAATGCAATGATGTGGAGATGGCAAATGTCAATATTTTATTTGTAATAGAATGTAGATGACAGATCAAACGTTTAATCCGAGTAAATGTATCATTTTAAAGGAGAAATACGTTGATTCAAATTTTCACGGTGTCAACAAATCCCCAAAAAGTTGGGACAAGTAGCAATAAGAGGCTGGAAAAAGTAAATTTGAGCATAACGACGAGCTGGAAGACCAATTAAGGCTCCTTTCACACCTGCATTCAGGTGTCCGCTCGAGAGCTCACAAGCGGCCCTGAACGCAGCCGTCTGGCCCTAATGCATTCTCAGTTGAGGCGGATCCACTGAGAATGCATCTGCCAGCGCTCAGCCTCCGCTCCGCTCAGTGAGCGGACACCTGAACGCTGCAATCAGCGTTCGGGTGCCCGCCTGGCCGTGCGGAGGCGAGCGGATCCGTCCAGACTTATAATGGAAGTCAATGGGGACGGATCCGCTTGAAGATGACACCATATGGCTCAATCTTCAAGCGGATCCGTCCCCCCATTGACTTTCAATGTAAAGTCTGAACGGATCCGCTCAGGCTACTTTCACACTTAGAAATTTTTCTAAGTTATAATGCAGACGGATCCGTTCTGAACGGATGCAAACGTCTGCATTATAGGAGCGGATCCGTCTGATGAAACATCAGACGGACCCACTCCGAACGCTAGTGTGAAAGTAGCCTAACACTAATTAGGTCAATTGGCAACAAGCTTCTCAGAGTGGCAGTGTCTCTCAGAAGCCAAGATGGGTAGAGGATCACCAATTCCCACAATGTTGCGCAGAAAGATAGTGGAGCAATATCAGAAAAGTGTTACCCAGCGAAAAATTGCAAAGACTTTGCATCTATCATCATCATCAACTGTGCATAACATCATCCGAAGATTCAGAGAATCTGGAACAATCTCTGTACGTAAGTGTCAAGGCCGTAAAACCATACTGGATGCCCGTGATCTCCGGGCCCTCAAACGACACTGCACCACAAACAGGAATTCTACTGTAAAGGAAATCACAGAATGGGCTCAGGAATACTTCCAGAAACCATTGTCAGTGAACACAATCCACCGTGCCATCCGCCGTTGCCAGCTGAAACTCTACAGTGCAAAGAAGAAGCCATTTCTAAGCAAGATCCACAAGCTCAGGCGTTTTCACTGGGCCAGGGATCATTTAAAATGGAGTGTGGCAAAATGGAAGACTGTTCTGTGGTCGGACGAGTCACGATTCGAAGTTCTTTTTGGAAATCTGGGATGCCATGTCATCCGGACCAAAGAGGACAAGGACAACCCAAGTTGTTATCAACGCTCAGTTCAGAAACCTGCATCTCTGATGGTATGGGGTTGCATGAGTGCGTGTGGCATGGGCAGCTTGCATGTCTGGAAAGGCACCATCAATGCAGAAAAATATATTCAGGTTCTAGAACAACATATGCTCCCATCCAGACATCATCTCTTTCAGGGAAAACCCAGCATTTTTCAACAAGATAATGCCAGATCACATTCTGCATCAATCACAACATCATGGCTGCGTAGGAGAAGGATCCGGGTACTGAAATGGCCAGTCTGCAGTCCAGATCTTTCACCTATAGAGAACATTTGGCGCATCATAAAGAGGAAGGTGCAACAAAGAAGGCCCAAGACGATTAAACAGTTAGAGGCCTGTATTAGACAAGAATAGGAGAGCATTCCTATTTCTAAACTTGAGAAACTGGTCTCCTCAGTCCCCAGACGTCTGTTGAGTGTTGTAAGAAGAAGGGGAGATGCCACACAGTGGTGAAAATGGCCTTGTCCTAACTTTTTGGGGATATGTTGACACCATGAAATTCTGATTCAACATATTTTTCCCTTAAAATGGTACATTTTCTCAGTTTAAACTTTTGTTCCGTGATTTATGTTCTATTCTGAATAAAATATTAGAAGTTGACACCTCCACATCATTGCATTCAGTTTTTATTCACGATTTGTATAGTGTCCCAACTTTTTTGGAATCTGGTTTGTAGTATAAACCGCAAAGTGAGGCAGTATGGGAGGGAATATAAGGGAAGAGGATTAGTATAAATAGCTGACACCTGGGAGAAGGAAAGGAGATCAGAAAGTGAAACCAAAACAAAGAACATCATGCAAGAGGTAGAGAAGGAAGTCTGTCTGACCTTCTCACAGAACTGGCGGTGACACTATCGCTAGGTGTAATACAGCCCTTACTCTTATCCTCAAGTCTTTGAGTGTCCTGTATCTGTAACATCCCAGAGTATGTTACCAAACTCTTTCTCCCCGCTACAACATGTTAGGTGTATGTAAAAAGTCATCTTATATAATTATTCTGTTATTAACGTCATTTTATGTATTTCTAGGCCTGTTTCATATATTATGCTGTCATTTCCATGTACACCAGCAGGTGGCAGCAATGTGTTTAGAGACAGTTTAGTATTGCTAGACTGGAAAAGTTCATTCCAGTTAGCTCCACCCTCTTTGAGGAGGTGTGGAATGTTCCCACACCCTGCCTCATGGGGAGGAAAGGAAGTTACAGTTAGTGTACCAGCCACCCCTGCCTGGGGCAGGCTGTGTTAGTAGGAGCTCTCAGTTACACGGATCCCAACCTAGGATCCTGCCTCAGCTGAGGCCAAGGATCCATCCTCCCAGCCTGAGTCATCTACCTCAGCTGGTGACAACCAAGCAACACCTCCAGAACTACAGCTGAAGTCCTGTGAGTACTTATCTAGAGTCCAGGAGAAGACAAATTCCTCCTCAGCTAGTCAGGCCCATTACTAAGCAGAAGACAGACAGAGCAGAAGATAGATACCTGCCAGATTCACTAGGCATATGACAAGAAGCAGATTATATATAGATTCCTGCCCCATATTGCCAATACCTGCTGGGACCTAAAGACTACTGCTGTAACTCGTATGGATTTCTGTTGCCATCCAGTAAAGACAAGTTGCATTATACTTCAAGTCTGGATCTCATTCATTCCTCCATTTGTCCTATTAACAACACTCAATTTATTGCAAGTGAGCCAGGATCCAGGAGTCCAGCCGTACCAAGGTAGGAGACACCGTTGACACTACCATATCTGCTATACAGAGACATCATCCCCCTCTGGCATTCCTCACTTGGTACGTGAGCTATAACATCTTAAAGGGCCCTGCTACAGTACCTGCGCAAGCTGCAATTGGCGTCACAAACAAACTATAGACTTATATACATATATCCTGATGCACTGCACCAGTACCAGTGTCCTGCTCATTGCATATCTCTTACAAATGCTGATAGGGAGTTAACAAGAGGCACACAATCATAATGTAACGGGGTGCCGAAGGCGCAATCGGTCTCCCATCAGCCCCAGAACCCTTTTCTGGAGACCGGAAGAAGTTTCTCTCTTTTAAGGAGAGTCGCAGACTTTACTTCCGTTTGCACCCCGTGTCCTCTGGCCCCGAGAGTCAACGTGTGGGCATTATCATTTCCCGACTACAGGGTGATCCCCAGGACTGGGCGTTCTCTTTACCTGCTGGTGCCAGTTGTTTGACTTCTGTGGAGGGGTTCCCCTGGGTACCCTCTATGATGAACCAGACAGGGCTCTGGTAGCCGAGACGGCTTTAAAGGCACTGGTTCAGTGCAATCTACCTGCAGAGGAATATTGCACCCAATTCAGAAGGTGGTGTGTCCCCTCTGGATGGAACGAACCAGCCCTGAAGAGTCAGGTCAGGTCTGTCTGATAATTTAAAGGATCTTCTCGTCAGAGACCTTAGAGGAGAAGATGACCCTTGTTGTCCGACTTGAGAGACGACAGGAATGACAGTTCTCTTCCCAGATGGTGGTCCAGCCAGAGGCCTATCCCAGAGACAACGCTGAGGTCTCCACCGAGAAACCCATGCAGGTTGGCATGACCCGAGGGAATCTTCGCCGCAGACGTGGAGAATGCTTTTACTGTGGAGATCCTGACCATTGGATCAACCAGTGTCCTAAGAAGGTCCTCTCTGTCAAGTCTCCTAAGGCAAGGCAACCTAAAGACCAGGTACACCCTGATTTTTCTAAATGTAAGCTTTTGGTACCCATTACGATTTCTCTGGGGGTAGATAAATGGCCGGGTAAGGCCTTTATTGATTCTGGCTCAGCAGCCAGCTTTATTGACTCTGAGTACGCTGTAAGATTGGGTATTCCAATGTTTGCTTTACCAACTCCTTTCCATGCCATGGGTATTGGTGCTACTCCTCGTTTTATTGGACCATATAAGATCATGGAGGTGATTAACCCGGTATCATTTAGGTTGGAGCTGCCCGAGTCATTCCACATTCATAATGTGTTCCATAAACCTCTACTTAAAAAATATTTTGAACCAGCAGTACCATCGAAAGTCTCGCCTCTGCCGGTTCTTGTTAAAGGGCTTCTGTCAGCCCACTAAACCTTTTTTTTTTTTTTGGGTTTACTAATAATCCCTATATTGCGAGCTCCCTATACGTAAGTTAAATAATCATTTTGGTTCAGTAGAATTTTATAAAAAGCTATTTTTAAAATATGTAAATGACCTTGCTACCAGCAAGTAGGGCGGCTACTTGCTGGTAGCAGCCGCATCCTCCGATCCTAATGACGCCCCCTCCGCATTGTGATTGACAGGGCCAGGGAACGGAATTGTTCTCTGCTGGCCCTGCCTGTTTGCATTCAAAATCCGGTGCCTGCGCCGCGGCCGTACCTATCTTCAATGTGCGCAGGCGCACTGAGAGGCGGCCGCTCGCTCGGCGCTCCATCCTCAATGCACCTGCGCCGATGACGTCACATCTACACCCGACGCAGGCGCATTGAGGATGGAGCGAGCGGCCGCCTCTCAGTGCGCCTGCGCACATTGAAGATAGTAGAACAGGCAAGGCCAGCAGAGAACGATTCCGTTCCCTGGCCCTGTCAATCACAATGCGGAGGGGGCGTCATTAGGATCGGAGGATGCGGCTGCTACCAGCAAGTAGCCGCCCTACTTGCTGGTAGCAAGGTAATTTACATATTTTAAAAATAGCTTTTTATAAAATTCTACTGAACCAAAATGATTATTTAACTTATGTATAGGGAGCTTGCAGTATAGGGATTATTAGTAAACAAAAAAAAAAAAAACGGTTTAGTGGGCTGACAGAAGCCCTTTAATGATGCTGTCAAGTATGTGGTGTCTAAAATAGTTGGTGTCAGGAAGGTGCGCAATTCCTTGCAGTACCTGATTCACTGGAAGGGGTATGGACCTGAAGAGAGATCTTGGGTACCTGCCAGGGAGGTTCCTGCTCCTAGACTTGTTTGAAAATTTCATTTAGAACACCCTGAAAGGCCATCGCCTGAAGTCTTGGTCCGGTGGCCCCTCGTAAAAGGGGGGGTACTGTAACGGGGTGCCGAAGGCGCACTCGGTCTCCCATCAGTCGCAGACCTGCTGCTTAGCTTCGGGAGCGAGGATCTGTGTTTGACCTCGTTCCCAGGGCAGCTTTGCTAGCTGGGAGGCTCCCTGCTCCTAGGTCTGCCTTGAGCGCCGAGCTGATCACTCGGTGCTCAACTGGTCGGTCTGTCGGTCATGTGACGCTGGCCACGTCACATGACCCTCACTCCCCACTATAAATACAGGCAGCCTGCTGGCCACAGGTTGCCTGTTAATTTAAGTTCCTGGCGTTTGTTGGATAACTGTATACTTACCTGATCCTGTTCCCTGACAATCCTTTGCTTGCTCCTCTTGTACTGCACATTCTCCTGGTATTTTGACCCCGGCCTCCACCTGACTATTCTTTGCGGACTCCTTTGGTACTTCTCGACTCTCCTGGTATTTTTGACCCCGGCTTCCACCTGACTATTCTTTGCGGACTCCTTTGGTACTTCTCGACTCTCCTGGTATTTATGACCCCGGCTTCTCCTGACCATTCTTTGCTTATCACTCTGTACTGAGTTGTCCTCTTGGTTTTGACCCGGTCCGTTCACTATCCGTTATTTGTCTTGTCTGTCCTTCCCGCACGTATCCTAAGTTAGGGACTTCTCGACTCTCCTGGTATTTTTGACCCCGGCTTCCAGTTGTCCCCTGTCATCAGGACTCGTGAGGCAAGTAGGCAGGGCCAGGAGTGAGGGTGGAGCGCAGTGGTCACTATCCTCCCCCCTGTGTGTGTACGTGACCGTTACACATAAAATACTAAAATAACAGGTTGACCTAGATTCAGTATGTGGAAGGGAGGCCAACAGATATTCTTGGATAACAGACATGGGGTGTTGATAAGGAAAAGGGTTGATAGTTTGCAGGGATAAAAGGCTGATGCATTGGGCATATGGGGAGAGCTGGAAGGAACCTGGAGATGTAAACTGAAGAGGCGAAAGGAGAGACCTAAAAAAGCCTAGGTGTGGTAATTATGTGCTGTAACTGTTTCCCTGTTTTTTTATTTTTGCATTTTCGTTTTTCACTCCCTTCCTTTCCAGGGCCATAACTTTTTTATTTTTTTTATTCATGTAGCCGTATAAGGGTTTGTTTTTTACAGAACAAGTGTACTTTCTAATGGCACCATTTAATATTGCATATGATGTAGTGGAGAGCTGGAAAAAATTCCAAATTAAATTGGGTTTTCGTTTTTACGGTGTTCCCTATGCTTTAAAACGGAACGATAGTTTTTCTTGTGTTTTGATACTGTTTTTCTTTTGTTTATGCATTTTTATTTGGGGGAAAAGGGGAGTGAATTTAATTTTTAATCTCTCCTAGACCCCAATCCATTACTACTGGAGTCTATGAGGATTACATTATGTTCCTACGTCTCCTATGGCCTTTATGTGCGGCACTCACCATCCAGCTCCTCTGATTCCCGCTTCTGCTAGCACTTCTGGGTTTTTGCTCTCCAAGATACCATGGCATCTGTGGGGTTAAATGTATGCAATTGACATCATTGATCATGATAATAATGACATCTGCCAGCTTTAAAGGATAACTGTCATATTTTCATTAAAAAAAAACTATGCAGCAGCATTATGCATAAAGCAATCTTTAGTTTCTTCACTTACCACTGTTTTCCTTCAGTTTTCCCTTTAGTTATGGCTGTTTTGAATCCCTGCCAGTTCTCTGAGGCCAAAACTGCATTCCCTCAGGTCACATACAAACCTGCTGTAGCCAGCATCTTCCTGCCAGCCAATCAGATTGGATTACTGAGAGACACAACTCCTCACTCTGAAGCCTAATGCAGGCATGCAGTGTGAAGGGCCTCCCCTCTGTCTTCCTAGCCGAATACAGATGAGCCAATAGCAATAGTCTTTTAAGGGAGCAGTGGAAAGGGACAGAAGACATTAATGAAAGCTGTTATTATGAGGCAATTGTACAGTGCTGGGGGAGGGTTAATGAGTTGTATGCTGTATAAGTTTATACTGTCATCTAGGTAGTTACGCAATTGTAATCATTCTCTTTGATAAGTCTCTCTGTATATAATATTTTTTTTCTTTCTTGTTCAATTATATCTCCATATACTTGTCAATAATAATAACTGTATTTAAGTGTTCTTACATGGCAAGACCACTTACTGTTATCTCACATATATATTCTTATTATTATAGCCAAATTTACCACCCTAACTCCTCCCACAATTTTTACACTACATAGACAGTAATATACCGAAATGTGCAGATTGTTCCCGATTGGTGGAATGTTTCGCCAAATGGTTCACAAAATATCAGAGTTTTTGTGGCGAAATTTGTCCCATAGGAATGAATGGCAGAATGTTCAAAACTAGAGTGGGAGCATCAAAAGTTAGAGTGTGAGCTGAAAAATCAGGACATGATTTCTAAACTGCCACCACTCCCTCATTTTCAAGCCCTTCTACACAAATCTTATATAAAAATGTTCAGCTATCCCTGCTGCCACTCAAAATGTCGGTCTGGGTCTTGTGATTCTCACAATATAAAGCTCTTCACTGTAGGATTTATAATTTTAAACTACAACCGTTTGAAGATGGCAACCACCAGTGAAGTGAGCAAGTTGGAGAAGTTTGTTTTTAACCGCTCTTCTCTGCCCTTGCTGTAGAGTGAGTTGCCATAGGAACCCAGGTGTGTGAGCAGCCAGCAGAGTGACAAAAGCTAGAGTGTAAGCTGAAAAATCAGGACATGATTTCTAAACTGCCACCACTCTCTCATTTTAAAGCCCTTCTACACAAATGTTATATCAAAACGTTCAGCTATCCCTGCTGCCACTAAAAATGCTAAGCCATAGTCCTGATAGTTTTCAAAATATGACCATTTGTTTGCAACTCACGCCACCCATTGACATTCATTGAAATTGCACTATAGCCACCTCAAATTTGAAGGGCAATTTCTAAACTGCAACCGTGCCTTCATTTTGAATATTTTAGAGACATACTATGCATCGGGGTCTTGTGATTCTCACAATATAAAGCTTTTCGCTGTAGGATTTATAGTTTTTAAAACTACAATCATTTGAAGATGGCAACTGCCAGTGAAGTGAGCAATTTGTAGCAGTTTGTTTTTAACCGCTCTTCTCTGCCCTATTTGAAATTCTAATTTTGAATTTGTGACAGTGTGGCCGGCTTCTGGTTAAAGTTTTGGAAATAAGTTTTATACATTAGAGAGTATTTGAGGTGTTTCAACTAGCTACATTTATGAAAAGAAATTAGAGCTGTGTGAATATCATCATGCCATCTAAAGCTGCAAAGATACGCTGGACTAAACTGGAACTTTCAGACCCACGCTTTCGGCATCCGGAGCCCCACAGCAGCATAGTAGAAATGGAGGTTTGTGACATTCGGGATTCTGAATCCCCACAGCAGCATAGTGGAAATGGAGGTTTGTGACAGTGAATGTGCCCAGGAGGTACATGGTGAACCTGTGGTGTCATTCCCATGTTCAACTCAGTGTCAAGTTCAAGAGCATAGTAACAGTGTGATGGGCACTTCTGAAAACCATGGCATGCAAGAACCATGTGTACCAAGTGAGATATCTGTGCAGCCATCATTTCACCAGGGTCATCATGGCTATGGAAGGTTAAGAAACAAACAGTGTACATGCATGGCTCTGACATTTTTGGCATATCACAGTGAGCTTGATGATGTGAGGAAGGATGATCTTGATCAAATACTGAAGAAGGGCAACAACTTGTATGGCACAACAATAAAACCGCTAAAATGAAGAAATGTCAATCAGCACCAACACTTGACAATGGAAGAAGTGCCCCTCAGAGTCAACACTGACAAATATGAGTATAACGTTGTTAAATCTCCAGTGTTATCGGGATGTGTGAGAGCCATGGTAGACAGTGACAACCAAAGTTGGCTTGTTGACCTCTCCACAAGACTTCAGTGCCTCAATGCAGATGTTACACATGCATTTTTTATAGTAGTGCCATATTTCATTGCATTGTTCAGAGGCAAGTCTGGGAGATATGGACTGTTTGATTCTCATAGTCGAAATAAGGATGGACTTCCTGCCACTGGAAAAAGAAAAGCTGTTATGATTACTTTTACACATTTGAGTGATATGGGGGCAAGGATTTATAAGTTGTATGAATTGCTCCTTACAGACACCAGAGGCCCTATTGATGGACTGCAGTATGACTTCATGCCAGTCTAATTTTATCGTGCAAGACGTCTGTCAGATGGTTTGCTGTCCCCACCGATGCAATCTGACAAACCACATAATGGAAAGCATGTGGAGAACAAAGTTACAAAGATAACCAAAGATGCAACACACACTGGATTCACAGCCAGCAAGCATTCGCCATGGTCACTTGATGCAAAATCCTCACAGTGCATTTTCCAAATTAAATGCACAGCGATAACAAAAACTGAAGACAAGACACAGAAATGAAAGAAGTCGTGGTTTCAAGGCTACAAAGATGTTTGTCACCAATAAGAAGAGGACATACATCACCAGCCGATACAGAGCAAATGTCGATTTCAACTTGAAGCAGAAGCAATACATCACCAGAAAATATGCAACAAATACATGTTTCAAGTTAAAGCAGAAGCAATACACAACCAGCAAATATGCGACAAATGCCAATTTTAACTTGAAGAAGAAGCAATACATCACCAGAAAATATCATAATGATCCTGTTTTTAGAAAACGTCACTTGCAAAAGTGCATGAGTTATATGAAAATGAAGCATCACGCTCAAGCAGATTTTCGCATAACACATAAGATGCAATGTGCCTTCAAAATAAGAATGAAATACAGACGATAGACTCGTGTCATGCGGGAATGCAGTCAACCAGTGGACAGCAGCCTAATGCAGACAGCTATATCCACTTTCCATGAATGCATTAAAGCTGGGCCAACTTTTGTTTACACGATGTGTCATCCCACCCTTTTCCCTAACCAAGTGAAACATTGCAATTACAAGAATAATCTACATATTGTTGCTGCCTGTTTGACAGGGAAATATGTCCATGTGTGCAGCAATCACTGTCAAGGCCCTGAACAATGCTGCATACCAGATGAAAGGACCAAAGAATGGATTTGTCACAACTGTGATTCACATTTAAAAGCAGGACACAAATCATCCATTGCTGTGGCTAACAACATGGAGCTGGTGACCATTCCCCCAGAGCTCTGCGATTTGAATGTGCTGGAAAGACAACTTTTGGCCAAAATACTGCCATTTGCCAAGATCATCACACTTTCCAAATTTCAACAGGCAGTGGATACAGTCTATACACTGCCCTGTAGTGTATGTGCCATCCAAGGTGGAAACCACGGTCAATACTCTACCAAGATCGCACAACACATCCCAGTTACACAGAGTGAAGCTGAAAAGATGTCTGACTTACAAAGGCCACCAGCTGTTTCACAATGTCAACATGAGAAATGTAGTAGGTCTGTCAAAACTCATTGACACACACCCGACTACAGTGACATTTCAATCAGAGTGGATGAGACAATCGCTGATGATGATGATAATGATGATGAGATGGAACTTGACAGTTGTGATGAAACTGAAATGATGGAGATACTTGAACGCATCGAAAATTGTGATTCATCAGAGGTACAGTCTGCAGGTTTACCGGCTGCTTCTGAGCAACAGGAAGGCCATGACCAACAACCTCCCAATGCAGAGGATGAGAAGGATGCACTAAGACCTGGAATTGGCCTAGACAGTTGTTTGCAGCCATCGGACCTTGGAGAGGAAGCACTGTCACATGGTGATGGAATATTCAGCATTGCACCTGCACAAGGAAACACACCTGTCAGCTTCTTTAAAGTTCCTAGGCTTGAGGTAATGGATTTTCCTGTTCAGTTCCCTACTGGACAGAATACATTGGACCAGGCAAGACAAGTCAAACTGTCCCCGAGCATGTATTTCCATGCAAGGCTTTTTTGTGTTGATACTCGTTTTGCAGGAGACACAAGCCACCTCTTCTTTGCTCAGTTTGTCACAGAGACACAGATGGCCAAAAGCAGCATATCCATCCAGTTAAGACAAGGAAAATCCAATACCAGGGATGGACAGAAAATATCCAACAAGTTGCTACAGGACAAGAGTGAGGTTGAGAGGTTTGTGCGAAACCAAAATGCCACAAGGTTCATGCAACCACTGAGAGGGATTCCAGCTTACTGAGATAAAAATCTGAAGAATTTGCTAGCCACTATCAGACAATTGGGTAAGCCAACTTTTTTTCTTACCTTCTCTGCTGCAGACGTCAGATGGCTAGAGGTAATAACGGCAATAAAGGAAGGCGCAACAAGGTCAAAAGGTGGATTTTGCAGAGCTAGACTGGGCTGAAAAGTGTGACATTCTTCGAGGCAACCCAGTGACCACCATGCGCATGTTTGGCAAAAGGGTTGATGCTCTGATGCGAGAGCTGCTGTTGGGTCTTGCACAGCCAATCCGTGAAGGTATTAATTACTTTTACCAGGTTCAATTTCAGGCGAGGGAGCCCTCATATACATTGTCTCTCGGTTAGCAGGAGCTACTATATTTGGACAAGACAGTGATGACAAGGTGTGTGCCTTTATAGATCATAACATCTCATGCCAGCTACCCGATGAAGCCAAACAGACCTTACTTCACAGATTTGTAACAGAACTTCAAATGCACAGCAGATCTCATTCACAATCGTGCAAGTAAGGATTTCCAAAGCCACCTGTTAGAAAAACGAGGATGACTTACCCGATACCAGAAGAACAATGAGATTGTGCAAAAAAAAACCACAAGCAGTCAAAAACATACTGAAACCAGTCTGGGATTTGCTTAATAACCCAAAAGTGCAGCTTGAAGACATGTCACAGCTACTGGCACAGAGTGATTCTAATGAAGCATGATGTCAAGGACTGCTGGGTGAACAACTACAATACACATTTGCCGACAGCCTGGAACGCCAACATGGACATCCAGTACATTCTTGATGAGTATGGTTGCATCATGTACATGTTGTCCTACATATCCAAGCCCGAACACGAGCTGAGTGACTATCTCAAAACAATAGTCAAAGAAATGAGCCCAGAAACAGAATGAGAAGAAATGAAAGAAGTTCTTGAGGCTTATTCAAAACACAGAAAGATCAGCACCCAGGAGTCTGTGGCCCTTACGTGCAGCCTGAAAATGAAGTCTTGCTCACGCGAGGTTGTTTTTCTGCCAACTGGTGACAACACACTGAAAATGAGTCTCCAGCTCAGTGCGTTGCAGAACAAACCAGCTAATTCTCTTAATGTGTGGATGACGAGTTTTGTCGACAAATACAGAGCCAGACCCGAAACACCAGAGTTTGAGTCCATGTGTCTGGCAGACTTTGCATCCCATTACAGGGTTATCTATGGCAAGCAAAAGGAAGACGGCAAGCGTGCCAGCCTATTAAATTAAATAGGAATGATTTAAAAACGCACGAGAGGGGAGCCTGCAATCATCAGGTACGCACGCTTCTCAGAGAAGAAGAACCCAAGAACTACTACTTAAACTGTACCTCCCTCACCGTTCAGAGTCATCACTGAAAACTGTAAGGTTCCCAACACACCAGAATTTTTACAAAGGCGCCTGTGTGAGCTTACCAGGAGGAGAAGCAATCCGAGCAGTGTCTGCAATCATTACCAGCAACCAAAAGAAGTTCGAACAACCCAACAAAATCGTGGAACAAGTCTTGGATGACTTTGTAAAAAATTGCCCTGTTTAAAATTCTTGGAACACCTTTGCCCCAGAAGCTGAGTTGGATAGGTTGGAATGATTAGAGGAGCGCAAAGAAGGTGAGCCACTTCATGAGAATGAACAAGATGATGTTCCGGAGTATACACGTCACAAACAGGTGGAATTGCGCTTACTGTGAATTCCCCACAAATGTGCCCTGATTTCCTTTGGAAAATTTACAGAAACCTTAACCGGACACAAGCTCAGGCGTTCTACTCAGTTTGTGACTGGTGCACTAACCGTGTGCAGTGGCCTAAATCCTGACCCATTCTATTACTTTGTCACTGGTGGCCCAGGGACAGGCAAATCACACCTGATAAAGTGCATCTAGCATCTATGCTGAGGCGACAAAGATATTCTGTAAACTTACCAGACTATGTGAGGAAGCAGACAGTTCCATGCCCAGCGTTTTACTAACTGCATTTACAGGAACAGCAGCTTTCAACATTTCAGGCAACACTTTGCATTCTCTGCTGAAGTTGCCAAGAAGCTTGAAGCCACCCTACCAAGGACTTGGAAATCTCATAGATGAAGTGAGGGCACAGCTGTCAAATATGGAGATCATTGTTATTGACGAGGTGTCAATGATTTCAAAGCCCCTGTTTGCCTACATCAACTGGAGTTTACAACAAACCAAAGGCAGTAAGAAACCTTTTGGTGGTATGTCAGTACTAGCAGTAGGAGACTTTTACCAGGTCCCCCCACTGGGAAAAAGTAAGCCACTCTGCGTGTTTGAGGAAAATACCAATGACGTCTGGAAAGACTACTTTCAGATGATCACGCTGACAGAGATCAGAAGCATGACATTTCATTTGCTGAGCTTTTGAATACAATCAGAGTGAAGCAGAAGACTGGCACCTTAAGCAATGATTACAAAGCTCTGCTTGCTCAGGCTTTGACAGATCCCACCCACTGCCCTAATGACATGCTAAACATCTTTGCCACGACAAAGAGGTTCACAAACATAATGCCACAACTGTGTCTGTTCTCCATTCAAGCATCACCAACATAGATGCCGACGATTACAGAAAAGACCCTAAAACAGGAGTGATGAAGAGGCAACACAAACCTTTTAAAGGACACAAAAACAATCTGATTGACACACTGCAAGCAGCTGAAGGTGCCCGTATAATGATCACAAGAAATATTGATGTTGAAGACGGGCTTGTTAACGGGAAATTTGGCAAGATTGAAAGAATGCATCATCCAGACTGAAAATGGTGCTACTACGGTAAACAAGCTTGGGCTTGTGCTGGACAATCCAAATGCAGGACAGAGATACCGTAACAAGTCGTCTGGTGATGCTGACAACTTGGTGTACATAGAAAGAGTAGAGGAAAACCTGAGACAGAAAGGAGTTGTTCGCAGGCAGTTCCCCCTGAAGTTGGCTTTTGCATGTAACGGGTCTTCCAACCGGGAATGGCTTATGTTGCTCTGAGTAGAACGACTACACTGCAAGGACTGCACATAACCAACTTTGATGAGAAGATATTTGCTGATCATAGCCTCCCTGGACTCAATGAAGAATGCATCCCTGGAAAGTGTTATGCCCCTCTTAAAGTTTCAACAGACAAACAGCAAGCATTAACAATTATCTATCACAACACGGAAGGATTACCAGCTCACATTGAATATATCAAATCTCACCATGAGTTGATACTTGGAGATGTTTTATGTTTCACTGAAACTCATCTCTCAGGCTCTTTTGTTGCTAAAAGTCTCCAGCTGGAGGGCTACAACCTGTTCAAACGCAACAGACACCTCTCGTACATGAACCTTCCTGACATTGCAAGTAAAAATGGCAGAGGTGTTGCCTACTATGTCAGTAACCATTTCAAGGCCTTTGAAAAGCAGTATCATCACAATGTGACTGACTTGGAGTTCTTAGTTGTCAAACTGGAGTCCCCTGTATAAGCTTTGATCGCCATGTTTTTACAAGCCACCGGATTACAGTATTGGCCAATTCCTTACCAACCTGCTGGGCCTCTTGGAATCTTTGGAAAGAATGGATTGCCAACCTATAATACTCTGTGAAGATTTCAATGAAGATTTTCTGTCCAGAGCAAAGAAGCTAATATCTGACCTTCTTCACTCAAGAGGATATACGCAACTAGTCTGGGCAGCCACCACAGAATAAAACACACTGTTGGATCATATTTACATCTCCAGGATGCAGCACTGTCTCCAGTCAGGAGTACTGCACAGTTATTTCAGCTATCATGATTTTGTGTATTATGTTTTGAGCAGTGGTTGTGAATACGCTTAGAGCCTGTATAAACGGGGCATGAGCGTTGCTAGGAAACAGTGGTTGTGAACACTGATTATCAAACAGATAGTACACCTTCACCTCCATTGATCAATCAATTGGTTAGTGTAATGTTTACTATCTTTACTCACTCCAAACACTCCACACGGTTACTCTGCCCACTCCATAAAGTTACTCTGCCCAGTCCAACCTTTCCACAGTTACTCCAGCCACTTCAACCAGACAACAGTTACTCAAGCCACTCCACCCAGTTACTCGGCCCACTCCAGTTGTAGACTACTGGTGGAGGCAAGAACACCTCACACAATTTCCCCAGAAATTTTTGCTTTTCTAGTTACTGTAAATTTTCCACATCACACAATATACCTCGTTTATTTGCTCACTGTTGTATGTAATTTATTGCATCTTCAAATCAGACCCAGTAAGAGGGTAGATTATACAGAGTGGCCCACGAAAAGTAGCCCGTCTCCAATATCTCCAAATCAAACTGCCTAACAGTAAGGCCCCTTGCAGACAAGCGTTCGGATGCGTTGCAAATGCGTTTAGTGAAAAATGCAAATTTTGCAAAGTCAGTTTTGTCTGCGATCGCGTTCAGTTTTTATCGAGCGGGTGCAATGCGATTTAATGCGTTTTGCACACGAGTGATAAAAAACTGAAGGTATACAAACAACATCTCTTAGGACCTTCAACATGCTTTTGTGTTTGCCAGAAAAATCTGGAGAAAGCAGCAGTAAGTGCAAAAACCCACTGTGATCTGAAGACTACTCAAAAGGAGTACCAGATTTCCGATCAGGTTTATCTCTATAACTTTGCCCGGTTTCGGGTGAAGGAAAGGAAATTCCTGCCTTCTTGTAAGGGACTCTATGTTGTCATTGAAAAATTCTCACCTGTGGTCTACAAGATCAAAATTCCTAAGGGGGGTGAATTTATAGAGAAGTGGGTGCATATTAATCAGTTACGTGTTTGTCATCCTAGGTCACAACTTCGCCAAATGGAAGGATTACCGGATGATGAGGAGTAAAGAGATATCAAGGTTCCAGCTAAAGACAGAAACCCAGGATTCATCTTTTATTTATTTATTTTTTTGTTTATTTATTTTGTTACTGTATGAAACAACAATAATAGGGCTTCAGACCCTGATAGAAAGCAAAGTGCTTATAACAGTACATAAAATACTCATATGAATCAGAGGGGTACACAGACCCCGACAGTATCAAATAAAGTAGAACAAAAACACAGAACATTGGGATGTAACCAAAGCCATCATAAGGCCAACCACCATTGAGAATTATGCATTATAGTAACCAAAATGAAAACGGAGCAAGTCATAAGCAGTACTTAACCCCTTAAGGACTCAGCCCTATTTTACCTTAAGGACTTGGCCATTTCTTGCAAATATTTAAGTGCTGATAACTTTAAAACGCTTTTACTTACCCAGGCTGTTCTGAGATTGTTTTTTCGTCACATATTGTACTTCATGACACTGCTAAAATTGGGTCAAAAAAATTTCAAAGTTTCAGTGTTCTCTACTTCTGTAATACTTAGTAATACCCCCCAAACTTGTGATGACTTTACATTCCTCATATGTCTACTTCATGTTTGTATCATTTTGGGAATGATATTTTATTTTTGGGGGATGTTACATAGCTTAGAAGTTTAGAAGCAAATTTAGAAATTTTTCTGAAATTTTCCAAATCCCACTTTTTATGAACTAGTTCAGGTCTAAAGTCACTTTGTGAGGCTTATGTAATAGAAACTGTAATGGATCTCCTGGCACCCCGACCGGGTACCTCCATCGATCAATGCTTCTAGTGCTTTCCGAGGACTCCAAGCACTCTACTTGGCACTGTAAGCGCTGCAGACCCCACGAACCGCTGATGCTTGGCTGAGGTCTCACCGTCTCCTACCCACCCTGGACCTACGACAAGGCTCCAGTGGGTGAACCTCTCCTAAATCCAGAGAGCAGGAACAGCTCTTACAAGAGCTAGTAGTTATGCACGGGGAGTATAGCAAATCTTCAGCGTATAGCAATCCCCCAGTGTCAATCAGTTACCCAAACACCAGCCTCAACTTGGTAAAGGGTAAAAACAGGAACTCTTGATTTGAACACACAAGCATTGATTTATACACATCTTCCAACAGGGTTACCACCCACAGGGTTTTGTAAAAACAGCCAATAACCACGTACAATACACTCAGACACTCCCACACAAAATCTTCCCCTCTGCCTCTGATACAATTACCTTACACTGGGTTGATGTAATCATCACAGGCAGGCGAATACACAATGCCTTCTGTCCTGGAGACAACCGAGACGTTATTCAATTATCTCTCAGGACAAAGGGACATCGCCAATACACACAGAGAGACAATGGAACAGACCTCACTACTCAACGTATACAATGTCCCACCCTTTACAATACACATAGACATTTAACGTTTTACACAGTCTTTTGTCCTGGAGACAATTGAGAAGTGATCCACTTATCTCCCAAGGACAGAGGCCAGACTCCATTAGCCACATGGTAGCAATAGCAGGGCAGGAACTCACAAACTGAGTTGAATTTGCCATAGAACAAGTAAAAGTAAGCAGAAACCTCCCTTTCTCCATATAGCTCCCCCTTCGTTCCGTGGGACGGCATACCCACCTAGACCCTAACTGGTTGGCTTGGGGATGTCCGGTGTTAAACATAGTTTTTCCAGTTCTGTTTGCCGAGATAGCCCATCTGCATTGGCATTCTGCTTCCCTGGCCGGTACTGCATTGTAAAATTATAGGGTTGCAGTGCCAAGCTCCATCTAAGCAGTCTGGGGTTATCTCCGGCCACCTTGTTGAGCCAGATGAAGGGGTTATGATTCGTGATAACGGTGAAAGATCGTCCGTATAAATAAGGCTGTAATTTCTTGAGGGCCCGTAATCCAGGGGCAGGAGGCGGGCAAACAGCCCCCTCTAAAACACCGTGGTGAAGTGGCTTTCACCACAGAAACCATCCAAAAATGACCCCATTTTTGAAACTACACCCGTCAAGGTATTCAAAACTGATTTTACAAACTTTGTTAACCCTTTAGGTCTTCCACAAGACTTCATGGCAAATGGACATAAAATGTAAGAATTTAGATTTTTGGGGAAAAAATTTCAATATAATCCATTTTTTCCAGGAAAAAAGCAAGGGTTAACTGCCAAACAAAACTCAATATGGGTTGCCCTGGTTCTGTAGTTTGCAAAAACACCCCATATGTGGTCCTAAACTACTGTTTGGCCAAACGGGAGGACATAGAAAGAGGGGAACGCCATATGGGTTTTGGAAGGCAGATTTTGCAGGACTGGTTTTGTTTATACCATGTCCCATTTCAAGCCCCCCATTGCACCCTTAGAATAGAAATTCCCAAAAAGTTACTCCATCTAAGAAAGTACATCCCTCAATGTATTCAAAACTGGGTTTACAAACTTTGTTAACCCTTTAGGTGTTCCACAAGAGTTAATGGCAGATGGAGAAACAATTTTGGCATTTCAATTTTTGGGAAAATTTTCAATTTTAACCCATTTTTTCCAGTAAAAAAAATAAGTGTTAACTGCCAAACAAAACTCAATATGGGTTGCCCTGATTCCGTAGTTTGCAAAAACATCCCATATGTGGTCCTAAACTACTGTTTGGCCAAACGGGAGGACATAGAAAGAGGGGAACGCCATATGGGCTTTGGAAGGCAGATTTTGCAGGACTGGTTTTGTTTATACCATGTCCCATTTCAAGCCCCCCGTTGCACCCCTAGAATAGAAATTCCAAAAAAGTGACTCCATCTAAGAAAGTACACCCCTCAAGGTATTCAAAACTGGTTTTACAAACTTTGTTAACCCTTTAGGTGTTCCACAAGAGTTAATGGCAGATGGAGAAACAATTTTGGAATTTCTATTTTTTGGAAAATGTTCCATTTTAACCCTTACTTTATTACTGGAAAAAATGAGTTGCCCTGATTTTGTAGTTTGCAGAAACACCCCATATGTGGTCGTAAACTACTATTTGGCTAAACGGCAGGACATAGAAGAAGGAGAATGCCATATGGTTTTTGGAAGGCAGATTTTGCTGGACTGGTTTATTTACACCATGTACCCTTTCAAGCCCCCTGATGCACCCCTAGAGTAGAAACTCCATAAAAGTGACCCCATCTAGGAAACGACGGGATAAGATGGTTGTTGTTTTGGGACTATTTTAGGGTAAATCTGATTTTTGCTCTATATTACACTTTTTGAGGCAAGGTAACAACAAATTTTAATTCTAAAATTGTTTCTACATTCGCTATTTAGTTTTATGGAACACCTAAAGTGTTAACAAAGTTTGTAAAGTAACTTTTGAATATTTGAGGGGTGTAGTTTCTTATATGGGGTCACTTTTTTGGAGTTTATAGTCTAGGCTACATCAGGGGGGGCTTCTAATGGGACATGGTGTAAATAAACCAGTCCATCAAAATCTGCCGTCCAGAAACCATATGGAGTCCCCTTTGTTCTATGCCCTGCCATGTGGCTATATAGCCATTTATGACCACATATGGGGTGTTTCTGCAAACTACAGAATCAGGGCAATAAATATTTAGTTTTGTTTGGCTGTTAACCCTTGCTTTATTACCAATAAAAAAAGGATTCAAATGGAAATTTTGCCAAAAAAATGCCATGTTATAAGGGAAAATAATTACATCTACACAACCTTGAACCCAAACCTGAACTTCAGTGAAGAAGTTCGGGTCTGGGTACCTGTAATGACCGGCAACACGCACAGGGAGGAAAACAGGGAAAGCCCTGCCCAAGGGAGAGGGAAAGGTGGTGACCCCTAACTCACCTTGCAGCTGGCACCTGCCTGCCCTGACGTCCCTAGACGGGTTCCTCACCCGTGCGGCGATCACGTGCCTAAACCCTGGCTTTCCCTGAAATGAGCCCTAGATAATGAACGGGCCGGTGGGATCGCTAGTCCTCACCACTGCACTAAGAGGGAAACACCAGGGAGAGGACAGACAAACACAGACAAACACAAACACCCAGGTGGACGGCAACAATTGTCCACAAAGGTCCAACAGGGATCCGGAGGGTAGCGTTCTAAGGCAACACTCAGAGAACGCAGCAACACAGCTCCAGTGGGTCAGAATAGATGTCCAGGCAGGAAGCTCTATATCTGGCAACCAGAGAAGTGTGAGAGGGGAATATAAGGAGGATTGGGAGTGCTGGACAAGGAACAGCTGAGAGAAGGAGCTACGGATCCCTGAGTGAGACAAAAGGGTTTGTAAAGCAAACCCAGAAAGCTACAATAAGGAAACTTCCCTATCTGACATAGAGCGTGCAGCCAACCGCTGCGACCTCCTGACCCCGGGTACAACGGAGTCAGGCGTGGCTCTTGACACCCTCGTGACAGTACCCCCCTCTCTACAAGGCGCCTCCGGACACTCAGGACCAGGTCTCTCAGGATGAGAGGCATGAAAAATCTGTACTAGCCTGTCGGCGTTTACCTCAGACGCAGGAACCCACATTCTTTCCTCGGGACCGTAACCTCTCCAGTGCACCAGATATTGGAGAGAGCGGCGGACCCGACGAGAATTAACAATTTTGGATATCTGAAATTCCAAACTACCATCCACGACAACAGGAGGGGGTGGCAGCGGTGACGGTTCTAGAGGTGGAACATATTTTTTGAGTAACGACTTATGAAAGACATTATGGATTTTAAAAGTCTGAGGTAACTCCAGGCGAAAAGCCACGGGGTTGATGATGGCTACAATCTTGTAAGGACCAATAAACCTAGGACCCAGTTTCCAAGAGGGAACCTTCAACTTGATATTCCTAGTAGACAACCACACATAGTCATTCACTCCTAGGTCCGGACCTGGCGACCGTCTCTTATCAGCCATGCATTTGTATTTACCTCCCATATTTTTCAATTTTTTTTTTTACTTAAATCTTTTTTATTTCGATTTCGTACAATAAATACATCCATAGCAAAACATTATCCCAACAGTACATAAGAAAAATTATTAACAAATAGTAATTACTATTCATCTTTCATTTCTATTTTTTCTTTTTTTTTTCCTTCCCTTCCCCTTTCTTTCCCTCACCCCATTCCCGACCACCTCCCAACGCCCACCCTCCCGTTTCCCCCCACGTGGAGAGAGAAAAAAAAAAAATAAAAATAAAGTACCCAATTTTTCCAGACCTGGTCGAGATTTGGGAATTTTTTAGTATAATTCTTCGTCCCACTTTCTTCTTTAATTAACTTGTCTATTGTTTTCCTCCACTGTTCCACCGTCGGTGGATCTACCTTTATCCATTTCCTAAGTATCAGGATTCTGGCCTGAAATAATACTTTATTCAAAACCAATCGTATATTTTTATTCAGTTTCAAATGTTCGGTTGCCCCTAAAATACAAATTACTGGGTCATTTGGTACTCGGACCTTCAGTAACAAAAACACAGTTTCCATAATTTCTGTCCAGTATCTATGAAGCTTGGGACACCTCCAGAAACAGTGTATCAAATCAGCTCTCTCCTCCCAACATTTTAAACATTTATCTGTTGGTCTCACTCCCATTCTTTTTAACATCCATGGAGAACGATGTAGTCTATGTATTATAAAAAATTGTGAGATCTTGTGCGAACCCCTATCCGAAATTGTCGCGTAATTTCTAAGGGCATCCCTCCATTTTTCCTCTGTGAAGGAATCTAAGTCTTTCTGCCATTTCTTCACGGCAAGCATTGTAATTATTTTTCTTTTTTCCTCCATCAAGATCTTATATCTCTTTGCAGTTATTCCAGCTCCCTCCCCTGCTGCAACAAACTTGTCCAACATATCTGATGTTTCCCTTCGGTACCTATCCCCCTGTACCACTATCCGCAATGCATTCCTAAGCTGGAAGTATTTAAACAAGTCCCTATGGGGGATCCCAAATTCCGACACCATTATATTGAAGTCCTTCAGCTTATCTCCCTCAAAAATCTGTTCTAGGTATTTCACTCCTTTTTTTTCCCAATCTATATAATCTCTTATTGTTTCCAATTCCTTTAAATTAAGATTTTTCCATATCGGTGTATATTTCAAAAACCCTTTAATCTCCAATAGTTTCTTAATTTCCCCCCATACGTATTCTAACAAATTGAATATCCTATTACTAGTATTTTTTTGCCCAAAAAAACCTGACTCCAACACCTCTAAGTGATTAAATTTTTCTTTCCATCCCCATCTATTTAATTCTTGTCTACCCACCTGGCTATCTAAGCTATCCTTTATATTCCCATATTGTGTTATTAAATAGTAGAAAAATAGATTAGGAAGCGCTAATCCTCCTTCTTTCACTGGGAGCTGAAGGACTTCCTTATTTATCCGAGGGATCGCACCCTTCCACATAAAATCCCCCATTAGTCTATCCAATAATTTAAAAGTATTTTTTGGTATTCTTACTGGGGCATTTTGCAATACGTAAAGTATCTTTGGGAGGAAGACCATTTTTATTAAATTCACCCTGCCCTGCATTGACAGTGGTAATCTTTTCCATATGTGTATTTTAGTTCTTAGTTCTTTTATTAAGGGGAGAATATTTAATTTTTCATATTCTTCTATGTTCCCGGAGATTTGTATGCCGAGATATTTAAAGTTTTCATGCCTTTTTAAAACGTGCACCCGTGTATCTCTCTGTAGTTGCCCCTCTCCTAATAATAACATGTGTGATTTACCCCAATTAATGTTTAAACCGGAAAAAAAAAAAAACGTATCTATTATCTCTGTTATTTTATTAAACTGTTCCCCGGTGTTTTGCAAAAAAAGTAAAATATCATCTGCGTACATCAACAGTTTTTCTTCTCCACCCACATATGTAAAACTTTTAATCTCCCTATCATTTCTTATTATATTTGCCAGGGGTTCAATTGCTATTGCAAATAGCAATGGGGAGAGAGGACATCCCTGCCTTGTGCCGCGTGATAGGGCAAACGAGGGGGATAGGCTCCCATCCACAACCACTCTAGCCCTGGGGTTACAATAGATTAGCTGAATCCACCTTATAAATCCTTCCCCTATACCAAATCTCCTTAATACTGCCCATAGATACTCCCATTCAATGCAATCAAACGCCTTTTGAGCATCCAATGAGAGTATCGCTTTTTCCCCTGCGTCTGATCTATTAGCTTCAATATTAAGGAATAGCCTTCTTATGTTGGAATATATTGTTCTACCCGGTATAAAACCTGTTTGATCTTTATTTATTATTTCTTTAATAACCTTAGAGAGCCTGTCTGCTAGAACTTTTGCCAGAATTTTTGCATCCGTATTCAAGAGGGATATAGGCCTATATGAGCCGGGGTCTGTTTGTTCCTTCCCCTTTTTTAAGATTAGTATAATAATTGCTTCCTTCATAGAGCTCGGTAGATCACCTAATTTTCGAGCCTCATCCAATGTTATTTTTAATTCTGGAACTAGTACCTGTGCAAAGGTTTTGTATATTTCAAAGGGGAGCCCATCTCCACCTGGTGCTTTCTCGGATTTAACCTTGCCCAGAGCTGAATTTATATCTGCCACCGTTATTTCTTTTTCCAGAAATTCTTTTTGGACCTCAGATATCCTATTAAAAGCAATCTTATCTAGATAGGAATCTAACTCTTGTTTTGAGTATTGTACCCTGGACTTATATAGCTCTTGGAAATAGTCCCAAAACACTTTTTTTATATCTTCAGGTGCGGTGAGTAATTTTCCCGTTTTATCTTTAATCGCGCCAATCCATGATTTCCCTTTTTGATTTCTCACTATATTTGCTAATATTTTACCGACCTTTTCACCCTCCGAGGCCAACTTAATCCCCTGAAGGAGCAATTCTTTCCTGCTTTTTTCTAATTGATATAACCTCAACTTTTCTTGTTCTTCCTCCCAAACTCTCTTATTAAGTACAGTAGGATGTCTCATACATACCATTCCAACCTCTTGTAATTTTTTTTCCAATGCCTTCCCATTCTCTCTAGTGTTTTTTTTCCAATAGTTTACTTTTTTGAACAGTAATCCCCTCAAAAATGCCTTAGAGGTGTCCCAGACCACAAGTCTACCGGCAGAGCCATCATTTTCCATAAAAAAAAGTTTCAACTCTTCTATTATACTCTCTTTATCTGAGATTAATAATAGCCAATGGGGGTTAACCTTAAACAACGGCAAAGTATTATTTTTATTCAGGTCCAACTCCATTACCATTGCACTATGGTCCGATAAGGCCATGGGTATATACTTTATCCTAATCTTATTTTGAGATATTAAATTTTTGTTTCCCAAAATCATATCTATTCTCGACCAGGTTTGGTGTGTTTTTGAGTAACAAGAATAATTAATTTCATCCGGGTTCTGCACCCGCCAAACATCTACCCAATTGAATTCATACACTAATTTGCATAACTCTACATTTTGTGCTCCTCCCCTTCCACTAGACATCCTATCCCTGAGTGGATCCATAACCGCGTTATAGTCTCCGACCGCGATCAACATACATTCCTGTTTATTCAACATAAATCTATACAATTGGTACAAAACATCTGATTTATATGGTGGTGGAATATATATATTTGCGAGTACGGTTTTTTTCCCCTCTACGTAGCAGTGTAGAAAGAGGTACCTGCCACAATCGTCGGCCTCACATGCCAGAGCCTCAAATTTAATCTTGTTATGTATCAAAATCGAGACCCCTCTAGAGTAGGTAGTATATACCGAATGATATCCCGCCACCATCCATCTCCTCTCCAACCACCTTACTGATTCTTTATCTAAATGTGTCTCCTGGAGGCAGACGACGGCTGGCAGGAACCTCTTTATCCACTCAAGGATAGCAAACCTTTTAACCCTCTCACGGAGCCCTCTCACATTTAACGAAAGAACCCTAACCATCTATCCAGGAAGGGGAGAAAAAAAAAAAAAAAAAAAAAAAAAAAATTCTCTCCACGCCCCACCCCCCCGAGCCCTCCATACCCTCCCATCCAAATAGTCCCCCCTTCTGCTGGTCGGCAGTCCGGGCGACTCCATATCTTAGCATCTTAGCACCTATCACCACCTCCCCCCCAGCCTCAGAGACCCTCCCCGTCTGCCCATTCGCTAACTTCCTCCGGAGTCTGAAAGAAAACGAACTTGCCATTGTGTTCCACCCTTAATTTTGCTGGAAAAAATAGGCTATACTTTATACCTGCTTCCCTTAGTCTTTTTTTTACCGATATAAACTCTCTTCTTTGTACATTAGTACTATATGAATAATCTGGAAAAAGTTTAATCTTTACCCCCTGTATATAGTATCTTTCCGAGGTTCTAGCATCGGCTAATATTCCATCTCGGTCCTTGGATAGTAGGCATTTCACCAGTATCGGTCTGGGATAGTCTCCTCGTACCCTATTTTTTGTGGGGACCCTATGTGCTCTTTCGATGGAAAACAGGGGAGAAAGAGTACCTTCTCTACTGTTTTCCCTTAACCATCTCTCCGCAAAATCGGTGCAGTTATCTCCCTCCGCTCGCTCTGGAATCCCCACACATCTTATATTTGACCTTCTTGATCTATCTTCCTGGTCTACCAGTTTTTGTTCCATCTTAACGTTTATCTGTTTTAAAGATATCACTTCCTTCTCTAATTTCTGAACAGATTTCTCTAGGGGGGGGATCTTTTTTTCCATCTCTTGCAACCTCTGTCTTACTTTTTCCATCTCCGCTCGTATAACCATGACATCTGTCTGTACTGCCCCAAGCTGGGTTACCAGATTCCCCATTAAATTTTCCATTCGTGAGACAGTACAGAGTATATCCTGCACCATTTTTACATCTGTTTCTGTATATGTCACTGGAGGTCCCCTCTCTGCCTCTCCCCCTTCAACTGACGTTTCATGCGTTAGACCCTGCGGTCTAGAATCCACAGTTTTTTCTTTTTGTGGAGATCTTAGCCCTGGTGAATTCGGGACCAGGTATTTATTTAGGCCTAATTGCTTAGACCCACTTTCCAAACCTACAGCTGATCTACTAGCGGTACTTCCCGCAGGGCCACGCGGTTCCTCCCTTTTCTTGGACGGCATTTCAGTTCTCCACAGTTTTTCTTTTTTCCTCCCTTTTTTCCCCTGTACTAGCCTGTCGGCGTTTACCTCAGACGCAGGAACCCACATTCTTTCCTCGGGACCGTAACCTCTCCAGTGCACCAGATATTGGAGAGAGCGGCGGACCCGACGAGAATTAACAATTTTGGATATCTGAAATTCTAGATTACCATCCACGACAACAGGAGGGGGTGGCAGCGGTGATGGTTCTAGAGGTGGAACATATTTTTTGAGTAACGACTTATGAAAAACATTATGAATTTTAAAAGTCTGAGGTAACTCCAGGCGAAAAGCCACGGGGTTGATGATGGCTACAATTTTGTAAGGGCCAATAAACCTAGGACCCAGTTTCCAAGAGGGAACCTTCAATTTAATATTCCTAGTAGACAACCACACATAGTCATTCACTCCTAGGTCCGGACCTGGCGACCGTCTCTTATCAGCCATGCATTTGTATTTACCTCCCATATTTTTCAAGTTAGCTTGCACCTTCTGCCATACCGATGAAAGAGATGACGAAAAACGTTCTTCTTCGGGAACCCCAGAAGACCCCCCCTCTTTGAAAGTACAGAATTGGGGATGAAAACCATATGCACCAAGAAAAGGTGACTTGCCAGTGGATTCCTGACGGCGATTATTTATGGCAAACTCAGCTAACGGTAAATATGACGACCACAACTCTTGGTTTTCAGACACAAAACATCTTAGATATGTCTCCAGGTTTTGGTTGGTACGCTCAGTCTGTCCATTCGACTGAGGATGGAAAGCTGAGGAAAAGGACAAGTGAACCCCCAAACGGGAACAAAAAGCTTTCCAAAATTTAGAAATAAACTGGGTTCCCCGATCCGAAACAACATCGGAGGGGACCCCGTGAAGCTTCACGATCTCACTGACGAATACCTGAGCAAGAGTTTTAGCATTAGGTAGTGCGGGTAACGCAATAAAGTGTGGCATTTTGCTAAACCTGTCCACTACTACCAAAATCACTGTTTTACCCGCAGACAAAGGTAAGTCAGTGATAAAATCCATAGACAGATGTGTCCATGGTCTATTGGGAATGACGAGTGGTAATAGAGACCCTGCAGGACGTGTATGTGAAACTTTTGCGCGTGCACAGGTAGAACAAGAGGACACAAAATCCATTACATCCTGACGCAACCTTGGCCACCAAAAACGACGAGACAATAGCTCTAAGGTTGCTTTACTACCCGGGTGCCCAGCAAGTGCCGAATTATGATGTTCCTTTAATAATTCGAGACGTAGGTTCAACGGTACAAACAATTTCTCTGAGGGGCAAGAGACCGGGGCGCCCCCCTGGGCCTCTAACACCTTCCCCTCCAAAGCAGAGTGTACCGCAGAAACAACCACTCCTCTTTGTAGAATGGGTACCGGATCACTCACATTACCCCCTCCAGGGAAACAACGAGATAGTGCATCAGCCTTGGTATTCTTTACCCCAGGACGATAGGTAATCACAAAGTTAAACCTGGTAAAAAATAGCGACCACCTAGCCTGTCTAGGGGTGAGACGCTTAGCTGATTCGAGGTACAGCAGATTTTTGTGGTCCGTAAACACAGTGACGGGGTGGACTGCCCCCTCTAAAAAGTGACGCCACTCCTCAAACGCAAGTTTAATAGCTAACAGTTCCCTATTGCCAATATCGTAGTTCTGTTCTGCTGCAGATAGTTTTTTAGAAAAGAAAGCACAAGGACGCCATTTGCCAGGAGACGGACCCTGAGACAGCACAGCCCCCACTCCCACCTCTGATGCATCGACTTCAACAATAAAAGGCTGAGAGACATCAGGTTGGACTAGTACAGGTGCTGAGGTAAACCTCTCTTTTAGAGAGGAAAAAGCAACTTTAGCGGCGTCAGACCATTTAGAAAAATCAGTCCCCTTCCTAGTCATGTCAGTAAGGGGTTTTACGATCACCGAATAATTTTTAATGAATTTCCTATAGAAATTCGCGAAGCCCAAGAACCGTTGTAGTGCTTTGAGGTTCTCAGGAAGATCCCAATCCAAAATTGCCTGGACCTTCCTAGGATCCATACGGAAACCTGACGCAGATAAATAATAACCTAGGAATTGTATCTCCTGAACGGCAAAAACACATTTTTCAATTTTAGCATATAATTCATTCGTCCGTAGGACCTGTAGTACTTGTCTGACATGCTCCTCATGTGTTCTTAGATCAGACGAATAAATGAAAATATCATCTAGGTATATTACCACAAACCTGCCGATTAGATGACTAAAAATGTCATTAACGAAATGTTGAAAGACGGCAGGCGCATTGGTCAGGCCGAAAGGCATAACTAGATTTTCATAATGCCCCTCAGGGGTGTTAAAAGCTGTTTTCCACTCATCCCCCTCTTTAATACGAATCAGATTGTAGGCCCCCCTAAGATCGAGTTTGGAGAACCACCTAGCACCTGCAATCTGGTTAAACAGGTCAGGAATGAGAGGAAGAGGGTATGGGTCTCGGATGGTTATCCGATTTAATTCACGAAAATCTAGGCAAGGACGCAGGCCCCCATCTTTCTTTTTAACAAAGAAAAACCCTGCAGCCACGGGTGAAGAAGAGGGTCTGATGTGTCCCTTAGCCAAACTCTCGGAGATATAATCCTTCATGGCTTGTCTCTCCGGACCTGAAAGATTATATAACCTGGTCTTGGGTAATTTTGCGCCGGGAATAAGGTTAACCGGGCAATCATAAGGACGATGAGGTGGTAACTTCTGACAACCCTTTTCAGAAAAAACGTCCTCAAAGTCCGAAACAAATGTAGGTAGGGTAGTTATGGAGGCGACTAAGCAATTGCTATTTAAGCAATTTTCTCTGCACGGCTCACTCCACTCCAATATCTCCCTGGCCTGCCAATCCACCACTGGATTGTGCGCTACCAACCAGGGAAGGCCCAGCACCACCGGAGTGGGAAGCCCCTCCAGAACATAACATGAGAGCATCTCATTATGGTGGTCCCCTACCCGAAGGTGTAAATTATGAACGATGTGGGTGAGGTTTCTCTGAGACAGAGGAGCAGAATCTATAGCAAATATGGGAATAGGTCTCTGTAACGTACAGAGAGACAAACCCATAGTGCGGGCAAAATGGGCATCTATCAAATTTACCCCTGCTCCACTGTCTAGAAAGAAAGAAAGAGTCTCTGTCTTATCACCAAACACAATAACCGCTGGCAACACAAATTGCGATGTACGTATGGAGGAAACGTATACCCCCCGGCTGACATCCTCCACACAGCCTGGGGTTAGTAGTTTTCCGACGGTTTTTTTGTTTCTGAGGAAAGAAGGACAGACATTAATGAAATGACCCCTCTCCCCACAAAAAAAACAACCCCCACGCCTACGGCGAACCTCAGGAGGACGGTTCCTCCTAGCTGCATAGGCTCGTCTAAGTCCGTACAGACTAACTGCTGCTTGGGAGGGGTTACCAATGGCTCCGGTTTTTTCAACCTGTCCCTAAGGCATCTATCTATACGGATAGAAAGGGACATAACTGCATCAAGGGAAAAGGGGGTCTCATACAATGCAAGCGCATCCTTAACCCTTTCGGATAACCCAGAGCAGAACTGACTCCTGAGAGCCGGGTCGTTCCATTGGGTATCCGTAGCCCACCTACGGAAGTCAGAGCAATACTCCTCTACCGGCCGCTCTCCTTGTAGGAGTCTCCGTAATTTTGATTCAGCCAGTGCGACTCGGTCAGGGTCGTCATATATGAGACCCAAGGCCCCGAAAAACTCATCCACTGACCGAAGAGCCTGGGAATCAGTAGGTAAAGAGAACGCCCAGGACTGCGGGTCCCCCTGCAGCAGGGAAATAACAACACCCACCCGCTGTTCTTCATTACCAGAGGAGTAAGGACGCAGTTTAAAGTATAGTTTACAGGCCTCACGGAACGTCAAAAACTTGTCCCTTCCCCCAGAAAATCTGTCAGGGAGAGGGACCTTGGGTTCCGCAACAACCTGGTTACCAGTAGCAACCGCTGGGCTTGCGGTCTGTTGTAATTGCTGCTGTTGCTGGAGGACCGACGCCTTCAATCCTGCCACCTCCAAAGACAGGCCATGAAATTGTTCGGACAGAGCAGCAATTGGATCCATACTGGATTCTAAGTAGGTAAAAATTTATTTATTTTTTTACCTACACAAAAATAAGGGCCAGATATAATGTAATGACCGGCAACACGCACAGGGAGGAAAACAGGGAAAGCCCTGCCCAAGGGAGAGGGAAAGGTGGTGACCCCTAACTCACCTTGCAGCTGGCACCTGCCTGCCCTGACGTCCCTAGACGGGTTCCTCACCCGTGCGGCGATCACGTGCCTAAACCCTGGCTTTCCCTGAAATGAGCCCTAGATAATGAACGGGCCGGTGGGATCGCTAGTCCTCACCACTGCACTAAGAGGGAAACACCAGGGAGAGGACAGACAAACACAGACAAACACAAACACCCAGGTGGACGGCAACAATTGTCCACAAAGGTCCAACAGGGATCCGGAGGGTAGCGTTCTAAGGCAACACTCAGAGAACGCAGCAACACAGCTCCAGTGGGTCAGAATAGATGTCCAGGCAGGAAGCTCTATATCTGGCAACCAGAGAAGTGTGAGAGGGGAATATAAGGAGGATTGGGAGTGCTGGACAAGGAACAGCTGAGAGAAGGAGCTACGGATCCCTGAGTGAGACAAAAGGGTTTGTAAAGCAAACCCAGAAAGCTACAATAAGGAAACTTCCCTATCTGACATAGAGCGTGCAGCCAACCGCTGCGACCTCCTGACCCTGGGTACAACGGAGTCAGGCGTGGCTCTTGACACCCTCGTGATAGTACCACATTCACTTTTTTATCACGCGCGTGCAAAACACATTGCACCATCGCGATAAAGACTGAACAACGGAAAGCAATCGCAGTAAAAACTGACTGAAATTGCGTACCTACTCACGCGAGTTTGCCGCAATGCACCCGGGACGAATCCGGAGCCAAAACGTGATGCCCGAGTGAAAAAGGTCTTAATGTGAAAGCCTGTATAATACTACAAATGTCGTCTGACATGTATTTTACAATAAAACACCTCAATTTTTTAAACAATTTACAGTTGCAAGAAAAAGTATGTGAACCCTTTGGAATGATATGGATTTCTGCACAAATTGGTCATAGAATATGATCTGATCTAAGTCATAACAATAGACAATCACAGTCTGCTTAAACTAATAACACACAAATAATTAAATGTTACCATGTTTTTATTGAACACACCATGTAAACATTCAAAGTGCAGGTGGAAAAAGTATGTGAACCCCTAGACTAATGACATCTCCAAGAGCTAATTGGAGTGAGGTGTCAGCCAACTGGAGTACAATCAATGAGATGAGATAGGAGGTGTTGGATACAGCTGCCCTATAAAAAAAACACACACACACCAGTTCTGGGTTTGCTTTTCACAAGAAGCATTGCCTGATGTGAATGATGCCTCACACAAAAGAGCTCTCAGAAGACCTACGATTAAGAATTGTTGACTTGCATAAAGCTGGAAAGGGCTATAAAAGTATCTCCAAAAGCCTTGCTGTTCATCAGTCCACGGTAACACAAATTGTCTATAAATGGAGAAAGTTCAGCACTGCTGCTACTCTCCCTAGGAGTGGCCGTCCTGTAAAAATGACTACAAGAGCACAGCATAGACTACTCAATGAGGTGAAGAAAAATCCTAGAGTGTCAGCTAAAGACTTACAAAAGTATCTGGCATATGCTAACATCCCTGTTAGCGAATCTACGATACGTAAAACACTAAACAAGAATGGATTTCATGGGAGGATACCACAGAGGAAGTCACTGTTGTCCAAAAAAAACATTGCTGCATGTTTACAGTTTGCACAAGAGCACCTGGATGTTCCACAGCAGTACTGGCAAACTATTCTGTGGACAGATGAAACCAAAGTTGAGTTTGAAAGAAACGCACCAAAATCAAAACCTCATTCCAACAGTGAAGTATGGTGGTGGGGGCATCGTGGTTTGGGGCTGCTTTGCTGCATCAAGGCCTGGACGGATTGCTATCATCAAAGGAAAAATGAATTCCCAAGTTTATCAAGACATTTTGCAGGAGAGCTTAAGGCCATCTGTCCACCAGCTGAAGCTCAACAGAAGATGGGTGTTGCAACAGGACAATGACCCAAAGCATAGAAGTAAATCAACAACAGAATGGCTTAAACAGAAGAAAATACGCCTTCTGGAGTGGCCCAGTCAGAGTTCTGACCTCAACCCGATTGAGATGCTGTGGCATGACGCCAAGAAAGCAATTCAGACCAGACATCCCAAGAATATTGCTGAACTGAAACAGTTCTGTAAAGAGAAATGGTCAAGAACTACTCCTGACCGTTGTGCACGTCTGATCTGCAACTACAGGAAACGTTTGGTTGAAGTTATTGCTGCCAAAGGAGGTTCAACCATTTATTAAATCCAATAGTTCACATACTTTTTCCACCTGCACTGTGAATGTTTACATGGTGTGTGCAATAAAAACATGGTAACATTTAATTCTTTGTGTGTTATTAGTTTAAGCATACTGTTATTGTCTATTGTTGTGACTTAGATGAAGATCAGATCACATTTTATGACCAATTTGTGCAGAAATCCATATAATTCCAAAGGGTTCACATACTTTTTCTTGCAACTGTATGTGCGAAATTGTCTTTAGTATGGAGGATCGTTAATCTTTCCAGATGGAACAGGTTTTTAAGTTGCGACTGAATGATAAATATCGACAGTATGTCCGAGTGTAACCATTGTTGTAAGATAAGTCGCTTAGCCACCATACAAATTGAGTGGAACAACAGAGGGGGGCTCCTTCCCCCATTTACCTCTTCTTCATAAAGAAACAAATACAGTAATGGTGTTAATGGTATCCTCCTTCCCCATATTTCGTATACCATATCACCCACACTAGACCAGTTGTTTACTTTTAGGACATGTCCAGAGACCATGAAAAAGGTCAGTGTATCCGAGACCGTATTTAGGGCAGTTTGTTATTCGTTGCGGTCTAAGCGGATGAGGAGGTATATTAAAGCCATAAATTGCTTTGTGCATGATCCATAGTTGTGAATCCCTCAGAAATATGTTTCTGCACTCTCAACCATCCTTTCAATATTGCTTGGGGAACATTCTCCACTCCTAATTGCGCCTCCTACTGGGTAAAATACACCATTTTGTTGGAATGCGAGTCTACCCTCCGCAGCCCATAGTAAAGATGAGAGAAAGATGTTCTACCACCTCCCAGACCCAGGATTTTATCTAGGATGTTTTGTCCTATTTCTTCGTGTACCAAGACTAGATTGGATTGGATGGCCGCCTTCACCAGTGCATATTGGATTGTCTGGAATGTGTTTAAAGAGTATTTCTCTCTACAAGTTCGTTCTTTTGTACCATCTAGGTTCAGAGGTGTGAAGCAAGTGTTTAACCTATGTGATCCCTTTGCTCTTCCACTCCCTAAATAGACTATTGGTGTGTCCTAAAGGAAACTCCGGGTTATCCCATAAGGGGAGATGTTTAGATATCCTAAAATACAACCAATACTTCCTCCTCAAAGTTCGCCACGTTGCTATAGTGTCCTTAAAAAGGATAGAAGATTTTATGTGAACGGGGATGCAGGATAATCTAGCGTGAAGCAGAGCCGTTACCGACCACAGAGCACAGAATGCACTCTCTAAATATAGTGCAGAATAATAACTGGTTCCATTTATCCAGTCTGCAATATGCCTGGCCATACATGCCAGGTTGTATCGTCTTACATCAGGGAATGCTATACCTCCCAACTCCATAGGAGCTATCAAAGAGAAACGCAGTAAAGGCCGCCCTCAATTTGTTAATATCATCGTGCCTTAAAAGCAGGGGGACTGTTTGCAGTGGATATAATAGTTTAGACATTGACATCATTTTAGGCAGATGATTGCGGCCCATTAATGACAAAGGGAGATTGTGCCAGTGTTGCAGTTACCTAATGATCTTGGTAATTAAGGGAGCATAGTTCTGTCTGTAAATAGATTCTGTACTTCTGCCTATTTTAATGCCTAAATAAGTAATAAATGTTTTAGCAATCGGTATCTCTTCCACTGCGTCCCTCAGGTATCTATCAGCATTTCCATTCAAAAGAAGAATTTAGCTTTTGGCGCTGTTCACTTTAAGGCCAGAAAACGAGCAAAAACTCAACGTTTGAAGGACTTTAGGCAGCTCAGATATAGGATTGTCCATAAATAACACTGTCATCTGCAAATAGCGCCAAGCGCAGATTATAGGAACCCACTTCCAATCCTTTGAAAATCGCAGAGGAGTTAAGATATCTAGCCAGAGGTTCGATCACAAGATAAAATAGAAGGGGAGACAACGGGCATCCCTGCCGCATTCCCCTCTATAACGTGAATCGGGGGGACATAAAACCCGTCATATAGACTCTAACTGTCGGATTAGAATAAATCCCTGACAAAATAGAGCGAAAACTACCCCTAAAGCCCATGACGTCCAATACTTGATTGAGCCAGCGCCAACAGAGAGGGCCAAGAACACCTTCCTAATATTTATAACTGCTGACCTCCCATTGATAAACCCCACTTGCAATGTCGAAATTTGTGAGGGGAGGATATCTGCCACTCTATTCACCAGGATCTTAGCAATTTCATGTCCTGATTGATAAGGGAAATAGGCCTATATGAAGAAGGGTCCTTGCCCTTCTTATGTATAAGAGTTATTAGTGCTGTGTTCATATGATCAGGTATACTCTGCCCTCCTATAATAGAGGAATAGACCATTGTCAGCGTAGGCGCTAACTGATTGCATAGGGCTTTATAAAAATCAGATGTATAGCCATCTGGGCCTGGAGCTTTGACTGAAGGGAACGATTTTATAGCAGACTTCATGCATTCAGCATGGTCAATTGTTCCTCTTAAACTCTCGGCAGAGATAAGGTCTACAAGAAGTTCCTTCCTGACTCCATCTACTCCCTACTTTCATAAAATCTAGCAAAATAATCCCCCAGAAGATCATTAATTTGCTTGGGACTGTGCGCTCTTGTACCATCGCACCTACGAAGACTGTGAATGTGTGTCATTCGCCTCTTTCCCTTTGCCAGAGATGTCAACAGTTTACCGGATTTATGCCTGAATTTATGTATGTCAATGTCTAATTTGTTTATTTTATTCTTTCTTGTTTATCCGCCCACCCGTCAAATTCCTTCTGAGCCAAGACCCACTTCTCTTTGTTTTCGGGGGTTCTACATAATGTGTAATTTCCATACGCCCGATTCAAGGACTCACTGGCTGTCTGAAAACGAGTCCATGCTATTTTTTTGATAGATGACACATAAGCTATCAAGCGACCCCTTAGTACCGCCTTCCCAGCTTCCCAAAATAGCGTCGTTGAATGAACATGTTCTAGGTTGTCATTAAAATATTCCATCCACCAGCCCTGGAATAGTTTCAGAAAATTCTCATCTGGCAGAAGAAAGTTCGGGAACCTCCAAATATAGTCCTGTCCCCTGGGATACTGGTCCGTCTAGGGCACGTGTTGAAGTCTCCAATTATCCCTCAAACCAGAAGATTCAACTAAATTTGGCCACACTTGTTTCCTAATCCTCATTCCTTCTGTCCTCATGAACATTTATCACTAGGTTAAAGTCGCCCCCTACTATTTTGAATGGATGGGGGTCACTCAATATCCTACAACCAACCCCATCTAAGAAACCTTTTTGATCTTGGTTAGGAGCGTAAATATTATAAATGCTGAAATCCGCAAAGGGACCTGATAAGCGGACATTCTGCCCTCAGTGTCAGAGGCAGGCTTCTCCATTCTGTGAAAGTCTACCTTCATGAGAAGGGTCTCCTGCAGCAGCACCACATCGGCTTTCAGCCACTTAAGATGTCTCAAGATTTTCATACGCTAATTGGGGGAGTGCAGCCCCTTCACATTCCAAGAAATCACTTTCATAGTGCGCTACTGCAGGAAGACCCATAGCCCATGCTGACAAGCCAGCAATAAAAGGAGAAACATAGAAACTGTCTCCTACAAGGGGTTTGCCTCCCAGCATAGCATCCCCTTAATCTCAGGTTTCCAATGAGCCGACCTCTAAGATGTTCAGTGAATATCCCAGCAAACTGAAAAAACAGTACTAACTGGAAAAATACTAAGAAAACCAACATGAATAAACACATTGTCTTAACCAGTTGTAATGTGACTTTTCCTTTTTTCTGGTATACACGGCAGCGTCTCACCGCTAGAACTACAATCTCAGGAGTCCTCCATGACCCACTTCAGATGATGTATAAAAGCATCCTCTCTTCTCATGGGGTCGCATGTTGCTGTCTAGCCGAGGCCCTCTGTTCTCTCGGAGAACCACGAGCAGCAGAGGAGGGATCTGGCGGCACACGGTTCCAAATGTGGTGAACAGGCGAGTTTTACGGGGTCTTCTGTCTTGCTCCACATTGAGGTGCTATTTCTTCATCATGGCAGCGTAAATAACTCTAAGCCTCCTTTGGGTCGGTGAATTGACACATCGTGCCATCGCCTTGTTTTATTTTAAGGTAGAACAGTAGAAATGTAATCCCATTTCTGTGCAGTCCAGAACATATGGCACTAAAGGCTCTGTGTTTCTGAGTGGTTTCCGCTGAATAATCAGCAAATACAAGTGTTTTGTTGCCACGTATAAAAAGCCCTCAGAATGACCTCCTTATCCGAGTAATCTAGATATTTGCATATAACCTGGCGCGGCCTCTGGTTTGCTGTCATAGAGGATGGCGCCATGGGCTCCCTCTTGGGCCCCACACGATGTGCCTTCTCAACTTTTTGCTTCCCAGCAAGGCCAGGGGCTTGGGGTAATTCAATTTCAAATAAGCTGCGCAGATCTTGCGGTGGCACCGACTCCGGTATCCCAACCAGTCTTAAGTTACTCCTCCTGGACTTATTTTCCAGGTCCTCTACGGTTGGCCAACTGAAGTAGGTCCTTGTACTTAGCTGCCGCATCTGCAGAGTCTTCCTCCATGCACGCCACCCTCTTCTCATTTTCCACAAGTCTGTGGTCATGTAGTGCCACCTCCTCCTGCAGCTTCTTTAGCGCCGCATGAATCGCGGAGGACAAGGAGGCAATGAGATCCGGAGCAAGCTGTTTGGCTACCTCAATAGCCAGTTGTTTTATGCCGACAGTGCCCCCCACAGAGTCAAACATATCCACCTGGGTATTTACCGGCAAGTTGTCCAGCTCCCTCTGGTCTCCGTGATGCGCCGCAGGTGACGGGGTCGGCGCCATTTTGGAGAGAGTGCTGTCGACCTCAGGAGCTGTGTGGCTGGAGGATTTAGTTTTGTGCCCACTCCGGAGCAAATACCGCTCCATGCTCCTTGCAGAATCGTAGGTAGGGTCCCAGTCTCTTGTGGGCACAAGAGGAGTTAGCGGAGCGGGTCTGCTGTGCCTAGAGGTGAGGAGCCGAGCCTGCCGCATCCTCACATACCACCGTCGGAACCGGAAGTCCCACCCAGGATTCATATTGACAAATAAGAGGGTTCTATCCCAAAAGATTTACGTCAGTTTGGATCCATGCGTCTTAGTTGAAAGACAGTTCAACATTTCTGAGATTTTGTCTCCGGAGATAAAGATGTGGAATCAAATACACGTCGGTTATTCCCAAGATAGGATTACACAGATCCCAGAACAGACAAGGAAAACCTTGACCAGAGAACAGTTTTCAATGAGTCAACAACCGCCATAATCTTTGGCGTAGTGGGCACTGTCATTGCCACCAGTGTATCAGCTGTTAATTCCATTGCTATTAAGACATTGGAACTTGAGATCGGTTCACTGAAAAGGAACCTGATGAGTATTCATGCAGAGATGGAAAATCAGAAGCAACATCTATTGGACTTGTATTTCGTGGTGGAGGATACTTTCATTACCACTAACCTACATTCAAAATTATTGACCAACTCAATAAATCTTCATGAGAATAACAAACAGTTTATACAAGAACTTATGTTCCTAAAAGAGCGTATTAACGTCCATACGCAGGTCTATCATGATGAAGTACAAAGTGGGATGCACGACTTGAGGGAAGGACGCATTCCCCTATATTTAGTTTCAAATATCATTTGCAAAATGCTATAAAAAGTCAGTGAAGAAAAAGTAGAGGACATCCAACTGAACTTAGCATTCAACATGGGGATTGCCATACCAGTTGTATATTGATCCTACAAAGATGGAAATTAGTTTTCTTCTTTCAATTCTGTTGTTTCTACAAATAATGTATTCCAGATTTTTAAAAAATCAATATTCATGTTAGGATTCAGACTCCTGACATTGTGGCCTACCAGCCCTGGAAACCGGACTGGCTTTCTGTCCCAATTCTAGACAATTACTGTAACATTCCGGGACAATCATTTCCAGTGCAAAGGAGATCCTTTCAATTATGACACAACCAACGCGTTGTGTGGTCTCGAATACGAGAAACATGGATTGGAAAAAGTTCCAGGTGACCCTGTCTAAAATCGAGGAGGATAAAGTGGTGAACGCTGTTTTGATACAAGACAAGTGACTTGTTAGTACCCGTTTACCAGATATGTTTTTTCAAATGATCACGTCATGGTGAAAGTCATTGCCTTGCCTTCTCGTGTCTCCATCATAAAAGTGCCCTGTAATTCCAGGATTATGATTGGAAACTGTACTCTATATCCTGTTGAAATGGAAGTCGTTGAAGGGGAAGTGGAGAGTAGCGATGCCTTCCAAAACCAAGAGATTACCATAAATCCAGATTTAAAATTTCTGCTAGCCATACAAGTCTGCATGGTAATCAGGATGGATAACGTCACCATGGACACGTTACAGTATTCTTCATCAGACAATGATATACTAAATCCCTCTGTTTGGACATGGGGGGCGGATTATATATGGCGTGTGCTGATTGTCATAATTCTTGGATGGTTGAGTTTTCTAACCATCCAAGTGGTGCGTTGGATACATTTTTTAAGAAAGACTCTGGTTGGAACATTACAAACTGAGTCTCGCACCCCTGTTCTTGAAGAATCCATATGAAAAGCCTTTTTTGACATTCCAATGTAATTCAACTTATCTCTTGGATTACATTGTAATGAAGGGGGGGTTGTTGTGCCTTTTCAGAAGTTATATCTACTTATTCTAGTTATGATAAATAGTTTTAGTCACTATTTTTATGGACTTCTGGGAATGAGACTTCATTCAAAGGAAGTTGTGTTTTTGTAACCAATAGTCAATCGTCATTTAGACAGTTAGAAGTGTGTGTACTGTTGAAGATGTCAGGCATGTATGAGTTCACCCTTAATGGTATGATGCTTATACAACAGTGCCACCTAGGTATGAGCAGGTAACACTACACCAGTAGCAAAAGTGCATTCTGGGTAGAGTTATTATGTCACATTCCTTATCAATGTACACACCTATCAGACAATGATTGGAGAGTTCCAAACTAGAGATGTCCCTAACTATTCGCCAGCGAATAGTTCCTGTCGAACATATGCAATGTTCGGTCCGCCCCCTATTCGTCATCATTGTGTAAACTTTGGCCCTGTACCTCACAGTCAGCAGCAGACCCTCCCTCCTAGACCCTCCCACCTCAAGGACAGCATCCATTTTAGATTAATTCGGAAGCTGCATTCTTAGTAAGAGGAGGGACAGTGTAGCTGCTGCTGATTTAATAGGGAATTCGATAGCTAGGCTAGTATATTCAGTGTCCATTACAGTCCTGAAAGACTCATCTGATCTCTGCTGTAAGGACAGCACCCCATAAAGCCCTTTTTAGGGCTAGAACATCAGTCTGCTTTTTTTTTTCCCTGTGTAATCTAATTGCAGTTGCCTGCCTGCCAGCGTGTGTGTCAGGCTCACAGCGTATACTGTGCCCACTTGCCCAGTGCCACCACTCATATCTGGTGTCACAGTAGCTTGCATAAAAAATAAAAAAATTGACTGTAATATAATAGCAGTCAGTTGCTGGCACCCGCATGTGTTTCATGCCCTGCAAGTGCATAGTGTCACCAGCGCCACTCGTATCTGTTGTCACATTCGATTATATTTAAATCAAAACAACAATTTTGACTGTGAATAACTAGCAGTCAGTTGCACACACGTGTTTGTGTGTTTAAGGCCCAGCTGCAAGTCCATAGTGTTACCAGCGCAACTCATATCTGGTGTCACAGTAGCTTGCACGCTTAGTACAACTTAACTAATCTAAAAAAAAATGACAGGCAGAGGCAGGCCACCCCACAGGGGCCAAGCATGGAATGTGTGGCTCTGCAGAGGAGTTGGTGACACCGCCACGACTTGCAGGCAGGCCTGCTGCCACCTCCTCTACTCCATTCTCTTCCATAACCTCCTCAGCTGAGTCCTCTTCTGCTGCTGCGTCTTGCTCCACATCAACGGCACCCCCCCAGCGGCTATTCCACATCCTGGATACGACAGTGTCACGCCGTCTTGGGGTTGACTTGCCTAAAGCAGAGAGTCACACCGGACTAGCACTCCTGTTCACCCTGAACGCACAGGTGGATCAGTGGCTGACTCCGCACCAACTGGAGATCGGCAAAGTGGTGTGTGACAACGGAAGCAATTTGTTGGCGGCATTGAATTTGGGCAAGTTGACACATGTGCCGTGCATGGCACATGTGTGTAATCTGATCGTACAACGCTTTGTGCATAAGTACCCAGGCTTACAGGACGCCCTGAAGCAGGCCAGGAAGATGTGTGGCCATTTCAGGCGTTCCTACATGGCCATGGTGAACTTTTCAGATATCCAGCGGCAAAACATGCCAGTGAGGCGCTTGATTTGCGACAGCCCGACACGTTGGAATTCAACACTCCTAATGTTTGACCGCCTGCTCCAACAAGAAAAAGCCATCAACGAGTATTTGTATGACCGGGGTGCTAGGACAGCCTCTGTGGAGCTGGGAATTTTTTTGCCACGTTACTGGACGCTCATGCACAATGCCTGTAGGCTCATGCGTCCTTTTGAGGAGGTGACAAACCTAGTCAGGTTATACAGCACACGATATACAGTAAATACACAGCACTACAAATATACAATCCTAAACTACACTACACGTTCCCAAATTCCACCCATAAACTATCTATACAATTCACACATACAAGTATATTACCGCCTGAGCCACGAGGGCCGGCGCAGTGATATGACATCACTGTGCCGACCCGCACGCTCACATCGGGGACGCGCTATGGGCTAACAGGCGGGAGATGCCTTTGATCTCCCGTCTGTAGCCTCTAGCATTCCGGACAGCGAGATGTTAATTTCGCTGCCCCTTCTTCTATCATGCACAATTATCTCCAGCGGCGCTGGAGATAATTAGAACAAAGGACTCAGATTCTGTTGAACCTGAGTCCCTTGTAGTCATCAGGATGACCGAACCTTTGTCCGGTCATTCTGATGCAATCAACCAGATTGTATCAGTGTGAATGCTTGGGGCCTATGGATATGGGGGCATGTATTATTGTAAGGAGGATCTCTTATATTATAAAGGGGCATATATATTATAAGGGGGCACAGCCCTATATATATATTAAAAGGGGCACAGCACATATATCCCACAGGGGCCACCATGAGCCCCTGTGGGCTACTAAGGGCAGATGTGCGTAGATGCTGGGAACATCTTCGCACATCCTCCTATAAAGTGATTAATGCATGCATATATATATATTATACATGCATGCACGTGTTTGCATGCATATATGTATATACAAACCGGATTCCAAAAAAGTTGGGACACTATACAAATCGTGAATAAAAACTGAATGCAATGATGTGGAGATGGCAAATGTCAATATTTTATTTGTAATAGAACGTAGATGACAGATCAAACGTTTAATCCGAGTAAATGTATCATCTTAAAGGAAAAATACGTTGATTCAAAATTTCACGGTGTCAACAAATCCCCAAAAAGTTGGGACAAGTAGCAATAAGAGGCTGGAAAAAAGTAAATTTGAGCATAACGAAGAGCTGGTAGACCAATTAACACTAATTAGGTCAATTGGCAACATGATTGGGTATAAAAAGAGCTTCTCGGAGTGGCAGTGTCTCTCAGAAGCCAAGATGGGTAGAGGATCAACAATTCACACAATGTTGCGCAGAAAGATAGTGGAGCAATATCAGAAAGGTGTTACCCAGCGAAAAATTGCAAAGACTTTGCATCTATCATCATCAACTGTGAATAACATCATCCGAAGATTCAGAGAATCTGGAACAATCTCTGTGCGTAAGGGTCAAGGCCGTAAAACCATACTGGATGTCCGTGATCTCCGGGCCCTTAAACGACACTGCACCAAAAACAGGAATGCTACTGTAAAGGAAATCACATAATGGGCACAGGAATACTTCCAGAAACCATTGTCAGTGAACACAATCCACCGTGCCATCCGCCGTTGCCAGCTGAAACTCTACAGTGCAAAGAAGAAGCCATTTCTAAGCAAGATCCACAAGCTCAGGCGTTTTCACTGGGCCAGGGATCATTTAAAATGGAGTGTGGCAAAATGGAAGACTGTTCTGTGGTCAGACGAATCACGATTCGAAGTTCTTTTTGGAAATCTGGGACGCCATGTCATCCGGACCAAAGAGGACAAGGACAACCCAAGTTGTTATCAACGCTCAGTTCAGAAGCCTACATCTCTGATGGTATGGGGTTGCATGAGTGCGTGTGGCATGGGCAGCTTGCATGTCTGGAAAGGCAACATCAATGCAGAAAAATATATTCAGGTTCTAGAACAACATATGCTCCCATCCAGACGTCATCTCTTTCAGGGAAGACCCTGCATTTTTCAACAAGATAATGCCAGACCACATTCTGCATCAATCACAACATCATGGCTGCGTAGGAGAAGGATCCGGGTACTGAAATGGCCAGTCTGCAGTCCAGATCTTTCACCTATAGAGAACATTTGGCGCATCATAAAGAGGAAGGTGCAACAAAGAAGGCCCAAGACGATTGAACAGTTAGAGGCCTGTATTAGACAAGAATGGGAGAGCATTCCTATTTCTAAACTTGAGAAACTGGTCTCCTCGGTCCCCAGACGTCTGTTGAGTGTTGTAAGAAGAAGGGGAGATGCCACACAGTGGTGAAAATGGCCTTGTCCCAACTTTTTGGGGATTTGTTGACACCATGAAATTCTGATTCAACATATTTTTCCCTTAAAATGGTACATTTTCTAAGTTTAAACTTTTGTTCCGTGATTTATGTTCTATTCTGAATAAAATATTAGAAGTTGGCACCTCCACATCATTGCATTCAGTATTTATTCACGATTTGTAAAGTGTCCCAACTTTTTTGGAATCCTGGTTTGTATATGCATGCGTCTCAACCCTTCCTCAACAATCCCCCTGTTGTCGAAATTTTATGACAATATCTTGCGGAAAAAGGGTTGAGATATTTGCCCCCCCCCTCAACCCCATCCTTGGTGGAAGTTCAGGAAGAACTGTAGTGTACACTGTTCTTTAGGTACTTAGACATCCCTCATCCAGTTTCCTTCGACCTGCCCTTCACCGTAACCTACTCCTCCGTCCACAGGATGCACAGTCTCTCGCGGGCGACTCCCCACGTTTGGAGTGACCACACACCCACAGTCTTTCGGAAGTTGCAGATCTTCAGGTGTCGTCGTCCCCCAAATCTGGAGCCGGTTCACCCTCTCAGTCTTTAACTGGCCTTTCTTTAACAGTCTTTTAGTGTCGGCCAACCCCACTTTGGAGTGACCACACCCCCACAGTCTCTCGGTAGTTCTGCCGATCTTCAGGTATGGCCCGCCTCCAAGGAATCTGGAGCGGGTCCACCCTCACAACCTCAGTCCCAACTTTCTTCAATACAACATCTGTTTCCATCTTAATGGGTGCGCCTCTCCCGTGGACAGATTAATAGGTCTTTACAAGGCAGGCCAGACTTTTAAGCAGTGATGTCATAGTACCTAAATTCTACTGCGGAGAACACCTCTGCCACACTACACATCCAGCCCTTCCCTTAAGAGCTTCACCATTCCAGGGTTCAAGGTGGCAAATGGCAAACAAAAGATGCCTGTCCCTATCGTGACCTAACCTTATCCCCATTCATACAAAATACACATCCCTCCCAACACTACCAAATTCCATTATATGTCTGTACCCATAGAGACTCACGCAACCTGGCATATCTCTACACCTCCAAAGACACCGGTAGGTCGCAGACCCCCTGTATCAATGGGAATCGACTATAGGATGCAAATGTGTACAGTCAAATATAGGCTGTCACACATTTGCACCTAGAGTGTCTATGGGTACACAATCGACCGACAAACAAAATCAATAAATACAATGTGCTATGGGGTTTCAGGGTAGTACAAAAAAAACAAATAAAAACGGCCAAACTAGAGACCGAGAGATTAATTGCCAAAGAGAGTAAAACTAACCCTAAAATGTTCTTCAATTATATAAATGTTAAAAAGTATAAATCTGAAGGTGTCGGCCGGTTAAAGAGTAATGAGGGGGGAGTCGCAGAGAGCGATGAGGAGAAAGCAAAGCTGTTAAATATTTTTTTCTCCAATGTATTCACTGAGGAAAATAAACTGTCAGATGACATGCCGAATGTTGAACTAAATTCCCCATTAAAAGTGTCCTGTCTGACCCAGGAAGAAGTGCAACAGCGACTTAAAAATATTAAAATAGACAAATCGCCAGGACCGGATGGCATACACCCCCGTATCCTAAGGGAATTAAGTAATGTCATAGCCAGACCCTTATTTCTGATATTTGCAGATTCTATACTGACAGGGAATGTGCCACAGGATTGGTGCATGGCAAATGTGGTGCCAATATTCAAAAAGGGTCCAAAAACAGAGCCTGGAAACTATAGGCCGGTATGTTTAACATCTGTTGTGGGTAAACAGTTTGAAGGTTTTCTGAGAGATGCTATGTTAGAGCATCTTAACGGAAATAAGCAAATAACGCAATATCAGCATGGCTTCGTGAGTGATCGATCATGTCAAACAAATTTAATCAGTTTCTATGAGGAGGTAAGTTCTAGACTTGACAGCGGCGAATCAATGGATGTCGTGTATCTGGACTTCTCCAAAGCATTTGACACTGTACCACATAAAAGGTTAGTATATAAAATGAGAATGCTCGGACTGGGAGAAAACGTCTGTAAGTGGTTAAGTAACTGGCTCAATGATAGAAAACAGAGGATGGTTATTAATGGTACATACTCAGATTGGGTCACTATCACTAGTGGAGTACCTCAGGGGTCAGTATTGGGCCCTATTCTCTTCAATATATTAATGATCTTGTAGAAGGCTTGCATAGTAAAGTATCAATTTTCGCAGATAACACTAGACTGTGTAAAGTAATTAACACTGATGAGGACAGTATACTGCTACAGAGCGATCTGGATAGATTGGAGCCTTGGGCAGATAAGTGGCAGATGAGGTTTAACACTGACAAATGTAAAGTTATGCACATGGGAAGGAATAATGCAAGTCACCTGTACTTATTAAATGGTAAAACACTCGGTAACACTGACATGGAAAAAGATCTAGGAATTTTAATAAACAGCAAACTAAGCTGCAAAAAACAGTGTCAGGCAGCTGCTGCCAAGGCCAATAAGATAATGGGTTGCATCAAAAGGGGCATAGATGCCCGTGATGAGAACATAGTCCTACCACTTTACAAATCATTAGTCAGACCACACATGGAGTACTGTGTACAGTTCTGGGCTCCAGTGAACAAAGCAGACATAGCAGAGCTGGAGAGGGTCCAGAGGAGGGCAACTAAAGTAGTAACTGGAATGGGGCAACTACAGTACCCTGAAAGATTATCAAAATTAGGGTTATTCACTTTAGAAAAAAGACGACTGAGAGGAGATCTAATTAATATGTATAAATATATCAGGGGTCAGTACAGAGATCTATCCCATCATCTATTCATTCCCAGGACGGTGACTGTGACGAGGGGACATCCTCTGCGTCTGGAGGAAAGGTTTGTACACAAACATAGAAGAGGATTCTTTACGGTAAGAGCAGTGAGACTATGGAACGCTCTGCCTGAGGAGGTGGTGATGGTGAGCACAATAAAGGAATTCAAGAGGGGCCTGGATCTATTTCTGGAGTGTAATAATATTACAGGCTATAGCTACTAGTGAGAGATCGTTGATCCAGGGATTTATTCTGATTGCCTGATTGGAGTCGGGAAGGAATTTTTATTCCCCTAAAGTGAGGAAAATTGGCTTCTACCTCACAGGGGTTTTTTGCCTTCCTCTGGATCAACTTGCAGGATGACAGGCCGAACTGGATGGACAAATGTCTTTTTTCGGCCTTATGTACTATGTTACTATGTTACTATGTTATACGTCCCGAACCCTCATAGGAAACAAAGTGTGTCCATACAATATTTGGCCACAGGAACAATGTTTGCGTTATGTCCTGAGCCTCCTCCTTCGGTTAGTTCGGCAAAGTTCTGTCTGGTTCTGGTGTATTTGGTCAATAAGTCCCTTGACCCTCCGATACAATGTAGATGACGATGACGAGAACCAGAAGAAGTTTTACTGGGTGAAACAAGTGATAATAAGCTCTTCCACCCGAACTTCTCCAAGTCTTCCTCCAGAGTCTGAGATAACGCTCCCGCTGGATTGTGATTGTCTCATTTCTGACATTCAAAAACAAAACAAAAACAAATCAGTGACCAATATAGCCAGCTTTCTTTGCAAGGACACTCAAAAGCCTGCCATCCATGGATTCTGTCAGTGTTTTGATCTGTTCACCATCAACATTGCGTGCAGCAGCAACTGACAGCCTCCCAGACACTGTTCAGAGAGGTGTACTGTTTTCCCTCCTTGTAAATCTCACATTTGATGATGGACCACAGGTTCTCAATGGGGTTCAGATCAGGTGAACAAGGAGGCCATGTCATTAGATTCTCTTCTTTTATACCCTTTCTTGCCAGCCACGTTGTGGAGTACTTGGACGCGTGTGATGGAGCATTGTCCTGCATAAAAATCATGTTTTTCTTACCTTGCAGACTTCTTCCTGTACCATTGCTTGAAGAAGGTGTCTTCCAGAAACTGGCAGTAGGACTGGGAGTTGAGCTTGACTCCATCCTCAACCCAAAAAGGCCCCACAAGCTCATCTTTGATGATACCAGCCCAAACCAGTACTCCACCTCCACCTTGCTGGCGTCTGAGTCGGACTGGAGCTCTCTGCCCTTTACCAATCCAGCCATCTGGCCCATCAAGACTCACTCTCATTTCATCAGTCCATAAAACCTTAGAAAAATCAGTCTTGAGATATTTCTTGGTCCAGTCTTGACGTTTCAGCTTGTGTCTTGTTCAGTGGTGGTCGTTTTTCAGCCTTTCTTACCTTGGCCATGTCTCTGAGTATTGCACTCCAGTGATGTTGCAGCTCTGAAATATGGCCAAACTGGTGGCAAGTGGCATCTTGGCAGCTGCACGCTTGACTTTTCTCAGTTCATGGGCAGTTATTTTGCGCCTTGGTTTTTCCACACGCTTCTTGCGACCCTGTTGACTATTTTGAATGAAACGCTTGATTGTTCGATGATCACGCTTCAGAAGCTTTGCAATTTTAAGAGTGCTGCATCCCTCTGCAAGATATCTCACTATTTTTGACTTTTCTGAGCCTGTCAAGTCCTTCTTTTGACCCATTTTGCCAAAGGATAATAATTATGCACACCTGATATAGGGTGTTGATGTCATTAGACCACACCCCTTCTCATTACAGAGATGCACATCACCTAATATGCTTAATTGGTAGTAGGCTTTCGAGCCTATACAGCTTGGAGTAAGACAACATGCATAAAGAGGATGATGTGGTCAAAATACTCATTTGCCTAATAATTCTGCACGTAGTGTATATATTATACATGCATGCACGTGTTTGCATGCATATATGTATATATATGCATGCGTCTCAACCCTTCATCAACACAGGCCGTAGATGAACGTGAAGAGGAAGAGTTGTGGTCACCATCACCACCAGAAACAGCCTCATCAGCATCGCTTGCTGGACCTGTGGCATCGCTGGAAGAGGAGTGTGAGGAAGAGGAGTCAGAGGAGGAATGTGGCTTTGAGGAGGAGGAGGAGGAGGAAGACCAACCACAACAGGCATCCCAGGGTGCTCATTGTCACCTATCTGGTATCCGTGGTGTTGTACGTGGCTGGGGGGAAGAACATACTTTCAGTGAGATCACTGAGGACGAGGAACGGGACATGAGTAGCTCGGCATCCAACCTTGTGCAAATGGGGTCTTTCATGCTGTCGTGCCTGTTGAGGGACCCTCGTATAAAAAGGCTGAAGGAGAACGACCTGTACTGGGTGTCCACGCTACTAGACCCCCGGTATAAGCAGAAAGTGCCTGAAATGCTACCGAATTACCGGAAGTCAGAAAGGATGCAGCAGTTCCAAAATAAATTAAAAAGTATGCTTTACACAGCATATGAGGGTGATGTCATAGCACAACGGGAATCTAACAGGGGAAGAGGTGAAAGTAATCCTCCTCCTCCCACGACCACGCCGGCAAGGACAGGACGCTTTACAGACGTGTTGTTGATGGAGGACATGCAGAGCTTTTTAAGTCCTACGCATCGCCACAGCCCTTCAGGGTCCACCCTCAGAGAACGACTCGACCGACAGGTAGCAGACTACCTCGCCTTAACTGCAGATATTGACACTCTGAGGAGCGATGAACCCCTTGACTACTGGGTGTGCAGGCTTGACCTGTGGCCTGAGCTATCCCAATTTGCAATAGAACTTCTAGCCTGCCCCGCTTCAATTGTCCTGTCAGAAAGGACCTTCAGTGCAGCAGGAGGTATTGTCACTGAGAAGAGAAGTTGCCTAGGTCAAAAAAGTCTAGATTACCTCACCTTTATTAAGATGAATGAGGGATGGATCCCGAAGGGACTGACAGTGGGTGATACATTCGACTAAAAAAGGCCTGATGAGATGAGCTGCCTTGGGCTAAAAATGGTCCACACGCTGCTGTATTTTATCTCTGAATGCGGGATGACTTGCGTGACTTATCCGCCACCAACTAGGGTTCAAGCCGCAATGTTTTAGGGCACTTTCTGCCTGGGAAACATGTACATGTCTAATTCTTCTGGCCTCTGGTGCTGTACTGTGGCTTCAAAAACCAAACAAAAAAAAAGGCACATACATGTGTCATTTCCCCTTGGTGATCGTTACCTTGTTGTGGTGAAGAGGCTTGCATATCACAATGAAGCGACCACCCAGATGATAAGGTCGTTGCTTCATTGTGAACAGACCAAAAGCGATTGGCTGGATAATTTTGCATAGAAAAAACATTTATTTTCTTTGTGATCATCTAAGGTGATCATTAAAGCCTACTAAGCCAACAATGGGCCCACACTGCAGAATCATTGTTTTCTGGGTCACTTAACTGTCACTGAACTACCTCAGCACGACCATAGGCTTTGAAAAACTCCTGCAATCGCCTGCAATCTCCCAAACGTGCGCACGAGCACAGTCATCACTACACCAAGATTGACGCATAGAGGTATAAAATTTATGTCATGAGTGTGTCAACTATTGACAACTTTGCGGTTGTCTAAAATCCTGATAAGGGACGTAACAGGGATTAAACTGATAGGAATAGTACTACTTAACACACCTTATAATAATGATAGGGGACGTAACAGGGATTAAACTGATAGGAATAGTACTACTTAACACACCACTCCTATCTGGTGGCACAGTAGATCGCACGCGCAGTGCCCCAAATTGGAAGTAGGAGGACCGACCAAGCATCTTTTTCCATCTCCCAGTTCCTAAAATTGATACCATATAAACGTCCCCTGATAGGGGACGTAACAGGGATTAAACTGATAGGAATAGTACTACTTAACATACCACTCATATCTGGTGGCACATTAGATTGCACACGCAGTGCTCCAAATTGGAAGTAGGAGGACCGACCAAGCATCTTTTTCCATCTCCCGGTTCCTAAAATCGATTCCATATAAACGTCCCCTGATAGGGGACGTAACAGGGATTAAACTGATAGGAATAGTACTACTTAACATACCACTCATATCTGGTGGCACATTAGATTGCATGCGCAGTGCTCCAAATCGGAAGTAGGAGGACCGACCAAGCATCTTTTTCCATCTCCCGGTTCCTAAAATCGATTCCATATACACGTCCCCTGATAGGGGACGTAACAGGGATTACACTGATAGGAATAGTACTACTTAACACACCTTATAATAATAATAATACTAGTAGACATAACAGGGATTAAACTGATAGGAATAGTACTACTTAACACACCTTATAATAATAATAATAATAATAATACTAGTAGACGTAACAGGGATTAAACTGATAGGAATAGTACTACTTAACACACCACACATATTGGGATTGCACAGTACATTACACGGCGCACGCACAGTGTCCCAAATTGGAATTAAGAGGACCGACCAAGCATCTTTTTTCATCTCCCGGCTCCTAAAATCGATTCCATATACACGTCCCCTGATAGGGGACGTACAGAGATTAAACTGATAGTAATAGTACTACTTAACACACCTTCTAATAATGCAGAGAGAGGCAACGCAGAGGGAGGAGTCTGAAGAAGAGGAGTCAGAGGAGGAAGTGGCTTTTAGGAGGTGGAAGACCAAACACAGCAGGCGTCCCAGGGGGCTTGTTGTCACCTTTCGGGGACCCTTGGTGTTGTATGTGGCTGGGTGGAGGAAGAGACCTTCAATGACGTCAGTGAGGACAAGGAACGGGACATGGCTAGCTTGGTATCCAACCTTGTGCAAATGGGGAGTTTGAGGTTGTGCAAATGGACTGTTTGCGGTTGTTTGTGGTGCGTTAAACAGGGAGTTTGGTCTGTCACTGTGAAGCGGGCGTAACCATTACACTACCTGATCGATACAACATCATACCTGATGTTTTTAAGCACGCTATTCCAAGCAATTTAGGAATGTTAGGTGATGTATGCCCTTTATGGATTAAAAGCTGACTCTGCGTAATTTTTCATGGGAGTTTTGCCATGGATCCCCCTCCGGCATGCCACAGTCCAGGTGTTAGTCCCCTTGAAACAACCTTTCCATCACTATTGTGGCCAGAAAGAGTCTCTGTGGGTTTTAAAATTCGCCTGCCTATTGAAGTCTATGGCGGTTCACCCGGTAGCGAACATTTGAGGAAACTCGTGACATCTCTATTCTAAACTAGGAAATTGTGTTCATCTGATAAGTTTTTGGTTAAGAAACCACATACCAAAAATAAAAAAAATAAAGGAAGAACAAAGAAAGAAGAAGAGGAACAAAGAAAGAGAGGCGGGAGAAGGATCTTGATTATCGGAAAAACTCTTGAGAGCTGACTTCCCCTAGACTCTGCCTATCACCTACCTTCTTGGGTAACGTATGATTTTAAGCATGTGTAGTATTGATAAATTAATTTGCTTGATATCTAGCCAAAATCCCCATTTTGTGTAGATATAGTGTTAGTGCTACATCAGTATTGGCGGTGTTCAGTGAAGATGCATATCACTGAATACAAGATCTAATATTGATATCAAGAAAACTTCTCTGTTGGGAATCTTTATATTCCTTAGTTTTATATCAAGCCGATTAATTTTTTAAGCTTTATCTGTAATACTACTAATACAATCCGAGATTGTTCATAGTTTTGGCAGAGCTCGTAACTGTCATTTTCTTGATTGCATTTCTGTACATAATCAGTTGATGGTATAACTCTCATAATTGTAAGAATTGCATAAATTCTTGTGTTAATTGAATAGTGTTTTCTTGGCACCATCTAGTGGCGAATTCTGGGTACTGCATATCACTGTGTATCATTGATCATTACATTGATTTATCTTTGTAGTTTAAATTATTGTATAATAAATAATATTTTTGCATAGACGCTTGTACCCTGTTATCACTGATTGCATTAAATAATTAGGTTCTCCAGCGAACTCTTTCTGAGGTGTTTGTATGTCCACCTCGCAGATCAATATCATTTGAATAATTTTACTTTTGATCCATTTTTTTATTTTTTTTATATGTAAAGCATTTGCTTTATATCCCCCGACAAGATACATACAGCACCGATGGAGTTAACATCATCTGACAGCGACATCAGTTGGAAAGCCCTTTCAGCGAAAACAGTCGGGAAACACATCGGGAAAACACTGATTAGGTCCCTACATGATGCGTTTCCCCCTCCATAGGATGAGCTTTCGACTTTATTCCTGAAGGGTTACAGCTTTATACCGATTAAATAAAAAGCTCCATTCCCTAGTGGAACGTAGCCATTGCATGTGCTTCATAATTGTCACTGTGTATGTGTTGTTCATCTGCTCTCACCCCAGACCTTGGAGCGCACAGTTCCCAGGTCCACAGCGAGTCAGAATCCCAAAACAACCTTGAGAAAATATGTAGACAAAGCCTTACTCCCTTGCACCTGCATTTACAGGTCTTAAAACAGATACAAAATGGAATTCACATCAGAAACGTAATATTGACACTTCAAGCGTTGACTATGCGGTAAAACTGACTATGCAGCAAAACCTGCAGGCCTGTATTGGAATATACCAGCGATGGATATCTGAGCCTGCTTGAGGCTCCAAGCCACTATTGGCATATTACAGCTTCCCCCATCTCAGCTCAGTGTTTTTTAGGTCCCCAAGTGGACTCCAACATGAAATCATTAAATTGCAATTTGTATAGCGTAATGGAATATTATCCATTACAATATACATAAATTGTTATTATTACAGTTCATTGCTGCCACCTGCTGGCTTGAATTGTAATATACAAGTAATGAGCCTAGAAGCCTAGTACAGGTTCATCACGTTCATGGAACATCTTCCTCATTCTCTACTTCCAGATTTTATGCCTCTCAGCTGCTGTGGTCACATTTGACCACAGCATCTGAGACGTTAAATGTTCACGATCGGCATTACCGCTGATCGCGGATATTAGCCCCAGGTGTCTGTTTGAGGAGAAAATGCGGCATCTTTAAAAACCCAACATCTGCCATACTAGTACTATTAACCCCTTAAGGACCGGGCTCATTTTCACCTTAAGGACCAGGCCATTTTTTGCAAATCTGACCAGTGTCACTTTATGTGGTGATAACTTTAAAACACTTTGACTTATCCAGGCCATTCTGAGATTGTTTTTTCATCACATATTGTACTTCATGACACTGGTAAAAAAAATAAAAAAAATATGAATTTATAAACAAAATACCAAATTTACTAAATTTTGAAAAATTAGCAAATTTCCACGTTTCAATTTCTCTATTTCTACAATACATAGTAATACCTACAAAAATAGTCATTACTTTACATTCCCCATATGTCTACTTTATGTTTGGATCCTTCGGGAATGACATTTTATTTATTGGGGATGTTGCAAGGCTTAGAAGTTTAGAAGCAAATCTTGAAATTTGTAAGAAATTTTCAAAAACCCACTTTTTAACCCCTTAAGGACATAGGACGTACCGGTACGCCCTATTTCCCGAGTCCTTAAGGACCGAGGACGTACCGGTACGTCCTGACTTAAAAATGTAATTCCGGCGCCGCGGGGGTTAATCGAAACGGGATTTCGGCTGAAATCATTCAGCCGGCATCCCGTAACAACGCAGGGGGGGGTCATTGGACCCCCCCGTATCGGCGATCGCAGAAAACCGCAGGTCAATTCAGACCTGTGGTTTTCTGCGTTTCCGGTCCATTCGGGTGTCCTGTGACCTGATGAACCGGAAAAAGACTGCGATCGGTGGCGTAATTTTACACCACCAATCGCAGTCCGAGGATTTGAGGAGGCGGTGCTGGCCCTGGTGCTGAACGCCGCTGTCCAGGGTGCTGATTGGTGCAGGGGAGAGAGGCGCGAGATTCAAACTTCCTGCGCTCCTCTCTCCCCTCCTCTTCCTGTCCAGCACCCTGACTGTGCAGCATCGTCCAGCACCAGCTCCTGTGTCCCCCTAATCGGCATCCATCACCCTCCTGCACCCATCGCCACCCAGGTAGGTTAGGGTCAGTGAGGGAGAGGCACCTTTAGGCAGGGATAGAAGGGAAAAGTTAGAAAAAAAAAGAAAAAAAAAAAGCACATTTATTCCAAACTTTTTTGTTTCAACTTTCAGACCCCAGACCCCCCCTGCCACTTGCCCCCCCCCCCCCCCCGCATATGCCCAGATTGCCTCCGACTCTGAGAGCCCCAGTGAGGATGAGGATGACCCCACGTTCCTTTTGTCATCCGCATCCTCCTCATCATCATCGGATGACGATGAGCCACCAAGGCAGCGGAGACGCCGCCAGGCGGAGCCAGGGGCCACACATGCTAGGGATCCTGTGGCCCACCCTAGTACGAGCCGCCCTGGGGTTCGTACTGGTTTCCCGGCCCACCAAATAAGTTCACCGGAGCCCCCTGCCGATGAACTTAGCTGGTGTCCCCCAGTGGAGCCTGAGATTCCGGATTTCGCTGGCAATCCTGGAATCCAGATTCCCACAGTGGGGTTTACTGAAATAGACTTTTTTAGGTTTTTTTTCAGTAACCCACTGGTGAATTTGATGGTGGAGCAGACGAATCTGTACGCCCAACAGTTCGTCGCTCAAAACCCAGGCTCAGTTTTGGCTAGACCCGGTGGCTGGACGCCGGTCAGTGCAGCCGAGATGAGGACATTTTGGGGCCTCGTGCTGCATATGGGTCTAGTCCAAAAACCCAGTGTCAGGCAATACTGGAGTGGGGACGTCCTGTACCAGACCCCACTGTACAGTATGGTCATGACACGTCACCGGTTTGAGGCCATCCGGAAATGTCTGCATTATTCCGATAATGCAGCATGTCCACCCCGAGGTGATCCTGCCTATGACCGGCTGTATAAGATACGGCCGGTCATCGATCACTTTGGGGCCACATTTCAGCAGGCCTACGTACCTGGAAGGGAGGTCGCGGTTGATGAGTCTCTCGTTGCGTTCAAGGGGAGACTCAGTTTCCGCCAATACATTCCCACAAAGCGGGCGAGGTATGGCGTGAAGCTATACAAAATTTGTGAGAGTACCTCAGGGTACACTTACAAATTTTGTGTGTACGAGGGGCGAGATTCCCGTATTCAACCCCCAGAATGTCCCCCCACTCTGGGTGTTAGCGGGAAACTCGTGTGGGACCTTATGTACCCACTGCTGGATAAGGGTTACCACTTGTACGTGGATAACTTTTATACCAGCATTCCCTTGTTCAGGTCCCTTGCCGCCAGATCCACGTTCGCTTGTGGGACCGTGCGGAAAAATCAACGCGGCCTCCCTGCCTACCCCCTCCAGGTACCTATCCCCAGGGGTGAGACCCGTGCACTTACCAGTGGAAACCTGTTGCTGGTCAGGTATAAGGACAAGAGGGATGTCCTTATGCTGTCCACAATCCACGGTAACAGCACCACCCCAGTCCCTGTGCGAGGTACCGCGGCAACGGTCCTCAAGCCCGATTGTATCGTCGACTACAATCGGTATATGGGAGGAGTTGATCTCTCTGATCAAGTCCTCACGCCATATAACGCCATGCGCAAAACCCGGGCATGGTACAAAAAAGTTGCGGTCTACTTGGTGCAGGTTGCCATGTACAACTCTTTTGTACTATCCCGAAGCGCTGGCAGCACAGGGACATTCCTCCAATTCTATGAGGCAGTCCTCAAGGACCTGATCTTTTCGGACCGGGAAAGAGCAGGCCGGAGTACCTCGGGAACTGGACGCGCCCGGATCGTCCCTGGCCAACACTTTCCAGGTGTGGTCCCCCATACTGGAAAGAAGGGACGAACCCAAAAAAGTGCAGAGTGTGTCACAAGAGGGGGATACGGAAGGACACCACAACTCAATGTGACACGTGCCCCGATCATCCGGGCCTCTGCATTATCGATTGCTTCAGGGAGTATCACACTTCCATGGAGTACTAAATTTTTATAATCCCCAACAGTTCACTAGAGAACATAAAACACTATGGCTCTCAGACTTTGGAGACACGAAAACAATTTTTCTTTCCCCAAAAAATATCAGTTTTAGTGCAGGCATCCTCAAACTGCGGCCCTCCAGATGTTGTAAAACTATAACTCCCAGCATGCCCAGACAACCTACAGCCATCATCAGGGCATGGTGGGAATTGTAGTTTTACAACATCTGGAGGGCCGCAGTTTTAGGATGCCTGCTTAGTGTCTCCAAAGTCTGAGAGCCATACATATTGGGCATCGTCGCGTGCGTAAAAGTCGTCACTATAAAAATAACTTTTTACCAAACGCCTCGGATGAACGGTGTTAAAAATATAAAATAAAAACGGTGCCAAAACACCTATTTTTGGGCAAAATTTAAATTTAAATCCATTTTGCCGGTAATAAAGCAAGGGTTAACAGCCAAACAAAACTAAATATTTATTGCCCCAATTCTGTAGTTTGCAGAAACACCCCATATGTGGTCGTAAATGGCTATATAGCCGCACGGCAGGGCATAGAACGAAGGGAACTCCATACGGTTTCTGGAAGGCAGATTTTGATGGACAGTTTTTTTTTTTACACCATGTCCCATTAGAAGCCCCCCTGAAGTAGCCTAGACTAGAAACTCCAAAAAAGTGACCCCATCTAAGAAACTACACCCCTCAAGGTATTCAAAAGTTACTTTACAAACTATGTTAACCCTTTAGGTGTTCCACAAAACTAAATAGCGAATGTAGAAACAATTTTAGAATTAAATTTTTTTGTTACATTGCCTCAAAAAAGAGTAATATAGAGCAACCAAAAATCTAATTTACCCCAAAAATTGTCCCAAAACAACAACCACCTTATCCCGTAGTTTCCTAGATGGGGTCACTTTTATGGAGTTTCTACTCTAGGGGGGCATCAGGGGGCTTGAAAGGGTACATGGTGTAAATAAACCAGTCCAGCAAAATCTGCCTTCCAAAAACCGTATGGCGTTCCCCTTCTTCTATGTCCTGCCGTTTAGCCAAATAGTAGTTTACGACCATATATGGGGTGTTTCTGCAAACTACAGAATGAGGGCAACCCATTTTGAGTGTTGTTTGGCAGTTAACCCTTGTTTTACTCCTGGAAAAAACTGATTATATTGGAAAATTTTCCAAAAAATAGAAATTTCTAAATTGTTTCTCCATCTGCCATTAACTCTTGTGGAACACCTAAAGGGTTAACAAAGTTTGTAAACCCAGTTTTGAATACCTTGAGGGGTGTACTTTCTTAGATGGAGTCACTTTTTTGAAATTTCTATTCTAGGGGTGCAACAGGGGGCTTCAAATGGGACATGGTATAAACAAAACCAGTCCTGCAAAATCTGCCTTCCAAAACCCATATGGTGTTCCCCTCCTTCTATGTGCTACCGTTCGGCCAAACAGTAGTTTACGACCACATATGGGGTGTTTCTGCAAACTACAGAATCAGGGCAAACCATTTTGAGTGTTGTTTGGCAGTTAACCCTTGTTTTACTCCTGGAAAAAATTGATTATATTGGAAAATTTTCCAAAAAATAGAAATTTTTAAATTGTTTCTCCATCTGCCATTAACTCTTGTGGAACACCTAAAGGGTTAACAAAGTTTGTAAACCCAGTTTTGAATACCTTGAGGGGTGTACTTTCTTAGATGGAGTAACTTTTTTGAAATTTCTATTCTAGGGGTGCAACAGGGGGCTTCAAATGGGACATGGTATAAACAAAACCAGTCCTGCAAAATCTGCCTTCCAAAACCCATATGGTGTTCCCCTCCTTCTATGTGCTCCCGTTCGGCCAAATAGTAGTTTACGACCACATATGGGGTGTTTCTGTAAACTACAGAATCAGGGCAACCCATTTTGAGTGTTGTTTGGCAGTTAACCCTTGTTTTACTCCTGGAAAAAATTGATTATATTGGAAAAATTTCCCAAAAATAGAAATTTCAAAATTGTTTCTCCATCTGCCATTAACTCTTGTGGAACACCTAAAGGGTTAACAAAGTTTGTAAACCCAGTTTTGAATACCTTGAGGGGTGTACTTTCTTAGATGGAGTCACTTTTTTGAAATTTCTATTCTAGGGGTGCAACAGGGGGCTTCAAATGGGACATGGTATAAACAAAACCAGTCCTGCAAAATCTGCCTTCCAAAACCCATATGGTGTTCCCCTCCTTCTATGTGCTACCGTTCGGCCAAACAGTAGTTTACGACCACATATGGGGTGTTTCTGCAAACTACAGAATCAGGGCAACCCATTTTGAGTGTTGTTTGGCAGTTAACCCTTGTTTTACTCCTGGAAAAAATTGATTATATTGGAAAATTTTCCAAAAAATAGAAATTTCAAAATTGTTTCTCCATCTGCCATTAACTCTTGTGGAAGACCTAAAGGGTTAATAAAGTTTGAAAAAACAGTTTTGAATACCTTGAGGGGTGTAGTTTCTAGAATGGGGTCATTTTTGGGAGGTTTCTATTATCTAAGCCTCACAATATGACTTCAAACCTGAACTGGTCCATAAAAAGTGGGATTTTGAAGATTTCTCAAAAATTTCAAAATTTGCTTCTAAATTTCTAAGCCTTGTAACATCCCCAAAAAATAAAATATCATTCCCAAAATGCTACAAACATGAAGTAGACATATGGGGAATGTAAAGTCATCACAATTTTTGGGGGTATTACTATGTATTACAGAAGTAGAGAAACTGAAACTTTGAAATTTGCTAATTTTTCAAAATTTTTGGTAAAAAATGTATTTTTTTATGCAAAAAAATTAACTTTTTTGACCCAATTTTAGCAGTGTCATGAAGTACAATATGTGACGAAAAAAACAATCTCAGAACGGCCTGGGTAAGTCGAAGCATTTTAAAGTTATGAGCACTTAAAGTGACACTGGTCAGGTTTGCAAAAATGGCCTGGTCCTGAAGGTGAAAATGAGCCTGGTCCTTAAGGGGTTAAGGACCAGTTCAGGTCTGAAGTCACTTTGTGAGGCTTATATAATAGAAACCACCCATAAATAACCCCATTCTAGAAACTTTACCCCTCACGGTATCCAAAACTGATTTTACGAACATTGTTAATCCTTTAGGTGTTCCACAAGAATTAATGGAAAATAGAGATCAAATTTTAAAATTTCACTTTTTGGGCAGATTTTCCATTTTAATAATTTTTTTCCAGTTACAAAGCAAGGGTTAATAACCAAACAAAACTCAATATTTATGGCCCTGATTCTGTAGTTTACAGAAATACCCCATATGTGGTCGTAAACTGCTGTACGGGCACACGGCAGGGCACAGAAGGAAAGGAATTCCATATGGTTTTTGGAAGGCAGATTTTGCTGGACTGTTTTTTTGACACCATGTCCCATTTGAAGCCCCCCTGGAGTAGAAACTTCAAAAAAGTGACCCTATTTTAGAAACTACACCCCTCAAGGTATTCATCAAAACTGATTTTACAAACTTTGTTAATCCTTTAGGTGTTCCACAAGAATTAATGGAAAATAGAGATAACATTTCAAAATTTCACTTTTTTGGCAGATTTTCCATTTTAATAATTTTTTTCCAGTTACAAAGCAAGGGTTAACAGCCAAGAAAACTCAATATTTATGGCTCTGATTCTGTAGTTTACAGAAATACCCCATATGTGGTTGTAAACTACTGTATGGGCAGATTTTTGAAACAAAAAAATATAAAAATCATGTTTTAGTGTCTCCATATTCTAAGAGCCATAGTTTTTATTAGATTATCTTAGGTAGGGTCTCATTTTTTGCGCGATGAGATGACGGTTTGATTGGCACTATTTTGGGGTGCATATGACTTTTTTTTTTTACTTCAAATTGTTTTTTATTGTTTCATAACAATATGAAAAATACACTGAAAGTCAGTAAAAGATTTGCAGTGACAAGATCTTGTACATATCAGCATAGGCAAAAAACATCCAATACAATAGGAATACATATATGGAATGTGTCATTCTATCGCTTTATCAGGTAAGAACACAACATAACCTGAGGAAAAAACATACCCCGTCAAAGGGAAGGTAGGGGGGGGGGGGGGGGTTTGGTAACTGGGGGGGGGGGAGGCAGAGGGAAAAAGGGTATAGGAAAAATTAGTCTTGGTTACACAGTCACTTTATCCTCAAAGACTATTACCAGCAGACAACGCCATATTCTCTCTAGGTAGGGGGGGGGGGTTCTATCTTAGTCATCAAACCCTCTAAACCTTTTCCACGGATTCCATATTTCCGAGAACTTATGAGGTGTTCTAGCATCCCAATGGGCTAATTGTTCCAATCTATAAATTTGGTCACATTTCAAGTACCAGTGTTGTAATGGTGGGGGTTCAGGTTTCCTCCAATACACCGCCACAAGAATACGAGCGGCAGCCAATAGTGTTTTGCATAAGATGTGGGTCACTTTAGATTTTGTACCCGTCATTTCCCCCATTAAACTAAAAAGACATAGTTTGGGTGACGCCCTAACTGCTACTCTGCTTATTTTGGATAAAATTTTACAGACCTCTTGCCAATAAATTTGTATTTTAGAGCACGACCACCAGATATGACTCTGTGAGCCTATAGCGAGGTCACATCTCCAACAAATAGGGCTAACTTCAGAGAACATAGTATGTAAACGTTTTGGAGTATAATACCAATGTGTAAGAACCTTGTAGCTATTCTCTTGAAGTTTCACACATCTAGAAACTTTTCCTGAGGCTGATAATACCTTTGGCAATTCCCATTTATCAAACTTTATACCTAATTCCTCCTCCCATTTATCTATGAAACTACATCTATTTATAGTAGTGAAGGAATTAATTAATGCATATAACTGGGAAATCTTCTTTTTAGGTTCCAGCCTTTGCAATACCATTTTTTCAAATTTTGTGTGTTCAGTGCCCCAAATAGAAGCTCTAGTTAGTCTTTTTAAGACCTGATAACAGTGCGCTACTTGGAATATAGAACAGTTTTTCATGGCAGGGTGTGACTTCAATTCTGACATTGATGGTAAGTCAGCATCTGGACACAGTGACATTATCGGTGTCTCATTCTTTTTATCCTCTTCCTTCACCGTATTCCAAAAACATAAACTGGACTGACACATAACATCCCTAACTTGCATCAATAAAGCATAATTAGGCATCATTTTCTGTAGCATATTCGTATTACACCACCTCGTTATTGTGTGCTTTGTCATTGAGCTATGTGTTTTCAATAATTTATTGACCTTCTTCAAATCCAGAAACAGTAAGGACCGTAACGGGAGGTTCGACATCGCCTCTTCTACCCTAATGTCCAATCGACCTGGAGTAGGCCGAAAGCCAATCCAGGTTTCTAGTACACAGAATGGCTTTATAATAAGTATGAACATCCGGTACTCCCATACCTCCACTCGTGGGATGCCTTATTACATATGCCGAGGGCATTCTCGCTTTCTTTCCTCCCCATAAAAACTTAATGAAAATCTTCTGGACTTTTTTAAAGAAAATTAAAGGGATAGGGATTGGTAGAGCTTGCAAGTAATATAGCACTTTCGGAAGGAGTATTGATTTTATCAGGGATTTGCGGCCAAACCAAGAGACAAAAGGGATATCCCAGCTGCTAATTAATTCATCTAGTTGTTTAGGGATAGGTAGAAAGTTTTCACTGTACAGTCTATCAAACTCAGGGGTAAGTTCTATTCCTAAAAAAGTTATCGCCTTCGTCGTCCATTGGAAGGACGTGGTGGGTTGCAGAATAGCCTGTTCGCTCATTGGCAAGGATACGTTCAGAACTGTTGATTTTGAAAAATTAACAGAAAAGTTTGAAACTTCATGAAATCTATCTAAGACAGACATAATCACTTGGAACGCTTTTTTTGGGTTTGTGACTATAAGTAGGACGTCATCCGCGAATGCAGCGGTTGAATGAATTGTCTTCCCTACGGACATCCCATGTATCTCTGTGTTTTGTCTGAAAGCTTGTAGCAAGGTTTCTATTGTCAGTATGAACAATAGAGGGGACAAAGGGCAACCCTGCCGGGTACCATTTGTTATTTCGAAGGCAGGAGAGAGAGTGCCGTTCACCAGGACCTTTGCTGTTGGATTTCTATACATTGCCATAACACCATCAATAAATGATTGAGGGATACCAAATTTGGCCAGAGTCATAGACATAAATTGCCAATCCACTCTGTCGAATGCCTTTTCGGCATCCATACTCAGCAACACCAGAGGAGAAAAGGTACTTTTTGCTAATTGCATAAGGTGTATCACTCTAATAATGTTGTTTTTACCTTCCCTGCCCGGCACAAAACCCACTTGTTCAGGGGAAATTAACTCTGGCAAGAATTTTTTTAGCCTATTTGCTAACATTTTCGCGTAGAGCTTGAGGTCATTGTTCAATAGTGATATAGGCCTGTAATTTCCGCACAATGAGTGGTCTTTTTTCGGTTTGGGGATAATGGAAATTTGTGCTTGCAGCATGTCTCTGTTGAAGGCAACACCCTCTCTCGCCTCATTACACGCTTTCAGAAAAAAGGGAAGTAAAATTTCCTTAAAAGCAGAATAATAAGAGATCGGAAAACCGTCTGGTCCCGGACTTTTATGTAAAGGGGAATCTTTTAGTGCCTTCTGTAGTTCAGTTAATGTGAAGGGGGTGCTTTAAAAATAAGTGCTTGCTCATTACTCAAGACCGGTAAGTCAAGTTCATCTAACCACCTTTTAGTTGCTGTTTTAAATAGGTCCTCTGTATTAGGGGATACCGTGCCTCTGAGATTGTACAACTGGCTATAAAAATCACAAAATTGTTGAGCAATAAGGTTAGTTTTGCGTACTACATTGGAATTAGGTGTCCGAATATTAGATATATATGAGGATAATTTTCTTTTCTTAATTTGGGACAAGAGCACTTTGGTAGCTTTATTTCCGTGGGCATAAAACTTATATTTAGTGGAAAGAAAAAGCTTCGCCTTATTGGCGTTTAGCAGGTTTTTCATTTCAGAGCGTAATTATCTAATTTTTCAAGTACACTATCTTGTTGAGTTTGTCTATGCTGTTTTTCTAGACCATCAATCTTCATAGTTAGTTCTTCAATTCTCTTTTGTTTTTGCTTTTTTGTGAAAGCGCCTAGGGCGATCAAATGACCTCTCATAACTGGCTTATGAGCTTCCCATAAAGTCATAGACGATAAATCATCCATGTAATTTAACTGGAAATACTCCCGCAAATTCTGAGATAGCCTCGGAATGTTGGATCTACTTAATAACGTTTCATTGAGCCGCCATCTGAATTCTGACCTCGGCACATTAGGTATCACTAATGACAGGAACACTAGGGCATGATCGGATAAAAGGATCGAGCCAATATTTGAGGCAATACAGAATTGGAGAAAATTTACTTTAATAAATATATAATCTAGTCTCTGATAACTTTTATGGGATGTTGAGTAAAAGGAGTAGTCCTTGTCTTGGATGCAAACTTCTCCATATATCTACATAACCATACTTTGCCAATGCAGTGTTAATTTTTTGAAGGGCGGTTCCTTTAATAAAAATATACCTTCCTTCTGTATCTATCAGCGAGGAAGTGTGTACAAACGGTGTATTTTTATGAAATGCAATGCTCACTCCTTTTGTTGCAGCACTTGGCGAAGTGCTGTGGAACCACTGGTTATACAGCATATGCGATAGTCTAGGTACGTGATTTGCTCGAAAATGTGTTTCCTGCAAGCATGCGACTTGCACTCTGCTTTTATGTAAAAAGTGGCATATTTGACTCCGTTTTTGAGGAGCATTAAGGCCCTTCACATTGTACGAGCAGATACGTAAACTAGCCATAATTAAAGTGCATAATTAAAGTGCATAAGGCTATATACCCTTAGTACCATCATGCATTTCAAGACATATATATTAGAAGTGGAGGGAGGATGGGAAGACAAGGAAAGAGGGGGAGGGGAGAGGTAACAATTGATCCATTTCAATGGATCTAAATAAATGAGCACATCATGTATGTAAAACATTTGTAACATACTTGATAACCAACAATAAGAGTAATCAACTCTTTAACTCTTTAACCCGGGGAGAGGAGCTACTCTAGGGAGCCGGGTATCCTCCCGAGCCAGCTAGTATGGGATAACCTAAAATGAGAATAGGGTTTACAAAAGGTAATATCACGTAATATCCACCAGATGTCACCATACTACCAGGGAAGGGCACTGCAAGTGAAAAAATTGCAAAGTTATAAGACTGAACCCTTCCTGACATATTTGGATGATAACGTATGAAAACTATCACTGCTAACCTATAGGAAAAGACGGACATATATAAAATAACTCGATAGTCCATCGATTATAAGACCTGACACCATATACTCGACCCTTCTTGCCATCTTCAGTGGTCAGGGACACCAGCCGCAGTAAATTCAGGCCTGGACATAGTAGTATTCTGATGCCTTTTATTCTTATATCTCCTAGGAGAGGTTGTTTGCCACGATTCAAATGATGGTATAGACGGTAAAGATGCGATATTCTGGGCCGCGCACCAATCTGGAATGTCCAACTTAGGAGTGCCAATAACTTCACAGACCCTAGGTATATCCGCATGCGATCTGATCACTTGCTTTCTATTGGGTGTGTTTATTAGAAGCCCAAAAGGATGCAGCCACCTGTAAGATATCTTCTTCTGGTTTAGGATCTCCAGGAGAGGTTTTAGCTGCCTCCGCTTACCAAGGGTCATTGGAGATAGGTCTTGGAACAGAGCCACTGATGATCCTTCAATCTCTGCTGACCGATTCTCTCTTGCCGCTATCATAAGCTGTTCTTTAATACGGAAATTTGCAAGGCGACATATAACATCCCTTGGGGGGTCTTGCGGTTTTGGCAGCGGCCTGAGCGCTCTATGTACTCTGTCCATCTCGAAGCTTTCAGATGGTAGATCCGGGAGAAGGCACATGAAAAAACGCTGCACCTCTGTCTCCAGCGATTCGGCGGTAATGGATTCTAGGATCCCTTTCATTCGGATATTATTCCGCCTCGCTCTATTGTCCTGGTCTTCCACCAGTGAATAAAGGTAATTAACATGAGCTTGAGTGTTGTCTAGATTACCTGCAACTCTGCCATGAAAGTCCAGTGAGGCCTGCTGCGAGGTTTCCAGATCGTCCATCCGGACGTTTAATTGGTGCATGTCTCTTTTAATATCCGCTAGGTCGCTGCGTATCGGCTCCAGCGCTTCCGTCAGCAATGATTTCATAAAGCTTCTGGATATGGGTAAGTCCGCTTGTGGAGCACAATCTTCTCTCACTGTCGTCTTCAGCCTCTGATTCCCCATCTGTTCCCGCCGGGACAGAAGCTTGTCTAGCGGCGGCCATCTTAGATTCGTAACGGACCCCGGATTTCTTTATAAATTTATCCAAATCCCCTTGGTTTAGGGTTTGTTTCGACTTCCCTGGGGTCTCCTTGGGCTTGTCTCTCACGGTTTTCCCCATTTTTGATCAAAATAGACGCTGTTTATGGCTCGGATGAACCCGGATTGCAGCAGAGCACACTAAGACGCTTGCATCCGGCTCTGCTGCTAGGCTCCACCCCCGGGTGCATATGACTTTTTGATTGCATGCTATTACAAATTTTGTGATGTAAGGTGACAAAAAATAGCTTTTTTTTACATTTTTTTATTTTTTTTATTGTGTTCACCTTAAAGGGGTTATCCGAGTTATTTTTTTGTTCTTTCTATGTTCCTAACTAATCAAATGTAACAGCTTTCCAATTCACTCACTTTATCTGCAGTGGCTGGTTTCTCAGATTTCACTGAGGGTCACATGACCTGTAATGTCAGCTTCTCTCCCTGCTCTGATAAAGGTCGTTTACAAGCGAGACGTCACTGTGCTGGCCACTCCCCCCCCCCCCCCCCCCCCTTCACTGCCATCTACTCTCTGCTAGGATTCTTCACCCCCTTCAGCTGCACAGGTCTGCAGGCAGTGAGGAGACAATGCTGGGCACTGGAGTTGACATACTAGAGAGAGCATTGCACAAGAAGGTAGGGGAAGATCCTGTGTGTATTAGCAGTGTCATTATTCAGGTGGGACATGTAGTTCTACACTTAAGTTGCTGTTGATTCTCCCAGCACTCAGGGCAGCTCTTGTATCCACTCCCTTAGCAGTGTCATTATACAGATGGGACTTGTAGTCCTACACATACAACATGCTGCAGAGTCTCCCAGCAGGCAGAAATGCCACTCAGGGCAGCTCTTGTATTCACTCCCTTAGCAGTGTCATTATACAGGTGGGACATATAGTTCTACACTTACAACATGTTGCAAAGTCTCCCAGCAGGCAGAAATGCCACTCAGGGCAGCTCTTGTATTCACTCCCTTAGCAGTGCAGGGGCAGGGGCAGAGATTGTTTTTATTGCATGTAAACAAAGGGCCAGAAAAGAACCAGGAAAATGAGGAAATATATATATATATATATTTTTTTTGCATAAAACTTGCTTAGCTTAGTTATATATCAGATTTTCAGTGCTATATTATTTTTTTTCATAATTCGGACAACCCCTTTAAGGGGTTAGGCCATGTGATTTTTTTTATAGAGCAGGTTATTACGGAAACAGCGATACCTAATATGTATACTTTTTTATTTACTTTATGTAAGTTTTACACAATAACAGCTTTTTTTTTTTTTTTATGATGTTTTAGTGTCTCCATATTCTGAGCCATATTTATTAAAAAATGTTGGCGATTGTCTTAGGTAGAGGCTCATTTTTTGCGGGATGAGGTGACGGTTAGATTAGTACTATTTTGGTGGACATATGCCTTTTTGATCGCTTGATGTTGTACTTTTATTGATGGAAGGTGACAAAAAAATCGTTTATTTAGCACAGTTTTTATTTTTTACGGTGTTAATCTGAGGGGTTAGGTCATGTGATATGTTTATAGAGCCGGTCGATGCGGACGCGGCGATACAAAAATTACATGTTTTTTTTTTTACTTGAAACTTTTAATTTTTGGGGGGAAAAACTTTATTTTTTGTCCCACTTTGGGACTTCAACTTTTGGGGGTCTGATCCCCTTTACATTGCATTCCAATACATCTGTATTGGAATGCATTGGCTGCATGATTAATACAGTGTGTACTACTTATACAGCTTCCTGCCTGTGAGATCCAGGGGGCTGGATCTCACAGGCTCTTCACCGGAAGGCATCGCGCTGCCTTCCCTGCCTTCCTATGGCACAGATCCCCGCCGGAACGACCTGTAAACGCAGCAAACCGCAAGTCTGAATTCACAGGAATTCCCCCCCACCCCGGACCTTGTCCCAGGGTGCCTACTGATTGATTTCAGCAGGCACCCAGTTCTGATCACCGCCCGCCACGCGGCAGTGATCGGAACTACACATGACGTACCAGTACCTCATGTGTCCTTCAGTACCAGGACATCATGACTTAACGGTATGTCATATGTCCCCAACAGGTTAAATATTTTTTTCCCCTACATTAAGAATTTTTTAGGAGATTGTGCAACGCTAGTGAAGACCTATCCTTAGGATCATGAAGCTACAGGGAAATTTCCTGGAGGGACGATGCCCAGAGGGTCACCAGCCAGGTACATAAAGATGTGATGCTCTCATCATTAATTAAGAAGGAGGCATCAGGCACTTATGAATCTGGCAGCGGCCACAGATGCCATTATGAATTCAACTGTATTGCCATCCTCAGTACGATTATAGTTTCATACTGTGGTGCCGACTGCAGTATTTTGTGCTGCACTGTGGGATTGCTGGCCCCACCTAATTCTGTTACCCCAACTTCTTACAATTTGGACCTGCCTACAACATGGGGCCACTTCTAGGCTTTTTTCCACTTTAAGTTCCCAGTCCGCCCCTGCTTAGGACAGCAAAAAAAGGACATGCTGCCATGTGCGAAGACACAAACACTGGAAACATGAATAAATGTAAATTGCATTACTGCTATACTTACTATTTGAAAAGTAGAAGCTCTTTGCATAAATTTCTGATCAGAACTGTGTCGGGAACAACTACCAGTGACAAGGTTGCTACCTATGATCCTGTCTGTTGCAAGCCAACTTATTACTGGGAGATGGGCCTGACACAATTTTGATAAAAAAAAAAAAGTGTGCAAAGAGTTGTGATGCCATTTGCATTTATCCAAGTTTCTAGTGTTTGCGTGTGTTTTCCTCAGGATAGGTCATCAATACAGGTCCTTCTAAAAAAATTAGCATATTGTGATAAAGTTCATTATTTTCTGTAATGTACTGATAAACATTAGACTTTAATATATTTTAGATTCATTACACACCAACTGAAGCAGTTCAAGCCTTTTATTGTTTTAATATTGATGATTTTAGCATACAGCTCATGAAAACAATCCACTAATTAACTGTAAACACCTGCAAAAGATTCCTGAGGCTTTTAAAAACTCCCAGCCTGGTTCATTACTCAAAACCGCAATCATGGGTAAGACTGCCGACCTGACTGCTGTCCAGAAGGCCATCATTGACACCCTCAAGCAAGAGGGTAAGACACAGAAAGAAATTTCTGAACGAATAGGCTGTTCCCAGAGTGCTGTATCAAGGCACCTCAGTGGGAAGTCTGTGGGAAGGAAAAAGTGTGGCAGAAAACGATGCACAACGAGAAGAGGTGACCGGACCCTGAGGAAGATTGTGGAGAAGGACCGATTCCAGACATTGGGGGACCTGCGGAAGCAGTGGACTGAGTCTGGAGTAGAAACATCCAGTTGCCACCGTGTACAGGCGTGTGCAGGAAATGGGCTACAGGTGCCGCATTCCCCAGGTCAAGGCACTTTTGAACCAGAAACAGCGGCAGAAGCGCCTGACCTGGGCTACAGAGAAGCAGCACTGGACTGTTGCTCAGTGGTCCAAAGTACTTTTTTCGGATGAAAGCAAATTTTGCATGTCATTCGGAAATCAAGGTGCCAGAGTCTGGAGGAAGACTGGGGAAAGGGAAATGCCAAAATGCCTGAAGTCCAGTGTCAAGTACCCACAGTCAGTGATGGTCTGGGGTGCCATGTCAGCTGCTGGTGTTGGTCCACTGTGTTTTATCAAGGGCAGGGTCAATGCAGCTAGCTATCAGGAGATTTTGGGGCACTTCATGCTTCCATCTGCTGAAAAGCTTTATGGAGATGAAGATTTCATTTTTCAGCACGACCTGGCACCTGATCCCAGTGCCAAAACCACTGGTAAATGGTTTACTGACCACGGTATTACTGTGCTCAATTGGCCTGCCAACTCTCCTGACCTGAACCCCATAGAGAATCTGTGGGCTATTGGGAAGAGAAAGTTGAGAGACGCAAGACCCAACACTCTGGATGAGCTTAAGGTCGCTATCGAAGCATCCTGGGCCTCCATAACACCTCAGCAGTGCCACAGGCTGATTGCCTCCATGCCACGCCGCATTGAAGCAGTCATTTCTGCAAAAGGATTCCCGACCAAGTATTGAGTGCATAACTGAACATAATTATTTGAAGGTTGACTTTTTTTGTATTAAAAACACTTTCCTTTTATTGGTCGGATGAAATATGCTAATTTTTTTAGATAGGAAATTTGGGTTTTCATGAGCTGTATGCCAAAATCATCAATATTAAAACAATAAAAGGCTTGCACTACTTCAGTTGGTGTGTAATGAATCTAAAATATATGAAAGTCTAATGTTTATCAGTAGATTACAGAAAATAATGAACTTAATCACAATATGCTAATTTTTTTAGAAGGACCTGTATACTAGCACTGCACAACCCCTTTAATGGGGAACGTTTTTCCCTTTCTATTTTTAAACTTATTACCTATTTTTTAGTCCCACTAGGTAATTAAACTTGTGATACACTGAACACTCAAATAATACACTGCAATACTTTAGTAATGCAGTGTGATATATCTGTCATTTTTACACTGGGCAGCCTACAAGATCATGCTTCTGACTTCTGTAGGTGGCAAACCAGATGGGCATTGTCAGGGCTCAGGCTGCCATAACAACTCTTCAGCACCCAGAGTTTTGGGTAAGAGGTGAGTGGGGGGCAAAGGCGGTGTCAGTCACTCAGTCAGACTCCTTTGATAATAATTAAAAGTGTTCAATGGCCAGGATCTAAGATCTCCAATCCCAGTCAATGCAGCAGGACCCCTGCTCAGTCACAGCCAGGCTCACATGATCAGAATGACATACATATGCAGAATTCCATTGCACGTATGACAGATGACATATTTGTCATATTGCTATGAGGTTAATATTATTAGTAGGGATGAGCAAATTGACTTCGGATGAAACATCCAAAGTCGATTCGCATAATACTTTGTTTGGAAGTTGGAACCAAACCCAAGTTCGGGAAATATTTTTTTTACAGTAGAAATTAATTTATGAAGTTATTATGTACACAGTCATAGAATGAAGGCTGTCAGTCACGGATAGGACCACCTCCCTGACTTCAAAGCCCAGAAGGAGCAGGAATATAAATGAATGAAATAATAAATAAAGAAAAAGTAAAAAAAAAAAAAGAAATATTTACTGAATTTATAAAAAAAAAATCATCAAATACAACTTTGAAGATTTTTTTATTCAAAGAATAACTATACGTGGATCACTGAATAGTGATATGGGAAGAAATGATTAGAAATGAAGTACTGAATGGTATACTTGTCTAGAGTATTAATTATTACATTAATATAGGTTGCAGATTAACAACATCTCATTATCAAGTGTGCTTTTTCTTCAACATCTGTTTATACTTACGATTTATACCACTAGTTTCCCACTGTGGGGACAAACAAGTTACCATTTTTGCCAAGGATTAAAATGGTTATCAGGGTTCAGGGCTGAACCCAGATATAAGCTCCCCTTGTATGAGTGGAGCATCAGAGCATTTCCTTGCTCTGAAGCTTCCCTTGCTCTGCATTGTGCAGGGCAAGGTCTGTTTGTTGTGAGCTGGTGACGTACTGGGCTTCACATCGGTATGCTAGGCGGAGACTTCAGCCTAGCAGGGAGCCCGGTGATGTCACCGGCACAAATGGGCGGTGTATAGTGCTGTTCTGGGCAGTTTAGAGGTGGGTATCATTAGTACCTGCCTCTAAAACCACCCAGAACAGCGCTATACAGCAATTACCGTTTGTAATGGATGGTGAAAATGTTAAAATGGCCTTCTCCACATGCTCTGCAACTTGAGCAAACAAATCAAAGGACAACTAAAAGGATGGGACATGGCAAACAAGAAAGGCATCCGTCTGTCTAGAAATTAGTCAGTGGATTGAAAATCTTCAAAAATCAGTGTAAAATATAAAATACATCTGCATCTGACCAAGTTCAAGGTAAAGCATATACCCAAACCATCTACAGTTGCAAGAAAAAGTATGTGAACCCTTTGGAATTATATGGATTTCTGCAAATTGGTCATAAAATGTGATCTGATCTTCATCTAAGTCACAATAAGAGACAATCACAGTCTGCTTAAACTAATAACACACAAAGAATTACATGTTACCATGTTTTTAATGAACACACCATGTAAACATTCACAGTGCAGGTGGAAAAAGTATGTGAACCCTTGGATTTAATAACTGGTTGAACCTCCTTTGGCAGCAATAACTACAACCAAACGTTTCCTGTAGTTGCAGATCAGACCTGCACAACGGTCAGGAGAAATTCTTGACCATTCCTCTTTACAGAACGGTTTCAGTTCAGCAATATTCTTGGGATGTCTGGTGTGAATCGCTTTCTTGAGGTCATGTCACAGCATCTCAATCGGGGTGAGGTCAGGACTGACTGGGCCACTCCAGAAGGCGCATTTTCTTCTGTTTAAGCCATTCTGTTGTTGATTTACTTCTATGCTTTGGGTCATTGTCCTGTTGCAACACCCATCTTCTGTTGAGCTTCAGCTGGTGGACAGATGGCCTTAAAGGGATTCTGTCACCTCCCCTAACCCAAAATCGCATTTTAAAGCAGTCATGCAGCACAGCTTACCTTGAATAGGCTGTGCTCTTCTATCTTGTAATCCGTCCAGTAGTTTATGTAAAAAACGACTTTTATGGTTATGCAAATTAGCCCTGAAGGTGCCCAGAGGGGCGTTTTGTTCCCCTTAGTGAGCCCAGTAACGCCCCTCGTACAGTGCCCAGCCCGCCTTCCTTGCGACTGTCTAACCGCCCCCAGCCTCCCACAGCCTTTCATCCCTCTCCTCCCCCTCCCTCACGGCCGAACGAACTCTCGCACAGGTGCAGTACCCACTGAGGGCAGCGCCAGTGCGATCTGCAGGAGACTGAGGGCAGGAGCTTCATCCTAGTCACTGGGCATGCGCCGAGCCCAGTGACGTCCGATGTTTGCTCTTCCCTCAGTCAGCACTGCGCCTGTGCGAGAGTTCGTTCGGCCGTGGGGGGGGGGGGAGAGGGATGAAAGGCTGTGGGAGGCTGGGGGCGGTTAGACAGTCGCAAGGAAGGCGGGCTGGGCTCCTGCAAAATGTCTTGATAAACTTGGGAATTCATTTTTCCTTCGATGATAGCAATCCGTCCAGGCCCTGACGCAGCAAAGCAGCCTCAAACCATGATGCCCCCATCACCATACTTCACAGTTGGGATGAGGTTTTGATGTTGGTGTGCTGTGCCTCTTTTTCTTCACACATAGTGTTGTGTGTTTCTTCCAAACTCAACTTTCGTTTCATCTGTCCACCAAATATTTTGCCAGTACTGCTGTGGAACATCCAGGTGCTCTTGTGCAAACTGTAAACGTGCAGTAATGTTTTTTTTGGACAGCAGTGGCTTCCTCTCTGGTATCCTCCCATGAAATCCATTCTTGTATCGTAGATTCGCTAACAGGGATGTTAGCATATGCCAGAGACTTTTATAAGTCTTCAGCTGACGCTCTAGGATTTTTCTTCACCTCATTGAGCAGTCTGCGCTGTGCTCTTGCAGTCATCTTCACAGGACGGCCACTCCTAGGGAGAGTAGCAGCAGGGCCGGTGCAAGGATTTTTGCCAACACAAGCAAAGCTAAATTTTGGCGCCCCCCCCATGGCACATCATCGACCCCCCCCAGCCCGGACGACCCTGGCCACATCCATGATCACATCATTACCCCCCCCCCCCCCCCTCCCGCCCGGACGGCCCTGGCCCCATCCATGATCACATAATTACCCCCTATTGTGTCACATTTCTCCTCCCCCCATGGCACATCATTCCCCCCCCCCCCCCGCCCGGACGGCCCTGGCCCCATCCATGATCACATCATTCCCCCCTATTGTGTCACCTTTTGCCCCCCCCCCCCATGGCACATCATTCCCCCCCGCCGGCCCCCGCCGATCCTTCCTGGCGGCCTGGCCCCATTCCCATGTCACATACAGTGACATACTCAGAGTACAGACATTTACATTGTCCCCCCTCCCTCCATCATGTCACGGTCACACAAACTAGAGAGAGAGCAGAGGCGCTCAGGCTTAGCACGGCATCAGTGATGTGTTTGTTTAAAAAAAGCAATTAAAAAGCAATTACAAAACAACAATTATTAATATTGGGGGGGGGGGGGGAGACACCCCCCCAATATTAATGATTGTTGTTTTGTAATAGCTTTTTTTTAACAAACACATCATTGATGCCGTGCTAAGCCTGAGCGCCTCTGCTCTCTCTCTAGTTTGTGTGACCGTGACATGATGGAGGGAGGGGGGCCATGCTTTGCACACATGGGCGCTCATCTCATCATTTTTAATTCATTTTAAATCAAATTATCATATTAATTATTATAAAATACCATTCAAAATTCAATTCGGACTTAACCTAACAAGTCCTGACCTGTCTGTCCTGACCACGTCTGCTGCTGCTGGCTGCCAGTGTGCGTCTGACTCTGATCTGAATCATCTGATCTAATCTTGCTGACGGCTGCCTGTGTCTGTCTGACTCAGACACAATCAGTCAGCTCGGGTCTCGCCTATTGTACCTGCGCTACCCGCCGCCGCGGCGCCGCTCACTCACCAGTCAGGCCCCCGTGGCAGGCAGCCTGAGCCTATGTTAAAGTGTTGTGTAATGTTGCCGTGACTACGAGCGCCGCGGCCGCCAGCCGGCACACGCAGGCTGGGGGCAGGGCAGGTGGACGGACGGCGGCGGCGCTGCGGCACAAGTAAGTGCTAAAAAAAAAAAAAAAAGGCATTCATTCTTCCGCCCTGCACAGGGCGCGCCCTAAGGCAGCCGCTTGGTCTGCCTTATGGTAGCGCCGGCCCTGAGTAGCAGCAGTGCTGAACTTTCTCTATTTATAGACAATTTGTCTTACCGTGGACTGATGAACAGCAAGGCTTTTGGAGATACTTTTATAACCCTTTCCAGCTTTATGCAAGTCAACAATTCTTAATCGTAGGTCTTCTGAGAGCTCTTTTGTGCGAGGCATTATTCACATCAGGAAATGCTTCTTGTAAAAAGCAAACCCAGAACTTCTGTGTGTTTTTTATAAGGCAGGGCAGCTGTAACCAACACCTCCAATCTCATCTCATTGATTGGACTCCAGTTGGCTGACACCTCACTCCAATTAGCTCTTGGAGATGTCATTAGTCTAGGGGTTCACATACTTTTTCCACCTGCACTGTGAATGTTTACATGGTGTGTTCGATAAAAACATGGTAACATTTAATTCTTTGTGTGTTATTAGTTTAAGCAGACTGTGATTGCCTATTGTTGTGACTTAGATGAAGATCAGATCACATTTTATGACCAATTTGTGCAGAAATCCATAAAATTCCAAAGGGTTCACATACTTTTTCTTGCAACTGGATATTCCCCAAAAAGAGATGCAGTCATCAACATTTTGTATATTGCAGTAATGGAATAACTTGACTATGACACCTCAATAAATTCATGGAAATTGCTTCTGTAGGTGAATTTTTTGGTGTATGGCAAGATTTGCTCTTTGTGCAAACTGTCTCCCACATTCTGCACAGAAAAATGGCTTTTCTCCGGTGTGAACTCTTCTATGTCTATTAAGATCTGACTTGTGAGTGAAGCATTTTCTGCACTCAATACAATGGTGAGGCTTGACTCCTGTGTGGATTCTTTGGTGGTCAATGAGGTAGGATTTATAAGCAAAACATTTCCCACAATCAGCACATGAAAATGGCTTCTCCCCCGTGTGAACTCTACGGTGATTGATGAGAATGGATTTATGAGCAAAACACTTGCCACAGTCAAAACATGGAAAAGGTCTTTCTCCCGTGTGGATTCTCTTGTGATAAATAAGAGCGGACTTCTGGGTAAAACATTTCCCACACTCAGTACATAAAAATGGCCTCTCACCCGTGTGTACTCTAGAATGCCTGATAAGGTCAGCATTCTGACTGAATGTTTTGCAGCATTCAGTGCACTGGAAGGTTTTATAATTTCTTCTAACTGCACTGGATTTAAGAATGTCTGTCGTATTTGAACATTCCTCAGAATTAGAAGAGACTGACGGCAGATCTTGTTGCTTTAGATGAGTGATGGGACATTCTAGTGAATCTGCTACATTGTTCTCTTCTATTTTACAGTATTGAGGTAAATCAAGACATGTGTCCCATGTACCAATGCTGCTGTAGTGGCCATCCTTATTGATGTAAGTAGGAGTCGCTTCCTCCTTACAGAGGTGATCACTGATGATATATGTCTCCTCTTCTCGTTTTCTTACCTCAGCTTTAATATTAATCAAACCTTCATCCTGGGTAAACAGAAAAATAATGATGTCATGTATTAAAATGCAACAGAATCAGTGTATAACTTTGCAATATGTGGAAACCTCTGTTCCTTGATGTTCCTGTGGGACATTGCGAATATCCTCTGGGCAGTCTTGGTAACATTGAGTACTGAGACATCTCTCTGCTGGAGTGGTTTCATTAGCTTCATCTGAAATATACCAAAAGTGACTCAATACATTGCTTTATACAGTAGGTGATGGTGTAATCAGGTTGTGTAACTCTCAGGACAAGACGCACATGACCACCCATAATTTTGCAGTAAAACTGTGCGTCAAATGGTCATCAAGGGTGGGTGTCCAGCCCTAAAAATATAATCAATGAAAGTTTATTCTCACCTGGTAATGTGAAGGGCTGGGTATCTTCCAACATGATGTCCTTGTAAAGATCCTTGTGCTCTTCTAAATATTCCCACTCCTCCATGGAGAGATAGACAGCAACATCCTGATATCTTATAGGAACCTGAGACATACAATGTTACAGTCACATATTAGACACATCCCTTGGTGTTACTGTATAAAGTATCATCCACACTCACCTCTCCTGTCAGCAGCTCAATGATTTTCCTGGTGAGCTCTAATATCTTCTGCTCATTGTCAATGATGGGGCTCTGCATTCCACTCCATCCTTGCAAGACAGATGGAGTTTTCAGATCACTAGATATCTTCTTTACTTCTGTGTAATGCTGGGTGTTAAGACATAATTAAATTTATAACATAAAAATTATTTAAAAGGGTTGTCCTATGTCCCATGTTTAATGGTTTGTAAAGGTAACCTACAGGAACTTTATACTGTACACAACTTTCAAAACGTTGCCGATAGCCCAATTTCACCTGGGATCACATGATCAGAGTTTCTCCTGATAGAGCCAAGCCAACTCCATCATACACATCACTAACACACAAGGAAAGGATGAAACTCCTAGCCACCTTAGGCCGCTTGCACACAAATGAGTTCCAGGTATTGGACTCGCAGCGTGTTTCAGCGAGAGCATCCGTCCTGACCTCCCAGCACTGACAGATCCGCATTATATTGATTTATGATGCTATGTAACCCTTAGAGGTCTGGAATTTATTGCTGTCAGTGTTATCCAATACATTCCAGACGTCTAAGGGTTACATAGCATCATACATCAATATAATGCTATGCGACCCCGTCAGTGCTAGGAGGTCAGAATGGGTGCTCTCAAGCTGAAATGTCAGATGGATTAAAGAGGCTAATAAAAGAAAGGCCATAATGGAAACTTTGAGACTTCACCAGCCCCTGGTGTGATGCTTGTAGGAGACACATTTAACATCGGATCAGACCCAGCTACTTAAACCTCTTCCAGAGGCCATGAGCATTATAAATGTTTTTTGGGAAGTTAACTGGCTTGACTATAAATTGGACGAAGTCGGTACTGATGCCGCTCTCTAATAATGGGGGAACCTTTCCAGCGCATGCAGCAGATTTACAAATAGTTACCTCCTTTAAGTACCTAGGCATCCAAATTTCAAACAATGTGCAGGAGCATGAGAAACTTAACTTTACATAGGTTTAGACAAAAAGTCCAGGCTTGGAACCGCTTGCCCCTTACTATGATTGGGCTCAAAATGATTTTCATGCCCCAACTTCTATATATGCTTCATAATGCCCCAACTTGGATTCCCCTCCGCTTTTTCTATATCGTGAATGCGATATTCAATTTGGAAAAAGGGAATACCGCATATAAAGCTAGCTACTTTGTGTAGACCTAAAACTCAAGGAGGATTGAATGTCCCAGACCCATGGATTTATTATCTGGCGGCCCAGCTGCAGCATATCAGGGGCTGGAGAGTGGATGATGGCCTCCATACAGCAGGTAGGATTGTAAAATACTTGATTAACGATAAAAACCTGTTGTCAGCCATAGAGGACAGTACATTCCTTGAAATAGGGAAGCATGTCGGCTTACTCAGCACTATACACAGAGTGTGGTGGAAGGCTTAAACGGTTGTAGGGCTCATTGGGTATAGCCAATTCACTCCCATTTGGCCCAACCATTTGTATAAAGAATTGAATAAAATAGAAAATGCCCGGGTGTGGGAACGATTTGGGCTTAATCGTATACATCAACTTTTCGAGAATGGTTCCCTTAAAGAGTTTGCACAGCTACAAAATGAATATTCTCTGCCCAAAAATCTGTTCTATCTTTATTTGCAGCTCCGACACGCAATACAGACACAGGAGCAGCATGAAAAGATAGCATTGGCCCATAAGCAATCAATTCTGGATCTTACTAGCTCACAAGGGAGTACCAGTGGAGTTATCTCTCTACATTATAAGGTTTTGCTAGAAATGCAACAAAAAAAATACCCTTTAACGCTATATGATAATTGGAAGGAGGATATTCCTGAACTGACCGTAGAACAATGGGAAGTGGTACTGGAGGAGTTTACGGCAATGGCTGTCTTCTTGTCCATCCAGGTTCTGTGCGAGCAGACTGCTCCTATCTCCCCACTTAACCATCGTAGGGAGCCCAGGGTTTTTGTTAGCCCAGGCTGGAGGACACTAGTACACCTACCTTCAAGGTCTACCGTGGGCTGAGCAGTGCAGGGAAAGAGGTCAGGGATAAGCTAGGAGGTGACCCTTCCCCTGTCTCTTGTAAAGAGCCTGGTTGGTGTGTGGTCTTTTATACTGGGTGTACGTCCGCCGTGACAATAGAACTCCGGTTTTATTGAAAAAAATTGGATATAGGGAAGACGATAATTGCCCAAGATGTGGAACACCTAACGCTGACTTAATCCACCTTATTTGGAACTGTCCTAGACTTAGACACTACTGGAATGAGACTGTTGACCCTAATGTGGCAGGTATTTGATATACAAATGGATCAGTCAGCAATTCTCTGTGTGTTAGGGCATGTTAAAACGCTGCAACTGTGTAATGACCGGTGTCACGCACAGGGAGGAAAACAGGGAAAGCCCTGCCTAAGGGAGAGGGAAAGGTGGTGACCCCTAACTCACCTTGCAGCTGGCACCTGACTGCCCTGACGTCCCTAGACGGGTTCCTCACCCGTGCGGCGATCACGTGCCTAAACCCTGGCTTTCCCTGAAATGAGCCCTAGATAGTGAACGGGCCGGTGGGATCGCTAGTCCTCACCACTGCACTAAGAGGGAAACACCAGGGAGAGGACAGACAAACACAGACAAACACAAACACCCAGGTGGACGACAACAACTGTCCACAAAGGTCCAACAGGGATCCGGAGGGTAGCGTTCTGAATCAACAGTCAGAGAACGCAGCAACACAGCTCCAGTGGGTCAGGATAGATGTCCAGGCAGGAAGCTCTATCTCTGGCAACCAGAGAAGTGTGAGAGAGGAATATAAGGAGGTTTGGGAGTGCTGGACAAGGAACAGCTGAGGAGAAGGAGCTACGGATCCCTGAGTGAGCCAAAAGGGTTTGCAAAGCAAACCCAGAAAGCTACCATAAGGAAAACAGCCCTATCTTAAATAGAGCGTGCAGCCAACCGCTGCGACTTCCTGACCCCGGGTATAACGGAGTCAGGCGTGGTTCTCGATACCCTCGTGACAGTACCCCCCTCTCTACGAGGGGCCTCCGGACACTCAGGACCAGGTCTCTCAGGATGAGAGGCATGAAAAACCCGAACTAACCTGTCGGCGTTTACCTCAGACGCAGGAACCCACATTCTTTCCTCGGGACCGTAACCTCTCCAATGCACCAGATATTGAAGAGAGCGGCGGACCCGACGAGAATTAACAATTTTGGATATCTGAAATTCTAGATTACCATCCACGACAACAGGAGGGGGTGGCAGCGGTGATGGTTCTAGAGGTGGAACATATTTTTTGAGTAACGACTTATGAAAAACATTATGAATTTTAAAAGTCTGAGGTAACTCCAGGCGAAAAGCCACGGGGTTGATGATGGCTACAATTTTGTAAGGGCCAATAAACCTAGGACCCAGTTTCCAAGAGGGAACCTTCAATTTAATATTCCTAGTAGACAACCACACATAGTCATTCACTCCTAGGTCCGGACCTGGCGACCGTCTCTTATCAGCCATGCATTTGTATTTACCTCCCATATTTTTCAAGTTAGCTTGCACCTTCTGCCATACCGATGAAAGAGATGACGAAAAACGTTCCTCTTCGGGAACCCCAGAAGACCCCCCCCTCTTTGAAAGTACAGAATTGGGGATGAAAACCATATGCACCAAGAAATGGTGACTTGCAAGTGGATTCCTGACGACGATTATTTATGGCAAACTCAGCTAACGGTAAATATGATGACCACAACTCTTGGTTTTCAGACACAAAACATCTTAGATATGTCTCAAGGTTTTGGTTGGTTCGCTCAGTCTGTCCATTCGACTGAGGATGGAAAGCTGAGGAAAAGGACAAGTGTACCCCCAAACGGGAACAAAAAGCTTTCCAAAATTTAGAAATAAACTGGGTACCCCGATCCGAAACAACATCGGAGGGGACCCCGTGAAGCTTCACGATTTCACTGACGAATACCAGAGCAAGAGTCTTAGCATTAGGTAGTGCGGGTAACGCAATGAAGTGTACCATTTTGCTAAACCTGTCCACTACTACCAAAATCACTGTTTTACCCGCAGACAAAGGTAAGTCAGTGATAAAATCCATTGACAGATGTGTCCACGGTCTATTGGGAATGACGAGTGGTAATAGAGACCCTGCAGGACGTGTATGTGAAACTTTTGCGCGCGCACAGGTAGAACAAGAAGACACAAAATCCAATACATCCTGACGCAACCTTGGCCACCAAAAACGACGAGACAATAGCTCCAAGGTTGCTTTACTACCCGGGTGCCCAGCAAGTGCCGAATTATGATGTTCCTTTAATAATTCGAAACGTAGGTTCAACGGTACAAACAATTTCTCTGAGGGGCAAGAGACCGGGGCGTCCCCCTGGGCCTCTAACACCTTCCCCTCCAAAACAGAGTGTACCGCAGAGACAACCACTCCTCTTTGTAGAATGGGCACCGGATCACTCACATTACCCCCTCCAGGGAAACAACGAGATAGTGCATCAGCCTTGGTGTTCTTTGCCCCAGGACGATAGGTAATAACAAAGTTAAACCTGGTAAAAAATAGCGACCACCTAGCCTGTCTAGGGGTGAGACGCTTAGCTGATTCGAGGTACAGGAGATTTTTGTGGTCCGTAATCACAGTGATGGGGTGGACTGCCCCCTCTAAGAAGTGGCGCCACTCCTCAAACGCAAGTTTAATAGCTAATAGTTCCCTATTGCCAATATCGTAGTTCTTTTCTGCTGCAGATAGTTTTTTCGAAAAGAAAGCACAGGGACGCCATTTGCCAGGAGACGGACCCTGAGACAGCACCGGCCCCACTCCCACCTCTGACGCATCGACTTCAACAATAAAAGGCTGAGAGACATCAGGTTGGACTAGTACAGGTGCTGAGGTAAACCTCTCTTTTAGAGAGAAAAAAGCAACTTTAGCGGCGTCAGACCATTTAGAAAAATCAGTCCCCTTCCTAGTCATGTCAGTAAGCGGTTTTACAATAAGTGAATAATTTTTAATGAATTTCCTATAGAAATTCGCGAAGCCCAAGAACCGTTGTAGTGCTTTGAGGTTCTCAGGAAGATCCCAATCTAAAATTGCCTGGACCTTCCTAGGATCCATACGGAAACCTGAAGCAGATAAAAAATAACCCAGGAATTGTATTTCCTGAACGGCGAAGACACATTTTTCAATCTTAGCATATAATTCATTCGTCCGTAGGACCTGCAGTACTTGTCTGACATGCTTCTCATGTGTTCTCAGATCAGACGAATAAATTAAAATATCATCTAGGTATATTACCACAAACCTGCCGATTAGATGACTAAAAATGTCATTAACGAAATGTTGAAAGACGGCAGGAGCATTGGTCAGACCGAAAGGCATAACTAGATTTTCATAATGCCCCTCAGGGGTGTTAAACGCTGTCTTCCACTCATCCCCCTCCTTAATACGAATCAGATTGTAGGCCCCCCTAAGATCAAGTTTGGAGAACCACCTAGCACCCGCAATCTGATTAAACAGGTCAGGAATGAGAGGAAGAGGGTATGGGTCTCGGATGGTTATCCGATTTAATTCGCGAAAATCTAAGCAAGGACGCAGGCCCCCATCTTTCTTTTTAACGAAGAAAAACCCTGCAGCCACGGGTGAAGAAGAGGGCTTGATGTGTCCCTTAGCCAAGCTCTCGGAGATATAATCTTTCATGGCTTGTCTCTCTGGACCCGAAAGATTATATAACCTGGTCTTGGGTAATTTTGCGCCGGGAATAAGGTTAACCGGGCAATCATAAGGACGATGAGGTGGTAACTTCTGACAACCCTTTTCAGAAAAAACATCCTCAAAATCCGAAATAAATGTAGGTAGGGTAGTTATGGAGGCAACTAAGCAATTGCTATTTAAGCAATTTTCTCTGCACTGCTCACTCCACTCCAATATCTCCCTGGCCTGCCAATCCACTACTGGATTGTGCGCTACCAACCAGGGAAGACCCAGCACCACCGGAGTGGGAAGCCCCTCCAGAACATAACCTGAAAGCATCTCGTTATGGTGGTCCCCTACCCGAAGGTGTATATTATGAACAATGTGGGTGAGGTTTCTCTGAGACAGGGGAGCAGAATCAATAGCGAATATGGGAATGGGTCTCTGTAACGTACAGAGAGACAAACCCAAAGTGCGGGCAAAATGGGCATCTATCAAATTTACCCCTGCTCCACTGTCTAAAAAGAAAGAAATAGTCTCCGTCTTATCACCAAAAACAATAACCGCTGGCAACACAAATTGCGATGTACGTATGGAGGAGACGTATACCCCCCGGCTGACATCCTCCACACAGCCTGGGGTTAGTAGTTTTTCCGACGGTCTTTTGTTTCTGAGGAAAGAAGGACAGACATTAATGAAATGACCCCTCTCCCCACAAAAAAAACAAACCCCACGCCTACGGCGAGCCTCAGGAGGGCGGACCTGACGAGTAGTTCCTCCTAGCTGCATAGGCTCGTCTAAGTCCGTACAGACTAACTGCTGCTTGAGAGGAGTTACCAATTTCTCCGGTTCTTTCAACCTGTCTCTAAGGCGTCTCTCTATACGGATAGAAAGGGACATAACCGCATCAAGGGAAAAGGGGGTCTCATATAATGCAAGCGCATCCTTAACCCTTTCGGATAACCCAGAGCAGAACTGACTCCTGAGAGCCGGGTCGTTCCATTGGGTATCCGTAGCCCACCTACGGAATTCAGAGCAATACTCCTCTACCGGCCGTTCTCCTTGTAAGAGTCTCCGTAATCTTGATTCAGCCAGTGCTACTCGGTCAGGGTCGTCATATATGAGACCCAAGGCCCCGAAAAACTCATCCACTGACCGAAGAGCCTGGGAATCAGTAGGTAAAGAGAACGCCCAGGACTGCGGGTCCCCCTGCAGCAGGGAAATAACAACCCCCACCCGCTGATCTTCATTACCAGAGGAGTGAGGGCGCAGTTTAAAATATAACTTACAGGCCTCACGGAATGCCAAAAACTTGTCCCTTCCCCCAGAAAATCTGTCAGGGAGAGGGACCTTGGGTTCCGCAACAACCTGGTTATCAGTAGCAACCGCTGGGCTTGCGGTCAGTTGTAATTGCTGCTGTTGCTGGAGGACCGACGCCTTCAATCCTACCACCTCCAAAGACAGGCCATGAAATTGTTTGGACAGAGCAGCAATTTGATCCATACTGGATTCTAAGTAGGTAAAAAAAAATATATATATAAATATATATATATATTTTTTTTTACCTACACAAAATAAGGGCCAGAGATAATGTAATGACCGGTGTCACGCACAGGGAGGAAAACAGGGAAAGCCCTGCCTAAGGGAGAGGGAAAGGTGGTGACCCCTAACTCACCTTGCGGCTGGCACCTGACTGCCCTGACGTCCCTAGACGGGTTCCTCACCTGTGCGGCGATCACGTGCCTAAACCCTGGCTTTCCCTGAAATGAGCCCTAGATAGTGAACGGGCCGGTGGGATCGCTAGTCCTCACCACTGCACTAAGAGGGAAACACCAGGGAGAGGACAGACAAACACAAACACCCAGGTGGACGACAACAACTGTCCACAAAGGTCCAACAGGGATCCGGAGGGTAGCGTTCTGAATCAACAGTCAGAGAACGCAGCAACACAGCTCCAGTGGGTCAGGATAGATGTCCAGGCAGGAAGCTCTATCTCTGGCAACCAGAGAAGTGTGAGAGAGGAATATAAGGAGGTTTGGGAGTGCTGGACAAGGAACAGCTGAGGAGAAGGAGCTACGGATCCCTGAGTGAGCCAAAAGGGTTTGCAAAGCAAACCCAGAAAGCTACCTATAAGGAAAACAGCCCTATCTTAAATAGAGCGTGCAGCCAACCGCTGCGACTTCCTGACCCCGGGTATAACGGAGTCAGGCGTGGTTCTCGATACCCTCGTGACAAACTGTCTCCGGAAAATAGATTAGCCTCAATACACATATTATATCAAGCAAGGAAACTAATCCCTTATCGTTGGACCAATCATCATCCTCCAAAAGTTACGGAATTGGTGGAAAAGATTCATATCTTGATTCGAATGGAAAGTTATGTTTACTAGAAAAGAAACAGATATATAGTCCGTGGTTTCAGCGTTATAACATTGCTCTATAGGTGGGCCAGGATAACTATAATTGCGCTATAGGTGTCACGGATGATATTGCAGATAGCTGGAAGTTATGGATAAACATCTGACTAGCTTGATCCCAAACTAAGGAGCATAAAGATGACCCCTGTAAAACCCTAAGAGCTCTTCCTGACTGCTATGCACATACAAGGGTCTCAGAGGTAGACAATTGCATGCCCTCGTACCTAGACTGTGTGACACCTAAAAACCCTATAATAGTGAGGGGACATGACCACCGGCTCCCTGCACTTAATGCGGAGGGAGTCAGGGTCACCTAGAATCAAGCCAGCAAAGAAACACAATACAAGAAAGGACTTATCTGAACAAGCAGTAACCGAAGTCTCCAGCAGTGATCACTTCAATCCAGGAAGTAGTATAAATCGCAAAGTGAGGCAGTATGGGAGGGAATATATAGGGAGGCAATTAGTGTGAATAGGTGACAGCTGCTGGGAGAAGGAAAGGCGATGACAAAGTGAAACCAAAACAAAAAACATTATGCAAGAGGTACAGAAGAACATCTGCCAGACCTTCTCAGAGAGCTGGTGGTGACAGTACCCCTCCCTCTGAGAGTGGACTCTGGACACCCTCCCAATGAACGAGGTACTGGAGAAAACCGTGGATAATGTGAGAATCTACAATCCTAGAGACCTGAAATTCAAGATTACCGTCAACAACAATCAGAGGAGGAGGCAAAGAGGAGGGTACAGTGGGTTGGACATAAGATTTTAATAGGGACCTGTGAAAAACATTATGGATCTTCCAAGTCTGAGGAAGATCAATACGGAAGGCAACGGGATTGATGACGGACAAGATCTTGTAAGGCCCAATAAACTTAGGACCCAACTTCCAGGAGGGAACCTTCAGTTTGATATTCTTTGTAGACAACCACACCAGATCACCCACATTGAGGTCCGGACCAGGCAAACGTCTCTTATCCGCCACATGCTTATATCTCTCACTCATCCTCTTCAGATTACCCTGAATCTTTTGCCAAATAAATGACAAAAACGAGGAAAATCTCTCCTCATCAGGTAAACCAGAAAACTCATCTCCAGAGAATGTCCCAAACTGCGGATGAAACCCATATGCACCAAAAAATGGTGACTTATCAGAGGACTCCTGGCGACGGTTATTTAAAGCAAACTCAGCAAGGGACAAAAAAGAACACCAATCCTCCTGATTCTCTGCCACAAAACAGAGCAGATATGTCTTCAGATTCTGATTGATGCGTTCGGTCTGACCATTCGACTGCGGGTGAAAAGCAGAAGAGAATGACAACCGAACCCCCAAGCGAGAACAGAAGGCCTTCCAGAATCTGGAAACAAATTGCGTGCCCCTATCAGAAACGATGTCTGAAGGAATGCCATGCAATTTGACAATGTGATCAACAAATGCTTGCGCCAGTGTCTTAGCATTGGGTAACCCAGGAAAGGGAATGAAATGTGCCATTTTGCTAAAACGGTCCACTACCACCAGAATCACAGTCTTCCCCGAGGAACGAGGCAGGTCCGTAATGAAGTCCATGGACAGATGCGTCCAAGGACGGGAAGGAATGGGTAACAGGAGGAGAGAACCCCGTTTGCCGTGAATGAGGGACCTTGGCACGAGCGCAGGTTTCGCAGGCTGCCACAAAACCCTCAACCGTCTTACGAAGAGCCGGCCACAAGAATCTCCGAGCAATGAGATCCACTGTGGCTCTACTCCCCGGTTGCCCAGCAAGGACAGTATCGTGGTGCTCCTTAAAAACCTTGTGTCGTACAGCGAGAGGCACAAACAACCTCCCAGGAGGACAAAGATCAGGAACCTCTGTCTGGGCTGCCTGAACCTCTGCCTCCAAATCAGGATAAAGAGCAGAGATGACCACCTCTTCAGCCAAAATGGGACCCGGGTCTTCAAAGTTCTCCCCTCCCGGAAAACAACGTGACAGGGCATCAGCCTTCACATTTTTAACCCTAGGGCGGAACGTGACAACAAAATTAAACCTAGAAAAGAATAAAGACCATCTGGCCTGTCTCGGGTTCAGACGCTTGGCTGAGTCCAAGTAGGCCAGATTCTTATGGTCTGTAAACATGGTAATAGGGTGTCTGGCTCCCTCTAGCCAATTGCGCCATTCCTCAAAAGCTAATTTGATGGCCAACAACTCCCTATCTCCCACATTGTAATTTCTCTCTGCGGAGGACAGTTTCCTTGAGAAAAAGGCACATGGTCGCCATTTGGCAGGAGAGGGACCCTGAGATAAGACCGCACCCACACCCACCTCAGAGGCGTCCACCTCAACAATAAAATGTAGAGAGACATCAGGTTGTAACAAAATGGGAGAGAAAGCAAAACTCTCTTTGATACTAGAAAAGGCCTTAAGCGCATCTACCGACCAGGCGGAAAAATCTACCCCCTTTTTAGTCATATCAGTGAGTTGCTTAACAACAGAGGAATAATTCAAAATTAACTTTCTGCAATAATTGGCAAAACCCCAAAACCGCATCAGTGCCTTCTGATTCTCAGGAAGCTCCCAATCAAGCACAGCGCGGACCTTCTCAGGGTCCATGCGAAAACCAGAAGTGGAGAGAAGAAAACCAAGAAATTGAATCTCCGGAACTGCAAACACACATTTTTCCAGTTTAGCATACAATTTATTCTCCCGCAGAATAAGCAAGACCTGACGTAGGTGGTCCCTATGAGTTTCTAAATCAGGAGAAAAAATGTAATCTAGATACACCAGTACAAGTTTCCCCATTAAATGAGAAAAAATGCTGTTCATAAAATGTTGGAAGACGGCCAGAGCATTCATCAAACCAAATGGCATAACCAAATTCTCAAAATGACCCTCAGGGGTACTGAAGGCCATCTTCCATTCGTCCCCTTCCCTGACCCTGACTAGATTGTATGCCCCTCTTAAATCCAACTTAGAAAAAACTTTAGCCCCAACAATCTGGTTAAACAGGTCCGGGATCAGAGGAAGCGGATATGGGTCACGAATCGTGATACGGTTTAGCTCCCTGAAATCCAGACAAGGTCTTAAAGAACCATCTTTTTTCTTAACAAAAAAAAAAAACAGCGGCAACAGGTGACTTCGAGGGTCAGATGTGTCCCTTTCTCAGGCTCTCAGAGATATAAGTACGCATAGCGACTCTTTCAGGTTGGGAGAGATTGTATAAACAAGATTTTGGCAGCTTGGCGCCTGGGATGAGATTAATAGGGCAATCGTACTCCCGGTGAGGGGGCAACTCCTGGACACCACTCTCGGAAAACACATCCGAAATTTAGAGAGAAAAGATGGCACAGTCTTGGTAGAAACCTCTGAAAGAGACGCCGTGAGGCAATTCTCTCTGCAAAACTCACTCCAACCATTTATTTGCCTTGCTTGCCAATCAATGGTGGGGTTATGTTTAGTGACCCAGGGTAGCCCCAACACTAGAGGAGTAGGTAATCCGCTTAAGACGAAACATGACACATCCTCAACATGAGCGTCACCCACAGTCAAATGGATATTGTGAACTATGCCATTTAACTATTTTTGAAAAAGTGGAGCGGAATCGATAGCAAAAACAGGTATATCCTTTTCCAAAGTGCATACCTGGAAACCATGTGTTATAGCAAATTGATTATCAATGAGATTGACAGCTGCTCCACTATCTACAAAAATCTCACAAACAATGTTCTTGCTGTCTAGCACCACCCTGGCAGGTAGGACAAAACTGGAACTACAAGCAAACGGCAAACCTTAAATTTCCGCATCAACCTTGCCAATAGTAGCAAATGGAAAGTTTTTAGAGGGTTTTTTCTTTTTGTTTCTTTATTACCCCCAGAAAACTCCCTGAATCTCCTAGAGGGGCAAACATTAGCGAAATGATTTATTCCCCCACAAAAGAAACAAACCCTCCTCTGAGAGCTGAATCCTCTACTATCAGAGGCAAGCAAACCCAGCTGCATAACCTCCTGCTCAGAGGGGATTGAGAGAGATTGAGACCCCTGCGCACTGAATGAGACTGCTCCACTGTCCTTGGACTGAATATGACATGAAGGAGTGGTCTCTCCTCTTTCTCTAAGACGCCTGTCAATACTGACAGCTAGACACATGGCAGAGTCCAACGAGGCAGGTCTCTCATGAAAAGCAAATGCATCTTTCAATCCCTCCGAAAGACCATGGCAAAATTGACTTCCGAGTGCAGCATCGTTCCAACCAGTATCAGCTGCCCATCTCTGAAATTCAGAACAATATATCTCTGCGGACCGTTTACCCTGGCATAAAAGATGCAGTTTAGATTCAGCCAGAGCAATACGATCCGGGTCATCATATATCTGCCCCAGGGCTACAAAAAATGCATCCACCAATCGGAGAGGCCGTGCCCCCACCGGCAGCGAAAAGGCCCAAGACTGAGCGTTATCCCTGAGCAGCGAGATGATGATCCCCACCCGCTGCTCCTCATCACCAGAGGAAAGGGGAAGTAGGCAAAAATTGAGTTTGCAAGCCTCTCTAAAGCAAACAAAATTCTCACTACCCCCGGAGAACGTATCCGGAAGCGAGATCTTAGGCTCTGAACAAACTCCATGAACGCAAGCAGAACCGGTCACCTGAAACTGAGACACAGTTTTACGGAGATCTGCTACCTCCAGTGAAAGACCCTGCATGCAGTCAATCAAGGCTGAAACCGGATCCATGCTTAAGACGGTAATGGCGGTTTATAATGTCACAGATGATATTGCAGATAGCTGGAGGTTATGGATAAACATCCGACTGGCTTGATCCCAAATTAAGGAGCATAAAAGGGACCCCTGTAAAACCCTACGAGCTCTCCCTGACTGCTATGCACATACAAGAATCTCAGAGGTAGACAATTGCATGCCCTCGTACCTAGACTGTGTGACACCTGAAAAGCCTATAATAGTGAGGGGACACGACCACCGGCTCCCTGCACTTAATACGGAGGGAGTCAGGGTCACCTAGAATCAAGCCAGCAAAGAAACACAATACAAGAAAGGACTTATCTGAAAAAGCAGTAACCGAAGTCTCCAGCAGTGATCACTTCAATCCAGGTAGTAGTATAAACCGCAAAGTGGGGCAGCATGGGAGGGAATATAAAGGGAGGCAATTAGGACATGACAAAGTGAAACCAAAACAAAGAACATCATGCAAGAGGTACAGAAGAACGTCTGCCAGACCTTCTCAGAGAGCTGGCGGTGACAATAGGTGGCCGGGAGAAATATGGAATACTCCGGGTGTAATAGCTCTCTCATGCCAGAACTGATGTATAACACTATGTAAGGGAGTGAATGAGTGAAGGTGTTGAATGTGTACAGGTTCTGAGAAGACAAATGCTACACACAAAGAAGTGCCACGCTGTGACCAAAAATATTTTACACCATTTAGCATCCCTGGACTTTAAGGTTGATTTGGTTCATGACCTTTGACATGGACTTTTGTTGTGCTGCAGATTTGGGAGGGGAGTTGGTACCATTTGTATCTGTTTTTTTTTTTTTTTTTTTACATGCCATTAATAAAAATGATCTGATTTAGACAGAATGGGTGCTCCCGCTGACACAATGCCTGGAACTCGCTTGTGTGAAAGGGGCCTTACACAGTGTTGGAATGTGTCAGCTTCTGGGATCACGGGTGAAGCGCTGGAAATTAGAGCAGCAAAGTCTTGAGAATTTAGAGTATATTTTTACAGTTTCTTTATATTACTTATTTTCAAACCACTAAACATGTTTTATAGCACTGGACAATCCCGTTAAATTAACACCAGAAATCTCACTCATCTGGTCCTATTTTAATAATAAACAGTAATGATGAAGTGATGAAGATAGGAAATGTTTAAATCTCTCACCTCTCCAGTCAGTAGATAGATGATCTCCAGGGTGATGTTTAATATCTTCTTAGTCACGTCCCATCCGTCTTTCTCCATTATAACTATGCAGGGGTTGTTTTTGGCAGTAAGAACGGAATGAAGGGTGATGTGACCTCTGCACGCAACAATATACATATGAACAACCTTAATATTGTGTTGATCTATATAAACTAACAATTGCAATGTCTATTTTTTATGTAAATATAGCTGCCTTGGGGAGAAGCCAATCCGTAAAAAAAGAGGCCTTTCGCATGCAAAGCATGGAGCTAGGATCATCGGCCCACTCCTGAAATAATGAAATAAAAAAACTCTTAAAGGGCACCTGTCAGAAGGATCAACTGTTAAACCAGGCATATTGTCTTGAACGGTTGATCCTGCTGATTAAAATACTGCCTGCCTTGTGAAAAATCGGCAAAAAAAGAGAAAAAAACTTTGGCAAAATGTATAAAGACCTGCACGCTCTACACCAGTCTTCATGTCCCCTGCACTGCCGGAGGCAAAGCACCTAAATTATGACAAGGCATATCCTCTGGCGTGAATAAAGATAAATTTGTCGGGTCGGCTAGCCACATCCCCTTCCCATGTCCCTTTAGGATCAAAACTGATCTATGCAACAATTTTTCTTTAACAATTGCAGTCAAAAAGGTCGAGCCTGCAACTTTTAGTGCAGGGGTGATGATAAATCCCTCCCTTTATTCTTTATGAAAATGAGGGCTGGAGTGAGCTTAGCCCCTCTGTGCACCTCAGCTCCGCAGTGCTAGCCATACGTCCCTCTATACACTGAAGTCAATGAAGCTTTGGGAATGCCACAAAGGATTTCCACAAGACAAGTATCAGTTTAATCAACAGGATCAAACCTCCCAGGTAGTATGTTTGGTTTAATAGGGTTGATCCTGCTGATGAACACTCTTTAAATAGACAGGTAAATGCAAAAATACAAGGGGGGGGGGGGGCGGGGGTTACCAATGGAGACAGAAACTATGCCTACAACCAGGTATCAAGCATTGTCTGAAACCCTCAGTAGACGAATGAGTGGTCTTATAGCGCTACTGTATGGATACTTCTGTGACTGCGGCGAATGCATGGCACCACCACCACTCAGTCTGAGGACTGCCACCTGGCTATTCTTACTGAAGTTAGGTCTATTCTGTGCAGCACCTTGTGTCTGGGCAATGTCATCAGGTCCATTCTTTGGCACGGCTACTATGCGGCTCTGCCCTTGAGCACTGGTGCCGCCTCTACTGGGTGGGTGCTGTCAGTTGGTCTACTTGTATAGGCACTACCAGTTAGTCTAGTGTGTAGCCTCTGGTATCTGACTGAGCAATGAAGCTGAGTCTGCTGTGTAGATACTGGACTGAGGTGGCTATCACAGCTGGATCTATGGTGTTGGCACAGGCAGTCCATTTTGTTGGTCAGCACTGGTTACTTGCATACCTCTGTAATGTGATCTCTCACTGTGTGTCCCAGTAACAGGTCATAACAATAACCTCCAATAAAATATACAAAATGCTGATAATTTATAGCAAATAATATTACTAGAAGAGGTTATTACTTCAGTCAGGGGATTCCCGGTCCAGTAACACACAGTCTGTCAGTAAGAAGAAAGAAGCAATGACTGCTGGAATTTGTAGTCATCTAGAGGTCTTCGGGGATTCTGGGACTTGTAGTGCTGGAGAGTCTGGAGCACACTTCTCCGCTCTGTACTCTGAGAGTTACAGGAACACAGAAACATGGCCGCCACTGTACTGTACTGACGTCTAAAACCCGATACCGCTCTTCCCTCCCTAGTGTCCGCTCACTGTCAGGATGATCCCGCCCATTCTTTTTCTGGAGTTCCTGCTCACAAGCGTTGGCCAATCACCACGGGGGGCGTGGTCGTTCCTTTACTAACAATGACCCCGGCTGCACCAGTCGCTTCCGGGAACTTTAGAGAAGGAGCTTTGAGTTCCGGTTGCTTGGGGGACAGGGAGAGAGTGTTGTAGGTGAGGACTTCTATCTTCCCTCATTCATATGACTGATTTGTTAATAAGTGAGGATTTGGAGCATAGCTGTAGTTCACTTCCTTTCACCCAGCTCCCACTAGGTATTGCCCTGCAGTTTTCTGTAACTCTCCCACTTACTCCTGACCACTGATAAGCCCCCTTCTTTATGTTCCCCCCTACCTTCATGAGCTTACTCCTGTTCCTCTTCCAGGCAGACTCCACTGATCTGTGCTTTCTTTGTAGTGCTCCTTTCCTATAATCAAACCACATAACCTGCTCTTCACCTTCTTGACCCTCTTGTCACAGCTGGTTAACTAACTTCCATTAGCACATCTATCTGGCCCCACTTCATAGTATCCCATTGACCTACCAGTGTAACCACTCATCCTGTCATCATCTCTGCCTTCCCCTTATGTCAGCTGCCCCTTTTTGTTTCACCAGCAACCTCCTCTTAAAGGGAACCTGTCACCGGGATTTTGGGTACAGAGCTGAGGACATCCACAATACCCAGTCCCCATAGCTCTGTGTGCTTTTATTGTGTCAAAAAAACGATTTGATACATAGGCAAATTAACATAAAAGAGTCATATCTTACTTGTGTGACCAGAGAAGAGTCATATTTTCAAGCTCTGCCTCATCTCAGGTTAATTTGTATATGTATCAAATCGTTTTTTATACACAATAAAAGCACAAAGAGCTATGGGGACTGGATATTGCGGATGTGCTAGCGGCCATCTAGCAACCCATGTTCTCAGCTCTATACCCAAAATCCAGGTGACAGGTTCCCTTTAAAGACCTGTCAGCATGATCAACCCTATTAATCCAGATTTAATGCCTGGTATGGTTGATCACGCTGATTAAAACCTTTCTTTTGTGTGTATGCTGCAGAGAATTATGAGTTTTTATTGACCTGCAAATTAGCAAGTTGGAGCACCAGGGGGCCAGACTGAATCCTTGCAGTACTGCTTTTGTAACACCCTAGTGCTCTGCACACTCCCCTCCCCTTGATTGACAGGGCTAGACATTAGTATGCTGAGGGCAGAGCTCTGTCCTAGCATGTATATATCATATACACTATTGATAGCTTTACCATGTTGATAATAGAGATTTTCTATACTTGGAAAGATAATACATATTACTTGTTCATTCACAGTCACATTATATGATTATAAAGACACCAGTAATATGTATTAGCTTTGTAAGTATAGAAAATCACTCTTCTCAGTATGATAAGGCTATAGTCTGGAGGTAAGTGGTCAGCCTTGCATGTTCGAATTTTAGACTATATTGTGAACAGAGATTTTCTAAGCTTAGAAAGCTAACACATATTGCTGGTTTATTCATAGGCACAATATATGATTATAAATACACCAGTAATTTGTATTAGCTTTCTAAACAAAGAAAACCTCTATTCTCAAAATAAGACTTTTTTATGGGTTAAAAAAAGGGAGTAAAAATTATAACGGAAGAAAAAAATCTAGAATTCTTTCCTCAGGTTCGAACCTGGTACATTTACATGCAAGGCTGACCACTTACCTTTAGGCTACAACATTCTCATATTGAGAAGAGTGGTTGTATATACTTAGAAAGCTAATACATGTTATTGGTATCTTTGTAATCATATATTGTGCCTGTGAATAAACCAGTAATCTGTATTAGCTTTCTAAGTATAGAAAACCTCTATTCTTAACATGGTAAGGCTGTAATTAGTAGTGTATATGACAGGTAAATGCTAGGACACAGCTCTTATTGCACCCACTACCTGTGTCGTCACCATAGATCCAGCTGTGATATTCACATCAGTCCAGCAGCAGTGCCAACACAATAGATACACTGACAGTATCCAAACAGCAGACCCAGCTTTATTGCTCAGTCAGATAACAGAGGCTACACAATAGACAGCTGCTAGTGCCCACACAGTCATTGCCATGGCAGAGGCCACACACTAGACTAACTGGTAGTGCCCACACAGTTTACCAGAGCCCAGCTTCATTGCTCCGTCAGATACCAGAGGCTACAAAGTAGACTAACTGGTAGTGCCCATACAAGTAGACCAACCGACAACACCCACCCAGTAGAGCCGGCATCAGTGCTCAAGGGCAGAGCCGCATAGTAGCCGTGGCAAAGAATCAGTATACTGATGTCTAGCTCTGTTAATCACAGTATGCAGAGCACAGTGGTGTTAAAAAAGCAGTGCTCAGAGGATTCGGCCTTCCCTGTGGTGTTCCAATGTGCTTATTTGCATATGAATACAATTGCAGATAACTCTGCATCTGTTTAACATACAGACTATAAAAGATATTGTTTTAATCAGCATGATCAACCCTACCAGGCAGTATGCCTAGGTTAATAGGGTTGATAATGCTGACAGAGGCTCAATAAAGTTCTTGTTTTCCATTTAAGAAGTATATGATTTTCCTGATTGTGAGATGGCTATTATTATACACAAGTCTTGCTGCATTTGACTCCTAGCAGTCTCCTCAATTTATAAGGAAGATTTAGCAGGACCCAAAGCTGCTTCACCTTACTCACTGACAATTGAGCTACACAATGAGCAGAAGAGCCTTCATCTCACCAGTAAGATCATTGAGCTGCTGACTGGAGAGGTGAGCGCTGCCGGGAATACTGGGAGATTATACAGTAATACCAGGGAGGTGTCAGGTTTGTGACTGTATCATTGTGTGTGTCAGGTTCTTATAAGGAGTCAGGATGTCGCTGTCTATCTCTCCATGGAGGAGTGGGAATATGTAGAAGGACTCAAGAAGATCATGATGGCAAAACACCCGCCTTGGACACCATCAGGTAAGGGGAAGACTTTTGTTGTAAGGCCTCATGCACAGAACTTTATCCGTTTTGTGGTCCACAAATTGTGGAGCCTCAAAACACAGATCCCAGCCATGTGCATGCTGACAATTGTTATTTTTTTACTCAAGAATAGGACACGTTCTATCTTTTTTGCAGGGCTACAGATCCAGACATCACACAGAGTGCTGTCTGCATCTTTTGCAGTCCTGTTGAAATGAATGGGTCCGCATCCGATCTGCAGAAAATGTGGATTGGATGCAGAACGAACATTCGGTCATGTGCATGAGGCCTAAAGGAGAACAGTTTTTTTTGAGGGTCACCTGGATATAGCAATCACCTGATGATCACATATAGACAGCGGGGCATACTTACTAATACTGACTGTCTAATAAGACCGTATAAACTTAGTCTTAAACTGTACCACACTTATCACAGTGGTGATGTAAAATGATAATCCTGGTGCATTGTTAGACTGTCACCGCCTATTAGTTGGCTTAGTGTAGTCCAAATTTTTGTCACATTTTTTATCACTTGATGGTGCATTTTTAAGCCACGCCCTTTCATACAAAGCCACTCCCCTTTGCACAATTGATAACTGAGGTGTACAGCAGTGTAAATCTGCCCTACTGTATTCAGTGTTTGTCTCCTCCTATAGATGGATCCTGTGACAGGAATACACCGGAGAGAAGTTCCAGTCCTGAGGATTATAAGGTAGAAAATGCAAGATGTGACTGACTGAATGATTGCATTTGCTGGTCATTGCCTTAATTGCCCCATTTAGCTTCATAAAAGGAAGCTGCGGTCCAGAGGAATACACTGAATTGTTGTCACTCAATACTGAAAAATCGGAGTAAGCAGCACTGCATACCCCACATTAGGGAAAAGTCCAATTCATCTGCTACCAGCGATAATGGATCCAGACTTGGTGCTCGCAGCTCGAGATCCAGGCTAATGTTCCCTTGGAATAACAATACTTGGAAAAATCTGCAGCACTCCTCCGTTTTGATAGAAAATTCCAGTGAGTTTATTTAATAAAGCAGCATACAATTGCAACGTTTCGACTATAATAAGTCTTTATCAGGCTTGTATGCTGCTTTATTAAATAAAGTCACTGGAAATTCTATAAAAACGGAGGAGTGCTGCGGATTTTTCCCAAGCATTGTCACTCCATACTGACCATCAGTATCGATGCAAAAAGTCACAGTGGCCTAGGCCAAAGTCATAACCAAGAGCGAGAGCTCCCTCCCACAATTAAGCATTAAAGGGGTTTCTCTGGGATTCAACAATATATAACCTATGCCTAGGACAGGTCTCCAATACCGCACCCCCACTGATCAGGGAGTAACTCTGGAGCCAGTACTACACAGCTCCACCTATTGTGTAGTGGACAAAGCTGGTCATGCCATGCTGCTCCCTGTCACGTCACCAGCTCCACACCAGGGGCCAGCAAAAACTAGCAGAAGAACCCTGTCTTGTTAAGGCCTCTTTCACACTACAGTATGTTGAATTCAGTGTTTTGCGTTCCGTTTTTCACGGATCCGTTGTTCCGTTTTTTGCTTCCGTTGTGGTTCCGTTTCCGTTCCGTTGTTCCGTTCCGTTTTTCCGTATGGCATATACAGTATACAGTAATTACATAGAAAAAATTGGGCTGGGCATAACATTTTCAATTGATGGTTCCGCAAAAAACGGAACGGATACGGAAGACATACGGATGCATTTCCGTATGTGTTCCGTTTTTTTTGCGGACCCATTGACTTGAATGGAGCCACGGACTGTGATTTGCGGCCAAATATAGGACATGTTCTATCTTTTCAACGGAACGGAAATACGGAAACGGAATGCATACGGAACACATTCCGTTTTTTTGCGGAACCATTGAAATGAATGGTTCCGTATACGGACCGTATACGGAACGCAAAAAACGGACCGCAAAACGGACAAAAAAAACAGTAGTGTGAAAGAGGCCTAACAGTGATTTCCACAATAACCCACCCCCACAGAGCTCCGTTCTCTTAAAATGTGACCTCTACAGCACCCGCCCCTTAACACTGACCTCCATAGCGGACGGTCCCCTTAACGTTCCCTGCCCCTTTAGCAGTGACCTCCAGAACGGCTGCTCCTTTATTAGTGACCTCCACAGTACTCCGTCTCCTTAACAGTGATTTCCACAACATGTCGTCCCCTTAACAGTGGCCTCTACAGCTCCTTAACACTGACCTCCATAGTGGACCATCCCCTTAACGGTGACCTCCACAGCAGCCTGCCCCTAGGGTGGCCAAAAGGTCCGGTTTTAGGCCGGACAGTCCGACTTTCAGACTCCCTGACCTCTGTCCGGCGCAGTGCCGGGACGGTCACGGGGATGTGCTCTTGAACACCTTCACTCTCACGCTGGGTTCAGACCTGAGCGTTCGCGATGGAGCGCTCTGTATGCGCGATTGTACGGGCGTTTGCAATCGCGCATACAGAGACAAGCGAATACCCATTGTCGCTCGTTCCCGCTGAAGTCTATGTACGGGAACGCTCGACAAGACGCCCCAAAGAAGCTCATGTACTTCTTGGGGCGTCGGGCGTTTTACAGCGCGATCGTACACGCTGTAAAACGCTCAGGTGAGAATCATTCCCATAGGGAATCATTGGTTCTTGCCTGTTGAGCGTTTTACAGCGCGTAGGAACGCACTGTAAAACGCTCAGGTGTGCACCCAGCCTCAAACAGCAGCACTGTGCTGCCTGAGCATGAGCTGCAGGGAGAAAAATCACTCTCCCTCCCACCCCTGCAGCTGAGAGAAGTTGATTTTTACCTTCATTCTTTCGATCCCTGTCAGCTGCGGAGTGGGAGGTTGTGTGGCCTAACTAGGTTAGTGCGTGGCTTCGCAGGCCTGGGGGCAGGGTTTTTAAGTCCGTCTTTTGAGGGTGGCCTGAATGGCCACCCTACCTGCTCCTGAACTGTGACCTTCACAGCACTCCGCTCCCTTAACAGTGTCATCCACAGCGCCCTGCCCCTTTAAAGCTGACCCACAGCAGTGAAGAAAATTGGCTGGGTTGTTATGATAACCTGGTGTAAAACTGTGTGTATGTGGAGACTAAGAGCCTGCGAGCTTCTATTGGCTAATAAGGGTCATGTGACCAGGCTTCTTTTGGCTAATGCATTTTTTTGGGGTACGGTACGTCCTAGAGAGCTGAGAGAGACCCGGTCTAAAACTTTCCCGGACACCTGATGTACCTGTGTGCCAAATTTCGTGATTGTAAATGTGACGGTGCAGATTCCTTTAGCTGACATACATATATACACTCAGCTTTATATATTAGATGACTCTCATCATGCACACTTGCTCTGCGCAGTTTCACAACAGCAGGGGTGCTGGAGGTTACTGACCCTGCACTACACAATGAACTGAGTTGTGTAGTCCTGGCGCCTATTGCTGGTGCAGGAGCTACTCCTAAACAGCTAATTGGTGGGGGGTGCAGGTTGTAGGACCAACAAAGATCTGATATTGATGACTTATCCTAGGTATAGGTCATCGATTATTAAATACTGGAGAACCCCTTTAAAGTGTAGACTCCATAATGTTCATTTACTATATATATACAGGTCCTTCTAAGAAAATTAGCATATTGTGATAAAGTTCATTATTTTCTGTAATGTACTGATAAACATTAGACTTTCATATATTTTAGATTCATTACACACCAACTGAAGTAGTTCAAGCCTTTTATTGTTTTAATATTGATGATTTTTGCATACAGCTCATGAAAACACCAAATTCCTATTATTATTCCTATGTATTCCGACCAATAAAAGAAAAGTGTTTTTAATACAAAAAAAGTCAACCTTCAAATAATTATGTTCAGTTATGCACTCAATACTTGGTCGGGAATCCTTTTGCAGAAATTACTGCTTCAATGCGGCGTGGCATGGAGGCAATCAGCCTGTGGCACTGCTGAGGTGTTATGGAGGCCCAGGATGCTTCGATAGCGGCCTTAAGCTCATCCAGAGTGTTGGGTCTTGCGTCTCTCAACTTTCTCTTCCCAATATCCCACAGATTCTCTATGGGGTTCAGGTCAGGAGAGTTGGCAGGCCAATTGAGCACAGTAATACCATGGTCAGTAAACCATTTACCAGTGGTTTTGGCACTGTGAGCAGGTGCCAGGTCGTGCTGAAAAATGAAATCTTCATCTCCATAAAGCTTTTCAGCAGATAGAAGCATGAAGTGCTCCAAAATCTCCTGATAGCTAGCTGCATTGACCCTGCCCTTGATAAAAACACAGTGGACCAACACCAGCAGCTGTAATGGCACCCCAGACCATCAGTGACTGTGGGTACTTGACACTGGACTTCAGGCATTTTGGCATTTCCCTCTCCCCAGTCTTCCTCCAGACTCTGGCACCTTGATTTCCGAATGACATGCAAAATTTGCTTTCATCCGAAAAAAGTACTTTGGACCACTGAGCAACAGTCCAGTGCTGCTTCTCTGTAGCCCAGGTCAGGCGCTTCTGCCGCTGTTTCTGGTTCAAAAGTGGCTTGACCTGGGGAATGCGGCACCTGTAGCCCATTTCCTGCACACGCCTGTACACGGTGGCTCTGGATGTTTCTACTCCAGACTCAGTCCACTGCTTCCGCAGGTCCCCCAAGGTCTGGAATCGGTCCTTCTCCACAATCTTCCTCAGGGTCCGGTCACCTCTTCTCGTTGTGCAGCGTTTTCTGCCACACTTTTTCCTTCCCACAGACTTCCCACTGAGGTGCCTTGATACAGCACTCTGGGAACAGCCTATTCGTTCAGAAATTTCTTTCTGTGTCTTACCCTCTTGCTTGAGGGTGTCAATGATGGCCTTCTGGACAGCAGTCAGGTCGGCAGTCTTACCCATGATTGCGGTTTTGAGTAATGAACCAGGCTGGGAGTTTTTAAAAGCCTCAGGAATCTTTTGCAGGTGTTTAGAGTTAATTGATTCAGATGATTAGGTTAATAGCTCGTTTAGAGAACCTTTTCATGATATGCTAATTTTTTGAGATAGGAATTTGGGGTTTTCATGAGCTGTATGCCAAAATTATCAATATTAAAACAATAAAAGGCTTGAACTACTTCAGTTGGTGTGTAATGAATCTAAGATATATGAAAGTCTAATGTTTATCAGTACATTACAGAAAATAATGAACTTTATCACAATATGCAATTTTTTTTAGAAGGACCTGTATATTCTTTTTTTTTCTTATCTTTTTCAAGCAATGTCATCATGTAGACTCCATTCCACTAATAAAGAGGGGATAGTAGCATTAAAGTAACAGTGAACTTAATGGTGCCCTGTAATACTACCACCAGATTATAAGCTGTAAAAGTTCTCTGACAGCTATTCCACTGTTATCTTTGTTACGTACCCTGTTAGAGCATGTTATATAGTGGAGCACAGTGATGAGGACTACCACCCCTATTAGCTATAGATGCAGAGAATTAGCTGACTTGCATAGTATTTGCTGAGAAATGCGGAGTTGAGATCACATGGGTTGCTAGATGGCCGCTAGCACATCCGCATACCCAGTCCCCATAGCTCTGTGTGCTTTTATTGTGTAAAAAAACCTGATTTGATACATATGCAAATTAACCTGCGATGAGTCCTGTCGCTGACTCATCTCACATACAGGACTCGTCTCAGGTTAATTTGCATATGTATAAAAATCTTTTTTTTTTTTTTTTTTTTTTTTTTTCACAATAAAAGCACACAGAGCTATGGGGACTGGGTATTGCGGATGTGCTAGCGGCCATCTAGCAACCCATATCCTCAGCTCTGTACACAAAATCCCGGTGACATGTTCCCTTTAATGATCAGGCAAAGCACTCCAGAATTGCAGATGCCAATCATAGGGAGAACTGTGCAAGGTACAGTGTTAGCCGCGCAGTCTTCTCTATCCCCTTTATGAACTTCTCTCTACAATTAGTGCAGGGAGAAACTGGGACGCTAAACAATCAGGGTTCAGTCTCCTGTTACAGCGAGGACAACAATGGATCTCGAAGAGGTGAGTAACCACTGGGGGCCCCATGCGTGAACCATTATCTCCTCCCTGCCCTCCTCTGCAGGTTAAAAAACGCTAGGGATCCTTACATTAACATTTTCTCTTTTTAGAATGTAGGCCTGGTTATTGTTAAGATTGAAGAGACAGAGGAAGAAGAGGAGAAATATGACTCGGATGACCAGTTCTGTAAGGAAGAAGAGACAGCTATAGATATAAGTACATGTGAGTAATAACCCCTTGTTCAGGCTTCACCACAGTCCCTCATTCCGCATCTTCTTCTGTCAGTACTAGTTGAGGAGTAACCAGGGCCACTATCATCATTTAAAGGGGAAATCCCACCTATTCAGTGTGTAGTTTGGTAACCAGTGGTCCAAATGCAGCATTGGATACCTCTGATAGCAAGTGGCACCAAGTCATCTGGTGACATATATTGATACATTCTGCTCTAGAATGACAAAAGATGGCTTGCGAGCTGCTCGGAAAGTAGGCATGGTAGTTCTGAGAGGTTTAGGGCAAATACACACGACCATATCCATTTTTGCAGGACCCGCAAAACACAGATACAGGCCGTTTGCGGATTGGAACGTCCATGATGGAAGTTATTATTGTTGTCTGCAAATACGGACAAGAATAGGACATGTTCTATCTTTTTTTGGAGGGCCATGGAACGAAAGTGCTGTCAGCATCTATTGCTGCCCCATTGAAATGAATGGGTCCACATGTGATCCGCAACATTGCGGAACGAATGCGGACAGAAACATACGGTTGTATGAATGGGCTCTAAATTGAATGTTCTTGCTCAGTACCCTGCTCGCATGAATATCAAGAAAAGTTCTACATCTCTCCTTGTTAAAGGCAGTCCCGGAAAGTGTTGTAATAGTCAGAACATCAGAGGCAGATAAGCTCCTATATTTACCGTAAATTAACACCAAATATTGTTATGAATATCACAGGCACAATTTTGGCGGGTGGGGATTATGCACAGCGTGCCACCAACTACAATTAAAAAAATAAATTGCAAGAAAAATACCAATGCTGGTTAAAAATGTTTTAAGAAATGGTGCTATGAGACACCCGAGTCTTGGTTAAAAGGCCACTGGTCTATCTCATGCCTTAGTCTCAGCCTCTGTACCGCTTTATGTTTTCCACATTTATGCTTGTGTGCTTCAGATCGGGTCTCCCTCTGGTACTTAATAGCTAGAATGGTGTAATATATTGCATGTTTTTATTATGTGTTACTTCTATGGCTGTCTGTTTCTCCAAGGGCGAGGAAGAGGCCAACCCTGGAATGCATAATTGTTTTAATAAAAAATGGGTGGGTTTCCTGGATATACCTTTTTGAAGTCACTCCATGCATGCCCCTTCCTGTCCTGTTTTTTAACTTCCTCCTTGTTTGGACCTTTAGCACAGAAAAGTTGAACTTCAGCACAGCCTTGCTTAGGCTACTTTCACATTAGCGGTAGCAGGGTCCGGCAGGCTGTTCCGCTACCTGAACAGCCTCCTGGACCCTGCTAACGCTAATGTGCAAGTAGCCTTATCTTTTTCAGTCAGACCACTACTGCAACCAGAGAGAGCCCCCTTGTAGCGACTAGTCAGAGCGTCACACATTGCATTGATAAGAACAATGCTCTTCTATGGGCATCTTTATCTAGGCCTATCAAGAGAACAATAGAGCTGTTATACTGTCATCCAGTTCTGCACCTACTGTATATTAGAATTACTGTTCAGATAATAGCTTCCTCTCACAGCAGTGGTAAACTTAAATGGATTCGATAGATAGATAGATAGATAGATAGATAGACAGTATTTTCTATTTCATTTTCAATGGAATATTTGTGCCGAAATGGAAAAGAAAAACGCTCTGGTGAGCGTTGCAGCCTTTTCCTGGGCCATTAGTTTCACGTTCATCAGTTACATGGCCTATATGCAGCTCATGCTCATTCAGTTGAATAGACCTGGGCTGCTATACAGTGTACGGCACCAGGGGCAGACTGGCTTGTGCTCCTGTTGAGGCAGTATTTTAGGCTGCACTGTGGTATTTGGTTCTGCTGGGGTGGTATTTTTGTGCTACACTACAGTATTGCAGACCCTGTCTACTTCTGTTCTACTTGTGTTGCCCCATCTTCTGTCAATTTGGACCTGCCTACAACATGGGGACACTGTTTAGCTTTTTTCCAGAGCAACGTTAAGGTCCCAGTCTGCCCATATACAGCACTTTGCTTGGTATGCTGTGAGGACCCCCACCGATTTGTATATGTAATGACTTCCGGAAACCTCCTTTCATACATTTAGTGAAACTTTGTGCTGGCAGTGACCTATAAATATCCTTCTCCTCCCCTATTTTTGTTTAGTTTTTTTCTTTTTGTTCTGTGACAATATGCACCTGTTCATGGGCTTTATCTGGTATTGCCACTAATGTCAATTGAAATGAATAGGATTAAGGCTACTTTCACACTGGCGTTTTGGCTTTCCGTTTCTGAGATCCGTCATGGGCTCTCACAAGCGGTCCAAAACGGATCAGTTTTGCCCTAATGCAATCTGTATGGAAAAGGATCCGCTCAGGATGCATCAGTTTGCCTCCGGTCAGTCACCATTCCGCTCTAGAGGTGGACACCAAAACGCGGCCTGCAGCATTTTTCTGTCCGCCTGACGAAGCAGAGCCAAATGGATCCAACCTTGCACACAGTGTAAGTCAATAGGGACGGATCAATTTTCTCTGACACAATCTGGCACAATAGAAAACGGATCCGTCCCCCATTGACTTTCAGTGGTGTTCAAGACGGATCCGTCATGGCTATAGAAGACATAATACAACTGGATCTGTTCATGACGGATGCATGCGGTTGTATTATTGTAACGGAAGCGTTTTTGCAGATCCATGACGGATCCACAAAAAATGCTAGTGTGAAAGTAGCCTAAGCTGTAAAACCACACACAACCATATGTAATATAGCCTCAGTAAAAATTGTACTCCCAAACTTCACGTTCATCGGTCACATGGCCCCATTGAAGGGATATACCAAGCACAGCCGCTATACACTGTACGGTGCTGTGCTTGGTAAGTGAGCACCAGTGCCTTCTCAAACAGCTGATCAGCAGGGGTCCTGGGTGTCAGATCTCCTCCACCAATCAGATACTGATGACCTATCTGATTGGTGGAGGAGATCTCTGAATACCCCTTTAACATTTCATGTAGATTTCTGAAAGTGTAAGTATTGTGCTGCTAAATATTGACTTCTTGGATTTGACTGATTTTATTCCAGTAGATGGAGAAAATGCAGGAAATATTTCAGAAGGAAGCAACAATCTTCCTGAAGAATGTAAAATGGAAGATTATAACATTGTACAAGTCAGCCTAGGTGATGAACTAGTGGATCAGTCATCTGAACCATGTAGTAATGTGGATCCTTTTTCCAACAATTCAGACTTTGCTGAACAGGATGGCTCCTACCGAATTCGTAAAGTATTTCCCTGTCCTGAATGTGGTAAATGCTTTGCTCATAATTCAAATCTTATTACACATCAGAGAACTCACACTGGGGAGAAACCATTTCCATGTTCAGAGTGCGGTAAGTGTTTTAAACAGAAATCAGATCTTGTTCGCCACGAGAGAATTCACACTGGACAAAAACCCTTTCCTTGTTCTCATTGCGGCAAGTGTTTTACGCAGAAGTCAGACCTTATTAAACATGAGATAAATCACACGGGACAAAAGCCCTTTCCATGTTCTGAATGTGGGAAAAGTTTCACACGAAAATCTGTGCTTCTAAGACACCAGAGAATCCATACTGTGGAGACGCCATTTTTGTGTTCCGAATGTGGGAAGTATTTTGTACAGAAATCCGATCTGGTTTACCACTTGAGAATCCATATGGGCGAAAAGCCTTTTTCATGTACTGACTGTGGCAAAAGTTTCACTCAGAAGTCAGATCTTGTTATACATCAGAGAATTCACACAGGGGAAAAGCCGTTTTCGTGTTCTGACTGTGGGAAGTGTTTCACCCATAAGACCATGCTCATCAATCATCAGAAAATCCATACAGGTGAAAAACCTTTTCCATGCTCAGAGTGTGGGAAATGTTTTGTGCAAAAGGCAAATCTTGTTTATCATCAGAGGATCCACACAGGAGAGAAGCCATTTCCTTGTACCGAATGTGGCCGATGTTTTACACAGAAGTCGGATCTCGTTCGACATCAGAGAACTCACGGGGAACAGAAATCACTGACCCATTCTGATATATAAAAAAGTTATTGCACAAGCGATCCTTCCTCAAGTCTAAAGAGCAAGTGGAGGGCAGCATTGGGACTGGTTTATCTCGAGTCTCCCATATCTATTTAGAACTGTTCTGTATACTTCTTGTAGACATTGAGGAATGTTAATTACATTATTATCTGAATTTATCTGATATTGTAGTTTTGAAACTTGGAAAGTTGCATTGATGAGTGTCTCAAGCAACATGTCGTGCATGGCCACCCATGCAAGTTCCTCTGTCAGATGTCTACTGGACTGATTTATCTAGAAGAAATTGGAGGTCTGATGAATGAACAGCAATTTTCTAGCTAATATGAGAAGTATGATTAATTTGATTTGCACATGAAATATGTACGGTTTATCTTTTTTTATAATTAAAGGTAAATCAGATGAGCTGAATAAATGTCTCTGCTGTTTCATTCATTAATTTTTAATGCAGCTCGTCATGCCAAAAAGCTGCATTTACACAAGGGAATGTCCAGGCACTTATCAGGCATGTGCCAAATGCTCTTGACAATTGCCTGACAATGAGCAGAGGTGAGAGCAGCATTCACATGCAGCAATCTTCTCCTCTGTGTGAGGATCAGTGATTGCTACTGCGATCAGTCGGCCCCATACAGATTCATTGTATGCCAGCAGCACATCTGTTTCCACAGGGAGATCTGCTGCTGGCAAACAATGATTTTATGTGCTGCATCAAAGATGCTTTCAGTCAATGAACAAGTGGCACATCTACGGGGCCAGTTATCAAGAACATGCATTCATGACGGTTCGTTCCATTAATCTGCCAGTGTAATGTTTGGGGAAATACTGACATTTTGTAGTGCTTCTGATTGATTTTAATTATTGAGTGACAGCTGCAGTCCACAAAATTGCTTACAGCTCTCTGACTTTCTTTAGACTGCTGCTGTGGCTCGCTGTTCAAAATCAGTCAGTAGTAGTCCCTAGCCTGCATCGCCTCCTGGAAGGTTCTTACCTTACATGCTCTCTGCCATTCCTGGCATTGTCCCCTGTTCCTCTATCTTTCAGTCCCCAGGTTCTTTTCTGCCATCTGGTGCATGGGCATGGCCACGTGCTGCAGCCAATGACTAGCTTCAGCAGTGACCGCTTAAAGAGGTTCTCCAGAAATACAGATTTTTCCAGATGTACCTGTAGCCTGCCTCCGTAAACAGAAGAGTCATAGTTACCGCTCCAGCCCTCTGCGATGCTTTTGCTGTGTCCATGTTCTGGTCCCCTCTACCTGGGCATGGTCACATCGCGTCATAGGCTACAGTGAAACATGAACACAGCAGAGACATCACGGAGGACCGGAGTAGGTAAGTATGAATTTTTTTCTTTATGGAGGCAGTCTGCTGGCACTTGCTAGAGAATCGGTATTCCTGGAGAACCCCTTTAAGATAGTCTTTGGCTGCACACTTAGCCATGTCCCGGCCAGAAGACGATAAACTAGGGAGCGGAAGCTTGAGGAATAGAGAAAGTGTGCAGGACCATAGTGACAGAGAGCAGGTAAGCATGAATCGGTCAGGAGGGGATGCAGGCTAGCGACATTCTCTTAAGGCTGCTTTCACACATCCGTGTTTGATCAGTGATCATCATGAGTGATTTTGAGCCAAAACCAGGAATGGAACCTACACAGAGATAATGTATAATGGGAAAGATTTGTACCTGTACTGTCTTTTTAACCAACACTTAGTTTTGGCTCACAATCGCTGATGAGCAGTGTTTGAAAGCAGCCTAAGGCCTCTTTCACACGGGCGAGATTTCCGCACGGGTGCAATGCGTGAGGTGAACTCATTGCACCCGAACTGAATCTGGACCCATTCATTTCTATGGGGCTGTGCACATGAGCAGTGATTTTTACGCATCACTTGTGCGTTGCTTGAAAATTGCAACATGCTCTATTTTGTGCGTTTTTCACCCAACGCAGGAAGTGAATGGGGCTGCGTGAAACTCGCAAGCAAGTGCGGATGCGGTGCGATTTTTCACGCATGGTTGCTAGGTGACTATAGGGATGGGGACCCGATCATTATTATTTTCCCTTATAACATGGTTATAAGGGAAAATAATAGCATTCTTAATACAGAATGCTTCCTAAAATGTGGATTGAGGGATTAAAAATAAAATAAAAATTAACTTGCCTCCTCCTCTTGATCGCGTAGTTGCCGATCTCTTCTTACTTATTTAATCATGAGCTGCCGGCTAAAGGACCTGTGGTGACGTCACATCTCGTGGTCCAATCACACAGGTCCTGAAGAAAGAGCAGAGACCGGCAGCTATGGAGGAGGCGAGTTGATTTTTTTTTTTTTTTATTTTAACCCTTGATTGACCTTCTAAGCATTCTGTATTAAAGAATGCTATTTTCCCTTATAACCATGTTATAAGGGAAAATAATAAAATCTACACTACAATTAACCCAAACCCGAACTTCATTGAAGAAGTTCGGGCCTGGGTACCACATTCAGTTTTTTCTCACGCGCGTTGAAAACGCATTGCACTTGCACGGAAAAAATTGAACAATGCAATCGCAGTCAAAACTGAGTGAAATTGTGTGCTCACTCACCCGATTTCCCCGCCACGCACCTGCATCCTATCTGGCCCCAATCCGTAATGCCCATGTGAAATAGGCCTAACAGTTTATATTCCCAAAAAACTCCTTTAAATCTGCCCCTTTCTCAAAACGTTGCACTGAGAAACCAGCACTAAGGCAAATGTGTGCCGGCCTTGCCCGTGCTGTGGACCACAAATTGGGGTCTGCACAGATTCTGGGGCCGCTCTATGCAGATGCAAGACCCATTCACTTGAATTGGGTCCACACTCTGCATCCAATGGTCCCCACCGCAAAAAGGTAGTGCATGCACTTATGTTTTTTGCAGTGCGGAGGCACGGACAGAAAACCCATGGAAGGGGGGCGTGGCTTGACTGCTGGAGGAGATGGTCGCATGAGGAAGGAGCTCCTCCACAGCATAGCGCTAAAAGCGACATTTCAACGCTAATATTGCCTCAAAATGGACCATTTCTTTAATATTAAGAGGTCTAGGCACTCAAGAATGAAGGCATCGAAAAAATCCGATCGTTCGATTAGAAGAAGTAGATCTTTTTCGAGTCATGAACAGGATGACCGGGACGACGCTGGGACAGCGTCCGACGCCTCATCGGGCTCCAGCTATAGGAGAGCCCCAGCAACTGAAAAGAGATCGATTTACACGACACCGATCAGTTCTACTCGAAAGTCCGAACAGCTGCCTCCCTGTACCCCGCTTAAAAGGGGGAAATCGATCAAAGAATCAAGGGAAATATCGAGGGAGCCCCGCGGCACGGCTGTGACCGCACCTAAATTGAACAAAGGAAAAAGCATGGAAGACGCGACGGCTCAGGAGAAACAGAATTCCCATTCATCTGACTCGCTGGAACATAGCGACTGTGAACAGGGAGAGCGCGATCATACCACCATGGATTTAATCGAAATTCCACCGAAAGTTTCTCCACAGAGATCCGAGGACAAGTCACAGAAAGACAAAGACCAAGGCACAGTGAGTACCGATCGTACATCCGATCAAAACCCTGACGCTTTCGAAAATTTTCAAGCGGCTGATAAAGAATTGTCAGCGGTACTGCTTAAAGATATGCTCTTGGCACTAAAATCTTCCATTAATAACGATTTTAAATCTTCGATCGTACCGATCCAACAAGCTATCGAAGAAATTGGTGATAGAGTTTCTCATGTCGAGAATAAAATGAGGGAGTTCGCTGTCTCACAGAATGAAATAATCGATCGATATAATACAGTCGAGGATACGGTCGAATCTTTACAAGCTAAAGTTACAGATCTGGAGGACCGTAGCAGGAGAAACAACATCAAATTTAGAGGTGTCCCTGAATCGGTCTCCAACAAAGACCTGATCCCATATATCACAGATCTGATCAAAGTTTTGGTCCCAAATGCAAAGGAATTTGAACTCAGTATCGACAGGGCTCATAGACTGCCCAAACCATCATTTCTTCATAAAGATATACCGCGAGATGTACTGGCCAGATTTACGTTCTATCATGTCAAAGAACAAATGCTGAGAGAAATGCGGAAAAATCCTGAGCTTTCAGACCAATTTGCTGGTGTAAAACTTTTTACCGACTTATCTGCGGCCACTATTAGGGCCAGAAAAGACTTTTCAGCTATCACCAGAACCTTGTCTGCTAACGGCATAAACTATAGATGGGGGTTCCCAGTAAAAGTTCTTGTTTTTAAAGATGGCGAATTGCATGTTTTAAAATCTCCTGAAGCAGCTATAGCCACTTTAACAGAATGGAATCTAAAGATTGAGCAACCACCACGTTATCAAGATGGGAATTCCAGAAGGCCTCAGGAGAGACGACACCCTACTGAACAACAAGACCATAAAAGAAGGATGAGTCACCAGAGACAAAGGAAAGACGCCTGAGGCACCTACAAAGAGCTTTCCTTACTGTGGAGGATTACTCCTCATGTTTGCTGGACTTACCCGCCCCAGTACTTGTTGTAGATGAATCCGGTTCATCTACTTCTCTTTGCCCTGTTAATTCTAGGGCTATTTAATGCAACGTGTGCTTTATATGTTTCCGTTCTAACAATGTTTTGTTTGTATTTTGTTACCATTGCAGGGAATTGCGCTTACTATCTTAATGACGTTCATCTATACTGTCCTGGATCCTCACCCATACACATTGAAAGTGACCCACTATTGAATCTATCTGCTTGGTATGGTGACCTGGAGGTATGGAATAATTCAGCAATGTCTAATTACTATCCATGGCTGTTACCCTGACCTCGATTAATGTAAGGGGATTAAATTCACCTTTTAAGCGACGTCAGCTATGGAATGAGGCACTTGACAGAAGATGTGACATACTGTATGCCCAGGAAACTCATATTGCGGAAAAAAGCTCACCACAGTTACGGCATAAAAAATGTCCTAAAGTAATCTATACCACCTATAAAAAGAAAAAAAGGGGAGTTTTAATAGCTTTTAAGAACACTATTTCAGTTGACATCCAGGAACAATATTTAGACCCAGCAGGGAGATTCATAATACTAATAGCACAAATAGATGACAAATTGTATACCTTGGTGAACCTATATGCTCCAAATGTAGGGCAAGCCAAATTTTTTAGGAAATTAATGAAAAAGATTACCTCTATGAAGAAAGGGTCATTAATAATAGGAGGGGACTTTAATGCTGTCCCCAACTCTACATTAGTCTCCACCCATGGGAGCAGATACCGAGATTCGGCATTCCAGAAAATAATAGAGAATAATAATCTTTTTGACATATGGAGGTTACAGCACGCCTCAGAAAAAGATTATACCCACTTTTCCAACAAATGTACCTCATATTCCAGAATTGATTACTTTTTGATTGAACAACCTTTAATAGATTTAGTGTCCAAGACTGAGATTGGTAGTATTGTTTGGTCTGATCATGCCCCTGTTACATTGACTATTTCCAAAAATCAACGCCAAACTAATGACTACATATGGAGAGTCAATCAATCTATTTTAAAAAATGAAAATTCGGCCAGTAAAATAAAATCTGATCTAAAGGAATATTTTGAACTTAACGATACCCCTGATGTAGACCCCTTTACAATTTGGGCTGCACACAAAGCAAAAATTAGAGGCACCTTCATGTCCATTGGCTCATTTGTTAAGAAACAACGGGAAAAGGAGGTCAAAGCAGCTTTGAAACTCATCCAAGACCTAGAATCTAAAAAAAATAAACCCGTCATATAGCGTCACTGAAGAATTACAAAAAATTTGGTTTAAACTCTATAACCTACTATTATACAGATATGAGAAATCACTTAGGCAAACTAAACTCAATTTTTACTCACATGATAATAAAGCAGGCGCCCTCCTTGCAAGGCGCTTGAAGACTAAGATACAGAAAACTAAGATCCGCCATATATCACACCCAATCACCAACCAGCTCAAACTAGCCCCTAGGGATATAGCGAACGCTTTCAAACAATATTACGAACAATTATATAATTTAGCCTCCACATCACAACAATTAGTAACTGAAAGAAGCATTGAAGATTTTCTATACAAATTAAACATACCAAAAATAAGCCCTGAACAGCTTCAACGTTTAAACCTCCCAATCTCTTTGGTTGAGATCTCAAATGCGGTGAAAGCATCCCCCAACCAAAAATCCCCAGGTCCGGACGGATTCTCGGCAGAGTACTATAAGAAATTCATAGACGTATTATTACCCTACTTGCACAAAACGTATAACCTGGCATTTACCACTGGTACATTTCCTAAGGACATGCTGAGGGCCACAATAGTGACAATACCAAAACCAGGTAAAGATCCTTCAGATGTGAAAAATTATAGACCAATCTCTCTACTGAATGTCGACATCAAAATATATGCTAAAATACTAGCTGACCGTTTTCAATATATTCTCCCTGAACTAGTACACAAAGATCAGGTAGGATTTTTGAAACATAGACAGGGACCTGATGATACCAGGCGTATCATATCATTGGTTCAGTATTGCGAGAAATTTAATATTCCATCAATTTTTTTGACAATGGACGCGGAGAAGGCGTTTGACCGCATCAACTGGTCATACGCTTTCAAAGTGATGGAGAAGTTTGGTATTGCAGGACACATATATTCCGGGATAGGAGTACTCTACAGTAATCCTTCTGCTACTGTATATGTGAATAGCTCCCTGTCAGACTCATTTGACATCACTAATGGCACCAGGCAGGGTTGCCCTTTTTCACCCCCTACTGTTCATTCTCTCTATAGAGCCATTGGCTATGGCAATCGGACACCACCGGGACATTCATGGAATAAATCTAGGCAATGAGCAATACAAACTGGCATTGTTTGCTGATGACATTATATTGTCACTGACCGATCCCCAGACCTCCCTGAAAGCTTTCTTTGATGTTTCACGAACCTTTGGAAATATATCATACTACAAAATAAATCAGGACAAGTCACAGGCTTTACCAATCAATATTAGCATAACTCTCCTACAGAATCTTAAGCAAAAATACAAGCTTGACTGGCAACAGTCAGAGATAACTTACCTGGGCATATAGGTGTCACATCCCTCATCTAAATTATTTGAAAACAATTTTCCTAGACTGGTTACAGAGATGAATAGGGACATGGCTGAATACTCCAAAAACGCTAGATCTTGGCTAGGCAGGATAGCGGCCTACAAAATGCTGCTACTGCCGAAGCTACTCTACCTCTTCAGGTCACTTCCAATCGAAATACCTCATTCTTTCTTTATATCTCTGAATGTTAAACTTAGACTGTTTGTATGGAATTATAAGAAGCCCAGAGTGGCGTTTAAAACCATAATTAGGCATCAGAAAAAAGGTGGGTTGGGAGTCCCGCTTATTCAATTTTATTACTTCTCAACTGTACTAGACCAGCTCTCTCACTGGTGGTTGGACAACCCAGACAAGCTATGGGTCAAAATAGAAAAAAATATCTGTGGTCTATATACATTGAGGACCAGACTACTAGCTCCACTACTAGGCCTCCGGAAGGAATTCATTAGATTAAGAAAGGGCAAATTGTTTCTTCCGCTGTCTGATTTCAATCTAGAGGCCTTACAAGATCGGGTAGATCTTATCCCAATCCAGGAAAGGAAGTTGGCAGGTATTTCTTCCCTTCAAGATTTCTATGCTAATGGTGTCTTCACATCTTTTTCATACCTCAAAGCTCGATTCAATCTCGGAAGAGATGATTTTTATAGGTATTTAAACGTTAGAGAGTTTGTTAACAAGCATTGCATTGCAGACAGGAAGATATCATCTCATATGACCCTACTCTCGGCGCTGTTTAAAAAGAAAAAAGGTATCTCAGTATTTTACACTCAATTGACGAACTCACTTAACACATCGACTAACACACACATAGACAAATGGCAACAGGATCTACAAATCACGATAGAATTATCTGAATGGAACAACTCATTTTCCAATATACACAAATTCTTCCACAGCACTAATCATAAAGAAGTCCTATACAAAACTTACTTAAGATGGTACCATACACCGAGTAAATTGCATTTAATATTTCCGGATACGTCAGACAGGTGTTGGAGACACTGTGGGGCCAAAGGTACGCTCATTCACATACTATGGGAATGTACCTCTATACAACCTCTTTGGAAAGCAGCGGAAATCGTTTTGTACTCCATCCTAGATATACGTCTCACACCACAACTTGCTTTATTGCTACTAGGACTGGATGACCTTCCAGATGAGTTCAAATCAATTGTAGCACACTGAGTTATGGCCACGAAATTAGTAGTGACAAGGCATTGGAAATCGAAGGATACTCTGCATACTCCCAGGTGTGGCATGCGGTGAATACTACCTGTTCATTCGAACAGATGGTAGCGAGGATCCAGGACAGATCTGCAACATTCCACTATAGATGGGACAGATGGTTAAATAGTAAATACTATCTTTCTCAGTTATAAGAGTTACCCCTGCATAGTTTTTTTTGTTTTGTTAAATATGTTAATTGTTTGTTTTGGTTTTCATGATCCTAAGCTTTACTTGGACTAAATGGGAGGTATGATTATAGTTAATTGTTATGTTTCTTTGCGCTATATCTCACAATAAGAGTAATGTTAGTGTTTACCTACAATATTTCTATCTTGTAACATTGTGATATTTTTTGATATTTGCATTTTCATACTCTCTAATCGACTTGGAAAACCGTTTTTGTTATATTTGTTTGTTTATAAAAAACCTTTAATAAAAGAATTTTACAAGAAAACCCAGGGAAGCACTCCGTAGTGCTTCTGTGCCTCTGTTCCACTCTGCACCTTCTGTGATGCGGTGCACAATCAGCCGGTGCCTGTATATTGCAGAGCTGCTGTTTGCAATACGGGCACTGGACAACAACAGTTGTGTGCTTGAGCCCTAATTGAGCAGCCGCAAACAAATACAGTTGAATGGGTCCGTTATCTGTTACAACAATTATGTTCTATTCGTTACTTACAGTTACTCATGTAGCAATGTTGCGTGCTAATTCATTCACTGCATTTGCCTTTACTTCTGATCACATACAGTCAGGTACATAAATATTAGGACATCGACACAATTCTAACATTTTTGGCTCTATACACCACCACAATGGATTTGAAATGAAACAAACAAGATGTGCTTTAACTGCAGACTGTCAGCTTTAATTTGAGGGTATTTATATCCAAATCAGGTGAACGATGTAGGAATTACAACAGTTTGCATACGTGCCTCCCACTTGTTAAGGATCCAAAAGTAATGGTATAATTGGCTTCTCAGCTGTTCCATTGCCAGGTGTGTGTTATTCCCTCATCATCCCAATTACAATGAGCAGATAAAAGGTCCAGAGTTCATTTCAAGTGTGCTATTTGCATTTGGACTCTGTTGCTGTCAACTCTCAAGATGAGATCCAAAGAGCTGTCACTATCAGTGAAGCAAGCCATCATTAGGCTGAAAAAAAAAACCCAAAAAAAAAACCGAACCCATCAGAGAGATAGCAAAACCATTAGGCGTGGCGAAAACAACTTAAAAAGAAGGAACGCACCGGTGAGCTCAGCGACACCGGAAGACCACGGAAAAGAACTGTGGTGGGTGACCGAAGAATTCTTTCCCTGGTGAAGAAAACACCCTTCACAACAGTTGGCCAGATCAAGAACACTCCAGGAGGTAGTTGTATGTGTGTCAAAGTCAACAATCAAGAGAAGACTACACCAGAGTGAATACAGAGGGTTCACCACAAGATGTAAACCATTGGAGAGCCTCAAAAACAGGAAGGCCCGATTAGAGTTTGCCAAATGACATCTAAAAAGGCCTTCACAGTTCTGGAACAACATCCTATGGACAGATGAGACCAAGATCAACTTGTACCAGAGTGATGGGAAGAGAAGAGTATGGAGAAGGAAAGGAACTGCTTATGATCCTAAGCATACCACCTCATCAGTGAAGCACGGTGGTGGTAGTGTCATGGCGTGGGCATGTATGGCTGCCAATTGAACAGGTTCTCTTGTATTTATTGATGATGTGACTGCTGACAAAAGCAACAGGATGAATTCTGAAGTTTCGGGCAATATTATCTGCTCATATTCAGCCAAATGCTTCAGAACTCATTGGACGGCGCTTCACCGTGCAGATGGACAATGACCCAAAGCATACTGCAAAAGCAACCAAAGAGTTTTTTAAGGGAAAGAAGTGGAATGTTATGCAATGGCCAAGTCAATCACCTGACCTGAATCCGATTGAGCATGCATTTCACTTGCTGAAGACAAAACTGAAGGGAAAATGCCCCAAGAAGAAGGAACTGATGACCGTTGCAGTAGAGGCCTGGCAGAGCATCACCAGGGATGAAACCCAGCGTCTGGTGATGTCTATGCGTTCCAGACTTCAGGCTGTAATTGACTGCAAAGGATTTGCAACCAAGTATTAAAAAGTTCGTTTGATTTATGATTATTATTCAGTCCCATTACTTTTGGATCCTTAACAAGTGGGAGGCACATATGCAAACTGTTGTAATTCCTACACCGTTCACCTGAATTGGATGTAAATACCCTCAAATTAAATTAAATTCTTTCTGGGCAATGTAGACCCAATAAACACAGGACTTCCGTGATTTATGTTCTATTCTGAATAAAATATTAGAAGTTGGCACCTCCACATCATTGCATTCAGTTTTTATTCACGATTTGTATAGTGTCCCAACTTTTTTGGAATCCGGTTTGGAATAAAAGAACAAAGGTACCATTAAATTAATGTTTATTTGTGCTACAGCATTATATAAGTAGCTCAGAAGGTGAAATTTCTGATAGACTCTCTTTAAAGAGCAGAACAATGGAATGTAATAACGATCTTGTTAAGCCAGCCTAAGAGTAAAACATTTTTAAGCGGGTGTAAGAATAGTGCTGTGTGCTCTGTACATCTCTTGCCTTCTCTCAGTGCATAGTGAGTGTGCCGTCCATGCATATGACCACATATTGTCCTAAAATTAAGAGATACATGTAGGGAGTGTTTGTGAGTATATACACTCACCTAAAGAATTATTAGGAACACCTGTTCTATTTCTCATTAATGCGATTATCTAGTCAACCAATCACATGGCAGTTGCTTCAATGCATGTAGGGTTGTGGACCTGGTCAAGACAATCTCCTGAACTCCAAACTGAATGTCAGAATGGGAAAGAAAGGTGGGATACAACAGCAGAAGACCCCATTGGGTACCACTCATCTCTACTACAAATAGGAAAAAGAGGCTACAATTTGCACAAGCTCACCAAAATTGGACTGTTGAAGACTGGAAAAATGTTGCCTGGTCTGATGAGTCTCGATTTCTGTTGAGACAGTCAAATGGTAGAGTCCGAATGTGGCGTAAACAGAATGAGAACATGTATCCATCATGCCTTGTTACCACTGTGCAGGCTGGTGGTGGTGGTGCAATGGTGTGGGGGATGTTTTCTGGGCACACTTTAGGCCCCTTAGTGCCAATTGGCCATCGTTTAAATGCCACGGGCTACCTGAGCATTGTTTCTGACCATGTCCATCCCTTCATGACCACCATGTACCCATCCTCTGGTGGCTACTTCCAGCAGAATAATGCATCATGTCACAAAGCTCGAATGATTTCAAATTGGTTTCTTGAACATGACATGAGTGTAACGCACCTAGTTGATCAGTTAGGATCTCAACTGCGGAAGCAATGGACATCCACTATTATCCCACCACCCTTGTGTTTGGCTGTGGGATTCGCGGTTACTCAGTATGTACCCCAGGCATCACTCTCAGTCTTAGGCGGAGAGTTTGGGGTAACAAAATCATTTACCGCTATCCATCCAATTAGTTTTACTGATGGCAAGGAGGGACTCCCAGAATTACAGGAGTCACAAGTTAGTATAAGCTAGTGCAGAGTTTAGAGTTAGCATCTAGTATGCAATAGCTTCAGAGTTAGTATATGGCATGTCCTCAGTTTAGCATATAGTATGCCATAGGTTCAAGGTTAGTATATAGCATGTCCTCAGTTTAGTATATAGTATGCCATAGGTTCAGAGTTAGTATAGCATGTCCACAGTTTGGTATATACTATGCAGTAGGTTCAGGGTTAGTATAGCATGTCCTCATTTTAGTATATAGTATGCCATAGGTTCAGAGTTAGTATAGCATGTCCACAGTTTGGTATATACTATGCAGTAGGTTCAGGGTTAGTATAGCATGTCCACAGTTTAGTATATACTATGCAGTAGGTTCAGAGTTAGTATAGCATGTCCACAGTTTGGTATATACTATGCAGTAGGTTCAGGGTTAGTATAGCATGTCCACAGTTTAGTATATAGTATGCCATAGGTTCAGAGTTAGTATAGCATGTCCACAGTTTGGTATATACTATGCAGTAGGTTCAGGGTTAGTATAGCATGTCCACAGTTTAGTATATACTTGTCAAGGAACCATGAACCAGACGTACAACAAGAGATGAGTGGAAATAAGAAGGCTTTATTGAAAATAAAGCTGTAAGGCAAAAGTCCAAACGGATGGCTAAACCGAAGCAGGGTCTTGCGAAACCAGGGATCAGGAACCAGAAGGGTGGTCAGACGAAGCCAGGATCAGGAATCAGCAGGGTAGTCAGACGAAGCCAGGATCAGGAATCAGCAGGGTAGTCAGACGAAGCCAGGATCAGGAACCAGAAGCAGCAGCAGTCTTAGAAGCATGTGAGCACAGGAGGACCAAGCAAGGAACTGAAGCCACAGACCTCCTATATATATGAGCTAGGCATCCAGCTCCTCCCAGTGGGAAGGAGGAGCCGCAGGGTGGGAGGCTACAAGAAACCCAGAAACCAAGATAGCCGCCAGCACATGTCAAACGAAGGAGAACAGCAAGGAGGTAAGACCATGACAATACTATGCAGTAGGTTCAGAGTTAGTATAGCATGTCCACAGTTTGGTATACACTATGCAGTAGGTTCAGGGTTAGTATAGCATGTCCACAGTTTAGTATATACTATGCAGTAGGTTCAGAGTTAGTACAGCATGTCCACAGTTTAGTATATACTATGCAGTAGGTTCAGAGTTGAATTGGGAGTATCGCCTCACACCAGCAGGAACCACCGCACTCTGAGTTCCAGGACATTAATCAGAGCAGGTAACAGGCATATACTTGCGGTTAGTTGGTCCTGGCTAGAAGCCAGTGGCAAGAAGGTAGACAGTCCTTCACGATGTTGTTAGGCATCCAGGTTTGGATATGTGGACAGAGTCCTCAGATGCAATGGAGCTAGCAGGGTGCGCACTCCATTAGTGGAACACCCTGCTTAGCACCTGTCTACTATTTAAGGGCCGGGCGGTAGGTGGGCAGAGTCACAGAAGGCCCGGCGGCCACTGCGTTCCACGCTGGAGCGCAAGCCAGCGTAACAACACAGGCGGTCGCTGCGTTCCACGCTGGAACGCAAGCCAGCGTATCATCGCAGACGGCCGGTGCGTTCCACGCTGGAGCGCAAGCCAGCGTATCGTCACAGGGAGCTGCTGCGGTCCAGGCTGTATTGTTACAATGAGTTCACTGTACTAAAATGGCCCCCACAGTCACCAGATCTCAACCCAATAGAGCATCTTTGGGATGTGGTGGAACGGGAGCTTCGTGCCCTGGATGTTCATCTCTCAAATCTCCATCAATTGCAAGATGCTATCCTATCAATATGGGCCAACATTTCTAAAGAATGCTATCAGCACCTTGTTGAATCAATGCCACATAGAATTAAGGCAGTTCTGAAGGCAAAGGGAGGTCCAACACCGTATTAGTATGGTGTTCCTAATAATTTTATATATATGTATAAGTCATTATATATATAGTTGCAAGAAAAAGTATGTGAACCCTTTGGAATGATATGGATTTCTGCACAAATTGGTCATAAAATGTGATCTGATCTTTATCTAAGTCACAACAATACACAATCACAGTCTGCTTAAACTAATAACGCACAAAGAATTAAATGTTACCATGTTTGTTTGTTTTTTACTCGTTTTATTGAAGTTTAACACATAAGGCATGTTACATCAGGATAAATCAGGGATACATCCCACACAGGGGATAGATTGAAACATAATACAGCTCAGAAAAAGAACACGCGACTGGTCTAAAAGACATGTAGTCCCGAACAGTAACAGGAATCGGTAGAGTTAATGAAGCATTATTCCAGAACTCAAAGTCCACTCATTATCCCACATCAGCCACAGAGAACATACATGCATTGTGTAATGTCAAAGGAGATGCGCACCACTCACCCCACACCTTTTGGAACTTTTGCGGACATTTTCTATGAATAAATACAATTTTTCCATACTAACCGTGTAGTTGAACAATGATTTCCATTGACCTATCGTGGGTGCCCTTTCTGCCATCTATCTCAGAGCGATGGCTTTTCTGGCAAGGAATAAAGTTTCACCCAAGAAAACCCTGTGATGGTGCCCCCAAATTTCCTCTAGTATTCCAAGAACACAGCTGTCACAGCCAGACATCTGAGAAGCTCTGACAGACGTTCTTCAGAACCTCCTGCTTAAGGTTCTTTTGTTTTGCTTTTGTTTTGTTTTGTCATCTCGTTTCCTTCTCTCAGCTGTCATCTAGTTGCACTGATTGCATCCCTTTAAATCCCCTCCCATACTGCATCACTTTGCGGTTTATACAACTTCCTGGAGTGTGTACATGCTGGATGCTACAACTTATGCTTCTACAGATAAGTCAGTTCATTTATTTGTGTTTTCCTGTTTGCTTGATCTTAGGTGACCCTGACTCCCTCCATATTAGGTGTAGGGAGCCGGTGGTCGTCTCCCCTCACTATTATAGGGTGTTCAGGTGTCATACAGTCGAGGCTTGAGGGCATGCAATTTTCTATCATAGAGATCTTTGCATGGGCTGAGAAGACAGGGAGAGTTTCAGGGCCTAAATAGGGGTCACCCTTTTGTTCCTTAGTTTCGGATCAAGCCAGTCGGATCCTTATTTGTAACTTCTTGTTTTCTGTTACACCATCCGTGACAACAGCTTTTAGGGCATAACGGCACTTCAATTGGAACCATAGTCGACAGCACCTCAATTACCGCTTTCCAGAAGCTTTTTTTATATACAGGTCCTTCTCAAAAAAATTGCATATTGTGATAAAGTTCATTCTTTTCTGTAATGTACTGATAAACATTAGACTTTCATATATTTTAGATTCATTACACACAACTGAAGTAGTTCAAGCCTTTTATTGTTTTAATATTGATGATTTTGGCATACAGCTCATGAAAACCCCAAATTCCTATCCTAAAAAATTTGCATATCATGAAAAGGTTCTCTAAACGAGCTATTAACCTAATCATCTGAATCAACTAATTAACTCTAAACACCTGCAAAAGATTCCTGAGGCTTTTAAAAACTCCCAGCCTGGTTCATTACTCAAAACCGCAATCATGGGTAAGACTGCCGACCTGACTGCTGTTCAGAAGGCCATCATTGACACCCTCAAGCAAGAGGGTAAGACACAGAAAGAAATTTCTGAACGAATAGGCTGTTCCCAGAGTGCTGTATCAAGGCACCTCAGTGGGAAGTGGGAAGGAAAAAGTGTGGCAGAAAACGCTGCACAACGAGAAGAGGTGACCGGACCCTGAGGAAGATTGTGGAGAAGGACCGATTCCAGACCTTGGGGGACCTGCGGAAGCAGTGGACTGAGTCTGGAGTAGAAACATCCAGAGCCCCCGTGTACAGGCGTGTGCACATAATAGGCTACAGGTGCCGCATTCCCCAGGTCAAGCCACTTTTGAACCAGAAACAGCGGCAGAAGCGCCTGACCTGGGCTACAGAGAAGCAGCACTGGACTGTTGCTCAGTGGTCCAAAGTACTTTTTTCGGATGAAAGCAAATTTTGCATGTCATTCGGAAACCAAGGTGCCAGAGTCTGGAGGAAGACTGGGGAGAGGGAAATGCCAAAATGCCTGAAGTCCAGTGTCAAGTACCCACAGTCAGTGATGGTCTGGGGTGCCATGTCAGCTGCTGGTGTTGGTCCACTGTGTTTTATCAAGGGCAGGGTCAATGCAGCTAGCTATCAAGAGATTTTGGAGCACTTCATGCTTCCATCTGCTGAAAAGCTTTATGGAGATGAAGATTTCATTTTTCAGCACGACCTGGCACCTGCTCACAGTGCCAAAACCACTGGTAAATGGTTTACTGACCATGGTATTACTGTGCTCAATTGGCCTGCCAACTCTCCTGACCTGAACCCCATAGAGAATCTGTGGGATATTGGGAAGAGAAAGTTGAGAGACGCAAGACCCAACACTCTGGATGAGCTTAAGGCCGCTATCGAAGCATCCTGGGCCTCCATAACGCCTCAGCAGTGCCACAGGCTGATTGCCTCCATGCCACGCTGCATTGAAGCAGTCATTTCTGCAAAAGGATTCCCGACCACATATTGAGTGCATAACTGAACATAATTATTTGAAGGTTGACTTTTTTTGTATTGAAAACACTTTTCTTTTATTGGTCGGATGAAATATGCAATTTTTTTTAGATAGGAATTTGGGGTTTTCATGAGCTGTATGCCAAAATCATCAATATTAAAACAATAAAAGGCTTGAACTACTTCAGTTGTGTGTAATGAATCTAAAATATATGAAAGTCTAATGTTTATCAGTACATTACAGAAAATAATGAACTTTATCACAATATGCACATTGTTTTAGAAGGACCTGTATGTGCAGTCCCACATGAGGTGCCAGAAATCAGCACCATCCTGGAGACATCTATGGCATCTATTGTGTGATATTCTGCCCATTTTGTGTAGTCTGGTTGGTGTGAGATAACTTCTGTGCAAGATAAACAGCTGAATCAGACGGTTGTTAATTGATGGAGAAACCCTTGTTGGAGCCATTAGGGCTTCATTCCAATCATCAGCCGTTAGTGAAGGTATTGAGTTCTTCCACTTCCCCTCAACAGCAAGAGGATTCATCAGCATTCGGCTATTGAGCAGATGTGTATAAGGCCTCATGCACACGACAGTTTTTTTTCACGGTCCGCAAAAACGGGGTCCGTGGGTCCGTGATCCGTGACCGTTTTTTCGTCCGTGGGTCTTCCTTGATTTTTGGAGGATCCACGGACATGAAAAAAAAAGTCGTTTTGGTGTCCGCCTGGCCGTGCGGAGCCAAACGTATCCGTCCTGAATTACAATGCAAGTCAATGGGGACGGATCCGTTTGATGTTGACACAATATGGTGCCATTTCAAACGGATCCGTCCCCATTGACTTTCAATGTAAAGTCTGGAGTTCTTTTATACCATCGGATTGGAGTTTTCTCCAATCCGATGGTATATTTTAACTTGAAGCGTCCCCATCACCATGGGAACGCCTCTATGTTAGAATATACTGTCGGATATGAGCTACTTCGTGAACCTCAGATCCGACAGTATATTCTAACACAGAGGCGTTCCCATGGTGATGGGGACGCTTCAGGTTAGAATACACTACAAACTTTGTACAAGACTGCCCCCTGCTGCCTGGCAGCACCCGATCTCTTACTGGGGGATATGATGCGGCACCTAAAGGGGTTAATTGTACTATCATATTCCCCTGTAAGAGATCAGGGCTGCCAGGCAGCAGGGGGCAGCCCCCCCCCCCTCCCCAGTTTGAATATCGTTGGTGGCACAGTGTGCCCCCACCATCGCCCCCCCCCTCCCTCCCTCTATTGTATTAAATCGTTGGTGGCACAGTGTGCCAACCACCATCGGCCCCCCTCCCTCCCTCTATTGTATTAAATCGTTGGTGGCACAGTGTGCCAACCACCATCGGCCCCCCTCCCTCCCTCTATTGTATTAAATCGTTGGTGGCACAGTGTGCCAACCACCATCGGCCCCCCCTCCCTCCCTCTATTGTATTAAATCGTTGGTGGCACAGTGTGCCAACCACCATCGGCCCCCCTCCCTCCCTCTATTGTATTAAATCATTGGTGGCACAGTGTGCCAACCACCATCGCCCCCCCCCCCCCTCCCTCTATAGCAGTAACATTGGTGGCAGTGTGCGGTCTCAACAGTAGAAGATTCATACTTACCTGCTTGCTGCTGCGATGTCTGTGTCCGGCCGGGAGCTCCTCCTACTGGTAAGTGAAAGGTCTGTGCGGCGCATTGCTAAAGAACTGTCACTTACCAGTAGGAGGAGCTCCCGGCCATTCACAGACATCGCAGCAGCAAGCAGGTAAGTATGAATCTTCTACTGTTGAGACCGCACACTGCCACCAATGTTACTGCTATAGAGGGAGGGGGGGGGCGATGGTGGTTGGCACACTGTGCCACCAACGATTTAATACAATAGAGGGAGGGAGGGGGGGCCGATGGTGGTTGGCACACTGTGCCACCAACGATTTAATACAATAGAGGGAGGGAGGGGGGGGCGATGGTGGGGGCACACTGTGCCACCAACGATATTCAAACTGGGGAGGGGGGGGGTCTGCCCCCTGCTGCCTGGCAGCCCTGATCTCTTACAGGGGAATATGATAGTACAATTAACCCCTTTAGGTGCCAGCACCTGAAGGGGTTAATTGTGCTATCATATCCCCCTGTAAGAGATCGGGTGCTGCCAGGCAGCAGGGGGCAGTCTTGTACAAAGTTTGCAGTGTATTCTAACTAGAAGCGTCCCCATCACCATGGGAACGCTTCTGTGTTAGAATATACTGTCGGAAATGAGTTTTCACGAAGTGAAAACTTAGATCAGAAAAAGCTTTTATGCAGACGGATCTTCGGATCCGTCTGTATGAAAGCAACCTACGGCCACGGATCACGGACACGGATGCCAATCTTGTGTGCATCCGTGTTCTTTCACGGACCCATTGACTTGAATGGGTCCGTGAACCGTTGTCCGTCAAAAAAATAGGACAGGTCATATTTTTTTGACGGACAGGATACACGGATCACGGCCTCGGCTGCAAAACGGTGCATTTTCCGATTTTTCCACGGACCCATTGAAAGTCAATGGGTCCGCGAAAAAAAACGGAAAACGGCACAACGGCCACGGATGCACACAACGGTCGTGTGCATGAGGCCTAAAGCACAGAAATAATACCTCTGGGTCCCTGTGATCTGAGAACCCCTATCAAAGGGTATTTTGAGATTTTCCGCTCACTTGCCCCAAATTGAGCTGTTAACACGTGCTTCAGTTGCAGATACCTAAAGAAAAGGCTTTGCGGCAATTGACATTTCTCCTGTATTTGTAAAAAGGAGCATGGATTGCAATCAACATATAGGTCTCTCAAGGTGAGGACTCCATGGGCCCTCCACAAATTCATCCCCTCCAAATCTTTCAGATGGGGAAACATGGGATTGTCCCATACCGGTATATCATCCGGGAAATCCTTAAACGACTGCATTTTGGCAGCACTCCACACCTGATGGGCCAGTCTGTGTATGGGGAGCAAGCGCATGGGGACGAAACGTGGTCCCTCCAGTACTGGCCACAGGGAGGTCATGCTTAAATAGTCCCTGAGGTAGTACTCTGCATTTGGCAATTCTGATGTCGGGGTCCAGGGCATTAAGAATTTCAACTGCCCAGCTAAATAGTATAGGAAGAAATCAGGCAGGGCAGCCCCACCCTCTAGCTTGGATCTCTGAAGGACATTAAGGGATAGTTTCCAGTCTAGCTTCCCCCCAGATAAAAGTGGCCACCATTGAGTAAATGCGACCAAAGAAGCCCTGCGATACCAGTGTGCATGCATGCTCTAGGAGATAAAGCCCTTTGGGTAAAAGGATAATCTTAACCAAATTTAATCTCCCCATAATTGATAACGGGAGGGTCCTCCATATTTTGAATTTTTAAGTGAACAGGGGTTCCAGGGGTGCTATATTTAATGAGTACGCCAATTGGGGGTCCCTGGTAATCACAATTCCCACGTACTTGAAGTGGTCTACAACCGGCAAATTACAGTACTGTGAGGGCCACGCATGCGCCCATAGGGGTGCTGATTTCGTCCAGTTTATGTGAAAACCTGAGTATACCCCAAACCTTTCTATTATATCAGTTGCTCTAGGGAGCGTAGTCTCAGGTTCATCCATAAAGAGAAGGAGATCATCCGCATATAGCCTGACTTTATCTGACCTGTCCCCCATGCTCACCCCTGTAAAGATCTGATCCTGTCTGACTCTTAGGGCAAGATGTTCAATCGCTATGGCGAACAAAAGCTGCGACAGGGGACACCCTTGCCTAGTGCCTCTATGAAGTTTGAAGGACTCGGAGAGCGATCCGTTCACCAGTAGGTTAGCTTTGGGAAGTTGGTATAAAATCTCCACCCATTTCATAAACTTAGGGCCAAATCCAAAACTCCTTAACACTTCTATCAAGTACACCCATTCCACTGAGTCAAAGGCTTTGGCTGTGTCCAGCAAGGCCAAGGCCCATTGTTTGTTACCTGCCACACCTATCTGCGCTATGACTTGTGCCCTTCTGATGTTATCAGATGTCGACCTGCCCGGTATAAATTCAGATTGATCCTTGTGCACTATAGTGGTAATTACCTTGTTTAACCTAGTAGCCAGTAGTCTAGTGAGTATTTTATAATCTAGGTTCAGGAGCGATATCGGTCTGTAAGATCCACACTCCAAAGGGTCTTTGTCTGTTTTCAGGATCACCACTATAGTAGCATCATACATGGATTCTGGCAGCCTATTCCTTTGTTGAGCAGCCAGGTATAGCTTAAGAAGTTCTGTCCCCAGTACCTCAACATATTTAGCATACACTTTCAACCGGGATCCCGTCGGGGCCTGGCGCCTTGCCCGTTGGCAGCTCCGCTATTGCCATCTGGATTTCCTCTAGTGAAATATCAGCCTCTAGTAGGTTCCTGTTCTCGTCACTGAGCTGGGGATGTGCTACCTGCTCTAAATAAAGCCTCAACTCTTGGGTTGTGTAGTGAGCCACAGATCTGTAAAGGTCTTGATAAAACCTTTGGAAGCTTCCCAATATGTCTCCCACTGATTCTACCACCTCACCTTCAGAATTCTTTATTCTAATGACCGGAGGGGATATATTGTTACTACGCACAATGTGAGCAAGTAATTTGCCTGCCTGATTTCCTGTTTCAAAGGATTGCTGCTTCAAAAATAATAATTTGCGCTCGCTCTTTTCCCTTAGGTGCATCATATAAAGCCTTCCCTTAAGCATCCAATCCTGCCTATTCGCTTCAATGGGATCAGACCTAAAATTGTTCTCCGCTTCCTTGCAATTAGCATGTAATTCCAATTCTTTGCGGGATGAATCTCTTTTTACATAGGATATGGATGATTTAAGACATCCCCTCAAGTAGGCCTTTAATGTCTCCCAGAGTAGCAAATCGTCTGTCATCTCATCCTGCACTTCCAGAAACATCTGAAGCTTATCAGGTATTCTATTATTCATGGACATAGGAGATAACCAGAATGCATGAATACGCATTTTAGTACTCTGTTTGATACCATCACAAAGCCTAAGCTGGGCGACCACCGGTGCATGGTCCGAGGGCCCTTGTGATCCATATCCAATATCTTTGAGATCTGTGTATACTGCAGCACTGCCAAGGATATAATCTATTCTGGACAGTGCGCCCCTGGCTGGAGTGAAGCAGGAGTACTCCCTCTGAAGTGGATGTCGATGTCTTCACATATCAAGCTATCCAAGGTCTGTCGCCATTCTGGATAAATTTGTGGCACGCTGAGTGGGCTCACCCTCTCTCACCTCTGAGTGAAATCTATCCATATCTTCATGCATCACTAAGTTAAAATCCCCCATGCACAGGAGTTAGCATTGGGATACTGCGCAGCAAAGCTCATCACCACCTGAAATATGTGGCGAGGGGGGGGGGGGGATTATATATATTAACTACAACATATGGAGCACAATTCATGAATGCGTACACCACAATATACTGCCCCTCAGGATCTACCACCGATTGTTGGACTTCCCATCCCATCCCATCTTGTGGACAAGTAAAGCTACCCCTCTGGAATGTGTAGATCCGAACGCATTTATAGACCATTGAACCCATGGTTTCTTAAGTCTATTCCCTGTCTCTGGAGTCAGGTGAGTCTCCTACAATCCCAAGATGTGGGGGCCATATTGCTGGAGATGAGAGAATACAGCAATTCTTTTTCTAGGACTGCCCAATCCCCTCACATTCCAAGATACAACATTTAAGTCTGTCATCTTTGTCTTAGCAGCCTAATCTCCTGACAAGTCCACCCTCCATCCCTGGGAGAACCAGGGACCATTGCCTCAGACCTTCTCTTGCATGCCCTCTGCGCCACAGTATTGTACTTAGCGTACCATGCCTTTAACAGTATAAACATTACATAACTTAACAGTAGAGTAACAAATGGTTGATTAAACCTGTAAATGATGGCATTTCTGCCATCCAGTGATATGGCTGAGTTACCGGAGACCTGCATAGTGCAATATGGTGTTAAACCTATGCAGGTATCTGCTCAACCCCGTAACAATGGGATAATACTGGATAAAACTTTTGCATGTAACAATGATGGAGAGAAGAAGAAGAGTAAAGGATGGGGAGAAGGGATAAATCAATGGGGGATAGTAGACAAGGGGAGAAAGGGGGCAATGGTGTCTCCACCAGCTCCACACCATGAATACTGCAGACTCAATCACATCTCCAGCATAAAATGAAGGAATTTCTCCCTAGTCCTGAACCATGATGTTAAAGTCAGCGGAACACATATATCAGATGTGCATAGCATTGCAAACAAGATACTTGCGGCATTTGTGGTGATAAAGTATCAGCGGGGGCCTGGGCGACTTGGCCTCTTGGTAATCCATTCTTCCGCTTCCTTAGGATCCAAAAAGAAGACCGTCTTCTCTCCATCTATCACCCAAAGATGTGCCGGATAAGCTATAGAGTATTGTAGATTTAAGTCACGAAGCCGCCGCTTTACAGAGATGAATGTGGCTCTTTTCTTTTCTAGCCCCGCTGAGAAATCAGGAAACAGCAATATATTTGCATTCCATGTTCAATGTCGCTCTTGTTCCTTGCTTGGCTCAGGATAAGGTCTCTGTCTTTCCAATTAAGCATTCGCGCCAGTAGAGGCCTTGGGGGAGCTCCTGGGGGGGGGGGGGCCTGGTGGGAACCCGGTGCGCTCTTTCAACTGTGTAGGCGCCAGAAAATGGCGCTTCAGGAAATTGTGCCTTGAACCAAAGTTCCAAGAAAGTAGCCGGATCAGAGCCCTCCGCTCTCTCAGGTAGCCCCAGGATCCTGACGTTGGTGCGTCTGGCTCTATTCTCGAGGTCATCACATTTTTGCTGCCATAGGCTCACAGACCTCTCAACATCTTGCACTCTGTTAGCAAGAGGCCTAGTGAGGTCTACTAGCGCTGAGACCCTGTCCTATGTATGGCGCACACTCTCCCTGAGCTGTTGCACGCTGTCAGCAGCCCAAAATCCACCTTCACTTCTTCTATTTTGCAGGTAAGTGATGTCTGGCAGGAGGAGATTGCTGTTAGCAGCTGCTGAGAAACAGTTTTTAGGGTCACCTCTGGCTCCCCTGAACCTTCCGCCTCTGTCTGCTGCGCAGTTTGACCTTGCGTCACCGCCGCTCGCGATGAAGCAGGGGCGGCGGCGCCATTTTGGGCCTCTTGCCTCACATATTCTTTAAGCTTTTCAGCCGCTGACTGCGCCTTTCTGGGGCCCATTGTCGTCCTCCCAGATCTCCTCTTCCTCCTCTGCACCTGCCACTCGTTGTTCTGCTCGGCCAGTATGTCAGGATGATGCAGGATTCAGAACGAGGTACGGAGCAGACTTCAAGTGCGTGCGCTCATGTCGGCAGTTAGCCACAAAAATGTTACCATGTTTTTATTGAACACACCATCTAAACATTCACAGTGCAGGTGGAAAAAGTATGTGAACCCCTCCAAGAGTTAATTGGAGTGAGGTGTCAGCCAACTGGAGTCCAATCAATGAGATGAGATTGGAGGTGTTGGTTACAGCTGCCCTTCCCTATAAAAAGAATTGTTGACTTGCATAAAGCTGGAAAGGGTTATAAAAGTATCTCCAAAAGCTTTGCTGTTCATCAGTCCATGGTAAGACAAATTGTCTATAAATGAAGAAAGTTCAGCACTGCTGCTACTCTCCCTAGGAGTGGCCGTCCTGTAAAGATGACTGCAAGAGCACAGCGCAGACTGCTCAATGAGGTGAAGAAGAATCCTAGTGTCAGTTAAGGACTTACAAAAGACTCAGGTATATGCTAACATCGTAAAACCCTAAACAAGAATGGATTTCATGGGAGGATACCACAGAGGAAGCCACTGCTGTCCAAAAAAAAACATTGCTGCACGTTTACATTTTGCACAAGAGCACCTGGATGTTCCACAGCAGTACTGGCAAAATATTCTGTGCACAGATGAAACCAAAGTTGAGTTGTTTGGAAGAAACACACAACACTATTGTGTGGAGAAAAAGAGGCACAGCACACCAACATCAAAACCTCATCCCAACAGTGAAGTATGGTGGTGGGGGCATCATGGTTTGGGGCTGCTTTTCTGCGTCAAGGCCTGGACGGATTGCTATCATCGAAGGAAAGATGAATTCCCAAGTTCATCAAGACATTTTGCAGGAGAACTTAAGGCCATCTGTCCACCAGCTGAAGCTCAACAGAAGATGGGTGTTGCAACAGGACAACGGCCCAAAGCATAGAAGTAAATCAACAACAGATTAAACAGAAGAAAATACGCCTTCTGGAGTGGCCTAGTCAGAGTCCTGACCTTAACCTGATTGAGATGCTGTGGCATGACCTCAAGAAAGCGATTCACATCAGACATCCCAAGAATATTGCTGAGACTGAAACAGTTCTGTAAAGAGGAATGGTCAAGATTTACTCCTGAACGTTGTGCATGTCTGATCTGCAACTACAGGAAATGTTTGGTTGAAGTTATTGCTGCCAAAAGAGGTTCAACCAGTTATTAAATCCAAGGGTTCACATACTTTTTCCACCTGCACTGTGAGTGTTCAATAAAAACATGGTAACATTAAATTATTTGTGTGTTATTAGTTTAGGCAGACTGTGATTGTCTATTGTTGTGACTTAGATAAAGATCAGATCACATTTTATGACCAATTTGTGCAGAAATCCATATCATTCCAAAGGGTTCACATACTTTTTCTTGCAACAGTATAGACATAGAGAAGACCTCCTGCACTCCCAGAGGGGTTGATAAATCCTGTGCACAGGGCATAGAGGGCACATAGTAAGGGGAGGGGGGGGGGGACCTACATGGTAGGAGGTGAAGTCTCAGGAAAAGGGGCATGTTTAAACCCGAAAAAAATAGGCGCCACACTTTTACTTCTCCTACAAACCAAATTGTTAACATAGGCAAGTATACCAATATACGGTGCACACCGCACTGAAAATTCCTCCTGGTTTACTCCAAATCAGTATATTAGTCTTACTAAATGTCCTCCAATATGTGGTAGGGGGCCAGAATGAATGGACTGCCCCATACTCCAGGGACCCTTAATCTGGCCCTAGCTCTAATCCTAAATACAGATGGGAGACATGTCCAGAAGGTCAACCATCACTGCAGCAGTCCAGTAGTGCTTTTAAGAGTGGCCATAAGGAAACCTATCCTCGTTAAAAAAAAAAAAAACACACACATGAAAGCCCGCCTTAGGTAAAGGACTCTCAGACTATAAGAACCAACCTTCTCTGGAACCAAAATTGAACTTTTTGGCTCCAATTCTAAGAGTCATTTCTGGAGGAAACCAGGCACTGCTCATTACCTACCCAATACCATCCGTACAGTAAAGTATGGTGGTGGCAGCTTCCATCTGTGAGGGTGTTTTTCAGAGGCTGGGACAGGTAGACTGGTCAGGTTTGAGGGAAAGCTGAATGGAGCAAAGTACAGAGATATTCTTAATGAAAACCTGATTCAGAGTGCTCTGGACCTCAGACTGGGCTCGCGGTTCACCTTCTAAAACAATTACCCTAAGCACACAGCCAAGAAAAACACAGGGGGGACAACTCTGTGAATGTTCTTGAGTACATCAGTCAGAACCCTGACTTGAACCCAATTTAACATCTTTGGAGAGAACTGAAAATGGCTGTCCATCGACTGTCTCCATCTAACCTGACAGAGCTTGAGAGGCTCTGCAGAGAAGAATGACAGGAAATCTCCAAATCCAGGGATGGACTGGGAACTTAAAGTGGCAGTGGAAAAAGTTTCCCTAAGTTGTAGGTGAGTCCAAATTGACAGAAGGCAGGGCAACACAAGAAGACAGGGCCAGCAATGTCACAGTGCAACACAAAGTATAACCCCAGCAAAACTAAATACTACAGTGCAGCATAAAATACTGTTCTATCACTATACTGAGGACAGAGATACAGTTGAATTCAGGAGGTCACCTGCAGCAGCTGGCCAGGTAGATAAGTATGAATTAGCATTAATTAATACTAAGAGCATCAGATAGTTATGGACCTGTCCAGCGGCCACGAGGAGCGCTCGGGTGATCCGATGGGCATCAGCCCATGGGGAAATTTCCCTGTAGGGTATATGGCCAGTCCGCCCCTGCCCAAATCTAGTTGTGTAGAGCTTGTGGCATCATACACAAGAAGACTGGAGGCTCTAATTGCTGCCAAAGATACTTCAACTAAGTCCTGAGTAAATGGTCCAAATACTTATGTCAATGCAAGATTTAAGTTTTTCCTTTTCAATAAATTAGCAAAGATTTCCATACATTACTTCAGCCACAGTGATGTACCGCTATGTCACGTTGGCTGTAGGTGTTAACATAACATAAAGGTATTGTTTTCATAGATTTTAATCTAAGAAAGATGTAAGAAATAATTACGTAATGTAATAATTTTAACAAAATAAACTTTTTGACAGGATAGACAGTTACAAACACACTATTATATATACATTACAGTACATGGAAAAGGATTGGGACACCTACAAGAACTTTTCTGGCATCCCATTTGAAAGCCATAGGCATTAATACATGCCTGCCAAATGTATGTTACTTCTGTTGTGATAAAGTAGTAAGTAACTCAAGGTTGCCGTAGTCAATCAATATTTGTAATCTCATCTATGAAACAAAGGTTAGGACAGATTAAAATTCCGCCAGCCATAGATGCACCCGACAGATTTTCGGTTTGATCTTGTCAAAATTGGTTGGATTCACCATGAACAATTTACATACATATAGCCATTTTTTTAACTGAAGATCTTGAAAACCTAGTGGGGGACAGTTACCTCAAGGGAAGAACTGGTCTAATATCCAATAGCAAAGGATGATAATGAACTAGCAACTCTACTCCAGTCATTGGGACTTGATACTATACCAGCTCTTTCTGACTAAAACAAAAGGGGTCATTCACTATGCTGAAATATGCCTAAATTAGGCATATTTCAGACACAGATGGTGTCACAAAGGTTAGTTTCGCCACTATCTGCGACTTTGCCCTGCTCACGCCAGTTCTAAAATAGTGGGTGTGGCTGGGAAGGGGACGGCAGGCTTGTCTCAGTCTCTATTATCTACACATGTTTTAGGCGTAGAAAATTATCTAAATGGAAGCTCGGAAGCTGTCTTACATTTAGAACTGACTCTGGATGCGCCAAAGTTATGGCGAGGCCGGCGCCTCTTCATAACTTCAGCGGATCCTCCGCCAGCATCTAAAACACCCATCTTAATAAATGTGCCCCAAAGTTAGCAGTTTGCCGCTAAGGAGGACACTAACAACCAAAATGCCCAGTTTTTCTTTTCTTTTAAATTTTCTTTTTATTAAGTTTTAACATTTTCAAGTAATACAGTGATGCAATGATACAATAATTCTTGTTACAAGGCGTTTACACAGGTTAAGTGAAGTAATATATTATTTCAAACATGTGAAGCGATTACTCGGTTAGCCAAAATGCCCAGTTTTTCTTTACTAGACCTGAATGTTTCCTTTGCGTATACATATTCAAATCTTTCTACAAATGTGCAAATAATAAAACTCAGCTGGTCACCAAAGCTCATGGATTTTGCTCTTCTAACTGCGTATCATTTCTCATTATGTGATTTACGTCTATGGCAATATTTCTTATAGTGCTGATCATTGGCTGGTAAAACTAAATAATGATTCACTCCTAGAAACTTATTTCGGTGGTGGTAATTTTTTCAAATTTAATGAGTGACTACAAACCGGATTCCCAAAAAGTTGGGACACTATACAAATCGTGAATAAAACTGAATGCAATGATGTGGAGGTGCCAACTTCTAATATTTTATTCAGAATAGAACATAAGTCACGGAACAAAAGTTTAAACTGAGAAAATGTACCATTTTAAGGGAAAAATATGTTGAATCAGAATTTCATGGTGTCAACAAATCCCCAAAAAGTTGGGACAAGGCCATTTTCACCACTGTGTGGCATCTCCCCCTTCTTCTTACAACACTCAACAGACGTCTGGGGACCGAGGAGACTAGTTTCTCAAGTTTAGAAATAGGAATGCTCTCCCATTCTTGTCTAATACAGGCCTCTAACTGTTCAATCGTCTTGGGCCTTCTTTGTTGCACCTTCCTCTTTATGATGCGCCAAATGTTCTCTATAGGTGAAAGATCTGGACTGCAGACTGGCCAGTTCAGTACCCGGATCCTTCTCCTACGCAGCCATGATGTTGTGATTGATGCAGAATGTGGTCTGGCTTTATCTTGTTGAAAAATGCAGGGTCTTCCCTGAAAGAGATGACGTCTGGATGGGAGCATATGTTGTTCTAGAACCTGAATATATTTTTCTGCATTGATGGTGCCTTTCCAGACATGCAAGCTGCCCATGCCACACGCACTCATGCAACCCCATACCATCAGAGATGCAGGCTTCTGAACTGATCGTTGATAACAACTTGGGTTGTCCTTGTCCTCTTTGGTCCGGATGACATGGCGTCCCAGATTTCCAAAAAGAACTTCGAATCGTGACTCGTCTGACCACAGAACAGTCTTCCATTTTGCCACACTCCATTTTAAATGATCCCTGGCCCAGTGAAAACGCCCGAGCTTGTGGATCTTGCTTAGAAATGGCTTCTTCTTTGCACTGTAGAGTTTCAGCTAGGCAACGGCGGATGGCACGGTGGATTGTGTTCACTGACAATGGTTTCTGGAAGTATTCCTGAGCCCATTCTGTGATTTCCTTTACAGTAGCATTCCTGTTTGTGGTGCAGTGTCGTTTAAGGGCCCGGAGATCACGGGCATCCAGTATGGTTTTACGGCCTTGACCCTTACGCACAGAGATTGTTCCAGATTCTCTGAATCTTCGGATGATGTTATGTACAGTTGATGATGATAGATGCAAAGTCTTTGCAATTTTTCGCTGGGTAACACCTTTCTGATATTGCTCCACTATCTTTCTGCGCAACATTGTGGGAATTGGTGATCCTCTACCCATCTTGGTTCTGAGAGACACTGCCACTCTGAGAAGCTCTTTTTATACCCAATCATGTTGCCAATTGACCTAATTAGTGTTAATTGGTCTTCCAGCTCTTCGTTATGCTCAAATTTACTTTTTCCAGCCTCTTATTGCTACTTGTCCCAACTTTTTGGGGATTTGTTGACACCGTGAAAATTTGAATCAACTTATTTTTCCTTTAAAATGATACATTTACTCGGATTAAACGTTTGATCTGTCATCTACGTTCTATTACAAATAAAATATTGACATTTGCCATCTTCACATCATTGCATTCAGTTTTTATTCACAATTTGTTTAGTGTCCCAACTTTTTTGGAATCCGGTTTGTATTACTATGGCCAATTTTACCCCCTTTCAGGCACTGTCATCCAGGTTCCTGACAAACCATGAAAAGGATAGCTACTGGTTGCAACATAGTTTATAAGGCTGAAAAAAAGACATCTCTCCATCCAGTTCAGCCTGTTATCCTACAAGTTGATCCAGAGTAAGGCAAAAAAAACAACAACAACCATGTGAGCTTAAAGCCAATTTTCCTCACTTTAGGGGAAAAAAATTCCTTCCCGACTTCAATCAGACAATCATAATAACTCCCTGGATTATTGACCCATCTCTAGTAGCTATAGCCTGTAATATTATTACACTCCAGAAATACATCCAAGCCCCTCTTGAATTCCTTTATTGTACTCACCATCACCACCTCCTCAGGCAGAGAGTTCCACAGTCTCACTGCTCTTACCGTAAATAATCCTTTTCTATGTTTGTGTACAAACCTTCTTTCCTCCAGACGCAGAGGATGTCCCCTCGTCACAGTCCTGGGGATAAATAGATGATGGGAGAGATCTCTGTACTGACCCCTGATATATTTATACATAGTTATTAGATCTCCCCTTAGTCATCTTTTTTCTAAAGTGAATAACCCTAATTTTGATAATCTTTCTGGGTACTGTAGTCCCCCGTTCCAGTTATTACTTTAGTTCCCCTCTTCTGAACCCTCTCCACAACTGTCACGGCTGAGGATGGGGAAAACCCTCAGCCGTGCGGTATCAGAAGGCGGATGGTCAATGCCAGGCCAGGTCAGGAATCAGGGAGCAGGTCACCTCCTACACATCCCTAATTCTGACCCTGTCTCCTATCCGTATGAGCCAATCCTGAAGGTAGGAGGGCTCATACTCCGGAACCTGATCTTCCTGCTAGCCCTCAGGGTGGCCCTGGACTAGGAGCAGGGTAAGACGACCTGTTCCTCCTAGACACGGAGGAACAGGAGTCTCACTGGCCAAGCTACATAGAAAGGGGACCATGAACAGACATATGGCAATGACAGGTAAGTGAGACTAGTACCACACTTACCTGCCACAGACACACAACCTGGAACCCACAACAAACACAAAGGACACAGCACACAACAGACATCACACAGGAACCCAGGAAACCATATGCTGCAATAACAAATAGACCAAACAAACATCTTCTAAACACCATACATGAACTTATGACCACAAGGGTGGCCCCCACTGGCAGATGGAATTACACAGGAGGCTGCTCCAGCTAGCCTTGGCTGAAGTACCCCTCAGACTAGAGATATTCACTGAGGCTTTATAGGCCCAAGTAGCCACACCCAACAGACACACCCAGTGTTCACACACACAGAAGGGAATTAACCCTTCCAACACCAGGCAAGGGAAGACGGCCACTAAAAGGGGAAGTACACACATAAACCCATACTTCACCTGTTGCCGCGGGCAACGGCATGCGTGGCAATCATGTCCTGGGGATCAGCCATAGGGCTGAGACACTTCCACCACATGCACACAACACCACACGTTGCCACGGGCAACCAAGTGAAGGAAAGTGTCACAAAACACAGCATAGGCCGTGACAACAGCTTAGTTTGCTGTCCACTAAAATTCCTAGGTCCTTTTTCATGTCAGTGTTACCTAGTGTTTTGCCATTTAGTATGTACTGGTCACATGTATTTTTCGTTCCTAGGTGCATAACTTTACATTTGTCAGTGTTAAACCTCATCTGCCACTTCTTTACCCAAGTTGCCAATCTATCTAGATCCCTCTGTAGCAGTATAGTGTCCTCTTCAGTGTTAATTGCTTAACACAGTTTAGTGTAATCTGCAAAAATTGACATTTTACTGTGCAAGCCTTCTACAAGATCGTTAATAAATATAATGAAGAGAATAGGGCCCAATACTGACTTCTGTGGTACCGCACTAGTGATGGTGACCCAATCATTAATAACCAGCCTCTGTTTTCTATCACTGAGCCAGTTACTTACCCACATACAGACATTTTCTCCCAGTCCGAGCATTCTCATTCCAAGATATACAACCTCCATTGATTTGCCGCGGACTAATCTAGAACTTACCTCTTCATAGAGACTGAGTAAATTAGTTTGACATGACCGATCCCTCATAAAGCCATGCTGATATGGTGTTATTTGCTTATTTCCGTTAAGATGCTCTAAAATAGAATCTCTCAGAAAACCTTCAAACAGTTTACCCACGACAGATGTTAAACTTACCGGCCTATAGTTTCCAGGCTCTGTTTTTGGACCCTTTCTGAATATTAGCACCACATTTGCTCTGCGCCAATCCTGTGGGACATTCCCTGTCAGTATAGAGTCCTTAAATATCAGAAATAAGGGTCTGGCTATGACATTACTTAATTCTCTTAGGATACGGGGATGTATGCCACCTGGTTCCGGCAATTTGTCTATTTAAATTTTTTTAAGACACCGCTGTACTTCTTCCAGGGTCAGAAAGGACACTTTTAATGGGGAATTTAATTACATTCTGCATTTCATCTGACAGTTTATTTTCCTCAGTGAATACAGTGGAGAAAAAAATATTTAATCGCTTTTCTTTCTCCTCATCGATGTCTGCAACTTCCCCCTCATTACTCTGTAAGGGGCCAACACCTTCAGATTTATACTTTTTACCATATATATAATTGAAGAAAATGTTTGGGTTAGTTTTACTCTCTTTGGCAATTAATCTCTCTGTCTCTATTGCAACAAAAAGAAAAGGGAGGGGTGAGGAAAGTGGTGGGGGAGCAGCATTTCTCTGGGAAGACGGACAGAATTGCACACAATTTTTACTAGCGGCTGACTAATTAGTTAGACTGAAAGATAAAAAATAAAAAAAAGAGTGTATTTACTGCAGGCACTAGAGCAGAGATAAAAGGAAAAAAAAACATACAACCTAAACGGGGCAGCACAGAGAGGAGATTACAGCACCCACACCCCGACTCAATCCCCCGTCCACTCCATCATTCTTTTTTTATTTTGGTAATGTATAGGGGCAGTGATACTGACCATTTTGGTAATATACTTTAATCCCATTTTGAGCTTTAGCAACGCTCCTCTGTCTTCTGTTTACATAACACAGTGTTATCCACAGTAATGTAAATAGAAGACAGAGGAGCGTTGCTAAGGCTACTTTCACACTAGCGTTTCTATTTTCTGGTATTGAGATCTGTCATAGGATCTCAAAAACTGAGAAAAACACTTCAGTTTTGTCCCCATTCATTGTTAATTGGGACAAAACGTAACTGAACAGAATGGAATGCTCCAAAAAGCATTTTGTTCTGTTTGGATGTGTTCCCATACCGGAGAGCAAACCGTAGCAAGGTGCGGTTTTCTTTCTGTCATGGGATGCGGAGCAAAATGGATCAGTTTTATCTGACAAAATCTGACACAATAGAGAATGGATCTATCTCCCCATTGACCTTCAATGGAGTACATGACGGATCCGTATTGGCAATGTTAAAGATAATACAACCGGATCTATTCATAACCGAAGCAGATGGTTGTATTATCGGTAACGAAAGCGTTTTTGCTGAGCCCTGCCAGATCCAGCAAAAACGCTAGTGTGAAAGCCTAAGGCTCAAAATGGGCCACTTTAGAGCTATTTTCTAATAGAAATGTACATCTTCAGTAATTATAGTATATTTTTTTTAATGGTCATTATTAGAGACGAGCGAATAGAAGTTGATGAAGTGGAATTTGATCAAAATTTTAGGAAAATTTAGATTCATTGAATTTCCTCGCTCTTTGAATCACATTTTTCTAAAATGGCTGCTTCATATGTTAGAACGAGGAAGTAAGAAGCCTGGGAACGAGGGATCACCCACAATGCCATGCAGCCAGCCAGTCAATCACTGTGATGTCACAGCCCTATAAAAAGTCTCAAGCTGCTTGGTCTTCCTCATTTTAAAGTGAACTTAGTGTAGGAAAGACTTTATTCAGGGAAAGATTATTCCTAGTGTAGGGAAAGGATAGGGAGGCATTATCCACACTGTAGGAAGAGAGCAGGGGTCGAGTGGAGGGGGAACGCATGGGAACGGCGTTCCTGCACTTTTTTCATGGCAGGAACGCCGTTCCCTTTCAGCCTCAAGCCAGGAGAACACGGCTCAATCAGATTCACAGGGGGAGACGGAGCGCACTGTGCAGGGCAGGTTAAGGGAGGAGGGGTGGCTTCAGTTGAGAAGAAGCTGTCTGTGCGGTGCCGCTGCCTGCGACTCCTCTCATGGCGCCCCGCCCCCTAATGACATCATCTCCTTCACTACAAGATCATTTAGAATGTCTTTTAGAAAAGTTTGTCCTGGGATTTGAACTCACGACCTCTACACATCAGAGGAAGGCATTTACCCTCACAGCCATGAAAGCTGTCTAGGTAGTTGCTTTAAAAAAAAATATATATAAGACTTCTTATACCTAGTGTACTGATACCTAGTGTACAACCATACACATGACAGCTGCCCACTGTGTATGGATTTGGCAGAGCTGGGTGTGTTGGGGCAGCTGTCATGTGTATGGTTGTACACTAGGTAGCAGTACACTAGGTATAAGTAGAAGTCTTATTTATTTATTTTTAAGCAGCTACCTAGACAGCTTTTATGGCTGTGAGGGTAAATGTCTTGCCTCTGATGTGTAGAGGTCATGAGTTCGAATCCCAGGACAAACTTTTCTAAAAGTGTTTTTTTTTTTTTTCTGATACTTCTATTTATACCTAGTGTACTGATACCTAGTGTACAACCATACACATGACAGCTGCCCCAACACACCCAGCTCTGCTACATCCATACACAGTGGGCAAAGTTACCTACAGTAGAAGTCTTATATATTTTTTTTTTTAAGTAACAAGCTAGACAGCTTTCATAGCTGTGAGGGCATATGCCTTGCTTCTGCTGTGTAGAGGTCATGAGATCGAATCCCAGGACAAACTTTTCTAAAAGTGTTATTTTTTTTATTTATTTTTTAGTCCGCAGCGACACAAATTACAGCATGCTAGATTTTCTGTGCTTTTTAATTTTTTGGAGGGGGGTGTTGCAGTGGATCTTGGGTGAGTTCCCACACTTTTTTTCCCAGGACTTGACCCCTGGTGTAAAGTCTGGGTAATAAGGGCTATGCTAGAACACCTTGCTGCACTAAGTGAGGTTACTAAAGATGATCTATTACTACAGATTTTAGTACAGATTTTGATACATCAGTAATTCCAGTAATCCTGGCTTCTGTTATTGGGGTGAAACTGCAGACTGATACAACCAGTTTTGGGGTGTATTTAGCTGGTATAGAAGTACACCCATTCTTTCTTGATTCTGGGGTGAAAGTGTGGTCTGGCATAATGCAAAGGTGAAGGAAGCACGCTTTTCGGGCTTAAAAAAAAAATGAAAAAAAGGATACTAGCAGCCGAGGCTGCCGTTCGCCAAAGCAGAACACTTCTCTACACACCTCCTAGGGTGGTCAAACTTTTTTACACTTACAGTAATTTGATGCGTCAATCAGTAATTGAGGAGTTGGTGTGAAATAGTGGTCTGATACTACACACTTTAGGCCTCATGCGCACGACAGTATGTATTTTACGGTCTGCTAAAAACAGATACATTCTGTATACAGTCTGCAAAAAAAACACAAACGGACACAGAAAAAAAATACGTTCGTGTGTATGAGGCCTTAGGGTGAGTTCACACTTCAGTTATTTGGTCAGTTATTTCCATAATTTTTTTGTGAGCCAAAACCAGTAGTGCAGCCTACTCAGAGATAAGGTGTAATGGAAAGATCAGCACCTGTTCTGTGTTTTTTACCCAAACCGGGTTTGATACTACACATTTTAGGGTGCTCAAATTATTTTACCTTTAATTTGATGCATCAATCCTTAGTTGAGGAGTTGGTGTGAAATAGCAGCATGATACTTCACACTTTTTGGGTGTACAAATTCTTTTACACTTAATTCGATGCGTCAATCCGTAGTTGGGGAGTTGGTGCGAAGTTGCAGCCTGACACTATTGCTCTTTTACCCTTGCAGTTAATGTTACAGTACAGTATGTCCGACAGACAGGTGAGGAGGAGAGATCTACTGCTTCCCCTGGTAGGTGGGCAAGTAGCGACAATGAGAATCACGTGGGAGGTGGTGTTGCGAGCTGTAGGCACGGGACCTGCAATCCCTGTGATAATAATTCATAAAGCAGCCACCGGAAGTAGAAGCACTGTGCACAGTGAGCCGGCGGCTGCTATATGAATTATTATCACAGGGATTGCAGGTCAGTGAATGTTACGGAGCATTAGATTGCATAGAAAGGGGGAATATAAATGTAATTTTAACTCCTAAGACTCCTGTGCCCAGCCTTTGGTCTCCCAGGGAAGCACGAGTCAGCAGCACAGCGTCTGCACAGCCCGTCTTTTCTAATGGACGGATGGCCCTTAGCAATGCTCTTTTGAAGAGTGCTGCTAAGGGCCATTTCAAGCCCAGTTTTCTACCAAAAATAAACGTTGTGGCTAAATAAAGTCTATTGCAAAATTATTACCCACCACTTGCCCTACACATTAGCAAAAAATAAATAAAAGAATATGACAGTTATCCTTTAAAGATTGGTAACAACCTAGCCCAGACAAGTTGGGAGTAGGCATTAAGAAATGGTAAGCTTCATCTCTTCTTTCTGTTACGTTTTGCTACCGACTTGGAGGGAGGACTAGTCTGTCACCGTTTGTCAAGAGTACCATGATTTGGAAAGACCTCTTATGCACCCAAAGAGAGTTCTCCTCCTTCCTAGTAACACAACTACCCCTGTTATATTTGTATTGTCTCTCGATCTTGATGATTGGACCTGTGGTGGCATAGTGACCGTTGGTGATCTTTTTCACAATGGTGCTTTTACCATGTTTGAACATCTTCATGCCCGCTTTTCAATCCCTTATCAAGACATAGAAACAAAGAATGTGTCGGCAGATAAGAACCATTTGGCCCATCTAGTCTGCCCAATATACTAAATACTATGGATAGCCCCTGGCCCTATCTTATATAAACATGCCTGTTTTAATAGCTACATGCATTCCCTATGTAATAACAAGTTGGGGGGTGTACCTTAAGTATTACATGCATAGAAATGTTTCTTTGAGTGGGATGGTAATAATATATATATATATATATATATATATACATATATATATATATATATATATATATATATATATACACAGACGTGGACAAAATTGTTGGTACCCTTTGGTCAATGAAAGAAAAAGTCACAATGGTCACAGAAATAACTTTAATCTGACAAAAGTAATAATAAATTAAAATTCTATAAATGTTAACCAATGAAAGTCAGACATTGTTTTTCAACCATGCTTCAACAGAATTATGTAAAAAAATAAACTCATGAAACAGGCATGGACAAAAATGATGGTACCCCTAGAAAACACAGAACATAATGTGACCAAAGGGACATGTTAATTCAAGGTGTGTCCACTAATTAGCATCACAGGTGTCTACAACCTTGTAATCAGCCATTGGGCCTATATATATGGCTCCAGGTAATCACTGTGTTGTTTGGTGATATGGTGTGTACCACACTCGACATGGACCAGAGGAAGCAAAGGAAAGAGCTGTCTCAAGAGATCAGAAAGAAAATTATAGACAAGCATGTTAAAGGTAAAGGCTATAAGACCATCTCCAAGCAACTAGATGTTCCTGTGAGTACAGTTGCACATAAGTTTAAGATCCATGGGACTGTAGCCAACCTCCCTGGACGTGGCCGCAGGAGGAAAATTGATGACAAATCTAAGAGACGGATAATCCGAATGGTAACAAAAGAGCCTAGAAAGACTTCTAAAGAGATTCAAGGTGAACTTCATGCTCAAGGAACATCAGTGTCAGATCGCACCATCCGTCGTTGTTTGAGCCAAAGTGGACTACATGGGAGACGACCAAGGAGGACACCATTGTTGAAAACGAATCATAAAAAAGCAAGACTGGAATATGCCAAACTACATGTTGACAAGCCACAAAGCTTCTGGGAGAATGTCCTGTGGACAGATGAGACAAAAATCGAAGTTTTTGCCAAGGCACATCAGCTGTATGTTCACAGACGAAAAAATGAAGCATATCAAGAAAAGAACACTGTCCCTACTGTGAAACATGGAGGAGGCTCTGTTATGTTCTGGGGCTGCTTTGCTGCGTCTGGCACAGGGTGTCTTGAATCTGTGCAGGGTACAATGAAATCTCAAGACTATCAAGGAATTCTAGAGAGAAATGTACTAGCCAGTGTCAGAAAGCTTGGTCTCAGTCGCAGGTCATGGGTCTTGCAACAGGACAATGACCCAAAACACACCGCTAAAAACACCCAAGAATGGCTAAGAGGAAAAAATTGGACTATTCTAAAGTGGCCTTCTATGAGCCCTGACCTCAATCCTATTGAGCATCTTTGGAAGGAGCTGAAACATGCAGTCTGGAAAAGGCACCCTTCAAACCGGACACAACTGGAGCAGTTTGCTCATGAGGAGTGGGCCAAAATACCTGCTGAGAGGTGCAGATGTCTCATTGACAGTTACAGGAAGCGTTTGATTGCAGTGATTGCCTCAAAAGGTTGCGCAACAAAATATTAAGTTAGGGGTACCATCATTTTTGTCCATGCCTGTTTCATGAGTTTATTTTTTTACATAATTCTGTTGAAGCATGGTTGAAAAACAATGTCTGACTTTCATTGGTTAACATTTATAGAATTTTAATTTATTATTACTTTTGTCAGATTAAAGTTATTTCTGTGACCATTGTGACTTTTTCTTTCATTGACCAAAGGGTACCAACAATTTTGTCCACGTCTGTATATACTGTAAATAGAAGTGGAAGAGTTTTGTAAGTCTTGCCCGACCTGCAAGATAACTAGCCCCCAGCCACATTTCTGTAGTCCCCTAGTACCTCTCCCAATTATTGACGTCAAAGAGGCATGTGAACAACAACCCACTCCAGATGAAAGTGTAATTGAGTACGTTACCGAGTTGCAAGATCGGATAGAGACAGTGTTGCCTCTTGTTAGGGAGCATATGGAGGCAGCTCATTGAGACCAGAGTTGGGTCTATAATCGTCAGACTCTGGTCCGGATCTTTAACCTGGGTGATCGGGTTTTGGTTCTGGTGCCGACTGTGGACAGTAAGTTCCTAGCTAGGTGGCTGGGCGCCTACAAGGTACTCGAGAAATTTGGAGATGTAAACTACAAGGTACACCAGCAGGTTTACCATGTGAATTTACTCAAACCATGGAAAGATAGGTAAGCCTGTACAAAAGACAGCCCGCATCCGGGTTTTCAAAGAGAAGAGGTACTGAACCTCAGGCAAAAGTCTAATTAAAACCATACTGGGTACATGAGGCTCGGCGACAAGCCATATTGGAGGAGGTGCAGCTAATGTTGCAGCTAGACGTCATTGAGGAGTCAAAAAGTGAATGGGCCAGTCCTATAGTATTGATGCCTAAGCCGGACGGGACGTTGCGGTTTTGTAACGACTTTCAAAAACTTAACGAGGTTTCCAAATTCGATGCATATCCCATGCCCCGGGTGGATGAGCTCATTGAGAGGTTAGGACAAGCCCGGTATTTTGCTGTTTTGGACCTCACGAAAGGGTACTAGCAGGTGCCCTTAACGGAGGCTGCCAAAGAGAAAACTGCCTTCATCACGCCTGAGGGGCTGTATCAATATAAGATCTTACCCTTTGGCCTGCATGGCACCCTCACCACTTTTCAGCAACTAATGGACATTGTGCTTCGTCCACATCGTCTGTACTCTTCAGCTTATCTGGACGATATTATCATCCACAGTACCGACTGGGAGAGTCACCTACTCAAAGTGCAGGCTGTAGTGGACTCCCTTCGGAAAGCTGGCCTAACTGCTAAGCCAAAAAAATGTGCGATAGGGTTAGAAGAGACTAAGTACCTGGTGTATGTCATTGGGAGCGGAGTCATCAAACCCCAAGTGAACAAAATAGAGGAGATACGGAATTGGCCCGACCTGTCACCACTATTTTTAAAGCGTTCACCCGAGGGGTTAGGTCATGTATTATTTTTATAGATCAGGTCGTTACGGACGTCGCAATACCTAATATGTATACTTTTTCTTATTTATTTAAGTTTTACACAATAATAGCATTTTTGAAACAAATAAAATGTTTTAGTGTCTCTATAGTCTAAGAGCCATAGCTTTTTTTATTTTTTGAACGATTGTCTTAGGTAGGGGCTCATTTTTTGCAGGATGAGATGATGGTTTGATGATGGTTCTATTTTGGGGGGGTATATGCCCTTTTGATCGCTTGGTGTTGCACTTTAAATGATGTTAGGTGGCAAAAAATTGCTTTTTTAGCACTGTTTTTATTTTATTTTTTATACGGTGTTCACCTGAGGAGTTAGGTCATGTGATATTTTTATAGAGCAGTTTGTTACAGACATGGTGATATCTAACATATCTACTATTTTCATTTATTTCACTTTAGCACAATAATATCATTTTTGAAGCAAAAAATAAATAAATCATATTTTAGTGTCTCCATTGTCCGAGAATCATATTTATTTTTATTTTTTTGGGCGATTGTCTTAGGTAGGATCTCATTTTTTGGGGGTTGAGGTGACGGTTTGATTGGTACTATTTTGGGGGGCATACTCCTTTTGATCACTTGGTGTTGCAATTTTTGTGATGTAAGGTGACAAAAAAATAGCTTTATTTGGCACTGTTTTAAATTTTATTTATTTTTACTGTGCTCACCTGTGATATTTTTATAGAGCTGGTTGTTACGGACGCGACAATGCCTAATATGTATACTGTTTTTATTTATTTAACTTTAACACAATAATTGCCCAAAAAATTATGTTTTAGTGTCTCCATGTTCTGAGAGCTATAGTTTATTTTTTGGGCAATTGTCTTAGGTAGCATCTCTTTTTTTGTGGGATGAGGTGACTGTTTGGTACTGTTTGGGGGGCATATGCTTTTTTGATCGCTTGGTGTTGCACTTTTTGTGATGTAAGGTGACGAGACAAAAATGGCTTTTTTTTTTAAACAGTTTTTATTTTTTATGGTGTTTATCAGACAGGGTGGATCATGTGATATATTTATAGAGCCGGTCGTAACGGACGTGGCGATACCTAATATCTGTGTGTTTTCTTTTTTTTTTCAATTTTTTTATATAAAATCAGGGGAAAGGGTTTTTTTTTTTTTTCTTTCATTTTTTACTTGAAACTTTATTTTTTATTAAAAAGAAATGGGACATTTTTTTACTTTATTTCTGTCCCACTCTGGGACTTTACTTTTGGGGGTGGTTTGATCCCCTCTGCAATGCATTACAATACATCTCTATTGTAATGCATTGCCTGTTAGTGTATTACACTGAGTAATACACTAACAGGTTGCCTAGGAGACCCAACCTGAGGCTGGATTTCCTGGGCACCCGTAGAAGGCAGGTCCCGATGCCATGCAGGGCATTGGGCAGCCTCTGCATGGCATCGGGCTGCCTTCTCACCCATTGGGTCCCTGCCACAGCAGCGAGGGGACTCAATAGGCTCCCTCACCCCCCTCAAATCCCTTCTATGTTGCGGTCAGCGCTGATCACGGCATAAAAGGGGTTAATCCGCCGGCATCGGCTTGTACAGCTTTGCCGGTGGATACAGCAGGGGCCTGGCTATCAGGGACTGCTGGACCCCTGTAGTGATCGGGCGCGCACCGCTCCGGTGCCCGCTCGATCACCATGACGTAATAGTACGTCAAAATGCGGGAACCCACCTGCCGCCATGACGTACTATTACGTCATATGTCGGAAAGGGGTTAAGTGCCGGTCCGGGTTTTGGCAGCACCTGGCTGTCCTTAAATAGGCAGCTGGGCTCAGCAGAGATGTCTCTGTTTTTTGGATCTGAGGCTTTGTGCCGTGCTGGAGGGCTGAGAGCTGCATGCTGGGGAAACAGGCCCCCTAAAGCCTGCTGTGGACTACTGGAGGCAGAACTGCCAGCAAGGTGACTTATGTTATATGAACTTTCCATTTTGTGTAAATAAACACTGACGTTTTGAGTTAAGAACTTGTATTTTGCCTCTGTACTGCGACCGCTTACCCAATCTACCAGAGCGAAACCCCACAATATATAAAAAGTGAGTACACCCCTCACATTTTTTATAAATATGTTATTATATTTTTTCATGGGACAACACTGAAGATATGACACTTTGATACAATGTAAAGTAGTCAGCGTACAGCTTGTATAACTGTAAATTTGGTATGTCTAAACCGTTAGCAACAAAAGTGTACTTTCTAAACCTTTTTTTTAACTTGTTTTTACCTTTTCTTTTGTTCACTATTTTACACACTTTTTTTATTCACTAGTTTACCAATTGGCTTTCATTCAACAAACACATTTCACAATCAACATCACTATATTTACATTGACAGCATTTTTTTCCACTCCTGTTAACAAAGAGATGTTTGTCTTATATAGTACTATACTGCAACATTACAGCTGAACATGCCATGTACAGACACATAAGCCGCAGAGTTTAAAATAAAAATGTAATGTCAAGCAATCTGAATGTGAAGATAAAACAATTTTAAAGAGATTTTCCAGTACTTTGCTGTTGATAGCGTATTGTGAGGATAGACCATCAATATCTGATCGGCAGAGGTTCTGCAGTAGCTCCTGTACCAGAATTACACAGCTCCATCCCTTTCTGTAGTGAATTTAATTGGCAAGTACAACTTTGTTCCGATTCACTTTAGTGGGAACAACGCTGCAATTATGAGCTGTGTCCAGTACAGAAATATATGGAACTGTGTATATGTGGCCGCAGAGCTCATGGAGCCACTCCAAAACAGTTGCTCATTGGGGGTGCTGGGGTGTCAGTCTCCCACAACCGGATATTGATTGTCTATCTTGAGTATAAGTCATCAATAGTAAAGCACCAGAAACCTCCTTTAATGCAGATTTGATTGTAACTGGAGTATAAGGCATGATGAAGTATACGAGTTTTCAGTATTAGTGCAAGTATTTCTAGCAGCAGAACAGTTATGGGTTCCAGAGTGGTATACCTACATTACCCTTCATAATATGGCAATAGCAGAGATTTTGCTGGTCCAGTCCCAATCTGAGTGCCCATAAACAGATGGAACCAGCTCTGGAACCTTAACCTAATGAAGATGTATTGCACTGAGCAGTTTTTGTGCAGAAATGCTTGGTGTTTGTGCTGAGAGATTGTAGTATGTCAGAGTACTTGGTATGTTACTCTAGCACTAGCTTGGGACACCTTTAGAGAGGTTTATCCATTGCACACAGTTTAATAAACCACTGATAAACAAAGCTCAAAGCACATGATGTGAGAATATAGTCCTATAATCTTAATCAGAAAAACATCAATATACTGTAGATCTTATTTGCTTCCTTACAGATTTTATTTAAAACAGTCCATAGTATATGGACTGCGAATCTAAAGCTTCATAGTTGGTAGGATCACAATATCTTCCACTGTGAGATTGTTGGTATGGGCTCCTTCCCCATGCTTGAGGATAACTTGTCCCCTGTGTGTTACATTTCTTCTCCCTGTTAGGAGAACTGAATTTCATCTTTGTGTGTTTTTTGATGTTCAACAAGAGTATAGTTGCGAGTGAAAAATTTGCCACACTTAGGACAAACAAACCGCTTTTCATCCGTGTGAATTTGCCAATGTTGGGCTAGAGAGGATTTGCGTGCAAAGCATTTCCCGCACTTGGAACAAGGAAAACGCTTCTCTCCTGTGTGGGTTCTGTGATGATTCACAAGGTCGGATTTAAAAGTAAAACATCTACCACACTCTGTGCACTGAAATGGCTTCTCACCCGTGTGAGTCCGTGTATGTGTTATAAGAACCGACTTACATGTAAAGCTCTTCATGCACAGCGTGCATGTAAAAGGCCTCTCCCCTGTGTGGGTTCTGTAATGCTGAAGAAGAGTGCACTTGCGTGAAAAGGACTTCCCACACTCGGCACAAGGAAATGGCTTTTCTCCCGTGTGAGTTCGTTGATGTTTAATAAGATCTGATTTGGACCCAAAGCACTTTCCACACTCGGAACATATAAATGGCTTCACACCCATGTGGACTCGGCGATGTAAAGCAAGGCTTTCTTGTCGGGAGAAACCCTTCCCACACGTATTACAGGTAAATGATTTCAGTGCTGAGTGACTGATCTGATGTCCACTGAGGTATGATTTTTGAGTAAAATGCTTTCCACAATCAGAACATTCAAAGGGCTTCACTGCCATTTGGATCCTCTGGTGTCCATCCTCAAGAGAGTATTCATGGTTGCAGGAATCAGGTGGCATATTGGCAGCATGACCAGCACTGTATTCTACATCACAGTTTTGGGATGAAAGGAGATAGTCCTCTGTGGCAATCATACTAGTGTGTTCACTGGCTGTGAATAGAGGAGAAGATCTGTAAATATGATGTAGGCAATGTCACGAAAGGTTTTTCAAAGACATTTTTTTTTCCCAGTCGAAAACAAGATTATAATTATTTACAAAAGTATTTGCTAGCTTCAAGAAAATTTCCAAAACCAACTTTAAGGACCAATTCAGTTATGAAGTGACATTGAGAGTCTTACATAATAGAAACCACCCATAAATGACCCCATATTAGAAACTACACTATAATTATTCAAAACTTTGTTAACCCTTTAAGTATTCCACAAGAATTAAAGGGGTTGTCTCACTTCAACAAATGGCATTTTCCATGTATTGTGATTGTCCATATTATCTCCTTTGCTGGCTGGATTCATTTTTCTATCACATTACACACTGCTTGTTTCCGTGGTTACAACCACCCTGTAAACCTGCAGTGGTGGTCCTGCTTGCACACTATAGGATAAATCTCCTGCTTATGCACACACCGGCAGTCAAGGCCAACATAGAGGCTAGCGCCTTTTGTACCTAGTCATCTTAGCCACTTAATCACCTGCTGCATGTATAGTAATAAACTAGGCAGTCTGTTTAAAGGGGTTGTCCCACTTCATAAAATAGGTTTTATCTAATCTATTTACCCCCACACAACATATCTTCCTATCCATGTTATTATCCAAAAGCTACCTTTCATTCAAAAAATCATGTAAAGCGATTCCTTTGTTGTTTTCTGTATCCCATGGATACGGCCTCTTTCGTCCGGCCGCATCGCTGTGCCGCGCCTGCGCACAACGGCTGAACAAGTACTCGGGCCGCCTCTCCATTCCTACAAGTACGCGCACGCCCGCGCATGCGCAAATACAGCAGGCGGGTGCCGGAATCAAATAGCCGGCACCCGACCTCTATGACAGGGAGCGGGACCTTAGGGGTTAACTGCCGCTGATCGCAGCCCCCTATCATAGAGGTCGGGTGCCGGCTATTTCACTCCGGCACCCACCTCCTGCATTTGTATTAACATTGGTGGCGCAGTGCGCCCCCCCCCCCCCCCCCCCAGTATAATATACATTCAGTGCGGCCACCCCCCCCCCCCCCAGTATAATATACATTCAGTGCGGCCACCCCCCCCAGTATAATATACATTCAGTGCGGCCACCCCCCCCCCAGTATAATATACATTCAGTGCGGACCCCCCCAGTATAATATACATTGGTGGCGCAGTGGGAAGTGCCAATGAGGGTTAAAAAAATAAATAAAAAATTAACTCACCTCCTCCAATTGTTCGCGCAGCTGCCGGTCTCCTGTTCTATCTTTAGGACCTGTGAAAGGACCTTTGGTGACGTCACTGAGCTAATCACATGGTCCATTACCATGGTGATGGATCATATGATGTACCATGTGATGACCACAGTGATGTCACCAAAGGTCCTTTCACAGGTCCTAAAGATAGAACAGGAGACCGGCAGCTGCGCGAACAATTGGAGGAGGTGAGTTAATTTTTTATTTATTTTTTTAACCCTCATTGGCACTTCCCACTGCGCCACCAATGTATATTATACTGGGGGGGTCCGCACTGAATGTATATTATACTGGGGGGGGGGTGGCCGCACTGAATGTATATTATACTGGGGGGGGTGGCCGCACTGAATGTATATTATACTGGGGGGGGGGGTGGCCGCACTGAATGTATATTATACTGGGGGGGGGGGTGGCCGCACTGAATGTATATTATACTGGGGGGGGGGTGGCCGCACTGAATGTATATTATACTGGGGGGGGGGCGGCCGCACTGAATGTATATTATACTGGGGGGGGGGGGCGCACTAAATGTATATTATACTGGGGGGGGGGGGGCCGCACTCAATGTTTATTATACTGGGGGGGGGCGGGACCTCACATACGGCTCCATGTGGATGACCTCATACACATGAACGAGCACGCAGGGTGAGTCATGAGGAGGCGTGGCCTTCACTCAACTGCCTGAGAACCAGGAAGTTATCAGGACATCTACTGCTGATAAGATTAAAAAAGCAAAGTGGGACAACCCCTTTAATAATCTGTCCCATTTTTTATGGATACAGGCTGGTTGAGATGTTGTGCTGGGGGACTGGAGCCACCTATGTCAGGGGCGCTTCGGGGGATTCACCTGTTCCCCTGTGAGCCAGTCCGAGCCTTCTCACTGGGCCTATACTTTATCCTTAGTTTGCAATGACAGAAACAAAAGGTAGAATAAGAGATTGTTGAAACCTGGACTGATAAAAGGTGGAATTTCTTTGTCATATGGCTGGTCTCCAATCACAAAGGTCTCTTCCTGGATAATATTGGCTTTAATAACCTGGTCTTCATCCTAAATAATACAAAATTCAGATTCAATTGAATAAAAGCAGAGTATAGGATAGTATATCAAGAGTCAATAAGCACTGCTTTTACAAGATGTAATTTTTTTATCATTAGTCTCCATTAAAACTTCTACCTGAGACTCTGGTGGAACACTGTGATTTTCCTCGGGAAAATCCTGGGAATATGGAGGACTGTAATATCTCTCTGTTGAATTGCTCATAAAGGATGATTCTGTAGAAAACACATACAGTGATGAAATACATATTGACTAAAAGATTAGATTATGCCCTCAAAACTTCCCTCTTTCGTAGTCTACTCTTACCCACTGATATGAGTGGTTGGTGACTGTTCATCATGAGGTCCTTGTACACATGCTGATGTCCTTCTATATACTCCCACTCCTCCATGGAGAAATAGACAGTGACATCCTGACATCTTATAGGAACCTGACACACACAATGATACCGGCATCATTCAGATACCTCCCTTGGTGTTACTGTCCCAATATACCCATCACCGCTCACCTCTACTGTCAACAGCTCAATTATCTTGTTGATGATGTTTAGGATCGCCTGATCCTTATTATTATGTACTGGAGAATGACGCAGAGGCCTCTTGATGGGGCTCTGAGTCCTGCTACATTCTTCTGAAATCCTGAGATAGTTGATAGGTGTCGCATGTTCAGCAGATGCTTTGACAACCATGTAATCCTATAATATAAGACACAGCTTCAATCTCTTGTGTACTCTAGCCCTAAAACACCTAAGTAGGCAGTCACTGAATGTTTCTGGTCAAAATACGCTACAAATACTAAAACAGCAGCAGTGATGTCATGAGATGTTATTCCCAGAATATCTTACCTCACCAGTTAACAAGTTAATTATCTCAAGGGTGAGATTCAATATCTTCTCAGAAATGGGGTTCTTGCTGTTGTCCATCTTGACTGTTTGATTATTACTTCGAGTCCTCTGTTGACAGACAATGAATAGGTTAAAAATAGGTAAACTAAACTGGGGGCTACCATGTAATGGATAAAAAGCTTTACTAAAAGAATAAAGTGTGGTGCATTTCTAACAGTTAATCTCCTTAGGTTATTTTTACAGTATAGACAGCACTGGATAAGCTTTGTGAATACAAATAAGGAAGCAGCCATGCCGTTTCCAGCTCTGGTCCTAGTGTTCATGTGGTCCCTGGGTGCCAGGTAAGTGTAGGAAACCCAGATCAGCTCTACAGAGAGGCTCCATTTCTCATACCACTGGGGCTAATTTGTCAGTCCCAAATACAGGAAAAATGTGTTAAAAAGCGGCAAAATTTAAAAAAATGGATAAAGAAAAAAAATTATAGTAATTTTAAAAAAAATAATTCCAATAATCTAGCGGCCTAGCCTACCTCTGATGACTGTTAACTGTACAGGTGAAATTTGAAAAATTTGAATATCGTGCAAAGTTAATTTATTTCAGTAATGCAACATAAAAGGTGAAACTAACATATGCAATAGACTCACTACATGGAAAGCGGGATATTTCAAGCCTTTATTTCTTATAATTTGGATGATTATGGCTTGCAGCTTATGAAAACCCCAAAGTCACAATTTGAGGTACCCTTTGCTCAGGGGGTATGGATTAATGAGCTGACCAGAGTGTGATACTTTGAGCCTAGAATATCGAACCTTTTCACTAAATTCAAATTTTAAGCTGCATTAATGCAATTCCTTTTAAGTTGCAGTACTGAAATAAATGGACTTTTGCACGATAGTCAAATTTTTCGAGTTTAACCTGTATATCCCCTATACCAAACCGACCATAATGGAAAAGGGACACAATTTAAAAATGTATTTATTTTATTTGCACTTTTATTTGGGCCATTAACCCCTTCAGGACACAGACAGTTTTCACCTTATGGACTGAGCGAAATTTTGCTAATCCCTTTATATAACATAGTAGTAACATAGTTTATAAGGCCGAAAAAAAAGACATTTGTCCATCCAGTTCGGCCTGTTATCCTGCAAGTTGATCCAGAGGAAGGCAAAAAAAAAAAAACCTGTGAGGTAGAAGCCAATTTTCCCCACTTTAAGGGAATAAAAAATTCCTTCCCGACTCCAATCCGGCAATCAGAATAACTCCCTGGATCAACGACCCCTCTCTAGTAACTTGTAATATTATTACACTTCAGAAATACATCCAGGCCCCTCTTGAACTCTTTTAGTGAACTCCGCATCACCACCTCCTCAGGCAGAGAGTTCCATAGTCTCACTGCTCTTACCGTAAAGAATCCTCTTCTATGTTTGTGTACAAACCTTCTTTCCTCCAGACGCAGAGGATGTCCCCTCGTCACAGTCCTGGGGATAAATAGATGATGGGATAGATCTCTGTACTGACCCCTGATATATTTATACATTAAAATTAGATCTCCCCTCGTCTTTTTTCTAAAGTGAATAACCCTAATTTGATAATCTTTCAGGGTACTGTAGTTGCCCCATTCCAGTTATTACTTTAGTTGCCCTCCTCTGGACCCTCTCCAGCTCTGCTATGTCTGCTTTGTTCACTGGAGCCCAGAACTGTACACAGTACTCCATGTGTGGTCTGACTAGCGATTTGTAAAGTGCTAGGACTATGTTCTCATCACGGGCATCAATGCCCCTTTTGATGCAACCCATTATCTTATTGGCCTTGGCAGCAGCTTCCTGACACTGGTTTCTATAGCTTAGTTTGCTGTTCACTTCTCCATGTCAATGTTAGGGCTCGTTCACACGACGTGCCATTTTTTTGCGATCCGCAAAAAACGTATGCCGCCTGTGTGCATTCCGCAATTTGCGGAACGGAACAGGAGGCCTATTATAGAAATGCCTATTCTTGTCCGCAAAACGGACAAGAATAGGACAGGACTCTTTGCGGGGCCACGGATCAGAGCAACGGATGCAGACAGCACACAGTGCTGTCCGCGTCTTTTGCGGACCCATTGAAATGAATGGTTCCGTATGCGGAACGCAAAATATGTTTGTGTGAACAAGCCCTTACCCAGTGTTTTACCATGTAGTATGTACTGGTGACTTGCATTATTGCTTCCCATGTACATAACCTAACAAGTGTTAAACCTAATCTGCCACTTATCTGCCCAAGCCTCCAATCTATCCAGATCACTCTGTAGTAGTATACTGTCCTCTTCTGTGTCAATTACTTTACACAGTTTAGTGTCATCATGTGGTACTAACTTTGAAATGCTTTTACTTATCCAACAATTTGTGAGATTTTTTCGTGACCCAATGTGATCGTGTTAGTGGTTATTTAAGTTTGTTTTACTTTTATTTATTAAAAAATAATACATTTAACAGAAAATTCGGAAAATCCGCTATTTTTGCAATTAGAATTTCTCTGCTTTTAAGACAAATAGTGATACCCCATAAAATAGTTATTAATTAACATCCACCATATGTCTACTTTGTGTTGGCACAAAGAAAATTTACAAAACCGGCTTTAACCTCTTAAGGACACAGGGCGTACTACACAGCATGTCCTGTGTAGTTTTGATCAGAACTGGGTACCTGTTGAAATTATTCAGCAGGCACCCTGTGACAATGCCTGGGGGGGGGGGTCCTGTGACCCCCCCCCCCCCCCCCCGCATTGCCGATCGCTACAAACCGCAGGTCAATTCAGACCTGAGGTTTGTAGTGCTTATGTAGGGATCAGAAACCTCAAAGTGCTTGTATTTCAAAGTTAAACCCCCCCCCCCCCCCCGCAGCCCTCAGTGTTTTCTTGCCTGCGGGGGGAGGATTGTGGGCGGTGTGGTCGGCGGTGTGGGGGGCGGATGCGCAATCTTCCGCCCGCCCCCCGTTTATACTCAGGATGACCGAGCGGTTGAATCAGAGTGTCAGCTCATTGCTGACACTCTGATTCAAATGGCTGACATCTGTGCAGATGTCAGCCGTTTTAACCCCTTGCATGCTGTGGTCCGAAGGGACCGCTGTATGGAAGAGGTTAACAGGGAGGGAGCTCCCTCCCTCTCCCATTGGGGCGCTGCTGTGCCTTTGCAGCCCCCGGACAGGATGGGGTCACAGAGGAAGGGAGCCCCCCTCCCTCCCCTTCCCCGTCTGCTCAGTTGTGGCAGATGGGGAAGGTTCCCATGGCAACAGGACGCCTTCTCAGGCATCCTGCTGTCCATGGTGCTGAACAGATCTGTGCTAAAGGCATAGATCTGTTCAGACAAAGTGTAAGTAAAATACAGTACAATACACTACCCTAAAATAGTACCAAAAAAACTGCCACCTTATCCCGTAGTTTCCAAAATGGGGTCACGTTTTGGAGTTTCTACTCTATGGTTGCATCAGGGGGCTTCAAATGAGACATGGTGTAAATAAACCAGTCCATCAAAATCTGCCTTCCAAAAACCACACGGCGCTCCTTTCCCTCTACGCCCTGATGTGAGGCGATACAGTATTTGTATGACCACATATCGGGTGTTTCTGTAAACCGCAGTCAGGGCAATAAATATAGAGTTTTGTTTGGCTGTTAACCCTTGCTTTGTTAGTGGAAAAAATGGATTAAAATGGAAAATTTGGCAAAAAATAGAAATTCTGAAATTTCATCTCCATTTGCCATCAACTCTTGGGGAACACCTAAAGAGTTAATGATGTTTGTAAAATCAGTTTTGAATACCTTGAGGGGTGTAGTTTCCAGAATGGGGTCACTTTTGGGTGGTTTCTATTATGTAAGCCTCACAAAGTGACTTCAGACCTGAACTGGTCCCTAAAAAGTGGGTTTTTGAAAATTTCTGAACATTTTCAAGATTTTCTTCTAAACTTCTAAGCCTTGTAACGTCCCCAAAAAATAAAATGTCATCCCCAAAATGATCCAACCATGAAGTAGACATATGGGGAATGTAAACTAATAACTATTTTTGGAGGTATTTCTATGTATTATAGAAGTAGAGAAATTTAAATTTGCAAATTTTTTATAAATAAAAATTATTATTTTTTTACTCCATTTTACTGTTGTTATGACGTACAGAGTGTTATGAAGTACAATATGTGACAAAAAAAACACAATCTCAGAATGGCCTGGATAAGTAAGCGTTTTAAAGTTATCAGCACTTAAAGTGACACTGGTCAGATTAGCAAAAAATGGCCTGGTCCTTAAGGTGAAATAAGGCTGTGTCCTTAAGGGGTTAAAGGGAACCTGTCACCAGGATTTTGTGTATAGAGCTGAGGACATGGGTTGCTTGATGGCCACTAGCACATCTGCAATACCCAGTCCCCATAGCTCTGTGTGCTTTTATTGTGTAAAAAACGATTTGATGCATATGCAAATTAACCTGCAATGAGTCCTGTATGTGAGATGAGTCAGGGACAGGACTCATTGCAGGTTAATTTGCATATGTATCAAATCGTTGTTTTTTTTCACAATAAAAGCACACAGAGCTATGGGGACTGGGTATTGTGTATGTGCTAGTGGCTATCTAGCAACCCATGTCCTCAGCTCTATACACAAAATCCCGGTGACAGGTTCCTTTTAACCACCTCAGCTCCCCTAGCTGAAACCCCCTTAATGACCAGGCCACTTTTTACACTTCTGCACTTCACTACTTTCACCGTTTATCGCTCAGTCATGCAACTTACCACGCAAATTAATTTTACCTCCTTTTCTTCTCACTAATAGAGCTTTCTATTGGTGGTATTTCATTGCTGCTGACATTTTTACTTTTTTTGTTATTAATCAAAATTTAACGATTTTTTTAGCAAAAAAATGACATTTTTCACTTTCAGTTCCTAGAATTTTTTATTTTTTGTCGCAAGTTAGTGGAATATGAGACTTTGTAAGGAAAAAAATAAAATAAAATCATCATTTTCCGCTAACTTGTGACAAAAAATAAAAAATTCTAGGAACTCGCCGTGCCCCTCACGGAATACATTGGGGTGTCTTCTTTCCAAAATGGGGTCACTTGTGGGGTAGTTATACTGCCCTGCAATAAACGGTGAAAGTAGTGTAGTGCAGAAGTGTAAAAAGTGGCCTGGTCATTAATAGGGTTTTAGCGGTTAACAAAGCGACTTTGGATGAAGCATCGACGCTCGCTTCACTCATCACCAGTTAAATGTCTGCACTTGAACTTGACATTATCCGTGTCTAAAAAAACAGGCAGCCGGGGGCCATGATGCCCTCTGTGCTCGCGAGCAGGCAACATCTTTAACCCCTTAAGGACCGAGGACGTACCGGTACGCCCTATTTCCCGAGTCCTTAAGGACCGAGGACGTACCGGTACGTCCTGACTTAAAATCTGAATTCCGGCGCCGCGGGGGTTAATCGAAACGGGATTTCGGCTGAAATCATTCAGCCGGCATCCCGTAACAACGCAGGGGGGGGTCATTGGACCCCCCCGTATCGGCGATCGCAGAAAACCGCAGGTCAATTCAGACCTGCGGTTTTCTGCGTTTCCGGTCCATTCGGGTGTCCTGTGACCCGATGAACCGGAAAAAGACTGCGATCGGTGGCGTAATTTTACACCACCAATCGCAGTCCGAGGATTTGCAGAGGCGGAGCTGGCCCTGGTGCTGAACGCCGCTGTCCAGGGTGCTGATTGGTGCAGGGGAGAGAGGCGCGAGATTCAAACTTCCTGCGCTCCTCTCTCCCCTCCTCTTCCTGTCCAGCACCCTGACCGTGCAGCATCGTCCAGCACCAGCTCCTGTGTCCCCCTAAATCGGCATCCATCACCCTCCTGCACCCATCGCCACCCAGGTAGGTTAGGGTCAGTGAGGGAGAGGCACCTTTAGGCAGGGATAGAAGGGAAAAGTTAGAAAAAAAAAAAAAAAAAAAAGCACATTTATTCCAAACTTTTTTTTTTCAACTTTCAGACCCCAGACCCCCCCTGCCACTTGCCCCCCCCCGCATACCCCCCACCACCAGCCCCATCCCCCCCACCAACCCCCTCCCCCCACCACCAGACCCTTCCCCCACCACCACTTTTTTTTTTTTTCTGCGTGCGCTGACTGGCCGGCACTTTTTAGCGTCCGTCCACTGTTAGCGCATCGCCCGCCCCACCACCCCACCGACCGCTGATCAGCGTTGAACCGCAGATCAGCAAGTTTGAACTTTTTTTTTTTTTTTTTTTCCTAACACTTTTTTTTGCCTGGACTTTTTAGTACGTGAACACCCGTGCCCCCACACACACGCACATAGAATAAAGGTTTACACGCACGCACATACACACGCACACACACACACCCATGGCCCGCCGGGTGTTCTCGGCCGAGGAGGCATATGCCCAGATTGCCTCCGACTCTGAGAGCCCCAGTGAGGATGAGGATGACCCCACGTTCCTTTTGTCATCCGCATCCTCCTCATCATCATCGGATGACGATGAGCCACCAAGGCAGCGGAGACGCCGCCAGGCGGAGCCAGGGGCCACACATGCTAGGGATCCTGTGGCCCACCCTAGTACGAGCCGCCCTGGGGTTCGTACTGGTTTCCCGGCCCACCAAATAAGTTCACCGGAGCCCCCTGCCGATGAACTTAGCTGGTGTCCCCCAGTGGACTTTGAGCCTGAGATTCCGGATTTCGCTGGCAATCCTGGAATCCAGATTCCCACAGTGGGGTTTACTGAAATAGACTTTTTTAGTTTTTTTTTCAGTAACCCACTGGTGAATTTGATGGTGGAGCAGACGAATCTGTACGCCCAACAGTTCGTCGCTCAAAACCCAGGCTCAGTTTTGGCTAGACCCGGTGGCTGGACGCCGGTCAGTGCAGCCGAAATGAGGACATTTTGGGGCCTCGTGCTGCATATGGGTCTAGTCCAAAAACCCAGTGTCAGGCAATACTGGAGTGGGGACGTCCTGTACCAGACCCCACTGTACAGTATGGTCATGATACGTCACCGGTTTGAGGCCATCCGGAAATGTCTGCATTATTCCGATAATGCAGCATGTCCACCCCGAGGTGATCCTGCCTATGACCGGCTGTACAAGATACGGCCGGTCATCGATCACTTTGGGGCCACATTTCAGCAGGCCTACGTACCTGGAAGGGAGGTCGCGGTTGATGAGTCTCTCGTTGCGTTCAAGGGGAGACTCAGTTTCCGCCAATACATTCCCACAAAGCGGGCGAGGTATGGCGTGAAGCTATACAAAATTTGTGAGAGTACCTCAGGGTACACTTACAAATTTCGTGTGTACGAGGGGCGAGATTCCCGGATTCAACCACCAGAATGTCCCCCCACTCTGGGTGTTACCGGGAAACTCGTGTGGGACCTTATGTACCCACTGCTGGATAAGGGTTACCACTTGTACGTGGACAACTTTTATACCAGCATTCCCTTGTTCAGGTCCCTTGCCGCCAGATCCACGTTCGCTTGTGGGACCGTGCGGAAAAATCAACGCGGCCTCCCTGCCTACCCCCTCCAGGTACCTATCCCCAGGGGTGAGACCCGTGCACTTACCAGTGGAAACCTGTTGCTGGTCAGGTATAAGGACAAGAGGGATGTCCTTATGCTGTCCACAATCCACGGTAACAGCACCACCCCAGTCCCTGTGCGAGGTACCGCGGCAACGGTCCTCAAGCCCGATTGTATCGTCGACTACAATCGGTATATGGGAGGAGTTGATCTCTCTGATCAAGTCCTCACGCCATATAACGCCATGCGCAAAACCCGGGCATGGTACAAAAAAGTTGCGGTCTACATGGTGCAGGTTGCCATGTACAACTCTTTTGTACTATCCCGAAGCGCTGGCAGCACAGGGACATTCCTCCAATTCTATGAGGCAGTCCTCAAAGACCTGATCTTTTCGGACCGGGAAAGAGCAGGCCGGAGTACCTCGGGAACTGGAGGCGCCCGGATCGTCCCTGGCCAACACTTTCCAGGTGTGGTCCCCCATACTGGAAAGAAGGGACGAACCCAAAAAAAGTGCAGAGTGTGTCACAAGAGGGGGATACGGAAGGACACCACAACTCAATGTGACACGTGCCCCGATCATCCGGGCCTCTGCATTATCGATTGCTTCAGGGAGTATCACACTTACATGGAGTACTAAATTTTTATAATCCCCAACAGTTCACTAGAGAACATAAAACACTATGGCTCTCAGACTTTGGAGACACGAAAACAATTTTTCTTTCCCCAAAAAATATTAGTTTTAGTGCAGGCATCCTCAAACTGCGGCCCTCCAGATGTTGTAAAACTATAACTCCCAGCATGCCCAGACAACCTACAGCCATCATCAGGGCATGGTGGGAATTGTAGTTTTACAACATCTGGAGGGCCGCAGTTTTAGGATGCCTGCTTAGTGTCTCCAAAGTCTGAGAGCCATACATATTGGGCATCGTCGCGTGCGTAAAAGTCGTCGCTATAAAAATAACTTTTTACCAAACGCCTCGGATGAACGGTGTTAAAAATATAAAATAAAAACGGTGCCAAAACACCTATTTTTGGGCAAAATTTAAATTTAAATCCATTTTGCCGGTAATAAAGCAAGGGTTAACAGCCAAACAAAACTAAACATTTATTGCCCCAATTCTGTAGTTTGCAGAAACACCCCATATGTGGTCGTAAATGGCTATATAGCCGCACGGCAGGGCATAGAACGAAGGGAACTCCATACGGTTTCTGGAAGGCAGATTTTGATGGACAGTTTTTTTTTTTTACACCATGTCCCATTAGAAGCCCCCCCTGATGTAGCCTAGACTAGAAACTCCAAAAAAGTGACCCCATCTAAGAAACTACACCCCTCAAGGTATTCAAAAATTACTTTACAAACTATGTTAACCCTTTAGGTGTTCCACAAAACTAAATAGCGAATGTAGAAACAATTTTAGAATTAAATTTTTTTGTTACATTGCCTCAAAAAAGAGTAATATAGAGCAACCAAAAATCTAATTTACCCCAAACATTGTCCCAAAACAACAACCACCTTATCCCGTAGTTTCCTAGATGGGGTCACTTTTATGGAGTTTCTACTCTAGGGGTGCATCAGGGGGCTTGAAAGGGTACATGGTGTAAATAAACCAGTCCAGCAAAATCTGCCTTCCAAAAACCGTATGGCGTTCCCCTTCTTCTATGTCCTGCCGTTTAGCCAAATAGTAGTTTACGACCACATATGGGGTGTTTCTGCAAACTACAGAATGAGGGCAACCCATTTTGAGTTTTGTTTGGCAGTTAACCCTTGTTTTACTCCTGGAAAAAACTGATTATATTGGAAAATTTTCCAAAAAATAGAAATTTCAAAATTGTTTCTCCATCTGTCATTAACTCTTGTGGAACACCTAAAGGGTTAACAAAGTTTGTAAACCCAGTTTTGAATACCTTGAGGGGTGTACTTTCTTAGATGGAGTCACTTTTTTGAAATTTCTATTCTAGGGGTGCAACAGGGGGCTTCAAATGGGACATGGTATAAACAAAACCAGTCCTGCAAAATCTGCCTTCCAAAACCCATATGGTGTTCCCCTCCTTCTATGTGCTACCGTTCGGCCAAACAGTAGTTTACGACCACATATGGGGTGTTTTTGCAAACTACAGAATCAGGGCAACCCATTTTGAGTGTTGTTTGGCAGTTAACCCTTGTTTTACTCCTGGAAAAAATTGATTATATTGGAAAATTTTCCAAAAAATAGAAATTTCAAAATTGTTTCTCCATCTGCCATTAACTCTTGTGGAACACCTAAAGGGTTAACAAAGTTTGTAAACCCAGTTTTGAATACCTTGAGGGGTGTACTTTCTTAGATGGAGTCACTTTTTTGAAATTTCTATTCTAGGGGTGCAACAGGGGGCTTCAAATGGGACATGGTATAAACAAAACCAGTCCTGCAAAATCTGCCTTCCAAAACCCATATGGTGTTCCCCTCCTTCTATGTGCTACCGTTCGGCCAAACAGTAGTTTACAACCACATATGGGGTGTTTCTGCAAACTACAGAATCAGGGCAACCCATTTTGAGTGTTGTTTGGCAGTTAACCCTTGTTTTACTCCTGGAAAAAATTGATTATATTGGAAAATTTTCCAAAAAATAGAAATTTCAAAATTGTTTCTCCATCTGCCATCAACTCTTGTGGAAGACCTAAAGGGTTAATAAAGTTTGAAAAAACAGTTTTGAATACCTTGAGGGGTGTAGTTTCTAGAATGGGGTCATTTTTGGGAGGTTTCTATTATCTAAGCCTCACAATATGACTGCAAACCTGAACTGGTCCATAAAAAGTGGGATTTTGAAGATTTCTCAAAAATTTCAAAATTTGCTTCTAAACTTCTAAGCCTTGTAACATCCCCAAAAAATAAAATATCATTCCCAAAATGCTACAAACATGAAGTAGACATATGGGGAATGTAAAGTCATCACAATTTTTGGGGGTATTATTATGTATTACAGAAGTAGAGAAACTGAAACTTTGAAATTTGCTAATTTTTCAAAATTTTTGGTAAAAAATGTATTTTTTTATGCAAAAAAATTAACTTTTTTGACCCAATTTTAGCAGTGTCATGAAGTACAATATGTGACGAAAAAACAATCTCAGAACGGCCTGGGTAAGTCGAAGCGTTTTAAAGTTATGAGCACTTAAAGTGACACTGGTCAGATTTGCAAAAAATGGCCTGGTCCTTAAGGTGAAAATGAGCCTGGTCCTTAAGGGGTTAAAGATATGGCACTGGTGTTTTTCAACAACCATCTGTTTGTTCAGAGAAAATTGCAGCATGCTCATTTAAGTCAATGCATCCACCTGAAAAACCTGACAAAACACAGACACCATCCGTGTGCACTTCCTTTTCCACCAGAAGCCTTTTGTTTTTTGGGGACGGGTGTAAAAGACTGATGACACCTTCAAGCTACGGAATGCGGTTCGGGATAATCCTGCAGGACAACCTGACAGGACACTGACAAGCATTACAAACTGCTGACGCCTTACACGTGACTGATCACATGATCATGACCTCATCAAAGGTCCTTTAACCCATCAGGACGTCTCAGCTATCCTGGCTCGACTGTATTCATTGCCTTCTGTATGTAAAAACTGACAAGGCAGAAACAATACAGAGGCATCGATAGGTGCCCTCTGACTATTCTGCCAGCCACAGCTTCCCTGCTCTGTGCCCAGGGAGAATTCAAGCAGTACGATGCTGCCCTCTGCTGGCAGCGTGGTAACACTGCTAGTGTCCGGAAAGCTCTCCCAGCTTTGTGACTGGAGTGATCGTTATGAGGCCAGTCCTACGCTACAACACTATTACGTCATCCATCCAGAATAACTGTAATCCACTGCCCACCAGATTCCACTGTAACTTAAAAATGAAAGGGCCATTACCTGCTGCAAGCCTACTCCACCTAAGTGCCAGCTATAGCGTCTACAGGACCTAGGATCATGTGATCAGTCACATGTGTGGGCGGAGTCACAGTGGGAAGGGGCCGGGCTTGTGTGGTCCACACTTCTGTGTGCTGTTTGCTCATGGAGTATGTGTCTAAGGTCTCCTGCAGATCACCTTCATTCACATCTGTATTCAATTCAAATTTTTTACGGATTGCACATGGACCCCTTCATTTCTATGGGTCTCTCTCCGCAGGGGAGCACCGGGGTCTGTCATTGTGTGGCTTGGCAGCCGATGAACCAGTATGTGCTTGTCTTTTAAAGAGGTTGTGTCACTTCAGCAGATGACATTTATCATACAAGACACTCATTTTGTCCATATTTAGTGTTGAGCAAACTTGTGGTTTAAGTTCGGCGTCGGGTTATTGAAGAATGGATTCCAAATTCCGTTGTGCTCCGTGGTAGCGGAATCAATGGGATTCTTCGATAATCGGACTTTAGACGCCGAACATAAACCACAAGTTGGCTCAACACTATCCATATCTCCTCCTTTGCTGCCTGGATTCATTTTTCCATCACGTTATACGCTGCTCATATCCATGGTTACGACCACCCTGCAATCCATCAGCCGTGGACGTGCTTGTACACTGTAGGACAAAAAAAAAAGGTATATGCACACTCCCATGGTCCCGGCCACCAGAGAGGCCGGTGTTTTTTCCTGTAGTGTACAAACACGGATACCGCTGATGGATTACAGTGTGGTCGTAACCATGGAAATGACCAGTGTATAATGTGATGGAAAAATGAATCCAGCCAGCAAAGGAAGCAATATGGATAATAACAATACTAGGGATAAGCGAATCGACTTCGGATGAAACATCCAAAGTCGATTCGCTCAACCCTAAACAATACATTACTAAGTGCTTTGTGTTAACTTTCTCTAGATGATAGACGCCCCTTCACTACACCACCCGTGTGGGAGTGCTGAGCAGCCTCAAATGATGTGAGCACATCGCTCAGCTCTGATGTGCACTGAAACCGCACAGCATCCCCAAGCTTGCAGCTGATGAAGAGTCTGTCCATGGTTAACCCTACACCCTGGTTAGTACTGGCGGGAGGACACAAGACCACTATTAAGGAACTACAAGCAATGCTACTGTCCTGGGCCTGACCAATTTGCTGCCAAAAAAGAGGCCCAAGGGTGGGTTACACGGCTAAAATCCTTGTGCACACAGTGTAAAAGGTTATTTACATGGGACTGTATCATATAGAAAATTGGTAGGAGAGGACTGGTGTTATTTACATGGGACTGCATGGTATAGAACAGGCATGCTCAACCTGCGGCCCTCCAGCTGTTGCAAAACTACAACTCCCAGCATGCCCAAATAGCCAATCCAACAGCTTTCAGCCTACAGAAGGGAGTTGTAGCTTTACAACAGCTGGAGGGTCGCAGGTTGAGCATGCTTGGTATAGAAGACTGGAGGGAAAGGAGTGATGTTATGTACATGGGACTGTATTGTATGGAAGAACTGTTGGGAGAGGACAGGCATTATCATTTATGGGGGCACTACGGAGAATATTATAACCCCAAGGGGTACGGCAGGAGGTATTATAATTATAGGGGGCACTGCAGGGAATATTATGAATACTGTGGACACTGTAGGGGTACTATGGTGAAAGGGGGGCTTCCGCCTAGCTGTGAGCCCGGTGACATCACTGGCACTAATGGACTGGCTTTAGCGCTGCCTTAGCCTGTAAAGCCACCCATCAGTGACAGTGAAGTCACTGGGAACACTGCTAGGGCTGTAAACAAAACAGTATGAAATGTTAGAGGGGCTGAGTGGGGGAAGAGGATTCAGATCTGAACCCGGACAAATGTTTTAAAGGGCATCTGTCAGCAGATTTGTAGCTATGAGACTGGCTGACCTGTTACATGTGTGCTCGGCAGCTGAAGGCATCTGTGTTGGTCCCATGTTCATATGTGTCCGCATTGCTGAGAAAAATTTTATTTTGATGTATGCAAATGAGCCTCTAGGAGCAACGAGGGTGTTGCCATTACACCTAGAGGCTCCGGTTTCTTTGCAACTGCTGCTCCCTGTCTACTTTGATAGGGCCTGGCAGTGAAAATATCATCACAACTGGCCATGTCAAAGTTCAGTTACAGAGAGAGTGTGCGGCATTTACAGAGATAGGGGAGCCTCTAGGTATAATGGTAACGCCACCGTTTGCATATAATAAAACATCTCTGAACATAACTACTGTGAAGTGGGCACATATGTGGTCATAATTACTGTGAAGGGGGTACATATCTTTGCATACCTATTGTGAAGTCGGCACATATCTGGGCATAGCTACTGTGAAGTGGCACATATATGGCATAGCTACTGTGAAGGGGGCACATATCTTGGCATAGCTATTGTGAAGGGGGCACATACAGTCATGGCCGTAAATGTTGGCACCCCAGACATTTTTCAAGAAAATGAAGTATTTTTCACAGAAAAGTATTGCAGTAACACATGTTTTGCTATACACGCTTATTCCCTTTGTGTGTATTGGAACAAAACCAAAAAAGGGAGGGAAAAAAGCAAATTGGACATAATGGGCTGGACAAAATTATTGGCACCCTTTTAAAATTGTGGATAAATAAGACTGTTTCAAGCATGTGATGCTCCTTTAAACTCACCTGGGTCAAGTAACAGGTGTGGGCAATATAAAAATCACACATGAAAGCAGATAAAAAGGAGAGAAGTTCACTTTGCATTGTGTGTCTGTGCGTGCCACACTAAGCATGGACAACAGAAAGAGGAGAAGAGAACTGTCTGAGGACTTGAGAACCAAAATTGTGGAAAAATATCAACAATCTCAAGGTTACAAGTCCATCTCCAGAGATCAATATTTTGCCTTTGTCCACAGTGCACAACATTATCAAGAAGTTTGCAACCCATGGCGCTGTAGCTAATCTCCCTGGGCGTGGATAGAAGAGAAAAATGTATGAAAGGTGTCAACGCAGGATAGTTCGGATGGTGGATAAGCAGCCCCAAACAAGTTCCAAAGATATTCAAGCTATCCTCTGCAGGCTCAGGTTGCATCAGTGTCAGCGTGAACTATCTGTCGACATTTAAATGAAATGAAATGCTATGGCAGGAGACCTAGGAGGACCCCAGTGCTGACACAGAGACATAAAAAAGCAAGACTACATTTAGCAAAAATGAATATGAGTTAGCCAAAATCCTTCTGGGAAAATGTCCTTTGGACAGATGAGACCAAGATGGAGCTTTTTGGTAAAGCGCATAATTCTACTGTTTACCGAAAACGTAATGAGGCCTAGAAGAAAAGAACACAGTACCTTCAGTGAAATATGGTGGAGGTTCATTGATGTTTTGGGGTTGTTTTGCTGCCTCTGGCACTGGGTGCCTTGAATGTGTGCAAGGCATCATGAAATCTGAGGATTACCGACGGATTTTGGGTCACACTGTAGAGCACAGTGTCAGAAAGCTGGGTTTGCGTCCGAGATCATGAGTCTTCCAGCAGGACATACGTTAAAAAGCGCCAAGAAATGGATGGCAAGAAGTGGCCAGCAAGGAGTCTGGATCTAAATCGTATTGAACACGTGTGGAGAGATCTTACAATTGCTGTTGGGAAAAGGCGCCTTTCTAATAAGAGCGACATGGAGCAGTTTGCTAAGGAAGGGTGGTCCAAAATTCCAGGTGAGAGGTGTCAGAAGCTTATTGATGGTTATAGGAAGCGACTGATTTCAGTTATTTTTTCCAAAGGGTGTGCAACAAAATATTAAGTTAAGGGTGCCAATAATTTTGTCCAGCCCATTTTTGGAGTTTGGTGTGACATTATTTCCAATTTGCTTTAACATACTCACGATTGACATACCACAAGATTAAAAACGCAATTAAAAAAGCACTGGGGCTGGTGGTGTATGATTGGCGGGTCAGGAAATAAAGTGCAAGTGCAAAGTGCGATCAGTAGCAAGAGTTGATGAAAAGATATGTACATTCATCAACAATGATGTAGTCACTGATTTGATCAATGAAAATAAGGAAAGAAAATATATACACCAAAACAGTGTATACCACTGGCGCCGTGATATGGCACACAGGAGGAATATGGTCATACAGTGTGAAAAAAAACTAAAGCTAGGTGAAACTGATAAGAATCACCAGCATCCAGTGACAGATAGAGAAAAGAGAGACCAGTGAATGCAATATTGCAATGTATACTGACCACAATATTGACCTCAAACCATCTAGGCACCACCAGTCCACTCCCCGACGTGCATTCCGCGTGCTGCTTTCTCTTACTGTAATATAGTAAGCTTCTTGTAATTTGTGAATATGAATAAGATGTTTAAAACCGAAATAAAAGTGGGGGGAGAAGACGCAATCTGCGCCAAAAATACATCTATTTTAGGCGTATTTCTGCTTAATAAATGACCCCTTATGTTTCTTGGCTGTAAAAATAAAAAAATGTTTTTTTTCATTAAACTGGTGCTTTAGCAAGGAGTAACAGAAAATACACCTGCCAATTTCTTATCCGTATTCTACTGAATATGAAAAAACCCTATATGTGCTTGTGAACAACTGTATGGACACACCACAGGACTCAGTAGGGGAAGGAGCACTAAATGACTTTTGGATGGCAGATATTGCTGAAATGCTTTTTGGGTGCTATGTTCAATTTGAACCCCCCAAAATCTGACTCTATCTTAGAAAATAAACCCTCCAAGTACTTTTTCAAGGGGTAAAGTGGTGTTTCATTCAGCCGTGAAAATGAAAAAGTATGTTTTTTTTTATTATCAATAAAATCCAGGTTCTACTGGGTACATAAATGTGAACATAAACTGCTGTTTGGGTTCACTGGAGCGTTCAGAAAGACCGCCATTTGGCTTTTGCAGCACAGATTTTAATGGATTGGTTTACAGGCACCATGTTGCTATTGAACAGTCTCTGGTTACCAGTACAGCCATTTTCTGACAACCATACATTTTTTATTTTATCTCTAGACAGAGCTGTGTGAGGGCCTATTTTTTACAGGATAAGATTGCTTGATATGATTTTTTTGAGGAGAGGTGACCAAAAATGGCTGTTCTGGCATATTTTATTTATTTTTTATGTTTTACAACATTCACCTGATGGTATAGGTCATGTGATATTTCATAGAACTGGTCATTACAGACGTTGCGATACCAAATATGTTTATTTTTTCATTATTTTACATTAAAAACATTTTTGAAAAAAAAACTAGTTTTTGCATTGCCATTTTCTAAAAGCCATATTTTCCATTTCATTTTCTGGCGATTGTCTTGTGTGAGGGCTTTATTTATGGGATGAGTTGACATGTTCATTGATACCATTTTCGGGTACGTAGTACTTTTTGATTGCTTGATATTGGTACTATTTTGGGGTACATATGACTTTTTGATCACAATGATCATTTTTTTCTGGCGTTCACCTTATTAGTAGAGATGGCCCGAACTATTCACCGGCGAATATCGCATGTTCGCGTTCGCTGCGGCGGGCGAACATATGCGATGTTCGGTTCGCCTCCTATACATCATCAACTTTGACCCTGTACCTCACAGTCAGCAGACACATTCCAGCCAATCAGCATACCCTCCCTCCCAGACCCTCCCACCTCAAAAAAGGTCATCAAAAAGCAAGGACAGCATCCATCTTAGATTAATTCTGAAGCTGCAGTGTCACAAAGTTGTAATCGCAATGCGATTAATACAGGTTATATTAATCGCATTGCGATTACAACTTAGAGCTGGGTTCCTAATGGTTATATTGATAGAATAAAACGAAGATTGAGACTATAGTGCTATATTCGTTGTCAATTCTAGCAATACAACCATTGGGAACTCAGATCTAAGTTGTAATCGCAATGCGAATAATGCAGGTTATATTAATCGCATTGCAAATTCAACTTAGAGCTGGGTTCCCTATGGTTGTATTGCTAGAATTGACGAATATAACGAATATAGCACTATATTCTCAATCTTCGTTATATTCTAGCAATACAACCATTAGGAACCCAGCAGCTCTAAGTTGACATCGCAATGCGATTTATAGAACTTGAATTAATCGCATTGCGATTTCAACTTTCTCAGATCCGACAGTACATTCTAGCATGGAGCAGTTCCCATGGTGATGGGGACGCTCCATGAGCACGGAAGTCAGCAGAACCTCTAAGTTGAAATTGCAATGCTATTAATTCAAGTTCTATAAATCGCATTGCGATTTCAACTTAGAGCTTCTGCCGACTTCTGTGCTCATGGAGCGTCCCCATCACCATGGGAACTGCTCTATGCTAGAATGTACTGTCGGATTTGAGAAAGTTGTAATCGCAATGCAATTAATGCAGGTTATATTAATCGCATTGCGATTTCAACTTGCCACACTCTGCGTCAACTACGCAATTTTCCATGGGAGTTTTGCCATGGATCCCCCTCCGGCATGCCACAGTCCAGGTGTTAGTCCCCTTGAAACAACTTTTCCATCACTATTGTGGCCAGAACGAGTCCCTGTGGGTTCTAAAATTCGCCTTCCTATTGAAGTCTATTGCGGTTCGCCCAGTTCGCAAGTTCGCGAACATTTGAGGAAATTGAAAATTTTATGTTTGCAACATCACTACTTATTAGTGCCTTATTATACAGCTGGTATCAGTTAGACATCTTCTTGTATATAGTGATATGGACCATGCTGGTATAACCTGGGCATCACCTGTATATAATTATATATGTACAGCTGGTATCAGTTAGACATCTGTTTGTATATAATGATATGGAGCATGCTGGTATAACCTGGGCATCTCCTGTATATAATTATATATCTACAGCTGGTATACATAGAAACATAGAATGTGTCGGCAGATAAGAGCCATTTGGCCCATCTAGTCTGCCCAATATACTAAGTACTATGGATAGCCCCTGGCCCTATCTTATATGAAGGATGGCCTTATGCCTATCCCATGCATGCTTAAACTCCTTCACTGTATTTGCAGCTACCACTTCTGCAGGAAGGCTATTCCATGCATCCACTACTCTCTCAGTAAAGTAATACTTCCTGATATTAATTTTAAACCTTTGCCCCCCTAATTTAAAACTATGTCCTCTTGTAGCAGTTTTTCTTCTTTTAAATATTTTCTCCTCTTTTACCTTGTTGATTCCTTTTATGTATTTAAAAGTTTCTATCATATCCCCTCTGTCTCGTCTTTCTTCCAAGCTATACATGTTAAGGTCCTTTAATCTTTCCTGGTAAGTTTTATCCTGCAATCCATGTACTAGTTTAGTAGCTCTTCTCTGAACTCTCACCAAAGTATCAATATCCTTCTGGAGATATGGTCTCCAGTACTGCGCACAATACTCCAAATGAGGTCTCAATACTCCAAATGAGGTCTCACTAGTGCTCTCCCTCTTTCTACTGGTAATGCCTCTCCCTATACACCTGTTGTCGAAATATTAATAGTTGTAATCTGCTCGCATCAAACTTTGTGTAAGGAAATGTAAACCCCCTTTCCCTCAGCCGCAGTCAGAGGCAGACACAGGTGCCTGCCCAGTCTGTTTCTTTTACTTACTCACAAAAGGTGTAAAAGGGGCTGGCCCATAACAAGGATGCTGGAAGTGAGACTTGTCAAAAGGACAGGGGAGGGCCTCAATGTGGCTGGACAGTGCAATGCACACACCCCATCCCTGTATAAGTAAGGATGAGTCATTTCCATTGTCTGATCAGCCAGGTGGCCGGCCATCCCCCATCACTGTCAGCATGGACCTCTTCAATACTGCTCAAAGCGACCAGTATCTAGTGAAGATCATTCTACTGGTTCTTATAGGTTTGAGATTATCTGCAAGACATTGCTACGGCTATTGTCAGTATACGGTACGAGCAGGGCCGGGCCGACACAGAGGCTGGGGAGGCTCCAGCCTCAGGGCGCAGGCCAGTTCCCCAGCCTCTGGGCGGCAGGCAGGCCACTTACCACGTCGCTGCTACTGCCGCACCTGCCAGGCTGCCGGCCGTGCTGGAGGACGGAGGGAGTAGTGAGCACTTGGCACTGACTTACGTGCTCCCTCCCCGCTCCGCTTCCTGGCTCGGCCGCTCTGCTCTCTGCTCAGTCGCTTGCCTGACTGGCTGCGTACAGCGCGCACTTTGACCTGACGCGCAGTACGTAGTCAGGTCACATGTGCGCGCGCTGGAGACCAGGAGCAGCGTGGGCAGAAGCAGGCAGCAGCACAGCACTGTGTCACGACCCAGCCCAGGCCCCAGCAGGGATAGAGCGTGAGAGTCTGCCCTGAAGTGAAGTAAGATAGTTTATAAATAAAGATAATATTATTTTCCGTCTGATCTGAGGTCTGATGGGGTTCTGGATGGGGTAAAATATTACAAGGAACGCCCCGGGGGGGGGGGGGGGGGAATATGGGTGGGATGATGATTAATAACAAACATACATATCTAAATGGCGGGGACTTGACTTGAGTTATCTCCTGATCAGTGATCATCAGAGCATTAGAGCTGCAGGAATAAATAACATCTAAATGTCTGGTGGGGTAGATGGGGGGGTCGAGGACTGATGGGGGAAGGGGGGGTTACATGATCTAACCCAGCCCCCCTTGTCCTACCACCCCATCTACCCGTACCCCTGCAAAACTTGCTAGTTTTTATTCTGTCTTGTTGACAGGATTATGTTTATTTATATTAAGATTATGTGGTTATTGTCTTATATGACTTGTTTTTGCACTTTATTTCTATCTTTATATGGATCAAAAGAGGTTGTGCATTTGTTTACAGCTATAGTTAATTGGTACATTAAACTGTGTATATTTATGTGTGATTACAACAGTAAGTATTTAGTAAAGACTCCACAAGTTGTGGGAGGGGGGGGGCGCACTTGAGCAGCTCAGCCTCTGTTGGTGGTGGACCTTGTCCCAGCCCTGGGTACGAGTATACCGACAAGGCAGATATGCATGTCTTAAAAGCAGATATGTATCCAGAAAGGGATAGCGAAGCCGCAGCAGAGGTATAATATGTATCTCTCGTTATGCAGACTTGACTTCTCTAATGTGTGTAGACATTTGAAGGGAAGAAGCCCAGTGCATTGCACTTAGTGCTCACAAACCGGCAAACACCCCCCTACACACTGAGAACACGTCTCCAAGCCTGTGAGAAGGTTTTCATACTGACGGTTTTACCACTGGTCCCGATTCAACCCTCTGCTAGAGCGTTCTTCGGTTAAATCGGACACAGGGAGACAGATGACTATCTATAAAAACACACACATCCTAAGATAAAATGTCCACATAATAAAATTTCTACAAAACACCCAAGCATTCTGCTAGCATTTCCTGCTGCTCTATGACATTGTCTGCCTACCTTTAAGTCTTCTGAAATAATGACCCCCTAAATCCCTTTCCTCAGATACTGAGGTTAGGACTGTATCACTGATTTTATATTCTGCTCTTGGGTTTTTACACCCCAGGTGCATTATTTTGCACTTCTCAACATTAAATTTTAGTTGCCATATTTTTTACCATTCCTCTAGTTTTCCTAAATCCTTTTCCATTTGGCGTTTCCCTCCAGGAACATCAACCCTGTTACAAATCTTTGTGTCATCAGCAAAAAGACACACCTTACTGAAGGCAAATGTAACTCCATCTTGTCTTCTCTTACATGTACAGAAGCCAGACCCATCACATACCAATCTGCACAAGCAGCAGAATTGCACTCACGAGAGCATGCATACTACATGAACGCAAGACAGTCACCATTTACACTGACAGCAGGTATGCACATGAAGTGGTCTGGGACCACGGGGTCATTTGGCAAAAGAGACGATTCATTGTAGCTGATGGTAAACACATCTCGCATTCACAACTTGTCATACAACTTTTAGAAGCCATAAGATTTCCCTGACAGATTGCAATTGTCCACTGCAGGGTGCATACTGGTGGTAAAGATCATGTGTCCCAAGGCAATGCCGTGGCAGACGCGGAGGCCAAGAAGGCTGCACTGATGGCCCCGGCCACATTGCAAATGGTGAAATTAGTACCTCCTTCACTTGCGTTAACTCAGATGCTTGTGGATCTCCAGTCCTCAGCTACTGACGATAAAATGGACGATTGGTGTTATCCAATCTTGCAGAAGAATCCTAGGACAGGATTAATCTGCAAGGAGGGGGAATCATGCATACCACAGCACAGCACCCCTCTGTTTATTGCACATTTTCATGGAGTAGGATACAACAGCATTCAAACAACACACATGCTGCTAGCGCAGAATTTCTATATTACAGGCATTAAACAGTTAGTGTCAGATTATGTGGGAAGGTGTATCACATGTTTGAGGAACAACCCAAACACCAATGTAACCAGATTGATTAAATCCCTAAGTGAAATTGAGGAAAAGGTTGCTTGTAAGTCTCCTTGTCTTCCACAGGAACCAACTCACCCATTCCAAGTGGGAGATATCGTGCTGATAAAGAAATTAAAGAAAGGAAAATTCGCAGGTGACTTCACCTACGGACCACCGACTACAGTGGTAGCCGCGTCCTGCACAGTACTTACAGAAGAAGCACCTACTTGGATCCACGCCACCAGAGTGAAACTGGTAAAGGAGGCACCCCAAAAGGAGGTGATAACGGGGACAGACAGTCCTGACCTCGAAAAAGGACAAAGTGAGGTACTAACGGGAGCAGACAGCTCTGACCTCCACCAGGATGCACTCCCTCAATTCTGGAAGATGGCACAGATGGTCCACTTGGACTGTGGGATTACTGACTATCCTAATGACTCTGCCGGAGGATAACAAAGCTGAAGTTGCTATAACTTAGAAAGGTGGAATCACTACCTTCTGGTACAATTCCTCCAGTAGTCATGTTGCCACTTACTACTTCTGTTTATGCAGCATAATGAAGTGCAGTCCTTCCACGAGATATAAGAATGGACATACCCTCAGAAACAAACAAACCCCCTCAAAACCCGTATCTTAACTTTTAACAATATGAGAGCAATATCTGACCCAACATATGAGGAGGCCATTGCAGCAGAAACTGGATTTTCTGATGCCAACCTATGGTTAGAATGGATGAAGTACAGCGCTGCTTCAGTAAATAGAAGTAATTGTTATATATGTGGGACCGCTAAGCCTCACCTAACCCCTTAAGGACTCAGCCCTATTTCACCTTAAGGACCATTTTTTACAAATCTGACCAGTGTCACTTTAAAACACTTTGACTTATCCAGGCCATTCTGAGATTGTTTTTTCGTCACATATTGTACTTCATGACACTGGTAAAATGAAGTAAAAAATTAATTTTTTTGCATAATAAAATGCCAAATTTACCAAAAATTTTGAAAAATGTGCAAATTTCAGTTTCTCTACTTCTGTAATACATAGTAATACCCCCAAAAATTGTGATGACTTAACATTCCCCATATGTCTGCTTCATGTTTGAATTATTTTGGGAATTATATTTTATTTTTTGGGGATGTTACAAGGCTTAGAAGTTTAGAAGCAAATCTTGAAATTTTTCAGAAATTTACAAAAACCCAATTTTTAGGGACCACTACAGGTCTGAAGTCACTTTGCGAGGCTTATATAATAGAAACCGCCCAAAAATGACCCCATTCTATAAACTACACCCCTCAAGGTATTCAAAACTGATTTTACAAACTTCGTTAACCCTTTAGGTGTTGCACAAGAGTTAATGGCAAATGTGGATGAAATTTGAGAATTTCATATTTTTGCCTAATTTTCCATTTTAACCCATTTTTTCCACTAACAAAGCAAGGGTTAACAGCCAAACAAGACTGTATCTTTATTGCCCTGAATCTGCCGTTTACAGAAACACCCCATATGTGGCCATAAACTACTGTACGGGCACACAGTAGGGAAAGGTGCGCCGTATGGTTTTTGGAAGCCAGATTTGAATACCCCTCAAAGTATTCAAAACTGATTTTACAAACTTTGTTAACTGTTTAGGTGTTGCACAAGATTTAATGGAAAGTAGATACAATTGAAAAATTTTACTTTTTTGGCAGATTTTCCATTTTAATATTTTTTTTCCAGTTACAAAGCAAGGGTTAACAGCCAAACAAAACTCATTATTTATGGCCCTGATTCTGTAGTTTACAGAAACACCCCATATGTGGTCGTAAACTGATGTACGGGCACACGGCAGGGCGCAGAAGGAAAGGAATGCCATACGGTTTTTGGAATCCAGATTTTGCTGGACTGTTTTTTTCTGACACCATGTCCCACTTGAAGCCCCCCTGATGCACCCCTAGAGTAGAAACTCCAAAAAAGCGACCCCATTTTAGAAACTACGGGATAGGGTGGCAGTATTGTTGGTACTAGTGTAGGGTACATATGATTTTTGGTTCCTCTATATTCCACTTTTTGTGCGGCAAGGTAACAAGAAATAGCTTTTTAGGCCCCTTTTTTTTTACAACATTCATCTGACAGGTCAGATCATGTGGTAATTTTATAAAGCAGGTTGTCACTGACGCTGAGATACCTAATATGTATACAATTTTTTATTTATTTATGTAAGTTTTATACAATGACTTCATTTTTAAAACCCCAAAAATGTTTTAGTGTCACTATAGTCTAAGAGCCATAGTTTTTTCAGTTTTTAGGCGATTATCTTAAGTAGGGTCTCATTTTTTGCGGGATGAGACTGTTTGATTGGCACTATTTTGGGGTGCATATGACTTTTTGATCACTTGCTATTACACTTTTTGTGACGTAAGATGACAAAAAATGGCTTTTTGTACACCGTTTTTATTTTTATTTTTTTACGGTGGTCAACTGAGGGGTTAGGTCATGTGATATTTTTATAGAGCCGGTCGATACGGACGCGGCGATACCTAATATGTATACTGTATTTTTATTTATGTAAGTTTTACACGATGATTTCATTTTTGAAACAAAAAAAATCATGTTTTAGTGTTTCCATAGTCTAAGAGCCATAGTTTTTTCAGTTTTGGGGCAATTAACTTGGGTAGGGTATGATTTTTGCAGGATGAGATGACGGTTTGATTGGTACTATTTTGGCGTACATGCGACTTTTTTTATCACTGTTATTACCTTTTTTGGGAACTAAGGTGGGCAAAATTTCAATTTTCGCATTTTTTTATTTATTTTTTATGGCGTTCACCGTGCGGGGAAAGTAACATGACGTTTTATAGATCAGGTCGTTACGGACGCAGCGATACCTAATATGTGTAGTGTATTTTATTTTTTTACTTTTTATTCAGTGATAAATGTGCTTTGTTTTATCTTAACTTTTTTCACTTTTTTTTTACATTTTTTGGACCCAGACCCACTTGGTTCTTGAAGATCCAGTGGGTCTGATGTCTGTATAATACAGTACTGTACAGTATATAGTGTACTGTATTTTACTTACACTTTGTCTGAACAGATCTATGCCTTTAGCATAGATCTGTTCAGCACCATGGACAGCAGGATGCCTGAGAAGGCGTCCTGTTGCCATGGGAACCTTCCCCGTCTGCTCAGTTGTGGCCACAACTTCGCAGACGGGGAAGGGTAAGGAGGGGGGCTCCCCACCTCTGTGACCCCATCCTGTCTGGGGGCTGCAAAGGGACAGCAGCCCCCCCCCCCCCCCCCCCCGATGGGAGAGGGAGCTCCCTGACAGTTAACCCTTTCCATACCGCGGTCCGTACGGACCACAGTATGGAAAGGGTTAAACAGCTGACATCTGCACAGATGTCAGCCGTTTATACCAGAGTGTCAGCAATGTGCTCACACTCTGGTATAACCACTGACCACCAATGAATTTTCAAGAGGAGGCAGGCGGGGGATCGCGATCCCGCTTGCCGCACCGCCCGCCTCCCGCACTGCCCCCACCGCCCACAACCCCCGCGCCCTGCACCACCCGCTGGCATAAAATCATTCAGGGGTGCAGGGGGGATGCAAAATCGCCGATACGGGGGGTCACATGACCCCCCCGGCGTTGTGACAGGATGCCGGCTGAATAATTTGAGGAATGTTTTTTGCAATTATTCTCAAATTTATCTAGTAACCAGTCTGCATGTGAAGAATGGAACCAAAAATACCTACTCCTCATAAAATCTCTCCACCCTGGTTCAGGTATACATATCTATCCTGGTAACGATACCTGCCACAGAGGGGGAGATCAAGGAAGATCCCTGGGTAATTTCACTGAAGGATACTATGCAACTTACAGTGAAACAGATACCTCCCTCACACAGAATCAAGTATACTCGATTGGAGATGTATATTGGATCTGTGGGGATGGAAAGATAAGATCTAGACTAGAGGGTTCCTGGAAAGGTGAATGTTCCCTTGCTAAAGCCATCATGAACATACACATCTTCACTGAAAATTAAAAAAAACACACCAACACACACATACGCAACCGTCGCGCCCTCCCAAAAGGTAGCTTCGACCCACACGTGTATATTGATACAATCGGGGTCCCAAGAGGGGTCCCTGATGAATTCAAGGCCAGAGGTCAGGTGGCAGCAGGATTTGAATCCATAATTCCCCTCATAACAATCAACATAAATGTAGACTGGATTATTATAGTAATAGCAATAGTTGCAACATGTATCATACCATGTATACGGAAACTGATAATGAAAGGAGTATCAAATATGTCATTTTATGAGACTCTGCTGCCTAATCCTGACGACAACTCACATGAAGGATATAGAAAATATCTGGCGGTATACAGGGAAAAGGGCAAGGGTAAGAAACATATTATCTAAGAAATTTGGTTCTAAGAGGGGATTGAAGGCAAATGTAACTCCATCCTGTAACTCCATGTACAGAATTGTTATAATATCTCACCCATGTACTGCTTCACATCCCCCCCCCCCCCCCCCCCCCCGTCTCAGGACAGATTCTGAGAATATCCCAGAACTAGAACAAACGTTCTTGCCTTATTCAGGGTCATTCTGCACAACTGCATACATTCTTATAGTGACATATTACATACCATAAAGGGATGTTCTGGTGGTATCTGTGTGACCACCAATGTTTATCTTTTATGATTGGTTTAACGCTGTTGTTATGCAAACTTTTGTACTTCCTATATAAGGCCAAGCTATAGCATAATAAAATTAGAGTGTTTCTTAGTGATGTGTGTGTCTATTATTGCCAACTGAGAAACATCTCTCCTGACGTCAGTGTCTCAAACCAAGGTTGTTGTAGAGGTCCAGAAAAGCCTTCTATGTGGGACAGTATCAAAAGGCTTACTAAGGTCCAGATAAGCAATGTCTACTGCACCTCTGCCATCTATTATTTTAGTCAACCAATCAAAAAAATCAATAAGATTAGTTTGACATGATCTCCCTGAAGTAAACCTATGCTGTTTTTCATCTTTCAATCCATGGGATTTTAGATGTTCCTCAATCCTCTCCTTAAGTATGGTTTCCATTAATTTCCCCACTATTGATGTCAGGCTTACTGGCCTATAGTTTCCCCGATTCCTCCCTACTACCTTTTCTTGTGAATGGGCACAACATTTGCCAATTTCCAATCTTCTGGGACGACTCCTGTTACCAGTGATTGGTTAAATAAATCTGTTAATGGTTTTGCTAGTTCACCACTGAGCTCTTTTAATAGCTTTAGGTGTATCCCATCAAGCCCCTGTGACTTATTTGTATTAATTTTTAGAACCTCTTCCTCTGTAAAGACACATGCATCAAAAGATGAATTAGTCTTCTTTCCTAACTGAGGTCCTTTTCCTTCATTTTCCTTTGTAAAAACTGAACAACTGAACAGAAGTATTCATTGAGGCAGTCAGCTAGTTCTTTATCTTCTTCCATATACCTTCCTTCTTTTGTTTTTAATTTGGTAATTCCTTGTTTTAGTTTCCTTTTTTCATTTATGTATCTGAAGAATGTCTTTTCGCCTTTTTTCACTGACTGAGCTAATTTCTCTTCTGCCTGTGCTTTAGAAGCTCTTATAACTTGTTTGGCCTCTCTCTGCCTAATCTTATAAATTTCCTCTTTTTTTTTATTTTTTTTTTATAATGACTAAATGCTATCTTTTTGTTTTTTATGATTTTGGCTACTTCCGCTGAGTACCTTTTTTTGCTTTTACTGACAAGCCTAATGCAATTTTCTGTTGCCATCAATAGTGCAACTTTTAAGTAGTCCCATTTTTCTTGGGCTCCATTGAAACTGTTCCAATCTTATAGGGACTCGTATACCACTAATCTAATTTTAGAAAAGTCAGTTTTTCTAAAATCTAAATCTTTAGTTTTTGTGTGGTGTGACTCAGTGACTGTACTTATAGTAAACCACACTGACTAGTAATCACTAGATCCCAAGCTTTCCCCTACAGTAATATCAGATACCAAATTCTCATTTGTGAATACTAAATCTGAAATGGCCTCCTTCCGGGTTGGCTCCTCAACTACTTGCTGTAGAGATAATCCCAGTAGGGAATTTAGAATATCTGTACTCCTGGCAGAACTAGCTATTTTGGTTTTCCAGTTTACATAAGGAAGATTAAGGTCTCCCATAGGGATCGACCGATACTGATTTTTTTTAGGTCCGATACCGATAATTTGTGAACTTTCAGGCCGATAGCCAATAATTTATACCGATATTCTGGGAATTTTCATTTTTTTGTAAATCTTTTTTTCATTTATACTTAATATTTTGGTGTTTTATTTTTGTAACTTTTTTTGTTTTTCTAACTTTTAGCCCCCTTAGGGACTAGAACCCTTGTCCTATTCACCCTGATAGATCTCTATCAGGGTGAATAGGAGCTCTCACTGTCCCTGCTGCTCTGTGCTTTGTGCACACAGCAGCATGGAGCTTATCATGGCAGCCAGGGCTTCAATAGCGTCCTGGCTGCCATGGTAACCGATCGGAGCCCCAGGCTTACACTGCTGGGGCTCCGATCGGAGGAGCAGGGGAGAGGGGATCCGCTACACCACCAATGATTAATACAGGGGGGCGCACTGCGCCACCAATGTTTTTAATGTGGGGGTGGGGGGTGCACTGCGCCACCAATGATTAATATACTGGGGGCTTGGGGGGGGGGGCGCACTGCGCCACCAATGAGTAATATACTGGGGGGCTTGGGGGGGAGCGCACTGCGCCACCAATGAAGTTAAATCTCTCATTTATTCATATACAGGAGGCGGGAGCTGGCTGCAGAATGACAAAGCTGGCTCCCGACCTCTATGAGCGGTAGCTGCGATCCGCGGCACCTGAGGGGTTAACCGAGGATCGCAGCTACAGCTCATAGAGGTCGGGAGCCGGCTATGTCATTCTGCAGCTCCCGCCTCCTGTTCAATTTGAATGAGAGATTTCTCTTCATTGGTGGCGCAGTGGCCACAGCTCCTCCCCTTCTCTTGTCCCATGTCCTCCCATTGGCTGCAGCAGCAGCACAGGGGGAGGGAGACACTGCTCCTTCTCCCCTGTGCTGCTGCTGAGGGAACACGGAGAGCGCTGTCAGCAGCGCGATCTGTGTTCCCAGTACATTATCGGGATATCGGCAAAATACCGGTAACAGTCAAAATCCTCAATATCGCCCGATAATATCGGTAAAACCGATAATCGGTCGGTCCCTAGTCTCCCATAATGATAACTTCCCCCTTCAATGTCATTTTAGCTATTTCCTCAACTAGTAGATCATCTAATTCTTTGACTTGGCTAGGTGGTCTATATATCACACCTGCACGAGTTACCTTATGATTATCAAGCTGCAAGGTAACCCAAACTGACTCTAAATGTGGTCTCGCTAATTTATGTATGTTATACATCTTCTTGTATATTGTGATATGGACACTATTTCAGATGACCCACTAAACCCAGGAGGTCAAATCAATATTCCAATAGTCTGCTGACTATAATTTCCTGTTTCTGGTCTTATATTAAAATATAACTTTTATTTTCCTTTTATTAAACTCTATATTTCACACACAAAAAACTTATACCAGCTGTACATATATAATTATATACAGGGGATGCCCAGGTTATACCAGCATGGTCCATATCACTATATACATGAAGATGTATAACTTATACCAGCTGTACATATATAATTATATATAGGAGATGCCCAGGTTATACCAGCATGGTCCATATCACTATATACATGAAGATGTATAACTTATACCAGCTGTACATATATAATTATATATAGGAGATGCCCAGTTTATACCAGCATGGTCCATATCACTATATACAGGAAGATGTATGACTTATACCAGCTGTACATATATAATTATATATAGGAGATGCCCAGGTTATACCAGCATGGTCCATATCACTATATACATGAAGATGTATAACTTATACCAGCTGTACATATATAATTATATACAGGGGATGCCCAGGTTATACCAGCATGGTCCATATCACTATATACATGAAGATGTATAACTTATACCAGTTGTACATATATAATTATATACAGGAGATGCCCAGGTTATACCAGCATGGTCCATATCACTATATACAAGAAGATGTATAACTTATACCAGTTGTACATATATAATTATATACAGGAGATGCCCAGGTTATACCAGCGTGCTCCATATCACTATAATTTCCTGTTTCTGGTCTTATATTAAAATATAACTTTTATTTTCCTTTTATTAAACTCTATATTTCACACACAAAAAACTTATACCAGCTGTACATATATAATTATATACAGGGGATGCCCAGGTTATACCAGCATGGTCCATATCACTATATACATGAAGATGTATAACTTATACCAGTTGTACATATATAATTATATATAGGAGATGCCCAGGTTATACCAGCGTGCTCCATATCACTATAATTTCCTGTTTCTGGTCTTATATTAAAATATAACTTTTATTTTCCTTTTATTAAACTCTATATTTCACACACAAAAAACACTCTTTAAAATGTATATGAAGGGCTTGGACCTGTGGGCTCAGTATCCGTATTTTCTGGTTAATCAGGAGGACATTCTCTCATAGACATCATATGTGGATTTCTCTATATTTAGTCTGTGTAATAACACTTCAGTGCCTGTAGGTGTCAGCCGACACTAGGCACACGCCGCACTTAGTAACAATGTTGCGTCCTAGGCTATGTCTATCATATTGTCCCTCACTGACAGTTTCACAGTTACTATATTAGGCTACTTTCACACTAGCGTTCGATCGGATCCGTTCTGAACGGATCCGCTCATATTAATGCAGACGGTGGCTCCGTTCAGAACGGATCCGTTTGCATTACCATGATAGTGCAAACGGATCCGTTTTGACTTTACATTGAAAGTCAATGGGGGACGGATCCGTTTGAAAATTGAGCCATACTGTGTCAACTTCAAACGGATCCGTTTTGCAAGCAGCGTTCGGGTGTCCGCCTGCTGAGCGGAGCGGAGGACAAACGGAGCCGGACTGATGCATTCTGAGCGGATCCACATCCACTCAGAATGCATTAGGACTGGACGGATCCGTTCGGGACGCTTGTGAGAGCCTTCAAACGGAACTCACAAGCGGAGCCCCGAACGCAAGTGTGAAAGTAGGCTCACTTGTATATTTCTGATCTGGCCCTCACACAGGTTCGGCGTCTGCAGATCGCCTCTCCCTAGTCCATCCTCAGCCCTACCGTTATTATTAAAATGTTACAGACACAGCTCCCCCAACATGTTTCACCGCAAACGCGTCGTCTTCAGGGGGATGGAGCTACTATCAACACGAGTGCTTCCTGTATGCGATCTTTTATGTCAAAAGGGTGGGTCTCATTTAGAAGCCACCTATCGCATTACACTCTCATGTTGATTGATGTCCACTAATGGCCAGTCACATTTTTTCAGGGTGGGCTCTGCGCTTGCGTCTGGTGTTTGGCATTTACATGCAAAACTGTGGGGGGTTTGTGCGCATGCGTCGGGAGATTCTTCATTATATCCGCAAATGCGTTAATATTTATACTCTGGTATGTCTGTACATCCCTTAATGCGCATCTATTTGTGTTTTAAATTTCCAATGTTGAATCCAATTTCTTAATTTACTAGATCTTCCATTATACAGCGCATGCGATGACGCTCATTTTTTTCTTTTTTCTTTCCAGTAGCATATGTTGTGACTCGGGTTATATTCCCCTGATATTAATCACGCTTCTACATTCGGAATTTAACCCCAGAGATCTCCATTCCGGCAGTTTACAGTTTATTCTATGGGGATGATACGCATTTAATTGCTATTTCAAAATCCCAGGATATTCTTATATAAGTATATATCCACATCTATCAGATCAATTGTCATGTATCCATAGTATATTCTTATTTTTCCACATGTATATAGACTTAAAAGATTTTTTGGGGGATTTTTTATCCATATAGATGTTTCAGGATTAGTTCTTGTTTATTTATTCCCCCCCCCCCCCTTTTTCCGTTTTTTTTTTCTTTTTTTCACATGTAAATTCACCTCCAGCCTTTCTGGGGTATCCGCATTTCTTCATTTTTGTAGAGACCCATCTCTTAAGATTCCCTAGATATGTGATGGCCTATGTTTTTCTGGACTAATCATTACGTTTGACTAATTTTTCAATTTTTTTGTAGTAATTATCTACAAATGTATCATTGAGAAAAGAAGAGTATTTTCCATAAGGGGTCCATCTGGACTCTCTTCCATTATTTATAGTTCCCATTCTTATATTCAGGGCATTATATAAGTGCCGTATATGTGAAGCCCTCATTTAAGCCAATTGGACTCATTGTATTGAGTCGCTGAATCCATCTTGCTTCATTTTGCAAGAGTTTTTTGTCAGGGTTGCCCCCTCTAGAACCCATAGTTAATTTCTCCCATGGGATGGCGGACAACCACTATTCAAAGAATTCACTCAAGTGTTAAATAATAACAATATAGGGATGAGATACACATATGAAATACAGGAGCGAGAGATAGTTTTCCTGGACCTAAAAATTAAAATGATGGAAAATGGACGTCTTAGGCTACTTTCACACTAGCGTTCATGGGTCCGTTCGTGAGCTCCGTTTGAAGGAGCTCACGAGCGGACCCAAACACCTCCGTCCAGCCCTGATGCAGTCTGAATGGAGCGGATCCGCTCAGACTGCATCAGTCTGGCGGCGTTCAGCCTCCGCTCCGCTCGCCTCCGCACGGACAGGCGGACAGCTGAACGCTGCTTGCAGAAACAGGAAATTATAGTGATATGGAGCACGCTGGTATAACCTGGGCATCTCCTGTATATAATTATATATGTACAACTGGTATAAGTCATACATCTTCATGTATATAGTTATATGGACCATGCTGGTATAACCTGGGCATCTCCTGTATATAATTATATATGTACAACTGGTATAAGTTATACATCTTCATGTATATAGTGACATGGACCATGCTGGTATAACCTGGGCATCTCCTATATATAATTATATATGTACAGCTGGTATAAGTCATACATCTTCCTGTATATAGTGATATGAAGCATGCTGGTATAACCTGGGCATCTCCTATATATAATTATATATGTACAGCTGGTATAAGTTATACATCTTCATGTATATAGTGATATGGACCATGCTGGTATAACCTGGGCATCCCCTGTATATAATTATATATGTACAGCTGGTATAAGTTATACATCTTTTTGTATATAGTGATATGGACCATGCTGGTATAACCTGGGCATCACCTGTATATAATTATATATGTACAGCTGGTATCAGTTAGACATCTGTTTGTGTATAATGATATGGAGCATGCTGGTATAACCTGGGTATCTCCTGTATATAATTATATATGTACAGCTGGTATACGTTATACATCTTCTTGTATATAGTGATATTGACCATGCTGTAATAACCTAGGTATCACCTATATATAATTATATATGTACAGCTGGTATAAGTCATATGTATATAGTGATATGAAGCATGCTGGTATAACCTGGGCATCTCCTATATATAATTATATATGTACAGCTGGTATAAGTCATACATCTTCCTGTATATAGTGATATGAAGCATGCTGGTATAACCTGGGCATCTCCTATATATAATTATATATGTACAGCTGGTATAAGTTATACATCTTCATGTATATAGTGACATGGACCATGCTGGTATAACCTGGGCATCTCCTATATATAATTATATATGTACAGATGGTATAAGTCATACATCTTCCTGTATATAGTGATATGAAGCATGCTGGTATAACCTGGGCATCTCCTATATATAATTATATATGTACAGCTGGTATAAGTTATACATCTTCATGTATATAGTGATATGTACCATGCCAGTATAACCTGGGCATCTCCTATATATAATTATATATGTACAGCTGGCATAAGTTAAACATCTTCATGTATATAGTGATATGGACCATGCTGGTATAACCTGGGTATCCCCTGTAAATAATTATATATTTACAGCTGGTATAAGTTATACATCTTTTTGTATATAGTGATATGGACCATGCTGGTATAACCTGGGCATTCCCTGTATATAATTATATATGTACAGCTGGTATAAGTTATAAATCTTTTTGTATATAGTGATATGGACCATGCTGTAATAACCTGGGTATCCCCTGTAAATAATTATATATATACAGCTAGTATAAGTTATACATCTTCATGTATACCATGTAGATTGTAAGTCCTCACGGGCAGGGCCCTCTCTCCTTCTGTACCAGTTTGTAACTCATCTTGTTTATGATTAGTGCAATTGTCTGTATTATGTATGTGCACCCCTTATCATTTGTACAGCGCTATGGAATGAATGGCGCTTTAATAATAATAATAAATAATAATGTATATAGTGACATGGACCATGGTGGTATAACCTGGGCATCTCCTATATATAATTATATATGTACAGCTGGTATAAGTTATACATCTTTTTGTATATAGTGATATGGACCATGCTGGTATAACCTGGGCATTCCCCTGTATATAATTATATATATATATATACAGCTGGTATAAGTTATACATCTTCATATATATAGTGACATGGACCATGCTGGTATAACCTGGGCATTCCCCTGTATATAATTATATATGTACAGCTGGTATAAGTTATACATCTTCATATATACAGGTAGATGCTCACTCATGTGGAAAAGCACTGGGTCTAGGTATCGGACCGCGTTCACACTACCAGGTCAGCTGGTGCGCTGCCTGACACTTAGTATGCACCCTGCCTACGGAGCCGTGTCCTGGATAGAGATCACCGGCTCAAAGTGTTTCTACGTGACATAGTCTGCCCTGTGTCATCAGGAGCGAAAGTCTCTCAATAAGGTAAGCCTGTAGAGGAAAAGTGCCCCACACTTTTGCGTGTCAATGCTTCGGCTCTATGACGGCCGTACACGGGCGCATGAGCGCCGAAAGGATATCAGACAAGCCCCGCCTAGGGGGAGGTATGTGCTGTTACTAATGCGAATCAAGACTTGGCGCGTCATCTGAAATCCGCCGCCTTAACCAGCCGAGTACCCTGGTAAATGCATCCACCTCCTTACGATTGCGCAATCCAGCAGACATTCGCACAAACGTGCCAGCAGGATTAGGATTTAGTCCAGACTGTATGTTGTGTAGCGGGTCTATTACCTATTGCTGGTATAACCCGGGCATCTCCTGTATATAATTATATATGTACAGCTGGTATACGTTATACATCTTCATGTATATAGTGACATGGACCATGCTGGTATAACCTGGGCATCTTCTATATATATATATATATATATATAAATATATATGTACAGATAGTATAAGTTATACATCTTCTTGTATATAGTGATATGAAGCATGCTGGTATAACCTGGGCATCTCCTGTATATAATTATATATGTACAGCTGGTATAAGTTATGCATCTTCATGTATATAGTGACATGGACCATGCTGGCATAACCTGGGCATCTCCTATATATAAATATATATGTACAGCTAGTATAGGTTATACATCTTGTATATAGAGATATGGACCATGCCCTGTATATGATTATATATGTACAGCTGGTACAGATGTCCTCCTTTTTGGGGCTCTGCTGCAAGTGGCCACCCTAGATGTTTACTGTGAGCTTACAGAGGAACAGATTCCATAGTAACCATCACCACATTCCTAAGGTCTTGGTTGCACATTTCATTTAGTGTTTTGTTCCTTAACCACTTGGCGCCACGCTAACGCCGAAAGGCGTCATCTCCGCGGCGCTCCCAGGCTACGCTAACGCCGATTGGCGTCATCTCGCGTGAGCCGAGATTTCCTGTGAACGCGCGCACACAGGCGCGCGCGCTCACAGGAACGGAAGGTAAGAGAGTGGATCTCCAGCCTGCCAGCGGCGATCGCTCGCTGGCAGGCTGGAGATCCGAATTTTTTAACCCCTAACAGGTATATTAGACGCTGTTTTCATAACAGCGTCTAATATACCTCCTACCTGGTCCTCTGGTGGTCCCTTTTGTTAGGATCGACCACCAGAGGACTCAGGTAGGTCAGTACAGTCGCACCAAACACCACACTACACTACACTACACCCCCCCGTCACTTATTAACCCCTTATAAACCCCTGATCACCCATGATCACCCCATATAAACTCCCTGATCACCCCCCTGTCATTGATCACCGCCCTGTCATTGATCACCCCCCTGTCAGGCTCCGTTCAGACGTCCGTATGATTTTTACGGATCCACGGATACATGGATCGGATCCGCAAAAAGCATACGGACGTCTGAATGGAGCCTTACAGGGGGGTGATCAATGACAGGCGAGTGATCACCCATATACACTCCCTGATCACCCCCCTGTCATTGATAACCCCCCTGTAAGGCTCCATTCAGACGTCCGCATGCGTTTTGTGGATCCGATCCATGTATCCATGGATCCGTAAAAAATCATACGGACGTCTGAATGGAGCCTTACAGGGGGGTGATCAATGACAGGCGGGTGATCACCCATATACACTCCCTGATCACCCCCTGTCATTGATCACCCCCCTGTCATTGATCACTCCCCTGTAAGGCTCCATTCAGACGTCCGCATGATTTTTACGGATACATGGATCGGATCCGCAAAACACATGCGGACGTCTGAATGGAGCCTTACAGGGGGTGATCAATGACAGGCGGGTGATCACCCATATACACTCCCTGATCACCCCCCTGTCATTGATAACCCCCCTGTAAGCCTCCATTCAGACGTCAGCATGCGTTTTGTGGATCCGATCCATGTATCCATGGATCCGTAAAAAATCATGCGGATGTCTGAATGGAGCCTTACAGGGGGGGGTGATCAGTGACAGGGGGGTGATCACCCTGATTACCCTGATCACCCCTGTCATTGATAACCCCCCTGTAAGGCTCCATTCAGACGTCCGCATGCGTTTTGTGGATCCGATCCATGTATCCATGGATCCGTAAAAAATCATGCGGATGTCTGAATGGAGCCTTACAGGGGGGGTGATCAGTGACAGGGGGGTGATCACCCTGATTACCCTGATCACCCCCTGTCATTGATAACCCCCCTGTAAGGCTCCATTCAGACGTCCGCATGCGTTTTGTGGATCCGATACATGTATCCATGGATCCGTAAAAAATCATGCGGATGTCTGAATGGAGCCTTACAGGGGGGGTGATCAGTGACAGGGGGGTGATCACCCTGATTACCCTGATCACCCCCTGTCATTGATAACCCCCCTGTAAGGCTCCATTCAGACGTCCGCATGCGTTTTGTGGATCCGATCCATGGATCCGTAAAAAATCATGCGGATGTCTGAATGGAGCCTTACAGGGGGGGTGATCAGTGACAGGGGGGTGATCACCCTGATCACCCCCTGTCATTGATAACCCCCCTGTAAGGCTCCATTCAGACGTCCGCATGCGTTTTGTGGATCCGATACATGTATCCATGGATCCGTAAAAAATCATGCGGATGTCTGAATGGAGCCTTACAGGGGGGGTGATCAGTGACAGGGGGGTGATTACCCTGATCACCCCCTGTCATTGATAACCCCCCTGTAAGGCTCCATTCAGACGTCCGCATGCGTTTTGTGGATCCGATACATGTATCCATGGATCCGTAAAAAATCATGCGGATGTCTGAATGGAGCCTTACAGGGGGGGTGATCAGTGACAGGGGGGTGATTACCCTGATCACCCCCTGTCATTGATAACCCCCCTGTAAGGCTCCATTCAGACGTCCGCATGCGTTCTGTGGATCCGATCCATGTATCCATGGATCCGTAAAAAATCATGCGGATGTCTGAATGGAGCCTTACAGGGGGGGTGATCAATGACAGGGGGGTGATCAGGGAGTCTATATGGGTGATCACCCCCCTGTCATTGATCACCCCCCTGTCATTGATCACCCCCCCCCCCCCTGGTAAGGCTCCATTCAGACATTTTTTTTGGCACAAGTTAGCGGAAATTTTTTGTTTGTTTTTGTTTTTTCTTACTAAGTCTCATATTCCACTAACTTGTGTCAAAAAATAAAATCTCACATGAACTCGCCATACCCCCTCACGGAATCCAAATGCGTAAACATTTTTAGACATTTATTTTCCAGACTTCTTCTCACGCTTTAGGGCCCCTAAAAAGCCAGGGCAGTATAAATACCCCAAATGTGACCCCATTTCGGAAAGAAGACACCCCAAGGTATTCCGTGAGGGGCGAATTGAGTCCATGAAAGATTGAAATTTTTGTCCTAAGTTAGCGGAAAGTGAGACTTTGTGAGAAAAAAACAAAAAAAAATCAATATCCGCTAACTTATGCAAAAAAAAAAAAAATTCTAGGAACTTGCCAGGCCCCTCATTGAATACCTTGGGGTGTCTTCTTTCCAAAGTGGGGTCACATGTGGGGTATTTATACTGCCCTGGCTTTTTAGGGGCCCGAAAGTGTGAGAAGAAGTCTGGGATCCAAATGTCTAAAAATGCCCTCCTAAAAGGAATTTGGGCCCCTTTGCGCATCTAGGCTGCAAAAAAGTGTCACACATGTGGTATCGCCGTACTCAGGAGAAGTTGGGGAATGTGTTTTGGGGTGTCATTTTACATATACCCATGCTGGGTGAGAAATATCTTGGTCAAATGCCAACTTTGTATAAAAAAATGGGAAAAGTTGTCTTTTGCCAAGATATTTCTCTCATCCAGCATGGGTATATGTAAAATGACACCCCAAAACACATTCCCCAACTTCTCCTGAGTACGGCGATACCAGATGTGTGACACTTTTTTGCAGCCAAGGTGGGCAAAGGGGCACATATTCCAAAGTGCACCTTTCGGATTTCCCCGGCCATTTTTTACACATTTTGATTGCAAGGTACTTCTTACACATTTGGGCCCCTAAATTGCCAGGGCAGTATAACTACGCCACAAGTGACCCCATTTTGGAAAGAAGACACCCCAAGGTATTCCGTGAGGGGCACGGCGAGTTCCTAGAATGTTTTATTTTTTGTCACAAGTTAGCGGAAAATGATGATTTTTCTTTTTTTTTCTTTTTTCCTTACAAAGTCTCATATTCCACTAACTTGCGACAAAAAATAAAAAATTCTAGGAACTCGCCATGCCCCTCACAGAATACCTTGGGGTGTCTTCTTTCCAAAATGGGGTCACTTGTGGCGTAGTTATACTGCCCTGGCAATTTAGGGGCCCAAATGTGTGAGAAGTACTTTGCAATCAAAATCTGTAAAAAATGCCCTGCAAAATCTGAAAGGTGCACTTTGGAATATGTGCCCCTTTGCCCACCTTGGCAGCAAAAAAGTGTGACACATGTGGTATCGCCGTACTCAGGAGAAGTTGGGGAATGTGTTTTGGGGTGTCATTTTACATATACCCATGCTGGGTGAGAAAAATATCTTGGTCAAATGCCAAATTTGTATAAAAAAATGGGAAAAGTTGTCTTTTGCCAAGATATTTCTCTCACCCAGCATGGGTATATGTAAAATGACACCCCAAAACACATTCCCCAACTTCTCCTGAGTACGGCGATACCAGATGTGTGACACTTTTTTGATGCCAAGGTGGGCAAAGGGGCACATATTCCAAAGTGCACCTTTCGGATTTCACCGGTCATTTTTTTACACATTTTGATTGCAAGGTACTTCTCACACATTTGGGCCCCTAAATTGCCAGGGCAGTATAACTACGCCACAAGTGACCCCATTTTGGAAAGAAGACACCCCAAGGTATTCCGTGAGGGGCATGGCGAGTTCCTAGAATTTTTTATTTTTTGTCGCAAGTTAGTGGAATATGAGACTTTGTAAGGAAAAAAGAGAAAAAAAAAAAAAATCATCATTTTCCGCTAACTTGTGACAAAAAATAAAAAATTCTAGGAACTCGCCATGCCCCTCACGGAATACCTTGGGGTGTCTTCTTTCCAAAATGGGGTCACTTGTGGCGTAGTTATACTGCCCTGGCAATTTAGGGGCCCAAATGTGTGAGAAGTACCTTGCAATCAAAATGTGTAAAAAATGGCCTGCAAAATCTGAAAGGTGCACTTTGGAATATGTGCCCCTTTGCCCACCTTGGCAGCAAAAAAGTGTGACACATCTGGTATCGCCGTACTCAGGAGAAGTTGGGGAATGTGTTTTGGGGTGTCATTTTACATATACCCATGCTGGGTGAGAGAAATATCTTGGCAAAAGACAACTTTTCCCATTTTTTTATACAAAGTTGGCATTTGACCAAGATATTTTTCTCACCCAGCATGGGTATATGTAAAATGACACCCCAAAACACATTCCCCAACTTCTCCTGAGTACGGCGATACCAGATGTGTCACACTTTTTTGCTGCCAAGGTGGGCAAAGGGGCACATATTCCAAAGTGCACCTTTCGGATTTCACCGGTCATTTTTTACACATTTTGATTGCAAAGTTCTTCTCACACATTTGGGCCCCTAAATTGCCAGGGCAGTATAACTACCCCACAAGTGACCCCATTTTGGAAAGAAGACACCCCAAGGTATTCCGTGAGGGGCATGGCAAGTTTTTAGAATTTTTTATTTTTTGTCGCAAGTTAGTGGAATATGAGACTTTGTAAGAAAAAATAAAAAAAATAAAATCATCATCATTTTCCGCTAACTTGTGACAAAAAATAAAAAGTTCTATGAACTCACTATGCCCATCAGCTTACTTACTTTCCGAAATGGGGTCATTTGTGGGGGTTTTCTACTGTTTGGGCATTGTAGAACCTCAGGAATCATGACAGGTGCTCAGAAAGTCAGAGCTGCTTCAAAAAGCGGAAATTCACATTTTTGTACCATAGTTTGTAAATGCTATAACTTTTACCCAAACCATTTTTTTTTTGCCCAAACATTTTTTTTTTATCAAAGACATGTAGAACAATAAATTTGGCGAAAAATGTATATATGGATGTCGTTTTTTTTGCAAAATTTTACAGCTGAAAGTGAAAAATGTCATTTTTTTGCAAAAAAATAGTTAAATTTAGATTAATAACAAAAAAAGTAAAAATGTCAGCGGCAATAAAATACCACCAAATGAAAGCTCTATTAGTGAGAAGAAAAGGAGGTAAAATTCATTTGGGTGGTAAGTTGCATGACCGAGCAATAAACCGCTAAAGTTGTGGAGTGCCGATTTGTAAAAAAGGGCCTGGTCACTAGGGGGGTATAAACCTGTGGTCCTTAAGTGGTTAATGAAGTAAAAGAAACATGAGCGGAGGTGCATGAGGCAGCTAAAGAAATGCAGGCATTATTTTCCAGCGGCAAACATTCACAATTATAACACCCTTTATTTATTTGCGTAATAACAAACAAGCAGCACAGGTCCCGGACTATAACACCTGCCCATAGCTGCTGCCAGTCACAGCAATGTCTCTCCTAGCTTCCGGCGCTTCACCTCTGCACCGGAAGTTATCACTGCCACTTCAGTCCGATCCTTGGTGGTTTTTGAATCAGAGTTGGGTGACTCGGACATAAAAAAAAGATATACAGTGTACTCTACCAGCCCAGGATCCTGAACAGTACCGCACATGGTCGTGAGAGACGTCATCCGCCCCGAAAGAAAACTAGAGAGAGAACTGGAACACAGTGAATTGCCCCGATTGTCAGGAGTATACATAAAGCGGCCATTTTGTTGTGGACAGACGTGGCAAATCCATCCTACCAGTGGTTATTCATACTTCAGTTCCCAAAACCTTCTTTTGTATAAGTGATAACTCCCAGAATCCTCTTCTGTCCATGGATGACTACAATCCTCAGCATGCCTTCTTTAATTTCCTGTGTCACTGGGCAGTTGTAGAGGAGCTGTGTGTGACTCGGCTCTGAGCCTCCTGCAGGTAATTGCTGGATTTCTTACAGTGCTATAGTTGTGACATCTCTTGTAATGACACATTATTGGTAATCAATAATAAAGCTCTGATAAATAATGGGAGCATGAAAATAAATGAAATATTGTTACAGGATATGAGTTATTGCAAGACCCACTGAATAATAATCCTATATTGTTTGTTGTAACTACCGTTATTATTGTATAATTTACAATACCGCATATTTCATTTCTTTTAAATTATTATTTACTGTCTGCGGTTGAAGCTGTTATTGTTAATTTTGTTATTGATAGGCTGCATTTACACGGCCGTATGTGTTGTGCAGTCCGCAAAACACTGATCCGCAAAAAATGTGGATGACGTCCTTTTGGCATCCGTATTGCATTTCTTTTGCGGATCCATTGCAACAATGCCTATACTTGTCCATTTTAGGAAATGCTCTATATTTTTTGCAGGGCTACGGAACGGACACACTGATGTGGACAGCACACGATGTGCTGTCTGCATTTTTTGCGGAACCGTTGAAATGAATTAGTCCTCATCCAGTCCGCAAAAAAAATGGAACAAACATGGAAACAAAATATGTTTGTGTGAATGTAGCCTTAAGTGCAATTACCAAAACTGTTACAAGGAGAGAGAAAAAATGAAGCAGTTGCCCATAGCAACCATATACCATCTCATTCTTCAGAGGCCCTTTGTAAAAATAAAAGCTGAACCAGATTGGTTGCTATAGGTAATTGCTCCACTTTTTCTACCACCTAATAGGACATCTGAATGTGACCTTACAATGGCGTGCGCCATATTCACGTTGTCTTCTTATGTTGTAGTGGAACATAATGTGACTTTTTCCTGCTCCGTACAATTTATGCCAGAAATCAGTCTCCATGCTGGAAGAGTAGTAACTGCTATGTCACTATTAATAATACATTATTAATATTAATCACTAAATTAAAGGCATTTGCCACTTTGCTGCTAGTACTTAGGCGCAGTATGGGAAAAATGCAACATCTTAGAAAAGCTTCTGGATGGCAGCAACTCAATGCAACAAAATAAATACAATAGTGCCATACTGACTATAGAAACTGTACTAATGCTACGTTATAAATGTGAGATTCTTGGCAAATACATTTTCTACAAAATTATTTGTGCCTGTCCGCCAACAGCAAGACGATCTCTTTAGGACAGAAACCTACACTGAATCTACCTCTGTGGATGCCATCCTGGCCTCTAGAGATGAGCGAATTTTTAATATTTTGAAATCTGTTCACGCTTCGTTTGGTGGTAAAAGCAGAATTGAGTTATGGATTCTGTTACCACGGACCATAATGCAATTCTGTGACGGAATGCATAACGGAATGCCTTTAGAGGGTCATTAGTCATAATAGAAGTCTATGGCCTGCAAAACTACATTTATTCTGGCCGCCTCTCTGCATGTTTGCCGTGCTGCCACTGGAACTCTGGCCCGCCCCATTATAGTCAATGGGGCTGGAGCGTTAGTCCGGGGGCACGTGTGCACTAGCGGCAGCACGGATCCGACAGGTTGTTCACCCGTCGGAACAGCCTGCCAGAGTTCCTTGCCACTAGTGTGAAAGTAGCCTTAGTCAGCACGTCCCAATGCGCAGGTGCACATCGCCATGACTGAAAGCATAGAAGCAAAAACAAATATAATGCAACAGCAATCTGCAAACACAAATAAGAAGGTAAATGCGACAGTGCCATGCTCACTATAGAAAATGTACTAATGCTACATCATAAATTGTAAAATCCGGTTAGGTGTAGGGACCCACGTACCTTTCAGGCGCAGGTAGATGACGTCTTCCAGTCTTTTTTAATGGAATAAAGAAAGTTTCTTTTTCTTCAAAGTGCACTTGAATTTGTAGAAGCGGGGTATTTTTCCAAGGTCCTACGCCAAGTCATTTTTTAAAGAGTAAAATGTCCTGTACAGGCGTTGTTGTGATCTCTGAGTGGGCCCAATACACAGAGGAGGCACAAAGCATTCCATTATATTTTTTTTCTATAGGTTCTTCTCCTGGTTTTGGCTTACAAATAGATTCGGTAATGACCAGCATTCACAAGGTTCTGTTGCGTCCTCAGTATTTTATTAAAGGGAACCTGTCACCGGGATTTTGGGTATAGAGCTGAGGACATGGGTTGCTAGATGGCCGCTAGCACATCCGCAATACCCAGTGCCCATAGCTATGTGTGCTTTTATTGTGTAAAAAAAACACGTATTTGATACATATGAAAATTATCCTGAGATGAGTCGGAGCTTGAAAATATGACTCTTCTCTGGTCACACAAGTAAGATCTGACTCTTATGTTAATTTGCATAAAAGGCGGGAAGTACAAAAATGCATAATACTTATTGAATTCGTCTGCAATTGAAATTAAAAGTGTAATTTATATGTTTAGGGTAACACAATGAACATTTAGAAAGAAGAGCACTTTGCAGTGTCCATCTGTAGAATGTAATCTCTGTCAGGGATGTTTGCAAATATATGTGAAAGGATACCGAATGTCATACCTAGTATCATACACACACAATACACTGTCCCATAACTTTACCCAGAATATAGAAGAGGACTGTGGCACACTCAAGTCTTCAATTCAATCTAGCAGTTTATTCACCAAAAAAGTGCAATGTTTTGACCTTACATGGTCTTTTTCAAGCTTGACTTGACTTTAACCACCTCCGGACCGCCTAACGCACATGTGCGTTCCGGAGGTGGCAGCCCTGCGCTCAACGACGCATATACGCGTCATCTCGCGAGGGCCGGGATTTCCTGTGAACGCGCGCACACAGGAGCGCGCGCTCACAGGAACGGAAGGTAAGCGAGTGGATCTCCAGCCTGCCAGCGGCGATCGCTCGCTGGCAGGCTGGAGATCCGAATTTTTTAACCCCTAACAGGTATATTAGACGCTGTTTTCATAACAGCGTCTAATATACCTCCTACCTGGTCCTCTGGTGGTCCCTTTTGTTAGGATCGACCACCAGAGGACTCAGGTAGGTCAGTACAGTCCCACCAAACACCACACTACACTACACTACACCCCCCCCCCCCCCCCCCCGGTCACTTATTAACCCCTTATAAACCCCTGATCACCCCATATAAACTCCCTGATCATCGCCCTGTCATTGATCACCGCCCTGTCATTGATCACCGCCCTGTCAGGCTCCGTTCAGACGTCCGTATGATTTTTACGGATCCACGGATACATGGATCGGATCCGCAAAAAGCATACGGACGTCTGAATGGAGCCTTACAGGGGGGTGATCAATGACAGGCGGGTGATCACCCATATACACTCCCTGATCACCCCCTGTCATTGATCACCCCCGTCATTGATCACCACCCTGTAAGGCACCATTCAGATGTCCGCATGATTTTTACGGATCCATGGATACATGGATCGGATCCGCAAAACGCATACGGACGTCTGAATGGAGCCTTACAGGGGGTGATCAATGACAGGCGGGTGATCACCCATATACACTCCCTGATCACCCCCCTGTCATTGATAACCCCCCTGTAAGGCTCCATTCAGACGTCCGCATGCGTTTTATGGATCCGTAAAAAAATCATGCGGATGTCTGAATGGAGCCTTACAGGGGGGGTGGTCAGTGACAGGGGGGTGATCACCCTGATTACCCTGATCACCCCCTGTCATTGATAACCCCCCTGTAAGGCTCCATTCAGACGTCCGCATGCGTTTTGTGGATCCGATCCATGTATCCATGGATCCGTAAAAAATCATGCGGATGTCTGAATGGAGCCTTACAGGGGGGGTGATCAGTGACAGGGGGGTGATCACCCTGATTACCCTGATCACCCCCTGTCATTGATAACCCCCCTGTAAGGCTCCATTCAGACGTCCGCATGCATTTTGTGGATCCTATCCATGGATCCGTAAAAAATCATGCGGATGTCTGAATGGAGCCTTACAGGGGGGGTGATCAGTGACAGGGGGGTGATTACCCTGATCACCCCCTGTCATTGATAACCCCCCTGTAAGGCTCCATTCAGACGTCCGCATGCGTTTTGTGGATCCGATCCATGTATCCATGGATCCGTAAAAAATCATGCGGATGTCTGAATGGAGCCTTACAGGGGGGGGTGATCAGTGACAGGGGGGTGATCACCCTGATTACCCTGATCACCCCCTGTCATTGATAACCCCCCTGTAAGGCTCCATTCAGACGTCCGCATGCGTTCTGTGGATCCGATCCATGTATCCATGGATCCGTAAAAAATCATGCGGATGTCTGAATGGAGCCTTACAGGGGGGGTGATCAGTGACAGGGGGGTGATCACCCTGATTACCCTGATCACCCCCTGTCATTGATAACCCCCCTGTAAGGCTCCATTCAGACGTCCGCATGCATTTTGTGGATCCGATCCATGTATCCATGGATCCGTAAAAAATCATGCGGATGTCTGAATGGAGCCTTACAGGGGGGGTGGTCAGTGACAGGGGGGTGATCACCCTGATTACCCTGATCACCCCCTGTCATTGATAACCCCCCTGTAAGGCTCCATTCAGACGTCCGCATGTGTTCTGTGGATCCGATCCATGTATCCATGGATCCGTAAAAAATCATGCGGATGTCTGAATGGAGCCTTACAGGGGGGGTGATCAATGACAGGGGGGTGATCAGGGAGTCTATATGGGTGATCACCCCCCTGTCATTGATCACCCCCCCCCTGGTAAGGCTCCATTCAGCCATTTTTTTGGGCACAAGTTAGCGGAAATTTGTTTGTTTTTGTTTTTGTTTTTTCTTACTAAGTCTCATATTCCACTAACTTGTGTCAAAAAATAAAATCTCACATGGACGCACCATACCCCTCACGGAATCCAAATGCGTAAACATTTTTAGACATTTATATTCCAGACTTCTTCTCACGCTTTAGGGCCCCTAAAAAGCCAGGGCAGTATAAATACCCCACATGTGACCCCATTTCGGAAAGAAGACACCCCAAGGTATTCCGTGAGGGGCATATTGAGTCCATGAAAGATTGAAATTTTTGACCTAAGTTAGCGGAAAGTGAGACTTTGTGAGAAAAAAATCAAAAAAAAAATCAATATCCGCTAACTTATGCAAAAAAAAAAAAATTCTAGGAACTTGCCAGGCCCCTCATTGAATACCTTGGGGTGTCTTCTTTCCAAAGTGGGGTCACATGTGGGGTATTTATACTGCCCTGGATTTTTAGGGGCCCGAAAGTGTGAGAAGAAGTCTGGGATCCAAATGTCTAAAAATGCCCTCCTAAAAGGAATTTGGGCCCCTTTGCGCATCTAGGCTGCAAAAAAGTGTCACACATGTGGTATCGCCGTACTCAGGAGAAGTTGGGGAATGTGTTTTGGGGTGTCATTTTACATATACCCATGCTGGGTGAGAAAAATATCTTGGTCAAATGCCAACTTTGTATAAAAAAATGGGAAAAGTTGTCTTTTGCCAAGATATTTCTCTCACCCAGCATGGGTATATGTAAAATGACACCCCAAAACACATTCCCCTAACTTCTCCTGAGTACGGCGATACCACATGTGTGACACTTTTTTGCAGCCAAGGTGGGCAAAGGGGCACCTTTCGGATTTCGCAGGCCATTTTTTACACATTTTGATTGCAAGGTACTTCTTACACATTTGGGCCCCTAAATTGCCAGGGCAGTATAACTACGCCACAAGTGACCCCATTTTGGAAAGAAGACACCCCAAGGTATTCCGTGGGGGGCACGGCGAGTTCCTAGAATTTTTTATTTTTTGTCGCAAGTTAGTGGAATATGAGACTTTGTAAGGAAAAAAGAGAAAAAAAAAAATCATCATTTTCCGCTAACTTGTGACAAAAAATAAAAAATTCTAGGAACTCGCCATGCCCCTCACGGAATACCTTGGGGTGTCTTCTTTCCAAAATGGGGTCACTTGTGGCGTAGTTATACTGCCCTGGCAATTTAGGGGCCCAAATGTGTGAGAAGTACTTTGCAATCAAAATGTGTAAAAAATGGCCTGCAAAATCTGAAAGGTGCACTTTGGAATGTGTCCCCCTTTGCCCACCTTGGCAGCAAAAAAGTGTGACACATCTGGTATCGCCGTACTCAGGAGAAGTTGGGGAATGTGTTTTGGGGTGTCATTTTACATATACCCATGCTGGGTGAGAGAAATATCTTGGCAAAAGACAACTTTTCCCATTTTTTTATACAAAGTTGGCATTTGACCAAGATATTTTTCTCACCCAGCATGGGTATATGTAAAATGACACCCCAAAACACATTCCCCAACTTCTCCTGAGTACGGCGATACCAGATGTGTCACACTTTTTTGCTGCCAAGGTGGGCAAAGGGGCGCATATTCCAAAGTGCACCTTTTGGATTTCACCGGTCATTTTTTACACATTTTGATTGCAAGGTACTTCTCACACATTTGGGCCCCTAAATTGCCAGGGCAGTATAACTACCCCACAAGTGACCCCATTTTGGAAAGAAGACACCCCAAGGTATTCTGTGAGGGGCATGGTGAGTTCCTAAAAAAATTTATTTTTTGTCGCAAGTTAGTGGAATATGAGACTTTGTAAGAAAAAAATAAAATAAAAAATAATCATCATTTTCCGCTAACTTGTGACAAAAAATAAAAAGTTCTATGAACTCACTATGCCCATCAGCGAATACCTTAGGGTGTCTACTTTCCGAAATGGGGTCATTTGTGGGGTAGTTATACTGTTTGGGCATTGTAGAACCTCAGGAAACATGACAGGTGCTCAGAAAGTCAGAGCTGTTTCAAAAAGCGGAAATTCACATTTTTGTACCATAGTTTGTAAATGCTATAACTTTTACCCAAACCATTTTTTTTTTTGCCCAAACATTTTTTTTTTTATCAAAGACATGTAGAACAATAAATTTGGTGAAAAATTTATATATGGATGTGTTTTTTTTTGCAAAATTTTACAGCTGAAAGTGAAAAATGTCATTTTTTTGCAAAAAAATCGTTACATTTTGATTAATAACAAAAAAAGTAAAAATGCCAGCAGCAATGAAATACCACCAAATGAAAGCTCCATTAGTGAGAAGAAAAGGAGGTAAAATTCATTTGGGTGGTAAGTTGCATGACCGAGCGATAAACGGTGAAAGTAGTGTAGTGCCGAAGTGTAAAAAGTGCTCTGGTCATGAAGGGGGTTTCACCTAGCGGGGCTGAAGTGGTTAATGTGCTGCGGTCCTCTTCTATATTCTCCATAACTGTTAGAATATATTAATATATGAGTATAGACAATAATAATACTGATAAGTCGTGATAAAAAACGGTATCGCTCAAGAGTTTGTGACTCCAGTAATTCCTCCCTAAAAACATTGGAGGATTTTAAGGTCATACCCAGAAATGAAAGAATTCTAGATCCCCCCCCCCCCCTTAAAGAAGCAGACCCTGTGTACTGTTTGTACTAGAATGAAAGTTATATATTTTAAATATGCAGTTTCCTTTATTGCATAATTCATGTTTTTATTGTTCCTGTTTTGCAGAAGGTACCTCGTATTTGATTAGATCCATGAAGGCCTGATTCCATCTTTAAGGTCTTAATGATGGAGAACGGGAAGGGTCTCATAACTAAGAGAATATTAGATCTCACCTTGGAGATCATCTACATACTTACTGGAGAGGTCAGTGATTCTGGAAGTGATGACATCCCTCTTATCTCCGAGTAAAGATGAGAGTAATTGTTAGAATACTACACCTATGTTTATAAATGTAGTCATATTTTTATCAGGAGTCCACAGTAGTGAAAAAGACATCAGGAGAGCCAGTCACCCCGAGCAACTGCCCACATATGTCAGGAGTATGGAACAGGACAATGAGCCCCGTGATGGAAGCATCATCTCTCTCGCTGATACATGAAATTAACAATGAGCAAAGGATCCTAGACCTCACCAACAAGATCATTTGTCTGCTGACTGGAGAGGTGAGCGCTGTCTGGAGTATCGGAGCAGATCTGTGAAAATCTCTAAAACAAAAACTGTCTTTGTTGCCCATAGCAACCATTGCTTTTTGGCAGTTTCATAACTCTTCTATGTCTGGATGATGACTGTATCATTTTGTAAGTCAGGTTCCTATAAGATGTCAGGATGTCACTGTCTATTTCTCCATGGAGGAGTGGGAGTATATAGAAGAACATCAGGATGTGTACAAGGACATCATGATGGAGAATCGCCAGCCTCTCATATCACTAGGTAAAACTGGATGTAAAGGGGAGAGTAGCTTTGATGGTCACAAAGATACAACCATCATTCAGTTATCACAATGTACCTATCACAGTGTTTTAAAACCGTTTTTGTGTGATTAATCGACAGATGAATCCAGTTATGAAAATTCACCAAAGAGACGTCCCAGCCTTGTGAATTTTCAGGATGGTCCAGATGAAAATCACATTGTCTCTCAGGTAGGCTGAACTGACTTCTTGTCAGATTGCAAAATGAATTATTCGGGAAATAATACTGTACAGTTTATGTATAATGAAAGGAGTTGTCCAGTCCTTGACAAGTGATGGCGAGGGTCTGACAATCAGTTGTTTTGCAGTAGCTCTGGTGCCAGTGCCACATGGCTCCATCCATTGTGTAGTGGGCAGAGTGGTTACTGCAGTCCTGCTCCCATTGAAGTATGTGGGAGCAGCACTGCAGCTACCAGCTCCATCCACTATATGAAGGTTTGTACTTCCAGTGCTAGTCTGGTGGGGCCGGGTGTCAGACTCCTGCCGATCAGACGTTGATGGCCTATCCTGAGGATAGGCCATCGCTTGTAATGTACAGGACAACCCGTTTGATCTTGAATTATTGAAAATCTTGTTCTCTGGATTATCTAGGACGAAGGTTTTGTTGGTATTAAAGTTGAAGTTATAGAAGGGTTGGAAGAAACTTATGGGACAGGTGATCTGCAGTCGGGAAAGAAGAACACCCCTACAAATTCCAGTAAAGGTAAGTAATAAAGACACAGAAAAAGAGTAAAGCTGGCCATACACATTAGATGTATTGCCCGATCCTTTGTTAGAGGAGTCTGGCAGAAGCTTTCTCTCCTTTGCCATTCATTGCTTGTGCAGCCAGTTCAGCTGTACAGCTACACTACACTACAAAGCGGAGAGTGGGGTTTATTGGACTGGTGGAGGCGGAGCGTAGCAGTGTGCAAGGGGCCTCCAGACATGCCACATCCACCTCTGCTCCCATTGACTACATACGTATGCTCGGCCAAGATTATGCATATGTATCGGGGCATCATAACAGCTGGCAGCCAAACAAGCAGTCACCATTCTACACCTTTCTCAGTCAGGACAAAGTAATAAGGAAATTCTCCTACCTAGTGGAGGTTCTGTGCTATCCCCATTGCTTGCTGCCAAGGCAAAAGATGCGACAGATCCCCCACATACTCATTGGTCTTAGCCTTGGGGGCATCATTCTGCCTGCCCACACTTACTAGTATTTTTCAAACTATCATTTCTTACCTAGCAGAGCAACATATTTCAAAATTACTCTGTTATTAGGTGTCCTTAATTTCACATTACAATGGTTGGAGCTGTTTATTTGTTTTTATTTTGGCAGCGCTAGGCTTAAAGGGGTTGGCCAATCTAAATGTTAAAATGTATACAGGCACCAGAATCCTCTATATCTGCCATGTGCCAGTGCCTCCAGTTACCACTCAGCGCCTGTTTACACTGTGCATGACACTCATGGGCTAGCCTCACATACTGTGCGTGTTATTCAATGGACATTTCTGGCAACATGCCCTGCCATAAGCAGCCATGTTTGAACTTGGCACTATACAAATCAAGAAATCAGTGACGATCTTTCAATAATGTTATACTAGTAAGTGTGTTTCCAGCACACTTGGGAAAATAAAGTGGGCAGACGCTTTAACCCCTTCCCGACATATGACGTAATAGTACTTCATGGCGACAAGTGACTTGCCGCATTTCGATGTACTATTATGTCTTAGTGATCGGGCGGGCAACAGAGTGGTGACAGTCCCTAATATCCACCCTGCTGTATCGCTGTAAAATCTGATGCCGGCAGATTAACCTCTTCAATGCCGTGGTCAGCACTGACCTGCCTTCTATGGGGGCCGAGGAGATCCAGCCCCAGGCTGTGTCTCCTAGGCAACCTGTTAGTTAATTACTCAGTGTAATACACTAACAGGAAATGCATTACACATTACAAGATGTATTGTAATGCATTGCAGAGGGGATCATAAAAAAAATTAAGTTTCAAGTAAAAAAAAAGAAAAAACGCCCCTTTCCTCTGATTTTATAATAAATAAAAAAAGGGGGAAAAAAACACACCTATTAGGTATCACTGCGTCCATAATGACCGGCTTTATAAATATATCCACCCCGTCCAATAAACACCATAAAAAAACAACCATTTTTGTCACCTTACATCACAAAAAGTGCAAGACCAAGTAATCAAAAAGGCGTGTGTTCCACAAAATGGTACCAATAAAACCGTCACCTCATCCCGCAAAAATGAGCCCCATCATAAGAAAATTGCTAAAAAAAAAAATATATAGCTCTCAGAACATGGAGACATTAAAGGGAACCTGTCACCAGGATTTTGGCCATAGAGCTGGGGACATGAGCTGCTAGATGGCCGCTAGCACATCCGCAATACCCAGTCCCCATAGCTCTCTGTGCTTTTATTGTGTTAAAAAAACGTTTTGATCCATATGCAAATGAACCTCATATGTGTCCTGTATCCGGAGATGAGTCCAGCGGAAAGGAGCCCAGCACCGCCCCGCATCCTCCGAATCTCCTCCTTGCTGGCTGACGTCACAGAGCTGGAGCGCATGCGCAGTGTCGGCATCATGTTCATTCCCTGTGCTGGCAGGCAACGAACTACGCATGCCCTAGCTCGCGCATCGCGAGATTTCGGCGCTCCAGCTCTGTGACGTCAGCCAGCAAGGAGGAGATTCGGAGGACGCGGGGCGGTGCTGGACTCCTCTCCAGATACAGGACACATATGAGGTTCATTTGCGTATGGATCAAAACGTTTTTTTAACACAATAAAAGCACAGAGAGCTATGGGGACTGGGTATTGCAGATGTGCTAGCGGCCATCTAGCAGCTCATGTCCCCAGCTCTATGGCCAGAATCCTGGTGACAGGTTCCCTTTAAAACATAATTTTTAATGTATACAAATTAGATGATGCCACATCCATAACAATCTCCTCTATAAAAATGTCACATGACCTAACCCCTCAGGTGAACTCTGTAAAAATAAATAAATAAAAAGTGTGCCAAAACAACCAATTTTTGGGTCACCTTGCTCCTTTAAAGTGTAATAATGAATGATCCAAAAAATCATATCTACCCAAAAATGGTACCAATAAAAACGTCAACTCTTCCTGCAAAAAGCGAGCACCTGCACAAGACGATCGGCAGAAAAATAAAAAAAATATGGCGTTCAGAAAATGGAGACACAAAAACTTTGCTTTATTATGTAAAACTGAAACAAACAAAAGAAAGTAGACATATTTGATTTCATTATGTCCGCAACAACCTGCTCTATAAAAAATGGCACATGATCAAATGAATGTTGTAAAAAATAAAAACCATGCCATTTTTTTGGTTACCTTGCCTCACAAAAAACGTAATATAAAGCAATTAAAAATCATATGTACCCCGAAATAGTACCAGAAAAAACTGGCACCTTATCCCCTAGATTCTAAAATGGGGTCACTTTTTGGGAGTTTCTACTGTAAGGGTGCATCTTTAAATGGGACATGGCATCTAAAAACCCAGTCCAGCAAAATCTGCCTTCCAAAAACCATATGGCGCTCCTTTTCTTTTGCGCCCTGCTGTGTGCCCTTACATCAGTTTACGTCCACATGTTGGGTGTTTCTGTAAAGAATCAGGGTAATAAATATTTAGTTTTGTTTGGCTGTTAACCCTCGATTTGTTAAAGAAAAAAATGGATTAAAATGGAAAATCTGCCAAAAAAGTTAAATTTCATCAGCATTTTCCTTTAATTCTTGTGCAACACCTAAAGGGTTAACAAAGTTTGCAAAATCAGGTTTGAGTAACTTGAGGGGTGTAGTTTCTACAATGGGGTCATTTATAGGTGTTTTCCACTATGTAATCCTCACAAAGTGATTTTAGACCTGAACTGGTCCTTAAAAAGTGGGTTTTGGACATTTTCTTAAAAATTTTAAGAATTGATTCTAAAATTCTAAGCCTTCTAACGTCCTAAAAAAATAAAATTACATTTACAAAATGATGCCAACATAAAGTAGACGTATGGGGAATGTTAGGTAATAAATATTTTATGAGGTATCACTTTCTGCTTTAAAAGCAGAGAAATTGAGAATTTTTCAAAATTTTTGGTAAATTTGGGCTTTTTTTCATAAATAATGGGGAAATATATTGACTCACATTTAGAATATCATGAAGTACAATGTGTCATGCGAAAACAGTCTCCGAATGACTTGGATAAATAAAAGTGTCCCAAAGTTATTACCACATGTCAGATTTGCAAAAAATGGCCTGGGCAGGAGGGCAAAAACTGGCCCGGGGTAGAAGGGGTTAAAGGGTACTTTTGCTTTTTTGCTAGCATTCTTGTTTACAGTCAAAAATTAAAATCTGACTGATCTGTTTGTATGGTTACTAAGACAACAGTATAATGGTCCTCCGGCATATCGTAGATGGGTCAAAGGATACGTTCAGCGGGGACATAAAACACAGCAGAAAATATCAGTGGATTTTGCTGCGGATCCAGGGCAAAAACCGTGTGAATTACATGCAGATTTTGATTGCAGAGGGTGAAATCTGGTGGCGATCAACCATATAGATTGATGTGCTGCAGATTTCAAATCCACACTAAAGGTCAATTTGCAGTTTTGTGTTGTGAGGTTGAAATTCCTTAAGATCTAATTGACTTTGCTTGTACTGTACGAAAATCCACAAAGGCAGATCTGCTGCATAACTGTAACATGTAAACATGCTACTAGGGGGTCTTATGGTTTCCTTATACACAGTACTGCCTGATCTGCCGTATCCTCCGTAGAGTCCTTTAGGTTATATCCGCATGGGACAAAATTGCCTCAGCTCTGCACTTCCACAGCAAAATCCTCTCCAAATCCGTGGCAGAATACTCTTCTGTTACATAAGGATTGCGGATTTGCTGCTTATTTCACCCCATGCAATCCACAGTGAATGTCCGCAGCCTACATTCACGTGCTGACGATTTAAATTCCACTTGGCAGGTCAATTTCTGCTGCTATTTGTTTTTCACACAGCATAGACGAGAGTTCTTAAGGGGCATCTGTCAGTAGATTTGTAACTATGACACTGACTGACCTGTTACATGTGCTCTTGGCAGCTGAAGGAATCTGTGCTGGTCCCATGTTAATATATGTGAATGAGCCTCTAGGAGCAATGGGGTCATTGCCATTACCCCTAGAGGTTCTGCTCTCTCTACAACTGTTTTCCACTTCACCACCATGACAGCCCAGAGAGATTGACCCCTGACCTCTGTAGGGGCAGGAACAGAGAAAGGTTTAAAAGGACCCCTCCCACCACCATTCACCAGTGTGTTCCTGCCCCTATAGCGGCCAGGACAGAGAAAAGTCCTCTCTGGCTTCGGAGAGGCATCATCCAGGAAAGCGTCCCCTGCTCTCCGGCGGACTAGTTCTAAAGCTGGCAGGGTGACGCCAGGGTCACACTCCCTGTTTAGGGAAGCCTGCCCTGAGCTTCCGCCGGTCGCCTACCTCCCTGTGGGGGAGCCGACCGGAAGGATGTTCTGCGCAGTCACACGCGTCTGACGTCACTTCCGGGTTGCCGGCGAAACCCGGAAGTGGACGGGGGCTCTATAAAAAATAAATGCTTTCAAGCACTCTTCCCGCTGCGCTCTCTGCATCGCTCTCTGACCGGAGGACATGTCGGACCAGGAGAAGGAGACGCAGCAAAAGGAGCCGCAGCAGAAGGAGCAGAGCGCCCCTGCGTCAGTAGCCCACCTGGGCAGCCGGCAGCTTCACAGATGGCAAGAGGGGGGGGGGTGAACCTTAGTGGGATCCACTGTTCCCCCTCCCCCTGGGGGTCTGCTGGTATACTGCATCTAAGTTGTGCTCCTATACCAGATTGGCATAAATTTCATGAGCTGCCTCTCTCACTTTAGGCCAAACTAACTTTAAAAAAGTCAAAGAAGACCGCCAGATGCATCCAGTGCTCCGTGGCTTCCTGATGACTATACTAAAAAAATTAGCAAGGATTGCATTGCCAAATTAGTGAGAGAGGAACAGCACTCAATTATGCAGGAGTTCAGATCCATGGTTCAGGAGGAGGTTAAGTCTTCACTGGCCTCCCTCCGTGAGGATATCCGGGGGTCTCGCCCACCTAAACGGCCCAGGATGGCGGATATTTCCTCTGACTCCAAAGATTTGGAGGACGATGCCTCATCCTCTAAAAAAAGAGGACGACGACCCCTTATCTGTGGGTGAGATCGTCAAGGACTCTCGAAAAATTTTCTTTACCCCCAGTGAGATGAGTGACCTTTTTAAAGGCTGTCAGGGATACCACCGGGGTGGAGGACATCCAGCGACCCATACAGTTCAGGAGGAGATGTTTGGTGGATTGAAGGTCAAACGCTCCAGGGTCTTCCCCATAAATGAAAACATTAAGGAAATGGTGATGGATGAATGAGCCCATCCTGAAGAGAAACAAGGAATTCAGGAACCGCCTTGTATTTGACCCGTCAGATTCTAAGATTTTTGACTAGGTCCCTAGAATTGACGTCCAGGTGGCCAAGGTCAATAAGAAAACCTCACTTCCATTTGAGGACTCCTGTCAGTTAAGGGACACTATGGAAAGGAAAGCTGACAGTTTATTAAAGAAGTCTTAGGAGGCAGCTATGTTTAGTGTCAAGACAAACATAGCTGCTACTTCAGTCGCCAGGTCTATGTACCTGTGGCTGAATGAATTAGAAAGTCATCTAGTTAACAAGACGTCTAGGGACCAGATACTAGATTCTATTCCCCTGCTAAAATCCGCCACGGGTTTTCTAGCGGACGCCTCTGCAGAGACAATTAGGTTCTCAGCCAAGGACGCCACGTTGTCCAATGCTGCCCGGCAGGCACTTTGGATGAAATCTTGGTCGGGTGACTTCTCTTCCAAGATGAAGTTATGTTCTATAGCCTTCTCGGGGGAATATGTGTTTGGTCCTGTACTGGACAAGATCCTTGAGAAGGCTACGGATAAAAAGAAAGGGTTCCCTGAGGAGAAGACCGCTAAAAAGAAAACCTCCTTTCGTAGTCAATATTCCCAAAATAGCTCCTTTCGTGGTAAAGGTAAATCCAGACGTTGGAGTTACCCAAAAGGGGGGAAGGGTAGAGGATTCCTCCTTAATCCCCAAAACAAGGGAAGTGAGAAACAGTGACGCCAGGGTAGGGGGAAGACTATCCCAATTTTTTGCTCAGTGGCAGCAGACTTCTCCCAGCCTCTGGGCTCAAAATCTTGTCAGAAACGGATACAGGATAGAGTTATCTCCCCCCCCCCCCCCCCCCTCCGAATGTGTTTCTGATTTCTCACCACCCTTCTCAGCACAGCCAGATCTGGAGGGAGGTCCAGAATCTCCTGGACTTGGGAGTAGTGATTCCTGTTCCCGAGCTTCAACGGGGGCAAGGTTTCTACTCCAGCCTTTTCTTAGTAAAGAAACCGGGGGGTTCCTTCCGTATGATCATAAACCTCAAGAGGCTTAACAAATTTGTTATCTACAAAAAGTTCAAGATGGAATCTCTAAATTCCACCATTCCTTTAATTCAAAAAGATGTGTCCCTCTGTACAATCGACTTAAAGGACACATACTATCATGTTCCTATTTACTCCCAGTCTCAAAGGTTCCTGCGGTTTGCGGTAAGGGATCACAGAGGGTCTGTTCACCACTTCCAGTTCGTGGGTCTCCCCTTCGGGCTGGCCTCAGCCCCAAGGATTTTCACGAAGCTGGTGGTAGTGATGGTCGCCTCCCTGAGGTCTCAGGGTGTGACGGTCGTTCCTTACCTAGACGACTTTCTACTAATTTCAAACTCGGTAGATCAGTCTATAGCAGACCGAGACATCTTCTGCTCCCTTCTGACATCTCTAGGTTGGGTGATAAACCTAAAAAAGTCATCCCTAGTTCCAAATATAAGGGTAAAATTCCTGGGGGTTTTGCTAGATTTGGAAAAACAAACAACCTTTCTTCCTGCAGAAAGAATTCAGAACCTGCAGTCAGCAATCAGGGCCCTCCTGGGACGTCGCTCCTTCTCGTGCAGAGAAACGATGAGTCTTTTAGGTCAGATGACAGCCTGCATAGTAGCAGTCCCTTGGTGCCAGGCCCATTACAGAGCCCTTCAGTCCTGGCTTCTAAGGAAATGGGACAAAAAACTTAACGAAGGGTATGGTCTGGTTCAGAACCCCAGCAGTGCATGTTTATACCGATGCCAGCGTAAAGGGGTGGGGCGCAAAAATTTTCTCCGATCTCTACCAGGGAGACTGGCTCCCAAAAATTGCAGCTCAGTCTTCAAACTACAGGATGCTCAGGGCAGTTTGGGAGACAATACAAGTAGCCGCTCCAAAATTAAGGAACCAACATATAAAGGTCTATTCAGACAATGTAACGACCGTGTTCTACCTCAAACATCAGGGGGGCACACAGTCTCAGAAACTGGAAGGTCTGTCCAGAAAAATCTTCCTCTGAGGGGGAAAAAAATGTAAAGTCGATATCTGCAATTCATTTAAAAGGAAGCCTAAACTGTGCAGCGGACTTCCTTAGCAGGACTACCATAGACATGGGGGAATGGTCTTTAAACAAGGACATCTTCAATCTGATTGTCCAGAGGTGGGGCCTCCCACTGGTAGACCTATTCGCTACAAGGATAAACACAAAGGTATCAACCTTTTGCTCCCTAAACCCAAGGGACAGGCCCCTAGCGATCGACGCCTTCTCCCTGCACTGGAACTGGGACATTGCATATGCCTTCCCTCTGTTCCCATTAATCCCAAAGGTTCTCCAAAAAATCATCAGGGACAGGGCCAGAGTAATCCTGGTCACCCCGTACTGGCCCAAGAGGAGCTGGTTCTCGATTCTAACCAAAGCTCTCCCCACAGGAAGCTTTTATTCTCCCAAAGAGGAAGGATATCCTGATCCAGGGGCTGGTTCTCCAACCCCATCCGGAAATCTTCTATTTCCTGAATCCAACCTTTTAAGACGTAGAGGTCTCTCTGAAGGGGTTATTTCTACCTTGAAGGCCAGCAGAAAGAAGGTGACAAACTCCATTTATTTTAAAATCTGGAAGAAATTCTGTACCTGGTCAGGCAACGAAGCCCCAGACCAAACCAAACCTAATATACTGAAGATTCTGGATTTCCTGCAGAAGGGACTAGAGTCAGGGTTAAGTCCTTCTACCCTTAGAGTCCAGGTCTCAGCACTTAGTGCCTATTTAGATTCCGAATTGAGCCAGCCATATATGGATCCAAAGATTCCTGAGGTCTGCAGCCAGACTAAGACCATCTCTCAAATCAAAGGTGCCTACCTGGGACTTAAACACTGTCCTTAGCGGACTCACAGGTCCGCCTTACGAACCCTTGGACTCAAGTTCTCTGAAGCATCTTTCTAAGAAGCCGGCTTTTCTTATTGCTATAACATCAGCAAAAAGATTGAGCGAGATCCAAGCATTGTCAATAAGACAACCATACCTCACAATACAGGAGGATTGTGTTACCTTGAGGCTAGACCCGACGTTTTTGCCAAAAGTAGTAACAGACTTCCATAGGAACCAGGAGATCATTCTTCCCTCCTTTTGTGAAAACCCTAAGAATTCTGGAGAAGAACGTTTCTATACCCTGGATGTCAAACGAACAGTGCTAAAATACCTAGAGGTCACTAGAGACCTGAGGAAGGTGGACTTACTAGTGCTCTTCTGTGGTAAAAATAGGGGGAAGGCAGCTTCCAGATCTACCATTGCCCGATGGGTAAAACAGACTATTACAGACTGCTACAAGATCGAAGACATCAGTTGTCCAGACGTCATTCGGGCTCACTCCACGAGAGCCATGTCTGCCTCTTTTGCTGAAAGGGCAGGAGCTTCCCTAGATCAAATATGCCAGGCTGCAACTTGGTCTAGTGTAAACAGCTTCATTAAACATTATAGACTTGACTTATCCAGGTCCTCAGACCTGGCCTTTGGTCGCAAGGTCCTACAGGCCGTTGCCCCACCCTAAGACGTATATAATTTGTTATGTCTCTTTCTCTGGGCCGTCATAGTGGTGAAGTGGAAAGCCGGAATTAGACTTCCCGGTATTTCATTTTCCACGAATCCACCATGACGGCATGATATCCCACCCAAAAAAATAAAAAAAATATATTTTTTTACTCCAATGATTTGGTATGAGTTAATACCAAAAAAACAAAAACACTTTGTTGTTTCACTTGTTAACCGGTGATTGTGGCACTATAATCTGGAACTCACTGGTGAATGGTTGTGGGAGGGGTCCTTTTAAACCTATCTCTGTTCCTGCCCCTACAGAGGTCAGGGGTCAATCTCTCTAGGTCATCATGGTGGATTCGTGGAAAATGAATTACCGGTAAGTCTAATTCCGGCTTTCCTATTGCCCCCTTTTCTCCCGTAGTCAGCGCTCAGAACCACATTTAAATACATGGTCAGGACTGCCATGCATGTGCACCTGAGTCCTCCACCACAGCAGTCCAGACTGTGCATGTCAGTGCATCTTTGTGTGCTGACAGCGGGGGAATGGGGGGCAGTAAGAAAACAAAGAACGGTGAAGTGTACTCCATATATGCAGTACTACACATGTATTACTGTAGATAATAGTCCAAAATCGGCACAACAGATTCATTTAAAGGACGCAGCCTAGTCTGGTACTTAAAGGGTCATTCCATGATTTTAATATTGATGGCCTCTCCGGAGGAGGTAGTGCCATTGGAGTGAATGGAAGCAGTGCTGCACTAACCAGCTTCTACTACACAGTGGACAACTGTGTAGTTCTGGTGCTGGAGCTACTGCAGAGCAGTTGGTCGGCAAGTTGTTGTACTCTCGCCAATCACATATTGATAGCCTAACCTAAGAATAAGCCATCAGTATTAAAATCCTTGTATACCCTTTAACCCCTTCACTACCGGAAGTTTTTATTTATTTATTTATTTATTTATTTATTTATTATTTTTTTCGTTTTCATTTTTCTTCCCTATTTTCCTTGAGCCATACTTCAGATTTCCGTTCATATAACTCTATGAGGGCTTATTTTTTGTGGGACAAGTTGTACTTTCTGACAAAGAACTTAGATTTGGGGGCACACCAAGTAAGGCTGCTTTCACACTAGCGTTCGGGTTTCCGTTCGTGAGCTCCGTTTGAAGGAGCTCACGAGCGGACCCGAACGCAGCCGTCCAGCCCTGATGCAGTCTGAATGGAGGCGGATCCGCTCAGACTGCATCAGTCTGGCGGCGTTCAGCCTCCGCTCCGCTCGCCTCCGCACGGACAGGCGGACAGCTGAACGCTGCTTGCAGCGTTCGGGTGTCCGCCTGGCCGTGCGGAGGCGTGCGGATCCGTCCAGACTTACAATGTAAGTCAATGGGGACGGATCCGTTTGAAGATGCCACAATGTGGCTCAATCTTCAAGCGGATCCGTCCCCCATTGACTTTACATTGAAAGTCTGGACGGATCCGTCCCAGGCTATTTTCACACTTAGCTTTTTTTAGCTAATATAATGCAGACGGATCCGTTCTGAACGGAGCCTCCGTCTGCATTATTATGGGCGGATCCGTTCAGAACGGATCCGCCCGAACGCTAGTGTGAAAGTAGCCTAAACCACATAGAGTGCAAGCCATGGTATTAAAACACAACCATGTAGACACAAGAAAAGAAACACCAATTGCAATGCTGCACCTCTAATTATAAAAATATATAATTTATTAGAAAACACAAAGCCCAAACATTAAAATCATTGTATACAATTACAGTACCGTGTGTGGACTAAAGATATGTCCAACACACATGCCTACAACAACCAGTTTCTAGGTAGAAACATACGTATGCCGCCAAAAATGATACATATACACAAGTAGAGCACCAAAAAATGCAATACTTATCATATAAGACAATCAGCAAGCATGGTATGTAGGTCAAAATACGGCCCACGCATATCGCCAGGTCAAACTGGCTTCCCCAAGGGTTCATAAGTCAGAGCAAATGTGCCTAGTATAAATACATAAATCTATAATGAGTAAATGAGTGTCACCTGTTAAAAATAAATGTAAAAACTAAAATGCGCTGATGATGGTACTCACTGGATGGCGCCATTGTGTAAAGATGTAAGGATATGGGTCCTACACCGGCGGAAACATCAGTGTGGTTTTACCATCCACCGCCTTGCTTCTAACAGGTGACACTCATTTCCTCATTATGGATTCATGTATTTATACTGGGCACATTTGCTCTGACTTATGGACCCCTGAGGAAGACAGTTTGACCTGGCGATACACGTGGGGCGTATTTTGACCTACACACCATGCCCTCTGATTCTTATATGATAAGTATTACATTTTGTGGTGTTCTACTTGTGTATAATGTATAATTTTTGGCGGCATATGTATGTTTCTACCTAGAAATTGGTTGTTGTAGGACATATTGTGTTGGACATATGTTTAGTCCACACTCGGTACTGTAATTGTATACAATGATTTTAATGTTTGGGCTTTGTGTTTTCTAATAAATTATATACTTTTATAATTAAAGGTGCAGCCTTGTATATGGTGTTTTCTTTTCTTGTTTCTGCAAATTGTACTTTCTAATGCCACCATTAATTATGGCAAAATCCAAATGGGGTGGAATTGGAAAAAAAAAATGCAATTCCTCCACGGTGTTTCATTTGCGGCAAAACTGACCCATGCCCTTCATTCTCTGGGTCAGTACGATTACAACAATACCTCATACGTATAGGTTTTATGTATCTAAATAGTGTAAAAATAAATTTGGACTTTGAAAAAAATAAATAAACTTTTTTACATGACCATATTCTGACCCCCATAACTCTTTTATACTTATGTCTACTGAGCTGTATAGGGTCTCATTTTTTGCGGGACAATCTATAGTTTTCTTTGATATCATTTTGGAGTATGTGTGACTTTTTTTTTATCACATTTTATTGCATTTTTTAGGGTAAGCGAAGCAAGGAAAAAATGGCAAATCGGCCATTTTGACCCTTTTTTCTGTTATGCCATTCACCGTTTTTTGGTTATATATATATATATATATATATATATATATATATATATATATATATATATATATATATATATATATATAGTTTAATAGTATGGTCGTTTTCGGTCGCGGTGATACCCATGATGTTTATATTTCTTGTTATTTAGGTATTTTTTTATTATACGGAAAGTGGGGGTGATTTAAACGTTTTATATATCAATTTTTTTTTATATATTTTTTTTTTTTACATTTGTTTAAAAAAAAATTGTAATTATTTTAAAGCTCATATGAGCCTATAAAATAAGTTTTTATTTTTATTTTGTACAATCAGATTTTTAAAATGACTTATGTTGGTCTGCCATCTAGTGTCCAAAATAAGAATTGCAGCATGAATACCATCAGCCTGGTCTGCGAGGCTGATAGCATTCACAACAACTACCGACAGCCCCATTGGCCACAGGGGGTGTCGGTAGGAAGCGCATTTAGATGCCGTGATCTCACTTGATCACTGCATCTAAAGCCTTAAATTAGGGCAATCGGCATTATTGCCTGTCACAGTAATTAGCCGCAGGTCTCTGCTGTTTGAAACAGCAGAGAATTGCCGGCCATGACGCCCGCTGCACGGGCGAGTGGACGCCATGTTCGCACATCGCTCCATTGCCGTACATGTATGGCGCTGGTAGCGAAAGAGTTAAAGGGGTTTTCTGAGATTACTATGCTTTTTAACAGATATGCTCATTTAGTTACTTGAATTTGAACTCTCTTTTCCTGTTTTCGCCATGTAAACATATCACTCTGTTTTTTGTACATCCTTTATGTAGCACTTCCTTTTCCTGTATCCAACCAAACCCATGATGCACTTCTCCTTTCTCTGCCACAGCTGCAGCACCGCCCATAACAACGCCTGGCAAGCTTATAGCTCCTCCCACCCAGCTAGTTACATAGACATTTAACGTTTATAAGTTTGGTATCTTCATAATCGCACTGACCCAGAGTATAATGTCATTAATACAGCATGGTGCATGCTATAAAATAAAAATAATACAAGTTATACAGTACACTATAAGTACCCCAGAATGGTGCAATTTAGTGTGCAATTAGTCTTGCAAAAAGCAAACCCTCACATGGCTATATCGATGAAAAAATAAAAAAGTTATGTCTTTTGAAATGCTTTAAAAAATCACTTCATCCTAAATAAGCCCTGTCCATAAAGAAATTTTCCAGGATTATGGGCATTTTTAACCACTTCAACCCCTCTAGCTGAAACACCCTTAATGACCAGGCTACTTTTTACACTTCTGCACTACACTACTTTCACCGTTTATTGCTCGGTCATGCAACTTACCACCCAAATGAATTTTACCTCCTTTTCTTCTCACTAATGGAGATTTCATTTGGTGGTATTTCATTGCTGCCGACAATTTTTACTTTTTTTGTTATTAATTGAAATGACATTTTTCACTTTCAGTTGTAAATTTTTTTTTTTTTAAAACTACATCCATATATAAATTTTTCGCTAAATTTATTGTTCTACATGTCTTTGATAAAAATAAAAAAATGGTTTGGGTAAAAGTTATAGCATTTACAAACTATGGTACAAAAATGTGAATTTCCGCTTTTTGAAGCAGCTCTGACTTTCTGAGCACCTGTCATGTTTCCTGAGGTTCTACAATGCCCAGATAGTAGATAAACCCCACAAATGACCCCATTTCGGAAAGTAGACACCCTAAGGCAGTGATGGCGAACCTTTTAGAGACCGAGTGCCCAAACTGCAACCCTACCACCCACTTATTTATCGCAAAGTGCCAAGACTGCAATGGCAATAAATACCAATATAGTATATCTTCAATGTAATTTATCATTTAGCTATAATATCCTGCCTACACTCAGCGTGCTGCCTGTGCTGTTCATAGTGTGCCCTGTGCTGATGAATGGCAGGAAAAGTCTAAGGCATATTGGTACACCATAGACTTTTTCCAGGGTGCGAGTGCCTACAGAGAGGGCTCTGAGTGCCGTCTTTGGCACCCGTGCCATAGGTTCGCCACCACTGCCCTAAGGTATTCGCTGATGGGCATAGTGAGTTCATAGAACTTTTTATTTTTTGTCGCAAGTTAGTGGAAAATGATGATTTTTTTTGTGACAAAAAATAAAAACTTCCATGAACTCACTATGCCCATCATGAAATACCTTGGGGTGTCTTCTTTCCAAAATGGGGTCACTTGTGTGTAGTTATACTGCCCTGGCATTTTAGGGGCCCAAATGCGTGCACAGATTTTGAAATCAAAATCTGTAAAAAATGGCCTGTGAAATCCTAAAGGTGCTCTTTGGAATGTGGGCCCCTTTGCCCACCTAGGCTGCAAAAAAGTGTCACACATCTGGTATCGCCGTACTCAGAAGAAGTAGGGCAATGTGTTTTGGGGTGTCTTTTTACATATACCCATGCTGGGTGAGAGAAATATTTCGGCAAAAGACAACTTTTCCCATTTTTTTTATACAAAGTTGGCATTTGACCAAGATATTTATCTCACCCAGCATGGGTATATGTAAAATGACACCCCAAAACACATTCCCCAACTTCTCCTGAGTACGGCGATACCACATGTGTGACACTTTTTTGCCGCCTAGGTGGGCAAAGGGGCCCACATTCCAAAGACCACCTTTCGGATTTCACAGGCCATTTTTTACACATTTTGATTTCAAACTACTTCTCACGCATATGGGCCCCTAAAATGCCAGGGCAGTATAACTACCCCACAAGTGACCCCATTTTGGAAAGAAGACACCCCAAGGTATTCCATGAGGGGCATGGTGAGTTCCTAGAATTTTTTTATTTTTTGTCGCAAGTTAGTGGAATATGAGACTTTGATTTTTATTTTTTATTTTTTTTATTACAAAGTCTCATATTCCACTAACTTGCGACAAAAAATAAAAAATTCTAGGAACTCGCCATGCCCCTCATGGAATACCTTGGGGTGTCTTCTTTCCAAAATGGGGTCACTTGTGGGGTAGTTATACTGCCCTGGCATTTTAGGGGCCCATATGTGTGAGAAGTAGTTTGAAATCAAAATCTGTAAAAAATGCCCTGTAAAATCCTAAAGGTGCTCTTTGAAATGTGGGCCCCTTTGCCCACCTAGGCGGCAAAAAAGTGTCACACATGTGGTATCGCCGTACTCAGGAGAAGTTGGGGAATGTGTTTTGGGGTGTCATTTTACATATACCCATGCTGGGTTAGAGAAATATCTCGGCAGAAGACAACTTTTCCCATTTTTTTATACAAAGGTGGCATTTGACCAAGATATTTATCTCACCCAGCATGGGTATATGTAAAATGACACCCCAAAACACATTCCCCAACTTCTCCTGAGTACGGCGATGCCACATGTGTGACACTTTTTTGCAGCCTAGATGCGCAAAGGTGCCCAAATTCCTTTTAGGAGGGCATTTTTAGACATTTGGATCCCAGATTTCTTCTCACGCTTTAGGGCCGCCCCTAAAAAGCCAGGCCAGTATAAATACCCCACATGTGACCCCATTTTGGAAAGAAGACACCCCAAGGTATTCAATGAGGGGCCTGGCGAGTTCATAGAATTTATTTTTTTTGGCATAAGTTAGCGGAAAATTGTTTTTTTTTTTAGTTTTTTCTCACAAAGTCTCACTTTCCGCTAACTTGGAACAAAAATTTAAATCTTTCATGGACTCAATATGCCCCTCAGCGAATACCTTGGGGTGTCTTCTTTCCAAAGTGGGGTCATTTGTGGGGTGTTTGTACTGCCCTGGCATTTGAGGGTCTCTGCAATCATTACATGTATGGCCAGCATTAGGAGTTTCTGCTATTCTCCTTATATTGAGCATACAGGTAATGAGATTTTTTTTTTCCGTTCAGCCTCTGGGCTCAAAGAAAAAAAGGAACGGCACAGATTTTGTCATTCGCATCGATCAATGTGGATGAAAAAATCTTTGCCAAAAAAAAAAAAAGGAGGGGAAAGGCGTCTGCCAGGACATAGGAGCTCCGCCCAACATCCATACCCACTTAGCTCGTATGCCCTGGCAAACCAGATTTCTCCATTCACATCAATTGATGTGGATGAATAAATCATTGCCAGGATTTTAATTTTATTTTTATATACAAAGTGTTTGCCAAAGCATATGAACACCGCCACCTACTCAGCTCATATGCCTCGGCAAACGTATCTTTTACTGCAGAGGAGAAATCTCGTTTTGCAGTGCCGCATACACTGACTTGTGTGTAATCTGACAGCAGCGCAATGCTTCTGTCAGAATGCACATCAGTGCTGCAGCTAGTCGATCGGTTGGTCCACCTGGAAGGTAAAAAAAACAAAACAAAAAAGAATAAACCAGGCCGCAACGCAATAATTTAATTAACTTTAACAATTGAACAGAACATATAAACTTTATTTAACTTTTGGAACTGAACGTTAACTTTTTTGCTTACTGGTGTTTTTTTTTTTTACCTTTATAGGACAAACCTCTCCTTCCCCATGGGACAATGCGCAAATTGCCCAAAGATGTGGCGAAGTGCATTATGCACTTTGTCCCAGGTGAAAGGAGAGGTTTGCAGCAGCTGTGTGTGAATGGGCCCTAATAGCCCTGTGTGCCTGTCCTGGTGAGATGTGATCCCTATGCTAGGTGTACCTGTGTGTGGTACTTCCGGAAACACTCCCCTGAGCATAGGGCAGGGTGGTTAGGGCAGTCAGGACAGAAATAGCGGGTGTCACGCCTTATTCCACTCCTGCTACAGACACGACATCTTTTTCGGGCTGACTGTTGAGGTACCAGCAACGACATTGGGGAAATGTCGCTCTTGTAGACGGCTAACTACACTGGTGGATGGGGCCACGGAACCTCCTGGATACAGGAGGTTCTCGATGATCTCTTCCTGAAATTTAAGGAAGGATCCTGTTCTCCCAGCCTTACTGTAGACAACAAAACTATTATACAGAGCCAATTGAATTAAATATACAGACACCTTCTTATACCAGTGTCTGGTGCGTCGGGAAACTAAATACGGAGACAACATCTGGTCATTGAAGTCCACCCCTCCCATGTGAAGGTTATAGTCGTTGGCTGAGAGGGGCTTTTCAATGACTCTGCTTGCTCGCTCAATTTGGATTGTCGTGTCTGCGTGAATGGAGGAGAGCATGTAAACGTCACGCTTGTCTCTCCATTTCACCGCGAGCAGTTCTTCATTACACAAGGCAGCCCTCTCCCCCCTTGCAAGATGGGTGGTAATGAGCCGTTGGGGGAAGCCCGCGCGACTAGCTCGCGCGGTGTCACAGCAGCCAATCTGTTCTAGAAACAAATGCCTGAAGAGGGCCACACTTGTGTAGAAATTGTCCACATAAAGATGGTACCCCTTGCCAAATAAGGGTGACACCAAGTCCCAGACTGTCTTCCCACTGCTCCCCAGGTAGTCAGGGCAACCGACCGGCTCCAGGGTCTGATCTTTTCCCTCATAGATCCGAAATTTGTGGGTATAGCCTGTGGCCCTTTCACAGAGCTTATACAATTTGACCCCATACCGGGCGCGCTTGCTTGGGATGTATTTTTTGAAGCCAAGGCGCCTGGTAAAATGTATTAGAGACTCGTCTACACAGATGTTTTGCTCAGGGGTATACAAATCTGCAAATTTCTGGTTGAAGTGGTCTATGAGGGGCCGAATTTTGTGGAGCCGGTCAAAAGCTGGGTGGCCTCTGGGACGGGAGGTGGTGTTGTCGCTAAAGTGCAGGAAACGCAGGATGGCCTCAAATCGTGCCCTGGACATGGCAGCAGAGAACATGGGCATGTGATGAATTGGGTTCGTGGACCAATATGACCGCAATTCATTCAGTTTTAATTTCGGAAACTTGGACTGGTTTCCACCGGAAAAGCTGGGCATATAGCTTCCCGGGTTGGCGGTTATAAATTGTGTGGCATACTGGTTTGTTTCTGCCACGACTATGTCCAAGAGCTCCGCAGTCAAGAACAGCTCAAAAAATCCCAGGGCCGAACCGATCTGAGCTGTCTCAACCCGAACTCCAGACTGGGCGGTGAAAGGGGGAACTAATGGTGCGGCTGAAGTTGGGGACTGCCAGTCAGGATTTGCCAGCACCTCAGGGATTCTAGGGGGTCTACGCGCCTGTCTGTGCGGTGGCTGCGACGGGGTAACTACTGCATGTGCCACCGTACCAGCTTCAACTGCCCTTCTGGTGCTCGCCACTTCACCATGTTGTACGTCAGTGCTGGTACTAGGTCCAGGGAAGGCTGCGCTGCTGGTGTATGCCTCACCACGTAATCTGACAACGCCAGCCCCACTCTGCTGCCCTTGAAGCGGATCCTGCGCAACGTGTGGTCTAGCGACACGGGGCCGGGTACGCCTGGTGGTATCAGGGACCTCAACCTCCTCGTCCGAACTTTGTGTCAGACTGCCACTGCTTTCTACAGGTTCATATTCTGACCCGCTAGATTCCTCATCCGACTGGGTCAGAGGCCTGTAGGCCTCTTCAGAAGAATACCCCCTGTTTGACATTTGGGCTGATAAAATTTAGGGGTATTCCCTGAGACTACCCAAGAAAAAAAAGCAAGCTTGTCTTACAAATGGGAGGCTAGCGAAGTACCGGAGGCCGCTGTGGTTGATTAAAAAATATCAGAACTGATTTTTTTTTTATTGCCGCAGCGCTTGTAAAGTGATTGTGCAGTGATAAAAAAAAATATATATTTTTTGTCACTACGGCGGGGCTGGCGAGGGTGAACGCACGTGTGGGCGACTGATCATGCCTGATCGGGCAAACACTGCGTTTTGGGTGGAGGGCGAACTAATGTGACACTAATACTATTATAGAGCTGACTGTGATCAGTTCTGATCACTTACAGATACTATAAAAGTACAAATGCTGATTAGCGATACGCTAATCAGCGAATAAGTGACTGCGGTGCGGTGGGCTGGGTGCTAAATGATCGCTAACTACCTAACCAAGGGGCCTAAACTATCCCTAAATCCTAACAGTCAATACCAGTGAAAAAAAAAAGGTGACAGTTTACACTGATCACTTTTTTCCTTTCACTAGGTGATTGACAGGGGTGATCAAGGGGTTCATTTGGGTGCAGGGGGGTGATCTGGGGCTAAGTGTGTGGTGTTTGGTGCTACTCACTGTGATTCCTGCTCCTCTGCCGAGACCAACCGACCAAAAGGACCAGCAGAGGAGCAGGGAAGCCATTTAACACATTATATTTACAAATATAATGTGTTAGATGGCTTGTGATTGGATTTTTTTTAAATCGTCAGCTTGCCAGCCACGATCATTGGCTGGCAAGCTGATGATGTGACCCCCCTCAAACAAATGCCGGCCCGCGATGCGCATGCGCGGGCCGGCTAAGCGCGTCATCTCGCGTCTCGCGAGATGACGCACCGCTGCGTGACTCTGCCTGGAGCTGCCGCCTCCGGGCCGCGATCCTGCGTTAGGCGGTCCGGAGACGGTTAATTAGCCCCTGTAACATGTGGTACCTTATGTAAAAAATCTTTCTCACTTGGCAAACTTCTGGTTCCCGACTTCTTTACTTCCGGCTGGAGTTTGGATGTGGTTTCGTTTGCTGTTGCTGCAGCCAATTACTGGCTTCAGCAGTGACATGTGCCCAAGTGGTACATGACCCAACAGGACAGTCATTGGCTGCAGCAGTGCACGTGACCCCATCCAAACCCCAGACGAAATTAAACTAGCTGGGAACCAGAAGTTCTATGAACACATGATTTATCAAACACGCACTCGTAAAGTTAGGTCCATATATATTTGGACACTGACACAAATTTTGTTTTTATTACCAGTTTACTAAAATATATTCAAGTTATAGTTATATAATGGACATAAAGTCCTGAATTTTATCTTTCATTTGAGGGTATCTACATTAAAATTGGATGAAGTTTTTAGGTCCTTTACATGTGGCACCCTGTTTTTAAAGTAACCAAACGTAATTGGACAGTTGACTCAAAGGCTGTTTCATGGTCAGGTGTGGGCAATTCCTTCCTTCCTTCATTATTTCATTCTCAATTAAGCACATAAAAGGCTTGGAGTTGATTTGAGGTGTGGTGCTTGAATTTTGAAGATTTTGCTGAGAAGTAAACATGCGGTCAAAGGAGCTCTACATGCAGGTGAAACAAGACATCTTTCATCTGCGAAAACAGAAAAAATCCATCCGAGAAATTGCTACACTATTAGGAGTGGCAAAATCTGCACTGTTACAACCTGAGAAAGAAAGAAAGGCAGCACTGGTGACCTCAACAATGCAAAAAGACCTGGATGCCCACGGAAGACAACAGTGGTGGATGATCACAGAATAATTACCATGGTGAAGAGAAACCCCTTCACAAAAGCCAACCAAGTGAACAACACTCTCAAAGATATAGGCATATCAATATCCAAATCTACCATAAAGAGAAGACTGTATGAAAGTAAATACAGAGGGTTCACTGCACGGTGCAAGCTACTCATAAGCCTCAAGAATAAGAAGGCTAGATTTGACTTTGCTAAAAAAAAATCTTAAAAAACCAGCACACTTCTGGAAGAACATTCTTTGGACAGATGAAACCAAAATCAACCTCTACCAGAATAATAGAAAGAAAAAAGTATAGCGAAGGCATGATACAGCTCATGATCCAAAACATACCACATCATCTGTAAAACCGGGCGGAGGCAGTGGGATGGCTTGGGCATGCATGGCTGCCAGAGGCACTGGGTCCCTGGTGTTTATTGATGATGCGACACAGGACAGAAGCAGCCGGATGAATTCTGGGGTTTTCAGAGACATACTGTGTGCTCAAATGCAGCCAAACTGATTGGTCAGTGTTTCATAATACAGATGGACAGTGACCCAAAACATAAAGCCAAAGCAACCCAGGAGTTTTATTACAGCAAAGAAGTGGAATATTCTTGAATGGCCAAGTCAGTCACTTGATCTGAACCCAATAGAGCATGCATTTCACTTGTTAAAGACTGCCGTATTTTTCGCCCCATAAGACGCATTCCCCCCCCCCCCCCCCCCCAAAAGTGGGGGAAAAGTTCCCCTGCGTCTTATGGGGCAAATGCTGGCAATTTACATTGCAGTCTGCGATGTATTAGTGAGGAGGGACTGTATTAGGTGGGTAGAGTATGTACTGTATTATACTTAGTGTTAATCATAAGATCTAAACTGAAAAATGATGCGCTCCCCCTGTGCTTACCGGTACATGTCACGCTCCTGTAGTAAGCACTAGCAGCTAGCAGGCAGGCCGGGTGGCCGTAACTCACTGAGGTCATGTGCCTGCTCCGCCTACTTTATGAATGATAGGGTTAATGATTCAGTGTTGATAGGGTTAATGACCACTTCCCTTGTCTCAGCTGTTGCTCAGTGGTCATCCCTTCTACCCTTTATAGTCTGACCCCACCCTTCTGACTGTGTGGTAGAGTGCTTCATTTTGTTTTTGAAAGAGCTGGAGTGTGGTTCTCCCTGAGTTCCTGCTTATCCTTCTACAACAGAAGTGTCTCGCTTGTTTGTATTTTTTCTTTTCCCCTTGGTTGTGGTTACTAGGCCTCAAGGAGACTCTTGTTCCTTCATCTTAGAAGGAACGGTTTGTCTCAACCCTGCCAATATCTTTAGGGCTCCTCAGGGTCTCCTGGTTCCTGTGTATGGGCATTTCTACCTTCAAGGGGAGCCCATACGGTTAGGAGTCAGGACCATTAGTATGGTTCTTTAGGTGGTGACCCTTCCCTAGCGTTAAGGCCTAGTGACTTTTCCCTCTACCCCTGGTTGTCGGTGTGGTGTTTACTCCTTTATCTCATCCGTGACAGACTACACTTCAGACAGAAAGGTCAACAAACAAACAGCAACTGAAAACCACTGCAGTAAAGGCCTGGCAGAGCATTAAAAAGGAGGAAACGTAGCGTCTGGTGATGTCCATGAGTTCAAGACTTCAGGCAGTCATTGCCAACATTAACATTTTATTTACAATTATTTGATTTGTCCAATTACCTTTGAGCCCCTAACATGAAGGGATTGAGTTTAAAAAATGCTTTAGTTCCTCACATTTTATTCATCTCACTGAATTAAAGCTGAAAGTCTGAACTTCAATTGCATCTGAATTGTTTTGTTCAAAATCCATTGTGGTAATGTACAGAACAAAAATTAGAAATATGTTGTCTCTGTCCAAATATATATGGACCTAACTGTATATAATGCAGTATGTATGGAAAGATGCAATGCTTACTGACTGCTTGTGTTTTCTACAAATGTTCTTCTCTCCACAGCAGCTGGCGTGACTGTCCAGAATACTGTGGAGGGATGTCTTTTTTTATCTACAGATTATGAAATAGAAGATAAGAACAATATACAAGTTTCCCCAGAAAATAACATCTCGTTTATTTATCCAGCGTTTCAAAGCTCAGAGCTATCATCTGATGCTTTTTTTTCTGAAAGATGTAATATAATTCTACCTGGCACACCTCAAAGACAAAATAATATGTTTCCCTGTCCTGAATGTGGCAAATGTTTCAGCAAAAAAGTCAATCTAGTTTCTCATCTGAAGAGTCATGTTGCAGAGAAACCATATTCCTGCTCTGAGTGTAGTAAAAGTTTCACACATAAATCGGTGCTAGTCAGGCACCAGAAAATTCACTCTGGGGAGAAGCCGTTCGTATGTTCTGAATGCTGGAAGTGTTTTGTCCAGAAGTCTGATCTAATTTATCATCAGAGACTTCATACAGGAGAGAAACCCTATCCATGTCCAGACTGTGGGAAATGCTTCAGTCATAGATCAGTGCTTGTTCGTCATCACAAAATTCATACTGGGGAGAAGCCTCATGTTTGTCCTCGTTGTGGGAAGTCTTTCATACAGAAAACTCATCTGAAGAGACATCAGAAAATTCATGTTCGGGAAAAGCCATATCTGTGCTTTGATTATGGGAAAGGCTTCAGCAAAAAAGCCGGCCTCGTGGCTCATCCTCAGACTCACCAGGTTGACTGCACGTTCCCTTACTGTGATTGTGCAAAATGTTTCATTCAGAGATCTGAACTTTATCATCAGAGTCTTCACACAGGCTAAAAACCTGTTTCCGGATTCTTCACATGAAACGTGGTGTACATAAAAAGATTTCATATAGGCTAATCGCTGCTTCCAGGTTCCTTTATATGAAAAATGTTCTAGATATAGAGACTTCATTTAGGCTGAGCCTGCAATCAGCTTCTTTTACATAGGAAATGTTTTAGATACAGATACCTCATTTAGGCTAAGCTGTACTTCCAGGTGACATGTTAGACACCTGAGCTGTTGCTCTTGCATTGTGACTAATGGCTTATTTACATGTACCGACTGAGCAGGCAGTGATCGGGACAAAACTGTATCTTTCCAATCATTGCCTGCTCATCAGAGGAGTTGTGAGCCACCTCCACTGTACGGAATGAGTGATGGCCATTGCAGTCACTCATGCCCATACAGATTCTTTGTTTGAAGCATATACAATTATTTGACCTGATGAACAAGAGTTTGCTTATTACATGGGCCGATTATCAGGATGAGCATTTACAGTCTTCATATACCTTGTGACAGAATTAGTTTCATGTTAAAGAAGGTGTAGTAACCAAGGGAACTCTACTTAAAATACACAACAAACCAAAATATTTCTACTGTTGCAGAGAAGAAAAATATTGGGTCCTTGTAGATCAGTAAGAATCATTTTAACAGCAATGCTATCTTGGAAACTTTCCTATAATTTTCAGATGCCAACATGAACTCCTGTCTGGGACCACTGAAGCTCTCTGTGGAGCTTCAGATAACTTCTTTTGAAGTTGGCATGAAATTTTTGGTGTAAGCAGAATTATTAGTATTTTCTGAAGGTGCTAATATAGGACTTTTACTGTACACTTAATAGTAGAATGAGCACTTAAAATGATATATATAGGTTTTTATATTGTCAAGATGTGAAGTGATTTCAACTTGAAGTAGAGAAAAGCGGATAGCTTACTGGGTGGTACAGTGGTCAAGGTAACCATACAACACCCGTGCATGGGGCCTATTTAGTTTAAGGCTCCTCAGATGATGGATGCTGCTTTTTTGGCCCCTGAGCGAGTTCCAGGCATCAGACTTGCAGCGTGAGTATGCAGCAGCTTCCGTCCTGACCTCCCAGCACTGAGGGGGTCACATAGCATTATATTGATTTATGATACTATGTAACACTTAGGCTGGTTTTTTGTAATGCGTTTTGCACTCGCGTGAGAAAAATCGCGCATGTTTTGTACCCAAACCCTGGGATCGGTGTTCTGTAGATTGTATTATTTTCCCTTATAACATGGTTATAAGGGAAAATAATAGCATTCTGAATACAGAATGCATAGTAAAATAGCGCTGGAGGGGTTAAAAAATAAAATAAAAAATAATTTAACTCACCTTTAATCTACTTAATCGCGCAGCCGGCATCTCCTTCTGTCTTCATCTTAGCTGTGTGCAGTAACAGGACCCGTGGTGACGTCACTCCGGTAATCACATGGTCCATCACATGATCCATCACCATGGTAAAAGATCATGTGATGACCGGAGTGACATCACCAAAGGTCCTGTAACTGCACACAGCTAAGATGAAGGCAGAAGGAGATGCCGGCTGCACGATCAAGTGGATTAAGGTGAGTTAACTTTAAAAAAATTAACCCCTCCAGCGCTATTTTACTATGCATTCTGTATTCAGAATGCTATTATTTTCCCTTATAACCATGTTATAAGGGAAAATAATAATGATCGGATCTCCATCCCGATCGTCTCCTAGCAACCGTGCATGAAAATCGCACCGCATCCGCACTTGCTTTTCACGCAACCCCATTCATTTCTATGGGGCCTGCGTTACGTGAAAAACGCAGAATATAGAGCATGCTGCGATTTTCACGCAACGCACAAGTGATGCGTGAAAATCACCTCTCATGTGAACAGCCCCATAGAAATGAATAGGTCGGGATTCAGTGCGTGTGCAATGCGTTCAACTCGCGCATCACATCCGCGCAGAATACTCGCCCGTGTGAAAGGGGCCTTACAGTTGTGGAATGTATTAGATAACACTGACATAATGCTGTCCTAAGACCTCTAAGGTTTACATAACATCATAAATCAATATAATGCTATGCGACCCGTCAGTGTTGGGAGGTCAGGATGGAAGCTGCCCCATACTCGTGCTGCGAGTCCGATGCGTGGAACTTGCTCATCTGAAAGGGGCCTTTGGCTATATTCCCACTTCATGTAAATGTAATGCTGTTGAACCAGCATACTACATGTGTTATATGAGGATTTCATTGCAGATTACGGTGCAGATTTCAACATTTGCATTGCAATGGATGAAATCTTCAGTGAAAGGCCGCAGCATGTCTACAATTCGCAACAGACTTTACTTTTATTAAACAGTAGTTTTTATTGAATAAAAAGCAAATATAGTCACACTACAGGAAGAAGATCCTATAATATAAAACTGCGACATTTATAGAACTAAGACTGGCTGGTCTATTATGGTCTCTGTGAATAGTTTATACTACATTGTACTGTACTTCTGCAATCAAAATTATGTAGTAATGTGTAACCCTGACTTTGCAGTTTACACAAAGTTGTCAACTTGTATTTTCTATAAAGCTTCCAAATGGAAATCTACTGGTTACGTACACTATATAGACAAAAAATATTGGAACACATGCCTTGGTCGCTAAATTCAGGCATTTCATTCAGTCCCATTACCGCAGGTATATAACATCCAGAACCTAGTCATGCAGTCTGCCTTTGCAAATATTGGTTAACCAATGTCTCGTTTTAAAGAGCTGTCTGAATTTAAATTTGTGAAAACATTTGGTGGAAATGTTTATGAACCACAGCAAATCTCCACTAAGTAGCAGACCACATAAAGTTACAGAGTGGGGTCGCCGAGTGCTGCGGCACATAGGGAGAGATTTACCATTTCGTTATGCCTGTTTTTTTGTATTAAAGTCACAAAACTCTGTTGGAGTTTTTGCGTTGCGCTCACCAGTTTCTGAAAAGGAGGTGTGGTAAGGATGGTGCATGGCAGGGTCATTGGCCTCCGTACATTTATATTCACTTAAGCCAGAAACTGGCATATATGATGACTGAAATCTACACCAATTATGAGCTGGAGCAGATTCAAGTCTGGCACATGGACTGCTGGAGGTGGCATTTAATTGATGACAAGGCCTGCGCCTCATCATGAATTGATTTTCTCCTCCAACAGGCCAGGGCCTATCAACTTGATAAATCAGTGCCATAGTGCATAAAAGTTGCCCATGCTCTGCTCACTCAATAACTGCAGAGTTCCAAACTTCCTCTGGCATTAATATCGGCATAAAAACCGTGTGCTAGGAGCCTCATGAAATGGTTATAGCTGCTGCATGCAAGCCTTACATCACCACACACAATGCCAAGCGTCAGATGAAGTGGTGTAAAGTGCGCTGTCACTGGACTTGGGAGCAGTCAAAACATGTTCTGTGGAGTGGCGAATCACATCTCTGATGAGTTAGTCTGGTTTGGCGCCTCTTAGTTCCAGTGAGGGGAAATCTTAATACTTTAGCATACCAAGACATTTTGGAGAATTGTATGCTTCCACTTTTTGGGTTTCACTGTTGTTTGGGAAAGGTCCCTTTCTGTTTCAGTATGACTGTTCCCCGGTGTACATAACCAAATATGCCTTTATGGACCTTGCTAAGTTTGGTGTGACACAGAGCCCTGACCTCAGCCCCATCGGATATCTATCATAGATTCTACCACATTTGATAGGGAAAATTTATATATATTTTTTCATCAAAATGATAGACTGATGGATAGGGGATATCTGTGAGATTGGTGGAGGTCCGACAGCGAGCAGGTTTCATATGGGACTGCCATGCACTATACACGGTTATCTCTAGCAGTCCCATACAAATTAAGTGAAGCTGCAGTCAGCCAGCTTTTGGACCTCTACCAATCTAACAGGTATCCTCTATCCTGTGGACCAGAATACCCCTTCATTGTACACAATTTATTTTTCTCACATTTTGTTATGTTGCAACTTTATACAATAAAACCTAACATTTCCCCCTATCAATCTACACTCAATTCCCTATAATGAGAAAGGGAAAAGGGCATTTTAGAAATGTTTGCAAAGCAAAATCTAACATTTCACATTAACATAAGTATGCAAACCTTTTGTTATGACACTTCTAATTTAGCTCAGGGAGCCTTCCATTTCTATTGATCATGTTTGAGATGTTTCTACACCTTGATTGGAGTACACCTGTGGTAAATTCAGTTGATTGGACAAAAGGCACCCACCTGTCTGTATAAGGTCTTACAGCTGGCAATCCATATCAGAGCTAAATCAAAGCCACAATGAGGAAAGAACTGTCTGTAGAGCTCAAAGACAGGATTGTGTGGAGGCTCAGATTTGGAGAAGGATACAAAAAGATTTATGCTGCATTGAAAGTTCCTAAGAGCACAGTGGCCTCCATAATTCTTAAATGTAGAAATTTGGAACAACCCGGTCCCTTCCTAGAGATTGCCACCCCACGAAACTAATCATGAGAGAAAGGTCTTGGTAAGAGGGGTGACCAAGAACCCAATGGTGTCACGGGTGGTGTTGCAGAAAACAAGAAGTAACAAATAAAGATCCAACTGACTTGATCCCAAATCTAAGGAACAAAAGGGTGAGCCCTATTAACCACTTCAACCCCGCTAGCTGAAACCCCCTTAATGACCAGGCCACTTTTTACACTTCTGCACTACACTACTTTCACCGTTTATTGCTCGGTCATGCAACTTACCACCCAAATGAATTTTACCTCCTTTTCTTCTCACTAATAGAGCTTTCATTTGGTGGTATTTCATTGCTGCTGACATTTTAACTTTTTTGTTATTAATCGAAATTTAACGATTTTTTTGCAGACGGACGTCTGAATGGAGCCTTACAGGGGGGTAATGAATGACGGGGGTGATCAGGGAGTCCATATGGGTGATCACCCCTCTGTCATTGATCACCCCCCCTGTAAGGCTCCATTCAGACGTCCGTATGCGTTTTGCGGATCCGATCCATGTATCCGTCTGAATGGAGCCTTACAGGGGGGTGATCAATGACAGGGGGGTGATCAGGGAGTCTATATGGGGTGATCAGGGGTGATCAGTGGTTCATAAAGGGTTAATAAGTGACGGGGGGGTGTAGTGTAGTGGTGTTTGGTGCTACTTTGGTGGTCGATCCAAACAAAAGAGACCACCAGAGGACCAGGTAGGAGGTATATTAGATGCTGTTATCAAAACAGCGTCTAATATACCTGTTAGGGGTTAAAAAAATCACATATCCAGCCTGCCAGCGAACGATCGCCGCTGGCAGGCTTGAGATCCACTCGCTTACCTTCCGTTCCTGTGAGCGCGCGCTCACAGGAAATCTCGGCTATCGCGAGATGACGCACGGATGCGTCCAGGAGGAATAAATCAACCACCTTCCGGACGCATCCGTGCGTTAGGCGGTCCGGAGGTGGTTAAAGTCCTATAGCTCTCCCTGAATGCTCAGCCCATGCAAAGATCTCTGTGATAGAAAGTTGCATGTCCACGTACCTAGACTGAGTGACACCTGAAACCCCTATAATAGTGAGGGATATGACCACCGGCTCCCTGCACTTAATACGGAGGGAGTCAGGGTCACCTAGGATCAAGCCAACAGGAAAACACAAATAAAGGGATAGACTTATCTAAGAAACCAGCAGTTACAGCATCTAGCAGTGAGCACAATCCAGGAAGTTGTATAAACCGCAAAGTGAGGCAGTATGGGAGGGGATATAAAGGGAGGCAATCACTGCTAATAGATGACAGCTGGAAGAGGGAGAAGAGATGTCAAAGCGAAACCAAAACAAAAGAACATCATGCAGGAGGTACTGAAGAACGTCTGTCAGAACTTCTCAGAGACCTGGCTGTGACAAAAATCCAATGGGCAGATGGAATAAATGTCCACAAGATCAGCCATCACTGCAGCACTCGTCAATCTGGGCCTTATTGAAGAGTGGCCAAAAACAAACCTTTCCTATGTAAAAGATACATAAAAGCCTGCCAGGAGTTCACAAAAAGCACCTAAGGGACTCTCAGATTGTGACAAGATTTTATGGTTTGTTGATGAAACCAAGACTGAACATTTGGCCTCAATTCTAAGCATTATGTCTGGAGAAAACCAGGCACTGCTTAATATATCCCCAGTAAAATCCCTACAGTGAAGAATGGTGGCAGCATCATGCTGGGGGGTTCAACAGGTGGGACAGGGAGACTGGTCAGGGTTGAGGGAAAGCTGAATAGAGAAATTATTATGATATTCTTATGAAACCCTTATCCAGAGTGCTCTGGACTTCAGACTGGGACGAAGGTTCACCTTTCAAGAAGACAAATGGGGGGGGGGGCGTGGCCTACCAAAGCATGGTGTGAGACGCAAATCGGAGCACTCCTGCCGCCATTCTGTATGCCGTGACCACCCGCTGAACGAAAATCACCTTCAGAGGTGCCTGGGGGTAAAAGGCAGAGCCTACATGTCTAATAACTTGCCAAGGAGGGGGAAAAGCAGCGAGCGCCCGGACAAAACAGAGCGCATCCAACATGGCGTCTGTGTGGAGGAGGAGGAGGGTCAACATGAGGCAGTGAGCCGGAGTGCGGTAGCGTGCCTCAGCAGGTTCGCAAGGGTGTCAGAAGGGACAAAAGACTGGTCCCAATGCAAGATGGCTGATATGATGTCCTCCTCGGATCAGGAGGAATGAATAACAGATGGGGAGGGGGAGAAGGATACTGGCAACCAGGTCACTGTATCATCAGAACATGCACAGGAGAAAAGGAACCCCTCTCAACCCTACTGATAAGGAGTCTACCCTTAAAGATATTATGATAACAGTAGCCAGTTGCAATTCCACTCTTAAGGCCCTTAACCTTCAAGTGGGCAGTCTGTGGGAGGATATATGCCTGATGAGGCACGATATGCATAAAATCCATGAGAGAACCTCAGAGCTGGAAAAAAAAAGTGTCGACAGTGGAGGATGAGGTTAGGCCTCTCAAGATGGCGACTAAATCAATGGCAAGAGATATAGCTGCCCTATTTCCTAAGGCAGATGACTTGGAAAATAGATCTCGCCATAACAATATCAGAATAGTGGGGATCCCAGAAAAAACTGAAGGAGCAAATGCTATGGAGAACACAAGGCCACTACCACCTTGCAGACCACCGAGACCAATATTTGCTAAAATACTGCACTTTAAAGATAGAGACACCATATTGCATCAATCACGGAATAATCTAGACCTGGTCATAAATGGAGCAAAAATTTGTATCTTCCCGGACTATTCTACAGAGTCACAGAAGAGGAGGACACGTTTCCTGGATGTCAAGAGAAGATTAATGAATTTGCAAATCCAATACTCCATGTTATTCCCGGCTAAACGGACAGTGGTGGTTATGGGTTCTTTGAAGACCTAGAAGAGGCGACACATTGGCTGGACTGTCATGAAAGTCAACTGAGGGAGAAGAACAAGGTCACTTGAGAAGTCAGCACCTAAGAAAAAGATATGCCGTTGATACTCTAGGATGTCTTGAAAAATGTCTATATTTCCACCCTTCCCGGATTATTTCTCCTTTCTTTTTCTCTTTCCTTGTTCTTTCCCCTTTTGTTTAATTATTTTTTTTATCCGTCAGTACCACCTTGAGGTGTGAGAGATCTGCTCGTCTCAGGATGGTTCCACGGATGGGACACTGATGAACACTATAACATCAGTTCTTCTGATGCAGGAGCGTGAGTCACACAGACAGTGCTGTTCATGGTTAACAGTTTTCATTGTGGTTTTTTTCCCCTTTCTGTGTTTGTAAATTGAACGGTTGAACATGCTATTTACTAAGGTGGGCAAGTTGGTTAGGAAATGCCCTATTCAAGAATTGATTTGGAATTATGGGGGAGGGCGGGTCGGTACTCACTACTCTGGCATGGCTATTGGGACAATGCGGCACATTAAACTAGTGATATGGATGATCTTAATGGGTGGGGATCACTTTTACTCTTATATTAAGTTTTGGCAATATGACATATATGATTAGGATACTCAGCTGGAATGTGAGGGGCATGGCTGACACGAATAAGTGGCTACAGAAGCCGTGGGTAGGATATGCGGCCCATGCAGTGTTTTCCTCCCATTCCAGGGGAGTTAGTATACTAGTACATAAGAGTGTTAGATTTCAATGTATTAAGGAGTTCCTAGATGAAGAAGGGAGGTTTGTTTGTACACTATGCACTACAGGAGGTATACAGATAAGGTTTTTGGCGATATATAGTCCCCCGCTATTTGCATCAACTCTTTTGAGAATGATCCTAGACATTTTGGCAGAATATTCGGGAACTCCATGGTTGATTTTAGGGGATTATAACTGTACTCCGGATGACGGACTGGATAGATGTAGAGTGGGGGACGCTTGGAGATCTCCAGGAAGTTCTGCGCTATGCAATATCATGAAGGAGGGTAGGGCTGTTAGATGTATGGAGAGTGAGACATTCTGCAGAACCTTATCCCGAATACATTTGGCATTAGTAAATGATGCGATGTTTCAGTTTATCCACTCCTCTGAATATCAGCCTAGAGCGCTATCAGACCACTCCATATTGAAAGGTGGAACTGAATCTGGTGGGGATTAGGCCGGGGCCGAAATTGTGGAAATGTAAAGCGATATGGCTACAGATCCTAGGCGACCTGACTGGTATGGCTGAATCTATTACAGAATACTTCACTTTTAATGCGGGAATGGCATCCCCACATACTGTAAGGGATACTATAAAGGCATATCTGAGGGGGCTATTGAATAAGGCAGGGATGCTCAACCTGCGGCCCTCCAGATGTTGCAAAACTACAACTCCCAGCATGCCTGGACAGCCTACAGCTATCAACCTACAGCAGGGCATAGTGGAAGTTGTAGTTTTACAACAGCTGGAGGGCAACAGGTTGAGCATCACTGGATTAAGGCGATTAGTGCCCACAAAACTAGATCTAAATAAGTTGATATAAGGGCTGACTAAGCCGTAACGGAGGCAGAGGAGGCCTTTGGAGTATCACCTTCACAGGTTACCAGCAGATCATTTAGAGCGGCACAGGAACAACTAAGATGTCATGTGATACAGGACGCAGATAGGATACGTATCTTCTATAAGCATTGCATATTTGCAGAAGGGGAAAGAGTAGGCCATATGCTAGCTGTCATTTCTAGGGCCCAACAGGGATCATCATGTGTAACGGAACTGATGGATCATCAGGGGAAGGCCTTTGTGGGCACAGGAGATATCCTGAGAATATTTAAGGATTTCTACTCCTCCCTATATACTTCTAGGGCCTCTGCCTCGGAGGATGAGCTTTTAACGTTCCTTACGGAGGCAGAGTTGCCTACATTAGCGGCAGATGATAGGGAAAAATTAGAGGAGCCTATTACTCTGGAGGAATTAGAAGAGGTTCTAAAAGATATGGCCAATGACAAAGCTCTGGGATGCGGATGGTATCCCAGTGGAAATATATAAGAGTTTCAAAGGGAATATTGCTGGCAGAATTATTAAAAGTCTTCAATTACTCTCTGGAGACGGGCTCGCTCTGGGAAAGATCCTCGTACTCCAGACTCATATAGACCGATATCCCTGTTAACGTCAGATGTCATACTATTAGCAAAGGTCTAAGCGAAGCGTTTGTCCAGGGTGATTCTTAACATTATCCACTCGGATCAGACAGACTTTTTACCCCAGAAATCTACGGCTATTAATATACGAAGAGTATTTACCAGTCTACAAATGCAGGTGGATAATAGTGGAGATAGAGCTATACTATCTCTCGATGCCGCTGAGGCATTTGACAGTGTGGAATGGGGGTTTCTCTGGGCTACATTGAGATGTATGGGCTTTGGACAGAGATTTATCAAATGGGCGCAGGTCTTGTTCTCAACCCCGAAAGCGCGGATTAGGGCTAATGGGGGAGTGTCTGACTATATTCAATTGGCTAGGGGGACTAGTGTCTGACTATATTCAATTGGCTAGGGGGACTAGACAGGGGTATCCGCCCTCGCCCTTGCTATTTGCTATAGCCATTGAACCTCTAGCGGCAACAGTGCGTAAATATCCAGATATTAGGGAGTTTCAATACGGACAGATACATAATAAAATCGCATTATATGCCGATGATACTCTTCTATTCCTGGCAGATACAGAGTCTTCCATAACAGCTATTTTGTCGCTTATTGACCGGTTTGGTAGAATCTCGGGGCTTACGATTAATTGGCAAAAAAACAGCACTGATGCTTATTGATGGACAGGTAGTGTCTGAAACGGTCATAGCTAATAATATTCCCTGTGTGGAAAGTATTAAGTAGTTAGAAATTCACATATCTCTTAGGCTAAGGGACTTTGAGGATTTAAACCTGTGTCCATTGTTGGGGAAATTTAGAGCGAAGACTAAAGCATAGTGTAAACTATTCCTTTTAGTTGTGGGTAGAGTTAATCTCAAGATGGTAATGATGCCGCAACTATTGTACAAGCTTCACAATGTCCCGGTTTGGCTACCCTTGGACAGATTTCATAAAATGAATTCTATATTCAGAGACTTAATATGGAGAGGAGGTCAACCAAGGATTAAATTGGAGATACTGCATTACGCAAAAACTTTGAGATGGGGGGGGGGGGGGGGGGGCGCCCCCAATGCTGGCGGTACCAAATCTTTGGATTTATTATTTAGCAGCGCAATGTCAGCATTTTAAAGGGTGGAACGATTATACGTTGGTGGATATTACTAGTCAGAAATGGCAGCAAAAAATAGGAGGGAGAGATCTAATATGGATACTGGAGGGCCTAGGGATATATAGTGTGGAGGACCATCTCCCCTTAATAGCGCTTATGAAAAAGGTATGGGCAAAGGTTAAGTAGCTGAGAGGGGTCCTGGGTATCGGTGAATTAGCTCAGTTATGGAGCAACCGGAGTTTCTCTTAGGATAAGGGTATCTATTAGATAATGGAGTATTTAGGTCCTTTACAGACCTACAGGAGAAATTCCAGATCCCTTGTACAATGGTTTTTCATTTTCTTCAGCTGCGTCATGCGTATGAAACCACGATTAAAAAAGGCACTAATATGTTAGAGATGGCCCAAAAATTAACGCTCACTGGGGGAGATAACAGAGGTTTGATATGTACGCTATACACTAATGGATACGTTTTTAGAGTCCCTTCCGTTGACACGAATGAAGAAGTGAGAGAGAGATCTGGGGGAGCACAGGAACAATGGGAAGATATTTTAGAAGCTGTTCCATTGATGTTGCCAAGTGAACAAGGGAAACTGATACAGCCTTGCACTGGATACAGGAGAAGTCTCCATCACTGGAGGGATTCCGGATAAACGTTAATATATGTTGCTGTGTAAAAAAGGTATATTCCTAAAAAGAGGAAAAATTTGATAAACTATAGAGTGACTGGTTATCTCATAGTCATATTGTGATTTAAAGGGGAAAGTAGGACGAAAGACACTGCCGGAGTGAGTAAGGGGTTGGGGGGGACTTTGTGTGTGTGTGTGTGTGTGTGTGTGTATGTGTATGTGTATATATATATATATATATATATATATATATACAGTACAGACCAGAAGTTTAGACACACCTTCTCATTCAAAGAGTTTTCTTTATTTTCATGACTATGAAAATTGTAGATTCACACTGAAGGCATCAAAACTATGAATTAACACATGTGGAATTATATACATAACAAAGTGTGAAACAACTGAAAATCTGTCATATTCTAGGTTCTTCAAAGTAGCCACCTTTTGCTTTGATTACTGCTTTGCACACTCTTGGCATTCTCTTGATGAGCTTCAAGAGGTAGTCACCTGAAATGGTCTTCCAACAGTCTTGAAGGAGTTCCTAGAGATGCTTAGCACTTGTTGGCCCTTTTGCCTTCACTCTGCGGTCCAGCTCACCCCAAACCATCTCGATTGGGTTCAGGTCCGGTGACTGTGGAGGCCAGGTCATCTGGCGCAGCACCCCATCACTCTCCTTCATGGTCAAATAGCCCTTACACAGCCTGGAGGTGTGTTTGGGGTCATTGTCCTGTTGAAAAATAAATGATGGTCCAACTAAACGCAAACCGGATGGAATAGCATGCCGCTGCAAGATGCTGTGGTAGCCATGCTGGTTCAGTATGCCTTCAATTTTGAATAAATCCCCAACAGTGTGACCAGCAAAGCACCCCCACACCATCACACCTCCTCCTCCATGCTTCACGGTGGGAACCAGGCATGTATAGTCCATCCGTTCACCTTTTCTGCGTCGCACAAAGACACTGTGGTTGGAACCAAAGATCTCAAATTTGGACTAATTAGACCAAAGCACAGATTTCCACTGGTCTAATGTCCATTCCTTGTGTTCTTTAGCCCAAACAAGTCTCTTCTGCTTGTTGCCTGTCCTTAGCAGTGGTTTCCTGATATTCTGCCATGAAGGCCTGATTCACACATTCTCCTCTTAACAGTTGTTCTAGAGATGTGTCTGCTGCTAGAACTCTGTGTGGCATTCACCTGGTCTCTAATCTGAGCTGCTGTTAACCTGCGATTTCTGAGGCTGGTGACTCGGATGAACTTATCCTCCGCAGCAGAGGTGACTCTTGGTCTTCCTTTCCTGGGGCGGTCTGCATGTGAGACAGTTTCTTTGTAGTGCTTGATGGTTTTTGTGACTGCACTTGGGGACAATTTTCCCAATTTTTCGGACTGACTGACCTTTATTTCTTAATGTAATGATGGCCACTCGTTAATTTTTTACTTAGCTGCTTTTTTCTTGCCATAATACAAATTCTAACAGTCTATTAAGTAGGACTATCAGCTGTGTATCCACCTGACTTCTCCACAATGCAACTGATGGTCCCAACCCCATTTATAAGGCAAGAAATCCCACTTAATAAACCTGACAGGGCACACCTATGAAGTGAAAACCATTTCAGGTGACTACCTCTTGAAGCTCATCAAGAGAATGCCAAGAGTGTGCAAAGCAGTAATCAAAGCAAAAGGTGGCTACTTTGAAGAACCTAGAATATGACATATTTTCAGTTGTTTCACACTTTTTTGTTATGTATATAATTCCACATGTGTTAATTCATAGTTTTGATGCCTTCAGTGTGAATCTACAATTTTCATAGTCATGAAAATAAAGAAAACTCTTTGAATAAGAAGGTGTGTCCAACTTTTGGTCTGTACTGTATGTGTGTATACAGTCATGTGAAAAAATTAGGACACCCTTTGAAAGCATGTGGTTTTTTGTAACATTTTTAATAAAAGGTTATTTCATCTCCGTTTCAACAATACAGAGAGATTAAAGTAATCCAACTAAACAAAGAAAACTGAAGAAAAGTCTTTTCAAGATCTTCTGTAAATGTCATTCTACAAAAATGCCTATTCTAACTGAGGAAAAAGATAGGACACCCTCACATGTATTCCCTCTTAAATTGGCTCAGATCTCACACAGGTATATCACACCAGGTGCACATAATTAGTAGATCGTTACTCTGCATGTTGAATGAGGCTTGCCCTATTTAAACCTCAGACATTTAGTTTGGTGTGCTCCTGACTGTTGAAGTGAGAGTGAGCACCATGGTGAGAGCAAAAGAGCTGTCAGAGGACTTCAGAAAAAAGATTGTAGCAGCCTATGAGTCTGGGAAGGGATTTAAAAAGATCTCAAAAGATTTTGAAATCAGCCATTCCACTGTCCGGAAGATAGTCTACAAGTGGAGGGCTTTCAAAACAACTGCCAACATGCCCAGGACTGGTCGCCCCAGCAAGTTCACCCCAAGAGCAGACCGCAAGATGCTAAAAGAGGTCTCCAAAAACCCTAAAGTGTCATCTTGAGAACTACAGCAGGCTCTGGCTACTGTTGATGTAGAAGTACATGCCTCTACAATCAGAAAGAGACTGTACAAGTTTAACTTGCATGGGAGGTGTGCAAGGAGGAAACCTTTGCTTTCCAAGAGAAACATCGAGGCCAGACTGACATTTGCCAGAGATAAAGTTGACAAAGACCAGGACTTCTGGAATAATGTTCTTTGGACAGATGAGTCCAAAATTGAATTATTTGGACACAACAGCAGAGGACATGTTTGGCGTAAACCAAACACAGCATTCCAAGAAAAGAACCTCATACCAACTGTGAAGCATGGAGGTGGAAGTGTCATGGTTTGGGGCTGCTTTGCTGCAGCAGGACCTGGTCAGCTCACCATCATAGAATCCACGATGAATTCTACTGTGTATCAGAAGGTGCTTGAAGAACATGTGAGACCATCAGTTAGAAAATTAAAGCTGAAGCGGAACTGGACCATGCAACATGACAATGACCCAAAACATACTAGTAAATCAACCAAAGATTGGCTGAAAAAGAAGAAATGGAGAGTCCTGGAATGGCCAAGTCAAAGTCCAGATTTGAATCCCATTGAGATGCTGTGGGGTGACTTGAAAAGGGCTGTACGTGCAAGAAACCCCTCAAACATCTCACAGCTGAAAAAGTTCTGCATTGAGGAGTGGGGTAAAATTTCCTCAGACCGATGTCGAAGACTGGTAGATGGCTACAAGAACCATCTCACTGCAGTTATTTCAGCCAAAGGAGGTAACACTCGCTATTAGGGGCAAGGGTGTCCTATCTTTTTCCTCAGTTAGAATAGGCATTTTTGTAGAATGACATTTACAGAAGATCTTGAAAAGACTTTTCTTCAGTTTTCTTTGTTTAGTCGGATTACTTTAATCTCTCTGTATTGTTGAAACGGAGATGAAATAACCTTTTATTAAAAATGTTACAAAAAACCACATGCTTTCAAAGGGTGTCCTAATTTTTTCACATGACTGTATATATATATATATATCAATATATATATATCAATATCGATACTTTTGTCCCAGTATCTGTTCGGTGTGGAGACTTGCCTTTTATCGATACTAGGCTGCGCTACTGCATAGTCCAGTATCAGAGAGCATGGAGTACGCTGCTGTCGGCGCATGCCATGTTCCCTCAGCAGCACAGGGGAGGAGTTACTCTCTCCCTCCCTCTGTGCCGCCTCTGCCAATGAGGAGAGAAAGCGGTGGGCGCACTGCGCCACCAATGAAGATTAACGTCTAAAACAGATACAGGGGCCGGGTGCAGTGGCAGAATCACATAGCCTGCACCAGACCTCAGTGACAGGGAGCTGCGTTCCGTGGCAGTAAAAAAAAAAAAAAAAAAAACGCACAAAAAAAACTACAAAATATTAAGTATAAATCACCCCTTTTCCCAATTTTACATATAAAATATATACAGTAAACAATAAATAAATAAACATATCACATATTGGCACATCTGAAAAGTTCAAACTATTGAAATATGAAAAAAATACGGTGAACACCATAACAGAAATAATTAAAAATTCAAACTGCGTGATTCCACCTTTTTTTTCCCCTCACATTGCCCCCCCCCAAAAAAAATAGGATAGGACTAGAATGGTATTGAGTATCTCAATACTTTTTTATGGTATCGGAACTGAATCAAAATGTTGGTATCGCAACAACCCTAGGATAAACATTAGTAGGAACAGTTGATGTTGAATGGCAAGGGGACGGCTGACACTCACTGTTGGCTGGAACTGCTGGCACTGTGGCTGATGGCTGAGACGGCTGGCACTGTGGCTGATGGCTGAGACGGCTGGCACTGTGGCTGATGGCTGAGAGGGCTGGCACTGTGGCTGATGGCTGAGACGGCTGGCACTGTGGCTGATGGCTGAGACGGCTGGCACTGTGGCTGATGGCTGAGACGGCTGGCACTGGCTGATGGCTGAGACGGCTGGCACTGACTGGTGGCTGAGACGGCTGGCACTGACTGGTGGCTGAGACGGCTGGCACTGACTGGTGGCTGAGACGGCTGGCACTGACTGGTGGCTGAGACGGCTGGCACTGACTGGTGGCTGAGACGGCTGGCACTGACTGGTGGCTGAGACTACTGTGGCTGGTGGCACTGACTAGTGGCTAAGACTGTTGGCAGCGACTGGTGGCTGAGACTGCTGGCAGTGGCTGCTATCTGTGGTTGAGAGTGCTGGGACTGTGCGGCTCTGTGATGCACGGACAGTAATGGCGGCGCTCCGATGTAGAGAGCACACCATAACCTGCGAGTGGTGATTGGGCGGCACGCAGGTGTGCGCGGTGTGTGGAGCGCCATGTGATGATTGGTTGGCCCACCGCATATGTGCAGTTCAATTATTGGCACAGACACGCAGCCCAGAGCACGCACACTGGGCTTTTATTATAAGACATAGCTTGTACCATTGATTCCCTCAAACACAATGTATAATAATAAAAGCCCTGTGTGCGTACTCTGGGTCCGTGCGTGTGTGGATATTTAAACTGTGCATGCAGGGCATGCCGACCAATCGGCACATGGCGCTCCTGGTGTCCGCACGAAGGGCCGGGGCTCCTGTTACCTGACAGGCTGCAATGCATGCCTCCGATGCTGCTATACAGCTCCAGCACCCGCAGCGGTGCCATCACCAGATCCCGTGGTCTGCACGCTGCTCCCTCCTCTTCCAGAGCCCGGGCACTTCTGCGTGAGGCCACCCGACGGAGGACTTGCTTCCCGGGGCTCAGCTCTGAGGGGAGTTCCGAGGAGGATGTTCTGTGTATAGAGGCGGCGGCATCAGGTGCTGAGTGCAGGGGGCTGCCGCATGCTTGGTATTTGCCTCTAGTAGTAATACTCCTGCTCTAGAGTCCATCCATTAGTGATCCTACCCCTGCTCCAGGTAACCCCCATCAGTTGCCCCTGCTTCAGCTTCCCCCTTTCTGCTGCAGGTGTTCCCCAGAGCCCCTACTCTCCCTGCATCTAGGATCCCCCTCTTCGAGTACCCCTACTCCAAGTGCCTCCCCTTTAGTTCTAGATGCCCCCTCTCCCGATTCTGTTCTCCTATTGGCTCCTTAGCCATCAATCACATTTTCAACTTTTTTGATTGGTCATCTAGATTGTAGAGGCGGGCTGTGTCTGCAGCACAACCCGGCAGGTGCACTGTGACCCGGAACAGGTGTGTACACGTTGTGTGCCTGGTTTCGGGATGATTGTGTGTGCACCATGAGGCTGCTGGACGACTGAGTATACATGTAACGTGCAGAAGACAGGAGGGAGCAGGGGGACTGGATGGTGGCGGCGTGTGCCGATTGGTCTGTGGCGCGCTGATGTGGGAGGTCCGGGCAGCTGCGCTATGATTCTATTGGCCAGCGCCCCGTGCATGCGCACTGACCCAGTGCAGGCACAGAGGGCTTTTATTATAGATATATAAAATAATCAGACAGAATACAAAGTATTGTACCAAATATCTTTTTTTTTTCTGTTAAGATGTGATACGCAAACGGTGTATCTGTAATAATTATTTTGTTAATAAAAATGATTTGATAAAAAAAAAAGACAAATGGGGCTGATTTTGATGTCACTTTTGTGTAAAAAAATATAAAAGGCCCAAACTGCAAGATTGCAACTTTTTAATCACCGTTTGTTTTTGCACAAGTGGCGTTTCTCTGCCGGCCTTGCTATTTTCTCAAAAAGGTGTCATGGTGAGAAGGTGACGGGGCCAACTGCCCTGCCACATTCATCATCTTTTACACCAGTTTTCTGGACTGGTTATCATAGACAGGTGAAATACGGTCCCCAATGACCCTAAGCACACAATCAAGACAACACAGGTGTGGCTTAGGGACAATTCTGTAAATGTCCTTGAATGGCCCAGCCAGAGCCCTGACTTGAAACCAATCTAACATCTTTTCAGAAGCGTGAAAATAACTGTCCACAGACTGTACCTGACGGAACTTCAGAGGATCTGCAGAGAAGAATGGCAGAAAATCCACAAACCTAGGTGTGCAAATCTTGTGGTATCAGAAAACTGGAGGCTGTAATTGCTGCCAAAGGTGTTTCAACTAGGTCCTGAGTAAAGGGTCTGAATACTTATGACAATATAATAATAGCCAAGACATGTGCACTCTGCGGTCTTACTAAACCCTCAAACTGATGTTAAAATTGAGAAATTAGCCAACATATCTTACTGTGGAGGACATGTCTGAGCCCGAGCACCGCGCCAAGGTTTCTCAAGTAGCTCGGGTCCTAACACTCGCCTACCTGAGCCGTATGGGCAATACCAGGGGCCAGTGGGCGAATTACAGGAGTGTGAGGTCTGACTCACAGACAACTCGCCAGTTAACTCCAGCATTTAACCATACTAGCAATGGGAGGAGGGAGGAGTCTGCGAGTCCCACTTATGTCTATGCAATAATATAGTTTTTCCTTTTCAATCAATAAGCAAAGATTTCAAAAATAGTGGATAGGTTTAAAAAAAAGTGAACCTTATAAAAAGCGGCGCTGCTGCAGAAGACAGGACTCGGGTAGATAAAATAAAGTGGGTCTTTATTTATATTGGTCTACGCGTTTCAGGGGCGGACTGCCCCCTTCATCAGGACAATATGTCTGTACTGACATATTGTCCTGATGAAGGGGGCAGTCCGCCCCTGAAACGCGTAGACCAATATAAAGACCCACTTTATTTTATCTACCTGAGTCCTGTCTTCTGCAGCAGCGCCGCTTTTTATAAGGTTCACTTTTTTTTTAAACCTATCCACTATTCTCCATACCCCGGATATCGTGCTCCACAAAAACGGGTAAGAACCTGGGCAGTAGCGGCAGTCATCCCCGCAAGCTGGACGGGCTTTTTCCAGCACAAGCGATTCATAGGAGTTGTGACCCATCACAACCCAATACGGTAAGCACAATCAGTGCATTGTTGTTTTTAATATTTTCATACGGTTCTACACACGAGGTGCTGCCTCCTGTCTCTCTCCTTTTTTTTACATAAGATTTCAAAAATGTTATTTTCACTTTATCATTATGAGGTATTGAGTGCAGAATGATGGGGAAAAACTTGATTTTTTTTTATTTAGCACAAGGCCACAACATAACAAAATGTAAAAAAAAAAAAAAAAAGAAAGGATCTGAAGACTTTCCAATTAGATTGCAGCAGTGTACAGGAGAAGTATTGTGTTCACAAGTTAAGAGAAGCTGAGCAAATTGGTATGCAGTTTTATAGGAATAGATTCAGTAGAACTTGTAATTTTATACATTTATATTCCTTCTATTCTTTGAAGTCAAGGAGGTTGTCCTATAAGTGATTGACAGCTATCCCTGTATACACAGTCATAGAGGGATGGCTGTCAATCACTAATAGGACCGCCTACTTGACTCTAAAGCCCAACATGAGCATAGATAAATGGCCTTAGCTAAAAATTGTGTGACAAAAAGAGTACAGCTACATGGCAACATTTGTTGTGTGACTTCTCGCTTAAAGTCAGTCAACATTTTTTGCAATGATAGTCAAAGGTGCTGCAATGCAACACGCTGCAACTGCGAGGGTCATAAAAAAAAATTCAACTTGGCTGTAACAGCGGCCGCTGTTCCCCCTGCTTACCGCCGCAGTCCCGGGCACCGTGTTCAGTGGTGATCTACTGCCAGTGTTTCCTTTCAGCCCTGGCCATAGCATGCTTGCTACTTGTTTCCTGCAGCCTTTCCTTAAGGATTTGTGCGCATCACTTCCTGTGTTTTATGGGTTGGATCATGTGACCTCGCCAACCAATCCTAGCTCTCCTGCACATATATAGGAGGCTCAGCCCCCTTCCCAGTTGCCTCGGTGTCAAGGTCCTTGTGTCCTGCTGAGGGTCCTGATATCTGCTTGTGGTCCTGGACTCTGATACCTGTTTGATCCCTGCCTGCTTGCCTTGATTCTCCTGTTGCTGACCTGGATTGCCTGACCTTTTGCTTGTTTGACTTCACCTCTGCCTCATCCTTCGGTCCGGCACTGTTGCGCCAGGTTACAACTCAGCCTGCTCACAACGCCTTTCTCAGGTACCTCCTAGACCAGCTGCCTCGTGTGCCTATCCCCCTCAAGAGGTAGCGACTTGGTGTTCCCCCTCGGGAAAGTCTATCCCCACCATCAGGGGTACTATGAAGATCGAGGGGTTCACTTAGACAACGCCCTTAGAGGAGGTAGGACATGTGGCACAGTGGGTTCACACCCGCAGGTTCGTGACATTGGATGGATTTTTTGCGATTGTCTCATCGCTGCATGTCACAGTGACATGAAGTCATGCAACACATGTAGCCCTAGCCTAAATGTAAAAATTACAAGTTTTACTGAATCTTTTCCCCCCCCAAAAAAAACATATCAATCTGCTCAACTTCTCCTGATCTATAACATGCTGCTGGCAGATTCCATGTTTAATATGACAAGTTCTATTTAAAATTAAACAATTGCTAAATTCAGGGAAGTTACTTGTCAGTTCAGCTGGCAGCAGTATATGGCATGAGACAACTGATTATCTGCAGTAGTCATGTGTTGTATACAGGCATGCCCCTGCAGCAGTCATGTAAATAACATCTGGCAGGAAGGACTGGTGCAGCAGTGCTGGGGTTGTTCACCCTTTGGGTTCTTTTGGTCATATCTCCCCTTAACGTGGCTGGACCTGCAGAGGGAACCATACTTAACCTGATCCACTGGGTCACATGATGCACAGGAGATATGTCACCGCTGAAGCCAGTTATTGGCTGCAGCAGCAGCTACGTGATCCACTTGAACCCAGATGTTTGCATGGGCAGAGCGGAATAAAGAAGCAAGAATTGAAAGACAGGGGCAAGTACGATTCCCTTCACAGGTCTGTTCCATGTTGGGGGTCTGATCGAAAGGGGGGTGTGAACAAGCCCTTTAACGGTATGTTCACACGTGGTATAAGCACTGTGGATTTGTAGTCGGCGAATCTGCACCATTCTACAGTTCCTGCAAAGTGGATGAGATTTTAAGAAATCCAATCCACATGCTGTTGAGAAACCCTGCAGTGGAAACTATTGTGCTGCGCATTTTCACCAGCCGTTTTTGTCTGCAACGATTTTACTCCTAATCTGCTGCAGATTCCTACCATGTGAGGATCACTTTTGGAAGGTACTAATTATTGATTTGCTGCAAATTCCTACCATGTGCAGACTATTTTTGGAAGGTACTAAGTACTGCATATTAGGAACACCTCAAAAGACCTGCTGTTTTTGATATTCTCTGATCCAGTTGTCATAATTTGGTTCTCTGTCTTCCTACTTATATAGCACCAACATATTCCACTGCTCTTTATAGACATTACCATCACTTTTTGTCCCCAGAAGGGATCACAATCTAGATTCCCAATCATTCTGTCTTGGGAGTGTGGGACGAAACTGGAGTATTTTGTGAAAACCCATGCAAGCACCAAAAGAACAAACTCAATGCAGATGTTGTCCTTGGTTTGAACCTAGGACCGCAATGCTGCAGTACTAAACATGAGTACTAGCCACTATGCAGCCATTATGTTTGCCCATTTTCCCTGCCTGCATAGTCAGATAGATCATCAATACCTAATTAATGGGGGGGGGGGGGGGATTAGACTCCCGGCACCCCCGCCAATCAGCTGTTTGACGAGGCCTTGATGCTCCAGTGAACACTGGGGACTTCTCATAGCTTACCAAGCACAGCACCATACGATAGTGGTTGTCCTTAGTATTGCAGATCAACCCCATTCACTTGAATGGGACTAAGCTGCAACTAGGCCATGTGATGTCACTGGCCTCTTCAAACAGCTGATCGGCTGCTCGGAGTTGGACTCCCACCAATCTGATACTGACCAATCCTGAGGATATGGCATCAATATTAAACACCCGGAAAAACCCTTTAACTCGTCAATTTCTAAATAACTACACTGAAAACTGTGTCTGTACAGAAACTGCATCCCATTGTTTTCAGTGGGAGTCCACATTGTGATGCATGTGGTTGCTGTTTGGAAAAACCAATGGAAATAGACTACGCCAACATGGTGTTATAGATTTTTTCATGGCATTCAGTTACCTTTATTGTGCGGGTCCGTACAATTATAGTGATACCAGATATTTATACAGTTTTCCTTATTAGTCACTACTTTTTATTTAATTCACCTTTACTTACCTGATACCTATTCACCTTTAATTTCTTTCTTTTGAAGGGCGGGGGAAGAAAAGCGAGCAGAACAACTTTGTGACTACCTGGGTGTGGACATCACTTGCTGCAACCACGTCCAGAATTGTCATACTAGAAACTTTGGGGGCCATTTATTAAGACTGGCATTTAAGATGCTGGTCTTAATAACGCCTATATCTGGCGGTGGATCCGCTGAAGTTATGAAAAGGTGCAGGCCTCCACATAACTTTGGCACATCAAGCGCCAGTCTAAAGTTAAGACTGCTTCCTTGCTGGCTTACATTTAGATCATTTTGCCATAACTAAAACAGACATACAAATCGATGAATGAGACGGGCCTCCTGGTCCATCCCCTGCCACGCCCACTTTTTAGACCTAGTTAATATAGGTGTATTTCAGGGTCATAAATGACCCCCTTTATTTATTCATATCTCAATAAAACAAAACGTTTTGGAGTGTGGATATTCCTGTAAGAGGAGGTCAGTGGCCACGTGTTGGAGCTAGCAGGATCCAGGCGGTGTGTGTGTTCTCCATTAGTGTTTTGCCTAATTTAGCACAACAAAAAAAAGTGAATAAAATCACTTTAACCACTTCAACCCCCCTAGCTGAAACACCCTTAATGACCAGGCCACTTTTTACACTTCTGCACTACACTACTTTCACCGTTTATTGCTCGGTCATGCAACTTATTACCCAAATGAATTTTACCTCCTTTTCTTCTCACTAATAGAGCTTTCATTTGGTGGTATTTCATTGCTGCTGACATTTTTACTTTTTTTTGTTATTAATCAAAATTTAACGATTTTTTTTTTTTTTTAAATGACATTTTTCACTTTCAGTTGTAAAATTTTGCAAAAAAAACGACATCCATATATACATTTTCCGCTAAATGTATTGTTCTACATGTCTTTGCTAAAAAAAAAAATGTTTGGGTAAAACAATAAAATGGTTTGGGTAAAAGTTATAGCGTTTACAAACTATGGTACAAAAATGTGAATTTCCGCTTTTTGAAGCAGCTCTGACTTTCTGAGCACCTGTCATGTTTCCTGAGGTTCTACAATGCCCAGACAGTACAAACACCCCACAAATGACCCCATTTCGGAAAGTAGATCCTAAGGTATTCACTGATGGGCATAGTGAGTTCATAGAACTTTTAATTTTTTGTCACAAGTTAGCGGAAAATGATGATTTACTTTTCTCATACAAGTCTCATATTCCACTAACTTGTGACAAAAAATAAAAACTTCCATGAACTCACTATGCCTATCACAAAATACCTTGGGGTGTCTTCTTTCCAAAATGGGGTCACTTGTGGGGTAGTTATACTGCCCTGGCATTTTAGGGGCCCAAATGCGTGCAAAGTAGTTTGAAATCAAAATCTGTAAAAAATGACCGGTGAAATCTGAAAGGTGCTCTTTGGAATGTGTGCCCCTTTGCCCACCTAGGCTGCAAAAAAGTATCACACATCTGGTATCGCCGTACTCAGGAGAAGTTGGGGAATGTGTTTTGGGGTGTCATTTTACATATATCCATGCTGGGTGAGAGAAATATCTTGACAAAAGACAACTTTTCCCATTTTTTTTTAAATACAAAGTTGGCATTTGACCAAGATATTTATCTCACCCAGCATGGGTATATCACATTGTATGATTGTTAGTTTTTCTTTAAGAACCCTCCTACTCTTCACTCATTACCTGTATTAATTGTACCAGTTTGAACTCGTTGCCTGTATAAAAGACACCTATTCACACACCAACCTCTCCACCATGGCCAAGACCAAAGAGCTGTCTAAGGACACCAAGGACAAAATTGTAGACCTGCACAAGGCTGGGATGGGCTACAGGACAATAGGCAATCAGCTTCGGTGAGAAGGCAACAACTATTGGCGCAATTATTAGAAAATGAAGAAACACAAGATGACTGTCAATCTTCCTCAGTCTGGGGCTCCATGCAAGATCTCGCCTCGTGGGGTAAGGATGATTCTGAGAAAGGTCAGAAAGCAGCCCAGAACTACACGTGAGGACCTGGTCGGGACCACAGTCTGAAATATTACCATTAGGAACACACTATTCCATCATGGACTAAAATCCTGCAGGGCAAGCCAGCAGATGTCCAGGTCCATTTGAAATTCGCCAATGACCCTCTGGATGATCCAGAGGAGGCATGGAAAAAGGGTCATGTGGTCAGAGGAGACCAAAATAAAACTTTCTTTCTCGCCTATGACAGCACCCCTGGACGACGCCTTGGATTTTTTAGCTGACGCTTCTGCGGATACCTTGAGATTTTCCGCTAGGGCCTTAGCCTTATCCAACTCTACCCGGCAGGCTATTTGGTTAAAGGGCTGGAATGGAGACCAAGGCAAAAGGCAAAAAAGTTCCAAGGCAAAACTGTGTGCTATCCCTTGTCAGGGAGAATTCTTGTTTGGGCCTGTTCTTGATATTTATTAGAAAAGGCCTCAGACAAGAAGGGCTTTCCCTCTGATAGTCAGCCACCCAAAAGATCTTACCGTCCCAGATTTAACAAAGGGTCCTTTAAGGGGAAAGAAAGAGCAAGACAGTTTACAGGTCTGAACAAGAAGAATAGCGGTTTTCTTTTTTCTGTGTCAGATGTCTCAGAAACGCAGTCCCATTGCCGCCAGGGCATCGGTTGGGGGTCGTCTGTCCCTCTTTGTACATGAATGGCAGAGGATCTCCAACAGCCCCTGGATAAAGTCAGTGAAAGAGGAGGGCCTAAAACTAAAGTTCCAAAGTCTTCCATTTGTAATTACAGATTTCCATTCAGATCCCGCAAAACATTCTGCCATCATATCAGAGGTTTTTTCCCAGATAGAGAAAAATGTGCTAGTAAGAGTCCCAGAGCAGGAATTGACAGAGGGGTTTTATTAGACTCTTTTTTTTTTCTGGTCAAAATACCAAATGGCTAGTTTCAGACCATAATAAAATACAAAAAAATTCCTAAAACCCCTTTAAATATAGGCATTTCATAAATGCAAATAAATGTGGAAGGGATCTGGCAAGAATGATTCAAAAACAGAGAAACAAAGCTATTATTCATAAAATTAAGAACGAGAAAGGTGAGATGGAGCAACTAACGGAAAAAAATAGCTATAACCTTTCATAACTTCTTTGAGAAGCTTTATAATCTTAACGCCAATGGTTCGGTCCCTGATACATGTGATAAAGATATACAAGATTATTTGAACCAAATAAAGCTGCCTCTTCCTAATAAACTACAAAAATAACTATTATCCGCCCCTCTGACACAAAAAGATATTGATGAAGCAATTACAAACCTCCCATCTGGTAAATGTCCAGGTCCTGATGGATTTGGTATATCGTACTATAAAAAAATCCTGAGCAAGTTGGTTTCATGCCAGGAGGGGAGGCGAAAGATAATATAATGAAAGCTCTATTTGCTATAGAATATAGCAAAAAGAATAAAATACCCACTAGTCCAAAAAGTCAAATTTAGAGGAATGGAACTACCTTTTTATTACTTGGTTTGGTAGAGTGAATCTCATTAAAATGATTACACTGCCTAGAATTCTCTATTTCCTACAAGGTATTCCCATAGAAATACCCCAAAACTTTTTCATGGCCATTAAAAGGGCAATTCTCTCATTTGTACTGAAAAAAGGGCAGAGATGACTCTCTTATAGCATTCTAACCAGACCAAGGAATGATGGCTGTCTCGGTCTCCCAGATTTAGAAAAATATGGAAGGGCAGCTTCCCTGACAAGTCGCAGAATGGAATACTTTACCCAAAAGAAAATACTGGGTTGACTTAGAAGAAGAATGTATTACCTATCCACTGAATTCATCTAAATATAACAAACACCTCTATAAAAAAAATTGATAATCCGTACACCAAGTACACACTTAAAATTTGGCAACATATACTTAAAACTAATAAAATACAAGCACCTGATTGTAAGGAACTACCTCTATACACTCTAATCCCCAAAAAGTTGAAATTACTTGGAAATAGAGTTAATTCTCACCCTCAGGGCTTTGAGGTCACTCTGAAAGGCATATTAATAGCTAATAAATTAATGGATTTTACAATATACATACAAAACCTAAAATTTCCTTAGTTTACCAAAAAAGAATACACCCAGTTGCAAAAGCATGACAGCGGCACTCTCTATTACTTGCGAACCAAGATCCCGTTTATTTAAGCACTTGGCCGTGCTTACAGTGGGGCTCTGGTAGAAAGTGCGCAGTACTCTGCTACCTCGGTTGATTCAGGCAGTACCCTGCATTTTGCAGTACTTCAGTAAATGCAATGCTGCCGCCCTTCTCTTCTCCTGCCGGCAGCAGCTCCCGACCGGCACTTCAGTCCCCTGCGTCTGCTGCTTTTCAGGCTCAGATATTCACGGCACTAGCAGAGGCTATCTGGAGGTACATGTTGTAGCACCTCAATGTCAGTGGTGCTTGTTAATGCCTGTGATGGTGCGGGGTCCCGATGGAGAAAGAGCGTCCCTCCACTGCTGCGGGTGTCTCAGTTAATGGCCTAGAGACAGCAAAGCCTTATCGGTACAATGTAGGAGCTCCTTTCTTCCTCGGCCTGCAACGGCCTCAAACTGGAAATTCAATCCCCGGCGTCTGCAGCGGTCAGGCCCCCGGTGTTCTTATGATGTGCCCTTTTTTCTCTGATAGAGTTTTAGAAGTCGCTTGCTGCGGGTCGCAGGTGGGGAATAGGAGGTTTCCGCAGCAGTCTTCTTTAATAATATTAGCCTCCGGCTATGTTCTTGGCTCCGCTGCTGTTAAAATACGGCGCTTCTTCTTAAGCCTGCTGTGGGCCCAGACCGGAAGTTCGGGCCCCAACTCCCGTCTCAATTTAAATCTCTGTGCCAACTGAGCATTTACTGGTCCCACTTGGGTACTTGGTAGAGGATGCCTTTCTGGTTTATGACGGCCCGGGTGCCTGCTTCAATCTCCGCTAGCCTGCAGAGCCCTGCAGGTTCAATAGAGCGGCACAACCTTTCTCTGACCGGCTTCGGCTCTCAGCCGGAACTACTTTCACCGGTCACGATCGCGGCCTGGTTCCCGCAGTATATCGCGCTGACCCCCCCGTGTGCAGGGGGTATTTTCCTGGTTATCGCTGGTCCGGGTGTCTGCCTCAGGTGCGGTTAGTCTGCAGAGCCCTGCAAACTTAGTAAGGCGGCACTCTTTTTTCTTTGTAGGCTTTGGCGTCAGCTTAAGTTCAGGCCTCCGGTTATGTAGCGATGTTCCTGGCTATAAAGATGATGACATAAGGGTGCCTGAGTGTCAGCCCCACGTATTTATGTTGAAAATGCCTCAGATTTGATAAGGGAAGTTTAAGTAAGAAAAAAAATATTTATAGAGCAGGAGCTCCTCAAGCATGCGTCTGCTCAGCCCAGCAGTCAGCACCGCCCCCCCACCCCACCCCAATTGTTTTAATTTCAGTTTTTTCTGAAGGATCCCAGCAATGCTCTGAAAATCTCAAAAAGACTTTCCAGACTCTAAGGTAGATTTTTGAGGTAATTTGCTTGCGGTTGTACAGAAGAGTGTTGATTACCGCATCTGATAGACCCCTAGCTCTTAGGAGGGAACGCTCAGTCTCCAGGCTGTCAGATTCAGCTGCCGTTCATCCGTATGATAGACAGGGCCCTGAAGAAGAAGGTCCAGGATTCGAGGAAGCGTCCAGAAGTTCCCTTTGGCTAGGCTTAACAGGGGAAACCAAATCCTCCTTGGCCAGAATGGAGCTACCAAGATTATCTCGCATTTGTCCTCCATTACTTTGGCTAGGGTTCTGGGATGAGAGATTTAGGGGGGGACATATAGGATTCGAGAATGCGTCCACCCTGTTTGGATTGTCCCGAAAGGATAGGGAAAAGAAATGTTCTACTTGCCTGTTCGCTCAGGAGGCAAAAAGATCCAAGATTGGAGTACCCCACTTTTCACACAGAAGTTGAAAGACCCTCTTGTTCAGGGACCATTCTCCTGACTTTAGGGGTTGTCTGCCAGCTGATTTACTTTTCCTCTGATATGGACTGTGGATATCGAGTTTATCCAGACCTGTGCCCAGGAGAACAAAAGGCAAGTCGGCTGGCTGAGGTTTTTGCTTCTCATGCCCCCCTGCTTGTTAACATAGGCCACTGCTGTCCGGAAAAAAAAAAACAAAAAACGTCTTTTTGCTGTATGGTCGATTGAAAGGCTTTTAGGGCCAGGAAAATCGCTTGAAGTTCCCTCATGTTTTAAGACATGGGAAGGTCTGATTGCTTCCAAACTCCCTGGACAACCAAGTCTCTGCAGTGAGCCCCCAACCTAAACTGCTCGCATCGGTGGTAATCACAATTGGGTTCTGCGGTCTCCATTGAACTCCTTGAGTCAAGTGATCTTTTTTTAACCACCAGATTAAAGTCGTTCTGATCTGGAATGGTGACACTTTTCTGTCCAGAGAAAGGGAGCTTTTGTTCCAGGTTGATAAAAGAACATTTTGTAGAGGTCTGCTGTGGAACTGTGCCCATTTGACAGAGGGAATGGTTGAAGTCATCAGCCCCAGGATAGTCATAATTTGCCTGAAGGAGACTTTCGGTGACGACCGGAATGACAGGATTTTTTATCTCAGGTCCTAAATTTTCTCTCTGGGAAATGGAAATCCATGGAGAACTCCTAGAAATTATTTCTTGTAAGTTTTTTTTTTATAAGAGTAAATAATGCTTTACAAACATTTGGAGTTAATTCACTACAATCAAATCAAGTTATATCGATATCATTAAAGGGGTTGTCCGAGTTATGAAAAAAAATAATATAGCACAGAAAATCTGATATATAACTGAGCTAAGCAAGTTTTATGCAAAATAAATATATATTTTTCCTAATTTCCCTGGTTCTCTTCTGGCTCTTTGTTTATATGCAATAAAAACAATCTCTGCCCCTCCCCTGCTCTGCAAAGGGAGTGAATACAAGAGCTGCCCTGGGTGACATGTGTGCCTGCTGGGAGACTCTGCAGCATGTTGTATGTGTAGGACTACAAGTCCCAGCTGTATAATGACACTGCTAAGGGAATGAATACAAGAGCTGCCCTGAGTGACATGTGTGCCTGCTGGGAGACTCTGCAGCATGTTGTATGTGTAGGACTACAAGTCCCATCTGTCTAATGACACTGCTAAGGGAATGAATACAAGAGCTGCCCTGAGTGACATGTGTGCCTGCTGGGAGACTCTGCAGCATGTTGTATGTGTAGGACTACAAGTCCCAGCTGTATAATGACACTGCTAAGGGAGTGAATACAAGAGCTGCCCTGAGTGACATGTCTGCCTGCTGGGAGACTCTGCAGCATGTTGTATGTGTAGGACTATAAGTCCCATCTGTCTAATGACACTGCTAAGGGAGTGGATACAAGAGCTGCCCTGGGTGACATGTGTGCCTGCTGGGAGACTCTGCAGCATGTTGTATGTGTAGGACTACAAGTCCCATCTGTATAATGACACTGCTAAGGGAGTGGCTACAAGAGCTGCCCTGAGTGCTGGGAGACTCTGCAGCATGTTGTATGTGTAGGACTACAAGTCCCATCTGTCTAATGACACTGCTAAGGGAATGAATACAAGAGCTGCCCTGAGTGACATGTGTGCCTGCTGGGAGACTCTGCAGCATGTTGTATGTGTAGGACTACAAGTCCCAGCTGTATAATGACACTGCTAAGGGAGTGGATACAAGAGCTGCCCTGAGTGACATGTCTGCCTGCTGGGAGACTCTGCAGCATGTTGTATGTGTAGGACTACAAGTCCCATCTGTCTAATGACACTGCTAAAGGAGTGAATACAAGAGCTGCCCTGAGTGACATGTCTGCCGGGAGACTCTGCAGCATGTTGTATGTGTAGGACTACAAGACCCATCTGTCTAATGACACTGCTAAAGGAGTGAATACAAGAGCTGCCCTGAGTGACATGTCTGCCTGCTGGGAGACTCTGCAGCATGTTGTATGTGTAGGACTACAAGTCCCAGCTGTCTAATGACACTGCTAAGGGAGTGAATACAAGAGTTGCCCTGAGTGACATGTCTGCCTGTTGGGAGACACTGCAGCATGTTGTATGTGTAGGACTACAAGTAAGTGTAGAACTATCCCAGCTGTATAATGACACTGCTAATACACACATGATCTTCCCCCTACCTTCTTGTGCAATGCTCTCTCTACTATATTAGCTCCAGTGCCCAGCATTGTCTCCTCACCGCTGTGCAGCTGAAGGGGTTAAAAATCCTAGCAGAGAGTAGACTGAAAGGGGGGGGGGGGGCAGCACAGTGACAGGCTTGTAAACAACCTTTATCAGAGCAGGGAGAGAAGCTGACATCACAGGTCATGTGACCCTCAGTGAAATCTGAGAAACCAGCCACTGCAGATAAAGTGAGTGAATTTGCCTAGTTAGGAACATAGAAAGAATAAAAAATAACTCGGATAACCCCTTTAAGCAAGTCAAGAACAAAATAATACAACCAACAAGGAAGGAAAGGAGTGAACATAAAAAGGGGGGGGGGGGGAGAAAGAGGAGGAAAGAGGGTAAGGAGGTACCAGTCAATATTCATACGTAAGTACATACAATGTGTATTATCACCTTGGACAAAATGTTTTGTACAATTAAACAGATACATGACAGTAATTGAGAAACTTTCTCTGGAGTCAAATATTCCAACCAAGCGCTCCATATGTCCTTGTATTTTTGCAGATTTTGTGTAACAGTCCATCTAAGTTTTTCAAAGTCCTGTAGTTTCTGGATTTCCAGGAACCACTCTTTAACCATCTGTGGATCTTCTTGTAACCATTTTCTTGGTATAAGGATCTTTGCAGCGTTTAGGAAATATATACACAGTTCGGATTTTATATCTGCATGGCCAACATCAAATATGTTAAACAATATAAATCTTTCTGTGAACTTGGACTTAGTTTTATATACATCATTTACTATCTTATTTATAGCTTCCCAGAAAGGAATAATGCGTGGGCATCTACACCAGATGTGTGTAGTTACCAGTTTATTTTTTACATCTCCAGCAACAATCTGAATATCTCCTGGTTGATCCTTGTGCATTAGGGCTGGAGTTTTATACCAGCGAGTTGTTATTTTATATTACAGTGAGTGATTTTTTTCAAAATATGTTCTGTTTGCATATTGTTAAATTGCAAGTTAAATTCCTTGTTCCATTTATCTATATAAGAGGGCAAGTTATCCGTTTTATTAACCAATTGCATTTTTTTGTGGAGCAAAAAGGTCAGAAGATTATCCTCTACAGGATCAGTCTGCTTAGGAAGCCATTTTTGAAATGCTGAGAGGGCCGGCCAGAGGAGGAGATCGCGGCTGGCCCTGTCAATCAACACGACAAGGGGGTGTTTTTTTTGCAGCGGCTACCAGCAAGTAGATGCCCTACTTGCTGGTAGAGACCTAATTTACATATTATAAAAGTTTGTTTTTATAAGAAACCGCTGAAGGAAAGTAAGTAACACCATTATATTTTCATATATCGCAGTATGAGGAATTTAACTAGCCCCCCCCCCCCCCCCCAAAAAAAAAGGACTTTAGTGGGGTGACAGAAGCCCTTTAAGGTTATTTGGGTATTGAGAGGTTTTCTACAACATGGCAAGGCATAGAGCAGTCCTGTTCTATGTCTACCCAAATTTTGTTTGCTGGGGAAACACCCCATTCTAGCAATCTTGACAGAGTGATCGCCTTATAATAATTTTCAATGTCAGGTAGACCTGTTCCTCCATTTTTCCCATATCTGGTCAATGTATTGTTAACGTCTCCTCCTAAAATGAGTCCCATCCAAGAATGGAACCTATCAAATACCAACTTAAAAAAGGAGAATTGTTTGTCATTTGGGACATAGATATTGGCAAAGGTGAACATTCTCTCCCCAATTTTATCTTTAATGAATATAAATCAGCTAAGGGCCCTTTCACGCTCTCTATGTCTGGATCCGGCATAGAGTTCCGTCGTCGGGGCTCTATGCCGGAAGAATCCTGATCAGGATTTTCCTAATGCATTCTGAATGGAGAGAAATCCGTTCAGGATGCATCAGGATGTCTTCAGTTCCGGAACGTTTCTTGGCCGGAGAAAATACCGCAGCATGCTGCGCTTTTTGCTCCGGCCTAAAATCCTGAAGATTTGCCGCAAGGCCGGATCCGGAATTAATGCCCATTGAAAGGCATTGATCCGGATCCGGCCTTAAGCTAAACATTGTTTCGGCGCATTGCCGGATCCGACGTTTAGCTTTTTTAGAGTGGTTACCATGGCTGGCGGGATGCTAAAGTCCTGGCAGCCATGGTAAAGTGTAGTGGGGAGCGGGGGAGCAGCATACTTACCGTCCGTGCGGCTCCCCAGGCGCTCCAGAGTGACGTAAGGGCGCCCCAAGCGCATGGATCATATGGAACACGTCATCCATGCGCACGGGGCGCTCTGACGTCATTCTGGAGCGCCCCGGGAGCCGCACGGACTGTAAGTATACCGCTCCCCCGCTCCTACTATGGCAACCAGGACATTAATAGCGTCCTGGGTGCCATAGTAACACTGAAAGCATTTTGAAGACGGCTCCGTCTTCAAATGCTTTCAGTACACTTGCATTTTTCCGGATCCGGCGTGTAATTCCGGCAAGTGGAGTACACGCCGGATCCGGACAACGCAAGTGTGAAAGGGCCCTAAGGCTACTTTCACACTTGCGTTCAGAGCCAATCCGTCTGGGGACTGCCCAGACGGATCCGCTCATATAATGCAGACGATGAGATCCGTTCAGAACGGATCCGTCTGCATTATATTGTAGAAAAAATTCTAAGTGTGAAAGTAGCTTCAGACGGATCCGTCCAGACTTTACATTGAAAGTCAATGGGGGACAGATCCGTTTAAAAATTTAGCCATATAGTGTTCAGGTGTCCGCCTGCTGAGCGGAGCGGAGGCCAAACGCTGCCAGACTGATGCATTCTGAGCAGATCCGCATCCACTCAGAATGCATTAGGGCTGGACGGATGCGTTCGGGGCCGCTTGTGAGAGCCTTTAAACAGAATTCACAAGCGGAGCCCCGAACGCTAATGTGAAAGTAGCCTTAGATGTCTGTTTTAGTAAACTTCAGATGTTTATTAAACACTATGGAAACACCTTTTCTTTTTTTGGGGTAGGAGAACAAGCATTAAACCACTGCGTGTAATAATGACGTTTGGTTATTGGGGGGGAGGGGGGGGGGGTAGGATCTTTTAAAGTAGGTTTCATGTATGAAAAGTAGATCTATCTTTTTTTGTGGAATATTTTCAGGATATGGCCTCTTTTGGACTGAATATTTAAACCATTTGCGTTATATGTAACACAAGTAAGCTCTGTCATTGTAAGTGAGGTAAAGGACAATAGCTTTAAGTCTTACTGACTGGCGTAAACTTGAACTGATATGAACTAACATTTTTCAGTACACCTCAATATCAGAGTATAGTACTGAGACAGGGAGGAGAAAGGAAAAAAAAATTGTGTCTGGTCTACTGGGAAAGCCACCTCAAGTTTCTCAGCAGAGCAGAGTTTAGGATACTAAATTCCACACCACTTAGGGGGGGTTGACTATAAACTAATCAAGTGATAGAAGATTATCAGTTGTGTATGTGGGCAAGCAAGTAAACTTATTTCCTATTCAAGGAGTAAACACGTAGGTGAGTGATCTCAGATCTAGTTTTCCCAGAAACCAAGACCACTGACCCAACCAAGTCAGCATAAGTAAATAGTAGAACATTTGATTAATTTGAAACATAATAGGCTTCATATACCCCATTTTCAAAATCTAACTAGAACAAAGTAGGAAAAAAGGATATAGGGCTATTATCAGCCTGGTGTGAACCCCCTCATGTTCTTTTTTGGGGGCCCTTGGTTGAAAGAGATCATATATGTAATTTCTTCTTTGCTTGGGGGTGGTGAGCTTCTTCCATCTTTCCAGTATAGGTAGGTCAGGAAATGCATCTGAAGGGTTCACTGAAGTCCTGAATTTGGCCTATGTTTAGCTTTGGGAGAACTGTAGAAAGTTCATCAGGTGTCCTGATAGTAAATGGTCTGCTGTTATGGGTCACTAGGATCCCAAATGGGTAGAGCCACTTGTATTAAATGCCATTCTCTCTAGAGGCTCTGGTAAAGGGCATCAGCTGTCTTTTATCCAGCGTGTATTTTGAAACATCTTGGTAAATTGAAATTTCTCCTCCTTCATATTCTATACTATTCGCAAGACAGGCTTTTTTTCAATATTTCTTCCTTAGGGCGGAAGCTCAAAATATAGCAGAGAATGTCTCTGGGGCATCTTTTGGTGCATCTTTAGGGCGGAAAACCCTATGGGCCCTCTCTATCCCCAGATCATAGGCACTTTCTTTGCCAAAAAGATCTGTGTCAGAACCTCAGAGACATTTTTATATTCTACTCGTTCTGTAAGGCCTCTAACCGTTAAGTTATTACGCCTGGATCTATTCTCAAGGTCAATGTGCAAACGTAACTCGTACATTTATTTTTGTTGAGATTTTACCGTATGTTCAAGATGCGAGGCATGTTGAGTAATTTTCTCATTGGATTCTTCCAGCATATTGACTCTGGAGTATATTTGTTTAATATCAGATTTAATTTCGGCAAGTTCAGAGTTTATAGTATTTGTAAGTTCTTTAAACATGTCCTTCATATTCTCTGATGTGCGTAATGTTTTAATGTATCTTCTCAGGTCATCTTGGTCTTCTTGATCCTGGGAAAAGACTTCTTCACTGTCAGACCCTGAGCGGGAAGGAACTTGCTTTTGTTCTTTAAGGTCCCGCTTGCATGGTCAGCTTCTAATGGCACCGAGTTTAGAGGTTCGCTTGAAATCAGAAGATTTTTTTCGGTGTCTTAGTGGGTCTGTTTTCCTCTGTGTTTTCCTCCTTTTGGTTTCCCCATGATCTTGTAGTAACCACAGTGAGGAAACGCTGTTATGAAGTGGTGTTAGTTGCAAAAAAAAAAAAAAAAAAAGAGCTGGGATCTTCCTTGTTTCAACTGTATTATTGCCAGGCAGTTTGTGGGCCTGCAATTAATTCTGCTCAATAGTAGCTCTGTAGACAGCTCTGGGCTTTGTATTTAGGACGGGAGTCACAGGCTTTATCAGGCCACAATATCAGTTTCTCTCCCAGGGATGTTAGGTAGCAGTAACAGGTAGTCACGAACAGTCTATTGCCTCTCCCGATAGTCGAGGCACCTCTGGATCTATCCGATTATGTATTCTGGAGGGAGGGGCGTTGATGTGGCCAGGAATCTAGACCGCGGCTTTGCGGCCCAGTCGGACCGCAATCTCACTGTGTCTCTGTTTAAAAGGATCGCAGAGTCTTCTCTGGGTTATATAGGAAGCGGGAAGAGCGTTAAGGCCTTTAGGAGGTGTCGCTCGGATGTTTACCAGTGCTCGGGAGTAACTTTGCCCGAGGCTTAATGCAACTCACCAGGCCACGACTGATCTTTTCTCTGAGTCTTCCTAGCTTTGTTTAGAACTTTTCTGTGCTGGTCTCACCTGTCAGGTCTCCGCAAGGTCCTGTTCGTGCCTGCAGAGTACTCTTTGTGGAGATAGAAGTGCCACGGGTGCCGGAAATCCAAACCGGGGTCTGGTGGCCTGGCCTAGTACACGGCCACGATCTTTTACCAGCAAATAATTTTTCAGGAAGGTCTCCAGACGACCATAAAGGTCCCAAAATGTAGCCTGTATTCCCAGAAATACTTTGGTGTTATCGAGCAACACTTTTATGGATTCAAAGTAGTTAGAGGACACTGGATTGCTTCTCTATGTACAGGAGCTGCAGAGTTGGGCGTCCGCTCGCTTCAGTGGTTAGCTCCCCTAGAAATTCTTTCTTCTGGGTGGGAAGGAGGTCCGATTTTTCTAGGTTTAACATCCACCCTAGGGATTGAAGCGTGTTCCTGACTAACTGTAAGTCGCTGAGAAGGTTTTCCGGAGAATGAGCAGCTATCATGAAGTCGTCCAGATAGGGGATGAACAGGATCTCCTGCTGATGGATGTAGGCAGATATTTCCGCCATAACTTTCGTGAACACCCGAGGGGCAGATGAAAGGCCGAATGGAAGTACTTTGAATTGAAGATGAACAAGACGGCTGCCCAGATACATCGCAAACCTCAAGTACTTTAGAGTTTCTTTGTAGATGGGGATGTGATAATAGGCGTTGGCCAGGTCTAGGGTCACCAGCAGTCCTGATACAACAGATTGATTGTGGATTTTGTTGTTTCCATTTTGAATTTTTTGTAAGAAACATGTCTGTTTAGGTCTCTTTAGGAGCCATTTGTTTTTTTCACCAGGAAGACAGGTGAGTAGAAGCCTTCTCCTTCCTGACCCCGGGGCACTGTCGCCACTGCCTGTTTTAAGAGCAGGGATTGAATATGCTCTTTTAGAAGGGACTGATATTTTATGCAAAGTTTCCTGTTTATGTAGAATCTTTTTGGTGGAGGGGAAGCAAACTATTTTTTACCCCGAGGATATCGGGTCCAAAACCCACAGAGACTTTTTTTCCCTGGCTGGGAGAAACTTTTGGAGTTGTCCGTCCGCCCCCCTCCCCCCCCCCCGCGCTCCTGGCGTCATTGTCCAGGCTGTTTAGAAGACTTGTCTGAGTTGAAGAGAAACCCCCTTCCTCTGCCTCTGGAGGGTTGCCATGTACCTGAATTCTGGTATATCTTTCCTTTGGGAACGAAAGACCGGCGGTTATGGAAGAATCTGGCCTCTGATGGAAACCTTTTTTTCTTGGCTGAGGCTTTGTCTAGGATATCATCTAAGACCGAGCCAAAGAGTCTGTCTCCTTCGCATGGGATATTACACAGTTTTGTTCTTAGAGGTGTTATCGCCTGACCATGACCTTAGCCATATTGACCTCCTGTCTGAGTTAGCCAAGGCGGCCGATCTGGCTGATAGTTTTTACCAGATCAGCAGAGGCGTCTGACAAAGTTAGTAGCCTGCTTTAGGCCTGGAAGGGAGGCTAAAATGTCTTCGGTAGGAGTACCCGCAAGCAGATGCTCTTCTAACTGGGCTTGGCCACAGTGAAAGGGTCCTGGTAGTATAAGTGGCCACAATGCTGGGACGTAACATAGCGGTACAAGTGTCCTAAGATTTTTTAAGGCTTGACTTACATTTTTTTGTCCATAGGATCTCTTTAGAGTCCCACATCTTCAAAGGGAAGTAAGGACTTTTTTGAAATCCTGGCGAGCGGGGAATCGACCCGTGTGGGGTTTTATCCCAGTGGGCCAAGTCTGACTCGCTGAAGGGATACTTGTGTTTGAAAACCTTAGAGACTCCCGATCATTTCTCCAGGTCTTTCCATTCATTAGCAATTCATTTCTTAATATTTCCGTGTACAGGAAAAACACGTCTCTTTTTGTCTGCCAGTCCCCTAAACATGTGATCTTGGATAGATTGAGGCTCTTTGGTTTGCTCAACATTCATGATCGCTCTAATAGTCTTTAGTAATGAGTCAGTATCTTAAACTGAACATACGGGCCTCCCAGAATTATCATCAGATGAATCCAAATCTGAGGATACTTCGCCTTCATCCAAATCAAATTCATATTCTAGAGGAGTCTCTGAGGACTTTGAGGTGGAGGGAGCCTGTGGGAGGGAGGCTATCCTGGTCTCGATGGCTGAGGTAACTTCCTCTTTAATGATGGATTTTAGACTGTCCACTAGAGACTGTTTTTCCTCCGCCATTACTTTATCAACATTTTTGGCAAAGTGTCTTTTTGGAGTGGCCCACTAGCTGTTTTCTGCAGATGGCACACTTATTTTTAGTAGAGGATTCCCCAACCTTGGGTTTTCCCTAAGAATTTAAAGAAAAAATTCCTTTAGGAAGGATTCATAAAGGATTTTTTTCTAGTGAAAGGAACCTTCACCCAGGACAGGGCCCCCAGTGAATTACAAAATTACAAAGGGCAAAAGTGAGCAGAGAGATGCCCAAAAAAATACTTCTGAGGGCAGTTCAGTAGGTAGAGACCTGCTGGTCCCTTCTGGAGCTGTACGCTGCGACAGACGCCATTCTCTGCCCCTAGCCGGCATTTAAGTTTAACTTCCTAGTGACCGTCTCTTGCGAGACTTCGGCCCACAAGTTTCGCGCTGCCGGCATCCTCTTTCGCAGCCTGTAAATGGAAACCGCATCGCCCAGGGTTGCCTGCGAACTGCAGGGCTTATACCTAGATGTTGGAAGGGCCTCACTCTTGCCCCAGGATCCGACGTCCTGCTGCAGCCCTCCTGACACCCGGCCAGGGAGAAAAAGGTACTAGGCTGCGCAATCTTGGTAAAGAGCAGGAGAGAAACCCCGCTCCGTTCTACACTTCATCCCAGAGGGACAGGAAACAACTTGAGAAGGAACATGGGAGGGGGCTTTTAAAGGTTTGTTCTCCACGTTGTTTCCTGTCCCTGGGAGGCGGGGTAACCCTCCTGCTTAGTGCCGTTGGGGAGGCGCATGGAAAAACGTGCAAAATCCCCAGTGTATCAAATACTTATTTTCCCCACTGTATGTGAAGTTTTTATTTCTAAAGGGGTTGTCCCATTACAAAGACATCCCCTATCTAGGTCTTATTGGCAGGGTTCTGACTGCTAGGAGCCCCAGCCGATCGTAAAAAAAAAAAGTGCTGTGTTTCCTTGTTTGAATGCAGTAGCAGTCACTCATGTGCTGCTGCTCATTCATCTCTATGTAACTGGCAGATATGGCTGAGCACTGAAGTTGAAAGCAGTGTGACTGCCACTCAATTCATCTCTATGTAACTGGTAGCGATAGCCAAGCACTCAGGCATGGGATTCAGCCAGTTCTCCAGATCCGGTTCTTAAAATTACAACTAGATAGGTGAACTGTGTTACCAGCCGAGTCCCGATCCGGTGCTCTGGCAGCGCCAGGGCAGCTAGAGCTGTTCTCTTCTATTGCTTTGCGTGCCACTGATAGTTTAGCTCCTTAGTTGGGTGGTATGTGTGTGTAGTGTATATATGGTGTTATTTATGTATATGTAAACATGTGTCGTGACGCCATGTGTCCGCAGTTGAGTAGGTAACCAGTTAAAAATGTGAACCCCGCTCCTGCGAGCACTGAAGTTGAAAGGAGTGACAGCGTGTGTGACTACCGCTCCATTCATCTCTACGTAACCGGCAGAGATAGCCGAGCACTGAAGTTGAAAGGTTGTGTGTGTGTGTGTGTCACTGCCGCTCCATTCAAGAGGTGAAAAACAGGGTCTTTGTCAGGGGTGGACTGGGAACCTAAAGTGGCCCTGGAAAGAAATTCACGGCTATATCGATAGGTACTTGAGCGTCCCACAATCAAAAGAAATTCACTGCTAGTATGGGGTTAATGCTTAAAACAAAATAATAATTATTTATTGAAATATATTTTAAATTAGGTAGGAACAAAACACAAAAGAAAAAGTACCAATGTAAACGGCAAGAGAACTACATCACTCAACTGGGGAAGTAGGCGTGATGACCGCCCACACACATAAGTGTGACCCTGGTGAGGAGGTATGAGGAACCAAAAATAGCCCCCCACTAGTTCACCATGCGGGTCAATCACACGTGGAGCCCACCTAGCCAAATATGGCTCAGTGTAGCTCCCTTGACCCCAATAGTGGTCAATTAGTGGGTGGTTCCCCTAATTCCTAAAAGCTACAGCTGTGTGAGGATAGGCTGGGGTCAGCCATTGGTTGCTGGGTAAAGCCTATAGAAGCAACTATCTGATAAGTGAGAGGGATACCGGGCCCTGGAAAGAAACCTAAAAGTGGCCTCATGTTGTTGGCGGATCCAAATTAATGGAAGGCAGGGCAACAGAAGTAGGTAGGGTCAGCAATACTATAGTGCAAAATACTGTCCCATCGGAACCATATACCACAGTGCAGCACTATATATTGCCCCTAACACTTTTGCTCTGGTAGCCATCAGTAGATGCCATTTTCTGTCCTCCAATTGTCTCTAATTAAAATATGGAGCAGGGGCTTAGGAGGTAAAATGTGGACCACAGCAGTTGAATTCAGGAGGGCATGTGCAGTTGCTGGCTGGGTACACGAGTACCTGATGCTCACAGCAGTAATTACTGCTGCAGGCTTATTTTGTACACTGCCAGCAGAAGAGAGGAGGACTTCGGCAGCCCCTTGGGCATCAGTCCAACAGGAAATTTCCCTGTTAGATCTATGGCCAATCTGCCCTTGGCCTTTGTTCTTGTGATCAACAGGGACTCTAGTGGTCTACCCTGCTGATTAGATACTTACACTGGGCGTCCACCTCTTGGCTTTGCAATAGATGGACTTAATTTCGTATTCTTCCAGCTGTCATGGCACCAACACAATGCTGTTTGGCTGAAATACTGCTATAGACGAGCTGGATGATGCAGTTTCTATTTTATTGAGAAATCTTCTTCATGGCTGCTCTTGGATTTGCTTGGGAGTCAACCTAATAAGACCCTGAGCTATTAGGGAATGTAAGAACAGGTTGTAATTTGAAGCACTGAAATGTGGCAGGGGCATTACAGAGCCCGAAGGGCATGACAAGGTACTCGTAGTGCCCAAACCGTGAGCGGAATGCTGTCTTCCACTCATCCCCCTCCCTGACATGAATCAGCATGTAGGCCCCCTGGAGGTCGATCTTGGTGAAGAAACGGGCATCCTTGACTCTGTCCAGCAAGTCGGGAATGAGAGGGAGTGGGTACCGGTTCTTCTTGGTGATGTCGTTCAGGGCCCGGTAATCGACACAGGGCCGGAGACCCCCATCTTTTTTCCCCACAAAGAAGATGCCGGCCCCAACTGGAGAGGTCGAGGGACGGATGAACCCCTTTGCTAGGCTCTCCTCTATGTAGTCCTTCAGGGCCCTGGTCTCGGGTTCGGACAGATTGTACAAGCGCCCGTACGGCAGTGGGGCTCCAAGGAGCAGGTCAATGGGGCAATCATAGGGTCTGTGTGGCGGCAAGGCGCCTGCTCCTTTTTTTTTCAAAAACGTCTGCATAGTCCCGATATTTGTCGGGTAGTCTGTGTTCAACGGTGCCCAGAACTGTAGGAGGGCTTGGAGCTGGAGACGCGTGAACAGGAGAACCGGAGGGGGGCGTGAAGGTGATGGAGCCAGAGGTCCAGTTGATCGTGGGGTTGAGTCTCCGAAGCCAGGGGATGCCTAGAATGACTGGAAACAAGGGGGAAGGCACGATGTCCCACACAATCTTCTCGGAATGGTAAAGGCCGATGCGGAGGAACAAGGGATGGGATTCCATGGCGATAGGTCCCGTCTTTAGGGTGCTGCCATCCACCAGATGCAGCTGGGATGGGTTCTTCTTAGGGCGCAACGGGATGCCTAGTTGGGAAGCCAGATCCTTGTCCATAAAACAGCTGCTTGCGCCCGAATCAATAATGGCAGAGAGATCAATATTGTTGTTGCCCAGCTGCAGGGAAACGGGGATGGTGAGATGAGACGAGTTGTTATACATAGGTAGGTTAATGCATACCGTGGGTGTCTCCGGCCTACCTTCGGGAGGTTTGATGGGACAGTCCTTCAGGAAATGGCCCGGTTTTGTGCAGTATAAATACAGATGCAAGGTTCTTCTCCTGGTTCTCTCCACCGTGGACAGGGGACCCCGAACAGCCCCGATCTGCATCGGCTCCTCCTGGTTACCGTCTGCCAACACAGGAACCGGAAGCCATAAGGATTCCGACCGGCGCTCCGCTAGAGGCGGGGTCTGTTGTCGCTCCTGTCGTCTCTCCCGGAAGCGGCGATCCAGGTGGGTTACTGAGTCCATCAGGCCCCCCAAGGAGCCCGACACCCCAATGCGGGCGAGCTCATCCTTGAGCTGCTCGGACAAACCGATGCGGAACTGGTCAATCAAGGCCACCTCGTTCAAGCCCGTATCCGGGGCTACCTCACGGAATTCCATGATGTAATCCTCCACTGGACTTCTGCCCTGGCGGAGGGTGCGCATGGTACCCCTGGCGGTTGAAGAACGCAGGGGGTCATCATAAAGTCTTTGCATAGCTGCGGCAAAGGACTTCAAAGATGCCAGCACCGGGTCATCGGCAAGTAGGAGTTGGTGCGCCCAGGTCTGGGGAGGCCCTGAGAGCAAGGAAATTGCTGTGCGCACCTTGACGAAGTCCGTGGCATGTGTACGCGGCTTCAGGGAAACAACAGCTCGCAGGAGATGATGAAGGAGCGGTACTTCCTCCGATCTCCTGAAAACCGCTCAGGGAGGCTGACTGACGGCTCGCTAGAGACCACTTCCAGGGTGCGCGCCGGAGTAGGGGGAGGCGAGGGTGGTAGCGTGGTGCGCTCTGCGATGCGTTGCTCCTGTGTGGCAACCCTCTGCAGCAGGTGCTCATGACTGGCTTGCATCTCCTGGAAGGCCTGCATCATGAGGTTAAGTTGCTGGGTCATGGCCGTCATGGGATCCACTGCTTTTGCGGGTTCCATGGTGAAGGCTGAGTTATTCTGTCAAACCTCCTAGGGAGCCAGTAGTGGGATGAGGAACCCACTGGCAGTAAGCAGCTCAACGCAGTACAAGTTTAGGGATAATCCAAGAGGGGTAGTAAATGTCCAATCCGGGTCGAGGCAGGCAGCGAAGGTTCAAGGCGGAAGACAGTTCAGGGGTCAGTAGCCGGGAAGGATACAAAGAATCAACAGGCAATAGGAGGATCTGCAGGGAGGCTAGGTGTTCACCATAAGGTGGAATAACTAAGCAATGAGCCAGAGCTCAGGCCAGGTCTTTATAGCCAGGGGAGGTAGGAACCACCCTCCCCAGGAACCAATGGCAGGCGAGGAAGGTGGAAGGTGTGTACTGGGAACCTCCCCCAGGAAGGCTCACACCTGACAGCCAGATAATGCAGGAATGCTATGCACCTGGGAATGCGCACGCGTACTGCGCACACGCCGCACACCCGCACCTCGGGCGCCAGGTGTTTTACCGAGCTGAAGGGGAACCTGTGCCCTGCGCCATGCCCGTGGTCCCCGAGTAGGGGTAACACCCCCTGCTTCCTGACAAGAAGTGAGGTCACAAATGACACGCTTTATGTACTTCGACAAAACAGACACGGAGCTAAATAAGGATAAAAGAACTAAATGGTTTTTCAAGAAATGGAGGACCTTTATTACGAACAGTATTACTCGTGATGAGATAAAAAACATAATGCAATCGTTCAGGTACACAGAATGGTACAGTTTAGAAGCGCTTAAGGGTACGCTGGGGAACTTGTCTCTGGAGGCTTAGCTGCATAGGGTAGAAGGAACATATTAGACGTTTGAATCGTACTATGTAATGGTGATTATTGATATGGTGACTCGGTTGAGGGGGGGGGGGGTCTTGGGGAAATGTTTATCGTCTTATAATGAAAAATGAGGACTTGTAACACCAACTGTAACAAACTTGTACTCAAATGCTTGTACTTTTCTTATTGGTGGTACTAATAAAACAATAAATAAATAAAAAAATGCTAATGCTAACGATTTTTCTGAAAACAGAAACCCTTTAAGCTATAAAAGTAGTACAAAGTATTTACGGTACATACAACTATTTGATTTACGGCTACTGAGGAGGGAGCCAGGAGCTCCGAAACGTGTATGGCCTATATCCTAGCATGGCAGGCATATATATATTTTTTATTTTTGTATTTGTGCTAGAAACTAGAAAGAAAAAATAAATAAATGGTTATAGAACCAAAGCCGCAAATAAAAAATTGCGGACCCATTGCAGGTGTAGTCCGCTGCATCATCTTTGCATCTTTAGGGAGGCTGCACGCATTGTTAGTGATACGTACTGATGGTGGAGTGGAGAGCCAGAACGGTATAACCTGCAGGTGAAACTCGAAAAATTTGAATATCTTGCAAAACTCCATTTATTTCAGTACTGCAAATTAAAAGGAATTGCATTAATGCAGCTTAAAATTAGAATTTTGTGAAAAGGTTCTATATTCTAGGCTCAAAGTGTCACACTGTAGTCAGCTCATTAAGCCATACCCCCTGAGCAAGGGGAACCTCAAATTGTCACTTTGGTGTTTCATAAACTGTAAGCCATAATCATCCAAATTATAAGAAATAAAGGCTTGAAATATCTCACTTTCCATGTAATGAGTCTCTCTCATATGTTAGTTTCACCTTTTAAGTTGCATTACTTAAATAAAGGAACTTTGCATGATATTCAAATTTTTTGAGTAGCTGTGAGCGACAGCCACAACTTTCAAATGGAGGACACATGGTATGGACAAAGGAAGAAATAGTGATTTCACAGCAGACTTCATCAATCACTAAAGCACGGTGTTCCTATTTCTGTGATCGAGCATGGTTAGAGTGGTGTTTTTTAAACCACGTATATAATCCACATATTCTATATTAACAGCGCAAGATTAAACTACCCGACATTGTATAGAGCATAAATACCGCATCTTGAGAAAACAACAATTTTAACAAATACCGCACTTTGGGAATATATCAATATCATATGCACGATACAGATAGATTAAGGCTGACATGTCAGCCTGCATTTGTGGGAGGGGCGCAGGCACACATAAAACAGCGGCACGCCCTCATCGTAATTGTGTGCGTTTCCGGTGCTATTTCCCGCCACTAACATCACACCCCTTGCAGCAGGCTTACCGTTTTTAAATCATCATCTGTTACCCGTTACGCTTCGGGTTTACGTTTTTAGCATACCATGTCTGTTGCCCGTTAAGTTTCAGGCTTACGTTTTAAAATTGTCATCTGTTGCCCGTTACGCTTCGGCTTTACGTTTATAACATTCCATGTCTATTGCCTATTACGTTCGGGCTTTAATTTGTCATTTACCATATCTGGTGCCTGTTACGCTTCAGGCTCACGTTCTCCGCTGTTGCCCGTCACGCTCAAGGTTTCACGTTTTATTATTTTTCATCTCTGTTGCCCGTTATGTGGCAGGTTCACGTTGTTAATTACCATTTCTGTCGCCTATCATGTTTTCAGACTCAAATCCATATTCTCTTTCTCCGGTACGATTTCAGGTTTGATGTTCATTTTCTTCCGTTTTCCAACTCCCTGTCTGGGGCCACGTCTTTGTAGCTTCCTTACGTAATTTCACACTCTAGTCTGGACAGGTCCTCCACAGTAGCGCCCGTTTTAGATCACCAGACACTCGCCCGCTCACAAGTTTCTCCTTCAACCACCATGCACGGTTAGGGTGTCCCTTTCGAAATACAGGTCCTCCAGCCCAGCTATTAATTTTCTATTTGTCACCTCGCAGCTGCAGTATGTTACATACTTCAAACATCGAGGAAGCCCTATCGATTCCTGAAACACCCGCATCTGAGCGGCCTAGCTCCATCTCTCAGGAGTTGGTACAATTCCTAAGTTAATTGCGTAACTCAATAGGAGAGGGAGCCAACACCCTGCTTCCGCCCAAAAAGCAGAATTATATAGACTGTTGATGGCTGAACCAGCAGCTCCGGACTTGGAGCAAGTCTCTATGTCCACTCTTCAACTATCTCTGACACAGCTGCATTCTGTGATGAATAACATTGCCTCCTCAGTTTTGGACGCGCAGTCCAGACTCCTGGCTGTCGAGTCCTACCAGGGGCGGGCATCTTCACCATTGCCTGTAGCCTCCACTTCAGGGCCCGTTCCCCCAGGTAGGGTCCTAAGCGCGCCTGAAGTAGCTCCCTTGCATTTCATCCCCAGCAACATCAAAAAAGATATATTAGAGGTAGAGGGTAAAGACCTCAATCTAGCGTCCATTCTGATAGCTACTCACGACACGATAGATAGCAAAACAATCGCTTGCGGCGACGTGTCCATCGTCCTAAAGGCCAGGGATCCCCGCCTAAACAAGAAGCTGTCCATTACGGAGTTCGTCCTCACGTTCAGTTTATTCAGGGATGTCATTTGCTCTGTCCATCCTGAGAGGCGGGAGGAGTTAGATACTTACCTTTACAGAGTCACAGACTTGGGCCATAAGTACGGCGGTCAAGCGTTCTATGATTACCATCGCTCTTTCTCCGCCAAAGCTGCTGCCACACTGGTCCAACACTTCGCAAACTGGGCGGCCATGGAGATGGAGCTTTTTTGCTGGCACTTCGCAGGGCTCAAGGCCCCGGCATGTGCCTCTTGCCAATCTATTGCCCACTCTGCGGATTGGTGCCCCAATGTAGGACCCTCATCGTCCCAGGGCAGATCCCTTCCGGGTCTCTACAACGGTCTGGCCCAACCACGTATAGGCTGGGGCGGCCCATAGTTTTCCTGGGTAACAGCCAGGTGTGTAACAATTTTAACCAGAACGCCTGTTACTATAATAAATGTAGGGCACTTCATGTATGTGCCGTATGTTTCAGAGCTCACCCCCAAATGGCTTGTCCTCCAAAGGTCCTCCAGGCCATCCTGACTAACCGGGGTCAACGTGGATTTACTAGCATCCCTTCTGCAGAACCATCACAACCCGCAGTTTGTTCAATTTCTGGTCTCCGGGTTCGCTACAGGCTTTCACACAGGTCTGATAGCTCTTCCACACAGTCCACCTGGAAGGGTCCCAACCTCAGGTCAGCAACCAGGGATCCTGAGCCGGTGGGGACTCTCTTAAAGTCAGAATTAGAGAAGAGGTTCCTCATCGGTCCTTTTTCCATTGTTCCGTTTGACCTCTGGAGAATCAACCCCATAGGCATTGTGTCAAAACAATTCACTAATAAAAAAACGTTTGATTTATGACCTGTCTGCACCTCATGGCTCCAGCATACCTAGCTTAAAATCCTTAGTTCCCTCTGAAAACACCCTGAACGCATCCAGAGCCAATCCATCACGCTCGTGTGAAAGTGAAAAACTGTTGCATCCATTTTCTGGCAGTGTGTCATTTTTTCATCAGTTTTTTCATGTCCTTTAAAAAACGTACATGAAAAATTGATGAATTTGATTGGCAGTTATTTATAGACCCAAGTTATTTATAGACCACAGGATGGTAGGCCCCCAGCTAAAATAATGTCCCCCATAGTATGTTTGTTTTTAAAATTTATATATTTTTTTTTTAGGGCCCCCAGCTTTATAAAGTCCCCCATGGTTTATATAATGCCCCCATAGAGTCCCACAAATAAAAAAAATAAAAAATAAAAAAAATAAAAAAATCACCTTGTCCACTTGCTCACGCTGCAGCAGTCTCTTCACAGAATGGGACCTGCTGAAGGTGCATGATAACGTCACCACGCAGATCACAGGTCCTGCTCAATGAAGAGAGAAGAGACTGCCGCTCCGCGAGCAAGTGGATGAGGGTTTTTTTAACCCCTAAATGTCCTGTGTACCAGTTTTTAACGGCCGTTAGACGGGTGCACTCCTGTCAATCATCTGTTAGAAACGGGGTCAGTCTGGCCGTGAAACGGCCACAAATAGGATATGTCCTATTTTTGGACAGACGCGCTTCACTGGCCGTTAACAAAAAACGGCCATAATATCCAGTTAGATGTCTTACTTCTAATATGTTGGCGGTATTAACTATTTGGAGGAAAACAGTACAGGTGAACAAGAATAGGGAAGACAGAGAGGAGTTGTCTCTGGTGACGCCGTTGTGGCCTAATCAGGGACTACAGGAATTGTATAAGCTGCAGGAGTTTGAGTTCTGACCGCGACATGGGGTGAAGTACGCTGCCCAACTATACGTAGAGGGAAACTTCAAGACATTTAGAGACTTGAGGGAAGAATTTCAGATCCCCAAATCTAGTTTGTTTAGATACTTCCAACTTAGACATGCATGTACTAAACAATTTGGTAAGGATCCCATTAAGTTAGAATATAATTCCATTGAAAAGGTTGCTAGGTTGAGAGAGTTGTGTAAACCTGTATCTTCCTTCTATGTGGAACTGATGTTGCAGGCCTCATCCCCCTTATCTAAATCTTTGGCTAGGTGGAAGGTGGATATTCCACAATTGGAAGATAAGCACGAGAAAGAACTAATGCACACTTGGAGGCACTCGGTAATCAGTGCAAGGGACCAATTAATACAGGCTAAATGGCTGCATCGCACATACCCGACTCCAGGACGGCTACATTGTATGCGTAAATTGGATACTCCTCAATGCTCTAGATGTGGCGCAGAAAGGGGAACCTTGATTCATATGATATGGAGTTGTCCAGTGATAGCACAGTCTTGGTCAGGAATTCACATATTTCTTAATGAGAAATTAGGGTTACCAGCAGTATGCTCCCCAGAAAATAGCTTATTGGGACTAGTGAATGATCTGATCCAAACTAAGCATGCTAGGATGCTGTATAGACACTTGATGTTCTACACCAGGAAGGTCATTTTATTGAACTGGAAACCTCCGTTGGTACAAAAGTGGATGCAAATGATAGATGCGGTTTTGCCGATGTATAAACTAACGTTTATGGCAAGAGGCAACGCAGAGAAATTTGAGAAAATTTGGGGACTCTGGCTACAAGCGAGGCGAGCGCCTGAAATAGCATGAGTAAAAATATTACCTACAGGTAAGGGGAAATGTGGTGAGCAGTGGGCTTATTATTATTAATATGAAAAGAAGAATGCAGTCTTATGTTAGAAGGACGAGTCTCCTCCGTACTCTTACATAGGTGGTGATGCATATGAGTGGTTCGGCCGACAAATCTTTCCTTCCCTAGGGGGGGGAAGCTGCAGCGCTGTGGTGGGTGTGATTGTGAGTGTGAAAGTGCTTTGGATGCGAAACAATACAATGTGGGGTGATGTACTCTGATATTTTTCACTGTCATGGAGTCTCCTGTAACACTTTAATAATGTACTGTCTATGAAACTCCGATGGCACTAGTCTTGAGACCTGCAAGTCTGATGTATGTTGTTTACTCTTATTTTCCATCTGGAAAATGAAAAATAAAGCCTATAAAAAAAAACAACCCACAAATGACCATGTGAATAGCCCCATAGACTTTCACTGGTGCTAAAAACGGCCATGTGACGGACGTTACTTAGGCGGACATTTTTCGTGTGCATGTAGCCTTAGGGTTTTTATTTCACACTTAGGCCCCTTGCAGACGAGCGTTCCTCCCGCAGCGAGTCCGCATCTCAGCACCCGGCCTGACCTCCCAGCACTGACGGGATTCACATAGCATTATATCGATTTATGATGCTATGTAACCCTTACAGTTCTGGAATGTATTGGATAACACTGGCAGGATTATGCCAGTGTTATCCAATACATTCCAGAACTATAAGGGGTACATAGCATCATAAATCAATATAATGCTATGTGAACCCCGGCCATACCGGGAGGTCACGCCAGGAGCTGCATTGCGGACTCACTGCGGGAGGAACGCTCATCTGCAAGATATTCCAACAAAAGCCTAGCCTTAATCCTGCTCAGCTGAGCAAGTACCTAATACAAAAAGACAGTCCCTGACTATACGTGGGACCAGCTGCCCGGCCCACAGGTACAAATGGTAAGTATTGGGTGCCACATGCAATACCTTCTGTAGTCCAGCTTCTCCAGGTATGGCCACACTGCTCAGCTCTACACTGAGCTTTAAATTAGGCCCTAGCGAACCATGTGACCCGCAGCTGTTGGCTATGGAAGCCTAGGACCGAAGCCCGGATGGAGTGAGCGTCCCACTGCCAACCTCACTCACTCCAGTAAAAGCAGGTCCCAGTACATACTTTCCAATCTGTCTATGTTAGCTATGGCTAACATAGCCTGTTTTGTCTATCAACCCTGCTTATCCTGTGTCTAAGGCCTCATGCACATAAACGTATTTTCATTCCGTATCAGTTCAGGTTTTTTTGCGGACCGTATAAGGAAACCATTCATTTCAATGGGTCCTAAAAAAAAATTGAAGGTACTCCGTGTGCATTCCGTTTCCGTATGTCCGTATTCTCGTTCCACAAAAAAATAGAACATGTCCGATTATTGTCCGCATTACGGACAAGGATAGGACTGTTCTATTAAGGGACAGCTGTTCCGTTCCACAAAATATGTAATGCACACGGACGTCATCCATATTTTTGGAGTTTAGCTTTCAGTTCCCAGAGACACACCCAAGGCTTGCCAGCCACTATTTAATAATTTCAAAGGCAGATATCGGTTCTACCAAACCATGCCCTTCTCACAACAGATAGATATATATATATATATATATATATATATAATCTTACATATGAACATGGGACCAGCACAGATGCCTTCAGCTGCCAAGTGCACATGTAACTGGCCTGCCGGTTTCATAGGTACATCTAATGACAGTAAATGCTTTTAAAAACAGCCTGCCAGACGCTGCCGGAATGCCTTCCGGTGCTATTGATTATTATAGGGTCCGACGCAACCTGGCAAATATGCCAAAAATCGGTTGGACAAATACCAATGCAGCGGTTTTTGTCTATCCGATTCCCAGTATTCTATGCTAGAATAGCCTGCCGGTGTGAAACAAAAAACACAGCATTCACCAGTTTAATCCCCCACTGCTCCTACTGGTCCCCACCAGTCTGTATATACTTCTCAGCAGCTGACTATGCACATTCTTACTTCATGACCGCTGCAGCCAATTATTGGCCTCAGCATTCCCGTCTGGATGTCAGACACTAGATTTTTTTGTAGTGACATTTTTCAGCAATGAGTTTTTGTTTTTATTAATTCCATGTCATTTTTTGAAAACCACTGCATGCTCTGAGTGCGGCTTTTCTGTGCAGTAGACATCCATAGTTTTTTCGCCCCTCTTAAAAAAGTTCAAAAGTCAATCAATGCATAGCTTGCAAAAAATAAATAAATACTAAAACACACTAAGGCAGACTGTAGATTGCCTAAACTCAAGATAGTCACTAAACCAGCACTAGGGGTAGACACTTTTGTCTAACTCCATGCCAACTATAGGTTGGCTTAATGTGAGCTAGAAGCCTTTCTCAGACTAGGCTCATAAACTTTCTCTGAATTTAGATGCACCAAATAGCGCCACAATTACCCCAAAATGTAGGTGCACTCATATTAGTAGGCGCTGGCCCCCTAGGGGAGGTGTGGTGGAAGCAGTTGGAGAGGATGGGAGTGAAGGCTGAGGCAGATGAGGGTGGTAATAGTCTTCGCAGTAGCTATTTCCAACTCTTCCCTAGGCTGTGGTTGGAGGGGCGCAACCCTTCTTCTCTTTAGGCCGAATGCACACGGCCGTGAGCCGTCATTGTATTACTGTAGTGCAGTGGCGGCATAAAGTGCACGGCGTCATAGCAACCAATGACGCTGTGCGCTCCTGCTCTGAGCAGGATGCCAGGCCAGAATACCACGGACCGCTCACGGCCGTGTGCATTTGGCCTTAGGGCACACTCGATGGAGGGGGGGGGGGGGGGGGTCTGAGCAGGAACAGCCTGTCTCCTAGCAACCAACAAAGACTTCCAGAATAACTAATTACCACCTATATATAACCTTTTAGGATTCATAGTGCATAGATCATCATCACGTTAAACATTTGAAGTGGAGAACCTGAGTATAAGGGTACAGATACATGGCGACATTGGTCATGGCCAGGATCACAGAGGCATCAGTGGTGAACCCATAGAAATGGATGGGATTGCAGTGCGAGTCGCATGTGTACCGCGATTGCGACCCCTGTATTGCAAAAAAAATCCAATTTTCCTGCGATTCAGGGGTCGCGGCACATGTGCAACCCCATTTATTTCTATGGGATCACCACCACACTACCATGCCCCTGCGATCCTGGCCGCGACCTGTACTCTAAACCTCTTTAGTAGTCAACCATTGGTCACTGCACTTAGACAATCAATATTTGCTGTCCCAATCTCAATTCCCTGTCAGTGGGTTTTTGGAGTGTGAGCGAAACCAGGGGGAAACATACAAGCTCCATATAGATGTGACTCTTGATCAGATTCAAGCCCAGGACTGCAGCGCTACCACCGAGACACCATGTTGAACCTATTTATAAAAAGATGACAATAAAATGCCATAAAAGACATTTGTGGAAAAAACACGGACATTTTACTAAAAAAAAAAAAAAGCTAAGCGAAACCAAATTTATGTGTGAAGGAAACCATAAACTGGCCAGTAGTGTTTTTTCAGAGCTGAACCTGGACATACCCATAATTTCACCCAGACAGCCCCCCTGATGTTCGCATCGGAGCATCTCATGTTGACCGGTTTGTCACTGGAACTCCTGAAAATGCCTTTGCCCTGCTCGATTTAGCGCAGGGCAAAGGAGAGCATCGGAGCATGAACTGGGTGAAAATGCAGGTATGTCTGGGTTCTCCCTTTTAAGAGAAGAAAAAAATGACACCTTGGACCATGCTCAGACACATTATAAATAGAGATCACTCCAGCTGTTTGAAAACTACAACTCCCAGAATCCTCCTTGCTATGGGCGTTACAAAGAGCTGAGTGAGTGTGCATACTGGGAGTTGTAGTTTCACAGCAGCAGAAGTGCAGAAGGTTGCTGATTTCTGATATAGAGCCTATGACCTGAGGGGAACTAGTATATGGGACATTGGCCTGGGTGACATTCCTTCTACAAAAAAAATTACTTTTTACGACAAAAAGGTGCAGGTTCTGCTACAAAACACCCTCCTCTCCCTCACTGACTGATGTCCCACTGTGGGCTGAAACCGCAGTCTTCTCCCCTTCCGCCATTAGGTGTAAGCCCCTCCCCTTTGAGCCCGATCATGTGACCTCCGATACCATGTGACTTGTAATCTACTCTAGATCCTACCCACAACCCCGTGCTGTCCGAGTCCTTCTTCCCTAATCCCCGTGTTTCCTGTGAGGCAGATGTCGAGGCTCTTTATTCGCGACCCGCGTCCAGTGAGAGGTAGGAATGGGGTCTATGATGATATTAATATACGGAGACGTATCCGTCTTCTCTCCGATCCCGGGGGGGGGCTTTATTATTATGCCGGTCTGGGGTGTAATAATTCGCTCTAACTGCAGAGGTTTTAAGCTGTAATACTAAAACCTACCATTATTCTTTTTAGTGTAGTTGCAGATGTTTCACCTCTAGGAATGTCTAGAAGTCATTGCCATGACAGTGATCCTGCCCTGCCTGTCTAATAGCTTCATGTATTCCCATGTAATAACTATTCTTACGGCTCTATGTTGTGCCATTCCCCCCCCCCCCCTGTACCCTTACTGCAGACTGCTAGCAATTCACTCATAACTTCTAGCCCCCCCCTACCCTTACTGCAGACTGCTAGCAATTCACTCATAACTTCTAGCCCCCCCCCTACCCTTACTGCAGACTGCTAGCAATTCACTCATAACTTCTAGCCCCCCCTACCCTTACTGCAGACTGCTAGCAATTCACTCATAACTTCTAGCCCCCCCTACCCTTACTGCAGACTGCTAGCAATTCACTCATAACTTCTAGCCCCCCCCTACCCTTACTGCAGACTGCTAGCAATTCACTCATAACTTCTAGCCCCCCCCCCCCCCCCCCCTACCCTTACTGCAGACTGCTAGCAATTCACTCATAACTTCTAGTAGGAATAACAGAGGAATGGCACAGCATAGGGTCCGTGGAAAGGGTGGGATGCACACAGCCGTTATCTGTGTTTTGCTGACTGCGAAAACGGTTCCGGTTAATACATTTAAACAAAATCGGGGCTGTGGTAGCCATTTTGCCCTTTTTTTTTGTTGGCCCAGAAATCATTTTCATAGGCTTGTGGGAAACACCTCAAAGAACGTGATGAGATTGCGGATTTGGTCTGGATTTAGGCAGTACGTTCATGTGACTGGGGTATTCTATGCCCTGTTCACATGCTTCATGCATTCATTTGGCGCAGAATAATGAATCATGCTCCTTATTCATGTGGACCGTGCACTGTGAAGCCATGGATAAGCTGTGTGGAAGCAGAATCTGACATTTTACCACAGTTTTGCAATTTGGCGGCTGGTGCACAGCTTGTGAAAATGAAGCTTGCTGAAAAGCGTTTTGCCTGTAACAAACCCTGCAAGGTTTTTGCATGTGTAAGTATACATATTAATTGATTACTTGTGGCATTAATATACATTATGTAATATTCTTGGTATTACTTTGTACAACCTGCTCGTCTATCACTGGCGCTCCCATTGAGATAAATGAGGCGCCAGCATGCATTTCTGACCAACCACCACATCCATTTCCATGGGGTGATCCTTTAACATATATTCTGTTCTCTATTTATAGTGGGACCTTGTGCTCAAGCTTTCCTGTAAAGACAATATTTTCTCATTGCATACTTCATGATGGACCAAGACAAGAGACTAGTGGCTGAGAGGATATTAAATATCACCCTGGAGATCATCTACCTGCTGACTGGAGAGGTGAGGGATTTGAGCACAGGATTGATAAAACGTACGCCATGACTCAAGCGTTGAATGTGGGAACTCCCTCTTATCGCAATCTGCTTGGAGATGTCCTGGATTCTAGGCTTGGTGTCATGTGACATCACTGTTTTCTCTATTTAATGAACGAGATGGATATTGACAATAATGCATGGCTTCACTTATGTCATAAGATAGGGATATGATCAGAGGATTTGGGGACATGAGACCATTGTTTATATCACTTAATAAAGGATATGAGCTTGAGAGCCTTAAAGGGAGTCTGTCACCTCCATATGGCCATATACAGTGCTTACATTGTCCTATAGCACACCTATACATGAATGTAATGGTACCTGTCTTTTTCTGTACACTTGCAGAAGCTGGAAAAACGAACTTTGATTTATATGCAAATGAGCACTCGCAAGTGCCCGGGGCGGCGTTCACTCAGTTGGAACCTAGGCTGCTCTGCCTTTTTCATTGCTTCCCCACCTCTGCCCGACCTCCTATTCCGGCCAAGATCCTGCTTCTGTGCACTGCCTCACCATTGTTGACACGGCATCACTTTAACTACTGCGCATACGCCAGAGAACAGTGCGAAACCAGCCGCAATGTGGCATGCGCAGTAGTTAAAGCGATGCCATGCCCACAATGGGCAACGCGGTGCGCATGCTCCGGCCTGACGAGGCAGTGCACAGGCGCTGGATCTCGGATGGACCGAAGGATGACACAAGGGAATAGGAGGGAGGGGAAACAATGAAAAAAGGCAGAGCAGCCTGGGCTCCAACACAGTGAAAGCCGCCCCTGGGCACTTGCGAGTGCTTATTTGCATATGGATTAAACTTCTGTTTTTCCAGCTTCTTCAAGTCTAAAGAAAATAACAAAGGTACCGTTACAATCCTGTATAGGTGTGCTACAGAGCCATGTAAGCACTGTATATGGCCATATGGAGGGGACAGACTCCCTTTAACCACTTCAGCCCCGCTAGGTGAAACCCCTCTCATGACCAGAGCACTTTTTACACTTCGGCACTACACTCCTTTCACCGTTTATCGCTCGGTCATGCAACTTACCACCCAAATGAATTTTACCTCCTTTTCTTCTCACTAATGGAGCTTTCATTTGGTGGTATTTCATTGCTGCTGACATTTTTACTTTTTTTGTTATTAATCAAAATGTAACGATTTTTTTTGCAAAAAAATGACATTTTTCACTTTCAGCTGTAAAATTTTGCAAAAAAAACGACATCCATATATAAATTTTTCGCCAAATTTATTGTTCTACATGTCTTTGATAAAAAAAAAATGTTTGGGCAAAAAAAAAAATGGTTTGGGTAAAAGTTATAGCATTTACAAACTATGGTACAAAAATGTGAATTTCCGCTTTTTGAAGCAGCTCTGACTTTCTGAGCACCTGTCATGATTCCTGAGGTTCTACAATGCCCAAACAGTAGAAAACCCCCACAAATGACCCCATTTCGGAAAGTAGACACCCTAAGGTATTCGCTGATGGGCATAGTGAGTTCATAGATCTTTTTATTTTTTGTCACAAGTTAGCGGAAAATGATGATTTTTATTTTTTTTTTTTTTTTCTTACAAAGTCTCATATTCCACTAACTTGCGACAAAAAATAAAAAATTCTAGGAACTCACGATGCCCCTCACAGAATACCTTGGGGTGTCTTCTTTCCAAAATGGGGTCACTTGTGGGGTAGTTATACTGCCCTGGCAATTTAGGGGCCCAAATGCGTGAGAAGAACTTTGCAATCAAAATGTGTAAAAAATGACCGGTGAAATCCAAAAGGTGCACTTTGGAATATGTGCCCCTTTGCCCACCTTGGCAGCAAAAAAAGTGTGACACATCTGGTATCGCCGTACTCAGGAGAAGTTGGGGAATGTGTTTTGGGGTGTCATTTTACATATACCCATGCTGGGTGAGAAAAATATCTTGGTCAAATGCCAACTTTGTATAAAAAAAATGGGAAAAGTTATCTTTTGCCAAGATATTTCTCTCATCCAGCATGGGTATATGTAAAATGACACACCAAAACACATTCCCCAACTTCTCCTGAGTACGGCGATACCAGATGTGTCACACTTTTTTGCTGCCAAGGTGGGCAAAGGGGCACATATTCCAAAGTGCACCTTTCAGATTTTGCAGGCCATTTTTTACACATTTTGATTGCAAGGTACTTCTCACACATTTGGGCCCCTAAATTGCCAGGGCAGTATAACTACGCCACAAGTGACCCCATTTTGGAAAGAAGACACCCCAAGGTATTCCGTGAGGGGCATGGCGAGTTCCTAGAATTTTTTATTTTTTGTCGCAAGTTAGTGGAATATGAGACTTTGTAAGAAAAAATTAAAAAAATAAAGTCTCACTTTCCGCTAACTTAGGACAAAAATTTCAATCTTTCATGGACTCAATATGCCCCTCACGGAATACCTTGGGGTGTCTTCTTTCCGAAATGGGGTCACATGTGGGGTATTTATACTGCCCTGACTTTTTAGGGGCCCTAAAGCGTCAGAAGAAGTCTGGAATATAAATGTCTAAAAATGTTTACGCATTTGGATTCCGTGAGGGGTATGGTGCGTCCATGTGAGATTTTATTTTTTGACACAAGTTAGTAGAATATGAGACTTTGTAAGAAAAAACAAAAACAAACAAAAAATTTCCGCTAACTTGTGCCAAAAAAAGTCTGAATGGAGCCTTACCAGGGGGGGGGGGGGGGTGATCAATGACAGGGGGGTGATCACCCATATAGACTCCCTGATCACCCCCCTGTCATTGATCACCCCCCTGTAAGGCTCCATTCAGACATCCGCATGATTTTTTTACGGATACATGGATCGGATCCACAAAACACATGCGGACGTCTGAATGGAGCCTTACAGGGGGGTTATCAATGACAGGGGGTGATCAGGGTGATCACCCCCCTGTCAATGATCACTCCCCCTGTAAGGCTCCATTCAGACATCCGCATGATTTTTTACGGATCCATGGATACATGGATCGGATCCACAAAACACATGCGGACGTCTGAATGGAGCCTTACAGGGGGGTTATCAATGACAGGGGGTGATCAGGGTGATCACCCCCCCTGTCACTGATCACCCCCCCTGTAAGGCTCCATTCAGACATCCGCATGATTTTTACGGATCCATGGATAGGATCCACAAAACACATGCGGACGTCTGAATGGAGCCTTACAGGGGGGTGATCAATGACAGGGGGGGTGATCAGGGAGTGTATATGGGTGATCACCCGCCTGTCATTGATCACCCCCTGTAAGGCTCCATTCAGACGTCCGCATGTGTTTTGCGGATCCGATCCATGGATCTGTAAAAATCATGCGGACGTCTGAATGGAGCCTTACAGGGGGGTGATCAATGACAGGGGGGTGATCAATGACAGGGGGGTGATCAATGACAGGGGGTGATCAGGGAGTGTATATGGGTGATCACCCGCCTGTCATTGATCACCCCCCTGTAAGGCTCCATTCAGACGTCCGTATGCTTTTTGCGGATCCGATCCATGTATCCGTGGATCCGTAAAAATCATACGGACGTCTGAACGGAGCCTGACAGGGGGGTGATCAATGACAGGGGGGTGATCAATGACAGGGGGGTGATCAATGACAGGGGGGTGATCAATGACAGGGGGGTGATCAGGGAGTTTATATGGGGTGATCATGGGTGATCAGGGGTTTATAAGGGGTTAATAAGTGACGGGGGGGGGGGTGTAGTGTAGTGTGGTGTTTGGTGCGACTGTACTGAGCTACCTGAGTCCTCTGGTGGTCGATCCTAACAAAAGGGACCACCAGAGGACCAGGTAGGAGGTATATTAGACGCTGTTATGAAAACAGCGTCTAATATACCTGTTAGGGGTTAAAAAATTCGGATCTCCAGCCTGCCAGCGAGCGATCGCCGCTGGCAGGCTGGAGATCCACTCGCTTACCTTCCGTTCCTGTGAGCGCCCGCGCCTGTGTGCGCGCGTTCACAGGAAATCTCGGCTCTCGCGGGAGGACGCGTATATGCGTCCACCCAGAAGAGCAGGACCGCCGGCAGGACGCAATCCTGCGTACGGCGGTCCTGAGGAGGTTAAAGGGGTTTTCTGAGATTTTTATACTGATGACCTATCCTTAGGATAGGTCATCCATATCTGATCAGTAGGGGTCCGACACCCGGGACCCCTGCCAATCAGCTGTTTAAGCGGAACAGCCTTCTCTCTGCTTTCCCTAGGCCATGTGACAACAAGTTCATGGCCTAGGAATAGTTAGGCCCCATTCAAGTGAATGGGGCTGAGCGCGATACCAATCACGGCCGCTATTCAATGTATGGAACTGTGGTTGATAAGCTGATTGGCGGGGGGCTGACACCAATCAGATACTGATGTCGTATCCTGAGGATAGGTCATCAGTAAAAAAAATATCTCTGAAAAGCGCTACTTTATTTTTGGAGGACTCCCACAGCAATGCTTTGATGCCCTTTGTAACAACACATGCGTGGTGGCTCGCAGGTATCCTTGGCAATATCAGCTGTGATGACTGCGTTATTATTCTGTTTCTAAATCTACAGGTTTACACGGTAGTCAAGAAGAAAAGTGGGGAGTCATCAGGAAGAAGAACCAGGATCCAGAGCCCTATTAAGATGCCTCCATCTATATCACTGATTCTTGAGAGAAACAGTGAGAAGATCTTGGGACTTACTGACAAGATCATTGAGCTGCTGGCTGGAGAGGTGAGCGCTGCTGGGTGTGATGGAACATTATACAGTAACACCATGAGAAGTGACTGGATGATGACTGTATCTTTGTGTGTGTCAGGTTCCTGCAAGACAGTATATAGAAGAACCCACAGACCTGTATCTGGATGATATGGACAATAATGAGCCCCTTTCATCTCCAGGTAAGTTTATTTATTAATATTTTATGCACTTATATAGCGGTACTATATCCTGCAGCGCTTTACAGAGATTAGCATCACACCGTCCCCAATGGGGCTCACAATCTAAGTTCCAATTAGTAATTTGCGACAGCGAAATCAATAGGAATCCAAAACAAGTCTGTTGTGAATTCTGCGGCAAATTTGCCACAGATTTCACACTGTGCATTGCGAAAAGTGAAATCCATAGTATAATTTCATATGCTGCAGATTTAAAGCCTTAAAATCTTATCTATTTTGCTGGTACTATAAAAGAGCCGTGCCAAATCAAGAATTGGCACACTGCTTCCAAACTAGACATATAAAACCAACATAAACATGGTATTGACATCCAAGACCACTTGGTCGTGCACAGCCATGGTCATGTGTCGACTCCCCTCCAACTTCAGTAAGGTTTCCTGTCTTTAGAGGGGAAGCCTGTGATGCACCTGTTTCTCCCCATGGCGGCCCTTATGATTACCGGCAGTCCCGGTAACTATCGCGACACGGTGGTGGACTGGAAGAGACGTGACGGCTGAGTTCCTGAGCGCTGGGGGCATGATACTTCAGTGCAATTCAAAGCACTAGTAAGTATCGCGCGCACTGGAAGGAAGACTTGAAGCCGGAGGGTGGAGGAGCGTTTTCTGAATGGAGCGCACGTATGCGCGACCACTCATCATGTGCTTTGGGGGGAGGTGCTTAATAGCACAGGAACCCGAAAGTGAGTTGCCGGCGTCTTCCTTTACATGTGCTTGCTGTAAGAACAGAAACAGTGTGCTCCGGGGATCACTATGGAGGAAGAAAAGAGGGACAATACTGAAGAACCAGTGTCCAACCCAGCCTTGGTACCTATTGGAGGGGTGAGACACTTATAGCCACATATGTTTATTTGTACTCCTGACTGGTGTATATGTATATACATGTTTTGCAGGGAAAGCCCAAAAAGGCCCGGACTAAGAGACACCATAAAGAGTGTGTTATCTGTAGATGTGCCTTGGCCTCCGATTATGAGAAGTTATGTCAGCCATGTATTGATAGGACAGTGGCGGAGGAATCACCATTGTTTTATAAGTGTTTACAGTCTTTGGTAGATCTGAAATTGATTCATCTTTGGCCTCAAGGAAAAGTGTGCCTAAAATGAAGAGCGAGCATACGGTGTGTGAGATGGTTTCCTCAGTCAGAAGAGGGGGAGGATGTCCAGTCGGTAGAAAATCCCCTTTCGGATATGTCATCCTGTTCTTCTGAAAATGAAGAAGGCGAAATAGGGAAACCCTTCTTTCCGACTGAGGACATAGATAAATTACTTAAATCAGTCAAATCTACTATGGGAATAGAAGAGGCCAAAGAGCCTAAATCGGTACAAGATATTATGTTTGGCGGTCTTGAGACTAAACATATCAGATCTTTCCCTGTCCATAAAACTGTATCAGCATTGATTAAGGAAGAATGGCGAAAACCTAACAAAAGAGTTTTTATCTTAAAAAAATTATAAAGGAAGTACCCTTTTTCTGAAGAGATAGCGGCTACCTGGAATAAAGCTCCCAAAATTGATGTGGCCATTTCAAAGGTAGCTAAGAATTAATCATTGCCCTTTAAAGATCTGGGATCATTAAAAGACCCTTCGGATAAGGCTACTTTCACACTTGCGTTCGGGGTTCCGCTTGTGAGCTCCGTTTGAAGGCTCTCACAAGTGGCCCCGAACGCATCCGTACTGCCCTAATGCATTCTGAGTGGATGCAGATCCGCTCAGAATGCATCAGTCTGGCACCGTTTGGCCTCCGTTCCGCTCAGCAGGCGGACACCCGAACGTAGCTTGCAGCGTTCGGGTCTCCGCCCGGCCGTGCGGAGGCAAACAGATCCGTCCAGACTTACAATGTAAGTCAATGGAGACGGATCCGTTTGAAGTTGACACAATATGGTGCAATTTCAAACGGATCCGTCCCCCATTGACTTTCAATGTAAAGTCTGGACGGATCCGTCTGACTAACTTTCAGACTTAGAATTTTTTCTGAAATATAATGCAGACGGATCCGTTCTGAATGGATCCCATCATCTGCATTATAGGAGCGGATCCGTCTGTGCAGACACCAGACGGATCCGCTCGAACGCAAGTGTGAAAGTAGCCTAAGAAAGCAGAGGGTTTTCTGAAGGGGGGGCTTGGGAAGCTTTAACTTCTTCCTTTAGTCCCTCCATTGCTGCAAACTGCACAGCTAGATCACTAATCTTATCAGAACTAGAAGACCAGTTAAAAAAATAAGTGTCCCAGGGAGGATATGTTGGCAGGATTGGCGACTATTTAAAAGGCTGTAGATTTCCTGGCTGACGCATCAGCGGATGCCATAAGATTAGCAGCACGTTCTTCCGGCCTAACTAATTCTGCACGCAGAGTCTTATGGTTAAAAAACTGGAGTGGAGACATTCAGTCAATGAAGAGGCTTTGCGCAATGCCCTGTGAAGGGGAGTACTTGTTTGGTTCATCATTGGATGAATTATTTGAAAAAGTGGCCAAAAAAAAAGTAGTTTCTTGTACAGACTTTCTTTTCCTCAAGAGAAAGATTCAGTCGCCCCTTTTGGAAAAAAAGGGAGCGAGAAAGAGGAGATAAGGGCTTTAAAGAGGACCTTTCACTACTCTACAAACGAAAAACTAACTATACCTGTGGGCAGAGCGGCGCCCAGGGGTCCCCCTGCACTTACCGCTCCGTTCGCCCGGTATAGGCTCCGGTGTCTGCGCTCCCTCTGACTGTTTTCTTGTAGGAGGCGTGTCCCTTGCTGCACTGCTGGCCAATCGCAGCGCACAGCTCATAGCCGTTCTGCCGCTCTGCCCACAGGTATAGTTAGTTTTTCATTTGTAGAGTAGTGAAAGGTCCTCTTTAAATTTACCCCCCCCCCCCCCCCCCCCCAAAAGGGTTCTTCTTTTAATAGATCTTCTAGAGAGGACAGAAAACCAGGTCAGTAATTATGCCAGGTGCCATGTAGAAGGCAGACTAAAAAGTTTTCTTCCTGCATGGACACTTATTTCCAGGAGTCCCTGGATCTTGGATACATTGAGTCTGGGCCTGAGACTGGAATTTTGCTCCCTACCTCCTCCAAGATTCATTATAACAAGATCATCACAGACAGAAGAAATAGCAATTATTTCAGAAGTACTATTCTTAATAGAAAAAAAGGGTATTAGTACCAGGGTTTTTACTCTTCACTATTCCTAGTAAAAAAAAACAAAAAACTGTTGGTTCCTTCAGGACTAATATACATTTTAAAAAGTTAAACTGGTTCCTTCTATTGGAAGAAGTTCAGAATTGAGACTATAAGGTCGGTAATAAATGTACTGTTTACAGAGTGTTTTATAGTTGTACTGGATTTAAAAGACGCTTACTTTCACATTCCTATCCATCAAGATCATCAAAAGTACTTTAGAGTAGCAGTGGAAATAGGAGTCATCTACCATTTGCAGTTCCAGGCTCTTCCCTTCGGGTATCAATGGCACCCAGGGTGTTTACCAAGATAGTGGCGGAAATGTCGGCCTAAATTCGAGAAAAGGATATAATATTTATCCCATACCTGGATGATTTTCTGATTGTAGTAGAGAATAGAGTGGCATGCAGCAGAGCGGTGCAAGAAAGGATGAAGATCTTGAAAGAATTGGGATGGATCTTAAACGAGGAAAAGTCAAACCTTTACCTTCTTCAGTGTCAACAATTTCTAGGTTTAATCTTAGCAGACGTGCCTGTTGCCAGAGGACAAGATTTGGAATATAAAGAGGGAAGATACAGATGTTAATCAATCATCCAAAGATCTCCTTACGAAAAGGTATGTCAATCCTAGGAAGCCTGACTTCATGCAAAAAGCGATACAACCCTTAGAATTTCTAAAATGGATGAAGACGGACAATTTGAATTGGGGAGTTCCATGGTTAAAAAGCAACTTAGTTTGCCTGATGACAGATGCAAGCCCTTGGGGCTGGGATGCCCACATTCAGGATCTATCAGTCCAGGCGCTATAGGGAAGAAGTCTGAAGCTGGTCTCCTCCAATATGAAAGAGTTGATGGCAGTAAAGTTTGCAATCCTGAAAGTACTTCCGCTAGTATTAGGGAAGGACTTGAGAATTATGTCACACAACAAAACTGTGGTGTCATATATAAACAGACAAGGAGGAACCAGAAGCCAGAGTCTGATGTCAATGCTAAGTTCTATTATCCAGATAGTAGAAACTAATTGCAAATCCATTTCGGCAGTTTTAAATAAAGGGAAAGGATAACATCCAGGCAGATTTTTTGAGCCGTCGCATAATATATCAGGGGGAATGGGGCCTGGATCCAAAAGACAGATAGTGGACGGCTGGGGGATGCCATGCATATATCTTTTTGCTTCAGCAGAGAACAGCAAAGTGAAAAAGTTATTTTCCCTGTCTCTAAAGGGATCCCCATGTGATCTAGATGCCTTTCTCCAAAGGTGTGATTTTCCTCTTGTATATGCCCCCCCCCCTTTCCCCTGATCCTGAGGGTTCTAAAAAAAAAAGATAAGGGAAGATCGAGCAAGAATAATTCTGATAGCCCCATTTTGGCCTAAGAGACCATGGTTCACATGGTTGAGAAAACAGTCTGTGACGGATCCATGGCTCTTCCAGCAACCAAGTGCCTTCTGTCGCAGGGACCAGTAGTTCATCCTCAGGTCGATGACATGGAACTTGAGAGGCAGCTTTTAGCTAAAAAAAAAAATTCCCCACAAATTGATAAATACCCTGCTAAAAAGTAGGGAGTAGGTAACCATTTCCATATATTCTAGACTTGGAAGAAATTGTTTTTTCTTCGCAGATTTACATGTCAGAGATCTTCCATGTCCTTCTCCAGTAAACAAGATTCTTGAATTTCTCCAGAAGGGGTTGGAGATTGGATTATCTCCTAATACCTTAAAAGTACAGATTTCGGCTCTCTTTAATGAACAGTTGGCATCTAATCCGTGGTTGACCCGTTTCTTTAAATCAAGTCTCTAAAACATCTCTGAATGTGTCTTAAAGGGTTGCTCCTTGGGACTTAAATTTAGTTCTAGAGTCCCTTTCTACTCATCCCTTTGAACCTATTGAGCAGATTTCGGTTAAATTTCTGTCTCTGAAGTTATGTCTGTTAGTGGCCCTTACTTCAGCTCGAAGGGTTGGTGAACTCCAGGCAATTTTGATTAATGTTCCTTTATACTACCATTCTAGATGATAGAGTAGTTATTAAACCTGTCCCAGCTTTTATACCAAAGGCAGCTTCTAGGTTCCACAAATCTCAAGAGATTTATCCTTCCATCCTTTTTTGAGAATCCGACATCTGAGAGAGAAAAGGCTTTCCATTGCCTTGATGTCCAGAGGTGTTGAATGAAATCCTCCTCGTTGTTCATTCTTTTTCAGCGAAAGAATAAGGGTCTACAAGCCTCTAAGAAAACCCTGGCAAGGTGGATTACGTATGCAGTGTCTCAAGCCTATGTATCTTCAGGAAAAGAACCCCTAGAAGGCCTTCGTGCACATTCTACTAGGGCTGTCTCTACTTCTTGGGCAGAGAAGGCTGCAGTCTCTATTGAAGATATCTTCAAAGCAGCGGTCTGGTCTTCTCCGTCTACCTTTTTCAATCGCTATAGTCTACAGTAAAACTCGCCTACTGATCTGTCTTTTGGTTCTAAGGTATCCCACCCTAAGGGCTGTTTCACACGAGCGGATGCCGTGCGTGACATCCGCTCCGTGAATGACAGCCAAGACCCGATGCAGACTGCAGAGGCACGGAGCATTAACATGATTGATAATTCTCCGTGCCTCTCTGTGATCTCTTTACTACGAAATCACAGTGAGATAAAGTTGTCATTGTGATTTCGTAGTAAAGAGATCACAGAGAGGCACGGAGCATTATCGATCATGTTAATGCTCCGTGCCTCTGCAGTCTGCATCGGGTCTTGGCTGTCATTCACGGAGCGGATGTCACGCACGGCATCCGCTCGTGTGAAACAGCCCTAAGAGTTCCTTGGTTCTTGTGGTGCTGTCGTGGGTGAGGGGAAAAATGAAGATTACTCTTAACGACAATTGGATTTTCCTAAACCCACGACAGCACCCATGTGTTCCCTACCCTCTTTCTTTTGGTGCTGGATATTACACATGGTTGTTGCAGTAAAAAAAAAAATCCTTGGAAAGGACATGCTGAAGTTGGAGGGGAGTCTCCGCCCTTTTTGTACTTCAGGTTTCCTGTCTTTGGGGGGCAAAGCCTCTTTCTCATGGTTCTGTCGTGGGTTCAGGAAAATCCAATTACCGGTAAAAGTAATCTTCATTATTTTGGCTGGTTTAGCTTATGAACATGGAGCAGACTCAGCGCGCTGAAGCCACCAATGATACACCGATACCAGGGTGGGGTAAGAGGGGGTTGTACCCCAACATGTTTTATAGTATAGACTCATGGGGTCCTGTGTTGTGCTTAGGTGTCTAAGGAGTCTTCCAGGAAGATCTCCAGATCGAGAGAAAGGGGATGTGCTGTGTGTGAAAAGAAGCTACTCTCTGCCTGGGCAAAACACCTATGCCAAGTGTGTATAAGCAAGTTAATGGAGGAGTAAGCTCCGTCTCTTATGGGCAGCATTAAACAGATGATCTGAGAAGAGGTCAGAATGTCTGTTAGCGGTTTAATTAGAAGCCGACCCAGTACTTCTGTGGCTGCATCTAAAGATGTCCCCTCCAGTGACAGTGATGTGCTTTCTGGTTTAAAAGAAGGAGAATGTGTTTCATCTAATGAGTCCTCTAAGGCGAATCCACCGGGAAACCACTGTTTTATGTTGAGAACACTAACTCCCTAGTCAAGGCTGTTGGAGTTACCATGGGGTTGGATGATCAGAAGCCACTGCAGTTAGTCCAGGACTCTGTTTGAGAGTCTAGGTCACAGAAGAAAAAAGGTGTTTGACGTCCATAAAAACATTCAAGCGGTCATTGCCAAAGAGTGGGAAAAAAATGGATAGGAAGTTTTTTGTTCCTTCTGTGAAGCGAAAATATCCTTTTGATGAGAAAATCTCTGCTCCTTGGGATAGGTCCCAAAGCTTGATGCTCCAGTAGCCAAGATGTCCAGAAAAGCAGCACTTCCTTTTGAAGATATGGGTTCGCTTAAGAGACATCTACAAGACGCATCTGTTTGGAACCTGACCCTCCTGGGGGAGCACAAGCTGGTGTTCGTGCACTGGCCGGAAATCAGTCTGTACCATCCTGGGGGCCGGGACAATAAGATATTGCTCCTGATATTATTAGTTTAGTGGCAATATATATATATTGGTAATGTATTGACCATACTGATAACCTTTTGACCAGTGGCGTAGGTATAGGGGTCGCAATTGCGACCGGGCCCCTGAGTCAGGGGGGCCCACAGGGCCCCCTCAAGCCAGGAGAACGCAGCTGCAGCTGATAACTAAAATAAGATTTACAGGGGACGGAGCGGAGGCCGAGAGGAGAGGCCCTGCGTGACACGCACTGTGCAGGTCAGCTGGGCAGGCAAAGTGAGGAGGGGCCGGGGGAGCGGCTTCAGTTGAGGTCAGAAGAGGAGAGCGACTCACTGACTCCTCTCCTATCCTGCGAGTGTGACTGCAGCTGCGAGACACACTGACTGACCTGACTGACTTACTGAGGTGAGCGTCCGACCGACCGGGGTCCTGGTCCGGTCGGTCCAGTGAGTGAGTGACTGCGACTGTGACTCTGTGTCTGTCCTGAGTGAATCCGGGCTCTGACCCGTCTGGTGGGAGCGCCGGTAAGATCATGATCATAAGCCCAGACTAGACCAGTCAATACAGCCTTTAGGAAATCTCAGTATTCTCATCATGCATCATGTGACTGCAGCAGGCAGCGATCGATCAGCCAGGATTAATGTGCACAGCCTGGGAGGCCCCCCTTAGGCAAGTGACAAGCTGAACACCCCCCCCCCCCCCCCCCCCTCAGTCTTGGGCAAGTGACAAACTGCGCCCCCCCCAATCTTAGGCAAGTGACAAACTCATCTCTGCTACATCTACAATGCGCAACTACAACAAATGTAATGCCAAACTGCAGTTCCTCTATGTGATTCCTTGGATAGCTTCCACTGGACCCACACAGCCTGTGAGTCCAGTGGAAGCTATCCAAGGCATCACATAGAGGAACTGCAGTTTGGTATTACATTAGTTGTAGTTGCTCATTGTAGATGTAGCAGAGATGAGTTTGTCACTTAGGGGGGGAGGGGGGGCATTAATCGTGGCTGATCGATCGCTGCTGCTCTCACATCTGATGAGAAACTTCCTAGGGACAGGCTGGTGGATGAGGGCAGCCACCCGGTCCTGCCTATGGATCACCCAGTTTGCACTTGGCTATGCCCAGGCCCCATGCCAGGGGGTCCCTGATGTATTAACTGACCAATAACATGGAGATCCCAGTGCCAGCTGCCTTGCTGGTGGACGATTGGCAAATACTTCTGCTGTGCGGTAGGGGGGGCCCAAATTGAACTCTTGCACCAGGGCCCATGAGCCTATAGCTACGCCCCTGCTTTTGACCATATCCTGGATGTCAAAATCACTTCTTTATCTGCGATTAAATGACGCCTGAGGTGCTGTTGTTACTATGGTATGACAGTTGGCCAGGGATGTCATGTGGCCACTCCTCTGAAGATGCTTGCAGTGATGGGATTTTTTTCTTTCACTTTGCAGCTGTTCCGCCCACACAGCCTGTCATCTATGGGAGCATACTAGGCCGAACACATTAGAAAAAAATATACATACACAGTGTATATCTTTCATTATACTAATACCTCTTGGCTTTAGTTATTATCTGGGGCCATTTATTTTTATTTTATTTATTTTTTTATGCGTATGGTGGCCGGCCCCTTTAACCACTTTAACCCCGCTAGCTGAAACCCCCTTAATGACCAGGCCACTTTTTACACTTCTGCACTACACTACTTTCACCGTTTATTGCTCGGTCATGCAACTTACCACCCAAATGAATTTTACCTCCTTTTCTTCTCACTAATAGAGCTTTCATTTGGTGGTATTTTATTGCTGCTGACATTTTTACTTTTTTTGTTATTAATCGAAATTTAACGATTTTTTTGCAAAAAAATGACATTTTTCACTTTCAGCAGTAAAATTTTGCAAAAAAAACGACATCCATATATAAATTTTTCGCTAAATTTATTGTTCTACATGTCTTTGATTAAAAAAAAATGTTTGGGCAAAAAAAAAATGGTTTGGGTAAAAGTTATAGCGTTTACAAACTGATTTTTTAATATATTTTTTTTCTTACAAAGTCTCATATTCCACTAACTTGCGACAAAAAATAAAAAAATTCTAGGAACTCGTCATGCCCCTCACGGAATACCTTGGGGTGTCTTCTTTCCAAAATTGGGTCACTTGTGGCATAGTTATACTGCCCTGGCAATTTAGGGGCCCATATGTGTGAGAAGTACTTTGCAATCAAAATGTGTAAAAAATGGCCTGCGAAATCCGAAAGGTGCTCTTTGGAATGTGTACCCCTTTGCCCACCTAGGCTGCAATAAAGTGTCACACATCTGGTATCGCCGTACTCAGGAGAAGTTGGGGAATGTGTTTAGGGGTGTCATTTTACATATACCCATGCTGGGTGAGAGAAATATCTTGGCAAAAGACAACTTTTCCAATTTTTTTATACAAAGTTGGCATTTGACCAAGATATTTATCTCACCCAGCATGGGTATATGTAAATTTTGGGTTCTATCCCACTCCTCAGATCTGCCACGGCCTTCCTGGCGGACGCCTCGGCGGAGTCGGTGAGGTTCGCCGCTAGGGATGCGGCCCTCACCAATTCCGCAAGGAGAGCTTTGTGGATGAAAGCCTGGGGAGGGGATAGAGCATCAAAAGCAAAACTATGCTCCATAGCGTTTTCTGGGGAATACGTTTTTGGACCCGTATTAGACTCTATCTTGGAAAAGGCTGCAGATTAAAAAAAGGGGTTCCCAGAAGAGACCAAAAAGAAGCCCTTTTGTTCTTCCAACCCCCAAACTAGACCCTATAGGGGCAAGGGAAAGGGGGGTAGATGGAGTTACCAGAAGGGGGGAAAAGGCAGAGGTTTCCTTCTTAACCCCCAAAATAAAGATAAACAATGACGCCAGAGTAGGGGGAAGACTGCGGGATTTTCTGTCCCAGTGGGAGTCCATCACAAAAAATCCATGGGCCCTAAATATAATTCGGGAAGGCTACCGGATAGAATTTTCCTCAGTCCCCCCAAAGAGGTTCAAAATAACCTCTCACAGTCCAAAAATAATAAAAAAAATCTGGCAGGTTATCCTGCAACTTATAGACTCAGGCGTTGTGACAGAAGTCCCAAGTGCAGAAAGGGGAAGGGGCTATTATTCCAGTTTTTTTTTGGTACAAAAACCGGATGGTTCCTCCCGCACCATTATAAATCTAAAGGGATTAAACAAAGCGGTCACATACAGAAAATTCAGGATGGAATCTGTAACATCCATCATTCCCCTGATCAAAACAGGAGATTTCATGACGTCCATAGATTTAAAGGACGCGTACTATCACGTCCCCATAAACAGATCATCGCAAAAATTCCTCAGGTTTGCCCTAGTGGACAGCTCAGGAATTGTAAGACACTTCCAGTTCACCGTGTTACCCTTTGGGATCTCATCTGCTCCAAGGGTATTCACAAAACTAGTAGTAGAAATGATATCCCCCCTGAGAGCAGAAGGGATAAAAATGTTCCCATATTTGGACGACTTTCTGGTCCTGGGACCTTGGGAGCAGGAGACAAACAGCATCACCAGAGACCTGATGCACAGATTTTCAGACCTGGGGTGGGTAATAAACCTGAAAAAATCAAGCTTAGTCCCCTCAACCAGAATGAAGTTTCTGGGGGTAATACTGGACTCGGTCTCCCAGGTGACATCCCTCCCTCAGGAAAAGATCACGTCGTTTATGGAAAAAACACAAAAATTCCGAAGTCGATCCCAGTGCTCCATTCGCAATGCCATGAGCCTCCTAGGCACAATGACCTCCTGCATAACAGCGGTATCCTGGTCTCAGGCCCACTCCAGGATTCTCCAATCTTGGATCCTGAGGGTTTGGGACAAGAGACAGTGCTCTCTAGAGAAAAAAATCCCCATCCCGAATCAGGTGAAATCAGATTTAAAATGGTGGACGAAAGAGGAAAACCTGCAAAAGGGAGTACCCTGGGTAAAAGATCCGGAGATTCAAATATACACAGATGCAAGTGGTACCGGATGGGGAGCAAAAATAGGCTCAATAAATTACTAGGGCACTTGGTCAGACGCCATGAAAAAATGTTCCTCAAATCACAGAGAATTGAGGGCAATCTGGGAGGTACTGAAGTTATCACGGGACAGCGTCTCCGGAAAACACCTAAAGATCCTCTCGGACAACGTAACAGCCGTAGCATACCTAAAACATCAGGGGGGCACACGATCATTAGGCTTAAAGGAGTTGGCAGAAAAAATATTCTCCTGGGCGGAAAAGAACGTTCTATCCATCACTGCTATCCATCTAAAGGGTACAGAAAACATACAGGCGGATTTTCTCAGCAGAGTAACCATAGATCCGGGGGAATGGGCCCTAAACTCAATCGTTTTCGAGCATATTACCAGGAGATGGGGAACCCCCAGGATAGACCTGTTTGCATCAAAAAAGAACGCAAAGGTCCATCCCTTTTGCTCCCTAAACCCAAGAGACAACCCGTGGGCGACAGACGCATTCTCAGTCAGGTGGTCTTGGGATCTAGCCTATGACTTCCCCCCTTGGCCTTTAATACCCAGGGTGCTGCAGAAGATAAGATCGGACCCAGTAACCGTAATACTAGTTGTCCCGTACTGGACAAAAAGGAATTGGTTCCCAGTGTTAAAAGAACTAGCTCTGGAAGAACCCTGGATAATCCCCCCCACAGGAGGACATTATCTCTCAGGGTCCAATTCTTCACCAGAATCCAGGTCTTTTCAGACTTTCGGTCTGGATCCTGAACGCGAAATTCTAAAGAGCAAGGGGATATCAGAGAAGGTCATAAACACCCTTAAGTCCAGTAGAAAAGAAGTTACTTCTGCAATATATCTGAAGATATGGAAGAAATACTGTAGTTGGCTAGGTCAGACTCCTCCCGTAAACTCTTCCCCCAATATCAAAAAAGTGCTAGACTTCCTCCAACGTGGGTTAGATCTAGGCCTTAGACCAAGCACTCTTAAAGTACAGATCTCTGCTTTGGGGGCTTGTTATGATACAGACCTGGCCAGTCACAGGTGGATAAGGAGGTTCATAAAAGCTGCCTCAAGACTGAGACCTTCCTTAACCCCTAGGACGCCTCAATGGGATCTAAACCTGGTCCTAAAAAACCTTACGAATTCGCCTTTTTCTCCTACGCAAGAGATGTCTCTCAAACACCTATCTTTAAAAGCAGCCTTCCTAGTGGCAATCGCTTCAGCCGGACGTCTGGGTGAAATCCAAGCGCTGTCCTGCAGGGAACCATACCTCACGATCTTCCCGGACAGAATAGTTTTACGTTTAGACCCTGGTTTTCTCCCTAAAGTAGTGTCGGACTTTCACAGAGACCAAGAGATCATCCTTCCATCTTTTCCCAAGGGCGACCCATCACAAGATCAGTTCCAGCTCCTGGACGTCCGGAATACTATCATACAATACCTGGACTCAACAAAAGAATTTAGGAAAGATGATAACCTTTTCGTTCAGTATGGGGGTCCAAACAAAGGGAAAAAGGCATCCAAAGCCACGATCGGAAGATGGATCAGATCTACTATTATTTGCTGCTACCAGAAGTCGGGTCTAGACAGCCCCACAAATATAAAAGCTCACTCTACAAGAGCTATGGCGTCCTCATGGGCAGAAAGAGGTGGTGTCTCCCTTGACAGGATCTGTAAAGCAGCCACCTGGTCGAATATAAGTACTTTTATCAAACATTACCGGATCAATGTGTCAGCTTCTACGGATTTAACCTTCGGTCAGAAGGTTCTACAAGCGGTTACCCACCCTGTTTAATAATCTGGTAAAAAAAAAATTCATATACTTGCCTAGGTTAAGGCTACACCCACTTGGTAATTTGGAAAGCACCGAGGGTGAGTGTGGGTGGTGGCCTTTTAAACTCTGTGTGTTCCTGCTGCTACAGAGGTCAAGGGTCAATCTCATAGTAGAGCCGTCATGGTGGACTCAAGGAAACAGAATTACCGGTAAGTCTAATTATGGTCTTTCCATAGAACAGATTTGTGGGGTGGCCAACTGGAGCTCTCCGCATAAATATATATATATATTTTTTTTTTAGCCACTATAAACTTCTTATAACCTTCTAATGCGTGCCTTACCTTTTGACCATAAGGTACTTCAGACTTGTCCCACCATAGATAGCGTATCTTGCCTATTATCCAGGGGTGCTGTCATAGACGAAAGAGAAATATTGGATTACACTTACTGGTAATCCGTTTTCTATGAGCCGATTAATTCTTCCCCCCCCCAAAAAAAAAAGAGGAATATATAATGTTTAAATGTATTGGGATGTTATGTTCCTTAGTTCTTGAGAAAGGACTGGGGATAGAGGGGGTGGTCCCTCTTTTTTAAAAGGCGGTTCTGTTTCCTGTCCTGAGTAGGTGGAGGCAGTCTCTCCAGTGGTGCTGTCATAGGCTCACAGAAAACCGATTACCGGTAATTGTAATCCAATATTTTTAATGACATTTGGAAGCATTGGGTTGTTGTATGAGGTTTGCACCTACTACCAGTGCTGTTATTGGGCCCTATTACAGGTGTTTCCTGGTACTATAAAATACTTTTTTGCATGTCAATCTGCAGCATTGAAGTGTCTTGTGGACATACCCTTCAAACGACACTTTAAAGGGATTTTCCATGATTTTGCTATTGCTGACCTTTCCTCTGGATAGGCCAACAGTATCAGATTCGGAAGGGGGTGCAGGGTGTTGGATGCCCGCTGAACTGATGTTGATGGCCAACAGTGTCAAAATTTCGAACCAATCTTTTAATATTAATAGAAAACTTTATTTTGTGGAATTTTTGAAAGATGGTCTTGATGGGGGCAATGACACGTGGAAAATATGAAAAAGAAAAAGCAAAGAATAAGCCAAGCAGTGTGTAAGGGAGCTTAGGTATCTATTCCAAGATTTTGTACATTGGAAAAAGTAAAGGGGTTTTCTGGGACTTTTATACTGATAACCTATCCTATGCAAATGTAATGCAAATTTTACAGGTTACCCTCATGTGCCCCATCAGTAATATAGATGTGGCAGAGCTAGGTTTGAGTTTTGGAAAACTTTTTGTGGTGCCCTAGTACAACATTAGACAGTGTGGTCAAGTGTTAGGTCACTATGTCACTATGAACACCATGTTACTGCACCTATTCATCACACAAGGAGAGATACTGGCAGCAAGAAGAGGTGAATTCTGATAATGCATTTATGATAATATGTCTCTTATAGAGCTGTAGGTAAGGCACGAGGGTTTAGAAAGGGAATGTAAGTTCTTCAGATATATACAGCCACTGCACGATTTCCACTCAATCTGCTTATTTAGCAAAGGGTTCCATGGCACCATCTCAGCTGCTATGTTTAGCACAGATGCAAATTGGTGTTATGTTCATTTCTATTATAGGCAGTATGGGTGATTACAAACTTGTGGGAACATTAAATTACATGTGATGTTATGCACCAATGCACTGCAGTCTAACAAATTTGTCCTTGTGAGACTGTTAAGGTAATATATTGATGTGGAGCCTGCACATCAGGAGCAATAAATACACAGTGGTCCTGTCAACCAAGGAATTTGGAATCAAAGACCAGAGATGTCAAATACCAAAGAACTTGTCCTATTGTTGGTTTACTGCAGAGCAGCTGGTTTTACTTTCAAGTCCATGTCTCCTGTCTCCATAACTTCAATGCTGCTTGGTAGTTCAGCTAAATGAGTGACCTGAATGAGCCGGTCATTTTAAAGGTGGTTTCTTCCTTCACAGACAGCCATTGAGCTGAAGCCCTGGCCACCGCCACCTTAGGTTGTCAGCCTGCAGCACTTTCTCATACCCTGTGTGAGGAATATGGATTATCATTTACTGGCAGCCCTGATTTTCATTGGATTCACCTTTTTCATGTACACAGTCGGTGTACATGCAAAATATGTTCTCACCTCCCAGCCATCTGCTGTTGGATAGCAAGGGAGAAAACCCCCCATGGGTCCAGGCTTCAAGGAGGCCCCAGGTGGATAAAGTCACACCTTTTCCAGCTGACAAGCACCAAGAGAATGTAAAAATGAGATATACAAGGGAGAAGGTGAGTTGAAAGGGGTTCAACAGACCAAGGGAAATGGAGAAATGTACGAAAGCGCCAATCCAAGCTGAGAGTAGGTGGAGAATGTACTGTCCCGGTGGTACAGTAGTACAAAATAAAGGGAAAATTAGAACAGACAATGGTCACTTCCAGCAGCAGCAGGAGATTAAAACACAAGGTTAAAAACAAGAGATAAAAGCATGAGATATAATGTATGGGAAGTGGTGGAGTGGACCTCAGCGCGCCAAATTTGTAAACTACCAGGTAATTGATCTGTGTATTTATAGGCCTGACATGCCAACAGTACCACTGTATTTTACTTTCTCCTGATGAAGGGGAAACCTTGATCCCCGAAACGTGTTGAGCCATATATTGTACATTAAAGGTAATTTGATCAGAAGCGCTGTGCCTCGCTGCCATCATTCACTGATTCTACACACGATCCTGGCTGGGGGGGATCCGTCACAGGTGTCATGTGCTTATCCTGCTGACGACCCCCCCCCCCCCGTGAAGTAAGTGACACACTGGATGTTTCCCATCCATTTTATCTCATGCTTTTATCTCTCTTGTTTTTAACCTCGTGTTTTTAATCTCCTGCTGTTGCTGGAAGTGACTATTGTCTGTCTGTTATAATCTTCCCTTTATTTTTTACTATTGTACCACCGGGACAGTACATTCTGGCCTGGAGCCTAAAGGGTTTTGTTTGTCATTTGCTGCCTGCCCAGAGGGGAGGGACCGGCTACAGGTTAAAAGGCTTGTGCCAGCAAGCGGGCGTGTCTTTTCTTTGAAGGAGGGTCACATCGTACCATGTGTTTAGAGGGACCTCATCACTGCCTCCCATGTGAATACAGCAAAGGAACATTCATTTACCCGGTAACTGACTAGAACTATGTGTAATCCTGTTTGTACCATATTACCTGTATTTGTAACCTCAGATCACTGTATATATTGTGTGGTTATAGTGTTATATCTAGTGTGCCCTTAAGGCGATTAAATATATAATTTAATCTTGTGCTATCTTGTATCTCGATCACGAATCCCCACGTCCGTGTTTCGTCCTAGTTATAAGCTACTGCGGGTTGGTTTCTCACCCTATATAATCCAGTTAGCGGACCGGGTTTATATCAAACGATAAGCTGGTGGCAGATTACCCGGGCTGAGAAAGCGCTGTTTTTTACTGCGGCAGTGAAAAGGCTCTCTCAGCTTGTTGCCTCTCTGTGCCCGCATGGACTGGAGGTGTCGTTGTAAACTGTACCAAGCTGACCTTACAGGCTCCTCCAGGAGGGCGTAACGTCACGTCTTGGTAACCAGGGACCATACCGCGTCTCGTGAGCTCAACGTAGTTGACGTCGAGCAGGCACGAGGTGTGGTATCTCACACCCTGTCTTTCGGGCACCTGGTGATCCACAGGGTGGGGCAGTCAAAGCTTTACTACTCTGCCTGTGCTCACCTGTACTAGGCTGTAAAGCCATACCCATATTGACTGGAGCAGTAACCTAGCGTGCACCACTGCCTGTACCTGCAGCTGAGAGCCGAGCAGCCCAGGGGAGTCATTCATTATTCTGTGTGGGGGATGGGTAAGGGGCTGGGGCTTTGTATAGCCATAGATCATAACGGTCACTGTCATGGACACTGTGTATTAAGGTAATAGCACTCATCACCCCTAACATCTCTGGTCAGACAGAGTGTTAAGAAATCCTCCATGTTGTGCTATCCTTTCACAGGAACTGAACCAATACAGGCATATGGAATCAGATATTATAATTGAATCACATCACCACAAAATAAGCATGGTTAAACAATTCATTTTATTGACATCAAAATGTAAACATACAGTGAGGAACAGAAGTATTTGAGCACCCTGCAATTTTGCAAGTTCTCCCACTTAGAAATCATGGAGGGGTCTGAATTTCACATTGTAGGTGCATTCCCACTCTGAGAGACAGAATTAGAAAAAAAAAATCAGGAAATCGCATTGTATGATTTTTATAGCATTTATTTGTCTTGCACTGCTGTACATAAGTATTTGAACACCTGGGAAAATCAGTGTTAATATTTGGTACAGAAGCCTTTGTTAGCAATTACATAGGTCAAACGTTTCCTGTAGTTCTTGACCAGGTTTGCACACACTGCAACAGGGATTTTGGCCCACTCCTCCACAGAGATCTCCTCTAGATCTGTCAGGTGTCGGGGCTGTCGCTGAGCAACACAGAGTTTCAGCTCCCTCCAAAGATGTTCTATTGGATTTAGGTCTGGAGACTTACTAGGCCACTCCAGAACTTTGATATGCTTCTTACGGAGTCACTCCTTGGTTATCCTGGGAAGGAGGTTGTTGCTCAAAATCTCACAATGGCCCCATTAATCCTCTCCTTAATGCAGTGCAGTCATCCTGCCCCCTTCGCAGAATAGCACCACCAAAGCATGATGTTACCACTCCCCATGCTTCACAGTAGGGATGGTGTTCTTGGGGTGCAACTCATCCTTCTTTTTCCTCCAAACACGACGAGCTTCCGTGCAATGTATGATTTAAAACCATGACTGCGTAGTGTTCTACCGACAAGTGACCTTTGAAACTGTGGTCCCACCTCTCCATGTCATTGACCAGCTCCTCCCTTGTAGTTCTGGGATGATTCCTCACCTTTCTTATTATCAGTGATACCCCACGAGGTGAGATCCTGCCTGGAGCCCCAGTCCGAGGGAGACTGACAGTCGTATTAAGCCTCTTCCATTTTATAAGAATTGCTCCAACAGTTGATCTTTTTTCACTAAGCTGCTTGGCAATTGCCCCGTAGCCCTTTCCAGCCTTGTGGAGGTCCACAATTTTGTCACTGGTGTCTTTAGACGGCTCTTTGGTCTTGCCCATGGTAGTAGTTGTCATCTGACTGATTGTGGGGTGGACAGGTGTCTTTAAAGAGCTCAGACAGGTGCTACTAAGTTAGATTAATGAGTGGAGTAGAGGTGGACTTTTTAAAGTCACAGTAACAGGTCTTTGAGAACCAGATTTCTTGCTGTTTCTCAGGTGTTCAAATACTTCTGTTCTTCACTGTAATTAGCAAGACATAGACAAATTAAAGATAAAAAAACAACACTATGATGGTGGTCTGGAAATGGCATATACATGAAGAAAGTGCCAGTGCAATACTAAATAAACTGGTGGAAGAGGTAGTTAAAAAAATTTTACTGTTGAAAATTTCCTATAACTTAAGAAGCTTTATATAAACATGGTTCACACAGAACCTATGGCCACTGAACAAAAGGGGAATAATCAACTTAAAAAGACAAAACCTAATTATAATACCAACCAATAAAAAAAACGGTATTGTAGCAAACCACCACCATGACTGGTGGAGTAGCAGTGCGGAATGAAAAAATAAACAAATATATATATATATATATATATATATATATAACAGACCAAAAGTTTGGACACGCCTCCTCATTTAAAGAGTTTTCTTTATTTTCGTGACTATGAAAATTGTAGATTCACACTGAAGGCATCAAAACTATGAATTAACACATGTGGAATTATATACATAACAAAAAAGTGTGAAACAACTGAAAATATGTCATATTCTAGGTTCTTCAAAGTAGCCACCTTTTGCTTTGATTACTGCTTTGCACACTCTTGGCATTCTCTTGATTAGCTTCAAGAGGTAGTCACCTGAAATGGTTTTCACTTCACAGGTGTGCCCTGTCAGGTTTAATAAGTGGGATTTCTTGCCTTAGAAATGGGGTTGGGACCATCAGTTGCGTTGTGGAGAAGTCAGGTGGATGCACAGCTGATGGTCCTACTGAATAGACTGTTAGCTGCTTTTTTCTTGCCATAATACAAATTCTAAGTAAAGAAAAACGAGTGGCCATCATTACTTTAAGAAATGAAGATCAGTCAGTCTGAAAAATTGGGAAAACTTTGAAAGTGTCCCCAAGTGCAGTCACAAAAACCATCAAGCGCTACAAAGAAACTGGCTCACATGCGGACTGCCCCAGGAGCCAGAGGATAAGTTCATCCGAGTCACCAGCCTCAGAAATTGCAGGTTAACAGCAGCTCAGATTAGAGACCAGGTCAATGCCACGCAGAGTTCTAGCAGCAGACACATCTCTAGAACAACTGTTAAGAGGAGACTGTGTGAATCAGGCCTTAATGGTAGAATATCTGCTAGGAAACCACTGCTAAGGACAGGCAACAAGCAGAAGAGACTTGTTTGGGCTAAAGAACACAAGGAATGGACATTAGACCAGTGGAAATCTGTGCTTTGGTCTGATGAGTCCAAATTTGAGATCTTTGGTTCCAACCACTGTGTCTTTGTGCGACGCAGATATATATATATATATATATATATATATATATATATATATATATATATATATATATATATATATATATATATATATTGATGTGGTCAGGGACATTAACCATTAGGTGTAGACAATTATGAGAAGTCAAACCAATAAGCAAAGAGGTATATGATTATATTCATAATTGCCACCAATGCATCAAACATACCTGTAGATAATAATTACATAGGCTGCTGCCTTTTATTGCATGGCGCGCTAAGTTAGTCTGTGCGTGTGATGTTGTGCAGTCCATGTCATCTCAGAGCCAGGGACACGTCATGAGCTGGCACATGCGGAGAGCGCACACCAAGGCAGCTATATTTAATGTGGTATGCTGCCTAGGTTAGCGTGATGGCAATGAGAGATATTGCAATCCTAATACAAAATAATAAAAACAATTATAACATAACTGGAATTCAAAATACATAATTAAGCATTATTATAGACATGATTAACATATTTAATTTATGCATACATGATTGAAGCAAAACAATGAGCACCCATACCAAGACATAATAAGGATGTGCAAACTGCATAAAGTACTGTAAGTACAGAACCCATATATATGGGGTGTGTATGTATGTGTGTGTGTATATACATATACATATATATATATATATATATATATATAATTACACTCACCTAAAGAATTATTAGGAACACCTGTTCTATTTCTCATTAATGAAATTATCTAGTCAACCAATCACATGGCAGTTGCTTCAATACATGTAGGGTTGTGGTCCTGGTCAAGACAATCTCCTGAACTCCAAACTGAATGTCAGAATGGGAAAGAAAGGTGATTTAAGCAATTTTGAGCTTGGCATGGTTTTTGGTGCCAGACGGGCCGGTCTGAGTATTTCACAATCTGCTCAGATACTGGGATTTTCACGCACAACCATTTCTAGGGTTTACAAAGAATGGTGTGAAAAGTGAAAAACATCCAGTATGCGGCAGTCCTGTGGGCGAAAATGCCTTGTTGATGCTAGAGGTCAGAGGAGAATGGGCCGACTGATTCAAGCTGATAGAAGAGCAATGTTGACTGAAATAACCACTCGTTACAACCGAGGTATGCAGCAAAGCATTTGTGAAGCCACAACACGCACAACCTTGAGGCAGATGGGCTACAACAGCAGAAGACCCCACCGGGTACCACTCATCTCCACTGCAAATAGGCTACAATTTGCACAAGCTCACCAAAATTGGACTGTTGAAGACTGGAAAAATGTTGCCTGGTCTGATGAGTCTCGATTTTTGTTGAGACATTCAAATGGAAGAGTCCGAATTTGGCGTAAACAGAATGAGAACATGTATCCATCATGCCTTGTTACCACTGTGCAGGCTGGTGGTGGTGGTGGTGTAATGGTGTGGGGGATGTTTTCTGGGACACTTTAGGCCCCTTAGTGCCAATTGGCCATCGTTTAAATGCCACGGGCTACCTGAGCATTGTTTCTGACCATGTCCATCCCTTCATGACCACCATGTACCCATCCTCTGATGGCTACTTCCAGCAGGATAATGCACCATGTCACAAAGCTCGAATCATTTCAAATTGGTTTCTTGAACATGACAATGAGTTCACTGTACTAAAATGGCCCCCACAGTCACCAGATCTCAACCCAATAGAGCATCTTTGGGATCTGGTGGAACGGGAGCTTCGTGCCCTGGATGTGCATCCCTCAAATCTCCATCAACTGCAAGATGCTATCCTATCAATGTGGGCCAACATTTCTAAAGAATGCTATCAGCACCTTGTTGAATCAATGCCACGTAGAATTAAGGCAGTTCTGAAGGCAAAAGGGGGTCCAACACCGTATTAGTATGGTGTTCCTAATAATTTTTTAGGTGTGTGTGTGTGTGTATGTATGTATGTGTGTGTGTGTATATATATATCACACACAAAGAAAGGACAGCAGCACTTGTTTGTGAAGCCGGGTGCAAAATCCTCTGACCTTAGGCTGGTTGGTCAAAATAATTGTAGATCTCTCAAAGAAGAGGCAGCACTCCAGGATAAAAAGTGAATTGACCCGCTTTATTTCCCCTGTGCAACGTTTCAACTGCTCAGTGCAGTCTTTCTCAAGCATAACAATGGTGTCACAGCATCTACATTATACCCATAATGCTTAGTGGGTTAATTAACAAGTGATTGACAATAGCATGATCAAAGATTTAGAAAAATATATAAAGCATACATTACATTAAAAGTTTTTTACATGATTACACGTGAATTCATTGTATCTCATATACATGGATCACAATTTTGTATACATAGTCAAACCTCATAAGTGATTTACAAAAAGACCGCAAACAAATAGGCCTAATTATTAGTGTCTCGTGCATTTGTGTCAGTGATCACCTGAAAGTGCTAATTGGGCAGTCAATAGGTCGCATACTTTAAAAAACGTATAGTGTGTGGTATCATGACGGCTGCCGTCTTGGCGTCCCCAAGGTCCCACTGCGCAAGCTCTGTAACCTGGATACCGGCGTATACACTCAAAAACCGCGCCCAATCATGACGCTGGTCATGACGTGCACACCGGCCGCCAGGCACCACCTCCGATGCATGACGATGCAGGCGGCAGCGTCTCCCTGTCTGGCCTCTCGGTCACATGACTAGTCACGTGAGTCGTAGCCTGGCTACTGGGAAGCGCTTACCCCCCCAGAGCACCGCAAAACACAGGACCAGTAAGAGCACAGCAGTGGAGCCTAAAAGGAGAAAAAAGGAACAAACAGCGAACGATCGGGTTGTAAAACTACTCACTAAATGATTATTGTAAATAAATCGGGATATCAAGTCGGAAATATCGGAGGATTGTGTATCACTATCACTCTCTTCATTCACAGTATATTCACTCTGTCACTCATTCGTCTCTCTTTTTCTCACAACTTTAATACTATTATAATAAAAAAATATATAATAAAGTATGCTAATCACTATAATATATGCCTATTGAGATATATATATATATATATATATATACACACACACACAATGTATAGCAATATATTTATAAATCAATTAAAATCCATATTGTGTGTGTGTGTGTGTGTGTGTGTATATATATATATATATATATATATATATATACCAATAGGCACATATTACAGTGATTAGCATACTTTAGTATATATTTTTTTTTATTATAATAGTATTAAAGTTGTGAGAAAAAGAGAGACGAATGAGTGACAGCGTGAATATACTGTGAATGAAGAGAGTGATAGTGATGCACTCGGCTGTCCGTTCCAAATGAGTTTTGTTATGTTGGCAAGGAAGCCCCAGACATACTCCGGACTTTCAGGATATAATTATGTATGTTCTGTGCTGGAACTACTCCAGGGCGATGCTGGTCCTCTAGATGGAGATCATCAACACCCTTAGAAGTTTGAAGTCCAGAGTATGTATGGGGTTTCCTTGCTGACATAACAATACTCATTTGGTACAGAGAGCTGAGTGTATGTATGGTGGGACTGGGAAGACCCTTGGACGAGAGCAGTTCCTCTATTTGGGGATTTGCCTAGTCTCGGGATTTATAAGGACCAGGGCGCGGATGGTGACAGGTTGTCCCCTTGTCGAGGGTGAAAGCTAGTGGACAGGAGCGTGCACCTTACTGGTCACTAGTTTATTGTGGCCTTTAGTATATTCTCTTACTATATTCGCTATAGAATGGAGACCACAGCATAGCCCGTATAACGGACTGCAATTTTAGGGTCCAGATATGACCTACTATGGCTGACTCTTAGATGTATAGGTTTATTTAGATGCGTTACATTGCCGCAGAGATGGTCTTTGGTCTCCTTACCCCGGTGTATATCCACACCTTATAGACCTAATTAATGATACCACAAGCAGCAGACTCATTTATGCTCCGCAGCAGTACAGAACCCAGTAGCAGATCTGTTTACTTTGGGCCCCCTAATAATGCATACAGTGAATAGGCGGTAGGTCACTCCCATCTTTACATATACTATATTGGGACACTATGTTTAGTAACTAATTAACATCTAATTTTGTCTCTGCAATATATGCACGGCCCGGACAGATAATAATTTTCACCATAAGGCACCTCCTGTTTACCCATACATTTTACTGAGGCAGATGGCTTCTCTGTCTCGCAATGTGACGTCGGGACGTGCAGTACTGCAGAAGGGAGTGCGTGCAGCGCCCCGGCTATCGGGCTACCCAGCATGTATTGACATGCGCGGATAGCCATACCTGATTTGGATATGTGCAGTTTATCCTACTTGGCGGGCAAACTAATATCTGGATTCCTGCTCTGATACACACGCGGATGTCTTGGGTCGACGCCACAAAAGTGATACATGGACCCGATCTCCCCTCAGACACCTCTCATATGTATGCTTCACGTTTCCTTTTTTTTTTTTTTTTTACAAAGTATGATTATATTTGTATATATTTTTATGTACCTAATGGTTTATCACATGACTCAAGGGGTGGTTCTAGCCCCAAGGGGTGGGCCAAGGACCACAGCGTATACACTCTTTAACAGGTGTGTATATATATATATATATATATATATATATATACTGAACACTGGTGTCTATTGTCACTCTGCTTGAAAAAGACTCACTGTAGTCGAAACGTTGGATCTTTGGTGAATAAATTAGGAATTGCACTGAAGACATCGAGTGCTGCAGTGCTAAATTGTTTGACATTGTCCACGTGCCATCACATTGGTAGATGTGGGACAGTGTATTCAGCAATGCGTATATTTCTTTCAGACGGATCCAGTGACAAACGACAAACATCTTCCAGTCCTCTCCATTCAGATTATACAGAGGAAGAGAAAAGTGGTCCACATGATGATGTGGTAGGTTGAACTGAAAATGCTGCCAAATGCAGTCATATAGAAGTATAAGAAACTTTTAAATACATAAAGGGAATAAACAAGGTAAAAGAGGAGAGAATATTTAAAAGAAGAAAAACTGCTACAAGAGGACATAGTTTTAAATTAGGGGGGCAAAGGTTTAAAATTAATATCAGGAAGTATTACTTTACTGAGAGAGCAGTGGATGCATGGAATAGCCTTCCTGCAGAAGTGGTAGCTGCAAATACACTGAAGGAGTTTAAGCATGCATGGGATAGGCATAAGGCCATCCTTCATATAAGATAGGGCCAGGGGCTATCCATAGTACTTAGTATATTGGGCAGACTAGATGGGCCAAATGGTTCTTATCTGCCAACACATTCTATGTTTCTATACATTTGGAAGCATATAGTTTCAGATCTTACTTTGGTACGCTATGTCATACTTTTTTCTTTATTGTTCCCGGTTTACTAGGGTCAGGAATCACTTCAGATTAAGGTTGAAGTTGTAGAGGAGGAAGAAGACAAGTTGTACAGTAGTGGTGATGTGCTGTGCAAGCAGGAGGAAGTCCCAGTAGACATCGCTGCAGGTGAGGAATAAATCAGAAACCACCATTGTCTGAGATAGCAAAGTCCCCCCCCTTCTCATTCATTTACAGTATATTGTTTTCAGTGAATGACTGTGACTAGTAGGGTAATAGTAAATTGATAGATATACATGTACAGTACAATAAGCTATAATATCCTATTTTCATTCTGTTTTAGAAGACCATTCCTCTTAAGGAATATTTTAGTGGAGTTTGGTGTTGCATGTGCAATTAAAATAAAAAGGTGTTTTACAGAACTTAACTTAGGCTAGTTTCACACTAGCGGAAGCCTTCTCCGGCAGGCTGACTATAATGGTGGCAGCACAGCAAACATGCTGAGAGGCCGCCGGAATAAAACTAGGACCATGCCGTGCTGCAGCCAGAACTCCAGCCCGCCCCCATTATAGTCAATAGGGCCGGAGCGGACCTAGCGGCAGCATGAAGCAGTCAGTCTGTACACCCACCAGAACAGCCTGCCGGAGGAGGCTGCCGCTAGTGTGAAAGTTGCCTTAGTGTTGGTCATACTGCTAGGACCCTATCTGAAGGGGCCGATGGAGCACCCCATCTCTATTCTTCACACAAAGTCCCTGATTTATCAAGACCAATGTGCTACACTAGTCATGATAGGACCAGGTCAGCCAGAGGAGGCATTTAATTTTTGACGAGGTGCTGGCCTTGTGATACATTAAAGGGGTATTCCAGTTAGAAAAAGTTATTTAGTATTAGATCGGTGATGGTCTTACTGCTGGGACCCCTACAGATCACAAGAACAGGGACCTCTACACTATGAAGCCTCCCCTGAAATGAATGGAGTGGCTGGTTGGAATTGTCGCCACTGTTCTGTTCAATGATTGTGATTCGTGGGGGTCCCAGCTGTAGGAGGCCCACTGACCTAATAGTTATCCCCTATGCTGTGGAAACACCCCTTTAAATGCCTCCTCTGTGTGCCAGATTGAATTCTACACCAGCTTGCAGCTGGCGTAAATATCATTCATTATTTACACCAGTTTTTGGCTTAAATAATGATAAATGAGCCATGGCCAAAGGCTCCACCCACAAATCCTGCCATCGCCTTGCCCTCTTTTCAGAAATTGCGTAAAAATGCCAATTGCAACTAATCTAATCGCAATGGCATTTAAAATGCTGCAAAACCAGGTTTTGCGACTTTTTAACTCCAAATCCCTGGTGTAGGGGATAATAAATCTCCCCCTTATCATACATGTGGCTGTGCCTGGTACTTCAGCCCATTTACTTGAATTGCTGTACCACATGGGGGTTGTATTCTATTGTATTCTTAATTTTTAGTTTTTGAGTAAAGTTTTTGTCATCTTTAAGAACTGCTATTTGTTTATCCCCAGCGAATGCACACAACATCAGGAATTCTTCTGCAGATTGGGAATTAGAAGATAACAATGACTTGGATAATTCCCCAGAAGAAAGCTGCAGTTTTCAAAACAGGCATTCTGGACTCCAGGATGTCGATATAAATGATATTAATGAGCTTTCCTATGATGTGGACATGACTCCTGATAAAGCATTTTTTTCACTGTATGGTGCAGCTCACAGTGACAAAATTTTCACCTGTATAGACTGTGGTAAGTGTTTCACCCAGCATGATGCACTGTTGATACACCAGAGGGCTCATGTGGAGGAGAAGTCATATCCATGCTCTAACTGTGGGAAGTTTTTCAAGAAGAAATCAAACCTTATTCAGCACCAGAAAATCCACACTGGTGAGAAACCGTTCCTCTGCTCTGACTGTGGTAAAAGTTTTACGCGGAAAGCTGATCTCGTAAAACATCAGAGAATCCATACAGGAGAGAAGCCATTTCCATGTTCTGAGTGCGGCAAATGTTTTACCCAGGTATCCGCTCTAATAAGACATCGGAGATTCCATTCAGGTGAGAAACCCTTTCCATGTCCTGATTTTAGGAATTGCTTAATATATAGACAAACTCCAATGAGATTTCAGAAAACTCATGTGTGGGATAGAGGGGAACATTTTCGCTTGAAAGTTTTACATGGATGCGAAAATTTTATTTATTTTTTTAAACCAGTAAAGTATTATTTTTAAATCCACTTAAAATAATTATAATACAATTATGTCTAAAGCTCAGATTAAGTCCTTGGGTAAACGGTGGGACCCAGAATGGAAAACAGACTGGGTAGTGGAAAATAGCTGGCGCTGGCAGTGGCAATACTTGGTTTGGGCATAGTCTGAAATCCCCATCATTGGAGTTGTCCAAGTTAGCTCTTGTGCTACTGTACTATTGAAATCAATGCCTCTCCTTTATATCAGTATTTTAGTTTTATGTTCTCTCAGTAGTATTCAGTTATGCCATTTTAAATTTTTTGGAAATTTTAAGTAAAATGAGTCTAAAGACTTCTGTCAATGTTTGAGTCTTTAAAGGGATTCTGTCACCAGGTTTGACCCCTGTCAGATAAAAATATGCTGATGTTCAGGGTGTCTTCACGATTCCTAATGTGGGCTTATAAATGTCATCTGTAGGCTCATTTAGCTAAAAAAAACAGCTATTACTAACCTGTCAGTCAAACAAATAAGGTGCCCAAGGGGATGTTAATGGATGCAAGGCGCCGCCGCCGTTCGTGCCCAGCGCCGCCTTTCCAGACTTCTGCGCCGCCTCCTAATCCTCTGTGCCGCCTCTCGCTTTCCCTCCCTCCCCCCTCCTCCTGCTGTAAGATCTCGCGCATACAGGGGTTGAGCGAAGTGCCGGCGCATGCGCACTTCGCTGTATGAATCCAAATGGAGAAGTCCGCACGGGCGCATCAGGCAGAGCCCTGTGCACAAGCGCAAGATGTTACAGCAGAAGGAGGGGGGAGGTAGGGAGAGCGAGAGGCGGCACAGAGGATTAGGAGGTGGCGCAGAGGTCAAGAAAGGCGGCGCTGGGCACGAACGGCGGCGGGTGCGGCCGGCACCTTGTATCCATTTACATCCCCTTGGGCACCTTATTTTTTTGACTGACAGGTTAGTAATAGCTGTTTTTTTAGCAAAATGAGCCTACAGATGACATTTATAAGCCCACATTAGGAATCGTGAAGACACCCTGAACATCAGCATATTTTTATCTGACAGGGGTCAAACCTGGTGACAGAATCCCTTTAAGGTGTCTTTTTAGCCTTGTTTGGATAAAACTTTTTCTAGTTACGTTAATTTTTGTCACTAAGCATGTAGAGGAAGCTTCTATGATTGCCATAAACAGCTGTCTAGGTAAGTCGAATCATAAAGAGCAGTAATAATCTGTGGCCCATCTAGCTTTATGTACTCCATGACTATATTGTCCGCTTTGAATGGTTGTAACCAGGTTTGAGAATCTTGCAGGCTATGAATTCCAACACCCATCCCACTAGACTGTTCTACTGGGATACAGAAAAGATGCTCCCAAATTGTTATTTTAAAGGGGTTGTCCGGGTTAAGAGCTGAACCTGGACATGCCTCTATTTTCACCCACGCAGCCCCCCTGACTTGAACATCGGAGCAGTTCATGCTCCAATGCTCTCCTTTGCCCTGCGCTAAATCTTGCAGGGCAAAGGCATTTTTAGGAGTTCCGGTGAGGAACTGGGCTCTCAATAGGGCTGCCAGGAAGCCCGGTGACGTCACCGGCACTGATGGGCTGGCTTTAACGCTGCCCTAGCCAGTAAAACGTCTTGGGCAGCGCTAAAGCACTTCCATCAGAGCCGGTGACTTCACCGAACACACTGCCGGGCGGAAGCCCTCCCCCGGCAGTGTGGTGTTGTAAACAAAATAGCCCGTGCCCTGCGCGATCCAGCACAGGCCAAGGGAGCGCATCGGAGTATGAGATGCTCCAATGCTAGCATCAGGGGGGCTGAGTGAAAATATGGGTATATCCAGGTGTGTGTGATGTATGTATATACACTCACCTAAAGAATTATTAGGAACACCATACTAATACGGTGCCTTCAGAACTGCCTTAATTCTACGTGGCATTGATTCAACAAGGTGCTGATAGCATTCTTTAGAAATGTTGGTAGGATAGGATAGCATCTTGCAGTTGATGGAGATTTGAGGGATGCACATCCAGGGCACGAAGCTCCCGTTCCTCCGCATCCCAAAGATGCTCTAATGGGTTGAGATCTGGTGACTGTGGGGGCCATTTTAGTACAGTGAACTCATTGTCATGTTCAAGAAACCAATTTGAAATGATTCGAGCTTTGTGACATGGTGCATTATCCTGCTGGAAGTAGCCATCAGAGGATGGGTACATGGTGGTCATGAAGGGATGGACATCGTCAGAAACAATGCTCAGGTAGCCCGTGGCATTTAAATGATGGCCAATTGGCACTAAGGGGCCTAAAGTGTGCCCAGAAAACATCCCCCACACCATTATACCACCACCACCAGCAGCCTGCACAGTGGTAACAAGGCATGATGGATACATGTTCTCATTCTGTTTACGCCAAATTCGGACTCTACCATTTGAATGTCTCAACAGAAATCGAGACTCATCAGACCAGGCAACATTTTTCCAGTCTTCAACAGTCCAATTTTGGTGAGCTTGTGCAAATTGTAGCCTCTTTTTCCTATTTGTAGTGGAGATGAGTGGTACCTGGTGGGGTCTTCTGCTGTTGTAGCCCATCTGCCTCAAGGTTGTGCGTGTTGTGGCTTCACAAATGCTTTGCTGCATACCTCTGTTGTAACGAGTGGTTATTTCAGTCAACGTTGCTCTTCTATCAGCTTGAATCAGTCGGCCCATTCTCCTCTGACCTCTAGCATCAACAAGGCATTTTCGCCCACAGGACTGCCGCATACTGGATGTTTTTCCCTTTTCACACCATTCTTTGTAAACCCTAGAAATGGTTGTGCGTGAAAATCCCAGTAACTGAGCAGATTGTGAAATACTCAGACCGGCCCGTCTGGCACCAACAACCATGCCACGCTCAAAATTGCTTAAATCACCTTTCTTTCCCATTCTGACATTCAGTTTTGAGTTCAGGAGATTGCCTTGACCAGGACCACAACCCTACATGCATTGAAGCAACTGCCATGTGATTGGTTGACTAGATAATCGCATTAATGAGAAATAGAACAGGTGTTCCTAATAATTCTTTAGGTGAGTGTGTGTATATGTATGTATGTATATATAAATATATATATATGTGTGTGTGTGTCGGGTCCATAAATATTGGGACATCAACACAATTCTAAAGTTTTTGGCTCTATACACCACCACAATGGATTTGAAGTGAAACTAACAAGATGTGCTTTAACTGCAGACTGTCAGTTTTAATTTGAGGGTAATTACATCCAAATCAGGTGACCGGTGTAGGAATTACAACAGTTTGCATACGTGCCTCCCACTTGTTAAGGGACCAAAAGTAATGGAACAGAATCATAATCATAAATCAAACTTTCCCTTTTTAATACTTGGTTACAAATCCTTTGCAGTCAATTACAGCCTGAGGTCTGGAACGCATAGACATCACCAGGCGCTGAGTTTCATCCCTGGTGATGCTCTGCCAGGCCTTCTCTGGAACGGTCTTCCGTTCCTGCTTGTTCTTGGGGCATTTTCCCCTTCAGTTTTCTCTTCAGCAAGTGAAATGCATGCTCATTCGGATTCAGGTCAGGTGATTGACTTGCCCATTGCATAACATTCCACTTCTTTCCCTTAAACTCTTTGGTTGCTTTTGCAGTATGCTTTGGGTCATTCTCTATCTGCACTGTGAAGCGTCATCCAATGAGTTCTGAAGCATTTGGCTGAATATGAACAGATAATATTGTCCGAAACACTTCAGAATTCATCCTGCTGCTTTTGTCAGCAGTCACATAATCAATAAATACAAGAGAACCAGTTCCATTGGCAGCCATACATGCCCACACCATGACACTACTACCACCATGCTTCCCTTATGAGGTGGTATGCTTAGGATCATGAGCAGTTCCTTTCCTTCTCCATACTGTTCTCTTCCCATCACTCTGGTACAAGTTGATCTTGGTCTCATCTGTCCATAGGATGTTGTTCCAGAACTGTAAAGGGGTTATCTGGCCTTCCTGTTTTTGAGGCTCACCAATGGTTTACATCTTGTGGTGAACCCTCTGTATTCACTCTGGTGAAGTCTTCTCTTGATTGTTGACTTTGACACACCTACACCTACCTCCTGGAGAGTGTTCTTGATCTGGCCAAATGTTGTGAAGAGTGTTTTCTTCACCACGGAAAGAATTCTTCGGTCATCCACCACAGTTGTTTTCCGTGGTCTTCCGGGTCTTTTGGTGTTGCTGAGCTCACAAGTGCTTTCCTTTTTAAGAATGTTCCAAACAGTTGTTTTGGCCACGCCTAACGTTTTTGCTATCTCTCTGATGTTTTTTTTTCTTGTTTTTTTTTCAGCCTAATGATGGCTTGCTTCACTGATAGTGACAGCTCTTTGGATCTCATCTTGAGAGTTGACAGCAACAGATTCCAAATGCAAATAGCACACTTGAAATGAGCTCTGGACCTTTTATCTGCTCATTGTAATTGGGATAATGAGGGAATAACACACACCTGGGCATGGAACAGTTGAGAAGCCAATTGTCCCATTACTTTTTGTCCCTTAAAAGTAATGGGACAATGTGGGAGGCACATATGCAAACTGTTGTAATTCCTACACCGTTCACCTGATTTGGATGTAAATACCCTCAAATTAAAGCCTTGCTACCTGTTTGGCGTGAAAAGAGGTTGGTGCTGCTATCAGCAAGGCCTCTTTGAGGCAGAATTGCCGCATGGTGTGAATTGCCACCAACACCGCAAGGTGACTTTTTTTTAGTTTTGAATATGCTTGTTCTGTCACTTGCCTAAAGTGTGAATAAAACACTGAACTGTTTGATCCAAAGAACTTGTTGTAGCCTCTATACTGCGCCCGCTAATCCTGTCTACCAGAGCAAGTCCCCACAAATGGTGGAGGATGTTTGCAAAAGCAGTGAGGCTGGCGAGAACGCCAATATTTTTGGTTTCTGCATTTTTCGTACATTAAACCAGCTGCATTACAACCAGTACCCCACGACCAAATGGAGGCTGTTGTGGAGGCTAATCTGCAGCAGCGAGAGACAAACCTGCAGCAACGGGAGGCTAATAAGCAACAGCAGGAGACTAATCAGTTGCAGGAGCAACCTCGAGCGTCCACAATGCCCGGAAAGCAGTCCGTGCCGCAAATTCCTAAGATGGCCCCGAGACGACTACATTGAAACCTACCTGGCGATGTACGAGAAAGTGGCCATCAGGGAAAAGCTACCCTGTGACCAGTGGGCTGAGGTCGTCGCTCCATTCGTGTTCCTCCGATTCCCAGCGGGTGTATTTCGACTTTCCGGACGATCAAGCGGCCAACTACGGGAAAGTCAAGGGTGAGATTCCGGCAAGACTTGAGGGTGAATGTGTTGGTCCGGGCCCAATAGGTGCATCAGTGGAGGTTCAACCCGGCTGAGCCTGCAAGATCCCAGTATTCTAACTTACTTCACCTCTTGCAAAAATGGCTATAGCACGATGTGCTGAGTCCCACTGCTATGTTGGATCATCTGTTAGCCTATATGTTCTGGAGGGCTTTGCCATACCCTCTCCAGCACTGGATCGGTCAGGTGTCTCCTGGCAATGCCCTTGAGATGGTGGACCTGGTGGAACGCTATGAAGCTACCAGGAATCTAAAGGAGGGTTCTGTCGGGAGGGGGGTCAGCAAACCCCAGAAATCTCCACCCCAGGCCCGAAGATTTGAGCCGATAAAACCCGCCCGGGATGTACCCACGGCGAACCTGGCTCCGATAGTCTGCTGGCGGTGTCAGGAGCCTGGCCACGTAAGAGCTGACTGTCCCCATTAGGTTGAGCCCATGGACACTAACTGTGGCTACCTCGTAAATAAAGACCGGCACTCGCTTGATGAATATTCTTGTGGGTTTATTCAAATAAAGAAGAAAATCCACAGCACTCCTCAGTTCTGGTGAATAAGCTGGTTACTTTATTAGTAACAGCAGCATTGGAATAGCAACGTTTCAACCATCTCTGGTCTTTATCAAGCTATGAGATCATATAGTGACATGTGCCTTTAAATAGTGACTCAATGGGTGTGTCTCCCATCAATAGAACAGCAAAAATCAACATGTGAGATAACTTCAGTGTTTAAGATTCAGCCTATCAGGTGGCTGGGTGTAGTTAATTGAATCATTAACTTATTGTTTATGCATAAAATGACATAATACTTACTGGTGGGGGAGGGACCATGTGAAAACCGCGCTCAGTCAGGAGGTGAAATGGCGCCAAAAACCGGCATGTTCCAATTCCATATGCGCCTGCGCCGAGTCCCCACATCCACAGGGGGAAGGATTCTAAGGCGGCCAATAGAAAAATCGGGTGCCCGTGACGTCTGCTGTTGCCGGGGGCGGGGGGCAGATCCCAGTGACGGGAATGTCCTCCGGCCGCGGCGCCAATCAGAGCACAGGCACCGATGACGTCTATTGTTGCTAGGGAGAGTCAGCAGTCCAAAGCTGAGCTAGGATCGCTTCCCCTTCACAGCAACTGTACATGCCATACATATATGCAACTGGGGGAGAACCGGGGTGATGATAGCATATTAAGCCTGAGGATCCCATCTGGCTGGGATCGTTGTTCAGACAATTCCAGCTGTCACTTGGGTACTCATACTAGGCTGTGGCCCCTACATGGACATGGCCAACACTAGGTTAGCCATCAGTCCCTAGAAGAGGGGCCACATGCCGACATTCATACATCCCCCATCTGTGTACAGCATAAACCACAGAATTCCTTGAGTGTGTTTATTCTGTGACAGGGGTTGCTTAACATGGTAGTGTCCCCCCGGCCGCTCATTGTTTAGATAGCGACCGGGGGCGACGCCACCCTGTTCATACATACTCATTAAAGGGCTGCTAATGCATCAAACTTACCCCCGCGGTTCCCGTGTAGCCGCTGAAGGAGTATGACAGTGATAGAGGTCTTGGTCATTGTGGAATCTGTGTAGGCGCAGCTGGAGAGGTAGTCGGGTGAAGAAACTAATAAAACCTGGTTTCACATGGAGGACCCCCTGTAAGGTAAAGGTGACTAAAGTGATTAAAATAAACACAACAATTATCTATTGTTGGGCACTCTACTTATGATAAAATCGTCCGTAGCAAAGTCATGAATAGAGATTGGGCAGGACATAACCTGGGGAAAAAATAATTAATGTAAGAAGATGCTCAAATTAAAGTCCCTATTGAGTCCCTTCGGTTCCAGCGTATCAAGTCTGTGGATCCATTTTAGTTCTAATTTCTTAAGTAGAGTCTCTCCATCCCCACCTCTCCTCAGTTGTGGGACTCCATCGATGACTTGAAATCTCAACTGTGAGATATTGTGTTTTTACAAAGTGTTCTGGGACAGGTAGTTCAAGGACGTGTTTGCGTATCTTAGATTTATGTTGGGTGAGTCTTTTTTTGATCTCCTGTGTGGTCTCGCCCACATATAGCAGTCCGCAGGGACATTGTAGAATATAGATAACAAATGACGAGTTGCATGTGTATAGCTGTTTAATACGGTTTCTAGTACCTGTCCGGGGATGTACAAATGTATTGCCCTTCATCATGCTGTTGCAATGGCAACATCCTAGACAAGGGAAGCTGCCCGTTCTTTTATTTTGTTGTTTTGGGGTATGTGCATCTGCATGTACTAACCTGTCTCGTAGGTTCGTTCCCCTTTTGTAGGAAAATAGGGGGGGATTCTGGAACTCAGGAGTTTCTGGAAAGGCCTGGGTTAAGAGTTTCCAGTTCTTTTTAATGATGGATGAGATTTGGTTGCTCAGGGGGGTATATGTAGACACAAATGGGATTTTTTTGAGTTGTTCTCTAGGTTTTCTTTTTTCAATCAGTTCCCGTCTGGACATACACTGTACTCTGTCTTTGTGTTTTTGGACCAGTTTAGGGGGATACCCTCTCTTTGTGTAATTTCTTTTAGTCGGGTATGTGTATTCTGTTCCTTACTCACTACCCTCCTAACCCGTAGGAATTGGCTGTATGGGAGCGATTTTACCATCCCGCGTGTGTGTGCACTGTCAAAACGCAGGAGGTTATTTCTGTCAGTTTCCTTGCGGAATAAATCTGTTTGTAGAGTGTTGTTTTCCGTATATACCCTCACGTCCAGGAATTGTAGTTGTTCAGCTGAATATACCTTTGTGAATTGTAATTCCTGGTGTATCCCATTGAGGAAGTCATTGAATCTCTGCAATTGTGGTATACTTCCTGTCCAGATGAAGAAGATATCATCGATATATCTCATCCAGCCTCTCACGTACTGGAAGAAGCCGGATGGATATATGTGGGCCTCCTCAAAATCTGCCATATACATATCTGCGTAGGCTGGCGCCACATTAGATCCACATTATTGTTCGGGGGTGGACTAAAAGTACTCCTAGTGGGTAGACTAAGATTTTTTTGTGTCATTATTTCATTGTTGCTAGGCTGGGCCGTCTTCATCGTGTCCCCCTGTGGTTGATCCATGAAGTGGGCTTTGAGTCTAAGTCGCCTAAAGAAGGCGAACAGGTCCACTTCATAGTTAAACCAGTCAATTTGTGTCGTAGGGCAATATGACAGTCCCCTTTCAAGGAGAGAGAGTTCTGAGTCAGAAAACATATGTGATGATATATTTACCACCAGTGTGTCCCTCATGGTTTTTTCGGACTTGCAATTACTTTCTGTTTAAAGAGGATTTCTATGTCCAGTGTAGAGGAACCGCAATGGGATCTAATGTGGCGCCAGCCTACGCAGATATGTATATGGCAGATTTTGAGGAGGCCCACATATATCCATCCAGCTTCTTCCAGTACGTGAGAGGCTGGATGAGATATATCGATGATATCTTCTTCATCTGGACAGGAAGTATACCACAATTGCAGAGATTCAATGACTTCCTCAATGGGATACACCAGGAATTACAATTCACAAAGGTATATTCAGCTGAACAACTACAATTCCTGGACGTGAGGGTATATACGGAAAACAACACTCTACAAACAGATTTATTCCGCAAGGAAACTGACAGAAATAACCTCCTGCGTTTTGACAGTGCACACACACGCGGGATGGTAAAATCTCTCTCATACAGCCAATTCCTACGGGTTAGGAGGGTAGTGAGTAAGGAACAGAATACACATACCCGACTAAAAGAAATTACACAAAAATTCACGGAGAGAGGGTATCCCCCTAAACTGGTCCAAAAACACAAAGACAGAGTACAGTGTATGTCCAGACGGGAACTGATTGAAAAAAGAAAACCTAGAGAACAACTCAAAAAAATCCCATTTGTGTCTACATATACCCCCCTGAGCAACCAAATCTCATCCATCATTAAAAAGAACTGGAAACTCTTAACCCAGGCCTTTCCAGAAACTCCTGAGTTCCAGAATCCCCCCCTATTTTCCTACAAAAGGGGAACGAACCTACGAGACAGGTTAGTACATGCAGATGCACATACCCCAAAACAACAAAATAAAAGAACGGGCAGCTTCCCTTGTCTAGGATGTTGCCATTGCAACAGCATGATGAAGGGCAATACATTTGTACATCCCCGGACAGGTACTAGAAACCGTATTAAACAGCTATACACATGCAACTCGTCATTTGTTATCTATATTCTACAATGTCCCTGCGGACTGCTATATGTGGGCGAGACCACACAGGAGATCAAAAAAAGACTCACCCAACATAAATCTAAGATATGCAAACACGTCCTTGAACTACCTGTCCCAGAACACTTTGTAAAAACCGGACAAAATATCTCACAGTTGAGATTTCAAGTCATCGATGGAGTCCCACAACTGAGGAGAGGTGGGGATGGAGAGACTCTACTTAAGAAATTAGAACTAAAATGGATCAACAGACTTGATACGCTGGAACCGAAGGGACTCAATAGGGACTTTAATTTGAGCATCTTCTTACATTAATTATTTTTTCCCCAGGTTATGTCCTGCCCAATCTCTATTCATGACTTTGCTACGGACGATTTTATCATAAGTAGAGTGCCCAACAATAGATAATTGTTGTGTTTATTTTAATCACTTTAGTCACCTTTTCCACCTTTACCTTACAGGGGGTCCTCCATGTGAAACCAGGTTTTATTAGTTTCTTCACCCGACTACCTCTCCAGCTGCGCCTACACAGATTCCACAATGACCAAGACCTCTATCACTGTCATACTCCTTCAGCGGCTACACGGGAACCGCGGGGGTAAGTTTGATGCATTAGCAGCCCTTTAATGAGTTTTGCGGATCCGATCCATGGATGCGTGGATCCGTAAAACACATACGGCGTCTGAATGGAGCCTTACAGGGGGTGATCAATGACAGGGGGTGATCAGGGAGTGTATATGGGGTGATCACCCCCCCCCCCCCCCCCGTCACTGATTACCCCCCTGTAAGGCTCCATTCAGACGTCCGTATGTGTTTTGCGGATCCGATCCATAGATGCGTGGATCCGTAAAACACATACGGATGTCTGAATGGAGCCTTACAGGGGGGTGATCACCCCATATACACTCCCTGATCACCCCCTGTCATTGATCACCCCCCTGTAAGGCTCTATTCAGACGTCCGTATGTGTTTTGCGGATCCGATCCGTGGATCCGTAAAAAACATATGGACGTCTGAATGGAGCCTTTCAGGGGGGTGCTCAATGACAGGGGTGATCAGTGACAGGGGGTGATCAGGGAGTGTATATGAGGTGATCACCCCCCTGTCAGGCTCCATTCAGACATTTTTTTGGCCCAAGTTAGCGGAAATAGTTTTTGTTTTTTTTTCTTACAAAGTCTCATATTCCACTAACTTGTGTCAAAAAATTAAATCTCACATGAACTCACGATACCCCTCACGGAATCCAAATGCATAATAGAAAATTCTAGGAACTCACCATGCCCCTCACGGAATACCTTGGGGTGTGTTCTTTCCAAAATGGGGTCACTTGTAGGGTAGTTATACTGCCCAGGCAATTTAGGGGCCCTAATGTGTGCGAAGTAGTTTGAAATCAAAATCTGTAAAAAATGGCCGGTGAAATCCTAAAGGTGCTCTTTGGAATGTGGGCCCCTTTGTCCACCTAGGCTGCAAAAAAGTGTCACACATCTGGTATCGCCGTACTCAGGAGAAGTTGGGGGATGTGTTTTGGGGTGTCATTTTACATATACCCATGCTGGGTGAGATAAATATCTTGGTCAAATGCCAACTTTGTATAAAAAAATGGGAAAAGTTGTCTTTTGCCAAGATATTTCTCTCATCCAGCATGGGTATATGTAAAATTACACCCCAAAACACATTCCCCAACTTCTCCTGAGTACGGCCATCCCACATGTGTGACACTTTTTTGCAGCCTAGGTGGGCAAAGGGGCCACATTCCAAAGAGCACCTTTCGGATTTGACCGGTCATTTTTTACAGATTTTGATTTCAAACTACTTCTCACGCATTTGGGCCCCTAAAATGTCAGGGCAGTATAACTACCCCACAAGTGACCCCATTTTGCAAAGAAGACACCCCAAGGTATTTTGTAATGGGCATAGTGAGTTCATGGAAGTTTTTATTTTTTATCACAAGTTAGTGGAATATGAGACTTAGTAAGAAAAAGAAAATCTTTTTCCGCTAACTTGTGACAAACAAAATAAAAAATTCTAGGAACTCGCCATGCCCCTCACGGAATACCTTGGGGTGTCTTCTTTCCAAAATGGGGTCACTTGTGGGGTAGTTATACTGCCCTGGCATTTTAGAGCCCCTAATGCGTGAGAAGTAGTTTAAAATCCAAATGTGTTAAAAATGCCCTGTGAAATCCTAAAGGTGCTCTTTAGAATGTGGGCCCCTTTGCCCACCTAGGCTGCAAAAAAGTGTCACACATGTGGTATCTCCATACTCAGGAGAAGGTGGGCAATGTGTTTTGGGGTGTATTTTTACATATACCCATGCTGGGTGAGAGAAATATCTCTCTAAAAGTCAACTTTTCCCATTTTTATTATACAAACTTGTCATTATAGAGAGATATTTCTCTCACCCAGCATGGGTATGTGTAAAAAGACACCCAAAACACATTGCCCAACTTCTCCTGAGTACGGCGATACCACATGTGTGACACTTTTTTGCAGCAAAGGGGCCCAAATTCCTTTTAGGAGGGCATTTTTAGACATTTGGATCCCAGACTTCTTCTCACGCTTTTAGGGCCCCTAAAATGCCAGGGCAGTATAAATACCCCACATGTGACCCCATTTTGGAAAGAAGACACCCCAAGGTATTCAGTGAGGAACATGGCGAGTTCATAGAAGAATTTTTTTTTTTTTTGGCACAAGTTAGCGGAAATTGATATTTTTTTTTGTTTTTTCTCACAAAGTCTCCCTTTCTGCTTGGGACAAAAAGTTCAATCTTTCATGGACTCAATATGCCCCTCAGCGATTACCTTGGGGTGTCTTCTTTCCGAAATGGGGTCACATGTGGGGTATTTATACTGCCCTGGCATTTTAGGGTCCCTAAAGCGTGAGAAGGAGTCTGGAATATAAATGTCTAAAAAAATGTATGCCTTTGGATTCCGTGAGGGGTATGGTGAGTTCATGTGATATTTTATTTTTTGTCACAAGTTAGTGGAATATGAGACTTTGTAAGAAAAAAACAAAAAACAAATAAAAAATCAATTTCCACTAACTTGTGCCAAAAGTCTGAATGGAGCCTTACAGGGGGGTTATCAATGACAGGGGGGTGATCAGGGAGTCTATATGGGGTGATCACCACCCTGTCATTGATCAAACCCCCTGTAAGGCTCCATTCAGACGTCTGTTTTGCGGATCCGAAAAACACATACGGACGCCTGAATGGAGCCTTCCAGGGGGGTAATCAATGACAGGGGGGTGATCAGGGAGTCTATATGGGGTAATCAGGGGGTTAATAAGTGACGGGGGGGTGTTTGGTGCTACTTTACAGAGCTGCCTGTGTCCTCTGGTGGTCGATCCAAGTAAAAGGGTCCACCAGAGGACCAGGTAGCAGGTATATTACAGCTGTGTTCTAATTATACGCTAGGTCTTGCCACGAAAGAGCGTAAAAGTGCTTTTCCTGCTGCCCTGTAAAAAAGGCTCGAGGCTATTTTTAGGTGGTGTACATCTTGAGAGAGAATTGATTGCGAGACATGCCTCTACAATGCACTTTAAGATATTTTGACCAGTTGACAGACTTTGAGAGGGGGTGTATCATTGGACTGAGAAATGCAGGATGGTCGTTTTGATGAATTTTGGAGCTGTTGGGAGCAGTGGTTACATGAGGGTCTTATGCTAAAATAAATTAAAAAAAATGTATTTTTCACCATGTAGAAAAATTAAAAAGCAACACACTTCAATAATGGTTGTGTAACAGTCTGTTGAAATATTGTGGATTTTGGGGTACTTTTTAATGCGTTAAAAAAAAAAAAGTGGTTTTACTGTCTGGAGATGATTAGGTTACCTACAGTGTCTAAACTGATTATCTCCCAGGCAGAAGGGAGACATTGTGTGGGACTGTCCCAGATTGTGTGATTATTTCCATTGGTCTGTGTGTTTCTCCATCAGGTCCACGGGGGAGGTCCATGGAGACTGATATATAAGGCCAAGGGTGGCACCAATAAATGTTGTTCTTCTTACCCTCAACTCACAGCCTTGTCTCGTGTTGTAGGGAATAGCTATATCATTACTAGCTCTTGTAAGAGCTGCACAGCTACTGGAAAATCGCAGCTCTGCTTAGAAGTCTCGGGAGCAGCTCTACAGTGCCACGCTGACCAGGGGAGAGGGACGTCGCCAACGGTTAATACCGTTACAGGTTGCAATCCCTCTTTGGATCCATGACCAAAGTCCAAACATTTTCCTCCATCAATCTACATGCAATACCCCATAATGACGAAGAAAAAAACTGAATGCTAGAGATCTTTGCTAATTTATTGAATAGGAAAAACTAAAATATTGCATTGACATAAGTATTCAGACTCTTTAGCACTGTCAGGTAGGATGGGGACTGGCGGTGGATTTCCATTACCAGACCTCTCCAGAAATGCTTGATTGGTTTTAAGTCATCTCTGGCTGGGCCACTCTAGGACGTTAACACAGTTGTCCGTAAGCCACTCCTGTGTTGTCTTGGCTGTGTGCTTGGGGTCCTTGTCTTGTTGGAAGGTGTACTTTCAGCCCAGTCTAGTCCAGTCCATATCTCTGTCCATTCAGTTTTCCCTCAACCCTGACCATTCTCCCTGTCCTAGCCACTGAGAAACGCTTCCACAGCATGATGATATATCCACCTTGCTTCACTCCAGGGGTGATATTGGGCAGGTGATGAGCAGTCCCTGGTTTCCTTTTTGAGGCCTAAAAGTTCAATCTTGTTTCTCACAGTCTTGTAGTCCATTTGCAAATTCCAGTAGGAGAGACCTTTTCTGGCCATTCTGCTATAGAACCTATATTGGTGGAGTATTGTAGTAATAGTTGACTTTCTGGAAGTTTCTGAACACAGGATTTTTTAAAGCTCAGCCAGAGTGACCATTGGATTCTTAGTCACCTCAAGTTGTATCTTTTTAATGGTGCCATTTATTTTACCATGTCATCTATTGGAAATGGGACATGAAACAGAAAAAATAAATCTTCAATTCCACCATGATTTTTGGGGCTTTTGTTTTTGCGTCTTTCAGTGTGCACTAAAAATTATATGGGGCCCTATTCTATGGGTCAGTATAATTACATGGATACCAAATTTATATAGCTTTTGATTAGTTTTAATAAACATAAACGGCTTTGAAAGAAATTTTCTTTGCATTGCCATATTCCAACACACCATAATTCTATTAAAATATCTTTAATGGTACCAGTTTGGGTTGGGGGCTGAGTGAGGTGACCAATAAATGTCAGTTTGGGCTTTTTTTTTATTTATTTTATAATTATATTTTAAATATATAATTGCGGTGTTCACCATGCATGATATATTTTTATAGTTTGGACATTTTCAAACATGGTGATACCAATTATGGTTTATTTTTACATGTAAATTTTGGAAAGAGGACTGATTAAAATGTAAAATATTTTCATGTTTTTGATTTTATTTTTTTAAACAATTTTTATTTTATTTTTGTTGAATTATTTTTTCTTTGTCCCTTTGGGGATTTGAGCATGCAGTCCTCTGATCATTTCTACCATAGACTGCAATAGAATATTATTGCAGTCTATGGGATTTATAAAGGCTTCCCATTAATCCCTGCCACAAACGTAGGCTACATGCACACGACCATTGTTTTGGTCCGCATCTGAGCCGCAGTGTTTGCGGCTTGGATGCGGACCCATTCACTTCAATGCAGACAGCACTCCGTGTGCTTTCGGCAGTTGTTGCTCCATTCCGTGATCCGCAAAAAAATATATAACCTGTCCTATTCTTGTCCGTTTTGCGGACAAGAACAGGCAGTTATATTAATGGCTGTCCGTGCTGCATGTAGCCTTATTCACTAAAGCCCCAGGCTGCCATAACAACCACCGGGAGGACGAAGGGAGCCACTTCCTCTGTTTAATTCTTCAGATGTTGCTATTGACTGTGGCATCGGAGGGGTTAAGTGACGGATTGGGATTACCTCCAGTCCCAGTCATTGTGGCCGGGCGTCAGATGTATTACTTAACTGGCACCCGCTGAATATAGAGGGAAATCGCCTCAAGACCTCACCCCATACATGCTCACAGATATCGTCCAGGGTCATAAACCAGTTAAACGGTTTTACAAGATTTTAATACTGATGACCTACCCTCTGGCTAGGACATCAGTATCTGATCGGTGGGGGTCCGACACCGAGGTCCCACGCCAATCAGCCGTTTGGGAAGGCTCCAGTGCTCCTGTGAGCGCTGCTGCCTTCTCCGTGCTTATCAAGCACAGCGCCGTACGTTCGATAGCGCCTGTGCTTGGTATCTCACTCAGCCCCATTCACTTCTATGGGGCTGAGCTGCGCCTAGGCCATGTGACCGATGAACGTGTCCTCTCTGGCCTAGGGAAAGCTGTGTGCGCTCCAGCTGATCGGCAGGGGTCTCGGGTGTTGGGCCCCTATCGATCAGATACTGATGACCTACTGTATCCAGCCTTTAATTTAAAAAATGCTTTAATTGAGGTGCAAAAGTATAAATGGTGCTGTAGAACAGACATATTGGTTGCTGGAGGTAATTATATGTTTTGGGTAGCATACATTCTGCCTGATGGGAACATTAATGATATTCCCAAAAAAATAAAAAGTGGCTTACTAACTGGTATATGGGTACACAGTACTGCTGGTTACCCAAACCCAGCCAGAAAAACTTTCCAAGGCCTCACGCACACAACCTTTTAGCAGACCAGAATAGGACATGATCTATCTTTTGCCAAATATGCGGATGCAGAAAGCACATGAACGCCATCCCTGTGCTTTTCACATCCATCTGTTCTGAAAAAAATATAATGTCCTATTATGGTCTGCAAAATGCGGACCACGAAACCAATTCCATCAATGGGTCTGCGTAAAAAATGCTGATTGCACACGGACTACAGGTCCTTCTAAAAAAAAATAGCATATTGCGATAAAGTTCATTATTTTCTGTAATGTACTGATAAACATTAGACTTTCATATATTTTAGATTCATTACACACCAACTGAAGTAGGTCAAGCCTTTTATTGTTTTAATATTGATGATTTTGGCATACAGCTCATGAAAACCCAAAATTCCTATCTCACAAAATTAGCATATCATGAAAAGGTTCTCTAAACGACCTATTAACCTAATCATCTGAATTAACTAATTAACTCTAAACACCTGCAAAAGATTCCTGAGGCTTTTAAAAACTCCCAGCCTGGTTCATTACTCAAAACCGCAATCATGGGTAAGACTGCCGACCTGACTGCTGTCCAGAAGGCCATCATTGACACCCTCAAGCAAGAGGGTAAGACACAGAAAGAAATTTCTGAACGAATAGGCTGTTCCCAGAGTGCTGTATCAAGGCACCTCAGTGGGAAGTCTGTGGGAAGGAAAAAGTGTGGCAGAAAACGCTGCACAACGAGAAGAGGTGACCGGACCCTGAGTAAGATTGTGGAGAAGGACCGATTCCAGACCTTGGGGGACCTGCGGAAGCAGTGGACTGAGTCTGGAGTAGAAACATCCAGAGCCACCGTGTACAGGCGTGTGCAGGAAATGGGCTACAGGTGCCGCATTCCCCAGGTCAAGGCACTTTTGAACCAGAAACCGCGGCAGAAGCGCCTGACCTGGGCTACAGAGAAGCAACACTGGACTGTTGCATGTCATTCGGAATTCAAGGTGCCTGAGTCTGGAGGAAGACTGGGGAGAGGGAAAGGCCAAAATGCCTGAAGTCCAGTGTCAAGTACCCACAGTCAGTGATGGTCTGGGGTGCCATGTCAGCTGCTGAATCCACTGTGTTTTATCAAGGGCAGGGTCAATGCAGCTAGCTATCAGGAGATTTTGGAGCACTTCATGCTTCCATCTGCTGAAAAGCTTTATGGAGATGAAGATTTCATTTTTCAGCACGACCTGGCACCTGCTCACAGTGCCAAAACCACTGGTAAATGGTTTACTGACTATGGTATTACTGTGCTCAATTGGCCTGCCAACTCTCCTGACCTGAACCCCATAGAGAATCTGTGGGATATTGGGAAGAGAAAGTTGAGAGACGCAAGACCCAACACTCTGGATGAGCTTAAGGCCGCTATCGAAGCATCCTGGGCCTCCATAACACCGCAGCAGTGCCACAGGCTGATTGCCTCCATGCCACGCCGCATTGAAGCAGTGATTTCTGCAAAAGGATTCCTGACCAAGTGTGATGAATACCACCCCTCGTGCCCGCTGACGTCAACCACGTCGAGCTCACGAGACCCGGTATGATCACAGGGTTTACCAAAAACGTGAAGTTACGCCCTCCAGAGGAGCACGTAAGGTCAGGCTGGTATAGTTTACACACACACCTCCTGTCCACGCGGGCACAGAGAGGCAAAGCTGGGAGAGCCTTTTCACTGCCACAGTGAAAACAACCCACACTCAGCCCGGGTAACTGCCACCAGTTTCTCGTTTGATATAAGCCCGGTCCGCTAACGGGATTATATAGGGTCAGAAACCAACCCGCGGTAGCTTATAACTAGGCCAAAACACGGACGTGGGGATTCGTGATCGAGATACAAGATAGCACAAGATTAAATTATAGATTTTAATCGCTGTAAGAGCACACTAGATATGACACAATATACACAGACAATATATACAGTGGTCTGAGGTTACAGATACAGATTATATGGGTACAACAGGGTGAAGCAGTGTAAAAGTAAGTTACCAAGTATGATGAAAGTTCCTTGTTATGTCCTGAGCTGGAGGCCACATGAAGGGCTGTGATCTCCTGCTATTTCCTGGGTCCCTCTAAACACATGTGTAGAATGTGACCCCTCTTCAGAGAAAGACCGCGCCTACTTGCTGGCACCAGGCTTTTAACCTGTAGCCGGCCCATCCCCTCCCTGCCTCAGGGAGGGGTCAACTCCCCCTCTTCTGGGCTGACGGTGAATGACCCACAAAACCCTTTTAGGGTTCATAGCTCCAGACCAGAGGGTCACAGGGAGATGGTTCTGGGACTAATGGACCTGCCTGGGTTCCGCCTACAAGTAGAGCCCAAACCTGGTACCGGTAGATGGTTTCTATGGGGAGATATGGGTATCTCCCTACCCCGACTGGGTACGAGTAAACAAAGACCATGGGACCGTACCTCGTGGCCACCGGGACACAAATATGTATCCGGTTTGCGCCTGCGATGGCCGGGCGCTTCAGAATTCCTTATGAGAGGTAGGTGCCAACATGTCTGGGAAGTTTCATTGATCCGGGCAAGAGCAGATACCCCCTGCTGAGAGTTTTCCTGCCGGATTCAGGTGGCTCCAAACTGGTGCCTGGAGGTGTGAACTTCTCCTTGAAGCTTGGACCCCCTGGGGCATCTTCCTGGCCCACTGACACTCAGATGGCTGGGGGGGGGGGGGTGGAAACTTATTTTGCATATACACTGAATCATGCCAAGAGGTGCATAAAATTACAATCAGGGCTGGGGGGCTTTGAAGCAGGGAAATCCTGTGGATTTTCCGTACCTCTGCTGTCTGTCAGCAAATGGGGGGTGTGAGGACATGGCTGACAGTAAATATTAATCCATATTCCTCACACCAAGTATTGAGTGCATAACTGAACATAATTATTTGAAGGTTGACTTTTTTTGTATTAAAAACACTTTTCTTTTATTAGTTGGATGAACTATGCTAATTTTTTGAGATAGGAAATTTGGGTTTTCATGAGCTGTATGCCAAAATCATCAATATTAAAACAATAAAAGGCTTGAACTACTTCAGTTGGTGTGTAATGAATCTAAAATATATTAAAAAAAATGTTTATCAGTACATTACAGAAAATAATGAACTTTATCACAATATGCTAATCTTTTTTGAAGGACCTGTATATATACACACATATTAGCTGATTGGCCCTGCCTTGCACTGATCTGTTTAATTTGTAGTTTGTGTGTGTGGTTAAAAGACATCCACAGGGCCCCCATAACGGTGTGGGCCACAGGGCCCCCATTTGCCAGCACAGGTGTTGCTTTTTCTGGACCACAGCTTTAGTAATACAATTAATTAAATCTATATGCACTTGTGATCACAGTGGTCAAGTGTACATGTCATCACTGCAAGACAAGTCAACAAAACTGGTGCCACCAAAAGTGAATTTTATATTAATTTTTTTGTCTTTTCTTGCTGACTTTCTTAAATCCTGGACAGCCCATTGAATTCCTTAATTTAATTATAGTTTAAAATAATAACATGCTGATTTAGGCTACTTTTAAACTCGCGTTTTTGGTGGATCCGTCATGGTTCTGCAAAAACTGATCTGTTACAATAATACAACCGCATGCATCTGTCATGAATGGATCCGTTTGTGTTATCTGTAAGATAGCCAAGACGGATCCGTCTTGAACTCTATTGAAATTTAACGGGAGACGGATCTGTTTTCTATTGTGCCAGATTGTGTCAGAGAAAACGGATCTGTCCCCATTGACTTATATTGTGTGCCAGGATTGGCTCAGTTTTATCAAACGGACAGCAAACCGTTGCAGGCAGCATTTTGGTGTCCGCCTCCAGAGCGGAATGGAGACTGAACTGAGGCAAACAGATTCATTCTGAGCCGATCCTCTTCCATTCAGAATGCATTAGGGCAAAACTGATCCGTTTTGGACCACTTGTGAGAGTCCATGACTGATCTCAGAGACAGAAGCCAAAACGCGCGTGAAAGTAGCCTAAAAAAAAAAAAATCACTAGTATTACAATTGTTTTTCATTGTTTCTCTTAAAAACCCATACTGATAGCTTTATTATTCCCAACAGATGGACACCATATCAGGAATACCTTGGAAGACCAACTTATCTTATCTCGAGATTCTAAAATACAAGATAAACCTAAAATACAAGATAAACCTGAAAGATTTGCAGGAGAAAATGCTAGTTTTGCCAATACGCAGCCAGTCCTTCAGGATGCAGATATCATTGGTGATCTTTCTTTTCGTAAGGACGGTTCTCCTGATCAATCTGATTTTGCTGCCTGTGGTACTACTCCAAAAAGTGACAAAATATTCCCCTGTCTGGAATGTGATAAATTGTTCACTCAGTACGCCAAACTTCTAACACATCAAAGAAGTCACACAGGTGAAAAGCCGTTTTCATGTTCCTACTGTGGGAAAAGTTTTACTGAAAAATCCAACCTTATTCAGCATGAGAGAATCCACTCGGGTGAGAAACGCTTTATATGTTCAGAATGCAGCAAGGGTTTCACGCGGAAAGCCGATTTAATTAAACATTTGCGCACTCACACAGGAGAGAAACCTTTTAATTGCCTTGAGTGTGGGAAATGCTTTACCCAGAATTCAGCTCTTTTAAGGCATAAGAGATTTCACACAGGGGAGAAACCCTTTGCATGTTTAGAATGTGGAAAATGCTTTACACACCGACCTGATCTTAAAAAGCATCAGAAAATTCATAACCGAGTGAAAATGGACAACTTAAATGTGCCAATTATGGCATTTGGTTGGAACAGGAATAAATACTGTTTATAAAACTGGTCACAACATCAACCACCAACATGTGAAATGTAGGATGCGTGGAACTTATTTTTTAAATTCCTCTTACTAGGCATAGATATTACAGATCCAAATAATTCATCTGGAGACGTTGCTTAAGGAGAATAAGTGTGGAGGCCATATGTGCTGAGCATTGCATGTAATGAGGGGTGACTACCGGCAATGCCTCCAGGTGAATTCTAACTGCTTTTGGATGCTACTTACGGACTGCCTACTAACCACGGTCGGTTGGATATTCCATGATGTTTTAATGAACTGTTAAAGTCTGATGTCCGATATTTGAGAAATTTGTGGATGTGTAAATAATTGGTATTTGAAAAAGAAGTTCGGCACGTCCTGCAGTACGCATGTTACTAAAGACGTGGGAGATTTCTCACTGCAGCTCAAGCTGGATGATGAATTTGGTGAGTGGCTAGAGCAGGCATGTCCAAAGTGCGGCCCTCCAGCTGTTGCAAAACTACAACTCCCAGCATGCCTGGATAGCTTACAGGTATTAGGGCATGCTGGGAGTTGAAGTTTTACAACAGCTGGGGGGCGGCACTTTGGACATGCCTGGGCTAGAGACTTTTTTGATTGACTTTATATTCTCTATTGTTTGGCTTTGTAACATAATTTGTGCCAAAATGTTGGGTAGGTATAGTGATTTTATTTAAAACTACATGCACCAAGTTAGAACATTTTAATGATATTAGACATGCTGCTTTCCCTTTACAAATGGTCTTATGTGATTTGTTGCTATCGGTATAGACAAAGACAATCAGTAACAGGCAGTTAAGGTAGATGCAAGAGACCAACATTATAATGTAAGGCTTGTATCACACTGCCATTATGAGTTCTGTTTTTTGTCTGGCCAAATTCCCGCAGATTTGCTGGGCAGGAGCCGGATCTCAGCTGGACCCCCTTCTAATCAATTTGGCCAACGGGTATTCTGGTAACATCCGGCAATGCCGGATACAGAGCTCTCTGGCAGGCTGTTCTCTACCAGAACAGCCTACTGTAAGACAATGGCAGCGTGAAACAGGCCTAAGTTTTAGTCCTCTAAACAACCATATCATTTTAAAGTCCTGAGGACCCGAGCATGGCGCTGGAAGAAGCAGGGGGAAAAAGGGGCTAGGTATCTCGTATTGTTCTCATCTGTTATTGTAGCATATTAACAGGGGTTGCCAGACATTTTATTAAACTTGGACAAATCCTTTAATTGAAAAGTGCACTTAGAACAAGAGCTGACACTTCCATTAACTTAAGCCCAATTTGTCACACTGAAAGTGCAGTTCAATCTATAGGCAGCATGTTATAGAACAGGTGAGATGAGGCTTCCCTCAATGACTGTGTATACAGAGCTAGGGGCGGATTAAGTGCATGATAGGCTCGGGGCTGTCTACCCAACTTGGGCCCCTCCCTCCATTTTAGGTCGTGTTTTTTTCTGTATGAAGAGAGTGCGGTGCCTCGTGAGCGCCACAGTCTATTCCTAGGCCATATGACATCACATTCATCGTTCACGTGGTCTAGGTGCAGCTCAGTCCCATTTGAGTGATTTGGGCTGAGCTGTAATACCAAGCGCAGTGCTATCAAATGGACAGAGCTGTGCTTGGTAAGGAGCAGAGGCTGCAGCGCTCACTGGGACATCGCGGTCTCCTCAAACAGCTCGGACCCCCACCATCTCATAGCTCTGAGTACAGATGTCATAAATGTTGCCAGCAGTCCTATGTAACACCCCACATAACACAGTAAATTATTGTGTTGTGTGGGGTGTTACATAGGACTGCAGCGAACATCTACTACATTGTCTGCACACAAAGTTATCACAGTTATCTGGGCTGTTACATAGGGCTGCAGGTGACATCTACAAATAAAATTTTTAGTTGCCAAATTTAAAATACATATGATTATAATAAAAATGACTTGGAGGAAGAGATGAGATGCAGGTCACAGTAGTGAGCCATCTCTAGAGAGTACAGCAACACATACCTCTTACATACATCATGTAGACTTTCTATTTCATTTTCTTCTTCTTCTCCGTTTGATCCAGACCGCCATGACTAATTCTTTCAGCTGCATCTCATCTCTGCAGAGTTTGTTACACAGACATGTTAGATTTCTCAATTTTTCCATCAACCTCCCCATTCTGGTGCCACTCCCAGTACTGTCCCCGTTCTGCTCCCCAATGTCCTATACTATACGGCTGAAAAAATAGTGACCCCAGTAGACCTAGTTGGGGTCATTTATCAAACTGGTGTAAAGTAGAACTGAATCAGATTCCACCTTTCATTTTACAAATTAGCTGTCAAAAATGAAAGGTGGAATGATTGGTTGCTATGGACAACTAAGCCAGTTATACTTTACACCAGTTTGATAAATTATCCCAAAGGTCCCTATAGTGTCTACAGCAATTATAATGTCCCCTAGAGTGCCCCCCATAATAATAATGCAATATATTGTGCTCCAGGTAATAATGCCTGTGCCCATACATAATGTCCCCTAGTATGTCAATGCCTGAGGAAGGCCAGATTAGAGTTTGCCAAACTACATCTAAAAAAGCCTTCATAGTTCTGGAACAACATCCTATGGACAGATGAGACCAGGATCAACTTGTACCACAGTGATAGGAAGAGAAGAGTATGTAGAAGGAAAGGAACTGCTCATGATCCTAAGCATACCACCTCATCAGTGAAGCATGGTGGTGGTAGTGTCATGGCGTGGGCATGTATGGCTGCCAATGGAACTAGTTCTCTTGTATTTATTGATGATGTGACTGCTGACAAAAGCAGCGGGATTAGTTCAGAAGTGTTTCGGGCAATATTATTTGCTCATATTCAGCCAAATGCTTCAGAACTCATTGGACGGCGCTTCATAGCGCAAATGGACAATTACCCAAAGCATACTGCAAAAGCAACCAAAGAGTTTTTTTAAGGGAAAGAAGTGGAATGTTATGCAATGGCCAAGTCAATCACCTGACCTAAATCCGATTGGGCATGCATTTCACTTGCTGAAGACAAAACTGAAGGGGACATGCCCCAAGAACAAGCAGGAACTGAAGACAGTTGTAGTAGAGGCCTGGCAGAGAGAGCATCACCAGGGTTGAAACACAGCGTCTGGTGATGTCTATGCGTTCCAGACTTCAGGCTGTAATTGACTGCAAAGGATTTGCAACCAAGTATTAAAAAGGGAAAGTTTGATTTATGATTATTATTCTGTCCCATTACTTTTGGTCCCTTAACAAGTGAGAGGCACGTATGCAAACTGTTGTAATTCCTACACTGTTCACCTGATTTGGATGTAAATACCCTCAAATTAAAGCTGACAGTCTGCAGTTAAAGCACATCTTGTTCATTTCAAATCCATTGTGGTGGTGTATAGAGCCAAACATGTTAGAATTGTGTTGAAGTCCAAATATTTATGGACCAGACTGTCTCTATCTGCTCCGCTTCTCCTGCACTAGAACATGCTGCCTGCAGCTCAGACACCACGTTGAATATTACAGGTTAAATATAAGGCATCCTCAATTATTATTTTTTTTTTTGTATTAGTCTATTAGATCGTAATGGCAGACCATCAAAATTTCTTCCAGTGCAGTGTAGTGATTTCTTTTTTTTTCTAGAATGTGTAACCAATGTATGCAATAGATTAGTTCCTCTTCATGGTACAATTCGTCTGTCCAGGGTTTAGTCCAATTGCAATTATAGATTTTAAATTGCTATGATATTTATTAAAAGAACTTGTAGAATTTTGTGTGTAATAAAATAGTATTTCAGCATGTTATTTTTTTAAGGAGACTGAGTCATTGAATAATCGATGCTACTCAAACTTGCAGTTTTCACATGCCACACATATAACAACATCAAGTGAAGCAGTATGAATTTAGTGTGACTATAAAAATTATATGTTAAATGATGTGCTAATATAGTGTACTTAGTGCTATGAAGTGAAGTGTTTTGTATAACTGATGGAAGATGTAAAAGTTTCTATATATTTATTTAATAAAACATGTTTTATATAGTACAATAGTTTTAATGTCAATTTTGTTGGCAAACAAATATTTATATTTTTTTCTCTACCTATTACATACAACTATGGGATTCATATGAAAAGCAAAGTATACACCAATACACTATATATGACTTATGTATTTACATATCTAGTCCAAAGGTAGGATACATACAAATAAAGATATTCTGCAAGAGCTCTATTCTTGTTAAGAAACTTAGAGGACCTTTCATCACTCCTGACATGCCTGTTTTAATAGCTTCCCCATGTAATAGCCATTCTGGAGCATCTATTCTCATTGCTCTATGTTGTGCCCTTCCTTTTTTATTTCTGCTAATAGTTATGAATGAATTGCTAGCAGTATGCAGTAAGGGTACAGAGGGGTGGTAACCAGTTTGGGGGGGGGGGGGGGGGTTGTACCTGCACAGTTTGACTCTATCCAATCAGTGCTGCCATTTTCATACTATGCAGGTACACCCCCAACTGGTTACCACACCTCTGTACCCTTACTGCAGACTGCTAACAATTCATACATAACATAGAGCCATGAGAATAGATGCTCCAGAATTGTTATTACATTGGGAATGCATGTATCTATTAAAACAGGCATGTCAGGAGCAGTGAAAGGTCCTCTTTAAACTCATTTTCAGGTAAATGTAGTGACCCCAGAGTCTGAGCTCAAAGAAAATGTAAAATTCTCTGACTATTCAGCCCTGTCTCTATTGTATATCCTAGCTCTGAAATATTTGGCTAGAGCTCTGAGAGTCGGTAAATCCATAAAATGGGTGAAGATGCTTCCTCATGTAAACTGGTGATTTATGCAGATATATTTATGCTACCAGATGATTGAATATAGGGTACCCTGCAGCAACTTTGAGAAGGTAGATCCTGGGGAAAAGAGGACACTGGCTAGCTTTTCTCTAGAGAAGTCCTCTCAGCTATCTGATCGTGTCTATAATAATATACTGGGAATTTTTTATTTTTTTATCCATCAGTTTTTTTTTTTTATATGAACATGGGCTGGTTGAGGAGCTGTACATTTGAATATATGTATGTAGTGCAGTAAGTCTACTGTGTGCCACTTGTGCAGGGGGTCGGAGACTAGGGGCCCATCGGCGGACTCACCTGTACCCCTGTGGGCCAGTCCGAGCCTGCACATGGTGGTCCTGCAGAATTTCCACCTTCTGGCAGAATGAACTATACTCACAGGTCATGGATGGTCAGATTACTTAGAACTATTCTATAACCTTCCTATTTATGCTGCCAGTGCCAGGGAATATATACACTAAAAAAGCATCCTGGGATTCTTTATTTAGGCTACCAGACTTGTGATTCCCAGACATTGTAAACTGAGTTTAGTTCCATCCCTGACAAAATGGCTCTCCGGTTTCTAATCGGGGACGACAAATTATGTTACTGTCTGGCCTTCCAAAACTGTCTTTGAAGACCGTGGCTTCTGCTTTCATCCAATCAATTCTGGTTTAGATTAACATGTAAACGGGGTCTCAATAGCTAGGCTGACAGGCACAGTAAAGTCTCCTGTAGCCATACCCCTTGCCTACAGTTATTCTTCAATTTACATTACAAAGCATCCTAAAATCTAATTGAGAGGTACATACCTTATGGGAATAAAGGGTTAAGGAAAAAAGGAAAAAAAACAATGTGGATAGAACTGTAAAGAAAGCAAAAAAATGACAAAAAGAATTTAAAGCACTAAAACAGGAGGATCGCGAGGAATCATTGATAAACTATAAGGGAAAAAATAGAATATGTAAAAAACTAATAAAAGCAGCCAAACTAGAGACCGAGAGATTAATTGCCAAAGAGAGCAAAATTAGCCCAAAATGTTCTTCAATTATATAAATGGTAAAAAGTATAAATCTGAAGGTGGCGGCCCTTTACAGAGTAATGAGCGATGAGGAGAAAGCAAAGCTATTAAATATTTTTTTTCTCCACTGTATTCACTGAGGAAAATAAACTGTCAGATGAAATGCAGAATGTAAAAGTAAGTTCCCCATTAAAAGTGCCTTGTCTGACCCAGGAAGAAGTACAGCGACGTCTTAAAAAAATTTAAATGGACAAATCGCTAGGACCAGATGGCGTACACCCCCGTATACTAAGAGAATTAATGTCATAGCCAGACCCTTATTTCTGACAGTTAAGGACTCTATACTGACAGGGAGTGTTCCACAGGATTGACACATAGCAAATGTGGTGCCAATATTCAAAAAGGGTCTGAAAACAGAGCCCGAAAACTATAGGCCGGTAAGTTTAATATCTTTTGCGGGTAAACTGTTTGAAGGTTTTCTAAGAGATCCTATCTTGGAGTACCTCAATGAAAATAAGCAAATAACACCATATCAGCATGGCTTCGTGAGGGATCGGTCATGTCAAACTAATTTAATCAGTTTCTATGAGGAGGTAAGTTCTAGACTTGACAGCGGCGAATCAATGGATGTCGTATATCTGGACTTCTCCAAATATTTGACATTGTACCACATAAAAGGTTAGTATATAAAATGAGAATGCTTGGACTGGGAGAAAGCGTCTGTATGTGGGTAAGTAACTGGCTTAATGATAGAAAACAGAGGGTGGTTATTAATGGTACAAACTCAGATTGTGTCACTGTCACTAGTGGGGTACCTCAGGGGTCAGTATTGGGCCCTATCCTCTTCAATGCATTTATTAATGATCTTGTAAAAGGCTTGCACAGTAAAATAAAAAAAATTGCAGATGACACTAAACTGTGTTAAGTAATTAACACGGAAGAGGACAGTATACTGCTACAGATGGATCTGGAGGCTTGGGCAGAGAAGTGGCAGATGAGGTTTAACACTGGCAAATGTAAGGTTATGCACATGGGAAGGTATAATGCAAGTCACCTGTACATACTAAGGCTGCTTTCACACTAGCGTTCGGGTGTCCGCTCGTGAGCTCCGTTTGAAGGGGCTCACGAGCGGACCCGAACGCAGCCGTCCAGCCCTGATGCAGTCTGAATAGAGCGGATCCGCTCAGACTGCATCAGTCTGGCGGCGTTCAGCCTCCGCTCCGCACGGACAGGCGGACAGCTGAACGCTGCTTGCAGCGTTTGGGTGTCCGCCTGGCCGTGCGGAGGCGTGCGGATCCGTCCAGACTTACAATGTAAGTCAATGGGGACGGATCCGTTTGAAGATGCCACAATGTGGCTCAATCTTCAAGCGGATCCGTCCCCCATTGACTTTACATTGAAAGTCTGGACGGATCCGTCCCAGGCTATTTTCACACTTTAGCTTTTTTTTGCTAATATAATGCAGACGGATCCGTTCTGAACGGAGCCTCCGTCTGCATTATTATGAGCGGATCCGTTCAGAACGGATCCGCCCGAACGCTAGTGTGAAAGTAGCCTTAATTGTAAAACACTGGGTAACATTGACATGGAAAAGGAGTAGGAATTTTAGTGAAGAGCAAACTAAGGCTACTTTCACACTAGCGTTCGGGCGGATCCGTTCTGAACGGATCCGCTCATAATAATGCAGACGGAGGCTCCGTTCAGAACGGATCCGTCTGCATTAAAATGTCAAAAAAAAAGCTAAGTGTGAAAATAGCCTCGGACGGATCCGTCCAGACTTTCAATGTAAAGTCAATGGGGGACGGATCCGCTTGAAGATTGAGCCACATTGTGGCATCTTCAAACGGATCCGTCCCCATTGACTTACATTGTAAGTCTGGACGGATCCGCACGGCCAGGCGGACACCCGAACGCTGCAAGCAGCGTTCAGCTGTCCGCCTGTCCGTGCGGAGGCGAGGCTGAACGCCGCCAGACTGATGCAGTCTGAGTGGATCCGCTCCATTCAGACTGCATCAGGGCTGGACGGCTGCGTTCGGGTCCGCTCGTGAGCTCCTTCAAACGGAGCTCACGAGCGGACCAGCGAACGCTAGTGTGAAAGGAGCCTAAGGCTACTTTCACACTTGTGTTTTGTGCCGATCCCTCATGGACAGATCCGTTAAGATAATGTAACCGTCTGCATCTGTTCAGAACGGATCAGTTTGTATTATCTTTAACATAGCCAAGACTGATCCGTCTTGAACACCATTGAAAGTCAATGGAGGACGGATCAGTTTTTTATTGTGCCATATTGTGTCAGTGAAAACGGATCCGTCCCCATTGACTTACATTGTGTGCCAGGATAGATCCGTTTGGCTCAGTTTCATCAGACGGACACCAAAACGCTGCAAGCAGCAGGAATTAGGGCAGAACTGTTCCGTTTTGGACCGCTTGTAAAAGCCCTGAACAGATCTCTCAAACGGAAAGCCAAAACGCGAGTGTGAAAGTAGACTAAGCTGTAGAAACCAGTGTCTGGCAGCTGCTGCCAAGGCCAATAAGATAATTGGTTGCATCAAAAGGGACATAGATGCCTGTGATGAGAACATATTCCTACCACTTTACAAATCACTAGTCAGACCACACATGGAGTACTGTGTACAGTTCTGGGCTCCTGTAAACAAGGCAGATATAGCAGAGCTGGAGAGGGTCCAGAGGAGGGCAACTAAAGTAATAACTGGAACGGGGGACTACAGTACCCAGAAAGATTATCAAAATTTGGGTTATTCACTTTAGAAAAAAGACGACTGAGGGGAGATCTAATTACTATGTATAAATATATCAGGGGTCAGTACAGAGATCTATCCCATCATCTATTTATTCCCAGGACTGTGACTGTGACAAGGGGACATCCTATGCGTCTGGAGGAAAGAAGGTTTGTACACAAACATAAAGGATTCTTTACGGTAAGGGCAGTGAGACTATGGAACTCTCTGCCTGAGGAGGTGGTGATGGTGAGTTCGCTAAAAGAGTTCAAAAGGGGCCTGGATGTATTTCTGGAGTGTAATATTATAGGTTATAGTTAGAGTTGAGCGGACACCTGGATGTTCGGGTTCGACGGGTTTGGCTGAACTTCACAAAAAAGTTTGAGTTCGGGACCTGAACTTGACCCCGAACCCCATTGAAGTCAATGGGGACCCAAACTTTTGAGCACTAAAATGGCTGTAAAAATGTCATGGAAAGGGCTAGAGGGCTGCAAATGGCATAAACATGTGGTTAAGAGGATGGCAAGTGCTCTTCAAACAAATGTGGATAGGGAAATTACTTTAAATATCTTAAAATACAAAATAATAATCTTGATCTAGGAGGACGAGATCCATATGGAGGAGGCGGTGGATGTGGCGGTGTATATGGAAGCGGTGGTGGAGGAGGCGGTTGCCTACACTGCGTTTTGGTTTTACATTTATTTTAATTTTTTTAAATTAGGGTACACCCCAAAACATTGGGAAATATAACCTGTGATAACCCCCCCTCCAGTCGTGCTAAACACACCTTCAGACAATACACTGGCTGCAGGGCAGGCCAGCACCTCCAAGGGGTAAAGGTCAAGCTCAGCCCATGTTTCCAATTTGGAGACCGAGAAGTTGCAGGAGTTGACCCCTGTCAGTCAGTTTGTGTAGGCGTGTGCACACTTACTGCCCCACCATGTCGCACGTCCCCGTGATGTTCACAATCCAATTTGATATCTGCTCTATTAACTTTCGATGTTCTTTTATGCGCCTACCATGGTGATCACAGGTGGCGGGGAATCGGGGTTCCACACCGGAGAGGGAGCCTGAGAAAAGGATACCACATGCAAGGCAGGTCAATGGATGAAATTAAATGTAATCGAGCGGAAATGTGGGACAAAGTATTGAAGCATAAGTTTTCAAGTTAAAAGGGTTCTGCACCTTCATTTAACTGATGATCTATCCTCTGGATAGATCATCAGCTTCTGATCGGCCGAGGTCCGACACCCGGGAACCCCGCTGATCAGCTGTTTGAGAAGGCAGCGGCGCTCCAGCAGCACCGCGGCCTTCTCACTGTTTACCGCCGGGCCGCCCGCCCACTGACGTCACAACTTGTATCAACTAGAGTGGGCGCGGCTAAGCTCTGTTCACTTGAATGGAGCTTAGCCGCGCCCACTCTAGTTGATACCAGTCATGACGTCAGTGGGCGGGCGGCCCGGCGGTAAACAGTGAGAAAGCCGCGGCGCTGCTGGAGCGCCGCTGCCTTCTCAAACAGCTGATCGGCGGGGGTCCCGGGTGTCGGACCCCGGCCGATCAGAAGCTGATGATCTATCCAGAGGATAGATCATCAGTTAAATGAAGGTGCAGAACCCCTTTAAGGAGGGGGAGCGAGGCAATTACCCACTCCTGACTTGGGGCGGTAGTGACGATAAATAACAATACAGGACTCTTAAGATGCCCTGTTATTGGAATGATTAATAAAAAATTATAGAGAATGTCACTGGTATTTATGATTTGTAAACGTTACACAGGAGAGGCCCTGCTGCTGTTTTGTTGACTCTAGATAACTTCTGCCTGATCGCACATCCCTGTGACATTCACCATCCATTTGGATATCTTATTTTTTTTCTATCAATAATTTTTTATTGACATTTTTAAAGGAGTTGTATTTTGACATATGTAAACATCAAGTCTTAAAATGCAATTACATTTTACATAATATTGTGGGAACAATCAGTAAAAGGTAATAAACATAGGGGGTAACAAGAAGAATAACGGCACAAGCACAATTCTGAGATATGAAATCGTACAATAAAGGTATGCGGGCATACAGCAGTCAAGTGAGGTTACAATATGGTGAGTTGGACCAGGCCTTCAGAGGGCCATCTGGGGATTCACTTAGGATAAGGTTTTTTCATACATAAATGTAGTGTTAACTCTCTGGAGTATCTCTGATAGTGACAGGATAATGTTGCTTTTCCAATTACAGGTGATGGACATTTTTGTAGCGAGAAATAGATTTGCCAATGCTAGTCTATATTTATTCGGAAAGGTCCATTTGGATATCTTCTTTATCAACTTTCGATGTTCTTTTCTGAGCTGACCATGTTGATCATGGTTATTGGCGAATCAGGATTCCACGCCGGAGAGGGAGCATGAGAAAGAGAGACCACATCAAAGGGAGGATTAATTGTTTCAAATTTAAAATGATAGAGTGGAAATATGGGACAAAGTATTAAAGCTTAAATGTGGGACAACTTTTTAAAGTTTCAGCATTGAATGAAAGAATGTGTTGTGCATCAATTAATCACTTAAGGACCACAGGTTTATACGCCCCTAGTGACCAGGCCCTTTTTTACAAATCGGCACTCCACAACTTTAGCGGTTTATTGCTCGGTCATGCAACTTACCACCCAAATGAATTTTACCTCCTTTTCTTCTCACTAATAGAGCTTTCATTTGGTGGTATTTCATTGCTGCTGCCATTTTTTACTTTTTTTGTTATTAATCGAAATTTAACGATTTTTTTGCAAAAAAATGACATTTTTAACTTTCAGTTGTAAAATTTTGCAAAAAAAAAAGACACCCATATATACATTTTTCGCTAAATTTATTGTTCTACATGTCTTTGATAAAAAAAAATGTTTGGGTAAAAAAAAATGGTTTGGGTAAAAGTTATAGCGTTTACAAACTATGGTACAAAAATGTGAATTTCCGCTTTTTGAAGCAGCTCTGACTTTCTGAGCACCTGTCATGTTTCCTGAGGTTCTACAATGCCCAGACAGTACGAACACCCCACAAATGACCCCATTTCGGAAAGTAGACACCCTAAGGTATTCACTGATGGGCATAATGAGTTCATAGAACTTTCTATTTTTTGTCACAAGTTAGCGGAAAATGATTTTTTATTTTATTTTTTTTCCTTACAAAGTCTCATATTCCACTAACTTGTGACAAAAAATAAAAACTTCCATGAACTCACTATGCCCATCACAAAATACCTTGGGGGGACTTCTTTCCAAAATGGGGTCACTTGTGGGGTAGTTATACTGCCTTGGCCACCTAGGCTGCAAAAGTGTCACACATGTGGTATCGCCGTACTCGGGAGAAGTTTGGTAATGTGTTTTGGGGTGTCATTTTACATATACCCATGCTGGGTGAGAGAAATATCTCGGTCAAATGCCAACTTTGTATAAAAAAATGGGAAAAGTTGTCTTTTGACGAGATATTTATCTCACCCAGCATGGGTATATGTAAAATGACACCCCAAAACACATTACCGAACTTCTCCCGAGTACGGCGATACCAGATGTGTGACACTTTTTTGCAGCCTAGGTGGGCAAAGGGGCACACATTCCAAAGAGCACCTTTAGGATTTCACAGGTCATTTTTTACAGATTTTGATTTCAAACTACTTACCACACATTTGGGCCCCTAGAATGCCAGGGCAGTATAACTACCCCACAAGTGACCCCATTTTAGAAAGAAGACACCCTAAGGTATTTCGTGAGGGGTATGGTGAGTTTATGTAATTTTTTATTTTTTGTCACAAGTTAGTGGAATATGAGACTTTGTAAGAAAAAAAAAAAATAACCAGTTTCCGCTAACTTGGGACAAAAAATAGAAAAAATTCTAGGAACTCACCAACTCACCATACCCCTCACGGAATACCTTGGGGTGTCTTCTTTCCAAAATGGGGTCACTTGTGGGGTAGTTATATTGCCCTGGCATTCTAGGGGCCCAAATGTGTGGTAAGTAGTTTGAAATCAAAATCTGTAAAAAATGACCTGTGAAATCCTAAAGGTGCTCTTTGGAATGTGTGCCCCTTTGCCCACCTAGGCTGCAAAAAAGTGTCACACATCTGGTATCGCCGTAATCGGGAGAAGTTGGGGAATGTGTTTTGGGGTGTCATTTTACATATACCCATGCTGGGTGAGAGAAATATCTCTGCAAAAGACAACTTTTCCCATTTTTTTATACAAAGTTGGCATTTGACCAAAACATTTATATCACCCAGCATGGGTATATGTAAAATGACACCCCAAAACACATTTCCCAACTTCTCCTGAGTACGGCGATACCACATGTGTGACACTTTTTTGCAGCCTAGATGCGCAAAGGGGCCCAAATTCCTTTTAGGAGGGCATTTTTTGACATTTGGATCCCAGACTTCTTCTCACGCTTTTGGGCCCCTAAAATGCCAGGGCAGTATAAATACCCCACATGTGACCCCATTTTGGAAAGAAGACACCCCAGGGTATTCAATGAGGGGCATGGCGAGTTCATAGAATTTATTTCTTTTTTTTTTGGCACAAGTTAGCGGAAATTGATTTTTCTTTTTTTTTTTTTTTCTCACAAAGTCTCCCTTTCCGCTAACTTGGGACAAAAATGTCAATCTTTCATGGACTCAATATTCCCCTCACGGAATACCTTGGGGTGTCTTCTTTCCGAAATGGGGTCACATGTGGGGTATTTATACTGCCCTGGCATTTTAGGGGCCCTAAAGCGTGAGAAGAAGTCTGGAATATAAATGTCTAAAAAATGTTACGCATTTGGATTCCGTGAGGGGTATGGTGAGTTCATGTGAGATTTAATTTTTTGACACAAGTTAGTGGAATATGAGACTTTGTAAGAAAAAAAACTAAAAACTATTTCCGTTAACTTGGGCCAAAAAAATGTCTGAATGGAGCCTGACAGGGGGGTGATCACCTCATATACACTCCCTGATCACCCCCTGTCACTGATCACCCCTCTGTCATTGATCACCCCCCTGAAAGGCTCCATTCAGACGTCCATATGTTTTTTACGGATCCACGGATACATGGATTGGATCCGCAAAACACATACGGACGTCTGAATAGAGCCTTACAGTGGGGTGATCAATGACAGGGGGGTGATCAATGACAGGGGGTGATCAGGGAGTGTATATGGGGTGATCACCCCCCTGTCATTGATCACCCCCCTGTAAGGCTCCATTCAGACATCCGTATGTGTTTTACGGATCCACGCATCTATGGATCGGATCCGCAAAACACATACGGACGTCTGAATGGAGCCTTACAGGGGGGTAATCAGTGACAGGGGGGGGGGGGTGATCACCCCATATACACTCCCTGATCACCCCCTGTCATTGATCACCCCCTGTAAGGCTCCATTCAGACGCTGTATGTGTTTTACGGATCCACGCATCCATGGATCGGATCCGCAAAACTCATATGGACGTCTGAATGGAGCCTTACAGGGGGGTGATCAATGACAGGGGGTGATCAGGGAGTGTATATGGGGTGATCACCCCCCCTGTAAGGCTCCATTCAGACGTCCGTATGGGTTTTGCAGATCCGATCCATGGATGCGTGGATCCGTAAAACACATACGGACGTCTGAATGGAGCCTTACAGGGGGGTGATCAATGACAGGGGGGTGATCAGGGAGTGTATATGGGGTGATCAGGGGTTCATAAGGGGTTAATAAGTGACGGGGGGGGGGGGTGTAGTGGTACTTTACACCCAAACATTGGTGAATTTCACCCGAAAATGTAACTGACAAAGTAGTGAAATGACATAAAATAAAATCCGTACAAATAAAAAATAAATTGATTTATGAGGTGGAGTTCCATATGGAGTAGGAGTTTGAGGAGACGGTGGACGTAGCGGTGTAGGTGGAAGCGGCGGTGGAGGAGGACGAGGTAGCCGACACTGGTTTTTGGTTTTAATTTTTATTAGGGTACACTCCAAAAGAGTGTGAAATATCCAAAATACCAGCGCTGCAGTATAACAATGGCTGGTTAAGGCCGGTATACATGTCTATTCTGCACAAGGTACGGACAAGTCCTGTGGGATTCATGCCTGGTTAATTTTAATGTGCAAAAAAAGGAGGGTTAGTCAGCACCTGCACACTGGGAGGTGCTGACTAACCCCCTTTTATTTTTTTTGCAGATTTACAATGCTGGAGATGTGGCACTCCAGCGAGTCGTGCACTCCTGATTAGCCTGTCTTCCCCATAGGCTGATTTTATTTCAGTATGATTAGTTTCAGTATAAAGCTGTAGCCTACTCTCACTAGATTTATTGGTAGCTGTCTGGCACAAGGAAAGGTATAGAGTGGGCTCGGCATGCATGTTCGTACCTGCATCCCTTCTAATGGAGGCCATTATGGCACCAAAAATAGTAAAAGGCAGAGTGGATCCAGCATGCATGTGGATCCAACACTCCCTGAATTTTATGGTGGCCATTATGGCGCATAACAGATAGTATTTAGTGTTAGAACCCGTCTAACAGAGATCGCCTTGACGTACAGCAGACGGGCTCAGATGGTTTTGTACAAAATGTGGTGCCAATATTCAAAAAGGATCCAAAAACAGAGCCTGGAAACTATAGGCCGGTAAGTTTAACATCTGTTGTGGGTAAACTGTTTGAAGGTTTTCTGAGAGATGCTATGTTAGAGCATCTTAACGGAAATAAGCAAATAACACCATATCAGCATGGCTTCGTGAGGGATTGGTCATGTCAAACTAATTTAATCAGTTTCTATGAGTAGATAAGTTCTAGACGTGACAGCGGCGAATCAATGGATGTCGTGTATCTGGACTTCTCCAAAGCATTTGACACTGTACCACATAAAAGGTTAGTATATAAAATGAGAATGCTCGGACTGGGAGAAAACGTCTGTAAGTAACTGGCTCAATGATAGAAAACAGAGGGTGGTTATTAACAGTACACACTCAGATTGGGTCACTGTCACTAGTGGGGTACCTCAGGGGTCAGTATTGGGCCCTATTCTCTTCAATATATTTATTAATGATCTTGTAGAAGGCTTGCATAGTAAAGTATCAATTTTCGCAGATGACACTAAACTGTGTAAAGTAATTAACACTGATGAGGACAGTATACTACTACAGAGGGATCTGGATAGATTGGAGGCTTGGGCAGATAAGGGGCAGATGAGGTTTAACACTGACAAGAGTAAAGTTATGCACATGGGAAGGAATAATGCAAGTCACCTGTACTTATTTAATGGTAAAACACTCAGTAACACTGACGTGGAAAAGGATCTAGGAATTTTAATAAACAGCAAACTAAGCTGCAAAAATCTGTGTCAGGCAGCTGCTGCCAAGGCCAATAAGATAATGGGTTGCATCAAAAGTGGCATAGATGCCCGTGATGAGAACATAGTCCTACCACTTTACAAATCATTAGTCAGACCACAGATGGAGTACTGTGTACAGTTCTGGGCTCCAGTAAACAAGGCAGACATAGCAGAGCTGGAGAGGCTTCAGAGGAGGGCAACTAAAGTAATAACTGGAATGGGGCAACTACAGTACCCTGAAAGATTATTAAAATTAAGGTTATTCACTCTAGAAAAAAGACGACTGAGGGGAGATCTAATTACTATGTATAAATATATCAGGGGTCAGTACAGAGATCTATCCCATCATCTATTTATCCCCAGGACTGTGACTGTGACGAGGGGACATCCTCTGCGTCTAGAGGAAAGAAGGATTGTACACAAACATAGAAGAGGATTCTTTACGGTAAGAGCAGTGAGACTATGGAACTCTCTGCCTGAGGAGGTGGTGATGGTGAGTACAATAAAGGAATTCAAGAGGGGTCTGGATGTATTTCTGGAGCGTAATAATATTACAGGCTATAGCTACTAGAGAGGGGTCGTTGATCCAGGGAGTTAGTCTGATTGCCTGATTGGAGTTGGGAAGGAATTTTTATTCCCCTAAAGTGAGGAAAATTGGCTTCTACCTCACAGGTTTTTTTTGCCTTCCTCTGGATCAACTTGCAGGATGACAGGCCGAACTGGATGGACAAATGTCTTTTTTCGGCCTTATGTACTATGTTACTATGTAAAATGCATTGGCCAAGCATCTCACTTTATAAATAAGGGTAGCATTAGCACTATAATTTTTGTGACTATGGCATTGTTGTACTTTATCTGTTTTGCAGGGTGCTGCTGCATTGTCTTTTTTTTTTTTCTCTCTTGTTCATTTTAATGAACATGAGCTTGTCCACATTGGCTGTGGACAGGCGGCTGCGCTTGTCTGTGATGACGCCCCCTGCCGTGCTAAACACACGTTCAGATAATACACTGGCTGCAGGGCAGGCCAGCACCTCCTAGCCGTAAAGGTCAAGCTCAGCCCATGTTTCCAATTCGGAGACCCAGAAGTTGAAGGCGGCTGCAGTTCGCGTAGGTGTGTGCACACATACTGCTTTACCATGTTGGTGAAATGCTGCCTCCTGCTAAGACGTTCCATATCAGCTGGTGGTGCTGGTTGTTGTGGCGTGCTGACAAAGCTTTTCCACATTTGGGCCATGCTAACCCTGCCTTCTGAGGTGCTGACGGGTGCCCCAGCTGCATTGGCAACCTCTTCATCGTCCTCTGCCTTCGCCTTGTGCTTCCACTGTGCCCCCGCTGTCAGGTGGGAATGCCACCAGCAGCGTGTCTACCAGCGTGCGCTTGTACTCGTGCACCTTACGATCACGCTCCAGTGACTGAATTAAGGATGTTACGTTGTCCTTGTAACGGGGATCCAGCAGCGTGGCCACCCAGTAATCAGCACAAGTTAGAATGTGGGCAACTCAGCGGTCGTTGCGGAGACACCGCAGCATGTAATCGCTCATGTGTGCCAGGCTGCCCAGAGGCAACGAAAAGCTGTCCTCTGTGGGAGGTGTATCGTCTCTGTCCTCTGTATCCCCCCCCAGCCATGCACCAATGATGGCCATGAGCTGGTGTGGGTGCCACCCTGCTGTGAACATGATTCCTCCTCCTCATCCTCCACCTCGTCATTCTCCAGAACTGTGCCCTGGCTGGACAATTGTGTACCTGGCATTTGTGGGTGCAGGAACCCACCCTCGGAGCCACTTGTGAATGACTGGCTGGAAACCCTACAAAATAATCCCTCTTCCTCCTCCTCCTCCTCCTCCTCCTGTGCCACATCCTCTTCCATCTTCGCCAGCAGCGTTTTTTCAAGGAGGCATAGAAGTGCAATAGTAACGCTGAGAACGGCGTTATCGGCACTGGCCATGTTGGTGGAGTACTCGAAACAGCGCAACAAGGAACACAGGTCTCGCATGGAGGCCCAGTCATTGGCGGTGAAGTGGTGCTGTTCCGCAGAGCGACTCACCCGTGCGTGCTGCAGCTAAAACTCCACTATTGCCTGCTGCTGCTAGCACAGTCTGGCTAGCATGTACAAGGTAGAGTTCCACCTTGTGAGCACGTCGCATATGAGGCGGTGAGCGGGAAGGCCGAAGTTACGCTGCAGTGCTGAGGCAAGCAGCAGCAGGGTGAGAATGCTGAAACCGCGCACAGACGGCCCGCACTTTATGCAGCAGCTCTGACATATCGGGGTAATTTTTAAGGAATCTCCACCACCAAATTCAGCACATGCGCCAGGCAAGGGATGTGCGTCAAACCGGCTAGTCCTAGAGCTGCTACGAGATTTCGCCCATTATCGCACACTACCAGGCCGTGTGTGGGGTTTGTACCCCAAACAGATAAGTTTTAAAACTGCCTGCTGTTGTTTACCCCTGGCTGTGCTGAAGTTGGTGGTGAAGGTGTCATGCTGACCGGATGAGGATGAGGAAGCTGAGTAGGAGGAGGAAGCAACAGGAGGCAAACTGAAGCGCCCTGCAATCTTAGGTGGCGGAAGGACCTACGCCAAACTGCTATCCACCTCAGGCCCAGCCGCCACTGCATTTACCCAGTGTGCTGTTATGGAGATATAACGTCCCTGACCGTGCTTACTGGTCCAAGTATCCGTAGTGAGGTGCACCTTGCCACAGATGGCGTTGTGCAGTGCACACCTGATTTTGTCCCCGACTTGGTTGTGAAGGGAAGTGGTGGCTCACCTGGAAAAGTAGTGGCGCCTGGGCTCAACGTACTGTGGGACAGCCACCGCCATAAGGCCTTTAAAACTATCCGTCTCCACCAGACGAAATGACAATTTCAAAGGCCAGTAATTTAGAAATGCTGGCATTCAGGGCTAGGGATCGCAGGTGGGTAGGGGGGTACTTCCTCTTCCTCTCCAGTGTTTGGGAGATGGAGAGCTGAACGCTTCCGTGGGACATTGTGGAGATGCTTGGTGACCCAGGTGGTGGTGTTGCTGGCAGATCCTCTGTTTGCGGGGTGGCAGGTGGCACTGTCACTCCAGAGGTGGATGAAGAGGCTGAGACTGCAGCAGAAGAGGAAGCAGGAGGAGCCAGAGACCTTTCTTGGTTTTTCAGATGTCTACTCCACTGCAGCTCGTGCTCAGCACTTAAATGCCTGGTCATGCAGGTTGTGCTCAGGTTGAGAACATTTATGCCTCGCTTCAGGCTCTGATTGCACAGCAAGCAAACCACTTGTGTCTTGTCGTCAGCACATTGAAGAACTGCCACACCAGGGAACTCCTTGGAGCTGGCTTTGGTGTGCTCGGTCCCTTGCTGCGGTGGGGAGTAGCAGGTGTACTGTCTAGGGGACGGCCACTCCGCTTTTGCACCCTGCTCCCTCTTCTGCTGTGCTGGTGGCTCTGTGCGACCACCGCCTCTTCCTCCGAACTACATAGGTCACTCGCATGACCTTGATTCCATGTGGGGTCGAGGACCTCATCGTCCTCCACATCATCTTCCACCCAGTCTTCACCCCTGCCCTCCTTGTCGGTCTGCACACTTTCAAAAGCCCCAGAAGTTGGCACCTGTGTTTTGTCATCATCCGAGACGTGCTGCGATGGTCCTCCCATGTACTCATCTTGAAACATAAGTGGTTGGGCATCGGTGCACTCAGTCTCTTCCACGTCTGGGGCAGGTATAGGTGGATGGCCCTGGGAAACCCTGCTAACAGAGTAATCAAAAAGCAAAAGAGACTGCTGCGTGACTTGGGGCTCAGGCTGCTTGGCTAATTTGCAAGGGGGTGAGGTGAAAGACTGATGGACATCGGCTGCAGGTGCCAACTCTGATCTTTCAGCAGCAGACTGGGTGGGAGACAATGTGAAGGAACTGGAGGCACTGTCAGCAACCCAATCTACTATCGCCTGTAATTGTTCTGGCCTCACCAGTCGTAGAGCCGCATTAGGCCCGACCAAAATACCGCTGCAGGTTCTGTTGCCTACTCGCACCTGAGGAAGGGGTTTCACTTGTGCGCGTAGCTGGCACAGATTGACCACATCCTCTCCCTGCAACAGGAGCTCCACCAGCAGCACCACGACCTGGGCCACGTCCCTTATTTTACGCTCTCCTCATATTTCTCAAATTTAGGATCTTGCCCATAAAGGGTGTTTTTATTAATAGCAGAATAGAACCACAGTATGTAAAGGGTGTATCTTACAAGCCATGATCCAGACTAGGCCACAATTAAAGATTTGTGCCCAAAATAGGTGTTTGTTTAATAACTGAATAGAATCACAGTATGTAAAGGCTATATCTCACAATGACATATGCAGCAAAAGCTGCAAAATAAACTTTTTTGCCTACAACCAGTGTTTGTTTAATAACTGAATGTGACAGCAGTATATAACCCTTGAATTTCACACTAGCTGATGCTGCAAGGCCAGAAAAATTTGCCCAAAAAAGGGTGCTTTATTAATAGAAGAATATAACCACAGTATATAAAGGGTGTATCTCACACCGACTGATCCAGACTAGGCTGTAATTTGTGCCCAAAAGAATTGGGCCCAAAATGGCTGTATTTCAAATAACTGAATAGAACCACAGAATGTAAAGGCTGTACCTCACATGTACTGATCCAGACTAGGCCGCAATTTAAGTTTTTGCCCAAACTGGGTGTTTGTTTAATAACTGAATATGACAGCAGTATATAACCCTTGAATTTAACACGTGCTGGTGCTGCAAGGGCTGTAAAAGAGTGTTTTTAAAAACCCAGAAAATTATGGCTGTATTTCTACCTTAAATTGCACACTGACTAATCCTGCAAATGCACCAGATGTTGTATATTGCCAAAAAAGGGTGACTTTAAAAAAAAAAATAAAACAGATTATTAGTGCAGTATTTCAAGATTGGATTTGAATGTCACAAAAGCTCAGATGCAGTGCTAGTGCACGGAGCTTGCATAAAATGGCCACCACCGCCACCCACCTAACTAACAGACGGATAAAAGTTATTTTTTTCTGTCACTGGGTTCAGGGCAGTGTAAAAAGATTGTGCCCTGCACCCACACAACTAAATGTATGTAGATCGCTGAGTTAGATTCCAGTTCGGATCGCAGATTGTGTCCTATTCTCTCCCTGAAATCACCAGCATCCTCCTCTCCCTACACTAAGCACAGCAGAGTGACGTGCAGCACTACGTGACTGAAGCTTATATAGAGCCTGGGTCACATACTGCACTGGCCAATCACAGCCATGCCATTAGTAGGCATGGCTGTGAAGGCTTCTAAGGTCAGACAGTTAAACGCTTGTTGATTGGCTCCTCTGCAGCCTTTCAAAAAGCGCTACGAAATCGCCCAACAACGAACCCAAACTTTTACTAGGGTTTGCTCAACCCTAATTATAGTTACTAGAGATGGGTTGTTGATCCAGGGAGTTATTCTGATTGGAGTCAGGAAGGAATTCTTTCCCCTTAAAGGGGTTGTCCAGGTTCAGAGCTGAACCTGGACAGCCCTCCATTTTCACCCAGGCAGCCCCCCTCACATGAGCATCGGAGCAGTTCATGCTCCGATGCTCTCCTTTGCCCTGCGCTAAATTGCACAGGGCAAAGGCATTGTTCTGAGTTCCGGTGACGTACCGGGCTCTCTATGGGGCTGACAGGAACCCCGGTGACGTCACCGGCACTGATGGGCGGGATTTGGTTCTGAAGGGGACTGAAAGATGCCTGGATAAAGCGAGAGATTAAAAACTGTAGTTAGGTGACTAATGACAGCTGGGAAGAGGGATTGAGTGAGGTATGAGAAAACAGGATAACTACTGCAGGTAGTCGGTTGAGTAGGAGAGCAAGCTGGAGACTTCTTCTGTTATAGGGTCAAATGAGGAGAGAGAACAAGAGGGGGGATTGAAGCTGGTTGTGACTGGGAGATTATTTCCTGCCAATCCTCTCTTTCAAGTAAGTAGCCAGGTGTTCAGCACAAAGTCCAGTGATGGGCACATGCATTTTAGGGCTTCTTGTGTTAACTTCAGATAGATATTCCTCGTGATTACTTTCACTTACACTTATAAATCATTGAAATCAACAAAACTCTGAAATTCTTCTGCTTCCCCACATAAAACAGCAGATTCACGGTGTTCAGTGATATGTATAAATGCTTTGCCTAGCCAGATTTATCCAATACACTGTGTGAGGGAAGCAGAGGATGTAGAGCTGTATGGTGAAAGATTTATCAATGTATTTTAAAATGAACATCATATTTAGAAAGCATTTGTTCTACTTTTTCCAATGTTGCAATTAAAAGATTCCTCTAAAAATAACAAAGTTTGCAAATTAATTTCATAAATGTCACTGAGGGGCTTACTAAGTTTTGTTACAAGGGGCTATATCTGTGTATGCCCCTGGTACGGTGCCCCGTAAAGTGGACAAAGCGCTGCAGACCGTCACAAACACTAGAGTTTCTGCAGAATGGCCCACAAACAGTAATGTGCTAGAATGCCCCCATAAATGGAGCTGAAGTGCAGCCAGGGTGGCAGCTAGGGTTGAGCGAACCCAAACTGTAAAGTTCGGGTTCGTACCGAACTTGACGATTTTTTGAACCCAGACCCGAACCCGAACATTTCAGTAAAAGTTTGAGTTCGGTTTTCGGTGATTTAATGGCATGTGTTGAAAAGCTGCAGGGCAGCCAATGAACAAGCGTTTAACTTGGGTGCCCTTAGAAGCCATCACAGCCATGCCTACTAATGGCATGGCTGTGATTGGCCAGTGCAGCATGTGACCCAGCCTCTATATAAGCTGGAGTCACGTTGCGCTGCACGTCACTCTGCTGTTGTTACTAGTGTAGGGAGAGGATGCTGCTGCTGTGAGGGAGAGATTAGGAAACAATTCTGGTGTTAAATCTACAAACTACAGCAATTATTTTTGTGGGTGCTATGCTAAATTTTTGTACCCATGAGCCCAGTGCCACAGAGAAATAAGCTTTAATCAGTCTGTTTGTTAGGTGGTCATTGGCGACCAATTTTGCAAGTGCAGTGCATGTGTGCAAGGGACATTACTTTAATCCTGTTCTGGTAGCTCAGTGGGCGACATCTAGCCATTTTTTAAGGACACCTGCACTGCATATGTGCCAGGGGAAGGGAAAATAATATAGGTAATCCACCTGTGACTTCAGGGCCCTGGGGGGGACATATTCCCATTTTTTTCCCCTGTGCTGAATATCTGACAGGGAAATACTATTCATTAAATCCATCTGTTAGATTCCAGGGGGACAAATTCCCTTTTCTTGGCCGTCAAGTACCCCTTGCAGCCTGCAGTGCATACCTGCCAGTGAAAATAATTCAATTACATTAGCCTGTCACATTTGTGTGACCTAAAGTGATTTTGTTCTCTTTCTGACACCGACACTGTATATCTGACAGTCAAATAAAACCATTAAATACTGCTGTTACATTGTCGGTTGAAAAAAAACTCACTTTTTGTGCTAGATTGTATATTTGCGGCCTGCGCTGCATTTCTGACAGTTCACTAAAACTGTTAAATACAGTTGTTACATTGTTGGTTGAAAAAAGCACACTTTGGCATCATGCACACGACCGTTCATTTTTTTTGCGGTCCGCAAACCGCGGATCCCCAAAAAACGGAAGCTTACCTGCGAGCAGCGATGTCTGTGACCGGCCGGGAGCTCCTCCTACTGGTAAGTGACAGGTCTGTGCTATAGGCAATGCGCCGCACAGACCTGTCACTTACCAGTAGGAGGAGCTCCCGGCCAGACACAGACATCGCAGCTCTCAGGTAAGTATGAAGCTTCTACAAATTGCTAAGTAACCATGGCAACCGGGACTTCAGTAGCGTCCCGGTTGCCATGGTTACCGATCGGAGCCCCAGCGATTACACTGGGACTCCGATCGGTACTCTCCACTGCCACCAATGATAGGGGGGAGATTTTAATTAGGAGGGGGAGGGAGGGGAGAGGGCCCACTGGCCACCAACGAGTTATCTACAGCGGAGGGAGGGGGGGCCCACTGGACACCAATGAGTTAACTACAGGGGAGGGAGGGGGGGCTGGCTACCAACAAGTTAACTACAGGGGAGGGAGGGGGGCCCACTGGCCACCAATGAGTTAACTACAGGGGAGGGAGGGGGGCTGGCTACCAACACGTTAACTACAGGGGAGGGAGGGGGGGCCCACTGGCCACCAATGAGTTAACTACAGGGGAGGGAGGGGGGGCCGGCCGCACTGGCACCAATGATAGGGGGGCCTATCATTGGTGCCATTGGTGCCAATGATAGGGGGGGCCACCAATTAGGGGGGCCCACTGGCCACCAATGAGTTAACCACAGGGCCACCAACGAGTTATCTACAGCGGAGGGAGGGGGGGCCCACTGGACACCAATGAGTTAACTACAGGGGAGGGAGGGGGGGCCGGCCGCACTGCCACCAATGATAGGGGGGAGATTTTAATTAGGAGGGGGAGTGAGGGGAGAGGGCCCACTGGCCACCAACGCGTTATCTACAGCGGAGGGAGGGGGGGCCCACTGGACACCAATGAGTTAACTACAGGGGAGGGAGGGGGGCTGGCTACCAACAAGTTAACTACAGGGGCGGGAGGGGGGCCCACTGGCCACCAATGAGTTAACTACAGGGGAGGGAGGGGGGCTGGTTACCAACAAGTTAACTACAGGGGAGGGAGGGGGAGCCCACTGGCCACCAATGAGTTAACTACAGGGGAGGGAGGGGGGCTGGCTACCAACACGTTAACTACAGGGGAGGGAGGGGGGGCCCACTGGCCACCAATGAGTTAACTACAGGGAAGGGAGGGGGGGCGGCCGCACTGGCCACCAATGAGTTAAAAACAGGGGGGGTCTGCCCCCTGCTGCCTGGCAGCACCTGCCAGGCAGCAGGGGGCAGTCATGTACACAGTTTTTCAGTATATTCTAACCTGAAGCGTCCCCATCACCATGGGAACACCTCTGTGTTAGAATATACTGTCGGATCTGAGTTTCACGATCTAGCTCATATCCGACAGTATATTCTAACATAGAGGCGTTCCCATGGTGATGGGGACGCTTCAAGTTAAAATATACCATCGGATTGGAGAAAACTCCGATCCGATGGTATAAAAGGGACTCCTGACTTTACATTGAAAGTCAATGGGGACGGATCTGTTTGAAATTGCACCATATTGTGTCAACGTCAAACGGATCCGTCCCCATTGACTTGCATCGTAATTCAGGACAGATCCGTTTGGCTCCGCACGGCCAGGCGGACACCAAAACGACTTTTTTTTCATGTCTGTGGATCCTCCAAAAATCAAGGAAGACCCACGGACGAAAAAACGGTCACGGATCACGGACCTACAGACCCCGTTTTTGCGGACCTTAAAAAAAAAAAAAACGTGTGCATGAGGCCTTACTGTCAGTGAACTTAATTGTTGACTGACATAAACCATCTGTTAGTTTGGTGGGTGAACGCAAAGAATGAGGAGAGGGTCAAATAAGAGACGTGGCCCTGGTCGTGGAGCTCCTGTTGCAGGGAGAGGACGTGGTCAATCTGTGCCAGCTACACACACAAGTGAAACACCTTCCTCAGGTGCGAGTAGGCAACAGAACCTTCATCGTTATTTGGTAGACCCGAATGCGGCTCTACGACTGGTGAGGCCAGAACAAGTACAGGCGATAGTAGATTGGGTGGCTGACAGTGCCTCCAGTTTCTTTACATTGTTTCCCACCCAGTCTCCTGCTGAAAGATCAGAGTTGGCACCTGCAGCCGATGTAAATCAGTCTTTCACCTCACCCCCTTGCAAATCAGCCAAGCAATCTGAGCCCCAAGTCATGCAGCAGTCTCTTCTGCTTTTTGATGACTCTGTTAGCAGGGTTTCCCAGGGCCATCCACATAGCCCTGACCCAGATGTGGAAGAGATTCAGTGCACCGATGTCCAACCATTTATTTTTCAGGATGAGTACATGGGAGGACCAACTCGGCACGTCTCGGATGATGACGAAACACAGGTGCCAACAGCTGTGGCTTTCTGCAGTGTGCAGACCGACAAGGAGGACAGGGGTGAAGACTGGGTGGAGAATGAGGTCCTCGACCCCACATGGAATCAAGGTCATGCGAGTGACCTGTGTAGTTCGGAGGAAGAGGCGGTGGTCGTACAAAACCACCAGCACAGCAAAAGAGGGAGCAGGGTTCAAAAGCGGCCGGGCCTGAGGTGGATAGCAGTTTGGCGCATGTCCTTTCACCACTGAGGATTGCAGGGCGTTTCTCTTTGTCTCCTGTTGCTTCCTCCTCCTACTCCGCTTCCTCCTCCTCTACTGCCTCCTCATCCGATCAGCGTAACACCTTCACCACCAACTTCAGCACAGCCAGGGGTAAACGACAGCAGGCAGTTTTAAAATGTATCTGTTTGGGGGACAAACCCCACACTGCACAGGAGCTGTGGACGGGCATGGAACACCAGACCGATGAGTGGTTGGTGCCAGTGAGCCTCAAGCCCGGCCTGATGGTGTGCGATAATCGGCGAAATCTCATAGCAGCTCTGGGCCTAGGCGGTTTGACACACATCCCTTGCCTGGCGCATGTGCTTAATTTAATTTAATAACTTGACCCACCCTCTCCACCCAATCAGATTTCCGCCATTGACTTCCCTTGGATGTGGTATCCCTTTCTCAGGCTCCCTCTCCAGCATGGAACCCTGATTCCCTGTTACCCATGATCACCATGGTAGGCGCATAAAAGAACATCAAAAGTTGATGGGGAAGATATCCAAATGGATCGTGGACGTCACGGGGACGTGCAATCAGGCAGAAGTTATCTAAAGTGAACAAAGCGGCAGCAGGGCCTCTCCTGTATAACGTTTCCTCATCCAAAATACCGCAGTGACATTCCCTGTAATTTTTTATTACTCATTCCAATAACAGAGCATCTTAGAAACATAGAATGTGTCGGCAGATAAGAACAATTTGCCCCATCTAGTCTGCCCAATATACTAAGTACTATGGATAGCCCCTGGCCCTATCTTATATGAAGGATGGCCTCATGCCTATCCCATGCATGCTTAAACTCCTTCACTGTATTTGCAGCTACCACTTCTGCAGGAAGGCTATTCCATGCATCCACTACTCTCTCAGTAAAGTAATACTTCCTGATATTACTTTTAAACCTTTGCCCCTCTAATTTAAAACTATGTCCTCTTGTAGCAGTTTTTCTTCTTTTAAAGAGGACCTTTCACTAGAATAAAACATCTAAACTAACTATACAGGCCTCCGGTATCTTCATAGTTAGGCTCCACCCAGGGGAACCTGCCGGCGTCTCATTCTCCCATGCTGTAGCGCTGGCAAATAGCAGTGCTCAGCTCATAGCCTGAGAGAAAAAAAAGCCTCTCAGGCTATGAACTGAGCGCTGCGATTGGCCAGCGCTGACTTCAATGGGGTTCAGGGTCAACTTCGGGTCCCGAACTCAAACATTTTTGCGAAGTTCGGCCGAACCAGAACTTCCAGGTGTCCGCTCAACTGTAGTGGCAGCCAGAGTACCTCTAATTTTTTACAAGCAGTAGTCAATCTTGTGTCCTGGTCCACCATGCTGGAAATGTTAATGGTGACCATGCTCAGACAGTGATTGGCTGAGCAGGCCTTTCCTTGCATTTCTGGCCTCTTGAACTGGGACAGGAAGTGGAGAGCAGCAGGGACCAGAGCAGCGTCACAATGGCATCTGCAGGGAAGCAGTGGAGGTTTTACATCACAGCACATCAATTTGAAATGTTGGAAATGTCAAATTTTTGGGGCCGTGATCCAGTGCATGGTAGAGAAGGGGACACAAATGTGAGATATCAAAACATAGAAGCAGGCACCCTAATTCTTTGGCCTGAGTAGACATTTATAACATATCCAAGTAATATGCTTTGAAATTTTGTGTTTGGAATAGACTTCTAAATGTCAGTCCTGATTTGGGGTATGTAGTAGCAGAAGAAGGCTGATGAAATATCATCTGCAGTCCTCCATTTCTTCAGCATGGAGGAATGAATGGGAATAACAGGCTGCATATTATAGTTCTGCTACTATTGGAGTAATTGTTTATTCTATTACAGGAAAGAAATTCTGATGCTCTTCTGCACTGCACAAGTGCCATCTGCATCAGTTATGGAAGTTATAACCCAAATCGCCTTGAAATGTATCCAATGACTTATTAACCCTTTCATGACCAAGGGTTATTGATGCCCTAGTGTCCAGGTCAAAATTTACAAATCTGACATGCGTCACTTTATGTGGTAATAGCTTTGGAACACTTTTACTTATCCAAGCCATTCTGAGATTGTTTTCTCGGGAAACATTGTACTTCCTGATAGTCATATATTTGAGTCAATATATTTCACCTTTATATATGAAAAAATCCATATGTCTACTTTATGTTGGCATCATTTTGGAAATGTCATTTTTATTTTTTTAGGACATTAGAAGGCTTAGAAGTTTAGAAGCAATTGTTAACCCATTAGGTGTTCCACAAGAATTAAAGGAAAATGGAGATGAAATTTCTAAATTTCACTTTTTGGGCAGATTTTCAATTTTATTACATTTTTTTCTTTAACACATTGAGGGTTAACAGCCAAACAAAACTCAATATCTATTACCCTGATTCCGCGGTTTACAGAAACACCCCACATGTGGTCGTAAACTGCTGTATGGCCACACGGCGGGGTGCAGAAGGAAAGGAATCTCATACCGTTTTTGGAAGGCAGATTTTGCTTGTGTAGGGGCTCGTTTTTTGCAGAAAGTGTTGAGGTTTTTATTGGTAACATTTTTGGGTACATAGGATTTATTGATCATTCATTATTACACTTTATGGGGCAAGGTGACCCAAAAATTGGCTGTTTTGGAACAGTTTTCATTTATTTATTTATTTTTACAGCGTTCATCGGAGGAGTTAGGTCATGTGATAGTTTTATAGAGAAGATCGTTACGGTCAGGGCAATACCTAATATGTATACTTTTTCTTATTTAAGTTTTACACAATAATAGCATTTCTGAAACCCCAAAAATTATGTTTTAGTGTCTCCATAGTCTGAGAGCCATAGCTTTTTTATTTTTTGGGCGATTGTCTTAAATAGGTTATAATATTTTGCGGGATGAGGTGACGGTTTGATTGGTACTATTTTGGGCCTTTTTGATCGCTCGCTGTTGCACTTTTTGTGATGTAAGGTGACAAAAATAGCTTTTTTGGCACAGTTTTTTTTTTATGGTGTTTATTGGACGGGGTCTATCATGTGATATCATTTTTTTTATAGGAAAAGGCAATTTCTTTTTTAAATTTACATTTTTATTTTATTTATTTTTCATTTTTATTTCATGAAGATCCAGTGGGGCTGATGGCTGTACTATACTTTGCAATGCTCTTGCATTGCAAAGTATAATACTATTAGATGCCCGGTAGATGGCAACAGCGGACGCTTTTGCAAAGCGTCCGGTTGCCATGGCAACCATCAGGTGCTGCCATCGCGGTTGAGAGAGGGAGCCCCCTCCCTCTATTAACCCCATGGATGCCGCAACCGCGGCATCTATGGGGTTACAGCAGAGTGTCAGCATAGAGCTGACACTCTGCTGATGGCGGCGGCTCAGAAATGGAGCCGCCGCCATCACACACAGCAGGGGAACCGGGGGCAGCGGGGGGATGTACGGCCGATCTGGCAAAACACCGGCAACATTGAGGGAGGCTGGGGCAGGAGGGGCGGAGGACCGCATCAGGAGATGAGCGGCAGGTGGACACAAGGGGGGCTTGGCGCACAGATCGGGGGGCATAGATAGGGGGGGCACGAGGACACTATCCGCAATCCGATTGGTTAGTCTGCACAAACCACTCTGATTGGCCATTAATGCACTGTATGCTATCCGTGACAGCAGCAGTGCAGGGGCAGAAGCTTTAATCCAAGCGCTTTCCAGCTCTTGGATTAAAGAGCTGGTTTGACGTTTGTAGACGTGATAGCTGCACGGGGCATGTGCAAATATCACGTATATAAACGTATTGCAGTCGTGAAGGGGTTAAAAAAAGCCTCTGTCAGCATGATCAACCCTATTAAACCAGGCATACTGCCTAGTAGGGTTGATCATGCTGATTAAAACAATACCTTTCTTTTGTCTGTATTTGTAAAACAGCTAAAGGTTAAATCCCGGAATAATCCCTTGGTGCCTGTGTAAAACGTCTTGTCTTTATTATCATGCTTTAAAAATGCGATGCATTTCGAATATAACAAAACATTCTTCCTCATGGCATACTTATTTATGTCTGAATACACCTTTTTATAGCATGTTTGCCCATAGGGTCATCTCCCCCAATGGATGGAGTCCGCAAGCTCAGGTGAATAAGATCAAAGTAGCAAAGCCCATCATGAGTGGATGGAAGTTTCTATAGCTGCAAACTGTTTAGTCAGGACAACAAATCAATGGACAAATACCCATAGCAACCAGAAATTTCTGAAACAAAAACATCTGACATTTTGTGCATGGTGCAACGTTGCATATCATGGCTAATATGAGGTCCATACATATACAATCTAATCAGGAAAGCAGATCTATGGGGGAAAAACCATAGCAATCAGAAACAACATCTGAAATCTCATCCATAGTGCAATGTTATATATCATGGCTAATACAGGTACATGAGATTCATACATATGCAATCTAGTCAACAAATCAACTGAAAAAACCCATAGCAACCAGGAAAAAAACCTGATGGAATTAAGATGACACAAGAGTGTCCGGTGTTCTTCTGAGCACCATGTGAACTGAGGAGGTGCAGCAGGATCTGACGTGGGTGAGCAACACATCGATGTGGGGGCTGGGCTGAATCCTCTGAGCACTGCTTTTGTAACGCCTCTGTGCTCTGCACACTTCCCACTCCCCTTGATTTACAGGGCTAGAAATCAGCATGCTGAGGGCAGAGCTGTGCGCTAGCATATGTATATCATATACACTCCTTACTACAGCCTTACCATGTTGAGAATAGATGTTTTCTATGCTTTGAATGTTAATACACATTACTGGTTTATTCACAGGCACAATATATTTTTTTAAATCAAGTATATTTTTATTGAAATCGTTTTTCATATACAAATAATGCACCGTTTCAGAATATTTTTTACTGAGATATCTACGCAAGTAGAAAATTAGATAAACCATATGATGTAAATACCCCTCCCTCCCGACTATCCTGCAGAGAGACGACTATATCATACCATGTCCGAAAGGGCAGAAGTAACCATAATGTAATCTACCACGACAGGCATGATGTAAAAGTATCATATACATTGGGATGTAGAGAAATATAAAGTCAGGTGTTGCCGTATTAGCAGGCCAAGGTCCAGGGAGGTGTCCCAAGGGATCATATCAATTGCCCCCTCAAATAATCCCTCGACAACACCACAGACGCCAATCCAGGGACCGCAAACCAATCCTGCCATATCGAGAAAAATTTGGCAGGGCATCTCCTTTTCAAATCTTAAGATGGTGTTTAGGCGGTTGACAAATTCCTGCCTGTTAGGCGGGTTTCTCTGTATCCAATGTTTGTCTATCAGCGCTCTAGCCTGGAAGAGCATTTTTTGAATACACAAGGATATTTTATCATCAGTTCCAGGTGGATTTAAAAGTCCTAGCACTCGGGTTGTTTTGGCAATGATCCTTATTACACCTTCCCAGTAGGCCCCAGCTCAGAGCACTCCCAGAACATGTGCAGCAAGGAACCATCTGCCCCTTCACACTGGAGACAGTTCGAATCTGTCCGCAACCCGACATTGTATAGGAATGCAGGGGTTTTATATACTCTATGCACTAGATATAACTGGGATATTCTAGGGGCTAAGGACAGGACAGTGTCCCATTGTTCCTGGGAAATGCCACCGTCTCGTTCCCATTTATCTTTCACTGGCCCGATTGAGTTACATTTATTAAATAGATGCCTTTAGATCAGAGAGATGAGTCCCTTAGCACTACCACCACATAATAATTGTTGCACTATAGGAGGGAAGCGGACAACTGTAAACCATCTGACGTGTCACTTTATGTGGTGAAAACTTTAAAACGCTTTTACTTATCCAGGCCATTCTGAGATTGTTTTCTCGTCACATATTTTACTTCATGTCCGTGGTAAAATTGAGTCAAAATTATATATTTTTTTATTTATAAAAAAAATACAAAATTTACCAAAAATTTTGGAAAATTCGCAACTTTACAAATTTCAATTTCTCTACTTTTAGAAACAGATAGTGATACCTCCTAAAATTATTACCGTATTTTTCGCCCTATAGGACGCACCGGCCCATAAGATGCACCTAGGTTTTTGGGGAGGAAAATAAGAAAAAAATTATTTTTAACCAAAAGGTGTGCTTTTGGTGGGTTTGGAACTAATGGTGGTCTGTGGGTGGCACTATTACTGGAGATCTGTGAAGGACACTGTTATGAGGGATCTGTGGATGACAGACACTGTTATGGGGGGATCTGTGGATGACAGACACTGTTATGGGGGGGATCTGTGGATGACGGACACTGTTATGGGGGGGATCTGTGGATGACGGACACTGTTATGGGGGGATCTGTGGATGACGGACACTGTTATGGGGGGGATCTGTGGATGACGGACACTGTTATGGGGGGATCTGTGGATGACGGACACTGTTATGGGGGATCTGTGGATGACGGACACTGTTATGGGGGGATCTGTGGATGACGGACACTGTTATGGGGGGATCTGTGGATGACGGACATTGTTATGGGGGGATCTGTGGATGACGGACACTGTTATGGGGGGATCTGTGGATGACGGACACTGTTATGGGGGGGATCTGTGGATGACTGACACACTGTTACAGGGGGGGGATCTGTGGATGGCACTGTTACAGGGGGGGGGGATCTGTGGATAGCACTGTTACAGGGGGGATCTGTGGATGGCACTGTTACAGGGGGGATCTGTGGGTGGCACTGTTACATATGTGCCATCCACAGACCCCCCCCACCCCATAACAGTGCCATCCACAGACCCCCAGCCCATAACAGTGCCATCCACAGCCCCCCAGCCCATAACAGTGGCGTCCACAGGCCCCCCCCCTTAACTGTGCCATCAGCTCGATCATCCAATAGAGCCCCCCCCCCCCCCCGCCGCCGCCGCCTGTATACTAATATTAATTGTCTTAGGGTACTTTCACACTAGCGTTTTTCTTTTCCGGCACTGAGTTCCGTCACAGGGGCTCTATACCGGAAAATAACTGATCAGGCATATCCCCATGCATTCTGAATGGAGAGTAATCCGTTCAGTTTGCATCAGGATGTCTTCAGTTCAGTCGTTTTGACTGATCAGGCAAAAGAGAAAACCGTAGCATGCTACGGTTTTATCTCCGGCGAAAAAAACGGAAGACTTGCCTGAATGCCGGCATTTTTTTCCATAGGAATGTATTAGTGCCGGATCCGGCATTCAAAATACCGGAATGCCGGATCCGTCCTTCCGGTCTGCGCATGCGCAGACCTTTAAAAATGAAAAAAAAAAAAAAAACTGATCCGTTTTGCCTGATGACACCGGAAAAACGGATCCGGTATTGCAATGCATTTTTCTGACTGATCAGGCATTTTTCTGACTGATCAGGATCCTGATCAGTCTGAAAAATGCCTGATCAGTCAGAAAAAATGACATCCGTTTGCATACAATTTGCCTGATCAGGCAGTCAGTTCAGGCAACGGAACTGCCTGCCGGAATCAAGCAACGCAAGTGTGAAAGTACCCTTATTCAATTAAATTGCATTAGATATGCCCCCTCACTCCTATATTGCTAATCGAACCTTAAATCCTCATCCTAGGTGCTGTAATGCAGGCCGGGCGGCCGGCGCGTCACTCGCTGACGTCACTTGCCTGCACCGCCTGCTTCATTCATAAAGTAGGCGGCGCAGGCACGTGACATCAAGGAGTCACGCTGCCGCCCGCCCAGCCTGCATTACAGCACCTAGGAATAGGATTTAAGGTACGATTAGCAATATAGGAGTGAGGGGGCATATATAATACATTTTAATCGACTAAGACATTTAATATTAGTATACCGGAGCGGCGCTATACTACACTGATTGCACCGCCCCGCCGCTATTCCCGGCCCCCAGCTCCTCCTCCCAGTCCCTCCCCCGGCCCCAGCTCACGCTACATCGCATCCAGCGATGTTAAATTGTCAGCATTCGCCCCATAAGACGCAGGGGCATTTCCCCCCGATTTTTTGGGGGGGAAAAGTGCGTCTTATGGGGCGAAAAATACGGTACTTTACATTCCCCATATGTCTACTTCATGTTTGGTTCCTTTTGTGAATGCCATTGTATTTTTTGGGGATGTTAGAAGGCTTATAAGTTTAGAAGCAAATCTTGAAATTTTTCACTTTGTGAGGCTTACATAATAGAAACCACCCAAAAATGACCCCATTTTAGAAACTACACCCCTCAAGGTATTCAAAACTGATTTTTACTAACTTTGTTAACCCTTTAGGTGTTTCACAAGAATTAATAGAAAATGGAGATGAAATTTTAGAATTTCACTTTTTTGGCAAATTTTCCATTTTAATCATTTTTTTCCGCTGGCAAAGCAAGGATTAGCAGCCAAACTAAACTCAATATTTATTGCCCTGATTCTGTAGTTTACAGAAACACCCCATATGTGGTCAAAAACTGCTGTATGGCCACAAGGCAGGGCACAGAAGGAAAAGGCATATGGTTTTTGGAGGGCAGATTTCACTGGGATAATTTTAACTTGCCATGTCACATTTGAAGCCCCCCTGATGCACCCCTAGATTAGAAACTACAAAAAAGTGACCCCATTTTGGAAACTACGTGATAAGCTGGCAGTTTTGTTGGTACTATTTTAGGGTACAGATGATTTTGGGTTGCTCTATGTGACGGACTAAATTGTCCTTGGGGCTGCTGGAGAAGCCTGAGGGCCAGCCTCCTTCCTACGGACTATGGACCCAGAACTATGGAGACCCCCTCAGACCTTTTGGGGTTAAAAGGAACTATGAACCCTGATTTATGTGTGGAATTTATATGACACATATTTCCTATTGCCCATTAAAGGTGCAGGTTGTGAATTCAGCAACACAAAAAGGGATTAACTCTCCACTGAGACTCCCACTGATTGTGTTAGTGATGGGATTAAGATAGCTAACTCTAGGAGTAGCCGACTCCTAGATGAGTAGATCACCCTATGATACACTCAGGAGATAATCCCATCACGTGTCTCCTCTCTCCCTATTCATTCATTATGGAGTGGGGGGGGGGGGGGGGGTTCTGTTTGTATGTTGTTCATGGTTGATTGCGTTATGTTGTTAGACTTCTTAAACTGCATATATATTGAGTTGGTCTTCAAGAACAGCGGCTACAGAAGCATATGGCGATGCAGATAGGTCTCTTGGGAGAGCAGCCCCTGGATGAGTGGGTAACAGAGCTCCAGAGCCTGGTATGTAAGGAGCTTTGGCTAGAGGACGCTTACTGGGCCCTAAGGTGGCATGTCATTCAACATACCCCCTGGATGGCCGAGCACGACTTACCCGAAGGGAAGGATTATGATGGACCTGGGTTACATTGGGAGGCCTTGGAGGAGGACATTGATCTCGGTAGCATGGAGGAGTCTAGGTTTTGGGACATCTACAACTACGACTTCATTTATTATGGAGTGGGGGGGGGGGGGATGTCTGTTTGTATGTTGTTCATGGTTGGTTGCGTTATTATGTCAGACTTCTTGAGGCTACTTTCACACTAGCGTTCGGGTGTCCGCTTGTGAGCTCCGTTTGAAGGGGCTCACAAGCGGCCCCAAACGCATCCGTCCAGCACTAATGCATTCTGAGTGGACGCGGATCCGCTCAGAATGCATCAGTCTGGCAGCGTTCAGCCTCCACTCCGCAGGCGGACACCTGAATGCTGCTTGCAGCGTTCTAGTGTCCGCCTGGCCGTGCGGATCCGTCCAGACTTACAATGTAAGTCAATGGGGACGGATCCGTTTGAAGATGACACAATATGGCTCAATCTTCAAACGGATCCGTCCCCCATTGACTTTCAATGTAAAGTCTGGACGGATCCGTTCAGGCTACTTTCACACTTTCGGATCCGCTCTGAACGCAAGTGTGAAAGTAGCCTGAACTGTATATATATTGAGTTGGTCTTCAATAAAGTGAGTTCTTGTTTTAACTTCAACAGAGAGCCTCGTCTCATGTGTGTGGGGATTGCTATACGCTGTATACTCCCCTGGCTATAACCCAGGGGGTTCAGATGTCTTTTTGATCGCTTGCTATTACACTTTTTGTGATGTAAGGTGACAAAATTGCTTTTTTACACTTTTTTTTACAATGTTCACCTGAGTGGTTAAATCATTAGATTTTTATAGAGAAGGTTTATACGGACGCGCCGATACCTAATATGTATACTTTTTTTATTTACTTAAGTTTTATACACCAATATCATTGTCATGTGGTATTTTTATAGAGCGTTACGGACGCGGCAATACCTAATATGTGCGTTTTTTCTTTTTATTATAAAATCAGGGGAAAGGGGCTTTTTTTTTTTTTTTAAACACTTTTTTAACTTTTTATTTTTTTTTAAACTTTATTTCTGTCCCACTCTGGGACTTCAACTTTTGGGGGTCTGATCCCCTCTGCAATGCATTACAATACATCTGTATTGTAATGTACAAGAAAAAATCCAGCTCAGTTCAGGTGTAGTATGGTAGACTTTATTCCAACGTCTAAGCATGTCCAACGTTACATGCTTGTCATGAGGAAGGACCCATATATCTAAGAGGTCCGAAACGCGTAATTTACACTTGCTGTACGGATTTTAGACATTGGAATAAAGTCTACCATACTACACCTTAACTGAGCTGGATTTTTTCTTGTACATTTCTGGACCTTACCGCATCCAGGTGCGGCATCCGTGCACAGAGGCTGATTACAACGACACAGGTAAGAGCTGCCTTACAACCATAGTCATCTGTATTGTAATGCATTGCCTGTTCGTGTACTACAGGTCCAGATGCCATGCAGGGCTTTAGGCAGCCTCTGCACGGCATCTGGCTGCCTTGTCACGCATCGAGTCCGGGACTCGATGCGCTGCTTCACCCGCCGCAAACCACTTCCATGTCGCGGTCAGCGCGGACCGCGGTATAGAAGGGGTTAATCCGCCGACATTGCTGTAAACAGCGAATCCGGCGGATACAGCAGGGGCCCGGCTAGTATGGACTGCCGGACCCCTGCAGTGATCGGGCGCGCACCGCTCTGGTGCCCGCCCGATCATCCCTCCGTGCAAGTACGGCGGAATGCATTCTGGCAATGCATCCCCCGCCGTACATGCATGGCATTCTACGTTAAGGGGTTAAATTGGGCCCGATATGCATGTCTCAGTTGAAGGTATTGGTAAAATCACAATATATAATTATAAAGACACCAGTAATGCTCATTATCTTTCTAACCGTAGAAAATAAACCTGTATTCTCACTTTATTAGTGCTATAGCCTTTTATTATGGGTTAAATAAGAGGAAAACAAAATAAGTGAAGTAAAAAATCTCTTTTGGGATTTGAACCCGGAACATCTACATACAAGACTGACCACTCATCTCCAGGCACAAGGGTGTTACAAAAGCAGTGCTCCAATGATTTAGCCCCACCCCCTCATGCTCCAACTTGATAATTTGCATATGAATCAAACACTAATATCTCTGCAGCTGTTTAACATACAGACAAAAGAAAGGTATTGTTTTAAGCAAGATGATCAACCCAACCAGTATGCTTGAGTTAATAGGGTTGATCATGCTGACAGAGGTTCTTTAAAGAGGACCTGTCACCTCTCCCAGTGGCGTTGCTAGGGCTGGTGTCACCCGGTGCGGTAGAAAATGGTGTCACCCCCCCTGGGTGACACCTGACAGTGTAGGCTATATGTATATAACAAACATATTTCATATGAACACTTACAGTTACTTGGCTTGGCCCTTGGGGATCTCGGACGCCACTTCCACACTTTGGCCGGGGGCTCGGCGGAGCTGATGATGTGTTTTATCCTAATGAGAAAGATTTCATAATAAGTATTTGGAGAAGGGGCAGAGGGATAGCAGAGCAGGGAGAGGCTGGTGCTGCTACTAGGGGGTCATACCATGGGGGAGTAATAACGCCCACCATAATGCCTTCCCCCAGTAGAAATAATTCTCCTTATAATGTGTCAGTGCAAAAAATACCCCCCTGTAATGTCCCCAGTTGAGCTAATGTTCCCATAGTGCCTCCATAATGTGCCAGTATAAAATACCCCTATATAGTGACCCCAGTAAATGCCCCCATAGTGCTCCTCTCCCCCCTAGTGCCCCCATAATGTACCAGTATAAAATGCCCGATATATAGTGCGCCAGTAGATGCCCTCAGTGTCCCCCATAATTTGTAAGCATAAAATACCCCTTCTCAGTGCCCCGTAGTAGTCCTCTCCCCCCTTCCCCATAGTACCCACCACAATGTGTCCCAGTATAAAATGCCCCTATACAGAGCCCCCATATAAAATAACCGTTCTTTGTGGCCTCAGTAGATGCCCCTATAGTGCCACCAATAATGTGCCAGTAAGAAGTGCCCCCATAGATGTCCCCCAATAATGTGCCAGTGAAATGTGCCCTCATAGATGCCCCTTAATCATGTGCCAGTAGCCTAAGCCCCCCATCAACATGTGCCAGTAGCCATAGGCGCCCCCCCTATCATGTGCCAGTAGCCATAGGGCCCCCCTATCATGTGCCAGTAGCCATAGGGCCCCCCTATCATGTGCCAGTAGCCATAGGGCCCCTCTATCATGTGCCAGTAGCCATAGGGCCCCCTATCATGTGCCAGTAGCCATAGGCCCACCTATCATGTGCCAGTAGCCATAGGCCCACCTATCATGTGCCAGTAGCCATAGGGCCCCCCTATCATGTGCCAGTAGCCATAGGCGGCCCCCCTAAAATGTGCCACTAGCCATAGGGCCTCTCCTATCATGTGCCACTAGCCATCAGTATTGTACAGAAAAAAAAAAAAAAAAAAAACAGGAAAAAAACACTTACCTCTTTGGCAGCGATGCGATGCAGGCCTCTTCTGGCCTGTGTCCCGCGCTGTGTACGGCTCAGGGCTTAGGCGGCGCAATGACGTCATCGCGCCGCCTGCGCCGGCCTCTGATAGCAGAGCTCCAGACAAAAAAAAATACCTAGTAGCCATTGGCTCCTGAACTGAAAAATTTAGGAGCCAAATTACATTTTTAGTCGCCAAATCAAAACCGAATGAAAATTTTGGTATCGTGACAACGCTACGCCGATCAGATCGGGATAGGGTTGTTTCAATACCAAAATTTTGATTCGCTTTCATCACCATAAAAAAGTATTGCGATACTCAATACCAAGCAAAAAAGCCACGTGCATTTCGCATTTTATGAAACGTTCGGCCCATAATAGAACAGTCCTATCCTATTTTTTGGGGTGACAAGGTGACAAAAAAATGGCGAATGCTCACCGCATAGGAGACATTTTTTAATAATTTAATAGTTTGGACTTTTCGGACGCAGCGCTATGTAATATGTTTATTGTATATATTTTTTATATGTAAAATTGGGAAAGGGGGGATTTAAACTTAATATTTTAGAGTACTTTCACACTAGCGTTTTTCTTTTTCGGCATAGAGTTCCGTCACAGGGGCTCAATACCGGAAAAGAACTGATCAGGATTATCCCCATGCATTCTGAATGGAGTAATCCGTCCAGGATGCATCAGGACGTCTTCAGTTCAGTCATTTTGACTGATCAGGCAAAAGATAAAACCGCAGCGTGCTACGTTTTTATCTCCGGCGAAAAAAACTGAAGACTTGCCTGAATGCCGGATCTGGCATTTTTTCCCATAGGAACGTATTAGTGCCAGATCCGGCATTCAAAATACCGGAATGCAGGATCTGTCCTTTCGGTCTGCGCATGCTGGTAAAAATGTGTAAAAAGATACAAGACGGATGTGTTTTATTTTCACTTACTATTAGCCCCCTAAGGGGCTGGAACCCTTGTCCTATTCACCCTTAGGCCCCTTTCACATGGGTAAGATTTCTGCGCAGGTGCAATGCGTGAGGTGAACGCATTGCACCCGCACTGAATCCGGACCCATTCACTTCTATGGGGCTGTGCAGATGAGCGGTGATTTTCATGCATCACTTGTGCGCTGCGTGAAAACCGCAACATGCTTTATGTTGTGCGTTTTCATGCAACGCAGGCCCCATAGAAGTTAATGGGGCTGCGTGAAAATCGCATTGTATCCGCAAGCAAGTGCGGATGCGGTGCGATTTTCACGCTTGGTTGCTAAGATGAAAGTCTATTCACTGTGTTATTTTCCCTGGTTATAAGGGAAAATAATAGCATTCTGAATACAGAATGCATAGTAGAAGGTCAATATAATAAACATTGAGAGCGCCCCCCCAGTATAATAAACATTAAGAGCGCCCCCCCAGTATAATAAACATTGAGAGCGCCCCCCCAGTATAATAAACATTGAGAGCGCCCCCCCAGTATAATAAACATTGAGAGCGCCCCCCCAGTATATGAAACATTGAGAGCGCCCCCCCCAGTATAATATACATTGAGAGCGCCCCCCCAGTATATCAAACATTGAGAGCGCCCCCCCCAGTATAATAAACATTGAGAGCGCCCCCCCCAGTATATCAAACATTGAGAGCACCCCCCCCAGTATAATATACATTGAGAGCGCCCCCCCCAGTATATCAAACATTGAGAGCACCCCCCCCCAGTATATCAAACATTGAGAGCGCCCCCCCCAGTATAATAAACATTGAGTGCGGCCACCCCCCCCTAGTATAATATACATTGAGAGCGCCCCCCCAGTATATCAAACATTGAGAGCGCCCCCCCCAGTATATGAAACATTGAGAGCGCCCCCCCCAGTATAATATACATTGAGAGCGCCCCCCCAGTATATCAAACATTGAGAGCGCCCCCCCCCAGTATATCAAACATTGAGAGCGCCCCCCCAGTATAATAAACATTGAGTGCGGCCACCCCCCCAGTATAATATACATTGACAGCGCCCCCCCCCAGTATATCAAACATTGAGAGCGCCCCCCCCCAGTATATCAAACATTGAGAGCGCCCCCCCCCCAGTATAATATACATTGACAGCGCCCCCCCCCCCCCAGTATAATAAACATTGAGTGCGGCCACCCCCCAGTATAATATACATTGACAGAGCCCCCCCCCCCCCCAGTATATCAAACATTGAGAGCGCCCCCCCCCAGTATATCAAACATTGAGAGCGCCCCCCCCCCCAGTATAATATACATTGACAGCGCCCCCCCCCCCCCAGTATAATAAACATTGAGTGCGGCCACCCCCCCAGTATAATATACATTGAGAGCGCCCCCCCAGTATAATAAACATTGAGTGCGGCCACCCCCCCCAGTATAATATACATTGAGTGCGGCTCCCTCCCAGTATAATAAACATTGGTGGCGCAGTGGGAAGTGCCAATGAGGGTTAAAAAAATAAATAAAAATTAACTCACATCCTCCAATTGATCGCGCAGCTGCCGGTCGCCTGTTCTATCTTCAGGACCTGTGAAAGGACCTGTGGTGACATCACTGTGGTCATCACATGGTACATCATATGATCCATCACCATGGTAATGGACCATGTGATTAGCTCAGTGATGTCGCCACAGGTCCTGAAGATAGAATAGGAGACCGGCAGCTACCGATCAACTGGAGGAGGTGAGTTCATTTTTTATTTATTTTTTTAACCCTCATTGGCACTTCCCACTGCGCCACCAATGTTTATTATACTGGGGGGGTGCAAAAAATGTTAATTATACTGAGGGGGGGGGGGGTGCACCAAAATGTTTATTATACTGGGGGGGGGGCGCGCACTCAATGTTAATACAAATACAGGAGGCGGGTGCCGGAATGAAATAGCCGGCACCCGACCTCTATGATAGGGGGCTGCGATCAGTGGCAGTTAACCCCTCAGGTGCCGCTCCCTGTCATAGAGGTCGGGTGCCGGCTATTTGATTCCGGCACCCGCCTCCTGTATTTGTATTACAGGTCAGTTTTCTTCATTGGTGGCGCAGTGGCCACAGCCCCTCCCCTCCTCCTCCCAGCCCTCTTTTCATTGGCGGAGGCAGCGGCAGCAGCAGCACAGGGGGAGGGAGAGAGCGCGCCCCCCCCCCCCCCCCCGCCTCTATGGAAGCGCTGGCCCTGCCTAAAGTTAGTTGGTTAAGGAGAACTCCGGCGGCCGGCGGGTGACACCCCATCAGACTGGTGTCACCCGGTGCGGCCCGCACCCCCCTCGCAACGCCACTGACCTCTCCTGATGTGTCAGTTGTAGTAACTGCTTGGATTTCTTGTTGATTACCGATTCTGGAGCATCTATTCTTATAGCTCTATGTTGTGCCATTCCTTTATTATTCCTGCTAGAAGTTTACAAATAAATTGCCAGCAGTTTGTAATAAAGGCACTGCTGGGTGTTACCAACAGTGGGTGTTTGTGACTCGGTCCAATCAATGCAGCTAGTGTCAGACTGTACAGGTACCACCCCTCTGTACCCTCACTGAAGGCTAACAGTAATTCATTCATAACTTCTAGTAGAAATAATGAAGGAATGGCACAACATACAGCCATAAGAATAGAGCCTCCAGAATTGTTATTACATGGGGGATGCAAGTTATTACCTCAACAGACATGTCAGTAGGGGCGAACTCCGGTTTGGTTCCAAGGTACCACTTGGAACCGAACCAGAGTTTGGGAAATGTTTTTTTACAGTACAAATTAATTTATTAAATTATCCGAAGTCTCACGAGACTTCGCAAAGCTATAACTCTTGCTCCATACCATATTGGAACAAAGTTTTATGCGAATCGACTTCGGTTTTACATCCGAAGTCGATTCGCTCATCCCTAGTTATTAAAATAAAAATTGGCAATAAAAAAAAAAAAAAAGCTCTATAAAGCTCCAAACCTATGAAAGATGTGTGCCTTGTTTGGCCAAAATATTAGGTGGTGTAAGGAAATGCGGCGAATGCATCAATATTCACACCATTCTTACCAGGTTGGACCGCATAAGAAACCAACTCAGCCGCGCACCATTTTTAACAACTCGATAAATGACTGGATGATACAAAGAAGTCTAGCGGTATAACTGACATTATTTACTGAAGCGCAATTTATTCCACAGCCCTGTACATATGATAGGGGGTGTAGTACAATAGGCATGAACAAGACGGGTTACAGACTGGTACAGTCCCTGAGGGATGGGAGAAGGGCACAGAAGTGAGGGTAAAGCTGGTCACTGTGGGCTTGTCTGAAGAGGTGGGTATTCAGGGGAGGTCAGAGTCTGATAGGTGGGAGACATGCTTCTTATTCTGTGGTCCCCTCACTGCTGAGCTACCTCTAGCTGGAAGGAGGGACCACCAGGGGTGGCCAGAAGTACCCCAGGCAATCTCCTGCAAATCTAGGGTAGAATCACACACACACACACAGGTTTTAATAATCATTTTTAATGCCGTTTTTGAAGCCAAAACCAGAAGCGGATTGAAGAACTGTACAAAACCTGCATACACCACCATATTCCACCACACACACAAGATCGCCCTGCCGCAGGTAAACAGCTCACACTGTACCCCTCCCAGCACTAGTCCCCCAGCTCACACAGTACCCCTCCTAGCACTAGTCCCCAGCTCACACTGTACCCCTCCCAGCACTAGTCCCCCAGCTCACACAGTACCCCTCCTAGCACTAGTCCCCAGCTCACACTGTACCCTCCCAGCACTAGTCCCCCAGCTCACACTGTACCCTCCCAGCACTAGTCCCCCAGCTCACACAGTACCCCTCCTAGCACTAGTCCCCAGCTCACACTGTACCCCTCCCAGCACTAGTCCCCCAGCTCACACTGTACCCCTCCCAGCACTAGTCCCCAGCTCACACTGTACCCTCCCAGCACTAGTCCCCCAGCTCACACTGTTCTCTCCCAGCTCTAGTCCCCCAGCTCACACTGTACCCCTCCCAGCACTAGTCCCCCAGCTCACACTGTACCCCTCCCAGCACTAGTCCCCCAGCTCACACTGTACCCTCCCAGCTCTAGTCCCCAGCTCACACTGTACCCTCCCAGCACTAGTCTCCAGCTCACACAGTACCCCTCCTAGCACTAGTCCCCCAGCTCACACTGTACCCCTCCCAGCACTAGTCCCCCAGCTTACACTGTACCCCTCCCAGCACTAGTCCCCCAGCTCACACTGTACCCTCCCAGCTCTAGTCCCCAGCTCACACTGTACCCTCCCAGCACTAGTCTCCAGCTCACACAGTACCCCTCCTAGCACTAGTCCCCAGCTCACACTGTACCCCTCCCAGCTCTAGTCTCCAGCTCACACTGTACCCTCCCAGCTCTAGTCCCCAGCTCACACTGTACCCTCCCAGCACTAGTCCCCCAGCTCACACTGTACCCTCCCAGCTCTAGTCCCCAGCTCACACTGTACCCTCCCAGCACTAGTCCCCCAGCTCACACTGTACTCCCTCCCAGCACTAGTCCCCCAGCTCACACTGTACCCCTCCCAGCACTAGTCCCCCAGCTCACACTGTACCCCTCCCAGCACTAGTCCCCCAGCTCACACTGTACCTTCCCAGCACTAGTCCCCAGCTCACAATGTACCCCTCCCAGCACTAGTCCCCCAGCTCACACTGTACCCTCCCAGCTATAGTCCCCAGCTCACACTGTACCCCCAGCACTAATCCCCAGCTCACACTGTACCCTCCCAGCACTAGTCCCCAGCTCACACTTTACCCTCCCAGCACTAGTCCCAGCTCACACTGTACATCCCAGCTCTAGTCCCCAGTCCACTGTACTCCCTCCCAGCACTAGTCCCAGTCACACTGTACCCCCCAGCTCTAGTCCCCAGCTCACACTGTACACCTCCCAGCAACTAGTCCCAGCTCACACTGTACTCCCTCCCAGCACTAGTCCCAGCTCACACTGTACCCTCCCAGCTGTCCCCAGCTCACACTGTACCCTCCAGCATAGTCCCCAGCTCACACTGTACCCTTCCAGCATAGTCCCCAGCTCACACTGTCCCTACCAGCATAGTCCCCAGCTCACACTGTACCCTCCCAGCACTAGTCCCCAGTCACCACTGTACCCTCCCAGCACTAGTCCCCCAGCTCACACTGTACCCTCCCAGCACTAGTCCCCCAGCTCACACTGTACCCCTCCCAGCACTAGTCCCCAGCTCACACTGTACCCCTCCCAGCACTAGTCCCCAGCTCACACTGTACCCCTCCCAGCACTAGTCCCCCAGCTCACACTGTACTCCCTCCCAGCACTAGTCCCCAGCTCACACTGTACTCCCTCCCAGCACTAGTCCCCAGCTCACACTGTACCCCTCCCAGCACTAGTCCCCAGCTCACACTGTACCCCTCCCAGCACTAGTCCCCCAGCTCACACTGTACTCCCTCCCAGCACTAGTCCCCAGCTCACACTGTACTCCCTCCCAGCACTAGTCCCCAGCTCACACTGTACCCTCCCAGCACTAGTCCCCCAGCTCACACTGTACCCCTCCCAGCACTAGTCCCCCAGCTCACACTGTACCCCTCCCAGCACTAGTCCCCAGCTCACACAGTACCCATCCCAGCACTAGTCCCCAGCTCACACAGTACCCCTCCCAGCACTAGTCCCCAGCTCACACTGTACCCCTCCCAGCACTAGTCGCCAGCTCACACTGTACCCTCCCAGCACTAGTCCCCCAGCTCACACTGTACTCTCCCAGCACTAGTCCCCCAGCTCACACTGTACCCCTCCCGGCACAAGTCCCCCAGCTCACACTGTACTCTCCCGGCACTAGTCCCCCAGCTCACACTGTACCCTCCCAGCACTAGTCCCCCAGCTCACACTGTACCCTCCCAGCTCTAGTCCCCAGCTCACACTGTACCCCTCCCAGCACTAGTCCTCCAGCTCACACTGTACCCCTCCCAGCACTAGTCCCCAGCTCACACTGTACTCCCTCCCAGCACTAGTCCCCCAGCTCACACTGTACCCCTCCCAGCACTAGTCCCCAGCTCACACTGTACCCTCCCAGGACTAGTCCCCCAGCTCACACTGTACCCCTCCCAGCACTAGACCCCAGCTCACACTGTACTCTCCCAGCACTAGTCCCCAGCTCACACTGTACCCTCCCAGCACTAGTCCCCAGCTCACACTGTACCCTCCCAGCTCTAGTCCCCAGCTCACACTGTACTCCCTCCCAGCACTAGTCCCCCAGCTCACACTGTTCTCCCTCCCAGCACTAGTCCCCCAGCTCACACTGTACTCCCTCCCAGCACTAGTCCCCAGCTCACACTGTACTCCCTCTTAGCACTAGTCCCCAGCTCACACTGTACCCCTCCCAGCACTAGTCCCCCAGCTCAAATTGTACCCCTCCCAGCACTAGTCCCCCAGCTCACACTGTACCCTCCCAGCACTAGTCCCCCAGCTCACACTGTACCCTCCCAGCACTAGTCCCCAGCTCACACTGTACCCCTCCCAGCACTAGTCCCCAGCTCACACTGTACCCTCCCAGCACTAGTCCCCCAGCTCACACTGTTCTCTCCCAGCTCTAGTCTCCAGCTCACACTGTACCCCTCCCAGCACTAGTCCTCCAGCTCACACTGTACCCTCCCAGCTCTAGTCCCCAGCTCACACTGTACCCTCCCAGCACTAGTCCCCCAGCTCACACTGTACCCCTCCTAGCACTAGTCCCCAGCTCACACTGTACCCCTCCCAGCACTAGTCCCCCAGCTCACACTGTACCCTCCCAGCACTAGTCCCCCAGCTCACACTGTACCCTCCCAGCTCTAGTCCCCAGCTCACACTGTACCCTCCCAGCACTAGTCCCCCAGCTCACACTGTACCCTCCCAGCACTAATCCCCAGCTCACACTGTACCCTCCCAGCACTAGTCCCCCAGCTCACACTGTACCCCTCCCAGCACTAGTCCCCCAGCTCACACTGTACCCCTCCCAGCACTAGTCCCCAGCTCACACTGTACCCTCCCAGCACTAGTCCCCCAGCTCACACTGTTCTCTCCCAGCTCTAGTCTCCAGCTCACACTGTACCCCTCCCAGCACTAGTCCCCAGCTCACACTGTACCCCTCCCGGCACTAGTCCCCCAGCTCACACTGTACCCCTCCCAGCTCTATTCTCCAGCTCACACTGTACCCCTCCCAGCACTAGTCCTCCAGCTCACACTGTACCCTCCCAGCACTAATCCCCAGCTCACACTGTACCCTCCCAGCACTAGTCCCCCAGCTCACACTGTACCCTCCCAGCTCTAGTCTCCAGCTCACACTGTACCCTCCCAGCTCTAGTCCCCAGCTCACACTGTACCCTCCCAGCACTAGTCCCCCAGCTCACACTGTACTCCCTCCCAGCACTAATCACCTTTACCATAGACCGCCACCATGATAGCAGAAAACAGCTAGCGGCTCGTGCAGTCACGTGACTTGCGAATAGCACGTGACTTTCTGACGTCAGCAGTGTGGTTGCACCCTACTGCTGCCTAGTCAGTGGACGTGACCGGGAACTACTAATCATATTAGAATAGAGCGGGGTCCGCCAGGTGAGCGCGGGGCAGAGGCGAGGGGCGCTCCTTAGCTTCCCGGACACTCATAGTAGTCCCGGCTCGTGGAGGAGGGAGCCAGTGCCGTTTTACAGGCCCCAGAAGCATGGCATCGGGTCTGTGTGGGGGTAGCACTATGAGCCTGTGTCTGATGGACATCATGGTCACTTTAGGTGGCAGTGCTCTGTCTTCTGACTGGTGGGTTAGGTTTAAGGGGAGGGTTGTTTGGGTGGTGGATATGGTTTTTGGGCTGGATTTTTCAGGAGTCCATACAGCCTAGGTACCCCTCCCAGCACTAGTCCCCCAGCTCACACAGTACCCCTCCTAGCACTAGTCCCCAGCTCACACTGTACCCCTTCCAGCACTAGTCCCCCAGCTCACACTGTACCCCTCCCAGCACTAGTCCCCAGCTCACACTGTACCCTCCCAGCACTAGTCCCCCAGCTCACACTGTTCTCTCCCAGCTCTAGTCCCCCAGCTCACACTGTACCCCTCCCAGCACTAGTCCCCCAGCTCACACTGTACCCTCCCAGCACTAGTCCCCCAGCTCACACTGTACCCTCCCAGCTCTAGTCCCCAGCTCACACTGTACCCTCCCAGCACTAGTCTCCAGCTCACACAGTACCCCTCCTAGCACTAGTACCCAGATCAACAGCACTAGTCCCCCAGCTCACACTGTACCCTCCCAGCACTAGTCCCCCAGCTCACACTGTACCCCTCCCAGCACTAGTCCCCCAGCTCACACTGTACCCCTCCCAGCACTAGTCCCCCAGCTCACACTGTACCCTCCCAGCTCTAGTCCCCAGCTCACACTGTACCCTCCCAGCACTAGTCCCCCAGCTCACACTGTACCCTCCCAGCTCTAGTCCCCCAGCTCACACTGTACCCTCCCAGCACTAGTCCCCCAGCTCACACAGTACCCCTCCTAGCACTAGTCCCCAGCTCACACTGTACCCCTCCCAGCACTAGTCCCCCAGCTCACACAGTACCCCTCCTAGCACTAGTCCCCAGCTCACACTGTACCCCTCCCAGCACTAGTCCCCCAGCTCACACTGTACCCCTCCCAGCACTAGTCCCCAGCTCACACTGTACCCTCCCAGCACTAGTCCCCCAGCTCACACTGTACCCCTCCCAGCACTAGTCCCCCAGTTCACACTGTACCCTCCCAGCACTAGTCCCCAGCTCACACAGTACCCCTCCTAGCACTAGTCCCCAGCTCACACTGTACCCCTCCCAGCACTAGTCCCCCAGCTCACACTGTACCCTCCCAGCACTAGTCCCCCAGCTCACACTGTACCCCTCCCAGCACTAGTCCCCCAGCTCACACTGTACCCCTCCCAGCACTAGTCCCCCAGCTCACACTGTACCCTCCCAGCTCTAGTCCCCAGCTCACACTGTACCCTCCCAGCACTAGTCCCCAGCTCACACTGTACCCTCCCAGCACTAGTCCCCAGCTCACACTGTACCCTCCCAGCACTAGTCCCCAGCTCACACTGTACCCTCCCAGCACTAGTCCCCAGCTCACACTGTACCCTCCCAGCACTAGTCCCCCAGCTCACACTGTTCTCTCCCAGCTCTAGTCTCCAGCTCACACTGTACCCCTCCCAGCACTAGTCCTCCAGCTCACACTGTACCCTCCCAGCACTAATCCCCAGCTCACACTGTACCCTCCCAGCACTAGTCCCCCAGCTCACACTGTACCCTCCCAGCTCTAGTCTCCAGCTCACACTGTACCCTCCCAGCTCTAGTCCCCAGCTCACACTGTACCCTCCCAGCACTAGTCCCCCAGCTCACACTGTACCCTCCCAGCTCTAGTCCCCAGCTCACACTGTACCCTCCCAGCACTAGTCCCCCAGCTCACACTGTACTCCCTCCCAGCACTAGTCCCCCAGCTCACACTGTACCCCTCCCAGCACTAGTCCCCCAGCTCACACTGTACCCCTCCCAGCACTAGTCCCCCAGCTCACACTGTACCCTCCCAGCACTAGTCCCCAGCTCCACAATGTACCCCTCCCAGCACTAGTCCCCCAGCTCACACTGTACCCTCCCAGCTCTAGTCCCCAGCTCACACTGTACCCTCCCAGCACTAATCCCCAGCTCACACTGTACCCTCCCAGCACTAGTCCCCCAGCTCACACTGTACCCCTCCCAGCACTAGTCCCCAGCTCACACTGTACCCTCCCAGCTCTAGTCCCCAGCTCACACTGTACTCCCTCCCAGCACTAGTCCCCAGCTCACACTGTACCCCTCCCAGCTCTAGTCCCCAGCTCACACTGTACCCTCCCAGCACTAGTCCCCCAGCTCACACTGTACCCTCCCAGCTCTAGTCCCCAGCTCACACTGTACCCTCCCAGCACTAGTCCCCAGCTCACACTGTACCCTTCCCAGCACTAGTCCCCCAGCTCACACTGTACCCTACCAGCACTAGTCCCCCAGCTCACACTGTACCCTCCCAGCACTAGTCCCCAGCTCACACTGTACCCTCCCAGCACTAGTCCCCCAGCTCACACTGTACCCTCCCAGCACTAGTCCCCCAGCTCACACTGTACCCCTCCCAGCACTAGTCCCCAGCTCACACTGTACCCCTCCCAGCACTAGTCCCCAGCTCACACTGTACCCCTCCCAGCACTAGTCCCCCAGCTCACACTGTACTCCCTCCCAGCACTAGTCCCAGCTCACACTGTACTCCCTCCCAGCACTAGTCCCCAGCTCACACTGTACCCCTCCCAGCACTAGTCCCCAGCTCACACTGTACCCCTCCCAGCACTAGTCCCCCAGCTCACACTGTACTCCCTCCCAGCACTAGTCCCCAGCTCACACTGTACTCCCTCCCAGCACTAGTCCCAGCTCACACTGTACTCCCTCCCAGCACTAGTCCCAGCTCACACTGTACCCTCCCAGCACTAGTCCCCCAGCTCACACTGTACCCCTCCCAGCACTAGTCCCCCAGCTCACACTGTACCCCTCCCAGCACTAGTCCCCAGCTCACACAGTACCCATCCCAGCACTAGTCCCCAGCTCACACAGTACCCCTCCCAGCACTAGTCCCCAGCTCACACTGTACCCCTCCCAGCACTAGTCCCCAGCTCACACTGTACCCTCCCAGCACTAGTCCCCCAGCTCACACTGTACTCTCCCAGCACTAGTCCCCCAGCTCACACTGTACCCCTCCCGGCACAAGTCCCCCAGCTCACACTGTACTCTCCCGGCACTAGTCCCCAGCTCACACTGTACCCTCCCAGCACTAGTCCCCCAGCTCACACTGTACCCTCCCAGCTCTAGTCCCCAGCTCACACTGTACCCCTCCCAGCACTAGTCCTCCAGCTCACACTGTACCCCTCCCAGCACTAGTCCCCAGCTCACACTGTACTCCCTCCCAGCACTAGTCCCCCAGCTCACACTGTACCCCTCCCAGCACTAGTCCCCAGCTCACACTGTACCCTCCCAGGACTAGTCCCCCAGCTCACACTGTACTCCTCCCAGCACTAGACCCCAGCTCACACTGTACTCTCCCAGCACTAGTCCCCAGCTCACACTGTACCCTCCCAGCACTAGTCCCCCAGCTCACACTGTACCCTCCCAGCTCTAGTCCCCCAGCTCACACTGTACTCCCTCCCAGCACTAGTCCCCCAGCTCACACTGTACTCCCTCCCAGCACTAGTCCCCCAGCTCACACTGTACTCCCTCCCAGCACTAGTCCCCCAGCTCACACTGTACTCCCTCCCAGCACTAGTCCCCAGCTCACACTGTACCCCTCCAGCACTAGTCCCCCAGCTCACACTGTACCCCTCCCAGCACTAGTCCCCCAGCTCACACTGTACCCCTCCCAGCACTAGTCCCCCAGCTCACACTGTACCCTCCCAGCACTAGTCACCCAGCTCACACTGTACCCTCCCAGCACTAGTCCCCAGCTCACACTGTACCCCTCCCAGCACTAGTCCCCCAGCTCACACTGTACCCTCCCAGCACTAGTCCCCCAGCTCACACTGTTCTCTCCCAGCTCTAGTCTCCAGCTCACACTGTACCCCTCCCAGCACTAGTCCTCCAGCTCACACTGTACCCTCCCAGCTCTAGTCCCCAGCTCACACTGTACCCTCCCAGCACTAGTCCCCCAGCTCACACTGTACCCCTCCTAGCACTAGTCCCCAGCTCACACTGTACCCCTCCCAGCACTAGTCCCCCAGCTCACACTGTACCCTCCCAGCACTAGTCCCCCAGCTCACACTGTACCCTCCCAGCTCTAGTCCCCAGCTCACACTGTACCCTCCCAGCACTAGTCCCCCCAGCTCACACTTGTACCCTCCCAGCACTAATCCCCAGCTCACACTGTACCCTCCCAGCACTAGTCCCCCAGCTCACACTGTACCCCTCCCAGCACTAGTCCCCCAGCTCACACTGTACCCCTCCCAGCACTAGTCCCCAGCTCACACTGTACCCTCCCAGCACTAGTCCCCCAGCTCACACTGTTCTCTCCAGCTCTAGTCTCCAGCTCACACTGTACCCCTCCCCAGCACTAGTCCCCAGCTCACACTGTACCCCTCCCGGCACTAGTCCCCCAGCTCACACTGTACCCCTCCCAGCTCTAGTCTCCAGCTCACACTGTACCCCTCCCAGCACTAGTCCCCCAGCTCACACTGTACCCTCCCAGCACTAGTCCCCCAGCTCACACTGTACCCCTCCCAGCACTAGTCCCCCAGCTCACACTGTACCCCTCCCAGCACTAGTCCCCCAGCTCACACTGTACCCTCCCAGGCACTGCTCTAGTCCCCAGCTCACACTGTACCCTCCCAGCACTAGTCCCCAGCTCACACTGTACCCTCCCAGCACTAGTCCCCAGCTCACACTGTACCCTCCCAGCACTAGTCCCAGCTCACACTGTACCCTCCAGCACTAGTCCCCAGCTCACACTGTACCCTCCAGCACTAGTCCCCAGCTCACACTGTACCCTCCAGCACTAGTCCCCAGCTCACCTATTCTCTCCCAGCTCTAGTCTCCAGCTCACACTGTACCCCTCCCAGCACTAGTCCTCCAGCTCACACTGTACCCTCCCAGCACTAATCCCCAGCTCACACTGTACCCTCCCAGCACTAGTCCCCCAGCTCACACTGTACCCTCCCAGCTCTAGTCTCCAGCTCACACTGTACCCTCCCAGCTCTAGTCCCCAGCTCACACTGTACCCTCCCAGCACTAGTCCCCCAGCTCACACTGTACCCTCCCAGCTCTAGTCCCCAGCTCACACTGTACCCTCCCAGCACTAGTCCCCAGCTCACACTGTACTCCCTCCCAGCACTAGTCCCCCAGCTCACACTGTACCCCTCCCAGCACTAGTCCCCCAGCTCACACTGTACCCCTCCCAGCACTAGTCCCCAGCTCACACTGTACCTTCCCAGCACTAGTCCCCAGCTCACAATGTACCCCTCCCAGCACTAGTCCCCCAGCTCACACTGTACCCTCCCAGCTCTAGTCCCCAGCTCACACTGTACCCTCCCAGCACTAATCCCCAGCTCACACTGTACCCTCCCAGCACTAGTCCCCCAGCTCACACTGTACCCCTCCCAGCACTAGTCCCCAGCTCACACTGTACCCTCCCAGCTCTAGTCCCCAGCTCACACTGTACTCCCTCCCAGCACTAGTCCCCAGCTCACACTGTACCCCTCCCAGCTCTAGTCCCCAGCTCACACTGTACCCTCCCAGCACTAGTCCCCAGCTCACACTGTACTCCCTCCCAGCACTAGTCCCCCAGCTCACACTGTACCCTCCCAGCTCTAGTCCCCAGCTCACACTGTACCCTCCCAGCACTAGTCCCCAGCTCACACTGTACCCTTCCCAGCACTAGTCCCCCAGCTCACACTGTACCCTACCAGCACTAGTCCCCCAGCTCACACTGTACCCTCCCAGCACTAGTCCCCAGCTCACACTGTACCCTCCCAGCACTAGTCCCCCAGCTCACACTGTACCCTCCCAGCACTAGTCCCCCAGCTCACACTGTACCCCTCCCAGCACTAGTCCCCAGCTCACACTGTACCCCTCCCAGCACTAGTCCCCAGCTCACACTGTACCCCTCCCAGCACTAGTCCCCCAGCTCACACTGTACTCCCTCCCAGCACTAGTCCCCAGCTCACACTGTACTCCCTCCCAGCACTAGTCCCCAGCTCACACTGTACCCACTCCCAGCACTAGTCCCCAGCTCACACTGTACCCCTCCCAGCACTAGTCCCCCAGCTCACACTGTACTCCCTCCCAGCACTAGTCCCCAGCTCACACTGTACTCCCTCCCAGCACTAGTCCCCAGCTCACACTGTACCCTCCCAGCACTAGTCCCCCAGCGCACACTGTACCCCTCCCAGCCCTAGTCCCCCAGCTCACACTGTACCCCTCCCAGCACTAGTCCCAGCTCACACAGTACCCATCCCAGCACTAGTCCCCAGCTCACACAGTACCCCTCCCAGCACTAGTCCCCAGCTCACACTGTACCCCTCCCAGCACTAGTCGCCAGCTCACACTGTACCCTCCCAGCACTAGTCCCCCAGCTCACACTGTACTCTCCCAGCACTAGTCCCCCAGCTCACACTGTACCCCTCCCGGCACAAGTCCCCCAGCTCACACTGTACTCTCCCGGCACTAGTCCCCAGCTCACACTGTACCCTCCCAGCACTAGTCCCCCAGCTCACACTGTACCCTCCCAGCTCTAGTCCCCAGCTCACACTGTACCCCTCCCAGCACTAGTCCTCCAGCTCACACTGTACCCCTCCCAGCACTAGTCCCCAGCTCACACTGTACTCCCTCCCAGCACTAGTCCCCCAGCTCACACTGTACCCCTCCCAGCACTAGTCCCCAGCTCACACTGTACCCTCCCAGGACTAGTCCCCCAGCTCACACTGTACCCCTCCCAGCACTAGACCCCAGCTCACACTGTACTCTCCCAGCACTAGTCCCCAGCTCACACTGTACCCTCCCAGCACTAGTCCCCCAGCTCACACTGTACCCTCCCAGCTCTAGTCCCCCAGCTCACACTGTACTCCCTCCCAGCACTAGTCCCCCAGCTCACACTGTACTCCCTCCCAGCACTAGTCCCCCAGATCACACTGTACTCCCTCCCAGCACTAGTCCCCAGCTCACACTGTACTCCCTCCCAGCACTAGTCCCCAGCTCACACTGTACCCCTCCCAGCACTAGTCCCCCAGCTCACACTGTACCCCTCCCAGCACTAGTCCCCCAGCTCACACTGTACCCTCCCAGCACTAGTCCCCCAGCTCACACTGTACCCTCCCAGCACTAGTCCCCAGCTCACACTGTACCCCTCCCAGCACTAGTCCCCAGCTCACACTGTACCCTCCCAGCACTAGTCCCCCAGCTCACACTGTTCTCTCCCAGCTCTAGTCTCCAGCTCACACTGTACCCCTCCCAGCACTAGTCCTCCAGCTCACACTGTACCCTCCCAGCTCTAGTCCCCAGCTCACACTGTACCCTCCCAGCACTAGTCCCCCAGCTCACACTGTACCCCTCCTAGCACTAGTCCCCAGCTCACACTGTACCCCTCCCAGCACTAGTCCCCCAGCTCACACTGTACCCTCCCAGCACTAGTCCCCCAGCTCACACTGTACCCTCCCAGCTCTAGTCCCCAGCTCACACTGTACCCTCCCAGCACTAGTCCCCCAGCTCACACTGTACCCTCCCAGCACTAATCCCCAGCTCACACTGTACCCTCCCAGCACTAGTCCCCCAGCTCACACTGTACCCCTCCCAGCACTAGTCCCCCAGCTCACACTGTACCCCTCCCAGCACTAGTCCCCAGCTCACACTGTACCCTCCCAGCACTAGTCCCCCAGCTCACACTGTTCTCTCCCAGCTCTAGTCTCCAGCTCACACTGTACCCCTCCCAGCACTAGTCCCCAGCTCACACTGTACCCCTCCCGGCACTAGTCCCCCAGCTCACACTGTACCCCTCCCAGCTCTAGTCTCCAGCTCACACTGTACCCCTCCCAGCACTAGTCCTCCAGCTCACACTGTACCCTCCCAGCACTAATCCCCAGCTCACACTGTACCCTCCCACTGTACCCTCCCAGCTCTAGTCTCCAGCTCACACTGTACCCTCCCAGCTCTAGTCCCCAGCTCACACTGTACCCTCCCAGCACTAGTCCCCCAGCTCACACTGTACTCCCTCCCAGCACTAATCACCTTTACCATAGACCGCCACCATGATAGCAGAAAACAGCTAGCGGCTCGTGCAGTCACGTGACTTGCGAATAGCACGTGACTTTCTGACGTCAGCAGTGTGGTTGCACCCTACTGCTGCCTAGTCAGTGGACGTGACCGGGAACTACTAATCATATTAGAATAGAGCGGGGTCCGCCAGGTGAGCGCGGGGCAGAGGCGAGGGGCGCTCCTTAGCTTCCCGGACACTCATAGTAGTCCCGGCTCGTGGAGGAGGGAGCCAGTGCCGTTTTACAGGCCCCAGAAGCATGGCATCGGGTCTGTGTGGGGGTAGCACTATGAGCCTGTGTCTGATGGACATCATGGTCACTTTAGGTGGCAGTGCTCTGTCTTCTGACTGGTGGGTTAGGTTTAAGGGAGGGTTGTTTGGGTGGTGGATATGGTTTTTGGGCTGGATTTTTCAGGAGTCCATACAGCCTAGGTACCCCTCCCAGCACTAGTCCCCCAGCTCACACAGTACCCCTCCTAGCACTAGTCCCCAGCTCACACTGTACCCCTTCCAGCACTAGTCCCCCAGCTCACACTGTACCCCTCCCAGCACTAGTCCCCAGCTCACACTGTACCCTCCCAGCACTAGTCCCCCAGCTCACACTGTTCTCTCCCAGCTCTAGTCCCCCAGCTCACACTGTACCCCTCCCAGCACTAGTCCCCCAGCTCACACTGTACCCCTCCCAGCACTAGTCCCCCAGCTCACACTGTACCCTCCCAGCTCTAGTCCCCAGCTCACACTGTACCCTCCCAGCACTAGTCTCCAGCTCACACAGTACCCCTCCTAGCACTAGTCCCCAGCTCACACTGTACCCCTCCCAGCACTAGTCCCCCAGCTCACACTGTACCCTCCCAGCACTAGTCCCCAGCTCACACTGTACCCCTCCCAGCACTAGTCCCCCAGCTCACACTGTACCCCCTCCCAGCACTAGTCCCCCAGCTCACACTGTACCCTCCCAGCTCTAGTCCCCAGCTCACACTGTACCCTCCCAGCACTAGTCCCCCAGCTCACACTGTACCCTCCCAGCTCTAGTCCCCCAGCTCACACTGTACCCTCCCAGCACTAGTCCCCCAGCTCACACAGTACCCCTCCTAGCACTAGTCCCCAGCTCACACTGTACCCCTCCCAGCACTAGTCCCCCAGCTCACACAGTACCCCTCCTAGCACTAGTCCCCAGCTCACACTGTACCCCTCCCAGCACTAGTCCCCCAGCTCACACTGTACCCCTCCCAGCACTAGTCCCCAGCTCACACTGTACCCTCCCAGCACTAGTCCCCCAGCTCACACTGTACCCCTCCCAGCACTAGTCCCCCAGTTCACACTGTACCCTCCCAGCACTAGTCCCCAGCTCACACAGTACCCCTCCTAGCACTAGTCCCCAGCTCACACTGTACCCCTCCCAGCACTAGTCCCCCAGCTCACACTGTACCCTCCCAGCACTAGTCCCCCAGCTCACACTGTACCCCTCCCAGCACTAGTCCCCCAGCTCACACTGTACCCCTCCCAGCACTAGTCCCCCAGCTCACACTGTACCCTCCCAGCTCTAGTCCCCAGCTCACACTGTACCCTCCCAGCACTAGTCCCCAGCTCACACTGTACCCTCCCAGCACTAGTCCCCAGCTCACACTGTACCCTCCCAGCACTAGTCCCCAGCCTCACACTGTACCCTCCCAGCTCTAGTCCCCCAGCTCACACTGTACTCCCTCCCAGCACTAGTCCCCCAGCTCACACTGTACTCCCTCCCAGCACTAGTCCCCCAGCTCACACTGTACTCCCTCCCAGCACTAGTCCCCAGCTCACACTGTACTCCCTCCCAGCACTAGTCCCCAGCTCACACTGTACCCCTCCCAGCACTAGTCCCCCAGCTCACACTGTACCCCTCCCAGCACTAGTCCCCCAGCTCACACTGTACCCTCCCAGCACTAGTCCCCCAGCTCACACTGTACCCTCCCAGCACTAGTCCCCAGCTCACACTGTACCCCTCCCAGCACTAGTCCCCCAGCTCACACTGTACCCTCCCAGCACTAGTCCCCCAGCTCACACTGTTCTCTCCCAGCTCTAGTCTCCAGCTCACACTGTACCCCTCCCAGCACTAGTCCTCCAGCTCACACTGTACCCTCCCAGCTCTAGTCCCCAGCTCACACTGTACCCTCCCAGCACTAGTCCCCCAGCTCACACTGTACCCCTCCTAGCACTAGTCCCCAGCTCACACTGTACCCCTCCCAGCACTAGTCCCCCAGCTCACACTGTACCCTCCCAGCACTAGTCCCCCAGCTCACACTGTACCCTCCCAGCTCTAGTCCCCAGCTCACACTGTACCCTCCCAGCACTAGTCCCCCAGCTCACACTGTACCCTCCCAGCACTAATCCCCAGCTCACACTGTACCCTCCCAGCACTAGTCCCCCAGCTCACACTGTACCCCTCCCAGCACTAGTCCCCCAGCTCACACTGTACCCCTCCCAGCACTAGTCCCCAGCTCACACTGTACCCTCCCAGCACTAGTCCCCCAGCTCACACTGTTCTCTCCCAGCTCTAGTCTCCAGCTCACACTGTACCCCTCCCAGCACTAGTCCCCAGCTCACACTGTACCCCTCCCGGCACTAGTCCCCCAGCTCACACTGTACCCCTCCCAGCTCTAGTCTCCAGCTCACACTGTACCCCTCCCAGCACTAGTCCTCCAGCTCACACTGTACCCTCCCAGCTCTAGTCCCCAGCTCACACTGTACCCTCCCAGCACTAGTCCCCCAGCTCACACTGTACTCCCTCCCAGCACTAATCACCTTTACCATAGACCGCCCATATGATAGCAGAAAACAGCTAGCGGCTCGTGCAGTCACGTGACTTGCGAATAGCACGTGACTTTCTGACGTCAGCAGTGTGGTTGCACCCTACTGCTGCCTAGTCAGTGGACGTGACCGGGAACTACTAATCATATTAGAATAGAGCGGGGTCCGCCAGGTGAGCGCGGGGCAGAGACGAGGGGCGCTCCTTAGCTTCCCGGACACTCATAGTAGTCCCGGCTCGTGGAGGAGGGAGCCAGTGCCGTTTTACAGGCCCCAGAAGCATGGCATCGGGTCTGTGTGGGGGTAGCACTATGAGCCTGTGTCTGATGGACATCATGGTCACTTTAGGTGGCAGTGCTCTGTCTTCTGACTGGTGGGTTAGGTTTAAGGGGAGGGTTGTTTGGGTGGTGGATATGGTTTTTGGGCTGGATTTTTCAGGAGTCCATACATCCTAGGCACAACCATAATAGCAGCCATTGTTGACACCCTGCCCCTTAGTCACATGATGCAGATTTTGGGAACTCTGGTCCCTGTTCTCTTCTCATTATCACAGGTTCATACTTTCCATAGTTCCTAACCCAGGCAACGTCTACATGGGGTTTGGTTGTGTCTCTTCTAGGCACTTTCCTGCTTTTCCACACGTTTTGAAATATCGCTGTGTCTGCATGTCCTTCCAACCTATACATACCTATGATTTCATGTCTTATTCCAGATAACTAAGATGTCTTCAGATGACCCACTTATTGGAGGAGGTTCTGAAGCTGGAGGATCTTGGCCATCGTCCAGCGGCCCCTCCACTAAGTTTGAGCTGGAGAAGGAGACCGAGCTGCGACTAGAAGTAGAAGGTTCTGCTACTGTGCATGTGGAGCTGATCTCTGGTCTTGCTGAGGTGTTTGGAACAGAGCTGACAAAGAACAAGAAATACACATTCCCACCGGGGAGCAGAGGGGCTGTCTTTACATGGCATGGGTGCACTGTCCAATTGTGGGGGAGCCCTGATGTGGCTTATGTGTCCAAAGATACCCCCATGTTGCTCTATCTCAACACCCATGTGGGTCTTGAGCAGATGAGAACTCAAGCAGAACGTGAAGGAGAGCGAGGACCCCGGGTTTTAGTGGCTGGCCCTTCGGATGTGGGAAAATCCACGCTTTGCCGTCTCCTGTTGAACTATGGTGTGCGGCGAGGTCGGAGACCAACTTTGGTGGAGCTGGATGTAGGGCAGGGCTCTGTGTCAGTGCCTGGCACAGTTGGGGCTTTGTGTGTAGAGAGACCAGCAGATGTAGAGGAAGGGTTCTCTGCTCAGGCTCCACTTGTCTATCACTTTGGATCTACTACTCCAGGGACAAACATCAAGTTGTATAACAAGGTGAGCTGATACCTGTCTGAGACACTGCTGAGGCAGAAGCTCTTATCTAAAGAGGATCTTTCATGGAAATGTTTTGGTTTAATTAAATACTTTTCCTTGCAGGGTAACCATTAATGATGTTTCCACCCTGGTTGTTGTGTTTTTTTTTCTTTTTTTTTTTTTTTCTTTTTAAATACCCCTCGCATACCCTGCTGTGCAGCCCTGCAGTTTTCACGCACCGTACATTAAGGCCTCATGCACATGACCGTATTTTGTGTCCGTTCCGTTGTTTTTCTTTTTGCAGATAGGATGCGGACCCATTCATTTCAATGGGTCCGTAAAAAACGCGGACAGCACACAGTGTGCTGTCTGCATCAATATGTTCGTTCCGTTGCTCCGAAAAAAAGATATTTTTTTTCTAGTTTGCAGACAAGGATAGGCATTATTACAATGGATCCGCATTTTCATGACTATGAAAATTGTAGAGTCACACTGAAGGCATCAAAACTATGAATTAACACATGTGGAATTATATACATACTGCCATACTGAACGTCATCCGTTTTTTTTGCGGACCACAAAACGCATACGGTCATGTGCATGTAGCCTAATACTGAGCATAGATACAGGGAGGAGGAGACACCAGGGTTTTTCAATGGGCGTCTACTTCTCCCTGTCGGTGCCGTGGTCCATTCACAGTGGAGGGCGTCACAGCCAGGTAGAAAGTGAGCGTTTTTTTTTTCAGTGGCTGTGACTCGCTACACTGTGAATGGGCCGCGGCACCGACAGGGAGAAGTAGACGCCCATTGAAAAACCTTGGTGTCTCCTCCTCCCTGTACCGATGCTCAGTATTAACATACTATGCGTGAAAACTGCAGCAGGGCATGCAGGGGGTATTTGAAATATAACAACCAGGGTGGCAGCATCAGCGGAGGGTACCCTGCAAGGAAAGGTATTTAATTAATCCAAAACATTTCCATGAAAGGTCCTCTTTGAGTCAAGATCCTCCCTCCTGGCTTCACCATAAACCTACACATTTGGCTCGGCTGAATGTGTCTAAGTATTCTATGGGGAGAGAGAAGAAAGCCACTGCCAGACAGTTCTGGTGGTGGCTTATCTCCCTGGAGAACAAAAGGATTGGGCAGAGCTTGCTAAGAGCTCATTTGCATCCCTTCTTCCCAGAATTCCAGAGGAATGCCTATTCTTGTCCAAGAATAGAACATGCTCTATATAAGGATGAACGAACTTCTGTTTTCAAGTATGTCGTACAAGGTTTAGAATATCTAAGGATTTCGCTACCACGAATCATAACTTATGGTCTGTGGTAGCTGAACCCCATACCGTAATTTTTAGCTAACCGGAACCTTGTACGCCGAACTTGAAAACAGAAGTTCCCTTATCCCTAGCTCTAATATTTTTTGTGGGTCAACAGAACTATGGATTCGGAGAGCACGCGGTGTGCTGTCCACATCTTTTGTGGCCCCGTTGAAATAAACGGGTCTGCACCCGATCCCCAAAATTGCGGAACCAGAAATGCGGTTCTCTGAATGCACACTTATGCACGACTTATGTGTTTTGCGGCCCGCAAATTGCGGATACGCCAAACACGGATGGCTTTTGTGTTCGTTCTGCAATTTGCAGAACGGCATGGACAGCCTTTAATATAACTGCATAGGACAGGTTATATATATATATATAATATATATATATATATATATATATATTTAATTTTTTTATTTTTTTTTTGCGGACCACGGAACGAAGCAACGGATGTGGATAGCACACGGAGTGCTGTCCGCATCTGTTGCGGCCCGATTGAAGTGAATGGGTCCGCATCCGAGGCGCCAAAACTGCGGCTCGGATGCGGACCAAAATAGCGGCTGTGTGCGTGAGGCCTTAGAGAGATTTTTGTGTGACCAAACTTCTGTAGATTTGCATACAGTTTCTTTTCTGGTGTCCATGGTCTCTAGCAGAGGCTTTGTATTTGCATCAGTACCATTTAGAGACTTGTGCAGTGCAAAGAAGCTTGGATTAGGCTGGCCAGATTACATGGCCTGATTTTCGGGCAGATCATCAGGAATGCTCGTTCCCGACAATCGCCCAATCTAAATGTGCCCCAAATCCGTAACACTCGTTCATTGGGTGATTCTGTCATTCACGCAGGCACCTCAGTCATCATTTCTCGACAGCAGATTGTCTAAACAGAGATCTGTCACCCAGAAACAATGATTCTATAAGAACGAGGGATGGCAGTAGTGATCCCTCGTCCTAATACTGTGGAGGGGATCTTCAGCGGTCTCATTCACTGAACAAGCAGCCAACTGCCGGGAAGAAAAGCTTACTTCCAGACAATCAGCTGTAACATTGTGTGTGAGTAAATCCACCTTTGGTGTTCCTTCCGTTTCAATCTCCCGTCCCAGTTGACATGGTGCACTGAGATAAGTTTGTGTCTGCTGACAGGTACAGGTGGATGTCTGAATAGGTTGTGCACAGGTCAGTAGAATTGAGTAGGCTTTTAGTAAAGTAGTAGGCACAAAAAGGCATAAGCATAGATACAGGGGTAAAGTATTAAAGGGGTGTTCTGGTTACTACAAATTATCCACTATCTGACAGACTCTCACTATCCTGAGAACAGGGAGTCCTGTTCCCCCATCCTAATGGAGCTGATTCACTCAGAAGCTTCCAGGAGGAGTTATTTCCGGTATTCGTGCAACACAATTCAGCTTCTGTCAAATCCTCCACCACCACTCACCTGTTAAAGGCACCTCTACACTTCTTAAAGGGAACCTGTCATCAACTTAATGCTGACGTCATTGAGGGCAGCATAAAATAGTGACAGAAATGCTGATTTCAGCAGTGTGTCACTCATCAGCTAACAGTAAGTGGTTGCTGAGAACCAGCATTATAAGCATTGCAGCCAAGTCCTTGAAAAGAGTCAAATCTACTGAAGAGTCATGGTTATTCCTAATCTCCTGCTCTCTCACCAATCTGCTGATTGGCAGTTCTCTCCTAGACAGAAAGGGAGAAAACTAGGTAGAAGACTGTCAGTCATCAGCAGGTGGGCAGGAGAGCAGGAATTCGTGAATAACCATGACTCTTCTCAGGTGGCCGGGACACTTCCAGGCCCAGTCTGCATGGATTGTGATGTTGGTTCTTGGCAACCACTTACTTTTAACTTATAAATGACAGACTGCTGAAATCAACACGCCTGTCTTTACTTTATTCCCCCGTTAGTATGGGCAGCACAAAGTTGATGACACGTTCCCTTTAATTGAGCAGATGATTGTCAGGAAGGAAGCATTCCTTCCCGACAATCGCCAACTCATCAATGGAGGAGAGCGTTGCATTTGCATGCAGTGAACTCCTCCACAGTATGGGGAGGAACGATCACTAATGCCATTGCTTGTCCTCATACAGAATCATTGTTTGCCGGCAGGAGAGTGCTGTTTAGACTGCACCATCTGCTGCCAGCAAACCATGATTTAAGTGTCCACATGAATGCTCTTATTACTCAATGAACAAACGTTTTGCTCGTTCATCAGGTAATTGGCACTACCGTTACACCGACAGATTATCGCTAATGAACGTTCATAGGCACACTTGTTAGCGATAATCTGCCCAACGTTTCTATAGTTTAAAGCGGTGTTTAGTGTAGATCTCGTTAGGGGTGGGTGATATGGCCTAAAATCTATATTGCAATATAATTTGAAGCATGTGCGATATACAGTACAGACCAAAAGTTTGGACACACGTTCTCATTCATTCAAAGAGTTTTCTTTATTTTCATGACTATGAAAATTGTAGAGTCACACTGAAGGCATCAAAACTATGAATTAACACATGTGGAATTATATACATAACAAAAAAGTGTGAAACAACTGAAAATATGTCATATTCTAGGTTCTTCAAAGTAGCCACCTTTTGCTTTGATTACTGCTTTGCACACTCTTGGCATTCTCTTGATGAGCTTCCAAGAGGTAGTCACCTGAAATGGTTTTCACTTCACAGGTGTGCCCTGTCAGGTTTAATGAGTGGGATTTCTTGCCTTATAAATGGGGTTGGGACCATCAGTTGCGTTGTGGAGAAGTCAGGTGGATACACAGCTGGTAGTCCTACTTCTGTATGTATACAAATTACAAAACATGGCCCAGTGCCATCAGCCCCATGGCATTTGCCATCATCATCATACATGATTGTACCTCAGAGCCAGTGCCATCAGCCCCATGGCATTTGCCAATTCCCATCATCATACATGTCTCCCAGAGCCTGTGCTATCGGCCCCAAGCCCCATGGCATTTTCCATCATCTGCCATCAGACATGTCCCTCAGAGCCAGTGCCATCAGCCCCATGGCATTTACCAATTGCCATCATCATACATGTCCCCCAGAGCCAGTGCCATCAGCCCCAAGCCCCATGGCATTTGTCATTTCCTGCAGGGTGCTCGGCAGTCCGCAGGTGTCTCGTCTTCTTCCCAGCATGCGTTGGGCGGGACCTGACGTCACACACAGCGTCAGCCAGCGGGCTGACGTTGTGTGCACGCCAGGCCCTGCCCACTCCAGTACAGCGCGGTGAGACGCTTCTTCAATTTACTACCGCTTCGTGGTCATATCACTGTCCGGAGATATGGACAAAATCTGTATCGTTGCACAGATTCATATCGCCCAACCCTAGTTCTCGTCCATTGCCACAGTTCTTGATGGGTTTACATGTGTATCCATAGCCTATATTTGCATGTTATTACCAGTTTTATTTGGTTCTGTTGAGGAATTACTATGGTTTGTCTGTAAATTCTGACTTCTGTCACTTCATCTACAGCTGACGTCCCGTCTGGCTCATGTCTTCAACCTACGATGTGAAGCCAATCGTCGAGCATCCATCAGCGGCTGTCTTATAAACACCTGTGGTTGGGTAAAAGGATCTGGATACCAGGCATTGATACATGCAGCCTCTGCCTTTGAAGTGGATGTTGTCATAGTCCTGGACCAGGAACGTCTGTACAACGATTTGTGCAGGGACCTTCCTCACTTTGTTCACACTCTGCTTCTTCCAAAGTCTGGTGGAGCATCTGAGCGTTCTAAAGAGTGTCGGAGGGAAGCCAGGGATCTGCGGGTGCGAGAGTACTTCTATGGTCCACGTGGATCTCTTTATCCTCATGCCTTTGAGGTAAAGTTCTCGGAGGTGAAAGTCTATAAAGTTGGGGCGCCATCTATTCCTGACTCTTGTCTTCCATTGGGAATGTCACAAGAGGACAACCAACTGAAACTGGTCCCTGTTACACCAGGCAGGGATATGGCACACCATCTCTTGAGTGTTGTGCCAATAGATGGTGGCACAGCAGATGAGGGTTTGGAGGAGAAAAATGTTGCTGGCTTCATTGTTATCACAGGGGTGGACACTGAAAGACAGACATTGACTGTGCTCTCCCCAGCACCTAGGCCATTGCCTAAATGTGTCCTACTTATTATGGACATAAGATTTATGGATATGAAATGATCTACAAAAACTGTTTGCAATATTTTGGAAGGTCTTCTGTTCTGTGGTAGGAGAATAGAATTGTTTGAAATTTTAATAAAAGGTGGTACATTTTATGTTTTGCTTCTGAATGAATTGACCATTACTATGAGCACAATTCTGTGTATTGTACACAATGGCCCACGTTCCTATGCTAAGTGAGACACTTTTGTGGCGTTTCCATAAAAATTTTGGTGCATCTTATTTCCGACATGGGGCAATTAACCCCTTAAGGCACAATGTCGTACATGTACAGCATTATATACCAGCATTTGTATGGAGCGGGCTTCTGCAATGAGTCTGCTCCATGCGTGGCAGGTGCCAGCTATATCATACAGCAGACGCCCAGCCGCAATGACGGGAAACAACAATCCTGCTAAACCCCATCATTTAACGCCTCAGATGCCACTATCAATGCTGATCGCTGCATCTGTAAGGCAAGGCAGAGGGCAGCTGCTCCCTCTGCCTTCCAATCTGAGCCCCCGCAGTGAAATTGCGGGCCTCTGAACGCTTACCATGGCAGCCTGGACACTTCTGAAGCCTTCCAGGTCCCTGCTGCGCACAAGACACAGCTCAGCAGGGACAGTTTTAGAATCCTATTCATCCTAATAGATCTCTATAAGGGTGAATGAGACAAGGGACCAAAAGATCCCAGGTTCTAGTCCCTAAGGGGCTATTAAAAAAAAAAACACCAAAATATTAAAAGTTTAAAGCACCCACATTTGCCAATTTTACATAAAAATTGTATATAAACAATAAAAAAAAATAAACATAAGGTATTGCCACATCTGAACTATTAAAATATTTAAAATATTTCCTGTGCGGTGAATGCTGTAACGGGAAGAAAAGAGAAAAACACGCAATTTACCATTTTTATTTATCTTGTCTCCTCCTCTTGATGTGAATGGGCTCAGCCTCGCTGAAGAGGCTGAGAACATTCAAAGTGCAATTCTTATTTTGGCAACCAGATAGCAGGCCAACATAAAAAATGATAAATTCTCAATAATAAGTGCAGTTTAAAAATACATGATTGTTCAAAATAAAAAAATGATTTTGTAGGCTCATATATGAGCTTCAAAATCAACACAAAAAAAAAGTATAAAAAATAAAATATAAAAGTTTAAATCACTCCCTTTTCATCTAATAAAAATATAAATACCTAAATAACAAAATATAAACATCATAGGTACCGCCGCAACCTAAAATGTCCGCACTATTAAAATGTAAAAATATTTTTCCAATATGGTGAATGACGTAATCGAAAAAAGGGTCAAAATGGCCAATTTGCAATTTTTTTCATTGCTTCTCTTACCCAATAAATCTAATAAAATATGATTAAAAAGTCTTACACAATCAAAAATGGCATCAATAAAAACTACTCATTGTCCAGCCAAAAATTAGCCCAGACACAGCTCAGTAGATATAACTATAAAAAAAAAAAAAAAAGTTATGGGGGTCAGAATAGGGTGATGTAAATAAAATATATATATTTTTTTCAAAGTAAAATTCATTTTTACCCTATTTAGACATAAAAAACCTATACATATGGGGTATCGTTGTAATCATACTGACCCAGAGAATGAAGGGCATGTAGCAAACGGAATGTTGTGTGAAAAAAACCCGTAAAACGGTGGAGGCATTCCATTTATTTTCCAATTCCACCCCATCTGGAATTTTTTTTACCGCTTCCCACTACATTGTATACCATAATTAATGGTGGAATTAGAAAGTACAACTTGTCCCGCAAAAATAAGCACTCATACAGCTATGTAAACGGAAATATAGAAAAAGTTATAACTCAAGGAAGATGGGCAAGAAAAATGAAAACAAAAAAAAAAAACCTCCGGTATCCTAAGGGTTAAAGAGAACCTGTCACTGGAGTTGAGCGGACACCTGGATGTTCGGGTTTGTCCGAACTTCGCCGATAAGTTTGAGTTTTGGGCACTAAAATGGCTCTAAAAAAGTCCTGGAAGGGGGTAGAGGGCTGCAAAATGGGGGGTAAAGAGTAGGACAAGTGCCCTGCAAACAAATGTGGATAGGGAAATAACTTAAAATAACATAAAATACCTAAACATTTTAAATAAACATTCTAAACCTGAGCACAAGTGAGTGACAGTGGCACCTGCCACCCCGCAAACAGAGGATGTGGCAGCAACGCCACCACGTCTTTCACAGTCACCAAGCATCTCCACACTGTCCCATGGAAGCGTTCAGCTGTCAATCTCCCAAACACTGGAGAGAAAGAGGAAGTACCCCCCTACCCACCAGTGATCCCTGGCCCTGAATCCCAGGATTAAAAAATTCCTGGCTTTTGAAATTCTGTCATTCCGTCTGGTGGAGATGGAAACTTTAAAAAAAAAAACTTATGGCGGTGGCTGTCCCACAGTACCTAGTTCCCAGACGCCACTGCTTTTCCAGGGGAGCTATCCCTTTCCTGCACAACCAAGTGGGGGACAAAATCAGGTGTGCACTGCGCAAGGTTCACATAACCACCAATATGTGGACCAGTAAGCACGGTCAGGGACATTATATCTCCTTAACAGCACACTGGGTAAATGCAGTGGGGGCTGGGCCTGAGACGGATAGCAGTTTGGCGCATGTCCTCCCCCCCCCCCCCCGAGGATTTTAGGGCATTTATCTTTGCCTCCTCCTCCGCTTCCTTCTCCTCTACTACCTCCTCATCTGCTCAGCGTAACACCTTCACCAATTTCAGCACAGCCAGGGGTAAACGACAGCAGGCTGTTTTGAAACACATCTGTTTGGGGTGGGGTGAACACACCGCGCAGGAGCTGTGGACGGGTATGGAACAACAGACTGATGAGCGGTTGGTGCCAGTGAGCCTCAAGCCCGGCCTGGTGGTGTGCGATAATGGGCGAAATCTCGTAGCAGCTCTGGGACTAGCCGGTTTGTCGCACATCCCTTGCCTGGCGCATGTGCTGAATTTGGTGGTGCAGAAATTCCTGAACACCTGACAGTGAAAATCAATTCAGTAAATCCATCTTTTAGATTCTGGGGGGACAAATTTACTTTTATTGGCGGTCAAGGACCCCTGCGGCCTGAGGTGCAGATGTGACAGGCAAATCATTTTCTTAAGTTTGTCGGTTAGATTGTTAGGTAACATTTCCACGGTTATCAGGAATTTTTATTATAAATTGTAACAAAAACCATACAAGGAACATTTCCACAAGATAAAATTAACCCGACCAGCCTCCTACGCTACAACCCCCCCCTTTCACTCAAACCACTGATTCATGCCCATTCACACACTATTTACATAACTATAAAGGCAGATAAACTAAATAAACAAACAAAACTATATACATGACTTACCCTTAACTTCTAAGGCCAGTCATACACAAGTGGCTTGGAGGGTGGGTTCCTGCACCAACATAGGCCAGGTACACAATTGTCCAGCCAGGGCACAGTTCTGGAGGAGGAGGAACAGTGTTCACAACAGAGTGGCACCCAAAGCAGCTCATGGGCATCACTGGAGCATGGCTGGGGGGGGGGGGGGGATACGGATGACAGACGATACACCTGCCACAGCGGAAAGCCAAAAAAGGAGGTCAGTCAGCACATACCAAACCGCAGTAGCACATTGCTATGGCAGGGAACAACATTAAAAGACAAAAACATGCAATTCGACAATAAACTGCAATATAGAGTACAAAATTGCATAATAATAACAAGTGCTACACTATAAGTGCAAGATACTTGGCAAATTGTTTTGTACAAAATTATTTGAGCCTGTCTGCCGAGCGTCAAGGCGATCTCTGTTAGACGGGTTCCTACGCTAAATTCTACCTGTTAGGTGCCATGACGGCTACCAAGGATTGCAATTTTGTACTCTATATTGCAGTGAGTTGTCGCATTGCATGTTTTTGTCTTTTAATGTTGTTCCCTGCCATAGCAATGTGCTCCTGCGGTTTGGTATGTGCTGACTGACCCCCTTTTTTTGGCTTTTCTTTGCAGTTTGTACTGGAGGTGTGGCTGCCTCCTCAGTCATGCACTCCTGACCATCCTGTGTGCCCTATAGGCTGATTTTAATTAGTGTGAGTATATAGTCTGGCCTGCTCCCCCTCACTCACTGAAGCCATGGCACCAGGAGTGAGATAGTTTGTGGACTCACTGCAATCCTTGGTAGCCGTTTTGCGCCGGTGGTGTTGTGGAGTGGGCCTGCTGTGTAACCTGCGCTCCCTGAAGTGTATGGTAGCCGTCATGGCACCTAACAGGTAGAATTTAGCGTAGGAACCCGTCTAACAGAGATCACCTTGACGCTCGGCAGACGGGCTCAAATAATTTTGTACAAAACGATTTGCCAAGTATCTCGCACTTCTAGTGTAGCACTTGTTATTATTATGCAATTTTGTACTCTATATTGCAGTTTATTGTCGCATTGCATGTTTTTGTCTTTTAATGTACCTCCCACAGAGGACAGCTTGTCGCTGCCTCTGGCACACATGAGCGACTACATGCTGCAGTGTCTGCGGAATGACCGCTGAGTTGCCCACATTCTAACCAGTGCTGATTAGTGGGTGGCCACCCTGCTGGATCCCTGTTACAAGGACAACGTGCCGCCTTTAATTCCGTCACTGGAGCGTGATCGTAAGAAGCGAATGCTGGTAGACGCGCTGCTGATGGCATTCACACCCGACATCGGGGGCACAGTGGAAGCACAAAGCGAAGGCAAAGGAGGAAGAAGTTGCCAACGCAGCTGGGTCACCGCCAGCACCTCAGAAGGCAGGGTTAGCATGGCCAAAATGTGGAAAAGCTTTGTCAGCAAGCCACAACAACCAGCACCACCAGCTGATATGGAATGGAACGTCTTAGCAAGAGGCAGCATTTCAGCAACATGGTGGAATAGTATCTGTGCACATGCCTACACGTACTGACTGATGGGTCTGCGGTCTGCCCCATTCAACTTCTGGGTCTCCAAATTGGGCACATGGCCTGAGATTGCCCATTACGCCTTGGAGGTGGTGGCCGGCCCTGCAGCCAGTGTATTGTCTGAACATGTGTTTAGCACGGCAGGGGGCGTCATCTACATATATATATATATATATAAAATAATATGTCGGCGACTACTTTTGGCATCACAGCCAAAAAAGGCTTTATGTCAGGCAACAATGTAACCACCAATTTTAATGAATTAAGTTCCCTGTCAGTTATGCTATGCAGGGGTACTTCACAACAAGAAATAGGTTTATTTCACCCAACAATGTAACAGATGAATGTTAGAAAATTACTTCCCCCCCCCCCCATGTCAGTGTTCGTCGCAAACCGCAGGTCAATTCAGACCTGTGGTTTGCGGCTTTTTATTGTGCGGGCGACCGTGGGGCTGTAGGGAGCCCTGATGGCATGAAAGGCAGCGCAATGCCTTCCTGAGGCATCTGCGCTGCATTCCGGTGATGAGCCTGTGAGATCCATCCCCCGTATGAGTAATACACACAGTATTACTCATACAGCCAATGCATTCCAATACAGAAGAATTGGAATGTATTGTAAAGGATCAGACCCCCAAAAGTTCAAGTCCCAAAGTGGGACAAAAAATTAAGTAAAAAAAAAAAATCAATTGAAAAAACATGGCTCAGAATATGGAGACACTAAAATATATATTTTTTTTTTTTTAAAAAAGCTGTTATTGTGTAAAACTTACATAAATAAAAAAAAAAAAAAAAAGTATACATATTAGATATTGCCTTGTCCGTATCGACCGGCTCTATAAATATATCACATGACCTAACCCCTCAGATGAACACCGTAAAAAGTAAAAACTGTGCTAAATAAACCATTTTTTGTCAGCTTACATCACAAAAAGTGTAATAGCAAGCGATCAAAAAGTCATATGCACCCCAAAATAGTGCCAATCAAACCGTCATCTCATCCCGCAAAAAATGAGATCTCAGACTATGGAAACACTAAGCCAACCCAAAAACAAAACCAATATCCCCAAAGAAAAGTGGGAGACACACATAAAATATATGTAATTTATTAAGACATGATCACATAAACAATATATGAGACATAAGGCACAAGTGTAAAGGAGGGGGGGGGAAGACCTCATGTAAGGAGGTCAGATACAACCTCTCTCCCAAACACCCAGCTGGCAGGGAAAAGAGGTCACAGCCCTAGGTATACATCAGCATGAAAATTGTGAGAACTGTAGGTTCACTCAAAGTAACATGTACTGGTATGTATGTTGCATGCACAGAAGATAAATGAAAAAATGTACAAATAGCACAAGGCAAACTAGCCCACCCAAAGACCCAGGATGGCCGCATAAGGTACGCACATAGCCATTGAACTGTACAATACAGACAGAGGCAAGTGGTAATAGAGATATAAAAAGAAATGTAACAACTAACTAACTGAGCAAAACAACAAAACATGTATTACCCATGATATGCTGGACCCAGAGCGTGTGACCAAAAGCTGCACCTCGACGTGCATTTCACCTGGAGAGGCTTCGTCAGGAGGTAAAGTAACAAACTGAGTTTGTCCTTAAATGGTGTGGTCCACAGCTGGCAGCTGATTAGCGCATCCGCCCAGTGTTGCAGGGATGACATCATAAAGACGCGCCACCCAGCCTACAGAGCAAGGCGAGGCACACCCACCGCGTCACATGACCAGAGCAGGAGGAGGGAGGAAGCCGCATCTGACATCACGCAGCCACACCTCCCCGCCCCGGGTCCGATCACATGACACACACGTCGGCCGGCCCTGAGACAGCCAGGTATAGGAGCGTCACTACAATGCCAGCCAGACAGTGCACTGGAGCAATGCGCATATGCCAGTTGGAGACAATGTATAGAGGACAGTGGAAAGATAACCACATATGAAGGACAATATATGGGGGGCACAAAGATCAAAATTGCCAATAGTCAGCTCAATCGTACAGCATATCAGGGTAATATATACAGACAGAGCAGCATAGTATAGAGCCTATAGCCTTCACCATTAGCGTTATATGCACAACCCCATAAAAAAGCCCCTTCTATATTACTATAACACAAAAAAACAACTGTATTGTATAATATTGTAACTTTATAAAAATGGATCCATGGATCCAGAAGTCAAAAATGATAATGGAAACCTATGCCATCAGTGAGAACATGACCCTAGACCAAAAAAGCGATGAATACAAAAACTATTATATATATATATACAGGTCCTTATCAAAAAATTAGCATATTGTGATAAAGTTCATTATTTTCTGTAATGTACTGATAAACATTAGACTTTCATATATTTTAGATTCATTACACACAACTGAAGTAGTTCAAGCCTTTTATTGTTTTAATATTGATGATTTTGGCATACAGCTCATGAAAACCCAAATCTCAAACAATTAGCATATTTCATCCGACCAATAAAAGAAAAGTGTTTTTAATACAAAAAAAAGTCAACCTTCAAATAATTATGTTCAGCTATGCACTCAATACTTGGTCGGGAATCCTTTTGCAGAAATGACTGCTTCAATGCGGCGTGGCATGGAGGCAATCAGCCTGTGGCACTGCTGAGGTGTTATGGAGGCCCAGGATGCTTCGATAGCGGCCTTAAGCTCATCCAGAGTGTTGGGTCTTGCGTCTCTCAACTTTCTCTGCCCAATATCCCACAGATTCTCTATGGGGTTCAGATCAGGAGAGTTGGCAGGCCAATTGAGCACAGTAATACCATGGTCAGTAAACCATTTACCAGTGGTTTTGGCACTGTGAGCAGGTGCCAGGTCGTGCTGAAAAATGAAATCTTCATCTCCATAAAGCTTTTCAGCAGATGGAAGCATGAAGTGCTCCAAAATCTCCTGATAGCTAGCTGCATTGACCCTGCCCTTGATAAAACACAGTGGACCAACACCAGCAGCTGACATGGCACCCCAGACCATCACTGACTGTGGGTACTTGACACTGGACTTCAGGCATTTTGGCATTTCCCTCTCCCCAGTCTTCCTCCAGACTCTGGCACCTTGATTTCCGAATGACATGCAACAGTCCAGTGCTGCTTCTCTGTAGCCCAGGTCAGGCGCTTCTGCCGCTGTTTCTGGTTCAAAAGTGCCTTGACCTGGGGAATGCGGCACCTGTAGCCCATTTCCTGCACACGCCTGTACACGGTGGCTCTGGATGTTTCTACTCCAGACTCAGTCCACTGCTTCCGCTGCTCCCCCAAGGTCTGGAATCTGTCCTTCTCTACAATCTTCCTCAGGGTCCGGTCACCTCTTCTCGTTGTGCAGCGTTTTCTGCCACACTTTTTCCTTCCCACAGACCTCCCACTGAGGTGCCTTGATATAGCACTCTGGGAACAGCCTATTCGTTCAGAAATTTCTTTCTGTGTCTTACCCTCTTGCTTGAGGGTGTCAATGATGGCCTTCTGGACAGCAGTCAGGTCGGCAGTCTTACCCATGATTGCGGTTTGGAGTAATGAACCAGGCTGGGAGTTTTTAAAAGCCTCAGGAATCTTTTGCAGGTGTTTAGAGTTAATTAGTTGATTCAGATGATTAGGTTAATAGCTCGTTTAGAGAACCTTTTCATGATATGCTAATTTTTTTAGATAGGAATTTTGGGTTTTCATGAGCTGTATGCCAAAATCATCAATATTAAAACTATAAAAGGCTTGAACTACGTCAGTTGGTGTGTAATGAATCTAAAATATATGAAAGTCTAATGTTTATCAGTACATTACAGAAAATAATGAACTTTATCACAATATGCTAATTTTTTGAGAAGGACCTGTATATATATATATATATATATATATACAGTACAGACCAAAAGTTTGGACACACCTTCTCATTCAAAGAGTTTTCTTTATTTTCATGACTATGAAAATTGTAGATTCACACTGAAGGCATCAAAACTATGAATTAACACATGTGGAATTATATACATAACAAAAAAGTGTGAAACAACTGAAAATATGTCATATTCTAGGTTCTTCAAAGTAGCCACCTTTTGCTTTGATTACTGCTTTGCACACTCTTGGCATTCTCTTGATGAGCTTTAACCCTGGGTTCACACCTGAGCGTTTTACAGCGCGTTCAAACGCGCTGTAAAACGCTTAAGACATGAAAACCAATGCTTCCCTATGGGAAGGGTTCACACCTGGGCGTTTTACAGCGCGTACGAACGCGCTGTAAAACGCCCGACGCTCAAACAAGTACTTGAGCTTCTTTGGGGCGTTTTGACGCGCGTTTGTGGCCATAGGACACTGCAGTCAATGACACAAACGCGCGTCAAACGCACGTTTACTATTACAAAAAACGCGCATAAAAACGCGCGACAAAAACGCGCGTAAAACGCGCGTTTGAGGAACGCTCAGGTGTGAACCCAGGGTAAGAGGTAGTCACCTGAAATGGTTTTCACTTCACAGGTGTGCCCTGTCAGGTTTAATAAGTGGGATTTCTTGCCTTATAAATGGGGTTGGGACCAGTTGCGTTGTGGAGAAGTCAGGTGGATACACAGCTGATAGTCCTACTGAATAGACTGTTAGAATTTGTATTATGGCAAGAAAAAAGCAGCTAAATAAAGAAAAACGAGTGGCCATCATTACTTTAAGAAATTAAGGTCAGTCAGTCCGAAAAATTGTGAAAACTTTGAAAGTGTCCCCAAGTGCAGTCACAAAAACCATCAAGCGCTACAAAGAGTCCAAATTTGAGATCTTTGGTTCCAACCACCGTGTTTTTGTGCGACGCAGAAAAGGTGAACAGATGGACTCTACATGCCTGGTTCCCACTGTGAAGCATGGAGGAGGAGGTGTAATGGTGTGGGGGTGCTTTGCTGGTGACACTGTTGGGGATTTATTCAAAATTGAAGGCATACTGAACCAGCATGGCTACCACAGCATCTTGCAGCGGCATGCTATTTTATCTGGTTTGCGTTTAGTTGGACCATCATTTATTTTTCAACAGGACAGTGACCCCAAACACACCTCCAGGCTGTGTAAGGGCTATTTGACCATGAAGGAGAGTGATGGGGTGCTGCGCCAGATGACCTGGTCTCCACAGTCACCGGACCTGAACCCAATCGAGATGGTTTGGGGCCAACAAGTGCTAAGCATCTCTGGGAACTCCTTCAAGACTGTTGGAAGACCATTTCAGGTGACTACCTCTTGAAGCTCATCAAGAGAATGCCAAGAGTGTGCAAAACAGTAATCAAAGCAAAAGGTGGCTACTTTGAAGAACCTAGAATATGACATATTTTCAGTTGTTTCACACTTTTTTGTTATGTATATAATTCCACATGTGTTAATTCATAGTTTTGATGCCTTCAGTGTGAATCTACAATTTTCATAGTCATGAAAATAAAGAAAACTCTTTGAATGAGAAGGTGTGTCCAAACTTTTGGTCTGTACTGTATATATAATCAAGCAGCAGTGAACATGTAATATTATAATAATCACAATATTTACTAAAGTGAATACACTGAAAAATAAATAAATATTTACCCCTCACAACTAAGAAATAGGGATATGGATGCTGACGCATCAAAGGAAGGGGACATACATATATCCCTATAATGTGAATTCATGTAGTGTAGTGGAAACATATATCATATGCATAAATATGTGCTAAAGAGGTAATAACTAATCATGCATAATCATAATCCATATAAGTGATATGATATGATGTTCATAAAAATTATGAACTCATATAAAGTGCACTGTGCAATGAAGCCCTGAGCAGAGTAGCCTCAGAGCCAAAGCAAATACTACCCATACATTCCAGCTTAAAGTCACCCACTAATCTGGCCGCACGGATCAACCCATACAGAAAATAGAATACTGGACACACCAATGTTTTGGAGTGAATATTTTGATGTTGGTAGACAGTATCTGTTGTTCCATAAGGCATATTCTATTCTGCATCATGACACAAAGAAAGCCTCCAAAAGGACCACACCATCGCAGCAATCAAGTATACTGTGAAAATACAAATAACATCAATGAATACAGTGAAATAAAAAGCACGATTTATAGAAAGGACCTGAAGCTAGCCGTCTCATTGAGACCTTTAGGGATCTCTCTTAAGCAACACAATCCACTTGTTCTCCAGCTGCAAAAGGCGTTTCTTGATATCCCCTCCACGGCAGCCCAAAGACACCCTATCAATACCCATACATTGTAGCCCACGAGGGTCCCCCCTGTGGTGATCCCTAAAATGTAGGGCTATGGGTTGGAACTGGCTCCCCTCCTCCTGTGTAGTAGTGTCTGCCTGCCGGATTTTGCTTGCATGTTCAAAAATCCTAACACGCAACTCCCTGGTGGTCAGGAGCTTGCAAGGGCAGGTGATAAGATAAATCACAGAGGCAGTCCTGCATGTGATATGTTGCACAATTTGGTATTCACATCTGCCCTTGGAGTCCCCAAATGTAGAAGACTGGATCATATACCTACACGCCTGACAATTATTACACGGATAGGAGACCCACTTTGGCCCTTTGCTGCCAAAAATGTAAGATGGCGAAGGGGATACATAGTGGCTGCTGGTAAGCAAATCACCTAGATTTTTTGAGCGTCGCCATGTCACCTGGGGATAATCCTGAAGAGTTGCCCGCAGGTCACTATCCGAGAGCAGTATTGGCCAGTGTTTTGTTAGTATTTCGCGCCACTGCATGTTGAAAAGGGTAATAAAACGACAACCAGTATTGTCAATTTTAGATCTACTACTAGTTATGGAAACACTAAAACATGATTTTTTTACTTTAAAAAATGAAATCATTGTGTAAAACGTACATTAAAAAGAAGTATACATATTATGTATCGCCGCGTCCGTAATAAGTTACTCGTTACTCTATAAAAATATCACATGACCTAACCCCTCAGGTGAACACTGTAAAAAAATAAAAACTGTAAAAAAAAGCAATTTTTTGTCATCTTACATCACAAAAAGTGTAATAGCAAGCGATCAAAAAGTCATATGCACCCCAAAATAGTGCCAATCAAACCGTCATCTCATCCCGCAAGAAATGAGACCCTACCTAAGATAATCGCCCAAAAACTGAAAAAACTATGGCTCTCAGACTATGGAGACACTAAAACATGTTTTTTTTTTTTGTTTCAAAAATGAAATCATTGTGTAAAACTTACATAAATAAAAAAAATTGTATACATATTAGGTATCGCCATGTCTGTGACAACCTACTCTATAAAAATACCACATGATCTAACCTGTCAGATGAATGTTGTAAATAACAAAAAAAAAACGGTGCCAAAACAGCTATTTCTTGTTACCTTGCCTCACAAAAAGTGTAATATAGAGCAACCAAAAATCATATGTACCCTAAACTAATACCAACAAAACTTCCACCCTATCCCGTAGTTTCTAAAATGGGGTCACTTTTTTGGAGTTTATACTCTAGGGGTGCATCAGGGGGGCTTCAAATGGGATATGGTATGAAAAAAAAACCTGCAAAATCTGCCTTCCAAAAACCGTATGGCATTCCTTTCCTTCTGCGCCCTGCCGTGTGCCCGTACAGCAGTTTACAACCACATATGGGGTGTTTCTGTAAACTACAGAATCAGGGCCATAAATATTGAGTTTTGTTTTGCTGTTAATCCTTGCTTTGTAATTGGAAAAAAAAATATTAAAATGAAAAATCTGCCAAAAAAGTGAAATTTTGAAATTGTATCTCTATTTTCCATTAATTCTTGTGGAACACCTATAGGGTTAACAGCGTTTGTAAAATCAGTTTTGAATACCTTGAGGGATGTCGTTTCTAGAATGGGTTATTTTTGGGTGGTTTCTATTATGTAAGCCTCACAAAGTGACTTCAGACCTGAACTGGTCCTTAAAAAGATGGTTTTTGAAAATTTCTGAGAAATTTCAAGATTTACTTCTAAACTTCTAAGCCTTGTAACGTCCCCCAAAAATATAATGTCATTCCCCAAATGATCCTAACATAAAGTAGACAAATGGGGAATGTAAAGTAATAACTATTTTTGTAGGTATTACTATGTATTATAGAAGTAGGGAAATTGAAACTTGGCAAATTTGGTATTTTTTTATAAATAAAAATTATTTATTTTTACTCCATTTTAATACTGCCATGAAGTACAATATGTGACGAAAAAAACAATCTCAGAATGGCCTGAAAAAGTCAAAGCGTTTTAAAGTTATCACCACTTAATGTGACACTGTCACGCCTGAGGATGGGGGAAACCCTCAGCCATGCGATGCCAGAAGATGTTAATGGGTACTCGACCAGAACAACAGAATTAGGGAGCAGGTCACCTCCTCTTGCGTCCCTAATATGAGTCAACCCTGATGGTAGGAGGGCTCATACACCGGAACCTAATAGTCCCTGCTAGCCCTCAGGGTGGCCCTGGACTAGGAGCTGGGTAGACAACCTGTTCCTCCTGGACGCGGAGAAACAGGAGTCTAAAGTGGCCAAGCTACATAGAAAAGGGAGACATGAACAACTTATGGCAATGGCAGGTAAATGTAACAAATACAACACCTACCTGCCACAGACACAAAGCCTGGAACCCATGTGTAAGTGCTGCTGTCCACAACAACACAAACGGACACAGCACACACCACACAATCACACAGGAACCCAGGACCATAAGCTGCAAAGAATAAAGACCAAACAAACATCTTCATTACATCATGTAACATAAACCTATGACCACAAGGGTGGCCCCCACTGGCAGATGGTGAATAAGAAGGCGGATGACTCCAGCTTACCATAGCTGAAGTACCCCTCAGACTTCTGATCACAGCAGAAGCTATATAGGCCCAGGTAGCCACACCCACACAGACACACCCAGTGCTCACACACTAGGAAGGGAATTAACCCTTCTCACACCAGGGAAGGGAAGACAGCAACTTAAAGGGGAAGTGCACACAACTCAAACCCCATTCACACCAAACAGGGAATGTGCACACATATAAAGGCACGTTGCCAAGTGCAACCGCATGCACTTACAGCAAGCTGCCTAGCACAGCTCAGGCTGCTATGCTGCCACATAAATTATGTTGCCAGCGGCAACCACAGGTGAGGCAACATACTACAGCCCTCACCTGTGATTGACAAAGAGACCAGACCGCAGGCAACTGCTTGCGGTTACAGGAGTCACGACCATGACCATGGTCGTGACAGACACTGGTCAGATTTGCAAAAAATTGCCTGATCCTTAAGGTGAAATAAGGCTGTGTTCTTAAGGAGTTAAACAAAAAATATAAATGCAGTATTTAACGGTTTTATTGGACTGTCAAAAATGCAGGGCAGGCTGAAAATGTACTATCTAGCACAAAAAGTGTGCTTTTTTTAAACCAAAAATGTAAATGCAGTATTTAACGGTTTTATTGGACTGTACTTTCTAGCACAAAAAATTGAAATTTTTCAACCGACAATGTAACAGCAGTATTTAATGGTTTTATTTGACTTTCAGATATGCAGTGTCAGTGTCAGAAAGAGAAAAAATAGATTTAGGTCACACATATATGTAACAAACTAATGTAATTGAATTATTTTCACTGGCAGGTATGCACTGCAGGCCGCAAGGGTACTTGACGGCCAATAAAAGGGAATTTGTCCCCCTGGAATCTAACAAATGGATTTAATGAATAGATTTTCCCTGTCAGATATTCAGCACAGGGGAAATTCACTGAAAAAAATGGAATATGTACCACCCCATGGGCCCTGAAGTCACAGGTGGATTACCTATATTATTTTCCCTTCCCCTGGCACATATGCAGTGCAGGTGTCCTTAAAAAATGGCTAGATGTCGCCCACTGAGCTACCAGAACAGGATTAAAGTAATGTCCCTTGCACACATGCACTGCACTTGCAAAATTGGTCGCCAATGACCACCTAACAAACAGACTGATTAAAGCTTATTTCTCTGTGGCACTGGGCTCATGGGTACCAACATTTAGCATAGCACCCACAAAAATAATTGCTGTAGTTTGTAGATTTAACACCAAGAACAGCAGAATTGTTTCCTAATCTCTCCCTCACAGCAGCATCCTCCTCTCCCTACATTAGTAACAGCAGAGTGACGGGCGGCGCTACGTGACTCCAGCTTATATAGAGGCTGGGTCACATGCTGCACTGGCCAATCACAGCCATGCCATTAGTAGGCATGGCTGTGATGGCTTCTAAGAGCACACAAGTTAAACGCTTGTTGATTGCCTACTCTGCAGCCTTTCAACAAGCACCCTTAAATGGCCGAACACCGAACTTTTATGGAAATGTTCGGGTTCGGGTCTGGGTACCAAAAACCCTAAAGTTTAGTACAAACCCAAACTTTACAGTTTGGGTTCGCTCAACCCTACCTGTCACCACTCCTGACATGTCTGTGTTAATAGCTTCATTCCAGTGGCGCACCTACAGGGGGGGTCCAGCGGGTCTGGACCCCCCCCTAGAACAACCAGCCCAAATTTTTTTTTTTCATCCTCCAGGGCCGCACCACAGGCGGCGCGGCCCTGGATGTAAATTGCAGGCATTTGCGGTGGCGGTGGTGGGGGGCCGTAGGAGATGAGCGCTTCCATTGTGGAAGCGCTCATCTCCATATCTAATGCATCTATATCGCTGTCCTTAGGACAGCGATATAGATGCCTGTGCTGCGGCAGAGCAGGGGAGGGAGAGGTGTGTCCCTCCCCTGTTCTTCTGATAGGCCGCAGGCACTAATGCCTGCAGCCTATCAGAGGCCGGCTCTAGCAGCGCGATGACGTCATCATCGCGCTGCCTGAGCCGGGCAGCACACAGCAGGGACACAGACCGGAAGAGGCTGCTGGAGGTAAGTATCAGTGTATTTTTTGTTGTTGTTTTTTTGGAGGGGGGGAGCTGGCACTATGGGGGCACCAAAGGGGAGCTGGCACTATGGGGGCACCAAAGGGGAGCTGGCACTATGGGGGCACTAAAGGAGAGCTGGCACTATGGGGGCACTAAAGGGGAGAACGGCACTATGGGGGCACCAAAGGGGAGCTGGCACTATGGGGGCACTAAAGGGGAGAACGGCACTATAGGGGCACTAAAGGGGAGCTGGCACTATGGGGGCACTAAAGGGGAGCTGGCACTATGGGGGCACTAAAGGGGAGAACGGCACTATGGGGGCACTAAAGGGGAGCTGGCACTATGGGGGCACTAAAGGGGAGAACGGCACTATGGGGGCACTAAATGGGAGCTGGCACTATGGGGGCACTAAAGGGGAGAACGGCACTATGGGGGCACTAAAGGGGAGAAAGGCACTATGGGGGCACTAAAGGGGAGCTGGCACTATGGGGGCACTAAAGGGGAGAACGGCACTATGGGGGCACTAAAGGTGAGAACGTAACTATGGGGGCACTAAAGGGGAGAACGGCACTATGGGGGCACTAAAGGGGAGAACGGCACTATGGGGGCACTAAAGGGGAGCTGGCACTATGGGGGCACTAAAGGGGAGAACGGCACTATGGGGGCACTAAAGGGGAGAACGGCACTATGGAGCATCTGGTGGTACTTTTTTTTTGGGTGGCACTTCTTACTGGCACATTATGGGGGAGAGGAGCACTATGGGGCATCTGGTGGCACTATAGGGGCATTATTTGGGGACACTAAGGGGAAGTGGGGGCTCTAAAGGGGCCTTTATTCTTATTGGCACATTATGGGGGCATTATGGCATCTGGTGGCACTAAGGGGGCATTTTTTACTGGCACATTATGGTAGGCACTATGGGGGAGAGGAGCACTATTGGGGCATATGGTGGCACTTAGAAGGGGCATTTTTTACTGGCATATTATGGGGGACACTATGGGGAAGGGGGAGAGGAGCACTATGAGGGCATTTACTGGGGCACTATATAGGGGTATTTTATACTGGCATACATTATGGGGACATTAGCTCAACAGCGGGCACTAAGCGGGGGTATTTCATGTACTGTCATATTGTAGGGAGAATTATTAGTACTAGGAGGTATTATGCGGAGCTTTGCTAATACTGGGGGGCTATGAGGAACATGATTACTAGTATGGGCACTATAGGGGCATTATTACTACTAAGTGTGCTCTGGCAGAGAATTATTTCTATTTTGGGGAGCCCTGTTACTTTGGGGGCACCCTGCCACGTTTCAGCTTAGCACAATAATTTTTGGGGGACATTATCTTTATACTATTAGTGTCTGGGCGCAGTTATTTTTTTAGAGCACTGTGTGCCAATAATTGTTGAAGGGGGCACTATCTGTGTGGTAGTAGTATTTCCAGGGGGACTGTTTCTGCAGTATAGTATTGGGGGCACAGCGGGCACAGTATTGGGGGTGGCAGGAAAGGGTGTTCAGAAGATGTGAAGATGATGGAAATGTGGGAAACTAATGTCTGTTTGTTAATCTCTGCAGAGACGGGAGATGGCTGAAAAATCATCATGGCGGTCTGGTCTGAATGCAGACGTTTTAAAGTGAAATTACTATATGCCTTTTGTTGAACAACTCTTGTGAGTAGATTAAAACCTTTTTAAACCATCTGATAAAGGGTACTTCACTATTTTGCCTATCCTTTTGAACCTCATAGAGGCTATTGTGTTTGGAAGATCGGACCCTGCTGGGGTGATAAAGAAAAGGCTTGTGGAGCCCGATGCCATCCATCAGTGACCGGGGAATCTAGTCTAGAGCAGCGCGGTTCCAAACTTTCTATTGAATGGAGAAGATGAAGATAGAGAACGTCTACAACAAAGGTGACATCACTGGATGTAAGAGGTATGAGGCGCTATGTAGGAGAGGAGATGCTCCGGGTCCTCCCCCTGCCATTTGCAGAAGGAGGATTCAGAGCTGGGTGAGAACGGCCAAAGGGGGCAGCAGTCCACGGGCGGGTGGCAGATTGTGGGGGGGCCACAGGCCTTGAGCAGGGTCTGGGGAGGGAGGAGAGCGGAGGAGCTTTCTGGCTGTAGTCTGCTGTTTATTGTATAATGTGAAGCAGGCAGTGCAGCCAGGACAGACCCTCCCCCTCTCTCCATATGGTGTGTAGAGACAGGCCGCAACTATGTCAGCTGTACAGTGTTTGTTGGGAGTGGCCTATTATATGTAGGAGGGGCTTTTAATAATGGGCGGGGCCAAAAAATATTGATTTCCTGCTGAGCTTTTAGGATCGCCAAGTAAAAGAATCAGCACAACACACTACACCCCTTCCCTGCAGTTTTAAATATAAAGGGGGCTTTGAAAAATTGAATTAGCACAGCACACTACACATCCCACATTTTTTTGCCTTTCGGACCCCCCCTAGACAAAATTCCTGGGTGCTCCCCTGCTTCATTCATTGTAATGTAGTAACATTGTAATGTAATAACAATTCTGGAGCATCTATTCTTATGACTTTGTGTTGTACCATTCCTTTATTATTTCTACTAGAAGTTATGAATAAATTGCTAGCAGGAATCTGCACTGGTTGCCCATCCACCACAGAATACAGTTCAAACTTCTCACCCTCACCCACAAAGTTCTCCACAGTGCTGCCCCTCCATACATCTCCTCCCTCATTTCCATCTACCACCCTACTCATGCTCTCCATTCTGGTAGTGAAGATTAAAATCCACCATAATTCGTACTTCTCACTCCTGTCTCCAAGACTTTTCTCAAGCTGCACCTACTCTCTGGAAGTCTCTGCACTGGAATATCAGATCAATTCCCAACTTCCCTGCCTTCAAATGTGTCCTTAAAAACACATCTTTTCAGGCAGGTTTATCAAGCTTCCTAAAATGACTGTTCCCCGAGTAAACCCCTTCCCCAACAACTCCTCAGGCCTGAACTCAATCTTCTAACAGTCCCACACCCAAAGCAGATTGGCTTACACCACTGCTTTCAGTACAATAATGGCTTGACTACTACATAACACAATAAACTATCTTATGTGTCAATCCCACTTCCTCATAGATTGTAAGCTCTTGTGAGCAGGGCCCTCACTCCTAGTGTTTCAGTTGTATATTAGCTAGTTACGTTGTGATGTCTTCTGTTTTGCACATGAACTCTCTGAGTTGGTAAAGAGCTGTGGAATATGGTGGCGCTATATAAATAAATATTATTATTATTATTATTAACAGTTATGGTTCTAGCCCTAGAAGATCAAACACCTCCGTATAGTACGAGAATAGTTCCCTTCCATACCATGGATATTTTAAAATCATTGATAATGGTTCCTGCATCTCGCCAATCTCACATAATACTTTTTAAATATTACATACTGAAAAAAAACTAAATTTAAATATGATCGCTAAAATCTATATTTATCCATCTCTATCCATGTCCCACTCACAGAGTCCAAGAAGCTGAGATGTTTGGTAAGGTCACTGATGCTACAGATTGTCTTCACGAAACTGCAACTTTACAGGATAAAGAGAGGTTCCTCAGTGACCTTCATGTTTTCCTCATGTCACAGACAGCACGAAGGACAGGAAAAGGTTTAAGGACCTCACAAACAACTGTCTGACTGACAACTCTTTTGAGTTTGGTATTGTAGGGCATGTAGATGACTATTCAAATTGGCTTTCTTTTCTGGCTGACAGAGTGGGCTACATATTGGGGCTCTTACTCTATGATGTACATTTATGACAGAGTTTAACTTTATGAGATAACCCCTATAATGGCTCCCATCTGCATATATTTAGTATTAAGTGGAGTTACGTTTCAAGGATTTACCATACATCACATGACTGATTTGTCTGTCCCCGTTAATTGTCTTTTTTATATTATGTTTAATATTCTGTGTAATAATGTCTTTCTTGTAATGTAGTGGGTTAGCGATAGTTAATCATACCCATCCCGCATTGTACCAAGGCCACATTCTTGATAAGTGGTTCTCTCAAAGACATGTGTGCTGCACACTGCAGGAGGGGCTAAAAAGTATAAATTAGTTAGGATGTAAGTATTTTTTACCCTACATCTTGTATATCCTGGGATGTCGGCCATGTGTGGTAATTAAAATTTTATTATTTTGGATGTGATTTGTCTGTTATCTTATATTTAATCATACTTAGTAAATATATTTAGTCATTTTGCCTGTGTAAGCTTATTCATTCTAAAATCTTTTGAATTCACGTTTTGAAACACTTCATGTCAGAAGAGTGTGATTTGAGCGAATGGATATGTTTATCGTTGCTAGGGTGTTACATAGAGAGGGTAGTTTGGTCCCACCACTCCGAATGGGAATTTTGGAATTCAGGGGAATCTAATAATCTGAGGATGGATTATTAGTGGTTGTATGTCTTGTGCAAATCTGCCACGAGCTGTGAGTGGGGCTGTAGTATGCGTGGTAGAATCTAGCAACGTTATTTTGGAAGTTGAAGAACTGAGCAGATTCTAGTGAAAATCTGTTAGACTTTGTGTAGAGAGACCTTGCAGATTGTGGACATCAGAGCTCCTGTGATTTTGAGGGAGGTTCTGAAGAGATTGTAACATGCAGTGTCAAGATGGTAATTTATGACAAGAGAAAAGCACCCAATTGTCTTTATTGGTCAGAACAGCACTTCTGGTAAATGTTCAGAAATTTACTTTTTAACCCCTTAAGGACCGGGCTCATTTTCACCTTAAGGACCAAGCCATTTTTTGCAAATCTGACCAGTGTCATTTTATGTTGTGATAACTTTAAAACGCTTTGACTTATCCAGGCCATTCTGAGAATGTTTTTTCGTCACATATTGTACTTCATGACACTGGTAAAATGGAGCAAAAAAATAATAATTTTTATTTATTAAAAAATACAAAATGTACCAAAAATTTGGAAAAATTTGCAAATTTTTAAGTTTCAATTTCTCTACTTCTATAATACATAGTAATACCTCCCAAAATAGTTATTGCTTTACATTCCCCATATGTCTACTTCATGTTTGGATCAGTTTGGGAATGATATTTTATTTTTTGCAGATGTTACAAGGCTTAGAAGTTTAGAAGTAAATCTTGAAATTTCTCAGAAATTTTCAAAAAACAACTTTTTAAGGACCAGTTCAGGTCTGAAGTCACTATTGGGATGCTTACATGATAGAAACCACCCAAAAATGACCCCATTCTAGAAACTAAACCCCTCAAGGTATTCAAAACTGATTTTACAAACGTTGTTAACCCTTTAGGTGTTCCACAAGAATTAATGGAAAATAGAGATACAATTTCAATATTTCACTTTTTTGACAGATTTTCCATTTTAATATTTTTTTCCAGTTAAAAAGCAAGGGTTAACAGCCAAACAAAACTCATTATTTATGGCCCTGATTCTTTAGTTTACAGAAACACCCCATATGTGGTCGTAAACTGCTGTACTGGCACACGGCAGGGCGCAGAAGGAAAGGAATGCCATACGGTTTTTGGAAGGCAGATTTTGCTAGATTATTCCATTTCCCATTTGAAGCCCCCCTGATGCACCTCTAGAGTAGAAAGTCCATAAAAGTGACCCCATCTAAGAAACTACACCCCTAAAGGTATCCAAAACTGATTTTACAAACATCGTTAACCCTTCAGGTGTTCCACAAGAATTAATGGAAAATAGAGATACAATTTAAAAATTTCACTTTTTTGGCAGATTTTCCATTTTAACCTCCTCAGGACCGCCGTACGCAGGATTGCGTCCTGGCGGCAGCCCTGTTATTCCGGGTGGACGCGCCAGTGCGTCATCTCGCGAGACGCGAGATGCGAGATTTCGGGCAAAGCCGGCCCGCGCATGCGCATCACGGGCCGGCAAAAGTTAGAGTTGTATTTCGTCACCAGCCTGCCAGCCAATGATCAATCAGAAGCCAGTTAACCCTTTATATTTATAAATATAAGGTGTTAAATGGCTTCTCTGCTCCTCTGCTGGTCCTTTTGGTCGGTTGGTCTCAGCAGAGGAGCAAGCATCACAGTGAGTAGCCACCAAACACTACACTTAGGCCCAGATCACCTCCCAGCAACCCAGTTAACCCCTTGATCACCCCTTGATCGCCCCTGTCAATCACCTAGTGAAAGGGAAAAAAGTGATCAGTGTAAACTGTCACTTTTTTTTCCCACTGGTATTGACTGATAGGTTTAGGATAGTTTTTGTCCGATCTGTTGCCCACACGTGCGTTCACCCACTCCCGCCCCGCTGCAGTGCCCAAATTTTTTTTTTTTGATCACTGCACAATCACGTTACAAGCGCTGCGGCGATAAAAAAAAATCTGTTTTGATATTTTTTATCAATCGCAGCGGCATCCGGTACACGATTTGAGACCATCCTGCGTTTCCTGCACTTCCTCCCGTCCCAGAGGCCACCCAGCTTTTGACCGGCTCCACAAAATTCGGCCCCTCATAGGCCACTTCAACAACAAATTTGCAGATTTGTATACCCCTGTGCAAAACATCTGCGTAGACGAGTCCCTTATACATTTTACCGGGCGCCTTGGCTTCAAACAATACATCCCAAGCAAGCGCGCCCGGTATGGGGTCAAATTGTATAAGCTCTGTGAAAGGGCCACAGGCTATACCCACAAATTTCAGATCTATAAGGGTAAAGATCAGACCCTGGAGCCGGTCGGTTGCCCTGACTACCTGGGGAGCAGTGGGAAGACAGTCTGGGAATTGGTGTCACCCTTATTTGGCAAGGGCTATCATCTTTATGTGGACAATTTCTACACAAGTGTGCCCCTCTTCAGGCATTTGTTCCTAGAACAGATTGGCTGCTGTGGCACCGTGCGACCTAGTCGCAGGGGCTTCCCCCAATGGCTCGTTACCAACCGTCTTGCAAGGGGGGAGAGGGCTGCCTTGTGTAATGAAGAACTACTCGCGGTGAAATGGAGAGACAAGCGTGACGTTTACATGCTCTCCTTCATTCACGCAGACACGACAATCCAAATTGAACGAGCAACCAGTGTCATTGAAAAGCCCCTCTGTGTCCACGACTATAATTCGCTCATTGAAGGAGTGGACTTCAATGACCAGATCTTGGCTCCTTATCTCCTTTCCTGCAGGACCAGACGCTGGTATAAGAAGGTGTCTGTATATTTAATTCAATTGGCTGTATATAATAGTTTTGTTCTCTACAGTAAGGCTGGGAGAACAGGATCCTTCCTCAAATTTCCGGAAGAGATCATCGAGAACCTCCTGTATCGAGGAGGTTCCGTGGCCCCATCCACCAGTGTAGTGAGCCGTCTACACAAGGGACATTTTCCCAGTGTCGTTGCTGGTACCTCAAACCGACCGCCACCCCGAAAAAAATGTTGCGTCTGTAGCAGGAGTGGAATAAGGCGTGACACCCGCTATTTCTGTCCTGACTGGCCTGACCACCCTGCCCTATGCTTAGGGGAGTGTTTCCGGAAGTACCACACACAGGTACACTTAGCATAGGGATTGCATCTCACAGGACAGGCACACAGGGCTATTAGGGCCCATTCACACACAGCTGCTGCAAACCTCTCCTTTCACCTGGGACAAAGTGCATAATGTACTTCGCCACATCTTTGGGCGATTTGCGCTTTGCACATTGTCCCATGGGGAAGGAGAGGTTTGTCCTATAAAGGTAAAAAAACAAAACAAAAAAAAAATCACCGGTAAGCAAAAAAGTTAACGTTCAGTTCAAAAAGTTAAATAAAGTTTATATGTTCTGTTAAAATGTTATTATAAAGTTAATAAAATGTATTGCGTTGCAGCCTGGTTTTTTCTTTTTTGTTTATTTTTTTTTACCTTCCAGGTGGACCAACCGATCGACTAGCTGCAGCACTGATGTGCATTCTGACAGAAGCATTGCGCTGCTGTCAGATTACACAAAAGTCAGTGACCGCCGGATCTCTGCTGCTGATTTGGGGGACCGCACACGGGGGGACGAACTACTCCAGGGCGAGAGCGCTCATCCTCGAGCGCTAAGTGCCGGCGTTTGAGGACGAGCATTCTCGTCCTGGGGCGTTAAGGTGTTAAGCCTTTGGTACCCTAACGCTATGTGTGTCCAAATAGGAAAGACCTATGGCCATAGCATTAGAGATTAGATAAGGTAAGTTTGGGACTATTTGTCAGTTATTAATGAATAATTATTATACTGAGTGTGTGCCAACAGATCTGTGGCTTGCACTAAGAATATGAAGGTGTTATTAATATCTATCTCTGTTCTGGTTTCTAGAAACTGTTGCAGGAGTCTGTGAGAACATATTTTTGTCAGAAAGTTTAGAGTAAATATATTAAGTAATAAGGTTAAAGAAGAAATGTGTATATATGGTTTCCTTGAAGAATGGACAGATTTGTGTGGACTGTTCTTTGTAACCCCTTAGTGACCACCGATACACCACTTTTTTATGGCATGGCCCTGCTCTAACAGCCCGGACCGGCAGGAGTGCCAATTCGGGCTGTTTAACACTTTACATGCCGTGGGCAATGGATCCCGCCGCATGTAAAGTGCTGACAGAGGGAGCAGACTCCCTCTGTCTCCCATCGGCACCCCACAAATGCGATTGCGGGGTGATGATGTGTATGAAGGCTGCGAGGGGTCTGACGTAGGCCCCAGACCAGCCTTGAGTAATTTCCAGCAGGCGCACCTCTCTGGCGCAGCCTGCTGGTCAATGTCAGAATAGCACTGACATTAAGGCCTCTTTCACACGAGCGTGACGGATTGGCTCCGGATGCGTTCAGGGTGCGTTCAGTGAAACTCTCACCATTTTGCAAGCAAGTTCAGTCCGTTTTGTCTGCAATTGCATTCAGTTATTGAGTTTTTTCCACGAGGGTGCAATGCGTTTTGATGTGTTTTTCACGCGTGTGATAAAAAAACTGAAGGTTTACAAACAACATCTCTTAGCAACCATCAGTGAAAAACGCATTGCATCCGCAATTGCTTCCGGATGCAATGTGTTCTTCACTGAAGCCCCATTCACTTCTATGGGGTCAGTGATGCATGAAAAATGCAGAATATAGAACATGCTGCTTTTTTCATTCAAAGCAGAACTAACGCGTTAAAAAAAGCTCAGGTACACAGACCCATTGAAATGAATGGGTCAGGATTCAGTGCGGGTGCTATGCGTTCACGTCACACATTGAACCCCTGCGGAAAACTCGCTTGTGTGAAAGGGGCCTAAAATGCAATGCACTATAGGGATACTGCATTGCACTTTAAAATCAATCAAAAATCTGTCTATTATAGTTGTGGTAAGTGGCAAAAGAAAAGTTAATAAAAACATTTATTCAATAAAAAAATCCCATGTTTGGTATTGCCGCGTCCTAAAGTAACGACTTAGACTACATAAATATCATGTAAATCATCCACTGCGGTGAACGCACACAAAAACCCCCCCACAGAATTTCTAATTTATTCTTAGTTTCCACCGAAAAAACGTAATAACAAGCAAACAAAAAGCGCCATTTACGTCAAAATGATACTAATGAAAAATACAAGTCGTCCCGGGTACACATAAACATTTCCTATGGGCCCTTCATGTTTTCTTGTCTGTATTGTCAGATTTGTTAATTTTTATGTTTTGTTATATGTTGACAGCTCAGCAGGGAAGGTGTCAAAATCTTATTCACCCTAATAGAATATCTTTAAGGGCTCATGCACAGAACTGCAGCTGTTTTTGCAGTCAGCAATTTACAGATCCGCAAAACACGGATACCTACTGGGTGTGTTATGCATTTTGTGGAACGGAATATCTTACCATCTATTGAACAGTCCTATCCTTGTCTGTAAAACACATGTTCTCTTTTTTTATGTGTGATACAGCCCTATAATTGAAATGTCCAAAATGTCCTGATCCAGGAGTGCATATGCTATGTCCCAGTAGGGAAACTCCAGGGGGATCACTCCCACATGGACAACCAGATCAGATGTAGGGAATTTACGGATTACTAGGGGAAACCAAGTGTTCCTCTGCTTATCCCACTGGTGTATTCACTTTATACAGTAGCCAGATTCTACTGGACCCGGTAAGGGTACTTTCACACTTGCGTTGTTGCCTGCCTGATCAGGCAAACTGTGTGCAAACGCATGTCATTTTTTTCTGACTGATCAGGGATTTTTCAGACTTAGGCCTCCTGCACACAAACGGCGCTCCGTGGCCATATCGCGGACCGCATTTGTGGATCCGCAATACACGGGCACCGTTCCATGTGCATTCCGCATCACGGATGTGGACCAATTCACTTCAATGGGTCCGCAAATCTGGAGATGCGGAATGGTGCGGAACGGAACACTACGGAGTGCTTCCGCGAGGTTTCGTCCCATACTACCGTTCCGGAAAAAGATAGAACATGTCCTATATTTTTGCGGAACGGCCGGATTGTGGACCAATTTTATAAAATTATTTTGGGAAAGTGAAACAATGAAAAAAAAATGGTGAATCGCCATTCGCCGTATGGGATAAATATTTTTAATATTTTCAGACGTGGCAATGCCCATGATATTTATTTTTTTGTTCTAGGGAAAGGGGGGCCATTTAAATGTTTATATTTTTTTTTAACTTTTTTTTACTTCTGTTCAGCCCCTCTAGGAGGCTGCAATATGCAATATTACTACATTATAACTACAGTCTAAGCTCTATTTGCGTTTTTTCTATGGAGACTCAGAGAGACACAGCTCATTAGAAAGATGGAACAGCTTCCCCGATCGCCACATCATCTAAAGGGTTATGCCTATGACCAGCATTATTGCCAGTCGCAGACATTAGTTTGAAATAATTAGAATACAACAGTCACAGAATGCACACAGATTTGCGTTCACATTTAGTGATCCTATATGATGGAAAATACCCTATAGTAACGTCCCACTCAGTGTACATAAGCATACACGAACAAAAGATAAACTGAGACTAGACGGGTATAGTAGCAAAATATACATATACTTTATTAGACAATACATAAAAAGTTAATTTATATGTGCTGTATCACATCAGATAAAAAGGCGGACTACACCTGAGGGGACATAGTTACATACAATTAGAAAAAGAGGGCAGTGAGGCTAACAATCAGCTAAGATTCACAAATGTTCAGAAAAAGTGCAAATGCGTATCTCCCAACTTGTACACATATATACACGCACATAGGACCTATTTCACATGTGAAAAATCTAGCTAGGTATATAAAGAATAAAAAAGAAATATTAACTAAAAACACATAAACAAAGATGAGCACAATAGATAAAAATAAGAAACAAATATATTAAATAAGGTAATGATGACATAAGAACATAAAAATAATTATAGTTTAAAAAGTGGCGTGGCACTCAGAGAAAAGGAGCGAAACCACAGACATCATTAAGGCCCCTTGGTTGTATCGTATCCAAGGTCCAAATCCACCTTCTTTTTTATTCTTTATATACCTAGCTCACTCTTTTCCATCATATATATGTGTTGCTATTTCCATCTTTGATGACCCCTGGTGAAACTCAGGAAAAAATATATACTGAATACCCTCCATTCTGATCAATCTGAATTGCTGCTATCAATGTGTGGACATGTGTGCCAATGAGTATGGCTACCCAGCTGTCTATATATGAGACACATTTTGCAGTATTTTCTGTATTATCAATCATACTACACGTATACATACAGTACAGACCAAAAGTTTGGACACACCTTCTCATTCAAAGAGTTTTCTTTATTTTCATGACTATGAAAATTGTAGATTCACACCGAAGGCATCAAAACTATGAATTAACACGTGGAATTATAACAAAAAAGTGTGAAACAACTGAAAAGATGTCATATTCTAGGTTCTTCAAAGTAGCCACATTTTGCTTTGATTACTGCTTTGCACACTCTTGACATTCTCTTGATGAGCTTCAAGAGGTAGTCATCTGAAATGGTTTTCATTTCACAGGTGTGCCCTGTCAGGTTTAATAAGTGGGATTTCTTGCCTTATAAATGGGGTTGGGACCATCAGTTGCGTTGTGGAGAAGTCAGGTGGATACACAGCTGATAGTTCTACTGAATAGACTGTTAGAATTTGTATTATGGCAAGAAAAAAACTGCTAAGTAAAGAAAAACTAGTGGCCATCATTACTTTAAGAAATGAAGGTCAGTCAGTCCGAAAAATTGGGAAAACTTTGAAAGTGTCCCCAAGTGCAGTGACAAAAACCATTAAGTGCTACAAAGAAACTGGCTCACATGCGGACCGTCCCAGGAAAGGAAGACCAAGAGTCACCTCTGCTGCGGAGGATAAGTTCATCCGAGTCACCAGCCTCAGAAATAGCAGGTTAACAGCAGCTCAGATTAGAGATTAGGTCAATGCCACACAGAGTTCTAGCAGCAGACACATCTCTAGAACAACTGTTAAGAGGAGACTGTGTCCAAACTTTTGGTCTGTACTTTATGTTCATCCACATTTGTGTATATATACAGTATATTTTTCTATTTATTATTAGGCTTAATTCACTCATATATTATGTATTATATATTTTTCACTTATTAGAAATGATTGTACATGTAATCATGATTTAATGCATCGTTTTTTTGGATAACATGCACAACCCTGTTGTATGTGTATGGGAGTTATAGCATAATGAATTGTATCCCTTTTTTAGCACTTATTTGTATCCACATATTAATTGGTTAGATACTTATTTATTTATTTATCGTGTGGATATTTCGATATATGTTTGATATCTACATACGTGTGCAGCGGTACATGGTCTATACCCTTAAATTTGTTACATCTTGGTACTTCAATTCCCCTGACTGGCTTTTTTCTACTTTATTCTTTATCATATTTTCTACCTTTTTCTTCCTTTCTCCTCTCTTTACATTTTCAACGGTGGGAGAGACTATTCTACTATATTATTACTATTTTACGGTTCAAGGACCTTCGTGATGCGGGTGAATTTCCTTGCTCTATGGTCTGAGGACCTTCCTGGTGCATGACGCGGCTGGTCACGTGATGACCGCGTCATGAGGTGGAATTGCGTGCACTGCCGCCTGACTGGCCATCGAGCGGCCTGGCACGCCCCACCCTTTCTCCTCCAGTGATGTCATCATTGGCAGACGTAGCAGTCTGTGAATTTAATCTAAATTATACACAGGTGAGCTAGGTGCTTTAACTATAGACACATTGCAAGTTGAGCCACATCCCCAAGAAGGCATTCCAGCAGAAACGCGCGTCGGGGTACGTGGCTCTCCTGAGTTTGGACAGTTTTTCATTTTATGGGTATGTAATTTCATAGTGTGAGGCTACTCTTTGCTCTGTAAACCAATGTATTTGTGATATAACTTAGTTATTCTTGTGTTTGTTGCAGGAATCTGTTTATACACAGCTATTTAGGTGATCGATTCCTGTATGTATGTATATGTATATGCATACATGGCTCTATTCTTAGGGCACTAGCAGTAATCCTACTTGCCCTTAAGGCGATATGTACCTTTTTCCGGAGATACATACGTGTATATCAGTAAAATTGTGGATACTTGTGACAATTTTTCACATGTGAAATAGGTCCTATGTGCGTGTATATATGTGTACAAGTTTGGAGATACGCATTTGCACTTTTCTGGACATTTGTGAATCTTAGCTGATTGTTAGCCTCACTGCCCTCTTTTTCTAATTGTATGTAACTATGTTATGTCCCCTCAGGTGTAGTCCACCTTTTTATCTGATGTGATACATCACATATAAATTTACTTTTTATGTATTGTCTGATAAAGTATATGTATATTTTGCTACTATACCCGTCTAATCTCAGTTTATCCTTTGTTCATGTATTAATTTGAAATAGCAAAGACCCACCAGCTATGACGCCTAGTCCAGATCTCATGAGACTTTGGTTGCACCGTGAGATTTTCCTTATTCTTTGGGAACTACCAAATCTGAGGAGGAGCTGATACAGCAACTGAATGGAAAAGTGGAGCCTTCTTTTCAAATCTATCTAGAATTGAGGGTGAACATATTCATTTCCTTGCGTTGCTGGTCCACTGACTGCAATAGGAGAACTGATTCACCTAGAAAATCACAAACCTGCTGAATTACTTCACCTCCAGCCAACAACTTGAACTTTATTTCATAAGTACTGTTACATTACCAATCATATACATTATGCAGCCCAGCTAGAACAGAATACAGCTGCTATTACAGGGTTAATCTGCTACAGGAGGAGGATACAGCTGCTGGTAAAGGCTTGGACTACACCTAGACTTGTTGTAGTACTTTTGATGGCGTAAAGGCCCCTTTACATGGCCCAATGTAGTTAGCCACTGTCGTCAAGGAAACGTTGCTTCCAGACAATCGCCTGCTCGTCAGTGGAGAAAGCTGTATTTAAATACAGGGAGTGTAGAATTATTAGGCAAGTTGTATTTTTGAGGATTAATTTTATTATTGAACAACAACCATGTTCTCAATGAACCCAAAAAACTCATTAATATCAAAGCTGAATATTTTTGGAAGTAGTTTTTAGTTTGTTTTTAGTTTTAGCTATTTTAGGGGGATATCTGTGTGTGCAGGTGACTATTACTGTGCATAATTATTAGGCAACTTAACAAAAAACAAATATATACCCATTTCAATTATTAATTTTTACCAGTGAAACCAATATAACATCTCAACATTCACAAATATACATTTCTGACATTCAAAAACAAAACAAAACAATCAGTGACCAATATAGCCACCTTTCTTTGCAAGGATACTCAAAAGCCTGCCATCCATGGATTCTGTCAGTGTTTTGATCTGTTCACCATCAACATTGCGTGCAGCAGCAACCACAGCCTCCCAGACACTGTTCAGAGAGGTGTACTGTTTTCCCTCCTTGTAAATCTCACATTTGATGATGGACCACAGGTTCTCAATGGGGTTCAGATCAGGTGAACAAGGAGGCCATGTCATTAGATTTTCTTCTTTTATACCCTTTCTTGCAAGCCACGCTGTGGAGTACTTGGATGCGTGTGATGGAGCATTGTCCTGCATGAAAATCATGTTTTTCTTGAAGGATGCAGACTTATTCCTGTACCACTGCTTGAAGAAGGTGTCTTCCAGAAACTGGCAGTAGGACTGGGAGTTGAGCTTGACTCCATCCTCAACCCGAAAAGGCCCCACAAGCTCATCTTTGATGATACCAGCCCAAACCAGTACTCCACCTCCACCTTGCTGGCGTCTGAGTCGGACTGGAGCTCTCTGCCCTTTACCAATCCAGCCACGGGCCCATCCATCTGGCCCATCAAGACTCACTCTCATTTCATCAGTCCATAAAACCTTAGAAAAATCAGTCTTGAGATATTTCTTGGCCCAGTCTTGACGTTTCAGCTTGTGTGTCTTGTTCAGTGGTGGTCGTCTTTCAGCCTTTCTTACCTTGGCCATGCCTCTGAGTATTGCACACCTTGTGCTTTTGGGCACTCCAGTGATGTTGCAGCTCTGAAATATGGCCAAACTGGTGGCAAGTGGCATCTTGGCAGCTGCACGCTTGACTTTTCTCAGTTCATGGGCAGTTATTTTGCGCCTTGGTTTTTCCACACGCTTCTTGCGACCCTGTTGACTATTTTGAATGAAACGCTTGATTGTTCGATGATCACGCTTCAGAAGCTTTGCAATTTTGAGAGTGCTGCATCCCTCTGCATGATATCTCACTATTTTTGACTTTTCTGAGCCTGTCAAGTCCTTCTTTTGACCCATTTTGCCAAAGAAAAGGAAGTTGCCTAATAATTATGCACACCTGATATAGGGTGTTGATGTCATTAGACCACACCCCTTCTCATTACAGAGATGCACATCACCTAATATGCTTAATTGGTAGTAGGCTTTCGAGCCTATACAGCTTGGAGTAAGACAACATGCATAAAGAGGATGATGTGGTCAAAATACTCATTTGCCTAATAATTCTGCACTCCCTGTATAGCCATATCCTCCACAGTATGAGGAGGAATGATCTCTAATACCATTGCTTGTCCCCATAATGAATCACTGTTTGCCGGCAGCAGAGTGCTGTGAGATCCAATTACCAGATGAACGAGCATTTCTCTCAACCATCAGTTAATTGGCGGCATCTTTACCCAGACAGTTTATCACTAACGAGTGTTCGTACAAACTCTGTCTGAATATCGGGCAGTGTAAAGGACCCTAAAGTAGTGCAATGCACAAGCTTGTATAGCAACCAATTTACTGCTTTGGACAGCAGCTGCCACTTAAGAGTTAAAAATCAACCAAAGGTAATACTAAAAGTGTAGGTGTAGCGCAAGCCTAAAGACTTAGGCCTTATGCACACGACCGTTGTTTTGGTCCGCATCGGAGCCGCAGTTTTTGCGGCTCGGATGCAGACACATTCACTTCAATGGTGCCGCAAAAGATGCAGACAGCACTACGTGTGCTATCCGCATCCGTTGCTCCGTTCCGTGGCCCCGCAAAAAAAATTATAACCTGTCCTATTCTTGTCCATTTTGCGGACAAGAATAGGCATTTATATCAACGGCTATCCATGCCGTTCCGCAAATTGCGGAATGCACATGGACACCATCCGTGTTTTGCAGATCTGCAATTTGCGGACCGCAAAACACACAACGGTTGTGTGCATGAGGCCTTACAGTCAAATGACTTCATCAACTCCAACCTATAATCCTAAATTGTTGGTTTTGACTCCAATTATATCAGAATAAATTTCTGGATCAATCCCCAATATCCAGCAATCTAGTACGTGTAAGTTTTGCATTCAACTTATTATTGGTCTTAGTCTCCATGTCCTGTCCCTTCAGTGCTTACTTGTATTGATCATGTTATATGTATTGAATAAAATGAGATTTTTTACCATGATGAATCCTCGCTCTCTTGTTGTGTAAGGTGTAGTGGGCTGGGGAGTTAGGCATTGCCATTGGGGTATTGTAGGCTATAACTCTTTATAAAAAATGTTCTGCCACTTTCCCAGTATAACAGTGTAATGCGTGTATTTGCAGAGCAGCAGGTTCTGGCTTTGTACTGAATCCCTGTCATCTGTCAGCTCATGAAATCTGTTATCTTTGATCTTCTGAAGCTCATAAACATGTATTTAACCTATATTCTTATCAGTGTGACAAGAACTGAGCTGTAATGAGCATCTATGAGCTGTCAAGAGAGCAAAGAACAGGCCTACACACTGAGCAGGCAGCTCTGCTGGATGACAGAGACTCAAGGCAAATAGAAACCTGCACTCTGCAGATACGCTCTCAATTAACCACTGTAGTACAAGAACTGCCGGAAATTTTTAATTAAGACCAATTGAAAAAAACATTTTTTGCCTAAAATAAGTAGTATCCCTGGATCCGATGAAAGCTGTAATGGCACCGGACGGGGTTAAAAGCAGAGTGTGCTTGGCGTGCATGCTGTACCTGCGCTCCCTGGACTTTATGTGGCTGTCATGGCCCATAAAAGGTAGGAACTAGTGTTAGGGACAACTCATGAAGGCGACCTTGACGTGGTGAGTGGCTTATTACGCTTTGGCCAAAATGTACACCAATGCCTTATTCAACATCCAGCATAAAGGCAGGGCAGAGTGCTGGTTGCAGTGTGCGATTGCATTTTGTGTTTTTACATTTATATCTCTATTTCGCCATAGAAATCTGCACCTGCTAGGGGTAGTGCGGGCTGAATTTTCCATATTTTTCTCTTATTATTCAATAATAATTAAAAAAAACTTGCCCCCAAAGGTGTCCATAGACTTTAAGGATGGCCATCAGAATGATGACTGTCTACACCTAAATATTATGCTTAGAATCAAGTTATGTAAAGACGATGTAACTGGTACTTTTGAAGACTGAAGCTCTCAATGTCATATAAGCAGAGTTTCTTTGCTGTTCCATGACAAAAGAGAGGTGCAGCACTACAGTATAGGACTCAAGGTTGCCTTGCAATGGCTGCCCTTACAGCTGGATCTACACAATGACTGGCCAATTGGATGAATTCTGAACAGCAGTACCTGGATACAGATAATGTATAATAATGCTTTGACAGTACATAAAAAGCTTTATCCCACAATAAGGATTTTTATTTATATGTGCTGATTGCGTTGCAATCAAATTGGCTCTAGTGTCTGGGACAATTAGGCTACATGCACACAACCGTTGTTTTGGTCCGCATCCGAGCCGCAGTTTTTGCGGCTTGTATGCGGACCCATTCACTTCAATGAGGCCGCAAAAGGAGCGGACAGCACTCCGTGTGGTGTCCGCATCCGTTGTTCTGCTCCGTGGGGCGCAAAAAAAATTGATATAATCTGTCCTATTCTTGTCCGTAAAATACGGTTTGCGGACCCATTTAAGTCAATAGGTCTGCATAAAATGCATATGCACAACGGAAGCCATCCATATGTCATCCGCATTTTTTGTGGATCCATTGCCCAGCAACCTCTTTCCAAGGCCTTTAACCTTTAAAAAAAAAAAAAAGGTCAGTTTGCCAACAGTTTGGAGTGTAGAGGAGACATTTTTCAACCACTTGCCAAATCATGCCCGGTTGGGATGTGGAAAAACTGATAAGCCTGGTCCAGGAACGCCCAGAGCTGTGGGACACCAGGACCAATCTGTACCATGACATGATCATAAAAGATGGCTCCTGGGAAGAAGTGGCTCCTGGGACCGAGCAAACAGCAGAGGTCGTGCTGATTTAGGTTAGTGCAAGCAATGTTGTTTTGTGTCCTGGCCCTGTGTTGTCCCTAATGATTTTGCTACTAGTTTCATGAGGTCATATTTTTTTCCCTTTTGCGGACAGGCTTAATTCTGGTGTGGCCTGTGCATGTATTGTCATAGATTTTGTGGTCCAATTTTGTCATTGCCACCATGTTTTAATGCATGTCACGACTTTTGCTCCAACACACAGTAGTAATGTCTACACAGCCTGTGCCCTTTGCAGTTTGGGACACATATCACCCTGTTCTAATTGATCTGGCAACATCTGTCCCCTTCCCATAAAATATTATTGTTAAAAGGGCTACCCCAAATCTCTTCCTACTTCATGCAATTCTCTAACATTAGTATCCAGTCGTCCATATCAGTACCACCATGTACTGTCCGACATTGCCCTGGTGTGTATTTTGTGTCGCGTTTGCTGATCATGTCAGTTTTAAAACGCTGCTGGTGTGGAGTTTGGCCTGGTGAGGTGACAGTGTAAGCGACGAGCAGAGTAATCCCTCCTAGATGATGTATAAATGCATTAGCTGTATATACAGAGCTAACTCACACTGGGCGGTGCCTCTGCCATTTACTTATTGTGGCCGGCCCATGGACCTGCGTGACTGATCTGTTGGCTGTTATTGAGCCATGCCCTACTGTACTATGTGCTGTGCAGTCTCCCTTTTTAGTCTGCTTTGAAAGCTATTTTGTTATTGGCATCTTTTGATGCTACTTGCACTGTATTATTGTTGGTGATGGAAATTATATATTTTATGTAATGTTTTATGTTTTCACAGTGAAGAAGACTAAGACAAGATGGAACAGTTGCAGGGACCAGTTCCGTCCTGAAATAACAGAGATGGGGAGCAGTGGTGATGGCGGACCCACAAACGCCTGTACATCTACACGCAGCTGTTGCATTTCCTTAGGCCAGTGATGGATTTGAGGCCGTAAGTTCTTATTTGAAATGAAATCACGTTTAGAACTGTATTTATATATACACAGTATGTCATTGGCCACTATGAGAATATTGCAGACCATTCTTCCGGGTTTGGTCTGCAATATATAATGGCGGTCGTCTATCCATCAGATTATCTTGTTTTTACAGAGGATGCACAGTTAGGACCTTTTCTGGGCCCAATTACCTAATCCTGGGTAACGGTGGTTGTAAGTCCACAACGTGTTTATGCACAGAATATGGATCACACATTTTCTAAATTTGTGACTTTAGACTGTTGAAGTGGACATGCGCTTCAGATGTGTGTGTATATAAACCTTACATTTTTAAAATGCAATTCGCCCTCTCCCTTTATAAACACGGCACAAATTTCAGAACTTGGTTAGCTCCTGAATGTGTCAACATATTTTCCATTTCGTCCACCATGACGGCTCTACTATGAGATTGACCCTTGACCTCTGTAGGGGCAGGAACACACAGAGTTTAAAAGGCCACCACCCAAACTCACCCTCAGTGTTTCCTGTCCCTACGGGGTCAACCACACAGAGAGCCCTCCTGGTGGAGGTGAAGAGAAAAGTTTATTATTTTGTTTAAGTACCTGAGGATTCCGTCCTTGTCCCCTGCCCTCCTGCAGTCCGGTCCAAAGCTGGGCAGGGGATTCATTTGGAGCGATCTCGCTTCTGTAACAGGAGCCTGTATCCCTCCCCACAGTGCGGTCCCCCTTCCCTATGTAAGGAAGCTGACCGCAGGAAGCAGCATGCTGAACGCCGACTCCGGGAGGCCTCAGCATTACACTCTGCTTCCGGCGCTGGAGGCGGAAGGGGCGGAGCTTGAGTCGGGCGCTCGGCAGTGACGTCAGACGCCGGACATACTTGTGGCGGCAGATTCAAAAAGGGAAGGTTCTAGAAGCGCAGTGGCACCGATCTTCCTCCTGGTACAGGTCTGATGTCTGCTCCTGAAGCCCCGGACGCCTCTACAGCCCAGATGGACCCTGAAGCTCCCTCGGCTACTCCAACAGTGAGTTCCCCTGTGGGGAAAGACAAAATGATGTTTCTCTTTTTGACTTGCTTGCTGGTTTGTCTATTGATACCTGGCTGCTCCTCTCTTATAGGGAGTTAAAGAGCCCAGGACGAGGTCTAAAGTGCACAGATGTGCAACTTGTAATAGAAAGCTTCCTGAGAATTATAAAAAGAAGCTCTGCCAGAGTTGCATAAAAGATCTTATAAAAGAGGAACAACCGTCAATTTTGTCTGAGGTCAAAAAGCTTATTCAGAACGAAATTAAGTCCTCTTTGGCCTCCCTCAGATCAGCCCCGTCTACACCTCCTGCAAAAAGACCAAGATTATCCGCCCCATCCTCCTCTGTTTCAGAGATTATAGACGAGGGGGCCTCCACCTCTGGACAGAACGTGGACCTTGACGTTCTATCAGAGGGGGAGATAATGGAAGATGGTAAGAAATATTTATTTTCTTCCGAGGATATGGAGGAGCTATTGGGAGCCGTGAGGGCAACCATGGGGATTGAGGAGGTGAAAAAACCAAGGTCCGTCTTGGACAGTTTTCCCAATGAATGAAAATTTAAAGGACATGATCTTAGACGAGTGGACTGACCCAGAGAGAAGACTAGGGGTATCCCGTGAATTCAGAAACCGTTTGTTGTTTGATCCAGCGGACGTCAAATTGTTTAACGAGACCCCCAAAATTGACATCCAAGTGGCAAAAGTAGTTAAGAAGACTTCCCCTCCCATTTGAGGACTCTTCACAACTACAGGACCCAATGGAAAGGAAAGCCGACTCTCTCCTAAAAAAAATCCTGGGAGGCAGCCATGTTTGGGGTTAAGACCAATATAGCCGCAACATCAGTCGCAAGATCTATGTGTTTCTGGCTTAACGAACTAGAAGAACACATTAAAAACAAGACTCCTAGGGAGGAAATTTTGAGTTCTGTTCCACTCCTCAGATCTGCCACGGCCTTCCTGGCGGACGCCTCGGCGGAGTCGGTGAGGTTTGCCACTAAGGATGCGGCCCTCACCAATTCCGCAAGGAGAGCTTTGTGGATGAAAGCCTGGGGAGGGGATAGAGCATCAAAAGCAAAACTGTGCTCCATAGCGTTTTCTGGAGAAAACGTTTTCGGACCCGTATTAGACTCTATCTTGGAAAAGGCTGCTGATAAAAAAAAAAGGGGGTTCCCAGAAGAGACCAAAAAGAAGCCCTTTCGTTCTTCCAACCCCCAGACTAGACCCTATAGGGGCAAGGGAAAGGGGGGTAGGTGGAGTTACCAGAAGGGGGGAAAAGGCAGAGGTTTCCTTCTTAACCCCCAAAATAAAGATAAACAATGACGCCAGAGTAGGGGGAAGACTGCGGAATTTTCTGTCCCAGTGGGAGTCGATCACAAAAAATCCATGGGCCCTAAATATAATTCGGGACGGCTACCGAATAGAATTTTCCTCAGTCCCCCCAAAGAGGTTCAAAATAACCTCTCACAGTCCAAAAATAATAGAAAAAATCTGGCAGGGTATCCTGCAACTTATAGACTCTGGCGTTGTGACAGAAGTCCCAAGTGCAGAAAGGGGAAGGGGCTATTATTCCAGTCTATTTTTGGTACAAAAACCGGATGGTTCCTCCCGCACCATTATAAATCTAAAGGGATTAAACGAAGCGGTTGCATACAGAAAATTCAGGATGGAATCTGTAACATCCATCATTCCCCTGATCAAAACAGGAGACTTCATGACGTCCATAGATTTAAAGGACGCGTACTATCACGTCCCCATAAACAGATCATCGCAAAAATTCCTCAGGTTCGCCCTAGTGGACAGCTCAGGAGTTGTAAGACACTTCCAGTTCACCGTGTTACCCTTTGGGATCTCATCTGCTCCAAGGGTATTCACAAAACTGGTAGTAGAAATGATATCCCCCCTGAGAGCAGAAGGGATAAAAATCTTCCCATATTTGGACGACTTTCTGGTCCTGGGACCTTCGGAGCAGGAGACAGACAGCATCACCAGAGACCTGATGCACAGGTTTTCAGACCTGGGGTGGGTAATAAACCTGAAAAAGTCAAGCTTAGTCCCCTCAACCAGAATGAAGTTTCTGGGGGTAATACTGGACTCGGTCTCCCAGGTGACATCCCTCCCTCAGGAAAAGGTCACGTCGTTTATGGAAAAAACACAAAAATTCCGAAGTCAATCCCAGTGCTCCATTCGCAATGCCATGAGCCTCCTAGGCACAATGACCTCCTGCATAACAGCGGTATCCTGGTCTCAGGCCCACACCAGGATTCTCCAATCTTGGATCCTGAGGGTTTGGCACAAGAGACAGTGCTCTCTAGAGAAAAAGATCCCCATCCCGAATCAGGTGAAATCAGATTTAAAATGGTGGACGAAAAAAGAAAACCTGCAAAAGGGCGTACCCTGGGTAAAAGATCCGGAGATTCAAATATACACAGATGCAAGTGGTACCGGATGGGGAGCAAAAATAGGCCCAATAAATTACCAGGGCACTTGGTCAGACGCCATGAAAAAATGTTCCTCAAATCACAGAGAATTGAGGGCAATCTGGGAGGTACTGAAGTCGTCACGGGACAGGGTCTCCGGAAAACACCTAAAGATCCTCTCGGACAACGTAACAGCCGTAGCATACCTAAAACATCAGGGGGGCACACGATCATTAGGCTTAAAGGAGTTGGCAGAAAAAAATATTCTCCTGGGCGGAAAAGAACGTTCTATCCATCACTGCTATCCATCTAAAGGGTACAGAAAACATACAGGCAGATTTTCTCAGCAGAGTAACCATAGATCTGGGGGAATGGGCCCTAAACTCAATCGTTTTCGAGCAGATTACCAGGAGATGGGGACCCCCCAGGATAGACCTGTTTGCATCAAAAAAGAACGCAAAGGTCCATCCCTTTTGCTCCCTAAACCCAAGAGACAACCCATGGGCGACAGATGCATTCTCAGTCAGGTGGTCTTGGGACCTAGCCTATGCCTTCCCCCCTTGGCCTTTAATACCCAGGGTGCTGCAGAAGATAAGATCGGACCCAGTAACCGTAATACTAGTTGTCCCGTACTGGACAAAAAGGAATTGGTTCCCAGTGTTAAAAGAACTAGCTCTGGAAGAACCCTGGATAATCCCCCCACAGGAGGACATTATCTCTCAGGGTCCAATTCTTCACCAGAATCCAGGTCTCTTCAGACTTTCGGTCTGGATCCTGAACGCGAGATCCTAAAGAGCAAGGGGATATCAGAGAAGGTCATAAACACCCTTAAGTCCAGTAGAAAAGAGGTTACTTCTGCAATATATCTGAAGATTTGGAAGAAATATTGTAGTTGGTTAGGCCAGACTCCTCCCGTAAACTCTTCCCCCAATATCAAAAAAGTGTTAGACTTCCTCCAACGTGGGTTAGATCTAGGCCTTAAACCAAGCACTCTCAAAGTACAGATCTCTGCTTTGGGGGCTTGTTATGATACAGACCTGGCCAGTCACAGGTGGATAAGGAGGTTCATAAAAGCTGCCTCAAGACTGAGACCTTCCTTAACCCCTAGGATGCCTCAATGGGATCTAAACCTGGTCCTAAAAAACCTTACAAATTCGCCTTTTTCTCCTACGCAAGAGATGTCTCTCAAACACCTATCCTTTAAAGCAGTCTTCCTAGTGGCGATCACTTCAGCCAGACGTCTGGGTGAAACCCAAGCGCTGTCCTGCAGGGAACCATACCTCACGATCTTCCCGGACAGAATAGTTTTGCGTTTAGACCCTGGTTTTCTCCCTAAAGTAGTGTCGGACTTTCACAGAGACCAAGAGATCATCCTTCCATCCTTTCCCAAGGGCGACCCATCACAAGATCAGTTCCAGCTCCTGGACGTCCGGAATACTATCATACAATACCTGGACTCAACAAAAGAATTTAGGAAAGATGATAACCTTTTCATTCAGTATGGGGGTCCTAACAAAGGGAAAAAAGCATCCAAAGCCACGATTGGAAGGTGGATCAGATCTACTATCATTTGCTGCTACCAGAGGTCGGGTCTAGACAGCCCCACGAATATAAAAGCTCACTCTACAAGAGCTATGGCGTCCTCATGGGCAGAAAGAGGTGGTGTCTCCCTTGACAGGATCTGTAAAGCAGCCACCTGGTCCAATATAAATACTTTTATTAAACATTACTGGATCAATGTGTCAGCTTCTACGGATTTAACCTTCGGTCAGAAGGTTTTACAAGCGGTTACCCACCCTGTTTAATAATCTGGTAGTTCTCATAGTAGAGCCGTCATGGTGGACGAAATGGAAAGACCGTAATTACCGACTTACCGGTAATTCTGTTTCCTTGAGTCCACCATGACGGCCCAGATTTCCCCCCCTGAGTTTTAAGGAGGGGTTGAGTATATAAAAAAAAAAAAAAAAAAAAAGTATATATTCATATACTTGCCTAGGTTAAGGCTACACCCACTTGGTAATTTGGAAAGCACTGAGGGTGAGTGTGGGTGGTGGCCTTTTAAACTCTGTGTGTTCCTGCCCCTACAGAGGTCAAGGGTCAATCTCATAGTAGAGCCGTCATGGTGGACTCAAGGAAACAGAATTACCGGTAAGTCTAATTACGGTCTTTCGTGTTGGACAGCTCCAAACACCCAGTAACCTACAAAATGTTCGGTTGCTGTTTGAACACTGTACAAAGCAACAGTCCTACAATTGTTTGATTATATAATGTGGGCCCAAAGGTTTTAGGGCGAACATTCTTATTTTGAACCCTTGTGGGATCTGTGCAGGCTCACCTTATTGTGGACAGGCAGCACTATGTTTGCCATCATTGCATAGTATTTTTAACCCCTTAGGGACCCATGACATATCGGTACGGCATGGTTCCCGAGTCCTTAAGGACCCATGACGTATGTGTTGTTCCGATCACCGCAACCCGGAACAAGGTGCCTGCTCAAATCATTGAGCAGGCACCTCGGTTTGCAGCGTTTTCCTGGTGCGGCGGCAGTGGTGCCATCGGGTCCACATAGGGCTGTGGGGGGGGGGGACCCGATGGCATGCAAGGCAGCGTGATGCCTTCCAGTAACGAGCCTGTGAGATCCAGCCCTCTGGATCTCACAGGCCGGAAGCTGTAGGAGTAATACACACAGTATTACTCATACAGCCAATGCATTCCAATACAGTTTTGGAATGCATGGTAAAGGATTAGACCCCCAAAAGTTCAAGTCGAAGTGGGACAAAAAAAAAAAAGTGAAAAAAAAAGTTGAAATAATAAAGTTTTCCACCCAAAAAATTAAAAGTTTCAAGTAAAAATAAACAAAAACTTATTTTTCCCCAAATAAAGTTTAAAAAATTGGCAAAAAATAGGGAAAAAAAAAAAGTATACTTATTAGGTATCGCCGCGTCCGTATCGACCGGCTCTATAAACATATCACATGACCTAACCCCTCAGATGAACACCGTAAAGAATAAAAAATTGTAACTGTGCTAAACAAAGTCACACGCACCCCAAAATAGTGCCAACAGTCATCTCATCCCGCAAAAATCATACCCTACCCAAGGTAATAGCCCAAAAACTGAAAAAAATTATGGCTCTCAGACTATGGAAACACTAAAACATGATTTTTTGGGGGGGGCTTCAAAAATGAAATCATTGTGTAAAACTTACATAAATAAAATAAAAATGTATACATATTAGGTATCGCCGCATCCGTGACAACCTGGTTTATAAAAATATCACATGATCTAACCTGTCAGATGAATGTTGTAAATAACAATAAAATAAAAACTGTGCCAAAACAAACTTGTTATCTTGCCTCACAAAAAGTGTAATATAGAGTAACCAAAAATCATATGTACCCTAAACTAGTACCAACAATACTGCCGCCCTATCCCATAGTTTCTAAAATGGGGCCACTTTTTTGGAGTTTCTACTCTAGCGGTGCATCAGGGGGGCTTCAAATGAGACATGGTGTCAAAAAAACCAGTCCAGCAAAATCTCCCCTTCCAAAAACTATATGGCATTCCTTTCCTTCTGCGCCCTGCCGTGTGCCCGTACAGTAGTTTGCGACCACATATGGGGTGTTTCTGTAAACTACAGAATCAGGGCCATAAATATTGAGTTTGGTTTGGCTGTTAACCCTTGCTTTCTAACTGGAAAAAAATTATTTCAATGGAAAATCTGCCAAAAAAAGGGAAATTTTTAAATTGTATCTTGGGGGTGTAGTTTATAGAATAGGGTAATTTTTGGGTGGTTTCTATTATGTAAACCTCGCAAAGTGATTTCAGACCTGAACCGGTCCCTAAAAATTGTGTTTTTGAAAATTTCAAGATTTGCTTCTAAACTTCTAAGCCTTGTAACATCCCCAACAAAAAAAATATAATTCCCAAAATGATCCAAACATGAAGTAGACATATGGGGAATGTAAAATAATAACTATTTTTGGAGGTATCACTATGTATTATAGAAGTAGAGAAATTGAAACTTGGAAATTTGCTATTTTTTACAATTATTTTGGTAAATTTGGTATTTTCTAATAAATAAAAACAATAAATAAAACAATCTCAGAATGGCCTGTATAAGTCAAAGCGTTTTAAAGTTATCAGCACTTAAAATGACACTGGTCAGATTTGCAAAAAATGGCCAAGTCCAGAAGGTGAAATAGGGCAGAGTCCTTAAGAGGTTAAACAGTAATTTTTGTAAAATGTAATATATATTTTCATATGTTTTTGCCCTACAGTACTGTGGACAGTCTGAAGGACCCTGACCTGGAGGAATCTTAGCATTCAGATGTTGAAGGTGCTGAGACACCAGCTGTTTTCTCCCTGGAATCAAGTCCAACACATACCCTTGCTGAAGAACAGGAACAACAGCCTAGGGAACCTGCGGAAGTGATCCCTGAGGCAAGCCAAAGGCCCCAGATGAGGCGAACGAGGGCTGCCCCTCAGGATTATTCTGGGCTAGTTACGAAAGAAATGATTGATTCTCAAGTCATTCAGTACCTAGCCCAGAAGAGGACTGAAGGGCGCGATGAAATTCTGCTGAGGGGCCTTGCTCCATTATTGCAGCAGGTTCCGCAAGAAAAACATGCCACATACATAGCTTCAATAACCTTGGTCTTAGAGATGTATGCCTACCCATAGCAGGGGGACATACATTCTCTTATTGATCGAGTAAGGGGCCAAGTTGTGTTGGGGCCATTGTATGTTGGCTAACCATTATCTAGATTGGTTGTTTATGCTAGTTCATCTACAGATACATATTATCAGCAGTGATATGATCCACTACCTATGGGCAGGTGCACATACAAACTTATCTTTGATTGACATTATAGTATCTATAGTGATGAGTGCGTGTCTTCACTTGTCTATTTATCTGTAACCTAGTTGCCACTTTCACATTATGTCACATGTGTTCATTATGCATATTTATTTTATATGTAGGTTTATTATTGTTTGCTTTATGATCCCCTATTTGCTCTCCTAATACGGTTACCTGTTCATATACAAGGCCACCGTTGATATTCCCTTTTATATTGTTACCATTCAGCGCTTGAGCGCTGACCCCCTGGACACATCCTTATTCCTCCATGTTAGTAGCGAACCAGCCCATTATGAATTATTTCTGTGGCGGATTGGCTACCGATAGGAGGTGTGTCCATGGGGGCGTGGTGTCTGTCCTTTAAATCACGGCGTCTGGCTGTCCGCTTCGCGGCCATTACAATGCCGAGACTATGTTTTTCAAAAGCAGTACACCGGGTTCCACACTAGGATTCGGTGTTACTCACTAACATCTTTATGTAGTTTGCCGATTCCCAGACTAGGGTATCGGGTTAGGCAGTGAAGGTGTTGTAGCTACGCAGGCTCCTGATGAAGTGCACTGTTAAGATGCACGGAAACGCGTAGAGCCGTAGTTCAGCATATGCAGGTGGGCTGTCTGCTGTATGCACTCTTATCAGCAGAAGCCCTCACTTGTGTTATTGACACACCTACATTGGGGCTAGTGTTTGGAGGTTCGGCACAAAACACGGCCGCTCCCTGCACTAACCGTTACTGCCCAGCGATAATACTGTCACTGGCCAGTGTTATATGTGTGCTGCTTGTGGTATGTCCTATATGGATGTTGAGCAATTGAACATAGACTTATTCCTAGAGATCATACCACTCTTGTATTATCCCACCAGCACAGATTATTACTGAGGCAGCACCTTGTATCTCACAGTATCACATTTGATTCTCTGTGCGGTGGTTCCATACAGATTTTAACATATTAGTCCGTCTATCTATTTGTTACACCTCAGTGGGCTTCCAACACACCTAAGTTGGGAGGATCCCTGCTTATACCATTATAGGTGTACCATCTGGATAGACGGTTTTGGTTCCATGTCCTATGATTATTGTAGGCGTTCACCCCTATCCCTTTAAGCACTAATAAACAGTTTATTATTTTTGCTCTCTTTTAACGTCCCTTTACCATTATTTGTTTGCCAAGTTGTGTTGGCCCAAAATCCCCAGCCCACCAGCTTCCCACCCCGGCCACCCACAGGCCAAGGTCCATCTTTCCCCCAACAAAATGATCCCGTGTCCCAAGACCCCAACCCCCCTTTTGGCCAGGCCAATTATCCCGGCACGTATCCCGGACAGGTTCGCCCAAGACCCTCATATGGGCTGGTATCCTTCACAAGGGATCTATTTGATTTGGAACCGGTAGTTACTGTAGTTACTGTCAGCCAAAGCCAAAAGAACTACCAAAAAATATTGTTTACAATTGAAGAACCGCGTCCCTGAGTGAGGAGGCTTCTTCACACAAATGTGCTTGCCATCCATTGCCCCGATGCAGTTTGGAAACTGTGCATGAAAGATTGAAGCCCTGAGCGATCCGAACCCAATCCTCTGCCTTGGGTTGTGGCAGCACCATCTCTCGCAGTCGATGCCAGATGACGTTGCAAGTGTGACGCACTATGAGAGTTGCCAGTTGACAGGAATCTGTTGAAAACCAAAATAAAAAAGGTTAAAATTAATAACTTCAAAAATATTTATGGCATCATGAACATGGTTCCTATAATGGTTGTTAGAAAAAAAATGTGTTAAACATTATATGTCCCTTTTTTAAAAACACTAATTTGCCCCTAAAAAGTGGGTGTGGGTCCTACTCCTATAAGCTCTGTTATGCCTACTGTGGTCACGCCATTTCCATGCAGAACGATTGGCCAACACAGGATGATGTGAGTACTCTACCAGCATGATGATGGCGTGGCAAACACAACATTAATCTTTACATGTTATTTGGCTGCTAAAATAATAAAAAAATACACAATGCCACGAAGAAATAAGGGTCACAGACTCCTAACTTCCGCTGACAATAGCATGTCATCCACTTTAAAACAAACATGTTACTAATGACATAAGAATATTGGATTGACAGTAAGAGTTTTGAGTTAAATGTAATGTGAAGTCGAATGGGGACTTTGGGAATCTCCCAGGACTGAATAGACTACCGTACTTCTTATTATTGTAATGTTTGTGTTTATTGTGATATATAACTTATCATAACGACTGTTTTGGTAGATTGTGTATTGATGAACTCAGATTTTGTACTGTCAAATTTTATTTTAATTTTGTATTATGAAAAGAATAAAAAATAAATTGAATAAAAAATAAATTAATAAAATTACATAAGCAGTGGACATTACTGTTAGCAATAAACAACACATTGCTTACCTCAGCGTGACGATGAGCCTTTCGTCAGGAGTAATGCTGCACCTCATGTTTGTGTTCCGGTGAGGACAATACGGAAAGATGACAGCAGGCTATCAAAAGGTTGACACTGACATCTGACAGTATGCAAAGAACTTCTCAGGATGCTGATGAAGATCAGTGTAGAGGGTATGGAAGTGGCCTTTCCGGCACCGTTGGGAAAAATGGGATGGACCCAAAATCTCCTCCTTCTCCTCGTATGTTATCTTCCACTGTATGTGTACAAAGTAACATATGACTTTCCTCACGGGTGTCATTTCTGCAGTCATATCCATCTGTTGGAAAGGAAAATGGGAATATAGAAATATTTTACATTTAATGAGTTTACTTAAAGGGGTTGTGCAAGAACGGGGTAGGTTTTAGCAAACCCCCCTGCACTTTTGGCCGGACCTGTCAAGTGAAGCTTACTTACCTGCTTGCCAACAAAAGGGACTGCTGTCCCCATCGCCGAGAAATAAGCCAGTGCAGTAGGACTTCATCCTCAGAGTCATCTGCCATGGTGAAACCAAGACCCAAACCGCAATACTACGATGTGAGCAAAGCCAATGAATCCAACAAAACTCACTCCAGTACACTGGAAACACTGCAGAAAATGTCTACCAAACACTCAGATGACCAGCATATATACCTGTATCCTGGGTGGGGATAGAAAAAATCTCGCGGTCCACAAAAAAAAAATAAGACACACGGAAACACAACAGACGCAATTTGCGGAAAGACGGAACGGATGTGGAAGCACAATGGAAACTAACAACGGTTCCGCGATTTGTAGACAGCAAAACACATACGGTCGTGTGCATGTAGCCTTAGACTGTGAATCCCATCAAGCCCACTGTTACTTCCCTCTCTACTTGTCTAAAGAACTCCTACAATGTATGCGTATGGATTGTGCTTAATGCTGAGGCACGGTGCAGACTTTTAGTTTTTCTGTCACTTTCATGTTAATATTAACAAGATTAAAATGTAGCTTTAAAAAATGTACAACATGATACCTGTGATGACACATAGTAAGTGTTTATAGATCTTCTCATAGAGTTTCTGTCATGTGAGTTTTCTCGTGTTTGACAAGATTCGCCTTGTGCATAAAACATTTGCCACATTCTGAGCAGGAAAATGGCCTCTGCTTTGAGTGCGTCACCTGATGCCTCATAAGAATGGCTTTATTGGTAAAATATTTCCCGCAGTATGAGCAAAAGTATGGCCTTTCCCCAGTGTGGATCTTCTGATGCTCCATGAGATTACCCTTCTGTGTAAAGCATTTCCCACACTCAGAACAGGGAAAAGGTTTTTCACCAGTGTGAACGATCCGGTGTTTAACAAGAACAGATTTATGTCCAAAACATTTCCCACACTCGGAACATGAAAACGGCTTTTCTCCTGTGTGACTTTTCTGGTGCCTCACAAGAATAGTCTTGTTGGTGAAACACTTCCCACAAACAGGACATGAAAATAACCTTTCTCCTGTGTGCATCCTCTGATGGTCTAGAAGATTTGCTTTCCTTACAAAACACTTCCCACAGTCTGAACAAGAATATGGCTTTTCACAGGTGTGAGTTTTCTTATGTTCAACTAGGGTTGATTTACGGGCAAAAGATTTACTACAAACTGTACATGAAAATGGCTTCTCTCCCATGTGGATTATCTGATGTCTAATAAGAGAAGACTTCTTTGTAAATCCTTTTCCACATTCAGGGCAAGAAAATGGCCTTTCTTCCTCGGTTTTGTCCTGTTGCAACTTAACTGTAAAAGAGTATTCGTCCCTTAGAGGAATATATTTTTGCTCAGATATATACGTGGCACTAGAGAAAGAAATTCCACATCCAGGTGGTGTAGTATTTTGGATGGTGACAGCTTTGCTAGGTGAACCCTGGAGGATGTTATCTTCCACTGTATGTGTACAAAGTAACATATGACTTTCCTCACGGGTGTCATTTCTGCAGTCATATCCATCTGTTGGAAAGGAAAATGGGAATATAGAAATATTTTACATTTAATGAGTTTACTTAAAGGGGTTGTGCAAGAACGGGGGAGGTTTTAGCAAACCCCCCGGCACCCTTGGCCGGACCTGTCAAGTAGAGCTTACTTACCTGCTTGCCAGAGCTAGCTTCCAGCTCCTTCTTCTTCCTGCCTACTTACAATGCTCTGCTGGGCTGCTTTGCTGTAAACATCCGGTTTGACATTGCCGTAGCCAGTGACAGAGAATGGATCCCCTTGCGTCAAGTGACCATTTGTCATGACGTAAGGGGAGCCGGCTGGTTACTGCTACGACCAGTGATTGACTGCAGGTGATGTCAAATCGGATGTTTACAGAAAGGTAGTCCGGCGGAGCATTGCAGGCCTTCAGGAGAAAGAGTGTGCAGCCAGCGCTGGGAAGCAGGTAAGTAAGTGGGGGGGTTGGAGAAGGGAGTTGTCAACCCCTATTCTTGCACAACGCCTTTCAGCTATGCAATATTACTGCCTACAGTACCTCAATCATGAGCTTATGGGGCTCTGGAAGCTGTTCTTGTTGCGCTATTCTAACTAGTCAATGTGCTGACAATGCACTTTTACTCTTCTTCTCTCTGCACGGAAATGTAAAGGAGTCTGTTCAAATCAAGGAGGCAGGCGTTTTATTCCTCCAAGTCAGGGTTTCCCCATCCGCCCCTGCATCTTGATTGATGTTCTCTCAGGCAGGGAATGTTTTCGCCAGGTCTCATTAGATCCCACACAGGCCCTATCATTCAAGTTAAAGGAGGGGGGGGGGGGGGGGGAGACAAACCTTGACTTGGAGGAGTAACTTGAACAGATTGAACAGACAATTCATTTCCATACAGTGGAAAGAAAATTAAAAGTGCATTTTCTGTGCACTTACTAGTTAGAATACCACAAGAACTAACCCCTGAGCCCCATAAGCACATGAATAAAGTAATGTGGACAGCTAAAATTGCATATCAGAGATTTTAGGTTCCCTCTAAGACAACTTAAAAATACATACAAAATCTATAGTTAAACAGTTGACCTACATGTAGCTTATCAATGTCATTTTTTGAAACATTTAGGGGCGGTGTAAGCTCCTGAGTTCACATACAGCTTACCAAATGAAAAGTGAAATAGTCAGTACGTGGCTAATAGGACACAATGATATAATGTGAGAAGAATAGGCATAAAATATGAACTTATGGTTTCTGAATAGACATTTGGTAGAATAAGAAGACGATTTAGGTCTTACCTGGACTGATATCTGCAGGAGTGTCCTCCTCTGTACATAGTTGGACAATCCTCTGATAATTCTCTTTCTTATTCCCATTCGGGCAAATTCTACCATTTGCAGCATTCATAGATTCATCCTCAATAAAGCAGGCAGAATAACACTCAAAAATACAGTCCAATATTAGCTCCAAAAACTCATCATGGGTTCAACAATGCAAAATACTTGGCCTAACTCTCAGGGGCCTGTGTAAAATGCCTTCAATATATTTCTTTTGATGAACACTACTGTGTCTACCTACTTACCAACTCCATTTGCTTAAAAGCTTATTTGAGTAGTCCTAAGGCTAGTTTCATACCCACAGTAAATTCTTCCAGCAGAAAAACAGCCTGTTGGAAGATATTTTATCCCACATAGCCAGAAAAGGCCGGAGCACCGCCAAGCCCCATTGAATATAATGGGTCTTGGCGGGGATCCGGCCTGTTTCCGGCAGTTATGCCGAGATTCGGCAAGAAAAATACAGATGCTGGAAACAAGTCAGATTCCTGCTGAGTCCCATTATAGTCAACGGGCTCCAGTGGGGTGGCTATGCCAGATATGATGTCTTCTGGCAAGAGGTTCCTCTGCTGGAAAAGGCTGCTGGAATAATTTACTGAGGGAATAGAACAAAAGATATTTTTTACCCCTTTAAAGGGCGCCACCATCCCTCGAATGAAAATATAAAATGTGACCCTCAATGGGCTAGAGTCTTCAAAGTATTCTCTTGTATATATGTATATATACGCAAGAAGAAATCCAAGGCAGCACACAGAAATCCGTGAAAAAGGGGTTATTTATTCACCCATGTGTAGACAGCAACGTTTCAGCTCACTCAATGGAGCCTTTGTCAAGCCATAATACAAGGTGCAAACTCAGGTGCTTATAAAGCATACATAATTAACAAAGTGATTACATAATTATATCTCAATTAGTATAAAAAATATTAATAAAACCAGTGAATCTATGTTGGACATGATTGTATTCTAAAAAGCAAAAATCAAATGTCAGTAAAGTGCCGTGTGCCGCAAATATTACCCATCAATACATACAGTTGTAGTGCATAACAACATCAATTGATACTCTCATACAGGTGTGCATAATTGTGATAATTAAAAAATAATTCATTCAATATAGATTTCTCACAAGTCACTGGAGACTGCAGGACTCAGTCAGCATCCGGAACTCAACATTGCGCAGGTGCGGGGAATGTTACATCCCGCGGGACTATCCATAGCATACAACAGCCGACGGCCGATAGTAAAGATGGCGACTCAGCACCACACATAGACTGGGCATGCTCATACCCAAAGCAAGGCGTGCACAGCCAGACGGACATGGTGATCATGTGACTAGTCACCTGACTCCCATACATAGCAATGGACCGTTTACATTGATTATTTCCTGGTTACTCATCCGTACAAAGCGGGGTACAGTGGTGTCAAACGGGCTGATGGCAAACGCCACTGTCACCCTAGAGCACCTAATCCCCATGTTTAATAATTGCAATTAACTATCTACAGGTTCGCACAACAAAAACTTTCATACCTGCTCTCCATTTGTGTGAAGTCTACACCCGGGGGTTGCCCGGATGGTGGTGATACACATGCAAAGAGCCGGTAGGCACCAACATCACCGTGAAGTGACCCCGTGCCCCGGTCCCCATTCTAGGAGGGTCAAACATGCACCCGCAGACTGTGTCAATACTTAGTGACCATATTACACACAAACCATGTCCGCATTACCGGCCATCCGTGTTCTGACAGAGGATCCCACAGTCAAGAACATGTATGGTGCCAAGTCCCACCCCGCCCGTACCATCAGGCAACAAACATATATACTTTTATAAAAATATTTCATTCAAAAGATAATATCAATTATAATTAATCGCCAACAGGATCCTGTGGCAAGTCTGTATACGTATATATACACATATATACAAGAGAATACTTTGAAGACTCTAGCCCATTGAGGGTCACATTTTATATTTTCATTCGAGGGATGGTGGCGCCCTTTAACCACCTCAGCTCCCCTAGCTTAAACACCCTTAATGACCAGACCACTTTTTACAATTCTGCACTACACTACTTTCACAGTTTATTGCTCGGTCATGCAACTTACCACCCAAATGAATTTTACCTCCTTTTCTTCTCACTAATAGAGCTTTCATTTGGTGGTATTTCATTGCTGCTGACATTTTTACTTTTTTTGTTATTAATCAAAATTTAACGAAATTAGTGCAAAAAAAATTTCATTTCTCACTTTCAGTTGTAATTTTTTTTTTTTTTTAAAACTACATCTATATATACAATTTTCTCTAAATTTATTGTTCTACATGTCTTTGATAAAAAAATGTTTGGGTAAAAATTATAGCGTTTACAAACTATGGTACAAAAATGTGAATTTCTGCTTTATGAAGCAGTTGTGACTTTCTGAGCACCTGTCATGTTTCCTGAGGTTCTACAATGCCCAGACAGTAGAAAACCCCCACAAATGACCCCATTTCGGAAAGTAGACACCCGAAGGTATTCGCTGATGGGCATAGTGAGTTCATATAACTTTTTATTTTTTGTCACAAGTTATCGGAAAATTATGATTTTTTCTTTTTTTTCCTTACAAAGTCCATATTCCACTAACTTGTGACAAAAAAATAAAAACTTCCATGAACTCACTATGCCCATCACGAAATACATTGGGGTGTCTTCTTTCCAAAATGGGGTCACTTGTGGGGTAGTTATACTGCCCTGGCTTTTTAGGGGCCCTAATGCGTGAGAAGTAGTTTGAAATCAAAATGTGAAAAAAATGCCCTGTGAAATCCTAAAGATGCTCTTTGGAATTTGGGCCCCTTTGCCCACCTTGGCTGCAGAAAAGTGTCACATATGTGGTATCGCCGTACTCAGGAGAAGTTGGGCAATGTGTTTTGGGGTGTCATTTTACATATACCCATGCTGGGTGAGATAAATATCTCGGTCAAATGCCAACTTTGTATAAAAAAAAAAATGGGAAAAATTGTCTTTTGCCGAGATATTTATCTAACCCAGCATGGGTATATGTAAAATGACACCCCAAACCACATTGCCCAACTTCTCCTGAGTACGGCGATACCACATGTGTGACACTTTTTTGCAGCCTAGGTGGGCAAAGGGGCCCACATTCCAAAGAGCACCTTTAGGATTTCACAGGGCATTTTTTACACATTTTGATTTCAAACTACTTCTCACGCATTAGGGCCCCTAAAAAGCCAGGGCAGTATAACTACCCCACAAGTGACCCCATTTTGGAAAGAAGACACCCCAAGGTATTTCGTGATGGGCATAGTGAGTTCATGGAAGTTTTTATTTTTTTTCACAAGTTAGTGGAATATGAGACTTTGTAAGGAAAAAAAAAAATCTTCATTTTCCGCTAACTTGTGACAAAAAATAAAAAGTTCTATGAACTCACTATGCCCATCACCAAATACCTTAGGGTGTCTACTTTCCGAAATGGGGTCATTTGTGGGGTTTTTCTACTGTCTGGGCATTGTAGAACCTCAGGAAACATGACAGGTGCTCTGAAAGTCAGAGCTGCTTCAAAAAGCGGAAATTCAAATTTTTGTACCATGGTTTGTAAACGCTATAACTTTTACCCAAACATTTTTTTTTTATCAAAGACATGTAGAACAATACATTTAGAGAAAAATTTATATATAGATGTCATTTTTTTGCAAAAATTTCGGTAAATTTCGATTAGTAACAAAAAAAGTTATAATGTCAGCAGCAATGAAATACCACCAAATGAAAGCTCTATTAGTGAGAAGAAAAGGAGGTAAAACACATTTTGATTTCAAACTACTTCTCACGCATTTGGGCCCCTAAAATGCCAGGGCAGTATAACTACCCCACAAGTGACCCCATTTTGGAAAGAAGACACCCCAAGGTATTCAATGAGGGGCATGGCGAATTTTGGGCACAAGTTAGCGGAAATTGATTTTTTTTTTGTTTTTTCTCACAAAGTCTCCCTTTCCGCTAACTTGGGACAAAAAGTTAAATCTTTCATGGACTCAATATGCCCCTTAGCGAATACCTTGGGGTGTTTTCTTTCCGAAATGAGGTCACATGTGGGGTATTTATACTGCCCTGACATTTTAGGGGCCCTAAAGCGTGAGAAGAAGTCTGGAATATAAATGTCTAAAAATTTTTACGCATTTGGATTCCGTGAGGGGTATGGTGAGTTCATGTGAGATTTTATTTTTTGACACAAGTTAGTGGAATATGAGACCTCCATCGATACTTTCACAGGTCCTTCCTTTGGCGCCCTACTGGGTATTCTCAAACTTCTTCCGTGGAAGAATAGAGATTAACCCCCCTTCCTTTTTTATCTCCTCTGGAATAATTTACCGCCAGTGTGAAACTAGCCTAACTAACATGTTCTGCAAGTTGAACTTAGGTTTAGAAAAAATGAAAAACAGTGATATAAACCGAAACAATAAATGAAAGACCCTTCCATCCATTATTTGAGATGGAGTGGTCTAACTGTAATAGATGTATGCTGCTGTTCATGTGTGTACAGGTCTTTCATAGCTCACACCAATACATTTCTGTTTCTTTTTGCTACACGGTAATTCTGAGCTTTCAGATACTATGCTATTATGGGAAACTAGGACTAACGTTTCAGATGTTGGGAAATTAGGAGGATCGATTCCATTAGATTTTAGATTTATCTAGAGGATAAATTGTGAGGAACCATTATTTTGAACTACAGTTTTGCTTAATACGACCTGTTCATTTCCACGTACCTTGTCACTCAGTGGGACATTGGTATTTTGCCCAGGGAGATCTTGTTCATAAAGAGGACTGGGGCATCTAAGGGATCCATCTGCAGAAAGGACAGCTTATAACCGAATACATTACATACATCTTATGTGATCTCTACAGGTTACAAATCCAATCATACTATCTTCTATATCTTCTGGAAACCTAGTATGTCTTTTATAGGTTACTAGACAGTTTACTCACTCACAACAGACAGAAGTACTTCAATACGGGATCATTAGTAAGTAAACTCTAGTCAGGACTTCGGTGCAATGTGATTTAGAGGATATTTTTTTGTATTAATGAATCATTCACCTGTTTTGATAATGAGTGGTATCCCCTCCTCCTCAAACTTCTGACCACAACTTCCCAATATTTCTTCTTTCTCTGTAACTTCAACCTTAATGTCAATTAAGTCTTCACCCTACGCAGAATGCAACCAAGAAACTTAGTAAGTTTACTCAGTAAAATTAACAGAGCTCTGAGATATAAATAAAGAAACCCATAAAGTTGACCTGAATATAATTGTGAGATGCTGAGAATGTAGAGACAACTGTAATGCCATATTATACAGTACAGATGAAGGGGATTTAAAGGCGTTGTACTCCTTTGGGGGAAATGTTTTTTTATTATTGCATTATACTCATTTCAAAGGGGTTGTCCGGGTTCAGAGCTGAACCCGGACTTACCTCCATTTTCACCCCGGCAGCCCCCCTGACTTGAGCATCGGAGCAGTCCAGAAACCCTGAGAAAAGGGCAGCATTAGATCCGAAACATGTTCTTTTGATGAGACTATTCAAATAAACTGGTTATTATTTAACCTATAAATCTCCTGGTGATCTTATGTGCCTGGTAAATGTTTTTCCCTGGAGCTTCACCAAAGTTTGACTTTACTACTAAGGCTAGTTTCACACGTTACTGCATCGCCGTTCAGCCCCATTCACTATAATGGGGACCAGCAGAGATCCGACCGCAACCCAGCAATTATGCAGAGAATTGGGCAGACGAAAACTGCTATGAGTGGGTGTCAGTTGGCATCCAGAAATCCTACCAGAGATGTTTAACGATAGTGTGAGACTAGCCTAACCCATACAATTGTACTATACTATAATCCAGACAATCCCTAGGTGTTACCTCTCCAGTCAGCAGCTGAATAATCTTGTTGGTGAGCTCTAAGATCTCTTGTTCATTGTTTTTATCTTGGTTTGGTCTCTGGGTCCTGTTCCATCGTAATAACATATGAGCATTACTGCTGGGAAACAGTCGCTCACCAGATTGCTGCTGTACAACACAATATTCCTGTGCATTAAAGCGAAAAAGGGAAAAGCCGTCATGGGAGTGCAATAGTCAATAGTTTTAGGGCCTCCAACCTCTCCTTCAGCCAACTCTCAACTTAATAATATAGACAGGAATCCCTCACCTCTCCAGTCAACAAATAGATAATATCCACTGTGAGATTCAATATCATTCTAATCATGTGACTCTTGTCCATCCTCGGTGATCCTGGAGGAGGTGGTCACCTGTCAGCAGAATGGAAACAGATTTATTACCAAGAAGCGCTCTGACCCATGCCGTGATACAATTCAGTGACACAGTAAATAGATTTGGTTACTCTCCAACAGTCAAATCTGTATGACCTGAAAAGATTTGGCGATTCAACCTAGATTTCGCATGTATTCAAGAGCTGTGACCAGGACCAAAAGTAAAAGCCTGGTAGCCAATGAGAAACATGATGCAGCTTTGCATATAGGCTTGATAAAGACTATTCTTTCATTTTTGTGCACAGCTCCTATATAGAGCTTTTGATTTCTTTTTTTTGGGCTGGCCACTATACATTACTAGCTGCACACGTGCTGGGAACAGTACATGCATGCAGCTAGTAATAAGCATGATTAAACCATCAGCACCAATGTCTAAATATAACTAATTCAGGTTTACATGCAGGTCTGCTCACCTGGCTCCCAAAATAGCCGCTGATGGAAAGTCCCATCCATCAGCAGCCTCCATCACTTACACTAGGGACAGACAGGGGACTAGCGCATGCGCTGTCCGTCCCCAAGGTGAGTGAATAGAGGCCGCTGAGGGATGGAACCCTCCATCAGCAAACCTCATTAAACCAGTGAAGATCAGCACTGATTGTTTAAAAATGCTTATGTTCAGCTAGTAGTAAATAATGATCACCCCCTTTAACAGACTTTTTGAAATCTGATTCTGTTGTCCTAACCAAATCCCATCTGTTTTCACTAGCATTTGGTAGGTAAGTAAGAGGAAATATGACTACACTAGATTTGTTTGTAGTCTTCAGGGTGCCCCTGAAGAGGCCAACGAGTTGGATGGTCTTCCAGTCTGCACAATCTGTATTTATCATGTGAACATTTTTGTGCATGCTTTTATATATACACATCTTAGGTATATTCTTTACTGCCATATATGGACTATATAATTGATAATAATCCTTAGATGTGTGTTATCCTAGTATATAATTTTGAAAATATGGGATTGCTTTTAATAAACTAGCAAGTCAATTCTAATATTATTGCCTCTTGCAGTTCATTTGTCTTTTGGATGCTGCTTCCCCCTTTTATATTTATGAACTCTTTTAATTGTGTATCTATTTTTAATATATTTATGGTTGGTGTATTATTAACAGGTTAGTGTACTATATTGTATGTGTACCTACTTGTTTATTGTACTGATGCCCACTTCTTTGGTTGGTTATATAATGGGATCTGGTAGAGATACAGGCATTTTTTTAAATCAAAATTCCGCCTTTCGGACAGACAAAAATCATTCCACGCTGTTTTTGTCAGGGTAAAAACCACTACTTATGCCGGAAAATGGCCAGATCCCATAATAGTCAAGGGAGTAGAATGATGAATGGCAGTATCTGGCGAGGCTGGATCCGGAGCACTGTCGGATCAGTTAAACGGAGATATGCACCTAACCTTACATGGAAAGTCTGCGTCTGAGCTGTAGACACAATAGAACACTTTTAATGAAGACTAGTTACAATGTTGCATCTGTATTTATTTCTGACACACTGGAATAATACACACTAAATTGATTTAGAACACTGTATCACCCTATGTAATGGGGAAAAGACACACGTGCATTTGGGCACCCTTAACCTTTTTTGGCAGATCACAAGTGGGTACTCACTTAAGGAGTTGTTTAGGTTCAGAGCTTCTTCATTGAAGTTCGGGTTTGGGTTCGGTATTCTGTAGATTTTATTATTTTCCTTTATAACATGGTTATAATGGAAAATAATAGCATTCTTTAACCCCTTCCCGACCTTTGACGTACTGTTACGTCATGGAAACCACTGAGTTCCCGCGATTTTCCGTAATAGTACGTCATAGTGATCGCGCATGCACCGGAGTGGTGCGCGCGATCATTGCAGGGCCCCTGCTGTATCTGCCGGCATGATGGCAGCGGATAAAACTCTTCTATGCTGCGGTCCGCGCTGACCGCGACATAGAAGAGGTTTGTGTCAGGTGAACGATCGAGTCGCCCCACTGCTGTGGCGGGGACCCGATGCGACACAAGGCAGCCCGATGCCGTGCGGAGGCTGCCCAATGCCTTGGACGGCATCGGGAACTGACTTCTACGGGTGCTGAGGAGATCCAACCTCAGGCTGGGTCTCCTAGGCAACCTGTTAGTGTATGACACTGAGTCATACACTAACAGGCAGTGCATTACAATACAGATGTATTGTAATGCATTGCAGAGGGGATCAGATACGAAAGTGAATGTCATAAATAAAGTAAAGTTAAAAAAAAGAAGTGTTTTTAATAAAATTAATAAAGTAATAAAATGAATAAAGTAAAAAAAGAAAAAAAACGCTGCTTTCCCCTTATTTTATAATAAGAAACAAAAAAACAAAACCAACATATATTAGGAATCGCTGCGTCCGTAATGACCGGCTCTATAAATATATCACACGATCCTTCCTGTCCGATAAACACCATAAATAAATAAATAAAAAAAAATGTGTAAAAGAAAATCCATTTTTGTCACCTTACATCACAAAAAGTGCAACACCAAGAGATCAAAAAGGAGTATGCCGCCCAAAAGGAGTATGGTATCAATAAAACAGTCACCTCATCCCACAAAAAATGAGCCCCTACCTAAGACAATCGCCCAAATAAAAATAAAAAAAACACGGAGACACTAAAACAATCATTTTTTGGGTTTCAAAACTGCTATTATTGTGCTAAAGTTAAATACATAAAAAAATATATACATATTAGGTATCGACACGTCTAACAAACAGCTCTATAAAAATATTACATGACCTAACCACTCAGGTGAACAAAAAACTGTCCCGCAAAAAATGAGACCCCACCTAAGAGAATCGGTCAAAAAATAAAAAAGCTATGGCTCTCAGACTATGGAGACACTAAAATATGATTATTTTTTGCTTCAAAACTGCTATTATTTTGCTGGGAAAAAAAAGTATACATATTAGGTATCGCCACGTCCGTAACAAACAGCTCTATAAAAATATCACATGACCTAACCACTCAGATGAACACCGTCAAAAAAAAAAAAAAGCCATTTTTGTCACATTACATCACAAAAATTGCAACAGCAAGTGATCAAAAAGGCGTATGCCCCCAAAATAGGCACAATCAGACCGTCACCTCATCCCGCAAAAAATGAGACCCTACCCAAGAGAATCGGTCTAAAATAAAAAAGCTATGGCTCTCAGACTATGAGACACTAAAATATCATTATTTCGTTTTCAAAAATGCTATTATTGTGTAAAACTTAAATAAATAAGTAAAAGTAGACATATTAGGTATTGCCAAGTGCGTAACGATCTGCTCTATAAAAAAAGTCACATGACCTAATCTCTCAGGTAAACACTGTAAAAATAAAAACTGTGCCAAAACATAAATTTTTTTGTTACCTTGCCTCACAAAAAACGTAATATAGAGCAATAAAAAAATCATATGTACCCCAAAATAGTACCAATAAAACTGGCACCTTATCCCGTAGTTTCCAAAATGTGGTCACTTTTTTGAGTTTCTACTGTAGGAGTGCATCAGGGGGGCTTCAAATGGGACATTGCAGTTCAGCTAAATTTGCCTTCCAAAAACCATATGGCGTTCCTTTCCTTCTGCGCCCTGCCGTGTGCCTGTACAGCAGTTTACGATCACATGTGGGGTGTTTCTGTAAACTGCAGAATCAGAGTAATAAATATTGAGTTCTATTTGGCTGTTAACCCTTGCTTTGCTACTGGAAAAAATGGATTAAAAAAAAAGTAAAATCTGCCAAAAAAGTGAAATTCTGAAATTTCATCATTTGCCATCAATTCTTGTGGAACACCTAAAGGGTTAAGAAAGTTTGTAAAATCAGTTTTGTATACCTTGAGGGGCGTAGTTTCTAAAATGGGGTCATTTTTGGGTGGTTTCTATTATGCAAGCCTCACAAAGTGACTTTTGGAAATTTTCCGAAAAATTTCAAGATTTGCTTCCATACTTCTAAGCCTTCTAACGTCCCCAAAAAATAATATCCAAACATGAAGTAGACATATGGGGAATGTAAAGTAATCACTATTTTTGAAGGTACTACTATCTATTATAAAAGTAGAGAAATTGAAATTTGCACATTTTTAATTTTTTTTGTAAATTAGGTATTTTTTTATGAATACATTTTTTTTAAACTAATTTTTACCAGTGTCATGAAGTACAATATGTGACGAGAAAACAATCTCAGAATGGCCTGTATAAGTAAAAGCGTTTTAACCCCTTAACCACCTCAGCTCCCCTAGCTTAAACCCCCTTAATGACCAGACCACTTTTTACAATTCTGCACTACACTACTTTCATGGTTTATTGCTCGGTCATACAACTTACCACCCAAATGAATTTTACCTCCTTTTCTTCTCACTAATAGAGCTTTCATTTGGTGGTATTTTATTGCTGTTGACATTTTTACTTTTTTTTTTTATATTAAATTGAAATTGACCAAATTTTTTTAAAAATGAAAATTTTCACATTCTATTGTAAAATTTTTCAAATAAAACTACATTTCTATATAAATTTTTCTCTAAATTTACTGTTCTACATGTCTTTGATTTTAAAAAATGCAATAAGTGTATATTTATTGGTTTGGATAAAAGTTATAGCGTTTACAAACTATGTACAAAAAAAATGTATTACGCACTTTGACTTTCTGAGCACCTGTCATGTTTCCTGAGGTTCTACAATGCCCAGACAGTAGAAACACCCCACAAATGACCCCATTTCGGAAAGTAGACACCCTAAGGTATTTGCTGATAGGCATAGCGAGTTCATGGAAGTTTCTATTTTTTGTCACAAGTTAGCGGAAAATGATATTTTTTTTTTTCTTACAAAGTCTCATATTCCACTAACTTGTGACACGGAATACCTTGGGGTATCTTCTTTCCAAATGGGGTCACATGTGGGGTATTTATACTGCCCTTGCATTTTAGGGGCCCTAAAGCGTGAGAAGTAGTTTGGAATCCAAATGCGTAAAAATGCCCTGTAAAATCCTAAAAGTACTCGTTGGAATTTGGGCCCCTTTGCGCACCTAGGCTGCAAAAAAGTGTCACACATGTGGTATCGCCGTACTCAGAAGAAGTAGGGCAATGTGTTTAGGGGTGTATTTTTACATATACCCATGCTGTTTGAGAGAAATATCTCTGTAAATTGACAACTTTGTATAATTTCTTTTTTAAAGTTGTCATTTACAGAGATATTTCTCACACACAGTATGGGTATATGTAAAAATACACCCCAAAACACATTTCCCTACTTCTCCTGAGTACAACGATACCACATGTGTGACACTTTTTTGCAGCCTAGGTACGCAAAGGGGCCCAAATTCCAATGAGTAATTTTAGGATTTCACAGGGCATTTTTTACGCATTTGGATTCCAAACTACTTCTCACGCTTTAAGGCCCCTAAAATACCAGGGCACTATAAATACCCCACAAGTGACCCCATTTTGGAAAGAAGACACCCCAAGGTATTCCGTGAAGGGCATGGCGAGTTTATAGAATTTTTATATTTTTTGTCAAGCCCAGGAATAATAGTATGTGCACTTAGATCCCTGGGCGCCACTCTATGCAGCCTGCTACTAAGTTCATATTCTTTGGACCCACAAAAGGTCCTCTTTACATTCATTGGTGGTGCAGTGCGCCCCCCCCCCCCCACAAAGCCTCCCCCCCCCACATTGTTATATGGTGGCCACAGGGTCCCATCCCCTCTATTGGTGGCAGATTACACTGCTGGGGCTCGGATCGTTACCATGGCAGCCAGGACGCTACTGAAGCCCTGGCTACCATGTTCAGCTCCCTGCTGCCGTGTGCACAGAGCACAGGGAGATGTATGAGATCCTATTCACCCTGATAGATCTCTATCAGGGTGAATAGCACAAGGGATGAAAAGATCCAGGTTCTAGTACCTAAGGGAAGAAATGGTTATTAATTAAAAAGTTAAAAAAAAAAACAGCAAAATACTAAAAGTTTAAATGGCCCCTTTCCCAGTTTTACATATAAAATTTACAAACAATAAAGAATAAACATATTACATATCGCCACGTCCCAAAAAGTGTGAGCTATTAAAACATAAAAAAAATTCTGCTCTGTGAAGGCCGTAACAGAAAAAAAACTCTAAACCACGCAATTCGCCATTTTTAGTCACCTTGTCCTCCAGAAGATGTCCCTGGATGTGAGAGGTGTTTTCTCCTATATGTAGTGCTGGCTCACTACTGTGACCTGCGTCTCATCTTCTCAAAGTCCTTTTTTTAAAATTATATGCATTTTAAATTTGGCGACTAAAAAATTTAACCTGGCTCCTAAATTTTTTAGTTTAGGTGCCAATGGCTCCTGGTCATTTTTTTTTTTCTGGAGCACTGCACAAGTTAGCGGAAAATTATTATTTTTATTTTTCTCCTACAAAGGCCTCATGCACACGACCGTTGTGTGCATCCGTGGCCGTTGTGCCGTTTTCCTTTTTTTTTTCGCTGACCCATTGCCTTTAATGGGTCCGTGGAAAAATCGGAAAATGCACCGTTTTGCAGCCGAGACCGTGATCCGTGTATCCTGTCCGTCAAAAAAATATGACCTGTCCTATTTTTTGGGCGGACAACGGTTCACGGACCCATTTAAAGTCAATGGGTCCGTGAAAGAACACGGATGCACACAAGATTGGCATCCGTGATCCGTGGCCGTAGGTTACTTTCATATAGACGGATCCGAAGATCCGTCTGCATAAAAGCATTTTTAGAGCTGAGTTTTCACTTCGTGAAAACTCAGATCCGACAGTATATTCTAACACAGAGGCGTTCCCATAATGATGGGGACGCTTCTAGTTAGAATATACTAAAAGAACTGTGTACATGACTGCCCCACTACAGGGGAGGGAGGGGGGGGGCCCACTGGCCACCAATGAGTTAAAAACGGCGGGGGGGTCTGCCAGGCAGCAGGGGGCAGTCATGTACACAGTTTTTTAGTATATTCTAACCTGAAGCGTCCCCATCACCATGGGAACGCCTCTGTGTTAGAATATACTGTCGGATCTGAGTTTCACGATGTATCTCATATCCGACAGTATATTCTAACATAGAGGCGTTCCCATCGTGATGGGGACACTTCAAGTTAAAATATACCATCGGATTGGAGAAAACTCTGATCCGATGGTATAAAGGGACTCCTGACTTTACATTAAAAGTCAATGGGGGACGGATCCGTTTGCAATTGCACCATATTGTGTCAACGTCAAACGGATCCGTCCCCATTGACTTGCATTGTAATTCAGGACGGATCCGTTTGGCTCCGCACGGCCAGGCGGACACCAAAACGACTTTTTTTTCATGTCCGTGGATCCTCCAAAAAATCAAGGAAGACCCACGGACGAAAAAACGGTCACGGATCACGGACCTACGGACCCCGTTTTTGCAGACTATTGGGGTATTTATACTGCCCTGGCATTTTAGGGGCCCTAAAACGTGAGAAGAAGTCAGGAATATACAGACGTGGACAAAATTGTTGGTACCCTTTGGTCAATGAAAGAAAAAGTCACAATGGTCACAGAAATAACTTTAATCTGACAAAAGTAATAATAAATTAAAATTCTATAAATGTTAACCAATGAAAGTCAGACATTGTTTTTCAACCATGCTTCAACAGAATTATGTAAAAAAATAAACTCATGAAACAGGCATGGACAAAAATGATGGTACCCCTAACTTAATATTTTGTTGCGCAACCTTTTGAGGCAATCACTGCAATCAAACGCTTCCTGTAACTGTCAATGAGACATCTGCACCTCTCAGCAGGTATTTTGGCCCACTCCTCATGAGCAAACTGCTCCAGTTGTGTCCGGTTTGAAGGGTGCCTTTTCCAGACTGCATGTTTCAGCTCCTTCCAAAGATGCTCAATAGGATTGAGGTCAGGGCTCATAGAAGGCCACTTTAGAATAGTCCAATTTTTTCCTCTTAGCCATTCTTGGGTGTTTTTAGCGGTGTGTTTTGGGTCATTGTCCTGTTGCAAGACCCATGACCTGCGACTGAGACCAAGCTTTCTGACACTGGCTAGTACATTTCTCTCTAGAATTCCTTGATAGTCTTGAGATTTCATTGTACCCTGCACAGATTCAAGACACCCTGTGCCAGACGCAGCAAAGCAGCCCCAGAACATAACAGAGCCTCCTCCATGTTTCACAGTAGGGACAGTGTTCTTTTCTTGATATGCTTCATTTTTTCGTCTGTGAACATACAGCTGATGTGCCTTGGCAAAAACTTCGATTTTTGTCTCATCTGTCCACAGGACATTCTCCCAGAAGCTTTGTGGCTTGTCAACATGTAGTTTGGCATATTCCAGTCTTGCTTTTTTATGATTCGTTTTCAACAATGGTGTCCTCCTTGGTCGTCTCCCATGTAGTCCACTTTGGCTCAAACAACGACGGATGGTGCGATCTGACACTGATGTTCCTTGAGCATGAAGTTCACCTTGAATCTCTTTAGAAGTCTTTCTAGGCTCTTTTGTTACCATTCGGATTATCCGTCTCTTAGATTTGTCATCAATTTTCCTCCTGCGGCCACGTCCAGGGAGGTTGGCTACAGTCCCATGGATCTTAAACTTATGAATAATATGTGCAACTGTACTCACAGGAACATCTAGTTGCTTGGAGATGGTCTTATAGCCTTTACCTTTAACATGCTTGTCTATAATTTTCTTTCTGATCTCTTGAGACAGCTCTTTCCTTTGCTTCCTCTGGTCCATGTCGAGTGTGGTACACACCATATCACCAAACAACACAGTGATTACCTGGAGCCATATATATAGGCCCAATGGCTGATTACAAGGTTGTAGACACCTGTGATGCTAATTAGTGGACACACCTTGAATTAACATGTCCCTTTGGTCACATTATGTTCTGTGTTTTCTAGGGGTACCATCATTTTTGTCCATGCCTGTTTCATGAGTTTATTTTTTTACATAATTCTGTTGAAGCATGGTTGAAAAACAATGTCTGACTTTCATTGGTTAACATTTATAGAATTTTAATTTATTATTACTTTTGTCAGATTAAAGTTATTTCTGTGACCATTGTGACTTTTTCTTTCATTGACCAAAGGGTACCAACAATTTTGTCCACGTCTGTAAATGTCTAAAAAATGTTACGCATTCGGATTCCGTGAGGGGTATGGCGAGTTCATGTGAGATTTAATTTTTTGTCACAAGTTAGTGGAATATGAGACTTTGTAAGAAAAAACTAAACAAAAAAAATAAATCAATTTCCGTCAACTTGTGCCAAAAAAAAAAAAAAAAATCTTCTATGAACTTGCCATGCCCCTCAAAAGTGATCTTTATAGCGCCACAGCGATTTTACGGTGTTTTTGCAGTGATCAGAAAAAAAAATTGGTCACTGCGGTGAGGTGGACTGAACGCAAGTGTGCGCACAAGATCAGGCTTGATCGGGCGAACACTGCGTTTTTTGTAGAGCCTATAGAACATTTCCTATTCTTGTCCGCAATTGCGGGCAAGAAAAGGCACTTTCTATATAGTTCTGGCAATGTGCGGATCCGCAAAATGCGGAAAGCACATTGCCGATGTCAGTGTTTTGCGGATCCGTGAAACACATACGGACGTCTGAATGGAGCCTTACAGGGGGGTGATCAATGACAGGGCGGTGATCAGGGAGTCTATATGGGGTGATCAGGGGTTAATAAGTGACGGGGGGGGGGGTGTAGTGTGGTGATTGGTGCTACTTACAGAGCTGCCTGTGTCCTCTGGTGGTCGATCCAAGCAAAAGGGACCACCAGAGGACCAGGTAGCAGGTATATTAGACACTGTTAACAAAACAGCATCTAATATACCTTTTTGAGGTTAAAAAAAAAAAATGTAATCGCATCTACAGCCTGCCAGCGAAAGGCGACAGATCAACTCGTTTACCTTGCGATTCTGTGAACGTGTGCTCCTGTGAGCGCGCGTTCACAGGAAATCTCGCGTCTCGCGAGATGACGCGTATATGCGTCTACGAAGAACAAACCGACCGCCCGCAGGATGCATCCCTGCGTTAGGCGGTCGGGAGGCGGTTAAGGACCAGGACATTTTTTGCAAATCTGACCCTTTGTCACTTTATGTGGTGATAACTTTAAAACCCATTGACTTATCCAGGCCATTCTGAGATTTTTTTCCCGTCAAATATTATACTTCATGACACTGGTAAAATGGAGTAAAAAAAAAATCATTTTTATTTATAAAAAAAATACCAAATTTACCAAAAATTTGGAAAAATTAGCATATTTTTAAGTTTCAGTTTCTCTACTTCTATAATACATAGTAATACCTCCAAAAATAGTTATTACTTTACATTCCCCATATGTCTACTTCATGTTTGGATCATTTGGGGAATATTTTATTTTTTGCGGATGTTACAAGGCTTAGAAGTTTAGAAGTAAATCTTGAATTTTTTTTCCGAAATTTTCAAAAACCAACTTTTTAAGGACCAGTTCAGGTCTGAAGTCACTTTGTGAAGCTTACATGATAGAAACCACACAAACGTTGTTCCACAAGAATTAATGAAAAATAGAGATACAATTTCAAAATTTCACTTTTTTGGCAGATTTTCCATTTCAATTTTATTTTTTCCAGTTACAAAGCAAGGGTTAACAGCCAAACAAAACTCATTATTTATGGCCCTGAATCTGTAGTTTACAGAAACACCCCATATGTGGTCGTAAACTGCTGTATGGGCACACGTCAGGGCGCAGAAGGAAAGGAATGCCATACGGTTTTTGGAAGGCTGATTTTGCTAGACAGTTTTTTTTTTTTTTTTTTACACCATGTCCCATTTTAAGCCCCCCTAATGCACCCCTAGAGTAGAAACTCCATAAAAGTGACCCAATCTAACAAACTACACCCCTCAAGGTATTCAAAACAGATTTTTACAAACGTCATTAACCTTTTAGGTGTTCCACAAGAGTTATTGGCAAAAAGAGATGAAATTTCTGAATTTAAATTTTTGGGCAAATTTTCCATTTTAATCCATTTTTTCCAGTAACAAAGCAAGGGTTAACAGCCAAACAAAACTCAATATTTATGGCCCTGATTCTGTAGTTTACAGAAATGTGGCCGCAAACTGCTGTACGGGCACACGGCAGGGCGCAGAAGGAAAGGAATGCCATACGGTTTTTGGAAGGCAGATTTTGCTAGACAGTTTTTTTTTTTACACCATGTCCCGTTTGAAGCCCCCCTGGAGTAGAAACTCCCAAAAAGTGACCCCATTTTAGAAACTACGAAATAGGGTGGAAGTTTTGTTGGTACTAGTTTAGGGTACATAGGAATTTGGTTGCTCTATATTACACTTTTTGTGAGGCAAGGTAACAAGAAATAGCTGTTCATTCATCTGACAGGTTAGATCATGTGGTATTTTTATAGAGCAGGTTGTCATAGACGACAATTATCTTATGTAGGGTCTCATTTTTTGCGGCATGAGATGACGGTTTGATTGGCACTATTTTGGGGTGCATATGACATTTTTATCGCTTGCTATTACACTTTTTGTGATGTAAGGTGATAAAAAATGTTTTTTTTAGCACAGTTTTTATTTTTTATGGTGTTCATCTGAGGGGTTAGCTCATGTGATATTTTTATAGAGACAGTCGATACGGACGGGGCGATACATAAATAGAAAAAAAAGTATATATATTAGGTAAGTTTTACACAATGATTTCATTTTTGAAACAAAAAAAACATGTTTAAGTGTTTCTAAGAGCCATAGTTTTTTCAGTTTTTGGGCGATTACCTTGGGTAGGGTATGTATTTTGCGGGATGAGATGACGGTTTGATTGGCACTATTTTGGGGTGCATATGACTTTTGGATCGCTTACTATTACACAGTCGATACGGACGCGGTGATACCTAATATGTATACTTTTTTTTATTTATGTACATTTTACACAAGAACCGCTTTTTAAAAACAAAAAAAAAGATGTTTTAGTGTCTCCATATTCTGAGCCATAGTTTATTTTTATTTTTGGGGTGATTGTCTCAAGTAGGGGCTCATTTTTTGCGGGGTGACGTGACGGTTAGATTGGTACTATTTTGATAGCTTGCTGTTGTACTTTTTGTGATGTAAGGTGACAAAAAAATTGTTTATTTAGCACAGTTTTTATTTTTTACAGTGTTCATCTGAGGGGTTATGTCATGAGATATATTTTTCATGAGATATATTTATAGAGCTGGTCGATACGGACGTAATGATACCTAATATGGCTATATGTCTTTTCCTTATTTATTTTTTTACTTTCTTTTTGGAAAAGGATGCTTTTTTTTTTTTTTTTTACTTGAAACTTTAAAAAAATAATTTTAAAACTTTAAATTTTCTAAACTTTTTTTTTCACTTTATTTTTTGTCCCACTATGGGACAGGGTCTGATCCTTGTTTAAATACTGCACATCTGTATTGTGCTGTATTGAACTGTTAGTGTCTTACACTGTAAGACGCTAAGGCCTCTTTCACACGGGCGTCATATTTTTGGCCGGATAAGAGGCGGGTGCGTTGCGGGAACACGCACAATTTCTCCGCGCGAGTGCAAAACATTGTAATGCGTTTTGCATACGCGTGAGAAAAATCGCGCATGTTTGGTACCCAAACCCGAACTTCTTCACAGAAGTTCGGGCTTGGGATCGGTGTTCTGTAGATTGTATTATTTTCCCATATAACATTGTTATTAAGGGAAAATAATAGCATTCTGAATACAAAATGCATAGTAAAATAGCGCTGAAGGGGTTAAAAAAAAATTTTAACTCACCTTAATCCACTTGCTCGCGCAGCCCGGCATCTCTCCTGTCTCTTTCTTTGCTGATTGCAGGACCTGTGGTGAAGTCACTCCGGTCACCACATGGTCCGTCACATGATCATGATGGATCATGTGATGACCAGAGTGACGTCACCACAGGTCCTGCAGTCAGCAAAGAAAGAGACAGGAGAGATGCCGGGCTGCGCGAGCAAGTGGATTAAGGTGAGTTATACATTTTTTTTTTATTTTTTTTTACCCCTCTAGCGCTATTTTACTATGCATTCTGTATTCAGAATGCTATTATTTTCCCTTATAACCATGTTATAAGGGAAAATAATAATGATCGGGTCTCCATCCTGACTGTGCGTGAAAAAATCGCACCGCATCTGCAATTGCTTGCGGATGCTTACGATTTTCACGCAACCCCATTCATTTGTATGGGGCCTGCGTTACGTGAAAAACTCACAAAATAGAGCATGCTGCGATTTTCACGCAACGCATAAGTGATGCGTGAAAATCACCGCTCATGTGAATAGCCACATAGAAATGAATGGGTCCGGATTTATTGCGGGTGCAATGCGTTCACCTCACGCATTGCACCCGCGCGGAATACTCGCCCGTGTAAAAGGGGCCTAACAGTTGCCTAGGAGACCCAGCCTGGGGGCTGGGCCTCTTAGGCTTCCGTACATGACAGGCCCCAAGCCTTGGAATGGCTTGGGGCTGCCATGGAAACGATCGAGTCCCCGCCACAGCACAATAGGGACCCGATACATCAGGTGAGGGAGCGCAAACCTCCCATATGCCGCGTTCAGGGGTTAATCCACCGGCATCATCGCACCGCAGCCCACCGCACCGCAGTAACTGATTCTCTGATTAGCGTATCGCTAATCAGCATTTGTACTGTTATAGTATCTGTAAGTGATCAGAACTGAACACAGTCAGATCTATATAATTAGTGTCACCTTAGTTCGCCCTCTACCCACGCCCGCCCCGCCGCAGTGACAAAATTATTATTATTTTTTTTATCACTGCACAATCACTTTACAAGCGCTGCGGCGATAAAAAAAAAAAAATCTGTTTTGATATTTTTTATCAATCGCAGCGGCCTCTGGTACTTCGCTAGCCTCCCATTTGTAAGACAGGCTTGCTTTTTTTCTTGGGTAGTCTCAGGGAATACCCCCTAAATTTAGTTGACCAAATGGCAAACAAGGGGTATTCTTCTGAAGAGGCCTACAGGCTTCTGACCCAGTCGGATGAGGAATGGGAACCCTCATCTGACGAATCCAGCAGGTCAGAATATGAACCTGTAAAAAGCTGTGGCAGTCTGACCCAAAGTTCGGACGAGGAGGTTGAGGTCCCTGATACCACCAGGCGTACCCGGCCCCGTGTTGCTGGACCACAGGTTGCGCAGGATCCGCTTCAAGGGCAGCAGAGTGGGGCTGGCGCTGTCGGATTACGTGGTGAGGCATACACCAGCAGCGCAGCTCATCCTGGACCTAGTACCAGCACTGCAGTACAACATGGTGAAGTAGCGAGCACCAGAAGGGCAGTCGAAGCTGGTACGGTGGCACGTGCATTAGTTCCCCCGTCGCAGCCACCGCACAGACAGGCCTGTAGAGCCCCTAGAGTCCCTGAGGTGCTGGCAAACCCTGATTGGCAGCCCCCAACTTCAGCCGCACCAATAGTTCCCCCTTTCACCGCCCAGTCTGGAGTTCGGGTTGAGACAGCTCAAATCGGTTTGGCACAGGGGTTTTTTGAGCTGTTCTTGACTGCGGAGCTCTTGGACTTAGTTGTGGCAGAAACAAACCGATATGCCACTGAATTTATAGCCGCCAACCCGGGAAGCTATTATGCCCAGTCTTTCCTGTGGAAACCAGTCCAAGTTTCCAAATTTAAAATTTTTCTGGGCCTTCTCCTCAACATGGGTTTAACCAAAAAGCATAAATTGCGGTCATATTGGTCCACGAACCCAATTCATCACATGCCCATGTTCTCTGCTGCCATGTCCAGGACACGATTTGAGACCATCCTGTGTTTCCTGCACTTTAGCGACAACACCACCTCCCGTCCCAGAGGCCACCCAGCTTTTGACCGCCTCCACAAAATTCGGCCCCTCATAGACCACTTCAACAACAAATTTGCAGATTTGTAAACCCCTGAGCAAAACATCTGCGTAGATGAGTCCCTTATACATTTTACCGGGCGCCTTGGCTTCAAACAATACTTCCCAAGCAAGCGTGCCTGGTATGGGGTCAAATTGTATAAGCTCTGTGAAAGGGCCACAGGCTATACCAACAAATTTCGGATCTATGAGGGTAAAGATCAGACCCTGGAGCCGGTCAGTTGCCCTGACTACCTGGAGAGCAGTGGGAAGACAGTCTGGGACTTGGTGTCACCCTTATTTGGCAAGGGGTACCATCTTCATGTGGACAATTTCTACACAAGCGTGCCCCTCTTCAGGCATTTGTTCCTAGAACAGATTGGCTGCTGTGGCACCGCGCGACCTAGTCGCCGGGGCTTCCCCCAACGGCTCGTTACCACCCGTCTTGCAAGGGGAGAGAGGATTGCCTTGTGCAATCAAGAACTGCTCGCGGTGAAATGGAGAGACAAGCGTGACGTTTACATGCTCTCCTTCATTCACGCAGACACGACAATCCAAATTGAACGAGCAACCAGTGTCATTGAAAAGCCCCTCTGTGTCCACGACTATAAATGGCTCATGGGAGGGGTGGACTTCAATGACCAGATGTTGGCTCCTTATCTACTTTCCCGCAGGACCAGATGCTGGTATAAGAAGGTGTCTGTATATTTTGGCTGTATATATAATAGTTTTGTTGTCTACAGTAAGGCTGGGAGAACAGGATCCTTCCTCAAATTTCAGGAAGAGATCATCGAGAACCTCCTGTATCCAGGAGGTTCCGTGGCCCCATCCACCAGTGTAGTGAGCCGTCTACACGAGCGACATTTCCCCAGTGTCGTTGTTGGTACCTCAAACCGACCGTCACCCGAAAAAAATGTTGTGTCTGTAGCAGGAGTGGAATAAGGCGTGACACCCGCTATTTCTGTCCTGACTGCCCTGACCACCCTGCCCTATGCTTAGGGGAGTGTTTCCGGAAGTACCACACACAGGTACACTTACCATAGGGATTGCGTTTCACAGGACAGGCACACAGGGCTATTAGGGCCCATTCACACAGAGCTGCTGCAAACCTCTCCTTTCACCTGGGACAAAGTGCATAATGTACTTCGCCACATCTTTGGGCGATTTGCGCTTTGCACATTGTACCATGGGGAAGGAGAGGTTTGTCCTATAAAAAGGTAAAAAAATAAAAATAAAAAAATCACCGGTAAGCAAAAAAGTTTACGTTCTGTTCAAAAAGTTAAAGGGGTTGTCCGGGTTCAGAGCTGAACCCGGACATACCCTTATTTTCACCCCGGCAGCCCTCCTGAGCCTGGCATCGGAGCATCTCATGCTCCGATGCGCTCCCGTGCCCTGCGCTAGATCGCGCAGGGCACAGGCTCTTGTGTTTTCAATAACACACTGCCGGGCGGTAACTTCCGCCCAGCGGTGTGTTCGGTGACGTCACCGGCTCTGAGGGGCGGGCTTTAGCTCTGCCCTAGCCGTTTTACTGGCTAGGGCAGAGCCAAATCCCGCCCATCAGTGCCGGTGACGTCACCGGGCTGCCTGTCAGCCCCATAGAGAGCCCCGGTACGTCACCGGAACTCAGAAAAATGCCTTTGCCCTGCGCGATTTAGCGCAGGGCAAAGGAGAGCATCGGAGCATGAACTGCTCCGATGCTCATGTCAGGGGGGCTGCCTGGGTGAAAATGGAGGTATGTCCAGGTTCAGCTCTGAACCTGGACACCCCTTTTAAATAAAGTTTATATGTTCCATTCAAATGTTATTATAAAGTTAATAAATTTATTGCGTTGCGGCCTGTTTTTTTCTTTTTTGTTTTGTTTTGGTTTTTTTACCTTCCAGGTAGACCAACCGATCGACTAGCTGCAGCACTGATGTGCATTCTGACAGAAGCATTGCGCTGCTGTTAGATTACACAAAAGTCGGTGTATGCGGCGCTGCAAGACGAGATTTCTCCTCTGCAGTAAAAGATACCTTTGCCGAGGCATATGAGCTGAGGAGGTGGCGGTGTTCATATGCTTTGGCAAACACTTTGTATATAAAAAAATTAATAAAAAATCCCGGCAATGATTTATTCATCCACATCGATTGATGTGAATGGAGAAATCGGGTTTGCCAGGGCATACAAGCTAAGTGGGTATGGATGTTGGGCGGCGCTCCTATGTCCTGGCAGACGCCTTTCCCCTCCTTTTTTTTTGGGCAGAGATTTTTTCATCCACATTGCTCAATGCGAATGAAGAAATCTGTGCCGTTCATTTTTTCTTTCAGCCCAGAGGCTTAACGATAAAAAAATATATCATTACCTGTATGCTCAATGTAAGGAGAATAGCAGAAACTCCTAATGCTGACCATACATGTAATGATTCCGGAGACCCTCAAATGCCAGGGCAGTACAAACACCCCACAAATGACCCCATTTTGGAAAGAAGACACCCCAAGGTATTCGCTGAGGTGCATATTGAGTCCATGAAAGATTGAAATTTTTGTCCCAATTTAGAGGAAAGGGAGACTTTTTGAGTAAAAAAAATAAAAAATCAATTTCCGCTAACTTGTGCAAAAAAAAAAAATCTTCTATGAACTAGCCATGCCCCTTATGGAATACCTTGGGGTGTCTTCTTTCCAAAATGGGGTCACATGTGGAGTATTTATACTGCCCTAGCATTTTAGGGGCCCTAAAGCGTGAGAAGAAGTCTGGGATCCAAATGTCTAAAAATGCCATCCTAAAAGGAATTTGGGCCCCTTTGCGCATCTAGGCTGCAAAAAAGTGTCACACATGTGGTATCGCCGTACTCAGGAGAAGTTGTATTTTGGGGTGTCATTTTACATATACCCATGCTGGGTGAGATAAATATCTCGGTCAAATGCCAACTTTGTATAAAAAAATTGGAAAAAGTTGTCTTTTTACCGAGATATTTCTCTCACCCAGCATGGGTATATGTAAAAAGACACCCCAAAACACATTGCCCAACTTCTCCTGAGTACGGAGATACCACATGTGTGACACTTTTTTGCAGCCTAGGTGGGTAAAGGGGCCCACATTCCAAAGAGCACCTTTAGGATTTCACAGGCCATTTTATTTTTTTTATTTTATTTTTTCAAACTACTTCTCACGCATTAGGGCCCCTAAAATGCCAGGGCAGTATAACTACCCAACAAGTGACCCCATTTTGGAAAGAAGACACCACAGGTATTTCGTGATGGGCATAGTGAGTTCATGGAAGTTTTTATTTTTTGTCACAAGTTAGTGGAATATCAGACTTTGTAAGGAAAAAATAAATAAAAAAAATCAGCATTTACAGCTAACTTGTGACAAAAAATAAAAAGTTCTATGAACTCACTATGCCCATGAGCGAAAACCTTAGGGTGTCTACTTTCCGAAATGGGGTCATTTGTGGGTTTTTTCTACTGTCTGGGAATTGTAAAACCTCAGGAAACATGACAGGTGCTCAAAAAGTCAGAGCTGCTTCAAAAAGCAGAAATTCACATTTTTGTACCATAGTTTGTAAACGCTATGACTTTTACACAAACATTTTTTTTTTATCAAAGACATGTAGAACAATACATTTAGAGAAAAAATTATATATAGATGTCGTTTAAAAAAAAAAAATTACAACTGAAAGTGAAAAATATTATTATTTTTTTAAAATTTCGATAAATTTTGATTAATAACAAAAAAAGTAAAAATGTCAGCAGCAATGAAATACCACCAAATGAAAGCTCTATTAGTGAGAAGAAAAGGAGGTAAAATTCATTTGGGTGGTAAGTTACATGACCGAGCGATAAACGGTGAAAGTAGTGTAGTGCCGAAGTGTAAAAAGTGCTCTGGTCATGAAGGGGGTTTAAGCTAGGGGAGCTGAGGTGGTTAAATTATGTTTTAACCCTTAATGGACATTTTACTTAGCATTCTGTATTTAAGAATGTTATTATTTCCAGTATAACCATGTTAGAATGGAAAATAATAAAGTAAATGGACTTTAATGGGTCCCAGGGCTCATCTCATCATCTCCTAACAACCATGCGTAAAAATTGCACCGCATCCGCACTTGCTTGCGACCTTCACGCAGCCCCATTCACTTCTATGGGGCCAGCGCTGCGTGAAAAAGGCAGAATATAGAGCATGCTGCGATTTTCACGCAACGCACAAGTGATGCGTGAAAAACATCGCTCATGTGCACAGCCCCATTGAAGTGAATGGGTCCGGATTCAGTGCGGGTGCAATGCGTTCACGTTACGCATTGGACCCGCGTGGAAAACTCACCCCGTGTGAAAGGGGCGTAAAGGTTTGGTTTAGGGACAGCATCCTACTAAACACTGATAAAACCATGAAAAAGTCCACTATTTAGATCCCACAAAACACGAATATAGGAACCCCATGAGCACAGGAGTATCACAATTAGCCGAAAATCGTTTAACCATTTGGTGACAAGGGGATTCCATCCTCCACACCAGCGATGACAAGCAGTGTCCTGTATTACCTACAAAGCTGCAGTCACGTGACTCAGAACCTTGCAGTCATTATCTGTCCAGGCCGATCTCCCCTGCACCCGGTTACGGGTTGGGCCCCTCTTGTATTTCTTACCCACACCCAAGTTGGCGATGGATGCCTCCCTCCCTGCACGTGACGATATTATACACCCAGCTGTTTCAATTTTTTATTACTGGTATCTACTTCCGCATACTGCTGTCAAAGACTACAAGAAAATGGCGGCTGAGGTGAGGAAGGAGTTAGTGACTAGAATAGAATCGCTCCTGGTAGGTATGATATCAGAGGAAGGGGCGTGGTCTCCTAGGCTAGTGGGCGGGGCCACAAAATTGACAACCTTCAGAGCAGGTTGGTGGAGAGCTGCTGGTACTGCAGGTTGGCAAGTGTATAGGAAGAATGATTTCTTTTCCGCTTGGGGCAGGTGGCTGAAGGGAGGGTAGTGATGCTTTTACATGGGACTGTATTTTGGAGGGGACTGAAGGGAGGATAGTGAAGTGATGCTTTTTACATGGGACTGAATATTGGAGGGGCTGAGAGCGGGGGAGTGATTTTTAAATGAGACTCTACGTTGGAGGGGAAGGATGATTTTTACATGGGACCGTATTTTATGGGGGCTGAAGGTGGTGGGTGATACTTTCTACATGACATGAGACTGTATGTTGGAAGGGGCTGAATGCTGTTAGTGATGGTATACACATGGGACTGTATATTGGAGACTATGGGACTGTATGGTGGGGCTGAATGCTGTTAGTGATGGTATACACATGGGACTGTATATTGGAGACTATGGGACTGTATGGTGGGGCTGAATGCTGTTAGTGATGGTATATACATGGGACTGTATATTGGAGACTATGGGACTGTATGGTGGGGCTGAATGCTGTTAGTGATGGTATATACATGGGACTGTATATTGGAGACTATGGGACTGTATGGTGGGGCTGAAGGCTGTTAGTGATGGTATATACATGGGACTGTATATTGGAGACTATGGGACTGTATGGTGGGGCTGAATGCTGTTAGTGATGGTATATACATGGGACTGTATATTGTAGACTATGGGACTGTATGGTGGGGCTGAAGGCTGTTAGTGATGGTATATACATGGGACTGTATATTGGAGACTATGGGACTGTATGGTGGGGCTGAATGCTGTTAGTGATGGTATATACATGGGACTGTATATTGGAGATTATGGGACTGTATGGTGGGGCTGAAGGCTGTTAGTGATGGTATATACATGGGACTGTATATTGGAGACTATGGGACTGTATGGTGGGGCTGAATGCTGTTAGTGATGGTATATACATGGGACTGTATATTGGAGACTATGGGACTGTATGGTGGGGCTGAAGGCTGTTAGTGATGGTATATACATGGGACTGTATATTGGAGACTATGGGACTGTATGGTGGGGCTGAATGCTGTTAGTGATGGTATATACATGGGACTGTATATTGGAGACTATGGGACTGTATGGTGGGGCTGAAGGCTGTTAGTAATGGTATATACATGGGACTGTATATTGGAGACTATGGGACTGTATGGTGGGGCTGAATGCTGTTAGTGATGGTATATACATGGGACTGTATATTGGAGACTATGGGACTGTATGGTGGGGCTGAATGCTGTTAGTGATGGTATATACATGGGACTGTATATTGGAGACTATGGGACTGTATGGTGGGGCTGAATGCTGTTAGTGATGGTATACACATGGGACTGTATATTGGAGACTATGGGACTGTATGGTGGGGCTGAAGGCTGTTAGTGATGGTATATACATGGGACTGTATATTGGAGACTATGGGACTGTATGGTGGGGCTGAAGGCTGTTAGTGATGGTATATACATGGGACTGTATATTGGAGACTATGGGACTGTATGGTGGGGCTGAAGGCTGTTAGTGATGGTATATACATGGGACTGTATATTGGAGACTATGGGACTGTATGGTGGGGCTGAATGCTGTTAGTGATGGTATATACATGGGACTGTATATTGGAGACTATGGGACTGTATGGTGGGGCTGAAGGCTGTTAGTGATGGTATATACATGGGACTGTATATTGGAGACTATGGGACTGTATGGTGGGGCTGAATGCTGTTAGTGATGGTATATACATGGGACTGTATATTGGAGACTATGGGACTGTATGGTGGGGCTGAATGCTGTTAGTGATGGTATATACATGGGACTGTATATTGGAGACTATGGGACTGTATGGTGGGGCTGAAGGCTGTTAGTGATGGTATATACATGGGACTGTATATTGGAGACTATGGGACTGTATGGTGGGGCTGAATGCTGTTAGTGATGGTATATACATGGGACTGTATATTGGAGACTATGGGACTGTATGGTCGGGCTGAAGGCTGTTAGTGATGGTATATACATGGGACTGTATATTGGAGACTATGGGACTGTATGGTGGGGCTGAAGGCAGGGGTGTTTCTTTTTTTTACATAGGATGGTATGTTGCTCGGATCTGAAGAGGTTAGTGATGAAGGTAGGGTTGAGTGATACACCGGCATCTACAATATACGGTGATACAATTTCTTAACTACCACAGTATTTTAGTGATGTAAGGCTTGCTTCTGCCATAATTCAGATGGATGTGTTTTTTTTTTGGTGTTGTTTTTATATATATATTTGTATGGCACTACTGGGGAAAATATCAGGTGGGGGATGTGAGAGCATTATAGATGGGGGCATTATACAAGAGGGGGAGAGCATTATATATATATATATATATATTTCAAGAAAAAAAAAGAGAGATCCCTCTCGGATGAGATGACAACCCAGTGACCTCGGTGATATTTCTATACATTCTGCGGTTTCCGTGGATATGTTGGATTTTTTGCCTGGGGAGTGCTTGTGGACACCCTGTTTCCAAGGGAGTTCACTGCCTGTCTGGATTGGCCAAGTCCGATTTAATGTAGGCTGGATGCTGTACACTGACCAGTTTTGCAATAGGGCGTCCTGTCAGAGAGCAAGATGGCGCCGGGTATGCTTTTTTCCATCTGAGCATGCGCTCAGGAATCAGTGTCTAGGCTATGCAAAATAACACTGGAGCGATGACCGTGCGTCGGCGAGGTGTGATGACGTCGGTCGCTCCCCTTCACCCTTCTCCCGGATAGGTGCTCTACCTGACCTGCGCAAAGGAAAGTAAACAACGCTGAAGCAAGCGGTAGGATACGATTCTCCTTGTGCTTTGGGTATGTTAGTCTGATCACCCCTTCTTGTTTGCTCTTCCCCCTGGACGATAGAATAGGTTGCAGCACACTGATCGATCGTTTTTTTTCTGATCGAGACCTTCACTGTTCACTAAAGCTGGAATATATGTATGATATGTATGATTCATGTCTCTTCTGTTTATGTTTTTACAATTGCACTGTTTTCACAGGACAATATTATGTATTCACATTGTTGCAATCTGCTATGGTTACGATTTGGTCACACCCACTGGGTGACCACATGACTCACTTGCTAATTGAATCACCTGTATTTATTGCTGTGTTGTGGAGTTGTATTCATGCTTGAAAAAGGCTCAAGAGCAGAGCCGAAACGTTGCACCTGGGTGAATAAAGGTTCACTTGTTTGTCTACCATTGGAGTGCCGCTCATTTTTCTGGATTTATATATATATATATACACACATACAGGGGGAGAGCATTATAGAATCAGAGGCATTATAATACAGGGGGAGAATATACATTATATATACGGTACTAATGCTGCAGGGGAGAATTATACTATTGGAGGAGATCATTCTATTTACTACCACTACAGGGAATGGGGGGGGGAATACCATTATACTATGGGGGCATTATAATACCCCCAACTACAGGAGACCTTATAATACTGGAGGCACTACAGGGAGACATAATACAGGCCAGGGCACTACAGGGGGTACGTTATACATACTGGCACTATAGGGGACATTATTATACAGGGTAAACTAAAGGGGGTCATTATAACCAAAGAGTCTACAATGGCTGTTTAAATATTGTGGCTTCTACAGGGGGCAATAGAAACACTGGGGACACTATGGGGTTTTTATTACTACTGGAGGCTTTAAAGGGGTGGCTTATAGAGTGGGTTTATTACTGCTTGGGGCGCTATAGGAGGGCCTTAATGTCCTAAGGGGGCACTATTAATGACAGTGTTGGGGCATGAGGAGGGGGAGGATGATGGAAAAGTGAGGAATCTAAGTCTGCCAAACTCTTTGGAGACGAGAAGCAGCTGGATAAAGTTATCATGGTGGTTTGATCTCTGAATGGAGAAGATGAGGAAAGAGGACGTCAACATTAGAGGAGATTTTAGAGGCACAATGCCTTGCAAAAGTATTTGACTTTTTTCCATATTTTGGTGCCTCACATCCTGGAATTAACATGGATTATTTGAAGATTTGCATCATTTAATTTACAGAACATGCCCACAACTTTGAAGAATTTTTTATTTATTTTTTTGTTTTACTGTGAAGCAAATAGGACAAATAACAATGTGCATAACTATTCACCCCCCTAAAGTCAATACTTTGTAGAGCCACCTTTTGCGGCAATCACAGCTCCAAGTCACTTTGGATAAGTCTCTATGAGCTTGCCACATCTTACCACTGGGATTTTTGCCCAGTCCTCCTTGCAAAACTTCAAGTTGGATGGTTTGCGCTTGTGAACAGCAATCTTTAAGTCTGACCACAGATTTTCTATTCGATTTGAGATTTGGGCTTTGACTAGGCCATTCCAACACGTTTACATGTTTCCCTTAAACCAGTGTTTCCCAACCAGTGTGCCTCCAGCTGTTGTAAAACTACAACTCCCAGCTTGCCTGCACAACCAAAGGCTGTCCGGGCATGCTGGGAGTTGTAGTTTTGCAACAGCTGGAGGCACACTGGTTGGGAAACACTGCCTTAAACCACTCAAGTGTTGCTTCAGCAGTGTGTTTGGGGGTCATTGTCCTGCTGGAAGGTGAACCTCCATCCCAGCCTCAAATCACGCACAGAGTGGTACAGGTTTTGCTCAAGAAAATCCCTGTATTTAGCACCATACATGTTTCCCTCAACTCTGACCAGTTTCCCAGTCCCGGCTGCTGAAAAACATCCCTCAGCATGATGCTGCCACCACCATGTTTCATTGTGGGGATGGTGTTCTTTGGGTGATGTGTTGGGTTTGTGCCAGACATAGTGTTTGATGGCTGAAAAGATCAATTTTAGACCAGAGCACCTTCCTCCATACATTTTGTGGGTCTCCCACATGCCTTTTTCGCAAACTCACAGTGTGCCTTTTTGTTTTTTTCTGAAGGTAATGGGAAATTTTGCAAGCCAAGGGGATCAGGAGGCATGGAAATACTCCAACCTACCAGATCTCTGCGCCCATAGATGTTCAAAAATAACATGCGTGGAAACTCTTTCTGTTAGATCACTCAAGGAAGGAATCTTAGATGATTTCCAATGTTTAGCAATCAGGATCTTTGCTGAAAGCAGAATATGACAGGTTAAAATTCTAAACTGTGAGGGGATCATGTCTATGTCTAATGATAAGAGTGCTAATGATAAAGTTGGAGACATTGTGAAACTGAGGCCTATGACGTCTTCTATTAGGTTTTTAACCGCAACCCAGAAGGGAAGGAGTCCAACGCATTCCCAAAATATGTGTAACAAGTTACCAGGAGATGATTGACATCGCCAACATGTATTCTCAACATTAGGGTAGAATTTGGCAAGTTTGACCGGGGTGAAGTACCAGCGTGTGAGAAGTTTGAGAGAACATTCTAACAGATTCGAACATTTAGTAGCTTTGTAGGTAGTTCTGATCGCATTTTGCCATTTGGCCAAAGGAAATGAGAGCTTAAGATCTCTTTCCCAATTTAGGAAATGTGCTTTTTTTGTTAAGCGTTCATCTTTTATCACAATTTTATATAGTGCACTTGTGGGAACCCGTGGGACTCCTTGTGTACAAAGGTGTATTGAGAAGGACCACTGGAAGTTCAACCTCTCTTTTAGGCCCTTTTGCTAGGAAATGAGCTACCCTAGTAAAATGGTAGTTGTAAGAGTCTGGTATATCAAATGAAGTTTGGAAGCTCGTAAACGATTTAATGGCATTTCCATCATAGAAATCATTCAGCACCCTTACCCCAGCTTTCCGCCAGCCACTCACCGAGAAGTCTGAGATGTAATATTGCAAAATCTCTATGGGGATCTGTATAGTTTTCAATGGTGTCGTAGGATTCACCTGCTGTAACATTAGTTTCCATGTTTGAATAGATGCTCTCATTGTCAGTGCTGTGGGTAGCGGAAAGTCCCTGTCTGTAGCATATAATAAAAGAAGAGAATGGAGAGAATTTCCATTGTTCAGATCAACCTCTATCTGTTTCCAGCTGGGATACTGCTCTTGGCTGAACCAAACTTTTAGCTGTTTGAAAATAAGAGTTGTAATATCCCTGTAGATTCGGGACTCCTAGGCCCCCATGAGATCTATGGCTGTAGAGTATTGAGGCCGCTATTCTGTGAGGGCCTTTATTCCATATAAAGGAAAGCATTTGAGATTTTAATTTAGCAATGACTGAAGCAGGGATGGGAATAGAAAGTGTACGAAAAACAGATATAGGATCTTTGGGAGTACCATCATTTTATATATTACTACTCGCCCTAGCCAGGACAATTCTATCTTTGAGTATCTTATCAAATCGGATTGAAGAGAGCTGTATAGCGCATCATAATTCTTTTTGATTAACCTAGAAAGAGGGAAGCAAATCTGGACACCTAGATAGGTAATAGGGTCTGCTGCCCATTGAAAAGGGAATTCCTTTTCTAACACCGCTCTCAGAGATGGAGGGACCTTGTTAGCTAAGATCTGTGATTTGGACTTGTTAACCTTATAGTACGATACATCCCCAAATTCTTTAATAATCTGTGTAGCAGCCCATAAGGATGGAATGGGGCCAATTACAGAGAGGATGACATAATCGGCAAACAATCCTATTTTATGCTGACGATTGCCTGCTGGGATACCCCGTATCTTATCTGACATCCGTATTATTTCCGCGAAGGGCTCCATTACCATTAAAAAGAGGCAAGGTTATAGGGGGCAGCCCTGGCGTGTACCGGTTGTAATTGAAAAAGGGGAGGATAAGGACCCGTTTACCAATACCTTAGCTGAGGGGGTAGTATAAAGAGCTAGAATTGCATTCTTTATATGCCCATTAAACCCGAACTTATCTAGTACTGCTGCCGTAAATCCCCAATGTATTCGGTCGAACGCCTTCTCTGCGTCCAAAGTAAGAAGCAGAGAAGGCGTTGCCATAGCCCCAGCTTTTTGCAAAAGACCCAGGGTCCTCCGGGTACCATCTGGTGCCTCTCTGCCCTTTGTAAAGCCCACTTGATCACTATGAATTAACAGGCAAGATTTTCAGAAGCCTATGGGCAAGTAGTTTGGCATATAGTTTTATGTCACAATTAAGAAGGGAAATCGGGCGGAAGTTTGCAGGAGAATCTGTTGCTTTCCCTGGTTTTGGTATAGTAACAATTGTAGCTTGCAGCATTTCAGATGGAAATTGTTCTCCGGTTAACACTGTATTAAAAAGCTTCACTAAATGGGGCTGTAAAATATCTGAAAATATCTGATAGTATTCGTTGGAAAACCCGTCTGGGCCGGGAGATTTGTTAGCTTTAAGCGACTTTATCGCAGCTTCAACTTCGGAATTAGAAATTGGGGAATTTAAATCCGCCAGTTGTTGGGAGCTTAGAGAGGTTAGTTTGACTTTTTGAAGAAAAGAGGCAATGTTCCCTGCGGATGGTTGGGATATGGAGGAGTCCTTGTTAAGGTTATATAACTTCGAGTAATATTGATTAAATGCCTCTGCTATTTTGTTTGGATGGGTGATTTTAGATATCCCATCTGGGGCTAGAACGTAGGGAATATTAATTTTCTGAGCTAATGGCTTAACTTTCCTCGCCATTAATCTACTTGGTTTATTATAGGATTTGTAGTATGATGATCTCATAGAGTTCAGTTGACGATCATAATCTATTTGGAGAGTAGAGTGAATTTCATGTCTTAGGGACATTAATTTTTTATGGAGTATTAAAGATGGATCTAATCTTATTTGTTCTTCTAGTTTAGCCTCCTCTTCTAGGAGATTAGTTAGTTTGGCCTCCCTAGCTTTTTTGAAATGAGAGCTCTGTTTAATCAGTTCCCCCCTAATGGTTGCTTTGTGAGCTTGCCAAAGAGTAAACGTGTTGATATCTCCTGTGTCGTTGAGGGAGAAATATTCTGTTATAGCTGCTTTCGTACGTGTAATATACTTGGGAAGACGGAGAAGAAAAGTGTTATTTCTCCAAATCCTTTGTGTGTTAACCGGTAGAATCTGGGAGATAGAACAGGAAATTGGCGCATGGTCTGACCAAGATGTTTTCCCTATCGAGGAACTAGAGATCTTAGATAAAAGCGATCTGTCTGAGAGAAACAGATCAATTCGGGAAAACGATCTGTGTCTAGCAGAGTAGAAGCTATATTCTTTTGAGTTCGCATTCAAACAGCGGAACGTATCAAAGAGCTGATTCTCCCTTAGCCACCGACCCAACGAGGGAGCCGATACTCTATTCGAGCTGGAGGAGTCCATGAATCTATCTGCAACCATAATGAAGTCCCCACAAATTATTAAACATCCCTTGTTTAGAAACCTAACCGGTGATTTATTGGGAGCGTATATATATTGACAAGGGTCATTGCTACTGAGCCAATCAGGCCTACAAGAATAATATATCTCCCACCCTCATCACATAGCACTGTTTCAGCCTGAAATCCCAGAGAGCTTCTTATAGCTATAGCCACCCCTGCTTTCTTCTTATTAGAGTTGGCAAGCCAAAACATAGAGAAATCCTTGTTAGAGAAGTCTGGATGTTTGTCATTCACAAAGTGCGTTTCCTGAACACAAACTATGTCAGTCTGTGAAGAGTGAACATCTTTCCATAACGAGGACCTCTTATATGGAGAATTGAGCCCTTTGGCATTAATAGATATTACCTTAACTGCCATCAAATAGGAGAATACCTTGAGGTCGTAGACATAATATAATCTTTACATCTCTAGGTTGTATAGAAGAGAGAGGCAATATCAAGTGACCATCTAGATAAAGGAAAAAGAAAAGAAAAAGAAAAAGGGAGACAAAAGGATAAAGAAAATATAACATTAGGAATAATTCAATCTGTAAAGTAAACCAAGGTTAGCAACCAGAACTTGTTATGACTGGTCTGGAGGAGGTTATGAAAAACCTTGACCAGAGAAATCGGGGGGGAAACAGTCCGGCCCTACTCCTCCATCCCTTTTGCAGATAGCGAAATGGCTAAAGGGAGCAAACGACCACTCTAGGCCTATCAATCAGGATCAGTCCCCCACCAAGGACCAATCTGGGGCAATATGATTATTAGTTTTCTTCGTAACTGGAGTCGGCGACGTCGGTCTTCCAATATTCCAGGCTTTAAGTAACGCTTCACCCTCTTCTGGGTTTTTGATAATAGCTGTTTTCCCATCTTTGTGAATCAGAAGTTTCATTGGGAACCCCCATTTGTATGGAATCTGTAGATCTCTCAGGACTCTGGTAATTGGGGAAAGTTGCTTTCTCGCTTGCAATGTCATTTGCGAAAGATCGGCGAATATTTGAATGTCCTGAAATGGAGCTGGAAGATTGCGATTTTTCTTGATGTATGCGACTAATTCTTCCTTTATGCAGTAAAAATGAAAACGCGCAATGACATCTCTGGGCACTGAAGCTGGAAGATGTTTCGGCTTAGGCAGATGGTGAACTCTGTCAATCAAAAGAAGTTGAGGATCTTTGTCTGGGAACACTAATTTAAGCAATTCTCCTAAGTGCTGCTGCAGGTTGGCTGGGGAGATCGTATCGGAGAGCCCTCTGAATTTCAGGTTATTGCGCCTGTTCCTGTCCTCTAGGTCTGCCATTTTAGCTTTTAACCCCGCTACTTCATCCTCTAGGGAGTAATGTGCGTCAATGAGGTTATTATGGGAGTTGGTTAATTCCCCCATCTTGTATTCTATATGATTCACTCTGGAACCTAGGTCGTCCACGGCAGAGGTAATAGAGGAAGCTACCTGCTGCAGCTGCGATGTGAGGGATTGGTGGACCGCCGTCATCATTGCTTTAAGTGAGCTTTCTGAAACTGTTTGATCTGTGCAAACAAAGCTTTGAAGGGGGTCTATTATCGTAGCCCCTGAGCTTCCCTCTGTAACTGAGGTAGGTGATCAGGCCTTATCTGGGGCAGGAGTAACGCCTTTCATAGAGCCGGCTATGGTGTCACTCACCGGCAATGTTGATATCATGGCGGCCCCTTGCTCAAGCCCTGGAACGTCCCTGCGTTCACCGCCTCTGGAACTGTATCAATGCGGCGTGCGCACTTGCTTGTCCTTCACCTCTGGGTCGTCACAGCTGGGTGATGGACGAGAAGCGCCTCCTCTGATTATGTGAGAAGCGGCATCTTCTCCTTCTGTACGGGCTGGTGAGACTGCATGTCGTAGTGGCGGGAAGCCGCCATCAGGCTCTTGAGCTGAGAAGAAGTCGGTAAGACGTCTGATGCCCGGGCGGGATGATTTTTTCCTGGTCATCATGTCCCTGAGATGTTAGGGAACTTAGGCAGTCGATCTGAGACTCCGCTCCTCTCTTGCCAAGTGCTGTAAGACGCTTTATCAGGGATGGTATTGTGGAGCTCCTTCACTGAGCAGCCATCTCAGACGGCAGCAGGCCACGCCCCCCTTTTATGGGCTTCCTAACAAAGGGGGTGAATACAAACGCACATGCCAGTTTTCTGTTTTCTATTTATAAACAATAATTTTATTTATATATTTTTCTCATTTCACTTCACCAACTTAGACTTTTGTGTTCTGATCCATCACCTAAAGTTCAGATTAACAAAACATTGAATTTAAGGCTGTAATGTACCAAAATGCGAAAAAGGTCAAGGGGGGTGAATACGTTTGCAAGGCACTGTATGTGATGCTATAGTCTCCTGTATGTTTTGCAGCGCTTTATGTAATGTCTATCCAAATATGTCTTTAACCCCTTAAGGACATGACCATATTTCACCTTAAGGACCAGGCCATTTTTTGCAAATCTGAAAAGAGTCACTTTATTTGGTGATAACTTAACGCTTTTACTTATCCAGGCCAATCTCAGATTGTTTTTTCGTCACATATTGTACTTCATGACACTGGTAAAATGAAGTAAAAAAAAAAAAAAATGTATAAAAGAATACCAGATTTACCAAAATTTTGGAAAAATTTGAAAATTTCCAAGTTTCAATTTCTCTACTTCTATAATACATAGTAATACCTCAAAAAATAGTTATTACTTTACATTCCCCATATGTCTACTTCATGTTTGGATCATTTTGGTAATGCCATTTTAGTTTTTGGGGACGTTACAAGGCTTAGAAGTTTAGAAGCAAATTTTGAGAATTTTCTGAAATTTTCAAAAACCCAATTTTTAGGGACCCGTTCAGGTCTAAAGTCGCTTTGTGAGGCTTGCATAATATAAATCACCCAAAAAGGACCCCATTCTAGAAACTACACCACTCAAGGTATTCAAAACTGATTTTACAAACATCATTTGCCCTTTAGTTGTTCCACAAGAGTTATTGGCAAATGCAGATTAAATTTTGCCAAATTTTCGATTTTAATCAATTTTTTCCACTAACAAAGCAAGGGTTAACAGCCAAACAAAACTCTATATTTATTGCCCTGACTCTGCGGTTTACAGAAACACCCCATATGTAGTCATAAACTACTGTACAGCCACATGGCAGGGGGTGTAGAGGGAATGGAGCGCCGTGTGGTTTTTGGAAGGCAGATTTTGTTGGACTGGTTTATTTACACCATGTCCCATTTGAAGCCCCCCTGATGCACCTCTATAGTAGAAACTCCCTAAAAGTGACCCTATTTTGGAAACTACACCCCTCAAGGTATTCAAAACTGATCTTACAGACTATATTAACCCTTTAGGTGCTCCACAAGAGTTATTGGCAAATGCAGATGAAATTTCAGAATTTTGCCAAATTTTCTGTTTTAATAATTTTTTTCCACTAACAAAGCAAGGGTTAACAGCCAAACAAAATGCTATATTTATTGCCCTGACTCTGCGGTTTACAGAAACGCCCCATATGTGGTCGTGCACTACTGTACGGGCACACGCTAGGTCATAGAGGGAAAGGTGCGCCGTATGGTTTTTGGAAGGCAGATTTTGATGGACTGACTTATTTGCACCGTGTTCCATTTGAAGCCCCCCTGATGCACCCCTAGAGTAGAAACTCCATAAAAGTGACCCCATTTTGGAAACTACAGGATAAGGTGGCGGTTTTGTTGGGACTATTTTAAGGGTACATATGATTTTTAGTTGCTCTATATTACATTTTGGTGAGGTAAGGTTACCAAAAATAGAAATTCAGAAATTTCATCTCCATTTGCCATAAACTTTTGAGGAACACCTAAAGGGTTAATATAGTTAGCAAAATCAGTTTGCATACCTTGAGGAGTGTAGTTTCTTAGATGGAGTCACTTTTATGGAGTTTTTACTCTAGGAGTGCATCAGGGGTTCTTCAAAGGGACATGGTGTAAAAAAAAAAAAAAAAGCCATCAAAATCTGCTTTCCAGAAACCATGTCGTTCCTTTCCTTTTGTGCCCTGCCGTTTGGTCATACAGCAGTTTACGACCACATATGGGGTGTTTCTGTAAACTGCAGAATCGTGGTAATAAATATTAAAGGGGTTCTGCACTTTGTTTTAACTGATGATCTATCCTCTGGATAGGTCATCAGCTTCTGAGCGGCGGGGGTCCGACACACGGGACCCCCGCCGATCAGCTGTTTGAGAAGTGAACCGAGCTTAGCTCCGCCCATGCTAGTTGATACTAGTCGTGACATCAGTGGGCCGGCAGTAAACCTTGAGAAGGCAGCGGTGCTACTGGAGCGCCGCTGCCTTCTCAAACAGCTGATCAGCGGGGGTCCCGGGTGTCGGACCCCCGCCGATCAGAAGCTGATGATTATCCAGAGTATAGATCATCAGTTAAAACAAAGTGCAGAACCCCTTTAAGTTTTGTTTGGCTGTTAACCTTTGCTTTATTACTGAAAAAAAGGATTAAAATGGAAAATGTGCCAAAAGTAGCAGTTTTGGTACCGTATATATATATATATATATATATATATATATAAAATTTTCAAAGAAGAGGCAGCACTCCAGAATTTCGGTAAAAACGACCCACTTTAATTTCCCCTGTGCAACGTTTCAACTGCTCCTTGCAGTCTTTTTCATGCTTGAAAAAGACTGCAAGGAGCAGTTGAAACGTTGCACAAGGGAAATTAAAGTGGGTAGTTTTTACCGAAATTCTGGAGTGCTGCCTCTTCTTTGAAAATTTTATAACCATACCTGACTGAGTGGCCTAAGGTCAGAGGATTCCTGCACCCGACTACATCCACAAGTGCTGCTGCGCTCTCTTTGCATTGTGTGTGTGTATGTATATATATATATATATATATATATATATATATATATATATATATAATTATTATTTTTTTGGACCATGTTAATCGAGGGGGTTAGGTCATGGGGTATTTTTATAAAGGAGATTCTTACGGACGTGGCGATACCTAATATGTCTACTTTTTTATTTATTTTAGTTTTACTTTTTTGGGGGTTTCTCAAGTCTGAGAACCATAGTTTTTTTCGATAGTCGGTGGCTAAATTGGGGAAGGGGATTATAAGTTTAGTACTCCGTGGAAGTGTGGTACTCACTGAAGCAACCAATAATGCAGAGGCACGGATGATCGGGGCATGTGTCACACTGAGTGGTGGTGTCCTTTCGTATCCCCCTCCTGTGACACACTCTGCACCTTTTTGGGGTTTTTCCCTTCTTTCCAGTATGGGGGACCACACCTGGAAAGTGTTAGCCATGGACGATCCGGGCGCCTCCAGTTCCAGAGGTACTCCCGCCTGCTCTTTCTCGGTCAGAAAAGATCAGGGCCTTGAGGACTGCCTCATAGAACTGAAGGAATTTCCCTGTGTTGCCAGCGCTCTGGGACAGTACAAAAGAGTTGTACAAGGAAACCTGCACCAAGTAGACGGCAACTTTTTTGTACCATGCCCCGGTTTTGGCGCATGGTATTATATGGCTTGAGGACTTGATTAGAGAGATCAACTCCTCCCATATACCGATTGTAGTCGACGATACAATCGGGCTTGAGGACCGTTGCCGCGGTACCTCGCATAGGGACAGGGGTGATGCCGTTACCATGAATTGTGGACAGTACAAGGACATCCCTCTTGTCCTTCTATCTGACCAACAGCGGGTTTCCACTGGTAAGGGCACGGTAGGTAGGGAGGCCGCGCTGATTTTTTTGCATGGTCCCACAAGCGGAAATGGATCTGGCGGCGAGGGACTGGAGCAAGGGGAAACTAGTATAAAAGTTATCCACGTACAGGTGGTAACCCATATCTAGCAGTGGGTGCATAAGGTCCCACACAAGTTTCCCGCTAACATCCAGAGTGGGGGGACATTCTGGGGGTTCAATATTGGAATCTTGCCCCTCGTACACGAAACTTGTAAGTGTACCCCGAGGTACTCTCACAAAGTTTGTACAGCTTCACGCCATACCTCGCCCACTTAGAGGGAACATACTGGCGTAAAAAGAGTCTCCCCTTGAAAGCAATGAGAGACTCGTCAACCGTGACCTCCCTTCCAGGTACATAGGCCTCCACAAATTTGGCTCTAAAGTGATCGATGACCAGCCTGATTTTGTACAGGCGGTCATAGGCAGGATCACCTTGGGAAGGGGGGGGGCATGCTGCATTATCTGCATAATGCAGGAATTTCAGGATGGCCTCAAACCGGGTACGTGTCATGGTCATACTGTAGAATGGGGTCTGGTAGAGAACGTCCCCACTCCAGTACTGCCTGACACTGGGTTTTTTGACTAGGCCCATGTGCAGCACGAGGCCCCAAAACGTCCTCATCTCGGCTGCACTGACCGGAGTCCAGCCACCAGCCCTAGCCAAAAGGGAGCCCGGGTGTTGAGCAACGAACTGTTGGGCATACAGGTTCGTTTGCGCCACCATCAGATTTACAAAGTGGTCACTGAAAAAAAGACTAAAGTAGTTGTATTCCGTGAAGCCCACTGTGGAAATCTGGATTCCTGGTTGGCCAACAAAATCAGGAATCGCGGGCTCAAAATTCTCAGGGGTACACCAGACAAGTTCACCGGCAGGGTGGACTGATCTGGAGGGCCAGAAAACTAGTACGAGCCCTAGAGCTGCTTGTACTAGTGTGGGCCACAGGGTCCCTGGCGTGGAGGTCCCCTTGATTCGCCTGGCGGCGTCTCATCCCTAGATGATTAGGAGGATGCGGATAACTACAGGAAAGTTGGGTCATCCTCGTCCTCACTGGGTCATCAGAGACTCGAATAACCCAGAAACGCAGCAAACCGCAGGTCTGCATTGACCTGCGGTTTGCTGCGATCGCCGACACTGGGGGGAAGGGGGGGTCACAGGACCCCCTGGGCATTGTCCCACAGTGCCTGCTTAATTGATTTTAGCATGCACCGGGTTCCGATCACCGCCTGCCCTGCGGCAGTGATCGGAACTATACATGACGTCCTTAAGTACCAGCACACCATGCCGTACAGGTACGTCATATGTCCCCAAGATGTTAAAGGGGTTTTCCGAGATTTTAATATTGCTGAACTTTCCTTAGGATATCAATATCCGACACCCCCCCCACCAATCAGCTGGTCGTAGACAAGGCTGCACTGCATGCGAGTGCTACCTTCTCTTTATTGTTTACCTGCTCGCTGTTGACATTGCATTGTATATATATTAATTATATATTCAAGTGTATAGGAAGGAGCCGTCCCATTGAAGTGAATAGGAAGGCTTGTAATTGCGCCTGCTCGATGCTGCGATGTCAACAGCGAGCAGATAAACAGTGAAGGGAAGGCTGCGCTCCCACGCCAATCTGATATTGATGACCTGAGGATAGGTCATCAATAGTCAAATCCCGGAAAACTCATGCACATGACTGTATTTTTGGTCCGCATCTGATCCGCGTTTTTTGCAGATCGAATGCTGACCCATTTATTTCTAAATCCACGCTGTCCGCATTTGGACAAGAATAGGCATTTCTAGTGCGGTGTGCACATGGACCATATTTTGCAGAAAGCAAAATGGATATGTCGTGTGCAGGAGGCCTAACAGTGGAGTGGGACTGGGAGGAGTGGTTGGATTGAGAATTGGGGGGGGGATGCCATGAAATTTTTTGCCTTAGGCACCAGAAAGGCTAGAATCTGCCCTGAGTGACATCATAGGGGAGGTCACACTTGACAAGGCTGACGGCTTCAAAAATAGGCCCCGCGTAGACATGTACTGAGGTGTTATGTGGATCAGCACACATTACATGTCCAGGCACGAGTGGTGACGCTGGTGAGTGAAAGCCCTGTTCAATGCTCACTCCCTGGCCTGGGCCTGATTACTTGGTGTGGGACAGTGGAGCCACAAGGAGACATTACTATAATGTATGGGGGCAACATAGGGACACTTTACTGTATAAGCCCCATACATTATAATGTCTCCTTGTGCCCCCATACAGTATACAGCATGTCTCCTTGTGACCCCCAAGTGTTTTTTCTTCTCAATGGGTATTTATTACGATAAATATTTACATGGGACTATACATTAGGGGGTATAGATGTTTTGCAGAATTGGACTGTATGTTGGAGGGGTAGAGCCTTGAGGGAAGGGAGTGATGTTATTTGCATTGGACTATATATTGTGGGGCCTAGACGTTTTGCAGAATGGGACTGTACAGTCGTGGCCAAAAGTTTTGAGAATATTATTTTTCAAAAAATTTGCTGCTAAACTGCTTTTAGATCTTTGTTTCAGTTGTTTCTGTGATGTAGTGAAATATAATTACACGCACTTCATACGTTTCAAAAGGCTTTTATCGACAATTACATGACATTTATGCAGAGTCAGTATTTGCAGTGTTGGCCCTTCTTTTTCAGGACCTCTGCAATTCGAGGGCATGCTCTCAATCAACTTCTGGGCCAATTCCTGACTGATAGCAACCCATTCTTTCATAATTACTTATTGGAGTTTGTCAGAATTAGTGGGTTTTTGTTTGTCCAATGCAAAATCTTGGTGAAAAATAAATGCAACACTGGATGGAAATAGATCTTGTGACATTGCAGAAGCTTATCGAAACAATGCCACAGCGAATGCGTGCCGTAATCAAAGCTAAAGGCTTTTTTTGTGGCGACTTTTTGGACAAGCAGTGTATCTGTATTCCGGAGCTAGCCTCAAAATTCAGAATTTGGGGCTGATAATCCTCAAGGGGTAGGGTCCATAAGGGTTCACTCTGGGGGGCTGCCTCCGCTGCTACCCTGGGGCGTTATCTTGAAGGTCCCTCATCACTGGATGATGATGATGAGGGGGTAGAGGAATGTAGCATCCTGTTCTCCCTCACCAAGCAGAGTCAGTATGAGAGGCAAGGATGGCATATGCCTCTTCAGCTGAGTATACCCGTTGGGACAGACGGGCTATTTTTGTTTTATTGGGGTGTAACGTGTGAAATGTGTAAAACTTTATTTATTGTCAGGGGTGTGTATTTGTGCCTGATGCCCTAAAGATGCCAGAGCATCCGGCGAAACATGTCGGGGGCAGTGTGAGGGACATTGTTTTAGGACAGAAGTGAAGCCTTAGTAGTAGTATATGCTAATACTGTATGTGATAGGTAGGGAATATACAGGTCCTTCTCAAAAAATTAGCATATTGTGATAAAGTTCATTATTTTCTGCAATGTACTGATAAACATTAGACTTTCATATATTTTAGATTCATTACACACCAACTGAAGTAGTTCAAGCCTTTTACAGTTTTAATATTGATGATTTTGGCATACAGCTCATGAAAACCCAAAATTCCTATCTCAAAAAATTAGCATATCATGAAAAGGTTCTCTAAACGAGCTATTAACCTAATCATCTGAATCAACTAATTAACTCTAAACACCTGCAAAATATTCCTGAGGCTTTTAAAAACTCCCAGCCTGGTTCATTACTCAAAACGGCAATCATGGGTAAGACTGCCGACCTGACTGCTGTCCAGAAGGCCATCATTGACACCCTCAAGCAAGAGAAAGACACAGAAAGAAATTTCTGAACGAATAGGCTGTTCCCAGAGTGCTGTATCAAGGCACCTCAGTGGGAAGTCTGTGGGAAGGAAAAAGTGTGGCAGAAAGCGCTGCACAACGAGAAGAGGTGACCGGACCCTGAGGAAGATTGTGGAGAAGGACCAATTCCAGACCTTGGGGGACCTGCGGAAGCAGTGGACTGAGTCTGGAGTAGAAACATCCAGAGCCACCGTGTACAGGCGTGTGCAGGAAATGGGCTACAGGTGCCGCATTCCCCAGGTCAAGCCACTTTTGAACCAGAAACAGCGGCAGAAGCGCCTGACCTGGGCTACAGAGAAGCAGCACTGGACTGTTGCATGTCATTCGGAAATCAAGGTGCCAGAGTCTGGAGGAAGACTAGGGAGAGGGAAATGCCAAAATGCCTGAAGTCCAGTGTCAAGTACCCACAGTCAGTGATGGTCTGGGGTGCCATGTCAGCTGCTGGTGTTGGTCCACTGTGTTTTATCAAGGGCAGGGTCAATGCAGCCGCTATCAGGAGATTTTGGAGCACTTCATGCTTCCATCTGATGAAAAGCTTTATGGAGATAAAGATTTCATTTTTCAGCACGACCTGGCACCTGCTCACAGTGCCAAAACCACTGGTAAATGGTTTACTGACCATGGTATTACTGTGCTCAATTGGCCTGCCAACTCTCCTGACCTGAACCCCATAGAGAATCTGTGGGATATTGGGAAGAGAAAGTTGAGAGACGCAAGACCCAACACTCTGGATGAGCTTAAGGCCGCTATCGAAGCATCCTGGGCCTCCATAACACCTCAGCAGTGCCACAGGCTGATTGCCTCCATGCCACGCCGCATTGAAGCAGTCATTTCTGCAAAAGGATTCCCGACCAAGTATTGAGTGCATAACTGAACATCATTATTTGAAGGTTGACTTTTTTTGTATTAAAAACACTTTTCTTTTATTGGTCGGATGAAATATGCTAATTTTTTGAGATAGGAAATTTGGGTTTTCATGAGCTGTATGCCAAAATCATCAATATTAAAACAATAAAAGGCTTGAACTACTTCAGTTGGTGTGTAATGAATCTAAAATATAAGAAAGTCTAATGTTTATCAGTACATTACAGAAAATAATGAACTTTATCACAATATGCTAATTTTTTTAGAAGGACCTGTATGTAGTGAAAGAATCTAAAGCCAGTGCATGGCTGCCAGCCTCTAACCACATTATAATAGTACCTAAGATTAGGAATGATGACAATATGCTATTTAAAAGGTGACACAACTGATACTTTTTCTTGCAAATGTATATTAAAAGTATGTGAACCCTTTGGAATGATATGGATTTCTGCACAAATTAGTCATAAAATGTGATCTGATCTTCATCTAAGTCACAACAATAGACAATCACAGTCTGCTTAAATAATAACACACAAATAATTACATGTTACCATGTTTTTATTGAACACACCATGTAAACATTCACAGTGCAGGTGGAAAAAGTATGTGAACCCTAGACTAATGACATCTCCAACGCTAATTGGAGTGAGGTGTCAGCCAACTGGAGTCCAAAAAATGAGATGAGATTGGAGGTGTTGGTTACAGCTGCCCTGCCCTATAAAAAACTTGTATTAAATCCAAGGGTTCACATACTTTTCCACCTGCACTGTGAATGGTTTACATGGTGTGTTCAATAAAAACATGGTAACACTTAATTATTTGTGTGTTATTAGTTTAAGCACACTGTGATTGTCTACTGTTGTGACTTAGATGAAGATCAGATCACATTTTATGACCAATTTGTGCAGAAATCCATAAAATTCCAAAGGGTTCACATACTTTTTCTTGCAACTGTATATATAAAAAAGAAAATAAATGAATCGCACATCCAGCTGCTATGCTTTGATCTCACCCCTGCTACTTTTGCAGAAAACAGCGCTATATAGCGCATGTGTACCGCCTCCTGTGCTACATGCTAAATGAGGCATTAGTGTACATTTTGATCAAAAGGCATAAGCCCACTCACCATGCCAAGGTTGCCGCATTCTATCCCTGGATCAGCACTCCTTCCATCCGGCCAGGTGATTTTAATTAGCAAGGTATTTTGCAGGAGGGATTAAATTACCCTACCATGCTCTCAGTTGGAGTTCCTGAGAGCTTCAGGTAAGGTGAGCTATCACAACTGTTCACATGGTGCAGTGCTGCACGGGGGCCACTGTGCTGTTTTTCTGGCGGGTTGGTGGGACCCAGTGCTAGGTATGGCACAGTCAGGCAGCAGGGGTGCTGTTTGGCTTTTGGGTCCCGCCGCTTGCCGGATTGGCGCCACAGCGTTGGTTGCCGTGCCAATTTTAGAGTAGGACCCACTCATAGAGGCAACTTTGGCGTGGTGAGTGGGCTTATGCCTTTTGATCAAAATGTACACTAATGCCTCATTTAGCATGTAGCATAGGAGGCAGTACACATGCGCTATATAGCGCTGTTTTCTGCAAAAGTAGCAGGGATGCGATCAATGCATAACAGCTGGATGTGCGATTCATTTATTTTCTTTTTTATATATGATAGTTTTATTATAATAGTTTAATGGTCAGTAAGAAGTTTCAAAACAAATAATATTAAAAGTTAAGTTTTATGGTGATTTATGAGACATATGTCAAGAGAAGGCAAATAGTAGTCTGACTAATTGTAAGAAAAATATGTTGTCTTTTCACACGTGAAGGGGCTTGTAATAAATTTGAAAGGCAGAGAAAAGGAGGAGAAAAAAAAACTGGTGCAGGATGCAGGCACGCACAAAAATCTACACTAACTAAAAAAAAAAAAAAAAATATATATATATATATATATATATATATATATATATATATATATATATATATAGTATCCAAAGAATGAGGCAGCACTCCAAATAAAATGAAAAAGGTGGATCCTTTATTCCTCTCTGTGCAACGTTTCAACCGTCTCAATGCGGTCTTTCTCAAGCATACCACACTGTGTCATACACGGGTATATATACCCACAATAGGTGAAATGAGGGGGCACACACACCAAGGAAACAATTGATGGATGAATAATTATTATTTATTACTCTAAAAACACTCCCCTAAAAAGATATATATAAAACATACATAAATGGTATTGATAACAACCTATATCTAAATCCACTGGTATAGATGATAATGTCCACTGTTCAGCTACAGTGCTCTGGATACTGCTGTGGGTGCAATAAAATAAAGTTCATCCAAATAATATCCCAGTTTGTGCGGTGCTATAGAGATGTACAGTAGCACAAAATGGTACGGAGTATCCAGAAGATGGCACCAACGGGTGTATTCAATTCAAATGCAATGGAACAATACTGCTGACTGATTGGCAATGTCCAGTATTAAGAATATATGCACAGATCCACAGATTACTCACAGTCTCCAGCCGCTTGCAGTCTCCCGGTCTCACCCCTCCTTGTTGCACGGCTGTAGCGTTGATTTTCCAGGTAGCCGGACACGGCCGTCTGTGGCGTCCCACGTGACCTAATGCTCTGGGGTTCCGGGCGGACGCTTAGATGACGTCACTGCTATGCGGCGGTAATTTCAAATCTGATGGCGGATCTCATGTGCTGGCGACTTGATATTCTGTTTCTTTATTCTTTTGCTTTCCTTGAATCCACGCTCACTCCACAATGCCAGACGCGTTTCGGGGTCTTACGCCCCTTCCTCAGTGGCCACCGAGTGAGTGGATTCTCACTCCTTATATATGGTGTATACCCTCCCACAATAGCACTTTCTTCAGCTTGTTTCAATATGTGGGATGGATTTAATTACTGCTGCTTTTCAATATTGAATTCACGTTTAAAACATGGTTAAAAAATGCATATTTACTCCCCATTCATTAATTTATTGTAAAACATATTTATAACATTGTATATAAAATATGAGAATATAATTATAAACATATATATATAAGAGATTTTTATATAAAAATATAAAAAATATAGAAATATTCTTGGTGTAGGACTGCAAGGTCAAAACTGCGTTTTTTAGAAAAAAACGCATTGAAAACACAGCAATGTAGATTGCGCTCTCCCTGCGGTTTCTGCATTCCTATGTTATATAAAGTCAGGCAAATTGGACCCGGATTCAGTCACTATAATCTAAATCCTATACATGGCTTGAACATTTACTGATTGCATTTCATGTTACTAGGGTAGTTGATAGTCGTATATGAGAGGAGTCATCCGGTGGGGAGGAGAATCACAGTGTCAATTACTGACCCTCCTGCGATCTCTCATCTCCACCGGACAACCCCCCCAGCACTCACAGGAACCCAAACACCTCCATCTCAGCATTGAGACCCTTCGGAATGATGGTGTCATACTCAAAAATTCTGCGGGACTCCTGTCGTGACATGTGGGCAATGTGGTTCCCTCCTCTCCACATTTTTTTGACTCTTTCTTTGGCAGTGAATTTTAAGCCAGTTGGGTCGCAGTTATGTTGAGTTTTAAAGTGTCTTGATAGGGAATGCGTTTCTAACCCTTTTTTAATATTCGCCACATGTTCAGCTACCCTCTTTTTAAGTGTCCTTTTGGTTCTGCCTATGTATTGTTTCCTACATCCACATTCCAATAGGTATATCACATCGGTGGAATCACAGGTTAGGCACTCCTGTATTTCCACGCTAAATGAATTTGTTGTGGACTTCACCCTTGTTGTTTTTTTGGGGAAACTAGTGATCTTACAATTTGTGCATCTACCACATTTAAAAAATCCATTAGTTGTCAGCCAGGTCTTTTTTTGTTGCTGTTGACCGTCTTTCCTACTTTTTACAGTTGGGGCTATTTTGCCTGCCAAATTGTTTGCCCTCGTGTACGTTATCGTTATTTTTGGTACATCACTCAGAAGCGGGCCAATTAGTTTATCATTTAACAAATGTGCCCAATGTTTTCGGATGCTTCTTTCCACTATTTTGTATTGTGAGCTAAATGGGAGAATAATTCTCAGCGTTTCGTCTCGCGGTTGTGGTGGGCCTATCTGGAAGAAGCCTTTTCGTTCCATCTTTTTCACTTTCTCCAAAGATTTATCTATCATCTCAAGCGAAACTGTACGGTTGATAGCAAGTTTGATGAAGAGGCTGCAGACTTGAAACAGCAATTGTTGGAGAGAGATTACCCCGCCCAGATGATAGATAAATCTTTGGAGAAAGTGAAAAAGATGGAACGAAAAGGCTTCTTCCAGATAGGCCCACCACAACCGCGAGACGAAACGCTGAGAATTATTCTCCCATTTAGCTCACAATACAAAATAGTGGAAAGAAGCATCCGAAAACATTGGGCACATTTGTTAAATGATAAACTAATTGGCCCGCTTCTGAGTGATGTACCAAAAATAACGATAACGTACACGAGGGCAAACAATTTGGCAGGCAAAATAGCCCCAACTGTAAAAAGTAGGAAAGACGGTCAACAGCAACAAAAAAAGACCTGGCTGACAACTAATGGATTTTTTAAATGTGGTAGATGCACAAATTGTAAGATCACTAGTTTCCCCAAAAAAACAACAAGGGTGAAGTCCACAACAAATTCATTTAGCGTGGAAATACAGGAGTGCCTAACCTGTGATTCCACCGATGTGATATACCTATTGGAATGTGGATGTAGGAAACAATACATAGGCAGAACCAAAAGGACACTTAAAAAGAGGGTAGCTGAACATGTGGCGAATATTAAAAAAGGGTTAGAAACGCATTCCCTATCAAGACACTTTAAAACTCAACATAACTGCGACCCAACTGGCTTAAAATTCACTGCCATAGAAAGAGTCAAAAAAATGTGGAGAGGAGGGAACCACATTGCCCACATGTCACGACAGGAGTCCCGCAGAATTTTTGAGTATGACACCATCATTCCGAAGGGTCTCAATGCTGAGATGGAGGTGTTTGGGTTCCTGTGAGTGCTGGGGGGGTTGTCCGGTGGAGATGAGAGATCGCAGGAGGGTCAGTAATTGACACTGTGATTCTCCTCCCCACCGGATGACTCCTCTCATATACGACTATCAACTACCCTAGTAACATGAAATGCAATCAGTAAATGTTCAAGCCATGTATAGGATTTAGATTATAGTGACTGAATCCGGGTCCGATTTGCCTGACTTTATATAACATAGGAATGCAGAAACCGCAGGGAGAGCGCAATCTACATTGCTGCGTTTTCAATGCGTTTTTTTCTAAAAAACGCAGTTTTGACCTTGCAGTCCTACACCAAGAATATTTCTATATTTTTTATATTTTTATATAAAAATCTCTTATATATATATGTTTATAATTATATTCTCATATTTTATATACAATGTTATAAATATGTTTTACAATAAATTAATGAATGGGGAGTAAATATGCATTTTTTAACCATGTTTTAAACGTGAATTCAATATTGAAAAGCAGCAGTAATTAAATCCATCCCACATATTGAAACAAGCTGAAGAAAGTGCTATTGTGGGAGGGTATACACCATATATAAGGAGTGAGAATCCACTCACTCGGTGGCCACTGAGGAAGGGGCGTAAGACCCCGAAACGCGTCTGGCATTGTGGAGTGAGCGTGGATTCAAGGAAAGCAAAAGAATAAAGAATAAAGAAACAGAATATCAAGTCGCCAGCACATGAGATCCGCCATCAGATTTGAAATTACCGCCGCATAGCAGTGACGTCATCTAAGCGTCCGCCCGGAACCCCAGAGCATTAGGTCACGTGGGACGCCACAGACGGCCGTGTCCGGCTACCTGGAAAATCAGCGCTATAGCCGTGCAACAAGGAGGGGTGAGACCGGGAGACTGCAAGCGGCTGGAGACTGTGAGTAATCTGTGGATCTGTGCATATATTCTTAATACTGGACATTGCCAATCAGTCAGCAGTATTGTTCCATTGCATTTGAATTGAATACACCCGTTGGTGCCATCTTCTGGATACTCCGTACCATTTTGTGCTACTGTACATCTCTATAGCACCGCACAAACTGGGATATTATTTGGATGAACTTTATTTTATTGCACCCACAGCAGTATCCAGAGCACTGTAGCTGAACAGTGGACATTATCATCTATACCAGTGGATTTAGATATAGGTTGTTATCAATACCATTTATGTATGTTTTATATATATCTTTTTAGGGGAGTGTTTTTAGAGTAATAAATAATAATTATTCATCCATCAATTGTTTCCTTGGTGTGTGTGCCCCCTCATTTCACCTATTACCTTTTGAATCTTTTGGGGTCCTGAGGGTAGGACCAGAGGGTGAGCACCTACCCATACGTAATAGGGGTGAGCCGCTGTATTCGATTTACGATATATACCCACAATGCATAGCAAACAATTAAAGTAACAATTATTCAATACAAAGTATGATAAAGTAAATAGTGCAATATACAATATATATAAAACTAACGTGGTTTGTATGACATGATTCACCTGACATGATGATATACAAAGTGCAATTCAATGTGTACAAACGTACTAATAATCGTGACAGCATAACTGTGAGTTAATTGATTACAATAAAATTCATCAACACAATATCATATCACCTGTGTGCATATAAAGAAGTGAATGAATTAGTGGAATTAAAAACAACTCACTCGGCGGCGTATGGACGGGGGCGCCAAAGTCTGCGTCCTCACAACCGAACCACGCATACCCAGAAGTCACGTCACAGAAGCGACACCCTCGGAAACCATGCCAAGTGCCGTCACCATGGAGACGTGGAAACCACATGACCAGGGCGACTGTCACCTGACCGATCACGAGGATACGCCAGGCCAAGCTCCGCCCACGAGGCCGGACGTGCGTCGCCAGGCCAACCACAAAAGCGTCGCTGCCCCAACAACAACAAGCCCAGCAACGTGCGCAGAGGCCCGCCACAACAAAGGACAGGCACGGACAAATGGGAACAAGGATCGGCAGGGAGAGAGGAGGAATAATGGGGAGGGGAGAGAAACACAGGGCACAGCAACATAGAGATAGATGAATAAATAGGAGGGGGTGTGACGCTTTGCGATCCACAGCGATACTAGGAAATCACAAATGCGCCATATTTCTCAATCACAAAGACAAAAGAGCCTTCACTAAGAATCTTCTCTTTCACTAAAGGAGTAACTCACAGATCAGAGGTACAATTAGCACCTTCTTGCCAAATAATCTTCCTGCCCCATGCCAGGTTGAGTACCCATCAATCTGGTATTCTCTTGACAGAACCTCATAAAAACTTCCTTTCTGCAGCCATAGTGTCTCCAATACCAGCAGGGGTCTCACACCTTTAGCCTGGGCAGCGAGCTTCAGAAGAAAAGGACAGATCCTTATCACACAGCTGGTTGGTACAGGAAGGAAGATGACCTGAAAGTCCTCTTCAATCCATAAGCTTCATATTTTTCCCATATTTTCCTAATATTTCATGAGTTATGGAAATGTGAAAGGAACCATCTTTTCAGAGATGGTTTTGGTTCTCCTAACCCACCTTCTAGGAAACCCGCGGACAAATCAGAAATTCCCGCTCTGAGATATAAAGGTTCTCAGGCACCCTGTATTATCTTCTAGTCGTATTTGTTATCAGATGATGCGGTAAAATTGTACTGATTATCAATATCAACTATATTTCTTGATTGGACTTACGGGATATGGAGAAATGGGCAAAGCAAAGATGCTGCCAGGTTTTCTCCCTATGGGGCAAAGGACTGCCCCTGTTCCAATTACACAAGGCTGGACCTGAACGTGTCATAACCACTCCCCGCGTCAGAGTAGGTAAAAACAGTGACACACTCAGGTCCTGGGTCCTTCACCTACCATCTGACGTCGTCTAACATCTCGACCGCCCGCAGGGACACGGGCACCCCACCATCTTGGATTATTATTTCAAAGACTTTGCCTATTACTGGACCCTACCATGGTAATTCAGAACTTACAGGCATTCTATTCCCTTCCACCTCTTACCTATTTCTATCCAAACCAATCTGTTCAACTGGCCGGTATATTTATCTGTCAGCTTTTAAAATATATATATTTTTGTGTATAGTTTTAGAATAAAAACTAGCGATTTCATCGTTCCAGTTTTGCCCTTGTTACTTGATGACCTGATCTATGCTAAGAACTCTGTCCTCAGAAGACATACTACCAAATTGTGTTATTTTTATAAATTGTTAATGTACTAGCTAGGTTGCACATAACCGTTTCGTCCCTTTAGGATTAGCTAGCCGGGGTCTCTTCGCCCCGATTCAATACGAAGAGTGGTGGCAGCAAATTAATTTGATTTCCAGCGTGAAATCAGTAATTTTATTTTTACCGATTGTACATACAATCGTGATTGCATCCTGTCTGGGCCCACCAATCAATCTTAAACGTCTTCTATGCTCACAGTGGATTCGCCTCCAGAAGTCTCTAGTGGAGACCTGTATGGCGACTGTGGCTTAGTACGACGGGATTGGCGGGTGGTCGTCACAGGGGGCCAATAAACTCCCCACAGGGTCACTATATTCATGATTTAAAGACAGGAGTGAACGTGTTTTTTTTAGAATATATCAGCACTAGGCGGAGCACCTACATAACCTGTGCCATACTCATATTCCAAGACAACAGGACGGGGGCAAAGGTTCACGCCGTTCTCACGGCTAAGACCCCAAGTCCATAGCGGGTATGGGATCAGGGACACGTCCATGCCAAAGAGCCCAAACCCTAAAACCGACCCCTAAGTCTATAGAGTAAATTGGAAAAGAGAAACCACCACTCAAAGCAAGCATTGTAATTACAGTTGACCCACGTAGTGCATAACATAAACAATATAGATGCGCCCTAAGGATCTCTCCCATCAACATGATCCCAATACAGAGACGCAGAAGAGGACGCACACCGTCCACGAGCACCGCCACTGGAGCGCCAATAATCTGGAGAAAGAAAAAGAAATGTATAAACAGTAGAACAGTAAAAACTCTACATCTATATGGAGCAAATTGGTTACATAATTGATGACACCAATAGAAATTCACATACACCAGGGAAAAACAAGGAGAGGACCAAGAGAGAACAGCAAAGAGCCCCATCCTATATTACACTCCACTTAAAATCAACATTGAGACCGTGAGGTCTCAGTGTGTTGAGACGATGGATCCATCTCAGCTCCCGCTGTTTGAGAGCCAATGTCCTGTCCCCTCCTCTTCTAGACTGAGTGATCTGGTCCACTATCATAAATTTCAAGTCCCTCTTCCTTATGATTGGCTTCAACAAAGTGTTTCGGAACAGGCAAATCTTTTCTTTTTTGTCTAATAGAGAACCGGTGATTGTTCAAACGTGCCTTCATGTAACACGTGGTCTCCCCAACATAAAGGAGACCACATGGGCTGGGTGAGATAAATATCTTGGTCAAGTGCCAACTTTGTATAAAAAAAATGGGAAAAGTTGTCTTTTGCCGAGATATTTCTCTCACCCAGCATGGGTATATGTAAAATTACACCCCAAAACACATTCCCCAACTTCTCCTGAGTACGGCGATACCACATGTGTGACACTTTTTTGCAGCCTAGGTGGGCAAATGGGCCCACATTCCAAAGAGCACCTTTTGGATGTCACCGGCCATTTTTTACAGATTTTGATTTCAAACTACTTTGCACGCATTTGGGCCCCTAAAATGCCAGGGCAGTATAACTACCCCACAAATGACCCCATTTTGGAAAGAAGACACCCCAAGGTATTTCATGATGGGCATAGTGAGTTCATGGAAGTTTTTATTTTTTTGGCACAAGTTAGTGGAATATGAGACTTTGGCCTCATGCACACGACCGTTTTGTTTTACGGTCCGCAAAAACGGGGTCCGTAGGTCCGTGATCCGTTTTTCGTCCGTGGGTCTTCCTTGATTTTTGGAGGATCCACGCACATGAAAAAAAAGTCGTTTTGGTGTCCGCCTGGCCGTGCGGAGCCAAACGGATCCGTCCTGAATTACAATGCAAGTCAAGGGGACGGATCCATTTGACGTTGACACAATATGGTGCAATTGCAAACGGATCCGTCCCCATTGACTTTCAATGTAAAGTCAGGAGTCCCTTTACTTTCACACTTGCGTTCAGAGCGGATCCGTCTCAGACGGATCCGCTCATATAATGCAGACGGTGGCTCCGTTCAGAACGGATCCGTCTGCATTATATTGTTAAAAAAAATTCTAAGTGTGAAAGTAGCCTCAGACGGATCCGTCCAGACTTTACATTGAAAGTCAATGGGGGACGGATCCGTTTGAAAATTGAGCCACAGTGTGTTATATTCAAACGGATCCGTCCCCATTGACTTACATTGTAAGTCTGGACGGATCCGCTTGCCTCCGCACGGCCAGGCGGACACCCGAACGCTGCAAGCAGCGTTCAGATGTCCGCCTGCTGAGCGGAGCGGAGGCTGAACGCTGTCAGACTGATGCATTCTGAGCGGATCCGCATCCACTCAGAATGCATTAGGGCTGGACGGATGCGGTTGGGGCCGCTTGTGAGCCCCTTCAAACGGAGCTCACAAGCGGACACCCGAACATTTTAACTTGAAGCGTCCCCATCACCATGGGAACGCCTCTATGTTAGAATATACTGTCGGATATGAGTTACATCGTGACACTCAGATCCGACAGTATATTCTAACACAGAGGCGTTCCCATGGTGATGGGGACGCTTCAGGTTAGAATATACAAAAAAACTGTGTACATGACTGCCCCCTGCTGCCTGGCAGGTGCTTCCAGGCAGCAGGGGGCAGACCCCCCCTGTTTATAACTCATTGGTGGCCAGTGCGGCCAGCCGCCACCCCCCCTCCCCTGTAGTTAACTCGTTGGTAGCCAGCCCCCCCTCCCTCCCCCGTAGTTAACTCGTTGGTAGCCAGCCCCCCCTCCCTCCCCCGTAGTTAACTCGTTGGTAGCCAGCCCCCCCTACCTCCACTGTAGTTAACTCGTTGGTGGCCAGTGGGCCCCCCCCCTCTCTCCCCTGTAGTTAACTCGTTGGTGGCCAGTGGGCCCTCTCCCCTCCCTACCCCTCATAATTAAAATCTCCCCCCCTATCATTGGTGTCAGTGGAGAGTACCTATCGGAGTCCCAGTTTAATCGCTGGGGCTCCGATCGGTAACTATGGCACTTAAATGAAAAATGTCATTTTTTTTTCAAACATTTCGTTAAATTTCGATTAATAACAAAAAAAGTAAAAATGTCAGCAGCAATGAAATACCACCAAATGAAAGCTCTATTAGTGAGAAGAAATGGAGGTAAAATAAATTTGGGTGGTAAGTTGCATGACCGAGCAATAAACGGTGAAAGTAGTGTAGTGCAGAAGTGTAAAAAGTGGGCTGGTCATTAAGGGTGTTTCAGCTAGGGGGGTTGAAGTGGTTAAAGGGTGTGTCTCACACGGCCTGAACCAGACTAGGCCTCAATTAAAGAATTGCTTGCCCAAAATGGCTGTATTTCAAATCCCTGAATCAAACCCCTGTATTTAAAGGATGTATCTCACACGGCCTGAACCAGAGTAGGCCTTAATTAAAGATTTGTTTGCCCAAAATGGCTGTATTTCAAATAGCCAGCCGCGAGGAGGACACGCTCACACTCTGCCCTAACCCCTGAATAGCTAATTGGTTACAATTTTCAGTGATCACTGGCCTTTATACATCACATTAGACCACCTTGTCAGGGCTGTCACCTGACTAGGTTGCTGAATTGATACACACGTATGCCAACAGACTGCGCGCTGCCTGTATATTAGATATGCTCTGTGCGATTCATTTTCTTATATTACTAGGCCACAGTGATTTACTGCTATAAAATTCAGAGCTTCACACTGCCCCCCAACATGTTTCACCGTTTCACGGCGGGGCAGCGTGAAGCTCTGAATTTTATAGCAGTAAATCACTGTGGCCTATATAATATACAGGCAGCACGCAGTCTGTTGGCATACGTGTGTATCAATTCAGCAACCTAGTCAGGTGACAGCCCTGACAAGGTGGTCTAATGTGATGTATAAAGGCCAGTGATCACTGAAAATTTTAACCAATTAGCTATTCAGGGGTTAGGGCAGAGTGTGAGCGTGTCCTCCTCGCGGCTGGCTTTTAATAGTTTCGTTTGTGACGTAATTGTTGTGGGCCTCACTAGGGGGCGTGATGGAGAACTTTATTCAGGTGCTGATTGGGTATCCAGTATGGTTCGGCCTACTTTCCTCATAACCGCCACCCCCTGACGTCAACTACCTCCTACCTTCCTCCTTCTAGTTGGTCCACGTCATTGGGAAGCGCCTACTTACGTCATGGCTCCGCCCACCCGACGTCATCTACCTTCTGTTTACCTGCTTTTAATTGGTCCTCATCGTCCGGTGATTCCGCGCATGTCCGGTAGGCATAGTTGCTCTCCGGTGCCTAAGTTGGTGCGCATGCTCTCCGACTTAGTTTCCAGCTTCCATACCCTGGGTCTTTCGCTTCGCTGCGGCGCATGCCCACTGACACAGGCTCCGGCTGTGAGGATATCTCCGTTCCTATCCTTCTCGCTACAAAATCTCTTCAGGTGATATTTCTTCATATCTTTCACTTCTAACCATACTTTGTTTTTATCCTTCTACCTTACCTTTACCATAATCTTCATTGATGAAAAACATTTGCTTGGGCATATTATTTCTTCATATATTTCTACTTTAACTCAGTATTGCCCAGCTCTAGTATTATTTATTCATCTTTGGGGATATCTCCACATCACCATACGTTCTCTACCTACTAGTAATTGCTCCCAAATCATACTACTGGAATTTTCCCTATTTGGCTTAATATATAGCCCCACTATCTTCTCCATTTATCCCCATGTTTATTATTATTTTGAAGAAATATCACCTGAAGAGATTTTGTAGCGAGAAGGATAGGAACGGAGATATCCTCACAGCTGGAGCCTAAGTCTGTGGGCATGCGCCGCAGCGAAGCGAAAGACCCAGGGTATGGAAGAAGCTGGAAACGAAGTCGGAGAGCATGCGCACCAACTTAGGCACCGGAGAGCAACTATGCCTACCGGACATGCGCGGAATCACCGGACGATGAGGACCAATTAAAAGCAGGTAAACAGAAGGTAGATGACGTCGGGTGGGCGGAGCCATGACGTAAGTAGGCGCTTCCCGATGACGTGGACCAACTAGAAGGAGGAAGGTAGGAGGTAGTTGACGTCAGGGGGCGGCGGTTATGAGGAAAGTAGGCCGAACCATACTGGATACCCAATCAGCACCCGAATAAAGTTCTCCATCACGCCCCCTAGTGAGGCCCACAACAATTACGTCACAAACGAAACTATTAAAAGCCAGCCGTGAGGAGGACACGCTCACACCCTGCCCTAACCCCTGAAGACGCCGTGAAACGGCGAAACATGTCGGGGGCAGCGTGAAGCTCTAAATTTTATAGCAGTAAATCACTGTGGCCTAGTAATATAAGAAAATGAATCACACAGAGCATATCTAATATACAAGCAGCGCGCAGTCTGTTGGCATAAGTGTGTATCAATTCAGCAACCTAGTCAGGTGACAGCCCTGACAAGGTGGTCTAATGTGATGTATAAAGGCCAGTGATCGCTGAAAATTTTAACCAATTAGCTATTCACACCAGTAATATTAAACAATAGGAAATAAAAGTTAAGTCTTATTTAAGTAGGTAGGTGCAGGAAAAATTGGTGGAATTTAGTCCATAAGGACATTAGTAGTAGTTTCACATGGCCTGACCCACAGTAGGCCTGAATTAAAGATTTGTGCACCAAATGGTGGTATTTCAAATATCTGAATATAACTCAAATGTATAAAGGGTGTATCTCACAATAACATATGCAGCAAAGGCTGCCAAATAAACTTTTTTTGACCAAACAGTTGTTTGTTTAATAACTGAATATGGCAGAAGTATATAACCCTGGAATTTCAAACATCAAGATGCTGCATGGCCTGAAATATTGTGTATTTTGCCCCAAAAACTGTGTTTTAGTAATGAAAGAATATAAGCCCTGTATATACAAGGTGTATCTCACACGGCCTGACCCACAGTAGGCCTCAATTAAAAATTTGTGCACCAAATGGCGGTATTTTTAAATATTTGAATATAACCCAAATGTATAAAGGGTGTATCTCACAATAACATATGCAGCAAAGGCTGCCAAATAAACTTTTTTTGCGCAAACAGGTGTTTGTTTAATAACTGAATATGGCAGCAGTATATAACCCTGGAATTTCAAACGTCAAGATGCTGCAAGGCCGAAAATATTGTGTATTTTGCCCCAAAAAGGGTATTTTATTAATGAAAGAATATAAGCCCTGTATATACAGGGTGTATCTCACACGGCCTGACCCACACTAGGCCTTAATGAATGATTTGTGCATCAAATGGCTGTATTTCAAATACCTGAATAGAACCCCTGTATTTAAAGGGTGTATCTCACACGCCCTGATCCACACTAAGACGCTATCAAAGAATTGTGCCCAAAATGACTTTATTTCAAATAACTGAATAGAAAGACAGTATGTAAAGGCGGTATCTCACAATGACATCTGCAGCAAAGGCTGACAACTGAAAGCTGTATATATTAAACTTGAATTTAACACTTGCAGATCAGGAAAATAGTGTTTTTGGGCAAAAAAGTGTGTTTTTAAAACCCCAGAAAATGATGGCTGTATTTCTAGCTTAAATTGCACACTGACTAATCCAGATGTTGTATATTGCCCAAAAATTTTTGTTGTTTTTTGTAACAGAATATGAAAGCTGTATATATTAAACTTGAATTTAACACTTGCAGATCTGGAAAATAGTGGTTTTTGGCTTAAATTGCTTAAACCGTGATGATTTTTCAGCCATCTCTCGTCTCTGCGGAGACTGACAAACAAACAGACATTAGTTTTCCACTTTTCCATCATCCTCACATCTTCTGAACACCCCATCCTGCCTCCCCAATACTGTGTTCCCCAATACTATACTGCAGAAACAGTCCCCCTGAAAATACCAGTACCACAAAGATAGTGCCCCCTTCAATAATTTTTGGCACACAGTGCTCTAAAAAAAAACAACTGCGCTGAGAAAATAGTATCCTGGACACTAATAGTATAAACATAATGCCTCCAAAAACAATTGTGCTAAGCTGATACTTTGCCAGGGTGCCCACCAAAGTAATAGTGCTCCCCTAATTCCCCCAATAGAAATAATTCTCTGCCAGGGCACACTTAGTAGAAATAATGCCCCTATAGTGCCCATACTAGTAATCATGTTCCCAATATCCCCCCAGTAGTAGTAAAGCTCACCATAATCCCCCCTAGTAGTAATAATTCTCCTTATAATGTTACTATAGAATGTACTAAAATGCCCCCTTAAAATGTGTGCCAGTGCAAAAAATTCCCCCTTATTATGTGAACTACTACAAAAATGCTTCCATTCTGTGTGCCAGTTAGGGCTGCAGTAAACGAATATTTTTGTAATCGAGTATTCTATCGATTATATTTCTCGATTCATCGAGTAATCGAATAAGAAAAAGCTACTTAAAGTAACGTACGTAATTAGGTATGTATAAAGTTATTGGTTTGAAGGGGTTAATAACTTTATACATGCCTAATGCGAAGGTGCTTCCATTAACCCCTCCAAACCAATAACTTTATACATGTCCATTGGGTTTGGAGGGGTTAATGGAAGCACCTTGGCATTAGGCATGTATAAAGTTATTGGTCTGAAGAGGTTAATGAAAGCACCTTGGAGGTGCCTTCATTAACCCCTCTCTAAACCAATAACTTTATACATGCCAAGGTGGTGCTTGCAGCCTCCATTAACCACTCTCTCTCCATCTGCCTCCCCCCAGCCTCTGATCTGCTTGCCCCCGCCCTCTGATCTGCTTGCCCCCAGCCTCTGATCTGCTTGCCCCCGCCTCTGATCTGGCTCCCCCCCCCAGCCTCTGATCTGCCCCCCCCCCAGCCTCTGATCTGCCTCCCCCCCAGCCTCTGATCTGCCTCCCCCCCCAGCCTCTGATCTGCCTCCCCCCCAGCCTCTGATCTGCCTCCCCCCCAGCCTCTGATCTGCCTCCCCCCCCAGCCTCTGATCTGCCTCCCTCCCCAGCCTCTGATCTGCCTCCCCCCAGCCTCTGATCTGCCTCCCCCCCCAGCCTCTGATCTGCCTCCCCCCCAGCCTCTGATCTGCCTCCCCCCTCCCCCCAGCCTCTGATCTCCCTCCCCCCACCGCTGATATGCCCCCTCTGGTAACGCAACCCCCCCTCCCTCCCTCCCCAGTATTAATCATTGGTGGCAGTGGCCACAGGGTCCCCCTCCTCCCCCCCATCATTGGTGGCAGTGTCAGTTCCGATCGGAGCCCCAGCAGTGTAATGCTGGGGCTCCGATCGGTTACCATGGCAGCCAGGAGTCACGCTGCTGAAGTCCTGGCTGCCATGGTATGTTAGTGAGCAGAGAGCAGCGCATTATACTCACGTGCGCTGTGGCCGCCGGTCGCTCCTTCTTCTGTCTGTGCGGCGGATTGCTAATGCTTACAGCATTAGCAATGCGCCGCACAGACCTATGAGAAGGAGCGACCGCCGGCCACAGCGCACGTGAGTATAATGTGCTGCTCTCTGCTCACTAACATACCATGGCAGCCAGGACTTAAGCAGCGTCCTGGCTGCTATGGTAACCGATCGGAGCTGACACTGCCACCAATGATGGGGGGAGGAGGGGGACCCTGTGGGATATGGCCGGCACATTCATTGGTGGTGCAGTGGCCACAGTCCCTCCCCTCCCCTCCTCCTCCTACTCAGTCCCTCCCCTCCTCCTCCTACTTGGTCTTCAGCGGCAGCCGCGCACAGTGGGGAGGGAGAGACTCCCTCCTCCTCCTCCCTCAGCTGTGCCGGCCGCTCAGTCCTGCCTCTCTGGCCTCCGGAGGACACGGAAGCGGTGAGTGAGACGCTTAATTTCACTCCCGCTCCGTGATCACGTGATCTGAACGATTCCTCGATGCAGGGAAACTGCATCGATGAATTTTTTGACTCGATTTAATCGAGTTATTCGAATAATCGTTTCAGCCCTAGTGCCAGTGCAAAAAATACCCACTCTTAGTGCCTGCAGCTTAGCGCCTGAGCTAATAGTCCACCCATAATGTAAGCCATTATAAAATACCCCTATATAGTGCCCCTAGTAAATGCCCCCCCTTCCTTAAAGTGCCCCATAATGTGTCAGTATAGAATGCTCCTATATAGTGTCCCCAGGAGATGACCTCATCTCATATTTTCCCCTTTCCCATAGTACCCCCCATTACATGTCCCAGCATAAAATGCCCCTATAGAGTGCCCCTAGTAGATGCCCAAAATGTCCCCCATAATGTGGCAGTATAAAATACCCCTTCTTAGAGCCCCCTAGTACCCCAGTAGATGCACCCATAGTGCTCCTGTCCCTCTTCCTCATAGTGCCCCCCATAATGTGCCAGTATAAAATGTACCTTCTTAGTGCCTCCATAGTGCTCCTCTCCCCCTTCCCCATAGTGCCCCCCCATAATGTGCCAGAATCAAATTCCCCAGCTTATTCCCCCAGTAGATACCCCCATAGTGCTCCTCTCCCCCTAGTGCCCCACATAATAGTAACATAGTAACATACTTTATGGTTCAATTTGTATTTATTGAAAATTAAAAACATTAAATAAATACAGTGAGTCGTAAGAGATTTACATTTCTCATGTACATTAGTAGAATCAGCACACTGAAAGACCAATCAACATCGATCTAATAAAGGGGATAAAGACATACAGGGAGGACAAGACAGAAGGATAACGGGATGAGGAGGGGAGGGAAAGTGCAAGAAGGAAGGACTGGTAGTCCAGTGAAGAATCCAAGACAATAACTCTAATAGAGGTATATTACGTAAGAGTACCCTTTCCCTGATATTCTGCGCCCAACTCTTCCATGTGCGCCAGTGGGGAAGGGGAGATGGAAGAGCCATAGAGATGGTCGTGAAGCTTGAATATGTCCCGCCACAGTGGGGCAACCCCTGGACAATCCCACCAGATGTGCAACATGGAACCTCTTGCGTTTAGGCAACGCCAACAGGTGTCTGGAACGGAGGGGTAAAACTGGTGTAGCTTAACCGGGGTCCTATACCAGCTAGATCAGATCTTGTAATTGAGCTTCTGTATCTTACAGGATATAGAGGACTTGTGGGTAAACAACAAGGACCTCTTGCACTGGGCAGATGTGAGGGTACATCCCAACTCGCTCTCCCAGGATTGTATAAGTTTCCGAACCAGGAGATATTTAAATCTGACCACGACCGAAGGTTATTTTCGATGGTATGAACTAGTGGTAGATAATTGAGCTTGAACAAGTGGGAAGGATCCGCAGAAATGTGTATTCCCAAGTAGTGTTTAAGCGTGAGTGGGGACCATTTAAACGAGAAGGAATTCTTGAGGGTGGCGACTTCCCTGGGGGGGAGAGTGACATTTAGAATTTTTGATTTTTGGATATTTACTTTGAAGTTGGATAATGATCCAAAGATCTCAAATTCTTTTAGCACTGAGGGCAGGCCGATTCTAGGAGAGGTTAAGTAAATTAGTAGGTCATCGGCGAACAGTGAAAGTTTATGTTCTACATCACCAAAACGGAGGCCTTTGATCGATTCATGGGCTCGCAGAGCGTTAGCTAGAGATTCCATGAGAAGTAGGTAGAGGGACGGGGACAGGGGACAGCCCTGGCACGTTCCGTTTGAAATAGGAAAGGGGTCTGAAAGTGTACCATTGACACGAACTCTGGCAGTGGGGCCTGCATACAGGGCCATGATTAAATGAATCATTTTAGTTCCTAGGCCAATATGGGCTAAGGTCCTCTTTAGGAAATGCCAGTTAACCCTGTCAAAGGCCTTTTCTGCGTCAACCGATAGCAGGTATAAAGGGTTCTTGTTTTTTGTATAGAGATGGCTCACTTCTTGAACAATGGATAGGATGGGTGCACCTACAAAGAAGATTACACCCAATCTTCAGAAAATATGATAATATAAAAAGGATAGTAGGGCACACCTACAATTGGATACACATAGGAGATTTAATATACATTTATTCATACATTTGTGTATAATAACACATAAAAATCAATTAAACAAATATTAGCATGCTGTAACCTCACAGATAAAATAAATGAATAAAATCGCTAAAATACACACAACCACAAACTGAATAGAATAGTCCTAAAAGAAAGGATCCTTCAACTGTGTATTTGTCCGTAATATAATGCTCATATAGTAAGTCTGATTTCTCAGAACATGCAGAGCAGAGTTCCCAGAATACTTTCAATGTAGTCAAATAAAGGTAAGTAGTTTTGTCACTTGTGTTTGATTAACTTTTTATGCATGCATTGATTCAGCATTAGTTTGTCTACTCACGATTATGCCGGCTGTGTTGCGGTTTAGCGTGGCGTCCCACGTGTGTTCCGCTTGCAGTCAGCGGTATAGCTTCCTGAGTGTGGATCCAGGGATCTTCGGTAGTCAATTGCAGGAGTGCCGTAGTTGAAAGTTTGTAGGTAGAAATTGCTGCCAGGTGCTCGAGTCAAGCTGCAGGTTGATTTTTACTCCGGCAATCAGTTTTTGATTTCTCCTGCTAATTATTTTTGATACCGATCCCTCTCCTTATTGTTGGTTTGAAGCACTTCAATATTCCGGCTGTATGTTCAGTCTCATGGGATCCTCTTTCACCAAACGCGTTTCGGAGTTGGCTACGACTCCTTCCTCAGTGGCTAGTGTTCCCATATGACTGGTCGTCTTTTATATCCAATTGTCCAGGTGTCGATTGATTCGGGTATATTCAAATCATGGAGTGGAGTTTTCTGGATACTCGTATTACCATTGTAGCAACCATATTTATATCTATAGTTGTGATGTAAAACTTGAAAAGTTGAGTGCGGTTCATAGACTATGCATAGTAAACACATTCATCATTATTTACCAACATTGTAGCAGAGTTGCGTTATTCCTGCTTTTTTTTTGAAGAAACAAACACACATTCGTGGTATTCTCCATGCGGCTTTCTTTATATAACATCATATTAAATGGATATATGTTTGTCTACCCCCCGTATTCAATCATATTGTATCATATTTTAACCAATTTGGAGTGAATAGACCATACCGGGAGTGTCGATTAGTGTCAACATCTTGTTCCAAATAATTTTAACCCTTGCAGATAAACTTGCCTTATACTGCATTTGCCCATAGAGATAATTTTTCTGTGTTTTTTTGCCAGTATTATTATTCTCTACATGTTTTATTCAACAATCGTAAGTACTAACAGGCAGAGGGTAACATTAAATATATGGAACATATGTTTTAATGCGTCCATTCTTACTAAACTGTTTGGTAATCTCATCATTGTTTTCTGTTGCTTTTACTATTTCAGGCGGATTTAACCCTTGCAGTGGTATTGCATTTTTCTATATCAAGACAAGGTAATTTTCCTTACAATTTCCTGTCAATATTAGGGTTATTGTGTGTCTTAAAAATGAGTACATAAAAAATTACAACAGATAAAATTGGTAAAATTATAAAATTATAAATACTTCAGCTTGTAGGAGTAAATCACCTAAATAAATAAATCGCCTTCTTTGGTTATGTAAAGTAGAATAAATAGGGAAGTGAGGTCACCCACCGAGGAGAGGCCCGCACAGGTACTAACCTGCGGGTCCCCCCTCAGGTGAGGGGCTCCACCACCCTAAATAAAGCCATACAGCTCCAACTCAGCATTCAATTCTGCTGGTAGGAGAGTGCTGAATTCGAAAATATGCCTAGATTCAGTTCTTGACATTTTTTTGATGTGGTTCCTACCCCTCCAGTCAAAATAAACCTTTTCCAAAGCGGCAAAAATTAACCCCTTTGGATCCTGATTATGTATGGATTTAAAGTGGTTAGATAGTGTATGTCTCTCGTAACCCTTTTTGATGTTGGAGATATGTTCTGCTATACGTACTTTCAATAGTCTCTTGGTCCTGCCCACATATTGCCTTTTACAGGGGCATTGAATTATATATATTACACTGTTAGAATTACATGTAAGGAAATCTTTTATGGTATGTTGGTGAGCGTTTGTAGTAGATTTAAAAAATAGTGTTTTTGGGGGAAATGAAGTGATTTTGCAACCCATGCATTTCCCACATCTAAAGAAACCCGTAGTGTTGGTCCACTTTTGTATTGATTGTGCTGTGGTTTTCTTATTTTTAGGAATTGATGGTGCTACTAATAAGCCCAAATTTGGAGCTTTAGTGAACGTGAGTTGGGGATAGTGTGGTATTAGGTGACCTATTGTTTTATCTTTACCAATATAGTGCCAGTGCTTACTAATAATGTGTCTCAATTTTTTGTGTTGTGTGTTAAATGGTAAGATTATCCTCATATTGTCGCCATTATTTTGTTTGTCTATTTTTGTTTTAGTATTGAAAAAGGTTTTCCGGTCTAACTGGCATACTGTATCAAGGGCTGTATCAAAAATCTCTATAGGGTACTGTTTCTTGAGGAATTGGTCCTTCGTTGTCCTAGCTTCCTCCTCAAAAGTGTCTGTCTTTGAGCAATTCCTCTTTATTCGTTTGAACTGTCCTGTGGGTATATTCAGTAACCACTGTGGTAAATGACAACTATTATATAGAATGTAGCTGTTTTTTTGCGGTCGGTTTATGATATGTGTTACAAATTAATTTGTCGTTCTCTACCTTAATTTCTAGGTCCAGGAATTCTACCATCGTTTGACTTATCTTTGCTGTAAAACGTAAGTTAAATTTATTTTGATTAATTTTTTCCAAAAACTTATCTAGGGACTCCTGGGTTTTCTTCCATATAAATAGAATGTCGTCTATGTATCTTTTCCAGAGCACCAGGTCTGCCCCCAGCTTGGGGTCAATGACCTCCTGTTCCCAATTCGCCATAAAAAGATTGGCGTAGCTGGGGGCAAACCTGGTGCCCATCGCCGTACCGCATATCTGTAAGTATATATCAGAATTATACCAAAAGTAATTGTGGTTCAAAATATACTGTGTTGCTGTCTGTAAATATTCTATCTGTTCCTCAGGTAGTTGATTTGCTCTTTTTAATTGTTGCCCCATGGCTTCTATCCCCTGTGTGTGGTCTATTATAGTGTATAGAGACTGTACGTCCAATGTTCCTATAATCCACTTATGATCATATTCAAGATTTTCTACCATTTGTATTATGGTTTTGACAGTAGGTTGCAACAACTTGTCTATATAGTGGGACAGATTTGCGGTCAATGACCCTATTCCCGATATTATCGGTCGTCCCGGTGGATTAATAGGGTCCTTATGCAGTTTTGGGAGACGATAGAACACCGGTAGCTTACATTGGCTCTCGGTGATGTACTTAAATCCTTGTTTGGATAGAATGCCTTCTTCACATAGAGTAACCAACTCTCTGTGATACTCCACTGTGGGGTCAGTACGTAATTTTTTGTACGTAGTTGTATCTGTTAATTGTCTTAGGCATTCCTTATTGTAGTTCTTTGTATCCCATACCACTATGGCCCCTCCTTTATCCGCCGGACGTATTGTTATATCCTGATCTTTTTGTAATTGTTTGATTGCTTGTACTTCTACTCTAGACAAGTTGTTGTCTCTATTGTTATTTGCTTTTATTTTCCTAATGTCATACTCGACTGCTTGTCTGAAGGTACTAAGTTCTTCACTGATTTCCTGTCTTGGATATTTGGTTGATTTTATTTTGACATCAGTATGAATATATTTCCTTCCGCCTAATGGGTTAACTTCATTCATTACCGGATTTTTTAAGAAATATTTCTTTAGGCAGAGTTTCCTAATAAATTTCTCTATACCTATCAGAGTGTCAAATTTATTTAGTTTATTGGATGGTGCAAACTTAAGTCCTTTATTTAATAGCTTTATTTGTGGTACAGTCAGGGTAGTAGTGCTCAGATTGACAGTCGCATCAGATTCTTCTAATTGTAATGTGTGTTGTGTTTTCTTTTGTTTACGTCCTCTACGTGGTTTCCTCTTTCGTGTCTTTGTGGTTTGTATTGGTGTCTTTGTCCGTTTTGGGGTTCTCGGTATCGTGCTATATCCCGTGATTGTGGTGTGTTGTTGACGTGTCCTGTGATATTGATAATGCCGACTGTTGTCTCTGTGTCTTAAGTTGTATCGGTGTGTTGGTGATTCTCTCTGTATTGCATGTGGTGATTTTCTCGGTGTTCTTTGCCGTGACCTCACTTTGTGGTGAGGGGGGGTCTGATCTAATATCAGAATATTTAGAATCTATTGGCGGTCGGTATAATAAAATCACTCTGTTTCCTGCTGTGTGTCGGTTCTATTTCCACAGTCTCTAATGGTTGTAAGCTGTTAGTCGTCCTTTGTTCTTTAGGTTCTTTTTTAGTGTTTTGAATTTTTTTGACTTTTTTCGTAATTATATCATACTCTAGTTTGTCAATATTTTTACATATTCCTTCCTGCCATATTTTGTATTCATCATTTTTTGGTAGATTAACAATCACCACTTTCATTTCTTCTATTTGGATTGTTACTTGATCCAGAATTTGGGATCTTCTCCTTACGATCATCTCCATTAAATTTATGGATTGTGCTTGCAAAAAGCTTTCCCATTCTTTCTCAAAGTCTTCATTGTATAAATCATACGCTGGGGTTTTAGATAATAACAGCCCTGTCGGTATTTTACCTTGTACAATATATTGTTTCAGGGCTCTAATCTCCCAGCGTTGTTTTAATTGCTTGTGTAACAAGCTTTCTAAGTCTTTGAATATATCCGCCATTGACTTTTCATATGGCGGATTTGAGTAACCTTCCCCATTATCATCAAATGTAAAGGCTTCAACTTTAAGGCGTTTATTCTCCATGTGGCTCCAAATGTCCATCATTGTGCAAGAAGGAGCTCACTCTCAGTGGGTGAAAAAATTATATTCAGATTTTTGTATAGAGATGGCTCACTTCTTGAACAATGGATAGGATGGGTGCTGGGTGCACCTACAAAGAAGATTACACCCAGTCTTCAGAAAATATGATAATATAAAAAGGATAGTAGGGCACACCTACAATTGGATACACATAGGAGATTTAATATACATTTATTCATACATTTGTGTATAATAACACATATCACCAACACACCGATACAACTTAAGACACAGAGACAAGAGTCGGGATTATCAATATCACAGGACATGTCAACAACACAACACACCACAATCACGGGATATAGCACGATACCGAGAATCCCAAAACGGACAAAGACACCAATACAAACCACAAAGACACGAAAGAGGAAACCACGTAGAGGACGTAAACAAAAGAAAACACAACACACATTACAATTAGAAGAATCTGATGCGATTGTCAATCTGAGCACTACTACCCTGACTGTACCACAAATAAAGCTATTAAATAAAGGACTTAAGTTTGCACCATCCAATAAACTAAATAAATTTGACACTCTGATAGGTATAGAGAAATTTATTAGGAAACTCTGCCTAAAGAAATATTTCTTAAAAAATCCGGTAATGAATAAAGTTAACCCATTAGGCGGAAGGAAATATATTCATACCGATGTCAAAATAAAATCAACCAAATATCCAAGACAGGAAATCAGTGAAGAACTTAGTACCTTCAGACAAGCAGTCGAGTATGACATTTTGAAAATAAAAGTAAATAACAATAGAGACAACAACTTGTCTAGAGTAGAAGTACAAGCAATCAAACAATTACAAAAAGATCAGGATATAACAATACGTCCGGCGGATAAAGGAGGGGCCATAGTGGTATGGGATACAAAGAACTACAATAAGGAATGCCTAAGACAATTAACAGATACAACTACGTACAAAAAATTACGTACTGACCCCACAGTGGAGTATCGTATCACAGAGAGTTGGTTACTCTATGTGAAGAAGGACAAAAAATAGGCATTCTATCCAAACAAGAATTTAAGTACATCACCGAGAGCCAATGTAGGCTACCGGTGTTCTATTGTCTCCCAAAACTGCATAAGGACCCTATTAATCCACCGGGACGACCGATAATATCGGGAATAGGGTCATTGACCGCAAATCTGTCCCACTATATAGACAAGTTGTTGCAACCTACTGTCAAAACCACAAGATCTCATATAAAAGATACAACGGCGATAATACAAATAGTATAAAATCTTGAATATGATCATAAGTGGATTATAGGAACATTGGACGTACAGTCTCTATACACTATAATAGACCACACACAGGGGATAGAAGCCATGGGGCAACAATTAAAAAGAGCAAATCAACTACCTGAGGAACAGATAGAATATTTACAGACAGCAACACAGTATATTTTGAACCACAATTACTTTTGGTATAATTCTGATATATACTTACAGATATGCGGTACGGCGATGGGCACCAGGTTTGCCCCCAGCTACGCCAATCTTTTTATGGCGAATTGGGAACAGGAGGTCATTGACCCCAAGCTGGGGGCAGACCTGGTGCTCTGGAAAAGATACATAGATGACATTCTATTTATATGGAAGAAAACCCAGGAGTCCCTAGATAAGTTTTTGGAAAAAATTAATCAAAATTAATTTAACTTACGTTTTACAGCAAAGATAAGTCAAACGATGGTAGAATTCCTGGACCTAGAAATTAAGGTAGAGAACGACAAATTAATTTGTAACACATATCATAAACCGACCGCAAAAAAACAGCTACATTCTATATAATAGTTGTCATTTACCACAGTGGTTACTGAATATACCCACAGGACAGTTCAAACGAATAAAGAGGAATTGCTCAAAGACAGACACTTTTGAGGAGGAAGCTAGGATAATGAAGGACCAATTACTCAAGAAACAGTACCCTATAGAGATTTTAGATACAGCCCTTGATACAGTATGCCAGTTAGACCGGAAAACCTTTTTCAATACTAAAACAAAAATAGACAAACAAAATAATGGCGACAATATGAGGATAATCTTACCATTTAACACACAACACAAAAAATTGAGACACATTATTAGTAAGCACTGGCACTATATTGGTAAAGATAAAACAATAGGTCACCTAATACCGCACTATCCCCAACTCCAAATTTGGGCTTATTAGTAGCACCATCAATTCCTAAAAATAAGAAAACCACAGCACAATCAATACAAAAGTGGACCAACACTACGGGTTTCTTTAGATGTGGGAAATGCATGGGTTGCAAAATCACTTCATTTCCCCCAAAAACACTATTTTTTAAATCTACTACAAACGCTCACCAACATACCATAAAAGATTTCCTCACATGTAATTCTAACAGCGTAATATATATAATTCAATGCCCCTGTAAAAGGCAATATGTGGGCAGGACCAAGAGACTATTGAAAGTACGTATAGCAGAACATATCTCCAACATCAAAAAGGGTTACGAGAGACATACACTATCTAACCACTTTAAATCCATACATAATCAGGATCCAAAGGGGTTAATTTTTGCCGCTTTGGAAAAGGTTTATTTTGACTGGAGGGGTAGGAACCACATCAAAAAAACGTCAAGAACTGAATCTAGGCATATTTTCGAATTCAGCACTCTCCTACCAGCAGGATTGAATGCTGAGTTGGAGCTGTATGGCTTTATTTAGGGTGGTGGGGACCCGCAGGTTAGTACCTGTGCGGGCCTCTCCTCGGTGGGTGACCTCACTTCCCTATTTATTCTACTTTACATAACCAAAGAAGGCGATTTATTTATTTAGGTGATTTACTCCTACAAGCTGAAGTATTTATAATTTTATAATTTTACCAATTTTATCTGTAGTAATTTTTTATGTACTCATTTTTAAGACACACAATAACCCTAATATTGACAGGAAATTGTAAGGAAAATTACCTTGTCTTGATATAGAAAAATGCAATACCACTGCAAGGGTTAAATCCGCCTGAAATAGTAAAAGCAACAGAAAACAATGATGAGATTACCAAACAGTTTAGTAAGAATGGACGCATTAAAACATATGTTCCATATATTTAATGTTACCCTCTGCCTGTTAGTACTTACGATTGTTGAATAAAACATGTAGAGAATAATAATACTGGCAAAAAAACACAGAAAAATTATCTCTATGGGCAAATGCAGTATAAGGCAAGTTTATCTGCAAGGGTTAAAATTATTTGGAACAAGATGTTGACACTAATCGACACTCCCTGTATGGTCTATTCACTCCAAATTGGATAAAATATGATACAATATGATTGAATACGGGGGGTAGACAAACATATATCCATTTAATATGATGTTATATAAAGAAAGCCGCATGGAGAATACCACGAATGTGTAATGACCGGTGTCACGCACAGGAAGGAAAACAGGGAAAGCCCTGCCCAAGGGAGAGGGAAAGGTGGTGACCCCTAACTCACCTTGCGGCTGGCACGTGCCTAAACCCTGGCTTTCCCTGAAATGAGCCCTAGATAGTGAACGGGCCGGTGGGATCGCTAGTCCGCACCACTGCACTAAGAGGGATACACCAGGGAGAGGACAGACAAATACAGACAAACACAAACACCCAGGTGGACGACCACAGCAGTCCACAAAGGTCCAACAGGGATCCGGAGGGTAGCGTTCTGAATCAACAGTCAGAGAACGCAGCAACACAGCTCCAGTGGGTCAGGATAGATGTCCAGGCAGGAAGCTCTATCTCTGGCAACCAGAGAAGTGTGAGAGGGGAATATAAGGAGGTTTGGGAGTGCTGGATAAGGAACAGCTGAGGAGAAGGAGCTACGGATCCCTGAGTGAGCCAAAAGGGTTTGCAAAGCAAACTCAGAAAGCTACCATAAGGAAAACAGCCCTATCTTAAATAGAGCGTGCAGCCAACCGCTGCGACTTCCTGACCCCGGGTATAACGGAGTCAGGCGTGGTTCTCGATACCCTCGTGACAGTACCCCCCTCTCTACGAGGGGCCTCCGGACACTCAGGACCAGGTCTCTCAGGATGAGAGGCATGAAAAACCCGAACTAACCTGTCGGTGTTTACCTCAGACGCAGGAACCCACATTCTTTCCTCGGGACCGTAACCTCCCCAATGCACCAGATATTGAAGAGAGCGGCGGACCCGACGAAAATTAACAATTTTGGATATCTGAAATTCTAGATTACCATCCACGACAACAGGAGGGGGTGGCAGCGGTGATGGTTCTAGAGGTGGAACATATTTTTTGAGTAACGACTTATGAAAAACATTATGAATTTTAAAAGTCTGAGGTAACTCCAGGCGAAAAGCCACGGGGTTGATGATGGCTACAATTTTGTAAGGGCCAATAAACCTAGGACCCAGTTTCCAGGGAACCTTCAATTTAATATTCCTAGTAGACAACCACACATAGTCATTCACTCCTAGGTCTGGACCTGGCGACCGTCTCTTATCAGCCTTGCATTTGTATTTACCTCCCATATTTTTCACGTTAGCTTGCACCTTCTGCCATACCGATGAAAGAGATGACGAAAAACGTTCCTCTTCGGGAACCCCAGAAGACCCCCCCCTCTTTGAAAGTACAGAATTGGGGATGAAAACCATATGCACCAAGAAATGGTGACTTGCCAGTGGATTCCTGACGACGATTATTTATGGCAAACTCAGCTAACGGTAAATATGATGACCACAACTCTTGGTTTTCAGACACAAAACATCTTAGATATGTCTCAAGGTTTTGGTTGGTACGCTCAGTCTGTCCATTCGACTGAGGATGGAAAGCTGAGGAAAAGGACAAGTGTACCCCCAAACGGGAACAAAAAGCTTTCCAAAATTTAGAAATAAACTGGGTACCCCGATCCGAAACAACATCGGAGGGGACCCCGTGAAGCTTCACGATTTCACTGACGAATACCTGAGCAAGAGTCTTAGCATTAGGTAGTGCGGGTAACGCAATGAAGTGTACCATTTTGCTAAACCTGTCCACTACTACCAAAATAACTGTTTTACCCGCAGACAAAGGTAAGTCAGTGATAAAATCCATTGACAGATGTGTCCACGGTCTATTGGGAATGACGAGTGGTAATAGAGACCCTGCAGGACGTGTATGTGAAACTTTTGCGCGCGCACAGGGGTAGAACAAGAAGACACAAAATCCAATACATCCTGACGCAACCTTGGCCACCAAAAACGACGAGACAATAGCTCCAAGGTTGCTTTACTACCCGGGTGCCCAGCAAGTGCCGAATTATGATGTTCCTTTAATAATTCGAAACGTAGGTTCAACGGTACAAACAATTTCTCTGAGGGGCAAGAGACCGGGGCGTCCCCCTGGGCCTCTAACACCTTCCCCTCCAAAACAGAGTGTACCGCAGAGACAACCACTCCTCTTTGTAGAATGGGCACCGGATCACTCACATTACCCCCTCCAGGGAAACAACGAGATAGTGCATCAGCCTTGGTGTTCTTTGCCCCAGGACGATAGGTAATCACAAAGTTAAACCTGGTAAAAAATAGCGACCACCTAGCCTGTCTAGGGGTGAGACGCTTAGCTGATTCGAGGTACAGGAGATTTTTGTTGTCCGTAATCACAGTGACGGGGTGGACTGCCCCCTCTAAGAAGTGACGCCACTCCTCAAACACAAGTTTAATAGCTAATAGTTCCCTATTGCCAATATCGTAGTTCTTTTCTGCTGCAGATAGTTTTTTCGAAAAGAAAGCACAAGGACGCCATTTGCCAGGAGACGGACCCTGAGACAGCACCGCCCCCACTCCCACCTCTGACGCATCGACTTCAACAATAAAAGGCTGAGAGACATCAGGTTGGACTAGTACAGGTGCTGAGGTAAACCTCTCTTTTAGAGAGGAAAAAGCAACTTTAGCGGCATCAGACCATTTAGAAAAATCAGACCCCTTCCTAGTCATGTCAGTAAGCGGTTTTACAATAAGTGAATAATTTTTAATGAATTTCCTATAGAAATTCGCGAAGCCCAAGAACCGTTGTAGTGCTTTGAGGTTCTCAGGAAGATCCCAATCTAAAATTGCCTGGACCTTCCTAGGATCCATACGGAAACCTGAAGCAGATAAAAAATAACCCAGGAATTGTATTTCCTGAACGGCGAAGACACATTTTTCAATCTTAGCATATAATTCATTCGTCCGTAGGACCTGCAGTACTTGTCTGACATGCACCTCATGTGTTTTCAGATCAGACGAATAAATTTAAATATCATCTAGGTATATTACCACAAACCTGCCGATTAGATGACTAAAAATGTCATTAACGAAATGTTGAAAGACGGCAGGAGCATTGGTCAGACCGAAAGGCATAACTAGATTTTCATAATGCCCCTCAGGGGTGTTAAACGCTGTCTTCCACTCATCCCCCTCCTTAATACGAATCAGATTGTAGGCCCCCCTAAGATCAAGTTTGGAGAACCACCTAGCACCCGCAATCTGATTAAACAGGTCAGGAATGAGAGGAAGAGGGTATGGGTCTCGGATGGTTATCCGATTTAATTCGCGAAAATCCAAGCAAGGACGCAGGCCCCCATCTTTCTTTTTAACAAAGAAAAACCCTGCAGCCACGGGTGAAGAAGAGGGCCTGATGTGTCCCTTAGCCAAGCTCTCGGAGATATAATCTTTCATGGCTTGTCTCTCTGGACCCGAAAGATTATATAACCTGGTCTTGGGTAATTTTGCGCCGGGAATAAGGTTAACCGGGCAATCATAAGGACGATGAGGTGGTAACTTCTGACAACCCTTTTCAGAAAAAACATCCTCAAAATCAGAAATAAATGTAGGTAGGGTAGTTATGGAGGCGACTAAGCAATTGCTATTTAAGCAATTTTCTCTGCACTGCTCACTCCACTCCAATATCTCCCTGGCCTGCCAATCCACTACTGGATTGTGCGCTACCAACCAGGGAAGACCCAGCACCACCGGAGTGGGAAGCCCCTCCAGAACATAACCTGAAAGCATCTCGTTATGGTGGTCCCCTACCCGAAGGTGTAAATTATGAACAATGTGGGTGAGGTTTCTCTGAGACAGGGGAGCAGAATCAATAGCGAATATGGGAATGGGTCTCTAACGTACAGAGAGACAAACCCAAAGTGCGGGCAAAATGGGCATCTATCAAATTTACCCCTGCTCCACTGTCTAAAAAGAAAGAAATAGTCTCCGTCTTATCACCAAAAATAACCGCTGGCAACACAAATTGCTATGTACGTATGGAGGAGACGTATACCCCCCGGCTGACATCCTCCACACAGCCTGGGGTTAGTAGTTTTTCCGACGGTCTTTTGTTTCTGAGGAAAGAAGGACAGACATTAATGAAATGACCCCTCTCCCCACAAAAAAAACAAACCCCACGCCTACGGCGAGCCTCAGGAGGACGGACCTGACGAGTAGTTCCTCCTAGCTGCATAGGCTCGTCTAAGTCCGTACAGACTAACTGCTGCTTGGGAGGAGTTACCAATTTCTCCGGTTCTTTCAACCTGTCCCTAAGGCGTCTCTCTATACGGATAGAAAGGGACATAACCGCATCAAGGGAAAAGGGGGTCTCAAATAATGCAAGCGCATCCTTAACCCTTTCGGATAACCCAGAGCAGAACTGACTCCTGAGAGCCGGGTCGTTCCATTGGGTATCCGTAGCCCACCTACGGAATTCAGAGCAATACTCCTCTACCGGCCGTTCTCCTTGTAAGAGTCTCCGTAATCTTGATTCAGCCAGTGCTACTCGGTCAGGGTCGTCATATATGAGACCCAAGGCCCCGAAAAACTCATCCACTGACCGAAGAGCCTGGGAATCAGTAGGTAAAGAGAACGCCCAGGACTGCGGGTCCCCCTGCAGCAGGGAAATAACAACCCCCACCCGCTGATCTTCATTACCAGAGGAGTAAGGGCGCAGTTTAAAATATAACTTACAGGCCTCACGGAATGTCAAAAACTTGTCCCTTCCCCCAGAAAATCTGTCAGGGAGAGGGACCTTGGGTTCCGCAACAACCTGGTTACCAGTAGCAACCGCTGGGCTTGCGGTCAGTTGTAATTGCTGCTGTTGCTGGAGGACCGACGCCTTCAATCCTACCACCTCCAAAGACAGGCCATGAAATTGTTTGGACAGAGCAGCAATTTGATCCATACTGGATTCTAAGTAGGTAAAAAAAATATATATATTTTTTTAACCTACACAAAATAAGGGCCAAAGATAATGTAATGACCGGTGTCACGCACAGGAAGGAAAACAGGGAAAGCCCTGCCCAAGGGAGAGGGAAAGGTGGTGACCCCTAACTCACCTTGCGGCTGGCACCTGACTGCCCTGACGTCCCTAGACGGGTTCCTCACCCGTGCGGCGATCACGTGCCTAAACCCTGGCTTTCCCTGAAATGAGCCCTAGATAGTGAACGGGCCGGTGGGATCGCTAGTCCGCACCACTGCACTAAGAGGGAAACACCAGGGAGAGGACAGACAAATACAGACAAACACAAACACCCAGGTGGACGACCACAGCAGTCCACAAAGGTCCAACAGGGATCCGGAGGGTAGCGTTCTGAATCAACAGTCAGAGAACGCAGCAACACAGCTCCAGTGGGTCAGGATAGATGTCCAGGCAGGAAGCTCTATCTCTGGCAACCAGAGAAGTGTCAGAGGGGAATATAAGGAGGTTTGGGAGTGCTGGACAAGGAACAGCTGAGGAGAAGGAGCTACGGATCCCTGAGTGAGCCAAAAGGGTTTGCAAAGCAAACTCAGAAAACTACCATAAGGAAAACAGCCCTATCTTAAATAGAGCGTGCAGCCAACCGCTGCGACTTCCTGACCCCGGGTATAACTGAGTCAGGCGTGGTTCTCGATACCCTCGTGACAGAATGTGTGTTTGTTTCTCCCAAAAAAACACAGGAATAACGCAACTCTGCTACAATGTTGGTAAATAATGATGAATGTGTTTACTATGCATGGTCTATGAACCGCACTCAACTTTTCAAGTTTTACATCACAACTATAGATATAAATATGGTTGCTACAATGGTAATACGAGTATCCAGAAAACTCCACTCCATGATTTGAATATACCCGAATCAATCGACACCTGGACAATTGGATATAAAAGACGACCAGTCATATGGGAACACTAGCCACTGAGGAAGGAGTCGTAGCCAACTCCGAAACGCGTTTCGTGAAAGAGGATCCCATGAGACTGAACATACAGCCGGAATATTGAAGTGCTTCAAACCAACAATAAGGAGAGGGATCGGTATCAAAAATAATTGGCAGGAGAAATCAAAAACTGATTGCCGGAGTAAAAATCAACCTGCCGCTTGACTCGAGCACCTGGCAGCAATTTCTACCTACAAACTTTCAACTACGGCACTCCTGCAATTGACTACCGAAGATCCCTGGATCCACACTCAGGAAGCTATACCGCTGACTGCAAGCGGAACACACGTGGGACGCCACACTAAACCGCAACACAGCCGGCATAATCGTGAGTAGACAAACTAATGCTGAATCAATGCATGCATAAAAAGTGAATCAAACAAAAGAAACACAAGTGACAAAACTACTTACCTTTATTTGACTACATTGAAAGTATTCTGGGAACTTTGCTCTGCATGTTCTGAGAAATCAGACTTACTATATGAGCATTATATTACGGACAAATACACAGTTGAAGGATCCTTTCTTTTAGGACTATTCTATTCAGTTTGTGGTTGTGTGTATTTTAGCGATTTTATTCATTTATTTTATCTGTGAGGTTACAGCATGCTAATATTTGTTTAATAGATTTTTATGTGTTATTATACACAAATGTATGAATAAATGTATATTAAATCTCCTATGTGTATCCAATTGTAGGTGTGCCCTACTATCCTTTTTATATAAAGGGTTCTTGGACTGTTTAGCTTTAGATATCAAGCTAACAGACTTGATGGTATTGTCGCGGGCTTCTCGTCCTGGAACGAATCCCACTTGTTCTCTATGAATGCAATTTGGGATGTAGGGGCGTAGTCTCAGGGCTAACAATTTTGCGAATATTTTTAAGTCGATGTTAAGGAGGGAGATAGGCCGGTAATTTGAGCAGAGGGAATGATCTTTATCCGGTTTGGGAATGACCGCGATATGTGCCTGTAGGGACTGAGATGGAAAGGGGCATGTATCTGAGATCGAGTTAAATGTCTTTAGGAGCAGAGGGGCCAGGTCATCACCGAACGTTTTGTAAAAACGGGAGGTCAGACCATCTGGGCCTGGGCTCTTCCCGTTTTTGAGGTCTTTAATGACGGACAAAAGTTCTGGTCTGGAGAAGTCTTCCTCCATACCAGATGACGCATCAGGGAGACATGGGGGTCCAAATTGGGAAAGGTACTTGTGTATAGCGGAAGACGACGGTCTAGAGGTGCTTCAACAAGTATGATTGAGATAATATAAGTTGGCGTAATACCCTTGGAATTCGTGAGAAATTTCGATCAGGGCGTGGATCTGACCTTTCGATCCCGTGTTTAGCGAGGGGATATGCGTGAGAGGTGTACGTGGGTGTAAGGCTTTCGCTAGCCATTTACCGCATTTGTCACTGAACTCATACTATCCGCGTTTGATTTTGTCTCTGAGGCACAGGGATTTTTGATCCAATATTTTTCATATCTGTTGTCAGATAGAGGAAAGCTCAGCCTTAAGGGAATCTGAAGGGGAGGTCTTGTTCATAGCCTCTTTAGCGTCCAGCTCCATAAGGAGTATAGAGAGCTTGTGCGTCCTTTCCCTTTTGAGCCTAGTTCCAAAGCGACAAAAAGATACCCCTAAGAACACATTTAAGGACTTCCCATTTCATAGGAGGAGCAATAATGTCTAGCCTGTGATTAGTGACAAAATCTGCAATGGCTTTTTTCATATCTGCAACACATACTGGGTCATTCAAGAGGTTATCATTTAATCTCCAGGTGAACGTATGGGAGTGTGTGTGGGTTGGGGACAGAAGACCAAATACCAGGGAATGATCAGACCATGTCTTGAGGCCGATTGAGCAACGGGGACCAAAGTCCAGAAGGCTCTGTGACACGAAGAGATGGTCTAATCTGTTGTAGCTGTTGTGGGTAGAAGAATAGAAGCTGTAATCTCTAACACCCAGATGCAAGATCCTCCAGAGGTCAACCAGTTTGAGAGATGTGAGAGCCCCTTTAAATATGCGCAAAGACGAGGGAGAGATCGACGACTTACCCACAGAGGAATCCAGTTTGGGGTCCATGACCATGTTGAAATCTCCGCCAAAGATGATGCGGGAGCCCTCGGCGAAGCCAGCCAGCTTTCTCAGGACTTTGGTCCCAAAAGACGTCTGGCGCTGGTTGGGGAAATAAACGTTATCCACAGTAAAGATGGAATCATTATGCGAAAGCTTAAGGAAAATATATCGGCCTTTCAGGTCAATTTCTGAGGCCAAGACCGTGGGGCGGAGAGTTTTGTGGAAGGCTGTGGAGACTCCACCTGCTTTTTTGTCTGGGTGGGGACTGTGATACCAGGTGGGGTAGTATCTGCTCACTCAATTTGGTGTAGAAGAGAGCTTAAAGTGAGTCTCTTGTATCATAGCTATCATAATTATTTTCTTCGGAAATTGGTATAGAATCTGGTTGCGTTTCTCAGGCTTGTTGAGGCCCCTAGCATTATAGGTGCTAATCGACAAAGGACCTGTCATGGCGTAAATAATGGAATGAGACTATATAATAGAGCTGAACCACACACAAGGAAGAGAACACGAGGGGTGAGACATACAAACACAGGGGACAATAAGGAAACAGTGATATCAAATAGGTGGACATGGAATGGGGTACAGAAGACGGTGAGAACCAGACAAACGGTTCAACAGGAACTAAATATTGATGAATCGTTGCATGCAACACTGTAGTTAGTGTTGTAGTACCTAGTTGGGGAAGGAGGAGACAAGGGCAGTATAGCAGCCCAACGTGTCTCCGGACAAGTTATAAAGCATGTAAATGAAACAGGTCTCTAACAGCCTATCAAGCAATAACCTTAACAATAGGAAGAATAGTAACATTAAACCGGAGGGGCCTGTGTTTCAAGGCCACGCATAGAAAATAGCAGGCACATCATGTTAGGACTCATGAATGGAACAGAGCATAAAGATATGGAGAATACTTGAAACAGACGCCCGGTAAGCATTGGACAGTCCAGTCCTTGGAGGTATTTGATCGTCTGGAGGACCTCTGTTGTTTCGGATGTGCCGCCTGCCAAGAGTCCCTGTGTGGCGTGGCGATAATTTTCCGTGGTTGAGGCCAATCAGGAAGGCTCACAGGTGGAAGGTCAAAGGTGTCCAACAGTCTCTGAAGATCTGTATTTGTTTTGAAGGAGGCGGATTTCCCTTCCTTTTTAGCAAATAACTGGAAGGGGTAACCCCAGCGGTATATGATGTCATTGTCCTTGAGAAGGAGCAGCAGGGGTTTAAGGGCTTTACGCAGCATAAGTGTATGCCTAGCCTGGTCTGGCAGGATAAGTATCCCTGGGTATTCTGGGATGTCAGGCGACAAGTTTCTGGCTGCTTTAGGGATCGCCTCTTTTTCTTTGAAAAAATGTACCCTGCAGACAATGTCGCGCGGTCTGGATTGGTCCGTTGGTTTCGGGCCCAGGGTCCCGTGGATCCTGTCAATCTCGACAGGTGGGTCCATAGTTTTGGTTAGCAGCTTGCCAAAGAAACTGTGGGCCCAGTGCTCCAGATCGTGTGGAAGGACAGATTCGGGTACACCTCGTATACGGAGGTTGTTCCTTCTGTGTCTGTTTTCCATATCATCAAGATGATTCAGGATGTCTTGAATTTGCTCAGTGTGGTCCTGCAGGGCCTGCTGATGGGAATCGAGTGTGCTGATGGGAATCAAGTGTCTGGAGAGTCTGTTCCTGGAGATCTTCGATTTCCTCAACCCTATGACCCACTTGTTTGAGGTCTGATTGCAATGCCGCCATGTCTTGTTTGTGGGAGGCTTCCAGCCAGGAGAAGAGAGCGTTCATCTCCTGTTTGGTGGGGACAGCCTTAAGATGGACCTTCCAGTCCCAGTCCTCATTAGGCGAGATTGGTGTCGTCTGTCTGGCCTTGTTAATAGGGAGACCCGAGGAGCCCTGTGACTGGGGTGAGGAGTCTGGTGTGGAGCGTCTGCTGCCTGCCAGTGCAGGAGAGGAGGGGTTGCGGAGGACGGGCTGAGTGTCGCTGAGGGGTTGAGCGGCGACTTGCTGGGGTTCGGGTGAGCGGCTGCGATGGTTGGCGCCGCAATCTCCTCACCTCCGGTGGCGGCCGCCTCCTTGATGCGCGCGCTGCTCATGGTGCTTCCCGCCGGCTGAGAGCTAACGGCAAGGAAGTGCTCTATGGCCCCCGATTCTCTCTCCACAGGTGCCGGTGTGGACGAGGTCTTCTTTCTCCTATTCTTCATGGGGGTAAGTAGGCTGTGTGAGACCAGCGTCGGGGATATGTACCGGAGACCGCTAGGAGCTCAAGAGACGTGCTGCTTACACGGCCATTGGCAAGCTTCGCCCTCCATAGTAACATACTATATAAGGCTGAAAAAAAAGACATCTGCCCATCCAGTTCAGCATGTTATCCTGCAAGTTAATCCAGAGGAAGGCAAAAATAACTGTGAGGTAGAAGCCAATTTTTCCCACTTTAGGGGAAAAAATCCTTTCCAACTCCAATCAGGTAGTCAGAATAGCTCCCTGAATCAACGACCCCTCTCTAGTAGCTATAGCCTGTAATATTATTACACTCCAGAAATACATCCAGGCCCCTCTTGAACTCACCATCACCACCTACTCAGGCAGAGAGTTCCATAGTCTCACTGCTCTTACCGTAAAGAATCCTCTTCTATGTTTGTGTACAAACCTTCTTTTCTCCAGACGCAGAGGATGTTCCCTTGTCACAGTCACAGTCCTGGGGATAAATAGATGATGGGAGAGATCTCTGTACTGACCCCTGATATATTTATACATAGTTATTAGATCTCCCCTCAGTCGTCTTTTTTCTAAAGTGAATAACAATAATTTTGATAATCTTTCAGGGTATTGTAGTCCACCCATTCCAGTTATTACTTTAGTTGCCCTCCACTTAACCCTCTCCAGCTCTGCTATGTCTGCCTTGTTAACAGGAGCCCAGAACTGTACACAGTATTCCATGTGTAGTCTGACTAGTGATTTGTAAAGTGGTAGGACTTTGTTCTCATCACGGGCATCTATGCCCCTTTTGATGCAACCCATTATCTTATTGGCCTTGGCGGCAGCTGCCTGACACTGGTTTCTACAGATTAGTTTGCGGTTCACCAAAATTCCTAGGTCCTTTTTTATGTCAGTGTTACCCAGTGTTTTACCATTTAGTATGTATTGGTGACTTGCATTATTCCTTCCCATGTGCATAACCTTACATTTGTCAGTGTTAAACCTCATCTGCCACTTCTCAGCCCAAGCCTCCAATCTATCCAGATCCATATGCAGCCGTATACTGTCCTCTTCCGTGTTAATTACTTTACACATTTAAGTGTCATCTGCAAAAATTAATATTTTACTGTGCAAGCCTTCTACAAGATCATTAATAAATATATTGAAGAGACTAGAGCCCAATACTGAGCCCTGTGGTACCCCACTAGTGACAGTGACCCAATCTTAGTGTGTACCGTTAATAACCACCCTCTGTTTTCTATCACTGCGCCAGTTACTTACCCACATACAGACTTAGTTCAATCATTTTCTATACTAACCTTTTATGTGTCACAGTGTCAAATTCTTTGGAGAAATATATGACATCCATTGATTTGCCGCAGTCAAGTCTAGAACTTACCTCCTCATAGAAACTGATAAAATTAGTTTGATATGACCGATCCCTCATGAAGCCATGCTGATATGGCGTTATTTGCTTATTTTCATTGAGGTACTCCAAGATAGCATCTCTTAGAAAACCTTCATGCAGTTTACCCACCACAGATGTTAAACTTACCTACCTATAGTTTTCGGGGTCTGTTTTTGGACCCTTTTTGAATATTGGCACCACACTTGCTATGCGCCAATCCTGTGGAACACTCCCTGTCATTATAGAGTCCTTATATATCAAAAATAAGGGTCTGGTTATGACATTACTTAATTCTCTTAGGCTACAGAGGTGTATGCCATCTGGTCCTGGCGATTTGTCTATTTTAATCTTTTTAAGACGCCGCTGTACTTCTTCCTCGGTCACATCGATTTTTATTGTTATTTCAATATGTAAATATACATGACAAAATCAATTATACTTCATAAATTAAGCTTACATTCACAACATGAGTACTGTTGTATTACAAACTGTTCCCCCTTCCCATCAACCCTCCCCCTTTCCGGTATTTGCTTCTTCTCTGGACCACATTACTATTTGAACACACATATGTCTGCCAAGGCTTCCATAACTTCTCATATTTGAGAGGACATCCTCTTTTTTGAAAAACAGCCTTTTCATAGACAAGCATAGTATTAATTTAGCATTTAAATTCTCCAAATGTGGGAGGTGCAGCCTGTATCCAATGCTGAGCACATCTGACACATATCCCAGAATTCACACTTTAGGATTGCGTGGTACACACACAGAATAAGCTTTCTGTATAGCAGCAATCACCTCGTCCCAGTATGCATTCAAATCCGCACAGTGCCAAAGCATGTGTATCAAATCTGCTGGTTCTACAGAACACCGAGGACATTTAGTGTCTAACCGAATACCTATTTTTTGTAAAAATAAGGCTACTTTCACACTAGCGTTCGGGGCTCCGCTTGTGAGTTCCGTTCAAAGGCTCTCACAAGCGGCCCCGAACGGATCCGTCCAGCCCTAATGCATTCTGAGTGGATGCGGATCCGCTCAGAATGCATCAGTCTGGCAGCGTTCAGCCTCCGCTCCGCAGGCGGACACCTGAACGCTGCTTGCAGCGTTCGGGTGTCCGCCTGGCCGTGCGGACGCAAAAACGGATCCGTCCAGTCTTACAATGTAAGTCAATGGGGACGGATCCGTTTGAATATGGCACACTATGGCTCAATTTTCAAACGGATCCGTCCCCCATTGACTTTTAATGTAAAGTCTGGACGGATCCGTCTGAGGCTACTTTGACACTTAGAAATTCTTTTACAATATAATGCAGACGGATCCGTTCTAAACTGATCCACCGTCCGCATTATATGAGCGGATCCGTCTCAGACGGATCCGCTCTGAACGCAAGTGTGAAAGTAGCCTAAACGGTGTCTTGTAGACTCTGTGAATGATAAATAATTGCGAGAACTTCCCACTTTCACTCAAGGAAGACCTAGGCACCGCTTCCAATATGTCTGCCCATTGCTCATTTGAGATTTCTCCTACATCTTGTTCCCATTTGCGCATCCTGGTTAACGGGTGTGAATCTAAGTGTTTTTCAATCAACCATCTGTATGTCGTAGATATCACCCCCCTTCTCACTCCTTCCATCACTATAAAGTGCAACGCTGTGTCTCGTTGTGAAACCACAGTACCTTTCTGAATCATAGTGGTGTAAGCATGGCGCAGTTTTAGATATTGATAAAAGCTACGTCATGGAATGCCATATTTCTCCTGAAAGCTGGTAAATGATTTGAAAACTCCACCTTCTAAAAGGTGACCCAATCTCATTACCCCTCTATCTTTCCATTCATCAAACCCTGTCAGCGATCCAAATTCAGTCAGGGCTGGATTACGCCAGGGATGGGGTATATTCAGTGACCCCTCTCAGTCGTTTTATTTGATCCCATACCAAGTACATTGTACGCCTTAAGGGAATTTCCGATCTTACTGATTTCAACATCCAACCCCTCCAATAACATCATTATGTCCCTTCCTTTTAGGTGTGACTGAAAAATCTGACTAGTCATATCTGAGGACCCCAGTTCTAGCCATCCTTTGAAATGTTGACTTTGAGCTGCAAGGTAATATACCCAAGGGTTAGGAACTGCAAGACTTCATTCAGTTTTATAGTGCTGCAGCGTCTCAAGTTTTATTTTGGCCTGCCCCTTACGCCATAGTAACTCTCTAAATATTGAATTGATTCTGTCAAACCTGTCCATTGGGAGCCAGATCAGGGCATTATGAAGAACATAAAGAAGTTGTGGCATTAGTATCATTTTGAGAAGGTTTGTCCTGCCTACCACTCATAGATTCTGGGGGAAATATTAATTCCCAAATATTTAAACTCCTCTACACATGGGATATTTTTGTCACATATCACTTGTGATTTTGGTTGACCATCTATAAGCATTAGTGCCGATTTATGCCAATTAATTGTCAGACCAGACAATTGACCAAATCTGCCAATAAGAGACATCACTGCAAGCAAGGAGTTAGATGTATCACCTAGAAACAACAGAGTGTTGTCTGCATACATCGCTACTTTATTTTGTACTGTGCCGTAGCAAAACCCCAAATCTCAGAGGATCTACGTATACTGCAGCTGCTAATGGTTCTATCACCAATGCAAATAGCAACGACGACAGTGGACATCCCTGCTGAGTAACGCGCTGCAGTTGAAATCTTTCAGGTATTCCCCCATTTGCCCTAATGCTGGCCTTTGGACTAGAATATAAAACTTTTATCAATGAGATAAATCTTTGCCTTAAGCGTGCACCACAGAAATTGCCATTCCACGCTATCAAAGGCCTTGGCCACATCCAAAGAGAAGATGGCCCTGTCCCCCATAGTATCTGATGAGAACTGTAAACTAGCGAAGGCCCTGCAAATATTAATAGCAGTTGACTTCTGGGGCATAAAACCTGTCTGGTCTGGATTAATAACAGATAGTATCACTTTAGAGAAACGTGCGGCCGAGGCCTTTGCCAGGATCTTGACATCTGTGGATAGCAAAGAAATGGGTCTATAAGATTCTGGCAATCTCGGATCCTTTCCAGGCTTGGGCAAAACTACTATCAGAGCTTCTTGCATGGATGCCGATAGACAGCTCATTTCCAAGGAATAGTTAAATACCTTCAACAATTCCAGCAATAAAATTTCTTAGCATTTCTTGTACATTTCGACAGGTAATCTATCTAACCCTGGAGCCTTATCATTAGCCATTGTTCTCACTGCTTCCTCTAGATCAGTGGTTCTCAACCTTTCTAAAGCCGGTTGAGAACCGCTGCTCTAGATCCTCCAATTTGAATGGGGAATCTAAAAGAAGAACATGCCTCAGATGACAATCGCAGGATATCAGTCTCTCGCAAAAATTCTACAATATCTGACCCCGTAATACAGTTCCTCATGTTGTGGTGACCCCCAACCATTAAATTTTTTTCCTTGCTACGTCATAACAAATTTTGCTAGTTATGAATTGAAATGTAAATATCTGATATGCAGGATGTATGCCAGTCTATTACAAGGTGTTAGGTAGTTCTGTAATTGGCGCTGTGTTGTGTGGGATCTGTGGCTGGTGCTGTGTTGTGCGGGATCTGTGGAGGGCGCTGTGTTGTGGGGGAACTGTGGAGGGCGCTGTGTTGTGGGGGATCTGTGGAGGACGCTGTTATGGGGGATCTGTGGAGGACGTTGTTATGGGGGATCTGTGGAGGACGCTGTTATGGGGGATCTGTGGAGGACGCTGTTATGGGGGATCTGTGGAGGACGCTGTTATGGGGGATCTGTAGAGGACACTGTTATGGGGGATCTGTGGAGGACGCTGTTATGGGGGATCTGTGGAGGACAGTGTTATGGGGGATCTGTGGAGGACACTTATGGGGGATCTGTGGAGGACACTTAGGGGGGACCTGTGGATGGCACTGTTATGGGGTGGAGCTGTGGAATACGCTGTTATAGGGGATGTGTGCTATGACACATAGGGCCATGAGGGGGGCCAGCACAAGACATATAGCATCTTATGCTGGTCCCCCTCATAGCCCTATGTGTCCCCTCATGTGTCCTAAACTGCGCACATAACTGTCTTTGCGTGTAAAGTATGTTACTCCTGTGTGAAACAATCTCTCTCCTATTTGCAGCGTTATACTACCCTACCTCGTGAGATTTCCCTACCTCCTGACTTCCTGTCGCACTGCTAATAACGTGAAGAGGCGTTCCTGAGTTTTGACGATCTGCGCATGCGCAAACCGACAGTTTATGGAAAATTAAGCTGAACTCCGCTGAGATTTTCCATAAACTGTCGGTTTGCGCATGCGCAGATCGTCAAAACTCAGGAACGCCTCCTCACATCATTAGCAGTGCGACGGGAAGTCAGGAGGTAGGGAAATCTCACGAAGTAGGGTAATGTAACGCTACAATCGTGCAGCCCTAATAGGAAGCCTCAGGCGACCCCCCGGAAAGGGCCGATCGACCCCCAAAGGGGTCGCGACCCCTAGGTTGAGAACCGCTGCTCTAGATCCTCCAATTTGAATGGGGAATCTAAAAGAAGAACATGCCTCAGATGACAATCGCAGGATATCAGTCTCTCGCAAAAATTCTACAATATCTGAACCAGAGCATGATGTTTGTACATGTCATACCTTGTTGAGCCTCAGATAACACAGCACAGAGAGCATATGCCCCACTTTCTCCCCTTCTTCAAAGAACTTCTGTTTATAAAAGAGACGTTTCTTTCTGTTGCCTGCAATAAATGACATTGCAGCGCTTCCTGTGCACCCCACATTCTAGCGCCATTTTCTACGGTTGGAGTTTGAGTAAAAGCTGCTTCCGCTATTTTCATTTCAGCATGTACTCGGGGTCCATTTCCCTAGACTTGGATTTAATCCTACTAATGGATTTAATAAAAATTCCTCTCAAGTAAGCTTTCGAGGCCTTCTATACTGAATAGATAGAGGCCGTATTTCGGTTTAGTTCAAAATATTCAGTCAGTGCAGTTTTCACCTCCTCCATCTCTCCCATTAGTGTTAGCCAAAATGTGTTAAGACGCCATACTCTAGGCCCCGGTCTGGCATTCCCGGGCATGTCCAATTCAATACATAGTAGCGAATGATCTGATAGTGTTCTAGCTAAATATTCAGACTTGTTCACTAGCAGGTACATGTGTGAGTTTACCAACCTTAAATCTATCCTATGCAAAATAACTGTGGAGCCCCAGTTATGGGTCTTCAACACAGTGAAAGATTAGCTATTGTTTTGTCTAAATCAGGCATGCGCAGCCTGCGGCCCTCCAGCTGTTGTAAAATTACAACTCCCACAATGCCCTGCTATAGGCTGATAGCTGTAGGCTGTTCAAGCATGCTGGGAGTTGTAGTTTTGCAACAGCTGGAGGGCCGCAGTTTGAGCATGCCTGGTCTAAATCTATCCTAGATAGAGACACATATGTGGATGAACAGCAGGAATTTTTTTTCTCCCCGGGGTGATCTTCCCTCCATACATACATAAGTCCCACCTCCCTTAACAGTTTACCGAAGGGGGTTTCAACCCAGTTTCCACTCCCGTCGTCACCCTACATTTATCCAAGGACTTATTCACTACAATATTAAAATCCCCAATAATCAAACACGGGATAGCCGAATATTCCGCCATAAACTCCAGCACCAGTCTCAGAGGTGTTGAGGTGTATGGCGGAGGAATATATATTGTCACCAGCACCGTTCTCAGTCTATTGAGTACACAGTAAACACATACGAACCGACCCTATGGGTCCATTGATTCCCTCAGGCATTCAAAGCTCACATTTTTATTAATTAGTATGCTAACTCCCCTGGAATGTGCAGAGAAGACTGAGTGCACAGAGTAGTCAATCCAAGATTTCTGAAGCATCTGCACTCTCAATTTGGTCATAAGTGTCTCCTGTAGACAACAGATAGCTGGCTGGTATTGCATTAAATATTGAAAAATGCTAGGTCTTTTGGTTACCTCCACCATTCCCCGCACATTCCAACTAATCATCTTGGTCACTGGCGCCATTGCATCTTTTAAGTTTATATAAACGTCTGCCACGCATCCATACCCGCCTCCTACTGTAGCGTATCACCATCCTTACTAGCAAGTCGTCAATACCGTAAAGTGCCCACCCACCCCATCCCCCCTTAAAGAAACTTAAATATAATCAGAACAGTCAGTATTACGTCCAAAACATAGGGCTGACAAAAAAGACCTAGCCCAACTCTTTCTGCAACATACTCCAGTCCAGAACATTGGTGAGTAATCGACTCACCCCAGAGTACAGATAATTTTTATTACTCACGCTCCTGTATTTGGACGTCCCCAACAACGTGCTCGAGTAGTCCATATTTAGTATCCTTCAGGAGATTTTAGTCCCCGACTGTAGGGTTATTTGAAATCCACACCACCGTTGACCACTTCAAGGACACTTCAAGTGTCCAGACTCTGGTTTCTAAGCTGCCGTTCATTCTTGTCTAGCCATTGCAGTGCCGAATCCGGGTCTTGGCTGGAAACATCATAGAATATTGTACTTGTAATCAACGAAGATGTATTTTTCTATCCACAAAGCGAGTTCTTTTCTTCTGTACTTCGGATTAATAATCCGGAAAAATAGAGATCTTTGTCCCGTTGATTATAAGCTCCGGATGGTCCCGGGACTGCTTTAGTATAGTGTCTCTGTCCTTATAATGTAATATTTTTGCAAGGATCAGACGAGGTGGGCGACCAGGTGGTAACCATCTTGTGGGAACACGGTGAGCTCTCTCAATTGCATACAGAGAGAGAGGCCATTATCTTTAAACTTGTTGGCTAACCATTTTTCAATGAATTCTGTGGCATTTTAGCCTTCTGCTTTTTCTGGCACCCCAATCAGCCTAATATTCTGGCGTGACCGGTTTACTAGATCGTCTGTTTTAGCATATAATGCGGTAACTTTGGCTGCATTTTGCAGTGGTTTAGCACCTTCCTCTAATTCTGACACCCTGCACTGTACTTCAGTAGTACGTTCTGCAACTTTATGGAGGTCGTGACTTATTATAGAAAGATCCTCTGTAAGGCTCCCAAATTGAATGTTTAGGCTCTTGAGGGTGGAATTACAGCTTGCTATGGCTGCCATTATATCTTTTAATGTAGGCTCTGCAACCTCCTCCTTCTCCTCCTGATCCTGTGCCTTATGTTTGCCATGGACATGTTGACTGTGGGCTATTTGTAGCTCTTGCACATGTTGTTCCTCATCTGATTAGATTTAATTGCCCTCTGAAGCAAAGTGAGCACCCTCTGCGTCCCCCCACCTCTTCTGCATGCTTCTCTGGGATTTATGTGCATATTTTACAGGTGCGCTGGCCTCCTCCTCCTCACCAGCGCCATCTTGGATTCGTGCCTCCCGCTATGATTTCGGCGGAATTTTCACTTTTTTCGGCATGCTGACGGCCACGGCACTGGTACCCTAGGTCAGGAGGCAGCTGTGTAAGTAAGTGGGCGGGTGTAGAATGATGCAGTCAGGCTGGATGTGCAGGATGCTCACAGGAGCTCTGAGACGTGCCTTCTACACCATACTCCGTCAGGCCCCTCCCCAGACAGGGCACTTTTAATGGGGAATTTACTTTCTGCATTTCATCTGACAGTTTATTTTCTTCAGTGAATACAGTGGAGAAAAAGATATTTAATAACTTTGCTTTCTCCTCATCGCTCTCTGCAACTCCCGCCTCATTACTCTGTAAAGGGCCGACACATTCAGATTTATACTTTTTACCATTTATATAATTGAAGAACATTTTAGGGTTAGTTTTACTCTCTTTGTCAATCTTTGGTTTTTAGTTTGGCTGCTTTTATTTGTCTTTTTCATATTCAATTTTTTCTATAGTTTTTTTAATGCTTCCTCGCCCCCTCCTGTTTTAGTGATTTAAATGCTTTCTTTTTGTCATTTATTGCTTTCTTTACAATTCTATTTATCTACATTGTTTTTTTTTTCTTGTTCTTTAATCTTTTATTCCTATAAGGTATGTAACTCTCACAATTATATTTCAGGATGGTTGTATTTTTGTTTTTGAGGACTTTGTCCCAGTTAGTTAGGTTTATGGCCTCTCTTAGTTGGCTAAATTTAGCTTTTTTGAAGTCTGGTATTTTTGTTCCGCCCTGAAGAAACACTCTTTTGAATGAAAATTGGAAGGATATTACTTTATGGTCACTATTTCCCAGGTGTTCCCCAACCTGCACATCTGTTGTTCTGTCAGGTCTATTGGTTAATACCAAATCCAGTGTGGCTGTCCCTCTAGTCGGGTACTGAACCAAATGGGTAAGGTCCTTTATGAGATGTACAGGTTTCAGTTTCCTGGGTATTTGAAGTATATCTGGGTAGTTGAAGTTCCCCATAAAAACGACCTCTTTATGATTTGCCGCCTGTCTATTTAATTTAGAAGTAGATTTTCTGTGGACCCTGGTATATTAGTATTTTATTATAGTTTTTTCCTCCACGTATTTCTACCCACAGTGACTCCACATGTTCATGTCCCTCACTTATATCTTTCCGGAATGTGGGCTTATGACAGGACTTTACATAAAGGCAGACCCCTCGCCCTCTCCAGTTTTCACAATCCTTTCTAAACAGACTGTAACCCTGTACATTAACTGCCTAGTCATAGCTATCATCCAGCCATGTCTCAGTTATGCCCCCTAAGTCCCCCTCACACATCACTAATTCCAGTTCACCAGTTTTATAAGTCAGGTTTCTGGCATTAGTATACATACAATTAAGAGGTTTAGGTATATTTTTTACCCTACACCTTAATGTGCCAGAATAAAATTCTCCATCTTAGTGCCCCAGTAGATGCCCCTATATTGCTCCTCGTCCCCATTCCCCATAGTGCTCACTATAATGTGCCAGTAAAAGAAATGCCCCTTCTTACTGCCCCAGGATGTCTCCATAGTTCTTCTCTCCTGCATTGTGCCAACTAAAAAAACTAAATAAAAATAAACACTAATACCTCCATGTGACTGTCAGCGATGCAATGCAGGCCTCTTCCGGCCTGTGTCCCATGCTGTATGCTGCATGGCTCAGGTGGCGAGATGATAATGATGTTATTGCGCCGCCTGAGCCGGCCTGCCTGCAGCCTATCAGAGGAACAGGGGCCTCTCCCCTGCCTCGCTGCAAAATCCATCTGTATAGCTGTTCTGAGGACGGCGATACAGATGAATATAGAGATGCCTGCTGCCATATGGAAGCGCTCATCTCCTACTGCCCTGTCGCTGCCGCCCCCACTTAGATCCAGGTCCGTGACGCCCGAGGCGATCACCTCACCTAATTGGCTGTATGGCCCTAACTGAAAAAATAAATATGACTGATTCTCGGGAAGTGGGGTCCAGACCTATTGGACCCCCCTCCCCCCTGACGGTGCACCCCTGGTGTTTTATTCATGAATGGTCCAATAAATTTCCTAATTTAATTACAACACCTAACAATTGATAAACAGTACCTTGCTACTGTGAGGCTTCAAGCAGGGTTTTCTCAGACAGAAGTGGCCACTGAGCTTAGAGTGTCACAGAGTGTCATCAGCAGGTTGAAACAGAGATACAGAGAGACTGGAAGAGTCACAGAAAGGCATAAAACTGAACGTACTTTGACCACATCCCACAGTGATGACTGCTTCATTGTGAACAATGCCCTGTGGAACTGGAGGATGAATGCCACACAACTCCAGGCACAGTTAAGGGAGGTGAGAGGCACACAAATGTCATGTCAGACCATTCAAAACCGTTTACATCAGCGTGATCAGTGTGCTAGACAACCTGCAAGGGTACCTGACCACACCACCAGGTACAGGCATCATAGTCTTGCTAGTCAGGGAGCAGCTACGCTGAACAAGGGACCAGTGGACCTCAGTGCTGTTCACTGATGAAAGTCAATTCATGCTGAGCATAAATGATGGCCGCCAATGATGTTGGAGAAGGAGAGCGCTATGCATCAGCTACTGTTGTTACCACACAAGCCTTTGGTGGTGGTGGTGATACAGTGTAGGAAGGTGTGTCTAGTCAATACAGGACTGCCCTACACTTTGTGAATGGTATAGTGACAAACCCATACTACTTGAATAACATCATTAATTTGATTATTGTGCCTCTGCATGAACAACACAGGCCTAATTTAATCTTCATGGATGACAATGTTCCAGCTCATCGAGGTTGCATCATTAAAGAACGGCTGCTGGAGACTGGGTTACGTCAAATGGAGAGGCCTGCACTTGTTCCATACCTGAATCCCATTGAAAACCTAAGGGTTCAGCTGTGCTGGATCAATGAGTGAGGTGGGCCTTTGCACATTTCCCTCTCTCCCTGCCTAACGGTTCATATAACATACAGGGGTGGACTGTAAACTATAAGAAGCCCTGGAAAACAACTAAAAGTGGCTCCATTTTGTAGTTAGGTCCAAATTGACAGAGGGCGAGGCCAACACAGGGAGTCGGAAGCAACAATACCATATTATGGCACATTATATCACCCCAGCAGAGCCAAATACCACAGTGCAATACACAAAATACCTTCCCAAACCTGCCCCGCTGTGGGGGTCACTGCCAGCTGCCACTTTCTGTCCTCCTACTAAAGTTGCTGGGTGGCAATACAGTTGAGTCAGGAGGGGAGCGTCAGATCAATACTTACCATGGCTGAGACAGTGAGGAAAGCTCAGGCAGCCCCCTGGATATCACTCCACCAGGACGTTACCCTGTAAGATCTATGGCCAGTCCCCCCATGTATGCACTCACATTTAATAAAAAAAAAACTTTTGGGGACAGGCTGAGGTAAATACAAGTGGAAACACTTGTCCTGCACCTAGAGCTGCGCTGATTCCTCTTGGACTAGGAGAGCTTCTCTGACAGAAGCACATTGAGTTTCTGCTGTCCTTATGGGAGGCGGGGAAAAAGTGCCAACATCGCAGACCTTCTGGCATGGACAAGCTTGATCAAAAGGCCTGCACTGCAGATGGAGTCAGTGCTTCGAGAGCCACCACACACAGACATGGGCTACAACTGTCGCATTCCTTGTGTCAAGCCACTCATGACCCAGAGACAACATCAGAAGCATCCTTCCTGGGCTAAGGAGAAAAAGGACTGGATCAGGGATCCAAAGTCCTCTTTTTCAGATTAAAGTAAATTTTGCATTTCATTTGGAAATCAAGGCCCCAGAGTCTGGAGTAAGTGGAGATGTGCAGTGTTTGTCATGGTTTAGGGAGACATGTTATCTGCTGGTCCACTGTGTTATATCAAGTCCAAAGTCAGTGTAGCCATCTGCTAGGAAATTTTAGAGGACTTCATGCTTCCCTCTACTGACAAGCTTAATAGAGATGCTGAGTTTAAAAACCACTGTATAATTGTGCTTGATTGGCCAGCAAACTCATCTGACCTAAACTCTATAGAGAATCTATGAGTGAGGTATTGTCAAGAGGAAGATGAGAGACACCAGACCCAACAATGCAGACTAGCTGAAGGCCGCTATCAAAGCAACTTGGGCTTCCATAACACCTCAGCAGTGCCAAAGGCTCATCCCCTCCATGCCACGCTGCATTGATGTAGAAATTCATGCAAAAAGAGCCCCGATCAAGTATTGAGTGCAGTTACTGTACATACTTTTCAGTAGGCCAACAGTTCTGTATCCAAAATAATTTTTTCATTGGTCTTATGTAATGTTTCACTTTTTTAAATGAATTACTGAAATAAATTAACTTTATAAACATATTCAAATGTATTGATATGCACGGCACGTAAGTCCCTGCTGTGGGTTCTTGGGGAGGGGGACTGCAAGTCTACATTCTCACATAACTGATGTATTCCTACCTTTTTAATATGCGATATAAAGGTTTAAGAGATCAAGAGAAGATCATGTTCACCTGGATTATTTGTTTTAATTAATTTCATTAAATCTCTTAACACTTGTGAGCTGCCAATATTTTTTGTGGCAAATCATGGCACACGCCATAATTTGTGTCTTTTTTTTTTACGCCGCTATTATGGAGCAAAGACATTAGTAAATGCCCCTCATAATCTTCACCTGATCTGGTTTAACATATGATCCTGATAAAGACGAATTGGGATTGGATTTTTCAGAGTGTATTGTTGCTGCCTCCTGGACATCTAGAGAGCGAGTTGTTGGGTATATAAATCAAATGCTTTATATTTTTTTTTAAACTATGGATCAAGAGAAAAATTATTCAAATGATATTGATCCATGAGATGGACATATAATCATCTCAAAAAGAGTTCGATCGAGAACCTAATTATTTTGTGCAATCAGTAAGAACAGGGTACAGGCATCTATGGAAAAATATAAATGATTTATTATACAATAATTTAGAATACAGACATAAATTAATCAATGTAAATTTCAATGATATACAATGATATGCAGTACCCAGAATTCACCACTATATGGTGCCAACAAAACACCACTCAACCAACACAAGAAGATTATGCAATACGGCTTTCAATTAGGAGAGATATACCATCAACTAATTACCGTATACACATAAATTCAATAAAGAAAATGACAGAGACGAACCCTTAAGAGTACATACATATGGGTCCGCGCTAAACTTGAATGGGAGCGTTTCCCAAACAGGCAGTCTTCACAGAGATTTCGCAGCTTCACAGATTCATCCCCGGTGTATGGTCTCGATGCCAACCAGCAAAGCGACTTCCATCAAGAGGAACAGATCATAGTGCAATACCCGAATCTTTTTTAGAAGGTATAATTTATTGTACTTACAATAAAACCACTTGCATATAGAGTATAAACTTGCCCGACCCGGGTTTCGCCTTCGCTTCGTCTGGGGCGTCACAATCAAATCCACCCGAACTCTGATTTAAATAATCCCTGCTACCTTAAAACACCTAATATACTGTATCCCCATTTACCTTATACCATCTATTACCCCCACCCTCTACCATTCAAGGAGGAAGCCTATGAGTACTATACTGGTAACCTAATGGAATGATATTATATTAATCCATACTGACAGCTTTCATGTCCCATTCAATATTGAGGCCTTTGGGATGTAGCGTATTTAATTCATAAATCCACTGTTGTGTCCTGCATTTCTTATCTGCCATCGATCTATATTTGTATTTGTCAGTATTTTTATTTCTATTATCCTTTTTAATAGTGTTGTTCTCGCCAATAACCCTTCTCTGTTCTTCTAGCAACTCCTCATTATACCCCTTTTCTCTGAACCTATTTAAAATGATAGTACTCTGCAACTCATAATCTTCCTGACGAGAACAATTCCTTTTTATGCGCTGGATCAATGATCCCAGAGAAACTACTGTTTATCTTCAGAAGGGCCCCCACTGTGCGCACTAAAATAGTACAGGGGTGTTTGAGGAAAAATACTAAGGCCACCACCAAGAACAATTTTGTGTGGTGTGGTTTTTGTTCCGGCTGCAAAAATAGATCGATGGCAGATAAGAAATGCAGGACACAAAATATTTTCGTGTTCCAGCCAAAAAGAAATGAAAGTGAGAGGACACCTATCTTGTGAGTCTGCAGGGGTACTTTATGTGCTAGAGTGCCCCTGCAGGTTCCAATATGTGGGCAGAAACCTAAGGAAACTTAAAATTAGAATCAGTGAACATATTGGAAACATAAGAAAAGGTCCTGAAACCCATAATGTATCCGCACATTTAAAAAAAGTTCACCCCAAAAATCCTGCAGGACTGAGATTTGTGGGAGTTGAACACGTACACAAGAACTGGAGAGGTGGGGATGCAGTGAAACAAGAAAAAAGGGAGAAGCACAGTGGATTTATGAATTAAATATGCTATCCCAAAGGCCTCAATATTGAATGGGACATGAAAGCTGTCAGTATGAATTAATATAACATCATTCCATTAGGTTACCAGTATAGTACTCATAGGCTTCCTAATTGAATGGTAGAGGTGGGGGTAATAGATGGTATAAGGTAATGGGGATATATTAGGTGTTTTAAGGTAGCTGTAGAGGTTTTAGATTTTCATATCCTTTATATACATATATTTTAATATTCACACAGGGCAAGGCACTGTACTGCCCACCGCCCAAACCTGAATATTGGTATTCACTCTAAGTACAGGGCACTAACTGGTGGATTTACGATCATGCTGTTGCTTTAGAGCATGTGTATATTCTACTCGATGCCAGTGTGGTTTATGCTAGTGACAGAGTGATTCCTGCATTTATCGCTGTAAGTGTTTGAATATATGCCGTGGGCATTTTATTTTCTATATATGAGAATATTATGTGATTTTGTATAAATTTTTATTCTGGAAAACTGGAAATGGTATCCTAAGCTCATGTGATCAGGGATTATTTAAATCAGAGTTCGGGTAGAATTGATTGTGACGCCCCAGACGAAGCGAAGGCGAAACCCGGGTCGGGCAAGTTTATACGCTATATGCAAGTGGTTTTATTGTAAGTACAATAAATTATACCTTTTAAAAAAGATTTGGGTATTGCACTATGATCTGTTCCTCTTGAAGGAAGTCGCTTTGCTGGTTGGTATTGAGACCATACACTGGGGATGCATCTGTGAAGCTGCAAAATCTCTGTGAAGACTGCCTGTTTGTGAAACACTCCCCATTCAAGTTTAGCGCGGACCCATATGTATGTACTCTTTTAGATTTTATTGGGACTGCTGCTCATTTTATATTCCTGGTATCACACAGAAATTTTATTTATGTCTTTAGATACGAACCCTTGCCCTGCTAAATCTTATGCCTAATCTCGGATAATGGTAGTATTGCAATAAAACGTATAAATTATCAGCTTGATATCGAACTAGGGAATAAATATTCCCATGAGAGAGTTTCTCCAATAAAGAAAATGACAGATACGAACCCTTGCCCTGCCAAATCTTATGCCCAATCTCGGATAATGGTAGTATTGCAATAAAACTTATAAATTTTCAGCTTGGTATCGAACTAGGGAATAAATATTCCCATGAAAGAGTTTCTTCAATATTATCCCCTTTATTCAGTTATATGCATCGTAACTGAAATCAGCGAAAATATTGATGTAGCAACTAACGTTACACGTCCACAAATGAGCGGATATCTGGCTAAGTATCAAGCCATTTAATTTATAGCAATACTACATATAAATAAAAGTATACATTACCCTAAGGATATAGGTGATAGGCAGAGTCTAGGGGAAGTCAGCTCTCCAAAAGTTTTTTTTGATAATCCCAAAATATTTCACCATTTCATCATTTCCAATTCTTGTTGTATAGGCATGCATATTGATAAGGAATGTGACATCATAACAATACCCAGAATGCACTTTTGCTACTGGTGTAGTATTACCTGCTCATACCTAGGTGGCACAATTGTATAAGCTATAAGCATCATAACATTAAGGGTTAACTCATACATGCCTGACATTTTCAATATTACACACCTTTGATATCTGGAGGCCTTGTCTCAGAGCGAGGGAAAACTTTGATACATGAATATACAGTTGCAAGAAAAAGTATGTGAACCCTTTGGAATGATCTGGATTTCTGCACACATTGGTTATAAAATGTGATCTGATCTTCATCTAAGTCACAACAATAGACAATCACAGTCAGCTTAAACTAATAACACACAAAGAATTAAATCTTACCATGTTTTTATTGAACACACCATGTAAACATTCACAGTGCAGGTGGAAAAGGTATGTGAACCCTCGGATTTAATAACTGGTTGAACCTTCTTTGGCAGCAATAATGTCAACCAAAAGTTTCCTCTAGTTGCAGATCAGACTTGCACAACAGTCAGGAGTAATTCTTGACCATTCCTCTTTATAGAACTGTTTCAGTTCAGCAATATTCTTGGGATGTCTGGTGTGAATCACTTTCTTGAGGTCATGCCACATCATCTCAATCAGGTTGAGGTCAGGACTCTGACTGGGCCACTCCAGAAGGTGTATTTTCTTCTGTTTAAGCCATTCTGTTGTTGATTTACTTCTATGCTTTGGATCGGTGTCCTGTTGCAACATCCAGCAAGTTATCCTGCAAAACGTCTTGATAACATTTTTTATTAATTTTTCCTTCGATGATAACAATCCTCCCAGGCCCTGATGCAGCAAAGCAGCCCCAAACCATGATGCCCCCACCACCAAACTTCACAGTTGGGATGAGGTTTTGATGTTGGTGTGCTGTGCCTCTTTTTCTCCACATATAGTGTTGTGTGTCTCTTCCAAACAACTCAACTTTGGTTTCATCTGTCCACAGAATATTTTGCCAGTACTGCTGTGGAACATCCAGGTGCTCTTGTGCAAACTGTAAACATGCAGCAATATCTTTTTGGGACAGCAGTTGCTTCCTCTGTGGTATCCTCCACTGAAATCCATTCTTGTTTAGTGTTTTACATATCGTAGATTTGTTAACAGGGATGTTGGCATATGCCAGAGACTTTTGTAAGTCTTTAGCTGACACTCTAGGATTCTTCTTCTTAATCTCATTGAGCAGTCTGCGCTGTGCCCTTGCAGTCATCTTTACAGGACGGCCACTCCTAGGGAGAGTCGCAGTAGTGCTGAACTTTCTCCATTTATAGACAATTTCTATTACCGTGGACTGATGAACAGCAAGGCTGTTGGAGATACTTTTATAACCCTTTCCAGCTTTATGCAAGTCAACAATTCTTAATCGTAGCTCTTCTGAGAGCTCTTTTGTGCGAGGCATCATTCACATTAGGCAATGCTTCTTGTGAAAAGCAAATCCAGAACTGGTGTGTGTTTTTTATAGGGAAGGGCAGCTGTAACCAACACCACCAATCTCATCTCATTGATTAGACTCCAATTGGCTAAAACCTCACTCCAATGATCTATTGGAGATGTCATTAGTCTAAGGGTTCACATACTTTTTCCACTTGCACTATGAATGTTTGCATTGTGTGTTCAATAAAAACATGGTAACATTTATTTCTTTGTGTGTTATTAGTTTAAGCAGACTGTGATTGTCTACTGTTGTGACTTAGATGAATATCAGATCACATTTTATGACCAATTTGTGCAGAAATCCATATAATTCCAAAGGGTTCACATACTTTTTCTTGCAACTGTATACTTTGAGGAACATCTAGACAATTCTCACACTGTGGAATTAATGTTCAGATAAGAAATACAATGAAGCCTCTACTTCTGCAGGTGTTGTGTATCTTCTAACTGTCTAGATGTATAATTAATTGTTACAATAACACTAGTTCCTTTGAACGACGCAGTAATCTTCCCAAGGACTTACTTCGCCTACATTAAAAAGCAATACAAAATAGTAAATATATAAACCAACATTGCTCATAAAGGCAATGAATATCCATTATAACTAGAATAAGTAAATATAAATGTTTACACTTCTGAAAAGGCATAAAACAATCCTCCTTCATTACAATGTAATCCAGGAGAAAAGTTGGACTATACATTGGAATGTCAAAAAGGGCTTTTCATTCCGATTCCTGAAGAACCAGGGTGCACAGACTCTGTTTGTAATGTTCCATTAAGAGCTTTGCTAAAGTCTTTCTGAAAACTTGCATCCAACACATCGCTTGGATGGTTAGGGTCAATACGCTCCTTTGGGAACATAAGTTCTCTTCTAAACTGTTCATTACATTTATGAAGATTTATTGAGTGAGTCGATAACTTTGAAAGTTGGTGGTGACGATAATGTCCTCCACAGTGGAATATTAGTCCGATTAGTGCCGCTTCAGATTTTTCATCTCTGCATGAATACTCATCAGGTTCCTTTCCAGTGAACCGATTGCAAGTTCCAATGTCTTAATAGAGATGGAATTAACAGCTGATACACTGGTGGCAATGACAGTGGCCACTACGCCAAAGATTATGGCGGCTGCAATCGCAGAAATGAACCGCTTTGGTCGTTGAGTAGTTGAAAACTGTTCTCTGGTCATGGTTTTCCTTGTCTGTTCCAGGATCTGTGTAATCCTTTCTTGGGAATAGCCGATGTGCATTTGATACCACATCTTTATCTCCGGAGACAAAATCTTGGAAACGTTGAACTGTCTTTTGACGAAGACGTGTGGATCCAAACTGAGGTAAATCTTTTGGAATAGAACACTCTTATTCGTCAAGACGAATCCTGTGGTATCCTGCAGCATGATTCCAGATGAAGGATCTGGTATAGCAATCGGCTCGGCGTGGAACTCCTTCCCCAGGATCAGGACGATGTAGATAATGGCATAGTCCGGTGAAACTTTAATCACTTTAGAGTTAGTGACCTGTTTCAAGAGACTTAGGCTCATGTAACTGGCTTCAGATTTCAGATCCAGCTTGTTAGAGGTGGGTGACCGACTTCTAGGTGAAGTAGGGGGTTCAGGCCTACTTTTCTTCTGTTGTCTGGGCCTGTTATTCCAGCGCCTGTATCCCTGGGGACCCCTATTGTAATATTGGGGATAGTAGTTAGACCTTCCAGCATCAGAGTTATCCTCCTCTGGCCCTTTGGTGCTCTTAGGTTTTGTTTGCTTGGGTCCTACCTCTTGTCGCTGGGTTTGTTGGACAGGTCCTGTAGACTGATGGTACTTATGTGGCTGCGTTTCAAATTTTAAGCTAGGGTTTACCTTAGCTTCTGCTATGTTTTGTTCTGGGACTTTTTATATCTCCCCTCACCTGTAGCGTGGCTTTCACTGATCTTATACAGTGAGGTGGCGGCTGTCACCAACCTGTCCAAGGGAGCTTTAAGATCAAGATCTCTAGCTAGGCTAAGCTTAATTTGCATGGGCATTGCATCATGAAACAGTTGTTTGAATTCCCCAGATTCCCAATTTGGGGACCTATAGGCCAACCTAAAGGCATTTTTAAGGATAGAGAGGAATTCCCAGGGACTTTGATTCGGTCTATCCTGCCAATCCCAGATCTCCCTGTCTCTGACGGAAATAAAGTAATGGTGGTACTTACAAACCGGATTCCAAAAAAGTTGGGACACTAAACAAATTGTGAATAAAAACTGAATGCAATGATGTGGAGATGGCAAATGTCAATATTGTATTTGTAATAGAACGTAGATGACAGATCAAACGTTTAATCCGAGTAAATGTATCATTTTAAAGGAAAAATACGTTGATTCAAATTTTCACGGTGTCAACAAATCCCCAAAAAGTTGGGACAAGTAGCAATAAGACGCTGGAAAAAGTAAATTTGAGCATAACGAAGAGCTGGAAGACCAATTAACACTAATTAGGTCAATTGGCAACATGATAGGGTATAAAAAGAGCTTCTCAGAGTGGCAGTGTCTCTCAGAAGCCAAGATGGGTAGAGGATCACCAATTCTCACAATGTTGCGTAGAAAGAGAGTGGAGCAATATCAGAAAGGTGTTACCCAGCGAAAAATTGCAAAGACTTCACATCTATCATCATCAACTGTGCATAAAATCACCCGAAGATTCAGAGAATCTGGAACAATCTCTGTGTGTAAGGGTCAAGGCCGTAAAACCATACTGGATGCCCGTGATCCCTGGGCCCTTAAACGACACTGCACCACAAACAGGAATGCTACTGTAAAGAAAATAACAGAATGGGCTCAGGAATACTTCCAGAAACGATTGACAGTGAACACAATCCACCGTGCCATCCGCCGTTGCCAGCTGAAACTCTACAGTGCAAAGAAGAAGCCATTTCTAAGCAAGATCCACAAGCTCAGGCGTTTTCACTGGTCCAGGGATCATTTAAAATGGAGTGTAACAAAATGGAAGACTGTTCTGTGGTCAGATGAGTCACGATTCAAAGTTATTTTTGGAAATCTGGGCCGCCATGTCATCCGGACCAAAGAGGACAAGGACAACCCAAGTTGTTATCAACGCTCAGTTCAGAAGCCTGCATCTCTGATGGTATGGGGTTGCATGAGTGCGTGTGGCATGGGCAGCTTGCATGTCTGGAAAGGCACCATCAATACAGAAAAATATATTCAGGATCTAGAACAACATATGCTCCCATCCAGACGTCATCTCTTTCAGGGAAGACCCTGCATTTTTCAATAAGATAATGCCAGACCACATTCTGCATCAATCACAACATCATGGCTGCGTAAGAGAAGTATCCGGGTACTGAAATGGCCAGTCTGCAGTCCAGATCTTTCACCTATAGAGAACATTTGGTGCATCATAAAGAGGAAGGTGCAACAAAGAAGGCCCAAAACGATTGAACAGTTAGAGGCCTGTATTAGACAAGAATGGGAGAGCATTCCTATTTCTAAACTTGAGAAACTGGTCTCCTTGGTCCCCAGACGTCTGTTGAGTGTTGCAAGAAGAAGGGGAGATGCCACACAGTGGTGAAAATGGCCTTGTCCCAACTTTTTGGGGATTTGTTGACACCATGAAATTTTGATTCAACATATTTTTCCCTAAAAATTGTACATTCTCTCAGTTTAAACTTTTGTTCCGTGATTTATGTTCTATTCTGAATAAAATATTAGAAGTTGGCACCTCCACATCATTGCATTCATTTTTTATTCACGATTTGTATAGTGTCCCAACTTTTTTGGAATCCGGTTTGTATTTTCAAATGCCAATGGTAGGAATCTGATCCTGTCCGCATCAGAATACAATTTTAAAGAATCCATGTTGGACTGGTACAGGCAATTTCAGTAGAACCCTTTTTATAAAATTTGGGCACAGTGACATTTAGAAACTTAATGATACTCAAGGAACTCTGATCCCCTTCTACACACTGAGCATTTTCCTTTCTAGAGACCATCTCAGCATATGTCAGTTGTCTGAAACTCTCATCCTCTTTATGGGCAAACTCATGCCTGCGTGGTAGGGAATGGACCACACGCTTTCCCACATCACTGTCACAATCACTCAAGCTCCAATCACTTCCATCAGACCCACTTGACACAGGTGACTTAACCCTAACATTCCTCTCCAGGGGAAAATGTGGAGGGACACTTCTGTGGCCTTTCGTGTTGCTAGCGCCTAGTTAGGCTGTTACAGCTTGACATGCCTTACTTAATTGGGTTAAAGCCTCCTGTGTATTCATGCCATCACACTCGGTGGCTTAGGGTCTCGGATGGATTGCGCTTTAAGAGCATGTGATGACATATCTGCATTTTGGGGTGTGAGAACTGGAGGGTCTAGAGATCCCTTATGATCAGACTGATCACTTTCTACATTGACTACAGTTTGGCTTAGTTCATTTATGGACAGGGCTGAACGCGTCTTGGTCGTGGGTAAGGCATGCTGAACCTGAACTATATGGCTCAGTTGTGCCTGGAGCCACGGGTGTGGGTAGGCCTGGAGAGGGCAAAAAGACAAGGACACTATGTTGACTAAACACGTTTATTCGTATTCTTCCAACACGCATGACCTATAACGCCAATGACTGAAAAGCCTGGGAGATTTCCCTATGTGGATTGGGAATGTATCTGCTAAAGCAGGACGATCTCCAACGCCCTATAGATCGGATAACATGAGCGGGGACTTGGTGTTTTGAAGCTGACTATGCTGCCCCGATACGGAATGAATGGCCCGAAATGACTCTTGGGTCGTACCCAAGATCTGCTGCCAGGGAGCGGTAATGGGACGTGAATTGTTTTGAATAGAGTGGCTTGTTCTTCAAGGGTAGGAGAGGACTGTCAGGAGGTGCTGTCTGCAACAGGGACAATAATTTATTGAGGATCTGGACTGGGCACCAGTTATTCTGGGTGGGGAAATATTTTATTTCCGTGGGTGGCCCCGTTTGGTTTGTCTTGGTCAACGGAATGCTGAGTACGTAGTAGTTATTATGCCAAGACAGCTGTTCTTTGCGGAGACAGCCGTGTCCCGGAGAGCTGCTAGTGAACTCTCCTGGCCGGAGGAAGCCATAGAAACTTAGAAACATGGCTGCGTGTATTACCGTGCTGGTGAAGGGCCCAAAAGGATTGCCGTCCAGAGCAGAAGACAACTCCCTGAACAGCTTGCTGGACACTGGCTGTTTGCGGGTGGAAGCCTGTTTTGCATTTTTTTGGATTCCCCTGAGGGCCGCCTTGATGGCCTGGTTGGACAAAATGGAAGATCGGCCCGGGTTACTAAGCATGAAGTGGTGTTGGAGGCCTGCTACTTTGATGGTATTAAACAAAAGTTTTTGTTGGGAGTAACAGAAGGCTATGAACGCCAATATGTAAGATATTTCGTCCCGGCTGCCCTGAGGATAGAGAAGTCTAAAACTATCGAACGCTTTCAACCCAGCTCTGTAATTCCTGGTCGTATTTGGGGCTAACGATTGTCTTATGAGGTGTTTCGCTATTGAAACCAAAGATTCTAACCCATCACTAGGGTGTTGTATGCTGGGATTGAGGCTCCCGTGGGATCTGCGTCGGGCATCTCCTGGAAAAATTTTCTGACCCTGAATGTGTTCCCCTGAGAAACGGAAATTGAGAGAAAGGGATAATCATACTAGTCTGCGCAGTAATGACATGATTTTGGGTGATTTAGCTCTTTGTTTGTCAAGGATGTCGATTAATGCCTGGCTATCCGTGACAAACAAGACGGAGGAGTTGGCCCACTGTTCACCCCAGACTTGAGCAGCTGCGACTATTGGATATAGCTCTATGAGGGGAGATGATTTTAAGGCCTCTGTGTCTGAGCTCAGCTCTAGGGGCCACTCATCTGCCAGCCAGTGGTTACTGAAAATAGCTGCAAACCCGGCTGACCCTGCTGCGTCCGAAAAAACAATGGGTGAAAGGGAGGTTGGGGGGGGGGGGGGTATGAATAACGAAACGCCATTCCAGTCTGCTAAAAAAGATTTCCACATGGTCAGATCTGCACTGGCATGACTATCTAGAGGAATGGAGCTGTCTTGATCTTCAGCTTCGGGAAGAAGCTGAAGCAACCTCGACCCGAATTATTTGCCTTGAGGCATGACCCTGGTCGCAAAGTTAAGCATCCCCAAAAGAGACTGGAGCTCCATTCTAGTGACGGAATTTGCAAGCACGGCTTTGGCTATGGCTGCTCTTATCTTGGTTAATTTCTCTGCTGGAAGCCTGGCTTCCATCCGAACCGTATCCAGAACGATGCCTAGGAAGGTGACCTGGGTGGCTGGCCCTTCTGTCTTATTTAAAGCTATCGGGACCTGTAATTGTTTGAAGGGTTCCGTTAACATGGCTAGGCCGGCCGGGTGAGGATGCTACTTCTCGACTATCAGGAAGTCGTCCAGATAGTGGATGACCATTGGCAAATCACCGTGGTGGACCAAGATCCAGTTGAGAGCTTTTGCTAGCTGGTCAAAAATCCAGGGACTGCTTTTGCAGCCAAAAGTGAGACGGTTTGCAAAGTAAAACTTATTGGACCATCTGATGCCGTAATAACCCCAAAGCTGCGGCCGGATAGGCTGCAGCTTAAAAGCGTCGGCTATGTCTGCCTTCGTGAGCCAAGAGCCCTTGCCTGAGAGCAAGATAAGTTGTACTGCCTGGTCTATGGAAGAATATCTCATCGAATACTCGTCTGATGGTATCAGCGAGTTTAGGCTTGGAGTGGAAGAAGCATGTGGAGCGGACAAGTTGTTAATTTAGACGTTTTTTAATTGACGACTGTTTAGACACAATGCCAATTGGGTTAATGCGCCAGTGCTGGAAAGGGACATCAGTGAAGGGGCCCAACAAAAAACCCTTATTGACCTCTGCCTGGATCAGCGTCTTGACCGTTTCTGGGTCATGACTAGCGGACAGCAGGTTGCGACCCTCTCAGTGGGCTTGAGGAAGAGCAATTAACCCTGTATGAAAACCTTCATGGAAGCCAGAGATTAAAAAATCTATGAAGACTCGGTCATGATGATTTTTCAGGAGCACCGACAGCAGTTCGACATTAATGTCGGTCAGTCATAACTGCTTAGATGCCTTCCTAGGGCACGAGGAACGAGGGTGGGCTCTAAAACATAATGAACAAATATGGAGGGCCCTGCACGCGTTGAAGGCACAACTTACCAGGTTGAAATTGTTACATAGTTGGCTCTTGCTGAGGTACACTATGGGTCTGCCTAATTTGTCGATTGTGCTAGAGTTCCCCTGAGTACTGGAGGGACCGGGCCACGCCCCTTGCGGCATGGCAGAATTGGAGTTCGGCACCATTCGGTGGAGTGGAATATGGATTGGCAATTTGAGCAGGTGGGGGCCCGGAGACCCGCAAAATGACGGCAGAATAGCTCCATGTCCATCTCCGCCCAATTAGTGATGAACTGAAATTGTGAGAGCGCTGGCGGAAAAGGACCGGTGGTAATCATAAAAAGCTGATCCACCATATTTCTGACCCAGGTCGGTGACCCGATATAGATATCTATCCAGTTCTTCCCTCCTATCTGGCTGGGCTGAACAGACCACATCCCTGTATATGCTGAAAACTAGCACAAATTCAGGGATGGTCAACTTCCTATTTAGGTGTGCGTCTTTTGCTTTCATGATTATTGACACATCCCCACAATTAATCACACGATTTTCTGGGACATCTTGGGACGCTATAAGGATAGATGCTAAATTTATATCCCTCCCTGCCACAATGTCCTTTTTGAGACTGTCTGGCAGAAAATGAGACGGGGCAATTTGGAGAGTGGGCATGTGGGTACCTGGGAGAGGCTGTAGGGAGGGCAGAGTCGGTGCTGATGCCTGGCTTTGACCGGATGCTGACGGCTGAAATTCCAGGACCTCAACCCTGGACTGGATGTCTGAGACGGAACTAACTAAGCCACTAATGGAGGATTGGAGTTGGGCCAACGAAAGCTGAATTGACGGTAGGGAAGTTTGTTCCCCTGAGGGCCCGGCCTCTGCCATTAGTAGTCTATAAAGTTCTGCTTTTCTGGCAGATGCTGGATACCGGATCCCTTTTTTGTTCAGTTCAGCAATCAGTTTTGGGATGGTCCAGCTCCGGAGAGACCTGTTGTTGGCCCGGCCCGAAACCGATGAGCCTATCGTAGAGACATTGTCCTCTATGTCGGACACCTGTGATATCGTGAATCCGCCTTTAACCAAACCGGACTTGTTCCTAGGTTGTCGAATGACCCGTTCGGATTGCCGCTATCAGAAAAACCAACAATAAGAACTAACAAGGTATATACAGACTGGGGTATGCAAGAATAGAACCTACCAGTGCCTTTACCCTTGTTGCGTATTTCTTACCTTGCGGGGCTTTGCCTGCTTTGAGAAACGATAGTGAGCGGAAGACACTACTAGGAATCTGGGAGAAATATTAAGTAGACTGAATAACGTAACCGTGGGAATAGGATGAGGACCGTGAGACCCCTTGACCATCCGGGAGACTTCTAACTAAAGGCCGAGCCTGGATAGACTGAAGTGGGGTGTGGCGGACTCAACATGACATATGGCGTAGTAACAGCAGTGGCTGAACCTGACGGTCCAGTTGTCACCCAACATTTAGCTCGTCCTGGGCGACCCAAGAGGCCGGACAAATGACATGACGTGGTATCAGCGGTAGCTGAACCTGGACGATCCAGGTGACATACAACATTTAGCACAGCCTGGACGATCCAGGTAACAGACAAAGACATGGCTGGTAACTGCAGAGCTGAACCTGGACGATCCAGGTGACATGCAACATTTAACTCGGCCTGGGCGATCCAGGTGACATACAACATTAAACTCCGCCTGGACGATCCAGGTGACATACAACATTAAACTCGGCCTGGACGATCCAGGTTACCTACAACATTAAACTCTGCCTGGACGATCCAGGTGACATACAACATTAAACTCGGCCTGGATGATCCAGGTGACATACAACATTAAACTCTGTCTGGACGATCCAGGTGACATACAACATTAAACTCTGCCTGGACGATGCAGGTGACACACAACATTAAACTCAGCCTGGACGATCCAGGTGACATATAACGTTAAACTCGGCCTGGGCGATTCAGGTGACATGTAACATCTTAGGTTCGGCCTGGGCGATCCAGGCGACAGACAAATGACATAGACGGTATTTGCAGAGGCTGGACTAAAACTATTCGCTCTTCGCTGTCGAATCCTCCCAGCTTGGACAGTGTTGGAAGCGATGAGCCTATTACGCGCAAACGTGGACCCCTGGTACCCGCTGGCACTGTGAGGCCCCGCCTCCATATCATGAAGCAAGCCCGGCCTGCATGGTCCAAATAAACCTTGACTGACCCGTAGAGCTTGTCAAGTTAATACAAACCGGATTCCAAAAAAGTTGGGACACTAAACAAATTGTGAATAAAAACTGAATGCAATGATGTGGAGATGGCAAATGTCAATATTTTATTTGTAATAGAACGTAGATGACAGATCAAACGTTTAATCCGAGTAAATGTATCATTTTAAAGGAAAAATACGTTGATTCAAATTTTCACGGTGTCAACAAATCCCCAAAAAGTTGGGACAAGTAGCAATAAGAGGCTGGAAAAAGTAAATTTGAGCATAACAAAGAGCGGGAAGACCAAGTAACACTAATTAGATCAATTGGCAACATGATTGGGTATAAAAAGAGATCTTCAGAGTGGCAGTGTCTCTCAGAAGCAAAGATGGGTAGAGGATCACCAATTCCCACAATGTTGTGCAGAAAGATAGTGGAGCAATATCAGAAAGGTGTTACCCAGCGAAAAATTGCAAAGACTTTGCATCTATCATCATCAACTGTGCATAACATCATCCGAAGATTCAGAGAATCTGGAACAATCTCTGTGCATAAGGGTCAAGGCCGTAAAACCATACTGGATGCCCGTGATCTCCGGGCCCTTAAACGACACTGCACCACAAACAGGAATGCTACTGTAAAGGAAATCACAGAATGGGCTCAGGAATACTTCCAGAAACCATTGTCAGTGAACACAATCCACCGTGCCATCTGCCGTTGCCAGCTGAAACTCTACAGTGCAAAGAAGAAGCCATTTCTAAGCAAGATCCACAAGCTCAGGCGTTTTCACTAGGCCAGGAATCATTTAAAATGGAGTGTGGCAAAATGGAAGACTGTTCTGTGGTCAGACGAGTCACGATTCGAAGTTCTTTTTGGAAATCTGGGACGCCATGTCATCCGGACCAAAGAGGACAAGGACAACCCAAGTTGTTATCAACGCTCAGTTCAGAAGCCTGCATCTCTGATGGTATGGGGTTGCATGAGTGCGTGTGGCATGGGCAGCTTGCATGTCTGGAAAGGCACCATCGATGCAGAAAAATATATTCAGGATCTAGAACAACATATGCTCCCATCCAGACGTCATCTCTTTCAGGGAAGACCCTGCATTTTTCAACAAGATAATGTCAGACCACATTCTGCATCAATCACAACATCATGGCTGCGTAGGAGAAGTATCCGGGTACTGAAATGGCCAGTCTGCAGTCCAGATCTTTCACCTATAGAGAACATTTGGCGCATCATAAAGAGGAAGGTGCAACAAAGAAGGCCCAAGACGATTGAACAGTTAGAGGCCTGTATTAGACAAGAATGGGAGAGCATTCCTATTTCTAAACTTGAGAAACTGGTCTCCTCGGTCCCCAGACGTCTGTTGAGTGTTGCAAGAAGAAGGGGAGATGCCACACAGTGGTGAAAATGGCCTTGTCCCAACTTTTTGGGGATTTGTTGACACCATGAAATTCTGATTCAACATATTTTTCCCTTAAAATGGTACATTTTCTCAGTTTAAACTTTTGTTCCATGATTTATGTTCTATTCTGAATAAAATATTAGAAGTTGGCACCTCCACATCATTGCATTCAGTTTTTATTCACGATTTGTATAGTGTCCCAACTTTTTGGGAATCAGGTTTGTATATATATTCGCAATATTGCTCCTGATACGGACTGGGTGCTGGGCTGCCACTGCCCGACTCACCGCTGGTATCTGATGAGCCCACTGCTTTCTACCTGTGCCGCCTCTGCTATGTTGCGCCTCTCTGCTGTTTTTTTTTCTGAGACTGGGGCGAATGTTTGCGGGGGTCTGGGCGGCTTGTGCGTGGGCGTGCACAGCGCTCTTGGCCGTTTTCGGGGAGGGGGGGAGGACCCAGAGCCTGCGCCCTTGCTGCGACTGGGAGTGCTGTTCCCAAGTGCTTACCCCAGGAATGGGTGGCGGACGTGTGTGGGAGGTCTCACGCTCGGTGCTCGGCTGGAAGTGCCTGTGGAGAGACGGCGGACGTGTGTGCGTTCCACCTTGAACCACAGGACCTTTTGCGAGAGGAGAGCTCTGCCCGCAGCCGTGAGTTTGCGGTGTGCTCCGTACTCCAGGTACTTACTTGGAAACCGAAAGGACCTCTCTTGGGATCGTAGCGCTGCAAGGGTGCATTACCACTCTTTTCCCCCCATCACTATCTTTAATGGTGCATCCTGTATCGTCATGTGTACTCATTCCTAGGTCCTACACAATGTGTAACTGTATTTGTGATTTTGTAATGGTTTAAGTGCAATGTGCCTGGGTCACGAGCAGATGGCGGCACTTCTGGCAGAGCTGTGTTAACTAGAATGGAGCCCTTCTTCCATTCAATCCCCCTCACTAGAGAGGGAGGAATTGAGTTAGTTTCAAGTTAGCCTAGCTTACCCCCTGTAAGGGGATGGCTGTGTTCCAGCCAGCAGAGCACTGTCTACTCTGCTTTGCATAGAGGTCCAAGCTGAAAGCCTCGGAAGCCAGGAGGAAAGTTTCCCTGAATAAGGAGAAGGAGAAAGATAAAGATAGATTCACACTACAAAAATAGGTACAGGAGCAAAAGGAAAAGTTCCCATTTAAGGCAGCCAATATGGCAGAGCTGAAACGGTTCAGGTATAGCAGGCTGAGAGTCTTTGCCTGTCAGAACTTCATGCCAAAGCTTGCTGGTAACCAATATAAAGTTGGAAGATTGTTCCTTGATGAAATTCTATGCCAAGTAAAGCTGTTAACTACTTCAATACAAGTCTGGACACAATTTATTCAACCAGTTTCTCAACTATTCACTCTATTATCATTGCTGCGGACGACCACGCTTGGGGTTCAGGATATCCAGGTAGGAACACTGTGACACCTGCAAAAGCCACACCTAGAGGGATATCTTAGGCCACCCTCATACCAATCTGGTATTCCTACACCTGGGTTCCACTATCACCTTCTACATAGAGGGACATAGTCACATAACAGCTGTGGATGAGACCCCTATCGCGGGATCTGCCCGATGCATATTTTGGCGTTACATACAGGATCAGAATACGTTAAACTGTGTGGCATTAAACTCTTTAGCCTATAATTCGGAGCGAACGGCGCAAAGTGCGGCATGCCGGCATCTGAAGAGTTAATCCGCCATTTTTGCCTGTAATAGCACACCTTCTTTATGCCCAAGTAGAGCGGGAAAATTCAGTTGAGTCGGAAAAGTCTAGCCCTGCCCACCGGGAGTGATGTTACTGCATGATGACGGAGGAAGCAATTCCCGGGAAGCCTCTCCTTTACTTCCTCTCTTTGCCAACACCTGGGAAGACAATATGGCACACCGGAGACCTTGTCAGCCCAATTGGGGAGTCATGGTGTGGGGTTTATTTTGCTTAGGTTCAGCAATCCCCACCCGACCAGCCAAGGGCATTCCCCATGCCGGTTGGCGTGGCGGAGGTGGTCGTAGTTTCCACTCCGCCACCCAGAAAGTCCTATGCCTTTGAGGAATTGAACCACATGGTCCCCAGAGAAATAACAGCTCGGGCCGGCAACATGTGGGACTATCGGAAGGCCGTGGAAGATTGGGACCTCAAGTTCGAGCGAAGAACCGGGAGCGTTATATAGTTCGCAGTCGAGCAAGGGTCTGGGTTCATCCAAGACAGCATTACAGCCCATGAGTTGTCCATGAACCGGCACTCGTGAAGCAGTGTCTCCGCCAGACATCTGAGAAGCTCTGACAGACGTTCTTCAGAACCTCCTGCTTGAGGTTCTTTTGTTTTGCTTTCATTTCGTCATCTCGTTTCCCTCTCTCAGCTGTCATCTAGTTGCACTGATTGCATCCCTCTAAATCCCCTCCCATACTGCATCACTTTGCGGTTTATACAACTTCCTGGAGTGTGTACATGCTGGATGCTACAACTAATGCTTCTACAGATAAGTATGTTCATTTATTTGTGTTTTCCTGTTTGCTTGATCCTAGGTGACCCTGACTCCCTCCGTATTAATGTCACAACCAGACAGCTGAGAAGCTCTGACAGAAGCCTTTCAGAACCTCCTCCTTGAGCTTTCTTTGTTGTGCTGTTCAGTTCCTCATCTCGTTAGCCTCTCTCAGCTGTCATGTAGTTGGACTGATTGCTTCCCTTTAAATTCCTCCCCATAATGCATTACTGGGCGGCTTATACTTCTTCCTGGAGTGTGTGTGCATGCTGATCCTGTTTCCCAGTCTACTACAAAGTTAAGTGCTGTACATTTATCTGTTATTTTCTGTTTGCTGGATCCCAGGTGACCCTGACTCCCTCCGTGTCTGGTGTAGGGAGCCGGTGGTCGTGTCCCCTCACTATTGTAGGGTGTTCAGGGGTTATATAGTCAAGGTACGTGGATATGCAACCATCCACCTTTGGGATCTTTGCATAGGCTGAGCAGCCAGGGAAAGTGCTAGGTCTTGTGCAGGGGTCTCCCTTTTGGTTCCTTAGCTTTGGATCCAGTGAGTCATATATGCATGTTGCTTTGTCTTGTTTCCTGTACACCGTCCGTGACAATTAGGTGTAGAGAGCCGATGGTCGTGTCCCCTCACTATTATAGGGTGTTCAGGTGTCATACAGTCGAGGCACGAGGGCATGCAATTTTCTATCATAGAGATCTTTGCATGGGCTGAAAAGACGAGGAGAGTTTCAGGGCTAAAATAGGGGTCTCCCTTTTGTTCCTTAGTTTCGGATCAAGCCAGTCGGATCCTTATTTGTAACTTCTTGTTTTCTGTTACACCATCCATGACATTTTAAACCGCCAAAACCGTCTCAAGCATGGATCCGGTTTCACTTTTGACTGAACACATGCAGGGTCTTTCATTGGAGGTAGCAGATCTCCGTAAAACTGTATCTCAGTTTCAGGTGACCGGTTCAGCTTGCGTTCATGGAGTTTGTTCTAAGCCTAAGATATCGCTCCCGGATACGTTCTCTGGGTGTAGTGAGAATTTTGTTCGTTTTAGAGAGGCTTGCAAACTCCATTTTCGCCTACTTCCCCATTTCTCTGGTGATGAGGAGCAGAGGGTGGGGATCATCATCTCGCTGCTCAGGGATAACGCTCAGTCTTGGGCCTTTTCGCTGCCGGTGGGGGCACGGCTCCTCCGTTCAGTGGATGAATTTTTTTTAGCCCTGGGTCAGATATATGATGATCCAGATCGCATTGCTCTGGCTGGGTCTAGACTATGTCTTTTATGCCAGGGTAAACAGTCCGCAGAGATATACTGTTCAGAATTTCGGAGATGGGCAGCTGATACTGGTTGGAATGATGCTGCACTCCGAAGTCAATTTTGCCATGGTCTTTCAGAGGGATTAAAAGATGCATTTGCCTTTCATGAGAGACCTACCTGCCATGTCTCGGGCCGTTCGTATTGACAGGCGTCTTAGAGAGAGAGGAGAGATCACTCCTTCCTGTCATACTCAGTCCAAGGACAGTGCGGCGGTCTCATTCAGTGCGCAGGGGTCTCAGTCTCTCTCAATCCCCTCTGAGCAAGAGCCCATGCAGCTGGGTTTGCTTGCCTCTGACAATAGAAGACTCAGCTCTCAGAGGAGGTTTTTTTTTTCTGTTGTGGAGGTATAAATCATTTGGCAAATGTTTGTCCCTCTAGGAGATTCAGGCAGTTTTTTGAGAGTAATAAAGAAACAAAAAGAAAAAAATCCTCTAAAAACGTTCCATCTGTTACTATTGGCAAGGTTGATGCAGAAATTGAAGGTTTTCCGTTTGCTGGTAGTTCCCGTTTTGTCCTACCTGCCAGGGTGGCGCTAGAGAGCAAGAACATTTTTTGTGAGATTTTTGTAGATAGTGGAGCAGCTGTCAATCTCATTGATAATCTATTTGCTATAACACATGGTTTCCAGGTAGGCACTTTGGGAAAGGATATACCTGTTAAAGGGCATAGTTCACAATATCCGTTTGGTTGTGAGTTATACTCATGTTGAGGTTGTGTCATGTTTCGTCCTAAACAGGTTGCCTACCCTCTAGTATTGGGGCTACCCTGGCTCACTAAACATAACCCCACCATTGATTGGCAAGCGAGGCAAATAAATGGTTGGAGTGACTTTTGCAGAGAGAATTGCCTCACGACATCTGTTTCAGAAGTTTCTACTAAGACTGTGCAATCTTTTCTCTCTGAATTTTCGGATGTGCATTCTGAGAGTGGTGTTCAGGAGCTGCCCCCTCACAGGGAGTACGATTGCCCTATTAATCTCATCCCAGGCGCCAAGCCTGGGATGATCTGGTGTGATCTGGTGTGGTTGTCTACCAAGAATATCAAATTGAAGGTTCCCTCCTGAAAGTTGGGTCCTAAGTTTATTGGGCCTTACAAAATCATGTCCGTCATCAATCCCGTTGCCTACCGTCTTGATCTTCCTCAGACTTGGAAGATCCATAATGTTTTTCATAAGTCCCTATTAAAACCTTAAGTCCAACCCATTGTACCCTCCTCTTTGTGGTTGATGGTAATCTTGAATTTCAGGTCTCTAGGATTGTGGATTCTCGTGTTGTCCGCGGTTCTCTCCAGTACCTCGTTCATTGGGAGGGTTATGGTCCTGAGGAGAGGATGTGGGTCCCAGTGAGGAACATTAAGGCCACTCGTCTCATCAGGGCTTTCCATAGGTCCCATCCTGAGAAGGTGGGCTCTGAGTGTCCGGAGTCTAATCGTAGAAGGAGGGGTACTGTCACTGCCAGACATCTGAGAAGCTCTGACAGAGGTTCTTTTGTTTTGCTTTCGTTTTGTCATCTCATTTCCCTCTCTCAGCTGTCATCTAGTTGCACTGATTGCATCCCTTTAAATCCCCTCCCATACTGCATCACTTTGCGGTTTATACAACTTCCTGGAGTGTGTACATGCTGGATGCTACAACTGATGCTTCTACAGATAAGTCTGTTCATTTATTTGTGTTTTCCTGTTTGCTTGATGCTAGGTGACCCTGACTCCCTCCGTATTAAGTGTAGGGAGCCGGTGGTCGTGTCCCCTCACTATTATAGGGTGTTCAGGTGTCATACAGTCGAGGCACGAGGGCATGCAATTTTCTATCATAGAGATCTTTGCATGGGCTGAGAAGACAGGGAGAGTTTCAGGGCTTAAATGGGGGTCTCCCTTTTGTTCCTTTGTTTCGGATCAAGCCAGTCGGATCCTTATTTGTAACTTCTTGTTTTCTGTTACACCCTCCGTGACAAGCAGCTGTACCTCCCGCAGGACCGCCATAATTTGGACAAAGGGGATATGGTGGAGTATACCTTTTGTAGTTGTGGTGGTCTATCTACCAAGGCCCACGGTGCCCCTGACTGCATCAGAAGAGTGGCTGGACGAACCATCGACGCCAGGCAGAGTGCACTGCTGATATGAAGGAGCAGACGGCGTACTCCGCTTTGGGGAGACGTCAGCACCAATGTCCCAGCCAGAACTAGGACTGCTCATCCCTGGTCTACCTGCACCTCCTACGTCTCTCCCACAACGGGCATGTGTGGCCATTGCCTCAGTCACCATAAGCTCCACAGTCATCAACTTCCAGATGCCCAGCAGCGATGTGCGGACCGGAGCAGGATCACCTCCAAGGGAGGGTGACTATTTGCCGTAGCCAGAAGTCATCGATCCCTTTAGGATGGCCCGGGCAGCCTCTGCATACAAGCAGAAGATGACGGCTAAGGTTAAAAATGTGACCACCCAGTCATCCACCAAATCCACCACATGAGGTCAGTGGCACTCCACCATCAGAGCTAAGTTAGCCTACCAGAAGCAGGACAAACATCTGATGTCCTTTTCAAGCAGTTCCAGCAGTGAAAGGACTACTGACTTTGGAAGCCACTCCATGGACAGCATCTGAAGGGAGAGGGCCTGCTGGCTTGTTTTTTATGTGTTCTGCCCTCACCCGGATGATAATGCTCGGTTAGGACTCCACCCATCATCAGCATTCATATTCCAGTTGCGCAAGGATTGCGCCAATTTACCTTTCTTTTTTCCCCCTTTTCAGGTTTTCGGAGAGCCTTTGCTAACGGTTCTCATGAATTGTGCTGCTATTCTATTGCCCATGTGGATTACAGATGACTTTTCTACCCATGTGGATTACAAATACCTCATTTGGATTACAAATAAATGACATTATTGTTTTCTTGGATTACAAAGGACGTTATTACACTTAAAGTTACCGTCTGGTGCACTTTCACAAAAGAAAGAGACTGTAATGTAATTTTATTGCATTAAAATGTGCCCTATTTATTTACACTTTTTTTTTCAGGTTTTGCAATGTTACTGTCACTACCAGAGCTTTGAGACGTTCTCACAGCTCTGTTTCCACACCCCTGTGATGATGTCACTACTAGAGCTTGGAGGAGTTCCCTTCCCTGTTTCTCCGCCTCTGTGATGAGGTCTTTACTTTCGGTTTCCTTCCTCCCAGCTGTCCCTCCTGTGTTTGATTTCACTGCCTTTAAATCACCCCTCCTCCTTTGTAGAGGTGCGGATTATACTCTTCATTTTGAGCTGTATCTCTCGCTTGAGTGTCTTCACCTGTGTGACTTCTCTTCACTGGATCTGTGTTCTGCTGTTGCAAGTACTTCGGCTATCGTCTGCTGACTTTGGATCTGTTTTCACTGCGGCTGCAGCACCTCAGTTAAGTGTTCAGACATTGTGTGTTTCTGTGTCACTTGCTGACTGGATCCGAGGCGACCCCGGCTCCGTCCATATACTGAGCAGGGCACCGGTGGCCGTGCCCCTTCCACTATTGCAGGGGTTTCAGCGGTCTTCAGCCTTAGGTACGCGGGCATGTATCGATCCACCATTTGGATGGGCATAGCGGCTTAGGGAGAGCTTTTAGGGTCTGGCAGGGGTCACCCTTTATCCTCCCTAGTTTGGGTCCGGTCAGTTGCTATTCTCTGTGTACGCTCTTGTTGCTCACTTACAGCCGTGACAGTTACAAGAATTGTGCCCTTTGTGTTTATTTATTTTGCAGGTGCCACAATGTGATTTATTTGCACTATTTGTATAGATCCTGGTTGTGAACTTTCTTCAGGTCACCAGATAGTTAACACTGTACTGCTTAGTATCATGGACTTCCTCTGAGGATGTCTGGTACGTTTCAAGCAGCTCTAACATTGCCTTGCTCATTATGGACTGCTTCTGAGGACGGTCAAAATGAATGGTTCTTACGTGACCCTGTGTTGGCTAGCAAGCCTAGGTCTAGTTTGACACAGGGGGAACCCAAGGGTAACCCGCTGCTAGTGTGTGCTTAGAGGGGATGTCCCTCAAAGGAGTTTTGGGAGAAGTCTGGTTCCTCCCTCTCCTAATTGTCCAAGTCCTGAGGTGTAGCGTGCAGCCTTAAGGAACATTTGTGTGTAGCTACCTGTCACGGTCTCTAACGTAACAGGTGTCAGAAGATCTAAGAGACTGGCTGCACGTGATGTGATCTGACAGCCTCTTTGGTTTCAGTGTGGTTGCTGGTAATGACCACACCCCTTGTCTCAGGTGTAGCTTAGTGGTCATTCCAACTCCCCTATGTAGCCTGGCTTCAGTTTGGTATTGGAAGTGCTGGTGTGTGGTCCTCTTCTGAGTTCCTGCTCGTCCATTTACTTCACAAGTTAAGTGTTACTTCCCTTTTTATATTTTGTTGTTTACCCTCTGTCTTTTGTTATTAGGCCTCAGGGAGATGCTTGTTCCTTCATATTGGAAGGAACAGGCCGTCTGAAGCCCAGACATTACTCCAGGGCAATTCAGGGTTTCCAGGGTCTCAGGTTCCTGTGTATGAACATTCCTACCCTCAAGGTCTGTTTATACGGATAGGAGTCAGGGCTAGAATTAGGGTTTCCATAGGTGGTGTCTGTTTCCCATTCCTTAACTTTAAAGCCTAGTTCCTTTTCCCTTCCCTCCTGTTGTCAGTGTGGTGTTTCCTCCCACATCACTACGTGACATTATCAACCGCCGAAAGCCGTCATTTTTGTTTGTGTCAGTGAGTCTATAGATTCTATCGCTGCACTGGTTAGACCAGTGATGGGCAAACTATGGCCGGTGGACCTTTTTATCCGGCCCGCAGAGCTGTCCGGAGACAACAGGAATGGAGATGAGCTTTTTCCATTCTGGAAGCGCTCATCTCCATATTCATCTGTATCAGATGAATGGTGCGGAGGAGCAGGGAAAAGGCGTCTCCCTTGCCCATTCCTCTGATAGACTACAGGCCTAGTGCCTGAGTCGTGCAGAGCGGGACACAGGCCGGAAGAGGCCTGCATCGCATCACTGACAGCAGCATAAGTGAGTATATGTGTTTATTGTTTTTATTATTTATAGTATACTTTGGCAAGAAGGGGGGTGGGGGCCCTATATACTGGCACAATATGGGTTATGGAGAATAGGGGAAGCACTATGGGGCCACTATGGAGAAGAAGGGAAGCACTATTGGGGCCCTATATACTGCCAATATATGGGGGGGCACTATGGAGAAGAAGGGGAAGCACTATGGGGGCCACTATGGATAAGAGGGGAAGCACTATGGGGGCCCTATATACGGGCACAGTATGGGGGGGTGATGAGGGTATCCCAAGTAGAGTCCCCTTTTTAAAAACACACACTCATAGGCCTAGAGGCCCCCTTTATTCTGCTTTAAAATAGAGATATTCCCTTGCTTGAAGCTGTGTCCTAGTAATTGAAAATGACACTTCCCTGTCATAAAGATAAGGACTGGAGCTTCAAAAGCACCCCTGCCGAGGCTTATCATAAAATACTGGATCCTGGGATAACATTAGCCAGACATTCCGACTACAGTCCCTGCAGGGAACCAGAGAGAGCTGGGAAAGCCTATTGAACCTTTGAGGGACTGAAACATAGTCATTTTTCATATCTCTGGTCGTAGGTATATTCTGCACTGGCTAAGGCCGGATTCAACCTCCGTGGACCAGTGCGAACACGGAGATGTCAAACAGCATGTTCATGGAAGGCTGAAAAGGATAACCACAAGCTCCTGCAGAGTCAAGTTTGGTCTTGTTAGACTCGTAAAATCATTAATGACTCGTAAAAGGGTCATTAATACCTAAATGTCATAGCTGTATTTAGTGGTTCCACAGAACTGTGGGCTCAGCCAGAAGTAGGACATTCTGGGCTGACCTTAGCTGGGTCATTAACCTGACATCTTCTCAATCCTGCCCACACGTTCGTACGATTGGTGGGCAGAACTGCTGGCACCTCCTGTTTTAGAACTATTATAAGATGCTGTAAGGGCATTGTATGACAACCCTGCCTTGCCTTAACACCTGGATTTGTATCGTATCCACTGATATTATACCCATCGGATTGCACAACTGGCTTCAAGGACTGAAACAGAGGAACTAAACTATCATTTTCATCCATTATCCCTTTTTATTTTAACTGTCGTGAATTACTATTACCTTGAATTATTATTATCTAGAATAGTCATTTTTTCTGTAAATGTATAGATGCACTGTTTTTCCATTTAACTTTTATAAAAAGATTGAAAAATCTTATTTGCTAAGTCTTCCGTGTTCTAAGCAAAGGAATTAAGAGAGAGTAAGGTTACCATTGTGTGTGAGAAAGGTCATTTTGATTGTTCCTTGGCTAAACGATTGCGATCGGTCAGCAAGCGGTAGCTGGTTCATTCTGCGTGAGGGTGAGTGACCGGTAGTCGGTTCGCGTGCCGCTAAAATACGTGGTGGCAGTATACTGAATTGTATCTATAAAGGGTTAACCGAAAGTTAACCACCCCTTGTCACGTGCGGTATCCGTCTGCGTACAGGTACGTTTGTGACAGGGGGCACTATGGAGAAGAGGGGAAGCACTATGGGGGTCCTAAATATTGGCACAATATGGGGAGGCACTATGGAGAAGAGGGGAAGCACTATGGGGGCCCTATATACTGGCACATTATGGGGGCCCTATATACTGGCACAGTATCTATTCTGTGAATTGCAACAACAAAGCTAACTCCAGACTTTGATGCCTTAGCAAAAAAGGGAGACCAACATTACTGTTCCAATACTGTTCCCACTAAAATTAAAGGTGAGTTATACATACTATGTTATGAAAGAAATACATTGCATAAAAGTTTTGTGCAATAACTCTTTTTATGCTTTTCTACCTTGAATTAAAGGAAACCTTTAATGTTACGAAATTTACATTTTATTTGTGCTCGGACCGGCTCATGTAAGAACACACCATACCTAACTCTACCTAATAGCAGCAGGATTATGCCGGAACTGCTGTAGAGGGGGTTTTGGGAGGGCTGTAATGCCGACGAACCGCGCCTGTGGCTGTGTGCCTGCAGGTATAAATAGGCAGTAGGGCCTCGCCTCTCCTCTCACAAATACGGCAATCATATTGCCTAATACTTGTGCTCGGATCAGCTCATGTAAGAACACACCCAACCTAACTCTACCTAATAGCAGCAGGATTATGCCAGAACTGCTGTAGAAGGGCAGCATAAACATATAATAACAGACCATGGATATAGCAAAAGGTATCTTTATGACATATAATTACATAACCAAATCTCCAAAGGAAAGTGATAATTCACGATGCGGATCGGGAATATAACGAGTATAGCAAGCAGAATTCCATCGACCCATTTTTTTTATGATATGAACCAGTATGTTATGCTCAGAAGCAGCTAAAGCTGCGCCAATACTGTACAGAAAGAGTGACCAGTAATAGACAAAGGGTTAACCCCTGAATTGGCCAACAACATGCGGATGAACTTGAGGAACGTATTAATATTCAAGGGAGTATCTCCCAACTTGAGCAAGGGGGAATCAGCTGGCTCAGCTTTGATAAACTGCAACCATTGATGTAATACACTCACCGGGCACCATTGATTACCGTTTGCAAAGTACTTGACCGCTACCGGTACCCCAGGCTGGGTCGTCTTGGTAGCTACTAAGGTAAAGATATCGCAAGAGCTACTCCAGCACAACTGACTCTTGCGTAAGTAATTTAAAGATGTGTTGGCACAGGAAAACTCACCCGGCTAAGGAACCCATAGAAGGCCAAGTACATGGCTGCTTTAATTAGTAGGCTGATGTGCAGACCAAACGGTTTATTCTGCAACATGTATGATAAAGACCTAAACATGCTGCCAGAAAAAGGCTGTCGAGTGGGTCGTTTCTTAACGGACACCTTCTGAATACCCTTTAATGAGGCCTTAGCGGGATGGGCTGAGAACAGAGACAGTTGATCGGGATACTGGCAATACCAATAATGTTGGTTTAATAGTGCTATGGGCCAAGTGTAGATGAGAGTGGCAAAAAGCAACAAATGCGAGTATGTAAGTTATAGGCCCCTCTCCCGCAGGGGGTAGGTATGTTTAAATCTACTAAACAAATGCCAGGCGGTCTTATATGTCCTAAGAGTATTGGTGGACAATGATTTGGCCATAAGGCTTCTGGCTACAGCGAGATGTGCCACTAATCCATCAGCAACTGGAAATGATGAGCAGTTGGCCTTGATCTGCACCCGGAAAAACCTGAAAAACGAGTTGAAGATTAAACTGGGACAGAGCATCCGCTGCGACATTACACTGCCCACTAATGTGTGTGCAAATGAAGTGAAAATTATGCTGTAAAGACCTCCTCAGAAATAACACTGTATGGTTCCTCCACTGTTTACCCCAAACTAGTGCCACCCCCACTATAGGATAAATTTCAAACAACGGGGAACACTGCAAGTAAACTGGGATAATCGCAATCTCTGGGGGCCAAGAACCAGCAAACCACTGCTTATCATAGATGGCGGCAAAACCTACTGCGGTAGATGCATCTGTGTACACCACCGGAGATTGATTAGAGACCAAGGAATAAAGAGCGAGAATCCATTCCATTGTGACAGAATTAATAAATCAGCAAGGTCCTCTTGATCCAAATAAACTGGACTGTCCTGACTTGGGGCACAAGGAAGCAATACCAGGAGACTAGAAACAAAGGACTTTCCTTGGGAAATGATGCGCATAGCGAAATTGAGCATACCTCAAAGAGACTGGAGATCCGCCTTGGTAGTAACCCGAGCCTGTGCCAATCTATGTACGACCTCCCTGATCCTATCTAATTTGTCTAGCGGGAGACTAGCTTGCATCTGAACAGTATCTAAACGAATACTCAGAAATGTAATTAAGGTACTAGGACCTTCGACCTTGTGCGGAGCTACCGGAACCCTAAGATCTTCAAACAGCGTGTGCAATACCTGTAAGTCTTGAGGCTCTTGTAACAGGGGCTCAATCAAGAGAAAGTCATCTAGGTAATGAATGACATAATTAACACGAAAGGTGTTCGACAAAACCCAATGCAGGGCGCTAGCAAACTGGTCGAATAACCATGGGCTAGATTGTGACCCAAACGTTAATTTACTAGAAAAGAAAAACTGCCCTTGCCACTTGATACCATGCCACCGACATAAATATGGTTAAATGGGGAGTAGCTTAAAAGCATCTGTTATGTCTGCCTTAGATAACCAGGCTCCTTTACCCAATCTAAGTATGACCTGAATAGCTTCATCGATAGACGCATACTTTATGGAAAACTCTTCTGACGGGATCAATGAATTCAAACTGGGTATGGGTAAGGAATGTGGGGCCGACAAGTCATAAATCAATCTCTTTTTATTAGAAAATTTGCCGGACACCACCCCAACCGGATTAATCCTCCAACAATCAAACAGGGGCTGCTTCAAAGGGCCAATTAAATATCCCCTATCTAGCTCAGTCTGGATTAAACTATGAAATAGTCTCAGGGTCTTGGAATGCCGACAATAAATTCCTGCACTCATATGGGGACTGAGGGAGGGCAAGCATACCCATATGGAAACCGTTGACTAAGCCGTGGAGCACAAACTGTACCCAATCTGGGTCTGGATTAGTGGCTATTAGAAAAGTAAGGAGTTCCACATTCACCACACTTAGTCACACAGAATTATTGCCCTTTCGAGGGCATGAAACCCGGGGGTGGTCCCTAAAGCAAATAGCACATAAATGCAACAATCTGCACTGGCTGAACCAACTTATCCACTCTGGAGACTACCCTGCTAACTGATGGGCCAGGAACAGCAGTAGACTGGAAAGGTTCCGTTGTGTGGTTAATATTGGCACACCAGCCAGCAGTATGGGTGGGCGTAGGAGTTACAAACCGTACAGGTTGGGGCTTTAAGACCCACAAAATGGCGGCAAAATAGCTCTGTATCAATGACGGACGAATCAACCGTATGCCGACACTGTGCAAGAGCGGCTGCTGCCTTAGCCGAAAATGATGATGGTGATAGTCATAGAATGGAGTACCACCATATTTGTACCCCAAGTCTACGACTTTATACATATAGAGGTCTAACTCCTCCCTCCTAAGTGGGCTAAGCCTACAAACCACGTCCCAAAACAAGCTAAATGGCAACACAAACTATGCAATATTGAGCTTTCTATTCAATCTAGCGCCCCTAGACTTTAATATCACAGAGACCTCACCGCAGGTTATGGTTTAGTTATCTGGGACCTCATGAGTAGCTATGAGAAGAGATGCCAGCTTAACATCTCTCCCTGCAAGGATGTCTTGTCGTATGTTAGCAGGTATGAAATGAGAAGGTGCAATAGTGGGAATAGGACTCGACCCACCAGGAACATTAAACTGTGGAACAGTGGCTACCGCCAGTGTATGCCCCATTAAGCCAGAAGCAGCAGTACTGGCTTCAACTGTGTCCAGTCTAGCCTGAATGTCAGACATTGAAGAAGCCATCGTATTAATGACAGCATGTAGCTGAGTTAGCGACGTCTGGATGGTATTCATGGAAACCACTTCCTGGCTTGGTGAAGTCGAATCTGTAGACAGAAGACAGTAAAGTTCTGCCTTTCTAGCTGATGCTGAGAACGGAATTCCTCTTTTTGACAATTCTGCCATCAATTTCGGGATGGTTCATGACCTCAACGATGGTACAGTGTCTCGTACTGATTGCAGATCACTACTGTAGCGAGAGGAAGACCAGCCCTCGAGGAGAAACTCTTGAGACATCTCCCTACTAAAAGAGATACCTAAATCAAGAGCCCGACTACCACCCTAAACGACAAACACCGTGCCAACCTAAATAACCGTATACCAACACCTTATTATTAATGAAGTATAGACAACCGCCACCTACAAGCGTGAGTAACACTTGAACCTACAGTCGTGCAACACTATACCCCAATCCTGTAGTTGTGACAGGACTAGTAATCGAGTCTGTAGTCGTGACAGACATTGCCCCGTTGCCTGTAGTCGTGACAGGACTTGAAATTGAGTCTCTAGTTGTGACAGACATTGCCCCGTTTCCTGTAGTCATGACAGGACTTGCAATCGAGTCTGTAGTCATGACAGACATTTCTCTGTTGCCTGTAGTCATGGCAGGACTTGAAATCGAGTCTGTAGTCATGACAGACCTTGCTCTGCTAAAAATGTTTTTTTTTCTTATGTTTATTTTTTTTGTTTTGTTTCCTGTAACCGTGACAGGCCTCCAAGCTGCGCCCTGACTACTGCACAATTGTGGACCTGTATGTGCCAGGACGACACACTGGCCTCTGCAGTGACCTGAAAAACGTGCCTGTAACCGTGACAGGACTGGGGTTTATATATTATATTATAATTTTTTTCTTAGCACTATACCTTAATGGTAATGCCATAACAGTGGGCCCAACTGCAGGTCCAATGACCCCGATACGTGAAATTTAGAACTAGTAGTAGTGCCAACAGGAAGTCTAGTGCCTGTGGATGAGGTGGAAAAAATGGTGCACCCATGATGAAAAACCCTAGCCTTACCCCCTGCCCAGCAGGACGTGTAATAATATGGCAAGCAAAGCCCCTACCATACCTACCTTCGATTACACGTAGACAAGATAGCGATAGAACTGCAGCGCACACCTAGTGTAGCTGACTGTACTTCGGAAATGAAGGAAAAAAGGCAACTTACTATCCAATAAGTAGAACCCAACTAACAGCCCCATTATAAGCATGACAGAAAATGCACCATTATATTAAACACAAATTATTTATAAATTTATATATTTTTACACTTTTATATATATATGTTTTCACTAAAAGAGGACTATGGGCCCCAAAACCCAGCCCCCCTAGCAACATCTACCCTTACATGGACAACACAACTGGCAGCACTTGGATGTGCTGGCGATGCTGCTGAGCTACACTGCCAAAAATGCCCAGCAGATGGCGCCCGCACACCCCCTACAGCTGCGACGCGCACTGAGAAGGGCCAAACATGCCGGCAGTGACCCCACTGCGTGTCACTCGAAATAGGTAAGAAATTAATGTAATCACCGCCAAGCCTGCCCCCGGATGCCAACCCCCGATCGACACATGCCCCAGGCTGCCTCCAAGCCCCAGCAGCCTCCGTCCTACCATGAGTAGCAGCGCCTTGCTGTGGAAAAAATGCCTCACCACCGAACCAATGGTGACCCAGCTGACCCGGAGGTGCTGTAACGCCGACGAACCACATCTGTGCCTGTGCGCCTGCAGGTATAAATAGGCAGTAGGGCCCCGCCTCCCCTCTCACAAATACAGCAATCATATTGCCTAACACTTATATTAATTCACACAAACGCCCCATCCATCTACTCTTGGTCCGGCCCCCGGGTCCAATATATGAACCCATTGTGGACCACGAGTCAAAAAGTTTGCCCACCTCTGGGCTAGACAATTGCAGGGTCTGTCTGTGGAGGTAGCCGACTTCCGCACATAGATCCAGGGATCACAGGCTGCTGGTGCCAGTAGTAGTTACCAGGCCTATCCTGAACCTAAGGTTGCACTTCCGGACAGATTTTTTTGGGGAAGCGATAATTTAATTTAGTTCAGAGAGTCATGTAAATTGTACTTTAAGTTATGTCCGCTCTCATCTGGGGATGAGAGTCAAAGAGTTGGTGTTATCATTTCGTTGCTTAAAGGGGACGCTCAGTCTTTCGCTTTTTCTCTACCGACCTGATCACAGTCCCTCCGGTCAGTTGGGACTTTTCAGAGCTCTAGGTCTTATCTATGTTGATCCGGATCGGATCTCCCTGGCCGAGACTAAGTTACGTGGTTTGCGGCAGGGAGAGCGTTCTGAGGAGATCTATTGCTCTGAATTTAAGAGATGGTCTACGGATACAGAGTGGAATGATCCAGCTCTCCGTAGCCAATTTTGTCAGGGATTATCCGGCTAAAGGACGCTTTGGCCTTTCACAAAAATCCTGTCATTGGAAGCTGCTATGTCCCTTGCCGTACGTATTGATAGATGCCCTAGAGAGATCTAAGGTCCCTCCCTCTAAGGATGAATCATCATATAACGTGGCGGCTTCCTGAGTTTATGTCTAGTGACGAACCTATGCAGTTAGGGGGAGATACCCCAGGGCCTGCTTCCAAGAGTTTTAGTCATAAGAAGGCAGTATGTTTTTTCTGTGGAAAAAGGGGACATTTTGTTAATGTTTGCCCTTGTGTTCAGCGTCAAGGTGAAAACAAAAAAAAAAGTTAAAACCCCATCTTACTCTTGGTGGTGTAGGTGGGGAGTCAGAGAACTTACTTTTGTCATTTACTGGTAGTACCTGATTTCTCCTGTCTGCCGAGGTGGCGCTAGAGTCCAAAACTGTGGGAATTGAGGTGTTTATTGACAGTGGGGCAGGAGTTAACCTAGTTGATGGTTAGTACGTCCGTTTGCATGGGTTGAAAATTAGAATATTCATGATCAGAATATTCGCGATCTACACTAGGATGATATCTGACACTGGGAAAGCTGGGTAATAACTCAGTGATAAAATCTGACACTGGGAAAGCTGCTTTTCCAGTGTCAGATATTATCACTGACTTACTACATAATTATTACACAATATTCGCTATATTGCTATATATTTGTTTTTTGGAATATGCACCTCCTGGGCGTCAGGATTAACAAGGGAAACCTCCATGTAGTATCTCCTGCCTTCTGTTTACGGTGAACTACATGTGGTAGGATGCATCTTGTTCCCTTGTTTTACCACGCCTAGTGGAGTCTTTTGTGTACCTTTGTGTATATATATTTTATTATCTTGTGCTTCTGGACCGCATTTTACCATTACATTCCCCCTGATGAACCCACTTCGGGGGAAGCGCGTCGGGGTGAACCGGTTAAAGGTCCGACCTCGCAGGGCTTCTTAGGGCAAATCAGGACAGGGAGACTCCACCTTTAGGGGTCGTCCCCGGGCTGAGGGTTGACCAGGGTTTCCTTAGGGATAGTCTCCCCCCTGGTATACCGGTACCCCGTATTTCAGATACTGTCCACACACCCTTGTTTTTCCTGCTATTCAGTGGCGTCGCCAGGGGGGGGCCAGAGGGGGCCACGGCCCCCCCTACATCATGCTGTGCCCCCCCTAACTGAGCCACCGCCATTTCCATTGCGCTCATCTCCTTAGTAATCTGCCTGTGCCAGTGGTGGTGCAGGGAAGGGAGAGGCATGTCACTAGGCCGGCAGCCTATCAGAGACCGGCGCAGGCGGCGCGATGACGTCATCGCGCCGCCTGAGCCATACAGCGTGGGACACAGGCCAGAAGAGGCCTGCATCGCATCGCTGACATGGAGGTAAGTATTAAGTGTTTTTTTTTTTTTTGTTTTTTTTGGGGTTTTACAATAGTGATCCTGGCACATTGGGGGGGACTTACTTGATACTGGCACATGAAAAGGGGGACGGGGGACTTACTTAATACTGGCACATGATGGGGGGGACTTACTTAATACTGGCACATGATGGGGGGACTTACTTAATACTGGCACATGATGGGGGGACTTACTTAATACTGGCACATGATGGGGGGGACTTACTTAATACTGGCACATGATGGTGGGGACTTACTTAATACTGGCACATGATGGGGGGGACTTAATACTGGCACATGATGGTGGGGACTTACTTAATACTGGCACATGATGGGGGGACTTACTTAATACTGGCACATGATGGGGGGACTTACTTAATACTGGCACATGATGGGGGGGACTTACATAATACTGGCACATGATGGGGGACTTACTTAATACTGTCACATGATGGGGGGGACTTACTTAATACTGCCACATGATTGGGGGGACTTACTTAATACTGGCACATGATGGGGGGGGGCTTACTTAATACTGGCACATGATAGGGGGGACTTACTTAATACTGGCACATGATGGGGGGCTTAATACTGGCACATGATGAGGGGGCTTATTACTGGCTCGTGATGGGGGGCTTATTACTGGCACGTGATGGGGGGCTTATTACTGGCACGTGATGGGGGGGCTTATTACTGGCACGTGATGAGGGTCTTATTACTGGCATGTAATGGGGGTCTTATTACTGGCACGTAATGGGGGTCTTATTACTGGCACGTAATGGGGGTCTTATTATTGGCACGTAATGGGGGGCTTATTACTGGCACGTAATTTGGGGTTTATTACTGGCACGTAATGGGGGTCTTATTACTGGCACGTAATGGGGGGTCTTATTACTGGCACGTAATGGGGGGGTCTTATTACTGGCACGTAATGGGGGGGTCTTATTACTGGCACGTAATGGGGGGCACTATAGGGGCTACTACTGAGGCCACAAAGAAGGGGTGTTTTATATGGGGGGCTCTGTACAGTAGCATTTTATACTGGGACACATTATGGTGGGTACTATGGGGAAGGGGGGGAGGAGTACTATGTAGTCATCTATGGGGGCACTAAGAAGGGGTAATTTATACTTGCAAATTATGGGGGACACTGAGGGCATCTACTGGGGCATTTTATACTGGTACATTATGGGGGGCACTAGGAGGAAGGGGGAGAGGAGCACTATGGGGGCATTTACTGGGGGCACTATATAGGGGTATTTTATACTGGCACATTATGGGGGACATTAGCTCAACTGGGGGCATAAGGGGGTATTTTTTGCATTGTCACATTATAAGGTGAATTATTTCTACTGGGCGGCATTATGGTGTGCTTTATTACTCCCCCATGGTATGACCCCCTAGTAGCAGCACCAGCCTCTCCCTGCTCTGCTATCCCTCTGCCCCTTCTCAAAATCCTTATTATGAAATCTTTCTCATTAGGATAAAGCACAACATCAGCTCCACCGAGCCCCCGGCCAAAGTGTGGAAGTGGTTCCGAGATCCCCAAGGGCCAAGCCAAGTAACTGTAAGTGTTCATGTGAAATATGTTTATGTTATACACACATAGCCTACACTGTGCCCCACAATATACAGTATACCTCTACACTGTGCCCCACAATATACAGTATACCGCTACACTGTGCCCCACAATATACAGTATACCGCTACACTGTGCCCCACAATACACAGTATACCTCTGTCTACACTGTGCACACAATATACAGTATACCTCTACACTGTGCCCCACAATGTACCTCTACACTGTGCCCCACAGTATACCTCTACACTGTTCCCCACAGTATACCTCTACACTGTGCCCCACGGTATACCTCTACACTGTGCCCCACGGTATATCTCTACAATGTGCCACACAGTATACCTCTACACTGTGCCACACAGTATACCTCTACACTGTGCCACACAGTATACCTTTACACTGTGCCATACAGTATACCTCTATCCGCCACTAGTCTGGACCACTCCCAGGAGTGTACATTTCTTCTAAACTGTAATCCGTATGCTCTGACCTGCAGAAATCAGCACTCGCTCGATAACAACTAACAGGCAGTGCCTGTAGGCCGCAGCCTGGCCCTGTTACCGAAGTTAGCCGAGTGGTGTAAGGTTAAGGTACTAGTAGAGATGAGCGGCCGCTTAATCCTGATTTAAAGTTACTGCAGGATATGGGTTACAGTTTAGAAATGTCAAATGTACACTCCTGTGAGAGGCGGTGAGGGAGATCTGTGGATGACACTGTTATGGAGGGGGAAATGGGGATGACACTGTCATGGGGTGGATCTGTGGATGACACATAAGATGCTATACACGGTATGTGGCATCCACAGATCCCCCTCCCCCCATAGCAGTGTCATCCACAGATCCCCCTCTCTATAAAAGTGTCATCCACAGACAGCTGGACTTTTCTTCCCTGTTGCGGTTTTAGGTATTGGGTAAAGTATCGCAGCATTTCTAAGCGTACTTGTGTAAATGTATCGTTGTTATAGCTGCCCCCTCTTCTTTTGTCCTGGCCCCCAGTGTGCCCCCCAAAAATTTGAAGGGTAGAGATGCCACTGCTGCTATTGTGGTTTGTTTTTGATTCTTTACATTTAGGTATAGTTGTATTTTGCACCTACTAGAGCCAGCCTTATTGGTAGCTTACTTTTTTATCTACATTAGAAATAAAGTATCAGTTTTTAAGGGTCCTCGTTTCTTGAGTAAGTGGTTTAAATTTTTGGACACCACGTCATCTTTTTATATCATTATATACTCCCCATGTTTCGTTAACTACTTCAATACAAGTCTGCTTATAAAGGACCCTATCTGGGAAGGGTTAATTTATTACTTAAACACTACTGCCTGTACGGCTGCTAACCACTCTTGTCCCAGACTAATAAAACATAACTTTTACTTAATCATGTCAAAAACACGAGTGAAATAATAAATTGTGAGCTACCTATAGGGTTAAAAACACTGAGCACATGAGACTTGCTGTATATTAAGGGTCACTAAGGTGTATGGATTGGCTGGAGTGCACTAACACCGCTCAACCCCACACCAGAAACCCTGCTGTATAAACAGATTCCAACTGTGTCTGATAACTACTTGGCCACCGTATCTGGGGTTAAAACACCAAGATTCAGCAGGCCTAATGGCAGCATATGTTGATATATCAGGCACACAGATCACTGCAAAAACTCAATGTGGTCAGCAGATTAAAACCTAAAATCCGCCCCCCAACATGTTTCGCCAGCTATTCTGGCTTCATCAGGGGTATCGGGCAGACTTGAATACCTACCGCTGGTGGAGGAATTTAACCTCTCATCTATCACTTCCTGTGGGAGGAAGCACCAATCCTAAGCAGGTTTGGATCAGGCTGGTTAGTTCTAGCCTATCATTGCTACTAATGTTGCAATGACAGGTTTGTGGCGTCACTTATGGGGGAAGGTCCAGGATGACCCGATACGCAGTGGGAACAGCCGCACACACTTACCCTTCATGCGGGCCCGAGGTATCCTAGTGCGCATGCGTTGGGACTTAGATGACAACAGCCTACTGATGCAGTGCCGATCGCCGCCAATGCTTGTCCTTAGTTCGCGCTTTCTAACATTCTGCGCATGCGCCGGCACTTAGACAGACATAGTGCGCATGCGCTAGGACTTAGACACCAGAATGATATTACTTCTATCTCCATAATGCGCATGCGCTAGGACTTAGACACCAGAATGACATTAATAGTAGGATGCTCATACATAGCCTCTGAACGCCCCTACTGCTCACTACTGCACATGCGCCGGGACTTGGAGAAAAAACGAGCTGAGGGTATTGTGGCTGCTCCCATGTTATGTTCATATTGCCACAAAATTGTATATACTTGTGTCTGTAGAGTAGGTTACAAAAGAAGAGACCCTACCACAGATATCTATGTTTATTGCGCGTGTATATGCAGCGAATTAACCTAGTTTATAAACCCAGTTCTGGAGACCTAAAAGGCTATACACTTATTTACTCAATCCTTATATAATAATGATGTTTTTGCAATATATTGTTTTTACATTATATGGCTTTTGCATTTATAGTGCTATCCTGACAGGCACCTATAGCTTCAAAATCACCCCCATATATCATAAAGGTATTAGCCTTATAGCTAATAGCTATTGTCAACTCATTAACAACATTTGTAACTTAAAACTTGTATTTTAATACTATTAATGCTCAGATTTTGAGTGGATGGGATATTTTATGCTCTAAATATGGATCACAGGGTTTGGATTTGTTAATTTATTGTTATGCCTCAATAACTATATATGAATATGTTGTATTACTATCATAGATGTCAGACACATGTGTTTTACTTGTCATTGACTTATCTAAACTTGAAAGTTTTTTTTTTTAAATACTCACATAACACCGGTGGAAGAGAGGACTAGCGCGAGACCTGCCCGCTGCAAAAGTTCATCAAAATAATTAATTTTATTACCAGAAAAAACACTATGTTTTGGCTCATACAAGAGACTTTCTCAAGCACGCTACAGTTACATTGTAAGTTACAGATAACTTATACTTGCATATCGTCATTACATCATATGCCAAAAGTGAACCCGCAACTCTGTTGGCTTATTGCTATCACATGTTCTTCAAATTATAAAGATGCTAAATGTTTGAATTCTACCGCTGTGCATGTGTATTTGGAAACCATCTGGTTACTAAGATGCCATTTGGCATAGTGGAAACTATAGGGGTCATTGTTTGGTATATATATACATATATTGCAGATTTGATCGCAGAGGGAACTTGCAGCTGAATCTGCGACTTTTCCCCGCTCACGTCAGGTCTAAAAAAAAAGTGGCCTCTTATTTATCATTTTTAGGAGTAGAAAATGACCTAATCTATGCCAGCGAGGGAGATGGTGTATATTTAGGCAGGCTGTGGATGCTCCTAAGTTGTGTAGAGGCCCGGCACCTCTACATGACTTAGTCGCATCTTGCACCAGTTCAAGGGTTCAAGGGTTAATAAGGCCAGCAGCTTAAACTCTGGTCTTAGTAAATAACCCAATATAGCTTTTAGGTGGCACAAATGTTTGGAAATTGCCAATTCATGTCAACCACAAAAAAAATAAAGTTTTTTCCCCTAGTTTAATACATTTAAATGTATTATGTGTATGAACATATTTGGAAAGATTGGTAAGATATTTAAATGACTTTTTCTTTTTACAAAACATTTTAACAAACAAATTTCCATCATCATTCTGTTGCTATTTAATGTCAATAGACTAGTTTAGTGTATGCAAACACTTGAGTGCAAACTCCTGTTCATATGCAAGTAGCCTCATTAAAAATTGTGTAGTACTTGTGTGACACGAAAGACAGACAAGCTCCAGTGTCTATATGGGTGTGACGTTCTTTCGAATATGGTGGCCGCCTTAACATGATAAATACTAGTTTAACAGAGAGCAAACCTGAGGAAGACATCAGAGAAGAGATTAAACCAAGTAGGCCTCACAGGTACTGGTAAGCAGGAGACTTCTCCAACTTTCTGAGTGCATCATAAATCCATACAATGGCTAAACTATTTATTTTGTTATTAAAGAATCAAAGGTTATCTAGTTACATAGATTTAAGGCTGGGTTCATACCACGTTTTTGCCCTACATTTAATCATATCTGTGTGTGTGGGGGGTGGAGGGGGGGGATCCAAAAGCTTCACCCTGCAGAGTACAGCAAGAAAAGCGTATACTTTTATTTTTTTACAATGAAACTCTATTGTGACAGATGCCCCTAGATGTCATCTAGCTGAAGCAGCTGTTTAATGTATATGCCTTGTGTATTCCTTGAACATAGAGTAAAAAGGTGATGGGAAAACAGCCTAATCAGTTTCAATGCTACAATCTGAGAATTCATATTGTTACCTTGAAAATTGCAACTGGGCAATTATGTTATGCTTGAAACAAGGTTTATGGATATTTAGCAAATGTAAACCAACAACAAAAGGGCCAATCATGTTACATAAGATAAAAGTCAATACATTTTTAAAGGGACAGTTGAATTTTTTAGTTTGGCTAAGGGTACTTTCACACTTGTGTTGCTGGATTCTTGCAGGCAGCTCCGTCTCTGGAACTGCCTGCCGGATCCGACAATCTGTATGCAAATGGGAACCATTTGTACACGGGTGCGGATCCGTCTCACAAATGCGTTGCAATACCGGATCCGTCTCTCCGGTGTCACCTGGAAAAACAGATCCAGTATTTATTTACTTTTAAATTTGTAAAGGTCTGCGCATGCGCAGACCAGAAGACCGGGACCGTCAATGCGGCAGTTTTAATGCCGGATTCGGCACTAATACATTCCAAAGTATTCCGGCAAGTGTTCAGGATTTATGGCCGGATAAAAAAATGCAGCATGCTGTGTTTTTTTCTCCGTCCAAATACCGTAAAAGGACTGAACTGAAGACATCCTGATGCATCCTGGACGGATTGCTTTCCATTCAGAATGCATTAGGATAAAACATCAGTTTTCTTTTTGGTATTGAGCCCCTGGGACGGAACTCAATACCAGAAAACTTTGAAGGAAGTGTGAAAGTACCCTAAAAAAGATATGTCTATGAAGTTCCACAAAGGGATTGTAGAGTATGTGGATAAAGAGAAGGGGTTTGGGTAAATGCCAGAACTTTGCTTCTTGATCCAGGAAAAAAAAAACTAAGGGAATTAGCCAATCTGCCTTAAAATAGAAAAACATTTATTTTCCTAAGTGTTGATGCGATTTGGTTTTAATAATGTATCTAAGACTTTCCTGTTCCTGCTATGACCACAGATTTACAGCTCTTATGCTGAAGAAGCCTTGACGCCTCTGGAGATTTATTTCTCCAGACAGAGGCAGTGCCCCCTTTTTCTTCTTTTTGCAGAGCAGCATCTTTCTCCTCGCAATCCTGCCATGCACATAAATGTTGAACTAATGAAAATTAACATTAGCTAATGTGAAAAAGGTCTTTAGTTTTTAGGGGTTAACTTGGGTACCTTTGTGACCCTGTGGACTATTACAGTACATGCCTTAGACCTCTTTCACACGAGCGTATTTGCAATGCATATCTGGTTTAGATTTTATGTACCGAAATCTTCTGCTAATGAATAGAGCTATTCACATGGGTGTATAATTTCTGTCAGTATTTGAAATCTGCAGCATGTCCGAGTTTTGTGCACATTTGTTTCCAAATACATACATTATTATTATTTCATGCACTTACAGGTGAAACTCGAAATTTAGAATATTGTGCAAAGTTCATTTATTTCAGTAATGCAACTTAAAAGGTGAAACTAACATATGAGAGAGACTCACTACATGCAAAGTGAGATATTTCAAGGCTTTATTTGTTATAATTTGGATGATTATGGCTTATAGCTTATGAAACCCCAAAGACACAATTTGAGGTCCCCTTTGCTCAGGGGGTATGGATTAATTAGCTGACCAGAGTGTGATACTTTGAGCCTAGAATATTGAACCTTTTCACTAAATTTTAATTTTAAGATGCATTAATGCAATTCCTTTTAATTTGCATTACTGAAATAAATAGACTTTTGCACGATATTCTAATGTTCAAGTTTCACCTGTATATAACACTACTTTATTCCATAGCGCTTTACAGACATTAGCATCAGCGGGAATGCATAAAAATGCAGGGAGGAAAGAATACTCATGTAAATCCTGATGAAATCCCGAAAAAAATAATCATGACCAGGGGTAAACGCATAGTTGCCTCATGTGGGTGTTCAACTGGCGGTCGCTGATTGTTACCCTGGAGGTACTTTGCTCCAATGTATGGGTTTCCAGCTAAAGACTGGTGGATTTAATACTTAATTAATGGCCTCTTAAAATGATATTAAAAAAGGCAGGTTTGACTGAAACTCCCCCTATTGATAAATGGTTGCCGGCCTGTTTGACTCTGTGTGTCAGATGAGACGGATCGCTCGCTTCTATTTATGGAAGTGCCCCTGTCTCACTGACAACCGGAGCTAGTTGGCCAGCCTTTAGGCCGTGTTGAGAGGAGGAGTAATTTCCCCTCCACACAGCAACAGCTGATGTCATAATAGGCCCCTTTTTCTATTGGCTCCAGCTTCCCAGTGTTGGATTTTTCTTTTTGGCTCCGGAAGCGGCAACTACTGATGTCATGGACGGCCTTTTTTTCATTGGCCGACGGCAAGTAATGCCTCCGCTACCTAGTGGCTGTGGAAGGATACTGACACATGCGCAATGAGGAGGAGGGGACGCTGGTGTTTGGCGCAATACCATGATCAGCGTGGATTGGGGCTATCACGGGGATTATCATGTACAAGTAATACATTTTACATAATTGAAAAAGTATATCGATAAACAAATGATCCCGGGGGGGGGGGGGGTCTCAGGTTAAAGATATCAGTCTGAATGTCCTGTTGCTCTTTCACCCAGGGTTTAAGGGCCATGATAAACTCCTGGCCCAACTGGTCTGTGACTTTATCTATGGGGACAATACCAGGGGCCTTTGCCAGCATTTGATTCTTAAGTACCTCCCCTCCTTTTGTCTCTAGATGACTCTCCAGATCCACCCAAGTGGCTTTATATGCAGTCTGGATACTTTCCAATTTACGAAAGTACTGGGGACAGTACGGGGGTCTGGCAAAGTGTTACACATGGCCAGCAACTCACTAGGGGTCTATGGCCGATAAACATTATAATCATGTGTTTCCACTTGCCCAGCTCTGAATGTGTGGGGGGGGGGGGGGTCTTATTGACCAGTGGGTATAAGCCCACACAGTGGGAGGGGGGGGGTGGCTTGGGAAAGAGAGATTTGGAAAGAGAGGTTTTTGTGGGTTATGGGGGCTAATAGACCGTACTTCATGAGGGATGGTTAATTATTTTTGTCATGTATATTTGTTACCTATAGAATTATATATATGTTGCAGTGTAATTATGCCCAAAGTAGACAATAGTTCAGCTCTCAACCTGGAAAATTTTGACTTTTTAAAATGAAGTGTATTTGCCCTACAGAGCTGTCTTTCATGGCTTCAGCAGTTACATGTACCCAAGTGGCATGTGAGCCAACAGTGATGTGCTGCTTGGGAACACATCACCGCTGAAGCCAGTTACTGATGGCAGCGGCACAGGTGACCATATCCGTACTGCGACCAGAAGATGGACGAAGGGAGCTAGGACACAGGCCTGGAGAGGCAGGAAATAGGAAAGTATGTATTTTATTAGGCCATGTGCTTTGTGGAGCATAACAAAATAGTGAAGATTGCCAGACACCCTTTACAGTCCCAAGTACTCAGAATAGTTTACAGCATTGCACAAAACTGTGATGCCAGCATTTCAGCCTATGCTCCTACAAGAGTCCTGACTATCTTGCTAAATTCAGTTTGTCAGGTCATTCTAAAGTTAAAGGGGTTTTCATTTATTTTTTATATTGATAGCCTTTAATCAGGATCAATATCAGAGTGCTTAAGCCTATTCCTAGACCATGTGATGTCACATTCATTGGGCACATGGCTTAGGCGTAGCTTAGTCCCATTTAAGCAGCCGTCCTATTGCAGTGAATGGGGCAGAGGAGTTGTAATTACACCTGCTCGCCGCTGCTGTGTTGATGAAAAACAGGTAAACAGTGAAGAGAACACAGTATGAGCGCGGTATTCTCTTCATACAGCCGATTGGTAGGGATGCCGGCATTCAGCCCCTACCGATCTGATATTGAGGACCTATGCTAAAGATAGATCATCAGTATAGGAAAAGCGGAGAACCTCCTTAATCATTTAAGCAGTATTCTTGAGTTCACAGTGTAAAGGTGATTAACAATTTTTTTACCCATCAGCATATAACAGATTTCTTGTATATTTCTAGGTACAAATATCAGTTTATTTACCCTGTTAGATTTCAAGGATTGTACAAACTATCAGAATGGAGAAGTACAATCAAATGACTGAGAAGATATTAAATCTCACCTTGGAGATCATCTACCTGCTGACCGGAGAGGTGAGCGATTCTGGGAATTATATTACATGACATCACAGTTTTCTCTTACTAAACAGGAACATGACTGGAGAGGAACTTTATAATTATGTCTCACCATATAAAGACTACTGGAGAGGCCTAGATATGACACCCATTGCAATCCTATACCTTACAGTCTTTCATGTGCCAGTGAAACATTCACTTCTCTTAATTTATACAGATGTCTTATAATTTAGGATTATGGACCCGTGAAAAAGCCAGCCAAAAATAATACCCTTAGCAGCAGAAAAAGCCCCATCAAGGAGCATCAGCCTCACTCACCAATAAATATGAGTAAAAATGAACAGAAAATTATCAAGTTCACCAATAGAATCATTGAGCTGCTGACTGGAGAGGTGAGTACTTGTGGGACATTACTCCATAGTCACTTGCTTTCTTTATTATCCAGTATATTTAAACTATTGAAAAGGACAGTTTTCGAGATAGAAAATGTAGCCCTGTTTGGTTCTGAAGCATTGTATACCACAATAAAGGGTTATTTCATCCAGAAAAACTATTTCTTCCCTATCCAATGGATATAACTCACATATCCACTGAATGTTAGGTTGGTGAGGCACAGCACTCGACTGTTCTGTCAGTGCCACACCCTTTGAATGAAATAGTAGGGCACATACACATCTGTTACTCCACCTAGATGTGGCCTTGCAACTGCAGGGAAGGGGGTTGGGGTCCCAGAAGCTGGACCTCCACTGATCTTACATTTAATTAATGTTTGTTAAATCCTTACCTCTGGAGTACCACTTCAAATACAGTAACACCAAATGAGGTGTCTGGATGATAATTCTATATGATGTTTCTACATGATTATTTATCATTGTATGTCAGGTTCCTATAAGGAGCCAGGATGTCACTGTCTATTTCTCCATGGAGGAGTGGAAGTATTTAGAAGAACACAAGGATCTGTATAAGGAAGTCATTATGGCAAATCACCAACCAATCAGATTAACAGGTAAGTGACTTATATTAACAATTTTGAAGGTCACTTAGTTGAACTAGAATCTAGTAATTATTAAAAAAAAAAAAACAACACAACAGTATTAATCAGTGTACGTATGCTCCTCATACATCTCTGTACAGTAGCCTTCCCTCTCACTGGTGCAAAGTGCAAACCAGGGCACATCATAAGCAGAACAGTTGTCTATACCAACTAATAATGTACCAACCTTCATTTTTCAGGATTTGGGGGGTACTATCTCTCCTTGGGGAGAGAGCACCTTAATAGGCATGAGGAGACTTATACATGATCCTAAGGCACATTCTCCACAAGAGATAGTACCCCCCAAATCTTGACCTAGGATTTTCACCCAGTTAAGCCAGTACTCTCTGTTCTGCACTGATTAGGGGGCAATCACCCAGAAACATATGTCTGCAGGTGAGGTGCTGGCTTATTTATTATCCGAGTCATGTCTGAAGGCCTATTTAAAGGATTGAACATTGACTTATGGGATATTTGCCTTACATCTGGTGGCATTAGAGGCTTGAACTTTTTAAGAGCTAATTTGCATCTCTTTCTTCCCAGAATTCAAGAGGAGCATGTATGGCCTATATGTTTCCTCATGCTGGTTAAGGCACTCTCCCCATAAAGCGAGATAGTAACACCCAAATCCTGACTTAGGTCTCTCACCCAGTTAAGCCAGTACTCTCTGCTCTGCACTTATGAGGGGCAACCACCATGAAACAGCTGTCTGCAGACAAGGTGCTGGTTTAAATAATATCCGAGTCATGTCTCAAGGCCTATTTAAAGAGTCAAACATTGACTTACAGGATAGCTGCCTTAGATCTGGTGGCATTAGAGTCAGAGCTTGTTAAGACCTCATTTGCAACCCTTTTTTCAGAAATGTTTAGGAGCATGAAATCAGAAACAAGATTGGTTGGCATGGACATAACTTCACATTTGTTTTGATAACTCTCCCTCTCTCAAGTATTTCTTATACTAATGTCTCTTGAACACACTTTATTACTTTCAGAAGACAAAAATGTAATGACTAAATCAGATATCTAATATTTTTCACAATTTTATTTTACAGAAGACAAAGCCATGGAAGAAAAACCCATCACTGCATATATACCAGACAATATATCAACTGTTCCTCCTGAACCCAAGGAATCTTCTCTTGGTAGTTCCCATACTGTCTCACATTTTACAGCTAAAAGATGTACTGGTAATAAAATTATTCCAATTTCAGACAATAATAACAATACAAATAGGAACACAGGGAGACACTTGGCCAAGACCTCACTTTGTTCTTCTAGCAATAAGAAAAATGACTCAGGTGGATCGAATCCTAATTTAAAAAAATTCAAAAGAAAAATGACATTTTTGACTGAACTTGATGTACATAGAGTTCATATAGATGAAAAGCTCTTATTTTGTCCTCAATGTGAAAAAGGATTTATGTACAAATCCCAACTTGCTGTGCACATCCAAACCCACACAGGTGAGAAGCCATTCACATGTGCAGAATGCAACAAATGTTTTAGAAAGAAATCTGATCTTGCTCTGCACCAAAGAATACACACAGGGGAGAAACCATTTTCCTGTTCTGAATGTGGAAAACGTTTTACATGTAACTCCAACATGTCTAAACATCTGAGGGTTCACACAGGTTTAAAGCCATATCCCTGTTCAAAGTGTAATAAGAGTTTTGTGTTCAAATCTTCTCTTGTTGCACATCAGAGGATCCATACAGGTGACAGACCTTATGCATGTTCTGAATGTGCAAGCTCTTTTACACAGAAAGCTCATCTTGTTAGACATCAGGTCATTCACACTGGCGAAAAGCCATTCTCTTGTCCGTACTGCTCTAAATGCTTCGCTCACAACACAGGTCTTTTAGCACATAAGAAAACACATGTACATTTGGTCTCATGAAAAAAGGCAACATATAAGTTGAAAGTGAACCCATCATCTTAAAAAACACAGTCCAATTTGCAGGCAGCATTCTGGCAAAAGATTCTGTAGAACTAGTAAGTAATTAATTTAAACCTCTGCTTGTTATGGGCTTAGGCGGGCCCACTGAACTCCTAAACCTAATGATATTGACTTTTGCCACAAATATATTTATAATTATCAATCTGCTCTGCTACTCCTGCTTCATAAGAGGCAGGTCACATACTGGACCTAATTTTCAAGGTGTCAGGTTGCCTCTAGGGTAATTTCAGACGAGCATGTCCTGTGCGGAAATCATGCTCCATGTGTGAGTATGATTCCCTATTATGCACACTACTCCTTTGACAGGACTGCACGGCATTATAATAATTTTTAATTCTGTGTGTCTCTTCCCGACCTTACATCTACTGAATGGTTCTGACATAATTCCTTTAGTATAATTCAGTAGATGGCAAGTTAGGTAGAGACACAGCATTATAAATCATTATAATTGCATTCACTTCTGTGAAAGGAGAAGAGTCCTTAATAGGGAATCACACTCCCACCCAAAGAGTGATTTCCACACTGGGTACACTCGTCTGAATTATAACTGCTTTTAACAGATATCTCATTCATTTGCTTACAGTAATGATGTGTGCTTAACAAGTAATCATACGGTTTTACTCAATCATGGGAACCCTAGAAAGGGTGGACAAAAATATGTCGGCTTTCGGAACCATATCCACAGGATATGCTATAAATATCTGATACATATAGATCCCACTTCTTGGTCCCCCAACCCTCATCCTACCTGAGAGTGATCTCGATATCCAGGTAGAGACACTCTCTGCATTCTCTTCTTTGAGAATTAACTGAGCAACTATGCCCAGCTGTTTCTGTGACTTCCATAGAAGTGAATAGAGAAGCAATGCACGGGTGGAGCAGGAGTTGAGGGACCTCATTTAAGAGGTTGGACTCACATCTATCAGACATTTATAGCATATACTATGAATATTACATAACTGTCAAAGATGGGAACACTAATTTAATAGAGGATACAGTCCTCTTTAGTTGCTAGACTCAAATTTAACTCCTGTGTTTGTTACCCTGGTAGGGTAGCCTTTGAAAACAAAAAGCTGTGCTTTATTGCCTTTGGTCAATGTCCTTTTAAACTATGTTAAGAATTTAAAGGGAACCTGTCACCTCCAAAAACCATCTGAAGCCGCCAGCAGCACCTTAGAGTAGCGAGCACTGCGTTTCTGATGATCATTTTCTTACTGAAGGCAAATGCAGCAAAAGCTCTGAAAACGTTCCTTTATCCCCTGCCGGCGCGCTTCTCTAGACATGCTTGAAGTCAAGGGGGAAGCGACCTCCTTGCTTAAAGTCAAGGTAACAACGTCCCCTTCCCTGCCCCTTTGCTGTGACTGACAGCATTTATGCTGAGAGTTCGGCAAAGCCAGCCGAACCGCCGGCTGTCAGTCACAGCGAAGAGCCAGGGAAGGGGTGTGGTTACCTTGACTTGAAGCAAGGAGGCCGCTGCCACCTTGACTTCAAACATGTCTAGAGAAGCGCGCCGGCAGGTGATAAAGGAACGTTTTCAGAGCTTTTGCTGCATCTGCCTTCAGTAAGAAAATTATCCTCAGAAACACAGTGCTCGCTACTCTCAGGTACAGGTACTGCTGGCGGCTTCATATGGTTTTTGAAGGTGACAGGTTCCCTTTAAGTTAACTGAATTGTATCAGTGCAGAATTGTCAATAAATTAACTATTTTTGGTGTAGATAAAACTCAGTAAACTGATACTTTCTTTTTTCTGGAGCTTACTTTTTGGATTTGCTGTTTAGATTGGGACAGAGTCAGCAGAAGGTGTTGAAATACAGACAATACAACTAGGTTGCCTGTGTGTCTACAATATGGCAGCTGACAGGGAAGCTTTAAAAATGAAAAATTGCTATGTTATTTTTCTTACACAGGTATAGATTTAGGTAATGGGAAAAAATGCACATTACCACGTTTAACACGTGCAGTAAATATTTGCTACAGTTTATTTTCTGTGTGGAAGATGTGCCTAATATTTTATTTCTTGTGTTATATATACACTGAGCAAAAATATAAACACAACACTTTTGGTTTTGCTCCCATTTTGCATGAGCTGAATTAAAAGATCTGAAACATTTTCTACATACACAAAGGACCCATTACTCTCAAATATTGTTCACAAATCTGTCTAAATCTGTTAGTGAGCACTTCTCCTTTGCCATCCCACCTCACAGGTGTGGCATATCAAGGTGCTGATTAGACAGCATGAATATTGCACAGGTGTGCCTTAGACTGCCCACAATAAAAGGACACTCTGAAATGTCCACTCCTCTTAAATAGCTGTGTGAAATTTCAGAATATTGGCAGGAACTGGAACACGCTGTCTTATACGCCGATCAAGAGCATCCCAAACATGCTCAATGGGTGACATGTCCGGCGAGTATGCTGGCCATGCAAGAACTGGGATGTTTTCAGCCTTTAGGAATTGTGTACAGATCTTTGCAATATGGGGCCGTGCATTATCATGCTGCAACATGAGGTGATGGTCGTGGAAGAATGGCACAACAATGGGCCTCAGGATCTCGCCACGGCATCTCTGTGCATTCAAAATGCCATCAATAAAATGCACTTGTGTTCGTTTTCCATAACTACGCCTGTCCATACCATAACTCCATCGCCACCATGGGCCACTCGATCCACAACGTTGACGTCAGCAAACAGCTCACCCACATGACACCACACGCTGTCTTCAATCTGCCCTGAACAGTGAAAACCGGGACTTATCCGTGAACAGAACGCCTCTTTAACGTGCCAGACAACATCGAATGTGAGCATTTGCCAACTCAAGACGGTTACGATGGTGAACTGCCCCCGATGAGGACGACAAGGAGCTTCCTTGAGATGGTTTCTGACAGTTTATGCAGCAATTCTTTGGTTATGCAATCCGATTATTGCTGCAGCTGTCTGGGTGGCTTGTCTCAGAAGATCATGGCGGTGAACATGCTGGATGTGGAGGTCCTGGGCTGGTGTAGTTACACGTGGTCTGCGGTTGTGAGGCCGGTTGGATGTACTGCCAAATTCTCTGAAACGCCTTTGGAGACGGCTTATGGTAGATAAATGAACATTCATTGCACGGGCAACAGCTCTGGTAGACATTCCTGCAGTCAGCATGCCAATTGCACGCTCCAACAAACGTTGCTACATCTGTGGGATTGTGCTGTTTGATTAAACGGCACATTTTAGAGGTGTCTTTTATTGTGGGCAGTCTAAGGCACACCTGTGCAATATTCATGCTGTCTAATCAGCACCTTGAGATGCCACACCTCTGTGAGGTGGGATGGATTATCTTGGCAAAGTGTGAGAAGTGTACACTAACAGAGAGTTAGACAGATTTGAGAACAATATTTGAGAGTAATGCGCCTTTTGTGTATATAGAAAATGTTTCAGATCTTTGAGTTTAGCTCATGCAAAATGGGAGCCAAAACCGAAAGTGTCGCGTTTATATTGCGTGTATATAACCATGTAAAATACATAGAGCCTAAAGGGGTTGTCTTACTTCAGCAAATGGCATTTATCATGCAGAGTTAATACAAGGCACTTACTAATGCATTGTTATTATCCATATTGCCTCCTTTGCTGGCTTTATTCATTTTTCAATCACATTATACACTGCTCATTCCATGGTTACGACCACCTTACAATCCAGCAGTAGTGGGAACACTATAGGAAAAAGCACCAGCCTATGAGCACACACATCATCCCGGCTACCAGAGAGGCCGGCGCTTTTTCCTGTAGTTTACAAGCACGGCCACTGTTGATGGATTGCAGGGTGGTTGTAACTATGGGAACGAGCCATGTATAATGTGATGGAAAAATGAATCCAGCCAGCAAACAAAGCAATATGGACAACTGCAATACATTAATTAGTGTTGATCAAGCACCATAGTGCTCGGGGGCTCGGGCCGAACACCTCAGGATGCTCAGGTGCTCTACTGAGCACTCGAGCACAATGGAAGTCAATGGGAGAACCCGAGCATTAAACCAGGCAACCCCTGCTCTGAAGAAGGGAGGGTGTCTGGTTCATACGAAAAGTTCCTAAATTGATGGAAACACCACTTAAATGGTTCGGGAACAGCATGGGGTGGATGTCTGGATGCATCTTGGACTCCCAGGTCGCTGCTCGGAACGATGTTGCCAGAGTAGTACACCACTTTTACAGACTGACAATAATACACACCAACCCGAAGATAAAATCGATTTTAGACGGAGGAAAAATTGTTAGGAAACATTCTTTCCTGTATATTTCCTTGTATATAAAGTGCAAGTGCTGCCAAAAATTACAAGGAAGACGTACTCCGATACAACCTGTATATCACATAAAGGAGGGCCTCATTCACATTGTGGTACAATTGCTCAGGTAGTGGGACTCCTACACTCATAAAGCCTATGCACTATGCGAAAGGGCTGCCAAAAATTACAAGGAACCGGCGCTCCAATACACCCTTCTTTACACTTAAAGGAGGTAATCATACACCCTTGAAAAGTTATGATTGATGGCCTGCTGGTGATATGACCCTGTAAAAAATTATATACGAGGGCCTGCAGGTGAGCTGACACTGTAAAAGATTTTAGGTGGGGGTCTGCAGGTGAGCTAACCCTGTAAAAGATTGTAGGTGAAGGCCTGTTGGTGAGCTGACCATCTAAAAAATTATATGCGAGGGCCTGCAGGTGAGCTGACCCTGTAAAAGATTTTAGGTGCAGGCCTGCTGGTAATCTGACCCTGTGAAACATTATATGCAAGGGCCTGCTGGTGAGCTGACCCTGTAAAAGATTGTAGGTGAGGGCCTGCTAGTGAGCTGACCATCTAAAAAATTATATGCGAGGACCTGCAGATGAGCTGACCCTGTAAAACATTATATGCGAGGGCCTGTAGGTGAGCTGACCCTGTAAAAGAATTTAGGTGCAGGCCTGGTGGTGAACTGAACCTTGTAAAAGATTTTAGGTGCAGGCCTGCTGGTGAGCTGACCATGTGAAACATTATATGCAAGGGCCTTCTGGTGAGCTGACCCTGTAAAAGATTGTAGGTGAGGGCCTGCTGGTGAGCTGATCCTCTAAAAAATTATATGTGAGGGCCTGCAGCAGAGCTGACCCTGTAAAAGATTGTAGGTGAAGGCCTGCTGGTGAGCTGACCTTCTAAAAAAATTATATGCGAGGGCCTGCTGGTAAGCTGACCCTGTAAAACATTATATGTGAGGGCCTGTAGGTGAGCTGACCCTTTAAAAGATTTTAGGTGCAGGCCTGGTGGTGAACTGAACCTTGTAAAAGATTTTAGGTGCGGGCCTGCTGGTGAGCTGACCCTGGAAAACATTATACGCGAGGGCCTGCAGGTGAACTGACCATGTAAAAGATTTTAGCTGCGGGCCTGCTGGTGAGCTGACCCTCTAAAAAATTATATGGGAGGGCCTGCAGGTGTGCTGACCGTGTAAAAAATTGTAGGTGAGGGTCTGCTGGTGAGCTGACCCTCTAAAAAATTATATGCGAGGGCCTGCAGCTGAGCTAACCTTCTAAGATTCAACCATATACCCTTGTTTGTGGTGGAAGGGGTGCATGGCAATACAGTGTATTCAGTACATTATAAACACAATTAAAGTGCCTTTATGTTCAGCCGCTTTCCTCTGGTGGAGTCGAGAATTCATGGTCAATCCAGGCCTTGTTCATTTTTATAAGAGTCAACCTGTCAGCCTTTTCAGTTGACAGGTGGATACGCTTATCTGTTATAATGCCACGAGCAGCACTAAATACCCGCTCAGACAAAACGCTGGCGGCAGGGCAGGCCAGCACCTGCAAGGCGTTCGTGCCAAGTGTCCAGCTTGGACACCCAGTAGTTGTAAGGCACTGAGGGATCATTGAGGACGCTGACACGGTCTGCTATGTACTTCTTCAACATCTTCCTAAATGTTTCCCTCCTTGTCACAGTAGGCCGCACATCAGGGTGAGGGTGCTGGCAGGGTGTCATGAAACTGTCCAAGGCTTTGGAGAGTGTTGCCCTGCCTCTTTTGGAACTGCTGTGTGTTCCCCTTGTCTCCCGTCCTCGGTTGCCCAAGGAACTACGGACTCTGCCGCCAATGTTGTCAGATAGAAATTTTTGGAGTAATTTTTCAACAAGGACCTTCTGGTATTGCACCGTTTTGCTCATCCTCTCGACCAGAGGAATAAGAGATGAGAAGTTCTCTTTGTAGCGGGGGTCGAGAAGGGTGAACAACCAGTGATCCATGTTGTCTAAAATGTTTATAACGCACGGGTCGCTGGAAAGGGAGCCTAACATGAAGTCAGCCATGTGTGCCAGAGTACCAACAGGCAAGCCCACCCATGCAGAACAGATGGAATCAGTGGCATAGCTAGAAATGACTGGGCCCCACAGCAAATCTTTTTTGAATCAAATCGTTTTTATTAAACCAATAAAGACAGAGGTTCACAGATCAATACAATGTCTTTTCTTACTTCGTCCATATCACGGACTCAGCGTACATTGGTATCAAGTCAGTACCGACACATTTATGAATCAAGTATCTGCATGTACAATATATCCATATATAAAACAATAGACACCAGGCATTATAAATGTCTAGACCCTCCCAGACCCCCTCCCGCCACCTCCCCCATCCCAACACCCCCCCACCCCCCCACCCTGTAAACTAGTCTTGTATCAATCTGAGCCTATATAACCACATGGGTATGAGATAACCAATCACTCCACAGTTTGTCAAACTTTTGAGGACACCCTCTTTTCACATACACCCCTCTCTCTAATATCAACATATCATGCACCTTCCTCTCAAACTCCTCCAATGTAGGCGGCCCACAGCAAATCTTTTAATGGGGCCCCCCTCCCCCAGTAATTTTTTTCACAACCCTTTCCTTTCATGCCACCCCATTCCTGTGGCTAGTAAAGATCACTCTCTCAGTCTAGGCCCGGCAGTTCTTCCATCCGTTTTCTACACTGTTATACTGCCACTGTATATCATTTCATTGTGTAATACTTATGAGGGGCTCTGACAAAATCTTAGTCCTTCTTATTCTGGATGGGCCCCTTCTAGGTCAGGGCCCCAAAGCAGCCGCTTCCTCTGCTTCACCTATAGCTATGCCTCTGGATGGAATTCAACTTCCATGGGTACTACCCTCTGTAGCGGAGGCACCGTCTCCTGCTCCTCCTCCTTTTAATCGTCCAATTCGCACTGAGAAGACGAACTGTGGGTGGTCTGGCTATCACCCTGTGTAATATCTTCCCCCATTTCCACCTCTTCCTCATGCAAAGCGTCATCCTTAATTGTGAGCAGCTAGCCTTTGAGTAGACACAGAATTGGGATGGTGAAGCTGATAATAGCGTTATTGCCGCTCACCATCTGTGTTGATTCCTCAAATTTTCTTAAAACTTCACAGAGGTCAGACCTCCATGCCCACTCCTCGCTTGTGAATAGCGGAAGCTGACTGGAAAGGCGACGACCATGTTGCAGCTGGTATTCCACTACTGCCCTCTGCTGCTCACAAAGCCTGGCCAACATGTGGAACATGGAGTTCCAGCGCATGCTCACGTCGCACAAAAGCTGGTGAGCTGGCAATTTCCAGCGCTGCTGCAGCATTGACAGACCGGCTGAAGCTGTTGTTGACTTGTGGAATTGTGCACACACGCGGCACACCTTCACCAGTAGCTCAGGCAAATTGGGGTAGGTTTTGAGAAACCGCTGAACCACTAAGTTTAAGACATGGGCTAGGCATGGGATGTGTGTGAGCTTGCCAAGCTTCAAATCCGCCACCAAGTTACGGCCATTATCAGAGACAACCATGCCTGGTTCTAGGTTGAGTGGCGAGAGCCATAGCTCAGTCAGGTCTCTTATCCCCTGCCACAGCTCTGCGGTGGTGTGCTATTTGTCACCTAAGCATATCAGCTTCAGCACGGCCTGTTGACGCTTCCCCACTGCAGTGCTACATTGCTTCCAGCTACCGACTGATGGCTGACTGGTGCTGCAAGAGGATAATTCTGAGGTGGAAGTGGAGGAGAAGGCAGAGGAGGAGAAGTGGGAGTTGGAGCCACTAACATAGGTCGTGGCAGAAACCCTAATCGAATTAGGGCCTGCAATCCTTGGCGTCGATAGCACCTGTGCCATCCCAGGGTACGACTCACTCTCGTCCTCCACAATGTTCACCCAGTGTGCGGTCAAGGAAATGTTGCGTCCCTGGCCGGATGCACTTGTCCATGTGTCCGTGTAAGGAGGTATTAATTATTGATATTTATGCAAATCTCAATAATTAATATTTATAAATAGGCATAGTCGTCTGGTGATGACTCCGCCTATTTATGCCTTAATGAACAACAGTTTACTGCTGATTACCTTAGTCTAATCACCAACTACACTTACTGCATGCGCCTTACTGACTACCACTAGTAATCACACGTTACACAATAGGTGTGAATGACAACGTATTTATTAATTATACACTAGTAACACAATGCCAATAACATACTACCTCTATTGCGGCAATACTTTACAACAATAGAGGTATTATTATGTTTATAACTATATATATCTATAACAAGGGGATAGATATATATCGTTATAACAGCGCACTATAATATAAATACATACACTAATACAATATACTAACACGGTTCTAACTATACAGCACAATCCCAAATTCCACCCAACATAGTATTCATACACACAAATATCAGAAACCAACCCGCCTTACTAATCACTGTCCCTACGGGGTACAAGGGGTATGAATGCAGGGGATATCAGGTCTTGGGACAGGGGAAGGTAAGGGTAACCAGGGATACAGGGGATGCAAGTATTGTATGGGGACAGTAAAGGTATGAGGGGAATAGGGGAACCAAGGGAGGGTTATGAGGGTGTATAGGGGGTAAATAGGGTATAGGAGGGTATATTGTAGGGGGGTAGATAGGTTATAGGAGGGTATAATGTAGGGGGGTAGATAGGGTATAGGAGGGTATAATGTAGGGGGGTAGATAGGGTATAGGAGGGTATTGGTGGTTATAGGGGGGTAGATAGGGATCGTTGGTGGTATAGGGGGGTAAATAGGGTATATAATAGGGGGGTAGATAGGGTATATATCGTTGGTGGTATAGGGGAGTAGATAGGGTATAGGAGGATATCGTTGGTGGTATAGAGGGGGGGGGTTGATACTTATGGTTTCTTGCTCGTTGTCCAGGGGGGGCTCGTTTGTCCGGGGATGATTCTCCTGCTGGGGTGGTCGTCCTCACTGCCCCAGCGTAGCGCTGCTGGACTATTTAAGTCCAGCAGCGCTCGCTCCCGAGGCCGCCCGTCCCGCGGCGCGCATGCGCGCCATCGGCCCGAACACGTGGGCCGGCGCGGTGATATGACGTCACCGCGCCGGCCCGCGCCTCCCAGAGCGCGCTTCTAGGCGGAGGATTCCTTTGATCCTCCGCCTGTAGTCCCCTGCATACCTCGCGGCGCGATAATTATTGCGCCGGAGGTATGCAGATAACAGAGGGAGGGATGTTTGTTTCCCTCTATCTGTTATGTTAACTATCCCCAGCAGCTGGGGATAGTTAAATACCAAAAGGCATCGGATCTCTATTGATCCCATGCCTTTTGATGTCACCAGAGGCTGGACATGATTGTCCAGCCAGCTGGTGACCTTCCTCATCCCCTGCAGGGATGCAGGAGGAGGGGGGGGGGGGGGTCACATATTGTCTGATACTATATGTGTATGGATGCTTGGGGCACATCCATACACATATATATCTATATCTATATATATATTTATCTAAATACATATGTGTATATTCATTGATGTTTGGGGCACATCCATGAATATACAGCTATACACAGGGCACAAATATTAAGCCCATCCATACCTGTATCCATACATATACACGGAGATGCAGGCCGAAAAGGGGCCTATATACATCTCCGTGCATATCCACAGATCCCACCCGGACGAGCCCATGGACAAGGGCTAATATATATGTATATATGTCAAGGCATATATACATATATATTTAAATATGACATTTCCCTCAACAATCCCCCTGTTGTCGGGAATACGACAATAAACATTTTGGGGGAAGGGTTGGGAGGCATTTGCCTCCTCAATCGTAGCCTTGGTGACAGTTCAGGGAGGACTAAAGTAATCTGACTCTTAGGTACCTAGACATCACTCATCGTGTATAACATCTCCATCCTGCCTCTCATTAAAAGGTCTCCATCCACCGAATACACCATCTTCGTCTCCTTGGATAACTTTCTTGGTATCTTATGATCTTCAGGTGACAGCCACTCCCAAACTCCGGAACGGCTTCACCCTTGCAGTCTTTTGATCACTCCACTCAGCGACCGTGTATGGTCTTTTCTTTCTCTTTGCCAGTGTTGCTTTCCCGGCGTCAGTTCCCCGCAATGTCAGTGCCAGTCCTTCGGTGTCAGTCAAATTATCTTGATTGAAGACTTAGTTGTTCGAGAGGTTCTCCCATGGACAGATACGTAGATATTTATAAGGCAGGACAGAGTTTCTGGTGCGGGGTGATGTCATAGTACCTAAATTCTAACCGCGGGAAGGAACCCCGAACTACCACCATTCATTCCAACCCTTACAAAAAGTCACCATTGTCGATGTTAAAGTGGCAAATGCTTTGGTAATGAGGGGCCTGACCCTAGGGAATCTACTCTTCCCCACTCACACAAACAGGTCCCATCCCTCCCCATACAACCTAATTCAATTTAGTGTGTACCCATAGAGGCTCCAGCAACCTGGCCTATCTTTCTACACCTCCAAAGATGCCGGTAGTTAACAGACTTCCGTGTCATTGGGAAATGACTATAGGATGCAAGTGTGCGTTCAACCATAATGTAGTATGGCCGTCGCACAATTGCACCCAGAGCCTCCACGGGCACACAAGGAACTCACAGGCTTATCATCAATATGAATCTATACACAGTATAACGGTTACAGAGTGGCCTAGGATACATCCCGAACCCTTATATGAAACTCTACTATATTATAACACACATATATATATAATGCTATGAGGTTACAGAATGTCCTTTGGATTTTCATCCCGATCCTCATAGGAAACAGTATGTCCATTCAGTCTCTGGCTTCAGGACTTTGTTGGAGCTAAGTCCTGAGCCTCCTACGATTGACTTCATGAAGCTCTGTCTGGTTCTGGTTTAGTCGGTCCGCAAGTCTCTTGACCCTCCTGTAGATTAGACACAGTCCCGTGTACATGATGATTACCAGAACCAGAAGAACTATCACCGGGTGTATCAATAGATTAAAGAAGGATGTTGCCTTGGGGCTGTAGCCGAACAGACTTTCCCACCAGGAAACTTTGGAGTCTTTGTCCAAGGCGGTAGTGATGGCCGTTATTTTGTTCTTGTCGTGGGTCAGTTGGATGGTGGCCCGTTTCTCAGTTTCTCGAAGATTCTGAAGTATTTCGTCTTCTTGGCTGAAGTCTAGTAGGAGGTGTTTGAGCTCTATCCCAAAACCCAGAGGAATCCTCTGGAGTCTCACCGGAACGTCAGGGCGGATGTCGAGTCTCTTCTCCGGGGTGATTGGTGTCCTTCCTTGTAGCTCTGCGACATCTAAACCTAGGACGGGACTAAGGGTGCAATACGCTCCAGGGAGGAGTTCTCCTCTCTCGGTGCAATTAGTTCCATAAATGGTGTAAGACATATTTTGCCTCTGGTACCAGCACCAATACCCTTGCCCCAAGTATTTAGGGGAGGAGGGCATTGGGCTGGCCTTCATCTCACAGGACCCCTCGGTGCTCCAGCACTGGTGTCTTAACACCCGATCCTGACCACCTTGACAGAGGATGGCATCCTCTTTCTTCCAGCATCCCTCTGTGTCTAACAGATAAGGATGGCCTCCCTCATAGGTTATAACGCCCGAGGGGAGCTGTGGATGAAGCACCGTCTGGTTATTTATGACAATCCCTAGGTTAACTGCACTGTAACCCTGTCTAAGATGACCAGATACCGGAGCCAAGGATGACGCAGTGCAAGTGAGATTCCTACAGCCGTGCCACTGTACTACCCACCAGTTGGTGTGATTGGCTGCAAAAGGAGATATAAGAGGACTTACCCGTTGGCGGAGGTTAAATGGAAAGTGGCCGCCGTACAACGATGATACAATATGTTTAAGGTTGCCTGAGAGTTCACTCTGGACTTGCGTACACGCCAGAGCGAGCTGAGCTCTATCCTGTTCTTCCAAGAGACCCACAACTAACCTTCTAAACTTCTCTCGTAAAGCAGAAGATAGAGAGGTAGTGGCATCTATGTGCGAATGCTGCAAACCCTCTAAGACGTGGTTTACATCAAGCTGGGTCTCGAATCCTTCTCCGGCGTGTCGCGCAACATCCCCAAGTTTACCTCTCAGGACTTCCATATCCATAGTGTTCAGGGCGCCCACTCCCAATGCACCTCCGCCTAGTCCCATGGCTATCAGATCTCTTCTTCCCCTTTGATTCCTGTGTATGAGATCATCCTTTCTTACCTCTTGCCCCGCCTCTATCCAACCTCTTATCATGTCAATTTGGTTCCTCACAAACTCCCCACATCTGTGATCCCATTGGTCGACTCGGAAGTCATCTACGGAAATTCTCCAAGTAAAAAGGACGAATTTTGTCCCCGTGATGATCTTCCATGGGGATGACAGTTGAGGAGCTATAGGATCTGCCAATTGATGGATAGGGGCGTTGCAAGAGTCTAAATGCATTTTTACAGGTTGGAGACCTGTTGCTTCATAGGGGATCCTCACCACGGTTACACAAACTTGCCCTCTACCTTTGAACGGATACCATTGGTCACTTTCTCCAACCTGTAGCACTAGTTTTCCTACGGGTTTGGATTTAGACAGATAGACCCATTGTGTAAAGGTCCAGCACCCTTCATCTACTGCCTCGCAAAAAGGCCATCTAAACGAACCATCTATATTGATGTCAAAGTTAATATCCCTGCCACTGGGGTCTTTCCAATCGGAAGACACATACCTCCCCCGGTATTCCTCATTCATAGGGGTACCGTCCATCCATACATCCACTGTAGGGGTATCCACTCCATTGCACACCAAATCCCATCTCCAGGGATTAGTGTCCAAGGTTACCATCTGGGTATCTTGTTCCCAGTGGGCATAGGTGATGAAATAATATCCAGTCACCTCCTGAACACACTTGTCTCTCATGATGGTGATCATAAAAGACCGTATGGATGGAGATCCCCTTAACTGAGCATACCTGAGATCCTTGGCATCTGTCCGTACTTTTAAAATGGTGGCTCGGTAAAAGCCTTCCAGTTTTACCGGACCACTCTGGTCATTCCATAGGACCTGGCCAGAGTTACTGCAGTTTAACTTTAGCATCATTATACTGGTTCGTATGTAATCTGTGGACACATGTCCCTGAACATAACTGGATTCCCTAGTGATAATCATCTGGGAATCTCTTAACATACAATAAGCTTTTAGGGTGCCCTTTATCGGAATGGGTCTGTCAAAATATGTCCTTACCCTCAGCCCATCTTGGCTATCCCTCCTTATGAAGGTAGCTTTAAGGATATACCAGCCACTATATTCTGCACCCGTGACATCCTCGGGGCTCAGAACCCCCTCCTTTGTACACAACACTGTGGTAGTGTTGGCTTCTACTTGTTTGTAAGGATGTAAGTGAGGGTCCCTAGACACCCATCTTAAGGAACTCATAGGAGTAGGGTCAGAGTCCCGAAAATGTCTGAATTCTTTGAGGCAGAGGGCATGTAAATCATGTTGTATGGCAGACACATTCTCCACAGGGGTATAATGTTGAATTACACCTTGGGCAAAACTCTCCCTCTGGAAACCATACAGATACCACTGTCCTGGTGTAAAGGAAAAGTTCTCGTATGGTTTCAGGATTTTGCCCTCCAAACATTCCACCATAAAAAGGCCGGGTTTAGTCATAACTCCCAGGCCCTCCCCCGAAGAGGTTGAGCCCGCCATCATCATGCTTACCACCAGTGCCACAAGTTGGGGATATGCCATGTTCAGAGGATTTCTATATCTTTTCAGGCTAGTCGTAACCTTGGTGAGTCTCCCTCCCGTGATCTGTTAATTCAATGTGTATGTAATTAGTTTCATGGATCCACCCTCGACCCACCAAAACCCCCCCCCCCCCCCCGTTTACCCAACTGTGTGAGGGTTATGTTATTGTGTTGGGGAGGCTCGGGTGGCCTTGGCCTGGTCGATATGGATCCATAAAACTCCCTGTCGCCTACGTGACTTTTTCTTGGTTGTCATCGGCCTTTGCACCTTTAGCATGGTGTCACCCATTACTTCAAGGACCTGATAGGGTCCTTCCCAGTTTGCATCCCAGGGGCCGGCCCGACGGAAGATTTTCACCATCACCAGCTCTCCTACAGAGGGCATTGGTGTTTCCCCCTGTAGATACGGTCTGTGTAGCCGTATTGCTGCATGAGGCAATAACTCCTTCAGGTTTAGCTGTACCTGTTGGAGAAACAGGTCTCTGGCGATGGCGTTCTTCACTGGTTCTGACACCAGGGGTTCATTGGGCAGGCATAAGGGCATTTTGCGTCCGGTCATTAGTTCGAACGGGGTGATACCGGTACTGGTAGCCTCGGTAGCTCGGATTCCCATGAGCACGGCTGGCAGAGAGGTTACCCATGAGGAGCCTTTCTCCAGTAGTGCTTTAGAAAGTCGTGTTTTTATGGTCCGGTTCATCCGCTCCACGATGCCCGCTGACTGAGGGTGGTAAGGCACATGAAAGCTTTGTTTTATGTCTAAAAGACCACAAAGCGCTTTCATTACCTTACCCGTGAAATGGGTCCCTCTGTCTGACTCTATCAATCTGGGAATACCCCATCGTGACAGAACCTGTTCCCAGAGAACACGGGCAGTGGTTGTAGCCGAATCGTTGACCGTGGGGATGGCCTCTACCCATTTAGAGAAAACATCCACTACCACCAGTGCGTAATTACGACTTCCTGTTGGTAAAGGTCCTATAAAATCTATTTGTAGTGCGGACCATGGACCATCTGCAGGAGGAACTCGCTGCAACACCGGCTTCAGGGCTGACGCCCTTGGGTTAACCTGAGCACATACCAGGCACTGTTGTGTTACTTCCTCTACCGTGTTGGACATTCCCGGCCAGTATAATTTGTCTCTCAGGAGAGACAAGAGTTTATCCCGGCCCAGGTGTCCAAACAGTTGGTGGTTCAATCTGGTCAGTTCTGCTTGCAGATGCTGTGGAACCACGGGAAGAGGAAGCTGTTGTGTACCGACATCATAACACAGGATCCCCTGCTGTCTTGACCAGGGATGCTGTGGAGATGTGAGGTGTGTCATTAGAAGAGGGTCTTTTGCTTGTTCCTCCTCAAATGACACCGGGCCTTTACTCAGGTTGGTGCGAACTGCAATCTGGTAGGCCGGTAGCGGGTCAGTGTCTGTTTCCTGAAGGATCCCAGACACTGCCGCTAGTTTGGCCAATTCATCCGCCTTGTTGTTACCTAGCGTCAAAGGCTCATCCCCTTTCTGATGCGCAGGGATTTTTATGATGGCTGCTTCCGCCGGGTGTGCCATGCCCCATTCCCAAAGTTCTTTCAGGACCGACAAATGCGCCAGAGGTTTGTTTTGGCTATCCACAAATCCTCGTCTTTTCCACGTGTCCAGGTGCAGGGTGAGAGAGCGAACTACATATGAACTGTCGCTATATATAGTTCATTTCCCTGGGGGTTGAAGAAGCAAGGCTTCCTTGACCGCCTCCAGTTCCGCCCGTTGTGCCGACATGTGACCCGGTAACTTGACAAGATTCTGGGTACCTGTGGTCTCATCCAGCACAGCAAAACCTGTGACATAGGTCCCATCCATGAAAAATCGAGAGCCATCAACGAAGATGACTCTGTCTTCTGGATGTTTATCGGTCCTGAAAATTTGGGGCGCGTTGATATGCGCTGGTTGGCCACAGTCATGTTCGGTGCCAGTTAGGTTCAGTAACTGGGACAGAACATACTTGGCTTTGTGGTTCACCTGCAGACTCCGGCCACTGAGATCCATAATCCATCTCCCGAATCTCTGTTGGGAGACTCCAGGGAGTGTATCACGGAGCAGGAGGGCCAATGGAGAGTGTGGAGTCTGCAAAGTGAGGGGCCTGAAGCCTACAATATGCTCAGTGGTTTTGACGGCATAGTGTATGGCTGCCAGTTGTTTGGCACACTCATCGAACCCTCGTTCAACAGGCGAAAGTAACCTGGAGAAGTATCCCAGCGGTCTAGTGTCATACCCTATCTGCTTGTAGGAGGACCGCTGAGATAGACTCCGTCCCTGCATGCGCCTGTATGGCTATTTCCCCTTCAGGATGGGGGGTAGCCAATACAGGGGCAGAGGAGAGGTCCCTTTTCAAAGTAGAAAAGGCCTCTTCCTGTGTATCAGACCAGCCTTTGATTGAAGGGTCTTCTCCTCTGAGGAGTTCATAGAGGGGTTTTGCTTTGGCAGCAAAATCCTCTATGAACTCCCTCATGAAATTAGCGATTCCCAGGAATTTTCTTAAATCCTGTAGAGTGCCCGGCCTAGGTAACTTTACCATGGCTTCCACTCTGGCTGCCATGATTCCTTTGGCTCCAAAAGAAATTTGGACTCCAAGAAAAGTCACCTCCGTTCTGGCCAAATTTGCCTTGTGGGGACTCAGCTTGAGTCCTGACTTGGCCAGGAGTCCCAATAGCTCTTTTAACAGAACCAAGTGTTCTTCTATGGTTTCTGTTTGTAAGAGCAGGTCATCTACGTATTGCAGAAGGCATTCTGGCCGTGAAAATACACTCAGAACGGCCGCCAATGCCTGGTGAAAATACGTGGGACTACTGTGAAATCCCTGGGGGAGTACACCGAACATGTACTGTTTGTCCCCTACTGTAAAGGCAAATTTGTACCTACAGTTTTCAGTGAGTTCAATTGAGAAGAACCCATTGGCAACATCTATGGTTGAGAATATGCGACTTTTGCCGCTTATTCTGGCCATGATGTCGGGAGTCTGTGCCACCACTGGAGCGGATATTGGGGTGTATTTGTTGAGGACCCGGAGATCTATGGTGAGCCTCCATGCATTGGTGTCCTTTTTCTTTACTGGCCAGAGGGCATTGTTGCATTTAGAATTGCCCTCTATGACCACCCCCCTAGTTTTCAATTCTTGGATGGTGTCCAAAATTGAATGGGTGGCTTCTGGCGGAAAGCGGTATTGGCGTTGAGGTGGAGGGTCGGGGCCTTGTATATCCACCTGAACTCCAATCAGTCTACCGCAATCGTTTTTTCCCTGGGCCCACAGATCGGGGTACTCATACACAATAGGCTCAAGATCTGGATTATGCGAGATCTCAGGCCATTTGTGTTCAAGTACTTCCGTAGAGTCATCTACTGTTGGCAATGGTGGTCCCAGAAACTGGCGCTGGATGACAAACACCTTGGATTGTCTGGGACCCTTCCATACGATACTATTTGCCAGATCTAGGATCCACCCATTTTGTGTCATTACGTCAGTTCCAATAATGTTGTCAGAACCGGGGTAATACCACATGGGGATCCTAAGGGTCGTGTGAGTGGTAATCTGGACAATTACTTCTTCTATTCTGTGGGCCTTCACCCCCCCTTGTTGGTGATCAAATCCGATCACCACACACTGAGGGCTGTTAGGATGCAAATCATGTTTTACATTGGTAATGGAAATTTCCGCACCAGTGTCAAGCATGATTTCGGCGTCCTGATTTTTGATCTTGGCTTTTATGTGGGGTCTCCCTGAAGAATCCAGTATGATAGGACATACTGGCGCCAGTTCTTTAGGGATCCCTGATCTTCAATCAATTTCTACCAGACTCCCAGTAGGTACCTGTGAGGTACATACTGCCACTTGTGGGTTCTTGTTATGGACCCTTAGTGTGGATTCCAGGGATTCCACACTCCTTACCGAACGCGCTGGGTCATTCACAACAGCCACACGTTTTGGTGTCTGGACCTGTGAATGTCCCAGATATTCCCCCACTGGTTTGGCATAATTAGGTTTCATCTTGAAACCGTTATTATTGCCCGTTTTCTCAGGATTTGTCCGGTTATTACGTGACCATTGTGGACAATTCCTCTTTATGTGCCCGTATTGTAAGCATAGAAAGCATCGAATGCTTCCCATCCTTTCCAGTGGCGGGGCCGTGGGGTGAATAGTTGAATTACCCTTTGTGTGCTGTACCCGATCATCTTGAGATATATCAGGTACAGGCGCACGCTCCGTCACTTTGACGAATTTCTTATTGAGCAGTGTATCCTGTCTGCACTGCTCAATAATCATAGCAGCATCCGTGAGGGATGGTTCCCTGGCTGCGCTCAACCGGATTGCAGTATCAAGGTATGGGAATTTCTCCACAAACATACGTATCATACCCTGTGGAATTCCGACACCGTGATCCTTTGTAACCCTTCTATACATGGCTTCAAACCGACTACACATAGACAAAGGTTCGTCATGTATAGTGGGTTTGAACTTGGACAGGATATCTGGAGTGACGTCCCAATGGCCCGTTGCCAGTCTCATGAGTATGGAGAGACGTTCCTCCTTGTCATAAAACTGTCCATTCATGGGTTGTGTCCTCCCCGTTACCTCATACCTTTGGTTTAGGTGTGTAGGTAACCATAACTTGAATAACTCCATGCGATATTCGTGAGCCACTGAATACTTGTTACAGTGACCCTCGAAAATATCACATGAAGTAAACGGATCTACAATGGGATCATATTTTGGGATCTCCTTGCAAATCCGTAACAGGAAGTTTATCCTTTCCATACTGGAATGGTTAGGGTAAAAATCTTCCTGTCTTTCCGGACGCGTTGGCGGATTGGAAGTGGTAAATGGCCAACCACTTTCCTCTCTCCAATCGTTGTCCTGTTCCTGGAATCGGTTGCTACCCCTATTCTCCCTGGGTGTTTGGGTAAAAGGTAGCGTCCGTTCCACATGTCCCCTGGTGTCTACTGCCTCGGGTGTTTGATCCGTGGAAGATATTGGCGCTGTCGCCGCTGTCTCCCCATGTGCCGTTCCCGAAACACAAACCTGTTTCGTGGGCACCATGCTGTTAGCACCAGGCCGTGACAGATTCGAGATGACCTGCTGCAAATCCGCAATGGTTTGCGTTTTTGCAGCCAGGTCCTCTCGAAGTTGAACAATCATGCTATCCATAGATACCGTATTGTTCCTGAACTGATTTATCTCAGTGTACAGTCTGAGCAGTTCCTTGTCCATGTCAGAGTAGAAACTCTCCTTGTCCGAGAGTCTAGACTCTAACACACAAATCTCCCTGCCCCTCTCGGCCGTACACTGGGACTTCTCTTGTAATTGTGTTTGTAATGTGTGCAACTGTTTAATGTTTTCAACACAACAATTGCAGTGAAAGTTTGCCATGTTGGAAACCTCCTCTGCCTTTGTTGTGCTGTTAAGCGTTTCTAGATGTTCTGGCTTCCAAATGATATCCTCAAAGGTATGAACCAATTTGGCTAACATTTGGAGTCGTTTTTTTGTTTTTTTGAACACACTACGATTAATGCACAGTTTATCGTGAGCGTACGCCTGGTCCAATAAAGTGGACCATAGCAGCTCAGTGGATTTGTAAGTGGTGGGGATGATGGGGTTGTATGTGCTATGTTTGCTGAGGTGTTGTAGTGTGGTGAAGTTCATACTCACTTTTTGACGAGAGGCCATCTTCATTGGTGTCGTTGATACTGTGTTGCTGCGTGGAGGAGGTCCTTCAATATTCGGAACGCCTTCTCCCGACCAGCCAGACGACTTCTGTTTCAATGATGATGGTTCTCTCTTCAGTGGTGTATGTGATGACTTCTCTCCAGTTGGCGTGTAAGGGAATCAGAAAATATTAGTACACAAAGATCAGGAAAGATTTTAGATTCTCTGCTGTAGAGTTTGCTCTGTGTCCGGTTCTGATCGAGAAAAACCCGCTCTACCTGTCCGAACCTTCAGGCTATGGACGCTCAGAATCCACTGACCGCGTCCTTCCCACCTGATTAGTTTACAGCGTAAGCGATTTTTCCGTTCCAAAACCAACCACAGATACAAACTCACAGCAGTGGGCCTGGCTCGCCAATGTTAAAGGGGGTATTAATTATTGATATTTATGCAAATCTCAATAATTAATATTCATAAATAGGCGTAATCGTCTGGTGATGACTCCGCCTATTTATGCCTTAATGAACAACAATTTACTGCTGATTACCTTAGTCTAATCACCAACTACACTTACTGCATGCGCCTTACTGACTACCACTAGTAATCACACGTTACACAATAGGTGTGAATGACAACGTATTTATTAATTATACACTAGTAACACAATGCCAATAACATACTACCTCTATTGCGGCAATACTTTACAACAATAGAGGTATTATTATGTTTATAACTATATATATCTATAACAAGGGGATAGATATATATCGTTATAACAGCGCACTACAATATAAATACATACACTAATACAATATACTAACACGGTTCTAACTATACAGCACAATCCCAAATTCCACCCAACATAGTATTCATACACACAAATATCAGAAACCAACCCGCCTTACTAATCACTGTCCCTACGGGGTACAAGGGGTATGAACGCAGGGGATATCAGGTCTTGGGACAGGGGAAGGTAAGGGTAACCAGGGATACAGGGGATGAAGGTATTGTATGGGGGCAGTAAAGGTATGAGGGGAATAGGGGAACCAAGGGAGGGTTATGAGGGTGTATAGGGGGGTAAATAGGGTATAGGAGGGTATATTGTAGGGGGGTAGATAGGGTATAGGAGGGTATATAGGGGGTAGATGGGTATAGGAGGGTATGGTGGTATAGGGGGGTAGAGGATGGTGGTATAGGGGGTAATAGGGTATATATAGGGGGGTAGATAGGGTATATCGTTGGTGGTATAGGGGGTAGATAGGTATAGGAGGATATCGTTGGTGGTATAGAGGGGGGGTTGATACTTATGGTTTCTTGCTCGTTGTCCAGGGGGGGCTCGTTTGTCCGGGGATGATTCTCCTGCTGGGGTGTCGTCCTCACTGCCCCAGCGTAGCGCTGTGACTATTTAAGTCCAGCAGCGCTCGCTCCGAGGCCGCCCGTCCCGCGGCGCGCATGCGCGCCGTCGGCCCGAACACGTGGGCCGGCGCGGTGATATGACGTCACCGCGCCGGCCCGCGCCTCCCAGAGCGCGCTTCTAGGCGGAGGATTCCTTTGATCCTCCGCCTGTAGTCCCCTGCATACCTCGCGGCGCGATAATTATTGCGCCGGAGGTATGCAGATAACAGAGGGAGGGATGTTTGTTTCCCTCTCTCTGTTATGTTAACCATCCCCAGCAGCTGGGGATAGTTAAATACCAAAAGGCATCGGATCTCTATTGATCCCATGCCTTTTGATGTCACCAGAGGCTGGACATGATTGTCCAGCCAGCTGGTGACCTTCCTCATCCCCTGCAGGGATGCAGGAGGGGGGGGGGGGGTCACATATTGTCTGATACTATATGTGTATGGATGCTTGGGGCACATCCATACACATATATATCTATATCTATATATATATTTATCTAAATACATATGTGTATATTCATTGATGTTTGGGGCACATCCATGAATATACAGCTATACACAGGGCACAAATATTAAGCCCATCCATACCTGTATCCATACATATACACGGAGATGCAGGCCGAAAAGGGGCCTATATACATCTCCGTGCATATCCACAGATCCCACCCGGACGAGCCCATGGACAAGGGCTAATATATATGTATATATGTCAAGGCATATATACATATATATTTAAATATGACATTTCCCTCAACAGTCCGTAATTAAGTGGAACTTCCCAGTAACTGCGTTGATCAAGGGCACGTGTGATGTTAAGGGACCCATGTCGGTGTAAGGCGGGCAGGGCACACCTTGAAAGATAGTGGCGGCTGTGGACTGCGTAACGCGGGACGGCCGCTGACATCAGGCTGCTGAAGGCCTCAGTGTCCACAAGCCTAAACAGCAACATTTCTAGGGCCAGTAATTTTGAGTGTTGCACATTTAGTGCTATGGCCTTTGGGTGGGTGGCTGGGTATTTGCCCTTGCGTTCAAATGCCTGGGGTAAGGATATTTGCGCTGGGACACGGAAGTGGATGTGGTCGCTGATGATGCTTGCGAAGGTCCAGGTGCAGGGCGGGAGGAATCTGGGCCTGTGCATTTGACAGGGAATTGGCCAGCATTTAACACAGGGGAGGCAGTGATGTGACCCGCAGACACAGACTGTGGACCCGGGCGTTCGGCCAACTTATTACAGTGCTTGGATGCCATGTGGCAGATCATGCTGGTGGTGCTGAGTTTGATAGTGTTCACGCCATGGCTCATTTTGGTACGGCACAGATTGCAAACTACTATTCTATGGAGTCTCCTATATATTTTTATATATTTTTTTATATATTTTTTATATATTTTTACATATTTCTACATATTTGTATACATTGCTTGAAAAATGAATTTTTGGAAAAATATTTTTATTTCATAAGTCTGCAACTGAAAATGCATTATAAAATTGTGATTAGAACAATAAGGTTCATATTCCTCTAATGTTTTTTTATATATATTTTATATATGTATTTTTAAATGAATGTATATATACATATATATATTTTTTATTCACAAATAATTATTTGCAAATATCGGAAAGAAAAGAAACTTCATGAATAGCAACATTCTCTATAGAAAAGGACTGAGATATCTTTACAAGAAAAAACTGAATTTTATCCAATGGACTTTATACAGAAACCATTCCGGATTAGATTCCGGCTTTTTTGACAGACCGACACAGGATAAAAAGGGAACAGATTGTTAATATGCTTGACCACTGAGGAAGGAGCAAGTCTGAGCTCCGAAACATGTTTGGGTGAACAAGCATATGAAGATTATAACTACACCACTGGAGCGCTCTAAGAGAAACTGAATCTAAAAAACCTCACAAGATTAGACCTAACATCTACAAAGTGGAACCCCGACAGCTGGATAAAGAAACCAAGTGGCATCCTGGATATTGGAGAGGCGGAACTGATAAACAGAGACGCCGCCATTACACGTGGAACGCCGACTTTTCAAAGAAGCTGTGACCGGAGGACCCATACAATAAAGGTCAGCCTGTTCTCACAGTAGGAGCGGGACGCCGCACCAGAGAGCAGCGCAACTGTGAGTAAATCTAAATATCTGATGTGCACAACTGAAGATTCATTATCTCTACATTAAAAAGTGGGACTGTATCTACATTAACAAGTGGGACTGTGTCTACACTATATAAAGAAAGAAGACCCCTAGCGATCCACTGTAGGCAAGCAAATAGCGGAACTTTCAAAACGGCAACATTGATGTCAGAGTGTTACAAATAGGAATAGTGTTGCTACGTTGTTGCTATATCATATAGCGATTCAACCTTTAAACAGACAGTGGAATACACCACATGGGGATTAATACATGGAACTATCACCACTAATTGTCTTCCATGTACCCATAATTAGAGTGCCTGCTCATCAATCTACTATTTTAAATTTTAACTGACGAGGGTGAGTCAAATTGAGCAAGAGCACCTGTTTTTCCAAAAAACCTGTGGAGAGCCGCCTTTCTTTGCTATATTTCTAAGAATTTTCTCACCCCATAAGGTAGAGCTCCCACAGGGAATATGGATATATGGGACCATGTGGAGACAAAAAGATTGAAAATGGAGGAATTTGTATTTAACCAATCCGTGGATTTAAATTTTGAATTACCAACTGATAAAAATATGTCAGAGACATTCAAAGAAGTAGAACATCTTCTGCATAAACAATTGCGCCAAAGGTGGGAGATAAAAACTCTCAACCAATACATACATATAGGTAAAGTCCCTAAAGGGCTATTATTAACAAAAACTCCAGCCCAAGATCTATGTAGTATAGACTTTAATGAAGAATGGGATATGATGTTATTGACACAATCACTATCTTTAACAAAACTAATAGTGAAAAGAAGGGGTCAAATATTGGAACAAATAAACGAAAAAATTAATGAAATAAAAATAAAGATAGATAAGTTCCCTAAAAATGAAGAGTACAACAAATGGCAAGAACGATTATGCAGAAGTCTTGATAAAATAGAACAAGAAATTTTGAATAAAAAATTGAAAAAATATAAATACAATACAAGGATAGAACCTGCCAGAGAAGAACAAGGAAATTCCAAAAATAGGGGTAATACCCAGAGAAGAGAGGAAAAATAAAAAACACAAGAAAATACTCAAAAAATACAGCAGATTAGATATAATATACCAGTCACAAACAAATACGAAGCCCTGTCTAATGAACATTTTTTAGATGGGACCCCCCCTCACCACAAAACAAGGACACGATACAGATCACAAACGCCACACGAGCGTCACCACCAATAAGGAGACACTATTCACCTCCACCATTGAAACACCAATACAACTTACGCCACAGACATCAACATTACAGGAGTTACCAACCAAACAGAACACAATACTCACAAGATACACAGTGGGCGACACCGACAAGGAACAATGGGGAGACACATTATCACAAAGAGAAAACACAAAACAAAAACCCAAAAAAACACGGAGAGGACGAAAGAAACCAACATCACAGGATATAAAAGAAATAGATGCGATTATAAATTTGAGTGACACGAAATTGTCTGATGCACAAATTAGGGTGCTGAATAAAGGGTTAAAATAAATTTGAGGCCTATATTGGGGTAGAAAAATTTCTAAGAAAAATTTGTTTGAAAAAATATTTCCTGAAAAATCCGATTCTGGAACAGGCAGAGAAAAATCACAAATATACACATACAGAGTTAAAAGAAACCTCAAAAAAATTCCCTAGACAGGAAATAGGGCAGGAAATTGCAGCATTTAGACAGTGTGTCAGTTCAGACATAAGGAAATTAAAAAATGGACGAAATTTTAAAAATAATTTAACAAACCAAGAAAGACAGGCAATCAAACAGCTTCAAAAACAGGAAAATTTGATAATACGACCAGCGGATAAAGGAGGAGCCATAGTAGTAATGGAGGCAGAAAAATATAATAATGAATGTTTGAGACAATTGACAGACTCAAACACCTATGCCAAACTAAAAGGAGATCCAGGAGAACAATTTTACCAGGAACTTCTACAATACTGTAAAAAAGGTTTGGATAGCAACATTTTGCTAAAGCAGGAATATGATTTTATTACGAAAACACAACGAAGATTACCAGTGTTTTATTGTCTCCCCAAAGTCCACAAAGACCCAAAAAATCCCCCTGGCCGTCCAATAATTTCAGGGATTGGATCTTTAACCTCTAACCTATCACAGTATATAGATAGAATGTTACAGCCATCGGTAAAAAAGAGCGCCTCATATATAAAAGACACTACCCAGATTATTAAAATCCTAGAGAAATTGGAGTGTGATCCAAATTGGATTATGGGGACGCTAGATGTGAACTCCCTATATACAATAATAAGTCATGAGCAGGGAGTCGCAGCAATGAAAAATCAGCTGGAGAAAAACAGTGGATTGCATACCGAACAGATAGGTTTTTTAGAAGATGGGGTCAATTTTATCCTGTCACATAACTATTTTTATTTTGAATCCGATTTTTATCTTCAAACAAGGGGGACTGCCATGGGCACCAGATTTGCCCCCAGTTATGCTAATCTATTTATGACCGATTGGGAGGACACCTTCATCGGTCCAAGACTGGGGACAGATCTGGTGCTCTGGCAACGTTTTATTGATGATGTCATTTTTAGCTGGAAAAGTGGGAGAGAGGAACTTTTAAAGTTTTTACAAGATATTAATATAAATACGTTTAATTTAAAATTTACCAGCAATGTGAACCCAATAGAGACCGAATATTTGGATCTATTAATTAAGAACGAAGAGGGAAGATATATATGCAGTACTTTCCAAAAACCAATTTCGAGAAACAGCTATATATTATTCAGCAGCTGCCATCTTCCGAGATGGCTGCTGAACATCCCAACAGGACAATTTGATAGGCTCAAAAGGAATTGTACAAAAATGGAGCAGTTTGAAATGGAAGCTGAAAAGATGAAAACTTGCTTCCTAGACAAAAAGTACCCAATAGACATAGTGGAAGAATCACTATGCAAAATTAGAGAAAAAGATAGAAATTCTTTTTTTAAATTAGAAAATATGGACGATAAATATAGCACAAGTGGGTAACTCAAAAGATGAAACACCAAGAATTATCCTACCCTTCAACCCAGAATATAAAAAAGTGGAACGAATTATCAAACGCTATTGGCACCACTATTGGTACATTAATATCAAAAAATCCACAGTTTGTATATACAAAAGTACAGAATTTGGGATGTAAAATAGCGCCAACAATAAAACAAACCCAAATAAAAAAGAAAGGAACTCGACAATATTGGGACCACTTAAAAGGGTTTTTTAGGTGTGGAAAATGTTCAAACTGCAAACAGACAACTTTTCCCAGAAAAACAATGGAAGTACAATCCAGACAAAACAATTTTAAAATTGAAATTAATGACCTACTGACCTGTAATTCAGAGAACGTACTATATTTGATCCTGTGCCCTTGTGGCAAACAGTATATAGGGCGTACTAAAAGACTCCTGAAAACCAGGATAGCAGAACATATCGGAAATATAAAAAAAGGGATATGAAAAACATATCCTGTCGAGACATTTTAAACAATATCATGACCAGAACCCCTCAGGTTTAGTGTTTGCAGCTTTTGAAAAAATAAACAAACACTGGAGGGGGGGGCGATCATGTCGCTAGAATGTCTTGACAGGAGTCAAGAAGAATCTTCGAGTTCGACTCCATCCAACCAAATGGCTTGAATGCGGAACTCGAGATTTTTGGCTTCCTGTAAAAATGGGGTGCCCCTGGTTGACGGAGGACGGTGGCCTCTGTTTCCATCAGCACCCCCGTCTTCCCTTAACTAGGGGTCCTCCGTAAAACTACATTCTATGGAGTCTCCTATATATTTTTATATATTTTTTTATATATTTTTTATATATTTTTACATATTTCTACATATTTGTATACATTGCTTGAAAAATGAATTTTTTGAAAAATATTTTTATTTCATAAGTCTGCAACTGAAAATGCATTATAAAATTGTGATTAGAACAATAAGGTTCATATTCCTCTAATTTTTTTTATATATATTTTATATATGTATTTTTAAATGAATGTATATATACATATATATATTTTTTATTCACAAATAATTATTTGCAAATATCGGAAAGAAAAGAAACTTCATGAATAGCAACATTCTCTATAGAAAAGGACTGAGATATCTTTACAAGAAAAAACTGAATTTTATCCAATGGACTTTATACAGAAACCATTCCGGATTAGATTCCGGCTTTTTTGACAGACCGACACAGGATAAAAAGGGAACAGATTGTTAATATGCTTGACCACTGAGGAAGGAGCAAGTCTGAGCTCCGAAACATGTTTGGGTGAACAAGCATATGAAGATTATAACTACACCACTGGAGCGCTCTAAGAGAAACTGAATCTAAAAAACCTCACAAGATTAGACCTAACATCTACAAAGTGGAACCCCGACAGCTGGATAAAGAAACCAAGTGGCATCCTGGATATTGGAGAGGCGGAACTGATAAACAGAGACGCCGCCATTACACGTGGAACGCCAACTTTTCAAAGAAGCTGTGACCGGAGGATCCATACAATAAAGGTCAGCCTGTTCTCACAGTAGGAGCGGGACGCCGCACCAGAGAGCAGCGCAACTGTGAGTAAATCTAAATATCTGATGTGCACAACTGAAGATTCATTATCTCTACATTAAAAAGTGGGACTGTGTCTACATTAACAAGTGGGACTGTGTCTACACTATATAAAGAAAGAAGACCCCTAACGATCCACTGTAGGCAAGTAAATAGCGGAACTTTCAAAACGGCAACATTGATGTCAGAGTGTTACAAATAGGAATAGTGCTGCTACGTTGTTGCTATATCATATAGCGATTCAACCTTTAAACAGACAGTGGAATACACCACATGGGGATTAATACATGGAACTATCACCACTAATCCAATTTTAGAAAAAGTTTCTGCTTTTTATATATTTATATGCACATCGATTGCTGTCCGTACTATTAATATCCTCCAACTGCTATTAGTGACTGTTTGCTGTCTTATTGCTATTGCTGCTAAAATTATTCAGATTATTTATATCTTGATATTGCTACTATTGATAATATATTTGTATTTTACGGTTTTATGTCTCTATATTTTAATATTCAATAAAATTGTCTTCCATGTACCCATAATTAGAGTGCCTGCTCATCAATCTACTATTCTTTTGTCGTCCGCACTTTCCTCAAAAAAGCGCCATACTGCGGAACATCTACCCCTTGGCAAGTGAGATTTCCGCATAATGGTGTTCCGTGGAACAGTTGCAGGCCTGTTGCGGGCCTTTTTGGTGTGGCCCGCCTTCTTCCTTTTGCGAACCCCATTGCCTCTTCCAGCCTGTTGCTGTGCAGCAGATTCCTCCCCCTCTGTACTGCTGTCCTCGCTCGGCTTTCCACCTTCCCAGGTTGGTCAGTGACTTCATCGTCCACCACCTCCTCTTCCACTTCCTCAATCCTCCTGACTTGTTGACCTAACCACAACCTCAGTGATTGACAACTGTTTCTCAGTCTCTTTATCACAGTCTATTGAAAAAGTACACTGGATGTCACAGATATTTTTTGGATACGCACACTTTACACTGGAGATGTGGTGCAGCTAATGTCCCTGTCAGAAGTGGACACTGTCTATTGAAAAAGTACACTGGATGTCACAGCGTCTATTGAATAAGTACACTAAATGTCACAGATACATTTTTGGATGCGCACACACTTTACACTAGAGATGTGGCGCAGCTAATGTCACTGTCTGCAGTGGACTCCGTCTATTGAAAAAGTACACTGGATGTCACAGATATTTTTTGGATGCGCATACTTTACACTGGAGATGTGGTGCAGCTAATGTCACTGTCAGAAGTGGACACTGTCTATTGAAAAAGTACACTGGATGTCACTGATATTTTTGGATGCGCATACTTTACACTGGAGATGTGGCGCAGCTAATGTCACTGTCAGAAGTGGACACTGTCTATTGAAAAAGTACACTGGATGTCACAGATACATTTTTGGATGTGCACACTTTACACTGGAGATCTGGCACAGCTAATGTCACTTCTAGAAGAGGACACAATCTATAAAAAAATACACTGGATGTCACGGATATTTTTGGGATGCGTACACTTTACACTGGAGATGTGGAGCAGCTAATGTCACTGTCAGAAGCGGACAGCGTCTATTGAATAAGTACACTGAATGTCATAGATACATTTTTGGATGCGCACACTTTACACTGGAGATCTGGCACAGCTAATGTCACGTCTAAAAGAGGACACCATCTATTAAAAAATACACTGGATGTCACGGATATTTTTGGGATGCGTACACTTTACACTGGAGATGTGGTGCAGCTAATGTCACTGTCCGCAGAGGACACCATCTACGGAAAAAGTACACTATATGTCACAGATATTTTTGGGATGTGCACACTTTACACTGGAGATGTGGCGCATCTAATGTCACTGTCTGCAGCGGACACTGTCTATTGAAAAAGTACACTGGATGTCACAGTTATTTTTGGGATTCGCACACTTTACACTGGAGATGTGGCGCAGCTAATGTCGTTGTCTACAGCGGCCTAACAATTGTACGCTATTTAGCGCAGGATGCTGTTAAAATAGATATCACTGCCACACACAATAGTCCTTAGAAGGACTTCTGGGTCTGTAAATTTAAGCTATTTAGCGCAGTTTGCGCAAAAAAAAGATATTGCTGCTGCCACACACAATAGTCCTCAAGACTTTGGGTCTCTGAAAAGTTTTGATGGTAAAAATATTCTTAAATCAGTCCCTACACTGTCTGTCCCTTCCTCAGCACAGCTCTCCCTGACTAAGAATGAGCCGAACATGCATCATTGGGTGCTATATAGCACCCAATGAAGCGTTCCAGCCAGCCAATCACTGTAATTCCAGCAGCCAACATGGCTACGGCATTACAGTGAGGGCAGTACTTACCTGCACGTTTATTGGCTGCGTACCAGCCAAGAAACGTGTGGGGCGGAGAACTGGTGTTCGGCCGAGCATGCTCGATCATCACTAACATTAATCAGTGTCCTGTATTAACTCTGTAATAAATATACATGTGAAGAGGGAGTCATGGCACTGTAAGAAGTGTATCCTGGCAAGGGAGTTCGGATTCACAGCGTTTTATTTCTGCAGTACTATGCCATTGTAGGATTCAGCACAGGGAGATAAAACATCTATTTACTGATCCTGTAAGGGGAGGATGTTATCGGTTAGTATAAATGTAGAATTTAGAATTATAGTATGGTAGCTCTATTGTCCTTTTGATTCTGGATATCCATGTATTGTGCACTGGCTGAAATAGCTCAGTTGGGAGAGTGTTAGACTGAAGATCTAAAGGTCCCTGGTTCAATCCTGGGTTTTGGCAGATAGAAAAATCTGTGCTCTATTTGAGCCACTCATCCTATTTTCTCTGTGGTCACTGTGAATAATCTGACTGAGAAAGTCAAGTGAGGCTGTCCAAATATAAGTTGCGTCCCTGGCCGAATGCACCCAAAAAAATATAAGTTGTTAAAGGAGTTGTTTGGGAATTTGATATAATGCCCACCAGCAAACTGTCCTACAGTTAGGTCCAGAAATATTTGAACAGAGTCTGAGGATCTGATTTGAGGTGTGATATGTGATATTGCTTTACACAGTTATTTTTTTAGGGCACTGTGTGCCAATAATTATTGAAGGGGGCACTATTATTGAAGGGGGCACTATCTGTGTGGGACTAGTATTTTTAGGTAGACTGTTTGTGCAGTAAAGTATTGGGGAGCACAGTCGCCACAGTATTGAGAGTGGCAGGATTAGGTGTTGGAAAAGTAGGAAACTTTTATGTTTTTTTGTCAAATTCTCCAGAGACCAAAGATGGCTGAAAGAAATCAGCATGGCGGTCTGGTCTGAAAGGAGAAGATGAGGAAAGAGAAAATCTACATCAAAGGAGACGTCACTGGATCTAAGAGGTATGTGGCATATATTAACCCGTATGTTTTGTAGCACTGTACGTAATGTTTTCCAAGTATGTCTTAAACAGAAGGAGGGAAGAAAATATTCATTTAATCTCCACTATAGGGACATCTAGCTGGAGAGCCCAAATTAAATTATGCCAGAAGCATATCATGGTCAGACCAGGCACAGGTTTTAAAGAAACATTACCTTGTAAAATGTCTCCACTAGGTTTCCATTTATCCTCAAGTACAAAGGAAAAAATATGGAATCGCGAATATATTGATTTATTAACGCTGTTACCATCTGTTAAAGATAGAAAAGAAGAGGACGATAAAAAGAAAGTGAGCACACAAAAGAACATTTTTGCTTGGATTCAAGCTTTTTGTATTTTCGGTGCAGTTTTAGGTGAAAAACACCCCTCTCTTTGTAGCGGTCTATTTCATCATATGGAATCCGTTTTAGAAGCTTTTAGAAATTTCGGAGGTTCCGCTTGGTTTAATTATGATGAGTCGTTCCGTCAAAAATTAGCTGTTTACCCTGACCTTAGATGGGGATTTAAAGACGTTGGATTATGGCTCAATCTAATGCTGCCCCAACGCTCTCATAATTTTCGCATTCAACCCCCTAGAAAAGGATTCTGTTTTGCCTATAACGAATCCGCCTGTAAATGGCAAAGTAACTGTAAATATAGGCATGAATGCTCACATTGTGCAGGCGCTCACCCCTTATTCAAATGCTTCAAAAGGAATGCCAATAATAAAGAAGGAAATAAAAATAGTGACTCCTCTGAATCTCGAAAGATTAATTCAATGTATAAAATTCTTTCCAGACAGGGAGAAGGCCCATCTACTAATTGAAGGTTTTTCTTCTGGTTTCTATGTACCGGAATTTAAAGGGCAAGGTTGTGTTTTAGTTAAAAATGCTTTTTCAGTTTTTGTTAATAAAAATAAGGTTCTGGAAAAAATTTACAATGAAATTGCGGAACATAGAATTGCTGGCCCTTTCTCTTCCCCCCCTTTTAATAATTTTAGGATTTCCCCTCTCGGTTTTGTTCCAAAAAAGGAGCCAGGCAGCTTTCGCTTAATCCATAATTTGTCTTTCCCGCTTAATTCTTCCCTAAATGATTCCATTGATAAGGACTCTGCTTCAGTGCATTACGCATCTTTTGATCAGGCTTTGCAATTTTTAAGGAAAGCAGGACCAAAGGCGTTATTAGCTAAAGTAGACATCAAATCCGCACTTAGGTTACTCCCAATTAACCCTTCTGGTTATAATTCTTTAGGTTTTTATTTGGATGGTCTTTACTTTTATGACATGGCATTACCCATGGGTTTTACTTTATCATGCCAATATTTTGAGGCCTTTTCTACTTTCCTGCAATGGATGCTTGAGACTCATTATGAAGGAGGTTATACAATACATTATTTGGACGATTTTTTGTTCATTGGAAATGCCCAGTCTGATGATTGCGCCAATTTATTAAAAACATTTAAAAATATATCCTCATATTTCAATGTCCCTTTAGCTGAGGAAAAAATGGTTTATCCAACTACCTGTATAAAATTCCTGGGCATTGAAATTGAGTCGGTTAACATGTTATTTAAGATTCCAGTGGAAAAAATGTATTCTTCATTAAAAAATTTGAAATTTTTATTACAATGTAAAAAGTCCACCGTAAAAATTTTACAGTCAGTTCTGGGTTCCTTAAATTTTATTTCAAGAGTCATTCCTTTAGGCAGGGTATTTTCTAAACGTTTGTATGCATCCATTGCAGGAAAGAAAAAAGCGAATGACCATATCAGGATCACTGCAGCTTTAAAAGAAGACATTAATATTTGGATTCATTTTTTGGAAAATTTTAATGGATGTTCAGTTTGGCAAGAAGAATTTGTCGATTCTGATTCATTAAAATTAGTCACTGATGCTGCTGCTTCTGTCGGATATGGTGCATTTTTTAATAAACAATGGTCTGCTGAATCTTGGCCTAGGTCATGGATGGATAAGCCGTTCATGAAAAACATAAATTTTTTGGAATTGTTCCCGGTTTTAGTTTCTTTGAATATCTGGAAAGATTTCTTCAGAAATAAACGAATCCTTTTACTGTCTGACAATAAGGGTGTTGTTTTTTCTATTAACTGCCTGTCGGCAAAATCTGTTGAGGTAACAACTACGTTAAGATTTATAGTTTTATTATGCTTGGAAAACAATATTTGGCTCAAAGCTAAATACATTGAAGGCAAACAAAATGTAATTGCCGATTCTTTATCTCGGCAGGAATTCCAGATATTCAGGAAGCTAATACCGGATGCAGATTCAGAAGGGATCCAATGTCCACCACAGTTGTGGAAAATAATTCAGTCTTAATTTTAAAATTATTAAAAAATGCGCTTGCAAGTAACACTTGGACAGCGTACTTGTCAGCCTGGAAAAATTGGGTGACTTTTTGCAAAGTTAACAATTACAATACTTGGGATTCTACTCCTTCCTCTAGTATACATTTCGTGTTAGAACTAATTCAATCTGGTAAGTCGGGAAGGTATGTTCAAAAAATTCTGTCAGGATTGTCTTACTTTCAAAAATGTTTTAATGTGACTCCCATATCTAATAATTTTTGTATAAAACAATTTATTAATGGAGTTGACAAGTTGGCTCCAGTTAAAGAAAGGACTATTCCGTTATGCACTGTTTATCTTGCCAAATTTATAAAATATTTACCTGAAATGTGTTCATCTCCTTACGAGTCTTCACTTTTTAGTACTGCATTCATAGTGGCATTTTTTGGAGCTCTACGAATTTCGGAATTTGCAGCTGAAAAAAGAAATGCAGAAGCACCGTTGTATTTATCCGATCTAAAAATTTTCGATAGTAAAGTTTGTTTATTTATTAAGAAGTCTAAAACTGACCAAAAAGGTCTTGGTACTTGGATATCACTAAATAAAATTCAAAATACGGATATTTGCCCAGTTTTGGCTCTAAAAAAGTGGTTAACTTTTCGTTCTAAATCTAGTGGACCATTATTTATGCATGTTGACCACTCCCCTCTAACGAGATACCAATTTAATTATATATTGAATAAATGTAAGTCTCATTTCAATTTAAGTGATGTAAAGCTATCATCGCATATGTCGCCGCTCCTATGCGGAAAGAATGAGAACAATATGGGTCTTCGGGCTAACATAATAAAGAATCTGGGCAGATGGAATTCTGACAGATTCAAGCTTTATATCAGGCCAGAATTACTTTTAAAAAATTAATTTCTTTGTTTCAGATACCAAGAATATTTGGATTGTGGGGTCTGATTTGGTATCCGAAGCATATAACAGATCGAGGTTGAGGTTTAAATCGGATAACCTCGGTTTTGGTAAGAATATAAAAATATTCTGGAATGGTATTCCGAACATTAGACTCCGAGATGTGGTAAATATTTGTTCTCAAACTAAGAAAAAATGGCCTGTTCCATCTTTATTAATTCTATATTTAGATGGTAGTGATTTGGGCATTATTAAGACTCATATTTTATTGGAAGAGTATTCTTGTAAGTTGAGAGCCCTGCAATTGATTTTGCCAGATACTATGTTGGCAATTTCCGACATAATTTCAAATTGGGAATGGCATTCTACTCATATGCGTTTCCTAGAAAAAATAAAAAAGAGAATTAACAAAAATCTGGAAAAAGTTATGTATTGTTTTAATGGTTTTAGGCATTCGGAGTTGGAGGGCTTTCTTCCTGGCCTCTATAATTCTGATAAGAGTTCTTTATCAGAAATAGGTTTAGACATTTTGAATGTCGGTTTTCAAAATGTAATTGATTTGGCTACGGGGGTTTAGCCATCTAGCTGTGCTGATGGCGAATGGGTAATAGTCGCTCTTTGAGCGGACTAGTTTGGGTCTTAGACAAGGTATTGGATTTAATTGGTTATTATAATTAAATAATTTTGGATTGTCTAAGAATATGAAACGTAAAAACACCGTGGCCTTTATATACCAAAACAAATTATTTTAATTAAAAATAAAATATATTATTATTTAATTGACAATTGTGTAAAGTCATTTTTGTCTGTTTTCATTTTGGTTAGTGGTGGAATATGACACCATGAGATAACCTTTTGCAAATACAAAAGGGGGGACATGGTGTCAGGGAACACCCACCCCCTTTTGGTATGTGAAAAGGTATGCAGTAATGAAATGGTTAATATTAATTTACTTACCTGTAATAGTGCTGGACTGAACTTGACCTCGAGGTCACTGGTGGATCGTGATTGGTCTGTGGGTAACGGTCAACACGAGTCACCTGTAAGAAAAGAAAGTTTCAGTTACTTACAGCGCATTCTGGAGCTGACAGCAAAGAATCCCCCATCCCCCATCCCCCCCCTTTTTTCTTTTCGTCACGGTGTTAATACGGGGTAATAGTCGCTCTTTGAGCGGACTAGTTTGGGTCTTAGACAAGGTATTGGATTTAATTGGTTATTATAATTAAATAATTTTGGATTGTCTAAGAATATGAAACGTAAAAACACCGTGGCCTTTATATACCAAAACAAATTATTTTAATTAAAAATAAAATATATTATTATTTAATTGACAATTGTGTAAAGTCTTTTTTGTCTGTTTTCATTTTGGTTAGTGGTGGAATATGACACCATGGTTGATTCACTCTTCAACATCATCTCAGGTGACAACAGATACACATAGCCATGAATCGATGGGTTCCTCTGACACCACGCTTAATTGGCATGGCAAAGGAACTGCCTCTATGCCCTCACCTGTCCTGAACCTGCCTCTTGCTTTTGCTGCCCCTTTTGTTATCCAAGTAATGTATGCCACCGGCTCTGCTTCACTTTTCAGAGAGGATGAGTTTTTTTTAGGAAAGTTAGCAGTTACAGGCCAGCACAGACTTGGAGGAGAGGTCCACTATGGACTCCTTTAGGCGTGCGACTACCGATGATAACAGTTCGGTGGGAGCACATGTTGCGAGAGGTACATGCGCAAGAGATAGGTAACATTAGTGAAGAGCAAACCGATGTAGATGTGGTCGATTGCATGTGGGAGCTGGGTGAAAAGGGGGCATCGTCATCATCAGGGAGCGATAGTGGAAGCATGCCCATGAGACAGCAGGGTGGAAACATGCCTGTGATACTGCAGGGTGGCAGCATGCCTGTAAGATAGCAGGGTGGCAGCGTGCCATGGAAGCAGGCAACACACAGTGGTGAAGGGAAAATGCCATATTTGGCAGTGTAGGAATTTTTTAGCAAGTCGCTGGGGGACATTAGTGTGGCGGTATGCAGGATATGTGGCCAGAAGATGAGGCCAGGGGGCTAATATTGGCTCAAGTGTCCTGCATCAACACTAATGTTGTGCGAATCGAAGTGGAATTCGATCTGAAATTTAAGGAAATTTTTATTTGTCACACTTCGTGGTATCTAATCTGTTTTTTCCAAAAATGGCAGTTGCACGTGTTACAAAGTAAAAGTAAGAAGCCTGGGAACGACCCATAATGTCGTACAGCCAGCTAATCCGCTGTTAGCCATCCCCTTATGATGTCACAGCCCTAATAAAATCTCATCCCGCACGGTAACTGTGAGCTGAGCATAGGGAGAGGCATGGCAAGCGCTGATGTGCTAGGAACAATGTTTCTGAAAACTGGTTTAAAAAAGAATATCGGAGAGGGAGAGTGCAGGGACAGCGCAGGGAGACTGTTTTGAGACTGTAGGGCAGGGGTGGGGAACCTTTTTGCTACGATGGGCCATTTGGATATTTGTAACATTGTTCAAGGGCCATACAAAATTCTCAACAATTTGACTGCTATATTTGGTCAAACATATAATTGACTTACAGGTAGAGTTGAGCGAACACCTGGATGTTCGGGTTCGAGCAGAGAATCAGGCTTCACGTCAGCCACCAATGCAACAGTCCATTGTCATAAATTTAGGCCAAGCACCCAGGCAGAGGAGAGAGGTCCCGTAACAGACAATCTGGCTTCATGTCAGCAGAGAATCAGTCTTCATATCATAGCAGAGAATCAGGCTTCACGTCACCCACCACTGTAAGAGTCCATTTTCATAAATTTAGGCCCAGCACCCAGGCAGAGGAGAGAGGTCCCGTAACAGACAATCTGGCTTCATGTCAGCAGAGAATCAGTCTTCCTATCATAGCAGAGAATCAGGCTTCATGTCAGCCACCAATGCAACAGTCCATTGTCAGATATTTAGGCCCAGCACCCAGGCAGAGGAGAGAGGTCCCGTAACAGACAATCTGGCTTCATGTCAGCAGAGAATCAGTCTTCATATCATAGCAGAGAATCAGGCTTCACGTCAGCCACCAATGCAACAGTCCATTGTCAGATATTTAGGCCCAGCACCCAGGCAGAGGAGAGAGGTCCCGTAACAGACAATCAGGCTTCACGTCAGCCACCAGTGCAACAGTCCATTGGCATATATTTAGGCCCAGCACCCAGGCAGAGGAGAGAGGTCCCTTAACAGAGAATCTGGCTTCATGTCAGCAGAGAATCAGTCTGCATGTCATAGCAGAGAATCAGGCTTCACGTCACCCACCACTGTAAGAGTCCATTTTCATAAATTTAGGCCCAGCACCCAGGCAGAGGAGAGAGGTCCCGTAACAGACAATCTGGCTTCATGTCAGCAGAGAATCAGTCTTCATGTCATAGCAGAGAATCAGGCTTCACGTCAGCCACCACTGCAACAGTCCATTGTCATAAATTTAGGCCCAGCACCCAGGCAGAGGAGAGAGGTCCCGTAACAGACAATCTGGCTTCATGTCAGCAGAGAATCAGTCTGCATGTCATAGCAGAGAATCAGGCTTCACGTCACCCACCACTGTCAAGAGTCCATTTTCATAAATTTAGGCCCAGCACCCAGGCAGAGGAGAGAGGTCCCGTAACAGACAATCTGGCTTCATGTCAGCAGAGAATCAGTCTGCATGTCATAGCAGAGAATCAGGCTTCACGTCAGCCACCACTGCAACAGTCCATTGTCATAAATTTAGGCCCAGCACCCAGGCAGAGGAGAGAGGTCCCGTAACAGACAATCTGGCTTTATGTCAGCAGAGAATCAGTCTGCATGTCATAGCAGAGAATCAGGCTTCACGTCAGCCACCACTGCAACAGTCCATTTTCATAAATTTAGGCCCAGCACCCAGGCAGAGGAGAGAGGTCCCGTAACAGACAATCTGGCTTCATGTCAGCAGAGAATCAGTCTGATTGTCATAGCAGAGAATCAGGCTTCACGTCAGCTACCAATGCAACAGTCCATTGTCAGATATTTAGGCCCAGCACCCAGGCAGAGGAGAGAGGTCCCGTAACAGACAATCAGGCTTCACGTCAGCCACCAGTGCAACAGTCCATTGGCATATATTTAGGCCCAGCACCCAGGCAGAGGAGAGAGGTCCCTTAACAGAGAATCTGGCTTCATGTCAGCAGAGAATCAGTCTGCATGTCATAGCAGAGAATCAGGCTTTACGTCACCCACCACTGTAAGAGTCCATTTTCATAAATTTAGGCCCAGCACCCAGGCAGAGGAGAGAGGTCCCGTAACAGACAATCTGGCTTCATGTCAGCAGAGAATCAGTCTTCATGTCATAGCAGAGAATCAGGCTTCACGTCAGCCACCACTGCAACAGTCCATTGTCATAAATTTAGGCCCAGCACCCAGGCAGAGGAGAGAGGTCCCGTAACAGACAATCTGGCTTCATGTCAGCAGAGAATCAGTCTGCATGTCATAGCAGAGAATCAGGCTTCACGTCAGCCACCACTGCAACAGTCCATTTTCATAAATTTAGGCCCAGCACCCAGGCAGAGGAGAGAGGTCCCGTAACAGACAATCTGGCTTCATGTCAGCAGAGAATCAGTCTGCATGTCATAGCAGAGAATCAGGCTTCACGTCAGCCACCACTGCAACAGTCCATTGTCATAAATTTAGGCCAAGCACCCAGGCAGAGGAGAGAGGTCCCGTAACAGACAATCTGGCTTCATGTCAGCAGAGAATCAGTCTGCATGTCATAGCAGAGAATCAGGCTTCACGTCACCCACCACTGCAACAGTCCATTTTCATAAATTTAGGCCCAGCACCCAGGCAGAGGAGAGAGGTCCCGTAACAGACAATCTGGCTTCATGTCAGCAGAGAATCAGTCTGCATGTCATAGCAGAGAATCAGGCTTTACGTCAGCCACCACTGCAACAGTCCATTTTCATAAATTTAGGCCCAGCACCCAGGCAGAGGAGAGAGGTCCCGTAACAGACAATCTGGCTTCATGTCAGCAGAGAATCAGTCTGCATGTCATAGCAAAGAATCAGGCTTCACGTCAGCCACCACTGCAACAGTCCATTGTCATAAATTTAGGCCAAGCACCCAGGCAGAGGAGAGAGGTCCCGTAACAGACAATCTGGCTTCATGTCAGCAGAGAATCAGTCTTCATATCATAGCAGAGAATCAGGCTTCACATCACCCAACATTGGAACAGTCCATTGGCATATATTTAGGCCCCGACAGAGGAGAGGTTCATTCAAATTTGGGTAGCCTCGCAATATAATGGTAAAATGAAAATAAAAATAGGATTGAATGAGGAAGTGCCCTGGAGTACAATAATATATGGTTAAGGGGAGGTAGTTAATGTCTAATCTGGACAAGGGACGGACAGGTCCTGTGGGATCCATGCCTGGTTCATTTTTATGAACGTCAGCTTGTCCACATTGGCTGTAGACAGGCGGCTGCGTTTGTCTGTAATGACGCCCCCTGCCGTGCTGAATAAACGTTCAGACAAAACGCTGGCCGCCGGGCAGGCCAGCACCTCCAAGGCATAAAAGGCTAGCTCTGGCCACGTGGACAATTTAGAGACCCAGTAGTTGAATGGGGCCGAACCATCAGTCAGTACGTGGAGGGGTGTGCACACGTACTGTTCCACCATGTTAGTGAAATGTTGCCTCCTGCTAACACGTTGCGTATCAGGTGGTGGTGCAGTTAGCTGTGGCGTGTTGACAAAACTTTTCCACATCTCTGCCATGCTAACCCTGCCCTCAGAGGAGCTGGCCGTGACACAGCTGCCTTGGCGACCTCTTGCTCCTCCTCTGCCTTGGCCTTGGGCTTCCACTTGTTCCCCTGTGACATTTGGGAATTCTCTCAGTAGCGCGTCTACCAACGTGCGCTTGTACTCGCGCATCTTCCTATCACGCTCCAGTGCAGGAAGTAAGGTGGGCACATTGTCTTTGTAGCGTGGATCCAGCAGGGTGGCAACCCAGTAGTCCGCACACGTTAAAATGTGGGCAACTCTGCTGTCGTTGCGCAGGCACTGCAGCATGTAGTCGCTCATGTGTGCCAGGCTGCCCAGGGGTAAGGACAAGCTGTCCTCTGTGGGAGGCGTATCGTCATCGTCCTGCCTTTCCCCCCAGCCACGCACCAGTGATGGACCCGAGCTGCGTTGGGTGCCACCCCGCTGTGACCATGCTTCATCCTCATCCTCCTCCACCTCCTCCTCATCCTCGTCCTCGTCCTCCTCGTCCTCCAGTAGTGGGCCCTGGCTGGCCACATTTCTACCTGGCCTCTGCTGTTGCCAAAAACCTCCCTCTGAGTCACTTCGAAGAGACTGGCCTGAAAGTGCTAAAAATGACCTCTCTTCCTCCTCCTCCTCCTCCTCCTCCTGGGCCACCTCCTCTTCCATCATCGCCCTAAGTGTTTTCTCAAGGAGACATAGAAGTGGTATTGTAACGCTGATAACGGCGTCATCGCCACTGGCCATGTTGGTGGAGTACTCGAAACAGCGCAACAGGGCACACAGGTCTCGCATGGAGGCCCAGTCATTGGTGGTGACGTGGTGCTGTTCTGTAGTGCGACTGACCCGTGCGTGCTGCAGCTGAAACTCCACTATGGCCTGCTGCTGCTTGCACAGTCTGTCCAGCATGTGCAAGGTGGAGTTCCACCTGGTGGGCACGTCGCATATGAGGCGGTGAGCGGGAAGGCCGAAGTTACGCTGTAGCGCAGACAGGCGAGCAGCAGCAGGATGTGAACGCCGGAAGCGCGAACAGACGGCCCGCACTTTATGCAGCAGCTCTGACATGTCGGGGTAGTTGTGAATGAACTTCTGCACCACCAAATTCAGCACATGCGCCAAGCAAGGGATGTGCGTCAAATTGGCTAGTCCCAGAGCTGCAACGAGATTTCGCCCATTATCACACACCACCAGGCCGGGCTTGAGGCTCACCGGCAGCAACCACTCGTCGGTCTGTTGTTCTATACCCTGCCACAACTCCTGTGCGGTGTGGGGCCTGTCCCCCAAACATATGAGTTTCAGAATGGCCTGCTGACGTTTACCCCGGGCTGTGCTGAAGTTGGTGGTGAAGGTGTGTGGCTGACTAGATGAGCAGGTGGAAGAAGAGGAGGAGGAAGTCGAGTAGGAGGAGGTGGCAACAGGAGGCAAAGAATGTTGCCCTGTGATCCTTGGCGGCGGAAGGACGTGCGCCAAACAGCTCTCCGCCTGGGGCCCAGCTGCCACTACATTTACCCAGTGTGCAGTTAGGGAGATATAGCGTCCCTGGCCGTGCTTACTGGTCCACGTATCTGTGGTTAGGTGGACCTTGCCACAGATGGCGTTGCGCAGTGCACACTTGATTTTATCGGATACTTGGTTGTGCTGGGAAGGCACGGCTCTCTTGGAAAAGTAGTGCCGGCTGGGAACAACATACTGTGGGACAGCAAGCGACATGAGCTGTTTGAAGCTGTCTGTGTCCACCAGCCTAAATGACAGCATTTCATAGGCCAGTAGTTTAGAAATGCTGGCATTCAGGGCCAGGGATCGAGGGTGGCTAGGTGGGAATTTACGCTTTCTCTCAAATGTTTGTGAGATGGAGAGCTGAACGCTGCCGTGTGACATGGTTGAGATGCTTGGTGACGGAGGTGGTGGTGGTGTTGGTGGTACATCCCCTGTTTGCTGGGCGGCAGGAGCCAACGTTCCTCCAGAGGCGGAGGAAGAGGCCGAGGCGGCGGCAGCAGCAGAAGAGGCCGAGGCGGCAGCAGCAGAAGAGGCCGAGGCAGCAGCAGCAGAATAGGTAGCAGGGGGAGTCTGAGTGACTTCCTTGGTTTTAAGGTGTTTACTCCACTGCAGTTCATGCTTTGCATGCAGGTGCCTGGTCATGCAGGTTGTGCTAAGGTTCAGAACGTTAATGCCTCGCTTCAGGCTCTGATGGCACAGCGTGCAAACCACTCGGGTCTTGTCGTCAGCACATTGTTTGAAGAAGTGCCATGCCAGGGAACTCCTTGAAGCTGCCTTTGGGGTGCTCGGTCCCAGATGGCGGCGGTCAGTAGCAGGCGGAGTCTCTTGGCGGCGAGTGTTCTGCTTTTGCCCACTGCTCCCTCTTTTGCTACGCTGTTGGCTCGGTCTCACCACTGCCTCTTCCTCCGAACTGTGAAAGTCAGTGGCACGACCTTCATTCCATGTGGGGTCTAGGACCTCCTCGTCCCCTGCATCATCTTCCACCCAGTCTTGATCCCTGACCTCCTGTTCAGTCTGCACACTGCAGAAAGACGCAGCAGTTGGCACCTGTGTTTCGTCATCATCAGAGACATGCTGAGGTGGTATTCCCATGTCCTCATCATCAGGAAACATAAGTGGTTGTGCGTCAGTGCATTCTATGTCTTTCACCGCTGGGGAAGGGCTAGGTGGATGCCCTTGGGAAACCCTGCCAGCGGAGTCTTCAAACAGCATAAGAGACTGCTGCATAACTTGAGGCTGAGACAGTTTCCCTGGTATGCATGGGGGTGATGTGACAGACTGATGGGGTTGGTTTTCAGGCGCCATCTGTGCGCTTTCTGCAGAAGACTGGGTGGGAGATAATGTGAACATGCTGGATCCACTGTCGGCCACCCAATTGACTAATGCCTGTACCTGCTCAGGCCTTACCATCCTTAGAACGGCATTGGGCCCCACCATATATCGCTGTAAATTCTGGCGGCTACTGGGACCTGAGGTAGTTGGTACACTAGGACGTGTGGATGTGGCAGAACGGCCACGTCCTCTCCCAGCACCAGAGGGTCCACTAACACCACCACGACCATGTCCACGTCCGCGTCCCTTACTAGATGTTTTCCTCATTGTTATCGTTCACCACAACAACAAAAATATTATTTGTCCCAATGTATTGTATTCAAATTCAGCTGAATATAAATTTGAGGCCTAGTATTTAGGCGCTGGGTGACCGGTATAGATTTACTGACAGAATTAGACTTGGAAATGCACAGTAGCGTGTGTGTGAAGTTATTCTAAATGATCCTATGTGCACCTTGAATATTATATACCCTTTTAGGGATAGATTTCAAATAGCTCTGATATAGCAGAAACCACTAAATTATGAAATTGCTAAATTGGGAATTGTATTTCAACCCAGAACAAAAAATGTGCTTTGACGGACACTAAATAACTTGCCCAGCCAGAACAGTACAGCGGTAATGACAGATTTAGCGGGATATAAATTTGAGGCCTAGTATTTAGGCGGTGGGTGACCGGTATGGATTTACTGACAGAATTAAACTTGGAAATGCACAGTAGCGTGTGTGTGAAGTTATTCTGAATGACCCTATGTGCACCTTGAATATTATTTACCCTTTTAGGGATAGATTTCAAATAGCTCTGATATAGCAGAAACCACTAAATTATGAAATTGCTAAATTGGGAATTGTATTTCAACCCAGAACAAAAAATGTGCTTTGACGGACACTAAATAACTTGCCCAGCCAGAACAGTACAGCGGTAACGACAGATTTAGCGGGAAATAAATTTGAGGCCTAGTATTTAGGCGCTGGGTGACCGGTATGGATTTACTAACAGAATTAAACTTGGAAATGCACAGTAGCGTGTGTGTGAAGTTATTCTGAATGACCCTATGTGCACCTTGAATATTATATACCTTTTTAGGGATAGATTTCAAATAGCTCTGATACAGCAGAAACCACTAAATTATGAAATTGCTAAATTGGGAATTGTATTTCAACCCAGAACAAAAAATGTGCTTTGACGGACACTAAATAACTTGCCCAGCCAGAACAGTACAGCGGTAACGACAGATTTAGCGGGATATAAATTTGAGGCCTAGTATTTAGGCGCTGGGTGACCGGTATGGATTTACTGACAGAATTAGACTGGGATATGGCCAAAAAATGACCACACTATTGCTGGTTAAATGCACTTGGTGTGACAGCTTGACCAACCACACTACTGAGGGTTAAATGCACTTGGTGACAGGCGCAGCTTGCCCCTGATGTAGTATATGGCCAAAAAAAAAACAGACTATTGCTGGTTAAATGCACTTGGTGTGACAGCTTGACCAACCACACTACTGAGGGTTAAATGCACTTGGTGACGGGTGCAGCTTGCCCCTGATGTAGTATATGGCCAAAAAATAAACAGACTATTGCTGGTTAAATGCACTTGGTGTGACGGCTTTAGCCAAAAAACAACCACACCATTGAGGGTTAAATGCACTTGGTGACAGGCGCAGCTTGCCCCTGATGTAGTATATGGCCAAAAAAATGAACAGACTATTGCTGGTTAAATGCACTTGGTGTGACAGCTTGACCAACCACACTACTGAGAGTTAAATGCACTTGGTGACGGGTGCAGCTTGCCCCTGATGTAGTATATGGCCAAACAATGAACAGACTATTGCTGGTTAAATGCACTTGGTGTGACAGCTTGACCAACCACACTACTGAGGGTTAAATGCACTTGGTGACGGGCGCAGCTTGCCCCTGATGTAGTATATGGCCAAAAAATAAACAGACTATTGCTGGTTAAATGCACTTGGTGTGACAGCTTCACCCTGATGTAGGCTTTAGCCAAAAAACAACCACACCATTGAGGGTTAAATGCACTTGGTGACAGGCGCAGCTTGCCCCTGATTTAGTATATGGCCAAAAAATAAACAGACTATTGCTGGTTAAATGCACTTGGTGTGACAGCTTCACCCTGATGTAGGCTTTAGCCAAAAAACAACCACACCATTGAGGGTTAAATGCACTTGGTCGCAGCTTGTGCTGGCGCACCACAAGACACGAAATGGCCGCCGATCACCCTAGAAAAAAGTGACTGACAAACGGTCTGGGCAGCCTAAAAACAGTGAGCAATTGAATTTCAGCAGCTCAATGATGCACAGCTGCAGATCGATCGATTAATCAAGTCCTTTGGAGGAGTTAATCTACCTAATCTCGCCCTGTTGCAGCCGCAACCTCTCCCTACGCTAATCAGAGCAGAGTGACGGGCGGCGCTATGTGACTCCAGCTTAAATAGAGGCTGGGTCACATGGTGCTCTGGCCAATCACAGCCATGCCAATAGTAGGCATGGCTGTGACGGCCTCTTGGGGCAAGTAGTATGACGCTTGTTGATTGGCTGCTTTGCAGCCTTTCAAAAAGCGCCAAGAAAGCGCCACAAAAGCGCCAAGAAAGCGACGAACACCGAACCCGAACCCGGACTTTTACGAAAATGTCCGGGTTCGGGTCCGTGTCACGGACACCCCAAAATTCGGTACGAACCTGAACTATACAGTTCGAGTTCGCTCATCCCTAGTTACGGGTAAGTTACAGAAATTGCGCTACAATAAAAAAAAAAAATCCAGAGCGCTGTATTCTTGCAGCACAAAATGGCACCTGCACTATATATATATATATATATATATATATATATATTATATAGTATAGGTGCCATTTTGACCAAATATAGTAGTCTAATTTTTAAATTGAGAATGTTATATATTTAGTTCTTTATTTGGCATTAATGGCAGCCAAACTCATCCCAGAGGCATCCAGAGAGGGGTTCACCCAGCTTTCACTCTGCCTGTCACTGTACCTGCCATTGTCCCTTTCTCAGCCTCAGATCTGCCCCCCAACCTCCATCAGCCTCACATCTGACCCCCATCCTACATCAGCCTCAGATTACCTCCCAGCCTCAGATCAGACTCCAATCAGACCCTCCCTAGCCTCAGATCTGCCCCATCAGACCCCCAAAATCTCCATCAGTCTCAGTTCAGACCCCCATTAGACCTTCCCCAACCTCCATTATCTTCATATCAGCCTCCAATCAGACCCCCCCAGCCTCCACCAGCCACAGATCAGACCCCCATAAGACCCTCTCCAGCCTCCATTAGCCTCAGCTCAGATCTCCCCCGCCCCCATTCTCCATTTTTGGTGTTTTGTGCACCATACACCTCAACACATATATTGTTTACAGCTCTTACAAAGTTCAGTCTCTTACCCCTCCTTTCTTTGTGTTTATGTGGAGGAGATTGCAGGTGTAATCACAACCCTGAGTGCAGGTTTCAAAGCCTCTTTTCAGTGGCTGTAAGACGGTTCATAAACTTGTCAGTGGGAGCTTTGACATTGGCTCCTCGTCCCCTCACTGGTCTGCAGGTTGTTGCATCAGCCCTGTTGGTTGGTCAGGAAGTCTTGGGCAGATAATTACCTTTGAGCTCTACCCCTGGCCAGCTGTAGTACAAGCAGCAAGGCATTGTTCAGCATGGCAGAAGTCTTTTCTTGTCAGGTGGCAGTCAGGTCACCGAAAGTTGTGTCTTACCACACCTAGTGATTAACTTGGGCAGTCCCTGGACACTGCTGAGGTTGCCAGTCCCAGCTCTATGAAACAACAATGGTACAGCCTAGACGTAGGGAAGAGGTACTCAAACAGTTCCACATATTCTAGAAGATTTAATTCAATTTCAAAATTCTATTCAAAAGGCTTAGTCCAAGATTACTCAAGACAATGGCCGCTTATGGAGTGAATTTGGTTTTCTCTTAACAAGTGTTCTCTGTTACAATTTTTAATATGTTGTCCCTAATAAAACAATTTTTAATATAATTTATTAATCGATTTTCTATTTTCACTACACTTTTACCTCCCTAAATCGCACCATTCCCTGGTGCGCTTATAATTCAGTTTTCCGTACGGAGCGCAGGGAGTACAGGCTCCTGCCCGTGCTCCCTGGAGGATTACTAACTCCTGGCATAGCATGGTTACTCTGTACCAGTGTACTATGCAGGAGTGGGCTCCTGCTTCTGCCTGCTCCCCTAAGCTAAGAGAACTGCATGTCGGCTCTTTTTTCAATATTCATTATTTTATCGCTTCTCGAACCCCCAAAAATGTAATAAAATGTGATCAGAAAGTCACCCACACTCCAAAATGGTATCAATAAAAACTTCAGATTGTCCCCCACACAGCTCAGTAGATATAACTATACAAAAAAAGTTATAGAGGTCAGAATATGGCGATGTAAAATCAAAGTTTGAATACATTTTTGCACTATTTAGACATAAAAAAAATTATACATATTGTTGTAATCATACTGACCCAGAGAATGAAGGGCATGGGTCAGGTTTGTTGTAAACGGAACGCCGTGGGAACAAAACCCGGTGGAGGAATTTTACTACATTGCTTGCTATTATTAATGCTGGCATTAGAAAGTACAACTTGTCCCGTACAGCTATGTGAGTGGAAATATAAAAAAGTTATGGCTCAAGGAAGATAGTGAAGAAAAATTAAAACGCAACCCCCCCCCCACCAAAAAAAACAACAACAAAAAAACGGTATCCTAAATCATGCCCTCCATGCACATATACCTAGGGTTGGTACTGTTTATGTTTTGATCAAATGCTGTCAAAGACACAAAGTATATTTGGGGTGAAAATCTCGATTTTACATTTTTCAAAGTAAATGCCCTAAAGCAAGCAAAAATCTGCGAAATCTGTAATCTGCCGAGTTGGTATTTTGTGGATGATAATCTCTACTTTTAATGTTTTATTCCCTCTCATAACTGTATCAGCCGCCCTCCCCCTGCAGCCCTGCGCGGGCGCTCATTCTACACCCAGGTCGCCGGCACAACCAGCAACACACTGAGCCCTGCGCGGTGCATGCCGGAGCCTCTTTGCACACACGTGACTGGTCACATGGTCATGACAGCTCACAGGTGTTTTAGCATACTCTGGCATCTCCTAGAAATAGATGTCGGCTTTTCTGTATGACGTGCCCCTGACATTTTGCCATTGTGCATATATGTATTAAATGTGAAGAACAATACCAAGGTATGCCTGTATCATGAGCCATCCGGCGGATATACCTCGCAAATTTACCCAAAGAGACAGAACTGTATGTCAAAGACTGACGCCATATTTTTGTAGCTCAGCTTCAGTCTGCGGGAGAACGAGAACTACATTTCCCATAAATCCTTTCTGCGCCCAGTCCCATTTTCGGCTAGGGCTGCCAATCTGGTGTGTGCAGGCAGTGGGGAGGTAAGTGTACTTCCTTGTATACTATAGATATAGAAATGTCACCATTGACAAAACCCTGTTTAGGTGTGATGTATGCCTGTTGTATAAGGAATATGAATTCAAATGAATGTGATCATCCTTTCTTACATAATCTCAATCCAACATTGTCACCCCACTAGTGACCCTTCTGCCCCGTCCTCCTGTCACTCCACTAGTGAGTGACCCTGCTGCCCCGTCCTCCTGTCACTCCACTAGTGAGTGACCCTGCTGCCCCGTCCTCCTGTCACCCCACTAGTGAGTGACCCTTCTGCCACGTCCTCCTGTCACCCCACTAGAGAGTGACCATTCTGCCACGTCCTCCTGTCACCCCACTAGAGAGTGACCCTTCTGCCACGTCCTCCTGTCACCCCACTAGTGAGTGACCCTGCTGCCCCGTCCTCCTGTCACCCCACTAGTGAGTGACCCTGCTGCCCCGTCCTCCTGTCACCCCACTAGTGAGTGACCCTGCTGCCCCGTCCTCCTGTCACCCCACTAGTGAGTGACCATTCTGCCACGTCCTCCTGTCACCCCACTAGAGAGTGACCCTGGTGCCCCGTCCTCCTGTCACCCCACTAGTGAGTGACCCTGGTGCCCCGTCCTCCTGTCACCCCACTAGTGAGTGACCCTGGTGCCCCATCCTCCTGTCACCCCACTAGTGAGTGACCCTTCTGCCACGTCCTCCTGTCACCCCACTAGAGTGACCCTTCTGCCACGTCCTCCTGTCACCCCACTAGAGAGTGACCCTTCTGCCCCGTCCTCCTGTCACCCCACTAGTGAGTGACCCTTCTGCCCGTCCTCCTGTCACCCCACTAGTGACCCTTCTGCCCCGTCCTCCTGTCACTCTACTAGTGACTGACCCTGCTGCCCCGTCCTCCTGTCACCCCACTAGTGAGTGACCCTTCTGCCACGTCTTCCTGTCACCCCACTAGTGAGTGACCCTTCTGCCCCGTCTTCCTGTCACCCCACTAGTGAGTGACCCTTCTGCCCCGTCCTCCTGTCACTCTACTAGTGAGTGACCCTGCTGCCCCGTCCTCCTGTCACCCCACTAGTGAGTGACCCTGGTGCCCCGTCCTCCTGTCACCCCACTAGTGAGTGACCCTTCTGCCACGTCCTCCTGTCACCCCACTAGAGGGTGACCCTTCTGCCACGTCCTCCTGTCACCCCACTAGTGAGTGACCCTGCTGCCCCGTCCTCCTGTCACCCCACTAGTGAGTGACCCTGCTGCCCCATCCTCCTGTCACCCCACTAGTGAGTGAAACTGCTGCCCCGTCCTCCTGTCACCCCACTAGTGAGTGACCCTTCTGCCACGTCCTCCTGTCACCCCACTAGAGAGTGACCCTTCTGCCACGTCCTCCTGTCACCCCACTAGAGAGTGACCCTTCTGCCACGTCCTCCTGTCACCCCACTAGAGAGTGACCCTTCTGCCACGTCCTCCTGTCACCCCACTAGTGAGTGACCCTTCTGCCCCGTCCTCCTGTCACCCCACTAGTGACCCTTCTGCCCCGTCCTCCTGTCACTCCACTAGTGACTGACCCTGCTGCCCCGTCCTCCTGTCACTCCACTAGTGACTGACCCTGCTGCCCCGTCCTCCTGTCACCCCACTAGTGAGTGACCCTTCTGCCACGTCTTCCTGTCACCCCACTAGTGAGTGACCCTTCTGCCACGTCCTCCTGTCACCCCACTAGAGGGTGACCCTTCTGCCACGTCCTCCTGTCACCCCACTAGTGAGTGACCCTGCTGCCCCGTCCTCCTGTCACCCCACTAGTGAGTGACCCTTCTGCCACGTCTTCCTGTCACCCCACTAGTGAGTGACCCTTCTGCCACGTCCTCCTGTCACCCCACTAGAGGGTGACCCTTCTGCCACGTCCTCCTGTCACCCCACTAGAGGGTGACCCTTCTGCCACGTCCTCCTGTCACCCCACTAGTGAGTGACCCTGCTGCCCCGTCCTCCTGTCACCCCACTAGTGAGTGACCCTGCTGCCCCGTCCTCCTGTCACCCCACTAGTGAGTGAAACTGCTGCCCCATCCTCCTGTCACCCCACTAGTGAGTGACCCTGCTGCCCCGTCCTCCTGTCACCCCACTAGTGAGTGACCCTGCTGCCCCATCCTCCTGTCACCCCACTAGTGAGTGACCCTGGTGCCCCGTCCTCCTGTCACCCCACTAGTGAGTGACCCTGCTGCCCCGTCCTCCTGTCACCCCACTAGTGAGTGACCCTGCTGCCCCGTCCTCCTGTCACCCCACTAGTGAGTGACCCTGGTGCCCCGTCCTCCTGGTGCCCCGTCCTCCTGTCAACCCACTAGTGAGTGACCCTGGTGCTCGTCCTCCTGTCACCCCACTAGTGAGTGACCCTGCTGCCCCGTCTTCCTGTCACCCCACTAGTGAGTGACCCTTCTGCCCCGTCCTCCTGTCACCCCACTAGTGAGTGACCCTTCTGCCCCGTCCTCCTGTCACCCCACTAGTGACCCTGCTGCCCCGTCCTCCTGTCACCCCACTAGTGACCCTGCTGCCCCGTCCTCCTGTCACCCCACTAGTGACCCTGCTGCCCCGTCCTCCTGTCACCCCACTAGTGACCCTGCTCCCCCCTCCTCCTGTCACCCCACTAGTGACCCTGCTGCCCCGTCCTCCTGTCACCCCACTGGTGACCCTGCTCCCCCCTCCTCCTCCTGTCACCCCAAGTGACTCTGCTCCCCCCTCCTCCTCCTGTCACCCCACTGGTGACCCTTTTCCCCCCTACTCCTCCTGTCACCTGACTGGTGACCCTGCTCCGCCCTCCTCCTCCTGTCACCCCACTGGTGACCCTGCACCCCCCTCCTCCTGTCACCCCACTGGTGACCCTGCTCCCAATTTTCCTGTAACCCCATTGGTGACCCTGTCCCCTGTCCTCCTGCCACCCCACTAGTGAGTGACCCTGCTGCTCTAGGTCCTCCTGTCACCCCACTGGTGACCCTGCTCCCCCCTCCTCCTGTCACCCCACTGGTGACCCTGCACCCCCCTCCTCCTGTCACCCCACTGGTGACCCTGCTCCCAATTTTCCTGTAACCCCATTGTTGACCCTGTCCCCTGTCCTCCTGCCACCCCACTAGTGAGTGACCCTGCTGCTCTCCGTCCTCCTGTCACCCGACTGGTGACCCTGCTTCCCTGTCCTCCTGTCACCCCACTGGTGACCCCCCCCACCCCATCACCCCACAGGGAAGAAGCTGAACAGACTCAGCCGACTATGATGTTCAGTTTCCGTTTGGGATCTGTCCTTTTTACCAGATTATAAAAAAAGTGCTGCATATGAGGCTTTTTTGTCTGGTCTTTCGACAGAATCTGCCGCAGAGGCTCCAAACGCAGCCTCCAAAGCGGATGTGGGCAAGTGCAGGCCTATGTATTATGTATTTGAATTACCACAACTTTCGTACACCTTCTCGAGTAAAAATACTCCTCAAAAATTGTAAGAGGAGTGTTTTTACTCTTCTGGCAGAAACGTAGTGCGACCTCTGGCATACAGGGCATAAGCTCTTCATTCTAGGGCTTCAACGATTAATCGAATTTATCGATAATATTCGATAATGGGATTCATTGTCGATGAATCCCGTTATCGAATAATCGCCGTTTCGTTGCTATGCGGGCGGGCGGTTTACTTTAAATCAGCGCATCTTTATTCTACCTTACAATGAAGCTCCAGTAACAGGCAGAGCAGGCAGCGGCGTAACGTCACTTACTCACGTGACACGCCTGCTCCCCCTGTGTCATTCATAAAGTGGGCGGAGCAGGCGCATCACGTGAGTGAGTGACGTTACGCCGCTGCCTGCTCTGCCTGTTACCGGAGCTTCATTGTATTTGATTTTGTAAGGTATTAAAGATCAATTCATAGCGCTGATCTAAAGTTTAAGTAAGGCCTGGTTCACACCTGAGAGTTTTACAGCGCGTTGCTACGCGCTGTAAAACGCTCAATAGGCGAAAACCCATGTTTCCCTATGGGCATGGTTCTTACCTGTGCATTTTACAACGCGTACGAACGCGCTGTAAAACGCCCTACGCCCAAAAGAAGTACAGGAGCTTCTTTGGGGCCTATTGTCACGTGTTCTGTACATAAACACCTCTGTTTTTCATTGGACGCCTCTTTGGTCAATCGCAAGAACGCACGTACGACACGCGTTTCCTATTCCCAAAAACGCCCCGAATACGTCCAACAAAAATGCGCGTAAAACACGCGTATCAAATACGCTCAAGTGAACCAGGCGTAAAAGTGACTGCAGGATAACGGTTAAGGAATGCTCTTTAGATATTGCTGTGAGCGGCGGGGCCGGTGTATTGGGACTCGGGAGACACTGTTATGGGGGAGATCTGTGGACGACACATTTAGCATAAGATGCTATATAGTGTCATCCACAGACCCCCCTCCCCATAACCGTGTCATCCACAGATCCCCCTCCCCATAACCGTGTCATCCACAGATCCCCCTCTCCATAACAGTGTCATCCACAGATCCCCCTCTCCATAACAGTGTCATCCACAGATCCCCCTCTCCATAACAGTGTCATCCACAGATCCCCCTCTCCATAACAGTGTCATCCACAGATCCCCCTCTCCATAACAGTGTCATCCACAGATCCCCCTCTCCATAACAGTGTCATCCACAGATCCCCTCCCCATAACAGTGTCATCCACAGATCCCCCTCCCCATAACAGTGTCATCCACAGATCCCCCTCCCCATAACAGTGTCATCCACAGATCCCCCTCCCCATAACAGTGTCATCCACAGATCCCCCTCCCCATAACAGTGTCATCCACAGATCCCCCTCCCCATAAGGCTCCATTCACACGTCCGCAACCTGTTTTGCGGATACACAGAGCCACGGATCCGCAAAACACGGAAAGCGGCAATGTGCGTTCCGCATTTTGCGGACCGCACATTGCCGACACTAATAGAATATGCCTGTTTTTGTCCGCAATTGCGGACAAGAATAGGACATGTTCTATTTTTTTTGGAAACGGAAGCACGGATGCGGAAGTGCGGATCCGCAAATGTGGATGCGGACAGCACATTCCGGCCCAATTGAAAATGAATGGGTCTGCACCCGTTCCGCAAAATTGCGGAACGGATGCGGATCCATTTTGCGGACGTGTGAATGGACCCTTACAGTGTCATCCACAGATCCCCCTCCTCATAACAGTGCCATCCACAGATCCCCCTCCCCATAACAGTGCCACTCCCATCCACAGATCCCCATAGCAGTGCCATCCACAGATCCCCTCCATAACAGCACCATCCACAGATTCCCCCATAATAGTGTCATCCACAGATCCCCCATAAAAGTGTGTCATCCACAGATCCCGCCATAAGTGCCATCCACAGATCCCCCTCACCATAGCAGTGCCATCCACAGATCCACTTCATAACAGCGCCATCCACAGATCCCCCATAACAGTGTGTCATCCACAGATCCCCCATAACAGTGTGTCATCCACAGATCCCCCCATAACAGTGCCATCCACAGATCTCCCTCCCCATAACAGTGCCACTGCCATCCACAGATCCCCCTCCCCATAGCAGCGCCATCCACAGATCCCCCCATAGCAGTGTCATCCACAGATCCCCCTCCCCATAACAGTGTCATCCACAGATCCCCCTCCCCATAACAGTGTCATCCACAGATCCCCCTCCCCATAACAGTGCCATTGCCATCCACAGATCCCCCTCCCCATAACAGTGCCATTGCCATCCACAGATCCCCCTCCCCATAGCAGTGCACAGATCCCTCTCCCCATAGCAGTGCCATCCACAGATCCCTCTCCCCATAGCAGTGCCATCCACAGATCCCCTCCATAACAGCGCCATCCACAGATCCCCCATAAAAGTGTGTCATCCACAGATCCCCCATAAAAGTGTGTCATCCACAGATCCCCCATAAAAGTGTGTCATCCACAGATCCCCCCATAACTGTGTGTCATCCACAGATCCCCCATAACTGTGTGTCATCCACAGATCCCCCATAAAAGTGTGTCATCCACAGATCCCCCCCATAGCAGTGTCATCCACAGATCCCCCCATAAAAGTGTGTCATCCACAGATCCCCCATAACTGTGTGTCATCCACAGATCCCCCATAACGGTGTGTCATCCACAGATCCCCCATAACAGTGTGTCATCCACAGATCCCCCATAAAAGTGTGTCATCCACAGATCCCCCATAAAAGTGTGTCATCCACAGATCCCCCATAAAAGTGTGTCATCCACAGATCCCCATAAAAGTGTGTCATCCACAGATCCCCCCATAACAGTGCCATCCACAGATCCCCCCATAACAGTGCCATCCACAGATCCCCCTCCCCATAGCAGTGCCATCCATAGATCCCCCTCCCCATAGCAGCGCCATCCACAAATCCCCCCATAATAGTGTCATCCACAGATCTCCCATAAAATGTAAACTTGCAATATCATACTTGTCTATCCCAAGTACATCCACACCATCAGAACGCCTCTTCTCTGCTACAGGTAACATAGCGTGTAAGAAGAGAGCTAGCCTCAGCCCTGACCATGTGGACATGTTGTCTTTTTTACATTGTAAGGCCTCATGCACATGACCGTTGTGTGCATCCGTGGGCGTTGTGCCGTTTTCCGTTGACTTTCAATGGGTCCGTGGAAAAATCGGAAAATGCACAGTTTGGCAGCCGCATCCGTGATCCGTGTTTCCTGGCCGTGAAAAAAATATGACCTGTCCTATTTTTTTCACGGCCAACAGTTCACGGACCCATTCAAGTCAATGGGTCCGTGAAAAATCACAGATACACACAAGATTGTCATCCGCGGCCGTGATCCGTGTCCGTGATCCCTGTCCGTTTTTTCCTATCATTTCAATGGCAAACTTGACTTAGATTTTTTTTTTTTCATTTTTCATGTCCGTGGATCCCCGAAAAAACAAGGAAGAACCATGGACGAAAAAACGGTCACGGATCACGGACCCCGTTTTTGCGGACCTTAAAAAAAAAAAACGGTCGTGTGCATGAGGCCTAATGCAAAAAGTTATGTAACTCCAAAATTTGTTTTAATATGGTCTTTGAACATAATTTTTCAAGTAAAATCATATAAACCCCTTTTTTTTAAAATTTTGGTGTTATTCCCGATTAATCGATTAAATTATCAACAACTAATCGATTATTCAAATAATCGTTAGCTGCATCCCTACTTCATTCACTTCTATGGGATTTCTGAAAAGAGCTGAGTAAGTGCCCTTTTGATGATGATGATGTACAGTGCCTTGAAAAAGTATTCATACTCCTTGAATTTTTCACCTTACACCCTCAAACTCAGGCTACTTTCACACTCGCGGTTTGTGTGGATCCGTCATGGACGGATCCGTTCAGATAATACAACAGTCTGCATCAGTTCTGAACGGATCCGTTTGTATTATCTTTTAACATAGCCAAGACGGATCCGTCTTGAATTCCATTAAAAGTCAATGGAGGACGGATCCGTTTTCTATTGTGCCAGATTGTCAGTGAAAACGGATCCGTCCCCATTGACTTTGTGCCAGGACGTTTGGCTCAGTTTCATCAGATGGACACCAAAACACTGCAGGCCGCGTTTTGGTGTCTGCCTCCAGAGCGGAATAGTGACTGAACGGAGGAAACTGATGCATCCTGAGAATGATTCAGAATGCATTAGGGCCTAACTGATCCGTTTTGGACCGCTTGCGAGAGCCCTGAACGGATCTCGCAAATGGAAAGCCAAAACGCCAGTGTGAAAGTAGACTTAGGGTCCATTCACACGTCCGTTTTTTCTTTCCTGATCTGTTCCGTTTTTTCAGGAACAGATCAGGACCAGATCTGGACCCATTCATTTTCAATGGGTCCTGGAAAAAATCGGACAGCACAATGTGTGCTGTCCGTTTCCGTTGTTCCGTTCCGCATGTCCGTTTAAATATAAAACATGTCCTATTCTTGTCCTGAAAAACCGGATCCTGGTACAATACAAAGTCAATGGATCCGCAAAAAACGTATGACATTCAGATGTCATTCCGTATGTCATCCGTTTTTTGCGGATTCCGTTCCTGGAAACACATAACAAATTTATTTATTTATTTTTTCAAATTTTTTTCAAAGAAATCCAAACAACTTTATTTGATTATTGAATCCGCAAAAAACGGATGACATACGGAAACATTTTCAGGAACAACGGATCCGCAAAAAACGTGTGAATGGACCCTAAAATGTATTTTATTGGGATTTTATGTATTTGACCAACACAAAGTAGCAAGTATGTGTGAAATGAAGTGATACATGGTTTTAAAAAATTTTGATAAATAAAAATCTGGAAAGTGTGGCGTGCATTTGTATTCAGTCCCCTGAGTCAATTCTTTGTAGAACCACCTTCCGCTGCAATTACAGCTGCTAGTCTTTTGGCGTATGTCTCTAACAGCTTTTCACAATTAGAATTTTTTTGCCCGTTCTTCTTTGCAAAATAGCTCAAGCTCAGTCAGATTGGATGGAGAGCGTCTGTGAACAGCAATCTTCAAGTCTTGCCACAGATTCTCAATGAGATTTACAGTCAGGTCCATAAATATTGGGACGTCGACACAATTCTAACATTTTTGGCTCTATACACCACCACAATGGATTTGAAATGAAACAAACAAGATGTGCTTTAGGCCTCATGCACACGACAGTATTTTTTCACGGTCCGCAAAAACGGGGTCCGTAGGTCCGTGATCCGTGACCGTTTTTTCGTCCGTGGGTCTTCCTTGATTTTGGAGGATCCACGGACATGAAAAAAAAGCCTGGCCGTGCGGAGCCAAACGGATCCGTCCTGAATTACAATGCAAGTCAATGGGGACGGATCCGTTTGACGTTGACACAATATGGTGCAATTGCAAACGGATCCGTCCCCCATTGACTTTTAATGTAAAGTCAGGAGTCCCTTTTATACCATCGGATCGGAGTTTTTTCCAATCCGATGGTATATTTTAACTTGAAGCGTCCCCATCACCATGGGAACGCTTCTATGTTAGAATATACTGTCGGATATGAGTTACATTGTGAAACTCAGATCCGACAGTATATTCTAACACAGCGGCGTTCCCATGGTGATGGGGACGCTTCAGGTTAGAATATACTAAAAAACTGTGACCCCCTGTTTTTAACTCATTGGTGGCCAGTGTGGCCGCCCCCCCCTCCCCCCCTGTAGTTAACTCATTGGTGTCCAGTGGGCCCCCCCTCCCTCCCCTGTAGTTAACTCGTTGGTAGCTAGCCCCCCCCCTCCCCTGTAGTTAACTCGCTGGTGGCCAGCCCTCCCCTGTAGTTAACTCATTTGTAGCCAGTGGCCCCCCCTCCCTCAACTGTAATTAACTCGTTGGTGGCCAGTGGGCCCCCCCTCCCTCCCCTGTAGTTAACTCGTTGGTGGCCAGTGGGCCCTCTCCCCGCCCCCCCTATCATTGGTGGCAGTGGAGAGTACCGATCGGAGTCCCAGTTTAATCGCTGGGGCTCCGATCGGTAACCATGGCAACCGAGACGCTACTGCAGTCCCGGTTGCCATGGTTACTTAGCAATTTGTAGAAGCATTATACTTACCTGCGAGCTGCGATGTCTGTGTCCGGCCGGGAGCTCCTCCTACTGGTAAGTGACAGATCATTAGGCAATGCACCGCACAGACCTGTCACTTACCAGTAGGAGGAGCTCCCGGCCGGACACAGACATCGCAGCTCGCAGGTAAGTATGATGCTTTTACAAATTTCTAAGTAACCATGGCAACCGGGACTGCAGTAGCGTCCCGGTTGCCATGGTTACCGATCGGAGCCCCAGCGATTAAACTGGGACTCTGATCGGTACTCTTCACTGCCACCAATGATAGGGGGGGGGAGATTTTAATTAGGAGGGGCCACTGGCCACCAACGAGTTAACTACAGGGGAGGGAGCCCACTGGCCACCAATGAGTTAACTACAGGGGAGAGAGGGGGGGGGCTGGCCACCAACGAGTTAACTACAGGGGAGGGGGGGGCCCACTGGCTACAAATGAGTTAACTACAGGGGAGGGAGGGGGGCTGGCCACCAATGAGTTAACTACAGGGGAGGGAGGGGGGGCCAGCCGCACTGGCCACCAATGAGTTAACTACAGGGAAGGGAGGGGGGGTCTGCTGCCTGGCAGCACCTGCCAGGCAGCAGGGGGCAGTCATGTACACAGTTCTTTTAGTATATTTTAACTATAGGCGCCACCATCACTATGGGAACGCCTCTGTGTTAGAATATACTGTCGGATCTGAGTTTTCACGAAGTGAAAACTCAGCTCTGAAAAAGCTTTTATGCAGACGGATCTTCGGATCCGTCTGTATGAAAGTAACCTACGGCCACGGATCACGGACACGGATGCCAATCTTGTGTGCATCCGTGTTCTTTCACGGACCCATTGACTTGAATGGGTCCGTGAACCGTTGTCTGTCAAAAGAATGGGACAGGTCATATTTTTTTGACGGACAGGATACACGGATCACGGTCTCGGCTGAAAAACTGTGCATTTTCCGATTTTTCCACGGACCCATTGAAAGTCAATGGGTCAGCGAAAAAAAACGGAAAACGGCACAACGGCCACGGATGCACACAACGGTCGTGTGCATGAGGCCTTAACTGCAGACTGTCAGCTTTAATTTGAGGGTATTTATATCCAAATCAGGTGAATGGTGAAGGAATTACAACAGTTTGCATATGTGCCTCACACTTGTTAAGGGACACAAAGTAATGGTATAATTGGCTTCTCAGCTGTTCCATGGCCCGGTGTGTGTTATTCCCTCATTATCCCAATTACAATGAGCAGATAAAAGGTCCAGAGTTCATTTCAAGTGTGCTATTTGCATTTGGAATCTGTTGCTGTCAACTCTCAAGATGAGATCCAAAGAGCTGTCACTATCAGTGAAGCAAGCCATCATTAGGCTGAAAAACCCATCAGAGAGATAGCAAAAACATTAGGCGTGGCCAAAACAACAGTTTGGAACAGCCTTAAAAAGAAGGAATGCACCGGTGAGCTCAGCAACACCGGAAGACCACGGGAAACAACTGTGGTGGATGGCTGAAGAATTATTTCCCTGCTGAAGAAAACACCCTTCACAACGGTTGGCCAGATCAAGAACACTCTCCAGGAGGTAGGTGTATGTGTGTCAAAGTCAACAATCAAGAGGAGACTTCACCAGAGTGAAAACAGAGGGTTTACCATAAGATGTAAACCATTGGTGAGCCTCAAAAACAGGAAGGCCAGATTAGAGTTTGCCAAACGACATCTAAAAAAGCCTTCGCAGTTCTGGAACAACATCCTATGGACAGATGAGACCAAGATCAACTTGTACCAGAGTGATGGGAAGAGAAGAGTATGGAGAAGGAAAGGAACTGCTCATGATCCTAAGCATACCACCTCATCAGTGAAGCATGGTGGTGGTAGTGTCATGGTGTGGGCATGTATGGCTACCAATGGAGCTGGATCTCTTGTAGTAATTGATGATGTGACTGCTGACAAAAGCAGCAGGATGAATTCTGAAGTGTTTCAGGCAATATTATCTGCTCATATTCAGCCAAATGCTTCAGAACTCATTGGACGGCGCTTCACAGTGCAGATGGACAATGACCCAAAGCATACTGCAAAAGCAACCAAAGAGTTTATTAAGGGAAAGAAGTGGAATGTTATGCAATGGCCAAGTCAATCACCTGACCTGAATCCTATTTGAGCATGCATTTCACTTGCTGAAGACAAAACTGAAGGGAAAATGCCCCAAGAACAAGCAGGAACTGATGACCGTTGCAGTAGAGGCCTGGCAGAGCATCACCAGGGATGAAACCCAGCGTCTGGTGATGTCTATGCGTTCCAGACTTCAGGCTGTAATTGACTGCAAAGGATTTGCAACCAAGTATTAAAAAGTGAAAGTTTGATTTATGATTATTATTCTGTCCCATTACTTTTGGTCCCTTAACAAGTGGGAGGCACATATACAAACTGTTGTAATTCCTACACCGTTCACCTGATTTGGATGTAAATACCCTCAAATTAAAGCTGACAGTCTGCAGTTAAAGCTAGGGATGTCCCGATACTGACCGATACCGGACATTTGCACGAGTACATGTACTCGTGCAAATGTCCCCGATACCACTGCCGATACCTGTGCGCCGCTTCTAAATGTGTCTGTGTCCGTCCGCGGCCTGCCCCTGCATCTCACACAGCAAATACAGTCCGGATCATGAACGAATCGTTCTTCTGAATCATAGTAACATAGTACATAACATAAGGCCAAAAAAAGACATTTGTCTATCCAGTTCGGCCTGTCATCCTGCAAGTTGATCCAGAGGAAGGCAAAAAACCCCTGTGAGGTAGAAGCCAATTTTCCTCACTTTAGGGGAATAGAAATTCCTTCCTGACTCCAATCAGGCAATCAGAATAACTCCCTGGATCAACGACCCCTCTCTACTGGCTATATCCTGTAATATTATTACACTCCAGAAATATATCCAGGCCCCTCTTGAATTCCTTTATTGTACTCACCATCACCACCTCCTCAGGCAGAGAGTTCCATAGTCTCACTGCTCTTACCGTAAAGAATCCTCTTCTATGTTTGTGTACAAACCTTCTTTCCTCCAGACGCAGAGGATGTCCCCTCGTCACAGTCACAGTCCTGGGAATGAATAGATGATGGGATAGATCTCTGTACTGACCCCTGATATATTTATACATATTAATTAGATCTCCTCTCAGTCGTCTTTTTTCTAAAGTGAATAACCCTAATTTGGATAATCTTTCAGGGTACTGTAGTTGCCCCATTCCAGTTATTACTTTAGTTGCCCTCCTCTGGACCCTCTCCAGCTTTTCTATGTCTGCTTTGTTCACTGGAGCCCAGAACTGTACACAGTACTCCATGTGTGGTCTGACTAGCGATTTGTAAAGTGTCAGGACTATGTTCTCATCACGGGCATCTATGCCCTTTTTGATGCAACCCATTATCTTGTTGGCCTTGGCAGCAGCTGCCTGACACTGTTTTTTGCAGCTTAGTTTGCTGTTCACTAAAATTCCTAGGTCCTTTTCCATGTCAGTGTTACTGAGTGTTTTACCATTTAGTATGTACGGGTGACTTGCATTATTCCTTCCCATGTGCATAACTTTACATTTGTCAGTGTTAAACCTCATCTGCCACTTATCTGCCCAAGGCTCCAATCTATCCAGATCGCTCTGTAGTAGTATACTGTCCACTTCAGTGTTAATTACTTTACACGGTTTAGTGTCATCTGCGAAAATTGATACTTTACTATGCAAGCCTTCTACAAGATCATTAATAAATATATTGAAGAGAATAGGGCCCAATACTGACCCCTGAGGTACCCCACTAGTGACAGTGACCCAATCTGAGTGTGTACCGTTAATAACCACCCTCTGTTTTCTATCACTGAGCCAGTTACTTACCCACATACAGATGTTTTCTCCCAGTCCGAGCATTCTCATTTTATATACTAACCTTTTATGTGGTACAGTGTCAAATGCTTTGGAGAAGTCCAGATATACGACATCCATTGATTCGCCACTGTCAAGTCTAGAACTTACCTCCTCATAGAAACGGATTAAATTTGTTTGACATGACCGATCCCTTGGTCATGTCAAACATTCAGATCACTGAACCGGAAGAGTCGATTCCTCTGACTGAGCGTGAAACAGCTCAGTCAGATTAGCATAGAGGCAGCAGCAGGCAGTGTAATAGGAGCCGACAGTGGAAGCTAGCCCCACCCCTCCCTGCCCTCCAACCAATCAGAGGCAGCCAGCAGTCCAGCACTGACTCACAGCACAGGGGGAGTCGTGCAGGGACTCAGAGAATCGTCTGAGAGTTTATTAGTTAAAAGAATCAAATGAGTCAGAGGGGAAGGAGGGGGGGGGGGGAGGTGGTAGTATAGCATGTAGCAGAGCTGTGTGTGTACAGGGTGCATGCAGCAGTGTAGCATGTAGCAGAGCAGGAAGCCTAGCAGGGACTCGGTGGGTGACACGTGTCTGACTCATTCGATTCTTTTAACTAATAAACTCTCAGCCGATTCTCTGAGTCCCTGCAATAACTATACATTGTAATTACATTTCAGTCTGCTCCACTGCATTCACTGCAGCAGAGCTGTGTTTGCCAGGAGCGAGTCCCTCGTGACCTTCGGTTCACTTGAGAGCAGACTCAGCAAGTGAACCGAAGATTCGATTTATGAATCGGTTCTTTTGAATGAACTGATTCGAATGAAAAGATTCATGAAAAAGATCCGAACTTCCCATCTAAATGCCTCTCAAGTCCAGACACCCTCCGGCCTCCTCAAACAGAGTTCGCCTGCCAGTAGTTTTAAAAGTTATAGGAACCGACCCTAGTAAGTGTATAAAGTTTAGTTAGAAGATTGTTGTGTCTGTCTTCTATGGCCCTGCTCCTTCCCTTCCTGCCTGCAAGTTGCACATTGATCTCTAAAAGCAGGCATTAGGGCAAGAAGAAATATACATTACTGTATGATGGCCACAAGATGATTATACTGAGGAGGGAGGGGCTTCAAAAATTGTTGTCCTGACTCCTTACAGTAGCGTCTCCTTGTGGCCCCCATACAGTATAACATCTCCTTGTAGCTGCCCCCATACAGTATAACATCTCCTTGTGGCTGCCCCCATACAGTATAACATCTCCTTGTGGCTGCCCCCATACAGTATAACGTCTCCTTGTGGCTGCTCCCATACAGTATAACGTCTCCTTGTGGCTGCTCCCATACAGTATAACGTCTCCTTGTGGCTGCTCCCATACAGTATAACGTCTCCTTGTGGCTGCTCCCATACAGTATAACGTCTCCTTGTGGCTGCTCCCATACAGTATAACGTCTCCTTGTGGCTGCCCCCATACAGTATAACGTCTCCTTGTGGCTGCCCCCATACAGTATAACGTCTCCTTGTGGCTGCTCCCATACAGTATAACGTCTCCTTGTGGCTGCCCCCATACAGTATAATGTCTCCTTGTGGCCCCCATACAGTATAACGTCTCCTTGTGGCTGCCCCCATACAGTATAACGTCTCCTTGTGGCTGCCCCCATACAGTAACGTCTCCTTGTGGCTGCTCCCATACAGTATAACGTCTCCTTGTGGCTGCCCCCATACAGTATAATGTCTCCTTGTGGCCCCCATACAGTATAACGTCTCCTTGTGGCTGCCCCCATACAGTATAACGTCTCCTTGTGGCTGCCCCCATACAGTATAACGTCTCCTTGTGGCCCCCCATACAGTATAACGTCTCCTTGTGGCTGCTCCCATACAGTATAACGTCTCCTTGTGGCTGCCCCCATACAGTATAATGTCTCCTTGTGGCCCCCATACAGTATAACGTCTCCTTGTGGCTGCCCCCATACAGTATAACATCTCCTTGTGGCTGCCCCCATACAGTATAACGTCTCCTTGTGGCTGCCCCCATACAGTATAACGTCTCCTTGTGGCCCCCATACAGTATAACGTCTCCTTGTGGCTGCCCCCATACAGTATAACGTCTCCTTGTGGCTGCCCCCATACAGTATAATGTCTCCTTGTGGCTGCCCCCATACAGTATAACATCTCCTTGGAATGTTATAGTTCTGTTTTGGGGCCTTTTGGTTGGTCAGTGGTCAGGAAATACATGTGTGTGTATTTTATTGTTAAATTTAGTATCAGTAATTGGTATCGGTGAGTACTTAAATAAAAGTATCGGTACTCGTACTCAGTCTTAAAAAAATGGTATCGGGACATCCCTAGTTAAAGCACATCTTTTTTGTTTCATTTCAAATCCATTTTGGTGGTGTATAGAGCCAAAAATGTGTCAATGTCCCAATGTTTATGGACCTGACTGTAGGTCTGGACTTTGACTGGGCCGTTCTAACACAGGAATATGCTTTGATCTAAACCAGGCATGTCCAAACTGCGTCCCTCCAGCTGTTGCAAAACTACAACTCCCAGCATGCCCTAATAGCTGTAAGCTATCCAGGCATGCTGGGAGTTGTAGTTTTGCAACAGCTGGAGGGCCGCACTTTGGACATGCCTGATCTAAACCATTCCATTGTAGCTCTGCTGTATATTTAGGGTCATTGTCTTGCTGGAATGTGAACCTCTTCCGCAGTTTCAAGTATTTTGCAGCCTCTACCAGGTTTTCTTCCAGGATTGCCCTGTATTTAGTTCCATCCATCTTCCCATCAATTCTGATCAGCTTCCCTGTCCCTGTTGAAGAAAATCATCCACACAGCATGATGCTACCACCACCTTGTTTCACAGTGGAGATGGTGTGTTCAGGGTTATGTGCAGTGTTTAGTTTTCCACCACATATAGCATTTAGTTTTTAGGTGTAAAAATTAAACTTTGGTCTCCTTCTTCTAAATGTTTGCTGTGTCCCCTACATGGCTTGTGGTAAATTGAAAATAAGACTCCTTATGGATTGCTTATACATAGTAACAGTTTATAAAGCTGAAAAAAGACATCTGTCCATACAGTTCAGCCTGTTATCCTGCAAGCTGATCTCCAGAGGAAGGCAAAAAAAAAACAAAAAACTGTGAGGTAGAAGCCAATTTTCCTCACTTTAGGGGAAAAAATCGTTCCTGACTCCAATTAGGTAATCGGATTAACTCCCTGGATCAACGACCCCTCTCTAGTAGCTATAGCCTGTAATATTATTACACTCCAGAAATACATTCAGGCCCCTCTTGAATTCCTTTATTGTACTCACCACCACCACCTCCTCAGGCAGAGAGTTCCATAGTCTCACTGCTCTTACCGTAAAGAATCCTCTTCTATGTTTATGTGTACAAACCTTTCCTTCAGACGCAGAGACCCAGACCCCTCATCACAGTCCTGGGGATAAATAGATGATGGGAGAGATCTCTGTACTGACCCCTGATATATTTATACATAGTTATTAGATCTCCCCTTAGTTCCCATGTGCATAACCTTACATTTGTCAGTGTTGAACCTCATCTGTGACTTCTCTGCCCAAGCCTCCAATCTATCCAGATCCATCTGCAGCTTTCTTCTTGCCACTCTTACATAAAGGCCAGATTTATTGAGTACGTGACCAATAGTTGTCCTGTGGACAGATTCTCCCACCTGAACTGTGGATCTCTGCAGCTCCTCCCGAGTAACCATGGGCCTCTTGGCTACTTCTCCAATTAGTGCTATCCTTGCCTGGGCTGTCAGTTTAGGTGGGCGGATGTGTTGGTAGGTTTGCAGTTGAGCGTTACTCCTCCCATTTTTTTTATAACCTAACCCTGCTTTACACTTCTCCCCAACTTTTTCCCTGACCTGTCTGGTGTGTTCCTTGGTTGTCATGATGCTGTTTTGTTCACTAATGTTCTGTAACAAACCTCTGGGAGCTTCGCAGAACAGCTGTAGTTATACTGAGAGTAAATGGCACACAGGTAACACTTTTATTTACTAATTAGGTGACTTCTGAAGGCAGTTCACACTAGATGTTATTTAGGGGTATCAGGGTTCTAAATACAAATGCATGCCATACTTATTACAAACTTTGAAAACCATGTATCATTTTCTTTTCACTTCACATATACTTGCTCCTTTGCTGCTCACATAAAATCCCTTTGTGGGGAAAAAGTGGAAAAGTTTAAGGGGTACGAATACATTTTCAAGGCACTGTTTAGTAGAATAGGGCTAAACACATAGTAACATAGTTTGTAAGGTTGAAAAAAGACACCCTTCCATCCAGTTCAGCCTCTTATCCTGCAAGTTGATCCAGAGGAAGGCAAAAAAAAAATAAGTCAACAACCCCTCTCTAGTAACTATAACCTGTAATACTATTATATTTCAGAAATACATCCAGGCCCCTCCAACTCTTTTAGTAAATTCACCATGACCACCTCCTCAGGCAGAGAGTTCCATAATGTATGAAACTATGTAACTGTCCTACTTCTGCACAACACAACTGATGGTCTCAAACTCATTACGAAGGCAAGAAATTGAAAACCACTCCCATCAACCACCTCATGAAGGTTATTGAGAGAATGCCAAGAGTGTATAAACCCATTATTTGAAGGTAAATGTTTATTAGACATTAAAGGGGTATTCTGGTTATGTAAAGTTATCACCTACCTACAGATTAGGAGATAGCTATTAGATCGGTGGGGATCCTACCGCTGGGACCCCCACCAATCACAGGAAAGGGGATCCTATAACTTGTGGAGGCCTCCCGAAATAAATGGAATAGCTGGTCGGGTATGTGCTCAGATGCTCCATTCATTTCTATGGGAGTTCTGGAGATAGGGAGTTTGGTACTCAGCTTTCTTGGGAACTCCCACAGAAATGAATAGAGCGGCTGTGCGCTTGCCTGTCACCCACTCCATTAATTTAGGGGGGGGGGGGGGGGCACTACGGGGTAGGGCCTCCACCAATGTATTAGTTATTCTCTACCCTGTGGCTAGGGGATAACTTTACATAACCGGAATACCCCTTTAAGAAGCAAACAAACGTCCAGAAAACCCACTAAACTGTTGATTGATGATACATTTACACTTGTAGACAATGATATTCCTGCAGAATCCATACCTATATGATAGCCATAGCAAAATACTGCAAAAGTTTAGGATTGGTGGGGATCTGAAGTTCTGAAATGTAGCCTCGGACACTTGTGTAACTCGATCACGTTGATGATTACTGTACATTAAAGAGAAAGGTACTGGAATAATTTTATGATGGCATGTGAGGAGCTACAACCATATTTTCCATCTGTGTGCGAAGAGGACTGCACACAGACTAAACACATCCATGGTGAAATTTATTCCTCTGGGCTTGCACTATTCTGGTCAATGTCTCCAGTGGTCCTAATGCCCATGTGATACGTGTATACATGGCCCTTAGTGCATATTAAAAATCAGTCATGTGTTGCAGTTGCAACTTGGACGATTGTTAATCTGGAATCCAGCGTAAGGATAATATTTGTAGACATACTTTTTCTAATACCTCTGCCTGTCAAATAACAGGTATAATTGTTATAATAGAATGATAACAATATTTAACAAATGCATTTTTCACCTCAACAGATGTATTTGGAAACCTGTCACACCAAGAAACTGATCTTATAGCTGCTGACAAGGATTTGAATCATTATCTGTAAACAGAACAGAAATCCTTAAAATATACTACCCAAATGGGATGCAACCATCTGTGAGGATGGCAGCCAAGCGGTTCACCTTATCTGAAGATGGCAATGGCACAGTAGATAATTCAAGACAATATATATTTGTAATCGTCAAGGAGGAGCCAGTCTCGTGTTATACAGATGATCCTACAGACCGTGCTGTCTATACAATCACGGATCATAAACTCCAAGAAGCATCTTCTTACATTAAGGAAGAACCAACCTCATGTGATATCACACATCTCTGGAACAATGCCACATGTACACAGAATGATCATACACTAAAAACATCTACTCCTAAGGAGGAACATGATTCATCTGACAGAAGTAGTTCTATCAATGCAGACAGCTGTATACCCACAGACTATATAAAACAAGATCTGTCCTCTCCCATTAAGGAAGAATCAGACCCATTTTATAGTGGTGGTCTCACCACTTTATGTCATACAGAACAGGAACCAGTTAAAATGAAAAAGGAACCAGCCTCATGGGATGGAGAAAATAGAATAAATCCTAAAGTATATAAGCCAGTAGATCTTGCACAAGAATATCTGCCACATGATATTAAGGAGTCCAATTTAAATGACGCACCAAACACTGACATTAATTCAGTCATAAGTGATACAAAGTGCCTGTTGACTCACATAAAGCAGGGACCAGATTCATTTAGTGAAAAGAATATGTTGGACAAAAACCGGTATGCACTTAGAGAGAGTACAGATTTATCTCATCTTCAGGGTGTTCACATTAAGCAGGACAACTCAGTTATTCCTCCCAATAAAAGCAGCAGGAACATTGAAGACTGTGGTGAGTTTATATGTGTTGAATGTGAAAGAAGTTTTAGTGATATCTCACATCTGAGAAAACATAGGCGTCATCATGTTAAGCAGAAGGTATTTCACAATTCCGACTCAGAGCCTGAAGACATCCAAAATCTGAGTTCATATGAATGTCTACAGTGTTATAAAGTTTTCCACGCTAATTCCCAACTGCTTCTCCATCAAAAAAGCCACACAGGAGAAAAGCCGTTTAAGTGTACTTGTGGAAAGCGGTTCTCTGAGAAAGGAAATTTAGTCCGGCATGAACAAACTCGCACTGGCGAGAGACCGTATGCCTGTGTAGAGTGCAGTAGACAGTTTGCTGAGAAAGGCAAACTAGACAGGCATAAAACAACTCACAAAGATGAAAGATGCTCAGAAAGCGGAAAGCATTTTTTAGATACTACCCAACTTGCCGCACATCAGCGAATTCACAGAGGAGAGAAACCTTTCGAGTGTTCGGAATGTGACAAATGTTTTCAGAGCAATAACCAACTCTTGGTGCATCAGAGAAGCCACACAGGTGAAAAACCTTTTGCTTGTATGCAGTGTGGCAAACGGTTTACTGAAAAAGGTAAACTAGTGAGGCATGAAAGGTCTCACACTGGTGAGAGACCATTTGAATGTAAACAATGTGGAAAATGTTTTGCAGAGAAAGGTAAGTTGTCCAGACACCAAAGAACTCACTTGGAAGAGAAAGAATTTCGTTGTTCTGAATGTGGTAAAGATTTGAGCAATAAGTTGTCACTCATCATTCATCAGAGGATACACACTGGAGAGAAACCATATGTTTGTTCTAAGTGCGGTAAATGCTATACGTACAAGTCCTCTCTAACAAAACATGAGAACATCCACTCACAGGAGAATCAGTACACTTGTACGGAATGCGGGCGACATTTCAGTGAGAAACGGAATTTGGTGCGGCATTACCGGTCTCACACTGGAGAGAAGGAGTTTATGTGTATGGAGTGTGGCAAAAATTACTGTGATAAGTCATCCCTAGTAATCCACCAGAGGCTTCATACCGGGGAGAAGCCATTTGTTTGTTCATACTGTGGAAAATGTTACAGTGACAAATCTTCTTTAGGAAAACATGAGCGACTTCATAGAGAGGGGAAATTGTAGAATGGTCTCTAAGGAGTTCTTGGTCAAAATGAAATGGAAACTGTAGTAGGAATTAGGCTATGTTCACATAACAGTGGAGGAAAAACAGCCATTAGAAAACGGTTAAAAGATTTGTCTGTTTTTTTCAATTTTTTTATATTGATGACCTATCCTCAGGATAGGTCATCAATATCAGATCGGCGGGGGGCGGCCAACTCCCGGCACTCCGCAGATCAGCAGTTTGAACATAAAACAGTGTTCTTACAAGTTCTTTTCTCTTCATTGTTTACCTGCTCACCGTCGCAAACACAGTGGGGAGCAGGTGTAATAACAACTAAGCGACCCCCATTAACTTAATTGGGATGGCTCTGGATTCAAGTGAATAGGAAGAAGCCATCCCATTGAAGTGAGTGGGACTACTTAGGTGTAAATACACCTGCACACCACTTCAGTTGTGACGGTAAGTAGGTAAACAATAAAGAGAAGGCAGTGCTCGTACAAGTTCTGCGTTCTCCTCAAACAACTGAACGATGGGGGTGCCGGAACCCGTTCCCCTCGTTAATCCGATATTGATGACCTATCCTGAGGACAGGATAGGTCATTAATATAAAAAATTTAAAAAAGACAACCCGTTTAGGCTACTTTCACACTTGCGTTCGGAGCGGATCAGTCTGGTATCTGCACAGACGGATCCGCTCCTATAATGCAATCGATGGTATCCGTTCAGAATGGATCCGTCTGCATTATATTTCAGAAAAAAGTCTAAGTCTAATTGTTAGACGGATCCGTCCAGACTTTACATTGAAAGTCAATGGGGGACGGATCCGTTTGAAATTGCACCATATTGTGTCAACGTCAAACTGATCCGTCCCCATTGACTTACATTGTAAGTCTGGACAGATCCGTTTCCCTCCGCACGGCCAGGCGGACACCCGAACGCTGCAAGCTGCGTTCAGGTGTCCGCCTGCTGAGCGGAACGGAGGCCAAACTGTGCCACACTGATGCATTCTGAGCGGATCAGCATCCACTCAGAATGCATTGGGGCTGTACGGATCTGTTCGGGGCCGCTTGTGAGAGCCTTCAAACGGAACTCGCAAGCGGAACCCCGAACGCAGGTGTGAAAATAGCCGTAAATTGTCTGTTTTTGACGGTCCATTTCCTATCCATCTAGCCGCTTCTAATGGCTGTTTGGCATCCATTCACCATCCATTTTTTATGCCCAATGTTTCTTTACTGTTGTGTGAATATACAGTCAAACAATACTCCACAGGGGATTTCCTCAGCATCTCCTAGCAGCCAAGCCATTTTTAAGATCTATCAGCTGGATTCCATTCTGTAGAACAGCTGTTAAAACAGGCCAGTTGACTTCTATGGGGTTCATCAGACTGTCAGAACACATAGTCCTCTTTTTTGACCGAAAGTATTCACAGTCCGTTGAAACAACATACAGGTGAAACTTGAAAAATTTGAATATCGTGCAAAAGTCCATTTATTTCAGTAATGCAAATTAAAAGGAATTGTATTAATGTAGCTTAAAATTAGAATTTTGTGAAATGGTTCGATATTCTAGGCTCAAAGTATCACACTCTGGTCAGCTAATTAATCGGTACCCCCTGAGCAAAGGGGACCTCAAATTGTGACTTTGGGGTTTTCATAAGCTGTAAGCCATAATCATCCAAATGATAACCAATAAAGGCTTGAAATATCTCACTTTCCATGTAACAAGTCTATCGCATATATTAGTTTCACCTTTTAAGTTGCATTACTGAAATAAATGAACTTTCCACTATATTCAAATTTTTCAAGTTTCACCTGTACCTGTAAATACACCCATAGATCTCAATTGTTTTGAAAATGGCCGTCGCATGGCCATTTTTCATTGCCATGTGAATATATCCTTAGACATTTAAAAAGTTGAACATAAAGTCCATCTCTACAGAACACATATATAGTCTAGTAAATACAGTATATGAACAGTTACTTTCTTGAATTTTTTTTCTTTGTCCTCTTGGATTTTGCAACAAAGTGGAAAACTATTATTCAGTGGCATTATTAACATGGGTGTGACTAATGCTACTTTCACACTTGCGTTTTGGGCGGATCCGTTATGGATCTGCAAAAACGGATCTGTTATGATAATACAACCGCATGCATCTGTCATGATCGGATCCGTTTGTATTATCTGTAACATAGCCAAGATGGATCCGTCTTGAACTCAATTGAAAGTCAATGGGAGACGGATCCGTTTTCTATTGTGCCAGACTTAATTTGTGACTTGACTTACATTGTGTAGCAGGACGGATCCATTTGGCTCAGTTTCGTCAAGCGGACAGCAAAACGCTGCAGGCAGCGTTTTAGTGTCCACCTCCAGAGCGGAATGGAGACTGAACTGATGCATTTTGAGCGGATCCTTTTCCATTCAGAATGCATTAAGGCAAAACTGATCTGTTTTGGACCGCTTGTGAGAACCCTGAACGGAACTCGGGAATGGGAAGCCAAAACGCCAGTGTGAAAGTAGCCTAAGACATCTACTCTTAAAAATGAATGGGCACATGGTGGACCTCACAAAGTCTAATAAAATTCTAAATGCCTGTTTAGAGACCAGGGCTGTCCTTATAGATATAAGGCTACTTTCACACTAGCGTTCGTCGGTCCGCTCGTGAGCTCCGTTTGAAGGGGCTCACGAGCGGACCCGAACGCAGCCGTCCAGCCCTGATGCAGTCTGAATGGAGCGGATCCGCTCAGACTGCATCAGTCTGGCGGCGTTCAGCCTCCGCTCCGCTCGCCTCCGCACGGACAGGCGGACAGCTGAACGCTGCTTGCAGCGTTCGGGTGTCCGCCTGGCCGTGCGGAGGCGTGCGGATCCGTGCGGATCCGTCCAGACTTACAATGTAAGTCAATGGGGACGGATCCGTTTGAAGATGCCACAATATGGCTCAATCTTCAGGCGGATCCGTCCCCCATTGACTTTACATTGAAAGTCTGGACGGATCCGTACGAGGCTATTTTCACACTTAGCTGTTATATGCTAAAAATAATGCAGACGGATACGTTCTGAACGGAGCCTCCGTCTGCATTATTATGATCGGATCTGTTCAGAACGGATCCGATCGAACGCTAGTGTGAAAGTAGCCTAAGAGTAGTTGGTATGCAAATTCTAAGGTGTTATGGAAAATTAGACATAGGCTGATGGATTTAAATAAGGAGATATACCATGTTATATTGCTACAAAAGTATGATAGAACATATCATAAAACTCTATGGGAATTACCCTCTGAGATGCAAACAATAATTAGAATGGGTCATATTCAGTTGGAGGGTGGGACAAGCACAACATCCGAAGGGAGAGCACTAAAACTAGCATATTCTCGGGATTATGTCTGGATTTCCACAAACACAGAAAATATTTTAAGGCTTTACCCACACAACAGTATTTTTCCTCCATGTACTGTCCTGACAGCAGATGGACACTAAAATGGTGCAATTCGTTGGTCCGTGCAGAGAAAATATTAACCTGATATCCACCTGAAACACCCATGAATCATATCTAGCAATTTAGCAATACAAGTAACATCCCTTTTGCTTTAGATGGAAACTATTGTGATTTTTATAAATAAAACCAAATTTTTATCTGAAAAACCATGGTTCAGTTACTGCTTTAAATTTCTGTGCAGATATCTTTCTGATGAGAAAAAGTTTAAACCATATTTTTCAAGCTATTGAAACCTAAGAAGAGGAGCCGCAGAGGATGAGAGCAGGGGTTATACATTTTTAGAAAGCTTAGGTGACCGTGTGTCAGAATTATGTATCCGTAGCTAATGTGGAATAATGGAAGAAGAGGTCAAGAGTATTGGGACTCTGTGGGGGACATTTATTAAGACTGGCGTTTTCCATGCTGGTCTCAAGTCCCTCTGCGCTGCTGGAGTAAGTGCCAAAGTTATACAGAGGTGTAGGCCTCTACATAAGTTTGGTGCTTCTTGTAGCAGACAGTGAAACAGATTGAACGCTACAGCTATCCTCTTGCTGGTGTAGGTTCAAGATATTTTCAATGCCAAAAACCAGTGTGGAAAATGGTAACGGCCTGGTACAAGTTAAAAATATCTGATAGACCAAAACTGCCCTGCCTCCTCCGTTAAATAAGCACCCTATACACAATACGGGGTGGGGAATGATTCCATAGGACCTTAGAAAAAAATGGCTTTAGGATATTTTAAGTATGAGTGAGGGATGTGTGGAGCTGCCTCTGTGCCTTGGCTTGCAGTTTCTGTGCTTTGTGCATGCAGCCGGTATTGTTCCACAGGATAGGGGATAACTTGGGGGTCCTACTGCTGATCATGAGAATGGGGGCCTCATACCACCTGCAGCTCCCCCTGAAATGAACGGAGCAGCTGGTCACACATGCATACAGCTGTTCCATAAATTTATATGGGAGCTCCAGAGCTAGCCGAGTAGAACAGGATAGAAAGGTACTCAGCAAGGTGTCAAGCTTAGGGGATGGGGCCTTTCATCCTCTCTGCAGCCGTTTTTCCTGTCCCTTCAGGGTGTGGCCATTTCAGTAGTGCTTTCGTGGAGACTTTTAGAAAATTATTACCAGTAAGTGTAATTGTATGTTTCTGTACTTCTAAGAGCTCATAAACACATATTTTCATTGAATTATTATCAAATAAATCAGAATTCAGCTTACAAGTGTTTATGAAAGAGGAAGAGTGCAGAGAAAGGGGTTTCACATCCAAAGGATTTCACTCCAAAGGGAAGAGAGCAGACTATATGAGATAGCATGCAGGCTGTAGAAGACAAACGCTCAAACATTTTTTTTTAAATGAAAATCTATTGGAAAAATGTTTTAATATAAAATAAGTGCAATGCAAATAAATTGCATTGAATAGAGCTAACTGATTCTAATAGAACCTGATTTGTTCCAAACTTTACGTAAAGGATGTTGTGCTGTGGCTCTGTTTGCCAAAAAACAATTGCATATGTAAGTCACTGATATATTGTGAGTATAAGTAGATTATAGTGAGAGAATTGGAGATATATTTGGAGATTTTGTGTATATTAACCCCTTAACCCCATAGGGACACAGCCTTATTTCACCTTAAGGACCAGGCCATTTTTTGCAAATCTGACCAGTGTCACTTTAAGTGCACATAACTTTAAAACGCTTTGACTTATCCAGGCCGTTCTGAGAGTGTTTTTTCGTCACATATTGTACTTCATGACAGTGGTAAAATGAAGTCAAAAAAATTATTTTTTTTGCACAAAATAATACCTAATTTACCCCAAAATTGCAAAAATTAGCAAATTTCAAAGTTTCAGTTTCTCTACTTCTGTAATACATAGTAATACCCCCAAAAATTGTGATGACTTTACATTCCCCATATGTCTACTTCATGTTTGTAGCATTTTGGGAATGATATTTTATTTTTTGGGGATGTTACAAGGCTTAGAAGTTTAGAAGCAAATTTTGAAATTTTTCAGAAATCTTCAAAATCCCACTTTTTATGGACCAGTTCAGGTTTGAAGTCATATTGTGAGGCTTAGATAATAGAAACCTCCCAAAAATGACCCCATCTAAGAAACTACACCCCTCAAGGTATTCAAAACTGATTTTACATACGTCGTTAACCCTTTAGGTGTTGCACAAGAGTTATTGGCAAATGGGGAAGAAATTTGAGAATTTCATTTTTTTGTCTAATTTTCCATTTTAACCCATTTTTTCCACTAACAAAGCAAGGGTTAACAGCCAAACAAGACTGTATCTTTATTGCCCTGACTCTGCCGTTTACAGAAACACCCAATATGTGGCCGTAAACTACTGTACGGCCACACAGCGGGGCGTAGAGTGAAAGGTGTGCCGTATGGTTTTTGGAAGGCTGATTTTTATGGACTGGTTTATTTACACCATGTCCCATTTGAAGCCCCCTGATGCACCCCTAGAGTAGAAACTCCCTAAAAGTGACCCCATCTAAGAAAGTACACCCCTCAAGGTATTCAAAACTGATTTTACATACGTCGTTAACCCTTTAGGCGTTGCGCAAGAGTTATTGACAAATGGGGATGAAATTTGACAATTAGATTTTTTTGTCTAATTTTCCATTTTAACCCATTTTTTCCACTAACAAAGCAAGGGTTAACAGCCAAACAAGACTGTATCTTTATTGCCCTGACTCTGCCGTTTACAGAAACACCCAATATGTGGCCGTAAACTACTGTACGGCCACACAGCGGGGCGTAGAGTGAAAGGTGCGCCGTATGGTTTTTGGAAGGCTGATTTTTATGGACTGGTTTATTTACACCATGTCCCATTTGAAGCCCCCTGATGCACCCCTAGAGTAGAAACTCCCTAAAAGTGACCCCATCTAAGAAAGTACACCCCTCAAGGTATTCAAAACTGATTTTACATACGTCGTTAACCCTTTAGGCGTTGCGCAAGAGTTATTGACAAATGGGGATGAAATTTGACAATTAGATTTTTTTGTCTAATTTTCCATTTTAACCCATTTTTTCCACTAACAAAGCAAGGGTTAACAGCCAAACAAGACTGTATCTTTATTGCCCTGACTCTGCCGTTTACAGAAACACCCAATATGTGGCCGTAAACTACTGTACGGCCACACAGCGGGGCGTAGAGTGAAAGGTGCGCCGTATGGTTTTTGGAGGGCTGATTTTTATGGACCGGTTTATTTACACCGTGTCCTGTTTCAACCCCCCTGATGCACCCCTGGAGTAGAAACTCCCTAAAAGTGACCCCATCTAAGAAAGTACACCCCTCAAGGTATTCAAAACTGATTTTATATACGTCGTTAACCCTTTAGGTGTTGCGCAAGAGTTATTGACAAATGGGGATGAAATTTGAGAATTAGATTTTTTGGTCTAATTTTCAGTTTTAACCCATTTTTTCCACTAACAAAGCAAGGGTTAACAGCCAAACAAGACTGTATCTTTATTGCCCTGACTCTGCCGTTTACAGAAACACCCAATATGTGGCCGTAAACTACTGTACGGCCACACAGCGGGGCGTAGAGTGAAAGGTGCGCCGTATGGTTTTTGGAGGGCTGATTTTTATGGACCGGTTTATTTACACCGTGTCCTGTTTCAACCCCCCTGATGCACCCCTGGAGTAGAAACTCCCTAAAAGTGACCCCATCTAAGAAAGTACACCCCTCAAGGTATTCAAAACTGATTTTACATACGTCGTTAACCCTTTAGGTGTTGCGCAAGAGTTATTGACAAATGGGGATGAAATTTGAGAATTAGATTTTTTTGTCTAATTTTCCATTTTAACCCATTTTTTCCACTAACAAAGCAAGGGTTAACAGCCAAACAAGACTGTATCTTTATTGCCCTGACTCTGCCGTTTACAGAAACACCCAATATGTGGCCGTAAACTACTGTACGGCCACACAGCGGGGCGTAGAGGGAAAGGTGCGCAGTTTGGTTTTTGGAGGGCTGATTTTTATAGACCGGTTTATTTACACCGTGTCCTGTTTCAACCCCCCTGATGCACCCCTGGAGTAGAAACTCCCTAAAAGTGACCCCATTTTGGAAACTATGGGATAAGGTGGCATTATTTGGGGGACTATTTTTAGGGTACATATGATTTTTGGTTGCTCTATATTACATTTTTGTGAGGCAAGGTTACCAAAAATTGAGATTCTGAAATTTCATCTCCATTTGCCATTAACTGTTGAGGAACACCTAAAGGGTTAATAAAGTTTGTATAATCAGTTTTGAATACCTTGAGGGGTGTAGTTTCTTATATGGGGTCACTTTTAGGGAGTTTTTACTCTAGGGGGGCATCAGGGGGGCTTCAAAAGGGACATGGTGTCAATAAAAAAGGCCATCAAAATCGGCCTTCCAGAAACCATGTCGGTCCTTTCCTTTTGCGGTCTCCCTTTTACTGATACAGCAGTTTACGACCACAAATATGGCATTTCTGTAAACTGCAGTATCAGGGTAATAAATATTAACTTTTGTTTGGTTGTTAACCCTTGTTTTGTTACCGAAAAAAACGGATTGAAATGAAAAAGTGCCAAAAATGGAGTTTTTGGCACCGTTTTCATTTTTTTTTTTTAACCGTGTTAATCTGGGGGGTTGGGTCATGGGATATTTTTATAGAGGGGATTCTTACGGACGCGGCGATACCTAATAAGTCTACTTTTTTTTATAATTATTTAGGTTTTTGACTATATTATCCTTTTTGATACCCAAACATTTTTTTGGTATCTCTAAAGTCTAGGTGTCATTTATTTTATTTATTTTTTATCTGATTATCTTATGTGGGGGCTCATTTTTTGCGGGACGAGCGGACGGTTTTTCTGGCACTATTTTGGGGGCTATATGACTTTTTGATCGCTTGCTATTACATTTTTTGTTATGTTTGGTGACAAAAAAAAATCTTTTTTTGCACTTTTTTTTTTTTTTTTGGACCGTGTTAATCTGGGGGGGTTGGATCATGGGGTATTTTTATAGAGGAGATTATTACCGACGCGGCGATACCTAATATGTCTACTTTTAATAAATTATAGTTTTTTTGGGTGTCTCAAGTCTGAGAACCATTTTTTTTTTTTATCCCATGTCAGTCCTAAATTGGGATATAAATTTAGTACTCCATGGAAGTGTGATACTCCCTGAAGCAACCAATAATGCAGAGGCCCGGATGATCGGGGCACGTGTCACATTGAGTTGTGGTGTCCTTCCGTATCCCCCTCCTGTGACACACTCTGCACCTTTTTTGGGTTCGTCCCTTCTTTCCAGTATGGGGGACCACACCTGGAAAGTGTTGGCCAGGGACGATCCGGGCGCCTACAGTTCCCGAGGTACTCCGGCCTGCTCTTTCCCGGTCCGAAAAGATCAGGGCCTTGAGGACTGCCTCATAGAACTGGAGGAATGTCCCTGTGCTGCCAGCGCTTCGGGATAGTACAAAAGAGTTGTACATGGCAACCTGCACCAAGTAGACCGCAACTTTTTTGTACCATGCCCGGGTTTTGCGCATGGCGTTATATGGCTTGAGGACTTGATCAGAGAGATCAACTCCTCCCATATACCGATTGTAGGCGACGATACAATCGGGCTTGAGGACCGTTGCCGCGGTACCTCGCACAGGGACAGGGGTGATGCCGTTACCATGAATTGTGGACAGCATAAGGACATCCCTCTTGTCCTTATACCTGACCAGCAACAGGTTTCCAGTGGTAAGGGCACGGGTCTCACCCCTGGGGATAGGTACCTGGAGGGGGAGGGCAGGGAGGCCGCATTGATTTTTCCGCACGGTCCCACAAGCGAACGTGGATCTGGCGGCAAGGGACTGGAACAAGGGGATACTGGTATAAAAGTTATCCACGTAAAGGTGGTAACCCTTATCCAGCAGTGGGAACATAAGGTCCCACACAAGTTTCCCGGTAACACCCAGAGTGGGGGGACATTCTGGGGGTTGAATCCGGGAATCTCGCCCCTCGTATATACGAAATTTGTAAGTGTACCCTGAGGTACTCTCACAAATTTTGTATAGCTTCACGCCATACCTCGCTCGCTTGGTGGGCACATACTGGCGGAAAATGAGTCTCCCCTTGAACGCAATGAGAGACTCATCAACCGCGACCTCTCTTCCAGGTACATAGGCCTCCATGAATTTGGCCCCAAAGTGATCGATGACCGGCCGTATCTTGTACAGACGGTCATGGGCAGGATCACCTCGGGGGGGACATGCTGCATTATCGGAATAATGCAGACATTTCCGAATGGCCTCAAACCGGGAGCGTGTCATGGCTGTACTGTAAAGTGGGGTCTGGTATAGGACGTCCCCACTCCAGTACAGCCTGACACTGGGTTTCTTGACCAGGCCCATATGCAGCACGAGGCCCCAAAATGTCCTCATTTCGGCTGCACTGACCGGCGTCCAGCCACCGGGCCTGGCCAAAAAGGAGCCCGGGTGTTGAGCGACGAACTGTTGGGCGTACAGATTCGTCTGCTCCACCATCAGATTTACCAGTGGGTCACTGAAAAAATGACGAAAAAAGTCATATTCAGTGTAGCCCACTGTGGAAATCTGGATTCCTGATTGGCCTACAAAATCAGGAATCACGGGCTCGTATCGCTCTGGGCTACACCAGACAAATTCACCGGCAGGGTGCTCCGGTGGATTTAACTGGTGGGCCGGAAAACCAGTACGAGCCCCAGAGCTGCTCGTACTAGGCTGGGCCACAGGGTCCCTAACATGGCGGTCCCCTTGCTCCGCCTGGCGGCGTCTCCGCCACCTTGGGGGCTCATCATCATCGCTAGATGATGAGGAGGATGCGGATGACAACAGGAATGTGGGGTCATCCTCATCCTCACTGGGACTCTCGGATTCGGAGGCAAGCTGGGCGTATGCCTCCTCGGCCGAGAACGTCCGGCGGGCCATAGGGGAGTGTGTGTCTGCGTGTATATGTGCGTGTGTGTAACTCTTTATTTTGTGTGCGTGTGTGTGGGGGCACGGGTGTTCACGAACTCACCCTAAAACTGAAAAAAATAAAAAAATAAACTGACTAAAAAAAAGGCCAAAAAATGTGGAAAAAAAAATTCAAAACCGCTGATCAACCGTCCGAACTAAGAGTGCCGGTCACAGTCAGCGAACACAAAAAAAAAAAAAAAAATCCTGCACCCCAAAAAAGTGGGGGGGGGGAGGGGGGCAGGGGGGGGCAAGTGGCAGCACCCCTGGGGGGTCTAGGGTCACACAGCTGTGCTGTGGACCCCAGACACCCTAACTAGGGTGATGCAATGAAAAGTGAAAAAAAACTAACTTTCCCTTTTTTTCCCTGCCTAACCCAAACTTTCCCTAGCTGTCCCTATGTACCTGATGGGGGGTGCTGGGGCACAGATCGGGTCCTGGGCGGCACAGATGGGGCGATGCTGGCACAGACTGACGACGTGCAGGCAGCTCCTCTCTCCTCCGGCTCCGGAACACAAAAGGAGGAGGAGAGGAGCGCCTGCCTCTTTTGAATCTGCCGCCGGACCGCCCCCTGACCAATCAGAAAGCGATCCTGAGTGGTGATGTCACCATCACCACTCAGGATCGCTGGATGGTGATTGGTGGAGTGAAATCACACCACCATCACCATCCTGTTCCGGGTTATCGGGTCTTCAGAGACCCGAATAACCCGGAAACGCAGAAAACCGCAGGTCTGAATTGACCTGCGGTTTTCTGCGATCGCCGACATGGGGGGGTCACAGGACCCCCCGGCGCATTTGCCCCAGGTGCCTGCTCAATGATTTGAGCAGGCACCGGGTTCCGATCACCGCCCGCCGAGCGGCGGTGATCGGAACCATTCATGACGTACCGGTACGTCATGTGTCCTTAAGTACCAGGACATCATGACGTACCGGTACGTCATGTGTCCTTAAGAGGTTAATATAAGGACCAGCGCTGTACATGTATGGCAGGCTGATCGGGCGGGTGCAGGAGCTGCACCCACCCGATCAGCGGTATGGACCCGGCAGTCACTGACAGCCGGGCCCCTGCTGCATATGCCAGCATCGGTGAAAATACTGATGCCGGTGTATTAACCCCTTGTATGCTGCGGTCAAAGATGACCGTGGCATGCCGAGGGTTTGCGGAGGGTATGCATGCCCTCTGCATCTCCATCGGGTCCCCTTGCTGCCGTGGTGGGAACCTAATGGCAGAGAAGGAAAGCCCGATGCCTTCCATAGGCATCAGGGCTTGCCTTCTACAGAAGCCTGTGAGATCCAGCCCTTAGGCTGGGTTCACACTTGAGCGTTTTACAGCGCGTTCCTACGCGCTGTAAAACGCTCAACAAGGAGAAACCAATGATTCCCTATGGGAATGGTTCACACTTGGGCGTTTTACAGCGCGTACGATCGCGCTGTAAAACGCCCGACGCTCCAAAAAGTACATGAGCGACTTTTGGGGCGTTTGTGGCCATAGGACACTGTAGTGAATCACACAAACGCGCGTCAAACGCGCGTTTACTATTACAAAAACGCGCATAAAAATGCGCGTCAAAAACGCGCGTAAAACGCGCGTTTGCGCAACGCTCAAGTGTGAACCCAGCCTTAGGCTGGGTCTCACAGGCAGGCTGTCAGCATAAAAGCTGACAGCCAATGCATTACAATACAGGTTGTATTGTAATGCTTTGCAGAGGGCATCAAATGCCAGAAGTTGAAGTCCCAGAGTGGGACAAAAATAAAAAGTAGAAGGAAAAGTATAAAAAAGTGTTTTTCATAATAAAAAAATAAAGTATTCCCAAAATAACTTTTTCAATTATAGAAAAATAATAGGACCTCTCAGCATATGGCCTCATGCACATGACCGTTTTTTTTTAAGGTCCGTAGGTCCGTGATCCGTGACCGTTTTTTCGTCCGTGGGTCTTCCTTGATTTTTGGAGGATCCACGGACATGATCGTTTTGGTGTCCGCCTGGCCGTGCGGAGCCAAATGGATCCGTCCTGAATTACAATGCAAGTCAATGGGGACGGATCCGTTTGACGTTGACACAATATGGTGCAATTGCAAACGGATCCGTCCCCATTGACTTTCAATGTAAAGTCAGGAGTCCCTTTACTTTCACACTTGCGTTCATATAATGCAGACGGTGGCTCCGTTCAGTACGGATCCGTCTGCATTATATTGTTAAAACATTTCTAAGTGTGAAAGTAGCCTCAGACGGATCCGTCCAGACTTTACATTGAAAGTCAATGGGGGACGGATCCGTTTGAAAATTAAGCCACAGTGTGTCATCTTCAAACGGATCCGTCCCCATTGACTTACAATGTAAGTCTGGACGGATCCGCTTGCCTCCGCACGGCCAGGCGGACACCCGAACGCTGCAAGCAGAGTTCAGGTGTCCGCCTGCTGAGCAGAGCGGAGGCTGAACTCTGCCAGACTGATGCATTCTGAGCGGATCCGCGTCCACTCAGAATGCATTAGGGCTGGACGGTTGCGTTCAGGTCCGCTTGTGAGCCCCTTCAAACGGAGCTCACAAGCGGACACCCGAACATTACTTGAAGCGTCCCCATCACCATGGGAACGCCTCTATGTTAGAATATACTGTCGGATATGAGCTACATCGTGAAACTCAGATCCGACAGTATATTCTAACACAGGCGTTCCCATGGTGATGGGGACGCTTCAGGTTAGAATATACTGAAAAACTGTGTACATGACTGCCCCCTGCTGCCTGGCAGGTGCTGCCAGGCAGCAGGGTGCAGACCCCCCCCCCCCCCTGTTTTTAACTCATTGGTGTCCAGTGGGCCCCCCTCCCTCCCCTGTAGTTAACTCATTGGTGTCCAGTGGGCCCCCCCTCCCTCCCCTGTAGTTAACTCATTGGTGTCCAGTGGGCCCCCCCTCCCTCCCCTGTAGTTAACTCATTGGTGTCCAGTGGGCCCCCCTCCCTCCCCTGTAGTTAACTTGTTGGTGGCCAGTGGGCCCTCTCCCCTCCCTCCCCCTCCTAATTAAATTCGCCCCCCCCTATCATTGGTGGCAGTGGAGAGTACCGATCGGAGTCCCAGTGTAATCGCTGGGGCTCCGATCGGTAACCATGGCAACCGGGACGCTACTGCAGTCCCGGTTGCCATGGTTGCTTAGCAATTTGTAGAAGCTTCATACTTACCTGCGAGCTGCGATGTCTGTGACCGGCCGGGAGCTCCTCCTACTGGTAAGTGACAGGTCTGTGCGGCGCATTGCCTAATGACCTGTCACTTACCAGTAGGAGGAGCTCCCGGCTGGTCACAGACATCGCTGCTCGCAGGTAAGTATGAAGCTTCTACAAATTGCTAAGTAACCATGGCAACCGGGACTGCAGTAGCGTCCCGGTTGCCATGGTTACCGATCGGAGCCCCAGAGATTACACTGGGACTCCGATCGGTACTCTCCACTGCCACCAATGATAGGGGGGGCGATTTTAATTAGGAGGGGGAGGGAAGGGAGAGGGCCCACTGGCCACCAATGAGTTAACTACAGGGGAGGGAGGACAGGGGAGGGAGGGGGGGGGGGGGGCGGCCGCACTGGCCACCAATGCGTTAACTACAGGGGAGGGGGGGGGGGCGGCGCACTGGCCACCAATGAGTTAAAAACAGGGGGGGGGGGATCTGCACCCTGCTGCCTGGCAGCACCTGCCAGGCAGCAGGGGGCAGTCATGTACACCGTTTTTCAGTATATTCTAACCTGAAGCGTCCCCATCACCATGGGAACGCCTCTGTGTTAGAATATACTGTCGGATCTGAGTTTTCACGAAGTGAAAACTCACCTCTGAAAAAGCTTTTATGCAGACGGATCTTCGGATCCGTCTGTATGAAAGTAACCTACGGCCACGGATCACGGACACGGATGCCAATCTTGTGTGCATCCGTGTTCTTTCACGGACCCATTGACTTGAATGGGTCCGTGAACCGTTGTCCGTCAAAAAAATAGGACAGGTCGTATTCTTTTGACGGACAGGAAACATGGATCACGGTCTCGGATGCAAAACGGTGCATTTTCAGATTTTTCCACGGACCCATTGAAAGTCAATGGGTCAGCGAAAAAAAACGGAAAACGGCACAACGGCCACGGATGCACAAAACGGTCGTGTGCATGAGGCCTATGTAGGATGTATACTTTCATAGTCTCACTTAAACAATTGGTCTTTAGACCATATTCCGTCCTTTTCATGTGCTGCTAATTAAAACACAACTTTTAAATAACACTCCTTTAAAAAGGAGACAGGACTGACCAGTGGCAGAGCAGGTTTGTGAAATATTGGAGTACACTGGGAGTAAAAACCAGCGTAGTACGCTGGAAAATTATGATGTCATATACCTACACACATGCCTGTATTATACCCTGAAGATGCTTGTTTTCCAGCGAAACATGTTAGGAAGCAGGGCGTTTGTCTATGTGTGGTTTTTGGTTCAGTGGCGAGCAGGTAGTCTAAAAAAAGAAAGCAATTAGAATGTCAGTGGAGTAAAATGTAGCCAGCCCAAGTGCACAGGGCTAAATAGCTACAGTGTTTCAAACCATTCAGGGCTGCTGTGAAAGATAATAACAGCAGCAATAGATCAAAAACTAGCTAAGATTTTTAAATAGGGTCACAGTCTATTAGAAACAGTAAACTAGTAAGGGCAATTTTTAAAGGCGTGTTAATATCACATGATCCACCCCCTCACCTGAATGATGTAGAAAAAAGTAAAATAAAAACTGCGAAAACAGTCACCTTACATCACAAAAAGTGCAACACCAAGTGATCAAAAGGGTGTATGCCCCCCAACATAGTACCAATCAAATCGTCACCTCATCCTGCCAAAAAATGAGTCCCTACATAAAACAATCGAGCAAAAAATAAAAACACTATGGCTCTCAGAATATGGAGACACTAAAACATGATTTTTTGTTTGTTTTGAAAAATGCTTTTATTGTGTTAAAAGTGAAAATAAAAATATAAAAAGTAGACATATTAGGTATCGCTGTGTCCGTAAGAACCAGGTCTATTAAATTATCACATAACCTAACCCCTCAGATGAACACCGTAAACAAAATTAAATAAAAAAAGGTGTAAAAAAAAAAGCTATTTTTTGTCACCTTACATCACAAAAAGTGTAATACCAAGCAATCGAAAAGTTATACGCACCCCAAAATAGTACCAATCAAACCTTCATCTCATCCCGCAAAAAATGAGCCCCTACATAAGACAGTTGCTGAAAAAAAAAAAAGTATGGCTTTCAGAATATGGAGACACTAAAAAATCATATTATGTATTGTTGCATCTGTAACACCCTGCTCTAAAAAAATAGCACATGTTCTAACCTGTCAGATGAACATTGTAAAAAAAATAAAAACAGTGCCCAAACTATTTTTTTGTCACCTTGCCTTACAAAAAGTGTAATATAGAGCAACCAAAAATCATATGTACCTTAAAATAGTACCAACAAAACTGACACCTTAGCCTGTAGTTTCCAAAATGGGGTCACTTTTTTGGAGTCTCTACTCTTGTGGTGGATCAGGGGGTCTTCGAATGTGACATGGCAACTTAAAATAATCGCAGTGAAATCTGCCCTCCAAAAACCACATGGTGCATCTTTCCGTCTGCGCCCTGCCGTGTGCCCATACAGCAGTTTACAATCACAAATGGGGTGTTTCTGTAAACTACAGAATCAGGGTAATAAATATTGTGTTTTGTTTAGCTGTTTACCCTTGCTTTGTTAGTGATAAAAGGTATTAAAATGGAAAATCTGCCAAAAAAGTGAAATTCTGAAATTTCATCTACATTTCCCTTTAATTCTTGTGGAACACCTAAAGGGTTAACACAGTTTGTAAAATCAGTTTTGAATACCTTGAGGGGTGTAGTTTCCAAAATGGGGTCACTTTTTTGGAGTTTCTACTCTAGGGGTGCATCAGGGGGTCTTCAAATGTGACATGGCAACTTAAAATGATCCCAGTGAAAATCTGGACTCATCAGACCACATGACCTTCTTCCATTGCTCCAGAGTCCAATCTTTATGCTCCCTAGCAAATTGAAGCCTTTTTTTCTGGTTTGCCTCACTGATTAGTGGTTTTCTTACAGCTACACAGCTATTCAGTCCCAATCCCTTGAGTTCCCTTTGCATTGTGCGTGTGGAAATGCTCTTACTTTTACTATTAAACATAGCCCTGAGTTCTGTTGTTTTTCTTTGATTTGATTTCACCAAATGTTTAAGTGATTGCTAAATCACGATCATTCAGGATTTTTTTCCGGCCACATTTCTTCCTCAAATACGATCCTTCCAGTTTTTTATAATACGTTGGACAGTTCTTAACCCAATTTTAGTAGTTTTTGCAAACAGACCAACATCTTTTCCACGTCCACAAGATGTGTCTTTCGACATGGTTGTTTAAGAAATGATAAGCAACTCATCGCACCAGTTGGAGTTAAATAACTTGTTGCCAGCTGAAAGATAATCGCTCATGCAGTAATTATACAATAATAGGCTCATACCTACAGTACAGACCAAAAGTTTGGACACACCTTCTCATTCAAAGAGTTTTCTTTATTTTCATGACTATGAAAATTGTAGATTCACACTGAAGGCATCAAAACTATGAATTAACACATTATATACATATGGAATTATATACATAACAAAAAAGTGTGAAACAACTGAAAATATGTCATATTCTAGGTTCTTCAAAGTAGCCACCTTTTGCTTTGATTACTGCTTTGCACACTCTTGGCATTCTCTTGATGAGCTTCAAGAGGTAGTCACCTGAAATGGTCTTCCAACAGTCTTGAAGGAGTTCCCCGAGATTCTTAGCACTTGTTGGCCCTTTTGCCTTCACTCTGCGGTCTAGCTCACCCCAAACCATCTCGATTGGGTTCAGGTCCGGTGACTGTGGAGGCCAGGTCATCTGGCGCAGCACCCCATCACTCTCCTTCATGGTCAAATAGCCCTTACACAGCCTGGAGGTGTGTTTGGGGTCATAGTCCTGTTGAAAAAAAAAAGATGGTCCAACTAAACGCAAACCGGATGGAATAGCATGCCGCTGCGAGATGCTTAGGTAGCCAAGCTGGTTCAGTATGCCTTCAATTTTATAAATAAACTAAATCCCCAACAGTGTCACCAGCAAAGCACCCCCACACCATCACACCTCCTCCTCCATGCTTCACGATGGGAACCAGGCATGTAGAGTCCATCCGTTTACCTTTTCTGCGTCGCACAAAGACACGGTGTTTGGAACCAAAGATCTAAAATTTGGACTCCTCAGACCAAAGCACAGATTTCCACTGGTCTAATGTCCATTCCTTGTGTTCTTTAGCCCAAACAAGTCTCTTCTGCTTGTTGCCTGTCCTTAGCAGTTGTTTCCTAGCAGATATTCTACCTCTTTGATTCCAGAGGGGAAACAAACCAGGCTGGTGTAGTGAGCTGCATCTATATTTTGTTATATAAGGAGATATATAACGCGAGTTTGACCGCGACGCGTGGTTGATTTAAGTGTGGTTGCATAAGTGTGTGACTTAAGATTAAGTGACTTTAGATTCAGGGACTTCAGTGGGGGACTGTAATTAGCCAGTTTCTTAGTACTACATTATATTGTATTTTTTTGCTTTGCTGGTGTAATCCCCATTTAGTATGTGTTGCAAAATTGACAACGCAGTCCAGTGCACATCTTGCATGATGTATGCAGTCCTGGAACAGGAGTTCAAGGGTGCATATCTTTGTTCAAGATGTGAGCAAATTACCCGTTTGGAATCGCTAATCGAGTCTCTAAATGGGCAAATTGCAACACTGAGAGGCATTGACAATTTGCAAAAGAGTTTGCTTCTCACCGAGCAAGCACTCTTTGGGGTAGATGAGGGGGAGGGTGACAGAGAGGAGGCTGAGGAAAGTGAGGTAGCTAGCTGGGTAACATTAAGAAAGCGGGGTAGAGGCAGGGGTCGAGTCGAGGCGGAACGCATGGGAACGGCGTTCCTGCACTTTTTTCATGGCAGGAACGCCGTTCCCTTTCAGCCTCAAGCCAGGAGAACGCGGCTGAATCAGAATCAGAATCAGATTCACAGGGGGAGACGGAGCGCACTGTGCAGGGCAGGCTAAGGGAGGAGGGGCGGCTTCAGTTGTGAGGAAGCTGTCCGTGTGGTGCTGCTGCCTGCGACTGCCTCCTCTCATGGCGCCCCGCCCCCTAATGACATCATCTCCTTCACTACGAGATCATTTAGAATGTCTTTTAGAAAAGTTTGTCCTGGGATTCGAACTCACGACCTCTACACATCAGAGGAAGGCATTTACCCTCACAGCCATTAAAGCTGTCTAGGTAGTTGCTTTAAACAAAAAAAAAAAAAACTCTACTTATACCTAGTGTACTGATACCTAGTGTACAAGCATACACATGACAGCTGCCCACTGTGTATGGATGTAGCAGAGCTGGGTGTGTTGGGGCAGCTGTCATGTGTATGGTTGTACACTAGGTATCAGTGCACTAGGTATAAGTAGAAGTCTTATTTTTATTTTTATTTTAAGAAACTACCTAAACAGCTTTTATGGCTGTGAGGGTAAATGCCTTGCCTCTAATGTGTAGAGGTCATGAGTTCGAATCCCAGGATAAACTTTTCTAAAAGTGTTTTTTTTTCTTTCTGATACTTCTACTGATACCTAGTTTACTGATACCTAGTGTACAACCATACACATGACAGCTGCCCCAACACACCCAGGGAGGCTAGCCCTGATCTGACACACCCCAACAAGTTTGCACGTTTGGCAGATGAGGGGGATGTCAGTCCAGGGATGGCACTGCTGCAGCCAGACACTTCCTCTGCCAGTCAGGGGAATGTCAGCTCCGGTAAGCAGGGGCCCAGGAGAGCAGGGCAGGCCAGACAGGTGCTGGTAGTGGGAGACTCAATTATTAGGGGAACAGATAGGGAAATCTGTCACAAAGACCGTGATCGCCGAACAGTGTGCTGTCTTCCTGGCGCTAGAGTTCGACACATCGCGGATCGGGTTGACAGATTACTGGGAGGGGCTGGAGAAGATCCAGCGGTCTTGGTCCATATCGGAACCAATGACAAAGTTAGGGGTAGGTGGAGAGTCCTTAAAAATGATTTCAGGGATTTAGGTCAAAAGCTGAGGGCAAGGACCTCAAAGGTAGTATTTTCCGAAATACTACCTGTACCACGGGCCACACAAGAGAGGCAGCGGGAGATTATGGAAATTAACAAGTGGTCAATTTTTCTAAAATCCTTGATACAATGTGCGAAAAAATATTTAAATATAGTGAGATGAACACGGTGCTGGGCCCTCAATGGCTATGGCCCATGGTCATCTCAGTATATTGATAAAGTAAATTTAAAGTGCACGGCGGCACTTAAAGGGTGAACCAGTGTGTCCTACCGGTACCCAGGATTGGTTGTCAGTTGCTTCAACACACGATGATCCAGTAGACGTTCTTCCTGTATGGATGGTCGGATGAACCAAAAGGGGGATAATAACGGGCTGACAGTTTACCACATGTGTGTAGGGTCCCTGAGGAAATCCTATAACTGTCTAGCCAGTACCCTAGTAACTAGAAATGTGTTAGCAACCTGACCACAGGGCACTCGTCCTTGAAAGGACGACCCTGTCCGGAACCTTTCCCTAATTCTATAAACTATATGTCCCTAATTAATGCATGAGCATTGTCCCTACACGCATGTTTCACTGCCAGGACATTAGGCAGTTCATCAGGAGAGATGATATAATAGTGAAGATAGGTCAATCACAGATGAAGTGAGAAAGACCTGATGACCAGAGATGACACAATCAGTCAAAAGTGGTCAGTAGGTGCACAAAGATAATCGGCTCCTCTGTGGGCAACCCCATAGATGGAGGGGTTTAGGAATATGCAGTAAACCGATATGTGTAGCTGCATATGGGACGCCAACTAACCTGGCGTTCATTCCTGGTTTAAATAGCCCAGTTCATCTGAAGAACATCGTGCTATTAAGTCCCTGAAAGAGGACAAGGATATAGTCATCAAATCATCTGATAAGGGTGGAAATACGGTTATTATGAATCGACCAGATTATTTATCTATGTGTGAGCATATTCTGAAAGACAGTAATAGTTACCAGTTATTGACGTCCAATCCTACGGCATCATATGTAGTTGAACTACGGGAGATTCTCCTGGCTGGGAAAGCGGAGAATCTTATTTCACAAGAGGAGCTGGACTTCATGTTTCCTAGGCACCCCGTTATGGCCACGTTTTACAGTCTCCCCAAGGTCCATAAAGGCCTAAGACCACTCAAGGGGAGACCAATCATCGCCGGTATCGGGAGTATTTGCCAAAATATAGGGATATACGTGGACCAGATCCTCATGCCCTTTGTGACTGCACTCCCCTCATACACCCGCGACACGATGGATCTTCTGAAGCGGGTGGAGGGGATCTATATTGAAGATCATTCCTTACTGATGAGTATAGATGTGGAGGCATTGTATTCCTCCATACCTCATGAGGCGGGCCTTAGGGCCGTTAGTCACTACCTGAGTATGCGAGGACAACAATATTTGGCGCACAATGCTTTTGTTTTGCGGTTACTTCAATTCCTGTTGACGCATAATTTCTTCACCTTCGACGGTCGCGTTTACCACCAGCTCAGGGGCACGGCCATGGGTTGTTCCTGTGCGCCGTCTTATGCCAATCTGCTCCTGGGCTGGTGGGAAGCGACCGTGGTTTTTGGGGAAGGTGAATCGATGACCGGGCCCATCACATTATGGGCCCGGTACATCGATGACATCCTGATTGTCTGGAATGCGGGCACTCTGGATTTCAAAAGGTTTGTGGACTCTCTTAACAATAATAGTATCGGTCTCCGTTTTACCTACGAGATTGGCGAGAGTTCACTGCCTTTTCTAGATGTCCGCATTTCCAAGAACCCTGGTGGTGAGCTCTCCACAACTGTTTTCCGCAAGACCACTGCTACAAACTCTGTCTTACACTGGCAGAGTAGCCACCCTCTGCCACTAAAGAGGGGAATACCTTATGGACAGTATCTGCGTTTACGCAGAAACTGTTCTGAGGAACAAGAATTCCTACGGCAAGCAGCAGACCTCCGGCAAAGATTCAGGGCCAGGGGTTACCCCGATTTGGTTTTGAGAGGAGCCTTCTGGAGGGCAAAGAATACTCCAAGAGAGACACTACTTATCCCTAAAATTAAACAGGAAAGTGACAGGAAGGTGAGATTTATCACAACTTTTGATGGTTCCGCAAAGGAATAAAAAGAGATTCTAAAACGACATTGGCCCATTTTACTCATGGACCCTGATATCCGGGAAGTCCTGCACGAACATCCACAGGTGACCTTTAGGAAGGGACAAAGTCTTAAAGATCTTTTGGTGCATAGCCATCTTGCACCACCAGTGAAGCCAAGTATGTGGCTTGGACGACAGCCTGTGGGTTGTTTTAGATGCAGTGGGTGCGTGGCCTGCAGTAACATAAGCCCAGGAAAAACTTTTTATAGTACAAACCTTAAACGAAACTTTGAGATTAGAAATTTCATCTCTTGCAGAACTGTTGGGGTGATATACAAAATCACTTGTGTTTGCCACATGGAGTACATTGGGAAAACAAAGCGCGAGTTGCGTAGACGCATTGGAGAGCATCTCCTAGATATCGAAAAACACCGCGATACCCCAGTGGCACGACACGTGTGTGAACTACACCAAGGCAATCCCAAGGTCATTAAGGCTATGGGTATAGAGACTGTGAGCCCCCCCAAAAGAGGTGGGGATTGGGATAGGATTCTCCTACAGCGTGAGACAAGGTGGATATTTCTTTTAAAGACTGTCACACCTAACGGTCTCAATGAACAGTTAAATTACAGTTGTTTTTTGTAGACTGACAGCCCTAGAGGATCTATACCACCGCTATCACCACCTCTCTGCAAATAACTCGAACATATAAGTGATCATCCATCTATTCCTGCCAATTGCTGCTATCTTTAAAAACACCTGACACAGATACTTTCTAACACATATGTGTGGTCTGAATACCCATTTGATAAATCAACGGCACCATAATATTGCAACGTTAGGCTATAGATAATTTACTTATATTGACCAAGAGCCCACATGGGATAATATCTTATCTCTTGTGACTATCTTATCTAACTTGTCGTGGTGTGTTCTTTCACTATCCGTCAGCAGTTCTGACCTCATATGGGAAGAATAGCCCCAAATATCAAAAATCAGAGCCGATTGTGGCTTAACATGCTTGGCTGTACCTACACTTGTCCGATTGTAGGTACATCATATGCAGACTACGAAATATCAAGGACCTGAGTCGCCTCTAACTTCTCCTGTTTTTGGTATTTGCTTCCGCGATCTCGCGACATCTGATGCGAGTTCGCGCATGCGCAAAAGTGCGTTTCGCATCAGGCACTTGTTCTGCGCACCAAGCCTCGTTTTCAACTCTGAGTTGTGCGCATGCGCGACGCTTACGTGCGGGCGAGCGCTGCGTCACCTGACGTGTCTCACTGACGTCACCAGCAGCGGGAACTGGGCTATTTAAACCAGGAATGAACGCCAGGTTAGTTGGCGTCCCATATGCAGCTACACATATCGGTTTACTGCATATTCCTAAACCCCTCCATCTATGGGGTTGCCCACAGAGGAGCCGATTATCTTTGTGCACCTACTGACCACTTTTGACTGATTGTGTCATCTCTGGTCATCAGGTCTTTCTCACTTCATCTGTGATTGACCTATCTTCACTATTATATCATCTCTCCTGATGAACTGCCTAATGTCCTGGCAGTGAAACATGCGTGTAGGGACAATGCTCATGCATTAATTAGGGACATATAGTTTATAGAATTAGGGAAAGGTTCCGGACAGGGTCGTCCTTTCAAGGACGAGTGCCCTGTGGTCAGGTTGCTAACACATTTCTAGTTACTAGGGTACTGGCTAGACAGTTATAGGATTTCCTCAGGGACCCTACACACATGTGGTAAACTGTCAGCCCGTTATTATCCCCCTTTTGGTTCATCCGACCATCCATACAGGAAGAACGTCTACTGGATCATCGTGTGTTGAAGCAACTGACAACCAATCCTGGGTACCGGTAGGACACACTGGTTCACCCTTTAAGTGCCGCCGTGCACTTTAAATTTACTTTATCAATATACTGAGATGACCATGGGCCATAGCCATTGAGGGCCCAGCACCGTGTTCATCTCACTATATTTAAATATTTTTTCGCACATTGTATCAAGGATTTTAGAAAAATAGACATTAAATGTTATGTTTTAAGATTATTCCTCCTGAGTGATAATTGTTTTCTGGATAATCAAGAAGGCAGATGCAGCTTGATCTGACCTCCTTAAGTACTTATGAATTTTGACTATACTGTACTATTGATATGGCAGGCTTTCTGGATAGTGGCATAAACACAGAGACTTGGTTTGAAGAGGCCAAAGAGGTCTTTTCTGATAAATCTTATCAGCAAAAAAAGAGTATACCTTCCTTCAAAATTGCCTTTAAGGAACTAAATCGTCTTTATAAAGAGCACTTGGCAAGCTGGTGGGAGGTGCAGAGCCTTGATAATTATATCAGGCAGGGCATTGTACCCCGAGGACTCCGCATTTCTGTCACCCCAGTACAGAAACAGCGGAGCCCTGGGTTTACCACACGCTGGGAGCAATTGGCCACAAAAAGCTCACTCCAGTTGATGACACTTCTACTGGAGGAGGAAAGACTAAATTTAACTAGCCTAACTGAGAAACTCAAAACTCAGATCGAGGTTACAAAAACTTTCGTAGGTGATCCTGAATTTCTAAATAAAGAAAAACAACTTCAAGTCACAGTTGAGAAATATCAGTATTACCTACGAGAACGAAAACATAGGCAGTTTAATAAGGATTTAGCCGAATTTAAAGAGAATAAGGCCTACTCCGTTTTGAAGGAAGGGATCCCTAAAGAAGCAACTTCAGAGATTTCTACCACTGATACCGAACTTTCGGACAGTGAGAGAGAGTCTGGGGGTAATTCTAACCGAAATAAATCAAGAAATTTCAATAAAAGAGGGAGAGGTAGGGGGAGAGGCAGAGGTACAACCGGTCCAAATAAAACCGGTTTTTTAGACCAGGGTGTGAGCTACCCGTTAAGGAACCGCCCCATCACACGGGAACCATCGGGCCCGAAATAATAAACCTTTCCAGCCATACCCTTACCCATAGCGAAATGGCAATATTATCGAAGGGGCTGTCATTTGTCCCCACCCGCCACTATGATATGTTCACTTGGGTCAAAGACCTCCATCTGTTTATACGAAAGCTCAGGTGGCATAAACATTTTAAGATTGCCGAAAAGAAGAGGTGTCAGACTTTAGGCATACCAACAGAGATTTTGAGGGATGTAGAGCTGCTGCATAGCTTGGCAGATGACGTACACACTTTGCGGGGAGTTGGCCCATTCACCCCTCTACGTAACAAAAGCAATAAAATGCCACCTACTGGTGACGTTTCATGTGTAGACGTCTTTCTACAGCTTGTCAGTGCTGATTTGATGTCCAAAGAGTATCCTCAACAATACAATAATTGTTCATCTGAAGAACATCGTGCTATTAAGTCCCTGAAAGAGGACAAGGATATAGTCATCAAATCATCTGATAAGGGTGGAAATACGGTTATTATGAATCGACCAGATTATTTATCTATGTGTGAGCATATTCTGAAAGACAGTAATAGTTACCAGTTATTGACGTCCAATCCTACGGCATCATATGTAGTTGAACTACGGGAGATTCTCCTGGCTGGGAAAGCGGAGAATCTTATTTCACAAGAGGAGCTGGACTTCATGTTTCCTAGGCACCCCGTTATGGCCACGTTTTACAGTCTCCCCAAGGTCCATAAAGGCCTAAGACCACTCAAGGGGAGACCAATCATCGCCGGTATCGGGAGTATTTGCCAAAATATAGGGATATACGTGGACCAGATCCTCATGCCCTTTGTGACTGCACTCCCCTCATACACCCGCGACACGATGGATCTTCTGAAGCGGGTGGAGGGGATCTATATTGAAGATCATTCCTTACTGATGAGTATAGATGTGGAGGCATTGTATTCCTCCATACCTCATGAGGCGGGCCTTAGGGCCGTTAGTCACTACCTGAGTATGCGAGGACAACAATATTTGGCGCACAATGCTTTTGTTTTGCGGTTACTTCAATTCCTGTTGACGCATAATTTCTTCACCTTCGACGGTCGCGTTTACCACCAGCTCAGGGGCACGGCCATGGGTTGTTCCTGTGCGCCGTCTTATGCCAATCTGCTCCTGGGCTGGTGGGAAGCGACCGTGGTTTTTGGGGAAGGTGAATCGATGACCGGGCCCATCACATTATGGGCCCGGTACATCGATGACATCCTGATTGTCTGGAATGCGGGCACTCTGGATTTCAAAAGGTTTGTGGACTCTCTTAACAATAATAGTATCGGTCTCCGTTTTACCTACGAGATTGGCGAGAGTTCACTGCCTTTTCTAGATGTCCGCATTTCCAAGAACCCTGGTGGTGAGCTCTCCACAACTGTTTTCCGCAAGACCACTGCTACAAACTCTGTCTTACACTGGCAGAGTAGCCACCCTCTGCCACTAAAGAGGGGAATACCTTATGGACAGTATCTGCGTTTACGCAGAAACTGTTCTGAGGAACAAGAATTCCTACGGCAAGCAGCAGACCTCCGGCAAAGATTCAGGGCCAGGGGTTACCCCGATTTGGTTTTGAGAGGAGCCTTCTGGAGGGCAAAGAATACTCCAAGAGAGACACTACTTATCCCTAAAATTAAACAGGAAAGTGACAGGAAGGTGAGATTTATCACAACTTTTGATGGTTCCGCAAAGGAATCAAAAGAGATTCTAAAACGACATTGGCCCATTTTACTCATGGACCCTGATATCCGGGAAGTCCTGCACGAACATCCACAGGTGACCTTTAGGAAGGGACAAAGTCTTAAAGATCTTTTGGTGCATAGCCATCTTGCACCACCAGTGAAGCCAAGTATGTGGCTTGGACGACAGCCTGTGGGTTGTTTTAGATGCAGTGGGTGCGTGGCCTGCAGTAACATAAGCCCAGGAAAAACTTTTTATAGTACAAACCTTAAACGAAACTTTGAGATTAGAAATTTCATCTCTTGCAGAACTGTTGGGGTGATATACAAAATCACTTGTGTTTGCCACATGGAGTACATTGGGAAAACAAAGCGCGAGTTGCGTAGACGCATTGGAGAGCATCTCCTAGATATCGAAAAACACCGCGATACCCCAGTGGCACGACACGTGTGTGAACTACACCAAGGCAATCCCAAGGTCATTAAGGCTATGGGTATAGAGACTGTGAGCCCCCCCAAAAGAGGTGGGGATTGGGATAGGATTCTCCTACAGCGTGAGACAAGGTGGATATTTCTTTTAAAGACTGTCACACCTAACGGTCTCAATGAACAGTTAAATTACAGTTGTTTTTTGTAGACTGACAGCCCTAGAGGATCTATACCACCGCTATCACCACCTCTCTGCAAATAACTCGAACATATAAGTGATCATCCATCTATTCCTGCCAATTGCTGCTATCTTTAAAAACACCTGACACAGATACTTTCTAACACATATGTGTGGTCTGAATACCCATTTGATAAATCAACGGCACCATAATATTGCAACGTTAGGCTATAGATAATTTACTTATATTGACCAAGAGCCCACATGGGATAATATCTTATCTCTTGTGACTATCTTATCTAACTTGTCGTGGTGTGTTCTTTCACTATCCGTCAGCAGTTCTGACCTCATATGGGAAGAATAGCCCCAAATATCAAAAATCAGAGCCGATTGTGGCTTAACATGCTTGGCTGTACCTACACTTGTCCGATTGTAGGTACATCATATGCAGACTACGAAATATCAAGGACCTGAGTCGCCTCTAACTTCTCCTGTTTTTGGTATTTGCTTCCGCGATCTCGCGACATCTGATGCGAGTTCGCGCATGCGCAAAAGTGCGTTTCGCATCAGGCACTTGTTCTGCGCACCAAGCCTCGTTTTCAACTCTGAGTTGTGCGCATGCGCGACGCTTACGTGCGGGCGAGCGCTGCGTCACCTGACGTGTCTCACTGACGTCACCAGCAGCGGGAACTGGGCTATTTAAACCAGGAATGAACGCCAGGTTAGTTGGCGTCCCATATGCAGCTACACATATCGGTTTACTGCATATTCCTAAACCCCTCCATCTATGGGGTTGCCCACAGAGGAGCCGATTATCTTTGTGCACCTACTGACCACTTTTGACTGATTGTGTCATCTCTGGTCATCAGGTCTTTCTCACTTCATCTGTGATTGACCTATCTTCACTATTATATCATCTCTCCTGATGAACTGCCTAATGTCCTGGCAGTGAAACATGCGTGTAGGGACAATGCTCATGCATTAATTAGGGACATATAGTTTATAGAATTAGGGAAAGGTTCCGGACAGGGTCGTCCTTTCAAGGACGAGTGCCCTGTGGTCAGGTTGCTAACACATTTCTAGTTACTAGGGTACTGGCTAGACAGTTATAGGATTTCCTCAGGGACCCTACACACATGTGGTAAACTGTCAGCCCGTTATTATCCCCCTTTTGGTTCATCCGACCATCCATACAGGAAGAACGTCTACTGGATCATCGTGTGTTGAAGCAACTGACAACCAATCCTGGGTACCGGTAGGACACACTGGTTCACCCTTTAAGTGCCGCCGTGCACTTTAAATTTACTTTATCAATATACTGAGATGACCATGGGCCATAGCCATTGAGGGCCCAGCACCGTGTTCATCTCACTATATTTAAATATTTTTTCGCACATTGTATCAAGGATTTTAGAAAAATAGACATTAAATGTTATGTTTTAAGATTATTCCTCCTGAGTGATAATTGTTTTCTGGATAATCAAGAAGGCAGATGCAGCTTGATCTGACCTCCTTAAGTACTTATGAATTTTAAATTAACAAGTGGCTCAAAAACTGGTGTAAGAAGGAGGGGTTTGGGTTCCTGGAGAACTGGGCCGACTTCTCTATCGGCTACAGGCTCTATCGTAGGGACGGGCTGCACCTCAATGGGGAAGGGGCAGCTGTGTTGGGGAAGAAGATGGCTAGAAGGTTGGAGGAGTGTTTAAACTAGGGACTGGGGGGAGGGTAATTATGTTATAGAATGGGAAGATAGTGCAGATAGAGACCGGGGGCAAGGTAGTGAGACTGGGGGAGGAATGGAAGGAGGGACTAGAACAGTTCAGAAGGAAAGGTGTAGAGTAAAAAAGATACATAAACCTCTCAAATGTATGTATACTAATGCCAGAAGCCTGACTAATAAAACTAATGAACTGGAATTAGTGATGTGTGAGGAGGACTATGACATAGTGGGAATAACTGAGACATGGCTGGATGATAGCTATGACTGGGCAGTTAATGTACAGGGTTACAGCCTGTTTAGAAAGGATCGTCAAAACCGGAGAGGGGGAGGGGTCTGCCTTTATGTAAAGTCCTGTCTAAAGCCCACACTCCGTGAAGATATAAGTGAGGGACATGAACATGTGGAGTCACTGTGGGTAGAGATACATGGCGATAAAAACAATAATAAATTACTAATAGGAGTTTACTATAAACCACCTAATATACCAGAGTCCACAGAAAATCTACTACTAAACGAGATAGACGAGGCGGCAAATCATAATGAGGTGGTTATTATGGGGGACTTTAACTACCCAGATATAGACTGGGAAACTGAAACTTGTGTATCTCATAAAGGAAACAGGTTCTTGGCAATAACCAAAGACGATTACCTCTCCCAACTGGTTCAGGACCTGACTAGAGGGATGGCCATACTGGACTTCAAAAAAGCTAAATTTAGCCAACTAAGAGAGGCCATAGGCCTAACTAACTGGGATAAAGTCCTCACAAATAAAAATACAGCCACAAAATGGGATATCTTTAAAAGCATCCTAAAATCTCATTGTGAGAGGTACATACCGTATGGGAATAAAAGGTTAAGGAACAAAAAGAAACCAATGTGGATAAACAGAACTGTAAAGAAAGCAATAAATGACAAAAAGAAAGCATATAAAACACTAAAACAGGAAGGTAGCACGGAAGCATTGAAAAACTATAAGGAAAAAAATAGAACATGTAAAAAACAAATAAAAGCGGCCAAACTAGAGACTGAGAGATTAATTGCCAAAGAGAGTAAAACTAACCCTAAAATGTTCTTCAATTATATAAATGTTAAAAAGTATAAATCTGAAGGTGTCGGCCCGTTAAAGAGTAATGAGGGGGGAGTCGCAGAGAGCAAAGCTGTTAAATATTTTTTTCTCCAATGTATTCACTGAGGAAAATAAACTGTCAGATGACATGCCGAATGTTGAAATAAATTCCCCATTAAAAGTGTCCTGTCTGACCCAGGAAGAAGTACATCAGCGACTTAAAAAGATTAAAATAGACAAATCGCCAGGACCGGATGGCATACACCCTCGTATCCTAAGGGAATTAAGTAATGTCATAGCCAGACCCTTATTTCTGATATTTGCAGATTCTATATTGACAGGGAATGTCCCACAGGATTGGCGCATGGCAAATGTGGTGCCAATATTCAAAAAGGGTCCAAAAACAGAGCCTGGAAACTATAGGCCGGTAAGTTTAACATCTGTTGTGTAAACTGTTTGAAGGTTTTCTGAGAGATGCTATGTTAGAGCATCTTAACGGAAATAAGCAAATAACGCCATATCAGCATGGCTTCGTGAGGGATCGATCATGTCAAACAAATTTAATCAGTTTCTATGAGGAGGTAAGTTCTAGACTTGACAGCGGCGAATCAATGGATGTCGTGTATCTTGACTTCTCCAAAGCATTTGACACTGTACCACATAAAAGGTTAGTATATAAAATGAGAATGCTCGGACTGGGAGAAAACGTCTGTAAGTGGGTAAGTAACTGGCTTAGTGATAGAAAACAGAGGGTGGTTATTAATGGTAAATACTCAGATTGGGTCACTGTCACTAGTGGAGTACCTCAGGGGTCAGTATTGGGCCCTATTCTCTTCAATATATTTATTAATGATCTTGTAGAAGGCTTGCATGGTAAAATATCAATTTTTGCAGATGACACTAAACTGTGTAAAGTAATTAACACTGAAGAGGACAGTATACTACTACAGAGTGATCTGGATAGATTGGAGGCTTGGGCAGATAAGTGGCAGATGAGGTTTAACACTGACAAATGTAAAGTTATGCACATGGGAAGGAATAATGCAAGTCACCCGTACTTATTAAATGGTAAAACACTCGGTAACACTGACATGGAAAAAGATCTAGGAATCTTAATAAACAGCAAACTAAGCTGCAAAAAACAGTGTCAGGCAGCTGCTACCAAGGCAAATAAGATAATGGGTTGCATCAAAAGGGGCATAGATGCCCGTGATGAGAACATAGTCCTACCACTTTACAAATCATTAGCCAGACCACACATGGAGTACTGTGTACAGTTCTGGGCTCCAGTGAACAAAGCAGACATAGCAGAGCTGGAGAGGGTCCAGAGGAGGGCAACTAAAGTAATAACTGGAATGGGGCAACTACAGTACCCTGAAAGATTATCAAAATTTGGGTTATTCACTTTAGAAAAAAGACGACTGAGAGGAGATCTAATTAATATGTATAAATATATCAGGGGTCAGTACAGAGATCTATCCCGTCATCTATTTATTCCCAGGACGGTGACTGTGACGAGGGGACATCCTATGCGTCTGGAGGAAAGAAGGTTTGTACACAAACATAGAAGAGGATTCTTTACGGTAAGAGCAGTGAGACTATGGAACTCTCTGCCTGAGGAGGTGGTGATGGTGAGTACAATAAAGGAATTCAAGAGGGGCCTGGATGTATTTCTGGAGCGTAATAATATTACAGGCTATAGCTACTAGAGAGATATCGTTGATCCAGGGATTTATTCTGATTGCCTGATTGGAGTCGGGAAGGAATTTTTATTCCCCTAAAGTGAGGAAAATTGGCTTCTACCTCACAGGGTTTTTTTTGCCTTCCTCTGGATCAACTTGCAGGATGACAGGTCGAACTGGATGGACAAATGTCTTTTTTCGGCCTTATGTACTATGTTACTATGAAGGCCTGATTCACACAGTCTCCTCTTAACAGTTGTTCTAGAGATGTGTCTAGAACTCTGTGTGGCATTGACCTGGTCTCTAATCTGAGCTGCTGTTAACCTGCGATTTCTGAGGCTGAGAACAGATGGACTCTACATGCCTGGTTCCCACCGTGAAGCATGGAGGAGGAGGTGTGATGGTGTGGGGGTGCTTTGCTGGTGACACTGTTGGGGATTTATTTAAAATTGAAGGCATACTGAACCAGCATGGCTACCACAGCATCTTGCAGCGGCATGCTATTCCATCCGTTTTGCGTTTAGTTGGACCATCATTTATTTTTCAACAGGACAATGACCACAAACACAGCTCCAGGCTGTGTAAGGGCTATTTGACCGTGAAGGAGAGTGATGGGGTGCTGCGCCAGATGACCTGGCCTCCACAGTCACCGGACCTGAACCCAATCGAGATGGTTTGGGGTGAGCTGGACCGCAGAGTGAATGCAAAAGGGCCAACAAGTGCTAAGAACTTCAAGACTGTTGGAAGACCATTTCAGGTGACTACCTCTTGAAGCTCATCAAGAGTGTGCAAATCAGTAATCAAAGCAAAAGGTGGCTACTTTGAAGAACCTAGAATATGACATATTTTCAATTGTTTCACACTTTTTTGTTATGTATATAATTCCACATGTGTTAATTCATAGTTTTGATGCCTTCAGTGTGAATCTACCATTTTCATAGTCATGAAAATAAAGAAAACTCTTTGAATGAGAAGGTGTGTCCAAACTTTTGGTCTGTACTGTAGGTACTGCCCCACTTTCCCAGCACGTCTCTTCAAGATGGAATACATTTTGAGAGTTCTGGGAGCAATAACCAATTTCCTCACCTTGCCAATCAGAGTTCCAGCAAGTCCCTCTTGCAGACTGTCTCTCATTGCCAGCTGCAGCATGTGCACAGCGCATTTGATGAATATGAGAGGTTTTTGAAGCAGCTTCTAATTCTAAAGTATCTTTTTGCTGTTCTTCTGTAGTAATATCTGTTTGTTCCTCAGTTAAAGGAACAGGACTGTGGCCTTCCATCTCACACATACTGAATCTGAAGTTTTCTTCTAGCTGTTGTTCACCTTCATTATTCTCATTCATCGGTTTAATTGTACTTCTCATTGTCACTGCCTGCCCTGTCACTTGCAGCACATGAGTTCATCTGACAGGTCTTTCTGTGTTTCCTTTCTGTTTGTTGTTGTGGACAGGATCCCACCTCTCCACAGGTTCTGCTTGTTAGCTGTTTAAGAGGCTCTATTTAAGTCCGCCTCTTACTGCTGACTTTGCGGTTGATATTTTCCTTCTGGAGTTCTATATTGGTAGTATGTGGATCCTCTAGTTCCCGCTCATCTCAAGCTAAGTCCTCCTGTGTTCTCCTTTGTGCGTGTGTTGCTACTAGGTCTCAGGGAGACGCTGGTCCCTTCACGGTGGAAGGTACTGGCCGTCTCATTCCCACCTCCCTAAGTTAGTGTTTGCTACAGAGTCAGCAGGGCATAGGTTCCAGCGTATGAGTTCGTTCACCATCAGGACTTGCTCATACTGTCAGCAGTCAGCGAGAGGCTCAGGGATTGTTAGGAGGTTACCATTCCCTCCTCCCTAGCTTTGGGGCCTAGTCTGTTTACCTTTTGCTGTTTGTTTACTTGGTGGTCCTCCTATCCCCACTTGCCGTGACAATCATGTTTGAAGCATTGTCAGTTACAATAGCGAGAACCTGTACTTTTTTAGTTCATAATCTTGCAGAACATTTTCCACTAAGGCCTGGAGAAACTGGTGTGATGAGCTTTAGTATCCTTTACTGCCAGTGTCTTGGTAACAGTTTTTTTGTTGTCAAAAACAAATTGAACAATAATAGCAAAATAGTTCACTGTGTGACGTGTGGCAGGCATCCATGTTAAGAAATCTAAGCCATCTCTTGAGAGTCCTTTTAAGATCTTACTTTTGGTTAAGGGCTTCTTCAATTACAAATTTTCCAATACTTTCTCTTTTCAGAGAAACACCAAGTTTGCAGGCCATTTCTCTATTAAGAGCTGTAAAAGCTGGTTGTGAAAATAATGATAATGGTACACCGTCCTTCACAACAAGTTCTACGAGCTGTGTTTTAAACACATCTGCTGTCATTGTTATAGTAACTTATCTTACTTATATCTTGTAACTGATGTTTGAGACAATCTTTCCTCCTCCTTTGCCTGGCTGGAAATGCTGGGCACTGGTTTCTTGGCGTCACTCTGATCCTTCTCAGTCACAGCCTTGAAAACTTCTGGGCGGAAGAGTTTTAAATTACTTTTTAGATTGGAAGCTCTCGTAGGAGCATTTTTATCGCTTCCCGAGGATGGACTGATTTTGACATCACAGCATTTGTTTTCATCTGGCACTTGTCTTAGGCTACTTTCACACTTGCGTTCGGGGCTCCGCTTGTGAGTTCCGTTTGAAGGCTCTCACAAGCGGCCCCGAACGGATCTGTCCAGCCCTAATGCATTCTGAGTGGATGCGGATCCGCTCAGAATGCATCAGTCTGGCACAGTTTGTCCTCCGCTCCGCTCAGCAGGCGGACACCTGAACGCAGCGTTCGGGTGTCCGCCTGGCCGTGCGAAGGCAAACGGATCCGTCCAGACTTACAATGTAAGTCAATGGGGACGGATCCGTTTGAAGTTGACACAATATGGCTTAATTTTCAAACGGATCCGTCCCCCATTGACTTTCAATGTAAAGTCAAAACGGATCCGTTCTGAACGGATCTAAGCGTTTGCATTATAGGTGCGTATCCGTCTGTGCAGATACCAGACGGATCCGCCCCGAACGCAAGTGTGAAAGTAGCCTTACACTGACACACAAAATATTTTTTATCTTCAGTTACTGTGAAATGCTCAAATACAGCTGACTTCATAGAAATAATTTTGTCCTATAAAAAAAGGTATTTTGTAATTTCTGAAAGAATGGTAAATATAACTTTGGATAGAAATAAAACAAACTTTGCATAAATCAATAGTACAGATATGTCATGACAAAAAACGTTTGTAATATATGTTTTACTAGATATCTTTACTCTGAACTTTCATTATCAGGCTTTTCTCTGGGTACAGCTCACTAAGGGCCTGGTGTATGAAAACTGTCTAGGTCTAAGACTTTCTTTGTTACCCTTAGCAACAAATCAGAGCTCTCCTTTCATTTCTCCAGAGCACTATATGAAATGAAAGGGGAGCTCTGATTGATTTCTATGGGCAACAAAGAAACTTCTACACCTAGACAGTTTTCATACATAAGGCCCTAGGTGTTTTACATCATATTTTTTTTTTTACATCATACTGCTTCACAGTCTAGAAAGTGAAACTGCTAGCAATGCTAGATAACAAAGGCTTGGCAATGGCTTCTATACCTATAGTACTTTTTCACATGTGTATTTCTGTATTTGAGATGTTTTCCCCCTTATATTCTATGTATAGTATATATAAGCCATCACAGCAGCTAACCTCTCCAAACATGAGCTCAGAGGAAAAGCAAACTAAAACATAAAGCATACAGAGAGAACATACAATGGACAATTGATGTATTAATAGTTTATTGAAAGTTTAGATATACTAAGAAGTACTTGCCTTAAAGGACTTTTCTCAGCACGTTGATGCACTGGCTGACAGGCAGTTTCCACTCACTCTGTCTCCTCAGGCTGTGGGTGGGTCTCCAGCAGTTATTAGCATATATTAACTCTGACAGAGCAGGAGATTGGGATCTCTAACACAATTACAGGTAAAGCCATGCTTCTCAGACCTCACAACACGTGTACCTTTTGCTTACTGCAGGTAAAATCTTGTTAAACCTTATAAATTCACTCAGAGCTCAGTCCCATCATTCCGTGGGGGTGATGTCACTTCTGCTCTCAGCTAATCAGGTATGCAGGTTACCATAGAAAACTATACTGTGTTCCTGGTGAGGTCCCTTTCATGCTTCCCTCCTATTTATTCAGTTAATTTCTTCCTGGGGTCAGTATTCTGATTGAGAATAATATAACAATTACAATTGTTATTTTAGACCTGGGATACTCCCTGCAAAATCTTCTACTAGTGAGACCACCAGAAAGAAATGCGCGGTGTGTAGGAAGACCCTAAATCCTTCATACAAAAAGCCTCTGTTTCCATTTTACAGAAAAGGTTTCTAATGGAAGAGTCTCTCTTTTGGATAGTATCCATTCCTTAGTTGGAGATGCTCCAGTAGCCAGTATCTTCAAACAGCCATCTCTGCCCTTTGAGGATGTGGGCCTGCTGAAAGATCCCATGGACAAAAGGTGTGAGGGGTTGTTAAAAAGGATCTGGGAGACAAGTACTGCTATGTTATGACCAAGCATAGCCGCTACTTGTACTGCAAGATCTCTCAGTATGATAAGATCAGCTTGACAATCATCTTAAAGCAGGCATCCCTAGGGAGGAGATAATTTCTCTCTGCTTTAAAGCAGGCCTTAAACTTTAGGGTGGATGCTGCTGCGAACCTGGTAAGATTATAATCTAGGATGGCAGCACTATCAAACTCTACTGTTTGGCTTAGGTTCTGGTCAGGGAACACAGGGTCCAAAAGTAAACTTTGTTCCATCCCATGTGAGGGGGATAGGTTATTCGGTTCAGCCTTAGACGACATCTTAGAGAAGGTTTCTGACTAAACAAAGGGGTTTCCATCTGAATCATGGATTCTTTTAACAAAGGCGTTCCTTTCGTGCCCAAGGTAGGGGCAGATAGGATCAAAAGAGAAAGGATTCAAGCAATAGATGGCAGTCCTCCAGGGTCAGAAGGAAAGGATTTTTGTTTAATCCGGACAACTCTGCCAAAAAATCTCAATGACGCCAATCTTCCTGTAAGGGGGACAGACTGATTACCTTCCACTGGGAAATGTCACCTCATCTCCATGGTTTCTTCAGTTCTTCAAGCATACAAAATAGAATTTATCAGCCGGCCCCCAGACAGGTTTTTAATAAATCATCCCCTTTCCAATATACAAAAGCAACTGACAATGGAGAAGGAGGTGACTTCAATCACGTCTTACTGGTGACTTCATCGGAAAGTATTCTGCAGGATCATCTTCAGATTGTGGAATTGAAATTCCCATCCCTGGGCTGGCTGATATAATAAATCTAGAAAAACCTAACACAAGTCAGCAAAAAAGTTTTGGGGGAAGTCCTTCTGAATTCCAGTAAACTTTACTCTTTTCTTCCCCAGGAAAAAACTGAATCATTGATCAGGAAGATTCCAATGTTTTTTTTTTAAAATGAAATCATTTTTTATTAACGAGATTTTCAAAGCTGTGTACAATAAGCATATTCTAATATCCTAATACAGAAAAATAAATCTATTTGATGTACTCTTTTGCGTATTGTCATTTTTGTATTAAATATATTATATAACCTACATGAATAAACCCCTATACCAAATTCCTACCCCCTTAAGTCACCCCACACCCAAAATCTGTACTCACTCCGACATTTGTGCTTCTCCCTCTATCTCTTTAGACTCTAATATGACTATTAGACAACCATTTGCTCCATAGTTTATCAAACTTTTGTGGACACCCTCTTTTCAGGAATATAGCTTTTTCACAGATCAACATATTATTGACTTTAACCATAAATTCTTCCAGCGTCGGAGGACTTGTCAGTATCCAATGCAACGCAATCAGTTTTCTGGCTATATGCAACAAGCTGCCCACCTCTATATTACTATACTCATCTGTCCCTATTTCAGAGACATATACCAGAATACATGTTTTGGTGTATGGTCTCTATTATACCTAACCAGAACCTATCTAGACATTGACACTTCCATATCATGTGGATCAAATCCGCTGGAACATCTCGGAGAGCATGCGTCTGTTCTGACCCCAATGTATTATAGAAATATTGGCGCTTTATATACTTTTTGAATGATGAAAAGTTGGGACACCTTTCCATGTTCACTCAGTGAAGTAAACAGAATCACCTCTAAAATATCCTCCCATTGCCCCTGCGACATCTTCCCCATATCTCCCTCCCACTTTTTCATTTGAGTCAATGGATGAGAAATTAAGAACTTATCTAGTAACAGTGAATACCTCTCTTTTCTCTTCCTGTAAAGATACATTTTTGGCCCGTATCTAGTTTAGCAATGATAATGGTGAAAATGTACCCACCTGAAATGTTAGTTTACTGTAATCCTTAGGCAGCACACATAGGTATGGGTTTTATTCCCCTAGGTATAACCAGAAGAGACAGGTTAATAAGCTTAATAAGAAACTAAATTAAACAACCAATCACACACCTGGACCATCCATAAAACCCTGACACCAATGAAGACTCTTTGTATTATAATGCAGCAAAAATATTTTTTTTAAGGCAGGGAAAGTTGTGCTGCCTAAGGACTATAGGAAATGAAAATTTCAGGTGCGTAAATTTTCACTTTCCTGGACGTCCTACGGCAGCACAAATACATATAGGATTAAAAAGCAAAAATTTATGGGGGGTATAGAAGATGCAAATTCCAACACTCTTTTGCCAAAAGTAGAGCCCTCTGCCTGCATAAGATCAAGTTGATAATGTTTCATGAAGGTGGAATTCGAGGACCAGGTTGCCGCTGAGAAGATCTGGTGAAGAGATACCTGCGCTAACTCCGCCCACTAAATTGCAGTTGATCTGGTTGAGTGTGGCTTGATGTTAAGGGGACACTGAACTTCTTTCAATAAATAGCATTTTTCTACTGTACTGCGTATCCATCTGGCAAGAGTGGCCTTGCTCGCTTTGTTGCCCTTATTTGGACCATGATGCTGTACCCCCTTATTTGTTTATATAAAAGACAGTCGTAAGACTGTCTGATTGAATTTGAACATGAGTTCCCTGCAACAGTTGCTAAAAATGCTCTGTAGCTAGAGTTACTGCTCCTAACTTCTTCATATTTGAGGATAAGGGCTTTTCTACGAAGCTCCACTTCTTCTTTACCCAATGATTGCCAACATGGGCACCCAAACCACATGATGAGGCATCCGTGGTGAGGAGAGTCCAGGACTGAGGAATCAGACAATGACCTCTCTGGAGATGAGACGGGATCGTCCACCACTGAAGATCTTGACAAGTTGAGGGGTGAATGGACATTATCTTGTCCAGGTCTTTGCGATCACCATTCCATGATGCCAAGATATTGTTCTGGAGCTTCCTCATGTGGGCTTTGGCCCATGGGACTGCATTGATTAATGATGTAAGGAGCCCTAGTACTCTCATCGCATTTATGATGGTGATCGAGTGGCATGTGGTGAGGTGAGAAATTTTTCGTACAAACATCTGCATCCTCTCTACTGAAAGCTTCACAGTCATACTGTGAGAGTTCAGCATGAATCCCCAAAACTTGATGTTCTGTGTTGGGATCAGATGCGATTTTTTTAAATTTATCAAGAAACAGTGTTCTTTTAAAACTTGTATAGTTGTCTGCAGATCCTTCAATAGTAGAGCTGCAGAAGATGCTCTCAGGAGCCAATTGTCTAGGCAAGGCACCACAGTAACACTTTTCAATCTCAGGAATGCTAATAGAGCCACCACTATCTTGGTAAATACTCTCGGAGGCTACCACAATCGAAAGGCAGACATGTAAATTGGAGATGTTGCAGACCTGTGCTTGAGTGTAGAGCTACTCAAAGATACTTGCGATGCTGGGGAAGGATTTGTATATGCAGATACGCATCCGTCAGGTCTATTGTCGCAAGATATATCTCCATTCTGTAATAGAGGCATCACCGATCGGATTGTCTCCATCTTGAACTTTCTTTTGAGTAGAAATATGTTCAGAAAGGTCAGATCTATGAGTCTCAATTTGTCTCCTGGTTTGGGCACTGGGAACACTTTGGAGTATATACCTTTTCCTCTTTCTGACAGAAGAACTCTCTCTAAGGCTGCCTTTAGAATGAATTGTGAGATTAGTCTGGGCACCACTGTTTACTTTACCTCTGGTTATTGTGAATCTGTCCGGAGGAGGAGAGATGAAATCTAGTGTATAGCCCCTTTGAAGTGTAGAAACCACCCAGGTGTCTGAGGACGTGGCTGCCCATTGGCGCCAGAATTTTTGTAGTCTGGCACCTCTAGGAGGCCCTGGAGGATTGGCGCCATAAACCAGATTTTTGATTGTTCATTCAGAACTTCCAATATCTTATCCCGCTGTGGCCCAAACATGTGTCCTGGCTGAAAGGGCAGATTACAGAAATGATTCTTTGATAAAAATGTCCCTAGGCCATTGTTTAATCCATAAAGAACTCCTGGCAGAGTTGGACAGGGCCATAGACCTGGAGGAGAACTTTGCACAATCTATAGGGGCATAAAAGAGGAATTCCGAAGCTGACTTTAGTAGAGGCAAATTTTTTAGAAGATCTTCTCTGGGAAATCCATCTTTAATGTCTTGGCCTAGTTGACTGAGCCAAACACGAAGAGATCTAGCCACAGAGACCGAGGAAAGAGTGATTTTAGTAGTGGCAGCAGATAACATACAGTTGCAAGAAAAAGTATGTGAACCTTTGGAATGATATGGATTTCTGCACAAATTGGTCATAAAATGTGATCTGATCTTCATCTAAGTCACAACAATAGACAACACACAAAGAATTAAATGTTGCCATGTTTTTATTGAACACACCATGTAAACATTCACAGTGCAGGTGGTAAAGGTATATGAACCCTTGGATTTAATAACTGGTTGAACCTCCTTTGACAGCAATAACTTCAACCAAACGCTTCCTCTAGTTGCAGATCAGATGTGCACAACGGTCAGAAGTAATTCTTGTCCATTCCTCTTTACAGAATTGTCTCAGTTCAGCAATATTCTTGGGATGTCTGGTGTGAATCGCTTTCTTAAGGTCATGCCACAGCATCTCAAATCGGTTTGAGGTCAGGACTAGGCCACTCCAGAAAGCGTATTTTCTTCTGTTTAAGCCATTCTGTTGATTTACTTCTATGCTTTGGGTCGTTTTCCTGTTGCAACACCCATCTTCTGTTGAGCTTCAGCTGGTGAACAGATGGCCTTAACTTCTCCTGCAAAATATCTTGATAAACTTGGGAATTCATTTTTCCTTCGATGATAGCAATCCATGCAGGCTCTGATGCAGCAAAGCAGCCCCAAACCATGATGCCCTCACCACCATATTTCACAGTTGGGATGAGGTTTTGATGTTGGTGTGCTGTGCCTCTTTTTCTCCACACATAGTGTTGTGTGTTTCTTCCAAACAACTCAACTTTGGTTTTATCTGTCCACAGAATATTTTGCCAGTACTGCTGTGGAACATCCAGGTGCTCTTGTGCAAACTGTAAACGTGCAACAATGTTTTTTATTGGACAGCAGTGGCTTCCTCTGTGGTATCCTCCCATGAAATCCATTCTTGTTTAATGTTTTACTTATTGTATATTTGCTAACAGGGATTTTAGCATATGCCAAAGACTTTTGAAAGTCTTTAGCTGACACTCTAGGATTCTTCTTCACCTCATTGAGCAGTCTGCGGTGTGCTCTTGCAGTCATCTTTACAGGACGGCCACACCTAGGGAGAGTAGCAGTAGTGCTGAACTTTCTCCATTTATAGACAATCTGTCTTACCGTGGACTGATGAACAGCAAGGCTTTTGGAGATACTTTTATAACCCTTTCCAGCTTTATGCAAGTTAACAATTCTTAATTGTAGGTGTTCTGAGAGCTCTTTTGTGCGAGGCATTATTCACATCAGGTGAAAAGCAAACCCAGAACTGGTGTGTGTTTTTTTTATAGGGCAGGGCAGCTGTAACCAACACCTCCAATCTCATATCATTGATTGGACTCCAGTTGGCTGACACCTCACTCCAATTAGCTCTTGGAGATGTCATTAGTCTAGGGGTTCACATACTTTTTCCACCTGCACTGTGAATGTTTACATGGTGTGTTCAATAAAAACATGGTAACATTTAATTGTTTGTGTGTTATTAGTTGTGATTGTCTATTGTTGTGACTTAGATGAAGATCAGAACACATTTTATGACCAATTTGTGCAGAAATCCATATCATCCAAAGGGTTCACATAATTTTTCTGTCTTTCCATCCTCCGATGGAAAGACAGATATTTTGGACAATCTAGCCATTGCCAAGTCAACTTTAGGACATGAATCCCACTCCTCAGAGAACTTTTCTTGCAGATTGTATGTAGACTTAAATCTAGCGCCAAGATCTGTTCTTTTCTCTTGCTTATACCAGTCTACTCATCCATTTATCAAGGACTGGGTGACCAGGCAGCGACCTATCCTTCGTAGGAGGAAAATAAAATAATTTATCTCTCTCGGATTTATACGCCTACATCTTTTTCAGACTCTATGGTTTCTTTGACAGCTCTAAAAAGCTCACATAATTTATCTTTATGAAGGAGAAACAACTCGTCTGGGTCATCCGAGTCAGAGTCTTCTTAGGATAAGTGGAGGTCTCTTAGAATAATAGCTGTGGTGTTGGATCACATGACTCTTTCCTCGGTCTCTTAGATTTATGTGTAGCTTGAATTTCCACAAACACAGAGTTTAGTTTATCTTTAAAGGATAACTGTCATATATATTTTTTTGCTGCTGGTAATAAATACACTCTACGAGCTCCAGCACTTTCTGTCACATGACCGCTGGGCTTCCATGCAAGCTGCATTAGTCCTCACTCTCCACTACCAAACAGCGCATGCACCAGCGTCTCTGCCCTTGCCGGATAATGCCCGCTCTCAGTCTGGCATGTGTGTACAAACTATGGCGCCTCATACACCGAAGTGGAGGTTAGAGACAGCGTAGTGCGGCAAGGGACATGCCCTGTGTAAAAGATGTGCGGTGGATTACCACCCAGTGGAAAGGCGCCATCTTAGTACACCTTCAAGCTGAGGCACAGAGAATGCTCCCTGTATACAGCTTGGAAAGTTCTATATCCTCCCAGGACATGACATCTCTCTCTTCTGAACCTAAGAGAAAGAAAAAATACAAGGAGTCTTCATTGGTGTCAGGGTTTTATGGATGGTCCTGGCATGTGATTGGTTGTTTAATTTAGTTTCTTATTAAGCTTGTTAACCTATCTCTTCTGGTTGTACCTAGGGGAATAAAATCCATATGTATTTGTGCTGCCATAGAACGTCCAGGAAACCTTTTTCCTCATGGTGTCATACGCATGGCGTAGCTGTAAATATTGGTAAAAACTCGTTCAAGGAATTTGGAATTTCTCCTGTATATCCGTAAATGATTTAAATACCCCTCCTTCTACTAAATCGCCTATCCTATGGATCCCTTTATTTTCCAAACCCTGAAGGCCTGACCATGAAAGGAATTCTGGAAGATGAGTTATTCCAAATCAGGGCTAACTCGCTAACGCTGTCACACCTCTCAGCGACTTGACCTTCTTCCATACTCTTCTTATAAGGCCTATGAGAGGGAAATTATCATCCAGCATATGCTTTCCCTCTCCTTCCAGTAACCACATTAAATCTTTCCTCCCCATTTTTTGCTGTAGAATCTGACTAGTCATATCTGCCAGTGAATAGACTTTTCATCCCCCAAGCTGCTGCTAGGTAATAGATCCAAGGATTTGGTACCGCCAGCCCCCCGTCATTTAAGGGTACTTTCACACTAGCGTTATTCTCTTCCGGTAGGGGCTCAATACCGGAAAAAACGCTTCAGTTTTATCCTAATGCATTCTGAATGGAAACCATTCCTTTCAGTATGCATCAGGATGTCTTCAGTTCAGTCCCTTTTACGGCATTTGGCCGGAGAAAATACCGCAGCATGCGGCCAAAATTCCGGAACACTTGCGGCATTAAAATGTATTAATGACAGATCCAGTACCCATTGTTCCAGACAACCAAATCCGGATTCCCGGTCCGTTTTTTCCAGATGACACCGGAGACAGGTCTGGAATTTCAATGCATTTGTCAGACGGATCCGCCACCGGATCAGTCTACAAATGATAACCGTTTGCATACAGATTTCCGGATCCGGCAGGCAGTTCTGGCGACGGAACTGCCTGCCGGTCCCTCACAGCACAAGTGTGAAAGTACCCTTAGAGTATTGTAATGTTTTCAGTTTGATTCTTGGCCGACCTCCTCTCCTAATAAGTTCTCTAAATATAGAGTTAATTTTCTGAAATCTGTCCAAAGGTAACCAGATCGGGACGTTGTGGAGCACATATGAAAGTTGTGGCATTATCACCATCTTAAGTACATTTACCCTGTCCACTATGTAGAGAAATAGCTTACTACATTCTTTCTAAACCTCGCAAGAAAGTCTTTAATCCTGGGTGAAATCTGGATTCCTAGATACTTAACATTATTAACACAGGGGATATTATGAGCAATGGCCACCTCAGATATCTCCTGACCATCAATGGGCAACACGGACATACCCTTATTTTCACCCAGGCAGCCCCCCTGAGGCTAGCATCGGAACATCTCATGCTCCAATGCGCTTCCTTGCCCTGCGCTAAATCGTGCAGGGCAAGGGTTCTTTTGTTTTCAATAACACACTGCCGGGTGGAAACTTCTGCCCGGCAGCGTGTTCGGTGACATCACCGGCTCTGATGGGCGGGCTTTAGCTCGCCCATTAGTGCCGATGACATCACCAGGCTTCCTGGCAGCCCCATGGAGAGCCCCGGTACGGTACTGTACTGGAACTCCAAAAAATGCTTTTGCCCAGCGCGATTTAGCGCAGGGCAAAGGAGAGCATCGGGGCATGAACTGCTCCAATGCGCCTGTCAGGTGGGCTGCCAGGGTGAAAATGGAGGTATGTCCGGGTTTATCTCTGAACCCAGACAACCCCTGTAACTAATATTTAATTGTATAACCACTGTTTTTGAGAACTGCTGTACATCTGTGTTGCATGGAGTCAACCAATTTCTGGCACCTGTGAACAGGTATTCCAGCCCAGGATGATTGGACTACGTTCCACAGTTCTTCTCTATTTCTTGGTTTTGCCTCAAACTGCATTTTTGATGTCACCCCACAAGTTTTCTATTGGATTAAGATCCGGGGATTGGGCTGACTACTCCATAATGTCAATCTTGTTGGTCTAGAACCAAGATGTTGCACGTTTACGGATGTGTTTGGGGTCGTTTTCTTGTTGGAACACCCATTTCAAGGGCATTTCCTCTTCAGCATAAGGCAGCATGACCGCTTCAAGTATTCTGATGTATTCAAACTGATCCATGATCCCTGATAAATAGGCCCAACACCGTAGTATGAGAAACATCCCCATATTATGACGCTTGTGCCACCATGCTTCACTGTCTTCACAGTGTACTGTGGCTTGAATTCAGTGTTTGGGGGTCGTCTGAGAAACTGTTTCTGGCCACTAGACCCAAAAAGAACAATCTTACTTTCATCAGTCCACAAAATGTCTCTTTAGGGCAGTCAATGTGCTCTTTGGCAAATTGTAACCTCTTCAGCATGTCTTTTTTTTCAACAGCGGGACTTTGCGGGGGATTCTTGCAGATAGCTAGGCTTCACATAGGAATCTTCTAATTGTAACAGTACTCACAGGTAACTTTAGACCTTCTTTGATCTTCCTGGAGTTGATTGTTGGCCGAGTCCTTGCCCTTTTGTCTATTCTTCTATCTGAATGATAGCTTTCTTCCACGTCTTTCAGGTTTTGGTTGCCATTTTAAAGCATTTGCGATTATTTTAGCTGAGCAGCCTATAATTTTCTGCAAACTCTGTAACTCTTCCAATGAACGAGGTATTGAAGGGAACCCCGAAGGACACGACAGTCAACAACTTTGGAAATGTGAAACGCCAGATTCCCTTCAACCATAACAGGTGGAGGTGGCAAGGAAGATGGTATAGCAGGTTCCACATAGCTCTTTAACAAAGATTTATGGAAGACATTATGGATCTTCCAAACCTGCGGAAGTTCAAGGCGAAAATAAACCAGATTAATAATGGCAGAGATCTTGTATGGACCAATAAATCTTGGACCTAACTTCCAGGATGGCACCTTCAACTTAATGTTCTTAGTGGACAACTACACCAAATCACCCACATTCAGGTCCGGACCAGACACACGTTTCTTGTCAGCCATACGTTTATACCTATCGACCATAGAATTTTCTGCCAGAAAGATGACAAGGAAGAAGCAAATCTCTCCTCATCAGGAATACCAGAGGAATTATTCAGAGAGAATGTACCAAACTGAGAGTGAAACCCATATGCACCTAAAAATGGTGACTTATCAGTGGACTCCTGACGACTGTTAATCAAAGCAAATTCAGCCAACTACGTCTCCAGATTTTGGTTATTGCGTTCAGTTTGTCCGTTCAACTGAGGGTGAAAAGCCGTAGAGAAGGACAAACAAATCCCCAGGCGAGTACAGAAAGCCTTCCAGAATCTGGAAACAAATCGAGTCCCTCTATCAGACACCACATCAGAGGGAATGCCGTGTAATTTCACAATGTTATCAAAAAGTGTAAACTGTCACTTTTTTTCCCACTGGTATTGACTGTTAGGTTTTAGGATAGTTTAGGCCCCTTGGTTAGGCAGTTAGCGTCGGTTAGCGCCCAGCCCACCGCAACGCAGTCACTGATTCGCTAATCAGAATTTGTACTTTTATAGTATCTGTAAGTGATCAGAACTATCTATAATAGTATTAGTGTCACCTTAGTTCGCCCTCCACCCAAAACGCAGTGTTTGCCCGATCAGGCTTGATCGGTCGCCCACACGTGCGTTCACCCATGCCCGCCCCGCCGCAGTGACAAAAAAAATAATGTTTTTTATCACTACACATCCACCAGTGTAGTGAGCCGTCTACACAAGCGACATTTCCCCAGTGTCGTTGCTGGTACCTCAAACCGACCGGCACCCCGAAAAAAATGTTGTGTCTGTAGCAGGAGTGGAATAAGGCATGACACCCGCTATTTCTGTCCTGACTGCCCTGACCACCCTGCCCTATGCTTAGGGGAGTGTTTCCGGAAGTATCACACACAGGGCTATTAGGGCCCTTTCACTCACAGCTGCTGCAAACCTCTCCTTTCACCTGGGACAAAGTGCATAATATACTTCGCCACATCTTTGGGCGATTTGCGCTTTGCACATTGTCCCATGGGGAAGGAGAGGTTTGTCCTATAAAGGTAAAAAAAAAAAAAAATCACCGGTAAGCAAAAAAGTTAATGTTCTGTTCAAAAAGTTAAATAAAGTTTATATGTTCTGTTCAAATGTTATAAAGTTAATACATTTATTGCGTTGCGGCCTGGTTTTTTCTTTTTTTACCTTCTAGGTGGACCAACCGATCAACCAGCTGTAGCACTGATGTGCATTCTGACAGAAGCATTGCGCTGCTGACAGATTACACAAAAGTCGGTGTATGCGGCGCTGCAAGACGAGATTTCTCCTCTGCAGTAAAAGATACGTTTGCCGAGGCTTATGAGCTGAGGGGGCGGTGGTGTTCATATGCTTTGGCAAACACTTTGTATATAAACAAAATAAAAATAAATCACGGCAATGATTTTTTCATCCACATTGATCAAGGCGAATGAAGAAATCTGCCGTTCATTTTAATTTTCAGCCAGAGGCTGAACGGAAAAAAATAATCTCATTACCCGTATGCTCAATATAAGGAGAATAGCAGAAACTCCTAATGCTGGCCATACATGTAATGATTGTGGAGACCAGGGGCGTAGCTAGAAATGACTGGGCCCCATAGCAAAAAAAATGTATGGGCCCCCTTCCCGGATCTCTCACCCCCACATACCTCTCAGACCTCCCACCCCTTCCAGAGCTCCCACCCAAACACCCCTCCAGTACCTCCCACCCCAACATCCCCACACCCCTCCAAGACCTCCCACCCCCACACCCATCCTAAATCTCCCACCGCAAGTCCCCAGATAAAATGGTCCAGACATCAAGTGTCCTGCTCCCCCCTCAATTTAATGGTTTAGACCTTGGAGACCCTGTGGCTCCCCCCTCAATAAATTGGTCCAGACCTCCAGGGTCCTGCTCCCCCTAAATATAATGGTCCAGACCTCCAGGGTCCTGCTCCCCCTCCTCCCCAGATATAATGGTCCAGTGTCCTGTTCCCCCCTATGTAATGGTCCAGACCATACCTCCAGGTCCTGCCCCCCCTTTCTCCTTAAATGTACTGGTCCAGACCACCAGGGTCCTGCTCCCCCCTTCTCCTTAAATGTACTGGTCCATACCTCCAGGGTCCTGCTCCCCCCTCCTCCCTAGATATAATGGTCCAGGACTCCAGAGTAAATTTTACCAGTCCCAGAGTCAGCCAGCCCTCACCTCACAGCCACTTGAACGTCTGCGCGCCCACACTCCAGCAGCGCTGCCAGGCCCAGCAGCACACAGCTTTGCTGTATGCTCTGCCTCTTCCACTTCCGGCCAGTAGGACTGCCGCACAGACTGGGAGCGGGAACACTCCCTCTCCTCACTGCAGGTACGCCTCTCTGCCTCCGGCCGCCCCCTATCGCACCGCCCACAGCCTACAGGCCCTGCAAATAGCGCTTTCTCTGTTTGTCCTGGAGGGGCCTGCGACCCCTGTAGCTATACCACATGAATTAAAAAAATAATAATAATCTTCAGCAGGCAGCCCGGGCCCCCAGTGGCGTAGGGCCCCATAGCCATTGCTATGGCTGCTATGGTGATCCCTACGCCCATGGTGGAGACCCTCAAATGCCAGGGCAGTACAAACACCCCACAAATGACCCCATTTTGGAAAGAAGACACCCCAAGGTATTCGCTAAGGGGCATATTGAGCCCATGAAAGACTGAAATGTTTGTCCCAAGTTAGCGCAAAGGGAGACTTTGTGAAAGAAAAAAAAAACAAAAAAAAAAAACTATTTCCGCAAACTTGTGCAAAAAAAATTAAATCTTCTATGAACTCGCCATGCCCCTCATGGAATACCTTGGGGTGTCTTCTTTCCAAAATGGGGTCACATGTGGTGTATATATACTACCTTGGCATTTTAGGGGCCCTAAAGCATGAGAAGAAGTCTAGGATCCAAATGTCTAAAAATGCCCTCCTAAAAGGAATTTGGGCCCCTTTGCGCATCTAGGCTGCAAAAAAGTGTTACACATGTGGTATCGCCGTACTCAGGAGAAGTTGGGCAATGTGTTTTGGGGTGTCATTTTACATATACCCATGCTGGGTGAGATAAATATCTCGGTCAAATGCAAACTTTTTATTAATAAAATGGGAAAAGTTGTCCAAAAGAGCACCTCACGCATTAGGGCCCCTAAAATGCCAGGGCAGTATAACTACCCCACAAGTGACCCCATTTTGGAAAGAAGACACCCCAAGGTATTCCGTGAGGGGCATGGCGAGTTCCTAGAATATTTTTTTTTTGTCACAAGTTAGCGGAAAATGATGATTTTTTTTTCTTACAAAGTCTCATATTCCACTAACTTGTGACAAAAAATAAAAACTTCCATGAACTCACTATGCCCATCATGAAACACCTTGGGGTATCTTCTTTCCAAAATGGGGTCACTTGTGGGGTAGTTATACTGCCCTGGCATTTTAAGGGCCCTAATGCGTGAGGTGCTCTTTGGAATGTGGGCCCCTTTGCCCACCTAGGCTGCAAAAAAGTGTCACACATGTGGTATTGCCGTACTCAGGAGAAGTTGGGCAATGTGTTTTGGTGTATCATTTCACATATACCCATGCTGAGTGAGATAAATATCTCGGTCAAATGCCAACTTTGTATAAAAAATTGGGAAAAGTTGTCTTTTGCCGAGATATTTCTCTCTTCTGGCACCTGTGAAGAGGTATTCCAGCCCAGGATGATTGGACTACATTCCACAGTTCTTCTCTATTTCTTGGTTTTGCCTCAGAAACTGAATTTTTTATGTCACCCACAAGTTTTCTATTGGATTAAGATCCGGGGATTGGGCTTGTTACTCCATAACGTCAATCTTGTTGCAAGATGTTGCACGTTTACTGGTGTTTTTTGGGTCGTTGTCTTGTTGGAACACCCATATCAAGGGCATTTCCTCTTCAGCATAAGGCCATGGTGTGTTTTGTGTTCCGCAAATCGTTGATCCACAAAACACAGATGGCGTCTGGTCGTGTTCCGCAATTTGCAGAACGGCACGGACAGCCTTTAATATAAATGGGGCCACGTAACGGAGCAACGGATGCGGACAGCACACAAAGTGCTGTCCGCATCTTTTGCGGCCCCATTGAAGTGAATGGGTCCGCATCCGAGCCGCGGATGCTCGTATGCGGACCAAAACAACGGCTGTGTGCATGAGGCCTAAGGCAGCATGACCGCTTCAAGTATTCTGATGTATTCAAACAGATCCATGATCCCTGGTATGCGAGCAGCCTATCATTTTCTGCACTTCTTTATATGTTTTCCCCTCTCCGATCAACCTTTTAATCAAGGTATGCTGTTCTTCTGAACAATATCTGGAACGACCCATTTTACTCAGAATTTCAGAGAGAAATGCACTGTAACCAGCATGTACAACATTTGCTGCCTTCCTTCCTTAAATAAGGGCAATAATTTCCACCTGTTTTTCAAAGAATGAATGACTCATTGAACTCCACACTGCTATTATTTTGAAAATGCCCTTTCAATAAGTGATTGAATTACCCAGAATCAGCAGCATGCATGTCATGACTGTTGGGTCTGTTGGATTTCTATTACTCTACTACACCTGCTAGAAAATTATTTGCCATGTAAAAATATCATTTCTACCAAAAACTGTGATTGATCAGGTTAGTGATGTCTGACTGCTATTATTTTGAACACAACTGTATGTCATTCTAAGCACTTTGTACTTGGACGCAGTCTCTGCCATTCTTGATGAGGAAAAGATCCATTGACCAGCTTCTATTTGATAAAATAAGATAAAAATGCAAATCATGCAATCCTGGTCCTTATATGTAGCCTACTTGGCGGGGCCCTTGGCTACAGCAGCTACTAGTGAAAAACAATAGGGACAATAAGATGTCTAATAGATTTCCACTATTGGCGGATGAATACATTTATATCTTTGCTTTTTTGCAGCCCTGTGACAAGCGGTCAGTACAGGTAGGATGTGTTACCAGTGACTGACAGCTATCTCTGTATGTACACTCATACACACAATGCTGTCATCTCCTGTACCGATAGCTGCTCACAGGGCTGCAAAAAAACTGATATAAATTACAGGTTTTACTGAATCTTTCCCAACAAAAAAAATTTTTGTTTTGCTTCCAGGCCTTTTCTTTTTTGTTATTTTGAAAATGTAAAAGAGGAAAATAAAAAAAGTGTTTTTCCTTAAAATACAAAGGGAGAGTGTCTTTAACTTTATGCCTTTGGAGATCATTTCATCTACAACTTGCTCAACTCTTAAAATAAAAATTAAATTAAAATAAATAAAAAGTTCACCAGTGTTTTCTTCTTTTTTTGGGGGGCGTTGCAGACCTCCATGTGTGAAGCAGGCTTTTTCACATTCAACAAGTCAGTTCAAAAAAAGGAGTCGCTCTGCCTCACTTGGCTATATTTCATGAGTACTGATCAGGATAGGATACAACAGCTTTCTGGTGATGCAAAACAACAAGGTTCCACAGGAGGATAATCTCGGTCAAAAACCACCCCATAAAGGTTAAGGCACATAGTGAAGGTCCACCAATGTTTCCGATGATAATAGATTTTATTATACTCACAAAGGTAGCAAGCCCTTTTTTGATGTTATTTAAATGCTCTTGAATTCTTGTTTTAAGTTTTCGCATGGTCCTCCCAATATATATTAGTCCACAAGGACACTTCAGGAGATATATTATCCCCATACATTCACAGGAGATTTCCCCCTTGATGTTGCAAATCTGACCATTTTTCAATTCTACTTCCTGAACATTTCTTATCTTTTTATCTTCCAGGGTGCAGTTTCTGCAAGCAATACAGAAACCACACCATGTGAATTGGCTCTTGCTTTCTTTTCCAACCTTCACTGGAATATGGCTGTGTACCAAAGCGTCCCTCAAATTTGGTGCTTTCCTAAAGAGGAGTTTAGGTTTAATCAGGGATAATATCACCCAGAGTCGGGCCATTTTTTTATTATTGACCAATTTTTTTCTCAAGGAGTTTTTTTAAAAGGTCCCACAATTGCACTGAACTGGGTGAAAAAAATAAAATAAAATATATATATATAAAGTACTTTGTATTCTGTTATGTCTACATCGCTTTCAAGTTGTTCTTTAATGGCGTTGATACCTAAATCCTTTGGGATAATCGTATACAAGGATCAGACAACTGCCGTAGCAAGCCATGAATTAGGGGAGGGTGAACAATATTTCTCAATAACTTCCAACAAACTGGTTGAGCATATCTCGACGAGAGAGGAAATCAAGGAATTGAAGTCTCCTTTTGTGCAAACCAAATGGTATTTGAAAGCAAAAGTTAAGGGCACACTAGGATTACTTGAGATTTAGGAGAGAAGTCTCATATAATACCATGAGGATAGGAGTTTTGAGATGATGTTTAGGATCAGCATGAGCAACAGGTGTTGGGCGGGGGGGGGGGATATAAAAATGGGTATGATTATCCTGTTTCAAATGTAATCATATGATATAAAAGGATGTACATGATGTGACAGGCCTGGATCATAGTTGCATATTGCATGCAATATGTTTTCTCAAATATATGATAGTGCTTGTTACATCCAAATAAAGAAAGTTATAAAAAAGAAAAAAAACTTCGAAAACACTACCACTGTCTTTAAGATAAGAGATATTTTCATGTATTTCTACAAGAAAAAAAAAAAATCAACGTACTCTGTCAATTTACTTGTAAGCGACCCAATTCCTAACACAATCGGGGGTTGGACAGGATCTTGTGAATTTTCGGCAGGAAATATATCGCAGGGACCTTTAGAAACTTCACTTTCAAATATTCTAATTCTGTTTTATTTAGGACCCTGTTCACATAACCTTCTTGCAATAACACCTCTAATTCCCTTTTAAATTCAGTGGTAGGGTCTTTTTTTTATAATTTTTTGTATGCGTCTTTGCCTGATAACAGCCTAAGCATTTCACCTTCATATTTATCTCCTGTCTAAAACCACCACTCCCCCCTTATCAGCTGGTTTAATTACAATTTGTGAGTTACTTTCTAACTTTCTCAAGGCTTTATGTTCCTCTATTGTCAAATTGTGTTTCCTAGGTTTATCATCCATCTTTTCTAGCTCTTTAAGGAGACTTCTCTTGAATGTTTCTATGCAGTCATTTTCCTTGTTAAATGGAAAAAAAGTACTCTTTTCCCGTAGATCTGTATGAATAATGGAGTTGGACTCCTGAGAGTCCAAAACCGCAGCACTTCGATCTTGGCTAATACACATTTTTTTGTTTATTAATGGCATATTTAGCCATATTGAATTTTCTGATGTATTTATGGATATCTAAAAAAAAATACAAAATGTATATGGCCTTTTTGTTGGGGCGAATTTAAGTCCTTTGGCAAGCACATTCTTTTCAGCATCATGCAGGACATGAGAACTGAGATTATAAATCCCTCTCAATCCTCCCTGCATTTCTTTGATCTTGGGCTGGTTTTTTCTACCTCCTCTTTTTCCTCTATTAGATTTATTTTCATGTGTGCAGTTATTCTCTGGATTTATGGTTCTCTCTGAATTCCCTTTATTGTTTGGTGAGGAAAATTTTGTGAATCCTTTACTGCATTTTTTTTGTTCTTCATGTTGTTGTTTATTTTCATTCCTACATTCTCCACTATAGGCGTTTTTATATCGATTCTGATAATAGTTATTTTTATAATATTGTTGCTGATAACTTTGGTATCTGCGGTATTGGTTAAATCTAGGGTAATAATTTGATCCATATAAACCACCTCCATAGTTATTACTGTAATACATTCTCTGTGATCCATTGCTTTGGTAGTCTTTTGCATATGTGTATAGTTACCGTATTTTTCGCCGTATAAGACGCACCGGCCTATAAGACGCACCTAGGTTTTTGAGGAGGAAAATAAGAAAAAAAATATTTTGAACCAAAAGGTGCACTTTTGGTGGGTTTTGAACTAATTGTGGTCTGTGGGTGACGCACTGTTATGGGGGATCTGTGGGTGACACTTATGGGGGATCTGTGGGTGACACTTATGGGGGATCTGTGGGTGACACTTATGGGGGATCTGTGGGTGACACTTATGGGGGATCCTCTCTGGATGGCACTGTTATGAGGATGAGGATCTGTGAATGACAGTTATGGGGGGGATCTGTGGATGACACATATATAGCATCTTATGCTGTCATCCACAGATCCCCTCCATAAGTGTCCCTGTAGTGAATGACCCTCAATACAGGGGGTGGGGGTCGCATCTGCTTTAATAATGACAGCGGGGCCCGTGCAGTGACTATTCTACTACACGGGCCCCGCTCACTGTATAATCATATCTCTCTAATAGTTAATTGTTGTATGCATTGTAATCGCATAATGAGCGCTAATGAGCGCTGTGTATTACCGTACTTAAAACTAGCAGCGCTCGCCGTTCGGAGCAGAGAGGAGGCAGGAGGCAGGCCGGGAGGACGGGCACTTGCAGCGTGAGTCATACGTCACGCGCCTGCGCCGCCTGCTTCATTCATAAGTGGGCGGCGCAGGCGCGTGACGTATGACTCACGCTGCAAGTGCCCGTCCTCCCGGCCTGCCTCCTGCCTCCTCTCTGCTCCGAACGGCGAGCGCTGCTAGTTTTAAGTACGGTAATACACAGCGCTCATTAGCGCTCATTATGCGATTACAATGCATACAACAATTAACTATTAGAGAGATATGATTATACAGTGAGCGGGGCCCGTGTAGTAGAATAGTCACTGCACGGGCCCCGCTGTCATTATTAATGCAGACGCCGGCCCCCAGCCCCTCCTCCCTCACAGCTGATACACCCGCCGCGCGGCATCGCGGCGGGTGTATCATTGAAAACTGGGCAAAATCAGCTACATTCGCCGTATAAGACGCACTGCTATTTTCCCCCCACTTTTGGGGGGGAAAAAGTGCGTCTTATACGGCGAAAAATACGGTAAGCATTTGTGGCCCATATGCTTGTCCCTTTTTCTTATCCTCAATGTAATTTCCCTGCTTGGGTAAGGTTACACCTCTGTCTCTCTCTCCTCCTTTCTCACTCATCTTATTTTCAGTTCCTCTAGTTTTCCATTTATAAACTTTTAGAATTATAATCCTCACTCACCTTCATGTATTTCCCATGCGTTTTATCTCTTATTTCTTTCTCTGTTTTAATATTACTTTCTTGGCATTTTTTCGATAGTTGTACTTGATTTCTATATGGATCAAGAGATAATCTGAGCTTATTTATATTTTCATTTATGTGCCTAAGTTTATTTTTCCTATAATGAATCTTAGTACTTTCATACCACATTCATTCATCAAAAGTTCCCATTCATCCAATTTTCCCTTATCCTCTGAATTTAGAGGTACTTTTGAAGGGCTATCACATCCCAGGTGGTTTTCACCTCCCTGATAAGTTCCTTCTCCAGCATCAAGAAAAAAATCCCCCACATTTTCAGATTTTTTTGTTACATACAGTACAGACCAAAATTTTGGACACACCTTCTCATTCAAAGAGTTTTCTTTATTTTCATGACTATGAAAATTGTAGATTCACACTGAAGGCATCAAAACTATGAATTAACACATGTGGAATTATATACATAACAAAAAAGTGTGAAACAACTGAAAATATGTCATATTCTAGGTTCTTCAAAGTAGCCACCTTTTGCTTTGATTACTGCTTTGCACACTCTTGGCATTCTCTTGATGAGCTTCAAGAGGTAGTCACCTAAAATGGTCTTCCAACAGTCTTGAAGGAGTTCCCAGAGATGCTTAGCACTTGTTGGCCCTTTTGCCTTCACTCTGCAGTCCAAAAAAGTCTCTTCTGCTTTTTGCCTGTCCTTAGCTGTGGTTTCCTAGCAGATATTCTACCATGAAGGCCTGATTCACACAGTCTCCTCTTAACAGTTGTTCTAGAGAGGTGTCTGCTGCTAGAAGTCTGAGTGGCATTGACCTGGTCTCTAATCTGAGCTGCTGTTAACCTGCGATTTCTGAGGCTGGTGACTCGGATGAACTTATCCTCCGCAGCAGAGGTGACTCTTGGTCTTCCTTTCTTGGGGCGGTCAGCATGTGAGCCAGTTTCTTTGTAGCGCTTGATGGTTTTTGTGACAGCACTTGGGGACGCTTTCAAAGTTTTCCCAATTTTTCGGACTGACTGACCTTCATTTCTTAAAGTAATGATGGCCACTCGTTTTTCTTTACTTAGAATTTGTATTATGGCAAGAAAAAAGCAGCTAACAGTCTATTCAGTAGGACTATCAGCTGTGTATCCACCTGACTTCTCCACAACGCAACTGATGGTCCCAACCCCATTTATTAAATGGAATCCCACTTATTAAACCTGACAGTGCACACCTGTGAAGTGAAAACCGTTTCAGGTGACTACCTCTTGAAGCTCATCAAGAGAATGCCAAGAGTGTGCAAAGCAGTAATCAAAGCAAAAGGTGGCTACTTTGAAGAACCTAGAATATGACATATTTTCAGTTGTTTCACATTTTTTGTTATGTATGTAATTCCATATGTGTTAATTCATAGTTTAGATGCCTTCAGTGTGAATCTACAATTTTCATAGTCATGAAAATAAAGAAAACTCTTTGAATGGGAAGGTGTGTCCAAACTTTTGCTCTGTACTGTATGTCTGGGGATAAAACAAACAATCTATATCACATTTGAAATTATCTCTAAAATCAAAACTATCAGCCATGGTTAAAAAAAATACAGGGCAATAGCCCACACAGTGCAGTCTCTTAAATAAAAATGCAGTTAAAATAAATAATAAAAGTTCACCACTGTGTTTTCTTCTTTTTTTGGCGTCGCAGACTTCCGTGTGAAGCAGGCTTATTCACATTCAACAAGTCAGTTCAAAAAAGGAGTCGCGCTGCCTTACTTGGCTATATTTCATGAGTACTAATCAGGATAGGATACAACAGCTATTGGTGATGCCAAACAACGTCACGGTCACAAAACCACCCCTCTGTAGCTATAAAGGTTAAGGCACATAGTCCATCAATGTTTCCGATGATAATAGATTTTATTATACTCACAAATATATCTATATCTCCTGAAGTGTCCTTGTGGACGAATATATATTGGGAGGACCATGCGAAAACTCAAAACAAGAATTCCAGAGCATTAAAATAACATCAAAAAAGGGCTCAAAACACAGTGTGTCCATGCATTTTAAAACAAGGCATGGTAAAAATCCTAAGGGGTTATGGTTCGCAGGGATAGAAAGGGTCAAACAGAACTGGCGAGGAGTTCCAGTGGCGGCAATTAACCGCCGGGAGGTGGAATGGATTTTTAGAATGCGGTCCCTACAGCTGGATGGTCTGACCATCGACCTGGATTTGAAACCTTGTTTGGTTGAATAGTGAAAGACGGCTAGATTAAACAAGTCCTAGATTGCTGGTATAAGTTGTGAGGGGGAGTTTCCTTTATATATAAATAATGGTCTGATTATATATAACTTTATGATGTATTGGTTAAGCTGAGTTATTTTAGTAGGTGGGGAAAAATCTGGATGTGTGAATTATCATGAAGATAGGAGTATAAGAAACTACTCGTGCCTCCAGTGCAAATTCTCTTGGCGATTATGAGAGTGCATGAATGCAATCCTTCAAGTAGACTTTTTTATGGTCTGGGCAGTCAGTGTAAGGCAGGGGTGGAGTGTGAATTTAAGGTAGCCCTGGAAAAAACAATAAGTGGCCCTATGTTGTAGGCCCAGATTGCCAGAAGTCAGGGCCAACACAAGTAGGAGGGGGCCAGCAATACCACAGTGCAGCCGTTGCAGAACCAAAAAACTAATGCCCCAGCAGCAACAAATACCTCTCAGAAGCTGCCCCTCTGTGGTAGAGCCAGCTGTCATGTTGTGTCCTCCTACTCCAGTTGCCTCAGGATAGCAATATAATTCAGAAGTCAAAAGGGCACCTGCAGCTGCCGACCAGGTACATAAGTAGTTGATACTCCCAGCATTATTACTTACCTTACTGGTGGCTGTGAGGAGGATTCAGGTGGGTCCCTGGGCATCAGCCCGTTGGGAAGTTTCACTGGAATGGTCTATTGCTATTCCGTCTCTGCTATACATATGATGCCCCACAGAATTTTTTTAATTTTTAAATCTGGCATCACTATTGTTGATTTTTGACAGCACAATTTTCAACAACACCTAATCAAAAGGCCTGTTGATTGGGTGTTGTTGAAAATTGTGCCCTCAGACTAAAAACAATATTGATGCCAGATTAAAAAAAAACAAAAAAACTTTGGAACATCTGAATGTAAAGTAAGGATCTGGAAACTCTGACACTACATGTAACACCCTTCAGCATTGCCATATCGTAAAAAAGGGTTTTTATCATAACTCCTAGGTGTTCTTCATTTTTAGGTAGTGTATTTTCACTTCTGTATGTATAGACCGGCTATATTTTTGTTAGGCCAGGTTCACATCCGTGTCATAGGCTCCATTATAAGCCTCCACCACGGATTCCACAAAAAGTATCTGACAAAACTGAGCCACATGCTGTGCCATTTTATCTGGTAAAATGGTGTCTTCTTAACCACTTCAGCCCCGCTAGCTGAAACCCCCTTCATGACCAGAGCACTTTTTACACTTCTGCACTACACTACTTTCACCGTTTATCGCTCGGTCATGCAACTTACCACCCAAATGAATTTTACCTCCTTTTCTTCTCACTAATAGAGCTTTCATTTGGTGGTATTTTATTGCTGCTGACATTTTTACTTTTTTTGTTATTAATCGAAAGGTAACGATTTTTTTGAAAAAAAATGACATTTTTCACTTTCAGCTGTAAAATGTTGCAAAAAAAAAAACGACATCCATATATAAATTTTTCGCTAAATTTATAGTTCTACAAACTATGGTACAAAAATGTGAATTTCCGCTTTTTGAAGCAGCTCTGACTTTCTGAGCACCTGTCATGTTTCTGAGGTTCTACAATGCCCAGACAGTAGAAAAACCCCACAAATGACCCCATTTCGGAAAGTAGACACCCTAAGGTATTCGCTGATGGGCATAGTGAGTTCATAGAACTTTTTATTTTTTGTCACAAGTTAGCGGAAAATGATGATGATTTTTTATTGTTATTTTTTTCTTACAAAGTCTCATATTCCACTAACTTGCGACAAAAAATAAAAAACTCTAGGAACTCGCCATGCCCCTCATGGAATACCTTGGGGTGTCTTCTTTCCAAAATGGGGTCACTTGTGGGGTAGTTATACTGCCCTGGCAATTTAGGGGCCCAAATGTGTGAGAAGAACTTTGCAATCGAAATGTGTAAAAAATGACCGGTGAAATCCGAAAGGTGCACTTTGGAATATGTGCCCCTTTGCCCACCTTGCCTGCAAAAAAGTGTCACACATCTGGTATCGCCGTACTCAGGAGAAGTTGGGGAATGTGTTTTGGGGTGTCATTTTACATATACCCATGCTGGGTGAGAGAAATATCTTGGCAAAAGACAACTTTTCCAATTTTTTTATACAAAGTTGGCATTTGACCAAGATATTTTTCTAGATGCGCAAAGGGGCCCAAATTCCTTTTAGGACGGCATTTTTAGACATTTGGATCCCAGACGACTTCTCACACTTTCGGGCCCCTAAAAAGCCAGGGCAGTATAAATACCCCACATGTGACCCCACTTTGGAAAGAAGACACCGTGAGAAGAGGTCTGGAATATAAATGTCTAAAAATGTTTACGCATTTGGATTCCGTGAGGGGTATGGTGAGTTCATGTGAGATTTTATTTTTTTACACAAGTTAGTGGAATATGAGACTTAGTAAGAAAAAACAAAAACAAACAAAAAATTTCCGCTAACTTGTGCCATAAAAATGTCTGAATGGAGCCTTACAGGGGGGGGGTGATCAATGACAGCGGGGTGATCAATGACAGGGGGGTGATCACCCATATAGACTCCCGGATCACCCCCCTGGTAAGGCTCCATTCAGACGTCCGTATAATTTTTACGGATCCATGGATCGGATCCGCAAAACACATGCAGACGTCTGAATGGAGCCTTACAGGGGGGTGATCAATGACAGGGGGGTGATCAATGACAGGGGGGTGATCACCCATATAGACTCCCTGATCACCCCCCTATCATTGATCACCCCCCTGTAAGGCTCCATTCAGACGTCCGTATGATTTTTACGGATACATGGATCGGATCCGCAAAACACATGCGGACGTCTGAATGGAGCCTTACAGGGGTGTTATCAATGACAGGGGGTGGTCACCCCCCCCTGTAAGGCTCCATTCAGACGTCCGTATGATTTTTACGGATACATGGATCGGATCCGCAAAACACATGCGGACGTCTGAATGGAGCCTTTACAGGGGGGTTATCAATGACAGGGGGTGATCACCCCCCTGTCACTGATCACCCCCCTGTAAGGCTCCATTCAGACGTCCGCATGATTTTTACGGATCCATGGATCGGATCCGCAAAACACATGCGGACGTCTGAATGGAGCCTTACAGGGGGGTGATCAATGACAGGGGGGTGATCAGGGAGTGTATATGGGTGATCACCCGCCTGTCATTGATCACCCACCTGTAAGGCTCCATTCAGACGTCCGCATGTGTTTTGCGGATCCGATCCATGTATCCGTAAAAATCATGCGGACGTCTGAATGGAGCCTTACAGGGGAGTGATCAATGACAGGGGGTGATCAGGGAGTGTATATGGGTGATCACCCGCCTGTCATTGATCACCCCCCTGTAAGGCTCCATTCAGACGTCCGCATGTGTTTTGCGGATCCGATCCATGTATCCGTGGATCCGTAAAAATCATACGGACGTCTGAACGGAGCCTGACAGGGGGGTAATCAATGACAGGGGGGTGATCAGGGAGTTTATATGGGGTGATCAGGGGTTCATAAAGGGTTAATAAGTGACCGGGGGGGGGGGGGGGGTGTAGTGTAGTGTTTGGTGCGACTTTACTGACCTACCTGTGTCCTCTGGTGGTCGATCCTAACAAAAGGGACCACCAGAGGACCAGGTAGGAGGTATATTAGACGCTGTTATCAAAACAGCGTCTAATATACCTGTTAGGGGTTAAAAAATTCGGATCTCCAGCCTGCCAGCGAGCGATCGCCGCTGGCAGGCTGGAGATCCACTCGCTTACCTTCCGTTCCTGTGAGCGCGCGCGCCTGTGTGCGCGCGTTCACAGGAAATCCCGGCCCTCGCGAGATGACGCATATATGCGTGTCTCTGCGCAGGGCTGCCACCTCCGGACCGCACATCTGCGTTAGGCGGTCCGGAGGTGGTTAAAGACTCAACAGATCTGATTATAATCTATGCATGAGGTGCTGTTCCTTACTGTAATATGTCAGCTCTGGCATTTCCATTATTCTCCTTGAAAAACTGCGCAAACAAAGGAAATGTGAACCCAATGTAAGTTTAAGCTTGTTTTTTCTCATTTTAGGTTCACAAATTTGGGGATTCAAACTAATTGCCCCACTCCCTGAAGATCAGCCTCAAATGCATGAGTTTGTGGGCAGCTCAAGAATACACTTTGGGCTTCACAGAAATATTTTTTCAAAATATTTTTCTCTCTGGATTTTGTAAATTTAAATGGTGGCCCAAACTAATTTTGTGCCGAGCAATTTATTGCCCAAAATCCTACATCCTACATCATCCTACATCATCATTTTGTTCGACCCCTGAGGTGCACCCGCGGTCAGTGAAAAAATACTGGTGTTTGAACAGACACATTCAAATCAATGGTTACGTGTGCTGTCTGCAGAAAATGTGGACAGCATGCGTCATTGAAAAATGTGGATGAGGCCTAAATTTCATTTATTTATAGGACTCCCAAATCGAAAGGAGTCCTCTCCAAGGCGTTTTAATGCCAGTTTGTGGGTACAGAAGATGCAGCAATCTTTACACTATACAGTGCTTACTGTACTTTGGGGGAGGGGGGTTTCTGAGCTGACAGATACTCTTTGATAAGGGTATTTGTCAGATATAATGAAAAGAAAAGGGCTTGCTTAAGATCCCATTTCTAAATTATGGTGGCTGAGCGATTTTGATCACAAATCGCATGACCTCTGTATGCTTTAGAAAACTGTAGCTTGATAAGCTACAATGTTTCACCAGGTACAATGTTTCGTCTACCTGTTACAGGTAAAGTACCACAATGAAGACAAGAATGTCGTTTAGGAAATCTTTATTAACAAGCTATTCTAGGAGGCACATACCTTGCAGTTACAGATGCAGCATTGCTTACAGATGATCACATTTGATTTAAATAAATAAAAATTATCTTCTGGACATTTAAATGTGCTGTAGCACTCCACTTATAGAACTGTTCATTTTGAGCGTCTTGGTTTACAACTAGATGCAAGAACTACAAAAAGACATACACAAGCAACAGTAGAGGATAGGGAGCAGAGTGGAATTGTAAGTGGAATAAGCCCTTTAGGCACGGTTATGGCATCTCTGCTAACCCGGTGATGTACTATCCTCCCTCAGCAAGGATCCAGTCCCATTTTGTTTGAAAACATACAAGGGGAACATATAAATGGGAGAGAGTTCATAACTGGCTGACCAGAATATTAGTGTACGTCATACAGGAAGACAAATCAGGGCTTTGTATTTCCAGTAAAGTTTATGATTTGAGGTAAGATGTTATTTAAAGGGAGTCTGTCACCTCCATATGGCCATATACAGTGCTTTACATGGCTCTGTAGCACACCTATACGGGATTGTAACGGTACCTTTGTTCTTTTCTTTAGACTTGCACCAGCAGGAAAAACTAAGTTAAATTCATATGCAAATGAGCACTCGCAAGTGCCCAGGGGCGGCGTTTAGTGTGTAGGTGCCCAGGCTGCTCTGCCTTCTTTTCACTTTACTCCTCCCCAGTCTCTGCCTTTGCCCGCCCCCAAGTCTCTTGCCTCATCAATAGGGCAAAGGCAGAGACTGGGGAGGAGTAAAGTGAAAAGAAGGCAGAGCAGCCTGGGCACCTACACACTGAACTCCTCCCCTGGGCACTTGCGAGTGCTCATTTGCATATGAATTTAACTTAGTTCTTCCTGCTGGTGCAAGTCTAAAGAAAAGAACAAAAGGTACAGTTACAATACTGTATAGGTGTGCTACAGAGCCACGTAAGCGCTGCATATGGCCATATGGAGGTGACAGATTCCCTTTAAAGAGGGTTTAAAGCCATTTTGGACATCAAGGGGGTCAGTGTTCAAGCTTCCCAGAATGCAAGCAGGTCTCCTTCCTCCTCGTCTGTCAATATTGTGAATTTTACACTCATATACATGCCCCTGTGTACGTAAATAAGGGAGAAGATGTATGGAACATTGAGGCAGGAACAGCTACATTCACAATTTGGGTGGAATACAAACTCCTTGGCTTCAGGTTTCTATTCATTTCTAAGAGCCTAAGAGACAACAATGTAAGTTACACATAAGACATGCAGTTTTCAAATAAAAAAAATTCCAACATGTTATATTGTATCCTGAGACATCTCTAAACTGTCAATTTCCATGGTGACGCCACCAAAAAGACAAAAACAAACCCTGTTCCTGTCAGTTTATCCCTGGTTTACTTGGGCATGCCTAAATTCTAATCTAATTTATACACTAATAGCTAATAAATGTATAAATTGTGACAAACACTCTATTTAATAAAAATACGATAGTACCCGATGCCTCCAAAAGTAGTACACTGGTGAGGACTCCCACAAAACCAAACCTTACATCCGGATGTGAGCCAGATCACGAGTACTCTTGGCCAGAAGGTATACATGCAGTCTCTCACTTCTCCCACCCTTGGAAAACAGGACTTAGGATGGAGGCCATCCTAAGATGGAGGTGCCTGCACAAACAACAGTTTTAGAGTGGAGGTGATCACTGCATGTAAACGCAGTGCTTCATCTCCATTTAGTGAGGAGCCGCCTGTTGGGAAGGAAAGCTTCCTTCCTGACAATCTGCCACTCATCTGGACGTGTAAATGTGTCTTAAGAGAGAAAGTCAAGTGAGGCGTTTGCTGTGCTAAAAGTCCAAACAAAAGGGGGAAGTTAGGAACCTGGGCTGGAAGCAGAACAAATTGAGTAATTAAAAAACATTTGGGGGCATTTATCAATGATTTTACACCTGTGGCGCAAAAAAGTTGCACAATATGGTGCATGGCATCTGTGAATCATAATTTGCGACTTTTTCTAAAGAGCCGATAAAAGGGGTGTGGTTTATTGTAAGTGGGTGTGGTTTTGCTCAGCCGCCGCATTTACTATAACTTTTGCCAGAAAATAGCTGAGTTTATAGCTGAAGTCTACGCCAGCCTGTAGCTGGTGTAGACTTCACTTTCTGGCGCACAGCATGGCAAATCTGGCACATCTCACACCAGCGCAGGGAGATCAAGACTGACGGATTAATGCGCCAGTCTTTAGATATCGCCCCCATTATATCCAGAAAACCATCCACCTTTTTTAAAAATAATTACATAGAACCTGTCTGTGAAGGTTCTCATTTATCCAGGTCATGGTATATATCTGTAAAGAATAAATCAAGGCAACTGGACGTACTGTAGATTTCTTGAAAACGTTTCACTCGTTCTTCCAACAAGCTTTCTCAATTCTGAGTGATTGTACAAAAATTCGGGGAATAAATATGTAACTGAATTCACATCTGGTAATTATACCCAGCATTGGGTCAAAGGTGTTGATTCCATTGTCCTAATTGGAGTCAGTAGGTGATAAAGACTTCCCCAAAGACCCAACGCCTAAACACAAGATGGACAACATTGTGTACGCAGTCCAGTGCAATGAGGAATGCTCAGAACTGTATATTGGCGAAACAAAATAACAACTACATCAACGTATGGCTCAGCATAGAAGAGCCAAAACCTCGGGTCAAGATTCAGCCGTGTACTTACTACTAAAAGGAACAGGTCACACCGTTGAAGACAGTCAAGTACGTGTTTTGGATAAGGAGGCCGATTGGTACAAACGAGGCATGAAGGAGGCCATCTATGTAAAAATGGAAATGGAGAAGCCAAGCTTGAATAGAGGTGGTGGTGGTGGTGGGGGGGGGGGGTTAGACATCTATTGTCTGCCACATACAATGCTGTCTTGACACCTTTTTCTGGGAAGTCTTTATCACCTACTGACTCCAATTAGGACAATGGAATCAACACCTTTGACCCAATGCTGGGTATAATTACCAGATGTGGATTCAGTTACATATTTATTCCCAGAATTTTTGTACAATCACTCAGAATTGAAAAAGCTCGTTGGAAGAACGAGATAAACGTTTTCAAGAAATCTACAGTACGTCCAGTTGCCTTGATTTATTCTTTACAGATAATTACATAGAATGTTCACATATAGGCTGTTAAAATGTAATAAAACATTTTTTGATGGTAGTGTGCCTTTATGATCCATGTTGGAAATATGCTAGTGTTCTAGCGTACAAAAGATTTCTGCACCAGCTGCATTTTGTGCAATAATTTGCTAATGTTGCCATTTAATACTATTCCCACCACATTTTTTGAAAAAAATACTGGCCATGGCTTAGCATCATGGAGTCTCTTATAGTCCAATAAATTTACTATCATTTACACCACACTTCAAATCACGCAAAATATGCATTGTTAAACGAAATAATACTTCACTTTCACAAAAGTAAAGTTATTTATTTCAACAAGTCATATAGTGAGAAGTGTAAAGTGTAGCCTCAAGGGCATTTGCATCTCAAACCCAACAGTGCTGTACACCTCAAATCACATTTTGTGCACCTTACTCCAATGCACTTTTTATTAAAACCAGCATATGAAACATCAGTCTTAATACATCCCCCATGTGTTTATAACCAGCCAATGCACATATACTATGGCAAGAAGAAACTACATCCGATAGTGTTGACTATTTACGGAAATTATCCTTTGCCACTACAGGAAAAGTGCAAGATACAAACTGGCAATATGAAACATACATATCTGGGCTCAAGCAGCACAAAAAGAAAAAATGCCATTCTCTCTCTACCCCTTTGTCTGCTACGAATTAAAAACAACTTCCACACCATGCCGCAAAAATGAGATACCCCGTTTTAACAGTATAGTATAGAATATAACAATAACGTGCTGACATTTGGTGGACAAAATAAAAATGAAGCCTTCTACATTTTACCTCCAGTGGCTGGAATTGGTTTGATTTGTATTGGACATTATAGAAATGAGTATATTTCAAAAATGTACAGTACAGACCAAAAGTTTGGACACACCTTCTCATTCAAAGAGTTTTCTTTATTTTCATGACTATGAAAATTGTAGATTCACACTGAAGGCATCAAAACTATGAATTAACACATGTGGAATTATATACATAACAAAAAAGTGTGAAACAACTGAAAATATGTCATATTCTAGGTTCTTCAAAGTAGCCACCTTTTGCTTTGATTACTGCTTTGCACACTCTTGGCATTCTCTTGATGAGCTTCAAGAGGTAGTCACCTGAAATGGTCTTCTAACAGTCTTGAAGGAGTTCCCAGAGATGCTTAGCACTTGTTGGCCCTTTTGCCTTCACTCTGTGGTCCAGCTCACCCCAAACCATCTCGATTGGGTTCAGGTTCGGTAACTGTGGAGGCCAGGTCATCTGGCGCAGCACCCCATCACTCATAGTCAAATAGCCCTTACACAGCCTGGAGGTGTGTTTGGGGTCATAGTCCTGTTGAAAAATAAATGATGGTCCAACTAAACGCAAACCGGATGGAATAGCATGTCGCTGCAAGATGCTGTGGTAGCCATGCTGGTTCAGTATGCCTTCAATTTTGAATAAATCCCCAACAGTGTCACCAGCAAAGCACCCCCACACCATCACACCTCCTCCTCCATGCTTCACGGTGGGAACCAGGCATGTAGAGTCCATCCGTTTACCTTTTCTGCGTCGCACAAAGACACGGAGGTTGGAACCAAAGATCTCAAATTTGGACTCATCAGACCAAAGCACAGATTTCCACTGGTCTAATGTCCATTCCTTGTGTTCTTTAGCCCAAGCAAGTCTCTTCTGCTTGTTGCCTGTCCTTAGCAGTGGTTTCCTAGCAGATATTCTACCATAAAGGCCTGATTCACACAGTCCCCTCTTAACAGTTGTTCTAGAGATGTGTCTGCTGCTAGAACTCTGTGTGGCATTGACCTGGTCTCTAATGCGAGCTGCTGTTAACCTGCGATTTCTGAGGCTGGTGACTCGGATGAACTTATCCTCTGCAGCAGACGTGACTCTTGGTCTTCCTTTCCTGGGGCGGTCCGCATGCGAGCCAGTTTCTTTGTAGCGCTTTATGGTTTTTGTGACAGCACTTGGGGACACTTTCAAAGTTTTCCCAATTTTTCGGACTGACTAACCTTCATTTCTTAAAGTAATGATGGCCACTCGTTTTTCTTTACTTAGCTGCATTTTTCTTGCTATAATACAAATTCTAACAGTCTATTCAGTAGGACTATCAGCTGTGTATCCACCTGACTTCTCCACAACGCAACTGTGGGTCCCAACCCCAATTATATGGCAAGAAATCCCACTTATTAAACCTGACAGGGCACACCTGTGAAGTGAAAACCATTTCAGGTGACTACCTCTTGAAGCTCATCAAGAGAATGCCAAGAGTGTGCAAATCAGTAATCAAAGCAAAAGGTGGCTACTTTGAAGAACCTAGAATATGACATATTTTCAGTTGTTTCACACTTTTTTGTTATGTATATAATCCCACATGTGTTAATTCATAGTTTCGATGCCTTCAGTGTGAATCTACAATTTTCATAGTCAAGAAAATAAAGAAAACTCTTTGAATGAGAAGGTGTGTCCAAACTTTTGGTCTGTATTGTATGTCCATATTTATATTGGCAGCAAACTAAGAATACTTTCCTGTGTAAATGAATCAGCCTGCAGGACTTGCTGGAGTGCTGCAGTCCATTCATTCTGCTGGTCTCCAGGTTTCCGAGGTGTCTGAGCACCACCAACCGAACATAAACGGCCTATAAGAAAACCCTAATTTACCACACAAATAAGTTTGATGCTCTTAATTTTGGGTAGCTCTACAAGTGAACCATCGAGATCTTCAACCTTAGAACAATTTCTACATGAATACACATGATCACATCAGCCATAAACATCTCTAATATTCACTTCATAGTGAGACATTTTTCGACATTGCTAGAAAATTAGAATCCATGTCCTAACAAAATTAAGTTTTATCTTCAACCATCAATCTCTAATTTAATGTCCAAATCCTAAACTTATATAATATAAATGTCCTCATGTGCAGAAGACTGAGGGTTTTCCGCTGCATGAATCTGACTGTGTTGAACAAGGCGCGCCTGAGAACTAAAATATTTTCCACAGTCCAGGCATGGGAAGGCTTTCTTTCTTGTATGACATTTTTGATGCCTTTTCAGATGGGAGTTTCTGGAGAAACATTTTCTACATATAGGACAAGAATATGGTCTCTCTCCAGTGTGAATTTTTTGATGCCTATGAAGATATGCTTTACATGTAAAACTTTTACCACATTGAGAACAAGAATATGGTCTTTCAGTCCTGTGTATCCTCCTGTGCTGGACAAGATTTGAGTTGGTGGCAAATCCTTTTCCACATTCAGAACAAAAATATGATCTCTCTGTTGAGGAAACTCTCCAATCCTTAGAGGGATCTGCAGGATCATTTATGCATTCATCGCCAAAGGTTTCTGCATAAGCCTTTTCTTCAAAGTGAGTTTGTTGATGTCTTTTAAGTTCATAATTGCTAATGAAACTTTTATCACATTCCATGCAAGAGAAGGGCTTTTCTCCTGTGTGGACTCTCTGATGTCTGACAAGATGGGAGTTTATCGTGAAAGATTTCCCACAGTCCAAGCAAGAATATGGTTTTTCTCCGGTGTGAATCCTCTGGTGAAGAGCCAGGTTTGCACTGGTGGTAAAACTCTTCTCACATTCAGAACAGTGATACAGTCGAGCACCTGTGTGAATCTTCTGGTGTAGAACGAGATTTGATTTGGTTGTAAAACATTTACCACATTCTGAGCAAGGATACGGTTTCTCTCCTGTGTGTATCCTCAGATGTATAGCAAGATTGGAGTTATTTGTAAAACATTTGTGACATTCAGGGCAGTAATATAAGTTCTCACCTGTGTGGATCCTTTTGTGGATAGTAAGATTTGAATTTGTGGTGAACCGTTTTCCACATTCAGAGCAGGAATATGGCCTCTCTCCTGTGTGTGTTCTTTGATGTATAAGAAGGTGTGAGTTCCGGAAAAAACGTTTTCCACATTCTGAGCAGGAATATGGTCTCACACCGGTATGTATCATCTGATGTCTATGGAGCTGTGACTTGCGTGTAAAGCACTTCCCACACTGAAAGCACATGAATGGTCTAGGTTTTAATGGATATATTTCTCCATTCTGCTCTATATGGTTTACTCCCAAATAAAACGCTGCAAGATTTTCATCATCACATAACATTGGTTCCTCCTTAACATGGTAAGATAAATCTTGCTGAATATGATCTGATGTACATATGTCTGTGTCTTCCTCTTCAAAGGAAATTGCTTCCACCTTAGCATGCGCAGATGGATACTGTTGTCTGTGATTTATGGAGGCATATAAATTAGTGTCTGAGAAATTATCTTCATCACATGAGACTGGCTCCTCCTTAATTTGAATAGATTGATACTGTGGTGTTGAATCTGTTATTGTATAAATGGTGGTATGTTCTGGATTTTCTTCCTCAATTTCCACCTTAATATAGGAAGCTGGATAGTGCTGTTTGTGACCTGTGGGTATATACATCTGGGATTCAATGAGAACATTTTTCTCACAAAGTTCCTCTTCAATATGAGGAATTAAGAATTGTTTTTTATTAGATTTTATACATATGTCATTGTCACCAAGATTTACTATTTCACATGAATTGGGTATCTCAGTAACGTCATCCAGAGAGCTGGCCATATCTGAAGTGTAAATATTGAAAACACTGGGACTGTCATTTATACAATCCAGTGAAGAAACAGGGTTATGGGATGCCCGCGATGTCTTTGAAACTTCAATAAGATCTGTGGGAGAGAAATACATTGTGCTTACAAGATGTGAATTCTACAGTGAATAAAGGGGGGGAAAAGTGAGCAGAAAGTCTTTATGGTGGCTTAAAGCGGTGATTCCATAAAAAGTATTGCTCATCTATACACAAGATAGGTGATAAATAACTGATAGCAGGGGTCCGATCACAAACTCGAATACAAAGGAGTTCCTGAATCTCCTCTCTTTATGGAGTGATAGAGCATATGTTGGTGCACCTCTCCATTCGCTGCTATGATTTCACAGCTCTGTTTACATCAGAGCGAATGGTGCAGTTGGCCGGTACCGCTCCATTCAGGGAGGGGACTTAAGGATTCCTTGTTCTTGGCATTATTGGGGGAGGGGGGTTGGAAGAGTGGTTAGTTTACCTAAAACTGATATTGAGATAAGCCCTTTAAAACACTTACAAAAAACATCCAATTGAAAGCATACCAAGCAGGCCTTTAAGTTTATAATAAACATGTATAAAGCAGTTTTTACCTTGTTTCTGAGCTGGTATATGATCAAATTAAGTTAACGGGTTTACTTCATGATACAAACCTCCCCCCCTTTAACCCAAGTGTTCAGTGGTTAGCAGGAATTACATTGCAGTTTCTTAAAGACCATATACACCTTTGGGGTCAATTATTTTTTTTTATTGCATTTTACTCATTTTGTACCAAAACTAATTTGTTTAATTGGTCTTTATTACAAATATTGAACCATTCTATTACAAAGGGTTAACAGTTTTTCTAGCTGTGTGAACAGCACTTTTACTTGCGTCGGTCATCTAATAACCCTTATCACTAAATTACTAAAAAGGTCCTAAACATTTATTTAAGCCACATCCTTAGGGCTCACGAGCGTATGTAGTTTGTGGTCCGCAAAAAACGAACACACAAAAAATATGGATACCGTCCGTGTGCATTCCGTATTTGTGGAACGGAACAGCTGGCCCCTAATAGAACAGTACTATCCTTGTCCGTAATGCAGACAATAATAGAACATGTCCTATTTTTTGGTGGCACAGACATATGGAAACTGAATGCACACGGAGTAACTTTCGTTATTTTTTTTTTTGCAGACCCATTGAAATGAATAGTTCCGCATATGGGCCACAAAAAAAAATGATTAATCGGTAATTTGATTTTACAGAGTCCATGACAGCACCAGGAGAGAGGATCCTCTGCCCAGGAAACCCACAGATATTTAAGAAGGAGGGGCCTCTTCATTCCTCAGTGGTCTTCAGAGACGAAGAGAGCATCCCCGATATCCATCCTTCTCATTCATCCGAATCCATTGCATTTAATTCAAACTTTTTTTTATATGCGCCATAACCAAGACCCATCACCAACCCCAACAACCAAGGGAAGGAATATAAGGGTGCTGTCATGGACTCTGAAAAATCAAATTACCGGTAAGAGTAATGATCATTTTTCCCTTCGTCCCATGACAGCACTAGGAGAGATCTCAGAGATGGAGAGCTAGGGTGGGATAACAGCCTGCAAGACTTTACAACCAAAGGAAAGGTCAGAGACAGAAGAGAGGTCCAGCCTATAGAAGGTTAGAGCAGAAGACCAGGTAGCCGCTTTGCAAATATCGTGGATAGACGATACCGCTCTTGTGGAGTGCGCCATCCAACCCATAGGTACTGGTTTCTGTAAGGAAACATAAGCTAGACAGATAGGCCTTTCCCTTATTAGGACGTGAATACTAAACGAACAGGGCACCTAACTTCCTCCATTCCCTAGTAGCCTCCAGGTAAACTAGAACACATCTCCTGACATCCAAGCAACTAAACTCCAACTCTTTTTGACACTTGGGATTGGTATCAAAGGACGGAAGAACTACTTCCTGAGACCATGGAAGCTAGACACTACTTTGGGATCAAAAGCTGGGTCTGGTCTAAGGACGATTCTATGCTCTTGGATGGAAGTATATGGGGGATTAATGGACAAGGCCTGGATCTCCCCTATCCTTCTAGCTGACACATTTGCTACTAAAAAAGGCACATTTAAGAGTCAACATCCTGATAGAGATCTCAGAAATTGGTTCAAAGGGTCCCTTCATCAAACTCTGCAACACTAGATTTAAGTCCCAGAGAGGAACTTGTAAAATCCTAGTCGGAATGTCTCTTGCAATTGCTTTACAAAATCTCATGATAAGAGGATGAGCAGCTAATCTAACGTCAAACAAAACGCTCAAAGCCGAAATCTGGACCTTTATAGTACTAAGGGAAAGACCCTTCTCTAAACCCTTCTGAAGAAAATGCAAAATTCTGGGAATATAGAGACTACAGTGTAGGACAGGAGCAATTCCGAGGAAAGCAAAAAAAAGCCACCCAGGTTCTAGCAAAGATCCTGGTGGTCACCGGTTTCCTACTTTTAAGCAAGGCGGAAATAATGGATTCAGACAATCCCTTATGCATTAGCAGTGACCTTTCCTCCCTTTTCTTCTTGAGGACCCTGGATATTAACTGAAGAGGAAGGAATGCATAGAGAAGACCCCGGTCCCACGGCTGTAGAAACGCATCCACCGTCAAAGGAGAGTCTCTTGGAAAGTGGTTAAAAAAAAAACGTTTCCACTTTCCTGTTGGATCTTGTAGCAAAGAGATCCACCGATGGTTCCCCCAAAGCTGTACTAGCTGGGAGAAAAACCCCTGATTCAGAGACCACTCTCTCTGGTATAGTTTGTGGCGACTCAAAGAAATCTGCCTGTTGGTTGTCCACTCCTCTGATATGAAGGGCCGACAACGACAGGACTCTTCCTTCTAGTAAGGAAAAAATCTGGGTAGCTATTTTTTTTTAACTCTATGGACCTGGTCCCTCCCTGATGATTCAGAAAAGCTACAACGGAACCATTGTCTGACAAAACTTTTAGATGATGATTCTCGAGCAAGGGCAAGATCTTCTGCAAGGCTAGAATAACCGCCATTAATTATTTTACATTTGAAGAAGCTGCATATATCGATCCGTCCCAAGGGCCCTGCAGAACCCTGCCTTGGCCGTGCGCTCCCCCAGCCAACTGGACTGGCATCTGTAGTCACTGCTATTGGGTCCACAATCCTCCAGGGGACCCCCCAGACAAGATTGTTTGGATCCAACCACCATTTTAGGGAACTGCATGTCTGTTTGGAAATTAAAATTTTGCTGTCCAACTCTTCTCCCTTTCCTGACCAAATCTAGAAAATCTCCTATTGAAGGCTCCTGGAGTGAGAACCACCGGAATACAGGAGGATAGAGTTCCCAGAACTGACATGCCTTTCCAGATGGACAGAGAAGGATTCTGAATAAGCCGATCTACTACTGACTCTCTGGATTTTCACTGGAGGCAGAAGAGATGCAGAGTCCAGTAATATGCCCAGGAACTGTTGAACCTTCTGAGGAACCATTCTGGATTTCTCCGCATTGATTATCCACCCTAGAGAGTACAGAATGTAGATCACTTGTTCCATCTGGGTGAGACAGGCCCGTTTGGACTGGGCTATGATCAGGAAATTGTTCAGATACGGCTGCCATTTCTGCTACAAGCTTTGTGAAGATCTGCAGCGCCATGGAGATGCCAAAGGGTAGCACTTGGAACTGAAAATGCCTCAGAAATACCTGTATCTTCAGTGCCACTCTTAAGAATTTCTGGGGAGCTGGGTATATTGGGAGATGATAATATGCGTCCCTGATGTCCAGGACTACCATATAACAGTCCTTGTATAGGAGGTCCACTACTGACTTCATTATCTTCATTTTGAAATTTCTGTACACTAAGAACTTGTTTAATCCCTTTGAATTTATGATGGTCGTGACATCTCCATTTGGTTTCTTTACAAGAAAAAGGCTGGAGTAGAACCACATACCGTCTTCTGATGGAGGACAAGAGATAATTGCACCTTTTAAAATTAGCTTCTCTACCTCTCTTTCTAGAGCCCCACTCGGGCCTACTTCTGTAAAAAAATAATATTAATAATGTTTCTGGGGGAAGACACTTGAATTCCAGTTTGAGTCCTTCCTGCAGGGACTGAAGAATCCAAGTACTCTTGGTAATTTTTGACCAGGCTGGGAGAAAGTCCAAAAGTCCTTTAGATTTGGAAGAAGAAAATTTCCACTTGGAATCTCTCTTACTCAGGCTCTTTTCTGTAACTAAGAATCTTCTATTCTGGCTAAAGGAAGGATCTTGCTTACGAAAGGAAGAGGGAAACCCTTTCCTCCTATCTCCTGCTTTCTGAAGAATATCATCTAAGGCAGACCCAAACAAGTATTTTCCTTCACTTGGAATATTACACATTCTATTTTTAGACGCCACGTCCCCTGACCAATTCTTAAGCCAAGGGCTCTACGAGCCAAATTAGCCAGGGAAGATGAACGAGCAGACAGTCTAACTGCATCGGCGGAAGTATCTGCAAGAAAGTCAGCTGCTTTGGCAATAACAGGGATGGCTTCTAATAACTGGTCTCTAGGAGTCTTATCCCTAAATTGGTCTTCTAGCTGTTTAACCCATAAAATAAGGGCCCTAGCATTACAAGTGGCTGCTATGTTAGGTTTAAGAGAAGCCCCTGTTGATTCCAGTGTTTGCCTTAGGAAGCTATCTGCTCTCCTGTCCATGGCGTCTTTAAGCTGCCCTAGATCATCCAAGTGCAAAGATGATCTGCGTGAAACTTTAGCAATTGGCACATCGATTTTCGGTGCGCGGTCCCAGTGTACTAAATCTGCTGCGTCAAAGGGGTATTTGCGTTTAACGGACTACGGAATAAAACTATGTTTGTCCGGATTCTTCCGCTCATTCGTTATCATAGCTGCCACAAATTCCACATTTCTTATGTTTTGTCTTAGCTGACACCTTCCTGGGTTTATCCTAAAAGACAATATGCCATAATAAACCCACATGTCAAGGAAAACAAAAAGCGGGGACAGACCCCCCTGCCGTACATACCCTCCAACCATACCAAAAGGGCAGGTTTAGACGGGTCCTTCTGTGCCTCTCCAGCGTCTTCCATGCTGTCAGAGGTCCACTGTACACCTTGGATCTGGTCTGGTCTTTAAATCCAGCTGGAAATTCAAATCTCTCGCACTCTGGCGCACTAGGAGAAGAAGTATAACGAGAGCTTGCTTCCTGCTCACTGCGGTCTTACGATACTATGGATGGAAGGCTCTTTTCTCCGCAAACACCTGCGCTCCTATCCCCTGCCTGACCGTGCCCACTAATTGCGTTAGGCAAGAAGAAAAAAAAAGGAGTAATCCACAGGAGGCTCCAGGTATGCCACCCCTTCCGTAGTCTTCAGGGAGCGCTCCCCAGCCCAGCTGGAGAGTTAACTTGGAGAGAAACTACTCCCCAGCAGACAGGAAATCCTCTCCCAGAAGAGGAAAACCACTGAGGAATGGAGAGACCCCTCCTTCTTAAATATCTGTGGGTTTCCTGTCCTGGGCGAGGATCCTCTCTCCAGGTGCTGTCATAGGACGAAGAGAAAAACTGAACAGTCATGGAAAGAAAATACATTTGTGTGCATGAGCCCTTATCAGTAAGATAAGCATAGAGCTTTAATGAGCGTTTATAAGGTCAGAGATCAGAGATAAGGAGCCCGTCAGCTCCGTGCCTGACGAAGCAGAGAGAAAATACAGATCCTGCTAGTAGATACTGTAAACTCAAAGCTGTGAATGGAAAATGCCGAATAATTTTTAATAAAGACCAATTTAAAAAAATTATTGTTAGCTCAAAATGAGTACAATGCAATAATGGAAAAAAAACTGCCACCAAAAGGTGTACATGGCCTTTAAAGGGGTTCTACAGTTTGTTTTAACTGATGATCAATCCTCTGGATAGATCATCAGCATCTCATCGGCTATTTGATAAGGCAGCGGCACTCCAGCAGAGCTGCGGCCTTCTCGCTGTTTACCGCAGACCCAGTGACGTCACGACTAGTATCACTTGAATGGAGCTTAGCCCCGCCCAGGCCAGTTGATACAAGTCGTGACGTCACTTGCCCTGCGGTAAACAGTGAGAAGGGTGCGGCACTGCTGAAGCGCCGCTGCCTTCTCAAACAGCTGATCAGCAGGGGTCCCAGGGTGACCCCGCCGATCAGATGCTGATGATCTATCCAGAGGATAGATCAGTTAAAACAAACTGTAGAACCCTTACTTGACAGTGCTGGCCGCTTCTAAAACATCCAGAGCACATTACAAAAAGTAGGCCATGTACACACAGTGTAGATATCTCCAGCAGCTGTCCAGAAACCAGGGAAACCAACACACGATCTAGCAAACTTCCCAGCATTGCTCTGCCCACAGGAAAGTCTTGTCACATGTGCATACCGTCATCTCAGGTCCGTTAGCTCATTGGAAATAGCATCTACTGGCTTAAAACCCCTGGAGCTAGGAGACCAGACACTGTTTAACAGCTGCTATGTTCCAGTGTGCACTTATGATGGGCGCACTCTGAACAAATCATTTATCAGGGTTTTCCACTAGTATATCCCATTTTGTATATTGTAGATAGCTGGTCGCTGCCATTTACAGCATTCCCATAAAGAAGTAATGGAGAGGCAGGGCACATGCCCTATCTTCTGCTCCAAAAGATCGGGGGGAACGGGAACACTATTCTTGGTGGGGCAACAAGGAAATATTACTGTATACTGTATGGGTGCATCAAGGTGACATTATAATGTATAAGAGCAATATAGTTAATATCGTTATGTGGGAATATTTTTTACATTGCCCAACCCTACGCTACACCAGACATTTACAACACAAGGCAGGGTGGGATGAGGTTTAAGGACTACAATAATAGAACAGACCACTCCATATACTGATATCATGGGGCAAATACTGATATAAGGGCACAGAATAGAATTACTTTATGCTATATAAAAGTAGAGATTATCCACAGAGAAGTAAACCTATATATATATATATATATCTTGATTTCAGACTTTTAAGGGAATTAACCATGATGTGTTTTTCATCTACGTACTAAGTTTCCTTGGGCCAACACTGCATCTACCGTTCTTAACGTGGTCAGGATTAATCATGTCCTCAGTGTTAAGAAATTCAGGCACATACCTATTCATCATGCAACTCAGATGTTCTCCAAATGTATTCTGCAGCAGGACAATGACCCCCAAAAATACAGCCACTGTCATTAGGAACTATTTTCAGCAAAAAGTAGAACGGAGACTGGAAGTGATGGTGATGGTATGGCCCCCATAGAGCCCTGATCTCAACTTCATCCAGTGTGTCTGGGATGGTGTGCAGCTATAGAACTTTTATTAACACTTTTTTTTTTCTTTTTTAAGTTTTCCTTACTTCGCAGTATTTTTCCACATCTGTTTAATTTTAGGCAGGGTGTTTCATTTCGTGAAAACGTGCAGTTATTTATTTCTGAACATGAAAGCGGTATAAAAACTTTTGCAATTAAGCAAAGCCAGGGACACATGGTAAGATTCACAATCCAGAGATTTAAAAAAAAAAATTTAATTATGTGGATCTAGGTGCCCTGTGGTCACATTGGATGACACCAGTTTGGAAAAATAAAATAGTTTTCACTTACCCGGCGATTTGAGGGGTAGGCGAGTCTTCATAACCTCCTTGTAGAGGTCCTTGTGCTCTTCTAAATACTCCCACTCCTCCATGGAAAAATGGACAGTGACATCCTGACACCGAACAGAAACCTGACATATAATAATAACAGACTGAAATAATTATTTTTAGCCTGAAATGAGTAGAATGCGATAAAAACATGCCACCCCAAAGGTATCCATAGCTTTAACATTACATTCTAACCTTTCAACATTCCCAGGAGCGCTCACCTCTCCAGTCAGCAGCAAAATGATCTTGTTGGTGAGTTCTAGAATTGTCTTCTCCTGGTTTCTCTTAATGATCTGTGAGTGAGATGGAGGCTCTGTGATGGAGATCTGGCTCTTGTCCCATCCTTTTGATGAACAAGGATGTCTGTTGGCTTTCATTGGGTCACTGGAGTTGCCTACAGGCCCATAGTCCTAAAATTCAAGTACGTATATATATACACACACATGTCAGATTTTATTAAAAGGTTTTATGGTACTTTAATATTGGTGGTCTATCGCCATGACAGGCCATTGATATCTAACTGGCACGGGTCCAACTTCCCGCACTCCCACCAATCAACCTTTTTGCAGTAGCTATGATGACAGACGTTGTTCCATTTCTGTAGTGGAGGGCACTGATTACTGCAGCTCTGCTCCCATACACTTCAGTAGAGAAGCAGACAGAGCTGCAGATCGGGAAGTGGGGTGGGTGTGTGTGGTGGCACACTCTCACTGATCAGATACTTAAGGCTTATCCTGATGATAAATCATCAACATTAAAAGGGCTTATGCAGATTATTATGGACTGACATTTATTTAAGTGGATTTTCCAGTACTTTAAAAGGGGTTGTGTAGTGGTGTAATATTGATAACATATCCTCCAGATAAGTCATCAATATCAGATCAACACCAGAACCTCTGAAAATCAGCTGTTTGACTGGGCGACGGGCCTGCGGCGCTCGTGCTGCCTCCTCTTCAAAGTTTCTTTGTAGCGATGGTGCAAATGTTTGTAGCCTTCATTTAAAAGAGTGAGTGTTGCAACCCCTTCAAGCAGTTGATCGGCTGGTCTGATGGGAGTTGGACCCCTGCTAATCTGATAATGATGACCTATTTGGAGGACCTTATCCTTAGATCTTTCTTTTGTGTAATTAGATGACAGATACAATAGTTACATTTAAAAAAAAAATTTGGAAAATGTTTATTTTTCATTATAAATTTATTTTCTGTTACAAGAGATGACCAAACATCTAAAACCAATACTGCATGTTCATACTGTGAAAATCCCTTTAATCCACCAGCATCAGAGTTTTCACTGATGCTGGCAGTAACAGTCGGGAGCCTGCCGCTGACTGGGCAAGCACAGCTTCTGTGCCTGCCTGATCAGCACGTCACACTGTAAATGGGTGGCACGTGTCAGGAACAGGGAAGGGGTTAAACCAGTTACCTACAGCCATGTGTCTATGCAAACAGAGAACCTGCTTTTCCACCCCATCCTAGAAATGCTAATATATTATTTTCAACGCATTACACATTTCAATTGCCATGTTATAAATTGGCGAAAACTGGCGATGGCAGTAAGGGGTTAAGAAAAAAAAAAAAAAAAGCACTAATATAGGAATGCAAAGTTTAGTAGAAGTAATATTAAAGAGTAACTAAACATTTTTTCTCCACAAGGCATACAATAAAAGATAGTTATTTAACCCATTCACGCAACAGCCAGTTTGGATCAAATGCTGGAGCTCCATTTTTCAAATCTGACATGTCAGTTTATCTGGTAATAACTTTGGAACGCTTTTGCTTATCCAAGCAATTCTGAGATTGTTTTCGTGACACATCATACTTCATGTTAGTGGTAAATTTAAGTTGATACGTTTTACCTTTATGCATAAAAAAAATCCAAAAGTTGCATAAAATTTGGAAAAATTCACTATTTTCAAAATTAGAATTTCTCTGCTTTTAAGACGGATAGTGATACTTTATAAAATAGTTATAACTTTACATTTCCCATATGTCTACTTTATGTTGGCATAATTTTGTGAGGCTAGTTTCACACTAGCGGCAGGGGACTCCGGTAGGCTGTTTCCGCGAGTGAACAGCATGTCGGATCGGTCCTGCCGCTAGTTCACGTGTGCCCCCAGACTGCCACTTCGTCCCCATTGACTATAATGAGGCGGGGGCGAAATTCCTGCGGCAACACTGTAGCGCACGCCCAGCGGCAGCCGGGCTAAAAGTACTGCATGCAATGGGGACCGAGCGGCAGTCCGGAAGCGCACGTGAACTAGCGGCAGGACAGATCAGACAGGCTGTTCACCCGCCGAAACAGCTCGCCACTAGAGTGAAAGTACCTTGAATGACATTTTTTTTTTTTTTAAGAAGTTAGACGGCTTAGAAGTTTAGAAGCTAATTTTTAAGAAAATTGCCCAAACCAACTTTTTTAAGGACTGGTTCAGTTATGAAGTCACTTTGTGGGACTTACATAGTAGAAACCAGCCATAAATTACCCCATTTTAGAAACGACACCCCTCAAGTTATTCAAAACCCTTTAGTTGTTCCACAAGAATTAAAGCAAATTGAGGGGAAATATTACCCCGATTCTGCGGTTTACGGAAACGTCCCATATGTGGTCGTAAACTGCTGTACGGACACACGGCAGGGCGCAGAAGGAAAGGTTTTCAGGTGCAATGTCACATTTGAAGAGACCCTGAGGTACCCCTAGAAAGAAAACCCCAAAAAGTGAGACCCAACTACACCCCTCAAGGTAGAAATCAAGGGGTGAAGTTAATGTTTTGACCCAAAAAGCATTTCATAGAATTTAGAAACATATGAAAAAATTTAACTTTTATTTCCAATATAATGTTGCTATAGTGCCACATTTGTTTTTTTTATTTTCACAAGGGGTAACAAGAGAAAATGCACCCCACAATTTTTTTCTGAATAGGGCAACAACATACATGGGGTCGTAATCTGCTGCTGTTTGGGGGCACGTCAGCACTCAGAAGGGGAGGAGCGGCATCAGGATTTTCAAACATGTAGCATTCTGAAATTGTTTTTAGGGGCCATAACTAGAGTTGAGCGAACACCTGGATGTTCGGGTTCGAGAAGTTCGGCCGAACATCCCGGAAATGTTCGGGTTCGGGATCCGAACCCGATCCGAACTTCGTCCCGAACCCGAACCCCATTGAAGTCAATGGGGACCCGAACTTTTCGGCACTAAAAAGGCTGTAAAACAGCCCAGGAAAGAGCTAGAGGGCTGCAAAAGGCAGCAACATGTAGGTAAATCCCCTGCAAACAAATGTGGATAGGGAAATGAATTAAAATAAAAATTAAATAAATAAAAATTAACCAAAATCAATTGGAGAGAGGTTCCATAGCAGAGAATCTGGCTTCCCGTCACCCACCACTGGAACAGTCCATTCTCAGATATTTAGGCCCCGGCACCCAGGCAGAGGAGAGAGGTCCCGTAACAGAGAATCTGTCTTCATGTCAGCAGAGAATTAGTCTGCATGTCATAGCAGAGAATGAGGCTTCACGTCAGCCACCACTGCAACAGTCCATTGGCATATATTTAGGCCCAGCACCCAGGCAGAGGAGGGAGGTCCCGTAACAGAGAATCTGTCTTCATGTCAGCAGAGAATTAGTCTGCATGTCATAGCAGAGAATGAGGCTTCACGTCAGCCACCACTGCAACAGTCCATTGGCATATATTTAGGCCCAGCACACACACAGGCAGAGGAGAGAGGTCCCGTAACAGAGAATCTGGCTTCATGTCAGCAGAGAATCAGTCTGCATGTCATAGCAGAGAATGAGGCTTCACGTCACCCACCACTGCAACAGTCCATTGGCATATATTTAGGCCTAGCACACAGGCAGAGCAGAGAGGTCCCGTAACAGACAATCTGGCTTCATGACAGCAGAGAATCAGTCTGCATGTCATAGCAGAGAATGAGGCTTCACGTCACCCACCACTGCAACAGTCCATTGGCATATATTTAGGCCTAGCACACAGGCAGAGCAGAGAGGTCCCGTAACAGACAATCTGGCTTCATGTCAGCAGAGAATCAGTCTGCATGTCATAGCAGAGAATGAGGCTTCACGTCACCCACCACTGCAACAGTCCATTGGCATATATTTAGGCCTAGCACACAGGCAGAGCAGAGAGGTCCCGTAACAGACGATCTGGCTTCATGTCAGCAGAGAATCAGTCTGCATGTCATAGCAGAGAATCAGGCTTCACGTCAGCCACCACTGCAACAGTCCATGGTCATAAATTTAGGCCCAGCACCCAGGCAGAGGAGAGAGGTCCCGTAACAGACAATCTGGCTTCATGTCAGCAGAGAATTAGTCTGCATGTCATAGCAGAGAATCAGGCTTCATGTCAGCCACCACTGCAACAGTCCATTGGCATATATTTAGGCCTAGCACACAGGCAGAGGAGAGGTTCATTCAACTTTGGGTAGCATCGCAATATAATGGTAAAATGAAAATAAAAATAGGATTGAATGAGGAAGTGCCCTGGAGTCCAATAATATATGGTTATGGGGAGGTAGTTAATGTCTAATCTGGACAAGGGACGGACAGGTCCTGTGGGATCCATGCCTGGTTCATTTTTATGAACGTCAGCTTGTCCACATTGGCTGTAGACAGGCGGCTGCGTTTGTCTGTAATGACGCCCCCTGCCGTGCTGAATACACGTTCAGACAAAACGCTGGCTGCCGGGCAGGCCAGCACCTCCAAGGCATAAAAGGCTAGCTCTGGCCACGTGGACAATTTAGAGACCCAGAAGTTGAATGGGGCCGAACCATCAGTCAGTACGTGGAGGGGTGTGCACACGTACTGTTCCACCATGTTAGTGAAATGTTGCCTCCTGCTAACACGTTGCGTATCAGGTGGTGGTGCAGTTAGCTGTGGCGTGTTGACAAAAGTTTTCCACATCTCTGCCATGCTAACCCTGCCCTCAGAGGAGCTGGCCGTGACACAGCTGCCTTGGCGACCTCTTGCTCCTCCTCTGCCTTGGCCTTGGGCTTCCACTTGTTCCCCTGTGACATTTGGGAATGCTCTCAGTAGCGCGTCTACCAACGTGCGCTTGTACTCGCGCATCTTCCTATCACGCTCCAGTGCAGGAAGTAAGGTGGGCACATTGTCTTTGTAGCGTGGATCCAGCAGGGTGGCAACCCAGTAGTCCGCACAGGTTAAAATGTGGGCAACTCTGCTGTCGTTGCGCAGGCACTGCAGCATGTAGTCGCTCATGTGTGCCAGGCTGCCCAGGGGTAAGGACAAGCTGTCCTCTGTGGGAGGCGTATCGTCATCGTCCTGCCTTTCCCCCCAGCCACGCACCAGTGATGGACCCGAGCTGCGTTGGGTGCCACCCCGCTGTGACCATGCTTCATCCTCATCCTCCTCCACCTCCTCCTCATCCTCGTCCTCCTCGTCCTCCAGTAGTGGGCCCTGGCTGGCCACATTTGTACCTGGCCTCTGCTGTTGCAAAAAACCTCCCTCTGAGTCACTTCGAAGAGACTGGCCTGAAAGTGCTAAAAATGACCCCTCTTCCTCATCCTCCTCCTCCTCCTCCTGGGCCACCTCCTGTTCCATCATCGCCCTAAGTGTTTTCTCAAGGAGACATAGAAGTGGTATTGTAACGCTGATAACGGTGTCATCGCCACTGGCCATGTTGGTGGAGTACTCGAAACAGCGCAACAGGGCACACAGGTCTCGCATGGAGGCCCAGTCATTGGTGGTGAAGTGGTGCTGTTCTGTAGTGCGACTGACCCGTGCGTGCTGCAGCTGAAACTCCACTATGGCCTGCTGCTGCTCGCACAGTCTGTCCAGCATGTGCAAGGTGGAGTTCCACCTGGTGGGCACGTCGCATATGAGGCGGTGAGCGGGAAGGCCGAAGTTACGCTGTAGCGCAGACAGGCGAGCAGCGGCAGGATGTGAACGCCGGAAGCGCGAACAGACGGCCCGCACTTTATGCAGCAGCTCTGACATGTCGGGGTAGTTGTGAATGAACTTCTGCACCACCAAATTCAGCACATGCGCCAAGCAAGGGATGTGCGTCAAATTGGCTAGTCCCAGAGCTGCAACGAGATTTCGCCCATTATCACACACCACCAGGCCGGGCTTGAGGCTCACCGGCAGCAACCACTCGTCGGTCTGTTGTTCAATACCCCGCCACAACTCCTGTGCGGTGTGGGGCCTGTCCCCCAAACATATGAGTTTCAGAATGGCCTGCTGACGTTTACCCCGGGCTGTGCTGAAGTTGGTGGTGAAGGTGTGTGGCTGACTGGATGAGCAGGTGGAAGAAGAGGAGGAGGAAGCCGAGAAGGAGGAGGTGGCAACAGGAGGCAAAGAATGTTGCCCTGCGATCCTTGGCGGCGGCAGGACGTGCGCCAAACAGCTCTCCGCCTGGGGCCCAGCTGCCACTACATTTACCCAGTGTGCAGTTAGGGAGATATAGCGTCCCTGGCCGTGCTTACTGGTCCACGTATCTGTGGTTAGGTGGACCTTGCTACAGATGGCGTTGCGCAGTGCACACTTGATTTTATGGGATACTTGGTTGTGCAGGGAAGGCACGGCTCTCTTGGAGAAGTAGTGCCGGCTGGGAACAACATACTGTGGGACAGCAAGCGACATGAGCTGTTTGAAGCTGTCTGTGTCCACCAGCCTAAATGACAGCATTTCATAGGCCAGTAGTTTAGAAATGCTGGCATTCAGGGCCAGGGATCGAGGGTGGCTAGGTGGGAATTTACGCTTTCTATCAAATGTTTGTGAGATGGAGAGCTGAACGCTGGCGTGTGACATGGTTGAGACGCTTGGTGACGGAGGTGGTGGTGGTGGTGTTGGTGGTACATCCCCTGTTTGCTGGGCGGCAGGTGCCAACGTTCCTCCAGAGGCGGAGGAAGAGGCCGAGGCGGCAGCAGCAGAATAGGCCGAGGCGGCAGCAGCAGAAGAGGTAGCAGGGGGAGCCTGAGTGACTTCCTTGGTTTTAAGGTGTTTACTCCACTGCAGTTCATGCTTTGCATGCAGGTGCCTGGTCATGCAGGTTGTGCTCAGGTTCAGAACGTTAATGCCTCGCTTCAGGCTCTGATGGCACAGCGTGCAAACCACTCGGGTCTTGTCGTCAGCACATTGTTTGAAGAAGTGCCATGCCAGGGAACTCCTTGAAGCTGCCTTTGGGGTGCTCGGTCCCAGATGGCGGCGGTCAGTAGCAGGCGGAGTCTCTTGGCGGCGGGTGTTCTGCTTTTGCCCACTGCTCCCTCTTTTGCTACGCTGTTGGCTCGGTCTCACCACTGCCTCTTCCTCCGAACTGTGAAAGTCAGTGGCACGACCTTCATTCCATGTGGGGTCTAGGACCTCATCGTCCCCTGCATCGTCTTCCACCCAGTCTTGATCCCTGACCTCCTGTTCAGTCTGCACACTGCAGAAAGACGCAGCAGTTGGCACCTGTGTTTCGTCATCATCAGAGACATGCTGAGGTGGTATTCCCATGTCCTCATCATCAGGAAACATAAGTGGTTGTGCGTCAGTGCATTCTATGTCTTTCACCGCTGGGGAAGGGCTAGGTGGATGCCCTTGGGAAACCCTGCCAGCGGAGTCTTCAAACAGCATAAGAGACTGCTGCATAACTTGAGGCTGAGACAGTTTCCCTGGTATGCATGGGGGTGATGTGACAGACTGATGGGGTTGGTTTTCAGGCGCCATCTGTGCGCTTTCTGCAGAAGACTGGGTGGGAGATAATGTGAACGTGCTGGATCCACTGTCGGCCACCCAATTGACTAATGCCTGTACCTGCTCAGGCCTTACCATCCTTAGAACGGCATTGGGCCCCACCATATATCGCTGTAAATTCTGGCGGCTACTGGGACCTGAGGTAGTTGGTACACTAGGACGTGTGGATGTGGCAGAACGGCCACGTCCTCTCCCAGCACCAGAGGGTCCACTAACACCACCACGACCATGTCCACGTCCGCGTCCCTTACTAGATGTTTTTCTCATTGTTATGGTTCACCACAACAACAAATATATTATTTGGCCCAATGTATTGTATTCAAATTCAGCGGGATATAAATTTGAGGCCTAGTATTTAGGCGCTGGGTGACCGGTATGGATTTAGTGACAGAATTAGACTTGGAAATGCACAGAAGCGTGTGTGTGAAGTTATTCTGAATGACCCTATGTGCACCTTCAATATTATATACCCTTTTAGGGATAGATTTCAAATAGCTCTGATATAGCAGAAACCACTAAATTATGAAATTGCTAAATTGGGAATTGTACTTCAACCCAGAACAAAAAATGTGCTTTGACGGACACTAAATATCTTGCCCAGCAACAACAGTACAGCGGTGGGTAACGAGAGATTTAGAGGGATTTAAATTTGAGGCCTAGTATTTAGGCGCTGGGTCACCGGTATGGATTTAGTGACAGAATTAGACTTGGAAATGCACAGAAGCGTGTGTGTGAAGTTATTCTGAATGACCCTATGTGCACCTTCAATATTATATACCCTTTTAGGGATAGATTTCAAATAGCTCTGATATAGCAGAAACCACTAAATTATGAAATTGCTAAATTGGGAATTGTACTTCAACCCAGAACAAAAAATGTGCTTTGACGGACACTAAATATCTTGCCCAGCAACAACAGTACAGCGGTGGGTAACGAGAGATTTAGAGGGATTTAAATTTGAGGCCTAGTATTTAGGCGCTGGGTCACCGGTATGGATTTAGTGACAGAATTAGACTTGGAAATGCACAGAAGCGTGTGTGTGAAGTTATTCTGAATGACCCTATGTGCACCTTCAATATTATATACCCTTTTAGGGATAGATTTCAAATAGCTCTGATATAGCAGAAACCACTAAATTATGAAATTGCTAAATTGGGAATTGTACTTCAACCCAGAACAAAAAATGTGCTTTGACGGACACTAAATATCTTGCCCAGCAACAACAGTACAGTGGTGGGTAACGAGAGATTTAGAGGGATTTAAATTTGAGGCCTAGTATTTAGGCGCTGGGTCACCGGTATGGATTTAGTGACAGAATTAGACTTGGAAATGCACAGAAGCGTGTGTGTGAAGTTATTCTGAATGACCCTATGTGCACCTTCAATATTATATACCCTTTTAGGGATAGATTTCAAATAGCTCTGATATAGCAGAAACCACTAAATTATGAAATTGCTAAATTGGGAATTGTACTTCAACCCAGAACAAAAAATGTGCTTTGACGGACACTAAATATCTTGCCCAGCAACAACAGTACAGCGGTGGGTAACGAGAGATTTAGAGGGAATTAAATTTGAGGCCTAGTATTTAGGCGCTGGGTCACCGGTATGGATTTAGTGACAGAATTAGACTTGGAAATACACAGTAGCGGTGTGTGTGAAGTTATTCTGAATGACCCTATGTGCACCTTCAATATTATATACCCTTTTAGGGATAGATTTCAAATAGCTCTGATATAGCAGAAACCACTAAATTATGAAATTGCTAAATTGGGAATTGTACTTCAACCCAGAACAAAAAATGTGCTTTGACGGACACTAAATATCTTGCCCAGCAACAACAGTACAGCGGTGGGTAACGAGAGATTTAGAGGGATTTAAATTTGAGGCCTAGTATTTAGGCGCTGGGTCACCGGTATGGATTTAGTGACAGAATTAGACTTGGAAATGCACAGAAGCGTGTGTGTGAAGTTATTCTGAATGACCCTATGTGCACCTTCAATATTATATACCCTTTTAGGGATAGATTTCAAATAGCTCTGATATAGCAGAAACCACTAAATTATGAAATTGCTAAATTGGGAATTGTACTTCAACCCAGAACAAAAAATGTGCTTTGACGGACACTAAATATCTTGCCCAGCAACAACAGTACAGCGGTGGGTAACGAGAGATTTAGAGGGATTTAAATTTGAGGCCTAGTATTTAGGCGCTGGGTCACCGGTATGGATTTAGTGACAGAATTAGACTTGGAAATGCACAGAAGCGTGTGTGTGAAGTTATTCTGAATGACCCTATGTGCACCTTCAATATTATATACCCTTTTAGGGATAGATTTCAAATAGCTCTGATATAGCAGAAACCACTAAATTATGAAATTGCTAAATTGGGAATTGTACTTCAACCCAGAACAAAAAATGTGCTTTGACGGACACTAAATATCTTGCCCAGCAACAACAGTACAGTGGTGGGTAACGAGAGATTTAGAGGGATTTAAATTTGAGGCCTAGTATTTAGGCGCTGGGTCACCGGTATGGATTTAGTGACAGAATTAGACTTGGAAATGCACAGAAGCGTGTGTGTGAAGTTATTCTGAATGACCCTATGTGCACCTTCAATATTATATACCCTTTTAGGGATAGATTTCAAATAGCTCTGATATAGCAGAAACCACTAAATTATGAAATTGCTAAATTGGGAATTGTACTTCAACCCAGAACAAAAAATGTGCTTTGACGGACACTAAATATCTTGCCCAGCAACAACAGTACAGCGGTGGGTAACGAGAGATTTAGAGGGAATTAAATTTGAGGCCTAGTATTTAGGCGCTGGGTCACCGGTATGGATTTAGTGACAGAATTAGACTTGGAAATACACAGTAGCGGGTGTGTGTGAAGTTATTCTGAATGACCCTATGTGCACCTTCAATATTATATACCCTTTTAGGGATAGATTTCAAATAGCTCTGATATAGCAGAAACCACTAAATTATGAAATTGCTAAATTGGGAATTGTACTTCAACCCAGAACAAAAAATGTGCTTTGACGGACACTAAATATCTTGCCCAGCAACAACAGTACAGCGGTGGGTAACGAGAGATTTAGAGGGATTTAAATTTGAGGCCTAGTATTTAGGCGCTGGGTCACCGGTATGGATTTAGTGACAGAATTAGACTTGGAAATGCACAGAAGCGTGTGTGTGAAGTTATTCTGAATGACCCTATGTGCACCTTCAATATTATATACCCTTTTAGGGATAGATTTCAAATAGCTCTGATATAGCAGAAACCACTAAATTATGAAATTGCTAAATTGGGAATTGTACTTCAACCCAGAACAAAAAATGTGCTTTGACGGACACTAAATATCTTGCCCAGCAACAACAGTACAGCGGTGGGTAACGAGAGATTTAGAGGGATTTAAATTTGAGGCCTAGTATTTAGGCGCTGGGTCACCGGTATGGATTTAGTGACAGAATTAGACTTGGAAATGCACAGAAGCGTGTGTGTGAAGTTATTCTGAATGACCCTATGTGCACCTTCAATATTATATACCCTTTTAGGGATAGATTTCAAATAGCTCTGATATAGCAGAAACCACTAAATTATGAAATTGCTAAATTGGGAATTGTACTTCAACCCAGAACAAAAAATGTGCTTTGACGGACACTAAATATCTTGCCCAGCAACAACAGTACAGTGGTGGGTAACGAGAGATTTAGAGGGATTTAAATTTGAGGCCTAGTATTTAGGCGCTGGGTCACCGGTATGGATTTAGTGACAGAATTAGACTTGGAAATGCACAGAAGCGTGTGTGTGAAGTTATTCTGAATGACCCTATGTGCACCTTCAATATTATATACCCTTTTAGGGATAGATTTCAAATAGCTCTGATATAGCAGAAACCACTAAATTATGAAATTGCTAAATTGGGAATTGTACTTCAACCCAGAACAAAAAATGTGCTTTGACGGACACTAAATATCTTGCCCAGCAACAACAGTACAGCGGTGGGTAACGAGAGATTTAGAGGGAATTAAATTTGAGGCCTAGTATTTAGGCGCTGGGTCACCGGTATGGATTTAGTGACAGAATTAGACTTGGAAATACACAGTAGCGGGTGTGTGTGAAGTTACTCTGAATGACCCTATGTGCACCTTCAATATTATATACCCTTTTTGGGATAGATTTCAAAGAGCTCTGATATAGCAGGAACCACTAAATTATGAAATTGCTAAATTGGGAATTGTATTTCAACCCAGAACAAGAAATGTGCTTGAACGGACACTAAATAACTCGCCCAGCTACAGCACTAGGGACAGATTTAGCTGGATATAAATTTGAGGCCTAGTATTTAGGCGCTGGGTGACCGGTATGGATTTAGTGACAGAATTAGACTGGGATATGGCCAAAAAATGAACAGACTATTGCTGGTTAAATGCACTTGGTGTGACAGCTTCACCCTGATGTAGGCTTTAGCCAAAAAACAACCACACCATTGAGGGTTAAATGCACTTGGTGACAGGCGCAGCTTGCCCCTGATTTTGTATATGGCCAAAAAATGAACAGACTATTGCTGGTTAAATGCACTTGGTGTGACAGCTTCACCCTGATGTAGGCTTTAGCCAAAAAACAACCACACCATTGAGGGTTAAATGCACTTGGTGACAGGCGCAGCTTGCCCCTGATTTTGTATATGGCCAAAAAATGAACAGACTATTGCTGGTTAAATGCACTTGGTGTGACAGCTTCACCCTGATGTAGGCTTTAGCCAAAAAACAACCACACCATTGAGGGTTAAATGCACTTGGTCGCAGCTTGTGCTGGCGCACCACAAGACACAAAATGGCCGCCGATCACCCCAGAAAAATGAGACTGACAAACGGTCTGTGCAGCCTAAAAACAGTGAGCAATTGAGGATCAGCAGCTCAATGATCCACAGCTGCAGATCGATCAGTTAATCAAGTCCTTTGGAGGAGTTAATCTGCCTAATCTCGCCCTACTGTCGCAGCCGCAACCTCTCCCTACGCTAATCAGAGCAGAGTGACGGGCGGCGCTATGTGACTCCAGCTTAAATAGAGGCTGGGTCACATGGTGCTCTGGCCAATCACAGCCATGCCAATAGTAGGCATGGCTGTGATGGCCTCTTGGGGCAAGTAGTATGACGCTTGTTGATTGGCTGCTTTGCAGCCTTTCAAAAAGCGCCAAGAAAGCGTCACAAAAGCGCGAAGAAAGCGACGAACACCGAACCCGAACCCGGACTTTTACGAAAATGTCCGGGTTCGGGTCCGTGTCACGGACACCCCAAAATTCGGTACGAACCCGAACTATACAGTTCGAGTTCGCTCATCCCTAGCCATAACATTTTAATTTTTTCACCAATGTAGCTGTGTGTGGGGGCTTGTTTTTGTTGTTGGTATCATTTGGTATTATTTTAGGGTGTTTTTGATCAATTTTTATAAAAAAAATTGTGAAGGTGAAGTGGGCAAAAATGGCAATTCTGTCAGTGTTTTTTTTATTTTTTATGAGGTTCTTTTTGCAGTAAATAGGATTTAATAATTTTATTCTGTAGGTTGATGGGGTTATGAAATTTTTATGTTTTACTACTTTTTTCAGCATAAAATCATTTTTATGTTACAAATCAATGCTATTTGGCATCATCATATACTAAAGTCCATAACATTTTTATTTTTTCACCAATGTAGTGTGGGGGGCTTGTTTTTTTTGCGGGGACTGGTTGTAGTTTTTATTAGTATAATTTTAGGGTATATACGACTTTTTGATCACTTGTTTATTTTTTTTTGGGAGTTGAGGTGACAAAAACAGCAATTCCATCATTGTTTATTAAATTATTTTTTTAATTCACCGCGCTGAATTAGTAACATGATACTTTTACAGATCAGGTCGTTACGGACACGGTGATACCAAATATGTGAAGTTTATTATTATTATTTTTTTTTTATGAAATATAAATGAATGGATTTGATATGACATTTATTTTTTTTTATTTTTTTTCTTTACACTTTTTTTTAAATCAAGTCCCTTTTGGATCTTGAAGATCCAGTGGGCCTGATGGCTATGCAGTGCATTCCAATATTCATCTATTGTAATACACTGTATAGTCGTGCTACACTTATACTAAAGCTGATCAGACCCTCAGGGTCTGATCAGCCTTAGGGCTCATTCACACGAACGTGTGTTGCCCGCTGCCGTATTGCGGAAAACATTTTGCGGATCTACAATACACGGGCACCGTTCCGTGTGCATTTCGCATCACAGATGCATCACAGTATGGAACGGAACACTACGGAGTGCTTCCTGGGGTTCTGTTCAAGTGAAAGGGTACGCGATCCCCAAGTGGCTGAGCCACGGTCAGTGCCCGTGCATTGCAGACCGCAATTTGCAGTCCACAGCACGGGCAGGGGCTTCACACGGTCGTGTGAACAAGCCCTTTGGTACATGGCAGCCCAGACGCCATTGTAGGGCGTCCGGTTGCCATGGAAACCACGGGGCTGCTGCCATCGCAGCAGCGGCCCGATGGAAGAGAGAGGTAGCTGTAAGTTACAGATGACACTCTGCTGATGGCGGCAGCTCCGTTCCTGAGCCGCCGACATTATAGCCGGCAATGCACAGAGCAGAAGAGGGCATCAGGAGGTATATGGGAGGCCTGTACTCATCAGGGGAACAGAGGCAGACATACCTGATTTAATCGGCATTTTCTCAATGAAGCGCTCCGATTGGCTATTCTCTGCAGACTAACCTATCAGAGTGATTGCTGGCAAGGGACCACTCTGACTGGTCCCTTGCCGGCTTCCCTGTGTCTCTGCTCTCGGGGAGAGCGGAGACTCCGGGACTGTAACACTTTATAGTGTCACAGCACCGGTAAGCAGATTGGACGTCACAGCCAAATGCAGTAAGTTACTTGCGATTTGGACGTACAGTTACATCCAAATGCGTGAAGGGGTTAAGGAAGTCCGTGAACAACGAAAAATAATTAAACAGTTTTTTTTTTTCTTATACTACCCCAAAAAAATGTTACAAGGCTTGTGCAGGCAATACATATTGATGAACTATTGTCAGGATATAGGTCATCAATATTTGATCGGCAGCAGTCCAACACCTGGAACCCCGACTAATCAGCTGTTTGAAGAGGAGGCGGCGCTCCATGTGAGCACTGCTTCCTGTTCATTACACTGCCCATCGTCTCAGTTTCAGTGGTGCAATGTAATGACAAATTCTCGCTCCATTCACTTGAATGGAGCAAGCACTTGTAATTACACTATGCCACTGCTCCAAAGGAGAAGACACGTAGTGTAATGATCGGCGGGGGGTGCTAAGTGTGAGACCCCGCCAATCAGATATTGATGATCTATCCTGACGATAGGTCATCAATATGTATGGCCTGCACATCCTCTTTAATCAGTAAAGGGAACCTGTCACCGGGATTTTGGGTATAGAGCTGAGGACATGGGTAGCTAGATGGCCGCTAGCACATCCGCAATACCCAGTCCCCATAGCTCTGTGTGCTTTTATTGTGTAAAAAAACGATTTGATACATATGCAAATTAACTTGAGATAACTCAGAGCTTGAAAATGACTCTTATGTTAATTTGCATAAAAGGCGGGAAGTACAAAAATGCATAATACTTATTGAATTTGTCTGCAAATGAAATTAAAAGTGTAATTTATATGTTTAGGGTAACACAATGAACATTTAGAAACGCTCAGTGAGGGTAGCTGTCACCGCCAGACATCTGAGAAGCTCCTGCTTGAGGTTCTTTTGTTTTGCTTTCGTTTTGTCATCTCGTTTCCCTCTCTCAGCTGTCATCTAGTTGCACTGATTGCATCCCTTTAAATCCCCTCCCATACCGCATCACTTTGCGGTTTATACAACTTCCTGGAGTGTGTGCATGCTGGATGCTACAACTGATGCTTCTACAGATAAGTCTGTTCATTTATTTATGTTTTCCTGTTTGCTTGATCCTAGGTGACCCTGACTCCCTCCGCATTAGGTGTAGAGAGACGGTGGTCGTGTCCCCTCACTATTATAGGGTGTTCAGGTGTCATACAGTCGAGGAACGAGGGTATGCAATTTTCTACCATTGAGATTTTTTCATAGGCTGAGCAGTAAGGGAGAGAGCTAGGGCTGTTACAGGGCTTACCCTTTGGTTCCTTAGTTTTGGATCAAGTCAGTCAGATCTTCATTTGTGTCTCAAGCATGGATCCGGTTTCACTTTTGACTGAACACATGCAGGGTCTTTCATTAGAGGTAGCAGATCTCCGTAAAACTGTATCTCAGTTTCAGGTGACCGGTTCAGCTTGCGTTCATGGAGTTTGTTCTGAGCCTAAGATCTCGCTCCCGGATACATTCTCCGGGGGTAGTGAGAATTTTGTTCGTTTTAGAGAGGCTTGCAAACTCCATTTTCGCCTACTTCCCCATTCCTCTGGTGATGAGGAGCAGAGGGTGGGGATCATCATCTCGCTGCTCAGGGATAACGCTCAGTCTTGGGCCTTTCCGCTGCTGGTGGGGGCACGGCCCCTTCATTCAGTGGATGAATTTTTTTTTAGCCCTGGGTCAGATATATGATGATCCGGATCGTATTGCTCTGGCTGAGTCTAGACTACGTCTTTTATGCCAGGGTAAACAGTCCGCAGAGATATACTGTTCAGAATTTCGGAGATGGGCAGCTGATACTGGTTGGAATGATGCTGAACTCCGAAGTCAATTTTGCCATGGTCCTTCAGAGGGATTGAATGATGCATTTGCCTTTCATGAGAGACCTACCTCCTTGGACACTGCCATGTCTCGGGCCGTTCGTATTGACAGGCGTCTTAGAGAGAGAGGAGAGATCACTCCTTCCTGTCATACTCAGTCCAAGGACAGTGCGACGGTCTCATTCAGTGCGCAGGGGTCTCAGTCTCTCTCAATCCCCTCTGAGCAGGAGCCTATGCAGCTCGGTTTGCTTGCCTCTGACAATAGAAGATTCAGCTCTCACAGGATGGTTTGTTTCTGTTGTGGAGGTATAAATCATTTGGCAAATGTTTGTTCCTCTAGGAGATTCAGGCAGTTTTTTGAGAGTAATAAAGAAACAAAAAGAAAAAAATCCTCTAAAAATGTTCCATCTGTTACTATTGGCAAAGTTGATGCGGAAATTGAAGGTTTTCCGTTTGCTTGTAGTTCCCGTTTTGTCCTACCTGCCAGGGTGGCGCTAGAGAGCAAGAACATTTTTTGTGAGATTTTTGTAGATAGTGGAGCAGCTATCAATCTCATTGATAATCAATTTGCTATAACACATGGTTTCCAGGTATGCACTTTGGGAAAGGATATACCTGTTTTTGCTATTGATTCTGCTCCACTTTCTCAGAAATTGCTAAAGGGCATAGTTCACAATATCCGTTTGATTGTGAGTGATACTCATGTAGAGGATGTGTCATGTTTCGTCCCAAGCGGGTTGCCTACTCCTCTAGTGTTGGGGCTACCCTGGCTCACTAAGCATAACCCCACCATTGATTGGCAAGCGAGGCAAATAAATTGTTGGAGTGACTTTTGCAGAGATCATTGCCTCACGACATCTGTTGCAGAGGTTTCTACTAAGACTGTACCATCTTTTCTCTCTGAATTTTCGGATGTGTTTTCTGAGAGTGGTGTTCAGGAGCTGCCCCCTCACAGGGAGTACGATTGCCCTATTAATTTCATCCCAGGCGCCAAGCTGCCTATACAATCTCTCCCAACCTGAAAGGGTTGCTATGCGTGCTTATATATCTCTGAGAGCCTGAGAAAGGGACACATACGACCCTCGAAGTCACCTGTTGCCACTGGTTTTTTCTTTGTTAAGAAAAAAGATGGTTCTTTAAAGAGGACCTTTCACTAGTTTAAAAAGTAAAAACTAACTATATCAGTGGGCAGAGCGGCGCCCAGGGGTCCCCCTGCACTTACTAGTATGTCTGGGCGCTGCTCCGTTCGCCCGGTATAGGCTCCGATGTCTGCAGCTCCCTCTGTTGTACTGGGCGGAGTTTTTGTATTAGGCGTGTCCCTTGCTGCAGCGCTGGCAAATCGCAGCGCACAGCTCATAGCCTGGGACTCACAGGCTATGAGCTGTGCGCTGCGATTGGCCAGCGCTACAGCAAGGGACAACCCTAATACGAAAACTCCGCCCAGTACAACAGAGGGAGCTGCAGACACCGGAGCCTATACCGGGCGAACGGAGCGGCGCCCAGACATACTAGTAAGTGCAGGGGGACCCCTGGGCGCCGCTCTGCCCACTGATATAGTTCGTTTTAACTTTTTAAACTAGTGAAAGGTCCTCTTTAAGACCATGTCTGGATTTCAGGGAGCTGAACAGTATCACAATTCGTGACCCTTATCCGCTTCCTCTTATCCCGGACCTGTTTAACCAGATTGTTGGGGCTAAAGTTTTTTCCAAGTTGGATCTAAGAGGGGCATACAACCTGGTCAGGGTCAGAGAAGGAGACAAATGGAAGACGGCCTTCAATACCCCTGAGGGTCATTTTGAGAATTTGGTTATGCCTTTTGGTTTGATGAATGCTCCAGCTGCCTTTCAGCATTTTGTGAACAGCATTTTTTATCATTTAATGGGGAAATTTGTACTAGTGTATCTAGATGACATTTTGATTTTTTTCCTCCTGATTTCAAAACTCATAAGCACCACCTACGCCAGGTCTTGCTCATCCTGCGGGAGAATAAATTGTACGCTAAACTGGAAAAATGTGTGTTTGCGGTTCCAGAAATTCAATTTCTGGGGTTTCTTCTCTCCGCTTCTGGTTTTCGCATGTACCCCGAGAAGGTCCGCGCTGTGCTTGAGTAGGAGCTTCCTGAGAATCAGAAGGCGCTGATGCGTTTTTTGGGTTTTACAGGAAGTTAATTTTGAATTATTCCTCTGTTGTTAAAACACTCACTGATATGACTAGAAAGGGGGTAGATTTTTCCTCCTGGTCGGTAGAGGCGCGTAAGGCCTTTTCTAGTATCAAGGAGAGTTTTGCTTCCGCTCCCATCTTGGTACAACCTGATATCTCTCTGCCCTTCATAGTTGAGGTGGACGCTTCTGAGGTGGGTGTGGGTTCGGTCTTGTCTCAGGGTCCCTCTCCTGCCAAATGGCGACCGTGTGCCTTTTTCTCGAAGAAACTCTCCTCCGCAGAGAGAAATTATGATGTGGGAGATAGGGAGTTGTTGGCCATCAAGTTAGCTTTTAAGGAATGGTGCCATTGGCTAGAGGGAGCCAGACACCCTATTACCGTGTTTACCGACCAGAATCTGGCCTACTTGGAGTCAGCCAAGCGTCTGAACCCGAGACAGGCCAGATGGTCTTTGTTTTTTTCAAGGTTTAATTTTGTTGTCACGTTCCGCCCTGGGGTTAAGAATGTGAAGGCGGATGCCCCGTCACGTTGTTTTCCGGGAGGTTCAGGCAGCCCAGGCAGAGGCTCCTGATCTTTGTCCTCCTGGGAGGGTTGTTTGTGCCTCTCGCTTTAAGACACAAGGTTTTTAAGGAGCACCACAATACTGTTCTTGCTGGGCACCCGGGGGGGGTAGAACCACAATGGATCTCATCGCTCGGAGATTCTGGTGGCCAGCGCTTCGTAAGTCGGTTGAGGGTTTTTCCTCTCCTCCCGTTACCTATTCCTTCCTGTCCTTGGACACATCTGTCCATGGACTTCATTACGGACCTGCCTCGTTCCTCGGGGAAGACAGTGATTCTGGTGGTGGTGGACCGTTTTAGCAAAATGGCGCATTTCATTCCTTTTCCTGGGTTGCCCAATGCTAAGACGCTGGCACAGGCATTTATTGATCACATTGTCAAATTGCATGGTATTCCTTCAGACATAGTCTCTGATAGGGGCACGCAGTTTGTTTCCAGATTCTGGAAGGCTTTCTGTTCTCGCTTGGGGGTTCGGTTGTCATTCTCTTCTGTTTTCCACCCACAGTCGAATGGCCAGACGGAGCGCGTCAATCAGAATCTCGAGACATATCTGCGCTGTTTTGTGGCGGAGAATCAGGAGGATTGGTGTTCTTTTCTCTCCCTTGCTGAGTTTGCTTTAAATAACCGTTGTCAGGAGTCCTCTGATAAGTCACCATTTTTTGGTGCTTATGGGATTCATACGCAGTTTGGGACATTCTCTGGAGAGGGGTCTTCTGGTTTACCTGATGAGGAGAGATTCTCCTCGTCTTTGTTATCTATTTGGCAAAAGATTCAGGATAATCTAAAGAGCATGAGTGAGAGATATAAGCGTGTGGCGGATAAGAGACGTGTGCCTGGTCCGGACCTGAATGTTGGTGATCTGGTATGGTTGTCTACTAAGAATATCAAATTGAAGGTTCCCTCCTGGAAGTTGGGTCCTAAGTTTATTGGGCCATACAAAATCTTGTCCGTCATCAATCCTGTTGCCTACCGTCTTGATCTTCCTCAGACTTGGAAGATCCATAATGTTTTTCATAAGTCCCTATTAAAACCTTATGTCCAACCCATTGTACCCTCCTCTTTGCCTCCTCCTCCGATTGTGGTTGATGGTAATCTTGAATTTCAGGTCTCTAGGATTGTGGATTCTCGTGTTGTCCGCGGTTCTCTCCAGTACCTCGTTCATTGGGAGGGTTATGGTTCTGAGAAGAGGATGTGGGTCCCAGTGACGGACATTAAGGCCACTCGTCTCATCAGGGCTTTCCATAGGTCCCATCCTGAGAAAGTGGGCTCTGAGTGTCCGGAGTCCACTCGTAGAAGGAGGGGTACTGTCACCGCCAGACATCTGAGAAGCTCTGACAGACGTTCTTCCGAACCTCCTGCTTGAGGTTCTTTTGTTTTGCTTTCATTTTGTCATCTCGTTTCCCTCTCTCAGCTGTCATCTAGTTGCACTGATTGCATCCCTTTAAATCCCCTCCCATACTGCATCACTTTGCGGTTTATACAACTTCCTGGAGTGTGTGCATGCTGGATGCTACAACTGATGCTTCTACAGATAAGTCTGTTCATTTATTTGCGTTTTCCTGTTTGCTTGATCCTAGGTGACCCTGACTCCCTCCGTATTAAGTGCAGGGAGCCGGTGGTCGTGTCCCCTCACTATTATAGGGTGTTCAGGTGTCATACAGTCGAGGAACGAGGGTATGCAATTTTCTACCATTGAGATTTTTGCATAGGCTGAGCAGTAAGGTAGAGAGCTAGGGCTGTTACAGGGCTTACCCTTTGGTTCCTTAGTTTTGGATCAGGTCAGTCAGATCTTCATTTGTGTCTTCTAGTTTTCTGTAACACCTTCCGTGACAGTAGCATAGTAGAGGTGACAGGTTCCCTTCAAGTTCTATGTACCCCAGAATGGTATCAATCAAAACTACATCTTATCCCACAAAAAAAAAAATTAAGCCTGTACATGGGTACATTGGCAGGAAAATTAAAGTATGGCTCTTAGATTGTGGCAACATAAAAACCATGGTTTTTGCATAAGTGATATTATTGCCCAAAAAAATATTCATATTTGGCATCGCAGTGACCATACTGACCCAGAGAATGAAAGTAACTCGCTAGTTATGCGGCACAGTAAATGTTGTAAATTTAAAGTGCAAAAAATTATGGCGGGCTGCCTTTATTTCTATTACCACTCCTAAATAATAATAATAATAATAATAATAATAATAATAATAATACTACAAGTTAATCAATAAGTTATATGTACCACAAAAAAATACTGCCAAAAAGTATAAAAGTTCACAGAAAAAAATAATTGGCAAAAATTGGTAATCGTTAGTGTTAAGCGAATCGAGCTTCGGATCATAAATCCAAACTCAATTTGTTCAAACACTTCAGGGTTCATTTGTCGAACTGGTGTAAAGTAGAACTGGCTTAGTTGCCCATAACTACTAATCGGAATTCGCCTTTCATTTTTCACAGCTCCTTTGGAAAATAAAAGGTGGAATCTGAATGGTTGCGGTGGCCAATAAGCCAATTCTACTTTACACCAGTTTAACAAATGAACCCTGAGGTGTTTGAACAAATTGACTTTGGATTTGTGATCCGAAGCTCGATTCGCTTAAGGCCTCATGCACACGACCGTTGTGTGCACCCGTGGCCGTTGTTCCATTTTCCGTGATTTTTTGCGGACCCGTTGACTTTCAATGGGTCCGTTGAAAACTCGGAAAATGCACCGTTTGTCATCCGCCTCCGTGATCCGTGTATCCTGTCCGTCAAAAAAATATGACCTGTCCTATTTTTTGGACGGACAATGGTTCACGGACCCATTCAAGTCAATGGGTCCGTGAAAGAACACGGATGCACACAAGATTGGCATCCGTGTCCGTGATCCGTGGCCGTAGGTTACTTTCATACAGACGGATCCGAAGATCCATCTGCATAAAAGCTTTTTCAGAGTTGAGTTTTTACTTCGTGAAAACTCAGATCCGACAGTATATTCTAACACAGAGGCGTTCCCATAGTGATGGGGACGCTTCTAGTTAGAATATACTACGAACTGTGTACATGACTGCCCCCTGCTGCCTGGCAGCACCCGATCTCTTACAGGGGGCTGTGATCAGCACAATTAACCCCTCAGGTGCAGCAATATCATAATTGGTAATATCATAGCCCCCTGTAAGAGATCAGGGGCTGCCAGGCAGCAGGGGATAGACCCCCCCCCTCCCTCTCCAGTTTTAATTTCATTGGTGGCCAGTGCGGCCCCCCCCCTCCCGATCATTGGTGGCAGCGGAGTTCCGATCGGAGTCCCAGTTTAATCGCTGGGGCTCAGATCGGTAACCATGGCAACCAGGACACTACTCCAGTCCTGGTTGCCATGGTTACTTAGCAATAGTAGAAGCATCATACTTACCTGCTGGCTGCTGCGCTGTCTGTGACCGACCGGAGCTCCTCCTACTGGTAAGTGACAGATCATTAAGCAATGCGCCGCACAGACCTGTCACTTACCAGTAGGAGGAGCTCCCGGCCGGTCACAGACAGCGCAGCAGCCATCACTCCCCCGTGCCATCAGCTCCACCCAGTGCAATCAGTCGTCTATGCCATCAGTCATCTGTGCCATCAGCTTCCCCCAGTGCCATCTATCCTCTGTACCAGCCCCCAAGTACCATCATCCCCTCTGATGCCAGCGTGCCCTCAGCTCCCCCAGTGCCACCATCACAGCTCTTAGTCTCCAGCAGCCCTTTAATACTTACCTCTCCTGTAGGGGCGCCGCTCCACAACTCCTCTCCTCCTTCTTCTCTGTGTGCTGCACTGTTGTCCTGACGTCACGCAGCGTCAGGTCATAGTGCACGCACACTTGCACTATGTCTTGACGATGTGTCAGGAGGACAGTGCAGTGCACAGGCCGACGGGTGACAGTGGATCGGTGAGTAGTAGCCAGGGCCGTCTAACGCGGGGCAAAAGGGGCAGCTGCCCCGGGCCCAGTTGTTCCTGGGGGGCCCTGCCACTAGACACAAATTCAATGACCAGGAAGCGGTGAAGGCTTTGTACTCACCGCTTCCTGGTCCTCGGCTGTCTGCACAGCACAGCCGACAGCAGGAGGATGCAGATCACGGTGGAGGAGAGGAGCAGCGGCATCCAGGAGCAGGAGAAGTAAGTGGATTTTTTTATTTTATATTCATGAGGCTGATGGACACTTCTGAGGGCTGATGGAGAGGCTGCTGGGAGCTGCTATGAGGCTGCTGGGAGCTGATGAGAGGCATGGAGCTCTTATCTGAGGTCTGATTGGGGGCCATTCATATTGGGGCCTGAGCTGAGGTCTGATTGGAGGTCTGATCTGAGGTCTTATTAACATTGGGGATCTTATATGGGCTGTTAGCTGAGGTCTGATTAATATTGGGGGTCTGATCTGAGGTATAATGAAAAATATATTTTTTCTTTTTGTCCCCCTCTAAAACCTAGGTAGAAAGGAGGACCCCGTGGGACAGCAGGAGGGCGAAAAATACGGTACTTGCTTGCTCCTCCTCCCGACCTCCCCTGCCGTGACATCACGCGGAGGCATCGCAACGCTAGGGTGAGCCGAGCCCCAGTCTCCTTCCTGAACTGCAGAGAGGTGCCTTCTTCCAGCCCTGAGCCCAGCTGCCCAGTCTGCAATGAGCCTGCTGGAGTCTTCAGAACTGTAAGTATTCACAGTAATTCACTGTAAGCGATGCAACCCTAACAATCACCCTTACTATGTATTTGTGTCAGAAGTTATGCTTTGGTTTTATTTTTAGAATAATGATACAGCCATTTTATTTGATACATTGTGCTGATTCTTTTTTTGTTCTCTATATTAAGAGACACTATAGTCACCAGAACAACAACAGCTAAACGTAGTAGTTCTGGTGTCTATAGCATGTCTCTGCAAGCTTTTTAATGTAAACACTAGCCTTTTCAGAAAAAAAAAAAGGCAGTATTTACATTACTGCCAAGGAACACCTCTAGTGGCCACATGCTAGGGTGTGGCCAGGCAGGATCCAGGGGGCCCAAGTAAATTCTTGCCCAGGGTCCAATCAATATTAAAGATGGCCCTGGTAGTAGCAAGCACTTCACTCCCGCTCCGTGGTCACATGACACAAACAAATCCGTAATGCAAAAAATATGCATTGAGTATTTTTTTGGGTTGAATTGCTCAATTATTCAATCGAGTAATCAATTCAGCCCTACTGTGCGGCTCAGATCCGGAATTGCGGACAAGATTAGACATTTTCTATTAAGTGCCGGCGATGTGCAGTCTGCAAAATGCGGAACGCACATTGCCGGTGTCAGTGTTTTGTGGATACGTGGATCCGCAAAACACACACAGACGTGTGAATGGACCCTAAATGATAAAGTACAAGGAAGATATACTTTATAGTACTGTAGTATTCAGGTAAATTGCCATGTTGGCACTTTGCGATAAAGATGTGGGTTTTGGGTTACAGTTTGGGCACTCAGTCTGTAAAAGGTTCGCCATCACTGCTCTAGGAGCAGGAGCAGGAGCAAGCCCCCCCCCCCCCCCCCCTTCCCGCTCATTATCATATTGTAAAAGTTTTTTTCTCTCAATAACACCGGCATATAGTGACATGGGACTAATATAGTTATGTTCAGCTGACATTAGCACATCGCTAATGTCAGCCAGGTTAATACCCATTTTCCTGCTGACTGAAACCCTTTAAGAAAAGTGCTAGGTCCTGCACTTATTTTTCCCTACCCCTCTTCACTGTCTCCGTATAGACTGATGAAAACCACCGACAGAAATCTGTAAGAGTCTATGGACTGCTAAGGCACACGGGGGGCAGCCACTGACTCATTTATTTCTCCTAAGAGCTGGATTATCACACGAAATATAATCCAAGACCAGGGGGGAAAGAAATCACTGCCTCTCCCGTGTATGGATTTCATCAGTCCGTTCACAGTGACCAGGGAAGGGCGAGGAAAATAAGTGCAAAATCTGAATCACAGAATTCACCATTTTCACTTACACTATTGAGTTATGAATGAAAGACAAAACCAGGGCGGGCTCAGTCACAGACACTCACCGAGCATTGAACGGTCGCCTTGGCAACCTGACCACCAAGCATGGAGGTACATAAAGTATGCCTGGACTCCCGCTTTAATACCAAGGCTGGCGATGACCATTACTAGAACATGGCTCATGTTGCAGTCCATACTGTAGGACCTTGATGGAGGTTTAAGAATGAGAACGTGGAGGTGATGTGACAAGTGGTAGAAGCCCTCACCTCTCCGGTCAGCAGGTAGATGATCTCCAGGGTGAGATGCAGCACCCTCTCGCTTACATTACTCGCGCCCATGTCCATCCTCACAGGATGATACAAGGTCCCGATGGTTTGGGGTTTTGCACTTTTCCTGTCTTGACATGAAATACAGGAATAAAACAATAAAAATCAGTCACTATCCATGAGGCATCTCTATCATTTTATAATATTTCTATTTCCTATTAGACTAAGTTCCTGGGGTTCAAAAAGTCTTTGTGCATCATTTAGCCTCTAACCTGTCATTGTGTTGTGTCCCATTGTGGTGGAGCAATAACTACAGCGCCCCTACTGTCTGAGGGCGGTTATGACAATAGAAATGTATGAAATGAAGCCTCTGCACCATACGACTTAGTACATAATGGGCGACCTGCTTCTAAACCACCATTTTACAAGGATGCCTGATCAATTCACCTGCACTCGCTAGCACCGAGGACGCACATCAACCGCTTCTCTTCTAACTCCTCACCGGAGGAAATTCACATGGGCACTTCCGGTCTGGGGGGCGCGCCCCCATCCATGCGTTCCGCTACGTGCGTGCCACAGGCTTCATGTGCGGCCGGTCAATCCTTCCCCCGGGTCCCATTCTTATGATTCCGCCCTTACTCATTGCAGCTTTAGTGATAATGGTTTTATATGTCATCAGTAGGTGTTGGATCTGGAGGAAGCCAGTATGTGTCCAGAGGAACATCTACAATGGTGTCTACTGTTTTTCCAGAGAATGGGATGTTGTGCAGAGTTTACATGTTGAAGTCACACCAGAGCTTCATTTTCAAGATTGGCGGAGGATTGCCTCCCAATCATAACGTGAGTATATAGTATAGAAGAGGAGAAGGCAAGCTCTGGCACTCCAGCTGTGAAACTACAACTCCTAGCATAGATATGAAGGGAGCATGCTAGGAATTGTTTCCTGTAGCATCAGACTATGAGCATTGAATAACCCTATGCAAGCTCTCCCTGCCAGAGTTGCCAACCATCCAGAAATGTATTTAGACAGTCTGTACAAACTGTGTCTGTGGAAAAAATAGATGTGTGGTTCTTGGCTAGATTATTTTGGTGGTAATTATCCTCATTTTACAGCAAAACCCCAATAAAGGAAAAAAGGACATTATTTGAGATTTCTGGGCGTTCAATTTATCAAAAGAGACCCGCCAAAGGACTGCAGTTATTGTAGAGCATGCTGTAAAGATCTTTCGGGATCAGATAGTGCAGGGATATAGTATTCCGAATTCCTGAAATATGAGGATCTTATCTAAATAGCTGGGCCAAAGGCTCAATAGAAAGATCAAAAATAAGAGGTGAGAGGGTGCAACCCTGGCGAGTGCCATTAGCTATTGAAAATTCATCCCAAAGGGTACCATTGTTGAAGATTCTAGCCGAAGGGTTGGAATATAAGGCCAAAATGGCTGTCATAATGCTCCCAGAGAAGTTCATACATCTTAGAATTGAAAAGACATAAGACCAGTAAATATGGTCAAATGTCTTTTTGGCATCCAAAGACAGCAGTATAGCTGGAATTTTCTGCGATTCTATGAAATATAAGATGTTAAGAACAAGTCTAGTATTTTTATATGCTTGACGGCCTTGTAGAAATCCTACTTGATCTGTATTAAATAAGGAGGATAACAGAGGGGCGAGTCTGTTCGCAATTAATTTAGCATATAGCTTATGGTCTGTGGTTAAAAGAGATATAGAGCTGAATTTTTTGGGGGAAATCATTAGATTTACCAGGTTTTGGAAGAATAATTTTTAATGCTGAAAGGTTTTCCTTATGGAATGTTCCAGTTTCAATAACCTTTTGAATTACAGGAAGTAGGAATGGCCGCTTAGAAATCTGGCACTAAGCGCTTGAATAAGCAAGTTCCCTCGACATATACCACTCTACATACCTCCACTCCAGACCCGATTTGCCAGCAAGATGCCCCGGGGGGGGGGGGGGGGGGGAAGATCTCTGCAGAAGCAGGGGAAACTGGAGTTTTATTTTTACAAAGACGTGGACAGCGCGAACTCTGGCTCTTCTCCGCCATCTTCTCTGCTTACCCCAGTGCACCCACTCCCGCCGCACGCAGAAGCTGGCTCCCCACGATGAGGACAGCAGTCCCCCCTGCATACCAGCTCTCCTCCACTGCCACAACGGACCGCGGTGACCTCCTCTCCTCCTGATGAGGTACGCAAGTCACCTGCTTCATCACAATCTCCGTCCACCAGGAGTCCAGAGAAGCAGAGACCATGCCTTCAGGAAGACACTGCACATGAGGTAGGCCCAGACTGTGAACCAGGCCAGTCAGGCTACCTGGCCAGTGTTCTTCAGCAGCTCCCCACATTTGATAAACCTGCCTCTGGGAACCTAATGAAAAACATGCTTATTGCATTCAGCTCAGCCCTTCACAAATATTTCACATCTTTACTTACCCCTCTTAGATCCTCTATTGCAGAGACTGAGTCACGAGTAACACACATTGAAACCAAAATGGCCGAATTTGCCTCATCACACAATCAGCTCATTGATTCTCATGAAGAGATGACAGAAGCCATGGAATCTCTTAAAGCTAAGCTTATTGATCTTGAAGACCGCTCAAGGCAGAACAACATTAAATTTAGAGGGGTGCCTGAAGATATCAGCCCATCTGCGCTGACTCCATTCCTAGAAGGCCTTCTTAAACACCTCCTTCTATCTTGCTCCGACATGGATTTCACCATAGACAGGGCTCATAGAATCCCAAAGCCCCGACATCTACCTGACACAACGCCTAGAGATGCCTTAGCTGCAGCAAGGCAAGAGCCAGATATACCTGCACCGTATCAAACAGTAAAACTGTATGTAGATATTTCGGCAGCAACCTAGTGACAGCGCTGAATGTTAGCCCCAAATACAATGGCTCTGAGAGAGCTGAAAATGGAGTACAAACGGGGCTTCCCGGTAAACCACAGTGGAGGGGTCCAAAAATAGCTGGAGTCATGGAACATTTCGGTTGCAGCTACATCTACATTCAGCAAGCAATCACTGCAGCACCTAGAATTGGAATGGCGCCCGTTGAGGGACCAAACACTGACTGAATCGACTTCCCAACAGTGCCAGAGAGAGACATGTCTACCAGCGGCATCAACACGAGCTTTGCTCCCCTTAGGGCCCTTTCACACTTGCGTTGTCCGGATTCGGCATAGAGTTCCGTCGTCGGGGCTCTATGCCGGAAGAATCCTGATCAGTTTTATCCTAATGCATTCTGAATGGGGAGAAATCCGTTCAGGATGTCTTCAGTTCCGGAACGGAAAGTTTTTTGGCAGCATGCTGCGTTTTTTGCTCCGGCCAAAAATCCTAAACACTTGCCGCAAGGCCGGATCCGGAATTAATGCCCATTGAAAGGCATTGATCTGGATCCGGCCTTAAGCTAAACGTCGTTTCGGCGCATTGCCGGATCCGACATTTAGCTTTTTTAGAGTGGTTACCATGGCTGCCGAGACGCTCAAGTCCTGGCAGCCATGGTAAAGAAGCGCATGGATCACGTGATCACATGGAACACGTCATCCATGCACACGGGGCGTTCTGACGTCATTCTGGAGCGCCCCGGGAGCCACACGGACTGTAAGTATACCGCTCCCCCGCTCCCCACTACTACTATGGCAACCAGGACATTAATAGCGTCCTGGGTGCCATAGTAACACTGAACGCATTTTGAAAACGGATCAGTCTTCAAATGCTTTCAGTACACTTGCATTTTTCCGGATCCGGCGTGTAATTCCGGCAAGTGGAGTACACGCCGGATCCGGACAACGCAAGTGTGAAAGGGCCCTTATAATACTCATCCACTGCTAGGATCCAAGTACAATACCACTTAGTCAACTGAATCGTCAGATAAGGGTCCATTCACACGTCCGTTGTTTGTTTCCTGATCTGTTCCGTTTTTTGCTGAACAGATCTGGACCCATTCATTTTCAATGGGTCCTGAAAAAAAACAGACAGCACAATGTCAGATTTTTTTTCAGGACCCATTGAAAATGAATGGGTCCAGATCTGTTCAGCAAAAAACTGAACAAATCAGGAAAGAAACAACGGAAGTGTGAATGGACCCTAAGAGTTTTGTTTCTTTTGTTCTTCTTTTCCTATTATACAGTTTTACTACTATCCCACACATAGGGATTGCAGTCTTCGACAAATGTTTTCTCTTTATAAAATGTCATACACTCACTGGGGATGCGAGCTACCACTACTGTGTTTAAAACGACAAATAGCACTCTAATCCCGTTACCATGGTGATTAAAGTAATGTCTCTTAATGTTAAGGGCCTCAATAGATAGACCCAAAAAATGCTCATATATGTGGAAAGAGGATGTCAGATATCATATGTATTCAGGAGTCACATATCATTTCTCAGGACGCACATAGGGTGACTCACCATTTATTCCCTCACATTATCCAATCCCACTATCACAAAAAGCAGAGAGGAGTGGTGTTAGCTTTTAAAGCCTCTACCGCTTATCAACCAATCGCCTCCAATGTAGATCCCCATGGGAGGTTTATAATCCATGTATGCAAGGTAAACAATATAACATACACAGTGGTTGTGACTTACGCCTCCAATACTCATCAAGTAGGATTTTTTTGCAAACATAACTAAAATGATTAAGATATAACAAGGTCATATACTATTGTGTGGGGACTTCAACATGGTCCCTGATGCGGCGGTGGACTCCACGGCCCCCTCTAGAATCCATGGGGCGTCCCTGGGTCCTCTGCTGCACAGAGAGGAACTCTATGACATTTGGAGGATTCACCATCTCCAAGAACGTGACTTTTCCTTTTTTTCTTCTGTACATAATACATACTCTCGAATAGATATTTTCCTCTGATCATGCCGCCATATCTCTTTTCATCACAGAAACATATAATGTCAGGGATACTATATGGCGTTGTAATGACTATTTAATATCCCTTCCTACTTACAAAAAAATAATTGAAAAGGAGCTACGAGAATACTTTTCAATTAATAAAGGCTCCGTATCTAGCCTTTTCAGCCTCTGGAACACGCATAAAGCATTTATCAGGGGAATTTTCATCAAAATGGGTCACCGTGCAAAGAAGGAGCGGGAGCGACACATAGACTATTACGTCTAAACTTTCCATATTAGAAACCTTAAACAAATCCCTCTTTACGGAAGAACGCAAATCACAGATTAACTTCCTGAGACTACAACTCAAAGAGTGTTTACTCCACAAATATGAAAAGCAGCTTACTTCAGTTAAAGCCTGCTACTATTCCCAAAACAATAAAGCAGGAAAATTACTAGCAAATAGGATTAAACAGAGATCAACCAAATCTAGGATACCCTTCCTGCTCCACTCAGATAATAAGAGTAAAATATACATATGACCCTAAAGATATCGCCAATCAATTCATGGAATACTATTCTTCCTTATACAATTTGAATAAATCTCAGCAAACCTACCAAGCAACTCCAGAGGAAATTAACACTGTTTTAGCTTCTCTCCATCTTCCCTCATTAACTGCACAACCACAAGGCTCTTTATCTCTTCCATTCACGACAACAGAAATATCCCAGTTTCTTCCCTACCCATGCACAAATCCCCAGGCCCTGACGGCCTAACACCTATTATAAGACCTATACTCCTGGCTTATTCCCCCACTTGATGTCAATGTTCTCACAAGCGTTTAAGGAGGAATCATTTCCTCAAGAAATGTTAGCCACCACCATTGTAACCCTGCCAAAACCCAGCAAGCCACAGGATAAACCCCAAAATTTCAGACCCATGTCTCTTTTGAATACGGACATTAAAATATACGCCAAAGCACTAGCTAACAGGCTCTCAAAGATCCTTCCATCACTAGTGGATATAGACCAAGTGGGATTTGTCAAAGGGAGACAACTTACAGATAATACGAGAAGGGCGCTGAATATCCTAGACCACATTATTCGTCATAAAACCCCAGCGTTTTTTATCCTGCTGGATGCCGAGAAGGCGTTTGAACGCCTAAATTGGTCGTATGCCTTCTTGGTCCTTGAGCGTATGGGCCTAGGGAAGACTTAAATAACAGCCATTAGGGCATTATATTCAGTTTCCACAGCGAAAGTTTAGGTAAACGGAGAAGTGTCAGCTAATTTCTCAATCACTAACGGAACCCGCCAAGGCTGTCCGCTGTCCCCACTCATTTTTGTTTTGGCTATCGAACCCCTGGCCCAGGCCATCAGGCTTCTTCCCGACATCACGGGTATCAATTTTGTGAACAAACAGCACTGCATATCTCTTTATGCAGATTACATCCTGCTGTCCCTATCCTCTCCTCAGTCATCATTGGAAACTGCTATGCTTCTTATAGAACAATTTGGGCATATATCATATTATAAGATGAATGAGAACAAGTCTCAACTCCTCCCCTTTTAATATTCCCCCACTCCAACTGGCTCAATTACGGTCTAAATTCCAATTAGACTGGCAATCCACATATATGAAATACCTGGGCATCAATGTTATCTAATCTATCCCTTTACTGTTTCAACATAACTATCTCCCGTTTTAGAAACTATTAAAGAAGATATTTCTAATTATGGCAGATACGAGATATCCTGGGTGGGTCGCATTGCAACCTTCCAGATGATGACTCTGCCTAAGCTCTTGTTCATTTTTCGCACGGTCCCCATCAAAGTGCCTTCCCACTTCTTTAAAAAAGCCCAAAGCCTTCTCAACTCCTTTATCTGGGCAGAACGTAAACCAAGGACATCCTCGACAGTATTATGCAAAACCAAACGAGGAGGAGGACTAAGTCTACCAAAGCTAGAAGAATACTTCTTGGCAACACAAGTTAACCTCCTCTTCGGTTGGTGGATGGGTGATACCTCTATCCCGTGGATCCAAATGGAGTCCTTCCTAGCTCACACAATACATTTAAGATCACTCTTAATTGACTGCCTTAATCCATCCCGACCAAACTCCCGACCTTCCCTACCTTTTAGAAAGTGCCATACAACATGGGCGCACATTTCATAGTAGGAGCGCATATGCGACCATCAATGCAGCATCCGTGTCCCCCCTGCAATTGTTAGAACTAAAGCTCCCTGATACAAAACTCACCTCTTGGAGGTCCCACGGCCTTGTTTGGCTATTACAACTGTGCAACGAAGGTCAGGTGTCACCGCCAGATCTCTGAGAAGTTCTGATAGACGTTCTTCAGTACCTCCTGCATGATGTGCTTTTGTTTTGGTTTTGCTTTGACATCTCTTCTCCCTCTGCCAGTTGTCATCTATTAGCAGTGTTTGCCTCCCTTTATATCCCCTCCCATACTGCCTCACACTGCGGTTTATACTACTTCCTGGATTGTGCTCAGTGCTAGAAGTTTGCTACTGCTGGTTTCTCAGATAAGTCTATCCCTTTATTTGTGTTTTCCTGTTGGCTTGATTCTAGGTGACCCTGACTCCCTCCGTATTTAGTGCAGGTAGCCGGTGGTCGTGTCCCCTCACTATTATAGGGTTTTCAGGTGTCACTCTAGGTCTAGGTACGTGGACATGCAACTTTCTATCACAGAGATCTTTGCATGGGCTGAGCAGTCAGGGAAAGCTATAGGGCTTTAATAAAGCTCACCCTTTTGTCCCTTAGTTTGGGATCAAGTCAGTCGGATCTTTATTTGTTACTTCTTGTTTTCTGCAACACCATCCGTGACATCAGGTTAGATCCTTTACAGAACTCCAACAAGAATTTGATCTACCGCGTACAGATTTTTTTTACAAATACCTGCAAATACGCCATTTATTACAATCCCAGAACCCATGTACAATAACAGCCAATAGGCAACTGTTTGAGCTATGGGGATCCCCAACTCTACCCTCAAAAAAACAGAGTCTTAGAGTGTTATACCTGAGCCTGGGAGACAAACCCATCTTTCAAAAATTAACTCCTTTCTTAGCTTGGGACAAGGAACTCAATAATCAGGTCCCAATATCCAGCAGGATACCGGCCCTAAGATTTATATCAAATACCTTCATAAGTACTACCTTGTAGCAGCTATCAAAACATGTTTGAGGTGGTACTTGACTCCTGATAGGTTGAGCAAAATATTTCCTGGAACTTCCGACCTATGCTGGCGCCATTGTGGAGCCAAAGGTACACTCCTGCACACTTTATGGTTAACCAACTTATTAATTAGCGTATTTAACCTGTCCTCCAAATTTTGTGGAATAAACCTTGAATCCTCACCCTATTGGGCCCTCATGTTCATGGATATGCATGTCATCCCTAGGTTCCACAGGATCCCTATAGCTCACCTATTCATAGCTACTAACCTCAATATTACGAGACACTGGAAGTCAACAGTGATCCCATCCCTGTCAGAGACGATCCTCCGGGTGCAACAGAATTGCATCTTTGAAAAAATGATGGCATATAGGGACCAGAATTCGAGAAGATTCCACTCTCATTGGCAAGCATGGCTTGAATTCAGACCTGCCATTCCACTAACAGATGCCGCAATTGATCAAGACAACACGTGTGACTAGTAGTAATGTTAGTAATGTTATAACTAAGGTTATGTTTACTACCTTTTACTTGAATATCCATTACTCTTTATTAATAACAATATTGTACACAGTTGCAAGGCTCAGACTTATTTCTCTTGTAACCACTAGGCTTATGTAAAGTATGATGCTATATACTTTGTATTTTTCCATTGCCAGAATGTTGGCAACTGTGTGTTGCATTTGTTTCTACTATTGATTTATTCATAAATCTCAATAAAAATAAATGAAAGAAAAAAATAAAAATCTCCACAAATTAGAAGCTTACCCTTCTTTTGAGATCACTCTGAACATCTTATTAAAAATGTGGATCTGTCTTCTGTTTGGAGCATATAATGAAATAAGCATGTACCGTATACCACATTATTAAGGGAACAGATCACTATAATATAACGCCCTTGAGTGTCCATTATCTCCTGAATTAGTCGGAAAGCCACCGAGTTCCTGACAGCAATCCTCTTGATTTGCCAGGGTGATGCGAGTGGAAAATGTCCAGAAAATTAGGGTGTTTTATGTGAAAAGCATTTTTTTTTTATAAGATGGGTTTCCTGCGAGCACAGAATGTCACAATGAAGAAGCTTTGCTTATTCCACATGTGCAACCTTATCCTTAACATGTAAAGATGATACTTTAAGTACCATAACTAAAAGGAAAGCCAAATAACATATTGTTACCGGGCAGAATTCCAATCCGCATCTTTTGACATCTCTCCAAACAGCAGATACATAGAAGCGGAGACACCTGGTAGCCGTAAGACTACAATAGTAATAACTTAAGGAAAGTAAAATGAAAATAGATACAACAAAATAGAACCCTTGTATGAGGGTGAAAAACTGTGACAATAGCATATTGCTACTTCAGTCGAAGCCATTTGAAAATCCTATTTCTTCATTCTTCCACTTCAAGTAGGTTTATTCTGCCTTGTACCCCCTGTTTGCCATTCCATAGTGATCCCAGAAGGCAAGGGGTTGCCAGCAGCAATGGGGATGTTCATTATTTTTTTTTTAAACGTCAGTGCCTTCCTCCACTGATCTAATAACATGAAGCATATCTCTTCTTTTAATCAACAGGCGGACCAGGAAGCTACATCTATATAAAATCTTGTTATCACGGAGTGCTGTGGTAATTGGGGTTAATTGTCTTCGTAGTTGCAAAGTCACTGCAGACAGGTTTGAGAACAATAACATTGATTCATAAGGGGATGGAAGTTAGTTGAGTCTCTTAGGCTACTTTCACACTTGCGTTCGGATCGGATCCGTCTGGAGTCTGCACAGACGGATCCGCTCCTATAATGCAAACGATGGTAACCGTTCAGAACGGATCCGCCTGCATTATATTTCATTCAGACGGATCCGTCCAGACTTTACATTGAAAGTCAATGGGGGACGGATCCGTTTGAAATTGCACCATATTGTGTCAATGTCAAACGGATCCATCCCTATTGACTTACATTGTAAGTCTAGACAGATCCGTTTGCTCCGCACGGCCAGGCGGACACCCGAACACTGCAAGCTGCGTTCAGGTGTCCGCCTGCTGAGCGGAACGGAGGCCAAACTGTGCCATACTGATGCATTCTGAGCGGATCCGCATCCACTCAGAATGCATTGGGGCTGTACGGATCCGTTCGGGGCCGCTTGTGAGAGCCTTCAAACGGAACTCACAAGCGGAACCCCGAACGCAAGTGTGAAAGTAGCCTTATTTAGTCGCCATCAGCAGCCTTTCTTTGACTTGGAAAAATGGATACGTGCAAGCACATCCCTAGGTAAATGCTCAGCAAGGTGGTTGGGCTTAGGCACTCTATGAGCCCTATCAATTTCCAGATCTTGAGGGGAGCACTCAGGTAGAATAAGCTTTATGAAGGATTGTATATAGGCAGTCAGGTCTTGGTCTTGGGGAGAATCGACTCTGGGCTCCCTCTAAACTTGATATTATTTCTGTGGGACCTGTCTTCCACATCCACCATCTTGGCTTGAAGTTTTGGCATGTCAGCTTCTAAATTGTATGAGCATCAATAAGGTTATTATGAGACCACCACTTACCCCATTTTTGTTTCTACATGTGTATGACCCTCTAAATCCTGAATAGAGGCCTGATGGAGGGCCTGAAGCATAGTCTTAAGTGAACTTTCGGTAACTGTGGCTGCCAAGGCTGGTGTATCATAGAAGGTATCGGCACTAACAGTGCCAGGCGCCGTGGTAGGCAAGATATCGCCCACCTCATTTACAATGTCCGACTCCAACACTAATCTAGGTCATCGTTTGGCATGGCTGCCTCGAGTGGAGGAGAAAGGCATTGAGGCCTGTGATGCAGCAGCATTATGGTGGCTCGGAGAGCATCCTGCTCCATCTACTGGCATCGTCAACAAGGATGACACATGAGAAGAAGCTGAGTGATGTTTTTGCCTAGGTGGCACCCTGGTCTATCTTCAGAAATGAGGGATCCGAGACTGGAGAGTCTGCTCATGATGTTGTTACGGCGCTGGAGCTTTGGGAGGAATAGAATTCAAGCCCTTTGCCAGGTTTAGCACTGACCGTTTTTCTTCTAGGCATGGTTCCCAGGTCAAACCCCTGCATATAGCCGGGTTTTTGATGTGTGTGTGAGAGTTGGGAGTCGCTGTTTACCGCTGAATATGTGAAGAGCAAGGAGATCAGGCTGCATACTGCTCAGCAGCCAAGTCACGCCCCCAAAATAATGACCTTCAGGCTGTACACTCTCAGTGCTCAGAGCTACCACTAATGCTTCTTCACAAATTTACATTTTTCAAATGTATTACTTACAGGACTGTTGACAGTGTGGCCAAAGATTTTGCAGAGGATTCAGATGAGACACAGTTGGAGCATCTAGTTGTTTATTTTTCTGCTGACAGCTCCACCTCCAACCTCCTGCAACGTAAGACCAACCATCTGTCCCAGATCGCACACCACGGTCTTTCAACAACCCATCCCATCAAAAAAGGGGGGGCCGACCTCAGCCTGTTCCTGCTTCTGATACTCAGGCCGTTATCGATGCTTGTGTGCTAAACAGGAACAGTGCTGAGGGCCATGAGGTTTTACTATGGAGTCTCGCCCCCTGCCTGAAACGTATCCTACAAGAGAGGCACCTGTGATGCATTAGTCTTAGGGTCCATTCACACGTCCGTAGTGTATTGCAGATCCGCAATACACCCGGCCGGCACCCACATAAAACTGCCTATTGTCCGCAATTGCGGACAAGAATAGGACATGTTATATTTTTTCCAGAGCCGTGGACCGGAAGATCGGGGGCGCGCTCCGGAAATGTGGATGAACTGTGTGCTGTCCGCATCCATTCCTGCCCCATAGAGAATGAATGGGTCCGCAACCATTCCGCAATTTGCGGAACAGATGCAGACCCATTCTACGGACGTGTGACTGGACCCTTAGTATAGCAGTGATTTATTTTCTACACAGGAATCAATTAGCTGATAGAAGTGTTCCAGTATGCCAAGCAAAGCAGACTGTGTAGGGTGTGTCCAAGCATTTCAACCCAAAGCACTCTAGTTCCTTGACCACCAACTTCACGGATACAGTTTAGTTCTCCATCACTATATTTCCAGGACCTGGAATCCTTTTATCAGCTAGAAAATTTGAGTTATGTTCCATCCAAGCCCCCTTTCCATGGACATGGGCCTACAACAGTGGGTGAATGTGCAAAGGTAATGCCTCTCTCATCACAAGCTACTGGCCCTTTTACCAGAGAACGGTACGAACTGTAAAATGTAAATATTATTTGATTTTTATTTTTTTTTTGCGTTTCTTTATTGCTTGTTATAAATTATTTTAAAGTTCTATACCAATTTGTCTCTTTTTTTTGGGGGGGGGGGGGGGGTAATGTTTTAATATTGCAATTTTTTATATAGTGTGCCTACTACTGCTGTTCTGGTCTTTTTCTAGAGCACAAATAATGAAGTGTAGGCTTTAGGTAAAAAAAATAAAGTATAATCAACCAGTTCCGATGGAGTATAATGGGATGTGTTTGTGTTTTGGTAAGAGGCTGACGTAGACAAAATTCCTGTTTTCCCATCTCAGACAATGGGGGCATATCGCTAGTAGTGATGAGCGGCAGGGGCTATATTCGAATTTGCGATATTTCACGAATATTTGGGTGAATATTCGTCATATGTTTGCTAATTCAAGATTATTTTCTTGAATTTAATATTTGCGTAATGCGCACGAAATACAGGCGTGGGTCACTTTTGCTACATTTTCCAAGCTGCTAGAAGTTTCCTGAGACTGGAGAAAATGGTTGATACGGCAAAACATTAAAAATGGCTTTATATGCAGTTTGGCGCAATACGTGAAACTTCTCATTCAGCAGAACCTAATACACTGCACTGCAACAGCTACACTTCATCAGGATATAACCTACACTGACTATCTCCCACTAACTATCTGTATTATATATATATAAGCTATCTAACTATCTAATGTAGTGTGGAAAGCACAGAGCACAGCAATGACACTGCTGTCTCGCTCAAAACGCCATAAAACTACAGAAAATGGCTGCTGGGGAGGTTCTTAAATAGTAAGGGGTAGGCAACTTTCCTATTGGTTGCTAGGGGTGTTGTTAAGCTCAGACAAAGACATTGCAGCCTTCTCATTGGCCCACAAGCAAGAGTGGAGGTTACTGATGAAAACATTTAAATCTAGAATATACGAAATTACGAATATATATCACTATATTCTAAATATTCTTGAATTCTCGAAGTGCCAATATTCGCAATTCGAATATTCGTGCTCAACACTAATCGCCAGGGCCGCCATCAGGGGGGTACAGCCGATACCCCAGCAAGGGGCCCAGACCCTGGGGGGGGCCCGGCCAGTTCCAATGTAAAAAAAAAATTTTTTTTTTTTTTTTTATTTTTTTTTTTAATTTTTTTTTTACCCCCTCTCATTTGTCAGTGACTTGAGTTGAACTTTATTGCATCGCTAGAGGGGGGCAATTGATCATTCCTTGCTAGTGATGTCCAGTTCATGAACGAATCATTCATTTGAATCGATTCAGTTCACTGAATCGGAGGAGTCGATTCCTCTGACTGAGCCGATCCATGTGAAGCCGCTCAGTCTGAGTCAGTGAGTCACGCAGCACACAATAGCAGAGCAGCTGGCAGCAGGGAGGGACATGGGAGGAGTGTAATCTGATCCTAGAGTGGAAGCTGCTTCTGCCAGCCCCTCCCCGCCCACCAACCAATCAGAGCTGAGTCAGTGAGTCACAGCACACAATAGCAGAGCCGCTGGCAGCAGGGAGGGGAGGGACTCGGGAGGAGTGTAATCTGATCCTAGAGTGGAAGCTGCTTCTGCCAGCCCCTCCCCTCCCCGCCCACCAACCAATCAGAGCTGAGGCAAGGCAAACACTAGCAGCTCTGAGTCTGAGTCACTGACACTAGTACAGGGAGTCTAAGAAAGAATCGAATGAGTCTCAGGTTAAAAGAAGGTGGTCTTTGCTCAGGGGTAAAATGCAAAGCTGTTTTCTGGATTATCCCACAGGGCCATGATCCTCCATCATTGTTATTAACCCCTCCCTTGCCAGCCCACCTAGCCCTATTTAGCTTTGTGTTCAGCTTTGAAATAAATGTTTAGGCCATGAAGGGGTTAATTAAGTGTTGGAGGGGGTGGGGTGTGTTATTGTGCATATTGTGTTTGGGATCCATTTAACAAGTTTGACCAGTTGGGTTTGAGAGTGGTTGAGTGTCATCCACAGATCCCTCATAACAGTGCGTCACCCACAGACCCCCCCCCATAACAGTGCGTCACCCACAGACCCCCCCCATAACAGTGTGTCACCCACAGACCCCCCCCCCCATAACAGTGTGTCACCCACAGACCCCCCCATAACAGTGTGTCACCCACAGATCCCCCCCAACAGTGTGTCATCCACAGATCCCCCCCCAACAGTGTGTCATCCACAGATCCCCCCCCCAACAGTGTGTCATCCACAGATCCCCCCCAACAGTGTGTCATCCACAGATTCCCCCATAACAGTGTCATCCACAGATTCCCCCATAACAGTGTGTCATCCACATATTCCCCCCATAAGAGCAAGTCCTCCACAGATTCCTCCCATAACAGTACGTCATCCACAGATCCCCCCATAACACTGAAACAGTAAACCTTGTGCTTTTTTTTTTTTTTTTTTTTAAATGTGCCAGGGGAAGATTGCTAGGGCAGATTAGAACAGGTAGTGTAGTTAGTGTTAGTGGAGGGTCCTGCTTAAAAGAGTCTACCTTGTCGTGGTAGCAGACTTCATATTATTTGGTCAAAAATGAATTCCTTACTGAAATCACTGATTATCACTTTTTACTGTCTTTGTAGTTGTAAAAAAATTATGAAATTGGGGGTAGGTCCTTGGGGGTGGAGGGGAGGTGGAGTCAGGATGGATTCTAAAGGGGCGGGGTAGGAGGGGGGGCCCAGGCCTTGAGCTGTGTAAGGGGCCCCAAAATTTCTGATGGCAGCCCTGCTAATCGCTAGGAGAGAACAGAGCACGAAAGTTGTGGGGGGAGCACTGCGCATGCAAATCCACCCTCCATTCATTTCTATGGGGCCAGCCCCATAAAAATGAATGGGAGCGGTGGCCGCGCAAGTGCTGTGTGCTCCCATTCAGTACTATGGGGAGGACGCTTGGTGGTGGCCGGATGTGGATACCCCTTTAAATTAGTAGAAGTGGATCAGTAAACAGAATACATCAGATGTGATGTGTTTTGGCTAAACAGCCTTTTTTAACCTCTTCTACCCTGGGCCAGTTTTCATCTTCTTGCCCAGGCCATTTCTTAGCAAATCTGACGTGTCACTTTATGTTGTAATAACTTTGGAACACTTTTACTTTGGAACACTAACTTTGGAACACTAAATTTGAATTTCTCTACTTTTAAGACAGATAGTAAAGCCTCATAAAATAGTTGTAAATGTCATTTAATTTTTTTAGGATGTTAGAAGGCTTAGAATTTTAGAAGCAAATTTTCAAATTTTCAAGAAAATTTCCAAAACAATTTTTTTAAGCACCAATTCAGTTATAAAGTGATTTTGATGGGGGTTACATAATAGAAACCACCCATAAATGACACCATTTTATTTTCATATGTTTTATTTAAGGTTGATATAAAGAATAACATACATTTTAATAAGAGCAGTAATATTGATCAGTATTATTTATGACACGTCTCTGGTGATGGTCCCAATATAAGCAAATAGAGCAATATATTAAAGTCATTTAGTCAACCTTCCATCGTTTATTTTTAGAAGGGAAATGAGGGATGGGAGGGGGAAAGGATGGGTATGGGTAAAAAGTGGTGGAAGAACCAAAACTGAATTCTCCACAAACCGCGGAGCAAATAAAACATAACATTAGCCCAACTCATTCATCTCCTCTCCATCCGTAAAACCTAAACATGTATACAGGGATCCCCATCGAGCACTCAGATTAAATCACATCCCTGATATAAGTGGGTCATTTGATAAGATTCGTGTCTGGTACCATGAGGTGAACTGGAAGCTTCCTGAATATATCTCCTAACCTGGAGGGTTAATATATTTATATAAAACTCTCCCAGCACGCAAAAAAAATTGTTTCACGTGAGTCTCCTTTTTTGAAGACGCCTCTACCCAATCCATCTTCATTAAGAAGCAAAGTTTCTCAAGAAATAACTTAAAATGGTGGGGACGTAGGATCAATCCATGTATGGAGGATGGTCTTGACCCGTGCTGCTGCTATTAGACATAGGGCCAGATTTATCACGACTGACAGCTCACTCCACTTTAACATATGGCTAAAGTCAGTTTTAGCCAAGTCAGATTTATGATCGGCCCTTGTAATGACCGGCGTCACGCACAGGGAGGGAAAAGGGAAAGCCCTGCCCAAGGGAGAGGGAAAGGTGGTGACCCCTGACTCACCTTGCGGCTGGCACCTGACTGCCCTGACGTCCCTAAACGGGTTCCTCACCCGTGCGGCGATCACGTGCCTAAACCCTGGCTTTCCCTAAAATGAGCCCTAGATAGTGAACGGGCCGGTGGGATCACTAGTCCGCACCTCTGACACTAAGAGGGAAACACCAGGGAGAGGACAGACAATACAGACAAACACATAACCCAGGTAGGCGACCACAGCAGACCACAAAGGTCCAACAGGGATCCAGAGGGAAACGTTCTGGACCAACAACCAGAACGCAGCAACACAGCTCCAGTGGGTAAGTATAGAAGTCCAGGCAGGAAGCTCTATATCTGGCAACCAGAGAAGTGTGAGAGGGGAATATAAGGAGGTTGGGAGTGCTGGACAAGGAACAGCTGAGGAGAAGGAGCTACGGATCCCTGAGTGAGCAAAAAAGGGTTGCAAAGCAAACCCAGAAAGCTACCATAAGGAAACAGCCCTATCTTACATAGAGCGCGCAGCCAACCGCTGCGACTTCCTGACCCCGGGTATAACGGAGTCAGGCGTGGTTCTTGACACCCTCGTGACAGTACCCCCCTCTCTACGAGGGGCCTCCGGACACTCAGGACCAGGTCTCTCAGGATGAGAGGCATGAAAAGCCCGAACTAGCCTGTCAGCGTTTACCTCAGACGCAGGAACCCACATTCTTTCCTCTGGACCGTAACCTCTCCAATGCACCAGATATTGAAGAGAGCGGCAGACCCGACGAGAATTAACAATTTTGGATATCTGAAACTCTAGATTACCATCCACAATAACATGAGGGGGTGGCAGCGGTGACGGTTCTAGAGGTGGAACATATTTATGAAAGACGTTATGGATTTTAAAAGTCTGAGGTAGCTCCAGGCGAAAAGCCACGGGGTTGATGATGGCTACAATTTTGTAAGGGCCAATGAACCTAGGACCCAGTTTCCAAGAGGGAACCTTTAATTTAATATTCCTAGTAGACAACCACACATAGTCATTCACTCCTAGGTCCGGACCTGACGACCGTCTCTTATCAGCCATGCATTTGTATTTACCTCCCATATTTTTCAAGTTAGCTTGCACCTTCTGCCATACCAATGAAAGAGATGACTAAAACCGTTCCTCTTCGGGAACCCCAGAAGACCCCCCCCTCTTTGAAATTAAAGAATTGGGGATGAAAACCATATGCACCAATCATATGCACCAAGAAATGGTGACTTGCCAGTGGATTCCTGACGACGATTATTTATGGCAAACTCAGCTAACGGTAAATATGATGACCACAACTCTTGGTTTTCAGACACAAAACATCTTAGATATGTCTCAAGGTTTTGGTTGGTACGCTCAGTCTGTCCATTCGACTGAGGATGGAAAGCTGAGGAAAACGACAAGTGTACCCCCAAACGGGAACAAAAAGCTTTCCAAAATTTAGAAATAAACTGGGTACCCGATCCGAAACAACATCGGAAGGGACCCCGTCAAGCTTCACGATTTCACTGATGAATACCTGAGCAAGAGACTTAGCATTAGGTAGTGCGGGTAACACAATGAAGTGTACCATTTTGCTAAACCTGTCCACTACTACCAAAATAACTGTTTTACCCGCAGAAAAAGGTAGGTCAGTGATAAAATCCATTGACAGATGTGTCCACGGTCTATTGGGAATGACGAGTGGTAATAGAGACGCTGCAGGACGTGTATGCAAAACTTTTGCGCGTGCACAGGTAGAACAAAAAGACACAAAATCCAGTACATCCTGACGCAACCTTGGCCACCAAAAACGACGAGACAATAGCTCCAAGGTTGCTTTACTACCCGGGTGCCCAGCAAGTGCCGAATTATGATGTTCCTTTAATAATTTGAAACACAGGTTCAACGGTACAAACAATTTCTCTGAGGGGCAAGAGACCGGGGTGTCCCCCTGGGCCTCTAACACCTTCCCCTCCAGAGCAGAGTGTAAAGCAGAAACAACCACTCCTCTTTGAAGAATCGGTACCGGATCACTCACATTACCCCCTCCATGGAAACAACGAGATAGTGCATCAGCCTTGGTATTTTTTGCCCCAGGACGATAGGTAATAAAGTTAAACCTGGTAAAAAATAGCGACCACCTAGCTTGTGAGACGCTTAGCTGATTCGAGGTACAGAAGATTTTTGTGGTCCGTAATCACAGTGACGGGGTGGACTGCCCCCTCTAAAAAGTGACGCCATTCTTCAAACGCTAGTTTAATAGCTAATAGTTCCCTATTGCCAATATCGTAGTTCTTTTCTGCTGCAGATAGTTTTTTAGAAAAGAAAGCACAAGGACGCCATTTGCCAGGAGACGGACCCTGAGACAGCACCGCCCCCACTCCCACCTCTGACGCATCGACTTCAACAAAAAAAGGCTGAGAGACATCAGGTTGGACTAGTACAGGTGCCGAGGTAAACCTCTCTTTTAGAGAGGAAAAAGCAACTTTAGCGGCGTCAGACCATTTAGAAAAATCAGTCCCCTTCCTAGTCATGTCAGTAAGGGGTTTTACAATAACTGAATAATTTTTAATGAATTTCCTATAGTAATTCGCGAAGCCCAAGAACCGTTGCAGTGCTTTGAGGTTCTCAGGAAGATCCCAATCTAAAATTGCCTGGACCTTCCTAGGATCCATACGGAAACCTGAAGCAGATAAAAAATAACCTAGGAATTGTATCTCCTGAACGGCGAAGACACATTTTTCAATTTTAGCATACAATTTATTAGTCCGTAGTACCTGTAGTACTTGTCTGACATGCTCCTCATGTGTTCTCAGATCAGACGAATAAATTAAAATATCATCTAGGTATATTACCACAAACCTACCGATTAGATGACTAAAAATGTAATTAACGAAATGTTGAAAAACGGCAGGAGCACTGGTCAGACCGAAAGGTATAACTAGATTTTCATAATGCCCCTCAGGGGTGTTAAAAGCTGTCTTCCACTCATCCCCCTCCTTGATACGAATCAGATTGTAGGCCCCCCTAAGATCAAGTTTGGAGAACCACCTAGCACCCGCAATCTGGTTAAACAGGTCAGGAATGAGAGGAAGAGGGTATGGGTCTCGGATATCCGATTTAATTCGCGTAAATCTAGGCAAGGACGCAGACCCCCATCTTTCTTTTTAACGAAGAAAAACCCTGCAGCCACGGGTCTGATGTGTCCCTTAGCCAAGCTCTCAGAGATCTAATCTTTCATGGCTTGTCTCTCTGGACCCAAAAGATTATATAACCTGGTCTTGGGTAATTTTGCGCCGGGAATAAGGTTAACCGGGCAATCATAAGGGCGGTGAGGTGGTAACTTCTGACAACCCTTTTCAGAAAAAATGTCCTCAAAATCAGAAATAAATGTAGGTAGGGTAGTTATGGAGGCGACTAAGCAATTACTATTTAAGCAATTTTCTCTGCAATGCTCACTCCACTCCGATATCTCCCTGGCCTGCCAATCCACCTCTGGATTGTGCGCTACCAACCAGGGAAGGCCCAGCACTACCGGAGTGGGAAGCCCCTCCAGAACATAACATGAAAGCATCTCGTTATGGTGGTCCCCTACCCGAAGGTGTAAATTATGAACAATGTGGGTGAGGTTTCTCTGAGACAGAGGAGCAGAATCAATAGCGAATATGGGAATAGGTCTCTGTAGCGTACAGAGAGACAAACCCATAGTGCGGGCAAAATGGGCATCTATCAAATTTACCCCTGCTCCACTGTCTAGAAAGAAAGAAATAGTCTCCGTCTTAACACCAAAAACAATAACCGCTGGCAACACAAATTGCGATGTACGTATGGAGGAAACATATACCCCCGGCTGACATCCTCCACACAGCCTGGGGTTAATAGTTTTCCGACGGTCTTTTGTTTCTGAGGAAAGAAGGATAGACATTAATGAAATGACCCCCCTCCCCACAAAAAAAACAAACCCGACGAGTGGTTCCTCCTTGCTGCATAGGCTCGTCTAGGTCCGTACAGACTAACTGCTGCTTGGGAGGGGTTACCAATTGCTCTGGTTTTTTCAACCTGTCCCTAAGGCATTTATCTATTCGGATAGAAAGGGACATAACCGCATCAAGGGAAAAGGGGTCTCATATAATGCAAGCGCATCCTTAACCCTTTCGGATAACCCAGAGCAGAACTGACTCCTGAGAGCCGGGTCGTTCCATTGGGTATCCGTAGCCCACCTACGGAAGTCAGAGCAATACTCCTCTACCGGCCGCTCTCCTTGTAGGAGTCTCCGTAATCTTGATTCAGCCAGTGCGACTCGGTCAGGGTCGTGATATATGAGTCCCAAGGCCCCGAAAAACTCATCCACTGACCGAAGAGCCTGGGAATCAGTGGGTAAAGAGAACGCCCAGGACTGAGGGTCCCCCTGCAGCAGGGAAATAACAACCCCCACCCTCTGTTCTTCATTACCAGAGGAGTAAGGCAGCAGTTTAAAATATAATTTACAGGCTTCACGGAATGTCAAAAACTTGTCCCTTCCCCCAGAAAATCTGTCAGGGAGAGGAACCTTGGGTCCTGCAACAACCTGGTTACCAGTAGCAACTGCTGGGCTTGCGGTCAGTTGAAATTGCTGCTGTTGCAATTGATCCTGCCACCTCCAAAGACAGGCCATGAAATTGGACAGAGCAGCAATTGGATCCATACTGGATTCTAAGTAGGTAAAAAAATAAATACATTTTTTATTTTTTTTTATTTTTTTTTTACCTACACAAAATAAGGGCCAGATATAATGTAATGACCGGCGTCACGCACAGGGAGGGAAAAGGGAAAGCCCTGCCCAAGGGAGAGGGAAAGGTGGTGACCCCTGACTCACCTTGCGGCTGGCACCTGACTGCCCTGACGTCCCTAGACGGGTTCCTCACCCGTGCAGCGATCACGTGCCTAAACCCTGGCTTTCCCTAAAATGAGCCCTAGATAGTGAACGGGCCGGTGGGATCGCTAGTCCGCACCTCTGACACTAAAAGGGAAACACCAGGGAGAGGACAGACAATACAGACAAACACATAACCCAGGTAGGCGACCACAGCAGACCACAAAGGTCCAACAGGGATTCGGAGGGAAACGTTCTGGACCAACAACCAGAGAACGCAGCAACACAGCTCCAGTGGGTCAGTATAGAAGTCCAGGCAGGAAGCTCTATATCTGGCAACCAGAGAAGTGTGAGAGGGGAATATAAGGAGGTTGGGAGTGCTGGACAAGGAACAGCTGAGGAGAAGGAGCTACGGATCCCTGAGTGAGCCAAATAGGGTTGCAAAGCAAACCCAGAAAGCTACCATAAGGAAACAGCCCTATCTTACATAGAGCGCGCAGCCAACCGCTGCGACTTCCTGACCCCGGGTATAACGGAGTCAGGCGTGGTTCTTGACACCCTCGTGACAGCCCTTTAAGACTGTAATAAATGTGGTTTGACGGTAGCAGTTTATCCGTCAGTAAGCAGCTTTACAAAAGTCGCACGTTTTTATGAAAAAGTCGCATGTTCTATTAAAAAGTCTCATAAGATAAGCATGGTCCTCACTGGAGTGAAATTGCGACTTTTTTGCGACTTTTTAAATAGTCCCAATAGTAAATCTGTCTAGAGATTCATTTACATAAGAAAACACTCCCACTTTCAGAAAACTGGCGAGCATAGTGCAGAGCAGAAAAAAGTCGCAAATTTTTGCGCAGTTTAAGCGATTGCGCAAAAATTTGCAACTTTTTCACTCCATTATTCTGACTTGAGCTAATGATAAATCTGGCCCATAGTGTTTTCCGTCTGCCAGGGGTGCACCGCTTTGTGGTCGAAACAATGTATCCAAAAATGGCCCATATAGGGTCCAGAGGTGCTGCTGACGTCAGATGGGGGGTGGTAAATGTGTGTATTTTACCTCAAAAGGATTGTATCACCTGGTATAGCCACAAGCAATGAAAAATGTCTGCTCCTGCCTCTCTACAACGGAAGCAACTGATTCAAAGAAGCCCATACAATGACCCCGTACCGGAGATATATATGCCCGGTGATAAATCTGTAGGGTCATCTCCCGATAGCGACTGGACGGCAAATAGGGGAGGTTGCGTTCCAGTGCCTGATACAAAGTAGACATCGTCAGTTGCGGGATATCTGTCACCGCCTGGTCCTGGGAGAGATCTTAAAAGTTCAGATAGATGGAAGACTCTTGTTTTCATTGTTGCTGACAGGTTTCCACCCCTTTGCAGATGCTGCTCATTATCAGTCAGGTGGCTTTTATATGTTCCTCCTCTCACTTGTTTCCCTGTGGCTAATAGTTCTTCTGTGAGTACTCTGCTTGTGTGGTGCTTCTCCTGTTCCAGTTGCTTCTCAAGCCAAGTAATTTTCCCTTTCCTGTTGTGTCTGTTCTGACTAGGCCTCGGGAGACACTAGTTTCTTCATTTTGGAAGGAGCCAGTTGTCTTTTTCCCTGTTCCCTAAGCTGAGGCTTTGGTGCAGTGTTTCAGCAGTCTCAGGTTCCGGTGCATGTGCATTTCTACCTTTGCGATTTGCACATGTTGTTAGCAGCTTAGAGAGAGATATTCATGGCTTGCTAGGAGGTGACCTATTTTCCCTAGGTTTAGGGCCTAGTCTGTTGTTGTTTTGTTGTGGTTCCCTTTGGTTGTCCTTCCTTACCCGTACTACCCGCGACAATATCGCTGAGCCACTTAGTTATTGCCCTTGACTATAATCTAGTGGGGTATTTAGAAGTTAATAGTAATTGGTGGTATGTCCCCTTAAGGTAGGAGTATGTTTGAGAGAGGCCTATAAAGCCGGACTCCATTCTTGAGGGGTTAGGTTGGAAGTAACTTCTGGAGATAGCTGCTGGCTTGTAGGTAAGGAAAAAAAATTAACTTAAAGGGGTTGTCCAGGTTCAGGGCTGAACCCGGACATACCCATATTTTCACCCAGGCAGCCCCCCTGATGCTAGCATCTGGGCATCTCATGATCTGATGTGCTCCATTGCCCTGAGCTAGACCACGCAGGACACGGGCTCTTTTGTTTACAACACACTCCAGATCATGGAATCTTCTGCCCGGCAGTGTGTTCGGTGACGTCACCAGCTCTAATGGGCGTGCTTTAGCGCTGCCCTAGCTGTTTTACTGGCTAGGGCAGCGCTAAAGCCAGCCCATCAGTGCCGGTGATATCACGAGCTTCCTGCCAGCCCCATGGAGAGCCCGGTTCGTCACCTGAACTCTTGAAAATGCCTTTGCCCTGCGCGATTTAGCGCAAGGCAAAGGAGAGCATTGGACCATGAACTGCTCCGATATTCAAGTCAGGGGGTCTGTCAGGTACGCCCTTGTGTACGCCCTTGTGCCCTGGTACTTAAGGACACAGGGCGTACATGTACGCCCTGTGTATTTTCGATCACCGCCGCGGGGAGGGCGGTGATCGGAACCCTGTGCCTGCTCAAATCATTGAGCAGGCACTTGGGGAAAATGCGTCGGGGGGTCCGGTGACCCCCCCATGTATCCGATCGCAGAAAACCGCAGGTCAATTCAGACCTGCGGTTTTCTGCGTTTCCGGGTTATTCGGGTCTCTGAAGACCCGATAACCCGGAACAGGATGGTGATGGTGGTGTGATTTCACCCCACCAATCACCATCCAGCGATCCTCAGTGGTGATGGTGACATCACCACTCAGGATCGCTTTCTGATTGGTCTGTGGGCGGTCCGGCGCGATATTCAAAAGAGGCAGGCGCTCCTCTCTTCCTCCTTTTGTGTTCCGAAGCCGGAGGAGAGAGGGGCTGCCTGCACGTGTCCGCCACCGCTGCCAGCACCCCGATCTGTGCCCCCAGGACCCGATCTCTGCCCCCAGCACCCCATCAGGTACATAGGGACAGCATAGGAAAAGTTTGGGTTAGGCAGGGAAAAAAAAGGGAAAGGTAGTTTCTGAACTTTGATTGCATCACGCTAAGTTAGGGTGTCTGGGGTCCACAGCACAGCTGTGTGACCCTAGACCCCCCCCAGGGGTGCTGCCACTTGCCCCCCTCCCCCCCGCCACATGCCGAATCTGTACGAATCCGAATCTGTACGCCCAACAGTTCGTTGCTCAGCACCCGGGCTCCTTTTTGGCCAGGCCCGGTGGCTGGACGCCGGTCAGTGCAGCCGAAATGAGGACATTTTGGGGCCTCATGCTGCATATGGGACTGGTCAAGAAACCCAGTGCCAGGCTGTACTGGAGTGGGGACGTCCTATGCCAGACCCCACTTTACAGTACGGCCATGACACGCTCCCGGTTTGAGGCCATCCGGAAATGTCTGCATTATTCCGATAATGCAGCATTTCCCCCCTGAGGTGACCCTGCCCATGACCGTCTGTATAAGATACAGACGGTCATCGATTACTTTGGGGCCAAATTCATGGAGGCCTATGTACCTGGAAGGGAGGTCGTGGTTGATGAGTCTCTCATTGCGTTCAAGGGGAGACTCATTTTCCGCCAGTATGTGCCTTCCAAGCGGCCGAGGTATGGCGTGAAGCTATACAAAATTTGTGAGAGTACCTCAGGGTACACTTACTAATTTTGTGTATACGAGGGGCGAGATTCCCGGATTCAACCCCCAGAATGTCCCCCCACTCTGGGTGTTACCGGGAAACTTGTGTGGGACCTTATGCACCCACTGCTGGATAAGGGTTACCACCTGTACGTGGATAACTTTTATACCAGTATCCCCTTGTTCCAGTCCCTTGCCGCCAGATCCACGTCCGCTTGTGGGACCGTGCGGAAAAATCAACGCGGCCTCCCTGCCCACCCCCTCCAGGTACCTATCCCCAGGGGTGAGACCCGTGCCCTTACCACTGGAAGCCTGTTGCTGGTCAGGTATAAGGACAAGAGGGATGTCCTTATGCTGTCCATAATTCATGGTAACGGCATCACCCCTGTCCCTGTGCGAGGTACCGCGGCAACGGTCCTCAAGCCCGATTGTATCGTCGACTACAATCGGTATATGGGAGGAGTTGATCTCTCGGATCAAGTCCTCAAGCCATATAACGCCATGCGCAAAACCCGGGCATGGTACACAAAAGTTGCGGTCTACTTGGTACAGGTTGCCATGTACAACTCTTTTGTACTATCCCGAAGCGCTGGCAGCACAGGGACATTCCTCCAGTTCTATGAGGCAGTCCTCAAGGCCCTGATCTTTTCGGACCGGGAAAGAGCAGGCCGGAGTACCTCGGGAACTGTAGGCGCCCGGATCGTCCCTGGCCAACACTTTCCAGGTGTGGTCCCCCATACTGAAAAGAAGGGACGAACCCAAAAAACTGCAGAGTGTGTCGCAGGAGGGGGATACGGAAGGACACAACTACTCAGTGCGACACGTGCCCCGATCATCCGGGCCTCTGCATTGACGGTTGCTTCAGGGAGTATCACACTTCCATGGAGTACTAAATTTATATCCCAATTTAGCACTAACATCGGAAAAAAAAAACTGGTTCTCAGACTTGAGACACCCAAAAAAACTAAAATAATTTATTAAAAGTAAACATATTAGGTATTGCTGCGTCGGTAATAATCTCCTCTATAAAAATGCCCCATGACCTAACCTCCCAGATTAACACGGTCCAGAAAAAAAAGGTGCAAAAAAAGAATTTTTTGTCACCTTACCTAACAAAAAGTTTAATAGCAAGCGATCAAAAAGTCATATAGCCCCCAAAATAGTGCCAATAAAACCATCCGCTCATCCCGCAAAAAATGAGCCCCCATATAAGATAAATGGATAAAAGAAAATAAAAATAAATGACACTTAGACTTTAGAGATACCCAAAAAAAATTGGTATAAAAAAAGATAATATAGTCAAAAACCTAAATAATTGTTAAAAAAGTAGACTTTTTAGGTATTGCCGCGTCCGTAAGAATCTCCTCTATAAAAATATCCCATGACCTAACCCCCCAGATTAACACGGTTAAAAAAAAAAAAAAAACTGTGCCAAAACCGCTATTTTTGGCACTTTTCCATTTCAATCCGTTTTTTCCGGTAATAAAACAAGGGTTAACAACCAAACAAAAGTTTAAATTAATTACCCTGATACTGCAGTTTACAGAAACGCCACATTTGTGGTCGTAAACTGCTGTATCAGTAAAAGGGAGGCCGCAAAAGGAAAGGACCGACATGGCCTTTTTTATTGACACCATATCCCTTTTGAAGCCCCCCTGATGCCCCCCTAGAGTAAAAACTCCCTAAAAGTGACCCCATCTAAGAAACTACACCCCTCAAGGTATTCAAAACTGATTATACAAACTTTATTAACCCTTTAGGTGTTCCTTAACAGTTAATGGCAAATGGAGATGAAATATCAGAATTTCAATTTGTGGGAACCTTGCCTCACAAAAATGTAATATAGAGCAACCAAAAATCATATTTACCCTAAAAATAGTCCTCAAAAAAATGCCACCTTATCCCGTAGTTTCCAAAATGGGGTCACTTTTAGGGAGTTTGTACTCCAGGGGTGCATCAGGGGGGTTGAAACAGGACACGGTGTAAATAAACCGGTCCATAAATATCAGCCCTCCAAAAACCAAACGGCACACTTTCACTCTACGCCCCGCTGTGTGGCCGTACAGTAGTTTATGGCCACATATTGGGTGTTTCTGTAAACGGCAGAGTCAGGGCAATAAAGATACAGTCTTTTTTGGCTGTTAACCCTTGTTTTGTTAGTGGAAAAAATTGGTTAAAATGAAATATTAGACAAAAAAATGAAATTCTCAAATTTCATCCCCATTTGCCAATAACTCTTGTGCAACACCTAAAGGGTTAACAACGTATGTAAAATAAAATATCATTCAAATCAAAATAATTCAAACATGAAGTAGACATATGGGGAATGTAAAGTCATCACAATTTCTGGGGGTATTACTATGTATTACAGAAGTAGAGAAACTGAAACTTTGAAATTTGCTAATTTTTCCTAATTTTTGTTAAATTAGGTATTAGCTAACCAACATTTCCATTTGGAAATGTGGGTTAGCCAAGAGGGTCATATGTAATGAGTTGTGGGGGTGTAAATTTTTGAAGATTCTCATTTTTTGCCACGCCCGCCAAGTCGACATTGATAAAATGTTTTCCCTGGCACGTTCTGCAATCTCTCCTATTGGGGTAGGAAGTAGGGAGGGCTAGTCCGGGTATAACGGCCTGTTCCTGACCCCTATTTGAGAATATGGACGTGTGGTGTATCCAATTTATAGCAATTCTCATGAGAGCTGCGATATTATAAGCCCTTATGTTAGGAAAATTGAACCCCCCATTTAATCTAGGCTGTTGTAGGGCAATATAAGGTATCCTGGGGCGACGACCCCGCCAGATAAACTTACGGTATAGACAGTTGATTTTCATCTCATCCCTAGGGCGTAAATAGATTGGTAGCGAATGTAAAAGGTATAATAAGCGGGGAAATTCCACCATCTTAAGAAGGTACACCCGCCCTATGTAAGAGAAATGAAGGTGTCGCCATCCTGCCAAGGTGTCCTCAAGCGCACGTATATAGGGAGTGATATTTGCATTGTATAATTTTCCCGGTGACTTGGTGATCTGTACCCCCAGGTATGATATAGAGTGCGGGTGCCATTGAAATGGGTAATGAGCAGTTCACCTCAGTCTCGTGTGGCCTTTAACCACCTCAGCCCCCTAGCTTAAACCCCCTTAATGACCAGACCAATTTTTACAATTCTGCACTACACTACTTTCACGGTTTATTGCTCGGTCATACAACTTACCACCCAAATGAATTTTACCTCCTTTTCTTCTCACTAATAGAGCTTTCATTTGGTGGTATTTCATTGCTGCTGACATTTTAACTTTTTTTGATATTAATCAAAATTGTTCAATTAAAACTACATTTCTATATACATTTTTCCTCAAAATTTATGAGTATATTTATTGGTTTGGGTAAAAGTTATAGCGTTTACAAACTATGGTGCAAAAATGTAAATTTACACACTTTGACTTTCTGAGCACCTGTCATGTTTCCTGAGGTTCTACACAGTAGAAACACCCCACAAATGACCCCATTTCGGAAAGTAGACACCCTAAGGTATTCACTGATGGGCATAGTGAGTTTGTGGAAGTTTTTATTTTTTGTCAAAATTTAGCGGAAAATGATTCTTTTTTAATTTTTTTCTTACAATGTCTCATATTCCACTAACTTGTGACAAAAAATAAATTGTTACATGAACTCACCATACCCCTCACAAAATACCTTGGGGTGTCTTTTTATACTGCGCTGGCATTTTAGGGGTACTAAAGTGTGAGAAGTAGTTTGGAATCCAAATGTGTAAAAATGCCTTGTGAAATCCTGAAAGTACTCATTGGAATTTGGGCCCCTTTGTGCATCTTGGCTGCAAAAAAGGGTCACACATGTGGTATCGCCGTACTCAGGAGAAGTAGGGAAATGTGTTTTGGGGTGTCTTTTTACATATACCTATGCTGGATGAGAGAAATATCTCTCTAAAAGACAACCTTTCCCATTTTTTTTATACAAAGTTGTCAATTGACAGAGATATTTCTCTCACCCAGCATGGGTATATGTAAAAATACACCCCAAAACACATTGCCCTACTTCTCCTGAATACGACAATACCACATGTGTGACACTTTTTTGCAGCCAAGACGCGCAGAGGGGCCCAAATTCCAATGAGTATCTTTTAGGAGGGCATTTTTAGGCATTTTGATTCTCACGCTTTAGGGCCCCTAAAATGTCAGGGCAGTATAAATACCCCACATGTGTCATGGAAGAGATGTGTGCCTCTGATCACAACAAGATTCCGGCGTTTCTTCGGAGTTGGGAGCCTTGGTCCAGGTTTAGATCATCTGTTTCGTTCTCGGTTTGGGTGGCATCTGGGGTACTCCCTGATTCTCCTCCTTAATAGTACCTAGCTATTCTCTAGTTATGCCCTATGATTTCTCCCCCCCCCTCCCCTCCTTTTGTGTGTCGTCCTGTCTCCCCCCCCTTTTATGTCAAGTTTGTCTGTAATTATTGGCCTATACAGGGAGTGCAGAATTATTAGGCAAGTTGTATTTTTGAGGATTAATTTTATTATTGAACAACCATGTTCTCAATGAACCCAAAAAACTCATTAATATCAAAGCTGAATATTTTTGGAAGTAGTTTTTAGTTTGTTTTTAGTTTTAGCTATTTTAGGGGGATATCTGTGTGTGTGCAGGTGACTATTACTGTGCATAATTATTAGGCAACTTAACAAAAAACAAATATATACCCATTTCAATTATTAATTTTTACCAGTGAAACCAATATAACATCTCAACATTCACAAATATACATTTCTGACATTCAAAAACAAAACAAAAACAAATCAGTGACCAATATAGCCACCTTTCTTTGCAAGGACACTCAAAAGCCTGCCATCCATGGATTCTGTCAGTGTTTTGATCTGTTCACCATCAACATTGCGTGCAGCAGCAACCACAGTCTCCCAGACACTGTCCAGAGAGGAGTATTGTTTTCCCTCCTTGTAAATCCTACATTTGATGATGGACCACAGGTTCTCAATGGGGTTCAGATCAGGTGAACAAGGAGGCCATGTCATTAGATTTTCTTCTTTTATACCCTTTCTTGCCAGCCACGCTGCGGAGTACTTGGACGCGTGTGATGGAGCATTGTTCTGCATGAAAATCATGTTTCTCTTGAAGGATGCAGACTTCTTCCTGTACCACTGCTTGATGAAGGTGTCTTCCAGAAACTGGCAGTAGGACTGGGAGTTGAGCTTGACTCCATCCTCAACCCGAAAAGGCCCCACAAGCTCATCTTTGATGATATCAGCCCAAACCAGTACTCCACCTCCACCTTGCTGGCGTCTGAGTCGGACTGGAGCTCTCTGCCCTTTACCAATCCAGCCACGGGCCCATCCATCTGGCCCATTAAGACTCACTCTCATTTCATCAGTCCATAAAACCTTTGAAAAATCAGTCTTGAGATATTTCTTGGCCCAGTCTTGACGTTTCAGCTTGTGTGTCTTGTTCAGTGGTGGTCGTCTTTCAGCCTTTCTTACCTTGGCCATGTCTCTGAGTATTGCACACCTTGTGCTTTTGGGCACTCCAGTGATGTTGCAGCTCTGAAATATGGCCAAACTGGTGGCAAGTGGCATCTTGGCAGCTGCACGCTTGACTTTTCTCAGTTCATGGGCAGTTATTTTGCACCTTGGTTTTTCCACACGCTTCTTGCGACCCTGTTGACTATTTTGAATGAAACGCTTGATTGTTCGATGATCACGCTTCAGAAGCTTTGCAATTTTAAGAGTGCTGCATCCCTCTGCAAGATATCTCACTATTTTTGACTTTTCTGAGCCTGTCAAGTCCTTCTTTTGACCCATTTTGCCAAAGGAAAGGAAGTTGCCTAATAATTATGCACACCTTATATAGGGTGTTGATGTCATTAGACCACACCCCTTCTCATTACAGAGATGCACATCACCTAATATGCTTAATTGGTAGTAGGCTTTCGAGCCTATACAGCTTGGAGTAAGACAACATGCATAAAGAGGATGATGTGGTCAAAATACTAATTTGCCTAATAATTCTGCACTCCCTGTACATCATTTGTTTGAGGCCTTGTTAAGCCCTTCAGGGCCTCTGTTTCCGCTGACTTTTTGTCAGCTGATTGTTTGTTATACAGATACATGCGTATTCCTTGTCCTGGATGCTGTACTGCTGTTTACGATTGCATGTCGCAATGTAACCTTGTGCGCGGTATGTATACTGCATTGTGTGATGTTCTTTTATGATTGTAAGAGATAATAATAATAAAATCTTATTGAACCATAAATACATTAAATTTCCGCTAACTTGTGACAAAAAATTCAATCTTTCATGGACTCAATATGCCCCTCAGCGAATACCTTGGGGTGTCTACTTTCCGAAATGGGGTCATTTGTGGGGTGCATTTACTGTTCTGGCATTTTGGGCGGGGCTAAATTGTGAGCAACCCTGTAAAGCCTAAAGGTACTCGTTGGACTTTCGACCCCTTTACACACCTAGGCTGCAAAAAAGTGTCACACATGTGGTATCGCCGTACTCGGGAGAAGTAGGGCAATGTGTTTTGGTGTGTATTTTTACATATACCCATGCTGGGTGAGAAAAATATCTCTGTCAAATGACAACTTTGTATAAAATAAAATTGTAAAAGTTGTCTTTTACAGAAATATTTCTCTCACCCAGCATGGGTATATGTAAAAAGACACCCCAAAACACATTGCGCTACTTCTCCTGAGTACGGCAATGCCACATATGTGACACTTTTTTGCAGCCTAGGTGCGCAAAGGGGCCCAAATTCCAATGAGTACCTTTTAGGAGGCCATTTTTAGGCATTTCGATTCCAGACTTCTTCTCACGCTTTAGGGCCCCTAAAATGCCAGGGCAGTATAAATACCCCACAAGTGACCCCATTTTGGAAAGAAGACACCCCAAGGTATTCTGTGAGGGGCATTGCGAGTTCCTAGAATATTTTTTTTGGGCACAAGTTAGCGGAAAATGATTTTGTAAGAGAAAAAATAAATAAACATTTTCTGCTAACTTGTGCCCCCCCAAAAAAATTGGAGCCCTAAAGCGTGAGAAGAAGTTTGGAATATAAATGTCTAAAAATTTTTACGCATTTGGATTCTGTGAGGGGTATGGTGAGTTCATGTGAGATTTTATTTTTTGTCACAAGTTAGTGGAATATGAGACTTTGTAAGAAAAAAAATAAAAAATAAAAAATTCCGCTAACTTGTGCCAAAAAAAAATATCTTGAACTCGCCATGCCCCTCAAAAGTGATCTTTATACCGCCGCAGAGATTTTACAGTGTTTTTGCAGTGATCAGAAAAAAAAAAAATTCTGTCACTGCGGTGGGGCGGACTGAATGCAAGTGTGCGCACGAGATCAGGCCTGATCGGGCGAACACTGCGTTTTTTGTAGAGCCTATAGAACATGTCCTATTCTTGTCCGCAATTACGGTCAAGAAAAGGCATTTTCTATATAGTTCTGGCAATGTGCGGAAAGCACATTGCCGATGTCCGTGTTTTTCAGATCCGTGGTGAACGTCAATTATTTGTTCAAGAGGTGGATGAGGATGAGACACAGTTGTCAATCACTAAGGTTGTGGTTAGGTCAAGTTAGGAGGATGGGGATGAGGAAGTGGAAGAGGAGGTGGTGGACGATGAGGTCACTGACCCAACTTGGGAAGGTGAAAAGCCGAGCGAGGAAAGCAGTACAGACGAGGAGGGATCTGCAGAACCGCAACAAGCTGTAAGAGGCAGTAGTGTGGCAAAAGGGAGAAGTCGGCTCACACCAAACAGGCCTGCAACTGTTACACGGAGCACGGGTAGGCGTTCTGCAGTATGGCGCTTTTTTGCGGAAAGTGCAGGCGATAAAAGAGTGGTAGTTTGCAACCTGTGATTTACCAAAATGAGCCGGGGAGCGAACACCAGCAAACTCACGACCACCAGCATGATCCACCATATGGCATCCAAGCACCCTAATCAGTGGGCCGAATGCCTGGGTCCACAATCTGGGCCCCTCCACTGCCTCCTCTTCCCCTGTGTTACGCACTGGTGGCCAATCCCCTGTCGAAGGCGCAGGGCCAGATGCCCCTTGCCCTGCACCTGGGCCTTCACATGCACCATCAGCAACTACATCCACTTCCCTGTCCCAGCGCATCATCTAATTATCCTTACCCCAGGCATTTGAACTCAAGCAGAAATACCCAGCCACCCACCCACTGTCCATAGCACTAAATGCGCAACTTTCAAAATGACTGGCCCTTGAAATGTTGCCATATAGGCTTGTGGAGACTGAGGCCTTCCGCAGCCTGATGTCGGCGGCCGTCCCTCGGTATGCAGTCCCCAGCTGACACTATTTTTCACAGTGTGCCATGCCCGCCTTACACCAACATGTGTCCCAGAACATCCCCCGTGCCCTGACCAAAGCAGGGTTTGGGAAGGTCCACTTGACCACAGACACATGGACAAGTGCTGGTGGCCAGGGACGCTACTTCATTTCCCTGACTGCACACTGGGTGAATGTTGTGGAGGCCGGGAGTAAGTCGTACCCTGGGATGGCACAGGTGCTACCCATGCCCAGGATTGCGGGCCCTACGTCCATCAGGGTCTCCGCCAGCAGCTATGTTACTGGCTCCAACCCCCACTTCTCCTCCTCCTCTGTCGCTACTTCCACCACTTCTACCTCCAGCAGTCAGCCATCAGTTGGTAGCTGGAAGCAGTGTAGCACTGCAGTGGGGAAAATGCATTTTCTATATAGTTCTGGCAATGTGCGGATCCGCAAAATGCGGAAAGCACATTGCCGTGTCCGTGTTTTGCAGATCCGTGGTGTCCGTGTTTTGCGAATCCACGGAGCCGCAAAACACATACGGACGTCTGAATGGATCCTTACAGGGGGGTGATGAATGACGGGGGGTGATCAGGGGTTAATAAGTGACAGGGGGGGGGGTGTAGTGTAGGGTAGTGTGGTGCTACTTATTACAGAGCTGCCTGTGTCCTCTGGTGGTCGATCCAAGCAAAAGGGACCACCAGAGTACCAGGTAGCAGGTATATCAGACGCAGGTGTAAACAGCATCTGATATACCTTTCAAGGGTTACAAAAATCGCATCTACAGCCTGCCAGCGAATGATCGCCGCTGGCAGGCTGTAGAAGCACTCGTTTACCTCCGGTTCCTGTGAACGCGCGCTCCTGTGTGCGCGCGTTCGCAGGAAATCTCGCCTTTCGCGAGATGATGCGCCGGTCCTGAGTCGGTTAAGGAGCATTGCTTCAGATTTATCCAGATTTAGGATATATCCTGAGAGTTGTCCAACATCAGTAAGATTCTGTAACGTTTGAAGGAGTGTGATTTCAGGGTTTTTGATAATTAACTGAATATCATCTGCAAATGCGGCCAGGGCAACTAAATTGCTAAATTAGGACTATGTTGTGTGGAGTGGCTGTAAGTGATGTAAGAGGGGGTCCAGAGAGATATTAAAAAGTTAATGAGAAAGAGCGCAGCCCTGCCTAGTGTCCCTAAAATTTTCCAAATAGGGGGTGTTATAGCCATTTACTGTGAGCGCAGTGCGAACATCCGATTGGAGATGGCAGACCAAATCAGAGAATACCGGGCCAAATCCTCTGTGAGATAGAGCAGCATTCAAAAATGGCCATGACACGCTTTTCGGCATTTAGACTTAATATTAGTGTGTGTGCGTGTCGTGTCTCAAAGGCGGCGGCTATAGCTGCCCTGATGTTTTTGACAGATTGTCTAGATTTAATAAAACCTCTTTGTGAGGGGTGTATGATTTTGGGGAGGATATTTTGTAGTCTAATTGATAGAGTTTTTTCCAAGAATTTGTAATCACTATTCAGAAGGGATGTGGGTCTATAAGACTGTGGCAGTGTCATGTCTTTATTGGGTTTGGGAAGTAATATTGTCCTAGAGTCTAGGAACAAGTCCACTGCCGCAAGGTCTTTGTATATGGCATTATAGAACTTGGTTAGTATAGGAATGATCTCAGGGTTAAGCATTTTGTAATATTCATTACAGAGTCCATCAGGATCAGGGGCTTTGTTATTGGGCAACGAGGAAATCACATTTCGTACCTCAACCTCTGTAATAGTCGCATCTAGGGCTGATTGTTGTTCCTCCGTAAGGGTCCAGAAATCCAGAGAATCGAGGAAGGTGGCTATTTTGTCCGGGTCTGTTGGAGTGGCCTTGTATAAAACCTCTAATGCGAGTAAAATATATCAAAATCACAGAACAAGTGAATAACTTTCTATTACACCTGATCTCTGAGTGGGCTTCACTACTAGTCTTGGCTCACAATAACTGATGGAAATAACTGGCCAAATAACTGAAGTGTGACCTAAGCCTTATTGCACTTATCTGATATGGAAATGTCTACTGAAATAAATGTTTACCCAGTAATCTGGTCCATGACTCAGGTGTGGTGGAAGGTTAGGCAAATGCCTAACACTCCATTTTAACCCTTTTTAGGAAATCGAAGATTTCTGGAGGAGTATCCACTGATGATTTATAAAACAATGGCGAGTGAATGTTGCAGCTTACTTTAGGACCTTCTTCATCATTCCCATGCGATCCTTTCTTTTGAAGCTGCTTCTCAGAAATTCTCAGCATTTCTCAATGATCGTTTTACTTTTATCCAGACACCCAGCTTTGTCAAAGGAAATATCTTATGAGACAGTGACCTATTGTTTAAATCACGTTTTTATGTTAAACATATTTTTATTGCATTTTTGGTGAAGTTATTTTTAAATCTAGAATAAGATTGCTCAGTGGCTCACCAGTTGACCAATATGAATAGAGGTGCTCAATCACCGGTACACCTAAAAACCATATGAATATATGGGGTTAAAAAGAAGAATTGTGATGGCACACTCGCATTTGGTTTAAACAAGAAGGTATTTATTATTGATTGATTAAAATATTTGGATTTATTCTTTATTGTAAAATGGATATAAAAATAAATGTAAGGATAAAGTGAAAAATGTGATTGTTATTTAAAATGTGATTTTGGTTGGTGTTAAATGTAAAATAAATAGTCAATGATCATCAATGTGATCAGTAAGATGTCTTAAAGGATCCAACAGCTGTTCAAATAATTGTTCAAATAATTCTCATGAGACAGTGACCTATTGTTTAAATCACGTTTTTATGTTTAACATATTTTTATAGAATTTTTGGTGAAGTTATTTTTAAATCTAAAACATTCTCAACTTAAAAATTAGACTGCTATATTTGGCCAAAATAGCGCCGGTACTATATATAATATATATTGCAGGTGCCATTTTGTGCTGCAAGAATACAGCGCTCTGGACTTTTCTTAATTAAAAAACGCAATTTCTGCAAATTACTCCTAAGTCAGTTATATGTTTGACCAAATATAGCAGTCAGATTTTAAAGTTGAGAATTTTGTTGTAATGACCGGCGTCACGCACAGGGAGGGAAAAGGGAAAGCCCTGCCCAAGGGAGAGGGAAAGGTGGTGACCCCTGACTCACCTTGCGGCTGGCACCTGACTGCCCTTACGTCCCTAGACGGGTTCCTCACCCGTGCAGCGATCACGTGCCTAAACCCTGGCTTTCCCTAAAATGAGCCCTAGATAGTGAACGGGCTGGTGGGATCGCTAGTCCGCACCACTGACACTAAGAGGAAAACACCAAGGAGTGGACAGACAATACAGACAAACATATAATCCCAGGTGGGCGACAACAGCAGACCACAAAGGTCCAACAGGGATCCTGGGGGAAACGTTCTGGACCAACAACCAGAGAACGCAGCAACACAGCTCCAGTGGGTCAGTATAGAAGTCCAGGCAGGAAGCTCTATATCTGGCAACCAGAGAAGTGTGAGAGGGGAATATAAGGAGGTTGGGAGTGCTGGACAAGGAACAGCTGAGGAGAAGGAGCTACGGATCCCTGAGTGAGCCAAAAAGGGTTGCAAAGCAAACCCAGAAAGCTACCATAAGGAAACAGCCCTATCTTACATAGAGCGCGCAGCCAACCGATGCGATTTCCTGACCCCGAGTATGACGGAGTCAGGCGTGGTTCTTGACACCCTCGTGACATCTGTATGGCCCGTTAATGATGTTACAAATGGCTCTTGATAGCAAAAAGGTTCCCCACCCTGTCCTAAAGGATTCAAACTTTTATCATTACATACCCTAGAATGTAATAAGACTATTACTACAATCTGTGGCAAAATTGCTATGTTCCTGTTAGCCCCTAGTGTTTGGTCACCACAATTAGTAGGGTCCCAGTAAATTAACTCTCAGATGCCAAGATTGCTATTTACCATGGTATCTGAGGTGTCAAATGTCTGTAGTCAGAGTTGACTCTGATCATGGAGTTGCCTTATTTTGCTGACTCACACTTGATGGGTCTACTTTATATCATCTCAAATGCCTACCTTCCCTCCCATGTTTCAAGACTGGAGTGAGTGGTGTAAAAATACACAGTGTCACTAATAAGCCCAAAAAGTTGCCACCCTTTATTTTGCAACTTTTTTAAAGTCACAATGCTGGTGTAGAGAGCTTGGTGAATTCCTCCGTTTGTGCCTGATTTTTGTCTCACATTACAAATGTTACATTCATAAATGGTTTGCACCAGTTTTTCTGGGTGTTTTTTCAACGCTGTCCTTGGCACCTTTGAAATCTCACAAGCATAGTGGTCGTGGCTCCAATGGAGTAAGTTCTTTTGGCACATTAATTAATGGCGACTTTTTAGACAGTGTAAAATGACTGAAAAGACTCCGGATAAAGAGGACTATACAAATGCAGATAACCCAACAGGAAAGGTTTTTAATGTTCACAAATCAGGACAGTATCGAAATGACATAAGGGGTAACTGAGCACAGGAAGGGAAGTAGTATTATTATATGGGGTCCAAAGAAGAAGCAATAAAGGGGTTGGCCAGGATTAGGCAAATATAGCTGCTTTCTTTCAAAAACGGCACCACACCTGTTCCTAGGTTGTGTGCAATACTGAAGCTCGGATCCATTGACTGCAATAGAAATGAGCTGCAATACCAAACACAACACATGGACAGGAATGGTACTCTTTTTTTTAGAAGAAAGCACCCATGTTTTTCTATGCCTGGACAACCCCTTTAACAGTTGCAGGAAAGTAGCAGTCAGCAAGGATGTGCCCAACATGGACAATATGTGCTATTGCATGTATCGGCAACCTTTGGCACTCCAGCTGCTGTGAAGCTACAACTCCCAGCATGCACACTTACTCAGCTGTTCTTGTAACTCCCATACAAGTGAAAGGAGAATTCTGGGAGTTGTTTCTGATTGCTGATCCCTGTGCTAGTGCTACATATAAGCCACTGAACAAAAAAGCAAAGGGGAAATGTATGAAGACTGTTTAGCTGGTGCTTGATTGGGTGCCTTGCCAATGTCAATTCATTTGGAAATACTAGCTGTGCCATGGTGCATGGTGTAGTTTATGTTCCTCATGAACCACATTAGGTGATCAGCTATAAAGCTCTCCTCAGATTATATTGGCTCTGGTGATGACAGGTGTGGACATTAGGGTAGAGGTGAGGGGCATGGTATAAAGAGGACAGACTAACATGAGAGGATTCCTTCCAGATCCCAGAGAGACTGCTTGGTGCATGTGGCCATGACCTTCCTTTTCTAGAATAAGACGTAGGACACCAAGGTTGGGCTTAAATGTGTCAGGTGGTGTGGCTGGTTCAGGGTTATAGCGAATGGCTGGCCCCGTCTGGTGGCGGTTTACAGGGACCAGCCGGCCGGCAGATTTGCAGGGAGACGTTCAAGGGAACGTGGGAGCAGGCAGATGAGGGGCGGAGCAGGCTTTCCTGCCACCATGCCTGCTCCTGTGTACGTGCCCTGAAAGCGGAGGGGCTGGGGGCTGATAAGAGGTATGAGGGCTGATAGGAGGCATAGGGGCTGATCTGAAGTATGAATGGAGGTCTTATTTAGATTGGGGCTTTTATCTGAGGTCTGATTGGCGGTCATTCACATTGGGGTCTGAGCTGAGGTCTTATTGGTATCAGTATCCTGTCATCTGCAAGCTAAACCCACAATCTCACTTCTTGTGCTCAGTAACTAACTAGGAAGCTTAAAGGGACACTGACAGGCCCAATAAGCATATTTAGGTATATACATGACAGTACAGGTCTTATAAAGTGTATTAAAATAATCTAAGTATCCCCCCTGTCCACCTTATAAATACAGTAAACTGAAGTTTTCTAACCTGCTTGAATCGTCTTCAATCTGCCCAAGGGGCGGCGTTTCATCTCCACTTGCGCCCAGCTAGCCTTGCCCCAACTGCCGTTTTGAAGCGCCGTCCAGCTCATCAATATTCACTTCGCTGGGCGGCTACTACTGTCCCCGACTTCACAAGATCCAGCGCATGCCCAATACAATCCTATGGGCATCGGCCTCCGTCTCATCTTCAGCGCCCGGCACCCTCACTGGCCGGGATCACATGGCGCCTGCGTACAGTCTGCATCTTAGAGGCCGCTTCAGCCTCTGCATTATGCGCATGCGCCAGGCACTGGTTAGCGCAGCGCTTCAGAGCGGGGAGAGCAGAAGCCGTCCAGCAAAGTGAATATTGATGAGCTGGGCAGCGCTTCAAAACGGCAGTTGGGGCGAGGCTGGCTGGGCAAATTAAAGACGATTCAAGCAGGTTATAAAACTTCAGTTTACTGTATTTATAAAGTGGACAGGGGGGATACTTAGATGATTTTAATACACTTTATAAGACCGGTACTGTCATATATATACCTAAATATGCTTATTGGGCCTGTCAGTGTCCCTTTAAGCTTCCTAGTTAGTTACTGAGCACAAGAAGTAAGATTGTGGGTTTAGCTTGCAGATGACAGGATACTATTATTGATGAGCGAGCATGCTCGGCCGAGTATCGGTTCGGCTTGAGCATCGCTATGCTCGGACGTCGCGGTACTCGGCCGAATACCACGTGTGCTCGTCGCATTGCTCGAGTCTCCTCCCCGCACGTTTGGCGCCTCCTAAGCAGCCAACCAACTTCAGGTAAGTAATTCCCTTCAGTGTAATGCCATAGCCATGTTAGCTATAAGCCTTACACTGATTGGATGGCCGGAACACGCAATACTAGTTTATATAGGAGCCGATGTCCCGCGCTCAGATCAGCAGACAGTAGGCAGGGACAGATAGCGTTTTGCTGGAAATTCACAGATTTAACTCCAAAAAAACTATTGAAAGACCAAACAGTCCTCTTAAGGACTACAGTGTGTGTTTGACAGCAGTGCAGCACCATGTTATTATATTTTTTTACAAGGGGTTAAATTCAGCAGTATCAGGGAGAGGCGTCTTCAGGAAGGGACAGATAGTGCAGGGCTGGAAAATCGCTTTTTTAAGTACCCAAAAGCTTTTAAAAGACAGAAATATTTGATATTAGTGAGATCTACAGTACACCATTAGAAAGCAGTTTGTTTAGCAGACATTATAAAAAGGGGCTTAGACTACTTTCACACTAGCGGCAGGACGGATCCGACAGGCTTTTTACCCTGTCGGATCCGTCCTGCCGCTATTTCGCCGGACCGCCGCTCTGTCCCCATTGACTATAATGGGGACGGGGGCGGAGCTCCGGCGCAGCACGGCAACAGGACGCTGGACTAAAAAGTCGGACAGTACTTTAAGTCCGGCGGCCTTTCGCCGTGCACTGCCGTTCTGCGCCGGAGCTCCACCCCCGTCCCCATTATAGTCAATGGGGATGGAGCGGCAGTCCGGCGGCAGGACAGATCCGACAGGGTGAACAGCCTGTCGAATCCGTCCTGCCGCTAGTGGGAAAGTACCCTTATTCACTAGAGTTTGTCTGCAAGTGAGATCTACAGTACGCCATCAGAAAGCAGTGCGTTGCTGACGGTTCAGGCAGAGGCCACGGACCTGGGCGCAATGAAACTGTGCCAGTGTCACACACAGGGGGTGGGGTAGTGACCACTGAACTCCACCCTCATCCCTGTCCCTGCCTAGCAAGTCCGAGCAACAAGGGACAACTGGTCGACAAACCCTTAGCTAGGATAGTGCAGGCAAGACAAACAACACATAAACAGAAAGGTCAAACAAGCTGTGTCAAAACCAAGAGAGCAGAAAAGGTACCAGAGGAGCAAGCAGAGAATCGTCAGGACAAGCCAAAGTCAAACCAGGAGAGCACGCCAAGACCAGCGGATGAGATGGACAGGAAATCGGAAGCCGAGCAGGAACAAACAAACCAGGTAAGTATCATGCAGGAAGGACCTCAATAACAGGCAATCTGTGGACAGCAGATTGCCTGTTTAAATAGTGCACTAGTGGAGTCATGTGACGTGGCCAGCATCACATGACTCCTGAGTTTCAATGCAGCCCATACAGCTGAGCACCGAGTGATCAGCTTGGAACTCAGCCCCAGTGTGGTTCCCCCGGGAACGGGCGACGCCAGGTGCACTGATGACGCGGGTGCGCCTCGGCCGTCCCCGCCTCCTGGAACCACACACAGAGTGCATCGTGACAGCCAGCTGCCGGTGAAACTGGAAAAAAGAAAAAATCCACCATACCCAGTTTCATTTCACAATTAACTGGGCTAACTAACCAACTCGGACCAGTGCAACCGGGTGGTCGGTTGGATGGCAGAAGATAATTCTTCCACCCTCTCTTCCACCAAGACCAGTCTCATTAGCAAAGAGTCTGGTCCACAGAAACCAAATTTTTCAAGGGTCGTACGACCTAAGCGTGGCTTGAACCACCCACTGACTGATTTTTTATTTTAGGTGCATAAAACTTATATCTTTATTATTTCAATTTAAAAGTTGAACTCTAAATGTGATTAAAAGTCCTCAGGATGAGCAGTGAGACTATTGTATATGTTTATATACCCCTCTTGGTATATGTCACTGGATGGGATAGCTCCTGATACAATTCTCAGGGCTTGCCCAAATCCCTAAATCTTTATAGCAACTTTATATTTAGTTGCAATTATGTCTCTGCTATGAGGGCTCACTCCGCTCAATCTGATTCTAAAATGTGTGCTCCCGCTTCCCTACATGTTTTGCCGAGCCTTCGGCGTCCTCAGGGGATATGCTGACTGAGGGAAGAGCGAGCATCGGACGTCACTGGGCTCGGCACATGCCCAGTGACGAGGATGAAGCTCCTGCCCTTAGTCTCCTGCTGATCGCACAGGCGCAGCCCTCAGTGGGTACTGCGCCTGTGCGAGAGTTCGTTCGGCGTGAGGGAGGGGGAGGAGAGGCTGTGGCAGGCTGGGGGCGGTTAGACAGTGCAAGGAAGGCGGGCTGGGCACTGTAAGAGGGGCGGTACTGGGCTCACTAAGGGGAACAAAACGCCCCTCTGGGCACATTCAGGACTCATTTGCATATCAATAAAAGTCGCTTTTTGCAGAAACTGCTGGACGGATTACAAGATAAAAGAGCACAGCCTAATCAAGGTAAGCTGTGCTTCATGGCTGCTTTAAAATCGTTTTTTGGGTTAGGGGAGGTGACAGAGGTCCCTTTAAGAGATGATACACTTTATGATAATGGAGCCCCCTATAGTCCCCGATCCTCTAGAAATTGCTGCCACATGTTTATGAGATGATGTACTTCATTAAGTGCTGGATCAGCAGCTATGTCTATAGCTTTAGAATATTGAGCCGTAATAATCACTCTCATTATGGTCACTAAAACAAACACAATATATATATATTTTTTTTATTGGAATGGCAATAAGCAACATTGTAATAAAATATTACTGGCCCTTTAATTAAATAAACAGGGAACACAGTGACTCTGAGGTCCAACACTGTCCTTAGATGAGAGCCACCGGATCCAGATTTAGGCTACTTTCACACTGGCGTTTTGGCTTTCCGTTTGTGAGATCCGTTCAGGGCTCTCACAAGCGGTCCAAAACGGATCAGTTTTGCCCTAATGCAATCTGTATGGAAAATGATCCTCTCAGAATGCATCAATTTGCCTCTGTTCACCATTCCGCTCTAGAGGTGGACACCAAAACGCTGCTGGCACACAATGTAAGTCAATGGTGACGGAGCAGTTTTCTATGGCACAATCTGGCACAATAGAAAACAGATCCGTCCTCAATTGACTTTCAATGGAGTTAATGACGGATCCGTCTTGGCTATGTTAAAGATAATACAATCGGATCCGTTCTGAACAGATGCAGACGGTTACATTATCTGAACGGATCCATGACGGATCCGCACCAAACGCGAGTGTGAAAGTATCCGAAGGCGAACAAACCCCCTCAGAATTTTACCTCAAGAGGGCGAAAAAATTGCTTCCTGACCCCAGATGTGGCAATCAGATATCTTCCTGGATCACATCTGCCCTGCTGCATATTGCTTACAATCTAATACAAAATGCATGCATTCATTACTTCCATCAGAAATGTACGCTCAGAACATAGAAGGCCGACAGCGGCCTTGGTTAGATGTTACACAGTGGTATCCTTCACTCGGTGGGTATGATTGTAAAGAAAAATAAATGGCTATCTGGCTGTTGAATAGGACTTTTCTGCAAATCATAAAACAGTCACTACTAAGTCTAGGGCGTTCTGGTTTACAGACCAATGCAAAAATTTAAGAGGCTGTAGCATTTGCACAAGAGTAAATGCACCGTCAGTCAGCTAATTGGCAGGGTTGCAGAGTCAGACCCCCCCCCCCCATCTGATATTGATCGTCTATCCTAAGGACCCTGTGTGCACTCAGCCTTAGGCCCCATGCACACTGCCGTGTGCGGGCCGTGGAACCGCGGCCTGGATCCCTCCTGAGAGCATGAGCGCACGGCGTCACTGGTTGCTATGACGCCGTGCGCTCCCTGCTGCCGCCGCAATACAGTAATACACTGGTATGATCTATATCAGTGTATTACTGTACTGTGCCGGCAGCAGGGAGCGCACGGCGTCATAGCAACCAGTGACGCCGTGCGCTCCAGCTCTCAGGAGGGATCCAGGCCGCGGTTCCACGGCCCGCACACGGCTGTGAAACACGGCAGTGTGCATGGGGCCTTAGTTTTATAATCACCTCATAATTGGATCTGCAACAGTTTCCTTTATATCACTGGAGCAAGCCAACTTTTCCACCAAAAATGTGTGCCTTTTAGTTGATTTACAGTGTGCTTGCAACTTTTCTGGTTTATATGTAAGGATCAGACTCTTAGGCTAGGGCTAAACGGAGACCTGTGTCTCACAACAGTTTTTTTAATGACAGTCAATGGTGTTGCACTGAGACGAAAGTCGCATAAAAATCCAACTTGGATGGATCATTGCAACAGTCGCTATTCTGACTCCGATTGTTGTAATAGTGATTTATCCCTAGTGAGACCTCTATGCCTGGCCTGTATAAGCAGATATAATCACTGCGGACAATCCTTATCAGATAGCTTGAACTCACCAACACCGAGTTTATCCGTGTAAGTTGCTTTATTCTGTAAGCCAGATAACAGAGTACAGCAGAGCAGATGGATTCCGGTATTGTGCGGTCAAAAGATGATGCTTTTGCAAGCTTACATGAGAATACATGTGTACCTGTGCAATGCCTGGAGCAGTTTAGAGAAACAGGAAGTGAAGTACACAGAAGAAGGGGTGGATCAAAGAAAGGAATGACATATACCACGAACATAAAAAACAAGTGCATTACCAAAAACGGCCACTTGATGGGAGCATATAACCAAATATAGAATATCATGTGAATTAAACTATATAGATTTTAACTGCGTAGCAGCACAGTTGCATTGCAATACCATTGACTATCATTAGAAGAAATGTCACACAACTTTTCAGCAATACATGTCTCCGTGTAGCCCTAGCCGTACACTGACAGCTCTGCTGTGTACTAAATGTCATGTGCAGTAAAGACCTTCATTCAAAGCCTCAACCCCACAGTCAGCATGCACCTCACTAAAGCATCATTAGTAGTGTTGACCGAACTTGTGTTTCAAATTTGCATCCAAAGTTTGGGTTATCTAAGAATTCTGTTATGGATTCCGCTACCACAGACCATAAGTTATGATCCATGGTACCGGAATCCATAACGGAATTCTTAGATAACAGGAACCTTGTAAGCTGAACTTGAAACACAAGTTCACTCATCCCTAATCATTAGGGTAAGCTATTGATTTAGCCATTGCCCTGCTCCAGTGTCCACAGTCAGCTTCAGAGACACCTGGCGTCAGATGGTCCTCAGGATTTAGACACTACCATAGGAGTACGTCCACATTACACACAGCTATTACACAGTCACACATGTAGACATGCGCAGTAATACCCACAGGCAGCATGACTTCACGCACAGCACAGTAGCACACAATTCAAGCCCCGCCCCTGACACTGCCCCACAGGTCACATGATCATGACATCATCACAGGTCCTTCAGCCTTTAGAGTGTGATATCTGCATCTGCAGCTATGTTCCTGTCCTACTGGAAATATAACCAGTTCCTGATGTCCCAGCTGTGGTGCAGGGTTTGGTGCTTTGCTGCTTGGTATGTATTCATTTTTCTCATGTATTTTCCATATGTTCCTCTGCATATCCACAGCAAGTATTACCGCAGCTGAAGGAAACTGGTGCTCTTCCTGTGAATGCCCTACGTGCAGCCTAGAGGTAAATAGCTGAATAGATACACATGGGTACCACTAGAGAGATTAGGAGTTTGTTTAAAGGGAGTCTGTCAGCAGATTTACCCCTTTTTAACAGTTGCCATTATGCTGTAGCCGCAAAACAGACGATTAACACGGTACCTTTATACGCTTTGGTGGACTTTTAAATCTGCCAAAAACGAACTTTGATGAGGGCTCGCAAGTGCCCAGGGCGGAGTCCACCGTGTTGGAGCCCAGGCAGCTCTGCCTCTTCGGCTCTTATCCCCGCCCAGCCTCTTCTTCTGCCCGCCTATCTGTTGTCTCTCCCCCTCAGCGAGATCCCGCGCCGACGCGATGACTTCCTTGGTCGGGGCATGCGCATAAGCTACTGCGATGCCGTGTCAGCAATGGGCATTGCAGTGCGCATGCCCCGGCCAAGGAAGTTATCGCATCGGCGCGGGATCTCGCTGAGGGGGAGAGACAACAGATAGGCGAGCAGAGGAGGAGGCTGGGCGGGGATAAGAGCCGAAGAGGCAGAGCTGCCTGGGCTCCAACACGGTGGACTCCGCCCTGGGCACTTGCGAGCCCTCATCAAAGTTCGTTTTTGGCAGATTTAAAAGTCCACCAAAGCGTATAAAGGTACCGTGTTAATCGTCTGTTTTGCGGCTACAGCATAATGGCAACTGTTAAAAAGGGGTAAATCTGCTGACAGACTCCCTTTAATATCTCTATCAGGGGGAAGTGAAGCCCTATTTACTTCTGCTTTAACCCCTTAACCCCTTAAGGACACAGCCCTATTTCACCTTAAGGACCAGGCCATTTTTTGCAAATCTGACCACTGTCACTTTAAGTGCTGATAACTTTAAAACGCTTTGACTTACCCAGGCCGTTCTGAGATTGTTTTTTCGGCGCATATTGTACTTCATGACACTGCTAAAATTGGGTCAAAAAAGTTAATTTTTTTGCATAAAAAAATACCATATTTACCAAAATTTTTGAAAAATTTGCAAATTTCAAAGTTTCAGTTTCTCTACTTCTGTAATACATAGTAATACCCCCAAAAATTGTGATGACTTTACATTCCCCATATGTCTACTTCATGTTTGTAGCATTTTGGGAATGATATTTTATTTTTTGGGGATGTTACAAGGCTTAGAAGTTTAGAAGCAAATTTTGAAATTTTCAGAAATCTTCAAAATCCCACTTTTTATGGACCAGTTCAGGTTTGAAGTCACTTTGTGAGGCTTACATAATAGAAACCACCCATAATTACCCCATTTTAGAAACTACACCATTCAAGTTATTCAAAACTGTTTTTACAAACTTTGTTAACCCTTTAGGTCTTCCACAACACTTCATGGCAAATGGACATACATTTTTAGAATTTAGATTTTTTGGAAAATTTTCCAATATAATAAATTTTTTCCAGGAAAAAAACAAGGGTTAACTGCCAAACAAAACTCAAAATGGGTTGCCCTGATTCTGTAGTTTGCAAAAACACCCCATATGTGGTCGTAAACTACTGTTTGGCTAAACGGGAGCACGTAGAAAGAGGGGAACGCCATATGGGTTTTGGAAGGCAGATTTTGCAGGACTGGTTTTGTTTATACCATGTCCCATTTGAAGCCCCCTGTTGCACCCCTAGAATAGAAATTTCAAAAAAGTGACTCCATCTAAGAAAGTACACCCCTCAAGGTATTCAAAACTGGGTTTACAAACTTTGTTAACCCTTTAGGTGTTCCACAAGAGTTATTGGCAGATGGAGAAACAATTTAGAAATTTCTATTTTTTGGAAAATTTTCCAATATAATAAATTTTTTCCAGGAGTAAAACAAGGGTTAACTGCCAAACAAAACTCAAAATGGGTTGCCCTGATTCTGTAGTTTGCAAAAACACCCCATATGTGGTCGTAAACTACTGTTTGGCCGAACGGGAGGACATAGAAGGAGGGGAACACCATATGGGTTTTGGAAGGCAGATTTGGCAGGACTGGTTTTGTTTATACCATGTCCCATTTGAAGCCCCCTGTTGTACCCCTAGAATAAAAATTTCAAAAAAGTGACTCCATCTAAGAAAGTACACCCCTCAAGGTATTCAAAACTGGGTTTACAAACTTTGTTAACCCTTTAGGTGTTCCACAAGAGTTAATGGCAGATGGAGAAACAATTTAGAAATTTCTATTTTTTGGAAAATTTTCCATTTTAACCCTTACTTTATTACTGAAAAAAATGGGTTAACAGCCAAACAAAACTCAAAATGGGTTGCCCTGATTCTGTAGTTTGCAGAAACACCCCAAATGTGGTCGTAAACTACTATTTGGCTAAACGGCAGGACATAGAAGAAGGGGAACGCCATACGGTTTTTGGAAGGCAGATTTTGCTGGACTGGTTTATTTACACCATGTACCCTTTTCAAGCCCCCTGATGCACCCCTAGAGTAGAAACTCCATAAAAGTGACCCCATCTAGGAAACTATGGGATAAGGTGGTTGTTGTTTTGGTACTATTTTAGGGGTAAATATGATTTTTGGTTGCTCTATATTACACTTTTTTGAGGCAAGGTAACAAAAAAATAAAATTCTAAAATTTTTCTACATTTGCTATTTAGTTTTGTGGAACACCTAAAGGGTTAACAAAGTTTATAAAGTAACTTTTGAATACCTTGAGGGGTGTAGTTTCTTAGATGGGGTCACTTTTTTGGAGTTTCTAGTCTAGGCTACATCAGGGGGGGCTTCTAATGGGACATGGTGTCAAAAAAAAAAACTGTCCATCAAAATCTGCCTTCCAGAAACCATATGGAGTTCCCTTCGTTCTATGCCCTGCCGTGCGGCTATATAGCCATTTACGACCACATATGGGGTGTTTCTGCAAACTACAGAATCAGGGCCATAAATATTGAGTTTTTTTTGGCTGTTAACCCTTGCTTTATTACTGGAAAAAAAGGATTCAAATGGAAATTTTGGCACCGTTTTTATTTTATATTTTTAACACCGTTCATCCGAGGGGTTTGGTCAAATGTTATTTTTATAGCGACGACTTTTACGCACGCGACGATGCCCAATATGTATGGCTCTCAGACTTTGGAGACTCTAAGCAGGCATCCTAAAACTGCGGCCCTCCAGATGTTGTAAAACTACAATTCCCACCATGCCCTGCTGATGGCTGTAGGTTGTCTGGGCATGCTGGGAGTTATAGTTTTACAACATCTGGAGGGCCGCAGTTTGAGGAAGCCTGCACTAAAACTAATATTTTTTTGGGGAAAAAAAATTGTTTCTGTGTCTCCAAAGTCTGAGAGACATAGTGTTTTATGTTCTCTAGGGGACTGTTGGAGATTATAAAAATTTAGTACTCCATGGAAGTGTGATACTCCCTGAAGCAATCGATAACGCAGAGGCCCGGATGATCGGGGCAAGTGTCACACTGAGTAGTGGTGTCCTTCCGTATCCCCCTCTTGTGACACACTCTGCATCTTTTTTGGGTTCGTCCCTTCTTTCCAGTATGGGGGACCACACCTGGAAAGTGTTGGCCAGGGACGATCCGGGCGCCTCCAGTTCCCGAGGTACTCCGGCCTGCTCTTTCCCGGTCCGAAAAGATCAGGTCTTTGAGGACTGCCTCATAGAATTGGAGGAATGTCCCTGTGCTGCCAGCGCTTCGGGATAGTACAAAAGAGTTGTACATGGCAACCTGCACCATGTAGACCGCAACTTTTTTGTACCATGCCCGGGTTTTGCGCATGGCATTATATGGCTTGAGGACTTGATCAGAGAGATCAACTCCTCCCATATACCGATTGTAGTCGACGATACAATCGGGCTTGAGGACCGTTGCCGTGGTACCTCGCACAGAGACTGGGGTGGTGCTGTTACCGTGGATTGTGGACAGCATAAGGACATCCCTCTTGTCCTTATACCTGACCAGCAACAGGCTTCCACTGGTAAGGGCACGGGTCTCACCCCTGGGGATAGGTACCTGGAGGGGGTGGGCAGGGAGGCCGCGTTGATTTTTCCGCACGGTCCCACAAGCGAACGTGGATCTGGCGGCAAGGGACCTGAACAAGGGAATGCTGGTATAAAAGTTGTCCACGTACAAGTGGTAACCCTTATCCAGCAGTGGGTACATAAGGTCCCACACGAGTTTCCCGGTAACACCCAGAGTGGGGGGACATTCTGGTGGTTGAATCCGGGAATCTCGCCCCTCGTACACACGAAATTTGTAAGTGTACCCTGAGGTACTCTCACAAATTTTGTATAGCTTCACGCCATACCTCGCCCGCTTTGTGGGAATGTATTGGCGGAAACTGAGTCTCCCCTTGAACGCAACGAGAGACTCATCAACCGCGACCTCCCTTCCAGGTACGTAGGCCTGCTGAAATGTGGCCCCAAAGTGATCGATGACCGGCCGTATCTTGTACAGCCGGTCATAGGCAGGATCACTTCGGGGGGGACATGCTGCATTATCGGAATAATGCAGACATTTCCGGATGGCCTCAAACCGGGAGCGTGTCATGGCCGTACTGTACAGTGGGGTCTGGTATAGGACGTCCCCACTCCAGTACAGCCTGACACTGGGTTTTTGCACTAGACCCATATGCAGCACGAGGCCCCAAAATGTCCTCATCTCGGCTGCACTGACCGGCGTCCAGCCACCGGGTCTAGCCAAAAATGAGCCCGGGTTTTGCGCGACGAACTGTTGGGCGTACAGATTCGTCTGCTCCACCATCAGATTCACCAGTGGGTTACTGAAAAAAAAACTAAAAAAGTCTATTTCAGTAAACCCCACTGTGGGAATCTGGATTCCAGGATTGCCAGCGAAATCCGGAATCTCAGGCTCAAAGTCCACTGGGGGACACCAGCTAAGTTCATCGGCAGGGGGCTCCGGTGAACTTATTTGGTGGGCCGGGAAACCAGTACGAACCCCAGGGCGGCTCGTACTAGGGTGGGCCACAGGATCCCTAGCATGTGTGGCCCCTGGCTCCGCCTGGCGGCGTCTCCGCTGCCTTGGTGGCTCATCGTCATCCGATGATGATGAGGAGGATGCGGATGACAAAAGGAACGTGGGGTCATCCTCATCCTCACTGGGGCTCTCAGAGTCGGAGGCAATCTGGGCATATGCCTCCTCGGCCGAGAACACCCGGCGGGCCATGGGTGTGTGTGTGTGCGTGTGTATGTGCGTGCGTGTAAACCTTTATTCTATGTGCGTGTGTGTGGGGGCACGGGTGTTCACGTACTAAAAAGTCCAGGCAAAAAAAATGGGCAAGTGTTAGAAAAAAAAAAAAAGTTCAAACTTGCTGATCAGCGGTTCAACGCTGATCAGCGGTCGGTGGGGTGGTGGGGCGGGCGATGCGCTAACAGTGGACGGACGCTAAAAAGTGCCGGCCAGTCAGCGCACGCAGAAAAAAAAAAGTGGTGGTGGGGGGGGGCTGGTGGTGGGGGGGATGCGGGGGGGGGGGGGGCAAGTGGCAGGGGGGGTCTGGGGTCTGGTAGCTGAAACAAAAAAGTTTGGAATAAATGTGCTTTTTTTTTTTTTTTTTTTTTTCTCTAACTTTTCCCTTCTATCCCTGCCTAAAGGTGCCTCTCCCTCACTGACCCTAACCTACCTGGGTGGCGATGGGTGCAGGAGGGTGATGGATGCCGATTAGGGGGACACAGGAGCTGGTGCTGGACGATGCTGCACGGTCAGGGTGCTGGACAGGAAGAGGAGGGGAGAGAGGAGCGCAGGAAGTTTGAATCTCGCGCCTCTCTCCCCTGCACCAATCAGCACCCTGGACAGCGGCGTTCAGCACCAGGGCCAGCTCCGCCTCTGCAAATCCTCGGACTGCGATTGGTGGTGTAAAATTACGCCACCGATCGCAGTCTTTTTCCGGTTCATCGGGTCACAGGACACCCGAATGGACCGGAAACGCAGAAAACCGCAGGTCTGAATTGACCTGCGGTTTTCTGCGATCGTCGATGCGGGGGGGTCAAATGACCCCCCCCCTGCATTGTTACAGGATGCCGGCTGAATGATTTCAGCCGGCATCCCGTTCCGATTAACCCCCGCGGCGCCGGCATCGCTATTTAAAGCCATGACGTACCGGTACGTCATGTGTCCTTAAGGACTCGGGAAACATGCCGTACCGGTACGTCATGTGTCCTTAAGGGGTTAAGGACCCCGGGATTTTCCATTTTTGCGTTTTCATTTTTCACTCCCCGCCTTCCCATAGTCCTCCTAACTTTTATTTTTCCATTCACATAGCCTTATAAGGGCTTATTTTTTGCAGGACAAGTTGTACTTTCTGATGGCACCATTTACGGTTGCATACCATGTAGTATGAAGCATGAAAAAAATTCAAAATGGGGTAGAATTGGGAAAAAATGCTATTCTTATAAAGGTTTTAATATATACAGGTCCTTCTAAAAAAATTAGCATATTGTGATAAAGTTCATTATTTTCTGTAATGTACTGATAAACATTAGACTTTCATATATTTTAGATTCATTACACACCAACTGAAGTAGTTCAAGCCTTTTATTGTTTTAATATTGATGATTTTGGCATACAGCTCATGAAAACCCAAAATTCCTATCTCAAAAAATTAGCATATCATGAAAAGGTTCTCTAAACGAGCTATTAACCTAATCATCTGAATCAACTAATTAACTCTAAACACCTGCAAAAGATTCCGGAGGCTTTTAAAAACTCCCAGCCTGGTTCATTACTCAAAACCGCAATCATGGGTAAGACTGCCGACCTGACTGCTGTCCAGAAGGCCATCATTGACACCCTCAAGCAAGAGGGTAAGACACAGAAAGAAATTTCTGAACGAATAGGCTGTTCCCAGAGTGCTGTATCAAGGCACCTCAGTGGGAAGTCTGTGGGAAGGAAAAAGTGTGGCAGAAAACGCTGCACAACGAGAAGAGGTGACCGGACCCTGAGGAAGATTGTGGAGAAGGACCGATTCCAGACCTTGGGGGACCTGCGGAAGCAGTGGACTGAGTCTGGAGTAGAAACATCCAGAGCCACCGTGTACAGGCGTGTGCAGGAAATGGGCTACAGGTGCCGCATTCCCCAGGTCAAGCCACTTTTGAACCAGAAACAGCGGCAGAAGCGCCTGACCTGGGCTACAGAGAAGCAGCACTGGACTGTTGCATGTCATTCGGAAATCAAGGTGCCAGAGTCTGGAGGAAGACTGGGGAGAGGGAAATGCCAAAATGCCTGAAGTCCAGTGTCAAGTACCCACAGTCACTGATGGTCTGGGGTGCCATATCAGCTGCTGGTGTTGGTCCACTGTGTTTTATCAAGGGCAGGGTCAATGCAGCTAGCTATCAGGAGATTTTGGAGCACTTCATGCTTTCATCTGCTGAAAAGCTTTATGGAGATAAAGATTTCATTTTTCAGCACGACCTGGCACCTGCTCACAGTGCCAAAACCACTGGTAAATGGTTTACTGACCATGGTATTACTGTGCTCAATTGGCCTGCCAACTCTCCTGACCTGAACCCCATAGAGAATCTGTGGGATATTGGGAAGAGAAAGTTGAGAGACGCAAGACCCAACACTCTGGATGAGCTTAAGGCCGCTATCGAAGCATCCTGGGCCTCCATAACACCTCAGCAGTGCCACAGGCTGATTGCCTCCATGCCACGCCGCATTGAAGCAGTCATTTCTGCAAAAGGATTCCCGACCAAGTATTGAGTGCAGAACTGAACATAATTATTTGAAGGTTGACTTTTTTTGTATTAAAAACACTTTTCTTTTATTGGTCGGATGAAATATGCAAATTTTCTGAGATAGGAAATTTGGGTTTTCTTGAGCTGTATGCCAAAATCATCAATATTAAAACAATAAAAGGCTTGAACTACTTCAGTTGGTGTGTAATGAATCTAAAATATATGAAAGTCTAATGTTTATCAGTACATTACACAGAAAATAATGAACTTTATCACAATATGCTAATTTTTTGAGAAGGACCTGTATATATATATATTTTTTACAATGTACACTATGTGGTAAAATTGACCTGTTATCTTCATTCTCCAGGTCAGTACGGTTACAACGATACCACACTTATATAATTTATCTTGCCGTTTTAATACGGAAAAAAATTCAAGCCTTTTGAGGAAATCTTATATAACCATAATCTGACATCTATAACTTTTTTGTGTGTCATTTTTTGCGGGACAATCTGTTCTTTTTAGTGATTCCAATTTGAAGTGTGTGCAACTTTTTGATCACTTTTTATAAAAAAAAATTATTGGGTAGTGGACGTGACAAAAAATGGCAAATTGCCATTTGCCGTATGCCATTAATATTGTTAGATTTTAATAGCATGGGCATTTTCGCATGCAGCGATGCCCATGATGTTTATTTTTTTATTATTGTTTATGTATTTTTATTTTAAGGAAAGGGAGGTGATTTTAACTTTTTTTTATATTTACTTTTTTTTAGGTCAACTTGGGTGATAATAACTGGCAATCATTAGATTGCCTATTTTGTCCATTGATGTCTATATAGATAGCTATAGGACCAGACTAGGGCAAGGTTATTTAAACACTTTATTTACAGATGCCTAAGTAGGCAAAGAAACCTATCTTGGCCCAAATCAAATTAATATATCACTTTTATTCGATATGCATTAAAACCTGAATAAGTGCATAGAACGTTATGGTACCGACCATTGAAACAGAAAAGTAAATGGGATATTAAAACCACAGCCACCAAACCTGGGTCATTGCTGCCCATTACCCCTGAGGAAGCCAGTGTAACTGGCAAAACATGTCGGGGGGCAGAGTTAGGTTTTAATGTGCGGTCACCTCTTTACTGTGTAGCTTTCATGAGTAGTCCGGATGGATTACAGATTCACCACAGATAGTAGTTGGTAGTTATAGGAGAATCAATAGTGTCATCCACGTCTGGATTAATAGGCAGGAGATAGGCAGTATCTAGATTTGCCTGGGTGTACTGATGGTACAAGTCGCACACCAGTACACACATGTAGCAGATGTGAAAGCAAGGCAACTAGATCTTACTGCAGCCATAAAGTGTAAACGTTGATGTCTATATAGACACCATTGAACACTTCATTTGCACTATAACAAAACAATGCTGCCACCTAGTGGCCTGCATTGGTATAGTCATCTAATAGGCACTGAAGCCAGCCTATTAGATAAATGTAACAGGTTCCCTGATCTCAGCCGGGAACGCTGTTACCAGAGCGGAAGTGCGCAACTTCCACTTCCGGACTGCGCAGATGCAGTGGTCACATTTGACCATGGCATCTGAAAGGGAAAATGTATGCGATCAGCCTTATGGCTGATCGCATACATGTGCCGCGGGTCTCTGCTATTTAAAATTACAGAAACCTGGCAGCTATGGCGCCCGCCGCACATGCGAGCGGGCACCATGTTTGGGGACTGGACTTCTCCCATACATGAACAGCATGTCCTTTAAAGGGTTAAGGACACCCAGCATCTGGATTTACACCTAGACGAGCTACCTTTACACTGTAAGTAGCAGTGTGTGAGGAGATAGGTGGAAAAAATCCCCTCTGAGACAAAAGATCTGGAGACACGGGCGGTTTCTAGAACTCTCTTTTGGAGAGATTCATGAGGAGAGAGAACCACATGCTGCAAGGGCCATAAGGCTGTTACCAGAATAGCCTCTATGCAGCTGTTTTCCTCTGGCTGGTTCTCCGCCAGTCCCCATTAGGCCACCTGCACACGAGAGCAAGTGAACGCACATAAGATCTGAACGAATTTCTATGTGGATTTATGTGCGTTTCTGCAGCATATCTCCACCAAAGTCCGCAGATCTCACCTTTCCATTAAAAAGGGTGAGATCTGCAGCTACATCCACAAAACACAATTGACATACTGTAGATTTGGAAATCCGCAATGCAGGTAAATTTCTGCATGGGAAAAGTCTGCATGACTTTTCCGCAACGTGTGCAGGTGCCCTTGTAGTTAAAGGGGTTGTCCAAGTTATATTTATTGATGGCCTATCCTCAGGATAGGTCATCAATATCAGATCGGCTGGGGTTGCATCTGCAGTGGTGAGCAGGTGTAATTACACCCAAGCCATCCTATTCATTTCAATAGGAAGGCTTGGGTGTACACCTGCTCACCACTGAAGATGCAACGGTGAGAAGGTAAACAGTGAAGAGGAGGTGGCACTGACACCGTGCGAGTCTCCTCTTCAAACAGCTGATCGGAGGGGGTGCTGGGTGTCGGACCCCGCCGATCTGATATTGATGACCTATCCTGAGGATAAGTCATCAATAAATATAACTTGGACAACCCCTTTAAAGGGCATCTGTCAGTAGATTTGTAACTGGCTGACCTATTGCATGTGCGCTTGGCAGCTGAAGGCATCTACGTTGGTCCCATGTTTAAATGTGCCAGCTGAGAAAAGTGTTGTTTTGCTAGATGCAAATGAGCCTCTAGGAGCAACGGGGGCATTGCCGTTACACCTAAAGGCTCTGCTCTCTCTGCAACTGCCACGCCCTCTGCACTTTGACAGCACCCTGTCAATGTGCAGAGAGTGCAGCACAGAAAGTAGAGCCACTAGGTGTAATGACAATGCCCTCATTGTTCCTGGAGGCTCATTTGCATATATTAAAACGTAACTTTTTTCAGCAATGTGGATACATATGAACATGGGACCAACACAGATGCCTTCAGCTGCCAAGCGCACATGTAACAGCCAGTTTCATAGGTACAAATCTACTGACCGATGCCTTTTAATGGGATTGAACAGAGGCTTTCATGCTTCCGACAATGTGGGAATGCAGAGAGCTCCTTGCCAGATCGCTAGTGCTAGTCTGTAACTAGCCTAAGTATGGGACAATCTGAATCCTCTGAAGTCTCAATGCTGTGGCTAAAACAATGGTGAGCTTGGTAACCAGTCGTGGAGTGGAAGTTATTCAGAAAGATAGATAGGCAAACTGATCGGGACTGGTGAAAAACTGCTATTCTGAGAAATTTTCTGTGCTGTTCATACTAGTACCTGCAGGTAAGCATTTGTACGAACTATTTTGCAAAAGATACTAGGGGTCATTTATTAAGAAGTCTACACCATTTGGGGCATAAAAAAGTCACAGGACCCTGTTTTGCTATTTTTGTAATGCCCCAGCGACCAAATTCCGTAGCACAAGTGTTCCTACGCCATTTTTGCCACTTGGGAGTGGCGGGGGCCGTGCCAGGACCAAGACATCGGCCCCAGCAAATTTACTAACATTTACACCTCGAAACAGATGAAAAAGTGTAGTGAAAACTATACAGTCGGGGCTGGAGAAGTTTCCACTCCAGGCTCACAGACTGACTACAGGGAGTGCAGAATTATTAGGCAAATAAGTATTTTGACCACATCATCCTCTTTATGCATGTTGTCTTACTCCAAGCTGTATAGGCTCGAAAGCCTACTACCAATTAAGCATATTAGGTGATGTGCATCTCTGTAATGAGAAGGGGTGTGGTCTAATGACATCAACACCCTATATCAGGTGTGCATAATTATTAGGCAACTTCCTTTTCTTTGGCAAAATGGGTCAAAAGAAGGACTTGACAGGCTCAGAAAAGTCAAAAATAGTGAGATATCTTGCAGAGGGATGCAGCACTCTTAAAATTGCAAAGCTTCTGAAGCGTGATCATCGAACAATCAAGCGTTTCATTCAAAATAGTCAACAGGGTCGCAAGAAGCGTGTGGAAAAACCAAGGCACAAAATAACTGCCCATGAACTGAGAAAAGTCAAGCGTGCAGCTGCCAAGATGCCACTTGCCACCAGTTTGGCCATATTTCAGAGCTGCAACATCACTGGAGTGCCCAAAAGCACAAGGTGTGCAATACTCAGAGACATGGCCAAGGTAAGAAAGGCTGAAAGACGACCACCACTGAACAAGACACACAAGCTGAAACGTCAAGACTGGGCCAAGAAATATCTCAAGACTGATTTTTCAAAGGTTTTATGGACTGATGAAATGAGAGTGAGTCTTAATGGGCCAGATGGATGGGCCCGTGGCTGGATTGGTAAAGGGCAGAGAGCTCCAGTCCGACTCAGACGCTAGCAAGGTGGAGGTGGAGTACTGGTTTGGGCTGGTATCATCAAAGATGAGCTTGTGGGGCCTTTTCGGGTTGAGGATGGAGTCAAGCTCAACTCCCAGTCCTACTGCCAGTTTCTGGAAGACACCTTCTTCAAGCAGTGGTACAGGAAGAAGTCTGCATCCTTCAAGAAAAACATGATTTTCATGCAGGACAATGCTCCATCACACGCGTCCAAGTACTCCGCAGCGTGGCTGGCAAGAAAGGGTATAAAAGAAGAAAATCTAATGACATGGCCTCCTTGTTCACCTGATCTGAACCCCATTGAGAACCCGTGGTCCATCATCAAATGTGAGATTTACATGGAGGGAAAACAGTACACCTCTCTGAACAGTGTCTGGGAGGCTGTGGTTGCTGCTGCACGCAATGTTGATGGTGAACAGATCAAAACACTGACAGAATCCATGGATGGCAGGCTTTTGAGTGTCCTTGCAAAGAAAGGTGGCTATATTGGTCACTGATTTGTTTTTGTTTTGTTTTTGAATGTCAGAAATGTATATTTGTGAATGTTGAGATGTTATATTGGTTTCACTGGTAAAAATAAATAATTGAAATGGGTATATATTTGTTTTTTGTTAAGTTGCCTAATAATTATGCACAGTAATAGTCACCTGCACACACAGATATCCCCCTAAAATAGCTAAAACTAAAAACAAACTAAAAACTACTTCCAAAAATATTCAGCTTTGATATTAATGATTTTTTTGGGTTCATTGAGAACATGGTTGTTGTTCAATAATAAAATTAATCCTCAAAAATACAACTTGCCTAATAATTCTGCACTCCCTGAAATTTATGACAAGGTTTCCTCCAGCCGCGCAGGTGCTATCAAAGACTGGCGTTAAAAGCTGGTCTTTGATAAATTACGCCAACTGTCTTTTTTAACAAATGGCTGTGGCAGATCCTATGGAGTCCATTTTGAAGCAGACTCTTTTCATGAATCTGTTTGCACAACAAAGATCTTGACGTAGTCGCCACTTTCTAACCAGCTAGGGAACTGTAAAACCTGCCAAGTATACTCCCTGTCATCTTTTTTTCAAAGGAACTTCTTCTAATGCATGCTTTTGAAGAAATTCTGTCAGAAGGGCTGCAATGTGAGGCTTTTTGGAGGACACAGAAAGGAATCTGGAGGCCAGTGAATAAACTTTAAGGAGTAATTGTCCTTTTATAGTGGAATGAACCCAGGTATTAGAAGTAAAAGTGCTCTAAAGGTTGTAAAACTCTGCCAACCTGGTGCCCACAGGAAGCAGGGTTGAGCTGGTGTCAGAATTCTTATTTTTTATACAATCATCTACCGTACGTGTCACCCCCGATTGCTCATAGATTTTAAGCTCTTACGAGCAGGGCCCTGACTCCTAGTGTTTCAGTTGCATATTAGCCAGTTACTTTGGTTTTGTACATGAACCCTATGAATTTGTAAAGCGCTGCGGAATATGGTGGCGCTATATAAATACATTTCATATTATTATTATTTACTTTTGTTCTTGGCTGAGAAAGAGCAGGAGTCTTCTCTGTCTGGTCTAGAAAATCTGTTTCCTCTATTGGAACCACGAGAAACTAGCTTCCCTCTGTGCTTCTGAGTGCAGAATCCCTGATTCTTGGTTTATTAGAAGTTGAGGAAAATAATTTCCTTTATCTTCAATGAGTTCATTTAGTACCATTTTTAGTTCCTTTACTTAGAGACTAGAAAGATCAAAGGAAGGGCACGGAAATTATGTTTTGAGGCTACATCACTGGACCAGGGTTTGAGAAGACCCCATATGCAGAATTGGATATCATGTTTTTCACAGGTAAAATTGCCAGCTAGTTTCTAGGAAGATAGACCCTAGTTCAGCCAGACTGGACATGATCTATCTAAGTGCCAAGCAACACGAACAGTAGCCAGAGAGGCTTTAAAAAGGGAAGCAGATAACTGATAGATTCTAAACAAAAGAGAATTCACACTTTTATCCAGTGGATCCTTGAGAAGGGAGGACTCATTAACTTGAAATACTTTTTTGCTAACTTGGCTACAGGAATGTTGACGTTTGGAGGAGACTCCCATGCTTCAGACTTTTCAGGATCTATTTTGTACATGGCATTAAATTGTAATCCAAAGTCAGGTTTCTTGGACTTTTGTCTTTTTAAACCGTAAAGAAAAAAGTGTGTCCTTAGTAACAACATCCTGTAAGGTTTCATCTGTTTCCATACTTTTAATGGCTTTGATTAGTTTGCGAGCTTTGTCTTTGTGAAAAAGAAAAAAAATCTGTCAACGAACCCTGTTTCGAGCCATCAGAAAGCACTGGACATCTGAAGATGAAGAGGAACTTGAGGGAGATTTATGTCTGTTACTTATAATGCTTCTTCAACTTTTGCTTTTGTGCATGAATGTCATCAAAGGCTTAGGGGTGGGCGATATGGCCTAAAATCTATATTGCAATATAATTTTAAGCATGTGCGATATATATCGCAATATATTCTATATTTTGGGGGGGTTAAACTTTTTTTTTTTTTACTTTTTTTATTTAATAACTTTTAGCCTCCTTAGGGACTAGAACCCTTGTCCTATTCACCCTGATAGAGCTCTATCAGGGTAAATAGGACTTCACACTCTCCCTGCTGCTCTGTGCATAGTACACACAGCTGCAGGGAGCTCACCATGGCAGCCAGGGCTTCAGTAGCGTCCTGGCTGCCATGGTAACCGATCGGAGCCCCAGGATTACACTGCTGGGGCTCCGATCAGAAGCTGCCACCAATGAGTTAATCGTGGGGGGGGGGGGGGCGCAATTAATATAATACTTGGAAGAGGGGGAGTAGAAGGGAGGGGCTGTGGCCACTGCGCCACCAATGAATATAGTTAATATGCCTGAATACAAACATAGCCTGCACGTGCCCGGACCTGAGGGATTAATTGCGGTGGATCACAGCGTGTAGTCATAGAGGCCGGGTATGGGATATGGCCGGCACATGCAGGCTACGTTTGTATTCAGGCATATTAACTATATTAATTGGTGGGGGAGTGGCCACAGTCCCTCCCCTCCTCCTCCTCTCTGTTCTCATTGGTGGCGCAGTGGCCACAGTCTCTCCTCCTCCTCTGTTCTCATTGGTGGCGCAGTGGCCACAGTCCCTCCTCCTCCTCCTCCTCTGTTCTCATTGGTGGCGCAGTGGCCACAGTCCCTCCTCCTCCTCCTCCTCTGTTCTCATTGGTGGCGCAGTGGCCACAGTCCCTCCTCCTCCTCCTCCTCCTCTGTTCTCATTGGTGGCGCAGTGGCCACAGTCCCTCCTCCTCCTCCTCCTCTGTTCTCATTGGTGGCGCAGTGGCCACAGTCCCTCCTCCTCCTCCTCCTCTGTTCTCATTGGTGGCGCAGTGGCCACAGTCCCTCCTCCTCCTCCTCTGTTCTCATTGGTGCGCAGTGCCAGCCCTCCTCCTCCTCTGTTCTCATTGGTGGCGCAGTGGCCAGTCCCTCCTCCTCCTCCTCTGTTCTCATTGGTGGCGCAGTGGCCACAGTCCCTCCTCCTCCTCCTCTGTTCTCATTGGTGGGCGCAGTGGCCACAGTCCCTCCTCCTCCTCCTCCTCTGTTCTCATTGGTGGCGCAGTGGCCACAGTCCCTCCTCCTCCTCCTCCTCTGTTCTCATTGGTGGCGCAGTGGCCACAGTCCCTCCTCCTCCTCCTCCTCTGTTCTCATTGGTGGCGCAGTGGCCACAGGTCCCTCCTCCTCCTCCTCCTCCTCTGTTCTCATTGGTGGCGCAGTGGCCACAGTCCCTCCTCCTCCTCCTCCTCTGTTCTCATTGGTGGCGCAGTGGCCACAGTCCCTCCTCCTCCTCCTCTGTTCTCATTGGTGGCGCAGTGGCCACAGTTCCTCCTCCTCCTCTGTTCTCATTGGTGGCGCAGTGCCACAGGTCCTCCTCCTCCTCCTCTGTTCTCATTGGTGGCGCAGTGGCCACAGTCCCTCCCCTCCTCCTCCTCTGTTCTCATTGGTGGCGCAGTGGCCACAGTCCCTCCTCCTCCTCCTCCTCTGTTCTCATTGGTGGCGCAGTGGCCACAGTCCCTCCTCCTCCTCCTCTGTTCTCATTGGTGGCGCAGTGGCCACAGTCCCTCCCCTCCTCTCTGTTCTCATTGGTGGCGCAGTGGCCACAGTCCCTCCCCTCCTCCTCTGTTCTCATTGGTGGTCAGCGGCAACCGCACACAGTGGGGAGGGAGGGACTCCCTCCTTCACCATTATGCTGGCTCAGGAGAACACGGTGCGCTGAGAGCGTGTTCTACCGCGATATGGCGATATAAACGAAATCTCTATCGTTGGTCAAATTTATATCGCATATCGTCTATATCGCCCACCCCTAGCTTCAGACAACTTTCCTTTAAGCCATAGTTAAATTGATGGCTTCCGTGAGATCCTCATTTTCTGAAATCTGCTCAGAACAATGAGTACAAGTATCAGTAGATGCATCTTTAGTAAGGGGTTGTTGACATTTAAGACACAACCTGTGCCTGGATTTTCTTTTTCTTTTCCCTTGGGGAGAAATGCTGGCAATCTGTAATAGAGAAGAAATATTGTTTTTGTCCTGGAAAAAATTAAATTTCCCTCTATATATTGCTTTTACTAGAGATAGTCAGTCAGAGCCAGGCTACCTTTTCTGCTGAGAAACTCAGCTGCCCGGTGAGTGCCAGAGAAAATCTCAAAGATTGATTCTCTAGGTACTGGTACAGTGCCAAGTGATTGGCGCAAGGCAAATGTGGTGCCCATATTCAAAAAAGGATCTAGGTCCTTCACAGGTAATTATAGACCAGTTAGTTTAATTTCTGTTGTGGGAAAAGTGTTGAAGGACTCTTAAGAGACTATATACAGGAGTATGTGACTGTAAATAATATTATAAGTGATAATCAACATGGGTTTACCAAGGACAGAAGTTGTCAGACTAACCTGATATTTTTTATTTTTATTTTTTAATATACTTTTATTCAAGGAAAAATACACGTAAGTCCTCTTTCACACTTGCGTTGTCCGGATCCGGCGTGTACTCCACTTGCCGGAATTACACGCCGGATCCGGAAAAACGCAAGTGAACTGAAAGCATTTGAAGACGGATCCGTCTTCAAAATGCTTTCAGTGTTACTATGGCATCCAGGACGCTATTAAAGTCCTGGTTGCCATAGTAGTAGTGGGGAGCGGGGGAGCAGCATACTTACAGTCCGTGTGGCTCCCGGGGCGCTCCAGAATGACGTCAGAGCGCCCCATGTGCATGGATGACGTGCGATCACGTCATCCATGCGCGTGGGGCGCCCTGACGTCACTCTGGAGCGCCCCGGGAGCCGCACAGACTGTAAGTATACTGCTCCCCCGCTCCCCACTACACTTTACCATGGCTGCCAGGACTTTAGTGTCCCGGCAGCATTGGTAACCATTCAGAAAAAGCTAAACGTCGGATCCGGCAATGCGCCAAAACGATGTTTAGCTTAAGGCCGGATCCGGATTAATGCCTTTCAATGGGCAATTATTCCGGATCCGGCCTTGCGGCAAGTGTTCAGGATTTTTGGCCGGAGCAAAAAGCGCAGCATGCTGCGGTATTTTCTCCGGCCAAAAAACGTTCCGGTCCTGAACTGAAGACATCCTGATGCATCCTGAACGGATTTCTCTCCATTCAGAATGCATTAGGATAAAACTGATCAGGATTCTTCCGGCATAGAGCTCCGACGACGGAACTCTATGCCGGAAGAAAAGAACGCAAGTGTGAAAGAGCCCTAAGCTGTATACAAAGCCATTGGTGACAAAATAGCATATAGAAATGTCAGTTCAAGTACATCATAATTGAAATGTCGTTCCGGACATAAAATACATGTACTTTTCCCACTTTTTCCTTTTTTTTTCTTCCCTCTCCCTCCCCCACCCCTCCCACTTATAACTTAAATACCCAACTTTGAGAAAAGCTAACTCTTAGCACATCAATATTGAGGACAATGACCCCCACAGAGTAAATATCTGTTAAACAGCTGACTGCAAATAATTCATTACATTCAAATATATTATTTTTTTATTACTCTCCTTCTCCGCCCCTGACTCACCTCCCCCCCTCCCGATCCCACTTTTGTCCTTCCTGAACGTCTCAGCTACGTAGAACATCTACAACTATCTCTACCACTGATAGTGCTTCCAACTACTTCGTCAGTCCTGTAGGACCCTTTATTCAAACTTTCAAATCCCCCAATTGTTCCTTCAAATCCTCCTGTAAGTACCATGCTGTGAGCTTAAAGGGTCCCATCAATGAGGGATATTCAGAATTGGGAATATAGTGCAACATAAAACTCCTCCATATTTTGTACAGTTTTTCTTTTCTGGTAATCGCATCCCTCCATTCTAAAATAAATAAATGTTTAATTCGATTCAACAACATTTCTACACTAGGAATGTCTGCCGACAGCCACTGTGTCAATAAGCATCTCTTTGCCTCTAGTAATATCTTATGTTCGAGAATCGTCAGTCCCTTCTTCTCTCTACCCCTTTCATTATCAGATGATTCTTTTTCTTCCTCCTGAAATATGACCAATAGAGGCGATAATTCGTAACGGCTATTGCCGAGCCGTTTCATAATTGCAAACACTTGAGACCAGAATCTGACCAAACTGGGGCATGCCCATAAACCATGGAACAAGTCTGTCCCTGGCGTGCTACACTTTGGACCTATCCAGTCTGGCCAGAGAAGACGGTAGATCAAATCCATAAATTGCCCTGTGAAGGATCTTGAACTGCGTTTCTCTCATCTGCTAATTGGGTACTGCTTTATATAGTGCCTGAATACCCGCCCGAGCAATGGGCTCTAATTCCATCACCCCCAGTTGATCTTCCCATTTCCTGAACAGGTTAATCACCAACTGATCTTCCCAGGTTGCCCTAAGTACATTATAGATTTCTGAAATAGACATCCTACACTTATGTCCCAGAAAGGAGTCAAACTTGTTCCTATGCCCTTTCTTGGATAAATCGCTTATAATGCTCTTTACATAACTGTGAACCTGCATATATGGAAATTGTGCTGGTTTATGTAGACTCCATCTCTCTATTAATTCTCCCAGTGATGCCCATTTGGCCTCTCTCGTGTATCAAATCCCCCATCTTAGACACTCCCTTATTCGCCCACTCTTGGAATGATTTCTCACTACAACCAGGAGGGAAGTTAGGATTACCCTGTAAAGGGAGATGTTTTAAAAACAAATAAGGTAGACCAAAAAGCTTCCTCACATTTTTCCACGTCTCTGAGATCAAGGGATCTTCTTGCTACATATGGGAGCTTTGACACTTTGGTGTGGAGGAGGGCTATCAGGTTCCATGGGAATGCTAGCTGACGCTCAACACATAGATTTGAATAGAACGAAGTCTTATTGGCCCAGTCCAGTATGTGTCTGCTAAGACACGCCAAATTATAACCCCGTAGATCTGGGAAATTAAGACCTCCCTGTTCCTTTTTAAGTTTCATCTTTTTTAACGCAATTCTTGCCTTCTTCCCTCTCCACAGAAATTGAGTAAACTTTTTCTCAAGGTCCCCTATATCAGCGTGTCGTAAGAGGACAGGTATTGTCTGTAAAGGATACATTAGCTTTGCCGCCCCCATCATCTTAATCAGCTGGCAGCGGCCCATTAGAGAGAGGGGTACATTTTTCCATCTGTCCAGATCTTTTTTTATTTTGGCGAACAAAGGCGGGTAATTCAGCCTATATATGGAATGTGTCGATTTTCCTATTTTGACCCCTAGGTAAGTAATTTGAGTCGACGGTTTAGCAATGCCAAACTTCCCTGAGCCAATATCCCTCCCATCATCTCCTTGTGCCAATGGAAGCAGTTCACACTTAGTTCTATTTACTGCATAACCAGAGTATTTCCCGAATTCACTTAGCAGTTCCATCACCCTCCCCAGATGTTGTTTCGGGTGGGCCAGAAATAGTATTATGTCATCGGCGAACAAAGCCGCTTTTGCCTGACAACCCCCAACCTTGATGCCCTCAAAGATACTTGAGTCACACAATTCCCTGGCAAGTGGTTCTAGGGCTAAATTAAACAGGAGAGGAAAAAGTGGACAACCCTGTCGGGTGCCTTTTTGAAGTTGAAAGGGTTTAGATAGAAAGCCTTGAGTATACACCCTTGCTCTCGGATTATGATACATTTGGGACAAATATGTCCTGAAAGCCCCCTTGAATACCATCTTATCTAATACTGCTCCCAACCATGCCCACCTTACATTGTCAAATGCCTTTTCCGCATCCAAGGTGAGCATGGCTAGAAACTCCCCCCTAACTGGGAGATTCTGCACCCGATCAAGAACCGTCAAGACAATCCTTATATTTGTTACAGCGGACCTGCCTTTTACAAATCCTACCTGTTCCCGTCCTATGGGGCAGAAATACAACCAAGCGGTCTGCTATAATCTTGGCCAGCAGTTTTGCGTCGACATTTATTAGAGAGATGGGTCTGTAGGAACCCGGTATCAAGGGGTCCTTCCCTGGCTTGGGGAGTAATTTGATATATGACATACGGCCCTGGAAGACTATAGTTCCAGTAAAACTGGGGAAAGTTGGGGTATGAGAGCCTTGAAGAATTCCCCTGTGAATCCATCTGGTCCTGGGGCTCTGGAATTACCTAAGTGCTTAATGGCTTCCTGCAGTTCCTGTAAAGATATGTCAGCATTCAAAGTAAGTAGCTGCTCCTCAGTCAAGTTTGGCAATTTAACCCTATTTAATATAGTGTCTGTCAAGTCACCTGTTGCTTCATCTTTATATAGGGCTTCATAGTAGGAACTTACTATATTACTAATTACCGCAGGGTCATGGCTCAAATTACCCTCCTTTTCTGTCAAGCACGCTATGTGTTGGGGATTTCTCATCCCTTTAGCTAGATTTGCTAGTAGCCTCCCTGATTTATTACCGTATTTATATAGCTTTGTTTCCATTTCTGACTGTCTCAGGGACTCCCTTTCTCTCACACAGTTCTCAAAAGCTTGGCGTTCAGTCACCCATTTCTGTTGGGCCTTTTTCTTGACACTACTCACATACCCCATGATCTTTCCCCGCATCACCGCTTTTGAAGCGTTCCAAAACAACTGTGGGTCCCCTAAGTGCACCTCATTGTCGAACTTAAATTCCTCCCACCATATGGATAACTTTTCTACAAACTCCTCTCTTGCGCATAGATGAGACGAAATATAATCCATCCCGTTTGGGAATAAGTCCAACAAATCTAGCGATATCGGGGCATGGTCTGATATAACCATTTCACCAATCTCCGCCTCCTCCACCCTATACGAAAGTGAGTGGGAAAGAAGTATGTAGTCAATCCGCGACCACGAGGATTGTGAGTTAGAGTAAAATGTAAAGCTCCGGTCATCAGGATGTAATTGGCGCCATGGATCCATCAGACCAGCTCCTCCCATAAGGGGGTGCATCATATTGTCCTGGGGCACATCAATCCCAACCCTGTCTCCTTCTCGTCTTCTGTCCTCCGCATCTCTAACCACTGAATTAAAGTCTCCCCGAATGATCTTGTGCTGGTTCATGTCTCATAGCACAATGGATTCCAACTCGCTAAAGAATGTACCATTGTTTGTATTAGTGCCGTAAACATTATAAATGCTGTACTGGACCTGGATAAGAACCTGCGTCCATCTGCCCTTAGTATCAGCAGTATGTCCTATTACGATACAGTTAAGCTGTTTATTTATCATCGTTATAACTCCTGCCTTCCTATTACACGCCGGGGAACCTAACACTGTACCCACCCATAATCTTTTCATCCTGTCAAAATCCCTTTCCTGAAGGTGAGTTTCTTGGATAAGAACAATGTCAGGTTTGAGTTTCTTTAAATGCCTGAGAATCATCCATCTTTTGTGGGGTGACCTCAGACCTTTTATGTTCCAAGAGATAATGTTCATCTTACGTTTTTCCTAAAACACTACCCTTGTAGCCGGACATAAAAACACGTTCAGAATGGACAAAAGTTACAGATAGAGTAAATTACAATGACCTTTAGAAGAGACTCCCCTCCCTACCCCCTGACTCCCCTTTCCTAACCGTTAGAGCAGCCCTTAACTGTATTTATTCTATTTAAACTTCCTTTTTTTCTGGGTTGCGGCACCCGCCCATCTTCCTGACTCATATCACTATTAGCCTAAGGCCACTTCTACCAAGGAGCAAACATTGTTGATATTATCATCTAAACATATTCATGAACTGGAAATGTCCATAACATTGACCACCTCCTCCCCTCTATATCAGTGGTATAAAAAGGGGAGGAGGTGGTCACGATGTTCCCGTCCGGGATCTTGAGAATTTGTCTTCCACCCTTCTGACTCAATTATATCCTGACGCTGTGATTAAGATCTCCGTCTGCGCTCCTTCTCTCTCCTGCCTTGTGTTCTGTAGAGTGTCCATCATTTCTTCCCCCGCCGACAGCTCATGAAATGCGTGTGTAACACGCAATTTTGCTGGGTACATTAGTTGAAATTTGATTTGCCTTTGATATAGCAGAGAGCAAACATGGCTGAACTCCCTCCTTTTCTTCGCTATAGCCGCCGAATAGTCTGCAAACAATAAAACACTATGTCCTTGTATTTTGAGGGGACTTTTCCTGCTCCTGAATGCTCTTAGTATGGCTTTCTTATCACAGTAGTCGAGATATTTCATGATTACTTGGCGTGGCTTTATGGGTGTATTGTATGACCCTCCCGCTCTCTTCACTTGTGGGTTCTCCACCGGGCCAATTCTGTGGGCTCTCTCCACCCTATGGTTTCCCTCTAGGCCCAGGGCTCGCGGCAGATCTAATTCGCAAAGTTCCTTTAACTCTAGTGATTTTACAGACTCTGGCAAGCCAATTAAGCGGAGATTGCTCCATCTCGACCTGTTTTCCAGGTCTTCCACCCTGTCTATTAAAATCCATGTTTTGTTTGGACAGTTCACTCAGGGTGCGTGCGTAGCTAGCATTTTCACTCTTAATAGAATGAGTCCTCTGCTCCAGTTCTTCTATTTTGGCATCATGTTGATGAATTGTTTCATGGAGCTGTTGCAGGGACGCTGACAGCATCTTCGTCAGTGTATCCCTGATATCAGGAGCCAGATAAGCGGCCACTTCGATAGCCAGCGATTTATAATCGATGCCCTGTGTCGTCATTGTCGCCGGATGTATAACAAGCGACTCACCCCTGTCATGCGTTTCAGCCACAGGTTCAGGTAAGGGAGTGCACGTCTCCGCCATCTTGCCCTGCGAATCTCCCGCGCTGGTTGACATGGTGGACTTAATGCTGCCGCTCCGCAAGAGGTACCGCTCCATGCACTGCGATCAGTAGCAGACCTCAGGTACTTCTCTATTATTCTTCCCACGCTTACAGTAACGGTGGGGATCTGATCTGTAGACGAGCGGGTGCCAGAGCTCCTTCACTCCGCTGTTAGCATCCCAGTGCCGGAACCGGAAGTATTCTGATTTGTTTTTATGAGGAAGTGATTAGTAGCCTGGACAGAGGGGCGGCTGTGGATGTAGTGTTTCTGGATTTTGCAAAGGCTTTTGAAACATAGAAGAGGATTCTTTATGGTAAGAACAGTGAGACTATGGAACTCTCTGCCTGAGGAGGTGGTTATGGTGAGTACAATAAAGGAATTCAAGAGGGGCCTGGATGTATTTCTGGAGTGTAATAATATTACAGGCTATAGCTACTAGAGAGGGGTTGTTGATCCAAGGAGTTAGTCTGATTGCCTGATTGGAGTCGGGAAGGAATTTTTTTATTCCCCTAAAGTGGGGAAAATTGGCTTCTACCTCACATATTTTTGGCCTTCCTCTGGAACAACTTGCAGGATAACAGGCCGAACTGGGTGGACAAATGTCTTTTTTTCGGCCTTATGTACTATGTTACTATGTTATACCATCCCTCATAGACGTGTAATAGGTAAAGTAAGGTCTATAGCAGGGGTGGCCCAAAAAACAAAACAAAAAAAAAACTATGACTGCCAGGAGCCACAAGCTATACATTTACACACGGGTCACAGTATTTTTCGCCCTACAAGATACACCTAGGTTTTAACAAAGAAAAATAAGTGAAAAAAAATATTTTTCATCTGATCTGAGCAGACGGAAAAAAAAGAAAACATATATAGATTTTTATCAGACCTTAGATCAGACTCCTAAATCAGATCCCTAATCCTCATTTGACCTGAAATAAGATCTCCAAACCTCATCAGAACTCCAAATCAGACCCCCAATGCTTGGATCAGACAACACACATCAGACTCCCAGTGTCAGACCCTCAGTGCTCAGATCTCCCCCCATGCTCAAATCTTCCTCCCTCATGCTCAAATCAGACCCCTATTGCCCAGATCAGGACCCTCCCCTCCCATGCTCAGTTTTATAATAAAGAAAAAAATCTCTTCCCTCTCCTAATCAGGCACCTGCTACTCTGCAGGTCTGACACGTGACCTGATGAGCACAACGTCAGGTCATAGTGCAGGGCTGGCAACCTGCGGCTCTCCAGCTGTTGCAAAACTACAACTCCCAGCATGCTCAGACAGCCTACAGGTATCAGTCTACAGCATGGCATGGTGGGAATTGTAGTTTTACAACAGCTGGAGAGCTGCAGGTTGGCCAGCCCTGTCATAGTGCATGTCTCCATGTAGTACATTCTCACACTGTGCATCAGGACGTAGTGGAGAGTGAGCTGGAGCTGCAAAGTAGCAACAGTGCCCGATCAGGAAAAGAGATCTGAGCCGCACTTGAAGAAGCAAAGAGCCACATGCGGCTCAAAAGCCACGGGTTGGCCACCCCTGGTCTATAGGCTTGGAAAGTATAGTTTGTAATTGGATTGAAAACTGGTTGAAGGACCGTGTCCAGAGAGTTGTGGTCAATGATTCCTTTTCAGCATGGTCCCGGGTTATAAGTGGTGTACCCTAAGGTTCAGTTATTAATGATATCGTGATAGCACCATTTCTATTTTTGCAGATGACACTAAGCTATGTAGTACTGTATAGTCTATGAAAGATGCCCATATACTACAAGCTGACTTGAACACAGAGTGATTGAACCTAATTTGCCAAGTTGATGCCCAATGTCGACAAATGTAAAGTTATGCATCTTGGTAGTAATAATCTCCATGTAACACTGGGAGAGTCACTTATTGAGAAGGATTTGGGTGTCCTTGTAGATGGTAGATTAAATAATAGCACACAATGTCAATCAACTGCTTCTAAGGCCACCAGGATATTGTTATGCATTAAACGAGGCATGAACTTGCGGGGCAGGGAAGTAATATTACCACTTTACAAAGTGTTGGTGGGCCTCATCTGGAATATGCAGTTCAGTTCTGGGCACCAGTACATTGAAAGGAAAAACAGCTGGAAAAAGTACAGAGGAGGAGAGCGACTAAACTGATAAGGGGAGTGGAGGGTCTTAGTTATGAAGAAAGATTCAAATAATTAAATGTATTTATTCTTGAGTCAGAGACGTCTAAGGAGGGACATGATTAACCTATGAAAATATATAAATGGGCCATACAAAAAATATGGTGAAAAACGGTTGCATGTAAAATGCGCTCAAAGGACAAGGGAATACTGCCTGCGATTGAAGAGGAAAAAGTTTAGTCTCCAGAAGCATCAAAGCTTCTTTACTGTAAGAACTGTGAATCTGTGGAATAGACTTCCTCAGGACGTGGTCACAGCAGGAACAGTGGACAGTTTTAAAAACAGTTTAGATGAATTCTTAAAAGTAAACAACATTAATGCTTATGAAAACGTGTAGAAATCTGAGCCTCACTTCCTTCTGGGATTCACGTCCCCACCTATCCCTTGGTTGAACTTGATGGACGTATGTCTTTTTTTAACCGTATTAACTATATGTAACTATGTAAGATGGCAGGTTAAATATAAGAAAAGGCGCATGCCTGCACATGCACAAACCAGCTTCTCAGCCGCTGCACCGCTTAGTTATTTGTTTGTGATCGCAGTACGCACTTATGTTCGGTCACATAAAGATGAGGGAATCTCTTGCGGTTTCCTGTTCTCTCCTTGCGTGAGCATATGCGTCTTACAGGCACAATAAGCACAGCAGATCCATTTTAATTTGGCAAAGGGAGCATAGATACAGCCAGCATACATCCAGCAGGTTTGGGGCCCCCAGGAAACCCAGCAGAAACCATGTAGAGCCGGTATTGAAGGTGCTACAAACCCCTTAGGATGGCAGTACCTCTATCCAGACCTGATCGAGAAAGCAGATGCATTCATCTTAACTGTTAGCAGCAGGGTGACCTAATTAGAACAGAAGAAAAAAGACTCCTCATTCTTGTGTCGGGAAAGATATTATAGATGCATTATCCTCATTAGAAGCAAAGCCTCATGATCCATTTGCTGCTTGAGGATTAGAGGAACTGAAGGTTTGCTATGAAATTAGGGAAATTATATTTTTATTGGGACTAATAGTAGTAACTATATAGTACTATAGGATATAATAGTGCTACTACATATGTGCATTTGCTGACATAGCTTTGATTATCTATTTGATTATTCAGACTATTTTCTTAATATTTCTCTGATTTACTAGCAACTTGCCATCAATGTTTTTTCATGTTTTCAGATGCTGCTTTGCTGATACTGATCTAGATCAATATCTTCTACACATGCACAGTGGGTTCCTCGGAAGTTTCTGGGACAATGGACATAAAAAACGACAAGATTGTTGGTAGAATATTAAATCTAACCCTTGAGGTCATCTATCTGCTGACTGGAGAGGTGAGGGATTCAGTGACATTACACATATCTGTATTAGTAAAGAACTATTTATATGAATTGGACCATTGGAAAATAAAGTTGTTGTACAACATCTTGTAAGAGGTCACTCCATTGTAACGTTTCATGTGCAGGGGTATATTTTCACAAAAAAGACATTTGATGATCATGAGACCTGTGGTAAAAGTTCTGGAGGATGGAACAGGACTCCGAACCCCATCACTGTGCCTTCTTCTCACTTGTTGACACTCGAGAAAAACAATGAGCAGAAAATTTTAAAACTCACTAACAAGATTGTACATCTTCTAACAGGAGAGGTGAGCACTGCTGGGAATGCTGGAACATTACACAGGGAAGGAGCCTGAGAGATGACTGTACCATTGTGTCAGGTTCCTAACGTTACAATTTCTTCACATAGGTGTGGGAATATTTAGAAGGACAGAAGGATCTATCTAAGGACATTATAGAAAATGACCAGTCCTTCACTTCACAGGGTAAGAGAAAATTTTCATTGTACAGAGAGCTTATTATCTTCCCATGACATGTGGAGAATATAGTGTGGGTTTTCTTTTTAACTACAGATGGAACCAGTAGGAACAATACATCAGTTAAATGTCCTAGTCTTTTTTCTGAGGACTGTCCAAAGGAAGATCATGATAACCCACAAGACTGTCAGGTAGAATGGAATGGAGATATCAAAGTAGAGTATACAACTATAATACTACTTTTATATCAGTATGAGTTTAAGCTACTTTAGAATGTTATTTGTGAATTACTTAGGATGAAGACTTGATTAATATTAAAGTTGAAGTACTAGAAGAAGAGGTGTATGAAAGGAGTGATGAGCAGCACAAAGTGGAAACACCTTTACCTATTAGCCCTGGTGAGTATTAATGATTAACCACATCCAATTGTTTGTACAAAATGTTCTATACCCCTCTTTACCTGTACCAGGATGTGAGGTGACCTTTCAGTATAACGTTCTAGTAATGGCATGGATAGCGGCCACCAGATCAGCATGGGACTGCAGAGCGTCATTAGTTAACATCTCTCATCAACTGTCTAGCCCGACCAGTCATTTAACAGTCTGCTATAAATGCTTTATAGGGCACCTGTCAGCAGATTTGTACCTATGAAACTGGCTGACCCATTGTAAGTGCGCTTGGCAGCTGAAGGCATCTGTGTTGGACCCATGTTCATATGTGAATGCATTGCAGAGAAAAACATAGTTTTTTATATATATATATATATATATATATATATAATGTTGCGTTTAAACGTAGAGGCTCTGCCTTCTCTGCAACTGCAGCACCCTCTGAACTTTGATTGACAGGACCAGGTGTGATGACGTTTACTCTGCCTGGTCCTGTCAATGAAAGTATAGAGGGCACGGCAGTAGAAGAGAGAGCTGAGCCTCTAGGTGTAATGGCAACACCCCTGTTGCTTCAAGAGCCTCATTTGCCTGTATTTAATCATTTTTTTCAGCAATGCAGGCACAAACGGTTTCACAGGTATATACATTGCCTTGCAAAAATAATCCTCCCCTTGACTTTTTTCGTATTTTGTTACATTGCAGCCTTCGGTTTAATGTTTTGTTAATCTGAATTTTATGTGATGGATCAGAACACAATAATCTAAATTGGTGAAGTGAAATGAGAAAAAAATTTAAATAAACCTATTGTTTAGAAATAGAAAATTGGTATGTGCGTATCTATTCACCCGCTTTATTAGGAAGCCATAAAAGGCTCTGGTGCAACTAATTACCTTCAGAAGTCACATAATTAGTGAAATGATGTCCATCTGTGTGCAATCTAAATGTCACATGATCTGTCATTACATATACACACCTTTTTTTTTGAAAGTCCCCAGAGGCTGCAACACTTAAGAGGCATCACTAACCAAACACCAAACACTGCCATGAAAACCAAGGAACTCTCCAAACAAGTAACGGACAATGTTGTTGAGAAGTACAAGTCAGGGTTAGGTTATAAAAAAATATCCAAATCTTTGATGATCCCCAGGGGCAACATCAAATCTATCATAACCAAATGGAAAGAACATGGCACAGCAGCAAACCTGCCAATAGACGGCCGCCCAGAGAGGGCGCACAGAGACCTAAGGTAACCCTGGAGGAGCTGCAGAGTTCCACAGCAGAGACTGGAGTATCTGTATATAGGACAACAATAAGCCGAATGCTCCATAGAATTGGGCTTTATGGCAGAGTGGCCAGAAGAAAGCCATTACTTTCAGCTAAAAACAAAAAGGCACGTTGTGAGTTTGCGAAAAGGCATGTGGGAGAGTCCCAAAATGTATGGATGAAGGTGCTCTGGTCTGATGAAACTAAAATTAAACTTTTCGGCCATCAAAGAAAACGCTATGTCTGGCGCAAACCCAACACATCACCCAAAGAACACCATCTCCACAGTGAAACATGGTGGTGGCAGCATCATGCTGTGAGGACTGGGAAATTGGTCAGAGTTGAGGGAAAGATGGATGGTACTAAATCCAGGGATATTCTTGAGCAAAACCTGTACCACACTGTGCGTGATTTGAGGCTAGGATGGAGGTTCACCTTCTAGCAAGACAATGACCCAAAACGCACTGCTAAAGCAACACTTGAGTGGTTTAAGGGAAACATGTAAATGTGTTGGCATGGCCTAGTCAAAGCCCAGATCTCAATCCAATAGAAAGTCTGTGGTCAGACTTAAAGATTGCTGTTCACAAGGGCAAACCATCCAACTTGAAGGAGCTGGAGCAGTTTTGTAAGGAGGAATGGGCAAAAATCCCAGTGGTAAGGTGTGTCAAGCTCATAGAAACTTATCCAAAGCGATTTGGAGCTGTGATTGCCGCAAAAGATGGCTCTACAAAGTATTGACTTTAGGGGGTTGAATAGTTATGCACATTTACTGTTATTTTCTGTTATTTTGTCCTATTTGTTGTTTGCTGCACAATAAAAAAAAAAAAAAACCATCTTCAAAGTTGTTTGCATGTTCTGTAAATTAAATGATGCAAATCCTAAAACAATCCATGTTATTTTCAGGTTGTGAGGCACCAAAACACAAAACAAAGTCAAGGAGGGGGGGGGGGGGGGTGAATACTTTTGCAAGGCACTTTTTCTGGCAACCAACATAAATCATTGTACTCCTAAATTTTATACTTGGCCTAGAGCACTCCTCCATGGTGTTTTTTTTTTTTCCAGTACTGAGGTGAGGACAGTTTCATGGGTGTTTTTTTTTATCTTACTGATGTGTTGATACTAATTTCTGAAAAAATATCTTCTACATGGAACCACTATTATCATGCTGCAGCTTTTTAGGTTCAGCAATCCACAAACTCTACAATCCTGTATTGTGTGGACGTTTGTATTGTGTGTATATATTGCTTTACCACACTGAAAGTTTGAAACCTGCTTTTATATTACTATATTGTAGGAGATGGAAAGAATAGCAGGGCTGTTGCCGAAGAAGGTCGTATTTTATCTACTGTTTATGACCTGAAAGAAAAAGACCTTGCAGTGACTGAGGAAAATCAGGTTCCTTGTGGAGCAGATGTACTATGTAATAGCTCTGTCCACAGAAAAAATCTTTCTGATACTACAAATATTGATGCACAGTGTACATATCATTCATGCAGTGACTTGTTTCCATGTTTTGATTGTTTTACAAAAAATACAAATTTTATTCCACAAGAGACAATTGACATAAGCAAAAATGTATTCTCATGCTCTGCCTGTGGAAAATCCTTTACCAAGAAATCAAATCTGGTCCGTCATCAGGTTATTCATACAGGTGAAAAGCCATTCCCCTGTAATGAATGTGGGAAGTGCTTCAAAACAAAAAGTGATCTAGCCAAGCATAAGAAAACGCACACGGGGGAGAAACCTTTTTCATGCATTGAATGTGGAAAACGTTTCTCGGGTAAATCTAACCTTTTCTATCATCAGCTCATCCACACGGGAGAGAAACCATTTCCATGTTCTGAGTGTGGCAAATGCTTTACACGTAAACAACAACTCCTTGTTCATCAGAGGACACACACAGGGGAGAAACCATTCCGATGTTTGGAATGTGGGAGATCTTTCAGTAATAAATGTGATCTTGTTTTCCATGAGAAGACCCACACTGGTGAGCGACCGTTTTCATGTTCCAGATGTGGGAAAAGTTTTATTCGTAAGTTTCGTCTTGTTCATCACTTAAAAACTTGTAGACATGAGGAGTCCTAATTATGGAAACACACACCTCATTAAATATCACAGTAAGCTCTAAAGTCAAAGCCATTCCCACTTTTTTAATTCTTCCTATACGCTACTGGGTCATTCGTCAAATAAACTTGTAGACTCAATCAGAATAAAGAATCATGTAAGTAGAAATGAAACGTGTACGACGCTCATTCAGCTTAACCACCTCCCGACCGCCTAACGCATGGATGTGTCTGGAAGGTGGTTGATTCATTCCTCCTGGACGCATCCGTGCGTCATCTCGCGATAGCCGAGATTTCCTGTGAACGCACGCACACAGGAACGGAAGCTAAGCGAGTGGATCTCCAGCCTGCCAGCGGCGATCGCTCGCTGGCAGGCTGGAGATGTGATTTTTTTTAAAACCCTAACAGGTATATTAGACGCTGTTTTGATAACAGCGTCTAATATACCTGCTACCTGGTCCTCTGGTGGTCCCTTTTGTTTGGATCGACCACCAGAGGACACAGGTAGCTGTGTAAAGTACCACCAAACACCACTACACTACACCCCCCCCCCCCGTCACTTATTAACCCTTTATGAACCATTGATCACCCCCCTGTAAGGCTCCATTCAGAGGTCCGTATGATTTTTACGGATCCACGGATACATGGATCGGATCCGCAAAACGCATACGGACGTCTGAATGGAGCCTTACAGGGGGGTGATCACGCATATAGACTTCCTGATCACTTCCCTGTCATTGATCACCCCCCTGTAAGGCCCCATTCAGACGTCCGTATGATTTTTATGGATCCACTGATACATGGATCGGATCCGCATAACACATACGGACGTCTGAATGGAGCCTTACAGGGGGGTGATCAATCACAAGGGGGTGATCACGCATATAGACTTCCTGATCACTTCCCTGTCATTGATCACCCCCCTGTCATTGATCACCCCCCTGTAAGGCTCCATTCAGAGGTCCGTATGATTTTTACGGATCCACGGATACATGGATCGGATCCGCAAAACGCATACGGACGTCTGAATGGAGCCTTACAGGGGGGTGATCACCCATATAGATTCCCTGATCACCCCCCTGTAAGGCTCCATTCAGACGTCCATATGATTTTTACGGATCCACGGATCGGATCCGCAAAACACATACGGACGTCTGAATGGAGCCTTACAAGGGGGTGATCAATGACAGGGGGGTGATCACCTCATATACACTCCCTGATCACCCCCTGTCATTGATCACCCCCCTGTAAGGCTCCATTCAGATGTCCGTATGTGTTTTGCGGATCCGATCCATGTATCCATAAAAATCATACGGACGTCTGAATGGAGCCTGACAGGGGGGTGATCAGGGAGTCTATGTGGGTGATCACCCCCCCTGTCATTGATCACCCCCCCTGTAAGGCTCCATTCAGACATTTTTTTGGCCCAAGTTAGCGGAATTGTTTTTTTTTTTTTTTCTTACAAAGTCTCATATTCCACTAACTTGTGTCAAAAAATAAAATCACATGAACTCGCCATACCCCTCACGGAATCCAAATGCGTAACATTTTTTTAGACATTTATATTCCAGACTTCTTCTCACGCTTTAGGGCCCCTAAAATGCCAGGGCAGTATAAATACCCCACATGTGACCCCATTTCGGAAAGAAGACACCCCAAGGTATTCCGTGAGGGGCATATTGAGTCCATGAAAGATTTAAATTTTTGTCCCACGTTAGCGGAAAGGGAGACTTTGTGAGAAAATAAAATAATAATCAATTTCCGCTAACTCGTGCCCAAAAAAAAAAATTCTATGAACTCGCCATGCCCCTCATTGAATACCTTGGGGTGTCTTCTTTCCAAAATGGGGTCACATGTGGGGTATTTATACTGCCCTGGCTTTTTAGGGGCCCTAAAGCGTGAGAAGAAGTCTGGGATCCAAATGTCTAAAAATGCCCACCTAAAAGGAATTTGGGCCTCTTTGCCCACCTTGGCTGCAAAAAAGTGTAACACATGTGGTATCGCCGTACTCAGGAGAAGTTGGGAAATGTGTTTTGGGGTGTCATTTTACATATACCCATGCTGGGTGAGATAAATATCTTGGTTAAATGCCAACTTTGTATAAAAAAATTGGAAAAGTTGTCTTTTGCCAAGATATTTCTCCCACCCAGCATGGGTATATGTAAAATGACACCCCAAAACACATTCCCCAACTTCTCCTGAGTACGGCGATACCAGATGTGTGACACTTTTTTGCAGCCTAGGTGGGCAAAGGGGCACACATTCCAAAGTGCACCTTTCAGATTTCGCAGGCCATTTTTTACACATTTTGATTGCAAAGTACTTCTCACACATTTGGGCCCCTAGAATGCCAGGGCAGTATAACTACGCCACAAGTGACCCCATTTTGGAAAGAAGACACCCCAAGGTATTCCGTGAGGGGCATGGCGAGTTCCTAGAATTTTTTTATTTTTTGTCGCAAGTTAGTGGAATATGAGACTTTGTAAGAAAAAAAAAGAAATCATCATTTTCCGCTAACTTGTGACAAAAAATAAAAAAGTTCTATGAACTCACTATGCCCATCAGCGAATACCTTAGGGTGTCTACTTTCCGAAATGGGGTCATTTGTGGGGGTTTTCTACTGCCTGGGCATTGTAGAACCTCAGGAAACATGACAGGTGCTCAGAAAGTCAGAGCTGCTTCAAAAAGCGGAAATTCACATTTTTGTACCATAGTTTGTAAATGCTATAACTTTTACCCAAACCATTTTCTTTTGGCCCAAACATTTTTTTTTTATCAAAGACATGTAGAACAATAAATTTAGCGAAAAATTTATATATGGATGTCGTTTTTATTTAGCAAAATTTTACAGCTGAAAGTGAAAAATGTCATTTTTTTGCTAAAAAATCGTTACATTTCGATTAATAACAAAAAAAGTAAAAATGTCAGCAGCAATGAAATACCACCAAATGAAAGCTCTATTAGTGAGAAGAAAAGGAGGTAAAATTCATTTGGGTGGTAAGTTGCATGACCGAGCAATAAACGGTGAAAGTAGTGTAGTGCAGAAGTGTAAAAAGTGGCCTGGTCATTAAGGGGGTTTCAGCTAGCGGGGTTAAAGTGGTTAATCAAGCTCATTGATTGGTTTTTCCATTTTGGAAATAGTCCTCGATATGCACTCAAACTTGGTTTTAGGAGGTAAGACTTGTCATCTTGAGACAATTGCACATGCTTCGTGTGGAGGATACTAACTGTCATTGTTTTTTTATCTGATCTACTTGGAGCAGATTGTCATTAAAAGAACTTGTCACCATTGGAATGCAGTGCATGCAATCTTCAAGCAGCATGTTATATAAAGCAGGAGGAGCTGAGCAGATTAATATATAGTTGTGTGGAGAAAGAATCAGTAAAACGTGTAATTTATTCATTTCAACCTCTTCTTATGTTTAGGAGTCATATGGGCAGTCATACTCAGTGACTGACAGTCTTCCCTGCATAATTAGTTATAGAGAGTAAGCTGTCAATCACTGGCTGGCACCACCCACAAGACTTCTAAGCATAAACAGAGCACATCAGTCTACAACATGCTGCCTACAGACTGCATTGCATTTTCATGGTGACTGGTTCGCCTTAAAGGGGTTTTCCTCTATATAGGTCATCAGTATCTTATCGGTGGGAGTCTGACACCTGGGATCCCAGCCGATCAGCTTTTTGAGAAGGCACTGGTGCTCTTGTTAGAGCCACAGCCCTCTCCATGCTCACCATGCACATCGCCATACATTATATAATGGCTGTGCTTGGTATCTCGGCTCAGCCCCACTTCACTTCATTGGGACTGAGCTGTACCCAGGCCATGTTACATGGTGGTGTTATCATTGGCCTAGGAAAAGCTGAGAGAAGGCCGCAGTGCTACTGTCAGTGCTGCTGCCTTCTCAGACAGCTGCTCGGTAGGGTCCCGAGTGTCAGACACCTATCCAGATCAGAGTTTCAGATACACAGTTTTAGACTTAAAGGCTATGTATAACCTTTGGAGGCAATTTCTGTTTGATTGCATTTTACTCATTTTTGGCTAAAAATCATATTTTTTATTGGCCTTTATTAAAAATATTGAGCCATTCTGTCACAAAGGGTTAACTGTTTTTCTAACTGCGTGACTGGTACTTACTCTTCGTGCGTCATCAAATAAACCTTATTTCCAGTACGCCCCATGACAGCACCTGTGAGAGATCCTCCCCCTTCCGGACAGGAAACGGGAACTTCCCAGATCTTAAAATTGGTCCATTGCCTTCCACCACTCAGTTCTTTCCTGTTTCCTGTCCAGGGACAGGAGGATTTCTTTCCAGGTCTATCTTTTGGCTGCAGGACCTCTAGGGTTAAATGGAAACTTAGTGGAGGTACCTGTCGGCTTAAGTCTCCACCAGGAGCTGCTGAGAAGCGTGGTGTCTTTTCTTCCCTTCTTCGGAGCCATGGGGGGATGCCTGTAGCTGCCTCGTGGCCCTGCCTAATCGGCGAAGTTGCGGCGTGAGGTGGATCTTCTGCTCTCATGGAGGCAGGCCGAGTCTGGGCGTGCGCGTCGCACCGGAAGTGACTTATTAGGCTGTTTTATTAAATGCAGGTTAAAGAAGCCCCAAGAAAAGCTACCCACAAAACAAGAGCTAAGGAGTGTCGAATTTGCAAGCGAAAATTGGACCCGTCTTACCCCAAAATGTTGCCAACCATGTCTGGATAAGTTAGTGGCAGAGGAGTCGCCATCTTTATTACAAAGTATCCAAGACTTAGTTAAAAATAAAGTCCGTTCTTCTGTGGAAGATCTTAAAAAATCCCTGCCTAGCTCATACAGACATAAGAGGGCTCAGACGATAGTGGGGGATACTATGGACTCTGAGTCTGAGGAGGGCGCTATTGCAGACTCAGATTCCTCCTCTGCGGATTTGACAAGGAAGCAGTTATTCAGAGCGGAAGATACGGATCTACTATTAAAGGCAGTTAGATCCACGATGGAGCTGGAGGAAGAAAAGGAGTCCAGGTCTAGGCCAGAACTTATGTTTGAGAGCCTAAAGCCTAAAAAGTCTAGGGTGTTCCCCATTCAGGACTGTATCAAAGACCTTATTAAACATGAATGGGAGAAACCCGATAAAAAATTATTTATCCCTAGAGCGGTCAAGAGAAAGTACCCCTTTGACGATCAAGAAGAATCAGCTTGGCAGAAGGTACCGAGGGTAGACGCTCCCATAGCTAAGATAAATAAAAAAATCGGCTCTCCCGTTTGAGGATTTAGGGTCCCTTAAAGAACCCATGGACAAAAGGGCTGATGCATACTTTAAAGGGCTTCTGTCACCCCACTAAACCGTTTTTTTTTTTTTCTGGTTTACTTATAATCCCTATAGTGCGATTTCTGCATACATAAGCTAAATAATCATTTCGGTCCAGTAGAATTTGTTAAAAACGTAATTTTAAAATATGCAAATTACCTTGCTACCAGCAAGTAGGGCGGCTACTTGCTGGTAGCAGCCGCATCCTCCGATCCTAAAGACGCCCCCTCCGCATGTTGATTGACAGGGCCAGGGAACGAGATCGTTCTCTGCTGGCCCTGTTTGAATTCAAAATATCGCGCCTGCGCCGTACCTGTCTTCAATCGGCGCAGGCGCGCTGAGAGGCGGCCGCTCCATCCTCAATGCGCCTGCACCGGGTGTAGTAGATGTGACGTCATCGGCGCAGGCGCATTGAGGATGGAGCGGCCGCCTCTCAGTGCGACTGCGCCGATTGAAGACAGGTACGGCGCAGGCGCGATATTTTGAATTGAAACAGGGCCAGCAGAGGACGATCCCGTTCCCTGGCCCTGTCAATCAACATGCGGAGGGGGAGTCTTTAGGATCGGAGGATGCGGCTGCTACCACCAAGTAGCCGCCCTACTGGCTCAGGGTAAGTAACTGGCTCAATGATAGAAAACAGAGGGTCGTTATTAATGGTACATACTCAGATTGGGTCACTGTCACTAGTGGGGTACCTCAGGGGTCAGTATTGGGCCCTATTCTCTTCAATATATTTATTAATGATCTTGTAGAAGGCTTGCATAGTAAAATATCAATTTTCGCAGATGACACTAAACTGTGTAAAGTAATTAACGCTAAAGTGGACAGTATACTACTACAGAGCGATCTGGATAGATTGGAGGCTTGGGCAGATAAGTGGCAGATGAGGTTTAACACTGACAAATGTAAAGTTATGCACATGGGAAGGAATAATGCAAGTCACCCGTACTTATTAAATGGTAAAACACTCGGTAACACTGACATGGAAAAGGACCTAGGAATTTTAATAAACAGCAAACTAAGCTGCAAAAACCAGTGTCAGGCAGCTGCTGCCAAGGCCAATAAGATAATGGGTTGCATCAAAAGGGGCATAGATGCCCGTGATGAGAACATAGTCCTACCACTGTACAAATCATTAGTCAGACCACACATGGAGTACTGTGTACAGTTCTGGGCTCCAGTGAACAAAGCAGACATAGCAGAGCTGGAGAGGGTCCAGAGGAGGGCAACTACAGTACCCTGAAAGATGATCAAAATTAGGGTTATTCACTTTAGAAAAAAGACGACTGAGAGGAGATCTAATTAATATGTATAAATATATCAGGGGACAGTACAGAGATCTATCCCATCATCTATTCATTCCCAGGACTGTAACGAGGGGACATCCTCTGCGTCTGGAGGAAAGAAGGTTTGTACACAAACATAGAAGAGGATTCTTTACGGTAAGAGCAGTGAGACTATGGAACTCTCTGCCTGAGGAGGTGATGATGGTGAGTACAATAAAGGAATTCAAGAGGGGCCTGGATGTATTTCTGGAGTGTAATAATATTACAGGATATAGCTACTAGAGAGAGATCGTTGATCCAGGGATTTATTCTGATTGCCTGATTGGAGTCGGAAAGGAATTTTTATTCCCCTAAAGTGAGGAAAATTGGCTTCTACCTCACAGTGTTTTTTTGCCTTCCTCTGGATCAACTTGCAGGATGACAGGCCGAACTGGATGGACAAATGTCTTTTTTCGGCCTTATGTACTATGTTACTTGCTGGTAGCAAGGTAATTAGCATATTTTAAAATTAAGTTATTAACAAATTCTACTGGACCGAAATGATTATTTAGCTTATGTATGCAGAAATCGCACTATAGGGATTATAAGTAAACAAAAAAAAAAACGGTTTAGTGGGTTGACAGAAGCCCTTTAAGGAAGATTTGGGAGGCATCCACTTCTGCCTTTAAACCAAATATAGGGACTACTTCGGTGACAAGATCTTTAAAGCTCTGGTTGGAGGAATTAGAGTCTCATATAGGGAACAAGACTCCTAGGGATCAGCTTCTGGAGGCTATACCAACTATGTCCAGTGCAGTGGACTTTATCTCTGATGCCTCCGCTGATGCATTGAGGCTTTCCGCTAGAGCGGCCGCACTGTCCAATTCACCCAGAAGGTCCTTGTGGTTGAAGGGGTGGAAGGGTGACGTGGCTTCAACGTCTAAGCTTTGTGCCCTCCCTTGCCACTGAGATTTTTTGTTTGGGTCGGCCTTAGATGATATTTTAGATAAGGCATCCGATAAGAAATTTCCCGCACCGTCCTTTCCTAGACAGGGGAAGCCATTTCGGAGTAATGAAAGAAGGAAAGGTTTCGGGATCAGAAGAAAAGAAGGGAATGGAGATCTGATAAATCAAAAAGTGTGCTGTTTAAATCCAGACCTCAAACTTCAAGTTCCACTCAACAATGACGCCAGCCCCCAAGTAGGCGGTCGTCTTTCTTTGTTTTCTCCAGCCTGGCAAAATATTACTGCAAGCGCCTGGGTAAGGGGTATTATAGAGGAAGGCTACCGCCTAGACTTCAAAAGGCTACCACCCAGGACATTCAAAATTACTTCCTTTAAGCCAAAATTCTCCAAAGCAGGCGGCACTTACAGAGGAAATAAACAACCTCCTGGAAAAGGCAGTCCTTGTTCCAGTCCCAAAGAACGAACAAGGAGAGGGTTTTTATTCAACCCCATTTCTGGTTCCCAAGCCCAACGGTACATTCAAGCTGATAAATTTGAAGAGTCTCAACCAATATCTGTCCTACCAGAAATTCAGGATGGAATCCATCTCCTCCACGGTCCTCCATCTGTTCCCCAACTGCGTGATGGCCTCAATAGATATAACAAATGCCTACTATCACGTGTCCATTCATCCTTTGTCTCAGAGATACCTGAGGGTAGCAGTGAAGATGGGAGAATCAATCATCCATTTGCAGTTCAGAGCACTTCCTTTTGGGATATCACAGGCGCCGAGGCTATTCACAAAGCTAATGGCGGAGGTAATGGCAGAAATAAGAAGGTCAGACATCATTATAATCTCATCCCTGGACGACCTTCTCTTGGTAGGGCAGTCCCCAGAGCTGTTGAGATCTCAAATACAGAAGGTCCTGGGGATTCTGATGAGCCTGGGCTGGTTAATAAATTGGGACAAATCATCCCTGATTTCAACCTCCAAATGCGTTTTTCTTGGCATCCTATTAGATTCTCAGACACAGAAATCTTATCTTTCGGCAGACAAGAAGAAAGGTATTCAGCAGAAAATCAGGTCTTTCTGCAAAACCAAGGAAGTTTCCCTAAGAAAAGCAATGTCTATTCTGGGTCTGATGACGGCTTGTATTCCGGCTGTGAGGTGGGCCCAATTCAGGTCCAGAATACTTCAATGGCACATTTGGTCCAAATGGGACGGGAGGTCGCTATCCCTGGATCGCAAGATTGTAGTCCCGGGGTCAGTAACCCGGTCCCTAGCTTGGTGGCTAAAAATCTCAGTCGGGTGGTAGAATGGGTGAGACACGACCCCCTAATAATAACCACTGACGCAAGCCCTTGGGTATTGGGGGGCCCATTCAGTTTTGGGGGTTTTCCAAGGCCCTTGGTCAAAAATCCAGAGTGCTCAGTCCCAAAATGCCAGGGAGTTAATAGCAGTCCTGTGCGCATTAAAGGAAAGTCTCCCATCTTTGCTGCAAAAACATGTCAGGATCCTATCCGACAACGCCTCGGTGGTAGCTTATATAAACAAGCAAGGGGGAACAAGATCCCCTCAACTAATGCAGCTGGCATCCAGGATTTTCTTGTTAATACAGGGGAAAGTTTTTTCTCTCTCAGCGGTTCATTTGAAAGGCTCAGAGAATCACCAGGCGGACTTTCTCAGCAGACACAGAATCAGTCAGGCAAATTGGAGTCTGAATCAGGAAGTATTTCACCAAATAGAGGCCCTATGGGGATCCCCCATGATAGATCTATTCGCGTCGGTGGAGAACAAAAAGTGCGAAAGTTTCTTTTCTCTGAGCAGGGGGGATCAGTCGATAGGCACAGATGCGCTCTCACAGACATGGGGGAAGGGCCTAGTCTATGCTTTCCCTCCCATCAGCCTATTGCCCAGAGTGATCGAGAAGATCAGGGGGAGCAGGCAACAGTGATTCTAGGTTTACTTGGTTGAGAGTCTGGTTTACTTGGTTGAGGAGACTATCAATAGCCGATCCCTGGATACTTCCAGAAAGACAGGACCTATTATATCAGGGCCCTCTACATCATACGGAAGTCAAGAACCTCCACCTGACAGCCTGGATTTTGAGAGGACATTCTTCAGGTCTAGAGGCCTATTAGAACAAGTCATTGGGACTCTCCTAGCTAGTAGGAAAAAAGTCACCTCTGAAATCTATCTGAGGGTATGGAAGACCTTCCTTCAGTTTGCAGGGCCAGGCCTAGACTTGAGCTCACCCAACATCCCGTTAATTTTAATTTTTTTTACAGGAGGGCCTCAACAAAAAGATTAAACCCAGCACTCTCAAGGTCCAGGTCTCGGCACTGAGTGTCCTATTTGACTTTAGATTGGCTACTCATCCTTGGGTCAAAAGGTTCATTAAGGGATCCTCTAGACTATGTCCTATAGTTAAATCTAAATCAGCCCCATGGGACCTTAACCTGGTTCTTTCTGCTCTAACCAAGGCCCTGTTTAAGCCTCTTGGGGACATCCCATTAAAGATGCTATCCTATAAGACTGTATTTTTAGTGGCCATTACATCCGCCAGACAAGTAGGAGAAACTTTCGCGCTTTGTTCTCTTCCCCACCATATACTCAGGTTCTGGAGGATAGAATTGTTTTCAAACCGGATCCTGCATTCCTGCCCAAAGTATGGTTGGTATTCCATAAATCTCAGGAAATATTTCTCCCTTCCTTTTTGTCAGGACCTAAAAAACGAAGGCGAAAAATCCTTTCATACTTTAGACGTCAGAAGGTGTGTCTGTGCATATTTAGAGTCTACGAAGGGCTTTAGAAAAACCCTGCAACTCTTTTTTCAGTTTCAGGGTCAGAAAAGGGTCTCGAAAGTCACAAGCCGTACTTTAGCCAGGTGGATCAAGAGAGCGATAGGTCTGGCATATTCACAATCAGATTGTCAGGTCCCTTCAGATTTTTCAGCTCATTCCACCAAGGCAGTAGCCTCTTCCTGGGCAGAAAAAGGGTGCGCTACCATTGAACAAATCTGTAGGGCAGCAACGTGGAGTTCCCCCTCTACGTTTTACAAGCACTAGAGGTTAGACCTTTCATCTGTGCAGGATATGTCTTTTGGGAGAAAGGTGCTGCAGGCTGTATTCCCTCCCTAATAGTTATCTAGTCTAGTCTCTCACAGGTGCTGTCATGGGGCGTAATGGAAATACTTCAATTACTCTTACTAGTAATATGTTTTCCATGAGCCCATGACAGCACCTACATAAGAGAGTATGATGAAAAAAGAGAAATCTATTTTTTAGTATTGTGCCAAAGAAGAGATATGCCTGGCATATATTTGGCGCAGTGTTTTTTATGGTTTGCTTTTTTGCTGGTGTTATTAGTTTCACTATATACTGGTGCATTGCTGGTCCCAGGAATCTTGTCAAATACTGAGTGGTGGAAGGCAATGGACCAATTTAAAGATCTGGGAAGTTCCTGTTTCCTGTCCAGAAGGGGGAGGATCTCTCACAGGTGCTGTCATGGGCTCATGGAAAACATATTACCGGTAAGAGTAATTGAAGTATTTCTAAACTACTAAGAGGTCATAAACACACATTTAAGCCACATTTTTATTAGTAAGCTAAGAATTGAGCTTTAAAGGGGTATTTCCATCTTCAGTTTTCACACTTACCTTCGTCCTGCGCAACGTTCACTTCCTGGATTCGGTGGTGCTTGATTGACCTCTTCTCCCGACCAGGCTGCGCTTGCGCAGAAGACTGACATTTTTCTCCCGGCTGGGCCGCGCAATGTCCTAAACGCTCTGTACTATACTGGCCAGGAAGAAGTAATCATGGCGCATGCGCAGCGTCGTGCGCGCTCAGGACATTGCGCGGTCCGGACAGGAGAGAATCTTTAGACTTCTGCACAAGCGCGGCCCGGCGGTATTCGTCAGGAGAGGTGTCCGTAACCAGGGGAGACGAAAGACAACAATCAGGTAAGAGGGGACTTATTTTCTCAAAAAAAGGGTGGGAATTTGGTAATAAAATGTATTTAGAAAAATGATCACTGTCAAATCATTAAGAGATTTGACAGTGATCATTGTGATGGGAATACCCCTTTAAAGAGTGTTCATGTCAGAGAGCAGAGATAAGGAGTCCATCAGCCCCCAAAGGTGTACATAGCCTTTAAATATCACCCAGGCACTAAATGTCTGGGTCTTAGACTCTACCCTTAAATTGGACAACACATGAAGTTATAAATGGCTGTAAAATGTGTACAAAGAGTGCTGCCCATAATTATTCATACCTCTGGCAAATTTTGACCTACATTTACTTTGATTCAACCAGCAAGTATTTTTTTGATGGGAAATGACATAGGTGTCTCCCAAAAGATAATAAGACGATGTACAAGAGGCATTATTGTTGAAAAAGTTGAATTAGTCTTACCGGTAATTCCTTTTTCGCGAATCCTCCATGACGGCTCCTTACTTGGATTATCCTCCTCCTCCAGTCAGGCAGGGACAGGAAGGTTCAAAAGGGCCCATCTCCTCACTTATCTTCAGTGTCTTCTGGACTTGACAGGCCCTAAACTCATTCATGACCTTCACCAGTGACTTAACTATTCTTTGTTATACATATTAAATCGCATATATATAACTCTAGAGCAATTATTTAATTTCATAACTAGTCAATTTTTTTGGGGGGGGGGGGGGATATAAGCGGTGCCGTCATGGATGATTCGCGAAAAAGGAATTACCGGTAAGACTAATTAGACTTTTCCCCTCCCCTCCATGACGGCACCTTACTTGGAGAACTAACATTTTTGGAATCAATATCTATCCTATAGTGTTTTACAAAGGTATGAGGACTTGACCAGGTTGCTGCTCTACAGATTATATCCAAGGAAGCGGATTCTTCTGCCCATGAAGTCGATACTGCCCTTGTAGAATGAGCTTTGATATGTACCGGGGGTCGTTTTCCCTGAGATGGCCGATTTTAGCCAGCATGCAATAGAAGGTTTGGACACTTTTAATCCTTTCCTACCCCCTAAGAATTGGATAAAGAGGTTATTAGATTTTCTCCAATCTTTAGTTTCCGATATATACCTCAGAACACACCTTCTCACATCCATAGAGTGAAAGACTTCTTCTTTTTTAGATCTGTGATTTTCACAAAATGAAGGAAGAACCATCTCCTCCATCCTATGGAACTCTGAGTCCACTTGAGGCAGAAAGGAATCGTTAAATCTCAGGACTATTCTATCATCCTTGACAATCATGAAGGGTTTTTTAACTGAGAAGGCTTGTATCTCATTAACCCTACGTGCAGAAGTAATGGCAACTCGGAATACTGTTTTAAGGGTCAGATATCTGATATTTGCTGATCCCAAGGGTTCAAAAGGGGGTTTAGTGAGACCGGAAAGAACAGTGTTTAGATCCCACGAAGCGACCAGAGGTCTACTTCTGGGTCTGAGCCTGTCGGTTACCTTCATAAAGCGAATGATCCATGCATTAGATGCTATTGTTTCATCTAAATAGGCGCTTAATGCTGAAATTTGTACTCTAAGAGTGCTAGGTTTTAGACCCTTATTAAAGCCTTCTTGGAAAAAGTCTAGAATAGACAAAATACTTCCCGCTGAGTTAGAAGAATTTGTGAACACCAAGAAACATATCTGTTCCAGATTTTACGGTAAATTTTAATTGTGACTTCTTTTTTACTGGCTAGCATGGTATTGATTACTCTGTCAGACAGACCCTTAGATTTTAAGATTGCCCTTTCAGGATCCAAGCCGAGAGGTGCAGACTTTGCGTCTTTGGGTGTAGAACTGGCCCTTGTCTAAGGAGGTCTTCTGACCAGGGTAGACTCCATAGTTCCTCCGTGGACATTTTTGCCAGGAGAGGAAACAAAGATCTCCTCGGCCAATTGGGTACGATTAGAATTACATTGGTCCTCTCTTCTTTTATACTTGAGTATCCTTGGAATCAGAGGCAGAGGTGGGAAGCAATATGCCAGTTAGAATTTCCAAGGAAGAGCCAGTGCATCCGTCCCTGCACGCCTCAGATCCCTTGGATCTAGGGAAAAATAAGCTGGTAATTTCGCATTCGTCTTGTTTGCAAATAAGTCTATCTGGGGAAGACCCCATTTTTGTGTTAAGGCTTGAAAGTTTTCCTCTTTTAAACTCCACTCCCCTGGATCTAATTTCCTGCGGCTGAGGAAATCCGCTTGGATGTTTTGTGTCTCCTTTAAAAAAAACGCTGCCCACAAGAAAATTTTGTTGTTTAAGGCTTGTAGTCGCTCGCTTTTCGTTCCTCCCTGGTGGTTTATATACGCTACAACCGTCTTGTTGTCGGATCTTATTTGTACATTGGAACCTTTTAGCTCCTCTGAGAAGTAACTTAGAGGCCCCCAAACCGCCAGAAGTTCCCGGTGATTTGATGAGTATTTTTTCTGGGATTGGGACTACTCCCCTTGGGTTGACAATGCTTGGAGATGCGCTCCCCAGCCCCAGAGACTGGCATCCGTGGTGAGGATCAACTGATTTCTCACTATCCACGGTACTCCCTTCTGCAGGTTTGAATTTAATTCCCACCATTTTAGTGAGGACAGAAAGTGATCTGGAATCGCTATTAGTTTGTCTAGGGAATCCTGCTTCTGGTTAAATTTTTTTAACATACATTCCCATCCTCTTCAGAGATTTATTTGCGCCCACTTCATTGCCGGGATGCAAGCTGTAAAAGACCCTATCAGGGCCGTTGTTTCCCTTATGGTGTTGGATTTTTGTTTTCTGAATTGTTTTACCTGGGATTGGATTTTTGCGACATTCTCTACGGTAAAAAACATTTTTGACTCACTGAGTCTATGAACATTCCCCCAAAAGAAGTGAGACTTCTCCCAATTTAAAATTCAACCTGATTCCTCCAGTCTGTCTATCGTTTTGGTTAGATTGGTTTCTAGGTCTTTCTGGGAGTCCCCCACTATCAAAAGGTCATCCGGGTATGGAACTATCATTACTTTCTCCTTTCTCAGAGGGGTTATCATCTATAGCATAATTTTTGCAAAAAGTCTGGGGGCAGTTGTTATCCCAAACGGCAGTGCTTGAAACTGAAAATGTTTTAGATGCCCTTGGACCCACACCGCTATTCTCAAAAATTGTTGTGACTCTGGATGAATGGGTACGTGAAAATATGCATCTTTTAAGTGTATGGATGCTAGAAACACCCCATCTTGTAAAACGTTGACCGTGGTTTTTATAGGTTCCATCTTTCATTTTTCATACTTTATGGACTTGTTCAGCATTTTCATATTTATGATAAGACGCACTTTCCAGTTTGGCTTTCTTACCATAAAAACCCTGGAATAACACCCCAGACTGACTTGATTCGTCAGGACCGGAACAAGAACGTTCATCTGAACTAGCAGTTTGATTTCTTGCTCCAGACAAAGCTGAAGATGTTCGAGCTCTGAACTGGAGTCTGAACAAATAGAATGGGGGGACTTTTTACAAAGGGAATACCGTACCCTTTGTGGAGGGTATTTAATAACCAGCGGCTGCATGAGTATTTTTCCCAGCGCTCCACGAATTTTTCCCAGTCTTCCCCCCACTGGGGCTCTGGCGTCATTTTTTGGAAGACTCTGGGAGAGAACATAAAACCCTTCCCTTTCTGTTTTCCCAATCTCCAGTTTTCCGTTTTACTCCTTTTTGTTTTGAAAACTACCTTTCTTTTGGGGACGAAAAAAAAATAGTCTTCCTTTTGATGTTGATGTAACGCTAGCGGCTGCTGAAAAATCTGAAAAGGCAGACTTTATTTCTTGCTTAATCAAACCCTGCAGTTCCTGTCTTCAAGACGGGACTTCCTCCCTGACAATGTTATCAATGCACTTTTCACAAAGTTTTTTAGCATGATTTTCGGGGAGTTTAACAGAACATACACAACATCTAAGAATTTTGATTTCTGAGCTATTTTAGGTTTAACAGAAATGTCTTTGTCACTCTTCCATCCAAAGGGAAAGGTTGAGAAAGGCCTATTAACAGCAGCATTCCATACTCACAACCTGGATGTCACTCGCTGCTACAGGTTGATCCATAGCTTCCTCCAGATCCATGTGTGTGGATGGCCGAGGCTGCAGTAATGCTTGCCAGTTCTCTGGTCAGAGGGCAACATTCGACTTGACCAGGGCGCCAGTTTTTGAAAACATATGGCCAGGACCTCAGACATCATCCAGGCCGGCATCCTTAAGCCACCCCTATTAGGCCCCCGGGTGACGTCACCTGCCAGAGCCGAGAATCTCGGGCAGCGGACAGCCTAGAACCCGGAAGTGCTCCCTTGAGTGTCCGGGAGCCGCAGCCTGCCACTACACGCTGGCGTGCACGAGTATTAACAAACAAAAACCGCGGCAGGCACTCCATGGAACAGACTTACTTGCCCAAGGTAAGCCCGTAGCTTGCGCAATGCATCCGCCATCATGCGATAGCTCCCGACCGGAGCGCAGAGATAGCTCCTATCCTCCGCCTGGCAGGGACAGGAAGACACTGGAGATAAGTGAGGAGGCGGACCCTTTTGACCCTTCCTGTCCCTGCCTGGCTGGAGGAGGATAATCCAAGTAAGGTGCCGTCATGGAGGGGAGGGGAAATAAACATTTCTCAGCTTTTATTTATATTTGAGCAAAAAATACAATATGTTCCGCACTGTGGAAAATCTCGGAGGACGTGATCGGAAGCCAAAAGTTACACCTGTGCTGGCCAGGAGGATAGTTAGAGGGGTTAAAAAGAATATAAGGATCACCACCAAGGCCATCCTAGTGAATCTGGGCTCTGCTGGTGGCAATGTTTCAAGGCAGACAATCCAATGGACACTGCACACTGCTGGGTTCCACTTCTCCAGATAAGGCACGCAAAAGCTCGCTTGGCCTTTGCAAAAGCTCATCTGGACAAAGAAGACGACTTCTGGTCTTCTGTGTTATGGTCAGATGAAACAAAAATTGAATTGTTTGGTCACAATGATGTTTCCTTCATTTGGAGTAAAAAAGGAGAAGCCTTCAACCCAAAGAACACCATCCCCACTGGTGGGAACCTAATGCTTTGGGGGTGTTTTTTCAGCCAATGGACAAGTGAACCTAATCGCAGTAAATAGCACCATGAAAAAAGAGCAATACATGAGGATTATCAACGACAACATCATGCAGTCTGCAGATAAACTTGGCCTTGGGCACCAGTGCACATTTCAGCATGACAATGACCCAAAACACACAGCAAAAGTGGTGAAGAAATGGTTAGCAGACAACAACATTAACGTTTTGGAGTGGCCCAGCCAGACAAAGAATCCAATTGAGAATCTGTGGAGGGAGCTAAACATCAGGGTGATGGCAAGAAGACCCTCCAACCTGAAAGTTTTGGAGCTCATCGCTAAAGCTGAATGGCCAAAAATACCCATAGAGACATGCAAAAAGCTGGTCTGCAATTATAGGAAGTGTTTGATTGCTGTAATAGCCAATAAAGGCTTTTTCTATTGATTAGTGAGAAGGGTATAAATAATTTTGGACTGGACACTTTTTGCTCAAATGTAAATAAAAGCTGAGAATTTTTCCCCCCCACAATAATGCCTCTTGTACATAGTCGTATTATCTTTTGGGAGACACCTATGTAATTTCCCGTAAAAAAAAATTACTTACTGGTTGAATAAAAGTAATTTTGAGTCAAAATTTGCCAGGGGTATGAATAATTATGGGCAGCACTGTACATACATTAAAATTAAAGCAAAGATTTCCTGGTCTGGATTATATTTACCAGAGCTATGGTTCTCTGTACACAGAAGTGACACTTACTCTCTGCACCGTACTTTTTGTATCTTCATCTTGTTTTGAGGCTGTACCAAATAAACATCCAGAGAGCTTTCTCTAAATGGTGTTTACATAGAGGAAATGAGACCTGCACTCAGTGTTGGCAGTCTAAAGTATTGTAGAGAAATCCACACTGCAGAATAATCTTTTAGTTTAGAATTTTATTAGCGTGAAAACATATCCATGTTGAAGTACATATATTTTGTTATATTACGCCACATGTGATTAATACTGGACATTCGGTCCAATCAAGACCTTTATCTATAGGGTTTCTGTGGCTCATGATGGAAAAATGTCCAGGCTTTTTCCTTTATGAGCTACAGAACGTCATATGTTTTCACGGTCATAAAATTGAAAACTAAACTGCAAATATTATTCTGGAGTCCTGCAAATTTCTCTACATTTATTTGTGTTTAGGCATACAGTGCATTTATATGTTTCAGACTTGAGATTTCTCGGGTAATAAAACAACTATTCACCATTGATGAAGGGCTATATAAAGGGAGAAAAGATGCCAAAAAACAGATAAAAAAATCATTCATAGCATTTTTTGTAATACAACAAATATTCTTTGCTGTATACAAAAGTAAACCAGGTTGAAATAAATAAAATCTTTGGTCAAAAACAGAATACAAAAGTTTAGGCATGGACGTCATATGGTTAATAAAGAGCGGTGACAACATAAGGCAGAGACATATTTGTACATAAGATTATTTAGAGCAAAAAGCATAACATGAAATTAAATATAGAGAGGAAGAACATTAAACAATGATGCATTACTCACATAAAAGATTTAATATCGGAAGAGTGAATGAATACTCTGTTAAAACTGTATATAATAAAGGATCATAATATAGTAGCTTCAAAAGTGTTGAGGCTATGGAAGCCAAATAGAGACAAAAAACTTTCTAATAGAATACTTTTTTTATTGTAAAAGCAACCTCGGCATGTCAGCATGGGGAGATAGTCGTAATAATCTTACTTGGCCATCAGAAGTCACTATTATGAAAATTGTATTTACAGTACCTGGTATTTTTGCTTTCTGGGTTAACTCCCCTTTTTCCACAAGTGGACGGGCAATAAGTTAATTAGCAATTATGAATAAATTATTAACAAGTTGCTTTGTATTAAAGTCAGTACCCCATGTGATATATGCAGCAATGTGAACTTTATTAAGGGGCTTTATGATTCCTATGAACAGCAGGAAAAATGTCAGGTAAATAAATGTTCATATTCATGGTAGTCCTTCGGCAGCACAGCAATGAAATATAAGAAGAAATACAGGCTGGAGTTCTATAGCCACATTTTCCAGCACTCTTTTGTTGCCCCTTGGAATTCACATCCAGCCTTGATGAAGGTAGAGAGAGATCACCATTTGGCTGACTTGCAGATGTAATTCAGAATTTCAAGATAAGGCTTGTTTTACACTTGCGTGAAACACATCCGGCAGGCTGTTTCAGGGCAGAGAACAGCCTGTCGGATGTGTCTTTGGCAGGCTCAACAGAGCGCTGCCAGCATTCTGTCCAGGCCCATTCACTATAATAGGGGTCAGCGGAGATCCAGCCGCAACCCGACAAATCCCTGGACAAATATCGCTGCATGCAGCAGTTTTCATCCGCCAGCTCCTCGGCATACAGTACAGACCAAAAGTTTGGACACACCTTCTCATTCAAAGAGTTTTCTTTATTTTAATGACTATGAAAATTGTAGATTCACAGCTGAAGGCATCAAAACTATGAATTAACACATGTGGAATTATATACATAACAAAAAAGTGTGAAACAACTGAAAATATGTCATATTCTAGGTTCTACAAAGTAGCCACCTTTTGCTTTGATTACTGCTTTGCACACTCTTGGCATTCTCTTGATGAGCTTCAAGAGGTAGTCACCTGAAATGGTCTTCACTTCACAGGTGTGCCCTGTCAGGTTTAATAAGTGGGATTTCTTGCTTTATAAATGGGGTTGGGACCATCAGTTGCGTTGTGGAGAAGTCAGGTGGATACACAGCTCATAGTCCTACTGAATAGACTGTTAGAATTTGTATTATGGCAAGAAAAAAGCAGCTAAGTAAAGAAAAACGAGTGGCCATCATTACTTTAAGAAATGAAGGTCTGTCAGTCCAAAAAATCGGGAAAACTTTGAAAGTGTCTCCAAGTGCAGTCACAAAAACCATCAAGCGCTACAAAGAAACTGGCTCACATGCGGACCGGAAAGACCAAGAGTCACCTCTGCTGCGGAGGATAAGTTCATCCGAGTCACCAGCCTCAGAAATCGCAGGTTAACAGCAGCTCAGATTAGAGACCAGGTCAATGCCACACAGAGTTCTAGCAGCAGACACATCTCTAGAACAACTGTTAAGAGGAGACTGTGTGAATCAAGCCTTCATTGTAGAATATCTGCTAGGAAACCACTGCTAAGGACAGGCAACAAGCAGAAGAGACTTGTTTGGGCTAAAGAACACAAGGAATGGACATTAGACCAGTGGAAATCTGTGCTTTGGTCTGATGAGTCCAAATTTGAGATCTTTGGTTCCAACCACTGTATCTTTGTGCAATGCAGAAAAGGTGAACGGATGGACTCTACATGCCTGGTTCCCACCGTGAAGCATGGAGGAGGAGGTGTGATGGTGTGGGGGTGCTTTGCTGGTGACAATGTTGGGGATTTATTCAAAATTGAAGGCATACTGAACCAGCATGGCTACCACAGCATCTTGCAGCGGCATGCTATTCCATCCGTTTGCGTTTAGTTGGACCATCATTTATTTTTCAACAGGACAATGACCCCAAACACACCTCCAGGCTGTGTAAGGGCTATTTGACCATGAAGGAGAGTGATGGGATGACCTGGCCTCCAGTCACCGGACCTGAACCCAATCAAGATGGTTTGGGGTGAGCTGGACCGCAGAGTGAAGTTAAAAGGGCCAACAAGTGCTAAGCATCTCTGGGAACTCCAAGACAGTTGGAAGACCAATTCAGGTGACTACCTCTTGAAGCTCATCAAGAGAATGCCAAGAGTGTGCAAAGCAGTAATCAAAGCAAAAGGTGGCTACTTTGAAGAACCTAGAATATGACATATTTTCAGTTGTTTCACACTTGTTTGTTATGTATATAATTTCACATGTGTTAATTCATAGTTTTGATGCCTTCAGTGTGAATCTACAATTTTCATAGTCATGAAAATAAAGAAAACTCTTTGAATGAAAAGGGGTGTCTAAACTTTTGGTCTGTACTGTACATGGCGGGTTGCAGCTGGATCTGGTGTAATACAGCCTTAACCCCCCTCTGATCTCTGTACAGGTTTCAGAGCATGCATAGAAAACCCTCTCATGAAGGTAAATGAGTCTGTTTTGTCTATTGCCCATGGTTGCTGCTGTAAAGAAATTCTCTAAATGCTTGTAAGAACAGCTCATGTAAAATGGCAGCCCCCATAATCATGTTCAAGAAATTTATTTATTTATTATACACACTTATATAGCTCTACTAATTCCGCAGCGCTTTACAGACATTATCATCCAACTCACAATCTAAGGTCCCTATCAGTATGTCTTTGGAGTGTGGGAGGAAACCGGAGTACCCGGAGGAAACCCACGCAAACACGGGGAGAACATACAAACTCAATGCAGATGTTGCCCTTGGTCAGATTCGAACCTAGGACCCCAGTGCTGCAAGGCAACAGTGCTAACCACTGAGCCACCATGCTGCCCATATGAAATTCAATTAAAAAAAGGATGTGTCACTATCTGATTTTTAACTGCCAGAACATTTTTTTGGGGAGACATGTTCCCTTTAATATCAAGTAATTTGTGATTTCTAAGGTCATAATTCCTTTTGGTCAGTGAAAATTTTCAAGGGAAGAATACACAAGGTGTAAGATCAGTCAAATAGCTGCTTGGAAGATCAAGTACCGTCTTTGAGGAAAGAACTGGGAAAGGTGGCTCATAATGTATCCTATTTTTTGAGCAAAGCTGATTTAGAGAACAGGCTGCGTAGAAACAATCTACGACTGGTGAGCATATCAGAAAAAGCTGAAGTTGTAATGCAATGGCTGATTTCCAAGTTTAGAAAGGACACTTTATCTGGTCTTTGTGCTATTGAGAGAGCCCATCGGGTGCCCCTCCAAGACCAGTCTTTTAAGGGGTTGTCTCACTTCAGAAAGTGGCAAATATTATGTAGAGAAAGTTAATACAAGGCTACTAATGTATTGTGATTGTCCACATTGCCTTCTTTGCTGGCTGGCTTCATTTTTCCATCACATTATACACTGCTCGTTTCCATGGTTACGACCACCCTGCAATCCATCAGTGAAGGTCATGCTTGCACAATATAGAAAAAGCACTGTGGGAATGCACATAGGCTGGTGCTTTTTCCTATAGTGTGCAAGCATGACCACCACTGATGGATTACAGGGTGGTCGTAACTATGGAAACGAGCAGTGTATAATGTGATGGAAAAATGAATCAAAAAAAATGAATCAAGCCAAAGGAAGCAATATGTATAATAATATATTAGTAAATGACTTCTATTAACTTTCTCTACATGATAAATGCCACTTACTGAAGTGACAAACCCCCTTTAAGGATAGAGACACTATTCTAAGACACGCAAGGGATTATACAGACCACGCTGATGTAAACGGTTTTGAATGGTCCGACACTTGGGTGCCTCTCACCTCATGTATGACATTCATCATCTGGTTCCACAGTGCATTGTTCACAATAAAGCGGTCATCAGTGTGGGATGTGGCCAAAGGACGTCCACTTCTATGCCTTTCTGTGACTCTTCCAGTCTCTGTATCTCTGTTACAACCTGCTGATAACACCCAGTGGCCACTTCCGTCTGAGAACATCCTGCTTGAAGCCTCGCAGTGGCGAGGTACTGTTGATTAATTGTTAGGTGTCGTCTTGGTCTTATGATGTCAAAATGTGAACAGCATGACTGTTAAAATACCAAATCTAATTGAACCAGGAAATGTATTGGGCGATTCATGGCTCAAACACCTGTTGTGAATTTTGAAGATCCTTGTTAGAAAACAGCAAGTTGTGCAAAAAGTACTGAAACATTGAACAGTTGGACATGTGCATTCAAATGTTTAGAGAAGATCACATTAAGTTCACCTGTAAAGGTTAGAGTGCATTTTAGGTTAATCGTCATATTCTGGACTCAGTTCTTCATTTGTAGAGATTGTTTACACTATACTGTAGTTATTTCAATCGTGGAATCCTACCACCATCTTGTGGTTGATCCTGGAACCTGCAGTGTACTCCTGTGTCTATGCTTTGCTTTACATGCTATGCTCACGTTTATACTGCTACTATGGGGAGCTACTCTCCCAGTGGGGGACTCTCCTGTTGCTCTATAAGTCCCTAATTGGACTTTAATTTAGCCCTCTCCATGGCGGTTAAGACTGTCTGTCTGGTTGCTCCCTTGCAATTTACTCCTGCTCTAGCTGCACAAGCACTATGTGAGGATTACTGCTCTTTCTGATTCTAAAGCCATCAGAAGACCCTCCTATACCTGCTGCTGAACCTACAGAGCACCACATTGAGCAGGACACTAGCCCTACCCTCACAAATGTACTCAAAGCTATCACAGACTCTCACTCTGCCCTCACTGGGAAGATTGATGCCCTCCAGTCACACTTCAGTCTCCTCCGGGCTGCTGTGCAGACCTTGCAAGAGTGCACCACTGGCGCAGAGTCCCACATGTCTGAGTTGGAAGATGTAGTGACGCCCCATAGCAGTCGACTACAGACTATATGGAAAACCGTCTGCGGAGATGTAATGTTCAACTGGTAGGTCTGCTAGAAGGGACCAACTCCTGCTTGTTTCTGGAAAACTAAACTTTGGAACTGACTTTTTTTTCTTTCATTGCTGCTGACATTTTTACTTTTTTTGTTATTAATCGAAATGTAACGATTTTTTTGCAACAAAAATGAAATTTTTCACTTTTAGCTGTAAAATTTTGCAAAAAAAACGACATCCATATATACATTTTTCGCTAAATTTATTGTTCTACATGTCTTTGATTAAAAAAAATGTTTGGGCAAAAAAAAATGGTTTGGGTAAAAGTTATAGCGTTTACAAACTATGGTACAAAAATGTGAATTTCCGCTTTTTGAAGCAGCTCTGACTTTCTGAGCACCTGTCATGTTTCCTGAGGTTCTACAATGCCCAGACAGTACAAACACCCCACAAATGACCCCATTTCGGAAAGTAGACACCCTAAGGTATTTGCTGATGGGCATAGTGAGTTCATAGAACTTTTTATTTTTTGTCACGTTAGCGGAAAATGATGATTTTTTTTTTCTTACAAAGTCTCATATTCCACTAACTTGTGACAAAAAATAAAAACTTCTATGAACTCACTATGCCCATCACAAAATACCTTGGGGTGTCTTCTTTACAAAATAGGGTCACTTGTGGGGTAGTTATACTGCCCTGGCATTTTAGAGGCCCAGATGCGTAAGAAGTAGTTTGAAATCAAAATCTGTAAAAAAAAATACCGGTGAAATCCGAAAGGTGATCTTTGGAATGTGTGCCCCTTTGCCCACCTAGGCTGCAATAAAGTGTCACACATCTGGTATCGCCGTACTCAGGAGAAGTTGGGGAATGTGTTTTGGGGTGTCATTTTACATATACCCATGCTGGGTGAGAGAAATATCTTGGCAAAAGACAACTTTTCCCATTTTTTTATACAAAGTTGGCATTTGACCAAGATATTTATCTCACCCAGCATGGGTATATGTAAAATGACACCCGAAAACACATTCCCCAACTTCTCCTGAGTACGGCGATACCACATGTGTGACACTTTTTTGCAGCCTAGATGCGCAAAGGGGCCCACATTCCTTTTAGGAGGGCATTTTTAGACATTTGGATCCCAGACTTCTTCTCACGCTTTAGGGCCCCTAAAAAGCCAGGGCAGTATAAATACCCCACATGTGACCCCACTTTGGAAAGAAGACACCCCAAGGTATTCAATGAGGGGCCTGGCGAGTTCATAGAATTATTATTTTTTTGGGCATAAGTTAGCGGAAATTGATTTATTTATTTTTTTTCTCACAAAGTCTCACTTTCCGCTAACTTAGGACAAAAATTTAAATCTTTCATTGACTCAATATGCCCCTCAGCGAATACCTTGGGGTGTCTGTCTTCTTTCCAAAATGGGGTCAGTTGTGGGGTGTTTGTACTGCCCTGGCATTTGAGGGTCTCCGAAATCATTACATGTATGGCCAGCATTAGGAGTTTCTGCTATTCTCCTTTTATTGAGCATACAGGTAATGAGATTTTTTTTTTCCGTTTAGCCTCTGGGCGGAAAGAAAAAAATGAACAGCACAGATTTCTTCATTCGCATCGATTAATGTGGATGAAAAAATCTCTGCCAAAAAAAAAAAAGGAGGGGAAAGGCGTCTGCCAGGACATAGGAGCTCCGCCCAACATTCATACCCACTTAGCTCGTATGCCCTGGCAAACCAGATTTCTCCATTCACATCAATCGATGTGGATGAATAAATCATTGCCGGGATTTTTTATTTTTTTTTATTTTTTTTTATTTTTTTTATATACAAAGTGTTTGCCAAAGCATAGGAACACCGCCTCCTCCTCAGCTCGTATGCCTTGGCAAACGTATCTTTTACTACAGAGTAGAAATCTCGTCGATCGGTTGGTCCACCTGGAAGGTAAAAAAAAAAAAAAAACAGGCCGCAACGCAATAATTTTATTAACTTTGGAACAGAACATATAAACTTTAACTTTTTGAACTAAACATTAACCTTTTTGCTTACTGGTGTTTTTTTTTTTTTACCTTCATAGAACAAACCTCTCCTTCCCCATGGGTCAATGTGCAAAGCGCAAATCGCCCAGAGATGTGGCAAAGTGCGTTATGCACTTTGTCCCAGGTGAAAGGAGACGTTTGCAGCAGCTGTATGTGAATGGGCCCTAATAGCCCTGTGTGCCGGTCCTGGTGAGATGTGATCCCTATGCTAGGTGTACCTGTGTGTGGTACTTCCGGAAACACTCTCCAAAGCATAGGGCAGGGTGGTCAGGACAGTCAGGACAGAAATAGCGGGTGTCACGCCTTATTCCATTCCTGCTACAGACGCGACATCTTTTTTGGGGTGACGGTTGGGTTGAGGTACCAGGAATGACATTGGGGAAATGTCGCTCGTGTAGACGGCTAACTACACTGGTGGATGGGGCCACGGAACCTCCTGGGTACAGGAGGTTCTCGATGATCTCTTCCTGAAATTTGAGGAAGGATCCAGTTCTCCCTGCCTTACTGTAGAGAACAAAACTATTATACAGAGCCAATTGAATCAAATATACAGACACCTTCTTATACCAGCGTCTGGTTCTGCGGGAAACTAAATACGGAGACAACATCTGGTCATTGAAGTCCACCCCTCCCATGTGAAGGTTATAGTCGTGGACTGAGAGGAGCTTTTCAATGACACGGGTTGCTCGCTCAATTTGTATTGTCGTGTCTGCGTGAATGGAGGAGAGCATGTAAACGTCACGCTTGTCTCTCCATTTCACCGCGAGCAGTTCTTCGTTACACAATGCAGCCCTCTGCCCCCTTGCAAGACGGGTGGTAACGAGCCGTTGGGGGAAGCCCGCGCGACTGGTTCGCGCGGTGCCACAGGCGCAAATCTGTTCTAGAAACAAATGCCTAAAGAGGGCCACACTTGTGTAGAAATTGTCCACATAAAGATGGTACCCCTTGCCGAATAAGGGTGATACCAAGTCCCAGACTGTCTTCCCACTGCTCCCCAGGTAGTCAGGGCAACTGACCGGCTCCAGGGTCTGATCTTTTCCCTCATAGATCCGAAATTTGTGGGTATAGCCTGTGGCCCTTTCACAGAGCTTATACAATTTGACCCCATACCGGGCGCGTTTGCTTGGGATGTATTGTTTGAAGCCAAGGCGCCCGGTAAAATGTATTAGGGACTCGTCTACGCAGATGTTTTGCTCTGGGGTATACAAATCTTCAAATTTCTGGTTGAAATGGTCTATGAGGGGCCGAATTTTGTGGAGCCGGTCAAAAGCTGGGTGGCCTCTGGGACGGGAGGCGGTGTTGTCGCTAAAGTGCAGGAAACGCAGGATGGCCTCAAAACGTGCCCTGGACATAGCAGCAGAGAACATGGGCATGTGATGAATTGGGTTCGTGGACCAATATGACCGCAGTTCATGCTTTTTAGTTAGACCCATGTTGAGGAGAAGGCCCAGAAAAATTTAAATTTCGGAAACTTGGACTGGTTTCCACTGGAAAGGCTGGGCATAATAGCTTCCCTGGTTGGCGGTTATAAATTGTGTGGCATACCTGTTTGTTTCGGCCACGACTATGTCTAAGAGCTCCGCAGTCAAGAACAGCTCAAAAAATCCCAGGGACGAACCGATCTGAGCTGTCTCAACCCGAACTCCAGACTGGGCGGTGAAAGGGGGGAACTACAGGTGCGGCTGAAGTTGGGGACTGCCAATCAGGGTTTGCCAGCACCTCAGGGATTCTAGGGGGTCTACGGACCCGTCTTTGCGGTGGCTGCGACGGGGTCACTACTGCTCGTGCCACCGTACCAGCTTTAACTGCCCTTCTGGTGCTCGCCACTTCACCAGGTTGTACGGCAGTGCTGGTACTAGGTCCAGGGAGGGCTGCGCTGCTGGTGTATGCCTCACCACGTAATCCTACAGCGCCAGCCCCACTCTGCTGCCCTTGAAGCGGATCCTGCGCAACCTATGGTCTAGCGACACGGGGCCGGGTACGCCTGGTGCTATCAGGGACCTCAGCCTCCTCGTCCGAACTTTGGGTCAGAGAGCCACTGCTTTCTACAGGTTCGTATTCTGACCCGCTAGATTCATCAGATGAGGGTTCCCATTCCTCATCCGACTGGATCAGAAGCCTGTAGGCCTCTTCAGAAGAATACATTTGGGCAACTAAATTTAGGGGTATTCCCTGAGACTACCCAAGAAAAAAAAAGCAAGCCTGTCTTACAAATGGGAGGCTAGCGAAGTACCGGAGGCTGCTGCGGTTGATAAAAATATCAAAACTGATTTTTTTATCGCCGCAGCGCGTGTAAAGTGAATGTGCAGTGATAAAAAAAAAATATTTTTTTTTTCACTGCGGTTGGGCGGGTGTGGGCGAACGCACGTGTGGGCGACCGATCAGGCCTGATCGGGCAAACACTGCGTTTTGGGTGGAGGGCGAACTAAAGTGACACTAATACTATTATAGATCTGACAGTGATCAGTTTTGATCACTTCCAGATACTATAAAAGTACAAATGCTGATTAGCGATACGCTAATCAGCGAATCAGTGACTGCGGTGTGGTGGGCTGGGCGCTAACCGATCCCTAAACTACCTAACCAAGGGCCTAAACTATCCCTAAAACCTAACAGTCAATACCAGTGAAAAAAAAAGTTACAGTTTACACTGATCACTTTTTTCCTTTTCACTAGTGATTGGGCGATCAAAGGGGTGATCAAAGGGTTAATTGGGGTGCAGGGGGTGATCTGGGGCTAAAGTGTGGTGTTGGTGCTACTCACTGTGAAGCCTGCTCCTCTGCTGGATCCAACCGACGAAAAGGACCAGCAGAGGAGCAGGGCAGCCATATAACAGATCATATTTACTAATATGATCTGTTATCTGGCACTTGACAGGCTTTATGTCCAAACCATGCTCTTTTATTCCCTCCAGTGCCTCACATCAAAAACTGTGCAGTTCACACAATAGCAATGTTCAGAAACCCCACCTCTCACAACGGAGCGCCAAACGCTGCAGGCGTCTCGGTGCCTGTTCACACAGTCTCTCCCACCAGTGATCGGTACTACACTTTGTCGTGGGGCAGGTTCGTCCAAGTTCATGCAAGGTAGACAGGTCACGTGTCGGCCTAGACAAGGGATTGGCTCCGGCCACAGGATCCCTTCTTTTGGTCCTTCTCTGCGCCTGCATCAGTTGTACAATCTTTGTTAGACGGAACAGACTACAGAGCTCAGCTATATTCACAGGCTCTGGGTGTAGCAGGAAGACCACACCCACCAAGCATAGTGAAGGATTAACCCAACTAGGGCCAGAGAAACCAACCTGCCCGGATCAGTGTAGACTGACACCAACAACTGAAAACCGTGGTAGTCGGTGGGGAACAGACACCTACCCTGCTCTTTGCCTGTTCCCAGTAAGAGCCGGCCCGGATCGCTGTGTGAACAGCACTCACTGCCGACAAAACACAAAAGACCCGGCTCTTACTCCAACGGGGCCACGAGCCCCGGTGGCACGTATCTTCCGTCCACTACCACTCCAGATACTCCCCTACACCTAATAAAAGTTTTTCTAATATACTTTTGAATTAATTTTGTATTTTTATTAGACTTTTCCTTACCTAAAGCGCACCTATCCCTGTGCACTTAAAACTGACATTTCTGTACACCGCTGACTGTTCAGCAGTGTACGGAGTAGGGACTGTGAAGTTTATGAATGGGGCCGCAGCAGCAATATGCGCTCCTTCCTGTGCTCCCCAGGGGTTTACTAACTCCTGGTATAGCACATGGGGACGCTGGCCCAGTTTTTGCATTCCATTTCATTCCTGATGCTCTCTCCAGCTAACAGAGACTATTTAGATGCCCCTCAGACTGAGAAGGAATTAGTGGAGGCGATCCGCTCATTTCCAAATATGAAGTCAACTGGTACTGATGGCTTTCCTATTAAATGGTATAAACGGAGGGCTGACTTTTTGGCGCCTAAACTCCTAGGTCTTTATAATACTGCTGTAAATGAAGGCTCCCTCTCCTGCCGTATGTGTGAGGCCCTGATAGTGCTAATGTTTAAACCTGGGAAGTACCTGACAGATTATGCATTGTCACTAAAAGACAAAACATGCAATGCGACAACTCACTGCAATATAAAGTACAAAATTGCATAATAATTACAAGTTCTACACTATAAGTGAGAGATACTTGGCAAAAATACTTGTACAAAATTATTTGAGCCCGTCTGCCGCAAGGCGATCTATGTTAGACGGGTTCCTAACACTAAATTCTACCTGTTAAGTGCCATGACTGCTACCATACACTTCAGGGAGTGTAGGTTCCACATGCATGCTGGGTCTGCTTCAATAACTGTCATTTTGGGTGCCAAAATGGCCTCCGCTGTATCCAATGAGTGCAGATACCAACATGCATGCCACTCCACAACACTCCCGGCGCCAAATGACCACCACAGACTGCAGCGAGAGTCCACAAACTATCTCACTCCTGGTGCCAAATGGCTTCAGTGAGTGAGGGGGAGCAGGCCAGACTATATACTCACACTAATTAAAATCAGCCTATAGGGCAGACAAGGTGGTCAGGAGTGCATGACTGAGGAGGCAGCCACACCTCCAGTACAAACTGCAAAGAAAGACAAAAAAGTATCTCTCACTTATAGTGTAGAACTTGTAATTATTATGCAATTTTGTACTTTATATTGCAGTGAGTTGTCGCATTGCATGTTTTGTCTTTTAGTGTTGTTCCCTGCTATAGCAATGTGCTCCTGCGGTTTGGGATGTGCTGACTGACCCCCTTTTTTTTCTTTCTTTGCAGATTATGGATTGTACAAACCTATATCTAAATTATGATATTAAAATATTGGCCAAGGTCCCAAGTTCTTCCTGATATTACACATGCTTATCAGCCTTTATGCTTGGAAAGAGTACTGATATTAATTTACATAGGCTCTATACTAATATTTCTCTTAACTCATGATAAGTGCTGTATGCATACCTTTGTTTTTATAGATCAGGCTAAGGCCTTTGACTCTGTGGAGTTGAGATACTTATGGGCGGCGATTCTTTCGGGTCCTTCTCAGAGATTAGCATCAAACAGACTATTTAGGGGTACGTGTGAGCAGACAAGTAGATACATAATACATGGATAATGTCTCCCCATTAATGCAATTGGTGAAGAATAGCTCCGACATGGGAACCTCTCCCTCTTACACTATTGAGCAGAATCAATTTACTTAAAATTAAAATGCTTCTGAAATTCCTATCTTTTTCATGACTCTCCCACACTGATTAATCGTCGCTTTTTTCTGTCGCTGTAAACAATTCTTGAAAATTCTATGGGTTGACTCCAGTGTTCCCTCTAAGCTTTGGCAGTTGCTGAGCAGGGTCGGCTTAGAGATGGGCAATGCTTAGTCAAAGGTGGGCGATAGGACAATCAAACAAGAGATCATTGCCGACATATTGGCAAAACAATAAATCTAGCCTACTAAGTAAGACGAGATAAAACAGTTACTCTGCTTACCATAGAAAGTAAAACTTTTTATTCTTCTCATGTCATAAAATGTCAGTCATCTGCCAATTTCCTTTTGGAAGTATATCATGTAGGCAACACCGAACAACCAATATATAGCATCTGAAATATCACCATCTTCAAAGAACATGCTTGGATACTTTTAACCTTGGATAAGTAAACCTAGTGGAAGACAAGAGGTACATATGTGATAGAAATCCACTACTAGTAGAGACAAAACCAGCCAGCCAAACATCAAGAAGTTATAGCCTCTCAATCTACTTACCTTTCCACATGAAGCACCCATCTTGTATTATTTCTTTCAGGTCATAAAACTTCAGTCATCTGTCAATTTCCTTTTGAAAGTGTAGGCAACACCAAACAACCAAGATAAAGCATGAAATGTGGAACTAAGCCAATCCTATCAACTTCTTCTTCCTTTTAACATTGGATAAGTAAACCTAGTGCAAGACAAGAGGTACATATGTGATAGAAATCCACTACTAGTACAGATAAAACCAGCCAGCCCAACCTCAAGAAGCAATAGCCTCTCAATCTACTTACCTTTCCACATGAAGCACCCATCTTGTATTATTTCTTTCAGGTTATAAAACTTCAGTCATCTGTCAATTTCCTTTTGAAAGTGTAGGCAACACCAAACAACCAAGATAAAGCATGAAATGTGGAACTAAGCCAATCCTATCAACTTCTTCTTCCCTTTAACCTTGGATAAGTGAACCTAGTGGAAGACAAGAGGTACATATGTGATAGAAATCAACTAGTGGAGTCAAATAATACAGTAAATTTCTTACTGTACTTACCAATACATGTGAAGCAACAAACTGTTCAAACTTTGCAACGTCTATCTTTTGATGTGACCCATTTGGAATAGACTTTGTCTAGGTCAATCCTTTGTCCAGAATTCAGGAAGAATTTGATCCTCATGAGCATTTCCAAGTGTGGCACTTCCAAACGATTGCGACTTTTTGTTTTGATCATATTCATTAGACTGAAACCACGTTCACAGTCACAACTGGAGGCAAGGAAAGTTCCACAGATATCTGCTAGGGATGCAACATCTTTAAATTGCTCCTTTTTTAACACAAATTGCACAAGATCTTGAAAGGACTGCATCAAGCCACATTTTGTTTTCTCGGCTATAACAAATCTTAAATCCTGGTATTGTTCTGTCACTGTCTTCAGTGTATCTTGGTCATCATCTTTGTATGGCAAACAATCTCCAGAGTATCTTGAAACAAGTGTTGCTATTTCCTGACAACCTTGTTGATAATGTAATGTACCACTGAATGTAGACATATCGAAAATTCTCCACTCCATCAGCTCATTTTCTGGAAAACGACATTCCAAATGTAGACATAAGCGCTCCAGAAACCTAATAATCGGAGCCATATAGACTTTGTTTTCATTATCTTCCATTATTTTACACACTTGCTCACTCCAATGTACTGTCTCACCAAAGAACTGTGAACGTAGCTTACTTATTTTAGCCCTAACGTATTGGTATGCATCGAGAGTAGTAAGATTGTTTTTTTGTAAAATCTTACTTAACTCTGCCAGCTGGCCGACAACGTCGGAAAAAACATGCAAAGCAGCAGAAAACTGTGGGTCCAACATTTTTTTCTGACAGTATTTAGCAATTGGATTGTTGTTTTTTTCTACTTGTTTGTTGCAATACGCAAGTAACACATCCAGATTTCTCATTACTGCCCGTAAAGCCATGTGTCTAGATAACCAACGAACTTCATTTAATGTCTTAAAAGAGAGCGTCTCACATTCCGGAACGTCTGAGAGTTCTTTAAACTCTGCTTTCTTGACAGGTGACCTACTAAACATAGTATAAACTGTTCTAAGAAACATCTCAATGTCGCCCATAAGTGAAACTTTCTTACATGCATCCTCAGTTCCCAAATCCTCTCGATGAGCTACACAATGTTGTTCAAGCAAATGAGGTATGTCGTTACGAAGACGAGCAGCAACACCATTTTGCTTTCCAAGCATAACAGAGGCTCTGTCAGATGTGAACATCACCATTTTCTGCAAATCCAAGTGATTATCAGAATAAAACTACTTAATGGCATCTGTCACTGAACTGCTATCACAGCTGGTTAATTTTGTAATGCCTGCAAAAATTGTCTTGTAAACATCAGTGTTAAAAGGACAGAATTTTGCATACAAAATAAGCATTTTGCTTACTGATATATCGGTGCTCTCATCAACTACAAGTGTATGAAAAGTGGCACTTCGTAATTCAGCCATCATTTCAGCTTGAACTGTCTCATTAATACATTATACAAATTCAAATGCATAGTTTTTCCCACGCCAAGACTGTGGAATTGCTAGATACTTTGCCATGTGATCATGTATGTCTTGGACAGAATGCATGGATGCATTCATATTAATAGCCAATAAAACATTATCAATCAATATTTTTATTTGGTCGCGACCAACAGCTTTGCAAAGTGCTATTTCTGCATTATTTTGTCTTTCCTCTGCAGTTTGAGCCAACATCTGTAATAAACCTCCTGAATTCGCCTCGTCGTCTAATTTTTGCAACTGCCTCAACGTGGATTTTCTGTTTTATATGCCTCTTCAAGTAATCGAGCTTCCAACTGTCCTCCCACCGTTTTCCTGTAGTAAAGTCACCATTTATTCCTGCTGTCAAGCAGATATTGCAAATAACAGCATTTTGGCTGTCCTGAAATGTGAAAACTTCACCTAATTTCACCTTCTGTAGCTATTTAGAATTAGTGACTTTTAAAAATACCTGTATTAGTGATATTGTGGGTATAGGTATGTATACAATTTCAAAAGGGATTATATATAAATTTCTTTTGACAGGGGAGTAGTGACCCCTACTAGTGATACAATGATGTCCATAGACTCAGAGTGGAACGGTTAGTATCCGGGCTCCCTTCCACTCCTATATTGTGTATTTTTGATTTTCGGAAAAGGGTGGGTGGTGACCCCATATATTGTACCACCTTCCATTCCCGTTATATCATATAATTCTCCCTGGCTAGGGTCAATCTAGGGATTTGATAGTCTTAGGTTCTGGGACAGGGAACCCCCACCATTAGGAGGTCCCCCTGGGCTGAGCAGCTTTTAGGGCTATTTAGGGTAAGCATTGTGTCTGCCCTGCCCTTTTCTCAGACCCTGTCTTTTTCTTATTTTTCGATATGATCCTCGAACCGTATAAGTCTATGGACATCATTGTATCACTAGTAGGGGTCACTACTTCCTGTCAAAAGAAATTTATATATAATCCCTTTTGAAATTGTAGTACACTCTGTTGGTATATACATACCTATACCCACAATATCACTAATAAAGGTATTTTTAAAAGTCACTAATTCTAAATAGCAACTGATTTATAACCCATGTGATAACAAAATCCAACAAAAATCTAATTACTAGGCAATTTTTAATTTCACCTTCTGTTTTATAGCAGAGTTTGGCATTTCAGTTTCTATGATCTCACATAGCCATTCTTTTTTAAAATGACTGCTGGACTTTTTTGCAGTTGAACTTGAAGCCCTAGATAGAGGGGGTGTATTGACTAAAGATCGTTTTGCCATTTTTTGTCTGCAGTGTGGAATTTCAATCTGCATCAAATTCACCAAATATCTATCTGGAAGGCCGGCCCATAGGGGGGAGAGAGAGAGAGAAATTGTATAAATATGAAATATTAAGTATCGTTCTGTATATCTGTTCTAGAATTTGGAGATGTATATTTAGGAGTTAGGTTAGGACCAAGGGTAGGATCCTATTCCTATGAGTAGGAAAGCATCTCTCAAAGGGTGGGATTCAGTTTTTCTTCAGTGAAAGCAGCTCTGTAGTAACAAGCTCCCTCTCTACTACAATGTTGACGGTATATTTACTTAGTTGCTCAATGTGCAATCTATTGTAAATATAGCCAGTGTGTGATATGATGTAGTGAATTAGGCAGTCCTACTACAGTGATCGCACATGTGCTTCTTACCAGGCTCCTGGTGGGCAGCGCTTAGCGGTCAATCTAGCATGCATGTGATGTGGTACATCCTGGATCTTTGAATACTGCTTGGGAAATTCAAGGTTCGTAGAATCGTAGGTAGGACATCTGGCTTCGCTGTACTTTAATCCGTACAGAATATAATCCAGTGGACCTTGGTCTGAATAAAAATAAATACAATTTCCTTAGAGGTAATGTGATTTGGAATATTCGATTTTTAGCTCAGTTACAGTCTAGAACTGTTCCAGTCTATAGAGCAATATACACAGAAAAAAAACGTTTACTCCTCTCCTTCCTAATATGCTATTTTCCTAATTCCACTGTCACTCCATACCACAACAATGAATATGATTTGAATAGAAGATCCACACTTACCTGCACTTGTACTGTGATATCTTCAATTTGATGTTCATGCAGGAAGCACTATTTTGGAAGGACTTTAAGAAAAAAAGAGAATGTAAGAATACATCTATTAGGTCATGAGAAGCACAGTATCGCAACATTTCAAAAATATTCACAAGTGACCCCACAGAACTTACCTTTGTAGCACTCTGTCTATCCTCTGCCCCAGGTGCTTCTGTCTGGCTTGCTGCCTTGGTGGGAACGGAAGTGGAGAACGACTAGTGGACGGACAGTGGAGACAGAACCACACACAAAATGTCTCCTGCAGAGTGAAGAAAGACCTTGCTAAGTGCTAACCCAACACTGTGGTTAGGCCACCTGTGATGACGACCTTACCCAGTGCTGTTGGACCACATTTAGCACACCAATACCTTTGCCTCCCAGTCCCTGGCCCCTTCATTTAACTTACACATTCTTGACACCTTCTCTCTCTCTTTCTTTATTTTTTTGTAGTCGGCCCAGCAGCAGCACTCTGTCTTTCCTCTGCCCCAGGCGCTTCTGTCTGGCTTGCTGCCTTGGTGGGAACGGAAGTGGAGAACGACTAGTGGACTGGACAGTGGAGACAGAACAGCACACAAAATGTCTCCTGCGGAGTGAAGAAAGACCTTGCTAAGTGCTAACCTAGGAGGACGCCTAACATATACTTCTTCTTGTATATAGTGATATGGAGCACGCTGGTATAACCTGGGCATCTCCTGTATATAATTATATATGTACAGCTGGTATAAGTTATACATCTTCATGTATATAGTGACATGGACCATGCTGGTATAACCTGGGCATCTCCTATATATAAATATATATGTACAGCTAGTATAGGTTATACATCTTGTATATAGTGATATGGACCATGCCCTGTATATGATTATATATGTACAGCTGGTATAAGTTATACATCTTTCTGTATATAGTGATATGAAGCACGCTGGTATAATCTGGGCATCTCCTGTATATCATTATATATGTACAGCTGGTATAAGTTATACATCTTCTTGTATACAGTGATATGAAGCATGCTGGTATAACCTGGGTATCTTCTGTATATAATTATATATGTACAGCTGGTATAAGTTATACATCTTCATGTATATAGTGACATGGACCATGCTGGTATAACCTGGGCATCTCCTGTATATCATTATATATGTACAGCTGGTATAAGTAATACATCTTCTTGTATACAGTGATATGGAACATGCTGTTATAACCTGGGTATCTCCTGTTGTATATAGTTTTATAAATAAATATATATATATATATATATGTTACTTTTTGTCCACCATTTTCCTTGGCTGGGACTGTCTGTGAGACAAGCAACATTGCCAATGCAAAACCTGAAGGGAATGCAAAACTGTTCCAGAGAGACTCATTTTAGCCTCCCTGGCTATCTCTCCTCCCCCCTCCCCCAGCTGTGTGGAGAAGGCCTCGGTGGAATGCACATACCAGCAGAGGTGCACCCGACGTTTGCTCCAGTCCTCAGGGTTTGTTGTTCTGCGGTCTGAGAAAGCTGGGTGAAGGTCGGAATGGCAGCAATATTGGCTCTCACCCAGCTTTTCTAGAAGCGGATAGAACTAAAGAAAATAAATATTATTGCAGTATAGGCACAATGTACTGTTTGAGGCCGCAGCCCGCAGTGTCTGTGCTGTGAACAGTTGGTACATGCGGCTACAGTCCAATGTAAGGACAGGAGTCAGGACACAGTAGGATTTCACGTTGTACCCCAACATATACAGTAAGCACCTGCCCTGCTGCACCTAACATTACAAGATCTGCTCTGCAGAATCTAACAAGCTCGGCCCTGCTCTGCATCTAACAAGCTCGGCCCTGCTCTGCATCTAACAAGCTCAGCCCTGCTCTGCATCTAACAAGCTCTGCCCTGCTGCATTTAACAAGCTCGGTTCTGCTACTCTAAGAAGCTCAGCTCTGCTGCATGCATCCACATATAGGACTGGTATCCTGGTCTCCAAAACTCCACAAAGTGACTTTTTCCTTGTGGGAAACAGACCTTACCGCCGGTAAGAGTGCATGGCCGACTAGATCTCTGTAGACTTTTTTTTTTAGAGGTGTTACTATAGACCAGGGGTACTCAACTAGTTTTATTAAAGGTCCACATACCTGGGTCTGCAGTCAGGTGAAGGTTTGAGCTGAACGCCAACAGTAAAGATGCCATCTTTTTAATGTCTTGCAAACTTTGTAGAACTATTTACATTCAGATTTATAATAGTTTTTAGTGTGAAAATTCGCATTTTTTCTCTTTCACCAGCCCTTTTAAATTCGGTACAAAGGGTGTGACTGCCATTCGAACACACTGGTGCAAATGCTCATCTGTGATCTGAGTGCGGTATCTGTTCTTCACCAGATTCATAGTGGAGAATGCAGATTCACAAGTGTATGTAGAACCAAACATAGTAAGGACATGGATTGCTATTTTTTGTATAAGTGGATATTTACCTGGAATAACCAGTTTTGTCCAGAAGAAAACGGGGTCACAATTATTCAACTGAACTTTTAAAACAGTATCTTCTTGCAGATCAATTAGCTCCATCTGTAGGGTAGCAGAATTTGCCCAGGTAAAAGCATGATGGGCCTCAGTAGCAAAACGCCCAATGTTTTTTTTTTTACCAGATATGGATTTTTAATACATAGCAAAACTTCTTGGCCAATTGTGAAGTCGAGGAAGCGACTTTTAAAATTGTCAATTAGGCCTTGCATGAAGTCCCCATGGTTGGAGAATACACTTTCTTTGGTATTTTCTTGTTGGCTATATTCATCAAGCTTTGGAAAATGAAGCAAGTTCTCTTTTAGATCACTCTGAAAAACCTCTAATTTCTTCTGAAAAGCCCTCAATGCTTCCACAAGGTCAAAAATAGTTAGATTTTTGCCTTGTAGTTTTATATTTAAAGCATTTAAATGACTTGTAATATCTGCCAGGAAAGCAACGATTTCCATTTTGTCTTTGTTACTCATAAATGTCAAAAATGCTTTTGCTTTTTCTGTCTTCTGTTCAGCTAAAAACTTTTCCAGCTCTTTCCGAATACTCCAAAAGCGTTCTAAAACTCTGCCCTTACTAAGCCACCTTACATTGTTGTGGACAAGTAGATCACTGAAGGCAGAATTGACATCAGTTAAAAATTCTTTCAGCAGACGATGTTGAAGTGCTGAAGAAGCCCGGAGAAAATTAATCAGTTTCATAACATTTTCCATGACATTTGCATATTTTTCTCCAAGGTTAACACACAAGATAGACTGGTGTATTATACAATGGTAAGAAATTAAACTAGGATTGAGCACTTTCAAGCGTGGCACCAACCCTTTCTCTTTTCCTACCATAGCAGGAGCTCCATCCGTTACAACTGAAATAACTGAATTCAAGTTAATGTCCCTTTTCTTCAGCATTTCTGTAATTGCTCCATAAAGATCTTCACCTCTTGTGTGAGCATGAAGGGCAGTCATGCCAATTAGATCTTCACAAAAATCTTTTTGTGTGTCGTCATAAAATCTAACAAATACCATGAGCTGCCCATTATCAGTTGCATCACATGATTCATCCACAGCTAATGAAATGCAATCTGCCTTTTTCATTTTCACCTCAAGCTGGGAGAGCAGATCTTCTGAAATTATTTCAGTTCGGTGTGCTGCAGTGGAATCAGACAAGGGAATTTGTTTGATTTTTTCCTTGAAATTCTTCTTTCTGTTTACCTTAAAACATGGCGTCTACAACTTCAACCATACATTCTTTAACAATCTCTGCATCTGAATTTTTTTTTTGTGTCTTCCTAAAATCCAAGTAACCCTCAGTGATGATTCAGTTGTTTTTTCCTGCTGGGACATTGATCTAACAAGACGCTTAGTAGAAGCTTGATATGATGCAGTTAACAAAGCAATTTTTTTTTTTCGTATCTCAGAATTTTGTGGATAATTCTGTTCAAAACTTTTATGTTTTGTTTCATAATGTAGTTTTACATTACTACTTTTTATAAGGGCCACTGTTTCGTTGCATATTAAACACATTGGCTTTGGGTTGGCAACATTCATAAGAATGAAACAATATTTCGCAGTCCATTCATATTTGAAATCCTGATTTTCTGAGTCTACTTTTCCTTTTTTTGATGTGCTAGCCATGGCTTATTATATTGTGTTTGTAACAGTGGACAAATGTGGTGTCTATCTTGCCTGGGGCAGTGATGTATAGCTGGAGGATACCAGTCTCCTCGGCCACAGTGTGGCTTGACTGGTAGGGCAATGCTTGGCTCAACTAGGCAACAATTGTTGTCTCCTACAGACCTGCTGCTAGATTTTCAAGTTGTTTCCTGAGCTGTCTTGTCTCTGTTGCGCCCCCTGGCAGCACTTTGATACTCCCCCTAGCAGCACTCTGATGCTCGCTCTGGCAGCACTTTGATACTCCCCCTAGCAGCACTCTGATGCTCGCTCTGGCAGCACTCTGATACTCTTCTGCTCCCTCTGGAAGCACTGTGCTACTCTGAAACTTTCCTGTTCCTTCTGTCTGAGCGTTGGTGTTCTATCTTTAGGCTACATTCTCTCCCTCATAAGCCTAGGGCTGGATGATATGACCTAAAAATAAAATCTTGATGATCTTTAAATATTGCAACAGAATGAAATAATAGTACACTAAGGTCTCCATTAAAAAATACACTCTTGCTTATAGTGGTTTTTATTTTTGGTTCGCGAATCCCATGGATTTCACGTGTTTTTCACAAAATTTTTAGTTTTTTTTATATGTTCTTACATTTCTATTACAACGGATATGTCAAAAATTTCTAAAAGTATGACTTGGAGCATACTGCATTTTGAACATCTCCAATGAACCAAATAAAAAAAGGTTGTCCGGTTTCAGAAAGTATCCGGACAACACTGAAGATTAGCCTGAATAAAGAATAGAATGGTACTTACCCTGCAACTCTAGAACTGCCGCTCAAGTTTTCCAATCTGGGTTCTGTTTTCTCAGCTGCGCCAACAGTAAAGATGCCATCTTTTTAATGTCTTGCAAACTTTGTAGAACTATTTACATTCAGATTTATAATTGTTTTTAGTGTGAAAATTGGCTTTTTTTCTCTTTCACCAGCCCTTTGAAATTCGGTACAAAGGGGGTGACTGCCATTCGAACACACTGGTGCAAATACTCATCTGTGATCTGAGTGCGGTATCTGTTCTTCACCAGATTCATAGTGGAGAATGCAGATTCACAAGTGTATGTAGAACCAAACATAGTAAGGACATGGATTGCTATTTTTTGTATAAGTGGATATTTACCTGGAATAACCAGTTTTGTCCAGAAGAAAACGGGGTCACAATCATTCAACTGAACTTTTAAAACAGCATCTTCTTGCAGATCAATTAGCTCCATCTGTAGGGTAGCAGAATTTGCCCAGGTAAAAGCATGATGGGCCTCAGTAGCAAAACGCCCAATGTTTTTTTTACCAGATATGGATTTTTAATACATAGCAAAACTTCTTGGCCAATTGTGAAGTCGAGGAAGCGACTTTTTAAACTCGTTTTATTGAAAAAGAGTAACAAGGCACTTTCATGGTACAAACATATGTATACAGAGTGTGTTTATACAGCATACAGTGACAATCAGTGACATTTTCCTGTTAGAAGCACAGTGAAAAATATTAAGGTGGGTTTAATCACATCAATTTTCCTTGTATATATGAAGCGAAATGGAATGCAGACATCTATAATAATAAAGTAATCTAATAAAAAACTTAATAAGTGTGTAGGATTTATTATTATACCACATCAAGAATCTATAGAAACCGCCGAGCCGGGAGAGGTGGTCAGATTAGACTCATACCACAGACCCCATACTTTTTGAAACTTCTCAGAACATTTTCTGTTCACATACAGTACTTTCTCAAAAGGGATGACCTGGTTTACTAACTTTTTCCAAATACCTACTGTAGGATAATACTCCGCCATCCACTTAAGGGCAATAACTTTGCGGGCCATAAACAGGGATTCACTCAGGAGTATTATTTATTATAGTGAGTCCATCCATCATTGTCCAATATGCCCAACAGACATACCTTGGGACACATAGGTATAGGGCCCATACCTAAAGATGACAAAATATTCAGTACATCACGCCAGTACGATTTGATATGACTACAGTCCCACATCATATGCCAAAAGTCTGCACTGCTGTGAGTGCACCTAAGACAATGAGGCTGGGGCATCCACCCCATCTTATGCAGCCTGGTAGGAGTCAAATAGCTATGGTGCAGCATAAACAATTGAATGAGTCTGTTATTAATCAAGGGGGACACATGAACAACTGCCTCCAGCGCATCCGTCCACTCCTCTGCAGTAAGATGGGGAATGTTACTCTTCCACCTGGCCTCAGCCAATATGGGCCGTGTGGACATCCGTAAATCCAACAGGTAAGTGTAAAGAGCTGAGATTATGCCCCTAGGCTCCTGCGATTTTATAACCCCTATTAAAAGGTAGGAGGAGATAACCCTGCTCCGATCCTTGAACTGCTCCCGCAAGGCGTGTCTGACCTGCAGATATCTAAAAAATTGGGTACGTTCTAGGCCAAATTTCTCTTGAATTTGGGAGAAGGAACATATAAAGCCATCACTATATAAATCTCGCAGCGCAGTAATCCCTAAAGAGAACCAAATACGCGTGCCCTCCACAGATTGCAAGTGCGGGAACAATGGATTGTTCCATAAGGGTATATCATCTGCCCAGCCCCGATACTGACTCAATTTAGCGTCTCTCCAAACCTGTTGTGCCAACCTATGGATCTGTAGCAGTTTCCCGGATAGACAATCAGCTCTTTCCAGCACTGGCCATAAACTGGACAATTCCAGATAATGTTGCAGATAATATTCCATGTTCATAAGGGGTTCTCCATTCACCCAATTAGCCAAGAATCTCAACTGACCTGCCAAAAAATACAGATGGAAGTCTGGTAAGGCTGCACCACCCTGTATCTTAGAACGCTGCAGAGTAGTTAAGGCGAGTTTGTGTCTGGCCCTGCCCCAAATGAATCGAACCATTAGGAGTTAAGGTGGTCAAAAAAACTACGAGGTATTGGAGTGCAGGCATGTTCCAATAAATATAACCCCTTGGGCAAAAGGATCATCTTTATCAGATTAATACGACCCATAATAGATATAGGTAGATTCTTCCAGATTTTAAATTTGTCAGTGAAGATAGATTCTAATGGGGCAATATTTTTGGTGTAGGCTTCTCTCGGCTCTCTGGTAATAAAGATCCCATATTTAAAATGGTCTACTATCTTAAGATTATGGTAAACGTCGGGCCAGTCAGAGTTCCATAATGGCATTAGTGCTAACTTAGACCAATTGATCTGGAGCCCGGAAAATTTTCCAAATAATTCTATGATAGTGATTGCTCGCGGTAGAGATACATCCATTCTACTAATGAACAATATGAGGTTATCCGCATACAGGCCCACTCTGTCCTCTCTCCCACCCATCTCAACTCCTGAGTATATTTGATCTCGGCGAATACAGATAGCCAGGTGTTCAATGGCAATTGTGAACAGAAGGGGGGATAGAGGACATCCCTGCCTCGTACCCCTCTGCAGATTAAAGAAAGCTGAAGTCGTACCATTTACTAGGATATTGGCCCTGGGATTTCTATAAAGAATCTGGATCCATTGCATGAATCTAGGACCAAAGCCAAACTTACTCATGACTGTCATTAAATACGACCATTCCAGTGAGTCAAAGGCCTTGGCCGCATCCAACGAGGCCAGAGCCCAATGTCTGCTATGATGGGTCCAATTTGGGCTATAACCTGAGTCCTACGGATATTATTAGAGGTCGAGCGTCCAGGTATAAACCCCGTTTGATCACTATGTATAATACTAGCAATTATCTTGTTCAACCTATTGGCTAAGATCTTTGCCAGAATCTTATAGTCTAGGTTTAACAAAGATATCGGCCGATAGGATGCACAATCCAAAGGGTCTTTATTCGGTTTCAAAAGTACAACTATGGTTGCCTCGTAAAGGGAGTCTGGTAAACTGCCCGCCTGCCAAGCCTCCTCGAACATCACTTTAAGTTGAGGTACCAGAATATCTACATATTTGGAATATATCTCTAAGGGATGGCCATCTGGCCCAGGGGCTTTCCCATTCGCCAAGTCACTTATGGCCTCCTGTATCTCTTCAACAGTGATATCCTCCTCTAATCTATTGCTGTCCTCCATTGATAAAGTAGGATGCTCTATTTCATTCAGGTATCGCTCAAGATCTAAATCCGAGTGTTCCACTCTTGTATGGTATAAGTCTCGATAGAAGTCAGCAAAACTGGACACTATATCTGATACAGAGTCCTTAATCTCACCGTTTGGGGCCCGTATTCGCAAAACTGGTGGAGCAGATGAGTTCTTGTGTACAATATGGGCCAATACCCGCCCTGCCTTATCACCTACCTCAAAAGCCTGTTGTTTGTAAAAGAACAGTTTGCGATTGCTTTTTTCGTATAGGTGGACTAAGTACATCTTGCCTTTCTGCATCCAATCCTGCCGATTTGCCTCAGAGGGGTCTAGCGCAAACCGTGCCTCAGCCTCCCTAACACAGGCATTGAGCGAGTCCTCTTTCTTCCTGGTGTTTCTCTTAACAAAGGAGATGGATGATTTAAGACAGCCTCTAAGATAAGCTTTCAACGTATCCCATAATAGCAGGGGATTCGTGTCAGCGTCCTGCACTTCTAAAAACATTTGCAATTGGTCAGGTATCCTATCTTGTTCTTTCAGGAGGGTGAGCCAGAATGGGTGTATTCTCATATTAGCCCTGCTTTCCTGCGTATCATTGAACCTCGCTATCAATGGCGCATGATCAGAGACGTTCTGGGGGCCAAGTGAGATATCTGACAGTTCCAGGCATATATCTGGAGTCCCAAACACATAGTCAGTTCTAGACATTGCCCCCGAGGAGGTAGTAAAACAGGAGTACTCAATGGCGGGCCAGGGATCGGGGATGCAGGATTAGCATGGAAGCGATCCATCCGCGGATTCATAACCATATTTAGATCCCCTGCGCATAATAACCTAGCATGCGGGTATTGAGCTGCAAAGGTGGCTGCGGTTTGAAGAATTGACATACTTGCAGGAGGGGGACAGCAAATGCTTAAAATAACAAACGGCATATTATTCACATGTGCATAGACAAAAACATATTTACCATCCGTGTCAGCCACAACAGCGTGTGGTTCCCATCTAATGGAGCGGCTAATCACTAGCGACACACCCTTAGAGTGAGAAGTACCAAACGAATGGTTGGACCACTGTACCCATGGTTTTTGCAACCTAGCTGCTGTTTCGGCCGTCAGGTGGGTCTCTTGCAAGCTAAGTATGTGAGGGTTGTATCTGCGAATATGTGCAAATACAGACATTCTCTTACCCAGATCTCCCAGTCCCCTCACATTCCATGACATTAACACTATGGCAGCCATTTTATCAGTACCAGTAATCTAAGCACAAGGCTATACTCCTTCCGAATTCTCCAGGGTCTGCACCTCCTCGTCACTCCCAATACATATGTAGTACTATCTATACACATTATTATACCGTACAGTGCCAAAACATAACACAAACACTTAAATCTGAGCCAATTATGCTGTGAATTAGCATTGAAAACCATAGTATAATGCCAAAAATCAGGCAATAATTTCCCTGTGGCTGGATAGTCAGGGACCAGCATATTGCTAGGTGTTAAAAGAATATGCCGGTGTCCGGCCAGCTCCCTCTGCACGATACAAGTGGTGCCTGCAGCTGTCTGCATGCATTGTACTCAGCAAAACTCACGCTGAAAGCATAGTATCAAACCGGGAATCAGTGCAGATTATAAATCAACAGCAATTTCATCAGCAATGCGACCTGTCCATGAAGGATTCGGATAAGAACAAGACTGGGTTGCTGACTCAATAATACACTTCAAGGAGGTGGTGGCGGCAGTTTCTGTGACTTTCTTGCGGCCCATTCATCCGCTTCTCTGGGATCCGTAAAGAAATGTGATCTCTCCCCATCTACTACTCTCAGCCTGGCGGGGTAGACCATGGAATACAGTAAGTTCATGTCCCTGAGTCTCTTTTTAACAGCAATGAAAGTCGCCCGTTTTTTCTGAAGCTCGGCAGAGAAATCAGGGAACAAGGATACTTTGGTGTTTTCATACATGACGGTCTGCAGTTTCCTTGCTTGAGTGAGAATTAAGTCACAGTCCTTCCAATTAAGCATGCGAGATAGGAGCGGCCTGGGTGATGCACCCGGAGGTGGAGGTCGGGCCTGGACCCTGTGGGCCCGCTCCACTGCATACGCCATAGAAAAAGACGCTTCAGGAAAGATTGACTTGAACCAGGCCTCCAGGAACGCTGCAGGATCACGGCCCTCTGTTCTCTCAGGTAGGCCCAAAATGTGCACGTTATTTCTTCTGGCCCTGTTCTCCAGGTCATTGCATTTCTGCTGCCATAAGGAGACGGAACCCTCCAGGGCCTGTATATTAGCAGGTATGGGGCGAGTGAGGTCCTCCAGCTCAGAGATCCTCTCCTCTGTCCCCCGCACTCTTTCTCTGAGTTGCTGCACATCGTGCCTGAGGAGACCCACATCCACACGTACCTCCTCTATCTTTGTAAACTAATATCTGGCAAACTAATATCGCCAACATCAGCTGCTCATGTGCCTCTTTCGGGGAGAGTTCAGCCGTCTCAGGGTCCTCATTAGCTGCTTGCTGCGCCGCGGGTATGCTGCGTACGAGGTGTACCGGCCTCTGCAGCGCCATTTTGATTTTTTTGGCGCGCAAATTCTTTCAGCCTGTCTGCCGCGGCTTGGGCTTTACTGGGTCCCAGCTCCGGTTTCCGTGAAGGATCAAGCTGCTGTGCACCTTTATCTCGGTTCAGTAGGCTGCAATGGCACTCAGGATTGCTCAGGATTATAGTTGGGAGCCGGAGCTCAGCTCAGATGCGACCGCTCATGTCGGCTGCTAGCCACGCCCCACGCCGAGGAAGCGACTTTTAAAATTGTCAATTAGGCCTTGCATGAAGTCCCCATGGTTGGAGAATACACTTTCTTTGGTATTTTCTTGTTGGCTATATTCATCAAGCTTTGGAAAATGAAGCAAGTTCTCTTTTAGATCACTCTGAAAAACCTCTAATTTCTTCTGAAAAGCCCTCAATGCTTCCACAAGGTCAAAAATAGTTAGATTTTTGCCTTGTAATTTTATATTTAAAGCATTTAAATGACTTGTAATATCTGCCAGGAAAGCAACGATTTCCATTTTGTCTTTGTTACTCATAAATGTCAAAAATGCTTTTGCTTTTTCTGTCTTCTGTTCAGCTAAAAACTTTTCCAGCTCTTTGCCCTTACTAAGCCACCTTACATTGTTGTGGACAAGTAGATCACTATAGGCAGCATTGACATCAGTTAAAAATTCTTTCAGCAGACGATGTTGAAGTGCTGAAGAAGCCCGGAGAAAATAAATCAGCTTCATAACATTTTCCATGACATTTGCATATTTTTCTCCAAGGTTAGCACACAAGATAGACTGGTGTATTATACAATGGTAAGAAATCAAACTAGGATTGAGCACTTTCAAGCGTGGCACCAACCCTTTCTCTTTTCCTACCATAGCAGGAGCTCCATCCGTTACAACTGAAATAACTGAATTCAAGTTAATGTCCCTTTTCTTCAGCATTTCTGTAATTGCTCCATAAAGATCATCACCTCTTGTGTGAGCATGAAGGGCAGTCATGCCAAGTAGATCTTCACAAAAATCTTTTTGTGTGTCGTCATAAAATCTAACAAATACCATGAGCTGGCCATTATCAGTTGCATCACATGATCTCAAGCTGGGAGAGCAGATCTTCTGAAATTATTTCAGTTCGGTGTGCTGCAGTGGAATCAGACAAGGGAATTTGTTTGATTTTTTCCTTGAAATTCTTCTTTCTGTTTACCTTCAAACATGGCGTCTACAACTTCATACATTCTTTAACAATCTCTGCATCTGAAAATGTTTTTTTGTGTTTTCCTAAAATCCAAGCAACCCTCAGTGATGATTCAGTTGTTTTTTCCTGCTGGGACATTGATCTAACAAGACGCTTAGTAGAAGCAGTTAATGAAGCAATATTTTTTTTTTTCGTATCTCTGAATTTTGTGGATAATTCTGTTCAAAACTTTTATGTTTTGTTTCATAATGTCATTTTACATTACTACTTTTTATAAGGGCCACTGTTTCGTTGCATACTAAACATATTGGCTTTGGGTTGGCAACATTCATAAGAATGAAACAATTTTTCGCAGTCCATTCATATTTGAAATCCCGATTTTCTGAGTCTACTTTTCTTTTTTTTGATGTGCTAGCCATGGCTTATTATATCGTGTTTGTAACAGTGGACAAATGTGGTGTCTATCTTGCCTGGGGCAGTGATGTATGGCTGGAGGATACCAGTCTCCTCGGCCACAGTGTGGCTTGACTGGTAGGGCAATGCTTGGCTCAACTAGGCAACAATTGTTGTCTCCTACAGACCTGCTGCTAGATTTTCAAGTTGTTTCCTGAGCTGTCTTGTCTCTGTTGCGCCTCCTGGCAGCACTTTGATACTCCCCCTAGCAGCACTCTGATGCTCACTCTGGCAGCACTTTGATACTCACCCTAGCAGCACTCTGATGCTCGTTCTGGCAGCACTCTGATACTCTTCTGCTCCCTCTGGAAGCACTGTGCTACTCTGAAACTTTCCTGTTCCTTCTGTCTGAGCGTTGGTGTTCTATCTTAGGCTACATTCGCTCCCTCATAAGCCTAGGGCTGGATGATATGACCTAAAAATAAAATGTTGATGATCTTTAAATATTGCAACAGAATGAGATAATAGTACACTAAGGTCTCCATTAAAAAATACACCCTTGCTTATAGTGGTTTTTAATTTTGGTACGCGAAGCCCATGGATTTCACGTGTTTTCACAAATTCTTTAGTTTTTTTTATATGTTCTTACATTTCTATTACAACGGATATGTGAAAAATTTCTAAAAGTATGACTTGGAGCATACTGCATTTTGAACATCTCCAATGAACCAAATAAAAAAAGGTTGTCCGGTTTCAGAAAGTATCCGGACAACACTGAAGATTAGCCTGAATAAAGAATAGAATGGTACTTACCCTGCAACTCTAGAACTGCCGCTCAAGTTTTCCAATCTGGGTTCTGTTTTCTCAGCTGCGATGGTGATGTCATGTCCATAACATGTGATCACAGCAGCCAAGCTGGCCTCTTGGCTGCAGCGGTCACTTGTGAAGTTGCTGTTGCACCCAAGTAAACAGAGCCTAGTAGGGAGAACCAGAACAGCAGTGCTGGATTTTCTAGGTAGGTACTGCTCTGTTCTTTATTGCATCCTATTCCTAAGTGTTGTCTGGTTTCTTATTCAAGCTGAACAGCCCATTTAATGGCCAGACACTTTTTTGTGATTAAGCGATTTGGTGGTGTAATGGGCCACTTTTATTTTTTTGGATGACAGAGGGGAAGACCAAAGAATTTTTAATGTCTTTTAGAGTATTTTCACACCTGTGGCATGGCTATCCGGCAGGCTGTTCTGGCAGGTGAACAGCCCGCCGGATCCACCATGCTGCAAGTGCCCGTGTGCTGCCGCTCCGTCCCCATTGACTGTAATAGGGGCAGGGGGCGGAGCTACGGCACAGCAGGGCCAGAGATTGCTGGACTAAAAGTTCTGCATGTCCAACTTTATAGTGATGGCGATCACTGCCGTGCTGCGCCATAGCTCCGCCCCCGCCCCCATTATAGTCAATGGGGACGGAGCGCAGCACAGCAGTGCACGGGTAATTGCATCATGGCGGATCCGGCTGATAGCCATACCGAAGGTGTGAAAGTACCCTTAGCTTGCAAATTGACACTAACAGTGCTTTAACACACCAGATTTTGTGGCAGAAAATGTTGCGACTGAAAATCAGTTCCATTCATTTCAATGCACATGGATTTTTCCATGACTTCAGGTGGAACTGGTTTTCAGTCACGGAATTTTCTGCCACTTGTGTAGGTGCCCTATAATACATAATTAAAATAGGTTCCCTATTCTGTGTTGGTCATTTTGATATTTATGTAGTCTTGTGTGAATGGGGAGGATGTTTATTATAGTTTTGGGGAATTTTTTGTTTTAGTTTGTATGTGGTTCGACATGGTGCAGATTAGGTCAATTTCTGCACCTAAAGCAGAGTGCAAATGAAATGTAAGTAATCTCATTTACACTCTGGTGGTACTGTATTATGCTGTGGCTTATACGTATGAAAATCTGTGAGGAAAAAACGCTCTTAGGGTGCTTTCACACTTGCATTGTGAGGATCCGGCAGGCTGTTCTGTCCCGCTGGATCCGTCACACCGCATGACAACTGAAAGCATTTGTAGACTGATCCGGCTTGCGGATCCATCTACAAATGCATTGCAGGTGCGGATCCGTCTCTCCGTTTGCCGTGCGGAGAGACGGATCCGTCTTGTATTTTTTCCCACTGTTTTAAAGGTCTGTGCATGCGCAGACTGGATGGACAGATCCGTCCTTCAGTCTTTTCTTAATGCCTGATCCGGCGTTCAGTCATGTGTTCTGGCATTTCAGGACGGAGATAAAACCGCACCATGCTGCGGTATTATCTCCGTCCTGAAATGTCAAAAATACTGAACTGAACACATCCTGATGCATCCTGAATGGATTTCTCTCTATTCAGAATGCATTAGGATAAAACTGATCAGTTTCTTTCCGGCATAGAGACACGAGGACAGAGCTCTACGCCGGAAAGGAAAAACGCCAGTGTGAAAGTACTCTAAGGCTGGGTTCACACTAGAGTTGAGCGAACACCTGGATGTTCGGGTTCGAGAAGTTCGGCCGAACATCCCGGAAATGTTCGGGTTCGGGATCCGAACCCGATCCGAACTTCGTCCCGAACCCGAACCCCATTGAAGTCAATGGGGACCCGAACTTTTCGGCACTAAAAAGGCTGTAAAACAGCCCAGGAAAGAGCTAGAGGGCTGCAAAAGGCAGCAACATGTAGGTAAATCCCCTGCAAACAAATGTGGATAGGGAAATGAATTAAAATAAAAATTAAATAAATAAAAATTAACCAAAATCAATTGGAGAGAGGTTCCATAGCAGAGAATCTGGCTTCCCGTCACCCACCACTGGAACAGTCCATTCTCAGATATTTAGGCCCCGGCACCCAGGCAGAGGAGAGAGGTCCCGTAACAGAGAATCTGTCTTCATGTCAGCAGAGAATTAGTCTGCATGTCATAGCAGAGAATGAGGCTTCACGTCAGCCACCACTGCAACAGTCCATTGGCATATATTTAGGCCCAGCACACACACAGGCAGAGGAGAGAGGTCCCGTAACAGACAATCTGGCTTCATGTCAGCAGAGAATCAGTCTGCATGTCATAGCAGAGAATCAGGCTTCACGTCAGCCACCACTGCAACAGTCCATTGGCATATATTTAGGCCCAGCACACACACAGGCAGAGGAGAGAGGTCCCGTAACAGAGAATCTGGCTTCATGTCAGCAGAGAATCAGTCTGCATGTCATAGCAGAGAATGAGGCTTCACGTCACCCACCACTGCAACAGTCCATTGGCATATATTTAGGCCTAGCACACAGGCAGAGCAGAGAGGTCCCGTAACAGACAATCTGGCTTCATGTCAGCAGAGAATCAGTCTGCATGTCATAGCAGAGAATGAGGCTTCACGTCAGCCACCACTGCAACAGTCCATTGGCATATATTTAGGCCTAGCACACAGGCAGAGCAGAGAGGTCCCGTAACAGACAATCTGGCTTCATGTCAGCAGAGAATCAGTCTGCATGTCATAGCAGAGAATCAGGCTTCACGTCAGCCACCACTGCAACAGTCCATTGTCATAAATTTAGGCCCAGCACCCAGGCAGAGGAGAGAGGTCCCGTAACAGACAATCTGGCTTCATGTCAGCAGAGAATTAGTCTGCATGTCATAGCAGAGAATCAGGCTTCATGTCAGCCACCACTGCAACAGTCCATTGGCATATATTTAGGCCCAGCACCCAGGCAGAGGAGGGAGGTCCCGTAACAGAGAATCTGTCTTCATGTCAGCAGAGAATCAGTCTGCATGTCATAGCAGAGAATGAGGCTTCACGTCACCCACCACTGCAACAGTCCATTGGCATATATTTAGGCCTAGCACACAGGCAGAGCAGAGAGGTCCCGTAACAGACAATCTGGCTTCATGTCAGCAGAGAATCAGTCTGCATGTCATAGCAGAGAATCAGGCTTCACGTCAGCCACCACTGCAACAGTCCATTGGCATATATTTAGGCCTAGCACACAGGCAGAGCAGAGAGGTCCCGTAACAGACAATCTGGCTTCATGTCAGCAGAGAATCAGTCTGCATGTCATAGCAGAGAATGAGGCTTCACGTCAGCCACCACTGCAACAGTCCATTGGCATATATTTAGGCCTAGCACACAGGCAGAGCAGAGAGGTCCCGTAACAGAGAATCTGTCTTCATGTCAGCAGAGAATCAGTCTGCATGTCATAGCAGAGAATGAGGCTTCACGTCAGCCACCACTGCAACAGTCCATTGGCATATATTTAGGCCTAGCACACAGGCAGAGGAGAGGTTCATTCAACTTTGGGTAGCCTCGCAATATAATGGTAAAATGAAAATAAAAATAGGATTGAATGAGGAAGTGCCCTGGAGTCCAATAATATATGGTTATGGGGAGGTAGTTAATGTCTAATCTGGACAAGGGACGGACAGGTCCTGTGGGATCCATGCCTGGTTCATTTTTATGAACGTCAGCTTGTCCACATTGGCTGTAGACAGGCGGCTGCGTTTGTCTGTAATGACGCCCCCTGCCGTGCTGAATACACGTTCAGACAAAACGCTGGCTGCCGGGCAGGCCAGCACCTCCAAGGCATAAAAGGCTAGCTCTGGCCACGTGGACAATTTAGAGACCCAGAAGTTGAATGGGGCCGAACCATCAGTCAGTACGTGGAGGGGTGTGCACACGTACTGTTCCACCATGTTAGTGAAATGTTGCCTCCTGCTAACACGTTGCGTATCAGGTGGTGGTGCAGTTAGCTGTGGCGTGTTGACAAAAGTTTTCCACATCTCTGCCATGCTAACCCTGCCCTCAGAGGAGCTGGCCGTGACACAGCTGCCTTGGCGACCTCTTGCTCCTCCTCTGCCTTGGCCTTGGGCTTCCACTTGTTCCCCTGTGACATTTGGGAATGCTCTCAGTAGCGCGTCTACCAACGTGCGCTTGTACTCGCGCATCTTCCTATCACGCTCCAGTGCAGGAAGTAAGGTGGGCACATTGTCTTTGTAGCGTGGATCCAGCAGGGTGGCAACCCAGTAGTCCGCACAGGTTAAAATGTGGGCAACTCTGCTGTCGTTGCGCAGGCACTGCAGCATGTAGTCGCTCATGTGTGCCAGGCTGCCCAGGGGTAAGGACAAGCTGTCCTCTGTGGGAGGCGTATCGTCATCGTCCTGCCTTTCCCCCCAGCCACGCACCAGTGATGGACCCGAGCTGCGTTGGGTGCCACCCCGCTGTGACCATGCTTCATCCTCATCCTCCTCCACCTCCTCCTCATCCTCGTCCTCCTCGTCCTCCAGTAGTGGGCCCTGGCTGGCCACATTTGTACCTGGCCTCTGCTGTTGCCAAAAACCTCCCTCTGAGTCACTTCGAAGAGACTGGCCTGAAAGTGCTAAAAATGACCCCTCTTCCTCCTCCTCCTCCTCCTCCTCCTGGGCCACCTCCTCTTCCATCATCGCCCTAAGTGTTTTCTCAAGGAGACATAGAAGTGGTATTGTAACGCTGATAACGGTGTCATCGCCACTGGCCATGTTGGTGGAGTACTCGAAACAGCGCAACAGGGCACACAGGTCTCGCATGGAGGCCCAGTCATTGGTGGTGAAGTGGTGCTGTTCTGTAGTGCGACTGACCCGTGCGTGCTGCAGCTGAAACTCCACTATGGCCTGCTGCTGCTCGCACAGTCTGTCCAGCATGTGCAAGGTGGAGTTCCACCTGGTGGGCACGTCGCATATGAGGCGGTGAGCGGGAAGGCCGAAGTTACGCTGTAGCGCAGACAGGCGAGCAGCAGCAGGATGTGAACGCCGGAAGCGCGAACAGACGGCCCGCACTTTATGCAGCAGCTCTGACATGTCGGGGTAGTTGTGAATGAACTTCTGCACCACCAAATTCAGCACATGCGCCAAGCAAGGGATGTGCGTCAAATTGGCTAGTCCCAGAGCTGCAACGAGATTTCGCCCATTATCACACACCACCAGGCCGGGCTTGAGGCTCACCGGCAGCAACCACTCGTCGGTCTGTTGTTCTATACCCCGCCACAACTCCTGTGCGGTGTGGGGCCTGTCCCCCAAACATATGAGTTTCAGAATGGCCTGCTGACGTTTACCCCGGGCTGTGCTGAAGTTGGTGGATGAAGGTGTGTGGCTGACTGGATGAGCAGGTGGAAGAAGAGGAGGAGGAAGCCGAGAAGGAGGAGGTGGCAACAGGAGGCAAAGAATGTTGCCCTGCGATCCTTGGCGGCGGAAGGACGTGCGCCAAACAGCTCTCCGCCTGGGGCCCAGCTGCCACTACATTTACCCAGTGTGCAGTTAGGGAGATATAGCGTCCCTGGCCGTGCTTACTGGTCCACGTATCTGTGGTTAGGTGGACCTTGCCACAGATGGCGTTGCGCAGTGCACACTTGATTTTATCGGATACTTGGTTGTGCAGGGAAGGCACGGCTCTCTTGGAGAAGTAGTGCCGGCTGGGAACAACATACTGTGGGACAGCAAGCGACATGAGCTGTTTGAAGCTGTCTGTGTCCACCAGCCTAAATGACAGCATTTCATAGGCCAGTAGTTTAGAAATGCTGGCATTCAGGGCCAGGGATCGAGGGTGGCTAGGTGGGAATTTACGCTTTCTATCAAATGTTTGTGAGATGGAGAGCTGAACGCTGGCGTGTGACATGGTTGAGACGCTTGGTGACGGAGGTGGTGGTGTTGGAGGTACATCCCCTGTTTGCTGGGCGGCAGGTGCCAACGTTCCTCCAGAGGCGGAGGAAGAGGCCGAGGCGGCAGCAGCAGAATAGGCCGAGGCGGCAGCAGCAGAAGAGGTAGCAGGGGGAGCCTGAGTGACTTCCTTGGTTTTAAGGTGTTTACTCCACTGCAGTTCATGCTTTGCATGCAGGTGCCTGGTCATGCAGGTTGTGCTCAGGTTCAGAACGTTAATGCCTCGCTTCAGGCTCTGATGGCACAGCGTGCAAACCACTCGGGTCTTGTCGTCAGCACATTGTTTGAAGAAGTGCCATGCCAGGGAACTCCTTGAAGCTGCCTTTGGGGTGCTCGGTCCCAGATGGCGGCGGTCAGTAGCAGGCGGAGTCTCTTGGCGGCGGGTGTTCTGCTTTTGCCCACTGCTCCCTCTTTTGCTACGCTGTTGGCTCGGTCTCACCACTGCCTCTTCCTCCGAACTGTGAAAGTCAGTGGCACGACCTTCATTCCATGTGGGGTCTAGGACCTCATCGTCCCCTGCATCGTCTTCCACCCAGTCTTGATCCCTGACCTCCTGTTCAGTCTGCACACTGCAGAAAGACGCAGCAGTTGGCACCTGTGTTTCGTCATCATCAGAGACATGCTGAGGTGGTATTCCCATGTCCTCATCATCAGGAAACATAAGTGGTTGTGCGTCAGTGCATTCTATGTCTTTCACCGCTGGGGAAGGGCTAGGTGGATGCCCTTGGGAAACCCTGCCAGCGGAGTCTTCAAACAGCATAAGAGACTGCTGCATAACTTGAGGCTGAGACAGTTTCCCTGGTATGCATGGGGGTGATGTGACAGACTGATGGGGTTGGTTTTCAGGCGCCATCTGTGCGCTTTCTGCAGAAGACTGGGTGGGAGATAATGTGAACGTGCTGGATCCACTGTCGGCCACCCAATTGACTAATGCCTGTACCTGCTCAGGCCTTACCATCCTTAGAACGGCATTGGGCCCCACCATATATCGCTGTAAATTCTGGCGGCTACTGGGACCTGAGGTAGTTGGTACACTAGGACGTGTGGATGTGGCAGAACGGCCACGTCCTCTCCCAGCACCAGAGGGTCCACTAACACCACCACGACCATGTCCACGTCCGCGTCCCTTACTAGATGTTTTTCTCATTGTTATGGTTCACCACAACAACAAATATATTATTTGGCCCAATGTATTGTATTCAAATTCAGCGGGATATAAATTTGAGGCCTAGTATTTAGGCGCTGGGTGACCGGTATGGATTTAGTGACAGAATTAGACTTGGAAATGCACAGAAGCGTGTGTGTGAAGTTATTCTGAATGACCCTATGTGCACCTTCAATATGATCTACCCTTTTAGGGATAGATTTCAAATAGCTCTGATATAGCAGAAACGACTAAATTATGAAATTGCTAAATTGGGAATTGTATTTCAACCCAGAACAAAAAATGTGCTTTGACGGACACTAAATAACTTTCCCAGCCACAACAGGACAGCGGTAACGAGAGATTTAGCGGGATATAAATTTGAGGCCTAGTATTTAGGCGCTGGGTGACAGGTATGGGTTTAGTGACAGAATTAGATTTGGAAATGCACAGTAGCGGGTGTGTGAAGTTATTCTGAATGACCCTATGTGCACCTTGAATATTATATACCCTTTTAGGGATAGATTTCAAATAGCTCTGATATAGCAGAAACCACTAAATTATGAAATTGCTAAATTGGGAATTGTATTTCAACCCAGAACAAGAAATGTGCTTGAACGGACACTAAATAACTCGCCCAGCTACAGCACTAGGGACAGATTTAGCTGGATATAAATTTGAGGCCTAGTATTTAGGCGCTGGGTGACAGGTATGGGTTTAGTGCCAGAATTAGACTTGGAAATACACAGTAGCGGGTGTGTGTGAAGTTATTCTGAATGACCCAATGTGCACCTTGAATATTATATACCCTTTTAGGGATAGATTTCAAATAGCTCTGATATAGCAGAAACCACTAAATTATGAAATTGCTAAATTGGGAATTGTATTTCAACCCAGAACAAGAAATGTGCTTGAACGGACACTAAATAACTCGCCCAGCTACAGCACTAAGGACAGATTTAGCGGGATATAAATTTGAGGCCTAGTATTTAGGCGCTGGGTGACAGGTATGGGTTTAGTGCCAGAATTAGACTTGGAAATACACAGTAGCGGGTGTGTGTGAAGTTATTCTGAATGACCCAATGTGCACCTTGAATATTATATACCCTTTTAGGGATAGATTTCAAATAGCTCTGATATAGCAGAAACCACTAAATTATGAAATTGCTAAATTGGGAATTGTATTTCAACCCAGAACAAGAAATGTGCTTGAACGGACACTAAATAACTCGCCCAGCTACAGCACTAAGGACAGATTTAGCGGGATATAAATTTGAGGCCTAGTATTTAGGCGCTGGGTGACAGGTATGGGTTTAGTGCCAGAATTAGACTTGAAATACACAGTAGCGGGTGTGTGTGAAGTTATTCTGAATGACCCAATGTGCACCTTGAATATTATATACCCTTTTAGGGATAGATTTCAAATAGCTCTGATATAGCAGAAACCACTAAATTATGAAATTGCTAAATTGGGAATTGTATTTCAACCCAGAACAAGAAATGTGCTTGAACGGACACTAAATAACTCGCCCAGCTACAGCACTAAGGACAGATTTAGCGGGATATAAATTTGAGGCCTAGTATTTAGGCGCTGGGTGACAGGTATGGGTTTAGTGCCAGAATTAGACTTGGAAATACACAGTAGCGGGTGTGTGTGAAGTTATTCTGAATGACCCAATGTGCACCTTGAATATTATATACCCTTTTAGGGATAGATTTCAAATAGCTCTGATATAGCAGAAACCACTAAATTATGAAATTGCTAAATTGGGAATTGTATTTCAACCCAGAACAAGAAATGTGCTTGAACGGACACTAAATAACTCGCCCAGCTACAGCACTAAGGACAGATTTAGCGGGATATAAATTTGAGGCCTAGTATTTAGGCGCTGGGTGACCGGTATGGATTTAGTGACAGAATTAGACTGGGATATGGCCAAAAAATAAACAGACTATTGCTGGTTAAATGCACTTGGTGTGACAGCTTCACCCTGATGTAGGCTTTAGCCAAAAAACAACCACACCATTGAGGGTTAAATGCACTTGGTGACAGGCGCAGCTTGCCCCTGATTTAGTATATGGCCAAAAAATGAACAGACTATTGCTGGTTAAATGCACTTGGTGTGACAGCTTCACCCTGATGTAGGCTTTAGCCAAAAAACAACCACACCATTGAGGGTTAAATGCACTTGGTGACAGGCGCAGCTTGCCCCTGATTTTGTATATGGCCAAAAAATTAACAGACTATTGCTGGTTAAATGCACTTGGTGTGACAGCTTCACCCTGATGTAGGCTTTAGCCAAAAAACAACCACACCATTGAGGGTTAAATGCACTTGGTCGCAGCTTGTGCTGGCGCACCACAAGACACAAAATGGCCGCCGATCACCCCAGAAAAATGTGACTGACAAACGGTCTGGGCAGCCTAAAAACAGTGAGCAATTGAGGATCAGCAGCTCAATGATCCACAGCTGCAGATCGATCAGTTAATCAAGTCCTTTGGAGGAGTTAATCTGCCTAATCTCGCCCTACTGTCGCAGCCGCAACCTCTCCCTACGCTAATCAGAGCAGAGTGACGGGCGGCGCTATGTGACTCCAGCTTAAATAGAGGCTGGGTCACATGGTGCTCTGGCCAATCACAGCCATGCCAATAGTAGGCATGGCTGTGATGGCCTCTTGGGGCAAGTAGTATGACGCTTGTTGATTGGCTGCTTTGCAGCCTTTCAAAAAGCGCCAAGAAAGCGTCACAAAAGCGCGAAGAAAGCGACGAACACCGAACCCGAACCCGGACTTTTACGAAAATGTCCGGGTTCGGGTCCGTGTCACGGACACCCCAAAATTCGGTACGAACCCGAACTATACAGTTCGAGTTCGCTCATCCCTAGTTCACACCTGAGCGTTGCGCAAACGCGCGTTTTACGCGCGTTTTTGTCGCGCATTTTTATGCGCGTTTTTTGTAATAGTAAACGCGCGTTTGACGCGCGTTTGTGTGATTGACTACAGTGTCCTATGGCCACAAACGCGCGTCAAAACGCCCCAAAGTCGCTCATGTACTTTTTTGAGCGTCGGGCGTTTTACAGCGCGATCGTACGCGCTGTAAAACACCCAGGTGTGAACCATTCCCATAGGGAATCATTGGTTTCTCCTTGTTGAGCGTTTTACAGCGCGTAGGAACACGCTGTAAAACGCTCAGGTGTGAACCCAGCCTCAGGCCTCTTTCACATTGGCGTTGTGAGGACCCGGCGTGCACTTCCGTCGCCGGAAATGCCCGTCGGATCCGTCACAACGCCACACACCTGAAAGCATTTGAAGACTGATCAGTCTTAAAAATGCTTTCAGTGTTACCATGGCAGCCAGGACGCTACTAAAGTCCCGGCTACCATAGTAAAGTAGGGGGAGAAGATACTTACCGTCCGTGCCGCTCCCGGGGTGCTCCAGAATGACGTCACAGCGCCCCTACGTCGCACGGATCACGTGATCCATGCGATCATGTGATCCATGAGCGTGGGGCGCTCTGACGTTATAGTGGAGCGCCCTGGGTAAGTCCCAGAATTAGTAATGGCCACATTAGTGCCCCAGTAAGAGTAATGCCCCCATTAGTGCCCCCTTCTCTGCTTTTGCAAAAAATAAAATAAAATAAAAATTTGCATTCATCTGGCTGCGGTGAACATCCGCTGCTGACTGCAAGCTCAGGACCGGTGCTCCAACGTGATGACGTCTTGTAGGTCCTGTCCTGAGCTTCTAGTCAGCAGGGAGTGTTCTCCACAGCATGAGCAAATGGAGGTGGAGGTACCGTAATTTTATTTATTTTTTTACTATTTACTAGCACAAGTAGCAGTGGAGGTAAAGGCTGTACTAATGGGCGTTCCATGATGGAAGCGCTCATTAGTAAGGGTATTTCACACTTGCAGCAGGACGGATCCGACAGGCTGCTCACCCTGTCAGATCCATCTTGCCACTACTTCGCCGTGCCACTGCTCTGTGCCCATCGACTATAATGGGAATGGGGGCAGAGCTATGGCGCAGCACGGTGAGAGGCCGCCAGACTAAAAGTACTACATAGCCGAATTTTTCATCTGGCGGCCTCACGCCATGTACTGCCATGCTGTGCCGTAGCTTCACTCCCGCTATAGTCAGTCAATGGGGAGTGGCAGTCCGGCGAAATAGCGGCAGGACGGATCTGACAGGGTGAACAGCCTGTCGGATCCGTCCTGCCGCAAATGTGAAAGTAGCCTAACAGTCCTTACAGGAAAAGGGAACTAAAATACCAGCCTTGCTGGTGAACTACTGGCCGGGTGGCAACCCAAGCCACAGAACAGACATATGATAGTTTTGTTCCGCATCCAATTCCCATTATTGGGGGATTGGATGCGGACCCCTTAATTACAATGGTACCACAAGAGATGCAGACAGCAAACTGTGTGCTGTCTGCATCTTTTTCCGCTCCATTGAAACTAAGGGGTCCGCATCCAATGCCCCAATAATGGGAATTGGATGTGGAACAAAACTACACTACGTGCAGAATTATTAGGCAAATGAGTATATTGACCACATCATCCTCTTTATGCATGTTGTCTTACTCCAAGCTGTATAGGCTCGAAAGCCTACTACCAATTAAGCATATTAGGTGATGTGCATCTCTGTAATGAGAAGGGGTGTGGTCTAATGACATCAACACCCTATATCAGGTGTGCATAATTATTAGGCAACTTCCTTTCCTTTGGCAAAATGGGTCAAAAGAAGGACTTGACAGGCTCAGAAAAGTAAAAAATAGTGAGATATCTTGCAGAGGGATGCAGCACTCTTAAAATTGCAAAGCTTCTGAAGCGTGATCATCGAACAATCAAGCGTTTCATTCAAAATAGTCAACAGGGTCGCAAGAAGCGTGTGGAAAAACCAAGGCGCAAAATAACTGCCCATGAACTGAGAAAAGTCAAGCGTGCAGCTGCCAAGATGCCACTTGCCACCAGTTTGGCCATATTTCAGAGCTGCAACATCACTGGAGTGCCCAAAAGCACAAGGTGTGCAATACTCAGAGACATGGCCAAGGTAAGAAAGGCTGAAAGACGACCACCACTGAACAAGACACACAAGCTGAAACGTCAAGACTGGGCCAAGAAATATCTCAAGACTGATTTTTCTAAGGTTTTATGGACTGATGAAATGAGAGTAAGTCTTGATGGGCCAGATGGCTGGATTGGTAAAGGGCAGAGAGCTCCAGTCCGACTCAGACGCCAGCAAGGTGGAGGTGGAGTACTGGTTTGGGCTGGTATCATCAAAGATGAGCTTGTGGGGCCTTTTTTGGGTTGAGGATGGAGTCAAGCTCAACTCCCAGTCCTACTGCCAGTTTCTGGAAGACACCTTCTTCAAGCAGTGGTACAGGAAGAAGTCTGCAAGGTAAGAAAAACATGATTTTCATGCAGGACAATGCTCCATCACACGCGTCCAAGTACTCCACAACATGGCTGGCAAGAAAGGGTATAAAAGAAGAAAATCTAATGACATGGCCTCCTTGTTCACCTGATATGAACCCCATTGAGAACCTGTGGTCCATCATCAAATGTGAGATTTACAAGGAGGGAAAACAGTACACCTCTCTGAACAGTGTCTGGGAGGCTGTGGTTGCTGCTGCACGCAATGTTGATGGTGAACAGATCAAAACACTGACAGAATCCATGGATGGCAGGCTTTTGAGTGTCCTTGCAAAGAAAGGTGGCTATATTGGTCACTGATTTGTTTTTGTTTTGTTTTTGAATGTCAGAAATGTATATTTGTGAATGTTGAGATGTTATATTGGTTTCACTGGTAAAAATAAATAATTGAAATGGGTATATATTTGTTTTTTGTTAAGTTGCCTAATAATTATGTACAGTAATAGTCACCTGCACACACAGATATCCCCCTAAAATAGCTAAAACTAAAAACAAACTAAAAACTACTTCCAAAAATATTCAGCTTTGATATTAATGAGTTTTTTGGGTTCATTGAGAACATGGTTGTTGTTCAATAATAAAATTAATCCTCAAAAATACAACTTGCCTAATAATTCTGCACTCCCTGTATCATGGTTTGATGGGGCTTTATCACTTTATTTAATTAGGTTACCTTTGATTTTAAAGAAGATGGCCCAGGAGAGATGGGAACACGACACTGACTGGAGTCCTTTCCTGCAGTCAGTGACGTGTTCCCGCCTCTCTGTAGCCCTCTCCACGCCCCCCTTTCTTCCCAAATGTGACATTTATTTCATTGGTGGCAGTGGTGATGTCCCTCCCCTCTCCAGTGTCCTTTGGAGCTTGAAGCTCCCTTACGTGCTGCTGCAGGGGAGGAGGGAGAAAGCTACCTTCATGTGCAGGTGCCGGATGAAAGCGCTGGTGGTGCCTGCATGTGGAGGGAGCCGTCTCTCACAGAGCCCCTGGGAAGGAGGAAGTGCGCCGGTAAGCTCCTCCTCCTGCACGTACCAGAGTGTGCAGGAGAGGAGGAGCGCTACATGTGGAGGGAGCACCGTCTCACTGCGCTCTGGGACAGGAAGAAGTGTGCCGGTAAGCTCCTCCCCCTGCGAGCGCTCTGAAGGATGGCCGAGGTCCGGACAACTGGCGGCCGCGGTCCGTATTTGGACCGCGGTCCGCCAGTTGAGTACCCCTGCTATAGACCGTCTCTCTCTCCCTGCACCCATGATGGTTATCCTCCAAGTGTGGACTCTTTCTTTGAAGCGCATCCCTGAGGAGATGACGAAATGGTCTGCATACACTCCCTTATGGCTTAAAGGGACACTGACAGCCCCAATTAGCATATTTAGGTATATATACGTGAGTACAGGTCTTATAAAGTCTATTAAAATGATCTAAGTATCCCCCCTGTCCACCTTATAAGTACCAAAATATAAAGTTATATAACCTGCTTGTCCGGTCACCAATCTGCCCAAGGGGTGGCGTTTCATGTCAAAATGCACCCAGCCAGCCGCTCCTAACTGCCGTTCTGAAGCCCCGCCCAGCTCATCAATATTCACTTAGCTGGGCGGCGGCTACAACTCTCCCGACTCAAGTGCCCGGCGCATGCGCATAAAGCACTTGAGTCCAGAGAGTTGTAGCCGCCGCCCAGCTAAGTGAATATTGATGAGCTGGGCGGCGCTTCAGACTGGCAGTTGGGAGCGGCTGGCTGGGCGCATTTTGTGATGAAACGCCACCCCTTGGGCAGATTGGTGACCGGACAAGCAGGTTATATAACTTTATATTTTGGTACTTATAAGGTGGACAGGGGGGATACTTAGATCATTTTAATAGACTTTATAGGACCTGTACTCACGTATATATACCTAAATATGCTAATTGGGGCTGTCAGTGTCCCTTTAACCCCTGACTTCCCTATCATGTATGATTTCCTAATATCCATATTTGGAGTAAACACTGTATCACTACTCTGACGCATATTATGGATACCTTGCAGTTCCCAAATACTGCTTTCTATAATTATCATCAGCTTAACCCCATAGGGACACAGCCTTATTTCACCTTAAGGACCAGGCCATTTTTTGCAAATCTGACCACTTTCACTTTAAGTGTTTTTTCGTCACATATTGTACTTCATGACAGTGGTAAAATGAAGTCAAAAAAATAATTTTTTTTGCACAAAATAATACCTAATTTACCCCAAAATTGCAAAAATTTGCAAATTTCTAAGTTTCAGTTTCTCTACTTCTGTAATACATAGTAATACCCCCAAAATGGTGATGACTTTACATTCCCTATATGTCTACTTCATGTTTGTAGCATTTTGGGAATGATATTTTATTTTTTGGGGATGTTACAAGGCTTAGAAGTTTAGAAGCAAATTTTGAAATTTTTCAGAAATCTTCAAAATCCCACTTTTTATGGACCAGTTCAGGTTTGAAGTCATATTGTGAGGCTTAGATAATAGAAACCTCCCAGAAATTACCCCATCTAAGAAACTACACCCCTCAAGGTATTCAAAACTGATTTTACATACGTCGTTAACCCTTTAGGTGTTGCACAAGAGTTATTGGCAAATGGGGAAGAAATTTGAGAATTTCATTTTTTTGTCAAATTTTCCATTTTAACCCATTTTTTCCACTAACAAAGCAAGGGTTAACAGCCAAACAAGACTGTATCTTTATTGCCCTGACTCTGCCGTTTACAGAAACACCCAATATGTGGCCGTAAACTACTGTACGGCCACACAGCGGGGCGTAGAGTGAAAGGTGCGCCGTTTGGTTTTTGGAAGGCTGATTTTTATGGACCGGTTTATTTACACCGTGTCCTGTTTCAACCCCCCTGATGCACCCCTGGAGTAGAAACTCCCTAAAAGTGACCCCATTTTGGAAACTATGGGATAAGGTGGCATTTTTTGGGGGACTATTTTTATGGTACATATGATTTTTGGTTGCTCTATATTACATTTTTGTGAGGCAAGGTTACCAAAAATTAAAATTCAGAAATTTCATCTCCATTTGCCATTAACTGTTGAGGAACACCTAAAGGGTAAATAAAGTTTGTATAATCAGTTTTGAATACCTTGAGAGGTGTAGTTTCTTAGATGGGGTCACTTTTAGGGAGTTTTTACTCTAGGGGGCATCAGGGGGGGCTTCAAAAGGGACATGGTGTCAATAAAAAAGGCCATCAAAATCGGCCTTCCAGAAACCATGTCGGTCCTTTCCTTTTGCGGCCTCCCTTTTACTGATACAGCAGTTTACGACCACAAATATGGCATTTCTGTAAACTGCAGTATCAGGGTAATAAATATTAACTTTTGTTTGGTTGTTAACCCTTGTTTTTTGTTACCGGAAAAAACGGATTGAAATAAAAAAAGTGCCAAAAATAGCGTTTTTGGCACAGTTTTTTTTTTAACCGTGTTAATCTGGGGGGTTAGGTCATGGGATATTTTTATAGAGGAGATTCTTACGGACGCGGCGATACCTAATAAGTCTACTTTTTTTTTACAATTATTTAGGTTTTTGACTATATTATCCTTTTTGATACCCAAAATTTTTTGGGGTATCTCTAAAGTCCAGGTGTCATTTTTTTATTTATTTTTTATCCGATTATCTTATGTGGGGGCTCATTTTTTGCAGGACGAGCGGACGGTTTTTCTGGCATTATTTTGGGGGCTATATGACTTTTTTATCGCTTGCTATAACATTTATTGTTATGTTTGGTGACAAAAAAAATCTTTTTTTGCACCTTTTTTTTTTTTCTTTCCTTGACCGTGTTAATCTGGGGGCTTAGGTCATGGGGTATTTTTATAGAGGAGATTATTACCGACACGGCAATACCTAATATGTATACTTTTAATAAATTATTTTAGTTTTTTTGGGTGTCTCAAGTCTGAGAACCAGTTTTTTTTTATCCGATGTCAGTCCTAAATTGGGATATAAATTTAGTACTCCATGGAAGTGTGATACTCCCTGAAGCAACCAATAATGCAGAGGCCCGGATGATCGGGGCACGTGTCACATTGAGTTGTGGTGTCCTTCCGAATCCCCCTCTTGTGACACACTCTGCACCTTTTTTGGGTTCGTCCCTTCTTTCCAGTATGGGGGACTACACCTGGAAAGTGTTGGCCAGGGACGATCCGGGCGCCTACAGTTCCCGAGGTACTCCGGCCTGCTCTTTCCCGGTCCGAAAAGATCAGGGCCTTGAGGACTGCCTCATAGAACTGGAGGAATGTCCCTGTGCTGCCAGCGCTTCGGGATAGTACAAAAGAGTTGTACATGGCAACCTGCACCAAGTAGACCGCAACTTTTTTTGTACCATGCCCGGGTTTTGCGCATGGCGTTATATGGCTTGAGGACTTGATCAGAGAGATCAACTCCTCCCATATACCGATTGTAGGCGACGATACAATCGGGCTTCAGGACCGTTGCCATGCCGTTACCATGAATTGTGGACAGCATAAGGACATCCCTCTTGTCCTTATACCTGACCAGCAACAGGTTTCCAGTGGTAAGGGCACGGGTCTCACCCCTGGGGATAGGTACCTGGAGGGGGAGGGCAGGGAGGCCGCGTTGATTTTTCCGCACGGTCCCACAAGCGAACGTGGATCTGGCGGCAAGGGACTGGAACAAGGGGATACTGGTATAAAAGTTATCCACGTACAGGTGGTAACCCTTATCCAGCAGTGGGTACATAAGGTCCCACACAAGTTTCCCGGTAACACCCAGAGTGGGGGGACATTCTGGGGGTTGAATCCGGGAATCTCGCCCCTCGTATATACGAAATTTGTAAGTGTACCCTGAGGTACTCTCACAAATTTTGTATAGCTTCACGCCATACCTCGCCCGCTTGGAGGGCACATACTGGCGGAAAATGAGTCTCCCCTTGAACGCAATGAGAGACTCATCAACCGCGACCTCTCTTCCAGGTACATAGGCCTCCATGAATTTGGCCCCAAAGTGATCGATGACCGGCCGTATCTTGTACAGACGGTCATGGGCAGGATCACCTCGGGGGGGGGGGACATGCTGCATTATCGGAATAATGCAGACATTTCCGGATGGCCTCAAACCGGGAGCGTGTCATGGCCGTACTGTAAAGTGGGGTCTGGTATAGGACGTCCTCACTCCAGTACAGCCTGACACTGGGTTTCTTGACCAGGCCCATATGCAGCACGAGGCCCCAAAATGTCCTCATTTCGGCTGCACTGACCGGCGTCCAGCCACCGGGCTTGGCCAAAAAGGAGCCCGGGTGTTGAGCGACGAACTGTTGGGCGTACAGATTCGTCTGCTCCACCATCAGATTTACCAGTGGGTCACTGAAAAAATGACGAAAAAAGTCATATTCAGTGTAGCCCACTGTGGAAATCTGGATTCCTGATTGGCCTACAAAATCAGGAATCATGGGCTCGTATCGCTCTGGGCTACACCAGACAAATTCACCGGCAGGGTGCTCAGGTGGATTTAACTGGTGGGCCGGGAAACCAGTACGAGCCCCAGAGCTGCTCGTACTAGGCTGGGCCACAGGGTCCCTAACATGGCGGTCCCCTTGCTCCGCCTGGCGGCGTCTCCGCCGCCTTGGGGGCTCATCATCATCGCTAGATGATGAGGAGGATGCGGATGACAACAGGAATGTGGGGTCATCCTCATCCTCACTGGGACTCTCGGAGTCGGAGGCAAGCTGGGCGTATGCCTCCTCGGCCGAGAACGTCCGGCGGGCCATAGGGGAGTGTGTGTCTGCGTGCGTATGTGCGTGTGTGGAAATCTTTATTTTGTGTGCGTGTGTGTGGGGGCACGGGTGTTCACAAACTCACCCTAAAACTAACAAAAAAAAAAAAAACCTGACAAAAAAAGGCCAAAAAATTTGAAAAAAAAATTCTAAACCGCTGATCAACCGTCCGAAGTTGATCAGCGGTGGGGTGTGCAATGCGCTAACAGTGGCCGGACGCTAAGAGTGCCGGCCACAGTCAGCGTACACAAAAAAAAAATAAATCCTGCACCCCAAAAAAGTGGGGGGAGGGGGGGGGGCAGGTGGCACAGCTGTTCTGTGGACCCCAGACACCCTAACTAGGGTGATGCAATGAAAAGTTAAAAAAAAAACTAACTTTCCCTTTTTTTCCCTGCCTAACCCAAACTTTCCCTAGCTGTCCCTATGTACCTGATGGGGGGGGGGTGCTGGTGGCAGAGATCGGGTCCTGGGGGCACAGATCGGGTGCAGGCAGCGGTGCAGCGGTGGCAGCAGACACGTGCAGGCAGCTCCTCTCTCCTCCGGCTCCGGAACACAAAAGGAGGAGGAGAGGAGCGCCTGCCTCTTTTGAATCTGCCGCCGGACCGCCCACTGACCAATCAGAAAGCGATCCTGAGTGGTGATGTCACCATCACTACTCAGGATCGCTGGATGGTGATTGGTGGAGTGAAATCACACCATCCTTTTCCGGGTTATCGGGTCTTCAGAGACCCAAATAACCCGGAAACGCAGAAAACCGCAGGTCTGAATTGACCTGCGGTTTTCTGCGATCGCCGACATGGGGGGTTCACAGGACCCCCCGGCGCATTTGCCCCAGGTGCCTGCTCAATGATTTGAGCAGGCACCGGGTTCCGATCACCGCCCGCCGAGTGGCGGTGATCGGAACCATTCATGACGTACCGGTACGTCATGTGTCCTTAAGTACCAGGACATCATGACGTACCGGTACGTCATGTGTCCTTAAGAGGTTAAGCATGCCTTCCAAGCACAATTTGGAGGTTTAGCTTTCTTTCTTACCTCTCCACTGTGCAAAAAGAGCATGGTGCAAAATAAAAGCCTGTGTCTGCCTTTTTATGGGTATCTGACTTGAAGTTTTGCACCAATGCAGGATAAGATAATTATGAAATGGCAGGGAACATTCCCGATCTAAATGAGATTATTTTAAAGGGGTTGTCCGGGCTTTTACTATTGATGAACTTGGATAGGTCATCAATATCAGATTGTCAAAGATAGGAGACAGCCTGCGCAGTGCGTATGTGCCATTTCCCTTCCTGTTCACCACTGCAGCAGCGGACAAGAAGGGAGAAGGCACGTGTGCACTGCAAACGCTGTCTCCTTATACAGCCGATCAGTGGGGGTGCCGGGTGTAAATTTGCCCATAGAATATATTATACTCCACACAGCCTCTATGTCATGGGTGCTTTACCATCAGCTGAAGGCCCCAGGTGTCTACTAAAAGATGGTATGATGCTGCATATGTTCTGGGACATATTCGAATTTATGGAGACTTATTTGACTACCCTAAATATATTACGCCCCATAGTGCGCCTTTTAGCTTGGTAAATGACCTCCCCCTCATTGTAGCGCTGCACACCATACATCAACTCTTACTTTATTAAGCTAAAAAAAGTTATCCTTTCTAACTGGAAACACCTGACGACACCTACTAAATCTCCTTGGATTAGAGAGGTTAACAATGTACTCCCACTCTCTTACCTAGCTCGATGCTGTTTGACAAGGTTTGGGGTCCTTGGTTAAGTATTTCTACCACCGGAATGAGTCCCTTGATTCCTTAACTCTCCCCTCCCCCCCCCCTTTGCTCTCCCCCTTGTTTTGATCTGGTTACTGTTTATAAAGTTTCCTTTTTTCAGCTACTGATAGTGGTTGGGCTTTTAGTGTATATACAGGGTGGGCCATTTATATGGATACACCTTAATAAAATGGGAATGGTTGATGATATTAACTTCCTGTTTGTGGCACATTAGTATATGTGAGGGGGGGGGGGGGGGACTTTTCAAGATGGGTGGTGACCATGCCGGCCATTTTAAAGTTGGACATTTTGAATCCAACTTTTGTTTTTTCAATAGGAAGAGGGTCATGTGACACGTCAAAATTATTGGTAATTTCACAAGAAAAACAATGGTGTGCTTGGTTTTAATGTAACTTTATTCTTTTATGAGTTATTTACAAGTTTCTGACCACTTATAAAATGTGTTCAATGTGCTGCCCATTGTGTTGGATTGTCAATGCAACCCTCTTCTCCCACTCTTTACACACTGATAGCAACACCGCAGGAGAAATGCTAGCACAGGCTTCCAGTATCCATAATTTCAGGTGCTGCACATCTCGTATCTTCACAGCATATGCTGTGCAGCACCTGAAACTACGGATACTGGAAGCCTGTGCTAGCATTTCTCCTGCGGTGTTGCTATCAGTGTGTAAAGAGTGGGAGAAGAGGGTTGCATTGACAATCCAACACAATGGGAAGCACATTGAACACATTTTATAAGTGGTCAGAAACTTGTAAATAACTCATGAAAGAATAAAGTTACGTTAAAATCAAGCACACCATTGTTTTTCTTGTGAAATTACCAATAAGTCTGATGTGTCACATGACCCTCTTCCTATCGAAAAAACAAAAGTTGGATTCAAAATGGCCGACTTCAAACTGGCTGCCATGGTCACCACCCATCTTGAAAAGTCCCCCCCCCCCCCACATATACTAATATATGTAAGGGCGCACGGCAGGGCACAGAAGGAACGGAACGCCGTATGGTTTTTGGGAGGCAGATTTTGCTGGACTGGTTTTAGATGCCATGTCCCATTTAAAGCCCCCCTGATGCACCCCTAGAGTAGAAACTCCCAAAAAGTGACCCTATTTTGGAAACTAGGGGATAAGGTGCCAGTTTTATTGGTACTATTTTGGGGTATATATGAGTTTTTATTGCTCTATATTACGTTTTTTGTGAGGCAAGGTAACCAAAAAATGTCTGTTTTAGAACCGTTTTGTTATTTTTAATTTTTTACAACATTCATCTGACAGGGAAGATCATGTGCTATTTTTATAGAGCAGGTTTTATGGACACAATTATATCAAATATGTCTACTCTCTTTGTTTGTTTCAGTTTTCCATAATAAAGCATTTTTGAAAAAGAAATTATGTTTTTGTGTGTCCATTTTCTGTACGCCATATCTTTTTTATTTTTCTGCCTATCGTCTTGTGCAGGGGCTCTTTTTTTTGCAGAAAGAGTTGAGGTTTTTATTGGTACAATTTTTGGGTACATATGATTTTTTCATAATACATTATTACACTTTATGGGACAAGGTGACGATAAAATTGGCCGTTTTGGAACAGTTTTTATTTATTTATTTTTACAGCGTTCATCTGAGGGGTTAGGTCATGTGACAGTTTTATCGAGCAGATCGTTACAGACGTAGCAATACCTAATATGTATACTTTTCCTTATTTATTTAAGTTTTAAACAATAATAGCATTTCTGAAACTCAAAAAACTATGTTTTAGTGTCTCCATAGTCTGAGAGCCACAGCTTCTTTATTTTTTGGGCAATTGTCTTGAATAGGGTATCATTTTTTGCGGGATGAGGTGACGGTTTGATTGGTACTATGTTGGGGGGCATACACATTTTTGATCACTTGGTGTTGCACTTTTTGTGATGTTAGGTGACAAAAATAGTTTTTTTGGCCCATTTTTTTTTTTTTTACGGTGTTCATCTGAGGGGTTAGGTCATGTGACATTTTTATCGAGCATATTGTTACGGACGCGGCAATACCTAATATGTACACTTTTTTTATTTCACTTATAACACAATAATAGCATATTTGAAATTAAAAAAAATTATGTTTTAGTGTGTCCATGTTCTGAGAGCTATATTTTTTTAATTTTTTTTTAGCAATTTTCTTATGTAGGGTCTAATTTTTTGTGGGATGAGGTGACTTTTATTGGTATCATTTTGTTTGACATATGCCTTTTTGATCGCTTGGTGTTGCACTTTTTGTGATGTAAGGTGACAAAAGTGGCTTTTTTTGACAGTTTTTATTTTATTTTTTTCATGGTGTTTATCGGACGGAGTCGATCATGTGAAATATTTATAGAGACGGACGTTACGGACTCGGTGATACGTAATATGTGTTGTTGTTGTTTTTATTTTTTATAGGAAAAGGCAATTTATTTCTTTCATTTATTTATTTTCACTTTTTTTTTATTTTTATCAAATAGTCTCACTTGGATCTTGAAGATCCAGTGGGGCTGATAGCTGTACTATAATTTGCAATGCTCTTGCATTGCAAAGTATAAAACTATCAGATTTCCTGTAGGTGGCAACATCGGACGCCGATGGATGCCGCTCAAACTCGCTGTTGATGTCGGCACTCAGGAATGGAGCCGCTGACATCAGGGGCAGCGCTGGAAAAGCGGGGGGAGGGGGCTACGGCCAGCATTGAGGGGATACAGATGGGGGCAGGATGCATAGAGGAGGGGGATACATCGATATGGATAGTGCAGGGGGGCCACATCAGGGGCAGGGCGCACAAGGGGGGGTTGGAGGCGCACGGAGCGGGTGGGGGGTACAGATCGGATGGGCACGCAGATCAGAGCATGAAACTGGCATTTTAACACTGCCGCGATCCGATTGGTTAGTCTGCACAGACTAACCAATCGGATCGATTGCCGGTAAGGGACCACTCTGATTGGTCCCTTGCAGGCATTACTGCACTGTATGCTGTCCGTGACAGCAGCAGGACAGGGGCAGAAGCTTTAATCCAAGCGTTTTGCAGCACTTGGATTAAAGAATTGCCATGACGTCTATACACGTGCTAGCTGCTAGTCGGGAAGGGGTTAAAAAAAAAAGTGAAACATATATAGTTACCTACAATAAAATAATGATATGCAAAGTAAAACTATTTCTTTGTCCAAACTAATTTTTAATACATAGCTGTCTAAGGCTACTTTCAAACTTGCGGCAGAGAGATCCGGAAAGCAGTTGCCGGAACTGCCTGCCGGATCAGGCAAAATGTATGCTAACTGATGGCATTAGTAAGACTGATCAGGATCCTGATCAGTCTTAAAAATGCCTTATCAGTCGAAAAAATGCATTGAAATGCCGGATCCGTCGTTCCGGTGTCATCCGGCAAAACGGATCCGGCATTTATTTTTTTCACTTTTTTTCAGTCTGCGCATGCGCATAACGGAACTCTAACGGCATTCTGAACGCCGGATCCGGCACTAATACATCCCTATGGGAAAAAATGCCGGATCCGGCGTTCAGGCAAGTCTTCTGTTTTTTGGGCCGGAGATAAAACCGTAGCATGCTGCGGTTTTCTCTTTTGCCTGATCAGTCAAAACTACTGAACTGAAGACATCCTGATGCAAACTGAACGGATTACTCTCCATTCAGAATGCATGGGGATATGCCTGATCAGTTCTTTTCCGGTATAGAGCCCCTGTGACGGAACTCTGTGCCGGAAAAGAATAACGCTAGTGTGAAAGTACCCTAATAAATGTCCATATGTAAATTCTCATAAATCATAATATAAATAATGAAGGTAAACAATAACCTGAAAAATAGACACAAAAATACATCTGTGTCCCTAGAGTAACAATCGGGTTTGGTTCTAGTTCATATTGTATGTGTGGAGTGGTTTTAGGTTGGCTGGGGAGGGTATATGCATTCACCTCAAAAATATTTACATTATACAGCAATTAAAATAGTTAAATAATTAATCCATTACACTGTTAAATGTCCTCATTGTCATCTCTAACAACTGCACATACCAGCACCAAAATAGCCAGATCCTACCTCTACCCCGTGTGTTTTACCACAATTAAGTTCTGTGGTCCATAAACCTCTATTATTGATGTATTTAAGTTTTTTATATGAATTATATATACAGGATTATCTCATGAAAAAATATATCTTCAAATAGAATCATCATGGGTCCATGAGGGACAAACGGTTGTCAAAATTTTTTGGGACTATAAGATGCACTTTTAGCATGAAAAAAAAATCTTGCTAAAAAGTGCCTGCATATAATAGTCCAAACTTTAGGGTAGTTCAGCAGTGCCAGTCCCCCCTGACTACTTCCTAAATGATCCAGCAGAGCACTCGTACAGTGCTATGCACAGTCAATGAAAGAGTTGTGCTCCCGCACACTTCTCTCCCTGCCTGACACCAGTCTGTGTGACTCAGATATAGCCGTCACCATGCTGAATGTACCCAGGCAGCAGAAAAGGAGATGAAAGTTCCAACTAACTGCATATTGAGGACCTTTGATGATTTCACGCCTGAGTGGGGAGAACTAAGAAGAAGTAAAGGACTATACTGTGGGTACTGTACCAGTAACATGATGTTTATTAAAGACAATATTGTGTCTGATGCCTGCAGGCAAATGTGTAAGTGTGCTGTGCATGCAGCAGAAGTGGGTGTATGGTAAGTGTTCAGCGGAGCTGTGTGTATCTACTGCAGTAGTACAATTTGTATAGTGCAGGGATGATCAACCGGAGGCTCTCCAGCTGTTGCAAAACTACAACTCCCAGGATGCCCACACTGCCTACAGCAGGGCATGGTATAGTTTTACAACAGCTGGAGAGCTGCAGGTTGGCCATCCCTGGTATAGGGTGTGTTCTGCAGAGCTGTTTGTGTATGTTTGCTGCAGAGTTGGGTGTATATATGTATTGCATACGAAGCAGAGCTGTGTATTTGTATAATGTCAAGACAATGAAAAGAGTAAATAAATACTTTAAAATCATAAAAAAAAAATAATATAGCAGAACAAGCATGGCAAGACACTATATGGGAGATGCATATGACAGGAGACACATCCTTACAAGTGACCACATGTAGCACTGCTCTTTGCTTCAATGGACAGAAAATTACACACTAGGGTTAAAAGGAGCTGTCTGTAAACTATTAACCCACTCTACCCTAGACTATAATAGTGACATAGACCCCTCTGCTTCATTAAATTACCAGGGAGGTTTTGATAGGTATAAAATATTTATTTTCCAATGTTGTATGGTCTAAATCTGCGGTGCTTCTTACAGCCTGTAAAATATGGTACCTAATTTCGTGGAGGTTAGGGTACTTTCACACTTGCGTTCTTTTCTTCCGGCATAGAGTTCCGTCGTCGGGGCTCTATGCCAGAAGAATCCTGATCAGGATTATCCTAATGCATTCTGAATGGAGTGAAATCCGTTCAGGATGCATCAGGATGTCTTCAGTTCCGGACCAGAAAGGTTTTTTGGCCGGAGAAAATACCGCAGCATGCTGCGCTTTTTGCTCCGGCCAAAAATCCTGAAGACTTGCCGCAAGGCCGGATCCGGAATTAATGCCCATTGAAAGGCATTGATCCAGATCCGGCCTTAAGCTAAACGTCGTTTCGGCGCATTGCCGGACCCGACGTTTAGCTTTTTCTGAATGGTTACCATGGCTGCCGGGACGCTAAAGTCCTGGCAGCCATGGTAAAGTGTAGTGGGGAGCGGGGGAGCAGTATACTTCCCGTCCGTGCGGCTCCTGGGGCGCTTCAGAGTGACCTCATGGCGCCCCACGCGCATGGATCACCTGATCGCATGGCACGTCATCCATGCACATGGGGCGCTCTGACGTCATTCTGGAGCGCCCCGGGAGCAGTGCGGACTGTAAGTATACCGCTCCCCCGCTCCCCGCTCCTACTATGGCAACCAGGACTTTAATAGCGTCCTGGCTGCCATAGTAACACTGAAAGCATTTTGAAGACGGATCCGTCTTCAAATGCTTTCAGTTCACTTGCGTTTTTCCGGATCCGGCGTGTAATTCCGGCAAGTGGAGTGCACGCCGGATCCGGACAACGCAAGTGTGAAAGAGGCCTTAGGGTACTTTCACACTTGCGTTTTCCGGCACTGAGTTCCGCCAAAAGGGCTCAATGCCGGAAAAGAACTGATCAGGCATATCCCCATGCATTCTGAATGGCGAGTAATCCGTTCAGGATGCATCAGGATGTCTTCAGCTCAGTCATTTTGACTGATCAGGCAAAAGATAAAACCGCAGCATGCTACGGTTTTATCTCCGGCCCAAAAAACTGAAGACTTGCCTGAATGCTGGATCCGGCATTTTTTTTCCATAGGAATGTATTAGTGTCGGATCCGTCCTTCCACTCTGCGCATGCGCAGATTTAAAAAAAAAGGTGAAAAAATAAAAATGCCGGATACGTTTTGCCGGATGACACCGGAAAGACGGATCCGGCATTTCAATACATTTTTCTGACTGATCAGGATCCTAATCAGTCTTACAAATGCCATCAGTTGGCATACGTTTTGCCGGATCTGGCAGGCAATTTCGGCGACGGAACTACTTGCCGGATCTCTCTGCCACAAGTGTGAAAGTAGCCTTAGTTGTACTCAGTTGTACAGTCTTATGGCTTGAAGAAGAGAACCTAAAACAAATAATAGTTTAAAAAAAATGCAGGGACACTAAAAGCCAAGGTTACAACACTACGGGCTGCATTTCTACTACATGCGTATTATAAAATGTCCTTCTTAAAGGGAACCTGTCACCCAAAAATCGTCTATCAAGCTGGTTACAGTACCTTATAGTGCTGTGTCCTCGTTTCTCGATGCACTTTTTCTTCGTTTGGCCGCATGTCTGCTCATTCCGAAATCGTAGTTATATTCAGCTGCTGCCCCGTGCTGCAAGTCAGGCTTGAAGTCACGGGGGCAGCGGCCTCGGCGTCTTCCATGGCCCTCTCCCGCCCCCTGCCTCTGTGACTGACACCCGAACATCCGAATCCGGGACCGCGCTCAACGGCCGCATGCGCAGTAAAGGGCGGCAGGAGCGCGGTCCCGGCTGCCGCGCGTACTACGCGCCGTCTTACTTTCGCCGCACTGCGCATGCGCCCGACATCCTGTATCAAACGCGCCCGCGCCCCATCTGGGCGCGGGCGCGTTTGATACAGGATGTCGGGCGCATGCGCAGTGCGGCGAAAGTAAGACGGCGCGTAGTACGCGCGGCAGCCGGGACCGCGCTCCTGCCGCCCTTTACTGCGCATGCGGCCGTTGAGCGCGGTCCCGGATTCGGATGTTCGGGTGTCAGTCACAGAGGCAGGGGGCGGGGAGAGGGCCATGGAAGACGCCGAGGCCGCTGCCCCCGTGACTTCAAGCCTGACTTGCAGCACGGGGCAGCAGCTGAATATAACTACGATTTCGGAATGAGCAGACATGCGGCCAAACGAAGAAAAAGTGCATCGAGAAACGAGGACACAGCACTATAAGGTACTGTAACCAGCTTGATAGACGATTTTTGGGTGACAGGTTCCCTTTAATCCTTAATCTATAGTAAATGTAATCTAAATCTTGGTTTGACAAAAGCTCCACATAGAGTGAGCTGAATTGTTGCTATCACATGGGTTATTAAATTACCCACTGTTTGACACAGATACCAGTGCGCTGCCTTTGCTTTTCTTTTTTGGTATATGCAACAAGACCTTGGTCCTTGGTATTTTTTTAAGGTATTGCACCATTTATTTGTTTGTGTGCTGCTCTTCAACTCTTTAGTAACTCTAAGCCAGATATAGCCAAAATCTAAGATTTTTTTTCAACCGATTTGAATGTCGATTTTCGTATTTTTGTTAATTAAACAAAAAAAAGACTATACAGATTGGCAGTGCAAGGGTTATATCTCTACACAGTAACCCCCGCACTGTGTGTGTGTGTGTGTGTATATATATATAAACGCAACACTTGTATTTGCTCCCATTTTGCATGAGCTGAACTCAAAGATCTGAAACATTTTCTACATACACAAAAGACCTATTAGGCCTCATGCACACGACCGTTGTTCTGGTCCGCATCCGAGCCGCAGTTTTTGCGGCTCGGGTGCGGACCCATTCACTTCAATAGGGCCGCAAAAGATGCGGACAGCACTCCATGTGCTGTCCGCATCCGTTTCTCCGTTCCGTGGCCCCGCAAAAAATATAACATCCTATTCTACAATGGGCCGTCTGGTCCGTTCCGCAAATTGCGGAAGGTACACGGGCGGCGTCCGTGTTTTGCGGATCCGCAATTTGCGGACCTCAAAAAAACAGAACGGTTGTGTGCATGAGGCCTTACTCTCAAATATTGTTCACAAATCTGTCTAAATCTGTGTTAGTGAGCACTTCTCCTTTGCCGAGATAATCCATCCAACCTCACAGGTGTGGCATATCAAGGTGCTGATTAGACAGCATGAATATTGCACAGGTGTGCCTTAGACTGCCCACAATCAAAGACCACTCTGAAATGTGCAGTTTGTCACAGCACAATGTCACAGATGTCGCAACGTTTGAGGGAGTGTGCAATTGTCATGCTGACTGCAGGAATGTCTACCAGAGCTATTGCCGATGCAATGAATGTTCATTTCTCTACCATAAGCCATCTCCAAAAGCATTTCAGACAATTTGGCAGTACATAAAACCAGCCTTGCAACCGGAGACACCAGCCCAGGACCTCCAGCATATTCAGCTGCAGCAACAATTGGTTTGCAAAACCAAAGAATTTCTGCACAAACTGTCAGAAACCGTCTCAGGGAAGCTCATCTGCATGCTCGTCGTCCTCATCGGGGTCTGGACCTGACTGCAGTTCGTCATCGTAACCGACTTGAGTGGGCAAATGCTCACATTCGATGGCGTCTGGCACGTTGGAGAGGTGTTCTGTTCACGGATGAGTCCCGGTTTTCACTGTTCAGGGCAGATGGGCTACGTGTGTGGTGTCGTGTGGGTGAGAAGTTTGCTGACGTCAACGTTGTGGATTGAGTGGCCCATGGTGGCGGTGGGGTTATGGGATGGGCAGGCGTATGTTATGGACAACGAACACAGGTGCATTTTATTGATGGCATTTTGAATGACGAGATCCTGAGGCCCATTCATCCACGACCATCACCTCATGTTGCAGCATGATAATGCACTGCCTTATATTGCAAGGATCTGTACACAATTCCTGGAAGGTGAAAACATCCCAGTTCTTGCATGGCCAGCATACTCACTGGACATGTCACCCATTGAGCATGTTTGGGATGCTCTGGATCGGCGTAAACGACAGCGTGTTCCAGTCCCTGCCAATATTCTGTAACTTCGCACAGCTATTGAAGAGGAGTGGACCAACATTGCACAGGCCACAATCAACAACCTGATCAACTCTATGCAACGAAGATGTGTTGCACTGCGTGAGGCAAATGGTGGCCACACCCAATACTGACTGGTTTTCTGACCCCCCCCCCCTTGTAAGGCAAAACTGTGCACATTTCAGAGTGGCCTTTTACTGTGGGCAGTCTAAGGCACACCTGTACAATATGCATGATGTCTAATCAGAACCTTGATATGTCACACCTGTAAGGTGGTATGGATGTCAGCAAAGGAGAAGTGCTCACTAACACAGGTTTATGAACAATATTTGAGAGTACTGGGTCTTTTGTGTATGTAGAAAATGTTTCAAAACTAAAAGTGTTGCGTTCATTATATATTTGTTCAGTGTATGTGTGTGTGCGTGTATATATATATATATATATATATATTTGAAAACTGTAGATTCACACTGAAGGCATCAAAACTATGAATTAACACATGTGGAATTATATACATAACAAAAAAGTATGAAACAACTGAAAATATGTCATATTCTAGGTTCTTCAAAGTAGCCACCTTTTGCTTTGATTACTGCTTTGCACACTCTTAGCATTCTCTTCATGAGCTTCAAGAGGTAGTCAACTGAAATGGTCTTCTAACAGTCTCGAAGGAGTTCCCAGAGATGCTTAGCACTTGTTGGCCCTTTTGCCTTCACTCTGCGGTCCAGCTCACCCCAAACCATCTCGATTGGGTTGAGGTCCGGTGACTGTGGAGGCCAGGTCATCTGGCGCAGCACCCCATCACTCTCCTTCATAGTCAAATAGCCCTTACACAGCCTGGAGGTGTGTTTGGGGTCATTGTCCTGTTGAAAAATAAATGATGGTCCAACTAAATGCAAACCGGATGGAATAGCATGCCGCTGCAAGATGCTGTGGTAGCCATGCTGGTTCAGTATGCCTTCAATTTTGAATAAATCCCCAACAGTGTCACCAGCAAAGCACCCCCACACCATCACACCTCCTCCTCCATGCTTCACGGTGGGAACCAGGCATGTAGAGTCCATCCGTTCACCTTTTCTGCGTCGCACAAAGACACGGTGGTTGGAACCAAAGATCTCAAATTTGGACTCATCAGACCAAAGCACAGATTTCCACTGGTCTAATGTCCATTCCTTGTGTTCTTTAGCCCAAACAAGTCTCTTCTGCTTGTTGCTTGTCCTTAGCAGTGGTTTCCTAGCAGATATTCTACCATGAAGGCCTGATTCACACAGTCTCCTCTTAACAGTTGTTCTAGAGATGTGTCTGCTGCTGCTGCTAGAACTCTGTGTGGCATTGACCTGGTCTCTAATCTGAGCTGCTGTTAACCTGCGATTTCTGAGGCTGGTGACTTGGATAAGCTTATCCTCCACAGCAGAGGTGACTCTTGGTCTTCCTTTCCTGGGGCGGTCCGCATGTGAGACAGTTTCTTTGTAGCGCTTGATGGTTTTTGTGACTGCACTTGGGGACACTTTCAAAGTTTTACCCAATTTTTCGGACTGACTGACCTTCATTTCTTAAAGTAATGATGGCCACTCGTTTTTCTTTTCTTAGCTGCTTTTTTAATACAAATTCTAACAGTCTATTCAGTAGGACTATCAGCTGTGTATCCACCTGACTTTTCCACATCGCAACTGATGGTCCCAACCCCATTTATAAGGCAAGAAATCCCACTTATTAAACCTGACAGGGCACACCTGTGAAGTGAAAACTATTTCAGGTGACTACCTCTTGAAGCTCATCAAGAGAATGCCAAGAGGGTGCCAAGCAGTAATCAAAGCAAAAGGTGGCTACTTTGAAGAACCTAGAATATGACATATTTTCAGTTGTTTCACACTTTTTTGTTATGTATATAATTCCACGTGTTAATTCATAGTTTTGATGCCTTCAGTGTGAATCTACAATTTTCATAGTCATGAAAATAAAGAAAACTCTTTGAATGAGGTGTGTCCAAACTTTTGGTCTGTACTGTATATATATATATATATATATATATATATAGACACACACAGATACAGTGAAGAACAGAAGTATTTGAACACCCTGCGAATTTGCAAGTTCTCCCACTTAGAAATCATGGAGACTGAAATTCACATTGTAGGTGCATTCCCACTCTGAGAGACAGAATAAAATAAAAATAATTTTTTTTTTGTCTTGCACTGCTGAACATAAGTATTTGAACATCAGTGTTAATATTTGGTACAGAAGCCTTTGTTTGCAATTACAGAGGTCAAGCGTTTCCTGTAGTTCTTGACCAGGTTTGCACACACTGCAACAGGGATTTTGACCCACTCCTCCACACAGATCTCTAGATCTGTCAGGTTTCGGGGCTGTCGCTGAGCAACACAGAATTTCAGCTCCCTCCAAAAATGTTTTATTGAATTTAGGTTTGGAGACTGGCTAGGCCACTCCAGAACCTTAATATGCTTCTTACAGAGCCACTCCTTAGTTATCCTGGTTGTGCTCTTCGGGTCGTTGTCATGTTGGAAGACCCAGCCACGACCCATCTTTAATGCTCTGACTGAGGAAAGGAGGTTGTGGCTCAAAATCTCACAATAAATGGCCCCATCCTCTCCTTAATACAGTGCAGTCGTCCTGTCCCCTTAACAGAAAAACAACCCCAAAGCATGATGTTACCACCCCCATGCTTCACAGTAGGGATGGTGTTCTTGGGATGCAACTCATCCTTCTTTTTCCTCCAAACACGACGAATTAAATTTAGACCAAAAAGTTCTACTTTGGTCTTATTTGACCACATGACTTTCTCCCATGCCTCCTCTGGATCATCCAGATGGTCATTGGCAAACTTCAGACAGGCCTGGACATGTGATGACTTGAGCAGGGGAACCTTCCGTGCAATGCATGATTTGAAACCATGACGGCGTAGTGTTCTACCAACAGTGACCTTTGAAACTGTGGTCCCAGCTCTCTTCAGGTCATTGACCAGCTCCTCACTTGTAGTTCTGGGCTGATTCCTCACCTTTCTTATCGTCAGTGATACCTCACGAGATGAGATCTTGCATGGAGCCCCAGTCTGAGGGAGACTGACAGTCGCCTTTAGCCTCTTCCATTTTCTAACAATTGCTCCAACAGTTGGTCTATTTTCACCAAGCTGCTTGGCAATTGTCCCGTAGTCCTTTCCAGCCTTGTGAAGGTCCACAATGTGTCTTTTGACAGCTCTTTCCCATGGTAGCAGTTGTCATCTGACTGACTATGGGGAGGACAGGGGTCTTTAAAGAGCCCAGGCATGTGCTACTAAGTTAGATTAATGAGTTGAGTAGAGGTGGACTTTTTAAAGGCACAGTAACAGATCTTTGAGATACAGAGTTCTTGCTGTTTCTCAGGTGTTCCAATACTTATGTTAAGCAGTGCAAGACAAATAAATTCTTTAAAAATCATACAATGTGATTTCCAGAATTTTTATTTATTTATTCTGTCTCTCAGAGTGGGAATGCACCTATAATGTGAATTTCAGACCCAGTCATGATTTCTAAGTGGGAGAACTTGCAAATTTGCAGGGTGTTCAAATACTTATGTTCCTCACTGTATATAATAACCCCTGCACTCCTGGTATATGTACAATAACCCCTGCACTGCCAGTCTACCATGACAAGGCAAGTGACACAGCAGGGTGGGCCAAATAGATTTGATGATTCCGTTAAAAAACAGAATGTTCAGATGCCTCAATGGAGAATTAATTTGATAAATCATTCAGCCCTAGCCACAGGTTTTGTATTGTTCTCTATTCTAGTTAGCCAGGTCCTATACGTGCTCCACATTGGTTCCATAATACCTTCAGTGGCCATGTTAAACTACTAAAGCACCATATTTGGAGATTCTAAGGCTACATTCACATTAATGTGGAAAATGGCTACATGACATTTTTAGAACCAATTAAAGTCAAACTGGCTAACAGCAATACAAGCAGCTGTAAAAGCCAATTCATATGTTGCATAATGAGAACTGAAAAGAACAAGTTTGCTCTGTTTGCAAAAGAAACCAAAAAATGTACTTAGACTAGCTTGTATAAATCTAATCCATATACCGTATTTTCCGCCCTATAAGACGCACCCCCCCTTCCCAAAGTGAGGAGAAAATATCAGTGCGTCTTATGGGGTGAATACTAATGAGTGCTTCCGTTATGAAAGCTCCCATTAGTACAGGAGGACTTGGAAGCAGTGAATGCACCGCTTCATGTTCTTCCTAAGGCGCTCACTGTGCTGTGACTGCGCACAGCTTAAGGACGTTGGTTCGCTGTGACCTCATACAGGAAGAACAAAAAAAAGGGTGGATGTTAGGAGTGGCAGCTGGAGCAGGTTAATTTAGTTTTTTTTAATGTCTGCTCTGAGCATTGGGATCAGATCTGAGGTCTGCTGTGTGTGTGTGTGTGTGTGTGTGTGTGTGTGTGTGTGTGTGTGTGGGGGGGGGGGGTGCTCATTCACATTGGCGCTCAGATCTGAGGTCTGTTCGGGAGCCATTCACATTGGGGGTCTGAATGGGGGTGTTATTGACATCGGGACTCTGATCTGAGGTCTAATTTGGGGTCTTATGAACATTAAGGGTCTGACTGTGGCTCTGAACTGAGGTCTGATTAACATTGGGGGTCTGATTGGGGCTCTAATCTGAGTTCTAACATTGGGGGGTCTAAATGGGATTCTTTTGTTCCTATTTTCCTCCTCTAAAACTTAGGTGTGTCTTAGTGCGAAAAATACAACACCTACAGTGATATAATGATAACATATAGGAATGTTTCAAAACTTGTGCGTCAAAGCTGCATGTGGAGGAAGTGTGCCTTTATAGACAATATAAGCTAGACTTATTTACTGGAAGACAAGTTTGACTTTATTTGAATGGCCTTTAAAAGGATATTCCCATCTCAAATTTTTATACACAAATCCAAAATATAGAACTCTTAATAGAAGTAAATGTTGAGAGCTGTGTATGCGTGGCCACCTGTTCATACACTGCAAAAGGCAAACTCAGCCCTGTTCTTGAGATTGATGCAGGGTCCAGATGGGGAGCTGTATGTATCAGACTTTTATGACATATCCTGTGGATATGCCATAAAAGACTGAGAAGGGAATGTCTCTTTAACCACTTCAACCCCCCTAGCTGAAACACCCTTAATGACCAGGCCACTTTTTACACTTCTGCACTACACTACCTTTACAGTTTATTGCTCGGTCATGCAACTTACCACCCAAATGAATTTTACCTCCTTTTCTTCTCACTAATAGAGCTTTCATTTGGTGGTATTTCATTGCAGCTGACATTTTTACTTTTTTTGTTATTAATTGAAATGTAACGAAATTTTTGCAAAAAAATGACATTTTTCACTTTCAGTTGCAAATTTTTATTTTTTTTTAAAAACGACATCCATATATAAATTTTTCGCTAAATTTATTGTTCTACATGTCTTTGATAAAAAAAAATGTTTGGGTAAAAAAAAAAATGTTTTGGTACAAAAATGTGAATTTCCGCTTTTTGAAGCAGCTCTGACTTTCTGAGCACCTGTCATGTTTCCTGAGGTTCTACAATGCCCAGACAGTAGAAAACCCCCACAAATGACCTCATTTCGGAAAGTAGACACCCTAAGGTATTCGCTGATGGGCATAGTGAGTTCATAGAACTTTTTATTTTTTGTCACAAGTTAGCGGAAAATGATGATTTTTTTTATTTTATTTTTTAGTCTTATATTCCACTAACTTGTGACAAAAGAAAAAACTTCCATGAACTCGCCATGCCCCTCAAGGAATACCTTGGGGTGTCTTCTTTCAAAATGGGGTCACTTGTGGGGTAGTTATACTGCCCTGGCATTTTAGGGGCCCATATGCGTGAGAAGATAGTTTGAAATCAAAATCTGTAAAAAATGCCCTGTGAAATCCGAAAGGTGCTCTTTGGAATGTGGGCCCCTTTGCCCACCTAGGCGGCAAAAAAGTGTCACACATGTGGTATCGCCGTACTCAGGAGAAGTTGGGGAATGTGTTTTGGGGTGTCATTTTACATATACCCATGCTGGGTGAGAGAAATATCTCGGCAAAAGACAACTTTTCCCATTTTTTTATACAAAGGTGGCATTTGACCAAGATATTTATCTCACCCAGCATGGGTATATGTAAAATGACACCCGAAAACACATTCCCCAACTTCTCCTGAGTACGGCGATACCACATGTGTGACACTTTTTTGCAGCCTAGATGCGCAAAGGTGCCCAAATTCCTTTTAGGAGGGCATTTTTAGACATTTGGATCCCAGACGTCTTCTCACGCTTTAGGGCCCCTAAAAAGCCAGGGCAGTATAAATACCCCACATGTGACCCCATTTTGGAAAGAAGACACCCCAAGGTATTCAATGAGGGGCCTGGCGAGTTAATCCAAATTTTTTTTTTTGGGCATAAGTTAGCGGAAATTGATTTTTTTTTTTTTTTTCTCACAAAGTCTCACTTTCCGCTAACTTGGGACGAAAATTTCAATCTTTCATGGACTCAATATGCCCCTCAGCGAATACCTTGGGGTGTCTTCTTTCCAAAATGGGGTCATTTGTGGGGTGTTTGTACTGCCCTGGCATTTGAGGGTCTCCGCAATCATTACATGTATGGCCAGCATTAGGAGTTTCTGCTATTCTCCTTATATTGAGCATACAGGTAATGAGATTTTTTTTTTCCGTTTAGCCTCTGGGCTGAAAGAAAAAAATGAACGACACAAATTTCTTCATTCGCATCGATCAATGTGGATGAAAAAAATCTCTGCCCAAAAAAAAAAGGAGGGGAAAGGCGTCTGCCAGGACATAGGCGCTCCAACATCCATACCCACTTAGCTCGTAGGCCCTGGCAAACCCGATTTCTCCATTCACATCAATCAATGTCAATGTGGATGAATAAATCATTGCCAGGATTTTTTTAGATTTTTTTTTTATATACAAAGTGTTTGCCAAAGCATATGAACACCTCCTCAGCTCATATGCCTCGGCAAACGCATCTTTTACTGCAGAGGAGAAATCTCGTCTTGCAGCGCTGCGTACACCAACTTGTGTGTAATCTGACAGCAGCGCAATGCTTCTGTCAGAATGCAGATCAGTGCTGCAGCTAGTCGATCGGTTGGTCCACCTGGAAGGTAAAAAAAAAACAAAAAAAACAGGCCGCAACGCAATAATTTTATTAACTTTATAATAACCTTTGAACAGAACATATAAACTTTATTTAACTTTTGGAACTGAATGTTAACTTTTTTGCTTACTGGTGTTTTTTTGTTTTTGGTTTTTTACCTTTATAGAACAAACCTCTCCTTCCCCATGGGACAATGTGCAAAGCGCAAATCGCCCAAAGATGTGGCGAAGTGCATTATGCACTTTGTCCCGGGTGAAAGGAGAGGTTTGCAGCAGCTGTGTGTGAATGGGCCCTAATAGCCCTGTGTGCCTGTCCTGTGAGATGTGATCCCTATGCTAGGTGTATCTGTGTGTGGTACTTCCGGAAACACTCTCCAAAGCATAGGGCAGGGTGGTCAGGGCAGTCAGGACAGAAATAGCGGGTGTCACGCCTTATTCCACTCCTGCTACAGACACGACATCTTTTTCGGGGTGACGGTTGGTTTGAGGTACCAGCAACGACATTGGGGAAATGTCGCTTGTGTAGACGGCTAACTACACTGGTGGATGGGGCCACGGAACCTCCTGGATACAGGAGATTCTCGATGATCTCTTCCTGAAATTTTTATACGTTTGAAGGAGCTCACGAGCGGACCCGAACGCCTCCGTCCAGCCCTGATGCAGTCTGAATGGAGCGGATCCGCTCAGACTGCATCAGTCTGGCGGCGTTCAGCCTCCGCTCCGCTCGCCTCCGCACGGCCAGGCGGACAGCTGAACGCTGCTTGCAGCGTTCAGCTGTCCGCCTGGCCTGTGCGGAGGCGAGCGGATCCGTTCAGACTTACAATGTAAGTCAATGGGAACGGATCCGCTTGAAGATGACACCATATGGCTTAATCTTCAAGCGGATCCGTCCCCCATTGACTTTACACTGAAAGTCTGAACGGATCCGCTCAGGCATCTTGCGCACAGACGGATCCGTACTGAACGGAGCCTCCGTCTGCATTAATATGATCGGATCCGTTCAGAACGGATCCGATCAAGCGCAAGTGTGAAAGTAGCCTAACACATCATATTTACAAATATGTCAACTGGCTTGTGAATGGAGATTTTAAAAATCGCCAGCCTGCCAGCAACGATCTTTGGCTGGCAGGCTGGTGACGAAATAGTGCTTCAACTTTTGCCGGCCCGCGATGCGCATGCGTGGGCCGGCTCAGTCCGAAATCTCGCGTCTCGCGAGATGACGCACGGATGCGTCCAGGAGGAATGAATCGACCGCCTTCAGGACGCATCCGTGCGTTAGGCGGTCGGGAGGAGGTTAAAGAGGGCCTGTTCCACGAAATGCAATGTAATCTGCAGGCAGCATATTATAGAGCAGGAGGAGCTGAGCAGATTTGATGTATATTTTTGTGTAAAGATTTTGTAAAACTTGTAATTTATAGATTTAAAGAGTTGCCTGATCCCTGCCACTGGGTTCTGTCTCCATCACTACATGGCCAGTCTGCACAGGTTCTGCATTCGAATCAACATTCTGTTGACGAAGGTCATGTGACTGCTGCAGCCAATTACTGGCTGCCGCAGTGACCTGTCACCCATGCGGTATGTCATTTGGTCATGTGCTGCATAGGTGACAGGGCTCAAATGTGGCCAGTGATTGGCTGCAGCAGTCACATGTCCCTCATCAACAGGATGTTGATTCCGAGAGACCCAGGCCCTGCATGGGTGACCGTGGACTGATGGAGCAATAATCCAGCGACAGAGAACAGGTAATCATGATCACCACTGTGAGTCTGGTCACTGTCTAAGGTCAGTTAAAAAAAAAGATTAAAGTTCTACAACCTGTTTAAGACCACCCCATGTACAACTATCAGTGACTGACTGCTCTCTATAGAAATACACACAGTGATAATCACTGATAAAATGGCCTCAAATATAACATAAGTCATAAAGAGCAGCGATTTAAATGTATAGTTCAATTGAATCTTTTCCCACAAAATTATATACTAACTATATAGACTGAATTACATTACTTTGTGACAGGTTCTCTTTAAAGAATCCAGAAGTTTTCAATTTCAAATTTTTGTGTACAATTTTCCATAAGTGCCCTTGTTTTGCCACAGTGTGGCTGAAACAACCTATTTAACTGTTAAATTCCCCCCTATAGTGGTTAGCCTATGAACATAATAAGCAATCTTAACATTTCACTTAGGTAACATGTTAGATACCCATTGGGCTACAGTGAAAGGGGTTCTCTAGAACTTAAGAACTGATGACCTTTCCTTAGGTCCGACCTCTGGCACTGATCAACTGTTTGCAGTAGCTATGGTGCCAGAACTACACATCTCTGTCCAATTTGTTGTGGCTGTGCCTCATTACTGCAGCGTGACTGTAGTAGCATTGTAGTAATCAGGCACTGCCACTACACAATGTCCTAAAGTCCTGGAAAACCTCTTTAAAGGGAATCTGTCAGCTCTGTAAACCCCCCAAACTAGAGTAAGCGGCGTATAGTGTAAGTGATGTAGAGTCAGATTATGTAAAACCAGCAGTAAAATGCATTGATATCATTTGCATATTGGAGAGGACTCAAATAAGAATTCTCTCAATGCATTTTACTGCTGGTTTGTGGGAGCACAGCATCGGAATTCAAGTGAGTATCTAGGTAAGAATTAAATTAATGGACTCTTACACTATACACCCCTTCCTCTAGTTTGGGGGGTGTTAAGGATATGTATACCTGAGCCTTAGTTTTGAGCGTAAAATAAAGTTGCCAATTAGTACATCTATAGTTGATGCTCTTGTAACGTTGCAAACACCATGCATAACTGAGACACATATTGGTATATATTTATAAATATGTATTAATTAGGTTATGAAGACCCTCATATTGAATTTATTGCAATTTGGGAGATGCCCCCACATCATGGATTCACAATAGCATTGTTTACAGATTCAAAGACGGGCGAGCCTGTTTTCTTCAGCTAGTATCAATCTCCTTGCATTAATAAATGGTCAGGAACTTGGTAGAAGCTTTAACTGATTTTGGTAAATGTAGCAGATTCATCTACTGTGTATAAATAGCAAATGCAAAGTCCCAAGTATTTAAGACAAATCTACATCAAAGTAGACAATCACAAAATCTATAGCCAGCAAGATGCTAAATGTTACTTTACATCCTGTCTTTCAGGCAAATTTTGTATGCATCAATGAAGGACTTAATGTTTCTGTTCAACTGACAATTATCCTTTTTAAGCTAGGCCTCAAATCCAAGGAAAGACAGATGTATCCGAAAACAGTTGGAGAACTAAATAATATTGATCAATATTGTGATGCAACACTATAATTTTATACTGTAGCTCCCAAGATGATCCTCTTCGGAAGGCCAAAGACACATTGTCTGAAGAGAACAAAATGTAAAATATGAAGAGCTCTCTTTCCACTAATGATGCAAGTTTCCTTCAGAAATAATGCTTGGTTGAGTAAACTTTTACTTGTTTCACTAGTTTACTGATGCTGCATGAACTTTTCTGTGTTTGTCAAGAATCGATTTTTGAGTAAAACATTTTCCGCAATCAAGGCAAGGAAAGGGCCTTTCACCGTTGTGGATCCTCTGATGTTGAATAAGAACTGACTTGTATGTGAAAGATCTTCCACACTCTAAACAGGGATACGGCTTCTCTCCTGTGTGAATTTTTTTATGTCGAATAAGATCAGGACTGAAATCGAAAACATTTGCCGCACTCAGAACACAAAAATGGTTTCTCACCTGTGTGAATCTTTTGATGTTGGGCAAGGTGTGATTTTTGAGTAAAGGATTTTCCACAGTCAGAGCAAGTGTATGGTTTGTCACTGGAGTGTATTAGAAGATGTTCACCAAGAGAGGATTTTTGATTAAAACATTTCCCGCACACAGGACATGAATATGGCTTTTCACCTGTGTGAATTCTCTGATGCTTAAAAAGAACAGACCTCTGTGCAAAACTTTTTCCGCAATCCATACAGGAAAATGGCTTCTCACCATTGTGAATTCTCTGATGTTGAATGAGAACTGATTTATAGGTAAAACTTCTTCCACACTCAGAACATGTGAACGGTTTCTCCCCTGTGTGGATCCTCTCATGTCGAATAAGATCCGATTTATAAGAAAAGCATTTCCCACAGTAAGAACAAGAAAACGGCTTCTCGCCATTTAGGACTCTCTGATGAATAGACAGAGGTTTTGTTTTGCCACAACCTGTGCTACAAGAAGCTCCTGTGTTCAATGCATATTGCTGATGTTCAGAGAGAGAGGGTGATCGGTATGCTGTTTGTGGTAAAATGGTGTCTTCTCCTATTGAAGCTTGTCTTATTTCACCATCTTCTATTTTACACTGAGAAGTAAAAGAAAAATGTTCTTCTGAGACACTCTGACTACTGCGTGCAAATCCTAAGTGATAAAAAAAAAATGACATAAATAGGAAGATGGGATTAATATAGTTGGAGATATCTAGATTGTATCTTCATTCAGATAGTACATAAAAGTGAAAGTTATGCACATGAAACAAAAACAACAAATTAACTTTGCAATAATGTATGTTAAATAAACCGATTCCCAGATGTATTTCTTGTATTTGTTTCTTTTTTAAACCTCAACATGTTTAGCCTGATTTGGATTGTGGCTCAAATGTCTGTATTTATACAGACGTTTATAGATCACTATTGCCGACTTAAAGGCAATGTATTACCAGAAAATATCCTATTGTTTAAATCACGTTTTTTATGTCTAACATTTTGAAAAAAAAATTGGGTGGTGTTATTTATATATTTAATAGTCTATATTCTATAATAATCTATATTTAAACAAAAACCCTAAAATTCTGCAGTTTTCGCACTGGCCACTAAGCCTTATAATAGGCATCACTTATTGGTCTGTGTAGATCACTTTACTACAATCACCTGCTTATCTTTACACAGAGGTGATATCATTACAGACATAATTAGAATGACAGATAAAACAGAATTCACCATTCACAATAGGTGACATCACAGCATATCTATTCTTTCCTTGTACAATGACCTCTGCACAGGTCTCACATCATGTCTAGAAAACTCTCCCATATTAGTCAATGAGGTCCCCGTCAGTCCATTGTAGCCATAAAGCAATTTTCTTAATGCTCTCTAAATGCTGTTAAAGGAAATGTGTCACCAAACATTTTATCTGTCAGTTAAAACTAGATAGTAACACATCTGTTTTTATAATAGGATACATATGTAACTAAAATAATAGGTCATTTTCTGATGACACATTCCCTTTATGCTCTTTTCAATTAATTATTCGATGACTTAGAATGAGTTCAGGCATGTCCTAATTGTTCAGTCTTTTTTTTTTTTTTTTTTTACCCTACAGTGCTTCCAAGTAGGGTTGTACCGTGTATCAAAGTCTATACTTTTTCGATACATTGATACCTGGTTCGAAACAGCTTGCGTTTCATGGTAAATTGTAAGGAGCGTGTCAGAATGCCATTTACCCTAATAGATCTCAAATAGGGCGAATGGGATAAAAGATCCCATGTTCTGGCCGCTTAAGGGGGCCTAAAAGTAATTAAGTAAAAAAAAAAACAAAAAAAAAAAAAACACTAAATATTAAAAGTTTTAATCACCCCCCTTTCCCAATTTTACATATAAAAAATATAAACAAATTAAAAAAAAACATAAGGTAGCGCTGCATCCGAAAATGTCTGAACTAATAAAATATATATATTTTTTAAATGTTCCTTTGTGGAGAACAGCCATAACAGAAAAAACAATAATAATATGCAATTTTTTTGTCACCTTACCTTGCCCCCCCAAAAAAGTTGGTGATCAAAAGTTGTTTGTACCTGACTGCTGCTGTTTATGTTTTTTTTTTTACTTAACTTTTAGCGCCCTTAGGGTGGCTAGAACCTGGGCTCTTTTGATTCCTTGTCCCGTTCACCATAATAGAGTATTAGGGTGAATAAGATTCTGACATCTGAAGGGTTAAATGAAGAGATTCAGCGTAATCGCTGTTCCCCTTCATTGTGGCTGGGTGCCTGCTCTATTATACCGCCAGCAACCTCCATGTATGGAGCGGGACCTTTGATGATATCACCATATGACCAGTAGCAAGTGGAGGTTATTGGTCCCATGGCAATAACATCATTAAAGGTCCTTTACCTTATCAGCATACAGGAAGATCTTGCTACAAATTATAAGGACCTTTAATGATGTCATTGCCATGTGATCACAAACAAGTTGATCACATGGCGATGATATCTTCAATGGTCCTTTACCCCATCAGAATTCAGGCCCACCTCCTGGACACTGCGAGTTTCCTCCACTGCCCTCCTATTCTTCCCCTCCTCCTTTCCTCACAGACACTTCCCCATCGGGCCACTGGCCTTTTTCATTGGTGCCAGTAGCCGGCTGCGTCACAGTGAGGAGGGAGGGACACTTTCCCTTCCTTCTCCACTGTGTGAACAGGGAAAATTGCAGCCCAGCCCCCATATCACATCACGAAAAAAATTGACATAAGCAATGTGCCATCAGTTAATCAGGCTGAAGTATATAAACAGCAGAAGTATATGTCCAAATTTCCCCATGATGAATACCTTGGGAGGTCAACATTTTAAAAAGTAGTCACTTTGTGGGTGTTTCTAATGTTTTGGTAATGTACAACATTTGTTCTGGCAAGACGGTGCCATATAACCAGCAATACAAAAATAGGCCTTTAAAGTCCAAAATGCACTCCAGTCCTTTGAAGTCTTCCAGTCCAAAAACATGTAAAAAGCACATATAGGGTATCACTGCAAAAGGCATGAGTATATGAACGTTTGGTAAACCTTGTTTTTTCAAGGCGACGTGGCGACTGTGAAAAATAGGTCACTGAATCAAACATTTTTGGAAAAAAAGCTATTTGCATTTTTCTCCACCCAATTTCATTCTATACACCTGACTAGGAATGAGCCGTCCCAGAAGTGAAAGGGACGGCTTACATGTAATTACACCTGCTCACCGCTGTGGTTACGACGGCGAGCAGGTAAACAATGAAGGGAAGTTCGCACTCATAGAAACATTGCCTTCTCTTCAAACTGATAGGCGGGGTGCTGGGTGTCAGACCCCTGCCGATCTGATACTGATGACCTATCCTGTGGATAGGTCGTCAATATAAACAAAGCAGACAACCCCTTTAAGTGCTGCCATTAGTCTCATATTTTGGTACTATACATAACTATGGACTATAGATTGTATTATCACATAGACACATCCAGTATGATTGAGAAACTATTCGTCTAAAATACTGTTTGGAATTCATGATTTTTCTTCCAGGTTGTTCATAGGACATGTGCTCATCACCAGTCTCTTATATGTCCCCTATGAAGGCTTAATCCATGGTTGTATACGATTTAGGGTACTTTCACACTAGTGTTATTCTTTTCCGGCATTGTGTTCCATTCTAGGGGCTCAATACCGGAAAAAGAACTGATCAGTTTTATCCTAATGCATTCTGAATGGAGAGTAATCCGTTCAGGATGTCTTCAGTTCAGTCTTTTTGCCTTTTCAGGACGGGGATAATACCACAGCATGCTGCGGTATTGTCTCCATCCAAAATTCCGCCATTTTTTCCCATTGAAATGCATTAATGGCGGTCCCGGCCCCAAGTGTTCCAGCAAAATGGATCCGGCATTGCGGTCTGTGAAAAAAATAAATGCTGGAAAAAAACGAAATCACACATTGAACAAGATACTGTTCATACTTCTTTTTCGGAAAATATACCACCTGTCAGAAAAATGAATTCCAGTTAAAGGTGACCTCATATTGTGACAATGACCCTAAACACACCAGTAAATCCACCAAAGAATGGCTGGAAAAAAAAAAAAGATCTAAAAGCTAATTCTAAATCACACCAAAATAATCATATCACCTTCATGTACTGTTATATTAAAGATCAAATATTGATTTGTTATTACACACCTGGACTCATATCAGTAGGAAGTTTCTCATCTGTATGCATCTGGTCACCCTGTATATATTCTCCATCCTCATCTTTAACTTCCACTTTAATATTGAGGAGGTCTTTGTCCTAAATAACAATCACAAAAAGCAACATTGTAATTACTGCATACAGGAAAGTGGGCACTACCCAATCAAACGGGGTGCTAGAATGTACCCAAATAGAAATACAACTATAAACAAATACAGTACATATCCCAAGCACCCCTCATACAGTACAAAAATGTATGTGTATGAAAAATGATATGCCTTTATTAAGTACATAATACAGACAAACAAATACATACAAAATAGTAAAACACTCGGTAACACTGACATGGAAAAGGACCTAGGACTATTTTAGTGAACAGCAAACTAAGCTGTAAAAACCAGTGTCAGGTAGCTGCTGCCAAGGCTAATAAGATAATGGGTTGCATCATAAGAGGCATAGATGCCTGTGATGAGAACATAGTCCTGACACTTTACAAATCACTAGTCAGACCACACATGGAGTACTGTGTACAGTTCTGGGCTCCTGTGAACAAGGCAGACATAGCAGAGCTGGAGAGGGTTCAGAGGTGGGGCAACTAAAGTAATAACTGGAATGGGAGGACTACAGTACCCTGAAAGATGATCAAAACTAGGGTTATTCACTTTAGAAAAAAGACGACTAAGGACTCCGCTGCATAACAGAAACTGATCCGTTTTGCAGCCCATAGACTTCTATTATGACGGCATAATCTCTAAATATATGTATGTAGTGCAGCAAGTCTAATGTGTTATGTACCAATTGTGCAGGAGGTGGGAGACTAGGGGCCCACCACATCCCCTGCATCCCTGTGGGCCAGTCCGAGCCTGTGTGGTAATAACTTTGGAACAATTTTACTTACCCAAGCCATTCTGAGACTGTTTTCTCGTGACACTTTGTATTTTATGACAGTCATAAATTTGAGTCAATATATTTCACCTTTATTTATGAAAAAATTCTAAATTTACCCAAAATTTTGACAAATTAGCAATTTCCAAAATTTCTATTTCTCTTTTAAAACAAAAAGTGATACCTTATAAAATAATTATTATTTAACATTCCCCATGTGTCTACTTTATGTGAGTGTTATTTTGTAAAAGGCATTTGAATTTTAGAAGCAATTCCAAAACCCACTTTTTAAAGGCCAGTTCAGTAATGAAGTCACTTTGTGAGGCTTACATAATAGAACCCCCCCATAATTACCCCATTTTAGAAACTACACCATTCAAGTTATTCAAAACTGATTTTACAAACTTTGTTAACCCTTTAGGTATTTCACAAGAATTCAAGGAAAATGGAGATGAAATTTTAAAATGTCACTTTTTTGGCAGATTTTCCATTTTAATGCATTTTTTTCTGTAACACATCATCCTGCCCCCCTGATGCACCCTACAATAGAAACTCCCAAAAAGTGACCCCATTTTGGGAACTATGGGATAATGGGAGAGTTTTATTGGTAGTATTTTCGGGGTATATATGATTTTTGATCGTTCTATATAACATTTTTTGTGAGGCAAGGTAACCAAAAAATGTCTGTTCTAGCACAGATTTTTTATTTTTTTTTAGAATGTTCATCTGACTTATGTTAGATCATGTGATATTTTTATAGAGCAGGTTCTTACAGACGCGATGATATCAAATGTGTCTACTTTCTTTGTTTGTTTCAGTTTTGCATAATAAAGCATTTTTGGGAAAAAAAAGTATATTTGTGTGTCTCCATTTTCTGAACGGCATTTATTTTTTTCATCCGATCATCTTGGACAGGGGTTTGTTTTTTGCAGGAAAAGTTTTTATTGGTACCATTTTTGGGTACATATCATTTTTTATTATTCAATATTACACTTATGGGGAAAGGTGATCAAAAAATGTGTTGTTTTGGCAGTTGTTATTTATTTATTTATTTTTTAATAATGTTTACCTGTGGGGGTAGGCCATGTGATTTTTTTTATAGAACAGGTCATTACAGACGGCGCAATAACCAATATGTATGTATACTTTTCTTATTTATTTTGTACACAATTAAAGCATTTTTGAAACCAAAACAATGATGTTTTAGTGTCTTCATAGTCTGAGAGCCATAGATTTTTTGGGGGGCCAATTGTCTTAGGTAGCATCTCATTTTTTGCAACATGAGATGATGGTTTGATTTTGGGGTGCATACGACGTTTTGATCGATTGGTGTTGCACTTTTTGTGATGTAAGGTGACAAAAATGGCTTTTTTATTTTATTTTTTTTACAGTGTTTATCTGACGGGGTGGATTATATGATATATATTTATAGAGCCGGTCATTACGGACGCGGCGATACCTAATGTGTGTTTTTTAAAAATTTTATTATAAAATCGGTGGAAAGCGGCTTTTTTTTTTTTTTTTTTTTACTTGAAACTTTAATTTTGTATTATTAAAAACACTTTTTTTTCTTTTTTCTGTCCCACTCTGCGACTTCAACTTTTGGGGATCTGATCCCCTCTGCAATGCATTACAATGCATCTGTATTGTAATGCATTGCCTGCTAGTGTATTCACTGTGTAATACACTAACAGTTGTCTAGGAGACCGAGCCTGGGGCAACGGGCTGCCTTCTCACTCATCTGGTCACTGCAGGATCCCTCACCCGCTGCAAACACTTTCAGCGCTGACCGCGGCATAGAAGGGGTTAATCCGCTGGCGGATACAGCAGGGTCCCGGCTATCAGTGACTGCTAGGTCCCCGCACTGATCGGGCGGGCACCAGAAGTCCCGTCCCGCTATGACGTATTATTACGTCATATGTCAAAGTAAATGTGTGAACAGGGTCAAATACATGACGCCAATACTTACTGCAAATGCAGTGAAGAAGCTCTTAGCGCATATTATTGATCAAAAATATGTTCGGGTCCACCTACCAGGCGACAAGGTAGCGTCTTATCAGGTGGGACTGTCACGAGGGTGTCAAGAGCCACGCCTGACTCCGTTGTACCCGGGGTCAGGAGGTCGCAGCGGTTGGCTGCACGCTCTATGTCAGATAGGGAAGTTTCCTTTTTACGGGAAAGAACATAGGTGTCTCCCAAAAGATAATAAGACGATGTACAAGAGGCATTATTGTGGGGGGGAAAAAAAAACATTCCTCAACTTTTATTCACAAAAAAAATACAAGATATTCTGCACTGTGGAAAATCTCAGAGGATGTAGTCGGAAGCCAAAAGTGACACCTATGCTGGCCAGGAGGATAGTTAGAGAGGTGAAAAAGAATCCAAGTATCACCACCAAGGCCATCCTAGTGAATTTGGGTTCTGATTGGTGGCAATGTCTCAAGGAAGACAATCCAACGAACACTGTACACTGCTGGGTACCACTTCTCCAGATAAGGCACACAAAAGCTCGCTTGGCCTTTGCAAAAGCTCATCTGGACAAAGAAGAAGTCAGATGAAACAAAATGGTGAGATGAAACAAAAATTTAATTGTTTGGTCACAATGATGTTTCCTTCATTTGGCGTCAAAAAGGAGATTTAACACGATTTTGAATGTGATTGCTTTATTCTGAACACCGCTACATCCCCAGTTATAAGAGGGTGTGCACACTTATACAACCACATTGGTGAAATTTCAGAATGGGTATTTGCCGCTGATAGAGAACCTACTATCGAAGATGTGTTTGTAGCAATAGCGCAAAGTAACAAAGCGCTTGCCTCACTCAGCAATAATATGGGTGGCCTGAAGAAAGATATTGGGCTTATCAGACAAGATATTAAGCAAGTGCGGGAGAAAATTTGAATAATGTAGACACGTGTAAGTGACTTGGAGGGTCAAGTACCGCCAATGCAGCGTGATCTTAAAATGCGTGATTCATAATGTCACGCTGCTCATATCCAAGACAGATGACATGGAAAACAGGCTGCGACGTACTAATGTCAGTATGATTGGAGTGCCTGAAAGAGCAGAGGGATCGGAAGCAGTTACATTTGTAGAAAAGTGGATAATAGAAAAGTTGGCAAAGATAAGCTGCCTGCGTTTTTTGCTGTTGAGCGTGCACACCGTGTACCGTTCCGCCCTCCACCACCGGGGGCGCCACAGAGACCATTATTGCTTAACCCGTTAAGGACTCAGCCCTATTTCACCTTAAGGACTTTTTGCAAATCTGACTGGTGTCACTTTAAGTGCTAATAATTTTAAAACGCTTTGACTTATCCAGGCCATTCTGAGACTGTTTTTTCGTAACATATTGTACTTCATGACACTGGTAAAATGAAGTTAAAATTCATTTTTATTTATAAAAAATTTGCAAAAAAAATTGCAAATTTCCAAGTTTCAATTTCCCTACTTCTATAATACATAGTAATACCTCCAAAAATAGTTATTACTTTACATTCCCCATATGTCTACTTCACGTTTGGATCATTTTGGGAATTATATTTTATTTTTTGGGGATGTTACAAGGCTTAGAAGTTTAAAAGCAAATCTTAAATTTTTTTTGAAATGTTCAAAAACCCAATTTTTAAGGACCAGTTCAGGTCTGAAGTCACTTTGCGAGGCTTACATAATATAAACCACCCAAAAAAGACCCCATTCTAGAAATTACACCCCTCAAGGTATTTAAAACTGATTTTACAAACTTTGTTTACCCTTTAGGTGTTCCACAAGAATTAATGGAAAATACAGATACAATTTCAAAATTTCACATTTTTGGCAGATTTTCCATTTTAATCATTTCCAGTTACAAAGGAAGGGTTAACAACCAAACCAAACACAATATTTATGGCCCTGATTCTGTAGTTTACAGAAACACCCCATATGTGGTCGTAAACCGCTGTACGGGCACACGGCAGGGCGCAGAAGGAAAGGAATGCCATACGGTTTTTGGAAGGCAGATTTTGCTGGACTGGTTTTTTTGACACCATGTCCCATTTGAAGCCCCCTTGATGCATCCCTAGAGTAGAAACTCCCAAAAAGTGGCCCCATTTTGGAAACTACGGGATAGAGTGGCAGTATTGTTGGTACTAGTTTAGGGTACATATAATTTTTGGTTGATCTATATTACACTTTTTGTGAGGCAAGGTAACAAGAAATAGCCGTTTTGGCACAGTTTTTTTTTGTTATTTACAACATTCATCTGACAGGTTAGATCATGTGACATTTTTATAGACCAGGTTGTCACGGATGTGGCGATACCCAAATTTTTTTTTATTTATGTAAGTTTTACACAATGATTTCTTTTTTGAAGCAAAACAAAAAATCACGTTTGTGTTTCCATAGTCTGAGAGCCATAATTTTTTAAGTTTTTGGGCGATTACCTTGGGTAGGGTCTGATTTTTGCAGGATGAGATGACGGTTTTATTGGCACTATTTTGGGGTGTGTGTGGCCTTTTGATCGCTTGCTATTACACTTTTTGTGATGTAAGGTGGCAAAAAATGGTTTGTTTAGCATCTTTTTTTTTTACGGTGTTCATCTGAAGGGTTAGGTCATGTGATCATTTTATAGAGCCGGTCGATACGGACGCGGCGATACCTAATATGTATACTTTTTTATTTATTTATGTAAGTTTTAAAATAAATAAATCATGTTTTATTGTCTCCATATTCTGAGAGCCATAGTTTTTTCAGTTTTTGGGCGATTATCTTAGGTAGGGGCTAATTTTTTGCAGGATGAGGGGCAAACGTTGTACCAAATATGTATACTCCCCCCCCCCCTATTTTTTTACCATTTTTTTTTTTACTTTATTTGGGGAAAATGATGTTTTTGTATATTTTTACTTGAAACTGAAAAAAAATTTTTGGGGGGGGATTTTATTTTTTCAACTTGTTTTTTTTCGTCCCACTTTGGGACTTGAACTTTTGGGGGTCTAATCCTTTACAATGCATTCCAATACATCTGTATTGGAATGCATTGGCTGTATGAGTAATACTGTGTGTATCACTCGTACAGTTTCCGGGGCCTGTGAGATCCAGGGGGCTGGATCTCTCAGGCTCTTCACCGGAAGGCAGAGCGATGCCTTCCTTAGACATCGCGCTGGTTTCCATGCCATCGGTTCCCCCCCACAGCCACATGGGGACCTGATGGCACCTCAGCCCGCCGGATAAGGTAAAAGCCGCAAACCGCAGGTCTGAATTGACCTGCGGTTTGCGGCGATGTTGTGGATGCCCGTTCCTATTAACCCCCGCCGCACCTATTAACCCCCGCCCCCACTCGGGAAACAGGGCGTACCAGTACGCCCTAAGTCCTTAAGGGGTTAAAGTTCTGCACTTCAGGGACAGAGATGCCATCCTGAGAGGTGCCAGAGACTGTACTGATCTCACTATAAATGTTAGCCGGATCTCCTTATTCCCTGACTTTTCTGCTGAAGTTCAGAAGAGACGTGCTCGTTTTCTGGACATTAAGAAAAGGCTACGGATTCTCCAGCTCCCTTACTCAATGTTATACCCGGCAAAATTGCGGGTGGTTGCAAAAGATAAGACCCATATGTTTGATAGTCCTGAAGATGCATGCCAATGGCTACATGCACATGAAAGAGATTTGCATGGAAATACTTGAGTTCATCCTGTGTTCATCCAGAAAGTACTTACTGTAAATGAGTTGCATACAACTTTTAGTTATAATGTTTATATATGTGTAATATCAGTAAGTAGGAGATTGGTAAAGACATATGCCTTGCCAGAGTTCAAAGCAGAGTATTCTAACTGTAATAGTTGACCTATTGACAGTTTTGACAGATTGCTATATTAGAGTTCAGGTATTTTGAATATCCCAGTTCTCCTCTTGATAGGAGAAATGTCCTTTTGTTTTACTGTTTTATGTTTGGGGGTGGGAGTTTTTTGGGGGAATATTTGAGACAGATGACGAATGGTATATGAGGCCTTGTATTATCGTTATAAGAGATCGCAGTAACAGCCGACTACAATTCTGGAATTGGTTGGACGATGGGGACCCTTAAGGTTATAGCTTGGAATATACGGGGGATGGGCCAGACTGCTAAGCGTAATGCTATACTTCATGCTTTGCAAGTCCATCAGCCGGCTATTCTCTGCTTGTCTGAAACCCATCTTACTTCAGATAAAACACATCTTGTACACAGAGCATGGATGGCACATGAATTTCAATCTACATATTCCACCCAATCAAGGGGTGTCTGCATCCTTGTACATAGGAGTCTTCCATTCACTTCTAATGAAGTGTGCATTGATGCTGAGGGACAATTCATATGTCTTGATTGCACTAAATTTCAGATCCGAATGATATTGGTCAATATATTATATATATATATATATATATATATATATATATATATACACACTCACCTAAAGAATTATTAGGAACACCTGTTCTATTTCTCATTAATGCGATTATCTAGTCAACCAATCACATGGCAGTTGCTTCAATGCATGTAGGGTTGTGGTCCTGGTCAAGACAATCTCCTGAACTCCAAACTGAATGTCAGAATGGGAAAGAAAGGTGATTTAAGCAATTTTGAGCGTGGCATGGTTGTTGGTGCCAGACGGGCCGGTCTGAGTATTTCACAATCTGCTTAGTTACTGGAATTTTAACGCACAACCATTTCTAGGGTTTACAAAGAATGGTATGAAAAGGGAAAAACATCCAGTATGCGGCAGTCCTGTGGGCGAGAATGCCTTGTTGATGCTAGAGGTCAGAGGAGAATGGGCCGACTGATTCAAGCTGATAGAAGAGCAACGTTGACTGAAATAACCACTCGTTACAATCGAGGTATGCAGCAAAGCATTTGTGAAGTCACAACACGCACAACCTTGAGGCAGATGGGCTACAACAGCAGAAGACCCCACCGGGTACCACTCATCTCCACTACAAATAGGAAAAAGAGGCTACAAGCTCACCAAAATTGGACTGTTGAAGACTGGAAAAATGGTTTCTTGAACATGACAGAGTTCACTGTACTAAAATGGCCCCCACAGTCACCAGATCTCAACCCAATAGAGCATCTTTGGGATGTGGTGGAACGGGAGCTTCATGCCCTGGATGTGCATCCCTCAAATCTCCATCAACTGCAAGATGCTATCCTATCAATATGGGCCAACATTTCTAAAGAATGCTATCAGCACCTTGTTGAATCAATGCCACATAGAATTAAGGCAGTTCTGAAGGCAAAAGGGGGTCCAACACCGTATTAGTATGGTGTTCCTAATAATTCTTTAGGTGAGTGTATATTCCCCCTCAATACTCAAGTGAAGTTTTGAAAAAAGTGCTAAACTTTACTGCTAAATATCCAGGTGTTCCTATTCTAATGGTAGGGGATGTATCTTGATAAAGCCCTTGACAAATTTCATCCAGGAGGGGGTACTATGGGATCATCTCCTACCCCATTAAGCAGATTACTCATGGAAATTGACCTCTGTGATATTTGGAGAACAAAACATCCAAGAGTACAGCAGTACTCATGCTACTCCTCCTCACATAACTCTCTGTCCAGAATTGATTTAATATTGGGATCCCCTGTATTATTGGATAAGGTGAGAGAAGCTTCCTATCTTCCTAGGAGTATCTCGGACCATTGACCAACTTTAGTAGTAGTGGAGCTGGGAAATGTAAAACAAGGCCCGAGGCCTATGTGGCGTCTGAACCCATTCTGGCTTCAGCTGGTAGACAGGAGAAGAAAGAAGTGAGGGGGACAAAAGATACTGCCGCCCGAAAAAAAGAGTGTTAATCACAGACTTTCAAAGGAAGAGTCTTTGAAAAACTACCAGGTGCCAACAAAGGCAGAAGTATTCGGACAGAATGGGGACTAGGGTAGTGAGAGGCTGCCTGAGAGTGGTAGACATAGCTGGTAGACACAGGTGACAAAATATCTGAATGCTTAAAAGAATTCCTCGACATTAATGTTGGCTCAGCCAATTTATCAATGGTATGGGAAGCCTTAAAGGCATATGTAAGAGGGGTATATATTAAAGAAATTAGTATACATAAATCCAAAAACAAGGCCCTTTCAATAGAAATGTCTAATAGAGTGCTAGAAACTGAAGTTAAATGTATTGCCAATCCGACACCAGAGAATACTAACAACTGGACTGAGGCCCAGGATCTGTTGAAAGAACATCTGATTGATAAGGCAGGAGCTAAATGCTTTTTCAGGGCACAGGAATATTTTATGCAGGGTGAGAGTGCTGGCCATCTCTTGGCTACCATTGTAAAAGCACAATCAGGTCCCTCCTGTTAAAGGATAACTGTCACACTTAGACCCTAATTTCAATTTTCATATATGTAGTTACTAATAACATGATATTCCAGAATCAGTTACTATTAGACTGACTTACCCCATATTTAATAAGATTCAGCCCTTAGCAACCAGTCTGCATAAAACTGCAATTTCACTATAGAGTTAAGATGGCCGCCACTGCCCTCACCCTGAGGCTAATCCCGCCTGCCCTCACTAGCCAGTAACAATATCCCCCCAAAAGTGTCAGTAACCAGAGCCCTCCCCCTAAAGGGTTAATCTCCTGCAGCACAAAGGGGCCCTCTTACCACATGTTGCTTTCATTTATACACTGAGCAGATGGCAGATCTCCCTTCTCTGGTCTGCACTGCTTCGGCTCTGCATTGTCCAAGTCTGCTGAGTGAGGGACAGGGAGAAGTGCACACAGCCCAGGCACTGTTATCAGCTGCTGGGGAGGACCTGGCTTGTTTAATCATTTACTTGCAGTCCCTGGCTGTCAGTAATCTGACCTTGCACGCTGCCTGCTTCTGCGTCCTCCGTCCTTCAACACATAGACGGACCATGCCTAGCAACCTGATTTTAAGCAGAGGTAAAAGCAGGCAGTACAGGGAACAAAACTGTGGAATTAAGGGGTATTTGAATACACAGTGAAAAAAGTTTAAATAGGGCCACCAAGGAGATATTAATCACCACAATCCAATACTCCAAAAAAAAAAATATGACAGTTATACTTTAACCACTTCAGCCCCGCTAGGTGAAACCCCCTTCATGACCAGAGCACTTTTTACACTTCGGCACTACACTCCTTTCACCGTTTATCGCTCGGTCATGCAACTTACCACCCAAATGAATTTTACCTCCTTTTCTTCTCACTAATAGAGCTTTCATTTGGTGGTATCTTATTGCTGCTGACATTTTTACTTTTTTTGTTATTAATCAAAATGTAACGATTTTTTTGCAAAAAAATGACATTTTTCACTTTCAGCTGTAAAATTTTGCAAAAAAAACGACATCCATATATACATTTTTAGCCAAATTTATTGTTCTACATGTCTTTGATAAAAAAAAAAAATGTTTGGGCAAAAAAAAAAATGGTTTGGGTAAAAGTTATAGCATTTACAAACTACGGTACAAAAATGTGAATTTCCGCTTTTTGAAACAGCTCTGACTTTCTGAGCACCTGTCATGATTCCTGAGGTTCTACAATGCCCAAACAGTAGAAAACCCCCACAAATGACCCCATTTCGGAAAGTAGACACCCTAAGGTATTCGCTGATGGGCATAGTGAGTTCATAGAACTTTTTATTTTTTGTCACAAGTTAGCGGAAAATGATGATGATTTTATTTTTTTTATTTTTTCTTACAAAGTCTCATATTCCACTAACTTGCGACAAAAAATAAAAAATTCTAAAAACTTGCCATGCCCCTCACGGAATACCTTGGGGTGTCTTCTTTCCAAAATGGGGTCACTTGTGGGGTAGTTATACTGCCCTGGCAATTTAGGGGCCCAAATGTGTGAGAAGAACTTTGCAATCAAAATGTGTAAAAAATGACCGGTGAAATCCAAAAGGTGCACTTTGGAATATGTGCCCCTTTGCCCACCTTGGCAGCAAAAAAGTGTGACACATCTGGTATCGCCGTACTCAGGAGAAGTTGGGGAATGTGTTTTGGGGTGTCATTTTACATATACCCATGCTGGGTGAGAAAAATATCTTGGTCAAATGCCAACTTTGTATAAAAAAATGGGAAAAGTTGTCTTTTGCCTAAGATATTTCTCTCACCCAGCATGGGTATATGTAAAATGACACCCCAAAACACATTCCCCAACTTCTCCTGAGTACGGCGATACCAGATGTGTCACACTTTTTTGCTGCCAAGGTGGGCAAAGGGGCACATATTCCAAAGTGCACCTTTCAGATTTTGCAGGCCATTTTTTACACATTTTGATTGCAAGGTACTTCTCACACATTTGGGCCCCTAAATTGCCAGGGCAGTATAACTACACCACAAGTGACCCCATTTTGGAAAGAAGACACCCCAAGGTATTCCGTGAGGGGCATGGCGAGTTCCTAGAATTTTTTATTTTTTGTCACAAGTTAGCGGAAAATGATGATTTTTTTTTTCTCTTTTTTCCTTACAAAGTCTCATATTCCACTAACTTGCGACAAAAAAGAAAAAATTCTAGGAACTCGCCATGCCCCTCACGGAATACCTTGGGGTGTCTTCTTTCCAAAATGGGGTCACTTGTGGCGTAGTTATACTGCCCTGGCAATTTAGGGGCCCAAATGTGTGAGAAGTACTTTGCAATCAAAATCTGTAAAAAAATGACCGGTGAAATCCGAAAGGTGCACTTTGGAATATGTGCCCCTTTGCCCACCTTGGCATCAAAAAAGTGTCACACATCTGGTATCGCCGTACTCAGGAGAAGTTGGGGAATGTGTTTTGGGGTGTCATTTTACATATACCCATGCTGGGTGAGAGAAATATCTTGGCAAAAGACAACTTTTCCCATTTTTTTATACAAAGTTGGCATTTGACCAAGATATTTTTCTCACCCAGCATGGGTATATGTAAAATGACACCCCAAAACACATTCCCCAACTTCTCCTGAGTACGGCGATACCAGATGTGTCACACTTTTTTGCTGCCAAGGTGGGCAAAGGGGCACATATTCCAAAGTGCACCTTTCGGATTTTGCAGGGCATTTTTTACACATTTTGATTGCAAAGTTCTTCTCACACATTTGGGCCCCTAAATTGCCAGGGCAGTATAACTACGCCACAAGTGACCCCATTTTGGAAAGAAGACACCCCAAGGTATTCCGTGAGGGGCATGGCGAGTTCCTAGAATTTTTTATTTTTTGTCGCAAGTTAGTGGAATATGAGACTTTGTAAGGAAAAAAGAAAAAAAAAGAAAAATCATCATTTTCCGCTAACTTGTGACAAAAAATAAAAAATTCTAGGAACTCGCCGTGCCCCTCACGGAATACCTTGGGGTGTCTTCTTTCCAAAATGGGGTCACTTGTGGGGCAGTTATACTGCCCTGGCAATTTAGGGGCCCAAATGTGTAAGAAGTACCTTGCAATCAAAATATGTAAAAAATGGCCGGTGAAATCCGAAAGGTGCACTTTGGAATGTGGGTCCCTTTGCCCACCTTGGCTGCAAAAAAGTGTCACACATCTGGTATCGCCGTACTCAGGAGAAGTTGGGCAATGTGTTTTGGGGTGTCATTTTACATATACCCATGCTGGGTGAGAGAAATATCTTGGCAAAAGACAACTTTTCCCATTTTTTTATACAAAGTTGGCATTTGACCAAGATATTTTTCTCACCCAGCATGGGTATATGTAAAATGACACCCCAAAACACATTCCCCAACTTCTCCTGAGTACGGCGATACCACATGTGTGACACTTTTTTGCAGCCTAGATGCGCAAAGGGGCACATATTCCTTTTAGGAGGGCATTTTTAGACATTTGGATCACAGACTTCTTCTCACACTTTCGGGCCCCTAAAAAGCCAGGGCAGTATAAATACCCCACATGTGACCCCACTTTGGAAAGAAGACACCCCAAGGTATTCAATTAAGGGGCATGGCGAGTTCCTAGAATTTTTATTTTTTTTGCATAAGTTAGCGGATATTGATTTTTTTTGTTTTTTTCTCACAAAGTCTCACTTTCCGCTAACTTAGGACAAAAATTTCAATCTTTCATGGACTCAATATGCCCCTCACGGAATACCTTGGGGTGTCTTCTTTCCGAAATGGGGTCACATGTGGGGTATTTATACTGCCCTGGCTTTTTAGGGGCCCTAAAGCGTGAGAAGAAGTCTGGAATATAAATGTCTAAAAATGTTTACGCATTTGGATTCCGTGAGGGGTATGGTGCGTCCATGTGAGATTTTATTTTTTGACACAAGTTAGTGGAATATGAGACTTAGTAAGAAAAAACAAAAACAAAAACAAACAAAAAATTTCCGCTAACTTGTGCCAAAAAAAATGTCTGAATGGAGCCTTACCAGGGGGGGGGGGGGGGGGGGTGATCAATGACAGGGGGGTGATCACCCATATAGACCCCCTGATCACCCCCCTGTCATTGATCACCCCCCCTGTAAGGCTCCATTCAGACATCCGCATGATTTTTTACGGATCCATGGATACATGGATCGGATCCACAGAACGCATGCGGACGTCTGAATGGAGCCTTACAGGGGGGTTATCAATGACAGGGGGTGATCAGGGTAATCAGGGTGATCACCCCCCTGTCACTGATCACCCCCCCTGTAAGGCTCCATTCAGACATCCGCATGATTTTTTACGGATCCATGGATACATGGATCGGATCCACAGAACGCATGCGGACGTCTGAATGGAGCCTTACAGGGGGGTTATCAATGACAGGGGGTGATCAGGGTAATCAGGGTGATCACCCCCCCTGTAAGGCTCCATTCAGACATCCGCATGATTTTTTACGGATCCATGGATACATGTATCGGATCCACAGAACGCATGCGGATGTCTGAATGGAGCCTTACAGGGGGGTTATCAATGACAGGGGGTGATCAGGGTAATCAGGGTGATCACCCCCCTGTCACTGATCACCCCCCCTGTAAGGCTCCATTCAGACATCCGCATGATTTTTTACGGATCCATGGATACATGTATCGGATCCACAGAACGCATGCGGACGTCTGAATGGAGCCTTACAGGGGGGTTATCAATGACAGGGGGTGATCAGGGTAATCAGGGTGATCACCCCCCTGTCACTGATCACCCCCCCTGTAAGGCTCCATTCAGACATCCGCATGATTTTTTACGGATCCATGGATACATGTATCGGATCCACAGAACGCATGCGGACGTCTGAATGGAGCCTTACAGGGGGGTTATCAATGACAGGGGGTGATCAGGGTAATCAGGGTGATCACCCCCCTGTCACTGATCACCCCCCCTGTAAGGCTCCATTCAGACATCCGCATGATTTTCTACGGATCCATGGATACATGTATCGGATCCACAGAACGCATGCGGACGTCTGAATGGAGCCTTACAGGGGGGTTATCAATGACAGGGGGTGATCAGGGTAATCAGGGTGATCACCCCCCTGTCACTGATCACCCCCCCTGTAAGGCTCCATTCAGACATCCGCATGATTTTTTACGGATCCATGGATACATGTATCGGATCCACAAAACGCATGCGGACGTCTGAATGGAGCCTTACAAGGGGGTTATCAATGACAGGGGGTGATCAGGGTAATCAGGGTGATCACCCCCCTGTCACTGATCACCCCCCCTGTAAGGCTCCATTCAGACATCCGCATGATTTTTTACGGATCCATGGATACATGGATCGGATCCACAAAACGCATGCGGACGTCTGAATGGAGCCTTACAGGGGGGTTATCAATGACAGGGGGGTGATCAGGGAGTGTATATGGGTGATCACCCGCCTGTCATTAATCACCCCCTGTAAGGCTCCATTCAGACGTCCGCATGTGTTTTGCGGATCCGATCCATGTATCCATGGATCCGTAAAAATCATGCGGACGTCTGAATGGAGCCTTACAGGGGAGTGATCAATGACAGGGGGGTGATCAATGACAGGGGGTGATCAGGGAGTGTATATGGGTGATCACCCGCCTGTCATTGATCACCCCCCTGTAAGGCTCCATTCAGACGTCCGTATGCTTTTTGCGGATCCGATCCATGTATCCGTGGATCCGTAAAAATCATACGGACGTCTGAACGGAGCCTGACAGGGGGTGATCAATGACAGGGCGGTGATCAATGACAGGGGGGTGATCAGGGAGTTTATATGGGGTGATCATGGGTGATCAGGGGTTTATAAGGGGTTAATAAGTGACGGGGGGGGGGGGGGGGGGGGTGTAGTGTAGTGTAGTGTGGTGTTTGGTGCGACTGTACTGACCTACCTGAGTCCTCTGGTGGTCGATCCTAACAAAAGGGACCACCAGAGGACCAGGTAGGAGGTATATTAGACGCTGTTATGAAAACAGCGTCTAATATACCTGTTAGGGGTTAAAAAATTCGGATCTCCGGGCTGCCAGCGAACGATCGCCGCTGGCATGCTGGAGATCTACTCGCTTACCTTCCGTTCCTGTGAGCGCGCGCGCCTGTGTGCGCGCGTTCACAGGAAATCTCGCGTCTCGCGAGATGACGCATATATGCGTGACTGTGCGCCAGCCTGCCACCTCCGGAACGCACATGTGCGTTAGGCGGTCCGGAGGTGGTTAAAGATAGGAATGCTATCCTGGTTACCAGGAATAAGGATATAGTTGAGACATTTCATGCCCACTTTAAGGAAGTCTATAAGTCTAGGTTGACAGTTACTTCAAAGGATAGGGATTGCTATCTGAGTGAAATTGTAATGCCTACTCTCTCTGTGGAACAAAGGGAACTTCTAGATAGAGATATTCAATTAGAAGAACTAGAGTTGGCACTGAGCTCTTTCCCAAATGAAAAGGTGCCGGGTGGAGATAGCCTCCCAGGGGAATTTTACAAGAAACATCAAGATTTATTACTCCCACACCTCTTGAACATATATAAGGATTCCTATAGTACAGGTGCCTTACCGAGCTCGATGAGAGAAGCAGTGGTTGTAGTAATCCCAAAACCGGGTAAAGATCCTACTTTAGTTGACTCTTATCGGCCCATTTCCCTACTGACCGCGGATATTAAAATACTCGCCAAAGTCTTAGCAAACAGATTGCTAGGGGTTATCTCCACTATTGTACATGGAGATCAATGTGGTTTTATGCCAGACAGATCCACCTCCCTTAATCTTAGGCGTCTTTTCCTTAATCTCCAGTTGGGAATGGAGGGGGAAGATTGTAGTGCTGTGGTCTCTCTTGATGCTGCCAAAGCTTTTGATAGCGTCGAGTCGGACTACCTGTGGGCGGCATTGTCAAACTTGGGGTTTTGCCCTAGTTTCATTAAGTGGGTTAAACTACTGTATGATCAGCCGAGAGCTAGGCTCAGAATAAATGGTGGAGTGTCCCAGGTGCTGGAACTGGAGGTAGGGCTGTGCTCTATCCCCTCTGCTTTTTGCACTGGCAATTAAACCACTAGCGTGTCTGATTTGAGCTACTCCACTGATAAAAGGTATTGGAAGAGGGAGGATGGAGAAACGAGTATCGCTATATGCGGATGACTTGTTATACGTGGGAAACCTGACCTCCACCATTAACCCCATAATTTTGATTATTTTGGATTTTGGCAACCAGTCTGGTCTACTCATAAACTGGGATAAATCTGTTCTCCCATTATCCCCTCTTCCGCAATCTCTCTCTCTTGCCCATACTAAACTCAAAGTAGTGTCATCTTTTAGATATTTAGGAGTTGAAATTTCAACTAACCCCCATAGGTATATTCCTGACAATATAATACCAATATTTGCCAAATTTAAACTTAAAGCGATATCGTGGCATAAACTTCCCTTGTCTCTAATGGGTAGGGGTAATCTGCTGAAAATGGTTTTGATGCCGCAACTTTTATATTTACTCCATAACGCACATGTTTGGGTTCCCATGCACTACTTTTACAAGGTTAAAAAAAAAATCTGGTTTGTGTTATGGAAAAAAATAGAAGTAGGATCAAATATGAAACTCTGCAGAGAGGTAAAGAAATGGGTGGCCTAGCTTTACCTATACCTTTTCTATACTTTGTAGCCACCCAAGCACAGCATTTTAAGAGCTGGAGGGTAGTTGGAGGAGGTAGAAGGAGTGTTACGCTTGTAAAGTGGGCTTCTGGGTGCTCTCCTCCTGTTACGTTCTTGGAGAGAGAGGTAGATGTAAAATTGAAAAAAGGTCCCGATTATTGGGCTCAAGAGGAAAATATGGGATAAGATACATTAAACGTAATTGCCTGTCCAAATCTGAAAATATCTGGGGCCTTTGGATAGATAGTTCAGGGGTGTGTAGTCCTTGGCTAGCTCTCTCTAGAGGGATAGGAGTCACATAAGGTGATGTGCAATGTGGGTATCATTAAATATGAGTGAATTTTTGTGATCGTTATGGGTGGAATATGCTCTAGATATCTGGATATGTATGATATTTCTCGGCTATTGGCGCCTTAATACGATTTGATAATCCTTTGATAATACTATAAATCCGTCTCAAGGGGGGGGGGGGGGGGGGGGTTCTTTTTTTCGTGTTTGTGTATTTAATTTTTACACTATTGTAACTATGTTATGTCATGACGTTGTATTATGACCTCTGATCCTGCTTGATTGTAATCTTCTGCTTTGCACTTTGTATGGTCAACTTATTTGAACGAAACTAAATAATAATCTGATTCAAAAAAGAAATGATTTATATTTGTAACATTTTTTTACAGCACAGAAAACTGACATTTTAACAGGGGCGTGTAGATTTTTCATATCCACTATATATATATATATATATATATATATATACAGGTAGAAAGGTGTGGGCAGCACAGCTATCTGGACAGTACGGTCGGAGTGCCAGCGGCTGAGGAGGCGATCCACCTCCAAGGATATAAAGAAGAAAAATCCACAGCACATCCAAGTTGTAAAAAGTAAAAGACGGCTTTATTCACCAGACACGCGACGTTTCGATCCGCTCAATGGGATCTTTTTCAAGCAGTGACAAAAGTGGCCAGTGCATAGTGCATATTTATGCAGTTTAAACATCATTAGATAATTGATAAATCAAATACATTTAGTACATATAATATAATAAAAAACAACAATACAAATAATATTTTCACAGTCAGAGTCTGTACCTCATTTGAGTGTATCACAATGGCATTATTCAATCTTATACAATACAGTATACACATCAAAAATATGATATAATAAGCTAATTGCGGTGATAGTGAGTACAGGTGCAAATCTTTTCTAATACCTTAATAATCTAAAGTGCACAGGTGTACCTTTAGTTGAGGATGACATGAATCGTGGGAGTATGGAGTCAAAACACATGGATCTCGGCGTATCAGACAATGCAGTGCGCATGTCCAAGGACCTTTCCACACAGCTCAGTCACATGATCGCACGTAAGCCGGTCACGTAGTGCGCATGTCCAAGGACCTTGAAGCATGTGATCGCACCACGTGATCACGTACCCGATCACGTGACTAGATACATCACGTCACAGGAAAAGAAAGGAATTTGATGTGTATACTGTATTGTATAAGATTGAATAATGCCATTGTGATACACTCAAATGAGGTACAGACTCTGACTGTGAAAATATTATTTGTATTGTTGTTTTTTATTATATTATATGTACTAAATGTATTTGATTTATCAATTATCTAATGATGTTTAAACTGCATAAATATGCACTATGCACTGCCCACTTTTGTCACTGCTTGAAAAAGATCCCATTGAGCGGATCGAAACGTCGCGTGTCTGGTGAATAAAGCCGTCTTTTACTTTTTACAACTTGGATGTGCTGTGGATTTTTCTTCTTTATATATATATATATATATATATATATATATACACACATACATACACACACACACACACACACACACACACACACACACACTCACTACTGTCAAAGGATATTTGGGTTGCCGGTGAAATTTCAGGATGAACCTAAAATGCACTGTAAAATTTACGAGTGACCTTAATGTGACCTTTTCTAAACTTTTGAATGCACATGTCCAACTGTTCAATGTTTCTGTACTTTTTGCACAACTTTCTGTTCTATAACAAGGAGCTTAACAGCAAAATTCACAACAAGTGTTTGATCCATGAATCGCCCATTAATTTTGTGGTTTAATTAGAAATGGTATTTAAACAGTCCTCCTCATCATGCTGTTCACATTTTGACATCATGAGACCAAGATGACACCTAACAATTGATCAATAGTACCTCGACACTGTAAGGCTTCAAGCAGGATGTTCTCAGATGAAAGTGGCCTCTGAGATTAGAGTGTCACAGAGTGTCATCAGCAGGTTGCAACAGTGATACAGAGAGACTGGAAGTCACAGAAAGGCATAGAAGTGGACGTCCTTTCATCCCACATTGATGAACGCGTAATTGTGAACAATGCCCTATGGAACCGGATGATGAATGCCACACAACTCCATGCACATTTAAGGAAGGTGAGAGGCACCCAAGTGTCATGTCAGGCCATTCAAAACAGTTTACATCAGCGTGGTCTTGCATGGGCCAGGGAGCATATACACTGGACGAGCGGCCGCAAGTGATGTTGAAAAAGTCAAGGAGAGAGCTATGCGTCAGCCCCTGTTGTCACCAGACGAGCCTTTGGGTGTGGTCGTGTTACAGAGTGGGCAGGTGTGTCTAGTTAATGCAGAACTGCCCTACACTTTGTGAATGGTACAGTGACAAGCCCATACTACTTGAATAACATCATTAATTCAGTCATTGTGCCTCAGCATGAACAACACAGGCCTAATTTCATCTTCATGGACAACAATGCGCCAGCTCATCGAGGTTGCATAATTAGGGAACGGCTGCTGGAGACTGGGGTACCTCAAATGGAGTGGCATGCACTTTCTCCAGACCAGAATCCCATTGAAAACCTTTGGGATCAGAGGAGTCACTGTCTAGAGGTTCGTAACTCTGTATCCGAGAATCTAAATGACTTGAGGGCCACCCCTTCAAGAAAAGTGGGATGCCATGACTCAGCAGACAATAAGTCGACTTGTGTATATCATGATACGTCGTTGTCAAGCTGTAATTGATGCTTAAGGTCACATGCCAAGTTTTTGAGACATTAACATTTTTGTGGGGGTATACCTACCACTGTTGTTGGCTTTTGTTTCAATAAATTGTTTGAAATGAGGAAATCACCATTGCATTCTTCTACTTACTGTATTTTTTGCCACATAAAACGCAGTTCCCCCCCCCCCCCCCCAAACTGGGGGAAAAATGCCCTTGTATCTTATCGGGTGAATACTAATGAGTGCTTCCATTATGGAAGCGTTTATTAGTATCGGAGGACTGGGAAGCGGTGAAGGCTCTGTACCCACCGCTTCCTGGTCCTTGGCTGTTGGCTGTAAAAGCTGCGCATAGCGTGAGGGCGCTCTGTGACCTAGAGGCCAGGACTCGATACTGTGGGCACCGCCACTAAATGGATTAGCTGAAAGGACTCAGTAAGTAGTGCTCTCTTGATTTTTTTAAAATTATATTTCTTACTGGGAGTAGTCAAAGTGCTGGTTGGGTGACTACTCCCCACGTTCCAGGCCGAGTCTTGACTGGCATATAAAAAACCCAGCTGGCAGTGTCAGCTGGGTGTGATAACCTCTCTCTGACAGAGGAGCTCTGGCAATCGCTGGATTGGGATCTGAGCCGTGTGCTAGGCTGGAGGCCTGAGTTTGGGTGGTCTGCTCTGTCCTGAGTAATGCTGATCGGGTGTGAACTAACACCTAGAATAACAGGTGACTGTGTTGCTGTATGAACTGTCTAGGTGTAAACGAACACCAAAACTGCAAATGGACTGTCGTACTGTTTTGTTGCCATAAGTGTGAATAAAACACTGAAGTTTTTTTGGAGTTAACTGACCGGAATACACACACACACACACACACACACACAGACACATACTGTAGACATTTGCAAACTACAAAGTTTAGGATGCAATAGAGCATGAGATGGTGCTCACTCCAAGAGCAACACCCTAAGCCCGTACAACGTATAGAACAAATAGAAATAAAAATTGGAGGGCACTCAAATATCAGGAAGTCAAATGAAGATTAGGCACATTTATTAGAATAAAAAATATATAAAATAAAAAAGGCTATGCGGTCTTTACAAAACACCAGACTGTGATCTCAATAGTACTGATATCCTATTTCAGGGAGATCCTTCTGTGAATCCCTGTGTGGATGGTCCACGCGGATATCAGTGCTCCCCCCTTGATATGGGGTAGCATCGTACTGCTATGATGAGCACTATCTCCACCTGGAGCATCCCCCAAGTGATAATCGCAGAGGATAATTGGATTGCAATAAATTAACACTAGTATACAATATAGTACAAATGAAAATAGACAAAAAATAAAAATACAATAATATGATAATAATGATAAGAATGGTAATTTGCAGAATAAAAATTGCAGCAGAATAAAAAAATTATGTCTATTCAGGATTCCTCCAAATGATCATGTGGATGACATGTCCCGCTGCAATGCAATATAATAATTCTTCCAAAATGTGAAAAGAATATAAATAGGATTAAAAATGGAATCCTCCTAAATGCAGTACATTAATCCACTTCAGTGAGGGTAGACCAATACCTCTTGATTCACTAAATTAACAGGGGTATGCATATACTGTCCAGACCTCTCTTGCAGTCTCTCTGTGTATTGCCGCAATTAAATTGTAAGTAATGCCGTTTTGGTATAATCATTCATCAGCAAGTACTGCCACATACACCAATAGAACTATTAATCTGTATGTTTGCCACAAGGGCTACATTACCCTCTGATGGACTTGGTAGGATAGTGCCGCCTTGTATGTGTCTCTCAGTTGTTACGATAGTGGGCGCTTAGGTCGGCCTCCCACATGTACTGGGATTGCTGTTTTTTTCTTTACTGCGCTGTCTGTAATTCAAGGATGATCGTCCCCATTCATAGTCAGGTGGCTATCTTGGAACATTCCAATAATTCAATTTTCTTGAATTCATATATGGTCAATACCAAACGCGTTTCGGGATTACGGTCCCTTCCTCAGTGATAGACAGTATATTGATGCTAGTACCTTTTTATAGCGAAGCTGGCATTATGGGGAGGAAAAAACTCAGAAGGGCATAATATTTGGAGCAGATTCCAATGGATCGGCAGGTAGTCATACTCCGGAATAATTTTGCAGAGACTATGCGTCTCTTATGCGGTATGCATTCAATATGTATAAACATAATAAATAGATGGATAAAGGAATAGACATACACACATATTAATATTAGTCCAATTAATATTAGTCCATATGTTGCATCCTAAAAATGGTCCAACATAGTAGAAAAATAATAAAAAATCTAAAAATATATAACAGACAATAATAAATAATGAAAATGTAATACAAGGTATACTGCATATTAAAATCTTGATTTACTGGATACTGACAATTCCGTAGATGATTGTGACTGTGGTACTAATCCAGTCCCTAAATTTTCTTATTTAATACGGTATGTACTATGGAAAAAGGCGATTTGGGATACTATATCCCTAATATGGGTAATTGATTGACCGTATGCATTATAAAAATAAAAATAACCGTACTATTAATAACTCTCTTATACCTCAATAGCATTAAAAAAATAATAATAATATAGTAAAATATGAGAAGGTAAAATGAAAAAATCCACAGTGTAGAAATGAATATAGTAGAAAATAGGGAATTAAACTGGAATGAATGATGGAATAGATAGTGAGATATATATAATGGCTGTTTGTCGTATAAGGGACGGGGGCCGACGTGGAAGGAGAGGTTGGGATGCTGGTAAACAGCCTGGCCCTGGCTTCCCATCCCCCATCGGCATCCGCCCGGTCAAGTTGAACTTGATTTAAAAAAAGCCGAACATCTCCGTATTAAGGCCTGTGGGGGCTAATGTGTCGAATTCATAAATCTTTCTTGCCTCTCTGCTCTGGACATTTTTGCAACAGAGTTCCCCCCTCGCCACGATCTCCTAATTTTTTCCAGGGCTGCGAACTTAAGTGTGTTTGGGTCTTGATTGTGGAATAGTTTGTAATGTTGTGAGAGTGAGTGATTTTCAAATCCTTTTTTGATATTATTAATGTATTCGGCTATACGTGTTTTTTCAATGTTCTTTTCGTCCGTCCAATGTACTGCTTTCTACATGGGCATTTCAAAATGTATATCACTTCCGTTGAATTGCATGACAAGCTATCTCTAATTTTAAAATGGAAAGAGTTTTGGGATGAGTGGATTTCCGTGGTTTTTTTTCCCCAGGAAATTGGTAAGTCTGCAATCCACATATGTGGATTCCTTTTGACAAAAGCCAGTTTGTATTGGCCTCCAATGACGTTCTATTCTTTATAGATGGTGCAACTAATAGACCCAGATTTGGTGCCCTGGTGTATGTTATAAGTGGTTTTTAGGGGTCAATAAGGGGCCCATAACTGTCTCTCAATAGATGATGTCACTGTTTATTTATGGTCTTCTCTATTGTCCTGCGTTGTGCATGGAATGGAAGTATGATTCTCAAGTCGCTATCTTGTGTAGTGGCCCTTTGCTTAGTTTTAAAGAAATCCTCTATCTAAACCATTCACCTTTTGGAGTGCTGTCTCCACTAACTTCTCTAGATATTCTTTGGTCACAAACTGTTAACTGTGTAGCTTCCTTCTCAAATTGCTCATTGACGGTACAATTTCTCTTTAGTCTTCTAAACTGACTGGTTGGGATATTGATCAACCATCTTGGGAGGTGACAACTTGAATACAAGAAGTAGCTGTTCTTCATCACCGGTTTATGGTAAGTATTGCATATTAATTTCCATATCCATAATTGTGATATTTAAGTCCAGAAACTCAATATGGCACCTGCTTGTGTTTGCGGAAAAGCTAAGGTTTCTCTTATTGCTACTGATGTCTTCCAGGAAAGATTTTAAATTTTCCTCTTTAGTATTCCAGATGAAGATGATATCATCTAAATACCGCTGCCAGAGTACCAGGCTTGTCTCCAGGTGTGGATGAATGGTCTCCGCCATAAAGAGATTGGCATAACTGGGGGCGAACCTGATACCCATGGCGGTGCCCCTTTCCTAGACATAAAACTCAGATTCATACCAGAAATAGTTGTGACAGGATCAATCCAATGCCCTCTTTATAAAGTCAATATGCTCCTGCTGTAGTTGACCACTATTTTGTAATTGCGTACCTAGGGCTTCTATGCTCTTGTTGTGGTCTATAATGGTATATAGAGAATTCACATCCATGGTGCCCAATATCCATATGTCATCAAAAAACACTCTTTCTAGTGTTGATATGATGTCCGTAGTGTTCTTAATATAGGATGAGATCTGTTTTCACACCGGTTGTAATAACCTATCAATACACTGGTAGGTTCGAAGTTATTGACCCTATTCCTGATATTATTGGGCGTCCTTGAGGTTCATTATAGTTTTTGTGGATTTTTGGAATACAGTAGAATATGGGTATTCGTTTTGTGGTACCTGTTATGTATTTATGATCACCGTTCCAATAAAATTCCTGCTTCTTTTCCTTTATCACAGTATTCGACTAATTCTCCATAATATTTGTGGATGGGGTCATTACTAAATTTTTTATATGTCATGGTGTCAGATAATTGTCTTAGGCATCCTTTTTGTATTGCTCAGTGTTTTGAATAACAATTGCTCCCCCCTTATTCGCTGGTCTAATAGTTATGTTCTGTTGAGTTTGCAATTGTTTAATGGCGTCGATCTCACTTTTAGTTAAATTGTTGGAGACTGATCTGCCTTTTAATTTCCTGATCTCATCTATATTTTTCCTGAAAGTGGCTATTCCATCACTAATTTCTTGTTTCGGATATCGTTTAGATCTTTCTTTTAGCTCTGTATGTCTATATTTATTGCTTGTGGTGTCATGAATTGGTATTATAGGATTTTTTATAAAGTATTTTTAAGGCACATATTCCTAACAAATTTCTCTATACCTATATACGTGTTAAATTTATCCAGTGTAATTGTGGGTGAAAATTTTAGTACCTTATTGAGAAGTTTTGTATGGGCCTCGGTTAGGGTCACTTGGCTCAAATTTACTATTGAGTTATCCACTATACTTGTGTTCTGTAATGTCTTTGTGGTCGTCTTGTGTAGTCTTCCCCCCCTTCATGTTTTTTTCGGTTTACTGTTGTGTGTGGATGGTTGTGTGTTTTGCGATTCCCCCCTTGGTGATAGTGGCCGTGATTTGAGGGTCTTCTCCTTTCTGTATAATCTCGCTGATCCTGGTGTCTGTCTGTTGTAGTGTTCCCATTTGTCTCCTCTCTGGAGTTCTTGGAAAGCTCTCTCTGGTTTTTATTCTGTGGGGTGGTGGAGTATGATCTAAAAAAATGTTAGCGATTGGTGGTTGGGATGTTATAGAAATGGAAAGAGAGAAGGAAGAAACATATAACCATAAGCATAGAGAATATAACATCCCAACTATCAATCGCTACGAATCACTTTCAAATCAACATTTTCGGTATGTCCATCAGCCCTTCATATTAGTATTCCTTCCTATAGGTGAACATCCATTATATATATCTCACAATCCATCATTCATTCCAGTATAATTCCCTATTTTCTACTATATTCATTTCTACACTATGGATTTTATCATTTTACCTTCTCATATTTTACTATATTTATTATTGTTTTTTTAATACTATTGCGGTATAAGAGAGTTATTATTAGTACAGTTATTTTTATATTTATGATACATACGGTCAATTACCCATATTAGGGATATAGTATCCCAAATATGTACTATGGAAAAAGCCTACCGTATTAAATAAGAAAATTTAGGGACAGGATTAGTCCCACAGTCACAATCATCTACAGAATTGTCAATATCCAGTATTTCAAGATTTTAATATGCACTATACCTTGTATTACATTTTCATTATTATTGTCTGTTATACATTTTTATATTTTTTATTATTTTTCTACTATGTTGGACATTTTTAGGAGGCAACATATGGACTAATATTAATATATGCGTATGTCTATTCCTTTATCCATCTATTTATTATGTTTATACATATTGAATGCATACCACATAAAAGATGCATGAGAGATGCATAGTCTCTGCAAAATTATTGCGTGTTAATTTATTGCAATCCAATTATCCTCTGTGATTAGCACTGAGGTGATGCTTCAGGTGGAGATAGTGCTCATCATAGCAATACCATTCTACCCTATATCAAGGGGGGAGCACTGATATCCGTGTGGACCATCCACACAGGGATTCCCAGAAAGATCTCACTGAAATAGGATATCAGTACTATTGAAATCACAGTCTGGTATTTTGTAAAGACCGCATAGCTTTTTTTTTTTTTTTTTTTAAAAATAGGGTTTTTTATTCTAATAAATGTGTCTAATCTCCATTTGACTTCCTGATATTTGAGTGCCCTCTAAAGGGTTAAACAGAATTAGCTGTATAATCTGTATGAAGGACAAGAGGTTGGGTGACATCATATTGAAGGGTGACTATGTATACATTTACCTCCTGTCTTTATAAGGAAAAGTTTCTAGTCAGCATTATTGTAATGAGAGCTGCAGCTATTCTTGTATGTATGCTTGAAAGTATATAAGGCCCATGTATGACAAACAATAAATAGAACTGTTACTGACATCATACAGCATCGGTCACTGACACGTTCTCCGGGCCTGTCTTCGGGGATAAAGGAAGAATTCAAGGTGCATAGAGAAGGATAATACTCTTTCACCCTCCAATTTTCATTTTTATTTGTTCTAAAAGTTTAGATTTACTTTCACCATTTAACCTCGGCTTTACCTACCATATGTTCAGGAGGGTTGTCACTATTCTCTTCATCATATTTCTGGGAATACATAGGACTGGGACTTCTCTCTGGTGTATTTCTGTTACTGGAATCATCTGTTAGGAAACATAACCACACAGATAGCGCGAACAAATTAATTTTATGGAATGATTAGATAATGGGTGCACCTAGGTGAGCCCCAAAACTGCCCTCCTCTCCTGCATCTCCTCTTACCTTGTGATTGGAAGGGCTGATTATTCTCGATCATGACATCCCTGTATTGAGCCCTCTGTACTTTTAAATACTTCCAGTCCTGAACAAACAAATAAGACAGTGACACCCTGACACCTTATAGAAGTCTATCACGCACACAATGTACATAATACCATGCATTCATTATCCAGACACCACCTTTTGGTCTTTCCTCGTAATGTCCCAGCAATACTCACCTCTCCAGTCAGCAGATGAATGATCTTGTATGTGAGTGCCAAGATCTTTTCATCATTGTTCCTTTCATGCATTAGTGAGTGAGGTAGACGCACTGTTATTTGGTTCTGAGTCTTGCTCCATCCTCCAGATCCACGTTTATTGTGTGAGACACACTGATCTGCTTTCTTCATGATTATACAGTCCTGTATGTTGATAATCAAAATAGAAAATACCATGAAGAGGTCTGAAGCCTTCTAAACTGTATTTGCTTAGTTGTACTTTGTGTCATGAAAAAGTGAAGTCATAACACATTCTCAAAAGCCCTTACTTTTCCATGTCCCTATATTATGCTCAAATTAACATTTTTTAGTATTATATTGTTTAAAACAGAATACACAATAAAATGAATATTTTTTTTAGAGGTCTAACATACCTCTAAAGGGTATTACCCTCAACTACACCATCAAATACACTACTGGAAAATGTATAAAAAGAACACCTGGACAATGATCACACAATCAACATGGTGCACCCTTTATTTTGGCTTGGGGGAGAAATCTGGTGATTTAGGCTGGCCAGGGGAGATACACTATACTCGAAGAACACATTGTGTAAGTTTGGGTAGTCTGTGGGCAGGTGTTATCTTGTTGGAACCTTTCCTCTCCCGAGACAAAAAGGCATTTAGGCCGGTTACAAAATGTCCTGGACATACTAAAGACTGGTCACTGTTCCCTTCCTCCACAAATACTAGACAGAAACGGACATTGTATCTAATGTTGCTTCACACCGTGACGCTTTAGCATGCAGTGAATATTTATAGAGCACAGAAGAAGCATTAATGTGCAAAAGATAGATATCTATATATATTATATATAGTCCTGTGAGTCTCCACACTACAAATTATGACAGCAAGCGCTCTCCAGCCCTCCTCGAACACTAATGCGGTCATCATTAGTACCAAGGCAAAACCTGCTTTCATCACTGAACACTACTGTTTGTCATTCTATTCAAGGAGTGACAAGAAGTCTGGTATGGCCTTCCTCACAAATCAAAAAGCCACAGATAACCCCTTCCCGCCGCAGCCAATTTTCATGCAGTATCACTGACTGCCTGCGCCTGTACGATACTCCGGCTCCTGAGGCAACAGTGCTCTGATTACATTACTGGGCTCGGCGCATGCTTAGTGACACTATTGAGGCTGTTGCCCTCAGAAGCCGGAGTATCGTACAGGCAGTCAGCGACACTGCGGCTGCGCGAGATTTCGGAGTGCAAGAAAGGAGGACGCAAGGATGGTGGGGTGAATAAATTACATGACGTAGTGGGGTGGGCGGCGCCGTTTGGCAAACATGTGGGAGTAAATTTATTTCTGAGGAGTAATAACGCCCCTCTGGGCACCTTGAAGCTTAATTAGCATATCAGAAAAATCGCTTTTTTTATCTAAATGAAAACTTGAATAAAAGAAAAAAGATACATGCTTGAATGAAGGTACTTTATGGAACATTGCTGTGTTAACAGTTTGATATGCTCAAAATAGGTGACAAATTCCCTTTAATACTTTAAAAAATGTTGGAAAAACAGGTTTTCTTTGCCATGTTCTGATATCCATACCTTTTTTACAGTCTCATCCACAGAGCAGTGTAAGGGATATTTTTGTGAGGTAAGCTTTAGTTTTTATTGATACAATTTAGGGATATGTATGATTTTTTGATCACTTTTTATTCAATTTTTTGTGGGAGGTGAAGCAACCAAAAAAGTAAGAATTTGTCTTAACGGTAATTGTATTTCCAGGAGTCCGACATGACAGCATCACATGGAGGATGTCTCTCTGCCCACTATTGGGACAGGAAACAGAGAGAGGTTAAAAGTGCCCCCCACCCCACACACACCAGTGTCTTTTAAATTATCATCACCCAATAATGGATATCTAACGAAACCTCTTTAAATAATAACCTTAAAGGGAAATTAGGGAGGGAACTCCAGGTGCTGTCATGTCGGACTCCTGGAAATACAATTACCGGTAAGACTAATTCTTACTATCCATGACGTCTTCCATGACAGCACCACATGGAATACTACTAGATTAATATACAGGGAGGGACTACGGCTTGGAGAACTTTCCGTCCAAACCTCTGGTCATGGTTTCCAGCAATATCTAATCTGTAGTGTTTGCAAAAGGTATGAGAATTCGACCATGTAGCCGCCTTGCAAATCTGGTCAATAGAGGCTTCTGCGTGTTCTGCCCATGAAGCTGCAACTGCTCTGGTGGAATGGGCTCTGATATCTTGAGAACAGGATATTCCCTGCAACTGGTATCCCTAATTGTCGTTTTTATCCACCTGGCTAGTGTTGTCTTAGAAGTTTTCTTGCCCTTGTTTCGGTTGGCAAATTGTATGAACAGATTAGTGTCCTGCCTAAATGCACTGGCAGCTACTAAATAGATCAGAAGAGAATGCCTGACAGCTAGCAAGTGGAAGCTTCCCCCCCCCGTCATTTATTGGATCCGCACAAAGGTAGGCAATATAATTTCCTGATTTAGATGGAACGTAGAAACTACCTTTGGTAAGAAGGTTGGATCTAGTCTAAAAATTAAACTATCATTTAAAATTAAAATTTTAAGATAAGGTTCTTGGGTGGTTAAAGGGGTTGGCCACTTCCTAGTTACTGTTAACCAATGTGTTTGTGAGATGATTATATGACACTTACTAATATAGTCGTTGTTGAAACTCTGCACCATTTTCTATATTTCATAAGGTATGCTCCCTTGTTTGCCAAGTCTTTTGTGCTGTCCACACACATAAAATGGCCACTGATGGAGGGTCATCTGACCAGGCAAATCACCTCCATGTGATGTTTCTTCAGTTCAAATACACTGTACCTGCCACCTGCACTTGTTCTGTTTAGAGCTTGGTGCAGGTGCAGTGTATTTGAATGCAGAGGACATCACATGGAGGTGATTTGCCTGGTCACATGACCCTCCATCAGCAGCCATCTTATGGACATGACCTCTGTATGGACAGAACAAAAGAAACAAGGGAGAATACCTTATGAAAACTAGAAAGTGGTGCAGAATTTCAACAAAGACTATATTAGTAAACGACATATAATCATGTTACAAACACATTGGGCACAAGTAGCCAGAAAGTGGCCAACCCCTTTAAAGCTTGAATTTCACATAACCTGCGGGCCAATGTTATCGCCACCAGAAAGGCAGTTTTTTTACATAGATGTTTCAAAGAGCTTGCATAGGTTCAAAGGGGTCCTTTATTAAACCATTGAGAACTATAGTTAGGTCCCAAGGTGGGACTGAGGATTTCAGAGTTGGCCTGATCCGTGTGGTTGTTTTTATAAACCTGCTTATCCATCTATTTTCTGCCAAAGAATAGTGTAGAAACCAGCTCAAGGCTGCTATCTTACCTTTTTTTTTACGGTGCTTGGTCTAAGACCCCCTATTAAAGCTATCTGGTAGAAAGTTCAGAATTTCCCCCAAATCCAGAAGCACCGGATTTCCGTTTCTCAATGCTATCCATGAACAGAATTTTTCACAAATTTTATTATAGATGGCAGTGGTTACTTGTTTATGTCTTTTTTGAAGGGTTGATATTACATTGTCCAAAAACCCTTGTAATTTTAATAAGTCCCCTTCAAAATCCACACTGTGAACTTTAGCCTGCCTATTTCCGGGTTCCAAATTGGACCCTGAGACAGCAGATCTGGTCTCAGGGAAAGCGTTATTGGATCTTCCAAGGCCAACGAGTTTAGGACAGGAAACCACGCTTGTTACGGCCAGAACGGGGCTATTAAAATTACTTTTGATCACCCCATCCTGATTTTCCTCAGAATAGCCGGAATTAGAGGGAGGGGGGGGGGGGGGCATAGACCAGCTTCATATCCCATCTCTGGGACAAAGCGTCTACCGCCGTCGGATGGTCTACTGGGTCCCGGGATAAGAAGGTATTTGAGTATTTTTCTGTGTGGCAAAAAGGTCCATTTCGGGATGTCCCCACTTAGTTGTCAAATCCAGGAAAACCTGTTTGTTTAGGGAACACTTGCTTGGGTCTGGGTAATGCCTGCAGAGAAAATCTGCCGATTAATTGCTTGAGGCTTTTAGGTGAACCGCTGAAATTGATAGGATTTTTCCTTCTGCCCAATAAAAAATCTTGCTGGAGAGACTCTGAAGTAGAGGGTATCTTGTCCCCCCCTGGTGTTTGAGAAACGCCACCGTCGTCATGTTGTCCGACAAAATTCTTATGTGACGACCCAGCAGAAGATCCTGACCCTGTTGCTCGGAGTTCTCGGTAGTTTGAGGATTTTCCTTTTATCTCTTGATCCCAAGTTCCTTGGTAGCAATGATTTCCAATCTTTGCCCCCCATCCCTGCTGACTGGCATCTGTTGTTACAACGATATAGGGGCTTGGGTTCCAGGTAAATCCTTTTAACAGGTTGTCCATATTCTTCCACCATTCCAAAGATTTCCGAGCGTCGTCTTTTATAAGAATTTTTTGATTTAGGGATTGATGGTTCCCATCCCAAACAGAGAGGCTCATCTTATGACGCGATCTTGTGTGATACTGGCTCCATGGCACTGTCATGATACAAGATGTCATCCGACCTAGGACACTCATTGCCTCTCTGATCGTACAAACTGATTTCTTCTGAAAAATTCCTATTTTTTTCTATCAGATTTTCCTGTATCGCTCCGAGAGGAATTAGAGGTATGGTAGATCTGATAAACTCTTGAAGCGTCAATATTTTATTGATTTGTTCAGAGGTTTCAGATTTATTATGGTCCCGAACAGTCTTGAGTAATACCCTTTGCCTTCCTGATGTTTTGGGACTTGAATAGGGCACCTAGATTTTTTTATTTTGTGACATCACATTTCTTTGAGTTGTATTTTCTCCACACCAGGTCAGCAAATATTTCTTGTTGAGGAATTGACAAAAGTTGTATTGTGTAGCCTTCATGTATGATTCATGATATGGTTCTTTTAACTGTGATGAATCTTCAAAGGGAATAGCCGTTTTTCTAGACACTCTGGCCACAGGAATATCTATTTTTGGGATTTCTTCCCACAATTATGTCTCCTGTTTATCAAAGGCTAGACAATTCTTAAATTCCTTGTGAATATCGGTAGTTAGTCTTACCGGTAACGTTCTTTCCAGGAGTCCAACATGACAGCACATGGGAGGATGTCCAATCCAATCACTGTTGGGACAGGAAGTGAAACAGATTAAAAGCCCCCCCCCTTCCCTCCAATCTCCAGTGTCTTCTAAATTACTACACCGGATGGATGCAACACAATTTTATTACTAATATGATAAGCAATGTTAACATCACACTGAATCACATATTAGGGAGGGAATAAGTAGTGCTGTCATGTTGGACTCCTGGAAAGAACGTTACCGGTAAGACTAACTACCGATTTCCAGGACGTCCCCCATGACAGCACATGGGAGAGTTACCAACTTAGCCATCAGGGAGGGACCACAGCCTGTAGAACCTTACGCCCAAAGGAAAGCTGACGATTGGACGGTAGGTTCAACCTGTAATGTCTACAAAAGGTGTTATAACTTGTCCAGGTGGCAGCCTGACAAATCTGATCTATAGAGGCGTTCGCCTTCTCCGCCCAGGAAGCTGCGACTGCCCTAGTAGAATGTGCCCTGATAGAGATAGGACAGGGACTATCCTGAAGACGATATGCTTCCATAATTGTTGACTTGATCCACTGTGTCAGAGTCCTTCTAGTCACCTTCTTCCCTCTTCCTGCTTTACCAAATTGTACAAAGAGGTTTGAGTCCTTCCTATCAGGCTCTGTTCGGCGAAGGTATTCAAGGACTGCTCGACGGACGTCCAGGCAGTGGAATTTCTCCTCTTCCGGATCTCTAGGAGAGGCGTAAAAAGAAGGTAAGAATATTTCTTGTTCCCTATGGAAAGTAGAGACGACTTTAGGGAGGAATGCCGGGTCTAACTGAAGAATTATTCGATCCGGGCAGACTCTTAAGAAAGGTTCCTTCATGGATAAGGCCTGAAGTTCACCAATTCTGCGTGCTGAAGTGATGGCTACCAAGAAGGCCGTCTTCCAGGAGAGCAATTTTAACGGAATGGTGTCCAAGGGTTCAAAGGGCATCTTACAGAGGGTATCTAGAACTATAGACAAGTCCCAAGGAGGAACGGTCTGTCTCAGAGTGGATTTTAGTCTGGATATAGCCTTTACGAACCTCTTTATCCAACGATGCTCTGCTAGTGGGTAGTCCAGGAAGGATGATAAGGCTGATATCTGCACCTTGATCGTGCTAGGGCGTAGCCCTAGGTCAAAGCCCTTCTGTAGGAAGTCAAGAATCTGCGCGATGGAAGGAGTTGATCTGGACGGATGTGTATCAGCCAACCAGGAATTAAATCTGTTCCAGATCTTCCTATATATAGCATTTGTCACTGGTTTCCTACTTTTTTGTAGAGTGGAGATTACGGCATGTGACAAGCCCTGCCTGCTCAGCATTCTCCTTTCAGGATCCAGGCTTTCAGATTCCACTTTTCCAGATCCGGGTGGAGAAGGGACCCCTGAGTGAGAAGGTCCGGCTTCAGAGGGAGTGATATTGGTTCTTCTACCTTTAGCCTGTCTAACAGGGGATACCAGCTCCTCTTCGGCCAGGCTGGGCCTATGAAAATGAACTTCCCCGAGCTCTCGCTGATCTTCCTCAAGGTGGCCGGGATAAGCGGGATTGGCGGGAAGGCATAAGCTAAATCCATGTCCCATGGTTTTGACATGGCATCTATCCCCAGAGGATCCCCGCTGGGATCTAGGGAAAAGAACTGAGACGCCTGGGCGTTTTCTTTGGAGGCTAGGAGATCCACCTGGGGGTACCCCCATTTCCTGCAGATCTGGTGAAAGACTTGCCTGTTCAGCATCCATTCTCCCGGATGGAATCTTCTTCTGCTCAGGTAGTCTGCTGTAGCATTGTCCTTCCCTCTGATATGGAGGGCTGAGATAGATAGGATATTTTCCTGTGCCCAAAGGAAGATTTTTTCTGCGACCTCCTGAAGGCCTGGGTTCTGAGTTCCCCCTTGATGCCTTATATAGCAGACTGTAGTTATATTGTCTGACAGAACTTGAACGTGGTTCCCTTTTAAGAGAAGTTCTGCTGCTTGGAGAGACCTTAGTACCGCCGTTAATTCCCTTACGTTTGAGGAACGCTGACTCTCTGCCAGGGACCATGAACCCTGAAAGAGATGGTCTTCTATGTGTGAACCCCAGCCGGTCATGCTGGCATCGGTCACCACCGTCAAACAAGGTCTTCTCAACCAGTGAACCCCTCTCTGTAGGTTGCCGGGAGTTATCCACCAGTTCAAGGACTCTTTTATGGACATTGGGATCCTGATCTTCCTGTCTAGAGACCTCAGGTCTTTGTCCCACTTGGTGAGGACTAGACCCTGAAGTGGCCTTGAGTGGATCTGGGCCCACTGGACCATCTGTATACAGGATGTCATCAGGCCTAGTATCCGCATAGCCTCTCTGATGGAGCAGAGGTTTTTTCTTTGGAAGGAGGATATTTCTTCTATGAAAGCGTCGCGTTTTGAATCTGGAAGGAAGGACATCTGTCTCTGGGAGTCCAGAAGGGTGCCTAGAAAGATCTTCCTTTCGCTCATGCAAAGATCTGATTTCTCTAGGTTGATAATCCAGCCTAAATCTTGTAGAACCCGTAACGTTGTCTGCAGATGGTTCCGCAGAAGGACCTCTGAGGATGCTGTCAGGAGGAAGTCGTCTAAGTACGGGACTATTGTTATTCCCTGTTGTCTCAGGAACGCCATTATCTCTACTATTAGTTTCGTAAAGATGCGTGGAGCACTTGAAATCCCGAATGGAAGACATTGGAACTAGAAGTGATGCACTATGCCGTCTAACGTCACCGCGAACCTGAGGAACTGATGATGGCTTGGATGAATGGGGACATGATAGTAGGCATCTTTGAGATCGATGGTGCACATCAATGCCCCTGCTGGAATCAGTGGAACCGTTGAACGTATTGACTCCATCTTGAACCTGAAATATTGGATCCATCTGTTCAGGAACTTCAGGTTTATGATAGTTCTTAGTGAACCGTCTGGTTTTTTTACCCAGAACAGTTTGGAGTAGTGACCTCTGCCCTGTTGGGGTCTTGGAACAGGAACTATTGCTTCCATTGCGCAAAGTTTCTCCAAGTCCTGAACCATCTGGTTCTTTAGAGACGGAGACTGGGGAGTGGTAACACAGAATCTCTGAGGGGGAGGACGACAGAACTCTATTTTGTACCCCTCTCGTACCGTCTGAAGTACCCAGGGGTTCTGAGTTACTAAAGGCCATTGATGACTGAAGAACCGAAGTCTCCCCCCCACTGGTCTGGCGTCATTTATTCTGGTAAGAGGAAGTGTTGGGTTTGAGAAGGAACCCCCTCCCCTTCCCACCTTTGGGGTAGCTCCACCTGCCCGATTTGCCTTTCCCTCTACCTGAAAAATTCTGTGACTGTCCCTGGCCTGAATCCCTCCGAAAGGACTGAGTCTTCTTAGACCTCTCTTCCGGAAAGCCCTTTTTCCTGTCCGCGGCACTCTCAAGGATTGTATCTAGGACTGGGCCAAACACGTGTGAACCTGAGAAAGGGATCGAACAAAGTTTATTCTTAGACGCTACATCCCCTGACCAACTTCTTAGCCAAAGGGCCCTTCTAGCCGAATTCGCCAGGGTGCTGTTTCTAGCTGAAATCCTGATGGATTCGGCCGAAGAGTCCGCCAGGTAGGCCGTAGCCATCTTAAGAAGGGGAATGGATTCTAGAATGTCCTCCCTTGGGGTTTTTAGTCTAAGGTGGTTCTCTAGCTGATTCAGCCATAACCCCATAGACCTGGCTACCGAGGTGGCAGTAATGTTGGCATTAATAAGAGCAGATGAACACTCCCAGGCCTTCTTAAGTAGCCCCTCCGCCTTCCTATCCATAGGGTCTTTAAGTTTGAGGAATCTTCGAAGGGGATGGTGGTCTTCTTTGTGACCTTCGCCACCTGAATGTCTATCCTGGGAATTTCATCCCATAGTTTAGTATCCTCAGGATTAAAAATCAGCCGATTTTTAAATTCCCTAGGCATGACTAGCTTCTTTTCGGCCTCCTTCCATTCCTCCAGAATTATCTCCTTCAGATGGGAGTTTACTGGGAATAGGCGAGTCTTTTTTGCCCCTAACCCCCCAAACATCTCGTCCTGAACGGATATGGGAGGGCTAGCTTCCTCTACTTGCATGGTATCTCTAACCGCATGGAGGAGGGCGTCTAGGTCTTCAGTAGAAAATAAAAATCTTTTAGGGTGGTCTGAAGAGCCGGAAGCAGAGATGGTGTCGTCCTCAATCTCTCCGTCCGAGACTTCCTGATTATCAGAATCAGAGTCCTCCTTTTTTTGGGGGGAGGGGAGTCAGGTTGAGAAGGAGGTGGCGGAGGGTTTAGAGAAGAAACCGTAGCCTGTACTTCTTCACGAACGATATTCCTAAGTTCTGTGAGAAAGGACGGCTGCTCCTCCTTCATTAACCTGGCAATGCAATCAGCACATAGCTGCTTCTTGTAAGATATGTGCATCTTTTCCCCGCAAGTCGCACACTTTTTCGGTTTCCTTCTGGGGTCTTGGGAAGCCGACTGCCCAGAACTCTTTTTATCCTAGGAAGAAATCCGAGAAACCGTGCTAAATGACTGGGGAGAGTACACCAGGGTATAAGGATAAGGACACTTACATGGGCTGCAGCAGAGGGGTCAGACACAATCTCGGATTTAGCTGACGCTTGGGGCTCCATGGTGGCTAAGCAAACACACCGCCGCTCACAACTTCCCCACTGGGGCTTACCTCCACCTCTGCTGCCGCGCTGCTCCGTTCTTATAAGGGGAACTCAACCCCCCCGGGGGGAGGGAGTCAACCCCTGAGCGCGAGGCCGGGCTTCCAGGCCTCCAGCGCTTGTGCTGGGCGCCGCCATCTTGTTTCCGGCTGACCCGGAAGTGACGTCATGATGATGCGACGACGACGCCGTTGGGAGCGCGCCGCTGAGCCCAGAGCTCCCGGAGGAGAAGCGGCATCAGCGTCCCGCCTGCCGCCGTCCCAGGCAGGTCGGGACAAGCTAGAGAACCCCCGGAGGGGGAGCTAGCGGGGCCGTACGGGACGCCGCCCGACCTGGCCTGAGAGGGGAGTACCGGACCCCCGACACGACCTGGCCCCCTGGTGCCTAGGTAAGCACCCGATTCTTAGTACTATAACCTGCTTCACTCCTATCCCAGTAGGGACAGGAAGACACTGGAGATTGGAGGGAAGGGGGGGGGGGCTTTTAATCTGTTTCACTTCCTGTCCCAACAGTGATTGGATTGGACATCCTCCCATGTGCTGTCATGGGGGACGTCCTGGAAACAAAGTCTTTTGTTCCACATCTTCCCATTCTTATAAAATCATCTGTTTTAGACTAGAATTTATAGGGAAAAATGTTCTCTTTTTTGCTATTAAGCCTGCAAACATTTCATCCTGAACGGATCTTTTTTGTTGTTCGTCATCTATGTCCATAGTTTCCCGAATGGCAGTGAGAAGAGAATTTATTTCATTTGATGAGAAGCAGTATTTCCACTGCTCATCATAGGGTAAAGAATCAATTTCTTCTTCATCTCCTTCGTCCGACTGAGTATATTGTACCTCCATATCCTCTGAGTCGGAATCTAAGACCTCTCTAGGTCTCTTAGCTCTCGGAGTATTACCGATATTTGGAGGGGGTACAAGGGATGTCACAGATGCTTTTATTTCTTCCCTTATTATTGCTCTAAGGCCCGTTTTTTAAACCAAGTTTGGTTTTCTACTCACATGACCCTGGACAGGAGGCTCTGGGGATTGCTCTATCCTAATAGAGCTGGAGGAATCCATAATGTAAATGCCCTCGGCACTTACCCCTCATGTTGCCCCAATGCTCCTCCTCTATATTTTAATAGTTTAGGCATTTTTTGATGTGGCGATACCAGAGATACTATTTGTAAAATGACAAAAGGAGGAGAAAGTTTTTTTTTTTTGTTTAATTCTGTTTACATTAATTTAAGGGGATATGAATATCTGATCATGGCTTATACCATAGACTGCAATCAAACATTATTGCAGTCTATGGCAACAGCACTATCTTCGTATCAAGCCAAATTTGAGGCAGGGCTTAATATGAACTTTGGCAGGCCTTGAAAGCCTTCCAAAAATCCCAGTCTGTCAACTGAATGGTTACCGCAATCTTGAAGGGTGTACAGGTAACATTTCAGTAGCTATTATCATCACAAGCAGAATCATAATGACAAGTAACATCTCTATATAGATAACAAAGGATACACTGTTCACAATAGGTAATATAACTCCTTATCATCTCTTTCTTGACCTATGAAAAGGTCACAGAGCATGCCTAAAAAACTCTTCCATATAAGTCAACGGCATCATCTTCTGTCCACATATTTTAGGCCTAGTGACCAGTGTGAAAATTGCAGGATTATATACATTTTTTAACCACCTCCGGACCGCCTAACGCACATGTGCGTTCCGGAGGTGGCAGCGCTGCGCACAGTCACGCATATACGCGTCATCTCGCGTCTCGCGCGCATGCGCAGTTCGCGCCGGCATTTCGCACAGAAGTATTTCGTCAGCAACCTGCCAGCCAATGATCGTGGCTGTCAGGTTGCTGATTTTTAAAAAATCCAATCAAAGTGCCAGATATCAGATCATATTAGTAAATATGATCTGATATATGGCTGCCTGCTCCTCTGCTGGTTCTTTTCGTCGGTTGGATCCAGCAGAGGAGCAGGCTTCACAGTGAGTACACCAAACACTACACTTTAGCCCCTGATCACCCCCCTGAACCCCAATTAACCCTTTGATCACCCCTGTCAATCACAAGTGAAAAGAAAAAAGTGATCAGTGCAAACTGTCACTTTTTTTTCTCACTGTTATTGACCGTTAGGTTTTAGGTATAGTTTAGGTCCCTTGGTTAGGTAGTTAGCGATCAGTTAGCGCCCAGCCCACCGCACCGCAGTCCGTTATTCGCTGATTAGCGTATCGCTAATCAGCATTTGTACTTTTATAGTATCTGGAAGTGATCAAAACTGATCACGGTCAGATCTATAATTGTATTAGTGTCACTTTAGTTCGCCCTCCACCCAAAACGCAGTGTTTGCCTGATCGGTCGCCCACACGTGCGTTCGCCCACACCCGCCCCACCGCAGTGACAAAAAAAAAAGTTTTTTTGATCACTGCACATTCACTTTACACGCACTGCGGCGATAAAAAAATCAGTTTTGATATTTTTTATCAACCGCAGCGGCCTCCGGTACTTCGCTAGCCTCCCCTTTGTAAGACAGGCTTGCTTTTTTTTTCTTGGGTAGTCTCAGGGAATACCCCTAAATTTAGTTGCCCACATTTCAAACAGGGGGTATTCTTCTGAAGAGGCCTACAGGCTTCTGACCCAGTCGGATGAGGAGTGGGAACCCTCATCTGATGAATCCAGCGGGTCAGAATACGAACCTGTAGAAAGCAGTGGCTCTCTGACCCAAAGTTCGGACGAGGAGGCTGAGGTCCCTGATACCACCAGGCGTACCCGGCCCCGTGTCGCTAGACCGCAGGTTGCGCAGGATCCGCTTCAAGAGCAGCAGAGTGGGGCTGGTGCTGTCGGATTACGTGGTGAGGCATACACCAGCAGCCCAGCCCTCCCTGGACCTAGTACCAGCACTGCCGTACAACCTGGTGAAGTAGCGAGCACCAGAAGGGCAGTTGAAGCTGGTACGGTGGCACGTGCAGTAGTGACCCCGTCGCAGCCACCGCAAAGACGTGCCCGTAGAGCCCCTAGAATCCCAGAGGTGCTGGCAAACCCTGATTGACAGTCCCCAACTTCAGCCGCACCTGTAGTTTTCCCTTTCACTGCCCAGTCTGGAGTTCGGGTTGAGACGGCTCAGATCGGTTCGGCCCTGGGATTTTTTGAGCTGTTCTTGACTGCGGAGCTTTTAAACATAGTTGTGGCCGAAACAAACAGGTATGCCACACAATTTATCACCGCTAACCCGGGAAGCTTTTATGCCCAGCCTTTCCGGTGGAAACCAGTCCAAGTTTCCGAACTTAAAACTTTTCTGGGCCTCCTCCTCAACATGGGCCTGACAAAAAAGCATGAATTGCGGTCATATTGGTCCACGAACCCGATTCATCACATGCCCATGTTCTCTGCTGCCATGTCCAGGGCACGTTTTGAGGCCATCCTGCGGTTCCTGCACTTTAGTGACAACACCGCCTCCCGTCCCAGGGGCCACCCTGCTTTTGACCGGCTCCACAAAATTCGGCCCCTCATAGACCATTTCAACCAGAAATTTGCAGATATTTATACCCCAGAGCAAAACATCTGCATAGACGAGTCCCTGATACATTTTACCGGGCGCCTTGGCTTCAAACAATACATCCCAAGCAAGCGCGCCCGGTATGGGGTCAAATTGTATAAGCTCTGTGAAAGGGCCACAGGCTATACCCAAAAATTTCGGGTCTATGAGGGAAAAGATCAGACCCTGGAGCCGGTCGGTTGCCCTGACTACCTGGGGAGCAGTGGGAAGACAGTTTGGGACTTGGTGTCACCCTTATTCGGCAAGGGGTACCATCTTTATGTGGACAATTTTTACACAAGTGTGGCCCTCTTTAGGCATTTGTTTCTAGAACGGATTGGCGCCTGTGGTACCGCGCGAACTAGTCGCGCGGGCTTCCCCCAACGGCTCGTTACCACCCGTCTTGCAAGGGGGCAGAGGGCCGCACTGTGTAACGAAGAACTGCTCGCGGTGAAATGGAGAGACAAGCGTGACGTTTACATGCTCTCCTCCATTCACGCAGACACGACAATACAAATTGAGCGAGCAACCCGTGTCATTGAAAAGCCCCTCTCAGTCCACGACTATAACCTCCACATGGGAGGGGTGGACTTCAATGACCAGATGTTGTCTCCGTATTTAGTTTCCCGACGCACCAGACGCTGGTATAAGAAGGTGTCTGTATATTTAATTCAATTGGCTCTGTACAATAGTTTTGTTCTCTACAGTAAGGCTGGGAGAACTGGATCCTTCCTCAAATTTCAGTTAGAGATCATCGAGAACCTCCTGTATCCAGGAGGTTCCGTGGCTCCAACCACCAGTGTAGTTAGCCGTCTACACGAGCGACATTTCCCCAATGTCGTTCCTGGTACCTCAACCCAACCGTCACCCCGAAAAAGATGTCGTGTCTGTAGCAGGAGTGGAATAAGGCGTGACACCCGCTATTTCTGTCCTGACTGTCCGGACCACCCTGCCCTATGCTTTGGAGAGTGTTTCCGGAAGTACCACTCACAGGTACACTATTAGCATAGGGATCATCTCACCAGGACAGGCACACAGGGCTATTAGGGCCCATTCACTCACTGCTGCTGCAAACGTCTCCTTTCACATGGGACAAAGTGCATAACGCACTTCGCCACATCTTTGGGCGATTTGCGCTTTGCACATTGACCCATGGGGAAGGAGAGGTTTGTTCTATAAAGGTAAAAAAACAAAAAAAAACACACCAGTAAGCAAACACGTTAATGTTCAGTTAAAAAAGTTAAAGTTACATGTTCTGCTGCAAAGTTAATAAAATTATTGCGTTGCGGCCTGGTTTTTTCTTTTTTTTTTTTTTTCTTTTTTTACCTTCCAGGTGGACCAACCGATCGACCAGCTGCAGCACCGATGTGCATTCTGACAGAAGCATTGCGCCGCTGTCAGATTACACGCAAGTCGGTGTATGCGGCGCTGCAAGACGGGATTTTCTCCTCTGCAGTGACAGATACGTTTGCCGAGGCATACGAGCTGAGGAGGAGGCGGCGTTCCTATGCTTTGGCAAGCACTTTGTATATATATATATATATATATATATATATAAAAAAAAAATCCCGGCAATGATTTATTCATCCACATCGATTGATGTGAATGGAGAAATCTGGTTTGCCAGGGCATACGAGCTAAGTGGGTATGGATGTAGGGCGGAGCTCCTATGTCCTGGCAGACGCCTTTCCCCTCCATTTTTTTTTTTGGCAGAGATTTTTTCATCCACATTGATCGATGCGAATGAAGAAATCTGTGCCGTTCATTTTTTTCTTTCAGCCCAGAGGCTGAACAGAAAAAAAAATCTCATTACCTGTATGCTCAATATAAGGAGAATAGCAGAAACTCCTAATGCTGGCCATACATGTAATGATTGCGGAGACCCTCAAATGCCAGGGCAGTACAAACACCCCACAACTGACCCCATTTTGGAAAGAAGACACCCCAAGGTATTTGCTGAGGGGCATATTGAGTCCATGAAAGATTTAAATTTTTGTCCTAAGTTAGCGGAAAGTGAGACTTTGTGAGAAAAAAAAAAAAATCTATTTCCGCTAACTTATGCAAAAAAAATAAAAATTCTATGAACTTGCCAGGCCCCTCATTGGATACCTTGGGGTGTCTTCTTTCCAAAGTGGGGTCACATGTGGGGTATTTATACTGCCCTGGCTTTTTAGGGGCCCTAAAGCGTGAGAAGAAGTCTGGGATCCAAATGTCTAAAAATGCCCTCCTAAAAGGAATTTGGGCCCCTTTGCGCATCTAGGCTGCAAAAAAGTGTCACACATCTGGTATCGCCGTACTCAGGAGAAGTTGGGGAATGTGTTTTGGGGTGTCATTTTACATATACCCATGCTGGGTGAGAAAAATATCTTGGTCAAATGCCAACTTTGTATAAAAAAATGGGAAAAGTTGTCTTTTGCTAAGATATTTCTCTCACCCAGCATGGGTATATGTAAAATGACACCCCAAAACACATTGCCCAACTTCTCCTGAGTACGGCGATACCAGATGTGTCACACTTTTTTGCTGCCAAGGTGGGCAAAGGGGCACATATTCCAAAGTGCACCTTTTGGATTTCACCGGTCATTTTTTACACATTTTGATTGCAAAGTTCTTCTCACACATTTGGGCCCCTAAATTGCCAGGGCAGTATAACTACCCCACAAGTGACCCCATTTTGGAAAGAAGACACCCCAAGGTATTCTGTGAGGGGCATGGTGAGTTCCTAGAATTTTTTATTTTTTGTCGCAAGTTAGTGGAATATGAGACTTTGTAAGGAAAAAAGAGAAAAAAAAAATAATCATTTTCCGCTAACTTGTGACAAAAAATAAAAAAATCTAGGAACTCGCAGTGCCCCTCACGGAATACTTTGGGGTGTCTTCTTTCCAAAATGGGGTCACTTGTGGCGTAGTTATACTGCCCTGGCAATTTAGGGGCCCATATGTGTGAGAAGTACCTTGCAATCAAAATGTGTAAAAAATGGCCTGCAAAATCTGAAAGGTGCATTTTGGAATATGTGCCCCTTTGCCCACCTTGGCAGCAAAAAAGTGTGACACATCTGGTATCGCCGTACTCAGGAGAAGTTGGGGAATGTGTTTTGGGGTGTCATTTTACATATACCCATGCTGGATGAGAGAAATATCTTGGCAAAAGACAACTTTTCCCATTTTTTTATACAAAGTTGGCATTTGACCAAGATATTTTTCTCACCCAGCATGGGTATATGTAAAATGACACCCCAAAACACATTCCCCAACTTCTCCTGAGTACGGCGATACCAGATGTGTCACACTTTTTTGCTGCCAAGGTGGGCAAAGGGGCACATATTCCAAAGTGCACCTTTTGGATTTCACCGGTCATTTTTTACACATTTTGATTGCAAAGTTCTTCTCACACATTTGGGCCCCTAAATTGCCAGGGCAGTATAACTACCCCACAAGTGACCCCATTTTGGAAAGAAGACACCCCAAGGTATTCTGTGAGGGGCATGGTGAGTTCCTAGAATTTTTTATTTTTTGTCGCAAGTTAGTGGAATATGAGACTTTATAAGAAAAAATAAAAAAAATAAAATCATCATCATTTTCTGCTAACTTGTGACAAAAAATAAAAAGTTCTATGAACTCCCTATGCCCATCAGCGAATACCTTAGGGTGTCTACTTTCCGAAATGGGGTCATTTGTGGGGTTTTTCTACTGTTTGGGCATTGTAGAACCTCAGGAATCATGACAGGTGCTCAGAAAGTCAGAGCTGTTTCAAAAAGCGGAAATTCACATTTTTGTACCATAGTTTGTAAATGCTATAACTTTTACCCAAACCATTTTTTTTTTGCCCAAACATTTTTTTTTTATCAAAGACATGTAGAACAATAAATTTGGCGAAAAATTTATATATGGATGTCGTTTTTTTTGCAAAATTTTACAGCTGAAAGTGAAAAATGTCATTTTTTTGCAAAAAAATCGTTACATTTTGATTAATAACCAGCAGCATAAATGCCAGCAGCAATGAAATACCACCAAATGAAAGCTCTATTAGTGAGAAGAAAAGGAGGTAAAATTCATTTGTATGGTAAGTTGCATGACCGAGCGATAAACGGTGAAAGTAGTGTAGTGCCGAAGTGTAAAAAGTTCTCTGGTCATGAAGGGGGTTTCACCTAGCGGGGCTGAAGTGGTTAAAACCGCTTTTTAAAAAGCTCACCAAAAATGCAAAAAAAAATAAAAAAAATGTTTAACATGTAAATGTAATTTAAACAATAGGTCATTTTCCGATGGCACATTCCCTTTTATTGATCACTCAGGTGTTGTCACAATTGACCATGGCATATGAAGAGTTAAAAGTCTGTAATGGGAGCTGTCTCACACCAGCTATGGCGCCCGCTCCTCTGCGAGCACCACGTTTAAAGTCTTAAGTAGCGTTTAGGATCTGTTAGGCTGTGGCGGCATAGAACAGCATGCTGGATCTCTCTGCATTCCGGCATTGCTGTCAACTTGAAAGTCCCGTCCAGCCCCAATAACTATAATGGAGAATGGCAGATATCCGGCTGCAACCCGGCATATATGCTGAGAATCAACCGGAATAAAACCTTTGCGCAATTCTCTGTATATATGCCGGGTTGCAGCTGGATCTCCACCAGTCCCAATATAATTAAAGGGGCCAGATAGGGATGTTCATGCAGAGAGAAAAGCCTGCCAGATCATAAACGCTAGTGTGCAAATAGCCTTAGTGACCAGCCTGTTTTTGGCCATATGGATCAATCCATTTTTTTCATTGTTGCATTCCACAAGTTGTAGTTTTTAATGGCACCATTTTGGTGGTACACATAACTAACTGATTAAACTTTTATTAACTCTATCTAGGGGGGAGATAGAAATACTGCAACAGAGATTTTATGTTAATCTTTACTACTTTTGCACAATAAGATACTATATTTTTGCTTCATATCATTTCAAGACACATAACTTGTTAAATATTCTTTCTATGGAGCTGCGTGAGAGCTTGATTTTTGCAGGACAACATGTACTTTTTATTGGTATTATTGTGGGTTACATAACACTTTTTCATAGCTTTTTACTTTATTTTTGTGGTGAATAAGCAAAAAAACAGCAATAATAGTATTGTTTTATTTTTTTCTTAACGGACTGATAATTGTGTAGTGGGTCATTATGGATGCAGCAATAACAAATATGTGGAGAGGATTAAAATTTTCAATGGAAGATTATATATACATAAAAAAATTCCCATTGGAATTTTTTTTTTTACTTTTGTTAACCATTTACTATTTTTTAACCAATTACAGGCTACACTTATAAGATACATTAAAAAAGGTTTTCAGAGATTTTTATACCGATGACATCCTCAGGATAGGTAATCAGTATCTGATCGTGGGGTCTGCCTTCTCACAGCTTACCAAGCACAGCGCCATACATTGTATAGCAGCTGTGCTTGGTATTGCGATCAGCCCCATTCACTTGAATGGAGCTGAGTTGCTCCTAGGTCACATGACGCATGAACTACGAAGGGCAGACAGAAAGACGCGGTGGTCACAGGAGCACTGCTGCCTTTTCAAACAGCTGATCGTTAAGGGTGGGGTGTCAGACCCCCACTAATCAGATACTGATGACCTATCCAAATCTTGGAAAACCCTTTTAAAGTGATTACGCATTACAATGTATTATACAGTCACTGCTATAATGACAGTCACCAGCTGGCTATGGCAGAGAGAAACAACCTGCTAGGCTTACATTGCAGGCCTTCATTAGGTCCAAAGCTGCCATGTGAAGAGATCAGCACCCCACAATCTCATTCACAGGGTGCCAATGCGAGACGGAGCTCCCTCCACCTAAACCACTTACATGCCACAGTCGTTACTGACAGCGGCATTTAAGAGGTTATACGGCCCAGATTGGCACTGTTGTGCATCTGGGCCATTAGAGTAGAAGCCTGACTATCATGCGAGAGCCGTGCCCCTGCTCTCCACTGCATGGGAGACTTGTGCAGCACTTAGACTAGGCCACCATAAAAAGGCGGTGGCCTAGCCATAGGCTCCTTAGTGAACACTGCAAAAAAGTGTATTGGCAGTCACTAAGGGGTTAAGGATGAGCCCTGTATATATATAGCCATTGCAGCAAACAAAGCATTCACGGACAGAAAGGCCCCTGGTGTTTTACCTCTTAGATGCAGTGGCCAATGCATGTATGGGTGTACGTGATCTGCAAGCATGAATTCATGCCAAGATCGGTTGCGAGAGCCTTCCACATGGATGAGTTGGTCTAGAGCAGGCATGCTCAACCTGCGGCCCTCCAGCTGTTGTAAAACTACAACTCCCACAATGCCCTGCTGTAGGTTGACAGCTGTAGGCTGTTCAGGCATGCTGGTTGTAGTTGTAGTTTTGCAACAGCTGGAGGGCTGCAGGTTGAGCATGCCTGGTCTAGAGAATGCCATGAAAACAGACCACAATGCTGCCACCACCAGATTGTGTTTTTCCACCAATGGTAGCAAGGCGTTTGTTCTCTGATGTTTCTCATCTGACACACTAAACTCTATCCATTCGATGAAGCAGGAAATGTGACTCCTAGGAGGAGGCAATCCTATTGCCAATAAGCTAAGGTCCAATTCCGATACTGAAGTAAAAATTGAAGACCTTTCTGCCAATGCAACTTTATTAGCAGAGGTTCAGTGACCATCTGTCTTCCTCGGAGCCCCATACACAGCAGGGTTCACTGATCTTTGTAGTTTCCACACTGCTTATTCACAATGGTGCCATTTGTACATTCATTATACACTTTTACCACAGCAGCAGGCGAACAGTTCACAAACTGCGCAGTTTCAGAAATACTGCCACCGTTGTCCCAAAAGCCAATAATCATCTCTTTTTGCAACTCTCATCCCTTTTACCCATGACAGCAGTGAGGGACAACCTACCGCACACCTCAGCAAGTCAGCTCACGACACGCAGCTTCCTTCATGAGCTACGTGCTGCCAACGTCAAAAGTAGTCATAATAATGTGACTAAAAGGTGTATTATACTGCATTGTACCAGCAAACAGACCCTCAAAAGTTGAAGTCCCCTATTGGGACAAAAATGTCAAGTAAAAAAATAAAATAAAGCGTTTTATAAAAATGAAAAATGTTATGTGAAAAAAGACATATTTAGTAATTACGGTGTTCATAACAAATGGAATTGCTGCCTTTTCTTTGTCCTGCTTTCCTCAAAGTTGGATAAAAGGCAATCAAAAAGTCTTATATACCCCAAAATAGAACCAATGATAATGGATAATGGTAACTTACTCTGGAAAAAATAAGCCATCACACAGCTAGAACATGTCAAAATACAGATCTAAAGGTCATAGAACTCAATGGCTCTGCAAAAAAATATGTATTGCACAAGGACAGTATCCGTATTTTGCGGATCAGCGACTTGCAGACCGCAAAAAGTATACAGTCGTGTGAATGAGGACTAATACTATTTTTTTAGGTCCTGCCAACTGCAGTGTTTATCTTGGCCCATGTGTGATACGACCATGATCAGCCTGGGGAACACAGTATGTGTGTCGCCACATCTCCCAGGCCGACCACACTCTCCAGACCTGGACTGACTGTATCACAATAATGTATAATACATCCAATCTCTCTCTGATCGTGGAATATGTACATGTGATGAGGTGAGTACATGACAATCACCCTGCGGTCAGATAAAGACTGGCTGTATCACATTACTATCTTACAGGCAGTGCAGGTCATGAAAGCCACGAGAAATAAAGCCGTCACATGGACCACAATTCCTAGGCTGATCACATAGTTTGCATCAGCCCTATAACTCATACGGATGCCCCATAACACTGACATCCAAAGTGCCCCCATAACACTGACATCTACGGTTAATCCTGAGCCCTCTCATACATTTAAGCAAAAAATAGGGCCACATGTAGGGTGTTTCTAAAACCCAGAAATACACCATAATAATAGGAGGGCTTAGTTTTCACACTAGCACATAAAAAGCCCAACATTTTAGGCACTGGAATGGCAAATGTGTGGAAAATTAGCAATTTTCACTTTATACCATCTGCAGTGGAATACTTTTTGCAAAACAAATGTGGGGTCAAAATGCTCATTCCAAAACTTAATAAATACATTGAGAGGCCTGGTTTCCAAATTGTTGTCACTTCAGAGGTTCCAATTATGCCTGTACAGTTGTCAGCACAAGCTGTGTAGATCACATTAGGCATCAAATACGCATGGTTCTCCTTTACTGTTGTCTGTTCAGATGTATGTAGGGTGTTCTTAAAACCAGAAAGCACAGCATAATAATGAGAGGGCTTTTCACACTGGCATATGCATGGCACACTATAACAGGCACAGAAATGGCACATCTGTGTAAGGCCTGGTTCACACCTAAGCGTTTTACAGCGTGTTCCTACATGCTGTAAAACGCTCAACAGGTAAAAACCCATGTTTCCCTATGGGCGTGGTTCTCACCTGCGCGTTTTATAGCGCATGCGAACGCGCTGCAAAACGCCCTACGCCCAAAGAACTACAGGAGCTTATTTGGGGCGTATTGTCGCGCGTTCTGTACATAAATACCTCCGCTTTTCATTGGATGCCTCTGTGGTCAATCGCGTACGACGCACGTTTCCTATTTCCAAAAACGTGCCCGGAAAACGTCCAACAAAAACGCGCGTAAAAAGCGTGTATCAAATACACTCAAGTGTGAACCATGACTTTGTGGTTGCTGAGAACCAGCATCATAACCACTGCAGCACAGGCCTGGAAAAGAGTCAAATCTACCAGAGAAGAGTCCTGGTTATTCCTAATCTCCTGCTCTCTCACCCATCTGCTGACGATAGGCAGTTCTCTCCTAGACAGAAAACTAGGTATAAGCCTTAACTAAAACCTTCCCGGACAAATTTTGTGACCGTAAGTGGACATACACACAGCTTTATATATTAGACTAGCTGAAGGACCCGGCTTCACTCTATTTCATTTAATGTTTGTGTGTGTCGTTAAAAGATATCAACACTAAACACTATAACAGTGACATCAACAGCACCCCGCCCCCTTAACAGTGACCTCCGCAGCAGCCCACCCCTTAACACTGACCTCCCCCACAGTGCACCATTCCTTTAAAATTGGACCTCCGCAGCAGCCCACCCCTTAACACTGACCTCCCCCACAGTGCCCCATTCCTTTAAAATTGGACCTCCACAGCAGCACACCCCCTTAACTTTGACCTTTACAGCAGCCTTCCCTTTTAACAGTGAGTTTCACAGCACACCACCCCCTTAACAGTGAATTTTAATGGATCGGCGTGTCCTTTTGAACAGCTCACTCTAAGGGCTGTTTCACACGAGCGGATGCCGTGCGTCAGGGGCTGACTGGCAACTTTTGGCCCAGAGGGCAAGTAACACGCAGAGGCCCACTGAGCCCCCCTCCTGCTTACCCATTTCCCCTGCCTCCTCCTGACCCCCCCCCCCTTAACACTTTCGTCAGTCATGTAAATTACAACACAGGGAAACAAAATAAACTAAGGATGCTCCGATATATCAGCCGAAAATGGCATTTTTGGTATAATGCCGAAAGTGTCATTTTCTGGCTGATACAGTGTTGCATCCGTGTATTCTCTCCTCCCCGCTGGGCGCTGCTCCGTGTCTCCCCCCCAACCCCCCCCCCCCCCCAATGACACCTGATGACTTTTGCAGAAGAAACTGTATATTGTGGGGCACGGTATATGCTATGTGTGTATAACATAAACATATTTCATATGAAAACTTACAGTTACTTGGCCCTTGGGGATCTCGGACACTTCCACACTTTGGCCGGGGGCTCGGCGGAGCTGATGTGTTTTATCCTAATGAGAAAAATATCATAATAAGGATTCGGAGAAGGGGCAGAGGGATAGCAGAGCAGGGAGAGGCTGGTGCTGCTACTAGGAGGTCATACCATGGGGGAGTAATAAAGCCCACCATAATGCCCCCCAGTAGTAATAATTCTCCTTATAATAGACAGTGCCAAAAATACACTAATGTCCCCAGGTAATGTCCCCAGTTGAGCTAATGTCCCCATAGTGCCCCCTATAATGTGCCAGTAGCCAATAGGCCCCCCTATAATCTGCCAGTAGCCAATAGGCCGCCCTATAATGTGCCAGAAGCCAATAGGCCGCCCTATAATGTGCCAGTAGCCATAGGCCCCCCTATAATGTGCCAGTAGCCATAGCCCCCCCTATAATGTGCCAGTAGCCATAGGCCCCCCTATAATGTGCCAGTACCCATAGCCCCCCTATATAATGTACCAGTAGCCATACCCCCCCATAATGTGCCAGTAGCCATAGCCCCCCTATAATGTGCCAGTAGCCAGATAGGGCCCCCTATAATGTGCCAGTACCCATAGCCCCCCTATATAATGTGCCAGTAGCCATACCCCCCCATAATGTGCCAGTAGCCATAGCCCCCCTATAATGTGCCAGTAGCCAGATAGGGCCCCCCTATAATGTGCCAGTAGCCAGATAGGGCCCCCTATAATGTGCCAGTAGCCATATAGGGCCCCTCTATAATGTGCCAGTAGTCATAGCCCCCCCCCTATAATGTGCCAGTAGCCATAGCCCCCCTATAATGTGCCAGTAGCCAGAGAGGGCCCCCCTATAATGTGCCAGTAGCCAGATAGGGCCCCCCTATAATGTGCCAATAGCCATATAGAGACCCCCCTATAATGTGCCAGTAGCCATATAGGGCCCCCTATAATGTGCCAGTAGCCATATAGGGCCCCCCTATAATGTGCCAGTAGCCCATAGGCCCCCCACTATAATGTTCCAGTAGCCAGAGAGGGCCCCCCTATAATGTGCCAGTAGCCAGATAGGGCCCCCCTATAATGTGCAAGTAGCCAGATAGGGCCCCCTATCAGTGACAGAAATAAGAAGGAAAAAAAGCGGACTTATACTTACCTCCAGCACCTTCACTGAAATACTCCCGTCCCGCCTCCAGCGCTGCTGTCGATGTCTTTACTTTACGGCCGCGCGATGACGTCATCGCGTTGCCTGCGCCGGTCCGGCGGCCTCTCTGATAGGCTGCCGGCCGCACGCCTCCCCCGCTCCCCATCTCCCTCCGCAGGCTGCAGCAGTCACATATCATTCCGGCCCAGCCGGCCGGGACAATGAGCTGACAGAGAGGCCCGGGGGGCAATTGCCCCCCTGCCCCCCGGCCCAGTCCGCCCCTGCCGTGCGTGACATCCGCTCCGTGAATGACAGCCAAGACCCGATGCGGACAGCAGAAGCATGGAGCAGTAACATGATTGATAATGCTCCGTGCCTCTCTGTGACCTCTTTAGTACGAAATCACAGTGAGATAAAGTTGGCACTGTGATTTCGTAGTAAAGAGATCACAGAGAGGCGCGGAGCATTATCAATCATGTTAATGCTCGTGCTTCTGCTGTCCGCATCGGGTCTTGGCACTCTTTCCCGGAGCGGATGTCACGCACGGCATCCGTTCGTGTGAAACAGCCCTAAGACAGCAGCTCTGTACTGTCTGAGTGTGAGCTGCAGGAGAAAGTCACCCTCCCTCCCACCCCTGCAGCTGACAGAAGTTGATTTTTAACCTCATTTTTAATCCCTGTCGGCTGAGTGGGAGGGGCGTGACCTACCTGGATCAGGGGTGTGGCTTGGACCTGGGGGCGGGTTTTTAAGTTAGTCTTTTGAGGGTGGACACATTGTGGCAGGGGCGTATCTGGGCTCCTTCCTGAAAGAGTGACGACCTCTGGTCACCTAAACGGCTCATTTGCATACCAAATAAACTGTATTTTCAGAGGATAAAAACATCTATTGCTGGAACAAAGGCACATCTGGAAATAAGGTACTAAGTGCTATTACGCCATGGGTTTACTTCAATAGCAATTATCCTGGTGACAGATTTCCTTTAAAGCTGAGCTATAGCAGTGAAGAAAAATGGCTGGGTTGTTATGGAAACCTGGAGTAAAACTGTGTATGTGGAGGCTGGAGGACCTGCAAGCTTCTATTAGCTGAAAAGGGTCATGTGACCAGGCTTCTATTGGTTAATGCATTTTTTGGGAATATGTCAGGAATGGTACATCCTAGAGAGCTGAGACCTGGTCTAAAACCTTCCCAGACACCTGATGTACCTGTGTACCAAATTTTGTGATTGTAAATGCGAGGGTGCGGATTCCTTTAGCTGACACACACACACACACTCAGCTTTATATATATCTTACATGTATAAAAATGTCTGCGTTAGCCAATAGAAGCCAGAAAACCTTTAAAGGTCTTCTGTCACCCCACTAAACGCATTTATTTATTTTTTGTCTACTTATAATCCCTATCCTGCCATACGCGTGCCTGTGTTGATTCGGCGCAGGCGCTCTCAGAGAAGGAGGCTCGCCTCCTCAGCACTCCCTCAGTGCGCCTGCGCCGATGACGTCTTCTCTTTTGGTGACGTCATCGGCGCAGGCGCACTGAGGGAGTGCTGAGGAGACGAGCCTCCTTATCTCAGAGCGCTTGCGCCAAATCAACACAGGTGCGCGATTTTTGAAATGCTGACAGGGCCGGGCGGAGGAGGAGATCGCGGCTAGCCCTGTCAATCAACACAAGGAGGGGACGGTTTTCTGCGGCTGCTACCAGCAAGTAGATGCCCTACTTGCTGGTAGAAAGGTAATTAGCATATCATAAAAGTAAGTTTTTAGCTAAATCTACTGAACGAAAATTATTAATAACATATTGTATGGCAATATGGCAGGATAGGGATTATAAGTAGACAAAAAAAAAAGGTGGATAGTGTCTAAAATTGGGTAATTTATCAGTGTTTTCTATTATGTCAGAAGTCACAAGTCGGTTTTAGAAATTTTCTTGAAAATGTGAAAAATTGCTTACAAAATTCTAATATCTTAAACAATAAAATGACATTTACAAAATGATGCCAACATAAAGTAAACATATGGTGAATGAATAACTAACACATTTTTTCACTCTATAAGACGGGGGAGGGGGAATTTCAGTGCATCTTATGGGGCGAATACTAATAAGTGCTTCCATTATTGAAACGCTCAGTAGTACATAGTAGGACCAGGGAGCAGTGAATACAGTGCTTCCTGGGCTGGATCTGTACTCACAATCTACCTAGTCTTCTGCAGGCACCACACGCTGTGTTGTGACCTGCGCACAGCATGGGTACGTAGGTGCTCTCAGTGACCTCACACTGTGCAACGTCAGGTCTAGGGTTGTAGCGGGTATCGACTTATCGATACCCAAATCTATACTTTCTGTGATTCTGCAGCCGGCACCCGCCTCCTGTATTTGTATTAAAGAGTTACTTATATTCATTGGTGGCGCACAGTGCGCCCACCCCTTCCCCCAGTAGTAAAAACATTGGTGGTGCAGTGCGCCCCCCTCCCAACCCCCCCAGTATTATAATCATTGGTGGCAGTGGTCTCAGGGTCCCTTCCCCTCCTCCTCATTGGTGGCAGCTTCTGATCGGAGCCCCAGCAGTTACCATGGCAGCCAGGACGCTACTGAAGGCCTGGCTGCCATGGTAACCTCCCTGCTGCTGTGTGCACAGGGAGAGTGTGAAGTCTTATTCACCCTGACAGAGCTTGATTAGGGTGAATAGGACAAGGAATGAAAAAGCCCTGGATCTAGTCCCTAAGAGGGCTAATAGTTATTAAATGAAAAGTGAAAAAAAAAATAAAAAAAATCTTAAGTTTAAATCACCCCCTTTGCCAATTTTAAAGATAAAATATATAAACAATAAATAAACATAAGACATATCGCCATGTCCAAAAAAGTGTCAACTATTAAAATATGAAAAAAATTATCTTCTATGCGGTGAATGCCGTAACAGAAATAATAAAAATAAAAACCGTGCAATTTGCCATTTTTTTTTATAGACACCTTGTCCCCCCAACAGACGTTCCATAAAATGCGGAATGCTTTTTTTGGTGTTTTATTTTTTTTCGCCTGGTATCAAATGGTATCAAGAATTGCAATACTTTTTTATGGCATCGAAAACAAATCAAAATTTTGGTATTCCAAGAACCCTAGTCAGGTCACAGCACAGCATATCAGTAAGAGCACAGGATTTCAGGAACTGTGGCGGCGTCTGGGACAACATACTATTAAGAGGGAAATAAACTGCAATATGCATGTAAATATATTTTTATTGCGTGAAATGCTGCCTGATGCAGTCAAGTGTAACAACTGTAAAGAGAAAAAATGCTGCTCGTTCTCGAGGTATAGTCTGTCTAAGGATATAGCCTGTGGCAGATAGTCTTTAGTGCTGTTAAGGCTTCTTCATCCAGACCATGATGTGTAAATGTTGTATTATTATAGTGAAAGCGCATGCCCAGAACAGCCCAATGCACTGTACTAACTATTGAACACCACGGGGGAGTTTTATCAAAACTGGTGAAAAGGAAAACTGGTTTAGTAGCCCATAGCAACCAGAGTCTACCTTTTATTTTCCAAAGGAGCTCTGAAAAATGAAAGGTGGAATCTGATTGGTTAGTAGGGCCAACTAAGTCAGTTTTCCTTTACACCAGTTTTGATAAATCTCACCCCATGAGTTACTGATTAAAAGTTTGTTTCTTGTTAAAAAGGTTGTCAGAGGTAATAAAATGAGTGAAAGCCAGATATGGTAAAATTGGAAATAAACATTTATCTTAATTAGTTCTACACCTGTGAGTGTCTGTCCCCTCAGCAGACGAAGCTCCCCACCTGCTGTTTGACTGCCAGAGCCGGACATCTCGCATCTGTGCCGCAGCTCCATGCAGTGCAGCAAGTGCAGGAGGCTCTGCTTCAGCTTCCGGTATATGCACAGTCACTGCTCCGATAGCACATGCAAAGCCCCTGCGCTTGGACCACTACTCAGACCAGTGGCAAAGGTTGTCAGGGCCGGGCATGATGTCCGTCCCTGTCAATTAAGTGGCGGGGAAAGCCTCATTACTCGTTAGGCTGAACAAATCAATTCTCAAACACCCTGTGCTCTAGCGGAGAAGCTCTGATCCCCTCAACCAAGCTTGTTTATATGACTGCAGCAGTGACGTGCCTGTATACCACATGTGAACGCTCAAAACTGGCCTTAGTGTTTTTGTGCCAATGATCGGCTGCCACAATCACGTGTGGCACACAGGCATGTCATGGCTGCAGTGGCTGGGAGGATCAGAGTGGCAGCACTGGTTCGTTGGAACCAGTGGGTATACAGTACTATTAAAAAGTTGTAGGCAGGTATAAAAAAAATGCTTCAAAGTAAGAATGCTTTCAAAAATAGGAGTGGTAATAATTTATTTTTATCAGGAAGAAAGATCATAGCCTGTTACTGTACAGTGGCAGGTAGTGTTGAACGAAGCAAGCTTCGGATGCTTCATCCAAAGTCTCTTTGTTCAAAACTTTAGGATAATACTGTATGGGAGGGAGATCCGTCTCCGTACAGTATTAGAATGTATAGGCTATGATAAGCCAAGTACATCGAAACTGAACCCAAGTTCGGCTTCAAGTTTTAAAGTGTTTTTTCACTTTAAAAATCAACTACCGAAGTTATTCAATGAAGTAATGCGCAACTAATAACTTACTTCGGTTCATCGGAGCCCATACATTCTAATACTGTACATAGACGGATCTCCATACAGTATTATTCCGAAGTTTTGAACAAAGTGACTTCGGATGAAGCATCCACATCTCACTTCGCTCAACAGTAGTGGCAGGCACTGGAACTTTGTGTTTTCATCCGACTTAGCCTACTTTCACACTAGCGGCAAGGAACTCCGGCAGGCTGTTCCGGCGGGTGAACAGCCTGTCGGATCCGTGCTGCCGCTAGTGCATGCGTGCCCCCGGACTAACGCTCCAGCCTTATAGACTATAGTGGGGGCGGGCTGGAGTTCCGGCAGCAGCACGGCAAACATGCCAAGAGGAATAAAACTACATGTCGGCATGTTTGTCATGCTGCCACCGGAACTCCGGCCCGCCCCCATAATAGTCAATGGGGCCGAAGCGTTAGTCCGGGGGCATGCGTGCACTAGCAGCAGCACGGATCCGACAGGCCGTTCGTCTGCTAGAACAGCCTGCCAGAGTTCTTTGGGAGTATGGTTCCACTTAGTGTCCCATTTCTGGGGATTCACATCTAATCACTTGCTGAAGCAAATTAGCATTTGTGTACTCTCAGACTTTTAGCCACAAATGTGAATTTTAAAAAGAGTTTTTAAAGATTTTCATAATGATGACCTATCCTCAGGTAGGTCATCATGTGATCGGTGGGGGTGTAACACCCGGGACCCCTGCCAAACAGCTGTTCGAGAAGGCACCAGTGCTCCTACGAGGCCTTTTCACACTTTACCAAGCACAGCGATGTCATTGTATAGTGGTTGTGCTCGACATCATGCTTAGCCCCATTCACTTCTATGGGGCCGAGATGCTCCAAGACCATGTGACCGATAAAAACATGTTGTCACTGGCCTAGGGAAAGCTGGAGAAGGCTGCAGCACTCACAGAAACGCTGCTGCCATCTCAAACAGCTGAATGAGTCCAGGGTGTCGGACCCCCACAAAGCAAATACTGATGACCTATCCAGAGGATAGGTCATCAGTATTAAAATCTCGGAAAACCTCTTTAATGCATGCACCGATGAATGTAACTTTCTGGGAAGCAATTTTACAAAATGTTAAAGGTCTACTTTTGCACCACCACCTCAGCACTATCCGAATGTACAGACGCCACAGCCTATCTGCACCCATCCAAACATCACACTGGAAGGAAATTCATGTTACTCAAACTCTTAACTACAAAGTACAATAGCATTTTAACAAAAAATTCAAAGTAAATAGACATTAGGAGAACATAGAAGTGTCAAGCCTAAAATGTGAATCATCTGGTTCAATACAACACAAATAAATCATGATATAACCAAAATACACAAGAAAGTTGGTCAAGTGGCAAGTAAGTTTGCTTAATGGAAGAATTGGTACAGATGTTACTCTTATCTTACACTGTATTCCTAGTCCTCCTGAAAGACAGCACTTTCATATACTGGGAAGGAATTTATACCTTGAAACATAGGAAAAGGACAATGTATCTGAAGTAGTTTTATGCCCATGCGGGTACAGCATGGGAACCCCAGTTTGATTCTAATACTTACTGATCTCCCTGAACTGGCATGACATGTGCCCAACTTGCTAAGAGGCAGAAGCCCCTTAACATATCAGGTGCATCTCTGCCCCGCCGTGCTCCAGAAACTGAAGTCTACGCCAGCATTTCAGCTATAACTGAAGTTATAGTAAATGTGGTGGTGGTGGCGCAAAGCCACACCCCCTTCTTATAGGCACTTCTGAAAAGTGCTGAGAAGCTCAAAAAGTCACAAATTATGGTGCACACATGCCATGCTCCATAATGTGCAACTTTTTTATGCCACAATTATGGCGTATAGATCCTTATAAATGTTTCTTACTGTGTCTGTTCCTCAAAATCCCTATATGTTTACAAAAATAACATTTGTCCTTTGTTCTCTTTTGTCTCTAAGTTGCCTATCTAGTTTTTAGCACTACATACAAAATAAATTTGTCAGAGCTACTGGGAGAAATTGAAATACCTTAGCAGTTAAGTGTAATAGGGTCTTAATAGGGACCTAAGGGTTCAGCCAAAGCAGAGCTTGTGCAGCAGGGTGAGAGGTGATGTAACCCTTCATATCTTGCCCTGTGTAGAAGCAAGAAACGTGGGCCTGGTCTTGTTTCAAAGCTACGCTCTAACTGAAGAACAAGATTGCAGCATTCGCTGCTTTACATACTGTAGTGTGAAAACAAGTTTCAACTGCTTTCACTCCAACCCGAATTCTAAAGGCTATCTCTCCTGATGTAAAGCAGCTAATGCTATGATCCTGGTCTTGTTTTAAAGCCTATATTGTCAGCATTCAAACAAGACCGGCACAAGATTTGACAGATTAAAGTAGCACTCCCCCTTCAGCTGGCTGTGGACTGTGGTGTGCCGACAGCCAGCAGGAGTAGAGGAGCAGATTCTGTCTCCTTGTTTACCTGTACATAGCTCAGGGGGAGGGTAACATGGACTGTGCATGTTGCCTATCCCTCTCCCCTCTATCAATCAGAAACCATACTTGCTCTCTGACTGTCACATATGGAAGTCTTTTTTTTCCAGGAAAGGAGTGAGAAGATCATCTAATCACCCCCCTGCACCAAATAAGGTTATTGACGCCATGACCCACATGTTTACCAGCGTCCAGATCACAGTGTTAAATAAGCCACACCAAACACTTGTATCCCACACAAATATCAACAAAGTTTCCATTTTATACTGTCCCTCCTGCCCATATCTTATCTTTAACATACAATATGCAGACTTCTCTCTAGCTATTCTTGTTATGCTCTCTAGCTATTCCTGCTACAGGCTACAGTTATGATTAGCATTAATGATTAATACTATAGAGGAATCTTATATATTATCTCTCACATTATGTAGTAAAAAAAAAAAATGTTCTGGATCTTGGAATGCAGCGACACTAAAACAAATAATTTTGTAAAATCAATTGGTTTTATTATGCAAGTATTATAACAATTGTAGACATTCAATGGGTGAAGTCATAGATGGCAGGTACTGTATGTATTACTGAGGCTGCTACTCTCAGTGATATAAATCCCAGAGGTAAGTTGTGACCAGTGATGTTAGATCACTGAGTTTGTGGTAGCTGGAGTTTGGGTCCGGGATTTAGGAGTGACCGAAGAGTTGAGTGGGAAGGTCACTCCCATACTCCATCCTGGGTGTTCCTACCTCAAGCAGGAGGAAAAGAGACACGCTGCCAGAGAGCAGTTGGTGTGTGTGTTGGTCTGAGAGAAAGACCCCTGGACAAGACCACTTTGCAGAGTGGAATCTCGGGCTGAAAACCTACAAGCTGGTGAGAAGTCTGTATCACCGTTTCTTTATTATTTCCATAAACTTTTATTTTGATTACAGAAGCAAGCCCGTACCATTTTGCTGTGTGTGTCCCAATACAATATAAATTTGGCACTGTCATGACTGTACTAACGCACATACTGAAGTTATGTTGCTGTAAAAATAAACTGCACAAAATGCTGTTTTAATTTTCCCTACAAAAAATAGGAAAAAGTAAAAAGGTGCTAGCCTCTCACAGGTACCACAGGAGTGCACATAAGCCAGTGCTTTTTCCTACTGTATGCGAGCACGCCCACAGCTGCTGGATTCCAGGGTGGTCATAACCCCTGGATACGAGCAGTGTATAATATGATGGAAAAATGAAATCAAGCCAGCAAAGGAGGCGATATGGATAATCACAATACATTAATAAGTGCTTTGTATTAAGTTTAGCAAATTGTATTTATCATGTAGACAAAGTGAGTCAATACCTTTAAAGGGGTTAACCTCATTGTTACTCATTTAGCATTTTCTGAGTGGAACATCAGAGCATTTGTTGTCTATTTTGTTTACTTCCTCACTATTCTAGGTGGAGGCTTCTGCCTAGCAGTGATCCCAGTTGCCCTAGGCTCTAAAACAGCCTAGGGCAACGGTATAAGTCCACCCATTTGTGCCAGTGACACTGCTAGGAGAAAGTCTCCGCCTAGCATACTCATTTGAAGCCCAATATGTCACCAGTAGTAAAGAGAAAGCCCTTGCCCTGTGCAATGCAGCGCAAGACAAGGGGGAGCATCGGAGCAAGATATGCTCCGATGCTCCACTCAGACATGCTAAATGAGTAAAGATGAGATTATGTCCAGGTTTAGCTTTGAGCCTGGACAACCCCTTTAAGTCACTTGAGTTGAGTACCACCTATATTTACTTAAATAAATTCAAAATCTAAAATAAAAAAGGTGACATTTTTTCCAATTTTAATGTCACTGTTGGGGGTTTATTTTGTTACACAGTGTCTGCCCGTGTGCTGGCAAAAAACAGTCAAAGTTTCATTTAAATCAGTATCTGACTATGCTTTTCAGTAGTCTGGAAGTGGCATTGGACCTTTTCTGAGTTTTTTTTTTTTAAATCCTCCACCTTATTAGCTATGTCTCTGTTTGAATTATAGATATAGGAATAATGCCATGGAATGTATGTTCCAGAAATCCTCACCTCTCCAGTAAGGAGATTGATTATCTCCATGGTTAGGTCCAATATCCTCTCAGCCATTTGAGATTTATCAACTTCCATTCCAATTGCAGAAAGGTCTACGTTGAAAACTGTCCGTAATTGCTTCTATTTTTTCTAAAAACCTAAATAAGAAAAAACAATGTAGAGGCATTCAGAATAAAAAGCGGAAATTTGTAAAGGAGTATAAAATAGGTAGAGTTCATAACTAGTGATGAGCGAACTTCTGTTTTAAGTTCGGCGTCTAAAGTTCGGCTTCCGGTTAGCGGAGAATCCCGATATGGTTCCCGATATGGATTCCGACTTCCGTTGTGGTCCGTGGTAGCGGAATCAATAATGGCCGATTATTGATTCCGCTACCACGGACCACAACAGAAGTCGGAATCCATATCGGGAAGCATATCGGGATTCTCCGCTAACCGGAAGCCGAACTTTAGACGCCGAACTTAAAACAGAAGTTCGCTCATCACTATTCATAACCAATGCTCATCATGGGTAGTTTCAACATTCCCAGTGATGAATCAATATCCTCCCTGCCATGAAAACTCATTCCTCCTACTTACTGCTCTGAACTTTCACTACTTAAATTAATTTTAGCATGTTATTGCTGCAGCATTAAGCAATCTTTAGTTTCTTCACATACTACTACTTTCCTTACGTTTTTCCCTTAGTAACGACTGTTTTTAAACCTACATTATGTGGATCTTCTCAAGATGGCTCCTCTGACAGTTTTCTGAGGCTGAAACTGCCTTCCCTCACTTCACATACAAGCTTGCTGTAGCCAGCGCTTCCTGCCAGCCAATCAGCTTTGATTACTAAGAGACACGCCTCCTCACTGTGAAGCTTAATGCAGGCATGCAGTGTGGAGGACAGTCCCTCTTCTACTGTTTACACTAAAGGGAAGACAGAACTGCCCTAGCAATGCTGTTTTAAGGAAGCAGTGGAAAGGGAGAGAGGACGTTAATGAAAGCTGTTATTATAAGGCAATTACAGATCTTTTGACAATCATTGATAGACGGTTACACTTTAAAGATGTAACTAATCCTAGGTGGTATCTCCTCTTCCCCCCCTTAAATTACATGGATGTCTTCGTTCAAAAGTCCTTAACCAATTTACATTCCCACCTAAAAGTCTCATCGAGCATGATCAGTCTTTTGAATGAAATTAAATGGCGGGAACCCTACTTATGGTTAACACTTGATGTAGCAGCCCTGTATTACTTCATAACTCTTTATTGAGAGTAGAAAATACAAAACAAAGCACCATATAGTCATAGCACCATATAGTCATTATGTAGTGAGTAGACAAGGACACTAAATATAACCAAACCAACAAGGGTGAAACATGTTCTATCTGACGTTCATGAATTAGTCCATATTAAGAGAGTCTATGTGAAGGAAAGGTATAAATACGTTACAGTGGTGAAGATATAGCATAACAATTTGTATAAGCCAAGGTCTAGCAAAGAATGTACAATATACATCCAAAGTATAACATCAACATCGGGTCACATCAGAACTACAGGTTGAGATTTAGGTTGGCCTCCTCACAGGTTGCTCCTCCATCCCCCAAGTATATGTGGTAGGTTGGAAATCAATATTAAAAAAATTAAACTCTGCTGTTTGGTATAAATTACCACCTATCTCCAGTCCACTAAAGAATGGGTGGTCTCGAATAGCCTGTAATAGGGTCTCTAACAACAGAATGAAAAGTGAAGTAGATAGGGGGCAACCCTGTCTGATAATGTTCCGTACATCAAACAAACCAGACAGGGTGCCTTTTACTTGGACTCTTGAGCTGGGACAACTAAATAAAGACATGAAAGCTGTAATAAAAGCAAAAGGGATGGAGACAAGATTTGCACCCAGTTTCGCCAATCTAAATATGTGCTGTTTTGAAGAATTTAAAATTTATGAAAATTGTTACTAGCAAAAGAATATAGTACTCTACAAGAGTTACATTGATGATTTAATACTCATTTGCGATTCAACACACTTTCGAAGTTCACTGCAGAACTAAAGGTTATTGTAAATAGGAGATGTGAAAAAGGCTGTATTACACCAAAACAGTCTAAGTATTTAATGACAAATTAACCAACTATCCCCACTTTTTACCTATTACCAATAGTCCACAAGAACGCTATTTGTCCCCCGGGATGCCCGATTGTGTCAGGGATTAATAGGATCTGTGATCCTGTATGTAAATGTATCGATGCCTTCTTACATCCTCTAGTGGAGACCCTGCCGTCATATCTGAAAGATACTACTGATGTAGTAAGAAAAATGGAGGGGATGCAACTCGAGTCTGAGATGTTAATTGCAACTTGCGATGTGGAATCACTAGATACCGACATACAAACGGTTTAGCTGCAGTGAAATTCTTTCTGAGGTCATCGGAAATACAGGAAGAAAGATTTAAGTTCCTATTAGAACTATTGGAATTTGTGCTGAAACAATTTTTTTCTGTTCAGGGGTGCGTTTTTCCTGCAGCTTCAGGGGACAGCAATGGGGGCGTCTTGTGCGCCCTCATATGCTAATTTGTTCCTGGGCTGTGGGAGAGACGCATCTTCCTCACAGACCCCCCAGCCCATGATCGAGCGAGTCCTCTTTTGGGGAAGATACATAGACGACATTCTGATCATATGGCGGGGGACTGAGGAGGACTTTGGAATGTTTATCAAAGGCCTGAACGAGAATGACTTAAACATCAAATTAACTTCGAAGGTCAGTAAAAATGAAATTTACTTCCTGGACATCCGGTTGATGGTTGGGAGGGATGGTTGGATCTCAACAGATTTATTTCGGAAGGAGACTGCTGTAAACTTCTTCTTACATGCGGTTTCAGCACATCCGAGAAACCTTATCAAGAATATCTCGGTGGGACAATTCGTTAGGCTCAGAAGAGTATTTTCTACAGAAGTGGCTTTTGAAAAACAAGCAGACATTCTATGGAAATGTTTCCAGCAACGTGGTTATAAGGAGTGTGACATCAGAAGGGCATATAAAGGGGCTAAAATCACGGATCGGAAACCCATCCTGTACCCTAGTAAGATTCATCACAGAACTTAATGAAGGTTCGAAAGAGGTAAGACAGGCCCTGTTGAAATATTGGTAGGTTTTACGGGTTGATCCTCAACAATTGGGGGCAATTGGCTCATGGCCCTCCTCTGTGTCTTATAGGAGGGCGAGGAATCTGAGATATGTTCGGAAAGAAACACTATGTGGGTCCCACAATTGGTTGGATCTTTGGTTCAAAAGGTACGAAATGGGAATGCAGACCCTGTGGGGATTGTGTCGCATGTAACAACATTGATAGGATCAACAATTTTGGAATAGATCCCGAAAATAGAACATCTTACACACAATCACCTGCACGACACTGGGTGTGGTCCATTGGGCCACAGGCCCATGTAAAAAGATTTATGTAGGCATGACATCCTGGCCTTTTAAAATTCGGGTGTGTGAACACATACTGGCCATTGAAGCAGCAAAAGAAGAACAGGCGGTGGAAACTTTACAACCTATTTTCAAACATCTCCGGGACCAACACAATTTTGATGGATCACTCTTTAGGTTCAGGGGGATTAATAGGGTGCTCGTCTCTCCACAGGGGGGCAATTGGAAAAGGATCTTAGCGCAACGAGAGACCAAATGGATATATTGATTGGATAGTTTTGTGGCCATTCTCTAGATGGGTTTTCTGGCCTGGGTTTGACCTTTGTGTTTCTTAAATTAATATTTTTTATCAATTTTTTTTACCACATTGTTGTGGTATTTTACTTAGGATATATGTACTTATTTTATTGGGATACTTATCTAGCTGCTCTGGAACCACCAATTTGAACAAATCTTAATTTGTGTACTTACGTGCTTTTGTTTTTTCTTTTATGCCTTTTTTCCGCTGTTCACGTATTTCCCAGAGCGGTCTATGATAAATGGAGTCTGTATGGTGCATTGACATGGAGAGGGGGAGAATTAAAATAGAAAAGAGGAAAAGGGACAAGAGGGGAAGAATAAAAAAAAAAAGAGAGAGAAAAGAGAAAGAACAGATAATGTTCCATTATGCCGAACTTTTGTGCGTGCCTGGGGGGTGGATCAGACTGATTGGGAGAAAGACACATGTTTATTGTCACTTGAAATATAAATATGTTTTTATATATACAGTACAGACCAAAAGTTTGGACACACCTTCTCATTCAAAGAGTTTTCTTTATTGACTATGAAAATTGTAGATTCACACTGAAGGCATCAAAACTATGAATTACCACATGTGGAATTATATACATAACAAAAAAGTGTGAAACAACTGAAAATATGTCATATTCTAGGTTCTTCAAAGTAGCCACCTTTTGCTTTGATTACTGCTTTGCACTCTCTTGATGAGCTTCAAGAGGTAGTCACCTGAAATGGTCTTCCAACAGTCTTGAAGGAGTTCCCAGAGATGCTTAGCACTTGTTGGCTCTTTTGCCTTCACTCAACCCAACCACCTCGATTGGGTTCAAGTCCGATGACTGTGGAGGCCAGGTCATCTGGCGCAGCACCCCATCACTCTCCTTCATGGTCAAATAGCCCTTACACAGCCTGGAGGTGTGTTTCGGGTCATTGTCCTGTTGAAAAATAAATGATGGTCCAACTAAATGCAAACCGGATGGAATAGCATGCCGCTGCAAGATGCTGTGGTAGCCATCCTGGTTCAGTATGCCTTCAATTTTGAATAAATCCCCAACAGTGTCACCAGCAAAGCACCCCCACACCATCTCCTCTATGCTTCACGGTGGGAACCAGGCATGTAGAGTCCATCCGTTCACCTTTTCTGCGTCACACAAAGACTTGGTGGTTGGAACCAAAGATCTCAAATTTAGACTCATCAGACCAAAGCACAGATTTCCACTGGTCTAATGTCCATTCCTTGTGTTCTTTAGCCCAAACAAGTCTCTTCTGCTTGTTGCCTGTCCTTAGCAGTGGTTTCCTAGCAGATATTCTACCATGAAGGCCTGATTCACACAGTCTCCTCTTAACAGTTGTTCTAGAGATGTGTCTGCTGCTAGAACTCTGTGTGGCATTGACCTGGTCTCTAATCTAAGCTGCTGTTAACCTGTGATTTCTGAGGCTGGTGACTCGGATGAACTTATCCTCCGCAGCAGAGGTGACTCTTGGTCTTTCTTTCCTGGGGCGGTCCGCATGTGAGCCAGTTTCTCTGTAGCGCTTGATGGTTTTTGTGACTGCACTTGGGGACACTTTCAAAGTTTTCCCAATTTTTTGGACTGACTGACCTTCATTTCTTAAATTAATGATGGCCACTCGTTTTTCTTTACTTAGCTGCTTTTTTCTTGCCATAATACAAATTCTAACAGTCTATTCAGTAGGACTATCAGCTGTGTATCCACCTGACTTCTCCACAACGCAACTGATGGTCCCAACCCCATTTATAAGGCAAGAAATCCCACTTATTAAACCTGACAGGGCACACCTGTGAAGTGAAAACCATTTCAGGTGACTACCTCTTGAAGCTCAGCAAGAGAATGCCAAGAGTGTCCAAAGCAGTAATCAAAGAAAAAGGTTGCTACTTTGAAGAACCTAGAATATGACATATTTTCAGTTGTTTCACACTTGTTTGTTATGTATATAATTCCACATGTGTTAATTCATAGTTTTGATGCCTTCAGTGTGAATCTACAATTTTCATAGTCATGAAAATAAAGAAAACTCTTTGAATGAGAAGGTGTGTCCAAACTTTTGGTCTGTACTGTATATACATATATACACACACAGTACATAGTCTTGTTTATTCACTGCTTATTTTGATAAGTTTAATGCTATGTCATTTTTTTGATAATCATGACACCATACTTTGCATTGGTATGAATTATATGACATTTTATTCTATTTTTTATCTTGATATAAATTCGTATATATTTTTTATATTTTTGTTATACCTTGTTGCATGTCCTTTTATTCATTTTTTGCTTTGCACAATGGCACCTTGCACGTGTGGGCACTTGCACTTTGCACCTTGTCACTTTCACTTAATTGTCTGGTTAATTTTCTTATATTTATTTTATTAATATCATGCTGACTGATACTAGATTATGTTTTATCCATAAACTTATGGTGTGTAGTAATAAGTAATAGGCCTGATGTCCCCTGGTAATACAGACATGCTCCCGGCATAATGGGACAGATTGCCAGCTTTATTCTATGTATTGTATGCTCTTTTGCCCATTTCCAACATGGCGGAATGTAAACTTCCGACTTCCAGGATGCGGCTGGCTGCAGGGCTGCAATCCCGTGAGACTTCCCGGATGACACAGTACGCTCTGTGGAGGAGGGATGGCGCATACTGGTGTAATGATATGGGTAATGTGAGATTGTTTGCATGTGGTTTGGGGAGAAGATTGCTGGATATTTAAACCCAGTTGGCAGGCATATGTGACATGCCCCCTGGAGGAAGCAAGAGTGAAATGTACGTCGGGAAAGTGGAGGTGGCACACCAGCATTGTGGTCTTTTTTTTTTTTTTCTTGTTGCTTTAATCTTATTTTGTTGTTTCCTGGTGTATTTTGGATGAATCATGCTGCAAATGTCAGGATTTATGTACCTGTTTACTTTCAATGGATGGACTTATGTCTACCTAGATTGATGTACGGAGGAGTTTGGGTTCGTACTTGTTTGTAGATCTCCGTCACGGCGGACGAGCACTCAGACACACAGATAAACCAACAACCAGGCTCTAGGCGAGAAGCAGGGGAAGGGTCACCTCCTAGCTAATCCCTGACCTCTCTCCCTGCACTGCTCAGCCCACATACAGACCTTGGTGGTAGGAATGATGTGTCCCCATGCCTGGGCTAAAACACCCTAGATTCCCTGAGATGGTGAAAAGGGGAAATAGGAGCAGCCTGCTCGCACAGAACCTGGATGTGAGAGATGACACAAACACAACTTAGACAGCAAACAACAAAAACTGAAACCACACTTATCTTATCTGAGCTGGAACAGACAACCTTCCTTCCTTGCTTCCAATGCCAGACTGATTTCTATAACCCGCTCAGAGCACTGGAATCGAGAGCCATTTAACCCCTTAAAGACGAAGGGCGTACCGGTATGTCCTAGCTTTAAATCGTGATTCCGGCGCCGCGGGGGTTAATCGGAACGGGATGCCGGCTGAAATCATTCAGCCGGCATCCTGTAACAACGCCAAGGGGGGTCATTTGCCCGTATCGGCGATCGCAGAAAACCGCAGGTCAATTCAAACCTGCGGTTTTCTGCGTTTCCGGTCCATTCGGGTCTCCTGTGACCCGATGAACCGGAAAAAGACTGCGATCGGTGGTGTGATTATACACCGCCAATCGCAGTACGAAGATTTGAAGAGGCGGTGCTGGACCTGGTGCTGAATGCTGCTGTCCAGGGTGCGGATTGGTGCAGGGGAGAGAGGCGTGAGATTCAAACTTCCTGCGCTCCTCTCTCCCCTACTCTTCCTGTTCTGCACGAGCACCCTGCAGCACCGTCCAGCACCAGCTCCTGAGTCCCCCTAATCGGCATCCATCACCCTCCTGCACCCATCGCCATCCAGGTAGGTTAGGGTCAGTGAGGGAGAGGCACCGTTAGGCAGGGATAGAAGGGAAAAGTTAGAAATAAATAAATAAAAATTTTATCTAAACTTTCTTTGTTCCATCTTTCAGACCCCAGCCCCCCCCTGCCACTTGCCCCCACCACCACATATTGGACATCGTCGCGTGCAAAAAAGTCGTCGCTATAAAAATAACATTTGACCAAACCCGTCGGATGAACAGCGTTAAAAATATAAAATAAAAACGGTGCCAAAACACCCATTTTTGGGCAACATTTCCATTTGAATCCTTTTTTCCAGTAATAAAGCAAGGGATAACAGCCAAACAAAACGAAATATTTATTACCCTGGATCTGTAGTTTGCAGAAACACCCCATATGTGGTTGTAAATGGCTATATAGCCGCATATCAGGGCATAGAAAGAAGGGAACTCCATATGGTTTCTGGAAGGCAGATTTTGATGGACTGTTTTTTTTTTTTTTTTTTTTTTTTTTTTTTTTGACACCATGTCCCATTAGAAGCCCCCCCTGATGTAGCCTAGACTAGAAACTCCAAAAAAGTGACCCCATCTAAGAAACTACACCCCTCAAGGTATTCAAAAGTTACTTTACAAACTATGTTAACCCTTTAGGTGTTCTACAAAACTAAATAGCGAATGTAGAAACAATTTTAGAATTTACATTTTTTGTTACCTTGCCTCAAAAAAGAGTAATATAGAGCAACCAAAATTATATTTACCCCTAAAATAGTCCCAAAACAACAACCACCTTATCCCGTAGTTTCCTAGAAAGGGTCACTTTTATGGAGTTTCTACTCTAGGGGTGCATCAGGGGGCTTGAAAGGGTACATGGTGTAAATAAACCAGTCCAGCAAAATCTGCCTTCCGAAAACCATATGGCGTTCCCCTTCTTCTATGTCCTGCCGTTTAGCCAAATAGTAGTTTACAACCACATATGGGGTGTTTCTGCAAACTACAGAATCAAGGCAACCCATAGAAATGTCTAAATTGTTTCTCCATCTGCCATTAACTCTTGTGGAACACCTAAAGGGTTAACAAAGTTTGTAAACCCAGTTTTGAATACCTTGAGGGGTGTACTTTCTTAGATTGAGTCACTTTTTTGAAATTTCTATTCTAGGGGTGCAACGGGGGGCTTCAAATGGGACATGGTATAAACAAAACCAGTCCTGCAAAATCTGCCTTGCAAAACCCATATGGTGTTCCCCTCCTTCTATGTCCTCCCGTTTGGCCAAACAGTAGTTTACAACCACATATGGGGTGTTTCTGCAAACTACAGAATCAGGACAACCCATTTTGAGTTTTGTTTGGCAGTTAACCCTTGTTTTGTTCTAGGAAAAAAATTAAGATTATATTGGAAAATTTTTCTAAAAAATCTAAATTCCTAAAATTTATGTCCATTTGCCATGAAGTCTTGTGGAAGACCTAAAGGGTTAACAAAGTTTGTGAAAACAGTTTTGAAAACCTTGAGGGTGTAGTTTCTAGAATGGGGTCATTTTTGGGTGGTTTCTATTATGTAAGCCTCACAAAGTGACTTCAAACCTGAACTGGTCCATAAAAAGGGATTTTGAAGATTTCTGAAAAATTGCAAAATTTGCTTCTAAACTTCTAAGCCTTGTAACATCCCCAAAAAATATAATATAATTCCCAAAATGCTACAAACATGAAGTAGACATATGGGAATGTAAAGTCATCACAATTTTGGGGGTATTACTATGTATTACAGAAGTAGAGAAACTGAAACTTAGAATTTAGCAAATTTTTGGTAAATATGGTATTTTTTATGCAAAAAAAATTACTTTTTGGACCCAATTTTAGCAGTGTCATGAAGTACAATATGTGACGAAAAAAACAATCTCAGAACGGCCTGGGTAAGTCAAAGCGTTTTAAAGTTATCAGCACTTAAAGTGACACTGGTCAGATTAGCAAAAAATGGCCAAGTCCTTAAGGTGAAATAGGGCTGAGTCCTTAAGGGGTTAAACTAATGACCCCACCCAGTGCACCTGATGGGAGGCGGATCCAGCACGACTCCAAAACAAACACTAAACACAAGCTGCTATTCTGGCCGACCTCCGCACATAGTCAGAGCAGAGCATGACAGTACTGCCCCTTCTACAAATGACCTCCGGACACCCCGGACCAACCTTATCCGGATGGGATCTATGAAAAGCCCTCACCAGTCGGCTGGCACTGACATCCAGTGCCGGCACCCACATCCTCTCCTCAGGGCCGTATCCCCTCCAGTGTACCAGATACTGAAGGGAACCCCGAAGAAATCTAAAGTCGAGAACCCTGGAGATCTCGAACTCCAAAATTTCCATCGACCAGAACAGGAGAAGGAGGCAATGGCGATGGTTGCACCGGTTTCACGTATTTTTTCAGTAAAGACCTGTGGAACACATCATGGATCCTCCAGGTTTGCGGAAGATCCAGCTAAAACGCTACTGGGTTGATCACCGCAGATATTTTGTACGGACCGATAAATCTTGGACCCAGTTTCCAAGATGGCACTCTCAACTTAATATTTTTAGTGGACAACCTTACCAGATCACCCACACACAGGTCCGGACCAGTCACACGTCTCTTGTCAGCCATTCGCTTATACCTCTCACCCATCTTATCCAAATTCCCTTGGATCTTCCGCCAGATGGAAGACAAGGCAGAAGAAAATCTCTCCTCCTCTGGCATCCCAGAGGAACCAGTTCCAGAAAAGGTACCAAACTGAGGATGAAAGCCGTATGCGCCGAAAAACGGCGACTTACCCGTGGACTCCTGCCTACGGTTATTCAAAGCAAATTCTGCTAGAGACAAGAATGAGGACCAGTCCTCCTGATTCTCAGCCACAAAGCACCTCAAGTAGGTCTCCAGGTTTTGATTAGTACGCTCTGTCTGTCCATTCGACTGCGGATGAAAAGCCGAAGAGAACGAAAGTTGAATGCCCAGCCAAGAACAGAACGCCCTCCAAAACCTGGAGACAAACTGCGTGCCCCAATCGGAGACCACATCCGAAGGAATACCATGCAATTTCACAATATTATCCACAAAAATCTGTGCGAGGGTCTTGGCGTTAGGCAGACTAGTTAAAGATCTAAAGTGAGCCATTTTACTGAAACGGTCAACTACCACCAAAATTACTGTTTTCCCGGAGGAACTCGGTAGATCCGTAATAAAGTCCATAGACAAGTGCGTCCAGGGACGAGACGTAATAGACAATAGAAGGAGTGAACCAGCCGGTCGAGTATGAGCAACCTTTGACCGAGCACAGGTTTCACAAGCTGCCACGTAATCCTCAATGCTCTTACGTAACCCTGGCCACCAGAACCTCCGGGATACCAGATCACAGGTGGATTACCACCAGGATGTCCAGCAAGGACAGTATCGTGATGTTCCTTAAATACCTTGTATTGCAGGCCCTTAGGAACAAACAACCTCCCTGGGGGACAAGAACCAGGAGCCCCCTCCTGGGCTCCTAACACCTCCATCTCCAATTCGGGGTACAGAGCGGAGACCACCACCCCATCAGCCAAAATCGGAGCAGGATCCTCTGAATCACCTGCCCCAGGAAAGCTGCGAGACAAGGCATCTGCCTTGACGTTCTTAACCCGTGGGCGAAAGGTAACCACAAAATTGAACCTGGTAAAAAAACAGTGACCATCTGGCCTGTCTAGGGTTCAGACGCTTGGCAGATTGCAAGTAAGCCAAATTCTTATGGTCTGTATATACTGTAACGGGGTGAGACGCCCCCTCCAACCAGTGACGTCACTCTTCAAAGGCCAACTTGATAGCCAGCAACTCTCTATCTCCAACATCATAATTCCTCTCGGCGACCGAGAGCTTCTTGGAGAAAAAGGGACATGGGACCCATTTGCCAGGAGATGAAACCTGCGACAGTACCGCTCCAACCCCCACTTCAGATGCATCAACCTCCACAATGAATGGTTGAGACACATCAGGCTGCACCAGAATGGGAGCAGATGCAAAACGCTCCTTAATAGCCGAAAAGGCCTGCAATGCCTCATCCGACCAGACAGAGACGTCAGCGCCCTTCTTAGTCATATCAGTGAGAGGTCTTGCAATGGTGGAATAGTTTGAAATAAATTTCCTATAATAATTATTAAACCCCAAAAACCGCATTAAAGCTTTCTGATTCTCTGGTCGGTCCCATTCCAGAACCGCCCGGACCTTTTCGGGGTCCATACGAAAACCAGAGTCAGAAAGCAGATATCCCAAGAACGGAAGCTCCTGCACCGAAAATAAACATTTCTCCAATTTAGCATATAATTTATTCTCCCGAAGGATCGTCAAAACCTGTCTCACATGATCCTGATGGGTCTTCAGATCAGGAAGTAATTTAAAATGTCATCCAAAAAAAAACACCACGAACCTCCCCACCAAATGATGAAAAAGGTCATTGACGAATCTGTAAAATACTGCTGGCGCGTTCGTCAACCCAAAAGGCATAACCATATTCTCAAAATGACCCTTGTGTGTATTGAAGGCCGTTTTCCACTCATCCCTCTCCTTGATTCTGATCAGGTTGTAGGCCCCTCTCAAATCCAACTTGATGAACACCTTGGCTCCCACAATCTGATCAAAAAGGTCAGAAATCAAAAGGCAGGGGATATGGATCCCGGACCGCAATACGGTTCGATTCCCGGAAATCCAAACACAGTCTCAGCGATCCATCCTTTTTTTTTTTTACAAAGAACAAGCCTACTGCCACCGGAAACTTAGATGGCCTAATATGACCTTTTGCCAAACTCTCGGCGATATACTTTCGCATGACCTCTCTTTCGGGTTGAGAAAGGTTGTAAAGCCGAGATTTTGGCAATTTAGCCACTGGGATGAGATTAACTGGACAATCATAGTCTCGATGAGGGGGCAATTCCTGAGCCCCACCCTCCGAAAAGACATCCGCAAAATCTGAGAGATACTGAGGTAAAGCCGCAGTGGACAGACCAGAGATAGATGTGCCAAGACAATTATCCGAACAAAACTCACTCCAACCAATGATTTGTCTCGCTTTCCAATCTATAATTGGGTTATGTTTAGTCAATCATGGCAACCCCAAAGCTATAGGAGCTGGCAAATCCTTCATGACAAAACAAGAAATAATCTCAACATGTGAATCACCCACCCTTAGGCCTCATGCACACGGACGTTTTTTTTTAAGGTCCGCAAAAACAGGGTCCGTAGGTCCGTGACCGTTTTTTCGTCCGTGGGTCTTCCTTGTTTTTTGGAGGATCCACGGACATGAAAAATGAAAAAAAAAAGCAAAGTCAAGTTTGCCATTGAAATTATAGAAAAAAACTGACACGGATCACGGACACGGATGACAATCTTGTGTGCATCCGTGTTTTTTCACGGACCCATTGACTTGAATGGGTCCGTGAACCGTTGGCCGTGAAAAAAATAGGACAGGTCATATTTTTTTCACGGCCAGGAAACACGGATCACGGATGCGGCTGCCAAACGGTGCATTTTCTGACTTTTCCACGGACCCATTGAAAGTCAATGGGTCCGCGAAAAAAAATGGAAAACGGCACAACGGCCACGGATGCACACAACGGTCGTGTGCATGAGGCCTAAAGTGAATACCATGAACAATGTGAGTAAGACTCCTTTGAGAAAGCGGGGAAGAATCAACTGCAAAAACTTGAATCTCATTCTCTAAAGTGCAAGTACTTAGTCCTAGATTTTGAAGAAAGAGAGAGTCAATTAGTCTTACCCCAGCACCACAATCAAGGAATACTTCAACAAAAAATGTTCTTGACTCTAGCGTCACCACAGCTGGAAGGAGAAAACAGGAACTGCAGGGAGCTTGCATACCTGCCTGCTCCACCACACCATTCACGCTACCAAGTGACAGGGAAGTTTTTTTTTTCTTTCTTTTTCTCTTCCACCTGCGGTTTAACATAAGGACAAGCAAAAATAAAATGACCACTCGTTCCACAATAGTAACACAGTTTGTGCAATTTCCTAAAGTCTCTACTATCAGAATGGCAAGAAATCTGACCCAGCTGCATGGGTTCCTCCGCTACCCCACAGTTACCTGTAACATCACCCGGGGAGGCAGGAGAGACGAAACCACTCACAGAAGGGATCCCTCGCACGGAGGAAGCCCTACACCTTTCTCTGATACGTCTATCTAAGGCTCCTTTCACACTAGCGTTCGTCGGTCCGCTCGTGATCTCCGTTTGAAGGGGCTCACGAGCGGACCCGAACGCTTCCGTCCAGCCCTGATGCAGTCTGAATGGATGCGGATCCGTCCAGACTTACAATGTAAGTCAATGGGGACGGATCCGTTTGAAGATGCCACAATATGGCTCAATCTTCAAGCGGATCCGTCCCCCATTGACTTTACATTGAAAGTCTGGACGGATCCGTCCGAGGCTATTTTCACACTTAGCTTTTTTTTGCTAATATAATGCAGACGGATCCGTTCTGAACGGAGCCTCCGTCTGCATTATTATGATCGGATCCATTCAGAACGGATCCGATCGAACGCTAGTGTGAAAGTAGCCTAACCGTACTGCTAAAGACATGGCATTCTCCAAAGAGTCTGGGTATTCATGAAAAGCAAGGGCATCCTTCAATCTCTCAGATAACCCCTGACGAAACTGACTACGTAACGCGGGATCATTCCACTCTGATTCAGTAGCCCATCTCCTAAACTAAACACAGTAAGCCTCTGCAGTATGCTCACCCTGAAATAAAATTACATAATCTCGACTCCGCCATCAAGACCCGATCTGGGTCATCGTAGATTAATCCCAGAGCCTTAAAAAATTCCTCCACCGACCGGAGGGCCCGAGAACCGGGTGGCAGAGAAAAGGCCCAGGATTGCGCGTCCCCTTTAAGCAGAGAAATGATTATTCCTATCCTCTGACTCTTATCACCTGATGACGATGGACGCAGCCGAAAATACAATTTGCAGGATTCTCTAAAACGGAAAAAGTCATCCGTACCCCCTGAAAAACGATCAGGAAGAGCCACTTTAGGCTCCACACAAATTTGACCTGCATCTGATGCCAGAGCAGTCTGACACAGTGTGACCGAACCACGTAGCTCCGCAACCTCTAGGGATAGCCCCTGCATGCGGTCAACTAACGCTTCAATTGACGCCATAACAAAACCGCTGAGCAATGACAGTCAAAGTTTGGCGGGTTATAATGTCAGGGCGGACGAGCACACAGACTAGAGTTGTTGCGATACCAAATTTTTGATTCGGTTTCGATACCATGAAAAAGTATTGCGATACTCGATACCATTCAATACCACGCGGAAAAAATAAACCAAAAAAGCCACGTGCATTCCGCATTTTTAAAAATGGCGAATCGCGCAGTTTTTTTTTTTTTTTTTCTGTTCCGGCATTCACCACCTAGATTTTTTTTTATATTTTAATAGTTTGGAATTTTTCTGACGTGGCGATATGTAATATGTTTATTATTTATATATTTTATATGTGAAATTGGGAAAAGGGGGCGATTTATACTTCATATTTTGGTGGGGGTTTTTTTTTTTTACACTTTTTATTTAATAACTATTTCCCCCCTTAGGGGCTAGAACCTGGGATCTTTCATCCCTTGTCCTATTCAGCCTGATAGATCTCTATCAGGGTGAATAGGACATCACACTGTCCCTGCTGCTCTGTGCTTTGTGCACACAGCATCAGGGATGTTACCATGGCAACCAGGGCTTCTGTATCGTCCTGGCTGCCATGGTAACCAATCGGAGCCCCAGGCTTACACAGCTGGGGCTCCGATCAGAAGCTGCCACTGCACCACCAATGAGGGGGAGAGGACCCTGTGCCCACTGCCACCAATGATTTTAATACTGGGTGGTTGAGAGGGGCCGGCGCACTGTGCCACCAATGATATTACCCCTTTATACAGGAGGCGGGTACTGGCAGATCAGCGGCAGTTAACCCCTTAGGCGCCGCACCTTAGGCGCCGCTCCGTTCGCCTGCAGTGCCCCATTACTGTCTCCTCTCCTGCTCCACATGCTGCTGATTACTATCGGAGAGATGGAAGGAGACATCAGCGTCACTAGTGGGCGTTCCTTCTCCCTGGCTGTAGCGCTGTCCAATCGCAGCGCAGGAGACAGTAATGGGGCACTGCGGGCGAACGGAGCGGCGCCCAGAACTAATGGTGAGTGCTGAGACATCGCTGGGCGCCGCTCTGTAAGGGAATAGTCCTATCATTGGTGGCGCAGTGCACCCGCCCCTCTCTTCTCATTGGTGGCGCAGTGCGCCCGCCCCTCTTTTCCTATTGGTGGCAGCGGCAGCAGCACAGGGGGGAGGGAGGAGGACAGCTTCCTTCTCCCCGTGCTGCTGAGAGAACATGAGCGCGCCGATAGCAGCGCGCTCATGTTCAGAGATACTAGACTGCGCAGAAGCGCAGCCCAGTATCGAAAAAACTGAAATCCCGGTATCTTATCAATACCGGGACAAAAGTATCGATTGGGTATCGAAATTTCAATACCCGCAACAACCCTAACTCAGACACACAGATAAACCAACAACCAGGCTCTAGGCGAGAAGCAGGGGGAAGGGTCACCTCCTAGCTAATCCCTGACCTCTCTCCCTGCACTGCTCAGCCCACATGCAGACCTTGGTGGTAGGAATGATGTGTCCCCGTGCCTGGGCTAAAACACCCTAGATTCCCTGAGATGGTGAAAAGGGGAAATAGGAGCAGCCTGCTCGCACAGAACCTGGATGGGAGAGATGACACAAACACAACTTAGACAGCAAACAACAAAAACTGAAACCACACTTATCTTATCTGAGCTGGAACAGACAACCTTCCTTCCTTGCTTCCAAGGCCAGACTGATTTCTATAACCCGCTCAGAGCACTGGAATTGAAAGCCATTTAAACTAATGACCCCACCCAGTGCACCTGATGGGAGGCAGATCCAGCACGACTCCAAAACAAACACTAAACACGTGCTGCTATTCTGGCCGACCTCCGCACATAGTCAGAGCAGGGCATGACAGTCTCAACACGCTATAAAGCAATGACACGTGCAGCTGTGATGAGGATCTTATAAATAGGAAGACAACTTAGAAAGTTTGGGGGTGTATTCTTTTATCATCCATATATACAGTCAGGTCCATAATTATTAGGACATCGACACAATTCTAACATTTTTGGCTCTATACACCACCACAATGGATTTGAAATTAAACGAACAAGATGTGCTTTAACTGCAGACTGTCAGCTTTAATTTGAGGGTACTTACATCCAAATCAGGTAAACAGTGTAGGAATTACAACAGTTTGCCTATGTGCCTCCCACTTGTTTTGGGACCAAAGTAATAGGACAGAATAATAATCAAAAATCAAACTCATTTTTTAATACTTGGTTGCAAATTCTTTGCAGTCAATTACAGCCTGAAATCTGGTACGCATAGACATCACCAGACGCTGGGTTTCATCCCTGGTGATGCTCTGCCAGGCCTCTACTGCAACTGTCTTCAGTTCCTGCTTATTCTTGGGGCATGTCCCCTTCAGTTTTGTCTTCAGCAAGTGAAATGCATGCCCAATCGGATTCAGGTCAGGTGATTGACTTGGCCATTGCATAACATTCCACTTCTTTCCCTTAAAAAACTCTTTGGATGCTTTTGCAGTATGCTTTGGGTCATTGTCCATCTGTACTGTGAAGCGCCGTCCAATGAGTTCTGAAGCATTTGGCTGAATATGAGCAGATAATATTGCCTGAAACACCTCAGAATTCATCCTGCTGCTTTTGTCAGCAGTCACATCATCAATAAATACAAGAGAACCAGTTACATTGGCAGCCATACATACCCACGCCATGACACTACACCATGCTTCACTGATGAGGTGGTATGCTTAGGATCATGAGCAGTTCCTTTCGTTCTCCATACTCTTCTCTTCCCATCACTCTGGTACAAGTTGATCTTGGTCTCATCTGTCCATAGAATTTTGTTCTAGAACTGCGAAGGCTTTTTTAGATGTCGTTTGGCAAACTCTAATCTAGCCTTCCTGTTTTTGAGGCTCACCAATGGTTTACATCTTGTGGTGAACCCTCTGTATTCACTTTGGTGAAGTCTTCTCTTGATTGTTGACTTTGACACACATACACCTACCTCCTGGAGAGTGTTCTTGATCTGGCCAGCTGTTGTGAAGGGTGTTTTTGTCACCAGGGAAATAATTTTTCGGTCATCCACCACAGTTGTTTTCCGTGGTCTTCCGGGTCTTTTGGTGTTTCTGAGCTCACCTGTGCGTTACTTCTTTTTAAGAACGTTCCAAACAGTTGTTTTGGCCACGCCTAATGTTTTTGCTATCTCTCTGATGGGTTTGTTTTGTTTTTTCAGCCTAATGATGGCTTGCTTCACTGATAGTGACAGCTCTTTGGATCTCATCTTGAGAGTTGACAGCAACAGACTCTAAATGCAAATAGCACACTTGAAATGAACTCTGAACCTTTAATCTGCTCATTGTAATTGGGATAATGAGGGAATAACACACACCTGGCCATGGAACAGTTGAGAAGCCAATTGTCCCATTACTTTTTGTCCCTTAACAAAAGTGGGAGGCACATATGCAAACTGTTGTAATTCCTACACCGTTCACCTGATTTGGATGTAAATACCCTCAAATTAAAGCTGACAGTCTGCAGTTAAAGCACATCTTGTTTGTTTCATTTCGAATCCATTGTGGTGGTGTATAGAGCCAAAAATGTTAGAATTGTGTTGATGTCCCAATATTTATGGACCTGACTGTGTATATATATATATATATATATATATATATATATATATATACACACACACACACACACTGACCAGAGTTGCTGGTGATTACCTCCTGGTTGCAACATATGGGATCCTTTTTTTTTTTTTTATATAGTGAATTATTGTCATATATGTTTTAATGAGATTTTAATAAAGATATTTGTTATTAATATTATGTGGAGGTGTGGCTTAGTGGTGTTACTCATTTGGGATAGCAGCCTGGAAGAAGCCTTGCTTTTAATTTCTTTCATTCATAGCCCACCATTTGGCCTTATCTATTGATTATAGTTTTATTCAATTAAGGGGAAACTATTAAAACCAAAACATTCTTGAAGAAAGCAGATGCTTGAGGCAGCTTTTATGAAAAGCAATGGCACTCAACAAGAATTTCTTGAACCTGAAGGGAAAAAAACAACAATATGGAAAAGTTGAAATCTAGCTTTGTGACAATCTAATGACAACCATGGGATCCTGAGAAAGAAACTTAGCCAATACAAGCCAATTCTGCAGGGTGAACTCTTCCTGAAAGAACATATTCCATCCAGACCCCAGAGCACTTTCAGGTGATCATAGATGCTGAAAAAACTGCATCGCACCAAGTAAAATATGAAACAAAAATAATAAATACAATGAAGTTTTAAATATAGCCATCAATAACGCAAATGATGTCTGTTGCTACGAACCCCTGAATTGTAAAGAGCTGCAGAACATGTTGGTGCTATATAAACAAAGATTAATATGCTGTACAAGCGTCAATCTCTGGAACATTATGGACTGACAAAAGTCTGGAGAGCTATAGTTTTTAAAAAAACATTAATTCTCATCCTTTCATAATTCAGACCCAATATTCATATCAGGGGTGGATTAAATGCATTAGAGGCTGTTTACCCAACTGGTCCCCTCCCCCCTTTTTTTACTGACTGACTATCCCCTCTTGGTGTTCCCTTGCATAGTTTTTTTTTTCCTGGTAAACAAAGAAATATTAACCCCTTCCCTACCGGCTTCAGTCCTGAACGGGCGGGTGCAGGAACCAGATCAGCAGCAGGGGCCAGGCCGTCACTGACAGCCGAGCAGCGGCATCGGTAAAAACACAGATGCCAGCGCAGATGCTGACCACAGCAAGTGTGGGTGTGTGGAAGTGTAAATACTCTTACAGCCAACTCCCAAAAGTTGAAGTCCCACAGTGGGACCAAAAAAAGTTTTTTACATAATAAAAAAATAAAAAATAAAACTGGGGACTAAAGCAACATTTTATTGGAAAAAATGAAACCTCATCTAGCGTGAGGGTTTAGCCTTGTATTTTTATTTGAATATATTTATATATATTGAATATATTGCAGCGTTTTATTTATTCTCATAGTTTAATCCACACATTATTCCATCTTGTGTAGGATTTTTTTTTTTGTGGCACATGTGGTCCACTGCCGGCATCCTCCATTGTATGATGGGGATTTCTGTTTGCAGTGGATCCCATGTGGAGGTTTTGCTCCCACAGTTATAAATACGCTACAGTATTTGGGATTCAGAGCATTTCCTCCCATTTAGGCCACTTTATTCAGTGATTTGTCTCTATATATATATATATATGGAATGTGCCATTTTTACGCCTCCTTTCTCCTCCCATTGCATTTGTGATCTTACTTTGGAGGTTTGTGGAAGCTTGGCTGCGAGTCAGACCTTAGCACCTATCAGACAGTGTTCACACAATATAGGTAGGTTTTAGCGGTAGGTCCCACACCAACTGAAATATCTGGACAGGGTGCGCGGGCTCCAATATGTTCTTGAACTGAATATATCGGATAAAGTCTGATTTTAACATCTAGCGTGAGAGGTTAGCCTTGTATTTTCATTTGCATATATTGTAGTGCACCGTTGCAGAGATTTAAGAAATGAAACTTGTCATTTTCACAGCCAAGTGTTTCTAAATTCCGTAAAACGCTTATGGGGTCAAAATGCTCAGTACCCCCCTTAATCTATTCTTTGAGGGGTGAAGTTTCCAAAATGGGGTAACTTTTTGAGGGTTCCCACTGTAGGGGTACCTCAGGGTCTCTTCAAATACAAAATGGTGCCAAAAAAAACATTATAGCAAAATCTGCCTCCCAAAAAAAAAACATATGGCACATCTCTGACCACTGCCATGTGCCACTACCGCAGTTTACTATAGCATATGGGGTATTTCTGTAAACTGCTGAATCAGAGTAATGCATATTGGAGGTTTATTTTGCTGTTAACCCTTGCTGTGTTGCAAGAAAAAATTATGATGAAAAATCAGCAAAAAAACTCAATTTTCCTTTAATCCTTGTGGAATACCTAAATGATTAACAAATAAGTTGTCTCCATTACATAAGCCCCTCAAAATCACTTTATAACTGAATTGGTGCTTTAAAAAAAATGGTTTTCAACATTTTCTTGAAAATTTGAAAAATTGCTTCTAAAAATCTAATTCTTCTAAACATCCTAAATAATAAAATTACATTTACAAAATGATACCAACATAAAATAGACATATGGGGAATTATGACTGATAACTATTTTAAGAGACATTACTATCTGTCTTAAAAGTAGAGAAATTCGAATTTAGAAAATTTTGAATTTTTCCAAATTTTTGGTAAATTGTTAATCTATCAGACATGTAAGATTTGAAAAAAATGGCCTAGGCAGGAAGGTGAAAACTGGTCCAAGGTAGAAGGGGCTAAAGAAAACTATACCAAACTTCCTAGGCCATGTGACATCATGTAAATTGGTTATATGGCCAAGGCGCAGAACAGTCCCATTCAAGTGAATGGGACTGATCTGTAATACCAAGCACAGCTGCTATCTATCTACAATGCTGTGCTTGGTAAGCCAGGAGATGGCTGCAGCATCCACAGGAGCACTACAGTCTCCTCAAACAGCTGATTTGCAGGGGTGCTGGCAGTCGGACCCACACTAACCCATATTGATGACCTATGCTGGTGGTGTACACTATAGTATAGTACTGTGCATGTACTAGTCTGTCACTAGGGGCCCTATTACAGCTACAGATTCTACAGTTGATTGTTGGGAAGGAAGCGCTTCTTCCCAGCAATGGCCTGCTTGGTAGCGGAGTAGACCGCTGCTATTACATGCACTGATCTCCTCATTATGGGGACGAGTGATAGCTAATGCAATCACTCGTCCCCATACTAAATAATTGTTTTCTTGTGTTCTGATACTCATAAAATAATAAAAACGCTTTATTCTGACCCCTTTAACTTTTTTGTAGTTTTGTGTATAGAGCTGAGTAGGCATTCTTCTTTTGCTGGGAGATGTGTACTTTTCATTGATACAATTCTGGGTTGAGTATGATTTTGTGATCACTTTTTTAATGATTTTTTTTGTGGGGGGAAAAAAACTGAGTTTTTATAGTATGATTTGAATTTTTATATTTTTTTATTTTTTTTACACTTTTTTTATAGAAGCATCATTGCTATTCTCATAGACTAATGCACTGAGCATTGGAGTCTGCGAAAAATTTACTAGTTTCCTATGGAGCCCTGCTACAGACAGGGGCTCCATAGGAAACAATATGCCCCAGCCTCCTGTCATTCTCTTTGACTGGGGCTGTTGCATACAAGCTACGGCTCCTCCGATCACCGCCAGAGGGAGCCGAAGCATACCTGGTCATATTAATGTGACTTGACTGTGTATAACACCATGGTAGAATATACATCAAAAGTTTTGCGGCTCATTTGTTATAGTGCATGTACTCTATAAATGTTACCATACATTGTCCTGCTACTGAGATATTATACATTACACATACATTACTGCACTTTATCCTGCTGTTTATACATTGTCCTTATCCTTTGAAATGGTGTTTATTTAGCAAATTGGTCATAAAATGTGATCTGATCTTCATCTAAGTCACAACAATAGACAATCACAGTCTGCTTAAACTAATAACACACAAAGAATTACATGTTACCATGTTTTTATTGCACACACCATGTAAACATTCACAGTGCAGGTGGAAAAAGTATGTGAACCCTTGGATTTAATAACTGGTTGAACCTCCTTTGGCAGCAATAACTTCAACCAAACATTTCCTGTAGTTGCAGATCAGACGTGCACAATGGTCAGGAGTAATTCTTGACCATTCCTCTTTACAGAACTGTTTCAGTTCAGCAATATTTTTGGGATGTCTGGTGTGAATCGCTTTCTTGAGGTCATGTCACAGCATCTCAATCAGGTTGAGGTCAGGACTCTGACTGGGCCACTCCAGAAGGCGTATTTTCTTCTGTTTAAGCCATTCTGTTGTTGATTTACTTCTATGAATAGAGAACCTTCCTGTGGCAACTATAGCAAAGACATTTTGCAACCTTTGTTTCAATTTTCTGGCAAAGTGATATCCATGCCCTGGACATTCAAGCGGTTCAATTCAAGCAATCATCTCTTGCAGCCTCACTGTAGCTATTTGGTCTCATTTTAGGAGTACTCCAACTATTTAGGTTTGTGCGAGAGCTCCGCACATAATAACCTATTTTGTACACATGTATGTATGTATGCTGATATGATGGCACAAAGCTAGCAAATTTTTAACAATTGATTTAGTGTATTAATAAAACATTTATGCAAAAATACTGTGAGCCAACCTATATTATTCCTGATTTATTCTCTTTTTTCAGTTGGTAACTGAAAGGCTGTGCTCCAGTAGTTTGCTGGTTGAGCCTTTTCTAAATATTTGATAATACTTCTATGCTTTGGGTCGTTGTCCTGTTGCAACACCCATCTTAGGTTGATCTTCAGCTGGTGGACAGATGGCCTTAAGTTCTCCTGCAAAATGTCTTGATAAACTTGGGAATTCATTTTTCCTTCGATGATAGCAATCCGTCCAGGCCCTGACGCAGCAAGCAGCCCCAAACCATGATGCCACCACCACCAAACTTCACAGCTGGGATGAGGTTTTGATGTTGGTGTGCTGTGCCTCTTTTTCTCCACACATAGGGCCAGATTTATCATTAGCTCAGGTCAGAATAATGGAGTGAAAAAGTCCCCAAAAAAGTCCCAAGTGCTAAAACTGCACACAAATTTGCGACTTTTTTCTGCTCTGCACTATGCTCGCCAGTTTTCTGAAAGTAGGCGTGTTTTATAATGTAAATGAATCTCTAGACAGATTTACTATTGGGACTATTTAAAAAGTCTCAAAAAAGTCGCAATTTCACTCCAGTGAGGACCATGCTTATCTTATGAGACTTTTTAATAGAACGTGCGACTTTTTCATAAAAACTTGCGACTTTTGTAAAGCTGCTTACTGACGGATAAACTTCTACCGTCATGTGTTCCATGTGTTATAGATTAAGGGGGTATATCTCTCAGCATTAGGCCTCATGCACACAACAGTATTTTTTCACGGTCCGCAAAAACGGGGTCCGTAGGTCCGTGACCCGTGACCGTTTTTTCGTCCGTGGGTCTTCCTTGATTTTTGGAGGATCCACGGACATGAAAAAAAAGTCGTTTTGGTGTCCGCCTGGCCGTGCGGAGCCAAACGGATCCGTCCTGAATTACAATGCAAGTCAATGGGGACGGATCCGTTTGACGTTGACACAATATGGTGCAATTGCAAACGGAGCCGTCTCCCATTGACTTTTACTGTAAAGTCAGGAGTCCCTTTTATACCATCGGATCGGAGTGTGCATGAGGCCTTATTGTGATGGGACTGCTGGCAGGGCGATGTATGACTGTGTCATGTCCCTGCTAATTTATATATTGTAATACAATTGATATGAATACAATAGATTTTTTTATTATTGGATATTAGTGTGGTCGCACTCTATTTCTATTGTGCAATTTCATGTATTGAGGGAGTGTACCTCTGCAATTAGAGACAGTAGGTGATTTACACATTTATTACAGTCTTAAAGGGCCGATCATAAGTGGCTTCCTCTGTGGTATCCTCCCATGAAATCCATTCTTGTTTAGTGTTTTACGTATCGTAGATTCGGTAACAGGGATGTTAGCATATGCCTGAGACTTTTGTAAGTCTTTAGCTGACACTCTAGGATTCTTCTTCACCTCATTGAGCAGTCTGCCCTGTGCTCTTGCAGTCATCTTTACAGGACGGCCACTCCTAGGGAGAGTAGCAGCAGTGCTGAACTTTCTCCATTTATAGACAATTTGTCTTACCGTGGACTGATGAACAGCAAGGTTTTTGGAGATACTTTTATAACCCTTTCCAGCTTTACGCAACTCAACAATACTTAATCGTAGGTCTTCTGAGAGCTCTTTTGTGCTAGGCATCATTCGCATCAGGCATTGCTTCTTGTGAAAAGCAAAACCAAAACTGGTGGGTGTTTTTTAATAGGGCAGGGCAGCTGTAACCAACACCTCCAATCTCATCTCATTTATTGGACTCCAGTTGGCTGACACCTCACTCCAATTAGCTCTTGGAGATGTCATTAGTCTAGGGGTTCACATACTTTTTCCACCTGCACTGTGAATGTTTACATGGTGTGTTCAATAAAAAACATGGTAACATTTAATTCTTTGTGTGTTATTACTTTAAGCAGACTGTGATTGTCTATTGTTGTGACTTAGATGAAAGTCAGATCACATTTTATGACGAATTTGCGCAGAAATCCATATCATTCCAAAGGGTTCACATACTTTTTCTTGCAACTTTTTCAGTGCGCCCCCCTCAACACCCCAGTATACTAAACATTGGTGGCGCAGTGTTCCCCCCCCCCCCCCCCCTCAATATAATAAACATTGGTGGCGCAGTGGGCAGTGCCAATGAGGGTTAAAAAATAAAAAAATTATTATCTCACCTCCTCCAATTGATCGTCTCCTGTTCTTTCTTCAGGACCTGTCAAAGGACCTGTGGTGACATCACTGTGCTCATCACATGATACATCACATGATCCATCACTATGGTAATGGACCATGTGATGAGCTCAGCGACGTCACAGGTCCTGAAGAAAGAACAGGAGACCGGCAGCGACGCGATCAATTGGAGGAGGTGAGTTAATTTTTCTTTATTTTTTTAACCCTCATTGGCACTTCCCACTGTGCCACCAATGTTTCTTATACTGGGGGGGGGGGGGGGGCGCACTGTGCCACCAATGTTTCTTATACTGGGGGGGGCGCACTGTGCCAATGTTTTTTTTTTATACTGGGTGGGGAGCACCGTGCCACCAATGTGTCTTATACTGGGGGGTGGGGGGGGGGGCGCACTGCTCCACCAATGAAGATAACTGACCTGTTAATACAAATACAGGAGGCGGGTGCCGGAATCAAATAGCCGACACCCGACCTCTGACAGGGAGCTGCGATCAGCGGCAGTTAACCCCTCAGGTATCGCACCTGAAGGGTTAACTCAACTGCCGCTGATCGCAGCTCCCTGTCAGAGGTCGGGTGTCGGCTATTTGATTCCGGCACCCGCCTCCTGTATTTGTATTAACAGGTCAGTTATATTCATTGGTGGCTCAGTGGCCACAGGCCTCCCCTCCTCCTCCCGTCACTCTTCTCATTGGCGGAGGCAGCGGCAGCAGCACAGGAGGGAGGGAGAGACTCCTCCACTGTGCTGCTAAGAAGAACAGCGGCGGCAGGGCAGAGAACTATCATCTCCTGTGCCCCGCCGCTGTATTCAACGGCAGAGCTGCGGCGGCGGGTCTAGTCACAAATGGCGACAAGACTAAAAATTCTTGTCGCCATTTGTAAATTCTAAGTCGCATTGGCGACCATTTTGGTCGCCATCTGGAGCCCTGGGGGGCCCAAACTGAACTCTTGCACCAGGGCCTATCAGTAGAGATGAGCGAACTTCTGTTTTAAGTTCGGCGTCTAAAGTTCGGGGGCGGGTTAGCGGAGAATCCCGATCTGGAACCGGATATGGATTCCGACTTCCGTTGTGGTCCGTGGTAGCGGAATCAATAATGGCCGATTATTGATTCCGCTACCACGGACCACAACGGAAGTCGGAATCCATATCCGGTTCCAGATCGGGATTCTCCGCTAACCCGCCCCCGAACTTTAGACGCCGAACTTAAAACAGAAGTTCGCTCATCTCTACCTATCAGCCTTTAGCTACACCCCTGCCAATGACACTGTTATGGGGGGGATCTGTGGATGACACATTAGATAAGATGCTATATATGTGTCATCCACAGATGCCCCCCCCCCATAGCAGTGCCGTGCCATCCACAGATGTCCCCCCATAGCAGTGCCGTGCCATCCACAGATGCCCCCCCATAGCAGTGCCGTGCCATCCACAGATGCCCCCCCATAGCAGTGCCGTGCCATCCACAGATGCCCCCCCATAGCAGTGCCGTGCCATCCACAGATGCCCCCCCATAGCAGTGCCGTGCCATCCACAGATGCTCCCCCATAGCAGTGCCGTGCCATCCACAGATGCCCCCCCGTAGCAGTGCCGTGCCATCCACAGATGCCCCCCCGTAGCAGTGCCGTGCCATCCACAGATGCCCCCCCGTAGCAGTGCCGTGCCATCCACAGATGCCCCCCCCCGTAGCAGTGCCGTGCCATCCACAGATGCCCCCCCCGTAGCAGTGCCGTGCCATCCACAGATGCCCCCCCAGTAGCAGTGCCGTGCCATCCACAGATGCCCCCCCCGTAGCAGTGCCATCCACAGATGCCCCCCCATAGCAGTGCCATCCACAGATGCCCCCCCATAGCAGTGCCATCCACAGATGCCCCCCCCATAGCAGTGCCATCCACAGATGCCCCCCCATAGCAGTGCCATCCACAGATGCCCCCTATAGCAGTGCCATCCACAGATGCCCCCTATAGCAGTGCCATCCACAGATGCCCCCTATAGCAGTGCCGTGCCATCCACAGATGCCCCCCATAGCAGTGCCGTGCCATCCACAGATGCCCCCCCACAGCAGTGCCATCCACAGATGTTTTTTTAAAAGGATAAAAGTAGAAAGTAGAACAACAATTTTATAATATATTTTAGAAATTACACAAAATTTAGTGGCCCAAAATAAATAACAATCACAAAAAACATCCACTGTAGAAGAAAAAAAAAAATGTAATTAATAGAAGAGGTATTTCCATCAAATGACAGAAATGAGCACCACCTGATGGACTGCACGGACTATAAACTCAACAGCTATTGACATACCGCACTATAAAATGAACATGATGGACCGCACTGAACATAAAATAAACGCTACCTGACAGACCACAATAACTTAATAATCAACACCCCTGGACAGATGGCATTATCTATAAAACGAACGCCACCTGAAGGACTGCACTAACTGTAATGGTATCTGGTTTGTATTAGAAAACCTACATGTTTTAAAAGATGCAGCTTAAGAAAACTGACATTTTAACAGACAAAAAGAGGCAGTGCAATGGAAGCTCCTGACTGATCCCCCAGCACTAATCGGCAGTCAGCCATCTTAGATGAAGTTTTTCCACCCCGTTGAAGCCCCGATCGCTGCAATTGGCTGGCTAGTGAAGACCAGCCCATCGTAGCGCTGGCAATGAATAGAGCTGCAGGGGGCTCAGCGAGAGGTGGGAGGGGGAGGATGACATCAGCCCATGTCTTCTCCTAGGTCAGGGAGGGGACACCAGACACAGGTGTCCCTTCCCAGCGCTGCGATTGGCTGGAGCATTTCATCCTGCTACCCCTTGTGAAAGTGAAAAATGTGGGTGTAAAGCTACTTTTTCTGGAATTTTTTTTAAATTTTTTATTTTCACAGCCAAGCGTTTCGAAATTCTGTGAAACGCCCGATGGGTCTAAGTGCTCACTACACACCTTGAAATATTCCTTGAGGGGTGTAGTTTGCAGAATGGGGTGCCAGCAAGCCATGGTGTAGGTAGTCTTCACCAGAGCTCCACACTGCTAGCCCAGCTTTATCAGCAGACGCAGATCCCAAGATGGGGAAAACTCTCAGAGACAGAAACTGAGCTTCGGGGACCACTTTGAAGACAAAAAAGACCCAGGGGGACCTGAACAAATTCCTTAATAGGCGATCTACATCGCACCCTGATGGCGGCAAGATGGCGCGCAACCTCTCTGAGCGGGAAGGAGCTGATTCGGAAGCTGATAGCTCTGACACTGAAACATACAATAGAGGCGAGTCGGACTCCCTAACTCTCACCCGAAGCTTCCTACAGCAATCGCAGGCCCAGGCCCTTACCCCGGTCATGAAAGAACTGTCGGATATCAAGGCCGAGTTCCAGCAGCTTGGCCACCAGGTGGAAAACCTGGAAGATAGCCATGATTTATTAGTCCAGCATGAAGCTGGTGTTCACAACCACCTGACGGCTATGTCCAAGATGATTAACACGGCTTTCCTGAACCTGGAGGACCAGGAAAACAGGGATTTTTCGCCTGAGGCGAATCTCTGACCGATACTGTATGCTCTCTGTTTGCCTCTCTAGTAGGTGAAGAGCAGGCCGCCGCCATTGTCATTGAGAGAGCTCATAGAGCTCTTCGGCCCAAACCGGCTGCGGGTGAACCGCCCAGAGACGTTGTCTGTGCCCTCATGAACTTTCTAGATACTGCAGCAGTGCTAAGAGCGGCTAGGGAGAAGGGCGATGTCTCCCTGGACGGCCATAAGGTGCTTTTGTTTCAAGACCTGGCAGCGAGCACGTTAGCCAAGCGCAGGAACCTGCGCCCATTAACCACGCTGTTAAGAGATAAGAAATTACCGATCAGATGGCTGTTTCCTTTCGGCCTTAGTATCGCTATTGGAGGAAAACAGTGCACTGTGAGACTCCAGGAGGACTAACCGCCTATATGGGAGGCCTGGGGATCAGAAGCCCTGGACATTTCATCATGGCTTCCATGCAACCCGATAACGGACCTTCCAAGCCTGCCACAGACGGAGGGTTGGCATCTAGCGCAAAAGAAGAGATCCCCAAAGAAGAGGATCCCTTAGCTTGTTTCCCACAGGAGTTTCCTGAGGTCTATCTGATACGGGACTCCGGGGCCCACCGCCATTGAGATTGCGGCGGCTGCTGTGTCTCAGCCTTGCAGGATTCAGGTTCTATGTCTCCTGCCTAACTGCCCCTTCATTGCCCCCTTTGTATGTTATATTAGTCTAATTTCCTTGATTTCCATGCTGTCGATTTTATCCTCACCTGCTTTTCCCTCACCTTTCCATACCCCTCCACTTTTTTTGCTTCTCTTTCCTTCCCCCTTGTTCTACTTTTTGTTCTGTTACCAAACCGCCATTTTTAGTATAGTGTGCGCCGCCCGACCGCTTTCTGTTGATCGCACATGGGGTCCAGTCACCCTGGTCTTATTTGCGCTTGCGGCGGTGACACTATGCAGTATTTCAGAGAGCTTGTTGCATATACCACGCTCCTGCTCTACATAGCTTTTCATATGTCTACTGTCTGTTCTCCCTGTGTTGGGCTTAGTGTGTGGGACCTGGTTCTTGGGTGTTTTCACACTAATTCCCCCCCTGCCGGGGTCCGTGACCCCCTAGGTAGATATTACCTTTTCAGTGTTTACCTTCAATAGCTTTATCAGTTGATATGTTCATATTTTGTGTTTTATCTGTTGCCCCGTGTCACCCCCCCCCCCCCCCCCCCTCACCTGGTCTTCTAGCCTATCTGCTCAGAACCACCCATTATTGACATGTCTGACTTGAAGGTACTGTCTTTTAATGTGAATGGTATGAACACCCTGCAGAAAAGGAGTCAAATTTACCATTTGCTCCGAAAGGAGTGTACTGACTTAGTGCTTTTGCAGGAGACCCATTTTAGACATTTACACATACCCAAAACCGTAAACAAACATTTTCCTGTATGGCATCATGCCTCCTATTCCTCAGCAGCCAGAGGAGTTTCTATAGCCCTAGGGCAGAATTTTCCTTTGACTTTGGCGTCCAAACTAGCTGACCCTGATGGGCGCTACCTGTTTTTAAAAGGTAAAGCAGCAAACACTATGTTCACACTGGTGAACCTGTATTCTCCAAACAGTGGGCAGTTCACTTGGCTGCTCCACACTTTGGATACTCTAAAAATATTTAAGGAGGGATACCTCATCATGGGGGGAGACCTTAACCTCACACTTGACCCTTCCAAAGACTCGATCTCTACAGGTCGTCCCCCCTCTAGGAGAAAGCTGAGGAGACTACTTATCACCCTCAGGGACTTAGGGGTCTCGGATGTCTGGCGCCTCCTCCATCCTGAGGAAAAAGATTACACCTTCCACTCACGGACGCATAATACATATCAGCGTCTGGATTATATTTTTATCTCTAACCACCTGCTGTCTTCGGTTACTGAGGCCAGAATAGGGAACATAGTTGTTTCTGACCATGCGCCGGTGAGTGTGAAGGTGAGAATTCACGCCCTACCTCCAAGATCCTGGATCTGGAGGTTGAATGAGACGCTCCTGGATGAGGAACTACATAGGCGGGCCGTTGAGCAATGTCTTGAAAACTACTTTCAGGAAAATGCTGGAGATCTCGCTAATGGGACATCACTCTGGGAGGCACATAATGTTGTGGTCAGAGGGGAACTTATAAGCTTAGGCTCTAGTGCCAAGAGACATAGACGGAAACAGTTAGACTCCCTCCTTTAGCTGATCTCCACACTTGAAACTCTTCACAAGAAAACAAGATCAGATGAGGTCTTGGTGTCGCTTCGGTGTTTGAGGCATAAGGTTACTGATCTTTTGAACGTCCGAGCGGCTAGGGCATTGAGGACCCTACGTTTTAAACAATACCTTCACGGGAATAGGGGCTCCAAACTAGTCTCCAACCTTATCAAGGGCCAAAGGAACAAGTCCTTTATTCAAGCCATCAAATCAGACTCGGGCCCCGACTTATTAATACCCCAGCGATAGCTCAGGAGTTTTGCTCCTTTTATTCGACCTTGTATAACCTCCCGGTACCCCTCACCAGACAGCAAATTGGTGAACGCACTGTCGGAGTTTCTTAGCTCCATCACTATCCCGAAGCTATCTGCGGATAATATGCACCAGCTGCTTCAGCAGTTTACAGTAGAAGAGGTAGACAAGGTCCTAGCCTCTATCCCTTCCGGCAAGAGTCCCGGGCCTGATGGGTTCCCAATCTCCTATTATAAAAAATTCAAGGACATTCTAATCCCCCATTTTGTTGATGTATGTAACCTCCTCCTTAGGGGTGGTTCTTTGACCCCACAAGCCCAGGAGGCACACATAACGATTATCCACAAGGAAGGGAAGGATAAGGAGGCCTGTGGAAGTTGCAGGCCGATTTCGCTGCTGAATACTGATCTGAAATGGTGGGCTAAATTGCTTAATACTAGGATGTCGAGGTTGCTTCCTGGGCTAGTAGTAGGTTTTGTTGCAGGCATAATATTAGTAGAGTGATACATGCGATCACCCACGCCATCAAAACTAAGTCCCCCCTTGTGCTCTTAGGCACAGACGCGGAGAAGGCGTTCGATAGGGTCAGTTGGGCCTATATGAGTAAAGAACTAAATGCCTTTGGCTTCCCCGAGGACTTCATTAGAGCTATTTACACTTTGTACTCTGCACCATCTGCGAGAGTACTGGTCAACGGCACCCTATCACTTCGGGGCCAAATTTTTGGAGGCCTATGTACCTGGAAGGGAGGTCACGGTTGATGAGTCTCTTATTGCTTTCAAGGGGAGACTCATTTTCCGCCAGTATGTTCCCTCTAAGCGGGCAAGGGTACACTTACAAGTTTTGTGTGTACAAGGGGCGAGATTCCCGTATTCAACCCCCAGAATGTCCCCCCACTCTAAGTGTTAGCGGCAAACTTGTGTGGGACCTTATGCACCCACTGCTAGATGAAAGGTTACCACCTGTACGTGGATAACTTTTATACTAGTATCCCCTTATTTTAGTCCCTCGCCGCCAGATCCACATCCGCTTGTGACCCCGTGCGGAAAAATCAACGCGGCCTCCCTACCCACCCCCTCCAGGTACCTATCCCCAGGGGTGAGACCCGTGCCCTTACCAGTGGAAACCTGTTGCTGGTCAGATATAAGGACAAGAGGGATGTCCTTGTACTGTCCACAATTCACGGTAACGGCATCACCCCTGTCCCGGTGCGAGGTACCACGGCAACGGTCCTCAAGCCCGATTGTATCGTCGACTACAATCGGTATATGGGAGGAGTTGATCTCTCTGATCAAGTTCTCAAGCCATATAACGCCATGCGTGAAACCCGGGCATACAAAGTTGTTGTCACTCAGTGTGACAAGTGCCCCGATAATCCGGCATTGACGGTTGCTTCAGGGAGTACCACACTTCCATGGAGTACCCAATTTATAATCTCCTCCCCCAATTCTAATTCCATTTAGCCACTGACAAATCGAAAAAAAAAAAAAAATGGTTCTCAGACTTGAGACACTAAAACAAAAAAAAAATTTTTTCAAAAATTTTATTTTGGGGAAAAAAAAAAAAAAAAGACATATTAGGTATCGCTGCGTCCATAAGAATTTGCTCTACAAAAATACCCCATGACCTAACCCCTCAGATGAACACGGTCAAAAAAATAAAATAAAAACGGTACAAAAAAAAAAAAGGTTTTTTTTTGTCACCTTACATCACAAAAAGTGTAATAGCAAATGATCAAAAAGTCATATGCCCCCAAAATAGTGCCAATAAAACAGTCCTCTCATCCCGCAAAAAATGAGCCCGGCAAAAAACAAAACAATGGAGATACTAAAATGTTTTTTGTTTGTTTATAAAAGCATAATATAGTGTAAAACCGAAGTAAATAAAAAGTAGACATATTAGGTATGGCCGCGTCCGTAAGAATCTGCTCTATAAAAATACCCCATGAACTAACCCCTCAGATGAACACGGTCAAAAAAATCTAATAAAAAACGGTGCCAAAACAGCTATTTTGGCAAATTTTCCATTTTAATCCTTTTTTTTTCCAGTAACAAAGCAAGGGTTAACAGCCAAACAAAACTTATTATTTATTACCCTGATTCTGCAGTTTACATAAACACCCCATATGTGGTCGTAAACTGCTGTATGACTAAACGGCAGGGCGCAGAAGGAAAGGAACGCCGTATGGTTTCTGGAAGGCAGATTTTGATGGCCTTTTTTTTTGTGCACCATGTCTCATTTGAAGAACCTTTGATGCACCCCTAGAGTAGAAACTCCATAAAAGTGACCCCATCTATGAAACTACACCCCTCAGTGTATTCAAAACTGATTTTACAAACTTTATTAACCCTTTAGGTGTTTCTTCAACAGTTTATGGCAAAAAGAGATGACATTTCAAAATTTCTATTTTTTGTAACCTTACCTCACAAAAATGTAATATAGAGCAACTAAAAATCATATGTACCCTAAAAATAGTCCCAACAAAACTGCCACCTTATCCTGTAGTTTCCAAAATGGGATCACTTTTATGGAGTTTCTACTCTAGGGATGCATCAGGGGGGCTTCAAATGGGACATGGTGTAAATAAACCAGTCCAGCAAAATCTGCCTTCCAAAAACCACACAGCGCTCCTTTCGCCCTACCATGTGCCCGTACTGTAGTTTACGACCACATATGGGGTGTTTCTGCAAACTACAGAATCAGAGCAATAACTTGAGTTTTGTTTGGCTGCAAACCCTTGCTTTGTTACTGGAAAAAATGGATTAAAATGTTATCTCCATTTGCCATTAACTCTTGTGGAACACTTAAAGGGTTAACTACATTTGTGAAATCAGTTTTGAATACCTTGAGGGGTGTAGTTTCTAGAATGGGGTACATTTTGGGTGGTTTCTATTATGCAAGCCTCACAAAGTGACTTCAGACCTGAACTGGTCCTTAAAAAGTGTTGTTTTTTTTTGAAAATTTCTGAAAAATGTCAAGATTTACTTCTAAGGCTACTTTCATACTAGCGTTCATGGGTCCGTTCGTGAGCTCCGTTTGAAGGAGCTCACGAGCGGACCCAAACGCCTCCGTCCAGCCCTGATGCAGTCTGAATGGAGCGGATCCGCTCAGACTGCATCAGTCTGGCGGCGTTCAGCCTCCGCTCGCCTCCGCACGGACAGGCGGACAGCTGAACGCTGCTTGCAGCGTTCATCTGTCCGCCTGGCCGTGCGGAGGCGAGCGGATCCGTTCAGACTTACAATGTAAGTCAATGGGAACGGATCCGCTTGAAGATGAGCCCATATGGCTCAATCTTCAAGCGGATCCGTCCCCCATTGACTTTACATTGAAAGTTTGAACGGATCCGCTCAGGCTACTTGCGCACTTGCGAAATTTTTCTAAGTTATTAATGCAGACGAATCCGTACTGAACGGAGCCTCCGTCTGCATTAATATGATCGGATCCGTTCAGAACTGCCTATTCTTGTCCGCAATTGTGGATAAGAATAGGACATGTTCAATTGTTTTTCGGAGCCGCAGCCCAGAAGTTCGGGGCCGCACTCCGGAAATAGGGATGCGGAGAGCACATAGTGTGCTCTCCGCATCTCTTCCAGCCCGATAGAGAATGAATGGATCGGCACCCGTTCCCGATATTGCAGAACGGATGCAGATCCATTTTCGGACATAAATGGACCCTTAAAAAGATGATTTTAATTTTTTTTTATTTTTTTATCCTAAACCCTACAGTACAAATTACGCCCACCAGAGCGTGGCCCCCCAGCAGTAATTACGCCCACCAGAGCGTGGCCCCCCAGCAGTAATTACGCCCACCAGAGGACCCCAGAGTGTTCATTCCCGACAGTTGGCTGCTCGTTCAGTTACATGCAGTGATCTCCTTCACAGTATGAAAACAAGCGATCGCTCGTACCATACAGCTGCGCTATTTTTGGGTGGCAGAACGCTGTTTAGACAGCGCAGTCTGCTGCACAGGAAGGATGATTGATGTGCCTGCCTTAAGAACAGGATCACCTAATGAACAAGAGTTTTGCTCGTTCATCAGCAACACATTTACACACAGCGAGATTGCCGGGAATAAGCGTTCGCACGAATGTTCGATCCCAATAATCTGTCCGATATTCAGGCAGTGTAAATCCACATTTTAACAGAGTGATATTTATTGAGATTGAGAGGACGACTGAAATAGTAGCTAAGGCTTACTGGCTTTCCGGAGAAGTGGGGGAGGAGAGAAGATATACCGTATATATATTTTTTGCATGGATTACTTAAAATTCTTTCTTCGAATGTCCAGAGGTTGAATAATACTACATAGTAGTATAATAATAAAGTTAAAGGGGTTGTCTGGGTTCAGAGCTGAAACTGGACATACCCACATTTTCACCCAGGCAGCCCCCCTGCCATGAGCATCAGAGTATTCTGTGCTCCGATACTCTCCCTTGCCCCGCGCTGGAATGCGCAGTGAAAGGGCTTTTTTGTTTATGTTTTTACACTACGAGACGGAGGCTTCCGCTCAGCAGTGTGTTCGGTGACATCACTCACTCTGATCGGCAGGCTTTAGCACAGCCCTAGCCGTTTTACCAAACCCGAGTTCGGAAAATGTTTTTTTTTACAGTAGGAATCAATTTATGAAGTTATTACCTGAAGCCTCGAGACTTCGCAAAGTTATAACTTTCGCTCATAGGAGCCAATACATTCTAATACTGTATGGAGCACTCGCTGCGTACAGTATTCAAAGTTTTATGCAAATCAACTTCGGATGTTTCATTTTTCATTCAACTCGCTACCCCAACATATCAGATCTCACCTGCAGTGGAATCCTTCAAAAGAAACCTGAAAACCCACCTCTTCAGACAAGCCTACAACCAGTGACCCTGCTGCCTCTACCGCCATGACCGGCTTCACCCTCACCTATTGTGTCCTTCTCCCATACCACGTAGATTGTACGTGGTATGGGAGAAGGCAGGGCCCTCTCTCCTTCTGTACCAGTTTGTAACTCGTCTTGTTTATGCTTTTTTTTTATGCAACTGTCTGTATTATCTATGTATACTCCTTTTCATAAATAATAATAATAATAATCACTAGTGACTTCCTGCTATTTGACGTACTATTAGGTCCTGCTGATCGGGCAGGCACCATTCCCGCCCGATCAGAGCAGGGGCCCGGCAGTCACTGACAGCCGGGCCCCTGCTGTATTCACCAGCATCGTTGTAAAAGCTTATGCCAGCAGATTAACCCTTTCTATGCCACAAGCAGGGTGTTCATGGCGAGTGAGGATCTCCATTGGGTCCCCTTGCTGCAGTGATGGGGACCCGATGGGTGAGAACGCAGCCCGATTCCTTGCAGAGGAATCGGGACCTGCCTTCTATGGAAGCCTAAGAGATCCAGCCCCAAGCTGGGTCTTCTAGGAAACTGTTAGGATGGGTTCACACGGGCGTGACGGATTTGTTTAGGATACGTCCTGTGTGCATTGGGCAAACCCGTGCGAGTAGGTACGCAATTTCAGTCAGTTTATCGCGCGGGTGCAATGCGTTTTGCACGCGCCTGATAAAAAACTGAATGTGGTACCCAGACACGAACTTCTTCACTGAAGTTCAGGTTTCGGTTCAAGGTTGTGTAGATGTAATTATTTTCTTGAATGCTTAGTAAAATAGGGCAAGAGGGGTAAAAAAATAAAAATAAAACTCACCTTAATCCACTTGTTGCGCAACCCGGCTTCCATTCTTTCTTCAGGACCTGGGTAAAGGACCTTTGATGACATCACTGCGCTCATAACATGGTCCATCACATGATCCATCACCATAGGTCCTTTTCCTCCTGCACAGCAAAGAAGAAGAAAGAAGAGAAGCCTGGCTGCGCAAACAAGTGGATTAAGGTGAGTTGCTAGGTGACGATCGGGATGGAGACCCGATCATTATTATTTTCCCTTATAACATGGTTATAAGGGAAAATAATAGCATTCTGAATACAGAGTGCATAGTACAATAGGGCTGGAGGGGTTAAAAAATAAATACATTTTTTTAACTCACCTTAATCCACTTGTTCGCGTAGCCGGCATCTCTTCTGTCTTCTTTCTTCAGGACCTGGGTAAAGGACCTGTGGTGATGTCACTATGCTCATCACATGGTTATTCACGTCATCAAAGGTCATTTTCCTCACAGATGAAGACAGAAGAGCAGAAGAGATGCCGGCTGTGCAAACAAGTGGATTAAGGGGAGTTAAAATTATTTTATTTATTTTACCCCTCCAGTTCTATTTTACTAAGCATTCTGTATTAAGAATGGTATTATTTTCCCTTATAACCATGTTATAAGGGAAAATAATAATGATCAGGTCCCCACCCCAATCATCTCCTAGCAACCATGCGTGAAAAATTGCACCGCATTCGCACTTGCTTGCGGATACTTGCGATTTTCACACAGCCCCATTCACTTCTATGGGGCCTGAAATCTCGCCCGTGTGAACCCAGCCGTAGTGTACAGGTCCTCCATATTGTGATAAAGTTCATTATTTTCTGTAATGTACTAATAAACATTAGACTTTCATATATTTTAGATTCATTACAAACAACTGAAGTAGTTCAAGCCTTTTATTGTTTTAATATTGATGATTTTGGCATACAGCTCATGAAAACCCCAAATTCCTATCTAAAAAATTAGCATATCATGAAAAAAAGGTTCTCTAAACGAGCTATTAACCTAATCATCTGAATCAACTAATTAACTCTAAACACCTGCAAAAGATTCCTGAGGCTTTTAAAAACTCCCAGCCTGGTTCATTACTCAAAACCGCAATCATGGGTAAGACTGCCGACCTGACTGCTGTCCAGAAGGCCATCATTGACACCCTCAAGCAAGAGGGTAAGACACAGAAAGACATTTCTGAACGAATAGGCTGTTCCCAGAGTGCTGTATCAAGGCACCTCAGTGGGAGGTCTGTGGGAAGGAAAAAAAGTGTGGCAGAAAACGCTGCACAACAAGAAGAGGTGACCGGACCCTGAGGAAGATTGTGGAGAAGGACCGATTCCAGACCCTGGGGGACCTGCGGAAGCAGTGGACTGAGTCTGGAGTAGAAACATCCAGAGCCACCGTGTACAGGCGTGTGCAGGAAATGGGCTACAGGTGCCGCATTCCCCAGGTCAAGCCACTTTTGAACCAGAAACAGCGGCAGAAGCGCCTGACCTGGGCTACAGAGAAGCAGCACTGGACTGTTGCTCAGTGGTCCAAAGTACTTTTTTCGGATGAAAGCAAATTTTGCATGTCATTCGGAAATCAAGGTGCCAGAGTCTGGAGGAAGACTGGGGAGAGGTAAATGCCAAAATGCCTGAAGTCCAGTGTCAAGTACCCACAGTCAGTGATGGTCTGGGGTGCCATGTCAGCTGCTGGTGTTGGTCCACTGTGTTTTATCAAGGGCAGGGTCAATGCAGCTAGCTATCAGGAGATTTTGGAGCACTTCATGCTTCCATCTGCTGAAAAGCTTTATGGAGATGAAGATTTCATTTTTCAGCACGACCTGGCACCTGCTCACAGTGCCAAAACCACTGGTAAATGGTTTACTGACCATGGTATTACTGTGCTCAATTGGCCTGCCAACTCTCCTGACCTGAACCCGATAGAGAATCTGTGGGATATTGGGAAGAGAAAGTTGAGAGACGCAAGACCCAACACTCTGGATGAGCTTAAGGCCGCTATCGAAGCATCCTGGGCCTCCATAACGCCTCAGCAGTGCCACAGGCTGATTGCCTCCATGCCACGCCGCATTGAAGCAGTCATTTCTGCAAAAGGATTCCCGACCAAGTATTGAGTGCATAACTGAACATAATTATTTGAAGGTTGACTTTTTTTTGTATTAAAAACACTTTTCTTTTATTGGTCGGATGAAATATGCAAAATTTTTTAGATAGGAATTTGGGGTTTTCATGAGCTGTATGCCAAAATCATCAATATTAAAACAATAAAAGGCTTGAACTACTTCAGTTGTGTGTAATGAATCTAAAATATATGAAAGTCTAATGTTTATCAGTACATTACAGAAAATAATGAACTTTATCACAATATGCAATTTTTTTAGAAGGACCTGTATTACACAGTAATATAAATAATACAAAATAACTAATAGTCAATGCATTACAATACAGATGTACTGTAATGCACTGCAGAGAAAATCAGACCCCCCAAAATTTCAAGTCCTAGAGTGGGACAGAAATAAAGTTAAAAAAAAGCGTTTTTAATAATAAAAACTAAAGTTTCAAGTTAAAAAAACAGGTTTATTTATCGTCGCCTCCTTAACGACCGGCTCTACAAATATGTCAAATAATCTACCCCTTCAGACAAACACCATTAAAGGGAGTCTGTCACCTCCATATGGCCATATACAGTGCTTACATGGCTCTGTAGCACACCGATACGGGATTGTAACGGTACCTTTGTCTTTGTCTTTAGACTTGCACCAGCAGGAAAAACGAAGTTAAATTCATATGCAAATGAGCACTCGCAAGTGCCCAGGGGAGGAGTTCAGTGTGTAAGTGCCCAGGCTGCTCTGCCTTCTTTTCACTTTACCCCTCCCCAGTCTCTTCCTTTGCCCGCCCCCAAGTCCGGACCTATCGATGAGGCAAGAGACTTGAAGGGCGGGCAAAGGCAGAGACTGGGGAGGAGTAAAGTGAAAAGAAGGCAGGGCAGCCTGGGCACTTACACACTGAACTCCTCCCCTGGGCACTTGCGAGTGCTCATTTGCATATGTCTAAAGAAAAGAACAAAGGTACCATTACAATCCTGCATAGGTGTGCTACAAAGACATGTAAGCACTGTATATGGCCATATGGAGGTGACAGACTCCCTAAAAAAAATTAAAAAATAAAAAATAATATGTCAAAAAGCCATTTGTTGTCACCTTACATCACAAAAAGTGCAACACCAAGCAATCAAAAAATTGTATGCCCCCGAAAATAGTACCAATCAAAACGTCACCTCATCCCGCAAAATATGAGCCCCAACATAAGAAAATCGGCAAAAAAATATAATAAAAAATATGGCTCTCAGAATATGGAGACACAAAAAAATAATTATTTTGTTTCAAAAATGCTTTTATTGTGTTAAAGTGAAATAAATAACAAAAGTAGACATATTAGGTATCGCCATGTCCGTAACAAGCTCTATAAAAAATATCACCTGACCTAACCTCTCAGATGAACACCGTACAAAAAAATACAAGTAAGAACTGTGCCAAAAATAAATAAATAAATATTAAAAAGTTTAAATCTCAACCTTTACCAATTTTATATATAAAAATCTTAACTACTAAAATATTAATAGCGATGAGGAAAAAGCAAAAGCTATTTCTTTCTCCACTGTATTCACTGAAAAAAATAAACTGTCGGGTAAAATGCAAAATGTAAAAGTAAATTCCCCATTAAAAGTGCCGCTGCCTCCTTGACTTCAAGCATGTGTGGAAAAGCGCTCCGGGCATGGGATAAAACAACGTTTTCAGTACTTTTGCTGCATCTGCCTTCGGGAAGAAAGGCATCATCAGAAACACGCTGCTGGCGGCTTGGGATGGTTTTGGGAGGTGACAGGTTCCCTTTAACATCTGTTGTGGGTAAACTGTTTGAAGGTTTTCTGAGAGATGCTATGTTAGAGCATCTTAATGGAAATAAGCAAATAACGCCATATCAGCATGGCTTCGTGAGGGATCGGTCATGTCAGACTAATTTAATCAGTTTCTATGAGTAGATAAGTTCTAGACTTGACAGCGGCGAATCAATGGATGTCGTGTATCTGGACTTCTCTAAAGCATTTGACACTGTACCACATAAAAGGTTAGTATATAAAATGAGAATGCTCGGACTGGGAGAAAACGTCTAAGTGGGTAAGTAACTGGCTCAATGATAGAAAACAGAGGGTGGTTATTAATGGTACATACTCAGATTGGGTCACTATCACTAGTGGGGTACCTCAGGGGTCAGTATTGGGTCCTATTCTCTTCAATATATTTATTAATGATCTTGTAGAGGCTTGCATAGTAAAGTATCCATTTTCGCAGATGACACTAAACTGTGTAAAGTAACACTGAAGAGGACAGTATACCACTACAGAGGGATCTGGATAGATTGGAGGCTTGGGCAGATAAGGTTTAACACGGACATCGAATGGAATCAAGTATTGCAATACATATCACGTCCCTGACCAGTCTACTTGTTATATGCCCCATATCACATCCCTGACAAGTCTACTTGTTATATGCCCCATATCACATCCCTGACCAGTCCACTTGTTATATACCACATATCACATCCCTGACCAGTCTACTTGGTATATGCCACATATCACATCCCTGACCAGTGTACTTGTTATATGCCCCATATCACATCCCTGACCAGTCTACTTGTCATATGCCACATATCAGATCCCTGACCAGTCTACTTGTTATATGCCCCATATCACATCCCTGACCAGTCTACTTGTTATATGCCACATATCACGTCCCTGACCAGTCTACTTGTTATATACCCCATATCACATCCCTGACCAGTCTACTTGTTATATACCCCATATCACATCCCTGACCAGTCTACTTGGTATATGCCACATATCAGATCCCTGACCAGTCTACTTGGTATATGCCACATATCAGATCCCTGACCAGTCTACTTGGTATATGCCCCATATCAGATCCCTGACCAGTCTACTTGTTATATGCCCCATATCAGATCCCTGACCAGTCTACTTGTTATATGCCCCATATCAGATCCCTGACCAGTCTACTTGTTATATGCCCATATCAGATCCCTGACCAGTCTACTTGTTATATGCCCCATATCGATCCCTGACCAGTCTACTTGTTATATGCCCATATCAGATCCCTGACCAGTGCTACTTGTTATATGCCACATATCAGATCCCTGACCAGTCTACTTGTTATATGCCACATATCAGATCCCTGACCAGTCTACTTGTTATATGCACATATCAGATCCCTGACCAGTCTACTTGTTATATGCCACATATCAGATCCCTGACCAGTGTACTTGTTATATGCCCCATATCAGATCCCTGACCAGTGTACTTGTTATATGCCCCATATCAGATCCCTGACCAGTGTACTTGTTATATGCCCCATATCAGATCCCTGACCAGTCTACTTGTTATATGCCACATATCAGATCCCTGACCAGTCCTACTTGTTATATGCCACATATCAGATCCCTGACCAGTCTACTGTTATATGCCACATATCAGATCCCTGACCAGTCTACTTGTTATATGCCACATAATCAGATCCCTGACCAGTCTACTTGTTATATGCCCCATATCAGATCCCTGACCAGTCTACTTGTTATATGCCCCATAGCACATGCAGATCCCTGACCAGTCTACTTGTTATATGCCCCATATCACATCCCTGACAAGTCTACTTGTTATATGCCCCATATCACATCCCTGACCAGTCCACTTGTTATATACCACATATCACATCCCTGACCAGTCTACTTGGTATATGCCACATATCACATCCCTGACCAGTGTACTTGTTATATGCCCCATATCACATCCCTGACCAGTCTACTTGTCATATGCCACATATCAGATCCCTGACCAGTCTACTTGTTATATGCCCCATATCACATCCCTGACCAGTCTACTTGTTATATGCCACATATCACGTCCCTGACCAGTCTACTTGTTATATACCCCATATCACATCCCTGACCAGTCTACTTGTTATATACCCCATATCACATCCCTGACCAGTCTACTTGGTATATGCCACATATCAGATCCCTGACCAGTCTACTTGGTATATGCCCCATATCAGATCCCTGACCAGTCTACTTGTTATATGCCCCATATCAGATCCCTGACCAGTCTACTTGTTATATGCCCCATATCACATCCCTGACCAGTCCACTTGTTATATACCACATATCACATCCCTGACCAGTCTACTTGGTATATGCCACATATCACATCCCTGACCAGTGTACTTGTTATATGCCCCATATCACATCCCTGACCAGTCTACTTGTCATATGCCACATATCAGATCCTGACCAGTCTACTTGTTATATGCCCCATATCACATCCCTGACCAGTCTACTTGTTATATGCCACATATCACGTCCCTGACCAGTCTACTTGTTATATACCCCATATCACATCCCTGACCAGTCTACTTGTTATATACCCCATATCACATCCCTGACCAGTCTACTTGGTATATGCCACATATCAGATCCCTGACCAGTCTACTTGGTATATGCCCCATATCAGATCCCTGACCAGTCTACTTGTTATATGCCCCATATCAGATCCCTGACCAGTCTACTTGTTATATGCCCCATATCAGATCCCTGACCAGTGTACTTGTTATATGCCCCATATCAGATCCCTGACCAGTGTACTTGTTATATGCCCCATATCAGATCCCTGACCAGTGTACTTGTTATATGCCCCATATCAGATCCCTGACCAGTCTACTTGTTATATGCCACATATCAGATCCCTGACCAGTCTACTTGTTATATGCCACATATCAGATCCCTGACCAGTCTACTTGTTATATGCCACATATCAGATCCCTGACCAGTCTACTTGTTATATGCCCCATATCAGATCCCTGACCAGTCTACTTGTTATATGCCCCATATCAGATCCCTGACCAGTCTACTTGTTATATGCCCCATATCAGATCCCTGACCAGTGTACTTGTTATATGCCCCATATCACATCCCTGACAAGTCTACTTGTTATATGCCCCATATCACATCCCTGACCAGTCCACTTGTTATATACCACATATCACATCCCTGACCAGTCTACTTGGTATATGCCACATATCACATCCCTGACCAGTGTACTTGTTATATGCCCCATATCACATCCCTGACCAGTCTACTTGTCATATGCCACATATCAGATCCCTGACCAGTGTACTTGTTATATGCCCCATATCACATCCCTGACCAGTCTACTTGTTATATGCCACATATCACGTCCCTGACCAGTCTACTTGTTATATACCCCATATCACATCCCTGACCAGTCTACTTGTTATATACCCCATATCACATCCCTGACCAGTCTACTTGGTATATGCCACATATCAGATCCCTGACCAGTCTACTTGGTATATGCCCCATATCAGATCCCTGACCAGTCTACTTGTTATATGCCCCATATCAGATCCCTGACCAGTGTACTTGTTATATGCCCCATATCAGATCCCTGACCAGTGTACTTGTTATATGCCCCATATCAGATCCCTGACCAGTGTACTTGTTATATGCCCCATATCAGATCCCTGACCAGTGTACTTGTTATATGCCCCATATCAGATCCCTGACCAGTCTACTTGTTATATGCCACATATCAGATCCCTGACCAGTCTACTTGTTATATGCCACATATCAGATCCCTGACCAGTCTACTTGTTATATGCCACATATCAGATCCCTGACCAGTCTACTTGTTATATGCCACATATCAGATCCCTGACCAGTCTACTTGTTATATGCCCCATATCAGATCCCTGACCAGTCTACTTGTTATATGCCCCATATCAGATCCCTGACCAGTGTACTTGTTATATGCCCCATATCAGATCCCTGACCAGTGTACTTGTTATATGCCCCATATCACATCTCTGACCAGTGTACTTGTTATATGCCCCATATCACATCCCTGACCAGTGTACTTGTTATATGCCCCATATCACATCCCTGACCAGTGTACTTGTTATATGCCGCATATCACATCCCTGACCAGTGTACTTGTTATATGCCCCATATCACATCCCTGACCAGTCTACTTGTTATATGCCACATATCAGATCCCTGACCAGTCTACTTGGTATATGCCACATATCAGATCCCTGACCAGTCTACTTGGTATATGCCACATATCACATCCCTGACCAGTGTACTTATTATATGCCCCATATCACATCCCTGACCAGTCTACTTGTCATATGCCACATATCAGATCCCTGACCAGTCTACTTGTTATATGCCCCATATCACATCCCTGACCAGTCTACTTGTTATATGCCCCATATCACATCCCTGACCAGTCTACTTGTTATATGCCACATATCACGTCCCTGACCAGTCTACTTGTTATATACCCCATATCACATCCCTGACCAGTCTACTTGTTATATACCCCATATCACATCCCTGACCAGTCTACTTGGTATATGCCACATATCAGATCCCTGACCAGTCTACTTGGTATATGCCCCATATCAGATCCCTGACCAGTCTACTTGTTATATGCCCCATATCAGATCCCTGACCAGTCTACTTGTTATATGCCCCATATCAGATCCTGACCAGTGTACTTGTTATATGCCCCATATCAGATCCCTGACCAGTGTACTTGTTATATGCCCCATATCAGATCCCTGACCAGTCTACTTGTTATATGCCCCATATCAGATCCCTGACCAGTCTACTTGTTATATGCCACATATCAGATCCCTGACCAGTCTACTTGTTATATGCCACATATCAGATCCCTGACCAGTCTACTTGTTATATGCCACATATCAGATCCCTGACCAGTCTACTTGTTATATGCCACATATCAGATCCCTGACCAGTCTACTTGTTATATGCCCCATATCAGATCCCTGACCAGTCTACTTGTTATATGCCCCATATCAGATCCCTGACCAGTGTACTTGTTATATGCCCCATATCAGATCCCTGACCAGTGTACTTGTTATATGCCCCATATCACATCTCTGACCAGTGTACTTGTTATATGCCCCATATCACATCCCTGACCAGTGTACTTGTTATATGCCCCATATCACATCCCTGACCAGTGTACTTGTTATATGCCGCATATCACATCCCTGACCAGTGTACTTGTTATATGCCGCATATCACATCCCTGACCAGTGTACTTGTTATATGCCCCATATCACATCCCTGACCAGTCTACTTGTTATATGCCACATATCAGATCCCTGACCAGTCTACTTGGTATATGCCACATATCAGATCCCTGACCAGTCTACTTGTTATATGCCACATATCAGATCCCTGACCAGTCTACTTGGTATATGCCACATATCAGATCCCTGACCAGTGTACTTGTTATATACCCCATATCAGATCCCTGACCAGTGTACTTGTTATATACCCCATATCAGATCCCTGACCAGTGTACTTGTTATATACCCCATATCAGATCCCTGACCAGAAGCAGTGCACTTGTTATATGCCCCATATTACATCCCTGACCAGTCTACTTGTTATATGCCACATATCACATCCCTGACCAGAAGCAGTGCACTTGTTATATGCCCCATATTACAGCCCTGACCAGTATACTTGTTATATACCACATATCACATCCCTGACCAGTCTACTTGTTATATGCCACATATCAGATCCCTGACCAGTCTACTTGGTATATGCCACATATCAGATCCCTGACCAGTGTACTTGTTATATACCCCATATCAGATCCCTGACCAGTGTACTTGTTATATACCCCATATCAGATCCCTGACCAGTGTACTTGTTATATACCCCATATCAGATCCCTGACCAGAAGCAGTGCACTTGTTATATGCCCCATATTACATCCCTGACCAGTCTACTTGTTATATACCACATATCACATCCCTGACCAGTATACTTGTTATATACCACATCCCTGACCAGTATACTTGTTATATACCACATATCACATCCCTGACCAGTATACTTGTTATATACCACATCCCTGACCAGTATACTTGTTATATACCACATATCACATCCCTGACCAGTATACTTGTTATATACCACATCCCTGACCAGTATACTTGTTATATACCACATATCACTTCCCTGACCAGTCTACTTGTTATATGCCCCATATCACATCCCTGACCAGTCTACTTGTTATATGCCCCATATCACATCCCTGACCAGTCTACTTGTTATATGCCCCATATCACATCCCTGACCAGAAGCAGTGCACACAATCCGTCCCTCTCCCCCAGTTATATGCTCCTGGCCTTATACATTATATATCTCTATCACAGGTCTTATGACCAAGGTCGTTTTCACAACACCACTTCCTTCCTGATAACCAGCTCCATTACATTATTTATACAACCACCCTCCATACTATAACATGCCTAGAAATCACATCCAATCCCTCTACACTCTGTATCCCAGTCCCCTTATTTTCCAATATACATGGCCAGAAACCACCCACAGGATCCGGTCATAGTCCGTCATCGCACACACAGGACCGGCACAGCGGACATCCCGGCGTCAGAGCATTTGAGGGTGAAGTCTCCTGAGGAGCAGGCATAACAAAGGCTACGCCGCAGCTGTACTCACCTCTCGTCCGCTTCTGAGACGTGTTCTGATGACATCACCGGCTGAGGCCCAGAGCCGCAGGGGACACTGGGAGATGTAGTTTCTCAGGGATTGGACATCACTCGTTGACGTCGTTTTCCTTCGGGACTGTCCGACTGTGGAAGTCACCGTATGCTATGTTTATGTGTATCTCCTGTTACCATCAACCATGCAGCCTAAAGTTACTTTGCTGTAACCAAGGCAAGTGCATTGCATATAATACCGGTTTGAGAAGCTCCCTGACGTGAAGCAGTCTCCTAGATATAGAAGTGCGTAGTTTTATCATGGGACAAATGACATTTATACAGCATAGAAAGGGCCCACAGATCTCTTAACAGCAACGTGCCCTGGCTTGGTGCCCACTGCCCCATAAGTGACAATTACTTGCAACCCATATCCAGCACGGCACCCACAACAAGCAGTTACAGACCTCATAAAAGTGACAGCTACAGTGCCCCAAAACAGACCCAGACAAGGCACCTCATAACAGCCACAGGGTTCCCTATAACACTGACAGTGTTTGCAAAGCAGTGCCAGCCACGGTGCCCCATAAGAGCCACATGATTCCCTATAACAGCGCCAGCCACAAGCAAAACAATGCCAGCCACGGTGCCCCATAACAACCACAGGGTTCCCTATAACAGTGACAGCCTCAGTGTCTGCAAAGAAGTGCCAGCCACAGTGCCCCATAAGAGCCACATGATTCCCTATAACAGCGCCAGCCACAAGCAAAACAATGCCAGCCACGGTGCCCCATAACAACCACAGGGTTCCCTATAACAGTGACAGCCTCAGTGTCTGCAAAACAGTGCCAGCCACAGTGCCCCATAAGAGCCACATGATTCCCTATAACAGCGCCAGCCACAAGCAAAACAATGCCAGCCACGGTGCCCCATAACAACCACAGGGTTCCCTATAACAGTGACAGCCTCAGTGTCTGCAAAGCAGTGCCAGCCACAGTGCCCCATAAGAGCCACATGATTCCCTATAACAGCGCCAGCCACAAGCAAAACAATGCCAGCCACGGTGCCCCATAACAACCACAGGGTTCCCTATAACAGTGACAGCCTCAGTGTCTGCAAAGCAGTGCCAGCCACGGTGCCCCATAAGAGCCACATGATTCCCTATAACAGCGCCAGCCACAAGCAAAACAATGCCAGCCACGGTGCCCCATAACAGCCACAGGGTTCCCTATAACAGTGACAGCCTCAGTGTCTGCAAAGAAGTGCCAGCCACAGTGCCCCATAAGAGCCACATGATTCCCTATAACAGCGCCAGCCACAAGCAAAACAATGCCAGCCACGGTGCCCCATAACAACCACAGGGTTCCCTATAACAGTGACAGCCTCAGTGTCTGCAAAACAGTGCCAGCCACAGTGCCCCATAAGAGCCACATGATTCCCTATAACAGCGCCAGCCACAAGCAAAACAATGCCAGCCACGGTGCCCCATAACAACCACAGGGTTCCCTATAACAGTGACAGCCTCAGTGTCTGCAAAGCAGTGCCAGCCACAGTGCCCCATAAGAGCCACATGATTCCCTATAACAGCGCCAGCCACAAGCAAAACAATGCCAGCCACGGTGCCCCATAACAACCACAGGGTTCCCTATAACAGTGACAGCCTCAGTGTCTGCAAAGAAGTGCCAGCCACAGTGCCCCATAAGAGCCACATGATTCCCTATAACAGCGCCAGCCACAAGCAAAACAATGCCAGCCACGGTGCCCCATAACAGCCACAGGGTTCCCTATAACACTGACAGCCTCAGTGTTTGCAAAGCAGTGCCAGCCACGGTGCCCCATAAGAGCCACATGATTCCCTATAACAGCGCCAGCCACAAGCAAAACAATGCCAGCCACGGTGCCCCATAACAACCACAGGGTTCCCTATAACAGTGACAGCCTCAGTGTCTGCAAAGAAGTGCCAGCCACAGTGCCCCATAAGAGCCACATGATTCCCTATAACAGCGCCAGCCACAAGCAAAAAAATGCCAGCCACGGTGCCCCATAACAGCCACATGATTCACTATAACAGTGACAGCCTCAGTGTCTGCAAAGAAGTGCCAGCCACAGTGCCCCATAAGAGCCACATGATTCCCTAAAACAGCGCCAGCTACGGTGCAAAGCAATGCCAGCCACGGTGCCCCATAACAGCCACATGATTCACTATAACAGTGACAGCCTCAGTGTCTGCAAAGAAGTGCCAGCCACAGTGCCCCATAAGAGCCACATGATTCCCTATAACAGCGCCAGCCACAAGCAAAACAATGCCAGCCACGGTGCCCCATAACAACCACAGTGTTCCCTATAACAGTGACAGCCTCAGTGTCTGCAAAGCAGTGCCAGCCACAGTGCCCCATAAGAGCCACATGATTCCCTATAACAGCGCCAGCCACAAGCAAAACAATGCCAGCCACGGTGCCCCATAACAACCACAGGGTTCCCTATAACAGTGACAGCCTCAGTGTCTGCAAAGCAGTGCCAGCCACAGTGCCCCATAAGAGCCACATGATTCCCTATAACAGCGCCAGCCACAAGCAAAACAATGCCAGCCACGGTGCCCCATAACAACCACAGGGTTCCCTATAACAGTGACAGCCTCAGTGTCTGCAAAGCAGTGCCAGCCACAGTGCCCCATAAGAGCCACATGATTCCCTATAACAGCGCCAGCCACAAGCAAAACAATGCCAGCCACGGTGCCCCATAACAACCACAGGGTTCCCTATAATAGTGACAGCCTCAGTGTCTGCAAAGAAGTGCCAGACACAGTGCCCCATAAGAGCCACATGATTCCCTAAAACAGCGCCAGCCACAGTGCAAAGCAATGCCAGCCACGGTGCCCCGTAACAGCCACATGATTCACTATAACAGTGACAGCCTCAGTGTCTGCAAAGAAGTGCCAGCCACAGTGCCCCATAAGAGCCACATGATTCCCTAAAACAGCGCCAGCTACGGTGCAAAGCAATGCCAGCCACGGTGCCCCATAACAGCCACATGATTCACTATAACAGTGACAGCCTTAGTCACTTATAACAGCCACAGGGTTCCCTATAACAGTGACAACTTCAGCATTTGCAAAGCAGCGCCAGTCCAGTGCCCCATAGAAGCCACAGCTGTTCGTGTGACAGTCTCAGTGTCCACAAAGCAGTGCCAGTCACAGTGCCCAGAAAGCTACAAAACAGTAATACGTATTAGTAGCTTTTTAGGCACAGAAAATCATCTCTTTGTGAAAGCTTGGTTCTGTAGTGTGTTCGTAAACTTGATGAGGAGCGATCCTCAGGATAGGTCATTAATATCAGATTGGCAAGGGTCTGACTCTTGGCACCCCTGCCGATCAGCATTGTAGAAGAAATGAAACGGTGGACTTTACGTCCAACGTATGGACCTTGAAAGGCGCACTGACACAACCGATCATAGACAGTGTTAGGGTTTCAGCTATTTTTTTGCTTTATTCATAGACAACGCGTTTCGGGGTACTAGGGACCCCTTTATCAAGTCTAAAATATAAGGTAAAAATAAGGGGGGGAGAAACAAATATATGGAAGGACACAATACGAATGTATCCATCAATAGAAACGTAATAATATATAAAAAATAAATAAATATAAAATGATAGAATACATATATATATATTATTACATGTATATATCAAGCGAGAAGATGATCAATAAAAATATGTACAAATAAAATTCATAAAGAGTATTTCCTTTTATATATATGTATGTTTTCTGGTTCTTCTAAACTATATGCTTCCATGTATATGTAATACCCTTTATGAATTTTATTTGTACATATTTTTATTGATCATCTTCTCGCTTGATATATACATGTAATTATATATATATATATATATATATATATATATATATATTTGTGGTCATGGCTACGGCCAAGAGGTATCCGGAAAACCCTAGGGAGAAAACGGGAACAACCTAACCCAGCTAGGCGTGTCTTAGCTGACCTCACTAAATGGCTTGTTGTGTGCCCTAAGCCATGATCGTGGGTAGGCCTATAAGTGGGCAAAAACCAAGCCAAGTAGGGTAGAAGAGGAATTTGAATGGCATGTACAAACTAATCCCCAAGCCAACTGCAAGGCATCCGGGATCTAGAGCGAAAATTCGGGGTATGTGAGGCAAGACCAGTAGGAAACCTACAACCCATCTTGTGGATGACAAGGCCAGAGACATGATGCTCAATATTGTGGATATTGCACAAAAGCAGAATGGAGGACCGAGAAAACGTTGTGAAATGGATCATAAAAACCAACTGAAACTTGTAAAGTTTGGTTCTAGTGTGAGTACTGGCAATGCCCTAGCGTCAGGAGATCATGGGACCAAAACCTAACTGCCTAGACTATGCAGGAATGAGGGCCAAAAAGAACCATGTAGATAGGAAGAGAATCCTTGAATAGTTACCCAGACAACAGCTATCCGCGCTTTGTTCTACTGTGCGCCCCTGAGAATTGTTTTTACGCTTGAGACGTGAAGACCGACCTACTATCTGAATCTTCTACCGTGAGAAAATGCTGGACCTTGTCCAAAATCCGATTCAGCGGGGTTGTAGGGAGTCGGAGGTTAGTGCGGCAAGAAGCTATGAAGCCATAATATACAAGATTCTGTCTATGCCCTCCCATGAGTGAGGGAATGCAATGCAATGAAGCTACTGGCGAAAATGAATTCCTGGTCGTGGTAAAAAGGCAAAGACTTTGCGTGGGGACCTGGTTGACAAGATATGATAGACTACAATCAGAGACTGAAATGCTAGAGCGAATTGCCCTACTTGTTCTTCCTCTGGCAGGCCCGAACCGGACCAGTTTGCGGTCAAAACATAAAATGAGCGATCAACGTGGATTATTAGGGAAGCAGGTATGTATGCGATACATAGGGGCCATGGGGCCGAAGCAGTCGTCGGGCCCCCGAAGCCATGGGGCCGAAGCAGTCGTCGGCCCCCGAAGCCATAGGGCCGAAGCAGTCGTCGGGCCCCCGAAGCCATAGGGCCGAAGCAGTCATTGGGCCCCCGAAGCCATGGGGCCGAAGCAGTCGTCGGGCCCCCGAAGCCATGGATCAACATGGAGCGATCAACATGGATTATTAGGAAATTAGGGAAGCAGGTATGTGTGCGATACATAGGGGCCAGCCTAGATGCACAGATAGACAACCAACCAGGCAATCAGCCCAGCAGGACTGGAAACAGTCGTCGGGCCCCCGAAGCCAAGGGGCCGAAGCAGGTCGTCGGGCCCCCGAAGCCATGGGGCCGAAGCAGTCGTCGGGCCCCCGAAGCCATGGATCAACATGGAGCGATCAACATGGATTATTAGGAAATTAGGGAAGCAGGTATGTGTGCGATACATAGGGGCCAGCCTAGATGCACAGATAGACAACCAACCAGGCAATCAGCCCAGCAGGACTGGAAACAGTCGTCGGGCCCCCGAAGCCAAGGGGCCGAAGCAGGTCGTCGGGCCCCCGAAGCCATGGGGCCGAAGCAGGTCGTCGGGCCCCCGAAGCCATGGGGCCGAAGCAGGTCGTCGGGCCCCCGAAGCCATGGGGCCGAAGCAGGTCGTCGGGCCCCCGAAGCCATGGATCAACATGGAGCGATCAACATGGATTATTAGGAAATTAGGGAAGCAGGTATGTGTGCGATACATAGGGGCCAGCCTAGATGCACAGATAGACAACCAACCAGGCAATCAGCCCAGCAGGACTGGAAACAGTCGTCGGGCCCCCGAAGCCAAGGGGCCGAAGCAGGTCGTCGGGCCCCCGAAGCCATGGGGCCGAAGCAGGTCGTCGGGCCCCCGAAGCCATGGGGCCGAAGCAGGTCGTCGGGCCCCCGAAGCCATGGGGCCGAAGCAGGTCGTCGGGCCCCCGAAGCCATGGATCAACATGGAGCGATCAACATGGATTATTAGGAAATTAGGGAAGCAGGTATGTGTGCGATACATAGGGGCCAAATCAGCCTAGATGCACAGATGGACAACCAACCAGGCAATCAGCCCAGCTGGTTTGAAAACAGTCGTCGGGCCCCCGAAGCCATGGGGCCGAAGCATGTCGTCGGGCCCCCGAAGCCATGGGGCCGAAGCAGTCGTCGGGCCCCCGAAGCCATGGGGCCGAAGCAGTCGTCGGGCCCCCAAAGCCATTTTTTTTTTTTTTAAGAATTATAACTATGAAAAGTGACATGAATAAGGTGCACGTGAATTAAACCATGAGCCTGACCGATGTGGCAGGTGATACCCAAGATAAACTACGTGGCCTGAATAACATGCAAGGCGAAATATCGTTAGGAACGAGACCTGACCAACGTGGAAGGTGACCCCAATAGTTCAACTGCATGACCTGAAAAGACGAAGGGAAACGTGACAGAAAATGGAGATAATAATGGACATTAACTCAAATTAATAACATAAGCAGGTAAAGATATGAGTCATTCAAAAGCATAGCTGCACAGGTGGACAGACAACCATTGGTCAGACCCCTGAAGCCATGGGGCTGAAGCAACCACCAGGGGCCCATGGGGCCGGCAGCCGCCGGGATGCGAACCTTAGAATTAAGGACGGCTGGGGATTGGGCCTTAACCCAACGGGTTTAGTAAGCAACCGGGACTCGAGAACCTAGAAAGACAAAGACATGGACTCGCATAACCTCCAACAGAAACCTGGGACACTAACCAGCCTACAACCATGTCGTACCCTTAACAAACAAAACATGAAAAGCGGTCAAGGGGCCCCCGGAGCCATGAGGCCGGATCGGTCATAGGGCCCCCGAAGCCACAGGGATGACGTTGCGGTGACGATAAGTAATTAAAACGTAAGCCGGACCTGATGGCATATGAAGCGACTTGAATGATTGGATTGGTTAGAAGGTGGCCTAAGGAACATGACTGCCAACAGGCGTTAAAAATATAGACATTAGTAATCCGAAGCACGTGCATACATAAAACACTAACCACCGTGAACCATAAACGTAAACATGAAATGCCTGGGGCATTGCGAGTTCGCTAAGAGAAGTCTCTTATCGTGACAAACAAATGAACAGCTTGTGAAAACATACCAGGAAACGGACTCCTATCGGCCCACTGACCTCCGCTGAGGAGCTGTTTGGTGAACTGGGGCAGGAGACCAGTCTGAGTAAATACGAAACAGGATTAAACAGAAACTAGGCCTATGGAATGTGACCGACCACCGAGGAAGGGAACGTAAGCCTGAAAAGAACGCAGTTATGTTTGTCAGGAGAGAGGTACCAGAGCGGTGGGTGTAGACTGCCCCGGTGAGATTGAGCAAAACCATGATGTAGCAATAAACAGGAGAATGCAGCTTTGAGTGGGAGCAGAGTACAACACATGATGTAACAACAAATGGGTGAATGCAGCTTTGGATGTGAGTGGTACCTAAAAACATGGTATAGGCGCATGAAAAGCATGGTATAAAGACGTATAAATGCAACCTGAAAGTGAGCAGAGTATTGACGTGATGCGAAAGCAGACATGTGGACGCAGCTCTAGTAGTGAAAGGAGTATAGGACAAGATGTGAAAAGCAGACATGCGGACGCAGCTTTGGATGTGAACGGAATATTAACTTGATGTGACCGCAGACATGGAAAGCGGCTTTGGTGAGTGGGGTATACAACCTGGTGTAGCAGTAGAACAGTGAACACAACTTTGGGTATAAGCAGAGCATGAAGATTGGTATAAACGCAGCTCTGGTTGTGAGTGGAGCAAGGTGGGAACACCAGGGTGGTGCGTCCAGAGCATGAAAACGGAGTAACAGTAGCAGCTATGGCTGTAAGCCGAGTATACAACATGTAATAACAGGCATGTAATACGGATCCGGCTGTCGGCTGGGGATGGAATGAGATGTAACAGCCAACAGGTGAGCGCAGCTTGAGTGTGAGACCAATCTGAGTGAATACGAATACGAAGAGTAGAAAAGTGCAGTACAGTGAAGACGTGCCGATGCAGCATAAGACATTAAATAAAAGCCGAAAGTGTAAATGCCGCTCAGGATAACAGCGGACCATGAAAGTATGAGATTGTGGAGAAGCTCTGCCTGTATATTTATGTTTAAATTGTACTGGAGCTGTCATTTGGCATTCCGGGCACTAGAGGCCGCTGTTTTGCAGCACAGTCAGCATGCTTCTGGGTGAACCAGTAAGTGTTGATCTGACATGGTGGAAGGATTGTGCTGTGAGGGGCTGAATCAGATTCCATCCTGGCTTGCAGATGTCCGGCAGTGAATGGATACTCAAAGGAAGGAGAGCATCTGCTGTCCCCTGTCTGGATCCAGCACTTTGAAAGAGAGGTTGTCCCAGGAAGACCAGTTCCAGTGTATGGACAGAAAACCTTAGCATCAAGCAAGGCCGCACGGTTGCTGAGAGCTTGGTGGCCATCCTGGGTAAGCGGCATCCTAGGGCCCAGAACGGATGCAGGTCAGTACACCTGATTACCAATTGTACTTCACTGTTTGGCGCCTAAAGTAACAGAGACTAGCCTAGGCCTTGTATGAGCTAGTTAGATAGGGTTATAGCTTTGTTAGGCCTTACTGTACTGGACTGCAGCGCAGTAATTGACTTGCAGGCTCTGCTGTGTCTGCCAGGTGTGTCTTCTATAGCGGCACAGTACGACTTGTAGGCTCTGCTGTGTACGCCAACAGGCTAGGCCTGTCCCTCGGACAGGGACGGTGACTGTGGGCCTGGGGTATTACTGTTTGTACTTGTGTTAATACTGTTTCCAAAGTAAAGTTTATATTCTTGCATATAAAGCTGGTGTCAGTGATGCTTCCATGTCTGTGACTTTGCTGTATCCTGGGGAGCCCACCCCGGTACACGGCTTACGAAAGTGAAATACATGAAGTTTAAAGATGGTGGTAGCGGGGGGAAAAAGGGGGGGGGGGGACACATGGCAAGGAACAGCTACAGCAAAAGGCCTAAACAATAAACACTGTGTCCGATCTCCAAACATGACGTCAGGTGCAGCCCGGGTAACTCTTACTTCAGCCGGATTGCTGTAAAGAAACTTTTCATACGAGACGAACGAAGCAAAGTGAAACTTGTAAGATTTATAGGAACCAACTCTTATTACCAACAAACAAAAATGAAAAGCAAATGGAAGTATTTAGGCCCAAACGAGCAAACCTGAGGTAGCAGATTCTGAGGCGAAGCCTCCCGTTCGCTAGCAAAGTCGGATCCGACCGGCCTGGAGAGACGGCCCCGGCCCAACCTACTTATGTAGTATGGCGCGTGCATGCTACGGTAGCAGAGAGCAAAATAACAAGCTCCATGCTGCAAAGAAAGAATCCTACCACCAGAGAACCTAGTGTGCTAATGACACCCAGCGGCAGCTGTGCACCTGAAAACACACACCTGTGAGTGAAGGTGTGGCTCGTATATGAAGAGCCTCCGCCCCTCCCACAAATGCAGGCTGACTAATCAGCCTTACCAACGTATTCTATCATTTTATATATATATTTTTTTTTTATATATATTATTACGTTTCTATTGATGGATACATTCGTATTGTGTCCTTCCATATATTTGTTTCTCCCCCCCTTATTTTTACCTTATATTTTAGACTTGATAAAGGGGTCCCTAGTACCCCGAAACGCGTTGTCTATGAATAAAGCAAAAAAATAGCTGAAACCCTAACACTGTCTACGATCGGTTGTGTCAGTGCGCCTTTCAAGGTCCATACGTTGGACGTAAAGTCCACCGTTTCATTTCTTCTACCGTTACCCAAGTGGCAGGGTGGCTCCTGCCCAAAGCGACCGGACGATTCTAGGCTGCACCAACCGTTGAAATTCCTTGTTATTCAGTCTTCCTTGCGGTTGCGCCCAAACTGGTGCAACCCCAATAGGTGAGCATAATACATCTTACAGTAGATTTTTTTATTTGAACATACTCACCCTATGAGCGCCTTTCTCTATTCTAATCGCCATCACTCGCTGATCAGCATTGTGACACAGCACTCGTGGAAGTGCAGCATTCTCTTCACTGTTTACCTGCTCGCCATCGACACTTAGCAGGTGTAATTGCAGCTACTCTGGGAGGGAGTGTAAATGCAATTGTGCGAGCGCTGCGTTCTCTTCAAACGGCTGATTGGCGGGGTGCCAGGAGTCGGACCCCACCGATCTGATATTAATGACCTCTCCTGGAGATAGGTCATCATCAACATGGGGAAAGTAGAAAACCCCTTTAAGGGCTCTTTCACACTTGCGTTCTTTTCTTCCGGCATAGAGTTCTGTCTTCGGGGCTCTATGCCGGAAGAATCCTGATCAGTTTTATCCTAATGCATTCTGAATGGAGAGAAATCAGTTCAGGATGCATCAGGATGTCTTCAGTTCCGGACCGGAACGTTTTTTGGCCGGAGAAAATCCAAACCGGATTCCAAAAAAGTTGGGACACTAAACAAATTGTGAATAAAAACTGAATGCAATGATGTGGAGATGGCAAATGTCAATATTTTATTTGTAATAGAACGTAGATGACAGATCAAACGTTTAATCCGAGTAAATGTATCATTTTAAAGGAAAAATACGTTGCTTCTAATTTTCACGGTGTCAACAAATCCCCAAAAAGTTGGGACAAGTAGCAATAAGAGGCTGGAAAAAGTAAATTTGAGCATAACGAAGAGCTGGAAGACCAATTAACACTAATTAGGTCAATTGGCAACATGATTGGGTATAAAAAGAGCTTCTCAGAGTGGCAGTGTCTCTCAGAAGCCAAGATGGGTAGAGGATCACCAATTCCCACAATGTTGCGCAGAAAGATAGTGGAGCAATATCAGAAAGGTGTTACCCAGCAAAAAATTGCAAAGACTTTAGATCTATCATCATCAACTGTGCATAACATCATCCGAAGATTCAGAGAATCTGGAACAATCTCTGTGCGTAAGGGTCAAGGCCGTAAAACCATACTGGATGCCCATGATCTCCGGGCCCTTAAACGACACTGCACCACAAACAGGAATGCTACTGTAAAGAAAATCACAGAATGGGCTCAGGAATACTTCCAGAAACCATTGTCAGTGAACACAATCCACCGTGCCATCCGCCGTTGCCAGCTGAAACTCTACAGTGCAAAGAAGAAGCCATTTCTAAGCAAGACCCACAAGCTCAGGCGTTTTCACTGGGCCAGGGATCATTTAAAATGGAAAAAATGGAAGACTGTTCTGTGTTCAGACGAGTCACGATTCAAAGTTCTTTTTGGAAATCTGGGACGCCATGTCATCCAGACCAAAGAGGACAAGGACAACCCAAGTTGTTATCAACGCTCAGTTCAGAAACCTGCATCTCTGATGGTATGGGGTTGCATGAGTGCGTGTGGCATGGGCAGCTTGCATGTCTGGAAAGGCACCATCAATGCAGAAAAATATATTCAGGTTCTAGAACAACATATGCTCCCATCCAGACGTCATCTCTTTCAGGGAAGACCCTGCATTTTTCAACAAGATAATGCCAGACCACATTCTGCATCAATCACAACATCATGGCTGCGTAGGAGAAGGATCCGGGTACTGAAATGGCCAGTCTGCAGTCCAGATCTTTCACCTATAGAGAACATTTGTCACATCATAAAGAGGAAGGTGCAACAAAGAAGGCCCAAGACGATTGAACAGTTAGAGGCCTGTATTAGACAAGAATGGGAGAGCATTCCTATTTCTAAACTTGAGAAACTGGTCTCCTCGGTCCCCGACGTCGGTTGAGTATTGAAAGAAGAAGGGGAGATGCCACACAGTGGTGAAAATGGCCTTGTCCCAACTTTTTGGGGATTTGTTGACACCATAAAATTCTGATTCAACATATTTTTCCCTTAAAATGGTACATTTTCTCAGTTTAAACTTTTGTTCCGTGATTTATGTTCTATTCTGAATAAAATATTAGAAGTTGGCACCTCCACATCATTGCATTCAGTTTTTATTCACAATTTGTATAGTGTCCCAACTTTTTTGGAATCCGGTTTGTATTATACTGATTCTGCAATTTACAGAAACACCCCATATTTGGTCGTAAAATGCTGTATGGAGACAAGGCAGTGTATAGTTTTGGAGGGCCCATTTTGCTGGAATGTTTTTTTGGATCCATGTCACAGAACCTGAGGTTCCCATACATTGAAATGAATGGGTCAGCACCAGTTCCACAAAATTGCGGAACGGGTGCGGACGTGGTCATACGGCCGTCTGAATGGGCCCTAAGTGCAACAGAGAACTTGCAAATACAAACAGTATCAGCAAGCTTTAGTGCAATTCTTTTCTGGCACCAGCTGAAGAATATGGTGGCAGATGGGATGGCTGCAATTCTGCACTTAGATGTTACTGTCCGTTTGGTGATGAGGGTGTCTGTGGCCTGTTTTCCCTCACCTCACAGCAGGGTAAACAGAAGCTGGATGTAGCAGATCACTCTGCTGTCTCGGATCCCAAGACTTTACTTGAGTCTTTACTTTGATTCTAGGGAGTGGGTGTTCTAGGAGCTGCTTCCTCATTCTCCGGCAGGAGATGGTCCCCTCTCTTCCCCTCTCCACTTAAAGGGAAACTGTCACCGGGATTTTGGGTATAGAGCTGAGTACATGGGTAGCTAGATGGCCGCTAGCACATCCGCAATACCCAGTCCCCAACGCTCTGTGTGCTTTTATTGTGTAAAAAAAAAAACATTTGATACATATGCAAATTAATCTGAGATGAGTCCTGTCCCTGACTCATCTCAGGGACAGGACTCATCTCAGGATAATTTGCATACGTATCAAATGTTTTTTTTTTAGTAACCCATGTCCTCAGCTCTATACACAAAATCCCGGTGACAGGTTCCCTTTAACTCTCCTCTAGACTGACTCTCCCTAGCTCAGTACCACCCTTGGCTGCAAGATGAACAAGTGTACTCCCACCAAAGGGAGAGGAATGGAATGGTAAGTTTTACTTCTGTTACCGGACATTGCCAACTATACCCTGACATTGCAAACCATACCCTATCTGCTGCTGAACCAAATGCACTACATGTCATTACATTCACATTGCATAAATTTACAGGTAAGACGAATCAAATGAAATAATTTAGAGAGAACAATAGTAAGTCCCCCCTCTGGGGTATTACTGAAACCCCCAAAAAGTGACACCATTTTGAAAACTACACCCCTCAGCGAATTTATTGAGGGCTGTTCAGAGCACTTCCACGGGCATTTCATAGAGTTTAGAAACACTTGGCTGTGAAAATAAAAAAATTAATTTCTTCCAATAAAATGTTGAAAAGAAATAACAGGAGAAAAATCACTACAAAAGTTGTTACCTATTTTCTCTTGAACATGCCAACAGCTCATATGTGGTCGTAAACTGTTGTAAGGACACACCACAGGGCTCAGAAGGGAAGGAGTGCCATTTGGCTTTTGGAGGGCAGATGTTGCAGGAATGGTAACAAGGGGTAACAAGAGAAAAAGCACCCCAAAATTTGTTATACATTTTCTACTGAACACGGCAACACCCCATATGTGGTTTTAAAGTGCTGAACGATCAAACCACAGGGCTCAGAATGAAAGGAGCATCATATGGCTTTTGTAGGACAGATTTAATGAGGGGTGAGGTTAGTGCTTTGACCACACAGCTGCTTCATACGATTTAAAACACTTGGGTGTGAAACATTTCCCTCATTGATTAAAATAAACAAGTCCACTCAGTTAGATAATAGGTTAGTCAAAATATTATATACAGTATGTGCAAATGTTGCAATCTCTAAAGGAGTATTATCTCCATACTCCCTAAGGGTACTTTCACACTAGCGTTTTTCTTTTTCCGGCATTGAGTTCCGTCCTAGGGGCTCAAATCCGGAAAAGAACTGATCAGTTTTATCCTAATGCATTCTGAATGTAGAGCAATCCGTTCAGGAATGCATCAGGATGTCTTCAGTTCAGTCTTTTTGACTGTTCAGGCTTTTCAGAAAACCGTAGCATGCTGTATTTTTGCCTCCGGCCAAAAATCCTGAACACTTTGAACGCCGGATCCGGTCTTTTTCCCATTGACTTGCATTAACGCCGGATCCGGCGCCGCGTGTTCAGTCAAACCGGATCCGGCTTAATGGTATGTGGTATGCTTAATGGTATGTCCACTTGCCAAAACTTTCTTAATGCCACTTTCAAAGCTCTGGAAGATCAAGACAATAGAGGATGCAGGAATACTGGGCACTCTCACTTTATGGTGAATCAAACACTTTATTATACATATAATTGGTTAGTAAGTAAACGCATAATCATAATAAAACCATCAAATGGACTTGAATAGAATTAATAAAATACTAAAAATACTACCTAAAAGTACAACAATAAGGATAAAAATATATTGTATATTTCCACAATAGGACTAAAATAGTGACCAGTCCATAGAAATGGATGAACAATGGAATCCTGACTGCTTGCTACTAGTGGTCATGTAGCTACAAGCAATGTTATCGCAATATAGTTGGAGTCCACACTTTATATTCTCTTTAAGAAGATTTAGGATGCTACAATCAATATGGTTCACCTGGGTGAGTATACTTGCGGCGTCCCCCTTTTACTCACTGTGCAATATAATTTTCTTTGTCGATAAACTTGCGCTCCTCACTACTCCTGCCGTAGCTGTATATTTGCAAAGCTTTCGTTCCGGTGTCACTGCGGTCCTCTGGCTGCCGCTCCGTAGTTACTTAGAGCCGGCAAGCCCTGGGACTCACAGTGCCTTTCCCAACGTCGGCTGTCCTGCGACACGATACCTTGTATCCTCGTGCTCTGTGTTTGTAGCCGCCGGCGTGTCAGGGTTTAGTAAGTTACGGAATCCTTGGGTAATTTAAAGTGCAACCCAGCCTTGGTAATTCCAGCATATACTTCTTATGATCGATCAGGGGGTCTCTTTACCAAACGCGTTTCGAAGTACTTTGCCCCTTCCTCAGTGGTAGTGACTCCCCCACAAATGTCTGCTTTTATAGAGCCATAATGATTCAAATTGCTCAAACTGGTGTTGATCCTCCTGATTTTCCTCAAAAGCTGGTACGGATTCTAGTCCATTTCTTGTGGATTTCAACCTAATTATCCATAAAAACTCATTTATTAAAACTGAATTCTCCTTTATACAGATTAGTATTCGACAACCTCTATATACTCAATACAATCATGGGCTAGTGTACTATTACTTTATTCATAGATACCGCAGGAATGTCTTCAGGTTATTGTGGTTGAAAGAAAATAGGGTGAATAAAGTAATAGTACACTAGCCCATGATTGTATTGAGTATATAGGGGTTGTCGAATACTAATGTGTATAAAGGAGAATTCAGTTTTAATGAATGAGTTTTTATGGATAATTAGGTTGAAATCCACAAGAAATGGACTAGAATCCGTACCAGCTTTTGAGGAAAATCAGGAGGATCAACACCAGTTTGAGCAATTTGAATCATTATGGCTCTATAAAAGCAGACATTTGTGGGGGAGTCACTACCACTGAGGAAGGGGCAAAGTACTTCGAAACGCGTTTGGTAAAGAGACCCCCTGATCGATCATAAGAAGTATATGCTGGAATTACCAAGGCTGGGTTGCACTTTAAATTACCCAAGGATTCCGTAACTTACTAAACCCTGACACGCCGGCAGCTACAAACACAGAGCACGAGGATACAAGGTATCGTGTCGCAGGACAGCCGACGTGGGGAAAGGCACTGTGAGTCCCAGGGCTTGCCGGCTCTAAGTAACTACGGAGCGGCAGCCAGAGGACCGCAGTGACACCGGAACGAAAGCCTTGCAAATATACAGCTACGGCAGGAGTAGTGAGGAGCGCTTGGATCGCAAGTTTACCGACAAAGAAAATTATATTGCACAGTGAGTAAAAGCGGGACGCCGCGAGTATACTCACCCAGGTGAACCATATTGATTGTAGCATCCTAAATCTTCTTAAAGAGAATATAAAGTGTGGACTCCAACTATATTGCGATAACATTGCTTGTAGCTACATGACCACTAGTAGCAAGCAGTCAGGATTCCATTGTTCATCCATTTCTATGGACTGGTCACTATTTTAGTCCTATTGTGGAAATATACAATATATTTTTATCCTTATTGTTGTACTTTTAGGTAGTATTTTTAGTATTTTATTAATTTTATTCAAGTCCATTTGATGGTTTTATTATGATTATGCGTTTACTTACTAACCAATTATATGTATAATAAAGTGTTTGATTCACCATAAAGTGAGAGTGCCCAGTATTTCTATTTCTATATATTCAATTGCTAGAGGAAGGGCGGATCCTCTTTACTGGGAGCACCTCCACCTGATTTTTCTTCATTTCTGTGCGTCACATTAGCTTATTCTTAAGATGCAGGAATAACCTACGAATAAAAGGCCTCCCAGAAACTGTAGCTCCAGCAGCTTCATGTAACTGTAGCTTCATGAAACACTGATAACAATCATTAAATCTATCCTGTAAGACACCTGCTCAGAAGAAATAGTCATAGAGTGAGCCCACAGAGCACTGCGAAGAAAACCCAAAGACTCTGAACCGCCACGTCATGTCATTTGCTGTCTTCTAAACTATAGAGTGAAAGAGGAAATATTGCAACATACAAGGCTATCTGAACATATTAAATATGAGAGTGCACAAATCCAAATCTTCCAAGATCTATCTCCACAAACCCTACAAAAAAAAGAGCTCTCAAACCACTAACAGAGGCCCTCAGATCCAAAGGAATCCAATACAGCTGGAAATTCCCCTTTGAACTTAGATTTTCCTTTGAAAGGAAGAGGTTCCTGGTTCGTTCATCATCTGACCTCCCTGAAGTCTACTCTGCTCTGGAACTTCCAGACCTTCAGATTCCCAACTGGTCAACGGTTACAGGTCTAGCTAATCTACCCCATTTAAAGCCATCTACTCCTTGGGAAGAAGTTTCCTACAGCCGTAACACAAGATCCAAGATAAAACCAGGAAAACTGACGCCCAATAACCTCATCGCTGATAACACCGGCAAAGCTACAGTGTTCGCTGGGACTATATTGTATTTTCTATTTCATCAGCACTTGCGGTAAATTATCTCTCGCCCTCCCCCATTCCTCCCTATACCCCCCTTATACCCCTTTACTTAGCTTGATATCGCTATCATCCTTTCCCCATCCAACCTTCCCTCCCACTACCGAGAGATTATAAATGACTCATGTAAGGTATAATTGTTCCTACAATTTACATACCAAACAATACTGAGGTTCTCTCTATTCTACCTTGGGATATCGTTCCCCTTTCTCCACTTTATACAATATGACATTGCTATTTCAATCTATATTGCAGCCTTCTTCAGCAATACTGTTCTCCTGCAGTATTTTGCATATGCCTTTCATAGGCCTACAAGATGCTAATTCTCCACTTTACTGGATGAGATTAAAGGGATCTATTTGGTCCCGCAACTCCACCCATAACGCACTTCATTTATCTACCCTCTCATTCTACAACTCCGTTGCTCTCTTGCAACAACTTTAGCTTCAATCTTTGCTATCCTCTGCTTTCACTCCTTTTTTCTTCTATCTTAGGCTACTTTCACACTAGCGGCACGGACCTCCGGCAGTCTGTTCCGTCGGGTGATCAAGGAAAATTCCAGCAGTCGTGTCTTGTATATTCGTGATGTTTTATTACATCAAATCAAAATGTCCTCAATCCAGGACGCGTTTTGGCAAGCATGCCTTTATCAACCTGTCGGATCCGTCCTGCCGCTAGTGACCTTGTGCCCTCGGACTACTGCTCTGTCCCCATTGACTATAGCAGGGGCATAGTTCCGGTGGAGGCAGCGCATGGCGAGAGGCTGTCGGAATAAAACTACGACATGTCAAACATTTATTCCAGCAGCCTCTTGCAGTGCCTCTGCCAGAACTCCGCACCGCCCCCATTATAGTCAATGAGGACAGAGCGGCAGTCTGGGGGCACACGGTCACTAGCGGCAGGACGGATCCGACAGGCTGTTCACCCGACGGAACAGCCTGCCAGAGGTCCATGTCGCTAGTGTGAAAGTAGCCTTAGCCTACCTCACCACATCATCAAGATAGTTGGGTCTCTCCGACTATGGTGTCAGAGACCACAATTTTTATCCTCATTCATACATCTTCAGGGTGAACTGTCCCTACTGGTATATTAACTGTGTACATTCTTTTAGTTATATGAGGGACGTCCCCTATTCGTATTTCAGTTTTGATATTGTTGCAATTATTTGTTATCTTTTGTCTTATTTTGTACCCCTCACCTTCCCTTCCCTCCTGTCCCTGCTCATACCTCCCCCCCCCCCCCTCCCTCTATACAGGTCCTGTACAATGGAAGAAGCCACATACATAATCATCAATCTATATTTATATATATGATGAGACTTAGAATAATGACCTACAACATGTGTGGACTGAACTCTCCATCCAAACAAGGTCAGGTAGTTTATTTTCTCAGGAAACACAAAGCAAACACCTGTTTGCTACAAGAGACACACTTTAAAGACCCACATATCCCCATGATGAACAAAAAATATTTTTCCACCTGGGTCCATGCTGGGTCAGACAGCAAAGCATCGAAAGGAGTCAGTATCAGAATTAAAGAGGACCTTTCACTACTCTACAAACGAAAAACTAACTATACCTGTGGGCAGAGCGGCGCCCAGGGGTCCCCCTGCACTTACTACTAAGTCTGGGCGCCGCTCCGTTCGCCCGGTATAGGCTCCGGTGTCTGCGCTCCCTCTGACTGATTTCTTGTAGGAGGCGTGTCCCTTGCTGCACTGCTGGCCAATCGCAGCGCACAGCTCATAAAAGTAGTTTGTAATCAAAATCTGTAAAAAATGACCGGTGAAATCCGAAAGAAGCTCTTTGGAATGTGTGCCCCTTTGCCCACCTAGGCTGCAATAAAGTGTCACACATCTGGTATCGCCTTACTCAGGAGAAGTTGGGGAATGTGTTTTTGGGTGTGATTTTACATAAACCCCTGCATGGGTAAATGTAAAATGACACCCCAAAACACATTCCCCAACTTCTCCTGAGTACGGCGATACCACATGTGTGACACTTTTTTGCAGCCAAGGTGGGCAAAGGGGCACACATTCCAAAGAGCACCTTTCGGATTTCACAGGCCATTTTTTACACATTTTGATTGTAAACTACTTCTCACGCATATGGGCCCCTAAAATGCCAGGGCAGTATAACTACCCCACAAATGACCCCATTTTGGAAAGAAGACACCCCAAGGTATTCCGTGAGGGGCATGGCGAGTTCCTAGAATTTTTTATTTTTTGTCGCAAGTTAGTGGAATGTGAGACTTTGTAAGGAAAAAAATTAAATAAAATAAAAATCATCATTTTCCGCTAACTTGTGACAAAAAATAAAAAATTCTAGGAACTCGCCATGCCCCTCACGGAATACCTTGGGGTGTCTTCTTTCCAAAATAGGGTCACTTGTTGGGTAGTTATACTGCCCTGGCATTTTAGGGGACCATATGCGTGAGAAGTAGTTTGCAATCAAAATCTGTAAAAAATGACCGGTGAAATCCGAAAGGTGCTCTTTGGAATGTGTGCCCCTTTGCCCACCTAGGCTGCAATAAAGTGTCACACATCTGGTATCGCCGTACTCAGGAGAAGTTGGGGAATGTGTTTTTGGGTGTGATTTTACATATACCCATGCTGGGTGAGAGAAATATCTTGGCAAAAGACAACTTTTCCCATTTGTTTTATACAAAATTGGCATTTGACCAAGATATTTATCTCACCCAGCATGGGTATATGTAAAATGACACCCCAAAACACATTCCCCAACTTCTCCTGAGTACGGCGATACCACATGTGTGACACTTTTATGCAGCCTAGATGCGCAAAGGTGCCCAAATTCCTTTTAGGAGGGCATTTTTAGACATTTGGATCCCAGACTTCTTCTCACGCTTTAGGGCCCCTAAAAAGCCAGGGCAGTATAAATACCCCACATGTGACCCCACATTGGAAAGAAGACACCCCAAGGTATTTAATGAGGGGCCTGGCGAGTTCATAAAAATTATTTTTTTGGGGCATAAGTTTGCGGAAATTGATTTTTTTTTTGTTTATTCTCACAAAGTCTCATTTTCCGCTAACTTGGGACAAAAATTTCAATCTTTCATGGACTCAATATGCCCCTCAGCAAATACCTTGGAGTGTCTTCTTTCCAAAATGGGGTGTTTGTACTGCCTTGGCATTTGAGGGTCTCCGCAATCATTACATGTATGGCCAGCATTAGGAGTTTCTGCTATTCTCCTTATATTGAGCATACAGGTAATGAGATTTTTTTTTTCCGTTCAGCCTCTGGGCTGAAAGAAAAAAATGAACGCCACAGATTTCTTCATTCGCATCAATCAATGTGGATGAAAAAATCTCTGCCCAAAAAAAAAAAGGAGGGGAAATGCGTCTGCCAGGACATAGGAGCTCCGCCCAACATTCATACCCACTTAGCTCGTATGCCCTGGCAAACCAGATTTCTCCATTCACATCAATCGATGTGGATGAATAAATCATTGCCAGGATTATTATTATTTTTTTATATATATACAAAGTGTTTGCAAAAGCATATGAACACCGCCACCTCCTCAGCTCATATGCCTCGGCAAATGTATCTTTTACTGCAGAGGAGAAATCTCGTCTTGCAGCGCCGCATACACCAACTTGTGTGTAATCTGACAGCCGCGCAATGCTTCTGTCAGAATGCACATCAGTGCTGCAGCTAGTCGATCGGTTGGTCCACCTGGAAGGTAAAAAAAAAAAGGAAAAAAACAGGCCGCAACACAATAATTTTGTTAACTTTTGAACAGAACATATAAACTTTAACTTTTTTTTTTTATCAACTTTGTTTTTATTAATTTATAAAGATAGATTGACATCCATACCTTACACATCCAAGTACAGCAGTGTCCCCAAGTGGGGCGCATGACATCAATGGATGAATCATACAATAACAGGAAATAGTATGAGACCAGTGTTACATCACACTAAGAATTACAATCTCCTGATGCTTAGCCGCACCGTCTTAACATATAGTAGAATACTACCATTTCAATAACATTGAAGAGAGTCAAAAGAGGTACGAGCCAGGGAAAACGATAAAAGCGTAAAAGTGAAAAGGGAGGAAAGAAAAGAGAGAAAGAGAGTGGAGAGAGGGAGGGGGAGGGGGGGGGGGGTGGGAAAGCCTCCAAGAGCGACACCAAAGGTAAATCAGCCCCTATTCACGACACGATCTGCTGGACATCTCTTCGAACCTGCAAATTTGATGTATTTTTCCAAACCATTCCTTGATGGTGGGAGGTTCCACACTCAGCCATTTCAGGGGGATCAATGACTTTGCTGCAGCTAAAAGGTAAGTGACCAAAGATGAGGAGGATTGGCGTACTTCCGCCGACGAGTAGCCAAGTAGAACCACTGCCAGAGTCAGCGTAAGACTTGTCCCCACAACGTCTTAAATTATATTTTCTATTTCGGACCAAAAGGGACGGATAACCGAACATCCCCACCAAATATGAGCGTGTGTGCCTATTTGCTTATTACATCGCCAGCACCGGTTAGTGGGAGCTAGACCGTGTAAATAAAGAAACTCCGGGGTCTTGTACCAACGAGCAAGTACTTTATAGTGAGATTCTTGGAGACATATACATCTTGAGTAGCCATGGGAGTGTTGTAGGATCTGTTTAGTTTCCAATTCAGTGAGAGAGATATCCAGTTCCTTTTCCCAGGAGGCAATAAACCCAGGGTTACTCAAGTGCTTCACGTTTCTCACAATGGCCAATACTTTAGATAGCTTGTTTAGCCTGGTGGCTGGCAACGTCAACCCTCTTCCAAAGTCAGTGAGCTCTCTAAAGGGATAATTGGACTGTAAGAAATCTGTGCAGCAACTGTTAAAATGCGAGATATGCAAGAACGTAAAACTGAAGTTCGGAAGAAGTGCATGTAAATCTGAACGGCTGGGAACCCCTCCACTCGGGAACAGATTTGAGACAGAGACATGAGAGAGTTGGTCCCACATAGGCTTAAAGGTCATTGATTCCCTCCCAGTGACCACAGGTACTAAGCTAGAGGGCATCAATGGCAAGATCCCAGGAGCCAACTCTGGTGACAGTAGTGCCCACGTGTTTGAGGCCCCCTTAAAGAATAAATTAATATCCGACGGGTTATATGTGATACGCTTCTTGGGGGGATCCACATTTCCCGTAGTAGGTCACCCTTGTATGCCTTACTCGACCACGAGAAATGCTATGTGGGTCAGAGACAGCAATTAGATTGGACCATCTCCTCAGTTGGATCGCTGTATATAATGTATTGACATCCGGTAGCCCTATACCACCCTTGCTCACAGGTCTTGTAAGGAGGGCATGTGCCAGCCGCGGTCGCTTCTGTTTCCATAAGTAACGAGAGAAAAGTGATTTCAACCTAGTAAAAAAGACTTGTGGTAGGGCTATTGGTAGCATTTGTAATTTATAAAGGACCTTCGGAAAGACATAAGTTTGGATAACGTTCTTCCTACCAATCCATGAGATCAGAGGAATATCATAATCTATAAGGATTTTTTGAATCTCTTCTAGGAGTGGACGGAAGTTTGTGTCATATATTTTGGGTATGGATGAGGGGATATTTACTCCCAGATACTTTAGAGAGGTTTGGGCCCAAAAAAAAGATGAAGCCTCCTTGAGGCTCAAGATTCTATGTTTTGCTAGGGAAATATTCAGTAACTCCGATTTTGTGACATTCACTTTAAAATTTGACACCGCACCAAAGCTTTCAAATAATTTGGCCAGACAGGGCAGCCCCTCCTCAGGGTCAGATAACAAGAACAGAAGGTCATCTGCAAAAGCCAACATTTTCAATTCCCCTTCTGGCATAGGGAAACCTCTAATAAGTGGATGCTGTCTCACTTTCTGTAGCAAAGTTTCCATTACCAAGACAAAAAAGTGTGGGGGAGAGAGGGCAACCCTGTCTGGTTCCATTCGTAATTCCAAAGGGGCTAGACAGATGGTCGTTGACCAAAAGAGAGGCAGAGGGGTGGGAATACAGCGAGAAGATTGCATCTATGATACCTGTGAGGAAACCAAACTTCAACAGGGTAGAATACATGAAGAGCCAGTTGACCCTGTCAAAGGCCTTCTCGGCATCTACTCAGAGAAGGACCAATGACTTATCCTCAACGTGCGTCTGGTGTATTGCTGTAAGCAGTTTAGTCGTGTTGGTCCTCCCCTCCCTCCCCGGGACAAAGCCTGATTGCTCCTCTCCTATCAGATGGGGCAGAAGCTTCTTTACCCTTAAGGATAAGAGCTTGGCCCATATTTTCAGATCTAGATTTAAAAGTGAAATGGGTCTATAGCTCCCACACTCTGCTGGATCCTTCCCCTCTTTAGCTATGAGAGTGATATGTGCTTTGGTAAAGGGTCCCCTCCAAACAGCGAGGAACAATATTCTACTAGATGAGGCATAAGCACCTCCTGGAACTTCTTATAGTAAAGTAAGGGGAGACCGTCAGGGCCTGGGCTTTTCCCCGGGGGGAAGGAGGCAAGGACCTCAGACACTTCCTTTTGTGTGATAGGGACAATTAGGGAGTTGATCATGGCCTGATCCAGTTGCGGCAGAGAGATATCTCTTAAGTTATCAATCAAATTTTGTCTTTGTTTCGTGTCAGACATGGCATCTGTCTTGTCTATGTTGTATAGTGCCGAATAAAACTTATGGAAAGCCTCGGCCATCTCAGGGAGGGATGATGTAACTGTCCCCGCATGGTTCCTGATCTCATGTATATGTTGTTTAGCTTTTTCTTTTTTGAGCAGTGTGGACATGAGCTTTCCTCCCTTATTGCCATGGGCATATAGCTTGTGTCTAAAGTGTAAATAGGCCTTGGCAGATTTATTCTGTAAGTAGGTGAGAAGCTTTTCCCTCAGAGCTCGGAGTTTCCCCTGTGTTTCCAACGAGCTAGAACTTTTGTGTTCTTTTTCTAATATTGTGATCTGTCCTAACAGCTCATCTATAAACTTTTGCCATTCTTTCTTGAGTTTGGACCCCCATGAGATGAAGAGTCCCCTAACAAAAGCCTTGTGTGATTCCCATACTATTGGAAACTTGGGACCCGAGTGTTTGTTCAGGTCAAAAAAGGCCGAAAGTTGAGTCTGTATATCTGAGAATGCTTCCGCCTGTTCTAAAATCTGCTCGTTAAGCCGCCATCTCCATGTCGTGGGGGTGTCATTAGTGAGGGTAATTGATAGATGAACCGGTGCATGATCTGATATTGTCATGACCGAAATACCTGTATCTGTTACTCTCGACAATAGGGAAGCATGAACCAATAGGTAATCTATAAACCTCTGATGCGAGTTATGCACCTGGGAGAAGTATGAGTAATCACGAGCAGAGGGGTTCTGCAGCCGCCAGACATCCGTAAGGGAAAGTTCAGACAGTTTAGACCTCAACTTCTCTAAAGCACGCTTAGAGACACCAGACCTAGAGGTCGAGGAATCAAGTGAAGGATCTAACGTAACATTCAGGTCACCCCCTAGAATGATCGGCCCATCCGCAAACAGCTTGAGTTTGTCTAAGGCATCTATGAGCCAAGGCACTTGTGCACGATTGGGTGCATAAATATTTGCCAAGGTAAACTTGGCAGTATATATCTGGGCCCTTAGGAATAACATCCTCCCTTCTAGGTCCGTGTATTGTTGTAATATCTTAATAGGAATAGATTTGTGCACAGCTATTGAAACCCTCTTAGAAGCTGAGGAAGCGTGGCATGAGTGGTACCAGTTAGTGAAATGTTTGGAAGGCAAATTCGGAATTTTTTGTTTTTAAAATGGGTCTCTTGCAGAAAGAGAATGGAGGTTCTGAGTTTCTTGATCATATCTAGTACATGATGTCTCTTATTCGGGGTATTCAGGCCCCGCACATTAAAAGATGCGCATCTAATGTCACACTTCAATAGGCACTTTCCCTGTAAGCAGAAAAAAACTGATATTGGATAAGAACGAAAGAATTAAACGTAGGAAGAAGGTAGGGAAGGAGAGAAAAGTGGAAATAGTCAGAAGGGTAAAAGGATAAAGAGTGAAAGACCAAGTAGGAAAAGAAGGGGTGTATTAAGTAAGAATGAGCTTCAAATCAATGAAGCCGATTGTAGGATGAGTTAGTAACTCGAGGACAGGGGTGAGAGAACGTTCAAAATGTGAACAAGTCTTGACCTGTGGTGTACAAACACATAACGTTATGCATAACATATTTAGCAAATCGCCAGTTGACATATACCTTATCACAAATATTATCTTTGACCCTGGGGACGGAGGAGGGGAAGGAGAGAGAGAGGAGAGGGGCTAGATTAATTATCTAACATGGTAACAGATAGAAATCAGTGAAACATCACTTCGTCCCGGTCCCATCGGCCTTCTCAGTAATTCCAACCTGCTCTCTTTGGTCTGCTAACTCCCTCCTCCTTACAGACCAATATCACTTGGATCCCCAGGATTGAAATAAGAGGAAAAAGAGATAGAGGAGAGGGAGAAAGTACACGAATCAATAGAACTCTAATTGTCAGTACACAAATCTGAGACGCTGTCATTTCTACGATACTACGATGTTCCATCTCCTCCACCAGATGCAGAAGCGTGACCCCTTACAGAGGGCAATCCTAGTAAAAACAATTGACATTCCAGATAACCTTAACCCATTCTCCAGCTTTTACCCTGTAGAGGTGGAAAAGACGCAAAAACATCGCTTCCTGCAGGAACTACATACTTAGCAAGATTTAAGAAACTCTTCATAATCACATTGAGAATAACTGATACAGAGTCTCAGGAATCGTCTTCTACCCTGCCGCAGATCTCATGTGCAGGGGAGACCCAAGATGCATTAAGCCTCCAGGTAATTTTGAGCCGCCTAATGCTGAGACCGAAATTAAAGGTAAAAAAAAGGGGGGGAGAAGGGGAGGGGGAAGGGGGGGGGGTGGGCGGGTAATGAGGGTCAAGGTGAACATTCATGCAAGGGACAGACTAACATAATAAGAAGAACCTTTAGGCAAGGAGGAGATGAGATATCCCTCAATAGGTAATCCGTAGCGGTGAAAAACTAAACAGATCCGCTTGCGGCAAGACGGGCAGAAGGTCTGCAGGAACAATCAAACTGCAAGTGCTCCTTGCGAACATGTCTGAAGATAAATCCAGATTAGCACTAGATCTCAGCGATGAGGTGAGTTGGCAGCAGCGGAAGGTCTCTTCATTCGTTGAGGCTTCAGGCGAGTAGAAGTATGCCACTCTTCCATGTGTGGCAAGGGAGGTAAACGAACCAGATCCGCTGCGGGTGACCATGACGGTATCTCTACGGGTTCGATGCCCAGTGCAGACCATGCGGTTTCTAGATCAGTTGGGGTCTTGATGATCCGCTTATCATTCTTCATGATCGAGATCCCGAAAGGAAACAACCATGCATACTGCAGATTTCTTTCTCTCAGCTTGTCCAGCAGCGGCCACAGCACTCTACGTTTCTGAAGAGTAGAAGGAGCAATATCTTGGTAGAGGGAGATCTCGACTCCCTCGTAGTCAATCAGAGATTTCTCCCTAGCCGAGCGAAGAATCGCGGCTGTGTCTACATAAGATAACAAGCCACAAATTACATCCCGTGGTGGGTCACTTGGCTTAGGTTTCGATCTGAGAGCTCTATGTATCCGCTCTATTGTGATCCCGTTTGCACGGTCTGGATCTAAGAGTCCAGCAAATATTTCACACGCCACTAAAGGGATTGCATCCCCTGCCCAGGATTCCGGCAGCCCCTTAATTCTAAAATTTTTGTCGGCTTCTATTTTCTTGATCCTCGATCAATGTGTATGCCGTATTAACATGAGCCTCCCACTGCTCCGTTCTGACAGCTAATCCTGAGGCATGGGCAGTGAGGTCCGAGCACGTCGACTCAAGGGCTTCCGTCCGGAACCCAAGGGCATGTAAGTCAGTTTTTATGTCTGCTAAATCCTCTCTTACCGGTCTCAGTACCTGGGCCAGGGCTTTCTTGAGCACCGCTGCTGTGAGCATTTCATTTGGTGTTTGTTCTTCATCACTACTCGAGTGACGCTCCTCCTCAGAGTCTCTCTGCTCAGTGGGTTCCGGCGCCATCTTGGCCAGTGTAGCGGGAGAACTTGCATGTCTCTTAGTAAAGAGTTTCGTGACTGCAGCTTGGTTCATCTTCGGTCTGCTAAGTCCTTCACCTTCCCTCAGTTGATATCTCCCTATTTTGCCCATATTTTAGGCGATTGAATACGTTATTGTAGGTACGTGGCAGGAGAGAGCTCTCTCAGGCTGCCATCCAGTCCGCGGTCAAGCTCCGCCCCCTCATAAACTTTAACTTTTTGAACTGAACATTAACCTTTTTGCTTACTGGTGATTTTTTTTATTTTTTTTATTTTTTTTACCTTTATAGGACAAACCTCTCCTTCCCCATGGGACAATGTGCAAATCACCCAGAGATGTGGCGAAGTGCGTTATGCACTTTGTCCCAGGTGAAAGGAGAGGTTTGCAGCAGCTCTGTGTGAATGGGCCCTAATAGCCCTGTGTGCCTGTCCTGGTGAGATGTGATCCCTATGCTAAGTGTACCTGTGTGTGGTACTTCCGGAAACACTCCCCTAAGCATAGGGCAGGGTGGTCAGGGCAGTCAGGACAGAAATAGCAGGTGTCACGCCTTATTCCACTCCTGCTACAGACACGACATCTTTTTCGGGGTGACGGTTGGGTTGGGGAAATGTCGCTCGTGTAGACGGCTAACTACACTGGTGGATAGGACCACGGAACCTCCTGGGTACAGGAGGTTCTCGATGATCTCTTCCTGAAATTTGAGGAAGGATCGTGTTCTCCCAGCCTTACTGTAGAGAACAAAACTATTATACAGAGCCAATTGAATTAAATATACAGACACCTTCATATACCAGCGTCTGGTTCTGCGGGAAACTAAATACGGAGACAACATCTGGTCATTGAAGTCCACCCCTCCCATGTGAAGGTTATAGTCGTGGACTGAGAGGGGCTTTTAAATGACACGGGTTGCTCGCTCAATTTGGATTGTCGTGTCTGCGTGAATGGAGGAGAGCATGTAAACGTCACGCTTGTCTCTCCATTTCACCACGAGCAGTTCTTCGTTATACAAGGCAGCCCTCTCCCCCCTTGCAAGACGGGTGGTAACGAGCCGTTGGGGGAAGCCCGCGCGACTAGTTTGCGCGGTGCCACAGCAGCCAATCTGTTCTAGAAACAAATGCCTGAAGAGGGCCACACTTGTGTAGAAATTGTCCACATAAAGATGGTACCCCTTGCCGAATAAGGGCGACACCAAGTCCCAGACTGTCTTCCCACTGCTCCCCAGGTAGTCAGGGCAACCGACCGGCTCCAGGGTCTGATCTTTTCCCTCATAGACACGAAATTTGTGGGTGTAGCCTGTGGCCCTTTCACAGAGGTGCGGCCCGTAGAGCCCCTAGAATCCCTGAGGTGCTGGCAAACCCTGATTGGCAGTCCCCAACTTCAGCCGCACCCGGCAGCCATGGTAACCATTCAGAAAAAGCTAAACGTCGTATCCGGCAATGCGCCGAAACAACGTTTAGCTTAAGGCCGGATCCGGATCAATGCCTTTCAATGGGCATTAATTCCGGATCCGGCCTTGCGGCAAGTCTTCAGGATTTTTGGCCGAAGCAAAAAGCGCAGCATGCTGCGATATTTTCTCCGGCCAAAAAACGTTCCGGTCCGGAACGGAAGACATCCTGATGCATCCTGAACGGATTTCTCTCCATTCAGAATGCATTAGGATAAAACTGATCAGGATTCTTCCGGCATAGAGCCCCGACGACGGAACTCTATGCCGGAAGAAAAGAACGCAAGTGTGAAAGAGCCCTTAACAGCTCTACGGGTAGAACCAGGGCCGGTGCAAACATTTTTGCCAACACAAGCAAAGCTACATTTTGGCGCCCCTCCACCTCGCAGTTCACCTGGCCCTGGCCCTGGTCCCGTCTGCAGCAGCTGGCTTCTCCTCTGTGTGGTCCTGGTATCTTCTCTCTGCTTCAGACAATCGCTGGTTTGAGGACCGTATTTTTCGCCCTCTAAGACGCACCAACATTTTAGAGGAGGATAATAAGAAAAAAATATTTTCCATTACACCTCAGGTCAAACCAGCAATGTTAATCAGACCTCAGATCAGACCCCCATGTCAGCCATCATGCACCCATGTCAGCCATCTTGCCCCCATGTCAGCCATTAGCCCCTATGTCAGCCATTAGCGCACCATTTCAGCCATCAGCCCCCCATGTAAGCCATCATGCCCCCATGTAAGCCATCATGCCTCCATGTCACATTTCTCCCCCTCCATGTCAAATCACCCCCCCATGTCACATCAGCCGCCGTGACCGTGCTGCCGGGTCAGTACCGCTGGGGCGGGCGGGCGGCGGTGCAACTCACAAGTAAGTGATAAAAAAAAGGTTAATTTTCCCGCCCTCCCCCAGGGTGCGCACTAAGGCAGCCGCTTGGTCTTCCTTATGGTAGCACCGACCCTGGGTAGAACTGAAAAACGCTCTTAATCTGTGTTCAGCTAAAGCCTATCTATATTCCAAATATAAGAATTACACCCATGGAGACAAACCAAGTAGATTTATGCTAGCCCAGATTAAGAACAGGAAAACCAAATCATACATCTCCAACCTTAAAGACTTCTCTGGCAATTCCCTTTATAAAACAGAAGAAATAAAAAGATAATATAGTGTAAAACCTAAATAAATTTGAAAAAAGTAGACATATTAGGTATTGCTGCGTCCATAAGAATCTGCTCTATAAAAATACCCCATGACCTAACCCCTCAGATGAACACGGTCAAAAAAATAAAATAAAAACGGTGCCAAAAACTATTTTTTTGCAAATTTTCCATTTTAATCTGTTTTTTCCAGTAACAAAGCAAGAGTTAACAGCCAAACAAAACGTATTATTTATTACCCTGATTCTGCAGTTTACAGAAACACCCCATATGTGGTCGTAAACTGCTGTATGACTAAACGGCAGGGCGCAGAAGGAAAGGAACGCCGTATGGTTTCTGGAAGGCAGATTTTAATGGCCTTTTTTTGGGGCACCATGTCCCATTTGAAGAACCCCTGATGCACCCCTAGAGTAGAAACTCTATAAAAGTGACCCCATCTAAGAAACTTCACCCCTCAAGGTATTGAAAACTTATCCCGTAGTTTCCAAAATGGGGTCACTTTCATGGAGCTTCTACTCTAGGGGTGCATCAAATGGGACATGGTGTAAATAAACCAGTCCAGCAAACTCTGCCTTCTAAAAACCACATGGCGCACCTTTTCCTCTACGCCCTACCGTGTGCCCGTACAGTAGTTTACGGCCACATATGTTTTTTTTTTTTGCAAATTGAAGAATCAGGGCAATAAATATTGAGTTTTGTTTGGCTGTTAACCCTTGCTTTGTTACTGAAAAAATGGATTAAAATGGAAAATTTGCCCAAAAATTTAAATTCTGAAATTTCATCTCCATTTGCCAATAACTCTTGTGGAACACCTAAAGGGCTAACAAAGTTTTTAAAACCAGTTTTGAATACCTTGCAGGTGTAGTTTCTTAGATGGGGTCACTTTTATGGAGTTTCTACTCTAGGGGTGCATCAGGGGGGCTTCAAATGGGACATGGTGTAAATAAACCAGCACCTTTCCCTCCATGCCCTACCATGTGCCCGTACAGTAGTTTACGGCCACATATGAGGTGTTTCTGCAAACTACAGAATCAGGGCAATAAATAGTGAGTTTTGTTTGGCTGTTAATCCTTGCTTTGTTACTAGAAAAAAATTATTAAAATGGAAAATTTGCCCAAAAATTTTAATTTCGAAATCTCATCTCCATTTGCCAATAACTCTGGTGGAACACCTAAAGGGTTAACAAAGATTGTAAAACCAGTTTTGAATACCTCGAGGGGTGTAGTTTCTTAGATGACGTCACTTTTATGAAGTTTCTACTCTAGGGGTGCATCAGGGGGGCTTCAAATTGGACATGGGGTATATAGGAAGGGGTGATTGGCTATGTTGTTATGCCCCGTGAGGAAGCGCATAGCTAAACAATCGTTGGGCAGTACGCTTCAGGCTGGGTCAGTAGTTATTAGTACTATCTCTAGCAGTGTTATTTTAGGCTCTGTATATGTTTGTCACCAGTTCCTTACTATGCACAGTGATGGGCGGTGAATTTGCATTACATGGATGCAAGATTGCCACTTGAGCCTTATGTTATTATGCTACCACGTGTAATTATTCTAGTCCCTGATGTCTGGAGTTTATTATAGTTGTCACACTCCAGCTTTTTCATGTTTGCTGCTATATGTATTTTAATATATTTCATTAATGTTATGTGTATATATGTGGATTTTCCAATAAATTATTAAAGTCTCTGTTTTTGTTGCATGGTAGCTTTTGAGCTTGATAGGTGTTGTATGGTGTAAATAAACCAGTCTAGCAAAATCTGCCTTCCAAAAACCACACAGCGCACCTTTCCCTCTACGCCCTACCGTGTGCCCGTACAGTAGTTTACGGCCACATATGGGGTGTTTCTGCAAATTACAGAATCAGGGCAATAAATATAGAGTTTTGTTTGGCTGTTAACCCTTGCTTTGTTATTGTAAAAAATGGATTAAAATGAAAAAATTTGCCACAAAATCGAAATTCTTAAATGTTATCTCCATTTGCCATTAACTCTTGTGGAACACCTAAAGGGTTAACGACGTTTGTAAAATCAGTTTTGAATACCTTGAGGGGTATAGTTTTTGGGTGGTTTCTATTATGTAAGCCTCACAAAGTGATGTCAGACCTGAACTGGTCCTTAAAACGTGGGTTTTTGAAAATTTTTGAAAAATTTAAAGATTTGCTTCTAAAATTCTAAGCCTAGTAATGTCCCCAAAAAATAAAATGTAATTCCCAAAATGATCCACACATGAAGTAGACATATGGGGAATGTAAATGAATAACTATTTTTGTAGACATTACGATGTATTATGGAAGTAAAGAAATTGAAACTTGGAAATTTGCTAATTTTTTGTAAATTTTTTATAAATAAAAATGAATTTTTGTTTTACTCCATTTTACCAGTGTCATGAAGTACAATATGTGACGAAAAACTATCTCAGAATGGCCTGGATAAGTTAAGAAAAATGTAGAAATACAAAAAGAGGATTACGGTACAATTTGAACTCTCTGGTCTTAAAAGCGGACCAGGAGTCACAAAGTGGGTACCTAGAGTAGAGGCTATCAGAGGCGCCAGGGGGCGGAGGTGAGTTCTATAGAGAACAATATATATATATATATATATATATATATATATATGTATAGGAGTTATGCTCGTCTGCAATTATGGAACAAGCAGCTCAAGTGTTTCAGTGGGTCAAGGATTACCCTTGCCCACTTTTGAAGAGATATAGGCGGTGTGGAGAGGACAAAGGAAGAGAAGCCCTTCACACCCATGGAGAAAAAGTTTGAAACACGTACCAGGCGCCAGATCACTCAGTTATTAGTTGTGATGAAGATACAGATTGATTCTTATTTGTGTATAAGATATAAAGAAGACCTTCACCTAGGTCTGTTTGAAGAGCTCGGAGTTTAGAAAAAACACCTCAGCTCTATAGTGGTGATGTTGAAGATCATAAAAAAATGATAATAATAAAATCAAATCCACTCACTTCACAGGGGGGGCAGTCACCAGGATAAGCTCAAGACACCAGTCAGGAGACTCCTGACTGGTCTCAGAATCTGTTAAAGCACTCCTGAAGAAGAGGGTCTCAGACCCTCGAAACACGTTGAGCCTTATATTAATAAAATGATTGACCAGAAGCCACGTGTGTAGGCGGCGTTCAATTATTTACATCTCTACATGCGATCCTGGCCGGGGGGGAAAATAGTCCCAGGTGTCTTGAGCTTATCCTGGTGACTGCCCCCCCTGTGAAGTGAGTGGATTTGATTTTATTATCATCATTTTTTTATTATTATCATTATTTTATGATCTTCAACATCACCACTATAGAGCTGAGGTGTTTTTTCTAAACTCAGAGCTCTTCAAACAGACCTAGGTGAAGGTCTTCTTTATATCTTATACACAAATAAGAATCAATCTGTATCTTCATCACGACTAATGACTGAGTGATCTGGCGCCTGGTACGTGTTTCAAACTTTTTCTCCACGGGTGTGAAGGGCTTCTCTTCCTTTGTCCTCTCCACACCGCCTATATTTCTGGATAAGTCAAAGCATTTTAAAGTTATCACCACATAAAATGACACTGGTCAGATTTGCAAAAAATGGCCTGGTCCTTAAGGTGAAAATGAGCCTGTTCCTTAAGGAGTTAAAGAGGACCTTTCACCACTCCTGACATTCCTGTTTTAATAGCTCCATGCATTCCCCATGTAATAACAATTCTGGAACATCTAGTCTTATGGCTCTGTGTTGTGCCATTGCTTTATTATTTCTACTAGAAGTTATAATTGAATTGCTATTCAGTAAGTGTACAGAGGTGTGGTAACCAGTTGGGGGTGTACCTGCACAGACTGACTCTATCCAATCAGTGTTGCCATTTTCAGACTGTGCAGGTACACATAACTTCTAGTGCAAATAATAAAGGAATGGCACAACATACAGCCATAAGAATAGATGCTCCAGAATTGTTAGTACGTGGGGAAAGCATATAACTATTAAAATAGGCAGGCCAGGAGTGGTGAAAGGTCCTTTTGAACTGCACGGGTAAAAGTGCAATAGTATCAGGCCACAATTTCACACAAACTCCGCAACTACTGATTGACGCATCAAATTAAGTGTAAAATAATTTGAACACCCTGAAATGTGTAGTATCAGGCAGCAGTTTCACGCCAACTCCTGAACTACTGATTGACGTCTCTAATTAAGTGTAAAAGAATTTGAGCACCCTAAAATGTGTAGTATGAAACCCGGTTTGGGTAAAAAACACAGAACAGGTGCAAATCTTTCCATTACCCCTTATCTCTGAGTAGGCTGTACTACTGGTTTTGGCTCACAAAAAATGATGGAAAAAACTGACCAAATAACTGAAGTGTGAACTCACCCTAAAGTGTGTAGTATTAGGCCGCTACTTCACACCAACGCATCAAATTAAGTGTAAAAGAATTCGACCACCCTAAAAGTGTGTAGAGAAGTGTTCTGCTTTGGTGAATGGTGGCACCTGCGGCTAACCCTTTTCGGGTTATCTGTTCTCGGCCTTTATGGTGTGATCACCTCTAGTATCTTATTTTTTTTTAACCCGAAGAGCGTGCTTTCTTCACCCATGCAGCATGCTATACAACACTTAGCCCAGAATCAGAGAGAAACGGATGTACTTATATATCAACTAAATACACACCAAAACTGTTTGTATCAAATTGCTATATCACCCCAGAATCAAGGAGGAATGGATATACTTTTATATAAACTAAATACACCCCAAAACTGTTTGTATCAGACTGCAGTTTCACTACAGAATCAAGTAGGAATAGATGAACTTATATAGCAACTACATACACCCCAAAACTGTTTGTATCAGATTGCAATTTCACCCTAGAATCATGGACGAATGGATGCACTTATATATCAACTAAATATACCCCCAAACTGTTTGTATCAGACTGCAATTTCACCCCAGAATCATGGACGAATGGATGCACTTATATAGCAACTAAATACACCCCAAAACTGTTTGTATCAGACTGCAATTTCACCCCAGAATCATGGACGAATGGATGCACTTATATAGCAACTAAATACACCCCAAAACTGTTTGTATCAGACTGCAATTTCACTACAGAATCAAGGAGATCAAGGAGCATTGGATGTACTTATATAACGATTAAATACACTCAAAACTGTTTGTATCAGACTGCTATTTTTTTGTTCAAAAATTTTGATATGGGGGGGGCTAACACGGCTGAGGTCTGCTATTTCACCCCAGAATCATGGACGAATGGATGTACTTATATATCAACTAAATACACCCCAAAACTGTTTGTATCAGACTGCAATTTCACTACAGAATCAAGTAGCAATGGATGTACTTATACATCAACTAAATACACCCCAAAACTGTTTGTATCAGACTGCAATTTCACTACAGAATCAAGTAGCAATGGATGTACTTATACATCAACTAAATACACCCCAAAACTGTTTGTATCAGACTGCAATTTCACTACAGAATCAAGTAGCAATGGATGTACTTATACATCAACTAAATACACCCCAAAACTGGTTGTATCAGATTGCAGTTTCACTACAGAATCAAGTAGCAATGGATGTACTTATACATCAACTAAATACACCCCAAAACTGGTTGTATCAGATTGCAGTTTCACTACAGAATCAAGTAGCAATGGATGTACTTATATATGAACTAAATACACCCCAAAACTGGTTGTATCAGACTGCAGTTTCACCCTAGAATCAAGGAGAAAAGGATGTACTTATATAGCAACTAAATACACCCCAAACTGCTCAGACTGCAGTCTTCAATAACGGAATTATTGATGTATGAAAGAATGCGAACGTAAAATCTGTAGTAATAGATCATCTTTAGTAACCTCACTTAGTGCAGCAAGGTGTTCTAGCATAGCCTCTATTACCCAGACTTTACACTCTCCTATTGGTCCCTGCTCTCTTCCTTATAGTGTGGATAATGCCTCCCTATCCTTTCCCTACACTAGGAATAATCTTTCCCTGAACTGCACAATAGTTTTTATTTTTGTGAATAAAGTCTTTCCTAAACACTAGTGACTGGGGACTGGTGTATGTAACGTCTCCCCCTGCATTAATTTCACTGTAAAATGGCGAAGACCGAGCAGCTTGAGACTTTATTTTAGGGCTGTGACATCACAGGGGCTGGCTAGCTGCTGATTCACTGGTGGCTGCATGGCATTGTGGGTAATCCGTGGCTCCCGGGCTTCTTACTTCCTCGCTCTAAAACGTGCAGCAGCCATTTTAGGAAAAAATATGATTCGATACCACGAAGTGCGAGGAAATTCAACTTCGGGACGAATCAAATTTTTCCTGAAGCTCGGATCGAATTACACTTCGTCGACTTTGATTCGCTCATCACTATTTGTAGCACTACTCAAAACTGCGCATATATTGGGACTTAGATCTTTAAACTGGATTTATCAGGAAATACCTTATAGCATCTTATGTTGTAATATATATTTAGAAGATAGCATCACATATTCTTTAATACGTTCAAGATATATATTATGCTGTATATAATTTTTTTCCCCTAGGACTTAGATATTTTTAAAGGTAATTTATGTACAATGACCCTACTAGAACAGGGATGCCCAACCTGCGGCCATCCAGCTTTTGCAAAACTACAACTCCAGCTATTAGGGCATTCTGGAAGTTTTAGTTTTGCAACAGCTGGAGGGCCACAGGTTGAGCATCCCTGTACAAGAACATGTTCTTAACCCCTTCCCAAATGCAATTCGTCTATATATGTGCTATTTGAACATGCCCTGTGCAGATAGCACGTGTATAGACGTCAGGCAGCTCTTTAATCCGAGCACTGTAAAGCGCTTGGATTAAAGCTTCTGCCCCTGCACTGCTGCTGTCACGAACAGCATACAGTGCAGTAATGCCGGTAAGGGACCAATCAGAGTGGTCCCTTGCCGGCAATCGATCCGATTGGTTAGTCTACACAGACTAACCAATCGGATCATGGCAGTGAAAAAATTACTGTTCCAGACTCTGATCTGCGCTCCATTCCTGAGCCGCTGCTCTATGCTGACACTCTGCTGTAACCCCTTAGATGCCGCGGCAGCTGCATCCATGGGGTTAGTAGAGGGAGGGGGCTCCCTCTCTCAACCATGGGGGCTGCCGCGCTGCGCTGGCAGCGCCTGATGGTTGCCATGGCAACCGGACGCTTTGCAAAAGCGTCCAGCGTTGCCACCTACAGGACAGTAGTTGCCACCTACAGAAAGTATAGTACAGCCATCAGCCCCACTTGATCTTCAAGATCAAAGAGGGACTTGATATAAAAAAAGTGAAAATAATAAAAGTAAACATAAATAAATAAAAAATGCAAATTAAAAAAATAAATTGCCTTTTCCTATAAAAAATGAAAAAATAAATAAATACACATATTAGGTATCACTGCGTCCGTAACGACAGTCTCTATAAATATATCACATGATAGACCCCGTCCGATAAACACCATAAAAAAAAAACTGTGTAAAAAAAGCCATTTTTGTCACCTTACATCACAAAAAGTGCAATACCAGGCGATAAAAAAGGTGTATATCAAACAAAATGGTACCAATAAAACCGTCACCTCATCCTGCAAAAAATGAGACCCTACATAAGAAAATCGCTAAAAAAATAGAAAAAACTATAGTTCTTTACAACATTGAGACACTAAAACATAATTTTTTTACTTCAATATGCTATTATTGTGTTAAAGTGAAATAAATTTTAAAAAGTGTACATATTGGGTATCGCCGCATCTGTAATAACCTGCTCGATAAAAATATCGCATGACCTAACCCCTCAGGTGAACACCGTAAAAAAAAACAATGTGCCAAAAAAGAAATTTTTGTCACCTTACATCACAAAAAGTGCAACAGCGATCAAAAAGGCTTATGAGCCCCAAAATAGTTCCAATCAAACTGTCACCTCATCCCGCAAAAAATGATACCCTACTTAACCAGCTCCCAACTGCCTAACGCAGGGATGCGTCCTGCGGACGGTCGGGTTATTCCTCATTGACGCATCGGCGCGTTATCTTGCAAGAAGCGAGATTTCCTATGAACGCGCGTTCACAGGATTGGAAGGCAAACAATCATTCACTGGCAGGCTGTAGATGCGATTTTTTGAACCCTGAAAGGTATATCAGACGCTGTTTTGTTAACAGCGTCTGATATACCTTCTACCTGGTCCTCTGATGGTCCCTTTTGCTTGGATCGACCACCAGAGGACACAGGCAGCTCTGTAAGTAGCACCAAGCACCACACTACACTACACCCCCCCTGTCACTTATTAACCCCTGATCACCCCATATAAACTCCCTGATTACCCCCCTGTCATTGATCACCCCCCGTAAGGCTCCATTCAGACATCCGTATGTGGATCCGCAAAACACGGACACCGCGGATATGCAAAACACGGACACGGATTACCGCATTTTGCGGATCCGCACATTGCCAGAATTATATAGAAAATGCCTTTTCTTGTACGCAATTGTGGGCAAGAATAGGACATGTTCTATAGGCTCTACAAAAAACGCAGTGTTCGCCCGATCAGGCCTGATCTTGTGTGCACACTTGCGTTCAGTCTGCCCCACCGCAGTGACAGAAATTGTATTTTTTCTGATTACTTTCCGAAATTGGGTCATTTGTGGGGTGTTTCTACTGTCTGGGCATTGTAGAACCTCAGGAAACATGACAGGTGCTCAGAAAGTTAAAGTGCATAAATTCACATTTTTGCACCATAGTTTGTAAATGCTATAACTTTTACCCAAACCAATAAATATACACTTATTGCATTTTTTTTTAATCAAAGACATGTAGAACAATACATTTAGAGAAAAATTTATATAGAAATGTAGTTTTATTTTAAAAATTTTACAACAGAAAGTGAAAAATGTCATTTTTTTTGCAAAAATGTTGGTCAATTTTGATTAATATAAAAAAAGTTAAAATGTCAGCAGCAATGAAATACCACCAAATGAAAGCTCCATTAGTGAGAAGAAAAGGAGGTAAAATTCATTTGGGTGGTAAGTTGTATGACCGAGCAATAAACCGTGAAAGTAGTGTAGTGCAGAAGTGTAAAAAGTGGCCTGGTCATTACGGGGGTTTAAGCTAGGGGAGCTGAGGTGGTTAAGACAATCGGCCAAAAAATAAAAAAGCTATGGCTCTCAGACTATGGAGACACTAAAACATAATTTTTTTGGTTTCAGAAATGCTATTATTGTGAAAAAGTATACATATTAGGTATTGCCACGTCTGTAATGATCTGCTCTATAAAACTGTCACATGAACTAACCCCTCAGATGAATGCTGTAAAAATAAATAAATAATAACTGTTTCAAAACAGCCGATTTTTGTGTCATCTTGCCCCATAAAGTGTAATAATGAATGATCAAAAAATCCTATGTACCCAAAAATGGTACCAATAAAAACCTCAACTCTTTTTGCAAAAAACGAGCCCCTGCACAAAACGATCGGCAGAAAAATAAAAAACATATGGCGTTCAGAAAATGGACACACAAAAACATAATTTATTTTTCAAAAATGCTTTATTATGTAAAAGTTAAACAAACAAAGAAAGTAGACATATTTGATATCATTGCGTCCGTAACAACCTGCTCTATAAAGATAGCACATGATCTACCCTTCGAGATGAATCTTGTAAAAAACAAACAAAAAAAAACCTGTGCCAAAACAGCCATTTTTCAGTTACCTTGCCTCACAAAAAATGTAATAGAGCAATTAAAAATCATATGTACCCCAAAATAGTACCAATAAAACTGCCACCTTATCCCCTAGTTTCCAAAATAGGGTCACTTTTTGGGAGTTTCTACTGTATGGGTGCATTGGGGGGGCTTTAAATGGGACATGGCATCTAAAACCAGTCCAGCAAAATCTGCCTTCCAAAAACCATACAGCGTTTCTTTCCTTCTGCGCCCTGCCGTGCGCCCTTACATCAGTTTACGGCCACATGTGGTGTGTTTCTGTAAACTGCGGAATCAGGGTACTAAACATTGAGCTTTTTTGGCTATTAACCCTCAATGTGTTAAAGATATTTTTTTTTATAAAATGGAAAATCTGCCAAAAAGTGAAATTTTTAAATTTCATCTCCATTTTCCTTTAATTCTTGTGGAACACCTAAACAGTTAACAAAGTTTGTAAAATCAGTTTTGAGTAACTTGAGGGGTGTAGTTTCTACAATGGGCAGTTTCCACTTTGTAAGCCCCACAAAGTGACTTCAGACCTGAACTGGTCCTTAAAAAGTGGGTTTTGGAAATTTTCTTAAAAATGTTAAGAATTGCTTTTACACTTCTAAGCCTTCTAACGTCCTAAAAAGATAAAATTACATTTCCAAAATGATGCCAACATAAAGTAGACATATGGGGAATGTTAAGTAACTTGTTCTAGAACTAATGTTCTAGAAGCAGAGAACTTAAAAATTTAAAAAATTGGTAAATTTGGGATTTTTTCAAAAATAAAGGTGAAATATATTGACTCAAATTTATGACTATCATGAAGTACAATGTGTCACGAGAAAACATTCTCAGAATGGCTTGGATAAATAAAAGTGTTCCAAAGCTATTACCACATAAAGTGACGCATGTCAGATTTATAAATTTTGACCTGGACACTGGGGCATCAATGACCCTTGGTCATGAAAGGGTTAAAGACCAGTATATTTCTGATAAATTATATATTTAGTGTATTTATAGTACAGTGTATTTTTGTACAGCATGTTTTTGGTTTAACATATGTTTAGTATAGTTGTTTCTCTAATGGGTCCTATTTTTTATTTTTGATACAACATATTTTTGATACAGTATGCAATACATTTTATGTATATAGCACATTTTAAATCTAACATTTTTTTGTTTTTTTTTAGGGGAAGCATGGGAGCCTGTGACACGAGATGCTGAGCTCCGCCCCCTCCCCGCCCTCGCTGCTAGATCTACAGCCGGCATTCCACGCGGGAAACTCAAGGAGAGGTGGCAGGGGAGACGCTGCGATACCCGGTGTGGGGGGTCCCTGCTTTACTAAGGGCTCGAGTCCCCCAACATTGTCTTTGTAGCGCGCCCTGGAGGAGAAGTCTCACTGCCTAAAGTGGTAACTCATGGCTGCCTGAAGTCTGGAGATGAGCTTTAGGAGGTGGTGAGGAGTGGAGCAGATCTGCAGAGAGAGCGAGAGCCCGGTCAGAGCGGGCAATCAGCATGTGTCTGGTTAGCTGACAAAAGTGTGTGGCTCCGATTGGGGAGAAGAAGAAGACAGCCCTCAAGTGGAGAAGGAAGCTGGATTTGGAGGTACTATATGTGAGACATGGGCTTGGGGTGCTGCACCTCTGATTTGCATCTACCCACATGACAATTATTGCAGTAATCTGCCTAATATCGCTCAGTGTCTCATAACTATATGGTTAGACGTCCTAACATTAAGGACTCCTCCTAACCCCTGCTTCTTATAATCTGAACTCTTGAATAACCCATTTTTCTAACAAGTGACTTGTGATATTTCATTAACCTACTAGTACTAACTCTGCATTGAACTTTGCTTTATAACCTCCTATCTGACAAGTATATAATTAAGGAACGGATACATAGATTCTGATTTATTATTTCATTTGTTAAGAATATTTCCCTCAATGCAACAAAAAAATAAAAAAAGGAAGGCCAGCACGGGTCTATTAGACACTTAACTGGAGCGTAGGTGTAGAAACAAGACAGAAACAAAATGTGCTGAGCAAATATTTAACAGCTACAGCCTTTCCTTCAAGAACCTTCTATCCAAGGAAAAAGGGGGAGGAGGTGGTAGAAGTTAATGTGGAGGGGAATGTACAGTCGTGGCCAAAAGTTACGAGAATGACATAAATATTGGAAATTGGAAAAGTTGCTGCTTAAGTTTTTATAATAGCAATTTGCATATACTCCAGAATGTTATGAAGAGTGATCAGATGAATTGCATAGTCCTTCTTTGCCATGAAAATTAACTTAATCCCAAAAAAAACTTTCCACTGCATTTCATTGCTGTCATTAAAGGATCCTGCTGAGATCATTTCAGTAATCGTCTTTTTAACTCAGGTGAGAATGTTGACGAGCACAAGGCTGGAGATTATTATGTCAGGCTGATTGGGTAAAAATTGCAGACTTGACCTGTTAAAAGGAGGGTGATGCTTGAAATCATTGTTCTTCCATTGTTAACCATGGTGACCTGCAAAGAAACGCGTGCAGCCATCATTGCATTGCATAAAAATGGCTTCACAGGCAAGGATATTGTGGCTACTAAGATAGCACCTCAATCAACAATTTATAGGATCATCAAGAACTTCAAGGAAAGAGGTTCAATTCTTGTTAAGAAGGATTCAGGGCGTCCAAGAAAGTCCAGAAAGCGCCAGGATCGTCTCCTAAAGAGGATTCAGCTGCGGGATCGGAGTGCCACCAGTGCAGAGCTTGCTCAGGAATGGCAGCAGGCAGGTGTGAGCGCATCTGCACGCACAGTGAGGCGAAGACTTTTGGAAGATGGCCCGGTGTCAAGAAGGGCAGCGAAGAAGCCACTTCTCTCCAAAAAAAACACATCAGGGACAGATTGATCTTCTGCAGAAAATATGGTGAATGGACTGCTGAGGACTGGGGCAAAGTCATATTCTCCGATGAAGCCTCTTTCCGATTGTTTGGGGCATTAGGAAAAAGGCTTGTCCGGAGAAGAAAAGGTGAACGCTACCATCAGTCCTGTGTCATGCCAACAGTAAAGCATCCTGAGACCATTCATGTGTGGGGTTGCTTCTCATCCAAGGGAGTGGGCTTACTCACAATTTTGCCCAAAAACACAGCCATAAATAAAGAATGGTACCAAAACACCCACCAACAGCAACTTCTTCCAACAATCCAACAACAGTTTGGTGAAGAACAATGCATTTTCCAGCACGATGGAGCACTGTGCCATAAGGCAAAAGTGATAACTAAGTGGCTCGGGGAACAAAACGTTGACATTTTGGGTCCATGGCCTGGAAACTCCCCAGATCTTAATCCCATTGAGAACTTGTGGTCAATCCTCAAGAGGCGGGTGGACAAACAAAAACCCACTAATTCTGACAAACTCCAAGAAGTGATTATGAAAGAATGGGTTGCTATCAGTCAGGAATTGGCCCAGAAGTTGATTTAGAGCATGCCCAGTCAAATTGCAGAAGGGCCAACACTGCAAATACTGACTCTTTGCATAAATGTCATGTAATTGTCGATAAAAGCCTTTGAAACATATGAAGTGTGTGTAATTATATTTCACTACATCACAGAAACAACTGAAACAAAGATCTAAAAGCAGTTTAGCAGCAAACTTTGTGAAAACTAATATTTGTGTCATTCTCAAAACTTTTGGCCACGACTGTACAATTGATGTTAAAAACTGTGATTCTGACCCGAAAATAGTGAAATAAATTTTGGGTGCGGTTACAAGATTGGAATCCATGATGGGGAAAGTGGTAACACAGATAGGGGGAATCCAAGTAGATGTGACCCTAATCAGAGATGATTTGGTAAAACTAGATGACCGTATGCAAGAGATGAATAGCAGACTATCACCTGTGGAGGATTTGTTAGGCAAACTTGAGAAAGATATAGTGACTCTCAAACAGATTGATGGTGCTATGGAGAAAAAAATAACCGATATAGAAAATAGGTCTAGAAGGGGGAATTTGAGATGGGTGGGAATACCAGAGGAGAAGGAGGGGTCAGATTGTATTGATTATTATAGAAAAATTGATTTTTGAGAACTGTAAGCCTGGGATATTGTCTAATACCTTTGCTATAGAGAAAGCACATAGAGTACCTAGTCAAATGAGAAAGCCAGGAGAATATCCAAGAACAATTTTGACTAAATTTGTTTATTATAAAGATCGTGAAGCTGTGTTTAAGGATGTTAGAATATCTGAGAAGTTTTTAATTTATGGAATAAGAGTAAGAGCATATCCAAATTATTCAGTGGCTACTATCACTCAAAGGAAAAAATATGATGGTATAAAAAGGAGATTGAGGCAGGCTGGGATTAAATAAAGTTTGATTTTCCCTGCCAAATTGCGCGTATTGTATCAAGATAAAGTATTGTTTTTTTTATTCTCCGAAAGAAGCAAATGAATGGCTAGATTTGAAGAGTTTGAGTCGAAAGTAGTTTAAGAAGAACGGCAGGAGTTTATCATGCATCGAAAAGGGGCTCTCTGTTTTGATATTGGGAGCAGAGTGGGGATCTTGGGGTTTGGGGTGGAGTGGGTTTCCCTAAGAGAGAATTTTAATTTTATTTATCTTTCTTTCTTTTTTTCTCCCTTTTTATTTGGGTGTTTGTATTAGTCTCTGGATGATAAGAATCATTTCAATTAATGTATGAGGGTTAAGAGAAAGACTAAAAAGGTTTGCTGTTTTTGATTGGGTGGGGAGGTACTTGCCAGCCATCATCTACCTTCAGGAAACACACCTTGATAAGGTACTTTTACATTGTGTAGAAAAAAGATGGATGGGAGCATGTTGCCATTCAGTATACACATCATATTCAAGAGGGGTTTATATTTTGGTGCACAATAAAGTTAACTAAGAGCATATTGCAATGAAGGTGGATGACTGTGGCAGGTATTTCTTTCTTCAGTGTAAAATCAATGGAATCTTGATGGTAATTGCAAACATTTATATCCCCCCTCCCTATAAGCCTGATGTACTGTATGAACTACAGAAATACATGATTGAGAGACAAGAATGTGTATTAATTGCAGGTGGGGATTACAATGCAGTGATGGATTTAAGTAGGGACAAACTATCTAACAGTAAAACTTTGAAATGCAACACAAGTCTGGCCAGATTGATATCAGAATTTGGGTGGGTTGATTTTGGCGATTATATAACCCAGAAGATAAGATTATTTCCTGTTACTCAAAGACACATCAATCATGGTCAAGGATTGACATGATTTTTGGTAACAGGAAATTGCTAGATAATAAGATAAAATATGTACCTATGTTATGACAGATCATTGTGCAGTAGTAATGGAGATGGAGTCGTCGGTTAAACAGGATCCTATAATATTTAGATTTAATCCTCCATGGCTAAATTTGCTGAAAGGTCAGAACGGTATTAAGGCAGAGCTGAGTTTTTTCAGCCAATAAACAGGTTGTTTGGGACCCGGGGAAAGCATTCCTGAGGGGTATATTATATAAACAAGTAAGTAATTGGAAAAAACAAGTAAATAGTAAAACTCAGATAACCTGAGAAATTGGGAGGAGGAGTATAGGAAAGTTAAAGAAATATATACTGAAAGATCTCAAACATTATTATACTTTCAGGGGGCTAGGTTTTTTGCTGAGGGTGAAAGGATTGGCAAGCTCTTGGCAAATATAATTAATAATAAAAAATAAAATAAAAATGGGTTGGTACAATATAGGATAGTAGGGGACAAATAGTAAGAACTCTGGAACAGATTAGTGGGGTTTTTCGAGAATATTACCAGGATTTGTATAGATCAAATTTGTTTTATGAAGGTGAGGATTTGTTCAAATACCTTGATGGTATCCCATTTAAGAGGATTACTCAAGAACAGGGAAAACAACTGGAGGAGGATATGCAAATAGAGGAATTGGTGAAAGCCCTGAATTCAAATAGAAATAGAAAGGCTCCAGGAGGTGATGGTTTACCATTCAAGGTTTATAAAGAGTTCAGTCAGGAACTCCTTCCGGAATTAATGGAGGTTCTGACTGAAGCCAAGAGATCAAAAAAATTGTCTGAATCCATGAAAGAGGCCATTATTATTTTGATTCCAAAGGCTGAAAAAGATCTATCAAAGCCGGAGTCATACAGACCAATCTCGTCATTGAATACTGATATTAAATTGTTGACTAAGGTATTGGCAGATAGGCTAGCAAAAGTAATAAAAACAATAATAAAAGAAGATCAGAAAGGTTTTTTTCCTGGCCGAGAGGCACTAGGCAGGGATGTCCCCTATCCCCACTACTGTTTGCAATTGCATTAGAACTGTTTGCGACCATTATTAGAGAGAGTGAAATTATTAAGTGTTCTCAATATGGTAAAGGTATGTAATATGGTAAAATAATGTATGCAGATGATATATTATTGTTTTTGGCAAACACGGATATGGAGTTGGTTATTGTGATGGATGTAATTGAAAAATGTGGCTATTATTCTGGGTTAAAAATAAATTGGGGAAAGTCACACTTGATGTCATTGGGTGAAGAGCAGTGGCGTAGCTACAAATGACTGGGCCCTACAGCAATTTTTTGAATGGGGCCCCCCTCCCCCAGTAATTTTTTCTCAACCCCTGTGGCTAGTAAAGATCGCTCTCAGACCAGGCCGGCAGCTGTTCCATCCATTTTCTACACTGTCTATACCAGGGGTGCACAACCTTTTTTGGTCTGAGGGCCGCATTGTCACATCGCTCTATTTCAAGGGGCCGCAATGTACACAGGCCGATGTAAAGTGACTGGGGAGGAATGATCGCTATCACAGTCATTCCTCCTTCATTTAGTTACATTGACTATCAGTAGCACATCCCTGATCACACAGAGAGATGTGCGGCACGATTATACCGCCAGTTATCATGAGTGAGTGTCCCTATGAAGACGTGTTTCCAGTAATTGACCTGAATATCTCGCTGCTGGCCCTGGAAAAATACTAACAGCGGCCCCGTTTTGTAGTCGGGTACAAATTGATGAAAGTCCGGGCAAGCAATACCATATTGTGGCACATTATACCGCCCCACAGTTCATCACACAATACTGCCCCCATGAGCACAAAATACATCCCCAAAAACTCTCACTGGCTGGCCGTGAGGAGGGCCCAGGTGGCCCCCTGGGAAATTTCCCTGTGAGATCTATGGCTAATCCACTCTGGCTTAAAGGGATTTTCCAGTAAAGATGAGTTTTTAACAAGTTCTTGCAGCATGGCCCCTGAAACCAAAGAGTTATACTTACCTGCTCCCGGCGCTGATTACACCTGTCAATGCATGGCCATGGTCACATGTACCTCTGCAGCCAATCACTGGCTTCAGCGGTGATGTGGCCACAAGCAGCGTGTCACTGCTGCAGCCAGTCATTGACTGGAGTGGTGTATGTGACCATGGTCATGCACGGACAGGTGTAAAAGTGCAAGAACCGGAAGATGGAGGCAGCGGGGGCAGGGCGACATAGAGCAGGTAAGTATGCATCTTCTGGTTCAGGGGCTATGGTGCAGGAACTTGTTCATAAATCAGGGATTTCCCTCACTGCAGAGGCCGTGCTCCCTGGATATTACCGCCTCCTTCCAGTTACAGGCACCCTGCAATAACCAGTAAGTACTTTCTCTTACTAGTGGGAAAAGCGCTTATTGGTTAACACTTTAACCCTTTCATGACCAAGGGTCATTGATGCCCCAATGTCCAGGTCAAAATTTTCAAATCTGACATGCGTCACTTGTGGTGATAGCTTTGGAACACTTTTACTTATCCATGCCATTCTGAGATTGTTTTCTCGTGACATATTGTACTTCATGACAGTCATATATTTGAGTCAATATATTTCACCTTTATTTATGAAAAAATCCCAAATTTACCAAAAATTTGGAAAAATTCACAATTTTCCAAATTTCTATTTCTCCGCTTCTAAAACAGAAAGTCATACCTAATAAAATATTTATTACTTAACATTCCCCATATGTCTACTTTATGTTGGCATCATTTTGGAAATGTCATTTTATTTTTTTAGGACGTTAGAAGGCTTAGAAGTTTAGAAGCAATTCTTACAATTTTTAAGAAAATTCCCACTTTTTAAGGACCAGTTCAGGTATGAAGTCACTTTATGGGGCTTACATAGTGGAAACCCCCATAAATGGCCACATTGTAGAAACTACACCCCTCAAGTTACTCAAAACTGATTTTAAAAACAGCCAAACAAAACTAATTTATTACCCTGATTCTGCGGTTTACATAAACACCCCACATGTGGTCGTAAACTGCTGTACGGGCACACGGCAGGGCGCAGAAGGAAAGGAATGCCATACGGTTTTTGGAAGGTAAATTGTGCTGGATTGGTTTTCTGAACGCCATATGTTTTTTATTTTTGTGCCGATCGTCTTGTGCAGGGGCTCGTTTTTTGCAGAAAGTGTTGAGGTTTTTATTAGTACCATTTTTGGGTACATAGGATTTTTTGATCATTCATTATTACACTTTATGGGGCAAGGTGACCCACAAATTGGCTGTTTTGGAACAGTTTTCATTTATTTATTTTTACAGTGTTCATCTGAGGAGTTAGGTCATGTGATAGTTTTATAGAGAAGATCGTTACGGACGTGGCAATACCTAATATGTATACTTTTTCTTATTTATTTAAGTTTTACACAATAGTAGCATTTTTGAAACCCAAAAAATGATGTTTTAGTGTCTCTATAGTCTGAGAGCCATAGTGTGACGAAACCAATCTCGCCACTGTGTTTTGGAGGGGGCTGGTTGCTAGCCTCTTGCCTCAGGATTATGGCCCATACTAACTTAAAAGAAGACAGGCCGGCCGCACAGCTTAAATCTGTCTGTAGAATTGTGTTTTATGTTATTATGCGTTCGGTTAAATTGTATGTTATGTGAGGGCACCCAGATAGCTAATAGTATTGTATTCGTGTATTCTGAGTGCCATTCACCTAATGATATGCACTCAGACTTGAGCTATCTGTGGATATGTTAAATGTCTGTGTTTGCTGGGAGGGTGTGCCATTGTGTGTTTGGGTGGTGATTCCTGTCCTGTTGTCTCCACGTGTGTATTGGTGTTTTCCCTTTGTCCTGAGACATAATTGGATTATCCCTCGGTTGTCTCTGGGACAGAGAGGAGGAAACCATGATGCATTGGGGGGATATGTTGTATCTGTTCTGTGTGTCGCAGTCTCCATTCTGGTCCCCTGGGGGCGTGTCCACCAGATGGGGACCTGCATAAATACGGGCGGGTAGCCCTCAATAAAGTGTTCCTGTTTTATCCTTCATCATGCTGAGACTGGTGTTTGGATAACTGATCAAACTGGGGGATTGCTATACGCTGACGATTTGCTATACTCCCCTGGCATAACTACTAGCTCTTGTAAGAGCTGTTCCTGCTCTCTGGCTGTAGGAGAGGTTCACCCACTGGAGCCTGGAGCCTTGTCGTAGGTCCAGCGTGGGTGGAGGACGTGAGACCCCAACCAAGCTGCGGCGGTTCGTGGGGTCTGCAGGGCGTACGATGTCAAGTGGAGTGCTTGGAGTCCTCGGAAAGCACTAGGAGCATCTATCGACGGAGGTACCCGGTCGGGGTGCTAGGAGATCCGTTACATTGGTGGCAAGCAGTGGGATAGCGTCCTAGTGTGAGGAGAAGCAGCTCGGAGACACCGTTCGTGGAGTATATTGAGGGCAACGCTAGTATCCGTACAGCGCCCCTGGCTACAGCAGGATGGAATCGGCTAGTCTTCGAACAGCGTTCCACTACGAGGAGGATGATGACCCGGACTGGAGGGATGCAGTCCGTAAAGGCGTCTGGCACGAGGCCCTGGAAGATGTACAGCGTCGGCGGGGTGAGTGTCTCCCCAGTGAGGAGCAGCAGTTGCGGATGCGAGTGGCCCTGCGAATGCCCCTTCTGGGAGAGGAGCCCCTGAATGAGTGGGTGACAGAACTGGAGAGCCTGGTATGGAAGGAGCTTTGGCTAGATGACGCCTACCAGGCACTCTGGTGGTATGTGATTCGGTACTCCCCCTGGATGGCTGAGCACGACAGACCCGAGGGTGAGGATTATGATGGCCCTGGCCTGTTGTTTGAGGCCTTTGCAGAACCGGAGTTCGGAGATGCTGGAGGGTCCCGGTTCTGGGATATCTATGACTACAGAGAGGCTATGCATGATTGGGCTACAGCGAGAGAGGTGAGACAAGACCTGGCATCTCTAGTCACAAAGGAGTGGGAGCTGGAGCAGGACTACCAATACTTCTTCAGCTCAATTCGGTCCCAATATACACTGCCAGAGAGCTGGGTGGCAGTCCCAGACCTACAACCCTACAGCTGGGAAGACCCGACTGAAGTATCCCCTGCTTCAGTACCAGCTACAGAGGTAGGGGTCCTCATAGACTGGTCCTGTGAGGAACCACAACAGGCAGGTGGAGACGGGACCGAGGTCTCTCCACCGGGATGCTGGGATGCTGGCCCAGACCCTCAGCAGCAGCCGGAGTTGCCAGGTGTGGACGCAGGTGATCCTGACTCGCAAATGTTGAGGGACCTCACAGACTGGTCCTGGGAGGACCCACAGATGGCAGGTGGAGATGGGACCGAGGTCTCTCTACTGGCCCTACAGGGATGCTGGGCCGCCTGCCCAGATCTCCAGCGGCAGTGCATATCACAGGGAGAGGAGACAACCGGTCTCTCTCCCCAGCGGCAACCTGAGTTCCAGGCGGAGGAGATGCGGGGTCCCTCTGCCTTACAGCAACCAGAGTCCTGGGGAGGAGAGGCAACTGGCCTCACCTTCCACCAGCAGCCGGAGATACCGGGAAAAGGGGAACACAAGCCCCTCTGCATGGGCGCAGATGAGACCGCGGGCTCGGTGCCAGTCCTACAGGGATGCTGGACAGTCGGTCCAGATCCCCATCCATCTCCGCAGGGATACCAGGAGGAGGAGGTAAGCGAGCCCTCCCCTTCCCAGCTACTTCCCAACAGAGTTCTGGGGGCAGGGGATGAGCCTGCGCTACCCACTGATTTCTTCCCAGCGGAAGAGCTGGCATCAGGGCAGAGTGCAGTCGGCCTCTGCCCTCCTCTATCCTCTTCTCCAGAGCCGGACATCCCACAGGCTACCCCAGCGGAAGTGCTGGCATCTGGGCAGAGTGCAGTCGGCCTCTGCCCTCTCCTATCCTCTTCTCCAGAGCCGGACTCCCCACCGGCTACCCCAGCGGAAGAGCTGGCATCTGGGCAGAGCGCAGTCGGCCTCTGCCCTCCCCTATCCTCTTCTCCAGAGCCAGACTTCCCACAGGCTACCCCAGCGGAAGACCTGGCATCTGGGCAGAGCGCAGTCAGCCTCTGCCCACCAAGTACCTACAGCTCCAAGCTGGAGAACCACAAGGCAGCAAGGAGTCGCAGATGCCCACTCAAGAGCCAGGCCCCAAAATTCAACAGGTCCAGTATGGGGTTGTGGTTGGACTGCCAGACTAACTCAGGTACTGACCGTGAGGTCAGGTATCTGGTTAGTCTTCTCTGGAAGGGGGAGATGTGTGACGAAACCAATCTCGCCACTGTGTTTTGGAGGGGGCTGGTTGCTAGCCTCTTGCCTCAGGATTATGGCCCATACTAACTTAAAAGAAGACAGGCCGGCCGCACAGCTTAAATCTGTCTGTAGAATTGTGTTTTATGTTATTATGCGTTCGGTTAAATTGTATGTTATGTGAGGGCACCCAGATAGCTAATAGTATTGTATTCGTGTATTCTGAGTGCCATTCACCTAATGATATGCACTCAGACTTGAGCTATCTGTGGATATATTAGAGTAAAGGGGAGCTATATGTTTAGTTGATGATTTGGATCACCAAATTTTTATTATAGTATGTGTAGAGGAAATGGTGACTTATTTAAAATTTAACTTTTATTGGTTATCAATAGAATACAGTCCCTATGTGTTTTAATTTTGATATAAAGAAGGTGATGATAACACAGGATACGCAAAAATGACTAAAAAGGTGTACAGCCTTACTTACGGAGTAGTTGATATTTCGGCAGCACCTAGGATAGCCAGTGGTCCCACCGTTAGTGGGTTTCGGTGTCCTCTGGCTGCTGTTGATGTTCGAATAGCACTTGATAAGCTATATATTAGCGCAATTAGGGCTGGGCGGTGGTGTTAGGTGCATAGGAGGTACCTAGACAGCCCTAAATAATGGGTACTATCACGGCCCTTGCGTCCTAACCACGGAGCACCCGTTCTAATAAGAACGACCCCGTCCGGAACCTTGCCCTTATTGCTACTTGGCCCTATTGTGCCCTAGTGTAGCTAATCCCTACATGCATGTTTCGTAAAAACACTCATCAGGGGCATATAGGCACACGTAAGGGGCAATAAAGTATACAAGCATATAGTGTCCGTCTTGATATAATGGTTAACACAGTTGTGCTTGTCAATGATTGACACAATTGATACCTTAGAGTGGTGGTCTCTTGTCCAGACTCCACTATGTATCTGGGCGCCTTGTTCGCCTCATGGTATTGGGGCAAAGATGAAGGGATGGCCTGATGATGGTCGCGTCCTTCTCCTGAAGCGCCACGAGGTGTCCTGGGGCTGTGATGTAGCCTGCTTCCTGGACGCCGGGCGCTTCTATTTAAACATCATATCGCCTCAAGGAGAGGCTTACAGCGCAGCGTGATGACGTTATGGTACGTTCAACGTATTCGCGCATGCGCAGACCATGTACATAGTACAACTGGTGTCCTCTCAGATAGAGGCTTGATGCGCAGCGTGGCGACGTCAGCGGACCTGCTGACACCGCCGCGCATGCGCTGTCCATGCTGTAGGTGAATAACACACACATCAGCATGTTCAGGAAGAGATGCGTCATTCCTGCTGGCCTAGAATTACGTCATTGGCCCGAGACATGTTCATTCCTATGGCCAGTGTTTTGTGGGTTGCCTGGTAACCGGGACATTATGAGGCAGCCATTATAGCACCGTCTATAGCAAATGCGGTGTGTTAAAAAGTGGCATTTGGTGCAATATAATAAAAATAAAGGTTTCTGGTCGGTTTGGTTCAGACACGCCTGTAGGGGCCGCAGAGCCCAATTTGGCAATTCCTCAATATGGAAAAATGATTTTTTAAAGGGGTCCGCAACAGTTATTGAAGACCTCTTTATTTTTTGTCCAATGGATGGTCTAATACTTTTTAGTAGCATGTTTTTGAGATTTAAATTGACATGCATATAATATGTTTATTTTGGTAGCCTGTAATTGGGGTTTTAGATGAGCTTCTCAGGTTACTGTGTGGGGGTGCCATCCACTTCCCTACATAGTGGTTGTCATATAAAACATCCAAAGCAAAGTTGCTCGTTTAGCCCTTTTGGGGCTGCGGTGCGTAGGGTATGTATCCATCGTGCTTCATGTTGTAGGAGCGCGCGATCCCAGTCTCCTCCCCTCAGTGGGGGGGCGATGACCTCGATGCCCATAGCTTTAATACTCCGGGGGTCTCCCTGGTGGAATTCGTGTACATGACGTGATACAGCTGTATCCCTTTTGTTGTTAATGTCCCCTAGATGTTCGCCAATGCGTCGGCGTAGTTCGCGCTTTGTTTTGCCGATGTATTCCAAGGGACATTCACAGGTAATTCTATAGATGACTCCCTTAGTGCGGCAATTTATGAAGTCATTGATCTTAAAAGACCTCTGTAGATTGATACTAACAAACTCTTTGCCTGTTTGTACCGTATTGCACGCTATGCAGCCACTGCACCTGAAACACCCTAATGGTCTGCGATCCAGCCAAGTACCTTGACAGTTGGGTTGTGATGGCTATGTACCAGAAAGTCTTTGAGGCTGTTACCCCTCCTAAAGGTGATCTGGGGATATTCGAAAATCCTCTCCTTGATATCGGGATCCATCATCAGGATTGGCCAGTGCTTTTGAAAGATGTTTCTAACATCGCTGGCTGCTTCATCAAAAGTACCAATTACTCTGATCTTCTGTCCAGTATCTGGAGGTTTATTTTTGGGGACCAGTAGTTCGGTGCGAGATGCCGCTAGTGCCTGTTGGTATGCTGACCTCAGTATTGAGTCGGGATAACCCCTAGAGCGGAATCTATCCCTCAGGATCTTCGCCTGTTTGACAAATTCCGTTTTTTCGGAGCAGTTACGTCTTAGACGTAGATATTGTCCTCGTGGTATACCCCTCTTGAGGGGTAGAGGGTGACTGCTGCTCCAATGTAGGACTGAGTTTGTTGCCGTGGGTTTCCTGAATATAGTTGTTACTACTTCGTTAGAGGCACTTCTTTGGATTAGAATATCCAGAAATGGTAATGAGTTTTTATTTGTCTCCGAGGTGAAATGTAGACCCAGCGTGTTTTGATTAAGTTTGTCCACAAACGTTGTGAAGGTTGGTACGGATGCATTCCAAATAATGAATATGTCGTCGATGTACCTGGCCCATAGTACAATGGGCCCGGTCCATGACGACATCCCTTCACTGAAGACGTGATTGGTCTCCCACCAGCCCAGGAGCAGATTGGCATACGATGGTGCACAAGAGCATCCCATCGCGGTGCCCCTGAGCTGGTGGTACCACCGACCGTCAAACAAAAAAACGTTATGTGTCAAGATGAATTCAAGGATTTTCAGGACGAAACGATTATGCTCACCAAATTGTTGACCCCTCATGCTGAGATAGTATTCCACTGCTCTAAGTCCTGCCTCATGGGGTATCGATGAGTACAGAGCCTCCACATCTATACTGGCTAGGATTGATTGTTGTTCAAGTGTAACCCCCTCTATTCTTTTGAGGAGGTCCATACTATCCCGTGTGTAGGAGGGCAGTGCTGTCACAAAGGGGAGGAGTATCTGATCGATATATTTGCCTAGATTTTGGCATATACTCCCTATGCCCTGAGACTATGGGTCGTCCTTTCAGGGGGTTTGTCCCCTTATGTATTTTAGGGAGACTATAAAACGTTGCTGTCACTGGGAAATTAGGGAGCAGAAAATCAAATTCGGCCTCTGAGATGATTTTATTCAATTTGGCTTCTATTAGAATGGTACGTAGTTCTGTCAGATAGGTCTTTGTTGGGTTGCAGGTAAAGGATACCATAGCTTTTTTTGTCTTTCAACAGCTGTAGACACATCTTACAATAGTCCCCCGTATCCATAATGACGATGTTGCCCCCTTTATCTGAGGGTTTGATCGTGATTGTCTCCTCTTTTTTAAGATTTGACATAATTTTTTGTTCTCTACTTGAGAGGTTGTTGGATGGTCCTGATGCTGCTAGTTCACCCAAGTCTGTGGTGACTAGTTGCAGGAATACATCCAGACACGAGATGTCTCCTACCGGGGGCATTTTTTTGCTTTTTGCCCTTAGGGAGGTAAACGGTCCTTTGCCTTCATCCTGGATGTTAATATCGGATATACTATCTAGTAGTCGGACATCTTCAAGCATATCCACAGGGATTCCCAGTTCCCGGCATTGACGTTTGTCGGCTGTTTTAAAGTATTTATGCCATCTGAGTTTCCGGATAAATAAATTTAAGTCTTTTACCCATGTGAAATTCGTTAAAGCGCTGTGTCGGCACAAATGAGAGACCCTTACTTAATACCGCCATTTCAAGAGATGATAGCGGCCTGTTAGACAAATTGATTACTTCGGGCCCTGTGGTTCGCGTTGTTTGGAGCGGGTTCTCAACGGGTAGGGGAAGCTTTGATCTAAAAAATTCGGTGGGGCCCCACCAGATTGGCCTCTTCCCCTATTGCCCCTGCCTCTTCCTCTTCTATAGGAGTTTCTGGTTTTATTTCTATTTGGTTGTTCCCGATCACTGTCTGAAATGTCCGTTTCTGTGGTGGATAAATCTGAGGCTGTTTCTCTCACTAGCGGTTTTACATTAATTGCACAGTAGGCCTTGTTTTCTTTAAATTCTGACAGATCGTGGTTGAACTGTCGGTGTTTTCTATCTCGTAGGAAGAATTGGAATTTTTCTATAGATGTTTGTAGTAATTTTTCTGCGTTAATAAATTCCGGATCTTGGGCGAATGTTTTTGTGATTTCTATTTGTGCTTTTAGTTTCTCACTGAGGTTTTCTAGTTGAGTTTTTTCTTCCTCGAGTAGTAATGCCATGAATTTCAAAGAGCTGGATGTTGCTAATTCTTCCCATCTGCCATTAAATCCTGCGCTCCTTTGTTTGGGTACTGGGACGATGGGGATTCTTAGGCCTCTCGGGACAATTCCGTGTATAATATAATTGTCCAGACTTTGTACTTCCCACCAGCTTGAGATGTGTTCACGATATAATTTGTTTAATTCCTTAAAGGCCGATTTGAATGATAGTGTAAATTTTTTTTGAGTATATGTTTTGTCCGAGAATACTTCCTTGGCCTCTGCAAGCCATGCACCCGTGTCCAAACCCCCCGCCAGAAACCCTGCCATGCCACAAGGGGATTAATTAGAGTAAAGGGGAGCTATATGTTTAGTTGATGATTTGGATCACCAAATTTTTATTATAGTATGTGTAGAGGAAATGGTGACTTATTTAAAATTTAACTTTTATTGGTTATCAATAGAATACAGTCCCTATGTGTTTTAATTTTGATATAAAGAAGGTGATGATAACACAGGATACGCAAAAATGACTAAAAAGGTGTACAGCCTTACTTACGGAGTAGTTGATATTTCGGCAGCACCTAGGATAGCCAGTGGTCCCACCGTTAGTGGGTTTCGGTGTCCTCTGGCTGCTGTTGATGTTCGAATAGCACTTGATAAGCTATATATTAGCGCAATTAGGGCTGGGCGGTGGTGTTAGGTGCATAGGAGGTACCTAGACAGCCCTAAATAATGGGTACTATCACGGCCCTTGCGTCCTAACCACGGAGCACCCGTTCTAATAAGAACGACCCCGTCCGGAACCTTGCCCTTATTGCTACTTGGCCCTATTGTGCCCTAGTGTAGCTAATCCCTACATGCATGTTTCGTAAAAACACTCATCAGGGGCATATAGGCACACGTAAGGGGGCAATAAAGTATACAAGCATATAGTGTATATATGCTTGTATACTTTATTGCCCCCTTACGTGTGCCTATATGCCCCTGATGAGTGTTTTTACGAAACATGCATGTAGGGATTAGCTACACTAGGGCACAATAGGGCCAAGTAGCAATAAGGGCAAGGTTCCGGACGGGGTCGTTCTTATTAGAACGGGTGCTCCGTGGTTAGGACGCAAGGGCCGTGATAGTACCCATTATTTAGGGCTGTCTAGGTACCTCCTATGCACCTAACACCACCGCCCAGCCCTAATTGCGCTAATATATAGCTTATCAAGTGCTATTCGAACATCAACAGCAGCCAGAGGACACCGAAACCCACTAACGGTGGGACCACTGGCTATCCTAGGTGCTGCCGAAATATCAACTACTCCGTAAGTAAGGCTGTACACCTTTTTAGTCATTTTTGCGTATCCTGTGTTATCATCACCTTCTTTATATCAAAATTAAAACACATAGGGACTGTATTCTATTGATAACCAATAAAAGTTAAATTTTAAATAAGTCACCATTTCCTCTACACATACTATCTGTGGATATGTTAAATGTCTGTGTTTGCTGGGAGGGTGTGCCATTGTGTGTTTGGGTGGTGATTCCTGTCCTGTTGTCTCCACGTGTGTATTGGTGTTTTCCCTTTGTCCTGAGACATAATTGGATTATCCCTCGGTTGTCTCTGGGACAGAGAGGAGGAAACCATGATGCATTGGGGGGATATGTTGTATCTGTTCTGTGTGTTGCAGTCTCCATTCTGGTCCCCTGGGGGCGTGTCCACCAGATGGGGACCTGCATAAATACGGGCGGGTAGCCCTCAATAAAGTGTTCCTGTTTTATCCTTCATCATGCTGAGACTGGTGTTTGGATAACTGATCAAACTGGGGGATTGCTATACGCTGACGATTTGCTATACTCCCCTGGCATAACTACTAGCTCTTGTAAGAGCTGTTCCTGCTCTCTGGCTGTAGGAGAGGTTCACCCACTGGAGCCTGGAGCCTTGTCGTAGGTCCAGCGTGGGTGGAGGACGTGAGACCCCAACCAAGCTGCGGCGGTTCGTGGGGTCTGCAGGGCGTACGATGTCAAGTGGAGTGCTTGGAGTCCTCGGAAAGCACTAGGAGCATCTATCGACGGAGGTACCCGGTCGGGGTGCTAGGAGATCCGTTACACATAGCTTTTTTATTTTTTGGGCGATTGTCTTAAATAGGGTATCATTTTTTTGCGGGACGAGGTGACGGTTTGATTGGTACTATTTTGGGGGTCATAAGCCTTTTTGATCGCTTGCTGTTGCACTTTTTGTGATGTAAGGTGACAAAAATAGCTTTTTTGGCACTGTTTTTTTTATTTTATTTTTATGGTGTTTATCGGACGGGGTCTATCATGTGATATATTTATAGAGATGGTCGTTACGGACGCGGCGACACCTAATATGTGTATTTTATTTTATTTTTTCATTTTTTTTATAGGAAAAGGCAATTTCTTTTTTCTAATTTACATTTTTATTTATTTATTTATTTTTACTTTTATTATTTTCACTTTTTTTTTATCAGTTCCCTCTTGGATCTTGAAGATCCAGTGGGGCTGATAGTTGTACTATACTTTGCAATGCTCTTGCATTCCAAAGTATAGTACTTCCAGATTGCCTGTAGGTGGCAGCACTGGACGCCTTTGCCATGGCAACCATCGGGTGCTGCAATCACAGCGCTGCAGCCCCAATGGTGGAGAGAGGGAGCTCCCTCCCTCTGTTAACCCCATGGATGCCGCAACCGCGGCATCTATAGGGGTTACAGGAGAGTGTCAGCATAGAGCTGACACTCTCTGCTGATGGCGGCGGCTCAGTAATTGAGCCGCTGCCATCGCACACAGCAGGGGGATCGGGGGGGGGGGGGCAGCGCTGGAAAGGGAGGGGGGGTCGGGAGGCTGCCCACAATATCAAGGGAGGCTGGGGCAGGAGGGGCGGCTTGAAAATTAATGCAGGGGGCGGGGAGGGGGCGGACCGCATGCCATCAGCGCAGGAGAGGGGCACAGATCAGCGGAGCATAGATGGGGGGGCACAGATGGGGGGGCACAGATCAGCATTAAGGGCTTGGAGGGGCACAGATCGGGGGGCATAAGTTACACTACCTGCTTTCAGGCTTTGATCTGCAGGGCGCAGATCAGAGCCTGAAACCGGCATTTTAACACTGCCACGATCCGATTGGTTAGTCTGCACAGACTAACCAATCGGATCGATTGCCGGCAAGGGGCCACTCTGATTGGTCCCTTGCCAGCATTACTGCACTGTATGCTGTCCGTGACAGCATACAGGGCAGGGGCGGAAGCTTTAATCCAAGCGCTTTGCAGCGCTTGGATTAAAGAGCTGCCAGAACGTTTATATACGTGGTAGCTGCACGGGGTATGTGCAGCTATCACATATATAGACAGATTGCAGACATGAAGGGGTTAATAACCAGGTCTAAAATGACACTTTTTTGGTGTTTTTATGCACCTGGTGGTTCGAACGGTTGTAACTTTTTAATGTGTTGGGACTACCAAAATAATTTTTTCAACAATTTTTCACTTGACAGATAGGGTCTTATGATTTATTTTTTTGTTTTATTTGGGGAAAACTGCACAAAACATTTTTAAAAAGTATATATTTTTTTCAAACTATAGCTCCTTATTCTTTAACCCTTTCATGACCAAGGGTCATTGATGCCCCAATGTCCAGGTCAAAATTTACAGTTCTGGTATGCACTGTTTTAAATTATAATATCTTTACAAGTGCTTTGCATATCATAACTGTTTTGACTTTATTTTTTCCAAGACACATAGGGTAAATATTTTATTGACTGATTTAATAAATTACTGTGTTTTTTTTATTATTATGAGCAGAGAAATAGTGAAAAAAGTCATTTTTTTAACTTTTTTTTGTTAATTTGGCCACTACAATCCCTTGATTAGTAGTACAAATGCAAATATTGATACCAAAATATATTACCTTACTGATCAGGACATATAGAATATCTGAATTGTGTACGTCGGCCATTCCCAGGAAGTAAAGGCATACCTTTCAGCTTTAAAGTGCCATTTTTTCCATAGTCCATCAGATAGAAGCATGTTGTCTTTGCAGTGGCCCTATGCAGCCAAAACATAAAAAATCACCCAAAAAGGACACTACTGGGTAAAATAGACATCTTAAAGTATTCAACGAGGGGTATATTGTAAAAATGCCATTTTCCATTTTTTCCCACTTTTTGTTGGAAAATGGAACAAAAAATAAAAAAATAGAATTTTTTCACTTTGCTGCTAATTTAGCCCAAATTACTGCAAACATGCTGCAAGCTATCAAGAAAAAGCACCCCAATATCAATGCAGGAAACTCTCCTGCACAAAATGACACCCCAATTGTGTACGTCACCCATTCCCAGGGCACTTTATGGGGCCCAGAAGTAAAGGCATACCTTTCAGCTTTAAAGTGCCATTTTTTCCATAGTCCATCAGATAGCAGCATGTTGTCTTTGCAGTGGCCCTATGCCGCCAAAACATAAAAAAACACCCAAAAAGGACACTACTGGGTAAAATAGACATCTTAAAGTATTCAACGAGGGGTATATTGTAAAAATGCCATTTTCCATTTTTTCCCACTTTTTGTTGGAAAATGGAACAAAAAATAAAAAAAATTGCATTTTTTCACTTTGCTGCTAATTTAGCCCAAATTACTGCAAACATGCTGCAAGCTATCAAGAAAAAGCACCCCAATATCAATGCAGGAAACTCTCCTGCACAAAATGACACCCCAATTGTGTACGTCGCCCATTCCCAGGGCACTTTATGGCGCCCAGAAGTAAAGGCATACCTTTCAGCTTTAAAGTGCCATTTTTTCCATAGTCTATCAGATAGCAGCATGTTGTCTTTGCAGTGGCCCTATGCAGCCAAAACATAAAAAATCACCCAAAAAGGACACTACTGGGTAAAATAGACAATACAAAGTATTCAACAAGAGGTTTATTGTAAAATAACTTTTTCAATTTTTTACACCTTTTGTTGGAACATGTAACAAAACTGCATTTTTTCACTATGCTGCTGATTTAGCAAACTACAAAAATAAATAAATACTAGTATAAGTACTTTATGTACCAAAAATACCAAAAGAGAACAGCATTATATATATTTTTTCTTCATCAAGAAAATTTAAAAGCGTGCCCGTGTATGATACACTTTAAAACAGTTTCCAATACACAGTGCTGGCCGAGAGGGGCAGTCAGGGCAAAAGTATCTTGTGTCTCGTCTGATGCCTCTTTTTGAGCAGACACGGCACCTCCTTTGTGGATGTGTTTGGTTTTGTGTTGGGGGTATAGCTACAATAAAGTGCCTTTCAACTAATCTCCTGATTTCTTCTGCTTCCAGTGGTAGGGTGGGGCCTCTAATGGGGTACATTAATTTCTCAATAACTATTTCTTGATAGCAAAGAAATGTTTGTGTTCCCCCAGACTTTTTGTACAGCACATAGGAGTTGTACATTGCCATCTGTAGCAAATAGATGGATAACTTTTTATACCATACATAGGACTTGCGCATTACCTCGTATGGTTTAAGTACCTGATCAGACAGGTCAGTGCCCCCCATGTACTTATTGTACTCTAGTATGCAAGTCGGTTTTTGTTTATCGGTCGTTGACCCCCTTTCTCTTACTGGCACTGTGGCTTCTGTGTGAATCGTACTTAGCATAAGTACATCTTTTCTGTCCTTGTAGCGTAGTGCCAGCAGGTTGCCACTACGAAGGGCATCAGATTGTCCTCTTTGTAGTTTTTTTGCCAGCAGGGATTGTGGAAAACCTCTGCGATTTCTCCTGAATGTGCCACATGCTCCCGTATTTGCTTCTTGCAGGCTCTGGAAAAGGGGAATGCTCGTGTAATAATTGTCTATAAATAATTTGTATCCCTTTTGTAACAGAGGACCCATTAGTTCCCAGACAACTTTTCCATTTGCTCCTAAACCAGCTGGGCATCCTTGGGGGTTTAATTCGCTGTCCCTCCCTTGGTACACTCGAAATGCAGAAGTGTAACCTGTTGTGCTTTCACACAACTTGTAAAGTTTGATGCCATATCTGGCCCGCTTGGATGGAAGGAATTGCTTGAAATGTAACCTTCCTTTAAATTTTACAAGTGACTCATCAACTGAGACATTTTCAGAGGGGGTATAAACCGGTAAACATTTTTCTGACAGGTAATCAAGAAGCGGCCTAATTTTATATAACCGGTCGTAATCCGGAGAAGAATTTGAGGGGCACTGACTGTTGTCATTGAAGTGGAAGAACTTGAGGAGTATTTCATATCGCTGTCTGGACATAACAGTTGCAAAACTTGGGGTGCTATGAATGGGACTTGCCTCCCAATAAGACCGTATTGTAGGTTTTTTTACGATACCCATTGAAAATGTTAAGGCCAAAAATTTTTTCATTTCTTCCACATTTGTGGGTGTCCATTGTCCAGGCCGGGCATAGTAAGAGGAGGGGTTATTTGAAATATATTGAGCACCATATAAATTTGTCTCTTTTACAAAAAGCTCAAAAAGGTTGTCCGGGAAAAACAGCTGAAAAAACTGTAGTGGGTAAAATCCAGTTACATCCACTGTAATACCTGGTACAGCATTAAATTCTGGGACAAACGGGATGCCTGTACTTGGGGGTTGCCAATTCAGAGATGCAATTTGAGGGAGCATTTCAGGCACTTGTGCCTCTCTGCTGGAAGTTGGTGTATCTCTGCTGGTGCTAGGCGTGTCTGAACTTGGTGCACTTGTAGTTGGCACGTCTCTGCTGGTGGTAGGCGTGTCAGAATTTTGTGGTTTGGTGGTTCTGCACCTCTTTGATAATCGTCCAGCATGCACACTACTGTCAGAGCTCTCTGTGTCGCTCTCCTCAAAACCACAGAAACTGACATCACTATCAGTGTTATCAGACAGCTCACTGTCTAAGCACAGCAGTTCGTAAGCCTCATCTGCACTGTACTGTTTCTGAGACATATTTCTGAAATAAAATTTAAAAAATAACTATCAGTGAACACTATTATTTATTCTCCATTTAACTATATTAGGATGGATTAAAACAGAAAGTGTTCCTTTTGTTTTTCGTTATACCAATTCTGTTATTTTTCATTATAACCATGTTATACGGAAATCAAAACGCTTATGTGAGTGACCCCCCCCTTGCAACCTAATTAGCCCTATGTGACTTTTGGTCAGTTATTTCCATCAGTTATTGTGAGCCAAAACTAGGTGCAAATCTTTCCATCATAGCTGATCTCTGAGTAGGAGTCACTACAAGTTTTGGCTCACAATAACTGATGGAAATCACTGATCAAATAACTGAAGTGTGAACTGGGCCTTACAGTTTTGGAATGTATTGTATACAGTAACACTGACAGCATTATGCAAGGGTTACACTGCATCATAAATCAATATAATGCTATGTGACCCCGTCAGTGCTGGAAGGTCAGGATGGGTGCTCTCGCTGACACGTGCTGAGAGACTAATGTGTGGAGCTCGCTTGTGTAAGGGTACTTTCACACTAGCGTTTTTCTTTTCCGGCATAGAGTTCCGTCCTAGGGGCTCTATACCGGAAAAGAACTGATCAGGCATATCCCCATGCATTCTGAATGGAGAGTAATCCGTTCAGTTTGCATCAGGATGTCTTCAGTTCAGTCGTTTTGACTGATCAGGCAAAAGAGAAAACCGTAGCATGCTACGGTTTTTTCTCCGGCGAAAAAAACTGAAGACATGCCTGAACGCCGGATCCGGCATTTTTTCCCATAGGAATGTATTAGCGCTGGATCCGGCATTCAGAATACCGGAATGCCGGATCCGTCGTTCCGGCATGCGCATGCGCAGATTGGTAAAAATGCGAAAAATGTACAAGACGGATCCGTCGGTCCGCATGACAAGCGGAGAGACGGATCAGTCCTTCCAATGCATTTGTAAGACAGATCCGCATCCGGATCCGTCTCACAAATGCTTTCAGGCAGCAGCAGATCGGCGGATCCGGCGGCCAGTTCCGACGACGGAACTGCCCGCCGGATCACACTGCCGCAAGTGTGAAAGTAGCCTAAAAGGGATGCAACACAGATGTCATGCAGATATACAATTTATTGCGGATCCTTGTTTTGCGGACTGCAAAATTCATGCGGTCATGTGCATGAGCCGCAGCATATCCAACTTTATGGGTGAATAAAGGACACTACTCTTTTCACTGAAATTGGATATTGTGCGGCTTTTTTTTCTTCTCTAAAGCCTCATTCACACATCAGTGTTCCATGCAAGTGTGCAGAATGCCATCCGTGTTTCGTGGATTATTAGAACGAAAAAACTAAGACAGATCCTTTATGGATGCATCACTGACCACATTTTCACAGATTTGAGCACGGACACGGATGTGTGAATGAGACTTATCTGTCAGATGGTTGATCCCCACCTAAACTGCTATCACTCTGTCTGTCACTTTATTTCCATTTCTGCCTAATCAAGTTAGTAAAAAAAAAAATATATATATATATATATATATATATATATATATATATATATATATATATAAAAATTAGGGCAGCACTCTCAGTGTAGGAATAAATCGTGTGCCTTACCAATTATCTGCTGTATAAAAAAGATAAAAAAATCGGTGTCACATTTTTCCCAGATAAAGTGAAAAAGTGGCGTCCTATATTCACCCAAGTAGCGATATTTCAGTTCTCTTACTGGTACTAAGCAGATTATATAATAGAACTGAAACATCACTAAAGGACACCACTTAATTTACCTGGATGTGACACTGCTTTTTTTTTATATATACTGTATAGATATCAAAAGGAAAATTCAAGGCAGCACAAAATTGTAACCAAAGTATGGATTGCCCGCAATAAGACGCAACCCACCGTCTTGAAATACAAAGAAGAAAAGACTGCAGCACTTCCAATCGGTGAAAAAAATGTGAGGTCCTTTATTCACCCATGCAACGTTTCAGTCCGCTTTCTGAGACTTGTATTTCAAGACGGTGGGTTGAATTTTCCTTTTGATATATATATGTACACTATATATATGAAGAAAAGCTGCGTCACATCAAGGTGAAGTGAAAAAAAAAAAAAAAAAGTGGTGTCTGTTATTCACCCAAGTGGTGATGTTTCAGTTCTCTTACTAGGGGTTAAGCGGATTATTTCCAGTAAAAGAACTGAAACATCACTAAAGGACACCACTTTTTTCAATTTACCTGGATGTGACGTGTACAATATATATATATATATATATATATATATATATATATATATATATAGAGAGAGAGAGAGAGAGAGAGATGAGAGAGAGAGAGAGAGAGAGAGAGAGAGAGATACCCTTATCTTTCTTTCTTTTTTTTTTCCTACCTGACTAATCTGGTTGGGGCAAATGATAGATAATATGGTGATCTATATATCTATATACTATGTATAAAGATATAGAGAGAAGTGTCACACTGTGTCTTCAGTCCTCCTTCACTGGATCGCTGTGAAGGAGGAAGGGGGAGAAGGGGGGCTGAAATAAGGACAGGAGTGCTGTGTCATGTAAACATTTGACCACCACGATTGGACAATCGTGGTGGTCAACAGAATATATTCTGCCCAGAAACGTAGTTATCCCTGGGCAGAAGAAGATCGAGGCATGTCTTTTACTTTTTGATGTCCTGAAGGAGGAGGGGGGAGGAGGAGGGGGGAGGAGGAGGGAGGAGGAGTGAGGAGGAGTGAGTCGGGGCCAGGCTGAAGCTGAAGGGGAGCGCCGGTTCATGTAAGCAATATGACCACCACGATTGGCCGAAAATCATGGTGGTCAAAAGAGACTATTCTGCCCAGAAACTCAGTTATCCCTGGGCAGAAGATCGAGGCATGTTTTAATTGTTCAGGAGGAGGAGGAGGGAGGAGGAGGGAGGAGGAGTGAGTCGGAAGCTGCAGGGGAGCGCCGATTCATGTAAGCTTTCTGACCACCACGATTGGACAATAATCATGGTAGTCCACAGAAAATATTCTGCCCAGAAACCGAAGGTAAAGGCTCGGTCATCTCTGGGCAGAAGCAGGAAGCCGATTTCATTGCGGGGAAGCGCTGCATAGAGCAGTGAAGCAGCGCTTCCTCTAATTAAAGGTCCCGACGTCTATATACGTGATATCTGCACGGGGCATGTGTAGTTATCACGTATATAGACAGATTGCGGACGTGAAGGGGTTAAATATGCAAACTGACACCAAAATAAATTATTATAATTAGTTCCCTATTTGGTGTCTGTCGTTTTGTTATATTTATATGTATAGTTAGTTTCACATGAATGGGGCGATAATGGCAACGGTTTTGGTTGGTGTGGGTGTTTTTTCTTTTATGTATTTTATTATTTTTCTATCTTTTTTAACTTAATTTTTAATATATTTCTGCTACAGATAATATCCTCCAAGAGGTCATAAAAAGACCTTTGGGGGACACTGACAGTTTTTGTGAATTTTTCACTCTTTCCTTTTTATTTATTACTTTTATTTGTATTTTAATAATATTTTATTGTATTCTTTTTTTTATAATTTATTTATTATTATTTAAATATATTTTTGCCACATAATGATAAGGAATCTTAAAAAGACTGTTAGGGGGCAGTGAACACTCTTTTACTTAGCAATTCTTTCTTTTATTTTTTTATTTGTATTTTATTTATTTTTTATAATTTATATTTTTTTGCCACATCATATTTTATTTATCTTTTTCTTTTATTTATGACTTATTATATATATATATATGTTTTTAAACTTATTTAATATATATTTTTTTATAATTTGGCCCCAAGAGGTCACTAAAAGACATTTGGGGACACAGACTTTTCATCAGGTCTCCTAACCCTGCAGCTCTGCGCTCCTCTGCCCCGAAGCCGGGTCCACCGTACATAGCGCGAGGCTTCTGCCTTCTCCTCAGCTCCCCAGCTGTCAGTGACAGCTGACAGCTCGTCCTGCTCCTGCTATAGTGCAGGGGCAGGAGCTGTAATGATCCATTGCGCGGCGCTGCGGGCAGAAATGCAGCTGATTTTACGATCAGCTGTGTTTCTGTCCAGGAGGACGGGGGCCACAAATCTTGGCTCTGGGGGCCGCAGGTTGTGCACCCCTGGTCTATACTGTCACTGTATATAATTACATTGTGTAATACTGTTGAGGGGGCCCTGACAAAATCCTTTAGTCCTCCTCCTACTGGATGGGCCCCCTTCTGGGTCAGGGCCCCAAAGCAGCTGCTTCCCCTTTAGTTACGCCCCTGGTGAAGAGAAGGGTGTTTGGATGTACGTGTTGTGAGTAGCAGAAGTAGTTTTAAGCATTTGGGGATAAATATCGCAAGGGATATGGGTGAATATATGAAGTTAAGTGTATTCCCTCCTATAGATAAATAAATAAAAAAACTCATATTTGAAAGAGGTTACCAATGTCAATGACGGGACGGATCAATTTGATAAAGATGATCCTTCTCCCAAAGATTCTTTATGTGTTGCAATGTGCTCCTATGTGGTTGTCACTTAGGGTTTTCACTATTATTGAGAGGGTGATGAGGGAATTCATTTGGAATGACAAGATTTCCAGGATAAGGAAGGACATTTTGCAATTACCAATTAAAGAGGGGGGGGGGGGGGGGGGAATGGCACTTGCAAATTGGTATCTATATGTTTTGGTAGCACAGCTTGGGTTTATGGTTAGGGATAATATAACACCTATTTTGAGTTGGCACTTGGAGAATATGGGGTGGAAAGATTATCAGCGGAAGATGATGGTAGTATTAGAATCTGGAATATTGGGGAGCACAAGCACAAATAATTATATTTTCAATTTAATGGATTGTGTTTGGAGAGAGATTAAAAATGTTTTGGATATTAAAGGATACACAGATTTGGACCAATATCAATTTAAAAGAAATTCAGAAAAGAAAGCAATATGTAAACTGGGAAAATAAGGGTGTTTATTTTTTGTGACAGTTGTTTGATGGAGAGGTGTTTAAAGATTTTGAGACATTGAGAAAAGAATTTGGGAAATTGAATAGAGAGTTTTTTAGATATCTGCAATTAAGAGAGGCAATCAATTCGTCAGAATTAGATCTTCAAAGATATAAGAAAGCATCTATGGAAAATATCAATCGGCTGTTGGATAATAGAAAAGAAAAAGGGGATATTTCAAGAAGATATAGATTATTGTTGAAAATCAGAGTATGATTGAGGTATCGGCTAAAGAGATATGGAAGAAACATATTGATGGGTTATTGGAGGAGCAGTGGAAAGATGTACTGAGGAATAGGTCTCTGGTTGCAATGTGGGCCTCCCATGGGGTCTCCCAATTTTTTGTCATTCATTGTCATTACTTAAGAAGATGTCTCTGAAACCTACTGATGAATGCTCTAGATGTGGGATGGAACAAGCTGGTCTCTTTCATTTAGTATGGAGATGCCCAAAACTTTTCCATTATTGGACTGGGATAGCAGAGATTATAAAAAAAAAATTATGGGACTACAGTGGCCTGTATATTGGGAGGTACACTACAGCTACCCATTTCAAGAATGGAAAAGAGGGTACTTTGTAAACTCTTGTTTCAAGCAAGATTTATCATAATAAAAAAATGGATAGAAAAGGACCCACCTTTGATAGTGGAGTGGAAGAGTATAGTGGAAAACATGATAAAGGTAGAGAGGATAATATATAACAATAGGAGAAAGATTATTTTGTGACCTTTTGGAATTGGTTGCATAATATGGCATAAATTAAAACCAAATTTCTTTTTTTCCCCTCTTCTCTCTCTCTCAGGGCATGGAAAAGTGAGGTGTGTGTGGTGTGTGTGTGTGTGTGTGTGTGTGTGTGTGGGGGGGGGGGTTATGAAATAAAAATGGGAAAAGATTATTTATTTTTATATATATATATATATATATATATACACACATATATATATATATATATATACACAGTATATATATACATACATACATGTGTATATATATATATATTTTGTGGGGGGTTAGCTCTTCTCCAGGGGTCATTCTCACAAGAATCGCCTCCAGGACACCAGGTTTCAGGTCCAAACAGTGCATTTATTGTGCCTCAGCAAACCAAACATAAATAATACAAAATAAACACCTGCCGGCTGGGCTCTAACTAAACATGAAGTTCCTGACTCACGTAAGTCACAGTTCACACCCTGTGAACCCATGCGGCTTTGTCAGCCAATGTCCCACGGCTTCCTGGCTGTACAGAGTCCAGTACGCCCACTGTCTCCAGTTCAGTGTTTATTGTGGGGGACTGGGGCTTAGTAGTCCGCTTGACTATAGCCCTGCGACCCTCCCAGGCTTTGCTTCGTCACCCAACTCCAGGCTGTCTCCTAGCCTTATGGTCCTTCAGCCTTGCCCAGCTGAGAGCACACTGACAGAGCCTCCAGGCCTCTATCCACAGGTAACACACTCCCCCCTTGCTGACACTCTGGGAGGTGCTTTATCCCAGGCTGAATACCTCCAGCTGGTCTCACCTGTGGTGAAATAGGGGCGTGGACCGCACTATCCACCCCTTCCTTGCCTCTAACCTGCGTGAGACCTGTCACTGTCTCACAACATATATATATATATATATATATATATGTGTAACATCTTTTAGTGCCATACTTTTTTAATGCAATTATTTATCTCTATTCCAGAACATATATTGGTGCTCTAATGTCAATATACTTAATGAAATTTATTTTTTATTATTATTTATTACGCTAGTTTGGTTTTTCTATCAGTAAAATTACTATATGGAAATTGGACAAACCCAATTCCAGTCCTTTTAATAGATACATTTTGATGGTCTCATTCTCTTTTAAATTCTCTTTACACCAAGTATCTGGAAAACATATTTTACTCGGTAGGTGCCAGTGGGGCTAAGTAAAAATGTTTATTTACTTTCGTTTTCTCGTTAGTTTTTTTTCTCCCTGTTTATTAAATGAAGGCAGAAAAAGAGAAGCCTTCATTGAGGCCCATGGGCTCATCGTGTTCAGTCTATATATCCACCGGGCTTCACATTGTAATAGCTTTTGGTCCAAATTTCCCCCCCGGGGGCCCAACTGTATTTTTTCTATGCTCCAAAATCGCAATATGTTTGGATTATTCCCATGGACATATTTGATGTGTCGAGAGACAGATGTATGCTTATTGGCCCTATGGCACTTATATGTCCAGTAATTTGACGCCTTAGTTCTTGTGTTGTTTTTCCTATGTAAAGTTTTGGGCAGGAAGATACAGCTATACTGTATATACAACTCCCTGGCTTGTGTAGGTTATTAGTTGTCTAATGTCATATTTTTAGTCATCGGTGAGATTGATGAAGCTTCAAATTCTTGGGATGTAATCGCCACATGGTGTGGAGCCCCTGGCTCTATCCTAATGTTTCCATAAGTGATCATATTCTCCTAAAAAAAATATATGGACCAGATGGTCCTTGAGATTGGGACCCCTACGATATGTTCGGATGGGGACTTAGGACTGATTGTAATTCTTTGTCTGACTGTAAAATATGCCGAAGTCTTCTAAGTGCCTATACGCCTAATCATCCTTTTCTCTTCTTTAGAAGATGTTTTGTAGTAATTTGTCACGTTTGGCTTTTTTACCCCTATTAAAGGCTTTCTTTAGAGGATGGGTAGGGGATCCCCTTTCCCGAAACCTAGAGAGCAATTCAGTGCTCTCTGCCAGAAACTATTGGAAGATTTGTGTTGTGCTCCTAAATACTGTCCAGTAGGTATTCCCCTCTTTAGGAAAGGAGGATGCTAACCAGTCCAGCTTAGGTAGATATTTGTCGATGTAGGTTTTCTGTATATATCAGTCATTAAGTATTCATCCTCCGATTTAGTTATTTTCAAATCCAAAAAGAAAATCTATTTCTCTTGTACTTCAAAGGTAAATTTCATTCCAGTATTACTATCTTTCAGGACGTGAACAAAATCATGAAATAAAGACTGATCACCATCCCAGAGTATGAGAATATCGTTTATATACCTACCTACCCTAATAGAGTATGTGTCAAGTATAAGATGATAATTAGTGATGGACGAACATCGGCCAAAAGTTCGCAAATCACGCGTTCGCATCGGGCCCCATTCACTGTAATGGCAGGCGAACCTGAAAAACCTTCAGGTCATATTTGCAGCCAGCAAACACTTACTAGAATTACACAAATAGTCCCATAACATAGACAGTGATATACCAGAGGGGGATAATTGGCAAAAATTCCCACAAAAAAATGGATTTTAATCAGGGGCCATTTTTATGCGTCTTAAAGGGAAACTCTTGTGCCCTGCTTGAGCCTAGAAAGTTTTTATTTCCTATTGGTTTGATGTATACAAATGTACAGCACTCCGCATTTTTGTATCCTGCAAAGTTCATTAAAAAAATGCATACGTTAACGTAAATTTTCTTTCTACCATGGAACTGTATGGTGAACGGACGCCACTGTACAGCATCAGTCTAAGGCATCTGTTAACACATAATTTTTTGGTATACATTAAATGGATGGCAAAAATAGGATGTGAAGAGGGGAGGCCGCCATGTACTGACGGAGCGCTACCTGGTCCTGGGGGTCAGGGATGAGGACTGTGTTTCCCAAGGATCATTTTCTACTGGGAAATACAGGGCACAGTATAGTACACTAGAATCTATATAATATAAAGATATTAGCCCTACCCCCAAATAATAATACAATTAGGTGGTCATTTATTATATAGAAATACGTCTATGTTAGGTTTATTTCTGATACAAAGGTCCTTAGCACCGCAATCTGCATATTTTTCCTGCTCATGCCAGGTCTAAAAAAGGATGGCGTGGGCAGGAAAAGGGATACAGTTATGGCCATCCAGTTATTGGATACCACAGCCATACATTGACAGGATAACACCTCTGTACAGTGACCGGATAACACCGCCATACCATGACCGTATAAAAGAGTATAAGAGGGCACAGTACAGGGAATTACTAGGGGCACTGCACAGGGTGTGGTAAGAGGGCACAATGCAGGGTATAAGGGGGCACAGTACTGGGTGAGGGGCACAGTGACCCTGTGACATTAGAACGTCCTTATGGTGAATGCGGTTCATATGCCACCCTAATGAGAGGCAGAGGAGTGAGACAAGGGTGTGATTATGTGGCTAGAGATAAAAAATGTAACTGGGACTTCCGGATCCGGCGCTGAGATGCAGGACACGGAGTGAGAGAGCTCCCGTAATCCTTCATCACAAAAGCGCACCCGCTTGCATTTTGAACGCTGGAGAGAAGACCTAGAGGGAGAGGAGAGGTCTATCGCTTACCTGGGCACTTCGGTTCATGGACCGATACCTCCTGAGAAGCGGGAGCCGTAAGATCACAAGTGGCACAGGTACACGCAAGGAGAATATGCTCAGTAAGATGGCGGATTCCCACCCTATATCACCAGTGGCTGACCCAGAAACAGAAGCGCTCACCTCCACACAGCTAGGAGAAGCTCTGGGAACACAAATGATCGATTAAAAAACGCTGGCTGTTGAAGTGGCTAGACTCCTGGCTCCTGACATTAAGGAGACATTATCCAACACATTGTCACAGTCTTTGCATGAACTTCATGAGGCGGTAACACAGCATGATTCCCGCTTAGATGAATTGGAGCGGAGGGTAGCCTCAATGGAAGATATATCTGCCAGGTCTGAGAGAGATGTACAAGACCTATATAAGCAGAACATAATTTTAAGAGATCGTCTGGACGCTCTGAGGCTGCTGGGACTTCCGGAAAGCGTTAAGCCACATTGACATCTGCGAGCGGGAGCTCCCATACGCATTGGGCTTGGAAGGCAGACATAAAGTAGAGAGAGCCCACAGAATTGGTCCTAATCCAGACACCCAGGAGCGCAAAGGCTGCAGCTAGAGTGCAAGGAAGGGAGAGAAGTCCAGAACTCAAGATCGGTCGGCTCTGAAAAGCATTCAGAACCGAATGGCAGCAGAGAAAAGAAAGCATGGTTGAGCCAGGATTGGAACGACGGCGAGAGGGGGCCCAGACCGAGAAGCCAAACACTCACCAAGCGGCAGGAGAGCTAATCTTAGGAAAAAGTGACTGTCCTAGATGATCCTCCACGCCATGGGGACTTTGATATCCTTTGTTCCGAAGTTCATTGTTCATGTTATATTGGGGCAAATTTGGTTCTTTGATCCTATCTTTCGGGGGGTGGTAACAATGGGGAGCTTTTCTTGTCAATTTATAATGGGAATAATGTGGTAAAGGAAGTTTTGTAACTCCGAAAAAAGGGAGTTAATAAGGAAATATTGGTTGGCAAAGGGGAAGGGTTATATACTTTTGTTAACAAAGGGGTTAAGAGGGGAGGAAGTGTTACAATTTTCAGGTAATGTCAACCTGTGTTACCATTAGAAGCTTCAGTTCACTATTAGTTGCGTACAACGTCACAATGAAAATAGTGTCGTGGAATATAAAGAGTTTGCGATCACCACAGAAGAGGTGGATGGTGCTCCGGCATCTGAAAAAACTCAATCCTGATTTAGTACTACTACAGGAAACTCACTTAGGGACAGAAGATTTCTGTTGCATGGAAAAAATGTGGGTGGCGCAGGCACTAGGCTCTCCTGCGATTAGGAGAAAAGCGGGAGTCCTAATTCTAATCAACAAACAGCTTAACTGTCAAGTTATAAGGTCCCAGGCAGACACACAAGGAAGATGGGTCTATGTAGTGCTTCAAGTCCAAGGGTCCCAGTACAGTATATATAGCATTTATGATCCTAATTCCAACAATACTCAATTCTCAATATACTCCGTAATAAAAGATCTGGAGGATAGGAAACGTAACAAGCATAGGGCGGATGGGTGCAGGTTGCAAGATAAAGTCCTGGAACAAATGATGCTAGGAGTGGGATTGATAGACCCGTGGCGCCAACTTAATCCGGACGAGAGAAGTTTCACCTTTTATTCCTATGCAATGGATTTGTGGTCCCGAATAGATTATATTCTGGTGCACCAATCTCTACAAGGGAAAGTTGAGTCAGCTGACATTGGTGATATGGTTATTTCTGATCACGCACCTGTGGAACTGATCCTGAGAGATTTGTATCCTAGAGGTCCGGATTACATTTGGAGATTCCCTTCACATTTGACCTCTAATTAGGATTTTGTGAACAAATTAATAGGGTGGTGGGAAGAATACCAGGACACCAATAAGGCGCATTTGGAGGATCCGGAATTGTTCTGGAATGCATCCAAAGCAGTAATAAGAGGGAGGATTATGAATCTTATTTTCGGGTTGAAGAAAAAAATTACATTGCAGTTAGGTAGTGCTAGTCGCGAAGTCAGACAAACATATACCACCTTTGTCGATAATCCCACAGGGGAAAATAAGAGGAATTGGACTTTGACAAACATGTAAGGGACAGGGAATCCTTAAAATTCACTGCATTTGAAGCCACCCTACATAAATTTGGGAATAAAGCAGGGCGGCCATTTGCTAACTTGGCTAAAGGGCGGAGACAACCCCAGTTCATCCCCAGTCTTAAAGACACGAGAAATGAAGTGCTTAATGACCCAGCTGGCATTAACAGCATAGTGGAGGAATACTACAGGGCACTGTATAAGGATGAGACTCAGAGCGTATACCCTCCTTGAGCGAGTTAAGTTACCAACAATTAGACAGGATCAGATCGCGTTTTTAAACGCAGACATTACAGTCGAGGAGCTTTAATCTGTAATCAAACATTTGGGAAACTCTAAGGCCCCAGGACCTGATGGCCTCACGGGGGAATACTATAAAGCTCTAGTGACACAAGTCTCACCAACCCTAGTGTGTCTATTTAATGAGGTGCTAAAAGGAAATGCGCATCCTGATAAGGAAAATGTTTCATATATTAAATTGCTGCCCAAAGCAGGGAAGGATCCCCAGCTACCGGGTTCGTATAGACCCATATCCCTTATCAATGTTGACACTAAAATACTCTCTAAGCAGATGGCAGACCGTCTAGCTACATTGCTACATTGCTGCCTACTCTTATTGCACCTGAGCAGGTGGGATTTGTCCAAGGGCATTTGGCTGTAACAAACATTAGAACAGTAATGGCAGTCCTAGATAGGGTGAATCGAGACCCGAAAGGAGGAGGAACCCCAGCCATGCTCACTTTAGACGCAGAGAAAGCTTTTGATAATGTAAGGTGGGCATGGCTGGGAGCGGTCCTTGATAAGATGGGTTTTAGTGGACCCTTTAGGATGTTCTTATCTAGGTTGTATAGTAATCCTAGTGCGAGAGTGTACACACAGGGCTTCCTTTCAAAGCCTTTTCCTCTACAAAAAGGCACCTGGCAGGGGTGCCCTCTATCACCTCTCCTTTAACCTGGCATTGGAACCCTTGACAAGGAGTCTGAACCAATCAGATTTATTTGAAGGGATAATGGTAGGGGACAAGCAGCTGAAGACAGCATTATTTGCAGATGACATTATCCTCCTTTTAGCCAAGCCACAATGTCACATGGAGAAAATTTTTGAGGCATTCGAGGTCTTTGGCTCTTATTCAGGCTATAAGTTGGACACATCTAAATGCAAGTTATTGACGTTATCGCAGGAAAAGAGCAAACATTCACGATGGTTGACCCGTTTTTCTGTTACACAAGCTATTTCCAATGTTACATATTTGGGGATTAAAGTAGGGAAGAACCCTTGTTCATTATACCAGTTGAATTATCCACTGCTGATAGCCAGAATAGTAGCAGATCTGACTAGATGGAAAAATCTACCTTTATCCCTGGTGGGGAGATGCCATCTGATTAAAATGATGGGACTGTCTAGGCTTCTATACCCACTACAGACCATCCCATTATTGCTCCGACATGCCAATGTTAAATTGCTTGAAAGCAGGTTTATTAGATTTTCTTGGAATGGAAAGAAACCGAGAATCTCACTAGAAAAACTAAAACTGAGGAAAGAGCACGGAGGATTGAATTTCCCGGATGTGTGAGGGCATAATGTAACATGCCTTAGCAGACATATCTTGGATTGGGTCAACAAAACATCATTCCACTCAAATCTAATATTAGAAAGACAGCTAGCCACACCATGGGACCTGGTTGCCCTATTGCATACTAGTGTATCCAAACTTCCAGCCCCAATAAAAAGGTCACTGTTACCGAGAGACACAATAATAGCATGGAAGAGACACTTTCATTTATCATACCAAATTTCCAAACATTTGCCTTTAATATGTAACCCTGGTTTTGAGCCAGAAAGTAATGACAAAATCTTTCAAAAATGGATACAAAAAGGGATAACGAAATTGGGGATCTATTCAGGGAAGGAGAAAATCGCTGGGCCACGCTGCAAGAACTTGAGGAAAGATGGGATCTACGGGAATCTAACTACCTACCGTTTCTGCAAGTTAGGAATTACTGTAGAAATCTTTCTAGGGACCTCTCTCAGGAGTGGAAACAAAATGAGTGTGATTCTCTCCTCAGTATTAAGACTAGACCCACTATAACGCTACTTTACCAATTATTACAGGACAAATGGTGAACAAAAGATCGCTTGAAAATGTTCAATAAATGGGGACAGGTATTGGGAATAGAGGAAATCTCCAAACATGTATATATAGGGCTGTCGGCCTTATATAAGGCGATAACTAATGAAAAATGGCGAGAAACCCATATTAAAATATTGCATCATGCAATATATGGGTTTAACTTACTGCACTAAGGAGGTAACCTAGAGCGATTAACAGCTTGCCCCAAATGCCGTTTGCCGAAGACAGATTTGTTCCATGGCTTATGGAGCTGCCCGTCTTTAGAGAGGTTTTGGTTAATGGTGGGCCAGATCCTTTGGCAAATTAGCAGCTTTAGAGGAAGCATCACTCCATCTATTGTAGTAACACATTTAGATAGAGATTCAGAGATACCAGATGAGGTGGACGGAGAATTGACGAGAGTTCTCTCAAGGACGGGTCATGTGCTTCTGATGATAGCCAAACAAACACTACTGCGGGGTTGGCTTCAGCCTTAAATACCCTCCAGGGAAATGATTCTCACACAACTGGGACATACATTTCATTTGGAATGGCTTGAGTCAGAGTATCCAAGGATAAATTCCCCATTTAAGCTGACTTATTGGTATTTGATGGAGGATCTGAAGGATGGATTGGGAAAACTGAAAGTGGGTTGAAATCTGGTCGAAACAGGATCTATCAAGGTTATGCCTTTGGGTGATGGGGTGTAGATGGGCTGAGATATGGGTTTAGACAAGGTTAGGGTTGGGGTTTTGTTTCTTGGGGGACGGTGTAAAAAAATAAAAAGTGTTGTGCCAACATCTAAATGTAATGATTATAAGTACAAGCAATAATGTACATGTATAATTAGTCATACTCTGTAACTATTGTAATTGACATGTATATGCTGATCAATTTTGCTCAACAACAATAAAGATTTGTGAAAAAAAAAAAATATTATGTAACTGTCGGCCAGTACAGGCCCCAAAAATTAGGCAATAGGCATTCACCTGACAGCAAAGAACTTTTGATTCTGTGGCTGGAGGTACATTAGGCGAAGACAGCCCACTGGCGGGTTTTCTAGAAGAAGAGGTACTGGCCCCTCTGTCTGATGCAAGAGAGGCGGCTGCCACAGTAAAAATTGCTGACAGACTCTCCTCTAAACAGACTGAGGAGGCCAGGGAGTTTATTGGCCAGAGCACGGATGTGTTTTCAGATGTTCCTGGACGTGCTTTCACAATTCGGCATGACATTGTCACTGAGCCTCAGGCGAAATTTCGGCTAAAACCATACCGGGTACCCGAGGCTCGGCGACAAGCCATCTCAGAGGAAGTGCAGATGATGCTGAGGCTAGATGTCATTGAGGAGTCTAAAAGTAAGTAGGCTAGTTCTATAGCACTAATACGGGACACTCCGTTTCTGTAATGATTTTCTTAAACTGAACGAGATTTCCAAATTCGATTGCTATCCTATGCCCCGGGTGGATGGGCTTATCGAGAGGTTAGGACAAGCCCAGTATTTTTCTGTTTTGGACCTCACGAAAGGGTACTGGCAGGTGCCCTTAACAGAGGCTGCCAAAGAGAAAACTGCCATCATCACACCTGAGGGCTGTATCAGTACAAGGGGCTACCCTTTGGTCTGCATGGTGCCCCCGCCACTTTTCAACGGCTTATGGACATTGTGCTGCGTCCACATCATCGGTACGCTTCGGCTTACCTGGACAATATTGTCATCCACAGTACCGATTGGGAAAAAGTGTAGGCTGTAGTGGACTCCCTTCGGAAGGCGGGACTAACCGCTAACCCAAAAAAAAGTGTGATAGGGTTAAAGGAGACTAAATATCTGGTGTATGTCAATGGGCGCAGAGTGATTAAACCCCAAGTAAACAAATTAGAGGAGATAAGAAAATTGGCCCCAACCTGTCACCACTAAACAAGTAAAGTCATTCTTAGGAATGATAGGCTATTACATGAGATTTATTCCCCACTTTGCTACTGTAGCTGTGTCATTGACAGGGTTATTGAAGGGACGCAAGTCAGTGATAGTTCACTGGAATGACCGGGCGAAAGTCTTTCTCCTCTTTGAAGTCGGCATGAAGTCGTCCCCCTAAAAGTCTGCTATTAACTGCTGGAGGCAGAACTGCCAACAAGGTGATTTTTGCTATGTGGACTTTCCATTGTGTGTGTACTAACACCAAGACTGCAAAGTGACGTTGTAGTGCATCCGCACACCCTGTCTACCAGAGAGAATCCCCATAATATATATATACAGTCATGTGAAAAAATTAGGACACCCTTTGAAAGCATGTGTTTTTTTGTAACATTTTTAATAAAAGGTTATTTCATCTCCGTTTCAACAATACAGAGAGATTAAAGTAATCCGACTAAACAAAGAAAACTGAAGAAAAGTCTTTTCAAGATCTTCTGTAAATGTCATTCTACAAAAATGCCTATTCTAACTGAGGAAAAAGATAGGACACCCTTGCCCCTAATAGCGAGTGTTACCTCCTTTGGCTGAAATAACTGCAGTGAGACGGTTCTTGTAGCCATCTACCAGTCTTCGACATCGGTCTGAGGAAATTTTACCCCACTCCTCAATGCAGAACTTTTTCAGCTGTGAGATGTTTGAGGGGTTTCTTGCACGTACAGCCCTTTTCAAGTCACCCCACAGCATCTCAATGGGATTCAAATCTGGACTTTGACTTGGCCATTCCAGGACTCTCCATTTCTTCTTTTTCAGCCAATCTTTGGTTGATTTACTAGTATGTTTTGGGTCATTGTCATGTTGCATGGTCCAGTTCCGCTTCAGCTTTAATTTTCTAACTGATGGTCTCACATGTTCTTCAAGCACCTTCTGATACACAGTAGAATTCATCGTGGATTCTATGATGGTGAGCTGACCAGGTCCTGCTGCAGCAAAGCAGCCCCAAACCATGACACTTCCACCTCCATGCTTCACAGTTGGTATGAGGTTCTTTTCTTGGAATGCTGTGTTTGGTTTACGCCAAACATGTCCTCTGCTGTTGTGTCCAAATAATTCAATTTTGGACTCATCTGTCCAAAGAACATTATTCCAGAAGTCCTGGTCTTTGTCAACTTTATCTCTGGCAAATGTCAGTCTGGCCTCGATGTTTCTCTTGGAAAGCAAAGGTTTCCTCCTTGCACACCTCCCATGCAAGTTAAACTTGTACAGTCTCTTTCTGATTGTAGAGGCATGTACTTCTACATCAACAGTAGCCAGAGCCTGCTGTAGTTCTCGAGATGACACTTTAGGGTTTTTGGAGACCTCTTTTAGCATCTTGCGGTCTGCTCTTGGGGTGAACTTGCTGGGGCGACCAGTCCTGGGCATGTTGGCAGTTGTTTTGAAAGCCCTCCACTTGTAGACTATCTTCCGGACAGTGGAATGGCTGATTTCAAAATCTTTTGAGATCTTTTTAAATCCCTTCCCAGACTCATAGGCTGCTACAATCTTTTTTCTGAAGTCCTCTGACAGCTCTTTTGCTCTCACCATGGTGCTCACTCTCACTTCAACAGTCAGGAGCACACCAAACTAAATGTCTGAGGTTTAAATAGGGCAAGCCTCATTCAACATGCAGAGTAACGATCTACTAATTATGTGCACCTGGTGTGATATACCTGTGTGAGATCTGAGCCAATTTAAGAGGGAATACATGTGAGGGTGTCCTATCTTTTTCCTCAGTTAGAATAGGCATTTTTGTAGAATGACATTTACAGAAGATCTTGAAAAGACTTTTCTTCAGTTTTCTTTGTTTAGTTGGATTACTTTAATCTCTCTGTATTGTTGAAACGGAGATGAAATAACCTTTTATTAAAAATGTTACAAAAAACCACATGCTTTCAAAGGGTGTCCTAATTTTTTCACATGACTGTATATATATATATATATATAACTATTGATATAAATATGTATATATATATATATATATATATATATATATATATATATATAGCATATATACACTCACCTAAAGAATTATTAGGAACACCTGTTCTATTTCTCATTAATGCGATTATCTAGTTAACCAATCACATGGCAGTTGCTTCAATGCATGTATGGTTGTGGTCCTGGTCAAGACAATCTCCTGAACTCCAAACTGAATGTCAGAATGGGAAAGAAAGGTGGGCTACAACAGCAGAATACCCCACCGGGTACCACTCATCTCCACTACAAATAGGAAAAAGAGGCTACAATTTGCACGAGCTCACCAAAATTGCACTGTTGAAGACTGGAAAAATGTTGCCTGGTCTGATGAGTCTCGATTTCTGTTGAGACATTCAAATGGTAGAGTCCAAATTTGGCGTAAACAGAATGAAAACATGTATCCATCGTGCCTTGTTACCACTGTGCAGGCTGGTGGTGGTGGTGTAATGGTGTGGGGGATGTTTTCTGGGCACACTTTAGGCCCCTTAGTGCCAATTGGCCATCGTTTAAATGCCACAGGCTACCCGAGCATTGTTTCTGACCATGTCCACCCCTTCATGACCACCATGTACCCATCCTCTGATGGCTACTTCCAGCAGGATAATGCACCATGTCACAAAGCTTGAATCATTTCAAATTGGTTTCTTGAACATGACAATGAGTTCACTGTACTAAAATGGCCCCCACAGTCACCAGATCTCAACCCAATAGAGCATCTTTGGGATGTGGTGGAACGGGAGCTTCGTGCCCTGGATGTGCATCCCTCAAATCTCCATCAACTGCAAGATGCTATCCTATCAATATGGGCCAACATTTCTAAAGAATGCTATCAGCACCTTGTTGAATCAATGCCACGTAGAATTAAGGCAGTTCTGAAGGCAAAAGGGGGTCCAACACCGTATTAGTATGGTGTTCCTAATAATTATTTAGGTGAGTGTATATAATCGACTGTAGACTTGTGATTGTCAAGAAATACTTTTTTGTTGTTATACAGTTTATAGTCTTTTATCGCCATAATAATCCATTGCACGTAGTTCTCAGGAAAGGTAGAGCAACAGTAGTATTTATTGTATAAATAGGTGAAGTCATGAAAAGACTCACGTCTGTTTATGAATATTAATTATTAATATTTCCAGGGTTCATCAAAAACACTTCCTTTACTGATAATACAACCATCTACATCTGTTATGAACGGATCTGGTTGTATTATCTTTAACATACCCAAGACGGTCATGAACTCCACTGAAAGTCTATGAGGGACGGATCCGTTTTCTATTGTGTCAGATAGTGTCAGGGAAAACGGATTCTTCCCCATTGACTTGCATTGTGGGTCATGACGGATCCGTTTTGCTCCGCATCCCAGGACGGAAAGCAAACCGCAGCATGCTCTCCAGTATGAAAACGGAACAGAATGTATTTTGGAGCATTCTGTTCTTTTCAGTTACGTTTTGTCCCCATTGACAATGAATGGGGACAAAACCGAAGCGTTTCTCTTCCGGTATTGAGATGATGGATCTCAATACTGGAAAATGTTAACGCTAGTGTGAAAGTAGCCTTAGTTGAAAGTAGATGGTAGCTCTGTTTGTCATTCAATAGTCTCAAGACCGTATCTACATCATTAAATGACTATGTGTCATGGTAGGTAAGATAAGGAAACAGAACACGGCAAAGCTTACAAAACAACTGACTAGCCCCCAAATGCTAGGGAACAAAGGGGTCACCTCCTAGCAATCCCTAAAACACTTTCCCGAAGCTGCTATGTACATTTGCATATCTCAATGGTAGACATGCACATGCCCACGTACATAAGACATGCACATGCCCACGTACTGAACCAAACCCTCAGCTGTAGGGAAGAGGGAAAGAGACACCCAGCTCCTTCAACAACCGAAGGAGCTAGCGTCACCCTAGAGACCTAGTAAAAACAGACACAGAAGGAAAAAGGGAAAAGGACTTATCTAGAGATGTGTTGGAGCTGACGATCCACCAAACTTCCAGAGCTCAAACAAAGCGGAACTATAACCCGCAAAGGCTATAGGAAGAGGATCGAGTCACGTGCAGCAACTCTGACAGATCTCCTCAGAACACCCACAGGGCACGGCGTGATAGTATCCCCCCCCTACGGGTGACCTCTGGACACCCAGGCCCAACTTTTTTCGGGTGTGCCCTGTGAAAGGCATTCACAAGGCGAATAGCATTAACATCGGTAGCCGGAACCCACATTCTTTCCTCTGGACCGTATCCGCTCCAATGCACCAGGTACTGAAGGGAGTTGAGAATTATAGAGATCTGAAACTCCAGATTACCATTAACCAAAACAGGAGGAGGAGGCAAAGGAGATGGTTCCGCAGGTTCCACATATTTCTTCAACCAGGACCTGTGAAACACATTATGGATCTTCCAGGCCTGCGGAAGTTCCAGATGAAACGCCACCAGATTGACAATGGGCGAGATTTTGTAAGGGCCAATAAATCTTGGACCCAATTTCCAAGAGGGTACCTTCAGCTTAATGTTTTTAGTGGACAACCACACCAAATCACACACACAGGGGCCGGACCAGTCATACGTCTCTTGTCAGACACCCATTTTTTTCAAATTAACTTGAATCTTCCGCCAGATAGATGACAAAGAGGAAGAGAAACTCACCTCTTCCGGTATCCCATAAGATTCCATCCTAGAAAAAGTACCAAACTGAGGGTAAAAACCATATGCGCCAAAAAATGGTGACTTATCAGTTGACTCCTGCCTACGGTTATTCAAGGCAAACTCAGCTAAAGACAAGAACGAGGACCACTCATCCTGATTCTCAGCGACAAAACACCTCAAATAGGTCTCCAGGTTTTGGTTAGTGCGCTCAGTTTGACCATTCGACTGAGGATGAAAAGCCGAAGAGAAAGACAACTGAATACCCAGACGAGAACAAAACGCCCTCCAAAACCTGGAAACGAATTGCGTCCCCCTATCAGACACCACATCAGAGGGAATGCCATGTAATTTCACAATGTTATCAATAAAAACCAGAGCGAGAGTTTTCGTATTGGGCAAATCTGATTGTTACAAAGTGAGCTATCTTGCTGAAGCGGTCCACTACCACCAAAATCACAGTTTTCCCAGAGGAACTCGGCAAATCAGAAATGAAGTCCATGGACAAATGCGTCCATGGACGAGATGGGATGGACAAAGGAAGAAGAGATCCTGATGGTCGAGTGTGAGCCACTTTCGCGCGTGCACAAGTCTCACAAGCTGCTATATAACCCTCAACACTTTAACGCAACCCTGGCCACCAGAATCTCTGGGAAATAAGATCTACAGTGGATCTACTTCCAGGATGTCCCTCAAGAACAGTATCATGATGTTCCTTGAACACCTTGTATCGCAGTTCAGAAGGAACAAACAACTTGCCTGGAGGATACAAATCAGGTGCCTCCTCTTGAGCCCCCAACACTTCAGTTTCCAACTCGGGGTAAAGAGCAGAAACCACCACCCTATCAGCCAAAATCGGAGTGGGATCCTCCGAATCCCCCCCCCCCTCCTCGGAAAGCTACGTGACTACGCATCCGCTTTGACGTTTTTAATCCCAGGGCTATAGGTGACCACAAAATTGAACCTGGTAAAAACCAATGACCATCTAGCCTGCCTAGGATTTAAAAGCTTTGCAGATTGCAGGTAAGCCAGATTCTTATGGTCAGTAAATACCGTAATCGGATGGGTAGCCCCTTCTAGCCAATGACGCACTCTTCAAAGGCCAATTTGATGGCCAACAACTCTCTATTACCAACATCATAATTTCTTTCGGCGGCCGAGAGTTTCTTGGAGAAAAAAGCACACGGACGCCATTTGCTAGGAGAGGGACCCTGCGACAATACTGCTCCGACTCCCACTTCTGACGCGTCAACCTCCACAATGAAGGGTTGAGACACATCAGCTTGCATCAGAATGGGAGCAGAAGCAAAACATTTCTTAATAGCAGAAAAAGCTTGTAATGCGTCATCCGACCAGACAGAGAAGTCAGCGCCCTTCCTAGTCATATCTGTCAAAGGTTTGATAATGGTGGAATAATTTAGGATGAATTTTCTGTAGTAATTAGTAAATCCTAAAAACCACATCAGGGCTTTCTGATTCTCCGGCTGGTCCCATTCCAGTACCTCACGAACCATTTCGGGATCCATACGAAAATCGGAGGCAGAAAGCAAGTACCCCAAAAAACGGCAGCTCCTGAACAACACACATTTTTCCAACTTAGCATACAATTTATTCTCCCGAAGGATCGATGATACTTGTCTCAAATGATCCTGATGAGTCTTCATATCGGGTGAGTAAATTAGTATGTCATCGTGGTAAATAACAACGAACCTCCCCACCAAATGATACAAAATTTCATTGATAAAGCGCTGAAAGACTGCTGGAGCATTAGTTAAACCAAAAGGCATGACTAGGTTCTCGAAGTGACCCTCGGGGGTATTGAAGGCCGTTTTCCATTCATCTCCTTCCTTGATTCTGATCAGATTATAAGCTCCTCTTAAATCCAACTTAGAAAACACCTTAGCACCAACAATCTGATCAAATAGATCCAGATCAATTGAAGGGGATAAGGATCACGGACAGTAATGAGATTCAGTTCCCGAAAATCTAGGCACGGTCTAAGGGATCCATCCTTCTTTACGAAAAAGAAGCCAGCGGCCATAGGAGACTTAGATGGTCTAATACATGGATGTCAAACTCATGGCCCTCCAGATGTTGCAAAACTACAACTCCCAGCATTACCTGATAGCTGCAGTATGCCCAGGCATGATGGGAGTTGTAGTTTTGCAACAGCTGGAGGGCCACGAGTTTGACATCCCTGGCTCTAATATGTCCCTTTGCCAAACCCTCGGCAACATACTCCTGCATAGCTACTCTTTTGGGTTGAGAAAGATTATATATCCGAGATTTGGGCAATTTTGCTCTGGGAATAAGATTGACTGGACAATCATACTCTCGGCGAGGGAGCAACTCCTGAGCTCCACTCTCCGAGAATACGTCCGAAAAATCGGAAAGAAACTGAGGCAACACCTTAGTGGACACCCCTGAAACAGAGGTATTAAGATAGTTGTTCATACAAAATGCACTCCAATTACTGATTTGTCTTGTTTGCCAGTCAATGGTAGGGTTATGTTTTATCAACCATGGTAAACCCAGAACCATCGGAGTAGGCAAACCTTTCATAACAAAACAAGAAATGAACTCAACGTGAGAATCACCCACCCTCAAATGAATATCCTGAACAATATGAGTTAGACATCTTTGCGAGAGGGGGGCGGAATCTATAGCAAACACTGGTATCTCTTTGCTTAATGCGCAAGTTTTAAAACCATGACTCTGAAAAAATTGACTCAAAATTTCCAGAGTCTAGCGCCACCATGGCAGGCAGGAGGAATCAGGTACTGCAGGTAGGATATGAATATGCCTGCTCTGACTCCCTGTTCCCACTACCAAGAGTAAGGGAGCTCTTATTTCGTTTGAAGGAATCCCCTATTTGTTTTTCATTACCACTTCAAGGTTTAATAAAAGGGCACACATTAACGAAATGACCTTCTTTACCACAGAAGTAACACAGTCTATTCAGCTTCCTAAAATTCCTATTACCAGAGCAAGAAGTAACTGTAAGATCCTCACCTGCTTTGCACTCCAGGGGAACCAAGAGGGGTCCTCGTGGAGTTGCGGGACAGGTTATGCTTGTCTCTGATGCACCAGCGCTGACCCCTTTGCGAGCCAGTGCGAAGATGCGTTCGCGTGGACATCGGAGGGGAGGACCGTCGGAGTCCCGGGGACAGAGTGGCCAGGTGAGTGACAAGACGCCACGGCCAGGGTTGTCTCCGGTGTCTCCTGCAACTTCCGTTTCCGCATCTGGGTCCACGCGCTCGCATACTCGCGCTGAGTCAATCATGCGTCCGTGCGTACGCACGAGGGCAGGTTCGCAAAGGGATACACGGTCGCGAGTACGCGCCTCTTATGCACTTCGTCGACCAGTGGCGCATATTATACTGACTCACAAGAGCAAAGTGGATTAGGGAGCCAGCCATGGGTTAATCAACTTGTGATTGCCTTAGGCCTTGTACTCAGGTGCAGGGCAATTTGTTCACTTATGGTAGTGGACACTTGGCACCCTGGGATTGATCAGCAGGCATTTAAAAGGAGGTCTCTCAGGGTGATCAGTGCCCACTGTTATTTTCCCTCAACCAGGTATAGGTCACAACTCCTAGTGACTGAAGACTGCCAGGAACTTTGTCCTTACAGCGGACCCAAGATCTGGAGTGACTCGACTGCCAAGTGCACCGCATCATTCAGCACTGGTTGGGACTATTCCTGGAATCTCCTTGCCTGGTTTTTTGTTATTATTTCTTGTTACCAGCAAGTGTCCTGGACGTTTATGTTTCTGGTGAATAAACACCTTTTTGCTTTCATCACTGGTCTGTTTGTTGGTGCCTTGCATTACAGAACAGTGGGCCCAACTAACAGTTGCCATGGACAAGATCCAGCAGCAGCTGAATGAATTAACGGGAGCCGTTAACCTGCTGTTCCAACGACGCCCAAATATACCAGCAGCCGCTGCAGCGCAAATCCAAGAGCAACTGACAACTGTGATGGAGGAGGTTCAGCAGCTTATCCAGGGAGCCTCAGCACTACCCGTCACTATCGCAAGGCATCAAACAGAACCTAAGATCCCTCTGCCTGACCCCTTCACAGGAGAGCGACAGGAGTTCTTAAACTTCAGGGACTCCTGTCTCCTTTATTTCCAGTTACGACCGATGGCTTCTGGCACTCTCAGGCAGAGAATTGGGATTGTAATGTCACTGCTACGTGGAGACCCCCAACGTTGGGCATTTAACTTGCCTCAAGACCATACAGCTTTTTCGTCAGTGGATGCCTTCTTCGAGGCTATGGCTGTGATTTATGATGACCCGGATCGTACTCGCACCGCAGAGACCAATCTTGAGCATATTCAACAAGGCCGCCGCCCAGCTGAAGAATACGCTGCAGAATTCAGGCGATGGGCAGCTTTCACCACCTGGGGCGACGCAGCCCTACGCCATCGCTTCCGTTTGGGACTTTCGGATGCGGTCCGGGATCTTCTTTTGGCCTTGCCTACCCCCTTCTCGTTGGAAATGGCTATCTCTCAGGCAATCAATGCCGACAGGCGAATCCGTGAGAGGCGAGTGGAACGGTCGTCTCGGTTTTCATCCCCTTGACCACATCCAGGGCCTCTAAAATCGGCCGAAGAGCCAATGGAGGTTGGATCCTCCCATTTCACACAGGCAGAACGAGCTCGTCGCCAACAGAAAGGCCTGTGCCTATTTTGCGGGAAGTCTGGACACCTCGTTAAAACCTGTCCCCTCCTGCCGGCGGGAAACAAATGAACCTAGGGGGCATAGAGGAGAACCCCCTAGGTGCTATTATCCCTCCTCCAAGCCGGGTGATGGTATCCATATCCTTACGGTGGCAAGACAAGGTCCATGAGTGGTCAGCACTAATCGATTCTGGGGCCGCTGGGAATTTTGTGGACTCAACCTTGGTTCGTCGACTTGGCATCCCGTTGATCCAGCCGAAAACCACCATGTCAGTGACCGCGATTGATGGTTCCCCTCTTCAAGATGGTCGTGCAGTGTGGATGACTCCGGGAATACAGGTAACGGTGGGGGCTGATCATCGGGAGACCTTAAGCCTTTTTGTCCTTGACATGCCATCCACTCCCGTGATTTTGGGTCTCCCTTGGTTAAGGCTCCATAATCCAGTAGTGGACTGGCGCTCGGGTCTTATCTGTCAGTGTAGTACGGAATGCCTTACTAAGTGCATTCGTCCCGACCTGTCACTAGCCTCCATGGAAGTATTAAGTACTTTACCACAGCAGTATCATAATTTCCGAGATGTGTTCAGTCCTCAGGGGGCTGATGTATTACCTCCCCACAGGTCATATGATTGTCCTATAGACCTGTTGCCAGGCACCATGCCACCACGAGGGCATCTTTACAATCTCACTGGGCCTGAGGTTCAGGCTCAGCGGGAGTATATTAAAGAGAACCTTGAGAAGAATTTCATTCGTCCATCCACTTCCCCTGCTGGAGCTGGATTCTTCTTTGTGGAGAAGAAGGATGGAGGCTTGAGACCTTGCATCGATTATCGTGCCCTTAATCGGATTACGGTGAAGAATCGGTATCCACTGCCTCTGATTGATGATCTGTTTTCTCAGGTGGCAGGGGCCCGAGTCTTCACCAAACTCGATTTAAGGGGTGCTTATAATTTAGTTCGCATTAGAGAGGGTGACGAATGGAAGACCGCATTTAATACCAGAGACGGGCATTACGAGTATCTCGTGATGCCTTTCGGTCTCTGTAATGCTCCCGCGGTCTTCCAGGAGTTCATCAACGATGTTCTCAGAGATTTCTTGGATAGATGTGTTGTTGTCTATCTAGATGGCATACTAATCTACTCCTCGGATCTGGTCTCTCATCGGAGACACGTGTGTCAGGTTTTCCAGAAGCTGAGGGAGAACCGCCTCTATGCCAAACTTGAGAAGTGTCTGTTTGAGGTGAAGGAGTTGCCTTTCCTGGGGGTACATTATCTCAGAAAAGGGATTGGCTATGGACCCATCCAAACTTTCTGCTGTCTTGGATTGGCCTCAACCTAAGGATCTTAAGGGGTTGCAGCGTTTCTTAGGCTTTGCCAACTTCTACCGCAAGTTTATTAAGAATTTTTCTGCGATAGTAGTACCTCTCACTAAGAAGGGAGCTAATCCTTCTAAGTGGACGAGAGAGGCAGTCAGAGCCTTTGAGATGCTGAAACAGGCCTTTTGCACGGCACCAATTCTTACTCATCCAGACACCTCCAGACCTTTTGTTCTCGAGGTCGATGCCTCAGAGGTCGGTGTAGGGGCAGTTCTCTCACAGTATTCTGGGGACCCCGAGAGGTTACATCCCTGTGCCTTCTTCTCTCTGAAGCTCTCTCCAGCCGAGTGTAATTATGATATCGGCAATAGAGAGCTTCTGGGAGTAAGATTGGCTTTTCAAGAGTGGAGACATTGGCTAGAGGGTGCAGAACATCCCATCACGGTTTACACTGACCATAAAAATTTGGAGTATCTAGAGAGTGCCAAAAGACTCAACTCCCGACAAGCCAGGTGGGCATTGTTTTTCACCCGCTTCAATTTCCGCCTCACTTATAAACCAGGTTCCAAAAACGTGAAGGCAGATGCCCTGTCCCGCTGCTTCCCTGAGGCTGCTTCCGTCCTGGACTCTGAGCCAGAAACCATTCTCCCAACTAAATGTTTTCTTGCTGCCCTGGGGGCCGCAGAAGTAATGGAGGACTTGTCCTCTCTTCTTGAGCCCTCACAGGCAGAGAGTCCACCTGACAAACCCGAGGGTCGATGGTTCGTACCCATTAACCTTCGATTGGAGGTCATCCGACAGCTTCATGACTCAAAGTCTGCCGGGCATTTGGGTGTTAAAAAAACACTTGCCCTTGTTAAACGTCACGTGTGGTGGCCCAACATGTCCGTGGATGTTAAGGCCTATATCCAGGCATGTACTGTTTGCGCCAGATGTAAACCGTCCCGGTCTGCCCCTTCTGGGACTTTACTCCCACTGCCTATTCCCCAGGCTCCATGGACTCACATTTCCATGGATTTCATCACAGATTTGCCAAGGTCCTCTGGAAGTACGGTAATCTGGGTAGTGGTGGACCGTTTTAGTAAAATGGCCCATTTTATCCCACTCCCTGGATTGCCCTCGGCCAGAGAATTGGCAGATCTGTTCTTGAATCATGTCTTTCGATTACACGGAGCGCCGGATGACATTGTTTCAGACAGAGGAGTGCAATTCATCTCCCGCTTCTGGCGTTCTTTCTGCTCCCGATTGGGTATTAATTTGTCATTTTCTTCTGGTTTTCACCCAGAGACCAACGGTCAGACGGAAAGGACTAACCAGACCCTGGAGCAATATCTCTGGTGCTTCGTGTCAGACTGCCAGGAGGAATGGGCAGCGTATCTACCCTTTGCGGAGGTGGCTTATAATAACTCTGAGCATGCTTCCACTAAGATGTCTCCGTTCAGGTGCGTGGGGGGCAGGGATCCAAGACTCTCTTCTTTGGCCGGACCCTCCACTGACTCACCGGTGGTGGATCAGTGGTTCAAGGATAGGCGTCCCATTTGGTCGTCGGCCCAGCGGAATCTCCGCAGTGCGGTGGCGCAACAGAAGAAATTTGCTGATCGTCATCGCACCGTAGAGCAAAAGTTTAAGGTGGGAGATCAGGTGTGGGTCTCCACCCGGAACATTCCGCTGCGTCAGCCATCTTCCAAGTTGGGTCCTCGATTCATTGGCCCATACCCAGTGACACAAAAGATCAACCGAGTTACATACAAGGTTGCTCTTCCACCGTCGATCCGAGGAGTGAACACCTTTCATGTTTCACTTCTCAAATCGGCAGCCGACTCCGCTCCCTTCATTCAGACCCCATCCCCGCTGGAGGTCCAAGGGGTACCGGAGTTCGAAGTGAACAGAATTTTGGACTCTCGTTTTGTCCAAAGGTCTCTTCAATACTTGGTGGACTGGAAGGGTTTTGGTCCAGAGGAGAGATGTTGGATACCTTCTCGCCAGGTGCATGCGGATGAGTTGGTGGCAGCCTTTCACCGGGATAACCCGGGGAAAGCTTGCTTGGAGTCTTCAGAGCCGCCTCCTCGAGGGGGGGGTAATGTAAGATCCTCACCTGCTTTGCACTCCAGGGGAACCAAGAGGGGTCCTCGTGGAGTTGCGGGACAGGTTATGCGTGTCTCTGATGCACCAGCGCTGACCCCTTTGCGAGCCAGTGCGGAGATGCGTTCGCGTGGACATCGGAGGGGAGGACCGTCGGAGTCCCGGGGACAGAGTGGCCAGGCGAGTGACAAGACGCCGCGGCCAGGGTTGTCTCCGGTGTCTCCTGCAACTTCCGTTTCCGCATCTGGGTCCACGCGCTCGCATACTCGCGCTGAGTCAATCATGCGTCCGTGCGTACGCACGAGGGCAGGTTCGCAAAGGGATACACGGTCGCGAGTACGCGCTTCTTATGCACTTCGTCGACCAGTGGCGCATATTATACTGACTCACAAGAGCAAAGTGGATTAGGGAGCCAGCCATGGGTTAATCAACTTGTGATTGCCTTAGGCCTTGTACTCAGGTGCAGGGCAATTTGTTCACTTATGGTAGTGGACACTTGGCACCCTGGGATTGGTCAGCAGGCATTTAAAAGGAGGTCTCTCAGGGTGATCAGTGCCCACTGTTATTTTCCCTCAACCAGGTATAGGTCACAACTCCTAGTGACTGAAGACTGCCAGGAACTTTGTCCTTACAGCGGACCCAAGATCTGGAGTGACTCGACTGCCAAGTGCACAGCATCATTCAGCACTGGTTGGGACTATTCCTGGAATCTCCTTGCCTGGTTTTTTGTTATTATTTCTTGTTACCAGCAAGTGTCCTGGACGTTTATGTTTCTGGTGAATAAACACCTTTTTGCTTTCATCACTGGTCTGTTTGTTGGTGCCTTGCATTACAGTAACCTGACCCAATTGCATAGGCTCCTCTCCAGCCCCTTATTCAAGTGTCATAGTACTCCGAGGTAACAGGCGGTGTTTCTCTATGAAAAAAAAAAAAAAGAGGAGGCTCACCTTAATGGGTTGTGTGATCAATAGGCACAACACTGCTGAAGGCTTGAGAGGGGAGTAATGAGCCCCCAAGGCAGATGGTCATGCAGCCAGGGATGTACGCACTTCCATGTAGGGGTGCCTGGAATCCCCAAGAAGGCGGATAGAATCAAATAGAAGGAAAAGACTCCCACAGCGCAAAAGGACCAATCTTTGGTGACGACACAAACTTGATTTAATAGCTTAGGAGGTGGTACAACGCGTTTCGGAGCAGAAGACACCCCTTCATCAGGTACAGACTGCTCATGAGTCAGACCACACATGGAGTACTGTGTACAGTTCTGGGCTCCTGTAAACAAGGCAGACATAGCAGAGCTGGAGAAGGTCCAGAGGAGGGCAACTAAAGTACCCTGAAAGATCATGAAAAAAGACGACTGAGGGGAGATCTAATTAATATGTATAAATATATCAGGAGTCAGTACAGAGATCTATCCCATCATCTATTTATCCCCAGGACTGTGACTGTGACGAGGGGACATCCTCTGCGTCTGGAGGAAAGAAGGTTTGTACACAAACATAGAAAAGGATTCTTTACGGTAAGAGTCCGGAATTCAACAGGGGCCTGGATGTATTTCTGGAGCGTAATAATATTACAGGCTATAGCTACTAGAGATGTCGTTTATCCTGGGAGTTATTCTGATTGCCTGATTGGAGTCAGGAAGGAATTTTTTATTCCCCTAAAGTGTGGAAAATTGGCCTTTACCTCACAGGGTTTTTTTTTTGCCTTCCTCTGGATCAACTTGCAGGATGACAGGCCGAACTGGATGGACAACTGTCTTTTTCGGCCTTATCTACTATGTTACTATGTTACTAAGCTATTAAATTAATTTTGTGTCATTACCAAAGATTGGTACTTTTGCGCCGTGGGAGTATTTTCCTTGTATTTGAATAGTACCCCAAGGGACAGGAGGGACTGATTCCCCACCAGACAGCACCCCCTGCCCAAGGGGAACCTTGCACCTCTCCCTAAGACGTCTATCAATCCGTACAGCCAAAGACATGGCCGCTTCCAAAGAATCAATAGTAAAAAACGTAAGGCAGCTCTTACCTGCAGTAGTAGAATCACCAGAGGTGCACGGATGCCGCTCCTGGGTGCAGTATGTACAATAAGAAAGAAAATAAAATCCATCTCTCTCCGGTGAAAAAATAAGAAACTTTAATCCAGCAAGTTTAAAATCCATACAGGTGAACAAAAAACAGTCAACGCGTTTCAGAGAAATATGGGTCCTTCCTTACGTTTGTCATGAGGAAGGACCCATATTTCTCTGAGGTCTGAAACACGTTGACTGTTTTTTGTACACCTGTATGGATTTTAAACTTGCTGGATTAAAGTTTCTTATTTTTTCACCGGAGAGAGCTGGATTTTCTTTTCTTTCTTCCAAAGAATCAGGTTTTTCATGGAATGCAAGGGCATCTTTTAATCTCTCAGATAGTCCCTGACAGAACTGACTATGGAGTGCAGGATCATTCCACTCCGAGTTAGTCGCCCAACTTCTAAATTTGGCACAATACAACTCAGCAGTATGTTCTCCCTGACACAAGCTGCGCAACTTAGATTCAGCCATAGAGACCCGGTCTGGGTCATCATAAATCAGGCCCAGGGCTCCGAAAAATTCATCAACCGACCGGAGGGACTGTGAACCAGTTGGCAGAGAAAAAGCCCAAGACTGAGCGTCACCTTTTAGCAGAGAAATAATAATCCCTACTCTTTGGTTTTCGTCTCCAGATGAAATCGGACGCAGACGAAAATACAATTTACAGGACTCCCTGAACCGAACAAAGTTATCACTTCCCCTGGAAAACCTATCAGGGAGAGCGTCCTTAGGTTCCAGGCAGACCTGGTTTCCCCGGGGGCGCCAGACACCAAAGTACTCTGACACCATGCAACCGAATTGCGGAGGTCAAGTACCTCCAAAGACAATCCCTGCATGCGATCAACCAAAGCATCAATAGTTTCCATTTTGCAAACAGCAAGGGAAAAAATGACGGTGTGGCAGGTTATAATGTCACGTTAGGTAAGATAAGGGAAGGAAACAGAACACGGCAAAGCAAACAAAACAACTGACTAGGCCCCTAATGCTAGGGAACAAAGGGTTCATCTCCTAACAATCCCTAAAACACTTTCCCTAAGCTGCTATGCCCAAGTTTATATCTCGATGTTAGACATGCACGTGCCCACGTACCTAAGTCTATAACACACTGAACCAAACCCTCAGCTGTAGGGAAGAGGGAAAGAGACAGCCAGCTCCTTCAACAACAGAAGGAGCTAGCGTCACCCTAGAGACCTAGTAAAAGCAGACACAGAAGGAAAAAGGATTTATCTAGAGATGTTTTGGATCAGACCATCCACCAAGCTTCCAGAGCTCACACAAGGCAGAACTATAACCCGTAAAGGCTATAGGAAGAGGATCGAGTCACGTGCAGCAACTCTGACAGATCTCCTCAGAACACCCACAGGGCACGGCGTGATAGTATCCCCCCCCCTCCCTCTATGGGTAACCTCTGGACACCCAGGCCCAACTTTATCCGGGTGTGCCCTGTGAAAGGCATTTACATCCTCCTAAAGAAGCATTAGCGAAACGTACGTAGAGGATTACGCCAGATAGAGACAGCCCACATACACGCCACTGGATATCGGGTAAGAAAAAGACTCAGACCGGTTTGATATATTTAGTACGGCATCATCATGATGCACTGAAATGTTTGTATGATATAGGTCAGAATATATGAATGCCATCTACACCCATTGTATATTCATGCCAGATGTGCTTTATAGGTGAGGTAACTGTGATTTCACAGCTAGATACAGCTTTGATATGTAGATGCTGATCTAGATCCTCTATTCACAGCATCCCCACACTGATATTGAGGTAATGAAGTGATTGAATATCTGTTGACAGTGGTATTATTGTGGACTGCCCCTTGAGGCACTCTATACGGTCTCTACATTTATGTATATGTCTGTATGTTTTTATGTCATAATAAAAATTAAATTTTATTGGGTAATATTTAGTACCGATTCTCTTTGTTGATATATATATATATATATATATATATATATATATATATATATTAAGGAGGTACACCCTTGCTAATACAAGGTTGTGTCGATCCAGTTGAAAAGGCTATAGGGAGAGGGAGGAATAAATAGCCTCACCAATTACTAAAGAACAACACCTGGGAGGAGGGGTGATTCTGCTCAAACCCACAACAAAACAAACTGTCAGATCGAGTCACATGCAGCAACTCTGACATCTCCTCAGAACACCCACAGGGCAGGGCGTGACACTATGTTTGACCCTTATCACTAGGTTTTATGACTATCAATTCATTGGTAGGCAATTCTCGTAAAGCCTCACACTCTGACGGATCTAATGCGATCCTTCCTTAATTTCATGGATTGTATATCTTGTGTTACAAGATATACAAATGTATTAATTTCCTTATATTGTGAAAAAGGAGGGCTGCTCTTAGACTTTGGGCTCAGTGATGTTAAAGTGGGTTCAAGAGTTACTTTTTGTCCCTCACTTTCCTGTATTAGACTTTCTAATGTCTCCATAAATCTTCTCTTATTTTCATACATTATTTTCACATAATATTCGGGAGTGAACATGTGCTTTATGTAGGGCTAATTTCCACCCAAAAAGATTTATGTCTTTAACCACCTCAGCCCCCCTAGCTGAAACACCCTTAATGACCAGGCCACTTTTTACACTTTTGCACTACACAACTTTCACCGTTTATTGCTCGGTCATGCAACTTACCACCCAAATGAATTTTACCTCCTTTTCTTCTCACTAATAGAGCTTTCATTTGGTGGTATTTCATTGCTGCTGACATTTTTACTTTTTTGTTATTAATCGAAATTTAACTAAACTTTCAGTTGTAAAAAAAACCCGACATCCATAAATACATTTTTCGCTAAATTTATTGTTCTACATGTCTTTGCTTAAAATAAAATGTTTAGGTAAAAAAAAAAATGGTTTAAGTAAAAGTTATAGCGTTTACAAACTATGGTACAAAAATGTGAATTTCCGCTTTTTGAAGCAGCTCTGACTTTCTGACCACCTGTCATGTTTCCTGAGGTTCTACAATGTCCAGACAGTAGAGAAACCCCACAAATGACCCCATTTTGGAAAGTAGACACCCTAAGGTATTCGCTGATGGGCATAGTGAGTTCATAGAACTTTTTATTTTTTTTCACAAGTTAGCGGAAAACAATGAATTTATTTTCTTTTTTTCTTCCTTACAAAGTCTCATATTCCACTAACTTGTGAAAAAAAATTAAAACTTCCATGAACTCACTATGCCAATCATGAAATACCTTGGGGTGTCTTCTTTCCAAAATGGGGTCACTTGTGGGGTAGTTATACTGCCCTGGCATTTTAGAGGCCCAAATGCGTGCAAAGTAGTTTGAAATCAAAATCTGTAAAAAATGCCCTGTGAAATCCGAAAGGTGCTCTTTGGAATGTGGGCCCCTTTGCCCACCTAGGCTGCAAAAAAGTGTCACACATGTGGTATTGCCGTACTCAGGAGAAGTTGGGGAATGTGTTTTGGGGTGTCATTTTACATATACCCATGCTGGGTGAGATAAATATCTTGGTCAAATGCCAACTTTGTATAAAAAACGGGAAAAGTTGTCTTTTGCCGAGATATTTCTCTCACCCAGCATGGGTATATGTAAAATGACACCCCAAAACACATTCCCCAACTTCTCCTGACGGCGATACCACATGTGTGACACTTTTTTGCAGCCTAGGTGGGCAAAGGGGCCCACATTCCAAAAAGCACCTTTCGGATTTCACAGGCCATTTTTTTTTTACAGATTTTGATTTTTAAACTACTTTGCACACATTTGGGCCCCTAAAATGCCAGGGCAGTATAACTACCCCACAAGTGACCCCATTTTGGAAAGAAGACACCCCAAGGTATTTCATGATGGGCATAGTGAGTTCATGGAAGTTTTTATTTTTTGTCACAAGTTAGTGGAATATGAGAGTTTGTAAGAAAAAAAAAATCATCGTTTTCTGCTAACTTGTGACAAAAAAAATAAAAAAATTCTAGGAACTTGCCATGCCCCTCACGAAATACCTTGGGGTGTCTTCTTTCGAAAATGCGGTCACTTGTGGGGCAGTTATACTGCCCTGGCATTTTAGGGGCCCAGATGCGTGAGAAGTAGTTTGAAATCAAAATCTGTAAAAAATGCCCTGTGAAATCCGAATGGTGCTCTTTGGAATGTGGGCTCCTTTGCCTACCTAGGCTGCAAAAAAGTGTCACACATGTGGTATCGCCGTACTCAAGAGAAGTTGGGGAATGTGTTTTGGGGTGTCATTTTACATATACCCATGCTGGGTGAGATAAATATCTTGGTCAAATGCTAACTTTGTATAGAAAAATGGGAAAAGTTGACTTTTGCTGAGATATTTCTCTCACCCAGCATGGGTATATGTAAAATGACACCCCAAAACACATTCCCCAACTTCTCCTGAGTACGGAGATACCACATGTGTGACACTTTTTTGCAAAGTGAAATTTGGAATAATGGTCACCTTTAATAATTAACTTTTAATGATATTTATATTAAAATAGTTGCCCTAAGATAAGGTGCAGAGAAACAAAAGAGCAGGGTAGAGATCCACCCTACTTGTGGTGAATGTACAATATCTCTAGGGAGGGAGGGAGGAAAAGGGGGAAAGGGGATGCTGGGTCTCAGCTCCTATTATTACCCTGATAAAAGGGCCTTATTCCAGCACTCCGCAACCTCCTAACAAAAGCCCTCAGTTGTCCCTAAGCAATGCTCTGACTGCCCAGCTTCGTCCTGAAAAGGGGACAGGTGAGGGGGGAGGAATTCCCTAGAAGCAAATAAGGTACACCACCTACAGATACGCTCCCAGGTCCCTGGTAGCGACTGTAATTGGTACACTAGACCTGTAAAGATCAGTGTCCTGAGAGAATGGTGTGTGTGGGTGTAACGGGTTGAACACCCCACACATATACAATGTTGTGCTGAAATGCTCAGTATCCATAGGATGGCCCGACGCGTTTCTCTGTTATGTTACAGTTCGTCAGGGGCCCAAAGGAATGGATATCAGTAACAGTAACAGCGGCCTGCCCTCTGGTTGGGACAGGTCACCAAATTCCAACTAAACTGTATTCAGCAATGGTTATTAACAGCTGATATGTATCATGTCTCCTTCATACATCTCCCATAGTGTGGCAGTATAGCATATGCCGCAATCACAAGTGGGGGTGGAAGGAATACTACTTAGCTCGTCAGGAGTGACTGGTCAGTGGACCTGTTCCCACGATGCAGACTGGTTCCAGTTCCTCCCCAGTCTGTATGCTGGATCCCGCGTGTGGCAGTGCAGCAAGAGACGCCGGCACCGCTGCACCATTTAAGCCGTCTGCGCCATCTGTGCCCATCATCCCCACTAGGTGACCCATCACGTGACCGCAACGTCATGGTCACGTGGGGCGTCATGTGGTCGCAGGTCCTGCGACCATGGTAAGATGGGGAGAAATTGAAAGGGGGGTTATTGTGGTATACGGGTGTGCTTGCAATATATAAGTCACAGTCGCTAGCCCCCTATACTGAGGTCTCATTGGGGTAACTACAATATTGAGTCCCCATAAGAATGGAGCGGAGATGTTGTGTGGGGATACCCTACAGGGATAGGGGAGTCCCATACCATAATAGAATGAATGAAATTCCATATTCATTCAGGTAGATGGTGCGCCGCTGTCAACCACAGACAAAGTGGCGCAGCGTCACCTATTAGGGTATTTTGGCCAGTAGAGATAGGGGAAAAACAGCAGGAGATGTATCCTTAGATTTAGTTACCTATGCACTCCAGTCACCTATGCAATAATTCACAGCAATGTCCCTGAAGTGTGTGACGTTATATCAAAAGGGTCACATAATGGCAATACCTGACCCTGGTTATAACCAAGGGTATATAGCTGCGCAGGAGGTAGGGGATATAATCAGATAAAACAGCTAAATGAGAGCTGTTGATTTAGTCCCTGTGGGTGAACAGTTTTTAATTGAAAGATCCACCAGGTCTCTCTTTGTAGGATCTTTTGGTCCCAATTGCCTCCCCTATTTGGGGGTGGGACAGCCTCAATACCCATGAATCGGACTTGTGAGTAATCTCCGCCATGGAACATTGTCACATGGCGTGCCAGGGGGTATCCTTATGATGACGTAGGTCCCCCAGATGTTCTCCTATCCTCCTGCGCAGCTCCCGCTTGGTTTTGCCAATATATTCAAGGCCGCATATACATTGTGAACGATAAATCACACCTCTACTGCGACAATTTATGAACTGTTTTATGATATATGTGTGATCTGTCACATGACCAGTGAAGCTATGCCCCTGTTTGATGTAGTGGCAGGCAACGCACCCACTGCAGTGGTAGGAGCCATGTAGTGCTCTCAGCCATGCAGTCGACACGGTGCCAGCACCCGAGTAATGGCTATGCACCACATGATCTTTGATGTTACGCCCCCTTCGATACGTGACTTGGGCATATGGGGCCACCATTTTTTCAATGTCAGGATCGAGCAGGAGAGTTCCCCAGTTTTTCTTCAGAATCTCCTTTACCTCTTCAGCCCCCATGTCAAAAGTGCCTATCAGACGTATCATTCTTTCATCACTTTGGGATCTGGCTGGTGGGAAAGGGAAATGGTGTTCACCGACCCCCCCTAGCCCACTCACCATACCAGTGGTGATGTGGGCCAGATATATTGATGATATCTTTATTATCTGGCGGGGGTCGGTGGGCACCTTCCGAGACCTGGTGGACATTCTTAATGTGAACCAACTCGGACTTCGGTTCACACATGAGATGTCCGCCGGTTCCCTGCCTTTCCTTGACATCCAGATTGATAAGGGACCGGAGGGTGAACTCCTCACACAGACTTATAGAAAACTGACAGCCACAAACTCCTTGTTGGAGTGGGAGAGTTTTCACCCCGGTCCTCTAAAACGAGGCATTCCTATAGGTCAATACCTGAGGATGAGAAGGAATTGTTCCTCCATCCATCAGTTCAAGGAACAGGCGGGGGACCTCCGCCAAAGATTTTTGGAAAAGGGGTTTCCAGACTATGTCCTGAGAAAAGCTTATCAGAGGGCACTTGCCTCTGACCGTACAGGGCTGTTACATCCACAGAGATCCCAAAGTGATGAAAGAATGATACGTCTGATAGGCACTTTTGACATGGGGGCTGAAGAGGTAAAGGATATTCTGAAGAAAAACTGGGGAACTCTCCTGCTCGATCCTGACATTGAAAAAATGGTGGCCCCATATGCCCAAGTCACGTATCGAAGGGGGCGTAACATCAAAGATCATGTGGTGCATAGCCATTACTCGGGTGCTGGCTGAGAGCACCACATGGCTCCTACCACTGCAGTGGGTGCGTTGCCTGCCCCTACATCAAACAGGGGCATAGCTTCACTGGTCATGTGACAGATCACACATATACCATAAAACAGTTCATAAATTGTCGCAGTAGAGGTGTGATTTATCGTGCACAATGTATATGCGGCCTTGAATATATTGGCAAAACCAAGCGGGAGCTGCGCAGGAGGATAGGAGAACATCTGGGGGACCTACGTCATCATAAGGATACCCCCCTGGCACGCCATGTGACAATGTTCCATGGCGGGAATTACTCACAAGTCCGATTCATGGGTATTGAGGCTGTCCCACCCCCAAATAGGGGAGGCAATTGGGACCAAAAGATCCTACAAAGAGAGACCTGGTGGATCTTTCAATTAAAAACTGTTCACCCACAGGGACTAAATCAACAGCTCTCATTTAGCTGTTTTATCTGATTATATCCCCTACCTCCTGCGCAGCTATATACCCTTGGTTATAACCAGGGTCAGGTATTGCCATTATGTGACCCTTTTGATATAACGTCACACACTTCAGGGACATTGCTGTGAATTATTGCATAGGTGACTGGAGTGCATAGGTAACTAAATCTAAGGATACATCTCTTGCTGTTTTTCCCCTATCTCTACTGGCCAAAATACCCTAATAGGTGACGCTGCGCCACTTTGTCTGTGGTTGACAGCGGCGCACCATCTACTTGAATGAATATGGAATTTCATTCATTCTATTATGGTATGGGACTCCCCTATCCCTGTAGGGCATCCCCACACAATATCTCCGCTCCAGTCTTATGGGGACTCAATATTGTAGTTACCCCAATGAGACCTCAGTATAGGGGGCTAGCGACTGTGACTTATATATTGCAAGCACACCCGTATACCACAATAACCCCCCTGTCAATTTCTCCCCATCTTACCATGGTCGCAGGACCTGCGACCACATGACGCCCCACGTGACCATGATGTTGCGGTCACGTGATGGGTCACCTGGTGGGGATGATGGGCGGAGCACAGATGACACAGACGGCTTAAATGGTGCAGCGGTGCCGGCGTCTCTTGCTGCACTGCCACACGCGGGATCCAGCATACAGACTGGGGAGGAACTGGAACCAGTCTGCATCGTGGGAACAGGTCCACTGACCGGTCACTCCTGACGAGCTAAGTAGTATTCCTTCCACCCCCACTTGTGATTGCGGCTTATGCTATACTGCCACACTATGGGAGATGTATGAAGGAGACATGATACATATCAGCTGTTAATAACCATTGCTGAGTACAGTTTAGTTGGAATTTGGTGACCTGTCCCAACCAGAGGGCAGGCCGCCGTTACTGTTGCTGATATCCATTCCTTTGGGCCCCTGACGAACTGTAACATAACAGAGAAACGCGTCGGGCCATCCTATGGATACTGAGCATTTTCAGCACAACATTGTATATGTGTGGGGTGTTCAACCCGTGACACCCACACACACCATTCTCTCAGAACACTGATCTTTACAGGTCTAGTGTACCAATTACAGTCGCTACCAGGGACCTGGGAGCGTATCTGTAGGTGGTGTACCTTATTTGCTTCTAGGGAATTCCTCCCCCCTCACCTGTCCCCTTTTCAGGACGAAGCTGGGCAGTCAGAGCACTGCTTAGGGACAACTGAGGGCTTTTGTTAGGAGGTTGCGGAGTGCTGGAATAAGGCCCTTTTATCAGGGTAATAATAGGGGCTGAGACCCAGCATCCCCTTTCCCCCTTTTCCTCCCTCCCTCCCTAGAGATATTGTACATTCACCACGAGTAAGGTGGATCTCTACCCTGCTCTTTTGTTTCTCTGCACCTTATCTTAGGGCAACTATTTTAATATAAATATCATTAAAAGTTAATTATTAAAGGTGACCATTATTCCAAATTTCGCTTTACATAATCACTAGGTACCTTATACCCCAACGGCTCATTAATTAGTTTAGTCTAGTCCGTTGACACTTTTTTGCAGCCTAGGTGGGCAAAGGGGCCCACATTCCAAAGAGCACCTTTCGGATTTCACAGGCCATTTTTTACAGATTTTGATTTCAAACTACTTCACACGCATTTTGGCCCCTAAAATGCCAGGGCAGTGTAACTACCCCACAAGTGACCCCATTTTGGAAAGAAGACACCCCAAGGTATTTCGTAATAGGCATAGTGAGTTCATGAAAGTTTTTATTTTTTGTCACAAGTTAGTGGAATATAAGAGTTTGTAAGAAAAAATAAAATAAAAAAATCATCATTTTCTGCTAATTTGTGACAAAAAATAAAAAATTCTAGGAACTTGCCATGCCCCTCACGGAATACCTTGGGGTGTCTTCTTTCCAAAATGGGGTCACTTGTGGGGTAGTTATACTGCCATGGCATTTTAGGGGCCCAGATGCGTGAGAAGTAGTTTGAAATCAAAGTCTGTAAAAAATGCCCTGTGAAATCCGAAAGGTGCTCTTTGGAATGTGGGCCCATTTGCCCACCTAGGCTGCAAAAAAGTGTCACACATGTGGTATCGCCATACTCAGGAGAAGTTGGGGAATGTGTTTTGGGGTGTCATTTTACATATACCCATGCTGGGTGAGAGAAATATCTCGGCAAAGACAACTTTTCCCATTTTTTTATAGAAAGTTTCATTTGACCAAGATATTTATCTCACCCAGCATGGGTATATGTAAAATGACACCCCAAAACACATTCCCCAACTTCTCCTGAGTACATCAATACCACATGTGTGAAACTTTTTTTGCAGCCTAGATGCGCAAAGGTGCCCAAATTCCGTTTAGGAGGGCATTTTTAGACATTTGGATCTCAGACTTCTTCTCACGCTTTAGGGCCCCTAAAAAGCCAGGGCAGTATAAATACCCCACATGTGACCCCATTTTGGAAAGAAGACACCCCAAGGTATTCAATGAGGGGCATGTCCGAGTTCATATAATTTTTTTTGGCACAAGTTAGCAGAAATTGATTATTTTTTATTTTTTTCTCACAAAGTCTCCCTTTTCGCTAACTTGAGACAAAAATTTCAATCTTTCATGGACTCAATATGCCCCTCAGCGAATACATTGGGGTATCCTCTTTCCAAAATGGTGTTATTTGTGGGGTGTTTTACTGCCCTGGCATTTGAGGGTCTCCGCAATCATTACATGTATGGCCAGCATTAGGAGTTTCTGTATGGCCAGCATCAGGAGTTTCTGCTATTCTCCTTATATTGAGCATAGGGGTAATGAGATTTTTTTTTTCCGTTCAGCCTCTGGGCTGAAAGAAAAAATGAACGGCACAGATTTCTTCATTCGCATCGATCAATGTGGATGAAAAAATCTCTGCCCAAAAAAAAAAGGCGTCTGCCAGGACATAGGAGCTCCGCCCAACATCCATACCCACTTAGCTCGTATGCCCTGGCAAACCCGATTTCTCCATTCACATCAATCGATGTGGATGAATAAATCATTGCCGGGATTTTTTTTTTTTTTATATATATACAAAGTGTTTGCCAAAGCATGTGAACACCGCCGCCTCCTCAGCTCATATGCCTCGGCAAACGTATCTTTTACTGCAGAGGAGAAATCTCGTCTTGCAGCTCCGCATACACCGACTTGTGTGTAATCTGACAGCAGTGCAATGCTTCTGTCAGAATGCACATCAGTGCTGCAGCTAGTCGATCGGTTGGTCCACCTGGAAGGTAAAAAAAAACCAGAACATATAAACTTTATTTAACTTTTTGAACTGAACGTTAACTTTTTTGCTTACTGGTGGTTTTTTTTTTTATTGGTTTTTTTTTTTTACCTTTATAGGACAAACCTCTCCTTCCCCATGGGACAAAGTGAAAATTGCCCAAAGATGTGGCAAAGTACATTATGCACTTTGTTCCAGGTGAAAGGAGAGGTTTGCAGCAGCTCTGTGTGAATGGGCCCTAATAGCCCTGTGTGCCTGTCCTCTGAGATGCAATCCCTATGCTAAGTGTACCTGTGTGTGGTACTTCCGGAAACACTCTCCAAAGCATAGGGCAGGGTGGTCAGGGCAGTCAGGACAGAAATAGCGGGTGTCACGCCTTATTCCACTCCTGCTACAGACACAACATCTTTTTCGGGGTGACTGTTGGGTTGAGGTACCGGCAACGACACTGGGGAAATGTCGTTCGTGTAGACGGCTAACTACACTGGTGGATGGGGCCACGGAACCTCCTGGATACAGGAGGTTCTCGATGATCTCTTCCTGAAATTTGAGGAAGGATCCTGTTCTCCCAGCCTTACTGTAGAGAACAAAACTATTATATGCAGCCAATTGTATTAAATATTCAGACAGCTTCTTATACCAGCATCTGGTGCGTCGGGAAACTAAATACGGAGACAACATCTGGTCATTGAAGTCATCCCCTCCCGTGAGCAAATTATAGTTGTGGACACAGAGGGGCTTTTCAATGACACTGGTTGCTCGCTCAATTTGGATTGTCGTGTCTGCGTGAATGGAGGAGAGCATGTAAATGTCACGCTTGTCTCTCCATTTCACCGCGAGCAGTTCTTGGTTACACAAGGCAGCCCTCTCCCGCCTTGCAAGACGGGTGGTAACGAGCCGTTGGGGAAAGCCCCTGCAACAAGGTCGCGCGGTGCCACAGCAGCCAATCTGTTCTAGGAACAAATGCCTGAAGAGGGCCACACTTGTGTAGAAATTGTCCACATAAAGATGGTACCCCTTGCCAAATAAGGGTGACACCAAGTCCCAGACTGTCTTCCCACTGCTCCCCAGGTAGTCAGGGCAACCGACCGGCTCCAGGGTCTGATCTTTACACTCATAGATCCGAAATTTGTGGGTATATCCTGTGGCCTTTTCACAGAGCTTATACAATTTGACCCCATACCGGGCACGCTTGCTTGGGATGTATTGTTTGAAGCCAAGGCGCCCGGTAAAATGTATTAGGGACTCGTCTACGCAGATGTTTTGCTCAGGGGTATACAAATCTGCAAATTTCTGGTTGAAGTGGTCTATGAGGGGCCGAATTTTGTGGAGCCGGTCAAAAGCTGGGTGGCCTCTGGGACGAGAGGTGCTATTGTCACTAAAGTGCAGGAAACGCAGGATGGCCTCAAATCGTGCCCTGGACATGGCAGCAAGGAACATGGGCATGTGATGAATTGGGTTCGTGGACCAATATGACCGCAATTCATGCTTTTTGGTTAGACCCATGTTGAGGAGAAGGCCCAGAAAAAATTTTTATTCAGAAACTTGGACTGGTTTCCACCGGAAAGGCTGGGCATAAAATCTTCCTGGGTTGGCGGATATAAATTGAGTGGCATACCGGTTTGTTTCTGCCACAAGAGCTCCGCAGTCAAGAACAGCTAAAAGAATCCCAGGGCCGAACCGATCTGAGCTGTCTCAACCCGAACCCCAGACTGGGCGGTAAAAGGAGGAACTAATGGTGCGGCTGAAGTTGGGGACTGCCAATCAGGATTTGCCAGCACCTCAGGGACTCTAGGGGGTCTACGGGCCTGTCTGTGTGGTGGCTGCGACGGGGTAACTATTGCACGTGCCACCGTACCAGCTTCAACTGCCCTTCTGGTGCTCGCCACTTCACCATGTTGTACGGCAGTGCTGGTACTAGGTCCAGGGAGGGCTGCGCTGCTCTTGTATGCCTCACCACGTAATCCGACAGCGCCAGCCCCACTCTGCTGCCCTTGAAGCGGATCCTGCGGTACGCCGGGTCGTATCAGGGACCTCAACCTCGTCGTCCGAACTTTGTGTCAGACTGCCACTGCTTTCTACAGGTTCATATTCTGACCCGCTAGATTTATCAGATGAGGGTTCCCATTCCTCATCCAACTGGGTCAGAAGCCTGTAGGCCTCTCCAGAAGAATACCCCCTGTTTGACATTTGGACTACAAAATTTAGGGGTATTCCTTGAGACTACCCAAGAAAAAAAGCAAGCCTGTCTTACAAATGGGAGGCTAGCGAAGTACCGGAGGCCGCTGCAATTGATAAAAAATATCAAAACTGATTTTTTTATCGCCGCAGCACTTGGAAAGTGATTGTGCATTGATAAAAAAATATATATATTTTTGTCACTGCGGCGGGGCGGGCGTGGGTGAACGCAAGTGTGGGCGACCGATCAGGTCAGGCAAACACTGCGTTTTGGGTGGAGGGCGAGCTAAGGTGACACTAATACTATTATAGATCTGACTGTGATCAGTTTTGATCACTTACAGATACTATAAAAGTACAAATGCTGATTAGCGATACGCTAATCAGCGAATCAGTGACTGCGGTGCTGTGGGCTGGGCGCTAAACAATCGCTAAACTACCTAACCAAGGGGCCTAAACTATCCTAAAACCTAACAGTCAATACGAGTTAAAAAAAAAGTGACAGTTTACACTGATCACTTTTTTCCTTTCACTAGGTGATTGACAGGGGCGATCAAGGGGTGATCAAGGGGTTAATTGGGGTGATAGGGGGTGATCTGGGGCTAAGGTGTAGTGTTTGGTGCTACTCACTGTGATGCCTGCTCCTCTGCTGAGACCAACCGACGAAAAGGACCAGCAGAGGAGCAGGGAAGCCATTTAACACATCTTTACAAATATAATGTGTTAACTGGTGCAACACGCCAGACCTGCAGGGTATAGACGAAGTGAGGTCACAGTTATGGGCAATCGAGGGTACTCACTATATTTGAAGAACCCTGGGCAGGCGCGTGGCAGTGAAGGAGAGGTAGACACAGTTCCTCTGGGGCACGCTCTGTAGATAGGGACCAGGCCTGATGGTAGTTGAGGTGCCCTGGATGTTACAGGTATTTTGTGTGCCTGGGGCAAGGTCCCTGTGGTATTCGTGACGCCAGTGCCTTTGGACGGTGGCACGCCGGTTGGTGGTTGGAATGATGAAGGTACACAAGCATGCAGTGAATCAAACGTAAACTTTACTGGACAATCCAACTTTGTACAGCAGGGAGTAGTATAGTCTCTGTATTACAGTTCCACAAAAGGGGCTTATTCACAAATATGGCAGGCAATAGTCATGCAAGTTACACTGAGGGTAAATTCCACAAGCACTCAGCAGCAGGTTGTACTTTTCCCAGAATCACTGTACACTGTCCTTTATAGAACTCCTGCTCTGGCTTGATAACTCCCAAGGCCCGTATGCCTAAAAGGGTGGCTTATATCCTTGGTTACTTTCTTCCTCAGGTATTATACTGCTTGCTATGATTCCTAAGTTCCTCTGCCCATCAGGGTCACTTTGCTTACCCTGGGTCGCCTCCTCCTATCAGGTGGGTAACTGTTGGCTTCTCCCAGGAGGTTGAATCCTGCAACTGGGGTGTCTCTTCAGAGCTAATCCTAGCTTCAGGAGCTTCAGGTGGACGAGCTGACTCCTCTAGTCCCCTGGAATGAACTAACACTTCCCTGTCTGGGCCTTCCTATATGTAACTAGGGCTCTCCAGCTCCCTCTAACGTCTGGGAGGCTAAACTACACCCTGACAGGCCTGACACCCAGATAATACAGGGAAAAACATGCACATGACATTTAATGCAATGCAACACATTAACCTGTGCAGTGCCCACCTTTACCTGGTGGGACACTACACTGGCTTCTGATTCGTTTTTTTTTAAATCATCAGCTTGCCAGCCACGATCATTGGCTGGCAAGCTGATGACGTGACCCCCCTCTAGCTTTTGCTGGCCCGCGGTGCGCATGCGTGGGCCGGCTGAGCGCGCCATCTCGCGATCTCGAGGCGGTTAAAGGGGTATTCCCATCACATACAATTGGGGAATATCGCTAGGATATGCCCCCATTGTCTGATAGGTGCGTGTCCCACCTCTGGGATCCGCACCTACAAGGAGAACGGAGCGGGGAGAGCTGTGGCTGGGGTCCGTCTACCACTAATCGCTGCTCCTTGCTGTTCCCATACAAGTGAATGGGAGAACACCGAACGCCCCTGCTCCTATTCATTTCTATGGGGCAGATGTATATAGCCAAGCCAGCGCTCGGCTATTTTCGGCAGTCTCATTGAAATGAATGGAGGACAGCTGCGCATGCGCAGTGCACCCTCCATTCATTTTCCTGCTCTGTTCTTGTTGTAGGTGGGACCTGCACCTATCAGACAATGGGGACATATCCTAGCGATATCCCCCATTGTATGTGATGGTAAAACCCCTTTAATCCAAGTGAACTTATCGCACTGTGGAACTGGAGAAATGGTAAGGCCTCTTAACAAAAAGGTCATCTGTGACTCTGTGATTTTATGCGAGGACAGCTTAATAACTTATTTATCATAGGACAGGTCTTTAACCACAGTGACCTCTACTTGTAACCCCATCTCTCACGATCCCATAATTGGATCCCTAGTTGGCCTAATAAAAGAGATGCAATAGATGTATTCTTTTCCCCAGATGTTCCTGCCGCTTGGATAGTGTGAGAGGCTGAATTTGTCAATATGGTTGAGCTTGACTGAGTATTTGATGGTTGGCTGGAAGTTTCTGTAAAATTGAATAATTGTGAACCAATGAAAGAGTAGGATTCAAATTAGAAGAAGGATTCAAATTTACATTTTTTAACATTACATTTGAATCCAGTGGAGGTCCTTTTGGGACTGTCTTCTGCTTGTTTACTGAGATTTGGGGACATGTTTGTAAAGGTTCTCTTTATCCCTGTGCTGGTCTCTTGGGGCTTGACCTCTTCTTTTTTTTTTCTTTCCATTTAGTGCCCACCCTATCACATTGTGCCCCAGGTCTCAGTATCAAAATATTTGTATGTCTCTGATATTTTGACTAATCTATTATCTAACTGAGCAGACTTGTATATTTTAATCAATAAAGGCAATTTTTTAATGCTGTAATAAAGGTTATATTTTAAATTTAGACCAGAAACAGGAGCCATATAGCCTATCGCTATTAATAATACAAGAATGATACAACATAGAGCCATAAGAATAGATGCTACAGAATTCCTATTACACGGGGAATGCAAGTAGTGACTAAAATGGCAAGGGCAAAAAAAACAAAAAACAAACATGACAAGTTAAAGAAGAACCAGTCAATAGAACTAAAACAGTTGGTCCACTGCAGATATAATCTCAGATGGGCATTAAATTACAGTATAATGTAAAAGGGGCGGGTGTGCGTCAGGAAGAACACTGGGGGGCGCTCACTCAATAGAGCCTTCGTAGTATCTTACATGTAATATGCTGAATGAAAATAATGGGAAGAGGATATGCACAGCTGCCACTTCTGTGCAACAAGTTCCACCTTGTCAACACAAATTGTGTTTATTTTTTATTTTTTTATAATTTTCATATATAAAAGGCATCAAACAACAATATCCCTTCCAATTCACATGGATTAAGAATTTATACAATCAAATATAATATACCTATAAAGAAAAATCCCCTTTTCCTCTCCCTCCAGGCACGGCAATTATTTTTATTATTTTTAATATAGCCATTTTATTCTTCCTGATTTTAACGACTGCAGTGGAAATGGAAGGGGTTATATAACCCCTCTCCCCAGACCCCCCTCCCTCCAGATAAGGAAGGCATGGCGAATAAAAACTTAAAAATAAATCTTTTCAAATATTGCCATTTTATCCTTCCTGATTTTAACGGCTGCAATGGAAAGTGTAGGGGTTTTCCAGCTTGCGACTGTATGTATTCATGCCGCCATGAGGCAAAATTGAGCCAGTACCTCATCCCAATAGGTTTAGCACCCAAGAGACAGACTGCAGGGGATTTATAAAATGTAACCTGAAATCACATACAATGGGAGAAGCCCACTAAATATCGTACATTGATCCCACTGGAGTGCAACCCTTGAAACAGAGTGGGGAGACTGATGTATAAATACTTTGAAAACACTCAGGGACAGGGGCAAGAGTTCAGCTTGGGCCCCCACCCCCTTCCATCAGTGCTTTGTGACAAGGGGCAGAAGTGCACCTAGTCTTTTTGCTGCCTGAGGTAAAAATTGAAAAGGCCCTCCCCATGCCAAATTCTGAACCTAACCCCTCTCCTTCAGCTATGCTGTTAAAGACATAATTGGAAAACATTACATACAGCGCTACAAAACATACAGGGTAATACAGCGCCACATGTGTACCTCTTACATCCAGTGACATCTTCTCTGATATAGACATTCTCTTTACTCATCTTCTCCATTCAGACCAGACTGACATGATGATTTCTTTGAGCCATTTCTTGTCTCTGCAGAGTTTGACAAACAGACATCTTAGTTTCCTACTTTTCCATCATCCTCATACCTTCTCAACACCCCATCCTGTCACCCACAATACTGTGCCCACTGTGTCCCCAATACTATACTGCAGAAACAGTATGATATTTGCTTGTGACAAATCCAAAGTTTTATTCAAGGAACTGAATAGTCGAGTGAGGATCTGGGGTGATGGGTCATATTAATCACCTAGGCAGGATGCAACTGTCCACAATTAGGCCTCACGCACACAAACGTTGTTTGGGTCCGCATCCGAGACGCATTTTCTGCGGCTCAGATGTGGACTCATTTACTTCAACGGGGCCGCAAAAGATGCGGACCGCACACGCAGTGTGTTCAGGTAGAATCAAGTTTGGTCCGAACTGAACTTTTTGAAAAATTTGGCAAATCTGAAATGATTAAGTGTTCCATCTACATTTCTGCTATGTAATTTATGGGCTGGAACTGCCTTTGTAATAGAGTATATTTAGACTTGGAGGCAGCCACACCTTCAACTATATACAATGACAAAAAAAGAAAAAAATTATAAACACATCCTGCATGATATGATAAATATGCAGATTTGTGGATGTGCATGGCCATAATTAAAAAGAAAATCAAAGAACATAAGAACACTCTCAAGGCACAAAAGCTCTTTCCAAGTCTGTATTGACTACCCATCCATTCCACAAGTTATTTTAATTAGTATGATACATATAGCCTTGTCAACGGAACCAAGGGTAGGATTGCTAACTAAAGAGATCTTTAAGCATGTCAGAAAGGCCCAGTTCAAATTGTGACCTAAGAGCTGGGTGATTCTAACTTAAGGCAGTATACCACTTGCGGAATTCCAAACAGTACTGCTCCACCGGTCATTTGCCCTGACACAAAGACAGGAGCTGGCTCTTGGCAGCTCCCTCAAAAAGTGACAAAACATTTGCGATCACCCAAAAAACGGTCAGGGAGCTTAACTTTAGGTTTTACCTATGACGGAGGTAGACAGGACTCTTGCTGTTGTACCCTCTCTGCCAAGATCAATTGGGCCAATTGGGCCACACCCTCCATCTGGGCGATAATGCTGCCATGGCATCCATAACACTAAGGTCACCCAAGAAAAATGTTAAGGTCAATGACAATGTTACCACGGTAGGCAGGAACACATGGACAGTGAGCCCTAACTGGAACCTCACCCATTTTCCCTGCCTACTTGCAGTACAAACCCTAGGCGGCAAGTCTGCAACTAGTTGATGTTCCCTACTCTGCTACAGTGCAAGACAGACACACACACAGATAGAACAACACAGAGATGGTGTCTTGTGGGAATAGGTCAGGATCAGAAGGACAAAACAGTACAAAATCACAAGACAGAGGGTAGTCACAAAGCAAAGCCAAAGTCAAAACCAGGCTGGAAACACAGTACCAAAACACGAAACAGAGAGTGGTCAAAGGCAAGTCGAGGTCAATACCAATAATAGCAGTCCACACGCACACAGAACCAGGAGCACAGCTAGGGAGTCTGAAGCTATCACTATGGCCAGGAAGGGGTTTAAATAGAGCACCGAGTCCCAGGATCAGAACCTGATAGGTCCATGATTTGGCGCTCCATTAGTCAGACACAGCACACAGGAACAGCTGAATAATCAACCACTGCTAGTTTTCCTGTGGAGAGAAACATTGCATCCTGTTACTCATGACCAGGGGACGTAACTTTGCAACATGTCTCTCCCGCTGCGGTTGCTCCAGAGTTGGAGATCTCGCCTCTGGAGCCCGGACAGGTAAGTTTGTGACAACAACTTTAAAGGCTACAGTATTAAACCATCTACACACATAAAAAGAGGAGAAACTCATTTAAACAAGAAAACAAAAACATTTATTTACAGAAACTAAGAATAAAGATCATAAAGGTTTTGTGTAAAGGGACCAGGGGCATGGATGGAGGGAAGTATCTCCTTTTGCAGGTTGTCTGCCAAAAGTAATGTAATGTGCTTGAAAGGGGACCTTAAAATATTGTTGCCTGTCTTGGGAAAATAGAGGATAAGACATCACCTGCACCCTTGGAGCTGGTGGTCATGGCCCAAGGGTAACTTAGGTGGATGATCTTGACTCTGAATTGATCCACATACTGTTAAAGCTATACCTGTGCCTTGAGCCCCTGTGAGAAAAGCATATTACAAATATTTGTCATTATAGGGTGCAATAGGCACTTAGAATATGTTATGGTGCACTAGAGGGTTAATCTAGTCTAGGGGGTAAATGTACTTTATTATGCAAGAAGGACTTAGTATAGTTTATGGTGCAATAGTTAATAGATTGCACTAGGGGGTTAATGTACTATATGTCACAATAGGCGTTGTCAGTATGGGATCTGCATCTCCACGGCAGGGTGGCAGATCGCTGTCTACACATCGAAGCACTATGGGTCCCGGTACTGGCTTACCTTGTAGGAGACGCAGGTGCCCGCCAGCATACCGCCGCATCCGTCCTCTTTGCCAGGTGTCATCTTATGCGCTATAGCACGCGCGCGCGCACCTCTCCCTTTCTTATAGGAGTAGGCAGCTGGTTCCTGATTACCATCCCCACCCGGAGGTGGGACTATTTTGTATTTAAGGCAGCTTCACTTATCATGAAGTTCCCAAGTGTGGTTGTTGTACCTCTTGACTCCCGCTGAAGCATTCCACTGTGTCCGTTTATTGGATTTCCTGGATTCTGACCTCCGCTTCATTTGACTACGCATCTGCCTGCTGTCTGTTTATTGGACCTCCTGGATTATAGACCTCTGCACTGCCTCACAACGCATCTGTCCATCTCTTCCTGTAAGTCTGCCTGGACCCAGACCCTGCACTGCCTGACAACGAGACCGCTTATATCTGCACTGCCTGATTACGCATCTGTCCATCTCCTCCTGTAAGTCTGCCTGGATCCAGACCCTGCGCTGCCTCTGAGACTGCTTATATCTGCATGCTATATTGCTCTGAACTTTGTGTTGCCTGTATCTGTCAAGTGACTTTTGAATACTGTCTGCCAGTAAAGACCATCTGTTCCTTTATTCTGCCTTTGTTGGACTCTGTTCACACTACTGCAGGTAGCTGCATTCAAGGTAACAGGTGCAGACACCAGGGTCCTGTCTCTGAGAGTCAGCAGTCAGCAATATTGGACTAATTCCAGTCCTCTATCAGCTGACACAGAGGATCCACATCCTCTGGTCGTAACAGTACGCTTGGGCCATGGATCCCGCTGGCTCTAAACCAGGAATGTCTGAAGTACTACATGAACTTGAACAACAGCGTACCACCCAGAAACAAATGATAAATTACTTGCAGCATGTAGCTGCTCGCCTGGACTCCCTTGCTACAGCACAGTCTGCACAGGCTCCTACTGCTCCTGCTGTCCCTGTTGCGGCTGCAGCACTGCCAAGCGTTTCCGGACCACGATTATCTGCTCCGCCCCGTTACAGCGGCAACCCAAAAGCCTGTCGTGGATTTCTTAACCAGTGTACAATTCACTTTGTACTGCTTCCTCATCACTTTCAATCAGACCGCGCTAAAGTGGCGTTCATTATCTCTCATCTCGAGGGTGAGGCTCTGGCCTGGGCGAATCCAATATGGGAGAGATCTGGTCCTATCACCAATAATGTGGCACTATTTATGGGCTCTTTTAAGAGGGTGTTCGAGGAGCCAGGTCGAGCTTCTTCTGCGGCCTCCTCTCTGCTGCACGTCCGTCAAGGGAGCTGGTCAGTGGGCCAATATGCGATTCAGTTCCGCACCTTAGCGTCTGAAGTTTCGTGGAATGAGGAGGCTTTGGTGGCGGCCTTTTGGGAAGGTTTGTCAGGACGTATTAAGGATGAACTTGCAGGTCGTGACGTGCCTACCTCCCTTGAGGCTCTAATCTCTCTGGCTATTAAAATCGACATACGGTTTTCGGAGCGAGCTCAGGAGGCCCGTCGAGAAAAAAGACTTCCACAACAACTGTTTAAGTCTAATATGTCTCAACCTCCATTACGCACCTCCTTTTCGGATCCTGAACCCATGCAGGTGAATTCCACTCGGCTCTCAGATGAGGAACGTCGTCTTTGCATGTCTTCTGGACTCTGCCTCTACTGTGGTGGCCCGGGTCACCGTGTCCGCAACTGTCCCCAGAAGTCGGGAAACTCCAATGCTTAGGGTCTTTGGGAGAGGCGGCCCTAGGCGAAAACTGTTCCACTCTCCAAATTCCTGTGACTCTGGTTCTTGGGGGCATCAAGGTCTCCATATCTGCTTCCTTGGATTCTGGGTCTGCGGGGAACTTCATACACCAAGCTATGGTGAGTCAATACCACATTCCTGTACGCCTGCTTAAAAATCCCCTGCTGGTGACTGCCGTCAGTGGACAAGTACTGACTGATCCAGTCCGGTTCATCACTGAGCCGTTGGAACTGCAGGTAGGGTGGTTACATGTTGAAAAGATTTCTCTATATGTGCTCCCTGAACTGTCCCATTCCCTTTTGCTGGGGTTGCCCTGGCTTAGGATGCACAATCCAGTAATCGAGTGGAGCTCTGGAGAGGTTCTTCAATGGGGTCAGCTGTGCCAAGGCAAGTGCTTATGTTCTATTCAACGAAGGGTCCCTATATCCCTCCCTAAAAACCTGGAGGCCTTGCCGGTGGTCTATCATTCCTTTGCTGATGTGTTCGATAAAAAGGAGGCTGAGACACTACCTCCCCATCGCCCCTATGACTGCCCAAATGATTTACTATCTGGGACTTCTCCTCCTCGGGGTCGTGTTTATCCTCTGTCTCCTGCTGAATCGCAGGCAACAGCAGATTACATTAAGGAGAACCTTGAGAGGGGTTTCATCAGGAAGTCTTCCTCACCTGCAGGGGCAGGATTCTTTTTGTGAAAAAGAAAGATGGGTCTCTTCGCCCTTGTATAGACTACCGTGGTCTGAATAAGATCACCATCAAGAATAAATACCCTTTACCGTTAATTTCTGAATTATTTGATAGACTCCGTGGGGCTCGGATCTTCTCTAAGCTGGACTTGCGGGGGGCATATAATTTAATACGGATTCGTGAGGGTGACGAATGGAAGACAGCCTTTAATACCAGGGATGGCCACTATGAATACCTTGTGATGCCCTTCGGGCTCAGTAATGCCCCTGCTGTCTTCCAGGAGTTTGTCAATGACATTTTTCGAGATCTGCTCTATTCTTGTGTTGTTGTCTATTTGGATGATATTCTTATTTTTTCCAGAGACATCAGAACTCATCGCAGGCATGTGCAGATGGTCTTACAACGCTTACGAGAGAATCGTCTGTACGCTAAATTGGAAAAGTGTGTCTTTGAAAAGTCGTCCCTGCCCTTCCTGGGGTACATCATCTCGGATCAAGGTCTCAAAATGGATCCTGGAAAGGTGGCAGCAGTGCTCGACTGGCCCCGTCCCTCCGGCCTGAAGGCAATACAAAGGTTCCTGGGTTTTGCCAATTATTATCGTCAATTCATCCGTAATTTTTCTACCCTGACAGCTCCTATTTCTGGCCTGACCAAGAAGGGTGCCAATCCCAAACTATGGTCCCCTGAAGCAGAGACCGCATTTTCCTCCCTCAAGCAAGCCTTTTCTTCAGCTCCAGTCCTTAGACGCCCAGAACCCAACAAACAGTTCTTCTTGGAGGTGGACGCATCCTCCGTGGGAGCCGGGGCCGTCCTGTCACAGAAGAATGCCTCAGGTCGTATGTCTCCTTGTGGTTTTTTTTCTAAGTTATTTTCCGCTGCCGAAAAAAACTATTCTATTGGGGACAGGGAACTCCTAGCAATAAAGTTGGCTCTAGAGGAATGGAGATATCTTCTGGAAGGTTCTAGCCTACCGGTCATAATTTACACCGATCATAAGAACCTCACCTATTTGCAGACAGCTCAACGACTCAATCCTCGTCAGGCCCGTTGGTCTCTCTTCTTTGCCCGATTTAATTTTCAATTGCATTTTCGGTCTGCTGACAAAAACATCAAAGCGGACGCTCTCTCCAGGTCCTTTGAAACCACAGATTCAGAAGACGAACCCCAGTTTATCATTGAACTAACTAAAGTAGTCCCCGTGGCTCCATTTAACCTGTCCAAGGTTCCCCCAGGTAAGATCTTTGTTCCGGAATCTAAACGAAGGAAGGTTTTACGGTGGGGGCATGCATCCAAGATTGCCGGCCATCCAGGTCAACGGGGGACCTTGAATCTCATCTCCAGACACTACTGGTGGCCATCCATAACCACGGATATTGTAGACTTTGTGGCTTCCTGTACCTTGTGTGCCCAGAATAAGTCTCCCAGACTGAAACCTGCAGGTTTATTATTGCCTCTTCCGGTGCCTGAGGTCCCCTGGCAGCATATTGGTATGGACTTCATAACCGATTTACCTGTCTCTGAGGGCTGTACAGTCATTTGGGTTGTCGTTGACCGTTTTTCTAAAATGTCGCACTTTATTCCGCTTCCAGGCCTGCCATCTGCTCCTCGTCTTACTGAGCTATTCATTTTACATATCTTCCGCCTTCATGGATTTCCCCTCCATATCGTCTCGGATAGAGGTGTACAATTCACCTCCCGGTTCTGGAGATCTTTATGTAAGTCTCTGAATGTCTCTTTGGACTTTTCTTCTGCCTATCATCCACAGTCTAATGGCCAGGTGGAACGCATGAACCAAATATTGGTCAGCTTCCTGCGACATTTCACCAATGCCCATCAGGATGACAGGGTGAAGCATCTTCCCTGGGCGGAATTTGCTCATAACAATAGAGTCAACCAAGCCACAGGTAAATCTCCGCTTTTTGTGGTCTATGGACGACATCCAAGTGTTCCTCTTCCCGTGCGACCTTCTTCTGGAGTTCCTGCGGCAGATTCCTGTGTGGAGCAGCTATCTCGGGTCTGGTCTGACACTAAAGTATCGCTTCGGAGAACAGCGGACCAGATGAAAAGGTCTGCGGATAAGAGGCGCAGACCTCCTCCTCAGTTTGCCATTGGAGACAAGGTATGGCTTTCTTCTAAGAATATCCGTCTCAGACTTCCCTCTTACAAACTGGCTCCGCGATTCTTGGGACCTTTTTCTGTGATCAAGAAAATTAATCCTGTTGCCTACAAGCTCAAACTACCTGCTACCTTGCGGATTCCCAACTCATTTCATGTTTCATTACTTAAGCCAGCTGTCTTTAACAGGTTTTGCAAAGGCACTTCACAGAACCCTCCTCCTGTCACTATGGATGATGAGTTTGAAGTTAAGGACATTCTAGACAGGAGGATTATCAGAGGTAAGACCTTCTATTTGGTGGACTGGAAGGGCTACGGGCCTGAAGAAAGGTCATGGGAATCTGCTGAGAATATTCATGCCCCTCTGTTGCTGAAGAAATTTCTCTCCAGGTCAGCCGTGTGGAGGAGGGGGCGTAAGAGGGGGGGTACTGTCAGTATGGGATCTGCATCTCCACGGCAGGGTGGCAGATCGCTGTCTACACATTGCAGCACTATGGGTCCCAGTACTGGCTTACCTTGTAGGGGACGCAGGTGCCCGCCAGCATACCGCCGCATCCGTCCTCTTTGCCAGGTGTCATCTGATGAGCTATAGCACGCGCGCGTGCACCTCTCCCTTTCTTATAGGAGTAAGCAGCTGGTTCCTGATTACCATCCCCACCCGGAGGTGGGACTATTTTGTATTTAAGGCAGCTTCACTCATCATGAAGTGCTCAAGCGTGGTTGTTGTACCTCTTGACTCCCGCTGAAGCGTTCCACTGTGTCCGTTTATTGGATTTCCTGGATTCTGACCTCCGCTTCATTTGACTACGCATCTGCCTGCTGTCTGTTTATTGGACCTCCTGGATTATAGACCTCTGCACTGCCTGACAACGCATCTGTCCATCTCTTCCTGTAAGTCTGCCTGGACCCAGACCCTGTGCTGCCTATGAGACTGCTTATATCTGCACTGCCTGATTATGCATCTGCCCATGTAAAGTCTGCCTGGATCCAGACCCTGCGCTGCCTCTGAGACTGCTTATATCTGCATGCTATATTGCTCTGAACTTTGTGTTGCCTGTATCTGTCAAGTGACTTTTGAATACTGTCTGCCAGTAAAGACCATCTGTTCCTTTATTCTGCCTTTGTTGGACTCTGTTCACACTACTGCAGGTAGCTGCATTCAAGGTAACAGGTGCAGACACCAGGGTCCTGTCTCTGAGAGTCAGCAGTCAGCAGTATTGGACTAATTCCCAGTCCTCTATTAGCTGACACAGAGGATCCACATCCTCTGGTCGTAACAGGCGTTTAGCATATATTATGGTATACTAAAGGGATACTGTAGTTTAGGGTGCACTAGGGTTTTAGGGAAAAATAATGGAAAATAATGCACTAACACAATATATGCAAACATTATATACAGTATGTACTAAGCCTTCACTCTGATTAAAAAAATATTAATTTTTTTCAATATAATTTTTATTGATTTTCAGCAAAGTCAGCAAATTGTACAAGGTACAAAATATCAAAATCAGTCATTATCAGTGTTACAAGCCGTACATTTACTTTTTCCAAATCTTATTCAGCATTATTAAAACACTGTTGAATACCTATTACAAGCTCCAAATTACCCCCCCCCCCCCCTTCTCTCTCTCTACTTCTCTTAATGTAACAGCATTACTTTTCAATCAATCTGGAGTCTCCCCAGAGTTTGGGTTAATTTCTTCTTCATGTACCACTCTGAAAGGATGAATGGGGCCATTAAAGTGTGCATGTCTTCATCAGAATATACCACGCCTATGAAAGACTCCCATCTCTTGAAGAAAGAGTTTATAAACCGCTCTCCCATTTGTTCCGCCTCGATCCTCTCCATATCCAGGCAAAGCTTTGCATGATTAGGAACCTCCGTCATTGATGGCATTTGGGGTTTGAGCCAGTGCTTAAAAACGGCGTTTGGCTGCCAACAGTAAGATATGTATAACTGGTAGCACATTAGACCCATTTGCCTGAGCATGGAAAAGCATCAAGTCAGGAGACAAGGATATCGAGACTTGCAGATAGCGTTTAATCTGAGATCCGACTAACCTCCAAAATTTCTGGGAGGCTGGACAGGACCACACCCCACGGCTCAGATCAGATCTGTCCAACTGACACTTAGGGAATTTAGATAATCTATCAGAGGAAGGAAGGGGTGACGAGAACTGGAACCCATAAATGGGTTTATGAATAAATCTAAAATGTATGGAACGTTTTTTTCCAGTGGGAGAATAGACTGTCTGCCAGACACTTTTGCTTGCCTGATATGATAAAATTTGAGACTCTCAGCCAATATATTTTAATCAAAACACATCTGTGGCCGCCTACCCGCACCAAGGTGGTCTCAGTCAGGTAGGTCCTACTCCAAACCTACCTATGCCATTGGGCATCTATATTCAGGAGAAAAGAGCCTACACATATAGTCTGCTGCTCTTAGTCACCTCTATGTGCACCAAGCAACCCATAACAGAAGGAGCACGCACAGCTATATGTACCACCTAATCAAGGTCACCTGTGGGATAGGTGGGGCAAAAGGTGCACAAGAATGCTACTCCCCAGATAATAGGAGCACATTCACACTTGAAGGTACCACTCCTTCAAGAATATAAATTTATCAAAAATCACTGAAAAAAATACAAAACATCCTGCACGATATGATAACTGGATATGCACTAGGGCAGTGATGGCTAATCTCTGGCACTCCAGCTGTGGAGAAACTGCGATTCCCAAACTGCTCTATTCATTTCTACGGAGTTCTATGGAACCGCCAAGCAAGTCTGCATCCTGTGAGTTTTACCATAGTTGGGGTCCCCTTGGTTAGCCATCACATCACTAGGGGTTTAACATTAGAAGAGAGTGAACTTAAAATTAGCTTTGTGTCGGATTTGGCAAATTGTATAAAAATTCTGTTCGTACCTAAATCGATTTATCACAAATCGAAGTTGCTTCAATTGCCCTGAAAATATGTAAAAAAAACACCATCTTGTCTCTTGGGAGTTTTTTGTTAATTTTTTTTACAACCTTTTGCTCTTTTCTCCCCCCATCACCTCTGTTTAAGCTCTTGAACACAATGACAGCAATAGCAAATAATGTCAGCGTGACACTGACATACTGTAGCGATGGGTGATGGTGTTAATAAACAGCATGTTTTAAAACATACTGCACCGTTGCACTTTTTCTTATTAGAAAGCTTCCAAAAATTGTCCCTTATCGGGGCAGATGGTATTTAAACACACAATGGGGACTTCTGGTTCCGGGGCATACATGTGAGGACGTGCAAGGCAGAGGTCCAAGCTCTCTACTGCTTTTATCGAGTTTATCAGCGCTTCCTTGAATACTAACGGTGTGATACACTGCTTCTTTCCATACAGTGCCTAGCAAGCTTATGGAGAAGTTCCTGAGCCGTCCTGGGATACTTGTACAAAATTCTTTACTCCAGCGCACTACCAAGAAGCTATGTGCAGTGGGAAAGCAAATATACCTGCTTTGGCCCCAATCATGACGGAGGAGGAGTATGAAGTAGATACTGTCACGGAAGGTGTACAGAAAACTAGAAGACACAAAATGAAGATCCGACTGACTGGATCCAAAACTAAGGAACCAAAGGGATAGCCCTGCAACAGACCTGGCTCTCTCCCTAACTGCTCAGCCTATGCAAAAAATCTCAATGGTAGATGATCGCATATCCTCGTTCCTCGACTGTATAACACCTGAACACCCTATAATAGGGAGGGGACACGACCACCGGCTCCCTACACTTCATACGGAGGGAGTCAGGGTCACCTGGGATCCAGCAAACAGGAAAATACAAATGAATGAACAAAACTTATCTGTAGAAGACTCAGTAGTAGCATCCAGCATGCACACACTCCAGGAAGTTGTATAAACCGCAAAGTGATGCAGTATGGGAAGGGATTTAAAGGGATGCAATCAGTGCACCTACATAACAGCTGAGAGAGGCTAACGAGATGAGAAAACGAAAGCAATACAAAAGGAACCTCAAGGAGGAGGTTCTGAAGAACATCTGTCAGAGCTTCTCAGATGTCTGGTGGTGACAGTACCCCTCCTTCTACGAGTGGACTCCGGACACTCAGAGCCCACCTTCTCAGGATGGGACCTATGGAAAGCCCTGATAAGACGAGTGGCCTTAATGTCTGTCACTGGGACCCACATCCTCTCCTCAGGACCATAACCCTCCCAATAAACGAGGTACTGGAGAGAACCGCGGACAACACGAGAATCCACAATCCTAGAGACCTGAAATTCAAGATTACCATCAACCACAATCGGAGGAGGAGGCAAAGACGAGGGCACAATGGGTTGGACATAAGGTTTTAATAAGGACTTATGAAAAACATTATGGATCTTCCAAGTCTGAGGAAGATCAAGACGGTAGGCAACAGGATTGATGACGGACAAAATTTTGTAAGGCCCAATAAACTTAGGACCCAACTTCCAGGAGGGAACCTTCAATTTGATATTCTTAGTAGACAACCACACCAGATCACCAACATTCAGGTCCGGACCAGGCACACGTCTCTTATCCGCCACACGCTTATATCTCTCACTCATGCTCTTTCGATTATCCTGAATCTTTTGCCAAATAGATGACAAAGACGAGGAGAATCTGTCCTCATCAGGTAAACCAGAAGACCCCTCTCCAGAGAATGTCCCAAACTGCGGATGAAACCCATATGCACCAAAAAATGGTGACTTATCAGAGGACTCCTGACGACGGTTATTTAAAGCAAACTCAGCAAGGGACAAAAAAGAACACCAATCCTCCTGATTCTCCACCACAAAACAGCGCAGATATGTCTCCATTCGACTGCGGGTGGAAAGCAGAAGAGAATGACAACCAAACCCCCAAGCGAGAACAGAAAGCCTTCCAGAATCTGGAAACAAACTGTGTGCCCCTATCAGAGACTATGTCTGAAGGAATACCATGCAATTTGACAATGTGATCAATAAATGCCTGCGCCAGCGTCTTAGCATTGGGCAAGCCAGGAAAAGGAATGAAATGCACCATTTTGCTAAAACGGTCCACCACCACCAGAATCACAGTCTTCCCCGAGGAACGAGGCAGGTCCGTAATGAAGTCCATGGACAGATGTGTCCAAGGACGGGAAGGAATGGGTAACGGAAGGAGAGGAACTGATGGCCGTGAATGAGGGACTTTGGCACGAGCACAGGTCTCGCAGGCTGCCACAAAACCCTCAACCGACTTACGAAGCACCGGCCACCAGAATCTCAGAGCGATGAGATCCACTGTGGCTCTTGCCCCCGGGTGCCCAGCAAGGACAGTATTGTGGTGCTCCTTAAAAATCTTGTGTCTTAAAGCGAGAGGCACAAACAACCTCCCAGGAGGACAAAGATCAGGAGCCTCTGACTGAGCTACCTGAACCTCTGCCTCCAATTCAGGATAAAGAGCAGAGACCACCACACCTTCAGCCAAAATGGGACCCGGGTCTTCAAAATTCCCACCTCCCGGAAAACAACGTGACGGGCATCCGCCTTCACATTCTTAACCCCAGGGCGGAACGTGACAACAAAATTAAACCTTGAAAAGAACAAAGACCACCTGGCCTGTCTCGGTTCAGACACTTGGCTGACTCCAAGTAGGCCAGATTCTTATGGTCAGTAAACACGGTAATAGGGTGTCTGGCTCCCTCTAGCCAATGGCGCCATTCCTCAAAAGCTAACTTGATGGCCAACAACTCCCTATCTCCCACATCGTAATTTCTTTCTGCGGAGGAGTTTCTTCAAGAAAAAGGCACACGGTCGCCATTTGGCAGGAGAGGGACCCTGAGACAAGACCGCACCCACACCCACCTCAGAAGCATCAACCTCAACTATGAAGGGTAGAGAAATATTAGGTTGTACCAAGATGGGAGCGGAAGCAAAACTCTCCTTGATATTAGAAAAGGCCTTACGCGCCTCTACCGACCAGGAGGAAAAATCTACCCCCTTTCTAGTCATATCAGTGAGTGGTTTAACAGAGGAATAATTCAAAATAAACTTCCTATAATAATTGGCAAAACCCAAAAAACGCATCAGCGCCTTCTGATTCTCAGGAAGCTCCTACTCAAGCACAGCGCGGACCTTCTCGGGGTCCATGCGAAAACCAGAAGCGGAGAGAAGAAACCCCAGAAATTGAATTTCTGGAACCGCAAACACACATTTTTCCAGTTTAGCCTGCAATTTATTCTCCCGCAGGATGAGCAAGACCTGACGTAAGTGTTCCTTATGAGTTTTGAAATCAGGAGAAAAAATCAAAATGTCATCCAGATACACTAATACAAATTTCCCCATTAAATGATAAAAAATGCTGTTCACAAAATGCTGAAAGACGGCTGGAGCATTCATCAAACCAAAAGACATAACCGAATTCTCAAAATGGCACTCAGGGGTATTGAAGGCCGTCTTCCATTCGTCTCCTTCTCTGACCCTGACCAGGTTGTATGCCCCTCTTAGATCCAACTTGGAAAAAACTTTAGCCCCAACAATCTGGTTAAACAGGTCCGGGATCAGAGGAAGCGGATAAGGGTCACGAATTGTGATACTGTTCAGCTCCCGGAAATCCAGACATGGTCTTAAAGAACCATCTTTTTTCTTAACAAAGAAAAAAACAGCGGCAACAGGTGACTTCGAGGGTCGTATGTGTCCCTTTCTCAGACTCTCAGAGATATAAGCACGCATAGTGACCCTTTCAGGTTGGGAGAGATTGTATAAACGAGATTTAGGCAGCTTGGCGCCTGGGGTGAGATTAACAGGGCAATCGTACTCCCTGTGAGGGGGCAAGTCCTGAACACCACTCTCAGAAAACACATCCAAAAATTCAGAGAGAAAAGATGGTACAGTCTTAGTAGAAACCTCAGAAACAGATGTCGTGAGGCAATTCTCTCTGCAAAAGTCACTCCAACCATTTATTTGCCTCGCTTGCCAATCAATGGTGGGGTTATGTTTAGTGAGCCAGGGTAGCCCCAACACTAGAGGAGTAGGCAACCCACTTAGGACGAAACATGACACATCCTCAACATGAGTATCACTCACAATCAAACGGATATTGTGAACTATGCCCTTTAACGATTTCTGAGAAAGTGGAACGGAATCAATAGCAAAAACAGGTATATCCTTTCCCAAAGTGCATACCTGGAAACCATGAGTTATAGCAAATTGATTATCAATGAGATTGACAGCTGCTCCACTATCTACAAAAATCTCACAAAAAAAGTTCTTGCTCTCTAGCGCCACCCTGGCAGGTAGGACAAAACGGAAACCACAAGCAAACGGAAAACCTTCAATTTCCGCATCAACCTTGCCAATAGTAACAGATGGAATGTTTATAAAGGATTTTTTTTCTTTTTGTTTCTTTATTACTCTCAAAAAAGTGCCTGAATCTCCTAGAGGGACAAACATTTGCCAAATGATTTATACCTCCACAACAGAAACAAACCTTCCTATGAGAGCTGAATCCTCTATTGTCAGAGGCAAGCAAACCCAGCTGCATGGGCCCCTGCTCAGAAGGGATTGAGAGCGACTGAGACCCCTGTGCACTGAATGAGACCGCCGCACTGTCCTTGGACTGAGTATGACAGGAAGGAGTGATCCCTCCTCTCTCTCTAAGACGCCTGTCAATATGAACGGCCCGAGGCATGGCAGAGTCCAAGGAGGTAGGTCTCTCAAGAAAGGCAAATGCATCTTTCAATCCCTCTGAAAGACCATGGCAAAATTGACTTCGGAGTGCAGCATCATTCCAACTAGTACCAGCTGCCCATCTCCGAAATTCTGAACAGTATATCTCTGCCTTACTATTTACCCTGACATAAAAGACGCAGTTTAGATTCAGCCAGAGCAATACGATCCGGATCATCATATATCTGACCCAGAGCTAAAAAAAATTCATCCACTGAACGGAGGGGCCGTGCCCCCACCGGCAGCGAGAAAGGCCCAAGACTGAGCGTTATCCCTGAGCAGCGAGATGATGATCCCCACCCTCCGCTCCTCATCACCAGAGGAATGGGGAAGTAGGCGAAAGCCTCTCTAAAACAAACAAAATTCTCACTACCCCCGGAGAACGTATCCGGAAGCGAGATTTTAGGCTCAGAACAAATTCCTTGAACGCAAGCAGAAACGGTCACCTCAAACTGAGAGACAGTTTTCCGGAGATCTTCTACCTCCAGTGAAAGACCCTGCATGCAGTCAATCAAGGTTGAAACCAGATTCATGCTTAAGACGGTTTGGGTGGTTTATAATGTCACGGAAGGTGTACAGAAAACTAGAAGACACAAAATGAAGATCCGACTGACTGGATCCAAAACTAAGGAACCAAAGGGATAGCCCTGCAACAGACCTGGCTCTCTCCCTAACTGCTCAGCCTATGCAAAAATCTCAATGGTAGATGATCACATATCCTCGTTCCTCGACTGTATAACACCTGAACACCCTATAATAGCGAGGGGACACGACCACTGGCTCCCTACACTTCATACGGAGGGAGTCAGGGTCACCTGGGATCCAGCAAACAGGAAAATACAAATGAATGAACAAAACTTATCTGTAGAAGACTCAGTAGTAGCATCCAGCATGCACACACTCCAGGAAGTTGTATAAACCGCAAAGTGATGCAGTATGGGAAGGGATTTAAAGGGATGCAATCAGTGCACCTACATGACAGTTGAGAGAGGCTAACGAGATGAGAAAACGAAAGCAAAACAAAAGGAACCTCAAGGAGGAGGTTCTGAAGAACGTCTGTCAGAGCTTCTCAGATGTCTGGTGGTGACAGATACTTTGAGGCCTGGACTCAGTGTCCTCTAAAAAGATGGCTGTGGAAGTGAACAAGATGTTGACCCCGGACATTAAATCCTCATTGGAGGCCACAATAACAGCCAACCTGGTGAGCTTAAAGACAGAGGTGGAGACACATATGAACCGGAAAAGTAGCTTACTAAAAACTAAACAGGCATTACAAGAAAAATGAGCTGATTTGGAAAACCGCTTGAGGTGGAATAATCTCTGGATTATAGGAGTTCCAGAGACTATCCTTCCCAAAGAGCTGCACCAAATTTTTACTATGAACCTGCCACAAGCCCTGGGCTTTTAGGGAAACTTCAATGTAGAGTGGGGCATTGATTTGGACTACCTAGAAAACAACAGAGTGGCGGGGTTATGGGATGGCCGAGACCTGTTATCCTAAAGAGGAAAGGTCCATACTCAATTTCTCCATAGGCAATGTTCTTTTCTTTTACCAGGGGACTTTTTCAGTGTTGTTTAATGGGCGGAGTTAGGATTCATGTTTATTTACGAGGTTTGTATGACCACTGGAAAGGGAGCCATTTGCAATTGACGAACCACAGGTTAGGCCTTCAAGCACAAGGCATGTTATGAGGATTGTTACTTGGAATGTGAAGGGCCTAAGTTCCCAAACACATGGCTGTTTTGCATCATCTTAAACACCTGAAGGCGGACATTGCTAGGCTGCAAGAAATGCATTTGCAGGAGAAGAAAGGATTTGTGTTGCTACATAAAAGATTAACATACCAGATCACTACTAGTGAACATGACTCTGTAGGATGACTGCTTACATTGCATATTGACAGTGCAGGGAGAAGATACTGTTTGATCAATGTATACACCCCTAATAATGCCAATGAAGGTTTTTGAGGGTAAACTCTTGGGCAGTCAGAATAGAAATCTAATCATAGGAGGGGATGTGAATGAGTGAGTACTATGGAGGAGGATAGAAAGAGAGCAAGAGAAGGTGCTATGGGACAGAGTCAACAAGACACTGTGTTCCGCAGGTTTATGGATACAGTTGCCCTTTTGGATGTTTAGAGAGTTCATGATCCAATGAAAAGGGACTAGACTCATTTCTCTCACCCTCATGACGCATGGTCATGCATTGATTGATTTATAGTGACATTTGTGACCATCAGGTAAATGGTGATATCGGAACATTGTCCGGTGGTTTTGGGGGTGAGAGATGAATACCCAAAGGGCACAGACATACTTTGGCTCCTGCCAGTGCAGTTACTGAAAGGTGACAAATTCTGTGCTCTTTTGAAAGGTTGGAGGGGAGAATATCAGATGGATAACACAATAACATAGAAAAACACAAACCTTTAATGGGATATTGCAAAAGCAGTACTTACCCACCTCCCGACCGCCTAACGCAGGGATGCATCCTGCGGGCGGCCGGGTTATTCCTCTGTCACACATCTACGCGTCATCTCGCGAGAGCCGAGATTTTGCGTGAATGCGTGCGCGTTTACAGCGACGCGCAGCTGAGAAGTTGATCTACAGCCTGCCAGCAGCGATCATTCGCTGGCAGGCTGTAAATGCGATTTTTTTAACCCCAAAAAGGAATATCAGATGCTGTTTTGTTAACAGCGTCTAATATACCTGCTACCTGGTCCTCTGGTGGTCCCTTTTGCTTGGATCAACCACCAGAGGACACAGGCAGCTCTGTAAGTAGCACCAATCACCACACTACACTACACCCCCCCCGTCACTAATTAACCCCTTATTAACCCCTGATCACCCCATATAGACCCCCTGTCATTGATCACCCCCCTGTAAGGCTCCATTCAGATGTCTGTATGTGTTTTGCGGATCCGTAAAACACGGACACCGGCAATGTTCTTTCCGCCAGAACTATATAGAAAATGCCTTTTCTTGTCCGCAATTGCGGACAAGAATAGGACGTGTTCTATAGGCTCTTCAAAAAACGCAGTGTTCGCCCGATCAGGCCTGATCTTGTGCGCACACTTGCGTTCAGTCCACCCCACCGCAGTGACAGAATTTTATTTTTTTCTGATCACTGCAAAAACAGTAAAATCGCTGTGGCGCTATAAAGATCACTTTTGGTGATGTCATCGGCGCAGGCGCACTGAGGGAGTTCTGAGGAGACGAGCCTCCTCATCTCAGAGCACCTGCGCTGAATCAACACAGGCGCGCGATTTTTGAAATGCCGACAGGGCCGGCCGGAGGAGGAGATCACGGCTGGCCCTGTCAATCAACATGACGAGGGGGCGGATTTCTGCAGCAGCTACCAGCAAGTAGCCGCCCTACTTGCTGGTAGAGACCGAATTTACATATATTAAAACTTCGTTTTTTGCAGAAACTGCTGGGTCAAAGTAAGTAACACAATTATATTGTCATATATCGCAATATAACTAATTTCACTAGCCCAAAAAAAAAAATCACTTTAGTGGGGTGACAGAAGCCCTTTAATAGCCATCTAAAAATGATAGATTACATGCATACATGTCATTAATACTGATTACTTATAAAACAACAGTTTAAAATATCTATGACAGTGTCCCACTCCCTTTAAAATCACATGCGTAGCTCTCGCATGTGTCAACTTTGATGACAATCTTTCTGGCTTTATTCCTTGGATGTATGGCTGGGTTAAATAATCCACTATGTTCTCTTATTTGATATCCGTTCTTGGATGGGCTTTACCGCGCGTTGTATGGTTATGCAAAGTGCCAGTTCACACTACAGTCTATCTGTTATTCACGGACTTTATCAAAAATATTTTGCTACATTTTCAAATAGAAGTAGTCGAGCCTGTAGGTGTTGTAACAGTCTCCTGGTGTATTATCATTCTATGCGTACTTGTGGACATTCACTGTAAATGGGAGACGATAACTCTAACCAGTCTCTGCGTTCCTCTGCGCTCGTCGCTCTCACTTGTATGTGCCAGCTGGTTTATCTTCGCACATGCGTACTTTGCTCTTACCCACGCCGGACTTGAGACACTTTCTTTTAGAGTTAGGATTAATATTCCCAGGTTATATTTGCAGTGTATTCAGCCTGTATCGCCGTCTTATCGATCACCAGACGCGTTTTGGAAACTTGTTCCTTCCTCAGTGGTAAAAATAGTTATACTTGAATCGGGACCGATTCAAGTATAGCTATTTTTACAACTGAGGAAGGAGAGATATCGAGATACATTTCCAACCATGTCAAAATTCTTCATAGACGCACTGGAGGCCATGCTTTTTGCTAATATTTCATTAGTTCTGGATTGTTGGCAAGTTTGGTTTGCTCTTTTAAAGCATTTTCACATGTGGTCTGTTCAAGCGCAAAAGGAGCACTCATGCCTACTGCAACAGTTGCCAGCCCAATTGCATTGGCTTTCATTGTATGTAAAGCAGACACCTTTTTCTGGGTGACCCTTGGCTTGAAGCAGTAACGAATTTACACTGCCCGATTGAGTAGGCAATTATTGGCAAAGGACCATTTCTTCCCAATAACTGCCTGCTTTCCATTAGAGGTAAAGAGCTGCAATTACATGCAGCAATCGCCTCCACTGTATGAGGATGAGAGATATCTATTGCCGTTGCTCGTCTTCATACAGATTTATTGTTTGCGGGCAGCAGATTGCTGTTTACACAGCAAAATTTTATGTCCAGAAATTATGATTTAATCTTCTGCATGAAACAGCATTTCACCAGATGAATGAATGTTTTGCTTCTTCATCGGGTCATCAGCGGCACCTTAACATGTGCCTTTTATCGGGCACTCAGTGTTGTTTGCTCCAGATATTCAGCCCAACAATAGTGCAGTGTTAATCTTCCTTAACATGCCTAGCCGAAATGCTTCTTTGTGGCAGCATCTGGCTAATCCATAACCCTACATCTTTTTGTCCCTATTTCATTTTAGGACGTAAAGCCAATTTCAGCATAAACATTTCATCATATAAGTAACAGGTCATACCACCAACATTTCGATATGCCTCTAGCACATTTGTCAGGCTGCTTTTCACCCTAAATCCATTGCACAGTCAGATTTTACAACATAGGCATAATCCTCATCCATTTATCCTCATACTTGTCATTGGAGTTTTTGGATTTTTTTTTTATGCTTAAAAACTCATCTTTCGCAAAAGTCAATAAATTTGGAATGTCAACAAATTCAATGCACTAAACTTTTTTGTTTATTGCCATTAGTAAATGACACCCTCATTCGAGATATCTCACAGGTCAGAGCCTCTTTTATATGTTTCGGTCACACTTTCTCTGGGTAATTGGAACAGAAGCAGAGCACTCATACATCACAGAACCTGAAGCACTCCATCAGCACTAGCTAATAAACTACCTGTGGTTATTACATCAGATTGTAAGCCCTCAGGGGCAGGGTCTTCTCTCCTTCTGTACCATTTTGTAACTCCTCTTGTTCATGCTTCTTGTATTTGTCTTGTATTATGTATGTATACCCCTTATCATATGTAAAGCGCTGTGGAATGAATGACGCTTTAATAATTAATAATTTTAATTTAAGACAGGAGACTCCATTATGCTTATATCTTTCATTTTTACTCCCAGCAGCAAAATAGTTAACAAAGTAAACATAGAAACATTTTTTATAAAATATGTAAATGAGCCTCTAGGAATATCCAATGAACAGCCAACAAAGGTTATATAAGGTTTAGCCCTACATAAAAACGTCCTTCTTTCTTGCTGCTCCCAGAAAGATATGTATTGAAGTTCTTTTGTCATATAAATATAATTATATAGATTATTTTATATACTTATTATAAATATTTCTTATATTGATTATTTATTCTTCTATATGGTTGTGGACTACGTTGTCCACAACCATATAGAAGAATAAATAATCAATATAAGAAATATATGTTGCCACTTGTTTTGTGGTTTTACCAAAATGCTATGCTACATGTGATTATTTTTCATAAAAATTCGGGTACACTCACATATTGGTGTGTTTTCTCCTGCATTCCCCCTGATTAGAGTTATTGCCTGCTTTGCATTTGCACCACTATTTTCCTCTATGCTGACTTACCTGTAGTAGTGCTGTCACTGTTTACTTTCACTTTACCTCAGCACCCGACCCCCAGTGCGCATGTGCAGCTGGTCATCAGCCTGCGCGCCCTTTTCTCCTCATTCAGAGATATCGTCTGTTGCTCGTTTCGTCTCAGAAGAAAACTGCCAGCTAATTTCATTCCTTATCCTCTGCTGCCACCTAGTGATAGTTTTCATAATATCCTTTACATATACTGTTCTTCATTACAATTTCTTTATATTGGTGTATATGGTGATATTTTACAATCCCTTAAAATTTCTGCATTTTTCCTTAATTGCTTATATATATATATGTTATCAGCCAACATGTCCGCTGAAAATCATAAAAATATTCCTGGAACCCCAGGTTCACTTATTGTGGAGGAAGACCTCCTCCAAACCATGGTCAATGAAACAGTTTCTAGATCTGTACAATGTGCAGTCGACACAGACATGTTGTCATTTCAAAGTATCATTACACATTCTGTGACCATGGCTAAGACTAATGCGCAGACCTTGCAAAAACCAAATGACCCTGTTACCCCGTCCGACCAATTCTGGTCTACGGAGGAATCCTCTTCCCGCCTTGCGGATGGTTTTAAGAGGCATAAATCAGCCTGTAAAAGGCGATTTTCTACCGATCCCGCTCCTAAAAATTTACAAAAAACACATAAATGGGATCAGGAAATATCTAGAGCTTTTTCAAAAAGCACAGTTACCACTGCTAAAGCAGTTAATATTGCACCCTCTGCCCCTGAGGTTGAAGTCACGAAGCGGGCATCTGAGGCTTTAAGTCACGAAGCGGGCATCTTCCCCTCCTGAATCCTCTAGTGAAGAAGATAATTCTTATAAGAGTGATATAATATCTCTATATGAAGACATTTCTGATGAGGAAGAGACAAACCTGGAAGAAGAAAATCTTTCTTCATCCGTTATTTTGGATGGATCAGGGGTACCTTTCTTTGACCCTGGAATGATTAAGCATCCCAGGTCAGGAGAATGGGTACCATTACCCCAGGTGTCAAAAAGCCACTAGAAAATTCTGCAAGAAACAAACTACGAGCTGAATGCCCTAGACCCACATAAAATTTCAGATACACCTGAAATTGATCCAGCTTTGGTTAAATATTTGTCAAAATTGGGAAAAAATCCCAAAAAAGGAGTAGATCGTTCCTTTAGGACGATCCAAGATAGATTACTAGACATGGTTGGTCCTTTGACAGAAAAATTTGATTTGACCGAACAGGCTTCCACTTCAGACAAACCTGTGGATTTATCAGTCCTAAAAGTATGGTCACAAAGGGCAATATGTCTATTAGGTAATACAAATGCGACCATATGCACTGAAAGAAAGAGGTCTATTCTTATGAGGTTAGACCCACAATTGACGCACCTTGCCACGGTGCATAATGACCCGCATTATAATTCATCCTCCGATGGGTTACTCTTCGGAGATTATTTTGTTAAAGATATTAACAAGTATGTGGGGCTATTTTCATCACTTGATAAGGCCCAGACTTCTTTAAAAAGAGTCTTCCAAGGGCGTGTTTTTGGAAGGGCTGGGAGACGAAAGGGCCGGTTTCCCAGGCGAGGATCCCATGACAGACAATTCTTAAAAGGCCCCTCCCCACAACAAGAATATACTAATTACCCATCCACCTCCTACACTACCACGCCATTCTTCCCTACAAGAGGAAGACCATGGCGTGCGAGAGGAAATAGAGGATTTCCGAGATCAAGACCCTTTGCAAGTAAGAAATCTCTTTCCATTTTCTTCCCACATTCCCTTAGGAGGTCGGATAAAACATTTTATCCACGTCTGGGCTATGATTTCAACAGACGCGTGGATATTAAACACCGTAAGAGGCTACCAAATAGACTTTGGCTACAAACCAATTCAAACTCAGTTACCACATCCGATCACATTTTCCCAGACAGATCAAAATCTGATCATTTAGAAATCAAGGAACTATGTTCCAAAGGCACTTTAATAAAAATACCCGTACAATCTCTGGTTTTTTTGAGCAATCTCTTCTTAGTGAAAAAGAGGAATTTCCATCCAGGAAATTGAAGACTATCAGGAAAGAAATCCGATCTGTCCTCAACAAGAATTTAGTATCTCTGAGGACAATAGCACGGATTATAGGCCTACTCAGCCTCAATCCAAGCAATTTTTCCTGCTCCCTTACATTACAGGGCCCTCCAACGTTTAAAAACACAACATTTAAGGGAAGGATTAGGTTACTCGGACGAAGTAATCCTAACCCCGGACACCAGGGAGGAGATAATTTGGTGGCTACAACATATCCAAGACTGGAATGGGAAAACTATATTCAATTCTGTCCCAGATATAGTTATCGAGTCGGACGCCAGTCTATTGGGTCGGGGTGCTCGGTGTGGCTCTCTTTCCACAGGAGGGAAATGGTCCGAAAAAGAGTCTTCCTTTCATATCAACTGTTTAGAACTTTTGGCAGGCTCTTTTGCCCTCAAGAGTTTTACGAAACAAATATCCCATTGTTGTGTCCTTCTTTGGATGGACAATATAGCGGCTGTACAATACATCAGACGCTTGGGAGGAACCAGATCAGAGACGTTAGCCAACATTGCCAAAGATTTTTGGCATTTCTGCCTAGACAAACATATCACTCTGAAGGCAGAATACCTTCCGGGCTTATCCAATACCATTGCAGATTGGAATTCCCGATTGGAGATTAGATCCCAATGTCTTTCATCATATCGATTCACTTTGGGGTCCAATGTATCTGGATCTTTTTGCCTCTCGACTCAATCGTCAACTTCCTAGTTTTTTATGTTGGAGTCCCGATCCGGAATCGTTAGGTACCGACGCTCTATCTCAGATATGGCCCGAGAAGAGGTTATATGCTTTCCCTCCTTTCAATCTCATCCCGAGGATTCTTCTTCTAACCATGTCACAACAATCAACTCTGGTTCTGATAACCCCACTCTGGACAACTCAAACATGGTTTCCCCAGATACTGGCAATGACGATAGATTACCCACGCATCCTTCCCATTCATTCCTCGATCCTTCTAAATCCAGCAGGACAACAACATCCGTTAATTCTATCGAACCATCTATCCCTAGTAGGCTGGTTAATTTCTGGTCGCCAGGAATTGATTTTGAAATTTCACGATCAGCTAACGACATTCTTTCTGACGCCTGGGCTCCAGGCACCCGATCTTCTTACAGATCAGCCTGGAAGATTTGGTCTAATTGGTGCAGTCAATGGTCATTGGACCCCGTATGTGCACCTTTAAATCAGATTATAAATTTCCTGTCTGATTCTTTTGACGCAGAAAAAGCATATAGAACGATTAAGGTTTACCGATCGGCCATTTCCTTTTATCATTCCCCTATCCAAACTCTACCAGTAGGCAAACACCCTTTAGTTTACAAACTCATGAAGGGTATTAGATTTTGAAGACCTCCTATGCCCAAATATAATTCTACTTGGGACGTAAATTTGGTTTTCAATTTGTTCCTAAATTGGGAGGATAATGATCTTCTTCCATTGAAATTGTTGTCATGTAAACTAACCATGTTATTATGCCTTATTTCATTTAAACGAGTATCAGATGTCAAATCTTTGGATATATCCCATAGACAGTTTCTACCACAAGGCATCCAATTCTCTATTGTACGTCGTACAAAAAATAATATCTCATCGGTTTTCTACCCTGCGTTCCCTTTACAAGAAAAACTTTGTGTAGTTAGGTGTTTACAATCCTATCAACTAAAAACCTTAACACTCAGGAATCCATCGGTATCTCAACTCCTTATTTCTTATTGCAAACCTCACTTACCAGTGTCATCAGCAACCCTGGCTAGATGGGTACTCAAACTATGTCTTTAGCTGGAGTTGATGCCTCACTGTTTAAAGCACACTCCTCTAGAGCAGGGGTGCACAACGTTTCCTGGTTGGGGGCCACATTGCCAGACTAAACCAATGACGAGGGCCGAAATGAAAATTTAAAGGTGTATTAACAACTGAAATATTGTACTTATGGCATATTGAACACACATTATATAACATTAATGTCTAGTTACACTTCCAGGACTCCCATCTAATGGGAGAAATACATGAAAAATACATGTGAGCAGCCACAAGACATAGGCATACATGTCTGTTACCAGATGGTTGGGGGCCGCACAGAATGGTATCAAGGGCCGCATGTGGCCCCCGGGCCGCAGGTTGTGCACCCCTGCTCTAGAGGAACTATGTCTACTAAAGTTAGACAAGCTGAAGGATCTCTATCAGACATCTTAAAAGCAGCTAATTGGTCTTCCGTATCAACTTTTAAAAACTTTTATTTTAGACCTCAAGCACATGTTTCCATGGTATTATTTAATAACCAGTAACAATGTTGTGATATTATGTTTTACATTCATATCTAATATCTAAAATTAAGCTTTGAACTTGCATAATGGAGTCTCCTGTCTTGAATTAAAATTGAAGATTTTCTTAGTTTCAACGAAGGAAAATATAGATTTTATGAAAGACAGGAGACGAACATTATCCCACCCTATTTATCTACATTTCTCTTTCCTTTCAGTTTAATACGATTATATTCAAGATGGTGTGATTCTTGGTGGATCATCAAATCCAGATTTAATTTCCAATGACTGTATTTATAATGGATGTTTATCGGACCAAGTTCCAGTTATCCTTCATCACATCATCAAGAAAGAAGGACGTTTTTATGTGGGGCTAAACCTTATATAACCTTTGTTGGCTGTTCATTGGATATTCCTAGAGGCTCATTTACATATTTTATAAAAAATGTTTCTATGTTTACATTGTTAACTATTTTGCAGCTGGGAGTAAAAAAGAAAGATATAAGCATAATGTTCGTCTCCTGTCTTTCATAAAATCTATATTTTCCTTTGTTGAAACTAGGAAAATCTTCAATTAGCAGCCCACACATCAGATGCAGAATGCACACACAGTGAATGAGTTCTGCATAAATTCAAACATAGGTTTCATAAAATCAATAAACATGGTATTATTATTCACATCAGCAGGATCAGGTGCAGAGACACTGACTGAAGGTATCCCACCCACAGCTTTCGTGTCTAGGTTCCTAAGCTGCTGCGGTTTTTCCTGTTTTCTGGTGTCTGTTCAGCACCTTTTTCTGAACAGCTCCTGCCTTCTTCTGAGACTCTTTCCTCTCTTGAAAGGAAGGAGGAGAATAGCTGTTGTTAGGAGATCTGCTTCTCTTAGCTGGGTCAGCCCCCAATTCCTCATCATCACTGACTGCCACCTCTTCTACTTCCTCAGTCCCTCCTACAGCCATGACTATTTCCTCTGATGTCATCTCCTTAGATCCAGAAGGCATCTTCTTAACCATTCTTCTCCTCCAGCACACTCTGCTTTCTCAAGCTTTATGTGAGCTGCTCATCTTCACACATTGAAGCAGGCTGTATCCAGATAGAGTTGAGGAATTTTATAGCAAGTCGACTTTCCTGCCTATATCAAAGGAGCCGATCAGGAGTCGATTTCCAACAGCTCCAATAAAACCCAGACGCTTCTAGCAAAGCTGATTTGTGCCACTGACACTGGTCCTGAAATGACTTGGTAAGTACTTTAGCACCAAAGGGGAGAGGGAGAATAAGGTAAGAATTACAATGGCAGTACTAACAAGTTCATGGAGGGAGTCCGATGTGTCCCCTTTTCTAGGCTGAAAGAGGGGGCCCTGAAATTCTTCCCCAACACACACTGTTAAAGGGAGCCTGAGATTATTGGGGAGATTGTAATAATGAAGAAACCCTGAAGTCATTCTGATACTATGGTTTTCTTTCTCCATGATCCCAAACTCTACTATGGAGCATGCAAATAGTGAGGATATTGGCTGTAATACTGAGAATAGCCTGCAGACATTTTCAGTCATAGGTTTTTGTTACACTGTGATAACATTGACAAGATTGTGAGCTCTTCTACTGGCCATGCTAGACAGATAATGTGCAGCATCTTCCTAGTTGTGTTGTGTGAATCACATCATTTTGCTTGTAATGTATTTGTGACTTTATTGTTACTGAACAAACTTAAATCCTAAGTGGCTTACCTGGAGACAGAGACGGTGCACACTCCACTGGCTCACCCTATGCCAAAGCCACAACTAAAATAAAGACATGTACAGTACAGAACAAAAGTTTGGACACACCTTCTCATTCAAAGAGTTTTCTTTATTTTCATCACTATGAAAATTGTACATTCACACTGAAGGCATCAAAACTATGAATTAACACATGTGGAAACAACTGAAAATATGTAATATTCTAGGTTCTTCAAAGTAGCCACCTTTTGCTTTGATTGCTGCTTTGCACACTCTTGGCATTCTCTTGATGAGCTTCAAGAGGTAGTCACCTGAAATGGTTTTCACTTCATAGGTGTGCCCTGTCAGGTTTAATAAGTGAGATTTCTTGCCTTATAAATGGGGTTGGGACCATGAGTTGCGTTGTGGAGAAGTCAGGTGGATACACAGCTGATAGTCCTACTGAATAGACTGTTATAATTTGTATTATGGCAAGAAAAAAGCAGCTAAGTAAAGAAAAACGAGTGACCATCATTACTTTAAGAAATGAAGGTCAGTCAGTCTGAAAAATTGGGAAAACTTTAAAAGTGTCCCCAAGTGCAGTCACAAAAACCATCAAGCACTACAAAGAAACTGGCGCGCATGCAGACCGCCCCAGGAAAGGAAGACCAAGAGTCACCTGCTGCGGACGATAAGTTCATCCGAGTCACCAGCCTCAGAAATCGCAGGTTAGCAGCAGCTCAGATTAGAGACCAGGTCAATGCCACACAGAGTTCTAGCAGCAGACACATTTCTAGAACAACTGTTAAGAGGAGACTGTGTGAATCAGGCCTTCATGGTAGAATATCTGCTAGGAAACCACTGCTAAGGACAGGCAACAAGCAGAGGAGACTTTTTGGGGGCTAAAGAACACAAGGAATGGAAATTAGACCAGTGGAAATCTGTGCTTTTGTCTGATGAGTCCAAATTTGAGATCTTTGGTTCCAACCACCGTGTCTTTGTGCGACGCAGAAAAGGTGAACGGATGGACTCTACATGCCTGATTCCCACCGTGAAGCTTGGAGGAGGAGGTGTGATGGTGTGGGGGTGCTTTGCTGGTGACACTGTTGGGGATTTATTCAAAATTGAAGGCATACTGAACCAGCATGGCTACCACAGCATCTTGCAGCGGCATGCTATTCCATCTGGTTTGCGTTTAGTTGGACCATCATTTATTTTTCAACAGGACAATGACCCCAAACACACCTCCAGGCTGTGTAAGGGCTATTTGACCATGAAGGAGAGTGATGGGGTGCTGCGCCAGATGACCTGGCCTCCACAGTCACCGGACTTGAACCCAATCGAGATGGTTTGGGGTGAGCTGGACCGCAGAGTGAAGGCAAAAGGGCCAACAAGTGCTAAGCATCTCTGGGAACTCCTTCAGGACTGTTGGAAGACCATTTCAGGTGACTACCTCTTGAAGCCCATCAAGAGAATGCCAAGAGTGTGCAAAGCAGTAATCAAAGCAAAAGGTGGCTACTTTGAAGAACCTAGAATATGACATATTTTCAGTTGTTTCACATTTTTTTGTTATGTATATAATTCCACATGTGTTAATTCATAGTTTTGATGCCTTCAGTGTGAATCTACAATTTTCATAGTCATGAAAGTAAAGAAAACTCTTTGAATTAGAAGGTGTGTCCAAACTTTTGGTCTGTACCGTACAGAGGGCACTCAATATCTGGCCATATGGATATCTATAACTATTTTTTTCAAACACATAAGAACATATGAAACTCCTGCCAATGAGAGTTCTGGTACTATACCATAAATACAATAAATACTCAAGAAGCATAGAAACATAAAAACATAAACAAAAAATCCGCTGTTATAGTGAAATAACGACCAGCATCTGGTATACTACTTGATCAAAGTCCTCTTTCAAAACGTGCATGCAGTCGCAATGTGTGCCATAACTCACAAAAAAATGTTCACTCAATATAAGCGATCATTGATCAGATATCGACCAGCTATTGGTATTCCACTTGATCAAAGTTCTCTTTCCTGCGTCCACAAGCTCAGTGTTCATACAATCGCAATATGTACCATAAGTCACAACAAATGTTAATTCAATATATGCGATCAATATGTGGTCAATATACTGCATATGACAAACTAATGGCAACGTAAGTGTTGGTACTTTACCACTCTTGGTTTGTGTGTCGGTCTTATCGTCTCAAGAATATTTATTTTCTTGTGATCTGCCACGTGACGGAGGCAGATGGCAGAGCATATCTTCTAGGTCCTAGAGTTCTTCCTTGCTCCGCTGTAACTGTAAATATAGTTGCTGTGCCGATTTTGTTGATTTCACACTTTACCCCTATGTTGGTCTGACCACTGAGGAAGGGTCATAGCTTAGCCCCAAAACGTGTTTGGTAAAAACAGCAAAAAGAATCTGGATCCTACTTGTGGGGCCCCAACATAGGGGTAAAGTGTGAAATCAACAAATTCAGCACAGCAACTATATTTACCGTTACAGCCGAGCGAGGAAGAACTCTAGGACTTAGAAGATACGCTCTGCCACCTGCCTCCGTCACGTGGGATGCCACAAGGAGACGGCCGGATCACGTGATTTGGTCCTGGCAGATCACAAGAAAATGAATATTCTCGAGACGATAAGACCGGAAACGAACCAAGAGTGGTAAAGAACCAACACTTACGTTGCCATTAGTTCATTAGTTTGTCATATGCAGTATATTGACCACATATTGATTGCATATATTGAATGAACATTTGTTGCGATTTATGGTACATATTGCGATTGTATGAACACTGATTGTGGACGCAGGAAAGAGAACTTTGACCAAGTGGAATACCAATAGCTGGTCGATATCTGATCAATGATCGCTTATATTGAGTGAAATTCTTTTGCGAGTTATGGCACACATTTCTACTGCACCTGTAAATCATCTTCTATGGTAATAACAGGATCTCAGGGTCTTGCATACAGCGGCGTAGCTAGAAATGACTGGGCACCATAGCAAAAAAAATGTATGGCCCCCCCTCCCGGATCTCCCACCCCCACATACCTCTTGGACCTCGCGCCACATCCGCAGCTCCTCATGCACTTGCGACTGCTACGCGTAGGACTGAGCACAGACAGTTGGTCACTGACAACGCATTTGTGCCAGTGTAGGAAATGTATGAATCTAAATGTCTGTGTATTAAAGAAGATTGTTAAATCGTACAGGGGTCTGTAACACAAGAAGGTGAAAGTACATATCGTGGGGTGTGTATGTGTATTAGACAGAAGGTAGGGATATGTATCTTGTGTAGTTTGAGTATTAGGGAGAGTAAGGGGTATATATCTAGTGCTGATACACGTGTATGTGAAACTCGAAAAATTAGAATATCGTGCAAAGTTCATTTATTTCAGAAATGCAACTTAAAAGGTGAAATTAATATATGCGATAGACTCATTATATGCAAAGCAAGATATTTCAAGCCTTTATTTGTTATAATTTGAATGATTATGGCTTACAGCTAATGAAACCCCAAAGTCACAATCTCAGGTACCCTTCGCTCAGGGTGTATGGATTAATTAGCTGACTACAGTGTGATACTTTGAGCCTAGAATATTGAACCTTTTAAAAAAATTCAAATTTTAAGCTGAATTAATGCAATTCCTTTTAATTTGCATTACTGAAATAAATGGACTTTTGCATGATATTCTAATTTTTTGAGTTTCACCTGTATATATATTTTGACGAAAATTCACTGCAACACAATATATAAACAAAAACTGGAATTTGCACTTTATGTCTGTTCAGACATAATTTGTCTCTTGAAATTATATATAAGGGGAGCTTATAATATGTTTGGCCTCAGGGGTGCTGGCACAGGCTTGGCCTCAGGGGTGCTGACAGGCTTGGCATCAGGGGTGCTGGCAGGCTTGGCCTCAGGGGTGCTGGCTCGCTTGGCCGGGCAGAAGTAGTGTGGGAGACTGTGAGGCCTTTTTTCTCCAAGCTGCTCCGGAATTTATTTATTTTTTCATTATACCTCAGGTCAGACCTCCAATCAGACCCCCAATGTTAATAAGACCCTAATAAGACCCCAGATAAGAGCCCCATGCCTCATAGCAGCCCCCAGTATCCTCATAGCAGCCCCCAGTAGCCTCATAGCAGCCCCCAGTAGCCTTATAGCAACCCCCAGTAGCCTTATAGCAGCCCCAGGTAGCCTCTCCACCAGCCCCCAGTGCCTCTCCATCAGCCCCCAGTGCCTCTCCATCAGCCCCCAGTGCCTCTCACCATTCCCCAGTGCCTCTCCATCAGCCCCCAGTACCTCTCACCAGCCCTCAGTGCCTCTCCATCAGCTCCCAGTGCCTCTCCATCAGCTCCCAGTGCCTCTCACCAGCCCCCAATGTCTCTCCATCAGCCCCCAATGTCTCTCCATCAGCCCCCAGTGCCTCTCCATCAGCTCCCAGTGCCTCTCACCAGCTCCCAGTACCCTCTTCATCACCCCCCAGTACCCTCTTCATCACCCCCCAGTGCCTCTCCATCAGCCCCCAGTGCGCCCTCCCCAGTATTAAAATCATCGGTGGGCAGTGCGCCCCCCCCCCCCCTCCCCAGTATTAAAATCATTGGTGGGCAGTGCGCCCTCCCCCCCACTCCCCAGTATTAAAATCATTGGTGGGCAGTGCGCCCCCCCTCCCCAGTATTAAAATCATTGGTGGGCAGTGCGCCCTCCCCCCCTCCCCAGTATTAAAATAATTGGTGGGTGCCCAACATTACACTGCTGGGACTCCGATCGGAACTGCCGCTGCCACCACCTCTCCATCAGCTCCCAGTGCCTCTCACCAGCTCCCAGTACCCTCTTCATCACCCCCCAGTACCCTCTTCATCACCCCCCAGTGCCTCTCCATCAGCCCCCAGTGCGCCCTCCCCAGTATTAAAATCATCGGTGGGCAGTGCGCCCCCCCCCCTCCCCAGTATTAAAATCATTGGTGGGCAGTGCGCCCTCCCCCCCACTCCCCAGTATTAAAATCATTGGTGGGCAGTGCGCCCCCCCTCCCCAGTATTAAAATCATTGGTGGGCAGTGCGCCCTCCCCCCCACCCCAGTATTAAAATAATTGGTGGGTGCCCAACATTACACTGCTGGGACTCCGATCGGAACTGCCGCTGCCACCAATGATGGGGGGGCTGCCCCCTGTCACACCGCCACTCGCCGCATGAATTTTTTTAAAATCCTCAGCCGGCGGCCCGGGCCCCCAGTGGCGTAGGGCCCCATAGCCATTGCTATGGCTGCTATGGCGATCCCTACGCCACTGCTTGCATACTACATACATGTACCAAAAAAATAAAAAGAAGCCATAGCTCACCTGGTTTTCAAAGGAGTAGCTCATCCTGGCACAGACTGGGGCAGTACAGAACATATAGTACCACAAAGGAGCTACTAGACAGCCAATAAAACGCGTTTTACCAGTAAAATGGCCATGTTGATTGGTTGGGTCTTAGTCTGAGGTTTTGTATGTTAAAGGCGTTGTCCAAGTTTTATTTATTGATAACCTATCCTCAGGATAGGTCATCAATATCAGATCGGCTGGGGTCTGACACCCAGCACCCCTGCTGATCAGCTGTTTGGAGAGTCGCCATTGCATCTGCAGTGGTGAGCAGGTGTCACCGCCACATCTCTGAGAAGTTCTGACAGACGTTCTTCAGTACCTCCTGCATGATGTTCTTTTGTTTTGGTTTCGCTTTGACATCTCTTCTCCCTCTCCCAGCTGTCATCAATTAGCAGTGATTGCCTCCCTTTAAATCCCCTCCCATACTGCCTCACTTTTCGGTTTATACTACTTCCTGGATTGTGCTCACTGCTAGAAGTTTGCTACTGCTGGTTTCTCAGATAAGTCTATCCCTTTATTTGTGTTTTCCTGTTGGCTTGAGTCTAGGTGACCCTGACTCCCTCAGTATTAAGTGCAGGGAGCCGGTGGTCGTGTCCCCTCACTATTATAGGGTTTTCAGGTGTCACTCAGTCTAGGTACGTGGACATGCAACTTTCTATCACAGTCAGGGAGAGCTCTAGGGCTTTAATAGGGCTCATCCTTTTGTTCCTTAGTTTGGGATCAAGTCAGTCACATCTTTTTTGTTACTTCTTGTTTTCTGCTTCTGCTTGCGTTCATGGAGTTTGTTCTGAGCCTAAGATCTCGCTTCCAGATACCTTCTCTGGGGGTAGTGAGAATTTTGTTCGTTTTAGAGAGGCTTGCAAACTCCATTTTCGCCTACTTCCCCATTCCTCTGGTGATGAGGAGCGGAGGGTTGGGATCATCATATCACTGCTCAGGGATAACGCTCAGTCTTGGGCCTTTTCGCTGCCGCTGGGGGCACGGCCCCTCCGATCAGTGGATTAATTTTTTGTAGCTCTGGGTCAGATATATGATGATCCGGATCATATTGCTCTGGCTGAATCTAAACTGCGTCTTTTGTGCCAGGGTAAACAGTCCGCAGAGATATACTGTTCAGAATTTCGGAGATGGGCAGCTGATACTGGTTGGAATGATGCTGCATTCCGAAGTCAATTTTGCCATGGTCTTTCAGAGGGATTGAAAGATGCATTTGCCTTTCATGAGAGACCTACCTCCTTGGAGTCTGCCATGTCTCGGGCCGTTCATATTGACAGGCGCCTTAGAGAGAGAGGAGAGATCACTCCTTCCTGTGATACTCAGTCCAAGGACAGTGGGACGGTCTCATTCAGTGCGCAAGGGTCTCAGCCTCTCTCAATCCCCTCTGAGCAGGAACCCATGCAGCTGGGTTTGCTTGCCTCTAACAACAGAGGATTCAGCTCTCAGAGGAGGGTTTGTTTCTGTTGTGGAGGTATAAATCATTTGGCAAATGTTTGTGCCTCTAGGAGATTCAGGGAGTTTTTTTAGAGTAAAAAAGAAACAAAAAGAAAAAAGTCCTCTAAAAACATTCCATCTGTTACAATTGGCAAGGTTGATGCGGAAATTGAAGGGGCTACCCTGGCTCACTAAACATAACCCCACCATTGATTGGCAAGTGAGGCAAATAAATGGTTGGAGTGACTTTTGCAGAGAGAATTGCCTCTCGACGTCTCTTTCAGAGGTTTCTACTAAGACTGTACCATCTTTTCTCTCTGAATTTTTGGATGTGTTTTCTGAGAGTAGTGTTCAGGAGCTGCCCACTCACCGGAAGTACGATTGTCCTATTAATCTCATCCCAGGGGCCAAGCTGCCTAAATCTTGTTTATACAATCTCTCCCAACCTGAAAGGGTCGCTATGCGTAATTATATCTCCGAGAGCCTGAGAAAGGGACACATACGACCCTCGAAGTCACCTGTTGCCGCTGTTTTTTCTTTTGTTAAGAAAAAAGATGGTTCTTTAAGACCATGTTTGGATTTCAGGGAGCTGAACAGTATCACATTTCGTGACCCTTATCCACTTCCTCTGATCCCGGACCTGTTTAACCAGATTGTTGGGGCTAAAGTTTTTTCCAAGTTGGATTTAAGAGGGGCATACAACCTGGTCAGGGTCAGAGAAGGGGATGAATGAAAGATGGCCTTCAATACCCCTAAGGGACATTTTGAGAATTTGGTTATGCCTTTTGGTTTGATGAATGCTCCAGCCATCTTCCAACATTTTGTGAACAGTATTTTTTATCATTTAATGGGGAAATTTGTACTAGTGTATCTAGATGACATTTTGATTTTTTTCTCCTGATTTCAAAACTCATAGGGACCACCTACGCCAGGTCTTGCTCATTCTGCGGGAGAATAAATTGTACGCTAAACTGGAAAAATGTATGTTTGCAGTTCCAGAAATTCAATTTCTGGGTTTTCTACTCTCCGCTTCTGGTTTTCGCATAGACCCCGAGAAGGTCCGCGCTGTGCTTGATTGGGAGCTTCCTGAGAATCAGAAGGCGCTGATGCGCTTTTTGAGTTTTGCCAATTATTACAGGAAGTTCATTTTGAATTATTTCTCTGTTGTTAAGCCACTCACTGATATGACTAGAAGGGGGTAGATTTTTCCTCCTGGTCGGTAGAGGCGAGTAAGGCCTTTTCTAGTATCAAAGAGAGTTTTGCTTCCGCTCCCATCTTGGTACAACCTGATGTCTCTCTGCCCTTCATTGTTGAGGTGGACGCTTCTGAGGTGGGTGTGGGTGCGGTCTTGTCTCAGGGTCCCTCTCCTGCCAAATGGCGTCCGTGTGCCTTTTTCTCGAAGAAACTCTCCTCCGCAGAGAGAAATTAGGATGGGGAGATAGGGAGTTGTTGGCCATTAAGTTAGCTTTTGAGGAATGGCACCATTGGCTAGAGGGAGCCAGACACCCTATTACCGTGTTTACCGACCATAAGAATCTGGCCTACTTGGAGTCAGCCAAGCGTCTGAACCCAAGAGGGGGGAACTTTGAAGACCCGGGTCCCATTTTGGCTGAAGGGGTGGTGGTCTCTGCTCTTTATCCTGAATTGGAGGCAGAGGTTCAGGCAGCCCGGGCAGAGGCTCCTGATCTTTGTCCTCCTGGGAGGTTGTTTGTGCCTCTCGCTTTACGACACAAGGTTTTTAAGGAGCACCACGATACTGTCCTTGCTGGGCACCCCGGGGGTAGAGCCACAGTGGATCTCATTGCTCGGAGATTCTGGTGGCCGGCGCTTCGTAAGTCGGTTGAGGGTTTTGTGGCAGCTTGCGAGACCTGCGTGCCAAAGTCCCTCATTCACAGCCATCAGGTCCTCTCCTACCGTTACCCATTCCTTCCCGTCTTTGGACGCATCTGTCCATTACGGACTGTGATTCTGGTGGTGGTGGACCGTTTTAGCAAAATGGCGCATTTCATTCCTTTTCCTGGGTTGCCCAATGCTAAAACGCTGGTGCAGGCATTTATTGATCACATTGTCAAATTGCATGGTATTCCTTCAAACATAGTCTCTGATAGGGGCACGCAGTTTGTTTCCAGATTTTGGAAGGCCTTCTGTTCTCGCTTGGGGGTTCGGTTGTCATTCTCTTCTGCTTTCCACCCGCAGTTGAATGGCCAGACAGAGCGCGTCAATCAGAATCTGGAGACATATCTGCGCTGTTTTGTGGCGGAGAATCAGAAGGATTGGTGTTCTTTTTGTCCCTTGCTGAGTTTGCTTTTAATAACCGTTGTCAGGAGTCCTCTGATAAGTCACCATTTTTTGGCGCATATGGGTTTCATCCGCAGTTTGGGACATTCTCTGGAGAGGGGTCTTCTGGTTTACCTGATGAGGAGAGATTCTCCTCGTCTTTGTCATCTATTTGGCAAAAGATTCTGGATAATCTAAAGAGCATGAGTGAGAGATATAAGCGTGTGGCGGATAAGAGACGTGTGCCTGGTCCGGACCTGAATGTTGGTGATCTGGTGTGGTTGTCTACTAAGAATATCAAATTGAAGGTTCCCTCCTGGAAGTTGGGTCCTAAGTTTATTGGGCCTTACAAAATCTTGTCCGTCATCAATCCCGTAGCCTACCGTCTTGATCTTCTTCAGACTTGGAAGATCCATAATGTTTTTCACAAGTCCCTATTAAAACCTTATGTCCAACCCACTGTACCCTCCTCTTTGCCTCCGCCTCCGATTGTGGTTGATGGTAATCTTGAATTTCAGGTCTCTAGGATTGTGGACTCTCGTATTATCCACAGTTCTCTTCAGTACCTCGTTCATTGGGAGGGTTATGGTCCTGAGGAGAGGATGTGGGTTCTAGTGGCGGACATTAAGGCCACTCGTCTCAGGGCGTTCCATAGGTCCCTCCTGAGAAGATGGGCTCTGAGTCCACTCGTAGAGGGAGGGGTACTGTCATCACCAGATCTCTGAGACAGCAGGTGTAATTACACCTAACCGTCCCATTCATTTCAATGAGACGGATCGTTCCCATACACTTGTATAGGAGCGATCCATACCATTGAAATAAATGGGACGGCTTGGGTGTATTTACACCTGCTCACCGCTGCAGATGCAACGGCAGGAAGGTAAACAGTGAAGAGGAGGCGGCGCTGATCGGCGGGGGTGTCGGGTGTCAGATCTGCCGATCTGATATTGATTACCTAGTTTCAACTTACAATGGCCCATTGTATTCTGAAAACATTGTATCCTGAGGCCATTGTATCTTGAGGGATTACCATAGTTACATAAATTCCTAACCAAATGTGGGAAGAGCAGTGCTGCTCTTCTCCCTTTTGGAAAGGAGTTCCCCCCTTCCCAACAGTGTAAAATTGACAATTGAAGGATCGGACCCTAAGTCCCATAGTGGGACAAAAAAAAAAAAAAAAAGGAAAAAAATTTGTTATTAAAAAATAAAAGTTTGACGTTCAGAAGTTGTCTGAAGCATAGCATGGGGGGGTCTGGAAATATTGTCCTAAGACGGTCATCTTTGAGTAGAGTATTCTGTAGTTTCCTTGCAGTTTTTCTTTGTACCTCTAGTTGTGGGTTGTAGGTCACCACTAGAATGTTATATATTTGTTCTTTATTTGACATTAATGGTCCAGAGAGGGGTTCGCCCAGCTTTCACTCTCCCTGACACTGTCCCTGCCTTTGCAACTGTCCCTGCCTCAGTCTCAGATCTACCCCTCACCTCCATCAGACTCCCCAGCCTACATGTGCCTCAGATCACACCTCCATCTGACCCCTCAGCCTCAGATCACACCCCCCATCAGACCTTTCCTAGCCTCCATTAGCCTCAGATCAGTCCCCATCAGACTCAAATCAGACCACCCCAGCCTCAGACCAGACCCCCATCTGACCCTTTCTAGCCTCCATTAGCCTCAGATCAGCACCCATCAGACCCCAAAGTCTCCATCAGATCAGACCCCCACATCAGACCCTTCCTAGCCTCTATCAGCCTCAGATCAGGCCCCATCAGACCCCAAGGTCTCCATCAGCCTCAGATCAGACCCCCCTGCCTCAGATTATATCTCCATCAGACCCTCCCAATCCTCCAATAGCCTCAGATATGCCCCATCAGACCCCCAAAGTCTCCATTAGCCTCAGATGAGACCCCCATCAGACCGCCCAGCCTCAGATCAGACCCTCTCCACCCTCCATTAGTCTCAGATCAGCCGCATCAGACCCCCAGCCTCAGATCAGACCCTCTCCACACTCCATTAGCCTCAGGTCAGCCTCAGATCAAACCCCCCAGGATCAGAGAAGACTCCCAGCCTCAGATCAGACCCTCTCCATCCTCCATTAGCCTCAGATCAGACCCAGCTCTGGACAGCCATGCCACTCGGCAGATTCACTCACCCTCAATGGTCTTCTTCCTGCTGTGCTGTACTGTGAACTCAGGCACACAGCATCAGCATCATAGTGTGTGCCTATATGCACTGTCCATGTCAGGACACAGAGCGGGGCCTGGAAGAAGACTAGGGAAGGTGAGTACTGCCAGCGCAGCACTGTTCTCACCTTCCTGTACCTCCCACATGCTAATGAACACTTCTATAATTGAAGCATTTGAACTATATGCTTTGACCTGGGGGCAGGGAGTCGGGGGCCACATGAAATGATCCTTCGGGCCATATGTGGCCAATATGTGGCCAATGTGGCCCACGTGCCAGAGGTTCCACACCCCTGCTGTAGACAATGGAATTTTTAAAGCGGTTGGGGTGGAAGCTGGCATATCTCGGGTGTGTAAGGTGATCAATGGGTTTCTGATATAGGGATGTCTGTTTTAAGTTGTTTTGAATACTTATGGTAGTGTCCAGAAAGTTGATTTCCCTATGTCTCATGGAGCCTTAGTAGCTTTCTTAATCGTCTGGACTGACTCCGAACAAAAGCTTCAGTGTTTGAATTATAATGTTTATCCATTAATTTGGCACTCCTGAAGTCCTACTAATATGGTGTGCTGCAAAAACATGCCAAATTAACAGGATAATGACCATAGTCAAGTATTTTCACACAAATACACATGCTGGGGGTCCTTACTGCTGGATCAGGGAGATAATTTGTGGGCCTCAAGATGCTGACATCCAACTTGGTCATAAGCATGCAAAAACTATGTTGTTGCCTCCATAGTGGGTACACCAGGTCCCAGACCTCCATTGAGCACTGACAATCATTGACGATCGTGGTTGTCAGCAGTCCCACTAGTACCAAACTATTATAATTTTACTGTATTACACTTGTAATGCAATTTATTGTCTATATGACAAATTCCAATGAAACAGTGAAACATAAACTGAACATTCAATTTTTGTCCTTTGCAATCACACAGAACTTTTACATTGTAGATCATCATGCTCATTAAAATGTTATTGCCAGTCAGATTCTGCTGAGCATGGTATAGATCAGAGCTTCGTAACCTTTTTATAGTGCTGCCCACTAACCAGAATATGGTGACGTGTTCCTTGTAATTTGTTTTAGTTCAAGTTAAAATGAAAAATAATAAGTTTTATTCTTTATAGAACTTAAAAGGACACACATCACCCCAAACTACAACTCCAGCTGCACCAACAAGAGTGGGACACCTCACTGCAGTTTGAGAAATGGGAAGAGCTTTAAGTTGTGAAGTATAACTTTTGGTGATTGAAGGGAGATGTAGAGTATTGTACTGTGCCAAAACAATTATAGGAGAGTGTTTGTGATGTCAGAGAATTACAGAAATATGTAAATTTGTTCTGAATTAGGTGGTCAGCTTCAACCTTTGATCAACCACCATCTTGATGTACATTGAATAAACGGCAAGAGATGGACAGAAACAAGAAGGAAAAAACGAATAATATATTAAACATCACCCTTGAGATCATCTACCTGTTGACTGGAGAGGTGAGGGATTCTGGGAAATATGTTGAATTATCTTACCTGTATTGCAGTAAAATAGATTTGGAAAAAAAAAATTTAAAAAATATATCTATAGGTTGTTTCCACTGCTTATACATTTTGCATTGGGTATTCATGTTTCCTGTATATAGGACTATGTGGTTGTGAAGAAAATATCTGGGGAGCTTCTGACAACCAGCAGCAACTGTATTTCAGGAGGACTGCGCAGGATCCAGTACCCCATAATGAAATCCTCACCTCTAATTACAGAAAGAAACAATGAGCAGAAGATCCTAGAGCTCACCAACAAGATCATTGAGCTGCTGTCTAGAGAGGTAAGCATTATGAATGATGTGTGGATCTCAAACTTGTGGATGATGTGTGGATCTCAAAAGTCAGCCTGAGAGGAACACAAAGCAGGTTAGTATAGTTTAGCACCAGATACGATATTATACATAATTCTTAACATCAGGAGGCTAAATATCTTGACAAGTATGATGTAACACATTATTCATGACATCTAACTTTGATACATAATTTCACTTTGCTTTGTGGTTTTCCATGTAAGGCTATGGTCACATTATATTTTTGTCCCACGTTTAAAGTATTCACAACGTATATGTTAAACTGGGAGCCTCATATGGATGCTATGCAGTGGCATCAATCACCATAAGGTTCTATTGTAAAAAAAAAAAAAAATGTATCCATATAACTTATACTTTTTTGCTGGACAACAAAATAACATAGCAACATAGTTTGTAAGACTGAAAAGGGGGAATGAAGATAGCATGGTCTCTGTGAGACTGAGTGAGACAATAGAGGCCTGTTTAACTTCAGAATTTTGATAATTTCTGATGTTAGTTGAGGCTGTATTGCAGTGATGGTGGTTGGCCATATATGAGGTTGAAATAGGTGTAAACCAGTAGTGGATCATCATATGGGCACTTTGGGTGGCCATGGCTCCTTCCTAGGAACTTCGGTCCCAGACAGTTGCCCAAACATCCCATTCTATAATCTGCCACTAATTTCAGTTCATAGAATGGGCTATGAGGGGTACGTTCAATACAGGTAATTTATGTCCTAATAATACTAAAAGCTCACATCGTAGAGTTGCTCAGGTATATGAATAACTACCCCTGTCAGCAAGGATGCCCACCTTGTGGGGGAGATAAATAGATAAAAGAGTTTCCTGGAACAAGCGTTAAACTACTTCCTAAGTGACCATAGAGATGAAAATGCAGACCAGCAGAAGATGACTCAGTAAAATAATAATAGTTTTAATATTCAAGTCGCCAACACATTTCGAGGCTTACATCACCTCTTTGTCAGGTAAGTACTTACAGGAAACTCCTTTAGCTGATTACAGTGTAAAGTAATTAACACAGAAGAGGACAGTATACTGCTTCAGATGGATCTGGATAGATTGAAGGCTTGGGCAGAGAAATGGCAGATGAGGTTTATCACTGACAAATGTAAGGTTATGCACATGGGAAGGAATAATGCAAGTCAACAGTACATACTACACTGACCAAAAATATAAACGCAACACTTTCGGTTTTGCTCCCATTTTGCATGAGCTGAACTTAAAGATCTGAAACATTTTCACACAAAAGAGCCATTACTCTCAAATATTGTTCACAAATCTGTCTAAATCTGTGTTAGTGAGCACTTCTCCTTTGCCGAGATAATCCATCCCACCTCACAGGTGTGGCATATCAAGGTGCTGATTAGACAGCATGAATATTGCACAGGTGTGCCTTAGACTGCCCACAATAAAACCACTCTGAAATGTGCAGTTTGATCACACAGCATAATGCCACAGATGTCGCAGCATTTGAGGGAGTGTGCAATTGGCATGCTGACTGTAGGAATGTCTACCAGAGCTGTTGCCCGTGCAATGAATGTTAATTTCTCTACCATAAGCTGTCTCCAAAGGCGTTTCAGAGAATTTGGCAGTACATCCAACCGGCCTCATAACAGCAGACCACATGTAACCACACCAGTCCAGGACCTCCACATCCAGCATGTTCACCTCCATGATCGTCTGAGACCAGCCACCCAGACAGCTGCAGCAACAATCGGTTTGCATAACCAAATAATTTCTGCACAAACTGTCAGAAACCGTCTCAGGGAAGCTCATCTGCATGCTTGTCGTGCTCATCTGGGTCTGGACCTGACTGCAGTTCGTCGTCGTAACCGACTTGAGTGGGCAAATTCTCACATGTGATGGCGTCTGGCACGTTGGAGAGGCGTTCTGTTCATGGATGAGTCCCGGTTTTCACTGTTCAGGGCAGATGGTAGACAGTGTGTGTGGTGTTGTGTGGTTGAGTGGTTTGCTGACGTCAACGTTGTGGATTGAGTGGCCCATGGTGGCGGTGGGGTTATGGTATGGGCAGGCGTTTGTTATGGACAATGAACACAGGTGCATTTTATTGATGGCATTTTGAATGCACAGAGATACCGTGATGAGATCCTGAGCCCATTGCTGTGCCTTTCATCCACGACCATCACCTCATGTTGCAGTATGATAATGCACGGCCCCATATTGCAAGGATCTGTACACAATTCCTGGAGGCTGAAAACATCCCAGTTCTTGCATGGCTAGCATACTCACCGGACATGTCACCCATTGAGCATGTTTGGGATGCTCTGTATTGGCGTATACGACAGCGTTTTCCCAGTTCCTGCCAATATTCAGCAACTTCGCACAGCTATTCGAGAGGAGTGGACCAACATTCCACAGACCACAATCAACAACCTGATCAACTCTATGCGACGGAGATGTGTTGCACCTTTTATTATGGGCAGTCTAAGGCACACCTGTGCAATATTCATGCTGTCTAATCAGCACCTTGATATGCCACACCTGTGAGGTGGGATGGATTATCTCGGCAAAGGAGAAGTGTGAACAATATTTGAGAGTAATGGGTCTTTTGTGTATGTAGAAAATGTTTCAGATCTTTGAGTTCAGCTCATGCAAAATGAGAGCAAAACCGAAAGTGTTGCGTTTATATTTTTGGTCAGTGTAAATGGTAATACACTAAGCAAACTAAGCTTTAGAAACCAGTGTCAGTGCCAGTGTCAGGCAGCTGCTGCCAAGGCCAATAAGATAATGGGTTTTATCAAAAGGGGCATAGATGCCCGTGATGAGAACATAGTCCGGCCACTTTACAAATCACCAGGCAGACCACACATGGGGTACTGTGTACAGTTCTGGGCTCCTATGAACAAGCAGGCATAACAGGGATGGAGTAGGTTCAGAGGAGGGCAACTAGAGTAATAACTGGTATGGGTGAACTACAGTACCCAGAAAGATTATCAAAATTAGGCTTATTCACTTTAGAAAAAAGACGACTGAGGGGAGATCTAATAACTATGTATAAATTTATCAGGGGTCAGTACAGAGATCTATCCCATCATCTATTTATCCCCAGGACTGTGACATCCTCTGCGTGTGGAGGAAAGGAGGTTTGTACACAAACATAGAAGAGGATTCTTTATGGTAAAAGCAGTGAGAATATGGAACTCTCTGCCTGAGGAGGTGGTGATGGTGAATTCACTAAAAGAGTTCAAGAGGGGCCTGGGTGTATTTCTGGAGTGTAATAATATCACAGGTTATAGTTACTAGAGATGGGTTGTTGATCCAGGGAGTTATGCTGATTGTCTGATTGGCGTCTACATCGTGTTTTAATTTTTTTGCTTTCCTCTGGAACAACTTGCAGGATAACAGGCTGAACTGGATGGACAAATGTCTTTTTTCAGCCTTATAAACTATGTTACTATATTACAGTCAGTTAGGCACTGTTCACATCTGTGCTTTTTTGTTGTCAAAACGATAGACACCTATTCTAAACCCCACAGACCCCATTATAAATCAGTGTGAACCACGGGCAGCACTTGTATCTGTAAGATCCAGCAGATTATTGTGGCTTTCATTATAAATGATAGTCACAATGCGGTCCTGAACCGAGCTGTAGGCTACTGATCTAAGATGTCTACTTCTAGTCATCTGTTCCAAACTGCCATTGTTTCCAATCAAAAAATATATATCTAATATACATGTGCATCTCAATAAATTAGATAATCCAAAAGTTAATTATATATAGATTCATTACACACAGATATCTATTTCAAGCATTTATTTATTTTAATGTTGATAATTATGGCTTACATCTAATGAAAACCCAAATGTCAGTATCTCAGAAAATTAGAATATTGTGGAAAAGTTAAATACTGTAGGCTCTTGGTGTCACACTCTAATCAGATTAGCAACACGCCAGGCCCCTCTATCTTCCACTGTCTCTCGAAGCTTGCCTAAGCTCATGTTTGTTGCTTACATGATACTGTCCAGCCGTCTCATTCTCTGCCATCCCCTTCTTCTATTTGCCTTTGATCTTTCCCAGCATCAGGCTCTTCTCCAATGACTCCTGCCTTCTCATTATGTGTCCAAAGTATTTCAGCTTCAGTATTGCTCCTTCCAATGAACAATCAGGGTTAATTTCTTCAAGAATTGATTGATTGAATCTTCTTGCAGTTCATGGAACTCTCAGAAGTCTTCTCCAGCACCATAGTTCGAAGGCGTCAATTCTTCTACGCTCAGACTTCCTTATGGTCTAGCTCTCACAACCATACATTACTACAGGAAAAACCATGGCTTTGACCATACGAACTTTTGTTGGCAAGGTGAAATCTCTGCTTTTAATTACACGTCTTTTAATTTCATGGCTGTTGATACCATCTGCAGTGATATTTGAGCCCAAGAAAACAAAATTTAATACTGCTTCCATTTCTTCCCCCTCTATTTGCCAGGGGGAGATGTATCCTGTGTTAATGTTGAGCCTTAGGCCAACTTTTGCACTCTCCTCTTTTACCCTCATCAAGAGGCTCCTTAACCACTTTAACCCCGCTAGCTGAAACCCCCTAATGACCAGGCCACTTTTTACACTTCTGCACTACACTACTTTCACCGTTTATTGCTCGGTCATGCAACTTACCACCCAAATGAATTTTACCTCCTTTTCTTCTCACTAATAGAGCTTTCATTTGGTGGTATTTCATTGCTGCTGACATTTTTATGTTTTTAATCGAAATGTAACGATTTTTTTGCAAAAAAATGACATTTTTCACTTTCAGCTGTAAAATTTTGCAAAAAAAACCACATCCATATATAAATTTTTCGCTAAATTTATTGTTCTACATGTCTTTGATAAAAAAAAAAAAATGTTTGGGCAAAAAAAAAAAAATGGTTTGGGTAAAAGTTATAGCGTTTACAAACTATGGTACAAAAATGTGAATTTCCGCTTTTTGAAGCAGCTCTGACTTTCTGAGCACCTGTCATGTTTCCTGAGGTTCTACAATGCCCAGACAGTAGAAAACTCCCACAAATGACCCCATTTCGGAAAGTAGACACCCTAAGGTATTCGCTGATGGGCATAGTGAGTTTATAGAACTTTTTATTTTTTGTCACAAGTTAGCGGAAAATGATGATTTTTTTTTTCTTACAAAGTCTCATATTCCACTAACTTGCGACAAAAAATAAAAAAATTCTAGGAACTCACCATGCCCCTCACGGAATACCTTGGGGTGTCTTCTTTCCAAAATGGGGTCACTTGTGGCGTAGTTATACTGCCCTGGCAATTTAGGGGCCCATATGTGTGAGAAGTAGTTTGCAATCAAAATCTGTAAAAAATGACCGGTGAAATCCGAAAGGTGCACTTTGGAATGTGGGTCCCTTTGCCCACCTAGGCTGCAAAAATGTGTCACACATCTGGTATCGCCGTACTCAGGAGAAGTTGGGGAATGTGTTTTGGGGTGTCATTTTACATATACCCATGCTGGGTTAGAGAAATATCTTGGCAAAAGACAACTTTTCCAATTTTGTTATACAAAGTTGGCATTTGACCAAGATATTTATCTCACCCAGCATGGGTATATGTAAAATGACACCCCAAAACACATTCCCCAACTTCTCCTGAGTACGGCGATACCACATGTGTGACACTTTTTTGCAGCCAAGGTTGGCAAAGGGGCACATATTCCAAAGTGCACCTTTCGGATTTCGCAGGCCATTTTTTCCACATTTTGATTGCAAAGTACTTTTCACACATTTGGGCCCCTAGAATGCCAGGGCAGTATAACTACCCCACAAGTGACCCCATTTTGGAAAGAAGACACCCCAAGGTATTCCGTAAGGGGCATGGCGAGTTCCTAGAATTTTTTATTTTTTGTCACAAGTTAGCGGAAAATGATGATTTTTTTTTTCCTTACAAAGTGTCATATTCCACTAACTTGCGACAAAAAATAAAAAATTCTAGGAACTCGCCATGCCCCTCACAGGATACCTTGGGGTGTCTTCTTTCTAAAATGGGGTCACTTGTGGGGTAGTTATACTGCCCTGGCATTCTAGGGGCCCTAATGTGTGAGAAGTACTTTGCAATCAAAATGTGTAAAAAATGGCCTGCGAAATCCGAAAGGTGCTCTTTGGAATGTGTGCCCCTTTGCCCACCTAGGCCGCAATAAAGTGTCACACATCTGGTATCGCCGTACTCAGGAGAAGTTGGGGAATGTGCTTTGGGGTGTCATTTTACATATACCCATGCTGGGTGAGAAAAATATCTTGGCAAAAGACAACTTTTCCCATTTTTTTATACAAAGTTGGCATTTGACTAAGATATTTATCTCACCCAGCATGGGTATATGTAAAATGACACCCCAAAACACATCCCCAACTTCTCCTGAGTATGGCGATACCACATGTGTGACACTTTTTTGCAGCCTAGATGCGCAAAGGGGCCCAAATTCCTTTTAGGAGGGCATTTTTTGACATTTGGATCCCAGACTTCTTCTCACGCTTTACAGCCCCTAAAAAGCCAGGGCAGTATAAATACCCCACATGTGACCCCATTTTGGAAAGAAGACACCCCAAGGTATTCAATGAGGGGCATGGTGAGTTCATAGATTTTTTTTTTGAGGCACAAGTTAGCGGAAATTGATATATATTTTTTTTTTATAACAAAGTCTCCCTTTCCACTAACTTGGGACAAAAATTTAAATCTTTCATGGACTTAATATGCCCCTCACGGAATACCTTGGGGTGTCTTCTTTCCAAAATGGGGTCACATGTGGGGTATTTATACTGCCCTGGCATTTTAGGGGCCCTAAAGCGTGAGAAGAAGTCTGGAATATAAATGTCTAAAAAATGTTACGCATTTGGATTCCGTGAGGGGTATGGTGAGTTCATGTGAGATTTTATTTTTTGACACAAGTTAGTGGAATATGAATGTAAAAAATAAAAATAAAAATTTCCGCTAACTTGGACCAAAAAAAATGTCTGAATGGAGCCTTACAGGGGGGGGGGTGATCAATGACAGGGGGGTGATCACCCATATAGACTCCCTGATCACCCCCCTGTCATTGATCACCCCCCTGTGATTTTTACGGATCCACGGATACATGGATCGGATCCGCAAAACACATACGGACGTCTGAATGGAGCCTTACAAGGGGGTGATCAATGACAGGGGGTGATCAGGGAGTGTATATGAGGTGATCACTTCCCTGTCATTGATCACCCCCCTGTCATTGATCACCTCTCTGTAAGGCTTCATTCAGACGTCCGTATGTGTTTTGCGGATCCGATCCGTGGATCCGTAAAAATCATATGGACGTCTGAATGGAGCCTTACAGGGGGGTGATCAATGACAGGGGGGTGATCAGGGTGTCTATATGGGTGATCACCCCCCTGTAAGGCTCCATTCAGATGTCCATATGCGTTTTGCGGATCCGATCCATGTATCCGTGGATCCGTAAAAATCATACGGACCTCTGAATGGAGCCTTACAGGGGGGTGATCAATGACAGGGGGGCGATCAATGACAGGGGGGCGATCAGGAAGTCTATATGCGTGATCACCCCCTTGTCATTTATCACCCCCCTGTAAGGCTCCATTCAGACATCCGTATGTGTTTTGCGGATCCTATCCATGTATCCGTGGATCCGTAAAAATCATACAGACCTCTGAATGGAGCCTTACAGGGGGGTGATCAATGACAGGGGGGTGATCAATGACAGGGAAGTGATCAGGAAGTCTATATGCGTGATCACCCCCCTGTAAGGCTTCATTCAGACGTCTGCATGTGTTTTGCAGATCCGATCCATGTATCAGTGTATCCGTAAAAATCATACGGACGTCTGAATGGAGCCTTACAGGGGGGTGATCAATGACAGGGGGGTGATCAATGACAGGGAAGTGATCAGGAAGTCTATATGCGTGATCACCCCCTTGTCATTGATCACCCCCCTGTAAGGCTCCATTCAGACGTCCGTATGCGTTTTGCGGATCCGATCCATGTATCCGTGGATCCGTAAAAATCATACGGACCTCTGAATGGAGCCTTACAGGGGGGTGATCAATGACAGGGGGGTGATCAATGACAGAGGGGTGATCACCCATATAGACTCCCTGATCACCCCCGTCATTGATCACCCCCCTGTAAGGCTCCATTCAGACGTCCGTATGATTTTTACGGATCCACGGATACATGGATCGGATCCGCAAAACACATACGGACGTCTGAATGGAGCCTTACAGGGGGGTGATCAATGACAGAGGGGTGATCACCCATATAGACTCCCTGATCACCCCCGTCATTGATCACCCCCCTGTAAGGCTTCATTCAGACGTCCGGATGATTTTTACAGATCCACGGATACATGGATTGGATCCGCAAAACACATATGGACGTCTGATTGGAGCCTTACAGGGGGGTGATCAATGACAGGGGGGTGATCAATGACAGGGGGTGATCAGGGAGTGTATATGAGGTGATCACCCCCCTGTCATTGATCACCCCCTTGTAAGGCTCCATTCAGACGTCCGTATGTGTTTTGCGGATCCGATTCATGTATCCGTGGATCCGTAAAAATCATACGGACGTCTGAATGGAGCCTTACAGGGGGGTGATCAATGACAGGGGGGTGATCAATGACAGGGGGTGATCAGGGAGTGTATATGAGGTGATCACCCCCCTGTAAGGCTCCATTCAGACGTCCGTATGTGTTTTGCAGATCCGATCCGTGGATCCGTAAAAATCATATGGACGTCTGAATGGAGCCTTACAGGGGGGTGATCAATGTAAGGGGGGTGATCAGGGTGTCTATATGGGTGATCACCCCCCTGTAAGGCTCCATTCAGACGTCCGTATGCATTTTGCGGATCCAATCCATGTATCCGTGGATCCGTAAAAATCATACGAACTTCTGAATGGAGCCTTACAGGGGGGTGATCAATGGCGGAGGTGATTAGGGAGTCTATATGGGTGATCACCCCTCTGTCATTGATCACCCCCCTGTAAGGCTCCATTCAGACGTCCGTATGCGTTTTGCGGATCCGATCCATGTATCCGTGGATCCGTAAAAATCATACGGACCTCTGAATGGAGCCTGACAGGGGGGTGATCAATGACAGGGAAGTGATCAGGAAGTCTTTATGCGTGATCACCCCCTTGTCATTGATCACCCCCCTGTAAGGCTCCATTCAGACGTCCGTATGTGTTTTGCGGATCCGATCCATGTATCCGTGGATCCGTAAAAATCATACGGACCTCTGAATGGAGCCTTACAGGGGGGTGATCAATGACAGGGGGGTGATCAATGACAGGGAAGTGATCAGGAAGTCTATATGCGTGATCACCCCCCTGTAAGGCTCCATTCAGACGTCCGTATGTGTTTTGCGGATCCGATCCATGTATCAGTGTATCCGTAAAAATCATACGGACGTCTGAATGGAGCCTTACAGGGGGGTGATCAATGACAGGGAAGTGATCAGGAAGTCTATATGTGTGATCACCCCCTTGTCATTGATCACCCCCCTGTAAGGCTCCATTCGGACGTCCGTATGCGTTTTGCGGATCCGATCCATGTATCCGTGGATCCGTAAAAATCATACGGACCTCAGAATGGAGCCTTACAGGGGGGTGATCAATGACAGGGGGGGATCAGGGAGTCTATATGGGGTGATCATGGGTGATCAGGGGTTCATAAGGGGTTAATAAGTGACAGGGGGGGTATAGTGTAGTGTAGTGGTGTTTGGTGCTACTTTACAGAGCTGCCTGTGTCCTCTGGTGGTCGATCCAAGAAAAAGGGACCACCAGAGGACCAGGTAGCAGGTATATTAGACGCTGTTATCAAAACAGCGTCTAATATACCTGTTAGGGGTTAAAAAAAATCACATCTCCAGCCTGCCAGCGAGCGATCGCCGCTGGCAGGCTGGAGATCCACTTGCTTACCTTCCGTTCCTGTGAGCGCGCGCGCCTGTGTGCGCACGTTCACAGCAAATCTCGGCTATCGCGAGATGACGCACGGATGCGTCCAGGAGGAATGAATCAACCACCTTCCGGACGCATCCATGCGTTAGGCGGTCGGGAGGTGGTTAAAGGGAACCTGTTATCAATTTTATGCTGCCCATACTAACGGCAGTATAAAGTACAGACAGGTGAGTTGAATTCAGCGGTCTGTCATTTAAAAGTTAAAAAAAGGGGTTGCCGAGAACCAACATCACAATCATTGGAGACTGGGCCTGGAAAAGAGTCCCGGCCACCTAAGAAGAGTCATGGTTACTCATGAATTCCTGCTGATGACTGACAGTCTTCTGCCTAGTTTTCTCCCTTTCTGTCTAGGAGAGAACTGCCAATCAGCAGATTGGTGAGAGAGCAGGAGATTAGGAATAACCATGACTCTTCAGTAGATTTGACTCTTTTCAAGGACTTGGCTGCAATGCTTATGAGGCTGGTTCTCAGCAACCACTTACTGTTAGCTCATGAGTGGCACACCGCTGAAATCAGCATTTCTGTCACTAATGTATGCTGCCCTCAGTGAAGTCAGCATAAAGATGATGACAGGTTCCCTTTAATTCTTCTTCGCTTTCTGACATCATCTGCATATCTGAGGTTGTTGACATTTCTTCCAGCAATTCTAATTCCAGCTTTTGCTTTATCCAGTCCAGCATTTTGCATGATATATTCTGCATATAAGTTAAATAAATAGGGTGATAATATACAGCCTTGTTGTACTCCTTTTCCGATATTGAACCAATCAGTTGTTCCATGTACAGTTCTCACAGTTGCTTCTTGACCTGCGTACAAGTTCCTCAGGGGACATGTTAGGTGATCCGGTACTCCCATCTCTTTAAGAACTTGCCATAATTTATTGTAATCAAAGCCTTTGATTGTGTGTGATCCACACAATTAAAGGCTTTGGTGCAGTCAATGGACCAGAAGTAGATGTTTTTCTGGAACTCTCTTGCTTTCTCCATAATCCAGCGAAGGTTGGCAATTTGATCTCTGGTTCCCTTGCCTCTTCGAAAACCAGCTTGTTCTTCCGGTAGTTCTCGCTTCACATATTGCTGAAGCCTAGCTTGAAGAATCTTTAGCATAACCTTGCTAGCATGTGAGATGAGGGCAATTGTTCGGTAGTTTGAACATTCTTTGGCATTGTCCTTCTTTAGAATTGGGATGTAAATTGACCTTTTCCAGTCCTGTGGCCATTGCTGTGTTTTCCAGATTTGATGGCATATTGAGTGCAGCACTTTAACAGCATCATCTTATACTATTGTAAAAAGCTCAGCTGGAATTCCGTCACCTCCACTAGCCTTGTTGTTGGCAATGCTTTCTAAAGGCCACTTAACTTCACTCTCTAGAATGTCTGGCTCTAGGTCAATGCTTATACTATCAAGGTTATCAGTAAATAGCCTTTTTTTAAAAAAAAAAAAATTTTTAATTGGTCTTATATAATATTCTACTTTTCTGGGATGCTGACTTTTGGGTTTTCATTAGCTATAAGCCGTAATCATCATTAAAAAAAAAAAACCCGCTTGAAATAGATCACTCTGTATGTTATGAATCTGTATAACTTTATGAGTTCCACTTTTGGAAATGAATTACTGAAATAAATTAACTTTTCGATGATATTCTAATTTATTTAGATGCAACTGTATCTTTATTTAAATGCATCTGTTGGCAAACACTGCAGTTTCCACCATGGTTAATATAGCATTTTATTTATTTCTTCTGCTGCTCTGTTGCAGTCTGACCCAATGATGAGTTAGGGTATGTGTCTAAGACTACCTCAGACCAGGCGCTGTAGCTAATCTGCCCTATCAAAGGTTTGCTCTAGTACAGCTGAGCTAAAAAGAAAATAAATAGCAACTCATCATCTCTTTTAGGTACTGACTACTGTCTACATGTGGTGTAAATACTGCAGGTTTGCCGCTGTGGGTTTGAATGCGGCAGATCTGCATCATTGTACAGTTCCACACAGCGCAGATAAAACCCACAGCATAAACTGAATTGCACTGCACGTCTTCAATTCGCAGCATGTCAAAATATGCTGCGAGTTTTACCAGGGAAGACCCACTGCAATCCTGTCGGCGATGCCACTGGGAATCCTTTTCAGGCAATTCCAACTGTTTTTGTCCAGATCTGTTGTGGATTTGGACTCTCACGTGTGGATGTACTTTTGCATATAATTTCTTAGATCCTGACTCGAGGGCCATATGAGTATAACATGAGAATTTAAATGCATCTTTATCTCCACCAAGGATATTGAAGAAGAAAAAGATTTGAACCAAAAAGTGCTGAGGAGGAAGGTACGAAACCTCAAATCACTAGGTGAGAGGAAAATGACTCTGACTGTTAATGAGGGAACCGTTTAGAGGGTCACTTTGATACAACCATGATCTGTTCTTGACGCATATTAACTAGGCTTTATGTTTTTCATGCAGATGGATCTAATAATGGGAATATTTCAGACAGATATCTTAGTTCCCCCTATTCGCAGGATTGCACAAAAGAAAGTCATGGTGTTTCACGAAATGAGGTATAGGATGATATGCTAAAATACGTTTTTGTTAATCAGTAATTGTCACCAGATTTCACAATACAAACTGCATACGTTATTAAACCCTTTTACCCGGGCCAGTTTTCACCTTCCTCCCCAGGCCTATTTGCAAATCTGACATGTGTCACTATGTGGTAATAACTGTGTTACTTATCTAACTGATTCTGAGATCATTTTCTTTTGACACATTGTACTTTATGTAAATTTGGGTCAATATTTTTGCCTTTATTTATAAAAATAAAATAAATTAGCAAAACATTTGGAAAAATGTCTCTACTTTTAAGACAGATAGTAATACTTCAAGGGTAGTTATCAATTAACATTCCCCATATGTCTACTTTGTGTTGGCATCATTTTGTAAATGTAACTTTAGTTTTTAGGAAGCAATTTTTAAAATTTTCAAGAACATTTCCAAAACCAATTTTTTTAAGCACCAATTCAGTTATAAAGTGATTTGGAGGGGCTTACGTAATAGAATCTTCCATAAATGACCCTATTTTAGAAACTACACCCCTCAAATCATTACAAACTTTGTTAACCCCTGGGGTGTTCCACAAGAATTAAAGGTAGAGATGAAATATCAAAATTAAATTTTTGGGGCATATTTTCTATTAATCAAATTTTTTCCTGTAACACAGCAAAACAAACCTCAATATTTATTACCCTGATTCTGCAATATACATAAACACCCCATAAGTGTTTGTAAACTGCTCTATAGGCACATGATAGGGGTCTGAAAGGAAGGAGTGCCATATGGTTTTTGGAGGGCAGATTTTGAGAGATGGTTTTTGGGCACCGTTTTATATTTGAAGAGACCCTGAGGTACCTCTATAGTGGAAACCTCCAAAAAGTGCCCAGCTAGTTTATAGCTCCTCCCACCAAGCTAGGTACATAGACACTTTACTATCACTGCTTCTGTTGAGGCTTTGACATGCCCATGGACACAATAAACATCACAGTAAAAATAGCTACAAGGACATGGACAACGCAAAATGGAAAATAAGAGGAATAAAGTTAAAAGACATACATCACAAAATGACAGCTATCTTCTAAAGGATGTTGCTGCTAACTGTAAAATCCCTTTAAACTCTGCCTTTAGCCCAATTGACAAGCTTATTCCACTGTAACGCCTCCCCAATACTGAACTCTCACGATGCTCAATACAAACAGCTCTGAAAGGAGTTTGTCACAGTTAGTTGGGGAGATATTGAGTTAAGTCTATGTTAGGAGGTACAGTATGTTGAGCGTTATCATGTATGTATTGCTGCTGGGGAGGGTAACGTCCCCAACTATGTGATCAAACATTTTTGCGTTCCACTTTTATTTCCTTTCTTGTATTAATGGTTTACATAGTGGCATGACCAAGTAACTCAAAATTCACCTCCTCAGTGTGCATTACACTATTATTTTTATGCAATGTGGCAAGTGGGGTTTGTGTGGCAGGGCTTTTTGTACTCCCAAACTGGCCCCGATGGCACACGCATGCAGCAGCAAGCACAGTTCATGGAGCAAGTAGAGGGGCTAGGAATGGGTAGTGAAATTGACTGTGAATGGGGCATGGGGGCCCAATTCAGATTCTTGCTATGAGGCTCAGTGATTTGTATGTATGCCCCTGTCTGTGTGGTACTCTTTTTTGGGAGTAGTTGTAGTTATTTAAACTCTGACTATCCCTATATACAGTAGAACCACTTCTCCCTCCCTTCCTGCATTGACAATAGCAAGCGTTTACTGCTGACTGACACATCTCTCCCAGCGGCTGATTACTTACTCAGCGTCCCGGGAATATAGCAGAAGCACTCACTGACAGAGCTGGCCACGCTGATCAGTGAGAGAGCAAAGGAAATAAATATAGATTTCATCTACAGATATTAATTTATTGTCCACTATATGAGGGGGCAGTGAGGGCAGGCACCCAGCAGCTCCCGGCCAGTCTTCACAGTTAGTGCTGCACTATACTGTATTAGGAAGAACGCTTAAGAAAGTGCTGCTAAGGGACATTTGTAGCCATGTTTTCTATTATAAATGTAAAAAATCTCTAAATAAACTATATTACAAAAGTGTTCCCTATCTCTGTCCCTACACAAAAGCAACTTTAAACACATATATGTTGTGGACTGCCCATTTTGGGTACCCAAGACAAGGGAATAAACTGATCTAAACGGTTTCTTGACTTAAAGGGGGTTTCAAGGCACCACCCTCCCCAAAAACACGTTTGTAAGACAATAATAATGTCTTAAAGATTTCTGACATATTTACATATTTGTAAAGTAGTAGGCATGGTAATACAAAGTGTCAGAAGCTCAAATCAAGAACTTTAACAAGCAGCGAATCTGTGCGATTGTCAATTATATATTGTGGGTCTTTCTTTCCATAGATTTTTATATATGTGACAGGCAGCAACTTTGTAATAAAAAAATTGAGAGTTTATTAAAGATCTGTCCTTAAGATATGTTGTCTTTTATACTTGAATCACCAGTATTTTTATGACTGTTTAGGAAGATGACCTTATTGTGGTTAAGGTAGAAGATGTATGTGGAGATGAAGAATTGTATGGAAGAGATATTCACATTTGCAAGGAAGAGTTCCCTAGAGAAATAAGCCAAGGTAGGTAATAGCCATTGAATAAGATATAATCCCCACAATGTGGCATTTTTTTAATGGGCTAAAAAAAATCTTTTAATTTGGTAATTATTAAAAATTGTCAACTGTTTCTGTTCTATAGCTTTCAGCTTCAATGTGTCTGAAGATTATCTTACTTTATGTTTTCAGAGAATCCGTCAGACAGCTGCTCTGACAGCTAAATATGAAGCCCTTATCTGTGAACAGAATTTAGGTTAAATGAGTGTTTATGAGTACTTTTCATGCTACTAAACAACTGCATTGTTAGAATGGTCACACGCAGGGTTGATTTTAGACAAAATATTGCCCTCAGAAAAATGAAAAGTGGGGCCTCAAAATCTGAAGTACATACAATGTAGTGCGAAACTGTAAAAATGAGGTGGAATAGGAAAAAATGTGAAAAAAAAACTCTTCCGCTACAGTTTTATGGGTTTTGTTTGGGGTGTTCCCTATGTGTTACCTTCACACCAGTTACCTTTATTCTCCAAGTCAGTATGAATAAGTTTATGAATAAGTTTATCTTAATACTGGGGGGAAAAAATAAAAACATCGCCATATTCTGACCCCCATAACATTTTTCCAGGGATGTCTACGGAGCTGTGTGAGTGCACATATTTTTTTTTGTGAGACCATCTGTAGTTTCGCCCATTTAGATTTTTTTTTTCACGCTACATTATTTGCTGTATGGGAAGAATATTTTTATATTTTAATAGCACAGGCTTTTCGGATGTGGTGATGCCCATAATGTTTCAATGTTTTGTTTATTTATTTTTCTATTCTAGAGAAAGGGGGAGATTTGAATTTATATATATATATATATATATATATATATATATACAGTATATATATATATATATATATATATATATATATATGTACATTTTTACCAACTATTTTTGACTTTTTTTTAAGTCACCCTAGTTGACTATTACATGCAATCATTAGATTGCCTCTTGTATTCTGTAATGAATATCTATAAAGAATGCAGGCCTGCATTGCAATCATTTAATAATTGGCCTGGAAGCCTTGCACAGGTTCAGTTCATTACTAGTATAGGACGCCTTCCTCGATCTCAGCCAGGGAAAGCAGCCTCGTCCTGGTAACACGTGGCTATATTTGACCACCAAAAATGATAAAAAGCAGAGTGGACCCAGCATCCATGTGGAACCTGCACTCCCTGAATTTTATGGTGGCCATTATGGCACATAACAGGTAGCATTTAGTGTTAGGTTCCCGTCTTACAGACATCACCTTGACGTGTGGCAGACAGGCCCAAATAATTTTGTACAAAATGTATTTGCCAAGAATCTTAAATGTACAAAATAAGTGTAGCATTAGTACCGGAATATTTTCTATTACTATGGCATGATTGTATTTTATTTGGTTTGCAGAGTGCTGCTGCGTTGTTGTTTTTTTGTCTTTGTTTTTTGTCTTCGTGTTGTTTTCTTTTCTTTATATTTGACCACAGCATCTGAGGGGTTAAATGGCTGCAATCTGCATTATCTCCGATTGCAGACATTAGCCCTGGGCCTCTAATGTGTTAAACAGCAGAAACTCAGCAGTTATTGTGCCCACTATGCTCGCGAATGGGAGCTATCATTAAAGACAATTCCACCAAGGTTTTTTAGGTTTGATATTGTGGCATTCACTGGGTGCTAAAATGACATGACAGTTATTCTGTGGATAAGTACAATTACAGGAATACTGTGTGTGTGTATATATATACACACGTTTTTTCCTGATACTCAAGCGGTGGTTATTTAACCGTGTCTTGAGGTCCGTTGTCGTTTTACCCACATACAACAAGTTACATGGGCAAGATAAAACATAAATAACATAACTGGAGTTGCATGTAAGGTGAAACGAAATGTCATATGATGCACCTGTACTGGGATATACAAAAACCTTCCCCTTTCTGATGTATCTGCAATTGACACAACCCAAGCAGGGGAAACACCCCAGGCCGGGTTGTGTCAAGGTGGTCTGTTTCAAGGACACCCTAGGACCCATGTCGGCTTTAACCAACTGATCCCTAAAGTTTCTTGAGCGCCGATAGGAGAAAAGTGGTGGGCACTGGAACTCTGGGATACCCTTAAAACAAGAGCCCAAGAGGTCCCAATGTCTCCTGAGTACTTTATTGATCTGAGGGCTCAACTCGCTGTATATAGACACAAAAGGAATTCTGTCAGTTTTTTGAATATTCTTACATTGTGACAATGCCTCATCACGTTTCAATAAGCGAACCTTGTTCATATGTTCATTCAATAATCGTTGTGGGTAACCCCTACTGCGAAACCTATGAGCCATGGATTCAAGGGTCACGTCAGACAAGTGGTCGTCAGACACAATACATCTCACCCTAAGAAACTGGGAGAATGGTAATGACTCAACCATTCTCCTAGGGTGAGAACTATTGTAGCACAAGAAGGTGTTAGTATCAGTGGGTTTGACATATAACTCCGTCTGTAACACGTCCCCACAAAGTATAACCTTGGTATCCAAAAATTGAATATCGGTTTTAGAATGGACAAGAGTGAATTGCAGACTGGAGTCATGGCTGTTTAAAAAGGCATGAAAAATCAACCAACAGCTCTTCACTACCAGTCCATATGAGGAAGAAGTCGTCTGAAGTGGTGGGATAGAAAGACGACATCCTCCTCAAAACACTGCATGAAAATATTTGCATACGTGGGGGCCACGTGAGACCCCATTGCCACGCCACGCAACTGCAAATAAAATGTGTCTTGAAAAAGAAAGTAATTATGTCGAAGAACAATATCAAGTAGGGTGATGATGAACTCGGAAGCTTGAGGAGTATATGTTGATGTCAATAACATTTTCCTGACCGCCTGGATACCACTTTCATATACAATGGATGTGTACAATGAAGTTACATCGAATGATGCTAATGTCAAGGGGGAGTCATGCGGCACATCAATTTGTTGTAATTTAACAAGGAAATCTGTGGTGTCTTGTATATGGGAAGACCCCCCAATGGAGAATTCCCACAGTGTTTTGTCCAGAAAGATAGCTATGTTGCTGGAGATGGAATCAGACCCCGAGACTATAGGACGTCCCGGGGGATCGATGAGGGTCTTATGAATCTTGGGCAGCACATAAATCACCGGAGTGACTGGATGTGCCACCTCAAGAAATTCACACAGACCCCTATCGATAATACCAGCAACCACAGCATCTCCCAGACACCTGCGTATAATAGCAGCTATTTTGAATCTGGGGTCAGAATCCAAGACTCTGTATACCTGTGGATCCCCAAGCTGCCGCACGATCTCATTGACATATTTACAGGTGTCCATAACTACAACCGCCCCACCCTTGTCTGCTGGTTTCAAGACAAGGGAGGGGTCAGATCTAAGTGCGTCTAGGGCCTCAACCTCAGCGCTGGTCAGATTAGGGCGCCTGAACCTCAAATCTCCCTGTGTGGAAGACCGAAGCTCAGACAACCCCCGTCGGACAGCACTGATGTATGCTTCTATCGCTGGTTCATTAATGTTGGGTAACAAATTGCTCTTCTGAAATAAATTGAGGGAGCCCAGAGTGAATTCACTAGTCTGGGGTCTCTCAACCTCAGTCCTATTGTGGAACCAAACTTTTAATTTAATGCGGCGAAAGAACGAAAACAAACTGGATTCCAAATCGAACCAGTTCACAGTAGAACTGGGACAAAACGAAAAACCTTTTGATAAAACACTCACTTGCAGGGGGGTCAAGTCCTGGGAAGACAGATTGACAACCGCTACTTTTTCTTCACTAAATTGGTTTTGGGTATTGCAGGCCGAGCCTTGTTGCTGCGCAGCCTGCCTATACCGTCTGTGTCTGCGACCACCTCTTCTGATGCGTCGCCGCGTTTCTCCGAAGTCTGTGGGGCCCTGCCTAAAAAAGAGGTCTGTTCACCGCTGGAAGAAGACTGTGTTGCTTTCCTTTTCTTTCTGACATCTCTCGGTTGTGAATTATACTGTCTCTCCGACTGCCAATTGTAAATATTGCCCTTTTTGTAGTCTTTGGTGTCTCTGCACCACTTGATTCTTTTATTCTCCTCGGAATCGGCTTGAAAAAGCTTCATTTGTGTAGAAATGTCCTCCAGATATTTGGAAAAATCGTCAGCAGACAGAAGGGACTGAAGACTGGTCTCAATATCACGTATTTCACCATTTAAATTGGCAAGTTCGTGTTGCAAAAACTCAATGTTGAGTAAAATAAAATCAAGAGAATAACGGTTAGATAATGCCTCAAATTTCTTACAAAATGTGGAATTGCTTTAAAACAACTTAGGCCGTATATTGGACCGCATCCCTCTTGGGATTTTTTGTGTCTTATGGTACTCTCCAAGTGTCATCATATGAAGGCGCAGGGAAACCATACGCTTGAAAACATTCTCAAATTTACGTTTTAGTTCTTTGGTGGAAGGGGTATTGAGGAAGGTGGCATCTCCCCCAATGTCACGCAGGATACGCTCAGTATCTTCAGCTGTGTACACACATTCGTTGGTTGAAATGGATTCAGTAATAGACATAATAGAAAATGAAAAACAGACGAAGGCCAGAAAAAACTGAAAGCCGTGCTCAGCCAATGAGTCAGAATATGCAGAGGAAAAATGGCGGCACTGGCTATGAATGGAAAAAGTAGGGTGCACGTTCCTGGGGAATAGACTTCTCACCCCTCAATAGAATGCAGAAAAAGGACGGCACTCCAGTAAAATGAAATCGATGTTACCTTTATTCAACCATCCGGTGCAACGTTTCGGCTCTGAATGAGCCTTTTTCAAGCAGAGATACCATGTGAGTGAAAACAAACTTATAAGCAAATCAATTAACAAAGACACACCCATCTCTGGGGGTGGTTACACAATTACAAACATGTGAGCAAATCCTGAAGACACATCCCACATCGGGTGTGTGAACAAAACAAATCAGTGTCATAATGGCATATAAAAAAGTACAAAACACTGAGTGCTAAAGTGAAAAACATACATATCACAAAATTACACATTACAAGTGCATTTATAAATTGCATATCCCATGTGGATCCATGGACACACAGATCGATCAGGTAAACATAACTAATCGATGTGTGTGTCCAGTACCGCATGCGTGTAGAGGACGGAGTAGGAGCAAGGAAAGTTGCGGTATGACACCCATGGTATGTACCTGTTTACACACTGCGGTTTCCGTGTGTGTACAGGATTGATACCTGGGTATGGGTTGTTGACACATTGGTTCTCCTTGTTGTCACTACCTGTCTTGACCGCCACACTCTGGTTCCATACAGATTTGACGCTTAAATATACCTTAGTATGCTGCTACACAGGTCAAGGGTATTTCTCCAGCTTTAAAGATGGCGCTTTATAACATGGATTGATACTCGGCATGCGTCGTGACCAGTCAAGGGCGTCTTGATGACGCAATGATGTCGGCAAGCTTTGATGACGTTTCTGGTCCGGGATGAAGGTTACGCCGTACCTGAGTGTTGGAATGACCACAATGCCGTATAGCCACATGGAATATGTCTCCAGGTGATGTCGGATATGTCCATATTTCCTTGCTCCTACTCCGTCCTCTACACGCATGCGGTACTGGACACACGCATCGATTAGTTATGTTTACCTGATCGATGTGTGTGTCCATGGATCCACATGGGATATGCAATTTATAAATGCACTTGTAATGTGTAATTTTGTGATATGTATGTTTTTCACTTTAGCACTCAGTGTTTTGTACTTTTTTATATGCCATTATGACACTGATTTGTTTTGTTCACACACCCGATGTGGGATGTGTCTTCAGGATTTGCTCACGTTTGTAATTGTGTAACCACCCCCAGAGATGGGTGTGTCTTTGTTAATTGATTTGCTTATAAGTTTGTTTTCACTCACATGGTATCTCTGCTTGAAAAAGGCTCATTCAGAGCCGAAACGTTGCACCGGATGGTTGAATAAAGGTAACATCGATTTCATTTTACTGGAGTGCCGTCCTTTTTTTGCATTCTATTGAGGGGATGAGAATTCTATTCCCCAGGAACGTGCACCCTACTTTTTCCATTCATAGCCAGTGCCCGCATTTTTCCTCTGTATATATATATATATATATATATATAGTTTTTTATTAAGACCGGCATTTTAGACGCCGATCTTAATATCCCCCATAGATCCCTTATAGCTGGCGGTGGATCGATCATATCCAGACTGGCGTATTCAGCGCCAGTCTAAATGTAAGCCAGCTTTCTACGCCTGTTCCTAAAACAGGCCTAGAAAATGATGAATGAGACAGGCCTACCGACCTGTTCCTTTCCCTGCCCACACCACGCCCACTTTTTTAGACCTGGGGTGAGCGGGGAAAAGCTGCAGATTGAGGCGCATAGCCTTTGCACCGTAATATGCGCCAGACATATGCCTAATATAGGCTTATTTCTGGATAGTAAATGACCCCCATAGTTTTTATTATGTTTCACTACTTTGAAAAAATATTTTTTTTTAATCCTCTCTTGTGCCATACTGGCAAGTGTCCACTGGGCTTTGCAAGCAAGAAAGGTGCTGACTTGTGGTCAGTAATCCCTTCCAGGTCCAGCTTTCCTTTAAATCATCAGTCTTGGCTCTGTAACTGGACTTGTCAGTCAAGATAAAAGGGTAAGAAGTCATTTTTTTTATTGCTACCTGAATGAGGGGCCACAATCTACTACAGCAGGCAGCGGTCACCTTCAGCATCCACCACTGTCTCACTTGCTCCATGCAACTCAAATCTTAAATCTGTAGAAGAGAAATAGTTTGATATTTCTTGGTTGCTTCATTGGGGACATAGGAACCCTGGATATAAGCTGCTGCCATGAGAAAGCTGACAGTAAGGAAGAGTTAGCTACTCCTCACCATACCATACCCCCAGTCTACAGGCACTGAACTACCATATACATTTGTTAGCTTAGCATCAGTAGGAGACAAATGCTGATCTTTTCTCACACATTTTCAGAATTTTTTGTAGGAGTTGTCTTTTTGTAGTTTCTGTTCTTTGGTGTTTCTGACATCTGTTGTTTTTTGGAATAGCGTCTTCTATTAGCTCAGTTTCAGAAGGCGGGATATATTCTACATGGACGCAGATAGCATTTTTTTTACTTAGTGTCAGCCTTTTAGTGGCTTCAGAATATACATATGTTTCCTGTGTCCCCAGTGAAGACTACGAGTAAGAGATTTTACTGTGAGAAATAACAATCCACTTTTTTTATAATGTTTAGGCACACTGTTTTGTATTTTTTTAAACTTCCCTTGGGGCTGCCATTTTGGATAAATACATTTACTACCTGTAAAAAAGAAAGTGTCTACTTACTCTGACTGCTGTAGTGGGCAGTGTGGAAAATTGCTGGCATATTTCAGTGTTTTTGTGTGGACAGTCTCAAATGAAAACACCACCAAAATAGTATAAAACTATTTTATAATAAAATCCTGATTTAAATAGTTAAAAAAATGTATGATACATTACTTTCATTGTTTCCCTTATGTATGCCTAGCCTCGCTGTCTGGACACTTAATCTTCTACTAACAACTACCATGTTTAACTTTCACATTTGCATGAATATATTTTTTTTTACTGTAGGACACGACAGCACACATATGGTTTTATCTCAAGATTGTGCCATGGAAAGCAGCATCAATGAAGATCCTTTAACAGAAAGTGGCCCAAAAATACAATCAGTGCTTCACAGTGAAGAACTTTCATCAGATGTCGCTATGTATGGAGAATGGCTCCCCAATAACTTGGGCATTGTTACACAAACTACGACCCACAGAGATGACAAAATATTTCCTTGTTTTCTGTGTGATAAACGTTTTACCCGGAAGTCAAGTTTAGTAAGACACCAGAGAATCCACACAGGCGAGAAGCCGTATTCATGTTCTCAGTGTCACAAAAGTTTCACACGCAAAACTACACTTGTGGAACACCAGAAAATTCACACAGTTGACCAACAGCTGTCCAGCTTTAATCAAGAGAAAAATTTTGGAGAGAAAGATGATTTTGTGATAAAACAATTCAAACAAACAGAAGGTCAACAATTTTCCTGTGAAGATTGTGGGAAGGTCTTCACACTGAGGTCCCACCTCATAAAGCATCAGAGAAATCACAGTAACGAAAAGCCATTCTCATGTTTAGAGTGTGGGAAATCATTTATTCAGAAGTCCATTCTTCTTGTGCACCAAAGAAGCCACACAGGGGAGAAACCATATTCATGCTCAGATTGCAGAAAATGTTTCACCCAGAAATCAGATCTTGTGGTCCATCAGAGAATCCACACAGGGGAGAAACCATTTTCATGTTCTGAATGTGGAAAAAGTTTCACCCAGAAGTCTACTCTGGTCATACATCAGAGGATCCACAGAGGGGAGAAACCATTTGCATGTTCAGAGTGTGGGAGGTGTTTTACACAAAAATCCACTCTTGTTACACACCAGAAAGTCCACACACCCCTAAAATTACTATTTGCCTTGCAACAGTCATGAGTTGCTTCTTTTGCTGCATGTTTTGTGTCCATATTGTAGCATTTTACATTGATTTAAAAATCAAATGTTAATTGAAGTGAACAATCGGATATTTACAGCTTATGTTAAAGTGGTTGTCCCATTTCAACAACTTATCCCATATCCACAGGATAGGAGATAAGTGTCTTATGATCTGTGGAGGTTCCAGTAGTCAAATGCCTGCCGATCAAGAGAAAGCGTTCCCCTGCTTCAATGGAGTGGCAGGTATGTCTGCGTGTCCACTGCTCCATTCAAATACATAGGCACCCAAACTTAGCCCCTATGGATATGGGATGTTATTGTAATGGGACAACCTCTTTAAGTACAATGGTTGAGTCTAATGTTACTGGATGAAACATAATAGTGAGTCATCTCAGTTTTCAGTTGAGGCTCTTATTGTCTATACAACCATACCAGGGATAACCTTGAACTAAAAGAACAAATAAAACATAACTTCTAATAATTCTCAGATAAAATCACATCCTTGTAACTCCAACTAGGGCCCAAAACTCCAGTATTTAGCAGCATTTGTTGAGTCACTTTATGTCTTGATCCCACACAGATCGGGCCTACGTGCTGCCTCCTACTACCTCCATACTAGGGGAAATCACTTTGAGAGACACAACGGTTTCATTTTAAGATTAATTGAATTCATACTCACCCGCAACTACTTGATTCTCTGTACTACCACCAGCTTAGGGGGGCCACGATAGGATGCCCCTGTGCCCCCACTTAGGCTAATCTCCTCCTGGAATGGTCGGAGGATACTGTGATGTTCCCAGCTGACAATGCATGGTGGAGCAACAAGATTGCTCTTTGGAAAAGATATATGGCTGATGCGTTTCTGTTGTGGACAGGTACCAGAGATGAATTCCACTAATTCATCTCTTCTTTAAACATCAATGAGATTGGGTTATTTTTCACTTTGGAGATTCACCCTAATACAATAACATTTGTGGATGTAAGGGTCACATGGACAGAGGGGAAACTTAATTCATCTATTTTTCACAAGCCCACAGTCTCCTCCCAGGGGCAGAGTGGAAAGTTAAAGTGGCCCTGGAATAAACCAAATTTAAAGAAGGCAGGGCAACACAAGTAGGCGGGGTCAGCAAAACTATAGCACAAAATACTGTCCCAGCTGAACCATATACCGCAGTGCAGTACAATATATTGTCCCAAAAGCGTTCCCTCTGTGGTGGCCATCATCAGCTGTCATTTTCTGTCGTCCTCTTTTTATCTCTGATTTAGATATGGAGCAGGGGGTTTAAGGAACCGTACTCACTTGACCAGTGTACAGAGGCAGGGACACCACAGTTCATCAATTCTTCTTTATTTAGGCTTGTCCAAACACAGCCGATAAATACGGATCACAGACGGGTCCAACAAACAGCACACACTGACAGTGTTAACTCACACTGTCTACCTTCTTCCCCAGATTGAGACATACCTCCTTAGTCCAGCAGCAGGATTAAATAGAATCCCTGGACATGAGCATGCCCCAAGTGGGGAACAGGCACCCAGCTACGCTATCTATCATGGTGTCCACCAACTACCTTAGTGGACACCTAATCTAGGGGCCTTTACTCCACCAAGGCTGGGCAGCTTGGTGACACGTTCCCAATGCTAACAAAACCTCTTTTAGAATGCTTCCTGCAGCATTCTGGGTGACACATATCTCCCATCATAAATGACTCTTGTCACTGCCTCACAGGAACTAAAATTGAGGTGAGATGCGGGCCACAGTAGTTGAATTCAGGAGGGCATGTGTGGTTGCTGGCTGGGAACACGAGTAACTTATTCTCACAGAGTTAATTACTACTGAGATCTCATTATGGACCCAGCCAGAGGCAGAGAGGAAAGCTTGGGTGGCCCCTTGGGCATTCACTGTGAAATTTTCTTGTGAAGTCTATGGCCAATCTACCCCTGCCTGTGCCCGACATCCATGCAATTGGCCTGCACTTGTTATAAGCATGAGGACAGAGTAAGTGGCTCTATCATGAACCCTGGTTCATTATACCAACGGTTTTATTGTATTTGCCTATTATCATTGCCATTAGCATGAGGACAGAGTCAGTGGCTCAATCCTGAGCCTCTGTCCATTAAATCACCAATGTATTTCTTGGTTTCACTTTCTTTATCTATGATTTTGACTTGTACTGTCGCTGCTGTTTTCATACGATCATGACTCGGTCCCCCTGATAAACCCAGACAAGGGGGCAACCCGTTGGGACAAGAATTTTCATGGCAGCATTGTTTTTTGTTTTAGGAACTGCATTCTGTTTTGTTCATCAGGGTACCCAGGGATAGGTTGGAGTGTAGAGTGTATTCACCATCAGGGTGTTACTCCGTGTGCAGGGGTTGTTTTAGGGTTTATATTAAGGAAAATGTATCTTCCCCCTCACCCATGCCTTGCCCAATATTATTTATTTAACTGTTCCCTGACACCATTATTGTTGCGTTTGTCTTTTTATTGCTATTTTGAGTTGCAAGGATGTGATTTTATCAGACAACTATTAAAAGTTATGTTTTATTTACATTTTCAGTGATTGCATTAATACTACTATCCAAATATAATTAAGGTTTCAGTGATTTGGTTATAAACTTTAACTGACAATGGAGCATGTGCTGCATAAATACTGTATTTTGGCTTGTAGCATCTGGTATTTAGATGCATAGCCAAAACTAACATCTTCTCCAGTTCTAGAAAATAATGTCAGTTAGGGTGGGTTCACACTAGCGTTAGGAATTCCATTATGGCTTTCCATTATAACATGGTTATAACGGAAAATAACGGAATGCCCAGACAGAATGCGAAACGGAAGCCTTTAAAAAGGCATTCCATTTGCTTTCCGTCCTAATAAAAGTCTATGGGAAAGCATAACGGATCCGTCTGGGTCCTGTTATGCAAGATGGAAAACAAAGTTCTGTCGACATGTCTGGGTCCCGTCTTGCATAACGGGACCCAGATGGATCCGTTTTGATTCCCATAGACTTCTATTTGGATGGAAAGCAAACGGAATGCCTTTTAAAGGCTTCCGTTTTGCATTCCGTTATAATAAAAGTCTATGGGCAGAAGAACGGATCCGTCCTTCCGTCTTATAGATTCCGTTATTTTCCGTTATAACGGAATCCCCAACGCTAATGTGAACCCACGAACTCACCCTTAAAGGGATTTTCAAAGATTTTAGTGGACATAGCTGGTTAATGCAGTTCTCTTCCCATTCACTTCAATTGCAGCAGTATTACAGTTACCAGTTCTGTCCACTTCACAATGGATAGAGCTGAGTAGACATTGGAGCTACTGAAGAACAGCTGATCGGAAGACGTTTCCGACTAATTGGCTATCACTTGTAAAATCCCAGAAAACTCAATTAAGCTGAGCACTATTTATTTGTAGGTAAAACAAGTATGCATTCAGCACCATTAAATGTGAGTCTTGGGATATACTGTATAGGTTTAGGTACAGCTGCATTTAGCAGCATTGATTAAGAGATTCCTTAAAGTGGTCTTCCTCAGGCCTCTAAGCACAGTGCTGAAATGCGTAGCCTATATAAAGATAAATAAATCCTCACTCCATGTCATCATTCCAGCAAGCGCTCCTGAAAATCTATTTGATCCTAGAGTTACTGTAAAATATTTTTCTCAGGCAGATCCCATAAGATAACAGACTAAAAATACAGTAATGTGAATGCGGCAACAGACTGATTTAGAGGTCTGGAGTCCATTATGCCATAAGTGTCAGTATAAGTGTTCTAATGAGCAATTCAAAACAATTTCAAATGTCTGTTTATAGATTAATCCCATGGATTGATGAAGCCCACTCGATCAGTTCTGTTATTATGAATATGCCCACAGTTCACAGTTCACGCAAGAACAAACCTATTAATCATAGGATGTGTATAAAATGAACTGGTTATGTTTATTGTCAATCTGTTAAAATGTGTCATGAAAGGTTTATAAACAATTTTATATTTTCATTATTTCAAATATTTTGATTGGTGGAACCTTTACTTGTATCGAAGAGATTGTCCACTTTCAATGAAATAGAAATACTACCGTTTTTACATGTCATCTATATGTTTGGTAATGAAAACCTCAACTTGTCCTGCAAAAAAACAGCCACATTGATGCAAACATTAAATAATATGGCTCTCTGAATACAGCAACAGAAATAAAGAGATTTAATTTAGCTGTAATCATACTGACCGGCAGAATAAAATTAACAAGTCACTTATATCACATGGTGAAAGCCATAAAACAAAACCCAAAAAGAGCAGAATTGCTGTCCTTTTTCACTTCATAACAATCAAAAATTAGTAAAAGTTAGACAATACAATGCACCAAAACGCAGTCATTTTAAAAATAGCTCATCCCGCAAAATCAAGCTAACAGCTATGTAGCTTAAAAAGCAAGTTACCGTATTTTTCGCTTTATAAGACGCACCCGATGATAAGACGCACCTAGGTTTTAGAGGAGGACAATAAAAAAAGGTTTTTCATTAGATCTCAGATCAGGCCAGCAATCAGACACCCAATGTTATTCAGACCCTCGATCAGACCCCCAATGTTAATAAGAGCCCAGTAAGACCTCAGATCAGCATCCCATGCCTCAGATCAGCCCCCCTGCCATTTGTCAGCCCTCATTATGAGACCCCAGTGCCATTTATTAGCCCCAATATGAGCCCCCATGTCATTTATTAGCCCCCATTATGAGTCCACAGTGCCATTTATTAGCCCCTATTACAAACCGGATTCCAAAAAAGTTGGGACACTATACAAATCGTGAATAAAAACTGAATGCAATGATGTGGAGGTGCCAACTTCTAATATTTTATTCAGAATAGAACATAAATCACGGAACAAAAGTTTAAACTGAGAAAATGTACCATTTTAAGGGAAATATATGTTGAATCTGAATTTCATGGTGTCAACAAATCCCAAAATAGTTGGGACAAGGCCATTTTCACCACTGTGTGGCGTCTCCCCTTCTTCTTACAACACTCAACAGACGTCTGGGGACCGAGGAGACCAGTTTCTCAAGTTTAGAAATAGGAATGCTCTCCCATTCTTGTCTAATACAGGCCTCTAACTGTTCAATCGTCTTGGGCCTTCTTTGTTGCACCTTCCTCTTTATGATGTGCCAAATGTTCTCTATAGGTGAAAGATCTGGACTGCAGACTGGCCATTTCAGTACCCAGATCCTTCTCCTACGCAGCCATGATGTTGTGATTGATGCAGAATGTGGTCTGGCATTATCTTGTTGAAAAATGCAGGGTCTTCCCTGAAAGAGATGACGTCTGGATGGGAGCATATGTTGTTCTAGAACCTGAATATATTTTTCTGCATTGATGGTGCCTTTCCAGACATGCAAGCTGCCCATGCCACACGCACTCATGCAACCCCATACCATCAGAGATGCAGGTTTCTGAACTGAGCGTTGATAACAACTTGGGTTATGGAGCTTGTGGATCTTGCTTAGAAATGGCTTCTTCTTTGCACTGTAGAGTTTCAGCTGGCAACGGCAGATGGCACGGTGGATTGTGTTCACTGACAATGGTTTCTGGAAGTATTCCTGAGCCCATTCTGTGATTTCCTTTACAGTAGCATTCCTGTTTGTGGTGCAGTGTCGTTTAAGGGCCCGGAGATCAGGGGCATCTAGTATGGTTTTACGGCCTTGACCCTTACGCACAGAGATTGTTCCAGATTCTCTGAATCTTCGGATGATGTTATGCACAGTTGATGATTTTTCGCTGGGTAACACCTTTCTGATATTGCTCCACTATCTTTCTGCGCAACATTGTGGGAATTGGTGATCCTCTACCCATCTTAACTTCTGAGAAACACTGCCACTCTGAGAAGCTCTTTTTATAACCAATCATGTTGAAAACTGACCTAATTAGTGTTAATTGGTCTTCCAGCTCTTCGTTATGCTCAAATTTACTTTTTCCAGCCTCTTATTGCTACTTGTCCCAACTTTTTGGGGATTTGTTGACACCGTGAAAATTTGAATCAACGTATTTTTCCTTTAAAATTATACATTTACTCGGATTAAACGTTTGATCTGTCATCTACGTTCTATTACAAATAAAATATTGACATTTGCCATCTCCACATCATTGCATTCAGTTTTTATTCACAATTTGTTTAGTGTCCCAACTTTTTTGGAATCCGGTTTGTATTAGCCCCCATGTCACTTATGAGCCCCTATGCCACAGATTAAAAAAAAACACTTACCTCTCCTGCTCCTGGATGCCGCCGCTCCTCACCTCCAGCTCGCTCTGCCCTGTTCATGCTGCAGCTGTGCTGTGACCTGATGCGCATAGCCTGTGGTCACAGAGCGCCCTCACGGCACAGCCGACAGCCGAGGACCAGGAAGCGGTGAGAACAGACCCTACAAATGAGCGCTTCCTTAATTGAAGCGCTCATTAGTATTCCCTTTATAAGATGCAGGGCCATTTCTTCCTCTCACTTTGGGGGGGGGGGGGGGTGTCTTATAAAGTGAAAAATGCGGTATGTTTTTTGAAATACGGAGATGAAAGAACAAATTTTAGAATCCAGTAAACAAAGAGTAGGACCCTTTTGCTTAGGCATCCTCCCATGGGAAAAGGTGCCTAAAGTACCCCAGGGTTGCTACCCATTGGCTGGTGAAGGTTAAGGTGTGTCCACTCGCCCTTTAAGAGCTGGAAGAACGTGTGCATGCCCTACATGCAAAGGAGGATAGGCCTGCATAAAAGGACAGAGCAGACCCAGTGGCTGGGCCCGCTGGGAAGAAGGCAGCGGGAGACTGGTCTGACCTGCTAGGTGAGGTAAGTGAGGAAATTGCTGCTATAACAACACCACTGCTCCGTACACTGTATTCACTTGAATGGGACTGAGCTGCCCATAGGCCATGTGACCAATGAACATGACATCATTGGGTTAGAAAGAGGCTGCAGCACAACCTCTTTAAACTGATGATTGGTTTTAGTACCGAGAGTCAGAACCCCATCAATCAGATACTGATGACCTATTCTGATGAAAAAAATCTGGAGACTGTTTGCAGGCTCAAAAATCGATATTTCAGGCTCAAAAATCGATATTTCAAGTGTGTTTTGATCCCAAGTGTGTTTTGTCTTAAGTGTATGAATTGAGATTGAGGGAAGTGAGGGAGTATCAGTGACACCTGTTAAAGATATCTGTGTGCATCGCAGAGTGCATCTGTGCCTGACTTTTATACCAACTGCTGACAGACATAGGTACAATAAAATGGGAGGTAATCAGGGGCATACCGCCAATTAGGCCAGGTGAGGCAATTGCCTCAGGTGGAACAATGTATGGACAAGTGCAGGTGGCAACAGGGCTGTGGGGAAGTAAGCAATTTTACCACATGACAGGAGGCTTCATATTTTGCATCAAACTCTCTTTACTTACTCCACATAGCAGTAAAGAAACAGTTAAAACAGTAACCAATCAAAATGCAATAGGAGGTATTGTATTCTCAGCCGTGAGACTCCTCCTCCTCTTTCTTTACTGCTCCATCAGACAGACAGGTCAGAGTTTTCGGCTCTCCCCGTTATAAGGTTTTGGGGTTACGTATTTTCCATTTGGGGGCTTTGCTTTCTACCCTTGTGGTAGTATTTAATGTCTACTACCATATTTGGGGGGGGGTTTGTGGCTCCGGTGAAGTATTTTTTCCTCAGCAGGTCTCCCGTTCCTGTTTGGCCTTCTCACTTCCCTCAAATCCCCCCCCCACCCCCTCCCGCCACCGTTACCTCACGCGCTTTTGCGGTGTTGGTGGTTGGTCTTTTTCCCTTCCCTGGGGTAACGTTCACCCCGTCTGCGCACATCGCTTCGCGGTCTTTCGCCGCGCTACCTCTGCTGCCGCTCGCGGGATCTTCTCTCCTTCAGGCGTCTGCGGCGGCCATCGCGCTCGCGTCTCGCGAGATCTGTGGCCGCCATCTTGGATATCCGGGACTCCATTTCCACCGCGCTCGGCTCTGCGGTAAGTCCCTTACAACCCTGCCCGCTTACTATTTGCGTTTGTGCTCCGTGTCAGAGCCCTCACTGTGTCTCTCCTCCTTCACAGCTCGGACCGGATAAGCCTGTCAGGCGACCAGGCAGGGCTCTCCAATTCAGTGGCCGTTTGTCCAGGCCTCATCACTGCAGGGTTCGTTCCCTGGGCTTTGGGGTGTCGCCCCTATCTTGCTGCTGCTGCAGAGGTGTCAGACATACATCCTCTATCCCTGGGTGCTGCCCAGTGCAGAAATCCCAATTTACCCTGCTGGGGTTATAGGTACTGCTGGTACCATCTCTATATATTTTATACTGCCCTGTGCAAGTGTGCTGTTGGACAATGGACCAGAACGCTGCACAGCTTCAGGCCATGATTAATGAGGCAGTTGCTGCCTCGATGGAGAAGGCTTTCTCCAGGATTATGACGGCGGCTGATGGGCCAGATGACCTCGCTGAGGTCCAGCAACAGGACTACGATTCCGAGGCTTTGGAGTCACAGGTTCGTGCCGACACTCGGCCAAAAAAACGCCATTGGAAAGGAGAGAAGGGCTCCGCCAACCCGGACAGGGGCAAGGCCCCCGCCAAGCGCGACAAACCGACTCCTCCCGCTCCCTCGCCTGGACACCACTACTCCTCGGACGAGGAGGATAAGCTATCTCCGTCCATGAATTTTCTGGACTCGTGGCAGGCCGCGGACTCCGACGTTCCGGAGGACGCCTGGGGCTCAGATGATGGCGCATTTTCCGGTGACCGAGGGGGCACCTTTCTCGAAACCGCCCAGCTACCCGACGACTCGGCGCCACCGCTGGAGGATGAGGAAACCATCCTGGACCCCTCCGGCCAACGTCTCTTCGACCCGAGAAACATCCGTCACCCACGTTCTGGGGACTGGACGCCTCCGGATCACCTGGCAAAGTTTATGCACCTATGGCTACGCAAGCCTATGGGCAAAACGGTTCGCAACCGTTTGCGCTCCGAGTGCCCTCGCCCTTCGCTACCCGACTTCGTGGCGCAAACTCCGGAGTTCGACCAGATCATGACCACCTTTATGTCTAGGGGTGGTCGGGACCCCCGCAAAGGGGTTGAGAGGGCATTCCATGGCGTACAGGATAAGTTGCTGGACTCCATTGGCCCACTTTCCCGCATCTTGTATTTGGCGGATGATGCCCTAGCGCGATCGGAGGAGTTTGACGCTAATATGGTTCGTGAATGGGCTCACGACATTAGAGAATGGGCACAACGGTGCTTCTGTTTTGTGGGCAACGCCAACGTAGCCCTCTCTTCTGAGAGGAGGAAGGCAGCATTACTCCGTCTGGACGGAAAATTGGTGGAATTGGGCACCAAAGAACTAGGGCCACTGGCACAGGGCAAGCTATTCGGTGAGACTTTTCTGAAGGAGCTCAACAGGCATGTGAATGTCTTTACGTCGCTTAACAAAGCGCAGACCTCCATGAAGCGGGTCTTCCGAGCCAACTCCCAAAGGGGTGTTTTTGGAAGGGCTGGCGGCCACAGGGGCCGAGCAGCCAGCCGATTCTGGCCTTCGGGCCCCAGTTCTCAAAGGCCTCAACCGTTCTACCCAGAAGCAGGCTATAGACAGCCTTTCTCCTTCACCAGAGGAGCCGACAGAGGTCGTGGATCACGTGCCCAGGGCAGGGCTCGCTTCAACTCCACCGGTATGTCGTCACGTGTTGCAGGTACCTCTTCTCACTCATACAGCAGGTCGTATTTCCCTTTGTTTTCAGAACTGGGCGGCTATATCGTCGGACGCATGGATCCTCCAGACGGTGCAGGGTTACGTCATAGACTTCGTGGGCCTTCCGGACCAGTCGGTCCTGCTGCATCCTTTCGTCTGCTCCGCAGAGGACGGCGGGTTGATCGAGAACGAGCTACTAGAGCTCCACTCCAAAGGTGCGGTGGAGCCCGCACACGATCAGGGGGGCTTTTTCAGCAATATTTTCCTGGTGAAGAAGAAGACCGGGGATTTCAGACCAGTCTTAAATTTAAGAAGGCTCAACTCCTACGTGCGGTACAGGCACTTCAAGATGGAGGGCATACACCTTCTGAGGGACCTCCTTTGAGACGGAGATTGGTTCACGAGACTGGACCTCAAGGACGCGTACTTGTCGGTACCGGTCCACTTGACCTCCCGGCGTTTCCTCAGATTCCTGTGGCAAGGCCTTCCGTGGCAGTTCACGTGCCTCCCTTTCGGCCTCAGTTCAGCCCCGTGGTGTTTCACCAAGTTGCTGAAGCCTGCGGTCGCACATCTTCGTGCTCAAGGGATTCGGTGCATTATATACCTGGACAACCTGCTTCTGTTTTGCGACGACAGGTCCGGACTGACTCGGCACACACGTTTTACCGTCGACTTCCTGACCTCCCTGGGGTTCGTGGTGAACTTCTTGAAGTCGGAATTGTCCCCGACTCAGACTGTGCAGTTTCTGGGATTCGAGATAGACTCCAGGTCCAGCACGCTACGCTTACCAGCGACGAAGATCGTGGCTATCAAGAAGGAGTTGCGCAGAGTCATCCGCTGCTTCTCCATCCCACTCCGTACTCTGGCTCGGATTGTAGGTCTACTGTCCGCTTCCATTCAAGCCATATTCCCGAGACCGCTCCACTACAGGGCGATGCAACGTCTGAAGACCTCCTTTCTCCATCGGAATCCTTCCTACGATCAATCGATCCCGATAACGGAAGAGGTCAGGGAGGAATTCAGATGGTGGCTCGACAGCATGGAGGCTTGGAACGGCCGAGCCATCTTCGGGAGCTCTCCTGACGTCGTTTGAGTCGGACGCCAGCCTTTGGGGCTGGGGCGCGACGGGCGGAGGCAGGTCAACAGGAGGCGCCTGGACCTCTCAGGAGAGTCTTCTCCACATCAACTGCCTGGAACTGCTGGCGGGGTCGTTCGCTATCCGCAGTCTGGCGAAGGACAAGTTACATTGCTGTATTCTCTTGCGGATGGACAACGTCTCGGCAGTCCGCTATATCAACCGCCTGGGCGGAGCCCGGTCCCGACTACTGTCGGAGGTGACGAAGGAGATCTTCGATTTCTGCCTTCCCCGCAACATTTCGCTCATGGCGGAATACCTTCCGGGGGAGACGAATCTGACGGCAGACTGGTTCTCGCGTCACTGGAGGGACAGCAGCGACTGGAGACTGGATCCTCAGGTCTTTCAACGGCTCTCGGTCAGGAGGGGCCCCTTCCGACTGGACCTATTCGCTTCCCGCAACAACAGGCAGACTCCGGCCTACTTCAGCTGGCTGCCGGATCCGGAGAGTTTAGCGGTGGACGTGTTTCTCAAACAGTGGCCAGCCAAGGGAGCGTACGCCTTTCCCCCTTTCACCATGATCGCACGGACAATTCAATTCCTGAGGAATCAACGCATTTCTCTCCTGCTCGTCGCTCCGCTTTGGCGGGGTCAACCGTGGTTCCCAGACCTCCTGGCGCTCTCCTACATCGATCCGTTGCTCCTACCGTCTTTCCCGATGCTCCTCACGGACCCGAAAGGGAATCCGCACCCCCTGGTACTCGAGGGCCGTCTCCTTCTGGTGGCTTGGGCTCTTTCCGGGGAGCCTGGCAGACCAGCGACTTATCGCAGGCAGCTAGAGACCTCATATTGGACTCCTGGGATCCTGGAACTAGAAGATGTTACTTATCAGCTTGGGATTCCTGGTCCTCTTGGTGCTGTGAACGGGACTTCGATCCATTTACGGCACCTGTGACCGCCATATTGAATTTTCTGTCACATTTGTTCTCTTTGGGCCGCTCCTATCGTTCTCTCAACGTGGTGCGTTCCGCTATTTCGGCGGCTCACGTTCCCTCTCTCGGGATCCCAATCGGGAGGGATCCACTTGTTTGCCGTTTACTTAGGGGTATACGGTTGCAGAGACCACCGGGTCCCAGATATTCTCGTCTCTGGGATGTGGCCTTGGTTCTTCAGTTTCTGAGAGATTGGCCGACTAATACCTACCTCTCTCTGAGACAACTGTCGGCCAAGTTGACTTTGTTACTTTGCCTCGTTTCCTTTCGTCGGGTTTCGGACGTACGGGCTTTCGACGTCAACGCTTTTTCGGTCTCTCCGGAGGGAGTTACCTTTCGGGTGTCTAGACGTACCAAGTCGAACTCTACATCGGTTTTTATCCCTTCTTTGCTTCAGAACCACAACTTTGTGTCGTTTCTACCCTTAATCGGTACGTAGAGGTCACTTCCGCACTTCGAGTCTCTGCCTCGGGACAGCTTTTAGTGTCCTACGTTAGGCCTCACGTTCCCGTCTCGACTACTACACTCGCCAGGTGGATACGGTGGCTTCTGTCTCTGGCGGGGGTGGACCCCTGTTTTGGGGCACATTCAGTTCGTGGGGCGGCTGCTTCCTCGGCCTTCTCGGCGGGCGCTTCTCTAGCAGACATCCTACATTCGGCAGACTGGTCGAGAGAGTCTACCTTCCGGACATTCTACTTTCGCCCGAGCACGGGGGCGGCTATGTGTCTTGTGAATCAGCGTTAAAAATGCAAAATATGAAGCCTCCTGTCATGTGGTAAAATTGAAGATTATGCTAGCGTTAGTGTACTTATAATCTTAATTTTAGTAATGACAGGAGGTGAGTATTTTCCCACCTCTTTCCCACCCTTGGTAAGTGCTCGTGGGTAAGTATATGGTTTCCTTCCCTTTCGGGTTGGAGGTTTTGGCGGGTTTTGCGTTTTAGCAGCCAAGATTCTTTTAAGTGATGTCATTTACTGTCATTATATGTGGGTCGTTCCTGCAAGCAGGTTCAGATTCGGTTCCTAACCCATTTCACGTTGTTTTTCAGTATAAATACTTGGGGTTTCCGGCTCGACTTCAGGGAGTTTCTTCGTGTGGATCGGACTTCGTCTCCCGGAGATCTGGGTGCGGACAGAAGGCCTTTTTGATACCGGTTACAGTTCACTCCGGATTTTTCTTCATACCTTACAGCTCCAGGACAAGGAATTCGCTCGGTGGTTCGTGGTTTGAGAGACATTGACTTTGGTTTGTCCAGTTTTTTCTGATGTCGCATGCGAAAGAGGAGGAGGAGTCTCACGGCTGAGAATACAATACCTCCTATTGCATTTTGATTGGTTACTGTTTTAACTGTTTCTTTACTGCTATGTGGAGTAAGTAAAGAGAGTTTGATGGAAAATATGAAGCCTCCTGTCATTACTAAAATTAAGATTATAAGTACACTAACGCTAGCATAATCTTCAATTCTTAAAGGAGGTGATATACCGTCGTTAAATGCTGCGGTGGGGTATGTTGGAAATTAGCCGCAGCAACACAAGACTTCTTGAGACCGCGTCTTGAGAAGATTCTTTTGTTTATTCAGAGAAAAGAGCAGCAAGACAGCGTAGAAATAAATATACAAGTCAGGCAGAATATGGCATGATGTAGATGGAGGTGTGAAACAGCAGTAGAAAAATGGCAGTGCTGAGTGTGTGTGTGTGTGTGTGTGTCCAGATATGCTTTTTTTATACCCCAGAGAACAAAGCAATAATTTGAATTTTAATATAGGTTTGCCGCAGTGTGACGCAATCATTGCATCATTATTATACACTGAACAAAAATATAAATGCAACACTTTTGGTTTTGCTCCCATTTTGCATGAGCTAAACTCAAAGATCTGAAACATTTTCTACATACACAAAAGACCCATTACTCTCAAATATTGTTAGCAAATCTGTCAAAATCTGTGTTAGCGAGCACTTCTCCTTTGGCGAGATAATCCAGCCCACCTCACAGGTGTGGCATATCAAGGTGCTGATTAGACAGCATGAATATTGCATGGCTGTGTCTTAGACCTCCCACAATAAAAGACTACTCTGAAATGTGCAGTACACAAAACAATGCCACAGATGTCGCAATGTTTGAGGGAGCGTGCAATTGGCATGTGGACTGCAGGAATGTCTACCAGAGCTGTTGCCCGTGCAATGAATGTTCATTTCTCCACCATAAGCCATCTCCAAAGGCATTTCAGAGCATTTGGCAGTACATGCAACCACAGACCACATGTAACCACACCAGCTCAGGACCTCCACATCCAGCATGTTCACCTCCATGATCGTCTGAGACCCAGACAGCTGCAGCAACAATCGGTTTGCATAACCAAATAATTTCTGCACAAACTGTCAGAAACCATCTTAGGGAAGCTAATCTGCATGCTCGTTGTCCTCATTGGGGTCTGGACCTAACTGCAGTTCGTCGTCGTCGTCGTAACCAACTTGAGTGGGAAAATTCTCACATTCTATGGCATCTGGTACATTGGAGAGGCGTTCTGTTCACGGATAAATCCGTTTTCACTGTTTAGGGCAGATGGCAGACAGCCTGTGTGGTGTTGTGTGGGTGAGCGATTTGCTGATGTCAACATTGTGGATCGAGTGGCCCATGGTGGCGTTATGGTATAGGTAGGCGTAGGTTATGGACAACGAACACAGGTGCATTTTATCGATGGCATTTTGAATGCACAGAGATACCGTGAGGATATCCTTGTGCCAGTCATCCATGACCATCACCTCATGTTGCAGCATGATAATGCACAGCCCCATATTGCAAGGATCTGTACACAATTCCTGGAAGCTGAAAACATCCCAGTTCTTGCATGGCCAGCATACTCACCGGACATGTTCACCATTGAGCATGTTTGGGATGCTCTGGATCGGCGTGTACAACAGAGTGTTCCAGTTCCTGCCAATATTCTGCAACTTCGCACAGCTATTCAAGAGGAGTGGACCAACATTCCACAGGCCACAATCAACAACCTGATTAACTCTATGCGACGGAGATGTGTTGCACTGAGTGAGGCAAATACTAACTGGTTTTCTACCCCCCAGTAAAGCAAAACTGTGCACATTTCAGAGAGGTCTTTGATTGTGGGCAGTCTAAGGCACACCTGTGCAAAATTCATGCTGTCTAATCAGCACCTTGATATGCCACACCTGTGAGGTGGGATGGATTATCTTGGCAAAGGAGAAGTGCTCATTAACACAGATTTAGACAGATTTGTGAACAATATTTGAGAGTAATGGGTCTTTTGTGTTTGTAGAAAATGTTTCAGATCTTTGAGTTTAGCTCATGCAAAATGGGAGCAAAACCGAAAGTGTTGCGTTTATATTTTTGTTCAGTGTACATAACATGTGACCTCACAAATGCTTTACTATTCATAACCATTGATGTACCTAAGTTGCACCTCCAACATCAATATGCATAAGGAAGACTTACATCTCTTTATACTTCATGATAGTTAATTGGCTAAAAATTTTCTAATACGTATGAGAATGAATATCTAACGCATCTTTAACCTTTGATCCCTCGTCCTCTGATTCCATTATCCTTGAAGGCCATAAACTAAAGAAGCTGACAAGTGTCTACTAACCAAGTAATCTAAAAGAAGCTATAGAGTACATAAATATGTCACTGACTCCATGATCTCATAACGAGCTCGTCCTAATCAGAAAACATATGCTCTAAATGATCACCTAAGGTTCTCGATTTACTTAGCAACATTTTATCAGTATTCAAGGTGACTCTTTAGCTAAGCTTTAAGATAGAAATATAAGATCTGTGACTAAGACAACATTGGACCATCAGATTTAATTCTGATTCTCCAACGGGGTACTGGAGCAATGTCTAGTACCTGTAGCCTAACCATGGCCAGCACAGGTAGCGCAATGTCATCATCATTGTGCCACCTGAGCCGGGTTGCATACAGCGAAAAGAAGAGACCTGTGTCATGCACTGTATCCTGACAGCTGCATTTCATGTAAGTATTTGGGTTTATTATTTTTCCTTTGCAGCATACTGTTGGGCCACTATGGGGATGGAGAACACTATGGGGACATTGGATTTCTAAAAAGGGGCATTTTTGTACTGGCACACATAACGGGGGCACTATGGGGACCTTAGTTCTACTCAGGACAACTTAGAAGGGAGCATATTTTATGTACTACTACATGTTATAAAGGGCATTGTTTTGAACTGGCATACATAAGAGGCATTTTTTTGTATTGGCACGCATTATAAGGGGATATTTTTGTACTGGCACACATAAGGGGGCTTTTTTTACTGGTACACATTATAAGGGGGTATGTTTTGTTTTGGCACTCATTATAAGGGGACATTTTTGTACATTATATGGGGATATTTTTTGCACTGGCACACATTATAAGAGGAATTATTACTGCTAGGGGGCATTATAGTGGGTTTTATTTCTACTGGGGGAACATGATTACTAGTATTGGCACTATGGGTGCATTATTACTTCTGGGACACAATGGGTGCATTATTACTATTGGGGGCACATTTAACAGTAACAGCATTCCTGGATGAAAATGATTTCTATTGGTGGGACTTTTGGGAGCACTATTACTGTGGGGGCACCCTGGCACAGTATGAGCTTAGCGGAATTATTTTGGGGGGCAACTTTCTATGGTTTCACTGTCCAGGTTTCTCCGTGAAAAAATGCTGTCCTTTCGTCTCCCCTTTTGGAACACATTCTGCATCTTTTTTTAGGTCCTTCCCTTCCTTGCTTTGGGAACTTTACCAGGGAAATGGTACAACACAGGCACATTAACTTATACCAGAAGTACTGGGAGCCTCAGCCTTTACTACCTCTTGAAACTCGCCTACAAATCTAAATAGCAAATAACCATTATACAGTGCCATCTGTACAATGTGCATAGCCAGCTTTTTGTACTACACCATGGTTTTTCGCATAGCACTGTATGGCTTAAGAACGTGATCTGAAAGATCAACCCCTCCCATGTTGACATTGTAGTGCAGGATGCAGTTTGGTTTGGGAGTAGTGGTTCCTCATACAGGGACAAGGAAGCTGGTGTTACCATGAATGGTGGTCAGTATAAGGCTGTCACTCTTGTTCTTGTACTTTGCCCCCAGCATGTTCCCATTGAGGAAAGCCATCTTTTCACCCTTTCTAATAGGTTGCCCTACCAGAGATCTAAGGCAGCCTCTCTGATTTTTGCGTACCGTGCCAGAAGCTACAGTATCTCTGGGACCTAGGGGCTTAAACAGAAGAATACTCGTATAATGGTTATTCACACAGGGGTGGTAACCCTGATCGAGAAGTGGGTGCACACTACTTTCTCCTAGAACTGGTGGGTAGGGACATTTGGGGGGTTCAATCTGGTGTCCCTCCTTTTATAAAAAAGGAACTTGTGGGTGTACACAGAGGTGCTGTCACACGACTTGTACATTTTAATACCATACCTTGTCCGCTTACTGGGCAGGTACTGGCAGAATTTTACCCTCCCTTTAAAATAAATTAGGAACTCAACTACACAGATATTTTTTTCTGGGGTGTACAAAATTGGTGTTAAAGTGGTCAATGATTGGCCTAATCTTGGACAGTCAAATCTCGGGTCATTTCGGGGCAGGCATTGTGTTTTGTCATGGTAATGTAAAAATTCCAGGATCGATTTGAATCGATTCCGAGCAATGGCATTACTGTAAATTGAAGTCTGGAACAAAACTTCTGTACTCCAATACTATAATTTTCTGGCTTTTTACCAAGGCCAATATGCAGCACAAGTCCCAAAACGTCATCATCTCTGCTGCATTTACTGGGCTCCAACTCAGGGGTTGAGCAAATGGCCATGTAGGATTCTGGAAAATAAATTGTTGGACATATACATTTGTTTGGGCCACCATCAAATTTACAAAGTCTTGAGATGGGGTCCATATGGGATCACTCTGGGGAGGCTGCCTCAGCCCCTGTCCTGGGCGCCTTGTTGAGAGTCCCTCATCACTGGATGATGAGGAAGAGGGGTAAAATGAGTATGGGAAGTGGAATCCTCTTCTCCCTTACTGGCCATCTCAGTGTCAGAGGCAAGAATAGAGTATGCCTCCTCAGCAGAATAAACTCGTTGGAATGGATGGACCATTTTTATTGGGGTGTGTATGTAATGTGACCTAACATGTGTAAAGGGTTTAAAATTTTATTTATTCTCAGGGATGTGTATGTTGTGCTGTCGCATCTAAAGGAACTGGTTTTAATTTGAAATAGAATTTAGGAGAAAGAAAAAAAAATTAAGATAATTTTATTTTCGAAATTTTCTTTCAAACACCAACAAAGTCTTTCCTACACACACACACATAATTCTGCACGGAAAAGTGTCCAGTGGTAAGTGGAAATAAAGTGGAAGATTCAACGCACACTCAATCTATTAGATGAGATGCAAATCCAAAAGAAAATATAATGGTATGTAAGGCAAAAAATTATAGCTGGTGAACATCCGTCAATTATCTGATACCACAACATATTCCAGAACTACCCATGACCCCTTGCCCTCCATCCACAATACATTTTAACTAATATTGGACAGTATAGCAAATGGATCATTGATAAAAAAAAATATATATATACAATTTCCTCATTAATCCATATCTCATTACCCCAGTTTTCTATATTCTCCCAAGATTTCACTGATTAAACCACTCGGTAGACTCATTGTTGCCTCAACTGATTTGATCTTTTTCCCCCCTCAATTTTTTGGGGGAAAAATACGTATGCCTTTAGTTAAAAACACCAAATGCATCATATTACACACCGGACATTTCCTATAGATACTCAGAGACATTGCATACAGTAGGTTCCTCCCATGAGCATTTTAGTCACTCTTGACGTCAACAATTTATACATCTCCATACAACAAGATTTAGGCCTTGGGGCATTGAGAACAATTTTAACCCCTTCAGGACCCTGCCATTTTTCACCTTAAAGGGAACCTGTCACCAGTTTTATGGTGTCCTAACTAAGGGCAACATAAATAAGTGACTGATTCGCTTAGCTAAATGCTGGTTCACTTTCTTTAATTGACCCAGTCAATCTGCCAACATCTTGTATTGAAAAGCTCCAGCCGATAATGATGAGTCATGAATATTCATGAGCTCCTGACTCTCCCCGCCGACCTGCTGCTGAATGACAGTTTGTTTCCATAGGAATCAGCAGCAGGTGGGCAGGGGAGTGGCTATAGCTCTGAATTAAATATACACTGGACTCAATGACATCACGCCGGACTCGAATCAGCTCATTAGCATGCGGCATCTTTGTGTGCATATTATGAGGTAACCATCTGTCACACCAGTAAGTGAATACATCTAAGGTACTTTTTAGTAGTTAATGATTGTATATAATTAGTTAGATTATAATCAAATATCCACATGGTTACCTTTAAGGATCAGGCCATTTTTTGCAAATCTGACATGTGTCACTTTATGTGGTGATAACTTTAAAACGCTTTTACTTATCCAAGCCATTTCTCTCGTCACATATTCTACTTCATGAAAGTGGTAAATTTAAGTCAAAATATTTTATTTATCAAAAATTTAGAAAAATTAGCAATTTTCTACATTTCAATTTCTCTGCTTTTAAAACAGATAGTCTTAAAATAGTTATTACTTTACATTTTCCTTCATTGTCTACTTCATGTCTGGATCATTTTGTAAATGAGATTTTCTTTTTTTGGGACGTTAAAAGGCTTAGAAGTTTAGAAGCAAATCTTAAAATTTTTAAGAAAATTTAAAACCCAATTTTTAAGGACCAGTTCAGGTCTGAAGTCACTTTGTGGGGCTTACATAATAGAAACCACCCATAAATGGCCCCATATTAGAAACTACACCCCTCAAGGTATTCAAAACTGATTTTTATAAAATTTGTTAACCCTTTAGGTGTTCCACAAGAATTAAAGGGAAATGTAGATGACATTTCTGAATGTCACTTTTTTGGCAGATTTTACATTTTAATCCTTTTTTTTTCCCAGTAACAAAGCAAGAGTGAACAGCTAAACAAACCTCAATATTTATTACCCTGATTTTGTTTTTTACAGAAACACCCCATTTGTGATCGTAAACTGCTGTACGGGCACACGGCAGGGTGCAGAAGGAAAGGAGCACCATGTGGTTTTTGGAGGGCAGATTTCACTGGGATAATTTTAAGTTGCCATGTCACATTTCAAGACCCTCTGATGCACCCCTAGAGTAGAAACTCCCAAAAAGGGATCCCATTACGGGATCCCAACTACGGGATAAGGTGGCAGTTTTGTTGGTACTATTTTAGGGTACATATGATTTTTGGTTGCTCTATATTACACTTTTTGTGAGGCAAGGTGACAAAAAACTGCTGGCACTGGTTTTATTTTTTACAGTGTTCATCTGACAGGTTAGATCATGTGCTATTTTTATAGAGCAGGTTGTTACAGATGGAACAATACCAAATTTTTGGGTTGTTTGTTTCAGTTTTACATAATAAAGAATTTTTTTAAATTATTTTTTAGTGTCTCCATATTTAGAAAGCCATATTTTTCTGTTACTTCTTGGGTGACTGTAGGGGCTAATTTTTTTCGGGATTTACATCACGTGATATTTTTATACAGCAGGTTGTTACGGACGTAGCGATAAATAATAAAAAGTATACATATTAGTTAAGTTTTACACAATAAAAGCATTTTTGAAACAAAACAAAAAAAATCATGTTTTAGTGTCTCCATATTCTGAAAACCATATATATATATATATATATATATATATTTTGGGGGTAATTGTCTTAGGTAGGGTCTCATTTTTCGCGAGTTGAGATGACGGTTTGATTGTTACTATTTTGGGATGCGTATGACTTTTTGATCGCTTGGTATTACACTTTTTGTGATGTATGGTGATAAAAAATTGCTTTTTTGACATCGTTTTAATTAAAAAATTTACGGTGTTTACCTGAAAGGTTAGGTCATGTGATATTTTAATAGACCTGGTTGTTACAGACACGGCAATACCTAATATGTATACTTTTTTATTTCAGTTTTACACAATAAAAGCATTTTTTAAACAAAAATAAATCATGTTTTAGTGTCTTCATATTCTGAGAGCCATAGTTTTTTTTATTTTTTGCCCAATTGTTTTATGTAGGGGCTCATTTTTTGCGGGATGAGGTGACGGTTTGATTGGTACTATTTTGGGGGCATATGCCTTTTTGATCGCATGGTGTTGCACTTTTTGTGATGTAAGATGACAAAAAATGTTTTTGTTTCAGCACAGTTTTTATAAAAAAATTTCTACGGCGTTCAGGTGAGGGGGTAGATCATGTAATATTTTTATAGAGCCAGTCGTTACGGAAGCGTCAATACCCAATATGTCTGTTTTTCTTTCTTTTTTTTCACAATTGCATGTGTTTTATTTTGTGAAAGTTTTTTTTTTTTTACTTGAAACATTTTTATTTATTATCAACTTCTGGGGTCTGATTCCATCTGCAATGCAATACAATACAACCTGTATTGTAATGCATTGGCTGTCAGCTTTTATGCTGACAGCCTGCCTGTGAGACCCAGCCTAAGGGCTGGATCTCACAGGCTTCCATAGAAGGAAAGCCCCGATGCCACTTTAGCACGGTGACCCGATGGAGATGCGGAGGGCACCCGTACCCTCCGCAAACCCTCTGCATGCCGCGGTCAGCTTTGACCGCGGCATAGAAGGGGTTAATACACCAGCATCAGTGTTTTCACTGATGCCGGCGTATGCAGCAGGGGTCTGGCTGTTAGTGACTGCCGGGTCTGTGCCGCTGATCGGGCGGGCACAGTTCCTGCACGATCAGCCCGCCGTACATCTACGGCTCGGGTCGTTAACTAACAATTCTACTCTCATCGAATTCAATCAAGTTTTTCACACAGCTATGTGGGACCGCTATGGGTTCAAATGTAGCACCCCCTTATGTAGCACCCCCTTTCATCTACGTAATTCCCTCTTTATCATATATGCAATGTGTTGGTATAGCTATATAGACGATATCTTCTGCATATGTACAGGCCATTCAGACACCCTCTTGACATTTGTAGACAACATCAATAACATCAGACCAGAATTGAAAGTTACCTCACATTTCAAATATGCATCTATCAGTTTTCTTGACACTTCATATCCACGGACCTTTACACCAAACCAACTGACAAGAATGGCCTTATACACTACACAAGCTGTCCTCCATGCAACACAAAAAAACTCCCTACCCAGGTCTCAATTTACCCGTATTCAATTTATAGTTTCAGACCCAAAATCTAAGCAGGCCTAACTTCACAAGATAAGTGAAAAATTCTGAGAGAGGATACCCACCTACACTTCTATCAAAGGAACTCACAAGAATTTCAAATCAGAGCAGTCCCAATAACCGACCAACACGAACAAATTGCATTCCTTTTGTACATACTTACCATCCAATAGTACCCATGTTACAGCAAACCTTTAGGAAACAATGGCCTCTTTTACACAGAGCTTATCTGGGAATTAAAGAATGTAAGCGCGGCTAGCTACAGAGCATCCATCCGATCTCCACGCCTGCACAGTGTGGGGGAAGGGAGAACCATTTTTTCTGTTAAATAAATATATACATGGAGATCGGATGGATGTTCTGGAGTTAGCCGCGCTTGCGCACTGGGCCGTTATATTTCCCTACTGAGGCTCTCCGGCGCATGCGCAGTGTCCAGGTGTGCAGCTGAACTCTGCTGTGAGATTTTCCCTAAACTGTCGTTTTGCGCACACGCAAATCGGCACAACTCCGGCACGCCTCCTCACGTCATTTCCGGTGCTACTGGAAATTAGGAGGTAGGGAAATCTCACGAAGTTGGGTAATGTAACGTTACATCGGCCTCATGTGCCTCAAGAGACCCAAGAACATTAGAGACTACCTCATTAGAGTGGATGTTGGGAACCAAACTAAAGTACCCAGTCAAACGTTTCCTTGTCTAAGACTTATAGGGTAAACCAGCTCACCTGCCACATATATTGCAGTCCTTGGGTGCACAGGAAACCATGGTGAGACCTCTTGAGACAAGGATAAAAGAGAAAAACAATCCAGCACTCCTGTAATTTTTGAGCCGTTGGTTCTTTTATTGCGGTGATAAAAATTTGTACAGTGGTACAACCTCCATTAGTGTTATTTGCAGTCTATGCGTTTCGAACTAAGCAGTTCTTATTCAAGACTCCATGTGGAACTTTAATTCATGCAAAATATATATAGACTCCTGACGGAAAAGGGTTCCTCCTCTGTAGTGAAGGAGACCACTCAGGTGTTTTAATTATCTAGCTGGATCGAAAGTCGACATGGTAGCTGAAAACATCACATGTGATTAATTAAAACTGTGATTCCCAACAGTGAAAATACAAAACACAGTTAATGCAGAATAAAGTGAAAGAAATTACATACACATATATATGTATATATATATATATATATATATACATATATATATATATTCACAAATAAAATGATTGAAAAGCTGGATCTAGGCCATATGCTTGTCCAGTGGTCCGATAATCTGTGTCCTGTGCATTCAATTCAATCGAAAATTACATGACATAAAGCAGGAAACAGGGAAAAACAACTGAGGATGACATCATGAACTTGATCCTGTAATATCAGAGAGAAAAAAAAGGGGGGTGAGAAGGGGAAAGAGAGCTCAATAGAAGTGCATTAATTCCCTCTTGTAATTCAGGCCTTTGGGATATCTGGGTTTTAATCTGGATATCCAAAATGCCTCTCTCTATAGCAGTATTCTTTTAACCACCTCCCGTCCGCCCATAGGATATAAATGTCCGGGAGGTGGATCTCTATTTCTGAATGGACGTTTTAAAACGTCCGTTCAGAAACTGCAGCTGCACGCTAATCGTGCAGCTGCTGATCGGGTTGCCCGCTGTCAGTGACAGCAGGGCAACCCTAAGAGAAGGCAGGGACAGTGCCCAGGTGTCCCTGCCTTCTAGATCGCTGCATACACAGCGCTCACCGAGCGCTGTGTATGCAGAGCAGGAAGCGCTATGCGCTTCCTGTTCCGGCCCGGCAGTCATGTGACCGCCGGGACCGGTGAGTGCAGGAGCTGTGTGAGGTCTTTCACAGACCTCGATCAGCCCTGCACTGATGCTGTACAGCGCTGTATTGCTCTGTACAGCCTCTTTGGGGGGTGTATTTTTCCTGTAACTGGGGCTACTATGTCAGCCCCAGTTACATGAGAAATCAACCTTATAAAAAAGAAAAGAAAAAGTGAAGTAAATGTCCCCCTGAGGTCTTGTATGACCTTATGGGGGACGAAAAGTGTAAAATAAAAAATAAAAAAATAAAGTGTTGAAAAAATTAAATTAAAAAAAGGTTTCACATGTAAAAAAAAATATTGCCCTAGTAAGGAATAAAAAAAATAATGTTAAAAATATAAAAAAATTAAAATAAAATAGACATATTTGGTATTGCCACGTCCGTAAAAACCAGCTCTATAAAAATATCACATGACCTAACCCCTCAGGTGAACACCGTAAAAAAAATAAAAAACGGTGTCAAAACAAGCAATTTTTGTCACCTTACATCACAAAAACTGCAACACCAAGTGATCAAAAATGTGTATGTCCCACTAAATGGTACCAATAAAACAGTCACCTCATCCCGCAAAAAATGAGCCCCTACATAAGAAAATCTCTCAAAAAATAAAAAACCTATAGCTCTCAGAACATGGACACATTAAAACATTATTTTTTTGTTTCAAAAATGCAATTATTGTGTAAAACTTTAATAAATAAGAAAAAGTATATATATTAGGTATCGCCACGTCCGTAAAAATCTGCTCTATATAAATGTCACTTGACTGAACCCCTCAGGTGAATGCTGTAAAAATAAATAAATAAATAGAAACTGTGCTAAAACAACCCATTTTTTGGTCACCTTGCCCCATAAAGTGTTATAATGAATGATAAAAAAATCATATGTACCCAAAAATAGTAGCAATTAAACTGGCACCTTATCCCCTAGTTTCCAAAATGGGATCACTTCTTAGGAGTTTCTACTGTAAGGGTGCATCAGGGGGCTTCAAATGGGACATGGCATCTAAAACCACGTGGAGTTCCTTTTCTTCTGCGCCCTGCCGTGTGCCCATACAGCAGTTTATGACCACATGTGGGGTGTTTCTGTAAACCGCTGAATCTGGATAATAAATATTGAGTTTTGTTTGGCTGTTAACCATCGATGTGTTAAATAAAAAATTGGATTCAAATGGAAAATCTGCCCAAAAAGTGAAATTAAAAAATGTGATCTCCATTTTCCTTTAATTCTTATGGAACGCCTAAAGGGTTAACAAAGTTTGTAAAATTGGTTTTAAGTAACTTGAGGGGTGTAGTTTCTACAATGGGGTCATTTATGGGGGTATCCACTATGTAGGCTCCACAAAGTGACTGCAGACCTGAACTGGTCCTTAAAAAGTGGGTTTTGGCAATTTTCTTAAAAAATTTAAGAATTGCTTCTAAACTTCTAAGCCTTCTAACGTCCTAAAAAAATAAAATGACATTTCCAAAATGATGGCAACATAAAGTAGACATATGGGGAATGTTAAGTAATAAATAATTTATGACTATCATGAAGTACAATGTGTCACGAGAAAACAATCTCTGAATGATTGGATAAGTAAAGGCGTTCCAAAGTTATTACCACATAAAGTGAGATATGTCAGTTTTGCAAAATTAGGCCTGGTCAGGAAGGGGGCAAATAGCCCAGATGGCAAGTGGTTAACACTGCCACCTCTTAAAGGAGACGACACTTTTTATATTCCAAAGGCACTGAAGGTGTGTGCACTTCCATTATGTCTCTCTACAAAATGTTTGGCAGTGTTATTCATATAATTGAGATGCTCAAGTATTCTGTTCTTCAATTTGCGCATGGTGCTCCCCACATATATTAGATCACATTGGGTACATCTGATGACATAAATAACATTATTACAACTATTACAACTAATGTAAGATTTTATCGCAAAGTCTGAACAGTGTTCTGAATCACTGAAGGTTTTTGTGGGTGTGGTGTACCTAGATGTTTTACATGGATGTCCTCCACAGCATGCAAAACCTAAGACTCTTAACCAGGAGTGAACATTGGCCTTGGAGCTGGTGGAAAAGAAAGAAGGTGACAAAATAGATGCTACCGTAGAGGAGTGTCTGGGGACCACTCTGTAGCCCCCTGCCAGGAGACCACACAGGGCGTCATAGAAATGCAGCCCTGGACAATCCTCTTGATGGCCTCACATTGCCTGCTATATGTTAGTGTTAGCGTAGGCACAGCTATATTATCTGTAGATTTTTTGCTTTTCTTTCCAAACAATAAATAGTTGCGATCTTTGCAGCGGGCGATAATCTTACCTCTGGTAATCATCCATTGAGGATAGCCTTGTTCCAAAAGTCGCTTGGTTATTCTTACACATTCCTGATTATAGGTTACTTCACTGTTACAGTTTCTTCTGGCTCAGTGCCTTTGGAATATAAAAAGTGTCGTCTCCTTTAAGAGGTGGCAGCGTTAAAAGAATACTGCTACAGAGAGAGGCATTTTGGATATTCTGATTAAAAACCAGATATCCCAAAGGCCTGAATTACAAGAAGGAATTAATGTACTTCTATTGAGCTCTCTTTCCCTTTCTCACCCCCCCTTTTTTTTCCCCTCTGATATTACAGGATCAAGTCTATGATGACATTTGTTTTACATCAAATTTAATGCACATGACACAGATTATCGGACCACTGGACAAGCATATGGCCTAGATCCAGGTTTTCGATCATTTTATTTGTGAATACAGTACAGACCAAAAGTTTGGACACACCTTCTCATTCAAAGAGTTTTCTTTATTTTCATGACTATGAAAATTGTAGATTCACACTGAAGGCATCAAAACTATGAATTAACACATGTGGACTTATATACATAACAAAAAAGTGTGAAACAACTGAAAATATGTCATATTCTAGGTTCTTCAAAGTAGCCACCTTTTGCTTTGATTACTGCTTTGAACACTCTTGGCATTCTCTTGATGAGCTTCAAGAGGTAGTCACCTGAAATGGTCTTCCAACAGTCTTGAAGGAGTTCCCAGAGATGCTTAGCACTTGTTGGCCCTTTTGCCTTCACTCTGCGGTCCAGCTCACCCCAAACCATCTCGATTGGGTTCAGGTCCGGTGACTGTGGAGGCCAGGTCATCTGGCGCAGCACCCCATCACTCTCCTTCATGGTCAAATAGCCCTTACACAGGCTGGAGGTGTGTTTGGGGTCATTGTCCTGTTGAAAAATAAATGATGGTCCAACTAAACGCAAACCGGATGGAATAGCATGCCGCTGCAAGATGCTGTGGTAGCCATGCTGGTTCAGTATGCCTTAAATTTTGAATAAATACCCAAGTGTCACCAGCAAAGCACCCCCACACCATCACACCTCCTCCTCCATGCTTCACGGTGGGAACCAGGCATGTAGAGTCCATCCGTTTGCCTTTTCTGCGTCGCACAAAGACACGGTGGTTGGAACCAAAGATCTCAAATTTGGACTCATCAGACCAAAGCACAGATTTCCACTGGTCTAATGTCCATTCCTTGTGTTCTTTAGCCCCAAAAAAGTCTCCTCTGCTTGTTGCCTGTCCTTAGCAGTGGTTTCCTAGCAGATATTCTACCATGAAGGCCTGATTCACACAGTCTCCTCTTAACAGTTGTTCTAGAAATGTGTCTGCTGCTAGAACTCTGTGTGGCATTGACCTAGTCTCTAATCTGAGCTGCTGTTAACCTGCGATTTCTGAGGCTGGTGACTCGGATGAACTTATCCTCCGCAGCAGAGGTGACTCTTGGTCTTCCTTTCCTGGGGCGGTCCGCATGTGAGCAAGTTTCTTTGTAGCGCTTGATGGTTTTTGTGACTGTACTTGGGGACACTTTCAAAGTTTTCCCAATTTTTCGGACTGACTGACCTTCATTTCTTAAAGTAATGATGGCCACTCGTTTTTCTTTACTTAGCTGCTTTTTTCTTGCCATAATACAAATTCTAACAGTCTATTCAGTAGGACTATCAGCTGTGTATCCACCTGACTTCTCCACAAACGCAACTGATGGTCCCAACCCCATTTATAAGGCAAGAAATCCCACTTATTAAACCTGACAGGGCACACCTGTGAAGTGAAAACCATTTCAGGTGACTACCTCTTGAAGCTCATCATGAGAATGCCAAGAGTGTGCAAAGCAGTAATCAAAGTAAATGGTGGCTACTTTGAAGAACCTAGAATATGACATATTTTCAGTTGTTTCACACTTTTTTGTTATGTATATAAATCCACATGTGTTAATTCATAGTTTTGATGCCTTCAGTGTGAATCTACAATTTTCATAGTCATGAAAATAAAGAAAACTATTTGAATGAGAAGGTGCGCCCAAACTTTTGGTCTGTACTGTATATATATGTCATTTCTTTCACTTTATTCTGTGTTAACTGTGTTTTGTATTTTCACTGTTGGGAATCACAGTTTTAATTAATCCCATGTGATAATGTTTTCAGCTACCATGTGGACTTTGGATCCAGCTAGATAATTAAAACACCTGAGTGGTCTCCTTCCCTACAGAGGAGGAACCATTTTTCCCTCAGGAGTCTATATATATTTTACATGGATTAAAGTTCCACATGGAGTCATGAATAAGAACTGCTTAGTTTGAAACGCGTAGACTGTGAATGACACTAATGGAGGTTGTACCACTGTACAATTTTTTAGCACCACAAAAAAAGAACCGACGGCTCAAAAATTACAGGAGTGCTGGATAGCTTTTCTCGTTTATCCATTTCCTTGTCTACACTGTACCAGTTGCACAAACGTAATCAAGGGGAACACATTTCACCATCCACACATCGGCAAGACATTCTTTATTAATGATTTCTACAGGGAGTGCAGAATTATTAGGCAAATGAGTATTTTGACCACATCATCCTCTTTATGCATGTTGTCTTACTCCAAGCTGTATAGGCTCGAAAGCCTACTACCAATTAAGCATATTAGGTGATGTGCATCTCTGTAATGAGAAGGGGTGTGGTCTAATGACATCAACACCCTATATCAGATGTGCATAATTATTAGGCAACTTCCTTTCCTTTGGCAAAATGGGTCAAAAGAAGGACTTGACAGGCTCAGAAAAGTCAAAAATAGTGAGATATCTTGCAGAGGGATGCAGCACTCTTAAAATTGCAAAGCTTCTGAAGCGTGATCATCGAACAATCAAGCTTTTCATTCAAAATAGTCAACAGGGTCGCAAGAAGTGTGTGGAAAAACCAAGGCGCAAAATAACTGCCCATGAACTGAGAAAAGTCAAGCGTGCAGCTGCCAAGATGCCACTTGCCACCAGTTTGGCCATATTTCACTGGAGTGCCCAAAAGCACAAGGTGTGCAATACTCAGAGACATGGCCAAGGTAAGAAAGGCTGAAAGACGACCCCCACTGAACAAGACACACAAGCTGAAACGTCAAGACTGGGCCAAGAAATATCTCAAGACTGATTTTTCTAAGGTTTTATGGACTGATGAAATGAGAGTGAGTCTTGATGGGCCAGATGGATGGGCCCGTGGCTGGATTGGTAAAGGGCAGAGCGCTCCAGTCCGACTCAGACCCTAGCAAGGTGGAGGTGGAGTACTGGTTTGGGTTGGTATCATCAAAGATGAGCTTGTGGGGCCTTTTCGGGTTGAGGATGGAGTCAAGCTCAACTCCCAGTCCTACTGCCAGTTTCTGGAAGACACCTTCTTCAAGCAGTGGTACAGGAAGAAGTCTGCATCCTTCAAGAAAAACATGATTTTCATGCAGGACAATGCTCCATCACACGCGTCCAAGTACTCCACAGCGTGGCTGGCAAGAAAGGGTATAAAAGAAGAAAAACTAATGACATGGCCTCCTTGTTCACCTGATCTGAACCCCATTGAGAACCTGTGGTCCATCATCAAATGTGAGATTTACAAGGAGGGAAAACAGTACACCTCTCTGAACAGTGTCTGGGAGGCTGTGGTTGCTGCTGCACGCAATGTTGATGGTGAACAGATGAAAACACTGACAGAATCCATGGATGGCAGGCTTTTGAGTGTCCTTGCAAAGAAAGGTGGCTATATTGGTCACTGATTTGTTTTTGTTTTGTTTTTGAATGTCAGAAATGTATATTTGTGAATGTTGAGATGTTATTTCGGTTTCACTGGTAAAAATAAATAATTGAAATGGGTATATATTTGTTTTTTGTTAAGTTGCCTAATAATTATGCACAGTAATAGTCACCTGCACACACAGATATCCCCCTAAAATAGCTAAAACTAAAAACAAACTAAAAACTACTTCCAAAAATATTCAGCTTTGATATTAATGAGTTTTTTTGGTTCATTGAGAACATGGTTGTTGTTCAATAATAAAATTAATCCTCAAAAATACTACTTGCCTAATAATTCTGCACTCCCTGTATACATGCAATACCTCTTTTATCGTATACCTCATAAAATGCCCATGTGTCGTTCTGTACATCAGCGAGACTACTCAACCTATTTGGGACTGAATTGGCAGTCACAAATCCACCATCTAGTGTGAGAAAAATTGGCTTCCAATACCAGATCATTTTAAAAATCAGGACACAACAATTCCCAACTCCGATACCAGGTTATTGAACATGACGAGGGGGTAAACCACATCGAACTTTTAAAAAAACGCGAGGCCTATTGGATCCATGCGTTAGACACCTTAACCCCTCGGGGCCTCAACCACGATTACAATATATTGCATTGATATGTATTATTTCTATTTTGATAACGTAATTTTCTCCTAGACTCGCTGAGTTATGCCAATACCACCAGGTAATATATGGCAAAGGGTCCTACTTTCATTTAATTACTTTACTGGTATTCTTCTATTTCCTCACCTTCTTTTCTCATAATTTTTCCTGTTATATTTTAAATTGCATGATTAAATTTTTTTTCACTTTTCATTTTTTCAATTTTTCCTTTGCCTTTCCTTTTTGCGCATTTTTTGTTTTATTTTTCTTCTTTTTCCTCATGTTATAAAAAACTTTTTTTCACTCACATTTTTTTCCCTTTTTTCCAATTTATTTTTTATTCATTTTTCTATCATTCTATCATTACATTTATGTCCCTCCCCTTATTTTCTCCCTATTCTCCAATATGGCGCCCGCAATAACTAATACTATGCACGCGCAACCTAGTTTCTCCAAGCATTACCATTTCCAATATGGCCACTGCGGCCATAGACACAAACACCACTTTGCGCTGTTATCCCATACCGCAGGACCCCCATTTATTCACGCATGTTTTATGCCTTCCTCCACTCAGCTCTTTATGGCATGCTGCTCGTCATAGACAGGAGCGCATGTCTAGTACACACTATTTAAATCCACCATTACCTTATGGCAGCACGAACCAGCACCACCCAGACATGTCCATGCTGTTATTAGTCTAACACGCTGGAATGTTTATAATCAACTTTATTGTGATTTGTGACTATATTCCCGTTATCCACAGCACCTCACACTTAGAAAGGTGTGCACAGTCCTCTTTATTCTATAATAACCAGTGCTAAGTGGTTGCAGGAAATTGCCAAAGCCTGGTGCTTCATGTGAACTACATTGCACACCAGTTCAAGTGGATCCATAGTTGAGTCTAGGATTGCGGCTAAAAAAGATACAATGTTGACAAAAAGTTTTTGTTTGTCATTACAGAGGTTTTTAATTAGGGGAGCTAGCCCATGCATCATCTGTTACTCCTTGCCTTCATTCCTTTTATGGCACAAATACTTAAGCACCTGACTCTCAATCAGGTTTCGAGTATCTGAGCCAGAAACAGGATTGAGCCTAGCCCCCCTTCTCAGACATGGCTGGCTGTGGTGCGATTCTGGAGTCAATGGAAGTGCTGGCACTCCATCCTCTTCCTGTCCTTCAGGACCATCGGGTTGCCCCAGGGGGCTGGATTCTTCTTCTCCCAATACCGGACGAGAGGAATCTAGCAAGGTGACTGCTTGTTCATCATCAGTTGACATTCCCTCCTTGGCCCACAAGGTTGTCCATGGTGCTGTGAAGGAGAATATTTTTGTTAAAAACATGTATTATGTTAGCACCACAACACAAACAATACCATAAAAATTCACACACAATCAAAGATTACTATTAAGTAGCATATATTTTATTATACAATACACTAAATGCCGACACATTCTATGTTTCTAAATACATTATGTACTTACGGCCTTATATCCAGCACGGGTCTCAAAAACTGGTCTCCAGCTTGGTGGGTGTAAAGTATAGGTAAGAAGCCCCCATAGCCACTGTGTCCCTGTGACATCACTAGTTCCTGCCAAAACTGATCATAGCATGATTGCCATCGGGTCTTCACACTGCATAAACACAACATTATGAACTTTCAATATATATATTACCATACACCTTTAATGCACATATGTATAAATGGTTAGAGCAGCACACAGTATGATCTCATAGTTGATGTTGTTACCTCATACACTACTATGGACTATATTAATATTACATTAGTGGCATACACATGGTTTAAAAAAAATCGAACAGTCATATGGTGTCACTGGCCCTCTAAACAAACATATTTTTATAATATACATATATATATATATATATATATATATATATAGAGAGAGAGAGAGAGAGAGAGAATAAAAAAGTGTTTTAAAATACACTGACTTTAAAACACTTGGCTGCTACCATATAGTAGATGATGCAATAGCTGCACCACCAGCTCTCACACGGTTGCTAATATATGAAAACTATTATATTTTCTCAAATTGGACATAATTTAATACTCAATTACAGCACCGTGCAGATGGCATTTAGTAAACATATATAGGCATTTAGTAATCACATACATAATTTCTATCTGCCATTCATGTGATAAATATAAAGTATATGTGAGTGCAACATTGCCATCAAATGATTGTGGTAAGTAGAAATGACTGTGCCACACAGCAACAGTTTAAAGGCGCCCCTCCCATTCTACTTAGTTGTAACCCCCTCCTTCTATGCAAGCCTCACTCCTCTGCATATTCAACACCTGCAGCGTACAGTTCCAACAGTGTGTCTGTATATACCCCTGCATCAAAAGGTAAAACAACCGTAACAATATTGTTATGAACACAAACATTGGCATGGGTTGTCTTACCTAGGTGATGCCATTTGGTAGAACTAGCCTTCTTCCACTTACTCCAGCATTGTTCTGGTCACCTGGTATGGGCATAAAATACGTTGTATATAAATATATGTATATACCTTATTTTTTGGACTATAAGAAGCAACTAGGATTTGGAGGAGGAAAATTAAAATATTTTCCATCAGACCTCATAGCAGACCCCCAAATCAGACCACCATTTTTTATCAGACCTCAGATGAGACCCCAAAATCAGACCCCCAAGCTCCATCAGCCTCAGATGAGTCTCCCATCAGACCCCCCAGCATCTATCAAACTCACCTCGCTTTCTCCGGACGGTGCTGCACATGCAGGACTTACAACACCGCACAGCGTCAGGTCATAGTGTATATAGGCAAGCAGTATGTCCTGACGCTGTACACAGTCAGGACCAGTGGCGTACCTACCATATAGGCAGACCACGCAGCTGCTATGGGGCCCGTGAGGAAGAGGGGCCCGCAGTGGAGGAGAGTCCCCGCCCCCGTCTATCTTCCTAACTGCCTCCCGTCTGATAGCCCCGCCTCCTAGCCCCGCCTCCCGCCGGCTAGCTCCGCCTCCCGCCTGTTAGCTCCATTATGCCTGATTCCTCTCTGGATTGCCACTACCCCACCAGTAATGAAGTAAGTGACCACTTGTAGGTGAGGACAGTGCAGGGGGGGGGGGGGGGGTCACTCAGCTTTCCCAGGCTATTCCTCTGCACATATGCCATTCAGAACAGGAGGAAAGCTGGGTGCTATTATGTAATGTGACTCAGCTTTCCTGATGTCCTGCATGGCACAAGTGCAGAGGCAGGAGAAGACATGAGGGTAGGTGGGAGTTGTGTTACTCAGCTTTCTCAGACTATTCTCATGTCTCTCCACATGTGCCATGCAGGACAGCAGAAAAGCTGGGTGCTATTACATTATGTGATGTCACTCAGATTTCCTGCTATCCTGCAAGGCATAAATGCAGATAATAAGAACATGGAAAGGCAGGGGGGAGGGGGCACCCAGCTTTCCCAGAGACTCCTGTCTCTGCACATGTGTCATGCAGGATAGCGAGTAATGTCACTGTCTCTCAGCTCTCCTGCATGACACAGAGAATATGGGAGGGGTTCACTCAGCTTTCCCAGAGACTCCTGTCTCTGCACATGAGTAATGTCAGTGTCTCCCAGCTCTCCTGCATGACACAGAGGATATGGGAAGGGGGCACTCGCTTCCTGAAACTTTTCTCATGTCTATGCGCATGTGCAATGCTGGACAGCAGGAAAGTTAGGTGGTATTACATCATGTAACGCCCCAGATTCTTGTCAATATAAGGCTACTTTCACACTTGCGGCAGGACGGATCCGACAGGCTGTTCACCATGTCGGATCCGTCCTGCGGCTATTTAGTGCGACCGCCGCTCCGTCCCCATTGACTATAACGGGGGCGGAGCTCTGGCGCAGCATGGCGGTGCACAGCGAAAGCCGTCGGGCTAAAAGGTACTGCATGTCTGACTTTTTAGTCCGGCGACTTTCGCCGTGCACCATATAGTCAATGGGGACTGGGGACGGAGCGGCGGTCCGGCGGCACAGCGAAATAGCCACAGGATGGATCTGACATGGTGAACAGCCTGTCGGATCCGTCCTGCCGCAAGTGTGAAAGTACCCTAATGGGTCTGTTGGGATCCGGCATGAGTACTGCCATTTTGTAGAACAAAATACTTCTGCATGAGGTGGGGCAGGGGAGAGGTTAGGGAGGGTAGTGAGAGGAGCCAGGGCGCATAGTGGGAGGGACTAGGAACGGGCATAGGGGCCCAATCTAATTTCTTGCTATGGGGCCCAATGATTTCTGTGTACGCCCCTGGTCAGGACACCGTGCACAGCAGGACCAGAAAGGTAAAGTACAGCCAGAGCAGTGCTGCCCTCAACCTCCCTGCATCTCCCCCGCATGCTGATGACCACTTCCATAATGGAAGCGGTTATTAGCATTCGCACTATAAGATGCTCTGCCACTTTTCCCCCGTCTTATAGTCTGAAAACACTAATTACAACCCCCCCCCCCTAAAAAGAGCACTGAAAAAACACCATCAGTAAAAAATATGGTACCGATTGGTGCTCAGTAGGTTGCAGGGTGCAAGCAAGCAGATGTTTTGTGCGCCCTTGCAAAAAGTGAAGTAAAAAAAAAAATTAGGTGAAAGAGCTAAAAATTAACATATCTAAACTAGTGTTGATCGAACACCGTAGGGCTCGGGTAGAACACATCGGGATGTTCGGGTGCTCGACCTAGTATAATGTAAGTCAATGGAAGAACCCAAGCATTAAACCAGGTACCTACAGCCTGCTCTGAAGAGGGGAGGGTGCCTGGTTCATAGGAAAATGTCAGAAATTGATGGAAACACCATCAAAATGGTTCTGGAACAGCATGGGGAGGATGTCTGGATGTATCTTGTACTCGCAGGTCGCTGCTGGAAATGATGTGGTCCGAATAGTACACCACTTTTACAGACTGAAAATAATACATACAAAACCGAAGAAAAAAATTGATTTTTAGAGGAAAAATTGATAGGAAACATTCTTTCCTGTATATTTACTTGTATATACAGTGCAAGTGCTGCCAGAAATCACAACGAAGAGGCACTCCGATACAACCTGTATATCACATAAAACAGGGCCTCATTCACATTGTGGTACAATCGTTCATGTAGTTTAAATCCTACACTCAAAGCCTATGCAATAAGTGAAAGGGCTGCCAAAAAATGACAAGGGACCGGCGCTCCAATACACCCTTTGTTACACATAAAGGAGGGCTTCATACACGGCCTGCTGGTATAATTAGGTATAATTAGGTGAGGGTCTGCAGGTGAGCTGATCCTGTAAAAGATTTTAGGTGCGGGCCTGCTGGTGAGCTGACATTGTATGCGAGGGCCTTCAGGTGAGCTGACCCTCTAAAAAAATGTATGCGAGGGCCTTCAGGTGAGCTGACCCTGTAAAAGATTTGAGGTGTGGGCTTGCTGGTGAGATGACCCTGTAAAGATTTGAGGTGTGGGCCTGCTGGTCAGCTGACCCAGTAAAAGATTGTAGGTGAAGGTCTGCTGGTGAGCTGACCCTCTAAAAAAAAAATTATATGCGAGGGCCTGAAGGTGAGCTGACCCTGTAAAAGATTGTAGGTGAGGGCCTGCTGGTGAGCTCACCCTCTAAAAAATTATATGCGAGGGCCTGCATATGAGCTGACCCTATAAAACATTATATGCGACGAATAAGCATGTTGATATGATGGAAGGAGGAGGAGAAAAGGAAGATTCAACCATATACCCTTGTTTGTGGTGGAAGGGGTGCATGGGAATACAGTGTATTCAGTACATTATAAACAACACATTTAAAGTGCCTTTATGTTCAGCCGCTTTCCTCTGGTGGAGTCGAGAAGTCATGGTCACTCCAGGCCTTGTTTATTTTTATAAGGGTCAACCTGTCAGCATTTTCAGTTGACAAGCAGATACGCTTATCTGTTATAATGCCACCTGCAGCACTAAATACCCGCTCAGACAAAACGCTGGCGGCAGGCCAGCACCTCCAAGGCATAGAGCGCCAGTTCGTGCCACATGTCCAGCTTGGACATCTAGTAGTTGTAAGGCACTGAGGGATCATTGAGGATGCTGACACGGTCTGCTATGTACTCCACCATCTTCCAAAAATTTTCCCTCCTTGTGACACTAGGCCACGCATCAGGGTGAGGGTGCTGGTGGGGTGTCATGAAACTGTCCCAGGCTTTGGAGAGTGTTGCCCTGCCTCTGTTGGAATTGCTGTGTGTTCCCCTTGTCTCCCCTCCTCGATTGGCCAAGGAACTACGGACTCTGCCGCCAGTGTTGTCAGATGGAAATTTTTGGAGCAATTTTTCAACAAGGATCTTCTGGTATTGCACCATTTTGCTCGTCCTCTCCACCTGAAGAATGAGAGATGAGAAGTTCTCTTTGTAGCGGAGGTTGAGAAGGGTGAACCATCAGTAATTTGTGTTGTCTAAAATGCGTATAACGCACAAGTTGCAGGAAAGGCAGCCTAACATGAAGTCAGCCATGTGTGCCAGAGTACCAACAGGCAAGACTTCGCTGTCGTCATCAGGAGGATCACTCTCAATCTCCTCATACTCTTCTGCCCACCAACGCAGAACAGATGGAATTAAACTTCCATGGGTACTACCCTCTGTAGCAGAGGCAACTGTCTCCTGTACCTCCTCCTCTTCTTCATCGTCCAATTCGCGCTGAGAAGACAAACTGAGGGTGGTCTGGTTATCACCCTGTGTAATGTCTTTCCCCATTTCCACCTCCCACATGTAAAGCATCGTCCATAAGTGTGAGCAGCGAGCGTTTAAGTAGGCACAGAAGTGGGATGATTACGCTGATAATAGCGTTATCGCCGCTCACCATTTGTGTTGATTCCTCAGTTTTCTTAAAACCTCACAGAGGTCAGACATCCATGCCCACTCCTCGCTTGTGAATAGCGGAAGCTGACTGGAAAGGCGACGACTATGTTGCAGCTGGTATTCCACTACTGCTCTCTTCTGCTCACAAAGTCTGGCCAACATGTAGAACGTGGAGTTCCAGTGCGTGCTCACGTCGCACAACAGTCAGTGATCTGGCAAGTGCTGCTGCAGACTGGCTGAAGCTGTTGGTGACTTACAGAAATGTGCACACCCGCGGCACACCTTCACCAGTAGCTCAGACAAATTGGGGGAGGTTTTGAGAAACTGCTGAACCACAAGGTTAAACACGTGGGCTAGGCATGGGATGTGTCTGAGCTTGCCGATCTCCAAAGCTGCCACCAAGTTACGGCGATTATCAGACACAACCATGCCTGGTTCTAGGTTGAGTGGCAAGAGCCACAGCTCAGTATGGTCTCTTATCCCCTGACACAGCTCTGCGACGGGGTGCTGTTTGTCCCCTAAGCATATCAACTTCAGCATGGCGTGCTGCAGCTTCTCCACTGCAGTGCTACACTGCTTCCAGCTATCAACTGATGACTGACTGGTGCTGCACCCTGATAATTTGGAGGTGGAAGTGGAGCAGGAGGAGGAGAAGTGGGGGTGCTGGCGGAAATCCTGATCGACATAGGGCCCGCAATCCTTGGCGTCGGTAGCACCTGTGCCATCCCAGTACGACTCACTCCCGACCTCCACAACATTCACCCAGTGTGCCATCAGGGAAATGTAGCATTCCTGGCTGAATGCACTTGTCCGTAGTTAAGTGGACCTTCCCAGCAACTGCGTTGGTCAGGGCACGTGTGATGTTATGGGACACATGTTGGTGTAAGGCGGGCACGGCACACAGTGAAAAATAGTGGCAGCTGGCGATTGTGTAATGAGGGACGGCCGCAGACATGAGGCTGTGGAAGGCCTCAGTGTCCACAAGCCTAAATGGCAACATTTCCAGGGCCAGTAATTTAGAAAGTTGCGCATTTTGTGCTATGGCCTGTGGGTCGGTGGCTGGGTATTTGCGCTTGTGTTCAAATGCCGGGGGTAAGGACATTTGTACGCTGCGCTGGGACACAGAAGTGGATGTGGTTGCTGATGGTGCTTGCGAAGGTTCAGGTGCAGGGCGGAAGGGATCCGGGCCTGCGCCTTCGACAGGGGATTGGCCAGCATGTAACATGGGGGAAGAGGAGGCAGTGGTGTGACCCGCAGACACAGATTGTGGACCCAGGCATTCATCCCACTTATTACGGTGCTTGGATGCCATGTGGCGGATCATGCTGGTGGTGGGGAGATTTCTAGTGTTCACGCCCCGACACAGGTTGCAAACTACTATTCTTTTGTCGTCCGCACTTTCCTAAAAAAAAAAAAAAAAAAAAAAAAAAGGCCATACTTCGTAACATCTACCCCTTGGCAACGGAGATTTCCATTAGGGGTTGCTCCGTGGAACAGTTGTGGGCCTGTTTGGTGTGGCCCTCTTCTGCCTTTTCCAGCCTGTTTCAGTGCTTCAGATCCCTCCCCCTCTGTACTGCTGTCCTCGCTCGGCTTTCCACCTTCCCAGGTTGGGTCACTAACCTCATTGTCCACCAACTCCTCACTCTGATCATCCTCCTGATTTGTTGACCTAACCACAACTTCAGTGATTGACAACTGTGCCTCATCCTCTTCATCAACCTCTTGAGACAGTAATTGCGTTGACTCATTGGCAACTGTGTCTCATCATCATCCACCTCATTAAACACTAATTGCCGTTCCCCACTGTCATGTTCTTGTGACTGTGGATTCTCAAGAAGTTGGGAATCAGGGCACAAGATCTCATGTCCCTCTTCAAGCGTGGTTGGCGAGAGGGCTAAATCAAGTAATGGTGATGAAAAGAGGTACTCTGAATACCCAAGTGTGGGATCTCTTGTTTGGCCAGACTGTAAATGGTGGGAGGAAGGAGGATCAGGGTGAGGATTGTGTTGACCAGACTCCTGGCTACTGAGACTGGACTTGGTGGAAGACAGGGTGGTGCTTAACTGACTGGAAGCATTATCTGCTGAAATCCAACCGACCACCTGGTCGCACTGGTCTGACTTCAAAAGTGGTGTCCTGCGCCGCCCTGCAAACTGGGATATGAAGCTAGGTATCTTGGATGATTGTTTTTCTTGAGCTGCAGGCACTGTTTCTCCGCGTCCAGGGCCACGGCCTCTGCGTGCAGCATCAGCATCACAGCCACTTCCCCATCCCTCACTGCTCGCCTTCTTCATTTTAAATGTGATATATGCTTGAAAGTATCGTACAGTAGCGTAGGATTTGGAAGTGTATGTGCAAAAAAATTTACAAAGGTATTTGTGATGAGGAAACGTTATACAGAACAGGTAACACAGGTAATGTCATACTTCGCAGTGTCTACGGAAAAAGTGTACTGGATGTCACTGATATTTTAGGGATGCGCACAATTTACACAGGAGTTGTGGCGCAGATAATTTTACTGTCCGCAGCGGCCTAGTACACGGTATTTTGCACAGGATCCGCTAAAAATATATATTGACAACAAACAAAATGGTCCTCTGACCAAAAAATTCTTAGGGGTCCTAACTATATATGTATCTAAAATTACATCTTTTATTATATTCACTTAAAACTGCTATAGAAAATAAAAAATGTGTATGATTAAAACTATCAGGACTAACCAGAGGGTATCAGTTTTAACACCAGTATATGGCAGTACTAAGAGATGTGCTTTTTGTTGTAACACTGTGTTTGATAATAAATACTGCTTGTTGAAAACAGAGTGCAGTGTAGTTTTTATTATTATAATATCAACACCTCCATATATAACCTTTAATGTGTAATGTGTTGCTGGTAACAGCAACAATATGTTCTAGTGGGGGTTATTAGCAGTGTGAATCAACTGCAATATTGATCGTTTGATGTACTACACATTTGTAATCCACTACTACAGTCATGTGAAAAAATTAGGACACCCTTTGAAAGCATGTGGTTTTTTGTAACATTTTTAATAAAAGGTTATTTCATCTCCGTTTCAACAATACAGAGAGATTAAAGTAATCCGACTAAACAAAGAAAACTGAAGAAAAGTCTTTTCAAGATCTTCTGTAAATGTCATTCTACAAAAATGCCTATTCTAACTGAGGAAAAAGATAGGACACCCTCACATGTATTCCCTCTTAAATTGGCTCAGATCTCACACAGGTATATCACACCAGGTGCACATAATTAGTAGATCGTTACTCTGCATGTTGAATGAGGCTTGCCCTATTTAAACCTCAGACATTTAGTTTGGTGTGCTCCTGACTGTTGAAGTGAGAGTGAGCACCATGGTGAGAGCAAAAGAGCTGTCAGAGGACTTCAGAAAAAAGATTGTAGCAGCCTATGAGTCTGGGAAGGGATTTAAAAAGATCTCAAAAGATTTTGAAATCAGCCATTCCACTGTCCGGAAGATAATCTACAAGTGGAGGGCTTTCAAAACAACTGCCAACATGCCCAGGACTGGTCGCCCCAGCAAGTTCACCCCAAGAGCAGACCGCAAGATGCTAAAAGAGGTCTCCAAAAACCCTAAAGTGTCATCTCGAGAACTACAGCAGGCTCTGGCTACTGTTGATGTAGAAGTACATGCCTCTACAATCAGAAAGAGACTGTACAAGTTTAACTTGCATGGGAGGTGTGCAAGGAGGAAACCTTTGCTTTCCAAGAGAAACATCGAGGCCAGACTGACATTTGCCAGAGATAAAGTTGACAAAGACCAGGACTTCTGGAATAATGTTCTTTGGACAGATGAGTCCAAAATTGAATTATTTGGACACAACAGCAGAGGACATGTTTGGCGTAAACCAAACACAGCATTCCAAGAAAAGAACCTCATACCAACTGTGAAGCATGGAGGTGGAAGTGTCATGGTTTGGGGCTGCTTTGCTGCAGCAGGACCTGGTCAGCTCACCATCATAGAATCCACGATGAATTCTACTGTGTATCAGAAGGTGCTTGAAGAACATGTGAGACCATCAGTTAGAAAATTAAAGCTGAAGCGGAACTGGACCATGCAACATGACAATGACCCAAAACATACTAGTAAATCAACCAAAGATTGGCTGAAAAAGAAGAGATGGAGAGTCCTGGAATGGCCAAGTCAAAGTCCAGATTTGAATCCCATTGAGATGCTGTGGGGTGACTTGAAAAGGGCTGTACGTGCAAGAAACCCCTCAAACATCTCACAGCTGAAAAAGTTCTGCATTGAGGAGTGGGGTAAAATTTCCTCAGACCGATGTCGAAGACTGGTAGATGGCTACAAGAACCGTCTCACTGCAGTTATTTCAGCCAAAGGAGGTAACACTCGCTATTAGGGGCAAGGGTGTCCTATCTTTTTCCTCAGTTAGAATAGGCATTTTTGTAGAATGACATTTACAGAAGATCTTGAAAAGACTTTTCTTCAGTTTTCTTTGTTTAGTTGGATTACTTTAATCTCTCTGTATTGTTGAAACGGAGATGAAATAACCTTTTATTAAAAATGTTACAAAAAACCACATGCTTTCAAAGGGTGTCCTAATTTTTTCACATGACTGTATGTTAGTATAGCAGAATTCCGTTCAGTGCTTTATTTTATAGCACTATTTTGCTAATAAACACTATTTTCAAGTGTAGTGAACTGTGTATGTGACCAATCCCCTGTGCTTCAAATCACAATCCACATAGCACATGTGAACGAGCAGAGTGTACAATCAGTGCGCATGTAATAGCACACTTAGCGGTGAAGCATTACAGGTCCTTCTCAAAAAATTAGCACAATGTGATAAAGTTCATTATTTTCTGTAATGTACTGATAAACATTAGACTTTCATATATTTTAGATTCATTACACACCAACTGAAGTAGTTCAAGCCTTTTATTGTTTTAATATTGATGATTTTGGCATACAGCTCATGAAAACCCCAAATTCCTATCTCAAAAAATTAGCATATCATGAAAAGGTTCTCTAAACAAGCTATTAACCTAATCATCTGAATCAACTAATTTACTCTAAACACCTGCAAAAGATTCCTGAGGCTTTTAAAAACTCCCAGCCTGGTTCATTACTCAAAACCGCAATCATGGGTAAGACTGCCGACCTGACTGCTGTCCAGAAGGCCATCATTGACACCCTCAAGCAAGAGGGTAAGACACAGAAAGAAATTTCTGAACGAATAGGCTGTTCCCAGAGTGCTGTATCAAGGCACCTCAGTGGGAAGTCTGTGGGAAGGAAAAAGTGTGGCAGAAAACGCTGCACAACGAGAAGAGGTGACCGGACCCTGAGGAAGATTGTGGAGAAGGACCGATTCCAGACCTTGGGGGACCTGCGGAAGCAGTGGACTGAGTCTGGAGTAGAAACATCCAGAGCCACCGTGTACAGGCGTGTGCAGGAAATGGGCTACAGGTGCCGCATTCCCCAGGTCAAGCCACTTTTGAACCAGAAACAGCGGCAGAAGCGCCTGACCTGGGCTACAGAGAAGCAGCACTGGACTGTTGCTCAGTGGTCCAAAGTACTTTTTTCGGATGAAAGCAAATTTTGCATGTCATTTGGAAATCAAGGTGCCAGAGTCTGGAGGAAGACTGGGGAGAGGTAAATGCCAAAATGCCTGAAGTCCAGTGTCAAGTACCCACAGTTAGTGATGGTCTGGGGTGCCATGTCAGCTGCTGGTGTTGGTCCACTGTGTTTTATCAAGGGCAGGGTCAATGCAGCTAGCTATCAGGAGATTTTGGAGCACTTCATGCTTCCATCTGCTGAAAAGCTTTATGGAGATGAAGATTTCATTTTTCAGCACGACCTGGCACCTGCTCACAGTGCCAAAACCACTGGTAAATGGTTTACTGACTATGGTATTACTGTGCTCAATTGGCCTGCCAACTCTCCCGACCTGAACCCCATAGAGAATCTGTGGGATATTGGGAAGAGAAAGTTGAGAGACGCAAGACCCAACACTCTGGATGAGCTTAAGGCCGCTATCGAAGCATCCTGGGCCTCCATAACACCTCAGCAGTGCTACAGGCTGATTGCCTCCATGCCACGCCGCATTGAAGCAGTCATTTCTGCAAAAGGATTCCCGACCAAGTATTGAGTGCATAACTGAACATAATTATTTGAAGGTCGACTTTTTTCGTATTAAAAACACTTTTCTTTTATTGGTCGGATGAAATATGCTAATTTTTTTAGATAGGAAATTTGGGTTTTCATGAGCTGTATGCCAAAATCATCAATATTAAAACAATAAAAGGCTTGAACTACTTCAGTTGTGTGTAATGAATCTAAAATATATGAAAGTCTAATGTTTATCAGTACATTACAGAAAATAATGAACTTTATCACAATATGCTAATTTTTTTTAGACGGACCTGTATGTTCCTTAACCAGCGGTAACACTGTCTCCATCCGTTTTTGCATCCGAGTGACATACTCAATCACACTTTTATGCAGTGTGGGTTTTTGTTTTTTTGTGGCCACTAATACTAGGGGGTGGGTGGGTTGAGTTACCAGAGGGGGCTGATGAGAGGCTGGGGGTGCTGATGAGAGGCTGGGGGTGCTAATGAGAGGCTGGGGGCTGTTTTTTGGACTTTTGGTTGGTCAGTGGTCACAAAATAAATGTGTTATTTTTTTAATTGTTATAATTGGTATCGGTGAGTACTTAAATAAAAGTATCGGTACTCGTACTCGGTCTAAAAAAAATGGTATCGGGACATCCCTAGTCATTATGCAGCTGGGACATGTAGTCCTACACATACAACATGCTGCAGAGTCTCCCACCACTTAGGGCAGCTCTTGTATCCACTCCCTTAGCAGTGTCATTATACAGCTGGGACTTGTAGTCCTACACATACAACATGCTGCAGAGTCTCCCAGCAGGCAGACAGGGCAGCTCTTGTATTCACTCCCTTAGCATAGCAGGGGTAGGGGCAGAGATTGTTTTTATTGCATGTAAACAAAGGGCCAGAAAATAACCAGGGAAATGAGGAAAATTATATATTTTTTTTGCATAAAACTTGCTTAGCTCAGTTTTATATCAGATTTTCAGTGCTATATTATTTTTTTTCATAACTCGGACAATCCCTTTAAAGGACTATCCCACCACCCTGAGGGGTTAATTGCGCGGATTGCAGCGTCCTCTCAGAGGTCGGGTGCCGGTAATGCGAGTCACAGAATTCCTTCCCCCACACCGAACTGCTGAGAGCGCCGCCGCAAGCGGCCAGCAGGTATCGGCAGTGGTATCGGGGACATTTGCACGAGCACAAGTACTCTGCAAATGTCCAGTATCGGTCCCGATACCGATACTGGTATCGGTACATCCCTAATAATGACACTGCTAATACACACAGGATCTTCCCCCTACCTTCTTGTGCAATGCTCTGTAGTATATCAGCTCCAGTGCCCAGCATTGTCTCCTCACTGCTGTGCAGCTGAAGGGGTTAAGAATCCTAGCAGAGAGTAGACGGCAGTGAAAGGGGGGCGTGGCCAGTACAGTGATGTCTCGTTTACAGGCTTGTAAACCACCTTTATCAGAGCAGGGAGAGAAGCTGACATCACAGGTCATGTGACCCTCAGTGAAATCTGAGAAACCAAGCACTAGAGATAAAGTGAGTGAATTGGAAAGCTGTTATATTTGCTTAGTTAGGAACATAGAAAGAACAAAAAAATAACTCGGATAACCCCTTTAAGTCCCCATGAATGCACACAACGCCAACCATTCGGTAAGTATACTCGACGGGCCACACCAGGGCAGCTCTTACCAGGGACACCAGGCTCCCTGAATCCAGCAGTGCCACCGCCAGAGTGTCCCACACTTCCACCTGGCACAGGTGGCTATTGTCTGCAGTCTCGTCGGTACCTGTGGCACACAGTTTCCTGGCATACAATGAGTGGCAGTAGCCATAGTTGATATCCATGGGTTCATTGGCCCTTATGTGTTCAGGCTCGTGACACCATCAGCAAACCACCGGGGCTGGGTCGGCAGGGGATACGTCGCGGGCGAGTTTGGCTGGCACCGGCCGCAAGGTCTGGGATGGAGAGTTCCGGGATTTGAATGGCCCCCTCCCTTAAGAACCCCGCCTGCAGATTTCTGGTGGCCTCGTAGCACTCTACCAGGTTGACCATCTCTTAGGCATTACCAGGAGACACCTGGCCGATCCAGTGCTGGAGAGGGTACGGCAAAGCCCTCCAAAACACATCCACCAACAGACGGTCCAGCATAGCAGTGGGAGTCAATATGTCAGGCTGCAGCCATTTCTGCAACCGCTGTAGCAGGTCATAATATTGTGTTCTGGTGGGTTCAGCCAAGTTAAATTCCCACTGGTGCACCAGCTGAGCCCAGACCAATACATTCACCCCCAGTCTCGCCAAGATCTCACCTTTCACAGTCGGGTAGTCGGCTGCTTGCAACGCCATTACATGTTGTAATAGCAGCTGGTTAGTTTTCTGCTACTGCTTGTTAGCCTCCTGCTGCTGCAAGTAAGGCTACTTTCACACTGGCATTTTGAATTCCATTTGTGAGATCCGTTTCAGGGATCTCACAAACGGTTCAAAACGGATCAGTTCAGCCCCAATGCATTCTAAATGGACAAGGATCAATTGAGAATGCATCAGTTTGGCTCCGTTCCGCCTCCATTCTTCTATGGATGCAGACACCAAAACGCTGCTTGCAAACGGATCCGTCCTGACTTACAATGTAAGTCAATGGGGACGGATCCGTTTTCACTGACACAATATGGTGCAATTGAGAACGGATCCGTTTTGATTTAGACTTTTTTTTTAAAGAATAATGCAAACGGATCCGTTCTGAACGGATACAAGCGTTTGCATTATCGGTGCGGATCCGTCTGTGCAGATACCAGACGGATCCGCACCTAACGCAGGTGTGAAAGTAGCCTTAGCCTCCACGAGGGCTTTCACTACTTTTTGGCCTTCAGGTCTGCCTCACTGCGTTTACCCGCGTCCGACACCAATTGTGGGGTTTTGCTCTGGTAGGCAGGCTAGTGGACGCAGTATAGAGGCAATCACAAAGTCTTTAAAGGGAACCTGTCACCTCTACTATGCTACCCTCACTGAGAGTTTCTAAATGTTCATTGTGTTACCCTAAACATATAAATTACACTTTTAATTTCATTTGCAGACGAATTCAATAAGTATTATGCATTTTTGTACTTCCCGCCTTTTATGCAAATTAAAATAAGAGTCATTTTCAAGCTCTGACTCGTCTCAGGTTAATTTGCATATGTATCAAATCGTTTTTTTTTTACATAATAAAAGCACACAGAGCTATGGGGACTGGGTATTGTGGATGTGCTAGCGGTAATCTAGCAACCCATGGCCTCAGCTCTATACCCCAAATCCCGGTGACAGGTTCCCTTTAACTTAAACAGTTCGGTGTTTATTCACACATAAGGAAAAACAAAAATGACAGTTCACAGTCTTGGTGTTTGTTCACTCCATGCAATTTCCATAGAACCTGATCCGCCTGCCAAATCCATTGAAATGCCGGATCAGTCTCTCCAATGTCATCCGGAAAAACGGATCCGTCATACATTTTTTAAAAAATTTTTGGCGGTCTGAGCAATGCCGGATCCATTTTTCCGGTACACTCGGGGCCGGATCTGGCATTAATGCAATTCAATGGGTAAGTGTTCCGGAATTTTGCCCGGAGATAAAACCGCAGCATGCTGCAGGTTTATCTCCTTCCTGAAAAGGCAAAAAGACTGAACTGAAGACATCCTGATGCATCCTGAACGGATTGCTCTCCATTCAGAATGCTTTTGGATAAAATTAAGTCAGTTCTTTTCCGGTATTGAGCCCCTAGGACAGAACTCAATGCCGGAAAAGAATAACGCTAGTGTGAAAGTGCCCTAATATATAAAGCTGAGTGTATGTGTGTATTTCCGCTAAAGGAATCCACACCGTCGCACTTACAATAACAAAATTTGGCACACAGGTACATCAGGTGCCCGAAAAGGTTTTACACATAGTCTCAGCTCTCTAGGACGTACAGTTCCTGAGATATTGCCCAAAAATGAATTAGCCAATAGAAGCCTGGTCACATGACCCTTATCAGCCAATAGAAGCTTGCAGGCCCTTAGTCTCCACATACACACAGTTTTACACCAGGTTTCCATAACAACCCAGCCATTTTTCTTCACTGCTGTGGGTCAGCTTTAAAGGGGCAGGGCGCTGTGGATGACACTGTTAAGGTTGCGGAATGCTGTGGAGGTCACAGGTCAGGGGGCAGGTAGGGTGGCCATTTAAAAGACAGACTTAAAACCTCTGCGCCCAGGTCCCGCTAAGCCACGCCCCTGACCTAGTTAGGCCACGCTTAGCCCCTAGCCGATGGGGATTGAAAAAATGAAGGTAAAAAACAACTTCTGTCAGCTGCAGGGGTGGAAGGGAGGTTGACTTTCTCCCTGCAGCTCACGCTCAGACCGCACCGTGCAGGGCCGGACTGGGGATAAAATCCAGCCTTAGAAAAAGTTGCATACCAGCCCCACAGCATTGCATCATTATTTACTTGTTTATAATAGGAGAAAGCATTCATTTTAAAACACGTGTGTAAACACGAATATGAACTTTGCCCCACGATAGCTCTTTTGTAGAACCACCATTGTTCATATTATCACAGTGTTTTCCCAAACAGGATGCCTCCAACTACAACTCTCAGCATGCTCAGACAGTGTTTTACCATGCCCTTTGACCCGCCTCTTTTTTGTTGGCCACATATTTAATGATTGTTGCATGCAACATTTTACTTGACCAACTATTTTAGATATTCTACAGCAGTCCTGTTACAATCTCCCCTCCCCCCCATGAGCCTTTCGACCAAATAATAAAAATATTTATAAAATCTCACCCATATGCTGCAAAAAAATTAAATTAAAATCTGCAATGCAAAATCGATTATAAAGATCAACTACAAACAAACATATTTCACATGAAAACTTACAATTACTTGGCTTGGCGCTTGGGGATCTTGGACACCACTTCACCACTTTGGCCAGGGGCTCGGCGGAGCTGATGTGTTTTATGCTAATGAGAAAGGTTTCATAATAAAGATTTGGAGAAGGGGCAGAGGGATAACAGAGCAGAGACAGGCTGGTGCTGCTACTAGGGGGTCATACCATGGGGGAGTAATAAAGCCCACCATAATGGCCCCCCAGTAGTAATAATTCTCCTTATAATGTGCAAAACATACCCCTTTGTAATGCCCCCAGTTGGGCTAATGTTCCCATAATGTGCCAATATAAAATACCCCTTTTCAGTGCCCCCGTAAATGACCCCATAGTGCTCTCCCCCTTCCCCATAGTACCCACCATAATGTGTCCCAGTATAAAATGCCCCTATACAGAGCCCCCCATATAAAATACCCCTTCTTTTTAGCCTCAGTAGATGCCCCTATTGTGCCACCCAATAATCTGCCAGTAATAAGTGCCCCAATAGATGCCCCCAATCATGTGCCAGTAAGATGTGCCCCCATAGATGTCCCCCAATCATGTGCCAGTAAGATGTGCCCCCAATCATGTGCCAGTAATAAGAGCCCCCCCACCATCATGTGCCAGCAGCCAAAGCCCCCCCATATCATGTGACAGTAGCTAGAGTGCCCCCATCATGTTCCAGTAGCCCCCTTATGTGTCAGTAGCCGCCCCTTATCATGTGCCAGTGGCCCCCATTATGTGCCAGTAGCCCCCCTTATCATGGGTCAGTAGCCCCCCCATCATGTGCCAGTAGCCCCCCATTATCATGTTCCAGTACCCCCCCCCCCATCATGATCCAGTATTGTACCTATATATAAAAAAAAAACAAAAAAAAACATAATTACCTCCAGCGATGCGATGCAGGCCTCTTTCGGCCTGTGTCCCTCGCTATACGGCCCAGGCGCGCAATGACATCATTGCCTGCACCGACCTCTGATAGGCTGCCGGCCTAGTGTTGGCAGCCTATCAGAGGAACAGGAGGGGACACACCTCTCCCTCCCCTGTCGTAGCATAGACATCTGTATCGTTGTCCTGAGGACGGCGATACAGATCACTATGGAGGTGAGTGCTTCCATAATTGAAGCGCTCATCTCCTGCTGTGCTCTGCCGCCGGCCGCCCCCACTTGTCACCAGCGCCGCGGCTTTGCGGCACTCAGGCCTGCCGGCCTAACGGGAAATTTCCCGGTATCCAGGCAGGCCAGTCCGGCCCTGGCACCGTGCTGCTGTCTGAGAGTGAGCTGTTCAAAAGGACATCCCTGTGTCCATCCAGGCCCTGCGCCGGATGGAGAGCAGGGAATCTAAAAGCCGCACTGTCTGGCCTAAAACCGGACCTCTGGCTACCCTAGGAGCAGACTGCTGTGGAGGTCACAGTTAAGGTGACGCTCCGCTATGGAGGTCAGTGTTAAGGGTCAGAGTGCTGTAGAGGCCACTGTTAAGGGGACGGGGTGTTGTGGAAATCACTGTTAAGGAGATGGGGTACTGTGGACATCACTAATAAAGGGGCGGGATGCTGTGGAGGTCACTGTTAAGGGGGCGAACTGCTGTGGAGGTCACTGTTAAGGGTGTGGTGGAGGTCACAGTTAAAGTGGCAGATGCTGTGGAGGTCACTGTTAAAGGGTTTCTGTTGAGGGGGCCGAGAATGATGGAGGTCACAGTTAAGGAGACAGTCGGCTATGGAGGTCAGTGTTAATGGGTGGGGTGTTGTGGAGGTCACATTTTAAAGGAACGGAGCTCTGTGGAGTTCACTGTCAAGGGGGCGGGTTATTGTGGAAATCACTGTAAGTGTCATGGTCTTACCTCCTTTCTGTTCTCCTTCGTTTGACATGTGCTGGCGGCCATCTTGGTTTCTGGGTTTCTTGTAGCCTCCCACCCTGCGGCTCCTCCTTCCCACTGGGAGGAGCTGGATGCCTAGCTCATATATATAGGAGGTCTGTGGCTTCAGTTCCCTGCTTGGTCCTCCTGTGCTCACATGCTTCTAAGACTGCTGCTGCTTCTGGTTCCTGATCCTGGCTTCGTCTGACTACCCTGCTGATTCCTGATCCTGGCTTCGTCTGACTACCCTGTTGGTTCCTGATCCTGGCTTCATCTGACTACCCTTCTGGTTCCTGATCTCTGGTTTCGCAAGACCCTGCTTCGGTTTAGCCATCCGTTTGCACTTTTGGCTTACAGCTTTATTTTCAATAAAGCCTTCTTATTTCCACTCATCTCTTGTTGTACGTCTGGTTCATGGTTCCATGACATTAGGACCAAGCCATGAATTCTGACGGTACAGGGCCATCCTCGCTACCTACGCTGGTTGCCAGACTTGATCAGCAGGATCACCTGTTGGGTCGGTTCGCTGTGGCGTTGCAAACCCTGCTTGAACGCACGGCTCATTTAGCTTCCGTTGCCGATGGGTCGGTTGTCGCTCCTGGGCCCGCTCCTACTGCCGCTCCGGTTGTTGCGCCAGAGTCTACCCCGACACCTGTTGCTGCGCCTGCGGTGTTTCGGGGTATGACCGGTTCTGCCCCCCTTCCACAGCGCTTTGGGGGAGAGCCAACTCAGTGCCGAGGTTTCCTTAACCAGGTGGGCATTTACTTTGAGTTGCTGCCACATGCCTTTCCTACTGAGAGATCAAAGGTGGGCTTCTTGATCTCGCTGCTCTTGGACAAGGCCTTGGCCTGGGCCAGCCCTTTATGGGAGAACAACAATCCGGTGGTTGCCGAGTTTTCCGGTTTTGTTGCTTCTCTTCGGAAGGTATTCGATGTGCCGGCTCGTGCTGCCTCTGCTGCGAAGCTCCTTATGTCCATCAGACAGGGTTCACGCTCCGTAGCTGAATACGCCATTGAGTTTCGTACCCTGGCAGCAGAGGTGGGCTGGAATAATGAGGCTCTGGTCGCTGCTTTCTCTCATGGTCTCTCGGATGCCTTGAAGGATGAGGTTGCAGCTAAGGACCTACCTGTGGAGCTCGAGTCTCTTATTTCTTTCCTGATTTTGATTGACACCAGACTCAGGGAGAGACCTTCCTTTCAGGAGAGCCTGCGGAGGCCTTCTAACAGATTGGCGCCTACGTTTGCTGTCCCACCCGTGCCTCCCTCTCCTCCCACGCCTCCTGGGGATGACTTGTCTGGGGGTGAACCCATGCAGCTGGGGTTTGCTCGCCTGTCCGAGGGGGAGAGGGTACTCCGGAGACGCGAGGGCCGATGCATGTACTGTGGTCTCGGTGGGCATTTTCGGTTGGCATGCCCGAACCGTCCGGGAAACGCTCGCACCTGAGATCCTGTCGGGGGCAGATCTTGGGTGGAGTCTCCTCGTCCCCGGTTTCCCGTGTTGACAAACCACTGATTACTGTTGTCCTCTCCTGGGTCGGGGGCTCGGTGATGACCCAGGCGTTGGTGGACTCTGGTGCTGGTGGTTTGTTCATTGATAGTGTGTTCGCTGCCGCCAATTCCATTCCTCTGCAGCCTCGAGGTTCCCCACTGGCTCTTGAGGCGATAGACGGCAGACCCCTTCTGCCGCCACACGTGACTCATGAGACCCTTCCAGTGGGGATGGCCATTGGTGCCGTTCACAGAGAGTCGGTCTGTCTCCAGGTTATTTCGTCTCCACACTACTCGGTGGTCTTGGGGTACCCCTGGCTCCAGAAGCATAATCCGACTTTCGATTGGAGATCGGCCGAGATCCTCTCGTGGTCACCGCAGTGTGGGGCTAGTTGCATCCATGGGCCTGTCAAGTTGCTGTGTACTTCCTCGGACTCTCTGTTGCCTCCTGAATACGAGGAGTACCGGGATGTATTCGATAAGGTGCGGGCGGTTGCCCTACCTCCGCACCGCTCATACGATTGTGCCATAGAGTTACAATCTGGTGCCGTTCCTCCTCGTGGCAAAGTCTATCCACTGTCGGTAGCGGAGAATGAGGCCATGGAGGAGTACGTGAGGGAGGCGCTTTCACGCGGACACATTCGCAAATCCTCGTCCCCGGCAGGGGCTGGATTTTTCTTTGTGAAAAAGAAGGGCGGTGAGTTGAGGCCTTGCATCGATTACAGGGGTCTCAATCGCATCACGATCAAGAACGCTTACCCGATACCCTTCATTTCCGAGCTGTTCGATCGCCTCAAAGGGGCCACGGTCTTTACCAAACTCGACCTGAGGGCGGCATATAACCTGGTAAGGATCAAGGCGGGCGATGAGTGGAAGACCGCGTTTAACACCAGGACCGGTCATTATGAATCCTTGGTTATGCCCTTTGGGTTGTGCAATGCGCCCGCAGTCTTCCAGGAATTCATCAACAATGTTTTCCGTGACCTGTTGCAGCAGTGTGTGGTGGTCTATTTGGATGACATCTTGGTATATTCTGAATCCATGGAGGCCCACATTCTGGATGTCAGACGAGTGTTGCAACGGTTACGAGAGAACAAGCTGTTCGGTAAGCTTGAGAAATGCGAATTTCACCGATCCCAGGTAACCTTCTTAGGTTACATCATTTCCGCTGAGGGGTTCTCCATGGATCCTGAGAAGGTTTCGGCTGTCTTACAGTGGCCCCAGCCCAGTGGTCTTCGTGCCCTGCAGCGCTTTTTGGGCTTCGCCAATTATTATCGGAAGTTCATCAGGGACTTTTCCATGCTAGCCAAGCCTCTCACGGATCTGACCAGGAAGGGCAGTAATCCCCAGGTCTGGCCGCCCGAGGCCATCCGAGCTTTTGAGGCTCTAAAGTCCGCCTTTGTGTCGGCTCCGATTCTGTCGCATCCCAACCCTGGGTTGCCGTTTGTCCTCGAGGTGGACGCGTCTGAGACGGGAGTAGGCGCCCTCCTGTCTCAGCGTAGAACACCAGAGGGTCCTCTGCTTCCTTGTGGGTTTTACTCCCGGAAACTGTCTTCCGCGGAGTGCAACTATCAGATTGGTGACAGGGAGTTATTGGCCATCGTGCAGGCCCTTAAAGAATGGAGGCACTTGCTCGAGGGCTCGGTGGTTCCGGTTCTCATCCTGACGGACCACAAGAATCTGACCTACCTCTCTGAGGCCAAGAGATTGACACCACGTCAGGCTAGATGGGCTCTGTTCTTGTCACGTTTTAATTACGTGGTCTCCTACCTACCCGGTTCCAAGAACATCAGAGCGGATGCCTTATCACGGCAGTACTCCGAGCTGTCCGGGGAGGAGTCGATTCCGACTTCGGTCATACCTCCGAATCAGATCCTGGCCGCCATTCGCACCAGCCTGACCTCTCCCCTGGGTGAGCAGATTTTGGCGGCTCAATCTGGTGCTCCCTCTGGGAGACCCAACGGCAGGTGTTTTGTGCCTGAGGAGTTGCGCACTCGGTTGTTGCGAACCTACCATAACTCCAAGGCCGCGGGGCATCCTGGAAAGAATCAGCTGTCCTGGGCTGTTTCACGTCTGTTCTGGTGGCCTTCTCTACGTTCCGACATCGCCGCATATGTAGCGGCATGCTCCGTTTGTGCCCAGAGTAAGTCCCCTCGGCACCTTCCGTTGGGCCTTTTGCAACCCATAGCCACCGGGGAGCGTCCATGGTCACACCTGGGGATGGATTTCATTGTGGACCTCCCTGCATCCCGAGGCCATACGGTCATTCTCATGATAGTGGATCGGTTTTCCAAAATGTGCCACTGTGTACCTCTCAAGAAGTTACCCTCTGCACAAGAGTTGGCCTCGATTTTTGCCAGGGAGGTCTTCCGGTTGCACGGTTTGCCTAAGGAGATTGTGTCGGATCGGGGGAGTCAGTTTGTGTCCAGGTTCTGGCGCGCCTTTTGCTCCCAGTTGGGGATTCATCTCTCTTTCTCATCGGCCTACCACCCTCAGTCCAATGGGGCCGCAGAACGATCCAATCAGGCCTTGGAGCAATTCCTTCGTTGCTATGTCTCCGATCACCAAGACAATTGGGTTGACCTCCTGCCTTGGGCTGAGTTTGCCAGGAACACGGCGGTGAACTCTTCCTCTGGGACGTCTCCCTTCATGGCCAATTATGGGTTCCAACCTGCCGTGTTACCGGAGGTATTCTCTCCCCAGGATATTCCGGCTGTGGAGGATCACCTTTCCGTCCTACGTGCTTCTTGGGTACAGATCCAGAGGTCCCTTGAGGTCTCTGCGCAGCGCCAGAAACTCCAGGCTGATCGCAGACGAGCGCCCGCTCCTTCCTACCAGGTCGGAGACCGCGTATGGTTGTCCACCCGCAACCTCAACCTTCGAGTGCCCACTCCCAAGCTGGCTCCTCGCTTTGTTGGTCCCTTCCGAGTGCTTCGCAGGGTAAACCCGGTAGCCTATGCCCTTGCGCTTCCTCCTGGCATGCGGATCTCCAACGTGTTTCATGTCTCCCTCTTGAAGCCACTGGTGTGTAATCGTTTCACTTCCTCGATTCCTCGGCCTCGTCCGGTCCAAGTGGGCAATCGTGAGGAGTATGAGGTGAGCAATATCATGGACTCACGCCTGGTCCGCGGCCGGGTGCAGTTTTTGGTCCATTGGCGTGGTTATGGTCCAGAGGAGCGTTCCTGGGTTCCCTCCGCAGATGTCCATGCTCCTGCCTTGCTCCGAGCCTTCCACGCACGCTTCCCTCAGAAACCGTTCCTTACTCCGCGGAGGAGGGGCCCTTGAGGGGGAGGTACTGTCATGGTCTTACCTCCTTGCTGTTCTCCTTCGTTTGACATGTGCTGGCGGCCATCTTGGTTTCTGGGTTTCTTGTAGCCTCCCACCCTGCGGCTCCTCCTTCCCACTGGGAGGAGCTGGATGCCTAGCTCATATATATAGGAGGTCTGTGGCTTCAGTTCCCTGCTTGGTCCTCCTGTGCTCACATGCTTCTAAGACTGCTGCTGCTTCTGGTTCCTGATCCTGGCTTCGTCTGACTACCCTGCTGATTCCTGATCCTGGCTTCGTCTGACTACCCTGTTGGTTCCTGATCCTGGCTTCATCTGACTACCCTTCTGGTTCCTGATCTCTGGTTTCAATAATTGATTGGGGCTAGTGGTTAACCAAGCCTCACTGATATTTCAGGGTTCAATATGCGTAAAGGCCCAACACTAGAAAGCGTGGGGAAATATCCTTGTTAAAATATAACTTTTATAGAGTATACGTTAAAAATACACCAAGGGATGCATCAATGTGACATACAAACATTTAGGGGGTCCAATTGGGTACCCCACCGCTGGTAGAGAAAAGATAAATAAATGGACCTGCTGCGCCTGTGAGGACGCAAGCAGTCTTACCCGACCAACCAGGTGGCTAGGATCAGTAAGGCTCTTTTTGTTGCCTGGACCGGACGGTGTCTTGGATTGGCAGGTTATCAGGAGGAGTGGTATTCCTGTACCCTATCTCACCCTTACAAACGGGGGAAGGGGGCTGCTCCCATACTGCCTATCTAAACAGAGTTCGCCCTTTTCAGGACGCCCCGTCTGGATACCTGTCCCTGGTTATGGACCTGATCCTGGCACTATAAAAATGCAATTTCTTCAGACCTCCCGACGTGGCCCGTTTGTCGTGTCGACTCCTCAGGGGAAATTGGTACGCAGAAAAAATAGCATATACCATATGTGACCACAAGTGGCAAAAAAGAGACACCTTGTGGTCAAATCAATGAAAAAATGGTTTGACCACAAGGTGTCTCTTTTTTGCCACTTGTGGTCACATATGGTATATGCTATTTTTTCTGCGTACCAATTTCCCCTGAGGAGTCGACACGACAGAAACGGGCCACGTCGGGAGGTCTGAAGAAATTGCATTTTTATAGTGCCAGGATCAGGTCCATAACCAGGGACAGGTATCCAGACGGGGCGTCCTGAAAAGGGCGAACTCTGTTTAGATAGGCAGTATGGGAGCAGCCCCCTTCCCCCGTTTGTAAGGGTGAGATAGGGTACAGGAATACCACTCCTCCTGATAACCTGCCAATCCAAGACACCGTCCGGTCCAGGCAACAAAAAGAGCCTTACTGATCCTAGCCACCTGGTTGGTCGGGTAAGACTGCTTGCGTCCTCACAGGCGCAGCAGGTCCATTTATTTACCTTTTCTCTACCAGCGGTGGGGTACCCAATTGGACCCCCTAAATGTTTGTATGTCACATTGGTGATCTCTGGTTTCGCAAGACCCTGCTTCGGTTTAGCCATCCGTTTGGACTTTTGCCTTACAGCTTTATTTTCAATAAAGCCTTCTTATTTCCACTCATCTCTTGTTGTACGTCTGGTTCATGGTTCCATGACAGTAAGGCTCCATTCACACGTCCTTGGTGTGTTGCGGATCCACAAACACACCCGCCCGGCACCCCTATAGAAATGCCTATTCTTGTCCGCAGATGCGGACAAGAATAAGACATCTATCTTTTGCGGCGCTGTGGACCCGAAGGACTGTGTGCTGTCCGCATCCATTCCATCCCCATAGAGAATGCATGGATCCGCACCCGTTCCACAAAATTGCGGAACGGATGCAGACCCATTTGCGGATGTGTGAATGGAGCCTTAATGAGACTGGGTACAGTGGAGGTCACTAATAAAGGGCTACTGTGAAGGTCACTGTTAAAGGGGAGGGCACTGTGGATATTACTGTTAAGGGGGATGACCACTGTGGAGGTCACTGTAGATGTCACTGTTATAGTGGATACTGTTGATATCTTTAAACGACACACAAACATTAAAATAAATAGATGAAATATACCCTTGAGAAGCCATGGCCTTCTGCTAGTATATAGACACACACACACATACATACACACTAGGCCTGCATGATATATTGCCAAAGCAATCGAATAGCGATAATCCACAATTGCGATATGGCGATTTGGCAGACCCAAAAATGCTGTGATTACCTATACACAGAGGGAGGAGGGGGTGGCATCTGTATTAGGAATGACAGCGGGGACTGGTGCAGTCCCTGTATTCGAATGCACCGACCCCGCTCACTGTTGTATAATATTATCTAACATGTAGGCATTGTTAAAATATAATAATCCTGTATAATCCAGCTGTATTACTTACAGCTAAGTTCCGTAGAAGACAGGAGGGAGGCGACGCGTCACTCACTACATCATGCATCAGCACCGCCGACTTTATGAATGAAGCAGGCGGCGCGGGCGCGTGACGTAGTGAGTGACGCGTCGCCTGCCCGTCCTCCCAGCCTGCCTCCTTTCTTCTACGGAACTTAGCTGTGAGCGGGGCCGGTGCATTAGAATACAGGGACTGCACCGGTCCCCACTGTCATTCCTAATACAGATGCCAGCCCCCAGCCCCTTCACACTGCAGGGACACTATTAAGGGGGGGGTCTGTGGATGGCACAAAGCATAAGATGCTATATATGTGTCATCCACAGATCCCCCCCATAGCAGTGTCATCCACAGATGCCCCATAACAGTGTGTCATCCAAAGATCCCCGATAACAGTGTGTCATCCACAGATTCCCCATAATAGTGTCATTTACAGATCCCCCATAACAGTGCCATCCAGAGATTCCCATAACACTGCCATCCACAGATCCCCATAACAGTGCCATCGACAGATCCTCCATAACAGTGACATCCACAGATCCTCCATAACAGTGACATCCACAGATCCTCCATAACAGTGACATCCACAGATCCTCCATAACAGTGACATCCACAGATCCTCCATAACAGTGACATCCACAGATCCTCCATAACAGTGACATCCACAGATCCCCTCCATAACAGTGCCATCCACAGATCCCCTTCATAACAGTGTAATCCACAGAACCCCTCCATAACAGTGTCATCCACAGATCCCCATAATGGTGTCATCCACAGATCCCCCATAACACTGACATCCAGAGATCCCCATAACACTGACATCCAGAGATCCCCCATAACAGTGTGTCAGTCACAGATCCCCCATAACAGTGTGTCATCCAACAATCCCCCATAACAGTGTATCATCCAAAGATCCCCCATAACAGTGTGTCATCCAAAGATCCCCCATAACAGTGTGTCATCCAAAGATCCCCCATAATACTGTCATCCACAGATCCCCTATAACAGTGTCATCCACAGATCCCCCATAACAGTGCCATTCACAGATCCCCCATAACAGTGTCATCCATCGATCCCTTCCATAACAGTGCCATCCACAGAGCCCCCATAACAGTGTCATTCACAGAACCCCTCCATAACAGTGTCATCCACAGATCCGCTACATAAAAGTGCAAACAGACCTCTACCACAATTTCCTTAAAATATTGCATCGCATATAGTTATCACAATTTTTAGGGCCCTAATCGCAATAGCACAAAATTCCCATATAGTGCAGCCCTAATACACACAGTCGCGTCGGTAACATTATTATGATCACCAGCTAATATCCAGAGTAACCGCACGGATGGCTTCTAGATGGCTGGGAGTGACTCAATCATTTTTTGTCACAGGTATCTGGAGCCATGCTGATTGCAGTACATTGATGCCACAGCTGCTGGAGTGCTTGGGGGAAGTTCTATGGAACAAACACGACCATCGATGGTCGGTGGACCCACTGTTGCTCAATTGGGTTCAAGCCTGGGGAATGAGGGGCCAAAGTAGCACTTGAAAGTATTGGTCATGCTCTTTCAACCAATGTCAGATATTTCTAACCATGCAACATGTCTTGCTGGAAGGTCCCATTGGCCCCAGGAAAGACAATCATATGTATGGGTGTATGTGATCTGCAAGGATGGACTTGTGACCACATCAGTTGGGAGTGCCAAATGTACACAGAGAATGCCACAAAAACACTCCCCATACCATAACGCTGTCAACACCAGCTTGTGTTCTTCAGCAATAGTAGCAGTGTGTTTGATCTCTGATAATTCTCACCTGACACGCCAACATCCATCCATTCGTTAAACCAGAATAAGTGGCTCATCGGAGAAGACAACCCTTTACCAATCAGTGGCGGTCCAATTCCAATATTGCCACGAAAATTGAAGCCTTTTCTGCCAATGCAATTTCGTTAAGAGGTGCAGTGACCATCTGTCTGCTTCACAACCTGTCATGTTACACATGCATGGTTAGGCTACTTTCACACTTGCGCTTGATCGGATCCGTTCTGAACGGATCCGATCATATTAATGCAGACGGAGGCTCCGTTCAGTACGGATCCGTCTGCATTAATAACTTAGAAAAATTTCTAAGTGCGAAAGTAGCCTGAGCGGATCCGTTCAGACTTTCAATGTAAAGTCAATGGGGGACGGATCCGCTTGAAGATTGAGCCATATGGTGTCATCTTCAAGCGGATCCGTTCCCATTGACTTACATTGTAAGTCTGGACGGATCCGCACGGCCAGGCGGACACCCGAACGCTGCAAGCAATAAGCTTCTACACTGTCTGTATTGCCACATGCATTTCTACCTGCAAGTGAATCTAAGCTCTGTATGCAATCAAAAGTAACTTTGCAAGCAGCCATAACCAAACTAAGGCTACTTTCACACTAGCGGCAGGGCGGCTGTTCACGCTGTTGGATCCGTCCTGCCTCTATTTCGCCGTGCTGCCGCTCCGTCCCCATTGACTATAATGAGGATGGGGGGCGGAGCTCCGCCGCGGCCTCCTTCCCCATTATAGTCAATGGGGACAGAGCGGCGGTCCGGTGGCACGGCAAAATAGCAGCAGAACGGATCTGACAGGGTGAACAGCCTGTCGGATTCGTCCTGCTGCTAGTGTAAAAGTACCCTAATCTCTCTTACTCCTCTTCCCACTGGTTGCCTAGGAAACCCTATCCCCAAGCCAGATCATTGATACATTTCTATGCAAACACATACCTTGTAATTTAACCCTCTGCTTATCCTCACAATGCACCAGCAAGGCAATGTATAATCTGAGGAACCTAACACACAGCAAGAACCTGAACTTCCTTCAGATCGGGCCTGCCTGCTCCCGGTGACCGCATGTGTTTCAGAACGGCTCGCGGAGTAGGCACAGGTTAGGACTTACCTCTGCATCGCCGGACTTGGGACTGAAGATGGCAGATCGCATGTGTTTGCTGGCGAACACTGCGAACTGGCCATCACTGCCTATAAGCCACATAAAACAAAAACGTTTAGTAAAACCAACCTGGAAAGTTCAACAGAACTATGAGGCTTACAAAGAGGAACTGCTGTGTAACATCAGTCACTTATGGTCTAACACTGTTGAATGCGGGTCAGCTCTGTCTCAACCAACTTATGAGGTATTGCACCTAGAGGGCGCTGCAAAGCAATTGAATGCTGGTTATGAGAACTATTGACTGTCTGCCAGATATGCTGATCTCTTAAAGCGGTACAACACAGAAGATTCCTTAAAAGAATTAAAGGAATTGAATGAGCTCAATCTTGCAAGAGATGATTTAGTAATACAAACCAGGACAAAAGCAGAAGTAAAAATCACGCATCTCCATGAATCCAGATCCCATCTCTCCACAACTTCTAGGTGCTCAACAAGATCTTCCAAATCCTTACGATCAACATTTTCTACTCTCAGCCAACAACTCATCAAAGCCTGCGCTGATGCAAAAGCTTCTAAAAACCAGGCAGCCTTCGCCCAAGAGAAAGCAGAGATGTAAGCTGAAGCTGCACGGAAGAAAGCAGAGATGGAAGCTCAAGTTGTCACTCAACATCAGTGTACCAGCCACTGCAACTAACTCTGTCCCACCTGCAACTGTATACCCAAAGTCTGAAAACACAGACATGTCAGTTTGCTAAATACATGCTTCGCAGAGAACTCACTAGGATGGGCCTCACCACGTTTGATGACAAACCTGAAAATTATAGAGGCTGGAAATTCACCTTTAAAGCCACAATCAGCGAGCTAGACATCACAGCTGCAGAAGAACTGGATAATACTCATCAGGTGGCTAGGTCCCCAGTCTGCCAAACTTATCAAGAGACACAAAACAGTTTACACTTCCAATCCTGCTTCAGGTCTCAACGCTGCTTGGGACAGACTTGAACATAGCTTTGGCAGCTCTGAGGTCATCAAAGATGCCTTATTCAAAAGGTTGCAAGGATTACAGCTAAAGACAATCTAAAGCTTCAAGAACTCTGTGATCTACCAGAGCTTCAACTTGCTAGAGGTGACACCCACCTACCTGAGCTCAGTTACCTCAACACCCCTTGTGGCATCAACCCTATTATCCTTAAGCTACCATATGGCGTTCAAGAAAAATGGGCTAGTCAGGGATTAATTTACAAGAAAAAATACAGAGTTGCCTTTCCTCCTTCTTCCTACTTTTGTGACTTCATAAAGGAAATCGCAGACGCCAACAATGACCCAAGTTTCTTCTACGTTGACAGTAACCCTCTCAGTCCACCTTCTCCAGGACTTGCAAACACATGTATAACGCACAGAGACCACAGGGGCCCAGTATCAGTGAAGAGAACTAATGTTCAACTTGCACCTGCTACGGTTCCTCAAAGGACTGGGCAAAACAAGAAACTTGAGGATCCAAATCGCTAATGCCCCATACATAACAAGCCACATCCACTTAAGAAATGCATCGGCTTCAGAAAGAAACCTCTACAAGAATGTAAGGAACTTTTAACCCCTTCAGGACAGTCATTTTTCACCTTAATGACCAGGACAAATTTTGGAAATCTGACATGTGTCACTTTATGTGGTAATAACTTTGGAAAACTTTTACTTATCCAGGACATTCTTTTCTCATGAAACAATGTACTTCATGATAGTCATACAATCCTGATCAAAAGTCATCATTTTTAGCATGTCTGGATCTTAACAAGGTTTCAAGTAGAGCTTCAACATGCAATAAGAAGAAATGGTAGTGAGACAATAAATTTTTTGAGCATTCAATTTAATGAAAACAACGAATAAACTAAAACAGGCTGTTTTTCAGCTAATCAAAAGTTGACCACACCTCCCCCCAAAAAAAACTAACCCCCCCCCCAAAACAGAAATCCAACTTCCAAACATGAACTCAGTAATGAGTAGCTCCGCCGTTATTGTTGATCACTTCAAAAATTCGTTTCGGCATGCTTGATACAAGCGTTTCCATGAGGTGCGTGGGAACATTTCACCAAGTGGTGAAGACGGCCGCACGAAGGCCATCTACTGTCTGGAACTGTTGTTCATTTTTGTATACTTCCCTTGCCATCCATCCCCAAAGGTTCTCAATTGGATTTAGATCAGGGGAACACGCAGGATGGGCCAAAAGAGTGATGTTATTCTCCTGGAAGAAGTCCCTTGTCCTGCGGGCATTGTGTACTGTAGCGTTGTCCTGTTGAAAAACCCAGTCGTTACCACACAGATGAGGGCACTCAGTCATGAGGAATGCGCTCTGCAACATTTGGACATAGCCAGCGGCCGTTTGCACTTCCTGAAGCTCCATTGTTCCACTGAAGGAAAAAGCACCCCAGACCATTATGGCGCCCCCTTCACTGTGGCGCGTAGAAAACATCTTAGGTGGGATCTGCTTGTCATGCCAGTAATGTTGGAAACCATCAGGACCATCAAGGTTAAATTTTTTCTCATCAGAGAATAAAACTTTCTTCCACCTTTGAATGTCCCATGTTTGGTACTCTCTTGCAAAGTCCAAACGAGCAGTTCTGTGGCGTTCAAGGAGACGAGGTCTTTGAAGACGTTTTTTGTTTTTGAAGCCCTTCAGTCTCAGATGCCGTCTGATGGTTATGGTGCTGCAGTCAGCACCAGTAAGGGCCTTAATTTGGGTCGAGGATCGTCCAGTGTCTTGACGGACAGCCAATTGGATCCTCCAGGTCAGTGCTGGTGAAATATTTTTGGGTCTTCCACTTGACTTTTTTGTTCCATAACCCTCAGGATCATTTAAGAAATTCCAAATGACTGTCTTATTGCGCCCCACCTCAGAAGCGAGACCCTGCTTATGCAGTTCAACAACCCGACCACATTCAAAAAGTGAGTTTTTTTGCCTTTGCCATCACAACGTGTGACTACCTGACAGAAAATGACAAAGAATCCACATCTTTGCACAGATTTGGCCTTTTAAAAGGCATGTGGTCCTAAAATTTGGATCAGCTGAAAAACAGCCTGTTTCAGTTTAATCATTATTTTCAATTAATTGAATGCTCAAAAAATGTTTTGTCTCACTCTCATTTCTTCTTGTTGCATGTTGAAGCTCTACTTGGAACCTTGTTAAGATCCAACAATGTAAAATAAGATTTTTTGCCATTTTTCAAGTGGTCTTAAACTTTTGGTCAGGACTGTACATTTGAGTCAATATATTTCACCTTTATTTATGAAAAAATCCCAAATTTACAAAAAAAATCGCTAATTTCCAAAATTTCTATTTCCCTGCTTTCAAAACAGAAAGTGATACCTCATAATTTTTTTTTTTCATTTATAAATCTTTATTTTTTCTTTATCCAAAATACAAAAAAAAACCATATACAATATCGGACTGTCCAAAGGGTCCGTATTACAATACTCATTCATATGTTAACATTTTAGCCCAAATACCCCCCCCCCCCCCCCCCACCCAATTGAAGAAAGAGAGAGAGGGGAAAGAAAAGAGAAAAAATAAAATAACATTTCAAATACCTCGGCCCTGGTTCAACCATTTCTTCCATATTTTATCCATTTTTTCCCGTTTATCACTATATCTCTCAGACACCTGTTCCAACTTAATTAGATTAAGCACTGCTTCCTGCCATTGTCCCACTGTAGGAGGATCTTTATTTATCCATTTCCGAAGTATCAGCAATCTGGCCTGGAATAATACTTTACTCAACACCGATTGTATCTCTCTATTTAATTTAAGATGTGCAGTAGCCCCCAATATACAAACTACAGGGTCTACCAAAACTTGAATACCCAGAAATACTGATGTAGTGTCTACAATCTCTTTTCAGTACCTTAGCAATTTAGGGCATCTCCAAAAACAATATACAAGATCTGCCTTCTCCCCCCTACATTTTGGAAATGTATCCGAAATTCTAACCCCCATTTTCTTTAACGCTCAAGGAGATCGATGTAACCTATGGACTATAAAAAAACTGCAAGATTTTATGTGAGGCTCTTTCCGAGACCCTAATATAACTTCTAAGGGCATCATTCCATTTTTCTTCAGCAAAGGATAAAAGCTCTTTTTCCCACTTTCCTCTGGCTATTATTATAGTCCCTTCTTTTTTTGCCTCCAAGATTCCATATCTTTTTGCCGTAATTCCTTTTTTTTCCCCTCCATTAGTCAATTTATATATTCTATTTGATTGTTCTTTTCTATATTTATTTGCGTTAACTGGTATCCTAACGGCGTTTTTAATCTGGAGATATTTATAACTATCCTTTTGGTGGATCCCAAACTCCTTTGCCAAGGTAGAAAAGTCCTTCAGTTTATCTTCCTCGAATATTTGCGCTAAATATTTTACCCCCTTTTTCTCCCAATCTATGTAAGGCTTGATCCTTTGCACTTCCTTTAAATTCATGTTTTTCCAAATAGGTGTGTAGTGCAAATACCCCTTAATATCCAGTATTTTTTTTAGTTCCACCCACATATTTTTCATTAAATTCATTATCCTATTTCCTGTGATATTTTTCCCCAGTGTTCCTGACTCCAACACCTCTAAATAATTTGTGTCACCAGTCCACCCCATTTTTATTAACTCCTCCCTCCCCACTATTCCTTTTAAAGTTCCTTTTATCTGACTATATTGTGTTATTAGATAGTAAAAGAACCAATTGGGGACTGCCAGTCCACCTTCTTTTACTGGGAGCTGAAGAACTTCTCTCCTCAGCCTGGGAGTATCACCTTTCCAGATAAAATCCCCCATTAAACTGTCTAACAACCTAAAAAAAAAAATCGGCAACCACATTGGAGCATTTTGTAGAACATATATTTTTGGAAGGAAAATCATTTTTATTAGATTCACCCGGCCCTGAATTGACATTGGTAATTTTTTCCAGATATGTATTTTGGTTCTAAGTTCTTTTATTAAAGGGAGTACATTCAGCTTTTCATAATCTTGAATATTTCTAGAAATCTGTATACCTAAATATTTAAAACTCTCGTGTTGCTCTAGCACGTGCACCCTTACGAAATTCAGTGATAGCCCCTTCCCTAGTAACATCATATGGGATTTCACCCAACTTATATTTAACCCAGAGAAAAAAAAAACCTTATCTTTTATATCTATTACTCTATTAAACTCATCCCCGGTATTGTGCAAAAATAATAAAATATCATTGGCATACATTATTAATTTCTCGTTTCCATCCCTATATTGAAAACCATTGCACTCCCTATTATTTCTTATCGTACATGCCAAAGATTCTATTGCGATGGCAAATAATAATGGAAAGAGAGGGCATCCCTGCTAGTGCCCCTGTGAAGGGCAAAAGGCAGGGACAAGCTCCCATCCACCATCACCCTAGACTTTGGATTTGAATATCTAAGTTGAATCCATCTTATAAATCCCTCCCCTATGCCAACCTTTTTTAATACTGCCCATAAATACTCCCACTCAATGCAATCGAACGCCTTTTGTGCATCAAGTGAGAGTATAGCTTTTTCACCTGCCTCTGTTTTGTTAGCTTCAATATTAAGGTACAGCCTTCTAATATTTGAGTATATTGTTCTTCCGGGTACAAAACCTGTCTGATCTTCTTGGATTATACCTTTAATCACCTTAGAAGGCCTACCTGCCAAAACTTTTGCCAGAATATTAACGTCCGTATTCAACAGGGATATTGGTCTATATGAGCTAGGGTCTACTTGTTCTTTACCCTTTTTTGGAATCAATGTAATTATTGCTTCTTTCATTGAGTCTGGTAGATCACCTATTTTTTGGGCCTCGCACAATGTCGCTCTTAACTCCGGTATTAACACCTGCGAAAAAGTCTTATATATTTCAAAGGGGAGTCCGTCACACCCTGGTGATTTTAATGGTTTTACCTGACCCAGGACCTCCTCTATTTCTAAAATAAATATTTCTTTATCCAGGTATTCCTTTTGTGTTTTAGATATCTTGGGGATAGAAATCTGATCTAAATAATTATCAAAGTATTTTTTTGTGTATTGTACCCTGGACTTATAGAGTTCTTCACAATAGTCAAGAAAGACCTTTTTAATTCTGTCAGGTGAACTGACTATTTCGTCTCTATTGTCCCCGATTGCCCCTATCCATGTTTTCCCTCTCTGGTTTTTCACGATACCCGCTAAAATTTTTCCGACCTTTTCTTCCTCTGAGGCTAACTGAAACCCCTGGAAGAACAATTCCTTAATTGATTTATCCATGTAGTATATTTTTAAATTTTCGTGTTCTTCCTCCCATTTCTTCTTATTATTTCCGGTCTGATTCATTATACATATCGATCTTGCTTCTTCTAAGTTCTTTTCCAATAATTTCCCCTTTTCTTTAGTAATTTTTATATACAATAGTTCACCTTTTTAAACAAACATCCTCTTAAATATGCCTTAGCAGTGTCCCACACTATAAATCTATTAGCAGAGCTGATATTTTCAAAAAAATTATTATTTTTTTAACTCCAGCCCTATACTCTCTTTATCTGGGATAAGCAATAACCAATGAGGGTTAAACAGTGGCAAATTTTGCTTCCTGTTCAAGTCCAGATCCATTACAACGGCACTGTGGTCAGATAAAGCCATAGGCAAATATTTTATATTTATCCTACTTTGAGTCATTAAGTTTTTATTTCCCAAAACCATATCTATTCTTGACCAGGTATGGTGTGTTTTAGAATAACAGGAATACATTGTTTCTTCTGGATTTTAATAGCGCCAAACATCAATCGAATGTCAAATCTTCCCCCTCTGCCAGACACTCTGTCTCTGAGTGGATCCATTACAGCATTATAATATACTGTCGCGATCATTATACATTCCTGTCTATTCAACATGAATCTATACAACTCGTACAACACATCTGACTTGTATGGTGGAGGAATATATATATTTGCGATTACCATTTTGACCCCTTCCACATTACAATGTAAAAAGAGGTACCTGCCACAGTCGTCCGCCTCATATGCGACACACTCAAATTTGATCTTTTTATGCACCAAAATTGAAACCCCTCTAGAGTAGGTAGTATATACCGAATGGTACCCTTCCACTATCCATCCCTTCTCCATCAATATGAGGGAATCTTTGACTAATTGTGTCTCTTGGAGGCAGACGATGGCTAGCAAGAACCTCCTAATCCACTCAAAGACAGCATATCTCTTTATCCTTTCTCGCAAACCTCTCACATTTAACAAGACAACCCTAAACATCTAGCAGAGGAGGAAGAGGAAGAAGAAAAAAAAAAAAACTCTCTCCCTTCTCCTAAATGCCCCTCCCCCCTTCTGAATAGCTCCCCCGCCGCTGGTCAGCAGACAAGGCAGCTCCATTACTCAGCATAATGGCTCCCCAACCTCCCCCATACCCTTGTCCATCCTATCTAACCATTCATTTGCATCCATTGGCGTCTGAAAGAATTCAACCTTTCCTTTATATTCTACTCTTAACTTTGCAGGAAAAAGTAAACTGTACTTCAACCCTACTTCCCTTAATCTCTTTTTAACACTTATAAACTCTTTCCTGCGTGCATTAGTGTCTGCCGAATAGTCTGGAAATAATCTTATCTTTACCCCTTGTATCTGATATTTATCAGAAATTCTAGCATCTGATAGTATTGCATCCCGATCCTTGGAAAGTAAAAATTTCACCAGCATATGTCTGGGATAATCCCCTGGGACCCTCTTTTTCACGGGAACCCTATGTGCTCTTTCAATAGAAAACATAGGAGAGAGAATACCCTCGCTACAGTTTTCTTTTATCCATCGCTCCATATAATCTATACTATTGTTCCCTTCTTCCAGTTCTGGAATCCCTACACATCGTATATTTGTCCTCCTCGATCTATCTTCTTGATATATTATTTTTTGTTCCATCTTAGCATTTAACTCTTTCAAACCTAGCACCTCTTTCTCTAATTTCTCTACCGAGTACTCCAAAGCAGGAATCCTTTTTTCTATCTCATTTATTCGCTCTCTTATTTTCTCCATATCACATCGAATTATACTGACATCAGTTTGTACTGCCCCAATCTGTGTCACTATACTCCCCATTATATTTTCTGTCCTAGAGACGGTCTGAAATATATCCATACATCCATCTCTGAAGCTAACTCAAGGGTTCCTGCTCCCCCCGTAGTACCCGCGTTCCCATTCTCCTGTGTCGTGGTATGTACTTCTATATTTTTCATTTTTTCTTTCTGTAAAGGAGTAGAGACTGGGGAATTAGGGGTCAGGTATTTATTTAGATTATGCTGTTTTTGCCCAGTCTCTAAACCTGTAATTGATCTCCTACTACTAGCGCTGGAGGGAGCACGTTGTTCATCTTTTTTCCTAGGGGACATCTTAAAAAAAATTCAGTTTCTTTTCCTCTTCTCCCTCTTCTTTCCTCTTCTTTCCCTTCCCTCTTTCTTTTTCTTTTCTACCCCTCCCACCTCTTCCAATACCTCTCCCCCTCTCTTCTCCTGCCTTCCTCTCTCCCTCCTCCCCAACTCTTCCCTTCCCTTTCTCCCAACTATTTCAACTATTCTCCCAGCAGTTCTCCCTAGGATACAGATTATTTTTACACCAACATAAAAAACTCTGTTTAAATTAGTGCAAATAGCTTATCAATGATAATACATTGTCGAGAGAGGAAAAATTGCTTGAAACAACAAATATTAATGAACAGGGGGAAGGGAGAAAAAGAAAAAAGAAGTCCAGTTAGTGGGTTGCTATAATTGTTACAGTTCCTGCAGTCCACAGGTAATGGAGGAATAGGATTTATCCAGAATCCTTTTCTTCATAATAGTTGAGAAGGAAAAAAAAAGACAAAATCTCAAATCCACAATTTTACTGCGACACAGCAGATACGGAAGCGAGTTAGAATAGAAAGAGTTAGTCCTTGGTTAGTCCCAAAAAACAAAAACAAAAAATTAGGGGGATCGGGAAAGATTAGATCACAAAAGGAGTCTCAAAAGGGGATTTATAGCCAAGACCAAAGATGTAATATAAAGGCGATTATATCCTATCACAGTCCACCTGTTGTATCAATAGAAATGTTCCATTGCCAACATCTTATCTTCGCCCCTTACTCCTATTTTCCCTCCACTTTACTTTCCACAAGGAATATTGTTGTAGGTTCCTCACATAGTACAGAATGTCCCGCTGCCTCTAATGTCTACTCTCCGACCCCACTCCTTCACTGCATCTGCGGTAATAACGCGGCAGTGACGAGACGTCTGCACTGTGCGATAAACCGTTTTCTCCACCAAACACACCGCGGTATGCCCGCAGCGGTTGATAGTCTGCAATACTTAACCGTACTTTAGCACATACAGCAAAATTACTGCAGCGACTACATCTGCCCCCGGACACAGCTTCAGCTTTTTGAGGATATCGGACCCCAAACAGCGCTCATACAGCAGCGCACATCACACTGGTATACAGCAGCGCTCCAGCTCTCAACTCGAGGGTTTTCACCACCCCAGTGTCGACAACCTCGGCGTCCTCAGCTGGCATGGCAGTCTGTATTACAAGCGGCGTCCTCCGGCATCATCCAGCGATCGACAGACAGCGGCAGCACATGAGCGGGCGGACAAGGCAGAGGGGAGGTAGGGCAGAGCCTAGCGTCCTGCGTCAGACGCGCACAAGCTCCCGACGCGAATCTGACCCCCTCTCTGTATTCATTGATAAAATATTTATTACTTAAAATTCCCAATACAGGTAGGGAAGTGTGGGCAGCACAACTATCTGTAGGGTATAGTCGGAGTGCCAGCGGCTGTGGGGGCGATCCACCACCAGAGTATAAAAATAAAGAAATTCCACAGCACATCCAAGTAATAAAAAAGTTGAAAAAAGGCTTTATTCACCAGACACGCAACGTTTCGATCTGCTCAATGGGATCTTTCTCAAGCAGTGCTTGAGAAAGATCCCATTGAGCGGATCGAAACGTCGCGTGTCTGGTGAATAAAGCCTTTTTTCTACTTTTTTATTACTTGGATGTGCTGTGGAATATCTTTATTTTTTTTACTTAACATTCCCTATATGTCTACTTTATGTTGGCATAATTTTGTAAATGTAATTTTTTTTTAGGACAATAGAAGGCTTAGAATTTTAGAAGCAATTCTTAAAATGTTTAAGAAAATTTCCAAAACCCACTTTTTAACCACCTCCCGACCGCTGTACGCACGGATGCGTCCGGGAGGTGGTTGATTTATTCCTCCTGGACGCATCCGCGCGTCATCTCGCGAGACGCAAGATTTCGGTCACAGCCGGCCCGCGCATGCGCATCGCGGGCCGGCATTTCGTCAAGGAGTATTTCGTCAGCAACCTGCCAGCCAATGATCGCGGCTGGCAGGTTGCTGATTTTTTTTAAAAACAATCAGAGTGCCAGATAGCAGATCATATTTGTAAATATGATCTGTTATATGGCTGGCCTGCACCTCTGCTGGTCCTTTTCGTCGGTTGGATCCAGCAGAGGAGCAGGCTACACAGTGAGTACACCAACACCACATACTAGCCCCAGATCACCCCCCTGAACCCCAATTAACCCTTTGATCATCCCTTTGATCGCCCCTGTCAATCACTAGTGAAAGGAAAAAAGTGATCAGTGCAAACTGTCACTTTTTTTTTCACTGGTATTGACCGTTAGGTTTTAGGTATAGTTTAGGCCCCTTGGTTAGGTAGTTTAGGGATCAGTTAGCGCCCAGCCCACCGCACCGCAGTCACCAATTCGCTGATTAGCGTATTGCTAATCAGCATTTGTACTTTTATAGTATCTGGAAGTGATCAAAACTGATCACGGTCAGATCTATAATTGTATTAGTGTCACTTTAGGTTCGCCCTCCACCCAAAACGCAGTGTTTGCCCGATCAGGCCTGATCGGTCGCCCACACGTGCGTTCACCCACGCCCGCCCCACCGCAGTGACAAAAAATATATATTTTTGATTACTGCACATTCACTTCACACGCACTGCGGCGATAAAAAAATCAGTTTTGATATTTTTTATCAACCGCAGCGGCCTCCGGTACTTCGCTAGCCTCCCATTTCTAAGACAGGCTTGCTTTTTTTTCTTGGGTAGTCTCAGGGAATACCCCTAAATTTAGTTGCCCAAATGTCAAACAGGGGGTATTCTTCTGAAGAGGCGTACAGGCTTCTGACCCAGTCGGATGAGAAATGGGAACCCTCATCTGATGAATCTAGCGGGTCAGAATATGAACCTGTAGAAAGCAGTGGCTCTCTGACCCAAAGTTCGGACGAGGAGGCTGAGGTCCCTGATAGCACCAGGCGTACCCGGCCCCATGTCGCTAGACCGCAGGTTGCGCAGGATCCGCTTCAAGAGCAGCAGAGTGGGGCTGGTGCTGTCGGATTACGTGGTGAGGCATACACCAGCAGCGCAGCCCTTCCTGGACCTAGTACCAGCACTGCCGTAGAACATGGTGAAGTAGCGAGCACCAGAAGGGCAGTTGAAGCTGGTACGGTGGCACGTGCAGTAGTGACTCCGTCGCAGCCACCGCAAAGACGTGCCCGTAGAGCCCCTAGAATCCCTGAGGTGCTGGCAAACCCTGATTGGCAGTCCCCAACTTCAGCCGCACCTGTAGTTCCCCCTTTCACCGCCCAGTCTGGAGTTCGGGTTGAGACAGCTCAGATCGGTTCGGCTCTGGGATTCTTTGAGCTGTTCTTGACTAAACAAATCGGTATGCCACACAATTTATAACCGCTAACCCGGGAAGCTTTTATGCCCAGCCTTTCCGGTGGAAACCAGTCCAAGTTTCCGAAATTAATTATATTTTGGGCCTTCTCCTCAACATGGGTCTAACTAAAAAGCATGAATTGCGGTCATATTGGTCCACGAACCCAATTCATCACATGCCCATGTTCTCTGCTGCTATGTCCAGGACACGATTTGAGACCATTCTGCGTTTCCTGCACTTTAGTGATAACAGCACCTCCCGTCCCAGAGGCCACCCTGCTTTTGACCGGCTCCACAAAATTCGGCCCCTCATAGACCATTTCAACCTGAAATTTGCAGATTTGTATACCCCAGAGCAAAACATCTGCGTAGACGAGTCCCTGATACATTTTACCGGGCGCCTTGGCTTCAAACAATACATCCCAAGCAAGCGCGCCCGGTATGGGGTCAAATTGTATAAGCTCTGTGAAAGGGCCACAGGCTATACCCACAAATTTCGTGTCTATGAGGGAAAAGATCAGACCCTGGAGCCGGTCGGTTGCCCTGACTACCTGGGGAGCAGTGGGAAGATAGTCTGGGACTTGGTGTCACCCTTATTCGGCAAGGGGTACCATCTTTATGTGGACAATTTCTACACAATTGTGGCCCTCTTTAGGCATTTGTTTCTAGAACGGATTGGCGCCTGTGGTACCGCGCAAACTAGTCGCGCAGGCTTCCCCCAACGGCTCGTTAGCACCCGTCTTGCAAGGGGGCAGAGGGCCGCACTGTGTAATGAAGAACTGCTCGCTGTGAAATGGAGAGACAAGCGTGACGTTTACATGCTCTCCTCCATTCACACAGACACGACAATACAAATTGAGCGAGCAACCCGTGTCATTGAAAAGCCCCTCTCAGTCCTATAACCTTCACATGGGAGGGGTGGACTTCAATGACCAGATGTTGTCTCTGTATTTAGTTTCCCGCAGAACCAGACGCTGGTATAAGAAGGTGTCTGTATATTTAATTTAATTGGCTCTGTATAATAGTTTTGTTCTCTACAGTAAGGCTGGGAGAACTGGATCCTTCCTCAAATTTCAGGAAGAGATCATCGCGAACCTCCTGTACCCAGGAGGTCCCGTGGCCCCATCCACCAGTGTAGTTAGCCGTCTACACGAGCGACATTTCCCCAATGTCGTTCCTGGTACCTCAACCCAACCGTCACCCCGAAAAAGATGTCGCGTCTGTAGCAGGAATGGAATAAGGCGTGACACCCGCTATTTCTGTCCTGACTGTCCTGACCACCCTGCCCTATGCTTTGGAGAGTGTTTCCGGAAGTACCACTCACAGGTACACTATTAGCATAGGGATCATCTTACCAGGACAGGCACACAGGGCTATTAGGGCCCATTCACTCACACAGCTGCTGCAAACATCTCCTTTCACCTGGGACAAAGTGCATAACGCACTTTGCCACATCTTTGGGCGATTTGCGCTTTGCACATTGACCCATGGGGAAGGAGAGGTTTGTTCTATAAAGGTAAAAAAAAAATAAAAAAAAAATAAAAAAAAATTTAAGCAAAAAGGTTAATGTTTAGTTCAAAAAGTTAAAGTTTATATGTTCTGTTCCAAAGTTAATAAAATTATTGCGTTGCGGCCTGGTTTTTTCTTTTTTGCTTTTTTACCTTCCAGGTGGACCAACCGATCGACTAGCTGCAGCACTGATGTGCATTGTGACAGAAGCATTGCGCTGCTGTCAGATTACACGCAAGTCGGTGTATGCGGCACTGCAAGACGAGATTTCTACTCTGCAGTAACAGATACGTTTGCCAAGGCATACGAGCTGAGGAGGAGGCAGCGTTCCTATGCTTTGGCAAACACTTTGTATATAAAAAATAATAATAATCCCAGCAATGATTTATTCATCCACATCGATTGATGTGAATGGAGAATTCTGGTTTGCCAGGGCATATGAGCTAAGTGGGTATGGATGTTGGGCGGAGCTCCTATGTCCTGGCAGACGCCTTTCCCCTCCTTTTTTTTTTTTTGGCAGAGATTTTTTCATACACATTGATCGATGCGAATGAAGAAATCTGTGCCGTTCATTTTTTTCTTTCAGCCCAGAGGCTGAACGGAAAAAAAAAGTCTCATTACCTGTATGCTTAATATAAGGAGAATAGCAGAAACTCCTAATGCTGGCCATACATGTAATGATTGCGGAGACCCTCAAATGCCAGGGCAGTACAAACACCCCACAACTGACCCCATTTTGGAAAGAAGACACCCCAAGGTATTCGCTGAGGGGCATATTGAGTCCATGAAAGATTTAAATTTTTGTCCTAAGTTAGCAGAAAGTGAGACTTTGTGAGAAAATTTTTTTTTTATAAATTTCCGCTAACTTATGCCAAAAAAATACATTTCTATGAACTCGCCATGCCCCTCATTGAATACCTTGGGGTGTCTTCTTTCCAAAGTGGGGTCACATGTGGGGTATTTATACTGCCCTGGCTTTTTAGGGGCCCTAAAGCGTGAGAAGAAGTCTGGGATCCAAATGTCTAAAAATGCCCTCCTAAAAGGAATTTGGGCACTTTTGCAGCCTAGATGCGCAAAAGTGTCACACATCTGGTATCGCCGTACTCAGGAGAAGCTGGGGAATGTGTTTTGGGGTGTCATTTTACATATACCCATGCTGGGTGAAAAAAATATCTTGGTCAAATGCCAACTATGTATAAAAAAAATGGAAAGGTTGTCTTTTGCCAAGATATTTCTCTCACCCAGCATGGTTATATGTAAAATGACACCCCAAAACACATTCCCCAACTTCTCCTGAGTACGGCGATACCAGATGTGTGACACTTTTTTGCAGCCTAGGTGGGCAAAGGGACCCACATTCCAAAGTGCACCTTTCGGATTTCACCGGTCATTTTTTACAGATTTCGATTGCAAACTACTTCTCACACATATGGGCCCTAAATTGCCAGGGCAGTATAACTACCCCACAAGTGACCCCATTTTGGAAAGAAGACACCCCAAGGTATTCCGTGAGGGGCATGCCGAGTTCCTAGAATTTTTTATTTTTTTGTCGCAAGTTAGTGGAATATGAGACATTGTAAGGAAAAAAATAAAAATCAAAAATCATCATTTTCCGCTAACTTGTGACAAAAAATTACAAATTCTAGGAACTCGCCATGCCCCTCACGGAATACCTTGGGGTGTCTTCTTTCCAAAATGGGGTCACTTGTGGCGTAGTTATACTGCCCTGGCAATTTAGGGGCCCAAATGTGTGAGAAGTACTTTGCAATCAAAATGTGTAAAAAATGGCCTGCAAAATCCGAAAGGTGCTCTTTGGAATATGTGCCCCTTTGCCCAACTTGGCTGCAAAAAAGTGTGACACATCTGGATCGCCGTACTCAGGAAAAGTTGGGGAATGTGTTTTGGGGTGTCATTTTACATATACCCATGCTGGGTGAGAAAAATATCTTGGTCAAATGCCAACTTTGTATAAAAAAATGGGAAAAGTTGTCTTTTGCCAAGATATTTCTCTCACCCAGCATGGTTATATGTAAAATGACACACAAAAACACATTCCCCAACTTCTCCTGAGTACGTCGATACCAGATGTGTGACACTTTTTTGCAGCCTAGGTGGGCAAAGGGACCCACATTCCAAAGTGCACCTTTTGGATTTCACCGGTCATTTTTTACAGATTTTGATTGCAAAGTACTTCTCACACATATGGGCCCCTAAATTGCCAGGGCAGTATAACTACGCCACAAGTGACCCCATTTTGGAAAGAAGACACCCCAAGGTATTCCGTGAGGGGCATGGCGAGTTCCTAGAATTTTTAATTTTTTGTCGCAAGTTAGTGGAATATGAGACTTTGTAAGGAAAAAAATCAATTAAAAAAAATCATCATTTTCCGCTAACTTGTGACAAAAAATAAAAAGTTCTATGAACTCACTATGCCCATCAGCGAATACCTTAGGGTGTCTACTTTCCGAAATGGGGTCATTTGTGGGGTTTTTCTACTGTTTGGGCATTGTAGAACCTCAGGAATCATGACAGGTGCTCAGAAAGTCAGAGCTGCTTCAAAAAGCGGAATTTCACATTTTTGTACCATAGTGTGTAAACGCTATAACTTTTGCCCAAACCATTTTTTTTTTATCAAAGACATGTAGAACAATAAATTTGGCGAAAAATTTATATATGGATGTCGTTTTTTTTTGCTAAATTTTACAGCTGAAAGTGAAAAATGTCATTTTTTTGCAAAAAAATCGTTACATTTTGATTAATAACAAAAAAAGTAAAAATGTCAGCAGCAATAAAATACCACCAAATGAAACCTCTATTAGTGAGAAGAAAAGGAGGTAAAATTCATTTGGGTGGTAAGTTGCATGACCGAGCGATAAACGGTGAAAGTAGTGTAGTGCAGAAGTGTAAAAAGTGGCCTGGTCATGAAGGGGGTTTCAGCTAGCGGGGCTGAAGTGGTTAAGGACCAGTTGTAATGACCGGTGTCACGCACAGGGAGGAAAACAGGGAAAGCCCTGCCTAAGGGAGAGGGAAAGGTGGTGACCCCTAACTCACCTTGCGGCTGGCACCTGACTGCCCTGACGTCCCTAGACGGGTTCCTCACCCGTGCGGCGATCACGTGCCTAAACCCTGGCTTTCCCTGAAATGAGCCCTAGATAGTGAACGGGCCGGTGGGATCGCTAGTCCTCACCACTGCACTAAGAGGGAAACACCAGCGAGAGGACAGACAAACACAAACACCCAGGTGGACGAAAACAACTGTCCACAAAGGTCCAACAGGGATCCGGAGGGTAGCGTTCTGAATCAACAGTCAGAGAACGCAGCAACACAGCTCCAGTGGGTCAGGATAGATGTCCAGGCAGGAAGCTCTATCTCTGGCAACCAGAGAAGTGTGAGAGAGGAATATAAGGAGGTTTGGGAGTGCTGGACAAGGAACAGCTGAGGAGAAGGAGCTACGGATCCCTGAGTGAGCCAAAAGGGTTTGCAAAGCAAACCCAGAAAGCTACCATAAGGAAAACAGCCCTATCTTAAATAGAGCGTGCAGCCAACCGCTGCGACTTCCTGACCCCGGGTATAACGGAGTCAGGCGTAGTTCTCGATACCCTCGTGACAGTACCCCCCTCTCTACGAGGGGCCTCCGGACACTCAGGACCAGGTCTCTCAGGATGAGAGGCATGAAAAACCCGAACTAACCTGTCGGCGTTTACCTCAGACGCAGGAACCCACATTCTTTCCTCGGGACCGTAACCTCTCCAATGCACCAGATATTGAAGAGAGCGGCGGACCCGACGAGAATTAACAATTTTGGATATCTGAAATTCTAGATTACCATCCACGACAACAGGAGGGGGTGGCAGCGGTGATGGTTCTAGAGGTGGAACATATTTTTTGAGTAACGACTTATGAAAAACATTATGAATTTTAAAAGTCTGAGATAACTCCAGGCGAAAAGCCACGGGGTTGATGATGGCTACAATTTTGTAAGGGCCAATAAACCTAGGACCCAGTTTCCAAGAGGGAACCTTCAATTTAATATTCCTAGTAGACAACCACACATAGTCATTCACTCCTAGGTCCGGACCTGGCGACCGTCTCTTATCAGCCATGCATTTGTATTTACCTCCCATATTTTTCAAGTTAGCTTGCACCTTCTGCCATACCGATGAAAGAGATGACGAAAAACGTTCCTCTTCGGGAACCCCAGAAGACCCCCCCCTCTTTGAAAGTACAGAATTGGGGATGAAAACCATATGCACCAAGAAATGATGACTTGCCAGTGGATTCCTGACGACGATTATTTATGGCAAACTCAGCTAACGGTAAATATGATGACCACAACTCTTGGTTTTCAGACACAAAACATCTTAGATAGGTCTCAAGGTTTTGGTTGGTTCGCTCAGTCTGTCCATTCGACTGAGGATGGAAAGCTGAGGAAAAGGACAAGTGTACCCCCAAACGGGAACAAAAAGCTTTCCAAAATTTAGAAATAAACTGGGTACCCCGATCCGAAACAACATCGGAGGGGACCCCGTGAAGCTTCACGATTTCACTGACGAATACCTGAGCAAGAGTCTTAGCATTAGGTAGTGCGGGTAACGCAATGAAGTGTACCATTTTGCTAAACCTGTCCACTACTACCAAAATCACTGTTTTACCCGCAGACAAAGGTAAGTCAGTGATAAAATCCATTGACAGATGTGTCCACGGTCTATTGGGAATGACGAGTGGTAATAGAGACCTTGCAGGACGTGTATGTGAAACTTTTGCGCGCGCACAGGTAGAACAAGAAGACACAAAATCCAATACATCCTGACGCAACCTTGGCCACCAAAAACGACGAGACAATAGCTCCAAGGTTGCTTTACTACCCGGGTGCCCAGCAAGTGCCGAATTATGATGTTCCTTTAATAATTCGAAACGTAGGTTCAACGGTACAAACAATTTCTCTGAGGGGCAAGAGACCGGGGCGTCCCCCTGGGCCTCTAACACCTTCCCCTCCAAAACAGAGTGTACCGCAGAGACAACCACTCCTCTTTGTAGAATGGGCACCGGATCACTCACATTACCCCCTCCAGGGAAACAACGAGATAGTGCATCAGCCTTGGTGTTCTTTGCCCCAGGACGATAGGTAATAACAAAGTTAAACCTGGTAAAAAATAGCGACCACCTAGCCTGTCTAGGGGTGAGACGCTTAGCTGATTCGAGGTACAGGAGATTTTTGTGGTCCGTAATCACAGTGACGGGGTGGACTGCCCCCTCTAAGAAGTGGCGCCACTCCTCAAATGCAAGTTTAATAGCTAATAGTTCCCTATTGCCAATATCGTAGTTCTTTTCTGCTGCAGATAGTTTTTTCAAAAAGAAAGCACAAGGACGCCATTTGCCAGGAGACGGACCCTGAGACAGCACCGCCCCCACTCCCACCTCTGACGCATCGACTTCAACAATAAAAGGCTGAGAGACATCAGGTTGGACTAGTACAGGTGCTGAGGTAAACCTCTCTTTTAGAGAGGAAAAAGCAACTTTAGCGGCGTCAGACCATTTAGAAAAATCAGTCCCCTTCCTAGTCATGTCAGTAAGCGGTTTTACAATAAGTGAATAATTTTTAATGAATTTCCTATAGAAATTCGCGAAGCCCAAGAACCGTTGTAGTGCTTTGAGGTTCTCAGGAAGATCCCAATCTAAAATTGCCTGGACCTTCCTAGGATCCATACGGAAACCTGAAGCAGATAAAAAATAACCCAGGAATTGTATTTCCTGAACGGCGAAGACACATTTTTCAATCTTAGCATATAATTCATTCGTCCGTAGGACCTGCAGTACTTGTCTGACATGCTCCTCAATTGTTCTCAGATCAGACGAATAAATTAAAATATCATCTAGGTATATTACCACAAACCTGCCGATTAGATGACTAAAAATGTTGTTAACGAAATGTTGAAAGACGGCAGGAGCATTGGTCAGACCGAAAGGCATAACTAGATTTTCATAATGCCCCTCAGGGGTGTTAAACGCTGTCTTCCACTCATCCCCCTCCTTAATACGAATCAGATTGTAGGCCCCCCTAAGATCAAGTTTGGAGAACCACCTAGCACCCGCAATCTGATTAAACAGGTCAGGAATGAGAGTAAGAGGGTATGGGTCTCGGATGGTTATCCGATTTAATTCGCGAAAATCTAAGCAAGGACGCAGGCCCCCATCTTTCTTTTTAACGAAGAAAAACCCTGCAGCCACGGGTGAAGAAGAGGGCCTGATGTGTCCCTTAGCCAAGCTCTCGGAGATATAATCTTTCATGGCTTGTCTCTCTGGACCCGAAATATTATATAACCTGGTCTTGGGTAATTTTGCGCCGGGAATAAGGTTAACCGGGCAATCATAAGGACGATGAGGTGGTAACTTCTGACAACCCTTTTCAGAAAAAACATCCTCAAAATCCGAAATAAATGCAGGTAGGGTAGTTATGGAGGCGACTAAGCAATTGCTATTTAAGCAATTTTCTCTGCACTGCTCACTCCACTCCAATATCTCCCTGGCCTGCCAATCTACTACTGGATTGTGCGCTACCAACCAGGGAAGACCCAGCACCACCGGAGTGGGAAGCCCCTCCAGAACATAACCTGAAAGCATCTCGTTATGGTGGTCCCCTACCCGAAGGTGTATATTATGAACAATGTGGGTGAGGTTTCTCTGAGACAGGGGAGCAGAATCAATAGCGAATATGGGAATGGGTCTCTGTAACGTACAGAGAGACAAACCCAAAGTGCGGGCAAAATGGGCATCTATCAAATTTACCCCTGCTCCACTGTCTAAAAAGAAAGAAATAGTCTCCGTCTTATCACCAAAAACAATAACCGCTGGCAACATAAATTGCGATGTACGTATGGAGGAGACGTATACCCCCCGGCTGACATCCTCCACACAGCCTGGGGTTAGTAGTTTTTCCGACGGTCTTTTGTTTCTGAGGAAAGAAGGACAGACATTAATGAAATGACCCCTCTCCCCACAAAAAAAAACAAAAACCCACGCCTACGGCGAGCCTCAGGAGGACGGACCTGACGAGTAGTTCCTCCTAGCTGCATAGGCTCGTCTAAGTCCGTACAGACTAACTGCTGCTTGAGAGGAGTTACCAATTTCTCCGGTTCTTTCAACCTGTCCCTAAGGCGTCTCTCTATACGGATAGAAAGGGACATAACCGCATCAAGGGAAAAGGGGGTCTCATATAATGCAAGCGCATCCTTAACCCTTTCGGATAACCCAGAGCAGAACTGACTCCTGAGAGCCGGGTCGTTCCATTGGGTATCCGTAGCCCACCTACGGAATTCAGAGCAATACTCCTCTACCGGCCGTTCTCCTTGTAAGAGTCTCCGTAATCTTGATTCAGCCAGTGCTACTCGGTCAGGGTCGTCATATATGAGACCCAAGGCCCCGAAAAACTCATCCACTGACCGAAGAGCCTGGGAATCAGTAGGTAAAGAGAACGCCCAGGACTGCGGGTCCCCCTGCAGCAGGGAAATAACAACCCCCACCCGCTGATCTTCATTACCAGAGGAGTGAGGGCGCAGTTTAAAATATAACTTACAGGCCTCACGGAATGCCAAAAACTTGTCCCTTCCCCCAGAAAATCTGTCAGGGAGAGGGACCTTGGGTTCCGCAACAACCTGGTTACCAGTAGCAACCGCTGGGCTTGCGGTCAGTTGTAATTGCTGCTGTTGCTGGAGGACCGACGCCTTCAATCCTACCACCTCCAAAGACAGGCCATGAAATTGTTTGGACAGAGCAGCAATTTGATCCATACTGGATTCTAAGTAGGTAAAAAAATATATATATAAATATATATATTTTTTTTTTCTTTTTTACCTACACAAAATAAGGGCCAGAGATAATGTAATGACCGGTGTCACACACAGGGAGGAAAACAGGGAAAGCCCTTATAGGAAGCTCTATCTCTGGCAACCAGAGAAGTGTGAGAGAGGAATATAAGGAGGTTTGGGAGTGCTGGACAAGGAACAGCTGAGGAGAAGGAGCTACGGATCCCTGAGTGAGCCAAAAGGGTTTGCAAAGCAAACCCAGAAAGCTACCATAAGGAAAACAGCCCTATCTTAAATAGAGCGTGCAGCCAACCACTGCAAATTCCTGACCCCGGGTATAACGGAGTCAGGCGTGGTTCTCGATACCCTCGTGACACCAGTTTAGTTCTGAAGTCACTTTGTGGGGCTTACATAGTGGAAACCCCCCATAAATAACCCCATTGTAGAAACTACGTCCCTCAAAACTGATTTTACAAACTTTGTTAACCCTTTAGGTGTTCCACAAGAATTAAAGGAAAATGGAGATGAAATTTCTAAATTTCACTTTTGCAGATTTTCCATTTTAATACATTTTTTTCTTTAACACATCGAGGGTTAACAGCCAAACAAAACGCAATATTTTGAAGGAATATAGATATTGAGGCTCACCCAGCCTAAATCGTGCAATGGTGATACAAGAACTGAATTGACCCGCCTAGTCAACTAGGGAAAAGGTATATAAAGTATAGTAATGTCCGGGCACTCATAATAGAAAACATTTAATAAACATCAAAATTCAATATAATAAAAACTGAAAAAAATGAATAAATAAATAATAATAATTCAAACCCGTATAATAAGACTCCAGTTGGGGTTGTACTCTATATAAAGTGCTTGGGAGTGTATTTCCTAAGAGAATAAATGTCCTGGGAATGATGAATAAAGTTGATACAACTTCAAACGGGCTGATGCATATGAAAAACCATGAATGTGCACAGATAGATACTGATAAAAACCTGCCAGTCAAAAGGGACCCACAGCAATAGTTAAATCCAAACAAAGTTCGTCAAATGTGGTGCGGTACTGATAAGCCACACGCCGAGGCGTCCCACGGCTGTGCAAGACCAACACCACTTGTTACCTGTCCCGAGGTCTTCAGATGGAAATACCGCCCTCACAATAAGTAAGTAGTATGTCCTGCTGTTACGGGCCCAAACAAAAGCCACACCAAACAAAGGTAGAGAATGATGGCTTGTCACCCGATTAAATTAGATTTATTTATGATTTTACCCTGACCAACTTGGTTCTTAACAATCCAGTGGGTCTGATGGTTTACAATACACTGTAAGACACTCTATAGTGTACTGCAGGGTATTGTCACTCACAGTAAGCCTTAGCACGAGACTGATCAGCTATACCATGGCAAGCGGGAAGCCTGTGAAGGCGTCCAGTTGCCACGGTAACCATCCAACCCTGCCACAACAGCGCAATGGCCGGATGTGGGAGGGAGCTCCCTCTCTTAACCTATCAAGCATCTGTAGTTTGATGGAAGAGGGATGGAGCTCCCTCCATCTCTTAACCCCTTCAATACAGTAGTCCCTATGGACCTCCAGCATGGAAGGGGTTAAACGGCTGACATTGGTGCCAGCACCGATGTTGGTCGTTTTAAACTGTGTGCTGACACTCTGCTAATGGCTCAGCCATCTTGAAAATGGGGGAAGGAAGGGGGCACACAAGGCGCCTGTCCGCTCGCCCATCCTGAAATTATGGGGGGAAGGGGGGGGGGCACATCAGGAGCTGCGGGGGGATCAATAAAATATTATAGATATATATACATATATTTAACAAGGTTCTGAGAAACTTTCAGCCGGCATTAGGATCGCGTGATTGGCAAGTCTGTACCTCCACAGAACACCTTGCAAAATACTGTAAGGCTATCATTAAATGCATGGAATGCGGTACTGACAACCACGTACAACACAGCTCTACTCCATCCACAGACATCCCTCCCGGGGCAAAGCATGGTGGGGAGCACACTGAACAAACAGCTGCCTCCACCCCAGTATTCTCTACATGCACTGAAGTGTGTGGGGAAGGACTTTGTGAGAAATCCTGTGCAAAGATATGCTTGGTTTGTGTATACACAAAGGGCCAACCTGAAAGGGCCATAAGACTGTATACCATTCTTGACAATCAGAGTAACCGATCTCTTGCAAGTACATGGTTCTTTGATCTGGTTTGCAGGGAAGGGTTAAAACCTGACCAGCAACAAGGGTGTGGTGTGCAATGTGAAGCTTCTGTGTTCTCTGGCTGTGAGAGTGAGAAGTGGAGGTGAGCTGGGCTGTGTGCTGAGGCCTGTGGAGGACTGTGCAGGATCCTACAGCTGAAACCAGGAGGGATCCGTGTCCTGTGGCTAGAAGCAAGACCCATGGACTTACTTCACCAAGGAGAAAAAGGTGACATTACTCCTGGCTTTAAACAGACTTTGCTTTATGTGACTGAAACAGGCCTCAAGTAGCCTGCAGCAGGGACTTGCTGTGTTTGAACTATTATTTTGCTGTTGTGTGTGACCACCCTCCCTATGAACTGCACCGTCTTTCACAAATATGCACCGTGTGAATAAACAAAGCATCGTGTTTTACACCAAGACCATTCTGTGTTGCCTCTATACTGCACTCGCTACCACTGCCTACCAGAGCGGATCCCCACAATTGGTGGCTTCAGCGGGCAAACGGCAGTGAGGCCGGAAATTGTGTTGTTTGGACTGTATGTCATATATTAAGCTGGCAAGTTTTGTGGCTCCAGATAAGATGGAGGAGGCCATTAGACACTTGGTGCAAAGTAATGAGGAGGCTACTCGGAGACATGAGGAAGCCCTGAGAGACCAGCGGCAGTTGAATAGTCTAGTGGCCCAGCAACTGGCGACTATGCAGGAGTCCATGCGTGTGTTACAACAACAAGCCGTCCCGGGGAACACCGCAGTCCTACCTGCTGCCCGGGATAGGGTGGCTCAGCACACAGGGGCCGACTCAGTGTTTCCCCATCTGGCTTTTAACCAGGACCTGCTGTATAGGGTGGACAAAGTGCAGCACGAGGTAGTGGAGCAGCTGGTGGTACCCCAGCCATACCGCCGTGTGGTACTGGACTTGGCCCACTCCCACGTGCTGGTAGGACATTTGGGCGTAAAAAAAAACCAAGAGCGGATTCTGCAAAGGTTCTATTGGCCCAGGGTTTATGAGGAGGTCAAAAGGTTTTGCCAGACCTATCGCAGTCCCCTAGTACCCATGCCCATCATCGAGGTCCCCTTCGAAAGAATAGGGATGGATCTGGTAGGCTCCATAAACAAGTCGGCCAGAGGGCACCAGCATATCTTGGTGGTCTTAGACTATGCCACCAGATATCCTGAAGCGATCCCACTACGTCATACTTCTGCTAAGCTCATAGCTAAAGAACTCATGGGTATGTTCGCAAGGGTGGGGATTCCAAAAGAGATCCTGACCGACCAGGGGACACCCTTCATGTCTAAGGTGACAAGGGAGCTCTGCAAGCTTTTAGGGGTTAAACGGTTGCACACGTCCGTATACCATCCTCAGACCGACGGACTAGTGGAACGCTTTAACAAAACCCTAAAAACTATGCTTAAAAGAACCGTAGCCAAAGACGGAAAGGATTGGGACCTGTTGCTGCCGTACGTATTGTTCGCAGTGCGAGAAGTGCCCCAGGCATCTATGGGATTCTCGCCCTTCGAGCTATTATACGGTCGACGGCCAAGAGGGTTGCTGGACATCGCTAAAGAGGCGTGGGAGCAACAGCCCACCCCCCACAAGAGTATTATAGAGCATATAGAAAAGATGCAGGACCGTATAGAGACAGTCCTACCAATCGTCCGGGAACACATGGAAGCCGCCCAACTGGCACAGAGCCGGGTATACAACCAGAGTGCCCAGGTCCGGACATTTAACCCGGCTGACCGGGTACTAGTGCTAGTCCCCACCATTGACAGTAAGTTTTTGGCACGGTGGCAAGGTCCCTACGAGGTGAAAGAGAAGGTAGGGTCAGTGAATTACAAGATATCCCAGCCAGGCCGGCGGAAGCCAGAACAGGTATATCATGTAAATTTACTGAAATCGTGGAGAGATAGGGAGTGTCTCATTGGGGACAGCCCAAGGACTGTCTTGTCTGCGGGGAAGATCCCAGCTCCACCCGAGGTCCCGGAGGGCACCTCCGCGGTAAAGATAGCGGGTGGTCTGTCGACTAAACAAGCTCATGAAGCCAAAGAGTTGGTGAGTCGAAATAGGGACGTATTCTCTGAGCTTCCTGGTCGAACTTCGGTAGTCCGACATGACATAGTCACCGAGCCCCACGTCAGGGTACGGTTAAAGCCGTATCGTGTACCGGAGGCCCGGCGACAGGCCATTTCAGAAGAAGTAAGGTCCATGTTGAGGTTAGGGGTGATTGAGGAGTCAAGGAGCGAGTGGGCCAGCCCCATAGTCCTCATCCCAAAACCTGACGGTACTCTGCGCTTCTGGCGCTTCTGCAATGACTTTAGGAAGCTCAACGAAGTGTCGAAATTCGATGCCTACCCCATGCCCCGGGTAGATGAGCTCATAGAACGGCTAGGGAAAGCTCGCTATTTCTCGGTCCTCGACCTCACAAAAGGATATTGGCAGGTGCCTCTCACGGAGGCGGCAAAGGAGAAGACTGCCTTTGTCACCCCCGAGGGGTTATTTCAGTACCAAGTTTTGCCCTTTGGCCTACATGGCGCTCCAGCCACCTTCCAGCGATTGATGGACGTCATCCTACGGCCCCATCGTCCATATGCTTCGGCATATCTGGACGACATCATCGTGTTTAGTTCTTGTCCCTCCAGAATTTTAAGTTCAGTGTCGAACACAGGGCAGGCCGCTTACAGGGAAATGCCGATGCCCTGTCCCGGGTACACTGTTGTACATGTGTCCAACCCCTCAGGATTGAACAGGGTGTGCAACCCTTCAGGGTTGAACAAAGGGGGGGGGGATATGTAGGAGAGTACCTGGGGTGGTAGTAGACGGGAGGTACATGCCACCGGGGGTCCTGGCCCCGGTGGAGTAAGAGCCAGAAAAGTGCATTTTGCAGCGGTTATGCTGTTAACACAGCGGATCCGGGCCGGCTCTTATTGGGAGCAGGCAGATATGCGGGCGGGTGCCTGTCTCCCCACGGTCCAGACCAGGTTTTGCAGGGAAGGGTTAAAACCTGACCAGCAACAAGGGTGTGGTGTGCAATGTGAAGCTTCTGTGTTCTCTGGCTGTGAGAGTGAGAAGTGGAGGTGAGCTGGGCTGTGTGCTGAGGTCTGTGCAGGATCCTGCAGCTGAAACCAGGAGGGATCCATGTCCTGTGGCTAGAAGCAAGACCCATGGACTTACTTCACCAAGGAGAAAAAGGTGACATTACTCCTGGCTTTAAATAGACTTTGCTTTATGTGACTGAAACAGGCCTCAAGTAGCCTGCAGCAGGGACTTGCTGTGTTTGAACTATTATTTTGCTGTTGTGTGTGACCACCCTCCCTATGAACTGCACCGTCTTTCACAAATATGCACCGTGTGAATAAACAAAGCATCGTGTTTTACACCAAGACCATTCTGTGTTGCCTCTATACTGCACTCGCTACCACTGCCTACCAGAGCGGATCCCCACAGTAGAGTTAACACCTTCAATTGCTTTTCAATGGCTTTTGATTCAAGCTAACGCAATGCGTTAAGAAATTTCAGTTTGTGTTAACCCTGCTACATCCGTACTTTATATACCCACCAAGTCAGCTCACAACACGTGACTTCCTTCATGTGTTATGGGCTGGCAATTTAGAAAGTAGTCATAATAATGTGACTTGACCATATATATGTACAGTGGATATAAAAAGTCTACACACCCCTAAAATGTCAGGTTTCTGTGATGCAAAAAAATTAGACAAAGATAAATCATTTCAGAACTTTTCCACCTTTAATATGACCTATAAACTGTACAACGCAATTGAAAAACAAACTGAAATCTTTTAGGTAGAGAGAAGAAAAATATCAAATTAAAATAACATGGTTACATAAGTGTGCTCACCCTTTAATACTTTGTTGAAGCACCCTTTGATTGTATTACAGCGCTCAGTCTTTTTGTGTATCAGTCTATCAGCATGGCACATTTTGACTTGGTAAGATTTGCCCACTCTTCTTTGCAAAAACACTCCAAATCTGTCAGATTGCAAGGGAATCTCCTGTGCACAGCCCTCTTCAGATCACGCCACAGATTTTTAATTGGATTCAGGTCTGGGCTCTGGCTGGGCCAGTCCAAAACTTGAATCTTCTTCTGGTGAAATCATTCCTTTGTTGATTTGGCTGTATGCTTTGGGTCGTTGTCATGCTGAAAGATGAAGTTCCTCTTCATGTTCAGCTTTCTAGCAGAAGCCTGAGGGTTTTGTGCCAATATTGACTGGTATTTGGAACTTTTCATAATTCCCTCTAGGTTAACTAAGGCCCAGTTCCAGCTGAAGAAAAACAGCCCCAAAGCATGATGATGCCATCACCATGCTTCAGTGTGGGTATGGTGTTCTTTTGGTGATGTGAAGTTTTGTTTTTGCGCCAAACATATCTTTTGGAATTATGGCCAAAAAGTTCAACCTTGGTTTCATCAGACCATAACACCTTTTCCCACATGCTTTTGGGAGACTTCACATGTGTTTTTGCAAAACATAGCCTTGCTTGGATATATCTGTAAAGAATAAATCAAGGCAACTGGACATACTGTAGATTTCTTGAAAACGTTTCACTCGTTCTTCCAACGAGCTTTCTCAATTCCGAGTGATTGTACAAAAAATTCTGGGAATAAATATGTAACTGAATCCACATCTGGTAATTAGACCCAGCATTGGGTCAAAGGTGTTGATTCCATTATCCTAATTGGAGTCAGTAGGTGATAAAGACTTCCCAGAAAAAGGTGTCAAGACAGCATTATAAGTGGCAGACAATAGATGTCAATAGATGTCATCCTTGCTTGGATGTTTTTCTTCGTAAGAAAAGGCTTTCATCGTACCACTGTACCCCATAGCCCAGACATATGAAGAATACAGTAGATTGTTGTCACATGTGCCAAACAGCCAGTACTTGCCAGATATTTCTGAAGTTCCTTTAACCTCTTCCGGACACATGACACCGGCGGGCAGTGAACGGAACAAGGTGCCTGGTCAAATCATTGAGCAGGCATCTCGGCTAAATGAGCAGGCATCTCGGCTAAGTGACCCCCCCCCCCCCCCGTGTTGGCGATCGCCGCAAACCGCAGGTCAATTCAGACCTGCGGTTTGCGACTTTTACATGCAGCAGCGGTTGGTGGTGCAATCGGGTCTCCCCATGCGGCTGTAGGGGGGGACCCGATGGCATGGAAGGCAGCGCAATGCCTTCCTTAGGCATTGGCGCTGCCTTCCGGTGATGAGCCTGTGAGATCCAGCCCCCTGGATCTCACAGGCCGGAAGCTGTATGAGTAATACACACTGTATTACTCATACAGCCAATGCATTCCAATAAAGAAGTATTGGAATGCATTGTAAAGTATTAGACCCCAAAAAGTTGAAGTCCCAAAGTGGGACAAAAAATAAAGTGGAAAAAAAAAGTTTTCCCCCCCAAAAATTAAAAGTTTCAAGTAAAAATAAACAAAAATGTAATTTTCCCCAAATAAAGTTAAAAAAAATTGTTAAACAAGAGGGGGAAAAAAAGTATACATATTAGGTATCGCCGCGTCCGTATCGACCAGCTCTATAAACATATCACATGACCTAACTCCTCAAGATAAACACCGTAAAAAATAAAAACTGTGCTAAATAAATCTGTGAAGGTTCTCATTTATCCAGGTCATGGTATATCTGTAAAGAATAAATCAAGGCAACTAGACTTACTGTAGATTTCTTGAAAACATTTCACTCGTTCTTCAAACGAGCTTTCTCAATTCTGACTGACTGTACAAGAATTCTCTGGGAATAAATATGTAACTGAATCAACATCTGGTAATTATACCCAGCATGAGGTCAAAGGTGGGGTTTTGTGCTAAAAAAAACAATTTCTTTGTCACCTTACAACACAAAAAGTACAACAGCAAGTGATCAAAAAGGCGTTTGCCCACCAATCCCGCAAAAAATGGGCCCCTACCTGAGAAAATCGCCCAAAAAATAAAAAAAATATGGCTCAGAATATGGATATACTAAAACAATTTTTTTTTGTTTTAAAAATATGTTATTGTGTAAAACTTACATAAATAAGAAAAAAAGTATACATATTAGGTATCGCCGCGTTCGTATCGACCGGCTCTATTAAAATATCACATAACCTAACCCCTCAGATGAACATCGTAAAAAATTAAAACTAAAAACTGTGCTAAATAAAAAAGTGTAATAGCAAGCAATCAAAAAGTCATATGCACCAGAAAATAGGGCCAATCAAACAGTCATCTCATCCCGCAAAAAATTAGACCCCACCTAAGATAATCGCCCAAAAACTGAAAAAACTATGGCTCTCAGAATATGGAGACACTAAAACATGATTTTTGTTTGCTTAAAAAAAGAAATCATTGTGTAAAACTCACATAAATAAATAAAAAGAGTATACATATTAGGTATCGCAGCGTCCGTAATAACTTGCTCTATAAAAAATATCACATGACCTAACCCCTCAGGTGAATACTGAAAAAAAATAAAAACGATGTAAAAAAAGCCATTTTTTGTCACCTTACATCACAAAAAGTGTAATAGCAAGCGATCAAAAAGTCACACGCACCCCAAATTAGTGCTAATCAAACCGTCATCTCATCACGCAAAAATCATACCCTACCCAAGATAATCGCCCAAAAACTGAAAGAATTATGGCTCAGACTATGGAAACACTAAAACATGTTTTTTTTTGCTTCAAAAAAGAAATCATTGTGTAAAACTTACATTAAAAGAAAAACTGTATACATATTAGGTATCGCTGCATCCGTGACAACCTGGTCTATAAAAATACCACATGATCTAACCTGTCAGATGAATGCTGTAAATAAGAAAAAATTAAAACGGTGCCAAAACAGCTATTTCTTGTTACCTTGCCTCACAAAAAGTGTAATATAGAGCAACCAAAAATCATATGTACCCTAAAATAGTACCAACAAAACTGCCACCTTATCCTGTAGTTTCTAAAATGGGATCACTTTTTTGGAGTTTCTACTCTAGGGGGTGCATCAGGGGAGCTTCAAATGGGACACGGTGTCAAAAAAACAGTCCAGCAAAATCTGCCTTCCAAAAACCGTATGGCATTCCTTTCCTTCTGCACCCTGCCATGTGCCCGTACAGCGGCTTACGACCACATATGGGGCGTTTTCAAAGCCATAAATATTGAGTTTGGTTTGGCTGTTAACCCTTGCTTTGTAACTGGAAAAATATTATTAAAATGGAAAATCTGCCAAAAAAATCTGAAATTTTGAAATTGTATCTCTATTTTCCATTAATTCTTGTGCAACGCCTAAACAGGTTAACAAAGTTTGTAAAATCAGTTAGAAAATTCCTTGAGGGGTGTAGTTTCTAGAATGGGGTCATTTTTGGGTGGTTTCTATTATGTAAGCCTCACAAAGTGACTTCAGACCTGAACTGGTCCTTGAAAAGTGGGTTTTAGAAAATTTCTTGTAACGTCCCCCAAAAATTAAATGTCATTCCCAAAATGACCCAAACATGAAGTAGACATATGGGGAATGTAAAGTAATAACTATTTTTGTAGGTATTACTATGTCTAATAGAAGTAGAGAAATTGAAACTTGGAAATATGCTAATTTTTCCCAATTTTTGGCAAATTTTGTATATTTTTTTTACTCCATTTTACCAGTGTCATGAAGTACAATATGTGATGAAAAAACTGTCTCAGAATGGCCTGGATAAGTCAAAGTGTTTTAAAGTTATCACCACATAAAGTGACACTGGTCAGATTTGCAAAAAAATGGCCTGGTCCTTAAGGTGAAAATAAGCCCGGTCCTTAAGGAGTTAATGTTGCTGTAGGCCTCTTGGTAGCCTCCCAGAGCAGTTTTCTTCTCGTATTTTCATCAATTTTGGAGGGACGTCCAGTTCTTGGTAATGTCACTGTTGTGCCATATTTTCTCCACTTGATGATGACTGTCTTCACCGTGTTCCATGTTATATCTAATGCCTTGGAAATTCTTTTGTACCCTTCTCCTGACTGACACCTTTTAACAATGAGATCCCTCTGATGCTTTGGAAGCTCTCTGTGGACCATGGCTTTTGCTGTGGGATGCGTCTAAGAAAATTTCAGGAAAGACAAACTAGAGCAGCTGAACTTTATATGGGGTTAATCAGGGGCACTTTAAATGATGGCAGGTGTATGCTGACTCCTATTTAACATGATTTTTAATGTGATTGTTTAATTCTGAACACAGCTACATCCCCGGTTATAAATAAATGTTTTTCAATTGAGTGGTACAGTTTATAGGTCACATTAAAGGTGGAAAAAGTTCTGAAATTATTTATCTTTGTCTCTTTTTTTTTACATCACAGAAACCTGACATTTTAATAGGGGTGTGTAGACTTTTTATATCCACTGTATATATATATATACTGTATATATATATATATATATATATTATTGAAAAAGGCAGCACAGCCTAAAACCAAATGTGGGTGCATGGCCCGCTGGGAAAAGCCAATCCCATAATAATAAATAGGAAAAAGGCAGCACTCCAAAGAAAATAAAAAATAAATCTTTATTCACCTCAGTGGCAATGGCGACGTTTCGGCTCTGCACTAAAGCCTTTCTCAAACCCTCCAATATTCGAGAAAGGCTCTAGTGCAGAGCCGAAACGTCGCCATTGCCACTGAGGTGAATAAAGAGGGTTTTTTTATTTTATTTCTTTGGAGTGATGCCTTTTTCCTACTATATATAAATTGCCAGCCCATAACACATGAAGGAAGTCATGTGTTGTGAGCTGACTTGGTGGGTTTATAAAGTACGGATGTAGCAGGGTTAACACACAAACTATATACATGTATACATACTGTATATATACACCATGCTTGCGTGGGTTTTCTCTGGGTACTCCTGTTAACTCCCACACTCCAAAGACATACTGAGAGGGAACTTAGTTTGTGAGCCTTATTGAGGACAAAGTGATGCTAATGTCTGTAAAGTGCTGCGGAATATAGTAGAGCTATATAAATGCGTAAAATAAATAAATTATATGTATATACACATACATACACTGACAGGTTACTTTGAAACCAGGTCATATATAAGGAACCAGATCTTTTATTTGAAATCCTTAAAAACATTTTAAAACAATTTCACATTCCCCTCTTTTGAGATCCATACCATTAGACTCTTCCACCTATTCCCCCTACGAGTTGTTGTTGTCTATCGTTCCCCAGGCTCATCCTCCAATTCCTGGATCACTTTGTCGCTTGGGTTCCTCACTTCCTATCTTCTGAATCACCAACTTTTATTATGGGTGATTTTAATATCCCCATTGATGATCCTATTTCCCCATCAGTCTCTCACTTTCTTTCTATAACCTCCTTTCTTGGCCTATCACAACTTCATTCCTCTGCTACGTACAAAGAGGGCAATACACTTGCTGCTTCTTCTGTCATTACTCAGTCTCAAACTCTATTAACTCACCCTTCCCACTTTCTGACCACAATCTTCTTCCCTTTGGTATAAAGACCTCACTCTCCTCACGACCTTTCTACTTAGCACACTTGAAACCTACACATCATTAACTGTCAGCAACTCATTGACACCCTACAGTTAGCTCTTGCCTCAATCTCTTCCCTCTCCTGTCCAGAACGTGCTGCCAATCATTACAACCATACCCTCAATACCACCTTGGATGAAGCTGCTCCAATATAAAAACAACCCTCCAACACAGAACATGTCAACCCTGGCACACACCTGAAACATGTTGTCTCCAGCGGTGCTCCAGACATGCAGAACGCTTATATCAGCAGACTTCCATCATCATAAACTTATGGTTGAAACATACAATACGGCCCTAAACTTTGCCAAACAGAAGTACTTTACCTCTCTCATATCCTCACTCTCAATTAACCCAAAACGACTTTGTGAAATTTTTTATTCCCTTCTAAGCCCTAAAGTTCATGAAACCATCACTGATCTCTGCATTGATGACATGACCACTTACTTCAGAGACAATATTGGTAACCTCTGGCAGGAAATAATCTCACATTGCCCAACCAATTTCAATCCTCCTTCCCACACTTCCACATGCTCTCTCTCCTGTTTTAACCCTATAACAGATTAAGAATTTTCCAGGCTTCTCTCTTCTTCTCTACCCATGACCTGCAGCAGGGATCCTCTTCCCTCACACCTCATTCAATCCCTCTCCCTGGCTGTCACTACTCACCTTACTACAATATTTAACACCTCTCTCTCTTCTGGTATATTTCGGTCCTCTTTCAAACATTCTGTTATAACCCCACTACTAAAAGAAAACAAACAAAAAAAAACATCACTTGACCCGACCTGTGCTGTTAACTATCGACCTGTTTCTAAACTCCCCTTCATCTGTAAACTCCTGGAACGTCTCGTCTACTCTTGCTTAAAGAGGACCTTTCATCTGTTTTATTTATAGGAGCTAAATACCTGTACTTTCGGGGTGCAGGGGGGCTGATGCTGCCACCCGTGTTATTATTTTTTTTAAACATCGCTTCTATGCCCCACTGCGCCCTCCTGAAAATTTCGCACTCAGTATGTACATACTGAGCATTGGAACAGGGTGGAGGAGACGCCAGGGTTTCTCAATGGGTGTCTCCTTCTCCCTGGCTGTGCCGCAACCAATCACATCGGAGACGGTCTGTGACGCTCTCCGATGTGATTGGATCGCGGCACAGCCAGGGAGAAGGAGACGCCCATTGAGAAACCCTGGCGTCACCTACTCCCTGTTCCAATGCTCAGTATGTACATACTGAGCACAAAAACTACAGTAGGGCACAGGAGCGATGTTTAACCACCCCAGGACCGCCGTACGCAGGATCGCGTCCTGGCGGTGGCCCTGTTATTCCTCCTGGACGCGCCGGCGCGTCCTCTCACGAGAGGCGAGATTTCCTGTGAACGTGCGCACACAGGATCGGCCGTTAAGCGAGCCGATCTACAGCCCGCCAGCGGCGATTGTTCGCTGGCAGGCTGTAGATGCGATTTTTTAACCCATAACAGGTATATTAGACGCTGTTTTGATAACAGCATCTAATATACCTGCTACCTGGTCCTCTGGTGGTCCCTTTTGCTTGCATCGACCACCAGAGGACACAGGCAGCTCAGTAAAGTAGCACCAAGCACCACACTACACCCCCCTGTCAGGCTCCATTCAGACGTCCGTATGATTTTTTACAGACCCCTTATTAACACCTGATCACCCCATATAGACTCCCTGATCACCCCCCTGTCAGGCTCCATTCAGATGTCCGTATGTGTTTTATGGATCCACGGATCGAATCCGCAAAACACATACGGACGTCTGAATGGAGCCTTACAGGGGGGTGATCACCCCTTATAGACTTCCTGATCACCCCCTTTCATTGATCACCCCCCTGTAAGGCTCCATTCAGACGTCCGTATGTGTTTTGCGGATCCGATCCATGGATCCTCAAAACACATACGGACCTTTGAATGGAGCCTTACAGGGGGGTGATCAAGGAGTCTATATGGGGTGATCACCCCCCTGTCATTGATCACCCCCCTGTAAGGCTCCATTCAGACGTCCGTATGTGTTTTGCGGATCCGATCCATGGATCCGCAAAACACATACGGACCTTTGAATGGAGCCTTACAGGGGGCTGATCAGGGAGTCTATATGGGTGATCACCCCCCTGTAAGGCTCCATTCAGACGTCCGTATGATTTTTTACGGATCCACGGATACATGGATCGGATCCGCAAAACGCATACGGACGTCTGAATGGAGCCTTACAGGGGGGTGATCAATGACGGAGGTGATCAGGGAGTCTATATGGGTGATCACCCCCCTGTAAGGCTCCATTCAGACGCCTGCATGTGTTTTGCGGATCCGATCCATGTATCAGTGGATCCGTTAAAATCATATGGACGTCTGAATGGAGCCTTACAGAGGGGTGATCAATGACAGGGTGGTGATCAATGACAGGGAAGTGATCAGGAAGTCTATATGCGTGATCACCCCCTTGTCATTGATCACCCCCCTGTAAGGCTGCATTCAGACGTCCGCATGTGTTTTGCGGATCCGATCCATGTATCAGTGGATCCGTAAAAATCATACGGACGTCTGAATGGAGCAGGGGGGTGATCAATGACGGAGGTGATCAGGGAGTCTATATGGGTGATCACCCCTCTGTCATTGATCACCCCCCTGTAAGGCTCCATTCAGACGTCCGCATGTGTTTTGCGGATCCGATCCATGTATCAGTGGATCCGTAAAAATCACACGGACGTCTGAATGGAGCCTTACAGGGGGGTGATCAATGACAGGGGGGTGATCAATGACAGGGAAGTGATCAGGAAGTCTATATGCGTGATCACCCCCTTGTCATTGATCGCCCCCCTGTAAGGCTCCATTCAGACGTCCGTATGCGTTTTGCGGATCCGATCCATGTATCCGTGGATCCGTAAAAATCATACGGACCTCTGAATGGAGCCTTACAGGGGGGTGATCAATGACAGGGGGGTGATCAGGGAGTCAATATGGGGTGATCAGTGGTTCATAAAGGGTTAATAAGTGACGGGGGGGGGGGGGGTGTAGTGTAGTGGTGTTTGGTGCTACTTTACTGAGCTGCCTGTGTCCTCTGGTGGTCGATCCAAACAAAAGGGACCACCAGAGGTCCAGGTAGCAGGTATATTAGACGCTGTTATCAAAACAGCGTCTAATATACCTGTTAGGGGTTAAAAAAATCACATTTCCAGCCTGCCAGTGAGCGATCGCCGCTGGCAGGCTGGAGATCCACTCGCTTACCTTCCGTTCCTGTGTGCGCGCGTTCACAGGAAATCACGGCTTTCGCGAGATGACGCATATATGCGTGACTCTGCGCAGAGCTGCCACCTCCGGACCGCAGATCTGCGTTAGGCGGTCCAGAGGTGGTTAAAAAACGATTTTACAAACTTTGTTAACCCTTTAGGCGTTCTGCAAGAATTAAAGGAATATGAAGATCAAATTTAAAAATTTCACTTTTTTGGCAGATTTTCCATTTTAATCCAATTTTTTCTTTAACACATCGATGGTTAACAGCCAAACAAAACTCAATATTTATTACCCAGATTCTGCGGTTTACAGAAACACCCCACATGTGGTCATAAACTGCTGTATGGGCACACAGCAGGGCGCAGAAGAAAAGGAACTCCACATGGTTTTTAGATGCCATGTCCCATTTGAAGCCCCCCTGATGCACCCTTACAGTAGAAACTCCCAAGAAGTGATCCCATTTTGGAAACTAGAGGATATGGTGGCAGTTTTATTGGTACTATTTTGGGGTACATATGATTTTTTGATCATTCATTATAACACTTTTTGGGGCAAGGTGACCAAAAAATTGGTTGTTTTAGCACAGTTTTTATTTATTTTACAGCGTTCACCTGAGGGCTTCGGTCAAGTGACATTTTTATAGAGCAGATTGTTACGGACGTGGCGATACCCAATATGTATACTTTTTCTTATTTAAGTTTTACACAAGAATAGTATTTTTGAAACAAATAAAATAATATTTTAATATATCCATTTTCTGAGAGCTATAGTTTTTTTAAATTTTTTGAGAGATTTTCCTATGTAGGGGCTCATTTTATGCGGGATGAGGTGACGGTTTTATTGGTACCATTTTGTGGGACATACGCCATTTTGATCACTTGGTGTTGGACTTTTTGTGATGTAAGGTGACAAAAATAGCTTTATTTTTATTTTTTTATGGTGTTTATCGGACTGGGTCGATTATGTGATATATTTATAGCGCCGACTGTCACGGACGCGACATTACCAAATATGTCTATTTTATTTTATTTTTTCTATTTTTAAATATTTTTTTTTAATTCCTTACTTGGGGAATTTCTTTTTACATGTGAAACTTTTTTTTAACACTATTTTTAATTTTTTTTATTCTACACTTTTCGGCCCCCATAAGGTCATACAAGACCTCTGGGGGACATTTACTTGACTTTTTCTTTTTTTTTTTCACTGTTGATTTCTCCTGTAACTGGGGCTGACATAGTAGCCCCAGTTATAGGAGAAATACACCCCCCAAAGAGGCTATACAGCGCTGTACAGCCTTAGTGCAGGGCTGATCGAGGTCTGTGAAAGATCTCACACAGCTCCTGCACTCTCCGGTCCCGGCGATCACATGACCGCCGGGCCGGAACAGGAAGTGCATAGCGCTTAATATAACAATCAACTACTTTTTTTTTGTCACTCCCACTTCCTCATAGATTGTAAGCTCTTGTGAGCAGGGCCCTCACTCCTAGTGTTTCAGTTGTAAATTAGTCAGTAACTTTGTGATGAATTTTGTTTTGTACATGAACCCTCTGAATTGTAAAGCAGAATATGGTGGCGCTATATAAATAAATATTATTATTATAACTAAAAACCTGTAAAACACAAATACTTCAGCCTTTCAATAAACACTCCAGTATTGTTAATAAAATATTAAAATATGCCCCAAAATTTTAATATATACCGTATTTTTCGCCGTATAAGACGCACTTTTTCTCCGCCCAAGATGGGGGAAAAATGCCCCTGCGTCTTATACGGCGAATGCAGTCAGTTTTTACATCGCAAGCTGCGATGTAAAGCGAGCAGGGACTCGGGGAAGGGACTGGGAGGAGGAGCTGGGGGCCGGCAATAGCGGCGGGGCAGTCACTGTACTATAGCACCCCCCCCACGCCGCTCCGGTACACTAATATAATATGTCTTATTTAATTAATAGCTATTAAATATGCCCCTTTATTCCTAATACTACCTTAAATCCTAACCTCTTCAGTAGAATGCCGGCAGGCAGGCCGGGGCAGCGTAACTCCCTGATGTCACGTGCCTGCGCGGCCTACTTTATGAATGAAGCAGGCGGTGCAGGCAAGTGACGTCAGTGAGTGACGCGCCGGCCGCCCGGCCTGCCTGCCTCCATTGTACTAAAGAGGTTAGGATGTAAGGTACTATTAGGAGTTGGGGGGCATGTTTAATAACTATTAATTGAATAAGACATCTTTTATTTGCATACTGGAGTGGCGGGGGATCTGTGGATGGCACAGTTATGGGCTGGGAGGGTCTGTGGATGACACATATATAACAGTGCCGTCCACAGATCCCCCCCCTGTAACAGTGCCAGCCACAGATCCCCCTGTAACAGTGCAAGCCACAGATCCCCCCATAACAGTGTCCGTCATCCACAGATCCCCCCCCATAACCGTGCCCGTCATCCACAGATCCCCGCCATAACAGTGTCCGTCATCCACAGATCCCCCCATAACAGTGTCCGTCATCCACAGATCCCCCCATAACAGTGTCCGTCATCCACAGATCCCCCATAACAGTGTCCGTCATCCACAGATCCCCCCCATAACAGTGTCCGTCATCCACAGATCCCCCCATAACAGTGTCCGTCATCCACAGACCACCATTAGTTCCAAACCCACCAAACACACAGCACACCTTTTGGTTAAAAATATTTTTTTTCTTATTTTCCTCCCCAGAAACCTAGGTGCGTCTTATATGGTGAAAAATACGGGTAATCCTTTGTCTTTGACAAATTTGTATGAAACTCAGGGTAAAAGTATTTTCTTCTAAAGGTCATGCAATGAGGCTTATAGGAAGGATGGTGATTGTGAGTCAAATCTTTCCATTATACCTTACTTCTTTGGAGGCTCCATTCTTGGTTTTGACTCACAATCACTGCTGGAATTAATTGACCAATCACTAAAAAGTGAAAGTGGCCTTAGTATATGGTCAGCAACTAGTTGCAGATTGTCAGGTCTTCATCAGAGACACAAGCCTGAAAAATAAAAACATGTACAGTCGGGTCCATAAATATTGGGACATTGACACAATTCTAACATTTTTGGCTCTATACACAACCACAATGGGTCTTTTGGTGTTGCTGAGCTCACAGATGCATTGCTTTTTCTTTTAAGAATGTTCCAAACTGTTGTTTTGGCCATGACTAATGTTGTTTCCATTTCTCTGATTTGTAATTGGGATAATGAGGGAATAACACACACCTGGCCATGGGACAGCTGAGATGTCCCAATTGTCCCATTACTTTTGGTCCCTTAACAAGTGGGAGGCACATATGCAAACTGATGTAATTCCCACACGGTTCACCTGATTTGGGTGTAAATACAAATGAACAAAGAAGGAAAACTAAGTGCGTGTAACCTCAGTTATAAAAATTATTGCCAAAGTGGGGAATGTTGGTGTGTTCTTGACAGTGCGGTCAACATGGAAAACCTGGAGTATTGTGAAGAATCCTTTCTGTAAGTGGTGTCAGTAGTTATTTGCAGAGGTTGTCTAGGACAACACCTTTTTATTAGAGGGTCCCCATCATTCTGTACCAAATTTTTGTCTCCTACAGCGCCACAATGGAATTGACGTATTACACAATTAAATAAAAAATCAATGGGCTGCAGCCAAGGAAACATAAGGAACTGAACAAAACCCTGAACCATATTCTGTAGATAAAAGAGAGCGTTACATCTGTTTTTCATGTCCTTATCCTCCACAGTATCTAACAACTGGGAGTCTTCACACTTGCATATTTTTATATGAAGGAAGAGACCGGCACTCCTTAGTACTGCAATTGTATCAGGTTTATTCGCCACTCATAGAAGAGGTCACATGCGTTTCGACACATGCAAGTGCCTTTATCAAAGCAATGTGAGCTCACATTGCTTTGATAAAGGCACTTGCATGTGTCGAAACGAGCGTCACCTCTTCTATGAGTGGCGAATAAACCCGATACAATTGCAGTACCAAGGAGTGCCGGTCTCTTCCTTCATTTAAGCATCTGGAGTGACGTCCGCTAACCGCGCACCTATACCTTCACACAGTGCCGCCCGACTATTCGTAACCAACTTGCATATTTTTGTCAGTATTTTGCATCAATATTTGCAAGCCAAAACCAAGAGTGGATCCATCAGTTAAGAACTAGTGCAGTGGCTTAATATTAATGACCTATCCTCAGGAAAGGTCAACAATATCAGATCCCTCGCTGATCAACTGCGGCGCTTGTGTGAGTACTGTTTCCTCTTCAAAATTACCTGCACACCATCACCTTTGCAGTGGCGGTGCAGTGTAGTTACAATTGCTTGTCCTATTCACTTGAATAGGATGGAGTAGTTGTAATTACACTAAGCTACTGCTACAAAGGAGACAACACTCAGGTAGATTTTCAAGAGGAAGCAGCACTGGCAAGAGTCCCAAAACCCCTGTGAACATCTGACCACTGGGGGCCGGGAGTTAATATTAAGCCACTGCACAACCCCTTTAAGGGCCTGTCCACATGGGACTAAAACACTGTAGATTTGCCATGGCAGATTAACATAGGCAAATCCACAGCATTTTACAGTAGCAACAAAGGGACTATGACTATGGTGGCTTCACATGTGGCAGATTATGTTGAAAGAAAATTCTGGGACTGAAACCAAGCAGAGGATAGCATTGGGGTAAATTAAAACTCTTAACTGAATAAATAGCTAGCTCACCTAAGCCACTAGTGGCTGATGAATCAAGAGAGCAGATCAATCCAGGCACCTATATTTGATAATGCAAGAGATCTGCTCTGAAGATCGTAAGGTTTAGAATGTATTTGGGGATAATAATTTATCATTACACTACTCCAGTTTTCTGGTGTAAAAAATAACGGAATTAGACTTACCGGTAATTCCATGAGATCATCACGATGGCATACAAGGAAATTGACCCCTGACCTCTGTAGGGGCAGGAACAAAGAAAGGTTAAATACCCCCCTCCCACCACCAACACTAGTGCTTCCAAAATCACACAGAGTAACCCGGTGGTGAAAAAACTTCTGGAGAACCTCCAAAAGTTACAAATTTAGAAATATATGTAGGGAGGGAATAACGTGCCATTGTGATGATCTTATGGAAACTGAATTACGGGTAAATCTGATTTCGGTTTTTCCATAGCATCATCACGACGGCATACAAGGAGATATACAAAATATATCAGTTAAGGGGGGCTACGGCCTGGAGGACTTTCCGTCCAAAGGATATATCAGAGGATCTGGAAAGATCCAGGCGGTAGTGTTTTATAAATGTATGGATGCTGGACCAAGTGGCAGCACGACATATTTCTTCCAGGGAGGCGCCAGCTCGCTCTGCCTGAGAGGAAGACATGGCCCTAGTGGAATGGGCCCTAACGTTGACTGGACATGAAAGATTTTGAATTTGGTAACACAGGCAAATGGTTTCCTTGATCCATCTCGCTATAGGAGACAGGGAGACCTTCTGGCCCTTGTACTTTCCTGCAAAGAGTACTAGCAAGTTGTCAGATTAACAGAACTTTTCGGTAGCAGATATATAGTCTAGAACTGCCCGTCTAACGTCCAGAGAGTGGAAGGAAGACTCTGTTATTAGAGGCGTGTTGACAAAAGGAAGGCAGGGTAATTTCCTGGCTCCGATGAAAGATGGATACAACTTTAGGGGGAAAGCCTGGGTCGAGTCAGAGAACGATTCTATCATCCAGGACACGAAGGTAGGGTTCCCTAACGTATAGAGCCTGTAACTCGCCTAATCTGTGGGCCGAGGTTATTGCAATTAGGAAGGCGATTTTTATGGACAATAATTTTATTGGACAAATAGGCAATGGGTTCAAATGGTGGTAGAGTGAGACCCAAAAGGACAGTATTTAAATCCCAGGAGGGGACAGAGGGTCTAAGCCCTAGGTCGAGACCCTGTTGCAGTAAATACAGGATTCTTTGAATGTTGGGTCTATGCAGATGTGGAGATTTTTTCGCCACTCCAGGAGCAGAAGCGCTTCCAGATTTTAAGGTAGATTGCGGATGTGACTTTTTTCCTGGAGGCAGGTGAGGGGCCTCAGACTTCTTAGCTGGAGCATCCATTGAATGGAGCATCTTCTGGAGCATCCATTGAATGGAGCATCTTCTGCAGCATCCATTGAATGTCGGGGCCTCGGCCTACGTCACTCCGGACGTGACGTCACCACATATGCGCCACAGGCGCCGGGCGTGCAACCCTGCTGAAGCCTCGTAGGCCAGGAGGGAGCTGTCGTCCTGGGAGTATTCCCATAACACTCCTAACACCAGTGTTAGTACTGGGACTGCGGGAGGGCAGGGGGACACCATGGTAGGATGCCAGCGATTTTGTCAGGTAATAAAGAAATCATTGTAGTTCCTAGCTTCATCTCCCAGGGAGACCTTTCTCTGCCTTGTCCTCTGTAGTGACAGGAAACACTGGTGTTGGTGGTGGGGTGGGGGGGCTGGTTTTAACCTTTCTCTGCTCCTGCCCCTACAGAGGTCAGGGGTCAATCTCCTTGTATGCCGTTGTGATGATGCTATGGAAAAGAAGTTGCAAACCTTGTGTTTGTGACTTTTTAAATGCCATTGTGCCTAAATCGCCACAACACTTTTCCGAAAAAGACTGAAATCTACGGCAGCTTTGAGCTACCGTAGATTTCAGTTTAGTTGCACAGACTGCCTGAGGGTGCACCTAATTTATGACGAGGTGTGCGCATTGTCATAAATTAGGCACATCTTCCGGCAGCGCAGGTGATATCATATACTATTGTATAATGCCAGTTTTAGAGCTTAGAACTCCAAAAATGGTGCAAAGATGTAGGAAGCAACTCCAAGACTCCAGTGTTAAACTGTACGTGAAACTTTAGTGTTAAAATGTACGTGATGTGGTATGCCAGTCTTTAGCGGAGTGTGCACAGGCAGGAGCAGCAATGTGTGCCCCTGCCTGCATGTACATCGCTCAGTGCTGGGTTCCAGTTTGACACGGTCGATGGCCACGATTTCCAGAGGACTCCTTCTCACTATCTTATGAAAGGGGGCTCGCTGGTCATGTTTTTCCCCTCTAGCCAGAGCATAGGTGGGACACTACTGACACCAGGTTTCAATGTCAGTTCTCATGCCTATCCAGTAGAAGCACCACATGTGCAATCGGTACACCAGCAGACTGCTGACATGTGCTTGAGTGTACGGATTCCAAATCCCTATTGACACCTGTAATTCGGTTGTTTATTAGGTGTTGTCCTTCCTGTACATCACTCACTGCGGCCCCACAGGGAAATCCGTACACCCATACACTGCTGACATGTCAGCCGTGTACTAGTGTACAGATTCCAAAGCACTATAGACACCTGAACTTTGGATGCCTATTAGGTCACTAAAACAGTAAATAAAGTATATTAGAATGGACCATTTACAACAGTTTAAAATAGACAAATAAAAGGTTAGTTACACTTTAAAGAGCATTTGTCAGCAGGATAAACCCTATTAAAAGAGGCATGTGCAATAGTCACTTGCGATACTTGGGAAGCAGATGTACTGTGCATACGCAGATAGTGTATTCGACATCACAGGCACGAAATTACAGGTTCACACAAGATGCCTGACCCTGTCAATCAAGAGGGTTGAAGAGGCTTTCAGTGCACAGTGGAGGAGCTCTGGTGCTTTGAGTGGAAAGTGCATGCTCCTTGGTGCACCAAAGACCTGATTACTAAAAAGTGAATTAACTCTGGATGGCACAACGGATCTGCATAATTGAGGTAACATTTCAGCAGGGTCAACCCTACCAAGCAGTATGCCTGGGTTAATGGGTCGATCCTGTTGACAGATGCTCTTTAACCTTTGCAAATGAAGAACAATGCTGACAATTTATTAGGAGCTACAACTGATTAGGACTATACCATGTAACAAGCGAGTCACAGTCAAGCTACAAACCACCCACACAATAAGGGGGGCTCTTGTGGGTATGCAAAGAAAGTAATGTTGCTACTTAAAGGGAATCTGTCAGCTCCGAAACACCCCCCAAACTAGAGTAAGTGGTGTATAGTGTAAGTGTACTGAGTCAGATTATGTCATTTCTATCTTCATACCGACTTGCATTCAGACGCTGTTCTCCCACAAACCAGGAGTAAAATGCATTGAGAAGAGCCCTCTCCATTATGTGTGTGATTTCAGGAGTCCTCTCAATGCATTTTACTCCTGGTTTGTTGGAGCACAGCGTCAGAATAGGAGTGAGTATGAAGATACAAATTACATCATCGGACTCAGCACTACTTACACTATATGTCGACAAATTCCCTTTAAAGGCTAGGCTGTGTATACCTTTTGGAGTCAATTTTTTTTATTGCAATTAACTTATTTTTTGCTAAAAATCATATTTTCAATTGGCCTTTATAAAAAATATTGAGCTGTTCAGTCACAAAGGTTTAACTGTTTTTTTCTGTGTGACTGGTACTTTCACTTTCTGTTGGTCATCTAATCGCCTTTATTTCTAAACTACTGAGAGGTCATAAACACTTATTTAGGCCATATTCTTATCAATAAGATAAGGATTGAGCTGTAATGAGTGTACATAGGCTTTAAATGTGTCCAAACCTATTCTACTCACAGACTCATGAGACCAGTTACAACAGCATTTTTGAATACATTTTAAGACTGCTTTGGTAAAATATGCCTTATGGCACAAAGCAGTGAGCTCTGAGCTATTATGTAACATCCACAAATGACACCATGGAGAAAACATTGCGCTGCACCACTGTTCAGTGTTTGTCACATGTGATTTGCAATCCTGAGCACAATTTAAGTACACCTTGCTCCAAATACATGATGGGAGTAAAATTCCTGGTATGTTTGAGTCATGTAGGCAATACTTTTAAAACAATAATCTTATTTAATATACGGTATGTAAAATACCTAATGTGTGGGATGTAGGCCATTTACGGCTAAAACACTTGTCAGAATTGCCATAGCCTTTGTGATTTTTACAGGCCTTGTATCCAAAGATATCTAATCTCTTTTTGCCTGCTGTAGACGACCAAATAAATTCCTGGTTTCTTCAAACTAAGAAAACAGCTTCTCTTCTATGAATACGGCGATGTGCGGTAAGGTGAGCACTACAGCTGAAACACTTCCCGCATTCCAAGCAATTAAATGGCTTCTCTCCTGTATGAACCCTACTATGTATAGTGAGATGCGTCTTACGTCGAAAACTTTTTCCACACTCATTGCAAGAAAATGGCTTTTCGTCTGTATGTATTTTCTGGTGTCTAACGCGGTTTGAGTTGTTGGAGAAATACTTTCCACATACATTGCAGATATAAGGTCTCCTGATGGTGTGAGCGTTTTCATGCTTCACACACTCTTCATTGTTGGCAAAGCGTTTCCCACACTCAGAGCAAGCAAATGGCTTTTCTATAGTATGGTTTTTAAGATGACTGCTAAGGTACGTGCTGTTGCTAAAACACATTCCACATTCTGGACAACAATGTATCTTCCGCCCTCCGTGAACTCTTTGATGAAGAACAAGCATTGAGTCAGTGGAAAAACATTCTCCACATTCAGAACAAATAATAGATGGTGGCTCTTCTTGAACAGCTTCATTCTTACGAAGATCAACATTGTCAGGGTAATAATTCTGAAACTCAGCGTCTGCTCCTTGGTCAGCAGAGGAATAGTAGGTTTGTTCTGTGCAAATGTCAATATCAGTGATATCTCCTTTTTCACAAGAGGTCGTTTTCTCTTTAGTAAGAGTCAACGGATAAAGCTGAATATTGTCTGCATAAGTGTCTGTGTCATTTTCATCTTCATCCGACTCCTCTTTAATATGAATAGTTGGACATTCTATATAAAAGTCAGTGTCTGATGAATTTCCTCCATCACACAAGAAAGATTTTGAATTCATATCAGTAGATGGATATTGTGTGGGTACATAAATGTCAGTGGCCGTGAGGTTAACATTTCTTGGTGAGGACAATTTCTCCTTAATTTTGGCTTCTGGTACACCTAAAAAAAAAAGAAAAAAAAAAAAAGAAAAAAAAAAAAAAGGAAAAGAAGAAGAACAACACTAAACTCAAGCCCAGGGTTGTCTATGTGGTATGCTGCTGAAAGTGGTTTTTTCTATACACTAATCCTTGAAAACAGATCTGGGCAACATACATTGAATACATCTGTAGAAATGGCTATATTTAACCCCTTTCCCCTGTATGCAATTTGTAGTCTACTGACCAAGCAATTCTTTACATTTTTTCATCATCGCTATCCAAGTGCTATGACTTTTTTATTTTTCTGTCTTCTGTCTACGTAGCTGTATGGAGGCTTGATTCCACAGAACTAGTATTCGTTTTTAATGGCACAATTTTGGGGTAGATATAATTATTAACTTTTATTAACTCTTTCTGGGGAAGAATAGAAAAAAAAACCAGCAATATCACCACTGACATTTTACGTTGCACATTTTCCAACATTTGCAGCATAAATAATGTGATAACTTTACTCTCTGGAATTGGATTAAAAATTGGCTTCACGGTCGTATCCAAAGAGTTGTGGTCAATTATTCCTACTCTAAATGCTTCTAGTTATAAGCGGTGTACCCCAAGGTTCGGTGCTATGTCAGCTATTATTTAACTTATTCATTAATGACAAGATGGGATTAATAGTGTTGTTTCTATTTTTGCAGATGACACCAAACTTTGTAATAATGTACAGTCTATGGAAGATGTTAAGTTACAAACTGACTTGGACAAACTTACTGTTTGGGGCTCCACTTCGCAAATGAGGTTCAATATATATAAATGTAAAGTAAACTGTAGAGTCATTGGTTGAGAAGGATCTGGGTGTGTTAGTAATTCATAGACTAAACAGCATGCAACGCCAGTCAGCTGCCTCTAAGGCCAACAGAATGTTGTCTTGTATTAAAAGAGGTATGGACTCGCGGGACAGGGGTGTAATATTGCCACTATACAGCCTCACCTGGAATACACGGTCGAGTTCTGGGCACCAGTCCATAAAAAGGATGCCCTGGAGTTTAGGCGAAGTGCAAAGGAGAGCAACTAAACTCATAAAGGGCCTGTAAATTCTTAGCTATGAGGAAAGATTAAACAAAAGGAATTTGTTTAGCCTTGAAAAAAGATGTCTAAGGGGGGGACATGATTAACCTGTACAAATATATAAACGGACCATACAAAAAAATATCGAAGGAAGCTGGAGAAAAAAAGATTGAGTCATAAGAGGCGACAAGCATTCTTTACAGTAAGATCTGCAAATTTCTGGAATAGCCTGCTGCAGGAGTTGGTCACAGCAAATACAGGAGATGGCTTCAAAAAAAGTTTAGATAACTTTTTAATTCAAAATAACTTTGAGGCTTATGATAATGTATAGAAATCTTGTTTTGCACACCCTTTCTCTTTGGCCCAACCCCTATATATCTATCTATAGTACAGACCAAAAGTTTGGACACACCTTCTCATTCAAAGAGTTTTCTTTATTTTCATGACTATGAAAATTGTAAATTCACACTGAAAGCATCAAAACTATAAATTAACACATGTGGAATGATATACACATAACAAAATAGTGTGAAACAACTGAAAATATGTCATATTCTAGGTTCTTCAAAGTAGCCACCTTTTGCTTTGATTACTGCTTTGCACAATCTTGGCATTCTCTTGTTGAGCTTCAAGAGGCAGTCACCTGAAATGGTTTTCACTTCACAGGTGTGCCCTGTCAGGTTTAATAAGTGGGATTTCTTGCCTTATAAATGGGGTTGGGACCATCAGTTGCGTTGTGGAGAAGTCAGGTGGATATACAGCTGATAGTCCTACTGAATAGACTGTTAGAATTTGTATTATGGCAAGAAAAAAGCAGCTAAGTAAAGAAAAACGAGTGGCCATCATTACTTTAAGAAATGAAGGTCAGTCAGTCCGAAAAATTGGGAAAACTTTGAATGTGTCCCCAAGTGCAGTCACAAAAACCATAAAGCGCTACAAAGAAACTGGCTCACATGCGGACCACCCCAGGAAAGGAAAACCAAGAGTCATCTCTGCTGCGGAGGATAAGTTAATCCGAGTCACCAGCCTAAGAAATCGCAGGTTAACAGCAGCTCAGATTAGAGACCAGGTCAATGCCACACAGAGTTCTAGCAGCAGACACATCTCTAGAACAACTGTTAAGAGGAGACTGTGTGAATCAGGCCTTCATGGTAGAATATCTGCTAGGAAACCACTGCTAAGGACAGGCAACAAGCAGAAGAGACTTGTTTGGGATAAAGAACACAAGGAATGGACATTAGACCAGTGGAAATCTGTGCTTTGGTCTGATGAGTCCAAATTTGAGATCTTTGGTCTTTGTGCGACGCAGAAAAGGTGAACGGATGGACTCTACATGCCTGGTTCCCACCGTGAAGCATGGAGGAGATGGTGTGGGGGTGCTTTGCTGGTGACACTGTTGGGGATTTATTTAAAATTGAAGGCATACTGAACCAGCATGGCTACCACAGCATCTTGCAGCGGCATGCCATTCCATCCGGTTTGCGTTTAGTTGGACCATCATTTATTTTTCAACAGGACAATGACCCCAAACACACCTCCAGGCTGTGTAAGGGCTCTTTGACCATGAAGGAGAGTGATGGGGTGCTGCGCCAGATGACCTGGCCTCCACAGTCACCGGACCTGAACCCAATAGAGATGGTTTGGGGTGAGCTGGACCGCAGAGTGAAGGCAAAAGGGCCAACAAGTGCTAAGCATCTCTGGGAACTCCTTCAAGACTGTTGGAAGACCATTTCAGGTGACTACCTCTTGAAGCTCATCAAGAGAATGCCAAGAGTGTGCAAAGCAGTAATCAAAGCAAAAGGTGGCTACTTTCAAGAACCTAGAATATGACATATTTTCAGTTGTTTCACACTTTTTTGTTATGTATATAATTCCACATGTTTTAATTCATAGTTTTGATGCCTTCAGTGGGAATCTACAATTTTCATAGTCATCAAATGAAAGAAAACTCTTTGAATGAGAAGGTGTGTCCAAACTTTTGGACTTATTTTCATAATTGCGGTCAACTGGATAAATTACCTGAAAATTATATAGTTTGGGTCTTTATGGATGCGGCAATACAAAATACGTGGAAGGGATCTTATTTTTTTTCAATTTTTCCCACTGAAAAGCTGTTTTTCTATGGAAAAAGGGTGTGTGTTTTAACCTTGGAGATATACTTTTAAATAAAACTTTAATTACTTATTTTTTCACCATTTATTAGTCCTTCAAGGCAACTTTCACATGCGATCCTTTAACCTCTCACACTTTTGTAGTGCAGTGTACTATGCTGTCAGTATGATACTGACAGGCACTCTATTAGGCTGCACCTCTGGCACAGCCTAATAGGGAATATACACAGGGCAGACCTTTATTGGAGCCCCAGCTGCAGTGTACAGATATTGGAACCCCACAATCTCATTCATGGTGGAGCCGATGCCTGACAGAGCGAACCCCTCCCTCTGAACCCACCTCTGACAGAGGCATGTAAAGGGTTAAACAGCAGGAATAGGCACTTCTGCCAATCCGGGCCATTAGGGAAGGAGCCTGGCTGTCAAACACAAACCATGGGAGACCCAAGCAGCGCTTATTGTACGCTGTTGTGGGAAGGTGGCAGCCTAGAATAAGGCCCCTTAATGACCAATGTAAAAAGGCATAGTGGCCGTCATTAAGGGTTAAATACCTACTGTCTACAATATTAAATGTGTTGTCAAGGATCAGAAAAATATGCCTGCTTTCTTCCAAAAACAGGACCAGACCCGTTCAGATTGTGTGTGGTATTATAGATTAGCACCATACATTAATTCTTTACACCCACTTGTTTAAGACCATATGAATGCTAGAATGGTAAGGATCTCAGAATGGTTAATGAAGAATAGTGAATGCTCTTGTTGTACAAAGGTTGACTAAATTCTATATCCCAGCTTGGCACATGTGATACAAAGTGGGGAAAATCATCAGAGCAGTCAGCTTGGCCTTCGTGAATTTGAGGAATGCTTGACTGCCAATCCATTCAAAATTTCTACTTACCAAGGTTTAATGACTTTTTTAGGTAATGGAGTGCGTGGTTTATGGAGTTTTGAAGGGGGGAGGAGGGGTTGTTGAGAGAGTTAAGTCCCCCATTCTAACCCAGTGGTCCACCAAAATAAAATGGCCTCTGGATACAATATTTTTAACTTACTATGATATCTTATGAGCAGTCATAAGTTGAAACTAGACTCAACATACATTACCTCAGACTCTGATCCAATCAACCTAGCCATTTCTCTGGTAAAACACCTGTATCGGCTCTCTGGTTGGTTCCATTTACAGTACAGTTCAGTAGTACTACATGTCCTGTACTGCCCTCTGTGCTAAGATAAGCTGCTCTTTCGGATGCCAGGTGACGGCAGCACCATTTCATTTTTCTGATACACTGGGTGCTATAAAGGACCCTGTAGAAGCTCCTGCTCTCCTCATAGAAAGTGATTTACAGCTTCCAGCAGCAATTACTGACTGTTATATGTAAGGAACTGCTTAACTGTCATAGTTATCTGCTTATTTTTCTTACATTTTCATTCCCCTTTATCCTGGGATGACATTTTGGCGCTTTTAAACCAATTACTAGTTTTCCATAAAGTTACAATTGTTTCAGGCTGCTTGCACACTTGCGGTAGCAGGGTCTGGCATGCTGTAGTTTTTGTCCGGCCGCCTCTCAGTATGTTTGCTGTGCTGCGGCCGGACCTCCAGTCCACCCCCATTATAGTGAATGGGGCCGAAATTGACTTCCGGTGGCACGGTGGGCTAGCGTCAGCATGGATCCAGCAGGCTGTTCCTCCGCCAGAACAGCCTGCCTAACCCTGCTACCACAGTGTGAAAGTATCCTTACAATGGTCATTGTGGAACCAATTAATATTGTAACTTAAGAGAACACTGTACTATCCAGTGGACAGGTAAAAGTGCTTATTAGCGTTGAGCGAAGCAAGCTTCGGATGCTTCATACAAAGTCACTTCATTCTAAAACTTCGGAATAATACTGTATGGAGATCCGTCTCCGTACAGTATTAGAATCTATGGGCTCCGATGAGCTGAAGTAAGTTATTCTCGAAGTGGAAAATCACTTTAAAACTTGAAACCAAACTCTGCTTCGCTTCCAACTGGTACTTCGAAACATCCAAAGCTCGCCGTGCGAATCATATTCTGCTGTGTAGATGGTAAAGGATGCTCAATAGATGATTGCAGAATACAAGAGACAGGCACAGGTAGAAGCAGCACAATAGTTACAAGATGTGTGTATCTGCTTAAAATTTAGACATCCATGTCACCCAAACTGTGCCTAATTTGCTAGTAACAGTGATAATACTTTGTGTGTAATGCAATGGGATTGTTCTTCTTTTACCTGGAGATGTGAGAAGCTTGCAATTCTCCATCATGATGTCCTTGTACACATCCTGATGTCCTTCTATATACTCCCACTCCTCCATGGAGAAATAGACAGTGACATCCTGACATCTTATAGGAACCTGACACAAACAATGATACCGGCATCATTCAGACATCTCTCTTGATGTTACTATATAATGTCCCAGTATTCCCGGCAGCGCTCACCTCTCCAGTCAGCAGCTCAATGATCTTGTTGGTGAGGTCCAGGATCTTCTGATCATTGTTCCCCTTATCTAACAATATAATGGAACTCTGGGTACTTCTACAACCTCTTGTCAAATAGGAATGGCTGCTAGGTGTCACACGTTCACCACACTTGTTTACAACTGTACAGTCCTATTAATATAAAGCATCATTCTGTAAGGCTGTACTCAGCTTTCTGAACCAGAATACTATATATCAAAATCTCAAATACAATTACAAATTATATATATATATATATATATATATATATATATATACACACACACATACATATACACAGGTTATAGAGAGTTCTATATGACATTAGTGCATGAAATAGGAATAAGAAAGTTGAGTCACCATCCTGAAACTCACACTGATGGAACTAGCACTTATTTTTTTGCCCCCTGCATGCCAGGAGACATGGCTTACTTTTTTCGTTCTCATAGCAAATTCAGAGCTAGTTTTTTGTGGGACAAGTTGTAATTTGTAATGGCATCACTTAATATTCCATATGACATAGTAAGAAGCTGGGAAATCTAAATGGTCTGGATTTGGGGAAAAAATTCCACCTGTCATTCTTTAACCACCTCCCATCCGCACGTTGACTATAACTGTCCGGGAGGTAGTTCTCTATTTCTGAATGGATGTTCCAGAACGCCCGTTTAGAAACTGCAGCTGCTGATCGGGTTGCCCGCTGTCAGTGACAGCAGGGCAACCCAGAGAGAAGTGTTAAAAAATAATAAAGAAAAAAAGAAAAAGGTTTCACATGTAAAAAAAAAAAAAAATTCCCCAAGTAAGGAATTATTATTTTTTTAAATAGAAAAAATTTAATAAAATAGACATATTTGGTATTGCCGCGTTATTTAAAAAAATAAAAATAACTGTCAAAAAAAGCCATTTTTGTCACCTTGCATCACTAAAGGTGCAACACCAAGTGATCAAAAAGGCGTATGTCCCACAAAATGGTAACAATAAAACGGTCACCTCAACCCGCAAAAAATGAGCCCCTACATAAGAAAATCTCTGGAAAAAAAACCTGAAAACTATAGCTCTTAGAACATGGAGACACTAAAACATAATTTTTTGGGTTTAAAAAATGCTATTATTGTGTTAAAGTGAAATAAATAAAAAAAGTATACATATTAGGTATTGCCGCGTCCGTAAAAACCAGCTCTATGAAAATATTACATGACCTAACCCCTTGGGTGAACACCGTAAAAAAAAAAAATTTTTGTCACCTTACATCACAAAAAGTGCAACACCAAGTGATCAAAAAGGCGTATGTCCCTCAAAACGGCACCAATAAAACCGTCACCTATAAAACCGTCACCTCATCCCGCAAAAAATGAGCCCCTACATAAGAAATTCTCTCAAAAAATAAAAAAACTATAGCTCTCAGAACATGGACGCATTAAAACATAATTTTTTGTTTCAAAATGCTATTATTGTCTGCTCTATAAAAATGTCACTTGACTGAACCCCTCAGGTGAACGCTGTAAAAATAAATAAATAAATAAAAACTGTGCTAAAACAATCAATTTTTTGGTCACCTTGCCCAATAAAGTGCTATAATGAATAAACAAAAAAATCATATGTACCCAAAAATAGTACCAATAAAACTGGCACCTTATCCCCTAGTTTCCAAAATGGGATCACTTCTTGGGAGTTTCTACTGTAAGGGTGCAACAGGGGGGCTTCAAATGGGACATGGCATCTAAAAACCATGTGGAGTTCCTTTTCTTCTGCGCCCTGCCGTGTGCCCATAAAGCAGTTTATGACCACATGTGGGTGTTTATGTAAACCGCAGAATCTGGGTAATAAATATTGAGTTTTGTTTGGCTGTTAACCATCGATGTGTTAAAGAAAAAAATTGGATTCAAATGGAAAATCTGCCAAAAAAGTGACATTTAAAAATTTGATCTCCATTTTCCTTTAATTCTTATGGAACGCCTAAAGGGTTAACAAAGTTTGTAAAATCGTTTTTTAAGTAACTTAAGGGGTGTAGTTTCTACAATGGGGTCATTTATGGGGGTATCCACTATGTTCGCCCCCTAAAGTGACTTCAGACCTTAATTGGTCCTTAAAAAGTGGGTTTTGGCAATTTTCTTAAAAATTTTAAGAATTGCTTCTAAACTTCTAACGTCTTAAAAAAAAAAATTACATTTCCAAAATGATGCCAACATAAAGTAGACATATGGGGAATGTTAAGTAATAAATATTTTATGAGGTATCACTTTCTGTTTTAAAAGCAGAGAAATTGAAATTTAGAAAAATGCGAATTTAGAAAATTTTTTGGTAAATTTGGGATTTTTTCATAAATAAAGGTGAAATATATTGACTCAAATTTATGACTATCATGAAGTACAATGTGTCACGAGAAAACAATTTCTGAATGACTTGAATAAGTAAAGGCATTCCAAAGTTATTACCACATAAAGTGAGATATGTCAGTTTTGCAAAATTAGGCCTGGTCAGGAAGGGGGCAAATGGCCCAGATGGGAAGTGGTAAAGGAGTTTCATTTTTACAGTGTTTCCTATGCGGTAAAACTGACATGTAAGGCTACATGCACACGAACGTTAGGGCTCCGTGGACCGCAATGCACGGGCACAGACCGTGGGGCAGCCGCATGCAGACCTATTCACTTGAATGGGGTAAGCGATCCACATCCGACGGTCCACAACGCAAAAAAGGAGTGCATGCGCTACTTTTTTTCTATGCGTAGGCACGGCCAGAAGCACCACGGAAGCACTCCGTAGTGCTTCCTTGGGGTTCCGATCCGTGATGCGGAATGCACACATCCGATGGCCGTGTATTGCGGACCTGCTGTATGCGGGCCACAATACAGCCACGGGGGGCACACGGTCGTGTGCATGCAGCCTTAACTTCATTCTGTGGTCCAGAACGATTACATCAATATCAAATGTCTTTGCACCGCCATATTCTGACATCCATAACTTTTTAATATTTAAGTCTATAGAGCTGTCAAGGGGCTCATTTCTGTGGGGTGATCTGTAGTTTTTATTTATGAATTATTAATCAATTTTTATTCAATCTTTTTGGAAGGTGAACCAAAAAACAGCAACTCAGCCACTTTTGTCTATTACGACATTCACCATATGGGATAAATACTTTTATAGTAACAGTTTATAAGTAGGGCTGCAACGATTAATCGATGTAATCGATTATATTCGATAACTGGATTCGTTGTCGACGAATCCAGTTATCGAATAATCGCCGATTCGTTGCTATGCGGGCGGGCGGGCGGTCCCTGCATCTTTATTTTACCTTTTTACAATGACGCTCCTGTAACAGCCAGGCAGAGCGGACGGCGGCGTAACGTCACTCACTCAAGTGACATGCCTGCTCTGCCTCCTTCATTCATGAGGTGGGCGGAGCAGCTGTTTTGTAATTTTGTCGTTTTTGCCGATTAATCGATTAATCGTAGAAATTAATCGGCAACTAATCGATTATTCAAATAATCGTTAGCTGCAGCCCTATTTATAAGGCCGAATAAAGACATTTGTCCATCCAGTTCGGCCTGTCATCCTGCAAGGATTCTAACATTTTCGGATGCAACAATACCAGTGATCTTTATTGTTTTTCTAATTTGTAAAATAGGGAAAGGGAGTGATTTAAATTCTATGCTGGTCTGACCGAGCTGTTTGAGGTGTTGGGACCTGTGGTGATGTGAGGGGAGCCAAACAGACCACCAGTAGAGAGGATTAATCCAGAGGTCGCAATAAATTTTTTCCAGAAGAATAAACATACTCCTCTTCACAATTTTGCGAAATATTTTTTGCTGAGGAGGAGTACAAATTTTGCGGTAAATCATATATATAATACATGGCGCTGCCATACACAGCGCCCACCTGGCGCTGCCATACACAGCGCCCACCTGGCGCTGCCATACACAGCGCCCACCTGGCGCTGCCATACACAGCGCCCACCTGACGCTGCCATACACAGCGCCCACCTGACGCTGCCATACACAGCGCCCACCTGACGCTGCCATACACAGCGCCCACCTGACGCTGCCATACACAAATGCCCACAGTGCATATTCTGAGTTTTCAACTGACCCATTGAAAGTCAATGGGCCCTGCAGAAAATCACGGAAAACGGAACAACGGACACGGATCCACACAACGGTCGTGTGCATGAGGCCTAATAGTAACCTTATTTAAGTAACCCTTCACACAATAGGCAACATGGGGTTAATGTGAAGAGGTACATGAAGGAATTGCTTATTATTAATGTGAGGCACAAGGTTTAATCAATTTGGACCTCCATATGCCTCATATTATTTGTAAGTGACCCCCATCATGTACCCACACATTAACCCCATTTTGCCCATTATGTGAGGTGTTACTGGATGACGACCACACCCCCTTAACAGTGTCCTCCTCCCTTTACACTGATCTCCACAGGACCATGCCTTATTAACAGTGACCTCCACAGCAGCAAACCCCCTTAACAGTGACTTCCACAGCACTCCACTCGCTTAACGGTGACCTCCACAGCACCCTGCCTCCTTAAAGGGGTTGTCCGGGTTCAGAGCTGAACCCAAACATAACCATATTTTTACTCAGGCAGCCCCCTGAGGCTAGCATCGGAGCTGACGTCACCGGCTTTAATGGGCGTGCTTTAGTGCTGTCCTGACTAGGGCAGCGCTAAAGCCCGCCAATCAGTGCCAGTGACGTCACCGGGCTTCCTGGCAGCCCCATGGAGAGCCCGGTTCGTCACCGGAACTCCTGAAAATGCCTTTGCCCCGTGCGATTTAGCGCACGGCAAAGGAGAGCATCAGATTATGAACTGCTCCGATGCTCAAGTCAGGGGGGCTGCCTGGGTGAAAATGGAGGTATGTCTGGGTTCAGCTCTGAACCCGGACAACCCCTTTAACAGTGACCTCGCCCCTTAACAGTGACCTCCACAGCACCCCGCTTCCTTAAAGGGGTTGTCCGAGTTATGAAAGAAAATAATATAGCACTGAAAATCTGATATATAACTGAGCTAAGCAAGTTTTATGCAAAAAATATATATATTTTTCCTCATTTCCCTGGTTCTTTTCTGGCCCTTTGTTTACATACAATAAAAACAACCTCTGCCCCTCCCCCTGCTCTGTTAAGGGAGTGGATACAAGAGCTGCCCTGAGTGAAAAGTCTGCCTGCTGGGAGACTCTGCAGCATGTTGTATGTGTAGGACTACAAGTCCCGTCTGTATAATGACACTGCTAAGGGAGTGGATACAAGAGCTGCCCTGAGTGCTGGGAGACTCTGCAGAATGTTGTATGTGTAGGACTACAAGTCCCACCTGTATAATGACACTGCTAAGGGAGTGGATACAAGAGCTGCCCTGAGTGACATGTCTGCCTGCTGGGAGACTCTGCAGCATGTTGTATGTGTAGGACTACAAGTCCCAGCTGTATAATGACACTGCTAAGGGAGTGGATACAAGAGCTGCCCTGAGTGACATGTCTGCCTGCTGGGAGACTCTGCAGAATGTTGTATGTGTAGGACTACAAGTCCCACCTGTATAATAACACAGCTAAGGGAGTGGATACAAGAGCTGCCCTGAGTGCTGGGAGACTCTGCAGCATGTTGTAAGTGTAGAACTATCCCAGCTGTATAATGACACTGCTAATACACACATGATCTTCCCCCTACCTTCTTGTGCAATGCTCTCTCTACTATATTAGCTCCAGTGCCCAGCATTGTCTCCTCACTGCTGTGCAGCTGAAGGGGTTAAGAATCCTAGCAGAGAGTAGACTGTGACGTCTGGTTTACAGGCTTGTAAACGACCTTTATCAGAGCAGGGAGAGAAGCGGACATCATAGGTCATATGACCCTCAGTGAAATCTGAGAAACCAGCCACTGCAGATAAAGTGAGTGAATTGGAAAGCTGTTACATCTGCTTAGTTAGGAACATAGAAAGAACAAAAAAATAACTCGGACTAACCCCTTTAAAGGGATTGTCTCACTTCAGTAACTGGCATTTATCATGTAGAGAAAGTTAATACAAGGCACTTACTAATGTATTGTGATTGTCCATATTGCCTGCTGGATTCATTCTTCCATCACATTATACACTGCTCGTTTACAGACTACCCTGCAATCCATCAGTGATGGTCGTGCTTGCACACTATATGAAAAAGCATCAGCCTCTCTGGTGGCCGGGACCAAGGGAGCACACATAGGCTAGTGCTTTTTCCTATATTGTGCAAGCACGACCACCACTAATAGATTGCAGGGTGGTCTGTAACCGTGGAAACGAGCAGTGTATAATGTGATGGAAGAATGAATCCAGTCAGCAAAGGAGGCAATATGGATAATAACAATACATTAGTAAGTGGCTTGTATTAACTTTCTCTACATTATAAATGCCACTTACTGAAGTGAGACAATCCCATTAACTGTGACCTGTATTGTCGCTGTGTCTTCGAAGAGTCAATGATGGTACATTGGCGGCTGGAGATTTAGGCATAATTACGCTTGGTCCCATCAGGTCTTGAGAAAGCTTCAGGAGGCAAGAAACAGCCTAGGCCAGTACCATCTCTTATCCAGTCCCAGAAGCATATTGCTCTTTTGGACTAACTAATGGAACTGATTAGATTGGTGAGTGTCGTGGTGTTTTTTTTTTTTTTTTTCTATTTTTCCTCATTTATGTTTTCCTGCAGGTCTGCCCACCTGCTGCGCTCCCAGAATGCATTCTTCCAGTTTTAAGCATCTTCACCTTTAGTATATTGTTTGGTGCTTAAAGGGGTTGGCCACTATCTGTATCTGGCTGCACATGTGCTAGGAACAGCTCGTGATAGGCATTATAAGCATCGGCACCGATATCCAATGGTTTAATGTGCCTGATTTATGCTTGCAGAACTGCTCATCTGAATCCTATACTTCAGCGGCCACCATTCACTTTCAATGGGACAGATAGGGGAACTAGCCCATGAGCACTCTGTCCCCAGTGTAAGTGAATGGAGGCCGCTAAAGTACAGGAACCAGGTGAGCAGTCCTGTAAATAACTTTAAATTAGTCATATTAAACAATTGGATATCGGTGCTGATGCTTATAATGCCCATCACTAGCCAGTGATCAATTTACTGATACACTTCCACCTGGACTAGCAGAGGCACAATGGAGCATGCTAAGAAAAGATGATCCAGTATTGTTAATTCATGAGAAAAACAAGCATTTACTAAGGCTACTTTCACACTTGCGTTCGGGGCTCCGCTTGTGAATTCTGTTTAAAGGCTCTCACAAGCGGCCCGAACGGATCCGTCCAGCCCCAATGCATTCTGAGTGGATAAGGATCCGCTCAGAATGCATCAGTCTGGCAGCGTTTGGCCTCCGTTCCGCTCAGCAGGCGGACACCTGAACGCAGCTTGCAGCGTTTTGGTGTCCGCCTGGCCGCGCGGAGCCAAACGGATCCGTCCAGACTTACAATGGAAGTCAATGGGGACAGATCCTTCTATCCTGGCCCAGCTTTGACATGGATCCGTTAGAAACCGTTCACGTCTCTGCGCATGCCCAGTAACTTCCTGGAACTGTGCGGTGCTTCTGGCACTGCAGGGGTTTTTGTGGCTGGAACTGTGCGGTGCTTCTGGCACTGCAGGGGTTTTTGTGGCTGGAAGTGTGCGGTGCTTCTGGCACAGCGGGGGTGTTTGTGGCTGTAACTGTGCTTGCTGCTGGCACTGCGGGGGTGTTTGTGGCTGGAACTGTGGGGGCTGCTGGCATTGGGGGGGCTGAGGGCACTGTGGGAAGGTTGTTTGGAACTGGGGGCCTGATGTCATTGTGGGGGGCTGGTGGCACTATGCGGGGCTGCTGTCTCTGGGGGTGTTTATGGCACTTGGGGGTAGAGTTGGGCGATATACCGGTATCACGATATACCGCGGTATTAATAAAACGGCGATATGCCGATATCGCCGTTTCCTAAATACTGCTGTATTTTGTGACGTCATCAAAGAGGTCAGCGCACATTGTGCGCTGACCTCTTCTAAACGTGCGTCCGCCCGCTTGCCCATTTGTCTCGCTTCTAACAACTCACCTTCAGGAACTGACTGATCACTTACCGCCCGCCCCTGCACCTTGCATAGCGCTGGGTAACATAACATTACTTCCTCTCGCTCCTGGCCTGCCTCCTTCTTGCTCCGCCTCCCTTAGTCAAGTCTCCACCCACCATCTGACATCATCACCGTCGTCACCCACCAGTGTGTGGCGATCCCCTGTGTGAGTACTGTACTTTTCCTGCGGCTGCCGCATTAGTGCGTTCTGTCTGATGACGAAGTTATAAACTTACTACTTCCCGCAGCGGCCGCCCCGGCTCTCCCTCCTCCTCGCTCCCATAAGACCTTATTATAACGCTCCTTGTGGCCCCCCCATACAGTGCAATGCCTCCTTGTGGCCCCCCATACAGTGTAACGCCTCCTTGTGGCCCCCCATACAGTGTAACGCCTCCTTGTGGCCCCCCATACAGTGTGACGCCTCCTTGTGGCCCCCCATACAGTGTGACGCCTCCTTGTGGCCCCCATACAGTGTGACGCCTCCTTGCGGCCCCCCCATACAGTGTAACGCCTCCTTGTGGCCCCCATACAGTGCAACGCCTCCTTGTGGGCCCCCCCCATACAGTGCAACGCCTCCTTGTGGCCCCCCATACAGTGCAACGCCTCCTTGTGGCCCCCCATACAGTGCAATGTCTCCTTGTGGCCCCCCATACAGTGCAACGTCTCCTTGTGGCCCCCCATACAGTGCAACGTCTCCTTGTGGCCCCCCATACAGTGCAACGTCTCCTTGTGGCCCCCCATACAGTGCAACGTCTCCTTGTTGGCCCCCCATACAGTGCAACGTCTCCTTGTGGCCCCCCATACAGTGCAATGCCTCCTTGTGGCCCCCCATACAGTATAACGTCTCCTTGTGGCCCCCCATACAGTGCAACGTCTCCTTGTGGCCCCCCATACCATACAGTGCAACGTCTCCTTGTGGCCCCCCATACAGTGCAACGTCTCCTTGTGGCCCCCCATACAGTGCAACGTCTCCTTGTGGCCCCCCATACAGTGCAACGTCTCCTTGTGGCCCCCCCATACAGTGCAACGTCTCCTTGTGGCCCCCCATACAGTGCAATGCCTCCTTGTGGCCCCCCATACAGTATAACGTCTCCTTGTGGCCCCCCATACAGTGCAACGTCTCCTTGTGGCCCCTATACAGTATAACATCTCCTTGTGGCTGCCCCCGTACAGTGTAACGTCTCCTTGTGGCTGCCCCCGTACAGTATAACGTCTCCTTGTGGCTGCCCCCATACAGTATAACGTCTCCTTGTGGCTGCCCCCATACAGTATAACGTCTCCTTGTGGCCCCCCATACAGTATAACGTCTCCTTGTGGCCCCCCATACAGTATAACGTCTCCTTGTGGCCCCCCATACAGTATAACGTCTCCTTGTGTTTTTTTTCTTTATTTTTGATATCGTCCAACCCTACTTGGGGGGGATTATGGCTCCTGTCGGATTAATTTTTTTTTATCATTTTATTATTAGGGCCGCTCCCAAAAAAACAAAAAGAAAATAAATTTAAAGAAACATCTGCGGTGGGCAAGCCCAGATCTATATTTTAAAAACTAAGTATTAAAAAAAAAAATTGTTGATATATGAGGAAATAGTGCGCTACAAATTCCTTTAACGTTATCCGCATTTTGTCTAGTATTCTGTTGCGTACAGATGTCATCAAAGAAGCAAAGCATAGACTGGAAAAACCCACCCAGAAGGCGACGTCGTATCCAGTGGCCGGTAAGTATAAAAGCAACACTTGGAGTTTGTACTGTTTGATCCGTTGCATTATTCAGTATGTGCTCTTATTATAGATTTCTTCATCATCATCAGAGGGCTCTCCGGAAGTGGCCGGCTCACCTGCCGAATTGCCAGCGTCCAGGGGAGCTGACCGGGGCTGTCAAGAAGTAAATATATATATATATATATATATATATAGATAGATATATAGATATCGTAATTTTTTTATTTATTTAAGTAGTCTTCTAAAAAAAAAAAAATATTTGTTTTAGCAATCTGCACCTAGAGCCGCCAGCGAGGATCCCCCAGTCGCCTCCAGAGTCCGCGGGAATGAGCGTGGCGGTCGTAGACGTGTAAGTCTTGAATTAAGTAGTTTTAATTTTCATTTGGTATTAGGATTTACATTAAAGTTTGTATTTCCTTTTTTTCAGGGTTCCGTAGGCTCCACCAGGGAAGATGAGGAGTTCGGGGTTCCGACCATCGATAACCTGCTCCACATCCAACTGGTGGAGGCGCGTCCAGCATTATGGGACCACTCAGACCGCCACCACGCTGATCATCGTCGTACCCAGCGGCCCTGGAGGGACATCTGTGCTGAAATTTCCGAGACCTGGGGGGATCTAAAAGCGGCGGCTCAGGAGAAATATGGTAAGTAAAACAATATGTATTTTAATACATTAAAATATTGTTCTTTTCCTTTCATCATACTGATTTTAGTTTTTATAGTTTTTTTCGATAGTCAAACTGGTTAAAACGCATTGGCGATCTATCCGGGACCGCTTCAGGAGGGATGAGAGAAATATCTTGGCAAAAGACAACTTTTCCCATTTTTTTATACAAAGTTGGCATTTGACCAAGATATTTTTCTCACCCAGCATGGGTATATGTAAACTGACACCCCAAAACACATTCCCCAACTTCTCCTGAGTACGGCGATACCAGATGTGTGACACTTTTTTGCAGCCTAGGTGGGCAAAGGGGCACATATTCCAAAGTGCACCTTTCGGATTTCGCAGGTCATTTTTTACACATTTTGATTGCAAAGTACTTCTCACACATTTGGGCCCCTAAATTGCCAGGGCAGTATAACTACGCCACAAGTGACCCCATTTTGGAAAGAAGACACCCCAAGGTATTCAGTGAGGGGCATGGCGAGTTCCTAGAATTTGTAATTTTTTTGTCACAAGTTAACGGAAAATGATGATTTTTTATTTTTTTATTTTATTTTTTCCTTACAAAGTCTCATATTCCACTAACTTGCGACAAAAAATAAAAAATTCTAGGAACTCGCCATGCCCCTCACGGAATACCTTGGGGTGTCTTCTTTCCAAAATTGGGTCACTTGTGGCATAGTTATACTGCCCTGGCAATTTAGGGGCCCAAATGTGTGAGAAGAACTTTGCAATCAAAATGTGTAAAAAATGGCCTGCGAAATCCAAAAGGTGCACTTTGGAATATGTGCCCCTTTGCCCACCTTGGCTGCAAAAAAGTGTCACACATCTGGTATCGCTGTACTCAGGAGAAGTTGGGGAATGTGTTTTGGGGTGTCATTTTACATATACCCATGCTGGGTGAAAGAAATATCTTGGCAAAAGACAACTTTTCCCATTTTTTTATACAAAGTTGGCATTTGACCAAGATATTTATCTCACCCAGCATGGGTATATGTAAAATGACACCCCAAAACACATTCCCCAGCTTCTCCTGAGTACGGCGATACCAGATGTGTGACACTTTTGCGCATCTAGGCTGCAAAAGTGCCCAAATTCCTTTTAGGAGGGCATTTTTAGACATTTGGATCCCAGACTTCTTCTCACGCTTTAGGGCCCCTAAAAAGCCAGGGCAGTATAAATACCCCACATGTGACCCCACTTTGGAAAGAAGACACCCCAAGGTATTCAATGAGGGGCATGGCGAGTTCATAGAAATGTATTTTTTTGGCATAAGTTAGCGGAAATTGTTTTTTTTTTGTTTTTTCTCACAAAGTCTCACTTTCTGCTAACTTAGGACAAAAATTTTAATCTTTCATGGACTCAATATGCCCCTCAGCGAATACCTTGGGGTGTCTTCTTTCCAAAATGGGGTCAGTTGTGGGGTGTTTGTACTGCCCTGGCATTTGAGGGTCTCCGCAATCATTACATGTATGGCCAGCATTAGGAGTTTCTGCTATTCTCCTTATATTGAGCATACAGGTAATGAGATTTTTTTTTCCGTTCAGCCTCTGGGCTGAAAGAAAAAAATGAACGGCACAGATTTCTTCATTCACATCGATCAATGTGGATGAAAAAATCTCTGCCCAAAATAAAAAAAGGAGGGGAAACGGCGTCTGCCAGGACATAGGAGCTCCGCCCAACATCCATACCCACTTAGCTCGTATGCCCTGGCAAACCAGATTTCTCCATTCACATCAATCGATGTGGATGAATAAATCATTGCCGGGATTTTTTTATTTATTTTTTTACATACAAAGTGTTTGCCAAAGCATATGAACACCGCCTCCTCCTCAGCTCGTATGCCTCGGCAAACGTATCTGTTACTGCAGAGTAGAAATCTCGTCTTGCAGCGCCGCATACACCGACTTGTGTGTAATCTGACAGCAGCGCAATGCTTCTGTCAGAATGCACATCAGTGCTGCAGCTAGTAGATCGGTTGGTCCACCTGGAAGGTAAAAAAACTAAAAGAAAAAAAGAAAAAACCAGGCCGCAACGCAATAATTTTATTAACTTTGGAACAGAACATATAAACTTTAACTTTTTGAACTAAACATTAACCTTTTTGCTTACTGGTGTTTTTTTATTTTTTTTACCTTTATAGAACAAACCTCTCCTTCCCCATGGGTCAATGTGCAAAGCGCAAATCGCCCAAAGATGTGGCGAAGTGCGTTATGCACTTTGTCCCAGGTGAAAGGAGACGTTTGCAGCAGCTGTGTGAGTGAATGGGCCCTAATAGCCCTGTGTGCCTGTCCTGGTGAGATGATCCCTATGCTAATAGTGTACCTGTGTGTGGTACTTCCGGAAACACTCCCCTAAGCATAGGGCAGGGTGGTCAGGACAGTCAGGACAGAAATAGCGGATGTCACGCCTTATTCCACTCCTGCTACAGACACAACATTTTTTTCGGGGTGGCGGTCGGTTTGAGGTACCAGGAACGACACTGGGGAAATGTCGTGTAGACGGCTAACTACACTGGTGGATGGGGCCACGGAACCTCCTGGGTACAGGAGGTTCGCGATGATCTCTTCCTGAAATTTGAGGAAGGATCCAGTTCTCCCAGCCTTACTGTAGAGAACAAAACTATTATACAGAGCCAATTGAATTAAATATACAGACACCTTCTTATACCAGCGTCTGGTTCTGCGGGAAACTAAATACGGAGACAACATCTGGTCATTGAAGTCCACCCCTCCCATGTGAAGGTTATAGTCGTGGACTGAGAGGGGCTTTTCAATGACACGGGTTGCTCGCTCAATTTGGATTGTCGTGTCTGCGTGAATGGAGGAGAGCATGTAAACGTCACGCTTGTCTCTCCATTTCACCGCGAGCAGTTCTTCGTTACACAGTGCGGCCCTCTGCCCCCTTGCAAGACGGGTGCTAACGAGCCGTTGGGGGAAGCCCGCGCGACTAGTTCGCGCGGTACCACAGGCGCCAATCCGTTCTAGAAACAAATGCCTAAAGAGGGCCACACTTGTGTAGAAATTGTCCACATAAAGATGGTACCCCTTGCCGAATAAGGGTGACACCAAGTCCCAGACTATCTTCCCACTGCTCCCCAGGTAGTTAGGGCAACCGACCGGCTCCAGGGTCTGATCTTTTCCCTCATAGACACGAAATTTGTGGGTATAGCCTGTGGCCCTTTCACAGAGCTTATACAATTTGACCCCATACCGGGCGCGCTTGCTTGGGATGTATTGTATTGTATTGAAGCCAAGGCGCCCGGTAAAATGTATTAGGGACTCTTCTACGCAGATGTTTTGCTCAGGGGTATACAAATCTGCAAATTTCTGGTTGAAATGGTCTATGAGGGGCCGAATTTTGTGGAGCCGGTCAAAAGCAGGGTGGCCTCTGGGACGGGAGGTGCTGTTATCACTAAAGTGCAGGAAACGCAGGATGGTCTCAAATCGTGTCCTGGACATAGCAGCAGAGAACATGGGCATGTGATGAATTGGGTTCGTGGACCAATATGACTGCAATTCATGCTTTTTAGTTAGACCCATGTTGAGGAGAAGGCCCAAAAAAATTTTAATTTCGGAAACTTGGACTGGTTTCCACCGGAAAGGCTGGGCATAAAAGCTTCCCGGGTTAGCGGTTATAAATTGTGTGGCATACCGGTTTGTCTCTGCCACAACTAAGTCTAAGAGCTCCACAGTCAAGAACAGCTCAAAAAAATCCCAGGGCCGAATCGATCTGAGCTGTCTCAACCCGAACTCCAGACTGGGTGGTGAAAGGGGGAACTATAGGTGCGGCTGAAGTTGGGGACTGCCAATCAGAGTTTGCCAGCACCTCAGAGATTCTAGGGGCTCTACGGGCACGTCTTTGCGGTGGCTGCGACGGGGTCACTACTGCACGTGCCACCGTACCAGCTTCAACTTCCCTTCTGGTGCTTGCTACTTCACCATGTTCTACGGCAGTGCTGGTACTAGGTCCAGGAAGGGCTGCGCTGCTGGTGTATGCCTCACTACGTAATCCGACAGCACCAGCCCCACTCTGCTGCTCTTGAAACCTGCGGTCTAGCGACACGGGGCCGGGTACGCCTGGTGCTATCAGGGACCTCAGCCTCCTCGTCCGAACTTTGGGTCAGAGAGCCACTGCTTTCTACAGGTTCGTATTCTGACCCGCTGGATTCATCAGATGAGGGTTCCCACTCCTCATCCGACTGGGTCAGAAGCCTGTAGGCCTCTTCAGAAGAATACCCCCTGTTTGACATTTGGGCAACTAAATTTCGGGGTATTCCCTGAGACTACCCAAGAAAAAAAGCAAGCCTGTCTTACAAAGGGGAGGCTAGCGAAGTACCGGAGGCCGCTGCGGTGATAAAAATATCAAAACTGATTTTTTTATCGCCGCAGGCGTGTAAAGTGAATGTGCAGTGATCAAAAAAAAAATTTTTGTCACTGCGGTGGGGCTGGGCGTGGGTGAACGCACGTGTGGGCGATCCGATCAGGCCTGATCGGGCAAACACTGCATTTTGGGTGGAGGGCGAACTAAAGTGACACTAATACAATTATAGATCTGACCGTGATCAGTTTTGATCACTTCCAGATACTATAAAAGTACAAATGCTGATTAGCGATACGCTAATCAGCGAATCAGTGACTGCGGTGCGGTGGGCTGGGCGCTAACTGATCCCTAAACTACCTAACCAAGGGGCCTAAACTATCCTAAAACCTATCAGTCAATACCAGTTTGCACTGATCACTTTTTTCCTTTCACTAGTGATTGACAGGGGTGATCAAAGGGTTAATTGGGGTTCAGGGGGTGATCTGGGGCTAGTATGTGCTGTTGGTGTACTCACTGTGTAGCCTGCTCCTCTGCTGGATCCAACCGACGAAAAGAACCAGCAGAGGAGCAGGCAGCCATATAACAGATCATATTTACTAATATGATCTGTTATCTGGCACTCTGATTGTTTTTTTTAAAAATCAGCAACCTGCCAGCTGACAAAATACTCCTTGACGAAATGCGTCTCGCGAGATGACGCGCCAATGCGTCCAGGAGTAAATCAACCACCTCCCGGACGCATCAGTGCGTACAGCGGTCGGGAGGTGGTTAAAGAACAATTCCTAACTTTCCTTTTTATTTTTCCTACAGAAGTGCCAGCAGCACTCGGGAGCCTGACCAACCTTCGGAGGCGGAACTGGAACAGATCTCCAGCGCCAGCCCTCCTGTCCCTCATGCATCGGCTCAGGATAATCCGAGTCCCCTACCGGGTCCCTCCAGTCAACAGAGGCTCTTAGGTTTTTGTCAAAATTTGAGAGCCCTGGTGAGCGGGCAGAGATCCGGTAGGCCAAATCGAGCCGATTATGCGAACCTTGTAGAGGTCGTTTCCGACGCTCTAGAAGGTTTTGCCCAACATCAGATGGAGTTTGGTGCTGACTTGATTCGACCGCTGGGAGGGGGCGGAGTCGGCGTTTCAACGCAGCCCAAACTAACATTATGGGCTAAGCATGATCAGTTTGATGGACTAAATGACGTCCGAGCAGTTGCATGAGTTCAAGATCATGCTAGAGAACGGGTCATGGGAAATCATGCATCAGTATCATCAGGAATTCATTAATAAATTGTGATTTTAACGTTTAATGATTTCCCGAATCACTAGTGTGATTACCACAAGGGACACGCAAGGGACATACAGTTTTTAAAGGGGTATTCGCATAGACAATGGGGGGATTTCGCTTGAATATGCCACCATTGTCTGATAGGTGTGGGTAACATTGGTAGGACCCGCACCTATATCGAGAACGGAGCGGGGAGCACTGTTGCTGTAGGACACATTTCCCATGGTATGTCCACCACCAAGCGCTAATCCCCGCCTCTCCCATAGAAATGAATGGAGGGCGGCAGCACAGTGCGACCTCATCCACTTTCTTGGCTCCGTTCTCAATATATGTGAGGGTACCAGCGGTGGGACCCGCACCGATAAGACAATGTAGGCATATCTTAAAGTGGTATGCCCCCATTGTATGAGATGAGAAAACCCCTTTAAGGCCTCTTGCACACAACTGTATGCCCCAAGAGACATGCAGTCCGTGAGCGGGCCATATGTCCCGTAGTGGCATTGATCGTGCGCACGAGGGTACACAGCATCATAGTGTACAATCATCCTGTGCAAGTTGAGCTGCCCGCTGGGATATTGTCTTGCACTAATAGATCATCTGAGTGCGGGACAATAGCCCAGTTTGCGGCACAACATGGTCAGCATCATGATGCTCTGTACTCCCGTTCGCACGATCAATGACGATCAGGGACATATGGCCCTCTAACGAACACTATACATCTTTAGGTGCATGTAGTCGTGTACAAGAGTCCGAAAGGTGTGGTCCATTATCAAAGTCGGACCAGCTTTGGAACTTCAACAAGATAGCCCTGGAGAAATATAGGAGCATTACAACCCTATAGATCTGAATACATGAAGATGGAACCTAGAAATGCTTTTCATTCCAAAACGGATCCGCTAAACGGATGACAAAACGGAAACCGACGTGACAAACGGATCCGTACAAACGGATACGTCTGAATGGCTTCCGTTTGGCTCCATTTAGTCAGTTTATTGACGGATCCGTTTGAAATGCCCTTCAAACGGATCCGTGAAACCCAAGTGTGAAAGTAGCCTAAAACAGGCATGTCGAGAGTGGTGACAATACCAGCTCTCTAGCCTCATCCTGATGCAGGGGTTTTCCGTTTTTCACTCCCTGCCTTTCCGGAACCATAACTATTTTATTTTTCTGTTCACATAGCTGTATGAGGGCTTGTTTTTTGGTGGACAAGTTGTACTTTCTAATTTCATAATTTAATATGGCATACAATTAAGGGGGGGGGGGGGGGGATTCCAAATGAGGTAGAATTTGAGTTCACTATGCAGTGAAACTGACTTGTGCTTTTCATTCTCCAGGTCAGTATGATTATGGCGATACTACATACAGTATGTATAGTTTTTCTTGTGTTTTAAAACTGAAAAAAATAAAAAAACTTGTGAAAATAGTTTCTCTTTTCATCACCATATTCTGACCCATTTTTTTATTACAGTTATGTCTACAGAGATGTGTGAGGGCTCATTTTTTGCGGGATGATCACTGAATTTTTTATATTTTAATAGTACAGGTGTCTTCACACGTGACGATGCCCATGATGTTAATTTTTTTTTATTGCTTAAGTATATTTTGATTTTGGAGAAAGAGGGGTGATATGAATTTATATATATATATATTTTTTTTTTACTCGTTTTTGTTTTTATTAGGTCCCCAAGTGGATCACAACATGCAATCATCATGTACAGAGTAATTACATTTTCTCCATTATCCTATACAGAAATAGGTATATTACAGTTCAGTGCTGCCACCTGCTGGCCTGAACAGTAATATACAAATAATAAGCTGGGAAGCCTAATACATGCTCAGGCTCATTACGCCTTCCCTGATCTCCACTGGGGGAAGGCGTTCAAAACTGTGAAGCACACACTTCTGACTTCTTAGATGTTATGGTCACATTTGAACACAGCATCTGAGAGGTTAAATGTTAAACGATTTCAGTGACACATTTCCTTTGAACAGAGCGGTGGTTATGCACTACCACAGTAAGATCGTAAACTAGGAGGGGCTTATGAAGGAGGATAAATCTGGCGCACCTTTAGACTGTCCGACTGGTTGGCTTACTTTGTGACAGAATTCTACGCCAGAGTTTTGGTGCAAATGTTGCAGCGTAAGCCATGCCCCCTTGGCGGATGACATGCAGTGGAGTATTCATAAATGTGTCTAAAATGAGATGTGCCAAATGTACCATTTACAGGAGTAAATGTCAGCCAAGTGGCAGCACTGGTAATACAGTAGAAGTCTTTTCATCTTTTTATTCTATCCAAGCCCAAAACTACTATTACGTAGTAGAACATTTCATAATCTCATATCTGCAATTATTCCTCAAGGTTTCTTCTGAAGACCACCAATCACCCACCTCTCCAGTCAGCAGACAGATTATCTCTAGGGTGATATTAAATATCCTCTCAGCCATGTAAAGTCTATCCTTCTCCATCTTCCCCGAGAACAGGACACTTAATAAAGAAGATTTCCCTTTGACATGTATTAATCTACCTATAAAAAAAGAAGTGCAAGAAATGTGACAAGTATATACGTTGTTCGTTATAAGGCAATAATGGTACTGGTTGTAATATGCATAATTTGTGATATATTGGTGTTTCAGGCTTAAAGGGAACCTGTCACCGGGATTTTGTGTATGGAGCTGAGGACATGGGTTGCTAGATGGCCGCTAGCACATCCACAATACCCAGTCCCCATAGCTCTGTGTGTTTTTATTGTGTCAAAAAACCGATTTGATACATATGCAAATGAACCTGCGATGAGTCCTGTCCCTGACTCATCTCACGTACAGGACTCGTCTCAGGTTAATTTGCATATGTATCAAATAGTTTTTTTTTACACAATAAAAGCACACAGAGCTATGGGGATTGGGTATTGTGGATGTACTAGCGGCCATCTAGCAACCCATGTCCTCAGCTCTATACCCAAAATCCCAGTGACAGGTTCCCTTTAAAACATTGTAAAACATTTATCAGATGGTAGTGACAACTGACTCCACTGTGCAAAATGCTAGAGGTACACCGTGACTTTATTCATGAAACATTAAAAGGTGTTTTCTAACTTATTTTATCTCCCCCCCCCCCCACACACACACACTGCTAACAATCAATAACTTTCAACTTGACTTACTTTTAAAATCAGGTTGCATTCTCCCTTCTCTGGCTGGGACTGGGTCACGTGGTGTTAGGGTGCCTATACCCATGTCATATATTAATGGCATATCACTAGGATATCCCATCAATATCATATAGGTGCAGTTTCCGCTTCTGGGATCCGCTCCTGTCTCCAGAATAGTCCTGCCCCTTGAAATGAAGGAGAGCGCACCACACAAGTGCAGCCACCATCCCATCACCAGTCACTAGCGCTAATCATTTCCAGCAAACCCAGAGCGGTAAATGGAGATGTGACTCCATTCACCGCTATGGGACCCGAGCTGGGAACTAAACCTAGCTGACATTTATGGCATAATCTAGCGATATGCCATCAGTGTCTGAGATAGGAAACCTCCTTTGAGTCTGTAGCAGTGACACATTAGCCTCTAGAGCAGCGGTTCTCAACCTAGGGGTCGCAACCCCTTTGGGGGTCGATCGGCCCTTTCCGGGGGGGTCGCCTGAGGCTTCCTATTAGGGCTGCACAATTGTAGCGTTACATTACCCTACTTCGTGAGATTTCCCTACCTCCTGACTTCCCGTCGCACTGCTAATGACGTGAGGAGGCGTTCCTGAGTTTTGACGATCTGCGCATGCGCAAACCTGACAGTTTATGGAAAATCTCAGCGGAGTTCAGCATCACACCGGGACACTGCGCATGCGCCGGCCGGAGTTAGCCACGCTTGCGCACTGGGCCGTAATATTTTCCTACTAAGGCTCGCCTGCGCATGCGCAGTGTCCCGGTGTAAAGCTGAACTCCGCTGAGATTTTCCATAAACTGTTGGTTTGTGCATGCGCAGATCGTCAAAACTCAGGAACGCCTCCTCACGTCATTAGCAGTGCGACAGGAAGTCAGGAGGTAGGGAAATCTCACGAGGTAGGGTAGTATAACGCTACAAATAGGAGAGAGATTGTTTCACACAGGAGTAACATACTTTACACGCAAAGCCAGTTATGTGCGCAGTTTAGGACACATGAGGGGACACATAGGGCCATGAGGGGGACCAGCATAAGATGCTATATGTCTTGTGCTGGCCCCCCTCATGGCCCTATGTGTCATAGCACACATCCCCTATAACAGCGTACTCGACAGATCCACCCCATAACAGTGCCATTCACAGGTCCCCCATAACAGTGCCCTCCACAGGTCCCCCATAACAGCGCCCTCCACAGATCCCCCATAACAGCGCCCTCCACAGATCCCCCATAACAGCGCCCTCCACAGATCCCCCATAACAGCGCCCTCCACAGATCCCCCATAACAGCGCCCTCCACAGATCCCCCATAACAGCGCCCTCCACAGATCCCCCATAACAGCGCCCTCCACAGATCCCCCATAACAGCGCCCTCCACAGATCCCCCATAACAGCGCCCTCCACAGATCCCCCATAACAGCGCCCGCCACAGATCCCCCATAACAGCGCCCGCCACAGATCCCCCATAACAGCGCCCGCCACAGATCCCCCATAACAGCGCCCGCCACAGATCCCCCATAACAGCGCCCGCCACAGATCCCCCATAACAGCGCCCGCCACAGATCCCCCATAACAGCGCCCGCCACAGATCCCCCATAACAGCGCCCGCCACAGATCCCCCATAACAGCGCCCGCCACAGATCCCCCATAACAGCGCCCGCCACAGATCCCCCATAACAGCGCCCGCCACAGATCCCCCATAACAGCGCCCGCCACAGATCCCCCATAACAGCGCCCGCCACAGATCCCCCATAACAGCGCCCGCCACAGATCCCCCATAACAGCGCCCGCCACAGATCCCCCATAACAGCGTCCGCCACAGATCCCCCATAACAGCGTCCGCCACAGATCCCCCATAACAGCGTCCGCCACAGATCCCCCATAACAGCGTCCGCCACAGATCCCCCATAACAGCGTCCGCCACAGATCCCCCATAACAGCGTCCGCCACAGATCCCCCATAACAGCGTCCGCCACAGATCCCCCATAACAGCGTCCGCCACAGATCCCCCATAACAGCGTCCGCCACAGATCCCCCATAACAGCGTCCGCCACAGATCCCCCATAACAGCGTCCGCCACAGATCCCCCATAACAGCGTCCGCCACAGATCCCCCATAACAGCGTCCGCCACAGATCCCCCATAACAGCGTCCGCCACAGATCCCCCATAACAGCGTCCGCCACAGATCCCCCATAACAGCGTCCGCCACAGATCCCCCATAACAGCGTCCTCCACAGATCCCCCATAACAGCGTCCGCCACAGATCCCCCATAACAGCGTCCGCCACAGATCCCCCATAACAGCGTCCGCCACAGATCCCCCATAACAGCGTCCGCCACAGATCCCCCATAACAGCGTCCGCCACAGATCCCCCATAACAGCGTCCGCCACAGATCCCCCATAACAGCGTCCGCCACAGATCCCCCATAACAGCGTCCGCCACAGATCCCCCATAACAGCGTCCTCCACAGATCCCCCATAACAGCGTCCTCCACAGATCCCCCATAACAGCGTCCTCCACAGATCCCCCATAACAGCGCCCCCCACAGATCCCCCATAACAGCGCCCCCCACAGATCCCCCATAACAGCGTCCGCCACAGATCCCCCATAACAGCGTCCGCCACAGATCCCCCATAACAGCGTCCGCCACAGATCCCCCATAACAGCGTCCGCCACAGATCCCCCATAACAGCGTCCGCCACAGATCCCCCAATTACAGCGCCAATTACAGAACTACCTAACACCTTGTAATAGACTGGCATACATCCTGCATATCAGATATTTACATTACAATTCATAACAGTAGCAAAATTAGTTATGACGTAGCAAGGAAAAAAATGTAATGGTTGGGGGTAACCACAACATGAGGAACTGTATTAAGGGGTCTCGGCTTTAGAAAGGTTGAGAACCACTGCTTTAGAGCCTGGAATCATAGTTCCACACTACTGCTAGTAGTACAAGATGTGTCTTCAAAGACTAGGGGGAATGCCAGCTCTGGATTTGTTGGGGTCAAAAGAGGAGTATTGCCTTTTTTTGGGGGTGTTATAATGTACAATACTTCATACTGCTGAAGCTGGGTCTGGAGATAACTGCAGTTTGGGTCATTTAGCCCCTAGTATGTAAAACTCAAACAAAAAATACACATATTTGGTATTGTCACGTCGGCATTTACCTGCTCTATAAAAACAACACATGATCTAACCTTTCAGGAGAACTCCGTAAAAAACTAAAAATAAATACTGTGCCACAACAGCCTTTTTTGGTTACCTTGCCTCACAAAAAGCGTAATATCGGGCTATCATAAATCATATGTACTAGGGATCGACCGATTATCGGAGTTACCGATATTCATGGTTTTTAAAGTTATCGGCATCTAACCTTGTCGATAATGCGTCCAGCACGCTATGACAGAACATGAGTGCTCCATGTTCCCTCATCAGCACAGGGGACAAGGAGTCACTCTCTCTCCCCCTGTGCTGCGCTGCCAATAAGGACAGAAAGGACGGGTGTACTGTGCCACCAATGATAATCAACGTCTAATACAAATACAGGAGGCGGAGCCCAGCTTACATGACAGGAAGCTGCGATAAACGGCAGTTAACCCCTCAGGTGCCGCACCTGAGGGGTTAACTACTGCCGCTTATCGCAGCTCCCTGTCAGAGGCAGGGTGGCGGCTATGCGATTCTGCGCCGACACACCCACCTCCTGTATTAAACATTAATTATCATTGGTGGCGCAGTGCGCCCTCCCCCACAGTATTAAAATCATTGGTGGCGCAGTGCGCCCCCCCCCAACCCTTTTAAGTATTAAAGTCATTGGTGGCAGTGGCCACAGGGTCCCCTCTCCTCCTCCTCCTCATTGATGGTGCAGTGGCAGCTTCTGATCGGAGCCCCAGCTGTGTAATCCTGGGGCTCTGATCGGTTACCATGGCAGCCAGGATGCTACTGAAGCCCTGGCTGCCCTGGTATTCTCCCTGCTGCTGTGGGCACTATGCACAGGGCAGCAGGGAGAGTGTGAAGTCCTATTCACCCTAAGGCCTCTTTCACACGGGCGTCAGTTTTTTTGCCCGGATAAGAGGCGGGTGCGTTGCAGGAAAATGCGCGATTTTTCCACGCAAGTGCAAAACATTGTCATGCGTTTTGCACTCGCGTGAGAAAAATCGTGCATGTTTGGTACCCAAACCCGAACTTCTTCACAGAAGTTCGGGCTTGGGATTGATGTTCTGAAGATTGTATTATTTTCCCTTACAACATGGTTACAAGGGAAAATACCCTAATAGCATTCTAAATACAGAATGCATAGTATAATAGTGCTGGAGGGGTTAAAAAAAAAAAAAAAAAAAGTTAACTCACCTTCTCCTCTTGATCGCGTAGTTCCCGGTCTCTTTACTTCTTGAATGGGCTGTGGGGTGGGCTAAATGACCTGTGGTGATGTCAGATCACATGCTCCATCACCACGGTGATGGACCATGTGATTGGAGCATGTGATCTGACATCACCACAGGTCATTTAGCCCACCCCACAGCCCATTCAAGAAGTAAAGAGACCGGGAACTACGCGATCAAGAGGAGAAGGTGAGTTAACTTTTTTTTTTTTTTTTTAACCCCTCCAGCACTATTATACTATGCATTCTGTATTCAGAATGCTATTATTTTCCCTTATAACCATGTTATAAGGGAAAATAATACAGTGAATAGACTGTCTCCTAGCAACCATGCGTGAAAATCGCATAGCATCCGCACTTGCTGGCGGATGCTATGCGATTTTCACGCACCCCATTCACTTCTATGGGGCCTGCGTCGCGTGAAAATCGCACAATATAGAGCATGCTGCGATTTTCACTCAACGCACAAGTGATGCGTGAAAATCAACGCTCATGTGCACAGCCCCATAGAAATGAATGGGTCCGGATTCAGTGCGGGTGCAATACGTTCACCGCACCAGCACGGAAAACTCGCCCGTGTGAAAGGGGCCTAATAGAGCTCCATCAGGGTGAATAGGACAATGGATCAAACGATCCCAGGTTCTAGCCCCTAAGGGGGAAATAGTTATAAAATAAAAAATAAAAATATTAAGTATAAATCACCCACTTTCCTAATTTGACATATAAAATATATAAACAATAAATAAACAAACATATTACATATTGCCACGTTCGAAAATGTATATATTTTTTTTAATTTTAAAAAATGTGGTAAACGCCATAACAGAAACATTATTTTTTATAAAAATGCACAGAATATCGGAATAAGTTATTCACTATCGGCCTGAAAGTTCACAGGTTATCGATATCGCCTGTAAAAAAAAACAATATCAGTCGATCCCTATGTACCCCAAAATAGTACCAATAAAACTGTCACCTCATTTCGTAATTTACAAAATGGGGTCACTTTTTTGGAGTCTCTACTCTAGGGGGGCTTCAAATGTGCAACCTCATATGTGGTGTTTCTGTAAACTGCAGAATCAGGGTAATAAATATTGAGCTTTCTTTGGCTGTTAACCCTTACTTAATACAGTGAATAGTCTGTGCGTGCGCAGACCGCAATGCCGGATCCGGCATTAATGCATTTCAATGGAAAAAATTCTGGACCCGGCATTCCAGCAAGTGTTCAGGATTTTTGGCCGGAGAGAAAACTGCAGCAAGTTGCGGCATTTTCTCCCTCCAAAAAAATGTAAGAGGGACTGAACTGAAGACATCCTGATGCATCCTGAACGGATTTCTCTCCGTTCAGAATGCGTTAGGATAAAACTGATCAGTACCAGTATTGAGCCCCTAGGACAGAACTCAATGCCGGAAAAGAATAACGCTAGTGGGAAAGTACCCTAACAGTGTCGGATACAGAAAACGTTCTTCTCAGCATGAAGACACAAGGTGTTTCCATTCACATAGCCTTATGGGGGCTTATTTTTTGTACGACAGGTTGTAATTTCTAATGGCACCATTTACGGTTGCATACCATGTAGTAGGGAGCGGGAAAAAAATTCCAAATGGGGTAGAATTGGGAAAAAACACTATTCTGATAAATGTGTTTTTTTTTTCACTGTACACTATGCAGTAAAATTGACCTGTTATCTTAATTCTCCAGGTCAGTACGGTTCAAGCGATACAAGGCCTCATTCACACATCTGTACAAGGCTGCCACCTAGTGGCCTGTATTGATATATACATCTAATTGACTCTGAAGCCGGCTTGGGGCAATTAGATCGAGGTAACAGGTCCCCCCGATCCGGCATTCTGGCAAGTGTTCCGGAATTTTGGACAGAAATAAAACTGTAGCATGCTGCGGTATTATCTCTCTCCTGATCAGTCAAAAAGACTGAACTGGAGACATCCTGAACGGATTGCTCTCCATTCAGAATGCATTAGGATAAAACTGATCATTTTTTTTCCGGTATTGAGCCCCTAAGACGGAACTCAATGCTGGAGAAGAAAAACGTGTGAAAGTACCCTAAATAACAGATAATGAATGTGACTGTATTACAATGCGCCCGAGACACCACAGGGGCAAATCCAAATTTGCAGTATTTCAACACAACTACATCACCATTATTTGTGATTAAGTAGGATGACATTTATGATCTTACTGTCCCATGACTAAAGTCGCTGCTGTAGCCCTAACCTAATAAGTATATGTGACATGTAATTGTCATTGCTAGAACTAGTTCTGATCGGTGTATAATGTGAATTACTACATAATACTGGGAATACAAAGCTGAAATCCGCTCCCCTTCCTGTGAATCATGGCAGCAGAGGTAAATAAGAAGACAAATACCAGTCACCTGGCGTAATTCACATGGGCTGCGGCTTCTTTCCTTTATCACCCATCTGTAGTGAACAGGACGTCCACAAGAAAAACCTTCCGGTCTGCCGGTGTTTCACTTCCGGTTTTGCGTTTCAAATATTACCATGGTGCTACGGTAGTGACTAGAATGGAGTTGCTCGTGGTAGGTATGATGTCACAGGAAAGGCGGAGACTCATAGACTAGTGGGCGGGGCCTAACTATTGCAGGATTGACTGACTGTGAGAAGAGCAGCGACACTGGCGGGTGGCGACAGCGAGATTTCTGCCTGCATACACCCCTACACCCGCTGGGTATAAGACGGGTCACTGCTGACAGGTGTGTGACCTGTGTATAGTCATCGGGTCACCTGTGCCTAGTGACTGACGTGTGTGATGACTGCGCTGTGTGTACTAGGGTCACCTAGCTATGTCTATTGAATGGGGTGTTTGCTGTTAGGGTCATCATGATATGTGTCCATTAACAGGACCCTGCGGCACTAGTCATTTGGGGGGCTGTGTCCTCAAAACTGATGCCAGAGATGAAAGTGCTGCAAATACCCATAGCAGCCAACCTTATGAAGCCCACTCATATATACATCATTCTCAGAACACCCTATTAGTTAACATCTTAATAACTGGAGGTCACCAGAACCTTCGGGGGTCAGTGGAGTAGTCAGCGGCTTGTTACATGGACGGGGGATTCTGTAAAAATTCTAGGGAAGCAAAGTCTCTCCAAGTGGTCCTTGCAGCCAGGAGTCCATGGTTATGGGTCACAGCTCTTTGGAGGTGAACATTTTATGAGGCCCTACTAAAAGGAATGACAGAAAGGAATGCCCATAGACTTTAACAGGAAAGTGGAATGCCCATAGAGAATAATGGACCAGAGTGGAATGCCCATAGAGAATAATGGACCAGAGTGGAATGCCCATAGCGAATAATGGACCAGAGTGGAATGCCCATAGCGAATAATGGACCAGAGTGGAATGCCCATAGAGAATAATGGACCAGAGTGGAATGCCCATAGAGAATAATGGACCAGAGTGGAATGCCCATAGAGAATAATGGACCAGAGTGGAATGCCCATAGAGAATAATGGACCAGAGTGGAATGCCCATAGAAAATAATGGACCAAAGTGAAATGCCCACAGAAAATAATGGACCAGAGTGGAATGCCCACAGAGAATAATGGACCAGAGTGGAATGCCCACAGAGAATAATGGACCAGAGTGGAATGCCCATAGAGAATAATGGACCAGAGTGGAATGCCCATAGAGAATAATGGACCAGAGTGGAATGCCCATAGAGAATAATGGACCAGAGTGGAAAGCCCATAGAGAATAATGGACCAGAGTGGAAAGCCCATAGAGAATAATGGACCAGAGTGGAATGCCCATAGAGAATAATGGACCAGAGTGGAATGCCCATAGAAAATAATGGACCAGAGTGAAATGCCCACAGAAAATAATGGACCAGAGTGAAATGCCCACAGAGAATAATGGACCAGAGTGGAATGCCCACAGAGAATAATGGACCAGAGTGGAATGCCCATAGAGAATAATGGACCAGAGTGGAATGCCCATAGAGAATAATGGACCAGAGTGGAATGCCCATAGAGAATAATGGACCAGAGTGGAATGCCCATAGAGAATAATGGACCAGAGTGGAATGCCCATAGAGAATAATGGACCAGAGTGGAATGCCCATAGAGAATAATGGACCAGAGTGGAATGCCCATAGAGAATAATGGACCAGAGTGGAATGCCCAGAGAGAATAATGGACCAGAGTGGAATGCCCAGAGAGAATAATGGACCAGAGTGGAATGCCCAGAGAGAATAATGGAAATGTAATATTTGAATTAGAGACAAAACCATTGGACATATCTAATAATTATTTGGCAGGCTTACTCTCTAAATTCAGTGGGATTATTTAATGTTCAGATTAAAGGGTTTCTACCACCAGAGTTTGAGATTTTTCGCTGACTGACACTAGCGATCTGCTAGTGTCTGCACTACCTACTTTTATTGATATGCAAATGAGCCTCTAGGTGCTATGGGGGTGTCTTTTCAGCACCTAGAGGCTCCGTCTACTCACTATTTCTGCCGCCCACCGCGTCCCTCCAACCCGCCCCGCTCCTCTTGATTGACAGCCAACCTCGCTTCATCTCGAATTCCAGCACTTGCGCTGTGTGCTTCTGTATTCGGCGCAGTGACTGTCAGACCACAGTGAAGATGCTGACGCAGGGAGCTGTCCGAAAGTCACTGCGCCTGCTTTGAATACAGAAGCGCACGGCGCAGGTGCTGGAATTAGAGATGGAGTGAGGTTGTCTGTCAATCAAGAGGAGCGAAGCGGGCTGGAGGGACGCGGTGGGTGGTAGAAATAGTGAGTAGACGGAGCCTCTAGGTGCTGAAAAGACGCCCCATAGCACCTAGAGGCTCATTTGCATACCAATAAAAGTATGTTTTTAAGCTTAACGGCAGCAGACAACGGGGATACAAAAGCACTGTTAGGTAGTGCAGACACTAGCAGATCGCTAGTGTCAGTCAGCGAAAAATCTCAACCTCTGGTGGTAGAAACCCTTTAAGTGGAATCCTTTTTCTGCAGAATGACGAGGGTGAATGACACAAAGGAATGCCCATAGACTATAATGGGAAGTAAACTCTGAGCTCATTTGCAGGTAAATCTGTGTTATGTAGAACATTAACATGATAATCCCACTTAATCTCAATTTTAAATAATCCCACTGAACTTGAAGAGTAAATCTGCTACAGATTTATTTGATATGTTGAATGGTTCAGGCACAAAGTCACGTTTTACTTCCCATTATAGCCTATGGGCATTCCACTCTGGTCCATTATTCTCTATGGGCATTCCACTCTGGTCCATTATTCTCTATGGGCATTCCACTCTGGTCCATTATTCTCTATGGGAATTCCACTCTGGTCCATTATTCTCTATGGGCAGTTCACTCTGGTCCATTATTCTCTATGGGCACTCCACTCTGGTCCATTATTCTCTATAGGCATTCCACTCTGGTCCATTATTTTCTATGGGCATTCCACTCTGGTCCATTATTCTCTATGGGCATTCCACTCTGGTCCATTATTCTCTATGGGCATTCCACTCTGGTCCATTATTCTCTATGGGCATTCCACTCTGGTCCATTATTCTCTATGGGCATTCCACTCTGGTCCATTATTTTCTATGAGCATTCCACTCTGGTCCATTATTTTCTATGAGCATTCCACTCTGGTCCATTATTTTCTATGGGCATTCCACTCTGGTCCATTATTCTCTATGGGCATTCCACTCTGGTCCATTATTCTCTATGGGCATTCCACTCTGGTCCATTATTTTCTATGGGCATTCCACTCTGGTCCATTATTCTCAATGGGCATTCCACTCTGGTCCATTATTCTCTATGGCATTCCACTCTGGTCCATTATTCTCTATGGGCATTCCACTCTGGTCCATTATTCTCTATGGGCATTCCACTCTGGTCCATTATTCTCTATGGGCATTCCACTCTGGTCCATTATTCTCTATGGGCATTCCACTCTGGTCCATTATTCTCTATGGGCATTCCACTCTGGTCCATTATTCTCTATGGGCATTCCACTCTGGTCCATTATTCTCTATGGGCATTCCACTCTGGTCCATTATTCTCTATGGGCATTCCACTCTGGTCCATTATTCTCTATGGGCATTCCACTCTGGTCCATTATTCTCTATGGGCATTCCACTCTGGTCCATTATTCTCTATGGGCATTCCACTCTGGTCCATTATTCTCTATGGGCATTCCACTCTGGTCCATTATTCTCTATAGGCATTCCACTTTGGTCCATTATTCTCTATGGGCATTCCACTCTGGTCCATTATTCTCTATGGGCATTCCACTCTGGTCCATTATTCTCTCTGGGCATTCCACTCTGGTCCATTATTCTCTCTGGGCATTCCACTCTGGTCCATTATTTTCTATGGGCATTCCACTTTCCTGTTAAAGTCTATGGGCATTCCTTTGTGTCATTCACCCTAGTCATTCTGCAGAAAACAGTCATAATTCCACTTAATCTGAACATTAAATAATCCCACTGAACTTGAAGAGTAAGCCTGCTAAATAATTATTAGATATGTCAAATGGTTTTGTCTAATTCAAATATTACATTTCCATTATTCTCTATGGGCACTTTCCTGTTAAAGTCTATGGGCATTCCATTCTGTCATTCCTTTTAGTAGGTCCCCATTTTATGTAATCTCTGGTTGTCCAGTTTTCAGGACACATACCTTCTACTGGTGACAACAGCGATCTGTGTTTTGGGGGTTTATGTAATTGGTGATTTAGGCTGGAATCAGTAATTCATGTAGGAAGGATATTTTTTTTATTATTCACTTTGTCCAAACGAGGAGTTTAGTTATCAGTAGTTGAAGGTGGGTGTCTGATGCCTGGTGGCCTATCTAGAGGTTCTTCTACTATGGTGCAGTGGAAGGATTCTGTAATGCCTTGGGGTCTCAATCTTTGTGACTGAACTGTTGGAGGCTTTCAGGGGTGTGGAATTCCTATCGCCCGACGCCCGGGACATGCAGTTCCGGGCGCCGGGCAGGCAGCTTAGCCCTGTGGGCAAGTAGCAGGGCTGACAGCTCAGTCACACAGACAATGCAGAGACGCTGGCAGCAGGGAGCCTGAGGGAGGGACGGGGAGGAGCGTAATATGATCTTAGAGTGGAAGCTGCTTCTGCCAGCCCCTCCCCTCCCCGCCCACCAACCAATCACCGACCAGAGCTGAGGGGGCAGGGCAAGCACACTAGCAGCTCTGAGTCACACAGGGGAGTCTAAGAATAGAAATGAATCGAATGAGTCACAAGTTAAAAGAATCCTATGATCCGACTTAGTTTGTGACTCATTCGATTCTTTGAGTTAAAAGAGCCGAGTGTAGAACAGTTTAGGCCTCTTTCACACTTGCGTTGTCCGGATCCGGCGTGTACTCCACTTGCCGGAATTACACGCCGGATCCGGAAAAACGCAAGTGTACTGAAAGCATTTGAAGACGGATCCGTCTTCAAAATGCTTTCAGTGTTACTATGGCACCCAGGACGCTATTAAAGTCCTGGTTGCCATAGTAGTAGTGGGGAGCGGGGGAGCAGCATACTTACCATCCGTGCGGCTCCCGGGGCGCTCCAGAATGACGTCAGAGCGCCCCATGCGCATGGATCATGTGATCCATGCGATCACGTCATCCATGCGCTTGGGGCGCCCTGACGTCACTCTGGAGCGCCCCGGGAGCCGCACGGATGGTAAGTATGCTGCTCCCCGCTCCCCACTACAGTTTACCATGGCTGCCAGGACTTTAGCGTCCCGGCAGCCATGGTAACCATTGAGAAAAAGCTAAACGTCGCATCCGGCAATGCGCCGAAACGACGTTTAGCTTAAGGCCGGATCCGGATCAATGCCTTTCAATGGGCATTCATTCCGGATCCGGCCTTGCGGCAAGTGTTCCGGATTTTTTGCCGGAGCAAAAAGCGCAGCATGCTGCGCTATTTGCTGCGGCCAAAAAACGTTCCGTTCCGCAACGGAAGACATCCTGATGCATCCTGAAGGACGGACTGTCCATTCAGAATGCATTAGGATAATCCTGATCAGTATTCTTCCGGCATAGAGCCCCGACGACGGAACTCTATGCCGGAAGACTATAACGCAGGTGTGAAAGGGCCCTTACACTGAGGCTGTCTGGCTGCTTTTGTTGCAGCAGTGATAAGATTGAGGGATAGGAGAAGTGACAGATGACACAAGAGTTTAGATTACAGGTTGAATTAAATTAACCCTTTAGGATCAAATTGGCGTGTCAGGAGATATATATGTTAAAGGCATCTCATTCAGTTAAGTAGCTATATAACTAAGGGTGGGTTCACATCACTTCACTTGGTTCATTGTACTAATATCAGTGTCAGACTGTTGTCACTGTGGGTAACAATGCACATTGCACACCACAGTGACAGCTTCTGACTCCTGTCCTGAGTCCTCCTGTCCAGCGTCAGCCTCAGCTTCCCTTCACTATCCCTATAATAAATCACTCTTCCTGATCCTGACTCGCTCATTACTAATTAGAGAGCTGAAGAGCCGACTGCACTGAGTCAGCAGCAGCAAGTGATTGTGAATCGACTGTATAGCATCTGCGCATGCGCATCGGCACCTAGAGTCTGCGGTTCACTTGCGAGTCAGCTCAGCAGTCAGTGACTCAGCAAGTGAACCGAAGATCCGATTCATGAATCGGTTCATTTGAATGAGCTGATTCAAATGAACCGATTCACCTAAAAGATCCGAACTTTCCATCACTAGTTATCAGCGCTCCTGTGCAGGCCGGAAGTCGGGCGCCACGGGCCGGAAGTCAGCTTCCAGCGGAGGCACACGTTAGTCAGCGGCTGTAGTAGGAGCTCCTGTCATGGTGGCAGCCCGTGCCATGATAGATAGCCCAGCAGGTAGTGTGTGTGGTGACTGCTCTGGGTCAGCTATGCTCTGCTGTCAGGCTGCCGCTCTGCTTCTTCTCCCTGGCATTGAAGTGTCAATAGGAGTGCTGTCAGGTTCCAACTTCCAGCCACTCACCCTCCATAAATAGGGGGGGGGGGGGACTTCCCCAGTATGGCATGTACATTAAAGGGATTCACTGCCCCAGTATGGCATGTACATTAAAGGGATTCACTGGCCCAGTATGGCATGTACATTAAAGGGATTCACTGGCCCAGTATGGCATGTACATTAAAGGGATTCACTGGCCCAGTATGGCATGTACATTAAAGGGATTCACTGGCCCAGTATGGCATGTATATTAAAGGGATTCACTGCCCCAGTATGGCATGTACATTAAAGGGATTCACTTAAATATGGTTTTGATTTAAAATTACTTTTTGTATCAGGACAAGTAGATTGTCATGAGGGACAAGTAGATTGAGACCCCGCTTTAGTCCTTCGACAAGTAGTTTTTAAAAAAAATTTCCACACCCCTGGGCTTTGATACCCTGCAGGCACTGGTCCATCACCCCATTATTTCTAGTGAGGCAGCTGCTGCATCCAAGTGAATGGAGTGGTAGCTGCGCATGTCCGTGGCTCTGTACATTCACTTTTATGAGAGTTAAAGAAACAAGCAAGCATTAGGCTGAACCAAAATCCACACGTGTCACTTGCAGGTCTTAGGTGCTGTGATCAATAGTGACTGCGACATCTATGTGGTGTTCAGAGGGAGCAACTCCCTTTGTCTCTCATCAGTATCCTGTGAATGATATCACAAGATGCCGATGTCTGGATGGCGGGTTGGAACCTAATGAAGGGCCCAGCTGTGCCTGCTGTTTATCCTAGCAGGCCACCCCCTCTTGCGCAGCTTGCTGGCCAGTATAGAACTGACATTATAATTCTCTTGTACTGCATAAGTAATACAGGAGAATTATAGTCTCGAGCAAAAGATCACCTATTAAAGTTCCCTTGAGGTACTGTTAAATAGTTAAAATAAATAAATGAAAAAAAAATGCCAAGTAAATACATCTATACTTTTTTCCATGGAATAAGTGCTTTTCAATGGAAAAAAAAATCTGGAAAAAAACACCCTGAACATATTTGGTATCGCCGCATCCACAGTGACTTGCACTACAGAATTTTTTTATTCTGTACGGTGAACACCGTAAAAAAAAGAAAAAAGCCAGAATTGCCCCTGTTTGCTTATTCTCCACCAAATAAAAACTACAAGTCACCCCGAACATAATCAAGCCTTCCTGTCGCTCCGTAGAAAGAAAAATAAAAAAGTTATGGGTCTTGAAATGCAGAGATGCATTTTCTTTTTCATTTTTTTTTTAAACTATATATATTTGGTATTGGACTATATATATATATATATATATATATATATATATATATATATATATTTGGTATCAGTGTAATTTGACCCAGAAAATAAAGTTATTGTGTCGTTTATGCCGAAAAATGAATATCCTGCAAATTTATAAAATAAAAGCTCAGTGATAGTATTGTTGTTTTTTTTCCCCATTCTCCTCCCTCAGAAAGTAAAGTAATAAAAGTATATTTCCAGTATTAAAGTGCAAGATAAACTTTACATTTGGGGTATCGTTGTAATCATAATGATCCACAGAATAATAGTAACAGCCCAGTTTTACTGCATAGGAAACGTTTAGTTTTTTATACATCCTCCCGACTTGGATTTTTTTCCCCCACTTCCCACCACATTGTATGGTGCCATTAGAAAGTACATCTTGTCCTTCAAAAAACAAGCCCTCATGTGGCGATGTGAATGAAAAAATAAAAAAGTTATGGCTTTGGGAGGGCTGGGATTAAAAAAAAATGCAAAGAATTGAAAATCACCCGGTCTTGAAAGGGTTAAAGTAGTCAGGTGAGGTCTAGACTGACATTGTGATATGAATTACCTATCCTCCATTGCTTAAAGAGGCACAGTGCTGTGCTGAACGCTGCTGGTTTTTCCTAGGCCAATGTTGGTTACCTCAATGGGGCTAAGCTGCAATACCAAGCATGGCCACTATTAAATAGATAGCACTGTGCTTGGTAAACTGAGAGGAGGCCATGACCTGCTCAAATAGCTGACACTTGGGACCCTTACCGATCTTATATTAATGACCTATTCTATGGATACAGGGGAGCTGTTAAAAATGAAAGGTGGAATCTGATTGGTTGCTATGGGCAACTAAGCCAGTTCTACTTTACACCACTTTGATAAATGACCCCAAGAAAGTTGATTTTCTCGTGATCTACTGAAATTAAAGACATATGTTAAGGTTAATGGCACCTCTAGTGTCTAAGGCAATCAAGGGGTTAATGCCAGCTTCACTAGGGGTCTAAGAAGGTTTCAGGGTTTATGGCAACACTTCTGTTTGTCTAGGACAGTGAAGTATTTTCTCATCCGTATAATTTGGGGACATAGCGAAACCTTGGGTATAGCTAGTGCCACTAGGAAGCAGTTAAACGTGTTCACTCCTCCCATCAGCTATACCCTTCCTAGAGAGACTAAGCAAAATCAGTTTCAGCTCATTTTTTCTTTTCTTTGTTTTAGGGTACTTTCACACTAGCGTTATTCTTTTCCGGCGCTGAGTTCCGTCCTAGGGGCTCAATACCGGAAAATAACTGATCAGTTTTATCCTAATGCATTCTGAATGGAGAGCAATCCGTTCAGGATGCATCAGGATGTCTTCAGTTCAGTCTTTTAGCCTTTTCAGGACAGAGATAAACCTGCAGCATGCTGCGGTTTTATCTCCGTCCAAAATTCCGGAACACTTGCCGGAATGCGGGATCCGGCATTTTTTCCCATTGAAATGCATTAATGCCGGATCCGTTTTTGCGGTCTACGCATGCTCAGACCGCAAAAAAATGTGGAAAAAAAATAAATGCCGGATCAGTTTTTCCAGAGGACACCGGAAAGACGGATCCAGCATTTAAATGCATTTGTCAGACAGATCCTGGTCCGTCTGACAAATGCCATCAGTTTGCATACGTTTTGATGGATCTGGCAGGCAGTTCCGTCGCTGGAACTGCCTGCCGGAATCCTCTGCCGCAAGTGTGAAAGTATCCTTACCAGAGGGTTTGCAGGCAGTACTGGTTATTGTTTTGCACTACTCGGAAAGGGAGATCAATGGAACATCAATGCCCCTTCTCCAGGAGAGGAGGGAGGAGGTATGCCAAAGACCCAAATCTGCTGTTTCTCACCAACCATAGGATTACCTAAATTCTCTGGACCCCCACTTTGCCAGTGTAACTGCCCTCCCCAAAGGAAAATACACTGAGAAATATGATCCTGCTGGTCCTGGGTATAACAAACCTGTGACAGACAGATGAGCATCCACAACAGCGTGTCCGCCTGGGAATCTCTCCTAGCCAGTTAAAAATGGTCTGATCCGTGTTGCATCTGGCCCAGCGAGGAACCTCAACATCTCTATCCTAGGCCCCTCCCCTTTCCTGTAGTGTGGATTGAGCCATATTGTTCTCATACCTTGACGCATGCCTATTCTGCAGCTTTCTGCACACCCCAAAACAGAATCTAGGAAGGGGTTGACCTGCGGCACTAATTTTGCATGCTTTTCTTGTCACACTAACTTCAGTGCAGTCATTCAGACCCCCTCTGTATGTCCTGTCTCCCCCCTGCTGGTGGTCTGCAGCTCCTGCATCACAGATGACGTCGACTATAACTGGGCACAATCTCTTACCAAAATATTCCCAAGACATCTCTCTTACCAATAAGACCATAGTGAAGATTCAGAGGAACCACCATACAGGGGACACACCAAAAAGCACATCAGAACTTTCCTTATGACTCTGAAGTGGGTCTGAGGTGTCCTCTCCTGATAAGGACCACTGAGTTTGCTCCTCCGTATTGGAAATCTACCCCTCTGTCATTGAGGAGCAGTCCTCCAAGTGCTTCCCTATAATTGACAGTTTCATCTTGGCTGTAATTGAGACTCAAGGATACGAAATCCTCTTTCTCCCAAGAAAAGTTTTTTTGTTTTGTTTTTGACTGGTCACGTAGTTCCTGAAAAATTTTTCTGAACCACTCGGACTTCGATATTTCTCTGCCCAAGGAATGGGATCTTCTGGACAGGCATTTCAGCATGCCAAAAAACCTTGATCTGCTCTACCCTTTTTCCAGAGGACCTTGTTAAAAATGGTCCTCTCTCCTTATCCCCACTGGTTTCTTAATTAGCAAAGCATACCAACCTGCCCATGGCGGACATGGCTTCTTTTCCTGACCAAAAGATAGGAACCTTGAATCATTTTCAGAATCATCATTCGAAGCCAGGGATCAGTAACCTCCGGCACTCCAGCTGTTCTGAAACTACAGGTCTCAAAATCCTTCTTCACGTCTATAGGAATTACAAGATCAGCCAAGTGCCTGCTATGAGTTGTAGTTTCACAGCAGCTGAAGTGTCAGAGGTTGCTGATCTCTGCCCTAGGATCAGCTCTCCATCCCATCTTTGCCTCTGCATGGGTCTGCAAGGTGAGGGCTGAATGGGTTTCTCACCTCCGTGCCAGAATTCTCATGGGCAAATCTCCAAAGGAGCTGGCGGATTGCGGACTTTAAATCTTCCATGCTAGTTCCAACATTTGTGAATCCTAACTGGATGTGGCCAGATTAATGTCATGCTCCTAAGCACTTCTGGTTCCCATTAGTAGGATTCTGACTTACTTGCTGGGCGGCTGACACCGCAAAAAAAAAAAAGATATCGAGCATCAGAGTCTAAGACTTCTCCTTGAACACGAGAGGAAACCCTCCCTTAAACTCCGCCCTCCAAACCAACCTCCTCTAAGTCTACTTCATGGCTGTTAGCATCTCTTTCGGGAGGTCGGGCATACCCACATTTCAAATGTCTGGGTATGAGAGCCAATTTTGGACGGGTACAAAGAAGAATTTTTCTCTGTTCTCCCCTCATGCTTTGAATGCCATCCCAGCCTCCCCAAGGAAAGGCTTTGGACTTATTTCAAACCATCCATATTCTACTTGTTAGGGAACAATTGTTCTGGTATCACATCAAGAGAGGTTCCATGGTTTCTCTTCTGATCTGTTTAGAATTCCCAAAAAAGAGGGGACTGATTGCCCGTTGCTCAACCTTAAGTTACGCAACAAATCGTTTGAGCCAAACATTTTCACGTGGAGTCCCTGACATCCGTGATAGCCTCCATTGAAGTGGACATTAAAGATACTTATGTTTACATACCAATCCCAAGCAGTACTTAATATCTGGAGTTGGGTACATCCACTTCCGATTTCGGGCACTTCTGTTCGGCCTGGCATGAGTCCCGCGGACATTTATCAAAGTTTTTGTGTCATTCATGGGTCTTCCTCACTCCACAAGGATTTTTGGGATTCCAGAACTGGACAACATCTTGATGAATGCGCCCTTCAGGTCTTCCAACCTTGCCAGCCTAATGATAGTCCTGTATGCTCTTCAACAATTTGGATAGCTGATCCAGACATCCAACCTGAGGCTCTCCAATGGCTTGTATTCTTGGGGATGTGCTTCCACACCTGTCTGGCAGGACTCATTCTTCCCTAGTAGAAAATAGTTCTCCTATGTAACAGCATTCTTCAGATTTGCCATCCTTACCCAGTTTAAATTCGCCTGTGCATGCATGTCATCAGGCTCATGGGGGCAGCCATGTAAGTGGTCCCGTGCGTTCAGATTAATTCCTGAGTTCTTCAACATGCCTAAGTAGAACAAGTCTCCAACATCCGTATATGCTCTAATATGCCTACCAACATCAGTTTGTCGCCCCTTCCAAGTGGTGGCTGTACTCCCCCATGTTGCCAATGGGTTTATTCTTTATCCCTCTTTGATTTTTAGTGATTACAGACAGCAGTCTTCATGGTTGGGGAGGAGTCCTTCAATCCCAGGCCGTGCAGACCGTATGGTCTCCACAGTACTCTACTCTACCCATCAACATATTGGAGTTGAGAGCCATACGGTTGTTCATGGTGCATTGGACTAACCAGCTGACTGGACACCCAGTCCACATCCAGACAGCTAATTTTACAGCCGTGGAATTCAACCATCAAGGGGAACGCGGACTTCAGATGGGTGGAAATCCATGTGCCAGCTCTGTCAGCTGTCCACATTCCTTGAATAGAAGCAGAAAACGAGTGGACTTTGTAGAATGGAAGCTTCAACCCCTTTTTCGGGAAATATGCAACCGTTGAGGTTCACCGGATTTCCGCCTGTCAACATCCCGCCTTCATCGCTAAGTTTTACAACCTCCTCACTCTGACAGTAGACTCTCTAGTCATTCTTTTGGAACCTAATTCAGATTACCTATTGTGTCCCCTCAGATTTCTCTGTTACCTCAGCTCCTCCTCAAGGTTCGAGCAGAGGGTCTGTCAGTCATTTTAGTCACTGAGGTCTCAACAGGTTTGGTATGACTCTCTGATCGCTCTCCTAGAAGATCAACCCTAGCCCCTTCCTCTACAGGAAGATCTTCTTTCCCAATGACCTTGGAATCACCCAAAGTTACCTCCTCTGTGTTTAAAGGGGTTGTCGGAGTTATGAAAAAAAATATATATAGCACTTTAAATCTGATGGTGAGCAATATACAGTTGCAAGAAAAAGTATGTGAACCCTTTGGAATTATATGGATTTCTGCACAAATTGGTCATAAAATGTGATCTGATCTTCATCTAAGTCACAACAATAGACAATCACAGTCTGCTTAAACTAATAACACACAAATAATTAAATGTTACCATGTTTTTATTGAACACACCATTTAAGCATTCACAGTGCAGGTGGAAAAAGTATGTGAACCCTTGGATTTAATAACTGGTTGAACCTCTTTTGGCAGCAATAACTTCAACCAAACGTTTCCTGTTGTTGCAAATCAGACGTGCACAACGGTCAGGAGTAACTCTTGACCATTCTTCTTTACAGAACTGTTTCAGTTCAGCAATATTCTTGGGATGTCTGGTGTGAATCACTTTGTTGAGGTCATGCCACAACATCTCAATTGGGTTGAGGTCAGGACTCTGACTGGGCCACTCCAGAAGGCATATTTTCTTCTGTTTAAGCCATTCTGTTGTTGATTTACTTCTATGGTTTGGGTCGTTGTCCTGTTGCAACACCCATCTTCTGTTGAGCTTCAGCTGGTGGACAGATGGCCTTAAGTTCTCCTGCAAAATGTCTTGATAAACTTGGGAATTCATTTTTCTTTCGATGATATAAAGTATAAATCTGAAGGTGTCGGCCCTTTAAAGAGTAATGAGGGGGAAGTCGCAGAGAGCGATGAGGAGAAAGCAAAGCTGTTAAATATTTTTTTCTCCAATGTATTCACTGAGGAAAATAAACTGTCAGATGACATGCCGAATGTTGAAATAAATTCCCCATTAAAAGTGTCCTGTCTGACCCAGGAAGAAGTACATCAGCGACTTAAAAAGATTAAAATAGACAAATCGCCAGGACCGGATGACATACACCCCCGTATCCTAAAGGAATTAAGTAATGTCATAGCCAGACCCTTATTTCTGATATTTGCAGACTCTATACTGACAGGGAATGTCCCACAGGATTGGCGCATGGCATATGTGGTGCCAATATTCAAAAAGGGGCCAAAAACAGAGCCTGGAAACTATAGGCCGGTAAGTTTAACATCTGTTGTGGGTAAACTGTTTGAAGGTTTTCTGAGAGATGCTATATTAGAGCATCTCAACAGAAATAAGCAAATAACGCCATATCAGCATGGCTTCGTGAGGGATCGGTCATGTCAGACTAATTTAATCAGTTTCTATGAGGAGGTAAGTTCTAGACTTGACAGCGGCGAATCAATGGATGTCGTATATCTGGACTTCTCCAAAGCATTTGACACTGTACCACATAAAAGGTTAGTATATAAAATGAGAATGCTCGGACTGGGAGAAAACATCTGTATGTGGGTAAGTAACTGGCTCAGTGATAGAAAACAGAGGGTGGTTATTAACGGTACACACTTAGATTGGGTCACTGTCACTAGTGGGGTACCTCAGGGGTCAGTATTGGGCCCTATTCTCTTCAATATATTTATTAATGATCTTGTAGAAGGCTTGCATAGTAAAGTATCAATTTTCGCAGATGACACTTAACTGTGTAAAGTAATTTACACTGATGAGGACAGTATACTACTACAGAGCGATCTGGATAGATTGGAGGCTTGGGCAGATAAGTGGCAGATGGGGTTTAACACTGATAAATGTAAAGTTATGCACATGGGAAGGAAAAATGCAAGTCACCCGTACATACTAAATGGTAAAACACTCGGTAACACTGACATGGAAAAGGATCTAGGAATTTTAATAAACAGCAAGCTAAGCTGCAAAAACCAGTGTCAGGCAGCTGCTGCCAAGGCCAACAAGATAATGGGTTGCATCAGAAGGGGCATAGATTCCCGTGATAAGAACATAGTCCTACCACTTTACAAATCGCTAGTCAGACCACACATGGAGTACTGTGTACAGTTCTGGGCTCCTGTAAACAAGGCAGACATAGCAGAGCTGGAGAAGGTCCAGAGGAGGGCATCTAAAGTAATAACTGGAATGGGGCAACTACAGTACCCTGAAAGATTATCAAAATTAGGGTTATTCACTTTAGAAAAAAGACGACTGAGGGGAGATCTAATTAATATGTATAAATATATCAGGGGTCAGTACAGAGATCTATCCCATCAGCTATTTATCCCCAGGACTGTGACTGTGACGAGGGGACATCCTCTGCGTCTGGAGGAAAGAAGGTTTGTACACAAACATAGAAAAGGATTCTTTACGGTAAGAGCAGTGAGAATATGGAACTCTCTGCCTGAGGAGGTGGTGATGGTGAGTACAATAAAGGAATTCAAGAGGGGCCTGGATGTATTTCTGGAGCTTAATAATATTACAGGCTATAGCTACTAGAGAGGGGTCGTTGATCCAGGGAGTTATTCTGATGGCCTGATTGGAGTCGGGAAGGAAGTTTATAGTCCCCTAAAGTGGAGAAAATTGGCTTCTACCTCACAGGGTTTTTTTTTTTGTTTTTTGCCTTCCTCTGGATCAACTTGCGGGATAACAGGCCGAACTGGATGGACAAATGTCTTTTTTCGGCCTTATGTACTATGTTACTATGATAGCAATCCGTCCAGGCCCTGACGCAGCAAAGCAGCCCCAAACCATGATGCCCCCACCATCATACTTCACAGTTGGGATAAGGTTTTGATGTTGGTGTGCTGAGCCTCTTTTTCTCCACACATAGTGTTGTGTGTTTCTTCCAAACAACTCAACTTTGGTTTCATCTGTCCACAGAATATTTTGCCAGTACTGCTGTGGAACATCCAGGTGCTCTTGTGCAAACTGTAAACGTGCAGCAATGTTTTTTTGGGGGGCAGCAGTGGCTTCCTCTGTGGTATCCTCCCATGAAATCCATTCTTGTTTAGTGTTGTACGCATGGTAGATTTGCCAACAGGGATGTTAGCATATGCCAGAGACTTTTGTAAGTCTTTAGCTGACACTCTAGGATTTTTCTTCACCTCACTGAGCAGTCTGTGCTGTGCTCTTGCAGTCATCTTTACAGGACAGCCACTCCTAGGGAGAGTAGCAGCAGTGCTGAACTTTCTCCATGTATAGACAATTTGTCTTACCGTGGACTGATGAACAACAAGGCTTTTGGAGATACTTTTATAACCCTTTCCAGCTTTATGCAAGTCAACAATTCTTAATCATAGGTCTTCTGAGAGCTCTTTTGTGCGAGGCATCATTCACATCAGGCAATGCTTTTTGTGAAAAGCAAACCCAGAACTAGTTTGTGTTTTTTATAGGGCAGGGCAGCTGTAACCAACACCTCCAATCTCATCTCATTGATTGGACTCCAGTTGGCTGACACCTCACTCCAATTAGCTCTTGGAGATGTCATTAGTCTAGGGGTTTACATACTTTTTCCACCTGCACTGTGAATGTTTACATGGTGTGTTAATAAAAACATGGTAACATTTAATTCTTTGTGTTTTATTAGTTTAAGCAGACTGTGATTGTCTATTGTTGTGACTTAGATGAAGATCAGATCACATTTTATGACTAATTTGTGCAGAAATCCATATAATTCCAAAGGGTTCACATACTTTTTCTTGCAACTGTATAACTAACCTAAGCAAGTTTTAGGCAAAACAATATTTCCTAATTTCCCTGGTTCTCCTCTGGCCCTTTGTTTACCTGCAATAACAACAATCTCTGCCCCTCCCTCTGCTCTGCAAAAGTAGTGAATAAGTCTGCCCTGAGTGAAATGTTTGCCTGCTGGGATACTCAGCAGCATGTTGTATGTGTAGAACTACAAGTCCCAGCTGTACAATGACACTGCTGATACACACAGGATCTTCCACCTACCTGTTCTTCAGCAGTGCTCTGCAGAACTCCTCTAGTCTGTCAGCTCCTGTGCCCAGCAATTATCTCCTCACTGCCTGCAGCTACTCAGTAAAGTCTTCATCCCTGAGTCTGTTCTGCTGAAGGGGGTTAAAGTTTTGTCCTGAAGAATCCAGGGAGAGAGCAGACTGGCAGTGCAGGGGGGCATGGCCAATACAGTGACGTCTTGTGTACAGACACATATCTGCTCTCTCAGGCTTGTGCACGAAACATTAGAGCAGGGAGAGAAGTTGACATCACAGGTCATGTGACCATCAGTGAAATCTGAGAAAGCAGCAACTGTATATGCAGTAAGTGCATGGTAAAACCTTTACATTTGATTAGTTAGAAACATACAAGGAACAAAAAAATAACTCGGACAACCCCTTTAATGGCATGGCTGTTGAAGCCATCTTTCTCAGAGCCAGTAGATTATTTGAGTCATTTAGACCATGACAAAAGCTAGGAAACCTGCTTCCTTCTGTATTTACCACAGGACGTGAAAGTCCTTTTTGAAATGGTGTGAGCAAGTGCACTGTTCTCCCATGCTGTTCTCTGCCTGCCATCCTATCCTTCCTTCAGGTGGATCAGGGTCTCGGACTCTGTTCTCTCAAGGGACACGTATTTGTTGTCTATTCTTTTCAGCAGTCTCTAGCATCCAGTTTGGCGGTTCAAAACTTTTTTTTCAGGTTATGCCCCCTTACCTATGCCCTTTGCCTCCATGAGACCTCAAACTTGTCCTAGACCAGGCATGCTCAACCTGCGGCCCTCCAGCTGTTGTACACAACTCCCATGATGCCCTTCTGTAGGATGATAGCTGTAGGCTGTCAGAGAATGATGGGAGTTATAGTTTTGCAACAGCTGGAGGGCCACAGGTTGAGCATGGCTGTCCTAGACGTATTGAAGTAGTCTCCATTTGAACACTTACAGGCAGTGATGGCCAGGCTTACCTGTGCCTGCGCCGCGAGCCGGTCTGAAACAAATGCGGTCACCGGGAGCAGGCAGTTCCGAGAACAGCCCGATGAATGCCCCCGGCGGCTGTTCTCGGAACTGCCTGCTCCCGGGGACCGCAATTGTTTCAGACCGGCTTGCGGCGCAGGCACAGGTAAGGACTTAACTGTGCCTCGCCGGACTTGTGATTTAACATGGCAGCCCGCATGTGTTCGCGGGCCTCCATTCTCTGATGTAGTTTGAGCAATATGCATTTACCCCTCTTCCACAAATCCTTTTTTAGCAGCTCAAAGTCTCTTTTCATCTATCTAACGTTCCTAGGAATGGTCTGGAGACCTCCAAATCCACTATCTCCTGCCTTATCAGGCTGACCAATTCTGTTTGAGCAAACTAATTAAACCCTCTACAAATCTGAGGTGACTTTAACTAGCTAAGATCAACAGGAAAGTGAGCATTAAGGCCCTCAGTCATCAAAAATGTAATCTACTGAGGCTGGCTTAATGAGTCCTGCGCTGACGAAAGAGGCATTTAATTTATGATGAGGCACAAGCCTAATCATAAATGACATGCCTCCTCTGGCAGTCCGTGCACCGGATGTAGATTTCAGTCATTATTTCGCTTCTCGGCCTTTTGGCTAAGATCAAGTGTAGTATCTGTTATCAGTCCAGTGGAGCCTGGCTCCTGGACTGAACTCTGCCCATGGAGGAAGGCTGCGACAGGCTGAGCCATGGGATTAGAGAAGAGCAGAGAACCACACAGTGGCCCACGAAGGGTGTACAGCACTAGGGCAGAAATGTCCTGTGCGAGGTGGCCCGGGTTGCTGGATCGATGCCATTAGGTCGAGTTGTGTTGAAAGCCCAAAGTGCAAGTGCCCCAGGACTGGTGACCCTGGGGTGCCGGAACTCACTGGGGGTGGAATCCCATTGAGAGATGGCACATTAGCACAGCACTTTCTTTCTCACAATTTTAGCACATACCTCTATTTGCTCGGCTTCGGCCTTGAAGATACGAGGAATTTTTATAATTCCGTAATGGCAATCATTCACTTATTTATTTTTTATGTCACTGTGTGCACTTTTACACGTTGTGTGTTCACTAGGATTTTCAAGGGTTCCGGCGCCCTCACGGGTACCCCCTCCTTGAGGTCTAGGGGGGGTGTGTGTGGCCATATTGGTTCCTCACCTCCCTGCCAAACCCCTTGGGCTCTCCCTTCGGGGAGAGTCCAGACCTTGTTGAAGCTCCTGGCTGACGCCTTGGGTGGCAGCCTAGGCGAAAGCCGGGAGCATAGATGGGCGAACCCTTGGTTTCGGCTGAGGGTTGCCACTTGTCTCAGTCCCTTGCAGGAGCTTAACGGCCCCGGAGGGATTGGGAATGGTTTGTGGGGGGCTCTTCTCTTCGGAGAGGGCCTGTGATAGACCGCGACCTAGTGCACGTTTTTGTGTGGCACGCTGCACGATTTTGTTGCATGAAGTGAGATCACGACTTTGGGCTTTCGATAAAAAATAAAAAAAACGGATGTAGATTTCAGTCATTATTTCTGCTATTTTCTGACATAGTAAAATGCTAATGCTAATTGCATTGAAAAGGCCTCTTTTGTGCCAAGAAATGGTGTAAATAATAATGAACTAATTAATTCCCTCCTAAGGCTTTTACTACCTTAGATCACTAGAGATATTGCTATTAATCATTTCACTACCCTAGACCACAAGGATGTAAAAAATAGACTGTCACTTACCGTAAAATCCTTTTCTCTTCCGTTCATTGGGGGACACAGAGAGATCTTGGGTTTAGCTGCTGCCACTAGGAGGCAGACAATAGGGAGGTATAAGTGTTCACTCCTACCATCAGCTATAAACTACCCAAGGGACTAAGCTAAATCAGTGTGTGCCAGAGCAGAAGGAGGAGAAACAGTATGCCGAAGCCAAAATTTGAACCTAGAGCAGAATGAACCCACTATTGCGCCACAATCTGCGCCTGAAATATTCCTAATATAGGTGTATTTCAGCCTTATAAATGACCCTCTATTCTTCTAAGCCTCAGTTCACATCTGCATCAGAGGCTCCATTTGGAGTCTCCATTGCAGATCCTGTCAAACTTGACGGCAAGAATAGTGCTGTGTACATCACTATTTTCCCTGTCAAATCCATGGAATCCAGTCATATTATAAGTTATCTTTCCACAGCCTCTGGATTGAGAGGTGCAATCTGATTAGATTCTCTGGGCTCCCGCTCTGCCATGAGGTCGCCTCTGCAAACAGTCCAGCTTGTCTGCAGAAACCACATGTTGGCCAATTGGTTAATTTTTATGAATCCCCCTTAGGCCTCTTTCACAAGGGCGTGTGTGCCCCGATGTCGTATTGTGGATCCGCAATACACGGGTGCCGTTCCGTGGGCATTCCGCATCACGGATGCGGACCCATTAACTTCAATGGGTCCGCAAATCCAGAGATGCGGAATGGTACGGAACGGAACCCTACGGAAGCACTATGGAGTGCTTCCGTGGGGTTTCGTCCCGTACTTCCGTTCCGCAAAAAGATAGAACATGTCCTATCTTTTTGCGGAACGGCCGATCCGCTACGGCTGCCCCACGGACTGTGCTTATGCATTGTGGGCCGCAGCACGACCACGGGGCACACACGCCCGTGTGAAAGAGGCCTTAAATAGAATTTTCTACAGAACATGGCTTAAACTGATCTTATGTGATCATTATATGTTAAATTCTTTCAGAGGTCAGCTTGGCGTCTTCGTCTCTATATGGAGAAGGACAAGAGTTACATGACTGAGAAGATTTTAAGAATCACCCTGGATATCATCTACCTGCTGACTGGAGAGGTCAGAGATTCCTGAACATGGGACCCCTGGGGACATCACTTTGATTTTATATATTTTTATTTAACCAATATTTTCTATATACAGGACTACACATTAGTGAAAAAGTCCAGTAAGGATGTGGCCTCTACCAGCAGCCTTCATTTGATGGGTGGTTTAAGAAGGACAGTTCTTCCGTGCCACTCATTAATACATGATAATGAACAGAAGGTTCAAGAACTTGCCCACAAGATCATTCATCTGCTGACTGTAGAGGTAGGAATGCTGGGAAGTGGGATGCCTGGATAATGGTTGTATCAGGATTTTCTATGTGTCTTGAGCTTGACACAATACTGTTATCGAGTTCATAGCATAGTGAAAATGTAAGGGTGGGTTCCCATCGTTTTATGTGTCCATTTGACATATACCTGAAAAAAATAAAATAAAAGTTTTTGTATCCTGCAGAGCCGGTTTACAATGGAACTTTATGGTGAACGGATGCCACTGTATGACATCTGTCTGAGGGATCCGTTTAACGTATACGTTTTTTGTGTACGTTAAATAATAGGAAAAAAATAAATGGGAACCCAACCACCCTAAAGTGTTAATTCACATCTAAGGAAGATTTAACCACTGGTCCAATCACTTTCATTAACCACTTTCTGGTGAAATTAAAGGGACTCTCCGACAATTAATAAAATTAATGAATTTACCTAAATATTCGTTTATTATAAACGCATTCCCAAATATTTACTATTTAGAATGGCTCATTTTTTCTAGGGGGCAGTCTTGAGGGCAAATAAAATGCTTGCCCTATAGAGAAAACAAGCCATTATTAATAATAAATGCTATATGGGAATGTGTTTATCATAAAGTTATTTTTAGTCATTTCATTTTACTAATTCCCAGAGAACCCCTTTTAGTTTTTCCTTGTAGAAACCACTGCATTGAGAGTTTTATAGGTCAGACAATTGTCCTTCTGTAAAAGGGAATGTAAATAAGGTCTTATAAGGGGCCCTAGAGAGATAGCTTCTGTCCTCGGTAAGAGCTTATTTTCATTTTATTTACCGTACCTTACAGACACAATAAAAAAACAAAATAAAAATATCCCTGACAATGACATTTTTATGTTAGATTTTGAATTAATGCCTCAAGTAAATATAGACACAAAGCTAAGTGCCTTAAAGAACCCATCAGTAGCTCTTACGCCACTGAAGTGCCACCACTGCCTTATACTGTAAGGAGGATTAGCTTTTTAAATGTGCCGCTGTATGTATTATTGGATGTTGCATTATGTAAATGACATAGTTTAGGTAATGGACATGGAGCACTCTGCTGAGTCACACTAAGGCTAATTTACATCTTTACAAGCCAGCTTCTGCAGCATCTGGTGCATGCGCAGATGAAGCTAGGACCTCCACATTACACTTCACCACTCAATCGCTGGATTCTTCCTGCATTGTGGAGCATCTTTCTCTCCAAAAACAATTTTTTTTTAGGCGAATTTCCCTGCACCTCCACACCTATTCCAGTTGCTTCGTGTCCCTCTGGGGATGCATGGAAGTCGTCTGCAGGTGCAGAGGTGCCTATAACTTTCTATTCGCCTAGTCTGACATTTCAGTACTGGTATCAAGCCAGGAGGGCTGTGGCAGATAGAGGGTGCCACTGAGCATGTTGCAGCTCTTGCCCTCCTTTGGCATGAGTACTTCGGTGGAGGCTGCCCCGGGCTAGGTCAGGCAACATTACGCTGTGAAGACCAGTGGGCGTCACGTGGTGTAAACATGCAGATGGGACTCTCGTGGAGATCTCTTTTTAGGACAGCACTTCTCAAGTGCCTTTTTCTCCCAGACAACAAGCATGAAATTTCAGAGGGACCTGGAAGTGCAGTGGCATCGGGGTTAAGTGTTGTGCCCTCAGGTTGCTAACCCTGCATGTCGGCTCAGAGTGCCAGAATTTCAGGACCGAGTTAAACAGAGCCAGCTTACAGACCCACCCAGAGCCGTCAGCCCAGTAAGCCATCCCCTTGAGGGTTTTTAGTTTCGGCTATGGTATAGGGGTTTACAACTTTATATTTTTATCACCATTTATTGGTGTTTTTTCTCAAATCTCCCCTAATTGGCGGGTCCATATTCTTTACGAATATATTTAGAAATAAGACCCCGATTATGGTTTAAATGTTTCTTTAGGCAAGAAACCAGGCAGTGAGGGATTTCAGCAATCTAAGAAGTGTGCTATATGCAAAACATTGCCACTATATAAAAAAATCCGCTGTGTTCTAAATGCACAGAAAAAGTGATTTTTGATGAATCTCCCTCCTGGTTGGAAAATATAAGAACAATAATCAAATAGAAAGTGAATACTACCTTGGTTTCTAGGATATCTTCTCTGTCCCCCAAAGCCCACCACCTCATATGCAAGGACTCATCCAGAGCTAGATCTTGATTTAGATCTGAAGACTACTTGGAGCCACCGCTTTGCTCTGTTGAAGATACTGAATCTCTTTTTAAAAACAATTAGGGCAACAATGACTTTAAAAGAACTTAGATTTGTGCTCTGATGATGATCTGATGTTTAAAGGACTAGACATAAAAGGGAAAATAGTTTTTCCCTTTAGTGCTAATATTTCTAAATTAATTGCTAGAGAATGGAAAGATCCTGAAAAGAAAGCAGGAGTTTCCAGGATATTTAAAAAAAATTATCCCTAAATATGTCCTAAAGTACATGCACCAGTAGCCAGGATTTGAAAAATTCAGCCCTACTTTTTGAAAATATTGGCCTTCTTAGAGATCCCATGGATAAGAGGTGTGAATCCCTTTAAAAAAAAAAAAAACTCATGGGAATCTTCAACTGCCTTTTTCAGACCGAATATGCTGCCACTTGACCAGAAAAATCTCTTTCCCTTTAAATTAATCAGATGGAGGAGCATCTGGTGGCAGACACTCCTAGGGAAGAAACTATAGCTATAGAAACTGGTCTTGAAGCAGTCTTCAAACTTTTTAGCTGATGCAACTGCTGATATTCTTACTTTAGCTGCTAGATCTGCAGCTCTGTCGAACACCACTAGAAGACAAAAAGATGTGGCAGGCATCAAGAGGAAGGGGTAAGGGTTTCCTATTAAGTATAGGAAATCCCTCTCAACAACAACAAAACCAATTACACCAGAGGACTTTTGGGTGGAAAACAAAACAATATGTTTACGGCCTGGCAAAAAGTGTCCAATTCTCCTTTAGTTCTATCTATAATAAAGTCAGGTTATCTTCTAGAATTTTCTTCTCTCGCACCAGAAAAATTTGTAATAAACAAATGTCGGGAATCAAAAAGTCCTAAAGGATCAGGTTTAAAATTTTCTACAAAAAGAAGCACTAAAAATAGTCCCAAAAGAAGAGCACGACCTACAGTTTTACTTGCCATTTTTTTCAGTAAGAAAGCCCAACAGTACATACAGGGCAATTATCAATCTGAAATCTTTAACTCATCACATCCAATACAAGAAATTCAAAATGTAAACAGTGAAGTCCACAATAAATCACTTGACACAGGACTGCTATATGATAACTCTGGATTTGACTGATGCATATTTCCATATTCCCATTCACGAATGCCATCAGAAATTTCTTCGGATTGCCTTGTTGATGGACGGGGTCCTGTGTCATTATCAGTTCCAGGTTCTCCCATTCTGAAGGACATCAGCTCTGAGACTCTTCACCAAAGTAATGGTGGAAGTGTTAAGCCATCTTCATCAGAAGGGGATATTACTCAACCTATATTTGGATGAATTGTAGCTTCAAATTCAAGAGAAATTTTTCAGGAGCATGTGGACATGGTTCAACAGACCCTGAGAGAGTTAGGTTAGATAGTGTACCTAGAAAAATCTGATCTCCAGTCATGTAAATGGAAGATTTTTTTTTTTTAATGAGTACTCCTAGATTCACATCAGCTAACCTCCTTTGTTCCAGAGGAAAAACAAATAAAGATAATCCAAATAATCTTGCTCTGCAGAGCCAAGCTGGTATCAATTTGAGACCTTATGACAGTGTTAGGGCTCATAATTTTAACAATCCCAGCGGAGAAGTGGGCCCAGCCACTTTCAAGGCCTCTTCAGTGTTTCTTGTTAAAGAGGACCTTTCCTGGATTTTTTTTTAGTTTAATTAAATACCTTTCCTTTCTGGGTATTCCCCGCTGATGCTGCCATCTTGCCTGTTTGTTTGTTATTTTCTTTCAAATATCGTTCTTATGCCCCGCTATGCCCCCGTGTTGTTTTCCCGCTCAGTATGCTAATACTGAGCATCAGTACAGGGAGGAGGAGACACCAGCGTTTCTCAATGGGCGTCTCCTCCTCCCTGGCTGTGCCGCAGTCCAATAGCAGCCTCACAGTCTCGGCTGCGATTGGACCGCGGCACAGCCAGGGAGAAAAAAAAAGCTCACCTTCTCCCTGGCTGTGACGCTCTCCGCTGTGATGCCAAGGAAAGGTATTTAATTAAACTAAAAAAAATCCATGAAAGGTCCTCTTTAATGAGCTGGGACAAAAATCTTTTCTCTCTAGAAAAGAGAGTCAAGATTCCTCCTCAAGTAAAAGTGGAGACTTGTGACGGTAACCACGGATGCCAGCAGCTGGAGTTAGGGAGCTCACTCTTCTCAGTTGGTAGTTCAAGGCAGATGTGATTACACCATAGCTTATGCATCATCAAATTTAAGAGAACTCTTAGCAGTTTGGGAATCTTTGAAGGCCCTTCTTCTGGAGATCAGAACAAGGCATGTAAAGATACTTTCGGACAATGTGAGCAAGGGGTGGACAAAACGCAAAGCCTTAGCATTAGGCCTCCTACACACGAACGTGTGCGCCCCGTGGCTGGGCCGCAATGCACGAACACCGACTGTGGGGTAGCCGCAGCGGATCGCGGACCCATTCACTTTAATGGGTCCGCGATCCGCCCGTTCTGCAAAAAGATAGGACATGTTCTATCTTTTTGTGAAACGGAAGTACGGGACGAGACCCCACGGAAGCACTCCGTAGTGCTTTCGTAGGGTTCCACTCTGTGCTTCCGTTCCGCACCATTACACATTTCTGGATTTGCGGACCCATTGAAGTGCAGGAGGCCTTAGTGTCGGTATAAATTTTCTTATGGGCAGAAAAAAAATCTAGCCTCTATCTCCGCAGTCAATCTAAAAAGGGAAGAACGCTGCATAGTGGACTCTTCAGTCAGATTGCAGAAAAATTGGGTATATCAGTTCTAAACCTCTTTGCGACTTGGTTTAAGGCAAACCTAAAGATTTTATGGGTCATTTATTAAGAACAGCGTTTTAGATGCTGGTCTTAAAACCCTGTGTGCTGGCGGTTGATCTGCCGAAGCTATGAAGAGGCGCCGGCCTCTACATAACTTCGGCACATCCACTGCCAGTCTAAATCTAAGCAAGCTTCCTTATTGGCTTAAACTTAGACTATTTTTTGTGCCTAAAACAGGCGAAGAAAATTATAAATGAGATGGGCCTGCCGGCACGTCCTCGTCCACGCCGCAACCTCTTTTTTATACCTGGCATCAGCGGGGAAAAGTAGCAGATTGCGGCACAAATAACTTCTGCACTACAATCTGCGATACATATACATCAGAAAACTGGTGTATATGTGATAATAAATGAACCCCTTTGTTTCCTATCCTACAGAGACCAGCCTCAGTTCGTGGATGCATTTTCCTGAGCTTGGCTGAAGGGAATCCTCTATGCCTTTCCCTCATTCTCTTTGATCCCAAAAACAATAATGAAGATGCTAGAAGAGGAAACAGAGATAATCCTCATAGCTCTATTTTGGCCAAAATGGTGGATGGTTTCTTCTATTCCTGAGGCTTTGAGCAGGACATTTGGGTGCTTGCAACATTACCAAGTCTCCTACAGCAGGGTACATTTTACCAGCGAGATAAATGTTTAAATTACAGGTTTTACTGAATCATTTTCCACAAAACTATATATCAATCTGCTCAGCCCCTCCTGCTCTATAACATGCTGCTTTCAGATTGCATTGTACTTTGTGGTGACAGGTCCTCTTTAACCCCTTCAGACACCGTAATCCATCTCTATTAGGGTGACTGGGACAAGGGATCAAAAGATCCCAGGTTCTAGCATCCTAAGGATGTATGCATCATCTGGCATGTTCTACAGTGAAACGCACATTTATTCATATGCGTTCCACTCTAACACTCCCCCAGCTCCTCAGATTGAATGCTCCTAAGCGTCTAACCCTGGAACGCATAGTACCGGAAGTGACATCCTGACCAGCGCCACTTCCGGTCTTTGGAGCCTTGTGCGCATATACATTTGCGGCCGGAGACTCCACACACACAGAAAAAGTCCCCCATATAGCCCTGCAACGATGGGAATTTAAATATATATATATATATTATTTTACTTTATTTTATTTAAGAATTATTTTAGATAAATATCGCGTGTGAAGCGCACATTACTGGAAGTAATGTGCACGACGCGTCACTTCCGGTCCAGTTCCGGCGATTTGAACATGTGCCAAGCTTCTTCTTAAAGGTATAAAACCTGTTATTTGTAACTACTCCTGAAGAAGGGGGCCATTTTAGACCCCCGAAATGCATTGAGTGCCGTGTGTTTTGAATAAAGAAAAATCAATCTGACGCTGGATTTACGGCTGCCATCATTCTCCACAATCTTAGAAGCGAACCCGCTTAGGGGGGCTCTGTCTGGAGGTGTCTTGAGCTTTTTCCAACAGACATCCTCCCCAGTAAAGGGGGTGCTACATATGTTTTTTCTCAACAGTCATATCTCAATTTCTATACAGAGGTTGTATTCTAATTATAAGATAATACTCCTTTTTTCACCACACACCACAGTGGGTGTAAATATCTTGCTTGAGGAGTGGCACCTTTTAGTAAGTCACAATTTGATGGTCCACTTGGGTTTCTCTCTGGGAGATGCCCCCAATTACCCATACCCAGACCGTGACACTATACTCGTTCTGTGCCGGTTAGCTTTGCTATACCCTGACCATGTGGCTGCCTTCCCTTAAATATTTTACATTTCCCCATAGGGTTTATTCCTTCTCTGTGTTCTGGTATCTACTATCCACCTTCCAGGCTCCCTGTCACTTTATATATTGTGGTCGTCCAAACCTCTTTGTTTATTTTATTTTTTTATTTCATATGCACATTTGTATAACAGTTTTGTATTTCTCTTATGTTAAGGAGGAGAACACTGGAGTTGAAGAAGAGACGTATGTGAGAGTTGAACTGCAGTGTAAAGAGGAGGATATCTCAAGAGATATCGGTACAGGTTTGTAGTTATGTGAAAGAGTGTTTTTCTTAAAGGGAATCTGTCACCTGGTTTGAGCATATTAAGGGTTTACTACTGCCATGTACAATAAAATACCTTATTTCTTGCTGTAGTCTTCATTTTTTGTTTCATGGTTTCATTAGCGATTTGAGATTTGGGCACCTTGGACACTCATTTGCATAATATAAAAAAACATGAAATGAAACCATGAAACAAAAAATGAAGACTACAGCAAGAAATAAGGTATTTTATTGTACATGGCAGTAGTAACACCTTAATATGCTCAAACCAGGTGACAGATTCCCTTTAACCTCTTTAGGACACATGACGTACCGGTACGGCATGTTGTCCCGGTACTTAAGAACACATGACGTACCGGTACGTCATGTGTATTTCTGATCACCGCCGCCCGCCGGGCGGTGCCTGCTCAAACCGGCTCTATAAAAATATCACATGACCTAACCCCTCAGAGGAACACCGTAAAAAATAAAAACTGTGCTAAATAATTTTTTTTGTCAACTTACATCACAAAAAGTGTAGTAGCAAGCGATCAAAAAGTCATATGCACCTCAAAATAGTGCCAATCAAACCGTCATCTCATCCCGCAAAAATCATACCCTACCAAAGATAATCTCCCAAAAACTGAAAAAACTATGGCTCTCAGACAATGGAAACACTAAAACATGATTTTTTTTGGGTTTCAAAAATTTAATCATTGTGTAAAACTTACATAAATGAAAAAAAGTATACATACTAGGTATCGCCACGTCCGTGATAACCTGCTCTATAAAAATACCACATGATCTAACCTGTCAGATTAATGTTGTAAAAAAAAAAAAAAACGGTGCCAAAACAGCTATTTCTTGTTACCTTACCTCACAAAAAGTGTAATATAGAGCAACCAAAAATCATATGTAGCCTAAAATAGTACCAACAAAACTGCCACCCTATCCCGTAGTTTCTAAAATGGGGTCACTTTTTTGGAGTTTCTACTCTAGGGGTGCATCAGGGGGACTTCAAATGGGACATGGTGTCAAAAAAACAGTCCAGCAAAATTTGCCTTCCAAAAACCATATGGCATTCCTTTCCTTCTGCGCCCTTACAGCGGTTTACGACCACATATGGGGTGTTTCTGTAAACTACAGAATCAGAGCCATAAATATTGAGTTTTGTTTGGCTGTTAACCCTTGCTTTGTTACTGGAAAAAAATGATTAAAATGGAAAATCTGCCAAAAAAGTGAAATTTTGAAATTGTATCTCTATTTTCCATTAATTCTTGTGGAACACCTAAAGGGTTAACCAAAGTTTGTAAAATCAGTTTTGAATACCTTGAGGGTGTAGTTTCTAGAATGGGGTCATTTTTGGGTAGTTTCTATTATGTATGCCTCACAAAGTGACTTCAGACCTGAACTGGTCCTTAAAAAGTGGGTTTTTGAAAATTTCTGAAAAATTTCAAGATTTGCTTCTAAAATTCTAAGCCTTGTAACATCCCCAAAAAATAAAATGTAATTCCCAAAATGATCCAAACATGAAGTAGACATATGGGGAATGTAAAGTAATAACTATTTTTGTAGGTATTACTATGTATTATAGAAGTAGAGAAATTGAAACGCGCAATGTAATCCTGATGTGTGTGGCCGACTGGAGTATATAGCAGCTGGTGCGCACCCTCTCCTACCCAGCCATGGCTCCGGGCGCAGGCGCAGTGTGTCCTGGCCAGTTTGGCGCATGCATATTAAGTGGGTGCTTCTCCCGCGGCGGTGCTCTAATTCTCACTGACCTGCTTGCGCAGCGCCGCACCCCCCCCCCCCCTCCTCCAGCTGGTTATCGTCACCGGAAGTGACGAGGGTATAGCATTCTGATAGTATTCTGACAGAACACCGGCAGTCATCACCAGATCCAATAGAGGAAGCAGCATAGCCTATTCACTGCATAGTGCTCATTGAGTGCTATGTATAGAAGACAGGAGCAGATTCTTTACACCTTTTTTGGAGTAAATTATTATTATTATTTTTTATGATTGCATTTAACTTATTTTTGGCTTAAAATCATATTTTTAAATGGCCTTTATTAAAAATATTAAGATTTTCAACAGTTTTTCTAATGTGTGACTTGTGCCAGTCATCTAATAAGCCTTATCTCTAAACTACTGAGAGGTCATAAAGACTTATTTAAGCCACATTCTTATCAGTAAGATAAGGATTGAGCTTTCATGAGTGTATTAATGAGAATTAATGATGTCAGAGATAAGAAGTCTGTCTGCTCCTCAGATGACGGAAATTACTGAAAATCCACAGGCAGCTAGTAGAGCATGTCACCTCTGTACAGAAAAAAGGATTACATATTGTTAAAGACCAATTGAAAAAAATATTCAAAGTATTCAAAGTAAGTATAATGCAATAATTAAAAAAATTGCCCCCAAAGGTGTTCATAGCCTTTAATCCCCCACCCTACATGTATTAAAGTTCCGCACCAAACGCTGTACCTGTACGGTGCTTGGTTGTTATTCGGTTGAGAAAACATTTTTACATGCTGGGCATCAGTGGTAATGCTGACTACCGGCTTTTAATCCTTCAGATGCCGTTGTCAAACGTGACCACAGTGCCTGGATGCGCTAAAGCCCAGAATCACGTGCTTCCAGGTGTGCTCCAGCTCCCTCAGCGAGGATTGAGGGAGCCGGATGCATTGTGTGGCAGATTATGTCGACCTGAATGAACAGAAGCTGACACACATTAGTCCCATGGATCTCCTGCCAAAATTTGGCCAAAATTGTTATATCCACTGTCGGCAAAGAGATGGGTCAATAGGAATCCACTTGTGTGGGGTCCTTGTCCGGTTTTGGGATTACTACCACTATCGTCTCTCTCATTGAGCTGGGAAGAGTGCCAGCTTGAAGAGCATCATCAAAGACATTAAGGAGGTGTGGGAGTAAAATTTCCTGATCTTTCTTTTAAAATTCCTCTGGCAATTCCTCAGCAAAGTCCTAGCTAACGGGGAGCTAACAGACTGTTAAAGGTCAGTCATTGTCACGAGGGTGTCAAGAGCCACGCCTGACTCCGTTGTACCCGGGGTCAGGAGGTCGCAGCGGTTGGCTGCACGCTCTATGTCAGATAGGGAAGTTTCCTTATTGTAGCTTTCTGGGTTTGCTTTACAAACCCTTTTGGCTCACTCAGGGATCCGTAGCTCCTTCTCTCAGCTGTTCCTTGTCCAGCACTCCCAATCCTCCTTATATTCCCCTCTCACACTTCTCTGGTTGCCAGATATAGAGCTTCCTGCCTGGACATCTATTCTGACCCACTGGAGCTGTGTTGCTGCGTTCTCTGAGTGTTGCCTTAGAACGCTACCCTTCGGATCCCTGTTGGACCTTTGTGGACAATTGTTGCCGTCCACCTTGGTTTTTGTATTTGTCTGTGTTTGTCTGTCCTCTCCCTGGTGTTTCCCTCTTAGTGCAGTGGTGAGGACTAGCGATCCCACCGGCCCGTTCATTATCTAGGGCTCATTTCAGGGAAAGCCAGGGTTTAGGCACGTGATCGCCGCACAGGTGAGGAACCCGTCTAGGGACGTCAGGGCAGGCAGGTGCCAGCTGCAAGGTGAGTTAGGGGTCACCACCTTTCCCTCTCCCTTGGGCAGGGCTTTCCCTGTTTTCCTCCCTGTGCGTGTTGCCGGTCATTACAGTCATACTGTTATTCATGAAGCTCAGTCTGGCTTTATGCCGGAAAAATCCATGTCCTTAAATCTCAGACGCTTATTTCTTAACCTTCAGTTGGGAGAGGGTGAGGAAAATGGTTGCGGTGCAAAGGGACAAAGACTCAGGAGGCCTAGCACTGCCTAACCCTCTAATATATTTATCTATTATCGGCTCAGCTCCAACATTTTAAGGGATGGGGTGTGGCTTAAGGTCGGGTTGGACGAGATCAAAAATATTCAGAGGATAACGATATTAAGAAATGTATCTCAATAACGATATATATCGCGATAAATACCAGTTTAAAAGAAAAAATAACACAAGGAGACGTTATACTGTATGGGGGCCACAAGGAGACGTTATACTGTATGGGGTCAGCCACAAGGAGACGTTATACTGTATGAGAGCAGCCACAAGGAGACGTTATACTGTATGGGGGCAGCCACAAGGAGACGTTATACTGTATGGGGGGCCACAAGGAGACGTTATACTGTATGGGGGCAGCCACAAGGAGACGTTATACTGTATGGGAGCAGCCACAAGGAGACGTTATACTGTATGGGGGCAGCCACAAGGAGACGTTATACTGTATAGGGGCAGCCACAAGGAGACGTTATACTGTATGGGGGCAGCCACAAGGAGACGTTATACTGTATGGGCCAGCCACAAGGAGACGTTATACTGTATGGGGGCAGCCACAAGGAGACGTTATACTGTATGGGGGCAGCCACAAGGAGACATTATACTGTATGGGGGCTGCCACAAGGAGACGTTATACGGTATGGGGGCCACAAGGAGACGTTATACGGTATGGGGGCCACAAGGAGACATGAGAGCAGCAGCCACAAGGAGACATTACAGTATGGGGGCAGCTGCAGCAGCCACAAAAGGAGACATTACATATAGTATGGGGCTATTTCTATTTCTTAACCTTCAGTTGGGAGAGGGTGAGGAAAATGGTTGCGGTGCAAAGGGACAAAGACTCAGGAGGCCTAGCACTGCCTAACCCTCTAATATATTTATCTATTATCGGCTCAGCTCCAACATTTTAAGGGATGGGGTGTGGCTTAAGGTCGGGTTGGACGAGATCAAAAATATTCAGAGGATAACGATATTAAGAAATGTATCTCAATAACGATATATATCGCGATAAATACCAGTTTAAAAGAAAAAATAACACAAGGAGACGTTATACTGTATGGGGGCCACAAGGAGACGGTATACTGTATGGGGTCAGCCACAAGGAGACGTTATACTGTATGGGGGGCCACAAGGAGACGTTATACTGTATGGGGGCAGCCACAAGGAGACGTTATACTGTATGGGGGCAGCCACAAGGAGACGTTATACTGTATGGGGGCAGCCACAAGGAGACGTTATACTGTATGGGGGCCACAAGGAGACGTTATACTGTATGGGAGCAGCCACAAGGAGACGTTATACTGTATGGGGGCAGCCACAAGGAGACGTTATACTGTATAGGGGCAGCCACAAGGAGACGTTATACTGTATGGGGGCAGCCACAAGGAGACGTTATACTGTATGGGCCAGCCACAAGGAGACGTTATACTGTATGGGGGCCACAAGGAGACGTTATACTGTACGGGGGCAGCCGCAAGGAGACGTTATACTGTATGGGGGCAGCCACAAGGAGACATTATACTGTATGGGGCAGCCACAAGGAGACTTTACACTGTATGGGAGCAGCCACAAGGAGACGTTATACTGTATGGGGGCCACAAGGAGACGTTATACTGTATGGGAGCAGCCACAAGGAGACGTTATACTGTATGGGGGCAGCCACAAGGAGACGTTATACTGTATAGGGGCAGCCACAACGAGACGTTATACTGTATGGGGGCAGCCACAAGGAGACGTTATACTGTATGGGCCAGCCACAAGGAGACGTTATACTGTATGGGGGCAGCCACAAGGAGACGTTATACTGTATGGTGGCAGCCACAAGGAGACATTATACTGTATGGGGGCTGCCACAAGGAGACGTTATACGGTATGGGGGCCACAAGGAGAAGTTATACGGTATGGGGGCCACAAGGAGACATGAGAGCAGCAGCCACAAGGAGACATTACAGTATGGGGGCAGCTGCAGCAGCCACAAAAGGAGACATTACATATAGTATGGGGCTTGGGGGCAGCATGTCTTATGGCCACCTGTGTGACTGTGACTTGTCACCAGGCTGCCACCACCATACAGTAATTCCTTCTTGTTGGTCATGCTCATCATGTCATGGGGGAGGTACTGGAGGGACTCATGAGGACTCATTCCCTGCCTGCCTGCTATTTCAATGTGCAGTGCAGAGCATGCAGCTAGTTGCAGGCAGGCATGCATGAAGGACTGAGTGGGCCAAGCCAGTTGGACAGAAGACCTATAACTGGGGTAATCTGATAAAGATAGACAGAGTGGAGTGACATTACATCTTTAATAGCTGCCCGTCCAGCAGCTGTGATATATAGGGTCTCTTCTCTCTGCAGGGGGTGGGGGTCGGTCGGAGTCAGATGGAGTGGGGGTTCTTCTGACTGACTTTCCCGCTGCTCAACTCAGCCTGGGGGCGTCACCTCATTCCGACGTTAGACGTCGGTGGGCGGAGACTGCACCATGGGAGCAAGCGAGGAGGAGCCGCTGCGGGAAGCAATTGTGTTAGAGAATGATGGGGGAGGGCAGCCACGGACGGAGTTTTTAAAGCGATGACGTCACAAAATATAACGCGATAATTAGGAAATAGCGATATCGCCATATTGCCGTTTTTTTAATACCGCGTTATATCGTGATACCGGTATATCGCCCAACCCTAGCTTAAGGGACAGGAAGGACTGGCAGACTGGTGAAGTGGGTGTCGCGACGCTTCCCGCCTCTAGCGGCACTAGAGGGGATGTAGACTCGGAATTAGGATCCGCCCCCAACTTTGGAACTAATGAAGAAAGTGTGGACTAAAACCAAAACACTTCTAGGGGTCACAGGACTTTTAAACATATCTCCCATATGGCACAATCCTGCTTTGCCAGAATTTTCATGACTGACAGAATTTTCCCTATGGGAAAAGAAAGGACAATTGTATTCTCAGGGTCTCCTAAAACTATTCTGAGTTTAGCCTACCCTCTGCTCACTTTTATAAATACTTGCAAATAAGACATGCACTAGAGGCCCAGTCTAAATTATCACCGCTGCAATATGTTTCCAACCAGACCCTTGTATCTGCTGTAGCGTTTGGATCTGCAAGAGGAGCTATCTCGAATATATATTGATCACTACATGGGCATTTTTGAAGGCCTCACCCCTTAAAGTTAAGATGCAATTTGAAAGGGACGTTGGGACCATTAATGATACCCAATGGGAGGAGATGCTGGTGCTTACCCCGAATCTATCCCTTAGTGAAGCTGCCAGGTTATCCCAGTTGTTTTTAATCCACAGGGTGTACAAAACTCCGATATACTGTATATTTAAAATTGGTTATAGGGAAAACTCCAATTGTAATGAATCAGAAGCTGGTCTGTTTCATATGCTATGGAAATGTAAGTCATTGACGATATAATGGAGGGAAATAATGCAACTCATTAATAAGGTGTATTGTGCAGATTTCTCTCCTGACCCAAAGATGTGTTTGCTCAGTATCTATGACTCTGAGCATTTAGGCTACATTCACACGTCAGTATTTTTCTATATCCCGAATTTCGGTCCATTTTTTGCGGATCTGTTGTTCCTGAAAATGTTTCCGTATGTCATCCGTATGTTATCCGTTTTTTGCGGATCCGACTCAGAGATGCGGTGATGCCCACCCCCAAGGCGGAAGATTGGGTTTGTATCGCCGAGGGATTTTACCAATCAGCGCAGTTTCCAAACTGCACTGGGGCACTGGACGGAAAACACATCCGTGTGAAGAAGCCGCCTCACTCAGGGTCCCGGTACTTCAATTACAAGCAATATTTTTCTGTAGTGCTGATGGCCTTGGTTGACAGTAACTACAGGTTTGTAATTGTGGATATCGGGGCCTACGGGAGAACTTCCGACAGCCGCATCTTTAGTGTTTCCAGAATGGGTGAACGGCTTCATGAAAACCAGCTTGCCCTGCCAGAGCCAAGAAGACTACCCGGATCTGCAGGTCCGCCGGCTCCATTTGTGATCGTGGCAGATGAAGGATTTGCATTGTCACACCACCTGATGCTGCCCTTCCCTAGACGCGATCTGGATGACAGGAAGCGCATCTTCAATTATCGATTGACTCTCGCCCGTCGGTATGTGGAGTGCGCTTTTGGAATACTGTCCAGTAAGTGGAGACTATTCATGTCATCCATACAGATGAATCCGGACAATGCCACCCTGGTGATTCAGGCTTGTGTACTGCTGCACAACTTCACCAGGATACATGATGCCTCCGCTGATGCTGATATTGGTCAAAATGTGCCATCTTCTGTCAATTTTGATCAGTTGGACTGGACAACCGGGAATGGCTGGGCTAGCTGTTCGGGAATTCTATGCCGACTTTTTCAGCAGTCCAGAGGGGGCATTACCGTGGCAATTGGAAGCCATCCGTGGAAGTCGTTGATTTCAGCTTGAATCTGGTTACCAAATTACTATACAAATTTACATTTTCTTAGTTTAGTTAGATCCCCTGTTGTTAGTTTAGTTTAGGGACTCGCAAGATAATGAGGACCCTTGACGTGGGCTTTCGATCTGAGGTATTTAATATTTGACAAATTACACTATCATTATATCAAATTTTTAATTAAAATTTTAATAAATATTTTAAATTTTTGATTAAATGCCTTCAAATACCTCAAAATTTAATTTATTAAAAATAAACAACAATAAAAATGTTCAAAAATTTGTGTTTTACTGATATTTTTTTTTTATATGTTAACTTATTTCTCAAAATAAAAACTATCAGACATATTTAAATGAAAAATGTCATTTATTATAGTAAATATAGTTTTTTTTTTTTTTTTTTAAGTTTGAGATCAAAAAGTTCCCTTGTAAAAGGGCCGGTATTGGAACTGGGGAGACGAGTTCCCTCGGAAGACCTGGGATATCCATGTTCAAATTGAGAACTCCCCTGGGTAGAAGATTCTCCACGATAGTAACGAGATGGAGGTGGATTGTGGGAAAAAGTTTGCCCAAATGGCCTCCAATTGAGCATTGTATCTCTATCTCACTCCAAATTATGTATGGTTTCAATTGGTTCGTGTGGACCTGCAAATAGGTCCATTAAAAGTGCCACAGCAGATAGACACCGAGCTTTTCGTTACTCGGGTATTTTTTTAAGTAAGGGGACCAAACTTTTTACCATTGTTTCGTCTGGACTCTTACCATGATTCTGGTTTAGATACTCCATAACCCTTGATTCAACAATGGTTCGAGTATCTAAAGCAGAATCGTGAGGAGGGGGACCCCTACGTCTACCAGAGGAACGACGCTGGGTGTTTATCTGCTGTGGCACTGAGATATTTTCATGTACATCCTCAGAGACAGTTTGCAATGGCGAATTTTCTTCCGTGGATGGAGGGGCAGAAGGATTGTCTATTGAAGACGGTCCTGATGCTGCTTCTACTTCTTCCGGCTCGTTGCTGAGGTTATCAACGGTCCTGTAAAATATTTTCAAAAGTATTATTAAAATTAATTATTAAAGAATTTTTAAAGTTCATAAATGATTATTATTTGACAGACATGCTGATCCGGAAAACGTCAAGCAGTTTCAAAACTACATTTCCCATCATTTCAGAACGGCCTACAGAAATCCACTTATTAGGACCATTGTGGGAGTTGCTATTTGCCAACTGTTTTAAGAATGATGCAGGGTCACTATCCAAGCTATTGGATATGAAAATACCATAGGCCCCTTGCAGACGAGAGTAACTGATTCTGTCTGGATAGATTGTCTAACTAGTTCAACTAAACCCACGGGATTCCTCACTCAATGAGTGCAACATTTACAAAAATAAAAACTATAAAAAAAAAATATAAAATTTTACTTGAAACTTCCCTATCACCATGAGAAAACCTCTATGTTAGAATATTCCATCGAATTTCAGTTTGAAGGTTCAAACTCAGGTCCATCAGTATAATCTAACACAGAGGCCTTCCCGTGGCGATAGGGATGCTTCAAGTTGGAATATAAAAAGAACAATGTACATACTGACCCTCGCCTGCCTGGCAACACCCTATCTGTTACAGGGTGCTATGATCCCCACAATTAACCACTCTGGTGCGGTTATGTACACTGTTCTTAGTATAATTTAACTAGAAGCGTTCCCATCACCATGGGAACGCCTCTGTGTGTACATATACTGTTGGATCTGAGTTTTAACGAACAAACTCACATCCAATGGTATATTCTAGGCATGCTCAACCAGCGGCCCTCCAGCTGTTGTCCAACTAAAACTCCCACGTTGGCCTGCTGTAAGCTGATAGCTGTATGTTGTTCGGGCATGCTGGTAGTTGTAGTTTTGTAACAGCTGGCGGGCCGCAGGTTGAGCATGATTGGTATATTCTAACATAGAGGCTTTCTCATGTTGATGGGGACGCTTCAAGTTAAAATATACCATCAGATTGGAGAAAACTCTGATCCGATAGAATATTAATAGGGAATCCTGACTTTACATTGAAAGTCAATGGGAAAAGGATTCATTTACAATTGCACCATATTGTGTAACTGCAAAAGGATCCGTCCACATTTACTTACATTGTAACTCAGGACGGATCCCTTTGGTTCGGCACCTCCTGGAGCACACCTAAATTCTTCATACATCATTTAGATGCCCGCCTCCTGAGGGGAAAAGAGGCATGATGGCGCCAAATTTATGCATTCTAAATGGATCCATATCCATTCAGAATGCATTGGTCCAGAACTGATCATTTTTGGTCTGCTTGCGAGAGCCTTAAAACTGATTTCACAGGTCGACCCAGAAACGCCAGTCTGAAAGGAACCAAACTATAAGTATAATCATCAAGATGACATTGAAATATAATATTAATAAAACATTACTTACGGACTTCCGGTTCCGGCGCTCGTATGTGAAGCAGCAGGAGAAGAGAGCTCCGTGCCTGAGAACCGATCGCAAGGCCACAAGCTTTTTCAAAGGGGTGTAATCCCCGCTCACCTGTCTAGTATCTCCTCCGGAGTGGATGGAGAAATATCTGACCAGGAGTGGTGCATGTGTGGGAAGCCCGGCACACCGCAGGCACGCAAAGACTGCAGCTGAGGAAGACAAGATGGCGGGCGCGGCAGATCGCCTCACGCGCTCAGCCAGATCCTCATCCCAACCCCCTCCCACTACCTTAAAGGCCATCGAACCGATAATCGATCCGGAAACCTTTGACCAGGAGCCTGAGGTACTACAAGGGTTGGGGGTTGGATGTAAAGCCCTGGCAGTGGAAGTCGCTAAACTTTTGGCCCCAGATATTAAAGCCGCGCTTGAGGCTGCGGTGGAAACCACGCTATCACAGCTACAGGCTGACGTTTCTAAACACTCGTCCCAGATTTCTGAACTGGAGGATAAAATCAGCTCACTGGAGAGTGACCTGGGCCAGTCCCAAATGCAATTACAGGCAGTGCTGAGGTCTACCTCGGGTCTACGCGACAAATTAGAAGACCTGGAAAATCGGTCCCGGCGCAGTAACGTAAGAGTTATTGGACTACCAGAGTCGGTGCCTACTAGCCATCTGTTCCGTGGACATACCTAAATCCCTAGGGATCCGCAGCCCTTGTGTTGTGGAAAGGGCACATCGTGTGGGCCCAGTGTGGTCGGATCGTACTGGCGAAAACAACAGTGATCAAATTGTAAGGCCCCGTCCCACCATTGTTAAGTACCTGAATTACGCAGAAAAAGCGGATATTTTGGGACAGTTCAAGAAAAGAGAGAAGCCGATTGATGTCAGAGGCTATAAGGTTCTGCTGTTTGGGGACTATAGCGCTGAAGTCTCGAGAAGGAGAAGGGCTTTCTCAGTGATCAGCTCAAACCTTGTGAGAAAGAAACTAAAGTTCGCACTGTTATATCCGGTGTTATTGAAAGTGTTTAAGGATGATGGCTCCTCGGAGACTTTTGAGACACCAGAGGAGGCCGAGAAGAATATGAATATGCTAACTCTAGAGGGCACAGCAGAGCGGTCCCCTGACCCGCATACATCATCAGGAAGACCACCATCATCACAGAGAGACAGGCCAGCCTCGCAAGGGCCACGATCACCACGACGGCGAGGGAATCGCAATGAGGACCGACGTTCCAGAAGGGACTAAAATATTGAATACCTGTTCTGAGAACTTTTGAACCTACATGATATGGTAGCTATGTCAATGTGCTATACCGTAGGTTGTCACTGGTCTATCTGATGTTTAACCATGCTATAATCGACTTCCATGACTCTCATGGGCGGAACTTAGTAAGCTGTACAGCTGAATCGCCTTTAAATGATTGACTTGGAACTACATATTGATTGTCTGCCTGAGGACTTCTTTACGTGTACTAAGCAAAGGTTCTTCAGGATAACGGATAGGGCTAATGTATATTCTGTTGGAGTGGAGCATAGGAGGTTCAGAGATAGCGAAGTCTCTAAATAGACGAGAAAAAAGTGAAGTCAGGAAGTCATAAGTTCGCAATCACCCTTGGTGATAAAGAGGTTATTTTGTTTTTGTTTGTTTTTAAGTTGGGGAGGGAAGGAGTTGGGTTCTCATAGCAATACAGATAATCTATCCATTCTTTGTTAGTGGAATTAGCAAGATATCAAAATGGTAAATATAGTAACCTGGAATATCAAGGGTCTACGCTCTCCTCACAAGAGAATGATGGTTTTATGTCACTTGAAAAAACTACATGCAGATATTGCCTTGTTACAAGAGATGCATCTAGAGGCAGCAGATTTTAAGAGAATGCAGAGATTATGGGTGGGAGAAGTGATAGGATCCCCATCTGACGGGAAGAAGGCAGGAGTGCTTATACTGCTACATAAAAGACTACATTATAAGATACTGACAACGGAGGCGGATGACAGTGGGAGACTGGTCACCCTAACCATTGAAACCCCTGCAGGGACATTATCAATTTATAATGTTTATGCCCCGAATGTGCAAGCAGGTCCCTTTATTGGGAAACTAGAAAGGCTGATCTTACAGGACTCTAACAACTTAGTGTTAATAGGAGGAGATCTTAATATGGTACATTCGGTCCTGGAAGATAGGAAACGAACTAGGACTGGCAGAGCAGATAAGCAGAGCTCACTGTCCATACTTCCAAATATGTTGGAAGCCACTAAATTAACGGATATCTGGTGGCATTGCAACCCCATGGAACGGGAATATACACACTTCTCTCACTCTCAATGTGCTTGGTCCAGGATAGACTACTTTTTAGGATCCAGACTATTGACCACCAAAGTGAGTAAAGTAAAGATAGAGGAGATGGTGATTTCTGACCATTCACCGGTATCATTGAGACTGAGAGAAGTTACCGCAAAGGGTCAAGATATCCTATGGCGGCTTTCGGGATACTTAGCCATGGATGAAACTTTAAAATCTAGGCTACTAGGGTGGTGGTGGGAATATAAAGATACGAATGGGCAACACCAGGACAATCCATCCCTTTTTTGGGACACAGCTAAAGCGGTATTAAGAGGAAATATCATTTCCTACACTATAGCTCAAAAAAAGGATACACGTTCCAAATTACTAGAAGTCACAAATAATCTAAGAATGCTCTACACAGAGTTTCAACAGAACCCCACAGAGGCCCACAAAACTAAATGGGTTACAGCTAAACATAACTATGATCATTATGCAGAAAAAAATGGAAAGAATCCATGCAGATCACTCATCAGCATATTTTTTCAAATTTGGTAACAAGTCGGGTAGACTGTTGGCCAGGCTTGCACAAGGAAAGAGAACACAATTGCCACCTCCCAAACTTCAAACAGGGAGGGGGGATCTGTCTAGTGACCCAAAAATCACATTAGAGATTTTTAAAAGTTACTATGAACAGTTATATGCCCAGGATCCTTGCGATATTACGGAAGGCCGTTGTCATGGAACCATGAACCAGACGTACAACAAGAGATAAGTGGGAATAAGAAGGCTTTATTGAAAATCAAGCTGTAAGCAAAAGTCCAAACGGATGGCTAAACCGAAGCAGGGTCTTGCGTAGCCAGAGGTCAGGAACCAGAAGGGTAGTCAGACAAAGCCAGGATCAGGAACCAGCGGGGTAGTCAGACGAGGCCAGGATCAGGAACCAGAAGCAGCAGCAGTCTTGGAAGCATGTGAACACAGGAGGACCAAGAAAGGAACTGAAGCCACAGACCTCCTATATATATGAGCTAGGCATCCAGCTCCTCCCAGTGGGAAGGAGAAGCCGCAGGGTGGGAGGCTACAAGAAACCCAGAAACCAAGATGGCCGCCAGCACATGTCAAACGAAGGAGAACAGAAAGAAGGTAAGACCATGACAGTACCTCCCCCTCAAGGGCCCCTCCTCCGCGGAGTAAGGAATGGTTTCTGAGGGAAGCGTGCGTGGAAGGCTCGGAGCAAAGCAGGAGCATGGACATCTGCGGAGGGAACCCAGGAACGCTCCTCTGGACCATAACCACGCCAATGGACCAAAAACTGCAACCAACCGCGGACCAGGCGTGAGTCCAGGATATTGCTCACCTCATATTCCTCACGATTGCCCACTTGGACCGGACGGGGCCGAGGAAGTGAAACGATTACACACCAATGGCTTCAACAGGGAGACATGAAACACGTTGGAGATCCGAATGCCAGGAGGAAGCGCAAGGGCATAGGCTACCGGGTTTACCCTGCGAAGCACTCGGAAGGGACCAACAAAACGAGGCGCCAGCTTGGGAGTGGGCACTCGAAGGTTGAGGTTGCGGGTGGACAACCATACACGGTCTCCGACCTGGTAGGAAGGAGCGGGCGCTCGTCTGCGATCAGCCTGGAGTCTCTGGCGCTGCGCAGAGACCTCAAGGGACCTCTGGATCTGTACCCAAGAAGCACGTAGGACGGAAAGGTGATCCTCCACAGCCGGAATATCCTGGGGAGAGAATACCTCCGGTAACACGGCAGGTTGGAACCCATAATTGGCCATGAAGGGAGACGTCCCAGAGGAAGAGTTCACCGCCGTGTTCCTGGCAAACTCAGCCCAAGGCAGGAGGTCAACCCAATTGTCTTGGTGATCGGAGACATAGCAACGAAGGAATTGCTCCAAGGCCTGATTGGATCGTTCTGCGGCCCCATTGGACTGAGGGTGGTAGGCCGAGGAGAAAGAGAGATGAATCCCCAACTGGGAGCAAAAGGCGCGCCAGAACCTGGACACAAACTGACTCCCCCGATCCGACACAATCTCCTTGGGCAAACCGTGCAACCGGAAGACCTCCCTGGCGAAAATCGTGGCCAACTCTTGTGCAGAGGGTAACTTCTTGAGAGGAACACAGTGGCACATTTTGGAAAACCGATCCACAATCATGAGAATGACCGTATGGCCTCGGGATGCAGGGAGGTCCACAATGAAATCCATCCCCAGGTGTGACCATGGGCGCTCCCCGGTGGCTATGGGTTGCAAAAGGCCCAACGGAAGGTGCCGAGGGGACTTACTCTGGGCACAAACGGAGCATGCCGCTACATATGCGGCGATGTCGGAACGTAGAGAAGGCCACCAGAACAGACGTGAAACAGCCCAGGACAGCTGATTCTTTCCAGGATGCCCCGCGGCCTTGGAGTTATGGTAGGTTCGCAACAACCGAGTGCGCAACTCCTCAGGCACAAAACATCTGCCGTTGGGTCTCCCAGAGGGAGCACCAGATTGAGCCGCCAAAATCTGCTCACCCAGGGGAGAGGTCAGACTGGTGCGAATGGCGGCCAGGATCTGATTCGGAGGTATGACCGAAGTGGGAATCGACTCCTCCCTGGACAGCTCGGAGTACTGCCGTGATAAGGCATCCGCTCTGATGTTCTTGGAACCGGGTAGGTAGGAGACCACGTAATTAAAACGTGACAAGAACAGAGCCCATCTGGCCTGACGTGGTGTCAATCTCTTGGCCTCAGAAAGGTAGGTCAGATTCTTGTGGTCCGTCAGGATGAGAACCGGAACCACCGAACCCGCGAGCAAGTGCCTCCATTCTTTAAGGGCCTGCACGATGGCCAATAACTCCCTGTCACCAATCTGATAGTTGCACTCCGCGGAAGACAGTTTCCGGGAGTAAAACCCACAAGGAAGCAGAGGACCCTCTGGTGTTCTACGCTGAGACAGAAGGGCGCCTACTCCCGTCTCAGACGCGTCCACCTCGAGGACAAAGGGCAACCCAGGGTTGGGATGCGACAGAATCGGAGCCGACACAAAGGCGGACTTTAGAGCCTCAAAAGCTCGGATGGCCTCGAGCGGCCAGACCTGGAAATTACTGCCCTTCCTGGTCAGATCCGTGAGAGGCTTGGCTAGCATAGAAAAGTCCCTGATGAACTTCCGATAATAATTGGCGAAGCCCAAAAAGCGCTGCAGGGCACGGAGACCACTGGGCTGGGGCCACTGTAAGACAGCCGAAACCTTCTCAGGATCCATGGAGAACCCCTCAGCGGAAGTGATGTAACCTAAGAAGGTTACCTGGGATCGGTAAGATTCGCATTTCTCAAGCTTACCGAACAGCCTGTTCTCTCGTAACCGTTGCAACACTCGTCTGACATCCATAATGTGGGCCTCCATGGATTCAGAATATACCAAGATGTCATCCAAATAGACCACCACACACTGCTGCAACAGGTCACGGAAAACATCGTTGATGAATTCCTGGAAGACTGCGGGCGCATTGCACAACCCAAAGGGCATAACCAAGGATTCATAATGACCGGTCCTGGTGTTAAACGCGGTCTTCCACTCATCGCCCGCCTTGATCCTTACCAGGTTATATGCCGCCCTCAGGTCGAGTTTGGTAAAGACCGTGGCCCCTTTGAGGCGATCGAACAGCTCGGAAATCAAGGGTATCGGGTAAGCGTTCTTGATCGTGATGCGATTGAGACCCCTGTAATCGATGCAAGGCCTCAACTCACCGCCCTTCTTTTTCACAAAGAAAAATCCAGCCCCTGCCGGGGACGAGGATTTGCGAATGTGTCCGCGTGAAAGCGCCTCCCTCACGTACTCCTCCATGGCCTCATTCTCCGCTACCGACAGTGGATAGACTTTGCCACGAGGAGGAACGGCACCAGATTGTAACTCTATGGCACAATCGTATGGGCGGTGCGGAGGTAGGGCAACCGCGCGCACCTTATCGAATACATCCCGGTACTCTTCGTATTCAGGAGGCAACAGAGAGTCCGAGGAAGTACACAGCAACTTGACAGGCCCATGGATGCAACTAGCCCCACACTGCGGTGACCACGAGAGGATCTCGGCCGATCTCCAATCGAAAGTCGGATTATGCTTCTGGAGCCAGGGGTACCCCAAGACCACCGAGTAGTGTGGAGACGAAATCACCTGGAGACAGACCGACTCTCTGTGAACGGCACCAATAGCTATCCCCACTGGAAGGGTCTCATGAGTCACGTGTGGCGGCAGAAGGGGTCTGCCGTCTATCGCCTCAAGAGCCAGTGGGGAACCTCGAGGCTGCAGAGGAATGGAATTGGCGGCAGCGAACACACTATCAATGAACAAACCATCAGCACCAGAGTCCACCAATGCCTGGGTCGTCACCGAGCCCCCGACCCAGGAGAGGACAACAGTGATCAGTGGTTTATCAACACGGGAAACCGGGGACGAGGAGACTCCACCCAAGATCTGCCCCCGACAGGATCTCAGGTGCGAGCGTTTCCCGGACGGTTCGGACATGCCAACCGAAAATGCCCACCGAGACCACAGTACATGCATCGGCCCTCGCGTCTCCGGAGTACCCTCTCCCCCTCGGACAGGCGAGCAAACCCCAGCTGCATGGGTTCACCCCCAGACAAGTCATCCCCAGGAGGCGTGGGAGGAGAGGGAGGCACGGGTGGGACAGCAAACGTAGGCGCCAATCTGTTAGAAGGCCTCCGCAGGCTCTCCTTAAAGGAAGGTCTCTCCCTGAGTCTGGTGTCAATCAAAATCAGGAAAGAAATAAGAGACTCGAGCTCCACTGGTAGGTCCTTAGCTGCAACCTCATCCTTCAAGGCATCCGAGAGACCATGAGAGAAAGCAGCGACCAGAGCCTCATTATTCCAGCCCACCTCTGCTGCCAGGGTACGAAACTCAATGGCGTATTCAGCTACGGATCGTGAACCCTGTCTGATGGACATAAGGAGCTTCGCAGCAGAGGCAGCACGAGCCGGCACATCGAATACCTTCCGAAGAGAAGCAACAAAACCGGAAAACTCGGCAACCACCGGATTGTTGTTCTCCCATAAAGGGCTGGCCCAGGCCAAGGCCTTGTCCGAGAGCAGCGAGATCAAGAAGCCCACCTTTGATCTCTCAGTAGGAAAGGCATGTGGCAGCAACTCTAAATAAATGCCCACCTGGTTAAGGAAACCTCGGCACTGAGTTGGCTCTCCCCCAAAGCGCTGTGGAAGGGGGGCAGAACCGGTCATACCCCGAGACACCGCAGGCGCAGCAACAGGTGTCGGGGTAGACTCTGGCGCAACAACCGGAGCGGCAGTAGGAGCGGGCCCAGGAGCGACAACCGACCCATCGGCAACGGAAGCGAAATGAGCCGTGCGTTCAAGCAGGGTTTGCAACGCCACAGCGAACCGACCCAACAGGTGATCCTGCTGATCAAGTCTGGCAATCAGCGTAGGTAGCGAGGATGGCCCTGTACCGTCAGAATTCATGGCTTGGTCCTAATGTCATGGAACCATGAACCAGACGTACAACAAGAGATAAGTGGGAATAAGAAGGCTTTATTGAAAATCAAGCTGTAAGCAAAAGTCCAAACGGATGGCTAAACCGAAGCAGGGTCTTGCGTAGCCAGAGGTCAGGAACCAGAAGGGTAGTCAGACGAAGCCAGGATCAGGAACCAGCGGGGTAGTCAGACGAGGCCAGGATCAGGAACCAGAAGCAGCAGCAGTCTTAGAAGCATGTGAACACAGGAGGACCAAGCAAGGAACTGAAGCCACAGACCTCCTATATATATGAGCTAGGCATCCAGCTCCTCCCAGTGGGAAGGAGAAGCCGCAGGGTGGGAGGCTACAAGAAACCCAGAAACCAAGATGGCCGCCAGCACATGTCAAACGAAGGAGAACAGCAAGAAGGTAAGACCATGACAGCCGTGCCTTCCTAGACTCCGTCTCTCTGCCGTCTGTTGAGGAGCCGGATTTGTTAATGCTGAATGCTCCTATCACGGAGCAAGAAATTAGCTTGGTGATAAAATCCTTACATAATGGGAAAGCCCCGGGGCCCGATGGTCTCCCAGCGGAATTTTACAAATCCCTGGGCCTAGAAATAGTACATAGCCTGCTAAGGCTGTTTGAGTCTATTATCCAAACCCATACGGTGATGCCTTCAGGAAACTTGGCACATATCAAACTGATACCCAAACAAGATAAAGACCCCACTCTTCCGGGGTCCTATAGACCCATCTCCTTGATAAATCAAGATTTAAAGATCTTGGCGAAGATAATGGCTAACAGACTAGCTAATATCATGCCCAAGCTCATTGGTTCACATCAAGTCGGATTTGTGAAAGGCCGGTCAGCCACAATTAACATACAGTTCTGGCGGTACAGGATTGGCTCCTCAGGAGACGGCAGACAGATGAGATGGGAAGAGAGGCTCTTTTGGCTTTAGATGCTGAAAAAGCCTTCGACAATGTGAATTGGCAGTGGTTAGATCTAGTTTTAGATAAGATAGGAATTCAAGGCCCCTTCAGGGCGTTTGTCCATGCAATTTATACCGCCCCACAGGCAAGGATCTGTCTCCCTGGTTGGTTGTCTGCTCAGTTCCATCTTAAGAAAGGCACGAGACAGGGATGCCCACTTTCCCCACTTTTATTCAACATTGCTCTTGAACCACTTGCTAGGCACTTGCTGAGTTCAGGTGTTTATGAAGGAATAAAGGTGGGGAATAGAGAGATTAAACTGACATGCTTCGCGGACGATATGCTGCTATTTTTGAATGATCCCACTAAAGATCTGCCAAGAGTCCTAGATACCCTAAATAATGTGCAAACTTTTGGGGGCTATAAGATCAATGTAGTTAAATATCAGCTGTTACATATTGGGAAAGGATTAGGAGTGAGATATGATGAGGGTTTGATTACTGTAGCGCAGGACCATATAAAATACCTAGGAATTAAAATAGGCAAGTCTCCAGCTAAGATGTACAAATTGTACTATGACCCCTTGATAGCTAAGATTATTCAAGAATTGCAGAAATGGCAAGAACTCCCACTGACATTATTAGGAAGGGCAAGCCTCATTAAAATGACAAGTTTTGCTAGGCTCTTGTATCCATTGCAAACGATACCGCTTTTATTGAAACACACAGATGTTAACAAACTACAATCCGCGTTTATAGCTTTCCTATGGAAGAAAAAAAAAAACGGATTGCATATAAGAAACTCTGCCTTCTAAAATGGGAAGGGGGTCTGCAGTTACCTGATATTTGGGGCTATAACTTGGCAGCACTATGGCGGTATATACGAGATTGGGTGGGGGGAACCTCACATTACGCTGATAGGGCGTTGGAGCAAGAACTAGTAGCGCCACATGATCTACATGCCTTGTTGCACACAAAAATTTCATTACTTCCAGAGGAGGCCAGACAAGCTCTGATACTCAGGGATACAATAGCGACGTGGAAACATGTCAGTAAATTATATAAGCTACCAATCTATATCTCATCTTACATGCCGTTGTGGTCCCTTCCATCTTTTCCACAGGGTGGATCTAACAGATTATTTCAAGAATGGCGTAGGAAAAATGTGAGGACCCTAGGAGACCTTTTGACGGTTAATGGACTAAAGCTACTATCCTGGGAGGAAGTACAGTCCAAACACTCCATACCCCCAAACCAGTATCTGCAGTTTTTGCAGATAAAGGCATTCTGCGCAGCCCAGTCGAAAACATTAGGAACTGAGACAACCACCATTAGGTTTGCTAGTTTGATGAACCAAGCGAGTAATATGGACTCTATTTCCATAATATATAAGAAACTGATGAATGTCAAACTTGAAGGGGTTGCGCAGACGGTCTTCAAGGAATGGGAGAAACAAGTAGCTGATGATAAACTTACTTTTAAGAAACGAGAAGGGATGGATAAAATAAGATGCGTTATCAGTAGTGAACATTGGAGAGAAGCACAATTCAGGATAATTCACAGGGCAACCTATGCTTATAACTTATCTTATGACAATGCGCCAGAACACTACTTGAGACATTGCCCCAAATGTGATCTGCATAAAGCCGACCTTCTGCATGGGATTTGGGGATGCAACAAGCTAAGATTGTATTGGGAGCAAATTTGTGGATATGTTAATGACACCTGGAAGATTAGAGTCAAAGATGTACCCCAACAATGTGTATTCCAATTCATCCCAAGGGATCAGGAAGACGCTGACTCGCCCATAGTGGGCACCAAGGGGCCACATGTACTACTGCTTGCGGCAAAAAAAAGTATACTGAGGAAGTGGCTACAGTCCCAGTTGCCCACTTTGGATGAAGTCATCAGCACGGTGAAAGTGCTCATGTATATGGATAGGTTGGAGGCGGAACGCAACAAGGAATTATCCATACAATCCTTTATTCATAAGTGGAGACCGTTCATTGAGAATTCACTCGCATTATATGAGAAAAAAGAGGTGATTAAACCATTCGTTGACACGACATGGTACATGAAAGCGAAATTAGCAGGTAGTTTGGGAGACTTATTGATATAGCTCAGAATGCTTTAGATTATCTGTAGTGCTACTATATAGTTTTGACATTTGATTGAGAGAAAGGAAAAAGGGTGTCGAGATTAATAAAACTGAAACCACTTATAGTTACAAATTGAAATCTATCAGACTCACTTTGGTAGAAATCCAATAACTACAAGATGCTTTGGGTCTTGACTTGCTTTTTCTGAGGGGGAGGGAGGGTTGGGAGGTTTAAAAAATAAAAAAGAGATCTAGGCGGACTTTTCTTTGGCATGCGATGACTGATGTTAAACTTGCATCTTCTGATTTGTTACGGAATTGACCATTGTATGTACTGTACTACTTTTTGTACAACTGTGCCTAATGCCTGATCTGAATAAAAATTTTGATACAAAAAAACATTACTTATGGTCTAGTTTCCATGATCGGCCTTAAAAATTGCAAATTGGCCGTATATAAGTACGGCTTTTTGGCCAAAGATCCATCGCCACTTCTTTGTTTCATGTTCATTTCCTGCTTGAACTGGTCCCGACAGGAATACCAGCGGTTTTAAATTTTGCTAACTAGGATAAAAAATAAAAAAAAGAATAAACAGACATATATTTTAATTTTTCCAAAATTTTAAAAAACCAACATATCTGAGATTTACACACTATCCAAACACTAATCTACTCAATTTAATGTATTAGCTATAAGGCAGGCATGCACTACCTCAGGCCCTCATGCTGTTTCCAAACTACAACTCCCAGCATTTCTGCACAGGCTATCAGCCTATAGGATGGCATGTTAGGTGTTGTAGATTGTCCAAAGCTGGATGGCCACAGCTTGAGCAGCCATGCTATAAGGGGTTAACATGTTTGCAAGGCCTAAAAAAAAAGTAGCCATATGCAGCTGTATAATGATGCCTTGCTATGCACAGGTTTGCAAAGTAAAAATCTTGGACTGGGGGTTAAAATGTTTGCAAACCAGTAACAAAGCATGCATATGCAGATGTATAGTAATGCCTTGCTATGCACAGGTTTGCAAAGTAAAATTCTTAAACCGGGGGGTAAAAATGTATGGAAATCAATAAAAAAAAAGCATGCATATGCAGATGTATAGTAATGCCTTGCTATGCACAGGTTTGCAAAGTAAAATTCTTAGACGTAAGGATTATAAAAGTTTGCAAAGCAAAAAAAAGCATGAATATGCAGCTGGATCTTTATGCTATATGGAATGCATGGTCAGCCTGCTGCTCTCCAAATGCTGAAAAACGACTACTCTAGACAGCACGTCATAGGAGGAGTAGTAGTTTGGAGAGCCATAGTTTTCACATTCCTGAATACATGCATTTCATACAAAAAATATGACCAGACATATATACATATATAAATTACTCACTGATGATGTGACACTTCTTGGAGTCAGCTTTTTCAAATTCTGCCCCATCAATTTCTCGGGCACACATTGTGCTGTCTGATTTTTTTTTTCTAGGACTCATTGAAAATGAATGGGTACAGAACTGGTCCAGATCTGTTCCGCATAAAACGGAACAGATCAGGAAAGAAAAAACAGACGTGTGAATGGACCCTTACAGACACCTGTTAATACGGGAATCAATAGGATGTTATATCAAGCACGTAAAACACTGGCAGCAAAAGGGATTCAGCCTTCGCCTCCTATTATTACTGAATATGTAGCAATTCAGAATACATTTATTAGATTAGAAAGAGGGGTCTATTTTAAGCATAACAACCTCTAGAAATTTGAGGCTATATGGAGACCCTGGATTGACAGATCCGGTCTTTATAGTCCGTGGCTGGCACTTGCTAGGGTAGCTGTACACCTCTAGTAAAAAGGTACTCTGAGGCTGGGAGTTGGAGAAGATGAAACTCTGACTGTGGCTTGATGGCTGGGGTGTGCTGCTGTCCCGGGGGAGAAACAGCTTTCCGATTGTCGCTCCTCTCGCTCAAGGAGTCACATTTGGGGTTCTGTTTCTATCCTTTTGCAAGGATCTTTGTACAATCTAACTGTCATTGTGATGGTCTCGTAGGGGGGGAGGGGGAACAGTATTTGGGGTGTTATAGCCGACTATTATTTGATGGTCACTTTAGTTTGTTGTTAAAACAAAAAAAGTGGTACTTGATTGTGTCTAAATTATGTTTGCAACTGTGAACATAATGTGTATTTTATTTGTCTACCTGAAAGAAAATTAATAAAAAAGATATCTGATACAAAAAACTAAAATAATTTTTTTTTTTTTTTTTTTTAATAATTCCACCCCATTTGGAATTTTTTTCTAGTTTCCCACCACATTGTAAGCAACCGTAAGTGGTGCCATTACAAAATTCATCTTGTACCACAAAAAACAAGCCCCCATAGGGCTATGTGAATAGAAAAATAAAAAGGTTATGGCTTTGGGAGGGCTGGGAGTAGAAAGCAAAAAAATGGAAAATCACTTTCATTTGTGGTCATTGGCTGCTCTATAACTGCATTTACATGCAGTCTTGAACGCTGCTAAATACAGTTTAGTCCCCATACAGTGAGATAAGCGATGCAAATGAGCTCTTAACGAGCTCTGCCTCTAATGCCACCAGATGTAAGGCAGCTATCCTATAAGTCAATGTTCAACTCTTAAAATAAGCCTTGAGACATGACCTAGATATTAAATATCCAGCACCTCATCTCCAGGCAGCTGTTTAGGGGTGATTGCCCCTCATCAGTAAGAGCAGAGAGTACTGGCTTAACTGGTTGATAGGCCTGTCAGGGTTAGGGTGGTACTATCTCTCCTTAGGGAGTGAGCACCTTAATAAGTGTGAGGAGACTTATAGGCCATACATGCTTTTTTTTTTTTTTTTACACTCTTTTGTAGTTCCCGTAGGGAACTATAACAAGCAATCATTAGATTACTGCTTTCATAGACTCCAATGCATTAGCATTGGAGTCTGAGGGGATTATACTGTGTTCCTATTGAGCCTGTCACACAGGAGGACAGGGGCTGCTGCACAGTGCATCTGTCTCCCTCAATCCTCACCAGCGGAAGCTGGAGCGCACCCAGAAGCGCACGCTACCGGGTTTTACCGCATTCAGATACCATAGTCAGGCTTGACCACTGCTTCTAAAGGGTTAAAAGTCCGCGACCGTCATTTCCACCAGTGGCAAACATTAGCCATGGATGTCTTCTGTGTGAAACAGCAGACATCCAGCGGCTATGGTGCCTGCTCCGCTCTCAATCGGATGCCATTTTTAAATGCTTGCCCGCCAACGTATTTTTACGTGTAGTGGTCGGGAAGAGGTTAAAGAGGACATGTAACCTCTCCTGACATGTTTGTTTTAGCAACTACTTGCATTTCCCATTTAATAACAATTATGGAACATCTGTTCTTATAACTCTATGTTGTATTAGTTTATTATTCTTTCTATAGGTTACATAGTTAGTACTGTTGAAAAAAGACATAGTTTGTATTACACAATAAAAGCACACAGAGCTATGGGGACTGGGTATTGCGGATGTGCTAGCGGCCATCTAGCTACCCATGTCCTCAGCTCTATACACAAAATCCCGGTGACAGGTTCCCTTTAAGGCTACTTTCACACTAGCGTTTTTGCTGGATCCGGCAGGGTTCAGCAAAAAAAACGCTTCCGTTACTGATAATACAACCATCTGCATTCGTTATGAACGGATCCGGTTGTATTATCTTTAACATTGCCAATACGGATCCGTCATGAACTCCACTGAAAGTCAATGGGGGACGGATCCGTTTGCTCCTGCATCCCGTGACGGAAAGAAATGTATGAGAACAGAACCAAATGGAACGGAATGCATTTTGTTCTCTTCAGTTACATTTTGTCCCCATTGACAATGAATGGGGACAAAATGCAAGCGTTTTTCTCTGGTATTGAGACCCTATGACGGATCTCAATACCGGAAGATAGAAACGCTAGTGTGAAAGTAGCCTTAGTTAACCAAGGGGATGAGAGGGGATGTGAAATAAGGGAAAGTGAGTTAGAGACCAGGATTCTACCCATTTTCACAAGCATGAAATGGTTATACCCATCTTAGACATTAATGACATATCGCTAGGATATGTCTATCAACATCAGGTGCAGGTCCCACCTCTGGGACCCACTCCTATTTCCAGAACAGGGCCCCCAAAGTGAACGAGAGCGCACCACACATGCACAGTGTGCTCTCCATTCACTGCCATTGGAGCTGCATTCGGCTATTTTTGGAACTTCCATACGGTGAATGGCGAGCACACAGCACATGCATAGCGACCTCTCCTTTCACCTCTATGGGACTGCTGGAAATAGGTGTGTTCTCCTTCACTTTAAGGGGCCCATTACTGAGGTAGATACCTATCTGCCATTGATGGCATATTCTAGCAGTGACTGAGAATATGCTGCTTTACTGTCACTTAATTCAAAGAATTCATCTAATGGACTGGTCACATCACGTTTTGAGCCTTCGTCAGAGGTGTACGCCAGGAGGCATACAATGGGATGCATTGCCCATACAACCCTTCCCCCATTTACCAGTCCTGAGGATTAGGCATAAGCGAACCCGAACTGTATAGTTCGGGTTCGTACCGAATTTTGGGGTGTTCGTGACACGGACCCGAACCTGAACATTTTCGTAAAAGTTCGGGTTCGGTGTTCGGCGCTTTCTTGGCGCTTTTTGAAAGGTTGCAAAGCAGCCAATCAACAAGCGTCATACTACTTGCCCCAAGAGGCCATCACAGCCATGCCTACTATTGGCATGGCTGTGATTGGCCAGTGCAGCATGTGACCCAGCCTCTTTTTAAGCTGGAGTCACGTAGCGCCGCATGTCACTTTGCTCTGATCAGTGTAGGGAGAGGATGCAGCTGCTGCTGTTAGGGCGAGATTAGACAGTGATTTACTCTTCAAAAACACTTAATGAAGTGCTCGATCTACTGCTGTGAATCATTCACCCTCTGCTATTTAATTGCTCACTGTTGTTAGGCTGCCCAGAGCGTTTTTCTGTCACTTTTTTCTGGGGTGATCGGCAGCCATTTTGTGTCTTGTGGTGCGCCAGCACAAGCTGCCACCAAGTACATTTAACCATCAATAGTGTTTTTTTTTTTTGCTATTTCCTACATCAGGGGCTTGGCTGTGCTTGCTATTTTATTGAGGGGTGAAATACAATTGCCAAAATAGCAGTACCCTAAATCTGGTGTTTCAGCTGTGGCTAGCCAATTGTAATACTGTCTGCTGTCTGGCAAAGGATATATTTTTTTCTGGGTTGAAATGCAATTCCCTAAATCAGTGGTTTCTGCTGTAGCAGGCCAAGTTTAAATATATCCATAAAAGGGTATATTACATTGAAGGTGTTGATAGGGTCATCCTCAATAACTTCACACGCTACTGTGCATTTCCAAGTCTGAGTCTGTCTGAAAACGTATACCTGTCATCCAGCGCCTAAATACTAGGCCTACAATTTATATTCAGATAAATCTGTGGTTATTGCTGTAGCTGGTCAATTTATTTAGTGTCCGCCAAAGCACAGTTTTTGTTCTGGGTTGAAATACAATTCCCAACTTAGCAATTCCCTAAATCAGTAGTTTCTGCTGTATCAGGCCAAGTTTAAATCTATCCATAAAAGGGTATATTAGATTCAAGGTGCTGATACGGTCATCCTCAATAACTTCACAAGCTACAGTGCATTTCCAAGTCTAATTCTGTCCGTAAACGTATACCTGTCATCCAGCGCCTAAATAATAGGCCTACAATTTATATTCAGCTAAATCTGTGGTTACTGCTGTGCCTGAATTAGTGTAATACGGTACTTAAATAGACAGTGTTAGGTGCCTGTAAATAAAGGCCTGAATTTGAATTCAATACATTGGGCCAAATAATTTTTTTCTTATTGTTGTGAACGGTAACAATGAGGAAAATATCTAGTAAGGGACGCAGACGCGGACATGGTCGTGGTGGTGTTAGTGGACCCTCTGGATGTGCTGGGAGAGGACGTGGCCGTTCTGCCACAGCCACACGTCCTAGTGAACCAACTACCTCAGGTCCCAGTAGACGCCAGAATTTACAGCGATATTTGGTGGGGCCCAATGCCGTTCTAAGGATGGTAAGGCCTGAGCAGGTACAGGCATTAGTCTATTGGGTGGCCGACAGTGGATCCAGCACGTTCACATTATCTCCCACCCAGTCTTCTGCAGAAAGCGCACAGATGGCGCCTGAAAACCAAGCCCATCAGTCTGTCACATCACCCCCATGCATATCAGGGAAACTGTCTGAGCCTCAAGTTATGCAGCAGTCTCTTATGCTGTTTGAAGACTCTGCTGGCAGGGTTTCCCAAGGGCATCCACCTAGCCCTTCCCCAGCGGTGGAAGACATAGAATGCACTGACGCACAACCACTTATGTTTCCTGATGATGAGGACATGGGAATACCACCTCAGCACGTCTATGATGATGACGAAACACAGGTGCCAACTGCTGCGTCTTTCTGCAGTGTGCAGACTGAACAGGAGGTCAGGGAGGAAGACTGGGTGGAAGACGATGAAGGGGACGATGAGGTCATAGACCCCACATGGAATGAAGGTTGTGCCACTGACATTCATAGTTCAGAGGAAGAGGCAGTGGCGAGACCGAGCCAACAGCGTAGCAAAAGAGGGAGCAGTGGGCAAAGCAGAACACCCGCCGCCAAGAGACTCCGCCTGCTACTGGCTGCCGCCATCTGGGACCGAGCACCCCAAAGGCAGCTTCAAGGAGTTCCCTGGCGTGGCAGTTCTTCAAACAATGTGCTGATGACAAGACCTGAGTGGTTTGCACGCTGTTCCATCAGAGCCTGAAGCGAGGCATTAACGTTCTGAACCTTAGCACAACCTGCATGACCAGGCACCTGCATGCAAAGCATGAACTGCAGTGGAGTAAACACCTTAAAAACAAGGAACTCACTCAGGCTCCCCCTGCTACCTCTTCTGCTGCTGCCGTCTCGGCCTCTTCCTCCGCCTCTGGAGGAACGTTGGCACCTGCCGCCCAGCAAATAGAGGATGTACCACCAACACCACCACCTCCGTCACCAAGAATCTCCACCATGTCACACGGCAGCATTCAGCTCTCCATCTCACAAACATTCAAGAGAAAGCGTAAATTCCCACCTAGCCACTCTCGATCCCTGGCCCTGAATGCCAGCATTTCTAAACTACTGGCCTATGAAATGCTGTCATTCAGGCTGGTGGACACAGACAGCTTCAAACAGCTCATGTCGCTTGCTGTCCCACAGTATGTTGTTCCCAGCCGCCACTACTTCTCCAAGAGAGCCGTGCCTTCCCTGCACAACCAAGTATCCGATAAAATCAAGTGTGCACTGCGCAACGCCATCTGTGGCAAGGTCCACCTAACCACAGATACATGGACCAGTAAGCACGGCCAGGGACGCTATATCTCCCTAACTGCACACTGGGTAAATGTAGTGGCTGCTGGGCCCCAGGCGGAGAGCTGTTTGGCGCACGTCCTTCCGCCACCAATGATCGCAGGGCAACATTCTTTGCCTCCTGTAGCCTCCTACTCGGCTTCCTCCTCCTTTTCTTCCACCTGCTCATTTAGTCAGCCACACACCTTCACCACCAACTTCAGCACAGCCCGGGGTAAACGTCAGCCGGCCATTCTGAAACTCATATGTTTGGGGGACTGGCCCCACACCGCACAGGAGTTGTGGCGGGGTATTGAACAACAGACCGACGAGTGGTTGCTGCCAGTGAGCCTCAACCCCGGCCTGGTGGTGTGCGATAATGGGCAAAATCACGTCGCAGCTCTGGGACTAGCTGGTTTGACGCACATCCCTTGCCTGGCGCATGTGCTGAATTTGGTGGTGCAGAAGTTCATTCACAACTACCCCGACATGTCAGAGCTGCTGCATAAAGTGCGGGCCGTCTGCGGGCCGTGTCCACCAAAGCACAGTTTTTGTTCTGGGTTGAAATACAATTCCCAACTTAGCAATTCCCTAAATCAGTAGTTTCTGCTGTATCAGGCCAAGTTTAAATCTATCCATAAAAGGGTACATTAGATTCAAGGTGCTGATATGGTCATCCTCAATAACTTCACAAGCTACAGTGCATTTCCAAGTCTAATTCTGTCCGTAAACGTATACCTGTCATCCAGCGCCTAAATAATAGGCCTACAATTTATATTCAGCTAAATCTGTGGTTACTGCTGTGCCTGAATTAGTGTAATACGGTACTTAAATAGACAGTGTTAGGTGCCTGTAAATAAAGGCCTGAATTTGAATTCAATACATTGGGCCAAATAATTTTTTTCTTATTGTTGTGAACGGTAACAATGAGGAAAATATCTAGTAAGGGACGCGGACGCGGACATGGTCGTGGTGGTGTTAGTGGACCCTCTGGATGTGCTGGGAGAGGACATGGCCGTTCTGCCACAGCCACACGTCCTAGTGAACCAACTACCTCAGGTCCCAGTAGATGCCAGAATTTACAGCGATATTTGGTGGGGCCCAATGCCGTTCTAAGGATGGTAAGGCCTGAGCAGGTACAGGCATTAGTCTATTGGGTGACCGAAAGTGGATCCAGCACGTTCACATTATCTCCCACCCAGTCTTCTGCAGAAAGCGCACAGATGGTGCCTGAAAACCAAGCCCATCAGTCTGTCACATCACCCCCATGCATATCAGGGAAACTGTCTGAGCCTCAAGTTATGCAGCAGTCTCTTATGCTGTTTGAAGACTCTGCTGGCAGGGTTTCCCAAGGGCATCCACCTAGCCCTTCCCCAGCGGTGGAAGACATAGAATGCACTGACGCACAACCACTTATGTTTCCTGATGATGAGGACATGGGAATACCACCTCAGCACGTCTATGATGATGACGAAACACAGGTGCCAACTGCTGCGTCTTTCTGCAGTGTGCAGACTGAACAGGAGGTCAGGGAGGAAGACTGGGTGGGGGACGATGAGGTCATAGACCCCACATGGAATGAAGGTTGTGCCACTGACATTCAGAGTTCAGAGGAAGAGGCAGTGGTGAGACCGAGCCAACAGCGTAGCAAAAGAGGGAGCAGTGGGCAAAGCAGAACACCCGCCGCCAAGAGACTCCGCCTGCTACTGGCTGCCGCCATCTGGGACCGAGCACCCCAAAGGCAGCTTCAAGGAGTTCCCTGGCGTGGCAGTTCTTCAAACAATGTGCTGATGACAAGACCCGAGTGGTTTGCACGCTGTGCCATCAGAGCCTGAAGCAAGGCATTAACGTTCTGAACCTTAGCACAACCTGCATGACCAGGCACCTGCATGCAAAGCATGAACTGCAGTGGAGTAAACACCTTAAAAACAAGGAACTCACTCAGGCTCCCCCTGCTACCTCTTCTGCTGCTGCCGCCTCGGCCTCTTCCTCCGCCTCTGGAGGAACGTTGGCACCTGCTGCCCAGCAAACAGAGGATGTACCACCAACACTACCACCTCCGTCACCAAGAATCTCCACCATGTCACACGGCAGCATTCAGCTCTCCATCTCACAAACATTCGAGAGAAAGCGTAAATTCCCACCTAGCCACTCTCGATCCCTGGCCCTGAATGCCAGCATTTCTAAACTACTGGCCTATGAAATGCTGTCATTCAGGCTGGTGGACACAGACAGCTTCAAACAGCTCATGTCGCTTGCTGTCCCACAGTATGTTGTTCCCAGCCGCCACTACTTCTCCAAGTAGTTCGCCACTACTCCTCCATTCTTTGCCTCCTGTAGCCTCCTCCTCCTACTCGGCTTCCTCCTCCTTTTCTTCCACCTGCTCATTTAGTCAGCCACACACCTTCACCACCAACTTCAGCACAGCCCGGGGTAAACGTCAGCCGGCCATTCTGAAACTCATATGTTTGGGGGACTGGCCCCACACCGCACAGGAGTTGTGGCGGGGTATTGAACAACAGACCGACGAGTGGTTGCTGCCGGTGAGCCTCAAGCCCGGCCTGGTGGTGTGCGATAATGGGCAAAATCACGTCGCAGCTCTGGGACTAGCCGGTTTGACGCACATCCCTTGCCTGGCGCATGTGCTGAATTTGGTGGTGCAGAAGTTCATTCACAACTACCCCGACATGTCAGAGCTGCTGCATAAAGTGCGGGCCGTCTGTTCGCGCTTCCGGCGTTCACATCCTGCCGCTGCTCGCCTATCTGCGCTACAGCGTAACTTCAGCCTTCCCGCTCACCGCCTCATATACAACGTGCCCACCAGGTGGAACTCCACCTTGCACATGCTGGACAGACTGTGCGAGCAGCAGTAGGCCATAGTGGAGTTTCAGCTGCAGCACGCACGGGTCAGTCGCACTGCGGAACAGCACCACTTCACCACCAATGACTGGGCCTCCATGCGAGACCTGTGTGCCCTGTTGCGCTGTTTTGAGTACTCCACCAACATGGCCAGTGGCGATGACGCCGTTATCAGCGTTACAATACCACTTCTATGTCTCCTTGAGAAAACACTTAGGGCGATGATGGAAGAGGAGGTGGCCCAGGAGGAGGAGGAAGAGGGGTCATTTTTTGCACTTTCAGGCCAGTCTCTTCGAAGTGACTCAGAGGGAGTTTTTTTGCAACAGCAGAGGCCAGGTACAAATGTGGCCAGCCAGGGCCCACTACTGGAGGACGAGGAGGACGAGGATGTGGAGGAGGAGGAGGATGAAGCATGTTCCCAGCAGGATGTCACCCAACGCAGCTCGGGCCCATCACTGGGGCGTGGCTGGGGGGAAACGCAGGACGATGACGATACGCCTCCCACAGAGGACAGCTTGTCCTTACCTCTGGGCAGCCTGGCACACATGAGAGACTACATGCTGCAGTGCCTGTGCAACGACATCAGAGTTGCCCACATTTTAACGTGTGCGGACTACTGGGTTGCCACTCTGCTGGATCCCTGGTACAAAGACAATGTGCCCACCTTAATTCCTGCACTGGAGCGTGATAGGAAGATGCGCGAGTACAAGCGCACGTTGGTAGACGCGCTACTGAGAGCATTCCCAAATGTCACAGGGGAACAAGTGGAAGCCCAAGGCGAAGGCAGAGGAGCAAGAGGTCGCCAACGCAGCTGTGTCACGGCCAGCTCCTCTGAGGGCAGGGTTAGCATGGCAGAGATGTGGAAAAGTTTTGTCACCACGCCACAGCTAACTGCACCACCACCTGATACGGAACGTGTTAGCAGGAGGCAACATTTCACTAACATGGTGGAACAGTACGTGTGCACACCCATCCACTTACTGACTAATGGTTCGGCCCCATTCAACTTCTGGGTCTCCAAATTGCCCACGTGGCCAGAGCTAGCCTTTTATGCCTTGGAGGTGCTGGCCTGCCCGGCGGCCAGCGTTTTGTATGAACGTGTATTCAGCACGGCAGGGGGCGTCATTACAGACAAACGCAGCCACCTGTCTACAGCCAATGTGGACAAGCTGACGTTCATAAAAATGAATTATGGATCCCACAGGACCTGTCCATCCCTTGTGCAGATTAGACATTTATAACTACCTCCCCTTAACCATATATTATTGTACTCCAGGCCACTTCCTCATTCAATACTTTTTTTATTTTCATTTTACCATTATATTGCGGGGCAACCCAAAGTGCCGGGGCCTAAATATCTGACAATGGCCTGTTCCAGTGGTGGGTGACGTGAAGCCTGATTCTCTGCTATGCCATGAAGGCTGATTCTCTGCATTGGGACCTCTCTCCTCTGTCTGGGTGCCGGGGCCTAAATATCTGACAATGGCCTGTTCCAGTGGTGAGTGACATGAAGCCCGATTCTCTGCTATGACATGAAGCCTGAATCTCTGCTATGGGACCTCTCTCCTCTCTCTGGGTGACGGGGCCTAAATATCTGACAATGGCCTGTTCCAGTGGTGAGTGACGTGAAGCCCGATTCTCTGCTAACACATGAAGCCTGAATCTCTGCTATGGGACCTCTCTCCTCTCTCTGGGTGACGGGGCCTAAATATCTGACAATGGCCTGTTCCAGTGGTGAGTGACGTGAAGCCCGATTCTCTGCTAACACATGAAGCCTGAATCTCTGCTATGGGACCTCTCTCTGGGTGCCAGGGCATACAAATATCTGGCAGTGGCCTGTTCTAGTGTTGGGTGACGTGAAGCCTGATTCTCTGCTATGCCATGAAGGCTGATTCTCTGCAATGGGACCTCTCTCCTCTGTCTGGGTGCCTGGGCCTAAATATCTGACAATGGCCTGTTCCAGTGGTGGGTGACGTGAAGCCTGATTCTCTGCTATGACATGAAGCCTGATTCTCTGCTATGACATGAAGCCTGATTCTCTGCTATGGGACCTCTCTCCTCTGTCTGGGTGCCGGGGCCTAAATATCTGACAATGGCCTGTTCCAGTGGTGTGTGACGTGAAGCCTGATTCTCTGCTATGACATGAAGCCTGATTCTCTCCTATGGGACCTCTCTCCTCTGTCTGGGTGCCGGGGCCTAAATATCTGACAATGGCCTGTTCCAGTGGTGAGTGACGTGAAGCCCGATTCTCTGCTATGACATGAAGCCTGATTCTCTGCTATGGGACCTCTCTCCTCTGTCTGGGTGCTGGGGCCTAAATATGACAATGGCCTGTTACAGCGGTGAGTGACGTGAAGCCTGATTCTCTGCTATGACATGAAGCCTGAATCTCTGCTATGGGACCTCTCTCCTCTATCTGGGTGTCGGGGCCTAAAAATATCTGACAGTGGCCTGTTCCAGTGTTGGGTGACGTGAAGCCTGATTCTCTGCTATGACATGAAGCCTGAATCTCTGCTATGGGACCTCTCTCCTCTGTTTGGTTGTCGGGGCCTAAAAATATCTGACAGTGGCCTGTTCCAGTGTTGGGTGACGTGAAGCCTGATTCTCTGCTATGACGTGAAGCCTGATTCTCTGCTATGACATGAAGCCTGATTCTCTGCTATGACATGAAGCCTGATTCTATGCTATGACATGAAGCCTTATTCTCTGCTATGACATGAAGCCTGATTCTCTGCTATGGGACCTCTCTCCTCTGTCTGGGTGCCGGGGTCTAAATATCTGAAAGAGGCCTGTTCCAGTGGTGGGTGACATAAAGCCTGATTTTCTGCTATGGGACCTCTCTCCAATTGATATTGGTTAATTTTCATTTATTTTATTTGTATTTTTATTAATTTCCCTATCCACATTTGTTTGCAGAGGATTTACCTACATTTTGCTGCCTTTCACACTTGCGGCAATGTGATCTGGCCGGCAGTTCCGTCGTCGGAACTGGCTGCTGGATCCGCCGATCTGGATGTGACTGAAAGCATTTGTGAGACGCATCCAGATGCGGATCCATCTCACAAATGCATTGCAAGAACGAATCCATCTCTCCACTTGTCATACGGATCTTGTATCTTTTTGCACATTTTTACCGGTGTGCACATGCGCAGACCAGAAGGATGGATCCGGCATTCCGGTATTTTGAATGCCGGATCCGGCACTAATACATTCCTATGGGGAAAAATGCTGGATCCGGCAAGTCTTCATTTTTTTCCGCCGGAGATAAAACTGTAGCATGCTGCGGTTTTCTCTTTTGCCTGATCAGTCAAAATGAACTGAACACCACCTGATGCATTCGGAACGGATTACTCTCCATTCAGAATGCATGGGGATATGCCTGGTCAGTTCTTTTCCAGTATAGAGCCCCTGTGACGGAACTCTATGCCGGAAATGAAAAAAGGCTAGTGTGAAAGTACCCTAAAATATTAAGTTTAAATCCCCCTTTCCCAATTCTACATATAAAATATATAAACAATAAATAAACATATTACATAGCGCTGCGTCCGTAAAGTCCAAACTATTAAATTATTTTAAAAAATCTATGCGGTGAGCGCCGTAACAGAAATAAATAAATAAAAACCATGCGATTCTGCATTTTTTTGTCACCCAAAAAAAAGGGTAGGACTGTTCTATTATGGGCCGAACGTTTCATAAAATGCGAAATGCACGCTGCTTTTTTTTGTGTGTTTTTTTTTTGGGGCGTGGTATTGAGTATCGCAATACTTTTTTATGGTGACGAAAGGGAATCAAGCATAGCGTTGTCACGGTACCAAAATTTTGATTCGGTTTCGATTTGGCGACTAAAAATTTAATTTGGCTCCTAAATTTTTTAATTTGAAGCCAATGGCTATTAGGTATTTTTTTTTTGTCTGGAGCACTGTGAGGGCTTATATTTTGCAGAACAAGTTGTACTTTCTAATGCCACCATTAATTATGGCATAAAAGGTAGTGGGAATCGGGGAAAAAAATCCAAATAGGGCGGAATTGGGAAAAAAAACGCAATCCCACCACCGTTTTACGGGTTTTGTTCCCATGGCGTTTTGCTTACGGCAAAACTGACCCATGCCCTTCATTCTCTGGTTAAGTACGATTACAATGATACCCCATATGTATAGGTGTAAATAGTGTAAAAAAATATAAAAAAAAATTATACTTAAAGGGGTTGTCCAAGTTATATGTATTGATGATCAATATCAGATCGGAGGGGGTCCGACACCCAGCACCCCCTCCGATCAGCTGTTTGAAGAGGAGACTCGCACGGTGTCAGCGCTGCCTCCTCTTCACTGTTTACCTTCTAGCCGTTGCATCTGCAGTGGTGAGCAGGTGTACACCCAAGCCTTCCTATTGAAATGAATGGGATGGCTTGGGTGTAATTACACCTGCTCACCACTGCAGATGCAACGGCTAGAAGGTAAACAGTGAAGAGGAGGCAGCGCTGACACCGTGCGAGTCTCCTCTTCAAACAGCTGATCGGAGGGGGTGCCGGGTGTCGGACCCCCTCCGATCTGATATTGATGACCTATCCTGGGGATAGGTCATCAATAAATATAACTTGGACAACCCCTTTAAGTCTACTGAGCTCTTTAGGGGCTCATTTTTTGCGGGACAATTCATAGTTTTTATTGATAACATTTTGGAGTGTGCATGACTTTTGGATCAAATTTTATTTCATTTTTTTGGGTAAGGGAAGCAATGAAAAAAATGGCAAATCGGCCATATTAACCCATTTTCCGTTACGCCATTCACAGTATTGGATTTTCTATTTTAATATTATGGGCGTTTTCGGTCGCGTGATACCCAGGATGTTTATTTTTATTGTTATTTAGGTATTTTTTTATTTTTTATTATACGGAAAGGGGGGTGATTTAAACTTTTATATATTTTTTTATACATTTTGTAACTTTTTTTTACATTTTTTATCATCATTTTAAGGCTCATAAATAATCTTATAAATATTGTTTTTGAATTTTTCATTTTGATCTATAAGCGATTTAAAAAATGACAATTTATTAGCATTTTGCTAATTTCTTATGTTGGCCTGCCATCTGGTGGCCAAAATAAGAATTGCAGCATTAATGTTCTAAATTTCTTCATAGAGATTCAACGCATGTACTGAAGTCCCGATTTGCCACACAGGGCTTCAGTACTAAACCCATAAGCTTACCACGATCGGCATTATTGCTGGTTGAGGTAATAACCGCAGGTCTCTGTTGTTTGAAACAGCAGAGACTTGTCGGCCATGACACCTGCTGCACGCGCGAGCGCCGCTAGCAAAAGGGTTAATATAGACAAATTACAAGACACAGGGTAGTAATACTAGTATATTTTTATGTAAATCGTGGAGACTGATGTGGTGATGTTAATAGCTCTGTAAGTGAAATCCAGGTGAGTGTCCCTTTAAAGGGGTTATCCAAGACTGAATAACCCCCACTGCAATGCCTGGACCTGCGACATTGTGCATATTTACCTGGCCTCCGATGCCAGTTTCCTCCCAGCTCGCTCCATGGCTATTTTCGCTGATCGGTAGTATAGCAGCTGTGCTTGGTATCGCTGAGCTGCGCCTAGGCCATGTGAACAATGAACGCGTTGTTACTCATCAGATACTGACAAGCTATCATGAGGATAGGTCATTTGTATTAAAGTCTCGGGAAAACCCTTTAATGAGAGTCAATTCACACAGGAATTTTACACTATTCACGAAGGGATGGAGTGCAGCCCCAGTGACCAGAGGAGATAGAAACATAGGTTTATCTGTATAGTGTTATTATTCCACCTTATCCAGGTTTCCAACAATACATTAGAGCCATCATTAACCCCTTTCAGCCACAGCCAGTTTCCCCTTCCTGAAATAGCCTAATTTTGCAAATATGAAGTTCACTTTATGTGGTATTAGCTTTGGAATGCTTTTAGTTATCCAAGTGATAAGAGAGATTGTTTTCACACAATGTATTACAACAACAATGGGTGACCTTGTTAAAGCTTAACTTTTAATCAACAATAGATATAAAATAATAGTCCATAAGTACAGTAATGGACAAGAATATGTGCTGCACAAATGTGCCTAAATTACCAGTGCTCAGTAAAAGAGGAACAGTCTTACCACAGTCTTTCAAAGTGGTGCCACCACTGGGGTCTCCATGATTCCAGTGCTGGGTCTCTGACACTTATCTTACCCTACTTGACCTGGGCTTATACCTGTCAGAGCAGCACCATGATCACCCTATTGAGGGTGACCTCAGTGGATAAATAAAACTCACCTGGGTATCCCTACCAATTTCCCTATGCAGCCTAGTGACTGCCCAACTTCGTCAATAGAGGTGGGGGGGGAGACCCCAGTGTCGGACCTGTTCGTCCCTATGCGTTTCTTTACTTTTAAGACAGATGATACCTCACAAAATAGTTATAGATTTTCTCATTCTCCATATGTCCACTTTATGTTGGCATCGTTTTTTATAAAAGTAATTTTATTTTTTAGGATGTTAGAAGGAAGTGACTTTGAGGGGCTTAGGGCACTTTCACACTTGCGTTAGAGGATTCTGGCAGGCAGTTCCGTTGCTGTAACTGCCTGCCGGATTCGGAAATCTGTATGCAAACGGATAGCATTTGTTTCCGGATGCGGATCCGACTGACAAATGCATTGAAATACTGGATCAGTCTCTCCGGTGTCATCCGGAAAAACGGATCCGGTATTTACTTTTTTTGCATTTTTAAGGGTCTGCGCATGCGCAGACTGGGAAACCGGATCCGTTTTTCCGGAACACTTGGTACCGGATCCGGCATTAATACATTTCAAGGGAAATTAACGCTGGATCCAGCATTCCGGCAAGTGTTCTGGAATTATGGCCGGAGAAAATACTGCAGCATGCTGCGGTATTTTCTCGGGCCAAATACCATAAGAGGGACTGAACTGAAGACATCCCGATGCAGACTGAACGGAATGCTTTCCATTCAGAATGCATTAGGATGAAACTGAAGCGTTTCTTTCCCCAGTATTGAACCCCTAGGACTGAACTCAATACCGAAAAACTTTAACGCTAGTGTGAAAGTACTCTCACATAATAGAAACTTCTCATAAATTACAAATTGCACCCCTTAATTTATACGAAACAGATTTTAGAAATTTTGTTAATCCCTTTGTGTTTCACAGGAATTAAAGCAAAACGGGGGTGAAATGTAAAATTTTTTTTTTTAGATTTTAAATTTTAGTCCATTTTTTTGTAACACGTCAAGGGTCAACAACAGCACAAACCTCAATATATCACCCTGATTTTTGCAGTTTACATAAATACCCATATGTGGTCATAAACTTTTGTATGGGCACCCAGTAGGAGGGAAGGAGCGTAATTTGGCATTTGGAGGTCAGATTTTGCTGGAATGGTTTTTGGGTACCATGTTGCATTTGAAGAGACCTTGAGCTACCTCTTTATTGGAAATGTCCAAAAAGTGAACCAATTTTGGAAACTAAACCCACAAGATTTTTTGAGCCTTGTATTGAGCTCTGTGATCACACAGTTGTTTCATAGAATTTAGAAACACTTAGGGCTGTTTCACAGAAGCGAGTCCATTGCGGGGATCACGCTGTGTGAGTGTGATCCTCTGCTCTGGACTTGCAGGAGCAAGGCATTATCATGATTTATAATGCTATGTGTCTCTGCTTGGCCTTATTTCTACAGAATCATACTGACAGCTTTATGTCACTATGAGTCTGTGGAAAAAAGGCCATGCAGAGACACATAGCATTATAAATCATGATAATGCTGTGCGCTCCTGCAAGTCCAGAGCAGAGGATCACACTCACACACGGAGCGTGATTCCTGCAATGGACTCGCTCGTGTGAAACAGCCCTTAGGTGTGAAAATGAAAAATTAAATTTTTACCAAATAATGTTGTTTTTTCTCTCCTGTCACCAGGGGTAACAGGAGAAAAAGCACCCCATGATTTGTTACCCATTTTCTCTTTAATAAAGAAACACCCTATATATGGCAGTAAACTGCTGTTTTGGGTACGCTGCAGGGTTCAGAAGAGGAAGATCATCGGAGCACCCAGAGTCTTCTAACAGCTGATCGGTGGGGTCTTGGGTGTCCAGACCCCTATCGATCTGATATTGATGTCCTATGCCTGATGCCCACATGTATTTCCGATCAACACCGCTCGACGAGCAGGCACCTAAATGCGACCCCCCCCCCCCCCCCCTCAGTGTAGGCGATCGCAGCAAACCACAGGTCAATTCAAACCTGCGGTTTGCTGCGTTTCCGGGTTATTCAGGTCTCTGGGGACCCGATAACCCGGAACAGGATCGTGATCGTGGTGTGGTAATACACCACCAATCACCATCCTTAGATCCTGAGAGGTGATGGTGACATCACCTCTTTGAATCACTCTCATTGGTCGGTTGGGCGGGCGGTTCATTCAAATCATCGCAGCGCTCCTCTCCTCCTCCTTTTCAGTCCAGAGCCCGAGGAGAGAGGAGCGATGCGTCGTGTCTCAGAGCCAGCACCCCCCGTCTGTTCAGAGCCCAGGATCCAGCCAGCACCCCATCTGTGCCCCAGCACCACCAGGTATTTAGGGAAAGGCTAGGGACAAGTAAGATTAGGCAGGGATATTTAGGGAAAGTTAGTTGAAGAAAAAAAATAAAAAAGTTTTGGTTGCATCACCCTAAATTGGGTGTCTGTGGTCCACAGCACAGCTGTGTGACCCTAGACCCCCCCAGGGGTGCTGCAGCTTGCCCCGCCCTCCTCCCCCCCACAACCTTTTTGGGGTGAAGGCAGTTTTTTACTTTTCCGCCAGTATGTTCCTTCTAAGCGGGCGAGGTATGGCGTAAAGCTGTACAAACTTTGTGAGAGTACCTCAGGGTACACTTACAAGTTTTGTGTGTACAGGGGCGAGATTCCCGTATTCAACCCCCAGAATCTCCCCCCACTCTGGGTGTTAGAGGGAAACTTGTGTGGGACCTTATGCACTCACTGCTAGATAAGGGTTACCACCTGTACGTGGATAACCTTTTTTTTTTTTTCATTAAACTTTATTGAGGGAAGAAAAAGAATGTACATGTACAGATCAAGTATCACAAGGACATTGTTACAGTATCATACTATTGAACTTAACCTGCAATAATCAGATAAGAATATATTCTGTACAAGTCATATTCAAAAAAGCTGAAATAACATTCCAGACTTTCCTCATTTTAGTATAATCCCCTCCCCCCCACCCCCCTCCCTTTCCCAATCAAACATAAACAGGAAAAATGACAATATCCCTTCCATAGATACTTATTCCATTTAGTGACCATTTGAGATAAAAATCTTTAGTATGCTTCAATGTTTTCACTCTAGTTCACGGATAGCTTGCCTAGGGTGCCTTTAGCCTGTTCCTCCAAATACCATAATGTACCACAAAATGGGAGCATTAATTCCCTTATTTCTTCTTGAGGAAGTACATGAATCACAAATTGCTTCCACTTGTGGAAAAATGCTTTCGTCATCTTCCCTTTATGTTTCTCTGTCTCCAGTCTATCCATGTATAGTATATACTTCATTGTACCAATCACTTCGTCTAAACTAGGAGTGGTGGGAAGTAACCAGTGTCGAAGTAGGCATTTCTTTATGGCCAATAAAAATAGATGTACTCCCTTAATTCCAATAGCTTGGTTTTGTTCTCCCTCCGGGCTTCTCGGAATACACTGGAATATGCAATGTTGTGGAGAAGGACTCACCTCTACTCTCCAGATTTCTTTAATAAACTCCCTACCCTGACTCCACAATTGGGAGATGTTTGGACATTCCCACAGACCATGAAGTAAGTTAGCCTTTGGGAGTTGACACTTAGGGCAACTCCTAAGGTAATGAGCAGGGGCATCCTTGTATGATAAATCAAATGCGTATGTAGCTTTATGAATAATACGAAATTGCATCTCTTTCCATGTCTCACTGCTAATAGCCTGTCTTACTGTACGTGGATAACTTTTATACTAGTATCTCCTTCTTCCAGTCCTTCGCCGCCAGATCCACGTCCGCTTGTGGGACCCTGCGGAAAAATCAACGCGCTCTCCCTACCTACCCCTCTAGGTACCTATCCCCAGGGGTTAGACCCGTGCCCTTACCACTGGGAACCTGTTGCTGGTCCGATATAAGGACAAGAGGGATGTCCTTGTTCTGTCCACAATTCATGGTAATGGCATCACCTCTGTCCCTGTGCGAGGTACCGCGGCAACAGTCCTCAAGCCCGATTGTATTGTCGACTACAATCGGTATATGGGAGGAGTTGATCTCTCTGATCAAGTCCTCAAGTCAAGTCCTCAAGCCATATAACGCCATGCGCAAAACCCGGGCATGGTACAAAAAAGTTGCGGTCTACTTGGTGCAGGTTGCCTTGTACAACTCTTTTGTGCTGTCCCGAAGTGCTGGCAACACAGGGACATTCCTACAGTTGTAGGAGGCTGTCCTCAAGGCCCTGATCTTTTCTGACCGGGAAAGAGCAGGCCGGAATACCTCGGGAACTGTAGGCGCCCGGATCGTCCCTGGCCAACACTTTAAGGTGTGGTCCCCCAAAAAGTGCAGCGTGTGTCACAGAGGGGGATACGGAAGGACACCACTACTCAATATTACACGTGCCCCGATCATCCGGGCCTCTGCATTATTGGTTGATTCAGGGTGTACCACACTTCCATGGAGTACTTAATTTATATCCCAATTTAGCCACTGACAATCGGATACAAAACTGGTTCTCAGACTTGAGACACTAAAACAAAAACAACAATTTTTCAAAAATATTATTTAGTAAAACAAAAAAAAAGTTGACATATTAGGTATTGCCGCGTCCGTAAGAATCTGCTTTATAAAAATACCCCCCCAACCCCTGAGATGAACACGATAAAAAATAAAAACGGTGCCGAAAAAGCTAAAGTGCAAAAAAAGGTATTTTTTGGTCACCTTACATCACAAAAATTGTAATAGCAAGCGATCAAAAAGTCATATGCCCCCCAAAATAGTGCCAATAAAACCATCCTCTCATCCCGCAAAAAATTAGCCCCTACCTAAGATAATCTGTTAAAAACTAAAAAAATGACTATGGAGATACTATAGTGAATATAGTGTAAAACATAATTTTTTTTTTAAAAAGTAGACATATTAGGTATCGCCGTGTCCGTAAGAATCTGCTCTATAAGAATACCCCCCAACCCCTGAGATGAACACAATAAAAACGGTGCCAAAAAAGCAATTTTTTTGCAAATTGTCCATTTTAATCTTTTTTTTTTCCCAATAACAAAGTAAGGGTTAACAGCCAAACAAAACTTAATATTTATTACCCTCATACTGCAGTTTACAGAAACACCCCATATGTGGTTGTAAACGGCTGTATGACCAAACGGCAGGGCGCAGAAGGATAGGAACGCCGTATGGTTTCTGGAAGGCAGATTTTGATGGCCTTTTTTTGGGGGCACCAAGTCCTATTTTAAGCCCCCCTGATGCACCCCTAGAATAAAAACTCCATAAAAGCGACCCCATCTAAGAAACTACACCCCTCAAGGTATCCAAAACTGATTTTACAAACATTGTTAACCCTTTAGGTGTTCCACAAGAGTTATTGGCAAATGGAGATGACATTTCAGAATTTCTATTTCTGGTAACCTTGCCTCACAAAAATGTAATATAGATAAACCAAAAATCATATGTACCCTAAAAATAGTCCCAACAAAACGACCACCTTATCCCGTAGTTTCCTAACTCGGGTCACTTTTATGGAGTTTCTTCTCCAGGAATGCATCAGGGGGCTTCAAATGGGACATGGTGTAAATAAACCAGTCCAGCAAAATCTGCCTTCCAAATACCACACGGCGCACCTTTCCCTCTACGCCCTACTGTGTGCCCGTACAGTAGTTTACCGCCACAGATGGGGTATTTCTGAAACTACAGAATCGGGGAAATAAATATAGCATTTTGTTTGGCTGTTAACCCTTGCTTTGTTACCGGAAAAAAATTGATTAAAATGAAATTTGAGAATTTAAATTTTTTGTCAAATTTTCCATCTCCATTTGCCAATAACTCTTGTGCAACACCTAAAGGGTTAACAAAGTTAGTAAAATCAGTTTTGGATACCTTGAGGGGTGTAGTTTCTTAGATGGGGTCACTTTTATGGAGTTTCTACTCCCTACCGTGTGCCCGTACAGTAGTTTACGGCCACATATGGGGTTTTTCTGCAAACTACAGAATCAGGGCAATAAATATAGCGTTTTGTTTGGCTGTTAACCCTTGCTTTGTTACTGGAAAAAAATCTATTGAAATGGAAAATTTGCCCAAAAATCAGAAATTTTATCTCCATTTGCCATTGACGCTTGTGGAACACCTAAAGGGTTAACTACGTTTGTAAAAATCAGTTTTGAATACCTCGAGGGGTGTAGTTTCTAGAATGGGGTCATTTTTGGGTGGTTTCTATTATATAAGCCTCACAAAGTGACTTCAGACCTGAACTGGTCCCTAAAAATTGGGTTTTTGAAAATTTCTGAAAGATTTCAAGATTTGCTTCTAAACTTCTAAACTTCTAAGCCTTGTAACATCCCCAAAAAATAAAATATCATTCCCAAAATGATCCAAACATGAAGTAGACATATGGGGAATGTAAAGTAATAACTTTTTTTGTAGGTATTACTATGTATTATAGAAGTAGAGAAATTGAAACTTGGAAATTTGCAATTTTTTTACTCATTTTTGGTAAATTTTGTAATTTTTTTTATAAATAAAAATTACTTTTTTTTACTTCATTTTACCAGTGTCATGAAGCACAATATGTGACGAAAAAACAATCTCAGAATGGCCTGGATAAGTCAAAGCGTTTTAAAGTTATCACCACTTAAAGTGACACTGGTCAGATTTGCAAAAAATGGCCTGGTCCTTAAGGTGAAATAAGGCTGTGTCCTTAAGGAGTTAAGTCCCACTTGATGGTATGATCGCTGGTACAATGCATTACAATACTTACTGTATAATAATGCATTGTAACTGTCAGTTTTACACTGACACTACGCCTGAATGGCATCTGTAGCTGGCAGACCTGGATGCCTTTGTAAGGCTTTCGGCTGCCATTGCAACCATCAGCATCGTGGGGCGGCGATGGGTTGAGAGAGAGAGCCACCTCCCTCTTTAACCACCTCAGCCCCCCTAGCTTAAACCCCCTTAATGATCAGACCACTTTTTACAATTCTGCACTACACTACTTTCACGGTTTATTGCTCGGTCATACAACTTAACACCCAAATGAATTTTACCTCCTTTTCTTCTCACTAATAGAGCTTTCATTTGGTGGTATTTCATTGCTGCTGACATTTTTACTTTTTTTTATATTAATCAAAATTGACCGAAATTTTTGCAAAATAAAGACATTTTTCACTTTCTGTTGTAAATTTTTTAAAATAAAACTACATTTCTATATACATTTTTCTCAAAATTTATTGTCCTACATGTCTTTGATAAAAAAAAAATGCAATAAGTGTATATTTATTGGTTTGGGTAAAAGTTATAGCGTTTACAAACTATGGTGCAAAAAAATTCATTTACGCACTTTCTGAGCACCTGTCATGTTTCCTGAGGTTCTACAATGCCCAGACAGTAGAAACAACCCAGTAGAAATTTAAAAAATAAAACTACATTTCTCTATACATTTTTCTCTAAATTTATTGTTCTACATGTCTTTGATAAAAAAAATGCAATAAGTGTATATTTATTGGTTTGCGCAAAAGTTATAGCGTTTACAATCTATGGTACAAAAATGTGAATTTACGCATTTTGAAGGAGCTCTGACTTTCTGAGCACCTGTCATGTTTCCTGAGGTTCTACAATGCCCAGACAGTAGAAACACCCCACAAATGACCCCATTTCGGAAAGTAGACACCCTAAGGTATTCGCTGATGGGCATAGTGAGTTCATGGAAGTTTTTATTTTTTGCCACAAGTTAGCGGAAATTGAATTATTATATTTTTTCTTACAAAGTCTCATATTCCACTAACTTGTGACAAAAAATAAAATATTACATGAACTCGCCATACCCCTCACGGAATAACTTGGGGTGTCTTCTTTCTAAAATGGGGTCACTTGTATTTTAGGGGCCCTAAAGCGTGAGAAGTAGTTTGGAATCCAAATGTGTAAAAATGCCCCAAGGTATTCCGTGAGGGGCATGGCGAGTTCCTAGAATATTTTTTATTTTTTTTGCACAAGTTAGCGGAAAATGATTTTTAATTTTTTTTCTTACAAAGTCTCATATTCCACTAACTTTTTTTTTTTTTTTTTTTTTTTTTACATGAACTCACCATGCCCCTCACGGAATACCTTGGGGTGTCTTCTTTCCAAAATGGGGTCACATGTGGGGTATTTATACTGCCCTGGCATTTTAGGGGCCCTAAAGCGTGAGAAGAAGTCTGGAATCCAAATGTCTAAAAATGCCCTCCTAAAAGGTACTCATTGGAATTTGGGTCCCTTTGCGCACCTAGGCTGCAAAAAAGTGTCACACATGTGGTATCGCCGTACTCAGGAGAAGTAGGGCAATGTGTTTTGGGGTGTATTTTTACATATACCAATGCTGGGTGAGAGAAATATCTCTGTAAATTGACAACTTTGTATAAAAAAAATGTAAACTTTGTCATTTACAGAGATATTTCTCACACACAGTATGGGTATATGTAAAAATACACCCCAAAACACATTGCCCTACTTCTCCTGAGTACGGCGATACCACGTGTGACACTTTTTTGCAGTTAAGATGCGCAAAGGGGCCCAAATTCCAATGAGGATTTCACAGGGCATTTTTAACCGCATTTGGATTCCGTGGGGGGTATGGTGAGTTCATGTAAGATTTAATTTGTTGTCACAAGTTACTGGAATATGAGACTTTGTAAGAAAAAAAACAATTTAAAAAATAAATTTCCGCTAACTTGTGCCCAAAAAAAAAAAAAAATCTTCTATGAACTCGCCATGCCTCTCAAAAGAAAAGGCATTTTCTATATAGTTCTGGCAATGTGCGGATCCACAAAATGCGGAAAGCACATTGCCGGCGTCTGTGTTTTACGGATCCGCAAAACACATATGGACGTCTGAATGGAGCCTTACAGGGGGGTGATCAATGACAGGGGGTGATCAGGGAGTCTATATGGGGTGATAAGGGGTTAATAAGTGACAGGGGGGTGTAGTGTAGTGTTTGGTGCTACTTGTGTCCTCTGGTGGTCGATCCAAGCAAAAGGGACCACCAGAGGACCAGGTAGCAGGTATATTAGACGCTGTTAACAAAACAGCATCTAATATACCTTTTTGGGGTTAAAAAAAAAACGCATCTACAGCCTGCCAGCGAATGATCGCTGCTGGCAGGCTGTAGATCAACTTCTTAGCTGCGCGTCGGCTCTCGCGAGATGACGCATTGATGCATCAAGGAGGAATAACCCGGCCGCCCACAGGACGCATCCCTGCGTTAGGTGGTCGGGAGGAGGTTAAATCACTAAGGTGTGGTGGTCAGCATTGACCTCTGTAACTGAGGGGTTAAAAGGCCGGCATTGGAGACACTGGCATTTACAGCAGGGGCCTGGGTGTCAATAACAGCCAAGCCCGAGCCCTGAACAGCTCTTGAGCCATCTGGTCGCTGCCCTGTACATGTATGGTGTGAAGCAGGAACTCTTTGCCTGCTGCACCATATATGTATGGTGGATGTCAGGAAAGGGTTAAATTGCCCTCCTTTTAATGAAAAAAAGATGACTTTCCTCATTCTGTGACTGTATACATTTCAAAGCCATTGGTCACAATTGGACCACAGCATCTGAGGGGTTATCACTGATCACAGACATTAGCCCTGGGTGTCTGCTGTGTGTAACACATGTCGTTAAGGGTTTATTTTATATAGGTATTCGCGTAACATTTTATAGATACACAGCCAATATATTTTTTAACTATGGGGGTCATTTATCAAACTGTAAAGTATAACTGGCTTACTTGCCCATAGCATCCAATCAAATTCCACCATTCATTTTGGAGAGCTGCTTTGGAAAATGAAAGGAGAAATCTAACTAAGCCAGTTCTACTTTATACCAGTTTGATATATGACCTCCTATATATCATACAACCCAAACAATGTCTTTTTTTCTGATAAGACATTCACTTTAAAGGCATCTACTGTTTCAATTTCATCTGTTTCCACCTAACATTACATTTTTTTTTCCCCTAGAAGAGCACAAACAATGGACCCTATCGGACAGACATCTTGAGTCATCGTCAGACAATGAATTGGATGGTATTGATGTTGCCCAAGAATCTGCTGAAGAACATCCTGTTACAGAATTCTCTCCAGCTTATGATGACTCCATTATTGCATGCAGAGTACCTCATATAGATAGCATGTTTCAGTGTCTTCCTCAGAACACAAACTTAATGTCCAAACAGAATCTCTATGTAACCGAAAAGCAGTTTCCGTGTTACACATGTGGGAGAACCTTCGGCCAGAAAGCCACACTCATCAGGCATGAGAGAATCCACACAGGGGAGAAGCCATTTGCCTGCTACGAGTGTGGAAAATGTTTTACCCAGAAATCTGATTTAGTTGTCCATCAGAGAATTCACACCAACGAAAAACCATATTCCTGCCTGCAGTGTGGCAAATGCTTTACCCAGAAATCAACATTGGTTGCCCACCAGAAATTTCACACCAGAGAAAAACCATTTCCTTGCCCTGATTGTGGGAAATGCTTCACCCGGAAGTCTGATATGAGCAAACACCAGAGGATCCACACTGGAGAGAAACCATTCACATGTTCTGACTGTGGGAAATGTTTCATACGGAAACCAGATCTGGTAAAGCATCAGAGGATCCACACAGGAGAAAAGCCATTCATCTGTTCAGAATGCGGCTCATCCTTTACTCATAAGCCAAACCTTGTTGCCCATCAAAGAATTCACAAGGGTGAAAAACCATTTTCTTGTTCACACTGCGGAAAATGCTTTACCCAGAAGGCCAGCCTTCTCGACCATCAGAGGATACATACAGGGGAGAAGCCATTCTCCTGTGCAGAGTGTGGGAAGTGTTTTACCCAGAGGTCCATCCTCTTCAAACATCAGACTATTCACACAGGGGAGAAGCCATTCACATGTTGTTATTGCGGGAAATGCTTCAAGCTCAAGTCTGACATTGTCCGTCATCAGAAAGTACACATGCATCTGCACTGATAATCCAGAGGGTTTTATAATTTATATGTGGGAAGTAACAAACAAGTGGCCCCAAAACTTTGGACTTGGGTCTGATGAGACCATCTTGAAGAGAACTGTGAAACTCATTCTAGTTGATTTTTGTTTTAGGATTATTGTACTAGTATTATTAGGCTTGCTAACTTAGGTTACTTTCACACTCACGTTTTGGGCAGATCCGTCATGGATCTGCAAAAACTGATCCGTTACAGTAAAGGTCCATTCACACGTCCGTGGTGTATTGCGGATCCGCAATACACCCGACCGGCACCCCCCATAGAACTGCCTATTCTTGTCCGCAATTGCAGACAAGAATAGGACATGTTCTAAATTTTTGGGGTAGCCGTGTCCTGGAAGTTCGGGGCCACGCTCCAGAAATGCGGATGCGGAGAGCACATAGTGTGCTCTCCGCATTGATTCCTGCCCCATTGAGAATGAATGGGTCCGCACCTGTTCCCGATATTGCGGAACAGATGCGGACCCATTTGCGGACGTGTGAATGGACCTCAATACAACCGCATGCATCAGTCATGAACGGATCCGTTTGTATTATCTGTAACATAGCCAAGACGGATCAGTCATGAACTCCATTGAAAGTCAATGGGAGACGGATTTGTTTTCTATTGTGTCAGAGAAAACGGATCTGTCCCAATTGACTTACATTGTGTGCCAGGACGGATACGTTTGGCTCATTTTCGTCAAGCGGACAGCAAAATGCTGCAGGCAGCGTTTTGGTGTCCGCCTCCAGAGCAGAATGGAGACTGATTGTAGGCAAACTAATGCATTCTGAGCGGATCATTTTCCATTCAGAATGCATAGAGGCAAATCTGATCCGTTTTGGACCGCTTGTGAGAGCCCATGACGGATCTCAGAAACGGAAAGCCAAAACGCCAGTGTGAAAGTAGCCTTAAACTGTATTTGAATTTTTTTCTATTCTTTGAATTTCCAAAAAAGGTAATTTATACATTGTGGATGTTAAACATTTGTTTGACTAAATACAATGTGAAGGAAATTCTGGCCTTAGCAAAATAAGTGAAGATTGGGGTGGCCACCAGGTGCGTCTGTGTGACATTTTGCTGCTGAGCAGGTGTATGATTATTATTTGTGGTAGTTTGTCAGAGGACCACACAGATGTACAGTTCTCAATCTCATCATCCATCTGATTCATTGTATGATACTTGCAACTGAGTCAATACATCCATCTAACCTATGTAATGCTGCCTGCTGAGCTGGTGAATCTAATCCTGACAATACTGTGCCAAGCCAGTATATCTGAGCCTTTTTGAGAATTACGTAAATTCAGAAGAGATTTTTTATGCTTTTCAATCAATGTTATTAGCCCTACTACAGCGTATTGTTGGGTAAGTAGTGCATGCACAGTGTTGCTCAATGGAGGCGGCTTATGGTTGGGTATAGTCCAGTGTTGCCAAATTGAATTTGTTGTTATTTTTTCATAAATTGCCCCCCAAAAAAGCAACCAACATTATATTTGTGATAAATTGGAAAACCATAATGAAAGATAAAGATTATAAGTACCATATTTTTCACTTTATAAGACACACCTGATGATAAGATGCAACTAGGTTTTTGACGAGGAAAATAATAAAATAAAAAAATTGAACCAAATTATGGTGGTTTTTGAACTAAAGGGGGGTCTGTGGATGATGCACTGTTATGGGGAATCTGGATTACACACTGTTATGGGGGTAACTGTGGCTGAAGAACTATTATGGGGGTAACTGTGGATAAAGCAGTATTATGGGGGTAACTGTGGATGAAGAACTATTATGGGGGTAACTGTGGATAAAGCAGTATTATGGGGGTGACTGTGGATGAAGAACTATTATGGGGGTAACTGTGGATGAAGAACTATTATGGGGGTAACTGTGGATGACACACTTTATGGGGGGAATATGCCCCCATTACACTGGGCATTCACACTCAGACTCCACCCACTTAATTATTGGAAGTGGGCGGAGCGTGACTGACTTAATGAGTGACGTGACACTGCCTACCTGCCCGCTGCTTTCATAGTGAGTACTGCTTACAGCTCAGTGATTAGTTTAGCAATGCAGCACCAATGCTAGGGGATGAACTGATCAGATTTTACATGTGATGTCTGCTCTGACTGCGCCAGGCTCTGCCTCCAGGCCCCCCCAACCTGGAGCTTCTGACCAGGCACCTGATAGCGGCCCTATCTACCACATGTGTAACTGGTACAACATAGGCCTCTATGCCTATGCAGCTTAGCACGGCCTGTGATGTCCCGGCCATGTACTATTGCTCACTTTTGGGAGGAAAAAAGTGCGTCTTTTAAAGTGGCAAATATCGTAATACGTATCTATAGTTCACTATATTAATTTGAACCAGCATTTAGTGTGAGCTGTTAAATAACACGCTCAAGTGCCACCAACCCAAAATAAATCATGGAAACATCTATTTTTTTATGGGAAATAGAAAAAGCCCGCAAGTTTACTGTCAAGGAATATCTAGATAATTGTCAACCTAGACCTAGTCTCATGTCTCTTCATGTTAGGGCAGGATTGGCATGTGTACATGGGAGCCGCCTGTCAGCACAAGGATCAAAAAAGAGACTTCATTCCAGTGCTCACTGACTCTTCCGTTAAAACCAACCGATAAAACCACTTACGTGTTTTGAAACCCACTGATCTCATAATAATAGCCTGACGTGTTATGCAGGCTGTGCTGATATTCAAAGCACAAATAGGTGGGACTTAAGGGGTTCTCCGGGAATTAAGAAAATGAAAATCACTTTATTATAAATATATTCCCAATTACCTTTCATTACTTATAAAGACTAATTTTGTCTAGCGAGCAATCATTAGGGAAAATGAAATGGCTGCTGTCCTATTAGTTCGCACAAAACCTGTCCTAATCACACATCAGGACAAGTTACTTCACAACACTGAGGTTAAGAGCTGCCTCATCCTCCTCTCTGCTCTACTTGTCAGAAATGATGATCCTGAATATGGTCTTCAGCTGAATCTATGTAGGAATACAGTTCATGAGGAGTAGTAATGAGCAGTAGCACTTGTATGCAGTCTCCTTTACCACAGTCTGTCCTCTCTGTAGTTCATGTCCCCTCATGAACTCCATTCCCATGGAGATTCAGTTGAAGATCATATTAAACTGTATTCAGGATCATAATCCTTGACAAGTAGAGCAGAGAGGAGGATGAGGCAGCTCTTTACCTCAGTGTTGTGAAGTAACTTGTCCTGCTGTGTGATTAGGACAAGTTTTGTGTGTACTAATACGAAGGCAGCCATTTTATTAATCCTAATGTTTGCTCCCTAGACAAAATAAGCCATTATAACTACTGAAAGTTATTTGGGAATATATTTGTAATAAAGTAATATTTAAGTATTTTCATTTTTTGTATTCCCGGAGAACCCCTTTAACTCATTTTTGCAAACATAACCTATCCCAAATAATCACTAGACATGTGGATAGCTATGTTTTGCTTATATTTTGTGTCACAAAAAGAGGGTCACTAATTAGTACAAATACATAAGATCTGAAATTTAAAGGCGTTGCCAAGGTTCACAGCTGAACCCGGACATATCCCCTTCTTCCCCCACTCAGCCCCTCTGACTCCAATGCGCTCACTTGCCTTGCCCGCAAGGGCTTTTTAGTTTACAATTTTAAGGCTAGTTTCAGACTAGCGGCAGCCTTCTCCAGCAGGTGAACAGCCTGTCGGATACGTGTCTTAGTTTTATTCCGGCTGCCACTCGGCATGTTTGCAGTGCTGCCGCCGGAACTCCGGCCTGCCGCCATTATAGTCAATGGGGTCGGAGAGGACCTCCGGCGGCACGTGTGCACGAGCGGCAGCATGGATCCGACAGGCTGTTTACTTGCTCGAGAAGGCTGCTGCTAGTGTGAAACTAGCCATAACTGCTATGTGGAGTCTTCCGCCTAGCAGTGTTCCCGGTGACGTCACTGGGCTGCTAGGTGGAAGCCTTCGCCTAGCTTACCCATGAAGAGCCCGGTACGTCACCTGATCTCCAGAAAAAGCTTGAAATGCTTTTCTGGATAGATCTTCAGCATCTGATCAGCGAGGTCCGACACCCGGGACCACCGGGTAGCAGCATTTGAGCAGCGTTGCAGCCGTCTCACTGTTTACAGCAGGCCTAGTGACGTTGCAACTACCGTGATTCTCAGAAAATAAGACAGGGTCTTATATTATTTTTTTTCTCCGAAAAAAGGGTTAGGGCTTATTATCCTGGTAGCGCTTATTTTGGCTCCATGAACAACAATCACACATTTATGCTTGAACAAAAAATCTAGATTTATTCAAATACAGTATAATGAGGTCATCACATTTTGGAAAAACAGCATAACTCTCCAAACTCTCCATTTCCTTCAAAAGCATTGGCCCCAACTTCTCATGTCTAGCTATAGCGCTTTCCTGAAATAAGCACCTCTTGTCCAAGTAGCCTGCTTGTAGCGCATTGGCAACGCAACTGTCAGTAACCATGGTAACCATAACCCTACAGTAACTTACAATGGGTGGTGTACAGTAATGTCAGTAGGCGCCACAGTACTATGATACCGGTACAGTACTCTGGCAGGCAATGCCACACTTTCTGGTACGTACACTGCCCCTGAGCCCCTAGGTAGCAATGTGTACGTTACCAGGGAGATCCGGCGCGAGAGATGACAGGGTGATGATCGGTGAAGGGGGGGAGGGAGCAGGACGCGCTCACCACCAATCAGCACTGCCAGCTCCAGGCAGCGGAGAAGGACATCCTCCTGCTGCGTCATTCATCTACGGTAGGGGTAAGTTAGAACGTGCGGGCTGGCGGCAGTACAGGATAGAGAAGCCGTCCAGCGATGTACCCGTACGGTAGATGGAAGCACGGCTGCTGGCATAATTTTGCATTTAGTGAAGCCGCCAGCTGCGATGTATGCGAGGGCTAGCGGCTTCACTGAAGGCTAAGTGCTGGCAGCCTGCGCTGCTGTAACTCGTGCCTGCCTCCGATCAGCTGGGAGAGCAGAGATTTCCGGCGCAGAGGTCCTGCCCGCCCTGGCAGCTCAGGAGCCATTAGTGAGCGCTCCTGAGCTGCTGAATCGCCTTAACCTTAACACTTCCATAAATATAAAATTTATCTATGGCTTATTTTCGGAGTAGGGCTTATATTTAAGCCCTACTCCCAAAACCCTGCAAAATAGGGCTAGGTCTTATTTTGGGGAAAACAAGGTAGTATAACTGGTTTGGGCGCGGCTGAATTCCATTCAAGTGAACAGGGCTTAGCCGTACCCAGGCTATTGATACTAGTCATTACATCACTGAACTTGAGGGAAACAGAGAATTGCCTTCTCAAGCAGCTGATTGATTAGATGCTGATGATCTATCTAGAGCAGGGATGCTCAACCTGGGCCCTCCAGCTGTTGTAAAACTACAACTCCCACCATGCCCTGCTGCAGGCTGATAGCTGTGCGGGCATGCTGGGAGTTGTAGTTTTGCAACAGCTGGAGGCACACTGGTTGGGAAACACTGATCTAGAGGATCGGTAAAATAAAAAAAATGCAGAACCCCTTTAAGCTGACCAAATGACAATCTCTGAAGCGTTTAGACTCTGCTGACAAGTTTCTGTCAAACACTTTGGGAATGGTATTAGCTATACGCTCACTTTCTCTTACTTTTAGCTTGCGGGTGGTACAGCCTACGTTCTTTACAGCCCACCATTTAGAATAGACAACATAGGTACATTCATATATTTTAGTTTTTTTTTTTTATATAATTTTTTTATTTTCTCTCACAATCCAAAAAGTAACAAATTCATTCATACATGAAGATGACTATGACATAGAAAATAAATGCTCAGCACGTTACATCATTGGAAAGTCAAAACAAAGTAACATAATAAAAACATAATAAAACAATTCCCCCCCCCCCCCCCTTCCCAGCATCAGCTAAAGCACCATACCTGGCTTCACATAATTACATATGTATCTGGTAACACCTATGTCACTTTCAATATTCCCAGTCTATCTTTGAGGTCCTCCAACAAATACCACTCCGTCAATTTGAAGGGGGACATAATCCGGTTATATTCACCTCGATCAATATGACCCAGAATAAATTTGCGCCATGTTAGATATAATTTTTTCCCTCTAACCTCCTTTTGTTGTGTCGCTTCCAACCATTCTAGATGGAATATACGTCTGAGACACGTGATGACCATAGATATCGAGGGAGTCTGAGATTGAAGCCACAAGCTTAACAAGCATTTTTTTGCCCCTAGCACGATTTTATGCTCCATTGGCAAAAGAGACGTCGTTGTGTAACTATCGGACTGGTCATCTTTGTGGTATTGGACATGCAAGATCACCACTACAGGAGTAATCTCCGTCTCACTCCTACCACATTTTTTTAGTAGATCAGAGACTTCATCCCAATATGATCTCAATCTCGGACAACTCCATAGTCCATGGTATAAATCTGTTCTAGGGGAATCACATTTTGGACATGCCACTATTCTGTCTAGTTTTAAACCTGCCCTCGGAACATCAAAACCATATATTGCGTGATGTCGAATTTTGAAGTGAGTCTCGCGCCAGTTTTCATCTGGAACAGCCTGATATAGCGTCCCTATGCCTGTCCAAACCAACTGGTGCACATCTTTAACCTCCAATAATATTTCCCACTTCCGGAACATGTTCTTGGAATCAACTCTCTCCCATCTATTTCTCAGGGATTGATAGAGAAGTGAAATTGTCGGTCTAACCTTTTGCCGTAAAAGACTGTCAAAATCATTTGTCCTCCATTCTTTTGTTAGAACCTTGCATAATCCTTTGCCATATGACATAAGTTGCATGTACGACAAGAATGTCAGACCCTGTAATCCCCACCTCTCCCTCAACTCCTCCTGTGTCTTCCATCGAGGTTCTGTCTCATGAAATACGTCACCCATCGTTCTTATCCCTTTGCTTAACCACATTGCTATATCTTTGCTATTCCTTCCTGGCTCAAAACTAGGGTTGGCTGCTATTGGGAGATGCTTAGATATTCGATAGGGCAAATCATACATCTTCCTCAGTATTTTCCATACTACAATAGTATCCCTTAACAGCAATGACATTTTAATTGATCTCGGCAAGTTAGGCATACTGGTGTGCAATAACGCCATCAGGTCCCAGGGTTTTGCTGTTTCTCCAGACTGAGATTTGTATAATAAGAGGTCTGATTTGCCCAATCTAATATGTACCTGCTGTTACATGCTATATTATAACCCCTGACGTCCGGGAAGTTGATTCCCCCCACCTCCCTTCTCAGTTTCAATTTGTCCAGAGCAACTCTCGGCTTTTTGCTTTGCCATATAAACCGCACAAATCTGCTTTCCAAGAGTTTGACATCAGCATGTCTTAGCAGTAATGGAATAGTCTGCATTGGATATAACAGTCTAGCGACTCCCATCATCTTCACCAAACAGCACCTCCCCATCAGGGAGAGAGGTAGGCCTTGCCATCTATCCAGGTCGGCCCCTATACGGGACAGTAATGGTGGAAAATTTAATTGATATAGAGAGTGCGGGTCCCTCCCTATTTTCACCCCTAGATATGTTATGCTAGATTTGGCTATGCTAATTCCTTGATCCTTTTTACTTTTCGCAAGATGTCATTCATAGGCACCAAAGCAAGAGTTCACATTTTGAAATATTTACCCTGTACCCAGAATAACTTCCAAAAGCCTCCAAAGCCTCGAAAATAACTGGGATGTGTTCTCCCGGTCTAGCCAGAAATAACACCACATCATCGGCAAAGAGCGCCGCCTTCACTTGTTTTGTTCCCACCTCAACCCCTGTATACAAATCCGAAGAGCAAAGAAGCCGCGATAAGGGCTCAAGTGCTAGGTTGAAGAGCAGGGGGGAAAGCGGGCACCCCTGTCTTGTACCCTTTTCCAGTTTAAAAGGTTTGGAGAGGTAGCCCTGGGTATATACCCGCACTCTTGGGTTATTGTACAAATTTGCAATAAACGTCCTAAAAGCCCCCTTAAATCCCAATCTGTCCAGTACCGCCTCCAGCCATGCCCACCTTACATTATCAAAAGCTTTTTCTGCGTCCAAGGTGAGCATGGCTGGACGTTCCCCTGGATGAGGGTCATATCTAACTCTATCCAAAACTGCTAAAACCGTCCGAATATTCTTGACCGCTGAGCAGCCCTGGACAAACCCCACCTGTTCAGCACCTATTAAAGACGGTAAAAAAGAGGCCAACCTGTCAGCAATAATTTTAGATAGGATCTTTGTGTCTACGTTTATTAGGGATATAGGCCTATATGAACTAGGCATAAGGGGGTCTTTCCTGATTTAGGTAGGAGCTTAATATAGGATACATTGTCCTTATCTGGATGGGACTTGCCCTTCAATACGTCATTATAAAGCTGTACCATTATTGGGGAAACCTGCGAGATTAGCACCTTATAATATTCTCCCGTGAAGCCATCAGGCCCTGGAGCTTTTGCATTCTTCAGCCCTTTAATAACCAGCTGGAGTTCATCCACGGTCACATCCGCATTTAATTTCATAAGCTGTTCAGATGTCACTGTGGGCAACTCCACCCTATCTAAGAGAGTATCAACTAACGACGTTGAAGAATGATCCTTATATAAAGTCTCATAATATTGACCTACTATCTTGCTAATGCCTGCCGGGTCAATGACTATCTTCCCTTCACCATCTTTCAAACTAGATATATATTGAGGCTCTCTCCGGCCTTTTGCTAGGTTGGCCAGCAAACGACCCGCTTTATTACCAAAGCGATATAATTTAGCTTCAAACTGGGTTTGTCTGAGAGATTCTTTATGCTTTTCACTAGCTTCAAAAGCTTGGCGTGCTTCAACCCATTTTACCTTATTATCCGCTGTGGGCATTTCTGTGAATTGCCTGTACATTTGTGTAACTCTATTACTTGCTCTTTCCAATGACTGCTGACAAGCTTTCTTCCTACCAAAAATATAACTCATAATGCGCCCCCTCAAAACTACATTTGATGTTTGCCAGAAAAGTTCCGGGTTGTCTATGTGGACCTGGTTATCTTCTTTATATTCTTCCCACCAGCCAATTAACTTATTCTGAAAGTCCTCATTTCCCACTAGCCCCGAGGGGAACCTCCACAGGTAATCTGATCCCTTCGGAAAAGTGTCTCTCAAGATCAGGGATACCGGAGCATGATCTGACACCATAATGTCCCCCACCTCAGCATGTTCTACCAACCCCACTAGTGAGCCCTGGACAAAAATGTAGTCAATGCGTGACCAAGAATCCTGAGCATGAGAGTAAAAGGAATACTCCCTGTCATCAGGATGAAGCTGCCTCCAGGGATCTATCAGACCCACTGACTCTGTCATCTGCCCCAAGACTGCGTCATGAGCCACCGTAGTTCTGCCCCCTTTCGACTCAGTCTTTCTATCCTCCTGCCCCATCATCACTGAGTTGAAGTCGCCTCCTACTATCAGGTTTGAGGTCTTGTCCAACAGTAATTTACTTTCCAGCGCCCTGAAAAATTGTGAGTTATTGGCATTCGGACCATATACATTGAAAACAGTGTATTCCATATTTTGGACCTGTATCGACACCTTTACCCACCTCCCTTTGTCATCCGCTACCGAACTCAGCAAAGTGAAGTTGAAAGCTTTGTTGAACAAGATCAGGACCCCCGCTTTCCGCTCTGAGGAGGACAACCCTATCACCTGGCCCACCCATAATTTTTGCATCCTGCCAAAGTCCCCTGCTGGTAAATGAGTTTCTTGAAGTAATGCTATATCAGGTTTTAATTTTTTAAGATGGCGGAGGATCATCCATCTCTTCTGCGGAGAGCGGAGGCCCTTAACATTCAAACTAACTATCTTCATACTCTAGGATAATGACTAGGATGATGACTGGATAAACATATCCTATTACCCAGATACTTCCAGGACAAGCGCCAGCTGATGCACAAAAAAAAACATGAACATTATCACATACAATATTGTAAACTACTCCCCTCCCTCCCCTACCCCGGTTAGGCAAATCCCCTAGAACCAAGTTGTCATTATGACACATATTACCCAACTAACAACCTCCTTCCTTATTTCTGATTTCCCTTTTTTCTGGGCTGCAGTACTCAACCACCTGTCCCCCATGCTTTATACTACTCTAACCGCAGTGCTTTTTTCTTTAAAACATATAACCATGCAATCTCACAGGCTAAATTGTAGACATCACTGCTATGCGCAATCACACTCCCGCTGCGCATGTGAAACCATGTCCACTTTTCATTGCTGGTAGAAAAATGACTCAGAACAAAACTTAACATAGCTACCAGTAATGTCCACTTTATCTTGACCAAGAGTCCCTTCTTCTGGAAGGACGAGATCCTCTCTTATCAGCTGGAACCACCTCCCAGTCTCGTCCCCATCTATCTGCGAGAGGCGAGCGTCTCCACTCCGGGCTTCTTGCCATCTCCCCATTCCGCTGTTGCCGTCCTGGCGACCTTCCTCTGCGTCTTGGCTCACAGGATCCTGATATGTTTTGACGTCGCCATCCGCAGTTGAGATCTTCAAAATCGCCGGATACAATAACTGGAACCGTATCTGTTGCTTATACAGCTCCGAGCAAACACCGCTGAAGTCACGCATCCTTTTTGCCACCATTGCAGAGTAGTCAGCAAACATTAGCAAGGTATGTCCTCTGACCTTCAGTGGCCCTTTGCGAGCCCGAAAAGCTCTTAGGATGGCTTCCTTGTCGTTATAATCTAGGATCCGCATAATGACTTGCCGCGGCCTAGACTGGAGGTTCTGCGAAACATTGCGGTTTTGTGACTGAAAGTCCACTGCAGGGCCTACTCTGTGGACCCTCTCCACTATGCGTCTCCCGTTCAGGTTCAAAGCTTGAGGTATTTCTACCTCGCAGATCTCTTTCAAGGCAGGCTGCTTAATGCTTTCTGGTAGGCCCACGATTCTTAAATTATTCCGCCTGGACCTATTTTCCAGGTCCTCCAGGCGGTCTTTCAGCACGATGGTCTGCTTATAAAGATCTTGAGCTTCATGGGTACATCTGGTCACATCATCCTCCATCGCCGAGACCCTTTGTTCCAACTCCTCTATGCTTGCCTCATGCCTTGCCACCGTGGTATGCAGTTCATGCAGAGACTGTGTGAGGGTCTTGGCAAGAGTCTCTTTTATATCCGGGGCCAGGTATCTGGCCACTTCAATAGCTAGTGTCTTGTAATCTATATTACTTAGATCCCCTGCAAGCTTGCCGCCGCTTTCCACCACCTCTGTGACCTCTTGGATCGCAATCGGGGAGTGAGGGCAGGAATCCGCCATCTTGCCCTGCGCAGCACTTGCGGTCATTTTCGTCCCACTCACCACTTGTCGACTGCCGCTCCTCAGCAAGTATCGGTCCATGGACCGTCGGCCGACACTCAGCGGGGTCCCCCAGGTGACTTTCGGGGTCCCTTATCGTCCACTAGGTCGGAGCGCAGGTAGATTTATAGGGGCAGGTGCCGGAGCTCACTCACTCCGCGTCCTGCATCCCAGCGCCGGAACCGGAAGTCTCTCATATTTTAGTTTTTATATGTTTTGTCTGAATATTGTATGGTAAATTCCTTACCCTGCTCTACATACTTACACCTATGCAGACGACATTGATAATTACCCTGTTATTTTAACCACATTTTTCTCCGTAGCCTTCTTTTTCTACATTACTAAAAGTTAGGGGTATTTGGCTTTTGGGTGAAATTTATGGAAAACGTAAAAAGTTCACGCTACAGTGATATTATATCATGAAAGTAGGCCATTTACGTAGAAGCAGCAATGGTGATTTCCTTATCTCAATTTATTGAATCAAAAGGCAAAAACAGTGGTGGGTATACCTCCACAAACAATTTCAGTGTCATGTGGCCTTGAGAATCATTTGACAACGATGTCTCATGCTGATCACAAGTTGATTTATTGTCTGCTGAGGCATGGCATCCCACTGTTCTTGATGGGTGGACCTGCTTTAAAATTGCAGAACATTAAGAAACTATTGGTATTTTAGGCAAACCTGGTAATAATTGTGGATCAAGCTCAACAGCCTCTCAGGTAATTGCAGTTATTTAAGGGCCCTTTCACACGAGTCAGATACCGTGCGTGTCATCCGCAGTGTGAATGACAGCCAAGCCCCGCACTGGACAGCAGAGACACTGAACATTAACATAATTGATAATGCTCCGTGCCTCTCTGTGATCTTTTTACTACAAAATCACGGTGACAACTTTATCTCACTGTGATTTTGTAGTAAACAGATCACGTTAATGCCCCGTGTCTCTGCTGTCCAGAACAGTGCTTGGCTGTCATTCACGCTGTGGATGACACGCACAGCATCCGCTCGTGTGAAACAGCCCTAACAGCTTGGATCTTTCCCTGAAATGCAGTTTTGTTGGGGTTTTTTTGTTTGTTTTTTTGCACCTGCATTTTTGTGGTAAAACCACTAGCCCCAGATGTTAGCTGAAGGTCCATGGAAAATATAACACACAGCACACACAAGTGCTCCTGGCTTTTGTGTTAATAAGGGTACTTTATTCTTTTCCGGTATTGAGTTCCATCCTAGGGGCTCAATACCGGAGAAAAATGATTTTACCCTAATGCATTCTGAATGGAGAGCAATCCGTTCAGTCTGCATCAGGATGTCTTCAGTTCAGTCACTGTACGGCATGCTGCTGTATTTTCTACGTCCAAAATTCCAGAACACTTGCCGGAATTCCAGATCTGGCATTATTTTGCATTGAAATGCATTAATCCCAAGTGTTCTGCAAAACCGGATACGCTTTTCCGGTCTGCGCATGTGCAGATCTTTAAAAATGTGAAAAATATAAATACTGGATCCGTTTTTCCAGATAACAACCAGAGAGATGTATCCGGTATTGCACTAATCCGTCTACAAATGGTATCCGAATGCATACAGATTGCCAGATCCGGCAGGCAGTTCCGGCAACTGAACTGCCTGCTGGAATCCAACAACGCAAGTGTGAAAGTACCCTTAGATGGGATTTTTTTGTCTGATGTGTTTTCAACTGCAGCATGCTGGTGCTCTGGGCACACTGTGTGAAAATGTTTGAAAAAAATCTCCACAGGTACCACACAAAAAATAATAATACAAGCACTTTTAGGCGTAAACACATGCCAGAAAAATGTACGTGTGAAGGAAGGGAGCCTATGTCCACAAACATCAATAATAAATATCCTACTGGAAGTTAAAGTGGCCATCAGTATCTAATCGATGGAGGTCTACCACCCAGAACCCCTGTCAATTAGCTGTATGAGAAGGCACTGACGCTCACAGTAGCTTTCTCACCGTTTTCCTTAGGCCATCTGATGTCACGTTCATTGGTCACATGGTTAGAAGCAGCTCAGCCCCATTGAAGTTAAAGGCCACATTGTGCCAGTGCCTTCTTAAACAGCTGATAGGAGGGGATCCACAGGATAGGTCATCAGTAAAAAGATTTCTGAAAACCATATATTTTCACTCTAGTTTCATTCCAGTTTTGATGTTGTAATAGAATCGGAAAAAAGGAAAATTCAGAACTTTCAACTGTTTTATTAAAATATATAACCACAAACCACACATTGGAAAGATAGAAATATGTTTAAGTGTAATACTTAAAGGGGTTATCCAACTGTAAAAGAGTGGCCTAGACCTGCCCGACCCAGGGTACGGTTGATGCTCACCTGATCCCTGCCGCTGGATCCAGTCTGTTCGGCTCCAGGACAAGCTGTTACGAGGACAACATCCTTCGACAGGGGTGGGAGGGCAGTCTGTGATTGGCTGCAGCGGTCACATGTGCTTCCGTCGACAGATGTCCTCAGCGCACGTTGGAGTGTAAGTGTCGGCCTGGGAGCCAAACAGACCAGATCCAGAGGCGGGGATCAGGTGAGCATCACTCTCACTCTGGGTTGGGCAGGTCTGGACCACTTTCTTAGTGTTGGATACCCTCTTTAAAGAGCATCTGTCACCATGAAAATTTTAAGTAATTGGCAGGCAGCATGTGATAGAGAAGAAGTTGCTTAACAAATTGGTATGTACCGTATTTTTTTGTCCTTTAGGGCGCATCTTCCCATAAGAGGCAACTAGGTTTTAGAGTAGGACATATTTACATAGCTAATACAGTTGAAAAAAGACACAAGGCTATCAAGTTCAACCAAGGGATAGGTGGAGATATGAATCCCAGAAGGAAGCAAGAGATTTCTACACACTTTCATAAGCATTAATGTCATTTAGGCTACTTTCACATTAGCGTTTTTTGCGCATTCCGTCATGGATCTGCGAAAACGTTTCCGTTACCATAATACAACCGCACGCATACGTCATGAACAGAATTGGTTGTATTAGGTCTTCTATAGCCATTACGGTCATGAACACCATTGAAAGTCAATGGGGGACGGATCTGTTTTCTATTGTGTCATAGAAAACGGATCCGTCCCCATTGACTCACATTGTGTGTCAGGACGGATCAGTCTTGCTCCGCACAACGTGGACATAAAAGAGCTGCTTGCAGCATTATTCTGTCTGCGATGGGAGTGCAACCAAACGGAACCTAATGCATTTTGGTGCATTCCGTTTCATTTAGTTGAATTTTGTCCTTATTGACAATGAATGGGGACAAAACTAAAGCGTTTTATTCCACTATTGAGATCCTATGACAGATCTCATTAGTGGAATTGAAAACGCTATTGTTAAAGTAGGCTTTACTTTAAAGAATTAATCTAAGCCCTTTTTCCAAACTGTCGACTGTTCCTGCTGTGATAAAGTCTATTCCACAGATTCACAGTTATGGAACTTTGACCCTTCTGGACTGAACTTTTTCTTGTCCAGTCGGAAGCAGTGCCCCCTTGTCTTTTGAGGGCATTTTGCATGGAACAGTTTTCCGTATTTTTTTGTATGGCCCTTTTATATATTTGTATAGGTTAATCATGTCCTCCCTAAGGCTACTTTCACACTAGCGTTCGGGTGTCCGCTTGTGAGTTCCGTTTGAAGGGGCTCACAAGCGGCCCCGAACGCATCCGTCCAGCACTAATGCATTCTGAGTGGACGCGGATCCGCTCAGAATGCATCAGTCTGACAGCGTTCAGCCTCTGCTCCGCTCAGCAGGCGGACACCTGAACGCTGCTTGCAGCATTCGGGTGTCCGCCTGGCTGTGCGGATCCGTCCAGACTTACAATGTAAGTCAATGGGGACGGATCCGTTTGAAGATGACACAATATGGCTCAATCTTCAAACGGATCCGTCCCCCATTGACTTTCAATGTAAAGTCTGGACGAATCCGTTCAGGCTACTTTCAATTTTTTAACAATATAATGCAGACGGATCCGTTCTGAACGCAAGTGTGAAAGTAGCTTTAGACGTATCTTCTCAAGACAAAATACATTTTATTCTTTTAATCTTTCTTCATAACTACGACCCTCCATGCCCCTTATCAGTTTACTCGTTCTTCTTTGTACTTTTTCCAGTTCAAAAGCATCCTTTCTATGTACTGGTGCCCAGAACCGAACTGCATATTCCAGATGAAGCCGCACCAACGCTTTGTAAAGTGGTAATATTACATCCCTGCCCCGCAAGTCCATGCCTCATTCAATGCATGACAATATCCCGGTAGCCTTAGAAGCAGCTAATTGACATTGTATGCTGTTATTCAATCTACAAGGTCACCCAAATCCTTCTCTAAGTGACTCCCAGTGTTACATCCCCTAGGACATATAAAGCACAGAGATTATTACTACCAAGAGGCATAACTACATTTATCACATTGAACATCATTTGTTCACAGGTTGATGCCAAATCACTCAGAGTGTTCAAATCAGCTTGTAGTTTATGGACATCTTTCATAAACTGTACAGTACTACATAGCTTGGTGTCATCTGCAAAAATAGAAATGATGCTATTAATCCTCAATATCATTAATAAATAAATTAAATAATAAAGGGCCCAGCACTGAACCTTGGAGTACACCACTTATAACCCGGTACCATTCTGAATAGGAATCATTGACCACAACTCTCTGGACACAGTCCAGCCACTTTTGAATCCAATTTCAAACTATACTTTCCAAGCCTATAGGTCTATAATTACAAGTAGAGGTACTTGATCCTTTTTTGAATATGAGAACATTTGCCTTGCCTAGCCCTGGCACCGCCAATATCTGCTCCTTTCTCTTCTTTTGTATATACAGAGCTAAAAAAAAAACATTTTGTAACTCTGCCTTTTCCTTATCTTTAGTGACTAACCCCCCCTTATCATTATTTAATTATTTAGGTGACCTATCTGTTCAGACCTTTTTTTTTTTTTAGCAATTATATATTTAAAGTTTTAGTATTTTTAAATGCCCTTTTTCTGTCATTTACCGTAGCTATAAGCCATTTATACTTGTTACCTAAAGGAATATATTTTTTTGTGCAATTACTCAATGTGGATTTAAAGCTCTCCCATTTATCCTCAGTATTAGGTGACAGTAGCTGCTCCTAGTCTATGCCCTGAAATGCTCCCCTAAACTGGGGAAATTGGCCTTTTTAAAATTCATTGCTTTTGCTCTACCAGCCAGAATTTTTTTTCTTATAGTTCAGGGGAATATAATTATATAGTGGTCACAATTAGAAGATGTTTCTAGAAAAAAAAAGATTACACTTACCGGTAATCGGACAGCACCCATGGAGAGACCGCCTCCTACTCCTCAGGACAGGAAACAGAAACAGCTTTAAAAGAGGGACCACCCTCTCCACCTCCAGTCCTTTTCCGAGAACTAAGACATATACATATAATTTTTTTAATTTTTTTTTGGGGGGAAGGGAATTAGCCAGGTGCTGTCATAGGCTCAAAGAAAACCGATTACTGGTAAGTGCAATCAAATTTTCCCCCCTCGCCTATGACAGCACCTATGGAGATATAAGCGAGATCTATCTAGGGTGGGACAACGGCCTGAAGTACTTTACGGCCAAATATCAGGCCTAGAATGCAGCTAAAGTTTATAATGTTTGAAAAAAGTATGTGGGGAACTCCATGTGGCAGCCCTGCAAATCTGCTCTATAGAAGTGGAAGCCCTCTCTGCCTAAGTAGTAGAGACTGATCTAGTAGAGTGAGCCCAGAACCCCGATGGTGGAACAGCTGACTTGGAAGAGTATGCTAAGTAAATAGCCTGCCTAATCCATCTAGCCGCTCCGTTCTCCCGTTATTGCCTCCGGTATCTTTACAGTTAGGCTCCACCCAGGGGAACCTGCCGGCGCCTCCTTCTCCCATGCTGCAGCGCTGGCCAATCACAGCGCTCAGCTCATAGCCTGAGAGGCTTTTTTCTCTCTCAGGCTATGAGCTGAGCGCTGTGATTGGCCAGCGCTACAGCATGGGAGAATGAGCCGACGGCAGGTTCCCCTGGGTGGAGCCTAACTGTAAAGATACCGGAGGCAATAATGGAAGAACGGAGTGGCGCCCAGGTATAACAGTAAGTGCAGGGGTGTCCCTGGGTGCCGCTCTACATGCCTGTATAGTTACTTTAGAAGTTTTATTCTGGTGAAAGGTCCTCTTTAAGTTTTTTCCTCCAAACTTCCTGTAAGAAATTTAAGACAATAGGAATATCTGGAGCCTCCAGAACATCCACTGGTTTATCAGCAAATCTGCAGAAAGCCCTCCAAATCCTCAAATAAATGTCAGAAGTGACCTTCTTACGACTAGCCAACAGAGTAGTGATAACCTCATCAGGGGGACCCCTTCTTTTAAAAATGTCCCTCTCAAAAGCCAGGCAGTCAGATGAAGACTCTCCACTTCTGGATGAAGGATTGGTCCCTGAGCTAGAAGACCCCGGAAAACTGGATAACCAGATGGATTTCATCCGAAATTTTTCGTACACCAAAAAATGGTTCAGACATATTAAGTTTATTATGGTACAAAAAGAACCATTCAGCTTTTTTACAAGAAAAAGAGTTGAGTAAAATCCTCTTGCCACTTCTTGCTTTGGAACCTCCACCAATACTTTTTTTGCTAATAGGTAATAAACCTCTGAAATAATGGCTGCCTGCCTTGTGGGTTCTGCACGATAATCTGTCAACACAAATATTTCTTCTGAAAGCATCTAAAAATTAAATTTTAAGCCCTCTTTTATAATAACATTTATCCATGGGCTGTTGGAGATTTTTTGCCACCGACTTGAAAAGTGAGACAGACGACCACCCACTGGAGGCCTGGTTCATTGGGGCTGCTTTTTTGAGGCCTCTTCCCCGGAAAAAAGAAACCTCTTTGACTTTTTTGCCTCTCCTGTATATTGTCTAGATCTTTCTCTTCCCCTGAAAACTTCCCTGTTAAACTTTGGGCGGAAAGATTTTTTAGGTGGCTGACTGATTAAAGGAAAACCCCTCTTTTTATCAGAGGCCTTTTCAAGAAGATCGTCGAGGACCGGGCCAAATAGGAATTCCCCTTGACACTGATGCCACAAAGCTTAGCCTTAGAGCTAGCATCTCTGCTCAAGCTTTTCAACCGGATAGCTCTATGGGCAGAATTGGATAAAGCGGAAGCCCTGGCTGATAATCTTAGGGAGTCGGCCAAAGCATCCGCCATAAAATCTAGGGCATTCAAAAAAGTAGGAAAATAAGATAACAACTGCTCCCTAGGAGTACCCCCTTTAATGTGATCCTCCAAATCCTTCATCCATGCCTTAAGGGATGTAGCTACCAAAGTAGTGGCCGCCAAGGCTTCCCAATTTTTCCTTAAATAGATGTCTGCCCTTCTATCCATTGGATCCTTTAGAGAACCCATATCCTCAAATAGAAGCACAGTTTTTTTTAGCTATTTTGGCCACAGGGGCATCTAGCTTAGGGGCTCTATCCCAAGAGGCAGTCACCTCCTCCTCAAAGGGGTATTTACGTTTCACAGAGGAGGGAATAAAAAACTTCCTATCAGGCTTTTTCCATTCTTTAGCAAAAACAGCCTGAATATTTTTATGTACATCAAAGACCTTTTATTTATTTTTTAGGGCCCAAACCCTCAAACATAGAGTCCTGAAAAAACAGCGTCGGCTTTTGGTCATCTAAACCCATAGTAGCTTGCACAACCTTTACTAGGGAATTAATGTTCTTTGTATGAAAAAGCACCTTCCTCATCAGAGGAGTCATTTAATGAAAAACATTCTCCCTCTTCCTCCAATCCAGAAAGTACAGTGCTAGAGGGGGGATTTGATGCAGCTGCAGAGGTACTAGGGTGGCTTTTTAGCAGACCTCTTAACCACTCCTTAACCTTCTCCCGGATCATCTGCTTGATGCTGCACATCAGAGACTGAGCTTCCTCCTCCATTAAGTTGCTCACACAAGCGTGGCAAAGGGTCATCGCCCAGGCAGAGGGTAGTTTATTTTTACATATAGAGAAACCCCTTGTCCTTAGATCTGGAGACCTTCCTAGACTCCTTAGACACAGAGGATGACCCCCATGAGTAAACAACCACATGCACATAGGGGGATCAGTGGCTGGTTTCAGTGGCTTTTGGGACTGTTCCATGTTAAGACATTGGATCTTCCAAAAGGAGGAACTGCCCGCTTCTTTAGTCAGTAGGGCAGTGAGCTGGCTGGGCTTTTCTCACCTGGGTGGGCACACCGGCTCCACCCCACTTCCGGCTTACAGGGATAGCTTCCCTCCACTGTCGCACCGGAAGTAAGTCACCGTCCAGGCCTCGGTGTCCGTGCACACGCCACTCACGGTGCTGACAGCCAGACATGCAACACGGTTGCAGAGGTCGGCAGTGTCAGAAAGGTAAAAACACCAGCGGAGCGGGGAGGAGTGAGACAGGAAACAGAACTGGAGGTGGAGAGGGTGGTCCCTCTTTTAAAGCGGTTTCTAGTTCCTGTCTTGAGGAGTAGAAGGCGGTCTCTCCATGGGTCCTGTCATAGGCAAAGGGGAAAGTAACATTTCCAAGCTCTGCATCATTAGAAATTACTAGATCCAACACCGCATCGCCCCTAGTGTGATAAAGTGGTCCTGCAGCATATTGAGGAATCTTCTCCCCTTTGCAGTTGAGGTAGAACCATGACCCCAGTCAATGTCTGGGAAGTTAAAATCTCCCATTATGACCACTGTACCAGCCTGTGCAGCTCGCTCTATTTGGTTATACAGTTGAACTACTATCTCCTCTGTGATGTTAAGGGGTCTATAGATTACACCAATTATTATTTGATATCCCTTTATAATTCTATCCATAAGGTTTCAACATCCTCACCCACAATTGCCTCTTTCACACTCACCTTCAGATCACTCCTCACATACTGTACAGGCACACACCACCGTCTTTTCTATTGACCCTGTCTTTCCTGTAAAACCCTAAATAATAACATCCCAGTCATGCGAAGAGTCCAACCATGTCTCAACCACACCAACTACTATCTGTGTTCCTCTAGTACCATAGCCTCCAGCACATTTTAAATTACTATTACTTATAAAGTGAATATCTGGGAATTTTGGCTCTATTTTTCATCTGTGTACAGCTCTGCCCAGTATTCTGCCTACTTTACTCACTAACTCTAGCCCCCACCTATATCACACTCTCTATCTACCCCCATTAATTTGACATCCCTGCCTCCCCCCAGATCATAGTTTAAAGGCTCCCCCAGCCGTCTAACCATTCTTTCCCCCATAGCAGCTGCACCCTTCCCATTAAGGTGCAGCCCGTCCATATAGTAGCGCCTGTAACCGACAGAGAAGTCGGCCCAGTTCTCCATGAACCCTTCCTTCCTGCACCAGCTTCTGAGACACTTATTTAACTCCCTAAGCTCCCGTTGTCTCTCTAGTTTCTGAAAACACTACCTGGGAGGTCCTGGACTTGAGCTTCTCTCCTTGTTCCCTAAAATCATTTCTAAGGACCTTTCATCTCCCCCTGACAATGAGAAATTGTAGCGGAGCCGCAATATTAAAACCAAATATCTCTGCTGATACAGTAAGGTAATTCGCACCGAGCGCTGAAAATAGGCAATATTCCCAAATCCCCCCCAGTAACCGGACGAAACACAGTTCTGGGAATCAACTACTTTATTTTGGCATAGCACACCTACTTTAAACCCCCCAACCGCCTCATTTACATACAATAGGGCACACAGATTACTATGGTACAAGGAAGGGTGGGACAAGACAATAACAAGGGCTGATGGGAGACTGAGGAGGGACAGAGCAGCTAGTTTAAACTGGTGTCCCGGAGACAACACCCTGCTGGAGAAACAATGGGACAGGAAAAGGGGGGAGAGGCACAGAAAAGCCATACATTTAACCTAGTAAACATTACAGGGCAGATATATACAAAGACATTCTATAAGTGGCGATGTTTGCCACAATGCTTCCCCAGAACCAAGCCGGCATACACAGTCTGATCCCAACGGATCGGCTAGGGGATGTCCGGAGGAGCGCTCACAGATCACTCTTCAAGTTCAGTTTGTCTGGATAACCCATTGGCGTTATCATTTTGTTTCCCAGGGCGGTAGTGAATGGTAAAGTCAAACGGCTGCATCGCCAAACTCCAGCGAGCAGCCAGGCATTGTCTCCGGACACCCTGTTCAGCTATACCAACGGGTTGTGATCTGTGAGCAATGAGAATGGTTGTCCGTACAAATAGGGCTGTAGCTTTTTGAGGGCCCACACCACGGCCAAGCATTTTCTCAATGGCGGCATAGCTTACTTCCCTTGGTAGTAACTTTCTGCTTAAGTAAGCTACGGGATCTTCTCCACTATCGGTTCCAACTTGGCTCAGTACTGCTCCCCAATCCAAACATTGAAGCGTCTGTGTGGACAAGAAATCGTTTAGTTGGATCAGGCGCAGTCAGTACCGGTGCATTGGTTAAAGCAGTCTTGAGCTGTTGAAATGCCTGATCACACTCTGGGGCCCAGGTGACCTGTCGAGGAAGGTTTTTACGGGTCAAGTCAGTGAGGGGTTTGGCCAGGGCACTGTTTTTGGGCACAAATTTGCAGTTGTACCCAGCGGTACCTAGGATTGCCAACACTTGAGTCTTTGTCCGGGGGGTGGGCTACTTAGCTACAGCCTCTATTTTGGCTGGTTCGGGCTTCTGTTGCCCACTTCCTACCCGGTGACCAAGATACTGCACCTCTGCCATCCCTATGCTGGGCTTCAGTGTCAACCCTGCCTCTCCAATACGGTCAATAACAGCACTAACATGTCGCAAATGGTCTGACCACGTCTGGCTATATATGGTGATATCGTCCAGGTATGGGCAGGGATACCAGGGCTCCAAATGTATGGAGCATCTGTTTCAACGTTCCATTAAATCTTTCACATAACCCATTGGACTGTGGGTGATAAACAGAGTTTACAATCGGCTTAAAGGGGTTATCCGAGTTATTTTTTTGTTCTTTCTATGTTCCTAACTAAGCAGATGTAACAGCTTTCCAATTCACTCACTTTATCTGCAGTGGCTGGTTTCTCAGATTTCACTGAGGGTCTGTCATGGTCTTACCTCCTTGCTGTTCCCTTCGTTTGACATGTGCTGGCGGCCATCTTGGTTTCTGGGTTTTCTTGTAGCCTCCCACCCTGCGGCTCCTCCTTCCCACTGGGAGGAGCTGGATGCCTAGCTCATATATATAGGAGGTCTGTGGCTTCAGTTCCTTGCTTGGTCCTCCTGTGTTCACATGCTTCCAAGACTGCTGCTGCTTCTGGTTCCTGATCCTGGCCTCGTCTGACTACCCCGTTGGTTCCTGATTCCGGCTTCGTCTGACTACCCCGTTGGTTCCTGATCCTGGCTTCGTCTGACTACCCTTCTGGTTCCTGACCTCTGTCTCCGCAAGACCCCGCTTCGGTTTAGCCATCCGCTTGGACTTTGCTTACGGCTTGCTCTTCAATAAAACCTTCTTATTTTCCACTTATCTCTTGTTGTACGTCTGGTTCATGGTTCCTTGACATTAGGACCAAGCCATGAATTCTGACGGTACAGGGCCACCCTCGCTACCTACGCTGGTTGCCAGACTTGATCAGCAGGATCACCTGTTGGGTCGGTTCGCTGTGGCGTTGCAAACCCTGCTTGAACGCACGGCTCATTTAGCTTCCGTTGCCGATGGGTCGGTTGTCGCTCCTGGGCCCGCTCCTACTGCCGCTCCGGTTGTTGCGCCAGAGTCTACCCTGACACCTGTTGCTGCGCCTGTGGTGTTTCAGGGTATGACCGGTTCTGCCCCCCTTCCACAGCGCTTTGGGGGAGAGCCAACTCAGTGCCGAGGTTTCCTTAACCAGGTGGGCATTTACTTCGAGTTGCTGCCACATGCCTTTCCTACTGAGAGATCAAAGGTGGGCTTCTTGATCTCGCTGCTCTCGGACAAGGCCTTGGCCTGGGCCAGCCCTTTATGGGAGAACAACAATCCGGTGGTTGCCGAGTTTTCCGGTTTTGTTGCTTCTCTTCGGAAGGTATTCGATGTGCCGGCTCGTGCTGCCTCTGCTGCGAAGCTCCTTATGTCCATCAGACAGGGTTCACGATCCGTAGCTGAATACGCCATTGAGTTTCGTACCCTGGCAGCAGAGGTGGGCTGGAATAATGAGGCTCTGGTCGCTGCTTTCTCTCATGGTCTCTCGGATGCCTTGAAGGATGAGGTTGCAGCTAAGGACCTACCAGTGGAGCTCGAGTCTCTTATTTCTTTCCTGATTTTGATTGACACCAGACTCAGGGAGAGACCTTCCTTTAAGGAGAGCCTGCGGAGGCCTTCTAACAGATTGGCGCCTACGTTTGCTGTCCCACCCGTGCCTCCCTCTCCTCCCACGCCTCCTGGGGATGACTTGTCTGGGGGTGAACCCATGCAGCTGGGGTTTGCTCGCCTGTCCGAGGGGGAGAGGGTACTCCGGAGACGCGAGGGCCGATGCATGTACTGTGGTCTCGGTGGGCATTTTCGGTTGGCATGCCCGAACCGTCCGGGAAACGCTCGCACCTGAGATCCTGTCGGGGGCAGATCTTGGGTGGAGTCTCCTCGTCCCCGGTTTCCCGTGTTGACAAACCACTGATTACTGTTGTCCTCTCCTGGGTCGGGGGCTCGGTGACGACCCAGGCGTTGGTGGACTCTGGTGCTGGTGGTTTGTTCATTGATAGTGTGTTCGCTGCCGCCAATTCCATTCCTCTGCAGCCTCGAGGTTCCCCACTGGCTCTTGAGGCGATAGACGGCAGACCCCTTCTGCCGCCACACGTGACTCATGAGACCCTTCCAGTGGGGATGGCCATTGGTGCCGTTCACAGAGAGTCGGTCTGTCTCCAGGTTATTTCGTCTCCACACTACTCGGTGGTCTTGGGGTACCCCTGGCTCCAGAAGCATAATCCGACTTTCGATTGGAAATCGGCCGAGATCCTCTCGTGGTCACCGCAGTGTGGGGCTAGTTGCATCCATGGGCCTGTCAAGTTGCTGAGTACTTCCTCGGACTCTCTGTTGCCTCCTGAATACGAGGAGTACCGGGATGTATTCGATAAGGTGCGTGCGGTTGCCCTACCTCCGCACCGCCCATACGATTGTGCCATAGAGTTACAATCTGGTGCCGTTCCTCCTCGTGGCAAAGTCTATCCACTGTCGGTAGCGGAGAATGAGGCCATGGAGGAGTACGTGAGGGAGGCGCTTTCACGCGGACACATTCGCAAATCCTCGTCCCCGGCAGGGGCTGGATTTTTCTTTGTGAAAAAGAAGGGCGGTGAATTGAGGCCTTGCATCGATTACAGGGGTCTCAATCGCATCACGATAAAGAACGCTTACCCGATACCCTTGATTTCCGAGCTGTTCGATCGCCTCAAAGGGGCCACGGTCTTTACCAAACTCGACCTGAGGGCGGCATATAACCTGGTAAGGATCAAGGCGGGCGATGAGTGGAAGACCGCGTTTAACACCAGGACCGGTCATTATGAATCCTTGGTTATGCCCTTTGGGTTGTGCAATGCGCCCGCAGTCTTCCAGGAATTCATCAACGATGTTTTCCGTGACCTGTTGCAGCAGTGTGTGGTGGTCTATTTGGATGACATCTTGGTATATTCTGAATCCATGGAGGCCCACGTTCTGGATGTCAGACGAGTGTTGCAACGGTTACGAGAGAACAAGCTGTTCGGTAAGCTTGAGAAATGCGAATTTCACCGATCCCAGGTATCCTTCTTAGGTTACATCATTTCCGCTGAGGGGTTCTCCATGGATCCTGAGAAGGTTTCGGCTGTCTTACAGTGGCCCCAGCCCAGTGGTCTTCGTGCCCTGCAGCGCTTTTTGGGCTTCGCCAATTATTATCGGAAGTTCATCAGGGACTTTTCCATGCTAGCCAAGCCTCTCACGGATCTGACCAGGAAGGGCAGCAATCCCCAGGTCTGGCCGCCCGAGGCCATCCGAGCTTTTGAGGCTCTAAAGTCCGCCTTTGTGTCGGCTCCGATTCTGTCGCATCCCAACCCTGGGTTGCCGTTTGTCCTTGAGGTGGACGCGTCTGAGACGGGAGTAGGCGCCCTCCTGTCTCAGCGTAGAACACCGGAGGGTCCTCTGCTTCCTTGTGGGTTTTACTCCCGGAAACTGTCTTCCGCGGAGTGCAACTATCAGATTGGTGACAGGGAGTTATTGGCCATCGTGCAGGCCCTTAAAGAATGGAGGCACTTGCTCGAGGGCTCGGTGGTTCCGGTTCTCATCCTGACGGACCACAAGAATCTGACCTACCTCTCTGAGGCCAAGAGATTGACACCACGTCAGGCCAGATGGGCTCTGTTCTTGTCACGTTTTAATTACGTGGTCTCCTACCTACCCGGTTCCAAGAACATCAGAGCGGATGCCTTATCACGGCAGTACTCCGAGCTGTCCGGGGAGGAGTCGATTCCGACTTCGGTCATACCTCCGAATCAGATCCTGGCCGCCATTCGCACCAGCCTGACCTCTCCCCTGGGTGAGCAGATTTTGGCGGCTCAATCTGGTGCTCCCTCTGGGAGACCCAACGGCAGGTGTTTTGTGCCTGAGGAGTTGCGCACTCGGTTGTTGCGAACCTACCATAACTCCAAGGCCGCGGGGCATCCTGGAAAGAATCAGCTGTCCTGGGCTGTTTCACGTCTGTTCTGGTGGCCTTCCCTACGTTCCGACATCGCCGCATATGTAGCGGCATGCTCCGTTTGTGCCCAGAGTAAGTCCCCTCGGCACCTTCCGTTGGGCCTTTTGCAACCCATAGCCACCGGGGAGCGTCCATGGTCACACCTGGGGATGGATTTCATTGTGGACCTCCCTGCATCCCGAGGCCATACGGTCATTCTCATGATAGTGGATCGGTTTTCCAAAATGTGCCACTGTGTTCCTCTCAAGAAGTTACCCTCTGCACAAGAGTTGGCCTCGATTTTTGCCAGGGAGGTCTTCCGGTTGCACGGTTTGCCCAAGGAGATTGTGTCGGATCGGGGGAGTCAGTTTGTGTCCAGGTTCTGGCGCGCCTTTTGCTCCCAGTTGGGGATTCATCTCTCTTTCTCCTCGGCCTACCACCCTCAGTCCAATGGGGCCGCAGAACGATCCAATCAGGCCTTGGAGCAATTCCTTCAGTTGCTATGTCTCCGATCACCAAGACAATTGGGTTGACCTCCTGCCTTGGGCTGAGTTTGCCAGGAACACGGCGGTGAACTCTTCCTCTGGGACGTCTCCCTTCATGGCCAATTATGGGTTCCAACCTGCCGTGTTACCGGAGGTATTCTCTCCCCAGGATATTCCGGCTGTGGAGGATCACCTTTCCGTCCTACGTGCTTCTTGGGTACAGATCCAGAGGTCCCTTGAGGTCTCTGCGCAGCGCCAGAAACTCCAGGCTGATCGCAGACGAGCGCCCGCTCCTTCCTACCAGGTCGGAGACCGCGTATGGTTGTCCACCCGCAACCTCAACCTTCAAGTGCCCACTCCCAAGCTGGCGCCTCGCTTTGTTGGTCCCTTCCGAGTGCTTCGCAGGGTAAACCCGGTAGCCTATGCCCTTGCGCTTCCTCCTGGCATGCGGATCTCCAACGTGTTTCATGTCTCCCTGTTGAAGCCACTGGTGTGTAATCGTTTCACTTCCTCGATTCCTCGGCCTCGTCCGGTCCAAGTGGGCAATCGTGAGGAGTATGAGGTGAGCAATATCCTGGACTCACGCCTGGTCCGCGGCCGGGTGCAGTTTTTGGTCCATTAGCGTGGTTATGGTCCAGAGGAGCGTTCCTGGGTTCCCTCCGCAGATGTCCATGCTCCTGTCTTGCTCCGAGCCTTCCACGCACGCTTCCCTCAGAAACCGTTCCTTACTCCGCGGAGGAGGGGCCCTTGAGGGGGAGGTACTGTCATGGTCTTACCTCCTTGCTGTTCCCTTAGTTTGACATGTGCTGGCGGCCATCTTGGTTTCTGGGTTTTCTTGTAGCCTCCCACCCTGCGGCTCCTCCTTCCCACTGGGAGGAGCTGGATGCCTAGCTCATATATATAGGAGGTCTGTGGCTTCAGTTCCTTGCTTGGTCCTCCTGTGTTCACATGCTTCCAAGACTGCTGCTGCTTCTGGTTCCTGATCCTGGCCTCGTCTGACTACCCCGTTGGTTCCTGATTCCGGCTTCGTCTGACTACCCCGTTGGTTCCTGATCCTGGCTTCGTCTGACTACCCTTCTGGTTCCTGACCTCTGTCTCCGCAAGACCCCGCTTCGGTTTAGCCATCCACTTGGACTTTGCTTACGGCTTGCTCTTCAATAAAACCTTCTTATTTTCCACTTATCTCTTGTTGTACGTCTGGTTCATGGTTCCTTGACAGGGTCACATGACCTGTGATGTCAGCTTCTCTCCCTGCTCTGATAAAGGTCGTTTACAAGCCTGTAAACCAGACTTCACTGTGCTGGACCCGCCCCCCCCCCCCCCCCTTCACTGCCGTCTACTCTCTGCTAGGATTCTTAACCCCTTCAGCTGCACAGCAGTGAGGAGACAATTCTGGGCACTGGAGCTGATATACTACAGAGAGCATTGCACAAGAAGGTAGGGGGAAGATCCTGTGTGTATTAGCAGTGTCATTATACAGCTGGGATAGTTCTACACTTACAACATGCTGCAGAGTCTCCCAGCACTCAGGGCAGCTCTTGTATCCACTCCCTTAGCTGTGTTATTATACAGATGGGACTTGTAGTTCTATACATACAACATGCTGCAGAGTCTCCCAGCAGGCAGACATGTCACCCAGGGCAGCTCTTGTATTCACTCCCTTAGCAGTGTCATTATACAGCTTGGACTTGTAGTCCTACACATACAACATGCTGCAGAGTCTCCCAGCAGGCAGACATGTCACTCAGGGCAGCTCTTGTATTCACTCCCTTAGCTGTGTCATTAGACAGATGGGACTTGTAGTCCTACACATACAACATGCTGAAGAGTCTCCCAGCAGGCAGACATGTCACTCAGGGCAGCTCTTGTATTCATTCCCTTAGCAGTGTCATTATACAGCTGGGACTTGTAGTCCTACACATACAACATGCTGCAGAGTCTCCTAACAGGCAGACATGTCACTCAGGGCAGCTCTTGTATTCACTCCCTTAACAGTGTCATTATACAGATGGGACTTGTAGTCCTACACATACAACATGCTGCAGAGTCTCCCGGCAGACATGTCACTCAGGGCAGCTCTTGTATTCACTCCTTTAGCAGTGTCATTAGACAGATGGGTCTTGTAGTCCTACACATACAACATGCTGCAGAGTCTCCCGGCAGACATGTCACTCAGGGCAGCTCTTGTATTCACTCCTTTAGCAGTGTCATTAGACAGATGGGACTTGTAGTCCTACACATACAACATGCTGCAGAGTCTCCCAGCAGGCAGACATGTCACTCAGGGCAGCTCTTGTATTCACTCCCTTAGTAGTGTCATTATACAGCTGGGACTTGTAGTTCTACACATACAACATGCTGCAGAGTTTCCCAGCAGGCAGACATGTCACTCAGGGCAGCTCTTGTATTCACTCCCTTAGCAGTGTCATTATACAGATGGGACTTGTAGTCCTACACATACAACATGCTGCAGAGTCTCCCAGCAGGCACACATGTCACTCAGGGCAGCTCTTGTATTTACTCCCTTAGCAGAGCAGGGGGAGGGGCAGAGATTGTTTTTATTGCATGTAAACAAAGGCCCAGAAAAGAACCAGAAAAATTAGGAAAAATATTATATTTTTTTGCATAAAACTTACTTAGCTCAGTTATATATATCGGATTTTCAGTGCTATATATTTTTTTTCATAACTCGGACAACCCCTTTAATGCCACATATTTTCCACAGCTGGTGGGTCACTTCGGCTGTAAACTGTGTCCCTCTATCGGAGATTATCTCTTGAGGGAACCCCATACGGGAAAATACTTTCATCAGGGCCTAGGCCACAGTTTCAGCGTGGATATTAGTGGGGGGTACCTGGTGGCGTAATCTACAACGGTCAAAATGTATTTCTTGCCGGAGGGACCGGGTTTTGACAGAGGTCCTACTATATCTACCGCCACTCTGCTGAACGGTTCTTCAATAATGGGAAAGGGGCATAGTTTGGCTTTGTGTCGGTCACCCCTCTTCCCTACCCTCTGACAGATGTCACAGGTCTGACAGTACTGCCGCACATCTTTAGCGATACCTGGCCAGAAGAATGCATGGGTTAATCGGTACCTAATTTAAGTCATCCCTAGGTGGCCAGATAACGGAATATTGTGCGCAATTCTAAGGAGTTCCTGTCGGTATTTCTGGGGTACTACCAGCTGTCTAGTCGTGACGTTCACAGACCCCCCCCCCCCCCACTCTTTTAGCAATACGGTACAGTAACCCTTTTTCCCAGGCATACCGCTCCCCCTCTAATCCTGCCTGATCTGAGGTCACTCTATCTCTATACACCTGCAATGTTAGGTCTACTTTAACCTCTCCCCCAAAGTCAGTCGGGGTATCCCAGGGAACATGGGTCAAAAGGGGTACATTGTCTCTTACTGGAGCCTCAGAGTGCATGGAAGGGGCCGTGGTGCGAGCCTGTTGCCGAGTGGTTACCGGACATGCCCCGGTGAGAGGGGCTTGGGGCACAAAAGCGGAGGTAATTTTGCCCAGATTGTTTCCCAAAACCACATCTGCCAGAAGTTTATGCATCAAATCCACCTCCACCATAGCTTCCCCCACACCCCAATTCAAATGTACTTTGGCGGTGGGCAATCGGTACATTGCTCCCCCTGCTACCCGGTCACGGAGCCCTTGTACTTCTCTCCCCTCCAAGGTTACTGTCTGATGATGTGGCTGTCGATTATCTGTAGCGTGTACTGACATCACATCGTGTAGTATCCCCAAATGGCTCGTCGGTAAGGTTGAACACCACTTCTTGGGTTGCTGGTTCTGCTTGGTAGTGGTTAGCGGCTGCACGGGGTACCAGATTTTGACGGGCTTGATTCCAGGCTTGCCGGCTCCGGTTCTGGGTGCACTCTCTTGCCATGTGGCCCCATTGCTTGCAGGAATGGCACTGGATGTTGGCCCTGCCATTATAACAAGACTGGGAGTTGTTATAGGTGCGGTAGTAGTGACTGGACCAGGATGGGTGCTGGGTCTGGCATACCCTCGGTTAAAGTTCCTATGATGCCTCCTAATGTCGTAGAGCTGGTCTGCCAATGGTGCCGCCTCTGTGAGGGTGAGGAGTTTTCTGTCCCTTACCCATTCTTGTGCCTCCGGTGTTAGGCCATTGAAGAACTGCTCTAATAATAACAGCTGGCGTAACTCCTCCATGGTGGTAGCATGGCTGGCTTGTATCCACCCCTGGGAAGCTTGATCCAGCTTGTGTGCCCATTCGGCGTGGGAGTCCTTGTCTGCTTTGCGCAATCCTCTGAACTTGCGCCAGTATGCCTCCGGGGTAATAGCATATCTCTCCAGTAGCGCTTGCTTTACTCGGGCATAATCTTTACTGTACTCTCTTGGCACGGTCCGGTATGCTTCGGCAGCACGACCGGATAATTTGCCTGCCAGTAAGGGTACCCACACGGCCTGCTCCAAATCATGCAGGTCACACAGACTTTCAAAATCCTGTAAATACCCATCGATCTCATCTTCTTCCATTGTCTTCGCAAACGGTTATAAAAGCATGGTGGGGTATTTGGGGTTTTACCTGGCTGGTAGTGGAAAACTCTGTAGATTCTGCTCTGGGTGAGAATTCCTGCCGTCTGTGTGCCATCACATACTCCTGCACATCTTCAAAGATTGCAGTCATTCATTCCAAAGGTACTGGACTGGGTAAGAATTCCAGCCTGGTTCTCACTTCTCTTTGGAATAGGGCAGTGATGGCTAACCTTGGCACTCCAGCTGTTGTAAAACTACAACTCCCAAGATGCCTCCCTTGCTTGGCCGCTCTCAGAACTCTATAGAAATAAATGGAGCATGCTGGGAGTCGTAGTTTCACCACAGCTGGAGTACTAAGGTTAGTCATCATTGGAATAGGGTCTCCTCCATGCTTGTTGGGGGTGTAGCACTGCGAACTCTGTCTCCCTCCATCAGTTCGGAAATAAGTACCGCTTTAGACTCTTTGCTGGCTATCTTACCCCTGGCTTCCAACAGTTCCTTTAACGTTTGCCGTTTCAATACGTTGTAATCTGTCTCCATTCGCCTCTATTTTCGTTTCTTTGCTGCCTACGAATTGCCATTCACTTTTCTATTCGGCAGTTCCAATTGCACGAATGGCGCTTTCCGGCTGTAAGGTTAGATACCGCCGCTTGCCACCAATTGTAGCAGAGCCGCAATATTAAATCCCAATATCTCCGCTTTCTGGCTGTAAGGTTGGATCCCGCCGCTTGCCACCAATTGTAGCGGAGCCGCAATATTAAATCCCAATATCTCGCTGATACAGTAAGGTAATCCACACCGAGCGCTGAAAATAGGCAATATTCTCAAATTCCCCCCCCCCCCTCCCCCCCCCCCAGTAACTGGACGAAACACAGTTCTGGGAATCAACTACTTTATTTTGGCATAGCACACCTACTTTAAACCCTCCAACAGACTAATTTACATAAAAAAGGGCACATGGATTACTATGGTACAAGGAAGGGTGGGACCAGACAATAACAAGGGCTGATGGGAGATTGAGGAGGGACAGAGCAGCTAGATTAAACTGGTCTCCCAGTGTCCCGGAGACAACACCCTGCTGGAGAAACAATGGGACAGGAAAGGGGGGGGGGGGGGAGAGAGGCACAGAAAAGCCATACATTTAACCTAGTAAACATTACAATAAGGGCAGATATATACAAAGACATTCTATAAGTGGCGATGTTTGCCACAGAAATCATAAGACCCTCAATCAGACCCCCAATGTTAAGACCACAATCAAACCTCAGCTCAGACCCCAATGTGAATGACCCCCAATCATACCTCAGATAGAGCCCCAATATAAATAAGACCCCCCGCCATTCAGACCTCAGATGAGCACCCCATGCCACAGAACACATAATATAAATTTTAAAAAATCCACTTACCTTTCCTGATCCGGATGCCACCACTTCTCACCCCCACCTCTCTCTCTCTCCTTCCTGCTGCAGCTGTGACCCACACACAGTCTTAGGTCACAGAGCGCCCTCCCGCTCAACACAACCGAGGACCAGGAAGCAGTGAGTACAGAGCTTCCCGGTCCTCCAGTACTAATGAGCGCTTCCATAATGGAAGCCCTCATTATTGACCACATAAGACGCAGGGACTTTTTTCCCCCACTTTGTGTAGGGTGTGTCCGTCTTATGGGACAAAAAATATGGTAGTTTTATGGGAATAGATTCAGTACAAATTGTCATTTTTTACATTTATAGCTCTGCTTATTCTGGGCTCTGAAGTCAAGGAAGCAGTCCTATCAGTGATTGGAGCACTGGGGAGCTGGCCTAGTCTCTCGAAACACTGCTTGATCTTCTTATCCCCCTCATTGCAATTACCTTCATGGCATGATTACAGGGTCAGGAATTCTCACTGTTCAGATGCTTAGCCCTGAAATCTAGTGCTTCCACAGGTGAGACTTCATCGGCGCATGTGCAGTTGATCTCACAAGGCTCTCCCTGCTGAAATCTGCATTATGTAAGCTAGGCCTGCCCCCAGGGCTCTGTGCGCCTCATTTACAAAAGGAAAGATTTTGCTGCAACCACACATAAGATTGCAGTGACATAGGGCTCATTCAATTCACCTTGATCAACCTTACCAGGCAGTATGCCTTCTTTAAAGGGACTACTATGTGCAGTATTACAGATAAGGAATCTAGATCACCATTTTTTTTCCTAATGCCCCCGATTAACGCACTGTCAGTGTCCTTAATGCACACACTGGACTGCCACGCTGTGCTAACATAATGGAGAGGACTCGTGTTAGCAGACACAGTCCAGACTCTGTATTTCTGAGTGCTGACACTGGAAGAAATGAGGGTAGTAGGGAAATAAAGATCTGGATTCCTTATCTGCAGGACTACTCATGTATTACTGCAGATAATAGTCCAAGATCCCTTGAAAGGGAATCTGTCACCTAACTGTATGCAACCCATGGCAATGCAATGTAATGCTGCTTCGCATAATTAAAACAATGCAAATAGAAGTGAGCGAGAAGAGCGTATATAGGTAGGGGCTAAAAGTGTGGTGGATTAGGCTCAACTATGGCTGCTAAGCTGCCGATATCTCCTGAATGGTAGCAGCTAGGAGCATGGAGCTGGTCTTGTTTGAAAGCTGGCATTCCAGTTCTAAATGACAGCATTAGTCCAAGCTAAACAGGAATATCACTGTTAGAAATCGAGTCAGGAATAATCGTGGGTAAATTGCTGGGGCTGCTGTTCAGTGAATACATGTCAGGCTCTCATCAGATTCACAGACCACTTCTCCAAGTTCCCAGGCAGCAGGGGGTGCTGTAACAATCATTAGCACCCTATGAACATAAAGCATCCCTTTATACCAGGGGTGGCCAACCAGCGGCTCTTGCGGTGGAGATGGGAAGCAGCTGCACAGCCTAATAGAGAACATGGCATGCACGCGCTCTAGCACAGTGGAGAAGGAGGGCAGCGGCTATGGCCCCTGCACCACCAATGAATGTAATTGATTCAAGTATATGAGGCAGCGGGTGTCGGCGGTATCACATACCCGGCCTCAATAACAGGGCAAGCGAGACGCGAGATTACGCGCATAGCCGGCCCGCGCATGCGCATTGTGGGCCGGCAAAAGTTAAAGGAGGAGTTCGTCACCAGCCTGCCAGCCAATGATCATCGCTGGCAGGCTGGTGATTTAAAAAAAACGAATCACTAGCCAGTTAACACATAATATTTATAAATATATAGTGTGAAATGGCTTCTGTGCTCCTCTGCTGGTTCCTTTTCGTCGGTTGGTCCCAGCAGTGAGCACACATAACTGTAAGTTCACAAGACACAACACAATTAGCCCCAGATCACCCCCCCATCACCCCAATTAACCCCTTGATCACCCCTGTCAATCACTAGTGAAAGGGAAAAAAGTGATCAGTGTAAAATGTCCCTTTTTTTTCCCACCAGTATTGACTGTTAGGTTTTAGGTTAGTTTAGGCCCCTTTGTTAGGCAGTTAGCGTCACTTAACGCCCAGCCCACCGCACCGCAGTCACTGATTCGCTGATTAGCGTATCGCTAATCAGCATTGGTAATTTTATAGTATCTGTAAGTGATCAGAACTGATCACAGTCAGATCTATAATAGTATTAGTGTCACCTTAGCTCGACCTCCACCCAAAACGCAGTGTTTGCCCAATCAGGCCTGATCGGTCGCCCACACTTGCGTTCACCCACGCCCGCCCCGCCGCAGTGCCAAATTTTTTATTTATTTTTTATCACTGTACAATCACTTCAGAAGCGCTGCGGCAATAAAAAAAAAATCAGTTTTGATATTTTTTATCAATCGCAGCGGCTTCCTGTACTTCGCTAGCCTCCCATTTGTAAGACAGGCTTGCTTTTTTTCTTGGGTAGTCTCAAGGAATACCTCCTAAATTTAGTTGACCAAATGGCAAGTAAGGGGTATTCTTCTGAAGAGGCCTACAGGCTTCTGACCCATTTGAATGAGGAATGGGAACCCTCATCTGACTAATCAAGCGGGTCAGAATACGAACCTGTAGAAAGCAGTGGCAGTCTGACCCAAAGTTCGGACGATGAGGTTGAGGTCCCTGATACCACCAGGCGTACCCGGCCCCGTGTCGCTAGACCACAGGTTGCGCAGGATCTGCTTCAAGGGCAGCAGAGTGGGGCTGGCGCTGTCAGATTACGTGGTGAGGCATACACCAGCAGCGCAGCCCATCCTGGACCTAGTACCAGCACTGCCATAGAACATAGTGAAGTGGCGAGCACCAGAAGGGCAGTTGAAGCTAGTACGGTGGCACGTGCATTAGTTCCCCCGTCGCAGCCACTGCACAGACAGGCCCGTAGAGCCCCTAGAGTCCCTGAGGTGCTGGCAAACCCTGATTGGCAGCCCCCAACTTCAGTAGTTCCCCCTTTCACCGCCCAGTCTGGAGTTCGGGTTGAGACAGCTCAGATCGGATCGGCACTGGGGTTTTTTGAGCTGTTCTTGACTGCAGAGTTCTTGGACTTAGTCGTGGCAGAAACAACTTGGTATGCCACTCAATTTATAGCCGCCAACCCGGGAAGCTTTTATGCAGAGGTCTTTCCGGTGGAAACCCGTCCAAGTTTCCGAATTTTAAACTTTTCTGGGCCTTCTCCTCAACATGGGCCTCACAAAAAAGCATGATTTGCGGTCATATTGGTCCACGAACCCAATTCATCACATGCCCATGTTCTCTGCTGCCATGTCCAGGACACGATTTGAGACCATCCTGCGTTCCCTGCACTTTAGTGACAACAGCACCTCTCGTCCCAGAGACTACCCAGCTTTTGACCGGCTCCACAAAATTCGGCCCCTCATAGACCACCTTAACACCAAATTTGTATACCCCTAAGCAAAACATCTGCATAGACGAGTCCCTGATACATTTTACTGGGCGCCTTGGCTTCAAACAATACATCCCAAGCAAGCGCGCCCGGTATGGGGTCAAATTGTATAAGCTCTGTGAAAGGGCCACAGGCTATACGCACAAATCGAGTCTATGAGGTTAAAGATCAGACCCTGGAGCCGGTTGGTTGCCCTGACTACCTTGGGAGCAGTGGGAAGACAGTCTGGGACTTGGTGTCACCCTTATTTGGCAAGGGGTACTATCTTTATGTGGACAATTTCTACACAAGTGTGCCCCTCTTCCGGCATTTGTTTATAGAACAGATTGGCTGCTGTGGCACTGCGCGACCAAGTCACCGGGGCTTCCCCCAACGGCTCGTTACCACCAGTCTTGCAAGGGGGAAGAGGGCTGCCTTGTGTAACGAAGAACTGCTCGCGGTGAAATGGAGAGACAAGCGTGACGTTTACATGCTATCCTCCATTCACGCAGACACGACAATCCAAATAGAACGAGCAACCAGTGTCATAAAAAAAAGCCCCTCTCGGTCCACGACTATAATTTGCTCATGGGAGGGGTGGACTTCAATGACCAGATGTTGGCTCCTCATTTTGTGTCCCGCCGCACCAGACGCTGGTATAAGAAGGTGTCTGTATATTTAATTCAATTGGCTATGTACAATAGTTTTGTTATCTACAGTAAGGCTGGGAGAACAGGATCCTTCCTCTTTCACGAAGAGATCATCCAGGAGGTTCCGTGGCCCTATCCACCAGTGTAGTGAGCCGTCTACACGAGCGACATTTCCCCAATGTCGTTGCTGGTACATCAACCCAAGCGCCACCCCGAAAAAGATGTCGTGTCTGTAGCAGGAGTGGAATAAGGCGTGACACCCGCTATTTCTGTCCTGACTGCCCTGACCACCCTGCCCTATGCTTAGGGGAGTGTTTCCGGAAGTACCACACACAGGTACACTATTAGCATAGGGATTGCGTGACACAGGACAGGCACACAGGGCTCTTTCACACAGAGCTGCTACAAACCTCTCCTTTCACCTGGGACAAAGTGCATAATGTACTTCGCCACATCTCTGGGCGATTTGCGCTTTGCACATTGTCCCATGGGGAAGGAGAGGTTTGTCCTATAAAGGTAAAAAAATCACTGGTAAGCAAAAAAGTTTATGTTCTGTTTCAAAATTCAATAAAGTTTATAAAAGTTAATGTTCTGTTCAAATGTTATATAAAGTTATTCCATTTTTTGCGTTGTGGCCTGGTATTTTTTTTTACCTTCAAGGAGGACCAACCGATGAACTAGCTGCAGCACTGATGTGCATTCTGACAGAAGCATTGCGCTGCTGTCAGGTTACACAAAAGTCGGTGTATGCGGCGCTGCAAGATGAGATTTCTCCTCTGCAGTAAAAAAGATACGTTTGCCGAGGCTTATGAGCTGAGGGGCGGTGTTCATATGCTTTGGCAAACACTTTGTATATAAAAATAAAAAATGCAAAAATCCCGGCAATGATTTATTCATCCACATCGATTGATGTGAATGGAGAAATCGGGTTTGCCAGGGCATACGGGCTAAGTGGGTTTGGATGTTGGGCGGAGCTCCTATGTCCTGGCAGACGCCTTTCCCCTCCTTTTTTTTTTTTTTTTGGCAGAGATTTTTGCATCCACATTGATCGATGCGAATGAAGAAATCAGTGCTGTTCATTTTTTCTTTCAGCCCAGAGGCTGAACGGAAAAAAATATCTCATTACCCGTATGCTCAATATAAGGAGACTAGCAGAAACTCTGAATGCTGGCCATACATGTAATGATTGTGGAGACCCTCAAATGCCAGGGCAGTACAAACACCCCACAAATGACCCCATTTTGGAAAGAAGACACCCCAAGGTATTCGCTGAGGGGCATATTGAGTCCATGAAAGATTTAACTTTTTGTCCCAAGTTAGCGGAAAGGGAGACTTTGTGAGAAAAAAACAAAAAAAAAACCCATCTCCACTAATCAATTTCCGCTAACTTGTGCCAAAGAAAAAATATATTCTATGAACTCGTCGTGCCCCTCATGGAATACCTTGGGGTATCTTCTTTCCAAAATGGGGTCACATGTGGGGTATTTATACTGCCCTGGCATTTTAGGGCCCTAAAGCGTGAGAAGAAGTCTGGAATCCAAATGTCTAAAAATGCCCTCCTAATAGGAATTTGGGCCCCTTTGCACACCTAGGCTGCAAAAAAGTCACACATGTGGTATCGCCGTACTCAGGAGAAGTTGGGCAATATGTTTTGGGGTGTCTTTTTACATATACCTATGCTGGGTGTGAGAAATATCTCTCTAAAATGACAACTTTGTATAAAAAAAATGGGAAAGGTTGACTTTTAGAGAGATATTTCTCTCACCCAGCATGGGTATATGTAAAAATAGACCCCAAAACATATTGCCCAACTTCTCCTGAGTACGGCGATACCACATGTGTGAGGGGCATGGCGAGTTCATGTAAAATTTAATTTTTTTTTTCACAAGTTAGTGGAATAAGAGACTTTGTAAGAAAAAATAAAATAAAAATAATTTTCCGCTAACTTGTGCCAAAAAATAAATTTCTAGGAACTCGCCATGCTCCTGACGGAATACCTTGGGGTGTCTTCTTTCCAAAATAGGGTCACTTGTGCGGTATTTATACTGCCCTGGCATTTTAGGGGCCCTAATGCGTGAGAAGTAGTTTGAAATCCAAATGTGTAAAAAATGCCCTGTGAAATCCTAAAGGTGCTCTTTAGAATTTGGGCCCCTTTGCCCACTTAGGCTGCAAAAAAGTGTCACACATGTGGTATCGCCGTACTCAGGAGAAGTTGGGCAATGTGTTTTGGGGTGTCTTTTTACATATACCCATGCTGGGTGAGAGAAATATATCTCTAAAATGAGAACTTTGTATAAAAAAAATGGGAAAAGTTGACTTTTAGAGAGATATTTTTCTCACCCAGCATGGGTATATGTAAAAATACACCCCAAAACACATTGCCCTTCTTCTTCTGAATATGGCCACACCACATGTGTGACACTTTTTTGCAGCCTAGGAGGGCAAAGGGGCCCAAATTCTAAAGAGCACCTATAAGATTTCACAGGGCATTTTTTACACATTTGGATTTCAAACCACTTATCACGCATTAGGGCCCCTAAAATGCCAGGGCAGTATATTAACCCCACAAGTGACCCCATTTTGGAAAGAAGACACCCCAAGGTATTTCGTGATGGGGATAGTGAGTTCATGGAAGTTTTTATTTTTTGTCACAAGTTAGTGGAATATAAGACTTTGTAAGAAAAAAAAAAATTATCATCATTTTCCGCTAACCTGTGACAAAAAATAAAAACTTCCATGAACTCACTATGCCCATCAGCGAATACCTTAAGGTGTCTACTTTCCGAGATGGGGTCATTTGTGGGGTGTTTTTTACTGTCTGGGCATTGTAGAACCTCAGGAAACATGACAGGTGCTCAGAAAGTCAAAGCTGCTTCAAAATGCAATAAATATACACTTTTTGCATTTTTTTTTAATCAAAGACATCTAGAACAATAAATTTAGAGAAAAATGTATAGAGAAATGTAGTTTTATTTTTAAAATTTTACAACTGAAAGTGGAAAAATGACTTTTTTGGCAAAAAAAAATCGGTAAATTTCAATTAATAACAAAAAAAGTAAAAATGTCAGCAGCAATGAAATACCACCAAATGAAAGCTCTATTAGTGAGAAGAAAAGGAGGTAAAATTCATTTGGGTGGTAAGTTACATGACCGAGCAATAAACGGTGAAAGTAGTGTAGTGCAGAAGTGTAAAAAGTGGTCTGGTAATTAAGGGGGGTTTAAAGGGGTTATCCGACTTAAATAAATCTATTCTAATTGCTTTTATTGTAGACCAATGAATGATTCTTAAAATCACTTTCATCACCTATCACTATTTGGCCAGTTCAGTTCTGGGTCATGTGACCCCCGACGTCAGCAAGCCGGCTCTGCTGATGACGTTTCGTTTACAGCCTTTTCCCTGCTTGAGGGAGTGGCCAGGCTCTGTAAACGAAACGTCAGAGCCTCTGGTGCCCTCCCCCCTCCAGCTCTTCTCACTGCCTCGGCTCTGGTATGCGATTGCTCATGCTCAGTACATACCAGAGCCGAGGTGATCTCTTCTCCGGCAGCAGGGTATGTTTCTCCCTCCTGCACTCACATCGGCTAGAGGTGGCAGTTTGTAAACGTTCCCCTCTGCATCTGGGGATCGTTATTACAGCCCTGTCCCCCCCACTAGTACACATTGAACACCCCCTGGGAAATATAAATATTGGCCATCATTATTATCATCATCATTATTCAGCTATATAAAATCCTTATCTGCCATCAATATATATTTTATCTAAGCAATATCCATATTGAATATATATTTGAATAATATAGATATTGCTTAGATACAGATAATGCTAATGAAATTTTCACACTAGCGGCAGGACGTATCCGACAGGCTGTTCACCCTGTCGGATCCGCCCTGCCGCTATTTGCCCGTGCCGCTGGACGGATCCGTTATTGCAATTCATTTCTAGACGGATCCGCACCTGGATCCGTCTACAAATGCTGTCCGTTGTCACACTGATCGGCGGATCCAGCAGGCACGCAGCTCTGACGACGGAGCTGCCTTGCAGATCCAGCATTGCAAAACAACTGAAGGACGGATCCGTCCTTTCGGTCTGTGCATGAGCAGACCATGAAAACTGTGAAAAAGGGATCCGTCCATCCACATGGCAAGCATATAGACGGATCCATCCTTCTGGTCTGCGCATGCACAAACGGGGAATACTGTGAAAAAGACTGACAGAGGGATCCGTCCATCCGCATGACAAGCGGATAGGCGGATCTGTTATTGCAATGCATTTCTAGACGGAGCCGCACCTGGATCCGTCTACAAATGCTGTCAGTTGTCACACTGAGGCTACATTCACACTTGCGTTCGGAGCAGATCTGTCTGATGTCTGCACAGACGGATCCGCTCCTATAATGCAAACGTTGGGATCCATTCAGAACGGATCCGTTTACGTTATAGTTCAGAAAGAAAGCGTAAAAGTTAGTCAGACAGATCCGTTTGGCTCCGCACGGCCAGGCGGATACCCGAACGCTGCAAGCTGCGTTTGGATGTCCGCCTGCTGAGCGGAACGGAGGCCAAGCGGAGCCATCCTGATGCATTCTGAGCGGATCCGCATCCACTCAGAATGCATGTACGGATTCGTTCTGGGCCGCTTGTGATATCCTTTAAACGGAACCCACAAGCGAAACCCCGAACGCAAGTGTGGAAGTAGCCTGATCGGCGGATCCAGCAGGCACGCAGCTCCGAAAACGGAGCTGCCTTGCGGATCCGGCATTGCAAAACAACTGAAGGACGGATCCGTCCTTCCGGTCTGCGCATGCACATACCGGGAATACTGTGAAAAAGACTGACAGAGGGATCCATCCATCCGCATGACAAGCGGATAGACGGATCCGTTATTGCAATGCATTTCTAGACGGATCCGCAACTGGATCCGTCTACAAAGGCTGTCAGTTGTCACACTGATCGGCGGATCCAGCAGGCACGCAGCTCCGACGATGGAGCTGCCTTGCGGATCCGTCCTTCCGGTCTGCACATGCACAAACGGGGAATACTGTGAAAAAGACTGACAGAGGGATCCGTCCATCAACATGACAAGTGCATATTTTTTATTTATTTTTTGCAAAGTGCAGAGCAGGATGAAGGAAAGGTCAGGTTGTTCACGCCCAGAAATATTCATGAGGCAGAGCTCAGGCTTTGTTGTTATACGCCCCCTCAGCATGTAAACACAGCAATGACACAACAATGAAAAGGTGTACATATGGGTTTTAACTTGATGAAATCTAGCTTAACCAAATTATATGTATATTCTGATGGATTTTAAGTGTTTTTTTTTTTTTTTTTTTTAACTCGGATAACCCCTTTAAGCTAGGGGAGCTGAGCTGGTTAAGAAAACAGACACCAAAACCCCCTGCATTTAACCCCATATTAAAAAAAAAAATCACATTACAACCCCTGCAACGTACAGTCCCATGTAAAAAAGAATAAATAAAGAAAAGCAGAAAAGCATCCCCCCTTTTCACCTTTCAACATACAGTCCCATGTATAAATAAATAAATATATACATATATATATATAAAATCACTCTTCCACTTCAATGATCTGAAAAATAGCCCCAAGTATAAAAAAACAAAAACAAATCAACCACAGCTGTCCTCTTCACCTACATGCCTGAAATTTCTCCGGCCATCGCGAGGCCCCTCCCACTGGCCTCAGAGACTCCGCCTCTTCCTGTGACATCACGCCTACAAGAAGCAACTCCATTCTAGTCAGTACTGCTTGAGCAGGGCGGAAGGTGATACTTCTTATTATATCATTTTAGTATATCCTGCAAGCATAGTGGGGGATTGTTCGTTCAGAAGGCGCAGTGTGTGGAGCAATGTCCGCCTCTGGTTACTGTAATGTAAAAATTGCAGGCTTTCGCACACTGCATGTATCTGGTCAGACAGTCTGACCTCCATTCTGTAGCTGGTAAACTAGGCGAGCACACCCTGGCGTCCACTGTCCAATAATACAGGTGAGGCGGACTCAGTGTCCTGTCTTAGGCTGTATAATACAGGAGGAGCAGAATGTGGTGTCCTGTCTGTAGGTGTATAATACAGGAGGAGCAGAATGTGGTGTCCTGTCTGTAGCTGTATAATACAGGAGGAGCAGACTGTGGTGTCCTGTCTGTAGGTGTATAATACAGGAGGAGCAGAATGTGGTGTCCTGTCTGTAGCTGTATAATACAGGAGGAGCAGACTGTGGTGTCCTGTCTGTAGGTGTATAATACAGGAGGAGCAGAATGTGGTGTCCTGTCTATAGGTGTATAATACAGGAGGAGCAGACTGTGGTTTCCTGTCTGTAGCTGTATAATACAGGAGGAGTAGTCTGTGGTGTCCTGTCTGTGGCTGTATAATACAGGAGGAGCAGAATGTGGTGTCCTGTCTGTAGGTGTATAATACAGGAGGAGCAGAATGTGGTGTCCTGTCTGTAGGTGTATAATACAGGAGGAGCAGAATGTGGTGTCCTGTCTGTGGCTGTATAATACAGGAGGAGCAGAATGTGGTGTCCTGTCTGTAGCTGTATAATACAGGAGGAGCAGAATGTGGTGTCCTGTCTGTGGCTGTTTAATACAGGAGGAGCAGTCTGTGGTGTCCTGTCTGTAGCTGTATAATACAGGAGGAGCAGACTGTGGTGTCCTGTCTGTGGCTGTTTAATACAGGAGGAGCAGTCTGTGGTGTCCTGTCTGTAGCTGTATAATACAGGAGGAGCAGAATGTGGTGTCCTGTCTGTGGCTGTATAATACAGGAGGAGCAGAATGTGGTGTCCTGTCTGTAGCTGTATAATACAGGAGGAGTAGTCTGTGGTGTCCTGTCTGTAGCTGTATAATACAGGAGGAGTAGTCTGTGGTGTCCTGTCTGTAGCTGTATAATACAGGAGGAGTAGTCTGTGGTGTCCTGTCTGTAGCTGTATAATACAGGAGGAGCAGAATGTGGTGTCCTGTCTGTAGCTGTATAATACAGGAGGAGCAGACTGGTGTCCTGTCTGTAGGTGTATAATACAGGAGGAGAAGTCTGTGGTGTCCTGTCTGTAGCTGTATACTACAGGAGGAGCAGACTCTGGTGTCCTGTCTGTGGCTGTATAATACAGGAGTAGCCTGTGGTGTCCTGTCTGTAGCTGTATAATACAGGAGGAGCAGAATGTGGTGTCCTGTCTGTAGCTGTATAATACAGAAGGAGTAGTCTGTGGTGTCCTGTCTGTAGCTGTATAATACAGGAGGAGCAGAATGTGGTGTCCTGTCTGTAGCTGTATAATACAGGAGGAGCAGAATGTGGTGTCCTGTCTGTAGCTGTATAATACAGAAGGAGTAGTCTGTGGTGTCCTGTCTGTAGCTGTATAATACAGGAGGAGCAGAATGTGGTGTCCTGTCTGTGGCTGTATAATACAGGAGGAGCAGACTGTGGTGTCCTGTCTGTGGCTGTATAATACAGGAGGAGCAGACTGTGGTGTCCTGTCTATAGGTGTATAATACAGGAGGAGTAGTCTGTGGTGTCCTGTCTGTAGCTGTATAATACAGGAGGAGCAGACTCTGGTGTCCTGTCTGTGGCTGTATAATACAGGAGGAGCAGACTGTGGTGTCCTGTCTGTGGCTGTATAATACAGGAGGAGCAGACTGTGGTGTCCTGTCTGTAGCTGTATAATACAGGAGGAGCAGAATGTGGTGTCCTGTCTGTAGCTGTATAATACAGGAAGAGCAGAATGTGGTGTCCTGTCTGTTGCTATACAATACAGGAGGAGCAGACTCTGGTGTCCTGTCTGTGGCTGTATAATACAGGAGGAGCAGACTCTGGTGTCCTGTCTGTGGTTGTATATTACAGGAGGAGCAGTACCTGGTGTCCTGTCTATAGGTGTATAATACAGGAGGAGCAGACTGTGGTTTCCTGTCTGTAGCTGTATAATACAGGAGGAGTAGTCTGTGGTGTCCTGTCTGTGGCTGTATACTACAGGAGGAGCAGAATGTGGTGTCCTGTCTGTGGCTGTATAATACAGGAGGAGCAGAATGTGGTGTCCTGTCTGTGGCTGTATAATACAGGAGGAGCAGAATGTGGTGTCCTGTCTGTAGCTGTATAATACAGGAGGAGCAGACTGTGGTGTCCTGTCTGTAGCTGTATAATACAGGAGGAGCAGACTGTGGTGTCCTGTCTGTAGGTGTATAATACAGGAGGAGTAGTCTGTGGTGTCCTGTCTGTAGCTGTATAATACAGGAGGAGCAGAATGTGGTGTCCTGTCTGTAGGTGTATAATACAGGAGGAGCAGACTGTGGTGTCCTGTCTGTAGGTGTATAATACAGGAGGAGTAGTCTGTGGTGTCCTGTCTGTAGCTGTATAATACAGGAGGAGCAGAATGTGGTGTCCTGTCTGTAGCTGTATAATACAGGAGGAGCAGAATGTGGTGTCCTGTCTGTAGGTGTATAATACAGGAGGAGCAGACTGTGGTGTCCTGTCTGTAGCTGTATAATACAGGAGGAGCAGACTCTGGTGTCCTGTCTGTTGCTATACAATACAGGAGGAGCAGACTCTGGTGTCCTGTCTGTGGCTGTATAATACAGGAGGAGCAGACTCTGGTGTCCTGTCTGTGGTTGTATATTACAGGAGGAGCAGTACCTGGTGTCCTGTCTATAGGTGTATAATACAGGAGGAGCAGACTGTGGTTTCCTGTCTGTAGCTGTATAATACAGGAGGAGTAGTCTGTGGTGTCCTGTCTGTGGCTGTATACTACAGGAGGAGCAGAATGTGGTGTCCTGTCTGTGGCTGTATAATACAGGAGGAGCAGAATGTGGTGTCCTGTCTGTGGCTGTATAATACAGGAGGAGCAGAATGTGGTGTCCTGTCTGTGGCTGTATAATACAGGAGGAGCAGAATGTGGTGTCCTGTCTGTAGCTGTATAATACAGGAGGAGCAGACTGTGGTGTCCTGTCTGTAGCTGTATAATACAGGAGGAGCAGACTCTGTTGTCCTGTCTGTGGCTGTATAATACAGGAGGAGCAGACTCTGTTGTCCTGTCTGTGGCTGTATAATACAGGAGGAGCAGACTGTGGTGTCCTGTCTATAGGTGTATAATACAGGAGGAGCAGACCCTGGTGTACTGTCTGTGGCTGTATAATACAGGAGGAGCAGACTGTGGTGTCCTGTCTGTAGCTGTATAATACAGGAGGAGCAGAATGTGGTGTCCTGTCTGTAGCTGTATAATACAGGAAGAGCAGAATGTGGTGTCCTGTCTGTAGGTGTATAATACAGGAGGAGCAGACTGTGGTGTCCTGTCTGTAGCTGTATAATACAGGAGGAGCAGACTCTGGTGTCCTGTTTATAGGTGTATAATACAGGAGGATCTGACCCTGGTATCCTGTCGGTGGCTGTATAATACTGGAGTGACAGACTATGGTGTCCTGTCTGTTGCTGTATATTACAGTAGGAGCAGACTGTGGCTAGTTATTAGAATACAGGAGGAGCAGACTGGTGTCCTGTCTATGGGTGTATAATACAGGAGGAGCAGACTGTGGTGTCCTTTCTGTTGCTATACAATACAGGAGGAGCAGACTCTGGTGTCCTGTATGGGGCTGTATAATACAGGAGGAGCAGTACCTGGTGTCCTGTCTGTGGTTGTATATTACAGAAGGAGCAGTCTGCGGTGTCCTGTCTGCGGCTGTATAATACAGGAGGAGCAGACTGTGGTGTCCTGTCGGTGGCTGTTTAATATAGGAGGAGCAGACTGTGGTGTCCTGTCTATGGGTGTATAATACAGGAGGAGCAGACTGTGGTGTCCTGTCTATGGGTGTATAATACAGGAGGAGCAGACCCTGGTATCCTGTCTGTGGCTGTATAATACAGGAGGAGTAGACTATAGTGTCCTGTCTGTGGCTGTATAATACAGGAGGAGTAGACTGTGGTGTCCTTTCTGTGGATGTATAATACAGGAGGAGCAGACTGTGGTGTCCTGTCGGTGGCTGTTTAATATAGGAGGAGCAGACTGTGGTGTCCTGTCTATGGCTGTATAATACAGGCATGGTGTTCTGTCTGTGGCTAGTTATTAGAATACAGGAGGAGCAGACTGTGGTGTCCTGTCGGTGACTGTTTAATATAGGAGGAGCAGACTGTGGTGTCCTGTCTATAGGTGTATAATACAGGAAGAGCAGAGCGTGGTGTCCTGTCTGGCTATATAATTCAGGAGGAGCAGACCTGGTGTCCTGTCTGGCTGTATTATACAGGAGGAGCAGGCGCTGGTGTCCTGTCTGTAGGTGTATAATACAGGAGGAGCAGACCCTGATGTCCTGTCTGTTGCTGTATTATACAGGAGGAGCAGACTGTGGTGTCCTGTCTGTGGTTGTATAGTACAGGAGGAGCAGACTGTGGTGTCCTGTCTGTGGTTGTATAGTACAGGAGGAGCAGACTGTGGTGTCCTGTCAGTGGCTGTATAATACAGGAGGAGCAGACTCTGGTGTCCTGTCTGTGGTTGTACAATACAGGAGGAGCAGACTCTGGTGTCCTGTCTGTGGTTGTACAATACAGGAGGAGCAGACTCTGGTGTCCTGTCTGTGGTTGTATATTACAGGAGGAGCAGTACCTGGTGTCCTGTCTATAGATGTATAATACAGGAGGAGCAGACTGTGGTGTCCTGTCTGTGGCTGTATAATACAGGAGGAGCAGACTCTGGTGTCCTGTCTGTGGCTTGTATAATACAGGAGGAGCAGACTCTGGTGTCCTGTCTGTGGTTGTATATTACAGGAGGAGCAGAATGTGGTGTCCTGTCTGTGGCTGTATAATACAGGAGGAGCAGACTGTGGTGTCCTGTATGTAGGTGTATAATACAGGAGGAGCAGACTGTGGTGTCCTGTCTATAGGTGTATAATACAGGAGGAGCAGACTGTGGTGTCCTGTCTATAGGTGTATAATACAGGAGGAGCAGACTGTGGTGTCCTGTCTGTGGCTGTATAATACAGGAGGAGCAGACTGTGGTGTCCTGTCTGTGGTTGTATAATTCAGGAGGAGCAGACTGTGTTGTCCTGTCTGTGGCTGTATAGTACAGGAGGAGCAGACTCTGGTGTCCTGTTTATAGGTGTATTATACAGGTGGATCTGACCCCGGTATCCTGTCGATGGCTGTATAATACAAGAGGAGCAGACTATGGTGTCCTGTCTGTGGCTGTATATTACTGTAGGAGCAGACTGTGGCTAGTTATTAGAATACAGGAGGAGCAGACTGTGGTGTCCTGTCTGTGGCTGTATATTACAGTAGGAGCAGACTGTGGTGGCCTGTCTGTGGCTGAATAATACAGGAGGAGCAGACTCTGGTGTCCTGTCTGTGGTTGTATATTACAGGAGGAGCAGTACCTGGTGTCCTGTCTGTGGTTGTATATTACAGGAGGAGCAGTCTGCGGTGTCCTGTCTTTGGCTAGTTACTAGAATACAGGAGGAGCAGACTGTGGTGTTCTGTCTGTGGCTAGTTATTAGAATACAGGAGGAGCAGGCTATGGTGTCCTTTCTGTGGCTAGTTATTAGAATACAGGAGGAGTAGACTATGGTGTTCTGTCTATGGCTAGTTATTAGAATACAGGAGGAGCAGACTGTGATGTCCTTTCTGTGGCTAGTTATTAGAATACAGGAGGAGCAGACTGTGCTGTCCTTTCTGTGGCTAGTTATTAGAATACAGGAGGAGCAGACTGTGGTGTCCTTTCTGTGGCTAGTTATTAGAATACAGGAGGAGCAGACTGTGGTGTCCTTTCTGTGGCTAGTTATTAGAATACAGGAGGAGCAGACTGTGGTGTCCTTTCTGTGGCTAGTTATTAGAATACAGGAGGAGCAGACTGTGGTGTCCTTTCTGTGGCTAGTTATTAGAATACAGGAGGAGCAGACTGTGGTGTTTTTTCTGTGGCTAGTTATTAGAATACAGGAGGAGCAGACTGTGCTGTCCTTTCTGTGGCTAGTTATTAGAATACAGGAGGAGCAGACTGTGATGTTCTTACTGTGGCTAGTTATTAGAATACAGGAGGAGCAGACTGGTGTTCTTACTGTGGCTAGTTATTAGAATACAGGAGGAGCAGACTGTGATGTTCTTACTGTGGCTAGTTAACATTATATACTTCTAGAAAATGAAAATAAAACTCCTGGAACAGCTTAATGTAATTGAGCTGAGATTGCTAAAGTATAACCTGCCAGTGGTGCTTAGTTAATTTTCTCACAACCAAGTTGGTGCCCCTTTGTTCTGAGTTCTGTAGCTGGGTGCGTGTTGTTGCAGGGTAACGTTAATGCTGGACAGTATCTCCCTTTGCTGTTGTTAAAATCGCCCTAAGGCCCCCTGCACACGGCCGTGTTTCACAGCCGAGTGCGGGCCGTGGAACCGCGGCCTGGATCCCTCCTGAGAGCTGGAGCGCACGGCGTCACTGGTTGCTATGACGCCGTGCGCTCCCTGCTGCCGGCACAGTACAGTAATACACTGGTATAGATCATACCAGTGTATTACTGTATTGCGGCGGCAGCAGGGAGCGCACGGCGTCATAGCAACCAGTGACGCCGTGCGCTCCAGCTCTCAGGAGGGATCCAGGCCGCGGTTCCACGGCCCGCACACGGCTGTGAAACACGGCCGTGTGCAGGGGGCCTAAATTAACCCAGGGGTTAATATCCACGCGTGGCTGAGAGACTGGACACTGACACAGAAGTTGGTCAAAGCAATCTCTAACTTTATTACATGGTCTAAGCGTTTATGAATCTTCAGAAGAGGGCAGTCCTCTCTGAGGCTAAAACATTGTTTCATTGGTGAAAAAGTGATAAGAGAAACAGAGATAACACTTCAACATCTGCGCAGTGAGTACCACTTTAAAATGTGAACTAATGTAAACATCTGGTTACCATCGCCATTTTGTAATGGAGTTTATTCTAACAAGAATACTGCCTACGTCATATGTGACACTTTAAAGAGGTGCTTCTCTATAGGCAGTGAATAATGTATACATATCATCAAGCCATATGATTGGCCTACGCATTCCACCACACTCTATTGAACACCTGTAGAAATATGAGAAACCAGACACTTCTCACAGCACAGCTCTTTGCCCCCCTCTCTCTCCTCTCCAGTCTTGAAACAAAGAGGGGGGTGGGTGGGCACTTGGAAGTAGAAAAAGTTAACTCATTACAATCCTAGATATACAAAATATAGAATAAAATTCACCCATCTTTAACAGTCCCCCCTTGAATTTCATTCTCTCCCTAAACCTAAACATCTGTCCCAATGCTCCGCCTCCTCTTCACCAGCTTCCACGACAAGCCATACCTAGCGAACAGCCTCCCGTGACACTGGATTTGAGCAAGGGGAAGTCAGATGATCTTTCCCTAACTGGCGTTGACATTATATGGGGGGACTGGAGATCATCAGTGCTCCTGATTTTCTGGATCAAAGTTTTCATACAATTTTTCATATTCTTTTGAGTCATGATCAACAGTCAGACAAGAGAAAACCAGTCTCAACACTTCCTTGAAATCAATCCAATTATGCTTTTCTTTGAGCTTCACTGTGCTTGTGGTCAACAACACTCGGAATGGACCATCAAACCAGGGTTTTTGGGACTTTTAGAACGTATCTCTTCCTACCACCCAATCTCCAGACACAAGTGGGTGGGTTCCTGGTATTTTATCAAAACCTGGAAGTGAAGCAAAAACTCGAAAATGTACTTTAGTCAAATGCTTATACAAAACTGATCACATAATCTGTCAGACAACCATGTTGCATCTGGAGCTGCTGTGGGAAGTAAAATCCTATTCTAGGGGCTGACCCAAAAAGGACCTTATAGGGACAAAGGCCTGTCTCACGGTTAGGCGTATACCTTACTAAAAGAGGGCTACCAGCAGGCACTCTATTAAGGCTTTGAATCTTTAACTTAGTGTCCAGTTCAGTTCCTTTTCCCTACTCTACTGCTGCTTTGTGGATGGTACGAAGCATGTAAGGCCTGTCCTACACCCAAAACCTTCGTCATCTCCTGCATCACTTCACCTGTGAAGTGAACACCTGTGTCACTTTCAATGATCTAAGGTACCCCATACTTGCACACAACTTCAGCCATAATCTTCTTTACTTCTTTGGGTACGGTTTTGGCCATCCTGAAAACAAGTCATCACATATCAATACATACTCATACATGCCCACCTTGGATATTTGAAGGTAGTCTGCAGACGTTGAAACAGATACAAAAAGCAAGACGTGTTTCTTGGGTACCTTAACCACCTTGCCCATGTTGTTCTGGGCACAAACCATTTATCCTTGAGTATGTCTGACTGTTACAGTGCTGAACCCTGGGGCGTACCATATGCTACGTACTAAATCACACATAGCAGTTTATTTTCTGGTGCATCACTCCATGGGTTGCCTGTGCCATCATGGAGTAGAGGGACCTGGAAAGGTAAAGTTTCCCTTCTTATTTGTAGTCCCCCCTTTTCTATCCACCAGTCCCTTTCCTCCTTCCCCATCTGGTTCTGTAAGGTCTTAAGAACTTTCGGGAGACAGGAGGAGTTATTTCAGGGACCTGAACTGTGACCACTTAAGACAGGGGTCTGCTTAGGTATTTTGGCAGCCATCTTTGCCGTCTGATCTGCCGTGGCTTTCCCCTTTGCCTCCTCTGCATCTGTTTACAGTGGCCTTTCGTTGCTATCATCACCCCTCATGTTAGTGACAAGAGGGCTTCCATCAGAGACCTCACTGCTTCCCCATTTTCGATGGGTTTACCTGAAGCGATCAAGGAGTCTCTGGCTTTCCATATGGGCCTATAGTCATGGGCTATCCCAAAGCACACCTGGAATCAGTGTAAATGGTGGCTGTTTTTCCATCTGCATATCTGCAAGCCATCTTCAGAGTCTTTTAGCGCCACTTCTGAGCAGACAAGTGTGGTAGTTCACGTTTAATCACCAATGCCTAACCTGTGTAGTACCTGCCATACTGGCCATACCTCGATCCATCCACAAAGAGCACATGATCTAGATTACCTAATGACTGATTTACCAAATCCCACTACCTCTTGTGACATCATCTGCAAACAGTCAGGAGCCTCTTCCTTTGAATCTGAAAGAAAAGTTTAAAGTGCGGTGCCCTAACTCTTCCCTCCCCCTTGGTCCAGAGGCAACAGGGTGGCTGGGTCCAAAGTATTACACCTTTTGGAGAGCAACATTGTCAGGCAACAAAATGGAACAATAATGGGCAACAAAACAATCATTTGGATTGTACGTTCATGAGGATAGATGTAATATCACCATCACTTTGTGGTCCAGAACTATCTCAGAGCTTTCATCAAGCATAGCTAGTACAACTACTACAGCTCTGATGCAGAAAGGGGCACCTCTGGCCACGGGATCAAGTCTGACTGAATAATATGCTACGGGGCGTTATTGCTGGCCATGCAGTTGGGTGAGGATTGCTGAGTCATGGCCACTCACTTCATAACAATACAATCTAAATGTAATAATCTGATAGGCTCAGTGTGGGGAACACAAAATTGCCAGTTCTAGGCACAAAAAGCATCTACCACCTCATCTGTGAGGCGGTAGGGACTAAAGGACAAATCAATCACAGTGGAGTGAGTAGGGGTAATGGGAACCTGAGCCGACAAGGGGTGTGTGTGTGTGTGTGTGTGTGCATTTGACACGATGTGGGTGTTAAAAACTGTGGCTTCATTAACGGCATGTAGGTCATGTACCATCCAATGGTGAGTGGTTTGCTTTTCTCAGCTTCTGGGAGTACTGATACAAACATGGACCAGGGAATTTTATCACTAATGGCCAACAAACAAAGTTCTTGGTCGTGGAGGGCACCTGTAAGCTTCACAGTGCCGTCCTCCTGATGTGAGATAGCAGCATGTACTTTTGCAAACAAATCTGCACCTAGGAGACAACAAGGCGTTACCACTGACCAACAAACGGGCAAGCGCATCTTGGTTAGGGGCAAATCTAATATGGATGGTTTCTGTTGAAAAAAAGTGAGCGTACTACTTTCCCATCCACTTCTACCCAAAGGCTGGTGTCCTTGGAGAGTAAATCAGGGGAGGCCATGTTTGCTGTGCACAACTGTCTTGGCTGCTCCAGTATCAATCAAAAACTGGACTACTTCTTTATCACCCAGAGTGAGGGATATCATTGGGCCAGACTGAATCTGCTAAAAATGTTTAAAGATAGAGCCGATACTGGATTTCCTGTTTTCCCCTCCCCCACGACAGCACCATAGAGAGAGGGATCCACCCCCAGGGACAGGAAACCTACAGAAATAAAAGGGTGGAGCCTCTCTTCCCATTCAGTGGTTTCCTGTCCCTGGAGTGGGAGACCTACAGTTTACCTTTCAGGTTCTGCCGTTGGTCTTGTTCCTAGGTAATCCTAGAGGGCTAGCGGTTTACTGCCGGGGTCCATCGCGCTGCTGGACAGGCTGTCAGGACCCTAGGATGCGGAGGTGCTCCAGGGGCCCTCCGCATCTTGCGGCAGTCATGTGGGTCACCTCTCAGGGAGAGCTCTGCCCCATGGGAGGCGCCTTTCGGTGGCGCAGTGAAGTGGTCATCCTCGATTTCGGGGCTCTGCCACTTAGCTTTATTCACAAAAGGTATCCGGCGCTTCCATGGGCTCCGAGGCTCTTCTGGCACGCTCGGGTGGTGGCACTTCCGGCGCGCGAGGTCTGGATGACGCATTTCCGGGGCGCGCTGAGCAGGCACTTCCGGATTCAAGGTGGAACGCATCGGTGACTTCCGGTTCCGATGCCGGCGCAAGCGGACACCCTCGTTTTTTTCAGGTTATTTAAAGGGCCTGGCCAGACTAATCCTTGAGCCTATACAGGACGGTCTGAGCCAGGCAACATGTAGGCAGCCCTCAGTGGTTTTCTTTTTACTCTGACTTATGGACCTTAAAGAATTTTAATACCATTCTCTGTTATCCTGAAGTGTATAGACTCCATATTCGCTCCATTCAGAATTATGGAGGAAGAGAGAAGACAAGAACCTGCTGAGGGTGATGTGAATCCCATCCCGGTAGTTCTTTGATCTTCAGGGGGTAAGTGGCGCATTTACTGGCTTGATGTTGTTAAGATTGCGCTTTGTGCTCTCTTTTTTCCAGCCTAAACCGAAAAAAGTGCTGGCCAAAAGAAAAAACAAAGAATGTCCGCTATGCGGTACGGCGTTGTCCTCTTCTTATGAGAAGAAACTGTGCCAAACCTGCATTGATAGGATCATATCCGATGAGTCACCGTCCCTGTTGGAAAACATCCGGTCGCTCATCAAGACGGAGGTTAAGAATACCTTGAGATCAGACAGAAGAGCAAGAACTTCCGTCAAGGATAAAAGTGGGAAGACAGGCCCATCCCAGGTTCTTTCGTCAGAAGACAGTGATAGATCATCCGGGTCGTCCTTGTCCGGCTCTTCATCAGAAGATGAGTCCATGTCCAACACTTTTTTTCCCCGCTGCGGACACGGATAAATTATTAAAAGTCATTAGGTCCACCATGAACATTGAAGATGTTAAGGAGGATAGGTCCGTAGCAGACTCGTTGTTTGAGGGGTTACAGGAGAAGGGGCGGTGTTTCCCTGTACACGCTAGCATCATGTCTTTAATTCAGAGAGAATGGAAGAAGCCAGGAAAAAGGGTTTTTGCCTCTAGGGCCTTCAAACGTAAATATCCATTTGAAGAAGTAGCCTCCTCCTCTTGGGGAAAAGCCCCTAAAATTGACGTAGCCATCTCTAAAGCGTCAAGGAAGTCCTCTCTCCCCTTTGAGGATACGGGGATGCTTAAGGAACCCTTAGACAAAAAGGCCGAGACCTTCCTTAGGGGTGCCTGGGAGGCCTCTACCTTAGCCTTTTGCCCAGCTATAGCTGCTACGGTCACGGCTAGGACCTTATCCTTTTGGTTGCAACAGTTAGTAGGGCAATTAAAAGATAGAACCCCTAGGGATCAGATCTTATCTTCCCTACCAACCCTACAAAAAGCTGCCGACTTCTTGACAAATGCTTCGGTGGATTCCATTAAATTCAGCGCTCAGTCAGCTTCCCTCACTAATTCAGCACGAAGGGCCCTTTGGTTAAAAAGTTGTAGTGGGGGTGATTTGGCTTCTAAACAGAGATTATGTAATATCCCCTGCCAGGGAGAATTTTTGTTTGGGCCCGAGTTAGACGACCTTTTAGAGAAGGCGGCGGATAGAAAGAAAAGATTCCCGGTCCCTAATCCTGCTTCAGTCTTTGGTCCCAGGAATAGGCAGTCCTTTCGTCCCTTCAGAGGTGGTACCAGTAGAAGGTCGGGTAGAGATAAGGATCAGAGATTTAGATCCAGGAATTCGGGGGGGAAAGGGTTCTTATTTGGAAACTCTTCCTCTACTAGCAAAAAACAAACCCAACAATGACGCCAGGTTAGAGGTGGGTGGAAGACTAAAGTTCTTCCAGGCTTCTTGGGAAAGGGTTGCAGGACCTTGGGTCCTGGACATCATTTGTGCGGGTCTAAAGCCAGAATTCGCTTCTTTGCCTCCACAAAGATTTATTATTACAAAAAGCATTTGTGTAAGAGGTTCCTTTCCCATAATAAAAGAAGTTTTGGACCTCATCAAGAAAAATGTCTTGATTCCCGTTCCTCAAGAAGAACTGTCAGAAGGTTTTTTTCTCCCACCTGTTTTTAGTGCCAAAGCCAGACAGCACTTTCAGGACCATCATCAATCTCAGGGATTTGAACAAATTTCTGGTCTTCAGGAAATTCAAGATGGAGACGGTGAGGAATACGATTCAGCTCCTTTTTCCTCATTGTTTCATGGCGGTGTTGGATTTAAAGGACGCCTATTTTCACATTCCAATGCACCAGAAGTTTCAGAAATTCCTGAGAGTGGCGATTCTGATAGACGGGCATATCCGACAATATCAGTTCCAGGCGCTACCCTTTGGCCTATCCATGGCACCGAGGGTTTTTACGAAAGTGGTAGCAGAGATGGTATCGTTCATGAGGATAAAGGATATTTTGATAGTCCCATATCTAGACGATTTTTTAGTTATTGCAGATTCTTTACGGGTCTGCGAACAGAATGTTCAGACTATTATTCAGACCTTCCAGGATCTAGGATGGATAATAAATTACAAAAAATCCAGATTGATACCGCTGAAAGTGCAGAGATTCCTGGGCCTAGTTTTGAATTCCGAGACTCAGAGAACGTATCTCCCAGAAGAAAAAATCATGAAGGTTTGGAGTCAAATAGAATCCCTCTCTTCCACCTCCCTGACCCTCCGGAAAGCTATGTCGGTCCTAGGCTCTCTGAATTCCTGCATCCCGGCGGTGGAATGGGCTCAGCTTCACTCCCGACAGCTGCAGTCGGAGGTTTTGACGGCCTTCAAAAAATACGGAGGAAGACTGGATGTCAGAATAAGCATTTCGGACACGACCAAGAAAAGCCTATCCTGGTGGTTGGTCAGGGACAATCTGATTCAGGGGAATTCCATGGTCCTACCCGGATCCTACTGTCCTGACCACAGACGCAAGCCCCTGGGGGTGGGGGGCTCACGTGCGGGGGTACAACTTTCAGGGTCTATGGTCCCCTGCCCAGAAAGCATTTTCCTCCAACCGAAAAGAGTTAGTGGCAGTCAGACTCGCAGTGAAGGCTTCCTTGGACCTTCTTGGCACTGGCCATGTGAGAATACTTTCAGACAATCAGACGACAGTGGCATATATAAATCACCAGGGGGGGACAAAGTCAGTATCCCTACGGTGGGAAGCGGGGAGATTGTTAACATTATTGGAGAAACAGGTCAGTCACGTATCGGCTCTCCACATAAAAGGGAAAGAGAATGTTCACGCGGATTTTCTCAGCAGATACCCCTTAAAACAGGGGGAATGGTCCCTCAACACATCAATATTTTCCAGGATCAGCGAGTCATGGGGCAGGCCAACCATAGACCTTTTCAGTACAAGCCTGAACAAGAAAGTAGACCTTTTTTTGTTCTCTAAATCCAAGAGAATCCCCCTATGGGGTGGATGCCTTTCTCCTGAAATGGAACTTCCCTCTAGCATATGCCTTTCCCCCTTTCCAGTTGATACCAGCAGTCCTAAAAAAGATCAGGAAGGACAGGGCAAGAGTTATCCTCATCGCTCCCTTTTGGCCCAAGAGGGCATGGTTCACTCTCCTCCGGACCATGTCTATTTCGGACCCCTGGATCCTACCAGACCTACCGGATCTGCTGTCCCAAGGTCCAGTTTTTCATCCGGCAGTCGCTGGTCTCCATCTGACTGCGTGGAATTTGAGCGGAGCCTATTAATTAAAAAAGTTTTTTCTCAGGATCTCATCACTACCTTACTAAAAGGTAGAAAACCTGTAACGGTGTCCATCTACGCCAGGACTTGGAAAAAGTTTATTGAGTTCAGTAAACTCAACCCTAGGCATTTGCCAGAAAGTGTCCCTATTTCCCAGGTCCTGGAATTTTTGCAGAAAGGCCTTTCCTTAGGTCTCGCTAAAAGTACGCTTAAAGTGCAGGTCTCTGCCCTATCTGCCCTTTTTGAGAAAAATTTTGCATGGATTGTTAGATTTTTTAAGGCAGTAGATAGGATGACACCAATCTCTTCCCCTAGGGTGCCCCCGTGGGATCTTAACTTGGTTCTTAATTCCCTTACCAAAACACCCTTTGAACCCATTGATTCCATAGGGATTAAATTTCTTACCCTCAGGCTAGTTTTGTTAGTGGCCCTTACTACGGCTAGAAGAATTAGCGAGCTGCAGGCCATTTCCATCAATCCCCCTTTTACTATAATTCTTGATGATAGAGTTATTATTCTACCTGATCCGGCCTTTTCTCCCAAGGTGTCTTCTAAATTCCATAGGTCACAAGAGATCGTTCTTCCTTTTTGTGACCATCCAAAAAATGCTGGGGAAGTCGTTTTTCATACACTAGACGTACGGAGATGCTTGTTACAGTATCTCAAAGTTACGGAAAGTTGGAGAAAGTCTTCTGCTTTGTTTGTTCTCTTTTCGGGTTCAAACAAAGGGAAGAAGGCTACCAAAAGCACCTTGTCCAGATGGCTTAGACTGGCCATTGTTCAGTCTTACTTGGAGGAGGGCCTGTCTCCTCCCCTTTCGGTGAAGGCTCACTCTACACGTTCAGTTTCCACTTCGTGGGCAGAAAGGTCGGGGGCTTCCATTGAACATATTTGTAAGGCAGCCACGTGGTCTTCACCCTCTACCTTTTTCTGTCACTACCGTTTGGATCTACTCTCCTCTTCTGATCTTTCCTTTGGGAGAAAGGTTTTGCAGGCGGTGGTCCCTCCCTAGGAAGGGTTCTTTCTCTGTAATTCTCTCTATGGTGCTGTCGTGGGGGAGGGGAAAAATGATGATTACACTTACCGGTAATCGGATTTTCCAGACCCCACGACAGCACCATAGAGAGAGGGATCCACCCCCAGGGACAGGAAACCTACAGAAATAAAAGGGTGGAGCCTCTCTTCCCATTCAGTGGATTACAGAGCAAGAGAGGGACTCCTACACCATTGGTTATTCCAAACAGAACATCATAAAGGTTTATAAAATGTGTAAGATTATTGAATACCACAAAATATACATTCTTTTTATTTTATTTTTTTTCATAGAAGAAACCATCACCAAGGGTGAGAATTAGGAAGGGTGCTGTCGTGGGGTCTGGAAAATCCGATTACCGGTAAGTGTAATCATTTTCTTAATCTTGATCTAACTTCACCTGTCTGTGTTCCCCTTATGACAAAAAACATGGATGTCTGTGGGGACGGACAGTGATCCGGGCATGGTCAACATAGAATACAATCCTCTCGTGTGGTGTGGACGAGGAGTACCACACACAGCACAACACTCTCTCTTCTGGGATCTGGGTCCCACAGACTCTGCAGGCCCACCATAGGGTGGCAGACTTACTTTTTCCCTCACTTCAATGAGGCGTTTGACATCAGGGCTGAAGCAATGCCAAAGGAACACTACCTATGGTTGGCACCACTGAACCCCCCAATGCTGCTTGATGTTACTCTGCATTTTGGCTTACAGAAGTATCCAACTTTTCCTATCGCAGAATTAATAGACTGGAAAACAAAACAGGACTTCTCATCTTCCATGGGAGTGTCTGTAACTAGGGGATGGGCACAAGGGCTGTCGTCTGTAACGTCCACCCCTATCCTCCTCCCTCCGCTCTGTCATCTAAGTCCACCCCCTTCAGTCGGATGCTATGGTTCTCCTTTTGTCCATCAGTAATGTGGCAGCTGCCCATCAGAACAGAGCTCTGATGTTTAGCACAACACTTAACATGTAACACGTAACTTCAAACATTGAAACAAACAGATCTGACAATACAGACATGAACACACAAAGGGCCCATAAGAAACTTTTCATTGACTTCAATTTAAAAATAAAATAAATAAAAATGTACAGCTTAATCAATGCTGTTGGCACCAATAAAAACACAAAAACTTCCAAGAAAAATAAAATAAAATCCTCAATGCGCATATTATTTAAAAAAAAAAAATATATCGTACTCCATACGCATTCATATACATTTTCATGTACTGATTTTCACAAACGGCTCATAACCACGCCCTCATACATAAAAACTGAATTGCATTCACAACTCTGCTAAAAACCTCCATCAGTCTTCACACATATTCGCCTCAATCACAACTCAAAGCCACACCCATTCACATTCCACTGAATCATTTATGTCTTCCAACCCACATTGTTTCATCCCAAAACTTGCAGCACAGACAAACACAGCTTTCCTGGAAACAGCCACACCACACCCAGAATTGCTGATGGTCTGTCGCTGTAAGAGAATATACATGTTATCATACAGTCATTTTGTTAAAAGCTGGATTCCCACAGTACACTGCTTGGGAAAGAAGAAAGAAAATTATTGAACAATTCTTTGTCTTGTATAATATATTACACATCACTGACTGCATTATTCCCTCATTCCCTCCCACCTCTTTCCTTCGCCTGCTCCTCTTATCTCAGGAATGTTTCTGTTAAGGTGGGGGAAGTGAGTCTCTGTAGCTCACACTGGATACAACACTTATCCATTAACTGACCATCTTTTACTGCTGTAATCTCTAGGATATTCCCTATTTAAACACACACATTTTATTAGGGTAACAAAACTTAACCGGTTCGTTTCGGAACATTTAACACAAGCGCTGTTCTGATTGCAGACACTGGGGCACTTTCTTTCTTTCTTGTTAATGCCATCAATTAACATCCTGACATTGCTCTGTTTCTCACTCATTAGAACTCCCCAGCCCCCCCCCCCCCCCTCAAAATCACGGGAGTTCTGATGCCCACAGTCTGTAAGCTCTAACTTCACAGATTCTTACAGCTCTTCATGCCTGTTGCCAGGGGCGACCTCTGTCCGAGTCTACACTTTCTCTAACATTCTTTTTCACATTTTAACTTTCAATTCTTCCCTCACTACTAGCTAGGGGCTGTATTTTGTCCTTCATAATGCTGGGACTGACCGATATCAAAACAACAGTATTTCAGACTGACACACACACACAAAACAGAGGAGTGATCAGCACCTTTAGCCCTTTTAGACTATCACGTCTGACTAGTCAGCCGGGACTCCCCGCACGTCTTCCCCAAAACCAGGGGTCAGGCGGGCTCCGTCGCATCTTCCTGGGGTCAGGTCAGGTAGAGAATATCACTGCAGTCTTCCCCTTGATCAAAAGGTCATGAGAGGTTCTACCATCTTCCTAGGGTCAGGTCAGGTAGTCTCCGCAGTCTTCCATCAGATCAAAAGGTCATACGGCTCTACGCATCTTCTTGGTCAGGTCAGCCGGAGTTCCTTGTCCCACACCTCGGCGCTACATCGCCCCCTTCCCAACCAGGAGGTTACTGTTCCCTCCCTTTGTCTGTGGTTTTACCATCTGTGCTCAACTCGCTCCTCACATAAATCACAGACACACACACAAAACATATACACACCAGAGTGATCTATGATTTCAGACTATTGGTTCAATAGACTCCAAGCTTTCAGCATTACAGCCGACTACTATACTTACATGGGTACCACCTCACAGCAGACTGAGCCATCTGAGCATGAAGAAGTAACTAGCAGAAAGGCAGATGAGAGAAAAAGTTTTCTCACCTTTCTTTGAGGTTGCAATCCTCTCTCCTCTGCCGTTCGTCAAGCTCAGGGGCCCGTCTTGTCAGCTGTCTGATGCTACGTTCGCTCAGAATCCAATCTGGGGTGCCATTTGTTAAAATCACCCTAAATTAGGGCATTTTGGATACACTCTGGTGTTCCAGATCAATGTACCCCCCCAGGGGTTAATATCCACGCGTGGCTGAGAGACTGGACACTGACACAGAAGTTGGTCAAAGCAATCTCTAACTTTATTACATGGGCTAAGCGTTTATGAATCTTCAGAAGAGGGCAGTCCTCTCTGAGGCTAAAACATTGTTTCATTGGTCAAAAAGGAAAAAGTGATAAGAGAAACAGAGATAACACTTCAACATCTGCGCAGTGAGTACCACTTTGGAATGTAAACTAATGTAAACATCTGGTTACCATCGCCATTTTGTAATGGAGTTTATTCTAACAAGAATACTGCCTACGTCATATGTGACACTTTAAAGAGGTGCTTCTCTATAGGCAGTGAATAATATATACATATCATCAAGCCATATGATTGGCCTACGCATTCCACCACACTCTATTGAACACCTGTAGAAATATGAGAAACCAGACACTTCTCACAGCACAGCACAGCTCTTTGCCCCCCTCTCTCTCCTCTCCAGTCTTGAAACAAAGAGGGGGGTGGGTGGGCACTTGGAAGTAGAAAAAGTTAACTCATTACAATCCTAGATATACAAAATATAGAATGAAATTCACCCATCTTTAACACTGTGATTCAGACTACCAGTCTAGCATTTAATCTTTCTGTGGTATGTCATTCCAAACTCTTTCAACCAGTTCAGCCACGATGGTTGTTGGCTGCAGTGCATTGGAGATCCTTTGCTCTAGTTCTCAATAGGGGAGAGATTTGGCAATTGAGCTGGCCAGGGGAACTGCTTGATATCCCGAAGAGTATGTTTTATAGTGCGGGCAGTGTGTAGACTAGCTTTATCATGTTGGAACTCCATGTCACCTAACTAAGTCACAGAAGGCAGTACTGCTTCCATGATGTCTTGGATCTACTGAAGGCTCATCAATGTTCCCTCCGCAAATACAGGATCAGCCATGGTAGCTTATGGTGCTCAACACTTTGACACCTGATGTTGGTCCTGTGTGTCTCAGCACTATGCATGATGGTAATTGGCGCTCCCCAGTCCACCTGAAAACTCTGATGCAGCCATCATTAGTACCAGAACCTTCTGAACACTATTGTTTGCCATTCATGCCTTTCTCACTGCATCGGTGCAGGTGTTCTTGGAGATGAGAGGTCAGTGGCAAACAAGCTAGTTAAGTGCGTGAATGCAGTCCTGCTTAAGTAGACTGTTTCTTATGGTCCAGGTGTTCACTACCGGGGCTACTGCAGAACCTATTTCTGATGCCTTGCCTGTTCTTTCACAAACAGCAGCTTTTCTATGGTGATCTTGGTGTGCCTCCACTGTCAACCACTTCTCGATGTCCCACTGTTTGGCCCTTTTCAAAGTCCGTTATTTGCACAAGTGGTGCTCGACTTGGTCTAGCAGACACCCTGAACACTTCAGCAATACCCAATCAACAGTCCTGTAAGAGAGAAGACGAAAGACAGAATAGTGATGCCAGACAAGTCTGTGAGGCATCGTTATGTAAGGCTCTTGAAACTTTGACACTTCATGTAACACCTTCCGCTACTGCTATAGTGTAAATTATGGTGGTGTATAATACAGGCTTGTTTGTGGTTATATAACATGGAAGAGGCCGAGCTGCTATCCTGTCTATTGATTATAATACAGGAGCAGTGTGTGTCCAGTTGTAATACAGAAAGAATAATCTGTGGTGTTTTGGTTTTGGCTTGTTTGTGTCCATTATTATAAAACGGGAAGAGAAAACCCTGGGGTCCTGTCTATTCCTTCACAATTGGGGCAGGTTCAGTCTCTAATGAAGCCAACATTTAGGCCACCTGCACTCGAATGTGGGTGAAAGCACATAAGATTTGCAATTTTTCATGCAGATTTATGTGCGTTTCTGCAGCATATCTGCACCAGAATCCGCAATGTTTAACAGCGTTTTTTGGGCGGATGTCATCTGGTTTTGCTGCAGATCTCAATCTTTCATTGAAAGCTGTAAACTCCACAGCTAAAACCGCAAACATAATTGACATGCTATTAAAGGGATTCTGTCACCTCTCATAACACAAATTCAGATTTTAAACCAGTCATGCTCCACAGATTACCTTGAATCAGCTTTGCTGTTCTATACTGTAATCCGTCCAGTAGTTTTGCTGAAAAACTACTTTTATAATTATGCTAATTAATCCTGAAGGTGCCCAGAGGGGCGTTCTGTTCCACTTTGTGTGCCCAGTAACGCCCCCCTGCAGTGCCCAAAACGCCTTCCTCTTGAATCCCTAACGGCCCACAGTGTCTCATCCCTCTCCTCCCCCTCCCTGACGGCCGAGCGAAGTCTCGCGCAGACGCAGTACCCACTGAGGGCTGCGCCAGTACGATTTGCTGGAGACTGGGGGAAGAGCGAGCATCGGACGTCACTGGGCTCGGCGCATGCCCAGGGACGACGATGAAGCTCCTGCCCTCAGTCTCCAGCAAATCGCACTGGCGCAGCCCTCAATGGGTACTGCGTCTGCACGAGACTTCGCTCGGCCGTCAGGGAGGGGGAGGAGAGGGATGAAACGCTGTGGGCGGATAGGTGTTCAGGAGGAAGGAGTTTTGGGCACAGCAGGGGGGCGTCAATTTCTGCTCTGAAAGAATCTGCAAAGTGTACACGAGATTTGTGTAATCTCACACACTTTGCTGGTACTGCAATACACTGTGGTTTTTCCACATTGGGAATCCTTGTGGAAAAAAGTACGTATTTTGCTATGTCTGAGGGTGGCCTTAGTGCAAACTGAAGAGACGAGGGCAAGGATTGAGTGCAGAGTAACGTGACAGAACTGGGGACAGACTCGACTTGGAGTATATAGAGGACCAGGACACCCAAAAGTAGATTCTGTCTCCACTGTTTGGTCCTCATGCATAATTTCTGCACTTTAGGAAGGAGGAAAGTTACTCTAATATACCAGTCACTGTACTGAAGCTGGTAGGTCATGAACCACAACACAAAAGGCTTCAGGACTGCGACCTCTAGAGTAGTTAAAGGGGTTATCCCACAAAAAATATTCTACAGTTTTCAAACCAGCACCTAGATCTGAATTATTTTGTAACTGCATGTAATTAAAAACTTAGCCACTGAGATATACAATAAAATGTATCTGTACAGCGCCACCTGCCATTTGTTTTTCTTATTTCTTTGTCCTGCTCACTGAGAAGACCGCACATGCTCAGTTTCATTCTTGAGCTGCCTCCTGAGCTGTGATAGCGAGACCATGGACACGTCCCCTGAGCTGCCAGCTTGATATACATCTAGCAGAGCAATGAATAGGGTGATCTCTGGATCCTTGTGAGGTACAGGGCTGGTTCTAGCTTTGTTAGAAGAGGTTGTCATGTACTATACAATGTATGAATTTTATTTTAATGTTTTATGTACATATATTTCCTTATTATCCACCATGACAGCTACCATAGAGAGATGACCTTTGTCTCTATAGGGGCAGGAACACAGAGTTTCAAAGGCCACCACCCACTCTCACCCTCAGTGTTTTCCTGTCCCTATGGAGCACCTACACAAAGCACCTCCGGTGAGAGGTATCGCTTTAAGAAAACAATCGTTAGGTACCTGTAAGTGCGGTATTGTTGTTCTATTTCCCTCTGCCCTCCTGCGGTATATTCCAATGCTTGGCAGAGGTGTAGCACTTGAGCGAACTCGTCCCTGTTATCGGGTGACTGTTTTCCCTCCATATGCCGGGGTCTCCTTTCCCTCCAGTGTGGAAGCAGGCCGCCATGAGCACGGCATGCCGGCATCCATACCTGCCGCAGGTTCGGCGCTATGGCCTTTCCGGGTGGGGGTGGAGCTAGGCTGCAGTGGAGAGTGCGTGCGCATACCAGTGACGTGTGAGAAACCATAAAAGTATCTCACAACTTATTACTCAAAAAACACCTAAATGTATTTTCAGACAATACAACAATGGTAGCCTATCTAAAACAGCAGGGGGGCACGAAATCTCCAGGTCTAAAGAAGCTTGCAGAACAAATCTTCATCAAATGTTCTTTCCGTTACAGCCGTCCATTTGAAATGCTCCGAAAATATAGAAGCCGACTACCTCAGCAGGAAGACTCTAGACCCCGGGAAGTTGTCTCTGTGCCAGGAAATTTTTCTGAAGATTTGCAAAAAATGGCGAACACCCCAAGTAGGCCTATTTGCGTCTAAACAAAACGCAAAAGTAGATCGATTCTGCTCCCTAAATCCCAGAGACCATCCTTGGTTAATGGGCGCTTTCTCCGTCAAGTGGACGTGGGATCTAGCGTGCGCCTTTCCTCCTTGGGCTCTAATTCCCAGAGTCTTGCAAAAAATATCGAGGGATCCAGTAACGGTAATACTGGTAGTCCCATATTGGCCCAAGAGAAGCTGGTTCTCCATCCTAAAGGAGCTGGCCATGGAGGACCCATGGGAAATTCCATACCAAGCAAACCTTTTATCTCAAGGTCCGATCATACATCAGAACCCCAGCCTATTCAGATTATCGGCATGGATTCTGAGGGCGAAATGTTTAAAAGCAAGGGCCTGTCAGGAAAGGTTATTAATACTCTGAAATCCAGCTGCAAGAAAGTCACCACGGCTATTTATCTTAAAATATGGAAGAAATACTGCTCCTGGCTAGGGGATCCCTCTCCCAATAAATCTCCCCCTTGCATCCCGAAAATTTTGGATTTTCTCCAAAGGGGCCTGGACATGGGACTTAAACCAAGTACGTTAAAAGTACAAATTTCCGCATTGGGAGCCTTCTATGACTGACCTATCCAGCCACAGGTGGATTTGGAGGTTCATATGGGCAGCGTCCAGAATAAGACTGTCCCTTACCCAGAGGGTACCACAATGGGACTTATATATTATATTGAGAGGTCTGACGAAGCCCCCATTCACACCTTTGTCAGACATTTCTATCAAACACCTGTCGTACAAGACGGCATTTCTAATCGCCGTCTTAGGGGAAATCCAGGGCCTATCCTGCTGAGAACCCTACTTTTTGGTATTTCCAGACAGAATTGTACTTAAATTAGATCCGGGTTTCCTTCCCAAGGTGGTATCCGACTTCCACAGGGACCAGGAAATCACTCTGCCATCCTTCCCTACAGACGTTCTTAGCCCAGACGAGACACAATTCCATCTTCTGGATGTAAGAGAGGCCATTATCCTGTATCTCAGTCACCAAAGATTTTAGGAAAGATGATAACCTCCTAGTTCAGTTTGCAGGGCAGAACAGGGGGAAAAAAGTTTCCAAAGCCTCTATTGCGCGCTGGATTAAATCTACCATCTCATGCTGTTACTTCATGGTAGGTCTGTCTAGCCCGACCAACATTAGAGCCCATTCCACCAGGGCAATGGCATCCTCTTGGGCAGAGAAGGCTGACGTTTCACTGGATACCATCTGCAAAGCTGCTTCCTGGTCAAGTATAAACACGTTCATAAAACACTATCGTGTTAATGTTTCAGCTGGGGCAGATTTGTCCTTTGGTCAAAAAATTCTGCAAGCTGCTATTACCCCCCCCCCCCCCCCCCCCACACACACACACACACACACACCAAATAATCTGGATTCTATGGTAGCCGTCATGGTGGATGATGAGAAAAACCGTAATTGGACTTACCAGTAATTTTGTTTCCTTAAATCCACCATGACTGCTTGGATATTTCCACCCTGTATAGATTTAAGATCTGGGTGTGACGTAATTCGCCCAAAAAATATATATACCTATTTAGATAAGCTTTATTTTATAGACACTTGGGCTGCACCCACTTTGGTAATTTGTAAAACACTGAGGGTGAGAGTGGGTGGTGGCCATTTAAACTCGGTGTTCCTGCCCCTATAGAGGACAAAGGTCATCTCTCTATGCTAGCCATCATGGTGGATTAAAGGAAACAAAATTACCGGTCAGTCTAATTACGTTTTTTGGGAATATGTATACTGCTTTAATTTTTTATTTTTTGTTCACTGTCTTTTTGCATGGAGGAATGGGAGTATTCAGAAGGACACAAGGATCTGTAAAAGAACATTATGATGGAGACTCGCAAACCTCTCACATCACTAGGTATGAAGAGGTGATCATTGATGGTAAAGGAGAGAACAGTAATGTGGTTTCTGATTATCACTGATGTCTCAATTTATCTTTCCAGTTCTCATTGCACTTTGAGTTCTCTTGTAAGTTCTTACTAGGTTACTTTTGCCATGTGTTACTTTTTGCCAGAAATTCAGAAGAGCCTGATATGTGAAAGGTTGATCCCCCGACTCCCAGTATGTCTGTGTTGGAGAAGTCAACTCTGTGTTTCCTTTTCTTTGACTTGCTGCCTTCTTAGGTTCAGTTAGCTATTGCCTCACTCCTATACTGTATGTTCCTTAACTCCTTGGACAACTAGTCTTCTGATCATTCCAGATTATAAAACCTACTAGTATTGTGCATTTACATCCAAGGCCCCCTGGCTCAGTGATAAAGAAGGCCATATACAAGCATATATCTAATTGTCAGAACATCTCATACACATATAGATGGTTGGATTGTCTCGCCAAAATAATGTTCAGCTGACTTCAGTCTAATCTTTAAGGGCAAAAAATATCAGCTATTCCAGGCTTAATCAGTCTCTTTCCACACTATGGCAGTCACAAAGGTAGAGTGCACACATAGTCACCACTAAGAAAAGGAGAGCCTGCCGAATTCACTGATCCATAAATTCAGGCTTTATTAATCGCCATGGGCATCGTGCATGCAAGCACTGAAATTTATGTATTGGTTAGTACGGCAGACTTTCGTTTTCCTTCTTTTAAAAGGCTGACCAATTTTTAGTGGCATTTCTGAAATTGCCATGAGCAGTTATGTGTGATCTATACAAGCAAGCATGCCTTTGTGCTGTTCCTCAGTCTTACTGAAGCTGCCCCAGTATCAACAGAGTATATTAAGAGCATCTTTTTCTGCCGCCTGTAACTGCTCATGCGCTAGCTGCATTCATTTGCCATTCTGTGCCTGGCTAGTACTTGTACTCAAGAACAGAACACTGTCTTACTGTCTGGCCCTGTAATACTGTTCATGCGCCAATGCATGTTTAATCCATGTATGCACAGTTTGGATTTCATCCTCAGGGAAAGATAAGTGAACTGTACATTGCATGAACTAATTGAACATTTACAGGTGCACGCATGAGATGCCTGGCCCTGTCGCTCAAGAGGAGGGGAAAGTATTGGTGGCAGTGAATTGGTGTTCTGAAGGCTAGGCCCACCCCTGAAGACCTCGTTAGCTTATGCAATAAAACTCCTCTCTACCAGGCATTGTCTGGTTTAAGAGGGTTGATCCTGAGGACAGATGCTCTATAAGATGCACGTACAGCACTGTCTGTATTACTTAGACAACATAGATAAGATAAGGTGGTGCTCACTGCTCTGTAAAGAATATTAAGAAAATACAAGCATATCCTAAAGACCATATTAGACTGTCCCAAATGCGGACAAGATAAGTGCTGATGATGAACACATCTATCGAGACGTTACACAGGCCAATTTAATGTGGGAGGAATGATTGCAATTTTACCACCCTTAGGTTGAGTTCACACGGGCGAGATTTCTGCGCGGGGGCAATGCGGGAGGTGAACGCATTGCCCCCGCACTGAATCTGGACCCATTCATTTCTATGGGGCTGTGCACATGAGCTGTGATTTTCACGCATCACTTATGCGTTGCGTGAAAATCGCAGCATGCTCTATATTGTGTGTTTATCACGTAGGCCCCATAGAAGTGAATGGGGATGAGTGAAAATCGCAAGCATCTGCAAGCAAGTGCGGATGCGGTGAGATTTTCAGGCATGGTTGCTAGGTGACAGTATATTCACTGTATTATTTTCCCTTATAGCATGGTTATAAGGGAAAATAATAGCATTCTGAATACAGAATGCTTAGGAGGTGGTCAATTGAGGGTTAAAAAATAAAATTAAATATTAACTCACCTTCTCCTCTTGATCGCGAAGTTCCCGGTCTCTTCTTTACTTCTTTAATGATGAACTACCGGCTAAAGGACCTGTGGTGATGTCAGATCACATGGTCCATCACCATGGTGATGGAGCATGTGATTGGAGCATGTGATCTGACGTCACCACGGGTCCTAGCCGGTAGTTCATCATTAAAGAAGTAAAGAAGAGACCGGAAACTTCGCGATCAAGAGGAGAAGGTGAGTTGATATTTATTTTTATTTTTTTAACCCTCAATTGACCACCTACTAAGCATTCTGTATTCAGAATGCTATTATTTTCCCTTTATAACCATGTTATAAGAGAAAATAATAACATCTACACAACACCGAACCTGAACTTTTGTGAAGAAGTTCGGGTCTGGGTACTACAGTCGGTTTTTTATCATGCGCGTGCAAAACACATTGCACCCGCGCGATAAAAACTGAACATCGGAACGCATGACTGACTGCAATTGCGTACCTAATCGTGCGGGTTTGCCGCAATACACCAGGACGCATCCGGACCTAATCCGGACACGCCCGTGTGAACCCAGCCTAATTCAGTTCTACAAATGAGTACACAGAGAGATGTGCTGTCTGATAATCATGCATCTTTCATCCTGATGATCAGCTGTGTGATTCACAGGAACGCAGTTCCCGAATATCGTTTAGCCTAATAGGGCCTTAAAGGGTGTCAAAACATTCATGCAAATTATGGAAGGTGCCGCAGCGCTTGTCGGAGTGATCTACACCTTCCACTTGCATTGGTCCTGTTCTGCTTCTACACCATTCAGAGCATGGATTCTGTATACAATCTATGGATCCATACTCCACATGCTGCAAATGCAGAGCAGAGCCGATGTCAGTGAAATATAGATTGTTCGAAGACGTGCCTTCCATGCTTTGAAAAAAGATTAAGGTACCCTTTAAACATATTAGTTAGCAATATTTCAGTGTTGGACTTGTATGGAGTAGGCAGAACATGTGGAATCTGCAATGTTAGGTTAAAGGCTACCTAAAGTTAATACATAGATTTATAGCAAAACTAAAGCTACTGCTGGAAATAAAATAAAATGATTCCGTTATTCTTCCAGACAGCTCACCAGAGAGATGTTCGAATCTTCTTTCCTCCCAAGATTTTCCAGACGATGAGGTAAACGGAATTTCACATTACAACAAATTCTTACTTTGTGTTGTGACTTAATGCTTTCATTATTTTTTAAATAGGATGATAGTCTTCAGAGTTTGCACATCATTATTAAAGAAGAGATTAAAAATGAAGAAGAAGAGATTCCTGTTTGCATTGAACAGGATGAAGCAACTAGAGATATGGATAGAGGCGAGTACTGACCATTTACCACTTTCTGCAAAGCAGTGTATGTAATGGCTCATGGCATTCCCATACTGTTTATATTACCATACGGTATGTATTCATGGCGCAGCTGTGACATACCACTGACACCCTGCTGCAGCGGTCATGGTGGGAGTTAGCTCCAGCGACTGCAGCATCTAAGTGATTAAACAGTCGAGAGAGAGTTTGCAGATGGGCTTACATGATAATTCATGTCATTATTTCTACTCTTATTAAGCCATAGCAAAGGCACGATACATTGCAATGAAATTCCCCTAGTGAGAATAAGAAGTTAAAGCGAACTTCTCGCCATGAACAGTAGTCCAATCTGTAGGTAACATGTTATAGGTTGAAGGCTACCTAAAGTTAATACAAAGATTTATAGCAAAACTAAAGCTACTGCTGGAAATTAAATAAAATGATTCCGTTATTCTTCCAGACAGCAAATATTTGATTAGATTGAAATATATTTTTGTGGGTAAAGATTCAGGATAATCTGAACTTTATTAAAATATTTGCTCTTTTTATGCTTAGGTGTCATTTGGGCGTTGCTACTTTGTGATGGGCAGTCTCCCCTGCATGACTGGCAGCTATCGCTGTATGCACAAATCACTGAGTAGGATTGCACACTGGACAGCTAAGCATAGAAAAACCAGATAGGTAATTTGATAGCTTACTCTAGCAAGGTGAAATCTCTTATTGTACATCCTCCTATGTATCTGATAATGCTGGTACACATTTTAGGAAACATATTAAATAGAGCATCAGTAGCCTCTTTTACAGCGCCTTCACACAGTCTTTTTTCATCATAGCATTTCCATTGTTTTTTTTACAAATGTGTCCTACATAGAGCATGTGCCAGCTGTGCAGTCCATGGCAGGTATCACAGAGTTAACCTCTAATTTAGGGCATATTCACACATACCCACAGCATAAACATAGTGCTTGTATGTACAGTTTATTGGCTAGTTAAAATATAGTCTTCCTGTAATCTTATTGCATACTTTTCCAGAATTTTTGTCATAACTTTCTTTGTTGGTCTAAAAATGGATGAAAATTAGTATATCTGGTCAATGCAGTGCAAATGAGATTAGTAAAGATGGTCTCTTACTATGCTGAAGCTCATAAGAGTTATGTGACCATGACAAATTTCCAGGTGCTCCATACTTTTATATGTATATGAATCTATATTGTATTTCCAACAGAAGAACATCTGGAGGACAGCAGGAGCTCCTCGGATAGCCAACTTTCTTTCACGTTGAACTGTAAGATAGAAGATGATGACTTCATGCAGTATTCCCATTCAGTCCTTCAGGACACGGATCTCTCTGATCAGGATGAATGTGTTGACAGTAACGTGGAGACTATACACTGTGGTAGCAATGGTGGTAAAATGTTTCCATGCACTGAATGTGATAAATGTTTTACCCAGCATGCAGCACTTATTAGGCATCAGAGAAGTCACACAGGGGAGAAACCCTTTCCATGCTCTGAATGTGGTAAATCCTTTACACGCAAATCAATCCTTGTGGAACATATGAGAATTCATACAGGGGAGAAGCCATTTTTGTGTGGTGAATGTGGTAGACGTTTTACGCAGAAGTCCAGTTTTGCTGTGCACCAGCGCATCCATGCAAAAGAGGAATCCTTCATTTGTTCCTATTGCGGGAAAGGTTTTACAGAGAGATTAAATAGTTGCACAAAGGGGGAAGAGATCTCCTGCTTTTACTGCAGGGAGAAGGCTACACAGAAGACAGAATCTGTAGAACACGGCGTAAGCAAGAAGCCATTCACGTGTTCTGAGTGTGGAAGGTGTTTTACTAACAAATCTAAACTTAACACCCATGAGAAAATTCACAACGGTGAAAAGCCGTATTCATGTTCTGAGTGCAAAAAATCTTTTTTGCGCAAGTCCGTTCTTGTGGAGCACCACAGGATCCACACAGGAGAGAAGCCGTTTACATGCTCTAAATGTTGGAAGTCTTTTACCCAGAGGTCAGGGCTTGTCATGCATCAAAAGGTACACGCATGTGAGAAGACCTTTTCTTGTTTAGATTGTGGTAAACAATTTATGCAAGCATCAAACAGTCAAGAGGAGGAGCCAATGTCTTGTCCAGAGTGCCAAGAGTCTGGTATTGATGGGGACTCTCTTGATGAACCCCTAAAATATCACACAGGTTTGGAGGGCTTGAATTGTGAGAAGTCAAACGGTTCTACGAATCACAAGGTCCCAGCCCGCGAGGAATCCTTTCATTGTTCTCAATGTGGAAAGTCCTTTATGTACAGATCAGAGCTAATGAAGCATGAGATTATTCACACAGGTGAGAAGCCATTTTCATGTTTTGATTGTGGCAAACGGTTTAACCAGAAAACCAACCTCCTTCATCATCTCACAATACACACTGGTGAAAAGCCCTTTCAATGTTCAGATTGCAGCAAAAGTTTTCGACTGAAAGCAAGTTTCCTAGCCCATCAGAGAGTTCATTCAGGTGAGAAGCCCTACTCGTGTCCTGATTGTGGCAAGTGTTTTACACAGAAGTCAAATCTGCTTAGACACCAAGTTCTCCACAAGTTAACAGCTGATAATGTATAATACTTCTGTAGCGGGAAGACTAGAAGTGATGTACATCTTCTGGATTTACTTTTTAATGGGACATTGTTGTCTTAAGTGTTTTATTTTTTATAAGTTCTCATAGATTTTTATTTTTTAAATGTGACTGTACTTATAAATGTCAAGTAACCTAGTCTGTTAATCAGGCAACAAATGCAACGTTTGTCTCATTATTTCTCCTAAAGCATAAAGTGTTACTCTCAGTAAACAGATGAGAAGAAAGAAAGTTTGAATGCAACAACTTGCTTTTTCTAAGATTTTAAATGTTAGCAAATAGCAAGGGGCTATATGAAATATAGAACAAACCCCTTTCTCACCTTTCAGTTATGCCGTTGATTCAGTACCACTTCATTGATCGCAGGCACTCTGCTATCCACTGGTCATGCATGTCCATCATACAGGCGACCACTGCTTGCAAGTACCGACCTTAGCCAGTCACGTACTGTTCATATAAACGTGACTTCTGTGGCCAGTGAACTATGGACACAACGTCATCACTGCAAAACCAGCAGGGGCTGGCACAATTGGCACAGGAGTGGCATGGCTTTTAAAAAGTAAGGCTTTAGAAAGCCCCCAGCCGCGTGCTAATTTTTTAAAGGTCTTGGAAAAACACTTTAACTGATATTCAGAGTGGAAATGTATCACACAAAATGATTTTTACTGATGCAGTGAAATATGAATAGTGACCACTTGATGCCTATATACAAATGCAATATGCACTATATTACAAGGCAAGTTAAATTTGCAGTTTGTGGGATAAACCACTGCTGTGGGGCACTTACAGCATGAATGAGCAAAGGCAACTATGAAACTAAGCGAGCCACACTTGTTTACAGTACACAAGAAAATACAAAACTCGGGGTCTTGTATGAAGGGGCCCTCTTCATAACTACAAATATAGGAAAATCTGAGGGCAGAGAAAAAAGGGACAACAAAATGTGCAGAACTTTCAGATAGAAAGAGGGCATGTGAAGATGCATAGGTATAGGACTGGAAGGTCAAAAACTAAGATAAGAAGATGGCGACTGACTGGTTGCTTCCAGACTATGTAATAACCTGTTTGGTCTCTAGAAAATGGGGGCTGTAAGGAGAATGTTTGGGATATATATATATATAGGTGTGTGTGTGTGTATGTATGTATATGTATGTGTGTGTATATATATATATATATATATATATATATATATATCCTTCTAAAAATATTTGCATATTGTGATAAAGTTCATTATTTTCTGTAATGTACTGATAAACATTAGACTTTCATATATTTTAGATTCATTACACACCAACTGAAGTAGTTCAAGCCTTTTATTGTTTTAATATTGATTATTTTGGCATACAGCTCATGAAAACCCAAAATTCCTATTTAAAAAAATTAGCATATTTCATCCGACCAATAAAAGAAAAGTGTTTTTAATACAAAAAAAGTCAACCTTCAAATAATTATGTTCAGTTATGCACTCAATACTTGGTCGGGAATCCTTTTGCAGAAATTACTGCTTCAATGTGGCGTGGCATGGAGGCAATCAGCCTGTGGCACTGCTGAGGTGTTATGGAGGCCCAGGATGCTTCGATAGCGGCCTTAAGCTCATCCAGAGTGTTGGGTCTTGCGTCTCTCAACTTTCTCTTCCCAATATCCCACAGATTCTCTATGGGGTTCAGGTCAGGAGAGCTGGCAGGCCAATTGAGCACAGTAATACCATGGTCAGTAAACCATTTACCAGTGGTATCTCCATAAAGCTTTTCAGCAGATGGAAGCATGAAGTGATCCAAAATCTCCTGATAGCTAGCTGCATTAACCCTGCCCTTGATAAAACACAGTGGACCAACACCAGCAGCTGACATGGCACCCCAGACCATCACTGACTGTGGGTACTTGACACTGGACTTCAGGCATTTTGGCATTTCCCTCTCCCCAGTCTTCCTCCAGACTCTGGCACCTTGATTTCCGAATGACATGCAAAATTTGCTTTCATCCGAAAAAAGTACTTTGGACCACTGAGCAACAGTCCAGTGCTGCTTCTCTGTAGCCCAGGTCAGGCGCTTCTGCCGCTGTTTCTGGTTCAAAAGTGGCTTGACCTGGGGAATGCGGCACCTGTAGCCCATTTCCTGCACACGCCTGTACACGGTGGCTCTGGATGTTTCTACTCCAGACTCAGTCCACTGCTTCCGCAGGTCCCGTAAGGTCTGGAATCGGTCCTTCTCCACAATCTTCCTCAGGGTCCGGTCACCTCTTCTCGTTGTGCAGCGTTTTCTGCCACACTTTTTCCTTCCCACTGAGGTGCCTTGATACAGCACTCTGGGAACAGCCTATTCGTTCAGAAATTTCTTTCTGTGTCTAACCCTCTTGCTTGAGGGTGTCAATGATGGCCTTCTGGACAGCAGTCAGGTCGGCAGTCTTACCCATGATTGCGGTTTTGAGTAATGAACCAGGCTGGGAGTTTTTAAAAGCCTCAGGAATCGTTTGCAGGTGTTTAGAGTTAATTAGTTGATTCAGATGATTAGGTTAATAGCTTGTTTAGAGAACCTTTTCATGATATGCTAATTTTTGTAGATAGGAATTTGGGGTTTTCATGAGCTGTATGCCAAAATCATCAATATTAAAACAATAAAAGGCTTGAACTACTTCAGTTGGTGTGTAATGAATCTAAGATATATGAAAGTCTAATGTTTATCAGTACATTACAGAAAATAATGAACTTTATCACAATATGCTAATTTTTTTAGAAGGACTTGTGTATATATATAAAAATAAGGGTTACAACTAAAATTTTATGGGTATTCCCATCCCATATTGCTAGGACAGATATCTCCTAAGGTTGTTCTCCTGTACAGCAGTGCTCTGTCAGCCACTGTGCAGGTAACTGCAGCACAGCAGAGTGTGGCAAGGATTGTTGCTGCACTGGGAATATTAGCCCCTTCCCAACTGCCTCACAGGTATTTAAAATTGGCACCTGCTTGCGATGTTTTAAACAGCAGACACCTACGACTATTGTATGTGATTGACGATGAAGTTGATCGCTCAAATTAAACCCCTCAGATGCCATGGTCAAACGTGACCACGCCATCTATTGGCGAGGATCGGCGGAGCAGGAGTGTGTGTGCTGCAGCCTCCGACAAGAGACTGCTGCTGCATTAGTTCCTATCGAGAGCCTAAAAAAAAGTTTTTTAAATATAAATCCAAATCACCTCCCCTTCCTCAAATCAACAAAAAAAAAAATAGCAAACATTAAAAAAATAAACATCGTGGGCATCGCTGCATGTGAAAACACTATGCTATTAAAGTATAAAAATATTTATCCTGTATGGCCAGCAGCAAAATGGGGGGGAAAGTCAAAATGATTTGCCATTGTTTGATCACTTCACCTCCCACACAAAATTAAATTAAAATTGATCAAAAAGTTATACTCATCCCAAAATGGTATCAGTAAAGAGTACAGATCACTCCGCAAAAAATTAACCCTCACACACACAAAAAAAAAGGTTATGGGGGTCAGAATATGTTCATGCAAAGAAAATAAATATGGTAACATTGTAATCTTACTGACCCAGAAAATGAAGGAAACAGGTCAGTTTTACTGCATAGGGAACACTAAAAATAAAACCCATAAAACTGTGGCAGAATTGTGTTTTTTGTAATTCCACCCCATTTGGAATTTTTTTTCCTCACTACATTGTATTCAACCATAAATGGTGTCATTAGAAAAACAACTTGTCATGCTAAAAACAAGCCCACATACGGTAATGTGAATGGAAAAATAAAAAAGCTTTCAGAAGGCTGGAAGTACAAAAAAAAAATAAAAAATTTAATTGCCCGGTCTTGAATTATTATTTTTTTGGAAGTACATACAATGCTTAAAGGAGCTTCACAGAATTTTTATATTGGTAGCTTATCCTCAGGCTAGGCCACCAGTATCAGACTGGCGGGGGTCTGACGCCTGGCACTGCCACTGATTGGCTTTTCTGCCATTTTCCTGGCCCCCGAACAACACAACTGCATCTACTGCATCGTATTCTTTATTGATTTTTATAAAAGTCCATTCTAGCATAGAAACATATACCATGAGAGACACCAAGATAAACATCGCTCGGACCACCGCCACATGATGTTTGGACGAACATGCGCCATTACTCATGTGTGAGGGAGGAAGAGCAGGTAGGGTATTTATAGCTAATCATTAATATAATAAATACCAACATCGTATCAAAATAATTGTAATATAATTTATAAATAACCCCTAATTCTTAGAATAATTGAATAAATATACCGTACTTCATACAAAAGCATTAAAAATACGTATTTTATTAAAGGGGTTATCCGATCCTGTAAACACACCCCAAAATGCCCAGATCCCTCATACAGAATATGCTTGCCTGTATCCCTCTGGATCCCTGCACAGCTGCCGCTGCATCTCCCCATCACCAGGTAAGTATGTTCTGTATGAGGGACCCGGGCATTTCAGGGGGTGTTTACAGGATCAGATAACCCCTTTTTCTTTGTGTTATTGGGGTACACAGCAAAGACCTTGGGTATAGCTGCTGTCACTAGGCACCAGACGCTAAGGAAAAAAAAGTGTTAACTCCTCCCACCAGCTATACCCCTCCTGCAGACACTCGGCTAATCAATAATTTTTTTTAGCTTAGGGTCAGTAGGAGGCAGACAACTACTCTGCAGGTTTTTATTTTTTTCTCACACTTGGGCCCAGGGTGGAATGATCCCCCAGTTACCCACCTGGCAACACGGCGTGATGCCTCCAAACATCCCTAGTGGCCAGGACAATTTCCTCCACCGCCTGCCAGCCTCGGGTCTTCTCTACCTATGGCACTGGTCCTTCCCCACCAAAGGGAGCGAGCTGAGAGGCGAAAGGACCTTGCTGAAACCAAGGCTGTACTTTAGGAATCAGGAGTATGGAGACAAAGCCCCACCGCCACCAATTCTTTTCCACCGCCCCCATAGCCTCTCCCCCCAGGCTCATTTCTGCCATCTTCACCTTTGCTTTGGCAATACTATGCTCCTGCACCTATGCCATGACACCACCTAACCCTCACTTTCAGTCAGCCCGCCAGCACCTACTTTAGGCCCCAGCCTCCTCCTCGGCTAGACCACTTTGGCTCCTGCAGTGTTTTCGTGTTTCCTAGGCCCCTTCCAGCTGGGGAGGGCCTGGCACAGCTCCACCTATCGGCCAGAGTGGCAAGACATCCCTCCTGGACTGGTTTGTCCTTGGTCCTTGTCTCCACTTCCCTTTTGACTTCTCCTCCTCTTCCTCTTGGCTGAAGGTACACATGTTCTGGCCTGCTCTTGGGACCCTCAGCTCTACAAACGTTTAGGCTCTGCCTTAGGTGCCCATCCCCATCCCCCCCCCCTCCCGCTGGCTCTTAGGTAATTTAAATTTGGTAGCCCTGCTGGCAGACACCCCATGCCCACTAGCTGCCAGAGAGGACCTTCTCTCTCAGGATCTGATCTCCAAACCTGCATTCAGTCGCACTTTGTTTGACGGGGTGGTGGTTGAATCCACCACCATCTTAAGGAATTGGTGATCCGAACAATGGTAAGAGTTAGAAAGTAGACCTTCTCCCAGATATACAATGGCACTTGGAGATCTTTTTTTATTTTTTTATCGCTGATATGAGGGCCAGCACTTTCATCCTCTCTTTATTTTTCTATCCCTTGTATTCTCGCCTTTCTTCAGGAAGGTCCCGTTTTGGGGTTGGCCCTCAGCTCACTCAAACACTCAAAGGCCAGCTATCAGTCCTTTCCTCAGCAGTCCATACCTTTTATCCAGGGTGTTACCTGACTGGTCCCCCCATACTGTCAGGCTATCCCTTCATATGACCTCAATTTTAGTTCTGGACTCTCTGCAGCGGTCCCCCTTTAAACCCCTCTGAGAGATTCCCCTCTGCCTTCTCTCTTGGAAAGTCGCTTTCCTTGCAGCCAGCATGTCCATACAGCAAGTTTCCAAGGTTGCGGCGATCTCTGCTAAGTGCCCGTTTTTGGTTCTGCATCAGGACAAGGTCGACCTGCAAACAGTTCCTTCCTTTGCCAAAGGTGGTCTCCTCATTCCATCTGAACGAGGAGATGGTCCTCTCTTCATTCTGTCCAGCCCCAGTTCATCCCAGGGAAAATGCACTTCACATGTTGGACGTGGTCTGGGAACTTAAAGTCTATCTGCAGCATTGCATTGTTAATCACTGTAAAATCCCTTACTCGTGTCATTCATTGGGGGACACAGCAACCACCCCTCATGCATACTTTCTGTTCTCTACACGGCGCTCTGTACATGTTACCCTTGTTTGGGTTGTTTTATCTTTGGTTCGAACATGTTATTGGTTGCATATATTTATATTTTTTTTCTTATTGCTCATATTTTTCTCTCCTACTGCTTCTGGCTCAGTGTCTGCAGGGGTGTAGCTGGTAGGAGGAATTAACAGTTTTATGCTTAGTGTCCATCCCCTAGTGGCAGCAGCAATACCCAAGGTCGTTGCTGTGTCCCCCAATGAACAAGACAAGAAAGGGATTTTATGCTGCGTAACAAAAAAAATCCAATATAGTCCTTTTGTTCTCAATTAGCCCAATTTATACTTTATTAAATCAAAACATCAGGCTGGTGCTTATGATTAGGAGATGTCGCCTCAGTATTTTACTTGATGATCCGTTCTTCCGTTGTGGTGCTGTGCCCCCCAGTCTGTTTTGGCACCCTGTATGCTAATTAATAGCATCGGTACAGGGTGGAGGAGACGGCAGCTTTTCTCAGGAAGCCATCAACAGTGCCCCTTAGGTGCCGTCCAGTACCCCCTTTGACATCCACAATGCCCCTTATGTGCCATCAACAGTGCCCCTCATGCACCATCCAGTGCCCCTTTGCCATCCACAGTGCCCCTTGTTTGCAATCTTGTGCCACCTTTGCTATCTACAGTGCCTCTTGTGCCATCCAGTGCCCCATTGCAATCCATAGTGCCCCTCATGTGCCATCCAAAGACCCCCTTCATGTGCTATTGAGTGCCCCCTTTGCCATCCACAGGGCCCCTCATGTGCCATCCAGTGCCCCTTCACCATCCACAGGGCCTCTCATGTGCCATCCAGTGCCCCATTTGCCATCCAGTGCCCCATTTGCCATCCACATTGCCCCCTTATGTGCCACCCACAATGTCCCTCATGTACTATCCAGTGCCCCATTTGCCATACTGTGCCATCCAGTGCCCGCTTTGTCATCCAGAGTACCCCTTGTGTGCCATCCAGTGCTTCCTTTGCCATCCACAGTGCCCCTTGTGTGCCGTCCATAGTGCCTCTCATGTGCCATCCAGTGCCCCCTTTGCCATCCAGTTTCCCTTGTGTGCCATCCAATGCCCCTTTTGCCATCTACAGTGCTCCAATGACATACACAGAATAGTGATCAACCTCTGTGGCTGATCGCTATGCTGACACTCGCACAGCGTGATGTAAGAGCTGTGTATATGAGTCAGTACAGACTTCTCAGAGGCCTGTACACTCAAAAGACATGCGCAGTAGTATGCATGCGTCGGGACATGGGAAGGCTGACAGGAGGAAATGACATGAGCGATGATGCGCCATCTCCTGCCTTCAGAGAGGAAGACGAGATAGAGAGGGAACAGAAGACCCGAAAATGCTTCATGGAGTAGTCCTGTAACCGTGAAGAAGATCCTGCGAACCACTGCGCTGCAGAGGGTAAGTGTACCTGTAATATTCTTCCTTCCACAGGTAATTATGATGGCCTAAATTTAAAGTACGGGCCAGAGAACCCTTTTAAGACAGATAGTGATACCTCATAAAATACTTATTAACATTCACCATAAACTACTCACAAAATGTTAGGGATATTTGGCTTGCAGATGAAATTTCAGGATGAACCTAAAATGCACTCTAACCCTTACAGGTGCCCTTCTCTAACTTTTGAGAGCACATGTTCAAAGTTTCAGTACTTTTTGCACAACTTGCTATTCTCTAACAAGGAGCTTAACGGCAAAATTTACAACAGGTGGTTGATCCAATAAAAATTGCTCAGTAAATTTCCTGGTTCAATTAGAATTAGTATTGCAACAATCGTCATCATCATGCTGTGCACATTTTGACATGAGACCAAGACGACCCCTAACAATTGATCCTCGCTATTGAGAAAATCCTGCTTGAAGCCTCACAGACAGAAGTGGCCACTGAGCTAAGAGTGTCAGTGTCATCAGCAGGTTGCAACAGAGATGCAATGAGACTGGAAGAGTCAAACAAAAGCATAGAAGTGGACGTCCCTTGGCTACATCCCACACTTCATTGTGAACAATGCCCTCTGGGACCAGTGAGCCTCAGTGCTGTTAGCTGATGAAAGTCGATTCACACTGAGCAGAAATGATGGCTGCCAACGATGTTAAGGACATAATGGAGAGCGCCACGCATAACCCACAGACAAGCCTTTGGTGGTGGTGGGGTTACAATGTGGGCAGGTGTGTCTAGAAAATGCTCGACTGCTTTGTGAATACCCTATACTTTGTGAATGGTACAGTGACAAGCCCATACAACTTGAATAACATCATTAAAGAGAACCTTTCACCAATTGCTAGTAGTCTGCAGTAAGGGTGCAGTCTAAGTGGGGTGGTATCCAGTTTGGTGTTTTACCTGCACAGACTCTCCCTTTCCAATCCTGCAGACTGTGCAGGTACAACCCCCCCCCCCCCCTCCCAACTGGTTACCACTCCTCTGCACCCTTACTGCAGACTGCTAGCAATTCATTCATAACTTCTAGTAGAAATAATAAAGGAATGGCACAACATACAGCCATAAGAATAGAGCCTCCAGAATTGTTAAATGTGGAATGCATGACGCTATTAAAACAGGCATCTCAGGAGTAGTTGTGACTCTGTATGTACAACACAGGCCTAATTTCTTCTTCATGGACGACAATGCGACAGCTCATCGAGGTCGCATCATTAGGAAACGGCTGCTGGAGACTGGGGTACTTCAAATGGAGTGAATTGCACTTTCTCCAGACCTGAAAACCTATGGGATCAGATGAGTTGCCGTGTAGAGGCTTGTAACTCTGTACCACAGAACCTCAATCACCTGAGGGCCGCCCTTCAAGAAGAATGGGATGCCATGCTTCAGCAGACAATAAGTCGACTTGTGAACAGCATGAGACGTTGTTGTCAAGTTGTAATTGATGTGCAAGGCCAATATGACAATTTATTGAGAAACACTGACATTTTTTGTGGGGGTATACCCACCACTACCTAAATGCCTTACTTTCATGATATAATATCACTGTAACGTGAACTGTTTCACGTTTTCCATAAATTTTACCCGAAAGCCAAATATCCCTGACTGTATGTGTGTGTGTGTGTGTGTGTGTGTGTGTGTATGTATGTATGTGTGTGTGTATATATATATATATATATATATATATATATATGTATGTATATATGTATATATATATAGATAGATAGAGAGAGAGATATATATATATATATATATATATATATATATATATATATATATATATAATATATATATATATATATATATATATATATATATATATAGCAAAGAAAGGTTCGCAGCACTCCTTGAAAGATAAAATGTGCTCTTTTATTCACACATATCAAACATGACAACGTTTCGGTTCTCTCACAGAAGCTTTCTCAAGTCAGGTGAAACATAAAGTGCAATAGTGCCAGTATAAATGCATAGTAAGGTTGTTACCAATCAATTCATCAACCAATACAAAAATGGTACACTCCCCTTTTGTGGACATATAACAATTCACTCATCTGTGACTCATATCAATGTGAGCAGACTAACAAGTCCATTATACATATGCCATAGTGCTATAACCATGCTATATAGCCATAGTGTATGGTAAAGTGCCAATAATAATAAAGTGCACAGTGCATTAAAATTCCTAATTTCTATACCTTGCTGGGGGTATATATATAGTGAGCTGAATAGATGGCTGGCGTCTTGTCTCGTGTAGGCCCGCGGTGCCCCTGCGCGTCTCGTCCTCACCACTGCGCATGTGCCAATCACTCAGCAGCTGTTCGGCCGCACACAAACTATATGCGTCACCAACACCCTGGGGTTAAAGTGGCCACGCCGTGGCATCTGGCGTGCTGTGTCACTCACGATCCGTGCATCATGTGCCGGTACGTTCGTAAACGCATCAGCCAGCGTCACTTCACTTATCTTTTGGGCAATACTTTCTATAGCCCTAATTACCATCCCAGCAAGATAAGATAAGATAATGCTGCTACACAGTTAAACAAATAACATAATCAATTATATTATAGTATAATTAAACAGTATAATTTTCCACAGGGTTCACCCAATACAGCGTTCTGGGCATACAAGAAGAATGGACAACAGAGACGGGGTGTTAGCCCACCATCCCCCCTGTTACCCTAAATTCGACATTTAGTCCTTTTGGTTTCAAAGTGTCCAAACGAAAGATCCATCTGAGCTAATTTTTCTTTAAAACAGTTAACCTATCCCCTCCTCTTTCTAATGGTTTAACATGATCCAAGATCATAAATCTCAAATCACTTTCCTTATGATTCTTCTCCACAAAATGTTTTGACACCGGTAGATCTTTTTTTTTATTTCTAATAGATTGTCTGTGGTTATTCAACCTCGTTTTTAGATAACATGTGGTTTCACCCACATAAAGCTTTTTGCAAGGGCACCATAGCACATAAATTACCCACGATGAATCACATGTGAGATAATATGTAATATTGAATATCTCTCCCGTTTCAGGATGCGTGAATGCAGACCCCTTATGCATGAGTCTGCAATTTACGCACCCCAAACAGGGGAAACATCCTGTACGTTTCATTTTTAAAAAAGTTTGTCTTAATTGATGTTTCTCTGGAACTTTGGAGTGCACCACTTTGTCCCTGATATTCCTTGCTCTTTTGTATGCCATCATAGGCGGTTCCTTAAAGGCCGCTATGGTAGGGTCACCACTGCTTAATATTCCCCAATGACGCCTCACTATGCGCTCTATATTTGGACTTAATTAATTATAAGATGACACAAACGGTAACCTCTCACTAGCCTGTTTTGGTTTAGTGGCTAACAACTCTTCTCTGGACATGCCTCTCACTTTATCAGCATGTCTTTTCACCAGATTTCTGGGGTATCCCCTATTCACAAATGATTGCTCCATGTTTCTTAATGCCTGATCCATATTATCATCTTTATCCACTGTTCTCCTTACTCTGAGCATTTGACTAAATGGTAGCGAATTTATCATTCTTCTTGGATGTCCACTTGCAAAATGTAACAATGTGTTCTTATCAGTGGGTTTTATATTCAAATCCATGTGTATTTGTTCATTCTCGACATAAACCTGGGTATCAAGATAGTGCACCCGATTGCCGTTAATGTAAACTGGATCTCCTTATCCAGGGAGTTCAAGTGTACATGAAAGTCCATCAGTGTATCCATGGTGCCGGTCCAGATAAGGAAAATACCATCTATGTATCTCCACCACGTCAAAACTTGGTTGAAGTGGGGAGATACATAGAAAAGACGTTCCTCAAATGACCGCACAAATATGTTTGCATAGGTGGGTGCGGCGTTGGACCCCATCGCCGCGCCCACCATCTGCAAATAGAACTGTCCTTAAAACACAAAATAATTGTTCCGCAGCGACAGCTCCAATAGTGTCAAAATAAACTGGCGAGTATGGGCTGGATATTGCGAATCACGCAGCATCTCCGCAACTGCCAGTAAGCCCTTTTCATGATTGATCGAGGTATTCAGTGATACAATGTCAAAAGACGCGAGTATAGCCCCCTTCGGGATCCGTATCCCTCTCAATTTGGTGATGAAGTCTCCAATGTCCCTGATATATGATTTAGCACCCATGGCATATTCTCTTAATATTTTGTCAAGAAAGACATTAAAATTTGAGAAAATCGAGTTCCTGCCAGAAATTATCGGCCGTCCCGGAGGGTCTTTTAACCTCTTATGTATTTTGGGTAATACATATATTTGGGGTAACGGGAGACTTCACCACCAAAGAATCCTTAAGTTGTTTGTCAATAATGCCCCTTTCCTCTGCCAAACTCAACTGAGCCTCTATTTTTCTGACAATCTCAAACCTGGGGTCCTTACCCAATGGTTTGTACACACCAGGTTCTGCTAATTGTGTATCTCCTTTACATATTGAGAGGTGTCCATGACCACGATCCCACCCCCTTTGTCAGCGGATTTTATGGTGAGATCGGGGTTCATGGACAAACTCTCTAGGGCAGACATTTCTTGCACAGTGATGTTTGGTTTTACAAATGCATCAGATTTTGTTTTTCGCCTTAATAAAGCAATATCTCTTTTCACTGCCTCAATAAAACATTCCAGAGCATGTGAATTCACAATTGGGAAAAAAAATCTCTTTTTAAATGTAAACCAAATTGTCTCAATGTTAAACCCATCTCTGATGAGACAGCCTCATCTACAATAGAAGTATCAGTGGAACCAGAGTCGAACCACACCCTCAGTCTAAGATTCCTGAAGAGGCGGTTCAAGTCCAGTTCCAGGGCTCCGATATATCCATCACTGGTATATATTGGCTAAAGTCTCAGCTTTTAATATCTTCATTTGTGTCTTGCCAGTATAGTCAGTGTTATATCTGTTTGGTGCATTCTTTCTCTGTGTTTCATATGATTGCTACATTCTGTGTAGTTTGCTCTTGTGGTGCATGTGGACCGCGCCGACGTCCTCCATTGTATGCATATTTTGCTGGGGTTAGTCGATTACCGCGGTCCACATGCGGTCGGGTTGCTCCCCCTGATTGAGGACACGCTACTGTGTCTGGGGTTGAGCAGCTCCTCCAAAATTGCCACTAATAAATTTTTTTGTTTTTCGTTTTCTGCTTTGCTAGATTCGAGTGTGTCTGCCTTTACCTGGCATTTAAACACTCCTTTGCACCTGGTCACCTCCATCACATGGTCTGATGTGGGTGTGGCTTGCAGCCTGGCTTCATTCACATCGCACAACCGCAGCATTCATGCTGGGCGTTTGTGGGAAGCTTTGCTGCGAGCTGAATTATATCACCCCCAGACCGTGTTCACACCATAGTTAGAGCAGCGGTTAGGACCCCTTGCCATGCTGAGAACCGTGACGTGGTGCATGATGGGCTCCGATATATCCATCACTGGTATATATTGGCTAAAGTCTCAGCTTTTAATATCTTCATTTGTGTCTTGCCAGTATAGTCAGTGTTATATCTGTTTGGTGCATTCTTTCTCTGTGTTTCATATGATTGCTACATTCTGTGTAGTTTGCTCTTGTGGTGCATGTGGACCGCGCCGACGTCCTCCATTGTATGCATATTTTGCTGGGGTTAGTCGATTACCGCGGTCCACATGCGGTCGGGTTGCTCCCCCTGATTGAGGACACGCTACTGTGTCTGGGGTTGAGCAGCTCCTCCAAAATTGCCACTAATAAATTTTTTTGTTTTTCGTTTTCTGCTTTGCTAGATTCGAGTGTGTCTGCCTTTACCTGGCATTTAAACACTCCTTTGCACCTGGTCACCTCCATCACATGGGCTGATGTGGGTGTGGCTTGCAGCCTGGCTTCATTCACATCGCACAACCGCAGCATTCATGCTGGGCGTTTGTGGGAAGCTTTGCTGCGAGCTGAATTATATCACCCCCAGACCGTGTTCACACCATAGTTAGAGCAGCGGTTAGGACCCCTTGCCATGCTGAGAACCGTGACGTGGTGCATGATGGGCTCCGATATATCCATCACTGGTATATATTGGCTAAAGTCTCAGCTTTTAATATCTTCATTTGTGTCTTGCCAGTATAGTCAGTGTTATATCTGTTTGGTGCATTCTTTCTCTGTGTTCCAGCTGAAACCAACCAGGCTTAGCCTGTGGACAAAAGGACAGTCCTTTATTCAAAACTCTCAATTCATGTTCAGTCAATATGTGTGAAGAAATGTTTACCACTACATTCTTTTCTACTTCTTCTTGGCATTCATCTGTCTGGAGTTGTTGGTCCTCGTCAATCTTTGAGCTCTCGTTTTTCCCAGATCTTCTGTGTCTTAGACCTCCCCTTCTTGTGGGGCGTCTCCCATATTGTAATGTGCTCCTAAAAAAGTCCCAGAAGGAGTAACATTGCTGTCCTTATTTATTGTATCTCTATTGCTCACCCATTTCTTCATATCCTTATTCCGTCTGGGTATCTTTCTTGGAATTGTGTTCCTGTCGGCTTGCCAGGGTTGTTCCCAAATGTAAACATGGCCAGACTTGTAATCACTCTGATCTCTGTGCCACTTGGACCTTTTGATCTCCTCAAGGTCTTTTCGCATCTTGTCCAAAAACGCCTGTTGTTTTATCAGAAACGCTTCAGCAACATTGGTAGTCAAGATAGATTTAAGCTGGTGCTCGGCCTCCTGTAGTTTACATTTCAATGCGGCCATTTCTTTCTGTGAAAATATAATATTTAATAACATAACATCCATAGAATATTTGTTTGCAATAGCTTCAAATCGTGATCTAAAATCAATGTCTTGTGAAAACATATTAGGTATTAGGCGGGAGCGCATTCCCCTTGGTATGCGCTTATTTTTGTAATATTGCGCTAATGCAAGCGAATGCAGCTCAATGGATACCAACTTCTTCGTAATACTTTCATAGTCCCTTTTTATGTTAATAGCCAAGGGAACATTGAGGAAGGCAGCGTCCCCCTCCACATTGCCCATAATCCTCTGTATATCCACATCGCTGTATGAAAAGACATGTGCGTCAATGTCCCTTTGTTGAAAAGTACTACCTTGTATGCTGGTAGGATTGGGTGCAGAGCCTTCAATTGTAAGTAGATCCATAATAAAGCTGTGGCAGCACTCCCTTGAGAACTTGTATAGAATGTAGGGTGCCCGCGATAGTCCCTCGACTCAGGACAGCAAACAGCAAAGAAAGGTTCGCAGCACTCCTTGAAAGATAAAATGTGCTCTTTTATTCACACATCAAATGACAACGTTTCGGTTCTCTCACAGAACCTTTCTCAAGTCAGGTGAAACATAAAGTGCAATAGTGCCAATACAGGGAGTGCACAATTATTAGGCAAGTTGTATTTTTGAGGATTAATTTTATTATTGAACAACAACCATGTTCTCAATGAACCCAAAAAACTCATTAATATCAAAGCTGAATATTTTTGGAAGTAGTTTTTAGTTTGTTTTTAGTTCTAGCTATTTTAGGGGGATATCTGTGTGTGCAGGTGACTATTACTGTGCATAATTATTAGGCAACTTAACAAAAAACAAATATATACCCATTTCAATTATTTATTTTTACCAGTGAAACCAATATAACATCTCAACATTCACAAATATACATTTCTGACATTCAAAAACAAAACAAAAACAAATCAGTGACCAATATAGCCACCTTTCTTTGCAAGGACACTCAAAAGCCTGCCATCCATGGATTCTGTCAGTGTTTTGATCTGTTCACCATCAACATTGCGTGCAGCAGCAACCACAGCCTGCCAGACACTGTTCAGAGAGGTGTACTGTTTTCCCTCCTTGTAAATCTCACATTTGATGATGGACCACAGGTTCTCAATGGGGTTCAGATCAGGTGAACAAGGAGGCCATGTCATTAGATTTTCTTCTTTTATACCCTTTCTTGCCAGCCACGCTGTGGAGTACTTGGACGCCTGTGATGGAGCATTGTCCTGCATGAAAATCATATTTTTCTTGAAGGATGCAGACTTCTTCCTGTACCACTGCTTGAAGAAGGTGTCTTCCAGAAACTGGCAGTAGGACTGGGAGTTGAGCTTGACTCCATCCTCAACCCGAAAAGGCCCCACAAGCTCATCTTTGATGATACCAGCCCAAACCAGTACTCCACCTCCACCTTCTTGGCGTCTGAGTCGGACTGGAGCTCTCTGCCCTTTACCAATCCAGCCACGGGCCCATCCATCTGGCCCATCAAGACTCACTCTCATTTCATCAGTCCATAAAACCTTAGAAAAATCAGTCTTGAGATATTTCTTGGCTCAGTCTTGACGTTTCAGCTTGTGTGTCTTGTTCAGTGGTGGTCGTCTTTCAGCCTTTTTTACCTTGGCCATGTCTCTGAGTATTGCACACATTGTGATGTTGCAGCTCTGAAATATGGCCAAACTGGTGGCAAGTGGCATCTTGGCAGCTGCACGCTTGACTTTTCTCAGTTCATGGGCAGTTATTTTGCACCTTGGTTTTTCCACACGCTTCTTGCGACCCTGTTGACTATTTTGAATGAAACGCTTGATTGTTCGATGATCACACTTCAGAAGCTTTACAATTTTAAGAGTTATGCTTCCCTCTGCAAGATATCTCACTATTTTTGAATTTTCTGAGCCTGTTAAGTCCTTCTTTTGACCCATTTTGCCAAAGGAAAGGAAGTTGCCTAATAATTATGCACACCTGATATAGGGTGTTGATGTCATTAGACCACACCCCTTCTCATTACAGAGTTGCACATCACCTAATATGCTTAATTGGTAGTAGGCTTTCGAGCCTATACAGCTTGGAGTAAGACAACATGCATAAAGAGGATGATGTGGTCAAAATACTCATTTGCCTAATAATTCTGCACTCCCTGTATAAATACATAGTAAGGTTGTTACCAATCAATTCTTCAACCAATACAAAAATGATACACTCCCCTTTTGTGGACATATAACAATTCACTCATCTGTGACTCATATCCATGTGAGCAGACTAACAAGCCCATTATACATATCCCATAGTGCTATAACCTATAACCTTTGGTGGTGGGGGGTTACAATGTGGGCAGGTGTGTCTAGAAAATACACGACTGCCCTATACTTTGTGAATGGTACAGTGACAAGCCCATACAACTTGAATAACCTCATTAAAGAGAACCTTTCACCAATTGCTAGTAGTCTGCAGTAAGGGTGCAGTCTAAGTGGGGTGGTATCCAGTTGGGTGTTTTACCTGCACAGACTCTCCCTTTCCAATCCTGCAGACTGTGCAGGTACAACCCCCCCCCCCCCCCCCCCCAACTTGTTACCACTCCTCTGTACCCTTACTGCAGACTGCTAGCAATTCATTCATAACTTCTAGTAGAAATAATAAAGGAATGGCACAACATACAGCCATAAGAATAGAGCCTCCAGAATTGTTAAATGTGGAATGCATGACGCTATTAAAACAGGCATCTCAGGAGTAGTTGTGCCTCTGTATGTACAACACGGGCCTAATTTCTTCTTCATGGACGACAATGCGACAGCTCATCGAGGTCGCATCATTAGGAAACGGCTGCTGGAGACTGGGGTACTTCAAATGGAGTGAATTGCACTTTCTCCAGACCTGAAAACCTATGGGATCAGATGAGTTGCCGTGTAGAGGCTTGTAACTCTGTACCACAGAACCTCAATCACCTGAGGGCCGCCCTTCAAGAAGAATGGGATGCCATGCTTCAGCAGACAATAAGTCGACTTGTGAACAGCATGAGACGTTGTTGTCAAGTTGTAATTGATGTGCAAGGCCACATGACAATTTATTGAGAAACACTGACATTTTCTGTGGGGGTATACCGACCACTACCTAAATGCCTTACTTTCATGATATAATATCACTGTAACATGAACTTTTTCACGTTTTCCATAAATTTCACCCGAAAGCCAAATATCCCTGACTGTGTGTGTATGTGTGTGTGTGTATATATATATATATATATATATATATATATATATATACACAGTATATATAGGATATAAAAAGCCTACACACCCCGTTAAAATTTCAGGTTTCTGTGATGTAAAAAAGAAAAGACAAAGATAAATCATTTCAGAACTTTTTCCACCTTTAATGTGACGTATAAACTGTACCACTCAATTGAAAAACAAACTGAAATCTTTTAGGAATAAAACAAAAAAAAAAAAAATAATGTGTTTGTATAAGTGTGCACACCCTCTCAGAACTGGGGATTTAGCTGTGTTCAAAATTAAGCAATCACATTCAAAATCATGTTAAATAGGAGTCAGCATACACCTGCCATCATTTAAAGTGCCTCTGATTAACCCTAAATAAAGTTCAGCTGCTCTAGTTGGTCTTTCCGGAAATTTTCTTATTCGCATCCCATAGCAAAAGCCATGGTCCACAGAGAGCTTCCAAAGCATCAGAGGGATCTCATTGTTAAAATGTGTCAGGAGAAGGGTACAAAAGAATTTCAAAGGCATTAGATATACCATGATCCATGGAACACAGTGAAGACAGTCATCATCAAGTGGAGAAACTATGGCACAACAGTGACATTACTAACAATTGGATGTCCCTCCAAAATTGATGAAAAAGACGAGAAGAAAAATGGTCTAAGAGGCTACCAAGAGGCCTACAGGAACATTAAAGAAGCTGCAGAAATATTTGGCAAATACGGGCTGTGTGGTACATGTACATGTGACCACAATCTCCTGTATTCTTCATGTGTCTGGACTATGGGGTAGAGTGGCAAGATGAAAGTCTTTTTCTTACGAAGAAAAACATCCAAGCCAGGCTACATTTTGCAAAAACGCATCTGAAGTCTCCCAAAAGCATGTGGGAAAAGGTATTATGGTCTGATGAAACCAAGGTTTAACTTTTTGGCCATAATTCCAAAAGATATGTTTGGCGCAAAAACAACACTGCACATCACCAAAAGAACACCATACCCACAGTGAAGCATGGTGGTGGAAGCATCATGCTTGGGAGCTGTTTTTCTTCAGCTGGAACTGGGGCCTTGGTTAAGCTAGAGGGAATTCTGAACAGTTCCAAATACCAGTCAATATTGGCACAAAACCTTCAGGCTTCTGCTAGAAAGCTGAACATGAAGAGGAACTTCATCTTTCAGCATGACAACGATCCAAAGCGTACATCCAAATCAACAAAGGAATGGCTTCACCAGAAGAAGATTTGGAATGGCCCAGCCAGAGCCCAGACCTGAATCCGATTGAAAATCTGTGGGGTGATCTGAAGAGGGCTGTGCACAGGAGATGCCCGCGCAATCTGATAGATTTGGAGTGTTTTTGCAAAGAAGAGTGGGCAAATCTTGCCAAGTCAAAATGTGCCATGCTGATAGACTCATACCCAAAAAGACTGAGTGCTGTAATAAAATAAAAAGGTGCTTTAACAAAGTATTGGTTTAAAGGGTGTGTACACTTATTTAAAAAAATAATATGGTTGAATATTTTTTCTTTCCTGTAACTAAAAGATTTCAGTTTGTTTTTCAATTGAGTTATACAGTTTATAGGTCACATTAAAGGTTGAAAAAGTTCTGAAATTTATTTATCTTTTGTCTTTTTTTTACATCACAGAGACCTGAAATTTTAACGGGTATGTAGACTTTTTATATCCACTGTGTGTGTGTATGTATGTATGTGAGTGTGTGTGTGTGTGTGTGTGTGTGTGTATATATATATATATATATATATATATATATATATATATAGTGCCTTCACTTTTTTTGTATTTTGTTACATTACAGCCTTAAGTTCAGTGTTTTTGTTAATCTGAATTTAGGTGATGGATCAGAACTCAATAGTCTAAGTTGGTGAAGTTAAATGAGAAAAATATATAAATAAAACTATTGTTTAGAAATAGAAAACAGAGGCTTGGGAAGAGGGGATGTGGAGGAACGAGATTTGCTATACACGGATGATATGTTGCTATATGTGGGTGATCTGGCTTCATCAATGGTTTCCATTATATCATTAATATCAGATAATATCAGATTTCGGGAGACCATCTGGCTTACATATTAACTGGAACAAGTTTGTTATCATTCCACTGTCCCCCATTCCCCAAACTCTTTGTTTGGACCACACTAATTTGAAAGTAGTCTCCTCCTTCAATTATCTTGGAATTAATATTATAATCCCCAGTTAAACATTATAGACAACCTTCCACTGTTACTGGCTAGGTTTAAAATGAAAACGGCTACTTGGCATAAACTCTCTCACTATCTGTAATAGGTAGAGGTAATCTTCTTAAAATGATTTTAATGCCGCAGCTACTTTACATCCTACATACGGTAACTCACCAATATGGATACCTATGCAATATTACTATAAGATACAGCAAATATTCCGATCTTTGTTGGAGAAAAATAAACATAGTAGAATCCGTTATGAAACGTTGCAGCGAGATAGAGAAATGGGTGGATTGGCTTTGCCCAACCCCTTCCTATATTTCCTGGCTCAATTGCAACATTTTAAAGGTTCGGGTGTATCGGGAAAGGTGGGAAGGAGCGGAGAACTACAAACTGGATTCCAAAAAAGTTGGGACACTTTTTTGGAATCCTATACAAATCATGAATAAAAACTGAATGCAATGATGTGGAGGTGCCAACTTCTAATATTTTATTCAGAATAGTTTAAACTGAGAAAATGTACCTTTTTAAGGGAAAAATATGTTGAATCAGAATTTCATGGTGTCAACAAATACCCCAAAAGTTGGGACAAGGCCATTTTCACCACTGTGTGGCATCTTCCCTTCTTCTTACAACACTCAACTGACGTCTGGGGACCGAGGAGACCAGTTTCTCAAGTTTAGAAATAGGAATGCTCTCCCATTCTTGTCTAATACAGGCCTCTAACTGTTCAATCGTCTTGGGCCTTCTTTGTTGCACCTTCCTCTTTATGATGCGCCAAATATTCTCTATAGGTGAAAGATCTGGACTGCAGACTGGCCATTTCAGTACCCGGATCCTTCTCCTACGCAGCCATGATGTTGTGATTGATGCAGAATGTTGTCTGGCATTATCTTGTTGAAAAATGCAGGGTCTTCCCTGAAAGAGATGACGTCTGGATGGGAGCATATGTTGTTCTAGAACCTGAATATATTTTTCTGCATTGATGGTGCCTTTCCAGACATGCAAGCTGCCCATGCCACACGCACTCATGCAACCCCATACCATCAGAGATGCAGGCTTCTGAACTGAGCGTTGATAACAACTTGGGTTGTCCTTGTCCTCTTTGGTCCGGATGACATGGCGTCCCAGATTTCCAAAAAGAACTTTGAATCGTGACTCGTCTGACCACAGAACAGTCTTCCATTTTGCCACACTCCATTTTAAATGATCCCTGGCCCAGTGAAAACGCCTGAGCTTGTGGATCTTGCTTAGAAATGGCTTCTTCTTTGCACTGTAGAGTTTCAGCTGGCAACGGCGGATGGCACGGTGGATTGTGTTCACTGACAATGGTTTCTGGAAGTATTCCTGAGCCCATTCTGTGATTTCCTTTACAGTAGCATTCCTGTTTATGGTGCAGTGTCGTTTAAGGGCCCGGAGATCATGGGCATCCAGTATGGTTTTACAGCCTTGACCCTTACGCACACAGATTGTTCCAGATTCTCTGAATCTTCGGATGATATTATGCACAGTTGATGATGATAGATGCAAAGTCTTTGCAATTTTACGCTGGGTAACACCTTTCTGATATTGCTCCACTATCTTTCTGTGCAACATTGTGGGAATTGGTGATCCTCTACCCATCTTGGCTTCTGAGAGACACTGCCACTCTGAGAAGCTCTTTTTATACCCAACCATATTGCCAATTGACCTAATTAGTGTTAATTGGTCTTCACGCTCTTCGTTATGCTCAAATTTACTTTTTCCAGCCTCTTATTGCTACTTGTCCCAACTTTTTGGGGGATTTGTTGACACCGTGAAAATTTGAATCAACGTATTTTTCCTTTAAAATGATACATTTACTCGGATTAAACGTTTGATCTGTCATCTACGTTCTATTACAAATAAAATATTGACATTTGCCATCTCCACATCATTGCATTCAGTTTTTATTCACAATTTGTTTAGTGTCCCAACTTTTTGGGAATCCGGTTTGTAGTAAAGTGGGCGTCTGGGTATTGCCATTTTAATTTTAGTAAAAGACTTACTTGACCCTTTCAAATCCCTCCCAACTATTAGATTAATGCGGAAAGTCTGGGGAAATTCTGGGAGTCCTGGACCTATTTGATTTGTCTCCTGTTTCGGATAATTCTAACTTAATTGAACTTTCCAAATTACAGGGATTCTATGTATGGGAGCAAAAAGGGTTATGGAATATGGGGCAACTTTATTCTCAATGCCTCCTGAAACAATTCACTCAACTCTGCTCTGAGTTCGGTTTACTTTAGAGTCTACTCATTTTTATAAATACCTTCAGCTAAAACATGCTATAAATTCACAACTTAAAGTGTCTTCTTTGCAGTTTGTCTCTCACCAAATCATTAAAAAAAATTGGTGGAACCAGGCTCTGCGAAGGGAGCTATATTCAGTACTTACAATGCTTTACGGATCCGAGCTATGGACCAAATATTACGCCCACATCGGGAATATACGGACGCTTACTTGGATGATATAGTGATCTTCAGTCAAGATTGGGAGAGTCACCTCAGTAAAGTTCAGGGCATCCTAGATGCGCTACAAAAGGCCGGATTCACTTTAAATCCAAGTAAGTGTGCCATGGGGTTGGAAGAGGCTCGACAGACAGATCCGCACCTATAATGCAAACGCTTGCATCCGTTCAGAACAGATCCGTCTGTATTTCAGATCTGAATTTTCACATTGTGAAAACTCCGATCTGACTGTATATTCTAACACAGAGGCGTTCCCATAGTGATGGGTATGCTTCAAGCTAGAATATACTAAGAACTGTGTACATAACTGCTGCCTGGTACCACCCAATCTCTTACAGGGGGCTATGATCCGCACAATTAACCCCTCATAGGGTGGTAAGTGTGTAGTGTATATCTGGTGTATATATGTATGTGTACCATGTACAGTCAGGTCCATAAATATTGGGACATTGACACAATTCTAACATTTTTGGCTCTATATACCACCACAATGCATTTGAAATGAAACAAACAAGATGTGCTTTAACTGCAGACTGTCAGCTTTAATTTTGGGGTATTTACATCCAAATCAGGTGAACGGTGTAGGAATTACAACAGTTTGCCTATGTGCCTTCCACTTGTTAAGGGACCAAAAGTAACGGGACAATTGGCTTCTCAGCTGTTCCATGGCCTGGTGTGTTATTCCCTCATTATCCCAATTACAATGAGCAGATAGAGTTAATTTCAAGTGTGCTATTTACATTTAGAGTCTGTTGCTGTCAACTCTCAAGATGAGATCTAAAGAGCTGTCACTATCAGTAAAGCAAGCCATCATTAGGCTGAAAAATACAAAACAAACCAATCAGAGAGATAGCGAAAACATTAAGTGTGGCCAAAACAACTGTTTGGAACATTCTTAAAAAGAAGGAACGCACCTGTGAGCTCAGCAACACCAAAAGACCCGGAAGACCACGGAAAACAACTGTGGTTTATGACCGAATAATTCTTTCCCTGGTGAAGAAAACACCCTTCACAACAGTTGGCCAGATCAAGAACACTCTCCAGGAGGTAGGTGTATGTGTGTCAAAGTCAACAATCAAGAGAAGACTTCACCAAAGTGAATACAGAGGGTTCACCACAAGATGTAAACCATTGGTGAGCCTCAAAAACAGGAAGGCCAGATTAGAGTTTGCCAAACGACATCTAAAAAAGCCTTCACAGTTCTGGAACAACATCCTATGGACAGATGAGACCAAGATCAACTTGTACCAGAGTGATGGGAAGAGAAGAGTATGGAAAAGGAAATGAACTGCTCATGAGCCTAAGCATACCACCTCATCAGTGAAGCATGGTGGTGGTGGTGTCATGGCGTGGGCATGTATTGCTACCAATGGAACAAAAAGGGAAAGTTTGATTTATGATTATTACTGTCCCATTACTTTTGGTCCCTTAACAAGTGGGAGGCACATATGCAAACTGTTGTAATTCCTACACCGTTCACCTGATTTGAATGTAAATACCCTAAAATTAAAGCTGACAGTCTGCAGTTAAAGTACATCTTATTCGTTTCATTTCAAATCCATTGTGGTGGTGTCTAGAGCCAAAAATGATAGAATTGTGTCGATATCCCAATATTTATTGACCTTACTGTATTTATGAACCTGTATTTATGTGTGTTGCATATATATGGTGTATGTATATGTAAACAAATGTCATGACACAGCTTGTCCGCCATTGAGTAGGGAACCTGTTGTTAAAAATTTGAATCCCACCCCTAGCCGTACATGTATGGCACTGAACATTGTCACTGCCCACAGCACTGTACATGTATAGCTCTGGGCAAACGGTGTTTAACGGATCGATTTTAATTTACTATAGCTTACATTGAGAGAGAACATTCTTTGTGAAGTGAAACTGAAAAAAATTTAATTCTGCCATCTACTATGCACTTAAAATGAAATGACAACCTTACAATGTACATTGTTTTAAAAATATTAAGAAATATATATAAAAAGTCAGTCACAAGTGAGAGCAGCACAGCCTTTTTGAGTCCAGAGGGGAAACAAACCAGGCTGGTGTAGTGAGCTTCATTTATATAAGCAGATATAGAACGCGAGTTTGACCACGACGCGTGGTTGTGTGTGACTTAAGATTCTGGGACTTCAGTGGGGGACTGCAATTAGCCAGTTTCTTATTACTACATTATATTGGATTTTTCACTTTTGTGGTGTAATCCCCATTTGGTATGTGTTGCACAATTGACAGCGCAGTCCAGTGCACATCTTGCATGATGTATGCAGTCCCGGAACAGCCGTTCGAGGGTGTATATCTTTGTTCAAGATGTGAGCAAATTACCCGTTTGGAATCGCAAATCAAGTCTCTAAACTGGCAAGTTGCAATACTGAGAGGCATTGACAATTTGCAAAAGAGTTAGCTTCTCACTAAGCAAGCAGTTTTTGGGGTAGATGAGGGGGAGGGGGACAGAGAGGAGGCTAAGGAAAGTGAGGTAGCTAGCTGGGTAACAGTTAGAAACTGGGGTATAGGGAAGAGTCCCCGGGAGTCCAGCCCTGATCTGACACACCCCAACAAGTTTGCACGATCTGACACACCCCAACAAGTTTGCACGTTTGGCAAATGAGGGGGATGTCAGTCCAGAGACGGCACTGCTGCAGCCGGACACTTCCTCTGCCAGTAAGGGGAATGTCAGCTCCAGTAAGCAGGGAACCAAGAGAGCAGGGCAGGCCAGACAGGTGCTGGTAGTGGCTCCATTATTAGGGGAACAGATAGGGCAATCTGTCACAAAGACTGTGATCGCCGAACAGTGTGCTGTCTTCCTGGCGCTAGAGTTCGACATATCACGGATCGGGTTGACAGATTACTGGCAGAGGCTGGAGAAGATCCAACGGTCATGGTCCATATCTGAACCAATGACAAAGTTAGAGGTAGGTGGAGAGTCATTAAAAATGATTTCAGAGATTTAGGTCAAAAGCTTAGGGCAAGGACCTCAAAGGTAGTATTTTCCGAAATACTGCGTGTACCACAGGCCACACAAGAAAGGCAGCAGGAGATTAGGGAGATTAACAAGTGGCTCAAGAACTGGTGTAGGAAGGAGGGGTTTGGCTTCCTGGAGAACTGGGCCAACTTCTCTCGGCTACAGCCTCTATCCTAGGGACGGGCTGCATCTCAATGGGGAAGGGGCAGCTGTGTTAGGGAGAAAGATGGCTAGAAGGTTGGAGAAGTGTTTAAACTAGGGACTGGGGGGGGGGGGGAGGAAATTACATTATAGGAGGGGAAGATAGTGCAGATATAGACCGGGGGCAAGGTAGTGGGACTGGAGGAGGAATGGAAGGAGGGACTAGAACAGTTTAGAAGGAAAGGTGTAGGGTAAAAAATATACATAAACCTCTCAAATGTATGTATACTAATGCCAGAAGCCTGACTAATAAAACTGGTACACTGTAATTAGTGATGTGTGAGGACTATGACATAGTGGGAATAACTGAGACATGGCTGGATGATAGCTATGCTATGGGCAGTTAATGTACAAGGTTACAGTCTGTTTAGAAAGGATCGTCAAAACTGGAGAAGTGGGGGGGGGGGGGGGGTTATGCCTTTTATGTAAAGTCCTGTGTAAAGCCCATACTCCGTTTATAAGTGAGGGACATGAACATGTGGAGTCACTGTGGGTAGAGATACATGGGGCTAAAAACAATAATAAATGACTAATAGAAGTTTACTATAAACCACCTAATATACCAGAGTCCACAGAAAATCTACTACTAAACTAGATAGACAAGGCGGCAAATCATAATGAGGTGGTTATTATGGGGGACTTCAACTACCCAGATATAGACTGTGTAGGGTTTTTCCCAAATGGTAGACTTCAGATAAATACACAGTAGCCTTTTAGTGGTGGAAATCAAAGTAATAAATGTATTTTATTGTTGGCGCACCACAATTCATCAGGCGGTAGTGGTCAGCTTACTTCAGCTGACACTTAAAGAAAAACAATTCAGTCTTGACTCATAAAAATCACATAGAAAGTTTTAGGGCACAGTACCGTACGCCCCACGGAGTAGATGGGAACCTTGCTTTGTCCTTTGTCTCTCGGCAGAGACCCTCTGGTTTTCACTCGGCTCCAAAAACACACAGTGACACAAAGCTCCACCATCAGCCAGGTAATCACACCACTGACCCTGCTGGCTGACTTTTTGTAAGCCTGTCAAAACCTGCACTTTGGCTGCTTCCAGTAAGAGCTGGCCCGGATTAGCTTTTCACAGCTATGCTAACTATCAAAGTGTCTATCAGCAACTGCTGCAGATATATACACTCCTGGCTCCTACTTCACAGAGGCCAGGAACCTCGGTGACACATATCTTCCATCTATGATAGTCCCTTGTGCCTTTCTACATATCCCCCCCCCCCCTTCTGCCCAAAGCCGGGGGTCTGGGCAACTCCAGCAAACATGCAGTGTACTCTGGATAGGGTATCCGCATTTCCTTGTAGCCTTCCCGGCCTATGCTCTACCGAAAACCTAAAGTCCTGTAGATCTAAAAACCAACGGGTGACACGGGCATTCTTACCCTTTTTCTCTCTTAACCATTGCATAGGGGTATGATCCGAGACCAGTGTAAATCTCCGTCCCAGGAGATAGTATCGGAGATATCAAGGGCCCACTTAATAGCTAAGCATTCCTTTCAATTATAGAGTAATTCCACTCTGCCGGGGACAGTTTTCTGCTGAGGTAACACATGGGATGTTCCTCCTCATTTATGACTTGAGACATTACTGCCCCTATGCCTACTTCTGATGCATCTGTCTGAACAATAAATTCCTGAGAGAAGTCAGGGGCTACCAAGATGGGCTGTCTACAGAGGGCGGACTTAAGTTTTTGGAAGGCCTCTTCAGCCTCCGGGGGCCACTTGATCACAGCAGACTTCCCCCCTTTTGTAAGGTCGGTCAGGGGAACTGCTATTTCTGCAAACTTAGGAACAAATCTCCTGTAGTATTCCACAATACCGAGAAAGGCTTTGACCTGTTTCTTGGTAAGTGGGCGGGGCCATTTTTGGATAGCTTCCACTTTAGTTTCTTGGGGTTTTATTATACCTCTTCCTACGATATATCCCAAGTATCGAGCCTCTTTCAACCCCATGGCACACTTACTAGGATTTATAGTGAATCCGGCCTTTCGTAGCGCATCTAGGATGCTCTGAACTTTACTGAGGTGACTCTCCCAATCTTGACTGAAGATCACTATATCATCCAAGTAAGCGTCCGTATATTCCCGATGTGGGCGTAATATTTGGTCCATAGCTCTCTGGAAGGTGGCGGGGGCCCTTTGCAACCCAAACGGCATCCTAACGTACTGGAAGGACCCTTCCGGTGTAGAAAACGCAGTTTTTTCCCTAGCTTCTCTCGACAACAGAATTTTCCAGTATCCCTTTGTAAGATCTAGGGCCGTTATGTATCGAGCTGGCCCTAGTCTCTCAATGAGCTCATCCACCCGGGGCATGGGATAAGCATCTACTTTGGACACCTCGTTTAATTTTCGGTAGTCATTACAAAATCGCCATTCTCCATTGGGCTTCGGGACTAGCACTATGGGACTAGACCACCCACTTTTGGATTCCTCAATTACCCCCAGTTTTAACATTCTGTGGACCTCTTTGGAAACTATCTCCCTTCGGGCCTCAGGTATACTGTACGGTTTTAAATTTACTCGCGCCTGAGGTTCCGTTAGAATTTCATGTTCTACGACCTTGGTTAAGCCAGGGGTTTCTGTAAACAAGTCCCTATTCTTCTGTAACAGGAGCTGGCATTGGTATTTTTGGGAAGGGGACAGGGTTTCGGCAATTTTTACATTGTCGATGGTGGCGTCTGGTTGGGTCAACAGACATGGGCTCTCAGGAGGGTCCCTATCCTTCCATGGTTTTAACAAGTTGATGTGGTAGATTTGATAGGGCTTTCTCCTACCTGGCTGATGTACCGGTAATTAACTTCTCCCACCCTCTCAGTTATCTCATAGGGCCCTTGCCACTTGGCCAGGAACTTGCTCTCCACTATGGGGACTAAGACTAAAACACAGTCCCCAGGACTTAACTGTCTAAGACGGGCCGTCCTGTTGTATACGTTCGCTTGCGCCTCCTGTGCTTGGAGCATATGCTCTTTCACAATAGGTGTCATTTGAGCTCTTCGCTCCTGCAATGTAGTCACATGTTCAATGACACTTTTGTAGGGCGTGACCTCACTGTCCCAGGTCTCCTTAGCAATATCTAACAGGCCTCGTGGATGCCTTCCATACAACAACTCAAAAGGCGAGAAACCTGTTGACACTTGGGGTACCTCTGATTGAGAACAGTAGATAAAGCAATAGGTAATCCCAATCTCTGCCATCTTTCTCAACCACTTTTTTCAACATGGCCTTCAAAGTTTTATTGAAGCGTTCCACTAGGCCATCTGTCTGTGGGTGGTACACTGAGGTATTCAACTGGTTAATTTTTAATACTGTACAGAGATCCTGCATGACCCTGGACATGAACGGGTCCCCTGGTCAATCAGGATCTCCTTGGGCAGCCCTGTTCTGGAGAAAATCTGAAACCGTTCTCTGGCTATAACTTTAGAGGTAGCTTTCCTCAAGGGCACCTCCTCAGGGTATCGGGTTGCATAATCCATTACCACTAATATATATTGGTGCCCCCTTGCGGATTTTACCAAAGGCCCGACTAAATCCATAGAAATTCTCTCGAATGGTATCTCGATAATTGGTAATGGTATTAGAGGGCTGCGGAAGTTTGCGACTGGAAAGGTTACTTGGCACGTAGGGCAGGATTGGCAGTAATTCTTAATTTCTCTGTAACACCCGGGCCAATAAAACCTCTGCAAAACCCTTTCAAGAGTTTTATCAGCCCCTAAGTGTCCCCCTAATACATGGCTATGTGCCAGGTCCATTACCATGCGTCGGTATGCTTTAGGAACCACAAGCTGTTCAACTAATTCTTCCCGGATTTTAGTCACCCGGTACAACAAGTTTTCATTCATTGCAAAGTGAGGGTACCTTTCGTCTGCCCCTGGCTCTTGAGGTGCCCCCACATTTTTTAAGGCCCCTTTTAGAGTCTCATCTCGGAACTGAGCAGTCCCAAAGTTTCCCCGAGACACCTCTACGTCGGGGACCGTCTCCTCAAGGGCAGACTCTTCCTCATTCTCACCTACCATGGCCGAGAACGGAAAGGTCAAGGAGCTTGGGGCTGTCTGCAGCACCAGGGTGTTGCTGTGGTACTGCCTTGGCCCACAGGTCCCAGAACACAGGACAGTCTCGGCCAATGATCATCTCATGCATCAACCCCTGCACTACCCCTACCTGGTGGTATACCGTATAATCTTCTGTTTTTAAGATCACCTGGGCTATTGGGTAGAATGCAGGTGACTCCCAAGGTCTTCCCAGGAACCAATTTATGAGGAATACGGGCCGTTAGGAGCGTGACCAGGCTCCCCGAGTCCAGAAGTCCCTTTGTGGGGTTGCCATTCACATTAATTGTACAAAAAGGGAGTCCTCCCTCAACATTAGGAGCTGCATTACACGCAAACAGTGAGTTTCGTCTCCCCACAGAACAGTCCATTTGTTCTGGGCTGATGGGACATTGGGCTAACATATGTCCCAGGCCACGGCACCTCCAGCAGATGACCTCTCTTAAGGACGGTCATGGCGTTGGTTCTGATAGACTCTTGGCCTCATAACGTCCACCCCGGGGGGGGGGGGGGGTTTAGTCCCTTTTTCTGCACTTCAGTGTCAACCCGTGCCTTCCAGTAGGGGGAGTTTAAGGATCCTGAGGCAGCTATGGTTGGCTCTACGGCATAGTACTTCTCTACCAAACCTATTAAGTCATCTGCAGTCTGCGGATTTCCTTGTGCAACCCAGCACTTAGAGAGAGCATGCAGAAATCGGTCCATTACGACCCGCTCCACCATTTTGGCTGGGGACCAGATATCCGGCTGTAGCCATTTTTGGACGAGGTGCAGTAGAGCAAACATTTGGGACCTGGGAGGCTTGCCTCTCTGAAACCCCCACTGGTGCACCCTCTGAGCTCGGACGGTGATGGTTACCCCCAGACGTGCCAATATTTCTGCCTTTAGTCGGGAGTATTCTTGTGCATCCTGCAATGATAAGTCATAATACGCCTTCTGGGGTTCGCCTGAGAGGAAGGCGGCCAGCACCTTGGCCCATTGCTCAGCTGGTAGTCTCTCACGCTCAGCGACCCGCTCAAATACGGTGAGGAAGGCTTCTACGTCATCCTCTGCGGTCATTTTTTGTAAGGCAGATTGCACGTTTTTTTCTTCCTCCCACATTCTGTTCAGCCACATACCCCGCTGGTTGTGCTGCCACCCTCTCTCTTAGGGTTGAAATTTGCTCTGCCAGTAGGCGGTTCGTCTCCTGCTGATGGGCATTAGCCTGCCGATTGTTGCTTCAATGCCTGTTGCTGCTGTAGATTGCTCTGCACCATCTGCTTGATAAGATCCTCCATTTTCATTGAGTCTTGAAGCTCCGCTGCTGCTTTAACCCAGCACATCAATTGAAAAGACTTCCTTTCAACAAAAAAATCCATTCAGTAATTTATGCTACTGGCCCTTTAAGAGTCCAACCAGAGGGAAAAAAACTGCTTCTGACATTTAACTTGACAGTGGATGGGAACCTTGCTTTGTCCTTTGTCTCTCAGCAGAGACCCTCTGGTTTTCACTCTGCTCCAAAAACACACATCTACACAGAGCTCCACCATCAGCCAGGTAATCACACCACTGACCCTGCTGGCTGACTTTTTGTAAGCCCGTCAAAACCCGGCCTGGACCATGGGGAACACTGCACTTTGGCTGCTCCCAGTAAGAACCGGCCCGGATTAGCTTTTCACAGCTATGCTAACTATCAAAGTGTCCATCAGCAACTGCTGCGGACATATACACTACTGGCTCCTGCTTCACCGAGCCCAGGAACCTCGGTGACACATATCTTCCATCTATGATGGTCCCTTATGCCTTTCTTCAACTGGGAAACTGAAACTTGTATATGTCATAGAGTAAACAGGTTCTTGGCAATAACCAAAGACAATTGCCTCTCCCAACTAGTTCAGGACCTGACTAGAGGGACGGCCATACTGGACTTGGTATTAACCAATGGGCCTGACAGAACAACGGACGCATGCTGTTGCCGGCGGTTTGGTTTAGTTGTTCAACCACAGGTGAGGGCCGCTAGTATGTTGCATCACTTGTGGTTGCCGCTGGCAACATGTTATTTTGTATGTCGCAGTATTGCAGCCTGAGCTAGTGCTAGGCTGCTTGCTGCTATGTGCATGCGGTTGCACCTGGCAACCTCTCTTTATAGGTGTGCCTTTTTATCGGTGTGCACGGGGTGTTACATGTTATGTGTGCACTTTCCCCTTTAAGTGGTTGTCTTCCCATCCCTGGTGTGAGAAGGGTTAACAACTTCCTGGAGTGTGTGCATGCTGGATGCTACTACTGAGTCTTCTACAGATAAGTTTTGTTCATTCATTTGTGTTTTCCTGTTTGCTGGATCCCAGGTGACCCTGACTCCCTCCGTATCAAGTGTAGGGAGCCGGTGGTCGTGTCCCCTCACTATTATAGGGTGTTCAGGTGTTATACAGTCGAGGAACGAGGATATGCGATCATCTACCATTGAGATTTTTGCATAGGCTGAGCAGCTAGGGAGAGAGCCAGGTCTGTTGCAGGGCTCTCCCTTTGGTTCCTTAGTTTTGGATCCAGTCAGTCGGATCTTCATTTTGTGTCTTCTAGTTTTCTGTACACCTTTCGTGACAGCAGGTTGGGGGATGTTGTCGCAAAATCTACGACACAACTTCTTCTTTTGTGTGGCTCCAAATCAGTTAGAATTATAAGTATGAGCTCATACAGCTTTCTCTCAGAGACCAATGCAGGCTGGTATCATGGAAAAATATCTCTCTTTATTACAGTTACATACACTTATATAGGCAACATGAGGTAGACAAAAAGGGTAGTCCTAGATGAAAGTTCATTGGCTCTGTGACAAAAAGGGTTGGTTTACTAACTCCATTCCTGAGTTGATTGGCACATTCGAAAGATAGCAACTTAACTCCTCCTTTCTTTCACTAATGATCTTAAGACAAAGAAGATGTACATGAGGCTCCTAATTGAGTTTTTGCCATCTAGTGGAGACAAATGTGTACTACAGGAGAAATCTTAATTTTGTCTCTCACAAATCCCTCCTTTTTGCGGTAAATAGATACAAGATGAATAAGCAATGTGAGGTACTCTCCCAGCGCCCTAAACGGCGAAGAGCTGGACTTTCCTTATTGCTTCACCAGATCCCCCCAACTCCCTTTCGGGTTTGCCTTCATCTGGTTCTATTTATTCCGCAACTATCAACAAGATTTCATTTGTTTCAGGACGGAATCGCGTTCCTCAAAGAGGTTCTCCAAATAATCTTTAGGTTTGTCAGTTTCACAATGCATGTACATGGTTGTTGCAGGTGTGGTTGAGTTGAACATTTTAAAAACAATTTTTCTAAAACAAGGAATCACGCAACACCCTATTAATGCCAATACTACAAGTACTACCACCAGTGTCATTAACATATTGGCTAACACATTAGACCAGTTCCCAAACCACTGTTCTAGCCATGAATTAATGGGGTTGTTGATTCCAGAGTTTTCCTCTAGTTCATTTGATAACTAAGTCAGTCCATTCAAAGCCTTTGTGATGCTTCCGTCAGGGGCAGTGTTGTTCGGAATGAAGGTGCAGCAGGAACTTCCGATCATCTTGCAGACGCCTCCTTTTTCCGCTAGGATCATGTCGAGGGCCAGTCGATTCTGTAACGCCATCACCGATGAAGAGCTCAGTTGTTCCGATATTCCTTTTACTGCATCTCGGGTATAATTCACGAATCTCTGTTGATTATAATACAAATAGTTAATCCATCCTACATTTTTATTTACGCCAATTGTGGGAAGTATTGATTCGAAACCAGCAGCTATCTGGTTTCTAGCCTTGAATTCATCAGGAACTCCTCTAGGGACTCCTATAGCATCTATGTATACATGAGAATCAAAAGATGTAGGGAGTGACCTCCTTAGCCTTGACCGGACATTGGCTTGCGTACTGACTTGCTCCCACTCAAGAGTCGAAAATAGAACAAATGGCATCAGCACCTTAATCAAGGTACATTGGCCAATCCATTCCATTCGTATCCTGGGTCGGAGCTTCATGTCTCCACACAACCACCAGATGTCCGAATGTTGATAACCTTGGTGGACAAACCATTTGTCAGGGTAAGCATCAGAGTCACTACTTGTCTCATTTAGATAGATGTTATAGGAACAATATCCTGGAGGGAAAACACCAATGTCTTTGCCTGTATGGTTACGATTGAAACAGGTATAATTTCCAGGGTATGGCGTTATACCGAAACCCATATGATCTTTATCATGAACAATAGGATAGAGTAATTCTAATGTCCTGCAGCGGGAGGTGTCATTACTGGGAATGGTTTCAGTGTACATCTTAAGGATACACTTGAAACCCTCAGGATCGGCAACCTCACTCAAAGGGAAAGGTACCGTACCCAAATGAGGTCGAGCTGCAGCACATGCTATGCAGTTGGATCGCTTCTGGGAAAGAACCGTATAGCGGATCCATTCTAGCCATACATTTGTGTCTGAAAACCCTGTCTCTAAGGCCATTTTGTCAATCATGGGTGAAGCTGTAGGAGATGTAATTGTATTCTGATTCCCTTGTGTTAATATTGTTCTAAATATGGAATTTGGGACTTGATCTGACTGTGCATGTTCCCCTGTACAATATAAAACGAATAGTAAAAAATGAAAAGATATTACGGCCCTTGCAGTCATTCCAGCACTTGAGGTTCTGGTACTTTTTTTTGCAGTGTGATGCGTGGACCCAATTAGGCTTTCCTTCCAACTTGACAGCAGTGGCGGTGGTTAACAGTACTTGATGTGGACCCTCAAATCGTGGTTCTAGAACTTTCCGCACGTGTCGTTTCACCACTACCCAATCTCCTGGTTGTAGAGAATGAGTTGCCTCTATGCTGTCTGGATCTGGAAGAGAAGCAAAAACTTGGGAATACACATTAGACAGTCTGTTTGTAAGACAGATAACGTACTTTGAAAGACTATTATGCTGCATCTGGAGTTGCTGTGGAAAATAGAGTCCTAGTCTAGGGGCATTCCCAAAGAGTACTTCATATGGACTCAGGCCTGTCTTCCGGTTAGGTGTATACCGGATGGAGAAAAGTGCCAAGGGTAGACACTCTGTCCATGGCTTTTTCAGTTCAGCCATGGCCTTCTGTATTTTTGATTTAATTGTGCCGTTGAGTCGCTCTACTCTACCGCTGCTTTGTGGGTGATACGCAGTATGGAAGGCTTGTTCAATACCCAGGGCTCCCATAATTTCACGCATGACCTCCCCAGTAAAGTGAGAACCTCGGTCACTCTCAATTGTCTCTGGGACCCCATACCGGCAAACTATCTCATTCAGAAGTTTCTTGGCTGTGTTTTGTGCAGTGGCTTTGGCCACAGGGTAGGCCTCTGGCCACCCTGAAAACAGATCTACACATACCAAGACGTATTCTAGGGTCCCCACTTTGGGTAGTTGGATGTAATCTATTTGCAGTCTTTGGAAGGGGAAATCGGGCCTGGGAGTGTGCCTCAAAGGTGTTTTTACCGTCCTTCCTATGTTGTGATGTGCACAAATCATACAAGCCTGAGTGAATTTGGCTGCAGTTACACTGAATCCTGGGGCATACCAGTGACTATTAACAAGAGCAGTCATGGCAGTTTTGGACAGGTGAGTATTCCCATGAGTGGCCTGGGCTGTGACTGGGAACAAAGCACGGGGCAAACACAGCTTTCCTCTAAGTTGCCATGTTCCTTTTGGGGTCGTCACAGCTCCTTTCTCTATCCATACTGCCTTTTCCTCTTTGGTTGCTTGAGACTGTAAGGTTTTAAATGTTTCATAGTTGACAGGCAGGGAAATTTGCTCTTGTACTGCTGCTATCCCTACAGGATCATCTCTGGGTTTCTGTGCAGCAGCTTTTGCTGCCAGATCAGCTCGATGATTTCCTCGAGCTTCAAGAGTTTTTCCTGACGAATGGCCTTTAATTTTCATAATGGCCACCCTCGCTGGCAACAGCAGAGCGTCCATTAGGGCTTTCACCCCTTTGCCATTTTTAATTGGCTTGCCATTTGCTGTAAGGAAGTCTCTAGCCTTCCAAATTGGACCATAATCATGGGTGATCCCAAAAGCATACCTGGAATCTGTATAGATGTTTGCAGTTTTTCCCTCCGCATACCTGCAGGCCTCTTCCAAAGCCTTAAGTTCAGCTTCCTGTGCAGACTTGTGAGAGGGCAGTGATTCCGCTTTGATCGTATCGTGCTGAGTGACAACTGCATACCCAGTATAAAACTTCCCCTGGACACCATACCGCGATCCATCCACAAAGAGCTCTAAATCTGGGTTTCCTAAGGGAGTATCTACCACGTGATCAAACCCTGCTGTCTCTTGGGACATTAATTGGAGACAGTCGTGTTTATCTTCCAGGTCAGGAAGATATTCGGCTAGATGACTCATACCACTACTCCCTCCCCCCTCCAGAGGCAGCAGAGTAGCTGGATTCAAAGTTGTGCACCTTTTGATGGTGACATAAGTAGTGCACATTCTAGTCTAAGGTGTCTGGCAGTGGACAGGTATTTAGGCTGTACTTGTGTGAGAATGGCCGAGATGTCATGAGGGACAAAAACAGTGATTGGATAATTGAGCACAATCTCAGAGCTCTTGTCAAGCATGAGTTGAACAGCCACTACCGCACAGACACAAGATGGCGCTCCTCTAGCCACTGGATCGAGTCTGGCAGAGTAATACGCCACTGGACGCTGTTGGCCAGCCCTAGCTTGTGTGAGAACAGCTGAAGCATGGCCAAGACATTCAGTGCAATAAAGTCTGAAATCTTTATTGTAGTCCGGTAGACCCAATGCTGGTGTCGAACTGATGACTAATTTTAACGTATGAAAGTTCTCCACGGCCTTATCTGTCAATGAAAAAGGAAGAGAGGTGAGACAATCATACAAGGGTTGCAAAAGAGCAGAGGCATTTCTGATCCAAGGCCTACAGTATGAGACTAGACCCAAATAAATTCTCAGAGCCCCCACAGTAGTAGGCAAAGGAATTTGTTCAACTGCAGTTATACGGTCTGGGGTGAGATGTCTAATCCCAGCAGATATACAGTGCCCTAGAAAGGTGACAGTGGTACAACAAAATTGAAGCTTCTTGCGGGAAGCTTTACAGCCATTTGCAGCCAGGAAGGTGAGAAGAGACACTGAGGTTTGTTTACACACCTCCTCTCCCGGGCAGCAAAGAAGTAAGTCATCTATATATTGAAGTAAGACAACTCCTTCAGATGGAATGGGCCAATCTGCTAAAACCTGGGCTAAGGCAGTACTGTACATACTGGGGGAATTATGGGCACCTTGTGGTAAGACCGTCCAGGTGTATTGCTTCCTGTCATGTGTGAAAGCAAAAAGATATCTGCAATCTGGATGTAACGGAACTGAGAAAAATGCATTTGCAAGATCCACCACAGTGAAATGGGTAGCACTGTGGGGAATCTGTGCCAACAACGTATGTGGGTTTGGTACCACAGGGGTATTAAAAACTGTAGCCTCATTAACAGCCCTAAGATCATGTACCATTCTATACTGCACTGGCTGACCTTTTTCCCCCCTTTTCTTAATGGGGTACAAGGGAGTGTTACATGGAGAGGTGGTTTCAATTAGTACCCCATTACTGACAAAATCATGTACTATTTTGGTGATGGCATCCGTTTGTTGTATACTAAGGGGATATTGTGCCTTCCGAGGTAAAGGAGCATCAGGTTTACGTTCTATCATCATTGGAGGGACAGATAAATGGCCAACATCTGTAGGTCCGCAGGCCCACAGATGTGCAGGTAATTGTTGCAGCAGAAGGGACACGCCCTCTTCAGAGAGTGTAGACACGTACATGTGAAATGGATTATAATCACAGGCTGCTAAGAGACATATATCCTCTTCTCCTAGTTTGCCTTGCAACTTCACAGTACAATCAGGAAGATATGTTATCTGCGCATATATTCTCTGCAACAAATCTGCTCCTAGCAAATTAACAGGGGCGGTGTCACTGACTAAGAGGCGACTTAGCATTTGTTGGTTTGGGGCAAATGCAATTTGTATTGGCTTTGTGAGAGGAGTAGGAATCTCATTACCGTCTACTCCTACACATGGAATACTATCTTTAGACATGAGGGATCTTTTTACATGTTTGCTGCGAATAACTGTTTTGGCTGCTCCAGTGTCAATCAAAAAGGGGATGGGCTCCCCCCCATTAATTGCCAAGGAGACAACTGGGGCAGGCCCTAAGGTTTGCATTTTTAATAGGGGCACAGCATTTGACTCTGGATTGCCAATTTCCTATGAGCGTCGCACTTGGGGGGGCTGAGCATTCTCCTCCTCTTCCTCCTCCCATGGGTTAGGAGTTTGGCAATCCCGCATAAAGTGCCCCACCTTGCCACAGTTAAAACATCTTAAGCGATACCTTGTGTTCCTTCCCCCTTTTTGGGGAAAGTGCTGGTATGCGGCCACACCTGCCTTAGGTCTTTTGTTCAATTCAGCTTCTACCCCCTTTGCTACTTGTAACAAAATGGAGGGCTGTATAGTTCTCCATTCAGGCCTAGCTGATACCAGACCCTTGCGAATGCTTTCCCTAACACCATCCACAAAAGCAGCACTCAAAATCCTCTCATGCATGTCTGAAGTATACTCAAAGCCCAAATCCACCCATCTCTGCTGGAGTCTAGTGTAAAATTTCTCCACACTTTCCATTTTATCCTGATGCATATCCGACAACGTAACAGACTGATCACCTAATCTTTTTCTCCCCCATTCCGTGAGTCTTACTATGTATCGCTCACCGGACAACAAAGTAGTATCATCTCCCTCATAAGATCCCACTGCAGAGGCTATAATCTGAGAGAAGGAGTCACCAGCTTTACACTGAACTAAATCTTCTAGATCCCTCCAGCAACATGAGAACGCTTTCCTTATCTTCGCTAACTCCCTGCAGAATGGCATGGGTAAGTCCTCTGGATTAGGGATTCTACTCATCATGGCCAGCATCTCACTAGGGGACCAAGGGCGATACACAGGTTCATCAGGGATGTCATTTGGACCTCTGAGAGGAGCAGCTCCAGGGGTTAGGTACCTGGGCGTACGATAGGATATATTTGGTCGGGGTGGATTTGGCGGAGATGGTATAATAGGGGAAACTGGGTGCATGAGATTTTGCATATCCAACATTGATGTTGGATATCCCATACTTTCCTGTGATAGAAATCCACTCAACTCTGAAAATGGACTTAAAGTGGATGCAATCCTAGATTGGGTAGACTGATCTGGAATATTTCTAGTAGGCATCATAGGGGCAATTACTGCAGGTACATTTTTAACTGTTGGGACATACAGTTGGGAAGGGTTATTGGAAGACATCACTGGATATAATCCAGTGCTGGGACCTATGATAGGAATTGTGTCCTGTCTTTGAGATCCACAACCAAAACACATGTTATTTCTCTCAGCATTCTTGTGTTTGCACACACACTCCCACCCCCCATAAGGAGGGGGTTGTTGTTCAAAGGAAACAGTTTTGGGGGATGGAGAAGGGATAGAGGAAGCAGAAGGCACAGTGGGTGGTCCTGATGAGCACATTCCAGCACATGGTGTAGAGGAGGGGCTGACACAAGGATTGTTTGTTGGACCACTAGACCCAGGATTACTTACAACAGAGGTGGTGGGGGAAGGGATGCCGCATGGCAAACTGTCCTGTTCTTTGTTCCTTATCACATCCAAATCCTCCATCTTACTTTACCAATATTGACCATTCTTCTCAATTTCTTTCAACTTTCCATCAGTCACATCTGCAGACAACTTCCACCATAACTCTGCTTGCACCAGCCTATTATTATCTCTCAGCCAACCTTTCTTTTCTTGCAATATATTTTTCCATAAACTTTCATTTAATCTTCCAGTTTCATGCATACCAATTGCCTGCATGAACGATTTTAACTTAGTTACTGAAACTTTTCCTTCTCTTTCTCTCATCAACTGAGCTGCTGTTAACATTTTTTCACTCTGTCCTGCAACATTAGAATTTCCCATTATTGTAGTTACACACAGCTCAAACAATTTCTACTTATCAAACCCGCAAACTTAAGCGTAGTTGCACAAAGCTCAAACGGTATCCGATTACTATAAGTAATCGCCACCGAACCCACTAACTCAAACGCAGTTGCACAAAGCTCAAATGATATAATAGTATTGAACCCACAATCTCTCAAAGTGAAGACCCCTAGTCAATTCACCGGGATACAAAACCTTAATAACTGCCAATTGCCTATGACAATTGGTGTTAACCCTTTCCTCCAGATTCTCGTCAGAATCTGGGCTGGGATCCAATTCTACGTCACAGGATATCCGACTCAGCTGTCTAACAACTTCCGTTTAGTTTCAGTATGTTCCACCACACAAAGAAGGAATATTTCAACAGGTTCTTTCTAACGGACAGATCAGCTATAATTTGAACCCTTATATCGCGATAACACCAATTCAACTCTTGAGAAAACACCTGGGCAAAAGACTCAGAGGAGGTTCTAAGAATAAAAGCTTCTTACCTTTACTGCAGTTTATGCCTCGTCTGATGGTTTTACGCAAGTCCTCTCCTGGCGTTTGAATCGGAAGTTACGCAAGCTGTCTGCCCCACGGTCGGGCGCCAAATTGTTGTCGCAAAATCTACGACACAACTTCTTCTTCTTTTGTGTGGCTCCAAATCAGTTAGAATTATAAGTATGAGCTCATACAGCTTTCTCTCAGAGACCAATGCAGGCTGGTATCATGGAAAAATATCTCTCTTTATTACAGTTACATACACTTATATAGGCAACATGAGGTAGACAAAAAGGGTAGTCCTAGATGAAAGTTCATTGGCTCTGTGACAAAAAGGGTTGGTTTACTAACTCCATTCCTGAGTTGATTGGCACATTCGAAAGATAGCAACTTAACTCCTCCTTTCTTTCACTAATGATCTTAAGACAAAGAAGATGTACATGAGGCTCCTAATTGAGTTTTTGCCATCTAGTGGAGACAAATGTGTACTACAGGAGAAATCTTAATTTTGTCTCTCACAGGGACACCTGGGAAATAGTGACCATAAGGTAATAACCTTCCAATTACCATTCAAAAAAGCGTTTCTACAGGGAGGAACAAAAATACCAAACTTTAAAAAAGCTAAATTTAGCCAACTAAGAGAGGCCATAGGCCTAACTAACTGGGACAAAGTTCTCAAAAATTAAAATACAGCCGCAAAATAGGATATCTTTAAAAGCATCCTAAAATCTCATTGTGAGAGGTATATACCATATGCAAATAAAAGATTAAGGAACAAAAAGACACCAATGTGGGTAAATAGAACTGTAAAGAAAGCAATGACAAAAATAAAGCATATTAATCACTAAAACAGGAGGGTATCACAAAAGCACTGAAAAACTATAAGGAAAAAAATAGAACCTGTAAAAAATTAATAAAAGCGGCCAAACTAGAGACCGAGAGATTTATTGCCAAAGAGAGTAAAACTAACCCTAAAATGTTCTTCAATTTTATAAATGTTAAAAAGTATAAATCTGAAGGTGTCAGCCCCGCTAGGTGAAACCCCCTTCATGACCAGAGCACTTTTTACACTTCGGCACTACACTCCTTTCACCGTTTATCGCTTGGTCATGCAACTTACCACCCAAATGAATTTTACCTCCTTTTCTTCTCACTAATAGAGCTTTCATTTGGTGGTATTTTATTGCTGCTGATATTTTTACTTTTTTTGTTATTAATCAAAATGTAACGATTTTTTTGCAAAAAAATGACATTTTTCACTTTCAGCTGTAAAATTTTGCAAAAAAAACGACATCCATATATAAATTTTTCGCCAAATTTATTGTTCTACATGTCTTTGATAAAAAAAAAATGTTTGGGCAAAAAAAAAATAATGGTTTGGGTAAAAGTTATAGCATTTACAAACTATGGTACAAAAATGTGAATTTCCGCTTTTTGAAACAGCTCTGACTTTCTGAGCACCTGTCATGATTCCTGAGGTTCTACAATACCCAAACAGTAGAAAACCCCCACAAATGACCCCATTTCGGAAAGTAGACACCCTAAGGTATTCGCTGATGGGCATAGTGAGTTCATAGAACTTTTTATTTTTTGTCACAAGTTAGCGGAAAATGATGATGATTTTATTTTTTTTATTTTTTCTTACAAAGTCTCATATTCCACTAACTTGCGACAAAAAATAAAAAATTCTATGAACTTGCCATGCCCCTCACGGAATACCTTGGGGTGTCTTCTTTCCAAAATGGGGTCACTTGTGGGGTAGTTATACTGCCCTGGCAATTTAGGGGCCCAAATGTGTGAGAAGAACTTTGCAATCAAAATGTGTAAAAAATGACCGGTGAAATCCAAAAGGTGCACTTTGGAATATGTGCCCCTTTGCCCACCTTGGCAGCAAAAAAGTGTGACACATCTGGTATCGCCGTACTCAGGAGAAGTTGGGGAATGTGTTTTGGGGTGTCATTTTACATATACCCATGCTGGGTGAGAAAAATATCTTGGTCAAATGCCAACTTTGTATAAAAAAAATGGGAAAAGTTGTCTTTTGCCAAGATATTTCTCTCACCCAGCATGGGTATATGTAAAATGACACCCCAAAACACATTCCCCAACTTCTCCTGAGTACGGCGATACCAGATGTGTCACACTTTTTTGCTGCCAAGGTGGGCAAAGGGGCACATATTCCAAAGTGCACCTTTCGGATTTTGCAGGGCATTTTTTACACATTTTGATTGCAAAGGGGGGGGGGGGGGATCAATGACAGGGGGGGGTGATCAATGACAGGGGGGGGGTGATCAATGACAGGGGGGGGGTGATCAATGACAGGGGGGGGGTGATCAATGACAGGGGGGGGGTGATCAATGACAGGGGGGGGGGTGATCAATGACGGGGGGGTGATCAATGACAGGGGGGTGATCAATGACAGGGGGGTGATCACCCATATAGACTCCCTGATCACCCCCCTGTCATTGATCACCCCCCTGTAAGGCTCCATTCAGACGTCCGTATAATTTTTACGGATCCATGGATCGGATCCGCAAAACACATGCGGACGTCTGAATGGAGCTTTACAGGGGGGTTATCAATGACAGGGGGTGATCAGGGTGATCACCCCCCTGTCACTGATCACCCCCCCTGTAAGGCTCCATTCAGACATCCGCATGATTTTTTACGGATCCATGGATCGGATCCACAAAACGCATGCGGACGTCTGAATGGAGCCTTACAGGGGGTTATCAATGACAGGGGGTGATCAGGGTAATCAGGGTGATCACCCCCCTGTCACTGATCACCCCCCCTGTAAGGCTCCATTCAGACATCCGCATGATTTTTTACGGATCCATAAAACGCATGCGGACGTCTGAATGGAGCCTTACAGGGGGGTTATCAATGACAGGGGGGTGATCAGGGAGTGTATATGGGTGATCACCCGCCTGTCATTGATCACCCCCTGTAAGGCTCCATTCAGACGTCCGCATGTGTTTTGCGGATCCGATCCATGTATCCGTAAAAATCATGCGGACGTCTGAATGGTGCCTTACAGGGGGGTGATCAATGACGGGGGTGATCAATGACAGGGGGTGATCAGGGAGTGTATATGGGTGATCACCCGCCTGTCAGTGATCACCCCCCTGTAAGTCTCCATTCAGACGTCCGTATGCTTTTTGCGGATCCGATCCATGTATCCGTGGATCCGTAAAAATCATACGGACGTCTGAACGGAGCCTGACAGGGCGGTGATCAATGACAGGGGGGTGATCAGGGAGTTTATATGGGGTGATCATGGGTGATCAGGGGTTTATAAGGGGTTAATAAGTGACCCGGGGGGGGGGGGGGGGGGGTGTAGTGTAGTGTAGTGTGGTGTTTGGTGCGACTGTACTGACCTACCTGAGTCCTCTGGTGGTCGATCCTAACAAAAGGGACCACCAGAGGACCAGGTAGGAGGTATATTAGACGCTGTTATGAAAACAGCGTCTAATATACCTGTTGGGGGTTAAAAAATTCGGATCTCCAGCCTGCCAGCGAGCGATCGCCGCTGGCAGGCTGGAGATCCACTCGCTTACCTTCCGTTCCTGTGAGCGCGCGCGCCTGTGTGCACGCGTTCACAGGAAATCCCGGCCCTCGCGAGATGACGCGTATATGCGTCGTTGAGCGCAGGGCTGCCACCTCCGGACCGCACATCTGCGTTAGGCGGTCCGGAGGTGGTTAAAGGGCTTCTGTCACCCCACTAAAGTCATTTATTTTTTTTGGGGCTAGTTAAATTCCTTATAGTGCGATATATGAAAATATAATGGTGTTACTTACTTTCCTTCAGCCGTTTCTTATAAAAACGAAGTTTTATAATATGTAAATCAGGTCTCTACCAGCAAGTAGGGCGTCTACTTGCTGGTAGCCGCCGCAAAAAACCGCCCCCTCGTCATGTTGATTGACAGGGCCAGCCGCGATCTCCTCCTCCGGCTGGCCCTGTCAGCATTTTAAAAATCGCGCGCCTCTGTTCATTCGGCGCAGGCGCACTGAGATGAGGAGACTTTTTGGGATATATGCTGTACATACCTCCCAACTATCCCGGATCCTGTGGGACAGTACCGGATTGCAGTGGCTGTCCCACGGGGGAAGGGGGGGGGTGGTGTATATGTCTCAATCTCAGGCAGCTGTCTCTGCTTCCATACGACGCAGAGACAGTTGCCTGTAATGATGAAGCAGAGAGCTGTCCGCTCCATGCTTTAGCAATCCTCCGCCCTGTCGGCTCTCCACATTGTTGGGCTGTGCGGGGGGCAGGGCCGGCCGGCAGTCAGCTGTGCTCCTCCTACGCACACCAGCAGCTCCCCTGCTGCTGGGGAACGAGGTATGTAGAGTTTATTTAACTGGGCATATTACAATGAGGGGTCACATAACTGGGCATATTACTGCGAGGGAGCACATATCAGGACATATTACTTTGAGGGGGCACATATCTGAGCATATTACTGTGAAGGGGCTCATATATGGATTAAACTGCTGTGAGGGGGCACAAATCTGGGAATCGCAACTGTGAGGGGGCACATATCAGGGCATAACTACTGTGAGGGGGCAGATATCAGGATATAACTACTGTGAGGGGGGCACATATCAGGGCATAACTAATATGAGGGGCTCATATCTGGACATTACTGTAAGGAGCACATATGTGAGCATTACTACTGTGGGGGCACATATCCTGGCATAATACTGTGAAAAAGGCCACATATCTGGGCAAAACTACTGTGAGGAAGCACATATCCGGGCATACCCACTGTAAAAAGGGCACATATCTTGGCATAGCTATTGTGAAAGGGGCACATATCTGGGCATAACTACTGTGAGGGGTCACACACCTGGCCATAACTACTGTGAAGGGGGCACAATGTGGGCATATGTAACTACTGTATGGTAGCATAAAGGGGGGATAATGACTGTGGGGGCATTTAGGAGACTGGGTGGAATTAGGTGTATAGTTATGTTTTTGGTGGAGTTAGAGGCATGGCCTTGCACGCCGCACATAGTGTCCCTCTTCCTTGGTTGGTATGAGTGTATGTCTTTTTGATCACTATTTATTCAGCAATTTGGCTTTTTTTCTGTTATGGCGTCATTGGTTTGGACAGTAGCAGCAAAGTATGCACATACTGCTGAGAAAACCCACAGTAAACTGACTTGTGCTGCGGTTGTCAGTCTTCAGCAGGTATGTTTATGCGAAGTAGCGGACGACCTGCTATCATCCCAGCAGCAGTGCCACTGCAGAAACAGCCTATTTTGGATATTTTTTTTTTTTTTTGCTGCCGCAGGTTTTAGAAAGACTCTTGAAAGATTATCTAGGTTTAGCAATACCAGAAACCACAGTCTTAGGTGTCTCTGCATTGCGTTTGGTATTGTAGCTGGGGAGCCATATTGCAATCCTGCACAATATGTTGTTGTCATATTATTTACTATGTGTCTGGTTGTTAAATTGTAAAGAAAAATAAAAAAAATAAAGATTAAATAAATAAAAATTGCCTACCCAGGATAGAACATGGGCTCAGGGAAGGGTGTTGTCACGAGGGTGTTAAGAGCCACGTCTGACTCCGTTATAACCGGGGTCAGGAAGTCGCAGCGGGTGGCTGCGCACTCTATGTCTAAAGACCGCGCTGTTACTTAATGGTAGCTTTCTGTGTTTGCCTTGCAATCCTTTTTGTCTTATTCAGGGATCCGTAGCTTCTTCTCCTCAGCTGTTTCTTGTCCGGCACTCCCAACCTCTTCTCCCACTTCTCTGGTTGCCAGATATAGAGCTTCCTGCCTGGACTTCTATACTGACCCATTGGAGCTGAGTTGCTGTTATTCCTGGTTGTCGCACCAGAGCATTACCCTCCAGGATCCCTGTTGGTTGTTTGTTGTCGCCCACCTGGGATTATATGTTTCGTCAGTATTGTCTTTCCTCTCCCTGATGTTTCCCTTTAGTGTTAGTGGTGCGGACTAGTGTTCCCACCGCCCTATTCACTACTTAGGGCTCATCTTAGGGAAAGCCAGGGTTTAGGTACGTGATCGGCGTAGGGTGAGAAACCCATCTAGGGATGTCAGGGCAGTCAGGTGCCAGACTCAAGGTGAGTTAGGGGTCATCATCTTTCCCTCCCCCTTGGACAGGGCCTTCCTTTTCCCTCCCTTTGCGTCACGTATGTGATCGGCACACCGGTCGTGATATTATATCTGGCCCTTATTTTTGTTTTGTTTTCTGCCTATTTAGAATCAAGCATGGATCCTATTGCCGCTTTGACAAAGCAACTTCAAGGCCTGTCTTTGGAGGTGGCAGGATTGAAGGCGTCGGTCCTCCAGCAACAACAGCAATTGCAGCAGACCGCAAGTCCAGCAGTTGCTATGGGTAACCAGGTTGCTCCGGAACCCAAGGTTGTTCTTCATGACAGATTTTCTGGGGGAGGGACAAATTTGTGACGTTCCGTGAGGTCTGTAAGTTTATATTTTAGGCTGTGCCCCTACTCCTCTGGTAATGAAGAACAGCGGGCAGGGATTGTTATTTCCCTGCTTCAGGGGGACCCGCAATCCTGGGTGTTCTCTTTAACCACTGATTCTCCGGCTCTCCGGTCTGTGGAATAATTTTTTGGGGCCTTGGGTCTCATATACAGGGAGTGCAGAATTATTAGGCAAATGAGTATTTTGACCACATCATCCTCTTTATGCATGTTGTCTTACTCCAAGCTGTATAGGCTCGAAAGCCTACTACCAATTAAGCATAAGATGTGCATCTCTGTAATGAAAAGGGGTGTGGTCTAATGACATCAACACCCTATATCAGGTGTGCATAATTATTAGGCAACTTCCTTTCCTTTGGCAAAATGGGTCAAAAGAAGGACTTGACAGGCTCAGAAAAGGCAAAAATAGTGAGATATCTTGCAGAGGGAAGCAGCACTCTTAAAATTGCAAAGTTTCTGAAGCGTGATCATCGAACAATCAAGCGTTTCATTCAAAATAGTCAACAGGGTCGCAAGAAGCGTGTGGAAAAACCAAGGCGCAAAATAACTGCCCATGAACTGAGAAAAGTCAAGCGTGCAGCTGCCAAGATGCCACTTGCCACCAGTTTGGCCATATTTCAGAGCTGCAACATCACTGGAGTGCCCAAAAGCACAAGGTGTGCAATACTCAGACATGGCCAAGGTAAGAAAGGCTGAAAGACGACCACCGCTGAACAAGACACACAAGCTTAAACGTCAAGACTGGGCCAAGAAATATCTCAAGACTGATTTTTCTAAGGTTTTATGGACTGATGAAATGAGAGTGAGTCTTGATGGGCCAGATGGATGGGCCCGTGGCTGGATTGGTAAAGGGCAGAGAGCTCCAGTCCGACTCAGACCCCAGCAAGGTGGAGGTGGAGTACTGGTTTGGGCTGGTATCATCAAAGATGAGCTTGTGGGGCCTTTTCGGGTTGAGGATGGAGTCAAGCTCAACTCCCAGTCCTACTGCCAGTTTCTGGAAGACACCTTCTTCAAGCAGTGGTACAGGAAGAAGTCTGCATCCTTCAAGAAAAACATGATTTTCATGCAGGACAATGCTCCATCACAGGCGTCCAAGTACTCCACAGCGTGGCTGGCAAGAAAGGGTATAAAAGAATAAAATCTAATGACATGGCCTCCTTGTTCACCTGATCTGAACCCCATTGAGAACCTGTGGTCCATCATCAAATGTGAGATTTACAAGGAGGGAAAACAGTACACCTCTCTGAACAGTGTCTGGGAGTTTGTGGTTGCTGCTGCACGCAATGTTGATGGTGAACAGATCAAAACACTGACAGAATCCATGGATGGCAGGCTTTTGAGTGTCCTTGCAAAGAAAGGTGGCTATATTGGTCACTGATTTGTTTTTGTTTTGTTTTTGAATGTCAGAAATGTATATTTGTGAATGTTGAGATGTTATATTGGTTTCACTGGTAAAAATAAATAATTGAAATGGGTATATATTTGTTTTTTGTTAAGTTGCTTAATAATTATGCACAGTAATAGTCACCTGCACACACAGATATCCCCCTAAAATAGCTAAAACTAAAAACAAACTAAAAACTACTTCCAAAAATATTCAGCTTTGATATTAATGAGTTTTTGGGGTTCATTGAGAACATGGTTGTTGTTCAATAATAAAATTAATCCTCAAAAATACAACTTGCCTAATAATTCTGCACTCCCTGTATGATCACCCTGACCGAGTCGCCCTGGCAGAGTCGAACTTACGGAGACTCCTACAGGGAGAGTGGCCAGCAGAGGAGTATTAGGAGGAACTTCCGTATTTTTCGCCCTATAAGACGCACTTTTTCCCCCCCAAAATTGGGGGGGGGGAAAGGCAGTGCGTCTTATGTGGCGAATACTTGAGTTTGTATACCGCCGACCGCATGCTGCGCAGCGCGGTGGCGGGTGTATTAGTAGGCATGGATGAGGGAGGAGGGGCCGGCATCCAGGTCTGTAACTACAGCGGGCCCGGTGCAGTCACTGTATTCTGCTACACCGGGCCCGCTCACTGTAGGAATCCTAACTGCAGGCAATGCTAACAGTCTTTTATCCAGCCTGTACTTACGATACTAACTTTCTGGCAGGCAGCGGGCTGGAGGCTGAACTGGTGGGCGGGCGCTTACAACGTAACTCACTATGTCACGCGCCGGCTCCGCCCACTTTATGAATGAAGAAGGGAGAGCCGGCGCGTGACATAGTGAGTTACGTGGTAAGCGCCCGCCCACCAGTTCAGCCCGCTGCCTGCCGGAAAGTTAGTATCGTAAGTACAGGCTGGATAAAAGACTGTTAGCATTGCCTGCAGTTAGGATTCCTACAGTGAGCGGGCCCGGTGTAGCAGAATACAGTGACTGCACCGGGCCCGCTGTAATTACAGAGCTGGATGCCGGCCCCTAATCCCTATTGGGGGTCATTCTATGGATGGCACTGTTATGGGGGTCTGTGGACACATAGCGTAAAATGCTATTTATGTGTCATCAACAGATCCCCCATAACAGTGCCATCCACAGTCCCCAATAACAGTGCCATCCACAGTCCCCAATAACAGTGCCATCCACAGTCCCCAATAACAGTGCCATCCACAGTCCGCAATAACAGTGCCATCCACAGTCCGCAATAACAGTGCCATCCACAGTCCGCAATAACAGTGCCATCCACAGTCCCCAATAACAGTGCCATCCACAGTCCCCAATAACAGTGCCATCCACAGTCCCCAATAACAGTGCCATCCACAGTCCCCAATAACAGTGCCATCCACAGTCCCCAATAACAGTGCCATCCACAGTCCCCAATAACAGTGCCCCATCCACAGTGCCATCACAGCCATAACCGTGCCATCCACAGTGCCCCCCATAACCGTGCCATCCACAGATCCCCATAACCGTGCCATCCACAGATCCCCATAACCGTGCCATCCACAGATCCCCATAACCGTGCCATCCACAGATCCCCATAACCGTGCCATCCACAGATCCCCATAACCGTGCCATCCACGGATCCCCATAACCGTGCCATCCACGGATCCCCATAACCGTGCCATCCACGGACCCCCCATAACAGTGCCATCCACGGACCCCCCATAACAGTGCCATCCACGGACCCCCCATAACAGTGCCATCCACGGACCCCCCATAACAGTGCCATCCACGGACCCCCCATAACAGTGCCATCCACGGACCCCCCATAACAGTGCCATCCACGGACCCCCCATAACAGTGCCATCCACCGACCCCCCCCCCCCCCCATAACAGTGCCATCCCCAGATCCCACATAACACCATTAGGCACACCTTTTGGTTCAAATTTTTTATTTATTTTTTCCTCCTTAAAAACCTAGGTGCGTCTTATGGGCCGGTGCGTCTTATAGGGCGAAAAATACGGTACTCGTCAGGTCCGTCCTCCTGAGGCTCGCCGTAGGCGTGGGGTTTGTTTTTTCCGTGGGGGGAGGGGTCATTTCATTAATGTCTGTCCTTCCATACTCAAAAGACCGTCGGAAAACTACTAAGCCCAGGCTGTGTGGAGGATGTCAGCCGGGGGGGGTATACGTTTCCTCCATACGAACATCCCAATTTATGTTGCCAGCGGTTGTTGTTTTTGGTGTTAAGACGGAGACAATTTCTTTCTTCCTAGACAGTGGAGCAGGAGTAAATTTGATAGATGCCCAGTTTGCCCAGAAGAAAAATAAGACTGGATGTCCAGCTTCCAAAAATGACACAGGATAAAAGCAATCCAACACGGCATACAGTTCTACATGTTTCGGATACTCTAATACTGATCCTTATTCATGACACATTGGTTGCTGAATGGCTACATGTTTAAATAGCTGGACTTCCTAGCACTCGCAGATGGTTTTGATTAGCAGGAGTGAACACACAAAATTGGGTTCCGCCTACTATCCAAATGCCTTGTGAATATAGGGACAAGGATACACATAGAGATAAAAAGTTGGATATGTAAAAAAAAAAAAATACATAAGCTGTTTTAAAAGTATATATGAGCAAAGATCAGTAAAGCAGGATTAGATCGTGTTTGCGATTTAACCCTGCTGGAACTCGGGAACCCATGCGAAAAATCCAGTAGGACTCCCTGTTAAGGAGCTTTCGCTTGTAGTCACCACCTCTAGCAGGAGGATTAACTCTTTCTAGGGCCTGTACTTGAAAACCTGCAGTATCTCCTTGATGAGAAACTGCGAAATGTAGACTGGCTGCTGAAACATTTCTTAACAGTTTGCCCAGACTATGGGTTTGTCTTTCTGTACGCTACAGAGACCTATTCCCATTTTCGGTATCGACTCTGCTCCTCTGTCTCAGAGAAACCTTACTCATATTGTCTATAACTTACACCTTCGGGTAGGGGACCACCATAACGAGTGTCTTTCATGTTATGTTCTGGAGGGCCTTCCCACTCCTGTGGTATTGGGTCTTCCCTGGTTGGTAGCACACAATCCAGTGGGGAATTGGCAGGCCAGGGATATATTGGAGTGGAGTGAGCATTGCAGAGAAAATTGCTTAAATAGCAATTGCTTAGTTGCCTCCATAGCGACTCTGCCTATATTTGTTTCGGACTTTGAGGATGTTTTCTCTGTAAAGGGGTGTCAGAAGTTACCACCTCACCGCCCTTATGATTGCCCGGTTAACCTGATTCCCGGTGCAAAATTACCCAAGACCAGGTTATATAATCTTTCGGGTCCCGAGAGACAAGCCATGAAAGATTATATCTCCGAGTGCTTGGCTAAGGGACACATCAGACCCTCTTCATCATCCATGGCTGCAGGGTTTTTCTTTGTTAAAAAGAAAGATGGGGACCTGCGTCCTTGCCGAGATTTCCGCAAACTAAACCGGATAACCATCCGAGAGACCCATACCCTCTTTCCTCTCATTCCTGACCTGTTTAATCAGATTGCGGGTGCTAAGTGGTTCTCCAAACTTGATCTTAGGGGAGCCTACAATCTGATTTGTATCAAGGAAGGGGATGAGTGGAAGACAGCCTTTAACACCCCGGAGGGGCATTATGAAAATCTAGTCATGCCTTTTGGTCTGACTAATGTTCCCGCTGTCTTCCAACATTTCGTTTATATTTTTAGTCATCTTATCGGCAGGTTTGTGGTGCTATACCTAGATGATATTTTAATTTACTTGTCTGATCTGAAGACACACGAGGTACATGTCAGACAGGTACTGCAGGTCCTACGGACGAATAAATTATATGCGAAAATTGAAAAGTGTGTTTTTGCCATTCAGGAAATACAGTTCCTGGGATATCTATTATCTGCTTGAGGTTTCCGTATAGATCCTAGGAAAGTCCAGGCAATTCTAGATTGGGATCTTCCTGAGAACCTTAAAGCACTGCAACGGTTTTTGGGTTTCGCAAATTTCTATAGAACATTCATAAAAAAATTATTCTGCGATTGTCAAACCCCTTACTGACATGACTAGGAAATTGACTGATTTTTCTATATGGTCTGACGCCGCCAAAATGGCATTTTCCTCTCAAAAAGAGAGGTTTACCTCGGCACCGGTACTAATCCAACCTGATGTCTCCCAGCCTTTTATTGTTGAAGTGGATGCGTGGGTGGGAGTGGGGGCTGTACTGACTCAGGGTCCGTCTCCTGGTAAATGGCGTCCTTGCGCTTTCTTTTCTAAAAAAACTATCTGCAGCGGAGAAGAACTATGATATTGGCAATAGGGAACTATTAGCTATTAAACTAGCGTTTGAAGAATGGCATCACTTTTTAGAGGGGGCAATCCACCCCGTCACTGATTACGGACCACAAAAACCTTCTGTACCTCGAATCAACTTAAGCGTCTCACCCCTAGACAAGCTAGGTGGTCTCTATTATTTTTTTTTACCAGGTTTAACTTTTATTTATCACCTGTCGTCCTGGGGCAAAAAAATACCAAGGCAGACGCATTATCTCGTAGTTTCCCTGGAGGGGGTAATGTGGGTGATCCGGTACCCATTCTACAAAGAGGAGTGGTTGTCTCCGCTGTACAGTCTGTTCTGGAGGGGAAGGTGTTAGAGGCCCGGGGGATGCCTTGGTCTCTTGTCCCTCAGAGAAATTTTGTACTGTTAAACCTGCATCTCGAATTATTAAAGGAACATCATAATTCGGCACTTTCTGGGCACCCGGGTAGTAAAGCAACCTTGGAGCTATTGTCTCGTCATTTTTGGTGGCCAAGGTTGAGTCAGGATGTAATGGATTTTGTGTCTACTTGTTCTTCTTGTGCACGCGCTAAAGTCTCTCATACACGTCCTGGAGGGTCTTTATTGCCACCGGTCATTCCCAATAGGCCATGGACACATCTGTCAATGGATTTCATCACTGACTACCTTTGTCTGCGGGTAAAACTGTTATCTTGGTAGTAGTGGACAGGTTTAGCAAAATGGTACACTTTATTGCGTTACCCACACTACCTAATGCTAAGACTCTTGCTCAGGTATTCATCAGTGAAATCGTGAAGCTTCACGGGGTCCCTTCCAATGTTGTTTCGGATCGGGGAACCCAGTTTATTGCTAAGTTTTGGAAAGCTTTTTGTTCCCGTTTGGGGGTACACTTGTCCTTCATCCTCAGTCGAATGGACAGACTGAGCGTACCAACTAAAATCTTGAGACATACCTAAGGTGTTTTGTGTCTGAAAACCAAGAGGTGTGGTCATCATATTTACCGTTAGCCGAGTTTGCTATAAATAATCGCCGTCAGGAATCCACTGGCAAGTCACCATTTCTTGGTGCATATGGTTTTCATCCCCAATTCTGTACTTTCCAAGAGGGGGGGTCTTCTGGGGTTCCCGAAGAGGAACGGTTTTTGTCATCTCTTTCATCTGTATGGCAGAAAGTGCAAGCTAACTAAATATAAATGCATGGCTGATAAGAAACGGTCGCCAGGTCCGGACCTAGGAGTGAATGACTGTGTGGTTATCTACTAGGAATATTAAGTTAAATTTTCCCTCTTGGAAACTGGGTCCTAGGTTCATTGGTCCTTACAAAATAGTAGCCATCATTAACCCTGTGGCTTTTTGCCTGGAGCTACTTCAAACTTTTAAAATCCATAACGTCTTCCATAAGTCATTACTCAAAAAGTATGTTCCACCTCTAGAACTTTCACCGCTGCCACCCCCTCCTGTTATGGTTGATGGTAATCTAGAGTTTCAAATATCCAAAATTGTTGATTCTCGTCGGGTCCGCAGCTCTCTTCAATATCTGGTGCATTGGAGGGGTTGCGGTCCCGGGGAAAGAATGTGGGTTCCAGCGTCAGAGGTAAACGCCGACACTTTAGTTCAGGCTTTTCATGCCTCTCATCCTGAGAGACCTGGTCCTGAGTGTCCGGAGGCCCCTCGTGGGGGTACTGTCACGAGGGTGTCAAGAGCCAAGTCTGACTCCGTTATACCCGGGGTCAGGAGGTCGCAGCGGGTGGCTGCGTGCTCTATGTCTAAAGATCGAGCTGTTACTTAATGGTAGCTTTCTGTGTTTGCCTTGTGTAAAGTGGGAATAATAATCACCAATATTTATGCAAATATCAATAATTAATATTCATAAATAGGAGGTGCCGTCTATCGATGACTCCGCCTATTTATACCTTTATATAATAATAATAATACAATACTTTGCCTTGCCTTATGCTAATCACTAAGCTAGCTGCAAGCGCCTAACTGAGCTAGCTACCGCTAATAACACGTTACACAGTAGGTAAAAATAACACACAGTATTTATTAACCTACAGTACACAACGTACGCAAAGCACTAACAATACAGTACTAAACTACACTACACAATCCCAAGTTCCACCCACACACTAACTATACAATACACTCACACACATGTATTAGCAGCCCACCCCACCTGTCTAATTCTATCCCTAAGAATACGACGAAGGGTTAATGGTGGCACTGCAGGGGTGAGTGCAGGCCATAGACACAGGATTGCAGGGATTATTCCAGAATAGGGAGCGGAGATGCTCCTATAGGGTTAGGGTGGGGGATTAGTGGTCCAGGGGTTAAGGGTAGGGGTGCAGGTGACAGGGATAAGGGTATAACAGGGGTAATAGGGGTAGGCAGGGGCCCCAGGTATAGGGTAGGTATTCGTTGGTGGGATAGGGAAATTATACTTATGCTCGTTTTCCAGGGGGGGTTGCTCGTCTCTAGGGGGGTCCTTCTGGTCCGGGCTACAGGCTCCTTCTCTCGGGGCACATTATGGAGCTGATCTCCCATGTGTCTCTCCTTCTAGTCTGGTTGCAACACCCCCTCTTCCTCTGTTTTGGACTGATATATAAGTCACTCTCACTCCCCCCCCCTTCCCCCATCCAAGGTGTAGGGAAATGACATTGTGTGCGTGTGACGGAATGCATGCACTCATATTGCAGCAGATAATTGGCTGGCCCCCTGAGGCTCACAATCTGTACAGCCAAATACACCATGGCACCACATACACACACACACACACACACGTCATAAACAGTCCCTATACAGAAGGTAGGAAGCCCTGCTGGGCATGTTTCAAAGAGATCTGTTGATCTTCTGAAGTGACCAGAAGCTGTATAGTGACCAGCCATCTGGTGCCATCACCCACAGGTATGCGGGGGGGGGGGGGGGGGGCACCATGACTGGGGGGACATAACTGGCCACATGCATATAAGACAATTGGGGCATATCTATATATATTATATATACCCAACTCTAACGTAAATATGAATGGACATGTGTGCAAATACAGGAGCATACAGACATATCCATATATACACACATAACACTATAACCTTCCCCCCTCTGGCCATACAGGGCCAATATATATATATATATATATATATATCTGTGTGTGTGTGTGTGTGTGTGTGTATATATATATATATATATATATATATATATATATATATATACATATGCACAATTATACCACTTCCCTATACACAGATACATAGTACATATATATATCCACAGATGCTTGGGGCACATCTATAAACACATACACATACAAAACCGGGGGTATGAATGGGCAGCAATAAGCCCACATACATACTGTCATGCTGGCATAAGTGTATATACATAGACATGTGTGCAAATACATACACACATATCTATATATACACACACACTCGCATATACCTGGGGCATCACATACAGGGGACATACATATGTCCCCACTGGCCATACAGGGCCAATATATACACGGCCATTCAGGAAATATATATCCCTATTGGCCATATAAAGGGGCCCATATATGTCAAAGAAGGGGCAGATACACATATATACACATACGCCCACCTGACTTCCCTCTACACCTTGCAATCCTTTTTTTTCTCATTCAGGGATCCGTAGCTTCTTCTCCTCATCTGTTTCTTGTCCGGCACTCCCAACCTCCCTATATTTCCCTCTCCCACTTCTCTGGTTGCCAGATATAGAGCTTCCTGCCTGGACTTCTATACTGACCCACTGGAGCTGAGTTGCTGTTATTCCTGGCTGTCGTACCAGAGCATTACCCTCCAGATCCCTGTTGGTTGTTTGTTGTTGCCCACCTAGGACTATATGTTTCGTCAGTACTGTCTGTCCTCTCCCTGATGTTTCCCTTTAGTGTTAGTGGTGCAGACTAATGTTCCCACTTCCCTATTCACTACTTGGGGCTCATCTTAGGGAAAGCCAGAGTTTAGGCACGTGATCGGCGTACGGGTGAGAAACCTGTCTAGGGCAGTCAGGTGCCAGCCTCAAGGTGAGTTAGGGGTCACCATCTTTCCCTCTCCCTTGGACAGGGCCTTCCTTTTCCCTCCCTTTGCGTCACGTATGTGATCGGCATGCCAGTCGTGATAGATGTGTGAGAAGATAATTAATTATAGAATAGTATATTGATGTATGCAGAGGTACATTAGGCGACATTCCACTATTATGAAAGGCAACCCTAAAACTTAACCCTGGAATCACAGAGACGAATGCATCATGGGAGCCGTGGAGCGCAAGAAAGATTCCAACGTTTTGGACTACAACTCCCATAAGGCCCCGAAACACAACAAACAATCAGCCAATCGCGACCCCCGATCCTGGAGCAGCCGCTGAGCTCGGAAGTGTGACAAGGCTTGGGAGCCTTCAGTAAGGTGAGAGGTGAGGGGGCGGAAGCACAGGGAAGGCAGTGATGTGGCGGCCAGTAGACGGCTTTATTTCTAGGACACTTATTGCAACTGTGGAAAGGCTGTCCCTGCCCTAAACAGCATTTAGTAGTCCACACTATGTGCTGTCTATTTTCTAAAACTGCCCAGTTTTCTTTCATGAATAGAGTCCCATACTAGTATTCCCACCTTTTAAAGCTAGTGTCTCGAAATATTTAAATTTTAAAAAATTTCCAGAAACAGCACTACGTGTATCCATGGGTAGTGCCTGGTATTGCATCTCAACTACATTGAAGTGAATGGGACTGAGCTGCATTACCACACACAAACGATGGACACATGATACAGATTTGGGGAAAGAGTACCTATGCATTTTAACCCTGGACAACCCCTTTAAGGTGTCATAGTATATATTGGCACATGTGAATGGTAATGCCATAAATTAGTGAATGGCTGCAGTTCTGGGCACTGTGTCTGGTTTGCTAGCACCCCAATGTTTATTAGGCTATTGTGTGGAAATGCACAATGGTAAATTCATAGTCAAATGCAGGGAGGTGTTTTTTAAGTTCTTGATGGATTCATTCATGGAAATTTGGGGACTAGTGAACATGTAGGATGTTCACAAATGAGGACTATATTATGACATTTGGGACCCAATGGTGGTTCTTCTGCTGTACTTCTCCTGAAGTGTTTGCTGTTACCTGCTCAAGTGTCTCCAGATGTGGTTTTAATAGCTTGTGGCCAATTCCAGGATCACGTGTGATCTTAGAATCCGAAGTGCATGCCTGAGCCTGAATTTCGCTAGCGCTGTGGTGAGAGAATCAGAGGCGCATGTGTGCCCAATGTACTCAAGACGAGTAGTATGGATCAAAGCAACAAGAGTTTTTGATGTTTCAGTAGTAGTAGTAAGAGGGTATATGTTTCGTCAAAGTGACAGGTACCACGCCCCCTTTTATACAGCTACCCCCGCCCCTTTTATATCGCATGATATTAGGTTTATATCACATGATATTAGGTTTATATTGATTATCACTTCTCAGATTACTGCTAATATCGGTCAGTTCAGAAATGCAGGCAAAAGCACACTGCTTAAATTAAGACATTCTCAGACCCGAACAGGATGTGTTCTACAAGGTCATGACATCTGTCGTGTACATCAAAAGCAAAGCTTTTTAAAAGCCGGACTTTAGCAAATGGATTTATGTGTTTAAAAGTATGATAGATTACTAATATCCTTCAGACTTTAGCAAATGGTTGTGATTATGTGCTTAAAAATATGTTTATTTGGTTAAAATTATGACAGACTACTAGTAGCCTTCAGTGTACAAATGAAGGTAAAATCACATCTGTTTAAAATCCAGACGTTTCTAATGCATAGGTCATGACATCTTACAACAAAGGCTGTGTTCTACAAGGTCTTGACAACTGTTTAGATTTCTACGGCCATGCTCATGAACGCTGTCTGGACATGACACAGGCTGTATTCTTGTCATTGATTTTATCCCCCTTATAAAATCTTATTTTATATAAAACTTCATAAAGTTTTATATAAAAATATTGCGGCTTTATAAATAAATTTTGTAATTTTATATAATTTCATAACTCGTTTAGAACATTTAAGTTTTTGATATAAAAGCTACCCAGTTTGATATGAATTTATATCAATTTATACAGTTGATAAGTTTCATTTAAATAAAAGTAAAAGACATTGATAAGCCCATTTATAACACTTGATAAGCTTTTGATATAGAATTAAGATTAATGTATAAAAATACCTATAATAAACATATAAATTCTTATAAAACATAATTTAACTAGGCTTTATATATAAATTTTGTAATTTTATAACATTTCATAACTCATTTATAACATTTAACTTTTCATATAAAAGCTACCCATTTTGATATGACTTTGATATGAATTTATATCAATTTTATACAATTCATAACTTTAATTTAAATAAAATCTTATTGATAAGCCCATTTATAACAGTTGATAAGCTTTTGATATAAAAGCTACCCACTATCAACATATAAATTCTTATAAAACATAATCTAACTATTCTAGCTACATCAACTAATTAATATGCTAATCGTTACCACATGGTATAGTTTACAATATGAACAGCCTATATAAACAGGGCCTAGTCTCTGCATTGATAGCACAGATATACTTAGGCTCAGAGAGGCATAGGCCATCAAGACATAAAAACTCTTAAAAGGTAAGAACCATTTGTCTGTTATGCTTTTAAATCTTTCACTATTTTTGAATATGACTTATGTTATCTGTATCTATGTAACTGCTTATTTATAGTTCGTAATTCTTCACTAACTAAATGTCTTTTCTTTTATCGCATACAAATGTTGCTATATTTAAACTAACAATATCGCTCACTATTTATTGAATATGACTTATGTTATCTGCATCTATGTAACTGTGCTTATTTATAGTTCGTAATGCTCCACTAACTAAATGTCTTTTCTTTTACCGCATACAAATGTTGCTATATTTTAACTAACACTATCGTTCACTATTTATTGAATGTGACTTATGTTATCTGCATCTATGTAACTGTGCTTATTTATAGGGCGTAATGCGGCCCAATGTCTTTTACAGCATACAAATGTTTCTATATTTTAACTAACAATATACATTTAGTTTAGATGGATTCTTACCAGAATTTATGGGGAGATGACATTATACCCGATGCGCAGCTGCTTATCGCGGCCGATGATTACTATGATTCGTACATTAGCTGCGGTGGGGCACAATTGCTTTTTAGATGCGTCGCCCGGTATGGAGCTAGCTCATACTGACATTTCAAGCGAACCCGATTACAATCCGACGTCTCCTTGCCTGGCCGGTAAGTATAACCATCTTATGCTTTTATTGCGCATATAGTTTTAGAGCTTGTTATATTTCATGCACGATTATTACAGATGAGCAAATCCAAGACATTTTAAGAATTGTGAACAGAGACGTTGATACTGAAAATACAGAACATTCAAACATTGAAGTTACTAGCAACAACAATTCTGACGAGCTAAAGGAGAACGATCCGTCGTGAGTTATCAATCTCACAACCCCAGGACGCCCTGAAATTAAACAGACGACCAGGCTCGCCAGAACACGTAAGGCTCAATCGACTTCTTTGATGTTGTCTGTTTTAAACATTATCTATATTTCTAATCAACTTTTTTAAACTGCAGCGCTGGAAAGAAAAGTGTATACAATTGATGACATCGCGACACTCTCCCATGAGGCCCTACAAAATCGTCGCAAGCGGGGCAAAGAGCGTAAGGACCAAAACGCATTGTTGCTGAAACATATTTTAAACAATGTCTATAAGTCTAATACTTTTTGTTAAAATGCAGCGCTGAAAAGAAAAATGGCCACGACCGGTGTCTCCAAAGCGGTGTCAAAGAAATCTAACACAACAGGTAAGGCGCCCTCTACAGCCGCTCAAACAACATTGTCTATAACTTTTAAGCGTGTATAAACAATGGTGTCTAATCAAACCTTGAAATTAAAGTTTTTCAGATGCCTGGTAGTGGTGCAAGTGTGAACAGAACTGTTTAATTCCCAGAACCACCAGAGTTGGGCACCAACGCCTGTGACAGTTGGCTGTCTGAAAATCCTGCATTGCCAACTATCCGCTGCCCTGATGCCCGTAAGTTAATATTACATGGTGCTCTGTTTTAATTAGACCCGCTTGAAGTTCTTAACACTTACATCTTGCTGCTTGTCTTTAAATTTTTTATAAAAGTCATAATGACGTATCTATCTATCAATTTATCTAGCAAACAAATAAAGTAGCAGCACACCACTAAATGCACTAAGACTGAGTATACAGGTGAATATGTGAACAGGGTCAAATACATGACGCCAATATTATTATTATTATTATTATTTACTACAAATGCAGTAAAGAAGCTATTAGCGCATATTATTGATCAAAAATATGTCGGGCCCACCTACCAGGCGACAAGGTTGCTTCTTATCAGGTGGGACCTACTCTAACATGGAGGGTCCAGCTCCATTTTCACTCTGATTTAAAAACACCAAGGGCTGGGGGATGGGCGAGGAGTGCTAAGTTCCAAAGAGGATGCCTAGTCCTCTATAATATACATATAAGCAAAAAACGGAACAGCACCTCCTGAGACTAATCGCAGGTGCAAGCTACCCGGCAATAATACAGCAAACAAATAAAGTAGTAGCACACCACTAAATGCACTAAGACTGAGTATACAGGTGAATATGTGAACAGGGTCAAATACATGACGCCAATATTATTATTATTATTATTATTTACTACAAATGCAAATATCAAATGCAAATATCAATTTATCTATATAGCTATCTATATCTATCTAGCCATCCATTTATCTATCTATGTCTCCATACATCCAAATACCCCAACTATCTAAATTCTATCAAATTATCTATCTATTGATCTATCTATCTATCTATCTATGTCTCTATGCATCCAAATACCCCAGCTATCTAAATTCTATCAATTTATCTATTTATCTATCTATATTTCTATCTACATATCTATGTATCAATTACCTATCTAGCTTTCGCGGTGAGTTGTTTTAACATTGTTTAACATTAATCTTAATGTTTATCTTTAAATTTCAGCCAAAAGAAAAGATTTAACGGGGTTCCGAAGGTGCACTCGATCTCCCATTAGCCGCAGACCTGCTGCTTAGCTTCGGGAGCGAGGATCTGTGCTTGACCTCGTTCCCAGGGCGGCTTTGCTAGCTGGGAGGTTCCCTGCTCCTAAGTCTGCCTTGAGCGCCGAGCTGATTACTCGGTGCTCGACTGGTTGGTCTGTCGGTCATGTGACGCTGGCCACGTCACATGACCCTCACTCCCCACTATAAATACAGGCAGCCTGCTGGCCACAGGTTGCCTGTTAATTTAGGTTCCACCTGTGATGTTGTATTTCCTGACTTACTTACTTCCTGCTGTTTCCTGACGATCCTCTGCCTGCTCCTTGTGTACTTTTCTGCTCTCCTGGTATTCTGACCCCGGCCTCCTCCTGACGATCCTCTGCTTACTCCTTTGGTACTTCACGACTCTCCTGGTATTTATGACCCCGGCTTCTCCTGACTATTCTCTGCTTGCTCCATTTGTACTTTGTAGCTTTCCTGGTATTGACTCGGTCCGTTCACGTTCTATTGTTTGTCTGTCTGTCATCCCTGCACTTAGTTCAAGCTAGGGATTGCCGTTCAGTTGTCCCCTGTCATTAGGACTTGCGAGGCAAGTAGGCAGGGCCAGGGGTAAGGGTGGAGCGCAGTGGTCACTTCCCTCCCCCCTGTGTGTGTGTACGCGACCGTTACAGATTGACAGGCCCAATAACCTCTAATCTGACGCAGATGGTGCAGGAGTTAGGGGAAAAACTCAGTTCTTTTGAGTTAGGGCAAGGTTCTTCCACTCCTCAGGCCTCCACTCCGCATTTTGAGCCCCAGATTAAGCTCCCAGAACCCTTTTCTGGAGACCAGAGGAAGTTTCTCTCCTTTTAAGGAGAGTTGCAAACTTTACTTCCGTTTGCGCCCTGTGTCCTCTGGCCCCGAGAGTCAACGCGTGGGCATCATTATTTCCCGACTACAGGGTGATCCCCAGGACTGGGCGTTCTCTTTACTTGCTGGCGCCAGTTGTTTATCTTCTGTGGAGGGGTTATTTCAGGCCCTGGGTACCCTCTATGATGAACCAGACAGGGCTCTAGTAGCCGAGACGGCTCTAAAGGCACTGGTTCAGGGCAATATACCTGTGGAGGATTATTGGACCCAATTCAGAAGGTGGTGTGTTCCCTCAGGGTGGAACGAACCAGCCCTGAAGAGTCAGTTCAGGTCAGGTCTGTCTGATAATTTAAAGGATCTGCTGATCAGTTATCAACCTCCAGAGACCTTAGAGGAGATGATGACCCTTGTCCGACTTGACCGACGGGTTAGAGAGAGACGACAGGAACAACAGTTTTCTTCCCAGATGGTGGTCCAGCCAGAGGCCTATCCCAGAGACAATGCTGAGGTCTCCACCGAGGAACCCATGCAGGTTGGCATGACCCGAGGGAATCTAAGCCACAGACATGGAGAATGCTTTTACTGTGGAGATCCTGACCATTGGATCAATCAGTGTCCTAAGAAGGTCCTCTCTGTCAAGTCTCCTAAGGCAAGGCAACCTAAAAACCAGGTACACCCTGATTTTTCTAAATATAAGCTTTTAGTACCCATTACGATTTCTCTGGGAGTAGATAAATGGCCGGGTAAGGCCTTTATCGATTCTGGCTCAGCAGCCAGCTTTATTGACTCTGAGTATGCTGTAAGATTGGGTATTCCAATGTTTGCTTTACCAACTCCTATCCATGTCATGGCTATTGATGCTACTCCTCTTATTGGTGGTAAGGTGAGCTCATGTACCTCAGAGATTTCTCTAACCGTGGGTGTGTGTCACTCAGAGAGATGTTCCCTTTTTGTCTTGGAGAACCTACCGGCTGAGGTGGTATTAGGGTTGCCTTGGCTCCGACTACATAACCCCACTATAGATTGGTCCAATGGGGAGTTGGTGAGATGGGGGCCTAAGTGTGACTCATGCTTGTCCGTGGTACAGGCTGGGGTCTCAGTAAAGTCAGATACTTTACCCACTGTTGTTAGGGAGTTTTCTGATGTATTCTCCTCACCAACCCCGGAGGTCCTACCCCCCCCCCTCCATAGACCTTATGATTATACTATAGAGCTAGTAGAGGGGGCCAAGTTTCCTAAGGGGCGAATGTATAATCTTTCTAAGCCCGAACGCAAGGCCATGGAAGATTATATTAAGGAGAGCCTTATTAAAGGGCATATTAGACCTTCTGTCTCTCCTATGGGGACGGGGTTTTTCTTTGTTAAGAAAAAAGTTGGTGGTCTTAGGCCATGTATCGATTACCGGAGATTAAATAAAATCACTGTCCAGAATAGATACTCCCTCCCATTGATTCCGGATTTATTTAACCAGGTTCTGGGGGCAACCTGGTTTTCCAAAATTGACCTGAAAGGGGCATACAATCTAATCCGAATCAAGGAGGGAGACGAATGGAAGATGGCATTCAATACTCCGGTAGGACACTTTGAATATTAGGTGATGCCTTTTGGACTCAGCAATGCCCCAGCTGTGTTCCAAAACTTCATGAACGACATTCTTAGGGAGTTCTTAGGTAAATTTGTTATTGTCTATCTTGACGACATTTTGATATTCTCTCCTGACTTCGAATCCCATGTATCTCATGTTAAACAAGTATTAGAGGTGTTGAGGGAGAATCAGCTATCCGCTAAGCAAGAGAAATGTGTCTTTGGTGTACAGGAGATTCTGTTTCTAGGGCATGTTCTGACTCCTCACGCCTTCAAGATGGATCCTGGTAAGGTGCTAGCAATTAAGGAATGGGTAAGACCTTCACCCTTAAAGCCGTTACAACGATTCTTAGGTTTCGCCAATTATTATCGTAAATTTATTATGAATTTCTTCCGTAATTGCTAAACCGTTGACTGACCTTACTAAGAAAGGGCGGATTTGGAGAATTGGTCTATTGAGGCCATTTCTTCATTTGAAAAATTAAAAAAGGCATTCAGTAGCGCTCCCATTCTGATCCAGCCTGATCAGGAGAGACCTTTTATTGTGAAGGTGGATGCGTCTGACGACGGCGCAGGAGCAGTCCTTTCACAAGGTCCTGCTAGCCTCACTAATACATGTGCCTTCTTCTCCAGGAAATTCTCTCCCACGGAGAGAAACTACGACATAGGGAATAGGGAGCTGCTGGCCATTAAATGGGCATTTGAGGAGTGGAGGCATTTTATGGAGGGGGCAAGGCATTGTGTAACTGTTGTCACTGACCATAAAAACCTTATGTTTCTCAAGTCTGCTAAGAGGTTGAATCCCCGTCAAGCCAGATGGGCTCTGTTTTTTTACTCGTTTTGATTTTTCCATTGCGTTCAGGCCGGGAATAAAAAATGTGAAGGTGGACGCATTATCTCGGAGCTTCCATGCTTTTCAACCTACTGAGGTACCACCTGAATCCATCCTACCAGCAAAAATATTCATAGCAGCTCTAACCCAGGATATCTCGGCTCGCATTAGGTCTGAACAACATCTGGCACCGGTATCTACCCCAGCAGATAAGTTGTTTGTTTCCGTACAATTTCGTCTCCAGCTGCTGGGTGAGTGTCACGATTCTGCCTTTTGTGGACATCCGGGTGTTGAGGGCACTAAGGATCTGGTTTCTAGATCTTATTGGTGGCCCACTCTAACTAGGGATGTCAAGTCCTACGTGTCAGCCTGTGAGGTTTGTGCCAGGTCCAAGACACCTAGGACTCGCCCTGCTGGTAACCTACGACCCCTACCCATTCCCAGTAGACCCTGGTCCCATATCCCAATGGGCTTTATAACTGACCTACCGCCGGCGGAGGGTAAGACTGTAGTTTGGGTAGTGGTCGATAGGTTTAGCAAGATGGTCCATTTCATTCCCCTGGCTAAACTTCCGAATGCCAAAACCCTGGCGTCTATGTTTTTGAAAGAAATTGTTCGATTGCATGGTATCCCAGAAAATATTGTTTCTGACAGGGGAGTGCAAATTCTGGAGGGCCTTCTGTAAAAAATGTCAAATTTCATTGTCTTTTTCTTCTGCCTACCACCCTGAGAGTAATGGGCAGACTGAACGCCTTAATCAGTCTGTGGAACAATTCTTGAGGTTGTATGTGGCTGAATCTGCTTTGAATAACAGTGTCAATTCTTCTGCTGGGGTTTCACCTTTCTTTTGTAACCATGGTTTCCATCCCCGTTTTCATTCTGGGTCATCAGCCTCCTCCTCTAACCCTGAGGCGGATAGGCTCTCCTCTGAATTGTGCACAGTTTGGGCCCGGGTTCAATCGAACTTGGAAAAGGCTCAAAGTTCTCAGAAACTCAAGGCCGATAGGACACTTTTAAGGGGGGTGAATTTTCAGATTGGGATAAGGTATGGTTGTCCTCCAAGAATCTCTCTCTTAAGGTAGATTCTAAAAAGTTTGCTCCTCATTTTATTGGACCATATAAGATCACGGAGGGGATTAACCCGGAATCATTTAGGTTGGAGCTGCCAGAGTCATTCCACATTCATAATGTGTTCCATAAAGCTCTACTTAAAAAATATGTTGAGCCGGTAGTACCATCCAAAGCCTCGCCTCCACCGGTTCTTGTTAATGATGCTGTCAAGTATGTGGTGTCAGGAAGGTGCGTAATTCCTTGCAGTACCTGATTCACTGGAAGGGGTATGGACCTGAAGAGAGATCTTGGGTACCTGCCAGGGAGGTTCATGCTCCTAGACTTGTTAGAAAATTTCATTTAGAACACCCTGAAAGGCCATCGCCTGAAGTCTTGGGTCCGGTGGCCCCTCGTAAAAAGGGGGGTACTGTAACGGGGTTCCAAAGGTGCACTCGGTCTCCCATTAGCCGCAGACCTGCTGCTTAGCTTAGGGAGCGAGGATCTGTGCTTGACCTCGTTCCCAGGGCAGCTTTTCTAGCTGGGAGGTTCCCTGCTCCTAAGTCTGCCTTGAGCGCCGAGCTGATCATTCGGTGTTTGACTGGTTGGTCTGTCGGTTATGTGACGCTGGCCACGTCACATGACCCTCACTCCCCACTATAAATACAGGCTGCCTGCTGGCCACAGGTTGCCTGTTAATTTAGGTTCCACATGTGATGTTGTATTTCCTGACGTACTTACCTCCTGCTGTTTCCTGATGATCCTCTGCCTGCTCGTTGTGTACTTTTCTGCTCTCCTGTTATTCTGACCCGGCCTCCTCCTGACGATCCTCTGCTTACTCCTTTGGTACTTCACGACTCTCCTGGTATTTATGACCCTGGCTTCTCCTGACTATTCTCTGCTTGCTCCATTTGTACTTTGTAGCTTTGTCGTTGTTTGTCTGTCTGTCAACCCTGCACTTAGTTCAAGCTAGGGATTGCCGTCCAGTTGTCCCCTGTCATTAGGACTCGCGAGGCAAGTAGGCAGGGCCAGGGATAAGGGTGGAGCGCAGTGGTCACTTCCCTCCCACCTGTGTGTGTGTGTGTGTGTGTGTACGCGATCGTTACAAAAGAAAGCACCAAAGCCAGAGTCATTAAAGAGAGACGGCGATCAACCACAAAACATCATCAGGAACAGTTTACACCGATAGCTGGAGTTCTAACAAAGCCGCGGCCGGTTCTACAGAGTGGCGAGCCAACTAGCGCAATAAATGATATTACAGATTTATGCGACATAACACTAATACCCACTATGCAAGATGTAATACCTTGTAAAAAGCGCATCACGTTTGATATGCCAGACACATGCAGTAACGGACAACAGATAAGCGAACCCCAACAGCGATACGCGCCTCTTGTCCATTCCTGTTATTGCCGGGGTGGAGAGACGTACGACGTATTGCGGGATATCGCAAAATGTAATGACAAAATGGCACGGGTGGCGTTGCATTTAAAATGTTACGTTAAAGACTCTACGTCTCTAGCGTTTATACAGCCCCAACAAAAATACTGAGGGCCAAATACACGCTACGCGTGACAAATGCATACGACTGATTACGCATCTTGACGCTCTTGAGAAAGAGCTGCTAGGCAGCGACTGACTAGTGATGACTGGTGGAGGTGGATGACCTTTTAAAAGCGCAAAAACAACTGTAAGTGCTAGGATTAAAAAGTTAAAACAGGCTATAAAAATCAGTTTTTCAGTTAAACGTTCTAAAATAGCTAGAGAAAAAAGGCGTCGCCGGTGTAACAATGCGCCGCCGTCACGTCCGAACACAATAGATAGCAAAAAAAAGACAGGAATGTCGTAACAAGACTGGTGCGGCGTCTCGTCTGAATGCTGGGCAAACACATCAGCAATCGCAGACCGCGCAAGTGGGGCCCAGTCGTCCAAACAACTCGCACACTAACAGACCTTCAAATTCAGTCTGCGGGCCCACAAAATTACGACATGACCTATAACACGGCTATTACAGATGAACCCCCTGAACCAAAAAACGTTAGATCCGTTTATCTAGAATGTGTATATCATCAACAGCGTGACTTAGCAAATTTTAATAGTACCATGTACACGGAACACTTCAGATTAGCTAACCTCAAAGCCGGCGAAACGTTTGATTCAATTTTTTCTAATAGGTATTCTAGAGATGGATTTAGAGCTGAAACATTTTTGGACAATATCGCTAACGCTTTACAGAGTAACGCGGAGTGCATAGCCGGTAATACACTTAAACTAGTTGTCATCATTGTCAGGTGTCGCCGCGGTGGGGCCCGAAGACGTTTGGGCGGTGTAGCGTATAGTCGTATTATTGATCGTAAAAACAACATTTATACGATTTTAATAATTACGATAATAACGTCTGTCTGGCCGCTAGTGTTTACGCTATTTTGGAGGGTGCTGCTTTGAGCGACGTCGCATTGTTAGAGAAAGCGCAACAACTGCATAGAGACTTACAAATACCCGAGGGGTATTTGGTGTCTTTTACTGACGTTGCTGAATTTGAAAAAAAAATTAAACATCACAATTAAAATTTTGTACCACAATAGGGGGCAGTGGCGTTATTATCACACAGCCCACACAGCTAAAGAAAAGTTGATGTACATGTGTTGATTAATGAAAAATTTAAATTGATATTATAAATCAAGGAGGTCGGTTAATGTGCGTTACCCTGAAGGACTTAAAAATTAGGTTAATAGACTCTCTGAATTTCATGCCTATGAAGCTCAGCAAGATGCCTGAGGCTATGAGTTTTTCAGGCGCCAAGGGTCACTTCCCGCATTTCAACACAGCAGAAAATCAAAACTACATAGGCGGCCTACCGGCCGCTAGGTATTACGGCGTCGAATACATGATGCCTGGTTAGAAAAAAGAATTCAGATTGGTACGAGAAACATAAAAATGACACCTTTTAATTTTCAGGACGAGTTAAAAGCTTACTGTAAGCAGGATGTTGAGGTTTTGAGAAGGGCTTGTGAGTGTTACAGGGACACGATTATGGCCATGATGGAACAAAAAGTGCTGCATTCATTAAACGTGAAAAGAAATACAGAACAGTCACTAAATGTATTGATCCGCTCCAACTTAGGCTACTTTCACACTAGCGTTCGGGCGGATCCGTTCTGAATTTAAAGGGATGCAATCAGTACAACTAGATGACAGCTGAGCAAGGCTAACGAGATAAGGAACTGAAAGCAAAACAAAGGAAGCTTAAGGAGGAGGTTCTGAAAGGCATCTGTCAGAGCTTCTCAGATGTCTGGTGGTGACAGTACCCCTCCTTCTACGAGTGGACTCTGGACACTCAGAGCCCACCTTCTCAGGATGAGACCTATGGAAAGCCCTGATGAGACGAGTGACCTTAATGTCCGTCACTAGGACCCACATCCTCTCCTCAGGACCATAACCCTCCCAATGAACGAGGTACTGGAGAGACCTGAAATTCAAGATTACCATCAACCATAATCGGAGGAGGAGGCAAAGACGAGGGTACAATGGGTTGGACATAAGGTTTTAATAAGGATTTATGATAAACATTATGGATCTTCCAAGTCTGAGGAAGATCAAGACGGTACGCAACAGGATGACGGACAAGATTTTGTAAGGCCCAATAAACTTAGGACCCAACTTCCAGGAGGGAACCTTCAATTTGATATTCTTAGTAGACAGCCACACCAGATCACCAACATTCAGGTCCGGACCAGGCACACGTCTCTTATCCGCCACACGCTTATATCTCTCACTCATGCTCTTTAGATTATCCTGAATCTTTTGCCAAATAGATGACAAAGACGAGGAGAATCTGTCCTCATCAGGTAAAACAGAAGACCCCTCTCCCGAGAATGTCCCAAACTGCGGATGAAACCCATATGCACCAAAAAATGGTGACTTATCAGAGGACTCCTGACGACGGTTATTTAAAGCAAACTCAGCAAGGGGGACAAAAAAGAACACCAATCCTCCTGATTCTCCACCACAAAACAGCGCAGATATGTCTCCAGATTCTGATTGACGCGCTCTGTCTGGCCATTCGACTGCGGGTGGAAAGCAGAAGAGAATGACAACTGAACCCCCAAGCGAGAACAAAACGCCTTCCAGAATCTGGAAACAAACTGCGTGCCCCTATCAGAGACTATGTCTAAAGGAATACCATGCAATTTGACAATGTGATCAATAAATGCCTGCGCCAGCGTCTTAGCATTGGGCAAGCCAGGAAAAGGGATGAAATGCACCATTTTGCTAAAACGGTCCACCACAACCAGAATCACAGTCTTCCCCAAGGAACGAGGCAGGTCCGTTATGAAGTCCATGGACAGATGTGTCCAAGGACGGGAAGGAATGGGTAAGGGAAGGAGAGGACCTGATGGCCGTGAATGAGGGACTTTGGCACGAGCGCAGGTCTCGCAGGCTGCCACAAAACCCTCAACCGACTTATGAAGCGCCGGCCACCATAATCTCCGAGCGATGAGATCCACTGTTGCTCTTGCCCCCGGGTGTCCAGCAAGGACCGTATCGTGGTGTTCCTTAAAAATCTTGTGTCTTAAAGCGAGAGGCACAAACAACCTCACAGGGAGGACAAAGATCAGGAGCCTCTGACTGGGCTACCTGCACCTCTGCCTCCAATTCAGGATAAAGAGCAGAGACTACCACACCTTCAGCCAAAATGGGACCCGGGTCTTCAAAATTCCCACCTCTCGGAAAACAATGCGACAGGGCATCTGCCTTCACATTCTTAACCCCAGGGCGGAACGTGACAACAAAATTAAACCTTGAAAAGAACAAAGACCATCTGGCCTGTCTCGAGTTCAGACGCTTGGCTGACTTCAAGTAGGCCAGATTTTTATGGTCAGTAAACACGGTAATAGGGTGTCTGGCTCCCTCTAACCAATGGCGCCATTCCTCAAAAGCCAACTTGATGGCCAACAACTCCCTATCTCCCACATCGTAATTTCTCTCTGTGGAGGAGAGTTTCTTCGAGAAAAAGGCACACGGTCGCCATTTGGCAGGAGAGGGACCCTGAGACAATACCGCACCCACACCCACCTCAGAAGCATCAACCTCAACTATGAAGGGTAGAGAAATATCAGGTTGTACCAAGATGGGAGCGGAAGCAAAACTCTCCTTGATATTAGAAAAGGCGTTACGCGCCTCTACCGACCAGGAAGAAAAATCTACCCCCTTTCTGGTCATATCAGTGAGTGGTTTAACAGAGGAATAATTAGAAATAAACTTCCTGTAATAATTGGCAAAGCCCAAAAAACGCATCAGCGCCTTCTGGTTCTCAGGAAGCTCCCACTCAAGCACAGCGCGGACCTTCTCGGGGTCAATGCAAAAACCAGAAGCGGAGAGAAGAAACCCCAGAAATTTAATTTCTGGAACCGCAAACACATTTTTTCAGTTTTGCGTACAATTTATTCTCCCGCAGGATGAGCAAGACCTGACGTAAATGTTCCTTATGAGTTTTGAAATCAGAAGAAAAACTCAAAATGTCATCCAAATACACTAATACAAATTTCCCCATTAAATGATAAAAAATACTGTTCACAAAATGCTGAAAAACGGCTGGAGCATTCATCAAACCAAAAGGCATAACCAAATTCCCCAAATGGCCCTCAGGGGTATTGAAGGCCGTCTTCCATTCGTCTCCTTCTCTGACCCTGACCAGGTTGTATGCCCCTCTTAGATCTAATTTGGAAAAAACTTTAGCCCCAACAATCTGGTTAAACAGGTCCGGGATCAGAGGAAGCGGATAAGGGTCACTAATTGTGATACTGTTCAGCTCCCTGAAATCCAGACAAGGTCTTTAACCACTTCAGCCCCGCTAGGTGAAACCCCCTTCATGACCAGGCCACTTTTTACACTTCGGCACTACACTCCTTTCACCGTTTATCGCTCGGTCATGCAACTTACCACCCAAATGAATTTTACCTCCTTTTCTTCTCACTATTGGAGCTTTCATTTGGTGGTATTTTATTGCTGCTGACATTTTTACTTTTTTTGTTATTAATCAAAATGTAACGATTTTTTTGCAAAAAAATGACATTTTTCACTTTCAGCTGTGAAATTTTGCAAAAAAAACGACATCCATATATAAATTTTTCGCTAAATTTATAGTTCTACATGTCTTTGATAAAAAAAAAATGTTTGGGCAAAAAAAAAATGGTTTGGGTAAAAGTTATAGCATTTACAAACTATGGTACAAAAATGTGAATTTCCGCTTTTTGAAACTGCTCAGATTTTCTGAGCACCTGTCATGTTTCCTGAGGTTCTACAATGCCCAGACAGTATAACTACCCCACAAATGACCCCATTTCGGAAAGTAGACACCCTAAGGTATTCGCTGATGGGCATAGTGAGTTCATAGAACTTTTTATTTTTTGTCACAAGTTAGCGGAAAATGATGATGATTTTATTTTTTTTATTTTTTTCTTACAAAGTCTCATATTCCACTAACTTGCGACAAAAAATAAAAAATTCTAGGAACTCACCATGCCCCTCACAGAATACCTTGGGGTGTCTTCTTTCCAAAATGGGGTCACTTGTGGGGTAGTTATACTGCCCTGGCAATTTAGGGGCCCAAATGTGTGAGAAGAACTTTGCAATCAAAATGTGTAAGAAATGACCGGTGAAATCCGAAAGGTGCACTTTGGAATATGCGCCCCTTTGCCCACCTTGGCAGCAAAAAAGTGTCACACATGTGGTATCGCCGTACTCAGGAGAAGTTGGGGAATGTGTTTTGGGGTGTCATTTTACATATACCCATGCTGGGTGAGAGAAATATCTTGGCAAACGACAACTTTTCCCATTTTTTTATACAAAGTTGGCATTTGACCAAGATATTTTTCTCACCCAGCATGGGTATATGTAAAATGACACCCCAAAACACATTCCCCAACTTCTCCTGAGTACGGCGATACCAGATGTGTCACACTGTTGTGCAGCCTAGATGCGCAAAGGGGCCCAAATTCCTTTTAGGAGGGCATTTTTAGACCTTTGGATCCCAGACTTTTTCTCACGCTTTAGGGCCCCTAAAAAGCCAGGGCAGTATAAATACCCCACATGTGACCCCACTTTGGAAAGAAGACACCCCAAGGTATCCAATGAGGGGCCTGGCAAGTTCATAGAATTTTTTTTTTTTTCGCATAAGTTAGCGGAAATTGATTTTTTTTTGTTTTTTTCTCACAAAGTCTCACTTTCCGCTAACTTAGGACAAAAATTTCAATCTTTCATGGACTCAATATGCCCCTCAGCAAATACCTTGGGGTGTCTTCTTTCCAAAATGGGGTCAGTTGTGGGGTGTTTGTACTGCCCTGGCATTTGAGGGTCTCCGCAATCATTACATGTATGGCCAGCATTAGGAGTTTCTGCTATTCTCCTTATATTGAGCATACAGGTAATGAGATTTTTTTTTCCGTTCAGCCTCTGGGCTGAAAGAAAAAAATGAACGGCACAGATTTCTTCATTCGCATCGATCAATGTGGATGAAAAAATCTCTGCCAAAAAAAAAAAAATGGAGGGGAAAGGCGTCTGCCAGGACATAGGAGCTCCGCCCTACATCCATACCCACTTAGCTCGTATGCCCTGGCAAACCAGATTTCTCCATTCGCATCAATCGATGTGGATGAATAAATCATTGCCGGGATTTTTTTTTTATATATATATATATATATATATATATACAAAGTGCTTGCCAAAGCATAGGAACGCCGCCTCCTCCTCAGCTCGTATGCCTCGGCAAACGTATCTGTCACTGCAGAGGAGAAAATCCCGTCTTGCAGCGCCGCATACACCGACTTGCGTGTAATCTGACAGCAGCGCAATGCTTCTGTCAGAATGCACATCGGTGCTGCAGCTAGTAGATCGGTTGGTCCACCTGGAAGGTAAAAAGACAAAAAAAAAAAAAAGAAAAAAACAGGCCACAACGCAATAATTTTATTAACTTTGGAACAGAACATGTAACTTTAACTTTTGGAACTAAACATTAACCTGTTTGCTTACCTGTTTTTTTTTTTTTTGTTTTTTTGTTTTTTTACCTTTATAGAACAAACCTCTCCTTCCCCATGGGTCAATGTGCAAAGCGCAAATCGCCCAAAGATGTGGCGAAGTGCGTTATGCACTTTGTCCCATGTGAAAGGAGACGTTTGCAGCAGCTGTGAGTGAATGGGCCCTAATAGCCCTGTGTGCCTATCCTGGTGAGATGTGATCCCTATGCTAGGTGTACCTGTGTGTGGTACTTTCGGAAACACTCCCCTAAGCATAGGGCAGGGTGGTCGGGACAGTCAGGACAGAAATAGCGGGTGTCACGCCTTATTCCACTCCTGCTAAAGACACGACATTTTTTTCGGGGTGGCGGTCGGTTTGAGGTACCAGCAACGACACTGGGGAAGTGTCGCTCGTGTAGACGGCTAACTACACTGGTGGATGGGGCCACGGAACCTCCTGGATACAGGAGGTTCGCGATGATCTCTTCCTGAAATTTGAGGAAGGATCCAGTTCTCCCAGCCTTACTGTAGAGAACAAAACTATTGTACAGAGCCAATTGAATTAAATATACAGACACCTTCTTATACCAGCGTCTGGTGCGTCGGGAAACTAAATACGGAGCCAACATCTGGTCATTGAAGTCGACCCCTCCCATGTGGAGGTTATAGTCGTGGACTGAGAGGGGCTTTTCAATGACACGGGTTGCTCGCTCAATTTGTATTGTCGTGTCTGCGTGAATGGAGGAGAGCATGTAAACGTCACGCTTGTCTCTCCATTTCACCGCGAGCAGTTCTTCGTTACACAGTGCGGCCCTCTGCCCCCTTGCAAGATGGGTGCTAACGAGCCGTTGGGGGAAGCCCGCGCGACTAGTTCGCGCGGTACCACAGGCGCCAATCCGTTCTAGAAACAAATGCCTAAAGAGGGCCACACTTGTGTAGAAATTGTCCACATAAAGATGGTACCCCTTGCCGAATAAGGGTGACACCAAGTCCCAAACTGTCTTCCCACTGCTCCCCAGGTAGTCAGGGCAACCGACCGGCTCCAGGGTCTGATTTTTTTCCCTCATAGACCCGAAATTTGTGGGTATAGCCTGTGGCCCTTTCACAGAGCTTATACAATTTGACCCCATACTGGGCGCGCTTGCTTGGGATGTATTGTTTGAAGACAAGGCGCCCGGTAAAATGTATCAGGGACTCGTCTATGCAGATGTTTTGCTCAGGGGTATACAAATCTGCAAATTTCTGGTTGAAATGGTCTATGAGGGGCCGAATTTTGTGGAGCCGGTCAAAAGCAGGGTGGCCCCTGGGACGGGAGGCGGTGTTGTCGCTAAAGTGCAGGAAACGCAGGATGACCTCAAATCGTGTCCTGGACATAGCAGCAGAGAACATGGGCATGTGATGAATCGGGTTCGTGGACCAATATGACCTCAATTCATGCTTTTTTGTCAGGCCCATGTTGAGGAGGAGGCCCAGAAAAGTTTTAATTTCGGAAACTTGGACTGGTTTCCACCGGAAAGGCTGGGCATAAAAGCTTTCCGGGTTAGCGGTGATAAATTGTGTGGCATACCTGTTTGTCTCTGCCACGACTAAGTCTAAAAGCTCCGCAGTCAAGAACAGCTCAAAAAATCCCAGGGCCGAATCGATCTGAGCTGTCTCAACCCGAACTCCAGACTGGGCGGTGAAAGGGAAAACTACAGGTGCGGCTGAAGTTGGGGACTGCCAATCAGGGTTTGCCAGCACCTCTGGGATTCTAGGGGCTCTACGGGCACGTCTTTGCGGTGGCTGCGACGGGGTCACTACTGCACGTGCCACCGTACCAGCTTCAACTGCCCTTCTGGTGCTCGCTACTTCACCAGGTTGTACGGCAGTGCTGGTACTAGGTCCAGGAAGGGCTGGGCTGCTGGTGTATGCCTCACCACGTAATCCGACAGCACCAGCCCCACTCTGCTGCTCTTGAAGCGGATCCTGCGCAACCTGCGGTCTAGCGACACGGGGCCGGGTACGCCTGGTGCCTATCAGGGACCTCAGCCTCCTCGTCCGAACTTTGGGTCAGAGAGCCACTGCTTTCTACAGGTTCGTATTCTGACCCGCTGGATTCATCAGATGAGGGTTCCCACTCCTCATCCGACTGGGTCAGAAGCCTGTAGGCCTCTTCAGAAGAATACCCCCTGTTAGACATGTGGGCAACTAAATTTCGGGGTATTCCCTGAGACTACCCAAGAAAAAAAAAGCAAGCCTGTCTTACAAATGGGAGGCTAGCGAAGTACCGGAGGCTGCTGCGGTTGATAAAAAATATCAAAACTGATTTTTTTATCGCCGCAGTGCGTGTAAAGTGAATGTGCAGCGATCAAAAAAAATCGCTGCACACAATCCATTTGGTTGTGTGACCATCCAGCAGTCTATCTCGAGGTACAACTATTCCCTCTGGGTATTTTATTATGGCGGCTCTTGAGTGTAATTGTATATACTGCTGGCACTAGCTGTTTTCTTTTTCACAGCTGCAGGTCGTAATTTATTAATCTGGCCATGCACCTGAATTGCTGGGCACTGTTATTGTGGCCTAATGTGCCACCCCAGCACCCTGCGCTATATCTGTTAACCATATCTGTCTTTGACTGACGACTGGCATTTCGCTGACAGAGTGAGTCTTGTGTGCGGTCTAGGTATCAACTGGTGGCGGCTACATATATATGTATGGATAATGACCAACAGCATACTATTATTGTTTAGGTGCTTGTCCTACAGAGGCCTCCCCGTTCCTATGACCATAAGTAAGTAGATATCCTTTCATTTATCTATTTTTTCTGGGCCACAGGACTGGACGGTCCTCCTCCTCCTCTTACTACGACCATTTGTGGGTCCTAAACACCTATATCATTAACTAATTTATACTGGTGTATCTTTATCGGTACAAGACACCCGTTTGCAGTGCCCACAGGATATTCTGGGACTCCGCTATCTTTACTATTGATTTGTATATTTGTCTTTCATCTACCCCCTGATGATCCCTCACCGTGGGGGAAAGGCGTTGGTTTTTTTTCGTTATTAGTGTTAATATCACACTTTTTGTTATAGGGTGTGCTTTTTAGTCTTGATGAACTGTGTACCTTCTGATCAGTATCAGCATCACTAGGGCTGTATGCATGGTTCACCCTGTAGTTTTGTTTGTCTGTATGTCCACTTGGTTATTTACCACCAGGCCATCACCTCAGTCAGCGGCAATCTACCACCAGGCCGGCACTCCGGCCATTGTCATCCTCCGAGGGCCTACTAGGAGGTACTAGCCGAGGTTCGAGGACAGGGAGTCCCCACCATTAGGGGCCGTCCCTGGGCTGAGGTGTAGATTAGGGTACAAGTGTAGGGTTATTTTTTCTCCCCCTCCCCACTTACCCAGGAGTGGCCAGTTAGCTGTTGGTTTTCTAACCATAGTGATTGATGTTTGTCCGTCCTTTTTGTTAATATATAAATAAATACATCCCTGTGAGGGTTAATTCTTCTGCTGGAACTACTAATTCAATTGTTGACCCATTATATACCTTTATCTTTACCCGCTAGAATTGAAACCCATTTGTTTACAAATATCAGGTTTATCGAGGGGGTCCCGCAAAATTTTACAGACGCTGATCTAGTTCCAACGGACAAGGTAAATTTGGCGGTTGTTGATGATCTTATGGAGGTGGCTTGTGAAAATCTTGAAATACAAAACGCATTCACCAAATACGTACACCACAGAAATTTGAGCATTATGTATCTCGTTTAAAACGTTTTTTTGTCAGGGTAAGAAAAGCCGAACCATAAATTTAAACACTAAATGCATGGTCCTTTTTAACCACTTCAACCCCGCTAGCTGAAACCCCCTTGATGACCAGGCCACTTTTTACACTTCTGCACTACACTAACTAAAACTCACCGTTTATTGCTCGGTCATGCAACTTACCACCCAAATGAATTTTACCTCCTTTTCCTCTCACTAATAGAGCTTTCATTTGGTGGTATTTCATTGCTGCTGACATTTTTACTTTTTTGTTATTAATCGAAATTTAACGATTTTTTTGCAAAAAAATGACATTTTTCACTTTCAGTTGTAAAATTTTGCAAAAAAAACGACATCCATATATAAATTTTTCGCTAAATTTATTGTTCTACATGTCTTTGATAAAGAAAAATGTTTGGGTAAAAAAATAATGGTTTGGGTAAAAGTTATAGCGTTTACAAACTATGGTACAAAAATGTGAATTTCCACTTTTTGAAACAGCTCTGACTTTCTGAGCACCTGTCATGTTTCCTGAGGTTCTACGATGCCCAGACAGTAGAAACCCCCCACAAATGACCCCATTTCGGAAAGTAGACACCCTAAGGTATTCATTGATGGGCATAGTGAGTTCATAGAACTTTTTATTTTTTGTCACAAGTTAGCGGAAAATGATGATTTATTTTTTATTTTATTTTTTTCTTACAAAGTCTCATATTCCACTAACTTGTGACAAAAAATAGAAAATTTGAGGAACTCGCCATGCCCCTCACTGGAATACCCTGAGGTGTCTTCTTTCCAAAATGGGGTCACTTGTGGGGTAGTTATACTGCCCTGGCATTCTAGGGGCCCATATGCGTGAGAAGTAGTTTGCAATCAAAATGTGTAAAAAATGACCGGTGAAATCCGAAAGGTGCTCTTTGGAATGTGTGCCCCTTTGCCCACCTAGGCGGCAAAAAAGTATCCGGATCCGTGGATCCGTAAAAATCATACGGACGTCTGAATGGAGCCTTACAGGGGGGTGATCAATGACGGGGGTGATCAGGGAGTCTATATGGGTGATCACCCCTCTGTCATTGATCACCCCCCTGTAAGTCTCCATTCAGACGTCCGTATGCGTTTTGCGGATCCGATCTATGTATCCGTGGATCCGTAAAAATCATACGGACGTCTGAAAGGAGCCTTACAGGGGGGTGATCAATGACGGGGGTGATCAATGACAGGGGGGTGATCAGGGTGTCTATATGGGTGATCACCCCCCTGTAAGGCTCCATTCAGACATCCGTATGCGTTTTGCGGATCCGATCCATGTATCCGTGGATCCGTAAAAATCATACGGACGTCTGAATGGAGCCTTACAGGGGGGTGATCAATGATGGGGGTGATCAGGGAGTCTATATGGGTGATCACCCCTCTGTCATTGATCACCCCCCTGTAAGGCTCCATTCAGACGTCCGTATGCGTTTTACGGATCCTATCCATGGATCCGTAAAAATCATACGTTTCTTTTTAGAAGCTTTTGAAGATGCTACACACAAGCCTTACGGCTATTTACTTGTAGATTTAAGATCTGACACGCCTGAGGACCTACGACTCAGAACCGGTCTGTTCCCGCCAGATCTGCCAGTGGCTTATGTGTGCAAACAGAAGCTCTAAAATGAGGTATCTCACATCTTTACGGTTATTTTTGTTAGCAACGCTGGTGCTGTAAGGATGTCGAACAGGATCCGGCGTAATTGGAATCTTTTAAAAGCATTAGTCAAAACAAATCTGAAGGCCCGAAAATCAATATTACGTAACGCCAGTAATGATTTGATATCGGCTATTGGCGAGATAGCTCTCAACACCCTTAAAGGAAAGATCCCTCTTAAAGAGCGCCCCAAAAAAATATTGAAAAAATGGCATAGGGCTATGAAGAAATTAAGCGATAAAAAGTACTCCATTAAAGGAAAGAAGCGCATTGTGAACCAGAGCGGCGGTTTTATAGGAGCTTTGCTCGGCTTTGAAATACCTTTAATCACTAGCCTGATATCTAATACAGCCGGTGGTTCATAATGCAGTATGCAGAGAAAATGTTCCTGGTTTCCAAAAATTAAATGAACAGGCTTAAAAATACATCCGTAGATGCAACAGATATACGCCAAACAGCCACACGGCGATTAGATGATGAGATTAGCGAAATGCTACACAGAAATGACCTTTCAGATGATGAAAAAATTAAGAGATACACAGTCGTGTTACAGAGGTACTTAATGCTCAACAAACAGTCCAGTAAAGAAATGCCTGGTATAACCCTGATTACACAGCCGCAAACCGATCAACAACAATTGTCAAATGCAACCTCAATCAGCACAGATACTAATGAGATACTTGACAGTATTAACACACGTTATAGAAAAAATGCCGAACTATTGTTAAGTAAACTGTACCGCGCTGGTAATAAGCCGTACTAGAACGCTATGGGTGAGTTCATTTACAAAGAACAAACTGTACCCGGTTCCAACATTATTGACCTGATTCGAACAGCTACCCAGAGTCATGGGCTGCCTAAGATTAAACCTCACGGTTGGGACTATTTTATGGAGACTATCGCACAGCTGAACGCCCTGCCAACGGTTATCAGTAATACAAGAACAAGAGAACTTTTCAATAATTTGAAAAAGCGGTCGCTGAGTGAGCCCTTTGACGAGGCTCGAAGCCCTTTTACACCTCCGGTGTTATTAACATCGCCTACTGTGGCTCATTACTACCTAAAAAGAGGCTCCCGCCTTTGTTGCTAGCTGCTTGGTTAACGTTGTAAATTTTCTTACTTTGGCAATTGTATATAAACTTTCTTTGTATTAAACATCTTATAATGTTTTTATTTGTTTTACATAAATTTTTACTTTGCATGTATATAAAATTTCTTTGTGTGTAATGTCTTATAATGTTTTATTTACTGCACAAACTGTTTTAAATAAAAATGTAGTCTTTTTTTTTACAATAAATATAATAGCTTGATTATTTAAAATTGTATAAACAGTTAGGAAGTGTTGTTGAGTAGACGCTGTTTAAAACACTGCTAAAATGCCTGCAAAAAGCAAAGTATTGCGAAAACAGTACTACACGCCAAAAGCTGTCGGCTCTTATGGGCGCGTTGAATCCTTATTCAGAGAAGTCCGGAAATTTGGAATAAGAAAAGACTCTGTAAAAAAAACTGGTTGAGCAACGAGGATACTTACACCTTGTACAAACCTGTTAAAAAAATCCTTTACAAGAAACAAGGTTATGGTGTCTGATATAGATGCTCAATGGCAAAAAAAACGTTGATGCGTCTGTAAACTATGGAGGACGGATTGTTTTTTATCACGCTGCCCTGCAATGCCTCCGATAAACTTTATCCCGAAAACAGCATCGCCGATTACACCAGTTAGGCGGTAAAAATGGTGATATAGTCACGCAAAAGTATCGATGCTCGCGGATAAGGCTAAACCTGTTAAATTCAAATACGGTAAGACTATTGTGCGATTACACTTTAGACCGCGCGCGGTGACGACGCACTAAAATGTTGTCCCAAAGAGTGTACTGTGATCCGGACGCATATACGCATTATTACATAACGCAAGACGGTCATGGTTTGGACGGATTTCACGGTACTGAATTCATGCATGGTTCTGGACTCGCTGGGTTATTTCGGGGTCTGTTCCGTTGTGTCGTTCCCCTATTTAGGAAAGGTGTGGAGCTTGTAAAACTGCACGTGAAAATAGCCGCCCGTAACATCGCTAAAGACGTTGTCACTACGGCTTCGACTGCCTTTATAGGTCGTATAAATAGGTCGGCGCAGAGCCAGGAGGGCTCTGGTGTCGTACAATTATGTTAAAAAACACGTAAAAGAAAACGTGAACGCGCTGCTGTCACGAAAGGTGTACAGAAAACTAGAAGACACAAAATGAAGATCCGACTGACTGGATCCAAAACTAAGGAACCGAAGGGAGAGCCCTGCAACAGACCTGGCTCTCTCCCTAACTGCTCAGCCTATGCAAAAATCTCAATGGTAGATGATCGCATATCCTCGTTCCTCGACTGTATAACACCTGAACACCCTATAATATTGAGGGGACACGACCACCGGCTCCCTACACTTGATACGGAGGGAGTCAGGGTCACCTGGGATCCAGCAAACAGGAAAACACAAATGAATGAACAAAATGTATCCATAGAAGACTCAGTAGTAGCATCCAGCATGCACACACTCCAGGAAGTTGTATAAACCGCAAAGTGATGCAGTATGGGAAGGGATTTAAGGGATGCAATCAGTGCAACTACATGACAGCTGAGAGAGGCTAATGAGATGAGAAAACGAAAGCAAAACAAAAGGAACCTCAAGGAGGAGGTTCTGAAGAACATCTGTCAGAGCTTCTCAGATGTCTGGTGGTGACAGTACCCCTTCTTCTACGAGTGGACTCCGGACACTCAGAGCCCACCTTCTCAGGATGGGACCTATGGAAAGCCCTGATGAGACGAGTGGCCTTAATGTCCGTCACTGGGACCCACATCTCCTCAGGACCATAACCCTCCCAATGAACGAGGTACTGGAGAGAACCGCGAACAACGCGAGAATCCACAATCCTAGAGACCTGAAATTCAAGATTACCATCAACCACAATCGGAGGAGGAGGCAAAGACGAGGGTACAATGGGTTGGACATAAGGTTTTAATAAGGATTTATGAAAAACATTATGGATCTTCCAAGTCTGAGGAAGATCAAGACGGTACGCAACAGGATTGATGACGGACATTTGTAAGGCCCAATAAACTTAGGACCCAACTTCCAGGAGGGAACCTTCAATTTGATATTCTTAGTAAACAACCACACCAGATCACCAACATTCAGGTCCGGACCAGGCACACGTCTCTTATCCGCCACACACTTATATCTCTCACTCATGCTCTTTAGATTATCCTGAATCTTTTGCCAAATAGATGACAAAGACGAGGAGAATCTGTCCTCATCAGGTAAACCAGAAGACCTCTCTCCAGAGAATGTCCCAAACTGCGGATGAAACCCATATGCACCAAAAAATGGTGACTTATCAGAGGACTCCTGATGACGGTTATTTAAAGCAAACTCAGCAAGGGACAAAAAAGAACACCAATCCTCATGATTCTCCACCACAAAACAGCGCAGATATGTCTCCAGATTCTGATTGACGTGCTCTGTCTGGCCATTCGACTGCGGGTGGAAAGCAGAAGAGAATGACAACCAAACCCCCAATCGAGAACAGAAAGCCTTCCAGAATCTGGAAACAAACTGCGTGCCCCTATCAGAGACTATGTCTGAAGGAATACCATGCAATTTGACAATGTGATCAATAAATGCCTGCGCCAGTGTCTTAGCATTAAGCAAGCCAGAAAAAGGAATGAAATGCGCCATTTTGCTAAAACGGTTCACCACCACCAGAATCACAGTCTTCCCCGAGGAACGAAGGCAGGTCCGTAATGAAGTCCATGGACAGATGTGTCCAAGGACGGGAAGGAATGGGTAACGGAAGGAGAGGACCTGATGGTCGTAAATGAGGGACTTTGGCATGAGCGCAGGTCTCGCAGGCTGCCACAAAACCCTCAACCGACTTACGAAGCGCCGGCCACCATAATCTCCGAGCGATGAGATCCACTGTGGCTCTTGCCCCCGGGTGCCCAGCAAGGACAGTATCGTGATGCTCCTTAAAAATCTTGTGTCTTAAAGCGAGAGGCACAAACAACTTCCCAGGAGGACAAAGATCAGGAGCCTCTGACTGGGCTACCTGAACCTCTGCCTCCAATTCAGGATAAAGAGCAGAGACCACCACACCTTCAGCCAAAATGGGACCCGGGTCTTCAAAATTCCCACCTCCCAGAAAACAACGTGACAGGGCATCCGCCTTCACATTCTTAACCCCAGGGCGGAACGTGACAACGAAATTAAACCTTGAAAAGAACAAAGACCATCTGGCCTGTCTCGGGTTCAGACGCTTGGCTGACTCAAAGTAGGCCAGATTCTTATGGTCAGTAAACACGGTAATAGGGTGTCTGGCTCCCTCTAGCCAATGGCGCCATTCCTCAAAAGCTAACTTGATGGCCAATAACTCCCTATCTCCCACATCATAATTTCTCTCTGTGGAGGAGAGTTTCTTCGAGAAAAAGGCACACGGTCGCCATTTGACAGGAGAGGGACCCTGAGACAAGACCGGACCCACACCCACCTCAGAAGCGTCCACCTCAACTATGAAAGGCAGAGAGATATCAGGTTGTACCAAGATGGGAGGGGAAGCAAAACTGTCCTTGATATTAGAAAAGGCCTTACGCGCCTCTACCCCCTTTCTAGTCATATCAGTGAGTGGTTTAACAACAGAGGAATAATTCAAAATAAACTTCCTGTAATAATTGGCAAAACCCAAAAAACGCATCAGCGCCTTCTGATTCTCAGGAAGCTCCCACTCAAGCACAGTGCGGACCTTCTCGGGGTCCATGCGAAAACCAGAAGCGGAGAGAAGAAACCCCAGAAATTGAATTTCTGGAACTGCAATCACACATTTTTCCAGTTTAGCGTACAATTTATTCTCCGCAGGATGAGCAAGACCTGACGTAAGTGTTCCTTATGAGTTTTGAAATCAGGAGAAAAAAATCAAAATGTCATCCAAATACACTAATACAAATTTCCCCATTAAATGATAAAAAATGCTGTTCACAAAATGCTGAAAGACGGCTGGAGCATTCATCAAACCAAAAGGCATAACCAAATTCTCAAAATGGCCCTCAGGGGTTGTAACGGATCTCCTAGCACCCCGACCGGGTACCTCCGTCGATAGATGCTCCTAGTGCTTTCCGAGGACTCCAAGCACTCCACTTGACACCGTACGCCCTGCAGACCCCACGAACCGCCGCAGCTTGGTTGGGGTCTCACCGTCCTCCACCCACGCTGGACCTACGACAAGGCTCCAGGCTCCAGTGGGTGAACCTCTCCGACAGCCAGAGAGCAGGAACAGCTCTTACAAGAGCTAGTAGTTATGCCAGGGGAGTATAGCAAATCTTCAGCGTATAGCAATCCCCCAGTTTTGATCAGTTATCCAAACACCAGTCTCAACATGATGAAGGATAAAACAGGAACACTTTATTGAGGGCTACCCGCCCGTATTTATGCAGGTCCCCATCTGGTGGACACGCCCCCAGGGGACCAGAATGGAGACTGCGACACACAGAACAGATACAACACATCCCCACAATGCATCATGGTTTCCTCCTCTCTGCCCCAGAGACAACCGAGGAATAATCCAATTATCTCTCAGGACAAAGGGGAGATCGCCAATACACATGTGGGGACAACAGGACAGAAATCACCATTTAAACACACAATGTCACACCCTCCCAGCAACCACAGATATTTAACATATTCCCAGATAGCTCAAGTCTGAGTGCATATCATTAGGCGAATGGCACTCAGACCACACAAATACAATTAAACTAGCCATCTGGGTACCCTCACATAACAAAATACAATTCCAAAGACAGATTTAAGCTGTGCAGCCGGCCTGTCTTCTTTAAAGTTAGTATGGGCCATAATCCTGAGGCAGGAGGCTGGCAACCAGCCCCCTCCAAAACACTGTGGCGAGGTTGGTATCGTCACAGGGGTATTGAAGGCCGTCTTCCATTCGTCTCCTTCTCTGACCCTGACCAGGTTGTATGCCCCTCTTAGATCCAACTTGGAAAAAACTTTAGCCCCAACAATCTGGTTAAACAGGTCCGGGATCAGAGGAAGCGGATAAGGGTCACGAATTGTGATACTGTTCAGCTCCCTGAAATCCAGACATGGTCTTAAAGAACCATCTCTTTTATTAACAAAGAAGAAAACAGCGGCAACAGGTGACTTTGAGGGTCCTATGTGTCCCTTTCTCAGACTCTCAGAGATATAAGCACGCATAGCGACCCTTTCAAGTTGGGAGAGATTGTATAAATGAGATTTAGGCAGCTTGGCGCCTGGGGTGAGATTAATAGGGCAATCGTACTCCCTGTGAGGGGGCAAGTCCTGAACACCACTCTCAGAAAACACATCCGAAAATTCAGTGAGAAAAGATGGTACAGTCATAGTAGAAACCTCAGAAACAGATGTCATGAGGCAATTCTCTCTGCAAAAGTCACTCCAACCATTTACAAACCGGATTCCAAAAAAGTTGGGACACTATACAAATCGTGAATAAAACCTGAATGCAATGATGTGGAGGTGCCAACTTCTAATATTTTATTCAAAATAGAACATAAATCACAGAACAAATGTTTAAACTGAGAAAATGTACCATTTTAAGGGAAAAATATGTTGAATCAGAATTTCATGGTGTCAACAAATCCCCCAAAAGTTGGGACAAGGCCATTTTCACCACTGTGTGGCATCTCCCCTTCTTCTTACAACACTCAACAGACGTCTGGGGACAGAGGAGACCAGTTTCTCAAGTTTAGAAATAGGAATGCTCTCCCATTCTTGTCTAATACAGGTCTCTAACTGTTTAATCGTCTTGGGCCTTCTTTGTTGCACCTTCCTCTTTATGATGCGCCAAATGTTCTCTATAGGTGAAAGATCTGGACTGTAGACTGGCCATTTCAGTACCCGGATCCTTCTCCTACGCAGCCATGATGTTGTTGATTGATGCTGAATGTGGTCTGGCATTATCTTGTTGAAAAATGCAGAGTCTTCCCTGAAAGAGATGACGTCTGGATGGGAGCATATGTTGTTCTAGAACCTTAATATATTTTTCTGCATTGATGGTGCCTTTCCAGACATGCAAGCTGCACATGCCACACGCACTCATGCAACCCCATACCATCAGAGATGCAGGCTTCTGAACTGAGCGTTGATAACAACTTGGGTTGTCCTTGTCCTATTTGGTCCGGATGACATGGCGTCCCAGTTTTCCAAAAAGAACTTTAAATCGTGACTCGTCTGACCACAGAATCTTTTATTTAAAGTTATTTTTTCGATTTTCCTTTTGATGTGCTATCTGCCACTGTTACAATAAACCTACCATTGAAATGATACTGTTCTGAGACTTTTCATTTCTTTGTCATTGGACAAACTTACAAAATCAGTGAGGGGTCAAATAATTATTTCCTCCACTGTAGGTCTCTCATGAAAGGCAAATGCATCTTTCAATCCCTCTGAAAGACCATGGCAAAATTGACTTCGGAGTGCAGCATCATTCCAAACAGTATCAGCTGCCCATCTCCGAAATTCTGAACAGTATATCTCTGCGGACTGTTTACCCTGGCATAAAAGATGTAGTCTAGACTCAGCCAGAGCAATACAATCCGGATCATCATATATCTGACCCAGAGCTAAAAAAAATTCATCCACTGAACAGAGGAGCTGTGCCCCCACCGGCAGCGAAAAGGCCCAGGACTGAGCGTTATCCCTGAGCAGCGAGATAATGATCCCCACCCTCTGCTCCTCATCACCAGAGGAATGGGGAAGTAGGCAAAAATGGAGTTTGCAAGCCTCTCTAAAACTAACAAAATTCTCACTACCCCCGGAGAACGTATCCAGGAGCGAGATCTTAGGCTCAGAACAAACTCCATGAACGCAAGCTGAACCGGTCACCTGAAACTGAGAAACTGTTTTACGGAGATCTGCTACCTCCAATGAAAGACCCTGCATGTGTTCAGTCAAAAGTGATACCGGATCCATGCTTGAGACGGTTTTGGCGGTTTATAATGTCACGGAAGGTGTACAGAAAACTAGAAGACACAAAATGAAGATCCGACTAACTGGATCCAAAACTAAGGAACCGAAGGGAGAGCCCTGCAACAGACCTGGCTCTCTCCCTAACTGCTCAGCCTATGCAAAAATCTCAATGGTAGATGATCGCATATCCTCGTTCCTCGACTGTATAACACCTGAACACCCTATAATAGTGAGGGGACACGACCACCGGCTCTCTACACTTGATACGGAGGGAGTCAGGGTCACCTGGGATCCAGCAAACAGGAAAACACAAATGAATGAACAAAACTTATCTGTAGAAGACTCAGTAGTAGCATCCAGCATGCACACACTCCAGGAAGCTGTATAAACCGCAAAGTGATGCAGTATGGTAAGAGATTTAAAGGGATGCAATCAGTGCAACTACATGACAGCTGAGAGAGGCTAACGAGATGAGAAAACGAAAGCAAAACAAAAGGAACCTCAAGGAGAACGTCTGTCAGAGCTTCTCAGATGTCTGGTGGTGACAGCTGCCATTGTCTTATCAACTTTTATGAATAAAGTAGCACAACCTAAGAGACGTCGCCGCCAGAAAAGTCGCTCACCGAGTGACATCTTCTAGTCAGACGCTATGGCTTTCGTGCATGACTCATCCGCTGAGTACGCCAAATCCGAGTTGGATATCTTTCAAATACCGCCTAAACAAACAAGCATTGAAAAATCGCTTTATGTAGAGGTGCAGCCAATCGCAGCAATCACTGACAATGCCCCTTTGGAATTCTACATCACGGGCAGCCGTGAATATTATTACGACCTTAATGACACATTGTTACACGTCGTTTGCAAAATCGTTAGTCCTGATAACACACCCATACCAGAAGGATCCCGCGTTGCACTTATTAACTACCCTATAGCGAGTCTTTTTAATCAACTGGCTATAACGCTCGGCGACTTGTTGATTTCAAGAAGCAACAACCTTTATACGTATAGAGCGTATATAGAGTCCCTAATAAATTATAATTCACAAACTTTAGCGTTCCAATTTACAGCCGGTTTATTCTATAAAGACACAGCGGGACATCATGATGACAGGGTTCTCAACGGGCGTAATGATGGCTTCAGCAAGAGAGCAAAGTATTCAGCCCAATCTAGAAGTGTGGAATTAATGGGCCCCATTTATGCCGATATATTTAATCAACCGAAGTTAATACTGAACGGTTTAGATCTAAAGATAAAATTGACCAGAAACAAAGACACTTTCTGCCTTATGTCGGCCGAGGCGTCCTATATTAAAGTCCAGATACAGCACGCTTCCCTGTTTGTCAAAAGAGTACAAGTATCGCCCGCTGTAAGAATCGGTCACAGTCGCGCTCTGTTAACAGCTAACGGAAAGTACTCGATCGATCGGGCGTCGCTTAAAGTGTATAGCGTACCCGCCGATACGCGCATATCTAACCACGAGAATCTTTTACTCGGAAACCTTCCAAAAACAGTAATACTTGCGTTTGTGGATAACTAATAATTTTCCAGGAGTTACCAAAGAAATCCTTTGTGCTTCAACCACTATAATGTGAATTATGCAGCCTTATATTTGGACGGTCAACAAATACCGGCAAAACCTTTTCAACCTAACCTCCAAGACGAATCAGCTGTTCGTGAATATATGTCCCTAGTACATATTTCGGGGAAACACAAGGCTGACAACGCTTTATCCGTCGATCGGCACGAGTTTTTGAACGGTTACACTTTGTTCGCTTATCATTTATCGCCGGATCAAGAGCCCGTCGGTCATTTCTCTCTAGTAAAAACTGGCAATCTGCGAGCTGAAATTGGATTTGCCGACCCGATTGCGAACACAATTAATATGATTGTATATTCAGTTCATGAAAATATTATTGAAATAAATAGTCGGCAGGAGGCATCATATGATTTTCAATAAACATGAATAATTATGAAATTGACTGTTATTAAAGCTGATATTAACGCCAGGCGCATATTTAAAGGTGTATTCCCGTGTGATTTATTACCGGGGGGGGGGGGGTAAAATCATCGACAGGCCCGCAGCATACATTGTAAATACGGATAATTCGTATCAGCGTGGGAAGCATTGGATTTTAATTATATTATACCCGAATGATATATCTATTTTTTTTTTATAGTTATGGTTTATCCCCCGCAAATGAAATATTTCCTGGCGACTTTATGCAGTTTTTATATAAAAATTCTAAGACTATAAGATATCAAAACAGACAAATACAAGACGCCGTTAGTACTGTCTGCGGCCATTACTGTATCTATATCTTACAATGTCTCGCTAAAGGAATATCTTTTGAAAATGTTTTAAAAATGTTCACTAACGATTTTAGAAAAAATGACCGTATTGTGCAATCATTTGTAACAAAACGCATGAAACGCTTATGTATACGATGCTGTAATTACAATCAAACGTGTCTGTCCCTATGGGAATGTTGCAAATGAGGAAAATAAATAAAGCTTTTTAACCAAATTATATTTGTCATCATTTGATTTTTAATACTATTATATTCAATTAATATCAGGCACTATAAATTTTAATATCAAGCACTATAAATGTAATATCAAGCACTATAAATTTTAATATCAAACAATATACATTTTAATATCAAGCGCTATAAATTTTAATAGTTAACACTATAAATTTAATAGCAAACAATATAAATTTTAATAGCAAACACTAAATTTTAATAGCTAGCACTATAAATTTAATAGCAAGCAATATAAATTTTAATATCAAGCGATAAAAAAGGGGCTGGGGTAGCTGTATAAAAGGGGGCGTGGTACCTGTCACTTTGACGAAACATATCCCCTCTTACTAATCGTTTCCACCTTAAGAAAAGGGTCGATGTTCTCGAGGTGCAGACAAGATGAGTGTGCCAGTGACTGGATATGGGAAGTAAAGGAAACATCTGATCCAAACATAATCCGAGACAGTGGGCATAAGGCCCAGGAGTTATGATAGTACCACAGACTGGACAGTGACACCAGGAGAGGTGATTCTGCTGGGACATTGCACAGTGACACCAGGAGAGGTGTCTGGATGAGGTCACTTTACATTTCTCCATACAGGTGTGAATATTTAGAAGGACACAAGATTATCAGGATGGAGAACCACAAGCCTCTCACATTGCCAAGTAAGAAAAGGCTGTTACTGTCTGTAAATGGGGAGAGAGAATTTTTTGGAACACTTAGGGCCGTTTCACACAAGCGAGTCCATTGCAGGAATCACGCTCCGTGTGTGAGTGTGATCCTCTGCTCTGGACTTGCAGGAGCGCAAGGCATTATCATTATTTATAATGCTATGTGCCTCTGCTTGATTTTATTCCTACAGAATCATACTGATAGCTTTATGTCACTACGATTCTGTGGGAAAAGGCCATGCAGAGACACATAGCATTATAAATCATGATAATGCTGTGCGCTCCTGCAAGTCCAGAACAGAGGATCACACTCACACACGGAGCGTGATTCCCGCAATGGACTCACTCATGTGAAACAGCCCTTAGGCTCATGTGAAACAGCCCTTAGGCTCCATCCACACGTCTGCAACGTGTTTTGCGGATACACGGAGCCGCGGGTCTGCAAAACACGGAAAGCGGCAATGTGCGTTCTGCATTTTGCGGACCGCACATTGCCGGCACTAATAGAATATGCCTGTTCTTGTCCGCAATTGCGGACAAGAATAGGACATGTTCTATTTTTGTGCGGACCTGGAAGTGTGGATCCGCAATTCCTTGTCCAGGCAGTACATTGTGCTGCCCCATAGGAATGAATAAGTCCGCAATTCCGTTTTACAAAATGCAGAGAACGAAATTGCGGACGTGTGAATGGAGCCTTAGAGACACCTGTCCTTATACATAAGTAACCAGTTAGTCTGTTAACCTGTTTCCTACAGCTAGATGCAGTAAAAGGAATTCATCCAAGATTCGGAAACCAGAAGAAATTCACAGTGCCTCGGGATCATCTTGAAACTGTCGGATTGGAAGAGCTAAGGTGTTGCCTAATAGTAAGGCCATGTTAGTCACTGAACCAGGTATCACAGCATTTTTTATTGGAGTATTTGATTATTTAGGACAAAGATCAGTTAGAAATTGAGGAGGTTGTCCAGGAAAAATTTTAATGACTTCTGCTATGCACAGAACTATGCTTGACATACTATGAAGAGGATGCAATGTGCTGCGCTGCGGCCCATTTAAACAGGTGATTGACAGGGGTCTCAGGAGTTGGACCTCCCTGATTTAACCTATGCTGAACTATGCACGTGTATTTCCTGATGGATCCGGCAAGAGAAAAACACTGGAGAGATGTCCCAGTCCACCTTATTCCTAAGAAGATCAAAGCATCTTACAGGACAACCAGGTAGATGAAATCAAGAATCTTATTCTGTAGGATTGTCAGTATACATGTCATAGTATAACAAGAAAGCCAATAATACAGAGACTGATTGCGATATATAATTGATGCTACTTTATTTTTTATTTTTTTTAACCAAACATTTAGAATGAACATTTTAATTTTGAGATTATTGTTGAGGAAGAGGAAAAAGAGGAGAAGGTGATACTTGTGACCATTGAAGAGGAAGAGGTTCCAGTAAATATCAGCTCAGGTAACTGATTGTAACTTTTTTTTTTTTTTGCTAATGTGTAGGGACAGAGATGGGGAACATTTTTCTAGCCGCCAGGAGAGATGCACGGAGAAGCGGTTCTACTGTATATAAGGAAATAGTATACACTCACCTAAAGAATTATTAGGAACACCATACTAATACGGTGTTGGACCCCCTTTTGCCTTCAGAACTGCCTTAATTCTACGTGGCATTGATTCAACAAGGTGCTGATAGCATTCTTTAGAAATATTGGCCCATATTGATAGGATAGCATCTTGCAGTTGATGGAGATTTGAGGGATGCACATCCAGGGCATGAAACTCCCGTTCCACCACATCCCAAAGATGCTCTAGTAAGTTGAGATCTGGTGACTGTGGGGGCCATTTTAGTACAGTGAACTCATTGTCATGTTCTAGAAACCATTTTTCCAGTCTTCAACAGTCCAATTTTGGTGAGCTTGTGCAAATTGTAGCCTCTTTTTCCTATTTGTAGTGGAGATGAGTGGTACTCGGTGGGGTCTTCTGCTGTTGTAGGCCATCCGCCTCAAGGTTGTGCATGTTGTGGCTTCACAAATGCTTTGCTGCATACCTCGGTTGTAACGAGTGGTTATTTCAGTCAACGTTGCTCTTCTATCAGCTTGAATCAGTCGGCCCATTCTCCTCTGACCTCTAGCATCAACAAGGCATTTTCGCCCACAGGACTGCCGCATTCTGGATGTTTTTCCTTTTCCACACCATTCTTTGTAAACTCTAGAAATGGTTGTGCATGAAAATCCCAGTAACTGAGCAGATTGTGAAATACTCAGACCGGCCCGTCTGGCACCAACAACCATGCCACGCTCAAAATTGCTTAAATCACCTTTCTTTCCCATTCTGACATTCAGTTTGGAGTTCAGGAGATTGTCTAGACCAGGACCACAACCCTACATGCATTGAAGCAACTGCCATGTGATTGGTTGACTAGATAATCGCATTAATGAGAAATAGAACAGGTGTTCCTAATAATTCTTTAGGTGAGTGTATAACAGTCCCTATATACAGTAGAACAGCTTCTTCCTGCATTGACAATAGTGAATGCTTACTGACACATCTCTCCCGGCGGCTGGTTAGTTACTCAGCGTGCGGGGAATATAGTAGAAGCACTCACTGACAGAGCTGGCCACGCTGATCAGTGAGAGAGCAAGGGAAATAAATATAGATTTCATCTACAGATATTAACAGGGCCGTCTTTACCAAGGGGCAAAAGGGGCAGCTGCCTCTTGAGCCCTGCTAGCTACTGCCCCGGGTGTCAGGCTGTCGGCTACACAGGCATCATGATCGTACTGTGTTAATTATCTTAATTCTAGGACCTTAATGAGTTTTGCTCTAGGACCTTAATGACATCATTACCATGTGACCAGTAACCTAGCAATTACTGGTCACATGGCTATGAGGTCATCACAGGTCCTACTGAGTGTTGCAAAAGTTAACTGTGGAGCTTTTTTGTGTAAAGATTACATCAGAAAAAGGTGACAGGGGCTGTTATGTTAATATACTGTAAACTACTGTATAGTGAGGTGCTGTATACTGTGTGGTGGGCTGTATATTGTGTAATGGGCTGTATATTGTGTGGTGGGTTGTATACTGTGGGGGGGGGGGGGGGTGGCCTGTATACTGTGTGGGGGCCTGTATACTGTGTGGTGGGCTGTATACTGTGGGGGGCCTGTATAGTGTGGGGGGGCCTGTATAGTGGGGGGGAGTGCTATACTGCTGTACTGTATAGTGTGGGGGGCTGTATACTGTGGGTGCGGTATAGTGTGGAGTGCTATACTGCTGTACTGTATAGTGTGGGGGGCTGTATATTGTGTAATGGGCTGTATATTGTGTGGTGGGTTGTATACTGTGGGGGGGGGTGGCCTGTATACTGTGTGGGGGCCTGTATACTGTGTGGTGGGCTGTATACTGTGGGGGGCCTGTATAGTGGGGGGGGAGTGCTATACTGCTGTACTGTATAGTGTGGGGGGCTGTATACTGTGGGTGCGGTATAGTGTGGAGTGCTATACTGCTGTACTGTATAGTGTGGGGGGGCTGTATCGTGTACAGTTTGGGGTGCTGTATACAGTGAGGTGTTGTATACCGTGAGGTGCTGTATACCGTGGGGTGCTATACTGCTCTACTATATACTGTGGGGTACTGTATAGTGTGGGGTGCTAAACTGCATACTGTGTGGTGCTGTATACTATAGGGTGCTATACTGCATACTGTGGGGTGCTGGGGTGCACTGTAACAGTAGGGTGAGCCGAGCCCTGGTCTCCTTCCTGCAGAGCGGTGCCCACTTCCAGCCCAGAGCACTGATCCTGAGCCGCTGGAGTCTTCAGAACTGGAAGTATTTACAGTCATTCACTGGACTCTACCAGATGTGTGGATTTTTTGTGTGTGTGTTGTGGTGGAGGCGTGATTGCCTGCTAAGGTGTGGGAAGGCGGGATCCAGGGGGCCCAAGTAAATTTTTGCCCAAGGTCCAATCAATATTAAAGACGGCCCTGGATATTAATTTATTGTCCACTATATGAGGGGGCAGTGAGGGCAGGCGCCCAGCAGCTCCCGGCCAGTCTTCACGTTCAGTGCTGCACTATACTCTATTAGGAAAAACACTTAAAGGGTAACTGTCATAACTGTCATAGTTTTTATTTTATTTGCTAGTTTATTAGAGCTAGGCATGTACACCTGAGTTAGTCTGTCAATAATTGCCAAAAGATCTGTAATTACCTTATAATAACAGCTTTCATTAATGTCCTCTGTCCCTTTGCACTGCTCCCTTAAAAGACAGTTGCTATGGCTATTGTCTGTCTCTGGCTAAGAAGACAGGAAGACGGAGGGGCAGTCCTTCACACTGCATGCCTGCATTAGGCTTCAGAGCGAGGAGGCGTGTCTCTCAGTAATCCAATCTGATTGGCTGGGAGCAGGGAGCTGATGGCTATAGCAAGTGTGTATGTGAAGTGAGGGAAAGCAGTTTTGGCCTCAGAGAACAGGCAGAGGAGCCATCTTGAGAAGGTCCTTATATTGTACATGTTTAAACAGCCGTAACTAAGGGAAAAACTCAAGGAAAACAGTGGTAAGTGAAGAAACTAAAGATTGCTTTATGCATAATGCTACTGCAGCACTAACATTTGCTAAAATAGATTTTTTTTATGAAAACATGACTGTTACACTTTAAGAGACGCTGTCAATGCAGCTCTTGCCTCCACTGATGAACAGATCCAAGTTCAGCCCATAATTTCCCCTTAGAAGTCAATGTAGTCTGAAGAGATTGTGCATTTACTCAATTTGACCCATGTTTTATCCTTCCTTAGTGGCCAGGCAGCGCCACAGGAACAGGAAACAAACTAATTTGTTTCATAGAGAGCCAGACAGCAAAGACATTGTGAGCTCTGAGATCCCTCAGACCGTGGGTATAGTGACTAGCAGAAGAAGACAGCAGCATGGTCATCAGTCTGCTGTTATCTGTACCCAGAGTGGGATATCCGTGGTATGCATATGTACACAAGTAACCCTCCGTGCCATGAGCTAATATTACCGGTACCCCTAACGCTCTGCAGTTCCGTAATATGCAAAGTTAATTAAAAACATAATTTAATCCAGGAGGAGGCAAACGTCATATGAAACAGAATGTGATGCTGATATGTGTTCTTTTGGATAATATGTCATTGTCTTGACTTTACTCTTGTGCCTAAACATTGTATGGAATCATATTTTGCTTCTGAAATGCTTCTTTTAGAAAATAAATAAAATGTTATTATAAAAAAATAAAAATAAATTTAGTCTTACCAATAAATACCTTTCCAGGATTCCAACATGACAGGAAGGGACAGGAAGCACAGAGGTTAAAAGCCCCTCCCTCCCCTCCAATGCCAATGTTCTAAATCTTTACAATGGTCAAGAAACAGAATACATGTAAGAAACCAATTCCCAAGTAAACCAAATATACATATTGTAAGGCAGTGACAGGCCTCATGGTTTTTAGGGGAGATATATGGCAGCATTTGCTGCTGTGTCTTCCCCACAATCACCAGGTCTGAAGAAAGACCAGGTGTAGTAATCACCTGGGGATAAAGGAATCCTCAGAGTGAGAGGGGGTGGGGACTTGCACACAGAAGGCTGGAGTGGCTGTGTGTGGTCTGGGTTGCAAAGGAGTTACTGTGCAGGATTTTAAAGTGCCAGAAGCCAAGTACGAGAGACTGACCAGTGGTAATGGCTGCAAAATGGTATAGCCCGTGGGAGAAATCCTGTGAGTTATAGGGGGAATCCCGCTGGGCGTCATTCTAGACTCTCGCCAGCAATTGTCTTGGGTTCTGCCTGAAATTCTGGACTTTGTAACGAGGGAACCAGAGACAAAAACTACAGTGTCACTGACCTTTGTGACTGACTATGGCTCCGTACAGTAGGAGCTCTTAAAATGCGAGACCCTGAGGGTAGAGTTCATACTGAGCAAGGACTCTCCGTTCTTTTGGCAGATATGGAGAGGCAAGAGTGCTTTAACCACTTAGGGACTTGGGACGTACAGGTATGCCCTGTTTCCTGAGTCCTTAAGGACTCAGGACGTACCGGTACGTCCTAACTTTAAATCGCGATTGCGGCGCGGCGGGGGGTTAATCGCAACAGGATGTCCGCTGAAATCATTCAGCGGGCATTCTGTCACAACGCCGGGGGGGGGGGGGTCCGGTCCATTCGGGTATACGGTGATCCAATGAGCTGGAAAAGGACTGTGATTGGTGGTATGATTACACACCACCAATTACAATCCGAGCATTTGGGAGAGGCGGTGGTGCTGATTAGGTGTGGCGGTGCTGTCCAAGGTGCTGATTGGTGAGTTTCCGCCAATACATTCCCACTAAGCGGTCGAGGTATGGCGTGAAAATGTACAAAATTGGTGAGAGTACCTCAGGGTACACTTAAAAATGTTGTGTGTACAAGGGGCGAGATTCCCGTATTCAACCCGCAGAATGTCCCCCCACTCTGGGTGTTAGCGGGAAACTCGTGTGGGACCTTATGTACCCACTGCTAGATAAGGGTTACCACTTGTACGTGGATAACTTTTATACTAGCATTCCCTTGTTCAGGTCCCTTGCCGCCAGATCCACATTCGCTTGTGGGACCGTGCAGAAAAATCAACGCGGCCTCCCTACCTACCCCCTCCAGGTACCTATCCCCAGGGGTGAGGCCCGGGCCCTTACCAGTGGAAACCTGTTGCTGGTCAGGTATAAGGACAAGAGGGATGTCTTTATACTATCCACAATCCACGGTAATGGCATCACCCCTGTCCCTGTGCGAGGTACCGTGGCAATGGTCCTCAAGCCCGATTGTATTGTCGACTACAATCGATATATGGGAGGAGTTGATCTACTTGGTACAGGTTGCCTTGTACAACGCTTTTGTACTATCCCGAAGCGCTGGCAGCACAGGGACATTCCTCCAATTCTATGAGGCAGTCATCAAGGACCTGATCTTTTCAGACCGGGAAAGAGCAGGCCGGAGTACCTCGGGAATTGCAGGCGCCCGGATCGTCCCTGGCCAACATTTTCCAGGTGTGGTCCCCCATACTGTAAAGAAGGGATGAACCCAAAAAAAGTGTGTCACAGGAGGGGGATACGGAAGAACACCACCACTCAATGTGACACTTGCCCCGATCATCCGGGCCTCTGCGTTATCGATTGCTTCAGGGAGTATCACACTTCCATGGAGTACTACATTTTTATAATCCCTAACAGTCCCTAGAGAACATAAAATACTATGACTTTTAGACTTTGGAGACACTGAAACAATTTTTCTTTCAAAAATATTAGTTTTAGTGCAGACATCCTCAAACTGCGGCCCTTTAGATGTTGTAAAACTATAACTCCCAGCATGCCCAGACAACCTACAGCCATCAGCAGGGCATGGTGGGAATTGTAGTTTTACAACATCTGGAGAGCCGCAGTTTGAAAAAAAGTGTAAAAAAAGCCATCACAAACATCACAAAAAGTGTCATAGCGAGCGATCAAAATGTCATATGCAATTAGTGCCAATAAAACTGACATCTCATCCCGCAAAAAATGAGCCCCTACATTAGATAGTCGCCCAACAAAAAATAAAACTGTAGCTCCCAGGCTATGGAGATACTAAAATATTTTTTTTTTGTTCCTAAAATGATAATATAGTGTAAAATCTAAATAAATTTTAAAATGTAGACATATTGGGTATAGCCGCATCCGTAAGAATCTGCCCTATAAAAATAACATTTGACCAAACCCCTCGGATGAACAGCGTTAAAAATCTAAAATAAAAACGGTGCCAAAACACCCATTTTTTTGCAAAATTTTCATTTGAATCCTTTTTTTCCGGTAATAAAGCAAGGGTTAACAGTCAAACAAAACTAAATATTTATTGCCCTGATTCTGTAGTTTGCAGAAACACCCCATATGTGGTCGTAAATGGCTATATAGCCACACGGCAGGGCATAGAACGAGGGGAACGCCATATGGTTTCTGGAAGGCAGATTTTGATGGACTGGTTTATTTACACCATGTCCCATTAGAAGGCCCCCCTGATGTAGCCTAGACTAGAAACTCCAAAAAGTGACCCCATCTAAGAAACTACACCCCTCAAGGTATTAAAAAGTTACTTTACAAACTTTGTTAACCCTTTAGGTGTTCCACAAAACTAAATAGCGAATGTAGAAACAATTTTAGAATTTAAATTTTTTGTTACCTTGCCTCAAAAAAGTGTAATATAGAGCAACCAAAAATCATATTTAGCCTATAATAGTCCCAAAACCTCAACCACCTTATCCCGTAGTTCCTAGATGGGGTCACTTTTATGGAGTTATTACTCTAGGGGTGCATCAGGGGGCTTGAAATGGTACATGATGTAAATAAACCAGTCCAGCAAAATCTGCCTTCCAAAAACCATATGCCGTTCCCCTTCTTCTATGTCCTGCTGTTTAGCCAAATAGTAGTTTACGACCACATATGGGGTGTTTCTTCCAACTACAGAATCAGGGCAACCCATATTGAGTTTTGTTTGGCAGTTAACCCTTACTTTGTTCCTGAAAAAAATGGATTATATTGGAAAATTTTCAAAAAAATCAAAATTCATACATTTTATGTCCATTTGCCATGAAGTCTTGTGGAAGACCTAAAGGGTTAACAAAGTTTGTAAAATCAGTTTTGAATACCTTGAGGGGTGTAGTTTCTAAAATGGGGTCATTTTTGGGTGGTTTCTATTACGTAAGCCTCACAAAGTGACTTCAGACCTGAACTGTTCCATAGAAAGTGGGATTTGGAAGATTTCTGAAAAATTTCAAAATTAGCTTCGAAACTTCTAAGCTATGTAACATCCGGATAAATTTTTGTAAACTGGATTCTTTAAAACATAACCTTTACTTGGTCGCTTAAAATATATTTCACGGGGGGGCGCATGCGCGCGGCTTGCGGGTAGGTCATGCTTCCGTGAGCTCCGCTCCGCTCCGCTCCGCTCATCGACCTTACCCTGATCATGGCGCCTTTTACCGGGCTCCAACACGCCTCAAACTCAATGCTAGAGACCCCGAAGATGACCCGCACTAAAGGACGGTCGAGAATCCCGGATACTCCTGCTCCATCGCAGACCTTACCGGAATTGTTCCGGCAGACCAGACAAACTGTCATGGCGGACGCAACACCAGCCCCTGCTAGTCCCGAGTCTTCGGATGGAGGTGAGCCTTCTCCGGACAGATCAGAACGCAGTGCAGGTCAGGATGACCTATATAAGAACATTGCAGCCTTATTTAAGGCGGAATTGTCACAAGCCGTCTCTGAATTTTCCCGCCAAATACTGGACCTGGGCAACAGGGTCTCGGATTTAGAGACAAGGGCGGATGACATGGCCGATGCATTGGACCATGATAAGGAGGACATAAACAGTCACTCAGCCCAGCTTGCGGAGCTTGAACTTAAAATAGAGGACCTTGAGAACAGGTCCAGGAGGGGAAATCTACGAGTCAGAGGCCTCCCTGAGACTTATAGTGATTTACAATCCACCCTCACCACTTTGTTCACTGCTTTGCTGCCTCAGGCGGATTCAAGCTCCTTCAAAATGGATAGAGTCCATAGGGCTCTAGGGAAACCGCGCACCGGGGACTTCCCTAGGGATATCATCCTTAAATTTCATCACCCGAGATGAGGGATAAAATCCTGACAGCTGCAAGGGAACTAACTACCCTACCCGGTCTCCCGGCGTCGGTCCACCTCTATGCGGATCTAGCACCATCTACTCTTCGCAGACGACGTGAGATGAGGCCGGTCACTCAGGCCCTACAGAAGGCACAGATCCGTTATCGTTGGGGTTTTCCCTTCAACCTTTCATTCCAACTGAACTCTCGCATGCACACGAACCACTCACCAGATGAAGGTATGGACGCGCTACAGCGAGCAGGAATCCCCTGCGAAGTTCAAGCCACCTCATCTTCCTCACCGAAGCCCCAGAGGCCGGCGAGAGTTTGGACCAGGGTCCCTCCAGTCTCCGGTGGTCCGAGCAGGACGAAGACCCCCTGAACTTTATAACCTGCTGCCGGTATTAACCAAATTTTCTATCGTAGGCTGCATATCCCTTCTGCTACTGTTATTTGTTCTAGGGCTTGATAGCCCAATTTCTTTTCTTTGTATTTTATACATTAATTTGCGGTTTATTTGTTATGTTATTCCACTCTTGGAATCTTTAAATGGGGTTACCATCATATATATGCTGATATACAGGGTTTCTGGGATGCAATTACTTGTGGGAGCGGTTGACGTCGGGCACTCTTCTCCAAACATTGCTCATTTCTCCTCTTTCCATTATGTGTAAACTACTCTCTCATAATGTGAGGGGTTTGAATTCTCCTCAAAAGAGAAAGACAGCTTTCTCATTGTATTTTAAACATGTGCCCGACGTCCCACCCAAAACATTTTCACCCACAATATACTAGATTTTATTCCTCGTCATATACTTTTAAATGTCGAGGAGTAATTATCCTGATAAAAAAATTCCTTCCCTTTTTCTATCACCCAGACATGTATCGACCCAGAAGGGAGGTATGTAATTCTTATAGGGACTTATGGAGAGGACTCACTGTGTCTGGTTAATACCTACGCCCCGACAGATGACCCTATCGCTTTCTTTGTGAAAATGAGCAAGGTGATTGATAACCTTACGTTCAATAAGTTAATATGGTGTGGGGACTTCAATTTTACCATTCATCCTGTATTAGATCGTACTAACCCATTAACAACGCCACGACCGACGACACAGACTACTAAGATTAGTCAAGTACTCTACTCCTTGTCCCTAGCGGACACATGGAGAGAGCATAATGGTTCCCAAAGAAGTTACACGTATTATTCATCAGCTCATCAAACGTATTCAAGGATTGACATGATACTGGCATCTACTTCTCTCCTTCCCTCCATGTCTTATACTAGGCATGTTGTTTCATCATGGTCAGATCATGACATGGTCATTTCAGAATTTCAGACTCCCCAGCAGTGTCGAGGCCCGCTTCAATGGAGGCTAAACGAGTCCCTTTTGACTCATCCTGAATTGTATATTCAGTTACAAGAGGAACTCACGAATTTCTTTACTGACAACACTTCCACTGAAATTGACCCAATGACTCTGTGGTTGACCCATAAGGCCTATATGAGAGGTTGTTTAATAAGTAAAGCCATAAAAAAAAAAAGAGAGAACGAACTAAAGCACAGGCAGACCTGGAAACCAGACTAAGCAGGCTGGTCTGGGCCCACCAGAGAACGCCATCTCTATACCTGCTTAAAGAGATAAAAGATACTAAACAGAAACTTAACATGATCCTGACAAATAATACAGAAAAGGCCCTTAGATGGACAAACTCTTTCTACTACAAATATGCAAATAAACCGGACAAACTACTAGCCAATCAACTGAAAGCTAAACAGAGGATTAACCACGTATTTAAAATAAATACACGATCCGGTCAAACTACTTCTAATTCTGACATAATATATACCACATTCCAAAAATTCTATACCCAACTTTATTCTACCCCTACGACAGGATCAGGCCTACAGGAAAATAACTTTACATCCTCTGCGAATCTACCGGTATTATCCCCTGAATCCCAATTAGGCCTTAATAACCCCATTACAAATGAATAAGTGGAATATGCTATCAAATCTTTAAAATTAGGTAAAGCCCCAGGTCCCGACGGTTATTCTGCCCTCTACTACAAAAAATTTGCCACTTTACTCGCCCCTCATATAGTCAAGTACTGCAATCATCTTATGCAAGGAAATGCACCTCCGGGAGAGTTTTTAAAAGCCTCAATCACAGTTATTCCTAAACCAAACAGAGACCCTTTGCATACCTCTAACTACAGACCGATTTTGCTTCTAAACATCGATAATAAACTTTTCACCTCCATTTTAGCTAATAGACTCAATAGATTACTTCCTGACTTAATTCACAAGGACCAGGTTGGCTTCATCCCCGGCAGAGAGGCCCCTGATAACATTAGAAAAATTCTTAACATCATACATACGTCTAATAAAACCAAGGTCCCATTAGCCCTTTTAGCCCTAGATATTGAAAAGGCATTTGACACTGTCACTTGGCCATATTTATATGGGGGTCCTCTCAGCAGTGGGAATTAAGGGTCCCTTCCTTGCCGCTTTGCAAGCCCTTTATTCCAACCCAGAGGCTTCACTTAAACTGCCCACTACAAAAGTTTCCCACATCCCAATTAGACGAGGTACAAGACAGGGATGCCCTCTCTCACCGTCTTATTTGCACTGGCTATAGAACCCCTAGCAGCCCACATAAGATCCAACCCTGATATTAAAGGTTTGGAGATTGGAGGAAGGGATCACAAACTAAGCCTTTTTGCAGATGATCTTCTTCTGTCTATTACCAATCCCATTATCTCCTTTCCTTCCCTATTAAAACTTTTAGAGTCCTTCACCAAAGCTTCTGGCCTTTCTATTAACCATTCTAAATCGGAAATACTTTGGTGTAATGCACCTACTTCCACTAAAACAATGATACATCAACATTTTCCATTCCAAAGCAGAACCCATCATATTTCCTACTTAGGTGTACTACTGCCAAATGCCCTAGACTTGGTTTATAGAACTAATTATTTACCTATGTACCGTAAGATTCGACAAGATTTAGCTTCATGGCAAACACTACAAACCTCCTGGGTAGGCAGGATAAACATCATCAGGATGGTGGTCCTCCCCAGGCTCCTTTACTTATTTAGGACCCTGCCAGTTCCTGTCTTATTAAGAGACCTTAGATCTATTCAGAAAGATGTCATGAAATTTATTTGGAGTAACAAGCGCCCACGTATTTCCAAAGCTACCATGTGTAAACATAAGACCCAAGGGGGTTTGTCTGTTCCAGACTTTGTGAAATATTACCAAGCAGCTAGAATAGCCCAGATGTTTCTGACCCATCTAACTCCGCATGAACACCCGTTATGGATCTCGATTGAATGTTCCAATCTTAACCCCTACACCTGGAGAGCTCTGATCTGGGATACCTCTACTACTCCTCAGACTTTACGGGTCAACTCCCCTCTGTCTTATTACTCTCTGTTACTCTGGAGGTCGGTTAGATTCAAATTTGCTCTTCAGTCCAAGCCATCCCCACTATTAAACATTGTGGGAAACCCAGTCTTCTTGCCAGGCCTTCAACATCGTAATCTGGAATGGTGGTCCAATAACCAACTATGTGCTCTACACAAATTCACAGTTAGAGGTAAATTGATGACACTTGCAGATTTTAAAGACAAATATTCTCCTCCTGACAGTGTATACCTGGTCATGGGGCAAATATTTTCTTACTTGAAATCTGTCCAAATCCCTAATCAGAAAGTGGAATTTACTTCTTTTGAACGCTCTATTACATACTCATTATACAGACAAGGCCTATTATCGAGGGTTTATGGAGCCCTCAATACTATTCCTGAAGGCCAGAAATTGTCTTACATGAGGGCCTGGGAAGAGGATTTATGTCAGGAGTTTCCTCCCTCCAAATGGTTCCAGCGATCACAGACCTTATCAAAGGGTTCCTGGCAAGTCACATTAGCTGAATCCTCCATAAAAGTGTTGCATAGAACTTATATGGTTCCTATACGACTTCACTATATCTACCCTGAAGTATCACCTTTGTGCTTCAGAGGATGTAATGAGGAAGGTTCAATGCTTCATATCTGGTGGTCTTGCCCCATAGTGGAGAGGTTCACCGGACCGGAAGTTCAAGTCACATGGTGCGGGCTGGCCGGAAGTGAGGTAAGGACCTGCGCCTGAGCATTGCTCGTTGCATAGCAACCCCTAGGCTCAGAGCGCACGGCCCAAATGCAAAGCAATTGATAGCTTGCCTTCTTTTTACATATGCACAATCGCATTATACGGATTTCAAATTAGCAGGACCGCCAAACACACACACAAACCGGAGCTCTAACGGATTCAATACAATTAGCCCCACTGGTTCTTATAGCGAGGTTCGACATTGGGTCCCGTGCGCTCGTTTTTGAGGGCACGCAGGATCCAAAGGGAAACCCGCCAAATGCCTGCATATGACTAACCCCGTTGGTTATTCTTGCAGGGTTCACCGTCAGCTGCCCGTCCTTGTGTACGGGCATACTAGGTCCAAGGGGAAAGAAGGACCCGCCGGACTACAACATCACTGTTTCCGCCTTGTCTGTGCCCTCCGTCAGACCGCACATGCTCGCATATACATAGGGGAGCACATGAAGTCAGAGGGAGACACAGGCAAGATGCAGCCCTCTATGACGGCAAAAGTCATAAAATTATTATAAAAAGCAGCAGAAGTTTTGTTGTTCATTTAAACCTGACGGGTGAACTGTTTTGAGATAAAAGATCCATTTCGCTTCGCATTGTAGGATTCTCCTATCAAAGTCCCCTCGTCTGATTCCTGGTTTGATTAGTTCGATTCCCATAAAAGAAAGGCAGTCGAGTCTGCCATCGTGTTCGGTGTTCACATGGCGTGCCACTGATGTATCTCTGCCATTTCTTACATCGCCTAGATGCTCTCCAATTCTTCTCCGTAGTTCTCTACCTGTCTTCCCCACGTATTCTTTTCCACATTCGCATGTGATTTTATACACTAGACCTGTGCTTCTACAATTGATGATGTCCTTGATGGTATATATTTTGCCGGTATTATTGCTTCTAAATGACCTTGCTTTGGTCATGTGGGGGCACGCTACACATCTTCCGCATTTAAAATTGCCATTAATACCCCTCTCAAGCCATGTTTGTTTCTGGGGTGCTGGTGTGTAGTGACTGTGCACCATCATGTCACGGATGCTTCTACCGCGTCTATACGTGATACTAGGGCGCGTCTTTACCACTTTACAAATGTCAGAATCCATTAGGAGCACATGCCAGTGTTTCGATATGATGTCTCTGATTGCCGAGGAACACCCATTGTAGGTACTAATGAAGCGGATCTCCCTGCTTTCACTAGAACTACCATACGTGGGGGTGTCTGTTGGTGGGGATAAAAGAGACATTCTATCCTTATTCAGGGCCATCTGGTATGCCGGTGTTAATACACCTACTGGGTATCCACGATCCAAGAAACGATTTTTTAGGTCACCCGCTTGTTTGATGAATTCTGAGTGTTTCGAGCAATTCCTCCTTAGTCGTAAGTATTGGCCTCTCGGTATTCCCTTCCTGAGGGGATACGGATGGCTACTTTCCCATCGTAGGAGGGAATTTGTTGAGGTGGGCTTACGAAATATGGAAGTCTCGAGGCAGCCCCGATTGTTAATGTTCACTACGATGTCAAGAAAGGGGAGTTTTGAAACATCACATTCAGATGTGAAATGGAGGCCTATTTCGTTCTGGTTCAATTGTCGAACCCAGGACGAGAAGGTCTCCATACTTCCCCTCCAGATGACAAAGACATCATCAATGAAGCGCGCCCATTTTCGGACGCACTGCAGCTCGACTACGGATTCGTCCCTAAATACTATGGTGTTTTCCCACCAGCCCAGGAACAAATTGGCATACGATGGGGCGCAGGGGCTCCCCATCGCAGTGCCCCTGAGCTGGTGGAAAAAGCGCCCATTGAATAAGAAATAGTTCCTAGTCAATGAAAATTCTAACAGTTCCAGTACAAAGGCATTATGTCCCTGGAAATGTCTCCCCCTTGATGACAGGAAGTATTATACTGCATGTAAGCCCCATTTGTGTGGTATGGATGAATATAATGCTTCGACGTCTACACTCCCCAGTATACAATCACCATCTAATTGTATGCCATCTGTCTGAGTAGGTCTCCAGTGTCTTTTACGTGGGATGACAGAGATAGAACAAAAAGTGCCAAGATTTTATCTATATACACTCCTAGGTTTTGACTAAGACTGTCAATGCCCGATACGATCGGACACCCTTTCAAGGGCTCATAGCCTTTGTGTACTTTTGGGAGGCTATAAAAAGTAGCGATTTGAGGATGTTCTGGGTACAGGAAATCGAATTCTTCTCGACTAATTAATTTTGCAAGTTTTGCCCTATCCAATATGCTTTTTAATTCTTTTTCATAGACGAGGGTCGGGTCATTCAAAAGGATTTCGTGCGGACAGTTCATCCCCAGTACAATTTTGGGGTGCCGAATACAGGTGGGTGGTCTCCAAGTCTTTACTCACTAGTTTAAGGAATACATCCACGCAATTTGTTTCTCCTATAGGTGGTGCCCTCTTACTCCTGTTTTTACAGGATGTAAAAGGTCCTTCACCCAAGGATGGTTCATTAGCCGCTGTCAAGCTTTCCAGCAGTTTAACATCAGATATCATATCTCTCGGGATTCCCATTTCTGCGCTTTGTTTTTTTCTCAATATTACAAAAATGTTTGTACCAGCGTAGTTTACGTATGAAGAGATTTAAATCTACAGCAGTTTTAAAAGGATTATATTTGGGTGTTGGGACAAAGGAGAGACCCTTCTCAAGGACCTTAATTTCTGTCGTAGATAGGGGATGGTCTGACAGGTTAATTATTTTGGGGCCAGCACTGTTGCTGCTACCTGAGGTTGTTGTGGTACTCGGTTTCGTAGGGGGTATGTCGAACCCTGGTCTAAAAAACCTTGTCCGGCCTTGTTATAATATCCCCCCCGATTGTTTTTCCTACCACGACCTCTACCTTTCGTTAGATTTTTTCGATTTCCTATATATTGTTCTTTTTCTGATCCTGACAGATCTGTCTCAGTAGATGAGATATCAGTGTCCCTTTCAGTTTCTCTCCTTCTTTCAGGTATTTGACCATATACTTTATTTTCTTTAAAGTCCGCCAAATCCCGTGTGAACTGTTTGTGTTTTCGCTCCTTAAGATGATATTGGAACTTATCTAACGAGGTCTGAAGTTGTTTCTCCTTTGTCCCAAAATCCGTTTCCTGTGCAAAGGACTGTGTGATCGTTATCTGGTCCCGTAGTTTAATCTCTAATCCTGCAAGGGTTTGCCGTTCCTGTTCGACTAGCAGTCTCATAAACCTTAATGAGCTACTAGTCGCTTCAGACTCCCATTTACTCATCAGGGAGGCATTTCTACACCGAAATGCAGGAGTGAGATTAATCCGTAGACCACGAGGAACAATATTATGTTCTAGGTAGTGTTCGAGACTTTGGACTTCCCACCAAGAAACTATCTGTTCCTTGTACACTTTTTCTAGTTCCTTAAAGGCAACCCCATATGGCCTCAGTCAGCCAGCTATCAGAGTCGAAGCCTGTGCTAAGAAATCCTGCCATATCCGGGATATATGTCAATTTGTAACAAAAATTATATTATACCGCCACTTACAGTACAGATGTACGTTCCTCTTATCCCTCTCCTCCCGGTCAGTATCCGCCCCCTTGATCAGTTATCTCACCTGTCCGAGTCTGTTAGGACGCATGTTGCTCCACGTGGAACGCACGCCGTGCGTTCCACCGGACCGGAAGTTCAAGTCACATGGTGCGGGCTGGCCGGAAGTGAGGTAAGGACCTGCGCCTGAGCATTGCTCGTTGCATAGCAACCCCTAGGCTCAGAGCGCACGGCCCAAATGCAAAGCAATTGATAGCTTGCCTTCTTTTTACATATGCACAATCGCATTATACGGATTTCAAATTAGCAGGGGGCGGATACTGACCGGGAGGAGAGGGATAAGAGGAGGCAAGTAACATCACCCATTGCTCACCCAGACCATTGTTAGTTTGGGTGAGACATGTACTGACATGGGACACTTCCCATGTTCCAGTGAGGATAAGAGTCACCAACTGTCCTACTGATTGGAGGCGAAAACCACCCTGATCTCTGAGTAAGTGCACTGAATTGAATTGACTGCATGGCTCAATAGTATAAGTGACCCATACTGAGTGTATGTTTGTAATTTTATTTGTAGTTGATTGGAGGCTAAAACCACCCTGATCTCTGACCACCCTTGAATACATGTGAAGTCCCCTGATGATGTCTGTAATAAAAGATGGAAACATGGCATGTAGGGCATTATAATAGGGTTACATAGAATACTAGACCCATACTGAGGGTAAGGTTCGGTGTGGGGTCGCCACTGTCGGGGCGGGTGCTCCATGTGTGGTAGGCAGGTGATAATAACAGCCCCCCACCCCTAGGTAGGCAGGAAAGCCAGAATAGGGTTAAGTAGGAGGATAATACTGCCATCACGTACGCAGCACCCAGGTCACACCGGTCTCAGGCACCACCAACTGCCAGGACCACCCTCTGCGATCACGGATCCTGCTCGGACGAGGTGAGATCCACCCATTTTTTCACGTATTCAATGGTTGTATGTGATATAGTGGAGGTTATTTGTTGTTATTTTTGTCTCTCAGCCGGTGTGAAATATATTTTAAGCGACCAAGTAAAGGTTATGTTTTAAAGAATCCAGTTTACAAAAATGTATCCGTATATTTTGGGTGTAAATCGATACCACCACATCTGTACTGTAAGTGGCGGTATAATATAATTTTTGCTATGTAACATCCCCAAAAAATAAAATGACATTCCAAAAATGATGCAAACATGAAGTAGACATATGGGGAATGTAAAGTCATCAACATTTTTGGGGGTATTACTATGTATTACAGAAGTAGAGAAACTGAAACTTTGAAATTAGCAAATTTTTCAATTTTTTTTGTAAATTTGGTATTTTTTTTTGTGCAAACGGACCTCAGAACGGCCTGGGTAAGTCAAAGCGTTATCAGCACTTAAAGTGACACTGGTCAGATTTACAAAAAATGGCCAAGTCCTTACGGTGAAATAGGGCTGAGTCCTTAAGGGGTTAAGTTCTGCAGTTGGAGTTCCGGAGACAAAGATATGTGCCGTTGCCAAGGGCAACCAACGGAAAGAAAAGGAGGTGGAGAGAGGTTTGGCTCTCAGGAGTGCCTATATTTCCTGCAAATGTGCACAGAGTCCTAAAGGGTGCGGCTGGAGTGACCGTCCGGGAAAAGTCTGGACTCAAGGCCAGGGTATTTCCAGTAGCAACGGTTGCATTATGGAGTCTCCAGGTGATCGTGGTACCAGGAACCAGGGGCAGGTTTCCAAAGTCCGGAAGAAGGATGATTATCTCGGTAGAGATGTCCCTGGAATGTCCTAGTCTCCTGAGACTGCCAAACCCGTGACATCAGGGGGCAAGAACGTTCCTGTTGATTGTGTGGCAGACACCATAACAGTGAGCCGGCAGCAGTTTGCTACCTTCTGGGCCAGTATGGGGTAAGACACCCAGTCGAGAAACTGCTACAAATATATGTGACAATGTGAAAAAAGCATGTCTGAACAGGCGGGTAAGCCTGTTGTGGTTGCTCCCTCACAGGAATCTGTGGGGTAAGGTAGACACGTCTGCAGATAGTGACGAAACTCCTGCAGAACCTGTACTTGTCCGTTTAAATAGTAAGGGAGCTGCACATTGACTGCCATGGTGAAAGAATATTGCCTGTTGAAAACAATGGTGCTGATAAGAAACATGTGAATGATGCAGAAGTGCAGATAAATGTTGTGAGCACCGAGTGGAGCAATCCTACTGTGGTGAACGTGCAAGAAAGGGTAGCAGTCCTAGAGGGTGTATCACACTTACCAGAGGTAGACATGCAGTCTCCACAGTGTTTTATGGTCAATAAAGTAATGTCCCAGGTAGGGATTAACTCGGCAGTGCCCCTAGAGGTCAGTGTTAAAAATGACACAAGTGACATAGGCGATATATGTGCTGTGACCATTAGCAACTCCGAGAGGGAAGCTACCAGGTCAAGGTATTGCAAAAATCAGGCAGTCACTAGTAGCGACCAGACTATAGTTATACCTGACATGACGAGAGCTGAGTGGGGAGATGGCAGCCTATTGTCTGAGACCCATACCCAGGCAGGGGTAGATGACCTGACACGTCAGTACAGCTGCAATCCTGAAGATTATTCTCTCTCCACACGGTCCCTAGATATGATAGAGAAGGACTAGATGTCTTCACAGAATCACCGAAGAAGACTGCAGTAGATACAAAGTGCTTAAAGGAACCCTGGGTGGAACCCCCACAGGGTGGCCAAAAGAGAATGGTGATGCTCCTACATTGGCTGCAGCAGAGCCAAGTGAAGAGCATCTGGAACAGGAGACCCTCTCCTTGGGTTGATCCCTTGAAAAAGCGCTCGAGGAGCGAGATGAATGTGAGAGGAGATGAATGTGAGAGGTTGAACAAGCAACTCAGAGCAGGGATGGAAGATCTCATCATCAAAGGATGATGTCAGGAAGAACGTCTGAGTTGAAGAAGTCTAAAATAAGACCTTTGCTCAATTAAAACATAACTTTTACTAAGTTGCGCTTAAAAGTATGGGGAAACCCAGTTAAGTGCTCAAAAATAACAGTGATAACATAAATGTGTAGCTCAGTGAATACCTGTAACCGGACAGTCCCTATAATAATAAGGAATGGTCTTACCAGATCCAAGAGTATCAGTCTGTCCGTATTACAACCGTCTGTATAATTCCAAACGGATTATTTGTATGCAGTTAGGCTTGCATTGCTGTATGGATTCTTCCATGGGACAGATTACTAGATGGCCTTAAATATGATCCCTAAACCAAGTGTGGGGGTAGGGGCTATTATACCCTGCCTATCAGCAATACAGAGCACCCGCCCCGTCAGGAACCTATCCCTATAGGGGGCCTAAATCCCTAATAGTATCCCTCTCTATTGTCCCAACTAGAGATTTTGAGAACATAAAATTCTCAGTTCACAAACGGCGAACGCAAATTTTCGCAAATGTTCACAAACGGGAAAAACTCCCATGGAAAATTACGTAGTTGACGCAGAGTCGGGTTTTAATCCATAAAGGGCATAAATCACCTAACATTCCTAAATTGTTTGGAATAACGTGCTTTAAAACATCAGGTATGATATTGTATCGATCAAGCAGTGTAACGGTTACGCCCGCTTCACAGTGACAGACCAAACTCCCTGTTTAACGCACCGCAAACAGTCCATTTGCACAATCGCAAACTCCCAATTTGCACAAGGTTGGATACCAAGCTAGCCATGTCCCGTTCTTTGTCCTCACTGATGTCATTGAAGGTCTCTTCCTCCACCCAGCCACGTACAACAACAAGGGTCCCCGAAAGGTGACAACAAGCCCCCTGGGACGCCTGCTGTGTTTGGTCTTCCACCTCCTCAAAGCCACCTTCCTCCCCTGACTCCTCTTCTTCAGACTCCTCTCTCTGCGTTATTATAAGGTGTGTTAAGTAGTACTATTCCTATCAGTTTAATCCCTGTTACGTCCCCTATCAGGGGACGTGTATGAAATAGATTTTAGGAAGCGGGAGATGGAAAAAGATGCTTGGTTGGTCCTTCTACTTCCAATTTGGGGCACTGCGCGTGCAATATACTGTGCCACCAGATAGGAGTGGTGTGTTAAGTAGTACTATCCCCATCAGTTTAATCCCTATTAGGTTCACTAGTATTATTATTATAAGGTGTGTTAAGTAGTAGTATTCTTATCAGTTTAATCCCTGTCATGTCCCCTATCAGGGGACGTGTATATGGAATTGATTTTAGAAACAGGGAGATGGAAAAAGATGCTTGGTCGGTCCTCCTACTTCAAATTTGGGGCACTGCGCATGCAATCTACTGTGCCACCAGATAGGAGTGGTGTGTTAAGTAGTACTATTCCTATCTGTTTAATCCCTGTTACGTCCCTCATCAGGGGACATGTATGGAATAAATTTTAGACAACCGCAAAGAGTTGTCAATAATTGACACACTCATGACATAAATTTTATTTCTCTGTGTCAATCTTGGTGTAGTGATGACTGTGCTCGTGCGCACGTTTGAGAGATTGCAGGCGGTGTTTTTTTTTCAAAGTCTATGGTTGTGCTGAGGTTGTTCAGTGACAGTTAAGTGACCCAGAAAACAATGATTCTGCAGTGTGGGCCCATTGTTGGCCTAGTACGCTTTAATGATCACCATAGATGATCACAAAAAAAAAATTATGTTTTTTCTATGCAAAATTAGCCGATCGCTTTTGGTCTGTTCACAATGAAGCAACGACCTTATCATCTGGGGTGTGCCAACATTGTCATTGCCAACACTCTCATAGAGGTGGTCGCTTCATTGTGATAAGCAAGCCCTTTCACCACAACAAGGTAACGATCACGAAGGGGAATTGACACATGTATGTGCCTTTTTTTTGTTTGGTTTTTAAAGCCACAGTGCAGCATCAGAGGCCAGAAAAATTGATGTTTGTTTCCCAGGCAGAAAGTGCCCTAAGACATTGTGGCTCGAACCCTAGTTGGTGGCGGATAAGTCACGCAAGTCATCCGGCATTCAGAGATAAAATACAGCAGCATGTGGACCATTTTTAGGCCAAGGCAGCTCATCTCATTACCAGGCCTTTTTTTAGTCTACTGTATCGCCCACTGTCAGTCCCTTCGGGATCCATCCTTCATTCATCTTAATAAAGGTGAGGTAATCTAGACTTTTTTGACCTAGGCGACTTCTCTTAGTGACAATACCTCCTGCTGCACTGAAGGTCCTTTCTGACAGGACACTTGAAGCGGGGCAGGCCAGAAGTTCTATCGCAAATTGGGATAGCTCAGGCCACAGGTCCAGTCTGCACACCCAGTAGTCAAGGGGTTCATCACTCCTCGGAGTGTCGATATCTCCAGTTAAGGTCTGCTACCTGACGGTCGAGTCGTTCTCTGAGGGTGGACCCCGAAGGGCTGTGGCGATACGTAGGACTTAAAAAGCTCTGCATGTCCTCCATCAACAACACGTCTGTAAAGCGTCCTGTCCTTGTCGGCGTGGTCGTGGTAGGAGGAGGATTACTTTCACCTCTTCCCCTGTTAGATTCCCGTTGTGCTGTAACATCACCCTTATACGCTGTGTAAAGCATACTTTTTAATTTATTTTGGAACTGCTGCTTCCTTTCCGACTTCCGGTAATTCGGTAACATTTCAGGCACTTTCTGCTTATACCGGGGGTCTAGTAGCGTGGACACCCAGTACAGGTCGTTCTCCTTCAGCCTTTTTATACGCGGGTCCTTCAACAGGCACGACAGCATGAAAGACCCCATTTGCACAAGGTTGGATGCCGAGCTACTCATGTCCCGTTCCTTGTCCTCAGTGATCTCAATGAAGGTATGTTCTTCTCCCCAGCCACGTACAACACCATGGGTACCAGATAGGTGACAACGAGCACCCTGGGATGCCTGTTGCTCTTCCTCCCCTTCCTCAAAGTCACATTCCTCCTCTGACTCCTCTTCCGGTGTTGCCGCAGATCCAGCAAGCGATGCTGATACGGCTGTTTCTGGTGGTGGTGATGGTGACCACAACTCTTCCTCTTCATGCTCATCTACGGCCTGATCCAGCACTATTCGCAGGGCACGCTCCAGGAAGAAAACAAATGGGATGATGTCACTGATGGTGCCTTCGGTGCGACTGACTAGGTTTGTCACCTCCTCAAAAGGACGCATGAGCCTACAGGCATTGCGCATGAGCGTCCAGTAACGTGGCAAAAAAAATCCCAGCTCCGCAGAGGCTGTCCTAGCACCCCGGTCATACAAATACTCTTTGATGGCTTTTTCTTGTTGGAGCAGGCGGTCGAACATTAGGAGTGTTGAATTCCAAAGTGTCGGGCTGTCGCAAATCAAGCGCCCCACTGGCATGTTGTTTCGCCGCTGGATATCTGAAAAGTGCGCCATGGCCATGTAGGAACGCCTGAAATGGCCACACACCATCCTGGCCTGCTTCAGGACGTCCTGTAAGCCTGGGTACTTATGCACAAAGTGTTGTACGATCAGATCACACACGTGCCATGCACGGCACATGTGTCAACTTGCCCAAATTCAATGCCGCCAACAAATTGCTTCTGTTGTCACACACCACTTTGCCGATCTCCAGTTGGTGTCAGCCACTGATCCACCTGTGCGTTCAGGGCAGACAGGAGTGCTGGTCCGGTGTGACTCTTTGCTTTCAGGCAAGTCAACCCTAAGACGGCAGGGCACTGTGGAATCTGGGATGTGGAATAGCCCCTGGGGAGCTGGGGGGGTGCCGTTGATGAGGAGCCAGATGCAGCAGCAGAAGAGGACTCAGCCGAGGAGGTTATGGAAGAGGATGGAGTAGGAGGAGTAGAGGAGGTGGCAGCAGGCCTGCCTGCAAGTTGTGGCGGTGTCACCAACTCCTCTGCAGAGCCACGCATTCCATGCTTGGCAGCCGTCAGCAGGTTTACCCAATGCGCAGTGTAGGTGATATACCTGCCCTGACCGTGCTTTGCAGACCAGGTATCAGTGGTCAGATGGATCCTTGCCCCAACACTGTGTGCCAGACATGCCATTACTTCCTTTTGCACAATCGAGTACAGGTTGGGGATTGCCTTTTGTGCAAAGAAATTTCGGCCGGGTACCTTCCACTGTGGTGTCCCAATAGCTACAAATTTTTTGAAGGCCTCAGACTCCACCAGCTTGTATGGTAAAAGCTGGCGGGCTAAGAGTTCGGACAAGCCAGCTATCAGACGCCGGGCAAGGGGGTGACTTTGTGACATTGGCTTCTTACGCTCAAACATGTCCTTGACAGACACCTGACTGTGGGCAGATGAGCAGGAACTGCTCAAGGCGAGAGACGGAGTGGCCGAGGTTGAGAGGGGGCAAGGAGGACAGCAGTGGTTGACGTTGCTGAAGATGCTGGACCAGGAGGAGGATGGCGGCTTTGAGTTTGTGTGCCTAGGTGGGTGTTGGACTTCCCACGACTCAGTTTCTTTTGGCACCGGTTGCAAATGGCATCTCTGTTGTCAGAGGCAGACACACAAAAAAAAATGCCACACTGCTGAGCTCTGCAATGATGGCATTCTAGTGGTGGCAACAGCATGTGTTGATCGGCGTGCTGTCTGGCTGACCCCGGGTGCCGATGCATGCTGTCTGACTGTGCAACTAGCTCCTTGTGATGACCTCCCCCTGCTTCCAACTCATCTCCTCCTCCTCTCTGTCTCCCCATCTGAACTTTCCCCCTGTTCTTCTTCTCTTCTAGCGGGCACCCACGTGACATCCACGGACACATCGTCATCATCAACCGCTTCACTTGTATCTGACAACTCAGCAAAGGAAGCAGCAGCGGGTACAACAGCATCATCATCATCACACCGTACGTCCATGTGTGTAATGCTTCCTGACTGAGACATATCCCTGTTATCTACATCCTCTGGCAATAATGGTTGCACATCACCCATTTCTTCCAACTGATGTGTAAATAACTCCTCTGACAGATCTAGTGAAGCCACAAAAATCTCTGTATAGGAAATTAGTCCCCTCAAGCGCTGCACATCCTAGGACAATGTGGGAAAAGTCAGTTGAATGAAGTAATAAGAAAAAAGGATTGCGCTGCAAGAGAAGATTCTTTTGATGTTCCTTTTCTCTTTTTTCTTTTCTTACAATCGGAAAATTCACATGGTGCAGTTTCTGCATACCCTGCAGAAACCGCATACAAAAGGATCGAGTTATGGCAATCGTCGATATATCTTCGCCAAACTATTAGTTGGCCTCCCTCTAAATTCTTGTGCAGGACTGTGTCAATTCTCTCTCTCCCACATGGTCATAAAAAGGTTAGCGAGGCTGGGGGCAAATTTCGCCCCCCATCGCCACGCCTGAGTGCTGCAAATAAAAAGAGTCACTATACAAAAAATAATTGTGGGTGAGACAGAAAACCACACAGTCCAGAATAAAGTTTTTTTGATCCATCCCCATTAAAGGGTCACTATCCAATGCTTCTTTAACCCTTTTAATTCCCAAATCTTTTGGTATGCAGGTTTAGAGGGAGGATACATCGACTGTAGCTAGCCATATAGTTCCCTGGATTTCTCCAATCTCCTCTGCGAGATCAATCACACTAGAGGAATTCTTCAAATAGGAGGGGGCCACCGTCACATACTTCTGCAGAAAATGATCGATGTATTCGGAGACTCTACTGGTCAGGGAATTGATCCCTGACACAATAGGTCTCCCAGGAGGATGTACAGGATCTTTGTGCATCTTGGGCAAAAAATATATGACAGGGGTAACTGGGGCAATCTTTTCTATGCGCATCACGAGCGAGTTCTGTGAGTATATCGCATGCACCTGATGCGATAGGTGTTCAGAACATACTACACCATAGTGCGTTTTTTTGTTGCTACTTTTAGGTTTCCATGCAACCGTTGGGAATTTATTATTGATTGTGGTCCATCTAACTGAAGATTTTTACGATTGTAAGAAAAGAAAAAAGAGAAAAGGAACATCAAAAGAATCTTCTCTTGCAGCGCAATCCTTTTTTCTTATTAGATCAAGTGAAGAGGCTGAGGTGCTAGTGTTGGTGGTGGCAGGCGGCCGAGTGGTAACTTGAGAGGTGCCCAAAGCTGAGCTGGAGGAGGATAGAGCGTCAAGGTTCCAAGCGGAAGCTGTAGAAGATTGGGTGTCCTGTGTTAGCCAGTCAACTATGTCCTCAGAACTTTTCGTGTTCAGGGTCAGGGCCGGCGCTACCATAAGGCAGACCAAGCGGCTGCCTTAGGGCGCACCCTGCGCAGGGCGGAAAAATGAATGCCCTTCTTTTTTTTTCTTTTTTTATAACTTTCTTGAATTTGTGCCGCAGCGCCGCCGCCTTGCGCCCGCCCCCAGCCTGCGTGTGTCGGCCGCTCAGAGTCACGGCAACACACCGGTCACATGTGCTCAGCCTGCCATGGGGGCCTGACTGGTAGTAAGCTGCGCCGCCGGCGGGTATGGCAGGGACTAATAGGCGAGGCTCGAGCTGACTGATTGTGTTGTGTCTGACTCACACAGACACACACAGCCGTCAGCCAGATTAGACCACCAGACGCACTGGCAGCCAGCAGCAGCAGGAGTCAGGCAGGTCAGGAGTGGACTCAGGACTTAAGGTAGGTCACTTGAAGTTTGAACTGTTCCGAATTGAATGTATTGTATATAATAATTAATATGATCATTTAAAATTATTTCAAAATCATAAAATGAGGCCATAAGTGCTAGTCTAGTGCCAGAGCAGAGGCGCTCAGGCTTTTAGCACGGCATTCAATTATGTGTTTTAAAAAAGTAATTACAAAACAACAATCATTAATATTGCCCCCCCCCCCCCCAATATTAATGATTGTTGTTTTGTAATTACTTTTTTTAAACACATCATTGAATGCCGTGCTAAGCCTGAGTGCCTCTGCTCTGGCGCTAGTTTGTGTGACCGTGACATGATGGAGGGAGGGGGTACAATGTAAATGTCTGTACAGTTGTACAGTACTCTGAGTATGTGACATGGGAATGGGGCCAGGCCGCCAGGAAGGGACGGCTGGGGGGGGGGGGGGGTTAAAATGTGACACAGTAAGGGGTAACGATGTGATCATGGATGGCGCCAGGGCTGTCCGGGCTGGGGAGGGATTAAGTGCAATGGGGGGGAGAAATGTGACACAATAGTCCAGGCACATCATTCCCCCGCCTGGACGTCCCTGGCCCCATCCATGATCATATTATTACCCCCTATTGTCAAGTGGCCTGCCTCTGCCTGTCATTTTTTTTTCGATTAGTGGTACTATGCGTGCAAGCTACTGTGACACCAGTTATGAGTGGCACTGTGCACTGGCAGAAGTTGGCAGAGTAGACTCTGTAGGCCTGACACACACGCTTGCAGACAACTAACTGCTATTCAACCTATTACAGTCAAATTTCTATTTATTTTTTTATTTTTTATGTACACTACTGTTACACCACATATGAGTTGCACTGGTGTGACACTGTGCCCTGGCAGGCCCTGAAACACACACGTGTGAAGGGCAGGCAACTGACTGCTATTATTTCACAGTCAAATTTCTAGTTTTTTTTTATGTAACATAGTAACATAGTACATAAGGCCGAAAAAAGACATTTGTCCATCCAGTTCGGCCTGTCATCCTGCAAGTTGATTCAGAGGAAGGCAAAAAAAAATATCTAGAATCTGCAAATATCAGAAATAAGGGTCTGGCTATGACATTACTTAATTCTCTTAGGATACGGGGGTGTATGCCATCCGGTACTGGCGATTTGTCTATTTTAATCTTTTTAAGTCGCTGTTGTACTTCTTCCTGGGTCAGACAGGACACTTTTAATGGGGAATTTATTTCAACATTCAGCATGTCATCTGACAGTTTATTTTCCTCAGTGAATACATTGGAGAAAAATATATTTAACAGCTTTGCTTTCTCCTCGTCGCTCTCTGCGACTCCCCCTCATTACTCTTTAAAGGGCCAACACCTTCAGATTTATACTTTTTAACATTTATATAATTTAAGAATTGTAACCGATCTCCTAGCACCCCGACCGGGTACCTCCGTCGATAGATGCTCCTAGTGCTTTCCGAGGACTCCAAGCACTCCACTTGACACCGTACGCCCTGCAGACCCCACGAAGCGCCGCAGCTTGGTTGGGGTCTCACCGTCCTCCACCCACGCTGGACCTACGACAAGGCTCCAGGCTCCAGTGGGTGAACATCTCCTACAGCCAGAGACCAGGAACAGCTCTTACAAGAGCTAGTAGTTATGCCAGGGGAGTATAGCAAATCTTCAGCGTATAGCAATCCCCCAGTTTTGATCAGTTATCCAAACACCAGTCTCAGCATGATGAAGGATAAAACAGGAACACTTTATTGAGGGCGACTCGCCCGTATTTATGCAGGTCCATATCTGGTGGACACGCAGCCAGGGGACCAGAATGGAGACTGCGACACACCGAACAGATACAGCACATCCCCACAATGCATCATGATTTCCTCCTCTCTGCCCCAGAGACAACCGAGGGATAATCCAATTATCTCTCAGGACAAAGGGGAGATCGCCAATACACATGCGGGGACAACAGGACAGAAATCACCAGTTAAACACACAATGTCACACCCTCCCAGCAACCACAGACATTTAACATATTCCCAGATAGCTCAAGTATGAGTGCATATCGTTAGGCGAATGACACTCAGACCACACAAATACAATTAAACTAGCCATCTGGGTACCCTCACATAATAAAATACAATTCCAAAGACAGATTTAAGCTGTGCGGCCGGCCTGTGTTCTTTAAAGTTAGTATGGGCCATAATCCTGAGGCAAGAGGCTGGCAACCAGCCCCCTCCAAAACACTGTGGCGAGGTTGGTTTCGTCACACATCTCCCCCTTCCAGGGAAGACTAACCAGATACCTGACCTCACGGTCAGTACCTGAGTTAGTCTGGCAGTCCAACCACAACCCCATACTGGACCTGTTGAATTTTGGGGCCTGGCTCTGTTCCGTATGTCCCCAGCTGTTGAGTGGGCATCTGCGACTCCTTGCTGCCTTGTGGTTCTCCAGCTTGGAGCTGTAGGTACTTGGTGGGCAGAGGCCGACTGCGCTCTGCCCAGATGCCAGCTCTTCCGCGGGGGTAGCCTGTGGAAAGTCCGGCTCTGGAGAAGAGGATAGGGGAGGGCAGAGGCCAACTGCGCTCTGCCCAGATGCCAGCTCTTCCGCTGGGGTAGCCGGTGGGGAGTCCGGCTCTGGAGAAGAGGATAGGGGAGGGCAGAGGCCGACTGCACTCTGCCCAGATGCCAGCACTTCCGCTGGGAAGAAATCAGTGGGTAGCTCATCCCCTGCCCCCAGAACTCTGTTGGGAAGTAGCTGGGAAGAGGAGGGCTCGCTTACCTCCTCCTCCTGGTATCCCTGCGGAGATGGATGGGGATCTGGACCGACTGTCCAGCATCCCTGTAGGACTGGCACCGAGCCCGCGGTCTCATCTGCGCCTATGCAGAAGGGCTTGTGTTCCCCTTTTCCTGGTATCTCCGGCTGCTGGTGGAAGGTGAGGCCGGTTGCCTCTCCTCCCCAGGACTCTGGTTGCTGTAAGGCAGAGGGACCCCGCATCTCCTCCCCCTGGAACTCAGGTTGCCGCTGGGGAGAGAGACCGGTTGTCTCCTCTCCCTGTGATATGCACTGCCGCTGGAGATCTGGGCAGGCGGCCCAGCATCCCTGTAGGGCCAGTAGAGAGACCTCGGTCCCATCTCCACCTTCCATCTGTGGGTCCTCCCAGGACCAGTCTGTGAGGTCCCTCAACATTTGCGAGTCAGGATCACCTGCGTCCACACCTGGCAACTCCGGCTGCTGCTGAGGGTCTGGGCCAGCATCCCAGCATCCCGGTGGAGAGCCCTCGGTCCCGTCTCCACCTGCCTGTTGTGGTTCCTCACAGGACCAGTCTATGAGGACCCCTACCTCTGTAGCTGGTACTGAAGCAGGGGATACTTCAGTCGGATCTTCCCAGCTGTAGGGTTGTAGGTCTGGGACTGCCACCCAGCTCTCTGGCAGTGTATATTGGGATTGAATTGAGCTGAAGAAGTATTGGTAGTCCTGCTCCAGCTCCCACTCCTTTGTCACTAGAGATGCCAGGTCTTGTCTCACCTCTCTCGCTGTAGCCCAATCATGCATCTCTGTAGTCATAGATATCCCAGAACCGGGACCCTCCAGCATCTCCGAACTCCGGTTCTGTGAAGGCCTCAAACAACAGGCCAGGGCCATCATAATCCTCACCCTCGGGTCTGTCGTGCTCAGCCATCCAGGGAGAGTGCCGAATCACATACCACCAGAGTGCCTGGTAGGCGTCATCTAGCCAAAGCTCCTTCCATACCAGGCTCTCCAGTTCTGTCACCCACTCATTCAGGGGCTCCTCTCCCAGAAGGGGCATTCGCAGGGCCACTCGCATCCGCAACTGCTGCTCCTCACTGGGGAGACACTCGCCCCGCCGACGCTGTACATCTTCCAGGGCCTCGTGCCAGACGCCTTTCCGGACTGCATCCCTCCAGTCCGGGTCATTATCCTCCTTGTAGTGGAACGCTGTTCGAAGACTAGCCGATTCCATCCTGCTGTAGCCAGGGGCGCTGTACGGATACTAGCGTTGCCCTCAATATACTCCACGAACGGTGTCTCCGAGCTGCTTCTCCTCACACTAGGACGCCATCCCACTGCTTGCCACCAATGTAACGGATCTCCTAGCACCCCGACCGGGTACCTCCGTCGATAGATGCTCCTAGTGCTTTCCGAGCACTCCAAGCACTCCACTTGACACCGTACGCCCTGCAGACCCCACGAAGCGCCGCAGCTTGGTTGGGGTCTCACCGTCCTCCACCCACGCTGGACCTACGACAAGGCTCCAGGCTCCAGTGGGTGAACATCTCCTACAGCCAGAGAGCAGGAACAGCTCTTACAAGAGCTAGTAGTTATGCCAGGGGAGTATAGCAAATCTTCAGCGTATAGCAATCCCCCAGTTTTGATCACAATTAAACTAGCCATCTGGGTACCCTCACATAATAAAATACAATTCCAAAGACAGATTTAAGCTGTGCGGCCGGCCTGTGTTCTTTAAAGTTAGTATGGGCCATAATCCTGAGGCAAGAGGCTGGCAACCAGCCCCCTCCAAAACACTGTGGCGAGGTTGGTTTCGTCACAAGAATATTTTAGGGTTAGTTTTACTCTCTTTGGCAATTAATCTCTCGGTCTCTAGTTTGGATGCTTTTATTTGTTTTTTACATGTTCTATTTTGTTCCTTATAGTTTTTCAGTGCTTCCGTGATACCTTCCTGTTTTAGTGTTTTATATGCTTTCTTTTTGTCATTTATTGCTTTCTTTACAGTTCTGTTTATCCACATTGGTTTCTTTTTGTTTCTTAACCTTTTATTCCCATACGGTATGTACCTCTCACAATGAGATTTTAGGATGCTTTTAAAGATATCCCATTTTGTGGCTGTATTTTTATTTGTGAGGACTTTATCCCATTTAGTTAGGCCTATGTACACTACTGTTACACCACATATGAGTTGCACTGGTGTGACACTGTGCCCTGGCAGGCCCTGAAACGCACACGTGTGAAGGGCAGGCAACTGACTGCTATTATTTCCAGAGCCGTCTTTACCAAGGGGCAAAAGGGGCAGCTGCCCCGGGCCCAGTTGCTCCTGGGGGGCCCAAGGCAGCTGCCTCTTGAGCCCTGCTAGCTACTGCCCCGGGTGTCAAGCTGTCTGTGTACTTTAACATTGTGATCTAGGACCTTAATGACATCATCACCATGTGACCAGTAACCTAGCAATTACTGGTCACATGGCTATGAGGTAATCACAGGTCCTATCAGGAGTGTTGCAGAAGTTAACTGTGGAGCTTTTTTGTGTGAAGATTACATCAGAAAAAGGTGACAGGGACTGTTATGTTATTATACTGTAAACTACTGTATAGTGGGGTGCTGTATATTGTGTGGGGGCCTGTATACTTTGGGGTCTGTATATTGTGTGGGGGCCTGTATACTGTGTGGGGCTGTATACTGTGTGGTGGGCTGTATACTGTGTGGGGGCCTGTATACTGTGTGGTGGGCTGTATACTGTGTGGGGGGGGCTGTATACTGTGTGGGGGGGCTGTATACTGTGTGGGGGGGCTGTATACTGTGTGGGGGGGCTGTATACTGTGTGGTGAGCTGTATACTGTGTGGTGGGCCTTATACTGTGTGGTGGGCCGTATACTGCGGGGGGGGGCCTTATACTGTGTGGTGGGCTGTATACTGTGTGGGGGCCTGTATACTGTGTGGTGGGCTGTATACTGTGTGGGGGGGCTGTATACTGTGTGTGGGGGGCTGTATACTGTGTGGGGGCCTTATACTGTGTGGTAGGCTGTATACTGTGTGGGGGCTGTATACTGTGTGGGGGCCTGTATACTGTGTGGTGGGCCTTATACTGTGTGGTGGGCTGTATACTGTGTGGGGGGCTGTATACTGTGTGGGGGGGCTGTATACTGTGTGGGGGCTGTACTGTGTGGGGGGCTGTATACTGTGTGGGGGGCTGTATACTGTGTGGGGGCCTGTATAGTGTGGGGGGACCTGTATAGTGTGGGGGGGCCTGTATAGTGTGGGGGGGCCTGTATAGTGTGGGGGGCTGTATAGTGTGGAGTGCTATACTGCTGTACTGTATACTGTGGGGGTCTGTATACTGTGGGTGCGGTATAGTGTGGAGTGCTATACTGCTGTACTGTATAGTGTGGGGGCTGTATCGTGTATAGTTTGGGGTGCTGTATACAGTGAGGTGTTGTATACTGTGGGCTGCTATACAGCTCTACTATATACTGTGGGGTACTGTATAGTGTGGGGTGCTATACTGCATACTGTGTGGTGCTGTATACTATAGGGTGCTATACTGCATACTGTGGGGTGCTGGGGTGCACTGTAACACTAGGGTGAGCCGAGCCCTGGTCTCCTTCCTGCAGAGCGGTGCCCACTTCCAGCCTGAGCCCAGCTGCCCAGAACACTGATCCTGAGCCGCTGGAGCCTTCAGAACTGGAAGTATTTATAGTCATTCACTGTACTCTACCAGATGTGTGGATTTTTTGTGTGAGTGTTGTGGTGGAGGGCGTGATTGCCTGCTAAGGTGTGGGAAGGCGGGATCCAGGGGGCCCAAGTAAATTTTTGCCCAGGGTCCAATCAATATTAAAGATGGCCCTGGGGATGCATATTGCAGATACTGATGTTTATATTATGTGTTTTACCTTAGATGTCTAAGGCTGGAAGCAGGAAGATGAGCTGGGAAGACGAGCTGGGAAGACAGGCATAGGATGTGTTCAGCTTGTGCCCAGCTGCTGCCTGATGAGTGTGAAGGGGATGTGTCTCTCTCCTCTAAAGCAGACCAATTTTTCACCTGGTTTATATTCAAGCTGTGGGCTTTTGATCAAATCCTTCATAATCCGTCAGCCAGCTTTTCTGAAGATCTTAAAAATGGCATACCTAGAAAGGATATTTTGAAAAATATTCCACCTATGAAGTCGGCCTCTGACTTCATGGCAGATATTCCTGTTGATGTAATGAGATTCTCTGCAAAAAGCCTAGCTATAGTAAATTTTATTTGAAGAATGTTATGGATAAAACAATGGTCTGGAGACATTTTCTCGCAAGTTACCTTTCTGTTCTTTTCCATTCCAGCCTGACAGCTTTTTGGACTACAGTTGGAAACCATTTTGGAGTCCCTTAATAAAAATAAGAGGTCCTCTTTCCCCAGATATAGATGCAGAATCAGATGTCCTTTTGGTCTAGATTCAGAAGATCGCCTAAAAAGGACAGAAAGAGTCCAGACAAGCAGGAGATTTGACAGGAATAAGTCACAAGTGGGTCTCTGCCAAACAGGATGCTTTGAGCCAGGCCTCTAAAACTGGGAGGCAGGCTGGCATTCTTTCACAAGGCCTGGTCCATAATATCTTCAGATCCCTGGGTAGTCTCAAACAATAACCAAAGGTTACTCTCTAGAACTGCGGGTCCATCCTGCAGAAAGGTTCTATAAGAACAAGCCTTTAGGTCCTACGGTGGCAAATCTGGTTCAAGAATTTGTCAAGACAGGAACCTTGCATATGGTTCCAATATCCCAAGAGGAAAGAGAAATATACTCAAGAGTGTTACCGGAGGGAAATGGTGTCTCGTAATAGATCAGTGCTTCCGAAAAAAATGTATGGTGAAGTTCCAGTTGGAGACGATGAAATCAGTTTGGGCCCTGTTCTCAGAAGGGCTTTTTCTTGCTTCCATAGACCTAAGAGATGCTTATCTGCATATACAGTGCTGCCCATAATTATTCATACCCCTGGCAAATTTTGACTTAAAGTTACTTTTATTCAACCAGCAAGTAATTTTTTTACGGGAAATGACATAGGTGTCTCCCAAAAGATAATAAGACGATGTACAAGAGGCATTATTGTGGAAAAAAAAACATTTCTCAGCTTTTATTTACATTTGAGCAAAAAAATACAAGATGTTCCGCACTGTGGAAATCTCAGAGGACGTGGTCGGAAGCCAAAAGTGACACCTGTGCTCGCCAGGAGGATAGTTAGAGAGGTGAAAAAGAATCCAGGGATCACCACCAAGGCCATCCTGGTGAATCTGGGCTCTGCTGGTGGCAATGTCTCAAGGCAGACAATCCAACGAACACTGCACATTACTGGGTTCCACTTCTCCAGATAAAGGCACGCAAAAGCTCGCTTGGCCTTTGCAAAAGCTCATCTGGACAAAGAAGAAGACTTCTGGTCTTCTGTGTTATGGTCAGATGAAACAAAAATTGAATTGTTTGGTCACAATGATCTTTCCTTCATTTGGCGTAAAAAAGGAGAAGCCTTCAAGCCAAAGAACACCATCCCCACTGTCAAACATGGTGGTGGGAACCTAATGCTTTGAAGGTGTTTTTCAGCCAATGGACCAGGGAACCTAATCACAGTAAACAGCACCATGAAAAAAGAGCAATCCATGAGTATTCTCAACCACAACATCAGGCAGTCTGCAGAGAAACTTGGCCTTGGGCACCAGTGGACATTTCAGCATGACAATGACCCAAAACACACAGCAAAAGTGGTGAAGGAATGGTTAGCAGACAACATCATTAACGTTTGGAGTGGCCCAGCCAGAGTCCAGACTTGAACCCAATTGAGAATCTGTGGAGGGAACTAAAGATCAGGGTCATGGCAAGAAGACCCTCCAACCTGAAAGATTTGGAGCTCATTGCTAAAGATGAATGGGCAAAAATACCTGTGGAGACATGCAAAAAGCTGGTCTGCAATTATAGGAAGCTGCCAATAAAGGCTTTTCTATTGATTATTGAGAAGGGTATGAATAATTTTGGACTGGACACTTTTTGCTCGAATGTAAATAAAAGCTGAGATGTTTTTTTTTCTACAATAATGCCTCTTGTACGTCGTCTTATCTTTTGGGAGACACCTATGTAATTTCCCGTCAAAAAATTACTTGCTGGTTGAATAAAAGTAACTTTAAGTCTAAATTTGCCAGGGGTATGAATAATTGTTTGGCAGCACTGTACATATAATTCCAGCTCACAGAAAATGCCTACGTCTGGTGATTTTTTTTTTTTTTTTTTTAAGACAATCAAATTCTCCATTTGTCCCAGACTGTCCTGGTTCCATCTCCTCCTGTTAATGTCACAAGGTCAATTCTGGAATCTACTTCTCAGGAGGGATCTCCTGTCACAGAATGGGAGTCTGGGGGGGGGGGTCACTCCACAGGAGTGGGGTTGTCCTACCCTCTGTCTCTTTGCCAGACAGGGGCCGTCCCTCCAGCATTGGTGTGATGACCCATTTCTTCACTCCTCTAGTAGTGCCACTTTATGAGGAGATCCGTCTTTTTATGGTTTACTCCAGTTGCTTCCTTTTTTATATGTATGCCAGTCCCCTAGTATTTGCTCTAATGCCACTGCTGCTTTTTCCTAGGATTTTTTGTGGCTATGATATAGAGTGCTCTCATGTTACCTATTATGTACTATAGAGCAATTTGCCCTCTTTTTTTTTCCCTATTCCAAGATGGCTGCTGCCTGCTTGTGCATGCTACAGCATGTTAGGCATGTTCAATACACTTTGGGCTTTCCTCTGCCTACTCTAGTTTTCCTCGACATGCTCAGTTGCGCTCTTGAAACGCTGATCTCGGCGTGCTGCTATGCTGTTAGTCCCCTGGTGAGCTCAACTGTTTGATCTTTTGATTTAATAATCATTTTAATATAAAATACACAGGTGTAATTAAGGCTTATTATGAACATCAATCATGGCAATATATGGAATTATGCACTTTTTATCATATGTTTATGAATTACTAAAATATAATGGTAGAACATGGTATTGTTGCACTATATTTGCATTGTATTTATGGCACTGTAGGCACTTTGGGCCAGATTTATCATTAGCTCAGGTCAGAATAATGGAGTGAAAAAGTCCCCAAAAAAGTCCCAAACGCTAAAACTGCGCACAAATTTGCGACTTTTTTCTGCTCTGCACTATGCTCGCCAGTTTTCTGAAAGTGGGCGTGTTTTCTTATGTAAATGAATCTCTAGACAGATTTACTATTGGGACTATTTAAAAAGTCGCAATTTCACTCCAGTGAGGACCATGCTTATCTTATGAGACTTTTTAATAGAACATGCGACTTTTTCATAAAAACGTGTGACTTTTTCATAAAAACGTGCGACTTTTGTAAAGCTGCTTACTGATGGATAAACTGCTACCGTCAAACCACATTTATTACAGTCCTAAAGGGCCGATCATAAATCTGACTTGGCTAAAACTGACTTTAGCCATATGTGAAAGTGGAGCGAGCTGTCAGAGTAATGATAAATCTGGCCCTTTATATTCTGTTATTTATGCTTTTTTTTTTATTATTATTCTTTTATTATCAAACTTACAGGCAAAAAAAAAATAAAAAATACAACATCAGACCATCCAAAAGGTCCCAATTACAAAAGACAGCATTATAATGACAATGTACCCCTTATACCCACCCCCCCACCCAGTTAGAGAAAAGAAGGGCAAGAGAGGGGAGAGAGAAGGAAAAAAATTATAATTATATACTAAACACCACGGCCCTGGTTCAACCATTTCTTCCATATTTTATCAGTTTTTCTAAACCTATCTACATATCCCTCCGATGCCCTTTCCAATTTGATCAGGTTAAGAACTGCTTCCTGCCACTGTCCCGGTGTGGGAGGGTCTTTATTGATCCACTTCCTTAATATAAGCAATCTAGCCTGAAATAGTACTTTATTCAAGACCGATTGTATTGCTTTATTTAGTTTAAGGTGTGCTGTAGCCCCTAAAATACAGACTAGAGGGTCATCCACCACTTGAATACCCAAAAATACTGATGTAATCTCTACAATCTCTTTCCAGTATCTTACCACGTTGGGACATCTCCAAAAACAATGTATAAGGTCTGCCCTCTCACCCCCACATTTTGGGCACTTATCCGAAGTTCTAACCCCCAAGGAGTTCGATGCAGCCTATGAACTATAAAGAATTGGGAAATTTTATGTGAGGCCCTTTCCGATACCTTAATATAACTTCTGAGGGCATCTTTCCATTTTTCTTCAGTGAAGTCTGGGATCTCCATTTCCCACGGCTAGTAATGTTATTCGTTCTTTTTTTGCCTCCATCAGTATCCCATATCTTTTTGTTGTAATTCCTTTTTTTTCTTCATCATTACTAAATTTATTTATATTTCTATTTGATTCTTCTTTTCTATATTTGTTTGAATTAACTGATATCTTAACGGCATTTTTAAGCTGTAAATATTTGTAGCTATCCTTTTGGGAGATCCCAAACTCCTTTACTAAGGTAGCGAAGTCCTTCAGTTTATCTCTCTCGAATACTTAAGCTAAATATTTTATTCCTTTTTTATCCCAGTCTATATAAGAGCTGATCTTTTGCACTTCCTTTAAATTCATATTTTTCCAAATAGGTGTATGCTTCAAGTACCCTTTAATATCCAGTGTTTTTTTCACTTCCACCCATATATATTCCAATAAATTCATTATTCGATTTCTTGTACTATTTCTCCCCAATATTCCTGATTCCAACACCTCTAAGGCCCCTTTCACACGGGCGAGTTTTCCGTGCGGGTGCGATCCGTGCGGCGAACGTATGGCACCCGCACTAAATCCTGACCCATTCATTTCTATGGGGCTGTGCACATGAGCGATGTTTTTAACGCATCACTTGTGCGTTCAGTTGAAATCGCAGCATGCTCTATATTTTCCGATTTTGACGTGACGCAGGCCCCATAGAAGTGAATGGGGTGTGTGAAAATCGGATGGCATCCGCAAGCAAGTACGGATGCCGTGCGATTTGCACGCATGGTTGCTAGGAGACCATCGGGATGGAGACCCGATCATTATTATTTTCCCTTATAACATGGTTATAAGGGAAAATAATAGCATTCTGAATACAGAATGCATAGTAAACCAGCGCTAGAGGGGTTAAAAAAAAAAAAAAAAAAAAATTTAACTCACCTTAGTCCACTTGCTCGCGAAGCCGGCATCTCCTTGTGTCTCCGCTGCTGATGAACAGGACCTGGGCTGAGCTACTCCATTAAATAGAGCTTAAGGACCTTCGATGACGTCACTCCGGTCATCACATGATCTTTTACCATGGTGAATCACCATGGTAAAAGATCATGTGACGTACCATGTGATGACCGGAGTGACGTCATCGAAGGTCCTTAACCTGTATTTAATGGAGCAGCTCACCCCAGGTCCTGTTCATCAGCAGCGGAGACAGAAGGAGATGCCGGGCTTCGCGAGCAAGTGGACTAAGGTGAGTTAAATTATTTTTTATTTTTTTTAACCCCTCTAGCGCTGGTTTACTATGCATTCTGTATTCAGAATGCTATTATTTTCGCTTATAACCATGTTATAAGGGAAAATAATACAATCTTCAGAACATCAATCCCAAGCCCGAACTTCTATGAAGAAGTTCGGGTTTGGGTACCAAACATGCGCGATTTTTCTCACGCGAGTGCAACGCATGACAATGTTTTGCACTTGCGCAGAAAAAATCGCGCATTTTCCCGCAACGCACCCGGCTCTTATCCGGGCAAAAAAAATGACGCCCGTGTGAAAGAGGCCTAACTGATTTATAACCCCGCTCCAGCTTATTTTTATTAATTATTCCCTCCCCACCAATCCTTTTAAACTTCTTTTTATCTGACTATATTGAGTTATTAAATAATAAAAAAAACTGTCCGGAACTGCAAGTCCACCTTCTCTTACTGGGAGCTGAAGAACTTCTCTCCTTATCCTAGGGGTATCACCCTTCCAAATACATTCCCCTATTAAACTATCCAATAGCCCCAAAAATTTATTTGGCAACCATATTGGGGCATTTTGTAATGCATATAATATTTTAGGAAGGAAAATCATTTTTATTAAATTCACCCGACCCTGCATTGACATTGGTAGTTTTTTCCAAATGTGTATTTTAGCTCTAAGTTCTTTTTATTAGAGGGAGTACATTTAACCTTTCATAATCTTCTATATTTCTAGAAATTTCAATACCTAAGTATTTAAAGCTCTCTTGTTGCTCAAGCACATGCACCCTTGAGAAATTCTGTGATAGCCCATTTCCTAATAACATCATGTGAGATTTCCCCCAATTAATGTTTAGACCAGAATAATAACCAAACTTATCTATTATATCTATTACTCTATTAAACTCCTCCCCAGTGTTCTGTAAAAATAGTAAAATATCGTCCGCGTACATTAATAGTTTTTCATTTCCGTCCATATATTGAAAGCCTGTGCACTCCCCCTTATTCCTAATCATACATGCCAGAGGTTCTATTGCAATGGCAAATAATAACGGGGAGAGAGGGCATCCCTGCCTAGTGCCCCTATAAAGGGCAAAAGGCAGGGACAAGCTCCCATCCACCATTACCCTAGACCTTGGGTTAGTATATATACGTTGAATCCATCTTATAAATCCCTCCCCTATACCAACCCTTTTTAAAACTGCCCATAAATTCTCCCACTCTATGCAATTAAACGCCTTTTGGGCATCCAGTGAGAGTATAGCTTTTTCTCCGCCTTCTGATTTATTAGCTTCGATGTTAAAGGTACAACCTTCTTATATTTGAATATATTGTTCTTCCAGGTATAAAACCTGTCTGATGTTCTTCTATTATACCTTTAATCACCCTAGAAAGTCTACCTGCCAAGACTTTAGCCAATATCTTAATGTCCGTATTCAACAGTGATATAGGTCTGTATGAACCCGGGCTAATTGTTCTTTGCCCTTTTTTTAGTAATTGCTTCTTTCATTGAATCTGGTAAGTCGCCTATTTTTTGGGCCTCACAAAATATCGCTCTCAACTCTGGTACTAAAACCTGCGATAAATTATTATATATTTCAAAAGGGAGACCCTCACATCCTGGTGATTTTGCTGGTTTCACCTGACCTAAGACTTCTTTGATTTCCAAAATAGATATTTCTTTATCCAGATATTCCTTTTGCACTTTAGATATCTTAGACATAGCGATCTGGTCTAGATAGTAATCCAGGTCCTTTTTGGTGTATTGTGCCCTAGACTTATAGAGATCCTCAAAATAGTCCACAAAGACCTTTTTAATTCCTTCAGGAGATGTAATTAATTTGTCTCTACTATCCCTGATTGCCCCTATCCATGTTTTCTTACGCTGGTTCTTCACTATACCTGCCAAAATTTTCCCAACCTTTTCTCCCTCTGCGGCTAACTGAAACCCCTGGAAGAACAGTTCCTTCCTGGTTTTATCCATATAATATGTTTTAAAATTTTTCTGTTCCTCTTCCCATTTCTTTCTGTTATCTCCATTGGGGTTCATTTATATAAAATAATCTTGCATCCTCTAAGTTTTTCTCCAGTGATTTCCCCTCTTCTTTAATTATTTTTTTTATAATAATTCACTTTTTTAAACAGACTTCCTCTTAGGTATGCCTTGGCAGTGTCCCAAACTATAAATCTACTAGCGGAACCGGTATTTTCACCCAAAATTTTTTTTTAACTCCATCAGTAAACTTTCTTTATCTGGGATTAGCGATAACCAATGAGAGTTGAATTTTAACATTGGCAAACTTTGCTTTCTATTCAAATCCAAGTACATTACAATGGCACTATGATCGGATAGCGCCATAGGCGAGTACTTTATCTTGATCATACCGTGAGTCATTAGATTTTCATTTCCCAATACCATATCTATTCTTGACCACGTCTGGTGTGTTTTGGAGTAACATGAATACATTGTTTCTTCTGGGTTTAAATAACGCCAGACGTCAATCCAGTTGAACTCCAAGGCCAATTTAAATAAATCTACATTTTGTGTTCTTCCCCCTCTGCCAGACATTCTGTCTCTGAGTGGGTCCATTACAGCATTATAAACTTCTATCGCAATCATTATACATTCCTGCCTATTCAACATAAATCTGTACAATTCATACACCACGTCTGACTTATACGGCGGAGGGATATATATATTTGCGATTACCATTTTAACTCCTTCTATGTTGCAATGTAAAAAGAGATACCTGCCACTGCCGTCCACCTCACATGCAAGACACTCGAATTGAATCTTTTTGTGTACCAAAATTGAAACCCCTCTGGAATAGGTAGTATATACCGAATGGTACCCAACCCCTATCCATCTCTTTTCCATCCACATAAGTGATTCTTTAACTAAGTGCGTCTCTTGGAGGCAGATGACGGCCGGCAGGAACCTCATAATCCACTCAAAGACAGCATATCTTTTTATCCTTTCACGCAAACCTCTCACATTCAGTGAAACAAATCTAATCATCTACCAGAGGGGGAAGAGACGATAAAAAAAAAAAACCTCTCATACCCTTCCAACCCCCACCCCACCTCCAAATAGCTCCACCGTCGAAATTTTGGGGCCCCTTACACAGCTCAAGGCCTGCCCCCCCTCCTACCCCGCCCCTTTAGAATTCATCCTGACTCCACCTCCCCTCCACCCCCAAGGACCTACCCCTAATTTCATTATTTTTTTACAACTACAAAGACAGTAAAAAATGATAAGATATGCAAAGAGAAAGAGACACGGCGGCACTGCTTCCACTGGTATGGCCGCCAGTAATGGAATAACCGTAGGTGTGGTATAATGCACTGTATGGTGCTCAGCAAAACAGAGGTACAGACTGTAGGTCACGATGAGGAGAGGGAAAAGGTAACAAAGTTGCGGCACTCACCGGGATACTGGTTACTTCTTTATTCGGGCTTCCTTAGAAGACAACATAAGGGATTCAGGGGCGGACACAATGTTGCAAGCGGCGACGGCCATTTCGCGCGTGGGATCGCGCTTCCTCAGGCCGCTGTATACGTCATTGCGCAGATGTGCGCTTTATACAGGCGGACAGGGGATGGCCGGCACCGTCAGCCACTACTGTGCGCCTGTGGATTAATGACATAAATTAAAAATATGCAAGCAGCAGGTACGAGTGTGGATGTTAAAAACAAATTAGTAAGCACAAAATGATATCAGCGATTTCAGTAAGGAATTATTTTTTGACCAAATAATATGAAGCCTGCTACCACGACATTGTAGACTCTTTTAAGCAGGATCCTACACTAACACTAACTACACTACCTGTTCTAATCTGCCCTAACAATCTTCCCCTGGCACATTTAAGAAAAAACACCTTAAAAGCACAAGGTTTACTGTTACAGTGTTATGAGGGGATCTGTGGAGGACTTACTGTTATGGGGGGAATCTGTGGATGACACACTGTTATGGGGGGAATCTGTGGATGACACACTGTTATGGGGGGAATCTGTGGATGACACACTGTTATGGGGGATCTGTGGATGACGAACACTGTTATGGGGGAATCTGGATTCCGAACACTGTTATGGGGGATCTGTGGATGACACACTGTTATGGAAGGATCTGTGGATGACACACTGTTATGGGAGGATCTGTGGATGACACTGTTATGGGGATCTGTGGATGACACACTGTTATGGGGGATCTGTGGATGACACTCAACCACTCTCAAACCCAACTGGTCAAACTTGTTAAATGGATCCCAAACACAATATGCACAATAACACCCCCCACCCCCTCCAACACTTAATTGACCCCTTCATGGCCTAAACATTTTTTTCAAAGCAGAACACAAAGCTAAATAGGGCTGGGTGGGCTGGCAAGGGAGGGGTTAATAACAATAAGTGATGGAGGATCCGGGCCCTGTGGGATAATCCAGAAAACAGCTTTGCATTTTACCCCCGAGCAAAGACCACACAACATAGAGCTGCCTAGCCAAGTAGACAACATAAGGATCAATATGAAAATAAATAATTTGGAGCCTTTGAAATAGCTCCGCTCAGTATGCGGCACAGGCTACTTTCACACTGCCGTTTCTGGGTCCGCCTGTGAGATCTGTTTCAGGGATCTCACAAGCGGCCCCAAACAGACCAGTTTTGCCCCAATGCATTCAGAATGGATAAGGATCCGTTCAGAATGCATCCGTTTGGCTCCATTCCGCCTCCATTCTGCTATGGAGGCAGACACCAGAATGCTGCTTGCAGCAGGCAGGCTGCGGCGCGCTCAGTATGCGGCATGAGGCGGCAGCAGGCAGCGGACAGCGACAGCGTCTGACGTCACCTGCCGCTGCGCAGCGGCTCAGAGCCTTTTAAAGGGGAATGCAGCCGGAGCCGGTATACCAGGTATAATACGGGAATCAGCGGAGCAGGGGTGGGGGTGGGGGGGGGGGTCGGGCAAGGAATAGAGATAGGAAGTTCGGATCTTTCAGATCAATTGGTTCATTTGAATCGGCTCATTCAAATGAACTGATTCATGAATCGGATCTTCGGTTCATTTGCTGAGTCTACTGACTGAAGAGCTTAGGTGGTGCGCATGCGCGGATGCTTCGATTCACTTGCTGACTCGCTGAGTCGGCTCTTGGTACATTGTCTGAGCTCTGACTGAGTGAGTCAGGAATGAAGGGAAGCGGACAGGAGGACTCAGTCACTCAGGAGCTGTGTGGTGGGCATTGTTGTCTGTTGTGCATGCAATGCATTGTTACCCACAGTGACAGCAGTCTGACAGCAGTACAACCAAGTGAATGCACAGGAAAAACTGGATGTGCTAAGGTGATAACAGTAACACTGGCTGATAATAAAATAGTCCACACAGACATCACTCAGGAAAATAACTAGTGTGCAATTTGTGCACGATTTTCTAATAAACCTGAAGAGAGATTATCACCCTGTCGGATCCGTCCTAAAAAGTTGGACATGCAGTACTTTTAGTCCGGCGGCCTTTCGCCGTGCACTGCCATGCTGCGCCGGAACTCTGCCCCCGTCCCCATTATAGTCAATGGGGACGGAGCGGCGGTCCGGTGAAATAACGGCAGGACGGATCCGACAGGGTGAACAGCCTGTCGGATCCGTCCTGCCGCTAGTGTGAAAGTAGCCTTACAATCTCATGGCTTCTGAGCAACAGACCGCGTGGTCTTCACAGTCATCTGTCACTTCTCTTATCACTGCTGCAAAAGCATCAGCCGACAGCCTCAGTGTTCTAGTGACTCACGGTTCTTTTAACTCAAAGAATCGAATGAGTCTCTAACTAAGTCGGGTCTTTAGATTCTTTTAACCTGTGACTCATTCGATTCTTCCCTGTACAGTGTGTGACTCAGAGCTGCTAGTGCTTGCCTTGCCTCAGCTCTGATTGGTTGGTGGGCGGGGAGGGGAGGGGCTGGCAGAGGCAGCTTCCACTCTAGGATCAGATTACACTCCTCCCGAGCCCCTCCCCTCCCTGCTGCCAGCGGCTCTGCTATTGTGTGCTAGGTCAGACTGAGCTGTTTCACACAGATCGGCTCAGTCAGAGGAATCGACTCCTCCGGTTCAGTGAACTGAATCCATTAAAATGAACGATTTGTTCATGAACCAGACATCGCTAAAGGAATAATCAATTGCCCCCCTTTAGCGATGCAATAAAGTTCAACTCAAGTCACTGACAAATTTTTTTTTTTTTTTTTATTGGAACTGGCTGGCCCCCCCCCTAGGGTCTGGGCCCCTTACTGGGGTATTGGCTGTACCCCCCTGATGGCGGCCCTGGCTCCATTACTCAGCATATTGATCCCCATCCCACCCCCACCCCCTACCCCGCTCAGCTATCAATCCTATCTAACCATTCGTTTACATCCTTTGGTGTCTGAAAAAACTCAGCCTTTTCTTTGTATTCAACTCTTAACTGTGCAGGAAAAAGTAAACTATACTTCAATCCCAATTCCCTTAATCTCTTTTTTACACTTATAAACTCTTTCCTGTGAGCATTGGTATCTGATGAGTAGTCAGGGAATAATCTTATCTTTACCCCTTGTATCTGATACTTATCCGAGGCTCTAGCATCTGATAATATTGCGTCACGGTCCTTAGAAAGTAGACATTTCACCAGCATATGTCTGGGATGATCCCCTGGGATCCGCTTTTTCGTGGGAACCCCATGTGCTCTTTCAATGGAAAACATGGGAGAGAGGACACCTTCCCTACCGTTTCCTTTTATCCATCGTTCCATAAAATCTATACTATTATTTCCCTCCTCCCGTTCCGGAATCCCTACACATCGTATATTTGTTCTCCTTGATCTATCTTCTTGACTTATTATTTTTCGTTCCATCTTATTATTTGCCTCTTTCAACCATACAACCTCTTTCTCTAATTTCTCTACTAAATGTTCCAAGGCGGGAATCCTTTTCTCCATCTCGTGTAATCGCTCTCTTATCTTTTCCATATCCCCTTGTATTATACTAACATCAGATTGTACTGCCCTAATCTGTGTCACTATACTCGCCATTATATTTTCCGTCCTGGAAACAGTATGAAATATATCATTCATCATTTTTGCATCTATCTCTGGAGCTAGTTCGGGGGTTCCTGCCTCCCCAATAGTACCCCCTTTCCCAATCTCCTGGGTCATGATGTGTGCTTCTGTATTTATCATTTTTTCTTTCTGTAGTGGTGTAGAGACTGGGGAGTTGGGGGTCAAATATTTGGTTAAATTATGCTGTCTTTGCCCCGTCTCTAATCCTGTTATTGATCTTCTAGTACTAGAACTAGTCGGGGCATGTTGTTCATCTTTTTTCTTAGAGGGCATCTTGTATCTGTTGTACGTTTTCCCCACTTTTTTTTTTCCTTTCACCTCTCCTGATCACAACTCACCCTCCTCCCCTTCCCCTCTCCCAACTATTTCAACAATTTTCCCAGTAATTTTCTCAAATTTATATATTCATATACCACCAACATTAAAACTCTTTAAGAATAGTAATGACTTGTGGGTATTGATACTACACACACACACACACAAAAAAAAAAAAAAGGAAGGGGGAACACCGCTTGAAGCAATAGAGTGTTAAAAGAGTATTAGACGGATTAGAGGGAAAAATTAAGAAATCCACGAGGAGATGTTATTGTTGTTATAATTCTTGCAGTCCACCAATAGCGGAAAACAGTCTATCCGGAACCATTGTCTTTGATATTATACAATACTTGAAGACGGCCGCAGGTCTACCACCCTACGATGACACAGCAGGTGCAGGAGATGGTTAGCATGTGAAAAAGTTAGTCCTTAGTTAGTCCAGAAGAAAGCGGGGGTTTGGAGGGGATTAGGGGTAAAAAAAAAAAAATAATCGGAAAGGGGACTTATAGTCAAAAAAACACTGGCGTGATATAGTGGCGATTATATTGAATCACGGTCCACCTTTATAACAAATGTACTGAACAGTCGCCAGATATATATCTTCACCCCTTGTTCATATATTTGTTTTATTCTTCCCCCTATCCCCTCCTCTCCTTCTTTCTCATGCCTCTCAGTTCGTTTCCACAAAATATTATATTGTTAGGGAAACCACACATAAACTGCACTGCAACTGCAAAGTACATGCTACCTCCACTTTCAGTCCTCCACCCACGCTACTACATGGCACCGGAGGTAATAGCTGCAGTAGTAAGGCTTCTATACTATGAGAGTAACCGTTCTCTGCCTTTTTATTCTCCGCAAGGCACCCCCACCCCCAGCAATATAGTTACAACGCCAACGGTATAAACCCTTGGTCCCAAACGCAGCCACACAATAGATCCCAGGGAGTCACCATAATGTCCACTACTCCAACTCAGGACTCTATTTCGGTTTCAGTTTCAGTTTTTACGAATACCAGACCCCAAACTGCATAAACACACTGGCCCACATCCCACTGCTTGATACCGGCACTCCAGCGCTCCTCTATTCGTGTGCTCTCACCACCATTATGCGGATACATGCGATGTCTTCAGCCAGCAGCGGCAGGGGCAACAGTTCTCAGTAGCAGGCATGGTGCAGCATGATAGGTGATAAACAAGGCATGGCGTCCTCCTTCCAGCTAGCACTTGGAGCACGGGCTGCAACCGCTCTCCGGCACAGTGGCACTCACGCGGGCTGACAGGGTAGCGGAGGGAGGGGGCAGAGTCAAGCATCCTGCGTCAGACGCTCACATGCTCTTTTGCCGTGAGCCCGTTATTTATGCTTAATTGTGTATATTGATTCTTGATGGAATGCACATGCCCTTTGTGTGTGTGTGTGTATATGTGTGTATATATATATATATATATATACACACACACACACACACACACACACTGCTCAAAAAAATAAAGGGAACACTTAAACAACACAATGTAACTCCAAGTCAATCACACTTCTGTGAAATCAAACTGTCAACTTAGGAAGCGACACTGAGTGACAATCAATTTCACATGCTGTTGTGCAAATGGGATAGACAACAGGTGGAAATTATAGGCAATTAGCAAGACACCCCCAATAATGGAGTGGTTCTGCAGGTGGTCACCACAGACTGCTTCTCAGTTCCTATGCTTACTGGCTGATGTTTTGGTCACTTTTGAATGCTGGCAGTGCTTTCACTCTAGTGGTAGCATGAGACGGAGTCTAGAGCCCACACAAGTGGTTCAGATAGTGCAGCTTATCCATGATGGCACATCAATGCGAGCTGTGGCAAAAAGGTTTGCTGTGTCTGTCAGCGTAGTGTCCAGAGCATGGAGGCGCTACCAGAAGACAGGCCAGTACATCAGGAGACGTGGAGGCCGTAGGAGGGCAACAACACAGCACCAGGACCGCTACCTCCGCCTTTGTGCAAGGACGGACACAGGAATGTCTTTTTGAACAGCTCACTATCAGACAGCAGCACTGTGCTGCCCGAGCATAAGCTGCAGGTCACCCTCCCTCCCATCCCTGCAGCTGACAGAAGTTGATTTTTACCTTCATTCTTTTCAATCCCCGTCGGCTGCGGAGTGGGAGGGGAAGTGGCCTAACTGGATCGGGGGCGTGGTTTAGTGGGACCGGGGGCAGAGTTTTTAAGTCGGTCTTTTGAGGGTGGCCAGAATGCCCACCGTACCTCCCCCTGAATTATGACCTCCACAGCACTCCACTCACTTAACAGTGCCATCCACAGCACCCTGCCCCTTTAAAGCTGACCTAAAGCAGTGAAGAAAAATGGTTTGGCTGTTATGGAAACCTGGTTTAAAACTGTGTGTATGTGGAGACTAAGGGCTTGCTCCTATTGGCTAACAAGGGGCATGTGACCAGGCTTCTATTGGCTAATGCATTTTTTTGGGGAATATCTCAGGAACGGTAAGTGCTAGCGATCTGAGACCCGGTCTTCCCTGACACCTGGTATACCTGTGCGCCAAATTTCATGATTGTAAATGCAATGGTGCGAATTCCTTTAGCAGACATATATATATATATATATATATATATATATACACACACACTCAGCTTTATATATAAAAAAATATATATATAGAGTCCGTCATTGACGGAAGGTATGTGTCACTGAGATTCCTGGCTTCGGTGAGGTAAGAGCCGGTAATTTCATGCGTCAGCGGCAGCTAGTGCTGGCTGTCATGGTTTTGCTATTTAGTATGGCTGTAAAGCCGATCCGGATCGGCTCTTACTGGCAGCAGACAAAGTGCAGGGTGGGTGGCTTCTCCCCATGTTCCAGGCCAGCACTGTCAGGTGGTAGGAATTTACTCCTTTCTGACAGTGAAGCTCTGCCAGTCTCTGTGGTGGGACCTGGGAGTTTGGGCCTGGGTAAAGGCCTGCTACCTTGTTGGCGTGAGAGCAGGTGGTTTCTGCTATGTCAAAGGACTTCTGCATTGCTGCATGGTGTGAACAAACACCAGACTCTAGGTGACTGTTTTCCTTGAAACTGACTTTGTTTTGCTTCTCCTTATGTGTGAATAATCACAAACTGTTTAAGTTAAAGACGTTATTGTTGCCTCTATACTGCGTCCGCAAGGCTGTCTACCAGACCAAATCCCCACAATTGGTGTCGGATGTGGGCAGATGCAGTGAGGCCGGCCTGAAGGCTAAAAAGTGTTAGTGCATGTCCTACATTAAGCCGACAAGGTTAGGACCCGTGTCCCCTGACAAAATGGAGGCAGACGTGGAGGCTAACTTGCAACAGCGGGAGGCTAACAAGCAGCAGAAGGAAACTAACCAGCTGCTATTGCAACATGTGATGGCATTGCAAGCAGCAGGAGCATCCCTGAATGTCCACGATGCCCGGAAAGCTGTCCGTGTGGAGATCCCTAAGATGACTCCCTCGGTTGATGTTAAGACCGATCTGGCGGTGTTCGCAAACATGGACATGAGGGAAAGGTTACCCTGAGACCAGTGGGCTGAGGTCGTCGCTCCGCTCCTTGCATCTGGACCCCAGCAAGCATTTTTCGATCTACCCGATGATCAAGCGGCCAACTACCTGACCGTAAAAGGTGAGATCCTGGCAAGACTGGGGGTAAATGTATTGGTCCGGGCCCAGCGGATGCATCAGTGAGAATTCAACCCGGCTGAACCCGCCAGACCACATTATTATAACCTGCTACACCAGTTTCAAAAATGGCTGCAGCCTAACTTGTTGACTCCCACTGCTATGCTGGACCGTCTATTTGGCGGATGTGCTCTGGAGGGCTTTGCCGTACCCTCTCCAGAGCTGGATCGGCCAGGTGTCTCCTGGTAATGCCTTGGAGATGATCGAGGCCACCAGGAAACTACAGGGGGGTTCTTTTGGGAGGGGGCCCGTCAAACCCAGGAAATCTCCACCCCAGACCTGGTGGATGGTGCCAGCAAATCCCACCCGGGTTGTACCCCCTGCAGACCCAGCCCAGGTGGTCTGCTGGCGGTGTCAGGAGCCTGGACACATAAGGGCCAACTGTCCCCATCGGGATGAACCCATGGATACCAACTATGGCTACCGCCACTCATTGTATGCCAGGAATCTGTGTGCCACAGGTACCTCCGAGACTATACACAATAGCCACCTGTGCCAGGTGGAAGCGGGGGACACTCTGGCGGTGGCACTGCTGGATTCAGGGAGCCTGGTGTCCCTGGTAAGAGCTGCCCTGGTGCGGCCTGCTGAGTATACTGGCCAAAAAGTTGGCGCTGTGTGCATTCATGGAGACTTAAAGGACTATCCCACCTCCCTGGTCTCTCTGTCAATGGTGGCCGGCAGGTGGACTCATGAGGTGGTTTCCCGGCACTATGGCCATATATGAAAGTTACTGATACCTGTGAGACAGATGTAACCCTAGTAAAGTGCCCCGGCTCAGGGGAGAGACCAGAACCCTGGGAACCTGAGTCCGAAGTGCCAGCAGTAGGTATGACAGCAACTTTGGCGGAAGTGTGATGTTAAGAGACATGGAGGATTTGCCGCCGGGTCCTGAGCTGGGAGACCTCAATATCTCCAGGGATAATTTTGGTTCTGCACAACACCGGACCCAACCCTATCCCAAGTCTTGGAAAATGTATTAATAATAGATGGTGAACCATCTAAGTATAATAAATGTGCAGGTGTTCCCCCATTTTATGGTTCATCAAGATATGTTGTATCAGGTAAACCAGCTGCAAGGTGAATCGATTGAACAGTTGGTGGTGCCCCAGGCTTATCGCAAACTCTTGTTAGAGTTAGCTCATCAGCATGTTCTCGGGGGGCATCTGGAAATGCAGAAAACACAGGACCAGATACCACAATGGTTTTACTGGCCCAGTGTGTTCAGAGAGGTAGAAGAATATTGTAAGTCTTGCCCAACCTGCCAGATAACGAGCCCCCAGCCACATTTCCGTAGTCCCCTGGTACCCTTTCCGATTATCGAGGTCCCGTTCGAGTAAATCGCTATGGATCTCGTAGGCCCGACACCAAAGTCCACTAGGGGGCACCAACATATCTTTGTCGTCCTCGACTACACCACTCGGTACCCGGAGGCAGTGCCATTGTGTCATACATCAGCCAAACTCATAGCTAAGCAGTTAATGGAGATGTTTTCTCGAGTGGGTCTGCCTAAGGAGGTTATGACTGACCAAGGGACCCCGTTTATGTCCAAGGTCATGAGGGAACTCTGTAAGTTGCTTCACATAAAACAGCTACGGACGTCCGTGTATCATCCACAAACGGATGGCCTGGTAAAGAGGTTTAATTAAACATAAAAAATATGCTAAACAGAGTGTTGTCTAAGGATGGGAGGGACTGGGAAAGTCCTCTACCAAAAGTGCAGGCTGTAGTGGACTCCCTTAGGAAGGCTGGACTGACCGCTAACCCCCAAAAAATTTCGATAGGGTTAGAGGAGACGAAGTACCTGGGGTATGTCATTGGACGCGGAGTCGTCAAACCCCAAGTAAATAAAATAGAGGCGATTCGGAATTGACCCAGACATGTCACCACTAGGCAAATAAAGTCGTTCCTGGGAATGGTGGGCTATAATGAGGTTCATTCCCCATTTTACAAACGCAAAAACACAAAATGCAATCGCACACTGCAACCAGCACTCTGCCCTGCCTTTATGCTGGATGTTGAATAAGGCATTGGTGTACATTTTGGCCAAAGCGTAATAAGCCACTCATCACGTCAAGGTCGCCTTAATGAGTGGTCCCTAACACTAGTTCCTACCTTTTATGGGCCATGACAGCCACACCCCATTTTGCCACTTTAGCGGCTCCATTGACAGGGCTCCTGAAGGGACAGAAGTCTGTGATGGTCCGCTGGAATGACCAGGCGGAAGAGGCTTTTTCCACATTGAAGTCGGTCCTGTGCGGGTCACCAGTTTTGGCCTGGACCATGGGGAACAGCCAACCCACCCTGCACTTTGGCTGCTCCCAGTAAGAGCCAGCCCGGATTAGCTTTTCACAGCTATGCTAACTATCAAAATGTCCATCAGCAACTGCTGCGGACATATACACTACTGGCTCCTACTTCACCGAGGCCAGGAACCTCGGTGACACATATCTTCCATCTATGATGGTCCCTTGTGCCTTTCTACAACACATACAGTATATTGTGGTAAGGTGTACCGTAAATTGCTGGAAGGTGTTGTTGTGGAAACTTTATTATGCAGACATTTTACTTTAGGATGTGTGTGAGTTTTTATAGATTGTCATCTGTCTCCCTGTGTCGGATTTAGCCAGAGAGCACTCTAGCAGAGGGTACTTTGGCTGAATCGGGACCAGTGGTAAAACCGTCAGTATGAGAACCAGTAGAATGATTTTTTATTAGATACTGATCACTTTGGAGCAGTATTGAATGAGGTCCATGCTGACAGTGATCGGGGGGGGGGGGGGGGGGGATCGACCACCTGGATGGTCGGGCAACAATGGGCATGACTCATCCTTCCTTATACAGGGATGGGGTGTGTCCATGTCTGCCCAGCCACATTGACTGCCCCTCCCTGTCCTTTGATATGTCATCACTTCCTGTATCCTTGTCTTGGGCCAGCCCCTTTTACACCTTTTGTTAGTAAATAAAGGACACAGACTGGGCAAGGAGGAAGGGGAGTTGCTCAGAATTCAATCAAGATGGTAGCACCTGGGTCTGTCTCTTACTGCGGCTGATGGAAGGGGGATTTACCTTTTCCTTACACAAACTTTAATGCGAGCTGAATACAACTATTAATATTTCTTCAACAGTGTGTAGATTTAACATAGAATCCTCAGCTGGGTAAGATGAATGAAATCCAGAAAGCTGCAGTGGTTTCAGCAAAGTGTAGTTTGCTGAGACAGTTTTGTTTAGGTTCCGTCCTGGGCTGGATTTCTTTGGACTGGTACAAAGGTTTGGCAGTGAGACCTATCAGTTCACACCTTTTCAGTACAGCTGTTTTCTGTAGCCTAGGTGATCCCAAATGTGGCTGCTGAGGATCATTAGGCTAGGGCTACATGGCGACATGTCGCACGACACATAGGGTACAACTACACTGCAAAGTGTCACATGACATTAATGTCACACCAATGTGGTGCAACAATTTTTATAATGATAGTCTATGGTGTCGCACGACACAACAGTTGCAGAAAAATCCTGGATGGAATTTTTGCAACTGTCATGTGGCAGTCACAACATGTCGCAAGTAGCAGTGCAACACCATAGACTATTATTATAAAAATTGTCATGCGACAATTGTCACTGTGTATCCCTAGTCTTACTGGGGAATGAAAAGAAGCTTTAGACAGTCAGTTTGAATCAGAAAGCCTGGGAAGCTAGCTGACCTGCTAGCTGTTAGAACCTGATTCCCTGTGTGTGTGTGTGTGTGTGTGTGTGTGTGTGTGAGAGAGATAGAAATGATTTGTCTAGGTAGCGCCCACACTGGCTGCTTATTTTGTGTTTATATTATACTGGTGCCATAATGTCGCCCCACAAACTGAAGGGATAGCTTGGATGCTGTTTTTTTACACTACATGCCAGAAAATAAATTGTTTGGGACTTTTTATCCTGTTGTCTCTGCTAAAGTGGGTCATTGCTGACCCCACCCTGAGTACAGAACACGACAATTGGTGAACAAGTTGCTAGAGGCAATGGCCTGACTAAACAGAAAACCATGCTGCTCCAAAAAATTTCGGAGCAAGCCAGGGTGGATACCACATAAACTCCAAGATCTTTCCCCTGGTGTAGTCAATCACTGCTCCATACACAAATGCTTCTGCCCAAATCTCAGTTCTAATTTATATAATAATTGAGTAGAGATAAAGCGCACAAATAGTGAAGCACAGCAGATGCAGATCGTTATCCTGCACATTAATTATACTTACAAAATGGTTGAAAGGTACAAGCGTATCAAGATAAAAAACATTGGTCTCCCGTCAATTGCCCAAACTGGGTTTCACCCAACACTTTACTTGAAACCTGCAGCGCTTAAAGTAGGACATGCAATTCTGTTTTTTTTTTATTAATTGGGCATGACAAAACAGCGTGTAAAGCTGAATGCTGCTGCTGATCCAGACACTTCGCTGTGTTGGAATGTAAAGGGCCAGAAGCCCACCGGACTGTCTGTTGTTATAGAGTGGGAAGATATCCTTGAGCAAAGGTGCTATGAGCAGAGTTGGACGTGGCAACGGGAGCATGAGTGCAAGGAGGAGTTTGCCAGACAAAGAGAAGGATGGACCCAAGGCCAAGGTTTTTCCTATGGTGACCTCTGTGCTGAGGAACTAGGCAGTGACATTGTGACCAGGAGACAAGGGCTGGAGGTTTCCAGGAAGCAGGAAAAGGATGAAGACCAACACAGAGATGTCCCTATAGCGGCCTCATCTCCCAGGAGCACCAGTCCCGTGACTGAGCTGGGTAAGAGAGCTTAGTTTGCTGGGGGGAGAGTGGATGGGTTTGGAGACAGAGATCAAAGCTCTGGAGGTTGGGCATGGGCAAAGGACGGTTGGAGGTTCCCAGTGGCAGAGTGGCCCCAGTAAGGACTTGTGAAGGAGACCAGGGCTACTCCAGTGCTGGAGATGCCAAGAGTGGGGACATATTTCTGTCTGGTGCCAGTGTACCTTTGAGGCTGTGGACTGTGGTGTGAGCCAGCGGTAGTTGTTGTATGCCCAGTCGGTTGGTGTTGAGTCACCTGGACTAGAGACTGAGCCATAATTGTGTGACATTATGGTGAATGGCAGTCCGGTCAAGGCATTGTTGGATTCTCGGAGCCGGGTAAGCCTGGTACATGCCAGCTGTGCAACTGAGGACTATCTAGTGGACATCTGAGTGTAATGTGCATACATGGAAACAGCAAGGTCTATTCCGTGGCCCTCACTGAGGGCCTCATGCACATGACCGTATGTATTTTGCAGTCAGGGGGTTGTGGGGGTTCCGCTCCGTGCTTCTGTTCTGCAAAAACATAGAACTTGTACTATCTTTTTGCTGTATGGACGGATCGTGGACCCCATTTAAGTGAATGGGGTCACATTCTGCATGCGGCTGGCCCACGGTTGGTGACCATGCATTCCGGACCGCAATTTGCAGTTCACTGCACGGCCACCAGGGACGCACGTTTGTGTGAAAGTGTCCTGGGAACTATGGGGATGTGGAAACTCCTATGCAGCAAGTGAAGAAACTCCTCCAGAACCCATACTTTTCCTTTTAAATAATCGTTTAAAGGAAGTCTTTCACCTAAAATCACCATTATAGAACACTAACATCAGGATCTCCATTACATCCCCCATATTAGAATGCTACTTTCCATATTGCTGTCCATTGCCGATTTTCTCAGAAAAACACTTTTATTCAATATGTTAATTAGCTTCTGAAGGTGCCTAGGGGTGGTGTTCATGCGGCCGGTGCCCAGGCCCCTGGTCGCTTTTCATAGAAAACCCCTCCCCTTTCACCCCCCTGGCCCGCCCTAGGTTCTTCTGATTACGTCCTCCTCTTAGTGAGAAATCCAGCGCCAGCGTTGTTCAACAGATTCGCTGTGCCTGCGCACAAGGCCGGCTAGATCGGTATGTACGGGCCAGCACATGCGCATTAAACGCTCTTGTGCCTCTTCCCATAATGGGGAATGGCGAATTTATGTGTTTAAATTTTATTTTCTTACTTGAAACTTAATTTTTTTTTATTATGAAAAACACTTTTTTTTTTTCCCCATTATGGGACTTCAACTTCTGAGGTCTGATCTCCTCTGCAATGTATTACAATACATCCTGTATTGTAATACATTGCATGTCAGCTTGTATGCTGACAGCCAGCCTGTAAGACCCAGCCTAAGGACTAGATCTCACAGGCTTCCGTAGAAGGCAAGCCCTGATGCCTATGGAAGGCATCAGGCTTGCCTTCTCTGCCTTCCCTTCTCTGCGCGGGGCCCCAATGGAGATGCGGAAGGCACCCGTACCCTCCGCAAACCCTCTGCATGCCGTGGTCAGCTTTGACCGTGGCATACAATGGGTTAATACACCAGCATCAGTGTTTTCACAGATGCCGGCGTATGCAGCAGGCGCCCAGCTGTCAGTCACTGCCGTGCCTCTGATCAGGCGCTGCTCCTGCACCCGCCCGCCGTACAAGTACGTACGGTGCTGGTCCTTAAGTGACGTCCACCAGTCCTTACATGTACGGCAGTGGTCTTTAAAACCACCTCCCGACCGCCTAACGCAGGGATGCGTCCTGCGGGCGGCCAGGTTATTCCTCCTTCACGCATCTACGCGTCATCTCGCGAGAGCCAAGATTTCGACGCTCAGCGATCATTCGCTGGCAGGCTGTAGGTGTGATTTTTTTTTTAACCCCAAAAAGGTATATTAGACGCTGTTTTGTTAACAGCGTCTAATATACCTGCTACCTGGTGGTCCCTTTTGCTTGAATCGACCACCAGAGGACACAGGCAGCTCTGTAAGTTGCACCAATCACCCACCCCCCCGTCACTTATTAACCCCTGATCACCCCATATAGACTCCCTTATCACCCCCCTGTCATTGATCACCCCCTGTAAGGCTCTATTCAGACGTCCGTATGTGTTTTGCGGATCACTTTTGAGGGGCGTGGCGAGTTCATAGAAGATTTTTTTTTTTTTGGGCACAAGTTAGCAGATATTATTTTTTTTTCTTACAAAGTCTCATATTCCACTAACTTGTGACAAAAAATTAAATCTTACATGAACTCACCATACCCCTCACTGAATCCAAATGCGTAAAAATGCCCTGTGAAATCCTAAAGGTACTCATTGGAATTTGGGCTCCTTTGCGCATCTTGGCTGCAAAAAAGTGTCACACATGTGGTATCGCCGTACTCAGGAGAAGTAGGGCAATGTTTTTTGGGGTGTATTTTTACATATACCCATGCTGGGTGAGAGAAATATCTCTGTAAATTGACAAGTTTGTATAAAAAAAATGGGAAAAGTTGTCATTTACAGAGATATATATTTTTCACACACAGTATGGGTATATGTCAAAATACACCCCAAAACACATTGCCCTACTTCTCCTGAGTACGGCGATACCACATGTGTGACACTTTTTTGCAGCCTAGGTGCGCAAAGGGGCCCAAATTCCAATGAGTAGATTTTAGGAGGGCATTTTTAGACATTTGGATTCCAGACTTCTTCTCACACTTTAGGGTCCCTAAAATGCCAGGGCAGTGTAAATACCCCACATGTGACCCCAATTTGGAAAAAAGACACCCCAAGGTATTCCGTGAGGGGCATGGCGAGTTCATGTAAAATTTTATTTTTTGTCACAAGTTAGTGGAATATGAGACTTTGTAAGAAAAAAAATATATATCATTTTCCGCTAACTTGTGCCCAAAAAAAAACCTCCTATGAACTCACCATGCCCCTCACAGAATACCTTGGGGTGTCTTCTTTCCAAATGGGGTCACTTGTTGGGTATTTATACTGCCCTGGCATTTTAGGGGCCCTAAAGCGTGAGAAGTAGTTTGGAATCCAAATGCGTAAAAATGCCCTGTGAAATCCTAAAGGTGCTCATTGGAATTTGGGCCCCTTTGCGCACCTAGGCTGCAAAAAGTTTCACACATGTGGTATCACCGTTCTCAGAAGAAGTAGGGCAATGTGTTTTGGGGCGTAAAGGGGCCAAAAGTCCAACGAGTACCTTTAGGATTTACAGGGTTTCTCACAATTTAGCCCCGCCCAAAATGCCAGAACAGTAAACACACCCCATTTCGGAAAGTAGACACCCTAAGGTATTTAATTTTTTTTTGCCAGATGTTAGCAGAAATGGAAACTTTATTTTTTTATTTTTTTTCTCAGAAAGTGTCATTTTCCGCTAACTTGTGAAAAAAAATTAAATCATACATGAACTCACCATGCCCCTCCGCGAATACTTTGGGGTGTCTTCTTTCTAAAATGGGGTCATTTGGGGGGTATTTATACTATCCTGGCATTCTAGCACCTCAAGAAACATGACAGGTGCTCAGAAAGTCAAAGCTGCTTCAAAAAGCGGAAATTCACATTTTTGTACCATAATTTGTAAACGCTATAACTTTTGCGCAAACCAATAAATATACACTTATTGTTATCAAAGACATGTAGCACAATAAATTCTGACATGAACTTGTATAGAAATGTAATTATATTTGAATAATTTTGCCAGAAAAAGTTTTAAAATACACTTTTTTTTTTAGAAAATTGCGGTCTATTTTGATTAATATCACAAAAACAAAAAATCTCAGCAGCAATCAAATACCACAAAAAGAAAGCTGTATTTGTGCAAAGAAAAGGAGGTAAAATTAATTTGGGTGCCAACTTGCATGACCGAGCAATAAACCGTTAAAGTTGTGAAGTGCAATTTGTAAAAAAGGGCCTGGTCACTAGGGGGGTATAAACCTGTGGTCCTTAAGTGGTTAAGGAGTTAAGAGTTGCTACAGGCTTAGTTACTACAGGCATAGTAAAGTCAGCCAGGAAACACTAGCATGTTTTGGTGGTAGTAACCCAGAAGCAGTGCCATTGGGAAGCTTGGTGTCTAGAAATGTTGCACGCAAGTTATTTTACATGTTCACCGACACGGGGGTCGCCAACAAAATCCTCACTGACCTGGGTACACCGCTGATGACAAAGGTGATGAAGGAACTGTGCTAATTGTTAAAAATTGCACCCATACTTGTCTCTGGGTATCAGCCCCAGGTAGCTGGGTGATAAGAAAAGGTTACCAGGACCGTAAAGCAAATGTTGGAAAAAGTGATTGAGAAAGATGGTTGTGATTGGGACTACCTGTTACCGTATTTAATGTTGTCCATCAAATAGGTGCCCCAGGAGTTAACAGGGTTTTCTCCCTTGGACTTAGTCTATGGTTGTTATTCCAGGGGTGTGTTGGTCATTGCCAAGGAAACATGGGAGTCAGAATCTACTCCATACAAAAGGAAATGGCCCAAAGCAGGATGTATAATTGGCTTGTAAAAGTAAGGAGCTTTAGTTCAGGGGAATTTTCAGCAAATTGCAGGGTCTCTATGAGATTGTGGAAAAGGTGGGTGAAGTGAGGTACAAAGTGCACCAACTGGATAAAAAAGAGCCTAGGCAGGTTTATCACATGAACCTGGAAGGACCAGGAATCATATAACATGATTGATTATGTGTCGCAACCAATTCGCCCTGTCAAAATATGGAGAGGCAACTGGTACACCAAAAATAGGAAGTGAAAGAATTCCTTCAGAAGAATAATGGTCATTTTTTAGATCATCCAGGCTGTACCAACCTAATCAAACATGATATAGATTCTAAGCCAGGTTATAAAGTGAACTGTAAGCCATGCAAGATACCAGAAGCATGCAGAGAGGTGGTGTCCTGGTGAGCTGGTGCATGCATGAATTAGGTGTTATTGAAGAATCTAAAAGCGAATGGTCGAGTCCATGAGTACTGGTCCCAAAGTTAAATGAAATAAATTGAATTAGGTGACAAAATGTAATGTGTACCCCATGCCCATGGTAAACAAACTGATTGAGAGGCTTGGTAGTACAAGATATATCACCACTCTTGATCTCTAGAAAGGTTGTTGGCAGAGAGATTGTTCCAATATTTAGTGATGCCATTCGGGTTACATGGAGGCCCTGCTACATTTCAGAGGGTGACGGACATACGGTAATCGTGCCTACACCGCCGCTTACCTTGATGATGTGGTCATTTTTAGTCCCAATTGAAAAAGTCTCCTTTGTAAGGTACAGGCCTTACTAATGAGTGTGTAGTGGGCTTAGAGGAAGCAAAGTACATGGGCTACCCCATTAGCAAAGGAGTAGGTAAACCCCAGATTGAGAAGATCAAGGCAATACAAAACTGTCCCAAACCATTAACCAAGAAACAAGTCCTGTTTCTCAGGATCACTGGTTACTACAAACCGTTTATGACAAATTTTACCTCAGTGGCAGCACCATTATCTGACTTGACAAAGGGTTGTAAATCAGTAATGGTTAACTTAGAATCTAGGGGCAGATGAGGATTTTCTTGAGCCTGAAGTCTGCTCTAGGTACTCGTTACCCCGAAGTTTAGGAAATAATTTTGGGTCTGGACAGGTGTGTCTAAATAGAACAAGTTCCGGCGATGTGTGGCATCAGTGTTTTGCAGTTTGCAGACCGCAAAACACTACGGACATCTGAATAGACCCTTACCCTGACCCTTACCTCAGCTTATATCCATCTACATGGGATTAATTTGTTGCTTGATCTTAGAAATGGGAACACGGACAATAGAGCAATCTCAAACGAGGCAGGTATAGAAGACAGACAAAGGTAGTTGTTTAATGGTCCTCCATAATTCTTAAATGAAAAAAGTTTGGGACAACCAGGACTCACCAAACTAAGTAATCAGGAGAGAAGGTCTTTGGTAAGAGAGGTGACCAAGGACGCAATGGTCACTCACTGTGGCTGAGCTCCAAAGATCATGTATGCAGATGGGAGAAATATCCAAAAGGTCAATCATTACTGCAGCACACTTCATGGCAGAGGGGCCAGAAATAAGCTTCTTCTCAGTAAAAGACACATGAAAGCCAGACTGTAGTTTGCAAAAAAGAAAAAAAAAAGAAAAAGCACCGAAATTACTCTCAGACAGCGAGAAACAAAGAAACAAGATTCTCTAGTCTGATGAAGCCAAGATTAAACTATTTGGCCTCAATTCTAAGTGTCATATCTGGAGGAAACCAGGCACTACTCATCACCTGCACAATACCAACCTTACAGTGATGTATGGTAGTGGAAGCATCATTCTGTGAGGGTGTTTTTCAGTGGCTGGAACAGGTAGAGAGGTAGACTGGTCAAGTTTCATGGAAACTGAATGGGGCAAAGTAGAGCGTTATCTTTAATGAAAACCTGTTCCATGGTGCTCTGGACATCACAAAGGGCAGAAGGTTCAACTGCCAATGAGACAGTGATCCTAAGCACACAGCCAAGACAACACTGGAGTGGTTTAGGGACAACTCTTTGAATGTCCGTGAGTGCCCTAGCCAAAGCCCTGACTTGAACCCAATCGAACATATCTAGAGAGACCTGAAAATAGCTGTCCACTGACAGTCCTCGTCAAATCTGACAGAGCTTGAAAGGATCTGCAAAGAAGAATGGCAGAAAATCCCCAAATCCAGGTGTGCAAACCTTGTGCCATCATACCCAGGAAAACTAGAGGCTGTAATCGCTGCCAAATGTGCTTCAACTAATTCCTGAGTAAAGGGTGTAAATACTTACAGTGCCTTGCAAAAGTATAATTACTCCCCTTGACTTTTTTTGTACTTTCGTGACTTTTTTTGTTACATTACAGACTTAAGTTCAATGTTAATCAGAATTTTATGTGATGGATCAGAACACAATAGTCTAAGTTGGTGACGTGAAATGAGAAAAATATATAAATAAAACTATTGTTTAGAAATAGAAAACAGAAAATTTGGAAGGTAGCCCATAAAAAGTGCTGGTGCAACCAATTACCTTCAGAAGTCACATAATTAGTGAAATGATGTCCACCTGTGTGCAATCTAAGTGTCACATGATCTGTCATTACATATACACACCTTTTTTGAAAGGCCCCAGAGGCTGCAACACCTAAGCAAGAGGCATCACTAACCAAACACTGCCATGAAGACCAAGGAACTCTCCAAACAAGTAAGGGACAATGTTGTTAAAAAGTACAAGTCAGGGTTAGGTTATAAAAAAAATATCCAAATCTTTGATGATCCCCAGGAGCACCATCAAATCTATCATAAACAAATGGAAAGAACATGGCACAACAGCAAACCTGCCAAGAGATGACTGCCCACCAAAACTCACGGACCGGGTAAGGAGGGCATTAATTTGAGAGGCAGCACAGAGACCTAGGGTAACCCTGGAAGAGCTGCAGAGTTCCACAGCAGAAACTGGAGTATCTGTACATAGGATGACAATAAGCCGTATGCTCCACAGAGTTGTGCTTTATGGCAAAGTGGCTAGAAGAAAGTTTGCGAAAAGGCATGTGGGAGACTCCCAAAATGTATGGAGGAAGGTGCTCTGGTCTGATGAGACTAAAATTGAACTTTTCGGCCAGCAAAGAAAACGCTATGTCTGGCGCAAAGCCAACACATCACATCACCCAAAGAACACCATCCCCACAGTGAGACATGGTGGTGGCAGCATCATGCTGTGGTGATGTCTTTCAGCAGCCGGGACTGGGAAACTGGTCAGAGTTAAGGGAAAGATGGATGGTGCTAAATACAGGGATATTCTTGAGCAAAACCTGTACCACTCTGTGCGCGATTTTAAGCTAGGACGGAGGTTCACCTTCCAGCAGGACAATGACCCCAAACACACTGCTAAAGCAACACTTGAGTGGTTTAACTCCTTAAGGGCACAGCCTTATTTCACCTTAAAGGGAACCTGTCACGTTTTATGGTGTCTTAACTAAGGGCAAGATAAATAAAACGAAAATTTACTTACCGAAATGTTTGTTTCCTGGAGTCCGTAGGCAGCTGTGACAGAGTGTCTGGAGAAGTAGTGGATGGGGTCTATGTGTGCCCAAGATTTCTCACTTCTGTCATTTAAAAGCAACCAGGGAAATGTTCAGGACAGGTCGGTGCAATTCGGGTTTGCATAAAACCTGTTCTTAGGGCCTGTGTTGCTGGAGTGGGGAGAGAAGGGTGGGCCCCACTCCATCCGGACAGTCCGGCTTTTGGGCTGTCAGGTAATTACTCCTCAGGTGTGCTGGCCTGATATAAGGCTGAGAATGCAGACACAGCTCGCTCAGCCTGGGAACAGGTTACCTGCATGGAGCCTGTGAGAGCACTACAAGAGGTACGGTCTTTGCTATTTTGTTTGGGTGCTTGGTATTAGGCCGGCACTTGGTCAGGGAGGTTTCATGCTGTATAGTTAGAGCCGGACAGGCTTAGGATTTTAGTTTGCTATGTTTTATGTTCTGTACCTCAACCTGACAATAAAACTGGCTGAGGTCAGTTAAACGAAGTTCCTGCCGTGTGGACTGTAACTTCGTCGGTGTGCCTGCTAAACTGTGCCTGTCTACCCAGGAGACGACAGCCCCGCTACCTAATCCCTTACATGTGGTGGAGGATGCGCGCACACCAAATTCTGGCATAAGAAAAAAAAAAAAAAAAAAAACTGAACATTTAAAGGGACGGAGTCCATTTTTGTGCGGTGCACCAAAGACTGTTTTCTGCCTCTTGGAAAATGGAGGATGTGGTTAAAGCTATCTTGCAAGCTGTTGCATCTCAACAGGAGGCTACCCGAGTGCAGTGGGAGGCTACCCTAGTACAGCAAAATGCGCTTGAGGAAACCAGCCGCAGGCTGACGGCCCAACTGGAGGCTGCACAAGAGGCGCAAAGAAAAGATCGGGAGACCTTAGCAGTTGTGGTGCAGCAACTGACCAGTGTCGCTGGACGGGTCCCAGGGATGGCAGAGGCCCCTCATGCCGCCATAAGGGCTAGTCACTTTCTGCAAAAGATGACAACCGCAGATGACGTGGAGGCCTACCTTACCACCTTCGAAAGGACTGCCGAGCGAGAAGGTTGGCCAACGGCACAGTGGGCCGGACTGTTGGCCCCCTTCCTTTCAGGTGAACCCCAAAAGGCATATTTTGACCTGGAGAATCAGGATGCTATGGACTATGTTATGCTAAAAAAGGAGATCCTTACACGCCTTGGGGTTACTCTTTCAGTCCGTGCTCAGCGTGTGCACAACTGGGACTACAGTATGGATAAACCTCCACGTTCCCAAATGCACGACCTCATACACCTGACCAAGAAGTGGTTGCAGCCGGAGTTCCTGACAGGCCCTCAGATGGTGGAACGGGTTGTGATGGACCGGTACTTAAGGGCCCTCCCCATTACCTTGCGCAAGTGGGTGAGCCACGGTGACCCCAAGAATGCTGACCAGATGGTGGAGATGGTGGAGAGGTACACATCCGCAGAGGAGCTACTGAGTCTGCCGCATCGCTCCCCAGCCCTGCAGCGGAGATCTCCGGGACTACCTGGTAAGACTGTTCTAAGGGAAAAGGGGGCTGGCAGAAGCGATGTATCTGTGGGTGCAAGTGGAGAGACTGGAGGCCCAGGCTCTAGAAGCTGGCAAGCCATGCCAGGGAGATCTGTGGCCTATAAGAGACTTAATAGGGACTTAATAAAATGTTTCAGATGTCAAATGCCAGGTCATGTTGTTGCCAATTGCCCAATGTATGGTGAACCAATGCAATGTGATGCCTCATATATAAACCGCCGTTTATCACTGTATGCCCAGCCTGCGTCTGTAGCATTACTAAATACTGCGGGGGAGAAACAAATGTGTGTTATTACGGTGGAAGGTAAAGATGTGAGTGCCTTGTTGGACTCAGGCAGTCTGGTCACCCTTGTAAAAACGGATTTGGTAAACCCCAGGAAATGGCAAACTAAAACCATGGCGGTAACTTGCATACATGGAGACACCCGTAATTATCACACTGCTGTGGTAGATTTAAATACCCGATACGGGGCAGAAAAATTTATGGTTGGTTTAGTGCCTAAGTTAATGCATGATGTCATCATGGGGCGGGATTTTCCACATTTCTGGCAGCTATGGGAACATAAACTTTCAAATGCTTGTCAGGAAGGAGATGACCTACCACCGGGTACCGAAAGGTGTGGGTATTTAAGAGAGACTTCTGTTGATGGTGAATCGTTTCCCTTGTCTGTCATGGTAGGGGAGCCTGAGGTCTCTGACCATAGTGATAGGTTAGAAGAGGGTCAGAGCAGTCCAGAGAGGGAAGACTCACTTAATGACAATTTGCCAGACCTGGCAGTTCGGAAAGAGCAATTTGGTGCTGAGCAATTAAAAGATCCCACCCTTACTAGAGCCAGGGAAAATGTGAAGTCTATTGATGGTAAACTGGTGGAACCAGACGGCAGACTTTGTTTCCCGCATATGGCTGTGAAACATGACTTGTTGTACCAGGTGGTAAAAAGGGGAGAGGATCTGGTGGAACAACTGGTGGTTCCTAAAGTGTACCGACGCACGGTACTAGACATTGCTCATGGTCACCTTATGGGGGGGCATTTGGGAGCTGAAAAGACTACAGACAGAGTCCTTCAAAGGTTCTTTTGGCCTGGGGTCCATAAAGATGTTAAAGACTATTGTGACACCTGCCCCGAGTGCCAAATTTTGGCTCCTAGGCCACACTATCATAGTCCCCTGGTACCTCTACCAATCATTGAAATACCCTTTGAGAGAATAGCCATGGATCTGGTGGGGCCCCTTGTAAGATCTGCTCGAGGCCACCAACATATTCTCGTAATCATGGACTACGCTACTCGTTACCGGGAAGCTATACCCTTACGTAATACGTCATCGAAGGCCATAGCTAAAGAGTTGGTGCAGGTGTTCAGTCGCGTGGGACTACCAAAAGAGATCCTAACAGATCAGGGTACCCCCTTTATGTCACGCATCATGAAGGAGTTATGTAAACTGTTCAAAGTTAAACAGCTGTGTACCTCTGTCTACCATCCAGACTGATGGACTGGTAGAGAGATTTAATAAAACTCTAAAAGCCATGCTTAAAAAAGTGGTAGACAAAGATGGGAAAAACTGGGATTTCCTTCTCCCTTATCTCATGTTTGCCATCCGTGAGGTGCCTCAGTCCTCTACAGGCTACTCCCCATTTGAGTTGCTATATGGTCGCCACCCTAGGGGTCTGCTAGATATAGCAAAAGAAACTTGGGAAGAAGAAGCTACCCCCTATAGAAGTGTCCTAGAACATGTGGTACAAATGCAAGACCGTATATCTGCGGTGATGCCTATTGTACGAGAACATATGGCCCAGGCTCAGGGGGCACAGCAAAGGGTGTATAACCGCAGTGCCAGAGTACGTACCTTTGCACCAGGTGACTGGGTTCTGGTACTGATCCCTACAGTAGAGAGTAAGTTCCTGGCTAAGTGGCAAGGCCCCTTTGAGGTGATAGAGAAAGTAAATGAGGTAAACTATAAAATCCGTCAACCAGGTAAGAGGAAGCCTGAGCAAATATACCACGTTAATCTTATAAAACCGTGGAAAGATCGACCATCACTTGCAGCTGACACCTCCTTCCCACCAGAGCAGCGGTGCTCTGGGAAGCCCCTGTTGCCAGAGGTAACAATTCCCGACTCCCTGGCCAAGGCACAAAAGGTAGAAGTGCAGGGATTCCTCTTTAAGAATAGGGATTTTTTCTCAGAGATCCCAGGTCGCACCTCTGTCATAAAACATGACATCATTACAGAACCGGGGAAAAGGGTTAAGCTGCGGCCCTACAGAATACCAGAGGCCAGGAGAGGGCTTATCTCTGAAGAGGTGAGGAAAATGTTGGAACTTGGGGTAATTGAAGAGTCCCATAGCCAGTGGTCCAGTCCTATAGTTCTGATCCCCAAACCAGATGGCAGCTGGAGGTTTTGCAATGACTTCCGAAAGTTGAACACCATATCTAAGTTTGATGCTTACCCAATGCCCCGTGTTGATGAGCTCATTGACAGGCTCGGAAATGCCAGGTATATAACCACTCTAGACCTAACCAAGGGATACTGGCAAATTCCCCTGACAAATGAGGCCAAAGAGAAAACTGCCTTTGCCACTCCTGATGGGTTGTTTCATTATGTGGTCTTGCCGTTTGGTTTGCATGGAGCCCCTGCAACCTTCCAGAGGGCGATGGATAAGATTTTAAGACCCCACAGACAGTACGCAGCCGCATATCTGGATGACATCATCATCCAAAGTCCAGACTGGGAATCCCATCTATCTAGGGTGCAGGCGGTTATCAATTCCCTGTGTGAGGCAGGCTTCACAGCTAATCCCAAAAAATGTGCCATTGGTCTTGAAGATGCTAAGTATCTAGGTTACATCATAGGCCGAGGCCTAGTAAAGCCCCAGTTAAACAAAATCGAAGCCATACAAAGGTGGCCTCAACCACCTTGGTAAACAAGAAGCAAGTCCGTGCCTTCTTGGGGATTACAGGCTATTACCGGCGATTTATACCTAATTTTGCTTCCCTTGCAGCCCCATTAACGGACCTGACAAAAGGGAAGGACTCTGTCATGGTCAAGTGGTCACAAGAGGCTGAAAAATCATTTCAGACTTTAAAAACCCTCCTGTGCGCTCAGCCAGTGCTGATAACCCCAGATTTTAAGAAAGGGTTTGTCCTACAGACTGATGCGTCTGAGGTGGGACTGGTGGCAGTACTGTCACAGGTAAGGGATGGAGAGGAACACCCTGTACTGTATCTGAGCAGGAAACTTAATGACCATGAGCAAAAATATGCAATTGTGGAAAAAGAGTGCCTCGCTATTAAATGGGCCCTGGAAGCACTCCGCTACTATTTGCTTGGCCGTCACTTTGAATTGGTCACGGATCATGCTCCCTTAAAATGGATGTGTGAGAATAAGGAAAAAAATAGGAGGGTAACAAGATGGTTCTTAGCCCTGCAAGAGTACCAGTTTACCGTAAAGCACAGGCCAGGGACCCAAATGGGAAATGCAGATGCCTTGTCCCGTGTACATTGTCTGATGTCCAGATGTGTTCCAGCCCTGGGTCTGAAACAGGGGGGGAGGATATGTGACAGAGTGTCTGGAGAAGTAGTGGATGGGGTCTATGTGTGCCCAAGATTTCTCACTTCTGTCATTTAAAAGCAACCAGGGAAATGTTCAGGACAGGTCGGTGCAATTCGGGTTTGCATAAAACCTGTTCTTAGGGCCTGTGTTGCTGGAGTGGGGAGAGAAGGGTGGGCCCCACTCCATCCGGACAGTCCGGCTTTTGGGCTGTCAGGTGATTACTCCTCAGGTGTGCTGGCCTGATATAAGGCTGAGAATGCAGACACAGCTCGCTCAGCCTGGGAACAGGTTACCTGCATGGAGCCTGTGAGAGCACTACAAGAGGTACGGTCTTTGCTATTTTGTTTGGGTGCTTGGTATTAGGCCGGCACTTGGTCAGGGAGGTTTCATGCTGTATAGTTAGAGCCGGACAGGCTTAGGATTTTTGTTTGCTATGTTTTATGTTCTGTACCTCAACCTGACAATAAAACTGGCTGAGGTCAGTTAAACGAAGTTCCTGCCGTGTGGACTGTAACTTCGTCGGTGTGCCTGCTAAACTGTGCCTGTCTACCCAGGAGACGACAGCCCCGCTACCTAATCCCTTACACAACACACACCAAAGGGTTAAGTCCCCTAGGTACAACCAGAATAGAGACCAATTTGCAAGCAGTAGATTGATTAATTACTAAGTACCTCCCAGTATAAAGCACCACAGAACACACAGAGCCATGTATTGTATGCAGCAATAAATTATTAAGGGTGGGCATATTGTGCTGCCTACGGACTCCAGGAAACAAAAATTTCGGTAAGTAAATTTTTGCTTTCCTGTTCGTCCTTGGCAGCACACACCAAAGGGATTTCTAAAGCAGAACTCAAAGGGGGGGGGGGGGGGGGAGCACTGGCCGCCAACTGTAGCACTCGTTTGCCAAAAGAAGCCTCTTCTGCTGCCTGAATGTCTAGCCTGTAGTGTTTAATGAAGGTTGATGATGTAGACCATGTTGCGGCTCTGCAGATTTGTTCCAATGGGACTTGTGCCAGTTCAGCCCAGGACGAAGCTGTAGACCTTGTTGAATGGGCCTTTAATAATAGTGGACATTGTAAATCAGCCAATGAGTAGGCTAACTCTATAGTCTGTTTGATCCACCTCGCTAAAGTTGCTTTACTGGCCCTTTTACCCTTATTAGGGCCCTGGTGCTGTAAAAAGAGACTTTCACATCCTCTGAATGATGAAGTGACTTGTAGGTAGAACAGAAGTACTCTTCTGACATCCAGGAGATGAGTTTGATCCCGGTCTTGGGTGTTGGACTGGATTACTGGGAGTGATATCTCCTGGTTAATGTTGGTAGTCGAAGCAACCTTGGGCAAAAAACCTGGCATTGTGCGCAGAACCAAGGAGTGGCCTAAGTCCCTGAAATATGGTTCTCTACAGGATAGAGCTTGTAGATCACTTATACGCCTTGCTGATGTGATTGCTACTAGGAATAAGGCTTTTCCAGACATTTGTTTTATGGAAGCTTCTTCTAGCGGCTCGAATGGAGGTTTACACAAGGCAGGCAACACCACTGACCGGTCCCATGATGGAATTGGCGAATGGAAGGAAGGATTAATATTCTTCAAGGCTTTGAAGAAAGTGCGGATTAATGGATTGTTTGAAAACTTTCCTTGTTGCTGCGCATTTATTGCAGTAAAGTGAACCTTCAAAGTATTCGTTTTCAGACCTTTTTTGAAGCCCTCATGAAGAAAGCGAATGATCGTATTTAGTGATTCTGGGTCTTCTGAGTTACATTGACACCATGTTTTAAAGATGCGCCAAACTCGATTGTAAACTTTCACTGCAGCCGGCTTTCGAGCAGCTAGGAGAGTATCGATCACTTCCGTGGGAAGACCTAGATCAATGAAAGAATCCCGCTCAGTCTCCAAACCGATAACTTGAGGTTGTTGGGATTCGGATGAAAAAACCCGTTCTGACTGAGGAGGTCCTGTCTGGGTGGAATCTTCCAAATTCTCCCTTTGGATAGACGGAGAGCTAGGGAAAACCACGTTCTTTGTTGCCAATAAGGCAGGACCACAATTGCTTCTGCTTGGTCCTGCTGAATCTTCTTGAGTACCTTTGAGATCATTGCAACTGGTGGAAAGACATATATCAGATCTTCCTTCCAGCTGACTGATAATCCGTTGATTGCAAATGCTTGACTGGAGCAGTAAATGGAACAGAATATTTTGGTCTTTCTGTTCTGTTCCGTTGCCATTACATCCATACGAGGTTCTCCCCACTGATTCTTGATCTCTGCAAAAACAGCCGGATTGAGACTCCATTCTCCCAGATGCATCTTTATGAGACTGAGTAGGTCAGCCATGACATTCAATGCACCCTTTATATGGACTGTTGTTATTTCTCGTGTCCACACTTCGGCCCACGCCATCAGCAGACTGCATTCCCTGGAGAGACTGCTGTTTTTTTGTCCCTCCCTGTTTGTTTATGTAGTACACCGTGGAAACGTTTTCTGACTGGATTAAGACCCTGCGGCTCCTTAGATGATCCTGGAAATGAACCAAGGCTAGGCGTACTGCCTTTAGTTCCCTCCAGTTGGAGGACCTTTTGGAATCTGCTGTGTTCCATTTCTTCTGCAACCACAGATTGTCGACATGGGGACCCCAGCCCCAGGAGGAGGCATCCGTAGTGAGGAGAATCTGGGTTTGATATTGCAGACTTCTGCCTTGTTGAAGGCGTTTGGGTGACATCCACCACCTGAGATGATGACACGTCGACACTGGTATTACAAACTTCCTGTCCAGGGAGTGATAACTCTTGTCCCACGCTGTGAGGATGGCATGTTGTAGCTCTCTGAAGTGAGCTCTTTCCCATGGAACTGCATCCACTGAGGAAGTTAACCGACCCAGTAGAGACATGGCCTGACGAAACATTACCCTGGAGGCAGATATAAGGTGTGAAACATGTTTCTGGATAGCAATTATCCTTTCTGTGGATAGCCTGACATTCATTTTCTTTGAATTCAGAATGAATCCCAGAAACTTTATCTCCTGAGAAGGAACAAGTTGAGATTTTTTGTGGTTTACCAGAAACCCATGATTCTGAAGCATTAGTAGAGCTTCTTTCAAATCTGTCAATAGTTGAGCCGCAGAGTTCGCTATCAGAAGCCAGTCGTCTAGATACGGTATGCAACATATGCCTTTGAGGTGCAATGCTTCTGTCAGGACCGCTGCTACCTTTGAAAACACCCTGGGTGCCGATGATATCCCAAAGGGTAAACAGGTGAACTGAAGATGCGATGTTCTGTGTTGAGTTCGAATCGCTATTCTTAGATACTTTCGATGCTTGGGAAGGATTGGAATGTGTAAATATGCATCTTGGAGATCTACCGATGCCATGTAGCTGTTCTCCTCTAATAGCGAGATCACCGATCGGATTGATTCAATTCTGAACCTCTTCTTGGCAATATACTTGTTTAGGTATGTTAGATCCACTACTAACCTCCACTTGTTCCCTGGTTTGGGTACCAGGAAAACCTTGGAATAAAAGCCTTTGCCCGCTTCCATACAGGGCACTGGCTCCAATGCCGCCTTCTCTATGAATTCTTCTAACAGTTGAAGGATGACTGGATATAAGAAACCGGTCTGGAGGGTAATTTGAAAAAATTCTAGGAGATAACCTCTCTGAATAGTGGAAATGACCCAGGCGTCGCTCAACGTGTTCTCCCATGCTGCAGTGAAGTCTCCTACCCGGGGATGAGGCCTGGCTTCTTATCTTTTTTCCTGAAGTCAGGTCTCTCTTGTCTGTTACGAAATCTTCTTTGTCTGTCAAACTGCTGTTTGTTCCGAAATCTAGGGGATCTTCTTCTCTAAAAACGAAAGGATCTAGAAGGCTTCCTTCTCGTTTCCGGAAATTTGGAAGCTTTGCCGTCATTTAATGACTCTAGAATTTTTTCCAACTGGGGGCCAAACAAGGACGTGGGCTGAAATAGAAGATTACAAAAATGGAATTTTGACAAGAGGTCACCTGACCATTGTTTAATCCATATGGCCCTTCTGGCGGCATTAGTGATTGCCAAAGAACGTGAAGCAAACTTGAATGAATCTAATGGAGAATCACACAAGAATTCAGATGCTTGCTTCATAACCGGGATATTTTTTTTAATATTTCTTCCCTTGGAACCCCATCTTCCAGGTCATGGGATAATTGGGAAAGCCAGATCCACAGAGATCTTGCCACTGGCACGGAGGATAGGGACGGTAAATAAGAAAGGAAGGTCTACTTTAGGGATTGACATCCAATCTTTACATGTGTCGTTCGCTAATTTATATGTATGCTTAAATCTGGAACTGGGATCCGTTTTTTTTATCCGGTTTATCCCAATCTTGCTTTAGCCAATCATTGAGCAGCGGGTGCCCTGGAAAAGCTTTGCATCCTGATTTAGGAAAATAAAACAACTTGTCACATTTTGACTTATTAGAAATATCTCTATTGGATTCAATAGTGTGCTTGACTGCTTTGAGAAGATCCCCTAGGTTCTCTTTATGGAACAACATGGTGTCCTCCATATCCTCAGAATCTGAGTCTATTTCTCCCTCAGATAAGGAACTGTCAGAGGATAAGGCAAACTGTGGCTCTGAAGTCACCTGCGATTTTTTTGTTTTTTTTATTGGAGGCTCTGACTTCATTAAAAACAGAGGACAGCAGTGAAATGTTTGTTAGGAGCATTTACTGTTTCTGTGGTTTTCACTTGCACTTGTCATATGATGAAATTTTCTAAAAATAAAGATTTGACAAAAAAAAAAAAAACAGAGGACAGCTGATCCTTAAACCAATGCAGAAAGTCATTAGTCTGGGAGGGAGGAGACTCAGAATGTACAGAAGTGCAGCCCTGACACAGATCAGAAACGGCATCATGTGGCATAGGTTGTTCACAATTCCTGCAGGAGCGGTGTCTGGATTTTCGTTTTCTCTTAAGAGTTTCCTCAGGGGAGGCAGACATCTAATAATAGATAATGAGTATCAGTAAAAAAAAAAATCATTCCTATACCCCAATACCACCGAGGTGTGTGCACAGAGGAAGGGACAGCCGCATCAAACCTATGCCAGATCTTGCCAACATGTTATCCCCGTACGCTAACCTTACTTACCTTGGTAAGCAGTGGGAGTAGTGTCCTGGCGAGCGCCCATAGTAACTGTACCACAGAGTTTAAATACTTCCGGGACGCGCCAGCGGGAGTGCGCATGCGCGAGACATCGCGATTCCCCAGTATCATCTCGCGCGGGCACCTCCGCTATAGCGCGCGTCTCTGCTGCCTCAACCTCAACCCACATCCTGCAGATGGAGGCAAGCAGAGAATGGCGCGAGGTGCTGCCGACTGCACTGGGGAAAAACACACTCGCAACCATCTTCAGGGTGAGGGACTTAAAAGTATCACTCCTGGGAGGGGATAACTGTGGGAACCGGTCTCTTCAAGTTACCTAGAGAAAATAAAATACATGGCTCTGTGGTGCTTTATACTGGGAGGTACTAAGTAATTAATCAATCTACTGCTTGCTAATTGGTCTCTATTCTGGTTGTACCAAGGACAAACAGGAAATGACTGATTCTCTTAGCAAAATGCTGGCTCACTTTCTTTAATTGACCCAGTCAATCTGCCAACATCATGTATTGAAAAGGATAGGGACGGTACACAGGAAGAAGCAGTGGATGCATATGCTTTTTTCAAAAAAGATTCTGCCTTCTTGTCTACCGGATCCTTAATGAAGGAAGACTCTTCAGATGGAAAAAGCGCCTTTTTTGACAATATGGCCACTGGAAGGTCTACTTTAGGCCGTGCAGGCTTTAGCCCGTGCAGGCTTTCCGATTCAGCCTCATTGAGCGAAGTGCGTGCGCGCATGCACACTTCGCTCAATGAGGCTGAATCGAAAAGCCTGCACGAGTGCATCAGACACAGGCCTGTGCGCACACGCGGGATCGTAGAAAATAAGGAGGGGGGACTGAGGGAGAGCCGGAGGCGTATTTCTTCACATTCAGGCGGCGCTGATCAGAGCGGAGGAGGAGCTGGGCACCAACGGCAGCGGCATCTTCGGACCATGAGAAACGCCCTGAGCACCTTATCTACATGACTGACAGGTCAGATAAAAGTTTTTTTTATCAAAACGAGCCAGCAGATTTAGCTTTTAACAACATCTTAGTAATCACAAGGGCTCCATGGACAGAACAATAGTTTTAAAAATAGGGGTTAGAAACTGGTGACAGAGTCCCTTTAATGATTGTATATAATTAGTTATATTATAATCAAATATCCACATGACAGGTTCAGTTTAACCTGCTCACGACCACCGTACGCAGGATGGCGTCTTCTCGGCGGTCGTGCTCTTCTGGGTGGACGCGCCGGTGCGTCCTCTCGTGGGATGCGAGATTTCGGGGAAAGCCGGCCCGCGCATGCGCATCGCGGGCCGGCAAAATTCAAAAGACAATTTCGTCAGCAACCTGCCAGCCAATGATCGCGGCTGGCAGGTTGCTGATTTTCAAAAAAAAGAATCCGCAGCCAGATAACCCATCATATTAGTAAATATGATGTGGTTATATGGCTGCTGTGCTTCTCTGCTCCTTCTTTTCGTCGGTTGGTTCCAGCAGAGGAGCACACATCACTGTGAGTACCCACCAACACCGCACTTAGCCCCCAGATCACCTCCCAGCACCCAATTAACCCTTTGATCACCCCTTCTTGCCCCTGTCAATCACTAGTGAAAAGGAAAAAAGTGATCAGTGCAAACTGTCACTTTTTTTTTTTCACTGGTATTGACCGTTAGGTTTCAGTATAGTTTAGGCCCCTTGGTTAGGTAGTTTAGCGATCAGTTAGCGCCCAGCCCACCGCACCGCAGTCCCTTATTCGCTGATTAGCGTATCGCTAATCAGCATTTGTACTTTTATAGTATATGGAAGTGATCAAAACTGATCACGGTCAGATCTATAATAGTATTAGTGTCACTTTAGTTCGCCCTCCACCCAAAACGCAGTGTTTGCCCGATCAGGCCTGATCAGTCGCCCACACGTGCGTTCGCCCACGCCCGCCCCACCGCAGTGACAAAAAAATTTATTTTTTTTTGATCACTGCACATTCACTTTACACGCACTGCGGCAATAAAAAAAAATCAGTTTTGATATTTTTTATCAACCGCAGCGGCCTCCGGTACTTCGCTAGCCTCCCCTTTGTAAGACAGGCTTGCTTTTTTTTCTTGGGTAGTCTCAGGGAATACCCCTAAATTTAGTTGCCCAAATGTCTAACAGGGGGTATTCTTCTGAAGAGGCCTACAGGCTTCTGACCCAGTCGGATGAGGAATGGGAACCCTCATCTGACGAATCTAGCGGGTCAGAATACGAAACCTGTAGAAAGCAGTGGCTCTCTGACCCAAAGTTCGGACAAGGAGGCTGAGGTCCCTGATAGCACCAGGCGTACCCGGCCCCGTGTCGCTAGACCGCAGGTTGCGCAGGATCCGCTTCAAGAGCAGCAGAGTGGGGCTGGTGCTGTCGGATTACGTGGTGAGGCATACACCAGCAGCCCAGCCCTTCCTGGACCTAGTACCAGCACTGCCGTACAACCTGGTGAAGTGGCGAGCACCAGAAGGGCAGTTGAAGCTGGTACGGTGGCACGAGCAGTAGTGACCCCGTCGCAGCCACCGCAAAGACGTGCCCGTAGAGCCCCTAGAATCCCTGAGGTGCTGGCAAACCCTGATTGGCAGTCCCCAACTTCAGCCGCACCTGTAGTTTTCCCTTTCACTGCCCAGTCTGGAGTTCGGGTTGAGACAGCTCAGATCGGTTCGGCCCTGGGATTTTTTTGAGCTGTTCTTGACTGCGGAGCTCTTGGACTTAGTCGTGGCCGAAACAAATCGGTATGCCACACAATTTATATCCGCCAACCTGGGAAGCTCTTATGCCCAGTCTTTCCGGTGGAAACCAGTCCAAGTTTCCGAAATTAAAACTTTTCTGGGCCTCCTCCTCAACATGGGTCTAACTAAAAAGCATGAATTGCGGTCATATTGGTCCACGAACCCAATTCATCACATGCCCATGTTCTCTGCTGCTATGTCCAGGACACGATTTGAGACCATCCTGCGTTTCCTGCACTTTAGTGATAACAGCACCTCCCGTCCCAGAGGCCACCCTGCTTTTGACCGGCTCCACAAAATTCGGCCCCTCATAGACCATTTCAACCTGAAATTTGCAGATTTGTATACCCCTGAGCAAAACATCTGCGTAGACGAGTCCCTGATACATTTTACCGGGCGCCTTGGCTTCAAACAATATATCCCAAGCAAGCGCGCCCGGTATGGGGTCAAATTGTATAAGCTCTGTGAAAGGGCCACAGGCTATACCCACAAATTTCGGATCTATGAGGGAAAAGATCAGACCCTGGAGCCGGTCGGTTGCCCTGACTACCTGGGGAGCAGTGGGAAGACAGTCTGGGACTTGGTGTCACCCTTATTCGGCAAGGGGTACCATCTTTATGTCGACAATTTTTACACAAGTGTGGCCCTCTTTAGGCATTTGTTTCTAGAACGGATTGGCGCCTGTGGCACCGTGCGAACTAGTCGCGTGGGCTTCCCCCAACGGCTCGTTACCACCCGTCTTGCAAGGGGGCAGAGGGCCGCACTGTGTAACGAAGAACTGCTCGCGGTGAAATGGAGAGACAAGCGTGACGTTTACATGCTCTCCTCCATTCACGCAGACACGACAATCCAAATTGAGCGAGCAACCCGTGTCATTGAAAAGCCCCTCTCAGTCCACGACTATAATTTGCTCATGGGAGGGGTGGACTTCAATGACCAGATGTTGGCTCCGTATTTAGTGTCCCGCAGAACCAGACGCTGGTATAAGAAGGTGTCTGTATATTTAATTTAATTGGCTCTGTATAATAGTTTTGTTCTCTACAGTAAGGCTGGGAGAACTGGATCCTTCCTCAAATTTCAGGAAGAGATCATCGCGAACCTCCTGTACCCAGGAGGTTCCGTGGCCCCATCCACCAGTGTAGTTAGCCGTCTACACGAGCGACATTTCCCCAGTGTCGTTCCTGGTACCTCAAACCGACCGCCACCCCGAAAAAAATGTTGTGTCTGTAGCAGGAGTGGAATAAGGCGTGACACCCGCTATTTCTGTCCTGACTGTCCTGACCACCCTGCCCTATGCTTTGGAGAGTGTTTCCGGAAGTACCACACACAGGTACACCTAGCATAGGGATCATCTCACCAGGACAGGCACACAGGGCTATTAGGGCCCATTCACATACAGCTGCTGCAAACCTCTCCTTTCACCTGGGACAAAGTGCATAACGCACTTCGCCACATCTTTGGGCGATTTGCGCTTTGCACATTGACCCATGGGGAAGGAGAGGTTTGTTCTATAAAGGTAAAAACACACAAAAAAAAAACACCAGTAAGCAAAAAGGTTAATGTTTAGTTCAAAAAGTTAAAGTTTATATGTTCTGTTCCAAAGTTAATAAAATTATTGCGTTGCGGCCTGGTTTTTTCTTATTTTTTTTTACCTTCCAGGTGGACCAACCGATCGACTAGCTGCAGCACTGATGTGCATTCTGACAGAAGCATTGCGCTGCTGTCAGATTACACGCAAGTCGGTGTATGCGGCGCTGCAAGACGAGATTTCTCCTCTGCAGTAACAGATACGTTTGCCGAGGCATACGAGCTGAGGAGGAGGCGGCATTCCTATGCTTTGGCAAACACTTTGTATGTAAAAAAATAAATAAATAAAAAATCCCGGCAATGATTTATTCATCCACATCGATTGATGTGAATGGAGAAATCTGGTTTGCCAGGGCATACGAGCTAAGTGGGTATGGCTGTTGGGCGGAGCTCCTATGTCCTGGCAGACGCCCTTCCTCTCCTTTTTTTTTTTTTTTTGGCAGAGATTTTTTCATCCACATTGATCGATGCGAATGAAGAAATCTGTGCCGTTCATTTTTTTTCTTTCAGCCCAGAGGCTAAACGGAAAAAAAAATCTCATTACCTGTATGCTCAATATAAGAAGAATAGCAGAAACTCCTAATGCTGGCCATACATGTAATGATTGCGGAGACCCTCAAATGCCAGGGCAGTACAAACACCCCACAACTGACCCCATTTTGGAAAGAAGACACCCCAAGGTATTCGCTGAGGGGCATATTGAGTCCATGAAAGATTTAAATTTTTGTCCTAAGTTAGCAGAAAGTGAGACTTTGTGAGAAAAAACAAAAAAAAATCAATTTCAAAAATCTATTCGCTAACTTATGCCAAAAAAATACATTTCTATGAACTCGCCATGCCCCTCATTCTTCTTTCCAAAGTGGGGTCACATGTGGGGTATTTATACTGCCCTGGCTTTTTAGGGGCCCTAAAGCGTGAGAAGAAGTCTGGGATCCAAATGTCTAAAAATGCCCTCCTAAAAGGAATTTGGGCACTTTTGCAGCCTAGATGCGCAAAAGTGTCACACATTTGGTATCGCCGTACTCAGGAGAAGCTGGGGAATGTGTTTTGGGGTGTCATTTTACATATACCCATGCTGGCTGAGAGAAATATTTTGGTCAAATGCCAACTTTGTATTAAAAAATGGGAAAAGTTGTCTTTTGCCAAGATATTTCTCTCACCCAGCATGGGTATATGTTAAATGACACCCTAAAACACATTCCCCAACTTCTTCTGAGTACAGCGATACCAGATGTGTGACACTTTTTTGCAGCCAAGGTGGACAAAGGGGCACATATTCCAAAGTGCACCTTTCGGATTTCGCAGGCCATTTTTTACACATTTTGATTGCAAAGTACTTCTCACACATTTGGGCCCCTAAATTGCCAGGGCAGTATAACTACGCCACAAGTGACCCCATTTTGGAAAGAAGACACCCCAAGGTATTCCGTGAGGGGCATGGCGAGTTCCTAGAATTTTAAATTTTTTGTCGCAAGTTAGTGGAATATGAGACTTTGTAAGGAAAAAAAAAATCATCATTTTCCGCTAACTTGTGACAAAAAATAAAAAGTTCTATGAACTCACTATGCCCATCAGCGAATACCTTAGGTTGTCTACTTTCCGAAATGGGGTCATTTGTGGGGTTTTTCTACTGTCTGGGCATTGTAGAACCTCAGGAATCAGAAAGTCAGAGCTGTTTCAAAAAGCGGAAATTCACATTTTTGTACCATAGTGTGTAAACGCTATAACTTTTACCCAAACCATTTTTTTTTTTTTGCCCAAACATTTTTTTTTTATCAAAGACATGTAGAACAATAAATTTGGTGAAAAATATTTTTTTTTGGGCAAAATTGAAAAAGTGAAAGTGAAAAATGTCATTTTTTTGCAAAGAAATCGTTACATTTTGATTAATAACAAAAAAAGTAAAAATGTCAGCAGCAATAAAATACCACCAAATGAAAGCTCTATTAGTGAGAAGAAAAGGAGGTAAAATTCATTTGGGTGGTAAGTTGCATGACCGAGCGATAAACGGTGAAAGTAGTGTAGTGCAGAAGTGTAAAAAGTGGCCTGGTCATGAAGGGGGTTTCAGCTAGCGGGGTTGAAGTGGTTAAGGACCAGGCCATTTTTTGCAAATCTGTTTTTAAAACACTTTTACTTATCCAGGCCATTCTGAGATTGTTTTTTCGTCACATATTGTACTTCATGACAGTGGTAAAATTAAGTTAAAAAAAATCATTTTTATTTATAAAAAATATATAAATTATTATTTTTTTTTTTTAAATAGAAAATTTCCAAGTTTCAATTTCTCTACTTCTATAATACATAGTAATACCTCCAAAAATAGTTATTACTTTACATTCCCTATATGTCTACTTCATGTTTGGATCATTTTCGGAATGACATTTTATTTTTTTGGGGCGTTGCAAGGGTTAGAAGTTTAGAAATACCCAATTTTTTATGACCAGTTCAGGTCTGAAGTCACTTTGTGAGGCTTACATAATAGAAACCACCCAAAAATGACCCTATTCTAGAAAGTACACCCCTTAAGGTATTCAAAACTGATTTACAAACGTCGTTAACCCTTTAGGTGTTCCATAAGAGTTAATGGCAAATGGAGATAAAATTGGCAAATTTTCAATTTTAATCTATTTTTTTCCAGTAACAAAGCAAGGGTTAACAGCCATACAAAATGCTATATTTATTGCCCCGATTCTGTAGTTTTCAGAAACACCCCATATGTGGCCGTAAACTACTGTACGGGCACACAGTAGGGCGTAGAGGGAAAGGTGCGCCGTGTGGTTTTTGGAAGGCAGATTTTGCTAGACTGGTTTATTTACACCATGTCCCATTTGAAGCCCCCCTGATGCACCCCTAGAGTAGAAACTCCATAAAAGTGACCCCATTTTGGAAACCACGGGATATGGTGGCCGTTTTGTTGGGACTATTTTTAGTTTATCTATATTACATTTTTGTAGGCAAATTCTGAAATTTCAACTCCTTTTGCAATAAGGGTACTTTAACACTTGCGGCAGGACGGATCCGACAGGCTGTTCACCCTGTCGGATCCGTCCTTTCGCTAATTCCCCGTGCCGCCGCTCCGTCCCCATAGACTATAATGGGGATGGGGGTGGAGTTTCGGCGCAGTACGGCAGTTTGCGGTGAGAGGCCGCCGGACTAAAAAGTCGGACTTGCAGGACTTTTAGTCCGGCGGCCTTTCGCCATGCACTGCCGTGCTGTGCTGGAGCTACGCCCCGTGTCCCCATTATAGTCAATGGGGACGAAGAGGCGGTCCGGCAAATAGCAGAAGGACGGATCCGTCCGGGTGAAAAACCTGTCGGATCTGTCCTGCCGCAAGTGTGAAAGTACCCTAACTCTTGTGGAACACCTAAAGGTTTAACGACGTTTGCATAATCAGTTTTGGATAACTTGAGGGGTGTCGTTTCTTAGATGGGGTCGCTTTTATGGAGTTGTGTGGTGTATCAGGGGGGCTTCAAATTGGGATATGGTGCCCCCAGAACAAAAAAAAAAAAGGCCATGAAAATCTGCCTTCCAGAAACCATACGGCGTTCCTTTCCTTCTGCGCCCTGCCGTTTGGTCATACAGCAGTTTACGACCACATATGGGGTGTTTCTGTAAACTGCAGTATGAGGGTTATAAATATTAAGTTTTGTTTGGCTGTTAACCCTTACTTTGTTAAATTGCTTTTTTGGCACAGTTTTTATTTTTTATTTTTTTGACCGTGTTCATCTGAGGGGTTGGGGGGTATTTTTATAGAGCAGATTGTTACTGACGCAGCAATACCTAATATGTGTACTTTTTATTTTATTTAAACAAACAAAAAAAACACATTTTAGTATCTCCATTTTTGTTTTTAGCCGATTATCTGAGGACGGTTTTATTGGCACTATTTTGGGGGGCATATGAGTTTTTTGATTGCTTGCCATTACAATTTTTGTGATGTAAGGTGACAAAAAAATAACTTTTTTTTTTTTGCACCGCTTTTATTTTATTTTTTTGACCGTGTTCATCTGAGGGGTTGGGGGGGTATTTTTATAGTAGAAAGAGGATGGAATGGTCACTCTTATATGGAAATATAGGACACTTTATTAAGCATATATATTGGAATTATGTGCAATAAAATTACAATAAAATATTAAAACTATATAAAAAAAACTTAATCAATAATACAATATAAAACGGACTAAAGCAGATATTAAATGGGTGCTGATGGTTCAAATACACAGCCATCTAGAAAAAATGAAAATTACAAATAATGTCTAAAAAATCATATTTGGTTAATATTAAATATTACAGACATTATTGATGAAATAAAATTATGGTATAAAGGCAATAAGAGAGAAAACGCACCAAATTCAGAAAAAACGCACTGAAACCGCATGTGCATTTTTTAGTTATTTGCTTAAGAAATAGAAGATTCTATATAGAAAATACCTCTGATGAACCACAATGGTAGAGAAATAATAGGTGAGAAAACGCACCAAACCTCCCCAAAAACGCATTGAAATCACATATGCGTCTTTTGGCTAAATATGTTTTTTCGAGAAAGATTTTCAATGGAGGAGGGACAATCCCTCCATGTAGAGCTTGGGAAAACTGCCTTGAGTATATATATATATATAATTGTTTTAAATGGATTTTACTCTGTTTTTAGACATATTGTATAAACAGATGACAATAATAGCATATATGAGAAAAATGAGAATCCACATTGAATACTACAAGCATTTGAAGTAAAATATATCAGGATAGAATCCATTGAAATTGGAATGAATGTACTGAAATGGAATCTAAAAACTCCAGACCAGCTTTTGGAAATTATAGTTCCGAATCCAGACCGGATTTCTTGAAAAACCACCATTGGGTATAAATCACATTGTTTTATGGAATGGGGGTATGCCACTGAGGAAGGGGAAGCGTCTCCCCGAAACGCGCCTGGCGTAAAGAAAACTTGGATGAATACCCCACTTTCCTACTCAACATAGTGCACTATAAAGAAAAGGAATCCATTCATCTTAGAAGACTGCGATACGTCATCCAACAGCGCCGGCAAAGAAAGGTCCGTGATCCTCACATTGGACTTGACTCTAACATCACCTGTGAGAGACACGTGGGACACGAGCAGCTCCATAGCCGGGACGCCGGCAGACCCAACGGAGTGAGAGCTTAGCAGTAAGTCCCGGTGTGACCAACGGCGCGGGTGAAGGTAAGCCCACAGCAGTGGGTATTACACTTAGAAGTATCGCATAATCAAACGAACCGTGGTTGGTTACTCAAGTGAAGATTTTTTGTTACAACTAAATCAAACAATAGCAGACTGCAACAGACAGCAGTAGGTAGACTGACACTATTTAATCAGTTTGCAGCAGTCTTTGATACAGACGTCGGAACAGATTGTGTTCAAACATAAGTGAACAACAAAAATCCAGAGACTCACAGACCCGAGGGTGTAACATTTCTTTCTTTTTAATTGAATATAGGATTATACACTTCAATATTTTTTTATATATCTGATGTATTTTGCAACCATTTGGATTTTCAGCTGAACGGATGCTGTTTTTGCATCAACCTATCTCTGCAAGTTGATAAAGTCATCGCAATTGGGACTTGATTAGTCTGGATGATAGAGAGGGGTTTATTGGGAACCATCAGCACCCATTTAATATCTGTTTTAGTCCGTTTTATATTGTATTATTGATTAAGTTTTTTTGATATAGTTTTAATATTTTATTGTAATTTTATTGCACATAATTCCAATATACAGGGAGTGCAGAATTATTAGGCAAGTTGTATTTTTGAGGATTAATTTTATTATTGAACAACAACTATGTTCTCAATGAACCCAAAAAACTCATTAATATCAAAGCTGAATATTTTTGGAAGTAGTTTTTAGTTCGTTTTTAGTTTTAGCTATTTTAGGGGGATATCTGTGTGTGCAGGTGACTTTTACTGTGCATAATTATTAGGCAACTTAACAAAAAACAAATATATACCCATTTCAATTATTTATTTTTACCAGTGAAACCAATATAACATCTCTACATTCACAAATATACATTTCTGACATTCAAAAACAAAACAAAAACAAATCAGTGACCAATATAGCCACCTTTCTTTGCAAGGACACTCAAAGCCTGCCATCCATGGATTCTGTCAGTGTTTTGATCTGTTCACCATCAACATTGCGTGCAGCAGCAACCACAGCCTCCCAGACACTGTTCAGAGAGGTGTACTGTTTTCCCTCCTTGTAAATCTCACATTTGATGATGGACCACAGGTTCTCAATGGGGTTCAGATCAGGTGAACAAGGAGGCCATGTCATTAGATTTTCTTCTTTTATACCCTTTCTTGCCAGCCACGTTGTGGAGTACTTGGACGCGTGTGATGGAGCATTGTCCTGCATGAAAATCATGTTTTTCTTACCTTGCAGACTTCTTCCTGTACCACTGCTTGAAGAAGGTGTCTTCCAGAAACTGGCAGTAGGACTGGGAGTTGAGCTTGACTCCATCCTCAACCCAAAAAGGCCCCACAAGCTCATCTTTGATGATACCAACCCAAACCAGTACTCCACCTCCACCTTGCTGGCGTCTGAGTCGGACTGGAGCTCTCTGCCCTTTACCAATCCAGCCATCTGGCCCATCAAGACTCACTCTCATTTCATCAGTCCATAAAACCTTAGAAAAATCAGTCTTGAGATATTTCTTGGCCTAGTCTTGACGTTTCAGCTTGTGTGTCTTGTTCAGTGGTGGTCGTCTTTCAGCCTTTTGTTACCTTGGCCATGTCTCTGAGTATTGCACACCTTGTGCTTTTGGGCACTCCAGTGATGTTGCAGCTCTGAAATATGGCCAAACTGGTGGCAAGTGGCATCTTGGCAGCTGCACGCTTGACTTTTCTCAGTTCATGGGCAGTTATTTTGCGCCTTGGTTTTTCCACACGCTTCTTGCGACCCTGTTGACTATTTTGAATGAAACGCTTGATTGTTCGATGATCACGCTTCAGAAGCTTTGCAATTTTAAGAGTGCTGAATCCCTCTGCAAGATATCTCACTATTTTTGACTTTTCTGAGCCTGTCAAGTCCTTCTTTTGGCCCATTTTGCCAAAGGAAAGGAAGTTGCCTAATAATTATGCACACCTGATATAGGGTGTTGATGTCATTAGACCACACCCCTTCTCATTACAGAGATGCACATCACCTAATATGCTTAATTGGTAGTAGGCTTTAGAGCCTATACAGCTTGGAGTAAGACAACATGCATAAAGAGGATGATGTGGTCAAAATACTCATTTGCCTAATAATTCTGCACGTAGTGTATATGCTTAATAAAGTTTCCTATATTTCCATATAAGAGTGACCATTCCATCCTCTTTCTATTATATATCTCAAACTTTGAGGGGTGACTCAAATTTTTGTTTGGAGCACCTATCCTGAGATAATAGAGGTGAGCAGATCCCTCTCTTTGAATCCACTGGGTATTTTTATAGAGCAGATTATTACGAACGTGGTGATACCTAATATGCCTAAAAAATATTTTTTTGTTTTAGTGTCTCAAATCTGAGAACCATTTTTTTTAATCAGATTTCACACTGGCGTTTCAGGGTCCGCCTGTGAGATCCGTTTCAAGGCTCTCACAAGTGGCCCCAAACGGATCAGTTTAGCCCCAATGCATTCTGAATAGGATGCGGATCCATTCAGAATGCATCAGTTTGGCTCCGTTCCGCCTCCATTCCTCTCTGGAGGCGGACAGCGTTTTGGTGTCTGCCTGGCGGTGCGGAGCCGAACGGATCCGTCCTGACTTACAATGTAATTAATTAGGATATAAATGTAGTACTCCATGAAAGCGTGGTACTCCCTGAAGCAACCAATAATGCACAGGCCCGGATGATTGAAACACGTGTCACAGAGTAGTGGTGTCCTTCCGTATCCCCCTCCTGCGACACACTCTGCACTTTTTGGGGGTCTGTCCCTTCTTTCCAGTATGGGGGACCACACCTGGAAAGTGTTGGCCAGGTACAATCTGGGCGCCTACAGTTCCCGAGGTACTCCGGCCTGCTCTTTCCCAGTCAGAAAAGATCAGGGCCTTGAGGACTGCCTCATAGAACTGAAGGAATGTCGCTGTGTTGCCGGCGCTCCGGGACAGCACAAAGGAGTTGTACAAGGCAACCTGTACCAAGTAGACCGCAACTTTTTTGTACCATGCCCGGGTTTTGCGCAAGGCGTTATATGGCTTGAGGACTTGATTAGAGAGATCAACTCCTCCCATATACCGATTGTAGTCGACAATACAATCTGGCTTGAGGACCGTTGCCGCGGTACCTCGCACAGGGATAGGGGTGATGCAGTTACCATGAATTGTGGACAGTACAAGGACATCCCTCTTGTCCTTCTATCTGACCAACAGCGGGTTTCCAGTGGTAAGGGCACGGGTCTCGCCTCTGGGGATAGATACCTGGAGGCATTAGGTAAGGAGGCCTCGTTTATTTTTCCACACGGTTCCCACAAGCGGACAGTGGATCTGGCGGCGAAGGACTGGAAGAAGGGGATACTAGTATAAAAAGTATCCACGTACAGGTGGCAACCCTTATCTAACAGTGGGTGCATAAGGTCCCACAAAAGGTTCCTGCTAAAACCCAGAGTGGGGGGACATTCTGGGGGTTGAATAGGGGAATCTCACCCCTCACACACGAAACTTGTAAGTGTACCCTGAGGTACTCTCACAAAGTTTGTACAGCTTCACGCCATACCTCGCCCGCTTAGAGGGAACATACTGGTGGAGAAGGAGTCTCCCCTTGAACGTAATGAGAGACTCCTCAACCGCGACCTCCCTTCCTGGTACATAGGCCTGTACAAATTTGGCCCCAAAGAGATCGATGACCGGCCTGATTTTGGTGATTGGGGACAACATGCTGCATTATCTAAATAATGCAGGCATTTCTGGATGGCCTCAAAGTGGGAGCGGGTCATGGCCGTACTGTAAAGTGGGGCCTGGTAGAGGATATCCCCACTCCAGCAATGCCTGACACTAGGTTTCTTGACTAGGCCCATATGCAGCACGAGGCCCCAAAATGTCCTCATCTTGGCTGGGATTTTTGCCGCCCCCTCATGTCACTCACTGACAGACACTCATTGACAGACAGACACTCACACTCACTGACAGACACTCACTGAATGATGTACACAGAAACTCACTGACAGACACTCACTCACTGGCAGACAAACACACACATATACTCACTGACAAACATACACATATTCACTGACAAACACACAGAGACTTACTGACCGACAGGCATCCACACTCACTGACATACACACATAAACACAATGACAGACACACATACATTTACTGACAGAAAGACAGACATACATACAATCACTCACTGACAGAGAGACACACACAGGCAGACACTCACTCAGTCAAATACTTAAACACTCACCTCCCTGGGGTCCAATGTGGTGCAGTCCTCCAGCGCGCGCCATTTAGTATGCCGGGGCCGGAATGACGTCATATTTCGGCATCACAGAGGGCGCACGAGGGAGGAGTGGGGAGCTGCTAGAACAGCCTCCCTTGCCGCCCGCCTCCTCTCCTGCGGTAATTTAGTGGCAGAGCAGGCACCTGCCATCGGGGTAAGCAGATGCCTGCTCTGCCATATTTAAGAAGGACCTCCACCTCCTGGCCCCCTTGTAATGGCGCTGGAGGGCTGCAGCCCCCTATACGGTGGCACCGGCCCTGCTGACCAGAGTCCAGCCACCGGGCCTAGCCAAAAAGGAGCCCGGGTGTTGAGCAACAAACTGTTGGGCGTACAGGTTTGTTTGCTCCACCATTAGATTTACAAAGTGGTCACTGAAAAAAAGACTAAAACAGTCGTATTCAGTGAAGCCCACTGTGGAAATCTGAATTCTTGATTGGCCTACAAACTCAGGAATCACAGGCTCAAAACGTTCTGGGGTACACCAGACAAGTTCACCGGCAAGGGGCTCAGGTGGATTTAACTGGTGGGCCGGAAAACTAGTACGAGTCCCAGAGATGCTCGTACTGGGGTGGGCCACAGGGTCCCTAGCATGGCGCGGCGTCTCCACCACCTTGGGGGCTCATCATCATCGCTAAATGATGAGGACGCGGATGACAAAAGGAAAGTGGGGACATCCTCGTCCTCACTGGGACTCTCGGACTCTGAGGCAAGCTGGACGTATGCCTCCTCGGCCGAGAACATCCAGCGGGCCATAGGGGAGTGTGTGTCTGCGGGTGTGTGTGCGTGCGTGTTAAACTTTATTTGATGTGCGTGTGTGTGGGGGCACACCCTAAAACTAACAGACCAAAAAAAAGACTAACTAAAAAAAGGGCAAAAAAAGTCCGAAGTTTATCAGCGGTGGGGTGTGCGATGCGCTAACAGTGGCTGACAGAAGCAAAGTGTCCTGGCTGCTCCGTCCCAAACCCCCTACACTCTGCACTATATTGATATTACATTCAGTCTCAACAATCATATGATGCTACTCTTACTACTACTAATACTACTAAATCCTGCAGTGCCTTTCCCAGCTGGAAATAGGGTTTAAAGGGAACCTGTCACCGGGATTTTGTGTATAGAGCTGAGGGCATGGGCTGATAGATGGCCGCTAGCACATCCTCAATACCCAGTCCCCATAGCTCTGTGTGCTTTTATTGTGTAAGAAAACAGATTTGATACATATGCAAATTAACCTGAGATGAGTCCTGTCCCTGACTCATCTCACGTACAGGACTCATCTCAGGTTAATTTGCATATGTATCAAATTGATTTTTTTAAGCAATAAAAGCACACAGAGCTATGGGGACTGGGTATTGCGGATGTGCTAGCGGCCATCTAGCAACCCATGTCCTCAGCTCTATACCCAAAATCCCGGTGACAGGTTCCCTTTAAGGTTCAATTACTGCACGTAATCTGAGGCTATTACAACTCAAACCATTCTAGGCAGGGAAATGTGTTGTGCATGCACTCCCCTAAAAGGCGTATGCGCAGCATTTGCTGAAAACTGTGATGTCAACCAACTGCAGAAGAGAGGGGTTTAGAGCAGTGAAGCCAGCCCCCTTTGCTGGACAACAACGCCCAGTTGTTATTTTGCCACTAATATGCATATAGCGAGTGAGTTATTAAACTGAATCTGTCACCAGTTTTACGCTGCTAGGTTCTAACAGCTCCAGTGTTCGTCAATGAGCCCTGATATTAATGAGCTTCTGGCTTTCTCCACCCCCTGCCACTGAATTGGCAGCAGGGGGGTGGAAAAAGCCAGGAGCCCATGAGTATTCAGTACTCATCGGCATGCGCTGGAGCTGTTCAATACAAGATTTGACCAAAACGACTGGGCCAATTAAAGTGACCCAGCATTCTGCTAAGAGGATCTGTCAAACGTTCATGTTGCCCTTAGTTAAGACATCATAAAACTGACAGGTTCCCTTTAAAACTTTCTCTTAGCAGCTCAATGAGATGAAAGCTGCTGACAGGTTCTCTTTATGGTTCAATTTGTGTTTATTGAAACCCAAAGTATGCAGGAAATGCAGTGAAACATAAGAGGTTTGTGTTTCTCATATACAATATTTTCATACAGGTAAAGATCAATAAACATCAATCTAGTAAAAGATGATAAAAGGAAAGAGGGGAGACAAGACAGAGAAATAGGAATGAAGGGAGGGAGGGAAAATGGAAGGAGAGACTAGTAACCCAATTAGGAATTTAGAGCAGTAGGTCTAATACGAGACAGGTTCCTTTTAAAAGTTGTTTTTGGAATCCAGCAAGTCCCGCAAACTGACCTTAAAGGGATTCTGTCACCTTATTTTAGCTTATAGAGCTGCGGACATGCACGGCTAGATCGCCGCTAGCGTGTCCGCAATATACCTGTCCCATAAAGCGGTGTCCTTTTATTGTGTTTAAAAAATTATTTTATAGATATGTAAATGAGCCTGGTAAGGTGCCCAAGAAGCTGTACTAACCTTCTTGGTGCCCAGCCACGCCCCCCTGTGAAGGAGCCCAGCACCGCCTGCGTCCTCCGAATCTCCTCCTTTCTTCACAGTTAGATTGCCGTAATCTCGCGATGCGCGAGCTCACGCATGCGCAGTTCCTTCCCTGAGGCTGATGCCAGCACAGGGAAGGAACACTATACCGGCACTGTGCATCGCGAGATTACGGCAATCTAACTGTGAAGAAAGGAGGAGATTCAGAGGACGCAGGCGGTGCTGGGCTCCTTCACAGGGGGGCATGGCTGGGCACCAAGAAAGGTTAGTATAGCCCCTTGGGCACCTTACCAGGCTCATTTACATATCTATAAAATCATTTTTTAAACACAATAAAAGCACACATCCCTATAGGACCGGTATATTGGGAACATGCTAGCAGCGATCTAGCCGTGCATGTCTGCAGCTCTCTAAGCTAAGACGAGGTGACAGAATCCCTGGTTTTCGGATATTTTTAGGATAGGTCATCAGTTAAAATATCCTGGAAAACCCTTTTAACTATACCTAACCCCCATGATGAGAAGAAAGAAATATGCCTCTAAGTTGCATAGATCGACAGCTCAGTAACCCATTCAGGTGAGGCTCCTATTCTGAAAATCCTTCTTCTAGCTATGTCACGTCCTTTATCAGTTTTCCAGCCTGGGCTGTTGGGGACACCGCTTACCCTCCTTGGCACATGTATAAACTCCTGAATCTGCGAATCTGTGCATGCGCCAGGGAGAAGGCCTCACTAGGTCTCCCAAAAAAACTTTAAATCTCAAATGGCTACCTAGAAGCCATACTGTTCACAGAATATTCCTTCCACAAACTCTGTATAAAAATATTTATTAGCAGGAGAAGGAAAACAAGACAATACATCAACAATGACCAACATTACAACCACTGAAACCTAGTATTCTATTGAGCATTCCATAATCGATCACTTAAAGGGGTTGCTTAAGGCTACTTTCACACTTGCGGCAGGACAGATCCAGCAGGCTGTTCACCCTGTCGGATTCGTCCTTCCGCTGTTTCGCATTGCCGCCGCTACGTCCCCATTGACTATAATGGGGATGGGGGTGGCGCTCCGGGGCAGTATGGCAGTGCACAGCTAAAGGCCGCCGGACTAAAAGTCCTGCATGTCCGACTATTTAGTCCGGCGGCCTCTGACCGTGAACTGCCGTACTGCGCCAAAGCGCCGCCCCGTCCCAATTATACTCAATGGGGACGGAGTGGCGGTCTGGCGAAACAGCGGAAGGACGGATCCAACAGGGTGAACAGCCTGCCGGATCCGTCCTGCCGCAAGTGTGAAAGTACCCTTACTTCAGAAAATGGCATTTATCATGTAGACAAAGTTAATACAGGGCACTTTCTAATGTATTGTGATTGTCCATATTGCCTCCTTTGCTGGCTGGATTCATTTTTCTTTGCATTATACACTGCTCGTTTCCAAGGGTTATGACCACCTCTGCAGAGCAGATATGAGGTGGCCGGGAGGGGGTCTGCTGAACATATGTGCCTATGTGTACTCCCTCGTTTCAGGGGACCGGAGAGGCTGGCACCTTTACCTATGGTATGCAAGCATGACCACTGCTGCTGGATTGCACAGTGGTCGTAGCCCCTGGAAATTAGCAGTATACACTCACCTAAAGAATTATTAGGAACACCTGTTCTATTTCTCATTAATGCCATTATCTAGTCAACCAATCACATGGCAGTTGCTTCAATGCATGTAGGGTTGTGGTCCTGGTCAAGACAATCTCCTGAACTCAAAACTGAATGTCAGAATGGGTAAGAAAGGTGATTTAAGCAATTTTGAGCGTGGCATGGTTGTTGGTGCCAGACGGGCCGGTCTGAGTATTTCACAATCTGCTCAGTTACTGGGATTTTCACGCACAACCATTTCTAGGGTTTACAAAGAATGGTGTGGAAAGGGAAAAACATCCAGTATGCGGCAGTCGTGTGGGCGAAAATGCCTTGTTGATGCTAGAGGTCAGAGGAGAATGGGCTGACTGATTCAAGCTGATAGAAGAGCAACGTTGACTGAAATAACCACTCGTTACAACGGAGGTATGCAGCAAAGCATTTGTGAAGCCACAACACGCACAACCTTGAGGCGGATGGGCTACAACAGCAGGAGACCCCACCAGGTACCACTCATCTCCACTACAAATAGGAAAAAGAGGCTACAATTTGCACAAGCTCACCAAAATTGGACTGTTGAAGAGTAGAAAAATGTTGCCTGGTCTGATGAGTCTCGATTTCTGTTGAGACATTTAAATGGTAGAGTCCGAATTTGGCGTAAACAGAATGAGAACATGTATCCATCATGCCTTGTTACCACTGTGCAGGCTGGTGGTGGTGGTGGTGTAATGGTGTGGGGGATGTTTTCTGGGCACACTTTAGGCCCCTTAGTGCCAATTGGCCATCGTTTAAATGCCACGGGCTACCTGAGCATTGTTTCTGACCATGTCCACCCCTTCATGACCACCATGTACCCATCCTCTGATGGCTACTTCCAGCAGGATAATGCACCATGTCACAAAGCTCGAATCATTTCAAATTGGTTTCTTGAACATGACAATGAGTTCACTGTACTAAAATGGCCCCCACAGTCACCAGATCTCAACCCAATAGAGCATGTTTGGGATGTGGTGGAACGGGAGCTTCGTGCCCTGGATGTGCATCCCTCAAATCTCCATAAACTGCAAGATGCTATCCTATCAATATGGGCAAACATTTCTAAAGAATGCTATCAGCACCTTGTTGAATCAATGCCACGTAGAATTAAAGGGGTTTCTATGACTAAGCAGATGTAACAGCTTTCCAATTCACTCACTTTATCTCCAGTGCTTGGTTTCTCTGATTTCACTGAGGGTCACATGACCTGTGATGTCAGCTTCTCTCCCTGTGCTGATAATGTTCGTTTACAAGCCTGTAAAGGAAACGTCACTGTACTGGCCACGCCCCCCCCTTCACTGCGTGAGCCCTCTAATCTCTGTTAGGATACTTAACCCCTTCAGCTGCACAGCTCTGCAGCAGGGACAATTCTGGGCACTGGAGCTGAATACTAGAGAGAGGATTACACAAGAAGGTAGGGGGAAGATCCTGTGTGTATTAGCAGTGTCATTATACAGCTTGGACTTGTAGTCCTACACATACAACATGCTGCAGAGTCTCCCAGCAGGCAGACATGTCACTCAGGGCAGCTCTTGTATCCACTCCCTTAGCAGTGTCATTATACAGGTGGGACTTGTAGTCCTACACATACAACATGCTGCAGAGTTTCCCAGCAGGCAGACATGTCACTCAGGGCAGCTCTTGTATCCACTCCCTTAGCAGTGTCATTATACAGCTGGGACTTGTAGTCCTACACATACAACATGCTGCAGAGTCTCCCAGCAGGCAGACATGTCACTCAGGGCAGCTCTTGTATTTACTCCCTTAGCAGAGCAGGGGGAGGGGCAGAGGTTGTTTTTATTGCATGTAAACAAAGAGCCAGAAGAGAACCAGGGAAATTAGGAAAAATATATATTTTTTTTGCATAAAACTTGCTTAGCTCCGTTATATATCAGATTTTCAGTACTAGATTATTTTTTTTTCATAACTCGGACAACCCCTTTAAGGCAGTTCTGAAGGCAAAAGGGGGTCCAACACAGTATTAGTATGGTGTTCCTAATAATTTTTTAGGTGAGTGTATATTGTGATTGAAAAATGAATCAAGATAGCAAAGGAGGCAATATGGACAATCACAGTACGTTAGTAGGTGCTACTTTGCCTAGATGATGAATGCCTTTTTCTGAAGAGAGACAACCCCTTTAAGCATGAAGATGTTTTCTGTTTTCATAAATGATTGTGACTTTTCTGATGTCTAATGAGATGGGCTTTCTGGGTAAAACTTTTACTGCATTCAGGACAGGAAAATGGCTTCTCTCCAGTGTGAACCCGCAGATGCTTGAGAAGCCTTGACTTGCTTGTAAAGCCTTTTCCACACTCAGAACATGGAAATGGCTTCTCCCCTGTGTGAATCCTTTGATGCTCTACCAGATGAGATTTATTCTTAAAACATTTCCCACATTCAGAACAAGGAAACGGCTTCTCGCCTGTGTGAACTCGAAAATGTTCAAGGAGATTGGACTTTGTGGAGAACCTCTTTCCACACTGAGAACATAAAAACGGCTTTTCTCCTGTGTGAATCTTCAAATGATTTGCGAGATTGAATTTCTCTTTAAAACAGATACCACATTCGTAGCATGGATATGGCTTGTCACCTCTATGAATTCTCAGATGTTTGTTGAGATGCCATTTATACCGGAAATGTTTTCCACACTCGGGACATGGAAATGATTTCACAACAGAGTTAGTAGCCAGTGGAAAATCATTTGGAGGAAAGCAACCTGTGTATATAGTCTTATTTAGGTGGCCTGGACGGTGAGTAATAATATGTGATGGATCAGAGGAAAAGCTTCCGTGCATGGCGGAGTCATATGACAGTCCTAAACCATTAGGTAATGAGTGCATATTAGGGATATTAGTATTTTCTCCATGAAAATTTCCTGTGATGTTCACCTCTTCTGTTCTGCAGTGTGAATACGCACCTAGACGTTCTTTCAAAGGATTGTTACTCCCGTGTCTGCCTGCTAATAATTATATAAAATAAAAACTCAATTATTTTCTGTACTGCTTTGTGAAAATGATACCATCAACAGCTCTAATAAAGTTACTGAGGTTACATACTGCAGTAGGGATCAAAAAAGTCTTAGCAACTAAAAGAGACTGTATGACCTATATTGTTTCTTACTAAATTAAACTAGATGCTTATACATTCTTTTTCTCATCTGTTTTCATTTTTGATTCTGTATAGGATTAGGGGGGCAGCCATTTCTATAATGCCACATAAGACACTGGCATTATAGAAAGTGCATACTGGTCAATTTACACCTCTGGATGGAGGGAAGGGGTTAGGTTAATAATTTTGCATGAGGGGGTGCCCTTTCAATGTTTGCCTCAGGCAGCAGGAAGGATATGTGCTCCCCTGCCCGTTGCCAACAAGCACTGAGGGATGGGGGCCCAAGCTGAACTCTTGCATCAGGGCCCATGAGCTTTTAGCTACGCCGCTGGAAACTGTCTAAAAGAAAACCCTGTTGTTGCCCATGACAATCAGAGATCAGCATTCATTGGTTGCCATGGGTGACAGACAGTTTTCATAAATCTCTGTGACCTGTGCAGAGAAAAATGGGTGCAAACAACCAGCCAATTTCTGATGAAAGAAACCCTTCACCGAAACCCTCACAGTGCCCAAAGATGAGTACTTTGTGAGTTGAGAGCAGAACAGGAAATGTTTCTGTATTTAGTGACTGTTACTCACTTGGGATGTTATCTGTAGAAATGTTATCTCCACTCTCATCCTCTCCTCCAACAATACACACTTTAATATCAATCTGGTCTTCCCCCTGAATAAGCCATAATCAAAACACATATTACAGTATATTTTTCCAACACACTAGACTCATATTTACAGTTATTGAGACTTCAAGTCTATCTACCTGATGATCATCAGTGTGATATTCCGGTGGAGAGTCCTGGGAATACAGAGGACTGGGGCATCTCTCTGGTAATTTCCTCTTAATGGATCCATCTGCAGAAGTTGCACACATCAGTGACTGAATACTAGAAAAACATTCTGGGAATGAAGCCGCCTGTACTGAGACTGCTATAATGACTCAATAAGAATATGGGACTACTACTTACCTAGGCCAATTTCGTCCTGTTCACAATGCTGACTACTCCTCCCATACATTTCCTCATCATCATCCAGAACTTCAACTTTGATGATCTTCAGGTCTTCAACCTAAATAATCAAACACAGAAACATGCTATATCTAATGTTCCATAATAAACAGGTGAACTCAAGATTTACTCCCATGTACCTGATGAGCCTGAGGGATACGGCAAGTTTTTTGGGGAAAACCCTTAGCATTATAACATCTTTCTGATGGAGTTCTCTTACGGCAACCAACTGTAGGAATCAAGCACACAGTGAATAAGTACACATCCCATGGAAAGGATTGGTGCTTTTCTTGAAGAAAGCAATATTTTTTTCTAATCTCATGAACCCCTTTAAGGAAATTAGAAGACTAGTCAGGGCTAAGCATAGACCAAGGATATTTCTTCAGCAAGAAATAGACAACCCATGGCATAGTTAGGGCACGTTGTTCTCGGTGAATATAAAGATTGTAAGAAAACCAAACATAATGGAAAAGATTTATTCAAACCAGTGTAAAGAAAAACTGGCTTAGTTGCCCATCACAACCAACCAGATTCCACCTTTCATTTTCCAGAGGAGCTCTGAAAAATGAAAGGTGGAATCTAATTAGTTGCTACAGCAGTTTTGATAGGTGTCCCCCAATATGTGGGAGTGGGAGCTTGGCTGTAAAATATCCCACCACTACTGTTGGATCAGACAATTAAACTCCTTAGATGCCAAAGTCAGTATCGACCATGAAAACTAAGGACTTTGAAAGTGGGAGGGGCTCCCAGAAATTATGTTTCCATGGCTGCTAGGGGCAAGCAAAAGAAGCCAGATCTGCCATAAGTACCTCTAACAGGCTATAATGCCTTAGAATACTATGTACACAATAAAAATAAACCCCTGTATCTGTTTACCATAAAAAATATAGATTTGGAAATGCAGCAATTGTCTTTATTCTACAAGTTATTATTATAAATGTATTTATACTGCATTGCGCATTGTGGAAAAAAATGTTGGAATTGCTATTTTTTCTATCCCCCTCCCCCAATAAAAAAAAAAAGGCCATATATTATATGTGCCCTCAGAGGTTGCAATAACGCCGGTACAATCGTCATAGACGCCTGCACAGGCACTTTTACTCTTTGAAAAAAAGACTGATCCATATGAATAGGCTTTCACTGCATGTGATGAGAGCACTATGCGCTATGTAGTCTGTGGTAGCAAAGTTCCTGTATATGGCCAGCAGAGGGAGCAGTGTGGCGGGAGATGGGATGTTTAGTGTGTTTTTCCAGACAGCGCATGTGCTGGGCTCTATGTATTTTGTATTTTCTCTGCCTGTAATCTCATCTACATGTTCACAGCTGATCCATGTGGGAAGTGAAGAGATAGCTACTGGATACAGGTGAGCGAGTGGTCACATGTCATTATTATGACCACATGCAATGTTATATAGGGAGTCTGCCGACCACTAAGTGTGCACATAGGGCATAGTTGCCTGCTCTGGTGCAACCTAAAGGGGTCTTTTAAACATGGTTTGTGTATCACTAGAGCTTGGTTATGGTAGCTTGTTAAAGGGGTTACCATAAATATAACTAATGTTTTAGACTAATCATCATCAATATTTAGCTAATATAATGTAAAATTCACATATTTACCGTTTTGTAGTTATAAAAGTAGTTTTCTTCTTCTGCTACCCCACTGTGTTTCCTAATAAATTACCATGGCATCGACCTGTAGTTCTGAGCCTTTGTTAGGTCGAGCATGCTCAGTGTGTTGTTATCAATACTGTAGCTAAATGTCTTGTGAAACAAAGGGCGTGTTAGTGTGCTGATGATGACTGAGTAGAGGGGGCGTGACCGGACTGTATATCAGGCAGCCAATAAATAAACATCACCACTGACAGCAGGAAAGCTAGGGATTGTGGGGATTGTAGTCTTTGTGAGGGAAGATCAGGCTCCCTGATACTCTCAGTGTGTTGCAGGCTCACACAGGAGCTAGAGAAATGGATTGAAAGGTAAAATGAAGCTCTGGTTATATGTATAGGAATGGGTTCTGGTTAAGTCACAGCTTGCAGCCTTAATGCAGTTTTTCAAAAATGTAGTTACTTTACCGGAATACCCCTTTATCAGTGTGAATTTGACTGGTAGAACACTGACAAATCACAAAGACTGGGGCTGTGGTGCAGTACCAGAACGCCTTCAGAGTTTTAAAGGGAGTCTGTCACCTCCATATGGTCATATACAGTGCTTACATGGCTCTGTAGCACACCTATACAGGATTGTAACGGTACCTTTGTCTTTGTCTTTAGACTTGCACCAGCAGGAAAAACGAAGTTATATTCATATGCAAATGAGCACTCACAAGTGCCCAGGGGAGGAGTTCAGTGTGTAGGTGCCCAGGCTGCTCTGCCTTCTTTTCACTTTACTCCTCCCCAGTCTCTGCCTTTGCCCGCCCCCAAGTCCGGACCTATCGATGAGGCAAGAGACTTGGAGGGAGGGCAAAGGCAGAGACTGGGGAGGAGTAAAGTGAAAAGAAGGCAGGGCAGCCTGGGCACTTACACACTGAACTCCTCCCCTGGGCACTTGCGAGTGCTCATTTGCATATGAATTTAACTTCGTTTTTCCTGCTGGTGCAAGTCTAAAGAAAAGAACAAAGGTACTGTTACAATCCCGTATCGGTGTGCTACAGAGCCATGTAAGCACTGTATATGGCCATATGGAGGTGACAGACTCCCTTTAATAGACACTCTGGTTTGGGCATTCAGTTATAGAATAGACTAGAAATGGTCTCCTGCATAAATAGCAACTCTTAACTTTATGTAGACATACGTATTAGGCTATGTTCACTTTTTTTATACATAGAATGCAAACGTATCCGTTCTGAACGGATACTACTGTTTGCATTTATAGATGCGGATCCGTCTGTGCAGATACCAGACGGATCCGCACCTATAAATGCAAACAATAGTATCCGTTCAGAACGGATCCGTCTGCATTCTATGTATTAAAAAAGTCTAAGTCTAATTGTTAGTCAGACGGATCCGTTCTGACTGGATCAGTTTGCAATGGCACCATATTGTGTCAACATCAAACGGATCCGTCCCCATTGACTTACATTGTAAGTCAGGACGGATCTGTTTGGCAACGCACGGCCAGGCGGACACCCAAACGCTGCAAGCGGAGTCGGAACGGAGCCAAACTGATGCATTCTGAATGGATCCGTATCCATTCAGAATGCATTGGGGCTAAACTGATCCGTTTGGTGCCGCTTGCGAGAGCCATGAAACTGATCTCACAGGCAGACACCGAAAAGCTGGTGTGAAAGTAGCCTTATATATATATATATGTCATTTTACATATACCCATGCTGGGTGAGAGAAATATCTTGGCAAAAGACAACTTTTCCAATTTTTTTTATACAAAGTTGGCATTTGACCAAGATATTTTTCTCACCCAGCATGGGTATATGTAAAATGACACCCCAAAACACATTCCCCAACTTCTCCTGAGTACGGCGATACCAGGTGTGTGACACTTTTTTGCAGCCAAGGTGGGCAAAGGGGCACATATTCCAAAGTTTCGGATTTTGCAGGCCATTCTTTACACATTTTGATTGCAAGGTACTTCTCACACATTTGGGCCCCTAAATTGCCAGGGCAGTATAACTACGCCACAAGTGACCCCATTTTGGAAAGAAGACACCCCAAGGTATTCCGTGAGGGGCATGGCGAGTTCCTAGAATTTTTTATTTTCTGTCGCAAGTTAGTGGAATATGAGACTTTGTAAGGAAAAAAGGAAAAAAAAGAAAAATCATCATTTTCCGCTAACTTGTGACAAAAAATAAAAAATTCTAGGAACTCGCCGTGCCCCTCACGGAATACCATGGGGTGTCTTCTTTCCAAAATGGGGTCACTTGTGGCGTAGTTATACTGCCCTGGCAATTTAGGGGCCCAAATGTGTGAGAAGTACCTTGCAATCAAAATGTGTAAAAAATGGCCTGCAAAATCCGAAAGGTGCACTTTGGAATGTGTGCCCCTTTGCCCACCTTGGCTGCAAAAAAGTGTCACACATCTGGTATCGCCATACTCAGGAGAAGTTGGGGAATGTGTTTTGGGGTGTCATTTTACATATACCCATGCTGGGTGAGAAAAATCTCTTGGCAAAAGACAACTTTTCCCATTTTTTTATACAAAGTTGGCATTTGACCAAGATATTTCTCTCACCCAGCATGGGTATATGTAAAATGACACCCCAAAACACATTCCCCAGCTTCTTCTGAGAACGGCGATACCAGATGTGTGACACTTTTTTGCAGCCTAGATGCGCAAAGGTGCCCAAATTCCTTTTAGGAGGGCATTTTTAGACATTTGGATCCCAGACTTCTTCTCACACTTTCGGGCCCCTAAAAAGCCAGGGCAGTATAAATACCCCACATGTGACCCCACTTTGGAAAGAAGACACCCCGAGGTATTCAATGAGGGGCCTGGCGAGTTCATAGAATTTTATTTTATTTTTTTGCATAAGTTAGCGGAAATTGATTATTATTTAGTTTTTTTCTCACAAAGTCTCACTTTCCGCTAACTTAGGACAAAAATTTAAATCTTTCATGGACTCAATATGCCCCTCACGGAATACCTTGGGGTGTCTTCTTTCCGAAATGGGGTCACATGTGGGGTATTTATACTCCCCTGGCTTTTTAGGGGCCCTGAAGCGTGAGAAGAAGTCTGGAATATAAATGTCTAAAAATGTTTACGCATTTGGATTCCGTGAGGGGTATGGTGCGTCCATGTGAGATTTTATTTTTTGACACAAGTTAGTGGAATATGAGACTTTGTAAGAAAAAACAAACAAACAAATATATATATTTCCGCTAACTTGGGCCAAAAAAATGTCTGAATGGAGCCTTACAGGGGGGTTGATCAATGACAGGGGGGTGATCAATGACAGGGGGGTGATCACCCATATAGACACCCTGATCACCTCCATCATTGATCACCCCCCTGTAAGGCTCCATTCAGATGTCCGCATGTGTTTTGCGGATCCGATCCATGTATCCGTAAAAATCATACGGACGTCTGAATGGAGCCTTACCAGGGGGGTGATCAATGACAGGGGGGTGATCACCCATATAGACTCCCTGATCACCCCCCTGTCATTGATCACCCCCCTGGTAAGGCTCCATTCAGACGTCCGTATGATTTTTACGGATCCATGGATACATGGATCAGATCCGCAAAACACATGCGGGCGTCTGAATGGAGCCTTACAGGGGGGTGATCAATGACAGGGGGTGATCAGGGAATCTATATGGGTGATCACCCGCCTGTCATTGATCACCCCCCTGTAAGGCTCCATTCAGACGTCCGCATGTGTTTTGCGGATCCGATCCATGTATCCATGGATCCGTAAAAATCATACGGACGTCTGAACGGAGCCTGACAGGGGGGTGATCAATGACAGGGGGGTGATCAATGACAGGGGGAGATCAGGGAATCTATATGGGTGATCACCCGCCTGTCATTGATCACCCCCCTGTAAGGCTCCTTTCAGACGTCCGTATGTGTTTTGCGGATCCGATCAATGTATCTGTGGATCCGTAAAAATCATACGGACGTCTGAACGGAGCCTGACAGGGGGGTGATCAATGACAGGGGGGGTGATCAGGGAGTTTATATGGGGTGATCAGGGGTTTATAAGGGGTTAATAAGTGACGGGGGGGGGTGTAGTGTGGTGTTTGGTGCGACTTTACTGACCTACCTGTGTCCTCTGGTGGTCGATCCTAACAAAAGGGACCACCAGAGGACCAGGTAGTAGGTATATTAGACGCTGTTATCAAAACAGCGTCTAATATACCCGTTAGGGGTTAAAAAAATTAGATCTCCAGCCTGCCAGTGAGCGATCGCCGCTGGCAGGCTGGAGATCCACTCGCTTACCTTCTGTTCCTGTGAGCGTGCGCGCCTGCATGCGCGCGTTCACAGGAAATCTCGGGTATCGCGAGATGACGCGCCGATGCGTCCAGGAGGAGTAAATCAACCACCTCCCGGACGCATCGGCGCGTTAGGCAGTCGGGAGGTGGTTAAACAGCTACAGTGACAGAAAAAAAAAAAAGAGTTATAGGTTTGGATGTGAAAAAATAAATAAATAAATTACTATGAGACAATTAACCCTGGTCAGCATAATACAAATTATACCACAATACCTGGTTCTGTGTAGTGTACGGCTTTACTTTTACTTTTAGGTGAGAACTTAGCTCCACCAGTCTGACAATCCAGAGATACTTGCGGGACATTTGGATTTTCCTTTGGTTTTGGACTCTCTGGTGGATTTCTCTTACTGGTTTCATCTGCAGGAAACACAGACAATGACTAAATATAAAGGGAGACATTTACTATGCCCTATACGCCATCTTTGTGGCGTTAAAAAGTTGCTAATTTTGTCATCATGCTTTTGTTTTTTGCAGTAAAACTTTTGACTTTCTCCCTTCATGACACTTTTGTGAAATGGTGATTAAAGGGGGCATGGTGAGGAGGCTCTGTAGTAAGCCTTGCACATTTAGCTTTACTCTGTAACCTTATGAATAAAGACAGAAAGCTATGGCAGCTAGGAGGCTGCCACAGATTTTAGACTGTCACACAGCCAGCGGGACAATGAGGTGTGCACCTCTGTATAAAATTTGGTGCATCCTCCATCGGTGCAGTAAGAATGAGCCGGTCTTGATAAATGTCTCCCATAGTAATTATGTGGTAACTGGATGATATGGGTTATCTTGATGACTCAAAACTGCTCTAACCTTCACTCAGCGATTTGAGGGGCTGATGTATCTCCAGCATAACATCCTTATACAGATCCTTGTGTTCTTCTAAAAATTCCCACTCCTCCACGGAAAAATAGACAGTGACATCCTGATCCCTTATAGGAACCTAACACATAGAATCATCCAGTCACTGAACAATCACGTTACTCCTTGGAGTTACTCTATAATGTTCCAGCAGCGCTCACCTCTCCAGTCAGCAGCTCAATGATCTTGTTGGTGAGGTCCAAGATCTGGTGTTTATTGTTTCTCTTGCATGGCTGAAGTGAAGCCTCCATAACAGGAGTCTGGGTCCTGCTCTGAACACTTGACATGTGCAGTTCCCACATGGGTTTCATATGTTTACTTGATTTCTTCACAGGTCCATAATTCTAAGTTCCCAAAGAGAAGATAAAATATAAAGAAAAACATAAACCATAATGCTCTGCAAATCACCGTAATCTAATGTCAGTCTAATATTCCCAGACACTCACTTCTCCTGTAAGCAGATATATAATCTTTAGAGTGAGGTCTAATATCATCTCAGTGTTGTTCCTTCTCTCTCCATCCATCATGATACTACAGCCTGTAGGAGAAACAGAACAAACATGAAAAAAACGTGTGTGCATGTATATTAAAATATATATACTACTCACAAAAAGTTAGGGATATTTAGCTTGTGGGTGAAATTTCAGGATGAACCTAAAACGCACTCTAACCTTAATAGGTGACCTTAATGTGACCTTCTCTAAACATTTGAATGAACATGTTCAACTGTTCAATGTTTCAATACTTTTTGCACAACTTGCTGTTCTCTAACAAGGATCTTAATGGAAAATTCACAATAGTTTCTTAATCTATAAATCGATCAATATATTTCCTGGTTTAGGGCTCATGCACACAACCGTATGTATTTTGCGGTTCGCAAAAAAAAAAAAAAAAAAAAAGGATGACATCCGTGTTGCATCCGTTTTTTAGCGGATCGATTGTATGCCTGTCATTGTCCGCAAACACAGACAAGAATAGGACATTCTATTTTTTTGAGGAACAGACATGCGGACACGGAATGCACACAGAGTTAATTTTTTTTTGTGGACCCATTTGAAATGAATGGTTCCAAATACGGACCTGTAAATAAACGGAACGGAAACAAAAATATGTTCGTGTGCATGAGCCCTTAATTAGATTTGGTATTTAAACAGTCCTCCTCATCATGCTGTTCACATTTTGACATCATGAGACCAAGACGACACCTAACAATTGATCAATAGTACCTGGCCATTGTGAGGCTTCAAGCAGGATGTTCTCAGACAGAAGTGGCAAGAACTTAGAGTTCTAGAGTGTCATCAGCAGGTTGCAACAGAGATACAGAGACACATCCCACACTGATGACCGCTTCATTGTGAACAATGCCCTGCAGAATCGGATGATGAATGCCACACAACTCCAGGTACATTTAAGGGAGGTGAGATCCACTGTCAGACCATTCAAAACCGTTTACATCGGCGTGGTCTGCATGCTAGATGACCTGCAAGGGTACCTGACCACATCACCAGGCACAGGTCTCATCTTCCATGGGCCAAGAAACATCTATGCAGGACGAGGGACCAGTTGGCCTCAAAGCTGTTCACTGATGAAAGTCAGTTCACGCTGAGCAGAAATGATGACCGCCAACAATGTTGGAGATGTCAAGGAGAGCGCTAAGCATCAGCCACTGGTGAGTCTTTGGTGGTGTTACAGTATGGTCAGGTGTGTCTAGTCAATACAGAACCGCCCTACATTTTGTGAATGGTACAGTGACAAGCCCATACTACTTGAATAACAGAATTATTCCAGTCATTGTGCCTCTGCATGAACACAGGCATAGTTTAATCTTCATGGACGACAATGCACCAGGTCATCGAGGCTGCATCATTAAGGAAAATGGCTTCTAGAGACTGGGGTACCTCAAATGGAGTGGCATGCACTTTCTCCAGACCTGAATCTGTCACGGAGGTTCCCGTGACAGGGGATAGGCGAGACTGGCAACACATGGTTTGATCCGACAGGTTTTTCCTGTGGATCAAATAGGCGTCTGTGTTGTTTCTGGTATTACACATGGTGTAGATACATATGTAGACCAGCTCTACACATCTTCCATCCTTTGTCCCTAACCTTTCTCTGGCAACTTGTGTTTGAAAAAGGTCTTAATTGACAGAAACATCACACTGTCACATTTTGAGTTGCCTTGCATAAGAAAAATAAAAGACATCTGGATATATCACCAAATTCATTGGAGTGCTGAAGTTTCTATGTCGACGCTTCTGATATAGCCACACCCCTTGCTTCAGGTGTTGCTAATGTGGTCATTTAACCTTCCTTATTTATAGTTGCTTCTCCCACTATGCTGTGCGGTTTATAGTTTCAGTTGTGGATTGCTGGTGTGTGGATCTCGGCTGAGTTCCTGGTGCTCCCATAGCTCCTTTGAAGTTAAGTCTTTCCTTTCCCTTTTTCAATTTTGGGTTCCGTGTGTTGCATTTCCCTATTGTTTGCATTAGGCCTGAAGGAGACTCCTGTTCGTCCTTTCTTTTGGAGGAACAGGTAGTCTTGTCCCTGCCATTAGTACCAGGGTCCTGTAGGGCTAGATAGGACTCTAGGTATTCCTGTGTATGAACACATGTACCTCTGGGGTCTGTTCATACTGGTAGTCAGTCAGAATTTTGGCAAGGGTTTTACTAGGAGGTGTCCATCTTCCTTCCCTAGTTCTCAGGCCTGACACCCCCCCCCCCCCCCCCCCTTCCCTCTTATGCTCGGTGTGGTGTTTCCCTCCCACACCGAAGTGTGACAAAATCCCATTGACAACCTATTGGATCAACTGAGTCGCCCCTGTAGAGGCTTGTAACTGTACCTCAGAACCTCAATAACCTGAGGGCCGCCCTTCAAGAAGAGTGGGATGCCATGCTTCAGCAGACAATAAGTCAAATTGTGAACAATATGAGATGTTGTCAAGCTGTAATTGATGCTCAAGGCCACATGATAAGTTATTGAGACATTCACATTTTTGTGGGGTATACCCACCACTGTTTTTGGCTTTTGTTTCAATAAATTGTTTCAGATGAAGAAATCACCATTGCATGCTTCTACTTAAATGCCCTACTTTCATGATATAATATCATTGTAGCGTGAACTTTTTATGTTTTCCATAAATTTTACTTGAAAGCCAAATATACTTAACTTTTTGTGAGCAGTGTGTATATTTTTTTTTTAACTCTAACAACAATGAATGCTACTGGCATTTCTTCTGACAGAAGCAATACTTGAAATAGCATCTCACCCCCAACAAGACTTGTAACCAAAGACTCTCCATAATTTGATTCCAGTCTTTCCTGTCACATTTTGTCTCACTCTTCTCTGAGGACCTGCTGTAATTCAGACACAATTTGAAGAATTCATGCATTAACAGAAATTTCAGGTCCTGCTGTGGTATCTCTGTTGGGTTCAACTTTTATCTCTTCAGCCACTGAGATAAACAGAATGTTGTGGACATTGGAGATCTTATGGGTCCTTCAATAATCGAAAGCGTCCTGTAGGTGGAGAGCATTACAAAGCCGCCACCACCACAAGGTGTGATCTTTGTATAACATTCTCACTGAAGATCCTGGATTACATCTGACATAATGGGAACTGTAATGTCTATAGTGTTTGACTTCTGACACTTCTATCCTATTGCAGCTAATAGTAGTGGATGCATTATTGATGATGTGTGAGGGGACCGGCGTATGGGGGGGGGGGGGGCATTTTATTCTCTGATAACCCCTTAATAGTAACTCAATTAACTACCTCCTCACATAATCGACAACATGGGGTTAATGTGAGGTACATGATGGAGTTACTTACTATTAATGTAAGGCACATGGTTTTATAAATTTGGACCTCTATGTGCCTCACATTAGTAATAAATAACCCCCAGCATATACCTCACATTAAACCTATGTTGCCCATTATGGGAAGAGGTACATGATGGGATTACTTACTACTAATGTGCAGCACATGGTATTATAAATTTTGAACCTTCATGTGCTTCACATTAATAGTAAGCGACACTATCATTTACCCCTGGGGACTCTTACTAATAACGTGAAGCACATTAACCACTTCAACCCCGCTAGCTGAAACCCCCTAAATGACCAGGCCACTTTTTACACTTCTGCACTACACTACTTTCACCGTTTATTGCTCGGTCATGCAACTTACCACCCAAATGAATTTTACCTCCTTTTCTTCTCACTAATAGAGCTTTCATTTGGTGGTATTTCATTGCTGCTAACATTTTTTGTTATTAATCGAAATTTAACGATTTTTTTGCAAAAAAATGAAATTTTTCACTTTCAGGTGTAAAATTTTGCAAAAAAAACGACATCCATATATACATTTTTCGCTAAATTTATAGTTCTACATGTCTTTGATAAAAAAAAAATGTTTGGGTCAAAAAAAATGGTTTGGGTAAAAGTTATAGCGTTTACAAACTATGGTACAAAAATGTGAATTTCCGCTTTTTGAAGCAGCTCTGAGTTTCTGAGCACCTGTCATGTTTCCTGAGGTTCTACAATGCCCAGGCAGTACAAACACCCCACAAATGACCCCATTTCGGAAAGTAGACACCCTAAGGTATTCACTGATGGGCATAGTGAGTTCATAGAACTTTTTATTTTTTGTCACAAGTTAGCGGAAAATGATGATTTTTTTTCTTTTTTCTTCTTACAAAGTCTCATATTCCACTAACTTGTGACAAAAAATAAAAACTTCCATGAACTCACTATGCCCATCACAAAATACCTTGGGGTGTCTTCTTTCCAAAATCGAGTCACTTGTGGGGTAGTTATACTGCCCTGGCATTCTAGGGGCCCTAATGTGTGCAAAGTAGTTTGAAATCAAAATGTGTAAAAAATAACCTGTGAAATCCTAAAGGTGCTCTTTGGAATGTGTGCCCCTTTGCCCAACTAGGCTGCAAAAAAGTGTCACACGTGGTATCGCCGTACTCAGAAGAAGTTGGGGAATGTATTTTGGGGTGTCATTTTACATATACCCATGCTGGGTGAGAGAAATATACCGTTTGTTCCTTGCTATCATTGTTCTGCAGAAAAACACTTTTAATCCACATGCAAATTAGGCTGTGAAGGTGCCCAGGGGCGGCATTACAACGGCCGGTGCCCAGGCCCCTGGGTCATTTTCATACGAAGCCACCCCCCCCCCCCCCCCTCCGCAGCATCTGCCCGCCCTTAGTAGGAACAAACGGTAAGCACAGTTTTAATAGGGGGGGGGGGGGGTGCCGTGGACATAACAGTGTTATGGGGTTAATAAGGTGAATCGGAGTGAAAGACTCCCTTTAATACAGCATGAAGCACATATTTTTAAAAACAGCAGAAAACTTCCCCTGCAGCAAGAGCCTCCTGGATGTAGTAGGATAAAGGACTTGTGATGATGTAATTGCCATGTGACTAGTAACAAGTGGATGTTACTGGTCACATAGTGATGACATTATCCTATGAGCATCCAGCAGTAATATGCATTTTAGCTTTCTGAGCAGATGTCAGTGTGGTGAAGCTATAGTACATAGAGTATATGATATGTAGATGATGTCCAGCCCTGCCAATCAAGGGAAGGGAGTGAGCAGAGCACAGGGGGTGTGACATGGCAGTGCTTAAAGCCTTGCCTCCTGGTGCTCAAACTTCTCATTTACATATTAATAAAATAGCAGATTTCTCTGCAGCAGTTTATCATACAGACAAAAGAAAGGCATTGTTTTAATCAGCATGATGAGCCCTACCAAGCAGTATGTCTGGCTAAATAGGGTTGATCCTAGTGACAGAACCACTTTAAGATTTGAAACATTGCAGACAACTTGTTTAGGGATGATACAACAATTCTATCATGACAACAGTCATTGCAGGATGCCGATGTCTTAGTATGGCAGCGGGGAGGGGGGCCTAAGTGAATGGGATGAGCACTTGTAATTACACTGCGCTGCTGCTGCATGAGACAGAGCACAGGTAATTTTGAAGCACAGCTCTCCCTTTAAATAGCTGATCGGCTGGAGCGCTAGGACTCAGACCCCCACGATTAGATATTGATGAACTCTCCTCAGGATAGGTCATAAATATCTTTGCACTGCACAACCCCTTTAAGTGTGGGAGCTAATTGGAGAGCCCTGAGGAAACCGAAGCAAATACAGAAAGAATATGCAAAATCCAGGAATCCAGAATCCTGGCACTGCAAGTCAACAGCGCTAACCACTGAGCCACCCGATACGGCTAAGTTTACCTCTCAAGTAACCAAATTCGGTGAACTCCAGCAGGCTGTTCTCTGTCGGCACAGCCTGCTGGAGTTCACTGGATTCTGCATTGCTGGATGCTGCTGATCACAGCTGGACCCCATAGACTATAATGGGACCTAGCCGCTTTTCAGCTGGACAGAAATAGTTACATGCAGCGGTGTTTGCCTGGCCGAAACCCAGCACTCATGCCGGAAAGCAGACGGATCCCTGCCCGATTTAATTATAGCCCATAGGGTCCATCAGTGAAAGGTAGTATCTGGCAATGCTGGATCCGGTAAACTCCGGCAGGATGTTCTCTGTAGGAACAGCCTGCCAGCTACGTTTACTGGAGATGTGAAGGTAGTCTAAGTCATATGGTCACAGTCCATGAACCCTGCCTTGTGACCCATATACAGTCAGGTCCATAAATATTGGGACATCTAAACAATTCTAACATTTTTGGCTCTATACACCACCACAATGGATTTGAAATTAAACAAACAAGATGTGCTTTAACTGCAAACTGTCAGCTTTAATGTGAGGGTATCTACATCCAAATCAGGTGAATAGTGTAGGAATTACAACAGTTTGCACATGTGCCTCCCACTTGTTAAGGAACAAAAAGTAATGGGACATAATAATAATCATAAAATCAAACTTTCACTTTTTAATACTTGGTTGCATCCTTTGCAGTCAATTACAGCCTGAAGTCTGGAACGCATAGACATCACCAGACACTTGGTTTCATCCCTGGTGATGCTCTGCCAGGCCTCTACTGCAACTGTCTTCAGTTCCTGCTTGTTCTTGGGGCATTTTCCCTTCAGTTTTGTCTTCAGCAAGTGAAATGCATGCTCAAATCGGATACAGGTCAGGTGACTTGGCCATTGCATAACATTCCACTTCTTTCTCTCAAAAAACTATTTGGTTGCTTTTGCAGTATGCTTTGGGTCATTGTCCATCTGCACTGTGAAGCGCCGTCCAATGAGTTCTGAAGCATTTGGCCGAATATGAGCAGATAATATTGCCTGAAACACTTCAGAATTCATCCTGCTGCTTTTGTCAGCAGTCACATCATCAATAAACCAGTTCCATTGACAGCCATACATTCCCACACCATGACACTACCACCATCATGCTCCACTGATGAGGTGGTATGCTTAGGATCATGAGCAGTTCCTTTCCTTCTCCATACTCTTCTCTTCCCATCACTCTGGTACAATTTGATCTTGGTCTCATCTGTCCATAGGATGTTGTTCCAGAACTGTGAAGGCTTTTTTAGATGTCGTTTGGCAAACTGTAATCTGGCCTTCCTGTTTTTGAGGCTCACCAATGGTTTACATCTTGTGGTAAACCCTCTGTATTCACTCTGGTGAAGTCTTCTCCTGATTGTTGACTTTGACACACATACACCTACCTCCTGGAGAGTGTTCTTGAACTGGCCATCTGTTGTGAAGGGTGTTTTTTTCACCGGGGAAAGAATTCTTCAGTCATCCACCACACTTGTTTTCCGTGGTCTTCCGGGTCTTTTGGTGTTGCCGAGCTCACCGTTGCGTTCCTTCTTTTTAAGAATGTTCCAAACAGTTGTTTTGGCCACGCCTAATGTTTTTGCTATCTCTCTGATGGGTTTGTTTTGTTTTTTTCAGCCTAATGATGGCTTTCTTCACTGATAGTGACAGCTCTTTGGATCTCATCTTGAGAGTTGACAGCAACAGATTCCAAATGCAAATAGCACACTTGAAAGCAACTCTGGACCTTTTATCTGCTCATTGTAATTGGGATAATGAGGGAATAACACACACCTGGCCATGGAACAGCTGAGAAGCCAATTGTCCCATTACTTTTGGTCCCTTAACAAGTAGGAGGTACATATGCAAACTGTTGTAATTCCTACACCGTTCACCTGATTTGATGTAAATACCCTCAAATTTAAGCTGACAGTCTGCAGTTAAAGCACATCTTGTTTGTTTCATTTCAAATTCATTGTGATGGTGTATAGAGTCAGAAATTTTAGAATTGTGTTGATGTCCCAATATTTATGGACCTGACTGTATACACAGCCGGTTTCACTTTATTATAGCAGAATATGTCTGCTTCTCCAGTAGTATGGACACTACACCCTGCTCCTCCTGTAATATGGGACATGAGTAAAAATTAAAAAGCAGAGGTTATCCGAATTCTTCTAAGGCAGGCATGTCCAAACTGCGGCCCTCCAGCTGTTGCAAAACTACAACTCCCAGCATGCCCTAATAGCTGTAAGCTATCCAGGCATGCTGGGAGTTGTAGTTTTGCAACAGCTGGAGGGCCGCACTTTGGACATGCCTGTTCTAAGGGCTCAAAAGAGTGCCCCTGGAGAAATGGAAAGAGGCACCAACAGGACTGTGACTAGGACCGTGTATAGATGTATGAAAGATGTGGAGACAAGTCGAAATAGGCTGCTTCACTTAGTGTTAGCGATGCTTAACTCTCGATCATGGGAGTTAATAAAAGGTATATCAGATACAGTTGTGTTCAAAATTATTCAACCCCCAATGCTGTAAAGGGTTTTGGGGAATTCAGTGTACATTTGTAATTGTGTTCAGAATGAAATCTTACAAGGACTTTTTAAAGAACCAAATGCAACTAAAATTACATCAATTGTTTTTGTAATACAGTATTAACCACTTACCGCTACGCTAACGCCGGCGTCATCTCGCGTGAGCCGAGATTTCCTGTGAACGCGCGCTCACAGGAGCGTGCAGTTCACAAGTTCATCTGCAGCCTGCCGGCCGCGATCATTGGCTGGCAGGCTGTAGATTTTTGAATCGTCCAATGAAATGGTTATGTCAGACGCTATTTTGAAAATAGCGTCTGATATAACTGCTGCCTGGTCCTCTGGTGGTCCCTTTCGCTTGGATCGACCACCAGAGGACACAGGCAGCTCAGTAAGTAGCACCAAACACCACACTACACATTAGATATTACCCTGTCATTTATTAACCCCTTATTTAGCACCTGATCACCCATATTAGACTCCCTGATCACCCCCTTGTCATTGATCACCCCCCCCTGTAAGGGTCCCTCATCCCTGCCAGGTAGTTAGCTACTTGCTAGGTAGTTTAGCGCCCACCGCACCGCACCGCAGTCACCGATTAGTCGCTGATTAGCGTCATCGCTGTCGCTAATCAGCACTAGTACTATATAGTATCTGTAAGTGATCAATACTGATCGCAATCAGATCTATATAAGTACATTAGGGTCACCTTAGGTTCTACAAAAAACGCAGTGTTCGCCCAATCAGGCCTGATCTTGTGCGCACACTTGCGTTCAGTCCTCCCCGCCGCAGTGACAGAATTTTTTTTTCTGATCACTGCAAAAACACCGTAAAATCGCTGCGTCGCTATAAAGATCACTTTTGAGCTTTTTGGATCTTTATTAGCAATCGCAGCTTTACTTCGCAAGCACTCCCTTTTACTAGGCAGGTTTGCTCTTTTTCCCGGGTAGTCTCAGAGGAATACCCCCTAAATTTAGTGAACCCAAAATGTCAAACAAGGGGTATTCCGCTGAAGAGGCCTACAGGATTCTGGCCGTGATGGATGAAAGCGATGGGGACGCCTCATCCGCTGAATCCAGTGGTTCAGAATATGAACCTGTAGACAGCAGTGGCACTCTAACCGCTAGTGAGTGAAGATGACGAGGTAGAGGTCCCTGCTACGGCCAGACGTACCCGATCCCATGTAAGAGTTCTGCCTACCCTGCATGATGATCCTCATTTGCAGCAGAGTGGTGCTAGCGCTGATCTTGTTTATGGTGCGGCATACACCAGCAGCGCAGCACAGCCTGGACCTTCTACCAGCACTGCCGTATTCCCTGGTGAAGTGGCGAGCACCAGAAGGGCAGTTCCAGCTGGTACGGTGGCACGTGCAATAACTCCCCCGTCGCAGCCACCGCGTTCACAGGCCCGTAGAACCCTTAGTCTCCCAGAGGTGCTGGCAAATCCTAATTGGCAATCCCCTGATTCCGCCGCACCCGTATTGCCCCCTTTCACCGCCCAGTCTGGAGTTCGCGTGGAGACGGCTCATTTAGGATCGGCCCTTCAGTTTTTTTAGCTGTTCTTCACCGCGGATCTCTATGACCTAGTTGTGGCTGAAACCAACCGCTACGCCACACAGTTTATTACCGCCAATCCGGAAAGCTACTATGCCCAGCCTTTCCGGTGGAAACCAGTCACCATTTCAGAGTTTAAATTTTTTTTGGGCCTTCTCCTCAGCATGGGTCTAACTAAAAAAAATGTATTGCGGTCATATTGGTCTAAAGACCCAATACATCTCATGCCCATGTTCTCTGCTGCAATGTCTAGGGCACGTTTTGAGGCCATCATGTGCTTTATGCATTTTACGGACAATAGCACCTGTCATCCAAGAGGCCACCCTGCTTATGACCGGCTCCATAAAATTTGGCCCCTCATAGACCATTTGTCATCCAGATTTGCAGATGCGTATACCCCTAATCAAAACATCTGCATAGACAAGTCCCTAGTACATTTTACCGGGCGCCTTGGCATAAAACAGTACATCCCCAGCAAGCGCGCCCAGTATGGGGTCAAACTGTATAAGCTCTGTGAAAGAGCCACAGGCTATACATATCGTTTTAGGGTCTATGAGGGAAAAGACTCAAAACTGGAGCCGGTCGGATGTCCTGACTACCTGGGGAGCAGTGGCAAGATTGTCTGGGACTTGGTGTCACCCTTACTCCACAAGGGGTACCACTTATACGTGGACAATTTTTACTCAAGCGTGGCCCTCTTTCGGCACTTACATCTAGTCGGAATTCAATGCTGTGGCACCGCGCGACCTAGTCGCCGGGGCTTCCCCCAACGGCTCGTTAGTACCCGACTTGCACGGGGGGAGAGGGCTGCCTTGTGTGACCAAGAACTGCTCGCGGTAAAGTGGAGGGACAAGAGGGACGTTTACCTTCTGTCCACCATTCACGCAGACACGACTGTCCAAATTGAACGGGCAACTGGAGTCATTGTGAAACCCCTCTCTGTCCACGACTATAACCTTCACATGGGAGGGGTGGACTTCAATGACCAGATGTTGGCTCCCTATTTAGCTCCCTATTTAGTTGGCTCCGCAGAACCAGACGCTGGTATAAGAAGGTGTCTGTTTATTTGATCCAATTGGCGATGTACAATAGTTTTGTTCTCTACAGTAAGGCTGGGAGAACAGGATCCTTCCTAAAATTCCAGGAAGAGATCATTTCGGAAATCCTGTATCCAGGAGGGTCCGTGCCCCAAGGCCCTGATGTAGTGAGCCGGCTACATGGCAGACACTTCCCGTCTGTCTATCCTGGTACCCCAACTCAACGTTCCCCAAGAAAAAGATGTCGTGTCTGTAGCAGGGGTGGAATAAGGCGTGACACCACCTTTTTTTGTCCTGACTGTCCTGACCAGCCTGCCCTATGCATAGGGGAGTGTTTCCGCAAGTTCCACACTCAGGTACACTATTAGCATAGGGATTGCGTACACAGGACAGGCACACAGGGGTCTTAGGGCCCTTTCACACAGAGCTGCCACAAACCTCTCCTTTCACCTGGGACAAAGTGCATAATGTACTTCGCCGCATCTCTGGGCGATTTGCGCTTTGCACATTGTCCCATGGGGAAGGAGAGGTTAGTTCAATAAAGGTAAAAAAAAACACAACAAAAAAAATAAAAAATCACCGGTATGCAAAAAAGTTATTTTTCTGTTTCAAAAGTTTATAAAAGTTAATGTTAATAAATTTATTGCGTTACGGCCTGTTTTTTTTTTTTTTTTTTTTTTTTACCTTCTAGGTGGACCAAGCGATCAAGCAGCTGCAGCACTGATGTGCATTCTGACAGAAGCATTGCGCTGCTGTCAGATTACACAAAAGTCAGTGTATGCGGCACTGCAAGACGAGATTTCTCCTCTGCAGTAACAGATACGTTTGCCAAGGCATACGAGCTGAGGAGGAGGCGGCGTTCCTATGCTTTGGCAAACACTTTGTATATATAAAAAAATATAAAAAATCCCGGCAATGATTTATTCATCCACATCGATTGATGTGAATGGAGTAATCGGGTTTGCCAGGGCATATGAGCTAAGTGGGTATGGATGTTGGGCGGAGCTCCTATGTCCTGGCAGACGCCTTTCCCCTCCTTTTTTTTTTGGGCAGAGATTTTTTCATCCACATTGATCGATGCGAATGAAGAAATCTGTGCTGTTCATTTTTTTCTTTCAGCCCAGAGGCTAAACGGAAAAAAAAATCTCATAACCTGTATGCTCAATATATGGAGAATAGCAGAAACTCCTAATGCTGGCCATACATGTAATGATTGCGGAGACCCTCAAATGCCAGGGCAGTACAAACACCCCACAAATGACCCCATTTTGGAAAGAAGACACCCCAAGGTATTCGCTGAGGGGCATATTGAGTCCATGAAAGTTTTAAATTTTTGACCCAAGTTAGCGGAAATTGAGACTTTGTGAGAAAAAACTAAAAAAAAAAATCAATTTCCGCTAACTTATGCCAAAAATGTTTTTTTCTATGAACTCGCCATGCCCCTCATTGAATACCTTGGGGTGTCTTCTTTCCAAAATGGGGTCACATGTGGGGTATTTATACTGCCCTGGCTTTTTAGGGGCCCTAAAGCGTGAGACCAAGTCTGGGATCCAAATGTCTAAAAATGCCCTCCTAAAAGGAATTTGGGCACCTTTGCGCATCTAGGCTGCAAAAAAGTGTCACACATATGGTATCGTCGTACTCAGGAGAAACTGGGGAATGTGTTTTGGGGTGTCATTTTACATATACCCATGCTGGGTGAGATAAATATCTTGGTCAAATGCCAACTTTGTATAAAAAAATGGGAAATGTTGTCTTTTGCCAAGATATTTCTCTCACCCAGCATGGGTATATGTAAAATGACACCCCAAAACACATTCCCCAACTTCTCCTGAGTACGGCGATACCAGATGTGTGACACTTTTTTGCAGCCAAGGTGGGCAAAGGGGCACACATTCCAAAGAGCACCTTTAGGATTTCACCAGCCATTTTTTTTTACAGATTTTGATTTCAAACTACTTCTCACGCATATGGTCCCCTAAATTGCCAGGGCAGTATAACTACCCCACAAGTGACCCCATTTTGGAAAGAAGACACCCCAAGGTATTCCGTGAGGGGCATGGCGAGTTCCTAGAATTTTTTATTTTTTGTCACAAGTTAGCGGAATATGAGACTTTGTAAGAAAAAAAATAATAATAAAATAAATCATCATTTTCCACTAACTTGTGACAAAAAATAAAAAGTTCTATGAACTCACTATGCCCATCAGCGAATACCTTAGGGTGTCTACTTTCCGAAATGGGGTCATTTGTGGGGTTTTTCTACTGTCTGGGCATTGTAGAACCTCAGGAAACATGACAGGTGCTCAGAAAGTCAGAGCTGCTTCAAAAAGCGGAAATTCACATTTTTGTACCATAGTTTATAAACGCTATAACTTTTACCCAAACCATTTTTTTTTTTTACCCAAAGGTTTTTTTTTAATCAAAGACATGTAGAACAATAAATTTAGCGAAAAATGTATATATGGATGTCGTTTTTTATGCAAAATTTTACAACTAAAAGTGAAAAATTTCATTTTTTTTGCAAAAAAATCGTTAAATTTCGATTAATAACAAAAAATGTCAGCAGCAATGAAATACCACCAAATGAAAGCTCTATTAGTGAGAAGAAAAGGAGGTAAAATTTATTTGGGTGGTAAGTTGCATGACTGAGCAATAAACCGCTAAAGTTGTGGAGTGCCGATTTGTAAAAAAGGGCCTGGTCACTAGGGGGGTATAAACCTGTGGTCCTTAAGTGGTTAAATTTTTTTTTTGTGATTTTTTTTTCATTGACAATTATTCAACCCCTTAAAGACTACCACTCTTAAAAACAGAGGTTCATTCAAGTGTTTTCGATCAGGTATTGAAAACACCTGTGGATGTCAAGGAGCAGCAATCAAGCATAATAATCACCAATTAGGCAGATTTAAAAGGACTGTGATACTCAGCTCCTTCTAGACATTTACTGGTGTGTTTACAAACATGGTGAAGTCAAGAGAATGGTCCAGGAAGACAAGAGAAGAGGCGATTTCTCTTCACAGGAAGGGCAATGGCTATAAGAAGATTGCAAAGATGTTAAACATACCAAGAGACACTATAGGAAGCATCATTCGCAAATGCAAGGCAAAGGGCACTGTTAAAACGCCAGCTGGTCGTGGCAGAAAGAAGATGCTGACTTTGACTGCTGTGCGCTACCTGAAGCGCAAAGTGGAGAAAAGTCCCTGTGTGACTGCTGAGGAACTGAAATAAGATTTGTCAGATGTGGGTACTGAAGTTTCAGCTCAGACAATAAGGCGCACACTGCGTAATAAAGGCCTCCATGAGAGAACTCCCAGGCGCACCCCCTTGCTGTCTCCAAAGAATAAGAAGAGTCGACTGCAGTATGCCAAAAGTCATGTGGACAAACCACAAAAGTTTTGGGATAGTGTTCTGTGGACTGATGAAACAAAATTAGAACTGTTTGGGCCCATGGATCAACGCTATGTTTGGAGGAGGAAGAACAAGGCCTATGAAGAAAAGAACACCTTGCCTACTGTGAAGCATGGTGGGGGGTCAATCATGCTTTGGGGCTGTTTTGCTTTTACAGGTACAGGGAAGCTTCAGTGTGTGCAAGGTACCATGAATTCTCTTCAGTACCAGGAGATATTGGATGAAAATGTGATGCAGTCCGTCACAAACCTGAGGCTTGGGAGACGTTGGACCTTTCAACAGGACAATGATCCCCAGCATACCTCCAAGTCCACTAGAGCATGGTTGCAGATTAAAGGCTGGAACATTTTGAAGTGGCCATCACAGTCACCAGACTTAAATCTGATTGAGAACCTCTGGTGGGACTTAAAGAAAGCAGTTGCAGCGCGCAAGCCTAAGAATGTGACTGAACTGGAGGCTTTTGCCCATGAAGAATGGGCGAAGATACCCGTAGATCGCTGCAAGACACTTGTGTCAAGCTATGCTTCACGTTTAAAAGCTGCTATAACTGGAAAAGGATGTTGTACTAAGTACTAAGATTGAATGTCACTTGGGGGTTGAATAAAACTGATAAAGATGTGAGCACAGAAAATACATTTGTGGTTATTTCATTATAAATGTTATGTTATATTTGTCTGACTCACAAGTGCCTGAAATGATCAAAATCAATGTCAAACTGGCCAAAACACTCAATTTCAGTGGGGGTTGAATAATTTTGAACACAACTGTACCAGTAGGGGTAATAATGTCCAGACAAGTGGACAAAACCACAATGATATAAGTGAAAGAGAGGAGCGCCAAACTTCTATTCATATCACGAGTGATGCTGAGGATCGGTAAGTAATGTAGTGATTGGTAAAAACCCTTAACAGGAGGAAAACAGGATAAATACTTACAATATTGTTAGAGTGGATGAACCCAGGTGGTCAACGTGACCGGCAGTAAAGGTTATATAAACTAGACAACCAGTATATTGATGTGCCCAATTGGGATTGAGCAAGGAAATAGAGAAGAAAAAGGTGAAGGTATTGGAGGCTACTTAAAATCTGCAATAAAAATTACGGTAAATTGTGGGAATTATACACTTATAAAAAATATATGAACAATCATGTACAAGTAAAAAAGGAGGAAATGAAGACTTTCCACTCACTTCACTAGGTCTTTTTATACCTGCTCCTGATGAAGGGATTATATAGACCCCCGAAACGCGCCAAGCCCTATATCTATTGCACAATAAAGAGAGATTTTCATGAAGTTGAAGATACGGCTGCTATTTTCCACCTTGATTGCAGACCTGGCATACTTACTTGGATCTCGACCATTCTACGAGTGATCCCGGAGGTGACCCCCTAGTGAAGTGAGTGGAAAGTCTGCATTTCCTCCTTTTTACTTGGTACATGATTGTTCATATAATTTTTATTGCAGATTTTAAGTAGCCTCCAATACCTTCACCTTTTTCTTCTCTATTTCCTTGCTCAATCCCAATTGGGCACATCAATATACTGGTTGTCTAGTTTATATAACCTTTACTGCCGGTCACGTTGACCACCTGGGTTCATCCACTCTAACAATATTGTAAGTATTTATCCTGTTTTCCTCCTGTTAAGGGTTTTTACCAATCACTACATTACTTACCGATCCTCAGCATCACTCGTGATATGAATAGAAGTTTGGCGCTCCTCTCTTTCACTTATATCAGTGTGGTTTTGACCACTTGTCTGGACATTATTACCCCTACTGGTATCTGATATACCTTTTATTCACTCCCTCCTGTAATATGACAGAAGTACACTACACAGAAAACACATCACACAGTCAGGGTGCCACATCTGCAGCAGTATCACACACTACACACATGACAATACATCCCACTCCACCTGATGTATAACACACAGACAATACATGACATTCTGCTCTTACTGGGGTACACTACACAGACAGAACACAAATAATGCCATTCCTACTGGAGACACTACATTCTGCTTCAAGTGCAATCAAAGTCACAAACTTGGCACCATATCTTGCTGCAGTATAACAGAGAGGAAACTTCATACCACTCCTCCTGTAGTCTAATACACAGGGCACATTTCACTCCTCCAGTGGTACATCACACAGACAGGACCCTACAATCTGCTCCACCTGTACTACACAGATGGGATTCTACACCCCCCTCCTCCTATGGCAGAACATCACACCGGCAGGACACTACAATCTGCTCCACCTGCAGTAGACAGATGGGATTCTACACTCCACTCCTCCTATGGCAGAACATCACACAGACAGGACCCTACAATCTGCTCCACCTGTACTACACAGATGGGATTCTACACCCCCCTCCTCCTATGGCAGAACATCACACCGGCAGGACACTACAATCTGCTCCACCTGCAGTAGACAGATGGGATTCTACACTCCACTCCTCCTATGGCAGAACATCACACATGCAGGACACTACAATCTGCTCCACCTGTACTACACAGATGGGATTCTACACCCCCCTCCTCCTATGGCAGAACATCACACCGGCAGGACACTACAATCTGCTCCACCTGCAGTAGACAGATGGGATTCTACACTCCACTCCTCCTATGGCAGAACATCACACATGCAGGACACTACAATCTGCTCCACCTGCGGTAGACAGACGGGATTCTACACTCCCCTCCTCCTATGGCAGAACATCACACATGCAGGACACTACAATCTGCTCCACCTGCAGTAGACAGATGGGATTCTACATTCTCCTCCTCCTATGGCAGAACATCACACATGCAGGACACTACAATCTGCTCCACCTATAGTATAATACACACAAGAGACATTACTACGCTCCCTTCTCCAACAGGCAGGACCCACAGACAGGAGACTACATTGTGCACATTCCCTCCCGCTGATATACAGACAGGACACTGTCACTCCAGTCACTGGTACATCACACTCTGCTCCACCAGTGGAACATCCCAGGGGCAGAACGTGGCATCTTGTAGGAAAGGTGCACTTACTACATCCTCCTCCTGCACCACAAAGGACACAACACACTGCCCCTCAAGCACTACAATACACTCGCAGAACGTCACCTTCTTCTCCTCCTCCTCCGGCCAAGAGGCCCGTTACCTGCCACCTCCTCTTTGTTACCAACCACTTCCTGTCTGTACAAGATTTTCCTGACTGCAGGTGGTAACCTTGTCCGCCAGGCCACTCCCCCTCACTCTTAGTAGTAGCTCTCTTTCATTTTCTGCTACCAAATGCCCATACATGGACTGGGTGACGTCATTTTGATCCCCTGTGACCTGGAAAAGCGTCTGCAGTTGTACATCTGTCCTCAAAGCAGCAGCCATTTTCTAGTGGTCCAAATCTCAGTGAGTGACAGTCTGAGTCAGTGACTGTCCCCGAGTGCAAAGTCCCACCCTGTGTAATTAGGTGACATAGTAGAGAGGAGGGGAGAGGCAGTCATTATATTAATAACAAAGAGGGGAACATTATATTAATAACAAAGAGGGGGACATTATATTAACAATAAATAGGGGGCCCCTTCTTTATTATTAATATAATGTCCACCACTTTGTTATTAAAGGGGTATTATCATCTTAATGATCACTGTTAAATCTGTTAATGATTTAACAGTGATCATTTTTAAAAATATATTTAATTAACAAATCCCCACCCCTTAGAAAAAAATTAACTTATACTTACCTGACTGTTGTCTTCCGTCTCCCCTGGTTACAGCCACCGCTCTTCTCAGGAATTGCGGTGGCCGCGCGTGCGCAGACGTCTTCTTTTCTTCTCCAGGCCGGCCGCTCGCTGTACTGAACGCGCACGCCGAGGCCGCGCATGCTCCCTGGTGACTTCTTCCTGGCAAGTATACTATACTGGCCAGGAAGAAGTCACCAGGGCGCATGCGCGAACTCGGCGTGCGCGTTCAGTACAGCGCGCGGCCCGGCCGGGAGAAGACAAAAATGAAGATGGAGCCCGCCCCCCTGCCGAAACCAGGAAGTGGACGGCGCGCCGGGAGCAGGTAAGTAAAAACCTACGTCTTGAGAAAACTCCTTTAAATATAATGTCCCCCTCGTTATTATTAATATAATGGCCCCCTCTTTATTATTAATGTATTGGCCCCCTCTTTATTATTAATATAATGGCCCCCTCTTTATTATTAATATAATGGCCCCCTCTTTATTATTAATATAATGACACCCTCTTTATCATTAATGTAATGACACCCTCTTTATTATTAATATAATGGCCCCCTCTTTAATAACAAAGAGGGGGCTATTATATTAATAATAAAGAGGGGGCCATTATATTAATAACAAAGAGGGGGCCATTATATTTATAATAATGAGGGGGCCATTATAATATACAGGGGGAAATAATATTATGAGGAATGGGGGACTATCTGTCTGGCTCTAGCACAGTATTGGGGGACAGCAGGATGAGTTGTTGAGACACCAGGAAGGAGAGGATGATAGTAAAGTGAGGAACCTAAAAAAAATTCTGTGAAACTCTGCAGAGATGAGAAGCGGCTGAAAGAAGGTATCATGGCGGTCTTATCTCTGAATGAAGACGTTGAGGAGAGTCTACATCACAGGAGACGTCACTGGATGTAACAGGTATGGTGTGGTATTATACTGTAATAATAATGTCCATGCACATATCTGTTTCACAGTAGGGTTGGGGGAGGAGATTGAGAATATGGCCCACCCTGCCGCATTCGGCCCCAGACTTCAGGTCACACTGTGCGTGTTCTGAATTCTGGGGGCTCACACCCATCTACTACATTATATGTACTCAGAGTTATCACTGTGTTATCTGTGGTGTTACTGTAGTAGATCACTAGCCAACCTATGTATCTGTTAAAAGGGGCGTGCCCGGGGTGGGGGTGGGGGGGGGGCGCATTTTTTGGCTTGCCCCGGGTGCTGGCAACCCACGCTACGCCACTGATCAGTACACTGCTGGATATACTACATATCTGTACACACTGCACCCATTATACCCCGTACCTCACATATCAGTACACTGCTGGATATACTACATAGCTGTACACACTGCACCTATTATACCCTGTACCTCTCATATCAGTACACTGGACCATTCGCCGACGGAGACCTCTGCGCCCAGCAGCTGTGACAAGACATACACAGGAAGATATCCACTCCAATGGTTTACCCTGACACTGAGAGACATGATGACAATACACAATATATTAACTACACATCCTAACATTTCCACAACAATAGACATCACCAGAGGCTGGGTTTCATCCCTGGTGATGCCCTGCCAGGCCTCTACTGCAAATGTCTTCAGTTGCTGCTTGTTCTTGGGGCATTTTCCCTTCAGTTTTGTCTTCAGCAAGTGAAATGCATGCCCAATCGGATTCAGGTCAGGTGATTGACTTGGCCATTGCATAACATTCTACTTCTTTCCCTTAAAAAACTCTTTGGTTGCTTTTGCAGTATGCTTTGGGTCATTGTCCATCTGCACCGTGAAGCGCTGTCCGATGAGTTCTGAAGCATTTGGCTGAATATGAGCAGATAATATTGCCCGAAACACTTCAGAATTCATCCTGCTGCTTTTGTCAGCAGTCACATCATCAATAAACACAAGAGAACCAGTTCCATTGGCAGCCATACATGCCTAAGCCATGGCACTACCACCACCATGCTTCACTAATGAGGTGGTATGCTTAGGATCATGACTCCATGAGCAGTTCCTTTCCTTCTCCATACTCTCCTCTTCCCATCACTGTGGTACAATTTGATCTTGGTCTCATCTGTCCATAGGATGTTGTTCCAGAACTGTGAAGTTTTTTTTAGATGTCGTTTGGCAAACTCTAATCTGGCCTTCCTGTTTTTGAGGCTCACCAATGGTTTAGATCTTATGGTAAACCCTCTGTTTTCACTCTGGTGAAGTCTTCTCTTGATTGTTGACTTTGGCACACATACACCTACCTCCTAGAGCAGGCATGTCCAAACTGCGGCCCTCCAGCTGTTGCAAAACTACAACTCCCAGCATGCCTGGATAGCTTACAGCTATTATGGCATGCTGGGAGTTGTAGTTTTGCAACAGCTGGAGGGCCGCAGTTTGGACATGCCTGTCCTAGAGAGAGTGTTTTTAATCTGGCCAACTGTTGTGAAGAGTGTTTTCTTCACCAGGGAAAGAATTCTTCGGTCATCCACCACAGTTGTTTTCCGTGGTTTTCCGGGTCTTTTGGTGTTGCCGAGCTCACCGGTGCATTCCTTATTTTTAAGAATGTTCCAAACAGATGTTTTGGCCTAATGTTTTTGCTATCTCTCTGATGGATTTGTTTTGTTTTTTCAGCCTAATGATGGCTTGCTACACTGATAGTGACAGCTCTTTGGATCTCATCTTGAGAGTTGACAGCAACAGATTCCAAATGCAAATAGCACACTTGAAAGCAACTCTGGACCTTTTATCTGCTCATTGTAATTGGGATAATGAGGGAATAACACACACCTGGCCATGGAACAGCTGAGAAGCCAATTGTCCCATTACTTCTGGTCCCTTAACAAGTGTGAGGCACATATGCAAACTGTTGTAATTCCTACACCGTTCACCTGATTTGGATGTAAATACCCTCAAATTAAAGTTGACAGTCTGCAGTTAAAGCACATCTTGTTTGTTTCATTTCAAATCCATTGTGGTGGTGTATAGAGCCAAACATGTTAGTGTCAGTGTCCCAATATTTATGGACCTGACTGTATATACTACATATCTGTACACACTGCACCTATTATACCTTGTACCTCACATAACAGTACACTGCTGTATATACATTACATAGCTGTACACACTGCACCTATTACAGGTCCTTCTAAAAAAAATTGCATATTGTGATAAAGTTCATTATTTTCTGTAATGTACTAATAAACATTAGACTTTCATATATTTTAGATTCATTGCACACAACTGAAGTAGTTCAAGCCTTTTATTGTTTTAATATTGATGATTTTGGCATACAGCTCATGAAAACCCCAAATTCCTATCTAAAAAAATTAGCATATCATGAAAAGGTTCTCTAAACGAGCTATTAACCTAATCATCTGAATCAACTAATTAACTCTAAACACCTGCAAAATATTCCTGAGGCTTTTAAAAACTCCCAGCCTGGTTCATTACTCAAAACCGCAATCATGGGTAAGACTGCCGACCTGACTGCTGTCCAGAAGGCCATCATTGACACCCTCAAGCAAGAGGGTAAGACACAGAAAGAAATTTCTGAACGAATAGGCTGTTCCCAGAGTGCTGTATCAAGGCACCTAAGTGGGAAGTCTGTGGGAAGGAAAAAGCGTGGCAGAAAACGCTGCACAACGAGAAGAGGTGACCGGACCCTGAGGAAGATTGTGGAGAAGGACCGATTCCAGACCCTGGGGGACCTGCGGAAGCAGTGGACTGAGTCTGGAGTAGAAACATCCAGAGCCACCGTGTACAGGCGTGTGCAGGAAATGGGCTACAGGTGCCGCATTCCCCAGGTCAAGCCACTTTTGAACCAGAAACAGCGGCAGAAGCGCCTGACCTGGGCTACAGAGAAGCAGCACTGGACTGTTGCATGTCATTCGGAAATCAAGGTGCCAGAGTCTGGAGGAAGACTGGGGAGAGGGAAATGCCAAAATGCCTGAAGTCTAGTGTCAAGCACCCACAGTCAGTGATGGTCTGGGGTGCCATGTCAGCTGCTGGTGTTGGTCCACTGTGTTTTATCAAGGGCAGGGTCAATGCAGCTAGCTATCAGGAGATTTTGGAGCACTTCATGCTTCCATCTGCTGAAAAGCTTTATGGAGATGAAGATTTCATTTTTCAGCACGACCTGGCACCTGCTCACAGTGCCAAAACCACTGGTAAATGGTTTACTGACTATGGTATTACTGTGCTCAATTGGCCTGCCAACTCTCCTGACCTGAACCCCATAGAGAATCTGTGGGATATTGGGAAGAGAAAGTTGAGAGACGCAAGACCCAACACTCTGGATGAGCTTAAGGCCGCTATCGAAGCATCCTGGGCCTCCATAACACCTCAGCAGTGCCACAGGCTGATTGCCTCCATGCCACGCCGCATTGAAGCAGTCATTTCTGCAAAAGGATTCCCGACCAAGTATTGAGTGCATAACTGAACATAATTATTTGAAGGTTGACTTTTTTTGTATTAAAAACACTTTTCTTTTATTGGTCGGATGAAATATGCTAATTTTTTTAGATAGGAAATTTAGGTTTTCATGAGCTGTATGCCAAAATCATCAATATTAAAACAATAAAAGGCTTGAACTACTTCAGTTGTGTGCAATGAATCTAAAATATATTAAACTCTAATGTTTATCAGTACATTACAGAAAATAATGAACGTTATCACAATATGCTAATTTTTTTTAGAAGGACCTGTATATCTTATACCTCACATATCAGTACACTGCTGTATATACTACATATCTGTACACACTGCACCTATTATACCTTGTACCTCACATAACAGTACACTGCTGTATATACATTACATAGCTGTACACACTGCACCTATTATATCTTATACCTCACATAACAGTACACTGCTGTATATACTACATATCTGTACACACTGCACCTATTATGTATACCTCATACCTCACATATCAGTACACTGCTGTAAATACTACATATCTGTACACACTGCACCTATTATACCTCGTACCTCACATATTAGTACACTGCTGTATATACTACATATCTGTACACACTGCATCTATTATACCTCGTACCTCCAATATCAGTACACTGCTGGATATAATATATATCTGTACACACTGCATCTATTATACCTCATATATCAGTACACTGCTGTGTATATTACATATCTGTATCCACTGCATCTATTATACTGTATAATATTATACTGTATAATATAAGCAGTGTGTGTGTATATACAGTGGATATAAAAATTCTACACACCCCTGTAGAAATGTCAGGTTTCTGTGATGTAAAAAATGAGAAAAAGATAAATCATTTCAGAACTTTTTCCACTTTTAATATGACCTATAAACTGTACAACTCAATTGAAAAACAAACTGAAATCTTTTAGGTGGAGGGAAGAAAAAATATTAAAATAAAATAATATGGTTGCATAAGTGTGCACACCCTTTAAACTAATACTTTGTTAAAGCACCTTTTGATTTTATTACAGCACTCAGTCTTTTGGGGTATGAGTCTATCAGCATGGCACATTTAGACTTGGCAAGATTTGCCCACTCTTTTTTGCAAAAACACTCCAAATCTGTCAGATTGCGAGGGCATCTCCTGTGCACAGCCCTCTTCAGATCACCCCACAGATTTTCATAATCGGATTCAGGTCCGGGCTCTGGCTGGGCCATTCCAAACCTTTAATCTTCTTCTGGTGAAGCCATTCCTTTGTTGATTTGGAAGTATGCTTTGTGTCAGTTGTCATGCTAAAAGATGAAGTTCCTCTTCATGTTCAGCTTTCTAGCAAAAGCCTGAAGTTTTTTTTGCCAATATTGACTGGTTTTTGGAACTGTTCACAATTCCCTCTAGCTTAAAGGGCTTCTGTCACTCCACTAAACTCATTTTTTTTTTTTGTGTACTTATAATCCCTATCCTGCGATATTGCCTTACATGTTATTAATAATTTTCGTTCAGTAGATTTAGCAATAAACTTACTTTTATGATATGCCAATTACCTGTCTACCAGCAAGTAGGGCGTCTACTTGAGGGTAGCAGCCTCAGAAAACCGCCCCCTCCTTCTGTTGATTGACAGGGCTAGCCGCGATCTCCTCCTCCGGCCGGCCCTGTCAGCATTTCAAAAATCGCGCACCTGTGTTGATTCGGCGCAGGCGCTTTGAGATACGGAGGCTCGCCTCCTCAGCACTCCCTCAGTGAGCCTGCGCCGATGACGTCACTGAAAGAGAAGACGTCATCGGCGCAGGCGCACTGAGGGAGTGCTGAGGAGGCGAGCCTCCTTATCTCAGAGCGCCTGCGCCGAATTAACATAGGCGCGCGATTTTTGAAATGCTGACAGGGCCGGCCGGAGGAGGAGATCGCGGCTGGCCCTGTCAATCAACAGAAGGAGGAGGCAGTTTTCTGCGGCTGCTACCAGCAAGTAGACGCCCTACTTGCTGGTAGACAGGTAATTTGCATATCTTAAAAGTATGTTTTTTGCAAAATCTACTGAACGAAAATTATTAATAACATAATGTATGGCAATATCGCAGGATAGGGATTCTAAGTACACAAAAAAAAAAATGAGTTTAGTGGGGTAACAGAAGACTTTTAAAGGGGTAATCCCATTTTCAGTTTTAATACTTACCTTCGTCCAGCGCGACGTCCACTTCCTGGATTCGGCTGGGCTTGAGTGACGTCTTCTCCCGGCCAGGCCGCGCTTGCGCAGAGGACTGAAGTTTTTCTCCCGGCCGGGCTGCACAATGTCCTGAACGCGCATGCCCCATGGTGACTTATTCCTGGCCTGTATAGTACAGAGTCTGCTTGCGCATTCGCGGCTCTGTACTATACTGGCCAGGAAGAAGTCATCATGGCGCATGCGTGTTCAGGATATTGCGCGGCCCGGAGAGAATCTTCAGTCTTCTGCGCAAGCGCAGCCCGGCGGGATTCGACATGAGAGGTGGCCGTAACCAGGGGAGACGAAAGACAACAGGTAAGAGGGGACTTATTTTCTCAAAAAGGGTGGGAATTGGTTAATAAAATGTATTTAGAAAAATTATCATTAAGATGGGAATACCCCTTTAACTAAGGCCCCAGTTCCAGCTGAAGAAAAACAGCCCCAAAGCATGATGCTGGCACCACCATGCTTCACTGTGGGTATGGTGTTCTTTTGGTGATGTGCAGTGTTGTTTTTGCACAAAACATATCTTTTGGAATCATGGCCAAAAAGTTCAACCTTGGTTTCATCAGACCATAACACTTTTTCCCACATGCTTTTGGGAGACTTCAGATGTGTTTTTGCAAAACGTAGCCAGGCTTGGATGTTTTTCTTCGTAAGAAAAGGCTTTTGTCTTGCCACTCTACCCCATAGTCCAGACATATGACGAATACGGGAGATTGTTTTCACATGTGCCACACAGCCAGTACTTGCCAGATATTCCTATTTAATGTTGCTGTAGGCCTCTTTGGTAGCCTCCAAGATCAAATTTTCTTCTCGTCTTTTCATCACTTTTGAAGGGACGTCCAGTTCTTGGTAAAGTCACTGTTGTGCCATATTTTCTCCACTTGATGATGACTTCACCGTGTTCCATGTTATATCTAATGCCTTGGAAATTCTTTTGTACCCTTTTCCTGACTGATACCTTTTAACAATGAGATCCCTCTGATGCTTTGGAAGCTCTCGGTGGTCCATGGCTTTTGCTGTGGGATGCGACTAAGAAAATTTCAGGAAAGACCAACTAGAGCAGCTGAACTTTATATGGGGTTAATCAGAGGCACTTTAAATGATGTCAGGTGTATGCTGACTCCTATTTAACATGATTTTGAATGTGATTGCTTAATTCTTTTTTTTATTTAACTTTCTTTATTAAAGGTTGATTCATTCTAAACACAGCTACATCCCCAGTTATAAGAGGGTGTGTACACTTATGCAACCACATTATTATTATTTTTTTGTTTTCTTCCCTCTACCTAAAAGATTTCAGTTTGTTTTTCAATTGTGTGGTACAATTTATACGTCATATTAAAAGGTGGAAAAAGTTCTGAAATGATTTATCTTTGTCTCATTTTTTTACAGCACAGAAATCTGACATTTCAACAGGGGTGTGTAGACTTTTTATATCGACTGTGTGTGTGTGTATATATATATATATATATATATATATATATATATATATATATATATATATATATCTATATCTATATCTATATCTATATATACACACACAAACCGGATTCCCAAAAAGTTGCGCAGAAAGATAGTGGAGCAATATCAGAAAGGTGTTACCCAGCGAAAAATTGCAAAGACTTTGCATCTATCATCATCAACTGTGCATAACATCATCCGAAGGTTCAGAGAATCTGGAACAATCTCTGTGCATAAGGGTCAAGGCCGTAAAACCATACTGGATGCCCGGGCCCTTAAACGACTCTGCACCACAAACAGGAATGCTACTGTAAAGGAAATCACAGAATGGGCTCAGGAATACTTCCAAAAACCATTGTCAGTGAACACAATCCACCGTGCCATCCGCCGTTGCCAGCTGAAACTCTACAGTGCAACGACGAAGCAATTTCTAAGGAAGATCCACAAGCTCAGGCGTTTTCACTGGGCCAGGGATCATTTAAAATGGAGTGTGGCAAAATGGAAGACTGTTCTGTGGTCAGACGAGTCACGATTCGAAGTTCTTTTTGGAAATCTGGGAAGCCATGTCATCCAGACCAAAGAGGACAAGGACAACCCAAGTTGTTATCAACACTCAGTTCAGAAGCCTGCATCTCTGATGGTATGGGGTTGCATGAGTGCGTGTGGCATGGGCAGCTTGCATGTCTGGAAAGGCACCATCAATGCAGAAAAATATATTCAGGTTCTAGAACAACATATGCTCCCATCCAGACGTCATCTCTTTCAGGGAAGACCCTGCATTTTTCAACAAGATAATGCCAGACCACATTCTGCATCAATCACAAAATCATGGCTGCGTAGGAGAAGGATTTGGGCACTGAAATGGCCAGTCTGCAGTCCAGATCTTTCACCTATAGAGAACATTTGGCGCATCATAAAGAGGAAGGTGCAACAAAGAAGGCCCAAGACGATTGAACAGTATTAGACACCTGTATTAGACAAGAATGGGAGAGCATTCCTATTTCTAAACTTGAGAAACTGGTCTCCTCAGTCCCCAGACGTCTGTTGAGTGTTGTAAGAAGAAGGGGAGATGCCACACAGTGGTGAAAATGGCCTTGTCCCAACTTTTTGGGGATTTGTTGACACCATGAAATTCTGATTCAACATATTTTTCCCTTAAAATTGTACATTTTCTCAGTTTAAACTTTTGTTCCGTGATTTATGTTCTATTCTGAATAAAATATTAGAAGTTGGCACCTCCACATCATTGCATTCAATATTTATTCACGATTTGTATAGTGTCCCAACTTTTTGGGAATCCGGTTTGTATATATGTATATATATATATATATATGTATATATATATATATATATATACATATACACATACATATAGCAAAAAAAGGTTTGCAGCACTCCTTGAAAGATAAAATGTGCTCTTTTATTCACACATATCAAATGACAACGTTTCGGTTCTCTCACAGAACCTTTCTCAAGTCAGGTTCTGTGAGAGAACCGAAACGTTGTCATTTGATATGTGTGAATAAAAGAGCACATTTTATCTTTCAAGGAGTGCTGCGAAACTTTTTTTGCCGATTGCCGTCCTGAGTCGAGGGACTATCGCGGGCACCCTACAGTCTACACAAGTTCTCAAGGGAGTGCTGCCACAGTTTTATTATTATTTTTTGTCAACTAAAATGTTGGTTTGGCACAAATTTTTATCACTTTCACAAAGCACCACAGAATTTATTACCCATATTCTCCTGAATTATATTCTCCACCCTATATGTGGTCAAACTGCTGTATGGACACACTGTAGGGATCATAAGGGAAGCAATGCCGTTTGGCTTTTGAAGGGCAGATGTTGCTGGAATGGTTTTGAGGCTCCATGTCATATTTGAAGAGTCCTCAAGGAACCCCTTTAGTGGAAACCCCCCCAAACCCCATCAGCCATAGAATAGACTATATCAGCCATAGAACAGACCCTCATCGGCCTCAGAACAGACCCCATCAGCCTTAGATCAGTCCCCCATCACCCTCAGATTAGATCCGATCAGCCTCAGATCAGACCCCCAGCAGACCTCAGATCAGACTCAGTTAAAATAAATAAACTTTCCTCGCTTACTCCAGATGGTGCTGCCACTCACTCATCGCTCCCTGCTTCCAGCCTGTGCTGCACTGTGACATGACGTTACACAGGGTCAGATCATAACGGAAGCTGTCATTAACATTCAGACTATAAGACGCACTGACACTTTTCCCTGAAAAATACGGCAAACATTTCAAGAAATTCACCTCAAAAGTGTTTCATATAATCACTTGCATCCCTTTCTTCCCAGAATTCCAGACCAGCATGTATGGCCTATAAGTTTCCTCATGCCAAATAAGGCGCTCTCAGTCTCTCCCGAAGGAGAGATATTACCCACCAAAATATAGATTTTTTTTTTATTGTTTCATTTTTACAAGTGGGAATTGGAGAAAACACCCCAAATTTTGTTACATAATTTTTCCTGAGTACGACCGTACCCCTAAGGCTACTTTCACACTAGCGTTCGATTGGGTCCGTTCTGAACGGATCCGATCATAATAATGCAGACGGAGGCTCCGTTCAGAACGGATCCGTCTGCATTATTTTAGCATATAAAAGCTAAGTGTGAAAATAGCCTCGTACGGATCCGTCCAGACTTTCAATGTAAAGTCAATGGGGGACGGATCCGCCTGAAGATTGAGCCATATTGTGGCATCTTCAAACGGATCCGTCCCCATTGACTTACATTGTAAGTCTGGACGGATCTGCACGGATCCGCACGCCTCCGCACGGCCAGGCGGACACCCGAACGCTGCAAGCAGCGTTCAGCTGTCCGCCTGTCCGTGCGGAGGCGAGCGGAGCGGAGGCTGAACGCCGCCAGACTGATGCAGTCTGAGCGGATCCGCATCCATTCAGACTGCATCAGGGCTGGACGGCTGCGTTCGGGTCCGCTCGTGAGCCCCTTCAAACGGAGCTCACGAGCGGACCGACGAACGCTAGTGTGAAAGTAGCCTAAGTGTCCAATATATTGTGCCCAGTGTATGCCATGTATTCTGTATCTGGTTTTAAAAACACCCTTGGAGTGAAAGAACTATGGATGTAGTAGAGTTAACACTCATGATTTATGAGACGTGTTATCTAAACTAAATGCGTTAAGCAAACACCTTAAATTGCTTTTCAATGGCTTTTGTCTCAAGATAACGCAATGAGTTAAGAGCTTGAGTGCTAACCCTGCTACATCTCTCTTTGTCTATTCCTGTGGAATTATCTATCAAATATATGCAGTTCACCATGCAGGCCCTCATCAACTCTGGCTTGGCAGGTCATTTCTTGCATCATGCCTTGGTAAATCAGTACTGAATACCAGTTCAGCATCTAAAGAAGCCCTTGGTAGTGACATCCATCGATGGGAGACCATACAATATGTTACAGAGCCCTTGGAGCTTTGTGTGTTTGCACTCCACTCGAAGAAAGTTACATTGTATGTCCTGCCTGTCTCTACTAGTTCTCGAATTGCATGGCTCCCTTGGCTCTGCCTGCATTGTACTGTCCAGGACTAGAACTCTGGACAGATTATCTGTTGGGTCCTGCATGCCAGACCCAGTGCCTGACCAATGTTCTATCTGCATGCCAGACCAACCTTTCCACCAAATCTGCATGGGTTACTAGTTGTCTTCTTCAGCTACACAGACACCTTTGAAAAAAGGAGATATGGACTTTGCCTCCCCATCTCTTCTATGACTGCCCCTAAAAACCTGGTTCCTGGTATTACTCATCAAGTCAACTTTACCCTCTACTCATACCTGAGACCCAAGCCATATCTGAGTATATCAAAGGAAATCCATAACATCCATAAGTCCTCATCACTGAAATGAGCTGTTTTGATTTGTGAAGAAGCACGGATCCCTCAGATCCTGCATAGACTATTGTGGTCTAAAATCTAAAAAAAAAAATTACTTATGCTGGCTACAACATTATACCACTTGTAATAATCATGATGGCCATTATGAATACCTGGTCATGCCATTTGGGCTCAGCAATGCCCCAATAGTCTATGAAGAATTTCCAATGACATTTTCCGGGATCTGCTTTATACCTGTGTCGTTGTCTACCTGGATGACGTCTTGATATACTTGTCTGTTCTAGTCTTCCATTGCAAACATGTCTGCACAGTACTCTAGCGGCTGAGAGAGAACAGGCTTTTGCATACTATGAGAATATATGTTCAACAAAAAACTTCCCTCCCATTTCTGGGTTATATAAAATCCAATCAAGGCATACAGATGGATCCCCAAAAATTGTCTGCAGTAATAAACTAGTCAACGGGCTCTGGGTTTCCAAATCACCATATGCAATTTATTCCTCATTTCTCTCTGTTAACCAAACCAAACTCTTCTCTTACCCAAATAGGGATGAAGACAAAAAAAATGGGACTCGAAGTGGGATCAGCTTTTCAGAGTGCCTACTTGACTTTAAAGCCCAGAGTGAGCAGGAATGTAAATGATTGAAATACAAATTATACAGAATCTTTTCCCATAAAAATTCATATCAATGTGCTCAGTTTCTCCTGTTCTGTAACAAGCTGCCTGCAGATAAATTTGCATTTTCCGACGCCAGTGGTGACAGTCTCTGACCACCAATTTGCCGGGAAACAGCAAAGTGTGCCGCAGCTAGCTGTGTTAGTAGCTCCCAATGTGAGAAACAGCATAGGTTACTGTGCTATGCTGTTCCCCTAGCTCCCATAAAATGCAATGGGAGCTACTGAAACAAAAAGTGCCTGCACGCTCCATTGTTTCCCAATCAACTGGTGGAGACTATGCCTCCTTGCCCCTTAGTAACAGAAAGATGACATCTTTAAGCCAGCCTTCTCTAGATAAAGTCTTCTTGGGAGGTAGATGCATCCTCCCTAGGACCAAAGGCAGTACTAACACAGAAAACCACCACTAGCAAGGAGGTCACTTGTGGCTAGTTCAAAGCCTTCTCTGCAGTATGAACTAAACTATTCTATCGGAAACAGGGAGTTATTAACTATTAAACTGGTCATCTGTTAGATGGTGCTAATTATCCCATTGCGAAAAGAGGATGAAAGAAATCCAGCTCCACTTGAATAAAGGAATGTAGATTTATTTTGCTTGCGGTAAAAACTCATCCATGAATTACAAAAATAGCAGTCTTGTCTACGCGTTTTGGGCTACCAGAGACAATTCCAGCCCTTCCTCATGACACAGAAAGACATTAAAATTGAGACCTTTTAAAGGGGGAGGGTGCACCTGTATTCACTAATTGTCTCCACAGGCCTGTAACCACCCCCTAGAAAAGGTGCCACACCTTCAGTTAACTCTTCTCATGAAAAATAATGAAAGAAAAAACAAAAAGCATTGAACCATACATATACATAGTGAAAAATAACAACTATGGAAATAAATAAATAAGAAGGATACACATAAGGTGTATGTTGGATGCACACTGGTTATTAGGTAGAATATGGTGGAGTGTGATGGAAGTCAGATCAGCAGAAGGAATTTTGCTCCTATAATATTCCCAAAAAAGGGAGGAGGGGGTGATTTGTTGCACTGAATTACTAGTATCTAAATTATTGCTGCAGGATCAGATCTAAGCGTTTATTGAGCCCCTCAGGTTGACGCGTGTTCAATGAAAATATTCAAAAAGACTCTGTTTAATAATTTTCTTCTATAGTCTCCTCCACGTTTAGGCAAAAAGACTTTTTCTTTGCCTTGTACCACCATATCTGATGTGTCCCCACCATGGCAAACAGCAAAGTGCAGACTAGCTGCAGATACATTGCGATTGCCATGGTGGGGCACATCAGAGATGTGTTTGCGTATCCTGGATTTGATTGCATTTACAGCCCACATATTGCAATTTACATGTTGTGCAAGTAATTAAATAAACTGCATGGGTTGTATTGCAATTGAGATACGCTTTCATTGGGAAGACTATGTTGTTTGCAGTTGAAGAAAAAGTTTTGGATATTAACATATGTGTGCAGCAAATGCACCTGTGATGTCCACACCTATAGCTCCCCTTAGTCCTAAGCCACACTGGTCACGATTTTTTCTTTTCTTGATACAGGCTGGGGCTGACATAGTTGGCAATTGTGGGCGCCCTTCTAGCTGCGCATTTAACCCCATCTGCAACTATGTCAGTCCATTCTTTATCATATGACAGGACGGGAAAATATGACATATTTGTTGGTATTCTGTGCTGTATTGTGTCACAAACAGATTGTTTCTTATGATTTTTATTTGTATTCCTTGTGCCTATATCAGAAAGTGGAGCCCCCTTTTGCAATAAATGTTCCTGTCTAGGATAAAGGAGGGATCCCCTTTCAATGGTTGAGACCTGTGCTATAGCATTCTCTACAAGTTTTGCGCCATAGCCTCTTTTACCCAATCTATGGGAGATGTGTCTAGCTTCCTCCATAAAGCTCTTTTCTTCCGTGCAATTCCTTCTTGCACAGATTATTTCACCCCTGGGTATGTTGGCAATTACATGTTTTGGATGACAGGATGTCGCATATAATGTGGTGTTACCTGCCATGGGTTTCCTATATGTGCAGGTAAAGACCCAATTGGTGGTGGGGTCCCCCCTCAGGCGCAAATCCAAAAAGGCCACCTCCAGTGTATCATGATGGACACTAAAAGAAATAGTGTCCACACAGGAGTTGATCTAACCACAGAAGGATGGTATGGCCGCCACATCGCCCGTCCAGACCAGGATGATGTCATCGATGTAACGGCCATACCACCTGATAAGGTGCCAAAAAGGGTGGGTGTCGATGAAGAGAAAACACCTCTCCCACCATGCCATAAAGACATTAGCAATGGAGGGAGAGAATTTGGCCCCCATCGACAACCCCGATATCTGAAGATAAAATTTATTGTTGAACATGAAGAAGTTGCGCCTGAGGAGGAAGTCCACCACCATCAGGACATATTCCTGCAAGCCTGCAGTAATATTCCCATATATCTGTAGGAACCATGTAAGGGATTTGATGGTCAGTTCGTGGGGAATATTTGTATACAAGGAAACTCCGTCCGCTGTGATCCATACATAATTTGAGGACCATTCAATATTATCAATCGTTTGCAGAAGGGACATAGTGTCCCTGAGATAACCTGGTATTAGTGGTATGAGTGGCTGAAGTATGGAATCAACCCACTGGGACATTCTTTCAGAAAAGGAGCCAATGCCCGCTACAATTGGCCTGAGGGGAGGTGGAAAAACATTTTAATGTGTTTTTGGAAGTGCGTGGAACACTGGGATAACCGGGACACAATATAAATATATTCTGATTCCTTGTTGGTTAGGAAACCTGATTGGATCCCTAAGTCCAAAATGTCCCTGAGTTCCTTGTGAAAAGAGGAGAGGGGGTTGTCACTGAGAGTAACATATACTGTAGTGTCACTAAGCATGGATTCAATCAGGGTCCTGTATAGACCACTGTCCAGCACGACAACCCCTCCCCCCTTGTCAGATTGTTTGATTACAACATCCGCCCTCGTTTTCAAATCCTGGAGTGCCTTTTTTTTCTTTTTTAGTAACATTATTGCTACCCCCAGGATTCTGATTAATTTGATCATGCAGCAAAACGAAATCACGTTCCACCAAATCCTGGTATCGATGCAGTGCTGGAGATCTGGACTGAATCGGCTAAAAATCTTGATTCTTTGTATGGAAATGTATGGACCTGTTATTCAAATCCAGATCCTCCAGGACTGTATTCGACTCCTGAAGTTCACATACATGCATCATTTCATGGAAGCTCATGTGTCTATTATTTAAAATACTTATATCTACACAGACAGAAGGATAACTTGTGGACGCAACAGGGTGATCAGCGTCCCCAGCCTCCGCAGCACAGACATCGTCACCACCCACCTGAAAATGCCAGCGAAGAGTGAGGGCGCGGGCCAGCCTGTTGACATCCAGAAGCGTCCTATACAGGTCAAATTGACAGGTAGGAGAAAAGGTTAAACCTCTCTTGAGTATACTGATATCATCAGCTGACAATATGGAGGCGGATAAATTAATTACTTCGAGTTCATCCTGTCCTTTTTGTATCTTATTGGATACCGCAACCAGTGTGGCTTAGGACTAAGGGGAGCTATAGGTGTGGACATCATAGGTGCATTTGCTGCACACATATGTTAATATCCAAAACTTTTTCTTCAACTGCAAACAACAGAGTCTTCCCAATGAAAGCGTATCTTAATTGCAATACAACCCATGCAGTTTATTTAATTACTTGCACAACATGTAAATTGCAATATGTGGGCTGTACTATCAATGCAATAAAATCCAGGATACGCAAACACATCTCTGATGTGCCCCACCATGGAAATCGCAATGTATCTGCAGCTAGTCTGCACTTTGCTGTTTGCCATGGTGGGGACACATCAGATATGGTGGTACAAGGCATAGAAAAAGTATTTTTGCCTAAACGTGGAGGAGACTATAGAAGAAAATTATTAAACAGAGAGTCTTTTTTTCATTGAACACGTGTCAAGCTTAGGGGCTCAATAAACGCTTAGATCTGATCCTGCAGCAATAATTTAGATACTAGTAATTCAGTGCAACAGATCACCCCCTCCTCCCTTTCCTGGGAGTATTATAGTAGCAAAATTCCTTCTGCTGATCTGACTTCCATCACACTCCACCATATTCTACCTAACAACCAGTATGCATCCAGCATATACCTTATGCGTATCCTTCTTATTTATTTCTTTGCATAGTTGTTATTATTCACTATGTATATGTATGGTTCAATGCTTTTTGTTTTTTATTTCATTATTTTTCATGAGAAGAGTTAACTGAAGGTGTGGCACCTTTTCTAGGGGGCGGTTACAGGCCTGTGGAGACAATTAGTGAATACAGGTGCACCCTCCCCCTTTAAAAGGTCTCAATTTTAATGTCTTTCTGTGTCATGAGGAAGGGCTGAAATTGTCTCTGGTAGCCCGAAACGCGTAGACAAGACTGCTATTTTTGTAATTCATGGATGAGGTTTTACCGCAAGCAAAATAAATCTACATTCCTTTATTCAAGTGGAGCTGGATTTCTTTTAACCTCTTTTCGCATTTGCTGCCCGTTACCTGACACGGGCCTTCCGTGCTCACAGCTGAAGGAGGGGCAGGTGAGAGCTGCTGAATTTCCTTTTTCTTCTTTAATTATCCCATTGTATAAACTGAATGTTATCACCACTAAGAGATCACTATAAATGCAAATCGCTTAAAATTAGACTTCAAATCCACAGCGTTTTTCTTTTCTTGTATGTGGCAATAAACTCCAGTATATATTGGGCCAGTATCTACAGACGTGGACAAAATTGTTGGTACCCTTTGGTCAATGAAAGAAAAAGTCACAATGGTCACAGAAATAACTTTAATCTGACAAAAGTAATAATAAATTAAAATTCTATAAATGTTAACCAATGAAAGTCAGACATTGTTTTTCAACCATGCTTCAACAGAATTATGTAAAAAAATAAACTCATGAAACAGGCATGGACAAAAATGATGGTACCCCTAGAAAACACAGAACATAATGTGACCAAAGGGACATGTTAATTCAAGGTGTGTCCACTAATTAGCATCACAGGTGTCTACAACCTTGTAATCAGCCATTGGGCCTATATATATGGCTCCAGGTAATCACTGTGTTGTTTGGTGATATGGTGTGTACCACACTCGACATGGACCAGAGGAAGCAAAGGAAAGAGCTGTCTCAAGAGATCAGAAAGAAAATTATAGACAAGCATGTTAAAGGTAAAGGCTATAAGACCATCTCCAAGCAACTAGATGTTCCTGTGAGTACAGTTGCACATATTATTCATAAGTTTAAGATCCATGGGACTGTAGCCAACCTCCCTGGACGTGGCCGCAGGAGGAAAATTGATGACAAATCTAAGAGACGGATAATCCGAATGGTAACAAAAGAGCCTAGAAAGACTTCTAAAGAGATTCAAGGTGAACTTCATGCTCAAGGAACATCAGTGTCAGATCGCACCATCCGTCGTTGTTTGAGCCAAAGTGGACTACATGGGAGACGACCAAGGAGGACACCATTGTTGAAAACGAATCATAAAAAAGCAAGACTGGAATATGCCAAACTACATGTTGACAAGCCACAAAGCTTCTGGGAGAATGTCCTGTGGACAGATGAGACAAAAATCGAAGTTTTTGCCAAGGCACATCAGCTGTATGTTCACAGACGAAAAAATGAAGCATATCAAGAAAAGAACACTGTCCCTACTGTGAAACATGGAGGAGGCTCTGTTATGTTCTGGGGCTGCTTTGCTGCGTCTGGCACAGGGTGTCTTGAATCTGTGCAGGGTACAATGAAATCTCAAGACTATCAAGGAATTCTAGAGAGAAATGTACTAGCCAGTGTCAGAAAGCTTGGTCTCAGTCGCAGGTCATGGGTCTTGCAACAGGACAATGACCCAAAACACACCGCTAAAAACACCCAAGAATGGCTAAGAGGAAAAAATTGGACTATTCTAAAGTGGCCTTCTATGAGCCCTGACCTCAATCCTATTGAGCATCTTTGGAAGGAGCTGAAACATGCAGTCTGGAAAAGGCACCCTTCAAACCGGACACAACTGGAGCAGTTTGCTCATGAGGAGTGGGCCAAAATACCTGCTGAGAGGTGCAGATGTCTCATTGACAGTTACAGGAAGCGTTTGATTGCAGTGATTGCCTCAAAAGGTTGCGCAACAAAATATTAAGTTAGGGGTACCATCATTTTTGTCCATGCCTGTTTCATGAGTTTATTTTTTTACATAATTCTGTTGAAGCATGGTTGAAAAACAATGTCTGACTTTCATTGGTTAACATTTATAGAATTTTAATTTATTATTACTTTTGTCAGATTAAAGTTATTTCTGTGACCATTGTGACTTTTTCTTTCATTGACCAAAGGGTACCAACAATTTTGTCCACGTCTGTATAAGTTAGGAGTGTGCCCCGGCCGATGGCTCAACTCCATTCCCTATCCAAAGCCTGCACTCAGTGATATCACTATATGAGCTGCGGGTGGCTGGATGTGCCAAACTTCCAACGCATTTGGGATAAATCGCTATCCTTTGTCAGGGATTCTGTTTGGCACTACTGGATACCTTCTATATATAATTTTGTTGTCTGCGTTGATTTAACTCCTCCTTTGCGGATTCACTGAATTCCTATTCAAAGCCAAATAGTTCAATCGCAGCATTTAATTATCCCATTGTCATTTACACAAACTATAAGAATCTGACCTATCGCCAGTCTTCTCAGGAACTCAATCCTTGTCATTTACAATGGTCCTTGTCCTTGCCTGCTTTAGGGTGCCTTCACACACTGCAGATTTTTCCATGACTGAAAATTAGTTCCATTCACCTGAATGGGGCTTGTAGAAATCCACGTGCTTTCCACCTCATTCAAATGAATAGGATGTATTTTGAATTTAATGTCTGCAACAAAATATGCAGTGTGTGAAGGCACCCTTAATTTTCTGTTACATTTTTGCCCTGTGGTTAAAAATATTAAAGGGTTTCTCCGGGGTCTTCTATATTGATGACCTACCCTTAGTATAGGTCATCCATATCAGATCAGCAGGGTTCCAACACTCGGCACCCCCGCTGATCAGCTGTATGAAGAGACAATGGACTGTTCAGTGCGAAAGTGCCGTTTCCCATCTCTCTTTGTGTCAGCAGCTGCTATCTATAGCAAAGACCATAGACCGGAGCAGTGGACAGGAAGAGGAGGTATCTCAGCACATTACTGACCTTACCAACATAGTCTCGTTCACACCTGTCCAGTTGAAAGAAATTCCACTTAGTAAAATGTTTGTACCATTTTCCAAAAAGAGGCAGGTCTTGTCCTGGGGACATTGTTCCAGGCTTGCTGCCCATCCTGGCTTACGCAAGACAACCTATTTGATTGCTAGACACTATTGGTAGCCATCTATTTCTCAGGATATACAGGACTTTGTTGCCACATGCTCCACCTGTGCTCAAAACAAGGTAAGGACTAAAGTCTCCCGGACTACTCCTTCCTGTATCAGTGCCAGAAGAACCATGCCTACACATAGCCATGGACTTCTTCACAAATCTGCCTCCATCAAATGGGTTCACTGCAATCTGGGTCATGTTGAATCCGTTTTCTAAAATGGCCCACGTAATACCTCTCCCTGGCTTGTCCTGTGCTAACTGGCAAAATTATTTTCTGATTATATTTTCTATCGTCATGGATTACCTGCTCACATTGTATCTGACCAGGGGTTATAGTTTACCTCAAAATTCTGGAAAGTCATTTGTAAGCGTCTTGATGTGGTTCTTGTCAACTATCTTCTTTACTTTACGTCTGCAAGCCATGATAATCGGGTTACCTTACTTCCCTGTGCAGAGTTCTCTTACAATAATCAAGTCAGTGAATCCTCCAGTAAGATACCATTCTTCATTGTCTATGGCCTACAAAAGTTCCTCTTCCTGTGCCTATTTCCACTGAGTTTCCAACAGCCAACACTACTGTCTGGAATTTAGTTTTTTGTTTTCAGATTAGGAAGTAGATTAAGACCTCTTTATTACAGGAGGCCTGTCCATATGAAGAAAAAAATGGAAGACCATTATGCATTGAGTTACTACTATTCCCATTTCTGCTACCACCATTCCCCTCCTGTTTACTGACACTGATACTATGCTGCCGGCCTTGACCTCGGATTAGTTTCTGGGATGCAAACTCTGCCTACCCTAATCTAGGTTTTATTTTCCAATTTCAAGTGTCACCTGATCCTTGGTGTTTTGCATCGGTGTGTCTGAACCTCATGGGTCAGCAGCCAAATATACCAGGACTACTCCAGGAGATAGCTGCCTGCTTGGTTACCTGCAGCATAGTCCACATCCTTGTATAAGGGTTAAAGGGTAAATACCAGGTGGCCGCCAGGACAACACCCTTGGGTTTAGCCCAAAGCCAAGCTGGTTAGTGGGCACAGTGGGTCCTTGCCAACTGTCTGTAACAAGATGAAGTATAAGAGCACCATGCACATTTTGATGCCCAATGTAATATTTTACACCTCTTGTGCTGTGAAATAATAAGTGGAACCACAGAGAAGTTACCCGATTTTGGAGACTCTACCACTCAAGGTATTAAACAGTGGAGTGAGCATTTTGATGCCACATGTATTTTATAGAAATTAATAAGCAGCAGACCATGCAAAATGAAAATTGAATTTCTTTCCACATAGATGGCATTGAAGTGCCCAATATGTTGTGCCCAGCTCATGCTAAGACTCATGCAGTGAGCCGCATTGGTGGTGTGGCGGATGAGTAGTTGTGCTTACAGGGCATTCTTTGGGGGTTCTTCTGCTTGGTGTTTCTTGCGGTGCTCTTGGAGGATGAAATTTAATGTTAAAGAGGACCTTTCATTTGCAAAACATTGTGAACTAAGTGTCATGATCTGTATAGCGGTGCCCAGGGATCTCACTGCACTTACTATTATCCCTGGGTGCCGCTCCGTTCTCCTGCTATGCTCTCCGGTATGTTCGGTCATTTGGTTATAGTAGGTAGAGACTTAGGGGACTTGGTTATAGTAGGAGGAGACTGCCCTTGTTCTCCTGGGCGTCTTCTTCTCCCAGGCTGTAGCGCTGGCCAATCGCAGCACAGAGCTCACAGCCAGGGAGGTTTTTTTTCTCCCAGGCTGTGAGCTCTGCGCTGCGATTGGCCAGCGCTACAGCCTGGGAGGAGGAGACGCCCAGGAGAACAGGGGCAGTCTCCTCCTACTATAACGAAGTGACCGAACATACGGAGGGCATAGCAGGAGAACGGAGCGGCGCCCAGGGACAATAGTAAATGCAGGGAGATCCCTGGGTGCCGCAGTACAGATCATGACACTTCGTTCACAATGCTTCGCCAGATGAAAGGTCCTCTTTAAAGAAGCACTTCCACAAAAATGTTTATTCTCTTACCTGCTAGAAAGGCACATGATATAAACTGTAGTGAAGGTAATTTTCTCACCAGAGACTGTATTTGTGAGTTATAACGTCCCTTCTGACCCTCAGCTGTGTCATGTGACCAACACTGAATTTCCTTATGTGTGGACAGGAAATCAGTTTTTCTATGTATTCCAATGGGAGCCTCAATATCAGTCTCATAGGAATGAATAGAGAAGAAGTATCAGACTTCCTCTCCTCTGTCAGTTGGAGATCAGGGTGCTGGTCACATGACACAGCTAAGAATCAGAAGGAATGTTATAACTTCTTTGGTAAGAAGACTTTCTAACAGGTCAGAGAAAAAACATTTTTGTGGGAGTGCTAATGTAATAAATTTAAAGTAATGCACCTGGGCCACAGTAATCCTATAGCTGCCTACACATTAATGGGATAAAACTGGGGACAACGGAACAAGAAAAGGACTTTGAGTGTGTGTAAAAAGTGAGATCTAACAACCTGTGATCCCAATGTAATATTAACCCTTTATAAATCCCTTATAAGGTCTTAAATTTGGGATTCAGTTTTGGGATCCACTTACTATAAAGCATATAGGAAGCTATAAAGGGTTTAGAGATGGGTAGCCAAATTATTAAAGGGAACCTGTCACCAGGATATTGTGTATAGAGATAAAGACATGGGTTGCTAGCACATCTGCAATACCCAGTCCCCATAGCTCTGTGTGCTTTTATTGTGTAAAAAAAACGATTTGATACATATGAAAATTAACCTGAGATGAGTCCTGTCCCTGAGATGAAACCACCGCTCCGTCCCCATTGACTATAATGGGGACTGGGGAGGAGCTCTGGCGCAGTTCGCGGTGAGAGGCCGCTGGACTAAAAAGTCGGACATGCAGTACTTTTAGTCCGGCGGCCTTTCGCCGTGCACTGCCGTGCTGCGCCGGAGCTCTGCCCCCGTCCCCATTATAGTCTATGGGGACAGAGCTGCGGTCCGGTGAAATAGCGGCAGGACGGATCCGACAGGGTGAACAGCCTGTCGGATTCGTCCTGCCGCTAGTGTGAAAGTAGCCTAATAAACCCGTGCCAGTGAGTTCTGTGAGGTGAAACATGTGGACCCATCTTGTTGGAAAATGCTGGATATTTTTTCTTCTGCACCATCATTGTTGAAAAGCTACAAACTGTATCAGCCAACATTATCCGACATGCCCAAAGATGAATGGACATGAACGGGGGACACTTTCAGCATCTTTTGTGACCTGTGGGTAATTAAAAAAAAAAAACAATTCGCTTGCTTGTTCATCTTGTTATACTATCACTGGAGGAGGTCTACTTTTTTGTGGGCCACTCTGTATAACCTGTAATATTATTACACCCCAGAAATGTATCCAGGCCCCTCTTGATTTCTTTTAGTGCGTTCACAATCACCACCACCTCCTCAGGCAGAGAGTTCCATAGTCTCACTGCTCTTACTGTAAAGAATCCTCTTTTATGTTTGTATAGAAACCTTCTTTACTCTAGACCCAGAGGATGTCCCCTTATCACAGTCACAGTCCTAGGTATACAAAGATCAAGGGAGAGATTTCTGTACTGAACCTTGATATATTTATGACAATATTTCAGGGTACTGTAGCCCACCCATTCCAGTTATTACTTTAGTTGCCCTCCTCTGAACCTTCTCCAGCTCTGCTATGGCTGTCTTGTTCACAGGAGCCCAGAACTGTACACATGTGAGGTCTGACTAGTAATTTTCTTTCCATATCAGTGTTACCCAGTGTTTTACCATTTAGAATGTACTCGTGACTTGCATTATTCCTTCCCATGTACACAAATTTACATTTTGTCAGTGTTAACCCTCATCTGCCACTTCTCTGCCCAAGTCTCCAATCTATCCAGATCCATCTGTAGCAGTATACTGTCTCCTTTTGTGTTAATTACTTTACATAATTTAGTGTCATCTGCAAAAATTTATATTTTACTGTGCAAGTCTTCTACAAGATCATTAATAAATATATTGCAGAGAATAGGGCCCAACACTGACCCCTGTGGTACTCCACTAGTGACAGTGACCCAATCTAAGTATGTACCATTAAGAACCACCCTTTGTTTTCTATTACTGAGCCAGTTACTTACCCACATACAGGCATTTTCCCCAGCCCAAGCATTCTCATTTTGTGTACTAACCTTTTATGTGGGACAATATCATCCATTGACTCACCACGGTCAAGTCTAGAACTTACCTTCTTGTAGAAAATGATTACATTAGTTTCAGAGGACGGATCCCTCACGAAGCAATGCTGATAAAGCATTATTCACTTATTTTCATTGAGATATTCCAGAATCGCATCTCTTAGAAAACTCTCAAACCGTTTACCAATAATAGATGTTAAAAGGGTTGTCCAAGTTATATTTATTGATGACCTATCCTCAGATCGGCTGGGCTCTGACACTCGGCACCCCTGCCGCTCAGCTGTTTGAAGAGAAGGCGCGCGCAGTGCCAGCGCAGACTCCCCTTCATTGCTTACCATTTACATATTTGAAGAACATTTTAGGGTTAGTCTTATTCTTTTTGGCAATGATTGTCTCTCTCCAGCTTGGCTGTTTTTATCTGTCTTTTACATACTCAATTTTTTTTTCAATGCTTCCTAACTACCTTCCTGTTTTAGCGATTTAAATGCTTTCTTTTGTCATTCATTGCTCCCTTTACATTTCTATCCACATAGTTTTTTTTCTTATTTCTCATCCTTTTGTTCCTATACGGTATGTACATCTCACAATTATGAGTTTAGGATGCCTTTAAAAATATCAAATTTCTGCATTCCTATTCCCAAAGAGGTTGTCCCCGTTAGTGAGGCTAATGGCCTCTTAGCTTCTAGAATTGTGCCTTTTGGACATTTGGCATTTCCATTTAATATGCAGCGTGAAAATGGGTGGAAGGAGGAAGGGAAGAATACCATTTAAAAAGTCATGAAGATATCACTGTCTATATAGTTAATATCAATCATGAGTCTTAGTACTGAGAATTTGGATGAAAAGCCATACGCTATTATGGGACTTACCATGCACTCTAACGGAAAACACAGGTTTTAGGTCCAATATACTAGATTGTTGAAATCAGAAATTTATATTTTATTTATATATATATATATATATATATATATATATATATATATATATATATATATATATATACACACACACACACACACACACACACACACACACATACATACAGTGGGGCAAAAAAGTATTTAGTCAGCCACCAATTGTGCAAGTTCTCCAACTTAAAAAGATGAGAGGCCTGTAATAAAGAGGGAAAAAAAAAAATCCAGAAAATCACATTGTCTGATTCTGAAAGAATTTATTTGCAAATTATGGTGCAAAATAAGTATTTGGTCAATAGCAAAAGATCATCTCAATACTTTGTTATATACCCTTTGTTGGCAATGACAGAGGTCAAATGTTTTCCTTAAGTCTTCACAAGGTTTTCACACACTGTTGCTGATATTTTGGCCCATTCCTCTATGCAGATCTCCTCTAGAGCAGTGATGTTTTGGGGCAGTCGCTGGGCAACAGACTTTCAACTCTCTCCAAAGGTTTTCTATGGGGTTGAGATCTGGAGACTGGCTAGGCCACTCCAGTACCTTGAAATGCTTAGGAAGCCACTCCTTCGTTGCCGGGCGGTGTGTTTGGGATCATTCTCATGCTGAAAGACCCAGCCACGTTTCATCTTCAATGCCCTTGCTGATGGAAGGAGGTTTTCACTCAAAATCTCACGATACATGGCCCCATTCAGTCTTTCTTTTACACGGATCAGTCGTCCTGGTCCCTTTGCAGAAAAACAGCCCAAAAGCATGATGTTTCCACCCCATGCTTCACAGTAAGTATGGTGTTCTTTGGATGCAACTCAGCATTTTTTCTCCTCCAAACACGAGTTGAGTTTTTACCAAAAAGTTCTACTTTGGTTTCATCTGACCATATGACATTCTCCCAATACTCTTCTGGATCATCCAAATGCTCTCTAGCAAACTTCAGACAGGCCCGGACATGTACTGGCTTAAGCAGGGGGACATGTCTGGCACTAAATGATTTAAGTCCCTGGCAGCGTAGTGTGTTACTGATGGTAGCCTTTGTTACTTTGGTTCCAGCTCTCTGCAGGTCATTCACTAGGTCCCCCGTGTGGTTTTGGGATTTTTGCTCACTGTTCTTGTGATCATTTTGACCCCACGGGGTTAGAGCTTGCGTGGAGCCCAAGATCAAGGGAGATTATCAGTGGTCTTGTATGTCTTCCATTTTCTATTAATTGCTCCTACAGTTGATTTCTTCACACCAAGCTGCTTGCCTATTGCAGATTCAGTATTCCTAGCCTGGTGCAGGTGTACAATTTTGTTTATGGTGTCCTTCGACAGATCTTTGGTCTTGGCCATAGTGGAGTTTGGAGTGTGACTGTTTGAGGTTGTGGACAGGTGTCTTTTATACTGATAAGTTCAAACAGGTGCCATTAATACAGGTAACGAGTGGAGAACAGAGGAGCCTCTTAAAAGAAGAAGTTACAAGTCTGCGAGAGCCAGAAATCTTGCTTGTTTGTAGGTGACCAAATACTTATTTTACCGAGGAATTTACAAATTAATTCATTAGAAATCCTACAATGTGATTTCCTGTATTCTTTCTCCCCATTCTGTTTCTCATAGTTTAAGTTTACCTATGATGAAAATTACAGGCCTCTCTTATCTTTTTAAGAGGGAGAACTTGCACAATTGGTGGCTGACTAAATACTTTTTTACCCAACTGTATACAGTTGCAAGAAAAAGTATGTCAACCCTTTGGAATGATATGGATTTCTGGACAATTTGGTCATAAAATGTGATCTGATCTTCATCTAGGTCACAACAATAGACAATCACAGTCTGCTTAAACTAATAACACACAAAGAATTAAATGTTACCATGTTTTTATTAAACACACCATGTAAACATTCACAGTGTAGGTGGAAAAAGTATGTGAACCCTTGGATTTAATAACTGGTTGAACCTCCTTTGGCAGCAATAACTTCAACCAAACGTTTCCTGTAGTTGCAGATCAGACGTGCACAACAGTCAGGAGTAATTCTTGACCATTCCTCTTTACAGAACTGTTTCAGTTCAGCAATATTCTTCGGATGTCTGGCGCAAATAGTTTTCTTGAGGTCATGCCACAGCATCTCAATCGGGTTGAGGTCAGGACTCTGACTGGGCCACTCCAGAAGGTGTATTTTCTTCTGTTTAAGCCATTCTGTTGTTGATTTACTTCTATGCTTTGGGTCGTTGTCCTGTTGCAACACCCATCCTCTATGGAGCTTCAATTGGTGGACAGATGGCCTTAAGTTCTCCTGCAAAATGTCTTGATAAGCTTGGGAATTCATTTTTCCTTCGATGAAAGCAATCCGTCCAGGCCCTGACGCAGCAAAGCAGCCCCAAACCATGATGCCCCCACCACCATACGTCACAGTTGGGATGAGGTTTTGATGTTGGTGTGCTGTGCCTCTTTTTCCCCACACATAGTGTTGTATGTTTCTTCCAAACAACTCAACTTTGGTTTCATCTGTCCACAGAATATTTTGCCAGTACTGCTGTGGAACATCCAGGTGCTCTTGTGCAAACTGTAAACGTGCAGCAATTTTTTTTAGGACAACAGTGGCCTCCTCTGTGGTATCTTCCCATGAAATCCATTCTTCTTTAGTGTTTTACATATTGTAGATTCGCTAACAGGGATGTTAGCATATGCCAGAGACTTTTGTAAGTCTTTAGCTGACACTCTAGGATTCTTCTTCACCAAATTGAGCAGTCTGTGCTGTGCTCTTGAAGTCATCTTTACAGGACGGCCACCCCTAGGGAGAGTAGCAGCAGTGCTGAACTTTCTCCATTTATAGACAATTTGTCTTACCGTGGACTGATGACCAGCAAGGCTTTTGGAGATACTTTTATAATGCTTTCCAGCTTTATGCAAGTCAACAATTGTTAATCGTAGGTCTTCTGAAAACTCTTTTGTGTGAGGCATCATTCACATCAGGCAATGCTTCTTGTGAAAAGCAAACACAGAACTGGTGTGTGTTTTTTAATTGGGCAGAGCAGCTGTAACCAACACCTCCAATCTCATCTCATTGATTGGACTCCAGTTGGCTGACACCTCACTCCAATTAGCTCTTGGAGATGTCATTAGTCTAAGGGTTCACATACTTTTTCCACCTGCACTGTGAATGTTTACATGGTGTGTTCAATAAAAACATGGTAACATTTAATTCTTTGTGTGTTATTATTTTAACCAGACTGATTTTCTATTGTTGTGAAGTAGATGAAGATCAGATAACATTTGTGCAGAAATCCATATCATTTTAAAGGGTTCACATACTTTTTCTTGCAACTGTATACACACACACACACGTGGACAAAATTGTTAGTACCCGTCCGTTAAAGAAAGAAAAACTCACAATGGTCACTGAAATAGCTTCAAACTGACAAAAGTAATAGTAAATAAAAATTTACTGAAAATCAGCTAATGAGAATAAATGAAAAATTAAGGTACCCCTTGAAAGATTGAAAATAATTTGACCATAGGGACATCACAGGTGTCTTCAGTCTTGTAATAGGTCAGTCTACCTATTTAAAAGGTGAAAAGTAGTCACTGTGCTGTTTCTGGTGTGTACCACACTGAATATGGACCAAAGAAAGCTAAGGAGAGAGTTGTTTTAGGAGATTAGAAATAAAATGCTAGACATGTTTAAGGTAAAGAAGAAAAATAGAGTCCCAATACGTATGACAAAAGTATGTTGCAGCGATTCCCAAATGTGAAGTGGGTACAGATCACAGTTTAGACCATGTGTTTTTGAGGGACTGCGCGTTCCCTATCCAGAAGGTTACACCTCTTCAATTTTGAAGCATCCAAGATTTAAGACACATGCAAGTAAATCAGGTCCCACTGCCACAAAACCAAAGGCTCCTGTGGGATGTCAGAAAATATACATATAGTGAAGCACTGCAGGTCACCATAAATTACTTGTGTGATTGTACTCATAAGCGCAGATTGACATATAGGCACATCATAAAACTCCATGGCTCTCCTTACAGCCAAGCGTCTTCACCACCACTAAAACATAGGATCACTCCAATAGTGAAGCAAACGCGAGATAAGTGCAAGATAATGCACCTGGGACGTAAAAACCCAAGAGCAGAATATAAAATCAGTGATACAATCCTAACCTCAGTATCTGAGGAAAGGGATTTAGGGATCATTATTTCAGAAGACTTAAAAGGTAGGCAGACAATGTCACAGAGCAGCAGGAAATGCTAGCAGAATGCTTGGGTGTATAGGGAGAGGCATTACCAGTAGAAAGAGGGAGGTGCTCATGCCGCTCTACAGAGCACTAGTGAGACCTAATTTGGAGTATTGTGCTCAGTACTGGAGACCATATCTCCAGAAGGATATTGATACTTTGGAGAGAGTTCAGAGAAGAGCTACTAAACTGGTACATGGATTGCAGGATAAAACTTGCCAGGAAAGATTACCAATTCAGCCCCGCTAGCTGAAACCCCCTTCATGACCAGAGCACTTTTTACACTTCGGCACTACACTACTTTCACCGTTTATCGCTCGGTCATGCAACTTACCACCCAAATGAATTTTACCTCCTTTTCTTCTCACTAATAGAGCTTTCATTTGGTGGTATTTTATTGCTGCTGACATTTTTACTTTTTTTGTTATTAATCGAAACGATTTTTTTGCAAAAAAATGTACATTTTTCACTTTCAGCTGTAAAATTTTGCAAAAAAAAACGACATCCATATATAAATTTATAGTTCTACATGTCTTTGATAAAAAAAATGTTTGGGCAAAAAAAAAATGGTTTGGGTAAAAGTTATAGCGTTTACAAACTATGGTACAAAAATGTGAATTTCCGCTTTTTGAAGCAGCTCTGACTTTCTGAGCACCTGTCATGATTCCTGAGGTTCTACAATGCCCAGACAGTAGAAAAACCCCACAAATGACCCCATTTCGGAAAGTAGACACCCTAAGGTATTCGCTGATGGGCATAGTGAGTTCATAGATCTTTTTATTTTTTGTCACAAGTTAGCGGAAAATGATGATGATTTTTTATTTTTATTTTTTTCTTACAAAGTCTCATATTCCACTAACTTGCGACAAAAAATAAAAAATTCTAGGAACTCGCCATGCCCCTCACGGAATACCTTGGGGTGTCTTCTTTCCAAAATGGGGTCACTTGTGGGGTAGTTATACTGCCCTGGCAATTTAGGGGCCCAAATGTGTGAGAAGAACTTTGCAATCGAAATGTGTAAAAAAATGACCGGTGAAATCCGAAAGGTGCACTTTGGAATATGTGCCCCTTTGCCCACCTTGGCTGCAAAAAAGTGTGACACATCTGGTATCGCCGTACTCAGGAGAAGTTGGGGAATGTGTTTTGGGGTGTCATTTTACATATACCCATGCTGCGTGAGAGAAATATCTTGGCAAAAGACAACTTTTCCAATTTTTTTATACAAAGTTGGCATTTGACCAAGATATTTTTCTCACCCAGCATGGGTATATGTAAAATGACACCCCAAAACACATTCCCCAACTTCTCCTGAGTACGGCGATACCAGATGTGTGACACTTTTTTGCAGCCAAGGTGGGCAAAGGGGCATATATTCCAAAGTGCACCTTTCGGATTTCGCAGGCCATTTTTTACACATTTTGATTGCAAGGTACTTCTTACACATTTGGGCCCCTAAATTGCCAGGGCAGTATAACTACGCCACAAGTGACCTCATTTTGGAAAGAAGACACCCCAAGGTATTCCGTGAGGGGCACGGCGAGTTCCTAGAATTTTTTATTTTTTGTCGCAAGTTAGTGGAATATGAGACTTTGTAAGGAAAAAAGAAAAAAAAAGAAAAATAATCATTTTCCGCTAACTTCAATTCCACTCCTCAATGTCTGGTGCTGTCTCTGCAGCGTACTCTTATTACTAGTCCCTAACATTTCAGGCACTGTTTAAAATACAGGACGTCATACCACCCCTCCCGACATGTTTCGCCACGCTCGGTGGCTTCGTCAGGGGATGTGGGGTATGTGGACGCATGTCTCGACCCTCCTAAATAACTTTCTAGGTCCCGCCCACCTGTCCCAAGTTTCCCTTCAGCCAATCACTGTGGGCGCTCCGGTAAGGTCCTCAAGTCAAAGCACATGATGTCTCTCTGACACACATCCTGTGCACTATTCTCCTCCCCCTTAGTGACTCACTGCTGACATCACATTTGTTTCGTCAGATGACTAATGGGGCGGTACCCACCAGGGCGGTACCCGGTAAGGTCCTCAAGTCAAAGCACATGATGTCTCCCTGACGCACATACTGTGCGCTATTCTCCTCCCCCTTTGTGACTCACTGCTGACGTCACTTCTCCTTAATTACACTTTTAACCCATCCATGTCCCTCATTGACATACTATATTTAAAGGGAGTCTGTCAGCAGATTTACCCCTTTTTAACAGTTGCCATTATGCTGTAGCCGCAAAACAGACGATTAACACAGTACCTTTATACGCTTTGGTGGACTTTTAACCCCTTAAGGACCGAGGACGTACCGGTACGCCCTATTTCCCGAGTCCTTAAGGACCGAGGACGTACCGGTACGTCCTGACTTAAAATCTGCATTCCGGCGCCGCGGGGGTTAATCGGAACGGGACGCCGGCTGAAATCATTCAGCCGGCATCCCGTAACAATGCAGGGGGGGGTCATTTGACCCCCCCGTGTCGGCGATCGCAGCAAACCGCAGGTCAATTCAGACCTGCGGTTTGCTGCGCTTTTTGCAGTTTCTGATCCCCGCGGTCCCTGACCGCGGGGATCAGAAACTTCAGAGTGCCTAAAATCAATATTGCGCACCCCCCCCCTGCACCCCTGCATGATTTGATGGCGGCGGGTGGTGCAGGGGGGGTGTCGCAGGCGGTGGGGGCGTTGCGGGAGGCGGGCGGTGCGGCAGGCGGGATCGCGATCCCCCGCCCGCCTCCCATTGCATAATCGTTGGCGTCTAGTGGGTTATACCAGGGTGCCAGCACATTGCTGGCACCCTGGTATAAACGGCTGACATCGGTGATGCGATGTCAGCCGTTTAACCCTTTCCATGCAGCGGTCCGTACGGACCGCTGTATGGAAAAGGTTAACAGCGCAAGGAGCTCCCTCCCTCTCCGATCGGGGGGCTGCTGTGCCTTTGCAGCCCCCCGATGGGAGAGGGAGAGAGCCCCCAGAGAGCCCCCCGAAGCCCCGTCCTCACCCTTCCCCGTCTGCGAAGTTGTGACAGACGGGGAAGGTTCCCATGGCAACAGGACGCCTGCTCAGGCGTCCTGCTGTCCATGGTGCTGAACAGATCTGTGCTGAAAGCATAGATCTGTTCAGTGTAAGTAAAATACAGTGCAGAAACCTATATAGTTTCTGTACTGTATTTTACAGACATCAGACCCACTGGATCTTCAAGAACCAAGTGGGTCTGGGTCCAATTTTTTTTAAAAAAAGTGAAAAAAGTTAAGATAAAATAAAAAAACATTTATCACTGAATAAAAATAAAAATAAAAAAATACACTACACATATTAGGTATCGCCGCGTCCGTAACGACCTGATCTATAAAACTGTCATGTTACTTTCCCCGCACGGTGAACGCCATAAAAATAAAAAAATAAAAACTATGAGAAAATTGAAATTTTGCCCACCTTACTTCCCAAAAAAGGTAATAAAAGTGATCAAAAAAGTCGCATGTACGCCAAAATAGTACCAATAAAACCGTCATCTCATCCCGCAAAAAATGAGACCCTACTCAAGATAATCGCCCAAAAACTGAAAAAACTATGGCTCTTAGACTATGGAAACACTAAAACATGATTTTTTTTGTTTCAAAAATAAAATAATTGTGTAAAACTTTTATAAATAAAAATAAAGTATACATATTAGGTATCGCCGCGTCCGTATCGACCGGCTCTATAAAATTATCACATGACCTAACCCCTCAGGATGACCACCGTAAAAAAAAAAGAAAAAAAAAAGTGTAAAAAAAGCAATTTTTTGCCATCTTACGTCACAAAAAGTGTAATAGCAAGCGATCAAAAAGTCATATGCACCCCAAAATAGTGCCAATCAAACAGTCATCTCATCCCGCAAAAAATTAGACCCTACTCAAGATAATCGCCCAAAAACTGTAAAAACTATGGCTCTTAGACTATGGAGACACTAAACAATTTTTGGGTTTTAAAAATGAAGTTATTGTATAAAACTTACATAAATAAAAAAAATTGTATACATATTAGGTATCGCCGCGTCCGTGACAACCTGCTCTATAAAATTACCACATGATCTAACCTGTCAGATGAATGTTGTAAATAACAAAAAAAAAAAAAACGTGCCAAAAAAGCTATTTCTTGTTACCTTGCCGCACAAAAAGTGTAATATAGAGCAACCAAAAATCATATGTACCCTAAACTAGTACCAACAATACTGCCACCCTATTCCGTACTTTCTAAAATGGGGTCACTTTTTTGGAGTTTCTACTCTAGGGGTGCATCAGGGGGGCTTCAAATGGGACATGGTGTCAAAAAAACTGTCCAGCAAAATCTGCCTTCCAAAAACCGTATGGCATTCCTTTCCTTCTGCGCCCTGCCGTGTGCCCGTACAGCAGTTTACGACCACATATGGGGTGTTTCTGTAAACTACAGAATCAGGGCCATAAATAATGAGTTTTGTTTGGCTGTTAACCCTTGCTTTGTAACTGGAAAAAAAATATTAAAATGGAAAATCTGCCAAAAAAGTGAAATTTTGAAATTGTATCTCTATTTTCCATTAAATCTTGTGCAACACCTAAAGGGTTGACAAAGTTTGTGAAATCAGTTTTGAATACCTTGAGGGGTGTAGTTTCTTAGATGGGGTCACTTTTTTGGAGTTTCTACTCTAGGGGTGCATCAGGGGGGCTTCAAATGGGACATGGTGTCAAAAAAACTGTCCAGCAAAATCTGCCTTCCAAAAACCGTATGGCATTCCTTTCCTTCTGCGCCCTGCCGTGTGCCCGTACAGCAGTTTACGACCACATATGGGGTGTTTCTGTAAACTACAGAATCAGGGCCATAAATAATGAGTTTTGTTTGGCTGTTAACCCTTGCTTTGTAACTGGAAAAAAAATATTAAAATGGAAAATCTGCCAAAAAAGTGAAATTTTGAAATTGTATCTCTATTTTCCATTAAATCTTGTGCAACACCTAAAGGGTTGACAAAGTTTGTAAAATCAGTTTTGAATACCTTGAGGGGTGTAGTTTCTTAGATGGGGTCACTTTTTTGGAGTTTCAACTCTAGGGGTGCATCAGGGGGGCTTCAAATGGGACATGGTGTCAAAAAACCAGTCCAGCTAAATCTGGCTTCCAAAAACCATACGGCGCACCTTTCACTCTACGCCCCGCTGTGTGGCCGTACAGTAGTTTACGGCCACATTTGGGGTGTTTCTGTAAACAGCAGAGTCAGGGCAATAAAGATACAGTCTTGTTTGGCTGTTAACCCTTGCTTTGTTAGTGGAAAAAATGGGTTAAAATGGAAAATTAGGCAAAAAAATGAAATTCTCAAATTTCATCCCAATTTGCCAATAACTCTTGTGCAACACCTAAAGGGTTAACGAAGTTTGTAAAATCAGTTTTGAATACCTTGAGGGGTGTAGTTTCTTAGATGGGGTCACTTTATGGAGTTTCTACTCTAGGGGTGCATCAGGGGGCTTCAAATGGGACATGGTGTCAAAAAAACTGTCCAGCAAACTCTGGCTTCCAAAAACCATACGGCGCACCTTTCACTCTACGCCCCGCTGTGTGGCCGTACAGTAGTTTACGGACACATATTGGGTGTTTCTGTAAACAGCAGAGTCAGGGCAATAAAGATACAGTATTGTTTGGCTGTTAACCCTTGCTTTGTTAGTGGAAAAAATGGGTTAAAATGGAAAATTAGGCAAAAAAATGAAATTCTCAAATTTCATCCCAATTTGCCAATAACTCTTGTGCAACACCTAAAGGGTTAACGGAGTTTGTAAAATCAGTTTTGAATACCTTGAGGGGTGTAGTTTATAGAATGGGGTCATTTTTGGGCGGTTTCTATTATGTAAGCCTCGCAAAGTGACTTCAGAGCTGTAGTGGTCCCTAAAAATTGGGTTTTTGTAAATTTCTGAAAAATTTCAAGATTTGCTTCTAAACTTCTAAGCCTTGTAACATCCCCAAAAAATAAAATATCATTCCCAAAATAATTCAAACATGAAGTAGACATATGGGGAATGTTAAGTCATCACAATTTTTGGGGGTATTACTATGTATTACAGAAGTAGAGAAACTGAAACTTTGAAATTTGCTAATTTTTCCAAATTTTTGGTAAATTATGTATTTTATTATGCAAAAAAATTAATTTTTTTTACTTTATTTTACCAGTGTCATGAAGTACAATATGTGACGAAAAAACAATCTCAGAATGGCCTGGATAAGTCAAAGTGTTTTAAAGTTATCAGCACTTAAAGTGACACTGGTCAGATTTGCAAAAAATGGCCTGGTCCTTAAGGTGAAAATGAGCCCGGTCCTTAAGGGGTTAAATCTGCCAAAAACGAACTTTGATGAGGGCTCGCAAGTGCCCAGGGCGGAGTCCACCGTGTTGGAGCCCAGGCAGCTCTGCCTCTTCGGCTCTTATCCCCGCCCAGCCTCCTCCTCTGCTCGCCTATCTGTTGTCTCTCCCCCTCAGCGAGATCCCGCGCCGACGCGATAACTTCCTTGGCCGGGGCATGCGCACTGCAATGCCCATTGCTGGCACGGCATCGCAGTAGCTTATGCGCATGCCCCGACCAAGGAAGTCATCGCGTCGGCGCGGGATCTCGCTGAGGGGGAGAGACAACAGATAGGCGAGCAGAGGAGGAGGCTGGGCGGGGATAAGAGCCGAAGAGGCAGAGCTGCCTGGGCTCCAACCCGGTGGACTCCGCCCTGGGCACTTGCGAGCCCTCATCAAAGTTCGTTTTTGGCAGATTTAAAAGTCCACCAAAGCGTATAAAGGTACTGTGTTAATCGTCTGTTTTGCGGCTACAGCATAATGGCAACTGTTAAAAAGGGGTAAATCTGCTGACAGACTCCCTTTAATGCATGCCACCTTACTGTATACACCATTAGGTGCAGAATTAGTCTGCAATTTACATTCTGTATGAGGGGGACGGACAAGCAGCGTTTTTGGGGTATGGGGTTTAACACTCTGTCAGTCACAATGGGTTGATGTTTTAATATTAATTATATTTTCAATATAACATATGGAGTCCCCACTATTTTTAAGGATATGTCCACAAGGGCTCCACAGACATCTGACCTGTATTTGGACCCATTCTCGGAACTGCCTATATCATCAGTTGTCCACCATACTTTATACATGACCAAGAGAGCTCTTTTGCTCTAAATCATATATATCCATGCGTATGATGCTACGGCTGTCTCTTTTAATATGGATTAGGTGGTATTTTGATAATCGGGCCGCAATAATTCCTCAATTAAACTGGGGTCTGAGATGCAATTTTTCCTAGTTTATTGCTTCAATTTTTTTAGATCACAGATTATTTTAGTTTGCAATCAAGTATGTATATTTCCTTAAATTGTGCTATGTCAGATAAAGGCCGTATATGAGAAACCCTCATTTAGGCCGCCCGGACTCATAGTTTGTAATCTGTGTATCCATCTGGCCTCCTCCTGCAGAAGCTTTATGTCCAAATTCCCACTCCTAGGTCCCAGGGTTTTTCTCTCCAATCCCCAGAATTTAAGGACTTCCAAATTACCACCATGTACATATGTTATATGCCTGTAGAGTGACGTATCTTTACCCATGTTATTGGTGCTGATGTGACCAGATATTCTACGCCTCAATTCCTGAGTGGTTTTACCCACGTATAACTTTGGGCAGTTGCATGATGCAATGTAAATAATGCCACTGCTTCGGCAATTAAAGAACTCTCTGATCACATAAGTACGTCCATCCATGGGGTTTTTAAATTGTTTTACTTTAGGTAGGAATTTGCAAAAGGTACAGTTCCCACAGGGGAAGGATCCAGTGATACTGGATTTCAGCCAGCTTGTGTTTGTCATTTGTCTTTCAGGTAGGAAGCTATGGACGAGTTTGTCCCTCAGATTTGGTCCTCTCCTATACGTCACACTGGGGTATGATGGTAATACGTCTCGCAGTTGTTTATCACTGGTAAGTACCTGCCAATGTTTCTTAAGAATCTTCATCACCTGTTGGTTGCCACAATCATAAGTTCCTATGCATCTGATCCTTTTGTCTTTTCCTTCTCTCTTCTGATTGGTTTTATATTCCTGAGATAGTAATTCATCCCTATTTGTGCTTTTAGCACAATTGAATGCCTTCTTAAGGCATTTGCGTGGGTAACCCCTGCTCCTAAATCTATTATAGAGCTCATCTGCCTCTTTCTTAAAAGTCTCTTCGGTGGCACAATTCCTTCTGGCTCTCAAATATTGCCACCTGACGAAACAAATGTGACGTCAGCAGTGAGTCACTGAGGGGGAGGAGAATAGCGCACAGGATGTGCGTCAGAGAGACATCATGTGCTTTGACTTGAGGACCTTACCGGGTACCGCCCTGGTGGGTACCGCCCCATTAGTCACCTGACGAAACAAATGTGACGTCAGCAGTGAGTCACTAAGGGGGAGGAGAATAGTGCACAGGATGTGTGTCAGAGAGACATCCTGTGCTTTGACTTGAGGACCTTACCGGAGCGCCCACAGTGATTGGCTGAAGGGAAACTTGGGACAGGTGGGCGGGACCTAGAAAGTTATTTAGGAGGGTCGAGACATGCGCGCGGCGTCCACATACCCCACATCCCCTGACGAAGCCACCGAGCGTGGCGAAACATGTCGGGAGGGGTGGTATGACGTCCTGTATTTTAAACAGTGCCTGAAATGTTAGGGACTAGTAATAAAAGAGTACGCTGCAGAGACAGCACCAGACATTGAGGAGTGGAATTGAGCATGCCACATGAGCGGTTTAGCACGAACAGTGACTTCTATGGATGAAATAGAGAAGTCAGTAGCACAAAAGTGTAGAGTGTAGCCTAGAGACAAGTGAATTGAGCAGACTAGTGGCAGCTTCAAAAGTACACATAAACCTAGCAACATTGTTTCACTGTTGTCCAGCCTGAATATAAAGGCCGAACGATAAAAGGATCTTAATAGGAGCGCCCAATCTGCCATCACATTGTATGAATGCACAAACAAAGTATTAGCAGAGGCTTGTAAGTGCAGCTATACCCCATATAAATGAATGGGAGGCACTGCACTCCATAGTGGCTACATGTGACAAAGGCAAATACATTCATACACTCCAATTGTACCCTCCATCAGACACTGATAATTTTAATAGTTTTCTATAGTTGTTTGGTTCATTTATTTTAAAATAATAACTAATAAAGAAATATTTTTATTTTCAGTTAGGGACCCCTACAGGGAATTTAGGGTCTGAATAGACCATAGATGTGTTATTACTAATAATATCCCGAGGGTTCCTAAAAGGGACTTTATCTAATAAACTTTTTCTGTCTGTCCCCACTGTATCATTTAAACTCGGTATGGAAATACCATAAATGTAGATGTAAACTGCTGTTTAAGGACACTGCAGGATTTAAATAGGTGAAGATTTTGATAGATTTTTGTTTGTTACTGGTATTTAGTAGTTCAATGTATAATTTAGGGGGACAAGTAAACTGTGCAGAGTACATCAGAGCATAATATTTTTTGGGAGTGCAAAATGGATAAAAAAGCATGGCCTAACAGGCTTCAGAAAATGTCAGACCTGAAAACCTCTATAAGCCCCACACCCACTCGGCAATTATTGGCACTCCGTGACTGCATTGCAGGATGAACGATGGGACACAAATGGAGACCCTCTCTCTGTAACACACTTAGATTTAGCATTGAACGTCTCATCTAAGAGGTTAAATGACCAGGATCGGATTTATCTCCAAAGCCGGCTATTATGACAGAAACCAGCAGCAGAATTGATACCATTACAATGCAAAGGAGTGGACAAAAATAATTACCTGCAGCTTCTATGTACTGTGATGGCACTGCTTTATAGAAAAATGGAAAGTTCACTACCCACTAGTACAGACAGCTGAGGTGAGCAGAAAATGGAAGTAGGAGCTGCTGAGCTGCAGGAAAACAGAACTGACCGCCTACACCGGGAGGAATGGCATGGCATACATAGCCAGTACAAGGGCGTAACTACCATAGCAGCAGACCATGTGACTGCTATGGGGCCCAGGGCAAGAGGGGGCCCAGTCTTAGTTGGGATTATCTCCTCTTCTACTGGAGGTGAAAACTTGGTCAGGACTCTAAAGGAACAACTTTTAGCAAATGAGGAAGGGTCATTGAAAAGGGTCTAGGCAGAAACCCTTATGTCCTATGTGGGGGCCTGGTTTGAGCGTTGCTATGGGGCCCTTACATCTCTATGTACGCCACTGAGCCAGTATACAAATAGTAGAGGTGTCACTCCTCTGTGGCCAAAATGCTTGGCCAGCCTGTGGGAGTGAAGATATCCTCTCTGTCATGATAAGAATACAGACACGGAGGAAAATGAAGCACCAATAAAGGAAATAACAAAACAATAGCAAAACCCCCTGTAATATAAGAAATATTCACATCTAGCAGGGTCATATGGCTAAAATACATGTAATAGTCACATCTTGCATGATCATATTTAAAAAAAAGAAAATTGATAAAAGCATCCCTTTATGTGAAGGTATAACACATCCTATAGACCAGTGAGGTTTTATCCTTGTGTCAACTGTTTAAAGAAGGCCCTTCCTTAAAAGGCCAAATGATAAAACATGGTTTGGTGTGTCACTAGACTCCACAGAAGTCTGAAGTCAACTCCATAAAATATTAATATATAAACATTAAATATATGAGTGCTGCTTTAAAGCAAATATTTAAAACTTGTAGCCCTCCAGCTGTTGCAAAACTGCAACTTTCATCATGTTCAGAGAGCCTACAGCTATTAGGGTATGCTGTGAGTTGTAGTTTTGCAACAGCTGGAGAGTCACGGGCTTGACATCCCTGATTTAGAGTGTGACCATCCATACTGCCAAACATCAGTTTTTGACCTCCCTAATGCTCTTGGTACCTGAATGCACACAATTCTCCTCAGCAATGTTGTAAAATCTAGCAGAAAGCACACTACAAAGAATGGAAACTGCCTAATAAAGCAACAAATGCTACAGTACCTCTAAAATATGTTTTTCTAATCTCGTATAACCCAATTAGGCTCATGTCCCCACCAGGCTGTGAGAGCAGTGCAGGCAGATGCCCACAGCTCCCAGCACAGCTTGTCTCCCTAGACAACACAGTACTATGCTGGTGGAAGATGTATCGTTCATTTGAGAGAGTGCTGCTAAGGGACATTTCAGACCAAGTTTTCTACCATAAATAAATGTTTTCCCTAAATAAAGTATATTAGAAAAATGTTCCCTGTCCCCTAAACATAAAAAAAATAAAAAAATTGGTAGTTACACTTTAAAGGGTGTTGATGAAAACCAAAAAAAAACCTTTAATGCCCATGATTTCCAAAATAGATGTTCAACAAGCACATATGCAGATGTGATTTTTCAATGTGCACCCCCTTTTACACACAAAGGGTATATTGCTTGGGAAGAAGCAATAATAATGATAATAATAATCATTGTATAATATTTCCTATTTTTCCTTCATCGAGTTTTGCTAATTTTATTGGCCAAAAACATAAAGAAATATGTTAACATATGCAGCAAAAGACGCTTCTGTCGTCATAAGTGACGTTGACTTCTCTGATGTATAACCAGGTTTGATTTCTTTGTGAATGACTTGCCACACTGTGAACAAGAAAACGGCTTCTCACCCGTGTGGATTCTGAGATGTTCAAGAAGCCTGGACTTGTTTGTGAAACCTTTTCCACACTCAGAACATGGAAATGGCTTCTCCCCTGTGTGAGTTCTCCGATGCTCCACCAGATGAGATTTATTCTTGAAACATTTCCCACATTCAGAACATGGAAATGGTTTCTCCCCTGTGTGAACGCGAAGATGTTCGAGGAGATTTGACTTCTTGGTAAACCTTTTCCCACATTGAGGACATTCAAATGGCTTCTCCCCTGTATGAATCTTTAGATGATTCATCAGATTAGATTTCTGTGCAAAACATCGACCGCATTCATAGCACGGAAATGGTTTGTCCACTCTGTGAATCCTCGGATGTTTGGAAAGATACATTTTGAACTTAAACTGATTTCCATACTCAGAAGATGAAAACTGTTTCACTACAGGGTCATTTATCAAAGTAAAATACTTTTGAGAATCTGAATCTGTATATATATTATCACCGAGATGAGGTGAACTGTGCTCAATAATATGTGATAAATCAGAGGGATAACCTCCAATTATGGTTGGGTTATAGGATTGATCTAAGCCATGAAGGGCGGGGTGTATATTCAGCATAACAGAGTTTTCTCCTGGAAGATGTCCTTTGATGTTTCTGTCTCCACCTTTACAATCTGGATATAGAATGAGACTTCCAGCCAAACTATTACCGTTCCCGTGTGTTTCTGCTGAAAAGGAAACAAATGTAATTCAGAATAAACTCCTAAAATAGGCTATCTATATTAGATCCAGAAGCCCTTTATTGTTTATCCAGCACAGTTATGTAATTTTAGTAGGGACTGTGCCTAGTATTACAACTAAGTCTTATAGTATGAAGCTGTAATATCATGCACAGCTGCTACTCAAAGTACGGAACTGTGCCTAGTAAACAATGAAGGGGATGCTGTGCTCACTGTAGCGCCATGGCCCAAACAGCTGGCTCTCTGCATAGCCGTGGTTCACGTCAGTTTTCCATGGTGATCTGACTGTGATGGGCAGTTAGTGTGGACTCACTGTGCCATCTAACGGGTTTGCGTTTGGGCTCTCCCTAAGGGCTTTGTTTTGGTACTCCTCTGGTATTCATCCTTTAACTTTGCTGCTGGGGAGCAACCAGACCGCTACCTCCAGGAATAATTCCTGTGCAGTTGCAGCTGACCCACGTGGGTCAGAGACTCCAGTGCAAGCATCGGACAATCAGGCTGTAAATACAGTCTGAACAGGCACCAAGACAAGGGGCAGGTACTGAGATCTGGACAGCAACACATGTCGATAAGAACGATCATGGAACAGGAGGGCAGGTAGGATATTGACAAAGGCACAGACAAGGCAGGCTGACTAGACTGGAGCATGGACAGGAACACAGGCATAGATAACGTAGGAGTAACACAGGTAAATCACAGGAATATGGTAAAATCCCTAGAACTTCCAAACACCTTTGCTAGTCACCAGAGAACCTGAAGAGGGTGCCTTTAAATACCAAGGGAAGCCTAGCCATTGGTTGGGGAAGGATGTGGACGTGCACACTTGTCTTTTAAGAGGTCGAGAGTGAGTGCACCCTATGAAACCAGAGCAGGAAGACGGAGTAAGGAGCATGTAGGCCAAAGGCTACAACGGATGTAGCTGAAAAACATAGTGAGTGACGTGTTGTCCATGTCTGCAGGGGAAAGTGGGGCAGTGGCGGGGACAGACCGCTGACATAACTGACCACCAGCATCAATTAAATGCTATCAAAGGAGCCCCTTCCCTGGTGACAAAAGTAACACTGACTCCTTACTGAGCAGTTGCTGTTGAGATGTTGTAGAGCAGCAGACTGTTCTAATTAATGAACAAGTAGAATATATGGTTCACTGTAGTTTGAGGATATTACTCACCTGTCTTAATATAAGTAGGATGTTCCTCCTCCTCATACTTCTGATCATGCATTACATATGTTGCTTCCTCTTCATGAATTTCCTCAACTTTAATCCGGATGGATTCTTCATCCTAAATAACGGTATATCAATATAAAACTTATACCTTACTTAAAGCGGTTGTCCCAAGATTTACAGAACTCAGTTATCTCTGCCAGTTTCATAGAGCAGAATGGAGCAGCAGTTTATTCTTGGCCACCACAACACACAAGACCCCAGTCTAGTGATGGGTACAGGTCTCAGCAGTCGAAACCTCAGATACTTACCCCTATAGGGATAAATAAAAAAAAAGTATACATCTTGCGACAACCACTTTAACACCAGTTTGATCCTTAGTAATTGGTGAGGTCTGAGTTGTACCTGATTATCATGGTGGACAACAGAATTTCCCATGGGAATGTGAAAATTAGGACTTGGAAATTTCTCAGGTGGATTACTGGAACTTGATCCATCTAATGGAAACACAGACAAAACTGAATCAAAATGTACAGAGTGTATATGCTAATTTTAATGCAGGGAGGCCAACACATTGCTGCTAGGCTCCACTAGAAGCAGCTTACCTGCCAAAAGAAGAGTATCCAATGTGCCCAGTCACTCTTACCCCTGAAGGCAGACACTGGAGGACAATGCAGAGGCCCACCTATACATTAGATTATCAGGCAATACCACCAAAATGTCATGCATATGGCCATGTTCACATCTGCGAAGAAGGCTCTGTTAGGTTCCTCTGTTGTAAATTAAATTTAAAAAGTAGGACAAAAAGCTGGGTTGCATTATGGAAGCCCAATAGATTCTGTTAGGCCCCTTTCACACGAGCGAGTATTCCACGCGGGTTCAATGCGTGATGCGAACACATTGCGCCCGCACTGAATCCGGACCCATTCATTTCAATGGGTCTGTGTACATGAGCATTGGTTTTCACGCATCACTTGTGCGTTGCGTGAAAATCGCAGCATGTTCTGTATTCAGCGATTTTCACGCAACGCTGACCCCATAGAAGTAAATGGGGCTGCGTGAAAATTGCATCGCATCCGCAAGCAAGTGCGGATGCGAATCGTTTTTCACTGATGGTTGCTAAGAGATGCTGTTTGTAAACATTCAGTTTTTCATCACGCGCGTGCAAAACGCATTAAATCGCATTGCACCCGTGCGATAAAAACTGAACGCAATCGCAGACAAAACGTAATGAACTTGCTTGCAAAATCTCGCATTTTTTACTGAACGCATCCGGACCTAATCTGCACAGGCTCGTCTGCAAGAGGCCTTATAGCCAATTACATCAAAAGGGTTACGTCAAACACCAATCATGTCCATCATTGGCAGAACTGTTGTTCAGTAAACATAACAGAGAAATGACATGAGGATATGTAAATATGCCCCGGGTACTCAAGTAATGGAGTCCAGTATGCGGTATTCCTATTCAGTAGTGGCTGGAGAATATCGCTATTCACATAACCGGGCAGATATCCTTAAAGGGGAGTATATAGGGGGAAATGTGTCCCCAGGCTTCTCACCAGTTCTCAGCGCATTTGTACTTTATTTTATCACATGCATCCACTGCTTTATGTTTTTGTTTCCCCTGTACCTCACAGGCGTAACTAAGGTTTTAGGGCTTTTCTATCTATTCTGTCCCTTTAATTAGCTTTTGATTTCTTACTCTAAAATCCCATGATGAACCCCTGCATTGGGATAAAGCATGCCATGTTGGGACAGGAGTGAGGGTTATTTTATAGGGATACGGACGCATCAGGGGTAGGTTCCAGATGGGGTGCTCTGTATTTTGATGGCAGGGAATAATAGCCCCTTCCCCCACATCATATAGGGTGGGTGGCAATAGGGACAGATAGTTTTTGTCCCGAAAAACCCTGCATGGAACTGAGCAGACAGCGTCTTCTGAATACTATGTGACAGAAGGATCTCATGTAACATTACCTACCTCAAGAACTGACCAGTATATCGTTACGACAGGAGGTGGTAAGATCTATTCAATTATTTATTTATTATTTCACACTTAGATGGGGCCATTATATTTAAATATAGTATTCTGTAAAAGTTATGTTTTAAATTACCTATATCCTCATGTAATTTCTGAGTTAACTAGGTGGAGATAATTGTTACAGCTAGAGTATTGGTCAGTAAAATAACAGAACACAATAATGGAAATACAGGCGCTGGTGTGAACACAACCTTAAAGGGGTTGTCCAAGTTATATTTATTGATGACCTATCCTCAGGATAGGTCATCAATATCAGATCGGCTGGGGTCCGACACCCGGCACCCCCTCCGATCAGCTGTTTGAAAAGGAGACTCGCACGGTGTCAGCGCCGACTCCTCTTCACTGTTTACCTTCTAGCCGTTGCATCTGCAGTGGTGAGCAGGTGTACACCCAAGCTGTCCCATTCATTTCAATAGGAAGGCTTGGGTGTAATTACACCTGCTCACCACTGCAGATGCAACGGCTAGAAGGTAAACAGTGAAGAGGAGGCAGCGCTGACACAGTGCGAGTCTCCTCTTCAAACAGCTGATCGGAGGGGGTGCCGGGTGTCGGACCCCGATCTGATATTGATGACCTATCCTGGGGATAGGTCATCAATAAATATAACTTGGACAACCCCTTTAATCCTTCAGCCTCAGGAATCCAGGAATTATCAAACAACGCTATTCTTTACAATCAAGTCAATTCTACCTTTACCTGATGATTTGAGTATTTGGTGATTCTCCATTATTACATCCTTGTAGAGATCCTTGTGTCCCTCTAAATACTCCCACTCCTCCAATGAGAAATAGACAGTGACATCCTGACACCTTATAGGGACCTGACACATACAATTATACAATGGTCAGCCAAATATCAACCCTTTGAGTTACTAAATGTCACAGACAGTGATGGCCAGTTCGCCGTGTTCGCCTGCGAACACATGCAGGCTGCCATCTTAAATCACAAGTCCGGCGATGCACAGGTAAGTCCTTACCTGTGCCTGCACCGCGAGCCGGTCTGAAATAAATGCGGTCACCGGGAGCAGGCAGTTCCGAGAGCAGCCCGATGAAGGCCCCCGGTGGCTGATCTCGGAACTGCCTGCTCCCATGGACCGCATTTGTTTCAGACCGGCTCGCGGCGCAGACACAGGTAAGGACTTACCTGTGCATCGCCGGACTTGTGATTTAAGATGGCAGCTCGCATGTGTTCGTGGGCTAACGTGGCGAACTGGCCATCACTAGTCACAGAATTCCCAGCAGTGCTAACCTCTCCAGTGAGCAATCCAATGATCTTGTTGGTGAGATTTAGGATCTTCCCTTCATTGTTTCTTTTATGAGTCTTGCTCCTTCCATCTGACACATTTTTACTGGACTTCTTCACTGGCTCATACTTCTGGAAGTAAAACAGAAAACAAATTATAACCTCTAATGTTTTTAATCTCCTCACTAAACTTCTGCCTCTCCAATCTACCCTAAATGCAGAAGCCATGCTAATCTTTCTGTCTAGTTGCCCATTCCCTTTAGAATTCAATTCATAATTCTAAAGCTGGCCTTACACTTCAGATAACTGTTGGCTGAATGCTTGTTAGGCAAACAGCTATCTCTCCAGATCCCCCATACACAAGTGTGCATGTACCCTGAATAAGAAAAGGGAATAAGCCGCTAGCAACTCTGGTTGAAGCTCATTTCCCCTGAGAACTAAAGAATTGGATATTTTTATTGGGGGTGAATTTTGAGGCCCCTCTTACCCATTAGAGGGTATGCAGTCTCAACCAGCATTAATTTAAAAAGGATTCTGTCACCTCGTTTTAGCTTATAGAGCTGCGGACATGCACGGCTAGATCGCCGCTAGCGTGTCCGCAATATACCTGTCCCATAAAGCGGTGTCCTTTTATTGCGTTTAAAAAAATGATTTTATAGATATGTAAATGAGGCTGGTAAGGAGCCCAAGAGGCTGTACTAACCTTCTTGGTGCCCAGCCATGCCCCCCTGTGAAGGAGCCCAGCACCGCCCGCGTCCTCTGAATCTCCTCTTTTCTTCACAGTTAGATTGCCGTAATCTCGCGATGCACAAGCTTGCGCATGCGCAGTTCCTTCACGGAGGCTGATGCCAGCACAGGGAAGGAACACTATACCGGCACTGCGCATGCGCAAGCTCGTGCATCGCAAGATTACGGCAATCTAACTGTAAAAAAAGGAGGAGATTCGGAGGACGCAGGCGGTGCTGGGCTCCTTCACGGGGATGCATGGCTGGGCACCAAGAAGGTTAGTACGGCACCTTACCAGGCTCATTTACACATCTATAAAATCATTTTTTAAACACAATAAAAAGGACACAGCTTTATGGGACAGGTATATTGCGGACATGGTAGCGGCGATCTAGCCGTGCATGTCCGCAGCTCCATAAGGTAAAATGAGGTGACAGAATCCCTGTAATGGCTTTACGCTCTTAAATGCACTTATCTACACTCTGTACACCTCTCTACTTGTACTTAGTGCTGTCTCTAGGTTTTTCACAATACCAAAATTTTGATTTGATTTAGTTACCATGAAAAAGTATTGCGATACTCGATACCACTAAAAAAATAAATAAAAAAACACCAAAAAAGCTGTGTGCATTCCACATTTTATGGAACACCCGGCCCATAATAGAACAGTCCTATTCTATTTTTAGGTGGGATAAAGTGTCGGGCATATTTATATCTGCACATTAAGGTCTGACAATATTAGAACCAAAATGGAGATTCACATTACCTTTAAATGGAGTCTGTCACCATATTTGAGCATATTGTACTGATCAAATAGCGTTATGTGCCACCGAGAACTTAAAAACGGTACCTTTGTTGTATCTAATAGAGTTTTCTTTCAGCCACAAATTAACTTTTAAGATTCTGTAACTGCGCCATCTCAAGTGCCCAGGGCGGCGTCTCAATCGTCCGAGCCCCAGGCAGCACCTCCTAAACGGCTCATAACTCCGCCCTCCGTGTGCCTCTGCCCGCCCGTTTACTCTCCTCCTCTCTCCTTTTCCACTGCACCCGCTACGAATTTAACCGCGCAGCCGAAGTGGAAAAGAGCTCTATTAGGGTGAATAGGATTTTACACTGTCCCTGCTACCTTGTGCTTTGTGCACACAGCAGCAGGGAGCTTACCATGGCAGCCATAGAAGGCTTCAGTAGCGTCCTGGCTGCCATGGTAACAGATCGGAGCTACCACTGCAACCAATGAGGAGGGGACCCTGTGGCCACTGCCACCAATGACTATAATACTGTAGGGGTTGGGGAGGGAGCTCACTGCGCCACCATTGAAGATAATTAACCTGTCAATACAAATGTAGGATGTGGGTGTTGGCGGTATCATATACCCTGTCTCTATAACAAGGTGCTGTGATCCCCGTCAATTAACCCCTCAGGTTCTGCACCTGAGGAGTTAATTGCTGCGGTTCGCAGTGCCCTGTTATATAGGGCAGGTACCAGTTATGTGATACTGCCAGCACCCACATCCTACATTTGTATTAACAGGTTAATTATCTTTATTGGGGGGCGCAGTGGCCACAGCCCCTCCCCTTCTCCCCCTCTCTTCTCATTAGTGGCAGTGGCAAACGGGCGACACAGTGGGAAGGGAGGGAGTCCCTCCTTCTCCACTGTGCTGCTGAGGAGAACATGGCCCGTGCTGAGAGTGGCACGTTCAGCAGGGCAGCCTAGTATCGGAAAATAGTAAAACCCGGTATCAAATAGATCCGGGTCTGAAGGTATCGATTGGGTATCGATACTTTGATACCCGGTGCAACCCTAGCTCTGTCAATTATTAGTGTTGAGTGAAGCATGTGAAGCAGAATTCGGTCCAAAGTTTAGGAAGACTTTGATTCATAACTAAACTGAATTTCCTTGAGCTTCGTGTTAATGAATCACTTTTTCCTAAAATATCAGGTGCAAATATTACAAAGTGAAAGTAAGAAGCCCGGGAACGCAAGATCACCCATAATGCCATGCAGCCAGCCAATCCACAGATAGTCATCCCCTGTGATGTCACAGCCCTATAAACCCTCATCCGGCACGGTTTCCACTATTGTCCTGTGAGCTAAGCAGAGGGGGAGAGGTGGCAAGCACTTATTCGTCATGGACAGTGTTGCTGAACATAATTAATAGAAGAATATTGGAGAGGGAGAGTGCATCACGTTCTAGTGCATCGACATTCAGAGGTAAGTTAATCCATTATTTTAGTGATTGAGTTACTTTGCCTCAGTATTAAAGGCAGGTGTAATATATTGTCGTGTGCATCACGTTCTAGTGCTCATTCAAAGTAAGGCCTCATGCACACGACCGTTGTGTGCATCCGTGGCCGTTGTGCCGTTTTCCGTTTTTTTTCGCTGACCCATTGACTTTCAATGGGTCCGTGGAAAAATCGGAAAATGCACCGTGATCCGTGTCCGTGATCCGTGTCCGTTTTTTCCTATCATTTCAATGGAAACTTGACTTAGATTTTCTTTTCATTTTTCATGTCCATGGATCCTCCAAAAATCAAGGAAGACCCACGGACGAAAAAACGGTCACGGATCACGGACCTACGGACCCCGTTTTTGCGGACCTTAAAAAAGAACGGTCGTGTGGATGAGGCCTAAATCTGTTATTTTATTGACACGGTTACTATACACCATCAGTAGGCGCCATACGCATCACCTCCATGTGGTTGTCGGCACTAAACAACACTATAGCAGTGCAGGACACCATCGTTGCAGGTTTAGAAGGAGGATTAGGGCTGTACCTGTTTGGATTAGTCCCCTGATGATTTGGTTTAAGTCCAAGGAAACGCGTCAGGACAGTTTTCTCTTGGTTACTAGGGCTTCCCTGCAATTTACCCTGACGAAGCTGGGCAGTCACAACCTCAGTAGGGACAAGCAGGGACTCCTAGATAGATGTGAGGGATGGTTCAGTGGGGTCACCCTTATCAGGATGAGCACCTTGCTCTGTGAACATAAAGACTAGCTCAGGCCAAGCAGGGTTGAATAGGGTTATAGACCCAGCACCCTTTGACTAGTGACCTCCTCCAGGGACCACGATTCTACGAAGTGGTAAGAATGTTCCCTTTCATTATGTGCACGGTTAATTGTTGCACAATTGTGTGTCACTTATTATTTTTTAATAGGCTAATATTTTATGTGATACTATTAAAAGTTATGTATTAAATTGAGGTCACCCACTGTATTTACATTGTTTTTGAATATAGGGTTGCCCATTATCACTATCTGATGAACCAATGACATATAGGTTGTGTTAATTTGTTACTATACACCATCACCAACAGACAGTTGTTGATGTAGTCGACACAAGTAGCAGCAGAAGAAGAGAGGTTGGTAGCAGCTGCAGCAACAGGTCAAAGATGCCACTGTCATCCAGCGGTCATGTTTTGACCAACAATCCAGCAGTACATGACTGGTTGACTTGCTCTTCAACATCATCTCAAGTGATGGATACACACAACCAGGAATCTGTGGGTTTTTCCGACACCACGCTTAGTTGACACGGCCCAGGAACTGCCTCCATGCCCTCACCTGAACCTGCTTCTTGCTTTTGCTGCTTCTTCTGCTCCACTTTTCATCGTCTATGAGCTTTGTGAGGACAGTCAGCATTTACAGGCCGACCCAGACTTTGAGAAGAGGTCCGTTTGAGGACTCTTTTAGGCGTGCAACTACCAATGATGACAGTCTAGTGGGAGCACATGTTGTGAGAGGTCAGGGACATGTGTAAGAGACAGGTGAGGGTCACAGAAGTGACAAGCAAACATTTGCAGATGATGATGTAGCCGATTGCACGCGGGAGCTAGGTGAAGAGGGGGCATCATCATCATCTAGGGCCGAGGGTGGCAGCATGCCTGTGAAACAGGGTCGTGAGTGAGGGGTACACCATCTGCTACACGGGAGAGTTGCAGCAGGCACCTCCCTCCAGGGCCCCTTAAGAGGAAAAAATACTTGTTTTCGTAATGCCAGTTGCAGTGAAGCAACAAGGGCACAGGGCCCCTTTTAGTGATGTAGTAGATGGTACCCAGGTGTAGGAATGCCAGAGTGGTGTAGGGTGGCCTAAATGTCCATTAATGTTGGTGCACGTGTCACGGTGATCCTACCTGGATACGCTGGACCCTAGGTGTTGGCTCCGACGCAATGAAAATGGGGTTGTTGATGAAGGGATGATAAAATAAATTCCAGACCTTGCGATGAAGTTGATAACATCTTTACTTGGCATAAATGTTTCTCCAAACAGTTTTAGGCTTTGTCTTGGTTCCCAGCAGGCTTTAGCATGTAACTCTGTGGCAGGCAAACTCGTCTCTGCTACATCTGGTGCTCTCTGGCGCTGCTGTACTGACAGGGTAGCTGTATAATTTAGCTTTCTCTGGGTGCTGCAACTTCTGTCTTGTTATCTGACTCTAAGGGCTGTTTCACACGAGCGGATGCTGCGCGTGACATCCGCTGCGTGAATGACAGCCAAGACCCGCTGCGGACAGCAGAAGCACGGAGCATTAACATGATTGGTGACGCGTTTGGTGACAAGTTTATCTCACTGTGATTTCGTAGTAAAGAGATCACCGAGAGGCACGGAGCATTATGAGTCATGTTAATGCTTCGTGCTTCTGCTGTCCGCATCGGGTCTTGGCTGTCATTCACGCAGCGGTTGTCACGCACGGCATCTGCTCGTGTGAAACAGCCCTAAACTGGTCTAGGGAACTTGCCGTTTGCAGCGATCGCCGATACGGGGGTGTCACAGGACCCCCCTCGGCATTGTCACAGGGTGCCTGGCTTCAGAGGCTTCAAGCTTTGTCCTCCACATCCAGCAGAGCTGAAGGTGCTATAGCTGGCCTAGACAAGGCATGTGCAATAGGGACGTGCACCTGCTCCTTTCCCTAAGCAGGGAGTAAGCTAGACTGCCACTAAAATTGGACCCCTCCCTTCCTGCAGGAAGTGGGACTCCACAGAGGGGGTGTTAGAATGGAATGAAAAGCTCCATTCTACCTAACTACAGCTTTGTCATTTATGCTGCCACCTAATGGTGAACCAAGTAAAGTGCATGATAGCATAAACCGTTACAAAATAGGAAATGCACATTATAGTGGACCTGAACAAAATACATAAAATGACACTAGGTTAATCATAGTAGGAGATAGTAGTAAGGTGCAGAAGTGGTAATGCCACTCTGGGGCGTTACAGAATACTTGTGAAGAAGACACTAGCAGTGCACGGGTTCATAAAAGCAGTGGCAGACATAACGCAGTGGTGGAGGGAAAAATAGGACACTTAGCAGTGTGGGAATTTTTTACCATGTCACTGGGGGGTGTTAGCGTGGAGGTATGCAGGATGTGTGGGCAGAAGGTGAGTCGCAGTCATTGTTGGCATGACGGTCCTGCATCAACACATGGAGCGTCACTATAAAGTGGCATGGGAAAACGAAGCCACTCATTTGGTGTTACAGTCTGATGCAATAATCACTGCATCTCCCACCGAAGCGCATCCCCTCTCAAGGAGTCAGGACTCGTCAACGTTAGCAGAAGAAAGCTGCCATTTCTTCCCATCGACTTCAATGTTGTCTATTGCTCCTGATGTTCCTCCTACTCCTCATCACTTGTTTCAACAGCAATCGATCACTGAGGTGATTGCAAAAAGACAACAGTATGCGTGCACTCAACGGTGCAGAAGCTGAACGTGCACCTGGCCAAGTTGCTGCTACTACAGTCCCTCCCATTCCACAAAGTTGACTCTGCACATTTCAGAGAACTGATGGCTTGTGCTCAACCAAGGTGGGGAGTCCCAAGAGTTCATTACTTTTCCAGAAAAGCTGTACCAGCCCAGCACTTCTACATTGAGCAGAAGGTGGGCCAGTCCTTGGGCCTCTTGGTGTATGGTAGAGTTCACGCCAGCGCTGATGCATTCAGTTGTAACTATGGTCAAGGACAATAAATGTCATTCACAGCCCACTGGGTAAATGTTGTTTTGGGCCAGGCACAGCAACAACTTAGATAGCTAATGGCAATGCTACCTCCGCATTGTAATGCTGGGATTTCTGCGCCAATGTCCTCATCCTCCCCGCTAGTCACAGTTCACATTGATCCTCCAGAATATCACCTATGCAAAGCTAGGTGTCATCAGGCAGTTCTACACCTTGTCAGCCTAGCCGAATGGGGCCACACCGGGAAGTAATTGTCATGGAAGGTGTACAGGAAACAAGACAATACAAAATGAATATATGACTCACTGGATCCAAAACTAAGGAACAAAAGGGAGACCCCTGCATAAGACCTGGCACTCTCCCTGACTGCTCAGCCTATGCGAAGATCTCAATGGTAGATGATCGCATATCCTCGTACCTCGACTGTATAACACCTGAACTCCCTATAATAGTGAGGGGACACGACCACCGGCTCCCTACACTAGACACGGAGGGAGTCAGGGTCACCTGGGATCCAGCAAACATAAAATCACAAATGAATGTAACACTTATCTTGTAGAAGACTGGGAAATAGGATCAGCATGCACACACACTCCAGGAAGTTGTATAAGCTGCACACTAATGCATTATGGGGAGGAATTTAAAGGGATGCAATCAGTCCAACTACAAGACAGCTGAGAGAGGCTAACGAGATGAGGAACTGAAAACCAACACCAAGAAAGCTCAAGGAGGAGGTTCTGAAAGGCATCTGTCACAGCTTCTCAAATGTCTGGTTGTGACAGTACCCCTCCCTCTACGAGTGGAATCCGGACACTCAGAGCCCACCTTCTCAGGATGGGACCTATGGAAAGCCCTGATGAGACGAGTGGCCTTAATGTCCGTCACTGGGACCCACATCCTCTCCTCAGGACCATAACCCTCCCAATGAACGAGGTACTGGAGAGAACTGCGGACAACACGAGAATCCACAATCCTAGAGATCTGAAATTCAAGATTACCATCAACCATAATCGGAGGAGGAGGCAAAGGTAAAATGGGTTGAACATAAGGTTTTAATAAGGACTTATGAAAAACATTATTGATCTTCCAAGTCTGAGGAAGATCAAGACGGTAGGCAACAGGATTGATGACAGACAGGATTTTGTAAGGCCCAATAAACTTAGGACCCAACTTCCAGGAGGGAACCTTCAATTTGATATTCTTGGTAGACAGCCACACCAGATCACCAACATTCAGGTCCGGACCAGGCACACGTCTCTTATCTGCCACACGCTTATATCTCTCACTCATGCTCTTTAGATTATCCTGAATCTTTTGCCAAATCGATGACAAAAGATGAGGAGAATCTGTCCTCATCAGGTAAACCAGAAGAACCCTCTCCCGAGAATGTCCCAAACTGCGGATGAAACCCATATGCACCAAAAAAATGGTGACTTATCAGAGGACTCCTGACGACGGTTATTTAAAGCAAACTCAGCAAGGGACAAAAAAGAACACCAATCCTCCTGATTCTCCGCCACACAACAGCACAGATATGTCTCCAGATTCTGATTGACACGCTCTGTCTGGCCATTCGACTGCGGGTGGAAAGCAGAGGAGAATGACAACTAAACCCCCAAGCGAGAGCAGAAAGCCTTCCAGAATCTGGAAACAAACTGCGTGCCCCTATCAGAGACTATGTCTGAAGGAATACCATGCAATTTGACAATGTGATCAATAAATGCCTGCGCCAGCGTCTTAGCATTGGGCAAACCAGGAAAAGGGTTTATCGGGAGAAACAGAGGCGCAAGGTATTGCCCTAATGAGTGCCCGAATGTAAAATGGCTGAGTAGACTGGTGATGTGACGCGGACATATGGTGTAGCGCACTGGCGCATGTATGACGTGCGCGTTGGGTGCTGACACGATCGATCGAGCGTCACTACGCTGGGTCTCCGCCTATTGGTGACGCACGAGGGATACGTACTGCGTCACAAGGGGGGGGAAGGACTGACACATGCGCATTGAGGAGTAAGAGACGTGGACGAGTGGCGTGCCTCCACAGAAGTAAAGACGCCTTCTCCTTATACCTCTGTGCAGAAAAAACCCAGCAAGGTATTATAATAGTTCAAGTTACGTCTTTTTAGCGCACTTGGCACTTTATTATCTGCACTTTTATACACTTGTCATGAATAATCACTATTGAATATATTAGTAAACATGCCTAGATATATTGGCGCCTATGGTAACATGTGGAGCCAATTATGTGGATTGTAGCTTATCCTATGAGGGGAGTGCACTGCTGTTGTATTGGTTAATGAATTAATTGCTTACAATGTGAAAATGTATTTAAACATGCACATATGCACTTTATGTTCACCTGACTTGAGAAAGGTTCTGTGAGAGAACTGAAACGTTGTCAATTTTCTGTGAATAAACGTACATTTGTGAATAAACTTTTCTGTGAATAAATTTTCTGTGAATAAACGCACAAATGTGAATAAACTGCAAATTTTTTACTTCAAGGAGTGCTGCGGACTTTCTCTGTTGTTTATCCGTCCTGTATCGAGGGACCACCGCGGGCACCGTACAACTATTTACTGCATGTGAAGGAGTGCTGCCTAATCTTTTCTATGGATATATGGAGATATATATATATATATATATATATATATATATATATATACACACACACACACACATACATATATACACACACACACACACATATACATACATACATAATATCACAAATATTGCAGCAGCACAGTCAGACGTTGTGCACTGGGTGCAATTCCTCACAGAGGTCGGCCTCTCCTCCACGATATATACTTAACAAATGACGAGGCAGCACTTCCAGCTTTAGGTGGCAGGGTGAAGACCCCAAAACTTTAATCCCAGCAACGTTTCGGCCTACTCAATGAGGCCTTTATCAAGCTACACAACAGTGCATACAACTGGGTATATATACCCACAATTCAATACATACCAAATACAATTAGTGAATACACATGTCATCAATCTGGTCACATGATCTCCAACTACATCATCACATGACACTCTGTAATGTTGGACAACTTGTTAAAGTTTAAGCATTGAATGAAAGGAGGCGGCGCGCATCAAGTAAAGAAGAATTTCTGAAATGTTATTCCCTGTCACCTATGCAGAGCAGGGGTTTATTTACGTCCATAATAGTAAAATGTTAACCCAAGAATGTAACAGAATTTTTTTTGAAATTTACTAACCTATCTACTTGGTAGAGTAGGGGTCTACGACAGAAAAAAATTGTTTAATGTCACCCGAAAATGTAAAAGAAAAATGTGTTAAATTTCTTAAGCTGTTAACTAGGTAGAGGAGGGGGATATTACACCCAAAAATTGGCGAATTTCACCTGAAAATGTAACAGAATAATTTGTGAATTTTTTTGAACGCTCATTCATTTTAAGGAAGGGTAGCTTGTCCACATTGGCTGTGGACAGGCGGCTGCGCTTGACTGTGATGACGGCCCCTGCCGTGCTAAACACAGTGGCTGCGATGCAGGCCAGCACCTCCAAAAGGTCAGGCCATGTGCCTAATTTGGAGACCCAGAAGTTGAAGGGGGCAGTACATGTAGGCGTGTGCACACGCACTGCTCCACCATGTTGGTGAAATGCTGCCTCATGCTAAGATGTTCCATATCAGCTGGTGGTGCTGGTTGATCTGGTGTGCTGACGAAGCTTTTCCACATTTCGGCCATGCTAACCCTGCCTTCTGAGGTGCTGGTGGTGCCCGAGATTTCACCCATTATCGCATATTACCAGGCCGGGCTTGAGGCTCACTGGCACCAACCACTCATCGGTCTGTTGTTTAGGGCCCGTCCACAGCTCCTGTGCAGTGTGGAGTTTGTACCCCAAACAGATAAGTTTTAAAACTGCCTGCTGTCGTTTACCCCTGGCTGTGCTGAAGTTGGTGGTGAAGGTGTTACTCTGACCGGTTGAGGAGCCGGTAGAGAATGAGGAAGCGGAATAGGAAGCAACAGGAGGCAAACTGAAGCACCCTGCAATCCTCTGTGGTGGAAGGACATGCACCAAACTGCTATACGCCTCAGGCCCAGCCGCCACTGCATTTACCCAGTGTACTGTTATGGAGATATAACGTCCCTGACCGTGCTTACTGGTCCATGTATCCGTAGTGAGGTGCACCTTGCCACAGATGGCATTGCGCAGTGCACACCTGATTTTGTCCCCCACTTGGTTTTGCAGGGAAGGGATGACTCGCCTGGAAAAGTAGTGGTGGCTGGGCACGACGTACTGTGGGACAGCCACTGCCATAAGGCCTTTAAAACTCTCTGTCTTCACCAGATGGAATGACAGCATTTCAAAGGCCAGTAATTTAGAAATGCTGGCATTCAGGGCTAGAGATCACGGGTGGGTAGGGGGGTACTTCCTCTTTTTCTCCAGTGTTTGGGAGACGGAGAGATGAACGCTTCCGTGGGACATTGTGGAGATGCTTGGTGACCCAGGTGGTGGTGTTGCTGGAAGATCCTCTGTTTGCGGGGTGGCAGGTGGCACTGTCACTCCAGAGGTGGATGAAGAGGCCGAGACAGCAGCAGAAGAGGAAGCAGGAGGAGCCAGAGACCTTTCTTGGTTTTTGAGGTGTCTACTCGACTGCAGCTCGTGCTTTGCACTTAAATGCCTGGTCATGCAGGTTGTGCTCAGGTTGAGAATGTTTATGACTCGCTTCAGGCTCTGATTGCAGAGCGTGCAAACCACTCGTGTCTTGTCGTTAGCACATTGTCTGAAGAACTCTGTGCGACCACCGCCTCTTCCTCCGAACTACATAGGTCACTCTCATGATCTTGATTCCATGTGAGGTCGAGGACCTCATCGTCCTCCACATCATCTTCCACCCAGTCTTCATCCCTGCCCTCCTTGTCAGTCTGCACACATTCGAAAGTGCCAGCAGCTGGCACCTGTGTTTCGTCATCATCCGAGACGTGCTGTGATGGTCTTCCCAGGTACTCATCTTGAAAGATAAGTGGTTGGGCATCGGTGCACTCAATCTCTTCCACTTCTGGGGCAGGGCTAGGTGGATGGCCCTGGGAAACCCTGCTAACAGAGTCATCAAAAAGCAGAAGAGACTGCTGCCTGACTTGGGGCTCAGACTGCTTGGCTGATTTGCAAGGGGGTGAGGAGGAGACTGGGTGGGAGACAATGTGAAGGAACTGGAGGCACTGTAAGCAACCCAATCTACTATCGCCTGTACTTGTTCTGGCCTCACCATTCGTAGAGCCGCATTAGGCCTCACCAAATACCGCTGCAGGTTCTGTCGCCTACTTGCACCTGAGAAAGGGGTTTTACTTGTGCGTGTAGCTGGCACAAATCAACCATGTCCTCTCCCTGCAACAGGGGCTCCACCAGCAGCACCACGACCTGGGCCACGTCCCTTATTTGACGCTCTCCTCATATTTCTCAAATTTAGGATCTTGCCCTAAACGGGTGTTTAATTAATAGCAGAATAGAATGACAGTATGTAAAGGGTGTATCTTACACGTACAGATGCAGACTAGGACACAGTTAAAGTTTTTTCCCCAAAAGGGTTGTTTTTCAAATAACTGAATAGAACCACAGTTTCTAAACTGTGTATCTCACAATGACATATGCAGCAAAGGCTGAAAAATTAATTTTTTTGCCGAAAATGGGTGTTTGTTTAATAACTGAATATGACAGCAGTATATAACCCTTGAATTTCACACTAGCTGATGCAGCAATGGCTGTAAAATTGTGTATTTTGTCTAAAAATGGCGTTTTTAAAAACCCAGAAAATTATGGCTGTATTTCTAGCTTAGTGCAGCGCTATGTGACTCCAGCTTATATAGAGGCTGGGTCACACGCTGCACTGGCCAATCACAGCCATGCTATTAGTAGGCATGGCTGTGATGGCTTCTAAGGTCACACAGTTAAAAACTTGTTGATTGGATGCTTTACAGCCTTTCAAAAAGCGCCAAGAAAGCGCTGAACACCGAACCCGAACGTTTATTGAAATATTTGGGTCCGGGTCCCAAAAATTTACAGTTCGGGTTCGCTCAACCCTACGTTTAATATATACATATGTATATTGGCCATAGTTGGCCAGTATAGGCCCAGGTATGTGTAGATAAACAGTGGATATAAAAAGTCTACATACCCATGTTAAAATTGCAAGTTTCTGTGATGTAAAAAAATGAGACAAAGATAAATCATTTCAAAACTTTTTCCACCTTTAATGTGACCTATAAACTGTACAACTCAATTGAAAAAAACAAAATAAAATAATATGGTTGCTTAAGTGTGCGCACCCTTAACTCCTTAAGGACCGGTCTCATTTTCACCTTAACCCCTTAAGGACTTAGGACGTATCGGTACGGCATGGTTCCCGAGTCCTTAAGGACCCATGACGTACCGGTACGTCATGAGTTTAAAATAAGATTGCGGCGCCCCGGGGGTTAATCCGAACGGGATTTCGGCTGAAATCATTCAGCCGGCATCCTGTCACAACGCCGAGGGGGGTCATGTGACCCCCCCGTATCGGCGATCGCAGCAAACCGCAGGTCAATTCAGACCTGCGGTTTGCTGCGCTTTTAGCCGATTCTGATCCCCGCGGTCTCTGACCGCGGGGATCAAACGTTAAAATGCCAGAAATTAAGTTTTTATTAACCCCCCTGCACCCCTGAATGATATTATGTGGGCGGGTGGTGCAGGGGGGGTGTCGCAGGCGGTGCGGGAGGTGCGGGAGGCGGGATCACGATCCCCCGCCCGCCTCCCCTTGAATAATCGTTGGCTTCTAGTGGGTATACCAGGGTGCCAGCACATTGCTGGCACCCTGGTATAAACGGCTGACATCGGTGATGCGATGTCAGCCGTTTAACCCTTTCCATACAGCGGTCCGTACGGACCGCTGTATGGAAAAGGTTAACAGGTCAGGGAGCTCCCTCCCTCTCCCATCGGGGGCTGCTGTGCCTTTGCAGCCCCCCGATGGGAGAGGGAGAGAGCTCCCAGGCAGCCCCCCGACAGACCCGTCCTTACCCTTCCCCGTCTGCGAAGTTCTGAACACTACTGAGCAGACGGGGAAGGTTCCCATGGCAACAGGACGCCTTCTCAGGCATCCTGCTGTCCATGGTGCTGAACAGATCTGTGCTGAAAGCAGAGATCTGTTCAGACAAAGTGGTAAGTAAAATACAGTACAGTACAGTACAATATATATTGTACAGTACTGTATTATACAGACATCAGACCCACTGGATCTTCAAGAACCAAGTGGGTCTGGGTCAAAAAAATGTAAAAAAAAAAAGTGAAAAAAGTTAAGATAAAAAAAAACATTTATCACTGAATAAAAATAAAAAAAATAAAAAATACACTACACATATTAGGTATCGCCGCGTCCGTAACGACCTGATCTATAAAACGGTCATGTTACTTTCCCCGCACGGTGAACGCCATAAAAAAAACAAAAAAAAAACTATGAGAAAATTGAAATTTTGCCCACCTTACTTCCCAAAAAAGGTAATAAAAGTGATCAAAAAAGTCGCATTTACGCCAAAATAGTACCAATAAAACCGTCATCTCATCCCGCAAAAATCATACCCTACCCAAGATAATCGCCCAAAAACTGAAAAAACTATGGCTCTTAGACTATGGAAACACTAAAACATGATTTTTTTTGTTTCAAAAATGAAATCATTGTGTAAAACTTAAAAAAAAAAAAAAAAGTATACATATTAGGTATCGACGCGTCCGTATCGACCAGCTCTATAAAAATATCACATGACCTAACCCCTCAGATGACCACCGTAAAAAAATAAAAATAAAAACGGTGTAAAAAAAGCAATTTTTTGCCATCTTACATCACAAAAAGTGTAATAGCAAGCGATCAAAAAGTCATATGCACCCCAAAATAGTGTCAATCAAACCGTCATCTCATCCTGCAAAAAATGAGACCCTACTTAAGATAATTGCCCAAAAACTGAAAAAACTATGGCTCTTAGACTATGGAGACACTAAAACATTTTTTTTGTTTTAAAAATGAAATCATTGTGTAAAACTTACATAAATAAAAAAAATTGTATACATATTAGGTATCGCCACGTCCGTGACAACCTGCTCTATAAAAATACCACATGATCTAACCTGTCAGATGAATTTTGTAAATAACAAAAAATAAAAAGGTGCCAAAAAATCTATTTCTTGTTACCTTGCCGCACAAAAAAGTGTAATATAGAGCAACCAAAAATCATATGTACCCTAAACTAGTACCAACAAAACTGCCACCCTATCCCGTAGTTTCTAAAATGGGGTCACTTTTATGGAGTTTCTACTCTAGGGGTGCATCAGGGGGGCTTCAAATGGGACATGGTGTCAAAAAACCAGTCCAGCAAAATCTGCCTTCCAAAAACCGTATGGCATTCCTTTCCTTCTGCGCCTTGCCGTGTGCCCGTACAGCGGTTTACGACCACATATGGGGTGTTTCTGTAAACTACAGAATCAGGGCCATAAATAATGAGTTTTTTTTGGCTGTTAACCCTTGCTTTGTAACTGGAAAAAAAATATTAAAATGGAAAATCTGCCAAAAAAGTGAAATTTTGAAATTGTATCTCTATTTTCCATTAAATCTTGTGCAACACCTAAAGGGTTAACAAAGTTTGTAAAATCAGTTTTGAATACCTTGAGGGGTGTAGTTTCTTAGATGGGGTCACTTTTATGGAGTTTCTACTCTAGAGGTGCATCAGGGGGGCTTCAAATGGGACATGGTGTCAAAAAACCAGTCCAGCAAAATCTGCCTTCCAAAAACCATACGGCGCACCTTTCCCTCTACGCCCTACTGTGTGCCCGTACAGTAGTTTACGGCCACATATGGGGTGTTTCTGTAAACGGCAGAGTCAGGGCAATAAAGATAAAGTCTTGTTTGACTGTTAACCCTTGCTTTGTTAGTAGAAAAAATGGGTTAAAATGGAAAATTAGGCAAAAAAATGAAATTCTCAAATTTCATCCCCATTTGCCAATAACTCTTGTGCAACACCTAAAGGGTTAACGAAGTTTGTAAAATCAGTTTTGAATACCTTGAGGGGTGTAGTTTATAGAATGGGGTCATTTTTGGGCAGTTTCTATTATGTAAGCCTCGCAAAGTGACTTCAGACCTGTAGTGGTCCCTAAAAATTGGGTTTTTGTAAATTTCTGAAAAATTTCAAGATTTGCTTCTAAACTTCTAAGCCTTGTAACATCCCCAAAAAATAAAATATCATTCCCAAAATGCTGCAAACATGAAGTAGACATATGGGGAATGTAAAGTCATCAACATTTTTGGGGGTATTGCTATGTATTACAGAAGTAGAGAAACTGAAACTTTGAAATTTGCAAATTTTTCAAAATTTTTGGTAAATATGGTATTTTTTTATCCAAAAAAATTAACTTTTTTGACCCAATTTTTGCAGTGTCATGAAGTACAATATGTGACGAAAAAACAATCTCAGAACGGCCTGGATAAGTCAAAGCGTTTTAAAGTTATCAGCACTTAAAGTGACACTGGTCAGATTTGCAAAAAATGGCCAAGTCCTTAAGGTGAAATAGGGCTGAGTCCTTAAGGGGTTAAAGGGGTTATCCGAGTTATGAAAAAAAAACTAAAAACCTTAAAAACTCATCAGGACTTACATATGCATTAGTTAAGCTTGAGTTCTTAAGAAAGAAACCCATATTTACACCTTTTCATGGTTCTGTTATTGCTGTGTTAACATGCTGAAGTACATGCTGAGGGGGCGTATAACAACAATGCCTGAGCTCTCCCTCATGAATATTTGTGGGCGTGAACAATCTGACCTTCCGCTCACCCTGCTCTGCACATCCTAACTTTGCATAAACCATGTGCAAAGTTATCATACTGTCACATTGCAGAAACACAGGCTCTGTGTATCTAAGCCCTGTGGCAGCTCTGTGTATCTAAGCCCCGTGGCAGCTCTGTGTATCTAATATAGCTTAGATACATAAAAGGTGTCATATAAGACACCTATATCTATCTAAGCTATATTACAGCCTTATCTATGTTGACTATACACCATGTAGTCACTGTCCCCCCCTCCCCCCATACACACAATGCAGGGTCCCCCACCCCTACCCCATACACACAATGCAGGGTCCCCCACCTCATACACACAATGCAGTGTCCCCCACCCCCACCCCATACACACAATGCAGTGTCCCCCACCCCCACCCTATACACACAATGCAGTGTCCCCCACCTCATACACACAATGCAGTGTCCCCCTCCCCCACCCCATGCACACAATGCAGTGTCCCCTCTCCCCATACACACAATGCAGTGACCCCCACCCCACCCCATACACACAATGCAGTGTCCCCCACCCCTCCATACACATAATATTCACAATGCCGTGTCCCCCACCTTCCTGGGAAACCTAAGAGCCCAGGCAGAAGCACATGTCTTTACACTCCGGTGTAAACTGCAGGGAGGGCAGGTCTTTGATCTGATGGCTGTCCTGACTTGCCTTCTCTTTTGTGTATGGTAATGACAGCCCTGCTGCGCTATTGTTATGCTAATGGGATCAAAGCAGCCAGATACAGGGAGAGAGGGGGCGGGTACCAAAGGCTCTGACGTCTCGTTTACAGAGATGGGCCACTCCCTCAAGCAGGGAGAAGCTTGTAAACGAGACGTCAGTGCAGGAGAAGGGTTGATGACGTCGGGGGGCACATAACCCAAATCAGCAGTGTGGACACCGCAAAATCAATAAAGTGAGTACATTAGAAATGTATCTTTAATGATGTATAAAGCAGCCCTAACATATATTTTTTTAAGTCAGATAACCCCTTTAAGGACCAGGCCATTTTTTGCAAACTGACCAGTGTCACTTTATGCATTAATAACTCTGAGATGCTTTTACCTATCATATTGATTCCGAAACAGTTTTTTCGTGACATATTCTACTTTATGTTAGTGGTAAATCGCCGATATTTACCTAATTTCTTTGTGAAATATTCCCCAAATTTCCAGAAAAATTTGAAAATATAGCATTTTTCAAACTTTGAAACTCTCTGCTTGTAAGAAAAATGGACATGCCAAATAAATTATATATTGATTCGCATATTCAATATGTCTATTTTATGTTGGCATCATAAAGTTGACATGTTTTTACTCTTTGAAGACGTTAGAGCAGCAATTTTCCAATTTTTCATGAAAATTTCTAAATCAGATTTTTTCAGGGACCAGTTCAGTTTTGAAGTGAATTTAAGGGTCTTTATGTTAGAAATCCCCCATAAATGACCCCATTGGATAACGGCTGATTGCGTGGAAGGCAGAGGGACAGACACGGGGCTCTCCTCCTCTCTCCTCGCTCACATCCATTCAGCCAATCACAGGCGATACTAAGATGTGGGATTTTTTTAACTGTTCTCGACTGCGGAGCTCTTGGACATAGTCGTGGCAGAAACAAACCGGTATGCCACACAATTTATAACCGTCAACCCGGGAAGCTTTTATGCACAGCCTTTCCGGTGGAAACCAGTCCAAGTTTCCAAAATTAAAACTTTTCTGGGCCTTCTCCTCAACATGGGTCTAACCAAAAATGAATTGCGGTCATATTGGTCCACGAACCCAATTCATCACATGCCCATGTTTTGAGGCCATCCTGCGTTTCCTGCACTTTAGCGACAACACCACCTCCCATCCCAGAGGCCACCCGGTTTTTGACCGGCTCCACAAAATTTGGCCCCTCATAGACCACTTCAACCAGAAATTTGCAGATTTGTATACCCCTGAGCAAAACATTTGCGTAGACGAGTCCCTAATACACTTTACCGGGCGTCTTGGCTTCAAACAATCCATCCCAAGCAAGCGCGCCCGGTATGGGGTCAAATTGTATAAGCTCTATGAAAGGGCCACAGGCTATACCCACAAATTTCGGATCTATGAGGGAAAAGATCAGACCCTGGAGCCGGTCGGTTGCCCTGACTACCTGGGGAGCAGTGGGAAGACAGTCTGGGACTTGGTGTCACCCTTATTTGGCAAGGGGTACCATCTTTATGTGGACAATTTCTACACAAGTGTGGCCCTCTTCAGGCATTTGTTTCTAGAACAGATTGGCTGCTGTGGCACCGCGCGAACTAGTCGCGCAGGCTTCCCCCAACGGCTCGTTACCACCCGTCTTGCAAGGGGGGAGAGGGCTGCCTTGTGTAACGAAGAACTGCTCGCGGTGAAAAGGAGAGACAAGCGTGACGTTTACATGCTCTCCTCCATTCACGCAGACACGACAATCCAAATTGAGCGAGCAACCAGTGTCATTGAAAATCCCCTCTCAGTCCACGACTATAACCTTCACATGGGAGGGGTGGACTTCAATGACCAGATGTTGGCTCCGTATTTAGTTTCCTGACGCACTAGACGCTGGTATAAGAAGGTGTCTGTATATTTAATTCAATTGGCTCGGTATAATAGTTTTGTTCTCTACAGTAAGGCTGGGAAAACAGGATCCTTCCTCAAAATTTCAGGAAGAGATCATCGAGAACCTTCTGTATCCAGGAGGTTCCGTGGCCCCATCCACCAGTGTAGTTAGCCGTCTACACGAGCGACATTTCCCCAATGTCGTTGCTGGTACCTCAACCCAACCGTCACCCCGGAAAAGATGTCGTGTCTGTAGCAGGAGTGGAATAAGGCGTGACACCCGCTATTTCTGTCCTGACTGCCCTATGCTTAGGGGAGTGTTTCCGGAAGTACTACACACAGGTACACTTAGCATAGGGATCACATCTCACAGGACAGGTACACAGGGCTATTAGGGCCCAGTTACACACAGCTGCTGCAAACCTCTCCTTTCACCTGGGACAAAGTGCCTAATGCACTTCACCACATCTTTGGGCGCTTTGCGCTTTGCACATTGTCCCATGGGGAAGAAGAGGTTTGTCCTATAAAGGTAAAAAAACAAAAACATAAAAAAAACACTAGTAAGCAAAAAAAGTTAACGTTCAGTTCCAAAAGTTAAATAAAGTTTATATGTTCTGTTCAAAGGTTATTATAAAGTTAATAAAATTATTGCGTTGCGGCCTGGTTTTTTCTTTTTTGTTTTGTTTTTTTTACCTTCCAGGTGGACCAACCGATTGACTAGCTGCAGCACTGATGTGCATTCTGACAGAAGCATTACGCTGCTGTCAGATTACACGCAAGTCGGTGTATGCGGCGCTGCAAGACGAGATTTCTCCTCTGCAGTAAAAGATACGTTTGCCGAGGCATATGAGCTGAGGAGGTGGTGGTGTTCATATGCTTTGGCAAACACTTTGTATATAAAAAAAATATAAATAAATCCCGGCAATGATTTATTCATCCACATCGATTGATGTGAATGGAGAAATCGGGTTTGCCAGGGCATACGAGCTAAGTGGGTATGGATGTTGGGCGGAGCTCCTATGTCCTGGCAGACGCCTTTCCCCTCCTTTTTTTTTGGGCAGAGATTTTTTCATCCACATTGATCGATGCGAATGAAGAAATCTGTGCCGTTCATTTTTTTCTTTCAGCCCAGAGGCCTAATGCTGGCCATACATGTAATGATTGCGGAGACCCTCAAATGCCAGGGCAGTACAAACACCCCACAAATGACCCCATTTTGGAAAGAAGACACCCCAAGGTATTCGCTGAGGGGCATATTGAGTCCATGAAAGATTAAATTTTTTGTCCCAAGTTAGTGAAAAGGGAGACTTTGAGGAAAAAAAAAAATAATAATTTCCGCTAACTTATGCCCCCCAAATTTTTCTTTCTATGAACTCGCCAGGCCCCTCATTGAATACCTTGGGGGAGTCTTCTTTCCAAAATGGGGTCACTTGTGGGGTAGTTATACTGCCCTGGCATTTTAGGGGCCCAAATGCGTGCGAAGTAGTTTGCAATCAAAATGTGTAATAAATGGCCGGTGAAATCCGAAAGGAGCTCTTTGGAATGTGGGCCCCTTTGCCCACCAAGGCTGCAAAAAAGTGTCACACATCTGGTATTGCCGTACTCAGGAGAAGTTGGGGAATATGTTTTGGGGTGTCATTTTACATATACCCATGCTGGGTGAGAGAAATATCTTGGTCAAATGCCAACTTTGTATAAATAAATGGGAAAATTTGTCTTTTGCCGAAATATTTCTCTCACCCAGCATGGGTATATGTAAAAAGACACCCCAAAACACATTGCCCTACTTCTTCTGAGTACGGCGATACCAGATCTGTGACACTTTTTTGCAGCCTAGGTGGGCAAAGGGGCCTGCATTCCAAAGAGCACCTTTTGGATTTCAGAGGCAATTTTTTACAGATTTTGATTTCAAACTACTTTGCACGCATTTGGGCCCCTAAAATGCCAGGGCAGTATAACTACCCCACAAGTGACCCCATTTTGGAAAGAAGACACCCCAAGGTATTTCATGATGGGCATAGTGAGTTAATGGAAGTTTTTATTTTTTGTCACAAGTTAGTGGAATATGAGACTTTGTAAGGAAAAAAAATAATAATCATTTTCCGCTAACTTGTGACAAAAAATAAAAAGTTCTATGAACTCACTATGCCCATCAGCGAATACCTTAGGGTGTCTACTTTCTGAAATGGGGTCATTTGTGGGGGTTTTCTACTGTTTGGGCATTGTAGAACCTCAGGAAACATGACAGGTGCTCAGAAAGTCAGAGCTGCTTCAAAAAGCGGAATTTCACATTTTTGTACCATAGTTTGTAAATGCTATAACTTTTACCCAAACCATTTTTTTTACCCAAACATTTTTTATCAAAGACATGTAGAACAATACATTTTGGGAAAAAATTATATATGGATGTCGTTTTTAAAAAAAAAAATTACAACTGAAATTTAAAAATTTCATTTTTTTGCAAAAATTTTGTTACATTTCGATGAATAACAAAAAAATTAAAAATGTCAGCAGCAATGAAATACCACCAAATGAAAGCTATATTAGTGAGAAGAAAATGAGGTAAAATTCATTTGGGTGGTAAGTTGCATGACCGAGCAATAAACGGTGAAAGTAGTGTAGTGCAGAAGTGTAAAAAGTGGCCTGGTCATTAAGGGTGTTTCAGCTAGGGGGTTTGAAGTGGTTAACTTCCAAGCCTTCCCACTTAGATTGGGCCACCAAGTGGAAAGTATTTGATTAGGCAGATTGGGCTGGGTATACCAGATTTATAGCGATTTATGACAAATTAATCTTGGAACTAATCAAATTTCTTGGCGAACTTCGGCGAAGCTGCCGAATTGAACTTTTCAAAACTTCACTCATCTCTATCAATTTTTTATGAATAACGATCTCCATAATCTGAATCCCCCTTTCCCATCAGTTCTGCGTCTCTACCCTGGACAATCGTAATAATGAAAAATATCAACATATCTTTTTGGGGAGCCATTATTTGACTTTTATTACTTCCTTATTTGTCTTTTAACACCCCTTCTATATTATTATTCATTCACCAATATCTCACTCTTTGACCTCTAATGCACTTAATATCTGAGTATAGACAGATACTGGCAAGGTGGCTGGTTCATGTAGCCAGATGACTGGGCCAGAGTACAAATCAAGCACGGTCATATTCCCACTCTCAGGACGTCACTGCTGTAGCAGAAAGTGGGGGATCGTTGAGGTAAGTACATATTTTTTTAATTTCTTTTCACCATGCTGAGACACTTTATCTATTGTCTTATTCCAGACAACCTATTTAATTACTTGTTACTCTAATCTCTGATTTACGGTACTTTGAATATATACCCTATGAACTGTAAAGTGCTGTGCAATATGCTGGCACTGATGTGTAGGGGGAGGGGCACTAATAGTTTTGATAATGTAAAGTTACTGATATATATATTTTTATTATTATTTTTTATTATAAAACCCATGTACCGAACATTACTGTGTCCGGGTACCCGAACACGGACATTGGCATGAAAGTCTGTGCTCGGATTTTAAATAAAGCTTGTTGATTGCATGTTAATTCTGTCGGAAATACAATAGTTAAATCAGTATATTTATTGTGTTGGTGACATAAACCCATTTTTTGGGAGGAGATAAACCTCATTTGTCTCAGTGTCACGGAAATACAATAGGTAATCTGACCAAAGCCAGCTCAAAGGAGTTTCCTGGTCTTACAGTTCCCTGCCAGTCCCCTAGACAGTACGCCTGATACTGCCCACAGGGCCGGTGCTTCCATATAGGCAAGGGAGGCAATTGCCCCTGGGCCTCCGAGCCCTTAGGGGCCCCCATGCCCACCACCGGCCGGTCCCGAGCCGTTATATTTTTTGGGGAGGCCTCGTGCTGGTGGGGGTCTCACTCTGGTTCCGGGAAGGGGGCCCGCAGCGGCAGGTCACAGGGAGACTAACGCTTCCATTGTGGAAGCGCTTATCTCCATAGTCATCTGTATCACCATCCTCAGGACAGCGATACAGATGGCTGTGCTGTGGGGCAGGGGAGTGAGAGGCATCTCCCTTCCCTGTTCCTCTGATAGGCAGCCTATCATAGGCCAGTGCAGGCGGCGCGATGACGTCATCGCGCCACCTGAGCAGTACAGTGTGGGACACAGGCCCGGAAGAGGTCTGCATCGCGTTGCTGCGTGATGGAGGTAAGTATAAGCATTTTGTTTTTTTTAAATACCAGACTATCTTACTGCCACATGGGGGGAGCGGGAGGCACTTGATACTGGCACATGCGGGGGGGGGGGGGCACTTGTTACTGGCACATGGGGGGGCATGGAGAGGCACTTGTTACTGGCACATGGGGGGCATGGAGAGGCACTTGTTACTGGCACATGGGGGGCATGGAGAGGCACTTGTTACTGGCACATGGGGGGCATGGAGAGGCACTTGTTACTGGCACATGGGGGGCATGGAGAGGCACTTGTTACTGGCACATGGGGGATGGAAGAGAGGCACCTTATACTGGCACATTATTATGGGGCACTATGGGGGCTTCTACTGAGGCCGCAAAGAAGGGTTATTTTATATGGGGGCTTTGTGTGGTACTAGCATTATCAGGGGTATTATCCGTTTCTGCAGTATAGTATTGGGGATAGTAAGATGATTTGTCCAGAAGATGGGAGGATGATGGAAAAGTAGTAAACTAAGATTTTTTTTTGTTGTTGTCAAACTGCAGAGATGGAAAATGGCAACAAAATGGTGGTCTAGTCTGAAAGGAGAAGTCGAGGACAGAGAACATCTACATCAAAGGAGACGACACTGGATGTAAGAGGTATGTGGTGCTGTATTTCTGTAGTGATGGGGGGACGTTAAAGTCAGCAAGTGTCATGTGGGGGGGCCTTATTGTTTTTCGCCCCAGGGCCCCATTTCACCTAGAACCAGCCCTGACTGCCCACCGCAGCAAGGGGCCGAGCAAACCAAAGACCGCTCCAAGGAGTTCCCTGGCGTGGCAGTTCTTCAGACAATGTGCTGACGACAAGACACGAGTGGTTTGCACGCTGTGCAGTCAGAGCCTGAAGCGAGGCATACATTTTCTAAACCTGAGCACCACCTGCATGACCAGGCATCTAACTGCAAAGCACGAGTTGCAGTGGACCTGAAAACCCACAAAGGATCTGAGGCTCCTCCTGCTCACTCTTCTGCTGCGGTCTCGGCCTCTTCCTTCCCTCTGGAGTGACACGGCCACAGAGGATGTGACAGCAACACCACCACAACCACCAGTGTCACCGAGCATCTCCACATTGTTCCATGGAAGTGTTCAGCTTTCCATCCTCCAAACACTGGAGAGAGAAATAGGAAGTAACCCCCTACCCACCCGCGAGCCCTGGCCTAAATGCCAGCATTTAAAAATTCCTACATAGTAACATAGTTCATAAGGCTGAAAAAAAGACATCTGTCCATCCAGTTCAGCCTGTTATTCTGCAAGTTTATCCAGATTCCTGAAAAATTTACCTAAGATGTCAGAGCTGCTACAGAAAGTGCGGGCCGCCAATGCATGCTTTTGGCATTCTCACCCTGCTGCTGCTCACCTGTCTGCGCTGCAGCATAACTTCTGCCTTCCCGCTCACCACATATCACATGTACCCACCTTGCATAGGCTAGAGAAACTGTGCGAACAGCAGCATGCGATAGTGGAGTTTCATCTGCAGCATGCACTGGTGAGTCGCTCTGCAGAACAGCACCACTTCACCACTCGCAAGTAGGCCTCCATGCGGGACGTGTGTGCCGTGCTGCGCTGCTTCGAGTACTCCACCAACATGGCCAGTGCTGATGATGCTGTCATCAGCATGACAGGGATCATTCCCACAATTATTAGGCCAGTCGTCCACATGTGGCTCAGAGGGCGGGTTCCTGCACCAACACCGGCCATGTACACAACTGTCCAGCCAGGGCATGTTTTTGGAGGATAATGATGATGAGGAACTGCATTCACAGAAGGGTGTCAACTTCTCGGTCTGTAAATTGAACACATGGTCTGAGCTTGCCCTTTATGCTTTAGAGGTGCTGGCCTGCCCTGCGGCAAATGTGTTGTCCGAACGTGTGTTTAGAACAGCATGGGGTGTGATCGAGGACAGGCACATCCGCCTGTCCACAGCCAACGTGGAAAAGCTAAAGTTCAATAAAATGAACAAGGCATGTATCTAGTACTAGAAGCACCATTCTCTTTACCATTTTCCAATGTTTTGGGGCCTCCACAAAAAAAATTAAAAGAAATTATGTTGGCTACCTCCTCCACCCACATCTTCCACTACTCCGCCATGTCCACCTACACCTCCACTCAGACCACCACCTCCTGGCTCAAGATGATTATTTCTTATATTGGCAGAATGGAGAAGTATACCGGCCACACCTCAAAAAATAGCTATAGGTCACACACAGAATTAACACCTCTTCCACCTACACTGCCATGCCTCCTCAACTTCCTACTCCACTTGGACCTCTGCTCCTAGTTCAAAATTATAATTTTTCAATTTTATGTTATTTTAAGTAATTTCCACATTTGTTTGCAGGGCAATTGTAGTGCTCTTACCCCCATTTTGGAGCCTTTTGCAGACCTCTAGCCCTTTCTATGACTTTTTACAGCCATTTTTCAGCCCCAAAGTTCAGGTCCCCATTGACTTCAATGGGGTTCGGGGTCAAGTTCAGGATCTGAACCAAACTTTGAAACAAAGTTCGGCCGAACCCATCGAACCCAAACATCTACGGGTCCGCTCATCCCTAATTATGATGTCACTTTAGTATATATGGAAATCCTCACCTCTCCAGTCAACAGGTAAATAATCTCCAGAGTTAGATTTAATATCAACCCAGTGTTATTTCTCCTTTCTTCGATCATGCTCAGTGAATCAGTCTGATGACCCACAGAATATTTCATCTTCACCCCACGACCTGCCAAAAATAAAGCATAAGAAACTAGATGAGGAATTGAAAGGTGTACCTAATTTCAAGGAGTAACAGGAACTCACCAAAAGTTATGATAATATTAAGGCATTAAATAATAATTGTATAGTCAAATACTCAGAACCAGATAGATTCTATTTTGCATAAAGTACAATGCGTCACCTAGAATTTTCTTCTGCCACTTAAAACCAGATAGCGTCAAATATCCTTTTTTCTATTCAGTTTTTATTTTCTGATTGTAAATGTTTTAATTATATTAATCGGATTATGGAAACTGTCATCTTGCCTGAGCTGTTGTTATCAGCATTTAGAGATATGCCTTACGGCAGTCACCATTGGCCACACAATAGTCTGGAGGGGACTCATTGACTATTATAGGAGTTTTCTAGAAATGCTATGTGACTCAGGCTACTTTCACACTAGCGTTCTGCTGTCCGCTCGTGAGCTCCGTTTGAAGGGGCTCACGAGCGGAGCAGAACGCTTCCGTCCAGCCCTGATGCAGTCTGAATGGATGCAGATCCGCTCAGACTGCATCAGTCTGGCGGCGTTCAGCCTCCGCTCGCCTCCGCACGGCCAGGCGGACAGCTGAACGCTGCTTGCAGCGTTCAGCTGTCCCCCTGGCCGTGCGGATCCGTCCAGACTTACAATGTAAGTCAATGGGAACGGATCCGCTTGAAGATGACACCATATGGCTCAATCTTCAAGCGGCTCCGTCCCCCATTGACTTTACATTGAAAGTCTGAATGGATCCGCTCAGGCTACTTTTTCTAAGTTATTAATGCAGACGGATCCGTACTGAACGGAGCCTCCGTCTGCATTAAAATGATCGGATCTGTTCAGAACGGATCCGATCAAGCGCAAGTGTGAAAGTAGCCTTATAAAGAGGTCTCTGTACACAAAATAAGTAGATACGAAGTGACTATCACCTATTGTAAATTATGGATCCCATGTTATCTTCATTATGTATTAGACCTGCAGGTTTTGCAGGTGATTTTCGGGAAGGAAACGTTCCTTTCTGGCAATCAGCTGCTCGTTAGTAGAGGACCACTGCTATTACATGCAGCAAACTTCTCCACAGTATAGAAAGGCAAGCGTTGGCAAGCAATCAAACCTACTTAAAAATTGTGATTGCCCAACAAACTAGCGTTTTCTTGCTCTTTGGGTAATCGGCGGCAGTATTACACAGGAAGATCATCACTTATGAGCGTTCCTACGAATTGGCAGGCATAATATAGTCTTAATCCTGCCTGTCATAATGACTGCCTGTTATCCTGCAAGTTGATCAGTTCAAGTATAACAAAATCACAAGGCGTAGTTACATTATAACGGAAAAAAAAAATTGTCATCTCTGAACAAGAGCAATGATATTAGAAGAGAAGGGAATTAGGTAGTGGGGAAAAGCGGATAGTGTTTGGTAATAGAGAATAAAAGAATGAGGGGAAAAAGGAAGAATGAGAACTTGTAGGTAATGCTTTAAGTCCCAAAGACATGAGATTGGGTTTGGGGTCCACTAGAAAATGTAATGCTAAAAAGTGATGAAATACTAACATAATATAAAACAAAATCGAATTGCTATCTCTGCGTCTCAGAATATTTCAGATGTTAAACTCCTAGTCATGTAGCGTCTTTATATAGAGTGGGACTGTCTATATTTTTTGCAATTTCACCACACTTTCAGAAACTTGCTATATTTTCTTTATTCCCACCCAACCAGTTCCTCAAGTGTACCCAGCTGGTCTACCTTATCCAACCACTGATCTATGGTCGGTGGGTCCCTACTCAACCCCAGTTGTGGGATTAAAAGTCTGGCTGCTTGGACCAGATGTGTTGGGATGTTTGTCTTAGAAGGTTTCTAGGTAGCATGTGGAAGCCATAATAATACTGATTCTGGAGTTACCATATTTTTCGCACCATAAGGCTACATTCACACGTCAGTATTTTTCTATATCCCGAATTTCTGTCCATTTTTTGCGGATCCGTTGTTCCTGAAAATGTTTCCGTATGTCATCCGTTTTTTGCGGATCCGCAAAAAACGGAAACATGAATAAATTTCACAAAGCAAATAAAAGTTGTTTGGATTTCTTTGGAAAAAAAAAATTGAAAAAAAAAGTGAATAAGTGATTTCTGTGGGCAGGATTTAATTTCCAGGAACGGATTCCGCATAAAACGGATGACATACGTAATGACATACGAATGTCATCCGTTTTTTGCGGAACCATTGACTTTGTATTGTACCAGGATCCGATTTTTGCGGAAAAGAATAGGACAAGTTTTATATTTAATCGGACATGCGGAACGGAACAACGGAAACGGACAGCACACATTGTGTTGTCCGATTTTTTCCAGGACCCATTGAAAATGAATGGGTCCAGAACTGGTCCTGATCTGTTCCGCAAAAAACAGAACAGATCAGGATAGAAAAAACGGACGTGTGAATGGCCCCTAAGACATATTTTTCCCCCCCTGAAAGTGAGGGGAAAATAGCAGTGCGTCTTATGAAGCATATACTAATGAGCACTTCCATTCTGAAAGCGCTCATTAGTTCACAGTAGGACTGGTGCTGACTTTACTAACTGCTTCCCGGCCTTCTGCCGGCACCTCACTGTGTTCTGACTGCATGTAAACTCAAACTATGACCTGACGCTGTGTGACGTCAGGTCAAAGTGCAGCTCTTGGACTTGTACATAACTGAAAATCCATGCCACCGTATATGAATAGCACGTTCGCCCGTGAGAGAGATTTATCGGTTTCTCTGGACCAATTTTGGATGTATGCAGGGGTACCTTTCCCTCTAGCAGCTTAGGCTACTTTCACACTAGCGTTTATTGCTGATCCATCATGGATCTGCAAAAAGGCTTCCGTTTGATTGATTTATTAACCTGTAGCCATGGTTTCAGATGAATCACTCTATAATACATAAGCATATTAGGTAGGCTGAAACCACCCTGTTCTTTACTTAATACCAGTCTCTCATAAGTGATACAGGGTTTCATTTACTTCCATAATAATGTAAAAAGGGGCTTTATCTGAGAGAAAATGATTGTGGTAAAAATATGGGAATCATCTGCCTCAAATATAAAAACGTAGCTATTACAAGTGTTTGCACTCCATCCATGAGATCTAGGGTAACACCAAAGATTGCAGTTGCAATTTACCGTAATCTTGCTTAGGTAAGGTAAAGAAAAAAAAAAAGAAAAATGGGAAGATAAAGGTGTTCTAGTTTATTAGCTGAACACCTAAGTATGTTATTTGAGAGGATTGCCACTTGCAGGGAGTGGAGACCCACAAAGAGCTAATTACAGGACTGGGTGTGGAGATATTAAGTGCCTCACACTTGGAATAATTAATTAGGGAGGGCTCCAAAGCTATCAAATATTTCTATTATGTACGGAAAAGCCTGTGAAAAATTAGATATAAAAATGAATAGATCATTTGCGAATGCAGCATTTAGATATACCTTGCCATCTACAACTCCCCATACGTCTTTTTATGGGGTCACTAAGGGCCATTAAGCTGGGACGCCTCTTTTTTACGGGGGACCCGGCTCTAACATGAGAGCCGCGTTCCTGCACTAACAGTCCAGATGGCAGGAGTGCCGACCTGGGCTGTTTAACGCTTTACATGCCGTGGGCAATGGGGTTCGCCGCATGAAAAAAGGTGACGGGGGAGCGGTCTCCCTCTGTCTCACATCAGCACTCCACAAATGCGACTGCAGGGTGCCAATATGTGTAAAGGCTGGCTAGGCCCCAAACCAGGTTTGAGTATTTTCCCAAATATAAGCTTAAGACAGAATTTCTAATTTATTCTTGCCACCAAAAAAAACTTACTAACAAGCAATCAAAAAGTGTAATTTATTTAGAAAAGATACCAATGAAAACTGCAAGTCATCCCGCAAAAAAAAGAAAAATCAAGCCCTTGCACAACTTCGGGATCACAGAAGCCAACTATCTAAAACATAACTTTTATTCTTATATTCTAAGATTAACAGGGTCCCACTCCAGGGGACTAATCCGACATAGACAAACAACAAAACAACCAAAAACGGCCGATGTGGAACAGAAAGGGATGCTCTAATGTTGACAGCGGGTACTGGGCAACCATATGGGGTCCCTGGTATAACCCTAGGGTGTCCCTGGTCTCTTTCTCTGCCCAGAGATGCCCCCAGACGGTAGAGGCACTCTGTCCCCGTGCCTAGAACTGTCTGTCCTTGCAAAGGCCCTTACCACACAGATTGGCCCATATGGATGCCCGGGTCATTCAATGCGCGATTTATTACCTAAATAATATTGGTCTCCCTTCTAGTCTCGACGCGTTTCACCTGTTGTAAATAGGCTCATCAGGAGACAGTGAAGGTAAACGGGTGGTCCACCCACAATATTTGGTGGCCACACGCCAATAGTTTAACACATATAAACAAAAAATCAAAGAGAAAACAATAAATAATAACTGGAGCAACCCCACGGTCGCAAACAGCCAAAGATCTCACAACAATAATATGTTATCACCACATCCAGCCAGTTCAGATAAAACCGATTATTCAGATTGATACTTATCTTTACGCTGCCTGAGTCCTAGGCGGCGACCTGTGAGTAGGGCTGCTCCAGGGGGCAGTAAAAATGAGGCTCCAATTTGTGTGCTGGTTCCTAACAGATTTAAATACCCAGTTGGGGGCGGTGCCTAATATTAACTCTCCAATCACCAAATAGATAAGGATGTCATGTGGTATAATCTCCACTCCACCCCTTGTATTGACAAGTACCCTGGATTGATCTAATCTAGAGATATTAATGTCTACTGGGGTTTACAAATGTACTGGATGTTATTAGAGAAAGCCTCCTCTCACCTGTTAATGATGTTATAATATACACTGCTTGGCAATGGCATTATTTTTTGCTGCTGCCGAATCACCTCTGTGCTCGATCTTATCTGGTGGAATGCACGCCGAAGCTCCAATATGGCCGTGCGTTCCACCGTGCGTCGGCGAATCCGGGCCTGTGAAGTCATTGTATGTGCGCGGGACAAGAACGCAGCAGTGCTTGCGCTCCAGAGCCGTGCACCATGGGCGTGGCTATGCGTTCCACTATGCTCGCCAGCCCCATCTCTGAGTGCTGCAGTGCCGCGGACTTACAGGGGGGGAGGGGGGAGTAAACTAATTCCTAATAAGTGATTAGTGGAGGGGGAGTCAGAAGTATATATATTAACCAGTGACATTGGTCTAGTAGGAGGGGGATCATTGATGATAAACTCTGTCAGGTGTCCTAATAGAGTTAACCCCATAAAATAAATGGCATATTTATATGGGTCATTTGGACCTGTCCAGGTACATGTATGGGACTCAATTAAGATTACTCATAGTAAATAATCAGTTAATTTTCAATAACTGGTGTCTCATACATATGGGATGTGAAAGTGGCGCAGCATGGGTAAAAATAGGAGATGTTTACCCTCCAACCTGTCTAGCTAGGACAGTCATAGTGCTATGTATAATGGGTATATATGATGAAAATGTATGACCTAAATCATTGGATAGGTCCTATTGATAATCAAAGTGACACTTCGCGTGTCGATATCCGGTTCCGTCGTGAGGAAGGAAGCTAAAATAAGGTCCCGACAGGATGACCGAGTGTTTTATAGGAAACTAGAGAATGTTAGTTGTTCATTCAAACCGCCTGGAGACTGTGAACGGAACCAAAAGATCCACTCCGTCTCTTTCTGGAGGATCCTTCGGTCCCAGTCACCCCCTCTCAGGGAAGGTCTGATTAATTCCAGGGCGGAGAATTTGATTAGTCGGGAGTCCCCGTTGTGGACATCCCACATATGATTGGCAATGGGTGTGTCCTTCCTATTTTTGATGTCATTCACGTGCTCCAGGATTCGTCTCCGGAATTCCATGTTTTACCGACGTAATCCTTTGGGCACGTGCACTGGGCCAAGTACACAATCCCCTTACTGCGGCAGTTTATGAAATCCTGTATGTCGTACATTCTGCCCGTGAGTGAGCAGGTGTTCTGTTTAGAGGGGTTGATGTTTTTGCACGCTAGACAGGATCCGCATCGAAATGTGCCTAAAGGCTTACGATCAAGCCATGTTCCCCTCGGAACGGGTCCTGAATAGTGAATGTGAACCAGTCGGTCACGAAGACATCTCCCCCTCCTAAACGAAATGCTAGGACGAGATGGTAGAATATCTGACACGTCCCGGTCCATCAAGAGGACCGGCCAGTATTTATTAATCATTTCCTTGACTTCTTTATTTCTTGTGTCAAATGTGGAAATAATTCTAATCATCTCCTCCCTATTCTCCCTTGACTCTCTAGGTATCAAAAGAGAACTCCGCTCACAGGAAGATGCATTGTGAAAGGCCTCCCTAAGAACATGCTGCAGATAACCCCGTACTGAAAACCTCTTCTGCAGTTTCCTTGATTCTTGGAAAAACACCTCCTCGTCTGAACAATTTCTCCTCATTCGTAAGTACTGCCCTCGGGCAATGCCCCTCTTTAAATTGGTTGGGTGGTGGCTCTCCCAGTGCAGTAAACTATTTGTAGCTGTGGTCTTCCTGAAGGTTGAGGTGACAAGACCGCCTCCGATTTTAGTGACCCTGACGTCCAGAAATATTAATGAGTCTGGGTGGAACTCTGAGGTAAAGGAGAGTCCCAGCTCGATGATGTTAAGAGACTCAAGTCCCAGACTTCCATTCCAGATAATAAAGACGTCATCAATATATCTGGTCCAGAAGACGATCTTGTCACCCCACCAATTACCAATTACCGATATCAGGAAAGACCACTTTGTCTTCCCACCAGCCCAGGAGAAGATTTGCATAGGTCGGAGCACAAGGACTCCCCATAGCGGTCCCCCTGAGCTGGTGGAAGAACTGTCCATCGAAGAGAAAGAAATTATGGGTTAGTACAAACTCAAGAAGGGTCAAAACAAAGGTGTTGTGCAGATTATAACACACGGCTCTGGTTTTTAAAAACTCCGATGTGGCCATGAGGCCTTCCTTATGGGGAATGGAGCTATAAAGTGCTTCTACATCAATACTACCAAGGGAACACGCTGGATCGATGTTGAGGGCTTCAATTTTGCGTAAAAAGTCCATCGTGTCCCTTGTATGAGAAGGCAAATCTGAATAATCGGTTTTATCTGAACTGGCTGGATGTGGTGATAACATATTATTGTTGTGAGATCTTTGGCTGTTGGTTTGCGACCGTGGGGTTGCTCCAGTTATTATTTGTTTTCTCTTTGATTTTTTTGTTTATATGTGTTAAACTATTGGCGTGTGGCCACCAAATATTGTGGGTGGACCACCCGTTTACCTTCACTTTCTCCGGATGAGCCTATTTACAACAGGTGAAACGCGTCGAGACTAGAAGGGAGACCAATATTATTTAGGTAATAAATCACGCATTGAATGACCCGGGCATCCATATGGGCCAATCTGTGTGGTAAGGGCCTTTGCAAGGACAGACAGTTCTAGGCACGGGGACAGAGTGCCTCTACCATCTGGGGGCATCTCTGGGCAGAGACAGACCAGGGACACCCTAGGGTTATACCAGGGACCCCATATGGTTGCCCAGTACCCGCTGTCAACATTAGAGCATCCCTTTCTGTTCCACATCGGCCGTTTTTTGGTTGTTTTGTTGTTTGTCTATGTCGGATTAGTCCCCTGGAGTGGGACCCTGTTGATCTTAGAATATAAGAATAAAAAGTTATGTTTTAGGTAGTTGGCTTCTGTGATCCAGTTTCTTTACACAACTACCAATTGAGAATTTTTTCCTTGCACAACTTCATAGAAAAAAAATAAAACAGATTTTCTTTTTTTTTTTTTTAAAGAAAGAAGAGGTTTTCTTTCACAAAAGTAGTAAAACATAAAAAAATATTATTTGGTATCGCTGTAATTTCGCTGACCCAGAGAATAAAGATATGTTATTTATACAGAAAAATGAATGCCGTGAAATTTATTACGTAAAAACTTAGTGTCAGCATTGCAGTTTTTTCCATCTCCCTCCCAGAAAGAGTTAATAAAAGTCAATCAGAAAGTTATGTGTACCCTAAAATGGTGCCATTAAAACTACAACCTCTCCTGCAAATAACAAGCCCTCATACAGCTATATAGATGGAAAATTGTAAAAGTTATAGCTCAATGAAAAAAAAAAAAAAAAAGAAGAAAATCGTGTTGGTCCAAACAGGCTGATCACTAAGGGGTTAAGATATGGGACTATAGCTTCCATATTTTTCAAAATCTTTCCCTTCTTTCGGTAATATAGTAATAATTGCTTCTAGGATTACCTAGCATTAGCTTTTTACACCAGTTGGTCAAAAGGGATAATAGGGTGGATGGGAAATATTTGTAAAAATTTTTTTTTTATATCTAGCAGGAAAGCCATCCAGGCCAAGGCTCTTCTCCACAGGCGGAAACTTAAATGGGTTTTCCAGGCTTTTAATATTGATGACCTATCAGGATAGGTCATCAATATCAGATCGAAGGGGGTCTGACACCTGTCACCCCTAAAGATCAGCTGTATGAAGAGAAGGCATGTGCCATGTGCATGTGCCGTCTCCTTACTCTCTTCCTGCTTACCATAGACATGGCAGCAGCAGGAGACAGCATGAATGCAGCGTGCGTGCCTTATCATACAGCTGATCGCGGGGCTCCTGGGTGTCGGACCCCCGCCGATCTAATATTGATGACCTATCCCGAGAATACTATAGGTCAACAATATTAAAAGCATGGAAAACCCCTTTAACAAGCGCCAACGCTCCCTCTGCTGTTATAGGTTTAAAGATTAACTAAACTGTTATTCTACCCTTTTTAAATGTCCCAAATACCCTAAAAATATTTTTTCTAAAATACTTAATTAACAGCTTTAGCCTTTTTACCAAAGACATTTGCACCTAATATTCTGATTTCTATTGCGCTTTAAATGCACTATATTTGCACATCTCCCTCACATCTCTGAGGTGTACAGAGTACGGATTCCTTGCACTGTAGCAATGGGGCCGCAGCAAATGGTGTACAGGCAGGAGCATACACCAGCAGCGCAGCCTGGACCTAGTACCAGCACTGCCGTAGAACATGGTGAAGTGGCGAGCACCAGAAGGGCAGTTGAAGCTGGTACGGTGGCAACTGCATTAGTTCCCCTGTCGCAGCCACCGCACAGACAGGCCTGTAGAGTCCCTGAGGTGCTGGCAAACCCTGATTGGCAGCCCCCAACTTCAGTAGTTCCCCCTTTCACCGCCCAGTCTGGAGTTCGGGTTGAGACAGCTCAGATCGGATCAGCACTGGGTTTTTTTGAGCTGTTCTCGACTGCGGAGCTCTTGGACTTAGTCGTGGCAGAAACAAATCGGTATGCCACTCAATTTATAGCCGCCAACCCGGGAAATTTTTATGCCCAGTCTTTCCGATGGAAACCTGTCCAAGTTTCCGAATTTAAAACTTTTCTGGTAAATCTCCTCAACATGGGCCTGACAAAAAAGCATGAATTGCGGTCATATTGGTCCACGAACCCAATTCATCACATGGCCATGTTCTCTGCTGCCATGTCCAGGACATGATTTGAGACCATCCTTGCGTTTCCTGCACTTTAGTGACAACAGCACCTCTCGTCCCAGAGGCCACCCAGCTTTTGACCGGCTCCACAAAATTCGGCCCCTCATAGACCACCTTAACACTAAATTTGCAGATTTGTATACCCCTGAGCAAAACATCTTCATAGACGAATCCCTTATACATTTTACCGGGCGCCTTGGCTTCAAACAATACATCCCAAGCAAGCACGCCCGGTATGGGGTCAAATTGTATAAGCTCTGTGAAAGGGCCAAAGGCTATACGCACAAATTTTGAGTCTATAAGTGTAAAGATCAGACCCTGGAGCCGGTCGGTTGCCCTGACTACCTGGGGAGCATTGGGAAGACAGTCTGGGACTTGGTGTCACTCTTATTTGGCAAGGGGTACCATCTTTATGTGGACAATTTCTACACAAGTGTGCCCCTCTGCAGGCATTTGTTTCTAGAACAGATTGGCTGCTGTGGCACCGCGCGACCTAGTCGCGCAGGCTTCCCCCAACGGCTCGTTACCACCCATCTTACAAGGGGGGAGAGGACTGCCTTGTGTTACGAAGAACTGCTTGCAGTGAAATGGAGAGACAAGCGTTGACATTTACATGCTCTCCTCCATTCATGCAGACACGACAATACAAATAGAACGAGCAACCAGTGTCATTGAAAAGCCCTTCTCGGTCCACGACTAAAATTTGCTCATGGGAGGGGTGGACTTTAATGACCAGATGTTGGCTCCTTATTTAGTGTCCCGCCGCACCAGACGCTGGTATAAGAAGGTGTCTGTATATTTAATTCAATTGGCTATGTACAATAGTTTTGTTCTCTACAGTAAGACTGGGAGAACAGGATCCTTCCTCAAATTTCAGGAAGAGATCATCGGGAAAATCCTGTATCCAGGAGGTTCCGTGGCCCCATCCACCAGTGTAGTGAGTCGTCTACACGAGCGACATTTCCCCAATGTAGTTGCTGGTACCTCAACCCAAGCGTCACCCCAAAAAAGATGTTGTGTCTGTAGCAGGAGTGGAATAAGGCGTGACACCCGCTATTTCTGTCCTGACCACCCTGCCCTATGCTTAGGGGAGCGTTTCCGGAAGTACCACACACAGGTACACTATTAGCATAGGGATTGCGTGACACAGGACAGGCACACAGGGCTTTTAGGGCCCTTTCACTCACAGCTGCTGCAAACCTCTCCTTTCACCTGGGACAAAGTGCATAATGTACTTCGCCACATCTCTGGGCGATTTGCGCTTTGCACATTGTCCCATGGGGAAGGAGAGGTTTGTCCTATAAAAAGGTAAAAAAAAAAATCACCGGTAAGCAAAAAAGTTAATGTTCTGTTCCAAAAGTTCAATAAAGTTTATAAAAGTTAATGTTCTGTTCAAATGTTATATAAAGTTAATGTTAATAAATTTATTGCGTTGCGGACTTTTTTTTTACCTTCTAGGTGGACCAACCGATGAACCAGCTGCAGCACTGATGTGCATTCTGATAGAAGCATTGCGCAAATTTGGACTCATCAGACCAAAGCACAGATTTCTACTGGTCTAATGTCCATTCCTTGTGTTCTTTAGCCCAAACAAGTCTCTTCTGCTTGTTGCCTGTCCTTAGCAGTGGTTTCCTAGCAGATATTCTACCATGAAGGCCTGATTCACACAGTCTCCTCTTAACAGTTGTTCTAGAAATGTGTGTGCTGCTAGAACTCTGTGTGGCATTGACCTGGTCTCTAATCTGAGCTGCTGTTTGCGATTTCTGAGGCTGGTGACTCGGATGAACTTATCCTCCACAGCAGAGGTGACTCTTGGTTATCCTTTCCTGGGACGGTCTGCATGCGAGCCAGTTTCTTTGTAGCGCTTGATGGTTTTTGTGACTGCACTTGGGGACACTTTCAACGTTTTCCCAATTTTTCGGACTGACTGACCTTCATTTCTTAAAGTAATGATGGCCACTCGTTTTTCTTTACTTACCTGCTTTTTTCTTGCCATAATACAAATTCTAACAGTCTATTCAGTAGGACTATCAGTTGTGTATCCACCTGACTTCTCCACAACGCAACTGATGGTCCCAACCCCATTTATAAGGCAAGAAATCCCACTTATTAAACCTGACAGGGCACATCTATGAAGTGAAAACCATTTCAGGTGACTACCTCTTGAAGCTCATCAAGAGAATGCCAAGAGTGTGCAAAGCAGTAATCAAAGCAAAGGGTGGCTACTTTGAAGAACCTAGAATATGACATATTTTCAGTTGTTTCACACTTGTTTGTTATGTATATAATGCCACATGTGTTAATTCATAGTTTTGATGCCTTTAGTGTGAATCTACAATTTTCATAGTCATAAAAATAAAGAAAACTCTTTGAATGAGGTGTGTCCAAACTTTTGGTCTGCACTGTATATTGAGTCCATGAAAGACTGAACTTTTTGTCCCAAGTTAGCGGAAAGGGAGACTTTGTGAGGAAAAAAAACAAAAAAAAAAAATCAAATCAATTTCCGCTAACTTGTGCCCAAAAAACAAAACAAATCTATGAACTCGCCATGCCCCTCATGGAATACCTTGGGGTGTCTTCTTTCCAAAATGGGGTCACATGTGGGGTATTTATACTGCCCTAGCATTTTAGGGGCCCTAAAGCGCGAGAAAAAGTCTGGAATCCAAATGTCTAAAAATGCCCTCCTAAAAAGGAATTTGGGCCCCTTTGCGCACCTAGGCTGCAAAAAAGTGTCACACATGTGGTATCGCCGTACTCAGGAGAAGTTGGGCAATGTGTTCTTTTTACATATACTCATGCTGGGTGTGAGAAATATCTCTCTAAAATTACAACTTTGTATAATTTTTTTGGGGAAAAGTTGACTTTTAGAGAGATATTTCTCTCACCCAGCATGGGTATACACTCAACAAAAGAATTATTAGGAACACCTGTTCTATTTCTCATTAATGCCATTATCTAGTCAACCAATCACATGGCAGTTGCATGTAGGGTTGTGGTCCTGGTCAAGACAATCTCCTGAACTCCAAACTGAATATCAGAATAGAAAAGAAAGGTGATTTAAGCCATTTTGAGCGTGGCATGGTTGTTGGTGCAAGACGGGCCGGTCTGAGTATTTCACAATCTGCTCAGTTACTGGGATTTTCATGCACAACAATTTCTAGGGTTTACAAAGAATGGTGTGAAAAGGGAAAAACATCCAGTATGCGGCAGTCCTGTTGGCGAAAATGCCTTGTTGATGCTAGAGGTCAGAGGAGAATGGGCTGACTGATTCAAACTGATAGAAGAGCAACGTTGACTGAAATAACCATTTGTTACAACCGAGGTATGCAGCAAAGCATTTGTGAAGCCACAACAGGCACAACCTTGAGGCGGATGGGCTACAACAGCAGAAGACCCCACCGGGTACCACTCATCTCCACTACAAATAGGAAAAAGAGGCAATTCGCACAAGCTCACCAAAATTTGACTGTTGAAGATTGGAAAAATGTTGCCTGGTCTGATAAGTCTCGATTTCTGGTAGAGTCCGAATTTGGCGTCAACAGAATGAGAACATGTATCCATCATGCCTTGTTACCACTGTGAAGGCTGGTGGTGGTGGTGGTGTAATGGTGTAGGGGATGTTTTCTGGGCACACTTTAGGCCCCTTAGTGCCAATTGGCCATCGTTTATATGCCACGGGCTACCTGAGCATTGTTTCTGACCATGTCCATCCCTTCATGACCACCATGTACCCATCCTTTGATGGCTACTTCTAGCAGAGTAATGCACCATATCACAAAGCTCGAATCATTTCAAATAGGTTTCTTGAACATGACAATGAGTTCACTGTACTAAAATGGCCCCCCACAGTCACCAGATCTCAACCCAATAGAGCATCTTTGGGATGTGGTGGAACGGGAGCTTCGTGCCCTGGATGTGCATCCCTCAAATCTCCATCAACTGCAAGATGCTATCCTATCAATATGGGCCAACATTTCTAAAGAATGCTATCAGCACTGTTGAATCAATGCCACAAAGAATTAAGGCAAAAGGGGGTCCAACACCGTATTAGTATGGGGTTCCTAATAATTCTTTAGGTGAGTGTATGTAAAAATACACCCCAAAACACATTGCCCTACTTCTTCTTAGTACGGCGATACCACGTGTGACACTTTTTTTTGCAGCTTAGGTGGGCAAAGGGGCCCAAAATCTAAAGAGCACCTTTAGGATTTCACAGGGCATTTTTTACACATTTGGATTTCAAACTACTTCTCACGCATTAGGGCCCCTAAAATGCAAGGGCAGTATAAATACCCCACAAGTGACCTCATTTTGGAAAGAAGACACCCCAAGGTATTTCGTGAGGGGCATGGCGAGTTCATAGAAGATTTTTTTTTTTTTGGGCACAAGTTAGCGGAAATTGATTTGATTTTTTTTGTTTTTTCTCACAAAGTCTCCCTTTCCGCTAACATGGCGAGTTCATGTAAAATTTTATTTTTTGTCACAAGTTAGTGGAGTATGAAACTTTGTAAAAAATAAAAATAAATAGATAAAAAAATCATTTTCCGCTAACTTGTGCCAAAAAAAATAAATAAAAAATTCTAGGAACTTGCCATGCCCCTCACGGAATACCTTGGGGTATCTTCTTTCCAAAATGGGGTCACTTGTGGGGTATTTATACTGCCCTGGCATTTTATGGGCCCTAATGCATGAGAAGTAGTTTGAAATCCAAATGTGTAAAAAATGCCCTGTGAAATCCTAAAGGTGCTCTTTAGAATTTGGGCCCCTTTGTCCACCTAGACTGCAAAAAAAGTGTCACACATGTGGTATCACCTTACTCAGGAGAAGTTGGGCAATGTGTTTTGGGGTGTCTTTTTACATATACCCATGCTGGGTGAGAGAAATCTCTCTGTCAAATGACAACTTTGTATTAAAAAAAAATGGGAAAAGTTGTCGTCTTTTAGAGAGATATTTCTCTCACCCAGCATGGGTATACGTAAAAAGACACCCCAAAACACATTGCCCTACTTCTTCAGGGCAGTATACATACCCCACAAGTGACCCCATTTTGGAAAGAAGACACCCCAAGGTATTTCGTGATGGGCATAGTGAGTTCATGGAAGTTTTTATTTTTTGTCACAAGTTAGTGGAATATGGAGACTTTGTAAGAAAAAAAAAACATTTTCCGCTAACTTGTGACAAAAAATAAAAACTTCTATGAACTCATTATGCCCATCAGCGAATACCTTAGAGTGTCTACTTTGTGAAATGGGGTTGTTTGTGGGGTGTTTCTACTGTCTGGGCATTGTAGAACCTCAGGAAACATGACAGCTGCTCAGAAAGTCAGAGCTGCTTCAAAATGCGGAAATTCACATTTTTGTACCATAGTTTGTAAAAGCTATAACTTTTGCGCAAACCAATAAATATACACTTATTGCATTTTTTTTTATCAGACATGTAGAACAATAAATTTAGAGAAAAATGTATATAGAAATGTAGTTTTATTAGAAATTTTTTATAACTGAAAATGAAAAATGTAATTTGTTTGCAAAAAATTTGGTAAATTTCGATAACACAAAAAAGTAAAAATGGGGGGGTGTGGCTTGCTCATGGCGGAGTAGGACGCATGGAAGTGTAGCTCTCACGCCTTCTCCACATTACTGGCTATTCTAACGAAATTCACCTGCCATTTGGAAGTTCTGGATGGGTCGCTAAACAACTAAAAGGGCTGCAGGAGCCCACACAGCAGCCTGAAAGTTCCGGTATCCAGAAGTTCTTCGGCTCGCGTCGTCCGTTACGGGGCCGGCAGAGACTCCCAAGATGGTGACCGGGAGAAGTCTCCCAGCGGCTGCTGGAGGCACGAGCCGGCCTTCGTCGGAAAAGGAGCCCAAGAGTCCAGAATCAAGTGCTGCAGATGAGGACTGGGATCTCTGTTCGTATTTACAAGCGCTGCCAACTAAGGAAGACCTGGCGCAGTCGGTGCAGAGGCTGGAGCAGACTTACCGTTCTGAGATAGAGAAATTAAACATCTGGGCACCAGGGTGGAGGCCTCTGAGAAGACGCAGGAGGCCTTCCACGACCAGTTGGAGGAACAGCATAAGGTACTGTCGGCTTATTCCCAGCAGATCACTCACCTGCTGTACCATGTGGATGACCCCGAGAACCGCCATCGTAGGAATAACCTACAGATCCGAGGGGTGGCAAAGTCGGTCCCCATGTCTAAGCTGGAAGCGACGATTCAAACCTTCTTTGGGCCCTAAATCAAATGATGCATCCAGGCCGAGAGATATAAGTGTGCAGGGTGCACTTCTTCAGGATAAAAGAAGATATTTTGAGAGCGGCCACACAGGCGAACTCTCTTGAACTAGGGGGGTCTGCAGTTCAGATTCTGCCGGACCTCTCCAGGCGTACTCTTCAACTCCGGAGGGAGGTGAGGCCCTTACTCACCTTATTATTCAGAAAAAAGACCGGCACTCACTTCTGGCGATTCAGTTGGCTTTATTCAAAGCATTCAAAGCAACACGTGTTTCGGCTCAACACTGAGCCTTTGTCAAGCATAATGAATTAAATTACAGAGCAATTTAAATAGAGCGCCATATCCGGCGTTCAGACGTGATGACGTCACACTGTCATGGTTACAATGTATACACAAAGTGAAAAAAAGGGAAAAAAAAAAAAGGTAGAAACAAAACTGTTGTAACTGAAGACGGATCACTTCAATCAGTGATCACAATAATAGATAAATGCTTGTAAATATTTATACAAAAACGGAGAAAGAAAAAAGTAAAGATGGCAGACATGTAGTGCAGCCAGATATACAGAAGCCGATTAGAAAATGAAATGTTTACAGTCAATACCCTGAGACATCTACATCTCTTACATGCTAAACATAATTCAACAATTTTTATATATTTCGCATTATTAGCAAATTATTTTCGCATGATTTTCAATATTTTCAATTTTCATTTTTTCTGTGACTAAGAAAAGAAACAAAATTAATCAAACCAGCAATACATAACAAATGAGCAATATTTGATGTATGGTGTTTAATACTTTATAGGAAAGAACTCACTTCATAGTCTCGATTGAGACCTTTTGGTTCCAGAGTCTGCAGGGTGTGAATCCAATAGCTTTCCCGTTTTTTAAGCATTAATAACCTGTTGCCACCTCTACGTGGTTGCTGTATCTGTTCAATAATTTGAAATCTTAATACCCCCTATATCAGCCTTAACGATTGTCTGATAAGGCTGATATAGGGGGTAGTAAGATGCCACGTCAGCTCTTTTTGTCTACTCCAAAGAAGGGCACTTTCCCGTGTCTGCAGTGTGTCCATTGCTCAGCAGTAATTAAAGGTGAGACCTTTTCCCATCCGCACACAGGTAAGAAATTCCCGATTAAGGGATTTTTTACTTGTGACAGCAATTATGTAGTTTACCTGTTGAAATGCCCCTGTGGTTTGATATATGTGGGTGAGACATCTGTCAGAATGAAAGATAGGTTCAGTAACCATAAATCCAGTATAAGGAAGAAAAATCTGCTATTACCAGTTCCCTTTCATTTTGACAGATGTTCTCACAACATATCACAATTAAGATTTAAAATTATTGAACAGATACAGCAACCACGTAGAGGTGGCAACAGGTTATTAATGCTTAAAAAACGGGAAAGCTATTGGATTCACACTCTGCAGACTCTGGAACCAAAAGGTCTCAATCGAGACTATGAAGTGAGTTCTTTCCTATAAAGTATTAAACACCATACATCAAATATTGCTCATTTGTTATGTATTGCTGGTTTGATTAATTTTGTTTCTTTTCTTAGTCACAGAAAAAATGAAAATGGAAAATATTGAAAATCATGCGAAAATAATTTGCTAATAATGCGAAATATATAAAAATTGTTGAATTAGGTTTAGCATGTAAGAGATGTAGATGTCTCAGGGTATTGACTGTAAACATTTCATTTTCTAATCGGCTTCTGTATATCTGGCTGCACTACATGTCTGCCATCTTTACTTTTTTCTTTCTCCGTTTTTGTATAAATATTTACAAGCATTTATCTATTATTGTGATCACTGATTGAAGTGATCCGTCTTCAGTTACAACTGTTTTGTTTCTACCTTTTTTTTTTTTCCCCCTTTTTGTATACATTGTAACCATGACAGTGTGACGTCATCACGTCTGAACGCCGGATATGGCGCTCTATTTAAATTGCTCTGTAATTTAATTCATTATGCTTGACAAAGGCTCAGTGTTGAGCCGAAACACGTGTTGCCTTGAATGCTTTGAATAAAGCCAACTGAATCGCCAGAAGTGAGTGCCGGTCTTTTTTCTGAATATTGAAGTGGGTTTTTCATACCTTAGACGCGAGCACCACGACGCAAGAGAGGAGTGCCGGCTGTTTCCCTGTGTCTGTACTCACCTTATTAAAGGATAAGTATTTTATATAGATGGGGATATCCGTTCCAGCTTCACGCCAGGAAGGATGGCAGATCGGCGGTGTTCAGAGATCCGGAGGACCTCCCCAAGTTCTTAGAGACCTTCTTGCTCCCTCAGGTTGCACTGCCGGAGTGGCCGGCTGTCCCGGGGCCTGCGCCATTGCCCCAGAGGGAAAGATGGTCTTTAGTCTCTCCAAGAGCCTCCAAACAGAGCAAGTCACCTTGAATGCGGACTCACTAGCCTAGGGGGTCACATAAGTGTTGCAAGGGCCGTTTACACGGTCGCCGAAGGGTGCACCAGTGGATGCCTCATATAAATGTAGTTACAGCCAGTAGGCTGTCAAGTTATGTTCTCTTATGATCAGTTACATATTGTTTATGGTCTTGTGGGGAACAAATGTTCTGTTTTTATGGGGGTAAGCCGTGTCCCTAATTTGTACCCAACAAGTGGGTCGTAAGGCCTAAAAGGTTAATTAGTGTACGTCTGTGGCAGGATGTATTTTATATGTTTGCTAACTGAATAGCACTAGCACATTCTAGAGATCATTTTGCATATTTCATTTGGGGATGGTGGGGAGGGGCCTTCTCTGCCAATCAGGGCTTCCTCTTCTCCTTAAGTTCTGTGGGTAGTGGACAGTAGTTATGGTCCGCCGCCTAGTGTTACTTACATGTAATATTGCTGCCTTGTATTACAAGGACTTATTTGTTTTAGGTGTCCGTTGTGTGTCTTCCCTGATGTGTCCTGTCTTACCTTGGGTAGTGTTCTTACCCTATAATTCTGGGTATCCGTATTCTTTCTTGATTAATATTACACAGCATTATGTCATCAATTAAGGTCTGCTCTTATAATGTGAATGGCCTGAATGAACCGGTTAAGAGGAACCAGGTATTGTACAACCTCCACAAACAGAGAGTAGGAATAGCCTTCTTACAAGAGACCCACTTCAAAACAAGTAATGTCCCCACCTGTAAGAATAGATACTTCCCTATTTGGGCCCATAGTACTTATGCTGATTCTAAGTCCAGAGGGGTCGCTATAGCCATTCACAAGTATGTCCCATGCACCATAATAGATTCTCACCAGGATGGTCAAGGCCGCTACCTATTCTTGAAAGTTAATATTTGTGCTAGAATGTTGGTTTTGTCTAATATTTATTGTCCCAACACAGGTTAGAAGGGGTTTGCAGATGTGACCTTTGCGGCGTTGGAGGACTTTGCGGAAGGTGTGTTGATTATCCTGGGAGGGAACATTAATCTCCCTCTGGACGTTAAATTGGACACGTCTTCAGGTGGGTCTTAAATCTCCCCTGGGGTGGCCCGTGGCTTCCAGAGACACCTACATTCGCTTTGTTTAGTGGATGTGTGGCGGATTCTCCATCCTACGGTGAAAGGCTTCACGTTCTTTTCCATTGCCCACAACTCGTACCACCATTTAGATTATGTTTTCATTTCACATGATCTGTTGGATCCAAGTCCAACAGCGGAGATAGAACCTGTCCTATTCTCTGATCATTCGTTGACGTGGGTCGCTCTGGGCTTGGGGGATAGTGTGTGTGTGGCTGACATTAAAGTGGCTATAGCGGAATTTATGGAAGATCCCTCTAGTTCTACAAATAAGTGGGAGGCCCTTAAATGTGTGATTAGGGGGTCGCCCGATTTCTCACGCTTCCAGGTTGAAGAAGATGCGCTCAGCGCGGATCGTCACGTTATTACAGAAATTGACCGAGTTAGAAGGACGCCATAAGAGCAGCCTTGATTTGAGGGTATATCAGGAGCTATGCGAGGTCAGGAGCGCCTTGCGGAAACTCATTGACCAGAAACGTTTAGTGGCCCGGGACAAACTTAAGCGTTTGTTTTACGGTATGGGGGACAAAAGCGGTAGACTCCTGGCGTCCACGACAGGGCTCTGGCTATATTCCATCCATCAATTACAGAGTAGGAGGGAAGGTACATGCTACCGGGGACATATTGAGGGAGTTTCAGGCCTACTATGAGAGGATGTATCACTTGAAAGGTAAATATGCGGATTTGGCACCTGATCAGACAGTATCTGGCAGGGCTGAAAGGGCCTAAATTATTGATTGAGGTCAGGGATGACAGGAGATAAGGCGGTGTCGTGAAACAGCTAGTAGTGGGTAAGTGTCCTGGCCCATATGGGTTCACACCTTTGAAGGATATGTGTAATTCTAATGTTTGTGGCGCTAGGTTACCGGCACAGCCCTTGACAGCACACATCTGTGTTCTTCCTAAACCAGGGAAGGACCCTTCGGTTTGTAGTAACCACAGGCCAATTTGTTTAATTAACATAGATGTTAAGATATATGCTAAAATTCTGGCGAATAGACTGAAGGTCCATATTCCTTCCCTGGTTTATGCCGATCAAGTGGGATTTGTACCTGGTAGGGAATCGAGAGATAACACTATTAGATCCCTAGCTCATATTGCAAGAGCTGCGGCCACTAAACTGCCTCTATGCCTACTCTCAGTTGACGCAGAAAAGGCTTTTGACAGTGTCGATTGGGATTTCTTGAGAGACCTTACAGGCATTTGGTCTGGGTCCTAACATGTTGCATCGAATAATGGTCCTTTACAATAAGCCAAGAGCCCAGGTGAGAGTGAATGGCGCACTATCTTCCCCTTTTGAGATTCACAATTGGACTCGTCAGGGGTGTCCACTGTCCCCTCTGCTGTAAATTCTGGTCATGGAGTTTCTGGTAAGGGCGCTTAGGGCTAATGCGTCCATACGAGGTTTGCATTTTGGAGCCTCAGAGTCTAAAATCGCTGTTTACGCTGATGATCTATTGAAATACTGCTCAGACCCGATGGTTAGCTTACCGAATATTACGAAAGAGTTTTCTTTATTTGGGGATTTAAGTAACTTCAAAGTGAACTTCCATAAATCCGAGATCTGGAATGTCACGGTCCCACGCTCCACTGTGCAATCCTTTAAACAGGCTTTTCCATTCCAATGGAAGATAGGTTACATATATCTAGGGGTGTGTGTCCCAGCCCGCTTAGAGGACCTATATCAGTTAAATTTTGACACATTATTAATTGGAGATTAGGAAGGATCTTTCCGCATGGAAAATTTGCCCTTGTCGTGGTTTGGAAGGATACATGCGTTGAAAATGAATGCGCTACCTAGGATTTTGTATCTTCTTAGGTCTATTCCCATTCCACTGCTGCGCGTGCTCTTCAAATCCATGCACTCTATGTTTCTTGATTTCATATGGGCAGGGGCTTCACCTAGACTGGGGATTAAGTTTTTCATGAGGTCTAAGGACAGGGGTGGGGCGGGAGTCCCTGATATTACTTCCTACCAGAGAGCGGCAATCCTCGCGTATATATTGGATTGGTTCCATAGTGGGACTACTAAGAGGTGGGTCGGTTTTGAGAGGACGGAGGTGGGGGCATTACCTCAGAATCTTCTGTGGGTACCCAAATCTTCACGCAGTAATAAGCTTCTGACGCCCATTTTTGATAACCCCAGTTTCCCATTGGGAATGGAGAGGGAGGAGATTTGGGGATTACAAAGGGCAGATAATGTTAGAGTGCATCAGTTGGTCACGAAGACCTCAATATATCCGTTAGACTCTTTCCCGGGACGAAGCGAGAGGGGGGCATGGATGACGTATAATGGGATGAGGAATTTCCTTTTATCCTTGGGCCCGATTACTTCGCCTCAAAGGGTGTTAAATCCCTAGATAGAGGTGTGCATGCAATCCTCCCCGCCTACTCATTTGGCGTCTCTGGTATACGGGCTGCTCGAGGAGAGTAGTGGCCCTCCATCTTCTTTGCCTTATGTTCGGGCATAGGAGAAGGAATTAGGCAAAGAATTTTCTGCGGATGATTGGGGTAAGGCATTCACGCTGTCTCATAAGTCCTCCATTTGCTGCGGGGTGCATTTGCTCCCGGGGCGCTCCAGAGTGACGTCAGGGCGTCCTACGCGCATGGATGACGTGATCGCATGGCACGTCATCCATGCGCATGGGGCGCTCTGACGTGACTCTGGAGCGCCCAGGGAGCTGCGCGGACTGTAAGTATACCGCTCCCCCTATGGCAACCAGGACTTTAATAGCGTCCTGGCTGCCATAGTAACACTGAAAGCATTTTGAAGACGGATCCGTCTTCAAATGCTTTCAGTTCACTTGCGTTTTTCCGGATCCGGCGTGTAATTCCGGCAAGTGGAGTACACGCCGGATCCGGACAACGCAAGTGTGAAAGAGGCCTTAAATAGGTTTGCCCATCTCATATATTGGGGGCATATCGTTAGGCTATACCCCTAATCTCCGACAGGTGTGGTTCACACCTCTTGGAACTGCACCCATCTTTATGACAATAGTATTAAATTTTAGCGTATCAACATACACAATTTAGTCTGTGCATCTATTTACGCATAGTAAAAGACATTCCATGTTATTGAACAAGTTTTTGCTTACAGTTATAAAAGAAATATGTATTCGAGCATATATACAAAACATTGCTGGTATGAGGCTACATATGTTCCAGACTATTAGTAGGAACATCCGGATTGTGCATCCTTGGATCAGAGTCTCTCTATATGAGGAATTAGGTAAATAATTGCATAGACAAAAGACATTAACAGCATATAACGAAAAGAAAAGAGAAAGGGGCAAAACGAAATCGTACACTCTCGGCGTTCCCCAGTAGCACCTGCAGAATTTACTTGCTGGGAATAATGGCAAAAAAGGAGGAGAACCAAATTTGCCAAGCGGGCGCAAAACAAAGATAAGCATGGTTCATGTATGCCATCTTCTTTTCATAGGCACATGACGCATTTACCAGGTCCGCAACTTCTTGTATTTGTGGGATATTTGGTTTGTTTTGGATGTGTCATTTTACATATACCCATGCTGGGTGAGATAAATATCTTGGTCAAATGCCAACTTTGTATTAAAAAAAAAAAATGGGAAAAGTTCTGCCGAGATATTTATCTCACCCAGCATGGGTATATGTAAAATGACACCCCAAAACACATTGCCCAACTTCTCCTGAGTACGGCGATACCACATGTGTGACACTTATTTGCAGCCTAGATGCGCAAAGGGGCCCACATTCCAAAGAGCACCTTTTCACGAATAGTGTTGAATATTCTAATCGCGGATTTATCGTGAATATATTACATTGCCGATTTTCGTAATCACGTAAACAATGACTGGAGATCTCGAATTTGCAAATTTATGGTGAATATTGCCTATGCCGATCATCACTAGTGAGCAGCAGAGAAAAATGAGTAGTCTCTTTCCTGTGGATGTTGGAGTCTCCGCACAACCACGCCACAGTGTTTGGGTTTTTTGAGCATTTCCTCTTCCACTTAGGCCACTTTATTTCAGTTATTTTTCTTGATATGTTTAGAATGTACCATTGCGTACTGCTGGTAGCATTCTGTTGCACCTGGTAGCCTGTGTCACATGGCCTGTTATAGGTGGGGCTTACAACCTTATCTCTCCCACTACATGAGTGATTTCACTATGGAGGTATGTGGGAGCTTGGCTTTAAGTTGTATCTTAGCACCTCTCAGACGAACACGGTCTGAGAGGTGCTAAGATACAACTTAAAGCCATGATAGGTAGTCTAGTGGTAGGAACCCATGCTACGCTGAGATACCTTGACGGTGGTGCAAAAGGGCTCTGATGTGTTTCTGGCAGGAATACATTGGCTAAAGTCTCAGTTTTTAACATCAGCCTGAGGGATTAGCCAGTGTTGTCAGTTGCATATCATTCTGGTGCACTTTTTGCAGTGATTTATGTATTTGTATATTTTCATCCACACATTATCCCATCTTGTGTAGGATGCTTTTGTGGTGCATGTGGTCCGCTGCTGACATCCTCCATTGTATGCATTTTTGCTGGGGATTGCCATTAGTAACGGATCACATGCGGAGGAATGGCTCCCCCGGTTATAAACACGCCACAGTGTTTGAGGTTTTTGAACATTTCCTCCCATTTAGGCCACTTTATTTCAGTTATTTTTCTCCACACATCAAAACAACTCCTCCTCATGGGTCCATTGTAGGAGAGAAGAATTTGTATATCTTGCGGAAAAGGAGGAGTCTAAATCTGGATTACAGATGAGGTTGAAGTCTCCACAATAAAGCACATGCCCTTGTTTTATTTTGTAAACCTTTTTTTAGATTGTTTTAAAAAAAATTAACTGATTTGAGTTAGGAACGTATAGTACAACAATGGTATAACAAACGTTATTGATGAAGCAGACTTGTATGATACATCTTCCCGCTTCATCAATGATGTTCGATATCAGAGTACAGGCAATTGAATCTTTAAATGCATTTTTTTTTTTTACATAATGTGATTGGATAATAGTTGGGAATTTAGGATGGTGAAGTTTATGACTATCTTTTGCTGTTATATGAGAGTTTCCTGAGCACACAGTATATCACATTTTAGGTCAAGGGCCTCTTACCCAAAAAAATTACCTCTTTGGTGGACTATTAATACCTCTCACATTTAGGGAAGCAATCTTAAAAGGTTTCTGTCATGAGAAATAACATTATGTAGCTGACTGACATTAGCAATGTGCTAATGTCAGCAGTACATAACATTATGCTTTATAACTCCCTGCCCGCTGCTTTCCTCTTAAAATAAAGAATTTTAAAATATGCTAATGTCAGCCTCTAGGTGCTATTAGGCCCCTTTCACACGGGCGAGTTTTCCGTGCGGGTGCGATCCGTGCGGCGAACGTATGGCACCCGCACTAAATCCTGACCCATTCATTTCTATGGGGCTGTGCACATGAGCGATGTTTTTAACGCATCACTTGTGCGTTCAGTTGAAATCGCAGCATGCTCTATATTTTCCGATTTTGACGTGACGCAGGCCCCATAGAAGTGAATGGGGTGTGTGAAAATCGGATGGCATCCGCAAGCAAGTACGGATGCCGTGCGATTTGCACGCATGGTTGCTAGGAGACCATCGGGATGGAGACCCGATCATTATTATTTTCCCTTATAACATGGTTATAAGGGAAAATAATAGCATTCTGAATACAGAATGCATAGTAAACCAGCGCTAGAGGGGTTAAAAAAAAAAAAAAAATAATTTAACTCACCTTAGTCCACTTCCTTGCGAAGCTGGCATCTCCTTGTGTCTCCGCTGCTGATGAACAGGACCTGGGGTGAGCTACTCCATTAAATAGAGCTTAAGGACCTTCGATGACGTCACTCCGGTCATCACATGATCTTTTACCATGGTGAATCACCATGGTAAAAGATCATGTGACGTACCATGTGATGACCGGAGTGACGTCATCGAAGGTCCTTAACCTGTATTTAATGGAGCAGCTCACCCCAGGTCCTGTTCATCAGCAGCCGAGACACAAGGAGATGCCGGGCTTCGCGAGCAAGTGGACTAAGGTGAGTTAAATTATTTTTTCTTTTTTTTTTAACCCCTCTAGCGCTGGTTTACTATGCATTCTGTATTCAGAATGCTATTATTTTCCCTTATAACCATGTTATAAGGGAAAATAATACAGTCTTCAGAACATCAATCCCAAGCCCGAACTTCTATGAAGAAGTTCGGGTTTGGGTACCAAACATGCGCGATTTTTCTCACGCGAGTGCAACGCATGACAATGTTTTGCACTTGCGCAGAAAAAAATTGCGCATTTTCCCGCAACGCACCCGGCTTTTATCCGGGCAAAAAAAATGACGCCCGTGTGAAAGAGGCCTTAGGGCGTTGCTTCAGCACCTAGAGGCTCGGTCAACCCACCCTTTGGCACGCCCATGTACACTTGATTGACTTTCGAGTTCTCATGGTCCCGTAAATCCTGCGCCGATCCCTACACGGGCGGCACAGGCGCGGGATTTACGGGACCATGAGGAGAACTCGAAAGTCAATCAAGTGTACATGGGCGTGCCAAAGGGTGAGTTGACAGAGTTCCTCTCTTTCTGGATGCCTCCAACACCTGTTCTTTTACGTGAAAGAAGTGGATTTGTGGCAAAACATCTCTAGGAACAGTGACTGGTAAATTACTTGGTCTTGGCACCCTGTGAGCTCTGTCAATGGTCACGTCGTGCATCGTAAGGGATTACAGGAGGGTCTGAAAGAGTTCCCCATTAGGGATGTCTTCAGGGATTCTTCGGAATTTATTATTATTCCTGTGGGATCTGTCCTCAAGGTCATTAATTTTAGACTTTATTTTCTCAAGTTCTTCAGAAAGATCATTGTGTGCATCTACTAGATTATTATGGGAAGATGCAAATTCCTCCATCCTTTCCTCTATGTGGAAGATTCTGGGGATAAGGCCTTGAATTGTAGATTGTATAGGTGTAATCAAGGACTTTAAATCTGTGTTTTTCCAGTAATAGTTCTTTAACCACCTCCCGACCGCCTAACGGACCGATGCTTTCGGGAGGTGGTTGATTTACTCCTCCTGGACGCATCGGCGCGTCATCTCGCGATACCCGAGATTTCCTGTGAACGCGCGCACACAGGCGCGCGCGCGCTCACAGGAACAGAAGGTAAGCGAGTGGATCTCCAGCCTCCCAGCGGCGATCGATCGCTGGCAGGCTGGAGATGTGATTTTTTTTTTAACCCCTAAAAGGTATATTAGACGCTGTTTTGATAACAGCGTCTAATATACCTGCTACCTGGTCCTCTGTTGGTCCCTTTTGTTTGGATCCACCACCAGAGGACACAGGTAGCTCAGTAAAGTCGCACCAAACACCACACTACTTTACCCCCCCCCCCATCACTTATTAACCCCTTATGAACCCCTGATCACCCATGATCACCCCATATAAACTCCCTGATCACCCCCCTGTCAGGCTCCGTTCAGACGTGATCAATGGGGGGTGATCAATGACAGGCGGGTGATCACCCATATACACTCCCTGATCACCCCCTGTCATTGATCACCCCCCTGTAAGGCTCCATTCAGACGTCCGCATGTGTTTTGCGGATCCGATCCATGTATCCATGGATCCGTAAAAATCATACGGACGTCTGAATGGAGCCTTACCAGGGGGGTGATCAATGACAGGGGGGTGATCATTGACAGGGGGGTGATCAGGGAGTCTATATGGGTGATCACCCCCCTGTCATTGATCACCCACCCTGTAAGGCTCCATTCAGACATTTTTTGGGCCCAAGTTAGCGGAAATTTTTTGTTTGTTTTTTCTTACCAAGTCTCATATTCCACTAACTTGTGTCAAAAAATAAAATCTCACATGAACTCACCATACCCCTCACGGAATCCAAATGCGTAAACATTTTTAGACATTTATATTCCAGACTTCTTCTCACGCTTTAGGGCCCCTAAAAAGCCAGGGCAGTATAAATACCCCACATGTGACCCCATTTCGGAAAAAAGACACCCCAAGGTATTCCGTGAGGGGCATATTGAGTCCATGAAAGATTGAAATTTTTGTCCTAAGTTAGCGGAAAGTGAGACTTTGTGAGAAAAAAAAAAACAAAAAAAATAAAAATCAATTTCCGCTAACTTATGCAAAAAATAATAATTCTATGAACTCGCCAGGCCCCTCATTGAATACCTTGGGGTGTCTTCTTTCCAAAGTGGGGTCACATGTGGGGTATTTATACTGCCCTGGCTTTTTAGGGGCCCGAAAGTGTGAGAAGAAGTCTGGGATCCAAATGTCTAAAAATGCCCTCCTAAAAGGAATTTGGGCACCTTTGCGCATCTAGGCTGCAAAAAAGTGTCACACATCTGGTATCGCCGTACTCAGGAGAAGTTGGGGAATGTGTTTTGGGGTATCATTTTACATATACCCATGCTGGGTGAGAAAAATATCTTGGTCAAATGCCAACTTTGTATTAAAAAAAAAAAATGGGAAAAGTTGTCTTTTGCCAAGATATTTCTCTCACCCAGCATGGGTATATGTAAAATGACACCGCAAAACACATTCCCCAACTTCTCCTGAGTACGGCGATACCAGATGTGTGACACTTTTTTGCAGCCAAGGTGGGCAAAGGGGCACACATTCCAAAGTGCACCTTTCGGATTTCGCAGGCCATTTTTTTTTACACATTTTGATTGCAAGGTACTTCTCACACATTTGGGCCCCTAAATTGCCAGAGCAGTATACCTACGCCACAAGTGACCCCATTTTGGAAAGAAGACACCCCAAGGTATTCCGTGAGGGGCATGGCGAGTTCCTAGAATTTTTTATTTTTTGTCGCAAGTTAGTGGAATATGAGACTTTGTAAGAAAAAAAAATAATTAAAATAAAAATCATCATTTTCCGCTAACTTGTGACAAAAAATAAAAAGTTCTATGAACTCACTATGCCCATCAGCGAATACCTAAGGGTGTCTACTTTCTAAAATGGGGTCATTTGTGGGGTTTTTCTACTGTCTGGGCATTGTAGAACCTCAGGAATCATGACAGGTGCTCAGAAAGTCAGAGCTGCTTCAAAAAGCGGAAATTCACATTTTTGTACCATAGTTTGCAAACTCTATAACTTTTACCCGAACCATTTTTTTTTTTTTGCCCAAACATTTTTTTTTTATCAAAGACATGTAGAACAATAAATTTAGCGAAAAATTTATACATGGATGTCTTTTTGCAAAATTTTACAGCTGAAAGTGAAAAATGTCATTTTTTTGCAAAAAAATAGTTAAATTTTGATTAATAACAAAAAAAGTAAAAATTTCAGCAGCAATGAAATACCACCAAATGAAAGCTCTATTAGTGATAAGAAAAGGAGGTAAAATTCATTTGGGTGGTAAGTTGCATGACCGAGCGATAAACGGTGAAAGTAGTGTAGTGCAGAAGTGTAAAAAGTGGCCTGGTCATGAAGGGGGTTTTAGCTAGCGGGGCTGAAGTGGTTAAGCAGGTTCCCAGAAGCAGGTTGGCTGAAGGTCTGGAATTGATCCAGATTTGGGATTGGGTGAGAAAGGGTCGGGGATATAGAGCCCTCACTCTCTGCTTTAGAAGACTTGGGAAACTCCTGTATCCCCGCAGTCTTTGTTTCTCCGGCTGCTAGCGGAGGGGGATGATGGCGCCGTCCACGTGGGATGGGGGGGGAGCTATAGAGGTATTTCTCTGCCCGTCCGGACGAGTCTTGGTGAGCCTTTGTTTTTTCCCCACTGTAGTCAGCAAAGGAGAGGACATCTCTTTTCTTTGCTCCTTGTTTAAAAATCGCTGACCGGAGCTGGAGAGATGGCAGGAAGCCTGAGCCCTGGGATCCCGGCAGAAACACCGGGGATGGGGGGGTCTGAATCTACTCTCTGCCTTTCCTTGTCGAAGTAAAACTCTAATTTGCTCTGCTGCTGCCACAGGGATCTCTTCCCCCTGGTCATCATGCGGAGGATTAATGTAGGTAGCCGTAGCTTCTTAGATGAAGATTAAAGGGACACTGGCAGGGCCAATAAGCATATTGAGGTATATATATGTGACTACAGGTCTTATAATGGGTATAGGAATCATATAAGTATCCCCCCTGTCCACATTATACAAACAGTAAACTTTAAGTTTTATAACCTGCTCCAAGGTCTGCAATCTGCCCAAGGGGCGGCGTTTCACTTCTCTTCCGCCCAGCCAGCCTCCCCAACTGCCGATTTAAAGCGCCGCCCAGCTCATGAATATTCAGTTTGCTGGGCGGCTTCTGCGGTCTCCGCTCTGAAGCGCTTCGCTTAACAGTGCCCTGCGCATGCGCCGGATCTTGTGAAGTCGGGGACAGTAAGCGCCGCCCAGCAAAGTGAATATTGATGAGCTGGGCGGAGCTTACTGTACCGGACTTCACAAGATCCGGCGCATGCACCGGGCACTGTTAAGCGAAGCGCTTCAGAGCGGGGACCGTAGTAGCCGCCCAGCAAACTGAATATTCATGAGCTGGGCGGCGCTTCAAATCGGCAGTTGGGGAGGCTGGCTGGGCGCAAGAGAAGTGAAACACCGCCCCTTGGGCAGATTGCAGACCTTGGAGCAGGTTATAAAACTTAAAGTTTACTGTTTGTATAATGTGGACAGGGGGGATACTTATATGATTCCAATACCCATTATAAGACCTGTAGTCACATATATATACCTCAATATGCTTATTGGCCCTGTCAGTGTCCCTTTAAGGCGATTTAATGTCGCTGGGTGCCGGAGCTCTCACTTCAAGCGGCCATCAGCCTCAGCAGCTAAGCCACGCCCCTTGCACCCATTTTAAAACTGAGCTTGCAAAGTGAAGGAGCGCGCATTCCGCCCTCCATTCATTTCTATGGGACTGCTGAAAATAACCTATTTCCATCAGCCCCATAAGAAGTGAATGGAGCGGTGGCCACACTTGCACATTGCACTTACCATTCATTTCAGTGGGACTTCCAAAAACAGTTGAGCATGTTGCTCAGTTATTTTCGGCACTCCCATAGAAATTAATGGTGGGGACAGTTCTAAAGATAGGTGCAGGTCCCAGAGGAGGAACCCACACCTATCAGGCAGTAGGAGCATATGCTAGCAATAACAGCCTTGTGAGTTTCCCAGAAACTATTCATGAACCAGCATATACAGACTAGCTAAGCTGATCGTAACAACCCCAACTTGAACAAAAATGAAGCAGCCTTCAGGGTCCACTTGTGTGAAGAAATGAGTAAAGGGCACATGTTTGGCAATTGCCACACTCACTCCACTAGATGAACTCAGTAATAGAAAATAGAGGGTGGTTATTAATGGTACACATTCAGATTGGGTCACTGTCACTAGTGGAGTACCTCAGGGGTCAGTATTGGGCCCTAGTCTCTTCTAATTCTCTGCTAAGGCCAATAAGATAATGGGTTGCATCAAAAGGGACATAGATGCCCGTGATGAGAACATAGTCCTGACACTTTACAAATCATTAGTCAGACCACACATGGAGTACTGTGTACAGTTCTGGGCTCCTGTGAACAAGGCAGACATAGCAGAGCTGGAGAGGGTTCAGAGGAGGGCAACTAAAGTAATAACTGGAATGGGAGGACTACAGTACCCTGAAAGATGATCAAAACTAGGGTTATTCACTTTAGAAAAAAGACTGAGGGGAGATCTAATAACTACCGTATTTTTCGCCCTATAAGACGGGGGGGGGGGGGAGGCAGTGCGTCTTATGTGGCGAATACTTCAGTTTGTATACCGCCGACCGCATGCTGCGCAGCGCGGTGGCGGGTGTATTAGTAGGCATGGATGAGGGAGGAGGGGCCGGCATCCAGCTCTGTAACTACAGCGGGCCCGGTGCAGTCACTGTATTCTGCTACACCGGGCCCGCTCACTGTAGGAATCCTAACTGCAGGCAATGCTAACAGTAGTCTTTTATGCAGCCTGTACTTACGATACTAACTTTCCGGCAGCCAGCAGGCAGGAGGCTGAGCTGGTGGGCGGGCGCTGACAACGTAACTCACTATGTCACGCACCGGCTCCGCCCACTTTATGAATGATGAAGGGAGAGCCGGCGCGTGACATAGTGAGTTAAGTTTTCAGCGCCTGCCCGCCAGCTCAGCCTCCTGCCTGCTGCCTGCCGGAAAGTTAGTATCGTAAGTACAGGCTGCATAAAAGACTACTGTTACGGTACCTTAATCAGCATACAGCATTGTCTGCTGTTAGGATTCCTACAGTGAGCGGGCCCGGTGTAGCAGAATACAGTGACTGCACCGGGCCCGCTGTAATTACAAAGCTAGATGCCGGCCCCTCCTCCCTATTGGGGGTCATTCTATGGATAGCACTGTTATGGGGATTTGTGGATGGCACTGTTATGGGGGTCTGTGGATGACACATAGCGTAAAATGCTATTTATGTGCCATCCACAGTGCCCCCCGTAACCGTGCCATCCACAGTGCCCCCCGTAACCGTGCCATCCACAGTGCCCCCCGTAACCGTGCCATCCACAGTGCCCCCCGTAACCGTGCCATCCACAGTGCCCCCCGTAACCGTGCCATCCACAGATCCCCATAACCGTGCCATCCACAGATCCCCATAGCCGTGCCATCCACAGATCCCCATAACCGTGCCATCCACAGATCCCCATAACCGTGCCATCCACCGACCCCCATAACCGTGCCATCCACCGACCCCCATAACCGTGCCATCCACCGACCCCCATAACAGTGCCATCCACCGACCCCCATAACAATGCCATCCACCGACCCCCATAACAATGCCATCCACCGACCCCCATAACAATGCCATCCCCAGATCCCACATAACACCATTAGGCACACCTTTTGGTTAAAATTTTTATTTTCATTTTTTTCCTCCTTAAAAACCTAGGTGCGTCTTATAGGGTGAAAAATACGGTATGTATAAATATATCAGGGGACAGTACAGAGATCTCTCCCATAATCTATTTATCCCCAGGACTGTGACAAGGGGACATCCTCTGCGTCTGGAGGAAAGAAGGTTTGTACACAAACATAAAAGAGGATTCTTTATGGTAAGAGCAGGGAGACTATGGAACTCTCTGCCTGATGAGGTGGTGATGGTGAGTGCAATAAAGAGCTCAAGAGGGGCCTGGATGTATTTTTGGAGTGTAATAATATTACAGGCTATAGCTACTAGAGAGGGGTCGTTGATCCAGGGTTCTATTCTGATTGCCTGATTGGTGAAAATTGGCTTCTACCTCAGTTTATTTTTGCCTTCCTCTGGATCAACTTGCAGGATAACAGGCCGAACTGGGTGGACAGATGTCTTTATTCAGCCTTATAAACTATGTTACTATGAACTAATATGCCAGGATTTGAAATGTGAGCATGGTAGAGAAGCGTACACACCCAGTCCTTAAAATGGGTTTACTGGAAAAACACAGATATCAGTTTCAGAGAGCAATAACTTGTGAGCGTATTTGAGGAGTGCTCATGACACTGGCATTAAAGGATGTGAAAAAGGGATTGGACATCATAAATTATAACCATCTGCGAACTCCCAGTAGAAAGATGTGAGGGAAAGCATCATCCAGTTACAATAGAAGCAATGTGGGAAAAACTTACAGTCCTCAAGGTTGACAATATAGACACCTGAATCCATGGAAAGGGCCAATAAAATTCTAGATGAACAACATAAATCCTGATGTCACAAATATTGTTTCTATATGAAGAAGCATAACTAATGCTCATCCTATGTACAGGGATAAGCAATAGTTGTGTACAATTGTGTCTCAAAGTGAACATACTATAAACAATTTAACAATTTTGTGGACAGTAATTAGCAGTTAGCAGACTTGAAAACATCCCACTTTACATAAGGAGATCTCAAGGTCTAACTCTCCAACTGCAACAACTAGTGAGTTGTTCAAGTTATCATAGAAGCATATTATCCAGAGGTTTTAATAGTCTTCTTAGGTGAGTTGCATTTCCCCACCGTGGTCCGTCTTCCAGGATCTGGCAAAGTTGGCAACTGGGCATGGGGAATAGGGATTATCATCCATGAGGATATCTCCAGAGAAACAACATTGAGCCGAATCCATGTTGTAGGCAGATTTGCTAGGGTTTTAATTGTGCAGAGTTTGCCATCTTTCATAAAGGACAGCCCAAACAGAAACAACCATTGGAACATGATTTTGCTGCTCTTAACCCCTTAAGGACACAGCCTTATTTCACCTTAAGGACCAGGCCATTTTTTGCAAATCTGACCAGTGTCATTTTAAGTGGTGATAACTTTAAAACACTGACTTATCCAGGCCATTCTGAGATTGTTTTTTCGTCACATATTGTACTTCATGACACTGGTAAAATGAAGTTAAAAAAATCATTTTATTTTATAAAAAAAAAAGTAAATTACCAAAAATTGGGAAAAAAATTGCAAATTTCCAAGGTTTCAATTTCTCTACTTCTATTATACATAGTAATACCTACAAAAATAGTTATTACTTTACATACCCCATATGTCTACTAATGTTTGGATGAATTTGGGAATGATATTTTATTTTTGGGGGATGTTACAAGGCTTAGAAGTTTAGAAGAAAATCTAGAAATTTTTCAGAAATGTTCAAAAACCCACTTTTTAGGGACCAGTTCAGGTCTGAAGCCACTTTGTGAGGCTTACATAATAGAAACCACCCAAAAATGACCCCATTCTAGAAACTACACCCCTCAAGGTATTCAAAACTGATTTTACAAACCCTTTAGGTGTTCCACAAGAGTTAATGGCAAATGGTGATAAAATTTCTGAATTTAGATTTTTGGGCAAATTTTCAATTTTCATCAAATTTTTCCAATAACAAAGCAAGGGTTAACAGCCAAACAAAATGCTATATTTATTGCCTCGATTCTGTAGTTTGCAGAAACACCCCATATGTGGCCGTAAACTACTGTACGGGCACACAGTAAGGCGTAGAGGGAAAGGTGCGCCGTACGGTTTTCGGAAGGCAGAATTTGCTGGACTGTTTTTTTTTTTTTACACCATGTCCCATTTGAAGCCCCCCCTGATGCACCCCTAGAGTAGAAAATTCATAAAAGTGACCCCATCTAAGGAACTACACCCCTCAATGTATTCAAAACTGATTTGTTAACCCTTTAGGTGTTGCACAAGATTTAATGGAAAAAAGAGATACAATTTCAAAATTTCACTTTTTTGGCAGATTTTCCATTTTAATATTTGTTTTCTGGTTAGAAAGCAAGGGTTAACAGCCAAACAAAACTCATTATTTATGGCCCTGATTCTGTAGTTTACAGAAACACCCCATATGTGGTCGTAAACTGCTGTACGGGCACACGGCAGGGCGCAGAAGGAAAGGGATGCCATACGGTTTTTGGAAGGCAGATTTTGCTAGACAGTTTTTTTTGGACACCATGTCCCATTTAAAGCCCCCCTGATGCACCCCTAGAGTAGAAACTCCAAAAAAGTGACCCCATTTTAGAAACTACGGGATAGGGTGGAAGGTTTTTTGGTACTAGTTTAGGGTACATATGATTTTTGGTTGCTCTATATTACACTTTTTGTGAGGCAAGGGAAAAAGAAATAGCTTTTTTGGCACAGTTTTTTTTTTGTTATTTACAACATTCAATTGACAGGTTAGATCATGTGGTATTTTTATAGAGCATGTTGTCACGGACGAGGAGATACCTAATATGTATACAATCTTTTTATTTATGTAAGTTTTACACAAGTAAGTTTTTACTAATATGTGTAGTGTATTTTTTTTTTATTATTCAGTGATAAATGTTTTTTTTTAGCTTTACTTTTTTCACTTTTTCTTTACATTTTTTTTACCCAGACCCACTTGGTTCTTGAAGATCCGGTGGGTCTGATGTCTGTATAATACAGTACAGTACACTATATAGTGTACTGTACTGTATTTCACTTACACTTTGTCTGAACAGATCTATGCCTTTAGCACAAATTTGTTCAGCACCATGGACCGCAGGATGCCTGAGAAGGCATCCTGTTGCCATGGGAACCTTCCCTGTCTGCCACAACTAAGCAGACGGGTGAAGGGTTAAGCAGAATTAGCTGTATAATCTGTATGAAGGACAAGAGGTTGGGTGACATCATATTGAAGGGTGACTATGTATACATTTACCTCCTGTCTTTATAAGGAAAAGTTTCTAGTCAGCATTATTGTAATGAGAGCTGCAGCTATTCTTGTATATATGCTTGAAAGTATATAAGGCCCATGTATGACAAACAATAAATAGAACTGTTACTGACATCATACAGCATCGGTCACTGACACGTTCTATGGGCCTGTCTTCGGGGACAAAGGAAGGAATCAAGGTGCATAGAGAAGGATAATATTCTTTCAACGGGGAAGCGGAAGGAAGGGCTCCCTCCCTCTGTGACCCCATCCTGTTTGGGGGCTCCAAAGGCACAGCAGCCCCCCGATGGGAGAGGGAGGGAGCTTCCTGACTGTTAACCCTGACATCACAACACAGATGTCAGCCGTTTATACCAGAGTGTCAGCAATGTGCTGACACGCTGGTATACCACCCAGGGCTGTGGAGTCGGTAGATAAATGCTCCGACTCCGACTCCTCAGTTTTTTGTACTTCCGACTCCCCGACTCCGACGTATTTAATATGCAAATGTATTTTATACATTCCTTGAAGGAAAGAAAGAAGTTCTTCTAAGCTCTTCTAGCACAGAGAGGTAGTTGGGCAGAAGCTGCTACCTTCTCCTTTGTGTGCTGATCTTCTGCTGAAGATAGGGCAGTGGGAGGATCCAGGAAGGGACATTTATTTTAAAACATGATTTCCCTAGAAGAATCCCATAGTCATGTTTAAAGTTTAAGATAACATTCTGAGTTTACACGTTTTATAGCCTTAGGCCCCATGCACACGGCCGTGTGCGGGCCGTGGAACCGCGGCCTGGATCCCTCCTGAGAGCAGGAGCGCACGGCGTCACTGGTTGCTATGACGCCGTGCGCTCCCTGCTGCCGGCACAGTACAGTAATACACTGGTATAGATCATACCAGTGTATTACTGTACTGTGCCGGCAGCAGGGAGCGCACGGCGTCATAGCAACCAGTGACGCCGTGCGCTCCTGCTCTCAGGAGGGATCCAGGCCGCGGTTCCACGGCCGTGTGCATGGGGCCTTAGCTGAATGACAGCAGTTTTTCCAATGGTTTACAGCTTCAGTCTTGAACTATTGACCCTCCATTCCCTTCACTTATACAAGTGTCTCTAGTCCTGCAAAACACATATTTACTTAATCCCTTATCAGTGAGAGGCTAGGTAAACCATGGGCATTGTGTTCCCTGTAACATCAGAACACAACACAATGGAAAGTATATGTATTGCCACTCCAAATTGTGCATTGCGTGCCATATAGTGAAGCATATGAAAAGCATGCTTCTTCACATCACTGAACGCGTTTGTTTTGCGGTTACAGTAGAGAAGTCATTAATTATAACTGTTTATGAATTCGGACATTTAAACTTGCTTTTTTGTTTTTTTATTCCAATTTAAATTTAGTAGGAGTCGGAGTCGGTTCATTTTTTGCCGACTCCGACTCCAGGTACCCAAAATTGACTCAGACTCCGACTCCTCGACTCCGACTCCACAGCTCTGGATGTCTGACACTTTTTTGCAGCCTAGGTAGGCAAAGGGGCACACATTCCAAAGTGCACCTTTTGGATTTCACAGGCCATTGTTTACACATTTTGATTGCAAACTACTTGCCACACATCAGGGCCCCTAGAATGCCAGGGAAGTATAACTACGCCACAAGTGACCCCATTTTGGAAAGAAGACACCCCAAGGTATTCCGTGAGGGGCATGGCGAGTTCCTAGAAATTTTTATTTTTTGTCAGAAGTTAGCGGAAAATGATTTATTTTTTTGTCTTACAAAGTCTCATATTCTACTAACTTGTGACAAAAAATAAAAACTTCCATGAACTCACTATGCCCATCACAAAATACCTTGGGGTGTCTTCTTTCCAAAATGGGGTCACTTGTGGGGTAGTTATACTGCCCTGGCATTCTAGGGGCCCAGATGTGTGAGAAGAAGTTTGCAATCAAAATCTGTAAAAAATGACCGGTGAAATCCGAAAGGTGCACTTTGGACTGTGTGCCCCTTTGCCCACGTAGGCTGCAAAAAAGTGTCACACATGTGGTATCGCCGTACTCAGGAGAAGTTGGGGAATGTGTTTTGGGGTGTCATTTTACATATACCCATGCTGGGTGAGAGAAATATCTTGGCAAAAGACAACTTTTCCCATTTTTTTTATACAAAGTTGGCATTTGACCAAGATTTTTATCTCACCAAGCATGGGTATATGTAAAATGACACCCCAAAACACATTCCCCAACTTCTCCTGAGTACGGCGATACCAGATGTGTGACACTTTTTTGCAGCCTAGATGCGCAAAGGTGCCCAAATTCCTTTTAGGAGGGCATTTTTAGACATTTGGATCCCAGACTTCTTCTCACGCTTTAGGGCCCCTAAAAAGCCAGGGCAGTATAAATACCCCACATGTGACCCCACTTTGGAAAGAAGACACCCCAAGGTATTCAATGAGGGGCCTGGCGAGTTCATAGAAAAAAAAAAATTTGGGCACAAGTTAGCGGAAATTGATTTTTTATTTTATTTTTTTTTCTCACAAAGTCTCCCTTTCCGCTAACTTGGGACAAAAATTTAAATCTTTCATGGACTCAATATGCCCCTCAGCGAATACCTTGGGGTGTCTTCTTTCCAAAATGGGGTCATTTGTGGGGTGTTTGTACTGCCCTGGCATTTTAGGGGCCCTAAAGCGTGAGAAGAAGTCTGGAATGTAAATGTCTAAAAAATTTTACGCATTTGGATTCTGTGAGGGGTATGGTGATTTTTGACAAAAGTTAGTGGAATATGAGACTTTGTAAGAAAAAAAAAATAAATTCCGCTAACTTGGACCCAAAAAATGTCTGAATGGAGCCTTACAGGGGGGGTGATCAATGACAGGGGGGTGATCACCCATATAGACTCCCTGATCACCCCCCTGTAAGGCTCCATTCAGACGTCCGTATGATTTTTACGGATCCACGGATACATGGATCGGATCCGCAAAACACATACGGACGTCTGAATGTAGCCTTACAGGGGGGTGATCAATGACAGGGGGGTGATCAGGGAATCTATATGGATGATCACCTCCCTGTCGCTTATTAACCCCTGATCACCCCATATAGACTCCATGATCACCCCCCTGTAAGGCTCCATTCAGATGTCCATGTGTGTTTTACGGATCCACGCATCCATGGATCAGATACGCAAAACACATACGGACGTCTGAATAGAGCCTTACTGGGGGTGATCAATGACAGGGTGGTGATCACCCCATATAGACTCCCTGATCACCCCCCTGTAAGGCTCCATTCAGACATTTTTTTGGCACAAGTTAGCGGAAATAGATTTTTTTGTTTTTTCTTACAAAGTCTCATATTCCAATCATTCAGCTGGCATCCTGTCACAGACCTGCGGTTTGCAGCGCTTTCTGCAGTTTCTGACCGTGGGGATCAGAAACTTAAAAATGCCTAAAATAAAGATTTTCCACCCCCCCTGCACCCCTGAATTATTTTATGCCAGCTGGTGGTGCAGGGGGGGTTGCAGGCTGTGCCGTAGGGAGGCGGTGCGGCAGGTGGTTCGCCCGCCTCCTCTTGAATATTCATTGGTGTCTAGGTGGTATCAGGGCTGTGGAGTCGGAGTCGGAGTCAATTTTGGGTACCTGGAGTCGGAGTCAGCAAAAAATGAACCGACTCCGACTCCTACTAAATTTAAATTGGAATAAAAAAAAAAAAAAAGCAAGTTTAAATGTCCGAATTCATAAACAGTTATAATTAATGACTTCTCTACTGTAAGAATAAAGGCCAATGCATGCCTCACGTAACCGCAAAACAAACGCGTTCAGTGATGTGAAGAAGCATGCTTTTCATATGCTTCACTATATGGCACGCAATGCACAATTTGGAGTGGCAATACATATACTTTCCATTGTGTTGTGTTCTGATGTTACAGGGAACACAATGCCCATGGTTTACCTAGCCTCTCACTGATAAGGGATTAAGTAAATATGTGTTTTGCAGGACTAGACACTTGTATAAGTGAAGGGAATGGAGGGTCAATAGTTCCAAGACTGAAGCTGTAAACCATTGGAAAAACTGCTGTCATTCAGCTAAGGCCCCATGCACACGGCCGTGTTTCACGGCCGTGTGTGGGCCGTGGAACCGCGGCCTGGATCCCTCCTGAGAGCAAGAGCGCACGGCGTCACTGGTTGCTATGACGCCGTGCGCTCCCTGCTGCCGGCACAGTACAGTAATACACTGGTATGATCTATACCAGTGTATTACTGTACTGTGCCGGCAGCAGGGAGCGCACGGCGTCATAGCAACCAGTGACGCCGTGCGCTCCTGCTCTCAGGAGGGATCCAGGCCGTGGTTCCACGGCCCGCACACGGCCGTGTGCATGGGGCCTAAGGCTATAAAACGTGTAAACTCAGAATGTTATCTTAAACTTTAAACATGACTATGGGATTCTTCTAGGGAAATCATGTTTTAAAATAAATGTCCCTTCCTGGATCCTCCCACTGCCCTATCTTCAGCAGAAGATCAGCACACAAAGGAGAAGGTAGCAGCTTCTGCCCAACTACCTCTCTGTGCTAGAAGAGCTTAGAAGAACTTCTTTCTTTCCTTCAAGGAATGTATAAAATACATTTGCATATTAAATACAGAGGAGTCAGAGTCGGGGAGTCGGAGTCGGAAGTACAAAAAACTGAGGAGTCGGAGCATTTATCTACCGACTCCACAGCCCTGCACACATCTGGTATCGCCGTACTCAGGAGAAGTTGGGGAATGTGTTTTGGGGTTTCATTTTACATATACCCATGCTGGGTGTGAGAAATATCTTGTCAAAAGACAAATTTTCCCATTTTTTTTTATACAAAGTTGGCATTTGACCAATATATTTATCTCACCCAACATGGGTATATGTAAAATGACACCCCAAAACACATTCCCCAACTTCTCCTGAGTACGGCGATGCCAGATGTGTGACACTTTTTTGCAGCCTAGGTGGGAAAAGGGGCACACATTCCAAAGTGCACCTTTCGGATTTCACCGGTCATTTTTTACAGATTTTGATTGCAAACTTCTTCTCACACATCTGGGCCCCTAGAATGCCAGGGCAGTATAACTACCCCACAAGTGACCCCATTTTGGAAAGAAGACACCCCAAGGTATTTTGTGATGGGCATAATGAGTTCATGGAAGTTTTTATTTTTTTGTCACAAGTTAGTGGAATATGAGACTTTGTAAGAAAAAAAAATAAAAATTTAAAAAAATTTAAAAAAATAATTTTCCGCTAACTTGTGACAAAAAATAAAAAGTTCTATGAACTCATTATGCCCATCAGCGAATACAGTAGGGTGTCTACTTTCCGAAATGGGGTCATTTGTTGGGGTTTTCTACTGTCTGGGCATTGTAGAACCTCAGGAAACATGACAGGTGCTCAGAAAGTCAGAGCTGCTTCAAAAAGCGGAAATTCACATTTTTGTAACAGTTTGTAAATGCTATAACTTTTACCCAAACCATTTTTTTTTTTTACCCAAACATTTTTATTTTATTAAAGACATGTAGAACAATAAATTTTGCGAAAAATGTATATATGGATGTCGTTTTTTTTGTGCAAAATTTTACAACAAAGTGAAAAATGTCATTTTTTTGCAAAAAAAAAAATCGTTAAATTTCGATTAATAACAAAAAAAGTAAAAATGTCAGCAGCAATGAAATACCACCAAATGAAAGCTCTATTAGTGAGAAGAAAAGGAGGTAAAATTCATTTGGGTGGTAAGTTGCATGACCGAGCAATAAACGGTGAAAGTAGTGTAGTGCAGAAGTGTAAAAAGTGGCCTGGTCATTAAGGGTGTTTCAGCTAGCGGGGTTGAAGTGGTTAATGTAGTAGGGGCCAAGTCCTACTACTGTATCTGCTCTCCATTAAACTAAAGGTCCTCCTATTCTCTAGCCACTGTGAAAAGGGTTGCTGTGTCAAAGTAGTTAAAGTGTAACTGTCATGTTTTCATCAAAATATCAATTTTAGCATATGTTACTTCTTCAGCAGAATTATGCATAAAGCAATCTTTAGTTTTCTTCACATACAACAGTTTTCCTAGAGTTTTTCCCTTAGGCTACTTTCACACTTGCGTTCAGAACGGATCCGTCTGCATTATATTGTAGAAAAAATTCTAAGCGTGAAAGTAGCTGCAGACGGATCCGGCCAGACTTTACATTGAAAGTCAATGGGGGACGGATCAGTTTGAAAATTGAGCCATATACAGGTCCTTCTCAGAAAATTAGCATATTGTGATAAAGTTCATTATTTTCTGTAATGTACTGATAAACATTAGACTTTCATATATTTTAGATTCATTATACGCCAACTGAAGTAGTTCAAGCCTTTTATTGTTTTAATATTGATGATTTTGGCATACAGCTCATGAAAACCCCAAATTTCCTATCTCAAAACATTAGCATATTTCATCCGACCAATAAAAGAAAAGTGTTTTTAATACAAAAAAAGTCAACCTTCAAATAATTATGTTCAGTTATGCACTCAATACTTGGTCGGGAATTGTTTTTCAGAAATGACTGCTTCAATGCGGCGTGGCATGGAGGCAATCAGCCTGTGGCACTGCTGAGGTGTTATGGAGGCCCAGGATGCTTCGATAGCGGCCTTAAGCTCATCCAGAGTGTTGGGTCTTGCGTCTCTCAACTTTCTCTTCCCAATATCCCACAGATTCTCTATGGGGTTCAGGTCAGGAGAGTTGGCAGGCCAATAGAGCACAGTAATACCATGGTCAGTAAACCATTTACCAGTGGTTTTGGCACTGTGAGCAGGTGCCAGGTCGTGCTGAAAAATGAAATCTTTATCTCCATAAAGCTTTTCAGCAGATGGAAGCATGAAGTGCTCCAAAATCTCCTGATAGCTAGCTGCATTGACCCTGCCCTTGATAAAACACAGTGGACCAACACCAGCAGCTGACATGGCACCCCAGACCATCACTGACTGTGGGTACTTGACACTGGACTTCAGGCATTTTGGCATTTCCCTCTCCCCAGTCTTCCTCCAGACTCTGGCACCTTGATTTCCGAATGACATGCAACAGTCCAGTGCTGCTTCTCTGTAGCCCAGGTCAGGCGCTTCTGCCGCTGTTTCTGGTTCAAAAGTGGCTTGACCTGGGGAATGCGGCACCTGTAGCCCATTTCCTGCACACGCCTGTACACGGTGGCTCTGGATGTTTCTACTCCAGACTCAGTCCACTGCTTCCGCAGGTCCCCCGAGGTCTGGAATCGGTCCTTCTCCACAATCTTCCTCAGGGTTCGGTCACCTCTTCTCGTTGTGCAGCGTTTTCTGCCACACTTTTTCCTTCCCACAGACTTCCCACTGAGGTGCCTTGATACAGCACTCTGGGAACAGCCTATTTGTTCAGAAATTTCTTTCTGTGTCTTACCCTCTTGCTTGAGGGTGTCAATGATGGCCTTCTGGACAGCAGTCAGGTCGGCAGTCTTACCCATGATTGCGGTTTTGAGTAATGAACCAGGCTGGGAGTTTTTAAAAGCCTCAGGAATCTTTTGCAGGTGTTTAGAGTTAATTAGTTGATTCAGATGATTGGGTTAATAGCTCGTTTAGAGAACCTTTTCATGATATGCTAATTTTTAGAGATAGGAATTTGGGGTTTTCATGAGCTGTATGCCAAAATCATCAATATTAAAACAATAAAAGGCTTGAACTACTTCAGTTGGTGTGTAATGAATCTAAAATATATGAAAGTCTAATGTTGATCAGTACATTACAGAAAATAATGAACTTTATCACAATATGCTAATTTTTGGAGAAGGACCTGTAGTGTCAAATTCAAACGGATCCGTCCCCATTGACTTACATGGTAAGTCTGGACGGATCCGTTTGCCTCCGCACGGCCAGGTGGACACCCGAACGCTGCAAGCAGTGTTCGGGTGTACGTCTGCTGGCCAGACTGATGCATTCTGAGCGGATCTGCATCCACTCAGAATGCATTAGGGCTGGACGAATGCGTTCAGGGCCACTTGTGAGAGCCTTTAAACGGAACTCACAAGCGGAGCCCGAACGCTAGTGTGAAAGTAGCCTTAGTTACGGCTGTTTAAACATTTACAATATGAGGACCTTCTCAAGATGGCTCCTCTGCCAGTTCTCTAAGGCCAAAACTGCTTTCCCTCACTTCCCATACACACTTGCTGTAGCCAGCAGCTCCCTTCTCCCAGCCAGATTGGATTACGGAGAGACACGCCTCCTCACTCTGAAGCCTAATGCAAGCATGCAGCGTGAAGGACCGCCCCGCTGTCTTCCTGTCTTCTTAGCCAGATACAGACAAGCCATAGCAACTGTCTTTTAAGGGAGCAGTGGAAAGGGGCAGAGGACATTAATGAAAGCTGTTATTATAGGGTAATTACAGATCTTTTGACAATCATTGACAGACTAAGGCTACATGCACACATTTTTTTGCGGTCCGCTAACCGCAAATCCGCAAAAACGGAAGCAGCCCGTGTGTCTTCCGCAATTTGCGGAATAAAATGGGCGGCTGTCAATATAAATGCCTATTAGGACATGTTTTTTTTTTTTTAGCGGGGCTGCGAAACAGAGCAATGGATGCGGACAGCACACGGAGTGCTGTCCACATCTTTTGTGGCCCCATTGAAGTTTATGGGTCCGCATCCGAGCCACCAGATGCGGACGGAAACAATGGTCATGTGCATGAGGCCTAGCTCTAATACACTAGCAAATAAAATAAAAAATATGACAGTTAGGCCCCGTGCACACAGCCGTGTTTCACAGCCGTGTGTGGGCCGTGGAACCGCGGCCTGGATCCCTCCTGAGAGCTGGAGCGCATGGCGTCACTGGTTGCTATGACGCCGTGCGCTCCCTGCTGCCGGCACAGTACAGTAATACACTGGTATAGATCATACCAGTGTATTACTGTATTGCGGCGGCAGCAGGGAGCGCACGGCGTCATAGCAACCAGTGACGCCGTGCGCTCCAGCTCTCAGGAGGGATCCAGGCCGCGGTTCCACGGCCCGCACACGGCTGTGAAACACGGCCGTGTGCATGGGGCCTTACCCTTTAAGTAAGCCACACACTACATCTCTCGGGAGATTATCATATCTAGGTACAAGCATCTTTGCACCCAGCAACTCAGAGAAGATCTTTGCGGCTGTAGCAAATAAGTTCTCATATGTGTAGATTCTGATCCCCCATTAATTCTAACGTTCTTATAGCGGCTGCAGTTCTCCTGATCCTCAATATGTGAGAGCGTCATATTGAAAGAATCTAGTTGAGCCGCACAGTTTTGTTCCAGAACTGTAGTGAAAGGAGATGAGTGGTCTGGTTATTCTTTCAAAGGTATGGCCAATGTGCTTGACTTCATTCGTTATCTCCACCAGCTCCTTTAAGGGCTGTTTCACACTAGTGAGTCCGTTGTAGGAATAACGCTCCATGTGTGAGCTTAAACCTCCGTTCTGGACTTGCAGTAGTGCACAAAATTATCATGATTTATGATGCTATATGCTTCTGCTTGATTACTTCTACAGAATCATAGTGACATAAAGCTGTCACTATGATTATGTAGAAATAAGGTCAAGCAAAGGCACAGAGCATTATAAGCGAGTATAATGCTGTGCGCTCCTGCAAGTCCAGAACGGAGGATCACGCTCACACAGGGACCGCGATTCCCGCAATGGGCCGAGTAATTGAACGGTTGATAAAAGAGGGAAAGAGCGGGTTAGTGTCTACAAGACAGCTAAGCTCAAGTCTCCTAAGCTCTCAACCTCCGAATCTGCTAAGGTGTCTGAATCCATGTGCACATCCAGTGCCATCTTGCTTGAGCACACAGAGGAGGCTGCAGAAATTTATCCATTTGAAAATGGAGTCTTTCTGGCTTAAAAGGAACCTGTCACCGGGATTTTGGGTATAGAGCTGAGGACATGGGTTGCTAGATGGCCGCTAGCACATCTGCAATACCCAGTCCCCATAGCTCTGTGTGCTTTTATTGTGTAAAAAAAACTATTTGATACATATCTCGGGTTAATTTGCATATGTATCAAATCGTTTTTTTTACACAATAAAAGCACACAGAGCTATGGGGATTGGATATTGCGGATGTGCCAGCGGTGATCTAGCAACCCGTGCCCTCAGCTCTATACACAAATTCCCGGTAACAGGTTCCCTTTAAGTGGTTGTACCCCGACTATTTTTACCATCCTGGAGTCGATTGTGCAGGGAAATGTGGGTAAACACAGGTTCAGGCCTTGTTCACACTTCAGTTATTGGGTCAGTTATTTCCATCAGTTTTTGTGAGCTAAAACCAGGAGTAGAGGCTACACAGAGATAAGGTATAATAGAAAGATCTGCCCCTGTTCTGTGTTTTTGACCCGCACCTGGTTTTGGCTCACAATAACGGATGGAAATCACTGATCAAAAAACTGATGTGTGAACAAGGCCTTATGGAAAGGGAGCTCAAGTTCATGGGCCCGTCTTGGTGAACAATCAAGCTCCGCTGTAAAATGCTGTCATTTTGTACTGTTATCCCTGCTCACATATTGAAATACATCTGTCTTTATTGGCGCATCATTGGCGAGTTCGTTTTTACGCCATGGTAAAGTCAAAATCAGGCTAGTTCTTAACCCAGCATATTCACTAACCTTGATATAAATCTCTTTATTACCTCCACTCTCATACTGAGCAGAATTTATTGATTGCTAATATTCGCGTGCCCCTGCAGAGAGGAGACCACTCATGGCAATGGTCCATTCAATCCCTACTCATTCAGCTACATTTACATTCTACAGTCACCACTGTGATCATTCATTCCTATACAAATCCATTGATTGTCTCTGTGCATACCATCTATATGCCTTTACCCTGACATTGCCAGTATTTCAAAAACCTGTATTTCTTACAACAGTTTTGAAATAACATATGCATCATATTTATGAGGGATTTGTGTAAATCAGAGACATAGACGGGTAGGTGACTTTGTCTGTATGGTGTATATACTTTGTATGTATCCAGCTCCTTTTATTCTGATTTTCTGTATTTCTTACATATGCTGATTGGTAGAGAGAACAAAAAGGTACCCAAAATATGTGTAATAAAATTGTAAAATAACTGGTTGACCAAGATTTTGTTTCTAGGAAGGACCAAAGACTGCTGGAAAACTGAGGTGGGGAGTTGACAAAGAAGGGGGTTGATAGCTTTCAAGGGATATGGGGGCTGGAAAGAACTTGAGGAAGCTGGAAGGAAGAGAGAACTGGAGAGGGCAGAGGAGAGACAAGGATTGGAAGCCAATGTGTGTTAACTATAATTTGTAAGGAATTGTAATGTTGAGTTACCAAATGGTCATGAAAGCCGGAATTAGACTTACCGGTAATTCATTTTCCACGAATCCACCATGACGGCCCAGAGAGATTGACCCCTGACCTCTGTAGGGGCAGGAACAGAGATAGGTTTAAAAGGACCCCTCCCACCACCATTCACCAGTTAGTTCCAGATTATAGTGCTACAATCACCAGTTTACAAGTGAGACAACTCAAAGTGTTGTGTTTTTTTTTTTTTTTTTGGTATTACCTCATACCAAGGTTTTTTTTTTTTTGTTTTTTCTTTTTTTTTTGTTTTTTTTTAGGGCGGGATATCATGCCGTCATGGTGGATTCGTGGAAAATGAATTACCGGTAAGTCTAATTCCGGCTTTCCACTTCACCACCATGACGGCCCAGAGAGACATAACAGATTATATATGAACTAGGGTGGGGCAACGGCCTGAAGGACCTTGCGACCAAATGCGAGGTCGGAGGACCTGGATAAGTCGAGCCTATAATGTTTAATGAAGGTATTAACATTAGACCAGGTAGCAGCCTGGCATATTTGATTTAAGGAAGCTCCTGCCCTTTCAGCGAAGGAGGCAGATACCGCTCTTGTGGAGTGAGCCCGAATGACCTCTGGACAACTGATGCCCTCGATCTTGTAGCAGTCTGTAATAGTCTGTCTTACCCAACGGGCAATGGTAGATCTGGAAGCTGTCTTCCCTTTATTCTTACCACCGAAGAGCACTAATAAGTTGTCCACCTTCCTCAGGTTCTTAGTGACCTCTAGGTATTTTAGTACTGCTTGTCTGACGTCTAGCGTATGGAAACGTTCCTCACCAGAATTTTTAGGATCTACACAGAAGGAGGGCAGAATGATCTCCTGGTTCCTATGGAAGTCTGTTACTACCTTTGGCAAAAATGTAGGGTCTAGCCTCAAGGTGATACGGTCCTCCTGTACCCTGAGATATGGTTGTCTTATTGACAATGCCTGGATCTCACTCAGTCTTTTTGCTGATGTTATGGCTATAAGAAAAGCCACCTTATGAGAAAGATTCTTCAGGGAACTTGCGTCCATGGGTTCATAGGGTGGACCTGTGAGTCCTCTAAGGACGATGTTTAAGTCCCAGGTAGGCATCCTCGATCTGAGGGACGGTCTTAGTCTGGCTGCAGACCTTAGGAATCTTTGGATCCATCTATGGCTGGCCAATTCGGAATCGAAGTAGGCGCTAAGTGCTGAGACCTGGACTCTCAGGGTAGAAGGACTTAACCCTAACTCTAGTCCCTTCTGAAGGAAATCCAGAATCTTCTGTATATTTGGTCTGGTTTGATCTGGGGCTTCGTCGCCCGACCAGGTGCAGAATCTTTTCCAGATCTTGAAATAAATGGAGTTAGTCACCTTCTTTCTGCTGGCCTTTAAGGTAGATATAACACCCTCAGAGAGACCTCTCTGCCTTAGGAGGTTGGACTCAGGATCCAGGCCGAGAGGCTGAAGATTTCCGGATGGGGATGGAGAACCGGCCCCTGGATCAGGATATCCTTTCTCCTTGGGAGAATAAATGCTTCCTGTGGAGAGAGTTTGGTTAGGATCGAGAACCAGCTCCTCTTGGGCCAGTACGGGGTGACCAGGATTACTCTGGCTCTGTCCCTGATGATCTTCTGGAGAACCCTTGGGATTAATGGGAATGGAGGGAAGGCATATGCAAGGACCCAGTCCCAGTGCAGGGAGAAGGCGTCGATCGCTAGGGGCCCGTCCCTTGGGTTTAGGGAGCAAAAGGTTGATACCTTTGCGTTTGTCCTTGTGGCGAATAGGTCTATTACTGGAAGACCCCATCTCTGGACAATCAAACTGAAGATCTCGGCGTTTAAGGCCCATTCTCCCTGGTCTATGGTAGTCCTGCTGAGGAAGTCTGCTGCACAGTTTAGGCTTCCTTTTAAATGAACTGCCGATATTGATTTTACGTTTTTTTCCCCCCAGAGGAAGATTTTCCTGGATAGACATTCCAGCTTCTGAGATCGTGTGCCCCCCTGATGCTTGAGGTAGGACACGGTCGTTATATTGTCTGAATAGACCTTTATATGTTGGTTTTGTAGTTTTGGAGCAGCTGTTCGTATTGTCTCCCAAACTGCCCTGAGCTCCCTGTAGTTGGAGGACTGGGCTGCAATCCTTGGAGGCCAGTCTCCCTGGTACAGATCGGAGTAAATTTTTGCGCCCCATCCTTTTAGGCTGGCATCGGTCTGAATATGCACTGCTGGGGTCTTGAACCAGACCATGCCCTTTTCTAAATTTCTTGTGTGAAGCCACCACCGGACTGAAGACTTTACGTGGCCCGGGATCAGGATCTTTTTGTCCAACGAGGTCAGATTTTTGTCCCATTTCCTTAAAAGCCAGGACTGAAGGGCTCTGTAATGGGCTTGGCACCATGGGACTGCTACAATGCAGGCTGTCATCTGACCTAAAAGGCTCATCGTTTCTCTGAACGAGAAGGAGCGACGTCTCAGGAAGGCTCTGATTGATGACTGTAGGTTCTGGATTCTTTCTGCCGGAAGGAATGTTGTTTGTTTTTCTGAATCCAGCAAAACCCCTAGGAATTTTACCCTGGTATTCGGAACTAGGGAGGATTTCTTTAGGTTTATCACCCAACCTAAATATGTCAGAAGGGAGCAGAAGATTTCTCGATCTGCTATAGACTGACCTACCGTGTTTGAAATAAGTAGAAAGTCGTCTAGATAAGGGACCACCGTCACCCCCTGAGGTCTCAGGGAGGCGACCATCTCTACCACCAGTTTCGTGAAAATCCTTGGGGCTGAGGCCAGCCCGAAGGGGAGAGCCACGAACTGGAAGTGGTGAACAGACCCCTCGTGATCCCCTACTGCAAAGCGCAGGAACCTCTGAGACTGGGAGTGAATGGGAACATGATAATATGCGTCCTTCAGGTCGATTGTACAGAGGGACGCATCCTTTTGGATTAAGGGGATGGTAGAATTTAAAGATTCCATCTTGAACCTTTTGTAGATCACAAATTTGTTTAGCCTCTTTAGATTTATGATCATGTGGAAGGCGCCCCCCGGCTTTTTTACCAAGAAGAGGCTGGAGTAGAACCCCCGCCCTCGTTGAAGTTCGGGAACTGGAATTACTACTCCTAGGTCCAGAAGATTTTGGACCTCCTTCCAGATCTGGCTGTACTGAAAAGGAGAAGGGTGGTGAGAAATCAGAAATACGTTCGGAGGGGGGGAAGATAGTTCTATTTTGTATCCAAACTTGACCAGATTTTGCACCCAGAGGCTCGGAGAAGTCTGTTGCCACTGAGCAAAATGTAGGGATAGTCTTCCCCCTATCCTGGCGTCACAGTTTCTCACCGCCCTTGTTTTGGGGATTAAGCAAGAACCCTCTACCTCTCCCCCCTTTGGGGTAACTCCAACGTCCGGTTTTTCCTTTACCACGAAAGGAACTGCTTTGGGTATTTTGACCACGAAAGGAAGGTTTCTTTTTAGGGATCCTATCCTCAGGGAAACCCCTCTTTTTATCCGTAGCCTTTTCAAGGATCGTGTCCAGTACAGGGCCGAACACGTATTCGCCCGAGAAGGCTATGGAACACAATTTCATCTTGGAAGGGATGTCTCCTGACCAAGATTTCATCCAAAGCGCCCTCCGGGCTGCGTTGGACAGGGCTGCATCCTTTGCCGAAAATCTAATTGTCTCTGCAGAGGCGTCCGCAAGAAAACCTGTAGCAGATTTTAACAAGGGAATGGAATCTAATATCTGTTCCCTAGGCGTTTTGCTGCTTAGATGATCCTCTAATTCATTCAGCCATAGGTACATAGACCTAGCGACTGAAGTAGCGGCTATGTTTGTCTTAACACTAAACATAGCCGCCTCCCAGGACCTTTTTAATAAGCTGTCGGCCTTTCTTTCCATCGTGTCCTTTAGCTGACAGGAATCCTCAAATGGAAGTGAGGTTCTCTTGTTGACCTTGGCCACCTGTACATCGATTCTAGGGACTTCGTCAAAAATTTTTGAGTCTGAAGGGTCAAATGCAAGGCGATTCCTGAATTCTTTGGATATACCCAGCTTCTTTTCTGGATGGGCCCATTCATCCATCACCATCTCCTTAATATTTTCGTTTATGGGGAATACTCTGGAGCGTTTGACCCTCAATCCCCCAAACATTTCCTCCTGAACTGTATGGGGTTGCTGAACATCCTCTACCCCCATGGTATCCCTGACCGCCTTTAAAAGGTCGCTCATCTCACTGGGAGTGAAGGAAAATTTTCTGGAGTCCTCAATGATCTCGCCCTCAGATAGGTGATCGTCTTCCTCTTTTTTAGAGGATGATGCATCCTCCTCTAAATCCTCGGAGTCAGAGGGGATGTCTGCCCCCCTGGGTCTTTGAACTCCTGCATGATTGAGGGCTGTTCATCTCTCACCATCTTAGTGATGCAATCCTGCACAGTTTTTTTGTGTAATCCTCAGGAAGCCTGACGGTACACTGGATGCATCTGGCGGTCTTCTTAACTTTTTTTAAAGTAAGTTTGGCCTAGCGAGAGAGAGAGAGAGAGAGGCAGCCCATTTAATTAATGTCAATCTGGTATAGGAGCAAAATTAAATGCAGTATACCAGCAGACACCACCAGGGGGAGGGGACAGTGGTTACTCTCTAAGGCACAACCTCCCCCTGTAGCCAACTAATAAGCCGCCGTGCCCAGGTGGGCTACTCACGCTAGGGCGCTCTGGAGCGGTCTGCTCCTTCTGCTGTGTCTCCTTCTCCTGGTCCGACATCTCTGGTAGGAGAGCGATGCAGATAGCGCAGCGGGAAAGCTGTTAGCGTCCTTTTTTATGAAAAACCATCTACTTCCGGGTTCCGGCCTGCGGCCCGGAAGTGACGTCAGACGCGCGCGACGGCCGCGAGCGTCTTTCCGGTCGGCTACCTCCGAGAGGTAGGCGACCCGCGGCATTCTCAGGGCAGGCTTCCCTCACAAGGGAGCGTGACCCCGGCGTCCCCTGTCAGCTTGAGAACGAGTCCGCCGGAGAGCAGGGGACGCATCCCTGGGTGAAAAGGAGCCACAAGGGAGGCAAGAGCACCACCGACGCGGTCACCCAGGTACTAGAAAATAATAAACGAGGTCCACTTCACCTCCCTGGAAGCCAGAGAGGACTTTACTCTGTCCTGGCCACTATAGGGGCAGGAACACACTGGTGAATGGTGGTGGGAGGGGTCCTTTTAAACCTATCTCTGTTCCTGCCCCTACAGAGGTCAGGGGTCAATCTCTCTGGGCCGTCATGGTGGTGAAGTGGAAAGTAGCATTATATTGTATCTTGGAATTTGTAAACTGCAATTATTGTTGTGTCTATGTATGTAATATGCATTTCTTTTTGTTCCACTGTAACTCCATATACTGTATACTCAATAACTGTAATATACATTTTCAACACTATACCATATATATTTTTTATATGCTCACTCTTGTGTCTCATTTATTGCATCCAACCTTGGAATCAGACCCAGTAAGAGGGTGTATTATATGTAGTACATATTTAATATATATTTATATATTATAATTTCTCACACTAAACTCTGCTTATGAGCCTTGGGGGAAGAGGCCCTTCAGCATTCTGACAGTGCTTGGGGATAGCCCTGTATATTTAGCTTTTATTCTGTCTTTTTTCGGGTAGTCTCCTCTGGGTCTCAAACCCACAACCTGCTAAATGGGAGGTGGAAACTTTATCAGTGCGCAACACTCTTGTTAGGCCCCATGCACACAGCCGTTGTTCACAGCCGTGTGCGGGCCGTGGAACCGCGGCCTGGATCCCTCCTGAGAGCAGGAGCACACGGCGTCACTGGTTGCTATGACGCCGTGCGCTCCCTGCTGCCAGCACAGTACAGTAATACACTGGTATAGATCATACCAGTGTATTACTGTATTGCGGCGGCAGCAGGGAGCGCACGGTGTCATAGCAACCAGTGACGCCGTGCGCTCCTGCTCTCAGGAGGGATCCAGGCCGCGGTTCCACGGCCCGCACACGGCTGTGAACAACGGCCGTGTGCATGGGGCCTTAAGGGAAGGATTTCCTCTGATGAAGAACCTTATTGCAATCCTCAACATTGAAATTGCAACACCAAGAAGGAAAAGTTATGAAACTATGGGAATCACAGAATCGATAGGCATGTTAATATTTTGCATATGATAAAAATGGAAATAAAATATTCAAAACATAAAATTTATTCAGCACAGTAATGTTCTGCCGGACTAAATGCACTTGTGCATGTAAATCATCATGACCTGCAGCTCTCTTTGCAAATGCAACCCAATGACACCCATATGTGTGCGATAGAAGACAAGTCCAACGATGCTGCAGGCCATGGTAGCACATTTAGGCCATGCAAGCTGGTCACAGTAGCATGAGCAGCATGCAGCCTCATATCCTGTTGAAAAACTGCTCCTGGGACATTTTTGAGAAATGGCTGTTTCACAACCAAATCAATGTAACCTCGAGCTGTTAGTATACCTGAAATGAAGACTAGAGGGGTCTGGCTATCGGACACTATGCCATCCTACACCATAATCCAAGGAGAGGGACTGGGCTGACATCATTGGTGAAGAGAACAGACCTCCATTCTATACTCTACTACCATCTTGCTGTGCACCATAATAGCCTTTGAGAGTGGTGTCATGAGATCAATGGGACACCTATATTTGAACATCTGGCTCATAGAGCAGTGTCATGTAAATGCCTTCTGATGGTTTGTGTAGACACTGTTTGCCGCCTTAGGGCTCTTTCACACTTGCATTCTTTTCTTCCGGCATAGAGTTCCGTCTGATCAGTTTTATCCTAATGCATTCTGAATGGAGAGAAATCCGTTCAGGATGCATCAGGATGTCTTCAGTTCCGGAATGGAAAGTTTTTTGGCCGGAGAAAATACCACAGCATGCTGCGCTTTTTGCTCCGGCCAAAAATCCTGAAGACTTGCCGCAAGGCCGGATCCGGAATGAATGCCCATTGAAAGGCATTGATCCGGATCCGGCCTTAAGCTAAACGTTGTTTTGGCGCATTGCCGGATCCGACGTTTAGCTTTTTCTGAATGGTTACCATGGCTGCCGGGACGCTAAAGTCCTGGCAGCCATGGTAAAGTGTAGTGGGGAGCAGGGGAGCAGTATACTTACCGTCCGTGCGGCTCCCGGGGGGGCGCTCCAGAGTGACGTCAGGGCGCCCCAAGCGCATGGATCACGTGATCGCATGGCATGTCATCCAACCGCTCCCCACTACTACTATGGCAACCATGACTTTAATAGCGTCCTGGCTGCCATAGTAACACTGAAAGCATTTTGAAGACGGATCCGTCTTCAAATGCTTTCAGTTCACTTGTGTTTTTCCGGATCCGGCGTGTAATTCCGGCAAGTGGAGTACACGCCGGATCCGGACAACGCAAGTGTGAAAGAGGCCTTAGACTTGGGAAGTGATGTCCAATTTCACTTGCAGTATAGAATGATCTCTGTGAGACATTCTTTTAATCAGAAAATCTGTCCTTGCAGAGGTTAGCCTCAGGGCACTTCTTGTTGTTATTCCAATTCTGACATACAATGTTAAACAGTGCTGACATCTCAGCCCAGGAACATAAAAAACTGCCAAATTGATAAACCAAGGTCTCTCAGTTCTCTTTTAGTCTGCAACAAGTTGGCAATATCTACTGACAAAATATACTGGTATGTTGACAAAGAGAGAGCATTGCACAACCATCCTACATGACTTGTTGCAATTTTTGAGGTTTCATAAATCTAAAAACGTAGCTTTCATTCTGGCTTTTATGACCCTACCATGTGCCACAGATTGGAGCTAAGTGTTTGAAAATGTGATCATTGGCAGATCTTCTCAACATCCACTACTTCGATTTGCACAGCCTTATGGCTTGAACTAGTAGGTGTTGAAACTCCAATGTTGAGGGGTTAGTATTATTCACGTGCATAATGTACTGTCATCTAAATATACTATGGTCCCTCAAGTTACACAATTAATCGTTGACCACTGTATGCTGAAGCCATTGTAAAAAGAGTTTATAACTATATGGACGACTGGCAATTGGTTCCATACCCCAAAAATGTCATCCCTAGATAAACGAAAAACATGATGTTTCAAATGCTTTTATTGTGTAAAATTGCAAAAGAAATAAATACACAAAATAGGTATTGTCGCATCCGTAATGACAGGCTCCATAAAAATATCAAATGATCTACCCATTCAGGTGAACGCCGTAAAAATAATATTTTGATCACTCGCATAATGTCGAGTGATCAAAATGCTCTAGCTACACCAAAATGATACCAATTATGTCACCTCATCCTACAAAAGCTCCCACACAAGACCATGACCATAAAAAGTTTTTAAAAAAAAGGGTTTCAGAAAATGGCTGCTCCTGTAATATAAGAGTACCGCAGTCTGCTTCTCCTGTATTATATAATGTCAGACACACAGGACACCAACTAGACATGACACCAGAGGCTGCTCCTGTAATATAACAGTACCGCAGTCTGCTTCTCCTGTATTATATAATGTCAGACACACAGGACACCAACAGACATGACACCAGAGGCTGCTCCTGTAATATAACAGTACCGCAGTCTGCTTCTCCTGTATTATATAATGTCAGACACACAGGACACTAATAGACATGACACCAGAGGCTGCTCCTGTAATATAACAGTACCGCAGTCTGCTTCTCCTGTATTATATAATGTCAGACACACAGGACACCAATAGACATGACACCAGAGGCTGCTCCTGTAATATAACAGTACCGCAGTCTGCTTCTCCTGTATTATATAATGTCAGACACACAGGACACCAACAGACATGACACCAGAGGCTGCTCCTGTAATATAACAGTACCGCAGTCTGCTTCTCCTGTATTATATAATGTCAGACACACAGGACACCAACAGACATGACACCAGAGGCTGCTCCTGTAATATAACAGTACCGCAGTCTGCTTCTCCTGTATTATATAATGTCAGACACACAGGACACCAACAGACATGACACCAGAGGCTGCTCCTGTAATATAACAGTACCGCAGTCTGCTTCTCCTGTATTATATAATGTCAGACACACAGGACACCAACAGACATGACACCAGAGGCTGCTCCTGTAATATAACAGTACCGCAGTCTGCTTCTCCTGTATTATATAATGTCAGACACACAGGACACCAACAGACATGACACCAGAGGCTGCTCCTGTAATATAACAGTACCGCAGTCTGCTTCTCCTGTATTATATAATGTCAGACACACAGGACACCAACAGACATGACACCAGAGGCTGCTCCTGTAATATAACAGTACCGCAGTCTGCTTCTCCTGTATTATATAATGTCAGACACACAGGACACCAACAGACATGACACCAGAGGCTGCTCCTGTAATATAACAGTACCGCAGTCTGCTTCTCCTGTATTATATAATGTCAGACACACAGGACACCAACAGACATGACACCAGAGGCTGCTCCTGTAATATAACAGTACCGCAGTCTGCTTCTCCTGTATTATATAATGTCAGACACACAGGACACCAACAGACATGACACCAGAGGCTGCTCCTGTAATATAACAGTACCGCAGTCTGCTTCTCCTGTATTATATAATGTCAGACACACAGGACACCAACAGACATGACACCAGAGGCTGCTCCTGTAATATAACAGTACCGCAGTCTGCTTCTCCTGTATTATATAATGTCAGACACACAGGACACCAACAGACATGACACCAGAGGCTGCTCCTGTAATATAACAGTACAGCAGTCTGCTTCTCCTGTATTATATAATGTCAGACACACAGGACACCAACAGACATGACACCAGAGGCTGCTCCTGTAATATAACAGTACCGCAGTCTGCTTCTCCTGTATTATATAATGTCAGACACACAGGACACTAATAGACATGACACCAGAGGCTGCTCCTGTAATATAACAGTACCGCAGTCTGCTTCTCCTGTATTATATAATGTCAGACACACAGGACACCAATAGACATGACACCAGAGGCTGCTCCTGTAATATAACAGTACCGCAGTCTGCTTCTCCTGTATTATATAATGTCAGACACACAGGACACCAACAGACATGACACCAGAGGCTGCTCCTGTAATATAACAGTACCGCAGTCTGCTTCTCCTGTATTATATAATGTCAGACACACAGGACACCAACAGACATGACACCAGAGGCTGCTCCTGTAATATAAGAGTACCGCAGTCTGCTTCTCCTGTATTATATAATGTCAGACACACAGGACACCAACAGACATGACACCAGAGGCTGCTCCTGTAATATAACAGTACCGCAGTCTGCTTCTCCTGTATTATATAATGTCAGACACACAGGACACCAACAGACATGACACCAGAGGCTGCTCCTGTAATATAAGAGTACCGCAGTCTGCTTCTCCTGTATTATATAATGTCAGACACACAGGACACCAACAGACATGACACCAGAGGCTGCTCCTGTAATATAACAGTACCGCAGTCTGCTTCTCCTGTATTATATAATGTCAGACACACAGGACACCAATAGACATGACACCAGAGGCTGCTCCTGTAATATAACAGTACAGCAGACTGCTTCTCCTGTATTATATAATGTCAGACACACAGGACACCAACAGACATGACACCAGAGGCTGCTCCTGTAATATAAGAGTACCGCAGACTGCTTCTCCTGTATTATATAATGTCAGACACACAGGACACCAACAGACATGACACCAGAGGCTGCTCCTGTAATATAACAGTACTGCAGTCTGCTTCTCCTGTATTATATAATGTCAGACACACAGGACACCAACAGACATGACACCAGAGGCTGCTCCTGTAATATAACAGTACCGCAGTCTGCTTCTCCTGTATTATATAATGTCAGACACACAGGACACCAACAGACATGACACCAGAGGCTGCTCCTGTAATATAAGAGTACCGCAGTCTGCTTCTCCTGTATTATATAATGTCAGACACACAGGACACTAATAGACATGACACCAGAGGCTGCTCCTGTAATATAACAGTACCGCAGTCTGCTTCTCCTGTATTATATAATGTCAGACACACAGGACACCAACAGACATGACACCAGAGGCTGCTCCTGTAATATAACAGTACCGCAGTCTGCTTCTCCTGTATTATATAATGTCAGACACACAGGACACCAACAGACATGACACCAGAGGCTGCTCCTGTAATATAACAGTACTGCAGTCTGCTTCTCCTGTATTATATAATGTCAGACACACAGGACACCAACAGACATGACACCAGAGGCTGCTCCTGTAATATAACAGTACCGCAGTCTGCTTCTCCTGTATTATATAATGTCAGACACACAGGACACCAACAGACATGACACCAGAGGCTTCTCCTGTAATATAAGAGTACCGCAGTCTGCTTCTCCTGTATTATATAATGTCAGACACACAGGACACCAACAGACATGACACCAGAGGCTGCTCCTGTAATATAAGAGTACCGCAGTCTGCTTCTCCTGTATTATATAATGTCAGACACACAGGACACTAATAGACATGACACCAGAGGCTGCTCCTGTAATATAACAGTACCGCAGTCTGCTTCTCCTGTATTATATAATGTCAGACACACAGGACACCAACAGACATGACACCAGAGGCTGCTCCTGTAATATAACAGTACCGCAGTCTGCTTCTCCTGTATTATATAATGTCAGACACACAGGACACCAACAGACATGACACCAGAGGCTGCTCCTGTAATATAACAGTACCGCAGTCTGCTTCTCCTGTATTATATAATGTCAGACACACAGGACACCAACAGACATGACACCAGAGGCTGCTCCTGTAATATAACAGTACCGCAGTCTGCTTCTCCTGTATTATATAATGTCAGACACACAGGACACCAACAGACATGACACCAGAGGCTGCTCCTGTAATATAAGAGTACCGCAGTCTGCTTCTCCTGTATTATATAATGTCAGACACACAGGACACCAACAGACATGACACCAGAGGCTGCTCCTGTAATATAACAGTACCGCAGTCTGCTTCTCCTGTATTATATAATGTCAGACACACAGGACACCAACAGACATGACACCAGAGGCTGCTCCTGTAATATAACAGTACCGCAGTCTGCTTCTCCTGTATTATATAATGTCAGACACACAGGACACCAACAGACATGACACCAGAGGCTTCTCCTGTAATATAAGAGTACCGCAGTCTGCTTCTCCTGTATTATATAATGTCAGACACACAGGACACCAACAGACATGACACCAGAGGCTGCTCCTGTAATATAAGAGTACCGCAGTCTGCTTCTCCTGTATTATATAATGTCAGACACACAGGACACCAACAGACATGACACCAGAGGCTGCTCCTGTAATATAACAGTACCGCAGTCTGCTTCTCCTGTATTATATAATGTCAGACACACAGGACACCAACAGACATGACACCAGAGGCTGCTCCTGTAATATAACAGTACCGCAGTCTGCTTCTCCTGTATTATATAATGTCAGACACACAGGACACCAACAGACATGACACCAGAGGCTGCTCCTGTAATATAACAGTACCGCAGTCTGCTTCTCCTGTATTATATAATGTCAGACACACAGGACACCAACAGACATGACACCAGAGGCTGCTCCTGTAATATAAGAGTACCGCAGTCTGCTTCTCCTGTATTATATAATGTCAGACACACAGGACACTAATAGACGCTGCTCCAGTATGTGCCATGCTTATGTTACCTGCAGCCAGTCTCATCAATGTCGCCTTTGTGCCCAGTCCTCCGCACCAGCAATCCTCACCTCCGACCTGGATGTTATGATATCTCACATCCTGTCTGTGCAATCATTCTGCAGGTAGTGACACAACACTGGCCACGCCCCCTTGCTCTCACTGGTCAGAATGGCAGGTGTAGCGTTATACTACCCTACCTCGTGAGATTTCCCTACCCTCTGACTTCCTGTCGCATTAGCGATGACGTCGGGGGGCGTGCCTTACATTTCACCATCTGCGCATGCCCAAAAGGACACGCTACTGAAAATCTCACGGCTGAATTGAGCAGCACAGCGGGAACCTGCGCATGCGTCGGGGAGCCGAGGTAGGGAAAAATCACGGGTCAGTGCGCAAGCGCGGTTAACTTATTAAAAGCCACCCGATATACGCGCCTGCGCAATGTGGTGGTAGGGAAAAATTACATCCCAGTGCGCAAGCGCCAAGGGTAAGTATGACTATCCATGCCAAAAGCACTTTTAACCCTTTGCAGGAGCTATTCTCATATTGGTTCTTGATTGATTGTCCTCTTATATATAGGTTCTATTATATAGGGGGTCTGTCTGCACAGTATTTTTGGGGGCTGTCTGCGCATTAAATGGGGGGGGGGCTGTCTGTGCAGTATATGGGGGGGGGCTGTCTGCGCAGTATATAGGGGGCTGTCTGCGCAGTATATAGGGGGCTGTCTGCGCAGTATATGGGGGGGCTGTCTGTGCAGTATATGGGGGGCTGTCTGCGCAGTATATGGGGGGGCTGTCTGCGCAGTATATGGGGGGGCTGTCTGGGCAGTATATGGGGGGGGCTGTCTGCGCAGTATATGGGGGGGGCTGTCTGCACAGTATATGGGGGGGGGGCTGTCTGCGCCTGCGCAGTATATAGGGGGCTGTCTGCGCAGTATATGGGGGGGTCTGTCTGCACAGTATATTTGGGGGTCTGTCTGCGCATTAAATGGGGGGGCTGTCTGCGCAGTATATGGGGGTCTGTCTGCGCAGTATATGGGGGGCTGTCTGCGCAGTATATGGGGGGACTGTCTGTGCGGTACGGTATATTGGGGGATGTATGTGCAGCATATTTGGGGGGGCAGTGTATTATATTTGTGGGCTGTGCGTTAGATGTGGAGCTGTGCACCACGTGTGGCCTGTGTGTTAGATGTGTACAACCCTAATTTAACAAATACTACGAAACTGCAGCCATCTCGTCACTTGGAGAAGGATGAGAAGCTGCCCCCAGCCAGAGGGACACACCTGCCACCAGATCCGTCGCTCACTGGATTCTGTAATCACCGTCTGCTGTGTATGTGTGCACCGTCCGTCTGCTGTGTATGTGTGCACCGTCCGTCTGCTGTGTATGTGTGCACCGTCCGTCTGCTGTGTATGTGTGCACCGTCCGTCTGCTGTGTGTGTGTGCACCGTCCGTCTGCTGTGTTTGTGTGTGCACCGTCAGTCTGCTGTGTGTGTGTGCACCGTCAGTCTGCTGTGTATGGTGTGCACCGTCAGTCTGCTGTGTATGTGTGTGCACCGTCAGTCTGCTGTGTATGTGTGTGCACCGTCAGTCTGCTGTGTATGTGTGTGCACCGTCAGTCTGCTGTGTATGTGTGCACCGTCAGACTGCTGTGTATATGTGTGCACCGTCAGTCTGCTGTGTATATGTGTGCACCGTCAGTCTGCTGTGTATATGTGTGCACCGTCAGTCTGCTGTGTATATGTGTGCACCGTCAGTCTGCTGTGTATATGTGTGCACCGTTCAGTCTGCTGTGTATATGTGTGCACCGTCAGTCTGCTGTATATATGTGTGCACCGTCAGTCTGCTGTATATATGTGTGCACCGTCAGTCTGCTGTATATATGTGTGCACCGTCAGTCTGCTGTATATATGTGTGCACCGTCAGTCTGCTGTATATATGTGTGCACCGTCAGTCTGCTGTATATATGTGTGCACCGTCAGTCTGCTGTATATATGTGTGCACCGTCAGTCTGCTGTATATATGTGTGCACCGTCAGTCTGCTGTATATATGTGTGCACCGTCAGTCTGCTGTATATATGTGTGCACCGTCAGTCTGCTGTATATATGTGTGCACCGTCAGTCTGCTGTATATATGTGTGCACCGTCAGTCTGCTGTATATATGTGTGCACCGTCAGTCTGCTGTATATATGTGTGCACCGTCAGTCTGCTGTATATATGTGTGCACCGTCAGTCTGCTGTATATATGTGTGCACCGTCAGTCTGCTGTATATATGTGTGCACCGTCAGTCTGCTGTATATATGTGTGCACCGTCAGTCTGCTGTATATATGTGTGCACCGTCAGTCTGCTGTATATATGTGTGCACCGTCAGTCTGCTGTATATATGTGTGCACCGTCAGTCTGCTGTATATATGTGTGCACCGTCAGTCTGCTGTATATATGTGTGCACCGTCAGTCTGCTGCACGGCGTCTGTTCTGCTATTTGCTCTAACCATTTTAATTTATTTTTTTGTGTCACAACTCTGACCAGCATGTTCTCCTATGGAACACAAAGTACCTGAAGTGGAATGAAGAAGCCCGTGTTTGAGGCCTGCGCCCTGGCGGGAGCATTGAAGGGGCATCTGACACGTGACGAGCTGCTCCAGCATTGTGTACTGTGATCACCGCGAGTTCAGAGGTCGGCAACCATAGCCGTCCACATGCTGTGAATTACATCTCCCATCATGCTGGTAAAGTATTATGGGAGGTGTAGTCCAAAACATCTGGAACTGCTTACACCGTGACCGTATCTCCTACACACTGCTTACACCATGACCGTATCTCCTACACACTGCTTACACTGTGACCGTATCTCCTACACACTGCTTACACTGTGACCGTATCTCCTACACACTGCTTACACCGTGACCGTATCTCCTACACACTGCTTACACTGTGACCGTATCACCTACACACTGCTTACACTGTGACCGTATCTCCTACACACCGCTTACACTGTGACCATATCTCCTACACACCGCTTACACTGCGACCGTATCTCCTACACACTGCTTACACTGCGACCGTATCTCCTACACACTGCTTACACTGCGACCGTATCTCCTACACACCGCTTACACCGTGACCGTATCTCCTACACACCGCTTACACCGTGACCGTATCTCCTACACACCGCTTACACTGTGACCGTATCACCTACACACTGCTTACACTGTGACTGTATCTCCTACACACTGCTTACACTGTGACCGTATCTCCTACACACTGCTTACACTGTGACCGTATCTCCTACACACTGCTTACACTGTGACCGTATCTCCTACACACTGCTTACACTGTGACCGTATCTCCTACACACCGCTTACACTGTGACCGTATCTCCTACACACCGCTTACACCTGTGACCGTATCTCCTACACACCGCTTACACTGTGACCGTATCTCCTACACACCGCTTACACTGTGACCGTATCTCCTACACACCGCTTACACTGTGACCGTATCTCCTACACACCGCTTACACTGTGACCGTATCTCCTACACACCGCTTACACCGTGACCGTATCTCCTACACACCGCTTACTCCGTGACCGTATCTCCTACACACTGCTTACACGGCCATAGAGGGACATATGTTCTGACCTTTCTGAGACCTGGGGGGATTTAAATGCGGTGTCTCCGGAGATATGTTGTAAGAACAGCATATTTTTTTTTTTAAACATTCATATTGTTCTTAACCTTACATCATGTTATGTTTTTTTTTTCAACATTTAAACAGGTTACACAACGCGTTGCTGATCTATCCAGGATGGCTTCAGGATGGACTATAAGAAGGAGGTTCAGTCCCGATTGGGTCCGGCGCAACCTCAGGGAGTACATATACAGCGGCCTTGGTTTACGGCGACGCACAATGGCACAAAGAAGGTAAATTATATATATTTTTTAAAGAAATGTAAATGAAATGTAAAAAGAAATGTAATTTAAGGGACTGTCTGTAACAGCAGAGCGTTTGGCTACCCTGTTTTGGACAGCCAACTTATGGTGTAATGTAGACGTAGCATCGGACATGGATGGTGTTTTTAAAGGTCAATTTTTATTTTATTTTTTTTAACAGAACTAAGAGCAGCACTCTGGAGACTGAACAACCTCCTGATCCGGAAAATGAATGGATCGCCAACGCCAGACCTCCTGTCCCTCATGCATCTGCTTGGGAGAATCCGGGTCCCCTACCGGATCCCTCTGCTCAACAGAGGCTCTTAGGTTGACATCCAAATTTAAGAGCCCTGCTGAGCATGCAGAGATCCGGTAGGCCAAAGCAAAATGATTATGTGGACCGTGTAGAGGTTGTTTCCAACACTGTAGAAGGTTTGGACGAACATCAGAAGGAGTTTAGTGCTGCCTTGATTCGCCGCTGGGAGGGAGCAGAGTCGGCGTTCCAATGCAGCCCTAACTACCATTATGGGGTAAGCATAATCAATTTGGTGGACTCAATGACGCCCGAGCAGTTGCATGAGTTTAATATCATGCTTAGAGAATGTGTCACAGAAATTGGCCACGGCCCCCACAACCCCATCCCACACCAGTGACCATTACCGACAACCTTCCCATTCCCAGCCCCCGGGCATGTGTTCCCTTCTGTCTCTTTTCTACTTCTCCGTCCCACTATTTTCCCCACCACCTCTACACATGCTCGGGTACCATCCTCCTCAGACCCTTATACAACCCACAATTTCAACCTACATCCTTTCTTGTGGACTGTATTTTTAGCTCAGAGAATAAAGAGGACAGGGGGGCTACCATTGCCAACCTCAAACCACCTACCCGACAGTCCTACTCCACTAAAATTTTTTATTTTTTGTATAGTATGTGTATATATATATTTTTTTTTTTATGGATATATTGTAATTTTTACAAAAATAAAAAAATGTATAGTTAACTTCGATGTATTTGTGTTTTCATTGGCCGGTACAGGGTAACAGTAACCTTTGGCACTACCGCTGTGGTGACATTAAAACCACCATAGGGTCACTACTGTACGTTTATTGAAAAGCCGTTGGTATTTTTTTTTCCCTAAACAACATTATTGCCAAAGGTGAACCATGAACAATACAATCAGTAATGAGCTATCTTTTGGCTCTTTATTGATCGTAGACCCTATGATTGGCACATGAACAGCAAAGGCTTGTTCGTTGTTCAATCTTGCCCCTTTTCATATCAGCCCTTGTGGGAGTCACGGTCCATCAGCATCATCAGGAATTCATTAATAAATTGTAATTTAACAGTTTGATTAATGATTTCCCTATGACGCTATGACATAACTAGTGTGATTACCACAATGGACACACAAGGGACTAACTGCTGTTAAAGGGGTATTCCAATCAATGGTGGCAGATCGCTTGAATATGCAACCATTGTCTGATAGGTGTGGGTACCACCGATGGGACACGCACCTATATTGAGAACGGAGCAGGTAGCGCTGTGGCTGGAGGACACCAGATTTAATGGGGTCCGTCGACCACTGTTTGCTAATCCACAACTCTCACATAGAGAAGAATGGAGGGCGGCAGAGCATGCGCATTGCGCCATACTCCAGTTTCGGGGACCAGTTCTCAATATAGGTGCGGGGAACAGCAGCTATAAGACAATGGGGGCATATCCAAGCGATACGCCCCTATTGTCTGAGATGAGAAAACTCATTTTAAGGCCTCTTTCACACGACTGTATTCCCAGAGGGCCATATGTCGGGACTGGCATTGATCATGCCAACAGGAGTTCACACAATCATAGATTACAATGATGCTGTGCAAGTCGAGCTTCAGGTGGGACTATTGCTTAGCACGAATAGAGAATAGATCATATGAATGCGGGACAATAGCCCATTGTGAGGCACAACATGAACAACATCAAGATGCCATGTGCTCCTGTACGCACGATCAATATCGCCCGTTAACTATCACTATACATGTTTTAGTGCATATAGTCGTGTACAAGAGTCCAAAAGGTGAGATACGGTCACGGTGTAAGCGGTGTGTAGGAGATACGGTCACTGTGTAAGCTGTGTGTAGGAGATACGGTCGCGGTGTAAGCAGTGTGTAGGTGATACGGTCACGGTGTAAGCAGTGTGTAGGTGATACGGTCACGGTGTAAGCAGTGTGTAGGTGATACGGTCACGGTGTAAGCAGTGTGTAGGAGATACGGTCACGGTGTAAGCAGTGTGTAGGAGATACGGTCACGGTGTAAGCAGTGTGTAGGTGATACGGTCACGGTGTAAGCTGTGTGTAGGAGATACGGTCACTGTGTAAGCAGTGTGTAGGAGATACGGTCACGGTGTAAGCAGTGTGTAGGTGATACGGTCACGGTGTAAGCAGTGTGTAGGAGACACAGGGGCGGAGATTGCTGAGCTCAGTCTGGTGCTAGCAGCTGCAGTGATCAGACGTGCCTGGGTGGAGCTCCTGCATCCCAGCTTGTGCTCCAGGGTGATTCACCAACTTTTCCCCTGTAGAGCCACCTGTCTTCCAGGGAGTTTTTCCAGCTACTCCCAGTCCAGACCCTGCCTCTCCCTAGGGAGTTGGTGGGGTCTTGGACCATGGTGTCCAAGACGAGGACCCCTGCTCTCCGGTCAGGGTCGGGGGGGAGCAGGGGGTCCAGGCAACCGGCCCTGAGCGGAAGTGGGGTCAAGAAGCCTGGTGATAACAGCCAGGTCCCCCATGGAGACGCAAGAAGGAAAGGTGAAGTCCCTGCGGAGGCTATGGAGGTGTCGTCCCAGGTAAGTTGGGGGTCCCGGTGGGAGGGAGATTCCACCGCCACCTACAGCTCCCGGGTAGCAGCCAACCTACAGAAGTATAAGGAGCTGGGGCGACACCTCAAAGCTCTGAGAAATGAGCTAAAGCTTGAAAGGATAAAAGCAAATAATACCTACAGCAGAAAGAGACTCCCTATTGCGGAGAGGATCAGGGACCTAAAGGTAGTGATTGAAGCTGCCGTCAGTGGCGTACATATAGGGGTCGCAGCTGCGACCGGGCCCGGCACCCCAGGGGGCCCGGCCGCCTGCAGACCCCTGGCCCCTGCTGCTGCAGCTGCACGTGCGCTAGAGACTGACTCTATTATCTCAATTGCCTTGCGGTCAGCGCCGGGCCCGGGCAGGAGGAGCACGGCGTCAATCCCACAAGACCTGTGAACTCCTGTGGCAGGTCTCGCGGGAACATGCGCGCGCGGCAGACGGGATCCGGACGTGAGAGAGGACGGACGAACAGTGAGGACCGCCGACCAGAAGAGTGAAGACAGTTCCCCTGCCCTAGACAGCGCTGCAGCAGCCGCCAGACGGTAACTCGGTAAGTAAGGAAAAGCGGCCCGCAGCACAGTGCACTGACTCACTATGACACTGGACTTGTTGGAGTAGTAGTGAGGGCCCCCTGGCAGATGACCGTGGGGGAGGGTTTGCACTGGCACTCTGCCAGGAAAAGGACACTGACTCGAGTAGTGAGGGCCCTGGGGGCCCTGGCCTGAGAATAATGACCAGCAGCAGTGGGGGGCTGACACTGGACTTGTTGGAGTAGTAGTGAGGACCCCCTGGCCCCTGGCAGATGACCGTGGGGGAGGGTTTGCACTGGCACTCTGCCAGGAAAAGGACACTGACTCGAGTAGTGAGGGCCCTGGCCTGAGAATAATGACCAGCAGCAGTGGGGGGGCTGAATTTATTGATGGGATTGGGGTCTTTGGGGCCTGGGCTGACCTGATCATCTGAGGGGTCTTTTCTTTTGGCTGATGATTGATCTGGTGGCTGATGGGGGGGGGGGTCTTTGGGCTGATCTGAGGTCTGATGGGCATGCGGGATGACTGGGGGGCTGGGGGTCTTTGGGCTGATGATTGATCTGGTGGCTGAGTGGGGGGTCTGATGAGGGGTCTTTGGGCTGATCTGAGGTCTGATGGGCATGGGGGATGACTGGGGGGGTCTTTGGGCTGATCTGAGGTCTGATGGGCATGGGGGATGACGGGGGGGGGTCTTTGGGCTGATCTGAGGTCTGATGGGGGTTGACTGGGGGTCTGATGTGGGTCTTTGGGCTGATCTGAGGTCTGATGGGCATGGGGGATGACTGGGGGGGGGTCTCTGGGCTGATCTGAGGTCTGATGGGGGTTGACTGGGGGTCTGATGTGGGTCTTTGGGCTGATCTGAGGTCTGATGGGGGCTGACTGGGGGTCTGATGGGGGTAGGAAACTAAGATGTCTGTCTGTCAAACTCTGCAGAGATGAGAGATGGCTGAAAGAAATCATCATGGTGGTCCGGTCTGAATGGAGAAGATGAAGAAAGAGAACATCTACATCAAAGGAGACGTCACTGGATGTAAGAGGTATGGCCGCAATATATATGTAGGGCTGTGCGTAGGTGTGGCTTGAGGGTGGGTGACTGGGCAGGGACACTGGGGGTGGGGCGGCGGGGGGGGGGTTTGGGGCCCATGGATCAGTTTCGCACAGGGGCCCCATGGATTTTGTGTACGCCACTGGCTGCCGTGGTGGAAAAGGAGAAGCTGCTTAATGAAAGCGGTCCTTTCAGAGAAAAGCTGGAAAATGAGGACCGCTTCATGGAAATGGAGATGAAAGGGAAGCAGTGTGGTGAGGGCAGTGATAGTGAGGCAGATACCCCAAAACCCAGTGAGGTAACTGGGTCCAGGGTGACAGCCCAGCCTGAGCCTGCCCCTGCACCCCCTGAATTCCGGGAGCCGTTGCAGAGCCTGGAGTGCAGAACTGGGATCCCAGCTGAACAAGTTGGATTGCCTCCATCTGATGACAGTGCCTCCTATGCAAGTGACTTCAGCGAGGAAGAGAGCGTGAGCGGTGGGGGTCTTATGGAACAGATCCGGCTGCTGGAATCCCCTATGGAGTTTAAGGATTTTGCCTTTGGCGACGAATTATTGAAAGACAGAGAAGGGAAGAAAAAAAACAAAAAAAGCAAAAAGAACAAAGAACAAAAATTTGAAGTTCGCTATGTATATGTTCCTGTGGCTCCCTCTGTGCGGGCTGAAAAGTCTGTGCAGGGTGAGCCGCAGGTGTGTCCTCTGGGTCCCGCTGTCATGGCGGGGTCAAGTGCTGGAAAGACAGCGCAGGACGCCGGTCTTGCCGGCAATAGAGGAGGCGGGGCTAGCTGCGGTGCTGGCCAGTTGGAAGCCCCTGGCGCTGTGGGCTGCTCTCCTGTGGGAGGGGGGAGTGGCTTGGCGCTGGGGTCCGCTCCCATGGAAAAAGTGTCCCCCGTCCGCTGCCTCGGTGAGCTCTTGTGGCATGGAGCTGAGGCGGTACGGCGGCGACGCTGCTCCTCCCACACATGGGCGGAGCCTAAGGGTCCTGGACATGGAGACGGGAGGCGGTGTAGTGAGCGCGGCTGGGGGCGTGCCTGGGGATGCTCCCGGCGATGCTCCCTTGTCTGGGGGCGGAGCTGGGGGTGTGTCCGGGGACGCGCCCAAGCAGCAGCGCACAGTGGCGGCGGGAGTGGCGGCAGCAGGAGAAGCGGGGACTGGTGTGGCTGGGAGCAGTGGTTCTACAGCGCACCAGTCCCCCATTAAAGGAAAAAATATAAAGAATGTTAAGAGGGCCAAAAAGGCTGAGATTAAAAGCGGGGTTTGTATCCCCCAGTGCAGTAGCACAATATATAAAGACCGGGCTTATTGCTGGGGCCTCTGCGTCCTCCTCCTCCGGCGCTGAGTCAAGCGCTGGAGAGAGGGGGGTAATTGTCACTAGCGCCCAAGTATTAAGAGAGGACGGCAGCGATAACAAAGCTATGAATATGAATGCTGTAATGAATGCTGTAATGAATTCTGTAATGGAAGTGTCTGCTGGCCCAGCGGTTTGTTCGCGGGAGGTGGCTCCTGGAAAAGGGGTTGCTCCTAGCGGACAAATGTGTGATGTGTCTCTGGCCTCTGGGGCTGGGGGGGCTATGGAGGTGGGGGTCGGTGGGACACCGGTGGCTGAAGTAGCTGCTGGTGCGCCTGTTAAACCGGCCGGTGCCTCCGTGGCCTCTCGGGCTTCTGGGGTCGGTGGCCAAGCGAATGTGGCAGAGTGTGTTAGGGCTGCGGGCCCGTTCTCTGGTGGTGGGGTGAATGCGGGGGGGCGATCGGCCGCTGAGAAAGCGGCTGCGGGCCCCCGTGTGGCCCCTCCGGGGGGACGGGGTGCGGTATCTGCGTTAGGCATGGTGGGGGGGGGGGCCGGCTCGGCTGCCCCTCCCGCGTCCGTGGCGCCTGGCAGAAGTTATGCCAGTGTGGCTGCGGCCGTGGGGGGGGGAGGGGCTGTCCTCGTTAGCTTCCTCGCTCTCACAGTCCGGTGATGGTGACTTGCAGCGGCGACTGCTGGAGGCCCTCAAAAAGGGGGAGAGCTCCATCACTGTAGAGGGAAAGAAGGTTGATCTGTCGTTCTGGTTCAACAGACATGGCGTGAGGGCTTTCCGAGAGCAGAATGGGGGCGAGACCGCCTGGTCGTCACCTACAACCGGCCCTGGGGTCAGACGGAATGTGGTCTGTCTCAAGTGGAGTAGCGATGAAGCTTGCCCTACAAGAAAGAGGGTGGCGGAGCTCCTGCTTGGGATGGGTTTCAAGGCGACCGACATCTTTGCCTTGATCCATCCGTACGGCTCCAAGGAGTTCGACGTCAGCTTTGTCCGGCCGGAGGGGCTGGAGCTCTTCTGGTCCGGGTATGAGCTGGCGAAGAACACGCCGGACTGGCGCGGTTTCCTTGCGAAAGCAATAACCCGTCAGAGTGAGGTCAAGAGAGTGACCGTTTTGACCCGTAACGAGTCGCTCTCTTGTGTTGACATCATGACCTGGCTGGGCAGGTATGGAGAGATCCAGGGGGTTTCATCCAAGAACCTGAACGAGTTTGGCATTTGGTCGGGCGCCTGGACGTTTAACATCAAACTCAAGCGTCTGGGGAGTACGGTTTCCCACATTCCATCATCTGCCTTTATCGGCCGTGACAGGATTTTGGTTTTCTACAGGGGGCAGCCTAAGCTCTGTCACAAGTGCGGCAGCCCCTCACACTTCAGCGCCAGCTGCCAAGTGCAGAAGTGCGCGCTGTGTGGGGGGACCGGTCATCTAGCCGCATCTTGTGGGGAGATTAGATGCAACCTGTGCGGTGAACTCGGTCACCCTTTCAGTCGTTGTCCTCTCTCTGAGGTCAATGCGGCCCGAGCTCACGCAGGAGCGGGCCGGGAGGTCCCTTCGGCTGAGGCGGGTGCTGGCGGAGACAGCAGAGTTCAGGGGTCGGTGAAGAACAAAGATGGTCCGTCCCGGCAGAGGCGGAGGGAGAGGCGCCAGGCGGAGAGGGAGCGGGAGGAACCCCGTCCTGGGGTGATGCCTGCCCCTTCCCAAGCGGCTGCCCCTCCTGCATCGGAGACCCTAGGGGACAGGGAGTTGAATGAGGAGAACGAAAGACTGGAGCGTGCCGAGGGGACTCTGTCCTCGCACTATGAAAGCGCCGCAGAGGATAGCGGGACGGAGTCCAAAATAATTAGACGGAAACGCCGTACTAAGAAAAGACCCGGCTCGACCAAAGTAGCCAGGGAGGGCCTAACCGACTCCCCTCTGGAGCTCTCCAACCGGTTTCTCACCTTGGATGAGACCTCCGCCTCCTCTTCTTCTGGGGAGGAGGTTGAAGGTGGGAGACCGGGGGCGAAGGAGGGAAGGCCTTCGGGAGGCCCCGCGCCCTCCTCTGGTGGGGATGTAAGGTCCTCAGGAGGGGTGGCAAAACCGGGCCCTGAGACCGAGGAAGCCGGGGGTGGTGCGCGGGGGGAGGCGGTGGTGACAAATGAGATGGACACCACCGTCTCCCTCAAGAGGGGTCGTGCCGCCTTAGAAGACAGCCCCGGGAGAGGGAGGGTTGGGAAGAAGGCCGTCTAACTCGATCACTCTGTATGGCGGCACCCGCTCTGTTGACACTGGCGACCATTAATGTCGCCAGCATTAAGTCGGATGCGGCTCGTTTCGCGGCCTTTGATTTTCTCAGCCGAATTGGGGCTGACGTTTTGTTTTTGCAAGAGACCAGGCTGCCAGATTTGGCGGCGATTCATGAAGCCAGGAGGGAGTGGAGATCAGGGCCCTCCTACTGGTCTCTTGCGGCCGAGCCGTATAGCGGAGTGGCGGTCCTTTTTACCGCACCGGTAGAAAGCCAACGAGTGATCGAGTTGAAATGGGGAGGTGTTTGATCCTGGATGTCCTCATGAAGGGACAAGAACTGCGCCTAATTAACATCTATGGGCCCCAGGCCAAACGGGACAGGAAAAGTCTCTTTATGAGGATCAAGCCTTTTCTTTTTACGAGTCGGCAAGTGGTCTTTGGAGGGGATTTCAACACGATCACGAGGTCCCAGGATAGGGGAGGCGCCAGAGACCGGCTGGCTTACGATAGCATCTCTTTAAATAGCGTAGCTAGCGAGGCTCGTCTGGTGGATGTCCACATCAGGCATACCCCAGGCCACGGGGGTTTCACTTATTATAGAGGAAGTCAGACTAGGTCTAGAATAGACAGGTTTTATTTAAAGGAGGAGGCTATTTTCTCGCCCTTAAGGGTCGTAGAGGTAGAATTCTCCGATCACTGTCTGATTATGTTTTCTTTGAATATTTCAGAGTCCCCCCAAATGGGAAGAGGTTACTGGAAGCTGAATTCGGGAGTCCTGGAGGAAGCGGAGGTGAGACAATCCTTTGAGGACTTCCTTCAGAGTCAGGTAACTTTGCTGGATCTCTGTGATACTAAGTCAGAGTGGTGGGAGATATTCAAAGATCGGGCGGCAAAGTTCTTCCGCCAGCTCTCGAGCCTCAGGTCCCTGGACAGGTACCGCCTGTATCAGGGTCTGAGGAGGAAACTCGAGCGTCTGGTCTCGACTGGAGGTAGCCGCGAGGATATCTCCAGGGTGAAATCTTTGCTCAGGGGGTGCCAGTACGATAGGCACACATCTTTGGTTTTTGAGAGGGACTTCGGGAAGTACCGCTCGCCCGACCCTTACAGAAACTGCAAGATGTCAGTGAGTAGTAAGTTGGTGACAGGACTGGTCGATAGTACGGGATCTCTGAGCCGGTCCAGATCGGGGATCCTGGAAGTCGTCAGATCCTTCTACTCGTGCCTCTTGGGAAAGAAGGATCTGGATCGGGACAAGATGTCGGCTTTCCTGGCTGACATCGCCCCTGAGTCGGGAGCTCACCTCTCTTTTGACGTTTTGGTGGAAGAGATCAGGAAGGAGGAAGTAATCCTGGCGGTGGAAGGGTTAGCTCTGAAGAAGTCGCCAGGCCCGGATGGCTTAACATCCGAGTTTTATAAGGCCTTTAAGGACTCTTTATGTCCCCTCTTGACTGAGGTATTCAATGAGTGTCTATCCTCGGGCACTCTGCCGAAGTCAATGAGGAGGTCAGCCCTGATCCTTCTGTCAAAGGGTAAAGATCCGAGCCGTATTGAGAACTGGCGTCCCATAGCACTTCTCAATACGGACAGAAAGATTCTGGCCAAGATACTGTTCAATCGGTTGGTGAAATTTGCACCCCAGCTCCTTTCGGTGACCCAGCATTGCTCGGTTCCAGGCCGCAGTACTCTTAGTGCTGTGCTCGGTGTCCGAGAGGCAGTGGAGCGGAGTAGAGCGGGTCACTGGAAGGGGTACATGCTGTCCTTAGATCAGGCAAAGGCGTTTGATCGGGTGAACCACGAGTACCTCTGGTCGGTCCTTCTGAAGTACGGCCTGCCGGGGGGGTTTGTTGATTGGTTAAAGATCTTGTACGCGGGGGCGGAGAGTTTCCCGCTTGTGAACGGTTGGTCTGGCTGCTCTTTCGAGGTTGGGTCTGGCGTTCGTCAGGGTTGTCCTTTGAGCCCGCTTTTATACGTGTTCGCGATCGATCCCTTTCTTAAGAGGATCGATCGTGGTCCGTTGGCGGGAGTCGGGATGGATCCGGCAGCGCCGGAAGCCACTCTGAGGGCAGTAGCGTACGCCGACGATGTCACCGTTTTCGTGTCCTCGAGAGGGGAGGCGGAGTACGTGATGTCTGAGGTGGACAGCTACTCGGAGGCATCCGGGTCCATGATCAATCGGGATAAGTGCGAGAGTCTCTGGCTGGGAGGGGGTGATCCAGTGTTCGATCTCCCGGACACCCTTCCGGGGCCCCAGTCGTCAGCAAAAGTTCTAGGCATCCATTTCGGCCACGGGGATTATCCCACCCAAAATTGGGACGACAGGCTCAAGATCGCCGCTCAGAAGGTCGGCCAGTGGAAGGGTTGGTCTTTGACCCTCAGGCAAAGGGTGAATCTGATCAAGACTTACCTTCTCCCTTTGCTTATCTATTTGGGTAGCGTGTGTATCTTGCCAGAGCCTCTCTGGACTCGGGTTTATAGCCTGTTCTTCCAGCTTTTATGGGGGAATAGGCTGAACCTGATCAAGAGAGAGGTGACTTATCGCACCAGGAGACTAGGGGGGTTATCTATGGTCAACCCCGTGGTGTTTCTCGTGAACACCTTTGTTAAGATCAATTTGGCAAACCTCTGGATGGAGAGGGCTCCTCCGTGGATAGTCTCCTGCAGGGGGTGGTTTCGGCCTTTCTTCCAGGAATGGGAGACAGGAGGGCGAGTGAAGGACTTGCGTACGCCTCACGGATATCTTCCGGCTTATGTCATCCCGATTCTGAAGGTGATCCGCCGGTGGGGTTTGGAGGTGAGGGAAATCAGGACCCTGTCAAGGAGATCCCTTGACGAGAGGGTCTTGTTGTCCCACTTTCAGAAGCCCCTGGCCCTCAAGGATTGCCCAAGCCGGGATATAGACAAGGGGTTACAGTTGCTAAATTCTGCAAGGATCCCCTTGAAGTTTTGGGACTTGGCTTGGCGCTGCTTTCACGGGAGGCTGTATGTAAGGGACAACCTGAAGTACAGGAACTCTGAGGAAAGGGGTTGTCCCCGGGAGGAGTGCGGCTCCATACTGGAAAGTATGGAGCACTTCCTGCTTCATTGTCCTTTTAATACAGAGGTGTATGAACGGGTGGGAGCTTCCATTGGCTGGCCCAGGCTAGCCAGCCTCGCCTATGCGGAGTGGGCCTACGGAGTGTTCAGAGACCTGGGAAGGAGGGACCCGTGCACAAGTTTTTTAGTTAGCATAGTGGTTAGGTTCTACACGTGGAACGCACAGTGTTTAGTTTCTACGCAGCAGAAAGTCCTCCCGGTGGACGAGGTTTGTAGGAACATCTTGGGTGGCCTGGTGAAGGTGCGTTCTCTTGAGTATGAGAGACTGGGTACCAGTAGGGCCTCTCTCCTCTGGAGAGGCTTTGCTTTTGATGTACCGTGAGTCTAGTCGTACTGTTCCTGGTGGTGGGCTGACGCTTCCACACTAGATTTTTGTTTTGTAGTAAGTTGAGGTTTTGAAAAAGGCTTGCAAAGACCGAACTTGGGCCTTCGGGAGATTGTTATGTAGTTATGTGAGTTATGTTTGTTAGAGGAGGGATAGTTGGTATTAGTTAGGTTGGGTGGGTGAGGAAGGGGGGGATAATTTTATGTGTCCTTTTGTGTTTTGAGTGGGGAGGCCTGCATCTAGCCCTGGACTATGAGGACATGGGGCGAGGGTCTAGATGTGGGTGGTGAAGGAAGGGCTGGCCTTGGACTATGCGGACATGATAAAGACATGAGGCGAAGGTCAGCCCTGGGTGTCGGGTGATGGGTAAAAGGATAGTGTGAGTAGGGATAGAATAGGTTAGGTTGGTGATTTTTCTATAAACAGGTGACGGGATAAAAAAAAAAAAAAAAAATATATATATATATAAAAATTAAAAAATAATATATTAATAATTATGTATATATATATTTGGCTAAGTCGCCTTGTTGTTGTTTTTTTTTTTTGGCAAAGGTCGCCTTTATTTATTTAGTTACTTTATTGATTTATTTATGTTTATGTTTGTTATTTTCTGTTCATTATATACTTTTCTGTTTATGACGATTAGTTCTATTTTTGTTTGGGTTTTACAGCCGGGCGGCCAGGTAAGGTTTTATAGTTATAAGGTTTTATAGTTATAAGGTTTTATAGTTATAAGGTTAGTTGTTAAGTTTGATATGTTGTTGGGGCATGAATCTGAGTGTGAGTGTGGATGTATGTGGCTGGGCCAGTAATAACATTGTTTTATGAGTATTGTTTTATTTGAAATTGTTTTATTTTGTAAAGTTTTGTACTTTTATAATAAAAAGAGTAGCAGTGTGTAGGAGATACGGTCACGGTGTAGGCAGTGTCTAGGAGATACGGTCACGGTGTAAGCAGTGTCTAGGAGATACGGTCACGGTGTAGGCAGTGTCTAGGAGATACGGTCACGGTGTAAGCAGTGTCTAGGAGATACGGTCACGGTGTAAGCAGTGTCTAGGAGATACGGTCACGGTGTAAGCAGTGTCTAGGAGATACGGTCACGGTGTAAGCAGTGTCTAGGAGATACGGTCACGGTGTAAGCAGTGTCTAGGAGATACGGTCACGGTAGGTCTACGTACGTGTAAGCAGTGTCTAGGAGATACGGTCACGGTGTAAGCAGTGTCTAGGAGATACGGTCACGGTGTAAGCAGTGTCTAGGAGATACGGTCACGGTGTAAGCAGTGTCTAGGAGATACGGTCACGGTGTAAGCAGTGTCTAGGAGATACGGTCACGGTGTAAGCAGTGTCTAGGAGATACGGTCACGGTGTAAGCAGTGTCTAGGAGATACGGTCACGGTGTAAGCAGTGTCTAGGAGATACGGTCACGGTGTAAGCAGTGTCTAGGAGATACGGTCACGGTGTAAGCAGTGCGTAGGAGATACGGTCACGGTGTAAGCAGTGCGTAGGAGATACGGTCACGGTGCAAGCGGTGCGTAGGAGATACGGTCACGGTGCAAGCGGTGCGTAGGAGATACGGTCACGGTGCAAGCGGTGCGTAGGAGATACGGTCACGGTGCAAGCGGTGCGTAGGAGATACGGTCACGGTGTAAGCAGTGCGTAGGAGATACGGTCACGGTGTAAGCAGTGCGTAGGAGATACGGTCACGGTGTAAGCAGTGCGTAGGAGATACGGTCACGGTGTAAGCAGTGTGTAGGTGATACGGTCACGGTGTAAGCAGTGTGTAGGTGATACGGTCACGGTGTAAGCAGTGTGTAGGTGATACGGTCACGGTGTAAGCAGTGTGTAGGAGATACGGTCGTTTAATTCTCCATTGTCACAGTATTTATAGTTACCTAATCAGTATTAATTACAGTCACTCACATTGGTTAAATTGGCACATGGATACACATGTGAGCAGTAACACCACGTCAAGGCTTCAACCCTTGTTACTGACCAGTCACACACCATGCTTTTCATTCATACGCATTTGGTATTCCAGATGTTTTGGACTACACCTCCTATAATACTTTACCAGTATGATGGGAGATGTAATTCACAGCATGTGGACAGCCTATGGTTGCCGACTTCTGAACTCGTGGTGATTACAGTACACAATGCTGGAGCAGCTCGTCACGTGTCAGATGCCCCTTCAATGCTCCCGCCAGGGCGTGGGCCTCACACATGGGCTTCTTCATACCACTTCAGGTACTTTGAGTTCCATAGGAGAACATGCTGGTCAGAGTTGTGACACCATTTTTTTTTATTAAAATGGTTAGAGCAAATGGCAGAACAGACGCAGTGCAGCAGACGGACGGTGCACACATACACAGCAGACAGGGATTACAGAATCCAGTGAGAGACGGATTTGGTGGCAGGTGTGTCCCTCTGGATGGGGGGCCGCTTCTCATCCTTCTCCAAGTGACGAGATGACTGCAGTTTCGTAGTAAAAAACATGCCATGGCATAGGAGATATAGGGAATTTTTATTTTATTTTTTGTTAAAATAGGGTTGTACACATCTAACACACAGGCCACAAATATAATACACTGCCCCCCCCCCCCCAAATATGCTGCACATACATCCCCCAATATACCGTACCGCACAGACAGCCCCCCCATATACTTTGCAGACAGCCCCCCCATATACTTTGCACAGACAGACCCCCCCCATATACTGCGCAGACAGCCCCCCATATACTGCGCAGACAGCCCCCCATATACTGCGCAGACAGCCCCCCATATACTGCGCAGACAGCCCCCCCATATACTACGCAGACAGCCCCCCCATATACTGCGCAGACAGCACCACATATACTGCGCAGACAGCCCCCCATATACTACGCAGACAGCCCCCCATATACTACGCAGACAGCCCCCCATATACTACGCAGACAGCCCCCCATATACTACGCAGACAGCCCCCCATATACTACGCAGACAGCCCCCATATACTACGCAGACAGCCCCCCATATACTACGCAGACAGCCCCCCATATACTACGCAGACAGCCCCCCCATATACTGCGCAGACAGCCCCCCCATATACTGCGCAGACAGCACCTCATATACTGCGCAGACAGCCCCCCCATATACTGCGCAGACAGCCCCCCATATACTGCGCAGACAGCCCCCCCATATACTGCGCAGACAGCCCCCCCATATACTGCGCAGACAGCCCCCCCATATACTGCGCAGACAGCCCCCCCATATACTGCGCAGACAGCCCCCCCATATACTGCGCAGACAGCCCCCCCATATACTGCGCAGACAGCCCCCCCATATACTGCGCAGACAGCCCCCCCATATACTGCGCAGACAGCCCCCCCATATACTGCGCAGACAGCCCCCCCATATACTGCGCAGACAGCCCCCCCATATACTGCGCAGACAGCCCCCCCATATACTGCGCAGACAGCCCCCCCATATACTGCGCAGACAGCCCCCCCATATACTGCGCAGACAGCCCCCCCATATACTGCGCAGACAGCCCCCCCATATACTGCGCAGACAGCCCCCCCATATACTGCGCAGACAGCCCCCCCATATACTGCGCAGACAGCCCCCCCATATACTGCGCAGACAGCCCCCCCATATACTGCGCAGACAGCCCCCCCATATACTGCGCAGACAGCCCCCCATATACTGCGCAGACAGCCCCCCATATACTGCGCAGACAGCCCCCCCATATACTGCGCAGACAGCCCCCCCATAAACTGCGCAGACAGCCCCCCCATAAACTGCGCACACAGCCCCCCCATAAACTGCGCACACAGCCCCCCCATATACTGCGCACACAGCCCCCCCATATACTGCGCACACAGCCCCCCCATATACTGCGCACACAGCCCCCCCAATACACTGCGCAGACAGCCCCCCCAATACACTGCGCAGACAGCCCCCCCAATACACTGCGCAGACAGCCCCCCCAATACACTGCGCAGACAGCCCCCCCAATACACTGCGCAGACAGCCCCCCAATACACTGCGCACACAGTCCCCCCATATACTGCGCACACAGCCCCCCCATATACTGCGCAGACAGACCCCCCCCATATACTGCGCAGACAGACCCCCATATACTGCGCAGACAGCCCCCCATATACTGCGCAGACAGCCCCCCCATATACTGCGCAGACAGCCCCCCCATATACTGCGCAGACAGCCCCCCCATATACTGCGCAGACAGCCCCCCCATATACTGCGCAGACAGCCCCCCCATATACTGCGCAGACAGCCCCCCCATATACTGCGCAGACAGCCCCCCCATATACTGCGCAGACAGCCCCCCCATATACTGCGCAGACAGCCCCCCCATATACTGCGCAGACAGCCCCCCCCATACACTGCGCAGACAGCCCCCCCCATATACTGCGCAGACAGCCCCCCCCCCATATACTGCGCAGACAGCCCCCCCCCATACACTGCGCAGACAGCCCCCCCCATACACTGCGCAGACAGCCCCCCCAATACACTGCGCAGACAGCCCCCCCATATACTGCGCAGACAGCCCCCCCAATATACTGCGCAGACAGCCCCCCCAATATACTGCGCAGACAGCCCCCCCCAATATACTGCGCAGACAAGCCCCCCCAATATACTGCGCAGACAGCCCCCCCAATATACTGCGCAGACAGCCCCCCCAATATACTGCGCAGACAGCCCCCCCAATATACTGCGCAGACAGCCCCCCCAATATACTGCGCAGACAGCCCCCCCAATATACTGCGGCAGACAGCCCCCCCAATATACTGCGCAGACAGACCCCCAAATATACTGTGCAGACAGACCCCCTATATAATAGAACCTATATATAGGAGGACAATCAATCAAGAACCAATATGAGAATAGCTCCTGCAAAGGGTTAAAAGTGCTTTTGGCATGGATATTCATACTTTCCCTCGGCGCTTGCGCACTGGGACGTAATTTTTCCCTACCACCACATTGCGCAGGCGCGTATATCGGGTGGATTTTAATGAGTTAACTGCGCTTGCGCACTGACCCGTGATTTTTCCCTACCTCGGCTCCCCGACGCATGCGCAGGTTCCCGGTGTGCTGCTAAGTTCAGCCTTGAGATTTTCACTAGAGTGTCCTTTTGGGCATGCGCAGATGGTGAAAAGTGAGACACGCCTCCCGACGTCATCGCTGATGCGACAGGAAGTCAGAGGGTAGGGAAATCTCACAAGGTAGGGTAGTATAACGCATCACCGGTGTTCTGCCAGATTTCTATAGCTTGCCGAAAGTCTATAGCGGAAGTGACATCGTGCGCTGCGCAAGCGCACAAGCGCACTTCCACAAATCATCCGAATCATCGCCTTAAAGTGACAGTCACCTCCAGTAAAATACAGCATCTACATGAGCCCGATGCGTGGCGAGCGTACAAATTCATGTAGATTAATAGGAGATGACTGTCGCTTTAAGAAATCTATACCCTTAAGTCTGCGCACGCGCGGTGTGCGAACTACTCCAGTGGAGGCAGCAGGAATGCTTCACTGAAGTACGCTTGTGCGCTTGCGCAGCGCACCACGTCACTTCCGCTATAGACTTTCGACAAGCTATAGAAATCTGGCAGAACACCGGCATGTTAATATCATACTATCCCGGGAAGGTAAAGCCTAGAATGGGGGTCAGCGATTTTCCGCCGCTGTGAAACTACAACTCCCAGCATGCCCACTTTCTTAGCTGTTCTTGTATCTCCCATAGAAGAGAATGGAGCATACTGGGAGTTGTAGTTTCAAAACAGAGTGCTGGAGATTGCTGATTCCTGGCATAGAATGTATTGGCTTCTTTGAGAGTATGATGTCACGAGATCATGTGACTGTTTCTTACAGAGTGCGTGTGATGCAGAAAGAGAAGCAGAGCAGGGACAATCCAGGCACTTGCTGTGTTTTATTTTCTATTTTATTTTTATTTAGTCAGGTATATTTTTATTGAAATAAAGCTTTTCATGTTAAATAAAACACATTTTGGATTTGAAGAATAATAAAACATTATTAAAATACAATTACTGTACACTTCATATTCATTTTTATAGTGGTATCTGCGGAAGTAGTGATTTACATAAATCTTTCATAGTAACATAGTTTATAAGGCTCCGATGCTCTCCTTTGCCCTGCGCTAAATCGCGCAGGGCAAAGGCATTTTTTGGAGATCTGGTGACGTAACGGGGCTCTCCATGGAGCTGCCGGGAAGCCCAGTGATGTCATCGTCACTGATAGGCGGGATTTAGTGCTGCCCTATGCAGTAAAACGGATAGGGCAGCGCTAAAGCCCGTTCATCAGAGCCGGTGATGTCACCGAACACACTGCCGGGCGGAAGTTTGTCATGATAAACAAAACAGTCCGTGTCCTGCGCGATTTAGAGCAGGGTAAGGGAGCACATCGAAGCATGAGATGCTCCGATGCTAGACTCAGGGGGGCTGTCTGGGTCAAAATAAAGGTATGTCCGGGTTCAGCTCTGAACCCGGACAACCCCTTTAATGACCACCCTCTGTTTTCTATCACTCAGCCAGTTACTTACCCACATACAGACGTTTTCTCCCAGTCCGAGCATTCTCATTTTATATACTAACCTTTTATGTAGTACAGGGTCAAATGCTTTAGAGAAGTCCAGATATACGACATCCATTGATTTGCCGCTGTCAAGTCTAGAACTTACCTCCTCATAGAAACGGATTAAATTAGTTTGACATGACCGATCCCTAATGAAGCCATGCTGATATGGCGTTATTTGCTTATTTTCATTGAGGTACTCCAAGATAGCATCTCTTAGAAAACCGTTTACCCACGAAAGATGTTACCAGCCTATAGTTTCCGGGCTCTGTTTTTGGACCCTTTTTGAATATTGGCACCACATTTGCTATGCGCCAATCCTGTGGGAAATTCCCTGTCAGTATAGAGTTCTTAAATATCAGAAATAATGGTCTGGCTATGACATTACTTAATTCCCTTAGTGTCACGGATGGTGTTGCAGAAAACTAGAAGACACAAATAAAGATCCGACTGACTTGATCCCAAACTAAGGAACATAAGGGTGAGCCCTATAAAAGCTCTAGAGCTCTCCCTGACTGCTCAGCCCATGCAAAGATCTTTATGATGGATAATTGCATGCCCTCTTACCTAGACTGTGTGACACCTGAAAACCCTATAATAGTGAGGGGACATGACCACCGGCTCCCTACACTTAATACGGAGGGAGTAAGGGTCACCTAGGATCAAGCCAACAGAAAAACACAAATAAAGGAACAGACTTATCTGAGGAACCAGCAGTTGCAGCATCTAGCAGTGAGCACAATCCAGGAAGTTGTATAAACCGCAAAGTGATGCAGTATGAGAGGTGATATAAAGGGATGCAATCAGTGCAACTAGATGACAGCTGAGAGAGGGAAACGAGATGACAAAATGAAAGCAAAACAAAAGAACCTCAAGCAGGAGGTTCTGAAGAACGTCTGTCAGAGCTTCTCAGAGATCTGGCGGTGACAATTAGGATATGGGGGTGTATGCCACCGGGTCCTGGCGATTTGTCTATTTTATTCTTTTTAAGACACCGCTGTACTTCTTCCTGGGTCAGACAGGGCACTTTTAATGGGGAACTTACTTTTACATTCTGCATTTCATCTGACAGTTAAATTACTTCAGTGAATACAGTGGATAAAAAAATATTTAATCGCTTTTTTCTCCTCATCACTCTGTAAAGGGCCGACACCTTCAGATTTATACTCTAGTTTGCCAGCTTTTATTTGTTTTTTTAATATTCAATTTTTTTCCTTATAGTTTTCAATGCTTACTCGCTATCCTCCTGTTTTGTTTCTTTCTTTACATTTCTATTTATCTACTTAGTTTTTTTCTTGTTCCTTAAAGGGAACCTGTCACCGGGACATGTGCTAGCACATCCGCAATACCCAGTCCCCATAGCTCTGTGTGCTTTTATTGTGTAAAGAAAACTATTTGATACATATGCAAATTAACCTGAGAGGAGTCCTGTACATGACATAAGTCAGGGACAGGACTCATCTCAGGTTAATTTGCATATGTATGAAATCTTTTTTTTTTTTTTTACACAATAAAAGCACACAGAGCTATGGGGATTGGGGATTGCGGATGTGCTAGCGGCCATCTAGCAACCCATGTCCTCAGCTCTGTACACATAATCCCGGTGACAGGTTTCCTTTAACCTTTTATTCCCATACGGTATGTACTTCTCACAATTAGATTTTAGGATGCTTTTAAAATATCCAATTTTGTGGCTGTATTTTTATTTTTGAGGACCTTGTTCCAGTTAGTTAGGCCTATGGCCTCTCTAAGTTGTTTAAATCTAGCTGTTTTGAAGTTTGGTATTTTTGTTCCCAGGTGTCCCCCAACCTGCACGTCTGTTGTTCTGTCAGGTCTATTGGTTAATATGAAGTCCAGTGTCGCTGTCCCTCTAGTCGGGTCCTGAACCAGTTGGGAAAGGTAGTTGTCTTTGGTTATTGCCAAGAACCTGTTTCCTTTATGAGATGTACAGGTTTCAGTTTCCCAGTCTATATCTGGGTAGTTGAAGTCCCCCATAATAACGACCTCATTATGATTCTCTGCCTCATCTATTTTGTTTAGAAGTAGATTTTCTATGGACTCTGGTATATTAGGTGGCTTATAATAAACTCCTATTAGTATTTTATCATTGGTTTTTCCTCCATGTATTTCTACCCACAGTGACTCCACATGTTCATGTCCCTCACTTATATCTTTCCGGAGTGTGGGCTTCAGACTTTACATAAAAGGCAGACCCCTCCCCCTCCCCAGTTTTGACTATTCTTTGTAAACAGACTGTAACCCTGTACGTTAACTGCCCAGTCATAGCTATCATCCAGCCATGTCTCAGTTATTCTCACTATGTCATAGTCCTTCTCACATACCTCTAATTCCAGTTCACCAGTTTTATTAGTCAGGCCTGTGGGGATTCGCTCTGGTAGGCAGGTCAGCGGATGTAGTATAGAGGCAATCACAAAGTCTTTAACTTAAACAGTTCAGTGTTTATTTACACAGAAGGCAAAACAAAATGAAAGTTTGCAGTCTTGGTGTTCATTCACACCATGGAAAGTCCACAAAAACATTCACCTTGTTAGCAGTTTTTCATCAGCGGTCCCCAGCAGGCTTTAGGGGCCTGTTTTCCAGCATGCGGCTCTCAGCCCTTTTGCACGGCACGCATCTTCAGATCCCAAAACACAGAGACTCCACAGCTTTACTGTGAGATGGAGAATAATCCACTTGACAGTGCTGACTGCTTATTATAAGCCTCTCAAGACCCGGCCTGGAATGTGGGGAGTAGCCACCCACCCAGCACTTTGGCTACCCCCAGTAAGAGCCGTCCCGGATCGGCTTACAGCCATACTAACTAGCTGAAGCGTCAGACTGCAATAATGACATTTCAGGGAACCTCAGTGATCCATAATGCCCATCAATGATGACCCCTTTTTCCACCCTACATACCTCCCCCCTTTGTTCAACCCTGAGGGGGTGGGCACACATTAAACTGTGTACCCAGGACAGGACATCTGCGTTTCCTAGTAACCGGCCTGCCCTGTGTTCCACCGAAAACTTGAAATTCTGCAAAGACAGAAACCACCGGGTGACCCAGGCATTTCTGTCCTTGGCCTGGCTCATCCATTTGAGAGGGGAGTGGTTGGTCAACAGACAAAACTTTCTCCCCAACAAATAATAGCGGAGAGACTCGAGTGCCCACTTGATAGCCAGGCACTCTTTCTGCACTATACTATACCTGGTCTCGGCTGGGGTAAGCTTCCGTCTGAGGAAGACAACGGGATGCTCCTCCCCGTTGACTTCCTGAGTCAGTACAGCACAGAGACCTACGTCGGAGGCATCGGTCTGCAGTATAAACTCCCTTTTGAAGTCAGGCGTCACCAAAACCGGGGACCCACACAGAGCCAACTTCAAAGCGGAGAAAGCCTTTTCTGCCTGCCCATTCCAGTGGACCGTCACTGATTTGCATCCCTTCAAAAGGCCTGTCAATGGTGCAGCGACTGTAGCAAGGTGGGGGACAAACCTCATATAGTACCCCACCATTCCTAGGAACAACTTTACTAGCCGAGTAGTGACAGGTCGTGGCCGATTCCGAATTGCTTTAATTTTGTTCACCTGGTGTGATAATTCTGCGTCCAATTACATACCCCACATACTGTTGCTGAACCTAGACCTGATCATAGCACTGCCCCAACAGGCTTGTACAGTAGGCACTAGGCATGAAGGGTGCATCACTTCATCTGCCTCTCTTCTTACCCTGATGCACCCATCACTCTGGAACAGGGAAAATCTGGACTCATCAGACCACATGACCTTCTTCCATTGCTCCAGAGTCCAATCTTTATGCTCCCTAGCAAATTGAAGCCTTTTTTTCTGGTTTGCATCACTGATTAGTGGTTTTCTTATAGGCTACACAGCTGTTCAGTCCCAATCCCTTGAGTTCCCTTTGCATTGTGCGTGTGGCTCTTACTTTCACTATTAAACATAGCCCTGAGTTCTACTGTTGTTTTTCTTCAATTTGATTTCACCAAAAGTTTAAGTGATCGCCGATCACGATCATTCAGGATTTTTTTCCCGCCACAATTCTTCCTCGAATACGATGGATCCCCACTATTCTTTAATAATGCGTTGGACAGTTCTTAACCCAATTTTAGTAGTTTCTGCAATCTCCTTAGATGTTTTCTCTGCTTGATGCATGCCAATGATTTGACCACGAGATGTGTCTTTCGACATGGTTGTTTAAGAAATGAGAAGCAACTCATTGCACCAGTTGGGGTTAAATAACTTGTTGCCATGCAGTAATTAGTTATGAGTCTCCTATACAATATTTGCTTAGTTAAATCCAGGTGGCGACTTTTTTTTTTGGACAGGCAGTGTATATGCATCAGGGAAGCATCTTCCACTCCACAGCGGGGACAATTTGAGTCTGCCCAAAGACCAATAATATGCAGAAATAAGGGAGTATTATATACTCTATGTAGTAGGTAAAGCTGAGATTTTCTTTGAGCCTCACTAAGTGTTAAGCTACAGTAGGGCAGGGGTCAGCAACCTCCGGCACTCCAGCTGTTCTGAAACTACAACTCCCAGCATGCTTCATTCACTTCTGTGGGAGTTCTGAGAACAGCCAAGCAGGTGTGCATGGTGAGAGTCGTAGTTTCACCACACCTGGAATGCCAAAGGTTGCTGATCTCTGAGCTAGGGGTTAAGTCCAGAATATTGTCCCATTGTTCCTGAGAGATACTACCGACGTCCCGTTCCCATTTATCTGATTGGGAAGATTTATCGAATAAGTGTTTATAAACGAGTGAAATGAATCCCTTAGCGCAAACACCACGCAGCACATGTAGGGGAGACTAAGATTTTCAAACCATCTTTGAACTGCGCTTGATATGCAATTGTAGGAATTGGTAAAATACAGTATTAGGGAGACCAAATTTTGACTGAAGCTGAAGCCCTCCTGTTTGAATCTGATGGAGAAAGAGAATACCCTTATCTTCCCAAGGGCCTAGTTTAAAGGTTGCAGTGCAGAGCCAAGTGTATTCCCAGCCAAGCAGAGAGCAGAAGGATATTCTACAGCAAGGATATATATACCAGAGGAAGTTTTCCCTATCCAAGGATAAAGCCAGCTATAGGGCATACGGGCCTTGGAGAAAGACAGACAGGATTCTGAGGAAAAGTGCAGCCTGATCTGTAAGTGTTATTCCCTCTGAGTATCTTGCAAATACATTGTCTGCCGTTTTTTTATATCAAGCCTGTTTACATGTGGAACTGACCAAAGACTGTAAATAGTTGAACTGTTTCAGTAAAGGAAGTTCTGGTTTACTGCAACCTGTGTTCCTCAATTATTCCTATAATAAATCGGTGTGCTACCATTACCGGCACTGGCGTCACGAACTTAAAGGGATCTTGCCATCGGCACATTAAAAACCTGCAACATCCAGGGCACCTCACCTACCATCAGGCCTGGTCCCTATACACAGAGAGTGCCCCAGAGGACCCCTGTGCCAGCCTCTCCATCACTGCTGTATGCCTGCCCAGGGTATTTAAAAACTGTGAGTACCAAAAACACCCTCGGTTACTAACTACCCCTGTGACCTCACCATTCGCCTTCGCCTCGTTGCATACTGCATATTTCGGCATCACGAACAGGATGTGAATATTCTTAAGCCATTGTGAAATCTGAACTGTGTGCCATTATTGCCTATAAAGTGATAAATGCCCTATCCGTTTATTTGAAAATTGTTGGGCCAAAGAACTGTGAAATTGCGGTGTGAAAACTGTATTTTGTGGACTGTTTGCTGCTTCTAAAAGTCACCGCTTGCTGTCAGTGAATGGACAGCCTTATGCTTAAAAATGGCCGCCTAAGCTGACTGAATTTATTGCTGCGCTATCGCTGTGTTGTATTGGCGGGAAGAATTTGGTGCCGTCTGCTGAAAAAGCGGGAAGGACTATATTTTCGCGCCACCACCTTATCAACTAATTTGCATGTCTAGTCTTATGGACTCCGCCTCCCCATGTTGGAGTACCTAAGGGGCAGCCTCCCAGAGCAGTGGGAGGTCTTGTCGGAAGTACTGCGAGCCGCCCTGTCGTCTACCAGAGAAGGATCGAGCATGTTGGAGAGGGAGGATTACTCTAGTCGAATGGCTTCACCTACCATCAAGTCTGTAGAGCTTGCAATGTTCGACAAAGAAGAAGCACCACCAGCCTATACTCCGGGACCGGAGAGGTCTACTTACTCCCCACCGCAGTCACCGTCCGAGCCGTGCCATGGCTCGCGAAGTGGATTTAACCTACCTTCGGCGCAGTGGCCTCTGCTAATGGCCGAGATGCGCGCCGCAGCTATACGCAAAACAACTGAGAAGAAAATCTATTTAGAAGAACTTCCAAAAACCGTGTATGAGCGCCACACGGATACCCAGCCCCATCTAGAAAGAAGAATGGGAGTAGTAGAGGCATTCGATAAAAACCGGGGGTTCGGATTTATTAAAGACCACTCCACAGGCCGAGACCTTTTTGTGAACCGGAGGTCTGTAAAGCGCAGCTACCTACCGGAACATTTACACAACCTACGCGAAGGAGAGGAAGTGGAGTTCACCCCCGCTGAGGGCCTGAGAGGTCCATATGCCACGGCCGTAGCCCGTCCCAAGCCTAGACCAGAGGATTGGGAAGAGACTGAGGAGCCTGCCAGTCCGGAATGTGAGCAAGAGCGCCCGATGGAACCTGCTCATAATGCGTACCAGGAGAGGGGTTCCTTCACCGGCCCCAATATCTTTTGGCAGCCTACAGTGATGGAGAAATGGGTGAGCCCTTATCCCTCACCTGAGTTGCCCCACAGGGAAAAGACCCAGGCGGAAATGGAGAACTTGGAAAGATTCCATGAGGCCCTTGATGCCCTGCGGCGAGGCAAGGATTCGGATCCAGTGCCTGAACCTGCTGCGACAGTACCGGATCCCTGCAGCGGAGCACCGCCCGAGAGATTGGATGATCAGATTGCCAGGTTAGAGATTCATCTTCATGGCCTGCGCCAATTTGTCGCGTCCAGAGCGGCACCGGTAACACCGGACGATAGTGATCCTCTAATGAACTCTGATGTCCCCGAGCCTGCGGTAGAAGTTTCCGTTGCCCCCAGCTTGGCGACCTCCATCACTGTGCCTACCGTTTCCATACCTAAAAAACTGTGCTATACCAGGAGTCGGGTCCGTCGCGACACCCATACCCGTGGCCTACGACACCCATACCCGTAGAGCCTCCTGCACCCGTAACCCCCAGGCTTGCGGAGCCTGTGTAATTGACCGGCCCATTCATTTTGCAGTTGCCGGCCAATACTATTTTGTGGGCCCAGACAAATATTGATCCACACAGGCCAAGACTCAGAGCGGAGTCAGGATGCACTACATCTGATGACCGTTTTGAACTAGACACGTACCTGTGAGTAGGCCTGCTAGGCCATAAAAATTGCTGAGGGACCCTTACTACAGTAACTTAACTGTTTCAGGACAGGAGCCCTATGTTTTGGCACCATTGAGCTGCTGCCAGTTCCCCATGGCCCAGTGGTAGTTGTAAGGCCACTGAGAAGTCCAAATGCTCTGCTGCCATACGGTTTACAGGACCCCCTGCCTGCTTCCATTACTAAAGCCAAGTTGTGCCTGTTGTTGTTTTTGCACGTTACCCTTTTAACCCCCTTTTCAGGTTGAGTAGGGGATATTACAGCACTATTTTATTATCCCAGGACTTGCCAGGGAAAAATATCCCTGAGATGTGGACTTTTTGTGCTGTGACTTTTATGTGTGCAATATTAAACTTAAGGAACTGTGCCCAGAGATGACCACAGTGCCTGTGGGCCTCTGAGATGCTGTTTTATGGGACTACTGTATTTTATTAATATGGACTATCCTGGTTATCCCTGATATGCTGCACCAGGTCAGCTCCCATGTTCCCTGTTCTATCCTGTATGAAGAGAACGACACCCCTTTTCACCGCGATTGTTCCTTTTCCAGCGGAGCTGCCTGATATATTTTTATTGCAAATGTAGATGTATGTGCCTCCTTTGCATTTTTGTCTTTCAGGTGACAGTTTCCAGCTGGGCAGGGCCCCCTGTGTTGCACCGAGGACAGGCAACCTCAAAGCAGCAGGGTATGTAGTGTCCCACTAGGTAAATGTGGGCATTACACAAAGGTCAATTGGGCCACGTCGTTCCCCACCTCCTGTGGGACAGGGTCATTATATTTTATGTGATGTTTTTATGTGTATTTTCCCTGTTATCTGTGTATCAGGCCTGTTAGGGTGTAGTTCCTCCTCCTAGATAGTAGAGGGAACTAGGGAACCCCTAGTATATATAGTCAGGTCCTGTTCAGGGAAAGGAGGGTTGAGTCAGAAGTTAGTGTGGACTTTAGCCAGGCAGCAGCTGAAGTGGAGCTTCTTTTTTTTTTAATCAGATCATTTTTATTGAAAGTTTTTAAGAAAGCAATATCAGGGTTCACAATCACATTATGCCATTACCACCATCAGAATACGATTCTATCATAGAACTCACAACTGGCAAAAATGACTATTGCAATTTCACACAATATACAATCTTGAGTACTTGAAATGGCATATAAGATACACCACCCAAAATCTACTATGAACACTGATCATGACGATGTTCCCTAGACTAACATGTTAACACCCCTCCCCCCCCACCCCCCCAAATGAAAGGAGTAAGAAACCTTCTGTCCTAGTTTATAGCATTAGATGAGTATGTGACATCCATTCGTTCCACAACTTGTCAAACTTCTGAGGACAGCCACGCTTAACAAACACACTCTTCTCCAATATCAACATGTCATTCACCTTCCTTTCAAACTCTTCAATCGTTGGTGGACTCCCCTGGATCCACCTCTGCGCCACCAGTTTCCTGGCTACATATAACAGTCTTCCCACCGCCACATTAACCAACTCACTTCCTCCAATCTCTGCCACATATCCCAGCACACACACCTTAGGATCTTTTTGCAATCTCAGCCCCAGATTACGGTTAATCTTATTCAGCACCTCATCCCGATATCTACTTATGACAGAGCACGACCACATCATATGCACCAGATCCGCTCCTTCCATCATACATTTCGGACACCTATCATCAGTCCTGACCCCGATTTTCCGTAAAAATACTGGTGTTTTATAAACTCTGTGGATGATAAAGAGTTGTGATAATTTCGCCTGCTCACTTAGAGACACTCTGGGAACCGCATCTAATATAGCATCCCACTGATCCTTCGAAACTGCACCCAAATCACCCTCCCACTTCAACATCCGCGACCGAGGGAACCCATCCGGAAACTTATCCAGTAATAACGTATACACCTGTGAAATCAGTCCTCTCTTCCCACCTTTTGGAAGAATAAGCTTCTGCACCACATCCATTTTAGCTATACGACACCCTTTCCTCACCGTGACATCATAAGCATGCCTCAATTGCAAATACTGGTAAAACCATCTCTTGGGGACATTAAACTCTTGCTGCATTCCCTAAAAGGATTTGAATACCGTGCCTTCAAGTAACTGACCTATCCTCATCACCTCCCGAGACTCCCAGTTCCTAAGTCCCGACAGTGACGTGAATTCTGGCAATAAATTATTATCCCATATTGGGGAAAGCTCTCCAACTCCTCCCACACCTCTAAGTTGCTTCACCGTCGCCCATACTTTCTTCATAAAATCAATAATTAGGACCCTATCTCTCCCCACATGCATTCCCGCCCCCTCTAATATACACATAAGGTCCCGACTACCCACCCAATGCTGCAATATCTTCCCCGTCACATCCGAGGCCTGAGAATCAATCCAGCCCTTAAAGCGCTGGCACTGAGATGCCAGGAAATAAATCCAGGCATTCGGGACTGACAAACCACCCTTCGTCTTAGGGTACTGCAACGTCTCTAATTTAATCCTTGCTTGGCCATACTTCCAAATAAGATCTCTAAATATGGAATGTATTTTCCTAAACCTATCTCGAGGGATCCATACAGGAGCATTATTAAGTACATAAAGCAGCTGCGGCATCATTACCATTTTTAAAAGGTTCACTCTACCCACTACCGACAAAAAGAGCTTACACCAAGTTCTCACCTTAAGCCTGAAAGCCACAAGCAGGGGGGTTAGATTAAGATCTTCAAAGTCCATCAGTCTAGGCGTTATGTACAGCCCTAAATATTTAAACTTATTCACCCAGGGAATTCTATCATCCACTCGCACATCAGGCACAACCTGTCCATCCACAGGCATCAAAGCAGATTTTTGCCAATTGATCCTAAGACCGGAGAAACTCCCAAATCTATCTATTAGTGACATGGCACTGTCCAAAGATAACCCAGTATCGCCCCAAAAAAGCAAGGTATCATCGGCATATAGAGCCACCTTATTCTGGAATTCGCCATATCTAAACCCCACAATATGAGGAGACAGGCGTATTAAAGCTGCTAGTGGCTCAATGGCCAGTGCAAACAAGGGCGACAATGGGCATCCCTGCCTGGTACCTCTAGCCAAATTAAAATTGTCCGACAACCCTCCATTAGCTCTAATGCGGGCTCTGGGACAGGAATACAAAACCTGTACCCACCTCACAAACCGGTCCCCAAACCCCATAGCTCTCAAAACACCCCACAGGTAAGTCCACTCTACACTGTCAAATGCCTTAGTGGCATCTAAAGAGAGCAGAGCCCTGTCTCCACAGTTGTCAGCCGGGACATTCAGACCAGCATACAACCTCCTGATGTTAATAGCCGTCGACTTCCCAGGCATAAAGCCTGTCTGGTCAGAATGTACAATAGTCAGAATCACCCTGGACAACCTGTTCGCCAGCACCTTAGCCAGGAGCTTCACATCAGCCGTGAGAAGTGAAATCGGCCTATATGATTCTGGAAATTAGGGATCTTTCCCAGGTTTGGGAAGTACTACAATTATAGCCTCCTGCATCGAGAGTGGTAACGAACCTGTCTCCAGTGAGTATTCCAGCACCTTGAGTAATTCCGGAAGGAGCACCCCCTGCAGCTTCTTATATACTTCCACAGGCAATCCGTCTGCCCCCGGGCCTTACCATTCGCCATACCTCCCAGTGCTGCTTCCAGTTCCTCCAGTGAAATCGGCTCTTCCAGTCTCTCTCTATCCTCATCCGACAGAGCCGGCAACTGTGCCCCCTCTAAAAAGACGTTCAGCGCATCCCCAGAACTAGGGACAGTAGATTTATACAGTGACACATAAAAACCCTGTAATATATCCAAAATTCCCTTGGTATCTTGCCTACCGTTCCCATTTCCATCCCTCAGTTCCTGTATACAGGAGGATCCCCGTTGGGCCTGAGAGACGACCGACAGCAAATGCCCTACCTTCTCACCCTTTTCAAAGGATCTTTGGCGGTAAAAACTACGCTTCCGCTCCGCGGCCTGGATTAAGTGACACCTCAACTGCTCCTGGGCTACCGCCAGCGCCTCACTATTAACCAAGGAAGGCACCCTGCTAAACACCCGTTCAGCTTCTGCCGCTTGTAAATGTACCTTAACATCTGCTTCTCTAGACTTGGTTTTGTGCTTACAAATCTCTTTAATTAACACTCCCCTCAAGAACGCTTTCATAGCGTCCCAGACACCGTGAATTGAGGCCGTCCCTACATTAATTGCAAAGTATTCTCTAAGCGCTATAGAAACTTCAGATAAATCACCCAATACATTAAGCCAATGTGGATTGCACTTCCACAACCTCGGTCCCTGTCCAAGCTCCCCCAAGCACAGGTCAATTTGTACCAGGGAGTGGTCAGACAACGACCGGGAATGATAGACAACCCCCAGGACCAGAGGTAACATACAATCATTAACCAGCGCCAAATCAATACGTGACAATGAATGATGGGTAGCAGATCGACACGAATATTCACGCCTATTGGGGTTGCGTACTCTCCACACATCCACCAAACCGACTTCAGTCATAATATTTCTCAGGGCCGCACTACCAGGCGATCCGCCCCCTCCTTCCACCCGACATCTATCCATCGAGTCATCCGGCGTGCAGTTAAAGTCCCCCACTAGTAGCCATGGCAACCCAGGGAAGTCCGCCACAAACGACATAATTGCCCTTACTAAAGGGGAAGCGAATGGAGGTGGCACATAAACCGCCACTAATACCACCTGGATCCCATCAATCTTACACACAATACAGACAAACCTGCCCTCACCATCCACACATTGCTGCACATGTTCATACCTGATACTCTTATGCACTAAAACACTCACCCCCCTGGAATGTGAAGAATGCGTCGCATGAACCACCTGGCCCACCCAATTCTTGCTCAACCATTGTACAGTATCCCTAGTCAAATGCGTTTCTTGCAAGCAAAGAATAGCTGGCTGAAAGCGCCCCAAATAGTGAAAGACACTCTGCCGTTTTTTCACATCAGCCATACCTCTCACGTTCCAGCTCAAAACTTTAATCCCCCGTGTCATGGTAAAACACACCGACATATCTGCTTCTCTCGCCCCACTCACATCTCATCCACTCATATATACCACCCTTCATCATACTCCTATCGAACTTCCTACTCCCTTTAGCCCCGTTCAGGACCATCTCCACATTGTCCCTAGACTGCCGCAAAATAGTGTCCCGGTCCTTGAAATGCAAAATCTTCGCCAATATCGGGCGAGGGGGCCTGCCGGGCGGCAGCGGCCGCATGGGCACTCTGTGCGCCCGCTCCACCGCATATAGGGAAGAGAGGCCTTTCTCATGAAACAGTTGGTGCAACCATTTTTCCACGAATTCTGTGGCATTATCCCCCTCCGCCTTTTCCGGCACCCCCACAATCCGCAGGTTGTTCCTTCTGGACCTGTTCTCCAGATCATCCGTTTTGGCATATAAAGCAGCAATGTCCTTAGCAGTCGTTTTCGCCGCCATTTGCAACGGCTGTACTACATCTTCAATCGTGGACACCCTTTTCTCCAATTCAGAGGTGCGCTCAGAAATCTTGTGTAGGTAATCAGTAATCTGATCTCAGGCTGCCAACTTGCACTGTGAGCACCTTCAGGGTACTGTTACAGCTGGCCACAGCAGCCATGATATCTTTTAAGGTGGGCTCCTCACTGGACGTGGCCTTAGGGCCTACTGTGTTTTTAACTGCGCCTGCAGGAGTCAGCGGCGGCCAGTTCACCGCATCCAGGGCCTCACTATCAAGGGATCCGTCCTCCTGATCAGACGAGGTATGTATGTCTGCCTCCTTTCCCTCAGCCCAATCGCCCACTCTAGTATCAGCACGAGCATACTTGCTCAGTTTAGCTGCCACGCTCTGGCTCATCGTCAGCTGCGCCGTCTCCTCTCCTCCATCGGCGCCATCTTGGCCCACCTCCGGTCTGTCGGACTTCGGCACCTTGCTCGACTTCCTTGGCATATCGGAGCTCACACAGTCACCGCCGCACTCTCCGGTCACTTTCCCTCCACCAGGGTATACAGGATTAGCAATCCGCTGGGTGCTACCACACATTTAGTCAGGATACCGGCAGGAGCTGTGAGCGGTGCGACCTACTCCATGCGCTCTCAGGCCACGCCCCCGAAGTGGAGCTTCTGACATGCAGCTAGATAGCCCAGGTTCCTAGCTTGCCACCAGGAAAAGGGTTTGCCTCCTGAGAAAACAAAGTTCCCTTAAAGATGCAGTGCAGAGCCAAGTGTATTCCCAGCCAAACAGAGAGCTGAAGGGCAGAAGGATATTCTACAGCAAGGATATATATACCAGAGGAAGTTTTCCCTACCCAAGGATAAAGCCAGCTATAGGGCATACAGGCCTTGGAGAAAGACAGGCAGGATTCTGAAGAAAAGTGCAGCCTGATCTGTAAGTGTTATTCCCTCTGAGTATCTTGCAAAGACATTGCCTGCCGTTTTTATTTCAAGCCTGCCTGTTACAACCTGTTTACATGTGGAACTGACCAAATACTGTAAATAGTTGAACTGTTTCAGTAAAGGAAGTTCTGGTTCACTGCAACTTGGGTTCCTCAATTATTCCTACAATAAATCGGTATGCCACCGTTACTGGCACTGGCGTCACAAACTTAAAGGGATCTTGCCACCGGCACATTAAAAACCTACAACATACAGGGCACCTCACCTACCATCAGGCCTGGTCCCTATACACAGAGAGTGCCCCAGAGGACCCCTGTGCCAGCCTCTCCATCAATGCTGTACGACTGCCCAGGGTATATAAAAACTGTGAGTACCAAAAACACCCTTGGTTAGTAACTACCCCTGTGACCTCACCATTCGCCTCACCCTTCAGGGCTGCGTACTGCATATTGTAGGATAACTCCCAGAACAGGATTGTGTCTTCCACAGTTCTGCCATAGTAATGGGTACCTTCTGATTCATAACACAGGAAGCTATCCTAGCCGAGGGTCCCAAATCCGTATATTGCCCCCATCCCTTAAAGGGGTTCTCTGAGAATAAAGAAAATTTAAATACTTAAATATTACTTTATTTTAAATATATTCCCAAATACCTTTCATTAGCTATAATGGCTCGTTTTGTCTGAGGAGAAATCATTAGGAGAAAAAAAATGGCCGCCGTCCTATTGTTACACACAAAACCTGTCCTAATCACACAGGAGGACAAGTTATTTCAAAGCACTGAGGTAAAGAGCTGCCTGATCCTCCTCTCTGCCTGATCCTGAATACAGCTGATAAGATTTTCAGCTGAATCTCTGTAGGAATAGAGCTCATGAAGAGACATGAAGTACAGAGCGGAGGGTGAGTATGTGGCTGATGAGCAGCAGCACTTGTCTGCAGTCTCCATTACCACAGTCTGTCCTGTCCGTCCTCTCTGTACTTCATGTCTCCTCATAAACTTCATTCCTAGAGATTCATTTGAAGAGCTTATCAGCTGTATTCAGGACCATAATCCCTGACGATTAGAGCAGAGAGGAGGATAAGGCAGCTCTTTATCTCAGTGCTCTGAAGTCACTTGTCCTGCTGTGTGACAGTGGCGGATCCAGAGCCTGGTCTCGGTAGGGGCACTTCCAGATTATTTTCTGTCCGCCGCCACAAAACAATGGTGCTTATAGAACAGACTACACAGTGTAGAGGTATACTGTATATTGTGTGGCACAGTGTATGTTATATGTGTATAACATAAACATATTTCACATGAAAACTTACAAGTAATAAGAGCCCCCCCAATCATGTGCCAGTAATAAGAGCCCCTTCCATCATGTGCCAATAATAAGAGCCCCCCCCAATCATGTGCCAGTAATAAGAGCCCCCCCATCATGTGCCAGTAACAAGAGCCCCCCCAATAATGTGCCAGCAATAAGAGGCCCCCATCATGTGCCAGTAATAAGAGCCCCCATCATGTGCCAGTAATAAGAGGCCCCCATCATGTGTCAGTAACAAGAGCCCCCCTCCAATGTGCCAGTAAAAGTATTGTACATATAAAAAAAGACACTTATACTTACCTCCATGTCAGCGATGCAATGCAGGCCTCTTCCAGCCTGTGTCTGGAGCTGTATGGCTCACACCTCTCCCTCCCCTGCCCCGCCGCAGCACAGCCATCTGTATCGCTGTCCTGAGGACGGCGATACAGACGAATATAGAGATGAGCACTTCCACAATGGAAGCGGTCATCTCCCTGTGCCCTGCCGCTGCTGCCCCCCGATTGGGGGGGGGGGGCAATTGCCCCAGTGCCACCCCCTGGATCCGCTAGTGCTGTGTGATTAGGCCAGGTTTTGTCTGTACGAATAGGACGGCAGCCATTTTATTTCTTCTAATGATTGCTGCCCAGACAAAACGAGCCATTATAACTAATGAAAGGTATCTGGGGATATATTTATAATAAAGTAATATTTAAGTATTTTCATTTTGTTAATTCTCAGAGAACCCCTTTAAGGTGTTGTAGCTGTGCGTCTATAAAGTAGAGCCAGGGGTTTGGAAGAGAAAGACCTCCTTCCTCTTTACCTCAGCAAAAGTATTCACCCCACTTGACTTTTTTCGTATTTTGTTACATTACAGCTTTAAAGGGCTTCTGTCACCCCACTAAAGTCATATTTTTTTTTTGGGCTAGTTACATTCCTTATAGTGCGATATATGAGAATATAATGTTGTTACTTACTTTCATTCGGCCGTTTCTTAAGAAAACGAAGTTTTATAATATGCAAATCAGGTCTCTACCAGCAAGTAGGGCGTCTACTTGCTGGTAGCCGCCGCAAAAAACCGCCCCCTCGTCGTGTTGATTGACAGGGCCAGCTGTGATCTCCTTCTCCGGCCGGCCCTGTCAGCATTTTAAAAATCGCGCGCCTCTGTTCATTCGGCGCAGGCGCTCTGAGATGAGGAGGCTCGTCTCCTCAGCACTCCCTCAGTGCGCCTGCGCCGATGACGTCTTCTCTTTCGGTGATGTCATCGGCGCAGTCGCACTGAGGGAGTTCTGAGGAGACGAGCCTCCTCATCTCAGAGCGCCTGCGCCGAATGAACAGAGAGAGGTGCACGATTTTTAAAATGCTGACAGGGCCGGCCGGAGGAGGAGATCACGGCTGGCCCTGTCAATCAACACGACGAGGGGGCGTTTTTTTTGCGGCGGCTACCAGCAAGTAGACGCCCTACTTGCTGGTAGAGACCTGATTTGCATATTATAAAACTTTGTTTTCTTAAGAAACGGCCGAATGAAAGTAAGTACCAACATTATATTCTCATATATCGCACTATAAGGAATGTAACTAGCCAAGGAAAAAAAAATGACTTTAGTGGGGTGACAGAAGCCCTTTAAATTCAATGTTTTGTTAATCTGAATTTTAGGTGATGGATCAGGACACAATAGTCTAAGTTGGTGAAGTGAAATGAGAAAAATATATAAATAAAACTATTGTTTAGAAATAGAAAAAAGAAAATTGGCATGTGCGTATGTATTCACCCGCTTTGTTAGGAGGCCCATAAAAAGCACTGGTGCAACCAATTACCTTCAGAAGTCACATAATTAGTGAAATGATGTCCACCTCTATGCAATCTGATATGTATCATATACACACCTGCACCCACACAGGGCCGTCTTTAATATTGATTGGACCCTGGGCAAAAATTTACTTGGGCCTCCTGGATCCTGCTTTCCCACACCCTAGCATGCAATAACGGTCTCCACCACAACACACACACAAAAAATCCACACACCTGGTAGAGTACAGTGATTGACCGTAAATACTTCCAGTTCTGAAGACTCCAGCAGCTCAGGATCAGTGCTCAGGGCTGGAAGTGGGCACCGCTCTGCAGGAAGAAGACCGGGGCTCGGCTCACCCTAGCGTTACAGTGCACCCCAGCATCCCACAGTATGCAGTATAGTATCCTATAGTATACAGCACCCCACAGTATGCAGTAAAGCACTCTATAGTATACAGCACCCCCCAGTATGCAGTATAGCACCCAACACTATACAGTATACAGCATCCCACACTATACAGTATACAGCACCCCATAGTATATAGTAGAGCAGTATAGCACCCCACAGTATACAGCACCTCACAGTATACAGTAGAGCAGTATAGCACCCCACAATATACAGCACCTACAATCCTCCTGATGAAGCATTAGCGAACCGTACGTCGAGGACTACGCCAGATAGAGACAGCCCACATACATGCCACTGGATATCGGGTAAGAAAAAGACTCAGACCGGTTTGATACATTTAGTACGGCATCATCATGATGCACTGAAATGTTTGTATGATATAGGTCAGAATATATAAATGCCATTTACACCCGTTGTATATTCATGCCAGATGTGCTTTATAGGTGAGATAACTGTGATTTCACGGCTAGATACAGCTTTGATATGTAGATGCTGATCTAGATCCTCTATTCACAGAATCCCCACACTGATATTGAGGTAATGAAGTGATTGAATATCTGTTGACAGTGGTATTATTGTGGACTGCCCCTTGAGGCACTCTGTACGGTCTCTACATTTATGTATATGTTTGTATGTTTTTATGTCATAATAGAAATTAAATTTTATTGTTGATAAATATACAGCACCTTACAGTATACAGCACCCCAAACTATACACTATACAGCACCCCACAGTACAGCAGTATAGCATTCCACAAGATACAGCACCCACAGTATACAGCACCTCACGGTATACAGAACCTCACAGTATACAGTATACAGCACCCCAAACTATACAGAATACTGCACCTCACAGTATACAGTAGAGCAGTATAGCACCCCACAATATACAGCACCTTACGGTATACAGCACCTCACGGTATACAGTAGAGCAGTATAGCACCCCACAATATACAGCACCTTACAGTATACAGCACCCCAAACTATACACTATACAGCACCCCACAGTACAGCAATATAGCACTCCACAAGATACAGCACCCACAGTATACAGCACCTCACGGTTTACAGCACCTCACAGTATACAGTATACAGCACCCAAAACTATACAGAATACTGCACCTCACAGTATACATTATACAGCACCGCACAGTATACAGTAGAGCAGTATAGCACCCCACAGTATACAGTAGAGCAGTATAGCACCCCACAGTATACAGCACCCCATAGTATACAGTAGAGCAGTACAGCACCCCACAGTATACAGCACCCCAAAATATACAGCCCCCCACAGTATACAGCACCCCATAGTATACAGTAGAGCAGTAGAGCACCCCACAGTATACAGTACTCCACAGTATACAGCACCCCATAGTATACAGTAGAGCAGTATAGCATTTCACAATATACAGCACCCCAAAGTATACAGTAGAGCAGTACAGCACCCCACCATATACAGCACCCCACAGTATACAGTAGAGCAGTATAGCACCCCACAGTATACAGTAGCTTACAGTATATTAGCATGACAGCCCCTGTCACCTTTTTCTGATGTAATCTTTACAAAAAAAGCTCCACAGTTAAAGGAGTTATCCCACTTTGCATTTTTATACTTAACTGCTGCCAGCAGGCCGTTCACTTCCTGGATTCTGGCTGGGAGTGGGCCTCGTCTTGATTGAAGTCTTCTCCCGGCCGGCCCGCATGCTGGACTGAATGTGCACGCCGCGCATGCGCCATGGTGACTTATTCCCAGCCAGTATAGTACAGAGCCGGCGTGCGCGTTCGCGGCTCTGTACTATTCTGGCCAGGAAAGTCAACATCGCGCATGCGAGGCGGCGTGTGCATTCAGAACAGCAAGCGGCCCGGCCGGGAGAAAAGAAGGAGTCTTCTGCGCAAGCGCGGCCACCAGGATTCTGGAGAAGAGCAGTGGCCGTAACCAGGGGAGACCGAATGAGAACAATGAGGTAAGTGGGGATGAATTTTCTTCTAAACAGTGGGAATTGGTTAACCAAATATATTTACAAAAATTATCACTGTCAAATCAATAACAGATTTACAAAGGACCTTTGATTACCTCATAGCCATGTGACCAGTAATATTGCTAGGTTACTGGTCACATGGTGATGATGTCATCTAAGGTCTTTTCTCCTAAGAGAATCACAGCTCTCACAGTACGCTGCCTGGAGTGCCGGCAGGCATGGCAGCACCCCCCTGTGTAGCTGACAGCCTGACACCCGGGGCAGTGGCTAGCAGGGCTCAAAAGGCAGCTTCCTTGGGCCCCCCAGGAGCAACTGGGCCTGGGGCAGCTGCCCCTTTTGCCCCTTGTTAAAGATGGCACTGCACCCGCAGAGGCTGCAACACCTAAGCAAGAGGCATCACTAACCAAACACTGCAATGAACACCAAGGAACTCTCCAAATCAGTAAGTGAGAATGTTGTTGAGAAGTACAAGTCAGGGTTAGGTTATAAAACAATATCCAAATCTTTAATGATCCCCAGGAGCACCATCAAATCTATCATAACCAAATGGAAAGAACATGGCACAACAGCAAACCTGCCAAGAGACGGCCACCCACCAAAACAGGGTGTAGCGGAGAGCTGATATTCCACAGCTAATCTCCACTTAAGATCCCAGTGAGGCTCAGGAACAAGTATTATAAATCCATAGAGTAGTAATTCCAGCATGCAAAATAATCCAATAATATCCCAACAGCAATCCCAATGACTGGACGACACACAGCATCAGGAGCAGAACTAACTTTATTTAGACATAGCACACCTACTTTAAACCCCCCAACAGCCTTATTTACATACAATAGGGTACATAGATGGCTATGGTACAAGGAAGGGTGGGGCCAGACAATAGCAAGGGCTGATGGGAGATGGAGGAGGGACAGAACAGCTAGATTACTGGTCTCCCAGTGTCCCTGAGACAACACCTTGCTGGGGAAACAATGGGACAGGAAAAAAAGGGGGAGGGGAGGAGGCACAGAAAAGCAATGCATTTAACATAGTAAACATTACAGTTTACAATACATAGCCATACAATAAACCGAATGCCGTTTTACATGAATTAAACAGGCCAGGCTAAATACAATCCGCTACACTGCTCCCCCTTGCCCACAAGCCGGCATACACAGTCTGATCCAGCACAGATCGGCTTGGGGATGTCCGGGGTGCTCACGGATTATTTCTCCAAATCAGTTTGTCTCGACAACCCGTCAGCGTTTCCATTTTGTTTGCCCGGGCGGTACTGAATATTAAAGTCAAAAGGCTGCAGAGCCAAACTCCAGCGCAGCAGCCTGGCATTGTCCCCAGCCACCCGGTTCAGCCATACTAACGGGTTGTGATCCGTAAGCAGGGAAAAAGCCTGTCCATATAAATACGGCTGTAAGTTCTTTAGGGCCCACACCACAGCCAGGCACTCCTTCTCGATGGTGGCATAGCTTCTCTGGGTAATAGTTTGCGACTGATGTAAGCCACGGGATGTTCTCCACTATCGGCCCCACCTTGGCTCAGCACTGCCCCCAATCCAAACATAGAAGCGTCTGTGTGAACAAGAAAACGTTTAGTTGGATTGGGAGCTGCCAAGACAGGGGCATTAATAAGTGCATTTTTCAGATGTTGGAAGGCCTGCTCACACTCCGGGGTCCAGGTTACTTGGCGGGGAAGGTTCTTACGGGTCAGGTCAGTAAGGGGTTTGGCCAGGGCGCTATAATTGGGGACAAACTTTCTGTAATATCCTGCTGTTCCTAGAAATGCCAACACCTGAGTCTTAGTCCTAGGGGTAGGCCATTGGGCTACAGCCTCTACTTTGGCTGGTTCTGGCTTCTGTATTCCACAACCCACTCGATGGCCCAGGTACTGTACCTCGGCCATTCCTATACTGCATTTGGCCGTTTTCAACGTCAAACCGGCCTCCCTAATCCTGTCTAGAACTGCTCCTATATGGGTCAAGTGCTCCTGCCAGGTATTGCTAAAAATTGCAATATCGTCGAGGTAGGCACAGGTGTAGTCCTGGAACCCATCTAGAAGTCGGTCCACCATCCGCTGGAACGTAGCCGGAGCGTTTTTCATCCCAAATGGCATAACCTTAAAGTGGTATAGGCCGAATGGGGTGACAAAGACTGACTTAGGGATGACGCCCGGAGCCAGGGGTATCTGCCAGTACCCCTTACACAGATCAATAGTAAGGTATTGGCCTCTGGCCATCCGGTCTAGCAGTTCATCTATCCTGGGCATCGGATAAGCGTCTGATATAGTCTTTTCATTCAACCTCTGGTAGTCTACGCAGAAGCGGGTCGTACCGTCCCGCTTTGGTACGAGGACTACCGGAGATGCCCAGGGGCTGTCTGAGGGCTCAATCACCCCCAGCTGGAGCATCTCGTCGATCTCCTTATGCATATTCTCTTGCACTGCTTCAGGGATGCGGTACGAGGTCTGGCGCATGGGTAGTTTCCTTGGGGTTTCTACTTTGTGATTGGCCAGAGGAGTGTACCCAGGCACATTGGAGAAAGTCTCCTTCTTCTCTCTTAGCAGCTGTTGTACCTCGGTACGTTCCTGTGGTCTCAGCTGGTCCCCCAGTACAACTTCTCCTAAATCTCCAGACAGCTGACCGTCCCCCAGTTGATCCGTCAGGGGAAGACTGTCAAACTCTTCAGAGCTGGGTGCACAAATAGCAGTCACCTCTTCTGAGCGTTCCTGGTAGGGCTTCATCATGTTCACATGGAGCATGCGTCGCCCTCCGGTCCCTGCGCAGGGGCCAATTATATGTCACATCTCGGTTCCACCACTTTACAAGGGCCTTGCCAGGCGGCCTGTAACTTATCATGTCGGACAGGTTTCAAAATTAAAACTTTCTGCTCAACCTGGAAGCTACGGTCCCTGGCGCCCTGATCGTACCATGTGCGCTGGCGCGTCTGAGCTGCCCAGAGGTTTTCCTATACCGTCTTGGTTAGACCGTCTTGGTTCCTGTGGCACCTCCCAGTAAGCAAAGAGGAGGTGAGGCAGGAATCGTTCTCAGTCTCGGTGGGTCTCGGCAAAGGTTCGGAGCATTTGTTTTAAGGTGCCATTGAGCCGCTCGCAAAACCCATTGGTCTGAGTATGGTAGGGGGCACGGATTATAGGTCTGATTTTGCAAAATTTCCAGAGGTGCTGGTTGACCTCTGCAGTGAATTGAGTACCCTGATCCGAGATGATCTCCCTGGGTAACCCCATCCGGGAGAAAATCTGCATCAGGGCCTCTGCCACGGTTTCTGCATGGATATTTGTCAAGGCTACGTACGGCCTCTGGGTAGCGGGTGGCGTAATCCACCACCGTCAAAATATACCTCTTGCCAGAGAGGCTAGGTTTCCGGAGGGGACCTACTATATCTACAGCTATGCTATGGAACGGTTCCTCGATTATAGGTAGCGGGTGTAACTTTGCTTTCCGACGGTCCCTCCTCTTCCCTACCCTCTGGCACGTATCGCAGGTGCTGCAATATTTGCGTACTTCCTGGCTAATTCCTGGCCAAAAGAAACTTTGGGTCAGCCGATATCTAGTATGACTGACCCCCAAATGTGCGGATAACGGAATATCGTGCGCTATCCGGAGCAGTTCGACTCGGTACCTCTGTGGTACAACTAGCTAACGATCTGGTCTGACCCAGCTACCTGCTTGTCTGACTCCCTGTATAATAGCTGCCTATCCCATACAAATCTTTCCCCCTCCGCCCCCGGTTGGTCAGAGGTGACGCCTGTGCTTGTAGTGGGTTGGCTTCGTGGAGTACTTCCCACTGTTCTATAGTGGTGACTGGAACTGCAGAGCCATAATCGGTGGGTGTCTCCTCCTGATAGTGGTGTGCTGCTGCTCTCGGTGGTGGTGGTGTCCTGGTCGGATCCAGGTGGATCGGTCTCTAAGCTGGGGGCATTCCCGCTTGTAGTGTCCCCACCTCTGGCACTGGTGGCATTGCACAGAGGATGGTGGGCAAAACCTCGGTTGAGCCGCTGTAGGAGCTGGTGGGGGTAGCGGTCTCAGTGGTGTATTGGTGCTAGCTGAAAATTGGTTTCCCCCTAGAGGTCGCACAGCTGCCTGCGGGCATCCATATAGTCATCGGCCTTTTTAGCTGCTTCTGTAATAGACGTGGGGTTACTGTCTCTCACCCACTCCTGGAGGTCTGCGGGTATCCCATCATAGAACTGTTCTAGTAGTAGCATTTGTAATAGGTCCTCCATGGACCGTGCCTGGTTCCCCTGTACCCATCCGAGGGCTGCCCTTTGTAAACGGCAAGCCCATTCTGCATGCAAGGCTTTTCTGCTTTTTTTCAATTCCCTTAACCGTCTCTGGTATGCCTCTGGTGTCATAGCATATCAGGCCAGGATAACCCCTTTGACACGGCTGTAATTCCTAATTTCTGTATCTGGTATCGTACGGTAGGCTTCAGCTGCCCTCCCAGTTAACTGTCCTGCTAAGATGGGTACCCAATCTTCCATATGTATTTTATGTAACGTGCATAGTCTTTCAAAGTCTTGGAGGAATGCATCTAAATCTTCCTCCGCTTCTACATACATTTTAAATGCCTGGTATGGAATTTTTGGCTTACCCTCTTGCACCATAGACACTGTTGGGCTTGGTGTTTGTGGTCTCCTTTGCCGCGTTATAAATTCTTGAACCTCTGTCATTGTCTTGAAGATAATTTCCACTGGTGGGTTCTCCCCATAAAATGACAATCTGAATTGGAGCTGCCTTTGGAACTCTGCTTGCTCTGTTCCGTCTGTCTCGTCCCTCTGTGCATTGACCGAATCATCCTCTGTTCGGATTTCTGCCATTATTTCAGAGATAAGTGTTGCCTTTGTTTTGTTGCTGGCTGAAATACCTCTTGCTTCCAGAAGATCTTTAAGTGTGGTTCGTTTTAAAGTGGAGTAATCAATCTCCATTAATCCTTGTTCCTCTGTGAGTCTGGATCCCAGCGCTGCCAACCAATATAGCGGAGAGCTGATATTCCACAGCTAATCTCCACTTAAGATCCCAGATTAGCTGTGGAGGGCAAGGAGGGCATTATTCAGAGAGGCAGCACAGAGACCTAAGGTAACCCTGGAGGAGCTGCAGAGTTCCACAGCAGAGACTGGAGTATCTGTACATAGGACAACAATAAGCCGTACCCTCCATAGAGTTGGGCTTTATGGCAGAGTGGCCAGAAGAAAGTCATTACTTTCAACTAAAAAGAAAAAGGCATGTTGTGAGTTTGCAAAAAGGCATGTGGGAGACTCCCAAAATGTATGGAGGAAGGTGCTCTGGTCTGATGAGACTAAAATTGAACTTTTCGGCCATCAAAGAATACCCTATGTCTGGCGCAAACCCAACACATCACCCAAAGAACACCATCCCCACAGTGAGACATTGTGGTGGCAGCATCATGCTGTGGGGATGTTTATGAGCAGTCGGGACTGGGAAACTGGTCAGAGTTAAGGCAAAGATGGATGGTGCTAAATACAGGGATATTCTTGAGCAAAACCTGTACCACTCTGTGCGTGATTTGAGGCTAGGATGGAGGTTCACCTTCCAGGAGGACAATGACCACAAACACACTGCTAAAGCAACACTTGAGTGGTTTAAGGGAAACATGTAAATGTGTTGGAATGGCCTAGTCAAAGCCCAGATCTCAATCGAATAGAAAATCTGTGGTCATACTTAAAGATTACTGTTCACAAGCGCAAACCATCCAACTTGAAGGAGCTGGAGCAGTTTAGCAAGGAGGAATGGGCAAAAATCCCAGTGGCAAGCTCATAGAGACTTATCCAAAGCGACTTGGAGCTGTGATTGCCACAAAAGGTGGCTCTACAAAGTATTGAGTGGGGGGTGTATTGATTAGGGGGGTGAATAGTTATGCACATTGACTTTTTCTGTTATTTTGTCCTATTTTTTATTTATTTTTTTGCTTCACAATAAAAAATAAAAAAAATCTTCAAAGTTGTGGGCATTTTCTGTAAATTAAATGATGCAAATCCTCAAACAATCCATGTTAATTCCAGGATGTGAGGCACCAAAATGCAAAAAAAGTCAAGGGGGGTGAATACTTTTGCAAGGCACTGTATACAGCAGTAGGGGCATAAGTATAATTTTAATTAAGTTACCTCGGCCGACAACTGACAGGGTAAATTTACACCAAGCATTGACCTTTCCAATAAATTTAGTGAGTAGAGGGTCTATATTGACTTTAGTATAGTCTGTGAGTATTGGTGTGATCACAACACCCAAATATTTAAAGCTTTGGGTCACTTGTAACTGGATTTGTGACAGATCAAAGTGTGGTGGAAGGGGATCAAGAGGGAGTATTACAGTTAATTGTTAGTCCTGATTGTTTACCAAATTCAATAATATGATTCATGCTAGGGCGTATGGAGTGCTCCATATCCCCCACATATAGTAGCATATCATCGGCATACAGGGAAACTCTCTCCTCCCGAGAGCCCAGCAGAAACCCCTATTAAGCAGGAGAGGAACTCAAGTGACAGCACAGGGGTTCAATGGCAACAGTGAACAGCAGGGGTGATAGTGGACAGCCTTGCCTCATTCCCCTGTGCAATGTAAATTGTGCTGACAGCCCCCCATTTGCTCTAATTCTAGCTACTCCCATTCCACATTGTCAAAAGCCTTGGCAGCGTCTAGACATAATATTGCACGGCAACCCCCGTATCCACAGATCTTTGAAGATTAAAAATAAGTCTCCTAAGATTTATGGCATAAAACCTGATTGTTCTTCATGTATGAGGGAGGTAATAACCTTGTTAAGCCGATTGGCAAGTACTTTTGCTAGTATTTTCACATCCATTGACAGAAGGGAGATGGGCCTATTAGATTCGGGCATAGTTGGGTCTTTACCAGGTTTCAGTAGCTCCGCCACTACTGCTTCCCACATAGATGCAGGCAATTTCCCCAATCGCAAAGCGCCATTAAAGGTTTCTAACAAATGAGGGAGAAGAGTTTCATGGTATCGCTTAAAAAAACTCGGACAGTAAGCCATCAAAACCCGGAGCTTTTTCATTGGGGAAAGAGCCAAAAGCCACTTTAGTTCTTCCAATTCTAAGGGCAGATCTAGGTATCGGGCAGATTTCACGGACAGCGTAGGAATAGGTAGGCTGGCTAGATAGGATTTTATAGCACTTACATTCATTATCAGTTTAGAGGTTTCAGAAAGGAACAAGGGGCCATCATTGATGGTCGGTACGTGTCACCGAGATTCCTGGCCTCGGTGAGGTAAGAGCTATTTTTTCCCCTGAAGTGTCAGTATTGCAGATTGCAGTCTCACATAAGCGGCCTCAGAGTCTCTCAACTTCTATTGCAGGGAGTCTGTAAGTTCACTGGTCTTTGTTTTGCGGCATTAAATTTTTTGCATATATAGACCCCGGACATAAGCTTTCATAGTGTCCCAGATCCAGCCAGCGGGCGGTGTCTTCAGGTGATTCGAACAGATGGACTGTTCCTCCAGCGACTACTCGTAACATGGAAGGATAAAGCATGGAGTAGTGCACATTCTTAACGTCTTTGAACATCCAGAAACTTTGCCTGTCGTCTTTGGACTTCCGCTTAGAAATCAGGAAAAAAGGATATTTTGCTGCCAGTGATGAGTAGGTCAGTGTGATCTCTTGCTTTGCAGAGGATGGTGTCTCTGTCTTGAAAGTGCAGAATCCTAAACAAAATCGGCCTAGGGTGAGTACCCGGTGATGGTGGACGGAATGGCACCCTGTGCACCCTTTCTATTGCAAATAGTGGAGATAAAGAGTCCTGCCCAAGTTTTTCTGTAAACCACTCTTCAAAGAACTGAACAGCATTAACCTCTTCCGCTTTCTTCAGCACTCCCACCAATCGAAGGTTGTTGCGGTGTAATTTGTACTCCAAATCATCCGTTTTATTTATGAGAAGAGTAATATTGTGGATTACTGTGCCTAGTTTGCGTTTTACAGGGGGTACTTGATCTTCCAAAAGGCCGGCTCTTTCCTCCACCCCAGGCAATACGCTCATTGACTTTTCTTGCCGGATATCCCAGAGAGGGGTAACTTTGTGTGAGCTACTGAAAGGGTTGACATCCCTGCGTTTGTCCAGGCCCTGCGCCGGAAGGAGGACAGGGAGCCAGAAAACCAGACGTCTGGCCACCCTACTGAGCTCTCAGAGCTTCATCTGTTGGAGGGACACGGGCAAACTGTGCCATTTTGTTTTGCTGGCGGCGCTCACGATCCATCCCGACCCTCCCTCTTCTTAGTTGTGCGGGTTATGCCCGTATGTAATGGCAGGGAGTATGCCTGCTCTTTTACCCTTCTTGTCGACCTGTCAGGAGGCTCCAGCCGCAGGATGGCACAGGATTATGCAGGTTGCTGCTCAGGAGCTCCGGCAGACACATCTCCTAACATTGTTGGCCAGGCCATGTCCCTCGGCACCTGCTGTTGAGGGCCTCTGGGGGCTGTACTTTTATGTAGTTTGTAGGCGAGTATATAAGGGGTCTGAATGCTGCTGTAAGCTCTTCTTGTAAAGTCACCTACAGTTACTTTGCTCACTCTACAACCCCTTTCTTGCAAGGTATTTTTAACTCCTTTTTGCCACTTACATGTGGTAGTTTGCCTCCCCTGTGCCCCCCCCCCCCCCCCCGGCATGGTGGCTTTGCCTCCTTAGTGACTCCCACATGGTAGTGCCCTTCACATGTTGGTTTTGGCTCTTTAGTGCCCCACACACAGTGGTTTGCCTCCTTAGTGCCCCCCAAAACAATAGTTTTCCCCTTAGTGCCCCTTACATTAGGGAAACCCCTGTGGTGCAAATAAAATAAAAGCAGTAATGCTCACCCAGCCCCATTGCCCAGATGAACTGAGCACATGTCATTCCCCCAGCCGAGGCAGTGCAGTGACATAACTGCACATGTTCAGCTCAGAGCACGCACAGACAGAGCAATGATTTTCAGCCTCTGTGCTCTCCTACTCGGCCCGGCAGGCATGGCGTCACTGGCACTGCATCAATTCTGGCCGTAATTGATACCAGACATCTTTTTTTTATGACGCGGGCCCCATTGCAGCTACTTCAGCAGTAGTTCCGTTGTATGATGTGGGTTCAGGATCCCAGACCGTCTGCAGCAGTAGCTGGCTGTAATGTAGAGCATGTTTTGCTGCAACGCCTGATATTGGAGCTAGCTCCAGTCCAGGTGGTTCAACCCTGATATGTTGTGGCATTTAAATGATTTAAAGAGGGATCATTTCCTTCTGTGCACCATTGGGTCCATGTAATCTGATAGCAGGGTTCCACTTACGGCGGTGCGATTAATTGAATTAATAAGCTTTTATAACTGGACTTTTTATAACTGGCAGCAGGGGTCAAGAGAGAAAGAGTTCATTACTTGTACTCCAGCGTAACCTTATCAGCTTCTGTGCAGGAAGGCTGCAAATTAAGTCCAGGACTGCCCAAGAAGCTGCGCTGGTTTGTCAAGATGGAGGCTGATGATGCTGAGTATATCCCTAATATATAGGGAGTACTGGGGAGGGTATATAAAGGGAGGACTGGAGGAGGGTATACAGAAGGGGGACTGGAGGAGGGTATATAGTTTATACAGAGGGGGGACTGGAGGAGAGTATATAGAGGGAGTATTGGGGAGGGTATTAAGTGCATATAGAGGGAGGAGGGTATATCGTGTATACAGAGGTTGGGGGAATGGAGGAGGGTATATAGTGTATACAGAGGGGGGACTGGAGGAGGGTATATAGTTTATACAGAGGGAGGACTGGAAGAGGGTAGATAGTTTATACAGAGGGGGGACTGGAGAAGAGGATATAGAGGGAGTATTGGGGAGGGCATATAGAGGGAGGAGGATATATCGTGTATACAGAGGCGGGGACTGGAGCATATCTCCCAACCGTCCCAGATCCAGCGGGACAGTCCCGGATTTCACTGGCTGTCCTACGGTCCCAATAGGTCTAGGCAGGAACAGGGGCAGGGGTGGGGCCGGCCAGCACGGAGCTCCATGTGTCCTGCTGTTGGTGCTGCTGCTGGGGAACGAGTTAAGTATGTGGAGTTTGTTTTTTGTTTTTTTACTGCCTGTGAAGGGGGCACTTTACTGGGTATATTACAGTGAGGGGAACAACTGGGCATATTACTGTCAGGGGGCACAGCTGGACATATTATAGTGAGGGGCACAACTGGGCATATTACTGTCAGGGGGCACAGCTGGGCATATTACAGTGAGGGGCACAATTGGGCATATTACAGTGAGGGGCACAATTGGGCATATTACTGTCAGGGTCACAGTGGGGCATATTAGAGTGAGGGGGCACAACTGGGCATATTACTGTCAGGGGCACAGTGAAGCATATTACAGCGTAGGGAGCAGAGCTGAGCATATTACAGTGAGGGGGGCACAGCTGGGCATATTACAGCGAGGGGGCACATAAATGGGCATAACTACTGTCAGGGGGCACATAATGGCATAACTACTGTGAGGGGGCATAAATCTGGGCATAACTACTGTGAGGGGGCACATAACTGGGCATATTACTGTTAGGGTGCACAGGTGGGCATATTACTGTAAGGGGGCACCTATCTGGGCATTGCTACTGTGAGGGGGCACCTATCTGGGCATCGCTACTGTGCTGGAAATAACTACTATGAAGGAGGCAATTATCTGTGCATAATCTGTGAAGGGGGCACAATGCTGGCATGATTACTGTGTGGTGGCATAAAGTGGGGATAATTACTATGTGGGGGCATTTAGGGGACTGGGTGGGATTAGGTATGTAGTAATGTTTTGGCCGGATTTAGAGGCGTGGCCTAGTGCGGAAAAAAATTGCATACTATCTAGCTCAGTTTCGCAGAGGTTAAAACGATACTTTATTTAAGTGGTTAAAAATACATCCAGTATAACCAATCTTCGTCTATGCGTTTCGGGCTACCAGGAATGTAAGCCCTTACTCACAACATGATAAGACACAAATGAGTGCTGCAGATATAATGGGTCCACATCTGTGTCATAATTGTGCTGTCACGTGACCCAGAATAAATGCTGCCATTCACATATATCAAATCTTCAAATAAAAAGCCATGTGTTCCATTTACTAAAAACATGTCTATATTTGACAATACATTTAAGGTGGGAAACATACATTGTTGTATGTCATCGCTGTAAAATTGAATCCAGTCTTTTTTGAAGTCCCTCTGGCTGACGGCTACTCAACGGAAAAATCCAGAAAGACTCCCTATTCAGGAGTTTCCTCCTGTAATCACCTCCTCTCACAGGTGCCTTAAAGGGACACTGACAGGCCCGATAAACATATTTAGTTATTCCTATGCAGTCATAGGTCTATTAAAGTGTATTCCAATGATATAAGAGTACCCCCTGTCCGCATTTTAAACCATGTAAAAACAACTTTATATTCATCTGTCAATCACCTTCCTTTCTGCCCAAAGGGGCGGTTTTTCTCCTACCTTTCTGCCCAGCCGCGCCCCAACCAACTGTCGTTTCCTCATTATTATTCACTGCGCTGGGCGGCTTTTACAGTCCCCTATCCTGCTGAGCAGGCGCAGCAGGAGATGCCTATGCCGCCGCCTTGAATAAGGGACGCAGGCGCACTGCGAGTGAGGGTGCCGGGTAAGTTATCCGGCGCACGTGCAGAAGGTACAAGTCAGGCTGGTGCCCATATGTTTCTATGGGCATGCCCCGGCTCGGCAGGATCGGGGACTGTAAAAGCCGCCCAGCGCAGTGATTAATAATGAGCTGGGTGGCGCTAGGAAAGGACAGTCGGGGCGCGGCTGGGCACAAAGGTAAGAGAAAAACCGCCCCTTTGGCATAAAGAAGGTGATTGAAAGTTGTTTTTACATGGTTTACAATGCGGACATGGGGTACTCTTATATCATTGGAATACACTTTAATAGATCTATGACTGCATAGGACTATCTAAATATGTTTATCGGGCCTGTCAGTGTCCCTTTAACTCTCTCGATTCCTTGTACCAGCATGCCGGACGTGTCCCCACCATGGGAAACCGCAAAGTGTAAACTAGCCGCAGAGGACGAGGATGATTTGATACACTTCAAACAGATGAAATATAATCAGGACTTACTTGATTATAAATCAAAAGAAGTATATACCTGGACAGAGGCTAAAGCAAATACGCCCCGTTATATACTAAATAAGCTACGCTTAAAAAGAAAAAAACTCACAAAAGGTTTGATTTAGTTCCACGGACATGGACTCTCCTGGAACTCGATACAGCAGCTCCCTCTACCATTCATGCTTCCTCCCCGGCAGTGAATACCTCCCATAAGATGGCTGAAAAAAACTATGGGCGGGTAAGAGGCATAGAAAATCGCGACTATCCAGCACGACTCTCATAGGTGCCTTAAAGGGAACCTGTCACCGGGATTTTGGGTATAGAGCTGAGGACATGGGTTGCAAGATGGCCGCTAGCACTTCCGCAATACCCAGTCCCCATAGCTCTGTGTGCTTTTATTGGGTAAAAAAAACTATTTGATACATATGCAAATTAACCTGAGATGAGTCCTGTACGTGAGATGAGTCAGGGACAGGACTCATCTCAGGTTAATTTGCATATGTATCAAAGGGTTTTTTACACAACAAAAGCACACAGAGCTATGGGGACTGGGTATTGCGGATGTGCTAGCTGCCATCAAGCAACCCATGTCCTCAGCTCTGTACGCAAAATCCCGGTGACAGGTTCCCTTTAACTCTCTTGATTCCTTGTACCAGCATGCTGGACGTGTCCCCACCATGGGAAACCGCAAAGTGTAAACTAGCCGCAGAGACTCCGGGGCTCCCATGGTGCGGCACGTCCGAAATGTGTTTACGTATTCTCACTTTAATGGCGTGGGTGGTGCAGCCCACATACTGTAAATTACAAATCCCACATGTAATTAAATATACTGCGTACGTAGTGTTACAATTATAGTAGGATTTTATTTGGAAATCCTTACCATTAGCAGAGGACTTAAATGACCTCGCCACCACGATATGGTGACAACACACACATTTAGTATGACCACATCTATAACGATCCTTTGTTTTCAGCCAATTTGGCTGCAATATTTTTCTGTCTTTGCAGACACGGACTAACGTACGGAGCTCTCCGGGCCGCACACCTGACACCCCCTGCTGCTATTTTCGCCCATTGTTTATCAAAAGCCAGAATCAGGAAGTGTTGTTTTATGATCTTGCACATTTCGGGATACTCCACACTATATTGTGTTACAAAAGTTCTCTGGGGAATCATATCTGATGATATCTGTGACTTCAAACCCAAAGACAATAGATCCATAATTTCCTTCTGAAAGGTGGGGAGCGGGTTGACTCCTAGCGCAGCATACACACCTGTGTCACTGAGCATAGCTTCAATTTGTGATTTATAAATGCCGCTATCAAGTACGACAACCGCTCCCCCTTATCAGCCTGTTTTATAATTATGTCATCTCTGTCTTTCAACTGCCGTAATGACTGAGACTCCCCCTTATATGTCATATTCTAACGAGGACGCTCACCCCTGGTCTTAGTTTGTTGTCCAACAGGACCAACTCCTTTTCAACCAGCTCCTGGTACCGATCCAGTGCGGGGGACCTTGACAGAACCGGAAAAAAATCCTGTTTTATAGTATTGAAACAAGTGGATGTCAATTCATGGTCTTCTCGCACTGTACGGGACTCCTGTAAGTTACAGACATGTATTATTTCGACAAAACTCATGGATGGACTCATACTGGGTGGAATAATGCCTGTATTGGGAGATATTACCTTGGTTGTCAAGGGGCTGCCGTCTCAGTCACCACCGGCAACATTCTCGGAAGTATCCCGAAAATGTTGTCTTAATGTGAGGCTGCTAGCAAGCCTGTTAACATCTAGGATGGTTTTATACAGGTCAAAGTGGCAGGTAGGTGAAAATGTTAGACCTCTTTTTAAAACACTGATTTCTTCCCCAGAGAGCAAAGAAGCAGACAGATTGATCACTTATAATTTATTTTGTCCCTCCTGTGTCGTGCTGGATAGTGGCGATTTTCTATGCCGCCTACCCGCTCGTAGTTTTTTTCAGCCATCTTATGGAAGGTATTCACTGCCAGGAAGGAAGCATGAATGGTAGAGGGAGCTGCTGTATCTAGTTCCGAATCAGGAGAGTCCATGTCCGTGGAACTAAATGAAACCTTTTGTGAGTTTTTTATTTTTAAGCGTAGCTTATTTAGTATATAACGGGGCGTATTCACTTTAGCCTCCGTCCAGGTATATACTTGCTTTGATTTATAATCAAGTAAGTCCTGATTATTTTTCATCTGTTTGAAGTGTATCAAATCATCCTCGTCCTCTGCGGCTAGTTTACACTTTGCGGTTTCCCATGGTGGGGACACGTCCGGCATGCTGGTACAAGGAATCGAGAGAGTTAAGGCACCTGTGAGAGGAGGTGATTACAGGAGGAAACTCCTGAATAGGGAGTCTTTCTGGATTTTTTCAGTTGAGTAGCCAGAGGGACTTAATAAAAGACTGGATTCAATTTTACAGCGATGACATACAACAATGTATGTTTCCCACCTTAAATGTATTGTCGAATATAGACATGTTTTTAGTAAATGGAACACATGACTTTTTATTTGAAGATTTGATTATATGTGAATGGCAGCATTTATTCTGGGTCACGTGACAGCACAATTATGACACAGATGTGGACCCATTATATCTGCAGCACTCATTTGTGTCTTATCATGTTGTGAGATTCTGCATAAACTCTGCAGGTAAATGTTTAAGTTTAAATTGTATTGGAGCTGTCATTTGGCATTCCGGGCACTAGAGGCCACTGTTTTGCAGCACAGTCAGCACAATCTGGGATCTGCATATGCAAAGCAGATGATGACTCTTGCTAGCTGCTTCTGAAAAATCAAGAAGTGCTGATCTGACATGTTGGAAGCAATGTTCTTTGAGAGACTGAATCCGATTCCATCCTGGCTTTCGGATGTCCGGGAGTGATTGGACACGCAGAGGAAGGAGATTAGCTGTTGTCCCCTTACTGGATCCGTCTCTTTGAAAGAGAGATTGCTCCAGGAAGACAGTGTACAGCGTGTGGGCAGAAGTCTTATTATCAAGGAAGGCCGCACGGTTGCTGAGAGGTTGGTGGCCATCCCGGGTAAGCAGCATCCTCTGGCCCAGAACGGATGCAGGTCAGTACATCTGGTTACTGATTGTATTCTACTGTGTGGCGCCTGAAGTAACAGAGACTAGCCTAGGCCTTATAGTAGTTAGATAGATATGCTTATACAGTCATGTGAAAAAATTAGGACACCCTTTGAAAGCATGTGGTTTTTTGTAACATTTTTAATAAAAGGTTATTTCATCTCCGTTTCAACAATACAGAGAGATTAAAGTAATCCAACTAAACAAAGAAAACTGAAGAAAAGTCTTTTCAAGATCTTCTGTAAATGTCATTCTACAAAAATGCCTATTCTAACTGAGGAAAAAGATAGGACACCCTCACATGTATTCCCTCTTAAATTGGCTCAGATCTCACACAGGTATATCACACCAGGTGCACATAATTAGTAGATCGTTACTCTGCATGTTGAATGAGGCTTGCCCTATTTAAACCTCAGACATTTAGTTTGGTGTGCTCCTGACTGTTGAAGTGAGAGTGAGCACCATGGTGAGAGCAAAAGAGCTGTCAGAGGACTTCAGAAAAAAGATTGTAGCAGCCTATGAGTCTGGGAAGGGATTTAAAAAGATCTCAAAAGATTTTGAAATCAGCCATTCCACTGTCCGGAAGATAGTCTACAAGTGGAGGGCTTTCAAAACAACTGCCAACATGCCCAGGACTGGTCGCCCCAGCAAGTTCACCCCAAGAGCAGACCGCAAGATGCTAAAAGAGGTCTCCAAAAACCCTAAAGTGTCATCTCGAGAACTACAGCAGGCTCTGGCTACTGTTGATGTAGAAGTACATGCCTCTACAATCAGAAAGAGACTGTACAAGTTTAACTTGCATGGGAGGTGTGCAAGGAGGAAACCTTTGCTTTCCAAGAGAAACATCGAGGCCAGACTGACATTTGCCAGAGATAAAGTTGACAAAGACCAGGACTTCTGGAATAATGTTCTTTGGACAGATGAGTCCAAAATTGAATTATTTGGAGACAACAGCAGAGGACATGTTTGGCGTAAACCAAACACAGCATTCCAAGAAAAGAACCTCATACCAACTGTGAAGCATGGAGGTGGAAGTGTCATGGTTTGGGGCTGCTTTGCTGCAGCAGGACCTGGTCAGCTCACCATCATAGAATCCACAATGAATTCTACTGTGTATCAGAAGGTGCTTGAAGAACATGTGAGACCATCAGTTAGAAAATTAAAGCTGAAGCGGAACTGGACCATGCAACATGACAATGACCCAAAACATACTAGTAAATCAACCAAAGATTGGCTGAAAAAGAAGAAATGGAGAGTCCTGGAATGGCCAAGTCAAAGTCCAGATTTGAATCCCATTGAGATGCTGTGGGGTGACTTGAAAAGGGCTGTACGTGCAAGAAACCCCTCAAACATCTCACAGCTGAAAATAAAAGTAAAATTTCCTCAGACCGATGTCGAAGACTGGTAGATGGCTACAAGAACCGTCTCACTGCAGTTATTTCAGCCAAAGGAGGTAACACTCGCTATTAGGGGCAAGGGTGTCCTATCTTTTTCCTCAGTTAGAATAGGCATTTTTGTAGAATGACATTTACAGAAGATCTTGAAAAGACTTTTCTTCAGTTTTCTTTGTTTAGTCGGATTACTTTAATCTCTCTGTATTGTTGAAACGGAGATGAAATACCCCGGTACACGGCTTACAATTTCATGAGTAAAGGCTTACATTCCTGGTAGCCCGAAACGCGTAGACTAAGACTGGCTATACTGGATGTATTTTTAACCTCTTAAATAAAGTATCCTGAGCTGGATTTTTGCTCTTCACTTGGGCTTCAAGTTATCCGCATCCTGGTGCGGTTTTCCATGCTCACAGCAGAGAAGGGGCAGATGGGAGCCACATTTTAATTACTTATTACGTGGTATCTCGCTTCCTTCTTTTCGAAAGTTGGGGGGTATGCTCGAGAAGGGTATATAAAGGGAGTACTGGGGAGGGTATTTGGTGCATATAGAGGGGGGACTGGAGGAGCGTATATCATCTGTATACTAGGGCTGCACGATCTGGGAATTTTGTGCGATTGCGATTAGGGGCCTAAAAATTGCGATAACGATATGCGATATTTTAAGGGAATTGTGCTAGAGGTCTATTTGCTTGGATTTTCCCATATGAGCCGCTGACGCGGCTGGGTATGACATAGTTATGGGGGATCTGTGGATGGCACTGTTATGGGGGATCTGTGGATGACGCACTGTTATGGGGGATCTGTAGATGACGCACTGTTATGGGGGATCTGTGGATGATGCACTGTTGTGGGGGATATATGGATGGCACTGTTGTGGGGGATCTGTGGATGACGCTGTTATGTGGGGGATCTGTGGATGACGCTGTTATGTGGGGGATCTGTGGATGACGCTGTTATGTGGGGGATCTGTGGATGATGCTGTTATGTGGGGGATCTGTGGATGACGCTGTTAAGTGGGGGATCTGTGGAGGAGGCTGTTATGTGGGGGATCTGTGGAGGACGCTTTATTTAGGCTACTTTCACACTTGCGTTCGGAGCGCATCCGTCTGGTGTCTGCACAGACGGATCCGCTCCTATAATGCAAACGATGGGATCCGCTCAGAACGGATCCGTCTGCATTATCTTTCAGAAAAAATTCTAAGTCTGAAAGTTAGTCAGACGGATCCGTCCAGACTTTGCATTGAAAGTCAATGGGGGACGGATACGTTTGAAATTGCACCATATTGTGTCCGCCTGCAAGCTGCGTTCGGGTGTCCGCCTGCTGAGCAGAACGGAGGTCAAACGGTGCCAGACTGAGGCATTCTGAGCGGATCTGCATCCACTCAGAATGCATTGGGGCCGTACGGATCCGTTCGGGGCCGCTTGTGAGAGCCTTCAAACGGAACTCACAAGCGGAACCCCGAACGCAAGTGTGAAAGTAGCCGTGGAGGACGCTGTTATGTGGGGGATCTGTGGAGGACGCTGTTATGTGGGGGGATCTGTGGAGGACGCTGTTATGTGGGGATCTGTGGAGGACTCTGTTATGGGGGATCTGTGGAGGACTCTATTATGGGGGATCTGTGGAGGACGCTGTTATGGGGGATCTGTGGAGGACACTTATGGGGGACCTGTGGAGTACGCTGTTATAGGGGATGTGTTCTATGACACATAGGGCCATGAGGGGGGCCAGCATAAGACACACATATAGCATCTTATGCTGGTCCCCCTCATGGCCCTATGTGCCCCCTCATGTGTCCTAATTTGCGCACATAACTGGCTTTGTGTGTAAAGTATTTTTACTACTTTGTGAAACAATCTCTCTCCTATTGATAAAATGGCCAGCCTCTGTACTCACTTTCACAGTACTATGAATGCACTGCAGCGAGCGGCAGCAAGCAGGATCGTTACTAAGTGACGTCAGTCATGCGTCGGCCGGCCAGCTCGCTGCCGTTCGCTGCATTGCATTCATAGTGAAAGTGAGTACAGAGGCTGGACATTTTATCAATAGGAGAGAGCTTGTTTCACACAGTAGTAAAATACTTTACACACAAAGCTAGTTATGTGCGCGGGGCCCCTTCATATATAATCGCAGCATTTTCAGGTCAGCCAAATCGCCATATCGCATTTGGCGATTATCGCGATTCGATTATTTTTTCGATATACTGTATCATGCAGCCTTACCTCCTCCAATCCTCCCTCCATATACAATATATACCCTCCTCTGCTCCTCCTTCTATATACATTATATACCATCCTCCACTTCTCCCTCTATATACACTATATACCATCCTCCAGTCCTCCTTCCATATACACTATATATATATATATATATACCCTCCTCTGCTCTGCCCTCTATATACAACATATACTCTCTCCAAGTCCCCCTCTATATACATACTATATACTCTCCTCCAGTCCTCCCTCTATATACACTATATACCCTCATCCAGTCCCCCTCTATATACACTATTGGGAACGTTTATCAAACTGGTGTAAAGTAGAACTGGCTTAGTTGCTCATAGCAAACAATCAGTTTCCATTTTTCAAAGAAGCTGTCTTGGTTGCTATTGGCAACTAAGCCAGTTCTACTTTACACCAGTTTGATAAATTACCGCATATATACCCTCCTCCAGTCCTCCGTCTATATACACTATATACCCTCCTCCATTCCTCACTCTATATACACACTACATACCCTCCTCCAGTCCTTCCTCTACATACATTATATGCTGTCACGTATGGGAACTGGCCTGTCATGTGACCCGGGTGCGACTGCCAAGGGTTGATCTATTTCACGCACTATTTCTCGCTACACACAGGCCTGAGATTGAACCTAGATCACACCCCGACACAGCCTTTCATGCACCCCCAATACGCTGCCACCATTTATGACATTTAAATTAATACACCAATTAATTAGGGGCTCATAGAAAACCTCACAGCGCCCCACTAGCAAGCAGGCTCACAGTAGCACAGGCCACAGTTATAGCAAATGCACGGTAACGCAAACCGCATACAAAATGTGAACAAAACAGTTATAAAAATAAAAGGATAAAAATAGAAATGTTCTTACTCAACAAATTGTATGATAAGCATCAGTTCTGGTTTCCGGGGACTGAAAGACGTTGAACACAACCCAATATTGATCATATCCCCAAATTGTGTCTGTGAAATGTTCCCAATCATAAATTTTTATCCCCATTCAGTAGAGGGTGGAGCCAGGGCCATTTCTACAGCCGGACGAGGTGTGTCTCCAGCAAGAAGAGGGGGCAACAACGGTTGGAGAGCGGTTCAGGGAGATGAGCGCTTCCATTGTGGAAGCTCTCATCTCAATAGTCATCTGTATCGCCGTCCTCAGGACAGCGATACAGATGGCTGTGCTGCGGTGGGGCAGTGGAGGGAGAGGCGTCTCCCCTCCTTGTTCCTCTGATAGGCTGCCAGCCACATGGCCCGCAGTCTTCCCTATAACAGTGACCTCTACAGCACCTCTCCCCCTTAATTGTGACCTCCACAGCAGCCCACCCCCTTAACGTTAACCTCTACAGCAGCCCGCCCCTTTAACAGTGATCTCCACAGTGCCCCACCCTGTTAACTGTGACCTTCACAGCCCCCATAATAGTGTTCTCCACAGTGGCCCGTCCCCTTAACACTGACCCTCCACAGCACCCTGCCCTTAAATTTGACCTTCACAGCAGCTCGCCCCCCTAACGGTGACCTCCACAGTGACCTGACCCCTTAACAGTGACCTCCACAGAACCCCACCCACTTAACTGGGACCTTCACCCACTTAACTGGGACCTTCACAGTGCCCTACTCCATTTACACAAATCTACACAGTGGCCCACCCCTTAACATTGACCTGCACAGTGCCCCTCCTCTTTAACCACCCCAGGACCGCCTAACGCACGGATACGTCCTGGAGGCGGTCGATTCATTCCTCCTGGACGCATCCGTGTGTCATCTCGTGAGAGGCGAGATTTCCTGTGAACGCGCGCACACAGGCTCGCGCGTTCACAGGATCGGAAGGTAAGAGACTGGATCTACCGCCTGCCAGCGGCGATCGTTCGCTGGCAGGCTGTAGATGCGATTTTTTTTAACCCCTAACAGGTATATTAGACACTGTTTTGATAACAGCGTCTTATATACCTGCTACCTGGTCCTCTGGTGGTCCCTTTTGCTTGGATCGACAACCAGAGGACACAGGCAGTTGTGTAAAGTAGCACCAAACACCACTACACTACACCCCCCCCTGTCACTTATTAACCCCTTATGAACCCCTGGTCACCCCATATAGACTCCCTGATCACCCCCTGTCATTGATCGCCCCCCTGTAAGGCTCCAGTCAGACGCCCGTATGTGTTTAACGGATCCACGCATCCATGGATCGGATCCGCAAAACATATACGGACGTCTGAATAGAGCCTTACAGGGGGGTGATCAGGGAGTCTATATGGGATGATCACCCCCCTGTAAGGCTCCATTCAGACGTCCGTATGTGTTTTACGGATCCACGCATCTATGGATCGGATCCGCAAAACACATACGGACGACTGAATGGAAACTTACAGGGGGTGATCAGCCCATATAGACTCCCTGATCACTTCCCTGTCATTGATCAGCCCCCTGTTAGGCTCCATTCAGAGGTCCGTATGTGTTTCGTGGATTCACGCATCCATGGATCGGATCCGCAAAACACATACAGACGTCTGAATGGAGCCTTACAGGGAGGTGATCAATGACAGGGGGGTGATCACCCCATATAGACTCCCTGATCACTTCCCTGTCATTGATCACCCCCCTGTCATTGATCACCCCCCTGTAAGGCTCCATTCAGCCGTCCGTATGTGTTTTGCGGATCTACGCATCCATGGATCGGATCCGCAAAAAACATACGGACGTCTGAATGGAGCCTTACAGGGGGGTGATCAGGGAGTCTATATGGGATGATCACCCCCCTGTAAGGCTCCATTCAGACGTCCGTATGTGTTTTACGGATCCACGCATCCATGGATCAGATCCACAAAACACATATGGACGTCTGAATGGAGCCTTACAGGGGGGTGATCAATGACAGGGTGGTGATCACCCCATATAGACTCCCTGATCACCTCCCTGTCATTGATCACGCCCCTGTAAGGCTCCATTCAGACGTCCGTATGTGTTTTGCGGATCAAATCCATGGATCCGCAAAACACATACGGACGTCTGAATGGAGCCTGACAGGGGGTGATCACCCCATATACACTCCGTGATCACCCCCCTGTCATTGATCACCCCCCTGTAAGGCTCCATTCAGACGTCCGTATGTGTTTTACGGATCCACGCATCCATGGATCGGATCCGCAAAACACATACGGATGTCTGAATGGAGCCTTACAGGGGGGTGATCAATGACAGGGTGTTGATCACCCCATATACACTCCCTGATCACCCTCCTGTAAGGCTCCATTCAGACATTTTTTGGCCACAAGTTAGCAGAAATAGATTTTTTGTTTTTGTTTTTTGTTTTTTTCTTACAAAATCTCATATTCCACTAACTTGTGTCAAAAAATAAAATCTCACATGAACTCACCATACCCCTCACGGAATCCAAATGCGTAGCATTTTTTAGACATTTATATTCCAGACTTCTTCTCACGCTTTAGGGCCCCTAAAATGCCAGGGCAGTATAAATACCCCACATGTGACCCCATTTCGGAAAGAAGACACCCCAAGGTATTCCGTGAGGGGCATATTGAGTCCATATTGAAATTTTGTCCCAAGTTAGCGAAAAGGGAGACTTTGTGAGAAAAAAAAAAAAAAAAAGATTTCCGCTAACTTGTGCCAGAAAAATAATAATCTATGAACTCGCCATACCCCTCATTGAATACCTTGGGGTGTCTTCTTTCCAAAAAGGGGTCACATGTGGGATATTTATACTGCCCTAGCTTTTTAGGGGCCCTAAAGCGTGAGAAGAAGTCTGGGATCCATATGTCTAAAAATGCCCTCCTAAAAGGAATTTGGGCCCCTTTGCACATCTAGGCTGCAAAAAAGTGTCACACATGTGGTATGGTCGTACTCAGGAGAAGTTGGGGAATGTGTTTTGGGGTGTCATTTTACATATACCCATGCTGGGTGAGATAAATATCTTGGTCAAATGCCAACTTTGTATAAAAAAAATGGGAAAAGTTGTCTTTTGCCGAGATATTTCTCTCACCCAGCATTTAAATATATAAAAAGACCTTAACAGTGACCTCCACACCAGCCTGCATCCTTAACAGCGATCCCCCCACAGCGGCTGACCCCCTTAACAGTGACCTCCAGAGAATTCGGCCCCCTCACCAGTGACCCCCCCTTAACATTGACCTGCACAGTGCCCCTCCTCTTTAACCACCCCAGGACCGCCTAACGCACGGATGCATCCTGGAGGCGGTCGATTCATTCCTCCTGGACGCATCCGTGTGTCATCTCGCGAAAGGCGAGATTTCCTGTGAACGCGCACACACAGGCGCGTGCGTTCACAGGATCGGAAGGTAAGAGACTGGATCTACCGCCTGCCAGCGGTGATCGTTCGCTGGCAGGCTGTAGATGCGATTTTTTTTTTAACCCCTAACAGGTATATTAGACACTGTTTTGATAACAGCGTCTTATATACCTGCTACCTGGTCCTCTGGTGGTCCCTTTTGCTTGGATCGACAACCAGAGGACACAGGCAGCTCTGTAAAGTAGCACCAAACACCACTACACTACACCCCCCCCCCATCACTTATTAACCCCTTATGAACCCCTGGTCACCCCATATAGACTCCCTGATCACCCCCCTGTCATTGATCACCCCCCTGTCATTGATCACCCCCCTGTAAGGCTCCATTCAGCTGTCCGTATGTGTTTTACGGATCCACGCATCCATGGATCGGATCCGCAAAACACATACGGACGTCTGAATGGAGCCTTACAGGGGGGTGATCAGCCCATATAGACTACCCCCTGTAAGGCTCCATTCAGATCACCCCCCTGTAAGGCTCCATTCAGAGGTCCGTATGTGCTTTGCGGATCTACGCATCCATGGATCGGATCCGCAAAACACATACGGACGTCCGAATGGAGCCTTACAGGGGGGTGATCAGGGAGTCTATATGGGATGATCACCCCCTGTAAGGCTCCATTCAGACGTCCGTATGTGTTTTGCGGATCCATGCATCCATGGATCGGATCCGCAAAACACATACGGACGTCTGAATGGAGCCTTACAGGGGGGTGATCAATGACAGGGTGGTGATCACCCCATATACACTCCCTGATCACCCCCCTTTAAGGCTCCATTCAGACATTTTTTGGGCACAAGTTAGCGGAAATTGTTTTTTGTTTTTGTTTTTTAGACATTTATATTCCAGACTTCTTCTCACGCTTTAGGGCCCCTAAAATGCCAGGGCAATATAAATACCCCACATGTGACCCAATTTCGGAAAGAAGACACCCCAAGGTATTCCGTGAGGGGCATATTGAGTCCATGAAAGATTTAAATTTTGTCCCAAGTTAGCAAAAAGGGAGACTTTGTGAAAAAAAAAGATTTCCGCTAACTTGTGCCAAAAATAAATACATTTCGATGAACTCGCCATGCCCCTCATTGAATACCTTGGGGTGTCTTCTTTTCAAAATGGGGTCACATGTGGGGTATTTATACTGCCCTAGCTTTTTAGGGGCCCTAAAGCATGAGAAGAAGTCTGGGATCCATATGTCTAAAAATGCCCTCCTAAAAGGAATTTGGGCCCCTTTGCGCATCTAGGCTGCAAAAAAGTGTCACACATGTGGTATGGTCGTACTCAGGAGAAGTTAGGGAATGTGTTTTGGGGTGTCATTTTACATATACCCATGCTGGGTGAGATAAATATCTTTGTATAAAAAAAAATGGGAAAAGTTGTCATTTTCCAAGATATTTCTCTCACCCAGCATTTGTATATGTAAAAAGACACCCCAAAACACATTCCCCAACTTCTCCTGAGTATGGCGATACCACATGTGTGACACTTTTTTGCAGCCTAGGTGGGCAAATGGGCCCACATTCCAAAGAGCACCTTTCAGATTTCACAGGGCATTTTTTACAGATTTTGATTTCAAACTACTTCTCACGCATTTGGGCACCTAAAATGCCAGGGCAGTATAACTACCCCACAAGTGACCCCATTTTGGAAAGATGACACCCCAAGGTATTCCGTGAGGGGCATGGCGAGTTCCTAGAATTTTTTATTTTTTGTCACAAGTTAGAGGAAAATTATGATTTTCTTTCTTTTTTTTTCTTACAAAGTCTCATATTCGACTAACTTGTGACAAAAAATAGAAACTTCCATGAACTCACTATGCCCATCACGAAATTCCTTGGGGTGTCTTCTTTTCAAAATGGGGTCACTTGTGGGGTTGTTATACTGCCCTGGCATTTTAGGGGCCCAAATGCGTGCAAAGTTTTTTTAAATCAAAATCTGTAAAAGATGGCCGGTGAAATCCAAAAGGTGCTCTTTGGAATGTGGGCCTCTTTGCCCATCTAGGCTGCAAAAAAGTGTCACACATGTGGTATCGCCGTACTCAGGAGAAGTTGGGTAATATGTTTTGGGGTGTCATTTTACATATACCCATACTGGGTGAGAGAAATATCTTGGTAAAAGACAACTTTTACCATTTTTTTTTAAAGTTGGCATTTGACCAAGATATTTATCTCACCCAGCATGGGTATATGTAAAATGACACCCCAAAACACATTCCCCAACTTCTCCTGAGTACGGCGATACCACATGTGTGACACTTTTTTGCAGCCTAGGTGGACAAAGGGGCCCACATTCCAAAGAGCACCTTTCGGATTTCACCGGCCATTTTTTACAGATTTTGATTTCAAACTACTTTGCACGCATTTGGGCCCCTAAAATGCCAGGGCAGTATAACTACCCCACAAGTGACCCTATTTTGGAAAGAAGACACCCCAAGGTATTTCATGATGGGCATAGTTAGTTCATGGAAGTTTTTATTTTTTGTCACAAGTTAGTGGAATATGAGACTTTGTAAGGAAAAAAAAATTAAAATTCATCATTTTCCGCTAACTTGTGACAAAAAATAAAAAGTTCTATGAACTCACTATGCCCATCAGCGAATACCTTAGGGTGTCTACTTTCCTAAATGGGGTTATTAGTGTTTTTTTTTTTACTGTCTGGGCATTATAGAACCTCAGGAAACATGACAGGTGCTCAGAAAGTCAGATCTGCTTCAAAAAGCGGAAATTCACATTTTTGTACCATAGTTTGTAAACGCTATAACTTTTACCCAAACCATTTATTTTTTTACCCCAAATTTTTTTTTATCAAAGACATGTAGAACAATAAATTTAGAGAAAAATTTATATATAGATGTCGTTTTTTAGAAATATTTTACAACTTAAAGTGAAAAATGTCATTTTTTTGTAAAAATTTCGTTAAATTTCGATGTGGGCCTGCGAATGCCCCTTCTGGGAGAGCAGCCCCTGGATGAGTGGGTGACAGAACTGGAGAGCCTGGTATGGAAGGAGCTTTGGCTAGACAACGCTTACCAGGCACTCTGGTGGTATGTGATTCGGCACTTCCCCTGGATGGCTGAGCATGATAGACCCGAGGGTGAGGGTCATGATGGCCCTGGCCTGTTGTTTGAGGCCTTCGCAGAACCGGAGTTCGGAGATGCTGGAGAGTCCGGTTTCTAGGATATCTATGACTACAGGGAGGCTATGCATGATTGGGCTACAGCAAGAGAGGTGAGACAAGACCTGGCATCTCTAGTGTCAAAGGAGTGGGAGCTGGAGCAGGATTACCAATACCTCTTCAGCTCAATTCGGTCCCAATATACACTGCCAGAGAGCTGGGTGGCAGTCCCAGACCTACAACCCTACAGCTGGGAAGACCCGACTGAAGTATCCCCTGCTTCAGTACCAGCTACAGATGTAGGGCACCTCATAGACTGGTCCTGGGGGGAAACCCATATGGCAGGTGGAGATGGGACCGAGATCTCTCCACCTGCCCTACAGGGATGCTGGGCAGTCGATTCAGATCCGGCAGCCGGAGTTTCAGGGAGTAGGGACAGTTGGTCCTGCTGCCCAGCGGCAATGTACTTTGAAGGGAGAGGAGACAACCGGTCTCTCTCCCCAACCACAGGGGGACAGCACCCCTAACTCCAATGATGCAGATGGCACCGCAGTCTCTGCACCAGGCCTACCGGGATGCTGGACGGCCGGTACAGAGTCCCCACCAACCCCGCAGGAATGCCAGGAGGAGGAGGTAAGCGATCCCTCCTCTCCACAGCTGATCCATCCCAGCAGAAGAGCTGGCATCTGCCAGCGGCGCTCTGCCCTAACTTTCCCTTTGTCACTGGGCAGGACTATACCCCGGTTGCTCCAGCGGAAGAGCTGGCAACGGGGCAGAGCACAGTTGGCCTCTGCCCTCCTTTGTCCCCTTGTCCCAGGCTTGTCTATCTGCAGGTCCCCCCAGCTAAAGCGCTGGCACCAGGGCAGAGTACCACCGGTCTCTGCTCACTCAGCGACCCACAAAGCCAAGAGACCGGTGCCCATCAAGCTTGTTCATGGTTCCTGCTCTCTGGATTTAGGAGAGGTTCACCCACTGGAGCCTGGAGTCTTATCGTAGGTCCAGGGTGGGTAGGAGACGGCGAGACCTCAACCAAGCTTCGTCGGTTCGTGGGGTCTGCAGCGCTTACAGTGTCAAGCAGAGTGCTTGAAGTCCTCGGAAAGCACTAGGAACATCTATCGACGGAGGTACCCGTTCGGGGTTCCAGGAGATCCGTTACATTATATATATTAAGAGATAGTATATAAAGAGGGGACTGGAGGACAGTACCTACTGTATATGTGCACCCCTCTACATACAGTGCACCCCCAACAGAAAAATAAAAATTGCAAGACAAAATAAATAATGCATTTGTGATTATAATCGATAATCATCCATAAAGATTTTTTTTTTTGTCATAACCACCCAGCCCTAGTCCCATTGGTAACCAGAGGCCTAATAAGGGCCACGAGGGTTGCAATGTATGAAAGCCAAGCACTGACAGGGAAAATACATTACAGTGCTGAAGTAGGGCAATGTATTTATTTATTTATTTTATGCACTTATATAGCGCTACTATATTCCGAAGCGCTTTACAGACATTAGCATCCAATTATCCCCAATGGGGCTCACATTCTAAGTTCCCTATCAGTATGCATCTACCAGTGATCAGATAAGTGTAAGTTTAAAGGGGTTATTCAATGTTTAAAACATGCCCACCAATGCACAGGCCTCTCATACAGATTATACTTACCTCGCTCCCCGGCATCTGCTTCGCTCCTGATCCATGCATGGCCACAGCTGCATCTCCCAGTCGCCTGGATCAAAACATCCAGATGCGTTAAGGAGGCTCATCCCCGTCGCTACATGATATGCCTAATTTTTTTCTGCAGGTCTCGCTCCTTTTTTTGTCCTGCGGCAGGCGGGTCTTCATCATGGGTCTCCACTTTAGTAGAACCTTCTGTGGACTCATACTTCGGTAACCTCGCCAATCACCCCGTCCCCCACTACTGCATCTGCATTTGAATGCTGGCAATTCCATTCATGTGCGAGTTTGCCAAAGTGGCCACCCTGCTGCACTCATAGATTCCAGGAGGTAAGTATGGGCCTTTCTCCTTTTATTTTCTTTATCCACCTTAGTGCTTGTGTCCTCTACCTTCCTTTGCCCCCTTTCTTCTGCCAGGACTAGGCCTTGCCAGTCTCACCGCCTCCCGAGACTCAGGCGCATTCTTTGCCCAGGATGACCATTGCTTCTCCCGGGGTGGCTTTCAATGTAGTATTTTTCTTTTTGGGGTGGTTCGTTCTGCACCGCAATGTTTCATGGCCTGAAGCTCCAACAGTGCCTAGTTCCTGGCTTTCTACTCGAGGCCCCAGCTTCCATCCTAAGTAAGCTGTACCTTTCTCTGCCTCTTTCTTCTTCCAATTCTTTTTTTTGGCGCCTTCCCTGCCTTCATCTATTCTTGGGAGGGGCTTCTTTCCCTCCCAATACTTTCAAAGCGTGGACTCCCTGTAGGGGGGCTTCTCCAAGACTTCTTCTCTACTTCTATTTTGTGCTTTTACCCGGCGATCATCAGTTCCTGTGTCCATCACCTCCCATGAAGAACCTCCACCTCCATATAATTTTTTTTTTTGGGGGGAGGGGGTATCTGGGGTCCAGTAGGATAGCCTCTGGCTGACTTTTTTTCTCCTTCAGGCTTTTTCCCCAGGCTCTATGTCCTCTTCTAAGGAAGGCACCCACAAGCCTCCCTTACTGCACCGGGATCACTACATATTTCACGTGTGCCCGTGTCACAATATTTTGCAGGTCACACTCCACCTCCAGAGACAGGTCCCATAAGCAACCTAGGGTTTTGTCTCACAAGTTCTGTTCCTCTCAGCATCCTCAGGTCTCTCTCATTACGGCTGGCGATCTCACTTCTATGGTTCTTTCCACCGCCTCAAGGGACAACGCTGATTCAGATTTTTAATATGAGCAGAGTGGTAGGCTATCTTTGGCCATGCAGAATCTCATCAAAGTGTTAATGTAGTGGGACCGCGCTGCTCCTTGTTCACACAAGGCGTTTTTCCAGGAATGCAGGTAATCACTTTCTCTGGCTCAAGACAGACACCCTTTAGTTGGATAGTGGTGTGCTTCAACCCAGATTGAAGCTCAGCAAATCTATGCTGGATCGTTAAAGGCTTTTCTGCAAGATGTCATAAATCACACAATAGTGAGAGTACCTCCGGCACAGTAAAAACTTTCTGTTTTATTATACTCACAGAAGTAAGAAGGTTATTCAGTATATCAATATGATAGTATTCTTTCCGCACAGCCCGACCCGGGTTTCACATAAAGCTTTGTCAGGGACGAGAATCTACCATGCCTAGGGTAGGCGGCTATTTAAACCCCTTCCCCCCACATGGCACACCTGATGATTGCATTACTAATCTAATTGCTCCAGGGATTTCTCCAAAGTGCTCATTTTCCAAATAAAATACATAAAGAATAAATAAATAAAATGCAAATAAAATCTACTCCATCAAACATTAAACTTTCACTAAAAAGAAATCGTAATTTGTTTTTATTTTTTATTTTTATTATTTACCAAAAATTCTTTCACAATACATCGCAATGGTTTTTTCATGCTGACTCTCCCCTTTGGGAGTTATATTCTAAACACGGCTAGATCAACCAATGACTGACTACAAAAGTGCTTCATTCATGAATTCACTGGTCCAGGTGAGTGCCCTCCCCTTCTGGACCATTCCTTATTCCACTACTGCGGCTCAATGCAATGTCAATACCATAAATATACCTAAACCAGGCACGGCTAGAGATAAAATTCTATATTCATCCCTTTAGGTTGAAGGGTGCCTAATCTGTATATCCATTCGATCTCTCTTCTATTTATTCGCATGACTGAGTCACCACCCCGCCAATGGGGTTTAACTAATTCTACTCCCATGAACTTCAAACCTCTAGGGTTCTTCTCATGGTGCTCCTTAAAATGCATAGAGACACTATGGGTGGTTAGACCTTTTTTAATATTACGGATGTGTTCCTGTATTCTAACTTCCAGTTTTCTGAGGGTTCTTCCCACGTACTGGAGGCCACAAGGGCACTGCAGTACGTATATCACTCCTTCATTCTTACAGGACAGGCCCTTTTTCACTTTAAACTCTTGTTCATTTACTGTGGACTTTACTACCCCCACATGCTGCATTCCCTCTCTCAGGGTTCTATTCTTGCAGGCTACACAAGAGCCGCACCATGTGAATTTCTGTGTGTCTTTCTTTTTGGGGACAGTCGAAATCACGCTATGTACTAAGCGTGTATTCAGATTAGGGGCCTTCTTATATATTATTTGTGGCCTCCTTGGTATCTCTTTCCCCAAAATGGGGTCATTCTTCAATATTGCCCAGTTTCTTTTAATTGCGTTTTTCAAAAACCCTGTATTGACATTATATTGTGTCATGAAGCACACCACTATCCAACTAAAGGGGGTCTGTCTTGAGCCAGAGAAAGTGATTACCTGAATTCCTGGAAAAACGCCTTGTGTGAACATGGAGCAGCGCAGTCCCACTACATTAACACTTTGCATTTGTGAAGAACCCACTTCATTTCGGGAGACCAGCAGCGCAAGTACCGTTGAAACCTAGTGACTCATTTTATTTCTTTTTATTGCATTTATATTTGTGAGTTTTGAGTCACAAGGGTGACAATGGACATCTTCGATTTTAGAGCGAACTTTAAGTTTGATGTTGATTTTTTATCGTTGAAATGTGTTGAAGATGAGGATAAGGGTCTAATGAATCTGTTTTCAGAGCTGGAAAAAGAGCTGAGCAGGGAGGTGAGAACCATATTGGATGTTGCATCATTAGAACGCTATCTGGCTGAATGCAAAATCCCAGATGGCCTAAGATGGCAGCTACCCCTGTGCTCTGAGGATGAGGGGGATTTAGTGGAATGGGAACAGTTAATGAACGAATGTGGCCTGAAGGTCGTGCGATTCATTATTAACATAAGCAAAAACTAATTGAAACAGATTAATAGGAACATAGAAGAATTACAACACAAAATTCAGCCATTTAAATTGGAAATAAAAAGGAATATGAGGATTTGAGCATCAAATGTAAACAGATGGTAGTGAAAAATGAAAGTGAGATTCGAATAAAAAAAGCAGAAGAAGTTTGTGAAAGTTTGTGAGGATTATGAAAACAACAGAGTGTATAAATGGAAAAATAAAAATATAGATTCTAGTGTAATGCAGGTAGGAACTGCTGACTTAGGTTTGCCAAATCAGGGCAATCACACCGAGAGGAAAAACTGTACTTTTGAACCCTATGGGAGAAATAAGAACAACCCCAAAAAAATTTACCAGCAAGGAGGAAATTATAGAGGAAATAGATACAGAGGATACACCAATGACTACTACTACCAGAATGAGAATGTCAGAAGACAGGGAAACCCGAATAATTGGTGGAATGGGAACAGGCAGGAGGGATATTACCAACCACCAGGGAGGAGACCCCCAAACTATGGGAACTATAGAGGAAATGGAAATTATAGGGGAGAGGACGTGGTGGATATTATAGGGAGGAGAGATATAAACCACAGAACTATGGAGTTAGGGATAAACCCCCACAAATTGAGGCACAAGAAAGAAAAACTACCGTATATCCAATAGTCAAAATTTTCCACACCAGGCAACAAAGGGAGTACAAAGGAATATGGTGGGGAAACAAGAGATAGAATGGAATATGACGACCCCACAAAAAATAAATCATATAGAGGTAGGAGAGGAAATGGAAAGAGAAAAAACAAGTCCAGACCCCAAGAAAATCAGGGGACAATAAGAGGCATTTTCAACCTGAGTTCATACAATCTATCAGAGGAAGAAAACCAGATACTAGGGAGGGGTCTAAAATTTGCGTCCACGAAACTGTTAAATAAATTTGAGACGTTCCTAGATATACACAGATTTGTGAAAAAACTGAACATTGCGAAATATTGCATGAGTAATCAGAGTGCCCCCTTGAAAAATGCAGTCAATGCACCATTGGTTGCGTCTGAAAAAGACGCAACCAAGGAAAAGGACATAATACACACCCAGCTTCGGGAAAAATCAGAAGTTTTTTCCGAAAAATACCAACAATGAATGCATTGATGCCTTTAAGAGAGGACTTCTGAATGAGCTGGATAAAATGGAGAGTAAAAAGAAGTATAATAATCTCTCTCTTAAGGAGAAAAAAGCCCTGCAAGATCTGGAAGCTAACCCTTTGATTGTAATAAAACCTGCAGATAAAGGAGGGGGGTAGTCGTGATGGATAAGGAGAAATATGAGACGGAAATGTGTAGATTGTTGGCAGATGAGACTACATATAGGAAGTTAAAAAGTGACCCCACAAAAGAATATAAGAACATTTTGGATATATTATTAAGAGACAGTCTTAGGGATGATATATTAAATAAGAAGGAATTTGAATATCTAACGGTGAAATATCCAGTAACCCCTGTGATATATCACCTACCAAAAATACACAAGTGTCTCCTCCATCCCCCAGGTAGGTCCATAGTCTCGGGAATAAATTCCCTTACAAGTAGGATCACAGAGTACATAGATTCCCACCTACAAAAATATGTCACACGTATTCCTTCTTATTTGAAGGATACGGGTAGCGTATTAGATCTCATAAAAAACTTGAGACATATGGAGAGGAGGTATGGCTGGCGACAGTCGATGTGACCTCATTATACACCGTGATACCGAAGGCCCTAGGAGTAAGGCCCTAGGAGTAAAAGCCATAGAGAACCAGGTGTCAAAAGATCCACTAATGACAGACACACAGGGTACTTTTATCGTGAGATGTGTGGAGTATTGTTTAGATCATAATTATTTTTGGTTTGACGGGAATTTTTACGTCCAATGCACCGGAACCGCGATGGGCGCGAAATTCGCACCAAGTTTCGCGAATATTTTTATGGGGGCATGGGAGGAGGAGAACATTATCCCAATATTAGGAAGTAAAATTGATGGAGGTGAATTGCGGGTATGGAGGAGATTCATCGACGACTGCCTCTTAATCTGGGTAGGAGAAAAAAGTGGTCTGGAAGAACTCATTCAAAATTTAAATGAGAACAACTGGAATTTGCACTTTACCAGCAATATAAGCAATGTGGAGGTAAATTTCCTAGATCTGTGTATTTCCCTGGAAAATGGAAGGTTGGTCACGAAAACTTACTTTAAAGAAACAGACTGTGAATATTGATAAGACTAGCTGCCACCAGGATATATGGTTAGATAACATCCCAAAAGGGCAGTTTAAAAGAATAGCACGTAACTGTACAAAAGTAGAAGATTATAGGAAACAGAGTAAAGTGATTAAAGGAAGGTTTGTGGAAAAAGGATATGAGGAGGAGGAGTTGGAAGAGTGCCGTAAAAATTTGGAGGTCTACACAACAGAGGGTGACTGTGGAAAAAGGTATAAGAAGGAAAGGGATTTCCACTTCATGTTCATGACACAATATAATGTCAATACAGGGTTTTTGAAAAACGCAATTAAAAGAAACTGGGCAATATTGAAGAATGACCCCATTTTGGGGAAAGAGATACCAAGGAGGCCACAAATAATATATAAGAAGGCCCCTAATCTGAATACACGCTTAGTACATAGCGGGATTTCGACTGTCCCCAAAAAGAAAGACATGCAGAAATTCACATGGTGCGGCTTTTGTATAGCCTGCAAGAATAGAACCCTGAGAGAGAGAATGCAGCATGTGGGGGTAGTAAAGTCCACAGTAAATGGACAAGAGTTTAAAGTGAAAGGGGGCCTGTCCTGTAAGAATGAAGGAGTGATATACGTACTGGAGTGCCCTTGTGGCCTCCAGTACGTGGGAAGAACCCTCAGAAAACTGGAAGTTAGAATACAGGAGCACATCCGTAATATTAAAAAAGGTCTAACCACCCATAGTGTCTCTATGCATTTTAAGGAGCACCATGAGAAGAACCCTAGAGGTTTAAAGTTCATGGGAGTAGAATTAGTTAAACCCCATTGGCGGGGTGGTGACCCAGTCATGCGAATAAATAGAAGAGAGATCGAATGGATATACAGATTAGGCACCCTTCAACCTAAAGGGATGAATATAGAATTTGATCTCAAGCCGTGCCTGGTTTAGGTATATTTATGGTATTGACATTGCATTGCGGGGAGGGCACTCACCTGGACCAATGAGTTCATGAATGAAGCACTTTTGTAGTCAGTCATTGGTTGATCTGTTTAGAATATAACTCCCAAAGGGAAGAGTCAGCATGAAAAAACCATTGCGATGTATTGTGAAAGAATTTTTGGTAAATAATAAAATACATTTTTTTTTTTTTTTTTTTTTTGTGAAAGTTTAATGTTTGATGGAGTAGATTTTATTTGCATTTTATTTATTTATTCTTTATGTATTTTATTTGGAAAATGAGCACTTTGGAGAAATCCCTAGAGCAATTAGATTAGTAATGCAATCATCAGGTGTGCCATGTGGGGGGGAAGGGGTTTAAATAGCCGCCTACCCTAGGCATGGTAGATTCTCGCCCCTGACGAAGCTTTATGTGAAACCCGGGTCGGGCTGTGCGGAAAGAATACTATCATATTGATATACTGAATAACCTTCTTACTTCTGTGAGTATAATAAAACAGAAAGTTTTTACTGTGCCGGAGGTACTCTCACTATTGTGTGATTTATGACATCTTGCAGAAAAGCCTTTAATGTTCCAGCATAGATTTGCTGAGCTTCAATCTGGGTTGAAGCACACCACTATCCAACTAAAGGGTGTCTGTCTTGAGCCAGAGAAAGTGATTACCTGCATTCCTGGAAAAACACCTTGTGTGAACAAGGAGCAGCGCGGTCCCACTACATTAACACTTTGCATTTGTGAAGAACCCACTTCATTTCGGGAGACCAGCAGCGCAAGTACCGTTGAAACCTAGTGACTCATTTTATTTCTTTTTATTGCAGAATCTCATCAAGGCAGTCAATATTGCTGTGTGTTCCTGGCTGAACTCGGGTCTACTACTAATGTTGGCATTATGCGAGTACAATTCAGTACATACGCTGTTGGGCAGGAACACGCAGCATTATAAATTTTAAGGCATTGAGTTTATCAGTTTCAGACACTGCCGTCACACAGAGTGCATTTCACGGACTGTATATGTTGATGTGAAATTGGTCTAAGGGTGTACTTAGTTTTTCACACACAGATTCTGAATTGCGGCTTTGTTTTTTTAATAAGTTTTCTCTATGAGGTTGGATTTACTCAGTATCTTCTAATCTAAGGACTATTGGGGAGATTTATCAAACTGGTGCAAAAGTAGAATTGGCTTAGTAGCCCACAGCAACCAGATTCTACCTTTCAGTTTCCAAAGGAGCTTTGAAAAATGAAAGGTGGAATCTGATTGGTTGCTATGGACAACTAAGCCAGTTCTACTTTACACCAGTTTGATAAATCTCCCCCTATACGTTTTTTTCATTATGTCCTGATACATAAATCCATAGAAGTCAAGAGGGTGTACTATAGGGCAAGATAATAAAGTAGTATTTCCCTTTTAGGTGAAAAAAGTCAATATAAGGCTTGAGCTATTTAAACAGGAGATGCTTAAATGTGTTGGTCTGTTTCTACCCTCCAAACAAACTAGAACACCTTTATGGTATCATGATGTGCTTCCCAGTGTTGTCGTCTTCTTTTTCTGACTTCTAAATGCACTATAAATGATCTTTATTCCCAGTTCCCACTGTATACTAATGAGAACTTCACAAAACATCAACTACTGCACGGAAGTCAGCCTAAACCCCCCCGCCCTCTCCTTCTACTGGGAATGTCATCCCTGGTCCTTCCTGAGATCTCGCCTGGCCTCTCGTTGATGTGATGTTGTGTAGCGCTTTCAGCACACGAGCAGTAAGGCTGGACGTACTCATTCTTGTTCTCTTCACTGTGCTCGGCCTGAACTCCGAGAGCATGCTCCAGAACAGAAGTGCACAGTGAGGAGCTGACCTCATGGCAGGAGCTGCTGGCCTCCTTTATCATTAGCATACAGTGTGAGCAGAGAATAAAGATTATTTTTAGTGCATTTAGAAGTCAGAAAAAGATAACAACATTGGGAAGCCTATCATGCGACAGCCTCTACAAAACTTCGGCAGATCCACCGCAACTTCTAAACGTAAGACAGCTCCCTTGCTGTCTTACATTTAGACCTTTTTCTACGCCTAAAACAGGTGTAGAAAATGGTAAATGAGACAGACCTGCTGGCCCATCCACGCCCACAGTTTTAGACCTGGTGTGAGCGGGAAAAAGTTGCAGATTGCGGCTCAACTAGCTGTTGCGCCTGAAATTCACCTAATATAGACATATTTCAGCTTCATAAATGACCCCCAAAGAGGCTTATTATATAGTCTTTGGTATATATGCTAATATGGTAACGTCCTGACACAATAAATTCAAAGTGTCCTATACTAGTGTCGCCTTCTAAGGATTTCATATCCCATGCATTAGCCATGAGAGTATATACAGGTCCTTCTAAAACAATTAGCATATTGTGATAAAGTTCATTATTTTCTGTAATGTACTGATAAACATTAGACTTTCATATATTTTAGATTCATTACACACCAACTGAAGTAGTTCAAGCCTTTTATTGTTTTAATATTGATGATTTTGGCATACAACTCATGAAAACCCAAAATTCCTATCTAAAAAAATTAGCATATCATGAAAAGGTTCTTTAAACAAGCTATTAACCTAATCATCTGAATCAACTAATTAACTCTAAACACCTGCAAAAGATTCCTGAGGCTTTTAAAAACTCCCAGCCTGGTTCATTACTCAAAACCGCAATCATGGGTAAGACTGCCGACCTGACTGCTGTCCAGAAGGCCATCATTGACACCCTCAAGCAAGAGGGTAAGACACAGAAAGAAATTTCTGAACGAATAGGCTGTTCCCAGAGTGCTGTATCAAGGCACCTCAGTGGGAAGTCTGTGGGAAGGAAAAAGTGTGGCAGAAAACGCTGCACAACGAGAAGAGGTGACCGGACCCTGAGGAAGATTGTGGAGAAGGACCGATTCCAGACCTTGGGGGACCTGCGGAAGCAGTGGACTGAGTCTGGAGTAGAAACATCCAGAGCCACCGTGTACAGGCGTGTGCAGGAAATGGGCTACAGGTGCCGCATTCCCCAGGTCAAGCCACTTTTGAACCAGAAACAGCGGCAGAAGCGCCTGACCTGGGCTACAGAGAAGCAGCACTGGACTGTTGCTCAGTGGTCCAAAGTACTTTTTTCGGATGAAAGCAAATTTTGCATGTCATTCGGAAATCAAGGTGCCAGAGTCTGGAGGAAGACTTGGGAGAGGTAAATGCCAAAATGCCTGAAGTCCAGTGTCAAGTACCCACAGTCACTGATGGTCTGGGGTGCCATGTCAGCTGCTGGTGTTGGTCCACTGTGTTTTATCAAGGGCAGGGTCAATGCAGCTAGCTATCAGGAGATTTTGGAGCACTTCATGCTTCCATCTACTGAAAAGCTTTATGGAGATGAAGATTTCATTTTTCAGCACGACCTGGCACCTGCTCACAGTGCCAAAACCACTGGTAAATGGTTTACTGACCATGGTATTACTGTGCTCAATTGGCCTGCCAACTCTCCTGACCTGAACCCCATAGAGAATCTGTGGGATATTGGGAAGAGAAAGTTGAGAGACGCAAGACCCAACACTCTGGATGAGCTTAAGGCCGCTATCGAAGCATCCTGGGCCTCCATAACACCTCAGCAGTGCCACAGGCTGATTGCCTCCATGCCACGCCGCATTGAAGCAGTCATTTCTGCAAAAGGATTCCCGACCAAGTATTGAGTGCATAACTGAACATCATTATTTGAAGGTTGACTTTTTTTGTATTAAAAACACTTGTCTTTTATTGGTCGGATGAAATATGCTAATTTTTTTAGATAGGAATTTTGGGTTTTCATGAGCTGTATGCCAAAATCATCAATATTAAAACAATAAAAGGCTTGAACTACTTCAGTTGTGTGTAATGAATCTAAAATATATGAAAGTCTAATGTTTATCAGTACATTACAGAAAATAATGAACTTTATCACAATATGCTAATTTTTTTAGAAGCTCCTGTATATATAATTTACGTAGCTTTGTCCAAGGCTGATATCATGGGCAGATAAAAAGGCCTTAAAGGGATTCTGTCACCTCCCCTAAGCCAAAAAACGATTGTAAAGCAGCCATGAAGCACAGCTTACCTGGATTAGGCTGTGCTCTTTTATCTTGAAATCCGTCCAGCAGTTACTGCAAAAAACAACTTTGATTGATAAGGAAATGTGTCCTGAAGGTGCCCAGAGGGGCGTTTTTTTCTTCTTAGTGAGCCCAGTACCGCCCCTCTTTCAGTGCCCAGCCCGCCTTCCTTGTACTTTCTAACCGCCCCCAGCCTGCCACAGAGGGGGAGGAGAGGGAGGAGAGGCTGTGGCAGTACAAGGAAGGCGGGCTGGGCACTGAAAGAGGGGCGGTACTGGGCTCTCTAAGAAGAAAAAAACGCCCCTCTGGGCACCTTCAGGACACATTTCCTTATCAATCAAAGTTGTTTTTTGCAGTAACTGCTGGACGGATTTCAAGATAAAAGAGCACAGCCTAATCCAGGTAAGCTGTGCTTCATGGCTGCTTTAAAATCGTTTTTTGGCTTAGGGGAGGTGACAGAATCCCTTTAAAGAGGTTGTCTCGCTTCAGCAAGTGACATTTATCATGTAGAGAAAGTTAATACAAGCCACTTACTAATGTAATGTGATTGTCTATAGTGCTTCCTTTGCTGGCTTCATTCATTTTTCCATCACATTATAAATTGCTTGTTTCCATGGTTACGACAACCCAGACATGCATCAGTGGTGGCCATGATTGCGCACTATAAGAAAAAGTACTGGCTTCTCTGCTGACTGGGACGATGGAAGCGCACATAGGCTAGTGAGTTTTCATATAGTGCGCACGCACAGCCACTGCTTTGGCCGTAACCATGGAAACGAGCAGTCTATAACGTGATGGAATAATGAATCAAAGGAAGCAATATAGATAATAACAATACATTAGTAAGGGTACTTTCACACTAGTCTTTTTCTTTTCCGGCACTGAGTTCCGTCACAGGGGCTCTATACCGGAAAAGAACTGAACAGGTACAGTATATCCCCATGCATTCTGAATGGAGAGTAAGCTGTTCAGGATGTTTTTAGTCCAGTCATTTTGACTAATCAGGCTAAAGATAAAACCTTAGCATGCTACGGTTTTATCTCCGGCCCAAAAAACTGAAGACTTGCCTGAATGCCAGATACTGCATTTTTTCCCAAAGGAATGTATTGATGCCAGATCCGGCATTCAAAATACCAGAATGCCGGATCCGTCCTTCCGGTGTGCATGCACACACCGAAAAAAAGGTGAAAAAAATAAATGCCGGATGACGCCGGAAAGACGGATCCGGCATTATAATGCATTTTTCTGACTGATCAGGCATTTTTAAGACTGATCAGGATCCTGATCAGTCTTAGAAATGCCATCAGTTGGCATATGTTTTGCCGGATCTGGCAGGCAGTTCTGGTGACGGAACTACTTGCCGGATCTCTCTGCCACAAGTGCGAAACTAGCCTAAGTGTCTTGTATTAACTTTCTCTATATAATAAATGCCATTTACTGAAGAGAGACAACCCCCTTTAATGACCAGACACTTTTTTGTGATTTAGTGCACGTGGTGCAGTCCTAACTTTATACTTCCTTTTTTTAAGTATAAAAAATTACACCAAAATAAATTTAAAGGTGTTATCCCATGTCTAATGTAAAAATAAACATCAGACATTATATAGTACATTACATTACCTTTCTACCAAAGCTAGAACCAGCCCTGTACCTCACATAGATCCAGAGATCTCCCCATTCATTGGTCTGCTAGATGTATATCAAGCTGGCAGCTCAGGGGACGTGTCCATGGTCTCCCTATCACAGCTCAGGAGGCAGCTCAAGGATGAAACTGAGCATGTGCGGTCTTCTCAGTGAGCAGGACAAAGAAATAAGAAAAAAGAACAAGCAGCAGGTAGCGCTGTACAGATACATTTTAGGGTCCATTCACATGTCCGTAGTGTATTGCAGATCCGCAAATTACGGATCCGCAATGCACCCTGCTGGCACCCCCATACAACTACCTATTCTTGTCCGCAATTGCGGACAAGAATAGAACATGTTGTATTTTTTTCAGAAGTCGCGGACCGGAAGATCGGGGCCGCGGACCGGAAGATCGGGGCCGCGGTCCGTAAATGCGGATAGCACACTGTGTGCTGTCTGCATCTCTTCCGGCCCCATAGAGAATGAACGGATCCGGACCCATTTTACGGACGTGTGAATGGACCCTTACTCAGTGGCTATGCAAAATGTTTCATTACATGCAATGACAAAAGTATTCAAATACAGGTGCTGGTTTGAAACTGTAGAATATTTTTTGCAGGACAACCCCTTTAAATGAGTCCCCTATTGTCAGTTGTTTATTGTTGATTATTGTTGCAGCCCATGCCCAATGCTGCCTTGCTGTCCCGAGCAGGTGCAGACATTGCTCTCCTCTCCCTGTGTGAATTGGCATTTCAGCTCTGTGAACTTACCTTCATCACTGAGAGAGTTAAAGGGGTATTTCCATCACAGACAATAGGGGCAAACCCCTGGTAGAGAACAAGAGCGGGAAGAACGCAAAGAACGGTGCAGGGAGAGTGGTAGCTGGAGGACCACCAAGCGCTCTCCCAATACAAGTGAATGGGAGCGCACCACACTTGAGCAGCCAACACTCCCAATCATTTCTATGGGGCCGACTGAAATAGCTGAGCCAGTGCTCGGCGGCCCCATAGAAATGAATGGAGGGCGGCTGCACCACTCTCCCCACTCCGTATCAGACAATGGGAGCATATCCTACCAATATGCCCCCATTGTCTGTGATGGGAATACCCCTTTAATGCTTTCCCCCTGCTGGTTAAGTTGCTGATCAATCTCCCTTTAAGGCTGCGTTCACGCGGGCGAGATTTCCGCGCGGGTGCAATGCAGTAGGTGAACACATTGCACCTGCACTGAATCCTGACCCATTTATTTCAATGGGGCTGTGTACATGAGCGTTTTTTTTCATGCATCACTTCTGCAATGCTTTAAAATCGCACCATGTTCTATATTCTGCGTTATTCACGCAGCCCTGGCTCCATAGAAGTGAATGGGGCTGCGTTAATAACGCATTGCATCTGCAAGCAAGTGCGGGTGCGATGCGTTTTTCACTGATGGTTGCTAGGAGATGTTGTTTGTAAACCTTCAGTTTTTTATCACGCGCGTGAAAAACGCATCAAAACGCATTGCACCCGCGCGGAAAAAACTGAACTAAACGCAATTGCAGCCAAAACTGACTGAACTTGCTTGCAAAATGGTGCGAGTTTCACTGAACGCACCCTGAACGCATCCGGACCTAATCTGTCACGCTCGTGTGAACTCAGCCTTACTGGGCTGTGGTTCCTCCTTGCTAGTAACCAGTGAAGGTATTTTCATCTGGATATCTGCATACGGAACCTTGTTTGCCTTCCGATTCCGCTTTTTACTGCCTGCCCCGACCTTGGAACTGCGACCAGGATTATGATTGTGTTCAGCCTGTCCTGACCTTGGAACTGCTATTTGGAATACACAAGTCCTCAGCCTGCCCTGACTATTGGACTGTGTTCAGACTAGGCTTTTGCCTGTGTCCTTCTCACCAGTGTATCTGACCCCAGTGGGTCAGCAACCAACTACACCAAGAGTACTCCAGGGGGTAGCGGCCTGGTTGTATACCTGCGGTAAAGTGCAGATCCCTGTAGGTTTAGATTTATGCCAAACTGGTTAGTTGGCACACTGTACGTAACAGAAACATTTTGGTTGGCCCAACCAAATTTGATTATAAAAATTTATATATACACACAAGCAAAAAAAGAGGGCAGAAGTGGTAATAAACTGCTTCTATCTTCTCCTCAGACTCAAGTCCAGCAAACCTCCGTACATATATGGCGTTTGGTTATTTTAGAATTAATACAAATGCTGCATCCATTTTCAAGCTTTAGGGTCCATTCACACGTCCGTTGTTTCTTTCCTGATCTGTTCCGTTTTTTGCGGAACAGATCAGGACCAGTTCTGGACCCATTCATTTTCAATGGGTCCTGGAAAAAATCGGACAACACAATGTGTGCTGTCCGTTTCCGTTGTTCCGTTCCGCATGTCCGATTAAATATAAAACTTGTCCTATTCTTTTCCGCAAAAATCGGATCCTGCTACAATACAAAGTCAATGGTTCCGCAAAAAACGGATGACATTCGTATGTCATTACGTATGTCATCCGTTTTATGCGGAATCCGTTCCTGGAAATTAAATCCTGCCCACAGAAATCACTTATTCACTTTTTTTTTTCAAAGAAATCCAAACAACTTTATTTGCTTTGTGAAATGTATACATGTTTCTGTTTTTTGCGGATCTGTAAAAAATGGATGACATACGGAAACATTTTCAGGAACAACGGATCCGCAAAAAACTGACCGAAATTCGGGATGTAGAAAAATACTGACGTGTGAATGTAGCCTAATATTCATTATTCGCTGGATCTGTCGGAATGTTCCTTCCTTCTTTGGTTTGACTACAGACATTTCAGTGGAATCAGTCACCCCAATTTTGGACCGTTATCTACAGTTATACTGTACATGAGTAGTACTGCAAATATGGAGTTCAGTGTTTTCTTATGAACCCCCCCCCCCCCCCCCTCCCCCCCTGCTGTCAGTGCTCAGAGCTGTGTTGAAATCTATTGTCAGGACTCTCCATTATGTTAGCACACCACAACAGTTCAATCTACATGTTAGTGCAGCTTTGAGCAATGACTTCAGGGGAACCGGAGGAGTAAGTAAATAAAAAATTGTGATCTGGACTCCTTATCTGCAGTACAACTAATGTCTTACCGTAGATAATAGTCCAGAATCCGTGTTACAGGGCAATATCTTTCCTTTTTCAATTGGGGTGATAGATTCAGTTTTAAGTCAGGGTTTTGCGGACTGTCGCACCCATTTCTAAGGCTAGTCTCAAATGAGCGAGTGTGAACGTACGATTTCCAGTCCTGAGCGCTGCTCCCGTGACAGGGCAGCGTTATGATTTATAATGCTGTTGTGTCCCGGCCAGACCTCATAACTGCAGAATTGTACTGTTGGCATTCTGTCAGTGCAATTCAGTAGATATGAGGTGAGCAGGGACACATAGAATTATAAATTATTATAAGTCTTGAGGGCATGTCAAAGGAGCAGAGTTCAGGACAGAAAATTGCGCTCCTATAAACAGTGTTTCCCACTGTAAATAAGATTGGCCTAAAATTTTTAGTGCTGTCACACAATTATAGCACATCCTGTGGATATGTCATAAGTGACCCTGTTTCAGGTAATACATTGACAGGGATATAGGTGCTCCCGAGAAGAGAATCGACTTGGGGGGGAACCAGCGTGCACATTTTTGTCTCTGCTTCAAAAATCTTCCTCCGAGCGGAAACCTAACGGACCCCAATACAGTCTATGGCGCCCGTGGGCTATGTTCGGCTCAGTTATGTGCCGAATCTGTCCTTTCCTATGAACTCATACAGGCTGTGGGCTCTTTCTCTTGGGTGCGCAACTCATCTGGAAGAGAAGGGCTCACATCTTGTCAGGACCCAGGTGGAAGAGCCTGCAACTGCTGTGAGTGCACTGAAGACAGCAGCATCAACTGAGCAAGGGACGGGTAAGTACTAACTTCCACATTATAGTATAAAAGACAGATGAGGCTGACTTCACATCAGGGTTCAGCCTTTCTGTCCTTCTGCCTCATTATAGGGGCAGAAGAACGGAAAGGATGGATTCCGCATATAACGGAGCCGAATGGAGCCTACGGACCCCATAGACTATAATGGGGTCTGTTAGGTGTCCGCTTTGAGGAGCAGAAAGACGGAAAGCCTAAATGCTGATGTGAACTCAGCCTTACCTAAAATGCCTGGAGAACCTCTTTGATTCTTACCCTGGATACTTCAGTAACACACTGAATACAGGAGAGAAGCTCCAAATCTGAAATAACAACTCATATAACAGAAAAAAAGCTCCTGAAAAACATTTTATTAATTGGCTCCAACATTTTAGTTTAGAAAACAATCATAAAAGCATAAGGCTTCAGTCTTCATAAATGATTACGACTTCTCTGATGTATAACAAGGTTTGATTTCTTTGTGAATAACTTGCCACACTGTGAACAAGAAAACGGCTTCTCACCCGTGTGAATTCTGAGATGTTCAAGAAGCCTGGACTTGTTTGTAAAACCTTTTCCACACTCAGAACATGGAAATGGCTTCTCCCCTGTGTGAGTTCTCCGATGCTCCACCAGATGAGATTTATTCTTGAAACATTTCCCACATTCAGAACAAGGAAACGGTTTTTCTCCTGTGTGAACTCGAAGATGTCCAAGAAGATTGGATTTTTGGGCAAAACTCTTCCCACAATGAGGACAAACATACGGCTTCTCCCCTGTATGAACTCGTTGATGTTCCAAAAGATTTGACTTTTTAGCAAATCCTTTTCCACACTGAGAACACAGGAATGGTTTCTCCCCAGTGTGTGTCTTAAGATGATTGACAAGGTTAGATCTCTGTCCAAAACACCGACCACATTCAAGGCATACATGGTCATGTTTTCCTAACAAAAAGTCATTATGAGAATCTAAACCTGCATATATTGCATTGTCAATGTGAGCAGAACTCTGTGTAACCATTTCATCCACATTAGTGGGGTTATATGAGTGGTCTAGGCCATGAAGGGCTGGGTGTATATTTGGAGTAATAGGATTTTGTACTGAATGATTTCGTAGTACGTTATCATCTTCAACTTCTGGATATAGACTGAGACATTTCTCTGTGGTATTAATCAGGTGTCCATCTGCTGGAAGTTAAACAAAAATTTAAGTAAAGTCAACTGTAAACATTTTTTATATAACATTGTTGCCATTCAGACTATCAGCTTATTTAACAGTGTACATATTATTTATTAACCCCTTTGCGCAAAATCACATACATGTACAGTACAGACCAAAAGTTTGGACACACCTTCTCATTCAAAGAGTTTTCTTTATTTTCATGACTATGGAAATTGTAGATTCCCACTGAAGGCATCAAAACTATGAATTAACACATGTGGAATTATATACATAACAAAAAAGTGTGAAACAACTGAAAATATGTCATATTGTAGGTTCTTCAAAGTAGCCAGCTTATGCTTTGATTACTGCTTTGCACACTCATGACATTCTCTTGATGAGCTTAAAGAGGTAGTCACCTGAATTGGTCTTCCAACAGTCTTGAAGGAGTTCCCAGAGATGCTTACCACTTGTTGGCACTTTTGCCTTCACTCTGCGGTCCAGCTCACCCCAAACCATCTCGATTGGGTTCAGGTCCGGTGACTGTGGAGGCTAGGTCATCTGGCGCAGCACCCCATCACTCTCCTTCATGGTCAAATAGCCCTTACACTGCCTGGAGGTATGTTTGGGGTCATTGTCCTGTTGAAAAATAAATGATGGTCCAACTAAACGCAAACCGGATGGAATAGCATGCCGCTGCAAGATGCTGTGGTAGCCATGCTGGTTCAGTATGCCTTCAATTTTGAATAAATCCCCAACAGTGTCACCAGCAAAGCACCCCCACACCATCACACCTCCTCCTCCATGCTTCACGGTGGGAACCAGGCATGTAGAGTCCATCCGTTCACCTTTTCTGCGTCGCACAAAGACACGGTGGTTGGAACCAAAGATCTCAAATTTGGACTCATCAGACCAAAGCACATATTTCCAATGTCCATTCCTTGTGTTCTTTAGCCCAAACAAGTCTCTTCTGCTTGTTGCCTGTCCTTAGCAGTGGTTTCCTAGCAGATATTCTACCATGAAGGCCTAATTCACACAGTCTCCTCTTAACAGTTGCTCTAGAGATGTGTCTGCTGCTAGAACTCTGTGTGGCATTGACCTGGTCTCTAATCTGAGCAGCTGTTAACCTGCGATTTCTGAGGCTGGTGACTCGGATGAACTTATCCTCCGCAGCAGAGGTGACTCTTGGTCTTCCTTTCCTGGGGCGGTCCGCATGTGAGCCAGTTTCTTTGTAGCGCTTGATCTAGCCCCCCCCCCCCCCCCACATGCAATTTTCTGGTAACATTTGATGCAGGCTAATAGGCCTTCGTTAGATCCGGTAAGATCAAGTGGTTTCAATGTTAGATCTCATATAATTATAGAGATATTATGGATATTTGGAATTACGTCAGGGGGGGGCTAGCCCCCCCACATGCAATTTTCATGTAAAATTTGATGCAGACTAATAGGCCTTCGTTAGATCCGGTAAGATAAAGTGGTTTCAACGTTAGATCTCATATAATTATAGAGATATAAATATTTGGTATTACGTCAGGGGGGGCTAGCCCCCCACATGCAATTTTCTGGTAAAATTTGATGCAAACTAATAGGCCTTCGTTAGATCCGGTAAGATCAAGTGGTTTCAACGTTAGATCTCATTTAATTACAGAGATATTTCACATAAAAACACAGATATTAGGTAGTATTAAATAGGGGGGCTAGCCCCCCCCCACATGCAATTTTCTGGTAAAATTTGATTCAGGCTAATAGGCCTTCGTTAGATCCGGTAAGATCAAGTGGTTTCAACGTTAGATCTCATATAATTACAGAGATTTAATGGATATTTGGTATTACGTTAGGGGGGCTAGCCCCCCATAATGCAATTTTCAGGTAAAATTTGATGCAGGCTAATAGGCCTTCGTTAGAGCCGGTAAGATCAAGTAGTTTCAACGTTAGATCTCATTTAATTACAGAGATATTTCACGTAAAAACACAGATATGAGGTAGTATTAAATAGGGGGGCTAGCCCCCCCACATGCATTTTTCTGGTAAAATTTGATTCAGGCTAATAGGCCTTTGTTAGATCCAGTAAGATCAAGTGGTTTCAACGTTAGAACTCATAATTACAGAGATATTATGGATAATTGGTATTACATAAGGGTGGGGGCTAGCCCCCCTACATGCAATTTTGTGGTAAAATTAGATTCAGACTAATAGATCTGCATTAGATCCGGTAAGATGACGTGGTTTCAACGTTAGATCTCATATAATTACAGAGATATTATAAATATTTGGTATTATATAAGGGGGGGCTGGCCCCCCACATACAATTTTCTGGTAAAATTTCATTCAGGCTAATAGGCCTTCGTTAGATCCGGTAAGATCAAGTGGTTTCAACGTTAGATCTCATATAATTACAGAGATTTTTCAAATGAAAACACAGATATTAGGAAGTATTAAATAGGGGGGCTAGCTCCCCCTTATGTAATTCCTAATATCCATAATATCTCTGTAATTATATGAGATCTAACATTAAAACCACTTGATCTTACTGGATCTAACAAAGGCCTATTAGCCTAAATCAAATTTTACCAGTAAATTGCATGTGGGGGGGCTAGCCCCCCTATTTAATACTACCTAATATCTGTGTTTTTATGTGAAATATCTCTGTAATTAAATGAGATCTAATGTTGAAACCACTTGATCTTACCGGATCTAACGAAGGCCTATTAGTCTGCATCAAATTTTACCTGAAAATTGCATGTGGGGGGGCTAGCCCCCCCTCACGTAATACCAAATATCCATAATATCTCTGTAATTATATGAGATCTAACGTTGAAACCACTTGATCTTACCGGATCTAACGAAGGCATATTAGCCTGAATCAAATTTTACCAGTAAATTGCATGTGGGGGGGCTAGCCCCCCTATTGAAGACTACCTAATATCTGTGTTTTTATGTGAAATATCTTTGTAATTATATGAGATCTAACGTTGAAACCACTTGATCTTACCGGATCTAACGAAGGCCTATTAGTCTGCATCAAATTTTACCTGAAATTTGCATATGGGGGGGCTAGCCCCCCCTTATGTAATACCAAATATTTATATCTCTATAATTATATGATATCTAACGTTGAAACCACTTGATCTTAGCGGATCTAATGCAGATCTATTAGTCTGAATCAAATTTTACCAGAAAATTGCATGTGGGGGGCTAGCCCCCCTATTTAATACTACCTAATATCTGTGTTTTCATGTAAAATATCTCTGTAATTATATGAGATCTAACGTTGAAACCACTTGATATTACCGGATCCAACGAAGGCCTATTAGTCTGCATCAAATTTTACCAGAAAATTGCATGTGGGGGGGCTAGCCCCCCCCCCCCCCCGACGTAATACCAAATATCCATAATATCTCTGTAATTATATGAGATCTAACGTTGAAACCACTTGATCTTACCGGATCTAACAAAGGCCTATTAGTCTGCATCAAATTTTACCAGAAAATTGCATGTGGGGGGGGGCTAGCCCCTCTATTTAATACTACCTAATATCTGTATTTTTATGTGAAATATCTCTGTAATTATATGAGATCTAACGTTGAAACCACTTGATCTTACCGGATCTAACGAAGGCCTATTACTCTGCATCAAATTTTACCTGAAAATTGCATGTGGGGGGGCTAGCCCCCCCTCATTAATCACTTTATAAGTCTGTAATTATGTGAGATCTAACAAAACAACTAGTTGATCATACCTGATCTAACAAATATCTTCCAAAATAGCTAATTGTTTGGTCAATTTTTTGATAAGGGGGGGCTGATGACGGGTTAGCCCCCCCTGCAAATAACTGTTAATATCTCTACTTCTGTATGAGATCTAACGCAAACAACAATTGATCTAACCTGATCTAACAAAGATCTAACCAATTGCATATGTTTTGTTCAAAAATTTTGATATGGGGGGGCTAACACGGCTGAGGTGTTAATTCATAGTTTTGATGCCTTCAGTGTGAATCTACAATTTTCATAGTCATGAAAATAAAGAAAACTCTTTGAATGAGAAGGTGTGTCCAAACTTTTGGTCTGTACTGTACGTGGGGGAATGTAATTCCTTACCGCATTCCCACGTGCATGTACGTGATGTGATCAGTAACAGCCGGGCCCTTGCTGCATTAGACTGTATTGTACTGAATTGAAACAGGGATCAAACCCTGAAAACGTGAAGTCCCACAGTGGGACAAATATAAAAAGTAAAAAAAAAAAGTGAGAAAAAGTGTGTTTTTTTCATTATAAAAAATTGAAAGTTTCAAGTAAAAAATAAAAATAAAAAAAGCGTCTTTTTCCCTAAATAAAGTTTAAAAAAAAGTTGACATAATAGGTATCGCGGCCTTCGTATCGATTGGCTCTATAAAAATATCACATAGTAAAGAAGTGTAAGGCTGGCACTCAAATATGTGATTCAATTGAAGAGTGGCAATTTATTTAAACACTTAATTAAAACCAGCATATAATCCACAATAAAAGGACATAATAAAATGCAATAACTAGTAATAAAAAATGAAATATAAAATATAAAAAACCACAGGGTAAGTGCACACTGCCGATGCTCTCTCTTGCAATCAGTGCAACATTGGAGATGTCCCTTAGAAGACTCGAGATAAATATATCTCCCTATTGAGTCTGCAGAGAAGTTCTTTGGAACAGTCGCTCTATAATATATAGCTGTGTCCTCCTTGAAATAATTCCCCAATTCGGGACAGATGATGATCCGGAATCGGCACTATGGCCGGATGGTAGTATAGTTTCAAGGAGAAGGTATGTAATTCCAGCTAGTATTAGTACAAGGGAATGTTAGTGTAAGGCTGCAGGTGGGGAGTGAGGCAGAACCGTTTCTCTTACACTTATGATTTGGGGCCGGTAACTGGAGAATTCCTCTCTCTAGCCGCTACTCACCACACTGCGCCGCCGTCTTCTCTCGCTGTTTGGCGTCCTCGTTCGAGACTTCCGTACCACGTGATGGTTGTCTTGCGGGATTTGCCTGGTAATTCGTTCAGCACAAAAAAAATAAAAAAAATAAAAATAAATTATATATATATACACACATATATATATATATATATATATATATATATAATGCTCAATGAATAATCCTGCGATCCTATACATACATATCTTGCCACAAGATAAATATATATGATAAAATTGGTATAAAAAGATATCTGAGGAGAATAATAGGACAATGTCTAAAACAATAACTGTATCCTTTGTAATAGGTCATCAATGAGGGTAAAACCTCATGTAGGGGGGGAAACACAGTTCCTGGATTGTTCAACAAATATAATATTTGGTTATCCTGTACTCCATTTTAGATTCTTCAATTGTTTCTTTTATCATTTATTGATGTAGTAATGGGTATGTGAGAAACAATTGAAGAATCTAAAATGGAATACAGGATAAATAAATATTATATTTGTTGAACATACCAGGAACTGTTTCCCCCCCCCCACATGAGGTTTTACCCTCATTGATGACCTATTACAAAGGATACAGTTATTGTTTTAGACATTGTCTTATTATTCTCCTCAGATATCTTTTTATACCAATTTTATCATATATATTTATCTTGTGGCAATACCTATGTATGTATAGGATCGCAGGATTATTCATTGAGCATTGAGAAGTGAAGTTAAATTGACTATATATATATATATATATATATATATATATATATATATTATATTTTTTTTGTGCTGAACGACTGAACGAATTCACAGGCAAATCCCGCGAGACAACCATCACGTGGTACGGAAGTCTCGAACGAGGACGCCAAACAGCGAGAGAAGACGGCGGCGCAGTGTGGCGAGTAGCGGCTAGAGAGAGGAATTCTCCAGTTACCGGCCCCGAATCAGAAGGTGCCTCACTCCCCACCTGCAGCCTTACACTAACATTTCCTTGTACTAATACTAGCTGGAATTACATACCTTCTCCTTAAAACTATACTACCATCCGGCCATAGTGCCGATTCCGGATCATCATCTGTCCCGAATTGGGGAATTATTTCAAGGAGGACACAGCTATATATTATAGAGCGACTGTTCCAAAGAACTTCTCTGCAGACTCAATAGGGAGTAGGGCTGCACGATAAATCTAAAAAATAATCGAATCGCGATAATCGGCAAATGCGATATGGCGATTTGGCCGACCCAAAAATGCAGTGATTATATATAAAGGGGCCCTGCGCACATAACTGCCTTTGCGTGTAAAGTGTTTTACTAGTGTGTGTGTGGGTGAAACAATCTCTCTCCTAACAGGTCCGGCGTCTGTACTCACTTTGAATGCAATGCACTGCAGCGAGCGGAAGCGAGCTGGCCGGCCGGCGCGTGACTGACGTCACTTAGTAACGCTCCTCCCACTTCAGGAAGCAGGAGCGTTACTAAGTGACGTCAGTCAAGCGCCAGCCGGCCACCTCGCTGCCGCCCGCTGCAGTGCATTGCATTCATAGTGAGTACAGAGGCCGGACCTGTTAGGAGAGAGATTGTTTCACCCACACACACACTAGTAAAACACTTTACACGCAAAGGCAGTTATGTGCGCAGTTTAGGACACATGAGGGGGACCAGCATCAGATGCTATATGTCTTAAGCTGGCCCCCCTCATGGCCCTATGTGTCCTCCACACATCCCCTATAACAGTGCCATCCACAGGTCCCCCATAAGTGTCCTCCACAGGTCCTCCATAACAGTGCCCTCCACAGATCCCCCATATAACAGCGCCCTCCACAGATCCCCCATATAACAGCGCCCTCCACAGATCCCCCATATAACAGCGCCCTCCACAGATCCCCCATATAACAGCGCCCTCCACAGATCCCCCATATAACAGCGCCCTCCACAGATCCCCCATATAACAGCGCCCTCCACAGATCCCCCATATAACAGCGCCCTCCACAGATCCCCCATATAACAGTGCCCTCCACAGATCCCCCATATAACAGCGCCCTCCACAGATCCCCCATATAACAGCGCCCTCCACAGATCCTCCATATAACAGCACCCTCCACAGATCCCCCACAACACAGCGTCATCCACAGATCCCCCACAACTCAGCGTCATCCACAGATCCCCCATAACTATGTCATACCCAGCCGCGTCAGCGGCTCATATGGTAAAATCCAAGCAAATAGACCTCTAGCACAATTCCTTTAAAATATCGCATCGCATATCGTTATCGCAATTTTTAGGGCCCTAATCGCAATCGCACAAAATTCCCATATCGTGCAACCCTTATAGGGAGATATATTTATCTTGAGTCTTCTAAGGGACATCTCCAATGTTGCACTGATTGCAAGAGAGAGCATCGGCAGTGTGCACTTACCCTGCGTTTTTTTATATTTCATTTTTTATTACTAGTTATTGCATTTTATTATGTCCTTTTATTGTGGATTATATGCTGGTTTTAATTAGGTGTTCAAATAAATTGCTATATTATTCCTTTTACTGATTGGGTGATCAGTTTTTAGGCTAGAGCACCAGTTCCTGGTTGGAGAGGTGGTGAGCTATCCACTATTGTGTTATAAAAATATCACATAACCTTACCCCTCAGGTCAACACCATTAACCACTTCAACCCCGCTAGCTAAAACCCCCTTAATGACCGGGCCACTTTTTACACTTCTGCACTACACTACTTTCACCGTTTATTGCTCGGTCATGCAACTTACCACCCAAATGAATTTTACCACCTTTTCTTCTCACTAATAGAGCTTTCATTTGGTGGTATTTCATTGCTGCTGACATTTTAACTTTTTTTGTTATTAATCGAAATTTAACGATTTTTTTGCAAAAAAATGACATTTTTCACTTTCAGCTGTAAAATTTTGCAAAAAAACCGACATCCATATATAAATTTTTCGCTAAATTTATTGTTCTACATGTCTTTGATAAAAAAAAAAATGTTTGAGCAAAAAAAATAAAAAATGGCTTGGGTAAAAGTTATAGCGTTTACAAACTATGGTACAAAAATGTGAATTTCCGCTTTTTGAAGCAGCTCTGACTTTCTGAGCACCTGTCATGTTTCCTGAGGTTCTACAATGCCCAGACAGTAGAGAAACCCCACAAATGACCCCATTTCGGAAAGAAGACACCCTAAGGTATTCGCTGATGGGCATAGTGAGTTCATAGAACTTTTTATTTTTTGTCACAAGTTAGCGGAAAATGATGATTTTTATTTAATTTTTTTTTTTCTTACAAAGTCTCATATTCCACTAACTTGCGACAAAAAATAAAAAATTCTAGGAACTCGCCATGCCCCTCACGGAATACCTTGGGGTGTCTTCTTTCCAAAATGGGGTCACTTGTGGGGTAGTTATACTCCCCTGGCAATTTAGGGGCCCAAATGTGTGAGAAGTACCTTGCAATCAAAATGTGTAAAAAATGGCCTGCGAAATCCGAAAGGTGCTCTTTGGAATATGTGCCCCTTTGCCCACCTTGGCTGCAAAAAAGTGTCACACATCTGGTATCGCCGTACTCAGGAGAAGTTGGGGAATGTGTTTTGGGGTGTCATTTTACATATACCCATGCTGGGTGAGAGAAATATCTTGGCAAAAGACAACTTTTCCCTTTTTTTTTATACAAAGTTGGCATTTGACCAAGATATTTATCTCACCCAGCATGGGTATATGTAAAATGACACCCCAAAACACATTCCCCAGCTTCTCCTGAGTACGGCGATACCAGATGTGTCACACTTTTTTGCAGCCTAGATGCGCAAAGGGGCCCAAATTCCTTTTAGGAGGGCATTTTTAGACATTTGGATCCCAGACTTCTTCTCACGCTTTAGGGCCCCTAAAAAGCCAGGGCAGTGTAAATACCCCACATGTGACCCCACTTTGGAAAGAAGACACCCCAAGGTATTCAATGAGGGGCCTGGCGAGTTCATAGAATTTTTTTTTTGTTGCATAAGTTAGCGGAAATTTGAATATTTTTTTCTTTCTCACAAAGTCTCACTTTCCGCTAACTTAGGACAAAAATGTCAATCTTTCATGGACTCAATATGCCCCTCAGCGAATACCTTGGGGTGTCTTCTTTCCGAAATGGGGTCACATGTGGGGTATTTATACTGCCCTGGCTTTTTAGGGGCCCTAAAGCGTGAGAAGAAGTCTGGAATATAAATGTCTAAAAAATTTTACGCATTTGGATTCCGTGAGGGGTATGGTGAGTTCATGTGAGATTTTATTTTTTGACACAAGTTAGTGGAATATGAGACTTAGTAAGAAAAAACAAACAAAAAAAATATATATATTTCCACTAACTTGGGCCAAAAAAATGTCTGAATGACAGGGGGGTGATCAATGACAGGGGGGTGATCACCCATATAGACTCCCTGTTCACCCCCCTGTCATTGATCACCCCCCTGTAAGGCTCCATTCAGATGTCCGTATGATTTTTACGGATACATGGATCAGATCCGCAAAACACATGCGGACGTCTGAATGGAGCCTTACAGGGGGGTGATCAATGACAGGGGGTGATCAGGGAGTGTATATGGGTGATCACCCCTCTGTCATTGATCACCCCCCTGTAAGGCTCCATTCAGACGTCCGCATGTGTTTTGCGGATCCGATCCATGTATCCATGGATCCGTAAAAATCATACGGACGTCTGAATGGAGCCTTACAGGGGGGTGATCAATGACAGGGGGGGTGATCAATGACAGGGGGGGTGATCAGGGAGTGTATATGAGGTGATCACCCCCCTGTAAGGCTCCATTCAGACGTCTGTATGTGTTTTGCGGATCCGATCCATGTATCCGTGGATCCGTAAAAATCATACGGACGTCTGAATGGAGCCTTACAGGGGGGTGATCAATGACAGGGGGGTGATCAATGACAGGGAAGTGATCAGGAAGTCTATATGGGTAATCACGCCCTTGTCATTGATCACCCCCCTGTAAGGCTCGATTCAGACGTCCGTATGCGTTTTGCGGATCCGATCCATGTATCCGTGGATCCGTAAAAATCATACGGACGTCTGAATGGAGCCTTACAGGGGGGTGATCAATGACAGGGGGGTGATCAATGACAGGGGGGTGATCAGGGAGTCTATATGGGGTGATCAGTGGTTCATAAAGGGTTAATAAGTGACGGGGGGGGGGGGGTGTAGTGTAGTGGTGTTTGGTGCTACTTTAGTGAGCTGCCTGAGTCCTCTGGTGGTCGATCCAAACAAAAGGGACCACCAGAGGACCAGGTAGCAGGTATATTAGACGCTGTTATCAAAACAGCGTCTAATATACCTGTTAGGGGTTAAAAAAATCACATCTCCAGCCTGCCAGCGAGCGATCGCCGCTGGCAGGCTGGAGATCCACTCGCTTACCTTCCGTTCCTGTGAGCGCGCGTGCCTGTGTGCGCGCGTTCACAGGAAATCTCGCGTCTCGCGAGAGGACGCGTATATGCGTCCAGGAGGAGTAAAGCAACCACCTCCCGGACGCATATGTGCGTACAGCGGTCGGGAGGTGGTTAAAAAAAATAATAATAAAAACTGTGCTAAAAAACAACAACTTTTCTTTGTCACCTTACATCACAAAAAGTGTAATAGCAAGCGATCAAAAAGTCATATGCACCCCAAAATAGTACCAATCTAACAGTCATCTCATCCCACAAAAAATGATCTCCTACCTAAGACAATCGCCCCAAAAAATAAAAACCCTATGGCTCTCAGACTAAACATGATTTTTTTTTTTTGGTATCGCCGTGTCCGTAACAAGCCTGCTCTATAAAAATACCACATGACCAAACCCCTCAGGCAAACACCGTAAAAAAATAAAATAAAAACAGTGTCAAAAAGCCATTTTTTGTCACCTTACATCACAAAAAGTGTTATAGCAAGTGATCAAAAAAAGTCATATGCACCCCAAAATAGTGCCAATTAAACTGTCACCTCATCCCGCAAAGATTATACCCTACATAAGACAATCGCCCAAAAAATTGAAAAAATGAAGGCTCTCAGACAATGGAGAAACTAAAACATAACATGATTTTTTTTTTGCTTCAAAAATGCTGTTATTGTGTAAAACTTAAATAAATAAAAGAGTATACATATTAGGTATCGCCATGTCCATAACAACCTGCTCTATAAAAATATAACATGACCTAACCCCTCAGGTGAACACCACAATAAAAAATAAATTAAAAAAAGGTGTCAAAGTTTTTGTCACCTTATATCACAAAAAGTGTAATACCAAGCGATCAAAAAGTCAGATGCACCCTAAAATAGTACCAATCAAACGGTCATCTCATACCGAAAAAAAGACAGTCGTCCCAAAAATTAAAAAAAATATGGCTTTCATAATATGGAGACACTAAAAAACATTTTTTTTCAAAAATGCTTTATGTAAAACTGAAACAACCAAATAAAGTAGTCATATTTGGAATTGTCACGTCTATAAGAAGCTCTATGCTCTATAAAAATACCACATGATCTAACCTGTTAGATTAACATTGTTACCTTGACTCACAAAAAGTGTAATATAGAGCAACCAAAAATCATATGTACCCTAAAATACCAATACCAACAAAACTGCTGCCTTATGCTGTAGTTTCCGAAATGGGGTCACTTTTTTGGAGTTTCTACTCTAGAGGTGCATCTTCAAATGTAACATGGCAACTTAAAATTATCCCACTGTATTCCAAAAACCATATGGCGTTCCTTACCTTCTGCGCCCTGCCATGTGCCCGTACAGCAGTTTCCGACCACATATGGGGTGTTTCTGTAAACTACAGAATCAGGGTAATAAATATTGAGTTTTGTTTGGCTGTTAACTCTTGCTTTGTTAACGGAAAAAAATTGATTAAAATGGAAAATCTACCCAAAAAGTGGAATTAAGAAATTTCATCTACATTTTCCTTTAATTCTTGTGGAACATCTAAAGGGTTAACACAGTGTGTAAAATCAGTTTTTAATAGCTTGAGGGGTTTAGGTTTTAAAATGGGGTGATTTATGGGTAGTTTCTAATATGTAAGCCCCAGAAAGTGACTTCATAACTGAACTGGTCCTGAAGAAATTGGGTTTTGGAAATTTTCTTAAAAATTTTAAGATTTGCTTTTAAACTTCTAAGACTTCTAACATCCCCAAAAAATAAAATATTATTTTCAAAATGATCTAAACATGAAGTAGACATATGGGGAACGTTAAGTAATAACTATTTTTGGAGGTATTACTATCTATTATAAAAGTACAGAAATTGAAATTTGCTAATTTGGTAAATTTTGTATATTTTTATAAATAAACATTAAATATTTGGACTCAATTTTGTCACTGTCATAAAGTACAATATGCGACACGAAATCAAACTCAGAATGGCCTGGATAAGTAAAAGCATTTTAAAGTTATTACCACATAAAGTGACATGTCAGATTAGCAAAATTAGGCTGCATCATGAAGGTGAACAATGGCTGTGTCCTGAAGGGTTTAATGCAGATCTCAACTAATATACCCTAAGGTCTGTTTCAGATGAGTGTGTCCAATATGGGAATCACGCCCCTTGTATCAGCATGATTTCCCCTTAAAGACACTGCTCGTTTTGCAGGAGCATGCGGCATTATAATGATTTATGTCTCTGCATGACCTTACTTATACAGAATTATACTGACAACATTATGTCAGTATAATTCAGTAGATTCAGGAGCTGCGCCACCACTCCCCACTGCAGGGACTGAAAAATGTCCGCGGCCCACTTTGTGACTAATAGCTACATGCATTCCCCATGTAATAACAATTCTGGAGGATCTATTCTTATGGCTCTATGCTGTGTCATTCCTTTATTATTTCTACTAGAAGTTATGAGTGAATTGCTAGCAGTCTGCAGTAAGGGTACAGAGGGGTGGTAACCCAACTGGTTACCACCCCTCTGCACTGTTACTGCAGACTACTAGAAAGTCATTCACAACTTCTAATTGAAATAATATAGGAATGGCACAACATACTGACATAAGAATAGAGCCTCCAGAATTGTTATTATATGGGGAATGCATGTAACTATTAACAGGCATGCCAGGAGAGGTGACAGATCCTCTTTAAATCGTAGCTGTCATTTCAGATGACTTTTTAGAATAAGCTGCCATATCTGGTATATACAGTGAGGAACAGAAGTATTTGAACACCCTGCAATTTTGCAAGTTCTCCCACTTAGAAATCATGGAGGGGTCTGAAATTCACATTGTAGGTGCATTCCCACTCTGAGAGACAGAATAATAAATAAATAAATATTCTGGAAATCACATTGTATGATTTTTAAAGAATTTGTCTTGCACTGCTGCACATAAGTATTTGAACACCTGAGAAACAGCAAGAATTCTGGCTCTCAAAGACCTGTTACTGTGCCTTTAAAAAGTCCACCTCAACTCCACTCATTAATCTAACTTAGTAGCACCTGTCTGAGCTCTTTAAAGACACCTGTCCACCCCACAGTCAGTCAGACACCAACTACTACCACGGGCAAGACTAAACAGCTGTCAAAAGACACCAGAGGCAAAATTGTGGACCTCCACAAGGCTGGAAAGGGCTATGGGGCAAATGCCAAGCAGCTTGGGGAAAATAGATTAACTGTTGGGAGAAATTGTTAGAAAATGGAAAAGGCTAAAGATGACTATCAGTCTCCCTCGGACTGGGGCTCCATGCAAGATCTCACCTCGTAGGGTATCACTGATGATAAGAAAGGTGAGGAATCAGCCCAGAACTACAAGGGAGGAGCTGGTCAATGACATGAAGAGAGCTGGGACCACAGTTTTAAAAGGCCACTGTCGGTAGAACACTAGGCCGTCATGGTTTCAAATCATGCATTCTGCAGAAGGTTCCCCTGCTCAAGTCATCACATGTCAGGCCCGTCTGAAGTTTGCCAATGACCATCTGGATGATTCAGAGGAGGCATGGGAGAAAGTCACGTGGTCAGATAAGACCAAAGTAGAACTTTTTGGTCTAAACTTCACTCGTAGTGTTTGGAGGAAAAAGAAGGATGAGTTGCATCCCAAGAACACCATCCTACTGTAAAGCATGGGGGTGGGTAACATCATGCTTTGGGGGTGCTTTTCTGAGAAGGGGACAGGATGACTGCACTGCATTAAGGAGAGGATGAATGGGGCCATTTATTGTGAGATTTTGAGCAACAACCTCCTTCCCTCAGTCAGAGAATTGAAAATGGGTCGTGGCTGGGTCTTCCAACATGACAATGACCCAAAGCACACAGCCAGGATAACCAAGGAGTGTCTCCGTAAGAAGCATATCAAGTTTCTGGAGTGGCCTAGCCAGTTTCCAGACCTAAATCCAATAGAACATCTTTGAAGGGAGCTGAAACTCTGTGTTACTCAGTGACAGCTCAGAAACCTGACAGATCTAGAGGAGATCTGTATGAAGAAGTGTGCCAAAATCCCTGTTGCGTTTTCCCCCTCATTTTCACTCTTACTCATACTACCTATTCCTCCCCCCTCCCCTACGACTTCCATATCACCTGCTGCCAGCCCCCCTCCTTTCTCCACACTGTCTTCTCTCCTAGACCCAAAGATTTGAACATCTTATTCATATTACCCTCTATCAGGTTGTACTACTTTACCCCCCCTGCAGAGAACTGGTCGGTTTCTCTCTCCCTTGATAGGCCTCTTTTTTTCCCTCTCTTGTTGGCCCTCTTGAGGCCCCTTGATACTTCACAGGACCCCCCGCCTGCTAACTCTCCTATTGTCATATTGCTCACGTTTGCTTCAACCTCTCCCAGGCGCTTAGTCGAGTATTTCTCATATTTTGTTGTATGGTTACCTATTGCTTGTTACCTGACTACAGTTACACTGTTTTGTAACCCCACTCCATATGACCCTACTCCTGAGGTATATCCCCCAATCTACCTTCTTTCCTCTACTTCTTTCCATTATGTGCTTCACACTACAGAAGCTGCTGGTATTACCCCCGTACCCTCTTATTGCACTATGTCTTCCATTGTAGTATCTTCGATTAATGTTCGGGGCTTGAACGAGCCATGTAAACGTTCCCAGGTCCTTTCTTTCTTGCAAAAAGATAAGGCGTCCATTGCGAATTTTCAAGAAACGCACTTTAAATCCAGGAAAATCCTTAAACTTCCTCCTAGAAAATTCTCACAATGGTTCCATAGTACCCATAATCAGCATAGCCATTCATAAACATCTATCATTTAAGCCCTCAGCTATTACGACAGATCCAGAAGGGCGCTACCTGATCGTGAAAGGAACCATTGCAGATACCCCGGTAACACTGGCTAACTTCTACGCACCTAATAGAGGCCAAATACCATGGCTCGTTCAGACCCTTAAATTGCTGTCTCCAGACAAAGATGGTTTGATCATTCTGAGAGGAGACTTCAAAGTGGCAGTAGAACCGATTTTTGACTCCTCCACCGGATGATCAGCCATCTCCCATAAATCTCTAACACATCTCAAGCTTGCCCTAAAAACACTTGGAGTGTTAGATGCTTGGAGACTACATCCCACAGGGAGAGATTATACATTCTATTCCCACGCCAAGTCATCTTATCATAGGTTAGATTACCTTTTTCTCTCCACCACACATGTCCAGTCGGTCATCAATGCAAAGATTGGTAACATCACACTTTCTGATCATGCACCGATTTTCATAACTGTTTCTCTATCTGCCCTTCCTAGGAAGGAAGGAAACTGGTGCCTCAATGACACCCTCCTCACAGATCCGACTAATGTTTCGAAACTTCAAGCCTCTCTCACGGAATTCTTCAAATTCAACCCTGTAAGTCCCTCATCTCCCTCCCCCTCAATTATATGGGAAACCCACAAAGCGGTGATTAGGGGAGAACTCATTGCCCTAGGCTCGCTCATTCATTAAGAGAAAACGTTTTTAAGCCATGAATGCTCTTCTCGCCCAAATAACCGCACTTGAACTATCCCATAAATGAACTCAAGCCTTGTCCACTGCAGCTGAACTTTCTGAAGCACGCACCAATTTTTTTTTAAATCAGATCATTTTTTATTGAACATTTATTTTACAGTGTAACTACACGTTTTATCATACTACGTACAAGGATGACATAGAGACATATTGTCCATACGGCTAATAACAAAAAGGACACCAAACTATGTGTAGTAATCAAGTTTCAATCCAACCCCCCCACCCCTCCCATCCCACCCCACCCTAACCTGCAAAATACAAAAGGCACATTGTTAAACAGTTCTATTCAGACGTCGAAACGACAGCCATGGATCCCACAATTTTTCAAATTTCGCTGGGCATCCACGCTTCTGGTATACCATCCGTTCATAACTCAGCATCGTATCAACCGCACTTAAAAATTCGCCTAGAGTTGGCGGCGCTGTCTGTATCCAATGTAGGGCGATTAATTTTCTAGCAACATACAACACTCTACCTATAGCTATTTTATGCACCTGACCGGTGGCCAATTCAGAGACATATCCCAACACACACACCTTCGGGTCAGAGGGTATTCATACTTTGTAAACGTCCTGTGTTGTCTGACGTACCAAGCACGCACCAAATTAAAAAAATCTCCTCAATGTAACTTCTGCAAAAATCCTTTTCCACTCCAAGTTTAAAGCCTACGCACATGACAAAGGCAATAAACTAATGACGGCCCTAGCCAAAAAACAAACAGCTGACTCCTTTATCCCCTCTATAAAAGATACTAAGGGCACCCATTGTAAAACCACTGCAGAGATTGCTAAAGCTTTTTGTAATTTTTTACGCAGACCTTTATAACCTCCTACCCCCTGCCCAATCAACTCCAGAACAGATAACAGAGGCTACTGAAAGGTTTCTTGCTAATCTAAACCTTCCCTCCATCACCCCCTCTCAAGTTTCTCAACTGACAGCCCCAATCACTCAAAGTACTATCCACTATTCCCTCAGGGAAGAGCCCCGGCCCTGATGGCTTCTCCATCTCCTATTATAAGACTTTTAAAGATATACTGATACCCCACTTTACTACCTTATGTAACCACCTTCTCAATGGAGGCTCCCTTCCACCACAGTCATTGACAGCCCACATCAGAATTATTCACAAAGAGAAAAAAGACCCTCTCTGCTGTGGTAGCCATCATCCCATCTCCCTCTTGAATACAGACATCAAATGGTGGGCAAAAATATTGGCCCTTCGCATTCAAGCGATTCTCCACGATATTATTATTAGAGAACAAGTTGGCTTTGTACATGGCAGGCAGGGAAATGAAAACACTGTGCGACTACGCCACCTTAGCGATTGGGCAAGGAACACCTCTACGCCCTTAGCACTTTTAAGTACAGACGCGGAAAAGGCCTTCGACAAGGTCAGTTGGCAATTTATGTCGCTGGCCCTGTCGAAATTTGGCCTACCAGACCAATTCATTGAGGCCATCTTCACACTGTATTCAGCTACCCCTGCAAGGGTCAAAGTCAATGGCACCCTATCACCCGCCTTTGCCATTTCTAATGGCAGAAACCAAGGGTGTCCTCTCTACCCAGCCCTTTTTATAATGGTCATGGAAACCTTACTATGTAAAATCCATCAAGAACCGGATATTAGAAGCTTTGAACTTGACCCAAAAACCCTCCTCACTGCGGCTTTCGCTGATGATATCCTCATAATAACCTCCAACCCAAAAACCTCCTTCCCAAAACTACTCACCTTTTTTGACGAATTTGGTTACGTGTCCAATTTTAAAATAAATTATAGCAAATCCCTCTGCCCCACTTCATTAGTTAATTCCCTAAAACACTCCACCCCATTTACCTGGGCGTCATGGGCCATACAGTTCCTGGATATCCAAATTACTGCTAACACTAAAGATTTATTTGACCTCACAGTGCTCCAGACTAAAAAAAAAAATATCAAGGAGCCATTAGCTCCTAACCTGAAAAATGTAGGAGCCAAATTTAAAATACATATAATTAAGCTTAAAGGGATTCTGTCACCTGGATTTTAGTGACAGAGCTTTTAACATCATCACATCAGTTTACTTGATTTGTATTAAAATATACTAGTATTACTACCTTAAGTGTTGTCATTTTTCTAGAAAATCGCTTTTATTAATATGGTAATTACCTGAGTAAGGTGCCCAAGGGGCTGTCCCTCTGGCCGTTGGTGCCCAGCTGCACCCCTTCTCCTGGAGCCCAGCACCGCCCCACTGCTAATTTATTCACTTCTCATTGCCGGCTGGCGCATGTGCAGTGTATCCTGTGAGGCCGATTCCAAGCGCTGACATGTGTATCCACGGAACGCGTTTGCTGAGCCATAAGCTCGCGCATGCCCCGTGGATACACATGTCAGCAATTGGAATCGGCCTCACAGGACGCTGTCACGCCTTGCCCTGTGAATGTGCGGAGATCTGCCAGGCTGGCTGCACATGTCTGACTCTTCTCTTTGTTTTGTTTTGGGTTTGAGCTGGATCCACCTTCCCTCAGGTGTACTGGGTTGATTGTTAGTGAGGCTATTTATTCCTCCTTCTCCCAGTGGCCTGTGCGGGTTATAGTTCATTCCTGTGGGCTTTGGATGTGTTGTGGATTGTTTGCTTCAGCTCAGCTCAATATAAGTCCTCTCTGTTTCTTCCCTTGGTGTCTTTTATTTAGGCCTCTAGGGAGACGCTTGCTTCCTCCTGTTTGAAGAAGCAGGTCGCCTCTTCCCCTTTCCCTATTGCTCAGGGAAAGCCTTAGGCTGGTTTCACACGGGCGTTGCGGATTGGGGCCAGATGCGTTCAGAGTGCGTTCAGTGAAACTCGCACTATTTTGCAAGCAAGTTCAGTCAGTTTTGTCTGCAATTGCGTTTAGTTGTTCAGTTTTTTCCGTGCGGGTGCAATGCTTTTTGATGCGTTTTTCACACGCGTGATAAAAAACTGAATGTTTACAAACAACATGTCTTAGCAACCATCAGTGAAAAACGCATCGTACCAGCACTTTCTTGCGGATGCAATGCGTTTTTCACGCAGACCCATTCACTTCTATGGGGCCAGGGCTGCGTGAAAAACAACGCTCATGTACACAGACCCATTGAAATGAATGGGTCAGGATTCAGTGCGGGTGCTATGCGTTCACGTCACGCATTGCACCCGCGCGTAAAACTCACTCGTGTGAAAGGAACCTTAGGGATCGCTAGGAGGTGACCCTTTTCTCCCTAGCTTTTGGGCCTAGTAAATTGTTCTGGTTGTTTTCTCTGTGTTTGGTTATTTCCCTGCTTACCTACCTACCGTGACAGAAGCACTGCAAATGCACCAGACGGCAATGAGAAGTTAATAAATTAGCAGTGGGTAGGTGCTGGGCTCCAGAAGGGGCGCGGCTGGGCACCAACGGCCGGAGGGACAGCCCTTTGGGCACCTTACTCAGGTAATTACCATATTAATAAAAGCAATTTTCTAGACAAATGACAACACTTAGGGTAGTAATACTGGTATATTTTAATAGAAACCGAGCAGACTGATGTGATAATGTTAAAAGCTCTCTCACTAAAATCCAGGCGACAGAATCGCAGCCATTTAGCAATTCTAAGTGGCATTGGCAACCATTTTGGTCGCCATCTGGAGCCCTGCCTCAACTACTCATCACTGCTCCAATCCGCCAGGTCACACTTGCAATCTCTCAAAATTGGGAGGAAGAACTACCTTAAAACGTACATACTGCCCAAATGTATCTATCCATTGCAGTCACTACCAATTTGGCTTCCCCTTTCGTTCTTTACCGAGGTACGCCAAATGTTCTCATTCTTTCTGTGGAAGGGCAGATCACCAAGAATTGCATATTCTACATTGATGCGAGAAGAGAGGTTTGGTGGTTTCAGACTCCCAGACATACACATTTACAGAGGAGGGGAGCCTTATAGTATAAGTTTAACACTTCTTTCTCGCCAATCCGAGACCCTATGTGCCCAGGTAGAGCAGTTCCTCTTACCAACCAGGAGAAACTTATCTTTTTGGGGGTCACTTCCTGCTCACCCAATAAGTCATTCCTTTCCCCAGTCTGGAAGGGTATGCTGGTAGAGTGGTCTAAACTCTACAAGGACCACATGCTTCAATTCACTAACCCCCACACTCCATTGCACCTTCTTCAGACATATATACATCCAAAGATATTGGTACCCTCAGGTACCTTACCAATCTCACGCTACAAGACATCTCCTTCCCAGAAAGACGCCTAGACTACAGTTGTTGCAGGTATGGAAATTTCGATACCCAATCGATATTTTTGACCCGGTATCAATACGATACCGGGATTTCCATTTTTTCGATACTGGGCTGCACTGTCTAGTATCACAGAACATGAGCACGCTGCTGTCAGCACGCTTGTGTTCCCCCTTAGCAGCACAGGGGAGAAGGAAGCAGTCTCTCCCTGTGCTGCTGCTGCCACCAATGGGGAGAGAGGGGCAGAGGAGGAGAGGGCGCACTGCGCCACCAATGATAGGACTTTTAATGGGTCCGGACTTTAAGTAGAAGGCTACATAGAGCAGCGCCCAGGGATGTCCCAGCACTTACTATTATTCCTGGGCGCCGCTCCGTTCGCCTGCTGTGCCCCATTACTGTCTCCTGCTCCATATGCTAATTACTATGGGAGGAGTGGGGAGGAGACATCATCTTCTCTCCTGGGTGTTCCTTCTCCCTGTGCTGCGATTGGACAGCGCTACAGCCAGGGAAAAGGAACGCCCACTAGAGAAGCTGATGTCTCCTCCCCATTGCTCCGATAGTAATTAGCACATGGAGCAGGAGACAGTAATGGGGCACAGCAGGAGAACGGAGTGGCACCCAGGAATAATAGTAAGTACTGGGACATCTCTGGGCGCCGCTCTGTGTAGCCTGCTACTTAAAGTCCAAACCCATATAAGGTCGTCTTTAACACATAATACAGGAGGCAGGTGCCGGCAGCAGAATCACATAGCCGGCACCCTGCCTCTGACAGGGATCTGCGAGTTCTGTGAGGCCTAAAGTTTTGCAGGGCAATCTGTTGTTTTTATTGATCCCATTTTGGCATGTGTAGAACTTATTTTATCACTTTTTTATTAAAAACTTTTTTCGGAGGCGAAGTGAAGAAAAAACTGTAAATTGTCCCTTTTTTTTTTTATTTCACGTTAATGCGTTCACCATACAGATTATATCCAAAAAGAAAATGATGAGGCAGCACTCCAATATCAGTGAAGGGTGTTAGACCCATTTATTTCCCCGGTTGCAACGTTTCACGCTTGACAAAGGCCTCATTGAGCTGGCTGAAACGTTGCAACTGGGGAAATAAACGGGTCTAACACTCTTCACTGATATTGGAGTGCTACCTCATTCGCTTTTTGGATATTGTCTGTGGATTTTTGCCTAAAGTTCAGGAGGGATTGCACCCGACTTCACATTGACTGTGCTGCTGCTACATTTTGTTTTTTTGTATAATTCACCACACAGATTAACTATTTTTGTATTTTAATGAACATTTTGTGAAGCAGCTTTACCAATTATGTTTTTATATTTGTTTAAAATATTTTGAAAACATTTTATTTTTACTTTTTAAGTCCCCTTGGGCATTTTAACACGTGATCGTAAGATTGCTATTTTCCTATGCAGCCATGCCACAGGGCAGGGCACCATTGAAACATAGCTTTGGCAGGCTTCGGATCCTTCAGATGCTGTTGCTGCAACTGAGGGATTAAATGTCCATGATCGGTGCTATCGCTGAACACAGACATTGCCTCCAGCCATCTGCTGTGTAAAACTGCAGGCACCCATGGGACTTGCTTCAGAGCAGGCACAGTCTTTAAAAACCCGATAAGCGCCGTACATATACTCCCTGTGTTGGGAAAGGGTTGAACACAACCTTTTCCATAACTTTATTTAAAAGTATTCTAAATGCTCAGAAACTCCTTTTTTGTAATAAAATGTATTTATTGACTTTACTGCTCAGCTAAATCCAAGCATACGATATTGGTGCAGCGTTCCCTGTACTGATGTGCTATGTCAGGATTTAGCTGAGTGGTGCAGCCACAGGCAGGAGCACTGATGTGTTATGCACAGCTCCTGCCTGTTACCGTGTTGATGTGCTAGGCAATGAGTTATCCAAGCGGAGCGGGCATAGAGCAGCACTTTGTACATGTTAGCGGCATACAAATGTACGGATTCCAAAGTGCTACAGACACTTTAAACTTCGGGTGCCTATTTCTTTCAGTGAAACAGTAAAATTGATAAATACAAAAATGAGTTTCAGAGCATTTAGAATATTGTTAACTAAACGAATCTAAAAGTTAGTTACAATGTAACAAGAGTGATTTCGCCTGTACTATGGACTTATGCAAAGTTGTGTGAAACTACAGCGCCCATTTAAAAAAAATAAAAAATTATATTGCATCACGTAGTTTAAGCATAAGATTGAGCTATAATGAAAGTAGAGCTGACTTATTAGACAGCACAAAGCAACAAGCATGCCGAAAAACAATAAACCTGGTGATGCCTAATGCTGGTGGATAGTGGAAAGGGCCTGATAATGCAATGCAAGACTGTTCAATTACGCAAAAGCTGGTCTTGGATTAGGAGCCATTACTCACCTGGACATAAATCTGCAGACACTTCCTCCTCAAAGTTCTGACCATTCATCACTTGCTCTTCATCCATCTCCTCTACTTTAATCTTGATGAAGTCTTCAGCCTAAATAACAGTATAACCAATGAGACGTATAACATAATTAACATCTGCAAGATAAAGCGTTTCAGCTTCTTGATAAAATGTGGAGGGGCCATTAAGAACCGCAGGGTTCGAAACACGTAGGCCAGGCATGCAGTCTTGTGCTACATAGTGTCATTTTATCTATTCAATAAAGCCTGTGGATTTTTTCAAGAAGCTAGAGTGCTGGATTGCTTTATCTTGCACGTTCACCTGCTCTGCCCTGGGTTTTCTGTGCACCTAGCAGTCTGGGTGATGCAACAGAGGTGAGCTGAACTTTTCTTTGATACTTAACAGGTGTTGAAAAGGAGTTTTTGGGACTACAGATATTGATGGGGGTCCAATAACTGGCACCCTCACTGATCATTGTATGGTGTGGTGCCAGACCCTGGCAGTGTACAGTACCGAAGCAGAAGGGGAGATGAGCAGCAACCCAGTACAACCCCTACAAACTGTACATAGCTGTCTGCCTCCATCTCCATATAATGTATACTATCCAGTATCATAGCAGCCCCAAACAGCTGACTGGTAGGGATGCCGAGTGTCATACCCCCACTGATTTGGTGACCTATACGGAGGATAGCTCATAAATATCTGCAGCCTGGAGAAACACTGTAATGCACAATAATGCTTTGGTAAGAGTTCTATCTACCTGAGAATCTTGTGGGACATGGAGTTGTGGCACCAGACAATTCTGGGTATGCTCAGGACTGGAACATCTCTCTGGTGGATCTCTGTTACTGGTTCCGTCTGAATGAAACATACACAATGTACTCAGTCATTGCATGTGATGATGGCTGTATGTAAGTGATCCTGAAAAGTACTTTCCCTTTGTACCCTGTGGTGCCAGCCGCTGATGTTTCTCCATCATGATGTCCTCGTACAGATCCTTGTGTCCTTCTAAATAATCCCACTCCTCCATGGAGAAATAGACCGTGACATCCTGATATCTTATAGGAACCTGACACATGCAATAATATAATCATCAAGCAGACACCCAATTTGATGTTACTATGCAATATCCCAATATTTCTAGCAGCGCTCACCTCTCTACTCAGCAGCTGAGTGATTTTATGGGTGAGTTCTAGGATCTTCTGCTTGTTGCTTTTTTCCTGTGTGAGCGAGCAAGGTGAAGGCACCATAAAGGGGCTCTGGGTCCCACTCCATCTGCCTGATATGTGTGTTTCCCACATTGATTTCATATGTTTACCTGATTTATTCAAAGGTCCATAATTCTACATTAAGAAACAAAGAAATACTATACACAGAAATGTCCTCAATGCACTGTAATTGTTAATTGAGCATCTCCAGAAGCCCTCACCTCTCCAGTCAGCAGGTATATAATCTCCAGAGTAAGGTTTAGTATCATATCAGTGGTATTCTTCTTTTCTTCACCCATCCTCAGTGAATCAGTTTGATGACCCACAGAGTATTTCATCTTGATCCCAAATAGCTGCAAGATCACCAAAAAAGCAAGACTGAACCACAATATACCCAACGGTTCTCAAGATGCTTCTAATCCCATCTAGACAGAATAATATGTGGGAAGAGAATTTCCTATTGCTAAGAAGTAAGGATGAATAAATTATTTTTGCCAGGTCCCTATGGCAACCTGCAAATGAGCCTTGGCGACCAGGAGCTTCCACTTCACACCAAATGACTTTGTACCAAAGGAACTGGGGTAGATGCAGTCCTGTTGGAAGTGGGCCATTACTGTTGAGACAACTGAGTGGAAGTCTGGTTCAGGCATGCTTTCTCCGGCAAAGATTGGGGAAAGCGCCCTCTTGTAATAATGAGTTGCAGTCTGTACTAGGCTTCCAGGCTCAGTACAGAATAATGGACCATTTTACATTATTCTGTACAAGTTGCAATCTGATGATTGCAAGTTGTGGTCCACTTGGGATCATAACAAAAAATGCAAATCAGCTCTACTGGAACTCACAATCTAAGGCCGAATGCACACGGCCGTGAGTGGTCCGTGGTAACGCAGCCTGGGTTCCGGCTGCGAGCAGGAGCGCACGGGTGTATTACTGTAGTACAGCGGCGGCATAAGGCGCACGGCATCATAGCAACCAAGCCGTGCGCTCCTGCTCGCAGCCGGAATCCAGGCCGTGTTACCACGGACCGCTCACGGCCGTGTGCATTCGGCCTAAGGGGGGTCACTTATCAAACTGGTGTAAAGTAGAACTGGCTTAGTTGCCCATAGCAACCAATCAGATTCCACCTTTCATTTTCCATGTTGTGACCAATAAAAAGGGGGCAGTTCTGTTTTGGACACTGAAAGGGGAGGGGTGATCTAGATGTGACCACTGAAAAAGGGACAGTTCAGGTTTGACAAAAAGAGAAGGAAGGCAGTCCCGATGTGACTACTGTGTATGGGGGACCCAGCATCACCTACCAGTACCAGGTCTGCTTGTCTACGGGACTAGCACAGCTGCTCCAGGTGAGCATTCCTACTGCAAGAGCGCCATTGGATATTTTGCCCTAACGATCTGGTGCTATTCCTGCACCCAGTGTTTTTTTTCTTCCTTCTGCAGCATTTAAATTTTTTTAAACAGCACGTAGAGAAGTTTTCTTAAAATCTCATCCACTTTGCTGGTACTGTATAACACCGCACACTTCATGTGTGAAAATCCCCAGTGTTTCAGTCACACAAGGACGTACAGTTACTGTGGTTTTGCTTTAAGTTCATTTTTACTGTAGGTAAAGTAGAACCCTAATCCCGCAGGCCTATTTTTATTCTAGTTACATCGTGAACACTTAGGAGAACTCACCTCATTGACACATGAATAGCATACACCCGTGTGAACATGAAAATGGTTATAGCAGGTATTAGAGCTCAACTCCAGGTGTAACTAGGGTTGTTGCGGGTATCGAAATTTCAATACCCAATCAATACTTTTGTCCCGGTATAGATACGATACCGGTATTTCAATTTTTTTGATACTGTGCTGCGCAGTCTAGTATCTCTGAACATGAGCGCGCTGCTGTGAGCACGCTCATGTTCTCTCAGCAGCACAGGGGAGAAGGAAGCAGTCTCTCCCTCCCCCTGTGCTGCTGCTGCCACCAATGAACGGAGATAGGGACGGGCACACTGCGCCACCATTGATAGGACTTTTCCTGGGTCCAGACATTAAGTAGCAGGCTACACAGAGTGGCGTCCAGAGATGTCCCAGCACTTACTTTTATTCCTGGGCGCCGCTCCATTCGCCCGCTGTGCCCCATTACTGTCTCCTGCGCCATACGCTAATTACTATAGGAGCAATGGGGAGGATACATCAGCTTCTCTAGTGGGCGTTCCTTCTCCCTGCGCTGCGATTGGACAGAGCTACAGCCAGGGAGAATGAACGCCCACTAGAGAAGCTGATGTCTCCTCAGCAGGCGAACGGAGCGGCGCCCAGGAATAATAGTGAGTGCTGGGACATCTCTGGGCGTCGCTTGTGTAGCCTGCTAATTAAAGTCTGGACCCATATAAGGTCGTCTTTAACACAAAATACAGAAGGCAGGTGCCGGCAGCAGAATCGCATAACCGGCACCCTGCCTCTGACAGGGAGCTGCGATCAGTGGCAGTTCACCCCTCAGGTGTGGCACCTGAGGGGTTAACTGCCGCTGATCTGCTGCCAGTACCCGCCTCCTGTATTAAGGGTCAATTATCATTGGTGGCGCAGTGCTCCACCCCACCCCATTAAAATCATTGGTGGCACAGTGCGCCCGCTCCTCTCAACCCCCCAGTATTAAAATCCTTGGTGGCAGTGGCCACAGGGTTCCCTCCCCTTCTCATTGGTGGCAGTGGCCACAGGGTCCCATCCCTTCCTCTTCATTTGTGGTGCAGTGGCAGCTTCTGATCGGAGCCCCAGCAGTGTAATCCTGGGGCTCCGATCGGTTACCATGGCAGCCAGGACGCTACTGAAGCCCTGGCTGCCATGGTGAGCTCCCTGCTGCTGTGTGTACTATGCATAGAGGAGCAGGGAGAGTGTGAAGTCCTATTCACCCTAATAGAGCTCCATCAGGGTGAATAGAACAAGGCATTGCAAGATCCCAGGTTCTAGCCCCTAAGTGGGGAAAGTTATTTAAAAAAAAAAAAAAAAAAAAATATTAAGTATAAATCACCCCCTTTCCCAATTTCACATATAAAATATGTAAGCAATAAGTAAATAAACACATATCGCCACGTCAGAAAAGTCCAAACTATTAAAATATAAAAAAAATCTATGCTGTGAATGCCGGAAAAGAAAATTAATAAATAAAACTGCACGATTTGCCATTTTTTTTTAAAATGCGGAATGCACGTGGCTTCTTTTGTTTATTTTCGCATGGTATTGAGTATCGCAATACTTTTTTATGGTATCGAAATCGAATAAAACATTTGGTATCGCGACATTTATGTGTAACAGCACATAAATCAGCATGTCTAAAGACATACTGACAGGAACGGAGGGGGTCATTTACCAAACTGGTGTAAAGTAGAAATGCCCATAGCAACCAATCAGATTCCACCTTTCATTTTGGACAGCTCCTTTGGAAAATGAAAGGTGGAATCTCATTGGTTGCTATGGGTAACTAAGCCAGTTCTACTTTACACCAGTTTGATAAGTGACCCCTTAGAATATGAGTTCCAGTTGAGCCAATTTGAATTTTTATATATTATTTTTTATATTACATTTTTCAAAACCTTTTACCTTTTTTTTTGTAACGTTTTTGTTAGGATCGCAAGTGGACCACAACTTGCAATCATCAGATTGCAACTTGTACAGAATAATGTATAATGGTCCATTATTCTGTACCGAGCCTGGAAGCCTAGTACAGACTGCAACCCATTATTACAAGAGGGTGCTTTCCCCAATCTTTGCCGGGGGAAAGGGTGTCTAAACCAGAAGCACACGTTTCCGTTTTTTATCACTCTCAGATGCCGTGGAGACTTTTGACCACAGCATCTGAGGGGTTAAATGTCCGCATTACAGCCGATCGTGGGCATAAGCCATGGGTACCTCCTGTATGAAACAGCAGGCACTTGGTTGCTATGGTGCTATGTTTAAAGACCCGACATGTGCCGTGGAAGGGGTTCAATTTGAACTACACTCTCATAGGTATATACCTGTTATTACATGTGCATTATCATTAGTAGCAAACAGAAACGTGTTACACTTGAGCCGTTTTTACACCTAAATCAGATTCCACTTTTCATTTTGGACAGCTCCTTTAGAAAATGAAAAATAGAATCTGATTGGTTGCTATGGGCAACTAAGCCAGTTCTACTTTACACCAGTTTGATAAGTGACCCCTATAGATTGTGAGTTCCAGTGGAGACAGCAAGTGATGATGATGTCTGTAAAGCGCTGCAGAATAAGTGAGTAAAATAAATAAGATGGCCATAGAGATAACTGTTGGCAGAACCATCTTTACCACAAACATGCCAACAGGATTGGGTGGGTATCTCTCAAATGGTTGCATCTGCTGATCTGAGCTCATGATGATCAAAATCAGATAAGCATTCAGCACAGGAGGTCATGCCACCATCACACATGCATTTCACACTGAAAGTATAACTGTCATCTTTTTTTTTTTTTTTGAGTATTGGATTGTGGTGATTAATATCTCCTTGGTGGCCCTATTTTAACTTTTCACTGTGTATTCAATGACCCCTTAATTCCACAGTTTTGTTCCCTGTACTGCCTACTTTTACCTGTGCTTAAAATCAGGTTGCTAGGCATGGTCCGTCTGTCTGTTGAAGGACTGAGGACGCAGAAGCACGCAGCGTGCAAGGTGACATTACTGACAGCCAGGGACTGCAAGTAAATGATTAAAGGGAGTCTTTCACGCCGATTGACTCTATTAACCTAATAACACACTTATGTCCACGGCATCCCCCCTATTAAAACTGTTCTTACCGTTAGTTCCCTGCTAGCATAATTCGTCCAAAAAACACTTTTATTCCGTATGCAAATTAGGCTGTGAAGGTGCCTAGGGGCGGCCTTACAACGGCCGGTGCCCAGGCCCCTGGGTCATTTTCATACCAATTCACTCCCCCTCCTCCGCATCTGCCCGCCCTTGATCTCTTGATCACGGCAAGAACGTAAGTTAGGCCGGTGCCGGCGCATGCGCACAGTAAACTGTGATGCCCCGGCCAGACTGTGGTCATTCAATGCGCACTCGCCGATATCGCGGTCATCGCCGCATGCGCGGGATTACGGACATTAGGAGGAAAGATAGAGAAGAGACCAAGGGCGGGCAGATGCGGAGGAGGGGGAGTGAATTGGTATGAAAATGACCCAGGGGCCTGGGCACTGGCCGTTGTAAGGCTGCCCCTGGGCACTTTCACAGCCTCATTTGCATACGGAATAAAAGTGTTTTTTGGACGAATGATGCTAGCAGGGAACTAACGGTAAGAACAGTTTTATTAGAGGGTATGCTGTGGACATAAGTGTGTTAATAGGGTCAATCGGCGTGAAAGACTCCCTTTAACCACCTCCCGACCGCTGTACGCACTGATGCATCCGGGAGGTGGTTGATTTACTCCTCCTGGACGCATCGGCGCGTCATCTCGCGAGACGCGAGATTTCGTCGTGGGCCGGCATTTCGTCAAGGAGTATTTTGTCAGCTGGCAGGTTGCTGATTTTTTTAAAAAACAAACAATCAGAGTGCCAGATAACAGATCATATTAGTAAATATGATCTGTTATATGGCTGGCCTGCTCCTCTGCTGGTTCTTTTCGTCGGTTGGATCCAGCAGAGGAGCAGGCTTCACAGTGAGTACACCAACAGCACATACTAGCCCCAGATCACCCCCCTGAACCCCAATTAACCCTTTGATCACCCCTGTCAATCACTAGTGAAAGGAAAAAAGTGATCAGTGCAAACTGTCACTTTTTTTTCCACTGGTATTGACCGTTAGGTTTTAGGTTAGTTTAGGCCCCTTTGGTAGGTAGTTTAGGGATAAGTTAGCGCCCAGCCCACCGCACCGCAGTCACTGATTCGCGTATCGCTAATCAGCATTTGTACTTTTATAGTATCTGGAAGTGATCAAAACTGATCACGGTCAGATCTATAATTGTATTAGTGTCACTTTAGGTTCGCCCTCCACCCAAAACGCAGTGTTTGCCCGATCAGGCCTGATCGGTCGCCCACACGTGCGTTCACCCACGCCCGCCCCACCGCAGTGACAATAAATATATTTTTTTTATCACTGCACATTCACTTTACACGCGCTGCGGCGATAAAAAAAAATCAGTTTTGATATTTTTTATCAACCGCAGCGGCCTCCGGTACTTCGCTAGCCTCCCCTTTGTAAGACAGGCTTGCTTTTTTTTCTTGGGTAGTCTCAGGGAATACCCCTAAATTTAGTTGCCCACATGTCAAACAGGGGGTATTCTTCTGAAGAGGCCTACAGGCTTCTGACCCAGTCGGATGAGGAATGATGAATCCAGCGGGTCAGAATACGAACCTGTAGAAAGCAGTGGCTCTCTGACCCAAAGTTCGGACGAGGAGGCTGAGGTCCCTGATAGCACCAGGTGTACCCAGCCCTGTGTCGCTAGACCGCAGGTTTCAAGAGCAGCAGAGTGGTGAGGCATACACCAGCAGCGCAGCCCTTCCTGGACCTAGTACCAGCACTGCCGTAGAACATGGTGAAGTAGCGAGCACCAGAAGGGCAGTTGAAGCTGGTACGGTTGCACGTGCAGTAGTGACCCCGTCGCAGCCACCGCAAAGACGTGCCCGTAGAATCCCTGAGGTGCTGGCAAACCCTGATTGGCAGTCCCCAACTTCAGCCGCACCTGTAGTTCCCCCTTTCACCGCCCAGTCTGGAGTTCGGGTTGAGACAGCTCAGATCGGTTCGGCCCTGGGATTTTTTGAGCTGTTCTTGACTGCGGAGCTCTTAGACTTAGTTGTGGCAGAGACAAACCGGTATGCCACACAATTTATAACCGCTAACCCGGGAAGCTTTTATGCCCAGCCTTTCCGGTGGAAACCAGTCCAAGTTTCCGAAATAAATTTTTTTTTGGGCCTTCTCCTCAACATGGGTCTAACTAAAAAGCATGAATTGCGGTCATATTGGTCCACGAACCCAATTCATCACATGCCCATGTTCTCTGCTGCTATGTGCAGGACACGATTTGAGACCATCCTGCGTTTCCTGCACTTTAGTGATAACAGCACCTCCCGTCCCAGAGGCCACCCTGCTTTTGACCGGCTCCACAAAATTCGGCCCCTCATAGACCATTTCAACCTGAAATTTGCAGATTTGTATACCCCAGAGCAAAACATCTGCGTAGACGAGTCCCTGATACATTTTACCGGGCGCCTTGGCTTCAAACAATACATCCCAAGCAAGCGCGCCCGGTATGGGGTCAAATTGTATAAGCTCTGTTAAAGGGCCACAGGCTATACCCACAAATTTCGTGTCTATGAGGGAAAAGATCAGACCCTGGAGGGTCGGTTGCCCTGACTACCTGGGGAGCAGTGGGAAGATAGTCTGGGACTTGGTGTCACCCTTATTCGGCAAGGGGTACCATCTTTATGTGGACAATTTCTACACAAGTGTGGCCCTCTTTAGGCATTTGTTTCTAGAACGGATTGGCGCCTGTGGTACCGCGCGAACTAGTCGCGCGGGCTTCCCCCAACGGCTCGTTAGCACCCGTCTTGCAAGGGGGCAGAGGACCGCACTGTGTAACGAAGAACTGCTTGCGGTGAAATGGAGAGACAAGCATGACGTTTACATGCTCTCCTCCATTCACGCAGACACGACAATACAAATTGAGCGAGCAACCCATGTCATTGAAAAGCCCCTCTCAGTCCACGACTATAACCTTCACATGGGAGGGGTGGACTTCAATGACCAGATGTTGTCTCCGTATTTAGTTTCCAGCAGAACCAGACGCTGGTGTAAGAAGGTGTCTGTATATTTAATTCAATTGGCTCTGTAAAATAGTCTTGTTCTCTACAGTAAGGCTGGGAGAACTGGATCCTTCCTCAAATTTCAGGAAGAGATCATTGCGAACCTCCTGTACCCAGGAGGTTCCGTGGCCCCATCCACCAGTGTAGTTAGCCGTCTACACGAGCGACATTTCCCCAGTGTCGTTCCTGGTACCTCAAACCGACCGCCACCCCGAAAAAAATGTTGTGTCTGTAGCAGGAGTGGAATAAGGCGTGACACCCGCTATTTCTGTCCTGACTGTCCTGACCACCCTGCCCTATGCTTAGGGGAGTGTTTCCGGAAGTACCACACACAGGTACACCTAGCATAGGGATCATCTCACCAGGACAGGCACACAGGGCTATTAGGGCCCATTCACTCACACAGCTGCTGCAAACGTCTCCTTTCACCTGGGACAAAGTGCATAACGCACTTCACCACATCTTTGGGCGATTCGCGCTTTGCACATTGACCCATGGGGAAGGAGAGGTTTGTTCTATAAAGGTAAAAAAAAAACAAAAAAAACACTAGTAAGCAAAAAGGTTAATGTTTAGTTCAAAAAGTTAAAGTTTATATGTTCTGTTCCAAAGTTAATAAAATTATTGCGTTGCGGCCTGGTTTTTTCTTTTTTTACCTTCCAGGTGGACCAACCGATCGACTAGCTGCAGCACTGATGTGCATTCTGACAGAAGCATTGCGCTGCTGTCAGATTACACGCAAGTCGGTGTATGCGGCGCTGCAAGACGAGATTTCTCCTCTGCAGTAACAGATACATTTGCCGAGGCATACGAGCTGAGGAGGAGGCGGCGTTTTTATGCTTTGGCAAACACTTTGTATGTAAAAAAATAAATAAATAAAATCCCGGCAATGATTTATTCATCCACATCGATTGATGTTAAAGGAGAAATCTGGTTTGCCAGGGCATACGAGCTAAGTGGGTATGGATGTTGGGCGGAGCTCCTATGTCCTGGCAGACGCCTTTCCCCTCCTTTTTTTTTTTTGGGCAGAGATTTTTTCATCCACATTGATCGATGCGAATGAAGAAATCTGTGCCGTTCAGAGAATAGCAGAAACTCCTAATGCTGGCCATACATGTAATGATTGCGGAGACCCTCAAATGCCAGGGCAGTACAAACACCCCACAACTGACCCCATTTTGGAAAGAAGACACCCCAAGGTATTCGCTGAGGGGCATATTGAGTCCATGAAAGATTTAAATTTTTGTCCTAAGTTAGCAGAAAGTGAGACTTTGTGAGAAAAAAAAAAAAAAATTATCAATTTCCGCAAACTTATGCCGAAAAAATACATTTCTATGAACTCGCCATGCCCCTCATTGAATACCTTGGGGTGTCTTCTTTCCAAAGTGGGGTCACATGTGGGGTATTTATACTGCCCTGGCTTTTTAGGGGCCCTAAAGCGTGAGAAGAAGTCTGGGATCCAAATGTCTAAAAATGCCCTCCTAAAAGGAATTTGGGCACTTTTGCAGCCTAGATGCGCAAAAGTGTCACACATCTGGTATCGCCGTACTCAGGAGAAGCTGGGGAATGTGTTTTGGGGTGTCATTTTACATATACCCATGCTGGGTGAGATAAATATCTTGGTCAAATGCCAACTTTGTATAAAAAAATGGGAAAAGTTGTCTTTTGCCAAGATATTTCTCTCACCCAGCATGGGTATATGTAAAATGACACCCCAAAACACATTCCCCAACTTCTCCTGAGTACGGCGATACCAGATGTGTGACACTTTTTTGCAGCCTAGGTGGGCAAAGGGACCCACATTCCAAAGTGCACCTTTCGGATTTCACCGGTCATTTTTTACACATTTTGATTGCAAAGTACTTCTCACACATATGGGCCGCTAAATTGCCAGGGCAGTATAACTACGCCACAAGTGACCCCATTTTGGAAAGAAGACACCCCAAGGTATTCCGTGAGGGGCATGGCGAGTTCCTAGAATTTTAAATTTTTGTCGCAAGTTAGTGGAATATGAGACTTTGTAAGAAAAAAAAAAGAAAAAATCATCATTTTCCGCTAACTTGTGACAAAAAATAAAAAGTTCTATGAACTCACTATGCCCATCAGCGAATACCTTAGGGTGTCTACTTTCCGAAATGGGGTCATTTGTGGGGTGTTTGTACTGTCTGGGCATTGTAGAACCTCAGGAATCATGACAGGTGCTCAGAAAGTCAGAGCTGTTTCAAAAAGCGGAAATTCACATTTTTATACCATAGTTTGTAAACGCTATAACTTTTACCCAAACCATTATTTTTTTTTTTTGCCCAAACATTTTTTTTTTATCAAAGACATGTAGAACAATAAATTTGGCGAAAAATGTATATATGGATGTCGGGTTTTTTTTGCAAAATTTTACTGCTGAAAGTGAAAAATGTCATTTTTTTGCAAAAAATCGTTACATTTTGATTAATAACAAAAAAAGTAAAAATGTCAGCAGCAATAAAATACCACCAAATGAAAGCTCTATTAGTGAGAAGAAAAGGAGGTAAAATTCATTTGGGTGGTAAGTTGCATGACCGAGCGATAAACGGTGAAAGTAGTGTAGTGCAGAAGTGTAAAAAGTGGCCTGGTCATGAAGGGGGTTTCAGCTAGGGGGGTTGAAGTGGTTAAAGCCAGGTCCTCCCCAGCAGCTGATAACAGTGCCTGGGCTGTGTGCACTTCTCCCTGTCCCTGCGCTTGGCAGACGTTTCCTCACTCAGCAGAGCTGGGACAATGCAGAGCCGAAGCAGCGCAGACCAGGGAAGGGAGATCTGCCGTCTGCTCAGTGTATAGCAACATGTGGTAAGAGGACCCCTTTGTGCTGCAGGAGATTAACCCTTTAGGGGGAGGGCTCTGGTTACTGACACTTTTGGGGGGATATTGTTACTGGCTAGTGAGGGCAGGCGGGATTAGCCTCAGGGTGAGGGCAGTGGCGGCCATCTTAACTGAATAGTGAAATTGCAGTTTTATGCAGACTGGTTGCTAAGGGATGAATCTTATTAAATATGGGGTAAGTCGGTCTAATTTTTTTTTAAGCCCGGAAAGGTGTCTATAGTGGTTAAAAGGTGTTTTATGAGCTACCTATAATGATGTCCTATGCTTAGAATAGGGCAGTGGTGGCGTACCTATGGCACGGTGCCAGAGGCGGCACTCAGAGCCCTCTCTGTGGGCACCCGCACGCTGGAAAAACTCTATTGTGTACCAATATGCCTTAGACTTTTCCTGCCATTCATCAGTGCAGTGAATGCAGATATACCATATTGGTATTCAGGGTAAATTGCTGTGTTGGCACTTTGAGATAAATAAGTAGGTTTTGTGTTGTAGTTTGGGCACTCGGTCTGTAAAAGGTTTGCCATCACTGGTATAGGTCATCAATACCAGAACTTTCTGAATTCACCCCATTCTCGGTGTTATTTCCCGCTGGGATCCCCCTCAATCTCACATCACCACAGCTGTACTACAGAATGGGTATCCAGGGGTTATGGTCGTGCCCAACCAGTCCCAGAACATTAGTCCCCCACACCTCCTGCTCTAGGCAGGGACATCCACTGATACATCACCCCTGCCAGTCCTCTTTGTGCCGGCCGCTCTGCACCGCCCCCTCACCTCTGACCCGGAAATGATTGCCATCATTACACTTTCCCTTCTACATTCACACCCCTTCACTCTTATTGGTCCCATCATTCAGCAGAAAGACGTCGCCTGTATAAAATCATACATCCTTTCGTCCGTTTTCTATTGAGGAGACTAGCCTCCACTTTATTCTCATGCGCCTCTAAGGACCTTGCGATGTCACCGGGTCACGTGGGTTCGAAGCAGACGAATATGTACATCCCGGTAATAGTGACGTAATGAAGAGGCGTTCAATGTCACGTGACAAGGTCCTTTGGGTGCCCCGGATTTAGACACAGACTTGCTGTTTTTGCCCTTGACTCTGTGATTGTTGCAGGTGTAGATTAGTTATATAGGGGAGGCAGACTGTTTCTGTGTATTAAAGGGGAGTTTGATTTTGACATAACGTTCAGCACCGCTAGATCTAGGTACTGATATGTGCTGCCATAAGCCGTCTATTGGCGCCATCTAATGGTCATGTTGTGTATTACATGTCAACTGCTGATGCGGTGCACTTACTATGCTTTCTGCAGATAACTTACCTGACATCATTAACCCTTTCCTAATGTGCCAATTTTCATTTTTCGCTCCCTGCCTTCCCAGAGCCGTTTTTTGTTTTGTTTGTTTTTTCGTTCACATAACCGTAGGGCTTGTTTTTTGCCAGATAAACTGTACTTTCTACCGCCCCCATTTACTATTTACATAGGATGGAGTGGGAAGCGGGAAATAGATCCCAAATGGGGTGGAATAAAAAAAAAAAAGAAATTCTGCCACAGTTTTATTTTATATTTTTAAAGCATTCATTATGAGGCAAGATTTAAAGCGAACCTTTCACATCAATTTCACTTAATAAACTAGCAACAGTACCTTTATAGATCATCTTCAGTGTGTTCTTATACATCCTTGTGCCGCTTTCATGCGCTGTATATGCCTGAAAAAAAGTCTTATAAAGTAATCATTTCCTGCTCCAACAGTTACGCTAGAAGTCAAGGGGGTAGCCCTTCCATCACTTCAGGCTGTACCTCCCCTGCCCTAACCCCGCCTCTATGCACTGTAATTGACACCCGGCTCAGTCGCCGGGACTGCGCTTGTACAGACTGCGCATGCGCCGTCCTCCTCATTCGCCACACAATCCCGTCTATTGCGCGGACTCAAGCGCGATCCTGTAATTCAGGCATATACAGCAAATGAAAGCGGCACAAGGATGTATAAGAACACACTGAAGATGATCTATAAGGTACTGTTGCTAGTTTATTAAGGGAAATTGAGGTGAAAGGTTCGCTTTAATTGTGCTCTTAATGCTAGAGGTCTGTATGAATCCGACAATACCAATATGTATAGTTTTTTTTTGCGTTTTAATACTGAAAAAAACTAAACAAAAAAAAAAGGTGATTTTTTTTTTTTCTCTATTCAACGCCATAACTTTTTTTATATTTCTGTCTACAGAGATGCGTGGGGGCTCATTTTCTGTAGTTTTTGGTAATACCTATTTGGGGTGTCTGACTTTTTGAACCCCTTCTATTCGTGAAAAAACAACAAATCAGCCATTTTTTTTTTAATTCTTACGCCATTCACTGTTTGGGCAAATTTTTTTATATTTGAATAATATTGCCGTTTTTGCATGCGGCGATGCCCACAGTATTTTTTTGTTTATTTTGATTTTAGGGAAAGGGGAATGATTAGACTTTTTATTTTTTTCAAAACTTTTCACCTTTTCTTTTATACATTTTTTGTTAGGATCCCAAGTGGACCACAACTTGCAATCATCAGATTGCAACTTGTACAGAATAATGTAAAATGGTCCATTATTCTGTACTGAGCCTGGAAGCCTAGTACAGACTGCAACTCATTATTACAAGAGGGCACTTTCCTCAATCTTTGCCGGAGAAAGCATGCCTGAATCAGAAGCGCGCACTTCAGTTGTTTTTTTTTTATCACTCTCAGATGCCATGGAGACTTTTGACCACAGCATCTGTGGGGTTAAATGTCTGCATTACCGCTGATTGTGGGCATTAGCCACGGGTACCTCCTGTATGAAACAGCAGGCACTCAGTTGCTACGGCGCCATATTTAAAGACCCGACATGTGCCGTGCATGTATGGCAGATGTCAGGAAGGGGTTAAATTTGAACTATATACACTCGCATAGGTATATACCTGTTATTAAATGTGCATTATCATTAGTAGCAAAAAGAAAAGTGTTACACTTGAGCTATTTTCACACCTAACCCCCAGAATATTTCCAGATTATCAGGTCCAGAGATTTACTGCAGTTGGCCTTTCACGCATTTAGCCATCACCCTGGAGATGTTCCATATCGGGTGCATTTTCACTACAGAGGAAAGGTTCAAGGTGCGTAGGCAAGGGGCAAAAACTTTAGGCTTGAGCTACTGTGCTTTTGCCGAACATTTACTGCAGTTTTCAAACATGTGCTTCCACAGACAAAACATGGATTCAGTACTTGGGATCTGGAGAGAAAGTCTCGGACAGTTATTGCAGATAAGGTTGTTTCGGGTATCGAATTTCCAATACTTTTGTCCGGTATCGACCTCGATACCAGGATTTGACATTTTTCGATCCTAGGATGCGCTACTGCACAGCCTAGTATCACAGAGCATGGAGAGCGCTCCATGTTCCCTCAGCAGCACAGGGGAGAAGGAGTCACTCTCTCCCTCCACCTGTACCGCCGCTGCCACCAATGAGGAGAGAGAGGGGCGGAGGAGGGGATGGCGCACTGTGCCACCAATGAAAGTTAATGTTTAATACAAATACAGGAGGCTGGGTGCAGAATAATATAGCCGTCACCCAGCCTCTATGACCGGAAGCTGCAATCAGCGGCAGTTAACCCCAGGAGTTAACTGCCGCTGATCGCAGCTTCCTGTAATAGAGGCTGGGTGACGGCTATGTGATTCTGCTGCAGGCACCCAGGCTCCTGTAGTAAACGTTAATTATCATTGGTGGCGCAGTGCGCCCTCCCTAGTATTAAATCATTGGTGGCGCAGTGCGCCCCCCCAAGCCCCCAGTATTAAAGTCATTGGTGGGAGTGGCCACAGGGTCCCCTCCTCCTCATTGGTGGTGCAGTGGCAGCTTCTGATCGAAGCCCCAGCAGTGTAATCCTGGGGCTCCGATCGGTTACCATGGCAGCCAGGATGCTACTGAAGCCCTGGCTGCCCTGGTAATCTTCCTGCTGCTGTGGGTACTATGCATAGGGCAGCAGGGAGAGTGTGAAGGACTATTCACTCACCCTAATAGAGCTCTATCAGGGTGAATAGGACAAGTGATCAAAAGATCCCAGGCTCTAGCCCTTAAGAGGGGAAATAGTTATTAAATAAACAGTAAAAAAAATAATAAAGTAAAAAAAAAACATCAAAATATTAAGTATAAATCACTCCCTTTCCCAAATTTACATATAAAATATATAAACAATAAATAAACCTATTACATATTGCCACGGCCGAAAAGTCCAAACTATTAAAATATATTAAAAAAAACTGAAAAAAAAAAAAGCATGATTTGCCATTTTTTTTTGTCGTCTTTTCCCCCCAAAAAATAGGATAGGACTGTTCGATTATGGGTCGGACGTTCCATAAAATGCAGAACGCACACGTCCTTTTCTGGTGTTTTTATTTTATTTGCGTGGTGTCAAGTATCGCAATACTTTTTGATAGTATTGAAACCGAATCAAAATTTTGGTATCGAAACAACCCTAATTGCAGATGTTTTGCTTTCACACATACAGCCTCTTCGGAAAAACTATGAAAATGTCTGGATTCTGGCACGGGTATATTTATTCTATTTCATTTTATATTTCTGTGTGTTGTAAAAAGATATCGACAGTTTCCCCCATAACAGTGACCTCTACAATACCCGTCCCTTTACCAATGTCCTCCACAGTGACCGCCCCTTTAGCATTGACCACCTCTTTAACAGTGACTATCACAGTGACTGCCCCTTTAACAGTGACCGCCCCTTTAACCCCTTAGGGACCGGGCTCATTTTCACCTTAAGGACCAGGCCATTTTTTGCAAATCTGAACAGGGTCACTTTATGTGGCGATAACTTTAAAACGCTTTGACTTATCCAGGCCATTCTGAGATTGTTTTTTCGTCACGTATTGTACTCCATGACACTGGTAAAATGAAGTAAAAAAAAAAAATCATTTTTATTTATAGAAAAATTAGCAAATTTCCAAGTTTCAATTTCTCTACTTCTATAATATATAGTAATACCTACAAAAATAGTTATTACTTTACATTCCCCATATGTCTACTTCATGTTTGGATAATTTTGGGAATGACATTTTATTTTTGGGGGACGTTACAAGGCTTAGAAGTTTAGAAGAAAATCTTGAAATTTCTCCGAAATTTTCAAAAACCAACTTTATAAGGACCAGTTCAGGTCTGAAGTCACTTTGTGAGGCTTACATAATAGAAATAAAAACAAAAAAAAACATGTTTTAGCGTCTCCATATTCTGAGAGCCATAGTTTTTTCAGTTTTTGGGAGATTATCTTAGGTAGGGTCTCATTTTTTGCAGGTTGAGATGACGGTTGATTGGCACTATTTTAGGGTGCATGTGACTTTTTGATCGCTTGCTATTACACTTTTTGTGATGTAAGGTGACAAATAATGGAATTTTTTACACCGTTTTTATTTTTTTACGGTGTTTACCTGAGGGGAAAGGTCATGTGATATTTTTAAAGAGCAGGTTATTACGGATTCAGCGATACCTAATATGTATACTTTTTTTAAATTTACTTAAGTTTTACACAATAACAGCTTTTTTAAAACAAGAAGAAAGTTGTTTTAGTGTCTCCATATTCTGAGCCATAGTTTTTTTTATTTTTTGGGTGATTGTCTTAGGTAGGGGCTCATTATTTGCGGCATGAGGTGACGGTTAGATTGGTACTATTTTGGTGGCCCTTTTTGATCGCATGCTGTTGTACCTTTTGTGATGTAAGGTAATAAAAAAATTGTTTGGCACAGTTTTAATTTTTTTACGGTGTTCATCTGAGGGGTTAGGTCATGTGATATGTTTATAGAGCCGGTTGATACGGAAAATGATGTTTTTGTTTATTTTTACTTGAAACTTTTAATTTTGTGGGGGAAACTTTATTTTTCAACTTTTTTTCACATTTTTTGTCCCACTTTGGGACTTCAACTTTTGGGGGGCTAACCCCCTTTACAATGCATCGCGCTGCCTTCCATGCCATCGGGTGCCCCCTACAGCCGCACGGGGACCAGATTGCACCGCCACCCATCACAGGACCCCCCCCGTGCATTGTCCCCGGAGCAGGCACCTTGTTCCGATCACCGCCCGCCGGGCGGCGGTGATCGAAACTACACATGACGTTCCGGTACATCATGTGTCCGGACCAGTTTAACAGTGACTTTCACAGTGATCGCCCCTTTAACAGAGACGTTCACAGTGACTGGCCCTTTAACAGTGACCGCCCCTTTAACAGTAACTGCCCCTTTAACAGTGACTTTCATAGTGCCCGCCCCTTTTAACACAGACCTTCATAGCGCCCGCCCCTTTAATAACAGTGACCTCCACAGTGCCCGCCCCTTTAAACAGGAAAGAAAAATGGCTGGGTTGTTATGGAAACCTGGAGTAAAACTGTGTTTATGGCAGTTGGGATTTGAAAAGAAAGACTTGCAGGCTTATATTGGCTAATGGTTATTTTTGGGGAATATCTCAGGAACGGTACGTTCCCGGACACCTGATGTACCTGTGCGGCAAATTTGGTGAAGATCGGTCCAGTCGTTTGGTCGCGTATAAAGAACGTCTAGACAGACAAAAATTAATATATATATATATATATATATATATATATATAATGTGTTCCATTTTTCTGTAGAACGGCCATGTGTTCATACGGACACAGAATGCACACAAAGTCATTTCCGTTTTTTTGCGGCCCCATTTAGGATAATGATTCTGTATATGGGCCCCAGAAAGAACAGACACGGACAAAAAATGTGTTCATGTGCATGAGCCCTAAGTGTTATTGGGGCTCTTATCTGTATAACCATCAGTATTCTGGTGCATCTCAATAAATTAGAATATCATTAAAAAGTTCATTTATTTCAGTAATTCATTTAAAAAAGTGAAACTCATATATTATATAGATTCATTACACACAGAGTAATTTATTTCAAGCGTTTATTTATTTTAATGTTGATGATTACGGCTTACAACTAATTAAAACCCAAAAGTCAGCATCTTGAAAAATTTGATTATAAAAAGACCAATAATTTTTTTTTATTTTGAATACAGAAATTTTGGCCTACTGAAAAGTATGTACAATATATGTAATTGAATATGTGACGCACCGGAGTGGTGAAGCCTGGAGAAGGTGCTCTCAGTAAAGAGGATTCGCCCTTCCTCTAAACAAAAATACAATCAAATAAGAAAATACTGGGCACTCTAGTTCATGGAATACCATATTTTTTATTGAATAATTTAGGTATAATACCTTAAAATAATTAATAAAAAATAGTAATAAAAGGACAGTACACAGTTCTAAGATAAATGACCATATACAGTACTAAAACATCATGGTGTTAATCCTAACTAAAATCACTGGAAATCTCATGTATAATAAAAAGTAATAAAATAACACAAGTAAAATGCACAGTCTATATGTCCGTTGTTGTAGAGATAAATTAGATGATTCCTAAATACAGGGATAGTTGATCTTAAATAGTATTCCTTAGGTGAGTGTTAGTGCGGCTTCCCGCTTTACTCACTTAATTCAGCGCTGTCCCGTTGAGTCCTTGCAAGGTCAGCTTGTTTGCAGCTGCTTTTCCGGTGCAGTGTGTTGGTGCTGCTGCACAGTAGAAGAAAGTGACTCTGCCGTTCGTAATAGCCGCTCTGGACACCGCTCCGCTAAGTAATAAAGCCGGTATCCTACGAGCTTAGTGTACCTTCTCCCACGCTCATACAGCTAGACGCTTATGTGATCTCAGCTGTGTTTCTGTTGATTAGTTGTAATCAGCGTGTCAGGTCCTATATCTCCGGCATAATCGTCATCAGAGTCTTTTTCAATTACTATTTTTTATTAATTATTTTAAGGTATTATACCAAAATTATTCAATAAAACATATGGTATTCCATGAACTAGAGTGCCCAGTATTTTCTTATTTGATTGTATTTTTGTTTAGAGGAAGGGCGAATCCTCTTTACTGAGAGCACCTTCTCCAGGCTTCACCACTCCGGTGAGTCACATATTTAATTACATTAATTTCTTGAACTCGCCCTTGTGAGAGCACGGATGGTTGAAGCCATGGATATATGGAACCATATGGAAACTAAAAATTCGAAAGTAGCCAATTTCATGTTTGAGGATATAATAGATGGGGATAACACAGAAGAAATATGTATATATCAAGTATTCAGGGAGTTAGAGGGGTTATTGATCCAAGAATTAAAACAAGGATGGGAGATCAAAACCCTCAATAGATGTATAGAGATTGATCGGATCCCAAAGGGCCTAACACACAATAAAATCCCTGCTCAAGACTTGTGCAGTGCAGATTTTGATCAAGAATGGGCTAATCTATTACATGAACAATCCATAGCATTAACTAGCCTGATCATAAAGAGGCGCAGCACAATTCTAGAAGAAACCTCTAAGAAAATTGCAGAGATGAAAATAACTATAGATAAACTCCCAAAAAATGAAGAATTCAGTATACTCCAAACTAGGGTATGTAACAATATAGATAAAGCTGAACGGGAAATAATGGATAAAAAAATTAAAAAATTACTTTTTCATAGAAAAGAAAGAAAGGATAGGAGAGAACAAACTACACAGCGAGATAAGGTAGAGGGCATTAGTGAAGGGCAACAAGTTAATACTAATAGCAATGTAGTGGACAATCAGAGTAAGGACACGAATAGACACACTAGTTACAACATACCAATTCACAATAGGTTTGAGATTTTTGAAGAAAGAGAGTCTTTTTTAGACCGGACACCGCCTCATCACCGCATACGAACGAGGCAAACATCACCCATGAAGGAAGCACAAAGAGCATGTCACAATCAACCAGTAGATCACCATTACAATTTGAGAGACAGACCACAATCACACAGAGCACAACAGGATTTCAGAACACCGAGAACAGGGACATATCATCACCAATACAATCAACACAACCGCAACACACAACACAACAAAAGATTTCACGAAGAAAGGGGAAGACAAGAAGAGGAAGGAGGAAGGGAACGTCACTATCACAGATGACTGAATCACAAGTAACGAATGATTCAGTTATAAACCTGAGTTCAACCACATTGACAGAGACCCAAAATAAATTATTGAATAAAGGCTTGAAATTTGCCCCTACTGATAGGAGTTGAGAAATTTATACGAAGATTATGCCTTAAAAAATATTTTGCTAAAAATCCAATTATTAGAGAACTTGAAGGGGATACCCAAGTTGAGAAATATATACACACAAATGTAAAGAATCGTTAAAAAAAATATCCAAGAAACGAAATAAGTCAGGAGATGGCTACATTTAAAGAAAGTGTAGAGAATGACGTACGCAAGATAAAGGATACCAATAAATATAGACGCCAAAATTTAACTAAAAAAGAAATTGAGATTTTAAAACAATTACAACAAGATAACAGTATTATCATCCGCCCAGCAGACAAGGGAGGGTCGATAGTCATACAGGATGTAGAGAAATATAATCAGGAATATTATAGACAATTGACAGATGCAAATACATATCGGAAATTACTTAAAGACCCAACTGGGGATTTTTTTTCTGAATTAGTTAATCTTTGTGAAGAAGGTAAATTAAAAGGAATTTTAAAAGAGGATGAATATAATTTCATAATTAATAAATACCCTAGAATACCGGTATTCTATTGTGTACCGAAGGTTCACAAAGACAGCAAGACTCCACCAGGAAGACCTATTGTCTCTGGGATTGACTCATTGACCTGTAACCTGTCGAAATATATTGATTTATTATTACAACCAAGGGTAAAAGAGACGAAATCATACATAAAGGACTCCACACAGATAATAAAGAATATAGAAAATATGAAATTTGAGGAAGACTGGTGGATGGGTACGATAGACGTCCAATCTTTATATACCATTATCAACCATGAGCAAGGGAAACAGGCAGTGGAGGTCCAATTAAAACAAGAAGGCGTCTTAGCAAATGAACAGATAGAATTTTTAATTAAAAGTATAGATTTTATATTAACACATAACTATTTTAATTTTGAGGAGGAATTTTATGTACAGACCCAGGGCACGGTGATGGGCACCAGGTTCGCCCCCAGTTACGCCAATTTATTTATGGCTAATTGGGAAGAACAAACTATTGTCCCTCGACTGGGGGTGGACCTGATGCTCTGGAGGAGATATATAGATGACGTGTTTTTTATCTGGAAATCGGGTAGGGATAATTTGGATAACTTTTTACGAGACATTAATTTTAACAATTTTAATCTTAAATCTACCCACAATATTAGTAAAGAGCAAGTAGAATTTTTAGATTTACAAATTTATGTGGAAGAACAAATAATAAAAAGCCGAACATACATTAAACCCACTACGAGAAACAGTTATATTTTATATAATAGTTGTCACTTACCAAGTTGGCTGATAAATATTCCGCAAGGTCAATTCCAAAGATTAAAACGTAACTGTACAATTGAAGAGCGATTTGAAGAAGAAGCAAGTAGGATGAAGGAGGCTTTTTTAGAAAAAAACTACCCTAAAGAATTAATAGACGAATCCCTAAACAAAGTGAGAAGGATGAAAAGGGAGGAATTTTTTATAGATCGAACAAAGGATAGAGAAGGAGATAAAGAGGAGATAAGAATTATATTACCCTTTAATAATGAATACAGGAAGATCCAAAAAATAATACGCAATCATTGGCATCTTTTAAAAAAAGACAAAACTATAGGTCCTTTGATCACAATAATGCCTCGTATCACGTTCACCAAAGCACAATGGAAATACGCAAAGACAATGCGGGAACTCCAAGATCACTAAGTTCCCACGCAAGACAGTAGAAATTATATCAAAAACAAACCAATATAAACATAAGATTAGAGACTTTTTGTCATGTAACTCAGAAAATGTGATATATATAATAGAGTGCCCATGCGGCAAGCAATATGTAGGGAGAACAAAGAGGACCCTGAAAAAGCGCATTTCTGAACATGTGGCGAACATTAAAAAAGGTTTAGATACACATGCTCTCTCTAAACACTTCAAGACAACACACGATAAAAACCCAGTTGGTATGGTGTTTGCAGCAATTGATAAAGTGAATAAAGAATGGAGGGGGGGGGGGAACCACATAGGCAAAATGTCAAGGTTGGAGACTCAAAGGATTTATGAATTGAACACACTGGTTCCGGGTGGATTGAACACGGAATTCGAACTATTCGGATTCCTATAAGTAGGGGGACGCCCCCCACAGATGTCAAAACCCCGTCCAGGTTATTTACCACTGGCGGGGTTCGACCTTTTGTGGAGGGCCTCCCCCAGACCATCTTATCCACGGATCCTTTTTGTTCAATTTTTGGAATATATATCCACCATATAGAATCAAGGAAAAATGCCAATATATAAAAATACAGTGTGAAAGATTAATGGAAGGCCCTTGGAGTTATATAATTATACCAGAATGTAAAAAGTATAACTAATTATTAATAAATGATAGTTTGGGGATTTATGTATGAATACATAGTCATTAGACATCAGTGGGGTGTTGAAGATAATATGCAGGATTGCAAGTCACTTACGATATTTGTGTCATGTCTTGGATAGATGTTAAGATAGTAAATTTCGTTCCATCTCGGACGGCAGTAGAAAATAAAAAAATTATATTAAGATTGAAAAAAATCGCATGGATACCGCAGAGTGGTCATATGCGGTATATTGCCCTCTGGAATGAAACAAATGAAATATATGTAATTCTGTTTAGGAATTGAATAATATGGCTCTGTGGATGAAAATGCATGTGTCTATTATAAACAGAAAACAGTATCACTGCTAGCATACCAGGCAGTAAGGAAATCCATATCGGGTTTTGTGGGAAAAACAATAGCCCACACCTGATTTACGAATTTGGACCTGGAAGTGTTATATAAAGGGGGAACTTATGAGGGTTGGGGTACCACTGAGGCAGAGTCACTTTCTTCTACTGTGCAGCAGCACCAACACACTGCACTGGAAAAGCAGCTGCAAACAAGCTGATCTTGCAAGGACTCAACGGGACAGCGCTGAATTAAGTGAGTAAAGCGGGACGCCGCACTAACGCTCACCTAAGGAATACTATTTAAGATCAACTATCCCTGTATTTAGGAATCATCTAATTTATCTCTACAACAACGGACATATAGACTGTGCATTTTACTTGTGTTATTTTAATTACTTTTTATTATACATGAGATTTCCAGTGATTTTAGTTAGGATTAACACCATGATGTTTTAGTACTGTATATGGTCATTTATCTTAGAACTGTGTACTGTCCTTTTATTACTATTTTTTATTAATTATTTTAAGGTATTATACCAAAATGATTCAATAAAACATATGGTATTCCATGAACTAGAGTGCCCAGTATTTTCTTATTTGATATGTACAATATATGCATTCAATACTTGGTAGGCATGGCATAGAGACGATGAGCCTGTGGCACTGTTAAGGTGTTATGGAAGCTCAGGTTGCTGATAACGGCCTTCAGCTAGTCTGCATTGTTGGGTCTAGTGTCTTATCTTCTTGACAATACCCCATAGATTCTTTATGGGGTTTAGGTCTGGTGAGTTTGCTGGCCAATCAGTGATACTGTTGTTATTAAAGCAGGTATTGGTACCTTTGGTACTGTGGGCAGGTCCTGCTGGAAATTGAAATCAGCATCTCTATAAAGCTTGTCAGCAAGAGGGAGGCATAAAGTGACCTAGATTTTCTTGGTAGACAGCTGTGCTGACTTTGGACTTGATATAAGAAAAAGTGGACCAAAACCAGCAGATGTCATGGCTCCCAAACCATCACTGACTGTGGAAACTTCACACTGGACCTCAAGCAACTTGGATTGTGTGCCTCTCCACTCTTCCACCAGACTCTGGTATCTTGATTTCTAAATGAAATGCAAAATTGACTTTCATCTTGTAATACAATAGAGTGGTATTACCATTTCTTCATCCTGCTACTGTCTTTAACGGCTAACCACAATGTCATCTATGTACTTATTTCAGGTCCTGTCACTGTGCATTCCTAATGTTGTTATGAAACAGTTTTAGACATGTAATGTGCCTGGTTCACCAGCAGATGGCAGACATTCTTAGATAGAATGGAACTTACAATTCCATTCTCCCCCTTTTAGGCATAAGTGGGCCAGTCCTGTTTCCTACCAAAGGGAGGGGTTTCAGTTCTAGTTTATTCCAGTCTAGATAGTGGAGCAGAAAAGACGTGCCAAGATGTAGCAGCGAAGAGAAAGTTCCACCTCCTAATCAGAATATCATGTGAACTATCTTAAAACATAACTTTTACTATGTAGTTTTTAAAATGGGTTTTGAGTGAACCACATTGTGAGACAAGACACAAATAAATGAGAACGCCACCTACACATTCCATAAGATAAAATGGAGAAAAAGGGTGGATCTTACCAAATTCAGTAGAGAGATCCACACCTGATGGCATGGATGACAGAAGGACAGTTGTGACCAGCACTTAGGTGGTAAACGGCAGTGATTGAATCTCCTGTTATGCCCTGAAATAACGGCCCTACCTAGATGGAGGGTTAGATACTAAACAGTACACCTCCACTGTCTAGACCGGACTACCAAACACAGAGCACCCGCCCCGATAGGGGCAACCCCATACGGAACCTGTCATTGTATTGGGGCCTATCCCCTATCGTACAAAGCCGTACATGCCATGTTTTGTCCCGAATTACCAGAACTCATAAGGGGACTTCAATGAACTTAAGGGAATGCTAAAGAAATGGAAACAAAAAGTACACAAAACAATGGTCACTATTAGTCCTATGTGACGGACTATATATAGAACTAGCTAATAGATCATAAATGTCAGGATCTACTTACTATAAATCGACTAAGGCAGGTTCCCCGTCGTATTAGCTGTATGGACTTTTAATAGCAAACGTCCAAATGCAGGTGTAGGGAAGTGTCCCCTGTCCAGCTGTGTCTAACCTCAAATTGTGGTAGTTTGGGAAAGTGCTGGGTTGCACTAACTCCCCCATTTAAATGCACTAGGTGTCCGGCTAATCTAACCCCTAATTGCCCGCCTCACCTGGCTTTCAAAATGCAACACTTGCGTTCCACGGCACTGGAAGCAAGCATCACGTGATCGCGGGTTGAAGGAAATGGGGTGGGAGCCAGTGTGTGAGCGTCGCCCGCAGTTTAGCAACCAAGCGACGCACACATCACCCACAAGTGCTGCCAATGATGTATGACAACTGGCAAGCGCTAGCAGAATCGCCATTTCTTTTGTTATAATGCATTTAAAAGGCAGAATCGCTGAGTACATTACAAGATACCGGTATTACATATTACAAAAAGGGAGATGGTAACTTAGTGTCCTAAAATAAAGGACAAAAGGTACATGCAGTGCATTACAATGAAGCAGACGCACATGATCTTAGATGAAGCTACTGAAGTTTAACTGCTCATTGAGACCTAGGGGGTGGGTGGCCTTTAAGTAAAAGATCCATTTAGCCTCACACTGGAGGATTCTTTTCTCACATGGCGCGGGACAGAGGTGTCGGTGACGTGAAAAATGCCAGGGACACCTCTGTCTCGCGCCATGTAAGAACTGAGCATGGTGGGAGGACAGATTGCTGTCACACCGGTGACAGGTTTGAGAAGGTCTGAGAGATTATCTGCTCATTAGTGTTCTGACAGCATCTTTTGGTTTCACTTTGTCTGTGTGTTGCTGGTATGTCCACACCTCCTTTTCAGGTGTGGATCATGTGACCTTTACCTCCCCCTATTTAGTTTGACTTCACCCATCACTCCTTGCTCTGGATAGCTTAATTTGGTGTTGGAAGAGCTGGAGTGTGGTTCTAGTTGAAGTCCTCATCATCCATCATTCTTAGAAGTTAAGTGTTCCGCTTGTTGTGTTTTGTATTCCCCCCCTCCCCCCTCTGTTGTTTACTAGGCCTCAGTGAGATGCTGGTTCCTTCACCAGGGAAGAGGCGGGTTGTCTCTGCCCTGTCATTAAGTCTAGGGCATCTGAGGGCCATCAGGGTTTTCTAGGTTCCTGTGTATGGGCATCTCTACCATCAAGAGGCGCCCATACAGATAGGAGTTAGGGCCAGGAGCAGGGTTTCATAGGTTGAACCCTTTTCCTTCCCTAGCGGTGAGGCCTAGTGTCTTTTCCCTTCCGTCTTGTTGTCTTTTGGTGTTCTCCCCTACTACATCCGTGACATTATCCAGAGCCAATACATAGAAAAGGATTCTTTACGGTAAGAGCAGTGAGAATATGGAACTCTCTGCCTGAGGAGGTGGTGATGGTGAGTACAATAAAGGAATTCAAGAGGGGCCTGGACGTATTTCTGGAGCTTAATAATATTACAGGCTATAGCTACTAGAGAGGGGTCTTCCTCTGGATCAACTTGCGGGATAACAGGCCGAACTGGATGGACAAATGTCTTTTTTCGGCCTTATGTACTATGTTACTATGTTACTATGTTACAATACTGCAATTTTTTGTTCTGATCTGTGCAGCTATGGATGCTATGACTGCACTGGTCGAACAGATGCAGAATCTGACTTTGGAGGTAGCAGACCTCCGTGCGATGGTTTTGCAGATTCAGAGCCCACAGGCTGCTGGTTCTGTTGGTGGGTTTCAGGCCTGCCCTGAACCGAAGGTAGCTCTCACGGACAGGTTTTCCGGGGGTAGTTACAATTTCATCTGGTTCAGGGAGTCATGTAAATTATACTTTAGGCTTCGTCCATACTCTTTTGGTGATGAGTGTCAACGTGTGGGTATGATTATTTCATTACTTAACCACTTAGTGACCAGGCCCTTTTTTACAAATCTTCACAACTTCAACAGTTTATTGCTCGGTCATGCAACTTGGCACCCAAATGAATTTTACCTCCTTTTCTTCTCACAAATACAGCTTTCTTTTGGTGGTATTTGATTGCTGCTGAGATTTTTCATTTTTCTCAAAAAATTTTCTCAAACAAAGTGTATTTTTAACTTTCTCTGGTTAAATTGTTCAAACATAATTACATTTCTATACAAGTTTGTGTCAGAATTTATTGTGCTACGTCTTTGATTAAAAAAAATCCAATAAGTGTATATTTATTGGTTTGCGCAAAAGTTATAGCGTTTACAAACTATGGTACAAAAATGTGAATTTCCGCATTTTTAAGCAGCTCTGACTTTCTGTGCACCTGTCATGTTTCTTGAGGTGCTAGAATGCCAGGATAGTATAAATACCCCCCAAATGATCCCATTTTAGAAAGAAGACACCCCAAAGTATTCGCAGAGGGGCATGGTGAGTTTATGTAAGATTTAATATTTTTTCACAAGTTAGCGGAAAATGACACTTTCTGAGGAAAAAATAAAATAAAATATATATATAAAGTTTCCATTTCTGCTAACTTCTGGCAAAAAAACAAAAATCTCGCACAGACTCACTATGCCCCTCAGTAAATACCTTTGGGTGTCTACTTTCCAAAATGGGGTCATTTGTGGGGTGTGTTTACTGTTCTGGCATTTTGGGCGGGGCTAAATTGTGAGCAACCCTGTAAAGCCTAAAGGTACTCGTTGGACTTTCGGCCCCTTTACGCACCTAGGCTGCAAAAAAGTGTCACACATGTGGTATCGCCGTACTCAGAAGTAGGGCAATGTGTTTTGGGGTGTATTTTTACATATACCCATGCTGGGTGAAAGAAATGTCTCAGTAAATTGACAACTTTGTATAAAAAAAAAAAAAAATGTAAAAAGTTGTCATTTACAGAGATATTTCTCACACTAGTATGGGTATATGTAAAAATACACCCCAAAACACATTTCCCTACTTCTTCTGAGTACGGCCATACCACATGTGTGACACTTTTTTGCAGCCTAGGTGCACAAAGGGGCCCAAATTCCAATGAGTACCTTTTTAGGAGGGCATTTTTAGACATTTGGATTCCAGACTTCTCATGCTTTAGGGCCCCTAAAATGCCAGGGCAGTATAAATACCCCACATGTGACCCCATTTTGGAAAGAAGACACCCCAAGGTATTCCGTGAGGGGAATGGCGAGTTCATTTTAAGATTTATTTATTTTTTGGCACAAGTTAGCGGAAATTGATTTTTATTTTTTCTCACAAAGTCTCACTTTCCGCTAACTTGGGACAAAAAGTTAAATCTTTCATGGACTCAATATGCCCCTCAGCGAATACCTTGGGGTGTCCTCTTTCCAAAATGGGGTCATTTGTGGGGTGTTTGTGAAAAAATGAACGGCACAGATTTCTTCATTCACATCGATCAATGTGGATGAAAAAATCTCTGCCCAAAAAAAAAAAAGAGGGGAAAGGCGTCTGCCAGGACATAGGAGCTCCGCCCAACATCCAAACCCACTTCAGCTTGTATGCCTTGGCAAACCCGATTACTCCATTCAAATCAATTGTTTGCCAAAGCATATGAACACCGCCCCTCAGCTCATAAGCCTCGGCAAACGTATCTTTTTTTACTGCAGAGGAGAAATCTTGTCTTGCAGCGCCGCATACACCGACTGTGTAATCTGACAGCAGCGCAATGCTTCTGTCAGAATGCACATCAGTGCTGCAGCTGGTTGATCGCTTGGTCCAACTAGAAGCTAAAAAAAAAAAAAAAACACAGGCAGCAACGCAATAAATTTATTAACATCAACTTTTATAAACTTTAAATAACATTTGAAACAGAACATTTACTTTTTTGCTTACCTGTGATTTATTTTTATTTTTTACCTTTAGAGAACAAACCTCTCCTTCCCCATGGGACAATGTGCAAAGCGCAAATTGCCCAGAGATGTGGCGAAGTACATTATGCACTTTGACCCAGGTGAAAGGAGAGGTTTGTAGCAGCTCTGTGTGAAAGGGCCCTAAGACCCCTGTGTGCCTGTGTCATGCGATCCCTACACTAATAGTGTACCTGTGTGTGGTACTTGCGGAAACACTCCCCTATGCATAGGGCAGGCTGGTCAGGACAGTCCAAAAAAAACAAAACTGTGGTGTCACGCATCATTCCAGCCCTGCTACAGACACAACATCTTTTTCTTGGGGAACGCTGAGTTGGGGTACCAGGATAGACACTCGGGAAGTGTCTGTCATGGAGCCGGCTAACTACATCAGGGACTTAGGGCACGGATACAGGAGTTCCGAAATGATCTCTTCCTGGATTTTTAGGAAGGATCCTATTCTCCCAGCCTTACTGTAGAGAACAAAACTATTATAGACAGCCAATTGAATTAAATAAACAGAAACCTTCTTTCTTATACCAACGTCTGGTGCAGCGGGACACTAAATAGGGAGCCAACATCTGGTCATTGAAGTCCACCCCTCCCATGTGAAGGTTATAGTCGTGGACAGAGAGGGGTTTCTCAATGGCTCCAGTTGCCCTTTAAATTTGTACTGTCATGTCTGCGTGAATGGTGGACAGAAGGTAAACGTCCCTCTTGTCCCTCCATTTCACCACGAGCAGTTCTTGGTCACACAAGGCAGCCCTCTCCCCCTGTGCAAGTCGGGTATTAACGAGCCGTTGGGGGAAGCCCCGGCAACTAGGTCGCGCAGTGCCACAGCATTGAATTCCGACCTAGATTTAAGTGCGAAAGAGGGCCACACTTGTGTAAAAATTGTCCATGTATAAGTGGTATCCCTTGTGGAGTAAGGGTGACACCAAGTCCCAGACAACCTTGCCACTGCTCTCCAGGTAGTCAGGACATCCGACCCTAAAACGATATGTATAGCCTGTGGCCCTTTCACAGAGCTTATACAGTTTGACCCCATATGCTGGGTATGTACTGTTTGATGTCAAGGTCGCCCGGTAAAATGTACAAGGGACTCGTCTATACAGATGTTCTGATTGGGGCTATACACATCTGCAAACCTGGATGACAAACGGTCTATGAGGGGCCGAATTTTGTTGAGCCGGTCATGTGAAAGGAGTCTGCTTTTGTTGTGGCAAGAAGGGACATTTTGTGAATATTTGTCCGTACTTACAGCATCAAGGTGTAAACCAAAGGGGAAAAAAAAGTTGAATCCCCAAATTACTATTGGTAGTGTGGGTGGGCAGCAAGAAAACCTACTTTTGTCTTTTACTGGTAGTACCCGTTTTCTCCTGTCAGCCGAGGTGGTGCTAGAGTCCAAAACTGTGAAAATCAAAGCTTTTATCGACAGTGGGGCAGGAGTTAACTTGATTGATGGACAGTTTGTACGCATTTACGGGTTGACTACTAATGCATTAGAGAATAGTATTTCTGTCTTTGCAATTGACTCAGCACCTCTCGCCCAAAAATGCCTGTCGCAGGTAGTGAATGACATTAATTTAAGAGTGGGTGATTTGCATCAGGAATCGATCTCCTGTTATGTGTTGGAGGGTCTGACTGCTCAGTTGGTGTTGGGCTTACCATGGTTAAGCAAACATAACCCTAACATCGATTGGCAAGCGAGACAGATTCTCGAGTGGAGTGATTTTTGCATGGACAACTGTCTTAATGCATCGTTCTCTATGGTTACCACTAAAACTGTACCCTCGTTCATTTCTGAATTTTCTGATGTTTTCTGAGAGTGGTAATCAGGAGTTGCCTCCGCACCGGGAGTATAACTGTCCTGTCAACGTTATTCCCAGAGCTAAAGTGCCCATATCTCAGTTGTATAATCTTTCGGAACTCGAAAGAAAGGCTATGTGAGAGTATATCACCAAGAGTTTGGCAAGGGGACATATTAGACCATCCAAGTCCCCAGTGGCTGCTGGATTTTTCTTTGTAGAGAAAAAGGATGGTGCCCTGAGACCATGTCTGGACTTCCGTGAGCTCAATCGTATTACTGTCCGTGATCCTTACCCCCTTCCTTTGATTCCGGATTTGTTAAGTCAGATTGTTGGTGCCAAGGAGGTCTCTAAATAGGATCTGAGGGGGGCATATAATCTGGTAAGGATCAAGAAGGGGGATGAATGGAAGACCGCATTTAATAACCCTGAGGGTCATTTTGAAAACCTGATCATGCCCTTTGGGTTAACCAATGCTCCTGTGGTTTTTCAACACTTTGTCAATTACATCTTTCATCATCTGGTGGGGAGGTTTGTCGTGTTATACCTTGATGACATACTAATTTATTCGCCTAATATGGAGACTCATCAGGATCATGTGAAACAGTTGTTACAGATCCTAAGAGAGAATAAGTTGTATGCTAAGATGGAAAAGTGTGCATTTGCTGTACAGGAAGTGCAATTTCTGGGTTACCTGCTCTCATCCTCAGGTTTTTGTATGGATCCCGTGAAGGTCCGTGCCGTGTTGGACTGGGATCGACCCGAAAATCTGAATGTGGTTTTTGGGGTTTACCAACTACTACCGTAAATTTATCTTGAACTATTCATCGGTGGTTAAACCTTTACCAGACATGGCTAGGAAGGGTGCTGATATTTCTATCTGGTCTGATGCGGCATTACAGGCCTTTACTGCTGTGAAATAATGTTTTGCTTCGGCCCCTATTCCAGTGCAACTGGACGTGTCTCAGCCATTTATTGTTGAGGTTGACGCGTCAGAGGTTGGGGTAGGAGCAATATTGTCGCAGGGTCCTTCACCCAGTAAATGGCGTGCATGTGCATTTTCTCTAAAAAACTTTCGACTGCTGAAATGAATTATGTGCGGAATAGGGAATTGCTGGCCATTAAGTTGGCGTTGACGATTTAACTTCATCGTCAATTACCACTCTGGGGTTAAGAACGTCAAGGCGGATGCTTTCCTGGGGGGGGGGGGGGGGGTTGAGTCTAATGACCGTAGTCCCATTTTATCTGAAGGGGTAGTATATTGTCCTCAGGGGGAAATATTGTTTGTTCCCCCCGAATTACGTCACAAGGTGTTCGAGGAACATCACTGTACGGTGCTTGCTGGGCACCCTGGGAGCAGATCGACTATGGGGTTGCGTAAGTGTATTGAGGACTCTGCCTTCTGGATCTCTGCTTCTATTGCCCATCCCGTCCAGACCCTGGACCCATTTGTCCATGGATTTTATCACATATTTACCGAATTCTTCAGGAAAGACCCCGATTCTGGTGGTTGTCGATCGTTTTAGTAAAATGGCACACTTTATTGCATTACATAGTCTACCCAATGCTAAAACTCTTGCACAGGTGTTTGTCGACAACATTGTGAAACTACATGGCATTCCCTCTGATGTGGAGTCCGATAGAGGGACTCAGTTTGTTTCCATATTTGGCTTTTCATCCTCAGTCGAACGGACAGACGGAGCGCACTAATCAGAATCTGGAGACTTACTTGAGATGTTTTGTTTCAGAGAATCGGGAAGAGTGGTCTTAATTTTTGTCGTTATCTGAGTTTTCTATAAATAACCGTAGACAGGAATCCACTGATAAGTTGCCATTTTTGGGGGCATATGGGTTCCATCCACAGTTTGGTACATTTTCTGGTGCTCATAATTCTGGCATTCCTGAGGAGGAACGATTTTCCTCTTCTTTGTCTTCTATTTGGCGGAAAATCCTAAATAACCTGGAAAAGATGGGCAACAGGTATAAGCGTGCAGCTGACAGGAGACATATGAGTGGTCCGGACCTGAGAGTGGATGATTCTGTGTGGCTGTCTACAAGAAACTTTAAACTTAAGGTACCTTCTTGGAAGTTGGGACCAAGATTTATTGGTCCATATAAGATCACTGCCGTTGTTAACCCTGTAGCCTTCCGTCTTGAACTTCCTCAGGCAACATAAATCGTTGTTAAAGAAATGTGTTGAACCTGTTGAGTCGTCCTCCTTGCCTCCCGCTCCTGTCATGGTGGATGGCAATTTGGAATTTCAGATCAGCAGGATTGTGGACTCCCGAGTTCTCCGGAGATCCCTCCAGTATCTCATTCATTGGAGAGGGTACGGACCAGAGGAGAGGATGTGGGTTCCAGCGACCGATGTTAATGCTAATCGTCTGGTGAGGGTGAGAGCATTCCACAGAGCTCATCCTGATAAGGAGGTCACCTGTAGAGGGGGGGGGGGGGGGGGAGGGGGGTACTGTCACACCAGGTTTGAAAGATTATCTGCTCATTAGTGATCTGACAGCATCTTTTGGTTTCACTTTGTCTGTGTATTGCTGGTATGTCCACACCTCCTGTTCAGGTGTGGATCATGTGACCTTTACCTCCCGCTCTTTAGTTTGACTTCACCCATCACTCCTTGCTCTGGATAGCTTTATTTGGTGTTGAAAGAGCTGGAGTGTGGTTCTAGTTGAAGTCCTCATCATCCATCATCCTTAGAAGTTAAGTGTTCTGATGGTGTGTTTTGTATCCCCCCCCTCCCCCTGTTGTTTACTAGGCCTCAGTGAGATGCTGGTTCCTTCACCAGGGAAGGAGCGGGTTGTCTCTGCCCTGTCATTAAGTCTAGGGCATCTGAGGGCCACCAGGGTTTTCTAGGTTCCTGTGTATGGGCATCTCTACCATCGAGAGGTGCCCATACAGATAGGAGTTAGGGCCAGGAACAGGGTTTCATAGGTAAAATACAATTATATCGTGGCTCACCCGTGTCTGTTAATGTGGTCAAGGTGCTCTGTTTTTTGGATGTTTCACCTGTTCATCCAATGGAACAAATGTACCTCAATTGCGTGTAAAAGAATAAAAACAGGCACTCACCAGCTGGTACGTCTATAGTAGAATATTTATATAATAGAGTATATAAGAATATATAATAAAATCTCACATAAAATGTAAAATACAAAATAAAATACAATATATCATAAAAGTAATACACTGAGATTGGTCCATATGTGTCATGGTCTTACCTTCTTGCTGCTCTCCTTCGTTTGACATGTGCTGGCGGCCATCTTGGTTTCTGGGTTTCTTGTAGCCTTCCACCCTGCGGCTCCTCCTTCCCACTGGGAGGAGCTGGATGCCTAGCTCATATATATAGGAGGTCTGTGGCTTCAGTTCCTTGCTTGGTCCTCCTGTGTTCACATGCTTCTAAGACTGCTGCTGCTTCTGGTTCCTGATCCTGGCTTCGTCTGACTACCCTGCTGGTTCCTGATCCAGGCTTCGTCTGACTACCCTGCTGGTTCCTGATCCAGGCTTCGTCTGACTACCCTTCTGGTTCCTGACCTCTGGCTTCGCAAGACCCTGCTTCGGTTTAGCCATCCGTTTGGACTTTTGCCTTACAGCTTGATTTTCAATAAAGCCTTCTATTTCCACTTATCTCTTGTTGTACGTCTGGTTCATGGTTCCATGACAATATGTACTTCACTCCATCTATGGTTAACCAAATACATTATAGCGATATGGTTCAAGAAATAATTGCTTGCATCAATTAAACTGTGCAATATTAAATAAGGTGTCCTAAATACAAGATGATAATCTGTGAAAAAATATATACTATGAAAAGTTCATAAAAAGTGAAAAAAACTGTGAATAAAGTAAAGGAATCGATGTGACAAATGTGTCCATATGAGACTGATGTAGCAACTTAATAATTCTCCTGCATAGATGTTCTATCCAATATATTGTAGCGCTATTGTAGCAATGTGAAGCCGCAGATATTTATCAGCATGCAGAGTCTGCACTCCAGGTTCAAGGAAGCATATGTTAAAATGTAAGCGGTGATCGGATTTTAAGAATGGGGCGTCCCCCTATCTGTGAACCCTCTTACCTTGCCCTTTAGAATGCTTATCACTATTTCATTTCTGCTGCCGATGATAGTTGGGTCCTTTATAACACTCGATATGAGATCTGATGTTTTCGATTTCAAATTTCCCGCTTGTTGCTCTCCGGTCTCGGCGTTCCACGTGGTATCTGTGCGTGTCACCTTCCAGGAAGCAATATGCAGGGATCGCGTAATCTCGCGATAGGTCAAACCAGCTTCTCTTTCACTGGTATCCAGATACTTATGTTGACCGACAATGTATGGGTCTCTTTCCTCGGGTTAAGGTGGGTAGTATATCACTCGCAGGACCAGCCAGACGTGTTTCGAGGGGTCTCCCTCTTCCTCAGTGGCTATATTGCGAGTCCTGCTATCCTCTTCTTTATATACTCCAATTTCACAAAACCCCAGCAAATACCCGGCATGGATTGTTAATCTTCATATTTAGTATTTTGCCTTATCCTCAATGCATAATATTACATATATCTCTATAGAGAATTTTATCTTTATTAATAAAACTAACATTGATAAAAATTAAGATTAAGATACATTTAAATACATTTAAAACTCAAAAAATGTCTGTGGATTCCTTTTCCTTCTTTTAGATCTCTCTAGAATTCATTAGTAATATATTTTAGTCAATCCTTATTTTAACTTTTTCTTATTGATTTTCCCACTCCTAATATTAGATTTTTCAAATACATTATATAAATATAAATGTTCCAATATGTATCGAACAAAAAACGCATCGAACTTGAAAAAACGCATATGCGTTTTCGGTGCGTTTTTTTCGGTTTCTGCTTCCTTATGTTTTTTTTATATTGTCCCTTATCAATTGGAAGCAAAAACTGATAATTTTAGAGACAAAAACTGATAATTTCAAAAGAATCTTGTTGAATGTTTTACTCGGAATTCTGCAGAATGGATGTATGTGGGGAGGGGGCCCAACCCCGAGGGGAGATCCTGGTGCTGCTAAACAACCTGACTCAGGATGTCACCAACAGAGGAGGGCACCCATCCCCAATATCTACAGGAAACCGAACAACTCAAAGTCCGAGTTAAGCCCTCGTGGGAGGAGTGTTTCAAAATCGAAGATTCTTCTAGATTCCTGCCTTGACATCCTGGCGATATGGTCTCCTCCTCTCCAGTGCACATCCACTTTTTCGAAAGCCGCAAAGATCATACCCTCAGGATTTTTATTATGATATTCTTTATAATGTAATAAGAGAGAGTGCTTTTCATAGCCATTTCTTATATTTGTGATGTGTTCTGACAGTCTTTTTTTCAATGTACGTTTTGTCCTTCCAATGTATTGTTTTTTACACTGGCATTCTATCATGTACAAAATATTGGTTGAGCTACAGGTCAGAAATTCCTTTATTTTCCATGTAAAAGAGTTTACCCGTGATTGAATTTCAGTGGTCTTCTTAGGAAACAATGTTATTTAGCATATTCCACATTTCCCACATTTGTAGAAGCCACTCAAATTCAACCAACCCTGCATGGATAATTTATTCTTTTTATTTGAAACTGTTGGTGCTACCTTTAAGGATAAATTCTGAGCTCTTGTGTATGTTATTTGAGGACCATTACTAACCAAAGGGCCTATTAGTCTGTCACTCAATAGATAATGCCAATGTTTCCTCACAATTCCTTCTATTTGTCTATGTTGTTTATTAAAAGGTAGTATCATTCTCAAATGATCTTGTTCTTCTTTTTCTCTACCCTCTTTTATTTTTTCTATAAAGAAGGTCTCTCTGTGCATAGTTTTAACTTTTGTGAATGCCTTATCCAATACATTGCTCGGATAATTTCTCTCTAGAAAACGTTTCTTCATGGTTTCGGCCTCAATCTCAAAATCAGTTTCATCTGTACAGTTCCTTTTTATAAGTTTGAATTGACCTTTTGGTACTTCAAACAGCCATCTTGGTAGATGGCAGCTTGAAAACAATATGTAACTGTTTCGGGAGACCTCTTTTTGGTATGTACTGCAGATTAGCTGTTTATTCTGCACTCTGATTGATAGATCTAAAAATTAAATTCTCTCCATACTTATATTGGCAGAAAATTTTAGATTATATGCATTGGTGTCAATATTTGCAAGAAATGTATTAAGGTCATCTCTCGTACCTTTCCAGAAAAATAGGATATCATCGATGAACCTGTGCCAGAGTACCAGGTTTACCCCCAACATGGGCAGGATCTCCTCACATTCCCAATGTGCCATGAATAGATTTGCATAACTGGGGGCAAACCTGGTACCCATGGCGGTTCCCCTGGTCTGCAGATAATAATCCAGATTATAAGCAAAATAGTTATGGGTTAGAATGAATTTTACCCCCTCTGCTATAAAGTCTATTTGTTTCTCAGGGAGATCACTATGTATCTTTAATTGGCTCCTCAATGCTTGTATTCCCTGATTATGATTTATAACTGTATAGAGGGTGATATACTACCCACCTTAACCCAAGGAAAGAGACCCATACATTGTCGGTCAACATAAGTATCTGGATACCAGCGAAAGAGAAGCTGGTTTGACCTATCGCGAGATTACGCGATCCCTGCATATTGCTTCCTGGAAGGTGACACGCACAGATACCACGTGGAACGCCGAGACCGGAGAGCAACAAGCGGGAAATTTGAAATCGAAAACATCAGATCTCTTATTGAGTATTATAAAGGACCCAACTATCATCGGCAGCAGAAATTACATAGTGACAAGCATTCTAAAGGGCAAGGTAAGAGGGTTCACAGATAGGGGGACGCCCCATTCTTAAAACCCGATCACCGCTTACATTTTAACATATGCTTCCTTGAACCTGGACTCTGCATGCTGATAAATAGCTGCGGCTTCACATTGCTACAATAGCGCTACAATATATTGGATAGAACATCTATGCAGGAGAATTATTAAGTTGCTACATCAGACTCATATGGATACATTTGTCACATAAGAAGACAGTATTCATCGATTCCTTTACTTTATTCACAGTTTTTTTCACTTTTTATGAACTTTTCATAGGATATATTTTTTCACAGATTATCATCTTGTATTTAGGACACCTTATTTAATATTGCACAGTTTAATTGATGCAAGCAATTATTTCTTGAACCATATCGCTATAATGTATTTAGTTAACCATAGATGGAGTGAAGTACATATGGACCAATCTCAGTGTATTACTTTTATGATATATTGTATTTTATATTTTATGTGAGATTTTATTATATATTCTTATATACTCTATTATATAAATATTCTACTATAGACACACCAGCTGGTGAGTGCCTGTTTTTATTCCTTTACAGGGTTTCATAGGTGGTGACCCTTTTCCTTCTTAGCGGTGAGGCCTAGTGTCTTTTCCCTTCCGTCTTGTTGTCTTTTGGTGTTCTCCCCTACTACATCTGTGACAACTGCCTCTCATTTATGGGTATATAAAAAAATAATAATAATCTAACCAGGGGCAAGACGTGGCAACTTTGAGAAGAGAATCCTCTAGTGCCGTTAACCACCTGAGTGCCGGTCACAACTGTCCTTCTGTCATCCACGAAAGGACCATCATGCCATCAGGTGTGGTCACTCTACTGAATTTGGCATGGTCCATCCTTTTTCTCCTTTTCATCTTATGGAATGAGTAGGTGGCATTTTTATTTATTTGTGTCTTGTCTCACAATGTGGTTCACTCAAAACCTATTTTAAAAACTACATAGTAAAAGTTATGTTTTAAGATACCCAGTTCACATGATATTCTGATTATATGTTTGGGTTGTGATCATATACCTCTGCACGTCTATCTAGTGCAGAAGGTACCACTGACATAGTGTTCAAAAGTTCCACCTCCTACAGCAGAAGTCTCAAAAAGGAAGCAGCTCATGGAGCACCTTCTGACTCCTTTCAGTTTCACCTACAGGGGGTCAGCAGCCAAAAACAAAACATAAAACAGTCCTGAAGTCCAGCTACCAGACTAAAGCAGAGTTTAGCACGTCAGATAGAGAAAGCAGAGTTTATGCCAAAGCCTGCTGGAACCAAGAGAAAGCCTGAAGATTGTCTGGATGCAAGTTGAATTAAAGTAAAGCTGTTGAACTTTATAAAAGTCTAGCCTTGACTTATTCTCCACTACTACTTATCTCTTAAATTGCTTTGGAGCCAATCCCTGGGGAGCGACGGCGTCCAGGTAGGAGCACCGTGACACACATAGAGACTATTGGGGCCGCACCACATCACTCAGCATTCCTATTAACTTGGGACACGATCAGCCCTTTGGGAAAGAGGGAGGCACGTTGCAATCTGAAACAGGTTATTGGACCACTGAGCAACAGTCCAGTCCTTTCTCTCCATAGCCCAGGTAAGGCACTCCTGACATTGTCTCTGGGTCATAAGTGGCTTGACACAAGGAATGCGATAGTTATAGCCCATGTCCTGGATATGTCTGTGTGTGGTGGCTCTTGAAGCACTGACTCCAGCCACAGGCCACTCCTTGTGAATCGCCCTCCAATACTTGAATGTCCTTTTCTTGGCAATCTTTTTAAGGCTGCAGTTATCCCTGTTGCTTGTGCACCTTTTTCTACCACACTTTTTCCTTCCGCTCAACTCTCCATTTTTATGCTTGGATACAGCACTCTGAACATCCAGCTTATTTAGCAATGACATTGTGTCGCACACTCTTCTTAGGCGTCACTGACTGTCTTTTGAACAACTGTCAAGTCAACTATCTTCCCTATGATTGTGTAGTCTACTGAACCAGACAGAGGGACTATTTAACCCTTTCACTACCAGAGTTTTTTTTTCAGTTTTCATTTTTCCCCCCCCCCATTTTCCTTGAGCCATAACTTTTTTTTATATTTCAGTTCACATAGCTGTATGAGGGCTTATTTTTTTTGCGGGAAAAGTTGTACTTTCTAATGCCACCATTAATTATGGCATAAAATGTAACGGGAAGCGATAAAAAAATTCCAAATGGGGTGGAAGTGGAAACAATTTCTCAGTTTTACACATTTTGTTTGCGGCAAAACTGACCCATGCCCTTCATTCTCTGGGTCAGTACGATTACAACTATAGCCCATATGTATAGGTTTTTTATATCTAAATAGTGTACAAATAAATGTCAACTTTGATAAAAAATATTTTTTTACCATATTCTGACCCCCATAACTTTTTTTTATACTTATGTCTACTGAGCTGTTTAGGTCAATTTTTTGCGGGACAATGTTTTTATTGATACCATTTTGGAGTGTGCGTGACTTTTGATCACATTTTATTAAATTGGGTTAGAGAAGCATTGAAAAAATGGCAAATCGGGCAATTTGACCTTTTTATTGTTACACCATTCGCCATATTGGAATTTTTTATGTTTTAATAGTATGTCCGTTTTTGGTCGCGGTGATACCCGTAAAGGTTTATATTTATTTTTATTTAGGTATTTATTTTTTAATTATATGGAAAGGGGTGATTTAAACTTATTTCTTTTTTATATATTTAAAATTTGTGCAGATTTTGAAGCTCATATGAGCCTATACATTATGTTTTTACGTTTTCCGTTTAAAATGGGATTTGAAAAGAAGAATTTTGCTCATTTCTTATCCTGGCCTGCCATATGGTGGCCAAAATAATAATTGCAGCATGAACACCATCTGCCTCCTCAGTGAGGCCGATAGTGTCCAGCGCAACTAGCGTGCCCCCATTGGCCGCACAGGGCATCGGTAGGAAGCATGAGCTTCCGAGTTTTTGAGCATTTAGATGCAGTGATCTTACTTGATAACGGCATCTAAAGCCTTTAATTACCGCGATCGGCATTATTGCCGTTCACAGTAATTAGCCGTAGGTCTCTGCTGTTTGAAACAGCAGAGACTTGCCGGCCATGAAGCCCACTGCACGTGCGAGCGGGTGCCATGTTCGTATGGTGCTGGTAACGAAAGGGTTAAAGGCTTAGGAACCCTTTGAAAAGTGTTTTTTGATTAGAGCGTGACACCATTAGTCTACAATATTTCACAATATTCTAATTTTTTCAGCTATTGACTTTTGGGTTTTCATTAGCGGTAAGCCATAATTACCAACATTAAAATAAATAAAATGCTTAAAATATAATACTAACTTTTCAATGCCATTCTAATTTAGGCTAGGGCTACACTGTCGTACTGAGACATGCGGCGACTGCGAAACGACAGTAGCAAAAAATCCATTCATCGCAATGCGGCACCATAGACTTAATTATAAAAATTGTCGTGCGACATGTCGTCGTTGTGTAGCCCTAGCCTAATTGAGGTGCACTAGTATGTGGCTGGACAATCTTTTTAGTACACCTTTGGGGGCAATTTTTTTTTTATTATTGCCTTGTACTCATATTATTTAAAATTGGTAGTGAAGAGAACATGGCGCGTGCTGAGAGCGGCGCGTGCCATGTTCTCTGACACTAGGCTGCGCAGCCTAGTATCGGTAAATAATAAAAGGATGCCATGCAACCCTAACTGACAGACTCCTTATCTCTGCTCTCTGACTTCCTAAACACCGATAGTAACTCAGTTCTTATCTTACTGATAAGAATATGGCTTGAATAAGTGCTTGTGACCTCTCAGTAGTTCATAGATAAAGTTTATTAAAAGACAGGCACAAAGTAAAAGTACTAGTCACACAGCATTGTGCCCAATAAAGCCCCCACAGTACCTTCTAAATAAATAATGCCCCCATAGGGAATTAAGTCCACCCCTATAGTACCCCCAGCAGTAACAAGGCCCCCCTTCAGAGCCCTAAGAAGTAATTTAAAAAAATCCCCAGTGTCCCCAGAAGTTATGTCTCCTGTGATAGCCCTAGTATTTATAAAGACATGACTGTGTCCCTTTGGTTATAATGACCCCCTGTAGTGTACCCTGTATTATGCCCCCTGTAGTGCCAGTATATATAAGGCCCTTGTAGTGCTACGGCCTGTATTATAATGCCTCCCTGAAGTTCTGTCTGTATTATAATTATTCCTGTAGTTGTCTGTCCAGTATTACAATGCCTCCCCTACAGTGTAATGCCACTTCCTGTAGCGCTAGTATGTATAATGGTCTCACCCCCCCCCCCATATTCCCCTGCAGTAGTAGTATATAATGCTCTCCCTTTGTAGTATCATGCCCCTCTATATATAACGTTCCCTCTCTAGTATAATGATCTCCCCTGTAATGTAATGCTCCTGTATATATAATGTTGTCCCACAATAGTACAATGCGCTCCCCTCCATTATTATAATGGCCCGATTTAAAAAAAGCTCTTTATAAAATGCTCTCTAGTATAAGGGCCCAATATATAAAGCTCTCCCCCTCTAGTATAATGCCCCAATATATAAAGCTCTCCCCCTCTAGTATAATGCCCCAATATATAAAGCTCTCCCCCTCTAGTATAATGCCCCAATATATAAAGCTCTCCCCCTCTAGTATAATGCCCCAATATATAAAGCTCTCCCCCTCTAGTATAATGCCCCAATATATAAAGCTCTCCCCCTCTAGTATAATGCCCCAATATATAAAGCTCTCCCCCTCTAGTATAATGCCCCAATATATAAAGCTCTCCCCCTCTAGTATAATGCCCCAATATATAAAGCTCTCCCCCTCTAGTATAATGCCCCAATATATAAAGCTCTCCCCCTCTAGTATAATGCCCCAATATATAAAGCTCTCCCCCTCTAGTATAATGCCCCAATATATAAAGCTCTCCCCCTCTAGTATAATGCCCCAATATATAAAGCTCTCCCCCTCTAGTATAATGCCCCAATATATAAAGCTCTCCCCCTCTAGTATAATGCCCCAATATATAAAGCTCTCCCCCTCTAGTATAATGCCCCAATATATAAAGCTCTCCCCCTCTAGTATAATGCCCCAATATATAAAGCTCTCCCCCTCTAGTATAATGCCCCAATATATAAAGCTCTCCCCCTCTAGTACAATGCCCCAATATATAATGCTCTCCCCCTCTAGTACAATGCCCCAATATATAATGCTCTCCCCCTCTAGTACAATGCCCCAATATATAATGCTCTCCCCCTCTAGTACAATGCCCCAATATATAATGCTCTCCCCCTCTAGTACAATGCCCCAATATATAATGCTCTCCCCCTCTAGTACAATGCCCCAATATATAATGCTCTCCCCCTCTAGTACAATGCCCCAATATATAATGCTCTCCCCTCTAGTACAATGCCCCAATATATAATGCTCTCCCCCTCTAGTACAATGCCCCAATATATAATGCTCTCCCCCTCTAGTACAATGCCCCAATATATAATGCTCTCCCCCTCTAGTACAATGCCCCAATATATAATGCTCTCCCCCTCTAGTACAATGCCCCAATATATAATGCTCTCCCCCTCTAGTACAATGCCCCAATATATAATGCTCTCCCCCCTCTAGTACAATGCCCCAATATATAATGCTCTCCCCCTCTAGTACAATGCCCCAATATATAATGCTCTCCCCCTCTAGTATAATGCCCCATATACAATGCTCTCCCCTCTAGTATAATGCCCCAATATACAATGCTCTCCCCCTCTAGTATAATGCCCCAATATACAATGCTCTCCCCCTCTAGTACAATGCCCCAATATACAATGCTCTCCCCCTCTAGTATAATGCCCATATACAATGCTCTCCCCCTCTAGTATAATGCCCCATATACAATGCTCTCCCCCTCTAGTATAATGCCCCATATACAATGCTCTCCCCCTCTAGTACAATGCCCCATATACAATGCTCTCCCCCTCTAGTATAATGCCCCAATATACAATGCTCTCCCCCTCTAGTACAATGCCCCAATATACAATGCTCTCCCCCTCTAGTATAATGCCCCAATATACAATGCTCTCCCCCTCTAGTACAATGCCCAATATACAATGCTCTCCCCCTCTAGTACAATGCCCCATATACAATGCTCTCCCCCTCTAGTATAATGCCCCATATACAATGCTCTCCCCCTCTAGTACAATGCCCCATATACAATGCTCTCCCCCTCTAGTATAATGCCCCAATATACAATGCTCTCCCCCTCTAGTACAATGCCCCAATATACAATGCTCTCCCCCTCTAGTATAATGCCCCATATACAATGCTCTCCCCCTGTAGTATAATCCTCCACAGATATAATGCTCTCCCCCTCTAGTATAATGACCCCATATAATGATCTGCCCCTGTAGTATAATGCCCCCATAGATAATGCTATGCCCCTGTGGAGGAAGGCATAACAAAAACAAAAAAGTGAGGTTGGAGTCGGGAAGGGAAAAAAATTCCTTTCCGACTCCAGTCTGAATAACTCCCTGGATCAACGACCCCTCTCTAGTAGCTATAGCCTGTAATATTACTACACTCCAGAAATACATCCAGGCCCCTCTTGAGCTCTTTATTGCACTCACCATCACCACCTCCTCAGAGAGTTCCATAGTCTCCCTGCTCTTACCCATAGATAATGTTCCCTACACAAACATACTCACCTGTATCCGTCTGCGATGCAGGCGCTTCCTAGTGCAGGCGGTTGCAATGACATCACCCCAAGCTCCTGTGCCGGGTCACAGGCCGAGTATTGATGTATGCAAGCGACCGCGTTGTTCCACCGCCCATGACCTGGTGCAGGAGTTCATAATGATGTTATCACGACCACCAATGCATCATTTCCCCTGTCTTCAGTCCCTCCAACATACAGTCCCATGTAAAATACATAATTTCCCGTCTTCAGACCCTCCAACATACAGTCCCATGTAAAATACATCATTCTCCACTGTCTTCAGTCCCTCCAGCATACAGTAAAATGTTAATATCACCCCCTTCTTCTCAGACCCCTCGAACATACTCTCCAGTACAAAGATCATTCCTCCTCCTTTCAGCCACCGCTCCCATCCACACAGCGACCTGCAGCATCTGCTCCACTCTCCAACAACCCGCTCTGAAGATTCTCGGGCAAATCCTAAAGGCCCCGCCCCATGGATGACCAGACCCCGCCTCTTCCCATGACGTCACACCTACCAGGAGCGACTCCATTCTATTCGCTACAGTCCAGACTTGTTGGCCAGTTATACAGAACAGAAAGAAGAGAGAGGCTGGCGGGTTACAGCGGGAAAGACGCAAGCGGTTTGCTGATTTGGTGTGTACTGGAGCGGAGAAGTTTATGCATGTTATTAGGAAGCTATGAATTCTCAAGGAATGGCGGCGAATTTTTCAGTCTCAGTGAAAAGAATACAGCTGCAATATGTGTCCATATCCTGTACATATCGCCTATGTCTTCCCCATAGGTCTGAGCATGGCTGAAGACTGGAGACACATGACTAACCGAATGCTAAACCTTACCCTGGAAATTATCTACCTGCTGACTGGAGAGGTGAGAGATTCCTGGAATGATATCCCATGGGCTCAGTATACATGGCTGCAGAGATTCTGGGAATGATATCCCATGGGCTCAGTATACATGGCTGCAGAGATTCTGGGAATGATATCCCATGGGCTCAGTATACATGGCTGCAGAGATTCTGGGAATGATATCCCATGGGCTCAGTATACATGGCTGCAGAGATTCTGGGAATGATATCCCATGGGCTCAGTATACATGGATGCAGAGAGATTCTGGGAATGATGTCCCATGGGCTCAGTATACATGGCTGCAGAGATTCTGGGAATGATATCCCATGGGCTCAGTATACATGGCTGCAGAGATTCTGGGAATGATATCCCATGGGCTCAGTATACATGGATGCAGAGAGATTCTGGGAATGATGTCCCAATGGGCTCAGTATAATTGGCTGCAGAGAGATTCTGGGAATGATATCCCATGGGCTCAGTATACATGGCTGCAGAGAGATTCTGGGAATGATATCCAATGGGTTCAGTATACTACATGGCTGCAGAGAGATTCTGGAAATGATATCCAATGAGCCTTTTATACATGGCTGCAGAGAGATTCTGGGAATGATATCCCATGAGCCTCATATACATGGGTGCAGAGAGATTATGGGAATGATATCCCGTGAGCCTCATATACATGGCTGCAGAGAGATTATGGGAATGATATCCCATGAGCCTCATATACATGGCTGCAGAGAGATTATGGGAATGATATCCCATGAGCCTCATATACATGGCTGCAGAGAGATTATGGGAATGATATCCCATGAGCCTCATATACATGGGTGCAGAGAGATTATGGGAATGATATCCCATGAGCCTCATATACATGGCTGCAGAGAGATTCTGGGAATGATATCCCATGAGCCTCATATACATCGCTGCAGAGAGATTCTGGGAATGATATCCCATGAGCCTCATATACATCGCTGCAGAGAGATTCTGGGAATGATATCCCATGAGCCTCATATACATCGCTGCAGAGAGATTCTGGGAATGATATCCCATGAGCCTCATATACATGGCTGCAGAGAGATTATGGGAATGATATCCCATGAGCCTCATATACATGGCTGCAGAGAGATTATGGGAATGATATCCCATGGGCTCAGTATACATGGCTGCAGAGAGATTATGGGAATTATATCCCATGGGCTCAGTATACATGGCTGCAGAGAGATTCTGGGAATGATATCCCATGAGCCTCATATACAGGTCCTTCTAAAAAAATTAGCATATTGTGATAAAGTTCATTATTTTCTGTAATGTACTGATAAACATTAGACTTTCATATATTTTAGATTCATTACACACAACTGAAGTAGTTCAAGCCTTTTATTGTTTTAATATTGATGATTTTTGCATACAGCTCATGAAAACCCAAAATTCCTATCTAAAAAAATTAGCATATTTCATCCGACCAATAAAAGACAAGTGTTTTTAATACAAAAAAAGTCAACCTTCAAATAATTATGTTTAGTTATGCACTCAATACTCGGGAATCCTTTTGCAGAAATGACTGCTTCAATGCGGCGTGGCATGGAGGCAATCAGCCTGTGGCACTGCTGAGGTGTTATGGAGGCCCAGGATGCTTCGATAGCGGCCTTAAGCTCATCCAGAGTGTTGGGTCTTGCGTCTCTCAACTTTCTCTTCCCAATATCCCACAGATTCTCTATGGGGTTCAGGTCAGGAGAGTTGGCAGGCCAATTGAGCACAGTAATACCATAGGTCAGTAAACCATTTACCAGTGGTTTTGGCACTGTGAGCAGGTGCCAGGTCGTGCTGAAAAATGAAATCTTCATCTCCATAAAGCTTTTCAGCAGATGGAAGCATGAAGTGCTCCAAAATCTCCTGATAGCTAGCTGCATTGACCCTGCCCTTGATAAAACACAGTGGACCAACACCAGCAGCTGACATGGCACCCCAGACCATCACTGACTGTGGGTACTTGACACTGGACTTCAGGCATTTTGGCATTTCCCTCTCCCCAGTCTTCCTCCAGACTCTGGCACCTTGATTTCCGAATGACATGCAAAATTTGCTTTCATCCGAAAAAAGTACTTTGGACCACTGAGCAACAGTCCAGTGCTGCTTCTCTGTAGCCCAGGTCAGGCGCTTCTGCCGCTGTTTCTGGTTCAAAAGTGGCTTGACCTGGGGAATGCGGCACCTGTAGCCCATTTCCTGCACACGCCTGTACACGGTGGCTCTGGATGTTTCTACTCCAGACTCAGTCCACTGCTTCCGCAGGTCCCCCAGGGTCTGGAATCGGTCCTTCTCCACAATCTTCCTCAGGGTCCGGTCACCTCTTCTCGTTGTGCAGCGTTTTCTGCCACACTTTTTCCTTCCCACAGACTTCCCACTTAGGTGCCTTGATACAGCACTCTGGGAACAGCCTATTCGTTCAGAAATTTCTTTCTGTGTCTTACCCTCTTGCTTGAGGGTGTCAAGGATGGCCTTCTGGACAGCAGTCAGGTCGGCAGTCTTACCCATGATTGCGGTTTTGAGTAATGAACCAGGCTGGGAGTTTTTAAAAGCCTCAGGAATCTTTTGCAGGTGTTTAGAGTTATTTGTTGATTCAGATGATTAGGTTAATAGCTCGTTTAGAGAACCTTTTCATGATATGCAAATTTTTTTAGATAGGAATTTGGGGTTTTCATGAGCTGTATGCCAAAATCATCAATATTAAAACAATAAAAGGCTTGAACTACTTCAGTTGGTGTGTAATGAATCTAAAATATATGAAAGTCTAATGTTTATCAGTACATTACAGAAAATAATGAACTTTATCACAATATGCTAATTTTTTTTTTGAAGGACCTGTAGATGGCTGCAGAGAGATTCTGGGAATAAAGCAGGCTTCAGTGCATGTCAGATCTCCCAGGTGCCCTGTCCGTACAGCTGGTCCTTTCTCCACTCCCAGGTGCTACCACAAACAATGGTCTGATTCCAGTTATCACTGGGAGCAGAGGGGTGAGCTGGGATGGGCATAGCTGAGTTGCCAAATTTATGGAATAATGGTCTTGTTTGCTGTCTGTACAGGGGGATAGTGTAGCATGAGGGCTGTACGAAGGGCTGGGCGTATGTACTTGTATAAAGGGGTCTACTCTGTGGTCTGTATTTTTAGTTTGATGGCCTGGTATATGAATTGTTTTTGCCTAGGGAGCCTGGTTTTGTTTATCCATTTTGGGATGTCTGAAAAGGGATCATATGTACAGCTTGTGATTTACATGCCACCGGTCTGGGGCATGTTCTATATAAGGGGGTAGGGGGTGGGTATAGGTAAAAGAAAAATATGCACATTAGAGTTTCTTTGTTCCAGTATACTGGATGTCCTTTTCTAAAAGTTACCAAGTATGGAATTAAGTCACCCAGCATCTGGTATCATAAACCTTAGTCTTTCGTCTATTTTAGGAATATGGCCCTAAGTGTAGTGATCCTGTGAATCACAACAGGCTGCCTTGTTTATCAGAAGGTTGGAGCACTGAGACCCCCATTATAAATCCTCACTCCCAGATCCATGGGAGGAACAGTGGGCAGAAGATCCTTGAACTCGCCAAGAAGATCATTGAGCTGCTGACTGGAGAGGTGAGGAATTGATGGACATTATATGGCAACACCAAGAGTCAGTGTCTGGATAGTGATTATATGATTATCTTTGTCAGGTTTCTGTAAGGTGTCAGGATGTTACGGTCTATTTTTCCAAGGAGGAGTGGGAGTATGTAGAAGGTCACAAGGATCTATACAAGGATGCCATGAAGGATAACCACAAGCACTGCCTGTTATCAGGTGAGAGGTTTAAACAGCCATGTTTATGTAAAGTATTCTTTATTGTATATTTCCCTTTTTCATCTTCTATCTGAAGCCATATGGGATTGTAGATGTAGAGTCCATCAAATACACTTTACTTTCAGCAAAGATGGGTGGTTTGGCACTGCCAAATGACTAAAGACAAAAAGTTGTGTCCAAAAAATTGAGTCTCTAGGTAACTGAAATTATATAGCAGGTGACTATACCAGCAGGAAACCTCTAGTGAAGTGTTAACATGAATCCATGCATTCTTAGAGAAATCTAAGGAACAATAAAAAGAGATATGATAGCTATAAGTAATTAAAGAGGTTCTGAGGATTTTAATATTGATGACCTATACTCAGGAAAGGTCATCAATATCAGATCGGCGGGAGTCCGACACCCCGCTGATCAGCTGTATGAGGAGAGCGAAGTGCGCATGTGCCATCTATCTTGCTGCTGATGTCTATGGCAAAGCAGCAGCAAGCAGGAAGAGAGAAGGGAGACGGCTATGGTTGAGCAATATACCGGTGGCAACGATATACAGCAGTATTAACCACCTCAGCTCCCCTAGCTTAAACACCCTTAATGACCAGACCACTTTTTACAATTCTGCACTACACTACTTTCATGGTTTATTGCTCGTTCATGCAGTTTACCACCCAAATTAATTTTACCTCCCTTTTCTTCTCACTAATAGAGCTTTCATTTGGTGGTATTTCATTGCTGCTGACATTTTTACTTTTTTTGTTATTAATCGAAATTTACGTTTGTTTTTTTTTTTGTTTGTTTGTTTTGTGCAAAAAAATTGCATCTTTCAGTTGTAACATTTTTCAAATAAAACTACATTTCTATATAAATTTTTATCTAAATGTATTGTTCTACATGTCTTTGTTTGGATAAAAGTTATAGCGTTTACAAACTATGGTACAAAAATGTGAATTTCCGCATTTTTAAGCAGCTCTGACTTTCTGAGCACCTGTCATGTTTCCTGAGGTTCTACAATGCCCAGACAGTAGAAAAACCCCACAAATGACCCTATTTCGCAAAGTAGACCCCCTAAGGTATTCACTCATGGGCATAGTGAGTTCATAGAACTTTTTATTTTTTGTCACAAGTTAGCGGAAAATGATGATTTTTTATTTTTTTTCTTACCAAGTCTCATATTCCACTAACTTGTGACAAAAAATAAAAACTTCCATGAACTCACTATGCCCATCACAAAATACCTTGGGGTGTCTTCTTTCTAAAATGGGGTCACTTGTTGGGTAGTTATACTGCCCTGGCATTTTAGGGGCCCTAATGCGTGAGAAGTAGTTTGAACTCAAAATGTGTACAAAATGCCCTGTGAAATCCTAAAGGTGCTCTTTGGAATTTGTGACCCTTTGCCCACCTAGGCGGCAAAAAAGTGTCACACATGTGGTATCGCCGTACTCAGGAGAAGTTGGGCAATGTGTTTTGGGGTGTCTTTTTACATATACCCCTGCTGGGTGAGAGAAATCTCTCTCTAAAAGACAACTTTTCCATTTTTTTTTTTTTATACAAAGTTGGCATTTGACAGAGATATTTATCTCACCCAGCATGGGTATATATAAAAAGACACCCCAAAACACATTGCCCAACTTCTCCTGAGTAAGGCGATACCACATGTGTGACACTTTTTTGCACCCTAGGGGCGCAAATTCCTTTTAGGAGGGCATTTTTAGACATTTGGTTTCCAGACTTCTTCTCGCGCTTTAGGGCCCCTAAAATGCCAGGGCAGTATAAATACTATAAATGACATTTTGGAAAGAAGACACCCCCAAGGTATTCCATGAGGGGCATGGCGAGTTCATAGAAGATTTTTCTTTTTTTTGGCTCAAGTTAGCGGAAATTTATATATTTTATTTATTATTTTTTTTCTCACAAAGTCTCCCTTTCCGTTAACTTGGGACAAAAATTTCAATCTTTCATGGACTCAATATGCCCCTCAGTGAATACCTTGGGGTGTCTTCTTTCCAAAATGGGGTCATTTGTGGGGTGTTTGTACTGCCCTGGCATTTGGGGGTCTCCGCAATCATTACATGTATGGCCAGCATTAGGAGTTTCTGCTATTCTCCTTATATTGAGCATACGGGTAATGATATATATATTTTTTTCCGTTCAGCCTCTGGGTTGAAAGAAAAAAATGAACGGCACAGATTTCTTCATTCGCATCGATCAATGTGGATGAAAAAATCTCTGCCAAAAAAAAAGAGGGGAAAGGCGTCTGCCAGGACATAAGAGCTCCGCCCAACATCCAAACCCACTTAGCTCGTATGCCCTGGCAAACCCGATTTTCTCCATCGATGTGGATGAATAAATCATTGCCGAGATTTATAAAAAAAATTGATATACAAAGTGTTTGCCAAAGCATATGAACACCGCGCCTCAGCTCATAAGCCTTGGCAAACGTATCTTTTACTGCAGAGGAAAAATCTCGTCTTGCAGCGCCGCATACACCGACTTTTGTGTAATCTGACAGCAGCGCAATGCGTTTGTCAGAATGCACATCAGTGCTGCAGCTGGTTCATCGGTTGGTCCACCTAGAAGGTAAAAAAAAAAAAAAAAAAAACAGGCCGCAACGCATTAAATTTATTAACATTATAATAACATTTGAACGGAACATTAACTTTTATAAACTTTATTTAACTTTTTGAATAGAACATTAACTTTTTTGCTTACCGGTGTTTTTTTTTTTTTTTTACCTTTTTTTTTTTTTTACACCTTTTTTATAGGACAAACCTCTCCTTCCCCATGGGACAATGTGCAAATCGCCCAGAGATGTGGCAAAGTACATTATGCACTTTGTCCCATGTGAAAGGAGAGGTTTGCAGCAGCTCTGTGTGAAAGGGCCCTAATAGCCCTGTGTGCCTGTCCTGTGAGATGCAATCCCTATGCTAATAGTGTACCTGTGAGTGGTACTTCCGGAAACACTCCCCTAAGCATAGGGCAGAGTGGTCAGGGCAGAAATAGCGGGTGTCACGCCTTATTCCACTCCTGCTACAGACACAACATCTTTTTTGGGGTGACGCTTGGGTTGAGGTACCAGAAACGACATTGGGAAAATGTCGCTCGTGTAGACGGCTCACTACACTGGTGGATGGGGCCACGGAACCTCCTGGATACAGAAGGTTCTCGATGATCTCTTCCTGAAATTTGAGGAAGGATCTTGTTCTCCCAGCCTTACTGTAGAGAACAAAACTATTTTATATACAGCCAATTGAATCAAATATACAGACACCTTCTTATACCAGCGTCTGGTGCAGCGGGACACTAAATAAGGAGCCAACATCTGGTCATTGAAGTCCACCCCTCCCATGAGCGAATTTTAGTCGTGGACCGAGAGGGGCTTTTCAATGACTCTGGTTGCTGTTTCAATTTGTATTGTCGTGTCTGCGTGAATGGAGGAGAGCATGTAAACGTCACGATTGTCTCTCCATTTCACCGCAAGCAGTTCTTTGTTACACAAGGCAACCCTCTCCCCCCTTGCAAGACGGGTGGTAACGAGCTGTTGGGGGAAGCCCCGGCGATTGGCTGCTGTGGCACCGCTCAACCTAATCTGTTCTAGGAACAAATGCCCGAAGAGGGGCACACTTGTGTAAAAATTGTCCACATAAAGATGGTACCCTTTGCCAATTAAGGGTGACACCAAGTCCTAGACTGTCTTCCCACTGCTCCCCAGGTAGTCAGGGCAACCGACCGGCTCCAGGGTCTGATCTTTACCCTCATAGACTCTAAATTTGTGGGTATAGCCTGTGGCCCTTTCACAGAGCTTATACAATTTGACCCCATACCGGGCTCGCTTGCTTGGGATGTATTGTTTGAAGCCAAGGCGCCCGGTAAAATGTATAAGGGACTCATCTACGCAGATGTTTTGCTCAGGGTTATACAAATCTGCAAATTTGGTGTTAAGGTGGTCTATGAGGGGCCGAATTTTGTGGAGCCAGTCAAAAGCTGGGTGGCCTCTGGAACGGGAGGTGCTGTTGTCGCTAAAGTGCAGGAAACGCAGGGTGGCCTCAAATCGTGCCCTGGACATGGCAGCAGAGAACATGGGCATGTGATGAATTGGGTTCGTGGACCAATATGACCGCAATTCATGCTTTTTGGTTAGGTCCATGTTGAGGAGAAGGCCCAGAAAAGTTTTAATTTCGGAAACTTGGACGGGTTTCCACCGGAAAGACTGGGCATAAAAGCTTCCCGGATTGGCGGCTATAAATTGAGTGGCATACCGATTTGTTTCTGCCACGACTAAGTCCAAGAGCTCCGCAGTCAAGAACAGCTCAAAAAATCCCAGTGCCGAACCGATCTGAGCTGTCTCAACCCGAACTCCAGACTGGGCGGTGAAAGGGGGAACTACTGGTGCGGCTGAAGTTGGGGGCTGCCAATCAGGGTTTGCCAGCACCTCAGGGACTCTACGGGCCTGTCTGTGCGGTGGCTGCAACGGGGGAACTACTGCACGTGCCACCGTACCAGCTTCAACTGCCCTTCTGGTGCTCGCCACTTCACCATGTTCTACAGCAGTGCTGGTACTAGGTCCAGGATGGGCTGCGCTTCTGGTGTATGCCTCACCACGTAATCCGACAGCGCCAGCCCCACTCTGCTGCCCTTGAAGTGGATCCTGCGCAACCTGTGGTCTAGCAACATGGGCCGGGTACGCCTGGTGGTATCAGGGACCTCAACCTCCTCGTCCGAACTTTGGGTCAGACTGCCACTGCTTTCTACAGGTTCATATTCTGACCCGCTAGATTCGTCAGATGAGGGTTCCCATTCCTCATCCGACTGGGTCAGAAGCCTGTAGGCCTCTTCAGAAGAATACCCCTAATTTGCCATTTGGACTACTAAATTTAGGGGGTATTCCCTGAGACTACCCAAGAATAAAAGCAAGCCTATCTTTTTTTTTTTTTTTTTTTTTTTTTTTAATAATTCTCTTTTTATTAATACATTATCCACAAAATAAATCATACATTACAAATATTTAAGTACTTTTGAGAAAGAGGCGTACCAGACCAACTGGTCAGCAAAGTATTACATCGCATGTCACACATATAACCTGTCTCTTATTTAAGCAATGGTCTTCCAACCTGACTTATCACGTATTGTGAGACATACGGTACACATACACTGTTGATTCAAAAGTTCTGTAGTGGAAGTCTTTTCACGAGTAAGAAAACATAGAACACATAGAACACTGAATCGATGTATAAAAAATAAAATACATTGAAATGTTGAGTAGGTTCACTCTAATAGAAGCTATATCTTTATAGCTTTTGGACAAGAGCACTATATTATACTTTAGTCTGGATACCCAAACCTTTCACACAAACTTATATTTATCCCTTTAGATGATATGTTGTTTGACTTTCAACTCCACCCTCCCTTGTTAACCCCTAGAAGGTCTCCTAATTCCACCCCCCTAACCCCCTCACAAGGAGGGAAGAAGAGCAGTGGAAGAACGAGAGCCCAGTACACACAACCAGATTGTGTTCACTCACGTTGTTGAGCTTCCATGTGCAACTTCCATGGGCCCCAAGTGTCCAGAAAACCTTGTCTATTATGGTTTTCCCAGCTCGCTAGCTCCTCCATTCTACATATGTGATTCATTTTATCGTACCACATTGTTATACTAGGTGGATCAGGGTTTCTCCATAATGATGGAATGAGTAATTTGGCCGCTGCAATCATATGTGTCTGAAGGTTATTTTTATGGGGAATAAATTTGCCTTCTGGTTTCCATAGTAAAACTAGAGAAGCAGAGAGTGATAAATGTCCTGGGCAGATCTTATTGATGGTGTCCTCCACTAATTACCAGAATTGCTTAATTTTCGGGCAATACCACCATATGTGGGAAAGGCTACCCAGACCTTCTAAGCATCTCCAGCATTCACCCGAGTTACTGATGTGGATTTTATATAGAAATTCAGGTGTACGATACCATCTAGCGAGGGTTTTAAGTGAGTTCTCTTGCACTTTGACACATCTAGAGAATCCGTGCGAATGTGACATAATAAAGGATCTGCTCGAGTTATCTAAACTGATACCTAATTCTTTTTTAAGAAGGGGCCAGATCTCCTTTTTTTTCTAAAATCTGTCGGTAAATTAGTGATAGGCCCTTAGTTGGTGATTTTGGGAGCAGTACCATGGTCTCCAGCCAAGAGGGGTCAACCTTCTGCAGTCGATTAGAAGAAAGAAACTTCCTACATGTAACTTCAAAATCCCATCTCTGTATATCTGAACCAACACTCGGCGGTTCACCCCTGAGAGATTTATAGAAATCAGAGGTGGGAGTTAATTTCAATAGATCCCCCAATCTGAACTCAGACACTGAGTCCCAAACTGGGCTAGCTTCCATCACCTTGTCCGAGAGAGTATAGGGTAGTACATCAAGAGGCATAACCGGGGACAATCCCCCTCTACTAAGATTCAGTGCAGGTGACTTCTGGCATTCCTTAATAGTGCCTTTGGTAATGGCACTTATGAGTCCCAGTGTACCCAAAGAAGGAGCTTTGTGCCATAGCAGACATGCACCTTGTTTCCCTAGTATTTCTCTTTCCATACGCACATGCAGGGGAGGTTCTTTCTGTCTAGCTAAAGCTAACCATCTCTCTAGATGAATTGCCTGCACGTACGCATACATGTCAGGTAATGAGATCCCTCCATGTTTCTTTTTCCTGGTGAGCAGGGAGAATGGCAACCTAGCTTTCTTATTAGCCCATAAAAATTTACTAACGATAGACCTTATTTTGTCCAGAAAGGATCGAGGTATCTCTATTGGGAGGGAGCGTAACAGGTATAGCATTTGTGGCAGAACATATGTAGTTATAACATTTTTCCTGCCTATCCAGGAAATCCTGGGTTTCAAGGGTTTATTTAGAAACACTTGGATTTTAGCTAATGGTGGTGAGTAGTTCAGGTGAAACAGATGGGTAGGATTGGCTGGTATCATCACTCCCAAATACTTTAACGCTGTGGATGGCCACTTAAAAGGGGACATATCCTTCAACTTTCTCATTTGTGTGGGAGTCAAAGAAACCCCAATGGCTTCAGATTTTTCTAAATTAATTTTAAAATTAGAGATTTCCCCAAAGATACGGAAGGTCTCTAGTATATGTTTCATCGCCTCAATAGGATTGGTGACCATTAATAATAAGTCGTCAGCAAATGCTGCCATCTTATGTGAGTCACCTTTCAGTTGCATTCCCCTGATATCGGGGTTCTGCCTAAATTTCAATAGTAATGTTTCTAGGACTAATATAAACAAGGATGGTGACAGGGGGCATCCCTGTCTAGTACCGTTCCTGATAGCAAAGGGATCTGACATGGTGCCATTTACTAAAATACGGGCCGTGGGAGCTGAATATAGGGAGAAAATAGCATTGACAAATATCTCTGGGAAACCAAACGCTAATAATGCACTGCGCATGTATAGCCATCCAACTCTATCGAATGCCTTTTCGGCATCTGTCCCCAATAAGACCAGAGGCATATTTTTCTTTCTGGCATAACAAACAGCATTCACCACTCGGCTAACGTTGTGCCTACCTTCTCTGCCCTGTACAAATCCTACCTGTTCCTCCCCCACAAGCCCAGGCAGCAAACCAGCTACTCGATGGCTCAGCAGTTTAGCCCACCATTTCAAATCCGTATTAAGTAGCGAGATCGGGCGATAGCTACCACATGCTTCAGGATCCTTTCCTTCTTTGGGCATAATAGTGATGGTTGCCGCCTGGGCCTGCGGAGGAAGGACAGAACCACTGAGGAGAGAATTACACAGTTTAGTAAAGTGCGGAATCAGCACATCAGCAAATTTCTTGTAATATACGATGGGGAAGCCGTCCGGGCCTGGGCTTTTCCCGATAGGGATGCTTTGAAGGACTTTAGTCACTTCCTCCTCTGTAAAAGGTCTCAATAGGTCCGTCTTTTCATTGTCAGACAAGGTAGGCATCTTAATAGAAACCAAAAAATCATCAATTCTATTCTGCAGAGAGATATTATCGCTAGTTTCTGTCCTGTCTTCGCTCTCAATATTATATAGAGAAGTATAGAACCTGCAGAATTCCTTTGCTATTGCTGGGGTAGTAGTTAATCTATGCCCCTCTTTGGATTTGACTACTTGGATAAAGGACTTCTGCCTCTGGGATTTTAGCAGGTTTGTCATTAATTTGGATCCTTTGTCACCATGCGAGTAGTATTTGAAAGGCAGAGCTTGAAGTGTTTTTGCCGATTTTATGTTCAGTCTAGCTTTAAGTTGTGACCTTAAGGATTTCAGTTGTTTCAGCACATCCTCCGTCTGATCCGTTTTATGAATCTTTTCTAGTGTGGAAATCTGCAAGAGCAGGGAATTTATTATCTGTGTCCTCTGTTTTTTAACTCTGGCTCCTATGCTAATAAATTCCCCCCTTACTACAGTCTTATGGGCTTCCCATAAGATCGGGCACGTTATCTGCGGGGACTCATTTAGGCTAAAATAATCTATGAGTGTTTTATTGATCCTTTCCTTGTGTTCTTTTTCTTCTAACAAAGTTGAGTTAAGCCTCCATGTCCAGGTCTTTCCTGGCATATCTTTAATTTGCAGCTTCAACAGCACAGGGGCATGATCCGAAATCGTGATAGATCCTATGGAAGTCCCTTTAATTGCGGGTATAGCAATATTGGACAAAAATATGTAGTCCAGGCGCTGATAAGAGCCATGGACCTTAGAAAAGAATGTGTAGTCCCTGACTTCTGGGTGAAGCAATCTCCATGCGTCGGATAAATTCCCCTCCTTCAAAGCAATTTGTAATCTACGTTTTTGTTTTTCTGAAATATGGGGTGTGGCAGATGTGGAGTCCATCTCATGATCCAGTGTAAGATTAAAATCTCCACCCAATATCAAGAGCCCTTCTGTGAAGGTTTTCAAAGATTCTAGCATCTGAATAATCCATTTAACTTGCCCCTTATTAGGAGCATATATAGCAGCTATAGTGATCATTGAGTTAAGGACTTTCCCTTTTATAAATAGAAATCTTCCATTAGGATCTATCAACTTTGACACTTTAAATGGTAGGTTTTTGCCGAGGAGTGGGTGGCATGATGCCAATCTGGGAAGAGTCTACTGGACATATTGGGGACGTGGCCGTGTCTATAATGTGTTTCCTGTAAAAGCACGATATCAGGGTTTTCTTTCCTAAGGGTGTGGTAAACCTGACTGCGTTTCTGCGGGATGTTCATTCCATTCACATTTAGTGAGTAAATTGTGACGTGTGCCATATCAATGGGTTATAAGGCTTGCGTTACTGTTAAGACTGGTGCTCGTGAACCTTGAAGCTCGATTCAGAAAAAATAAAATAAAAGCAATAAAACAAATATCAACATAATAGAAGGGCTTAGGAGCCCCATAGGTGCTACAATGCGCAATTTATCAGTGACACAGTTAAGGTAAGAGAGTGGGGGAGGGGACATAGGTAGAAACTGCTAGAAAAATCTAGATGTACCACTCACCCGACCACTTAATTATTAGCAATCAAACTGACCGATAACTGAGACCTGGTAACCTTTGATTCCGACAGGCAGTTTAAAGAGATAGGGAAGATGTCATCACCCATCTCCTCAATATCCGCAATAAGCTCAAACAGCAAAACCACCCTTTCGGTCTCAAAGTAACATCAGATAGAATATATAAGTAGTGTGCTTGTAATAGCAATTATCAACACTATTAAACCTCAGAAACAACGAGTTTCAAGCACTATAGTGCCTACTTATAAAATAGGGAGAAAAAATGGCGCTCACTGAAACAACAACAGCGAGAGATAATAAACCTGAGTTCTTTAACAACAACGAGAAGCAGATCAGTCCCCTGTCAGTGTCTTCTTCTTGGTGTACTTTTGTTTGGACGTCGCTTGCCAGGGCGATGGTGCTACAAGCTTGGGCAACTTTTCCATGTTGGCAGACGGGAGCCAGGACGGTATGTCCAGAGGCGAAATCTCCAAAGCTTCCCATATCTTGGAGAGATCATCAGGATGACGGATTATTATCTGTCTGCCATTGATTGTGGTGCGAAGTCCAAAGGGGAAAAGCCACCTCATAGGCAGCTTCCTCTCCCTCAATGTAGCTGTGAGGGGCTTCAACGCCTTGCGTTTTGCTAGGGTGCTAGCTGCTAAGTCTTGAAACAACAGGATTTTGTTCCCCTCATAGATTATTTCTTCTCTCTCCCTTGCCGCTTTGAGAACTGCCGCTGTGTCAAGATAATTCAAGAGGGCACAAACTGTATCTCTTGGCGGGTCGCTTGCAGCAGGTTTAGGCCTAAGCGCCCTGTGCGCCCTTTCGATGGTGATAGTCTCAGCCCGCTCTTCTCCTACAAGCATGGCAAATATCTGTTTGACACTGTCCAATAGTGCTTCTGCCGCCACTGATTCGGGGATGCCCCTTAGTCTCACATTCTTCCTTCTCCCCCTATTCTCTTGGTCCTCTAAGTGGAGGTATACGTTATCCACCTGGGAGCTGAGAGACTTCATTTGATTTTGGAGGCCTTTGCTATGGTGTACTACCGCTATCTGGAAATCTTCCAGCGCTTCCACTCTTTGCCCCACGTGTGTTACCTCCATTCTAATGGCCGCCAGCTCCGTCAGCACTGGTGACAGCGCCTGAGCCAAAGATTGTTGTAGGGAGTGCTGTAAGAAGGCTCTGGTAATCGGAGCAGGATCCGAATCTTCCGGCAGGTCCGACGGGGCACATGAGCTAGCGTCATCCGACTCCATGTCCAGAGCCGCGGCAGCTTCCTCAGCCGCCGCCATCTTTCCCCGCACTGCTGGAGACGCAGTCTTCTTGTAGATATATTTATTCAAGTCTCCATGCGACTTTTTCACCTTGGTCGACTGGGTGACCTCCCCACCTCTCTCCTTGTTGAGTTTGCCCATTATCGATTCGGTCAGAGCTGTGAAAAAGGCTGTTGGTCGGGTGCTATGGAGAGGAGCTCAGAGCTCACAAGTCTTCCACCATGCTCAGTTGGCTCCGCCCCAAAAAAAGCAAGCCTATCTTACGAATGGGAGGCTAGCAAAGTATCGGAGGCCGCTGCGATTGATAAAAATATCAAAACTGATTTTCTATAGCATCATCACAACGGCATACAAGGAGATTGACCCCTACCTCTGTAGGGGCAGGAACAGAGAAAGGTTAAATACCCTCCTCCCACCACCAACACCAGTGTTTCCTGTCCCTACAGAGGACAGGGCAGAGAAAGGTCTCCCTGTATGCAGGGAGATGAAGCTAAGGAAATTGAATCTTTCTTTTTTTGTTTGTTTCACCTTGAAAAATCGCCGGCATCCTGCTTGGCGTCTCCTTGCCTTCCCGCGGTCCAGTACGAACGCTGGGCAGGGGGTGCGGGGTTCTATCTCGTCCCGGTAATTCTGGGGCCTGTTCCCTGGTGCAGACTCCCTCCTGGCCTACTGAGGCGGTAGCTGGGTTGCGCGCCGGCGCATGGGGCGCTTGCTTATGACGTCACGGCCGGCGACCTGGAAGTGACGTGGCGGCGGTCAGCGTGGGGCCTGGCTTAAAGCCGAGCCCTGATCTCTAGCAAAACGCTCCCAGGATCGGTCCCCACTGTTGCGGAACCCTTGCCTACAGAAGAGGACGACTATGTCGGCATCAGAGCGGTCCCCTAGAGCTGAACCTCCGGCGCTGCTTCCAACCGTGAGTCCCCTTCGGGGGTATTATATGAGTGGGTCAGGGAGTCTGCTTGATCCCCCTCTCCTGCTGTAGTAAGGTGGAAGGGGGGGGGAGAGTGAGGACACTTATTTCCCATGCTGTGAGCTGTCTGCTGAGGGGAGCTTGCTTCACTCCCCTCCATCTCTCTTGCTCTCGCTCTCCCTCTAGTAGCCATACCTTTATAGCTGCATTCTCCTTTCTTTTAGGTATTTAAAGAAGCCCCGAAAAAGATCAGGAAATCAAATGTATCTTTTGTAATAGCAGACTTCCTGACAACTACCCTAAAAAATTGTGCAGCTTTGTATATCAAATATTGTACGGGATGAAGCACCCTCTCTAAAAGAGGAATTAAAATCTATGATTCAGGAAGAGATTCTCTCGTCCCTGGCCCACCTGTCCACTAATCCCCCGATTTGCTGCAACCTAAGAGAAAGCGGGCTAGATCTCCATCCCCTTCTGACCTAGAAGTTATTGCGGATGAAAGTGCCCACTCCGTCAGGTCATGGGAAGAGGGGGAAAGAGTCTCTGACTCAGACTCAGTGGACGATGGTCGTAGATATTACTTTTCTACTGAAGAAATGTCCGACCTATTGAAGGCAGTGAGGTCAACCATGGGTGTGGAGGAGCTGCAACGTACCCACTCGGTACAAGAAGAAATGTTTGGGGGCCTGAGAGTTTAAAAAAAAAACTTGTGTGTTTCCCATCAATGAGAGTATTAGGGATATGGTCCTTGATGAGTGGGCAGACCCAGAAAGACGACTGGGAGTCTCGGCTGCGTTCAAAAATAGATTGCTATTTGATCCGGAGGAGTAAAAAAAATTTCAAAGAAATTCCCCAAATCAACGTACAGGTTGCTAAAGTGAACAAGAAAACATCCCTTCCATTTGAGGATGCCTCCCAACTTAAAGATTCGATGGATCGTAAAGCGGACAGTCTTCTCGGGAAATCCTGGGAGGCGTCCATGTTTAATATTAAAACCAGTATTGCGGCTACCTCAGTCGCCAGATCCATGTATCTTTGGTTGGGAGAATTAGAATATCATATTAAAGCATCTAGGGAGAAAATTCTTAATTCTCTCCCTCTTTTAAAATCCGCCACGGCCTTCCTGGCGGATGCCTCTGCCGAGTCAGTCCGATTCTCCGCCAGAGATGCGGCGCTTTCCAACGCAGCCAGAAGAGCCCTCTGGATGAAGTGCTGGTCGGGGGGACAAGACGTCTAAACTAAAACTCTGTTCTATACCCTTTTCTGGAGAATGTGTTTGGCCCGGTTCTAGATAAAATTCTAGAGAAGGCCACGGACAAGAAGAAGGGGTTTCCAGAAGATCGCCCCTCCAGACGCCGGTATCCTTTTCGCTCCTCCTCGAGTCAAGAGAAAAGCTACAGTGGGAAAGGGAAATCAGGGAGTTGGAGCTATCCAAGAGGGGGAAGAGGAAGAGGCCAATCCTCCTCTCAGTGGGGGGAAGACTCTCAAAATTCCTGGTCATGGGAATCTATCTCCCAGAACCCCTGGATTTCCAAGGTAGTCGGCGCAGGCTATCAAATAGAGTGGTCTTCAAGACCCCCAAACAAATTTTCACTGACACGGTTCCAAACAAACCTTTGGCAAGGAGTCCAGAAACCTAATCAAATGAATGTAATCTCACCAGTCCCGCCTCCAAAAAGAGGCAGGGGTTACTATTCAACTCTATTTCTAATCGGGGAAAAAAGAAGGCACTTTTCGGACTATCCATAAACCTGAAACCACTAAACAGGTTTATTCGTTATCAGAAATTCAGGATGGAGACCCTAGCATCTACAATTCCTCTGCTAAGCAAAGACGTCTTCATGTGCACAATAGACCTGCGAGATGCTTATTACCACATTCCCATTCACACCAACTCAGTTTTCTCCGATTTGCAATCCAGGATATATCAGGGAACGTCCATCACTACCAGTTCAGAGCCCTTCCCTTCGGGATTTCATCAGCCCCAAGAATATTTACCAAGGTAGTGGTAGAGATGGTCGCCTTCGCCCGGTGGAAGGGATGATGATCCCTTATTTGGACGATTTCCTTCTGATCAGCGAAAGTCTCAGCCAAATCAATTCAAATCTGAGGTTCTTTCTCTCCATCCTAGACGACCTGGGGTGGATCATGAACAAAGAAAAGTCCGTCCTTACCCCCTCAAGGGAAGTTCGATTCTTAGGTATGATTCTAGACTCCCGAAAGCAAGCGGTATTCCTACCTCGAGACAAAATATCGGTTCTCCAACAAAAGATCAGATCCTTTCAGAAAAGAGGGTCTTGCTCTATCAGAGAGGCGATGAGTATGCTAAGTCTGATAACACCTTGTATTCTGCCAGTTCCCTGGTGTCAAATACACTTCAGACCCCTTCAGTCCTGGATCCTGAGTGTCTGGAACAGGTGCCAATCCTCTGTAGATCATCAAGTAAGTCCACCAACTCGGATTCTGCAGTCCCTAAATTGGTGGAAAAACCACGGGAACTTATCCCGGGGAAATCCCTGGCAGAAGACTCGCCAGATTCAGGTAATAACAGACGCAAGTCTGTCCGGCTGGGGCGCAAAGGTGGGGGATCGTATGTTCCAGGGCACTTGGCCAAATTCAATCAGATCCCAGTCATCAAATTTCAGGGAACTGAGAGCAGTCTGGGAAGCGTTGAAGGTAGCAGAAAACGTTGTGTCATCATCACATAAAAGTGCTATCAGACAACACTACGGCCATTGCCTACCTTTCCCATCAAGGGGGAACACGGTCAGTAACCCTCCAAGCACTGACAACAAAAATCTTTGCATGGGCAGAACAGAAGGTGGCCTCTATATCGGCAGTTCATCTGAAAGGGATACTAAATCGGGAAGCGTATTTTCTCAGCCGCCACAGGATCGATCATACAGAATGGTCTCTAAGTCCAGAAATATTCAGGCTAGTGGTAAGGAAATGGGGGATGCCCGACGTGGATCTGTTTGCCACCAGGGCAAACTCAAAGGTGGAAATATTCTGTTCCCTAAACCCCAGGGACAGACCTCATGCCTTAGACGCCTTCGCCATCCGTTGGCATTGGAATCTGTGCTATGCCTTCCCTCCACTTCCTCTAATTCCGAAGGTGGTACAAAAAATTCTCCAGGACAAGGCCACAGTGATTGTGATCGCTCCTCTATGGCCAAAGAGAAGTTGGTTCTCATCTCTCCAGAAATTTTCCCTCCAGGATCCATGGCCCCTTCCTGTGCGGGGGGATCTACTCCAGCAGGGTCCAGTTCTGCACCCAAACCCGCAGTTTTTGAAATTGGCAGCTTGGATCCTGAGTCCCAAACCTTGAAAATTCAGGGCCTGTCAGACGAAGTTATTACTACTTTGAAAGCCTCCAGAAAGAATGTAACGTCAGCAATCTACCTTAAGATCTGGAAACGTTTTTGTTCCTGGAGTGGGGACGAATCGCCACATTTGCATAAACCCAACATCCAAAGAATACTGGATTTCCTACAGCAGGGTCTGGACCTGGGACTTAGACCCTCTACCTTGAAGGTCCAGAGCTCAGCCCTAGGTTGTTTCTTTGACCAAGATATAGCCAGCCATCGTTGGATCAAAAGATTCATTAGGGCAGCGACGAGGCTCCGCCCAACGATCACTGCCCGTGTCCCTTCCTGGGATTTGAACATCGTTCTTACAGGCCTTACTTTACCACCCTTTGAACCCATGTCTGACTGTCCAATAAAATTATGGTCCTTGAAGACGGCCTTCTTAATTGCAATAACTTCGGCCCGCAGAGTAGGAGAGTTACAAGCCCTATCAATCAGGAAACCCTACCTCCGTATTCTAGATGATAGAATTATTCTCCGTCTGGATCCTGGATTTCTCCCCAAAGTTGTATCCAATTTTCATCGGAGCCAGGAAGTTACCCTACCTTCTTTTTGCCAACACCCCTCTAATGACACAGAATCCGCATTTCACTCTCTGGACGTTAGACGGGCAGTCCTAAACTGTATCGCTGTGACAGAAAAGTTTAGAAAATCGGACAACTTACTAGTTCTTTTTGGAGGAAGATTTAAGGGCCAAAAAGCCTCCCGGTCCTCTATAGCTAGATGGCTCAAAGAAGCTATTAGTCTTTGTTACCAAATACAAAATCTTACATGTCCAGTCCACATTAGGGCCCATTCCACTCGGGCCATGTCTTCCTCTCAGGCAGAGAGAGCTGGGGCTTCTCTGGAGGAAATCTGTCGTGCTGCCACTTGGTCCAGCATTCATACCTTTTTATAAAGCACTATCGCCTGGATCTTTCCAGATCATCTGATCTGTCCTTCGGGCGGAAAGTCCTCCAGGCTGTAGCCCCCCCTTAACTGATATATTTTTTATATCTCCTTGTATGCCGTCGTGATGATGCTATGGAAAAACCGGAATTAGTCTTACCGGTAATTCTGTTTCCATGAGATCATCACGACAGCACGTTATTCCCTCCCTATGATTTAAAACGTTGACCTAGTGGGTCTCTAGAAGGTATGAAGTAATGCCTTTTTTCACTGTTTGCCACCACCGGGTTGCTCTGTGTGATTTTGGAAACGCTGGTGTTGGTGGTGGGAGGAGGGTATTTAACCTTTCTCTGTTCCTGCCCCTACAGAGGTCAGGGGTCCATCTCCTTGTTTGCCGTCGTGATGATCTCATGGAAACAGAATTACCGGTAAGACTAATTCCGTTTTTTTTTTTTTCATCGCCGCAGCGCTTGTAAAGTGATTGTGCAGTGATAAAAAAAAAGTACTTTTTTTTTTGTCACTGCGGGGCGGGCGTGGGTGAACGCACGTGTGGGCGACCGATCAGGCCTGATTGGGCAAACACTGCGTTTTGGGTGGAGGGCGAGCTAAGGTGACACTAATACTATTATAGATCTGACTGTGATCAGTTCTGATCACTTACAGATACTATAACAGTACAAATAACTGTTAAACGATCGCTTACTACCTAATTAAGGGGCCTAAACTATCCTAAAACCTAACAGTCAATACCAGTCAAAAAAAAGTGACAGTTTACACTGATCACTTTTTTCCCTTTCACTAGGTGATTGACAGGGGCGATCAAGGGGTGATCAAGGGGTTAATTGGGGTGATGGAGGGTGATCTGGGGGCTAAGTGTTGTGTTGGGTGTACTCACTGTGAACTGTGCTCCTCTGCTGGAACCAACCGACGAAAAGGACCAGCAGAGGAGCACAGCAGCCATTTAGCACATTATATTTATAAATATAATGTGTTAGATGGCTTCTGATTCGTTTTTTTGAAAATCATCAGCCTGCCAGCGACGATCATTGGCTGGCAGGCTGATGACGAACTTGTCCTGAAACTGCGCATGTGCGGGCCGGCTGTGAGCGACATCTCGCGAGATGGCGCATAGATGCGTGACTGTGCCTGAGTGAGCCGCCTCCGGAACGCGATCCTGTTAGGCGGTTAAGAAATAGCGATATGACGATATTTGATAGTCATAGGAGCGGTCACATGTGCATTGACCGCCTCTAAATCTGGGTCTGGCTGTCTGCATCGTGCATATGCATATCGTGCATAACCTATTACTTCCTGCAGCCGCTGCCCCTGGCTCCTCCTCAATCCTATATTCAAGTCTCCGCCCACCGACGTCTGATGTCTAAATCAGAAATTGGCCGAGCAACGGAGCGAGGCGGGCAAAGTCATTCAGCAGTTGGTGTCCAAGCCAAGGTGGGAGAAGAGGAGTGAGAGACCCTAACGGTCTGGGTGTCATAAATAAAGGTTGTACTGTCTGTCTGTCTTCTGCGGCCCTGGCCCTGCCTGCAAGCTGCACTGCACATGGTGATCTCTCATAGCAGGCATTAGGAAATAATATACAGGTCATCATGAGCCCCATCAGTATAATAGCCTCATACAATACAATGTCTCCCTGTTGCCCAAACAAGAGCAACAAGAAGTCTTTACTATACTGGCCAAAATACATTATTATACTGATGAGGAGGGGGGGGGGGGGGGGGCCCCCCCTTTACAAATTGTTGTCCCATAAAGTATGGGCAGTATAGTTCCTGAGTCCAGACTGTATGTATCCTGCTGGCCACATGCGGTATAGTGACTTTTGTGGCCCAGTGCCTGTCCAGCGGCCAGCCGATAAAGTATATTATGTAGGGGTGCACCGAAATTCCGGCGGCCGAAAATGGGCCTGATCCATTTCGGCCGATATTGGTACATAACGGCAGAAAATATGGTTGGCAGTGGCGTAACTACCAGGGAAGCAGGGGAAGCGGCTGCTTCGGGGCCCGGGCCCCGACAGCGTGCCCTGTCTATCCCTGCAGAGCTAAACATATGGGGATCCCTCAGCTCTGCACCCCCATTTCCCAGACATAGGGGCTCTGCGCCCTGCAGCTCAGTGTAGATGCCAGATCCTTCTAAGCTACAGGACCTTTGATGATGTCATGACCATGTGACCGGTCATGTGGGTGGCAGGAGCCAGGCTGTGGACTGGTAGCGCCTTTATGATCGTCATCTGCTCCTGACTTTGGCTTGAACTGTTGAACATATGAGGTTAGCACCCTAGCACTTACAATTCCGGGTACTTAGGGGTTAATGCAGGGATGATGTGTATGGCCTCATTCACACATTGCAGATTTAGTCAAATCTGCAAACAAGATGTACAGCGAGCTTGTAGCATAGCTGTGTGTGTCTGCCTACCCAGAGCAGCTGTGTGTGGGGTGCATGTAGCAGAGCTGAGGGTGCTTCATGTGTATAATGCAGCAAAGATAGGTGTATAGTGTGAATCCAGAACAGTAGTGTGTGTGGTGTATGTAGCAGAGCTGTGTGTGTCTGCCTTATATAATATGATTTATTAAATTCATGAAAAAGAATTATTAATAAAATCATTAAAAAAAAAGTATTTTAAAAGTATTTGGGCAAAAAGGCAGTTTCGGTTTTCGGTCAAGGGCATCCTGAAGTTTCGGTTTCGGACCAGAATTTTCATTTCGGTGCACCCCTAATATTATGTCTCCTTGTTCCCTGCCCATACAGTATATGATGTCTCCTGGTGGCCCGCTGTCTTAACCTGCTGGCGGTCGTGCTCTTCTGGGTGGACGCGCCAGTGCGTCCTCTCGTGAGACGCGAGATTTCCAGCGAAGCCGGCCCGCGCATGCGCATCGCGGGCCGGCAAAATTCAAAGGACAAGTTCGTCATCAACCTGCCAGCCACGATCATTGGCTGGCAGGTTGATGATTTAAAAAAAAACGAATCAGCAGCCAGATACCACATCATATTAGTAAATATGATGTGGTTATATGGCTGCTGTGCTCCTCTGCTCCTTCTTTTGGTCGGTTGGTTCCAGCAGAGGAGCACACATCACTGTGAGTACCCACCAACACCACACTTAGCCCCCAGATCACCTCCCAGCACCCAATTAACCCTTTGATCACCCCTTCTTGCCCCTGTCAATCACTAGTGAAAGGAAAAAAGTGATCAGTGCAAACTGTCACTTTTTTTCTTTTTCACTGGTATTGACCTTTTGGTTTTATAGTTTATATAGTTTAGGCCCCTTGGTTAGGTAGTTTAGCGATCAGTTAGCGCCCAGCCCACCGGACCGCAGTCCCTTATTCGCTGATTAGCGTATCGCTAATCAGCATTTGTACGTTTATAGTATCTGAAAGTGATCAAAACTGATCACGGTGAGATCTATAATTGTATTAGTGTCACTTTAGTTCACCCTCCACCCAAAACGCAGTGTTTGCCCGATCAGGCTTGATCGGTCGCCCACACGTGCGTTCGCCCACGCCCGCCCCACCGCAGTGACAAAAAAAAAATATGTTTTTTTGATCACTGCACATTCACTTTACACGCACTGCGGCGATAAAAAAAATCAGTTTTGATATTTATCAACCGCAGCGGCCTCCGGTACTTCGCTAGCCTCCCCTTTGTAAGACAGGCTTGCTTTTTTTTCTTGGGTAGTCTCAGGGAATACCTCTAGATTTAGTTGCCCAAATGTCCAACAGGGGGTATTCTTCTGAAGAGGCCTACAGGCTTCTGACCCAGTCTGATGAGGAATGGGAACCCTCATCTGACGAATCTAGCGGGTCAGAATACGAACCTGTAGAAAGCAGTGGCTCTCTGACCCAAAGTTCGGACGAGGAGGCTGAGGTCCCTGATAGCACTAGGCGTACCCGGCCCCGTGTCGCTAGACCGCAGGTTGCGCAGGATCTGCTTCAAGAGCAGCAGAGTGGGGCTGGTGCTGTCGGATTACGTGGTGAGGCATACACCAGCAGCCCAGCCCTTCCTGGACCTAGTACCAGCACTTTCGTACAACCTGGTGAAGTGGCGAGCACCAGAAGGGCAGTTGAAGCTGGTACGATGGCACGAGCAGTAGTGACCCCGTCGCAGCCACCGCAAAGACGTGCCCGTAGAGCCCCTAGAATCCATGAGGTGCTGGCAAACCCTGATTGGCAGTCCCCAACTTCAGCCGCACCTGTAGTTTTCCCTTTCACTGCCCAGTCTGGAGTTCGGGTTGAGACAGCTCAGATCGGTTCGGCCCTGGGATTTTTTGAGCTGTTCTTGACTGCGGAGCTCTTGGACTTCGTCGTGGCCGAAACAAATCGGTATGCCACACAATTTATATCCGCCAACCCGGGAAGCTCTTATGCCCAGTCTTTCCGGTGGAAACCAGTCCAAGTTTCCGAAATTAAAACTTTTCTGGGCCTCCTCCTCAACATGGGTCTAACTAAAAAGCATGAATTGCGGTCATATTGGTCCACGAACCCAATTCATCACATGCCCATGTTCTCTGCTGCTATGTCCAGGACACGATTTGAGACCATCCTGCGTTTCCTGCACTTTAGTGATAACAGCACCTCCCGTCCCAGAGGCCACCCTGCTTTTGACCGGCTCCACAAAATTCGGCCCCTCATAGACCATTTCAACCTGACATTTGCAGATTTGTATACCCCTGAGCAAAACATCTGCGTAGACGAGTCCCTGATACATTTTACCGGGCGCCTTGGCTTCAAACAATACATCCCAAGCAAGCGCGCCCGGTATGGGGTCAAATTGTATAAGCTCTGTGAAAGGGCCACAGGCTATACCCACAAATTTCGGATCTATGAGGGAAAAGATCAGACCTTGGAGCCGGTCGGTTGCCCTGACTACCTGGGGAGCAGTGGGAAGACAGTTTGGGACTTGGTGTCACCCTTATTCGGCAAGGTACCATCTTTATGTGGACAATTTTTACACAAGTGTGGCCCTCTTTAGGCATTTGTTTCTAGAACGGATTGGCGCCTGTGGCACCGCGTGAACTAGTCGCGCGGGCTTCCCCCAACGGCTCGTTACCACCCGTCTTGCAAGGGGGCAGAGGGCCGCACTGTGTAACGAAGAACTGCTCGCGGTGAAATGGAGAGACAAGCGTGACGTTTACATGCTCTCCTCCATTCACACAGACACGACAATCCAAATTGAGCGAGCAACCCGTGTCATTGAAAAGCCCCTCTCAGTCCACGACTATAACCTTCACATGGGAGGGGTGGACTTCAATGACCAGATGTTGGCTCCGTATTTAGTGTCCCGCAGAACCAGACGCTGGTATAAGAAGGTGTCTGTATATTTAATTCAATTGGCTCTGTATAATAGTTTTGTTCTCTACAGTAAGGCTGGGAGAACTGGATCCTTCCTCAAATTTCAGGAAGAGATCATCGCGAACCTCCTGTACCCAGGAGGTTCCGTGGCCCCATCCACCAGTGTAGTTAGCCGTCTACACAAGCGACATTTCCCCAGTGTCGTTCCTGGTACCTCAACCCAACCGTCACCCCGAAAAAGATGTCGTGTCTGTAGCAGGAGTGGAATAAGGCGTGACACCCGCTATTTCTGTCCTGACTGTCCTGACCACCCTGCCCTATGCTTTGGAGAGTGTTTCCGGAAGTACCACTCACAGGTACACTATTAGTATAGGGATCATCTCACCAGGACAGGCACACAGGGCTATTAGGGCCCATTCACTCACACAGCTGCTGCAAACGTCTCCTTTCACCTGGGACAAAGTGCATAACGCACTTCGCCACATCTTTGGGCGATTTGCGCTTTGCACATTGACCCATGGGGAAGGAGAGGTTTGTTCTAAAAAGGTTAATGTTTAGTTCAAAAAGTTAAAGTTTATGTATTCTGTTCCAAAGTTAATAAAATTATTGCGTTGTGGTCTGGTTTTTTCTTTTTTTTACCTTCCAGGTGGACCAACCGATCGACTAGCTGCAGCACTGATGTGCATTCTGACAGAAGCATTGCGCTGCTGTCAGATTACACACAAGTCAGTGTATGCAGCACTGCAAGACGAGATTTCTCCTCTGCAGTAACAGATACGTTTGCCGAGGCATACGAGCTGAGGAGGAGGCGGCGTTCCTATGCTTTGGCAAACACTTTGTATATAAAAAAATTTAAAAAAAATCCCGGCAATGATTTATTCATCCACATCGATTGATGTGAATGGAGAAATCTGGTTTGCCAGGGCATACGAGCTAAGTGGGTATGGATGTTGGGCGGAGCTCCTATGTCCTGGCAGACGCCTTTCCCCTCCTTTTTTTTTTTTGGTAGAGATTTTTTCATCCACATTGATCGATGCGAATGAAGAAATCTGTGCCGTTCATTTTTTTCTTTCAGCCCAGAGGCTGAACGGAAAAAAAAATCTCATTACCTGTATGCTCAATATAAGGAGAATAGCAGAAACTCCTAATGCTGGCCATACATGTAATGATTGCGGAGACCCTCAAATGCCAGGGCAGTACAAACACCCCACAACTGACCACATTTTGGAAAGAAGACACCCCAAGGTATTCGCTGAGGGGCATATTGAGTCCATGAAAGATTTAAATTTTTGTCCTAAGTTAGCAGAAAGTGAGACTTTGTGAGAAAAAACATAAAAAAAATCAATTTCCGCTAACTTATGCCAAAAAAATACATTTCTATGAACTCGCCATGCCCCTCATTGAATACCTTGGGGTGTCTTCTTTCCAAAGTGGGGTCACATGTGGGGTATTTATACTGCCCTGGCTTTTTAGGGGCCCTAAAGCGTGAGAAGAAGTCTGGGATCCAAATGTCTAAAAATGCCCTCCTAAAAGGAATTTGGGCACTTTTGCAGCCTAGATGCGCAAAAGTGTCACACATCTGGTATCGCCGTACTCAGGAGAAGCTGGGGAATGTGTTTTGGGGTGTCATTTTACATATACCCATGCTGGGTGAGAGAAATATCTTGGTCAAATGCCAACTATGTATAAAGAAAATCGAAAAGTTGTCTTTTGCCAAGATATTTCTCTCACCCAGCATGGTTATATGTAAAATGACACCCCAAAACACATTGCCCAACTTCTCCTGAGTACGGCGATACCAGATGTGTGACACTTTTTTGCAGCCTATGTGGGCAAAGGGACCCACATTCCAAAGTGCACCTTTCGGATTTCACCGGTCATTTTTTACAGATTTTGATTGCAAAGTACTTCTCACACATATGGGCCCCTAAATTGCCAGGGCAGTATAACTACGCCACAAGTGACCCCATTTTGGAAAGAAGACACCCCAAGGTATTCTGTGAGGAGCATGGCGAGTTCCTAGAATTTTTTATTTTTTGTCGCAAGTTAGTGGAATATGAGACTTTGTAAGGAAAAAAAAAAAAAAAGAAATCATCATTTTCCGCTAACAAAAAATAAAAAGTTCTATGAACTCACTTTCAGCGAATACCTTAGGGTGTCTACTTTCCGAAATGGGGTCATTTGTGGGGTGTTTGTACTGTCTGGGCATTGTAGAACCTTAGGAAACATGACAGGTGCTCAGAAAGTCAGAGCGGCTTCAAAAAGCGGAAATTCACATTTTTGTACCATAGTGTGTAAACGCTATACCTTTTACCCAAACCATTTTTTTTTTTTTTGCCCAAACATTTTTTTTATCAAAGAGATGTAGAACAATAAATTTGGTGAAAAATTTATATATGGATGTCGTTTTTTTTGCAAAATTTTACAGCTGAAAGTGAAAAATGTCATTTTTTTGCAAAAAAATCGGTACATTTTGATTAATAACAACAAAAGTAAAAATGTCAGCAGCAATAAAATACCACCAAATGAAAGCTCTATTAGTGAGAAGAAAAGGAGGTAAAATTCATTTGGGTGGTAAGTTGCATGACCGAGCAATAAACGGTGAAAGTAGTGTAGTGCAGAAGTGTAAAAAGTGGCCTAGTCATGAAGGGGGTTTCAGCTAGCGGGGTTGAAGTGGTTAATATCGTTATCGAATATTTTTGATATCGCCCAACCCTACAGACGGCGCAGTGCGCATGCCGTCTCCTTATACAGCTGATCGGCGGAGTTGGACCCCCCCACCAATCTGATATTGACAACCCCTTTAAATGTTTCAGTCCAATCTAAACCTTGCTCAGAGGTTAATCTATAATATAAAAAGTATATGTCAGTATCAAATATATAGTAGCTGGATAGGATAACCCAGAGTTTAACCCCTTCAGTCACAATGGCTGAATGCTTGTATGCAGGGGTGGACTGGGAACTTAAAGTGGCCCTGGAAAGAAACCTAAAAGTGGCCCCTTGTTGTAGGCAAGTCCAAATTGACAGAAGGTGGGCCAACAGAAGTATGTGGGGCCAGCAATACCGTAGTGCAGAACAAAATACTGTCCCAGCAGAACCAAATACCACAGTGCAGCACAAAATACTACCGCCTGCGCCATGGTATGAAACTGTATAGTCGCCCTGAGAATGGCAGTACAGTTGAATTCAGGAAGTCGGCTGCTGGTCAGGTGCATAAATACCTAATGCTCGTTCATTAGTTAATGCTGAAAGCATCAGATCGCTATGTACCTGGCTGGTGGCTGTGAGGAGGGCTTGGATGACCCACTGGGCATTGGCCCACTAGAAAATTTCCCTTAGGGCTCTTTCACACTTGCGTTCTTTTCTTCCGGCATATAGAGTTCCGTCGTCGGGGCTCTATGCCGGAAGAATCCTGATCAGTTTTATCCTAATGCATTCTGAATGGAGAGAAATCCGTTCAGGATGCATCAGGATGTCTTCAGTTCAGGACCGGAACGTTTTTTGGGCCGGAGAAAATACCGCAGCATGCTGCGCTTTTTGCTCCGGCCAAAAATCCTGAACACTTGCCGCAAGGCCGGATCCGGAATTAATGCCCATTGAGAGGCATTAATCCGGATCCGGCCTTAAGCTAAACGTCGTTTCGGCGCATAGCCGGATCCGACGTTTAGCTTTTTCTGAATGGTTACCATGGCTGCCAAGACGCTAAAGTCCTGGCAGCCATGGTAAAGTGTAGTGGGGAGCGGGGGAACAGTATACTTGCCGTCCGTGCGGCTCCCCGGGCGCTCCAGAGTGACGTCAGGGCGCCCTACGCGCATGGATGACGTGATCGCATGGCACGTCATCCATAAGCATGGGGCGCTCTGATGTCATTCTGGAGCGCCCCGGCAGCCGCATGGACTGCAAGTATACGGCTCCCCCCCCCCCCCCTCCTACTATGGCAACCAGGACTTTAATAGCGTCCTGGCTGCCATAGTAACACTGAACGCATTTTAAAGACGGATCCGTCTTCTTCAAATGCTTTCAGTTCACTTGCGTTTTTCCGGATCCGGCATGTAATTCCGGCAAATGGAGTACACGCCGGATCCGGACAACGCAAGTGTGAAAGAGCCCTAATCCTGAAAAAAAAAAATCCCCATATGGCTATACAAACAGAAAATAAAAAACTAGCTAATGGAACGTGGGGTGGAAAAAACAAAAATGCAGAAACGAAAAGGGGCCCAGTACTTAAGGGGTTAAATATGAGAGAAGTACATAATAGTTGATATTTATCTGACAGGTATGTGTACAGATTGGGGTGAAATGGTTGTTAAAGATAATAATGATCAATATTCCTAATATGCTAATTGATAGTACATTTTGCCTATCCACACAGTGTAGCTGTAAAGTATCTGAACTGAAGGGAATGGAATGCATCAGAATGCATTCTGTTCTGTTTAATTGCGTTCCCATACCGGACAGAAAACCACTGCAAGCATCATTTTTCTATTCGGCATGGTATGTGGAGCAAAACGAATCCAGTATGACACACAATGCAAGTCAATGGTGCCAGACAAAATTAAAAATGCAGCCGCTTATATTATCAATAACTGAAGCGTTTTTCCTGATCCCTGCCGGATCAAGCAAAAACGGATATGTGAAAGTAGCCTTAGCTTGGTAAGTAATAGACAGGGGTCAGATAACAACACAGATGTTTTGCAGCCTGCAGACCGGCATATTGCTAAAGTGACATATTTTGGTATACAGACAATTCCATACAGTTAGGCCTCATGCACATGACAGTGAATAATGGCCGTGTGACGGCCGTTTAACCACTTCAACCCCCCTAGCTGAAACCCCCTTAATGACCAGGCCACTTTTTACACTTCTGCACTACACTACTTTCACCGTTTATTGCTCGGTCATGCAACTTACCACCCAAATGAATTTTACCTCCTTTTCTTCTCACTAATAGAGCTTTCATTTGGAGGTATTTCATTGCTGCTGACATTTTTACTTTTTTTTGTTATTAATCGAAATTTAACGATTTTTTTGCAAAAAAATGACATTTTTCACTTTCAGTTGTAAAATTTTGCAAAAAAAAGACCTCCATATATAATTTTTTTGCAAAATGTATTGTTCTACATGTCTTTGATTTAAAAAAAAAAAAAATGTTTGGGTAAAAAAAAAAAAAAAATGGCTTGGGTAAAAGTTATAGCGTTTACAAACTATGGTACAAAAATGTGAATTTCCGCTTTTTGAAGCAGCTCTGACTTTCTGAGCACCTGTCATGATTCCTGAGGTTCTACAATGCCCAGACAGTACAAACACCCCACAAATGACCCCATTTCGGAAAGTAGACACCCTAAGGTATTCACTGATGGGCATAGTGAGTTCATAGAACTTTTTATTTTTTGTCACAAGTTAGCGGAAAATGATGATTTATTTATTTTTTTTCTTACAAAGTCTCATATTCCACTAACTTGTGACAAAAAATAAAAACTTCCATGAACTCACTATGCCCATCACAGAATACCTTGGGAAGTCTTCTTTCCAAAATGGGGTCACTTGTGGGGTAGTTATACTGCCCTGGCATTTTAGGGGCCCAGATGCGTAAGAAGTAGTTTGAAATCAAAATCTGTAAAAAAAGTTGGCATTTGACCAAGATATATAAAATGGGAAAAGTTGTCTTTTGCCGAGATATTTATCTCACCCAGCATGGGTATATGTAAAATGACACCCCAAAACACGTAGGTGGGCAAAGGGGCACACATTCCAAAGAGCACCTTTAGGATTTCACGGGCCATTCTTTACAGATTTTGATTTCAAACTACTTCGCACACATTAGGGCCCCTAAATTGCCAGGGCAGTATAACTACGCCACAAGTGACCCCATTTTGGAAAGAAGACACCCCAAGGTATTCCGTGAGGGGCATGGCGAGTTCCTAGAATTCTTTTATTTTTTGTCACAAGTTAGTGGAATATGAGACTTTGTAAGAAAAAAAAAATAAATCATCATTTTCCGCTAACTTGTGACAAAAAATAAAAAATTCTAGGAACTCCCCAACTTCTCCTGAGTACGGCGATACCACATGTGTGACACTTTTTTGCAGCCTAGATGCGCAAAGCGGCCCAAATTCCTTTTAGGAGGGCATTTTTAGATATTTGGATCCCAGACTTCTTACACTTTTGGGCCCCTAAAATGCCAGGGCAGTATAAATACCCCACATGTGACCCCATTTTGGAAAGAAGACACCCCAAGGTATTCAATGAGGGGCATGGCGAGTTCATAGAATTATTTTTTTTTTGGCGCAAGTTAGCGGAAATTGATTTTTTTTATTTTTTTTGTATTTTCTCAGTGTCCCTTTCCGCTAACTTGGGACAAAAATTTCAATCTTTCATTGACTCAATATGCCCCTCACGGAATACCTTGGGTGTCTTCTTTCCGAAATGGGGTCACATGTGGGGTATTTATACTGCCCTGGCATTTTAGGGGCCTTAAAGCGTGAGAAGAAGTCTGGAATATAAATGTCTAAAAAAATTTACGCATTTGGATTCCGTGAGGGGTATGGTGAGTTCATGTGAGATTTCATTTTTTTACACAAGTTAGTGGAATATGAGACTTTGTAAGAAAAAACAAAACAAAAAAAAAAACAATTTCCGCTAACTTGTGCCCAAAAAATGTCTGAATGGAGCCTTACAGGGGGGTGATCACCCATATAGACTCCCTGATCACCCACCTGTAAGGCTCCATTCAGACGTCCGTATGGTTTTTTACGGATCCACGGATACATGGAGCCTTACAGGGGGGTGATTAATGACAGGGGGTGATCAGGGAGTGTATATGAGGTGATCACCCCCCTGTCATTGATCACCCCCCTGTAAGGCTCCATGCAGACGTCCGCATGTGTTTTGCGGATCCGATCCATGTATCTGAATGGAGCCTTACAGGGGGGTGATCAGGGAGTCTATATGGGGTGATCAGGGGTTAATAAGTGACGGGGGGGGGGGGGTGTAGTGTAGTGGTGTTTGGTGCTACTTTACACAGCTACCTGTGTCCTCTGGTGGTCGATCCAAACAAAAGGGACCACCAGAGGACCAGGTAGCAGGTATATTAGACGCTGGTATCAAAACAGCGTCTAATATACCTGTTAGGGGTTAAAAAAATCGTATCTCCAGCCTGCCAGCGAACGATCGCCGCTGGCAGGCTGGAGATCCACTCGCTTACCTTCCGATCCTGTGAACGCGCGCGCCTGTGTGGGCGCGTTCACAGGAAATCTCGGCTCGCGCGAGATGACACATATATGCGTCACTCTGCGCAGGGCTGCCGCCTCCGGAATGCGAATCTGCGTTAGGTGGTCCGGAGGCGTTTAAGTAACGGCCATCACACGGCCATTTTTAACACCAATGAAAGTCTATGGGGCTATTCACATGGCTGTTCTTTTAACGGCCAGTGAATAGGGTCCGTCCAAAAATAGGACATGTCCTATTTTTGTCTGTTTCCACGGTATGGGGATTTGCTCTAGCAGACAGGGTGTGTGGATTCAGTACAGAGGCAAATTACCAGTTCTTAACTCCTTAAGGACACAGCCTTATTTCACCTTAAGGACCAGGCCATTTTTTGCAAATCTGACCAGTGTCACTTTAAAGGATATTCTCATCTTGCTATTTCAGCCTCACCTGCAGCAGCTCTGCATTTCAAGCTTTTCAGACTGGGCGGGCTTAGGCAGTTCAAGTGAAGGCCGGCCAGGCCTCCTTATTACATCACACTGAGAGCTCAGTCCTTGCGTGCTGTTCATGAGGACTGTATGACTCCTCACTCTGGCAGCCTGCCGTCTATGTGAAGCAGCTTCTGCTGTTCAATCCTCACTCAGAGCAATGCTAAGTTTTTCTTACACAGTAAAAGGTCACTGTCCTCCCCCACAAGCAAAGGTTTCAGCTCTGCTACATCTGTCTATTCCCCTCTCCCAGCCAGCAATATGGCTTTGTACATATAGTTCTACTGCCCTGCTGTATGTCATAGATTGAAACCTACCCACTTATAATAGTATAGTAAGCTGCTACATCAGCATACACATTAGGGTACTTTCACACTTGCGGCACGCTGGATCACACAGGCTGTTTAGCTGTTTGACTATAATGGGGATGGGGTCGGAGCTCCGGCGCTGCACAGCAGTATGTGGCGAAAGGCCACCGGACTAAAAGTACTGCATGTCCGACTTGTTAGTCCAGCGGCTTTCGCCGTGCAGCGCCGGAGCTCCGACCCCATCCCTATTATAGTCAATTGGGACGGAGCGGCGTCCGGCAGGCACGGTGAAATAGCGCACGACGGATCCGAAAGAATCCGGCATGCCACAAGTGTGAAAGTACCCTAACTGCAGCATTTTCACAGCCACCAGCCACATTGCTGGTGGGGGAGGGGAATAGACCGATGTAGTAGTGCAGTATATCAAGCGGTTCAGTCGCATTGACTCCGTCAGCCCCTATATGTGTCCAGCAGCCCCCAATATGCCTCCATCATCACCAGTGGTGGACTCCTTAGTTATCATCTGTACATATCACCAGCGGTGGACTATTTACATATCATACATACATGTTATCAGTGGTTGAATACTGACAGATGAACCATACATATCACATGCACAAATCGCCTCTGGTGGGACTACTGATATATCATTCAAACATGTCTTCAGTGTCGTATGAATGACACATCATCTGTATATGTACTACATATGTTAGTTGTCTCACCACTGGCAATATTAGCGGTACATATAACCAGTGCTGGAGCCTGGTAAAGAGAACTGTCCAAAGATCTTTACTTATAGCTATAAAGGGAGGGATTTCAACCTTTTGGAATGGCATCGTACTGGGGGCAATTGGCATACAGGAGCATAATGAACAAATGGCTAACCAGCACCAAAAGTGGGCACAATTGACAGCTAGTTGCTGGCACCATGAAGGAAGTGCCCTAGACAAGTGCAGCCTCCATCAGCCACCCCCAGTGCCTTCAATACCCATGCAACAAGTCGAGCCCCGCAACAAGCCCCACCCCCGCAACGAGCCCCGTTCCCCCGCCGAGCCCAGCGATCGGAGAGCATATGGCAGCAGGCACTTGTTTCTTTGCTCTGCCATCACGTCTCTTGTCCCGGCAGCTCTGATCCTCTCCCTAGCTGATGCGGCGTGAATGTTCTAATGTGCATGCATGGCAGCCGGCGTGTGCGCTCCCGAGCATCAGACCGGCCGCCTGGGTGAAACAAAGGTCCTCTCTGCGCAGCCGCGGCCCAGAGATGCGGCAGAGGAGCGGCCCGTATCCTTTGGATACAGGATACAACTGTGGCACTACATAAACAGAATAATTAGAACATGGGTGAGTTTTTTTAAGTTTTTTTTTTTATGACATTAAATTAGAAAAATGACGGAGGGCATCAGTTGGATCATATGAGATATGATCTTAAAGATGAGAATACCCCTTTAAGTGGTGATAACTTTAAAACGCTTTGACTTATCCAGGCCATTCTGAGATTTTCTTCGTCACATGTTGGACTTCATGACACTGGTAAAATGAAGTAAAAAAAAAAAAAAAAGTTTATTTATAAAAAAAATACCAAATTTGCCAAAAATTTTGAAAAATTTGCAAATTTCCAAGTTTCAATTTCTCTACTTCTATAATACATAGTAATATCTACAAAATAGTTATTACTTTACATTCCCCATATGTCTACTTCATGTTAGGATCATTTGGGGAATTACATTTTATTTTGGGGGATGTTACAAGGCTTAAGAGTTTAGAAGTAAATCTTGAAATTTCTCAGAAATTTTCTAAAAACCAACTTTTTAACCTCTTCAGGACACATGGCGTACCGGTACGTCATGATGTCCTGGTACTTAAGGACACATGACGTACCGGTACGTCATGTATTGTTCCGATCACTTCTGCCCGGCGGGCGGTGATCGGAACAAGGTGCCTGCTCAAATCATTGGGCAGGCACCTAGGCTAAATGCGCGGTGGGGTCCCGTGACCCCCCCCCCCCCCCCCCCCATGTCGGCAATTGCAACAAACCGCAGGTCAATTCAGACCTGCGGTTTGATGCGCTTTTTGCAGTTTCAGAAACTTTATAATGCCCAAAATATGTGTTTTTCCTCCCCCTGCACCCCTGAATGATATTATGTGGGCGGGTGGTGCAGGGGAAAGGTTGCGGCAGGCGGGATCGCGATCCCCCGCCCGCCTCCCCTTGAATAATCGTTGGCGTCTAGTGGGTATACCAGGGTGCCAGCACATTGCTGGCACCCTGGTATAAACGGCTGACATCGGTGATGCGATGTCAGCCGTTTAACCCTTTCCATACCGCGGTCCGTACGGGCCGCTGTATGGAAAAGGTTAACAGCGCAGGGAGCTCCCTCCCTCTCCGATCGGGGGGCTGCTGTGCCTTTGCAGCCCCCCGATGGGAGAGGGAGAGAGCCCCCCCGAAGCCCTGTCCTCACCCTTCCCCATCTGCAAAGTTGTGGCAGACGGGAAAGGTTCCCATGGCAACAGGACGCCTTCTCAGGCGTCCTGCTGTCAATGGTGCTGAACAGATCTGTGCTGAAGGCATAGATCTGTTCAGTGTAAGTAAAATACAGTACAATATATATTGTACTGTACTGTATTATACAGACATCAGACCCACTGGATCTTTAAGAACCAAGTGGGTCTGGGTCAGAAAAAAGTAAAAAAAAGTGAAAAAAAAGTAAAAATCAAAAAACACATTTATCACTGATTTAAAAATGAAAAAATAATAATTCCCTACACATGTTTGGTATCGCCGCGTCCGTAACGACCTGATCTATAAAATGGTCATGTTACTTTACCCGAACGGTGAACGCCATTAAAAAAAAAAACTATGATGAAATTGAAATTTTGCCCACCTTACTTCCCCAAAAAAAGTAATAAGTGATCCAAAAAGTTGCATGTATCGACCGGCTCTATAAAAATATCACATGACCTAACCCCTCAGGTGACCACCGTAAAAAAATAAAAACGGTGTAAAAAAAGCAATTTTTTGTCATCTTGCGTCACAAAAAGTGTAATAGCAAGCGATTAAAAAGTCATATGCACCCCAAGTGCCAATCAAACCGTCATCTCATCCCGCAAAAAATGAGACCCTACTTAAGATAATCGCCCAAAAACTGAAAAAACTATGGCTCTTAGACTATGGAGACACTAAAACTTTTTTGTTTTAAAAATGAAATCATTGTGTAAAACTTACATAAATAAAAAAAATTGTATACATATTAGGTATCGCCGCGTCCGTGACAACCTGCTCTATAAAATTACCACATGATCTAACCTGTCAGATGAATGTTGTAAATAACAAAAAAAAAATCTGTGCCAAAAAGGTATTTCTTGTTACCTTGCCGCACAAAAAGTGTAATATAGAGCAACCAAAAATCATATTTACCCTAAACTAGTACCAACAAAACTGCCACCCTATCCCGTAGTTTCTAAAATGGGGTCACTTTTTTTAGAGTTTCTACTCTAGGGGTGCATCAGGGGGGCTTCAAATGGGACATGGTGTCAAAAAAAACAGTCCAGCAAAATCTGCCTTCCAAAAACCGTATGGCATTCCTTTACTTCTGCGCCCTGCCGTGTGCCCGTACAGCAGTTTACGACCACATATGGGATGTTTCTGTAAACTACAGAATTGGGGCCATAAATAATGAGTTTTGTTTGGCTGTTAACTCTTGCTTTGTAACTGGAAAAAAATATTAAAATTGAAAATCTGCCAAAAAAGTGAAATTTGGAAATTGTATTTCTAATTTCCATTAAATCTTGTGCAACACCTAAAGGGTTAACGACGTATGTAAAATCAGTTTTGAATACCTTGAGAGGTGTAGTTTCTTAGATGGGGTCACTTTTAAGGAGTTTCTACTCTAGTGGTGCATCAGGGGGCTTCAAATGGTACATGGTGTAAAAAATAAACCAGTCCAGCAAAATCTGCCTTCCAAAAACAAAACGGCGCACCTTTAACTCTACTCCCCACTGTGTGGCCGTACAGTAGTTTACGGCCACATATGGGGTGTTTCTTTAAACGGCAGTCAGGGCAATAAAGATACAGTCTTGTTTGGCTGTTAACCCTTGCTTTGTTAGTGGAAAAAATTGGTTAAAATGGAAAATTAGGCAAAAAAATTAAATTCTCAAATTTCATCCCCATTTGCCAATAACTCTTGTGCAACACCTAAAGGGTTAACGAAGTTTGCAAAATCAGTTTTGAATACCTTGAGGGGTGTAATTTATAGAATGGGGTCATTTTTGGGTGGTTTCTATTATGTAAGCCTTGCAAAGTGACTTCAGACTTGTAGTGGTCCCTAAAAATTGGATTTTGGAGCCCAGATAAGTGGTTGAGCAGTGCGACATCTATAGATAGACAGTGCACATTCATTATCCAGGAGCTCCTCATGATGTCAGCGGGACATCACAACCATGGTGCGAAGAACATCACCGTGTGAGTGCTTGGGTAGATTACAAAAGTGGGTGAACCTGGCAAGTGGGGTATAACTCAAAGTAGTAAAGAGTAGGGGGGCGAAGCCTGACCGCTAATGGAGGAAGACGCGTGAGAGACGAGCTCCTCCACAGCAGTCCCTACAAGCAGCCTAAAGACGGTGCACCTTTTACGGCCACCTCATTAATCGAGGCCTCTGCTTCTTCCATGCCTAGGCCGCATTCTCTCTCGCCCCCTTCCCTCGCTTCCTGGGCTTTTGCTTGGCCCCTCCTCCTATGCCAGCCAAGCACAGGCTTTAACTCTGTGGGTGCTGGTTTTCACCTAACTTCTGTTTCTAGAAAAAAGAGCCTCCAGACTTCTCAGTCCTGTTATGCACCAGACAACCAAACTCCCTCCACCATGGGCAGGTTGTTGGCTGTCATGCTAAGTTCGTTCTTTGTCAACCCTATAAAGTGCCACTGGATTCCGCACAGCCGCATTACTCCATTTGTTGTTACTGCCTCTCTGCTTTATTTTCACAGAGTTACATAGCCCAGTCCTGGCAGAGTACCTGGATCACCACTGGATGTTCTGTCCTGCAGGGGTACGAAGCAATGCGAGCACCAGCCGCTACTGCAGATTACGGGGGCATCGCTGCACGTCCTCTCTGATATGGCTCTGACAGGACTAGTAAGCTCCACACACCTACCTGGTGGGTGGAATTTTCTGCTGCTCGCTCTGGTATCGGATGTGGTCCCGTGGTTCTCCCATGGTCCGGGCGTTCCGGTACGCCCTTATGCTCTCTGATTAGTGGTGCTACATGACAGAAGTGCCGTTTCCTTGGGCCTTGCCGTTGTCTGCACCTGTCAGTTTCTTCCCCCTTCCTTAAGGGTTTCATTGTGCTCTGTTGGTAGCTGGTTTCTACATGTCAGTGTAGTCTCTCCCGGCTTCCCCTGGCGACTTCTGTATACTTTCTGAGATATGGATTTCTGGTGATTCTTTAACAAAATCCAGGGTGCTGTACTTGCCCCTTCTGGGACAGTGTTATACAGATTGCTAGTCACTGCACTTAGGAGGGTGTTGGGTATCCATTACCATGGCCAATGTTTTTTCCCCTAGGGTGGATACATTTCTTTTTCCTTCTTGAGCCTCTGACTGGGTATTCCTACTTGGAGTCCCTGCCCCAATGATTCTTTCACCATCTAGCTGGCCGATTCCCTCTGGGGAAGCTACTCACGGTATCTCTGACCGCACATCCTTTTTTGGGCCTGTTTTTTTTTTTTTTTTTTCTAGTGGGTCCCCATAGGCTTGTTGCCTTCTTGAGATTCTATCCTCTTCCCGTTGTCACGAAACGGCCCTGAGCGTGCCGTCCAGCGGGCCACGTGACTAATAGCTCAGACAATTTGAAAGACCATTTTCCTTCCTTTTATATTTCGGTTGTGCGTTTAAGTGTATGGACATCTTATTTCGTGCTAGATTTGGTTACTGGTGTTGTGCTTTTAAATGTATTATTTTTTCCCTTTGTTGTAAGAATTAGAATGGCCTGGTTGAAATGCAATTGTATGCTAATTACTGTGTACCTCACCTCTCCAGGGGTGTGTAATCTGAGGTTGTAAGAAGGCCATCTGTATGCAAATCCGATGGTCTGATTCAAGCCTGGACATGTCTAGGGTTACAGAAGGCTTGCAGTGTGTGTATAAATGCATGTGTCCAAGACCCTAAATAAATCAGTCAGTCCCTGTTTCAAGTCATACAGCAACGTCTGGTGAGTGATTCCAGGGCGCAACACATTGTGAGACACTGTAAACGAGACACTCTGCGAGATCTGCTGGAGAACCGTGGAGGGACTGCGGGCTCAAAAACCAAGGATGCTCTGGTCGAAGAGCTAATGGACATGGATCAGCGGGAGAGGGCCGCGCCCGTACCCCCACCACCGACCCCCTCCCAGGCACCCATCTCTGAAAATTCCTTCCAGAAAAAGGTACAGCAGCGGGCAGCGGCTTACGGAGAAGCCCCGACGGAAGCCACCTTCCACAAGATTGTCCAAGAAATCGCTCAAGAGGAAGAGCGGGAGAGGGTGCGCCAGCATGAGCTACGGCTGGCAGAAATCCAGTACCAGAGAGTGGAGAGCCCCAACCCCGAGAGACCAGCGGCCCGGAAAGTACCCTTCCAGGTCTTCAAGACTTTTAACGAGGCGGAGGAAGAGATCGAGAGCTTCCTCCATGACTTTGAGCGGTCGTGCCAAATACACGAGGTTCAACGTTCTGCTTGGGTCGGGATTCTCGCCTGTAAGTTGACCGAACTCACAGAATTAGTTCAGGGGAACATGCAGGCAGCTCAGGCCCAGCAGAAGGCATGGTACGACCGCTCTGCCCGCAGCCGCTCGTTCCTCGTGGGGCAGAAAGTCCTGGTGTTAAAGCCACAGCGGCAGAATAAGCTGCAGGCGTCCTGGCAGGGCCCTTATTGGGTGGTAACCCAAGTGGGAGAAACCACCTATGTGGTTGTCAGCTGTACCGACACCAGGATTCAGCAGACGTTCCATGTCAACATGCTCAAGGCCTACCACGAGCGCCCGGAGACGGTGTCGGCCATCTGCGCTCCAGCCACCGAGGAGGCAGAACAGTTTCCCCTGATAGAGCTTCCCGGGTTAGATAGTCAGCCCTCAGGGGTAGCGCAGGTGCAGCTGGGGGAGGAGTTGGGACCCCATAAACAGGCACAGGTTAGGCAGCTGCTCCAAGACCGCCAAGAGATCTTTTCTGCCCTCCCCGACTATACCAGCCGGACCGTGCACCAAGTAGAAACCTCCGGCCAGAGACCCCTCCGGCAACCAGCATACAGACTCCCGGAGGCAGTACGCGAACCCATGCGGGCTGAAATGCTGGAGCTGGGGGTGATCGAGCCTTCGGCCAGTCCCTGGGCATCGCCCGTAGTCCTGGTCCCCAAAAAGGACGGTACCACTCGGTTTTGCGTCGACTACCGGAGGTTAAACGACTGCACCATCACTGATGCTTACCCCATGCCCCGAGTCGACGAGCTGTTAGACAAGATCTCCCAGGGCCATTTCTTGACCACCGTCGATCTGTGCAAGGGGTACTGGCAGATTCCCCTTGCAGAGGAGGCGACCCCGAAGTCGGCCTTCATCACCCCGTTCGGCCTGTACCAATTCCGGGTCATGCCGTTCGGGATGAAGAACGCTCCAGGCCACCTTTCAGCGGTTAATCGATCGCCTCCTCGATGGCCTACAGGAGTTCGCTTACGCGTACCTGGACGACATAGCCATATACAGCCAGACCTGGGAGGAACACCTCCACCATCTGGGGGTGGTATTAGATCGAATCAGGGACGCCAACCTGACCCTTAAACCGGAAAAATGTAAAATAGGGATGTCCGAGGTGCAGTACCTCGGCCACCGGGTGGGCTGTGGGACCCAGCGACCAGAACCCGCCAAGGTAGAAGCCATTCTAGAATGGCCCACCCCCGTGACCAAGAATCCAGGTCCTCGCCTTCTTGGGCACCGCGGGGTACTACAGGAAGTTTGCCCCCCACTACAGCGACCTCGCCAAACCCCTGACAGACCTGACCAAGAAATCCCTACCCCGCCAAGTCCTGTGGTCCCCGGAGTGTGAAGCAGCCTTCCAGAAGCTGAAAACCGCCCTAACCCAAGCCCCCCTCTTAGCAGCTCCGAATTATAACAAACGTTTTATCGTCCATACAGACGCCTCAATGTTCGGACTGGGAGCCGTGCTAAGCCAAGTGGGGGACGACGGGGGGGATCATCCGGTGGCGTACATCAGCCGCAAACTCTTACCCCGGGAGGTGGGATACGCCGCGATGGAGAAGGAGTGTTTGGCCTTGGTCTGGGCCCTGAGGAAATTTCAGCCATATGTTTATGGGCGGTCCTTCACCGTTATGACCGACCACAATCCACTGGTGTGGCTCAACCGGCTGGCGGGGGAAAACGGACGCCTGTTGCGGTGGAGCCTGGCCCTCCAACCATTTAATTTTACGGTCCAGTACCGGCCCGGGTCTCAGAATGGGAATGCTGATGGACTATCGCGGCAATCTGCCCGGGAACCCGGAGACCCGAGCTCACCGACTCCCCCTATTCGACCCGTTGGGGTCCAACCGTGTCCGTCGGACTTTATTGGGGGGGAGAAATGTCACGAAACGGCCCTGAGCGTGCCGTCCAGCGGGCCACGTGACTAATAACTCAGACAATTTGAAAGACCATTTTCCTTCCTTTTATATTTCGGTTGTGCGTTTAAGTGTATGGACATCTTATTTCGTGCTAGATTTGGTTACTGGTGTTGTGCTTTTAAATGTATTATTTTTTCCCTTTGTTGTAAGGATTGGAATGGCCTGGTTGAAATGCAATTGTATGCTAATTACTGTGTACCTCACCTCTCCAGGGGTGTGTAATCTGAGATTGTAAGAAGGCCATCTGTATGCAAATCCGATGGTCTGATTCAAGCCTGGACATGTCTAGGGTTACAGAAGGCTTGCAGTGTGTGTATAAATGCATGTGTCCAAGACCCTAAATAAATCAGTCAGTCCCTGTTTCAAGTCATACAGCAACGTCTGGTGAGTGATTCCAGGGCGCAACAGATTGTACCAAGAAGGCCGGGCCACTCGGCAGTCGGGCTGATCTCCAACGTGGGTGCCCCATCCCCTCCGCAGACGTCCGAGACATCACCAACCAGGGGGTCAGATAGGAGCAGGACCGCAGGCGGACACACCATTCCGTCACACCCGTTTCCCCAGGTCAAGTACCTGGTATCTGGGCGTTTATTGCTACGGTTTTCAATTTACATCGTATTGGTCACTTTTGAGATGGAGCTTTCCCTCATTTTGAGAACTTTTCCTCCTGTGTGGAGTCCTCACCCTTTTACTCCAATATCTCTCAGACGAGTGTGTCTCTGCTTCTATTACCAGCGCCTGCTACTGGTTTTCTTTTCCCTGAGACTTCATGTGGCCAGGGATAGCTCTGGTCTTACATATCACAGCAATATTTTGTTAGTTTTTCAGAGGCTTGATCCTCACTTCCTTTTTATGGGAAGCAGGTCTTTACGTTCTCTTCTCCTGGCCATTACCTAGGACCTTTCCTCCCCCAGGGGTTGGCTGCTTTCTCTAGCAGGATGGAGTTTCCACCTTCTCATAAGGTGCTTCTCTTTTCCCACCTGCCTTGCTGTGGAAGGAGGCTTGCTCCCTTCCCATGGTGGTGAGTCCTTGCTATGATTTCTCTCAATCGTTTAGGCTCCAGTGCTTCCTTGTAGGGGTGGGTGATGTAGACGATATGCAATATAATAGATATAAATCTGGCCAACGATAGAGATTTCGTTTATATCGCCAGATCGCAATAGAACATGGCATGCGCTACTCTCGGCACTCACCATGTTCTTGTGAGACGGCACAGTGGAGATGGAGGGAGTCCCTCCCTTCCCACTGTGTGCAACTGCCGCTGACCACCAATGAGAACAGACTAGGAGGAGGATGGGAGGGACTGTGGCCACTGTGCAGCCAATGAGAACAGAGGGGAGGGGAGGGACTGAATACAATGAATATAGTTAATATGCCCGAACATAAACGTAGCCTACATGTGCCGGCTATATCCAATACCCAGCCTCTATTACTGCGCACCGTGATCTGCCGCAATTAAACCCTCAGGTCCTGAGGGGTTAATTGCGGCGGATCACGGTGCACAGTAATAGAGGCCAGGTATGGGATATGGCCGGCACATGCAGGCTACGTTTGTATTCGGGCATTTTAACTATATTCATTGGTGGCGCAGTGGCCACAGCCCCTCCCTTCTACTCCCCCTCTTCGAAGTATTATATGACTATGAAAATTGTAAATTCACACTGAAGGCATCAAAACTATGAATTAACACATGTAGAATTATATACATAAAAAAAAGTGTGAAACAACTGAAAATATGTCATATTCTAGGTTCTTTAAAGTAGCCACCTTTTGCTTTGATTACTGCTTTGCACACTCTTGGCATTCTCTCGATGAGCTTCAAGAGGTAGTCACCTCAAATGGTCTTCCAACAGTCTTGAAGGTGTTCCCAGAGATGCTTAGCACTTGTTGGCTCTTTTGCCTTCACTCTGCGGTCCAGCTCACCCCAAACCATCTCGATTGGGTTCAGGTCCGGTGACTGTGGAGGCCAGGTCATCTGGCGCAGCACCCCATCACTCTCCTTCATAGTCAAATAGCCCTTACACAGTCTGGAGGTGTGTTTGGGGTCATTGTCCTGCTGAAAAATAAATGATGGTCCAACTAAACGCAAACTGGATGGAATAGCATGCCGCTGCAAGATGCTGTGGTAGCCATGCTGGTTCCGTATGCCTTCAATTTTGAATAAATCCCCAACAGTGTCACCAGCAAAGCACCCCCACACCATCACACCTCCTCCTCCATGCTTCACGGTGGGAACCAGGCATGTAGAGTCCATCCGTTCACCTTTTCTGCGTCGCACAAAGACACGGTGGTTGGAACCAAAGGTCTCAAATTTTGACTCATTAGACCAAAGCACAGATTTCCACTGGTCTAATGTCAATTCCTTGTGTTCTTTAGCCCAAACAAGTCTCTTCTGCTTGTTGCCTGTCCTTAGCAGTGGTTTCCTAGCAGATATTCTACCATGAAGGCCTGATTCACAAAACCTCCTCTTAACAGTTGTTCTAGAGATGTGTCTGCTGCTAGAACTCTGTGTGGCATTGACCTGGTCTCTAATCTGAGCTGCTGTTAACCTGCGATTTCTGAGGCTGGTGACTCGGATGAACTTATCCTCCGCAGCAGAGGTGACTCTTGGTCTTCCTTTCCTGGGGCAGTCCGCATCTGAGCTAGTTTCTTTGTAGAGCTTGATGGTTTTTGTGATTGCACTTGGGGACACTTTCAAAGTTTTCCCAATTTTTGGGACTGACTGACCTTCATTTCTTAAAGTAATGATCGCCACTAGTTTTTCTTTACTTGGCTGCTTTTTTCTTGCCATAATACAAATTCTAACAGTCTATTTAGTAGGACCATCAGCTGTGTATCCACTTGACTTCTCCACAACGCAACTGATGGTCCCAACCCCATTTATAAGGCAAGAAATCCCACTTATTAAACCTGACAGGGCACACCTGTGAAGTGAAAACCATTTCAGGTGACTACCTCTTGAAGCTCATCAAGAGAATACCAAGAATGTGCAAAGCAGTAATCAAAGCAAATGGTGACTACTTATAAGAACCTAGAATATGACATATTTTCAATTGTTTCACACTTTTTTGTTATGTATATAATTTCACATGTGTTAATTCATAGTTTTGATGCCTTCAGTGTGAATCTACAATTTTCCTAGTCATATAAATAAAGAAAACTCTTTGAATGAGAAGTTGTGTCCAAACCTTTGGTCTGTACTGTATATTGCGATATATATCGCACATGCTTAAAATTATATCACAATATAGATTTTAGGCCATATCGCCCACCCCTACTTCCTTGTTACCGCTCTACCCTGGCCTTTACATGGGTTGGCCACGGACATGCCGTGTTTTTGGTCTGAGACCATTTAGAGTTTTTCCTCGCTGGGTCCTCTTACTGGTCTGGTCCCTTTGCTTCCAGGCCTTCTGAATTGCCTTCCTTTTGCTGAGGGGTGGTACACAGGGTCTTTCATCCTGTTTCCAGGAAGTTTTTTCCTTGGTTAAGGACTGCTTCTGTTCTTTTTTCAGACATTTTCTCTCCTGCCAGGCACCCTCATAGTCTATTTTTTCTTTTTGAGTATGTCCTCTTATGGATTCTCCTCCTGGAGCATCCTTCTATATGTAAAGCACTAGATCTTTAACAACAGAGGTTGCTGTGCTGCTCTCCTGTTTCTTCAGGGAGAGCCCTGGTTCGTCCGGATCCTTCCTTGGGCTCTCTAGTGCACACTTGTTCAGTCCTTGGTCCTAGTGCAGGACATTCAGCCCTGCTCCCTATCCTCTAGCGCTTTATTTTTTCCACCTTGGGTGGAACTGGGTGTTTACCTTGTTCCTTGTTGCAGGCTTTGTTTCCCAGGCACTTGTCCTTGGGATCCTGAGGGTCTCCCATATTTTTCTTTGGAACCATTTCATGCTTTCTTTGGATCCATTTCATGCTGTGGCCTCTCTTGGTCTGGTTGGGGCACAGGTTTCTCCAGCACCTGTGCGTCCAACTTTTTGCATGAGATTTCCTTCCACCCTCGGGGACTGCTTTGGGATGTGCCATGATGCTGTGTCCCCCAATGACATTAACGAGAAAATTCAATATTTTTGCTTACCGTAAATTCTCTTTCTCGTTCAATTCATTGGGGGACACAGATCCCACCCCTTGTTTTAATTTCTCTTCCTGTCACCGGGCTGCTGTTTTCGTTTTATCCCCAGTCCAGGACATGTTGGTTCTAAGCTTTTGTTTCTCTCTACTATTGCTATTGGTACAAACTGATTAGCCTAGTGGCTGTGGAGAGGGTATAGCCCACCTGGGCGGAGCCAACCTTTTTGTTTAACTCAGGGCTCCAGATGGCGACCAAAACGGTCGCCAATGCGACTTAGAATTTACAAATGGCGACAAGACTTTTTAGTCTTGTCGCCATTTGCGACACCAATGAACATAACTGACCTGTTAATACAAATTCAGGAGGCGGGTGCTGGAATCAAATAGCCGTCACCCGACCTTTATGACAGGGAGCTGCGATCCGCTGCAGTTAACCCCTTAAGGTGCGGTACCTGAGGGGTTAATTGCAGCGGATCGCAGCTCCCTGTCATAGAGGTCGGGTGCCGGCTATTTGATTCCGGCACACGCCTCCTGTATTTGTATTAACAGGTCAGTTATCTTCTTTGGTGGCGCAGTGCCCCCCCCCCCCCCCCACACCCCAGTATAATAAACTTCGGTGGCTCAGTGCCAATGAGGGTTAAAAAAAAATTAACCTCCCCTCCTCCAATTGATTGCGTAGCTGCCGGTCTCCTGTTCTTTCTTCAGGACCTGTCTAAGGACCTGTGGTGATGTCACTGAGCTCATCACATGGTCCATTGCCATGGTGATGGGATCATGTGATGAACCATGTGATGAGCGCAGTGCCGTCACCACAGGTCCTTTTCTGAACAACGGAACGCAATCGCAGTCAAAACTGACTGAAATAGCGTACCTACCCGCGTGAGTTTGCCACAATGCACCGGGGACGCATCCGGAGCCAAAACGTGACGCCCGTCTGAAAGAGGCCTAAGGCTACTTTCACGCTTGTGATCCGGCAAGCAGTTCCGTCGTCGGAACTTCCCACCGGGTCCGCCGATCTGCATGTGACTGAAAGCATTTGTGAGACGCATCCGGATGCGGATCCATTTCACAAATGCATTGCAAGAACGAATCCATCTCTCTGCTTGTCATGCAGACAGACGGATCCGTCTTGTATCTTTTTATATGCGCAGACCGGAAGGACGGATCCGGCATTCCGGTATTTTGAATGCCAGATCCGGCACTAATACATTCCAATGGGGGAAAAAAGGCATTCCGGCAGGTCCTTCAGTTTTTTTGGCCAGAGATAAATACTTAACATGCCTGATTAGTCAAAATGACTGAACTTAAGACAACCTGATGGATCCTGAACGGATTACTCTCCATTCAGAATGCATAGGGATATGCCTGGTCAGTTCTTTTCCAGTATAGAACCCCTGTGATGGAACTTTATGCCGGAAAAGAAAAACGCTAGTGTGAAAGTACCCTAAAATATTACGTTTGAATCCCCCCTTTCCCAATTTTACATATAAAATATATAAACAATAAATAAATAAACATATTACATAGCGCTGCGTCCGTAAAGTCCAAATTATTAAATTATTAAGTAAGTCTCCTATGCGGTGAGCGCCGTAACAGAAATAAATAAAAAACATGCGATTCGCCATTTTATAGTCACCTTGTCACCCCAAAAAATAGGATAGGACATAGGAGTGTTCTATTATGGGCCGAACGTTTCATAAAATGCGAAATGCACACAACTTTTTTTGGTGTTTGTTTTTTTTTGTTTTTTTTTTCTGTTTCGATTTGGCAACTAAAATTTTTTTGGGCTCCTTAATTTAGGTATTTTTTCTTTTTTTGTCTGAAGCACTGTAACTAGTGTCGCTTCCTAGTGGTAGCTGGGCATATACTCTTTTCGGTTTGGTACTGGCTCCCCACATCAGGGGCTTTTCTTCTTCCTAAATGACTGAAAATGGTGCACTACAATGGTAAAAGCAATTGACAACATATGGGTAAACTCTCACACTGATATTAAAATTAGACTTTTGATAATATATTCTTATATCAAGAACATACCGGAGCCTACGCACCCCGTCAAGATCTCAATGTGGCACGGGACCTAATGATAACCTACCTATCCCGTATGGGTAGTTACTGATAGGAGCATAAGGTCTGACACACAGCCAGCAGCTCCCAGTTACCTCTAGCATGAAATCACACATACAATGGGAGGAGGCTGTGAGTCCCACCTATGACTGGCTCATGTGACGCAGGCTACCCAGGTGCACCTGACTGTTACCCATAGATCAAAATCAAGGCACATTCAAACCTGAGGTTGCCCCACATCTTGACATACATATGCAAACAAAATCACAGAATAAAGTGGTCTTTGATGGCAGAAAATGCTCAAGACCCCAAATGCTGTTGCGCATTTGTAACCGGGGAAGCAAATCCGGCACATGTGATACGTTGCTAACCGCAATCCCCAGCAAAATTGCATACAATGAAGGATGCCGGCAGCGGACCACACGTACCACAAAAACATCCTACACAGAATAGCCAAATGTGCAGATAAAGCTATAAGAAATACTAAATCACTGAAAATGGTGCATTGTAGAATGGTTAATGCATTTGACAATATATGACTAAACCGTCACATTGATATTAAAATGAGACTTTCCATAGCATCACCACGACGGCCATACAAGGAGATTGACCCCTGACCTCTGTAGGGGCAGGAAGCAGAGAAAGGTTTATATACCCCCCTCCCACCACCAAACACCAGTGTTTCCTGTCCCTACAGAGGACAGGGGCGGAGAAAGGTCTCCATGTGCAGCCGCCATGGAGATGAAGGTCCTGAAGTGGATATGGAATCGCGTACCTGCTTCCGCGGGACCCCCCCTGTCAGCCCTCGGTCTCGTACTAACGCCGGGCAGGGGGGAAAGGGAGAGACTCGCCTCCGGTTGATCTGGGGCCTGCTCCCGGAGCACAGAACCCCCGCTGGTTTACCTAAGCCATGCCGGGTTGTGCGTCCAGCGCCATGCGGCGCTATACAAATTTGTCACTTCCAGTTAGCTGTAACGTTTCCGGAAGTGACGCGGCCGGCTTCGGGAGGCGGGAGAATTCAAATGGATCCTCCTGCTGCAGCGTCCTGCGGTGAGTGCTTACCCTCTCTGGCTATCCTTCAGGATGTCTGCGTCCGAACACGCTGAGGCCTCTACCCTGCCGTCCGTAAGTTCCCCATAGGGGAGAGTTTTCTTCCTCTCTCACCTGGGCACACTATTGTGGGTATTTTTCCCTGGATTTAATGGGGGTTTTTCTTGGCTGTTTCAGACTGCTAAGGATTCTCTGAGAAAGCCCAAGAAGCCCTCAAAGTGTATTTCATGCCTTAAACAATTACCTGATGACCACCCTAAGAAGTTGTGCGGGGACTACATTTTTAAAATTGTCCGTGAGGAACAGCAGTCCCTCATGGACGAAATTAAATCTATGATGCATGAAGAGATTAAATCCTCCTTTGCTGCCCTTTCTACACTTCAAACAGAGAAACTCATTGTTACGGAGCGCCCCGCCAAATGCTACAGATCAGACGATTATATTTGATTAAATCCTCCTTTGCAGCCCTTTCTACACTTCAAACAGAGAAACCCGTTGTTACGGAGCCCCCCACCAAACGCTACAGATCAGACGATTATATTTCATCGGATTCTGAAGTTTATGGTGGTTCGGCTTCCTCTTCTAGATATATGGAGGATGAAGATTTTCAGAGAACAGAAGGACATTTTATTTCTCTTCTGAGGATATGCCCGAGCTTTTAAAAGCCGTCAGGGCTACTATGGGGGTAGAAGAGGTGCCTTCTACTCCATCAGTACAAGAAGAGATGTTCGGAGGTCTCAGGGTGAAGAAGTCCAAAGTCTTCCCTATTAACGATAACATCAAGGGGATGATTTTGGATGAATGGGCAGATCCGGAGAAACGGCTAGGAGTTGCCAGATCCTTCCAAAACCGGCTTCTTTTTGATCAGGAAGAAGCTAGGACCTTTAATACCATCCCTAAAATTGACGCCCAGGTAGCTAGGGTCAATAAAAAAAACAGCCTACCATTTGAAGATGCCTCTCAGCTCAAAGATCCGTTGGATAGGAAGGCTGACGGCCTATTGAAAAGGTCCTGGGAGGCGGCCATGTTCACGCTTAAATCAAACATAGCAGCCACATCAGTTGCCAGATCTATGTTTGTCTGGCTCTCAGAGTTAGAAAATAGGGCTTCCAGCGATTCCTCAACAAATGAGATTTTGAGTGCTATTCCCCTCTTAAAATCTGCTACAGCTTTTTTAGCGGACGCCTCCGCGGAGTCGGTACGTTTTGCAGCAAGGGATGCGGGTCTGTCCAATGCATCTCGCCGTGCCTTGTGGGTTAAATGCTGGTCGGGTGATAAAGTGTCAAAATCCAGACTATGTGGCATTCCCTTTTCTGGGGAGTATGTCTTCGGCCCAGAATTAGAAAAAATCTTACAAAAGGCCTCCAATAAAAAGAAGGGGTTCCCGGAGGAAAAAGTCTATAGGAAGAAGTATCCCTTTCGTGCCCCTTCCAACCAAAGTAATCAATACCATGCTAAGGGCAAGTCAGGCCGTTTCAGTTATCCCAAAGGGGGGAGGGGTAAGGCTCCCGCCTCTGCCCCCCAAAAAATGAAAACCAGTGACATCAGGGTAGGGGGGAGATTGAAGATGTTTTTTCCCCGTTGGGAGGAAATATCCTCAAACTACTGGGCTCTGAGGATTGTAGAGTCAGGATACAGAATACAGTTCTCGGATTCTCCCCCAAAAAGATTTATAGTCACCAAGGTTGCGGTCCCAGACCCCAATCATCCTATTCACTTGGGCATTCGAGAACTACTCGCAAAAGGGGTAGTGGCGGAAGTACCACGATCCGAACAGGGAAAGGGGTTCTATTCAAACCTCTTCCTAGTGAAAAAGAAGGAGGGATCCTATTGCACAATAATAAACTTAAAACGCCTGAACAAGTACATTACCTATCAAAAATTCAGGATGGAGACCCTAAGATCCATAGTTCCTCTGCTCCAGAACAATTCAGTAATGTGCTTGGTCGATCTGACCGACGCCTACTATCACGTCCCGATACATCCCAGCTCTCAACGGTTCCTAAGGTTCGCGGTCAGAGACCATCTGGGCAGAATTCTCCATTATCAATTCACCTCTCTCCCCTTCGGCATATCCTCTGCCCCTCAAGTTTTCACAAAACTAATGATCGAGGTAGTTGCCTATCTAAGGAAGGAAGGTCTGACAGTTTTTCCGTACTTATATGATTTTCTGATCTCAAACAGTTCTGCTCTTCTCCTGCAGAGAGATCTGAATTTTTTCCGTCAGACCCTAGAGGGATTGGGTTGGTTGATCAACATGGGAAAATCACAGTTAGAACCGACAACAAAGATCCAGTTCCTGGGGGTTATTCTGGATTCCCAGAGACAGATAACCTGTTTACCTCTAAGCAAGATACAGGACATCCAAAAGAGAATCTCTATCTTCAACTCAAAGATGTTCTACTCCATCAGAGACTCAATAAGTCTCTTGGGGATCCTCACATCCTGCATACCATCCGTTCAGTGGTGTCAGATCCATTTCCGAACCCTGCAGATGTGGATCCTCAGGGTCTGGGACAGAAGGGAATCTTCCCTAGACCAAAGGGTGATCATCCCTCAAAGGATAAAAACCTCCCTCCTTTGGTGGAAAAACAGGCTCAATATCTCCAAGGGGGTGATGTGGTCAAAGAATCCCTATGCCCAGATCACCAAGGATGCAAGCCAGTATGGCTGGGGAGCAAAGGTCGGAGATGTTTACTACCAAGGAGTCTGGCCAAAATCATTCAGTCTCCAGTCGTCAAATTTTCGAGAATTGATGGCAGTCTGGGAAACTCTAAAGCAAGCCAAGATTCATCTTCAAGGCCATCACGTAAGAGTCCTGTCAGACAATACGACAGTGATAAGATATTTAAATCATCAGGGAGGCACAGGATCGAGCAGCCTGCTGGATTTGTCTGCAAGGATATTCACCTGGGCAGAAGCGAATGTTCATTCAGTGTCTGCAGTCCACCTAAAGGGGTCCCTAAATGTGGAAGCAGACTACCTCAGCCGGGCAAAGATAGACCACTCAGAATGGTCCTTAAACAAGGAAGTCTTCCTGATGATATCGGACAAGTGGGGGAGACCAGCTATAGATCTCTTAGCCACTGGGGTAAACTCAAAATTGCCAGTTTTTTTGTTCCCTAGATCCCAGAGACAGCCCGAGATTTCTGGATGCTTTCTCTTTCAGATGGAATCGAGGTCTTCATTATGCGTTCCCTCCTCTTCTGCTAATACCGAGGGTGGTACAGAAAATCATACAGGACAGTACTTCAGTCATACTAGTAACACCCTACTGGCCAAAGAGCTGGTTCCCAATCTTGTGGAACCTTGCCAGCGAGGATCCTTGGATTCTACCAAAGAGACGAGAGATCCTTCACCAAGGTCCGATTCTACACCCAGACCCGGACTTCCTCAACCTAGCAGCCTGGATCCTGAGACCCAAATTCTAAAGCATCAGGGACTATCGGATGCAGTAATTTCAACCCTAAAAGCTTCCAGAAAGAAAGTCACCTTTTCAATATACCTGAAGATTTGGAAACTGTTCTGCTCGTGGTCTGGTTCGCCCTCGCCAAATACCTCAGCTCCAAACATCCAAATGATTCTGGACTTTTTACAAAAAGGATTTGACATGGGATTGAGACCATCCACACTCAAGGTACAGGTATCAGCCCTCAGTTGCTTTTACAACACCGAACTGGCGAACCATAGGTAGATAAGGCGATTCATGAAGGCGATAACGAGGTTACGTCCGACTCTAAGGTCTCAGGTCCCTACCTGGGATTTGAATATTGTCCTTAGGGGACTATCACATCCTCCATTTGAGCCTCTGAGTGACTGCTCTTTGAAACTAAAATCCTAGAAAACTGCATTCCTAGTTGCCATCACCTCAGCCAGAAGAATCAGTGAGCTACAAGCACTATTAATTAGAGAACCCTACCTACAGGTCCTGGACGATAGGATAATTCTAAAACTAGATCCGTGTTTTCTACCGAAAGTAGTCTCGAAGTTTCATAAAGACCAGGAGATCACTCTACCTTCATTGTTTAACAACCCATCTAATGATTGGGAATCTACCCTTCATTCGCTTGATGTTAGACGGGCAGTCCTTGATTACTTAGAGACCACAAAAGACTTTAGGAAGTCAGACTGCCTCTTTTATCCAGTTTGGAGGAAGAAACAAGGGTCAGAAAGTTTCCAAGTCCTCCATTGCCAGATAGATTAAAGCTACCATTGCTTCTTGTTATTCCTTACAGAATCTTTCTTGCCCTGATAATATCAGAGCTCACTGTACTATGGCAATGTCGTCTTCTCAAGCAGAAAGAGCGGGTGTCTCCCTTGAGGAGATCTGTAAGGCAGCCACTTGGTCCAGCATCCATACCTTCGCCAAGCATTATAGATTTGACCTTTTCAAAAAGACTGATATGTCTTTTGGACAAAAAGTCCTTCAGTCTCTGTCCCCCCCCTTAAATTCATATTTGATATACCTCCTTGTGTGGCCATCGTGGTGATGCTATGGAAAGCTGGAATTAGTACTTACCGGTAATTCATTTTCCATGAGATCACCACGACGGCCCGTATTTCCCTCCCTGTTCGTTACTTGGGGGCTGATATGAAGAAATATCTTCTCCTATTTATTTATTTTTTTCACGTGTGTATCCACCACCCTTTACTCTGGTATTTTGGAAGCACTGGTGTTTGGTGGTGGGAGGGGGGTATTTAAACCTTTCTCCGCGCACCCCGTCAAGGTTTCTCAATGTAGCACGGGACTTAACGCTAACCTACCTATCCCATATGGGTAGGTACTGATAGGAGCATAAGGTCCGACACAGCCAGCACACATACAATGGGATTAGGGGGGAGGCTGTGAGTCCCACCTATGACTATGTGATTTTGCTATTCTTCTTCCTGCCACACGCTGCTCTGTGACCCAACGCACAGAGCGTGAGGTCACAACACACCAACGTCATCACGCTGTTCACAGCACTGTGAGCATTCAAGGACTAGGAAGCGGTGAGTACAGAGCCCAGGGAGCGCTCCATTCACCAGTTCCAGTTCCTCCTGTACTAATTAGCGCTTCCATAAACAACTCTTTCTTTAAGCTCTATATGATTATTGCAGTCTACCAATTATTCCAGATATTTTGTACTGATATATGAAAAAAGCCATAATCTGTAATTACTTGGTCCAGTAAGAACTTTGTAGCATTGGAATTACACAATAATACTTTCATTTGTTTCCTACAGGAGGAATAGTTGAGGAAGATGCATCCGAATATCCATCCACTCATACTAAAGAAGAATCATTTTCATGTAATGAAGAAAATCTCTTGGACTCTCTTACATATAACCCTTATGCTCATATTAAGGCTGGATCATGTAGTGGAGAAAATCTTCCAGGTTGCACCTATAGAGATTGTTTGCCACATCAATATTGTAATGAAGAATCCCCCCCATTTGAAAAAAACTTTTCTAAAAATGACAACTTTAGATCCACAGATCATGTACAATGTAACAGTTTTCAAATCAAGGAGGAACCTTTCATATTGTTAGAAGAAACCTGTACTGATATAACTATACCTATAGATCATGCCGAGCAAGATTCAGAATCTCCACATTCGGAGCTGTCAGCCTCATGCATAAGTGTCAAAGATGGTGCTCAACACTATTACTCTGCTTATCTTAAGGAGGAATCCCTCTCACATGGTGAAGGTGATACAGGAGACAATGGCATTTCTCAGCCCACAGGTCACACATGGGAAGATAAATTTAAATTAAAGGAAGAATCAATGTCATGTAGTGAAGGCATTATAGCAGACAATGGTATTTGTAAACCTACAGATCAAATGCAAGAAGATCCATCTTGTATTAAGGAGGTTTTGAATGGAGCCCTGCAAGGTGGTAAACCTTATATATGTTCAGAATGTGGCAAATGTTTTTCTATGGAATGTCGCTTACTTACCCATCAAAAAATCCACAAAACTGTGAGAATGCATTCATGTAATCGATGTGAGAAATCTTTTAAAAGAAGGTCACATCTTATTCAGCATGAAGATATGCATTCGGGAGACAAGCCATATTGCTGCTCTGAATGTGGAAAATGCTTTGTGTATAACTCCAATCTGCTTAGACATAAGAGAATTCACATTGGGGAGAAGCCATATTCATGCCTTGTCTGTGGAAAGTCTTTTGTCAGAAACGCAAGTCTTCTTGAACATCAGAAAATTCATACTGGAGAGAGGCCGTACTCCTGCCAGGAATGTGGGAAAAGTTTTCTTACCAATGCCCATCTGATACAGCACCAGATGACACACACAGGAGAGAAACCGTATTCATGTTTGGACTGTGGGAAAAGTTTTATTAAGAGCTCCAATCTTATTGTGCATCGCAGGGTTCACACAGGAGAAAAACCTTATTTCTGTTCAGTATGCGGGAAGTGTTTTGCCAGCAGCTCCCATCTCGTTGAACATCAGAGGACTCATACAGGGGAGAAACCATATTGTTGTTCAGACTGTGGGAAATACTTTGCATTCCGCTCAAGTCTTGTTCAGCATCAGAGAACCCACACAGGAGAAAAACCATATACCTGTTCATACTGTGGGAAATGTTTTTCACAAAGCTCGCAATTTGTCATTCACCTGAAGACTCACACAGGAGACAGGCCATTCTCCTGCTCAGAATGTGGAAAGCGCTTTATCACTAACACAAGTCTTGCCCAACACCAGAGAAACCACACAGGGGACAAACCGTTTTCTTGCTCAGAATGTGGGAAATGTTTTCTTTGTAATTCAAGCCTGGTCATTCACCAGAGAACCCACACAGGGGAGAAACCATATTCCTGTCCAGAGTGTAATAAAAGTTTTTGCAGTAATTCACAACTTGTCAAGCACCAGAAAACTCACACAGGAGAGAGACCATATACCTGCCCAGAGTGTGAGAAGTGTTTTATGAGAAACTCTGATCTTTCTGTTCACATGAGAAGTCATACAGGAGAGAGGCCATATTCTTGTTCTCATTGTGGGAAACGATTTGCAAATAGTTCTGTGTTTGCCATACATCAAAGGATTCATACAGGAGAGAAGCCGTTCTCCTGTTCTGACTGTGGAAAATGTTTTATTAGAAATTCAGATCTTGTAATACATAGACGACGACACACTGGAGAGAAGCCTTATTTGTGCACACAGTGTGGCAGTAGCTTTGTGAGCAAAAGTGCTTTATCATCACATGATAAGACTCATAAATGACTCCTACCATTTCTGAGTATAAATGTGACAGTTGAAAATAAACGTATCTAAACATAATGGGGCCTGGCTTGAAAAGAATCCTTTCAGAGTTTTGACTGTACTTCCCACTTCCATCATTTTAAAACGACAAACCTAGATAACTATAAACAAAGGCATATATCATGTGTGGAACCATAATCAAAAATGTAAAAATCAGCGGCTCACCCTAATACTGAATGGACAGGGTGCACACCTCTCGGTCCACCCAGACCGCACAGGAAAAGAGTATATGGTAAAAGAATGAGGGGCACTCCGTATAAGGGAACAGGAGACAGTGGTTCACAATAAAATTTATTATACTACCACATATATTCACTATATATAAAAACAATAAAATGAATGATATAGCAAATTAGATCAGGATCCTTATCAATACTAAAATGTCCAGAAAGTCCATAGGACAACACACATCCGGTGTAAAATCGCCACAGATGGTATGGGCAGACTATCGTATCAAGGAATCTTTTTCAAATATATCACTTGGGGATATCAAGCTTCCACAAAGTCCCATATATAACGTCCGATTACGGACAGATCAGGTCAGGCATAAAACACAAGAGTTCTCTTTTCTGATGAGACAGCCAGAATATCTTACCCTCTGTATGTCCGCACCACCGGTATGGGGACTCGAAGTAATGGCTGGATGATGTAAACGCGGCGTCCCACGTGGTACGAGTCTGACGTGAGACGTCACGTCAGACTCGTACCACGTGGGACGCCGCGTTTACATCATCCAGCCATTACCTCGAGTCCCCATACCGGTGGTGCGGACATACAGAGGGTAAGATATTCTGGCTGTGAATATATGTGGTAGTATAATAAATTTTATTGTGAACCACTGTCTCCTGTTCCCTTATACGGAGTGCCCCTCATTCTTTTACCATGTGTGGAACCATGCCAACTAACTAAACCCACTAAATAGAACCACACATGTAATGTAGAAAAATATCTTTATTACACATAATTATTTAAAAAAATATATTGCACAGAAAATATGCAATGTAAAATCAGCGGGTAAGAGCTATAGAACAAGTGTTTAAACTATAAGATATAGTGCAATCAGTGATTGGAGAGAACTAATTACTGTTGAGTGATCCCAGCTGGGTAATGGGTTTATACTGTTGGTAGCAACTCGGTGATCTCATTCTCTTGGATAAAGCTAAGGCGAAACGTACGTCAGGGAGTCGTCCCCCTTCTCCCTCCCACGGATACCAGGGTCAGTATATTGTCAGTCTGTGTTGGCTAGTGTTTGTCCATTTCACTCTGACTGCTGTTAGTTACACTTACCAGGATTCCCCTTAGTTGGAGCCACAGAGTTTGGACCATATTTATGGGGGAACCTGGGTGTGCTCTGGCCATGTGAGATGAGTATTGGACTCTCTCTTTCTGAACCGGCCATAGATGATTGCACTATATCTTATAGTTTAAGCACTTTATTATGTGTTATTCATTGATGTGCATGTATCATCTGTATATGTATAATAGACCTATCATTTGTGGGGGATTCTTGCTCTATAGCTCTATTGTATATTTTCTGTGCTATATTTAGTTGATATTATTATGTGTAATAGATATTGTTCTAAATTACATGTGTGATTCCATCATTTTAACCTGTATATGAAACATTGTTTAAAGGGAACATGTTATTTACACATGCTGTTGAGCTGAGCAGATTGATATATAAATTAGTATTGATTGATATTTAAATTAATGAAATACAATTTGCCATATTTTCGGACTATAGGAGGAACTTTTCCCTCCAAAAGTGAGGGAAAAGTGGCAATGCGTCTTATAGTCTGAATGCTGATGACTGCTTCCATTATGGAAGTGGGCATCAGCATGCTGTAGGTGTGGGGAGGGAAACACTGCACTGGCTCTACTCGCCCTCCCTGATCTTCTTCAGGGCCCCGTTCTTCAGTGTGTCCTGACTGTATACATCGTCCGTGCGTAGTGCACATGAAGTTTGGGGGTCTGACGAAAACAATTTATTTTCCTATTTTCCTCCTCCAAATTTTAGGTGCGTGTTAGTCTGAAAAATGCTATATATATTTTTGGCATCTGAATCCGTATATAAATCTGCTCAGCTCCTCATGCTGCCTGCAGATTACTTTGCATTTCTATGGTGCCGGTCTCCTTTTAAAAAGTAACCATTTCATTTTTTCCATAAATCAATAATATAAGTGAGCTTCTGCTGCTTTTAGTCCAGCAAAACTTCTTTATTGCTGCCCTCCATGCCGCTGGAATGGACCCTGTTATTACTCATGTAAACAGAATGCCTGACTGAAAAATCAACTGGATGATAAATGTTGTGCAAGGATAGACAGTTGTCTGTCTAACTCTATACCAATTATTGGTTGACTTACACTGAGAGAAATTTTCACATCTGAATCGTGCTCACATCTTAGGCATCGGCCCTTTTCAATCATGTCAGAAAGTGTTGAAACCATAGATACATTAGTACATTTTGGCCTCTGTGTCTAAAATAGGCCACATCCTCTTTTGGCCACAATTTATTTTATTTTTTTCCCGCATTCCAAGAGCGATAACCTCTTTAACCAGTTCCCGACTGCACATAGACTATAAATGTCCTTGCAGTTGGGACTGATCTCTGAATGGATGTACTGAAATGTCTATTCACAAATTGTAGCTGCACGTCAGTCATGGAGCAGGGCACCCCAAAGAGAAGGCAGGGATGGCTCCACACTGTCTGTCTTCTGGATCGCTGTATGCTCAGAGCTGAACGAGCACTGTGTATATAGATCAGGAAGCGCTGTTCCAACACCAGCTGTCTGCCTCAAGACCTCAGGAGCTGCAGGGTCTTCCTGTACAGCCTCCCTGTGGGCTGTATTCCCCCTGTATCTGATGCTAACATGTCAGCCCTAGTTACAGGAAAAATCTGAAATAGAAAAAATAAAGGAATCTTAAATGTCCTCCAAAGGTCTTGTGTGACCTTATGAAGGACACAAAGTGTAAAATAAAAAAAGTACCCCAAAATGGTAACAATGAAAACCATGACTAGAAAAATAAAAATAAAATAGTATTGAAAGGGAATGGCCACACAAAACATGATTTAAAAAAGAAATTCTCTATAACTATAACATGATCTACCCTATTAGGTAAATGCCATAAAAAACTTTTTTAGGTGTAACATATTTATAAATTTTTGATCATTTTCATGTCACTTTTTATATTTAAACTAAAACCCAAAATCCTGCAGTTTTTGCACTGGCCACTGTGTCTAATAATTGACGCTCCTGTACAGATCACTTTACTGCAGTTGATATGTTATTCTAATCCTGCCTGTAATGATATCAACTCTGTGTATAGATAAGCCAGGATCCACTATTCATAATAGGTGATTTGTCAAATGTTATCTATTCTTTCCTTGTACAATGACCTCAGCACAGGTCACAGAGCATGCCTAGAAAACTGTCCCATAGAAGTCAATAGGACCCTATTGACTTGCATAAGAAAATTGCTTTACGGCCATAGACACAATGGACAGGCTTTTTAGCCATAAAGCAATTTTTTTTAATGCTGTGTAAATGCTGTTAAAAACAGCTTAGGCAAGATGGCTGCGCCATAAAAATGTTCATGAAATAAAATTAAATAAATCTACAATTGAAAAATAAAAACAGATTAGAATAAAATATGTGCTACTATCTGATTTTTAACTGCCAGATAAAATGTTTGGTGACACATTTCTTTTTAACATCACCTCCTAAAATACATAATACCAGGTCAAAAAGTCTTATGTACCCCAAAATGGTATTGATTAAAAAGTACAGTCTGTCCTGCAAAAGACATGCCCTCAGACATCTACACTGGTAGAAAAATAAAAAAAAGGTCATCTGTGTTAGTATATGGCAATGCAAAATATAATAGATTTTTAATTTAAAAAAAGTGATTTTATTATGCAAAAGTAATAAAACATGAACAAAACGATATACATTTGGTATCGCCATAATCATATTAATCTGCAGAATAAAGTTATCATACCATATATAGCACATGGTGGACTCCATAAATAGAAAACACTGACAGAATTCTAATTTTTGTCCACCACATGTCCCCCAAAGTATTAAAAGTAATCAGATAGACAAATGCATCTCAAAATGGTGCCAATAAAAACTTGAGCCCTCACACAACTCAGTGAACAAAAAAAATAAGGTTATGGTCCTTAAAATTAATTTAAGCAAATTCCATGCTAGAAAATCCAGATGCTGCTACTTCCCTTCTGAGCCCCGGCGTATCCCCAAACACCAGTTTACAACCACCACTGGGGTGTTTCTGCAATCAGGAGAAAATGGGTAAGAAATTGTGGGGTGATATTCTCCTTTTATCGCTTGTGAAAATAGCTGGGATCCCCACTAATCATGATGACGGGGGGGGGGGCGGGCCGGCCGTACCGTACCCCCTGCAGGACCCTTGCTGCTCCACTGAAATGACCAGAGCGGCTGGTTGCACATGTGCCTGGCTGCTCCATTCATTTCTATGGGAGTTCTGGAGATAGCCGAGGAGAGAGCTCTGGAAAAATCCAATTACCGGTAAGTGTAATGGTAATTTTTCTCTTCCCCCACGACAGCACCACAGAGAGATTACATGGAACACCTTCCTAAGGGTGGGTAACCACTTCCAAGAACTTTTTCCCAAAAAGAAGATCAGACACCGAATTAAGCTGTAATCTATAGTAAAGGTAAAAAGTAGATGGAGAGGACCATGTAGCCGCTCTACAAATCTGCTCAATGGACACATTAGCCCTCTCTGCCCAAGAAGTAGAGATTGCCCGAGTGGAATGGGCTTTTAGAGATGTAGAGAGAAAGTGCATCCCGAAAGGGAATATGCCAGAGAGATCACTGTTTTAATCCATCTTCCAATGGAGCTCTTAAATGCAGTCTTGCTTTTATTGCCACCTGAGAAGGGGACAAATAAGGCTGAGGATTTCCTCCATTCTTTTGTTACCTCAAGATAACGTATTAAAATCCTCCTTACATAAAGTTTTCTCTCTATCACTTCTGGGTTCATCAAAAAAGGACAGAAGGATAATTTCCTGAAGCCTATTGGACCTAGATGGAACCTTTTGGCAAACATTTTTAATCTGGGTTAATTATCACTCTATCGCCCAGGATAGTCATAAAGGGAGGTATGATCGAGAGAGCCTGCATCTCACCAACCCTTCTAGCCGATGTCAAAGCTGCTAATAGGACTAACTTTAATGTAAGCATCTTAATAGAACAAGACGGGGGCGCATGCGCGGGTCTCGCGAGGAGGACATGCTTCCGTGAGCTCCGCTCCACTTATCGTTTTCTCCCTAATCTAAGCGCCTTTTACTGGGCTCCAATCAGCCTCAAAACCGATGCAGGGATCCCCGAAGATGACCCGCACTAAAGGGAGATCGAAAATTCCGGGCACTCCGGTCCCGTCGCAAACTTTACCGGAGTTATTCAGACAGACCAGGCAAACTGTCATGGCGGACACTCCATCTGAGCCTGCTAGCCCGACCTCATCGGACGGTGGCGGACCCGCTCCGGACACAGCTGCTCCTAATACAGGTCAGAACGATCTATACAAGAACATCGCAGCCCTGTTTAAAACGGAGCTATCTCAGGCGGTTTCTGAGTTTTCCCGCCAAATCCAAGATTTGGGAAATAGAGTCTCTGACTTGGAGACACGAATGGATGATATGTCCGATGCATTGGACCGTGATAAAGAGGATATTACCGCCCATGATGCTCACTTGATAGAGTTAGAGCTCAAACTTGAAGACCTCGAGAATCGGTCTCGGCGGGGAAACCTGAGGGTCAGGGGCCTTCCTGAATCCTTCACTGATCTACAGGATACCCTCACCACACTGTTTGCGGCCTTGCTACCACAGACAGAACTTAATCTCCTGAAAATGGACAGAGTCCACAGGGCTTTGGGGAAGCCTCGCAGTCCGGATCTCCCTAGAGATGTCATACTCAAGTTCCATCATCCGGAATCAAGAGATAAAATCCTGGCTGCAGCAAGGGACCTCCCTGAGTTACCTGGTCTCCCAGCTTCGGTCCATCTCTATGCAGACTTGGCTCCTTCTACGCTTCGCAGACGCCGTGAGATGAGACCAGTCACACAGTCCCTGCAGAAAGCCCACATTCGATACAGGTGGGGGTTCCCCTTTAACCTATCGTTCCAGCTAAATTCCCGGCTTCACACTGTCCATTCACCGGCCGAGGGACTGGAAGTCCTGCAACGAGCAGGGATCCCCTGCGAACCTCAAGCTCATCGTCCTTCGTCCCCGAAACCTCAGAGGCCGGCAAGGGTCTGGACCAAAGTCCCTGCTACACCGAATGGATCCAGCAGATCAAGAAATACCTGAACTCTTCATATCGGGACAGTAGCAGGTTCCTGTTCCTTGGTTTGAGATATTATGGGGTTTCTCTGTTGTTACCTGCCTCTATGTTATGCGAGGCCAACCCTTCTAATTCAGGGGTTCGATAAGGTGGATTTTCATGTTGCCCCTGTTTATGGGTTATTGTGAGAGAGTACTGCTGGTCGGAATCGGGCTAGCCCTCTACTCGCTTTTCCCACTTATGATTACTTTTAATTATGAGCTTACCAGCTCTCAATTTTGTTATGATAAGTTAATGTTTAACTGTTTATTTCTTTGTTTCTTGGAGACATGGCATAAGGATTTGTATTGTAAGGCTCGAGGGGGAGGTGCTGCTGGGATGATGTTGGCCCTGGAGGCGGTTGGCGTCTGGTTTTCTCCCCAAACTAATAGCAAGATTCTGAACCACCATCATGTGTAAGGTACTCACGCATAATGTGAGGGGTCTAAACTCCCCCCGAAAGAGAAGGACAGCTTTCTCCGTTTATATTAAACACAAGCCCGACGTCATCTGCCTTCAGGAGACTCATTTCACCACCACATCCCATCCTAAGTACTTTCACTCGCAATATTCCACTTTCCACTCTTCCGCATTCACCTCAAAATGTAGAGGAGTAGTGACACTACTGAGGAACTCCTTCCCGTTTACAGTATCCCAGACGTGCGTTGACCCAGAGGGGAGATACGTGATCATATTGGGGACTTACAGGGATGAGTCTCTTTGTTTAGTTAACTCATATGCTCCTAACGAGGATCCCATTTCCTTTTTTGAGAAGGTTGGAGAAGTCATTGATTCTCTTACATTCCATAAATTGGTGTGGTGTGGGGACTTTAATTTTACTATACATCCTGTGCTAGATCGCTCCTCCCCCCCCTCTACTCCACGGTCAGCGTCATTGACAAATAGGATCCAGCGAGTACTCCAGTCCTTATCTATAGCTGACACCTGGAGAGAGCATAATGGGTCCCAGAGAAGTTATACCTTCTATTCATCGGCCCACAGAGTGTATTCCCGCTTAGACATGATTTTGTCTTCCGCTTCTCTCCTCCCACATTTATCATACTCCCGACATGTGGTCTCTTCCTGGTCGGACCATGACATGGTAATCTCGGATTTTGCGGCCCCACAGATTGGTCCTAACCCGTTTCACTGGAGGCTAAACGAATCTCTCCTGACTCATACGGCTCAATTTACTCAATTGCAGGATGAGCTCACACAGTTCTTAGCTGAGAACGTCTCACCTGATATCAACCCTATGACACTTTGGCTAACGCATAAAGCCTTTATGAGGGGTAGGTTGATAAGTTTGGCCTCCAGGAGAAAGAGAGAACGTACCCAAGCTCAAGCTGGGCTGGAAGCCAAATTGAACAGACTGGTCTGGGCTCATCAGAGATCACCGTCTCTTTATTTGCTTAAGGCAATTAAAGACGCTAAGCTACAACTTAACATGATACTCACAAATAATACAGAAAAAGCCCTTAGATGGACGAACTCTTTCTACTATAGGTACGCCAATAAGCCGGATAAACTATTAGCTAGCCAACTTAAAAGTAAACAGAGGATCAATCACGTTTTTAAAATTAGGACGAGATCAGGCCACACCTCCTCCAATCCTGACACTATCTATGCTGCTTTTCAGGAATTTTATGCACTCCTCTACTCGGCTCCCCTAGGAGACGCTACCCCCCAGATACATGAGTTCCTGTCATCGGCTCAACTCCCTGTCTTATCCCCAGAGTCCCAAACAGAACTCAATAAACAGGTTTCGGCGGAAGAAGTGGAATACGTTATTAACTCCTTAAAGTTAGGGAAAGCCCCAGGCCCTGATGGCTACTCAGCCTTATATTATAAAAAATTCGCCCCTCTGCTTATCCCACATATAACCAATTATTGTAACTACTTGATGCAAGGTTCTGTCCCTCCTGAAGAATTTTTGAAGGCCTCTATCACAGTGATCCCTAAGCCCAACAAGGACCCCTTGCTCACATCCAACTACAGGCCGATTTCTTTGTTGAACATCGACAACAAACTTTTTACCGCTATATTGGCTGGGAGACTTAATAGACTCCTTCCAAGTCTCATCCATAGAGACCAAGTCGGGTTCATACCTGGCAGGGAAGCTCCTGATAACATAAGGAAACTATTTAATATAATCCATGACTCGAATAAATCTAAAACCCCGCTAGCTTTACTGGCTCTAGATATTGAAAAGGCTTTCGATTCTGTCACATGGACGTACCTTTACAGTGCCCTATCGAAAATGGGTATTAAGGGTCCATTTCTAGCTGCAGTCCGAGCTCTCTATTCTAAACCGGAGGCTTACCTTAAATTACCCTCTACTAGGGCGTCCTGTATCCCTATCAGACGAGGCACGCGGCAGGGATGCCCGTTGTCCCCAGCCCTATTCGCCCTGGCTATCGAGCCCCTAGCTGCTCAAATACGATCTCACCCTGATATTAAAGGGCTGACGATTGGGGGGGCAGAGTACAAACTCAACCTCTTTGCGGATGATCTCCTGTTAACCATAACCAACCCCATTATCTCCTTCCCTTCCCTAATGAAACTCCTGGAGTCCTTCACCAAAGCATCTGGTCTATCCATAAACCATGCCAAGTCTGAAATGCTTCTCTGTAACACTTCCTCCTCTATCAGGTCATTACTTACTCAAAAGTTCCCATTCCAACTTAGGCCCCAATATATCCCCTATCTGGGGGTACTGTTACCTAAGACACTGGACACAACCTACAGGGTTAACTATTTACCCATGTATAAAAAGATACGACAGGACCTGGTGACTTGGCAATCCTTACCGGTGTCATGGGTGGGCAGGATCAACATTGTCAGGATGGTTGTTCTCCCGAGACTCCTGTATTTATTTAGGGCCCTGCCTATCCCAGTACAAGTGCGGGACCTGAGAGCAGTCCAGAAGGACATAATGAAGTTTATATGGGCTAACAAACGTCCCCGTATATCTAAGTCGGTAATGTGCAGACATAGGTCCCAAGGGGGTCTCTCAGTACCGGACCTGGTTAAATATTATCAAGCCGCTAGACTGGCTCAAATGTTTTTGACCCATTTAAATCCCCAGGACCACCCTTTATGGATTCCACTTGAGAGCTCTTTCCTATCTCCCTATACATGGAAAGCCTTGATCTGGAGCTTGGCACCTGTTCCTCAAGTGGTCCGTAATAAATCCCCTCTGACATACTATGCACTGATTCTTTGGAGGTCAGTTAGGTTTAAATTTGGTTTGCAATCCAAGCCCTCACCCTTATTATGTGTTGCAGGTAATCCTGCCTTCCTCCCAGGTCTACAAGGACACAAACTCAAATGGTGGTCAGATAACAATCTGTGTACTCTCCATAGGTTTCTTGTGGGTGGTAAATTGATATCCCTTTCAGACTTCAAAGAAAAATACTCACCTCCGGTGGGAGAATATTTCCTCATGAACCAGGTATTTTCTTTCCTCAGGTCTACTCAGATACCCGACCGCAAAGTAGAATTCTCCCCTTTTGAGCGTTCTATTAATTTCTCGCTATATAGGCAAGGTCTCCTGTCGAGAATGTATGAAGCTCTGAATTCTGTCCCCGGAGACCACAAATTGGCATATATGAGAGCTTGGGAGGGAGATTTGCAGCAAGAATTTTCTCCTTCTAGATGGTCCCAGCGCTTGTTAACCCTTACGAAGGGATCCTGGCAGGCTACTTTGGCAGAAACCTCCATAAAAGTTCTACACAGAACCTATTTGGTCCCTACGAGGCTGCATGCCATATATCCCGAAATATCCCCTATGTGTTTCAGGGGCTGTAATGAGGACGGGACCATGCTACACACATGGTGGACATGCCCGGTAGTTAAACGGTTCTGGACCCGAATAACAAACCTGATCTCTGAGGTCCTAAATTGCAACTATCCCCTTACATTGCCATTTTGCATTTTGGGAGATAAGCCTCATTGGCTAACCTTTGTCAGATTTAAGCTGTCTCAATATATACTGTTAGCGGCCAGAATTCATATAGCCTACAAATGGCGATCTGACTCATTGTCCTTCCAAGTTGTTATTGAGAGGATTAATAAAATCATGGTATCTGAAAAGCTGTCGGCTGTCTGTTCCGACACTTTCCTGAGGTTCGAAAGGGTCTGGGATCCATGGTTGTCTTCCTCACATGCTCCTGATTTAAGGTATAGTGTCTCTCTCTGATGCGGTCTATTTTGCATGATAGTATTATGTCACTCATTCGCTCCACTCCCTCCTTATGTCCTGGATCTACTCAATCCCTATTGCCATGCCAAAGCAATGTATTTTTTTATTTATTTTTTTCTTTATTATTGATATGCTTCTCCCCAAGTATTGTTAGTATTTTTGTATAACATATTCTTTGCCGATTAATGTATATGCATACCTATCTATGCTAACATTGTCTCTACAGATTAATGTATATGCATACCTATCTGTGCTAAAAAACCAATAAACACCTTTTGAAACGTAATAGAACAAGACTGCATAGGCTCAAAGGGATCCCTAGTCAAAGCATTCAAAACCAGGTTCAGATTCCAAGGGGGAAATTTTGGATCCCTAACCGGGACAATCCTATTAACCGCCATAAAAAATCTTATAACCTAGGGATCGGCAGCTAAATTTTTCCCCCACAGGGCAGAAAGGGCTGACACCTGAACTTTGAGGTACTTTTAGCCAACCCCATCACTAATCCTTTCTGAAGAAACTCTAAAACCTGAATAATAGACAGTTTCCCTAATTCTGAACCTAACTTCATGCCAGTAAAGGAAAAAAATTGTTTCCATATTCTAGCGTAAATCGACTTCTAACTGCTTTTAAGTAAGGCTACTTTCACACCTGAGTTAGGTGCGGATCCATCTGGTATCTGCACAGACGGATCCGCACCTATAATGCAAACGATTATATCCGTTCAGAACGAATCAGTTTGCATTATGAAGAACAAAGTAAAAACTGATCCGTCCTGACTTACATTGAAAGTCAATGGGGGACGGATCCGTTTTCAATTGTACCATATTGTGTCAGTGAAGACGGATCTGCTCCCATTGACTGACATTGTAAGTCAGGATGTATCTGTTTGGCTCCGCATCCAGAGCTGCAAGCAGCATTTTGGTGTCCACATCCAGAGCGAATTGAGGCGGAACGGAGCCAAACTGATGCATTCTGAACGGATCGTTATCCATTCAGAATGCATTGGGGCTGAACTCATCCGTTTTGAACCGTTTGTGAGATCCCTGAAACGGATCTCGCAAACGGAATTCAAAGCGCCAGTGTGAAAGTAGCCTAAAGTAGCTATTACATCGTCAGAGAACCCTTGACTATCTAGAATCAATCTCTCAAGTTCCAAGCCATGAGATGCAGGGAACCCACCTCTGGATGACATATCGGGCCCTGCATCAGAAAGTCTGGAACTTCCGTAAGGATCCAACACTGACATGGCTCTCAGTAGAAAAAAAACACGCTCGCTTTGGCCAAAACGACGCAATCATGATCATCCTTACTCCCTCCATTCTGACCTTCTTGAGAACCAGAGGAATTAATTGTAGAGGGGGAAAGGCATAAACCAGCGGGAAGTCCCAACATTGTAAAAACGCATCTACCCCATCTGGGAACTCCCAGGGACTGAGCGAGTAAAATCTTTTAACTTTTCTTTTGTCGCAAACAAATCTATTGAAGGACACCCCCAAAGAATTGCTATCTCTGCAAAAATCATCAGGTTCAGAGACCACTTCCCCTCTCTCAAACGGTGGCGACTCAAAAAATCTGCTCTGCTATTTTCTTGCCCTTTTATGTGTAGGTCCAATAGCTGAGTTATCGTTTCCTTCTACCTCCCGGAATAGCCTTTCTGCCTCTGTCATGAGGGCCACAGATCTGGTCCCCCCCCCCTGCCGGTTTAGATGCGCTATCGTAGCACGATTGTCCCTCCCCCCCCCCCCCCAACCACACCACTTTCGTGAAGATTCTCGGTGCCATAGAAAGACCGAATGGCAGAGCCTGAAATTGAAAGTGACATACTTCCCCTTTTGACATCACTGCCACTCTGAGGAATCATTGATCTGGATGCATCCGTATGTGATGATGGGCATCCTTCAAATCTATGACTGCCATAAAACATTCTGGAAACAAGATGAATCGCTGATTTTATAGTCTTCAATTTTCTGAAAAGTAGGAATCTGTTTAGATATTTTAGATTTATAATCATACGGAACGATCTGGCCTTTTTTTTTTTACTAAAAATAGAGTCGAATAATATCCTTCTCCTCTTTCTGATTCCGGAACCGTATTTTCCGGCATATAAGACTACTTTCTTACACGAGAAATTATTTTTGAAAGTCGGGGGTCATCTTATATGCCGGGTATACTCAGATCCGATGGTATATTCTAACCCGCAGGCGTTCCCATGGTGACGGGGACGCTTGCCTGGGGGGAGAATATACAGGGCCCAGCCGCTCACAGGAGTATACATTTATAAACTGTAATCCGTAACTTTTTAACTTTATATCAGCGCTCATCTCTTTACTACCTTACTCTCAGCTCCGGTAACAGGCAGGGCGGGCGGCGCTCACTCACTGACATCACACGCCTGCTCCTCCCACTAGGCGGCGCAGGCGCATGACATAAGTGAGTGAGCGCCGCCAGAACTGCCTGTTACCAGAGCTGAGAGTAAGGTAGTAAAGAGATGAGCGCTGATTTAAAAGTTAGTTACGGATTACAGTTTATAAATGTATATACCTGTGAGCGGCAGGGTGGGGGATCTGTGGATGATACTGTTATAGGGAGGGGGATCTATGGATGACACTGTCATGGGGTGAATCTGTGGATGACACATATAGCATAAGATGTAGTGTCATCCACTGATCCCCCTTCCCATAGCAGTGTCATCCACTGATCGCCCTCCCTATAACGGTGCCATCCACAGATCCCCCCTCCCTATAACGGTGCCATCCACAGATCCCCCCTCCCTATAACGGTGCCATCCACAGATCCCCCTCCCCATAACGGTGCCATCCACAGATCCCCCTCCCCATAACGGTGCCATCCACAGATCCCCCTCCCCATAACGGTGCCATCCACAGATCCCCCCCCCCAATAACTGTGCAATCCACAGATTCCCCCCCCCCCCCCCATAACGGTGCCAGCCACAGATTCCCCATGGACCCACCATCTTTTCCCAGCCCCTAGTAGTTCCTATGTGGAAAACTAGGAATGTGAAAAGAAAAAGATAGGTTACCATGGCAGCCAGGACGCTACTGAAGCCCTGGCTGCCATGGTCATTTTCCTGGACTGGAGAAGATCGTCTTGGAGACAGGGAGGGCTGGGCAGGCAGGGGTAGTCTTATACGGCGAGTTTAGCCCAAACCCTATATTTTAAATGGAAAAGTTGAGGGTCGTGTTATACACCGGAAAATATGGTACCTCTTTCTTTAACAACTTATCTCTGCCTCCATTTCTGGAGAGCCTTTTGTGACCACAAATCTCTGGGGGGTATTTCCCTGAAATTCTAACTTTAGACCCCCTTTTAAAATCTTTTTTACCCAAGAACGTGCCACCTTTTCCCAAGCGGGAAGGAAAAATGTTAACCTTCCCCCCACTGAGCTTCTGGCATCATTGTGTGGACTGTTTTCCTGGTTGGGAGGAAGCACTATGGAACATGAATCCCTTTCTCCCTGTCCCCCTAGATCTGTGATTTTGTTCCCTATCACCTGAACGCTTTCTATTGTGATATCTGAGGAAGTCTGAAAGGGACGTCTATAAAAAAGGTAAGAGTTTTGAAGAGTTGAGTCCTGAGGGAACCCCGGAAATCTCTTTCCTATCCGCTGCCTTTTACAACAGAGCGCCCAATTCTGGATCAAAAAGAAATTGACCCTGACAGGGGATACTACAGAGTTTCTGTTTAGAGGCCAAGTCGTCCCCCCCCCCCCCCCCCCCTCCAATTCTTAAGCCATAAAGCATGGCGGGCAGAATTAGAGATGGAAGAAGCCCTAGCCGACAGCTTAACTGCATCCATCGATGCATCAGCAATGAATTCAACTGCTTTATGAAGGGTGGGCAAAGATACTGTTCTCGGACACTTCTCCTTGATCTACCATAGGGTAATAACGTAGAGATTATAGATAAAAAGGTATCTCCACTGGGGAGGCTCACCTGATGGAGTTGTGCTACTTTAGGCACAACTCTAATGTGGACGTGTATCAAATTGCCATGAACTCCTCACAACGGATGGTTTGCAGCCCGGGATGGATACTTCTGTTCAAGGATGCCTGGAATCCCGCAGAAAGCCAGTGGTTCAGATAAAAGAAAAGGTGTCCCACGGCGCAAAAACCACCCAAGAGTTGGAGTGATATAGGTTGATCATTTATTTGAGCAAGTGGTACAACGCGTTTCGGGGTTTAACCCCTTCTTCAGGTACAATAGGCTTGCATACATACAGAAAGAATTGCATACATATAAATACAGTAAAAAAACGCCAAATTCACACTGGGGGCGGGTCAGTGGGCGGTACTGGACAGGCTCTCAGAGTTTTGTGAGCAAAAGAGTTAAAATGCTTTAATATCTATCAAACTTAATTTTGATACATGTGTTTGGTGTCCCTGTTCAAGGGCAGATCAGTCTTAGTATTACGATTTCCACATATTTATTCCAATGTAGAGGAATTTGTGAGAAAGTTAGAGGTGATGCAGGACCTTGTATTGTCATGTGATATGGTCACATGACCGCCGTCAGGATAGGATCGTGGGCGTTCCTGCAGCCCTGGTGATGTGGTGCAGTGCGGTCACATGACTATACCATGTGACCGCCGTCTGAGGGAGATAGTGAGCTTGAGGGGGAAGCGGCTGCTGGGAGCGATGGGCGGTCACATAAAGCTGCGGCCGGTCACATGCTGGGAGACGTCACACTTCTGTCTCTTAGCAACCAGACGCTGCTGTTGCATCAGAGAGGGGGAGTGTCAGATCGAGCAGACTGGTGAGCAGTTTGTTCGTATTGTGCAGACTGGGAGCGATCGGACCTTGGTAAAAACCTGGTTCTGGGCTAAAATAAGATAAAAGGACACAGATATAAAGAAGGCAGATATAAATAAATAAATAGCAATATAAAACTAATGTCTGGATAGCAATTGGAACTAATGGACCTTGTATAGGGCTATATTATGGAAATAAATTGTGGGTCAAAAGGTGCATGCCCAAGGGTACAAATAAGATAAGATAAATAAATAAATAAATAAATGACAGCCCTCTTGAGCCTCTCTGGGATTTCCAGGCCATAGCCCGACCTCAAGGATAAAACTGCAGGTCTCCCGCCCCAGGGACAGGAAACCTCACTGAGGTGAGAGAGTGGCTCCACCTTTTTTATGCTGCAGGTTTCCTGTCCTGGGAGGCGGAGCCATCTCTCTGTAGTGCTGTCGTGGGGGAAGTGAAAGAAAATATTAAAATTGAAAATCTGCCAAAAAAATGAAATTCTGAAATGTCATCTTTATTTCCATTAATTCTTGTGGAACACCTAAAGGGTTAGCACAGTTTGTAAAATCAGTTTTGTATACCTTGAGAGATGTAGTTTCTAAAATGGGGTCACTTTTTTGGAGTTTCCACTCTAGAGGTGCATCAGGGGGTCTTCAAATATGAGATGGCAGGTTAAAATGTGAAAATCTGCTTTCCAAAAACCATATGGCGTTCCTTTCCTTCTGCACAATACTGTGTGCCCGTACAGCAGTTTACAACCACAGATGGGGTGTTTCTGTAAACTACAGAATCAGGGCCATAAATATTGAGTTTTATTTGGCTGTTAACCTTTGCTTTGTAACTGGAAAAAATTGATTCAAATAGAAAATCTGCCAAAAAAGTGAAATTTAGAAATGTTATCTCTATTTTCCATTAATTCTGTTCTGTTCTGTGTTGTTTGTAAAATAGGGTCATTTTTGGGTGGTTTCTATTATGTAAGCCTCACAAAGTGACTTCAGACCTGAACTGGTCCTTAAAAAGTGGGTTTTGGAAAATTTCTGAAAAATTTCAAGATTTGCTTCTAAACTTCTAAGCCTTCTAATGTCCCCAAAAAATAAAATGGCATTCCCAAAATGATCCAAACATGAAGTAGACATATAGGGAATGTAAAGTAATAACTATTTTTGGAGGTATTACTATCTATTATAAAAGTTTTTAAGTTAAAATTTGCTAATTTTTTTCAAATTTTTGGTAAATTTTGCTTTTTTTTATATAGAAAAATGTTGTACTCAATTTTACTACTGTCATGAAGTACAATATGTGACGAGTAAACAGTCTCAGAATGTCCTGGATAAGTAAAAGCGTTTTAAATAGGGTTGAGCGAACCCAAACTGTAAAGTAACCCGAACATTTCAGTAAAAGTTTGGGTTTGGTGTTCAGTGATTTCTTAGCGCTTTTTGAAAGGCTGCAGAGCACCCAATCAATATGCGTTTAACTGTCTGACCTTAGAAGCCTTCACAGCCATGCCTACTAATGGCATGGCTGTGATTGGCCAGTGCAGCATGTGACCCAGCCTCTATATAAGCTTCAGTCACGTAGTGCTGCACGTCACTCTGCTGTTACTAGTGTAGGGAGAGGAGGATGCTGGTGATTTCAGGGAGAGAATAGGAGAGAATCTGTGATCAGAACTCGAATATAGCTCAGCGATCTACATACTTTTAGTTGTGTGGGTGCAGTGCACAATCTTTTTACCCTGCCCTGAGCCCAATGACAGAAAAAAATAACTTTTATCCGTTAGTTAGGTGGGCGGTGGCGGCGGCCATTTTATGCAAGCTCAGTGCACCAGCACTGCATCTGAGCTTTTGTGACATTCAAATCCAAGCTTGAAATACTGCACTAATGATCTGATTTTAAAAAAATCACCCTTTTTTGGCAATATACAACATCTGGTGCATTTGCAGGATTAGTCGGAGTGCAATTTAAGCTAGAAAAACAGCCATGATTTTCAGGGTTTTTAAAAATATACTTGTATGCCAAAATACACAATTTTACAGCCCTTGCAGCATCAGCACGTGTGAAATTCAAAGGTTATATACACCTTTCATATTCTTTTAGTAAAAAAACACACTTTTTTTGTGTGCAATATCCAACATTTGGATTGGTCAGTGTGCAATTAAGCTAGAACTACAGCCATAATTTGCAGGGGTTTTTAACCGCCTCCGGACCACCTAACGCAGGATCGCGGTCCGGAAGCGGCAGCTCCAGGCAGAGTCACGCAGCGGTGCGTCATCTCGCGAGACGCGAGATGGCATCGCGGGCCGGCATTTGTTCGAGGGGGGTCACGTCATCAGCTTGCCAGCCAATGATCGTGGCTGGCAAGCTGATGATTTTTAAAAAATCCAATCACAAGCCATCTAACACATTATATTTGTTAATATAATGTGTTAAATGGCTTCCCTGCTTCTCTGCTGGTCCTTTTGATCGGTTGGTCTCAGCAGAGGAGCAGGAATCACAGTGAGTAGCACCAAACACCACACACTTAGCCCCAGATAACCCCCCTGCACCCCAATTAATCCCTTGATCACCCCTGTCAATCACCTAGTGAAAGGAAAAAAGTGATCAGTGTAAACTGTCACTTTTTTTTTCCACTGGTATTGACTATTAGGTTTTAGGGATAGTTTAGGCCCCTTGGTTAGGTAGTTAGCGATCGTTTAGCGCCCACCGCACCGCACCGCAATCACTTATTCACTGATTAGCGTATCGCTAATCAGCATTTGTACTTTTATAGTATCTGTAAGTGATCAGAACTGATCACAGTCAGATCTATAATAGTATTAGTGTCACCTTAGTTCGCCCTCCACCCAAAACGCAAGGTTTGCCCGATCAGGCCTGATCGGTCGCCCACATGTGCGTTCACCCACGTCCGCCCCGCCGCAGTGACAAAAAAAAATATATTTTTTTGATCACTGCACAATCACTTTACAAGCGCTGCGGCGATAAAAAAAAATCAGTTTTGATATTTTTTATCAACCGCAGCGGCCTCCGGTACTTCGCTAGCCTTCCATTTGTAAGACAGGCTTGCTTTTTTTCTTGGGTAGTCTCAGGGAATACCCCTAAATTTAGTAGCCCAAATGTCAAACAGGGGGTATTCTTCTGAAGAGGCCTACAGGCTTCTGACCCAGTCGGATGAGGAATGGGAACCCTCATCTGATGAATCTAGCGGGTCAGAATATGAACCTGTAGAAAGCAGTGGCAGTCTGACTCAAAGTTCGGACGAGGAGGTTGAGGTCCCTGATAGCACCAGGCGTACCCGGCCCCGTGTCGCTAGACCACAGGTTGCGCAGGATCCGCATCAAGGGCAGCAGAGTGGGGCTGGCGCTGTCGGATTACGTAGTGAGGCATACACCAGCAGCGCAGCCTGGACCTAGTACCAGCACTGCCGTACAACCTGGTGAAGTGGCGAGCACCAGAAGGGCAGTTGAAGCTGCTACGGTGGCACGTGCAGTAGTTACCCAGTCGCAGCCACCGCACAGACAGGCCCGTAGAGCCCCTAGAATCCCTGAGGTGCTGGCAAATCCTGATTGGCAGTCCCCAACTTCAGCCGCACCATTAGTTCCCCCTTTCACCGCCCAGTCTGGAGTTCGGGTTGAGACAGCTCAGATCGGTTCGGCCCTGGGATTTTTTTAGCTGTTCTTGACTGCAGAGCTCTTGGACATAGTCGTGGCAGAAACAAACCCGTAGGCCACACAATTTATAACCGCCAACCCGGGAAGCTATTATGCCCAGCCTTTCCGGTGGAAACCAGTCCAAGTTTCCGAAATTAAAACTTTTCTGGGCCTTCTCCTCAACATGGGTCTAACCAAAAAGCATGAATTGCGGTCATATTGGTCCACGAACCCAATTCATCACATGCCCATGTTCTCTGCTGCCATGTCCAGGGCACGATTTGAGGCCATCCTGCGTTTCCTGCACTTTAGCGACAACACCACCTCCCGTCCCAGAGGCCATCCAGCTTTTGACCGGCTCCACAAAATTCGGCCCCTCATAGACCACTTCAACCAGAAATTTGCAGATTTGTATACCCCTGAGCAAAACATCTGCGTAGACGAGTCCCTAATACATTTTACCGGGCGCCTTGGCTTCAAACAATACATCCCAAGCAAGCACGCCCGGTATGGGGTCAAATTGTATAAGCTCTGTGAAAGGGCCACAGGCTATACCCACAAATTTTGGATATATGAGGGAAAAGATCAGACCCTGGAGCCGGTCGGTTGCCCTGACTACCTGGGGAGCAGTGGGAAGACAGTCTGGGACTTGGTGTCACCCTTATTTGGCAAGGGGTACCATCTTTATGTGGACAATTTCTACACAAGTGTGGCCCTCTTCAGGCATTTGTTTCTAGAACAGATTGGCTGCTGTGGCACCGCGCAAACTAGTCGCGCGGGCTTCCCCCAACAGCTCGTTACCACCCGTCTTGCAAGGGGGGAGAGGGCTGCCTTGTGTAACGAAGAACTGCTCGCGGTGAAATGGAGAGACAAGCGTGACGTTTACATGCTCTCCTCCATTCACGCAGACACGACAATCCAAATTGAGCGAGCAACCAGTGTCATTGAAAAGCCCCTCTCAGTCCACGACTATAACCTTCACATGGGAGGGGTGGACTTCAATGACCAGATGTTGTCTCCGTATTTAGTTTCCCGACGCACCAGACGCTGGTATAAGAAGGTGTCTGTATATTTAATTCAATTGGCTGCATATAATAGTTTTGTTCTCTACAGTAAGGCTGGGAGAACAGGATCCTTCCCCAAATTTCAGGAAGAGATCATCGAGAACCTCCTGTATCCAGGAGGTTCCGTGGCCCCATCCACCAGTGTAGTTAGCCGTCTACACGAGCGACATTTCCCCAATGTCGTTGCTGGTACCTCAACCCAACCGTCACCCCGAAAAAGATGTTGTGTCTGTAGCAGGAGTGGAATAAGGCGTGACACCCGCTATTTCTGTCCTGACTGCCCTGACCACCCTGTCCTATGCTTAGGGGAGTGTTTACGGAAGTACCACACACAGGTACACTTAGCATAGGGATCACATCTCACAGGACAGGTACACAGGGCTATTAGGGCCCATTCACACACAGCTGCTGCAAACCTCTCCTTTCACCTGGGACAAAGTGCATAATGCACTTCGCCACATCTTTGGGCGATTTGCGCTTTGCACATTGTCCCATGGGGAAGGAGAGGTTTGTCCTATAAAGGTAAAAAAAAAAACACCAGTAAGCAAAAAAGTTGACGTTCAGTTCCAAAAGTTAAATAAAGTTTATATGTTCTGTTCAAAGGTTATTATAAAGTTAATAAAATTATTGCGTTGCGGCCTGTTTTTTTCTTTTTTTTTACCTTCCAGGTGGACCAACCGATCAACTAGCTGCAGCACTGATGTGCATTCTGACAGAAGCATTGCGCTGCTGTCAGATTACACACAAGTCGGTGTATGCGGCGCTGCAAGACGAGATTTCTCCTCTGCAGTAAAAGATACGTTTGCCGAGGCATATGAGCTGAGGAGGTGGCGGTGTTCATATGCTTTGGCAAACACTTTGTGTGTGTGTATATATATATATATATATATATATATATATATATATATATATATATATATATATATATATATATATATAAAAAATCCCGGCAATTATTTATTCATCCACATCGATTGATGTGAATGGAGAAATCGGGTTTGCCAGGGCATAGGAGCTAAGTGGGTATGGATGTTGGGCGGAGCTCCTATGTCCTGGCAGATGCCTTTCCCCTCCTATTTTTTTTTTTTGGGCAGAGATTTTTTCATCCACATTGATCGATGCGAATGAAGAAATCTATATTGAACTCGCCAGGCCCCTCATTGAATACCTTGGGTGTCTTCTTTCCAAAATGGGGTCACATGTGGGGTATTTATACTGCCCTGGCTTTTTAGGGGCCCTAAAGCGTGAGAAGAAGTCTGGGATCCAAATGTCTAAAAATGCCCTCCTAAAAGGAATTTGGGCCCCTTTGCGCATCTAGGCTGCAAAAAAGTGTCACACATGTGGTATCACCGTACTCAGGAGAAGTTGGGGAATGTGTTTTGGGGTGTCATTTTACATATACCCATGCTGGGTGAGATAAATATCTTGGTCAAATGCCACCTTTGTATAAAAAAATGGGAAAAGTTGCCTTTTGCCGAGATATTTATCTCACCCAGCATGGGTATATGTAAAATGACACCCCAAAACACATTACCCAACTTCTCCTGAGTACGGCGATACCACATGTGTGACACTTTTTTGCTGCCTAGGTGGGAAAATGGGCTCACATTCCAAAGAGCACCTTTCGGATTTCACAGGGCATTTTTTACAGATCTTGATTTCAAACTACTTCTCACGCATATGGGCCCCTAAAATGCCAGGGCAGTATAACTACCCCACAAGTGTCCCCATTTTGGAAAGAATACACCCCAAGGTATTCCGTGAGGGGCATGGCGAGTTCCCAGAATTTTTACAATTTTTGTCACAAGTTAGCGGAAAATTATGATTTTTTTATTACAAAGTCTCATATTCCACTAACCTTGCGACAAAAAATAAAAAATTCTAGGAACTCGCCATGCCCCTCACGGAATACCTTGGAGTGTCTTCTTTCCAAAATGGGGTCACTTGTGGGGTAGTTATATTGCCCTGGCATTTTAGGGGCCCAAATGCGTGCAAAGTAGTTTGCAATCAAAATGTGTAAAAAATGGCCTGTGAAATCCGAAAGGTGCTCTTTGGAATGTGGGCCCCTTTGCCCACCTAGACTGCAAAAAAGTGTCACACATGTGGTATCGCCGTACTCAGGAGAAGTTGGGGAATGTGTTTTGGGGTGTCTTTTTACATATACCCATGCTGGGTGAGATAAATATCTTGGTCAAATGCCAACTTTGTATAAAAAAAATGGGAAAAGTTGTCTTTTGCCGAAATATTTCTCTCACCCAGCATGGGTATATGTAAAAAGACACCCCAAAACACATTGCCCTACTTCTTCTGAGTACGGCGATACCAGATGTGTGACACTTTTTTGCAGCCTAGGTGGGCAAAGGGGCCACATTCCAAAGAGCACCTTTTGGATTTCACAGGCCATTTTTTACAGATTTTGATTTCAAACTACTTCTCACGCATATGGGCCCCTAAAATGCCAGGGCAGTATAACTACCCCACAAGTGACCCCATTTTGGAAAGAAGACACACCAAGGTATTTCATGATGACCATAGTGAGTTCATGGAAGTTTTTATTTTTTGTCACAAGTTAGTGGAATATGAGACTTTGTAAGGAAAAAATAAAAAAATTAAAAATCATCATTTTCTGCTAACGTGACAAAATATAAAAAGTTCTATGAACTCACTATGCCCATCAGCGAATACCTTAGGGTGTCTACTTTCTGAAATGTGGTCATTTGTGGGTTTTTTTTCTACTGTCTGGGCAATGTAGAACCTCAGGAAACACGACAGGTGCTCAGAAAGTCAGAGCTGCTTCAAAAAGCGGAAATTCACATTTTTGTACCATAGTTTGTAAATGCTATAACTTTTACCCAAACTTTTTTTTTTTTTGCCCAAACATTTTTTTTTTATCAATGACATGTAGAACAATAAATTTAGCGAAAAATGTATATATGGATGTCGTTTTAAAAAAAAAAAATTTACAACTGAAAGTGAAAAATGTCATTTTTTTGCAAAAATGTCGTTAAATTTCAATTAATAACAAAAAAAGCAAAAATGTCAGCAGCAATGAAATACCACCAAATAAAAGCTCTATTAGTGAGAAGAAAAGGAGGTAAAATTCATTAGGGTGGTAAGTTGCATGACAGAGCAATAAACGGTGAAAGTAGTGTAGTGCAGAAGTGTAAAAAGTGGCCTGGTCATTAAGGGCGTTTCAGCTAGGGGGGTTGAATTGGTTAAAAAACACCCTTTTTTTGTTTGTTTTTTGGCCAAAATCCTCAATTTTACAGATCTGCATGTGTGAAATTCAAGTTTAATATATACAGCTTTCATATTCTGTTAATAAAAAAAAATAGAAACATTTGGGCAATATCCAACATCTGGATTAGTCAGTTATTTAGGCTAGAAATACAGCCATAATTTTCTGGGTTTTTAAAAACACACTTTTTTGCTAAAATACACAAGTTTACAGTCCTTGCAGCATTAGCACGAGTGAAATTCGAGGGTTATATACTGCTGTCATATTCAGTTATTAAACAAACATCCAGTTTGGGCAAAAAACTTAAATTGCTGCCTAGTCTGGATCAGTACATGTGAGATGCACCCTTTTAGAGACTGTGGTTCTATAAAGTTATTTGAAATGCAGCCATTTTGGGCAAATAAATTTAATTGCGGCCTAGTCTAGATCAGTCTGTGTGAGATGCACCATTTAGATACTGTGGTTATATTCTTCTATTAATTAAACACCCTTTTTTTGGGCAAAATACACAATTTTACAGCCCTTGCAGCATCAGCACGTGTGAAATTCAAGGGTTATATACTGCTGTCCTATTCAGTTATTAAACAAACACCTGTTTTGAGCAAAAAATTTTATTTTGCTGCCTTTGCTGCATATGTCAATGTGATATACACCCTTTACATACTGTGTTTCTATTCAGTTATTTGAAATACAGCCATTTTGGGCACAAATTTTTAATTGCGGCCTAGTCTGGATCAGGGCGTGCGAGATACACCCTTTACATAATGTCGTTCTATCCTGCTATAAATTAAACACCCATTTAGGGCAAGATCCTAAATTTGAGAAATATGAGGAGAGCGTCAAATTAGGGACGTGGCCCAGGTCGTGGTGCTGCTGGTGAAGCTCCTGTTGCAGGGAGAGGACGTGGTCGATCTGTGCCAGCTACATGCATAAGTGAAACCCCTTCCTCAGGTGCGATTAGGCAACAGAACCTGCAGCGGTATTTGGTCGGGCCTAATGCGGCTCTACGAATGGTGAGGCCTGAACAAGTACAGGCGATGGTAGATTGGGTTGCTGACAGTGCCTCTAGTTCCTTCACATTGTCTCACACCCAGTCTCCTGCTGAAAGATCAGAGTTGTCACCTGCAATCGATGTCCATCAGTCTTTCACCTCACGCCCTTGCAAATAAGCCAAGCAGTATGAGCCCCAAGTCATGCCGCAGTCTCTTCTGCTTTTTGATGACTCTGTTAGCAGGGTTACCCAGGGCCATCCACCTATCCCTGTCCCAGAAGTGGAAGAGATTGAGTGCACCGATGCCCAACCACTTATGTTTCAAGATGAGTACGTGGGAGGACCATCGCAGCACGTCTCGGATGATGTCGAAACACAGGTGCCAACTGCTGGGGCTTTCGAAAGTGTGCAGACTGATAAGGAAGGCAGGGGTGAAGACTGGGTGTAAGATGATGTGGAGGACGATGAGGTCCTCGACCCCCACTTGGAATCAAGGTCATGCGAGTGACCTATGTAGTTCGGAGGAAGAGGCGGTGGTCACACAGAGCCACCAGCACAGCAGAAGAGGGAGCAGGGTGCAAAAGCGGAGCGGCCATCCTCTAGACAGTACACCTGCTACTGCCCACTGCAGCAAGGGACCGAGCACTTGCCAGTTCCAAGGAGTTCCCTGGAGTGGCAGTTCTTCAGACAATGTGCTGACAAGACACAAGTGGTTTGCACGCTGTGCAATCAGAGCCTGAAGTGAGGCATAAACGTTCTCAACCTGAGCACAACCTGCATGACCAGGCATTTAAGTGCAAAGCACGAGCTGCAGTGGAGTAGACACCTAAAAAACCAAGAAAGGTCTCTGGCTCCTCCTGCTTCCTCTTCTGCTGAAGTCTCGGCCTCTTCATCCACCTCTGGAGTGACAGTGCCACCTGCCACCCCGCAAACAGAGGATCTGCAGCAACACCACCACCTGGGTCACCAAACATCTCCACAATGTCCCACGGAAGCGTTCAGCTCTCCATCCCCCAAACACTGAAGAGGAAAAGGAAGTACCCCCACACACCCGTGATCCCTAGCCCTGAATGCCAGCATTTCTAAATTACTGGCCTTTGAAATGCTGTCATTCCATCTGGTGGAGACGGATAGTTTTAAAGGCCTTATGGCGGTGGTTGTCCCACAGTACATCGTGCCCAGCCGCCACTACTTTTCCAGGCCGAGCCATCCCTTCCCTGCACAACCAAGTAGGGGACAAAATCTGGTGTGCACTGCGCAACGCCATCTGTGGCAAGATGCACCTCACTACGGATACGTGGACCAGTAAGCACGGTCAGGGATGTTATATGTCCATAACAGCACACTGGGTAAATGCAGTGGCAGCTGGGTCTGAGGCGGATAGCAGTTTGGCGCATGTCCTTCCACCACCGAGGATTGCAGGGTGCTTCAGTTTGCTTCCTGTTGCTTCCTCCTCCTCTTCGTCATCATCTGGTCAGCGTAACACCTTCACCACCAACTTCAGCACAGCCTGGGGTAAACGACAGCAGGCAGTTTTAAAACGTATCTGTTTGGGGGACAAACCCCACACTACGCAGGAGTTTTGGACGGGCCTTGAACAACAGACCGATGAGCGGTTGGTGCCAGTGAGCCTCAAGCCCAGCCTGGTGGTGTGCGATAATGGGCGAAATCTTGTAGCAGCTCTGGATCCCCGTTACAAGGACAACGTACCATCCTTAATTCCCTCACTGGAGCGTGATCGTAAGATGCGCGAGTAAAAGCGCACGCTGGTAGACGCGCTGCTGGTGGCCTTCCCACCTGACGGGGGGGGGGGCAGTGGAAGCACAAGGCGAAGGCAGAGGATGAGGAAGAGGTAGCCAATGCAGCTGGGGCACCACCAGCACCTCAGAAGGCAGGGTTAGCATGGCCGAAATGTGGAAAAGCTTTGTCAGGACGCTACAACAACCAGCACCTCCAGCTGATATGGAACGTCTTAGCAGGAGGCAGCATTTCACCAACATGGTGGAGCAGTATGTGTGCACATACTGGTCTGCTCCCTTCAACTTCTGGGTCTCCAAATTGGGCACATGGCCTGGGCTTGCCCATTACGCCTTGGAGGTGCTGGCCGGCCCTGCAGCCAGTGTATTATCTGAATGTGTGTTTAGCACGGCAGGGTGCGTCATCACAGACAAGCGCAGCCGCCTGTCCACAGCCAATGTGGACAAGCTCACGTTCATTAAAATGAACCAGGCATGGATCCCACAGGACTTGTCCGTACCTTGTCCAGAATAGACATGTATACCGGCCTTAACCAGCCATTGTTATACTGCAGCGCAATTGCTCATTCTTATATTTTGGATATTTCACTCTCTTTTGGAGTGTACCCTAATGAAAAAAAATATTAAAACCAAAAACCAGTGTTGGCTACCTCGTCGTCCTCTACCGCTGCTTCAACCTACACCGCTACGTCCATCGCCTCCTCAAACTCTTACTCCATATGGAACTCCACCTCATAACTCAATATATTTTTTTTTTATTTGTACAAAGTTTATTTTATTTCATGTCATTTCACTACTTTTTCTGTTACATTTTCGGGTGAAATTCAACTATTTTTGGGTGTGATGTACCACTGCTATACCAAGTAGACAGGTTAAAAAAAAGAAAAAAATTTGTCAGTTACATTTTCGGGTGAAATTCACCAATTTGTGGGTGTGATGTATCACTGCTATACCTAGTAGACAGGTAAAAAAATTAAAATAAATTGTCAGTTACATTTTCGGGTAAAATTCAACTATTTTTGGGTGTGATGTACCACTGCTATACCTAGTAGACAGGTAACATAGTACATAAGGCCGAAAAAAGACATTTGTCCATCCAGTTCGGCCTGTTATGCTGCAAGTTGATCCAAAGGAAGGCAAAAAAAAAAACTGTAGAAGCCAATTTTCCCCACTTTAGGGTAATAAAAAATTCCTTCCTGACTCCAATCGGGCAATCAGAATAACTCCCTGGATCAATGACCCCTCTCTAGTAGCTATAGCCTGTAATATTAATAAATCCCGGCCCCTCTTGAATTCCTTTATTGTACTCACCATCACCACCTCCTCAGGCAGAGAGTTCCATAGTCTCACTGCTCTTACCGTAAATAACCCTTTTCTATGTTTGTGTACAAACATTCTTTCCTCCAGACGCAGAGGATGTCCCCTCGTCACAGTCACAGTCCTGGGGATAAATAGATGATGGGATAGATCTCTATACTGACCCCTGATATATTTAATTTATACATATTAATTAGAATTCCCCTCAGTCGTCTTTTTTCTAAAGTGAATAACCCTAATTTTGATAATCTTTCAGAGTACTGTAGTTGCCCCATTCCAGTTATTACTTTAGTTGCCCTCCTCTGGACCTTCTCCAGCTCTGCTATGTCTGCCTTGTTTACAGGAGCCCAGAACTGTACACAGTACTCCATATGTGGTCTGACTAGCGATTTGTAAAGTGGTAGGACTATGTTCTTATCACGGGCATCTATGCCCCTTCTGACGCAACCCATTATCTTATTGGCCTTGGCAGCAGCTGTCTGACACTGGTCTTAGTTTGCTGTTTAATAAAATTCCTAGATCCTTTTCCATGTCAGTGTTACCGAGTGTTTTGAGAGGTTTATGTATATTTTTTACCCTACACCTTTCCTTCTGAACTGTTCTAGTCCCTCCTTCCATTCCTCCCCCAGTCCCACTACATTGCCCCTGGTCTCTATCTGCCCTATCTTCCCCTCCTATAATGTAATTTCCCTCCCCCCAGTCCCTAGTTTAAACACTCCTCCAACCTTCTAGCCATCTTTCTCCCCAGCACAGCTGCCCCTTCCCCATTGAGGTGCAGCCCGTCCCTACAATAGAGCCTGTAGCCGATAGAAAAGTCGGCCCAGTTCTCCAGGAACCCAAACCCCTCCTTCCTACACCAGTTCTTGAGCCACTTGTTAATCTCCCTAATCTCCTGCTGCCTTTCTTGTGTGGCTTGTGGTACAGGCAGTATTTGGGAAAATACTACCTTTTGAGGTCCTTGCCCTAAGCCTTTAACCTAAATCCCTGAAATAATTTTTAAGGACTCTCCACCTACCTCTAACTTTGTCATTGGTTCCAATATGGACCATGACCGCTGGATCTTCTCCATCCCCTCCCAGTAATCTGTCAACCCGATCCGCGATGTGTTAAACTCTAGCGCCAGGAAGACAGCACACTGTTCGGCGATCACGGTCTTTGTGACAGATTTCCTTATCTGTTCCCCTAATAATGGAGTCTCCCACTACCAGCACCTGTCTGGCCTGCCCTGCTCTCCTGGTTCCCTGCTTACTGCAGCCGACATTCCCCTGACTGGCAGAGGAAGTGTCCGGCTGCAGCAGTGCCGTCCCTGGACTGACATCCCCCTCATCTGCGAAACGTGCAAACTTGTTGGGGTGTGTCAGATCAGGGCTAGCCTCCCTGGCACTCTTCCCTCTACCCTGCTTTCTAACTGTTACCCAGCTAGCTACCTAATTTTCCTCAGCCTCCTCTCTGTCACCCTCCCCCTCATCTACTCCAAAGAGTGCTTGCTCGGTAAAAAAAGGAAAAATTTATTTGTCTGTTACATTTTAAGGTGAAATTCACAAATTTTTCGGTGTAATATACCTCTCCTCTACCTAGTTGACAGCTTAATAAATTTCAATAATTTTTCTTTTACATTTTCGGGTGACAATAAAAAAAAAATTCTGTCATAGACCCCTGCTCTACCATGTAGACAGGTTAATAAATTTCTGTAATTTTTCAGTTATTCTGACATTTTACAATTTTGGACGTGAATAAACCCCTGCTCTGCATAGATGACGGGGAATAAAATTTCAGAAATTCTTCTTTAATTGATGCGCGCCGCCTCCTTTCATTCAATGCTTAAACTAAGTTGTCCCACATTCACGCTTTACTAATTTGTCCCACATTTGCGGTTCAATAATTTTTCCCACATTTGTGATTTACAAATTTTTCCCACATTTGCGCTTCAATAATTTTTCCCCCATTTGCGCATTAATAATTTGTCCCACATTTGCGCTTAAATAATTTGTTCAACATTTGCGCTTTAACAGCTTTTCCGACATTTTCGCTAGATCCCCCCAAAAATTAATCCATTTATCTCCCTTGAATGTGGTCTCTCTTTCTCACGCTCCCTCTCCGGAACCCTGATTCGCCAATAACCGTGATCAACATGGTAGGCTCAGAAAAGAACATAGAAAGTTGATAGAGAAGATATCCAAATGGATGGTGGATGTCACGGGGGCACCTCTGCATAGGCAACAGGAACATACATTTTTAAAAATTGTCTGTTACATTGTCAGGTGACATTTTTCTAATTTTGCCGGATAGAAACCCCTGCTCTGCATAGGTGACAGGGAATAAAATGTAAGAAATTCTTCTTTAATTGATGCGCGCCACCTCCTTTCTTTCAATGCTTAAACTTTAACAAGTTGTCCCACATTTGCGCTTCAATAACTTTTCCCACATTTGCACTTCAGTAATTTGTCCCACATTTGCGCCTCAATAACTTTTGTTTCCGCTCGATAAAAAAAAAATGTAATACATTTATCTCCCTTGGATGTGGTCTCTCTTTCTCACGCTCCCACTCCGGCGTGGAACCCTTATTCGCCAATAACCGTGATCAACATGGTAGGCTCAGAAAAGAACATCGAAAGTTGATAGAGAAGATATCCAAATGGATGGTGGACGTCACAGAGACGTGCGATCAGGCAGAAGTTAGCTAGATTATTACACAACAAGGTCTATGGTTAGACGATTCTAACGTTACCGGAATACTCTGCAATGCTATTCAACAACAACAACAAAAAAAGAGTATATAATTGCTTGAATAAAAATATCTATTTATTGAAATTCATAAACAAAGTGTACAAGACACAAATTCAGACTGTTAATATGATGAGAATATCCAAAGTTATCCACATCTATGACACCAAATGGCTATGCAATAATAAACTGTAACTGCCATGAGTTAATATAATGGAGACATACTATGTGCCTGACTGTATGGAGTGGTGGGGTGAAAATCCCAACTAAGTTCGACCGCACTGATGTCTATCAATATAACTATGGATAATAAAGTGGCTAGTGCATATAGAAGAACCTCATCTGAAGTTCGTCCTTATGTCACGACCCTTGGTCATGGTCGTGACTCCTTGGGAGCCGCATGCAGTTACCCGCGGTTTTGGTGTTGTGTCAACCGCAGCTGGGGGCACTTAGTGGTTTGCCTCAGGTGCGGTTGCCGCGGATAACAGGCATGCGTGCGGTTGCCCTTGGCAACGTGTTTTATGTGCACTCCCTTTGTCTGTTTGTGGTGCACTAGGTCATGTGTTGTATGCACGGAGACACCTTCCTTCACCTGCGGTTGTCCGCGGCAACGCTGTTGCTGTGTGCATGTGGTGGCAGGGTCTCGGCCTGCTGGCTGTTCCCCAGAACATGGTTGCCACGCATGCCGTTGCTGGCGGTAACAGGTGAGTGTGTTGGTGTGTGTTATGTATTGTATGTACTTCCCCTTTAAGTTGGTGTTTTCCCTTTCCTGTGGTGCTGGAAGGGTTAATTCTCTTCCCAGTGTGTGTTGTGATGTCACTGGGTGTGTTTTGACCGGTGGGTGTGGCCACTTAGGCCTATAAAGCCTCGTTCTCTGGCTTGGCTCAGTAGCTTGCTTTCAGCCAGGCATAGCTGGAGCAGCCTCCTGTATATTACCATCTACCAGTGGGGGCCTCCCTTCTAGTCATAAAACTATGTTTCACGGTGTTATGAAGGTGTGTGTGGGGTTTACTTATTATTGCAGCTTATGGTCCTGGGTTCCTGTGTGATGTCTGGTGTGTGCTGTGTCCGTTGGTGTTCAGAACTGAAGCACCTGCACATGGGTTCCAGGGTTTGTTGTCTGTGGCTACATACACAGGTGAATCCAATTATGATAAAGAGTATTTAAGGGGATCAATTGTAAATTTCCCTCTTCTTTTAATTTTCTCTGAAGAGTAGCAACATGGGGGTCTCAAAACAACTCTTAAATGACCTGAAGACAAAGATTGTTCACCATCAGGGTTTAAGGGAAGGATACAGAAAGCTGTCTCAGAGATTTCAGCTCTCTTTTTTCACAGTTAGGAACATATTGAGGAAATGGAAGACCACAGGCTCAGTTCAAGTTAAGGCTCGAAGTGGCAGACCAAGAAAAATCTCGGATAGACAGAAGCGACGAATGGTGAGAACAGTCAGAGTCAACCCACAGACCAGCACCAAAGACCTACAACATCATCTTGCTGCAGATGGAGACACTGTGCATCGTTCAACCATTCGGCACACTTTACACAAGGAGATGCTGTATGCGAGAGTGATACAGAGAAAGCCCTTTCTCCGCCCACAGCACAAAAAGTGCCGCTTGAGGTGGGCTAAAGCACATTTGGACAAGCCAGCTTCATTTTGGAATAAGGTGCTGTGGACTGATGAAACTAAAATTGAGTTATTTGGCCATAACAAGGGGCGTTATGCATGGAGGAAAAAGAACACAGCATTCCAAGAAAAACACCTGCTACCTACAGTAAAATATGGTGGTGGTTCCATCATGCTGTGGGGCTGTGTGGCCAGTGCAGGGACTGGGAAATTTGGTCAAAGTGGAGGGACGCATGGATTCCACTCAGTATCAGCAAATTTTGGAGACCAATGTCCAGGAATCAGTGACAAAGCTGAAGCTGAGCCGGGGCTGGATCTTTCAACAAGACAACGACCCTAAACACGGCTCAAAATCCAATAAGGCATTTATGCAGAGGACCAAGTACAACATTCTGGAATGGCCATCTCAGTCCCCAGACCTGAATATAATTGAAAATCTGTGGTGTGACTTAAAGAGAGCTGTCCATGCTCGGAAGCCATCAAACCTGAATGAACTAAAGATGTTATGTAAAGAGGAATGGTCCAAAATACCTTCAACCACAATCCAGACTCTCATTGGAACCTACAGGAAGCGTTTAGAGGCTGTCATTTCTGCAAAAGGAGGATCTACTAAATATTGATTTCATTTCTTTTTTGTGGTGCCCAAATTTATGCACCTGCCTAATTTTGTTTAAACAATTATAGCACACTTTCTGTAAATCCAATAAACTTCATTTCACTTCTCAAATATCACTGTGTGTGTCTCCTATATGATATATTTAACAGACATTTTTTATCGTAACAACCAACGATTTATACAGGAAAATCATGACGATTAACAAGGTTGCCCAAATTTTCGCATCCCACTGTATATATCGCATATTTAGGCAATCTACATGTTGTCACACATTGTATCTTACTCAAAAAGGAAGGAAATAAATATGAACCTAATTCTATATGTTAGCCCTATATTCGTGCACAGGGATTTATATTTTAGATTAAAAATGCTTAATTATTGTAAATACTTATACCGACTATAAATATATATTATAAGGTGCAAAATTGAATAAAGGGGTGTCAACTGGGTTAATATATGTGCAAATACTATAATGGTGTATAAATCACATTGTGATAAAATTTGACCGCAATAAGTCACATTACAATATATAACTATACCAATTAAAGTCCAGGTTAAAAATAATGAAAAAAGGATTGTCCTGGACAAGTGAATAGTATTAAAAAGCTGCATAATGCAGAATAATAAATTATACTGTGCCCTTGCTTATTACCACAATTCACGTAGTAAATAAAGTGCTATAGTGCATTCCTAATTAATGTTAAAGTCCATCAATATCATTGACATGATAATAAGATCCCTCCTTCCCTCATATACTACAAAGCCCAGCCATGATCCACAGTATTTCACTGTGTACCCGCTAATTGCCGTCCTTATCCTGATGGTTATTTGTATTCTTGTTTGTAGATGACCTTCAATTTTGCACTGATTACCCCATTGACCAACCAAGCAGAAGGAATCCATGATGGTACGTCGATATTCATATCATACTGGATAACGACGATTATATCTAGAAAGGAAAAATATATTTCAATACTAGCTCTTAAACAGTGATTTGATGTAACAATTGTAACCAATTAAATAAAATGATGGATACCCATCAACTTAAAAGATGCAACGGTCACAGGAAAGAGCTGAATCCCAAATTTTCGTTCAATCCTTTGGGTGCCAATGTCTCGAGTCTAAAAATCCATCTGCTCTCTAATTGGGCCAATTTCTTTCCCCTATTGCCTCCCCTAATTCCAGGATGTATCATATCAATACCCCTGAATCGCAACAGATCGTATTGTCGTGGAATAATTTAAAATGTTTTGGGATGGTCTTTAGGCAGTTGATGTCCATCTCGTCTTTGGCTTTTTAAATGTCTCTGGCATGTTCCCTCACTCTTTTTCTTAATTCCCTCATGGTAAGCCCTATGTAAATTTTCTCACAGGGACATACTGCATAGTAAATTACTTCTGTTGAGGAGCATGAAATATATTCACGAATTTGATAGTTTTTCTCTTTTACTGGAATCTGTGAAGCTGTTTTTTTTTTTAATCTATGTTTCTACACGCCTTACATGAACCACAGGGATATGACCCCTGTCTTCCTACTCTGCCATCTCTATCATCCGCGGGTACATAGTGGCTGTGCACCAACATATCCTTTACATTTTTGGATCTTCTAGCTGTCATCAGAGGTCTGTGATACATTCCCACATTTTAGTATCCGTTTGTAGGCTCTCCCAATGTTTTTTGAGGATATCATTAAGTTGTGCCCACTGTTTGTTGTAATTAGTAATGAATCTTGGTTCATTTTTTACTATTTTTCTTATTTGTCTTAATTATATTGGGGCATAACCATTTTCTCTCGTTTTTTTTGTGGCTATTTTAATCCTTTTGTGTATTTGCCGGTTACTATATCCTCTGTCTTGGAACCTACCTTTGAGGTCAGCCCTTTGTCCGAACAGATCCTTTTCAATAGCAAAAACTGGCCTGTGGGAATTCCACCAATAGTTGCTCTTGGATGTGCTGAGCTTGCGTGCAGTACGGTGTTAACCGCAGTGTCCTTTCTATGGATATCCGTCGCCAAACATCCCCTTTCATTTGCTTCGATCTTGAGGTCCAGGAAGTCAATAGTCCTTGCTGCCTGGAAGGTAAGTTTGATGTTAAGATTATTCTGGTTTAACTCTCCCATGAATTGATTCAGTTCTTCGATGGATCCTTCCCATATAAACAGCACGTCGTTGATGTAGCGCATCCAATTATGGACCCGCTCCACACCGACGATGCTGCTGTCATGGAAGATGTTTCTTTCCCACGCCCCAAAAAACAGGTTGGTGTAGCAAGGGGGCAAACGTGGCCCCAATTGCCACACTCTGTATCTGGAGGTAATATTTATCCCTGAATACAAAAAAATTGTGCTCAAGCACAAACTCCAAGAGGTCCAATATCAAGTTATTGAAAGATTGTTCCTGGTTACCTCTCAAAAATTCCACCACTGCCTTCATTCCGTCTTCATGTCTAATACTGGTATATAGAGATTCTACGTCTGCAGTGACTAGCAACATATTGTCTTCCATTTCTATATTTTCCAGTCTATTAAGGACTGCCGTGGTATCCTGCACAAAAGCAGGTAAGTTCATGACCAGTTGCTGTAGATGAAAATCTATGAACTTACAGACATTTTTACTTAATCCCTCATTTCCAGCCACTATAGGATCTTTAGGGTTTTTATGATTTTCGGGATTATGTAGAAAGTGGGGATTCTGGGATAACTTACCAGTAACATATCTTTGATTTTTTTTTTGGGGGATAACGTTATCATCTTCAGCAAAATCCAAGATGCTGTTCAATTCCTTTTTGAAAGACAGGAAGTGGATTATACGGTAGACATTTATAACACACCCTGTCCCTTAATAATTTGAACACCTGTCTTTCATACACCTCGGATGGCCAGATGACCACATTGCCTCCTTTGTCTGTTTGCTTGATGACTATCCCTTTTATTAGTTTTAAATCCTCCAAAGCTTTGTTCTCAGATATGGTTAAATTATGTCCACTTTTGGCTCTACCCAGCTTTTTAATGTCCTCACTGACTAATTTGACAAAGATGTCAATGGCCGGACAAAAATTAAAAGGTGGGAACGTCTGTGATTTTTCCCTCGTATCCATGGGTAGAAGACTTACCTTTTGTTCTTGTTCATTTTCCTCTGCCAAATCTTCCAATATTTGTAATGCTTCTCTTTCTTCTTTGGTATTGAGTCCGTCTTTATTACCCCCCTGGTGATGTAATCTCTTTAAAGGTAGTTTTCTTGCAAATAAATGCACATCTTTTATTACTGTAAATAAATTAATATTAGTGGCTGGGCAAAAACTCTAAACTCTTTCTAGTACATTCGTTTGATCCAGACTTAATTCTATGTCAGACAAATTAATTACCTTAGGAATATCTTCCTTTCCTTTTTTGGTTTTATTTTCTGTTTTACGTTTATTGCCTTGTTGTCTGCTTAGCCAATTATTTTTGGCCCGTCCTGATCTCAGGACATGTTCATCTCTATTTCTAGAGCCGGCATCAGAGACTGTGCCCACTGAGGATAGAGAGGATGTTCTGGATCTGGAACCAGTCCCCTCATTGGCTTGTTGCCATTATGTAGACTTTATTGTTGTTATAGTCTGTAACATCTCTCTGAAATTTTCTGAGAGATTATTTCCTTTTCCCATACTAGAAAACTATTACTAATGTCCTCATAAAATTTTTGGAAATTTTCCTCAGCCAGTAAATTTTTTGAGTTTGCAGAACATGCAGCTCTGTTTCTAAACTTAACAGTTTTCTGTTATTAGCTTCCATTATGATCTCTATAAAATCAAAGGCACCTTTGGAAGCTGCTTCCTCCCATCTTTTTTTTTAAATCAGGATCATCTAATCCAAAATTCGGGAACTTTTGAATTCTGAGTCCTCTAGGAATAATCTTTTTGTTTTTATAATTCTCTGGGGACGCCTTATTCCACCAGACTCAGATTTTTTTGTTACAAAGGAATTTATATTGTTGGGGGGATTCTCTGACCTGGGCCATAGCATCACTAAAAACATTGGATTCTCGACTAAAAATATTATCAGCTTGTGCGAGCCATGCCTGTTCTCTGGCTCCCAGATCTATTTGTCGACCGGATTCTGTTATAAACACAAGGTCTAGGGTTAGATTATTCTAACGTTACCGGAATACTCCGCAATGCTATCCAACAACAACAACAAGAAAAGAGTATATAGTTCCTTGAATAAAAATATCTATTTATTGAAATTCATAAAAAAGTGTACAAGACAAATTCAGACTGTTAATATGATGAGAATATCCAAAGTTATCCACATCTATGACACCAAATGGTTATGCAATAATAAACTGTAACTGCCATGAGTTAATATAATGGAGACATACTATGTGCCTGACTGTATGGAGTGGTGGGGTGAAAATCCCAACTAAGTTCGACCGCACTGCTGTCTATCAATATAACTATGGATAATAAAGTGGCTAGTGCATATAGAAGAACCTCATCTGAAGTTCGTCCTTACCTATGTTAGGTGGGTATTATAGATGGGGGTGCTGCTCATCGACGCGCTTTTCATCGCCTGTGACTTCCTCAGGAGAAGTGAGCTTAAGGTGGGGAATACTAATCATTTAAATCATACGCTGTCCTATCATTTTCTTTGCTTGGGGTCATGTGAGTTTACTAATGGGATCAGCTGAAATGGTAACTGGTTTGGCGCATGACAAGCCTCCTTCCTTGCGCTACCCCAAACACTACCTCCTCCACATGACCCCAAGCAAAGAAAATGATAGGACAACGTATGATTTAAATGATTAGTATTCCCCACCTTAAGCTCACTCCTTCTGAGGAAGTCACAGGCGAAGAAACGCGCGTCAAGGAGCAGCACCCCCATCTATAACACCCACCTAACATAGGTAAGGCCTCTTTCACACTTGCGTTGTCCGGATCCGGCGTGTACTCCACTTGCCGGAATTACACGCTGGATCCGGAAAAACGCAAGTGTACTGAAAGCATTTGAAGACGGATACGTCTTCAAAATGCTTTCAGTGTTACTATGGCACCCAGGACGCTATTAAAGTCCTGGTTGCCATAGTAGGAGTGGGGGAGCAGTATACTTATAGTCCGCACGGCTCGCAGGGCGCTCCAGAATAACGTCAGAGCGCCCCATGCGCATGGATGACGTGCCATGCGATCACGTGATCCATGCGCTTGGGGCGCCCTGACGTCACTCTGGAGCGCCCCGGGAGCCGCACGGATGGTAAGTATGCTGCTCCCCCGCTCCCCACTACACTTTACCATGGCTGCCAGGACTTTAGCATCCCGGCAATCATGGTAACCACTCTAAAAAAGCTAAACGTCGGATCCGTTTAGCTTTAGGCCGGATCCGGATCAATGCCTTTCAATGGGCATTCATCCGGATCCGGCCTTGCGGCAAGTCTTCAGGATTTTTGGCCGGCGCAAAAAGCGCAGCATGCTGCGGTATTTTCTCTGGCCAAAAAACGTTCTGTTCCCGAACTGAAGACATCCTGATGCATCCTGAACGGATTTCACTCCATTCAGAATGCATTAGGATAAAACTGATCAGGATTCTTCCGGCATAGAGCCCCGACGACGGAACTCTATGCCGGAAGAAAAGAACGCAAGTGTGAAAGAGCCCTAAGGATGAACTTCAGATGAAGTTCTTCTATATGCACTTGCCACTTTATTATCCATAGTTATATTGATAGACATCAGTGCGGTCGAACTTAGTTGGGATTTTCACCCCACCACTCCATACAGTCAGGCACATAGTATGTCTCCATTATATTAACTCATGGCAGTTACAGTTTATTATTGCATAGCCATTTGGTGTCATAGATGTGGATAACTTTGGATATTCTCATCATATTAACAGTCTGAACTTGTGCATTGTACACTTTTTATGAATTTCAATAAGTGTTAAGCAATGTTTACATTGCTGAGTTTGTGCTAGGGGAGGCGGGGCCACACAGGGTTAAAAGGAGGCAGCCTGAGGTACCTGCTGCTGCTCCTTCGTCGGCACGTCTGAAGCACTTCCGGGTCGTTCAGGGCCAGGTTCGGGTCTGGAAATCAGCGCGTGCAGGTCGCATCATTGCGACTCCAAGTAAGACAGGGGCGGCAGCACGACTCAGGACACTGAGGGGGCGGGGTGGCAAAGACCAGCAGGTGCAGTGCAGACCGCGTTCCTTGGCCGCACGACTCCGGCGGCGGGACTCGCTCTGCACAGCACCACCTGGTGGCCATATGCGGCGCGGTCGGGGGGGGGGGCGGGATTTGGTTCAGCGGCAGCCCAGAGACCCGGCACTAGGCATAAGCTGCCGCAAGCTGAACTCCCCAGGGCAGCCCCCCCCCCCCCCCCCCCGGCTGCAAGCAAGGTCGCCACATGTACCATCTGCACATACTGGAAAAAAAAAAAGGGGGGGGGGGGGCTGTACGGATGGCAAATACAGTGTCACACGTTCACCGGCACGCCATGCACGTCATTAGGGAGGTTTCTGCTGTAGGTGGTTGTCAAGATGCATTTGTTTATCCAATACGTACCCCAGCAACCTCTTCATACCTAGGCCGTAGCATCCACGCACCAGGTTCAGGCGACCGCACAATCAGGTCACATACCACTCGCCGTGACCTCACCAGGCAGCGGCCTGGCGGGGGCGGCTCTTTGGCAGTCCCGGTCACCAGCCACTCCTTATGGGCGGGGGGGGGGGGTCAGAAGTCCAGGTACTGGTTTAAAAAAAAAAAAAAAAACATGTTCATGTTTTCATACACGGAAACAAGGTATGTATCAGGTTCCGACATAGCACAAGCAGGCAGTCATCCATGGCGTGAAGTCCACGGTGGAGGGTTGGCCTACACCTCAAAAAAATAAATAAAAAATAAGTCTGTCACGTCCTCAGACTCACTTAAGTCCTGTCACGACCACGGGCATCCATAACGCGTCTGTCACGTCTTCAGACTTGCGATACAATCCTGTCACGACTACATGCATTCGATAAAGAAAGAAAGAAAAAATCCCTGTCACGACTACAGGCATTTCGATAAAGAAAAAAAAAAAAACTGTCACGACTACAGGTGTTCGTATTTCAACGTCTGGCACGTCCACAGACTCGCAATAAAGTCCTGTCACGACCACAGGCAGTCTTGTCATACACAACTTTCACGTCCACAGGCTGGTCAAAGTCCTGTCACGCCTACAGGCACACACCACCGCTCATCCACACATCAGCACGAAGTCCTGTCACGACCACAGGCACACGTACTGGGACGTCTTCTCAGTCATGGTCACTCCACAGGTGCCACCTGGACATCCCAACACGGGCCAGGGCCGGTCCCGTCTTCGGGCCTCACAGCCCGGGAGACTACGGGGTGCGATCACGCAGGTGGCGGTAGCACGCTGGTCCGCCCCGGCACCCACAGGGCGGTCAGGCCCCCGTAGTGGCTAGGCACTCGAGCACAAGGTCATACTCGCAGCTTGGGAAAGGGGGGTTCTAATGGCTCTCAATTAATAACCAATAGGAAGATGTCGCAAGAATTCACTCCTGGAGGCTCTTCCGCGTCGCGAGATAATGGGGACACCCAGTCGGAGCGAAGCATGGGACCCTCGTTACGTTCCTGGACCATCCCAAAGTTGTCCGCCGAGCTGCGCCGAAGAGGCATCCCCTTCCCAGCATCAGCAAGGAAAGCCGAGTTGTATCGTCTTCTGATGTCAGATGGACCACCAGTGAGTCAAGACGAGGTTTCCATGGGTACCATTCAGACGTCGCTAACCCAACTACACGCCGTGATCAACAATATGGCGTCATCCATGTCAGACCTTCAAGCCAGAATGGATTCGGTGGAAGCGTGGTCTGCGGCGGCAGCATTAGCGACACCAACACCTGCGGCAGGGCCATCCGGTGCTTTGGGTGGGTCATCCCACTTTCCTTCAATCGCCCCGTCCCACTTCATTCCGGACAGTATAAGGCAGGACATATTGGAGGGCAAAGACGTCAACCTGGCGTCCCTGCTTATTGCGACACATGAGGCCCCGGACAATAGAACCATTGCGTGTGGGGAGGTCTTGGTAATCCTGAAGTCTAAGGACGCTAGGCTTAACAGGAAATTGAACGTCACGGAATTCGTTCTAGCTTTCAGCTTATATCGGGACGTGATTTGCACAGTCAACCCGCATAGGAGGGCCGAACTAGATCTATACATGTTGTGAGACAGTGACAGGTCTCACACAGGTTAGAGGCAAGGAAGGGGTGGATAGTTCGGTCCACACCCATATTCCACCACAGGTGAGACCAGCTGGAAGTAATCAGGCTGGCACAAAGCACCTCCCAGGGTGTCAGCAAGGGGGGGGAGTGTGTTGCCTGTGGACAGAGGCCTGGAGGCTCTGTGTGGTCCAAGCCAGGAGGGCTGAGAGACCACTATTCCCCAAGAGATACTGGACTGGAGGCAGTGGGCGTACTGTGCTCTGTACAGCCAGGAGGCTGTGGGACATTGGCTGAGAAAGCCGCACATGTTCACAGGGTGTGAACAAGGACTTAGGTGAGTCAGGAAACTCTGTGTTAGTTAGAGCCTAGCCGGGCAAGTGTTTATTATTTTATGTGGATGTCGCATGTGTTAGGTGAAGCTGCGACTTCATGATAACCTGTATTGGTTGGCGTGTGCGCAATAAATGCACGGTTTGGACCTGAAACCTGGTGTCCTAAAGTCGTATCTGTGAGAATGACCCCCAAATAAGAGGCGATCCCTTACAATGTACAAGATGGTGGAATTAGGTTACAAATATGGCGGCACAGCATTCTTCGACTACCACCGGTCTTTCTCAGCCAAAGCAGCAGCACTCATCCAGTGTCAGCACGTGCTGGATTGGTCGGACATAGACACAGGACATAGGATTGCCGCCATTTTGCAGGGCTCAAAGCCCCGACCTGCACGGTCTGCAACTCATACTCCCACACCACGGGTTGGTGTTCTCAGACGGGCCACGTAGCAGATCCGGCACCACCTTATTCAGCCCCAGGTCCATCCAACACCAAGCCAGCATCCGGGGTAGACAAGTTAGGTCGTCCCATTAAATACCTTGGCAGGAGCCAGATATGTAACAATTATAACTACGCCATTTGTCACTACAACCAGTGCAGGTTGCTACACCTGTGGGCGACTCGTTTTAGGGCCCATCCACGCGCGGCATGCCCTCAAAGGAATCAAGGCCCAGCGTGACTAAGCGTGGTCAACGTGGGTCTGCTGGCGGTATTCTTGGCTGAACATCCACACCCGCACTCACTCAAACCACGTTCGAGTGTGACAATTTGCAGTCCGCAGCCAGGGACCCTGAGGCGGTAACCCAGTTGATCCACACTGAGCTAGACCGGGGATACTTGATAGGACCATTCAGCCAACCTCCCTTCGCATGCTGGAGAGTCAATCCAGTAGGCATCGTGACCGGCAAATTTAATAATAAAAAACGCCTAATCTATGACTTGTCCGCCCCACATTCTTTACACATACCAAGCTGGAACTCTCTGATTCCATCCGAAGAATTCACTATGAGATACGCATCAATAGACAAAGCTATACAGGTCATAATCAGATTAGGCAGAGGCACCTGGCTGTCAAAAGCAGACATCACCGATGCTTTCAAATTACTTCCCATCCATCCTGAGTTATGGCAGTGGCATGGCATGAAATAACAGGGTGCTTATTATTTCGCCAGTAAACTGACCTTCGGGTCAGTTAGTCCAGCCCCTGGTTGTTCGACCAGCTGGCCAGCGCGCTGCATTGGATCTTGACCAACACCTTCAGGGCAAACCACGTCATCCACTACTTAGATGATTTTCTCCTGATAGAATCCCCAGATCAAGTACCTCAAGACCTACAAGTCCTGCACACGGCGTTTTCAGACCTGAGAATTCCATTGGCCCCGCACAAAGTGGAGGGACCCAGCACAGAGATCACCTTTCTAGGCATCCACTTGAACACAGTGGACATGAAGGCCAGTCTTCCTCAGGACAAGCTGGTCAGAATCAAGTTGTTCACAGACTAGCACAAGTGAGGGTAACCACCAGGGCAGATCTTCAGTCACTCCTTGGAATGTTGAATTTCGCCATGCGCATCATGCCGCAGGGCAGGTCCTTCATTTCAAGGCTCCTGGCACTCCTCCCGCTAGCACCGCTAGCACCCTGCCAAGACAGCCCAGTCCAGCTGGACCAAGACGCCATCGCTGACTTGTTGATGTGGGACAACTTTCTCTCCCAATGGAATGGGGTTTCCCTGTTCACCCCGGTGGCGTCCAGTGATTCCCCAGTGATCCACACAGATGCCTCGCCTGCTGCCGGCTTTGCAGCCATCCATGGCACTCACTGGTTCGCCCAATCATGGCCGGCAGAGGTCACCAGCATCTCAGGGTTTTCAAGGAGTTCCTCACTCTTTCAGATTTATCCCATAGTAGCAGCGGCTGTCACGTGGGGGGCTCAGTGGAGCAACCAGACAGTCCTGTTCCTGACCGACAATGAGGCTCTCGCCAACATTCTAATGAAGGGCAGGTCAGCCTCCAGGCACATCATGGCATTCGTGTGAAAGCTTGTGTGGCTGGCTCTGCAAAACAATTTCAACTTCATATGCACACACATAAGTGGCCAACGCAATGTCGCAGCCGATGCTCTATCTCGGTTTAACTTTCCCCTCTTCTTTCAGGTCTTTCCAGAGGCAGATCTCTCCCAAACACCAACCCCGCCTCATGGCCAGCTATTGTTGGAGTAGCACCATTTCTCCAGATGGCTAGGAACCTCATGTCCGATTCTCTATCCAGCAATACACGAAAGGCGTACAGGACGGCCTGGCGTTTGTTCAACAGGTTCAAAATCTCTTACCCTCCGGCCGGGGAGGGTCCTATCACTTACCTGCTTGCGTTTATAGCTTTTTGCCACTCTCAGCTAAATCTATCTTATAGCACCATTAAACTGTACCTCGCGGGCATACAGCATCATTGGTATGTATAGTTCCCGGATCAACCATCTCTGTTCACGGCCCATCCGGTCAAATCCTTGCTGAGGGGCATCCAGAAACAGGCCATCAAAAGAAGACCTGCCAGGCAACCTTTCACCGGCAACATGGTTAGGACAGTTTCTGACGCACTGGCCAATGACCCCTTCGGACACTACATCAGCTCACTCGTCAGGGCAGCATTGTATCTGGCGTTCTACGGGTTCCTCAGGCCAGGTGAGTTCACTTGTGTTAAATCATCCAAAAAATTCTTGCAGAGAAACCAACTGGTTTGGGACGGTACTCATCTCATCCTCAGCTTGGACTCCAGCAAGACGGACTGACCTGGGGAATCCGTGCCGGTCAGGTACTTCGTCACCAACAACAGGTGGTGCCCAGTAACGATCCTACGTGAGTGGTTGCAGTACACCGGGGACATGCCCGCGGAGGCCCCCCTCTTCCAGCTAGATGGGTTCCCCTTGAACATTCAGTCTTTCCTCAGATATGTTCGGTTATTGATCTCCTCATCAGGGGGCAACCCGTTAGCCATCACCGGGCATTCGTTTCGCATAGGGGCCGCCTCCGCAGCCTCCAAAAATAATGTACCGGCACACATCATTCAGAAGTTGGGCAGGTGGAAATCGGCATGCTACGCTCGTTATGTTCCTTATCCTCAACAGGAAATGTCACTTGCTTTCAATCATTTGTTGTTGTAATTTCACTTAGAATACACAGATCCTAACCTTTCCTGCATCCGTGTGGTTTTTGGCCCCTTCAGGCTACCCTCAAAATACAGCAGTTCCGGCATAACTCCACTGCTTCAGGTAGGTACAGGCACGTACTTCTCAGCCAGCCAATCCTGGCACAAGTGTTAAGCAATGTTTACATTGCTGGGTTTGTGCTAGGGGAGGCGGGGCCACACAGGGTTAAAAGGAGGCAGCCTGAGGTACCTGCTGCTGCTCCTTCGTCGGCACATCTGCCCACCCAACCCTCCCCTTTCATCACAGAATCCACACTGGGGTAGCCCCCTTCAGGCTACCCTGAAAATACAGCAGTTCCGGCATAACTCCACTGCTTCAGGTAGGTACAGGCACGTACTTCTCAGCCAGCCGATCCTGGCACAAACTGTATTACTATGTAATTGCATGCATGCTCTCCACTTAAAAAAAATATAGGGGGTCATTTATTACCCTGAAATACTCCTATATTAGGAGTTGCACCGCAATTTGTGACTTTTCCCCACTCAAAAAAAAAAAAATAGGGGGAGTGGCGTGGGTGGTAAAGGTCTGCACGGCTACACGACTACAGTAAGGGTCTCATTCATAATTTTCTATGCCTGTTTTAGGCATAGAAAATGGTCTAAATGTAAGCCAACTAGGAAGCTGGCTTACCTTTAGAACTGCCGCTAGATGCGCCGAAGTTATGAGCACTGGATCTTTCTGCTCTGATTATTTGATTAATAAGATTAGGTGACTTTAGATGGGGACTACAGTAAGGGTACTTTCACACTTGCGGCAGAGGATTCCAGCAGGCAGTTCCGGCGACACAGTACTCCAAGTTCGGTCTGACTAGTGATTTGAAAAAGTGGTAGGACTATGTTCTCATCACAGGCATCTATGCCCCTTTTGATGCAACCAATTATCTTATTGGCCATGGTAGCATCTGCCTGACACTGGTTTTTACTGCTTAGTTTGCTGTTTATTAAAATTCCTAGGTCCTTTTCCATGTCCATTTACCATATATACGGGTGATTTGCATTACTCCTTCCCATGTGTTTAAAGGGAGTCTGTCACCACATTTGACCATATTAGACAGATCCTATAGCGTTATATGTGCCACCCAGCAGTTAAAAACGGTACCTTTGTTGCATATAACCGAGTCTTCTTTCTGCCAAAAATGAACTTTGAAGATTGTGTAAACGAGCCCTGCCCTCCTTGTGCCTGTGCCCGCTTCTTGTCCTGGCAGGGCATCGCAATACCTACTGCGCATGCGCCGGCTACGAATTTGTCCGCGCAGCCGCAATGGAAAAGGCGAGGGGAGGGGAGTAAACGGGCGGGCACAGGCACAAGGAGGGCAGGGTTATGAGCCGTTAGGGAGGTCCGGTCTTGGGCTCGAAAGATTGAGACACCGCCCTGGGCACTTGAGAGGGCTCGTTTACACAATCTTCAAAGTTCATTTTTGGCAGAAAGAAGACTCGGTTATATGCAACAAAGGTACCGTTTTTAACTGCTGGGTGGCACATATAACGCTATAGGATCTGTCTAATATGGTCAAATGTGGTGACAGACTCCCTTTAACCTTACATTTGTCAGTGTTAAACCTCATCTGCCACTTCTCTGCCCAAGCCTCTAATCTATCCAGATCAATCTGTAGCAGTATATTGTCCTCTTCAGTGTTAATTACTTTACACTAGGGCTGCAACGATTATCGATAATATTTGGTAACCGGATTCGTTGTCGACGATTCCAGTTATTGAATAATTGTCCGATTTGTTGCTATGCGGGCGGGAGCGGGCGGCAGCGTGTAAAACTTACTAGTACACTTCGTAGCAGGTACGACGTAGCATTTTTTGCTTTGCTGGTGTAATCCCCATTTAGTATGTGTTGCAGAATTGACAGCGCAGTCCAGTGCACATCTTGCATGATGTATGCAGTCCTGGAACAGGAGTTCAAGGGTGCATATCTTTATACAAGATGTGAGCAAATTACCCGTTTGGAATCGCAAATCGGTTCTCTAAATGGGCAAGTTGCAACACCTGAGAGGCTTTGACAATTTGCAAAAGAGTTTTCTTCTCACCGAGCAAGCACTCTTTGGGGTAGATGAGGGGGAGGATTACAGAGAGGAGGCTGAGGAAAGTGAGGTAGCTAGCTGGGTAACAGTTAGGCCCCATGCACACGGCCGTGTTTCACGGCCGTGGAACCGCGGCCTGGATCCCTCCTGAGAGCAGGAGCGCACGGCGTCACTGGTTGCTATGACGCCGTGCGCTCCCTGCTGCCGCCGCAATACAGTAATACACTGGTATGATCTATACCAGTGTATTACTGTACTGTGCCGGCAGCAGGGAGCGCACGGCGTCATAGCAACCAGTGACGCCGTGCGCTCCTGCTCTCAGGAGGGATCCAGGCCGCGGTTCCACGGCCCGCACACGGCCGTGAGCATGGGGCCTTAGAACAGGGACAAGAGGGAAAAAAAAGGAGGGGGTTAGTCACCTGGTTCTCCCAATGAAGATCAGGGTAGCTAACTTGCAGGGCGCCAAAGATGTGGATCCAACAAGGAAGAAAGACTAGTTGCTTTGATAACTATTTTGACTAGTCAGTGGAATATCTATGTATAGACATAGACATGAAGGCTGCCAGTGAGATAAACCTAGCAAGGTGTAATACCTAGACTAGAATAAACAATTAGAGAGAAAAATAAAAATAAAAAGAGGGGTTTTATCTCAACAGGGGGCGCCACTCATAGCTTGATTGCATATAAACTTATCATTACCATCCTAAATGTTTAAAAGGTTATTATTTTGTTATTATTTTAAAAAACATTTTTTTTAAATATATATTTATATTTTACCGGAGTCACTCGGTCTGGTGGATTAGAATACAATATTGCAGTGGAAATTCCACACGGCTTATAAACCATATAAAATCAATCCGTAAAGTGGAATTATAATTGTACTCACTTCACCCAGGAGGAGAGATGGGGGATAAACTCAAGACACCCCCAAACCCTTCCTCCTGCGCCTGGTTCGCTTCTAGGATATCAGGAAATAACGGTAGTCCTATGGCTGGAACTTCTTGTCAAATCCTTTATTTAGACAATCAGAGTAGGGTGAGGAGGAGGAGGCCCAACGCGTTTCGGGGATATATAAATCCCCTTCATCAGGAGGGGCTAGCTGGCTTATTTAAAACCGAATATGGCGCCAAAGACAGTGTTTGAAACGTCACTTCCAGTCCGCGTGTATCCATGCGTTCCAGCATGGAACGCAAAACCGGAAGTGAGGTGTACAAAATACAGAGCATCTCAATATATATACTTAATAGTCATTCGCCTATACCAGGCTACTATACAGGATATATTGTGCATAGATCGATAACAAATATGGTTTGTAATACAATACACTGGTCCCGTCTCTCTTGCAGATATGAACGAGTAGCCGGAAGTGAGATCACTCCGGTATATAAGGTACCCAAATATATAGTCTGTGGGATGCACAAACTTGTCCTCTGTGGAATGGAGAGACATGTATCGGTCATATTGCCGAAGAGAAAAAGGGAGAGGTGGAGGCTTTGGTTGGTGTTTCTTATTAAGAAGTCTGTGACCGGCGGCCGTGGAATGACGTCACCCCCAGATCTCCGCCCACTTCCGCTCAATGGAACTCAAGTGGCGGAGCTGAGGGTCCCGCCCCTACAAAAGAATCATGTGCGCATGGGCAAAGGGAAAAAGGCATCTATAGACCTAATATATAGGGTTAATTCAAATATTTAGAGAGGGCTCACCTGATGCTCAGGCAATAAAAGGGTGCACCTACAAAAGGATTCACCCAATCCTTTAAAAATTTAAAGAACAGTTTAGAATAGTAGGGCACACCACCACTTGATGTCACACGGATAATTATAGAATATTTATTATAACATATACTGTTTAGAACATATACAATAAAATACAATAAAATTACTAAAACATAAATACTAAAATATAGTCATCAATAATGTAATCCGCTAGATTATGTATATAGGTTGATATATTCGGCTGGACTGTAATCTTTCCCTCAATATAATGTCTCGGGGGATACAGTTCGATCCAATAGTTAATTTCGGTATTTATATAAGAGTCACTTGTATCTTGTGTGGTAATGCCGCAGATAAAACGCTGCCCAATTTCAAGACTTATACCGGAGTGGTTTTACTCACTATTTTAGATGGTGCCGGTTTCCATATCACTCGTGGCGTCCCACGTACAGTGAAAGTCTTTTATAGGCTGCGGCATCTTGCCTCAGCCAGAATAGGTTGCGCAGACATGTGATTCTCTAGGAGATGGGTGTAAAGCACAGATACTACGCCCCGGGGTCCCTGTGATTTAATAACTCCTATAAGGGGGTAAGAAGAGATGGCCCTATTTCTATCCCTAAATTGTTCTTGCAGAGCATGCCTAATCTGTAGATATTTAAAGAATTGGGTGCGTGCTAAACCATATCGTTCTTGGATTTGAGAGAAGGAGCGTAGGACGCCTCCACTATACAAATCCCGCAAAGCTATAATTCCGGCCTCTGCCCAAGCGTGTGTACCCGCTATCCCCTGCAGATGGGAGAATAAAGGGTTATCCCATAAAGGTATGGTGTCAGCCCAGTCTTGGTACTGCCTTAGTTTAGCATCCCTCCAGACTTGTTGCACCAACCTATGTATCGGTAATAACTGTCTCGACGAGCCAGCCTTCTCCAGAACTGGCCACAAGTTAGATATGTCCAGGTGTTGCTGTAAGTAGTATTCCATGTTCTGCAAGGGCTCCCCATTGACCCACCCGGCTAAGAACCTTAGTTGTCCTGACAGAAAGTACAGTTGTCCTGCCAGAAAGTACAGATGGAAATTCGGCAGCGACGCCCCTCCCTGCGCTTTGGGCCTCTGTAATATATTCATGGCGAGTTTATGCCTGGCTCTGCCCCAGATGAACTGAATCATTGAGGAATGGAGCCGGTCCAATAGATTCCGTGGTATAGGGGTACACGCATGTTCCAAAACATACAGCCCTTTAGGCAACAAGACCATTTTGATCAGATTAATCCTGCCCATAACAGACAGAGGGAGAGTTTTCCACACCTTGAACTTCTCAGTGAATATGGCCTCCAAGGGGGCAGCGTTCCTAGAGTAAGAGTCTCCCGGTACTCTGGTGATGATAATCCCCAAATATTTAAAATGGTCTACTACCCTAAGGTTATGATGAACTGCAGGCCAATCGGATCGCCATAAAGGCATTAGGGCAGACTTAGCCCAATTAATGTGCAACCCAGAGAAATGGCCGAATTGCTCTATAATCGTGATCGCTCGTGGTAAGGAGGCATCCATATCACTCATATACAGTATAAGGTCGTCTGCATACAGGCCTACTCTGTCCTCTCTCCCCCCCAACCCAACCCCTTTAAATGTTGAGTCAAGGCAGATACGCAAAGCCAGGTGTTCAATGGCAATTGCAAATAATAGGGGAGAGAGAGGACAGCCCTGCCTCGTGCCCCTCTGCAATGGGAAGCAGGGGGAGGCCGTACCATTAACTAAGATACTAGCTCTCGGATTATTGTATAATATCCGAATCCATTGTAAGAACTTAGGGCCAAAGCCAAACCTCCCCAATACCCTCAGCAGGTACGGCCACTCTTTAGCGAATCGAAGGCCTTGGCCGTATCTAGCGAAGCCATCGCCCACTGTCTCCCCTGGCAGGCTCCAATTTGGGCTATGATTTGCGCTCTGCGAATGTTGATAGAGGTAGACCTTCCTGGTATGAACCCAGTTTGATCGCCGTGGATTATGCTAGATACCACTTTGTTCAACCTATTGGCCAAGATCTTTGTCAGGATTTTGTAATCCAGATTCAGCAAAGATATTGGCCGATAGGAGGCACAATCCGTCGGCTCTTTGTCCGGTTTAAGAATCACTACTATGGATGCTTCATATAGAGAGTCCGGGAGTTTACCAAGACGCCACTCTTCCTTAAACATCTCTCTCAATTGAGGACCAAGGATGTCAACATACCTGGAGTATACCTCCAGAGGAAACCCGTCAGGGCCAGGAGATTTCCCATTTGCCAAACCAGCAATTGCGGCTTGTATCTCCTCTAGAGTTATGTCTTCCTCCAGTAGGTTGCTGTCTTCCATTAAGAGTGATGGACAAGATATCTCATCCAGGTAACGCTCAAGTTCCGTCTCTGAGTAAGACACTCGTGATTGATATAACTCACAATAGAAGTCAGCAAAGCACGCCACTATGTCCGGTACAGAGTCTTTGATCACTCCATCCAGAGCCTGAATACGTAAAACCGGTGGTGCAGAGGTATTTCTATGCACTATTTGAGCCAAAAGTCTCCCCGCCTTATTTCCTACCTCAAAGGCCTGCTGCTTATAAAAGAATAGCCTGCGATTACTCTTTTCATGCAGGTGGACTAAATACATCCTGCCTTTCAACAGCCAATCCTGCCTATGTGTCTCCGAAGGATCTGATAGGAACCTAGCTTCAGCTTCCCTAACGCAGGCATTAAGGGAGTCCTCTTTTTTCCTAGTATCCCTTTTGATAAAAGAAATCGATGATTTAAGACATCCCCTCAGATATGCCTTCATCGTTTCCCATAGAAGGAGGGCATTCGTCTCAGCATCATGCACCCCCAGGAAAACCTGCAGTTGGTCCGGTATCCTATCCTGCTCTTTCAATAGGGTCAACCAAAATGGATGAATTCTCATTTTCAAACGGGGAGTCATTCCCTGTGCGACATTAAACTGCGCGATCAAGGGCGCATGGTCAGACACATTTTGAGGGCCATGAAAAACGTCAGACAACTCCAAGTAGGCTTCAGGGGATCCGAACATGTAGTCTATTCTGGACAAAGCTCCTTGGGAAGGAGTAAAACAGGAATATTCTACTAGATCTGGGTGTTTCTCCCTCCAGAAGTCCAGCCAGCCCACCTCTCCAGCCCAAGCCGCCAGCAAAGTAGGGGGGCTACGAGCCGGCGAGGCCGGGGAAGCATGGAAGCGGTCCCTCCGTGAATCCATGACCATATTAATGTCCCCCACACACAAAAGTTTTGCTTGCGGAAATTGAGCTGCAAACAGGAGTGCAGTTTGTAGAATGGTTAGGTCAGCAGGGGGGGGACAGTAAACGCTCAGGATCACAAACGGAGCGCCATTCACATGTGCATAAGCAAACACATATCTGCCCTCCGTGTCGCACTCAGTCGTATGTAGCTCCCATCTGACAGAGCGGTTAATTAACAGAGACACGCCCCTGGAATGAGAGGTACCATATGAGTGATATGCACATTGAACCCACGGTTTCCGCAGCCTAGCGGCAGTATCAGGTGTCAAGTGGGTCTCCTGAAGACTGAGTATGTGAGGAGCATATCGGCGGACATGTGTAAAAACAGACAACCTTTTACCCGCATCCCCAAGCCCTCTCACGTTCCAGGACATTAAATTTAAGGCGGCCATAGCATTCGCACCTCACATATCAACACGGGTCTACACTCCTGCTGCAAAGTCGAGCAGCCTCCTTCCACCACTTCACTAATCACAACCTCTTTCCTAATTGTACTAAATGGTGTACCACTTAATGCCCAAACTAAGTATACAAACATAAGGCAAAACAGGACATGCCAAAAACAAATAGTGCAATAACGTGCATTTCGCCTAGAAAGGGAAATTGATTTCCCTGTGACAGCAAAATCAGGGACCTGCATAGTACAAGGTGGTAGCAAAACCATGCAGGTATCCGACCAGCCCCCATAATATTGTATAGCATAGTGACATATAACGAATGACATAACAAGGTAAAAGCAAAACTCACTCCGGGGTGGCTGTTACGAGCACTGTAAAGTCCAGGACTAAACATGTCCACATAGCATAAGTAGCCACACACCACCCTCAGAGAGCAACAAGACCCGCTGACAAAGTCCCAGTACAGGAAAAGCGGGAGAGAAGTAGAGGTATCAAAGCCATACCGCACCTCAAGATAGCGCCACCCTGTGCGATTTCCTTGCGACCCAATCATCCGCTTCTCTAGGGTCAGTAAAGAAGTGCGATTTCTCCCCATCCACCACTCTCAGCCTGGCGGGGTATGCCATGGAGTAAGGTAAGTTCATGTCCCGAAGCCTCCTCTTGACAGAGACGAAGGTCGCACGCTTTTTCTGAAGCTCGGCGGAAAAATCTGGAAATAAGGACACTTTGGTGTTCTCATACATGATGGTCTGCTTCCTCCTCGCCTGTGTAAGGATAAGGTCACGATCCTTCCAATTCAGCATACGTGCCAGCAGCGGTCTAGGTGGAGCCCCAGGTGGCGGTGGGCGAGCTGGAACCCTATGGGCCCTCTCTACTGCGTACGCCATGGAGAAGGCTGCCTCCGGAAAGGTAGATTTAAACCAGGCTTCCAGGAAAGTGGCAGGGTCAGGCCCCTCCGAGCGCTCCGGCAGGCCCAGTATGCGCACATTATTCCTCCTGGCTCGGTTCTCCAGATCATCACACTTTTGCCTCCACAGGGAGACCGAGTCCTCCAGGGCATGAATCTTGGCTGGCATGGGGCGGGTGAGATCCTCCAGGTCTGAGATCCTCTCCTCCGCTCCCGTCACCTGCTCCCTGAGCTGCTGGACATCTTGTCTAAGGAGGCCTACATCCACACGTACCTCATCAATCTTGGTAGTGAGGGAGGTTTGACAGACCAGAATCGCTGACAAAAGCTGTTCATGCGCCTCCTTCGGCGAGAGCTCTGGGGTATCGTGCTCTTCGTCGATCGCCTGCTGAGCCGCCTGGCCGCGAGTATGTTGAGTGCGGGGCATACTAGTCGTTGCGACGCCATGTTGGGAGTCTTGGCGCGCATATTCTTTCAGGCGGTCAGCCTCCGCTTCCCTAAAATGTTCTTCAATTATATAAATGTTAAAAAGTATAAATCTGAAGGTGTCGGCCCGTTAAAGAGTAATGAGGGGGAAGTCGCAGAGAGCGACGAGGAGAAAGCAAAGCTGTTAAATATTTTTTTTCTCCAATGTATTCACTAAGGAAAATAAACTTTTCCATGTCAGATGACATGCAGAATGCAAAAATAAATTCCCCATTAAAAGTGTCCTGTCTGACCCAGGAAGAAGTACAACAGCAACTTAAAAAGATTAAAATAGACAAATCGCCAGGACCGGATGGCATACACCCCCGTATCCTAAGAGAATTAAGTAATGTCATAGCCAGACCCTTATTTCTGATATTTGCAGATTCTATATTGACAGGGAATGTCCCACAGGATTGGCGCATGGCAAATGTGGTGCCAATATTCAAAAAGGGTCCAAAAACAGAGCCTGGAAACTATAAGCTGGTAAGTTTAACATCTGTCGTGGGTAAACTGTTTGAAGGTTTTCTGAGAGATGCTATGTTAGAGCATCTTAATGGAAATAAGCAAATAACGCCATATCAGCATGGCTTCGTGAGGGATCGATCATGTCAAACTAATTTAATCAGTTTCTATGAGGAGGTAAGTTCTAGACTTGACAGCGGCGTATCAATGGATGTCGTGTATCTAGACTTCTCTAAAGCATTTGACACTGTACCACATAAAAGGTTAGTATATAAAATGAGAATGCTCGGACTGGGAGAAAACGTCTAAGTGGGTAAGTAACTGGCTCAATGATAGAAAACAGAGGGTGGTTATTAATGGTACATACTCAGATTGGGTCACTGTCACTAGTGGAGTACCTCAGGGGTCAGTATTGGGCCCTATTCTCCTCAATATATTTATTAATGATCTTGTAGAAGGCTTGCATAGTAAAATATCAATTCTTCGCAGATGACACTAAACTGTGTAAAGTAATTAACACTGAAGAGGACAGTATACTACTACAGAGCGATCTGGATAGATTGGAGGCTTGGGCAGATAAGGGGCAGATGAGGTTTAACACTGACAAATGTAAAGTTATGCACATGGGAAGGAATAATGCAAGTCACCCATACTTATTAAATGGTAAAACACTCGGTAACACTGACATGGAAAAGGATCTAGGAATTTTAATAAACAGCAAACTAAGCTGCAAAAAGCAGTGTCAGGCAGCTGCTGCCAAGGCCAATAAGATAATGGGTTGCATCAAAAGGGGCATAGATGCCCGTGATGAGAACATAGTTCTACCACTTTACAAATCGCTAGTCAGACCACACATGGAGTACTGTGTACAGTTCTGGGCTCCAGTGAACAAAGCAGACATAGCAGAGCTGGAGAGGGTCCAGAGGAGGGCAACACAGGTTTTTTTTGCCTTCCTCTGGATCAACTTGCAGGATGACAGGCCGAACTGGATGGACAAATGTCTTTTTTCGGCCTTATGTACTATGTTACTAGTAAGTTAGGGTCTGGAGTGATTTAGGAGTGAAGTAGTTTAACATCTCCTACTTGATAGATATGATTAGGTGAGCGGGGCCCAGTGTAATAGAATACAGTGACTGCACCGGGACCTGCTGCTATTACAAAACCAAAATGCCAGCCCCCACCCCTGTATTGGGGGTCATTCTCAATCACTACACAGGGACACTGTTATGGGGGATCTGTGGATAACACATACGTGTCATCCACAGATCCCCCCATAACAGTGCCAGCCATCCAAAGATCCCCCCATAACAGTGCTATCCACAGATGCCCCATAACAGTGCCAGGCATCCAAAGATCCCCATAACAGTGCCATCCACAGATGCCCTCATAATAGTGCCTGCCATCCACAGATGCCCCATAACAGTGCCATGATTGCCATCCACAGATCCCCCCCATAGCAGTGCTATCCACAGATGCCCTCCCATAAAAGTGCCTTCCATCCACAGATACCCCCATAACAGTGCCTTCTACAAATCCCCCCACCCCCACCATAACTCAGCCAGGTAATCAGGATAATAGTAGTAGAGAGGAGTACGAGTTTTGGAGATTGAATGTGCAATAAATTATAAGCTGTTGGTCTACTACCTCTAGAGTCCAGTAGTATGGTGCGGTAGAATCCCCCTGAGAGAGACACTGCAAGGTGAGGAAGGGCTATGGTGAGTGGTACGGCGGTAGTGGATACAGATTTGTTAATATGCTGCTGCTGTTTTTTCTGTCCCTAACATAGCATGTAAGAAGAGAGCTAGCCTAAGCCCTGAATATGTGGACATGTTGTCTTTTTTACATTGTAATGCAAAATTTTTATAATTATGTAAGTCCTAAAATTGTTTTAATATGGCCTTTGAACATTCTTTTTCAAGTAAAATCATATAAACCCCTTTTTTTGTCATTTTGGTGTTTTTTCCCAATTAATCGATGAAATTATCGACAACTAATCGATTATTCAAATAATCGTTAGCTGCATCCCTACTTTACACAGTTTAGTGTCATCTGCAAACATTTATATTTTACTGGGCAAGCTTTCTACAAGATAATTTATAAATATATTGAATTGGGCCCAATACAGACCCCTGAGGTACTGCGCTCGTGACAGTGACCCAATCTGAGTGTGTACCGATAATAACCACCCTCTGTTTTCTATCATTGAGCCAGTTACTTACCCACATACAGACGTTTTCTCACGAGCATTCTCATTTTATATACTAACCTTTTATGTGGTACAGTGTCAAATGCTTTGGAGAAGTCCAGATATACGACATCCATTGATTCGCCGCTGTCAAGTTTAGAACTTACCTCCTCATAGAAACTGATTAAATTAGTTTGACATTACCGATCCCTCATGAAGCCATGCTGATATGATGTTATTTGCTTGTTTACCAACAACAGATGTGAAACTTACCGGCCTATAGTTTCCGGGGTCTGTTTTTGCACCACATTTTGAATATTGGCACCACATTTGCTATGCGCCTATCCTGTGGGACATTCCCTGTCAGTATAGAGTCCTTAAATATAAGAAATAAGGGTCTGGCTAAGACATTAGTTAATTTTCTTAGGATACAGGGGTGTATGCCATCTGGCCCTGGTGATTTGTCTATTTTAATCTTTTTAAGTCGTTGTTGTACTTCTTCCTGGCTCAGACAGGGCCCTTTTAATGGGGAATTTACTTTTACATTCTGCTTTTTTTTTTTTTATAGCTTTGCTTTCTCCTCGTCGCTCTCTGCAACTCCCCCCTCATTACTCTGTAGAGTGGATCCACAGGATTTACTTTATGCTGTTAAAAACAAAGCAGGGCGCACCATAGGGTAATACCGTTGGTAGACAGATAAAATAAATGGTTCCAGTACAGGGCTCACCTTTTGTGGTTGCGCTATTTGTAGGCACAACTCTAGTAAAAGCTTGTCAATGACTGCGATGGAGTCACGGTTCACTGGTGGATCTGCAGCCGCGGAGGGATGACTTCTTGTCGGAGATCCCTGAAGTCTCCAAGAAGTGGTAGGATACAGATATAAATAAATAAAATATCCCAGGGCGCAAGAATCCAGTCCAGATAGTAATAGTAAATAGAAACGTATTTATTGCAGAAGTACAACGCGTTTCAGGGAGTAGTTCCCCTTCATCAGGTACATAACATATGCAGTGTTATGTACCTGATGAAGGGGAACTACTCCCCGAAACGTGTTGTACTTCTGCAATAAATACGTTTCTATTTACTATTACTATCTGGACTGGATTCTTGCGCCCTGGGATATTTTATCTATTTATATCTGTATTACTCTGTAGAGGGCCGACACCTTCAGATTTATACTTTTTACCATTTATATAATTGAAGAACATTTTAGGGTTAGTTTTGCTCTCTTTTGAAATTAATCTCTCGGTCTCTAGTTTGTCGGCTTTTATTTGTTTTTTACATATTCTATTTTTTTCCTTATAGTTTTTCAATGCTTGCTTGCAACCCTCCTGTTTTAGTGATTTAAATGCTTTCTTTTTGTCATTTATTGCCTTCTTTACAGTTCAATTTATCCACATTGGTTTCTTCTTGTTCCTTAACCTTTTTTTCCTATAAAGTATGTACCTTTTAAAAATATCCCATTTTGCAGCTGTATTTTTATTTTTGAGGACTTTGTCCCAGTTAGTTAGGCCTAAATTTGGTATTTTTGTTCCTCCCTGTAGAAACGCTCGTTTGAAGGATAATTGGAAGGTTATTACTTTATGGTCACTATTTCCCAGGTGTCCCCCAACCTGCACATCTGTTGTTCTGTCAGGTCTATTGGTTAATACTAAGTCCAGTATGGCCATCCCACTAGTTGGATCCTGAACCAGTTGGGAAAGGTAATTGTCTTTGGTTATTGCCAAGAACCTGTTTCCTTTATGAGATGTACAGCTCTCAGTTTCCCAGTCTATATCTGGGTAGTTGAAGTCCCCCATAATAACAACCTCATTATTATTTGCCGCCTTGTCTATCTCGTTTAGTAGTAGATTTTCTGTGGACTCTGGTATATTAGGTGGTTTATAATAAACTCCATGTATTTCTACCCACAGTGACTCCACATGTTCATGTCCCTCACCTATATCTTCCCAGACTGTGGGCTTTAGACAGGACTTTACATAAAGGCAGACCCCTCCCCCTAAGGGAGAACAGGGGACGGAGAACAGGGCAGGCCAGACAGGTGCTGGTAGTGGGAGACTAAATTATTAGGGGTACAGATTGGGTGATCTGTCATAAATACCAGGATTGTCAAACAGTGTGTTGTCTTCCTGGACGGTGTAATTACACTGACCAAAAATATAAATGCCACACTTTCGGTTTTGCTCCCATTTTGCATGAGCTGGACATTTTCTACATACACAAAAGACCCATTACTCTCAAATATTGTTCACAAATCTGTCTAAATCTGTGTTAGTGAGCACTTCTCCTTTTCCCGAGTCTCAGGGAAGCTCATCTGCATGCTTGTCGTCCTTATCGGGGTCTGGACCAGTTCGTTGTCGTAACTGACCTGAGTGGGCACATGCTCACATTCGATGGCGTCTGGCATTAAAGGGGTTCTCTGGGAAAGATAAAAATGAAAATTCTCAAAAGAACCATGTTATTATAAAGAAACTCTTAAATGCCTTTAATTCATTAAAATGTCCCTTACATTTATGATCATAAAATCCGTCCTTCTCGTGACACTGCAGGAGCCATTATAAATAATTAAAAGCATTTAAAGACTTTATTTAGAATAACATGTTTTTTTCAGTATTTTCATTATTATGAACCCCTTTAAGGCTCAAATCACATGTACAGGGTCATTAAAAAATAAAAGTGCTTTCAGATGCATTTGTCATTTGTAAACTGCTCCAATCTCTATGTTGGCACAACCTTCAACCACATCTCCAGCAAATCTCAGACGTAGTGCATGCAAAACATGTGAACCCTGCTTAGGGGCGTCCATACTTGCAGCACGTTGTGACCAGGAACCGTTCCTTAATGGTTTATGGCCACACAGCACATAATACTACTGGTTTTTTTATGCTCCACCTGTTCTGCTACTAGTAGCTTTTGTTATTTGTTGTTTAAATGGGTATTATCACAAGCCAAAGAGACTTATAAGCATACATAACCTTTCTGGAGGCCTTAGAAGGCTATAAAGGAATTTCAAAAGATCCACAACAACTGGACACCAATAATTCTACTGTCCAGTATTTTATTCACTAATAGAGATTTTTTAAAACTGTCAAGAGCAGAATGCTAGATGATGAAAGAAGAAATGCATTATAGCTCTAGCCACCCGTGTACCAGGGGTAAACCTGGGTTGTCCAGAAAGAACACCAACATTTTCAAAGTTGTAGAACAACATGCGTTGAACAAATAAGCCCAAAAATGTATTTGGGGCAAAATAATGTATTTTGCCACAGTACCAGGAAACATCAAAAACCAAAACCAAAAATAACATAGTTTAACCAAAATGACTTGATACCAACCATAACACATAGTGGTAGAAATCTTATGGTTGGCAGCTGCTTTACTACATTAGGTCTGGACAACTTACCATCATAGAATCCACCATTTTCTCAGAGGGTGTGCTTTAGGATAATATGAGACTGTCACAAAACTGACTTTGTCCCAGTTAGTTAGGCCTAAATTTGGTATTTTTGTTCCTCCCTGTAGAAACGCTCGTTTGAAGGATAATTGGAAGGTTATTACTTTATGGTCACTATTTCCCAGGTGTCCCCCAACCTGCACATCTGTTGTTCTGTCAGGTCTATTGGTTAATACTAAGTCCAGTATGGCCATCCCACTAGTTGGATCCTGAACCAGTTGGGAAAGGTAATTGTCTTTGGTTATTGCCAAGAACCTGTTTCCTTTATGAGATGTACAGCTCTCAGTTTCCCAGTCTATATCTGGGTAGTTGAAGTCCCCCATAATAACAACCTCATTATTATTTGCCGCCTTGTCTATCTCGTTTAGTAGTAGATTTTCTGTGGACTCTGGTATATTAGGTGGTTTATAATAAACTCCATGTATTTCTACCCACAGTGACTCCACATGTTCATGTCCCTCACCTATATCTTCCCAGACTGTGGGCTTTAGACAGGACTTTACATAAAGGCAGACCCCTCCCCCTAAGGGAGAACAGGGGACGGAGAACAGGGCAGGCCAGACAGGTGCTGGTAGTGGGAGACTAAATTATTAGGGGTACAGATTGGGTGATCTGTCATAAATACCACGATTGTCAAACAGTGTGTTGTCTTCCTGGACGGTGTAATTACACTGACCAAAAATATAAATGCCACACTTTCGGTTTTGCTCTTTTGCTCACAATCGATGGCGTCTGGCACGTTGGAGAGGCGTTCTGTTCACGGATGAGTCCCGGTTTTCACTGTTTAGAGCAGAAGGCAGAGAACGTGTGTGGCGTTGTGTGGGTAAGCGGTTTGCTGACGTCAACGTTGTGGATCGAGTGGCCCATTGTGGCGGTAGGGTTATGGTATGGGCAGGCGTATGTTATGAACAACGAACACAGGTGCATTTTATTGATGGGATTTTTAAAGCACAGAGATACCGTGAAGAGACCCTGAGGCCGATTGTTGTGCCATTCATCCATGATCATCACCTCATGTTGCAGCATGATAATGCACAGCCCCATATTGCAAGGATCTGTACACAATTCCTGGAAGCTGAAAACATCCCAGTTCTTGCATGGCCAGCATACTCACCGGACATGTCACCCATTGAGCATGTTTGGGATGCTCTGGATTGGTGTATACAACAGCGTGTTCCAGTTCTTGCCAATATTCTGCAACTTCGCACAACTATTGAAGAAGAGTGGAAACAACATTCCACAGGTCACAATCAACAACCTGATCAACTCTATGCGACGGAGATGTGTTGCACTGAGTGAGGCAAATAGTGGCCACACCAGATACTGACTGGTTTTCTGAGTGGCCTTTTATTGTGGGCAGTCTAAGGCACACCTGTGCAATATTCATGCTGTCTAATCAGCACCTTGATATGCCAGACCTGTGAGGTGGGATGGATTACCTCGGCAAAGGAGAAGTGCTCACTAACACAGAACAATATTTGAGAGTAATGGGTCTTTTGTGTATGTAGAAAATGTTTCAGATCTTTGAGTTCCGCTTGGGCGAAATTGGAGCAAAACCGAAAGTGTTGCGCTTATATTTTTGGTCAGTGTACATTATAGGAGGGGAACATAGTGCAGATAGAGACCTGGGGCGAGGTAATGAGACTGGGGGAGGGACTAGAATAGTTCATAGGAAAAGGTGTACGGTAAAAAATATATACAAAAACTTCTTATTGTATGTACACTAATGCCAGAGAGGGGCAGGGGTCTACCTTTATGTAAAGTCCTGTCTAAAGCCCACATGAGATAGATAGAAGATATAAGTGAGGGACATGAACATGTGGAGTCACTGTGGCTAGAAATACATGGAGGCAAAAACAATAATAAAATACTGATAAGAGTTTGTTATAATCCACCTAATATACCAGAGTCCACGGAAAATCTACTACTAAACGAGATATATGATACGGCAAATCATAATGAGATCGTTATTATGGGGGATTTCAATTTCCCAGATATAAACTGAGAAACTGAAATGTGTAGATCTAGTAAAGGAAACTGGTTCTTGGCAATAACCAAATACAATTACCTTGCCCAACTGGTTCAGGACCCAACTAGAGGGACGGCCACACTGGACTTAGTATTAACCAATAGGCCTGACAGAACAACAGACGTGCAGGTTGGGGGACACCTAGAAAATAGTGACCATAAAATAATAACCTTCCAATTGTCATTCAAAATATTTTTTTTTTTTAGGGAGGCACAAAAATACCAAACTTCAAAAAAGCTAAATTAGACCAGCTAAGAGAGACCATTAGCCTCACTAACTGGGACAAAGTCCTCAAAAATAAAAATGCAACCACAAAATGGGATATTTTTAAAAGCATCCTAACCTCTAATTAATGAGAGGTACATACCTTATCAGAATAAAAGGGTAAGGAACAATAAAAAAAAAACAATGGGGATAAATAGAAATATAAATTAAGCAATAAATGACAAAAAGAAAAGCACTTAAATCACTAAAACAAGAAGCAATGAAAAAATTCTAAGAAAAAATATAATATGTAAAAAACAAACAAAAGCAGCCAAGCTGTAGACTGAGAGATTAATTTCCAGAGAGAGTAAAACTAACTCTAAAATGTTCTTCAATTATATAAATGTTAAAAAGTTTAAACCTGAAAGTGTTGGCCCTTTATAGAGTGATGAAGGATAAGTTGCAGAGAGCGATGAGGAGAAAGCAAAGCTATTAAATATTTTTTTTCTCCACTGTATTCACAAAGGAAAATAAACTATCAGCTGAAATGCAGACTGTATAAGTAAACTCCCATTAAAAGTGGCCTGTCTGACCCAGGAAGAAGTGCAGCAAGATCTGGAAACGAAAGTCAATAGATGTCATATATCTTGACTTCTCCAAAACATTTTATACTGTGCTACATACAGTCATGTGAAAAAATTAGGACACCCTTTGAAAGCATGTGGTTTTTTGTAACATTTTTAATAAAAGGTTATTTCATCTCCGTTTCAACAATACAGAGAGATTAAAGTAATCCGACTAAACAAAGAAAACTGAAGAAAAGTCTTTTCAAGATCTTCTGTAAATGTCATTCTACAAAAATGCCTATTCTAACTGAGGAAAAAGATAGGACACCCTCACATGTATTCCCTCTTAAATTGGCTCAGATCTCACACAGGTATATCACACCAGGTGCACATAATTAGTAGATCGTTACTCTGCATGTTGAATGAGGCTTGCCCTATTTAAACCTCAGACATTTAGTTTGGTGTGCTCCTGACTGTTGAAGTGAGAGTGAGCACCATGGTGAGAGCAAAAGAGCTGTCAGAGGACTTCAGAAAAAAGATTGTAGCAGCCTATGAGTCTGGGAAGGGATTTAAAAAGATCTCAAAAGATTTTGAAATCAGCCATTCCACTGTCCGGAAGATAATCTACAAGTGGAGGGCTTTCAAAACAACTGCCAACATGCCCAGGACTGGTCGCCCCAGCAAGTTCACCCCAAGAGCAGACCGCAAGATGCTAAAAGAGGTCTCCAAAAACCCTAAAGTGTCATCTCGAGAACTACAGCAGGCTCTGGCTACTGTTGATGTAGAAGTACATGCCTCTACAATCAGAAAGAGACTGTACAAGTTTAACTTGCATGGGAGGTGTGCAAGGAGGAAACCTTTGCTTTCCAAGAGAAACATCGAGGCCAGACTGACATTTGCCAGAGATAAAGTTGACAAAGACCAGGACTTCTGGAATAATGTTCTTTAGACAGATGAGTCCAAAATTGAATTATTTGGACACAACAGCAGAGGACATGTTTGGCGTAAACCAAACACAGCATTCCAAGAAAAGAACCTCATACCAACTGTGAAGCATGGAGGTGGAAGTGTCATGGTTTGGGGCTGCTTTGCTGCAGCAGGACCTGGTCAGCTCACCATCATAGAATCCACGATGAATTCTACTGTGTATCAGAAGGTGCTTGAAGAACATGTGAGACCATCAGTTAGAAAATTAAAGCTGAAGCGGAACTGGACCATGCAACATGACAATGACCCAAAACATACTAGTAAATCAACCAAAGATTGGCTGAAAAAGAAGAAATGGAGAGTCCTGGAATGGCCAAGTCAAAGTCCAGATTTGAATCCCATTGAGATGCTGTGGGGTGACTTGAAAAGGGCTGTACGTGCAAGAAACCCCTCAAACATCTCACAGCTGAAAAAGTTCTGCATTGAGGAGTGGGGTAAAATTTCCTCAGACCGATGTCGAAGACTGGTAGATGGCTACAAGAACCGTCTCACTGCAGTTATTTCAGCCAAAGGAGGTAACACTCGCTATTAGGGGCAAGGGTGTCCTATCTTTTTCCTCAGTTAGAATAGGCATTTTTGTAGAATGACATTTACAGAAGATCTTGAAAAGACTTTTCTTCAGTTTTCTTTGTTTAGTCGGATTACTTTAATCTCTCTGTATTGTTGAAACGGAGATGAAATAACCTTTTATTAAAAATGTTACAAAAAACCACATGCTTTCAAAGGGTGTCCTAATTTTTTCACATGACTGTAAAAGGTTAGTATATAAAATGAGAATGCTTGGACTGGGAGAAAATGTCTGTTTGTGGGTAAGTAACTGGCTCAATGATAGAAAACAGAGGGTGGTTATTAATGGTACACATTCAGATTGGGTCAACATCACTAGTGGGGTACCTCAGGGGTCAGTATCGGCCCCTATTCTCTTTTGCCTTCCTCTGGATCGACCTGCAAGATAACAGGTTGAACTGGATCGACAGATATCTTTTTATGGCCTAACAAACTATGTTACTATGTCACAGAGGTGACAGATTCCCTTAAATTTAGAAATTAGAATGCAAGCCCCAGTGTTGACAGGGACTGATGTTACTGAAGACAATGGGGGACATTTATCAAACTGGTGTAAAGTAGAACTGGCTTAGTTGCCCACAGCAACCAGATTCCTCCTTTCATTTTCCAAAGGAGCTGTCCAAAATGAAAGGTGAAATATGATTGGTTGCTATGGGCAACTAAGCCATTTCTACTTTACACCAGTTTGATAAATTACCCTCAATAATAAATAATAATATCACAGGAGAGGATCTTGAAGGAACTTGTCTTTGTTAAAAGTCAGACATTAAAGGGGTTCTCTGGGAAAGATAAAAATGAAAATTCTCAAAAGAACCATGTTATTATAAAGAAACTCTTAAATGCCTTTAATTCATTAAAATGTCCCTTACATTTATGATCATAAAATCCGTCCTTCTCGTGACACTGCAGGAGCCATTATAAATAATTAAAAGCATTTAAAGACTTTATTTAGAATAACATGTTTTTTTCAGTATTTTCATTATTATGAACCCCTTTAAGGCTCAAATCACATGTACAGGGTCATTAAAAAATAAAAGTGCTTTCAGATGCATTTGTCATTTGTAAACTGCTCCAATCTCTATGTTGGCACAACCTTCAACCACATCTCCAGCAAATCTCAGACGTAGTGCATGCAAAACATGTGAACCCTGCTTAGGGGCGTCCATACTTGCAGCACGTTGTGACCAGGAACCGTTCCTTAATGGTTTATGGCCACACAGCACATAATACTACTGGATTTTATATGCTCCACCTGTTCTGCTACTAGTAGCTTTTGTTATTTGTTGTTTAAATGGGTATTATCACAAGCCAAAGAGACTTATAAGCATACATAACCTTTCTGGAGGCCTTAGAAGGCTATAAAGGAATTTCAAAAGATCCACAACAACTGGACACCAATAATTCTACTGTCCAGTATTTTATCCACTAATAGAGATTTTTTTAAAACTGTCAAGAGCAGAATGCTAGATGATGAAAGAAGAAATGCATTGTAGCTCTAGCCACCCGTGTACCAGGGGTAAACCTGGGTTGTCCAGAAAGAACACCAACATTTTCAAAGTTGTAGAACAACATGCGTTGAACAAATAAGCCCAAAAATTTATTTGGGGCAAAATAATGTATTTTGCCACAGTACCAGGAAACATCAAAAACCAAAACCAAAAATAACATGGTTTAACCAAAATGACTTGATACCAACCATAACACATAGTGGTAGAAATCTTATGGTTGGCAGCTGCTTTACTACATTAGGTCTGGACAACTTACCATCATAGAATCCACCATTTTCTCAGAGGGTGTGCTTTAGGATAATATGAGACTGTCACAAAACTGATGCACAATTAAAAGTGGTAAATATGCTGTAGGGGATTTTAAATGGGTTATGCATGCAAGAAACCAAACACTGATTAGTTGCAAAAATTCTCCATCGAAGAGCAGGAAAAAAATTCTACCAGCTCATGTTAGAGACTGGTAGACAGGTATAAGAAACACATGGTGGGGGTATTTTTGCCAGGGAAGGCAATACCAAATATTAGAGCCAAATATTCTGTTCCACATAATTCTGTATTACATTATTGAAAAGTCAATTTGTTAAGGTTTTTTGGCTATGTATATACATATTGTATATGGTTATGTATATACATATTTAAAAAAAAACTTTATGTGGGGGTCCTTACATTTTCAAATGGCTGTTCTACAAATCAGAGCAAATATTCTGAATCTTTTAGAATCTCATTTCTCATGTGATTTTTCCTATGCTTCAACAGTTCCGAGCTACTGATAAAACATTTCAAGCATTCAGAACAAGAATATGGCCTCTCTCCAGTGTGGATTCTCTGATGAACAACAAGATATGAATTACTAAAGAAACATTTCCCACATTCAATACAAGGATATGGTTTTTCTCCTGTATGGACCCTTTGATGGACAACAAGATTTGAGTTCCTAGCAAAACTTTTCCCACATTCTGAACAAGCAAACGGCTTTTCTCCTGTGTGAACTTTCTTGTGGTTTGCGAGATTTGACATCCTGCTAAAACATTTACCACATTCAAGGCATGAATATGGCTTCTCTCCTGTGTGTCGCCTCTGGTGTGCAATAAGGTAAGACTTTAGTTTAAAACATTTCCCACACTCAACACAGGAATATGGCTTTTCAGCTATCTTACATTGCTGTTCATTATTTATGTCTGTGGAAGCAGAAGAGGCCACGTATTCAGTAGGACTATTGACTAGAACAGTGCCATTGTTCATAAAGGGTTTTTCTTCATAGGAGACAAATAATTCTATATGAGCTGATGAATATTGTTGTACATGAGCTGTGGGTGTATACATGTCTGTATAATCTCCTTCATTCCATGGTTCTTCCTTAATACATATAGACAGATCTTGAGTATGATCGCTTGAGTCTGTAAAATTTTCTTCATTTGATGTGACTGGTTCCTCCTTAACATGAAGAGATTGGAAGTGTGGGATGTGGTCTGCAGATATATGCATGAACGGATTACATAGATTTTCTGGTCCATATAATACTGGTTTCTCTGAAACCTTCTCCAGACAGTTATTTATCTTCAGTTTATCTAATGATGTACATTTTGGTGTCTGGAAATTTCTAATACTATTATGGTCATTACTGAAATCATCTGGTGAAGAAATAGGAGTGGAAGACGCTTCAGATGCTTTAATAGCCTCAGTGGGATCTGTGGGGTAAAAGATGTTTGGTTAGCATTTTGAAATCCGTATCCCTCTGTGTAGTCTGAGAGTCCACTGACAAAGGTTTTATGAGACAATACTGTGTCATCTTCTGTTCCCAATCCTCAGGATGGGTCATCAATATCAGATCAACTTGCAGGATGACAGGCCGAACTGGATGGACAAATGTCTTTTTTCGGCCTTATGTACTATGTTACTATGTTACTATCAGTGGGGGTCCAACACCCGGCAACCCTGAATGATCAGCTGTATGAGGAGACGGCGCATGCATTGTGCACTTTCAATCTACCTTCTCTCTTCCTGAGAGCAGTAGCGGAGAGGAAGAGAGAAGGGAGATGATCGGCCCGAGGGGGTGCCAGAGCCTTGCCAATCTGAGGATAGGTCATCAGTAGTAAAAGCCCGGACAACCACTTTAAGCAAGGTGCACAAAACATTTTTTGTGATTCTTTTCTAATTAGGTCTGTAAATGTTTATTTTATACTAATTAAAACTTAATTAAAAACTTTGCATGTACCTCTTTTTCTGCCAGGGGTGTTTTGACATTGTGCACCTTTAGTAGCCAGGACATTTTTTTGCAGTTTTCACATATACAAATAAAACCTAAATTACAAAAAAAATTTTAAAAAAATGTACTAAACCCATAAGAATATATTTTTGTGTAAGTAGACACCCAACACATTGTCAAATTGCAACTCAGCAGTTTATACAGACACCTTGATGCAATGTTGCATATAATATAATTTTTAATAAAAGGTCCATCAAAGTTGATATTAGTGTGTAAAAGCATGACCCAAGAAGAAAGTTACTAAAAAAAATTAACACCTATGCTTAAATTTACATGTACATCTATAAAATCATCGGAACTTTAAAGACCAAAAATATGGTTTTAAAGCTGGATTCCTATCAGGCTTTTGTCTTAAAGGGGTTGTACCATAAACTACTTTTCCATTTTACAGTTTTTTTTCATCAAGGACTGTAGCTCCCATTCCTCCTTGGATTTCTTTTCACATTTTTTTAAAGGGATTCTGTCACCTCCCCTAAGCCAAAAAACGATTTTAAAGCAGCCATGAAGCACAGCTTACCTGGATTAGGCTGTGCTCTTTGATCTTGAAATCCGTCCAGCAGTTACTGCAAAAAACGACTTTGATTGATATGTAAATGTGTCCTGAAGGTGCCCAGAGGGGCGTTTTTTTCTTCTTAGAAAGCCCAGTACCGCCCCTCTTACAGTGCCCAGCCCGCCTTCCTTGTACTGTCTAACCGCCGCCTCCAGCCTGCCACAGCCTCTCCTCCCTCTCCTCCCCTCCCTCACGCCGAACGAACTTTCGCTAAGGCGCAGTACCCACTGAGGGCTGCGCCTGTGCGATCAGCAGGAGACTGAGGGCAGGAGCTTCATCCTCGTCACTGGGCATGCGCCGAGCCCAGTGACGTCCGATGCTCGCTCTTCCCTGCTGACTGAGGGGGAGGAGAGGGAGGAGAGGCTGTGACAGGCTGGGGGCGGCGGTTAGACAGTACAAGGAAGGCGGGCTGGGCACTGAAACAGGGGCGGTACTGGGCTCTCTAAGAGGAACAAAACGCCCCTCTGGGCACCTTCAGGACACATTTACATATCAATCAAAGTCGTTTTTTGCAGTAACTGCTGGACGGATTTCAAGATCAAAGAGCACAGCCTAATCCAAGTAAGCTGTGCTTCATGGCTGCTTTACAATCGTTTTTTGGCTTAGGGGAGGTGACAGAATTCCTTTAAATGTTTTCTCTTATCCCTCCATACTTAAATCCTATTTCCTGGTTCATCATGTGACTGCTGTCCCATTATGCTTTAGGACATGTAAATCCCTCCAAAACTGACATGTAACTGCCACCGCACACTTATGGTTACTGTAGGGATGTAAAATCGCTGTGAGCTTGTGTATCCTGTATTACAAGGCTCCACTACAGGACATAACCAACAACAAAAGAGTGCCTAAAACCCCTAAGGATCACAGGTTAGCTGGCGAAACATGTCGGGGGTCAGCGTTTGAGATTTTAGACAGCTAGTACCTATGGTTACAAAGAATAACTTTATATTAGATCCAGCAGATAGCGCAGGGATAAAAGATAAGTGAGCCGACAGCAGCAGCGCGGTAAAATGACTCACTATATCCCTGTGTTTGGTACAACACACTGTGAACACAACAGTGTTAGAAACAGATAATCTTACAAAGTATCCACAGACACAGCAGATATTTTTAAACATTTTTATTTAGTTATTAGGCATTTAACATGGAGCAAATAAAGGTTATGTTTTAAGATAGAACAAGTGGCACATGGTATAAAAAAGGCTTTGCTGGTCTTACAGACTATTAGAAAATAAACCAAGTTGAATAGGTGCCTTGCCATGTGCTTTGGGTCAGTAATAGATTAACATTTATATTGGTAGTGGAGTTGAGCGGACACCTGGATGTTCGGGTTCGACGGGGTGGTGGCAACACTTCACAAAAAAGTTCGAATTCGGGACTCGAACTTGACCCCGAACCCGAACCCCATTGAAGTCACTGGGGAGCCGAACTTTTGAGCACTAAAATGGCTGTAAAAATGTCATGGAAAGGACTAGAGGGCTGTAAATGGCATCAAAATGTGGTTAAGAGCATGGCAAGCGCTCTGCAAACAAATGTGGATAGGGAAATTACTTTAAATAACATAAAATATGTAAAAATATAAAATAATAATCTTCATCTAGGAGGACGAGGTCCATATGGAGTAGGAGGTTGAGGAGGCGGTGGATGTGGCGGTGTAGGTGGAAGTGGTGCTGGAGGAGGTAGCCTACACTGCTTTTTGGTTTTAAATGTATTTATATATTTTTTAAATTGGGGTACACCCCAAAACATTGGGAAATATAACCTGTGATAACCCCCTTCACTCGTGCTAAACACACGTTCAGACAATACACTGGTTGCAGGGCAGGCCAGCACCTCCAAGGGGTAAAGGGCAAGCTCAGGCCATGTGCCCAATTTGGAGACCCAGAAGTTGAAGGGGGCAGACCCCTGTCAGTAAGTTCGTGCAGGTGTGTGCACACTTACTGCCCCACCATGTCGCACATCCCTGTGATGTTCACGATCCAATTTGATATCTGCTCTATCAACTTTCGATGTTCTTTTATGTGCCTACCATGGTAATCACGGGTGGTGGGGAATCGGGGTTCCAAGCCAGAGAGGGAGCGTGAGAAAGAGAGACCACATCCAAGGGAGGATTAATTTTTTCAAATTTAAAATTATAGAGCGGAATTATGGGACAAATTATTAAAGCGTAAATGTGTGACAACTTTTTAAAGTTTAGGCATTGAATGAAAGGATGTGGCGCGCATCAATAAATGAAGAATTTATAAAATGTTATTCCCTGTCAACTATGCAGAGCAGGGGTTTCTATCCTGCAAAATTTGAAAAATGTCACCTGACAATTTTTTTCAATTTATGTTCCTGTCACCTATGCAGAGGTGCCCCAGTAACATCCACCATCCATTTGGATATCTTCTCTATCAACTTTCGATGTTCTTTTCTGACCCTACCATGTTGATCGCGGGTATCAACGAATCAGGGTTCCATGCCGGAGAGGGAGCGTGTGAAAGAGAGACCACATTTAAGGGAGAAAAATTAATAATTTTTTGGGGGGGATCGAGCGGAAATATGGGAAAAGTTATTGAGGCGCAAATGTGGTACAAATTACAGAAGCGCAAATGTGTGAAAAGTTGTCCAAATTAGTAAAGCGGAAATGTGGGACAAATTATTGAAGCGAAAATGTGGTACAACTTGTTAAAGTTTAAGCAATGAATGAAAGGAGGCGGCGCGCATCAATTAAAGAAGAATTTCTGAAATGTTATTCCCTGTCACCTATGCAGAGCAGGAGTTTATTCACGTCTAAAATTGTAAAATGTCAACCCAAGAATGTAACAGAAAAATTACAGAAATGTATTAACCTGTCTACTTGGTAGAGCAAGGGGTCTATGACAGAAAAAAAATGTTTATTGTCACCCGAAAATGTAAAAGAAAAATTATTGACATTTATTAAGCTGTCAACTAAGTATAGCAGTGGTACATCACACCCAAAAATTGGTGAATTTCACCGGAAAATGTAACTGACAATTTTTTTTTTTTTTTTTGCCTGTCTACTAGGTATAGCAGTGGTACATCACACCCAAAAATTTGTGAATTTCACCAGAAAATGTAACTGACAAAGTAGTGAAATGACAAAAAATTCAATACGTACAAATAAAAAAATAAAAATTTGATTTATGAAGTGGAGTTCCATATAGAGTAGGAATTTGAGGAGGCGGTGGAAGTAGCGGTGTAGGTGGAAGCGGCGGTGGAGGAGGACGAGGTAGCCAACACTGCTTTTTGGTTTTAATTATATCTTTTTTTTAATTAGGGTACACTCCAAAAGAGTGTGAAATATCCAAAATACAAGAATGAGTAATTGCGCTGCAGTATAACAATGGCTGGTTAAGGAAGGATTCATGTCTATTCCGCACAAGGTACGGACAAGTCTTGTGGGATCCATGCCTGGTTTATTTTAATGAATATGAGCTTGTCCACATTGGCTGTGGACAGGTGGCTGCGCTTGTCTGTGATAACGCCCCCTGCCGTGCTAAAAACACGTTCAGATAATACATTGGCTGCAGGGCAGGCCAGCACCTCCAAGGCGTAAAGGGCAAGTATGTGTAGGCATGTGCACACATACTGCTCCACCATGTTGGTGAAATGCTGCCTCCTGCTAAGACGTTCCATATCAGCTGGTGGTGCTGGTTGTCGTGGCGTGCTGACAAAGCTTTTCCACATTCCGGCCATGCTAACCCTGCCTTCTGAGGTGCTAGCGGTGCACCAGCTGCGTTGGTGACCTCTTCCTTCGCCTTGTGCTTCCACTGTGCCCCCGCTGGACACTCGCTTGTACTCACGCATCTTACAATCAGTGTTTGAGAGATGGGGAGCTGAACGCTTCCGTGGGACATTGTGAAGATGTTTGGTGACCCAGGTGGTGGTGTTGCTGCAGATCCTCTGTTTGCGGGGTGGCAGGTGGCACTGTCACTCCAGAGGTGGATGAAGAGGCCGAGACTGCAGCAGAAGAGGAAACAGGAGGAGCCAGAGACCTTTCTTGGTTTTTGAGGTGTCTACTCCACTGCAGCTCGTGCTTAGCACTTAATTGCCTGGTCATGCAGGTTATGCTCAGGTTGAGAACGCTTATGCCTCGCTTCAGGCTCTGATTGCACAGCGTGCAAACCACTTGTGTCTTGTCATCAGCACATTGTCTGAAGAACTGCCACGCCAGGGAACTCCTTGGAGCTGGCTTTGGTGTGCTCAGTCCCTTGCTGCATTGGGCAGTAGCAGGCGTACTGTGTAGAGGATGGCCGCTCCGCTTTTGCAGCCTGCTCCCTCTTCTGCTGTGCTGGTGGCTCTGTGCGACCACCACCTCTTCCTCCGAACTACATAGGCCACTTGCATGACCTTGATTCCACCTCATCATCCTCCACATCATCTTCCACCCAGTCTTCACCCATGCCCTCCTTGTCGGTCTGCACACTTTCAAAAGCCCCAGCAGTTGGCACCTGTGTTTCGTCATCATCCGAGACGTGCTGCGATGGTCCTCCCATGTACTCATCTTGAAAGATAAGTGGTTGGGCATTGGTGCACTCAATCTCTTCCACTTCTGGGGCAGGGCTAGGTGGATGGCCCTGGGAAACACTGCTAACAGAGTGATCAAAAAGCAGAAGAGACTGCTGCATGACTTGGGTGTCAGACTGCTTGGCTGATTTGCAAGGAGGTGAGGTGAAAGACTGATGGACATGGGCGGCAGGTGGCAACTCTCAACTTTCAGCAGGAGACTGGGTAGGAGACAATGTGAAGGAACTAGAGGCACTGTCGGCAACCCAATCTACTATCGCCTGTACTTGTTCAGGCCTCACCATTTGTAGAGCCGCATTAGGCCCGACCAAATACCGCTGCAGGTTTTGTCGCCTACTCGCACCTGAAGAAGGGGTTTCACTTGTGCGTGTAGCTAGCACAGATCGACCACGTCCTCCCTGCAACAGGAGCTCCACCAGCAGCACCACAACTTGGGCCACGTCCCTTATTTGACGCTCTAGGATCTTGCCCGAAATGGGTGTTTAATTAATAGTAGAATAGAACGACAGTATGTACAGGGTGTATCTCACATGCACTGAACCAGACTAGGCCTCAATTAAATTTGTTTGCCCAAAATGGCTGTATTTAAAATACCTGAATAGAACTCCTGTATATAAAGGGTGTATCTCACATGCTCTGATCCAGAATAGGCCGCAATTAAAGATTTATGCCCAAAATGGCTGGATTTCAAATAACTGAATATAACATAACTGAATATAACATAAAGGGTGTATCTCATAATGACATCTGCAGCAAAGGCTGCCAATTATTTATTTTTGCCCAAACGGGTGTTTGTTTAATAACTGAATATGACAGCAGTATATAACCCTGGAATTTCAAACGTCTTGATGCTGCAAGCGCGGAACAATTGTGCCGTCCTGGGAACGAGGTCAAGCACAGATCCTCGCTCCTGAAGCTAAGCAGCAGGTCTGCGGCTAATGGGAGACCAAGTGCACCTTCGGAACCCCGTTACACTAATCCTGCAAATGCACCAGATGTTGTATGTTGCCAAAAAAGGGTGATTTTTTACAACCAGATTATTAGTGCAGTTGTCCAAGATTGGATTTCAATGTCACAAAAGCTCAGATGCAGTGCTGGTGCACTGAGCTTGCATAAAATGGCCGCCGCCACCCACCTAACTAACAAACACGTAAAAATTGTTTTTTTTCAGTCACTGGGCTCAGGGCAGGGTAAAAAGATTGTGCCCTGCACCCACACAACTAAATGTATGTAGATCGCTGAGTTAGATTCCAGTTCTGAACAAAGGTTCTCTCCTATTCTCTGCCTGAAATCACCAGCAGCATCCTCTCCCTCCACTAGTAACAGCAGAGTGACGTGCAGCGCTACGTGACTCCAGCTTATATAGAGGCTGGGTCAAATGCTGCACTGGCCAATCACAGCCATGCCATTAGTAGGCATGACTGTGAAGGCTTCTAAGGTCAGACAGTTAAACGCTTGTTGATTGGCTGCTCTGCAGCCTTTCAAAAAGCGCCAAGAAAGCACCGAACCCGAACTTTTACTAAAATGTTCGGGTTCGGGGTCCAAAAATCCTAAAGTTTGGTACGAACCCAAACTTTACAGTTCGGGTTCACTCAACCCTAATTAGTAGCACAAGCCCTTTCAGTTTAACATATACATTTGGACAAAAAGGATGCAAAAGTATAGTCCAGTAAAAAAAAAAAAAAAAATGCATATATTACACTCATTTAGTGCACCCCCAAAACCTATATATTTCCTGAAAGCAGGCAACTTGATATTGGAAGTTGAGTGGACACAGACTGTTGACAACCATGTTCACCTTCATGTGATAGAAATGACAAAAAAATAAATAAATCATAATTTGCATCTAAAATTTGCATCCATGCAGCTGTTTACTTTGAAAAACAATGTCAACATAATATACTAAGGTGTGCAAAGCTCATAAACCTGTATAGCACAAGTATATACATCAACAAGAGCTTTTGTAAACACTGAAACAGAAGCCATGCAATATTTGGTTATCACCTGACACACCTGTAGAGTGAAGGCATCACAGCGCCTCGGCAAGAGCAAGACAAAGATTAGCCCTGCTCTACTGAACTAACCCAATCAGGAAACCATAGAAGCACTGCACAGAATACAGGGCACGCTAGAGGATAAATGATAGCAGGAAATATGAGGAAAAAGATAAAACATGAGGATGGCCCAAAGCCAAGAAATAAATGGAGCAACCACTGAAGATGCAGGGGGACCTTACATGGGACCAGAGTCCTCCTTCAGGAAAAAGATTACAAATGGACCACCACCAATAGCAGCGCTGCCAATTAGAGTTATCATCTGTGTCGCCATATGAGAAAGATAAATCAAGACAACACAGGCGGGTGTCCTCTCAGACTGGATATGGCTGGTGCTGTAAAGTTCTGAACATTAGAGGAAAAGGAGAATGGTTCAGAGAGTCTGGACAGCAACACCCTGCAGAACCTAAAAGCCTGTAGGGGAGGACAAGTACAGGCCTAAACTTAAAGTGTTTTTCTGGTTTGTATAAACATCCTTTATATATCAAAGGTCAATACAGAAATCTCTCCAATGATCTATTTATCTATCTATATATACTGTGACTGTGACGAGGGGACATCCTCTACGTCTGGAGGAAAGAAAGTTTCTCTATCAACATAGAAGAGGATTCTTTACAGTAAGACCAGTGAGACTATGGAACTCTCTGCCTGAGGAGGTGGTGATGGTGAATTCACTAAAAGAGTTCAAGAGGGGCCTGGGTGTATTTCTGGAGTGTAATAATATTACAGGTTATAGTTATTAGATTTCTGGAGAAGGGTCTTTGATCCAGGGAGTTATTCAGATTGCTCGATTGGAGTCGGGAAGGATTTTCCCTCCTAAAATAAGTAAAATTGGCTTCTAACTCATGGGGGTTTTGCCTTCCTCTGGATGAACTTTGCAGGATAATAAGCTGAAGCGGATGGAGGTCTTTTTTCTGCTATAGGCTAGTTTCATGCTGGTGTTAAAACTATCTGGCAGGCTATTCTGGCAGAGGAGTTCATCGTCTCCTGCATTACATAGCTGGATACTGCCTTTTCCCACTGGGAGCCCATTGACTATACTTGCACCGGTTTTTGTCAGGCTGAATCCCAGCACTCATGCTGGAAACTGTCCAGATCCCCGCAAGGTCCCATTATAGTCAATGGGCTCCAGTGGGGAAACTTTTTTGTTTTTCTGTTCACATAGCTGTATGAGGATGTTTGCATTTTCTAATGGTGCCATTGAATATTGTGTACAATGTAGTGAGAAGCTGGAAAAAATGCAATTCCACCATAGTTTTATGGTTTCATTTTTACAGCATTCCCTATGCCATACAACTGACCTGTACTTTCCTCACTACACATACATCAATACCACATTTATATAGTTTTTCTTGTGTTTTTTTTATTATCTTTTCTTTGCATCTATATATTTAGACCCCACAACCTTTTTTATATAGGGAGTGCAGAATTATTAGGCAAGTTGTATTTTTGAGGATTAATTTTATTATTGAACAACAACAACCATGTTCTCAATGAACCCAAAAAACTCATTAATATCAAAGCTGAATATTTTGGGAAGTAGTTTTTAGTTTTAGCTATTTTAGGGGGATATCTGTGTGTGCAGGTGACTATTACTGTGCATAATTATTAGGCAACTTAACAAAAAACAAATATATACCCATTTCAATTATTTATTTTTACCAGTGAAACCAATATAACATCTCAACATTCACAAATATACATTTCTGACATTCAAAAACAAAACAAAAACAAATCAGTGACCAATATAGCCACCTTTCTTTGCAAGGACACTCAAAAGCCTGCCATCCATGGATTCTGTCAGTGTTTTGATCTGTTCACCATCAACATTGCGTGCAGCAGCAACCACAGCCTCCCAGACACTCCCTCCTTGTAAAACTCACATTTGATGATGGACCACAGGTTCTCAATGGGGTTCAGATCAGGTGAACAAGGAGGCCATGTCATTAGATTTTCTTCTTTTATACCCTTTCTTGCCAGCCACGCTGTGGAGTACTTGGACGCGTGTGATGGAGCATTGTCCTGCATGAAAATCATGTTTTTCTTGAAGGATGCAGACTTCTTCCTGTACCACTGCTTGAAGAAGGTGTCTTCCAGAAACTGGCAGTAGGACTGGGAGTTGAGCTTGACTCCATCCTCAACCCGAAAAGGCCCCACAAGCTCATCTTTGATGATACCAGCCCAAACCAGTACTCCACCTCCACCTTGCTGGCGTCTGAGTTGGACTGGAGCTCTCTGCCCTTTACCAATCCAGCCACGGGCCCATCCATCCGGCCCATCAAGACTCACTCTCATTTCATCAGTCCATAAAACCTTAGAAAAATCAGTCTTGAGATATTTCTTGGCCCAGTCTTGACGTTTCAGCTTGTGTGTCTTGTTCAGTGGTGGTCGTCTTTCAGCCTTTCTTACCTTGGCCATGTCTCTGAGTATTGCACACCTTGTGCTTTTGGGCACTCCAGTGATGTTGCAGCTCTGAAATATGGCCAAACTGGTGGCAAGTGGCATCTTGGCAGCTGCACGCTTGACTTTTCTCAGTTCATGGGCAGTTATTTTGCGCCTTGGTTTTTCCACACGCTTCTTGCGACCCTGTTGACTATTTTGAATGAAACGCTTGATTGTTCGATGATCACGCTTCAGAAGCTTTGCAATTTTAAGAGTGCTGCATCCCTCTGCAAGATATCTCACTATTTTTTACTTTTCTGAGCCTGTCAAGTCCTTCTTTTGACCCATTTTGCCAAAGGAAAGGATATTGCCTAATAATTATGCACACCTGATATAGGGTGTTGATGTCATTAGACCACACCCCTTCTCATTACAGAGATGCACATCACCTAATATGCTTAATTGGTAGTAGGCTTTCGAGCCTATACAGCTTGGAGTAAGACAACATGCATAAAGAGGATGATGTGGTCAAAATACTCATTTGCCTAATAATTCTGCACTCCCTGTATTTATGTCTACAGAGGTGTGTGAGGGCTCATTTTTTGCAAAGTGATGTGTAGTTTTTATTGATAACATTTTGGGGTGTGTATGACTTTTTGTTACATTTTTTGAAAGGTGACGCAAATTTTTTTTTAATTCAATAGCACGGTGTTCACAGTACTAATAATTATTTTTATATTTTCATAGTATGAGCGTTTTGGGATGTGGAGATACCTATGTACAGGATGTGAGAAATGGACAACATTTCTCATAACTTTATTATCGATGTATGTTTTAATATCTGTCGTGTGACCCTACAGTATATGTTTTCATGCCACACGGTATGTTGCCGTTGCGTCTGGATCAGTTGGAGCTAATACACATTCTCCTTTGATAAGACTCAAATTAGCATCCTCCTGCTAACAAAGGTAGTGGTAACGAGGTTTCCGGTATGGGACACTAGAGCCTCCTGGTATTGCCTGGCATGTCAGACATAGTGGCACCAGGTGCACAGCAGACATCCAGAAGCGTTCAAATAGAATACCAGAAGATGAAGAAAATATTGCATAAGCAAAAACTAATCTCTGGTACAACTCAGATACTAATTATTGTAATAATTGCATTCCATGCAATGTGGGCACCGTATGTAGTCCAAACATCCCACCCCTGACAGACTACATAACAAGCATCTCACCTTCTGAGACCCCTTGGTACCAGAATGAGCAGCCTGATGAAATATGAGTTATTAAAACATGTTGGGGCCTGGATATCCATTAGTGTGGATGTTTTATTAATATTTCATGTCTGCCAGCTGAGTAAGAGAGGTGGATCCTGCACAGGTAATGCACAGGTAATGAGGCCTTCCCAGAAGGCTGGGATGGAATAGGTTGGAGACTACTCTCAGCCTTACTCTCTGCCGAATAGGAATAAAGATGAATGATTGGGAACATTTCATTGACACAATTTGGGGATCCGATCAACATTGGCTTGTGTTCCACGTCTTCCTGTCCCTGGAATCAGAACGGATGCTTAAAACACAATTTGTTGAGCAAGAACTTTTCTGTTTTTATCCTTTTATATTTACGTTTTTTATATCTCTTATTTCTTGAAATTTCTATAACTAAGTACTGTACCTTATTTAGTACAAGAAAGCACATCTTTAATGGTTTTGCCTTGTGCCCTGAATGAGCCCAGTAAACCCCTGGCACCATTAAAAACTACAACTTGTTCAGCAAAAAACAAACTGTCATACAGCTACATAGACGGAAAAACTAAGTTCTACCTCTTGGAAGGCGGCGAAGAAAAGAGGAAGAAAAAACGCTTGGTCAGTAAAACCCAAAACAGGCTAGTCACTAAGGGGTTAAGGGTTTAGAGACTCTTTTCTGCCATGCTCGACTCCGGGTGAGGTTTCACGGGATAGGGCATGGTGTATGCAGCGTCAATATGTATCAAAACTTCTCCAGTATTCCGTCACAAAATCCGGAGGGAAAGTAAGCTATGACTTACGAGTTCACACATCTGGCACTTGCTCTGCACATTTATTTTTTTATGTGGATTTACCTGTGGAATATTTACTCAATGTGTGAACTCACCCTAATAGGTAGTAAACTTAGACTAGACAATCTAAATGGGCACCATATTTTTTATCTAGTAGGAGCCGCTGTAATATATCTAGCATATTTAGACTGTCTAGTCCAAGTACACACTGTCTAAATCTCAAAAGGGTTTTCTGGGAGTAAAATATTGATGACCTATTCTCGGTATAGGTAAAAAAAAAAAAAAAAAAACACCTATACATATGTATAATTGAACACTAAAAGGGACAGAACCTGTAAAACTGTAGGAATTGCATTTTTTTTCTATTCCACCCCATTTGGAATTTTTTACTGCTTCCCACTACATGCCATATTAAAAGGTGGCATTAGAAAGTACAACTGTGTCACAAAAAACAAACCCTGATATAGCTATGTGAACGACGGAAAAATAAAAAAGTTATGGCTCTATGAAGACAGGGAAGAAAAATGAAAATGCAAAATATAAAACTAATACGGTACCCAAGGGGTTAAAAGGACTAACAATTATTTTACTGTTTTTGTAATGTTGCAGAAATATGGATGATAAAACGGAACATGTGTGTATGCGCACATTTATATTAATAATACACTAACATTAAACATATTTATAGTTACAATAACCAACTAAACCAATACCCTTATAGGTATATTTACCTCTTTGTCCAGCCAGATTTATTTGAAGTGTTGATCTGTCCATGTAAGAAACACCACAGAGTACACGGGAAGCCTCTTGTGGAACACTGTGATCTTCTGCACGACATGTTTCTTGTAAATCACTTTTATTGTATCCATCTACAGGAAACATACAGGGCGAGATTTAGCAACCCCATATGCCAAAAAACTGGTAAAAAAGTTGCAAGCCACCATCCTTGCTACTTTCCAAAAAGAAGGCTTGGCAAGGTATGAGTGGTGCCAACGGCCTCATCATCATTTACATCGTTTTTCTGGAGTAAATGATACAAGCTAGCATAGATTTCATTATAGGTTCACGGACTGCTGGAGGATGAGGTGTGTGCCTTGTGTAGGAGAGTCCCCGGGATAATAATGGACGGATGATACGTGCCACCAGAGGTCCTGGCCTCGGTGGAGTAAGAAAAGGATCATTGCGGATACAGCGGCGAATGCTGCTGGCGCAGCGTTCCCAGCCAGTTCTTACTGGGAACAGGTAAAGAGCAGGGTGTGTGCCTGTTCCCCACGGCCAGCCCAGGTTTTTGGTGGAGCTGGGCCTTTGAAGAACCAAGCCTGCTGAAGATGGGGGGTGGGGTGTGTCTTGCTGTGCTGGAGATTTTGACAGACAGAGTCGCTGCTGGTCAAGGAGAGACTGGTCGCGGCACAAACTGAAGGATAGCCCTGGGACCGGTGGTGCCACGAGCCTGAGGGAGACAAAGGCAGGTAGCCTAGAAGCCTGCAGGACCAGTGTGGTCCGTACAGAAACAAGGTGACTCAAACCTGCTGTTTGTTTGCTGTGGTAGGACTTTTTGTTCTATACTCTATGTGGATATGCCCCTGTGTGGTCTGCACATTGCCTGTTATGCCTTTGGTGTGAATAAAGTCACAGTGTATCACAAAGACTGTCTGTGATTGCCTCAATACTGCTGCCGCTACTGTAGCCTACCACGAGCACACACCTACACTTGTCTCCCTTGATCACTTGTTATTACGTTTTTTCGGTGATGACTAATAATAAATGAGCAATTCAGTCTTTTTATTTATTTATTTTTTATGGTGATCACCGTAGGGGATGGTATCGGGTATGTCGTACGGAGAGCACCTGGTTGAAATATATTGGCAGCTATAAATGTTGTCAGAATAAATGCATCTGCTCACATACGCAAACAAGCAGGACATTTTGTTCTACAGCAAATGGGAACACACATAATATCAAGTCATACCTGAACTGCAACTCACAGTTTGCGATTTATCTGATCACATGCATAGCTTGTAACCTGCAATATGTGGGATGTACATCAAATGCGATAAAGACACGAGTACGAAAACATATTTCAGATACACCACACCATATGACAAGAAATGTTTCTGCAGTGAGCTTGCATTTTGCAGTAAAGCATCATGGTAATACTGCCAACTTACGTGTCCAGGGGATTGAAAGGGTTACTCCACCAGTGAGAGGGGGAGATAATAGAAAAAAACTCTTGAATAGAGAAACTTTTTGGATGCATGAACTGGGCACCTGTGTCCCAAGGGGCCTAAATAAGAAATATGATCTGATTCTGCAATATAAATGACAGATACCCCTAGCAATTGCCATTATTTGTCGAAAGAGAAAAGATGTTATTAATTTAGTGTATATGTATTTTTCTGTAGGTGAGTAAGGACTGTAATTTGTGAGTCTGAAACGCGTAGATTGTGTACTACTGTCCTGTGTATGGAAAACATTTAAACCGCTGGAATAAAGAAATTGGCTGCATCCGTGCTTCTGGGAGTCGTTTTTTAGGTGAGCGCTGCTACCTTTGTACGCTCTATATATGCAGCATCAATATGTATCAAAACTTCTCCAGTATTCAGTCACAAAATCTGGAGGTAAAGTAAGCTACAACTGAGTTCACACATCTGGCATTTGTTCTGGAATTTGAGTTGCGGAATCCACACAAATTACACAAAAAAGTAACTCATTCACTCTCAGCATAAAAAAATGTGCCAAAGATCCAAGGCAGCATCTGTTTTATATATCATATTTTATTGCTTGTAAGGCCTCTTTCACACGAGCGTGTCCAGATAAGGTCTGGATGCATTGCGGCAAACCTGCGTGAGAAGGTAAGCAATTGCAGTCAGTTTTGACTGCGATTGCGTTCCGTTGTTCAGTTTTTATCGTGCAGGTGCAATGCCTTTTGCACGCGCGTGATAAAAAACTGAATGTGGTACCCAGACCAGAACTTCTCGCCCGTGGGAAAGAGGCCTAATGCAAAGTGTGAAATCTGTGGCTCAATCCGCACCAAAATCCATATACAACGCAAGTGGATTTTACTGCAGATTTTCATGTGGATTTACCTGTGGAATATTTACTCAATGTGTGAACTCACCCTAATAGGTAGTAAACTTAGACTAGACAATCTAAATGGGCACCATATTTTTTATCTAGTAGGAGCCGCTGTAATATATCTAGCATATTTAGACCGTCTAGTCCAAATACACACTGTCTAAATCTCAAAAGGGTTTTCTGGGAGTACAATATTGATGACCTATTCTCAGTATAGGTAAAAAAAAAAAAAAAAAAAGGAACAGTGGTAATCTGACCCCTGGCACCCCGCCGATCAGCTGTTTGAAAGGATCATAGAGCTTGGAAGAGCAATGCAACCTCCTCACATACATTATATTGTGGCTGAATGGGTCTGAGATGCACAAAGGCCATATGACCAATGAATGTGTTGTCACTAGCCTAGGAAGAGGCCACAGTGCTCAATGGAGTGCTGCAACATCTTCAAATGGCTGGTTGTGGGGGTGCCAGGAGTTTGGACACTCACTGATTTAGTACTGATTTTGGTAGTGCAAACCTACCAACACCTAAACTGACAGCCCAGGCAAGGAGAGCACTAATTAGACAAGCAGCCAAGAGACTCATGGAGGAGATCCACAGCTCGGGTGGGGCAATCTGTCCACAGGACAACTATTAGTCGTGTAGTCCACAAATCTGGCCTTTATGGAAGAGTAGCAAGAAAAAAGCAATTTTTGAAAGCAAGGCATGCAAAGTCCCATTTGCAGTGTGCCACAAGCCATGTAGGGGACACACAGTAAACATGTGGAAGAAGGTGCTCTGATCAGGTGAGGCCAAAGTTGAACTTTTTGCCAAAATGTTATGCGTGGTGGAAAACTAACAGTGCGCATCACCCTGAACTCACCATCCCCACCATGAAACATAGTGGTGGCAGCCTCATGCTGTAGGGATGCTATACTTCAGCAGGGACAGGGAAGCTGGTGAGAGTTGATGGGAAGATGGATGGAGATAAATACAGGCCAATCCTTGAGGAAAACCTGGTAGAGGCTGCAAAAGACTTGAGACTGGGGCGAAGGTTCACCTTCCAGCAGGACAACTACCCTAAACATACAGCAGAGCTGCAATGTAATAGTTTAGACCAAAGTATATTCATGTGTTAGACTGGCCCAGTCAAAGTCTACACCTAAATCTCATTGAGAATCTGTGGCAAGACTTAAAGATTGATGTTCACAGACGCTCTCCATCCAATCTGACTGAGCGATTTTGCAAAGAAGAATGGGCAAAAATTTCAACCGCTAGATCAGCAAAGCTGGTAGAGTTGGTAGACATACTCCAAAAAACTTGCAGCTGTAAATGCACAAAAAGATAATCCTACAAAATACAAATGCACATCACACTTTACAGATTTTTATTTATTAAAAATATAATTTTCTTTTCACTTCACAAATACTTGCTGCTTTGTTGATCCATTACAGATAATCCCAATAACATACATTTAAGTTTGTGGGTGTAACATGAAAAAATATGGAAAAGTTGAAGGGGTATGAATACATTTTCACGGCACTGTATGCTGATGAAAGGTCATCAATGTTACTTTCAGCTCAGAGGAAGTGAGAGTTGCATTTACATGCAGCAACCATCTTCTCTGTATAGGGACCAGCGACCGCCCGTTTCCATACAGAATCATTGTTTCTGGGCAGCAGGTCTCTTTAAACGGCATAGTCTCCTGCCCAGAAATTATGATTTAGGTGACCGTTTTAGCGATGGTTTCACCTGATAACTGAGTCTTCACATTCACTGAGTGATCAGTGGCATCTTTAAACTGAGTGTTCTCAGAAATATAACTGTCCAGATTAATGGTCCTTGTAACAGTATTAGTACATTTACCCCATGGTTTATAATCAGATTAGCATTATCTAAGTGACACTTTCTCTTTTACCATAAAAAAAATCTCTGTTACCTGGACATGTGAGAAGCTGGTGCGTTTCCATCATGATGTCCTTGTACACATCCTGATGTCCTTCTAAATACTCCCACTCCTCCATGGAGAAATAGACAGTGACATCCTGACATCTTATAGGAACCTGACACACACAATGATATAATCATCATCCAGATACCTTCAGTGATGTAACTGTTTAATGTATCGGCTTTACCAGAACTCACCTCTCCAGTCAGAAGATAAACTATCTTGTTGGTTAGTGCCAGAATCCTCTGATCATTGTTTTTGTCATGTATCACTGAGTCAGATGAAGACTCCACCATGGGGCTTTGGGTCTTGTTCCATTCTTCTGACAAACAGGGGCAGCTACTGTGAATCAAACACTCACTAGATGTTTTCTTCACTACAGTGTATTCCTATGTACAGACAGACACACTTTATGCAGTTTCAGAATCCACTTCTCCAATCAAGTCTCTGTGACAAGATTCCTGGAAACCCTCACCTCTCCTGTCAGCATGTATATGATCTCCAGAGTGAGGTTTAAGATAATCTTTGTGATGTGGTTTTTGTTTTTCGCCATCTTCATCGAATCAGTCATGTCACCCTGATATGCATCCATTCTGTTTCTGTCAGGTATGTGACTTAAGAAGGACACACAACGTCTTCATAGAATCTAAAGAAAACCCAAAGTGAGAAACGAAAGAAATACATTATCCACATGTGGATCTGTAGACTCTTTTTCCCTAGTTGTTCAAGTCTCTGTTTTCTCATAGTGTGATCTCACAGACAATAGGTTTCTTGTGCTCCTTGTTTATATTTTCTTCTTGTACGTAGGCAAAGGAAGAAATTCATGTTCTATAACAGGGGCAGCAACCTTTGTAACTACAGCTGTTGTGAAACTAATCTTCCCAGCAAGCTCCGTTCATGCTGGGAGTTGTAGTTTCACAACAGCTGGTGTAACAAAGGTCGCCTACCCCTGTTCTATAGGACTTCAAAAACTCTACTGTAATTACGTATCTTAGTCCAGTACACTTCGGATACATCGGTCAAGGTGGCCACTGCATCAGAGCTCACAGTCCACTCGCCTGCCTCTGGTACACAAGCGCAACATTTCACTAAAAAGGAGACGACAGGTGAACAGGAACGTACAAACTCTGGGTAGCGTGCTGCACACCCCAGTAACTTAATCCCAAACTGGTGTGAGTCCTGTAAAGTCTCCTGTAATATTATAGGACAGGTTCTACTCTTCCTGTAATATAACAGCACACAGATGACACCACAGCCTGCTCCTCCTGTAATATTATAGGACAGGTTCTACTCTTCCTGTAATATAACAGCACATGGATGACACCACAGCCTGCTCCTCCTGTAATATTATAGGACAGATTCTACTCTTCCTGTAATATAACAGCACACAGATGACACCACAGCCTGCTCCTCCTGTAATATTATAGGACAGGTTCTACTCTTCCTGTAATATAACAGCACACAGATGACACCACAGCCTGCTCCTCCTGTAATATTATAGGACAGGTTCTACTCTTCCTGTAATATAACAGCACACAGATGACACCACAGCCTGCTCCTCCTGTATTATTATAGGACAGGTTCTACTCTTCCTGTAATATAACAGCACACAGATGACACCACAGCCTGCTCCTCCTGTAATATTATAGGACAGGTTATACTCTTCCTGTAATATAACAGCACACAGATGACACCACAGCCTGCTCCTCCTGTAATATTATAGGACAGGTTCTACTCTTCCTGTAATATAACAGCACACGGATGACACCACAGCCTGCTCCTCCTGTAATATTATAGGACAGGTTATACTCTTCCTGTAATATAACAGCACACAGATGACACCACAGCCTGCTCCTCCTGTAATATTATAGGACAGGTTCTACTCTTCCTGTAATATAACAGCACACAGATGACACCACAGCCTGCTCCTCCTGTAATATTATAGGACAGGTTATACTCTTCCTGTAATATAACAGCACACGGATGACACCACAGCCTGCTCCTCCTGTAATATTATAGGACAGGTTCTACTCTTCCTGTAATATAACAGCACACGGATGACACCACAGCCTGCTCCTCCTGTAATATTATAGGACAGGTTCTACTCTTCCTGTAATATAACAGCACACAGATGACACCACAGCCTGCTCCTCCTGTATTATTATAGGACAGGTTCTACTCTTCCTGTAATATAACAGCACACAGATGACACCACAGCCTGCTCCTCCTGTAATATTATAGGACAGGTTCTACTCTTCCTGTAATATAACAGCACACAGATGACACCACAGCCTGCTCCTCCTGTAATATTATAGGACAGGTTATACTCTTCCTGTAATATAACAGCACACGGATGACACCACAGCCTGCTCCTCCTGTATTATTATAGGACAGGTTCTACTCTTCCTGTAATATAACAGCACACGGATGACACCACAGCCTGCTCCTCCTGTATTATTATAGGACAGGTTCTACTCTTCCTGTAATATAACAGCACACGGATGACACCACAGCCTGCTCCTCCTGTAATATTATAGGACAGGTTCTACTCTTCCTGTAATATAACAGCACACAGATGACACCACAGCCTGCTCCTCCTGTAATATTATAGGACAGGTTCTACTCTTCCTGTAATATAACAGCACACAGATGACACCACAGCCTGCTCCTCCTGTAATATTATAGGACAGGTTCTACTCTTCCTGTAATATAACAGCACACAGATGACACCACAGCCTGCTGCTCCTGTACAGTACACATCCCCTACAGACACCTGGTGTAGAGACAACACCATCATCTACTCCACCTGTATAATTAATAACCTGGAACAAGTCCAATCACTATCTGCTCCTTCTGTAGCAGATTAACCAGACAGACAGGACGGGGGCTGCTTCTCCCACACTGGAACATCCAAGGACAGAAGTGGCAGCGAAATCTCATCCTTCTGTATTTTAATCACCAAACCCAGGCAGTGTGGACTTTTCCTGTATTATAATATGCAAGCGCCAACAGTTTACCCCCTTCTAGTATAGTAACCAGAAAGAACACCAGAACTTGCTCCTCCTGTAATCACAGCACAGGATATATTACATTACCCACTGCCAGTTTCATTAGTGTAGTGTCTAAACTCCATGCGCAGTAAGGACCAGTTGACGTCACAGGGGCACGTGACATATAAAGCCTTTATTTCAAAGTGACCATGCGCCTCAGATTTGACACTATTATTAAACTTAGTTATTATTTTACTAAGCTTCGTTACTCTAGCGCATGGGTACAACACCGCTGCTACATTCAGCGGCTGCTTTAAACCCACGTGACTTTGGCATGTCACCTGACCCTGTAAAATCATAAGGTCCTTACAGCGCATGAAGTTTACACTCCCCGTCACCCGGATGTTGTTGTCCCACCTACCTGCCTGTTTGTTCGGCCTCAGCAGATGACACTACGGCTGTGGCTCCTCCTGCTGGCGAGACTCTAGGGTTGAGGGCAGGGGCTACAGTGTACTCGAGGTCACATGTCCGGAATAGAAGGGGCACCAGGTTGTATTACAATACTTATGCGAGTGGATTCAGACGGAAAGGAGGTGTAAGGAAGAGGGAGGAGGACAGGACACAGGGGCCATTCTGCCAGGGAGGTATCCCTCAGGGACTTGTGGAGTGGTTCTCCTAGGAAAAGGCTCCATGTTGGTGCTTTGAGAGATTCCTCCTCACCAGGCTACGATCAGGTGCCTGCCACACAGGAGCGCAGCAGAAGTTCGATGACCCCTTCGAAGTAAAAGATATCTTTGTACCCTGTTAGCCAGTAAATAGAAGATTAAAAACAGGAAGGTCCTTTGTGGTTGATACCTTTTTAACCACTTAAGGACCACAGGTTTATACCCCCGTAGTGAGCAGGCCCTTTTATTTTTTTACAAATCGGCACTTCACAATTTTAACGGTTTATTGCTCGGCATGCAACTTGGCACCCAAATGAATTTTACCTCCTTTTCTTCTCACAAATACAGCTTTCTTTTGGTGGTATTTGATTGTTGCTGAGATGTTGCTGTTTTTCTGATATTAATCAAAATAGACTGTAATTTTCTCAAAAATATGTGTATTTTTAATTTTTTCTGGTAAAATTGTTCAAATATAATTACATTTCTATACAAGTTTATGCTACATGTCTTTGATTAAAAAAAAATCCATTAAAGGGAACCTGTCACCCAAAAATCGCCTATTAAGCTGTTTACAGTACCTTATAGTGCTGTATAGTCGTTTCCTGATGCACTTTTTGTTAGTTTTGCCGCATGTATGCTCAGTCAGAAATCGATGTTATATTCAGATGCCGGGCGCGGGCGCGTTTGATACAGGATGTCTGGCGCATGCGCAGTGCGGCGAAAGTAAGACGGCGCGTAGTACGCGCGGCAGCCGGGACCGCGCTCCTGCCGCCCTTTACTGCGCATGCGGCCGTTGAGCGCGGTCCCGGAATCGGATTTCGGCTGTCAGTCACAGAGGCAGGGGGCGGGGAGAGGGCCATGTAAGACGCCGAGGCCGCTGCCCCCGTGACTTCAAGCCTGACTTGAAGCACGGGGCAGCAGCTGAATATAACATCGATTTCTGACTGAGCATACATGCGGCAAAACTAACAAAAAGTGCATCAGGAAACGACTATACAGCACTATAAGGTACTGTAAACAGCTTAATAGGCGATTTTTGGGTGACAGGTTCCCTTTAAGTGTATATTTATTGGTTTGCGCAAAAGTTATAGCGTTTACAAACTATGGTACAAAGATGTGAATTTCCGCATTTTGAAGCGGCGCTGACTTTCTGAGCACCTGTCGTGTTTCTTGAGGTGCTAGAATGCCAGGATAGTATAAATGCCCCCCAAATGACCCCATTTTAGAACGAAGACACCCCATGGTGAGGGCCATGGGGCCATGGTGAGTTCATGTATGATTTAATTTTTTTTTCTGAAGTTAGCGGAAAATGATAAAGTTTCCATTTCTGCTAACTTCAGGCAAAAAAATAAAATAAATCTCCCACGGACTCACTATGCCCCTCAATACCTTGGGGTGTCTACTTTCCGAAATGGGGTCATTTGTGGGGTGTGTTTACTGTTTTGGGCGGGGCTTAATTGTGAGCAACCCTGTGAAGCCTAAGGCCCCTTTCACACGGGCGCATTGCATCCGGACCCATTCATTTCTATGGGGCTGTTCACATGAGCGGTGATTTTCACGTATCACTTGTGCGTTGCGTGAAAATCGCAGCATGTTCTATATTCTGTGTTTTTCACGTAACGCAGGCCCCATAGAAATGAATGGGGTTGCGTGAAAATCGCAAGCATCCGCAAGCAAGTGCGGATGCGGTGCGATTTTCACGCATGGTTTCTAGGTGACAGTCTATTCACTGTATTATTTTCCCTTATAACATGGTTATAAGGAAAAAATAATAGCATTCTGAATATAATAGGGCTGGAGGGGTTAAAAAAAAAATTAACTCACCTTCTCCTCTTGATCGCGTAGTTCCCGGTCTCTTCTTCTTTAATGATGAGCTGTGGGCTAAAGGACCTGTGGTGACATCAGATCACATGCTCCATCACCATGGTGATGGAGCATGTGATCTGATGTCACCACAAGTCATTTAGCCCACAGTTAGTAAAGAAGAGACCGGGAACTACGCGATCAAGAGGAGAAGGTGAGTTAATTTTTATTTTTTTTAACCCCTCCAGCACTATTATACTATGCATTCTGTATTCAGAATGCTATTATTTTCCCTTATAACCATGTTATAAGGGAAAATAATACAATCCTCAGAACATCAATCTCAAGCCCGAACTTCTGTGAAGAAGTTCGGGTTTGGGTACCAAACATGCGCGATATTTCTCACGCGAGTGCAAAACGCATTACAATGTTTTGCACTTGCGCAGAAAAATCGCGCATGTTCCCGCAATGCACCCGCCTCTTATCCGGACCAAAAATATGTGTGAAAGAGGCCTAAAGGTTCTCGTTGGACTTTCGGCCCCTTTACGCACCTAGGCTGCAAAAACACATGTAGTATCGCTGTACTCAGAAGAAGTAGGGCAATGTGTTTTGGGGTGTCTTTTTACATATACCGATGCTGGGTGAGAGAAATATCTCTGTAAATTGACAACTTTGTATAAAAATGTTTTAAAAGTTGTCATTTACAGAGATATTTCTCATACACAGAATGGGTATGTGTGAAAAGACACCCCAAAACACATTGCCCTAGTTCTTCTGAGTACGGCGATACCACATGTGTGACACTTTTTTGCAGTCTAGGTGTGCAAAGGGGCCCAAATTCCAATGAGTACCTTTTAGGAGGGCATTTTTAGACATTTGGATTCCAGACTTCTTCTCACGCTTTAGGGCCCCTAAAATGCCAGTGCAATATAAATACCCCACATGTGACCATTTTTTGGAAAGAAGACACCCAAAGGTATTCCGTGAGGGGCATGGCGAGTTCATAGAAGGTTTTTTTTTTTTTGCATAAGTTAACTGAAATTGATTTTTTTTTTTCTCACAAAGTCATGGACTCAATATGCCCCTCAGCGAATACCTTGTCTTCTTTCCAAAATGGGGTCATTTGTGGGCTGTTTGTACTGCCCTGGCGTTTGAGGGTCTCCGCAATCATTACATGTATGGCCAGCATTAGGAGTTTCTGATATTCTTCTTATATTGAGCATACGGGTAATGAGATTTTTCTTTCCGTTCAGCCTCTTGGCTGAAAGAAAAAATGAACGGCACAGATTTCTTCATTCACATCGATCAATCTAGATGAAAAAATCTCTGCCCGAAAAAAAAAAAAGAGGGGAAAGGCGTCTGCCAGGACATAGGAGCTCCGCCCAACATCCATACCCACTTAGCTCGTATGCTCTGGCAAACCCGATTTTTCCATTCACATCAATCGATGTGGATGAATAAATCATTGCCAGAATTTTTTATTTTTTTTACAAAGTGTTTGCCAAAGCATATGAACACCGCCCCTCAGCTCATAAGCCTCGGCAAACGTATCTTTTTTACTGCAGAGGAGAAATCTCGTCTTGCAGCGCCGCATACACTGACTTTTGTGTAATCTGACAGCAGCGCAATGCTTCTGTCAGAATGTACATCAGTGCTGCAGCTGGTTCATCGGTTGGTCCATCTAGAAGCTAAAAAACAAACAAAAAAATTAAAACAGGCCGCAACGAAATAAATTTATTAACATCAACTTTTATAAACTTTATATAACATTTGAAACAGAACATTAACTTTTTTGCTTACCTGTGATTTTTTAATTTTTTTAGAGGACAAACCTCTCCTTCCCCATGGGACAATGTGCAAAGCGCAAATCGCCTAGAGATGTGGCGAAGTACATTATGCACTTTGTCCCAGGTGAAAGGAGAGGTTTGTAGCAGCTCTCTGTGAAAGGGCCCTAAGGCTGGGTTCACACCTGAGCGTTTTACAGCGCGTTCCTACGCGCTTTAAAACGCTCAACAAGGAGAAACCAATGATTCCCTATGGGAATGGTTCACACTTGGGCGTTTTACAGCGCGTACGATCGCGCTGTAAAACGCCCGACGCTCAAAAAAGTACATGAGCGACTTTTGGGGCGTTTGTGGCCATAGGACACTGTAGTGAAGCGCGTCAAACGCGCGTTTACTATTACAAAAACGCGCATAAAAATGCGCGACTAAAACGCGCGTTTGCGCAACGCTCAAGTGTGAACCCAGCCTTAGACCCCTGTGTGCCTGTCCTGTGTAATGCGATCCCTACACTAATAGTGTACCTGTGTGTGGTACTTGCGGAAACACTCCCCTATGCATAGGGCAGACTGGTCAGGACAAAAACCAGTGGTGTCACGCATCATTCCAGCCCTGCTACAGACACGACATCTTTTTCTCGAGGAACGCTGAGTTGGGGTACCAGGATAGACTCGGGAAGTGTCTGCCATGTAGCCGGCTAACTACATCAGGGACTTGGGGCATGGCCCCCCTGGATACAGGAGTTCTGAAATGATCTCTTCCTGGAATATTAGGAAGGATCCCGTTCTCCCAGCCTTACTGTAGAGAACAAACTATTATATACAGCCAATTGAATTAAATAAACAGACACCTTCTTATACCAGCGTCTGGTGCGCCGGGACACTAAATAGGGAACCAACATCTGGTCATTGAAGTCCACCCCTCCCATGTAAAGGTTATAGTCATGGACAGAGAGGGGTTTCTCAATTAATCCAGTTGCCCTTTCAATTTGTACTGTTGTGTCTGCGTGAATGGTGGACAGAAGGGGTAAACGTCCCTCTTGTCTCTACACTTCACCACAAGCAGTTTTTGTTCACACAAGGCAGGCAGCCCCCCCCCCCCCCCCCCGTGCAAGTTGGGTATTAACGAGCCGTTGGGGGAAGCCCCGGCGACTAGGTTGCGCGGTGCTACAGCATTGAATTCTGACTAAATGTAAGTGCCGAAAGAGGGCCACGCTTGTGTAAAAATTGTCCACGTATAAGTGGTACCCCTTGTGGAGTAAGTGTGACACCAAGTCCCAGACAATCTTGCCACTGCTCCCCAGGTAGTCAGGGCATCCGACTGTCTCCAGTTTTGATTATTTTCCCTCATAGACCCTAAAAGATATGTATAGCCTGTGGCCATTTTACAGAGCTTATACAGTTTGACCCCATACCGGGCGCGCTTACTGGGGATGTACTGTACTGCCAAGGCCCCCTGTAAAATGTTCAAGGGACTCGTCTATGCAGATGTTCTGATTGGGGGTATACACCTCTGCAAACCTGGATGACAAACGGTCTATGAGGGGCCGAATTTTTGTGCTAGCACCACTCTGCTGCAAATAAGGCTCATCACGCGGGGTATGCAAAACACTGACATGAGGTCGAGTACGCCTGACCATAGCAGGGACCTCAACCTCGTCATCTTCACTAGCGGTTAGAGTGCCACTGCTGTCTACAGGTTCATATTCTGAACCACCGGATTCAGCGGGTTAGGCGCCCCAATCGCTTTAATCCATCAGGGCCAGAATCCTGTAGGCCTCTTCAGCGGAATACCCCTTTGACATTTTCGACTAACTAAATTTAGGGGGTATTCCTCTGAGACTACCCAGGAAAAAGAGCACACCTGCCTAGTAAAAAGGAGTGCTTGCGAAGTAAAGCTGCGAGCGCTAATAAAGATCCAGAAAGCTCAAAAGTGATCTTTATGGCGCCGCTGCGATTTTATGGTGTTCTGTAACTGCGGTGGGGCAGACTGAACTCAAGTGTGCGCACAAGATCAGGCCTGATCGGGCGAACACTGCGTTTTTTGTAGAGCCTAAGGTGACCCTAATGTACTTATATAGATCTGATTGCGATCAGTATTGATCACTTACAGATACTATATAGAACTAGTGCAGATTAGCAACAGCGATGACGCTAATCAGCGATTAATCAGGTACTGCGGTGCGGTGGGCTGGGCGCTAACTATCTAACAAGTAGCTAAGTAACTGGCAGTGATAAGGGACTGTTACAGGGGGGTGATCAATGACAGGGGGGTGGACAAGAATAGCACATGTTATATTTTTTTAGCGGGGCCGCGGAACGGAGCCTCGGATGTGACCCCATTGAAGTGAATGGGTCCGCTTTGGCGGCTCGGATGCGGACCCAAACAATGGTCGTGTGCATGAGGCCTAAGTCAGTCAGAAAAAAGACGCATGCAGTTCCTATCACACTGAGGAAATATGCAATGCACGCACCAAGACATTTTTTGCCTTACCCTATTAAGTGTAGCACAGGGGCTGTCTCACTTCACCAAATGGCATTTATTATGTAGAGAAAGATAATACAAGGTACTTACTAATGTATTCTGATTGTCCATATTGGCTCTTTTCCATCACATTATACACAGCACGTATCCATGGTTTTGACCACTCTACAATCCAGCAGCAGTGGCCGTGCTTGCACACTATAGGTAAAGGTGTTGGCCTATGAGCACTTCTAGCCTTTCCCTATAGTGTGTAAGCATGGCCACCTCTGCTGGATTGCAGGGTGGTCGTAACCACGGATACGTGCTGTGTGTAATGTGATGGAAAGGAGGCAATATGCATAATAACATTACATTAGTAAGTGCCTTGTATTAACTTTCTCTACATGATAAATGCCACTTGCTGAAGTGAGACAACCCTTTAAAGGGAACCTGTCACCTGGATTTTGGGTATAGAGCTGAGGACATGGGTTGCTAGATCGCCCCTAGCACATCCGCAATACCCAGCCCCCATAGCTCTGTGTGCTTTTATTGTGTAAAAAAAAAAAAAACAAGAACAAAAAAACGATTTTATACATATGCAAATTAACCTGAGATGAGTCCTGTATGTGAGATTAATCAGGGACAGGACTCATCTCAGGTTAATTTGCATATGTATCAAATCGGGTTTTTTACACAATAAAAGCACACAGAGCTATGGGTACTGGGTATTGCGGATGTGCTAGCGGCCATCTAGCAACCCATGTCCTCAGCTCTATACACAAAATCCTGGTGACAGGTTCCCTTTAAGCATAAATGTTTGGCATGAAATGTATCAAATCTTAACCTCTTCAGATTGCACATAATCTACAGTATATTTAAGTGGGTTGTGCTACCATAATGACCTATTGTCTATCTACAGGATAGGTGATAAATATCAGATTGCTGGAGCACCCACTGATCATGAAAAAAGGGGTCCTGAGACATTAAATTACATTACCGCCAATCCATGTACACAAGGGTCTTAAATGCCACTTACTGAAGTGAGACAACCCCTTTATCATGTAGAAAAGTTAATATGAGCAACTTACTAATATACTGTTATTAGTCCATATTGCTTTCTTTGCTGGCTGGATTAATATTTCCATCACATTATACACTGCTCGTTTCCATGGTTACAGACCACCCTGCAATCCAGCAGTGCTGGTCGTGCTTGCACACTATAGGCAAAAGTGCTAGCCTCTCTGGTGGCAGGGGCCATGGGAGCACACACGGGCTAGTGCTTTATCCTATAGTGTGCAAGCATGACCACCACTGATTGCAGGGTGTTTGTAACCATGGAAACGAGGAGCGTATAATGTGATGGAAAAATGAATCCAGCCAGCAAAGGAAGCAATATGGATAATAACAATATATTAGTAAGTGTAAGGAAATTTGGACCCTTTGCTTATGGTATCCCTGATACCAGACTTTCGGTGGTCAGCTTGGATTAAGTATTTTCTGGCGCCAGGAGAATTAACTTATCAGATACAACAAAACACAGGTCTGTACAAATTCACTAAAATGTTATTGCCCTTCAGTTCAGCCTTTTAACCACTTCAGCCCCGCTAGGTGAAACCCCCTTCATGACCAGAGCACTTTTTACACTTCGGCACTACACTACTTTCACCGTTTATCGCTCGGTCATGCAACTTACCACCCAAATGAATTTTACCTCCTTTTCTTCTCACTAATGGAGCTTTCATTTGGTGGTATTTCATTGCTGCTGGCATTTTTACTTTTTTTGTTATTAATCAAAATGTAACGATTTTTTTGCAAAAAAATGACATTTTTCACTTTCAGCTGTAAAATTTTGCAAAAAAAACGACATCCATATATAAATTTTTCACCAAATTTATTGTTCTACATGTCTTTGATAAAAAAAAAATGTTTGGGCAAAAAAAAATGGTTTGGGTAAAAGTTATAGCATTTACAAACTATGGTACAAAAATGTGAATTTCCGCTTTTTGAAACAGCTCTGACTTTCTGAGCACCTGCCATGTTTCCTGAGGTTCTACAATGCCCAAACAGTATAACTACCCCACAAATGACCCCATTTCGGAAAGTAGACACCCTAAGGTATTCGCTGATGGGCATAGTGAGTTCATAGAACTTTTTATTTTTTGTCACAAGTTAGCGGAAAATGATGATTATTTTTTATTTTTATTTTTTTTCTTACAAAGTCTCATATTCCACTAACTTGCGACAAAAAATAAAAAATTTTAGGAACTCACCATGCCCCTCACAGAATACCTTGGGGTGTCTTCTTTCCAAAATGGGGTCACTTGTGGGGTAGTTATACTGCCCTGGCAATTTAGGGGCCCAAATGTGTGAGAAGTACCTTGCAATCAAAATGTGTAAAAAATGACCGGTGAAATCCAAAAGGTGCACTTTGGAATATGCGCCCCTTTGCCCACCTTGGCAGCAAAAAAGTGTGACACATCTGGTATCGCCGTACTCAGGAGAAGTTGGGGAATGTGTTTTGGGGTGTCATTTTACATATACCCATGCTGGGTGAGAAAAATATCTTGGTCAAATGCCAACTTTGTATAAAAAAATGGGAAAAGTTGTCTTTTGCCAAGCTATTTCTCTCATCCAGCATGGGTATATGTAAAATGACCCCCCAAAACACATTCCCCAACTTCTCCTGAGTACGGCGATACCAGATGTGTCACACTTTTTTGCAGCCAAGGTGGGCAAAGGGGCACACATTCCAAAGTGCACCTTTCAGATTTTGCAGGCCATTTTTTACACATTTTGATTGCAAGGTACTTCTCACACATTTGGGCCCCTAAATTGCCAGGGCAGTATAACTACGCCACAAGTGACCCCATTTTGGAAAGAAGACACCCCAAGGTATTCCGTGAGGGGCATGGCGAGTTCCTAGAATTTTTTATTTTTTGTCACAAGTTAGCGGAAAATGATGATTTTTTTTTTTTTCTCTTTTTTCCTTACAAAGTCTCATATTCCACTAACTTGCGACAAAAAATAAAAAATTCTAGGAACTCGCCATGCCCCTCACGGAATACCTTGGGGTGTCTTCTTTCCAAAATGGGGTCACTTGTGGCGTAGTTATACTGCCCTGGCAATTTAGGGGCCCATATGTGTGAGAAGTACTTTGCAATCAAAATCTGTAAAAAATGACCGGTGAAATCCGAAAGGTGCACTTTGGAATATGTGCCCCTTTGCCCACCTTGGCTGCAAAAAAGTGTGACACATCTGGTATCGCCGTACTCAGGAGAAGTTGGGGAATGTGTTTTGGGGGGTCATTTTACATATACCCATGCTGGATGAGAGAAATAGCTTGGCAAAAGACAACTTTTCCCATTTTTTTATACAAAGTTGGCATTTGACCAAGATATTTTTCTCACCCAGCATGGGTATATGTAAAATGACACCCCAAAACACATTCCCCAACTTCTCCTGAGTACGGCGATACCACATGTGTGACGCTTTTTTGCAGCCTAGATGCGCAAAGGGGCCCAAATTCCTTTTAGGAGGGCATTTTTAGACATTTGGATCCCAGACTTCTTCTCACACTTTCGGGCCCCTAAAAATCCAGGGCAGTATAAATACCCCAAATGTGACCCCACTTTGGAAAGAAGACACCCCAAGGTATTCAATGAGGGGCCTGGCGAGTTCCTAGAATTTTTTTTTTTTTTGCATAAGTTAGCGGATATTGATTTTTTTTTTTTGTTTTTTTTCTCACAAAGTCTCACTTTCCGCTAACTTAGGTCAAAAATTTCAATCTTTCATGGACTCAATATGCCCCTCACGGAATACCTTGGGGTGTCTTCTTTCCGAAATGGGGTCACATGTGGGGTATTTATACTGCCCTGGCTTTTTAGGGGCCCTAAAGCGTGAGAAGTCTGGAATATAAATGTCTAAAAATGTTTACGCATTTGGATTCCGTGAGGGGTATGGTGCGTCCATGTGAGATTTTATTTTTTGACACAAGTTAGTGGAATATGAGACTTTGTAAGAAAAAACAAAAACAAAAACAAACAAAAAATTTCCGCTAACTTGTGCCCAAAAAAATGGCTGAATGGAGCCTTACCAGGGGGGGAGTGATCAATGACAGGGGGGTGATCACCCATATAGACTCCCTGATCACCCCCCTGTCATTGATCACCCCCCCTGTAAGGCTCCATTCAGACATCCGCATGATTTTTTACGGATCCATGGATACATGGATCGGATCCACAAAACGCATGCGGACGTCTGAATGGAGCCTTACAGGGGGGTTATCAATGACAGGGGGTGATCAGGGTAATCAGGGTGATCACCCCCCTGTCACTGATCACCCCCCCTGTAAGGCTCCATTCAGACATCCGCATGATTTTTTACGGATCCATGGATACATGGATCGGATCCACAAAACGCATGCGGACGTCTGAATGGAGCCTTACAGGGGGGTTATCAATGACAGGGGGTGATCAGGGTAATCAGGGTGATCACCCCCCTGTCACTGACCACCCCCCCCTGTAAGGCTCCATTCAGACATCCGCATGATTTTTTACGGATCCATGGATACATGGATCGGATCCACAAAACGCATGCGGACGTCTGAATGGAGCCTTACAGGGGGGTTATCAATGACAGGGGGTGATCAGGGTAATCAGGGTGATCACCCCCCTGTCACTGACCACCCCCCCCCTGTAAGGCTCCATTCAGACATCCGCATGATTTTTTACGGATCCATGGATCGGATCCACAAAATGCATGCGGACGTCTGAATGGAGCCTTACAGGGGGGTTATCAATGACAGGGGGTGATCAGGGTAATCAGGGTGATCACCCCCCTGTCACTGATCACCCCCCCTGTAAGGCTCCATTCAGACATCCGCATGATTTTTTACGGATCCATGGATACATGGATCGGATCCACAAAACGCATGCGGACGGCTGAATGGAGCCTTACAGGGGGTGATCAGGGTAATCAGGGTGATCACCCCCCTGTCACTGATCACCCCCCCTGTAAGGCTCTATTCAGACATCCGCATGATTTTTTTACAGATCCATAAAACGCATGCGGACGTCTGAATGGAGCCTTACAGGGGGGTTATCAATGACAGGGGGGTGATCAGGGAGTGTATATGGGTGATCACCCGCCTGTCATTGATCACCCCCTGTAAGGCTCCATTCAGACGTCCGCATGTGTTTTGCGGATCCGATCCATGGATCCGTAAAAATCATGCGGACATCTGAATGGTGCCTTACAGGGTGGTGATCAATGACGGGGGTGATCAATGACAGGGGGTGATCAGGGAGTGTATATGGGTGATCACCCGCCTGTCATTGATCACCCCCCTGTAAGGCTCCATTCAGACGTCCGTATGCTTTTTGCGGATCCGATCCATGTATCCGTGGATCCGTAAAAATCATACGGACGTCTGAACGGAGCCTGACAGGGCGGTGATCAATGACAGGGCGGTGATCAATGACAGGGCGGTGATCAGGGAGTTTATATGGGGTGATCAGGGGTTTATAAGGGGTTAATAAGTGACCGGGGGGGGGGGGTGTAGTGTAGTGTAGTGTGGTGTTTGGTGGGACTGTACTGACCTACCTGAGTCCTCTGGTGGTCGATCCTAACAAAAGGGACCACCAGAGGACCAGGTAGGAGGTATATTAGACGCTGTTATGAAAACAGCATCTAATATACCTGTTAGGGGTTAAAAAATTCGGATCTCCAGCCTGCCAGCGAGCGATCGCCGCTGGCATGCTGGAGATCCACTCGCTTACCTTCCGTTCCTGTGAGCGCGCGCGCCTGTGTGCGCGCGTTCACAGGAAATCCCGGCCCTCGCGAGATGACGCGTATATGCGTGGTTAAAAGGGCAGAGAGTATAATTTACATAGTAACATTATTAACCAATCATGTGTGAACACATATAGGCTAGTATGCATTAAACTGGAATGACCTTATAAGGCGTGATTGTTTTCACTTAGGAATTTAGGGATCTCAAGAAACTGTCCAAGGACAGAGGAAGACTCCCAAATTCCAGTGAGGGGGAACTTGAAACAGTGCATGGGCAAGATGTTATTACAATACACATTGTTAAAACAGACATAATGGAGTCACATATATCCCTTCAGTAAGTGTCTTGTATTAACTTTCTCTATATGATAAATCCGACTTATCACCTGTCGTATCATAGCTGTTTCACATTTTCACATTCCCTATCCTCAAAGGTTTTCTTTGGGTGTAAGAAAAAAAAATTAATTGTAAAATCTGGCCCAAAATATGTGTCAAACTAAAATAGAAATGCTCGCCTGTTAAAAGGGCCTGTGTCCACTTTTCTAGTTATCTTCTATCCCCAGGATCGAGGATAACAAAGTGATCCATGGGGGTCTGAACGCTGGAGGCCCCACTGGTCCCCCTTCTTGACTGAGTGGCAGGTCAAACATATGCCCTGCCTCTCCATCCATTCTCTATGGGGTTGCCGGATGGCAGAGTACAGAGCTGGCTATTTCCAGTGGTCCCAAAGAGAAAGAATGGAGCAGCAGAGCGTATGTGTAGCCTGTTACACCATAAAAAGGAGTAACAGGACCCGTTCCTGGCATCAGTGGGGGTCGTAGAATCAGACCGCACTATTCATATAGTTGCCCTATGCATGTTGAAAACCTGCACAACCCCTTTAAATCAGTCTCCTATGCCTCTCGGCAGGGCAGACTGGACAGGTCCCTCCACAACTAAAAGTGGTAGACGCATTCAAATATCTAGGCATACACATCACAAAAAAACACTCCATGCCCTGACACTTAAAATTTACCCCTTAATTGAGCATATACGACACAAACTTCAAAACGGTAAGACATTGCCGATATCAGTGGCAGGATGTATTAATCTAATTAAAATGATTATACTCCCCAAGGTCCTTTGCGCCTTTCAACACTCGGAGGTGCATATTCACAAATCAGCGTTTAAAGAGATAGACTCCGTAACCAGAGCCTTTATCTGGGGCAGGTCTCGTGCCAAACTTAGTCTAGATACATGAAAATGTCCCAAAACAGAGGGAGGTATGGCATTAAGGCTCATGTATACAACTGATGACCTGCCCACCTTGGAGTAATTTTTAAAACAATACCTGAATTGTTACACATTATGCTCAGTTCTGGAAATGCCCCCTACATTCCTGAAGCCACTTCTGCCGCTGCATAAGCTAGCCCAAACAGTATGGAAGGAGGCTAAAGCACGGTCACAATTTACAGAAGTTGTTTCTGATATTCCTAGGTGGGGCAATCGCTGCTGCAAACGCAGGTAGTTATGGGAGCGGATAGATGACAGTTGGCAGGGGTTATAATCCTTGGAAACATTTATAATCCGGGAGTATCAATGACGTTTGAGGCATCGGCACAGAAATACAATATCCCCAGAACCCATTTCTTCTCATATTTACAACTTAGATCCCCCATACAGAGTAAATGTAATGACCGGCAACACGCACAGGGAGGAAAACAGGGAAAGCCCTGCCCAAGGGAGAGGGAAAGGTGGTGACCCCTAACTCACCTTGCAGCTGTCACCTGCCTGCCCTGACGTCCCTAGACGGGTTCCTCACCCGTGCGGCGATCACGTGCCTAAACCCTGGCTTTCCCTGAAATGAGCCCTAGATAATGAACGGGCCGGTGGGATCGCTAGTCCTCACCACTGCACTAAGAGGGAAACACCAGGGAGAGGACAGACAAACACAGACAAACACAAACACCCAGGTGGAAGGCAACAATTGTCCACAAAGGTCCAACAGGGATCCGGAGGGTAGCGTTCTAAGGCAACACTCAGAGAACGCAGCAACACAGCTCCAGTTGGTCAGAATAGATGTCCAGGCAGGAAGCTCTATATCTGGCAACCAGAGAAGTGTGAGAGGGGAATATAAGGAGGATTGAGAGTGCTGGACAAGGAACAGCTGAGAGAAGGAGCTACGGATCTCTGAGTGAGCCAAAAGGGTTTGTAAAGCAAACCCAGAAAGCTACAATAAGGAAACTTCCCTATCTGACATAGAGCGTGCAGCCAACCGCTGCGACCTCCTGACCCCGGGTACAACGGAGTCAGGCGTAGCTCTTGACACCCTCGTGACAGTAAATTCCCAAATGACGTCCCAACAATCTCAAGATACCCACTCATAGGAGTCGTCAAAACCCAAGGTGCCAGAGGTCTAGTATTAGTAATCTACTCACACCTGGTCCAGACAAAGGTTAGTACCAATCCCCTCACAGTAATTGACAAATGGAAAAAATTGATACCCACACTTACAGAAGAATCCATATCGGCTTTATTAGAATCTCATTTACAAGTATCTCCAGCAGTCAATAACAAAATAATCCAACTATATATTATTAATCAGGCATATCTCCCACCAACTAGACTACAGAGAATGGCTAGAGCAGTATCCACAGGATGTCCTCGGTGTGGGGAACTAGAGGCGGATTTCTGGCACATGATATGGAGATGCAGCCAGATTGCCGCATTTTGGGGGGAGGTGACCGCATTCGTCTCCAATTTGCTGCCGGTCAGACAAACACAAACACCCAGGTGGACGGCAACAATTGTCCACAAAGGTCCAACAGGGATCCGGAGGGTAGCGTTCTAAGGCAACACTCAGAGAACGCAGCAACACAGCTCCAGTTGGTCAGAATAGATGTCCAGGCAGGAAGCTCTATATCTGGCAACCAGAGAAGTGTGAGAGGGGAATATAAGGAGGATTGAGAGTGCTGGACAAGGAACAGCTGAGAGAAGGAGCTACGGATCCCTGAGTGAGCCAAAAGGGTTTGTAAAGCAAACCCAGAAAGCTACAATAAGGAAACTTCCCTATCTGACATAGAGCGTGCAGCCAACCGCTGCGACCTCCTGACCCCGGGTACAACGGAGTCAGGCGTAGCTCTTGACACCCTCGTGACAGTACCCCCCTCTCTACGAGGGGCCTCCGGACACTCAGGACCAGGTCTCTCAGGATGAGAGGCATGAAAAATCCGGACTAGCCTGTCGGCGTTTACCTCAGACGCAGGAACCCACATTCTTTCCTCGGGACCGTAACCTCTCCAGTGCACCAGATATTGGAGAGAGCGGCGGACCCGACGAGAATTAACAATTTTGGATATCTGAAATTCCAAACTACCATCCACGACAACAGGAGGGGGTGGCAGCGGTGACGGTTCTAGAGGTGGAACATATTTTTTGAGTAACGACTTATGAAAGACATTATGGATTTTAAAAGTCTGAGGTAACTCCAGGCGAAAAGCCACGGGGTTGATGATGGCTACAATCTTGTAAGGACCAATAAACCTAGGACCCAGTTTCCAAGAGGGAACCTTCAACTTGATATTCCTAGTAGACAACCACACATAGTCATTCACTCCTAGGTCCGGACCTGGCGACCGTCTCTTATCAGCCATGCATTTGTATTTACCTCCCATATTTTTCAAGTTGGCTTGCACCTTCTGCCATACTGATGAAAGAGATGACGAAAACCGTTCCTCTTCGGGAACCCCAGAAGACCCCCCCTCTTTGAAAGTACAGAATTGGGGATGAAAACCATATGCACCAAGAAAAGGTGACTTGCCAGTGGATTCCTGACGGCGATTATTTATGGCAAACTCAGCTAACGGTAAATATGACGACCACAACTCTTGGTTTTCAGACACAAAACATCTTAGATATGTCTCCAGGTTTTGGTTGGTACGCTCAGTCTGTCCATTCGACTGAGGATGGAAAGCTGAGGAAAAGGACAAGTGAACCCCCAAACGGGAACAAAAAGCTTTCCAAAATTTAGAAATAAACTGGGTACCCCGATCCGAAACAACATCGGAGGGGACCCCGTGAAGCTTCACGATCTCACTGACGAATACCTGAGCAAGAGTTTTAGCATTAGGTAGTGCGGGTAACGCAATAAAGTGTGCCATTTTGCTAAACCTGTCCACTACTACCAAAATCACTGTTTTACCCGCAGACAAAGGTAAGTCAGTGATAAAATCCATAGACAGATGTGTCCATGGTCTATTGGGAATGACGAGTGGTAATAGAGACCCTGCAGGACGTGTATGTGAAACTTTTGCGCGCGCACAGGTAGAACAAGAAGACACAAAATCCAATACATCCTGACGCAACCTTGGCCACCAAAAACGACGAGACAATAGCTCTAAGGTTGCTTTACTACCCGGGTGCCCAGCAAGTGCCGAATTATGATGTTCCTTTAATAATTTGAGACGTAGGTTCAATGGTACAAACAATTTCTCTGAGGGGCAAGAGACCGGGGCGTCCCCCTGGGCCTCTAACACCTTCCCCTCCAAAGCAGAGTGTACCGCAGAGACAACTACTCCTCTTTGTAGAATGGGTACCGGATCACTCACATTACCCCCTCCAGGGAAACAACGAGATAGTGCATCAGCCTTGGTATTCTTTACCCCAGGACGATAAGTAATCACAAAGTTAAACCTGGTAAAAAATAGCGACCACCTAGCCTGTCTAGGGGTGAGACGCTTAGCTGATTCGAGGTACAGCAGATTTTTGTGGTCCGTAAACACAGTGACGGGGTGGACTGCCCCCTCTAAAAAGTGACGCCACTCCTCAAACGCAAGTTTAATAGCTAACAGTTCCCTATTGCCAATATCGTAGTTCTGTTCTGCTGCAGATAGTTTTTTAGAAAAGAAAGCACAAGGACGCCATTTGCCAGGAGACGGACCCTGAGACAGCACAGCCCCCACTCCCACCTCTGATGCATCGACTTCAACAATAAAAGGCTGAGAGACATCAGGTTGGACTAGTACAGGTGCTGAGGTAAACCTCTCTTTTAGAGAGGAAAAAGCAACTTTAGCGGCGTCAGACCATTTAGAAAAATCAGTCCCCTTCCTAGTCATGTCAGTAAGGGGTTTTACGATCACTGAATAATTTTTAATGAATTTCCTATAGAAATTCGCGAAGCCCAAGAACCGTTGTAGTGCTTTGAGGTTCTCAGGAAGATCCCAATCCAAAATTGCCTGGACCTTCCTAGGATCCATACGGAAACCTGACGCAGATAAATAATAACCTAGGAATTGTATCTCCTGAACGGCAAAAACACATTTTTCAATTTTAGCATATAATTCATTCGTCCGTAGAACCTGTAGTACTTGTCTGACATGCTCCTCATGTGTTTTCAGATCAGACGAATAAATTAAGATATCATCTAGGTATATTACCACAAACCTGCCGATTAGATGACTAAAAATGTCATTAACGAAATGTTGAAAGACGGCAGGAGCATTGGTCAGGCCGAAAGGCATAACTAGATTTTCATAATGCCCCTCAGGGGTGTTAAAAGCTGTTTTCCACTCATCCCCCTCTTTAATACGAATCAGATTGTAGGCCCCCCTAAGATCGAGTTTGGAGAACCACCTAGCACCCGCAATCTGGTTAAACAGGTCAGGAATGAGAGGAAGAGGGTATGGGTCTCGGATGGTTATCCGATTTAATTCACGAAAATCTAGGCAAGGACGCAGGCCCCCATCTTTCTTTTTAACAAAGAAAAACCCTGCAGCCACGGGTGAAGAAGAGGGTCTGATGTGTCCCTTAGCCAAACTCTCGGAGATATAATCCTTCATGGCTTTTCTCTCTGGACCTGAAAGATTATATAACCTGGTCTTGGGTAATTTTGCGCCGGGAATAAGGTTAACCGGGCAATCATAAGGACGATGAGGTGGTAACTTCTGACAACCCTTTTCAGAAAAAACGTCCTCAAAGTCCGAAACAAATGTAGGTAGGGTAGTTATGGAGGCGACTAAGCAATTGCTATTTAAGCAATTTTCTCTGCACGGCTCACTCCACTCCAATATCTCCCTGGCCTGCCAATCCACCACTGGATTGTGCGCTACCAACCAGGGAAGGCCCAGCACCACCGGAGTGGGAAGCCCCTCCAGAACATAACATGAGAGCATCTCATTATGGTGGTCCCCTACCCGAAGGTGTAAATTATGAACGATGTGGGTGAGGTTTCTCTGAGACAGAGGAGCAGAATCTATAGCAAATATGGGAATAGGTCTCTGTAACGTACAGAGAGACAAACCCATAGTGCGGGCAAAATGGGAATCTATCAAATTTACCCCTGCTCCACTGTCTAGAAAGAAAGAAACAGTCTCTGTCTTATCACCAAAAACAATAACCGCTGGCAACACAAATTGCGATGTACGTATGGAGGAAACGTATACCCCCCGGCTGACATCCTCCACACAGCCTGGGGTTAGTAGTTTTCCGACGGTTTTTTTGTTTCTGAGGAAAGAAGGACAGACGTTAATGAAATGACCCCTCTCCCCACAAAAAAAACAACCCCCACGCCTACGGCGAACCTCAGGAGGACGGACCTGACGAGTAGTTCCTCCTAGCTGCATAGGCTCGTCTATGTCCGTACAGACTAACTGCTGCTTGGGAGGGGTTACCAATGGCTCCGGTTTTTTCAACCTGTCCCTAAGGCGCCTATCTATACGGATAGAAAGGGACATAACTGCATCAAGGGAAAAGGGGGTCTCATACAATGCAAGCGCATCCTTAACCCTTTCGGATAACCCAGAGCAGAACTGACTCCTGAGAGCCGGGTCGTTCCATTGGGTATCCGTAGCCCACCTACGGAAGTCAGAGCAATACTCCTCTACCGGCCGCTCTCCTTGTAGGAGTCTCCGTAATTTTGATTCAGCCAGTGCGACTCGGTCAGGGTCGTCATATATGAGACCCAAGGCCCCGAAAAACTCATCCACTGACCGAAGAGCCTGGGAATCAGTAGGTAAAGAGAACGCCCAGGACTGCGGGTCCCCCTGCAGCAGGGAAATAACAACCCCCACCCGCTGTTCTTCATTACCAGAGGAGTAAGGACGCAGTTTAAAGTATAGTTTACAGGCCTCACGGAACGTCAAAAACTTGTCCCTTCCCCCAGAAAATCTGTCAGGGAGAGGGACCTTGGGTTCCGCAACAACCTGGTTACCAGTAGCAACCGCTGGGCTTGCGGTCTGTTGTAATTGCTGCTGTTGCTGGAGGACCGACGCCTTCAATCCTGCCACCTCCAAAGACAGGCCATGAAATTGTTCGGACAGAGCAGCAATTGGATCCATACTGGATTCTAAGTAGGTAAAAATTTTTTTTTTTTTTTTTTATTTTTTTTTTTTACCTACACAAAAATAAGGGCCAGATATAATGTAATGACCGGCAACACGCACAGGGAGGAAAACAGGGAAAGCCCTGCCCAAGGGAGAGGGAAAGGTGGTGACCCCTAACTCACCTTGCAGCTGTCACCTGCCTGCCCTGACGTCCCTAGACGGGTTCCTCACCCGTGCGGCGATCACGTGCCTAAACCCTGGCTTTCCCTGAAATGAGCCCTATATAATGAACGGGCCGGTGGGATCGCTAGTCCTCACCACTGCACTAAGAGGGAAACACCAGGGAGAGGACAGACAAACACAGACAAACACAAACACCCAGGTGGACGGCAACAATTGTCCACAAAGGTCCAACAGGGATCCGGAGGGTAGCGTTCTAAGGCAACACTCAGAGAACGCAGCAACACAGCTCCAGTTGGTCAGAATAGATGTCCAGGCAGGAAGCTCTATATCTGGCAACCAGAGAAGTGTGAGAGGGGAATATAAGGAGGATTGAGAGTGCTGGACAAGGAACAGCTGAGAGAAGGAGCTACGGATCCCTGAGTGAGCCAAAAGGGTTTGTAAAGCAAACCCAGAAAGCTACAATAAGGAAACTTCCCTATCTGACATAGAGCGTGCAGCCAACCGCTGCGACCTCCTGACCCCGGGTACAACGGAGTCAGGCGTAGCTCTTGACACCCTCGTGACAGTAAATTCCCAAATGACGTCCCAACAATCTCAAGATACCCACTCATAGGAGTTGTCAAAACCCAAGGTGCCAGAGGTCTAGTATTAGTAATCTACTCACACCTGGTCCAGACAAAGGTTAGTACCAATCCCCTCACAGTAATTGACAAATGGAAAAAATTGATACCCACACTTACAGAAGAATCCATATCGGCTTTATTAGAATCTCATTTACAAGTATCTCCAGCAGTCAATAACAAAATAATCCAACTATATATTATTAATCAGGCATATCTCCCACCAACTAGACTACAGAGAATGGCTAGAGCAGTATCCACAGGATGTCCTCGGTGTGGGGAACTAGAGGCGGATTTCTGGCACATGATATGGAGATGCAGCCAGATTGCCGCATTTTGGGGGGAGGTGACCGCATTCGTCTCCAATTTGCTGCCGGTCCAGGTGGATTGCACCCCTGAGGTTTGCCTACTGGGAATAATGGATGAAGATAAATGGGACTGATGTACGACAACTTTTTTAAGGAAATCACTTTTTCATGGCACGTAAGTGTATTGCTTTAAAATGGTCTGACCCCAATACGCCAAACTTTGCCAAAACTGCAGATAAATCAAATACTACCAGATATAGTGTTGGTGTTCAAACATCACAATAAACCACAAAAATTTGATAGGGTCTGGGGCCTGTGGTTTGAATCACCCCACACTTTGTACTCAACCTCGAGACTGCGACAAGCTTTGTCAGCAGCTCGAGGATCTATGGTTCATTTGGCTTCGGGGGATCATCTGAATGTAATGTATTATACTGCGCTATTCATTGATATAAGATTTTGCTAATAGTGCAGTGAGGGATTGGAGAAATTGAATGTAAAGAAGCGTTAACTCTTTGTATTAAGAATTGTAACTGGAAAGTTTCATCTTGATGACATTAATCTGATGTTAATAAAAGTTAAAAAAAAAACTGAGCAAAAGGTGCTAGAGGAGCAATGTGAGCAAAGGGCACAAACAGAGAGTCATAACTGAAGCAGAGACATTAGGGTCACCTGAGGCAGGGTAATTGGAGAAGAGGCAATATTAGTGGTGCATTTAGAGTGGGGGCATCTGGAGCTTGGGCACTTATGGGGGTGTGTATGATATTGCTACCTAGTGGTTATAATAATTATCTCTCCTGAGAAAGGAGAAATAATTACTCCTCCATATTATCTCGGGCGCAGGAGACTGGGAGCCCACCGAGGAATCCCCCACCCCCCTGGTGGGCCAGTCCGAGCCTGAATGTAGACCTGCATAATTGATCATACTTACCTGGTCTCCACAGCTGGAGTCGGTCCATGAAGCTCCCGGTCCGGCACTTCTGTGCCTAGCAGTGACCCCCTAGCCTGTAAAACGCCTAGGGCAGCACCAAATCCTGCCCATCAGGCTTCCGCCTCAAGTGTAAAAATATAATAAAAAAAGCCCTTGCCTGCACAATGCAAGGCCGGCTCCAGATTCATGTGGGCCCCCTTACACAGTGATAAGATGGACAACATTGTGTACGCAGTCCAGTGCAATGAGGAATGCTCAGAACTGTATATCGGCGAAACAAAACAACAACTACATCAGCGTAAGGACCAGCATAGAAGAGCCAAAACCTCTGGTCAAGATTCAGCCGTGTACTTACATCTAAAAGGAACAGGTCACACCTTTTGAAGACAGTCAAGTACGCGTTTTGGATAAGGAGGCCGATTGGTACAAACCAGGTGTGAAGGAGTCCATCTACGTAAAAATGGAGAAGCCAAGCTTGAATAGAGGTGGGGGGGGGGGGGGGTTAGACATCTTTTGTCTGCCACGTATAATGCTGTCTTGACACCTTTTTCTGGGAAGTCTTTATCAACTACTGACTCCAATTAGGATAATGGAATCAACACCTTTGACCCAATGCTGGGTATAATTACCAGATGTGGATTCAGTTACATAGTTATTCCCAGAATTTTTGTACAATCACTCAGAATTGAGAAAGCTCGTTGGAAGAACGAGTGAAACGTTTTCAAGAAATCTACAGTACGTCCAGTTGCCTTGATTTATTCTTTACAGATATAATATGTAGAAGTGTTACCTGCAGTCATATGTAAAACCACAGATAACACTAGAGCTAATAATGTGTTTGTGTTACCTACAGCCATATATAAAACCACAGATAATGAAGATTAATCTTACTGCTAATTGGATTTTCCTGAACCCACGACAACACCATGAGAAAGAAAGAGAGGCTTTGCCCTCACAGACAGGAAACCTGAAGTACAAAAAGGCGGAGGCTCTTCTCTCACTTCAGTATGTCTTTCCAAAGATGAGAGGAAACTCTAACTCTGACAATTATTACAATCAACTCTGTTCATCCAAATTATATTTTTTTTTTTTGCAACACCCACACGTGCACCAACCACCAATAAAATAGGGAAGGGAAATAAGGGTGCTGTCGTGGGTTCAGGAAAATCCAATTACCGGTAAGAGTAATCTTAATTTTTCCCCTCACCCACGACAGCACCGCAAGTTGACAGCCGAAAGCACCTTAGTAGCAAAGCTTAGAGCCGAAGAAGAGTCTAACTGTAGATGGTAATGTTTAATTCTATTATGGATAATAAGGACAGGGTATCCGAGTACAGCGGAAGGGGGGGTATTAATGATCAACCCACAATCCTTAGCGGGATCTGCCAGGAGATTGGTCTTATAGATGTGTGGCAGTTTTTGTACGGGAAAAAAACAGCCTTCTCCTGTTTTAGTAGATCTTGCAGGGCCATGTCTAGGATAGACCTATTTCTAGCAAGTGTAGAATTTTTGGAATTGATAAAAAAAAATGAAGTACGAACCACATGGTATATCCGATCACACTCCAATGTTAATTACGAGGGCTGATTCTTTATCCCCTGTGGGGAAAAAATCCTTTAGGTTAAATCCACATTGGATACAGGTGGTCGGTGACCAAGAAAAATAGGGAAAGATATTTCAGAATTCTGGGCACTAAATTATGGATCCACACACATACATTATGTGTGGGATTCCCTGAAGGCCATAATAAGAGGGGAATATAGTATGAGGATTATGCGAAAGAGGGCGGAATACGCTAACACTGAAAAGGAATTGGTAGAGAGGGTCGGAGCTCTTGAGGCGGCCTTGGCCGAACAAAATGAGGATAGTATTCGATCATTATTAATGGAGGCAAAGAGGGAATACCAGACCTTTCTTTATGAAAAGGCGCAACATAGACGTTTCTTTGCTGGACAGCAAGATTTCTTTGAGAAAGGCAAGACAGGGAGAATGCTGGCATCGGTGGTTGCTAGTCAAAAAGCCCAAATTCCAATAAAGCAAATAAAACTGCCAACGGGGGTACTAACCAATGACAGTTTTAAAATTAAAACTGCCCTGGTAGAACACTTTACTAAAGTGTATCGGTCGGACCTTGGGGTGGATGACTGAACCCAGGCTCTTTTTTTTTTTTTTAAGGTATGGCACTCCCTTGCCTTTCCAGGCAAGATAGCGTCAAACAAAATTTGCCACTTTCGCTTGAAGAGGTGGAGAAAGCCGTTGATAGTATAAAGGGCAATACGGCTCCGGGCAGGGATGGTATACCTTTTGAATTTTATAGAGCATACCGCAAAACCGTATTGCCTCTTCTTCTTCAAATGTTTAATGAATCTTGGAGGAGTGGTTTACTCCCCCCCCCTCCTTGAGGGAAGCCTCCATTTCCTTAATCTTGAAGAAAGATAAAGATAAGATAGAGGTGGGGGCGTATCGCCCTATTTCACTACTTAATACCGACAACAAGATACTAGCGAAAGTGCTGGCAAATAGGTTAAGGGGGGTTGTTCACCGCCTGATCCATCCGGACCAGACGGGTTTCATCCCAAAACGAGATATACAATCTAATATTCGTAGGGCCTTTCTTAATGTAAATGTTGGGGAAGGGGAGGATCGCTCCATCCTGTCTTTAGATGCCGAGAAGGCCTTTGACAGGGTGGAGTGGCCCTTCCTGTGGGCAAATTTGAATAGAATGAATTTGGGTGAACATTTTATTAAATGGATACAGTTGCTTTATTCGGACTCTAGGGCCAGGGTTAAGATAAATGGGATTGACTCGGAACAGCTTCCCCTACAGCGAGGTACACGGCAAGGTTGTCCCCTTTTACCTCTGATATTTGCCCTGGCTTTGGAACCTCTCGCATGTAAAATCCGGCAGTCTAAGCAGATTGTAGGATTTGGAGGGAGAGGAGAGGAAGATAAGATTAGTCTCTACGCGGACAACATTCTTGTATTCCTGAGGCAGGGATGGAAGGCCGTTACACCTGTTATGAAGATTCTGAAAGAATATGGGGCAGTATCGGGATATAAAGTAAACTGGGACAAATCTGAACTTCTTCCTCTTGTCCAAGTGCCCCCTGACAGGCCCTTAGGTTGTCACGGAAGGTGTACAGGAAACTAGAAGACACAAAATGAATATCCGACTCACTGGATCCAAAACTAAGGAACAAAAGGGAGAGCCCTGGCTCTCTCCCTGACTGCTCAGCCTATGCGAAAATCCCAATGGTAGATGATCGCATATCCTCGTACCTCGACTGTATAACACCTGAACACCCTATAATAGTGAGGGGACACGGCCACCGGCTCCCTACACTTGATACGGAGGGAGTCAGGGTCACCTGGGATCCAGCAAACAGAAAAACACAAATGAATGAACAAAACTTATCTGTAGAAGACTCAGAAGTAGGATCAGCATGCGCACACTCCAGGAAGGAATATAAACCGCAAAGTGAAGCAGTCTGGGAAGGGATTTAAAGGGATGCAATCAGTGCAACTACATGACAGCTGAGAGAGGCTAACGAGATGAGAAAATTAAAGCAAAACAAAAGGAAGCTCAAGGAGGAGGTTCTGAAAGGCATCTGTCAGAGCTTCTCAGATGTCTGGTGGTGACATAGGTATTAAGTTACTTGGACCAACTGATTCCATCCGATATCTGGGTATCAGTATAAGCGCAGATCTGTCTCGATATAATTCTCTAAATATAACTCCTATGGTTAATAAGATCAGGGAGAAGATCCGGTCTTGGCAGAAGCTGCCCCTATCACAGGAGGAAAGGATAACACTGATTAGGATGGTGGTCCTCCCTATTGCATTATACCTTCTGACAGCATGCCGATATGGATTGACGATAACTTCTTTGGGTTACTGGACAAATTGATGAACGATTTAATCTGGGGGAGGGGAAGGGTTAGGATTAAGCAAAAATATCTCTGTATATCGGAGAGAAGGGGTGGCCTTTCCCTTCCATTCCTCCAGGGATACTATATTGCAGCACAGATAAAGTGGTGCTTGGGAGGGGGAGGGCAGATAGCCAGGCTTCTTTGCTGCTGGGTATCCTTTCAAGGGATTTCCAGGGGCCATACGGGGATATTTTTTCTGTCTTGGAGACTAGTCACTTGGATATGAGGAAAAAACAATGTTTGATTAGCGCTACACTAAATAGGGTCTGGAATAAGATAAAAAAAAAAACTGGGTGAGACATTCCCTACTTACTTTACTCCACTTTGGCACAATTATAATTTAAAAGAATTTAAGTCAATCGTAGAGTATAAATACTGGAACTCACGTGGAATTAACCGCATAACTCATATAATATCACACGGTAATATTATCCCCTTAGAAGAATTAATAAAGGTACACCGACTTTTTTAGACAGATATAGGTATGCACAAATTAGTCAGGCATATATAAGCACTCAGGATAAAAGTTCATTGGCCATTAGGGCAAGCCCCTTTTTGGATTATTGTTTTAGATTTAAGGATACTCAACTTACACTCTCTCAAATATATCATAAACTTCGGGACTGTTTAGGGGAAATAACCACATTTAAAAGTGAGGGAGGCTGGGAAGCTGAATTGGGCAAGGGGAACATCTTGGAATGGGATATAGTATATCAAAATATAAAAAAAGTATCGATCTCTCAGAAATACAGATTGACTTTTCAAAATTGTTCACCGCCTATACTACTCCCCCGCCTTCCTCGCCAAGATATATAAGGAAAGGAAGGATCTGTGTTGGAAATGTTCATCAGAAAACGCGGAGTTAGGTCACCTACTATGGAATTGTCCAGAAGTGAGTGGGTTTTGGACTAGTATTCATGACAAAATATATAAAAGATATAAGATTAAATTGAATCGAAGTTTTACGCAGGCAATATTGGTCCTTTTCTCCCGCTTAGAGCTGACCCCCTACCAATTACGAGTCAGCATGGAAGGTTTTATGGTCGCAAAGGCCTTGATAATAAATATTGGGGTACGAAGAATAGCCCTAGCTTGTATGAATGGAGGGCTCGACTAGATACCATTTAGGCCTATAGAAGAGTGGTAAGGAAATTGGAGTGATGACTCCCTGAGGGGGCAGGCTCCCTTACTCGCTCCAGGTTCCCAAGATCCCTTATACTGGGAATTTTTGAAATAGGCGGACGGAACCCGCAGCAGTGAAATATAAGGGATGGGGTGGGGTAAAAAGGAACAAATGTATTATTTGGTATAAAGTATATCTGTAGATTTTAACAGTTTGATATGAGAATTTGTATATTTGCTCCAGAAAATAATAAAGAATTTATTAAATAAATAAAAAAACTGTAGATGGTAATGTTTGAAGAAGGTAGTCAGAGAAGACCAAACGGCCGCCTTACAGATAACCTTTATAGATACAGCAGCCCTCTCAGTCTAAGAAGTGGAAATAGCTCTAGTAGAGTAAGATCTAAAGCCTTCTGGAGGAGACTTCCCTGAGGAAGAGTAAGCCAATGATATTGCTGAAGTAATCCATCTGGCCAAGGTATATTTTGATGCTGCATGGCCCTTTCTTTTCCCCTGAAAAACAACAAACATAGAGGAAGACTTCCTCCAGTCTTTAGTCCTGGACAAATACTGTGTTAAACACCTTATAATGTCAAGACAATGATAAGCTTTTTCTTCTTCATTAGATGGTGACTGATAGAAGGTTAGAAGTACAATCACTTGAGACCTGTGAAACTTGGAAGCCACCTTAGGAAGGAAGGTTGAATGATCACCATATCTTCTACTATGGTGGTATAGGGAGGATGGATGGAAGTACTGAGGAGTTCACTAATCCTATGGGTCGAAGTCAGAGCTACTAAAAGACATAGCTTGAAAGATACATTTTATTGAAATCTCCTCAATAGGCTCAAAGGGATGTTTATTAAAGGGGTATTCCCATCTCAGACTATAGGGGCATATCGCTGGGACCCGCACCTACAACAGCGGAGAACGCTGTGGCTGGAGGACCCCGGATTTCCCGGGGTCCTTTCACCACCAAGCGCTGCTTGGCGCCCCCATAGAAATGAATGTAGGCCGGCTGCGCATGCGCAGTGCGCCCTCCGTTCATTTCCCCGCTCCGTTCTCATTGTAGGTGCGGATCCCAGCGGTGGGACCCACACCTATCAGACAATGGGGGCCATATGCCCCCATTGTCTGAGATGGGAAAACCCCTTTAAGGCATTTAGGACCAAATTTAAATCCCAAGGAGCTACCTTGGGTGAAAGATTTAGGCCCTTTTCACACGGGCGAGAATTCTGTGCAGGTGCAATGCGTGAGGTGAACGCATTACACCCACACTGAATCCGGACCCATTCACTTCAATGAGGCTGTGCAGATGAGCTATGATTTTCACGCATCACTTGTGTGTTGAGTGAAAAATGGCAGCATGTTCTATATTCAGCGTTTTTCATGCAACGAAGGCCCCATAGAAATGAATGGGTCTGCTTTAAAATCGCAAGCATCCGCAAGCAAGTGCGGATGTGGTGTAATTTTCACGCATGGTTGCTAGGAAATGATAGGGATGAGCAACCCCATTAAAGTCTAATCACTGTATTATTTTCCCTTATAACATGGTTACAAGGAAAATAATAGCATTCTTAATACAGAATGCCTACTAAAATGTGCCTTGAGGGACTAAAAAAATAAATCAAAATTAACTCACCTCATACACTTGTTCGTGCAGCCGGCATCGTCTTCTTTCAGGACCTGCAAAAGGACCTTTGATGACGTAATCGTGCTCACTATCTTCATTCAGCAGTACCTGCGCTGATGTCACCGCCCTCACCACGTGGTGAGCACGATTACGTCAAAGGAACTTTTGCAAGTCCTGAAAGAAGAAGAAATAAGATGATGCCGGCGGCGCGGACAAGTGGATGAGGGGAGTTAATTTAATTAAATTTTTTTAACCCCTCAAGGCACATTTTAGTAGGCATTCTGTATTAAGAATGCAATTATTTTCCTTTATAACCATGTTATAAGGGAAAATAATAAAATAAATAAAACACCTAACCCAAACCCGAACTTCAGTAAAGAAGTCCGGGATCGGGTCTGGGTACCACAGTCAGTTTGTTCGCACTGTTCGCACTCGCACTGAAAAAACTGAACATCGGAACGCAGCCGCAGTCAAAACTGACTGCAATTGCGTGCCTACTCTTGCGTTTTTCCCGCAATGCACTTGCGACGCATCCGGAGCAAATCCTGGACGCCCGTGTGAAAGAAGCCTAAGAGAAGAACGGGAAACTGATCTAAAAAATCTAGATATCCACGGATCTGATCACAAATTTTCATTAAACAAGGCCCAGAGACGAAACTTGAACTTTTAAGGTGCTAGGAGATAACCCTAACTGCAACCCCTTCTGAAGGAATTCTAACACCTGGGAAACCGGAACCTGGGAAGGGATGTCCCTAAAATCAATATCAGCAAAATTCAGGAATTTTTTCCAGACTCTGGCATAAATGGAAATTGTCACCTTAATTTTAGATTTCAAGAGGGTATTTAAGTTGGACGAGAATCCCTCCTTGGCTAGCAGAAACCTTTAAAATTCCATGCCGTCAGATGGAGGCTCCCTTTCTGTGGATGGAAAATTGGCCCTTGAGACAGAAGGTCATGGATCTCCGGAAGGACCCACGGGTCCAACACAGACATCTTTCTTAGTCAAGTAAACCATGTTCTTTTGGGCCAAAAGGGAGCTATTAACCAGCTCCGGACCGCCGTACGCAGGATTGCGTCCTGCCGGCGGTCCTGCTCTTCTGGGTGGACGCATATACGCGTCCTCCCGCGAGAGCCGAGATTTCCTGTGAACGCGCGCGCGCTCACAGGAACAGAAGGTAAGAGACAGGATCTCCAGCCTGCCAGCGGCGATCGTTCGCTGGCAGGCTGGAAATGCGATCTTTTAACCCCTAACAGGTATATTAGACGCTGTTTTGATAACAGCGTCTGATATACCTGCTACCTGGTCCTCTGGTGGTCCCTTTTGTTTGGCTCGACCACCAGAGGACACAGGTAGCTCAGTAAAGTAACACAAAACACTACACTACACTACACCCCCCCTGTCACTTATTAACCCTTTATGAACCACTGATCACCCCATACAGACTCCCTGATCACCCCCCTGTCATTGATCACCCCCCTGTCATTGATCACCCCCCCTGTCAGGCTCCGTTCAGACGTCTGTATGATTTTTACGGATCCACTGATACATGGATCGGATCCGCAAAACGCATACGGACGTCTGAATGGAGCCTTACAGGGGGGTGATCAATGACAAGGGGGTGATCACCCATATAGACTTCCCGATCACCCCCCTGTCAGGCTCCATTCAGACGTCCGTATGATTTTTACGGATCCACGGATCGGATCCGCAAAACACATACGGACGTCTGAATGGAGTTTTACAGGGGGGTGATCAATGACAAGGGGGTGATCACGCATATAGACTTCCTGATCACCCCCCTGTCAGGCTGTCATTGATCACCCCCCTGTAAGGCTCCATTCAGACGTCCGTATGATTTTTACGGATCAACGGATACATGGATCGGATCCGCAAAACACATACGGACGTCTGAATGGAGCTTTACAGGGGGGTGATCAATGACAAGGGGGTGATCACGCATATAGACTTCCTGATCACTTCCCTGTCATTGATCACCCCCCTGTCATTGATCACCCCCCTGTAAGGCTCCATTCAGACGTCCGTATGATTTTTACAGATCCACGGATACATGGATCGGATCCGCAAAACACATACGGACGTCTGAATGGAGCTTTACAGGGGGGTGATCAATGACAAGGGAGTGATCACGCATATAGACTTCCTGATCACTTCCCTGTCATTGATCACCCCCCTGTCATTGATCACCCCCCAGTAAGGCTCCATTCAGACGTCCGTATGATTTTTACGGATCCACGGATCGGATCCGCAAAACACATACGGACGTCTGAATGGAGCCTTACAGGGGGGTGATCAATGACAGGGGGGTGATCAATGACAGGGGGGTGATCAATGTCAGGGGATGATCAGGGAGTGTATATGAGGTGATCACCCCCTTGGCATTGATCACCCCCCTGTAAGGCTCCATTCAGACGTCCGTATGTGTTTTTGCGGATCCGATCCGTGGATCCGTAAAAATCATATGGACGTCTGAATGGAACCTTTCAGAGGGGTGATCAATGACAGAGGGGTGATCAATGACAGGGGGTGATCAATGACAGGGGGTGATCAGGGAGTGTATATGAGGTGATCACCCCATATACACTCCCTGATCACCCCCCTGTCATTGATCACCCCTCTGTCATTGATCACCCCCTGTAAGGCTCCATTCAGACATTTTTTTGGCCCAAGTTAGCGGAAATATTTTTTTTTGTTTGTTTTTTCTTACAAAGTCTCATATTCCACTAACTTGTGTCCAAAAAATAAAATCTCACATGAACTCACCATACCCCTCACGGAATCCAAATGCGTAACATTTTTTAGACATTTATATTCCAGACATCTTCTCACGCTTTAGGGCCCCTAAAAAGCCAGGGCAGTATAAATACCCCACATGTGACCCCATTTAGGAAAGAAGACACCCCAAGGTATTCCGTGAGGGGCATATTGAGTCCATGAAAGATTGAAATTTTTGTCCCAAGTGAGCGGAAAGTGAGACTTTGAGAAAAAAAAAAATCAATTTCCGCTAACTTATGCAACAAAAAAAAAAATTCTATGAATTCGCCATGCCCCTCTTTGAATACCTTGGGGTGTCTTCTTTCCAAAGTGGGGTCACATGTGGGGTATTTATACTGCCCTGGCTTTTTAGGGGCCCTAAAGCGTGAGAAGAAGTCTGGGATTCAAATGTCTAAAAATGCCCCCCTAAAAGGAATTTGGGCCGCTTTGCGCATCTAGGCTGCAAAAAAGTGTCACACATCTGGTATCGCCGTACTCAGGAGAAGTTGGGCAATGTGTTTTTGGGTGTCATTTTACATATACCCATGCTGGGTGAGAAAAATATCTTGGTCAAATGCCAACTTTGTATAAAAAAATGGGAAAAGTTGTAATTTGCCAAGATATTTCTCTCACCCAGCATGGGTATATGTAAAATGACACCCCAAAACACATTCCCCAACTTCTCCTGAGTACGGCGATACCAGATGTGTGACACTTTTTTGCAGCCTAGGTGGGCAAAGGGGCACACATTCCAAAGTGCACCTTTCGGATTTCACCGGTCATTTTTTACAGATTTCGATTGCAAACTACTTCTCACACATATGGGCCCCTAAATTGCCAGGGCAGTATAACTACACCACAAGTGACCCCATTTTGGAAAGAAGACACCCCAAGGTATTCCGTGAGGGGCATGGCGAGTTCCTAGAATATTTTTTTTTTGTCGCAAGTTAGTGGAATTTGAGACTTTGTAAGGAAAAAAAGAGAAAAAAAAAAGAAAAAAAAATCATCACTTCCCGCTAACTTGTGACAAAAAATTAAAAATTCTAGGAACTCGCCATGCCCCTCACGGAATACCTTGGGGTGTCTTCTTTCCAAAATGGGGTCACTTGTGGCGTAGTTATACTGCCCTGGCAATTTAGGGGCCCAAATGTGTGAGAAGTAGTTTGCAATCAAAATGTGTAAAAAATGGCCTGCGAAATCCGAAAGGTGCTCTTTGGAATATGTGCCCCTTTTGCCCACCTTGGCTGCAAAAAAGTGTCACACATCTGGTATCGCCGTACTCAGGAGAAGTTGGGGAATGTGTTTTGGGGTGTCATTTTACATATACCCATGCTGGGTGAGAAAAATATCTTGGTCAAATGCCAACTTTGTATAAAAAAATTGGAAAAGTTGTTATTTGCCAAGATATTTCTCTCACCCAGCATGGTTATATGTAAAATGACACCGCAAAACACATTCCCCAACTTCTCCTGAGTACGGCGATACCAGATGTGTGACACTTTTTTGCAGCCTAGGTGGGCAAAGGGACCCACATTCCAAAGTGCACCTTTCGGATTTCACCGGTCATTTTTTACAGATTTTGATTGCAAAGTACTTCTCACACATTTAGGCCCCTAAATTGCCAGGGCAGTATAACTACGCCACAAGTGACCCCATTTTGGAAAGAAGACACCCCAAGGTATTCAGTGAGGGGCATGGCGAGTTCCTAGAATTTTTAATTTTTTGTCGCAAGTTAGTGGAATATGAGACTTTGTAAGGAAAAATAAAAAATATAAAAAATCATCATTTTCCACTAACTTGTGACAAAAAATAAAAAGTTCTATGAACTCACTATGCCCATCAGCGAATACCTTAGGGTGTCTACTTTCTGAAATGGGGTCATTTGTGGGGTTTTTCTACTGTTTGGGCATTGTAGAACCTCAGGAAACATGACAGGTGCTCAGAAAGTCAGAGCTGCTTCAAAAAGCGGAAATTCACATTTTTGTACCATAGTGTGTAAACGCTATAACTTTTACCCAAACCATTTTTTTTTTGCCAAAACATTTTTTTTTTATCAAAGACATGTAGAACAATAAATTTGGCAAAAAATTTATATATGGATGTCGTTTTTTTTTTGCAAAATTTTACAGCTGAAAGTGACAAATTTCATTTTTTTGTGAAAAAATCGTTACATTTTGATTAATAACAAAAAAAGTAAAAATGTCAGCAGCAATAAAATACCACCAAATGAAATCTCTATTAGTGAGAAGAAAAGGAGGTAAAATTCATTTGGGTGGTAAGTTGCATGACCGAGCGATAAACGGTGAAAGTAGTGTAGAAGTGTAAAAAGTGGCCTGGTCACGAAGGGGGTTTCAGCTAGCGGGGTTGAAGTGGTTAAAATCACCTGAGCACAATCTCCTCATATCTTCTGTAATACTCTGGGAATCAAGGTAAAGGGAGGGAAAGCATACCCCAAGGGAAAATTCCAACTGTGAAGGAAGGCATCTAGACCACAGGGGGATCCCTGACCCCCCAAATGTCAGAAATCCTATTGAAAATGTTCTGGTTTAGACTTTCTCACTGTTTACCGCTAGCCCAGTGATGTCACGACTAGTATCAACTTGCCTGGACGCGGCTAAGCTCTGTTCACTTGATACCTGGTACCCCCCTGCCTATTTAAATAGGAAACTACAGTGCTATTGTCAGACATGATTCTGAAATGTCTGTTAGATATTAACGGAATAACTTCTAACATAGCAAATTTCACTGCTATAAGTTCCTTCATATTTGAGGAAGCCGACTTCTGACCACCTTGCCATAAGCCCTAGATTGAGTGTTCTAGAATATGAGCCCCCAACCCCAAGGGCTTGCATCTGTAGTTAAGCATAAAAGATTCTTCCTTATCAAAGGGGCCCCCTGGGTTAAATTGTCTCTTATCAACCACCTTAATTCCTCTAGGGTCTGGTCTGGTATAACTAAACAAGATTCTAAGGGTTTCTTGTCCCCTTCCCAGGCAGTCAACAGGTCCCACTGTAGACCTCTGAAATGGAACTGGGCCCATACAACCGCTGCCGAAACATGAAGTCAAACTTTTCTCAAAGATACTCTTGGGTTCTGGACTAGATCTTGTATCTTTTCTCTTAATTTCCAGATCTTCTCTTCCATCAGGAAACACTTCTGTATCCTTGAATCCAACAGCAATCCCAGAAAATGCTGACTTTGTGATCGTTCTGGTCTCGATTTTGCTCTATTCAGGACCCACCTATTTCTTCCAGAAACTGCAACACCTCCTGTACAGCTTTCCTGCAGGCCTCCAGTGATTCTCCGACTATCAAAAAGTTGTCTAGATAAGGGATAAAAAGGATATCCTTCTCCCTGATATGAGCTGCCATTCCCGAGATTCACCAAAAAGAGAGGAGTATAAAACCTTCTCCCCCCCCCTTGCCCTCTGGCACCGGAATCAGGACTTCCTTTTTTAGCAATTGTAAGACTTCTAGTTCTATAGAACCTGTTCTTTTCCCCCCAGACTTTGTTACTATAAACCTTACTGGAGGAGAGGAACGAAAGCCAGAATATGTCTTTCCGGTAATTCAGTTTCCATGAGATCACCATGACGGCACACGAGCAGATTGACCCCTGACCTCTGTAGGGGCAGGAACATAGAAAGGTTTAAATCCCCCCTCCCACCAACACCAGTGTTTCCAAAATTACAAAGAGCAAAAGGTGGTGGTTAACAAAAGAGAGAAAAAAGAGAAATATAACCTAAGGAAAGGTATTACTTCATACCCACCAGAAGGTCAACTTAGAAAACAAATAATTGGGAGGGAATAATAGGTGGGCACTATGGAGAAGTGGGGGACAAGAGCACTATGAGGGCATTATATAGGGGCATTTAATATTGGCACCCATTTTGATGCCACTATGGGGAAGGGAGGAAAGGAGCATTATGGGGGTATCTATGTGGGGCAGTCTATAGGGGCATTTTATAATGCCACATTATGGAAGGCACTATGGAGGCGGGGAAGAGCACTATGGGGGCATCTTCTGGGGGGACTATATAGGAGTATTTTATACTGGCACAAATTATAAGGTCACTATGGGCACCTAAGCTCAACTGGTGGCACTAAGTGTTTTTTGTAGTGGAACACCGTATGGGTCATTGGAACACATGAGGGTCATTGGAACACATGAGGGACATTGGCTCTACTGTGGGCACTAAGAGGAGGTATTTCTTTTTTACTGCCACACAACAGGGCATTTTTTGTACTGGTGCACATTATAAGGGGGGGGGGGGGGGTTCTACTGTCACATTATAAAGAGAATTATTACTATCGGGGCATTATGGTGGGCTTTATTACAACTGAGGGACTATGGGAGCATTATTACTTGTGGGACACAATTACTGTTGGGGGCACTGTAGGAGCACTATTACTACTAAATGCACGCTGGCCAAAAAATAATTACTATTGTTGGGACTTTGGGAGCACCACTACTTTGGGGGCACCCTGGCACAGCATCAGCTTAGCACAGTTCTTTTTGCAGTATAGTTTTGGGGAGAACAGCTTCTCAGTTTAGGGGGTGCATGATGGGATGTTCATTGGAGGATGATGGAAAAGTAGGAAACTAAGATGTCTGTCAAACTCTGCAGAGACGTGAGATGGCTGAAATAAATTATCACGGTGGTCTGGTCTGAATGGAGAAGATGAAGAAAGAGAACATCTACATCAGAGGAGACGTCACTGGATATAAGAGGTATGGGGCGCTGTATTAGGCTACTTTCACATCTGCGTTAGTGATCCTGGCAGGCTGTTCCAGCTGAGAATTCACTGGATCCGGCACTGCTGGATGCAGACAGAATGCCCGCCAGCTCCATTAACTATAATGGGGTACGGCAGAGATCCGGCCGCAATCTGGGAAAAATGCGGAGAATCAGCGGGACATAAACCGCTGCATGCTGTGCTTTGTGTCCAGTCGATTCCTTGCATTTTCTGCCGGATCAGGTGCCCGGATCGTACTGCCACAGGTGTGAAAATAGCCTTACCCTGTATGTTTTGTATTGCTGTATGTAATGTTAGAATAAAATAGGTTAGGTTGAGAATTTGGCATGGGGGTGGGGGGCCCAGGCACATTTTTTGCACAGGGGCCCTCTGTTGTCTGTGTCCGCCCCTGGCACTATAGATGACTACAGTATAATCCCTGCACCATGCAGTACAATATACAGAATAATCCATACACCAAGCCATACAATATACAGTATAATCTATACACCATGCCGTACACTATACAGTATAACACCTACACTGTGGGGTTATTGTGTATATTGTACGGCATGGTGTATGGATTATACTGTGTACAGCATGGTGTATGAAATATACTGTATATTGTATGGCATGGGGTATGGATTTTATAATGCATTCTGCACTGCATGGTGTAGGGGTAAGGGTCCATTCACACGTCCGCAATTCTGTTCCGCATTTTGCAAAATGGAATTGCAGACCCATTCATTTCTATGGGGACACACTATGTCCTGCCCGGATCCGCACTTCCGGGTCCGCAATTGCGTTCCCGAACAAATAGAACATTTCCTATTCCTGTCCGCAATTGTACGGATCCGCAAAACACACATGGGAGATCGGGGAAGGGGGGGGGGCCCATAAATTATTTTTGCTATGAGGCCCAGTCATTTCTAGCTACGCCCCTGTGTAAACGACCATTGGTCATCTGAGCAGGCTGATGCATACTGCACTAGTACCCTGACAGACCAGCGCTTGTTTACATCTGTCTGCTCTGCCTCTGAGTAGCGCAATGAGAGGGAGGAGCTCATTTACATTAGGAGCCCAGCTGGGTCTGACTTCTTAAGTGCCTACACTGGCAGATGGGGCATGGGGGGCTTGCATGCTGAATTCTGGCAGACAGCTTCAGTCACACTGCCCAGTAGGACCCCTGGTGTGCAGGAGAAGAACGCACAGGCCAGTTTGAGCGCCAGTGTCGGCAGGGGACCGAGTTGCATGCAGTGTCTGACTGTGGCCCCTGACTGAAAGAAGAAGCTTGAGAGACACTCTGAGGGGCTTGAGGCTGGAGTCATCCCTTCACAAATCAAGGTAGGGGTATCTTTGCAGGGGTATATGGCGGCTCTGGGGTATCTGTTCGGGGTTAATGGCTCTGGGGCATCTGTGCAGGCTTATTGGCTCTGTTAAACCACCTTACTGGCTAGGCCATTTTTCAGTATTCAGCGCTGCAACGCTGTACTGAAATGAATTTTATATAATTTGTGGGGACAGATAGAGCTTTCTATTGGTGGTATTTATTTTTTACTATAGTTAGGAAAAACTACCGTCAATAAAAAAAAAAAAAAAAAATATATGTGTGAAGGCAGTTTGCCTGGATTTGTGGGAGGGGCTGAGGTCCGCCTCCAGCCTATTTAGGGCACCCCCTTTACCTGGCTCCTGGACCGTCCGAGGTCTGAGCTTTGAGAGAGGAAGTCGCTTGTGGATTTGCTGGAGAGTTACCTGCGAGTTGCTGAGTCTTGGAAGTTTTGCGTCACTCGGTTCACTGTGGGTCGCGTTTGCCCGGTAAAACTGTGAGTCATCCATACGGTACAGCCGGGGCCTCACGGTTGCCCCCTGTTCCGGCTCATGTCATTTCACCGTACCTTGCTTTCAGGTCACAATTTTCGTCACAAGTCACCATCATTTCATGTCTAGCATGCTTGTTCATATGAAGATTGGTCACACCACACCACCACTCCGGTCTGTACCCCTGCAGCAAGCAGGCAGGTTGTCTCCTGGGCTCACCCCCCCATTCCTGCTCATTTCACATCATGCCTCCCCTCGTTCATCACAGCGGCATGTTCACAAACACTCACACCTGCCCACAGGCTCCCACAGCGGCGCACAGCACACATCATCTCTCCAGGACCGGCGTCGCGGGCGCACCGCTGCTCAGGCACCACCCCCCCCCCCCACTGCCTCCGGTCTGTCTCCACCGATCCTTCTGCGGCGCGGCCGATGGCGGCCGGCCGCGTCTCGGCGCCTGATCTGCGCACGCGCGGCCGCGGAACGGCGCATGCGTGGTGATGCGTCGGCGCATGCGCGCTGTCCCGGCGGCCGTCCAGCAGTGCGTCTGGGGCGGGGAACCGCCGTCGCCGGCCGGGCCGCTTTCTGCATCATGCCCCCACCCGCTCAGCCAGCAGGGGGGCATCCAGCATCACCCACCCACAACCACCCCTTCGCGTCAGTCACCCAGCAGCTCCCCGATCACACGCAAACCACCATTGCTCTTGGGTGGGAAACTCTTCTATCTGCCCACCACCACCCTTTCATCCCTGTGCACACTCCATACCTTACTATGACACCGCTCTTCTCATTCGTGTTTTCCAGCTCCAAACGCTTGCCACACACAAGTACAACCTTACCAGGGGAATCAGATCCTGCAGCTTATCACATGAAAAAAAAAAAAAAAAAAAAAAAAAAAATAATAATAATAATAAAGGTCCCAATGTACAATCCAAACTCCCAGACAGACCATACGTTCCGCATCCGCTCACGGCCACACCGCAGGCCGCATTTCTCACACCATCCGCGCAAGCTTGGCATTCTCGCCATATGGGAAAAAACAGAAAACAAAACCTTTTTCAGTGGTGCTTTTAATATCACAGAGAAAACCCGTCATAGGAAAGAAGCCCGCCATACAGTGTAAAAAAGGAAGAAAAAAAAAATTATAAAAAAAATATAAAAAATTATAAAAAACGGTCTGCTGATCACACGTTCCGCAACAAATCTCCCACGTCACGGGCCTCATTTCGCACGCCATCCGCACAGCTGTGGCACCACTGCTGCTGACGTCATGATCCACAGTCCACTCTCGGCATACTACTTTCTGTCTAACCCCCTTTTTAGGCGGTCAAGCTTAAACACATTTGCGCTGCACGTGTGTCCAGTGAATCTTTTCTTGCTACCAGGTACGGTAACCTCCATACCTTACTATGACACCGATCTTCTCATTCGTGTTTTCCAGCTCCAAACGCTTGCCACACACAAGTACAACCTTACCAGGGGAATCAGATCCTGCAGCTTATCACATGAAAAAAAAAAAATAAAAATAATAATAATAATAATAAAGGTCCCAATGTACAATCCAAACTCCCAGACAGACCATACGTTCCGCATCCGCTCACGGCCACACCGCAGGCCGCATTTCTCACACCATCCGCGCAAGCTTGGCATTCTCGCCATATGGGAAAAAACAGAAAACAAAACCTTTTTCAGTGGTGCTTTTAATATCACAGAGAAAACCCGTCATAGGAAAGAAGCCCGCCATACAGTGTAAAAAAGGAAGAAAAAAAAAATTATAAAAAAAATATAAAAAATTATAAAAAACGGTCTGCTGATCACACGTTCCGCAACAAATCTCCCACGTCACGGGCCTCATTTCGCACGCCATCCGCACAGCTGTGGCACCACTGCTGCTGACGTCATGATCCACAGTCCACTCTCGGCATACTACTTTCTGTCTAACCCCCTTTTTAGGCGGTCAAGCTTAAACACATTTGCGCTGCACGTGTGTCCAGTGAATCTTTTCTTGCTACCAGGTACGGTAACCTAGTCTGAAACCCGCCACATCACCCTCGTGCTCCATGGTCCAAAAAAAAAAAAAAAAAAGGATAAACTCCCGCCATATAGTCCATGACCACGCGTTCCACCCCGCGAAATAAATAAATAAATAAAATAGGTATGGCGCCTACGTAGACCAGGCGGTCACACGTCCATGACGGTCATTTCAGCCCACATGCCAAGCCTCATTTCTCACGTCTCGATCCAACCAGTCACACGCGCAAGCAGGTACTTGTTTTCACACTCACGTTTCATGATCCCATCAAGGTCATGTGTCCGTTCGCACCACAGTCCACACTCGTCTTACCACTTTCTTTTAACCCCTTTAGGCGGTCTAGCATAGACATATTTTTCTCTACACGTGTTCTGAGATTTTTCTTACCACCAGGTACGCACACCTGCTCTTACGATTTGCATTTCTTTTCATTTCTAGGCCATAGGAGTGAGGCACCACTCACATCCAGTGCGGCATTTCGCCCACTTGTTCTTACATCATGCGTTTTACCCTGCTTCCACTAAAGCTGCATTTCTTTTCATTTCTAGGCCTATAAGAGTGTTCCTACCATGTTCACAAGTTGGTTATTCGTTGGTCACGACAAGGGTCTTCTCTTAGCGAGCTGCAATGCCTCTGGCTCTGGTTTTCTCCATCAGTTCAATTTCACGGTTCGCGGTTGATTAATGTTTCGGTTGCGCACGTGGTTCGGATCACTACTGTCCATGCATTTTCCATCAGGTCTGGCTCATGTTTAACTACTTATCACCGTGTGGTCACCCCGTTCAGTCCCTTGGCTTCGGGGGCCCGGTGACCGTTCTTCGTGTTGTCCATTAGGGGTACCATACGGTTGTAGATGGGGTAGTGTCTCAAGTTCATTGTCGGAGATGGTCATGGTTATGCGAGTCATTGGGGCCGCATAAGTGGGGAAAATATAAAAAATAAATAAAAAAAATATACATATATAATAATAATTTCATCTGCCATTAATCTCCCACGCAGGGCTTCTCCGTTTTAGTTTTACACACCGAACTCCGCCATTGGTCTCCCACGCGTGTCTTCTCCGGTTAGTACGCACCCACGACCCCACTATTAGTCTCGCACGCATGGTTGCTCCGTTTCAGTTGTATACATACGACTCCGCTATTTGAGTCTCTCACGCATGGCTCCGCCATTAGAGTCTCTCACGCATGGCTCCGCCATTAGAGTCTCTCACGCATGGCTTTCTCCTTTTTAGTGTTTCACATACAACTCCGCCATTAGAGTCTCTCACACATGGCTTCTCCGTTTAGCGTTTCACATAACTCCGCCATTAGAGTCCCTCACTCATTACTTCGCCGTTTTAGTTTACACACATTACTCCGTCATTACAGACTCTCACGCATTACTTCGCCGGTTAGTTTACACTCATAACTCCGCCATTAGAGTCTCTCACGCGTTACTTCGCCGTTTTACTTTCACACACATAACTCCGCCATTAGAGACTCTCTCGCATCACTTGCCGTTTTAGTTTCACACAATAACTCCGCCATTAGAGTCTCTCACATATGACTCCGCCATTAGAGTCGCTCATGCATGGCTTCCCCGTTTAGTGTTACACACAGGACTCCGCCATTAGTCTCACGCATGGCTTCTCCGTTAGTGTCACGCATATGACTTTGCCAGTAGAATCTCTCACACATGGCTTCTCCGTTTCAGTGTCACACATACAACTCCGCCATTAGAGTCTCTCACGCATTACTTTGCCGGGTTAGTTTTACACATACGACTCTGCCATTAGTCTCACGCATGGCTTCTCCGTTAGTGTCACGCACATGACCTTCGCCAGTAGAATCTCTCACGCACGGCCCTGCCATTAGAGCCTCTCACGCATGGCTTCTCCGTTCTAGGGTTACACATATGGGCCCCGCCATTACAGTCTCTCACGCATGGCTCCGCCATCAGAGTCTCTCACGCACGGCTTCTCCGGGTAAATTTCACACACATGACCCCGCCATTAGAGTCTCTCACGCATGGCTTCTCTGTATTAATTTCACACACATGACCCCGCCATTAGAGTCTCTCACGCATGGCTCCGCCATTAGTCTCTCACGCATGGCTTCTCCGTATTAATTTCACACACATGACCCCGCCATTAGAGTCTCTCACGCATGGCTCCGCCATTAGAGTCTCTCACGCATGGCTTCTCCGTATCAATTTCACACACATGACCCCGCCATTAGAGTCTCTCACGCATGGCTCTGCCATTAGAGTCTCTCACGCATGGCTTCTCCGTATTAATTTCACACACATGACCCCGCCATTAGAGTCTCTCACGCATGGCTCCGCCATTAGAGTCTCTCACGCATGGCGTCTCCGTATCAATGTCACACACATGACCCCGCCATTAGAGTCTCTCACGCATGGCTCCGCCATTAGAGTCTCTCACGCATGGCTTCTCCGGGTGAATTTTACACATGGCTCCGCCATTAGAGTCTCTCACGCATGGCTCCGCCATTAGAGTCTCTCACGCATGGCTTCTCCGGGTGAATTTTACACGTATGGCTCCGCCTTTAGAGTCTCACGCATGGCTCCGCCTTAAAGTCTCTCACGCATGGCTTCTCCGTGCCATTTTACACATATGGCTCCGCCATTAGAGTCTTTCACGCATGGCTCCGCCATTAGAGTCTCTCACGTATCGCTTCCCCATTCAAATTCTACACACACAACTCCGCCAGTCGAGGCCGGCTGCGTGGTCCCGCAACCAGTAGGTTCCATGTCTTTTCTGCCTTCAGACCCGCTCGCATGGCTCGGTCATCAGTGGCTTGCAATACAATTATCTTATGGTGACTCGCACGCGTGGCTTGCGCCATTAGAGTCTCTCTCACGTTATCGTTTTCTCTGACTTTTATTTTTAGGTTGTCAGATTCCTCCTGGAACATCACGCCCCCCTTTTTGTCATGGCTTCTCTTCTGGGGTTTGCTTCTTTTTGCCACCTTAAACTCAAATGTCATACAACGCCATCATACTCTATCTCGCTGGCATTTTACACCACATGCTAATCTTACACCCTAATAACATCAGTTGCGTGGCCTCTCACCAAATCAAAACCATACTCAGAGGTATTTAGAAAGCGAAACCCGCACGTCCAGCCCAGAGGCTACCCGTTAACAATCATATTTTCAGGGCATTATCCGAATTACTAGACGCCAAGCCTTCTGAAGCAGATACCAACTCCATCCTCAAAACAGAAATTTACTTGGCCTTCTACGGTTCCTGAGGCCCGGGGGAATTCACTACAACCTACACGACCCAAGCCACACCTTGTCTTCTTGTCTCCCACTTGGCAAAACACATGGATCATTACGTCCTGACCTTACCTCACTCCAAGAGTAGTCAGCACTTACCCGTCAACATTTCATATCACCCCACGCACAACAGATGGTGTCCAGTCAGGGTTCTGGATGCTTACAGACAACGTCACAAGTTCTACCCTCTCAACCGCTACTTCACTACATGGCTCGGTACTCACCACCACCACCTTCATGACCCATGTCAGGTCATCCCTCACACAACTGGGCCTCAACGCAGCCAACTACTCAGGGCACTCCTTTTGCTTTGGAGCCGCGTCCACGGCCTCCAGTGCCAACGCCCCTACTCATGTCATCGGGAATTGGGGCGCTGGAAGTCATCCGCTTACTCGCGATACATTCCCAATCCAACACAAGAGTTAAGAGATACTTTCCAAAACATGTCGGGTTGAGCTATTCATGTATATTTGACTACAATAACTGGTTATTTCATTTTTGCCCTCTTCTTTCTCAGGCCTACCTCATCCTCGGTTTCGGCACACCACAACCGACTACGCTTATTCCCTGATTTCCTAGGGTTCTTCACTGTACTACCGTAAGCGCCTCACACAAGTGTGAAGGCAGTTTGCCTGGATTTGTGGGAGGGGCTGAGGTCCGCCTCCAGCCTATTTAGGGCACCCCCTTTACCTGGCTCCTGCACCGTCCGAGGTCTGACCACAAATCAAGGTAGGGGTATCTTTGCAGGGGTATATGGCGGCTCTGGGGTATCTGTTCGGGGTTAATGGCTCTGGGGCATCTGTGCAGGCTTATTGGCTCTGTTAAACCACCTTACTGGCTAGGCCATTTTTCAGTATTCAGCGCTGCAACGCTGTACTGAAATGAATTTTATATAATTTGTGGGGACAGATAGAGCTTTCTATTGGTGGTATTTATTTTTTACTATAGTTAGGAAAAACTACCGTCAATAAAAAAAAATAATAATAATATATATATATATATATATATATTTATATGGATATATATATATTATATATCCCCATATTAAATTATAAAACAATTATTACCCAATTTTTGGATAAAATATAAGAGTCGGGGTTACGTCGGGTAAAAAGACGCCAAACATGTGAAGCCTTAAAATTGCGTGCGTGCCCACGAAACCTAAAAAAATGACAATACCCAAAATTGGCCATTTCTTTGTATGTGACATTTTTTTTCTTTTTTTTTTTACTTAATGTTATTGCTATCACATAGGGGGATGGCAATCCCCCTATGTGATAGCACAGGGACACTGGCAGGTCCTCTTTATGGAGACATTAGGGGTCTCTAAGACCCCTAATGTCACCTGGGGACCCCCAAAGAAGCTTGTATGTTGGCTGAAGCCTTCCTATCTTACTGGTGGCTGGCCCTGCCCCTCAATTGTGCTTCTGGTTTTAGCTCCGCCCCTAGACTGCAAGGGGGTGGGGTCTGTTGGGGATCATGTGATTGGGCTGCTCAGTCAAAAATGCCCGGGCCTATTTTTTTTTTGTCCCAGTCCGGCCTTGAGCAGCCCCAAACAAGTTCCAAAGATATTCCAGCTATCTTGCAGGCTAAGGGAGCATCAGTGTCCATGTGAACTATCTGTCAACATTTAAATGAAATGAAACGCTATGGTAGGAGACCCAGGAGGACCCCAGTGCTGACACAGAGACATAAAAAAGCAAGACTACATTTTGCAAAAATGAACTTGAGTAAGTCAAAATCCTTCTGGAAAAACGTCTTGTGGACAGATGAGACCAAGATGGAGCTTTTTGGTAAAGCACATCATTCTACTGTTTACCGAAAATGGAATGAGGCTACAAAGAAAAGAACACCGTACCCACAGTGAAATATGGTGGAGGTTCATTGATGTTTTGGGGTTGTTTTGCCTCTGGCACTGGGTGCCTTGAATGTGTGCAAGGCATCATGAAATCTGAGGATTACCAACAGATTTTGGGTCGCACTGTAGAGCCCAGTGTCAGAAAGCTGGGTTTGCGTCCGAGCTCTTGGGTCTTCCAGCAGGACAATGACCCCAAACATACATCAAAAAGCACCCAGAAATGCATGGCAGCAAAGCGCTGAAGAGTTCTGAAGTGGCCAGCAATGAGTCCAGATCTAAATCCCAATGAACACGTGTGGAGAGATCTTAAAATTGCTGTTGCGAAAAGGCGCCCTTCCAAAAGAGAGACCTGGAGCAGTTTGCTAAGGAAGAGTGGTCCAAAATTCCAGGTGAGAGGTGTCAGAAGCTTATTCATGGTTATAGGAAGCGACTGATTTCCTTTTTCCTCCAATTTGCTTTTTTCCTCCCTTTTTTGGTTTTGTTTCAATACACACAAAAAGAATAAACGTGTATAGCAAATGTGTTACTGCAATACTTTTCTGTGAGAAATACTTAAATTTATTGAAAAATTTCAGGGGTGCCAACATTTACGGCCATGACTGTATGCTGCCCTTAGTATGGTCAGCATAAAGTTGATGACAGGTTCCCTTTAATTAAAGACGTTACATTTTTATGTACAGGGAAACATCTCTGATGCCTAATTTCAAGTCCACCAAAGTTCGGCTCTTTAAAATCTTCAATGCCCATGGTCGATTTTACAGCTTTTAAAAGAAGATCTACAGCTTCCACTGGAAAAACGGGCTTTCCCATCTCTTTTTTCTCTTCTCCAGAAGAATAAGATACGTCCAAACATAGATCTTCAAATGAATGAAAATCCTGTTCCTGCTCTGAGTCAGAGGAGTTCATCACACTTAGACGCTGGACTCATTTTAACTTTTGCTCTTTCTGACCCTCAGGTCTTCTTGTGGACATAGAAGAGTTGACCTCAGACCTAACAAGTGTCTGAAGGTTCTTATAAAAAGACAGCGATTCTTCTGCCACCGTTCTGTCAATGCAGGCCTGACAACTTTTTCAAATATTCAGATGATAGAGGGCATCTGCATAGGGGACATTCTTTATTTTTCCTTTTAGCGAAAGCTTTATTAGGTTTACCTTGTAATATACATATATACAGTGCCTTGCAAAAGTATTCACCCCCTTGACTTTTTTCGGATTTTGTTACATTACATCCTTAAGTTTATTTTTTTTTTTTATCTGAATTTTATGTGATGGAGCAGAACATAATAGTCTAAGTTGGTGAAGTGAAATGAGAAAAATATATTAATAAAACTATTGTTTAGAAAAAAAAACTGAAAATTGGCATGTGCGTACTGTAGTAGCCCAGAGGGGAGAATCGTGGATAGTCAGTATGTCTCGCTGAGAATGTATGCCTCAGTGATATAATTCCCGGAAATAAGTATACCAGTAACATTAGGTTGCTGGGAGGTTTTCATTAAAGTGGATTTTGGGTCCAGGTTTTAGGAGTGACCAGAGAGCTTGGGTGGGACAGGTCACTCCCGTACTCCATCCAGGGTTTTCCTACTGTGTAGTTAAAAAGGATGTGGGAATCTCAGCTGAGGGGATCACAAGTCTGCACAGGCTAACTGAAAGCTGAACAAGCTAAGAGGGAGGATTTGGTCTCTGAAAGACACCAGAGAGTGGTGAGATCATATTGTTGTTTTCTGATTTGGACTGAACACAAAATGTGGGACTTTATGTTATGCAATATTTGTGGGCTGAAGAAAGCTTAAAGCTAAAGTTTGGACATGTTTACTGCTATTTTCTGAAATAAACACTGCCTGTGGTGAAGAGTAAACTGACACGTGTGTATGTGTGCACAGTGACGTGTTAAAACCCCCACAATTGGTGGAGGATGCATGCACAACGCTCCTAGAAATCGCAGCCACCGGCAGTTGTAGGAGGTAAATGTCCTGGGTAAAAACTGCAGCGAAATTACAGTCTGAACATCCAACCATGGAGGATTTAGTAAAGCAATTGGTGCAGGCTAACTTGCTGCAGCAACAGGCTACTGCCCAACAGCAGAAAGCCCATATGGAGGCTATGCAAGCCCAGCAAGAGACAAATCAGCTACTGATACGACAGATGTCTGTATTGACTGAGGCCGTCAAATCTCAGGAGGGGGTGAGCCTTCCTAGTCAAAATGGCAGTCTTAAAGCCCGAAAAAATGTGAGGGAAACTTTGCAAAAAATGACACCTGAGGACGACGTTGAGGCGTACCTGTCCGTATTTGAAAGGGTGGCAGAAAGGAAAAGTCTCCCACCCGAGCAGTGGGCAGAAGTGTTGGCGCCATATTTAACAGGAGAACCTCAGAAAGCCTATTATGATTTAACCTTGCAAGATGCTAAAGAATACGGCAAGCTAAAAGCAGAAATTCTTGCTCGGCAGGGGGTGACTGATGCAGTCCGAGCGCAGCGTGTTCACAGCTGGGAGTTTTGCCAAGATAAGCCTCCCAGGTCCCAAATGTTCGATCTGTTCCACCTGGTACAAAAATGGTTACAGCCTGAATCATCCTCCCCAGCTCAAATGGTGGAAAAAGTGGTGATGGACCGGTTCCGCCATACGCTGCCAAAACCCATACAATGTTGGGTTGCCCAGGGAAACCCCCAGACTGCGGACAAATTGGTGGGCCTCGTAGAAAGGTATATCAGCGTGGAGGACTCCCTGGAAAATAAGGGGGGGTTGAGACGGCCATATCGCTGCTCTAAGAACGGGACTGGGTTCCCTAAGAAAGGACTACAACCCGGACCCAACTGGAAAACCCAGGTTAAGACAAAGTTGGAGACTGGAACCCGAGTCCAGACCAGCCCCATTATCTGTTGGAGATGTCAGGTTCCTGGACATATAGCAGCGCACTGCCCTTTGTCTACCAAGCCCATGGAGTGCGGTGTCGGCCAACCATATTCTCTTTTTGCACATCCTGTGTGCAGTGCAGTTAGCCAAGCCCAGGAAGGACCCCAGCTGTGCCAAGTGACCGTGAACAGTGTTATAGTGACTGCCCTCTTGGACTCCGGCAGTTTGGTCACTTTGATGACGTCCATGGTGCCTCACGTATTAAATCCTGAAAAGCATGTGGGAGTGTTGTGCATCCATGGAGACACACGGGAGTATCCTGTCGCTCAGGTGTCCATAAACACTATGTGTGGTACTGTACTGCATGAGGTGGGAGTTGTGAAGGACTTACTGCACCCGATGATACTGGGAAGAGACTTCCCGCTGTTCTGGGACCTGTGGGCTAACGCTAAGGTCCCGATGAAACTGTCAAATACTGAGCATTCTAATTGTGATGTGGTGGAAGAGGTATTGGAGTGTCCTGGGGCTATATCAGGGTCTCCATTAGCGGTGATGAAGGGTTCTATTACAGTCCAAAGCCTATTTTTTATATCAGGTTATATTTCATCATGATCTATACATTAATACATTACGCACACAGGAACACGTAGCGGTCAAAGTTCATGAAAAGCTGCTACTAAGAGGTTTTGCTCACATGTCACATATAGCCTTGGACTCTAATAAACGATAAGATAACTTAAAGGTGTAGCCGGCTAAGACGCGTGTTACTGGTTAACTTAAACATCATGTCATTTTTCACTATATATGTCTCACGAGATCAATAATAAAACTCAGAGTGATTTTGAACTGCTTGTCATTGTCACTCTCTCTGACGTCAGATTTAAGAACCAAACCAAGCTGAATACTGAAGTCTTGTACCAGGGGTACACATAAGGGGGGACATAAAGAATATTCCTTACAGGTGATGTTAGGCGAGGAGGACGAGGAATTAACCCCTGAGACCGATGTCCTGGATCTTGAGGTGTCTCGGGACAATTTTGGAGAGGCACAGCTCAGGGATCTTACCTTGAAAGGTTCCCGGGAGAATGTATCAGTTCTGAATGGGGTTGCCCAAAGTCCAGGGGCTGATAATCAGTTTCCCCACTTCGCCATGAACAATGATATGTTGTATAGAGTGACCAAAAGGGGGGATGAAGTAGTGGAACAACTGCTGGTACCCAGTCCTTATCGACAAGTGGTATTAAGAATGGCCCACTCGCATGTTTTAGGGGGGCACTTGGGGGCAGCTAAAACCCAAGAACGCATTCTGCAGCGATTTTATTGGCCGGGGTGTTATAAGGAAATAGCTGACTATTGCCAGTCGTGTCCCACCTGCCAGGTATCAGTTCCTGTCCCTCATTTCAAAAGTCCTTTGGTCCCTCTGCCAATCATTGAAGTTCCATTTGAACGGATTGCAATGGACCTCGTAGGACCCCTAGTGAAGTCAGCTAGAGGTCATCAGTATATTTTGGTGGTAGTAGACTATGCCACCAGATACCTGGAAGCAGTCCCTTTAAGAAATACCTCGTCAAAAAACATTGCGAGAGAGTTTTTCCAGATGTTTGCCAGAACTGGTATACCAAAAGAGATATTAACTGATCAGGGAACACCGTTCATGTCTAAAGTCATGAAAGAGTTATGTCAGATGTTAAAAATTAAACAACTGCGAACATCAGTATATCATCCGCAGACAGACGGTCTAGTAGAACGTTTCAATAAAACACTTAAGAGTATGTTAAAAAAGGTGGTAGAGAAGGATGGTCGTGATTGGGACTGTCTGCTACCGTACCTACTGTTCTCTATTAGAGAGGTTCCTCAAACCTCCACTGGGTTTTCACCTTTTGAATTATTATATGCTCGGCACCCTCGGGGGTTACTAGATGTGGCAAAGGAAACCTGGGAAAATGAGACTACCCCATATAAAAGTGTAGTGGAACACATTTCACAAATGCAAGAGAGGATATCTAAGGTCATGCCCATAGTAAAAGAACATCTTCTGAGGGCTCAAGATAACCAAGCTCGAGTGTATAACAGGGCAGCCAAGGTTAGGCAGTTCAGTCCAGGGGACCGAGTGTAAGTTTTGGTACCCACGGTGGAAAGCAAATTCCTAGCTAAGTGGCAGGGGCCTTATGAGGTGGTTGAGAAAGTTGGGGAAGTTAACTACAAAGTTCACCAGCCTGGGAGAAGAAAACCTATCCAGTTGTATCATGTGAACTTGTTAAAACCGTGGAAAGATCGAAACTCCCTGGCAATGACCTGTTTGGTGGTAGAGGCTAAAAGTAACAGTCAGGATGTCACAATTGCGGAGACCCTCTCCAAATCCCAAAAACAGCAATGCAAGGAACTGCTACATTAGAATAGAGATTTGTTCTCAGATTTGCCAAGTCTCACTAATTGTATTGAGCATGAGATTCAAACAAAACCACATGTTCGGGTAAACATAAAACCCTATAGAATCCCTGAGGCTCGTAAGGAAGTAATATCACACGAGATCAAAAGGATGTTAGAGCTAGGAGTGATTGAGGAGTCCCGAAGTGGGTGGTCCAGTCCAATAGTTTTGGTACCAAAACCAACTGGGGAATGGCGGTTCTGTAATGATTACAGAAAACTCAATGAGGCTTTGGAGTTCGATGCCTACCCTATGCCAAGAGTAGACGAACTCATTGAGAGGTTAGGTCCAGCGCGGTATATTACTACGTTAGACCTAACAAAAGGGTATTGGCAGATCCCTCTATCAAAGGATGCTAAAGAAAAGACTGCCTTCTCCACACCTGAAGGGTGTTACCAATATGTAAGGATGCAATTCGGTTTACAAGGTGCCCCAGCTATGTTTCAAAGGGCTATGGACAGGATCTTAGGCCCTCACAAAAAGTATGCAGCTGCATACCTGGACGATATCGTCATCTTTAGCCCAGATTGGGATAGTCACCTGGGTAAAGTTCAAGCCATACTAGATTCCCTAAGAACAGCCGGATTCACCTTAAACCCCCAAAAATGTGCCATGGGTATGGAAGAGGCCCGATATCTCGGGTATGTAGTAGGGAGAGGTCTGATTAAACCCCAGATTAACAAAGTGGAAGCAATTCAAACCTGGCCACGTCCACTTACAAAAAAACTGATAAAAGCTTTCTTGGGAATAGTGGGCTATTACAGACGCTTTGTACCGAATTTTGCTACAATAGCTGCCCCGTTAACGGAGCTTACAAAAGGTACAAAGTCAGTCATGGCTAGATGGACCCCGGAAGCAGAACAGGCATTTAATGAGCTACGGTTGTGCCAGTATTAGTGGCCCCAGATTTTAGTAAGGAGTTCATAGTGCAGACGGATGCCTCAGAGGTAGGTCTAGGCGCTGTGATGTCCCAAGAAGTTAGGGGGGAAGAACACCCGGTGTTATACCTGAGCCGAAAACTTACCCCCTGCGAAAAAAATTATTCTATTGTGGAAAAATAATGTTTGGCGATAAAGTGGGCACTGGACTCCCTTAGATATTATCTACTGGGTAGGAGGTTCAGATTAGTTTCAGATCATGCACCACTAAAGTGGATGTCTGAGAAAAAGGGGAGTAACGCCAGAGTAACAAGATGGTTTCTGACGTTACAGGATTTCAATTTTTATATAGAACACAGGCCCGAGAAGTTGCATGGGAATGCCGACGCCTTATCGAGGGTACATTGTTTGATGGTAACAGGTGCCCAGCCCCTCGGCTTTAGGCAGAGGGGGAGGGTATGTAGTAGCCCAGAGGGGAGAATCGTAGATGGTCAGTACGTCTCGCTGAGAATGTATGCCTTAGTGATATAATTCCCGGAAATAAGTATACCAGTAACATTAGGTTGCTGGGAGGTTTTCATTAAAGTGGATTTTGGGTCCGGGTTTTAGGAGTGACCAGAGAGCTTGGGTGGGACAGGTCACTCCCGTACTCCATCCAGGGTTTTTCCTACTGTGTAGTTAAAAAGGATGTGGGAATCTCAGCTGAGGAGATCACAAGTCTGCACAGGCTAACTGAAAGCTGAACAAGCTAAGAGGGAGGATTTGGTCTCTGAAAGACACCAGAGAGTGGTGAGATCATATTGTTGTTTTCTGATTTGGACTGAACACAAAATGTGGGACTTTATGTTATGCAATATTTGTGGGCTGAAGAAAGCTTAAAGCTAAAGTTTGGACATGTTTACTGCTATTTTCTGAAATAAACACTGCCTGTGGTGAAGAGTAAACTGACACGCGTGTATGTGTGCACAGTGACGGAGTTAAAACCCCCACAGTACGTATTCACCCCCTTTGTTAGGCTTCGTGCACATCAGCGTTCAGCCTTTCCGTTCTCCTACTCCACTATAGGGGCAGGAAAAATGGAAAGGATGGATTCGACACATAACTGAGCCGAACGGAGCCTACGGACCCCATAGACTATAATGGAGTCTGTTAGGTTTACGCCTAGAGGAAGATTTTTGAAGCGATAAAAATCCTGCATGCACTACTTTTGTCTCTGCTCCAAAATCATCTTCTGAGCGTAAACCCCATACGAGAAGCTTGTGCCCAGAGAAGCTGAAACCCCGCCCCTTGGGCAGAAAGAACAGGGATTACTTCAGGTTATAAAACACGAGTTTGCAGTATTCATAATGTGGACAGGGGGGATACTTATATGTTTTAAATGCACATTAGAAGACCTGTGCATGGATATGTACAGCTAATTATGGTTATTGGGCCTGTCAGTGTCCCTTTTAAAGATTGCTGTTATCAAGCGCAAACCATCCAACTGGAAGGAGCTGGAGCACTTTTGCAAGGACTGCACTGTTAAGATGGCAAGCTTATAGAGACTTATCCAAAGCGACTGGGAGCTATGATTGCCACAAAAGGTGGATCTACAAAGTATTGACTTTAGGGCGGTGAATGGGGCGAATAGTTATGCTGAAGTACTCTTGAGTGAGCCTGGCCCCATTTCACTGATGATATTTTGGAAGTCATTACCCCCAGAATCATTATGATCTCTCTTATAGAGGTCTTGCGTAATTTTTGAAACCTTGCTACTCTTCGGACCAGGTCTTTCCTTTTTTTCCCTGGAAGAAAGGAGGACATTAGATGAGAATCTAGCAGAACCCCTAGAAATACTTTCCGATAATGTGGAACTAGGTCTGACTTCTTCATATTGATGATCCAACCTAATTGTGATAAGGTTTTGACTATAGTCTGTAACTGCAAGAGAAGGGACTCTGTCGTCAGGGCTGTTACTAACAAGTCTTCCAGGTATGGAATCAAGACTATCTGACCAATGCAAGAAGCTTGAAATTTCTGCCATAATTTTTGTAAATACCCTTGGGGCAGAGTATAGACCGAAGGGAAGAACCCGGAACTGGAAATGATTGATTCTCCCCCGAATCCAGATTGCCACTCAAAAATTTCTGGTAATGTTCATGGATTGGAACGTAGTAATAAGCATCGGATAGATCTATTGTCTAGTCTATGTATATTAGATTGATAGTGGACTAGGGTTGAGTGAACCGAACTTCAGGATTTTTGGACCCCGAACATTTCTGTAAAAGTTCGGGTTCGGTGATTTCTTAGCGCTTTTTGAAAGGCTGCAGAGCAGCCAATCAACAAGTGTTTAACTGTGTGCCCTTAGAAGCCATGACAGCCATGCCTACTAATGGCATGGCTGTGATTGGCCAGTACAGCATGTGACCCAGCCTCTATATAAGCTGGAGTCACGTAGCGCTGCACGTCACTCTGCTGTTACTAGTGTAGGGAGCGGATGCTGCTGCTGTGAGGGAGAGAATAGGACAGAATCTTTAATCAGAACTCCAATTGAACTCAGCGAACTACATAGATTTAGTTATGTGGGTGCAGTTAACCTGCCCTGAACCCAGTGACAGAGAAAAATAACTTTTATCCGTCTGTTAGTTAGGTGGGTGGTGGCGGCCATTTTATGCAAGCTCAGTGCACCAGCACTGCATATGTGCTTTTGTGACATTCAAATCCAAGCTTGAAATACTGCAATAATAATAATCTGGTTTTAAAAAAACACCCTTTTTTGGCAATATCCTACATCTGGTGTCTTTGTAGCATTAGTCAGTGTGCAATTTAAACTAGAAATACAGCTATAATTTTCTGGGTTTTAAAAAACACCCCTTTTTTTGGCAAAATATAAAATTTTACAGCCCTTGCTACATCTGCATGTGTGAAATTCAAGCGTTATAAACTTCTGTCATATTCTGTTAGTAAAAAAACACCCTTTTTGGGCAAAATACTTAATATTGCAACCTTTGCTGCCCAACCAGTCTTTCACCTCACCCCCTTGCAAATCAGCCAAGCAGTCTGAACCCCAAGTCATGCAGCAGGCTCTTCTGCTTTTTGATGACTCTGTTAGCAGAGTTTCACAGGGACATCCACCTAGCCCTGCCCCAGAAGTGGAAAAGATTGAGTGCACCGATGCCCAACCACTTATGTTTCAAGATGAGTACATGGGAGGACCATCGCAGCACGTCTCGGATGATGACGAAACACAGGTGCCAACTGCTGGGGCTTTCAAAAGTGTGCAGACAGACAAGGAGGGCAGGGGTGAAGACTGGGTGGAAGATGATGTGAAGGACGATTAGGTCCTCGACCCCACATTAAATCAAGGTCATGCAAGCAATCTGTGTAGTTCGGAGGAAGAGGCGGTGGTCACACAGAGCCACCAGCATAGCAGAAGAGGGAGCAGGGTGAAAAAGCGGAGCAGCCATCCCCTAGACAGTACGCCTGCTACTGCCCACCACAGCAAGGGACCGAGCACACCAAAGTCAGCTCCAATGAGTTCCCTGGCGTGGCAGTTCTTCAGACAATATGCTGACGACAAATTATGAGTGGTTTGCACGCTATGCAATCAGAGCCTGAAGCGAGGCATAAACATTCTCAACCTGAGCACAACCTGCATGACCAGGCATCTAAGTGCAAAGCACAAGCTGCAGTGGAGTAGACACTTCAAAAGCCAAGAAAGGTCCCTAGCTCCTGCTTCCTCTTCTGCTGCAGTCTCGGCCTCTTCATCCACCTATGGAGTGACAGTGCCATCTGCCACCCCGCAAAACCATATTACTTACCGGTAATTTCCTTTTCATGAATCCTCCATGACTGCATACCATGAGAGATGACCTGCCTCCAACCAGGTAGGGACAGAAAGTATAAAATAGACCCTCCTCAAGCATATCCTCAGTGTCTTCTGGACCGACAGCCTAGAGAATCTATTCTTCCAATATAACGTGTGTATATATATATATATATATATATATATATATATATTTTTTTTTTTTATTTATTTTTTTTTGCGCACACACACACACCTAAGATTTACTCTATAATGTTTTATAAAAGGTATGAGGGTTGGACCATGTTGCTGCCCTACAGATCTGTTCTATTGACACATTAGCTCTTTCTGCCCATGAAGTAGAAATTGATCTTGTGGAGTGAGCTTTGAAATTTTTGGGTGGCGAAGCTCCCCATAGCATTGTGAGTTTCTAGTATCGCTGATTTGATTCATCTGGCTAAAGAGTTTTTTGTGGCTCTATGGCCTTTAAATTTTCCCTGAAACTGTACAAACAGATAATCCGAGTTTCTGAAAGCCTTTGTGGCCTCCAAATAGACTGAGATGGCCCTGAACATATCTAGTTTGTGAAATCTTTCTTCACCTTCAGTTTTTAAATTAGGACAGAAGGAAGGAATCACAATCTCCTCTTGTCTATGAAAATTTGTAATCACCTTAGGAAGGAAGGACGCATCCAACCTAAACACAATTCTGTCTGGAAATATCAAGAGAAATGACAGAGCCTCAATCTCACAAATTCTGCGAGCTGATGTGATGGCCACTAAAAACAAAGCCTTCAATGTGATGCATTTTAACGACACCTCAGACAATGGATCAAAGGGTGTTATTATTAACCCTGAAAGGACCAGATTAAGATCCCAAGGAGAGTCATAAGGTCTAAAAAAGGGTCTCAATCTATCTGCCCCTTTTAAAAACCCAATAATCCAAGGGTGGTCCGCGATTTTAATATCAAAGACTGAGCTTAGTGCTGATACATGTACCCTTAAAGTATTAGGATGCAACCCTTTATCAAAACCGGATTGTAGGAACCCTAATACCGTCTGAATGGAAAAAAATCTGGCAGGAGTTTTTAGATTGAGAACACCAAGCACAAAATTTTGACCAAACTCTGGAATATATTTTAGAGGTCACCACCTTCCTGCTAGCTGCCATTGTATTTATTATAGCATTTGAAAGACCTTTGGATTTTAAGGTTAGCCTTTCAGATTCCAGGAAGCCAGGTGTAGTTTTTCTACCCGGGGGTGACAAATTGGACCTTGAGCTAGAAGGTTCTTTGCCCAGGGGAGGATCCATGGACTCCCTAATGACAGAGTTTTCAACAGAGGGAACCATGATTTTTTCGGCCATAGTGGGGCTATTAGTATTACATGAGCCCTTTCTTGCCTGATCTTCCTCAATACTCTAGGAATTAATGCTAGGGGAGGGAATGCATACGCTAGGCGAAAAACCCACTTTTGTGCTAGCGCATCTACCCCTATGTTTCCGTCGAACGGATTTAAAGAGAAGAACTTCTCGAGTTTTGAATTTTGTGCTGTGGCGAATAGGTCTACGTGCGGAACCCCCATTGAAGTTATATGGGAAAAGACCTGTGGCGAAACCAACCTCGCCACTGGGTTTTGGAGGGGGCTGTTTAAAAAGCCTCTTGCCTCAGGATTATGGCCCCTACTAACTTTTAAACCCCTGAACCTGTTCCAGGGAATTTTGGATAGGTTTGTCCCCCAAGTTATACTGTTTAAATTGATGTAAGTTATATGTATGGACAATGTAACCTCACAAAGTTGTAACAATTTATAATAAGTGTAACTTGTCAGCTTGGGAGGAATATGCTGGGTGTGGTCCCATTGTCCCATTGTGTGTTTGAATGGTGATGTCTGTCCTGTTGTCTCCGCATGTGTATTGGCGATCTCCCCTTTGTCCTGAGAGATAATTGGATTGCCCTCGGTTGTCTCCCAGGCAGAGGGGAGGAAACCATGTTGTATCTGTCCTGTGTCGCAGTCTCCCTTCTGGTCCTCTGGGGGCGTGAACGATTGGTTGCTGTATTTACATTGTGTGTGTTGTGAATTACTGATTGGTTGTATTTCAAAACCCTGTGGGCGGACCTGTATTTGCAACAACTGTAATAAAAACCAGGCTGAGTGTGCCAGCACCTCAGACCACTGCTGACCCTCAAGACGGAGCCTTGTCTCGTTATTGGGGGGATTCCCTGTATGCTGTTGGAGACTGATTGCCAGGAGTGTAAGCTGACTGTACGCTTTTCCTGTTCGTCTGCTGACAGCTATTTGCGAGGTTCCAGTTTGGAGTGCTATTTTGTATCCAGTTCGGGAGGTTGGTGTTCTGCAGTAGCTGTGCCTGTCTCTCAGAAAGGGGCATATCGCCTAAACGGATTTTAACCCCTTGTCTGCTTAAAACGGTCCGTTACAAGACCTTTTTCTCCAGACTCCACTCTGTGGATTTTAGAGGAACCCGACTTAAGAAGTCTGCTTTTACATTTAAAGATCCCTTGAGATGTACCGCTGAAAGTGAATTTAACGTGATTTTCTGCCAACAAAAAATGTTTTCCGCCAATTGGCCCAGACTCTTGCTCCTTGTTCCTCCCTGATGATTTAGGTAGGCTACTACCATAGTATTGTCTGATCTTACTTGTATATCCTTCCCTATTGTTTCCTGAGACAGAGCATTTAATGCTTCCCAAACCGCCCAGAGTTCTCTCTGGTTTGAGGATTGGCTCCTCTGATCCATAGACCATCGTCCTTGGCAGGTATGGAGGGAACAGTAAGCTCCCCACCCCCACAGACTTGCGTCGGTGGCAGGGCCGTCTTTACCAAGGGGCAAAAGGGGCAGCTGCCCCGGGCCCAGTTGCTCCTGGGGGGCCCAAGGCAGCTGCCTCTTGAGCCCTGCTAGCTACTGCCCCAGGTGTCAAGCTGTCTGTGTACTTTAACGTTGTGATCTAGGACCTTAATGACATCATCACCATGTGACCAGTAACCTAGCAATTACTGGTCACATGGCTATGAGGTAATCACAGGTCCTATCAGGAGTGTTGCAGAAGTTAACTGTGGAGCTTTTTTGTGTGAAGATTACATCAGAAAAAGGTGACAGGGACTGTTATGTTAATATACTGTAAACTACTGTATAGTGGGGTGCTGTATATTGTGTGGGGGCCTGTATACTGTGGGGGGCTGTATACTGTGGGGGGCTGTATATTGTGTGGGGGCCTGTATACTGTGGGGGGCTGTATATTGTGTGGGACTGTATACTGTGTGGGGCTGTATACTGTGGGGGGCCTGTATACTGTGGGGGCTGTATACTGTGTGGGGGCCTGTATACTGTGTGGTGGGCTGTATACTGTGTGGGGTGGCTGTATACTGTGTGTGGGGGGGGGCTGTATACTGTGTGTGGGGGGAGGCTGTATACTGTGTTGGGGCCTGTATACTGTGTGGGGGCCTTATACTGTGTGGTGGGCTGTATACTGTGTGGGGGCCTGTATACTGTGGGGGCTGTATACTGTGTGGGGGCCTGTATACTGTGTGGTGGGCCTGTATACTGTGGGGGGCCTTATACTGTGTGGTGGGGCTGTATACTGTGTGGTGGGGCTGTATACTGTGTGGTGGGCTGTATACTGTGTGGGGGCCTGTATACTGTGGTGGGCTGTATACTGTGTGGGGGGCTGTATACTAGAAAAACTAGTCTTTGTGAAGGGGAGAGTTTTGACTTTTCCCAGTTTACGATCAACCCTAATTTGTATCTAATGAATTGGTTAAAAAATTTTAGGTTCAGGATCAACCGGAACTTCCCGCTGGGTTTTTTCACCAGAAACACTGTTGAGTAGTAACCCTTCTCTTGTTGAAAATAGGGTACTGGAATAATGGCTATTTGGGGACAAAAGATTTTGGCCACCCTCCTGAAGAGATTCCTGAAGGTGGGATGTCCTCTGGATGGGCGTTACCCTGAAAAGATTTTCTGGGGGAAGAAGACGGAATTAAATATCTAGACATTCCGCTATGATGTTTAACACCCATGAATTCTGGGTGATATTTTCCCAGTTTTCTAGAAAAAAATTTAGTCTCCCCCCCCCCCCACTTGAGTCTTGGCGTCATTGCTTAGAAGCCTCCGTATTTTCAGGGGTGAACATGAAACCTCTGTTCCTTCCCATACTCTGATTTTTTTCCTTTTGACCATTGTCCTCGTCTATCTGTTCTTTTAGACTGAAAGGGACCCCTTTTCTTGGCTTTAGAAAACGGAAATTTTCTTTTATTTGTTTCCTTCGGAAAGAATTTTTTCGAATCCGCTGCTTTCTCTAATATGGATTCCAATCCTGCCCAAACATTAAATTGCCATGAAAAGGTAAATTACATAATTTTATTTTAGATGCAACATCCCCATTCCAGGATTTTAACCATAGCGCCCTCCTAGCTACTACTGCTAGACTAGAAGTTCTGGCGGCTATCCTAACTGACTCCACTGTTGCATCAGATAAAAAGTCTACTGCTTTTAATAGAAGGGGGAAAGAATCCTCTTGAGTATCATAAGGTCTCCCTTCCTTAAGTAAGACCTCTAACTGCAAATGATTCAACAGCCTCCCATGGTAGCTAGGATTTCAGGCATGCACCACAGCACCCGGCCTGTAACCACTTTTTTAAAGACCTGGAAACTGAAGTTGCAGCTAAATTGGGTTTAAACACGGCCGAAGCAACATCCCAGAATCTACTTTTTTATCCATGGGATCTTTTAATGATCCCATATCTTCAAAGGGAAGCAAATTGGACCCCTTAACTAATGTAATTAACGTCGACTTAAGAGCAAGAGGTTAACAGAGTTTCATCCTCCTCATTAAAGGGAAACCTGCATCTCATGGTTCTGGAAATAAAGATTTTCCTATCAGGAGATTTCCATTCTCTTTTAATCATATCTAACATATTTTTATGAACGGGAAAGACACGTTTTTTTTCTGTGCTCGAGCCCCCCATACATTTCGTCCTGAAGAGATCTATGAATTTTTTCGTCGGACAGGTTCATAGCTGTCCTAATTGCTTTTATCAACTCGTTTCAACCGTATCTTCTGAAGAGAATAGAAAACTTCTGAACTCTGTGTCTGAGCCTGAAGAATCGATGGAATCATCACTCTCTGAGTCTGAGTCCTGATCTGAGTCAGAGGAAACCGATTCTTAATTTTTACCCTGCGACTTAGTTTTATGTACTGTCGGGTTATTTGTGGACTGTTCCGCAAACACTGACCGCATCTCCTCTCTAATCACATCTTTTAGTTCATCTCTAATGGATGGAACTAAATCTCTGGCCATGCTCGCCATGCAAGTTTTACAGAGCTTTTTAGCCCCCTCTGTTAGTTTTGTCAGACAACTAACACATTTCTTAGTGTTAAGAGAGGATTTGGTCTTTTTAACCCCCTCTTTTTCACTCTATCAACACACATGAAGAGAGGGAGGGAGAGAGAGAGAGAGAGAGAGTAAGGGAGGAAGACATTAATAAGGTAACAAAATGCCACAGTCTTCCTTCCCCTTGGATGAGACTTACTGCGGCAGCACCCCCAGGAGTCTCCATCTGTCCTGTCGCTATGTCCGACATTTTGCCACTCTGCATCCCCACTTTTAATCTCTCCTTACCTTCAGACCTCAGATCAGTGGACGACCTCTGTCTTGATCTGTTGCGCCAAATTAGGCTCCGCCCCTTACGGCCGTCACGCCAAACCGGAAGTTCCTCGTGGAAAGCATCGCACTACCCGTGACATCATCACTAGGCGCCAGAGGAAGCGTTGTGATGAGGAGAGTCTTTCTGAGACCAGAGGAACTAAGTGTCCGGTCAGCACATGGCCTCTCTATGCCGGCACAAACAAGGAGGCAAGGAGCAGGATACCTACTTAAATTTCCAGCACCAATACAACTCCAATATAGGAGGTTGGTGCTGCCTTCCCCCTCATGTGCAAAAAAGGCATTCCTTGATTTCCCCCACCTCTGCCTGCCTACACAGAGGTGGACCCAAAGCAAATGCCATGAGTGTTGACCCATCTCCCACCTGGAGGGACAAGAAGACACTGAGGATATGTTGGAGGAGGGTCTATTTTATACTTCCTGTCCATATCTGGTTGGAGGCGGGTCATCTCTCATGGTATGCCGTCATGCCGTCTGAAAGGGAAAACAGAGGATCTTCCAGCAACACCATCATCTGGGTCACCAAGCATCTCCACAATGTCCCATGGAAGCGTTCAGCTCTCCATCTCCCAAACACTGAAGAGGAAGTACCCCCCTACCCACCCGCGATCCCTGGCCCTAAATACCAGCATTTCAAAATGACCTGCCTTTGAAAAGCAGTCATTCCGTCTGGTGGAGACGGAGAGTTTCAAAAGCCTTATGGCGGTGCCTGTCCCACAGTACGTCGTGCCCAACCGCCACTATTTTTTCAGGTGTGCCATCCCTTCCCTGCACAACCAAGTGGGGGACAAAATCAGGTGTGCACTGCGCAACGTCATCTGTGGCAAGGTACACCTCAATGCGGATACGTGGACCAGTAAGCACGGTCAGGGACATTATATGTCCATAACAGCATTCTGGGTAAATGCAGTGGCGGCTGGGCCGAGACGGATAGAAGTTTGCCGCATGTCCTTCCACCACCGAGAATTGCAGGGCGCTTCAGTTTGCCTCCTGTTGCTTCCTCCTCCTACTCTGCTTCCTCATCCGGTCAGCATAACACCTTCACCACCAACTTCAGCACAGCCAGGGGTAAACGACAGCAGGCAGTTTTAAAACGTATCTGTTTAGGGGACAGACCCCACACCACGCAGGAACTGTGGACAGGCCTTGAACAACAGACTGATGAATGGTTGGTGCCAGTGAGCCTCAAGCCCGGCCTGGTGGTGTGTGATAATGGGCGAAATCCCGAAGCAGCTCTGGGTCTAGCTGGTTTGACGCACATCCCTTGCCTAGCGCATGGGCTGAATTTGGTGGTGCAGAGATTCCTTAAAAATTACCCTAATATGTCAGAGCTGCTGCATAAAGTGGGGGCCGTCTGTGCATGCTTTTGGCGTTTTCACCCTTCTGCCTATCAGCGCTGCAGCGTAACTTTGGCCTTCCAGCTCACCGCCTCATATGCGACGTGCCCACAAGGTGGAACGCCACCTTACACATGCTGGCCAGACTGTGCAAGCAGCAGCAGGTGATAGTGGAGTTTCAGCTGCAGCACGCACGGGTGAGTCGCTCTGCGGAACAGCACCACTTCACCACCAATGACTGGGCCTCCATGCGAGACCTGTGTTCCTTGTTGCGCTGTTTCGAGTGCATGGCCAGTGCCAGTGGCGTAGCTACAGGGGTCGCAGCGGTCGCAATTGCGACCAGGCCCCTGAGCCAGGGGGGCCCATGGCCCCCACACCACCTCCTATTCAAAATCCAGGCCAGTGGCCACTAAGTTGATCTAATAGGGGGGCACAGTGCGCACAGCGCAGCGCAGGCTGTAGCCAGTGTTTATTACTAGTTATGTACCAGGCTAAGTCCACGCTCGGAGGACAGACATTGCCGTGTGTACCCCGATGTGACATGTCCCCTATGTCAGGGCAGGCTCGTACAGACAGTCCATACATGGCGTCAGTGTAGGCAGCCTCAGGAGCTCGCACCAGTCAATCCGCGATCCTCAGTATTCACGAGCTGAAACTGAGTGACCCAGGATTTTCAACGTGCTCTCCTTTAACCCTAACAGGGAAATCACACCCGGTTGCCTTGAACGTACTTGGACTCCTCTCACACAAGGCCAGCCGGCGGAGAAGCTGTGTGGCTCACGGACCCTGCAGACCGGCGGATAAAGTTCCGGCGAGGCCGAGCACAGCTCCCTCTTCCCCGTACATCTCCGCTGCTGTACGGTATTTCTGTCAGGCCCCGGCGCACAGATAAATGGCCGGGCGCCTGTTTTTTTCGGACAGTCCTGTGTGAACGTGGGAGTTTAGCTTCTTTAGTGTGCATTTGTGCTCAGGGAAAAGCTGCCTGTGCGGTCACCATTCTGTTACTTCATTTCTGCTCTCATGTTGTGCAACTTGCTGCTAGTGTCATGAGGGCTGCGTTCTCTGCTCTCCACATAGGTGGTAATGTGCTTTCTACGGTATATGTATGTGCTGTCTAATAGTGACAGGTACTCACTACCTCAGCACATATACAGTCAGTCCTGAGGTGGTGAGTACCTGTCACTGTTAGGACTGTGTATGTGCTATCTAATAGTGACAGGTACTCACTACCACAGAACGGTGTATGTACTAATAGAGACAGGTACTCACTACCACAGAACTGTGTATGTGCTATCTAATAGTGACAGGTACTCTCTACCACAGAACTATGTATGTGCTATCTAATAGTGACAGGTACTCACTACCTCAGCACATACACAGTCAGTCCTGAGGTGGTGAATACCTGTCTCTATTAGGACTGTGTATGTACTATCTAATAGTGACAGCCGGTATTCACCACCTCAGAAGACAGGGAGACCAGCCTGCCGGATCCGTCCTGCCGCAAGTGTGAAAGAGCCCTAACAGTGACAGGTACTCACTACAACAGAACCAGGGGCGTAGCTATAGGGGGTGCAGAGGTAGCAGTCGCTAACAGGCCCAGGAGCCTGAGGGGCCCCAAAGACCCTTGAACCACATGAGAAGACACCTGTTTATAGAAGGTGAATGCTGGTCAAGTTACACCTCTGGCTGGAGGGAAGGTGTTAGGTCAAGAATTTGGCATGGTGGGGGGTGCAGTTTCAATTTTTGCCTCAGGCAGCAGGAAGGCAATGTGCTTCCCTGTCCCTGGCCACAAAGCAATGAGGGATGGGGGGCCCAAGCTAAACTCTTGCACCAGGGCCCATGAGCCTTTAGCTACGCCCCTGGCCAGTGCCGATAACACCGTTCTCAGCGTTACTATCCCACTTCTATGCCTCCTTGAAAAAACGTTTCTGGTGATGATGGGAGAGGATGTGGCACAGGAGGAGGAGGAAAAGGGATCATTTTATAGGGTTTCCGGCCAGCCATTCACAAGTGGCTCCGAGGGTGGGTTCCTGCACCTACAAACGCCAGGTACACAATTGTCCAGCCAGGGCACAGTTTTGGAGGATGACGAGGTGGAGGAGAAGGAACCATGTTCACAGCAGGATGGCACCCAGACCAACTCATGACCATCTCTGGTGCGTGGCTGGGGAGACACAGACGATACACCCCCCACAGAGGACAGCTTTTCCTTGCCTCTGGGAAGCCTGGCACACATGAGCGATTACATGCTGCAGTGTCTCCGTAACGACCGCCGAGCTTCCCAGATTGTAACTTGTGCTGATTACTGGGTGGCCACGCTGCTGGATCCCCGTTACAAGGACAACGTAAGGTGCGCGATTACAAGCGCACGCTGGTAGACACACTGCTGGCGGCATTCCCACCTGACAGCGGGGGCACAGTGGAAGCACAAGGCAAAGGCAGAGTAGGAGGAAGAGGTTGCCAAAGCAGCTGGGCACCGCCAGCACCTCAGAAGGTAGGGTTAGCATGGCCGAAATATGGAAAAGCTTTGTCAGCACGCCACAACAATCAGCACAACCAGCTGATATGGAACATCTTAGTAGGTGGCAGCATTTCACCAACATGGTGGAGCAGTATGTGTGTCGGGCTTGAAGGCCTTGGGGCATCCGTGGTCTTTTTTGCTGCATCAATCTCTCCAGGGGCAGACATAATGGTGCGAAAGGAAACTCCACTATTCCCTTTCTGTAGCAAGCTGCTCACCTGTTGAACGCTGATCTGCTTTTGAATCTGCCGCTTGAAGACTTCCGGGTAGGCGTGATGATGTCACTTCTTGCGCTGCGTTCCAACAGTGGAATGCAGCGCGCTGGAAGCAGGATCGAAACGTTCCCAGCCACTCAATGCCAAAACATAGCCTTCTCATCGAGCGGGGAAACCGGGGCAGCCAGCACAAGCCGGACTAGCGCCATAGGGGAGGAGGAGCAGTATACCGATGCTCTGGGATCCTTCCCCCTGCAAAGGCCCTGCGCACTGTTGATCTCGACCTGCCACTAGAGGGACAGGATAGTAAAGGGGAGGGGGCTTTTATGTCGATCTTTGTTATTTTCCTGTCCCTGAAGAGGTACACTCCAGGAAGTGCCGTTGTGGAGGTATAGGGAAAAATATCCTACAAATCCTTTTTTTTTTTTTATTATGAACAATCATGGATTTTTTTTTACATCCATTAATTGTTCAGAATCTCTCATTTCAGCGAGATCCAGCACATTATAATCAATTACCAGCATCCTCATTGGCCGCAAAGGATGCCAGTAAGAAGCGCTTCCAGGTTTTTCACTCTTTAGATGCCGTGATCTTACTTGATCACAGCTAGGGATGTGCAAATTTCATGAATCAACTGAAAGATGTAGATAGCGAGGCGGCACTGTGAACATACACATGTAGCGATCAAAAGGACGGCAATCCCACTGGTCTCCCGACGTAACACACTAACAGTGGTGCACAGCTGAAGACAAGTAGAAGTATTTTGAAATTCGTTTTCAGTTTGTGTTGTGGTATTCACTGAATTGCGTTATGGATTCCATTACTATGGCCCATGAGGCATTCCGTCATAATGGCCTGCATAACAGAGCCATCCGGTTTACATTATGCAGGAGAGAACTCCAACGTAACGGAAATTGGACAAATCCGTTATGCAGGCCGTAGACTTCTATAATAACGGAATGCCTCTAAAGAATTGCATTATGGCCTGTGGTAACTGAATCCATAACACAGTTTAGTAAATACCACAACATGAGCCGAAAACAAATTTAAAAATATAAAATTCGCTCATCCCTAATCATGGCATCTAAAGGCTTTAATTACCGTGATAGGCATTGTTGAATGTTGGGGGTCATTAGCCGCAGGTCTCTATTGTTTGCATTTGCAAGCGGGCGCATGTTTGACCACTTATGTACAGCGCTGGTAGGGAAGGGGTTAAATTGTGTTATATAATTTAACGATTGGGTGCTGCCCCCGAAGGGGAGGTAACAAGGTCATGTTATTTCCCATGAGGGCTTTATAAAATGCAATTTTTTTTTGTACTAGACCATGGCTATGATTAAAGGGGTTCTTTCTGATGATCTATGCTTTGTATAGGCCATCAGCATCTGATCAGCGGGGGTCCGCCACCCTGGACCCCTGCCAATCAGCTGTTTAAGAAGGCAACAGCCTTCTCACTGCTTTCCACAGGCCAGTGATGTCACAACTATAGGTCATGTGGCCTGGGAGAAACTCAGCCCCATTCACTTCACTAATGTGGACCTCCGCCAATCAGATGCTGATGACCATCCGTAAGAAAAAGGCAGATAAGCCTTTTAACCATCTCCCGACCGCCTAACGCAGGGATCACCCCATATAGACTCCCTGATAACCCCCTTGTCATTGATCCCCCCCTGTAAGGCTCTATTCAGACGTCCGTATGTGTTTTGCGGATCCGCAAAACATGGACACGGCAATGTGCTTTCCGAATCTTGCGGATCCGCAAATTGCCAGAACTATATAGAAAATGCCTTTTCTTGTCCGCAATTGCGGACAAGAATAGGACATGTTCTATAGGCTCTACAAAAAACGCAGTGTTCGCCCGATCAGGCCTGATCTTGTGCGTACACTTGCGTTCAGTCTGTCCCACCGCAGTGACAGAATATTTTTTTCTGATCACTGCAAAAACACAGTAAAATCGCTGCGGCGCTATAAAGATCACTTTTGAGGGGCATGGCGAGTTCATAGAAGATTTTTTTTTGGCACAAGTTAGCGGAAATTGATTTTTTTTTTTACGTTTTTTCTTACAAAGTCTCATATTCCACTAACTTGTGACAAAAAATAAAATCTTACATGAACTCACCATACCCCTCACGGAATCCAAATGCGTAAAAATGCCCTGTGAAATCCTAAAGGTACTCATTGGAATTTGGGCCCCTTTGCGCAATCTTGGCTGCAAAAAAGTGTCACACGTGGTATCGCCGTACTCAGGAGAAGTAGGGCAATGTGGTTTGGGGTGTTTTTTTTTTACATATACCCATGCTGGGAGAGAGAAATATCTCAGTAAATTGACAACTTTAGATTAAAAAAAAATAAAAATGAAAAAAGTTGGCATTAACAGAGATATTTCTCAAACACAGTATGGGTATATGTAAAAATACGCCCCAAAACACATTGCCCTACTTCTTCTGAGTACAGTGATACCACATGTGTGACACTTTTTTGCAGCCTAGGTGCGCAAAGGGGCCCAAATTCCAATGAGTACCTTTTAGGAGGGCATTTTTAGACATTTGGATTCCAAACTACTTCTCATGCTTTAGGGCCCCTAAAATGCCAGGGCAGTACAAATACCCCACAAGTGACCCCATTTTGGAAAGAAGACACCCCAAGGTATTCCGTGAGTGGCATGGCGAGTTCATGTAAAATTTTATTTTTTTGTCACCAGTTAGTGGAATATGAGACTTTGTAAGGAAAAAATAAAATAAAAAAATAAGTTTCCGCTAACTTGTGCCAAAAAAAATAATAATATTCTAGGAACTCGCCATGCCCCTCATGGAATACCTTGGTGTGTCTTCTTTCCAAAATGGGATCACTTGTGGGGCATTTATACTGCCCTGGCATTTTAGTTTGGAATCCAAATGCATAAAAAATGCCCTGTGAAATCCTAAAAGATACTCATTGGAATTTGGGCCCCTTTGTGCACCTAGGCTGCAAAAAAGTGTCACACATGTGGTATCGCCATACTCAGAAGAAGTAGGGCAATGTATTTTGGGGTGTATTTTTACATATATCTATTCTGGGTGAGAGAAATATCTCTGTAAAATGACAACTTTGTATAAAAAAATAAAAAATGGGAAAGTTATCTTTTACAGAGATATTTATGTATGTAAAAATACACCCCAAAACACACGCTTTAGGGCCCCTAAAATGCCAGGGCAGTATAAATACCCCACATGTGACCCCATTTTGGAAAGAAGACACCCCAATGAATTCTGTGAGGCGTATGGCGAGTTCATGTAAAATTTTATTTTTTGTCACAAGTTAGTGGAATATGAGACTTTGTAAGAGAAAAAAAATAAAAAAAAAAGCATTTTCCGCTGACTTGTGACAAAAAATAAAAACTTCCATGAACTCACTATGCCCATCAGCAAATACCTTAGGGTGTCTACTTTCCGAAATGGGATCATTTGTGGGGTGTTTCTACTGTCTGGGCATTGTAGAACCTCAGGAAACATGACAGGTGCTCAGAAAGTCAAAGTGCGTAAATTTAATTTTTTTGCACCAGTTTATAAACGCTATAACTTTTACCCAAACCAATAAATATACACTTATTGCATTTTTTTTTTATCAAAGACATGTTGAACAATAAATTTAGAGAAAAATGTATATAGAAATGTAGTTTTAATTGAAAAATTTTACAACATGAAATGAAAAATATCGTCTTTTTGCAAAAATTTCGGTCAATTTCGATTAATATAAAAAAAAAGTAAAAATGTCGGCAGCAATGAAATGCCACCAAATGAAAGCTCTATTAGTGAGAAGAAAAGGAGGTAAAATTCATTTGGGTGGTAAGTTGTATGACCGAGCAATAAACTGTGAAAGTAGTGTAGTGCAGAAGTGTAAAAAGTGGTCTGGTCATTAAGGGTGTTTCAGCTAGGGGGGCTGAGGTGGTTAACCCCTTCCCGACTAGTGTAGAGTCTTAAAGATGTTTCACACAGCAGACACCTGCGACTCACGTCTGCTACCAGCAATAATGCTTGCCACAGACATTTAACACTTCACATGCTGTAGTCAACCCTCACCACAGCAGCTGAGAGGGCACTTCCCAGGTATGCTTCGGCTCGCTCTGGCAACAATTTGAGTCAGAGCTTGTATGCAGCAGCCCCTGTCATAATGATCGATTTGCCGTTTTTGGTCTCTTCATTTCCCACAAAAAAAAAAATATATACTAATACCACAGTGCAGCCCAATACGCTGGCCCCAACAGAAACCAATACCACAGTGCAGCCCGATACGCTGGCCCCAACAGGAGAAGATTCCAGCATAACGTAAACTGGATGGATCCGTTAAGCAGGCCATAGATTTATATTATGACAGAATAAATAACGGAATGCCTCTAAATGCAGTCCGTTATGCATTCTGTCATGGAATTGCATTATGGTCCGTGGTAACGGAATCAATAATGCAATTCAGTAAATAACACAACACAAACTTCAAAATATGACATTTGTTCATCCTTATCACCCAGCCTTAGACATACAAGAGCCTGACTTGTGATTTTGTCAGGGTTTATTTTATGTGCTGGTGCCGCCTTATGCATCAACACCAACTGATAAACATATTTCTAGCTATGAAGGTCTCTATATCTTACTGGTCAATTCACCCCCACTAGACTAACAAAAAAATGCCGCCATGCAGAACCCCACCAAAAGGCAGCAATCAAGCTGGAGTCACAGACCACATAAAATGCCGAGCAATACAGAGGAATCATAATACAGAATAGCGGACCTGAACGAGAACTACAAGAAATTCCTGGGGAGGCGGCGCCTAATGGCTGGTGCGCAGTAGCTCAGCGCCGATTGGCTGTCCAAGCATCCGTTCAGGATTTTGAAATTCCCGCTCTTTACCCTGCCACCCAACGCCCCATTAATAGGAGTGTGTCCGATCAGTTTATTACATGTCTCGTTCACATACAACGTTAGTGGTGTTGTCCGTGAAACATTCGAGGTAGCGGCAACTACTGTACAGGGCGTCGTCCCCGCTCTCGCATAGAAGGACCCATGATGGTTTCTTCAGTCAGACTAGGGGAATAAAACAATATACTGTATTTACACATTATCGCTAGTCTCCGCAGGAAAAACCTTGCTGAAAGGTGCTGAATTCCAAACAATAGGTATTGGCGGGATCGCGCCCCAGCCGTCTTTCAAATCAAGTCTCTAACGCTGACCAATAGTGGCCCGAGGCGGGGTTTTGATCACGGGACAGTTGGAACTTTCTTTCTGATTGGTGACGCTTAATGAATGACTTAGGAGTCCCATTGGTTGACTTGGAATACAACCAATCACCGGCGTTGGCTGCTTCTCTTTGAGGGTATAAAAGCAGAGACGCAGCGCAGTGTGACTTGTGGAGTTACGTTCCTCACTGTGGAAAACGAGCCGAACTAGTGGAGAATGTCAGGACGTGGAAAGCAAGGCGGCAAGACCCGAGCTAAGGCGAAGACCCGCTCATCCCGTGCCGGCCTCCAGTTTCCTGTTGGTCGTGTGCACAGGCTTCTTCGCAAGGGGAATTATGCTGAGAGAGTGGGCGCTGGAGCTCCCGTCTATCTGGCGGCTGTACTGGAATATCTGACGGCTGAGATCCTGGAGCTGGCTGGGAATGCTGCTCGAGACAACAAGAAAACCCGCATTATCCCGCGCCATCTGCAACTGGCCGTGCGCAACGACGAGGAGCTCAACAAGCTGCTGGGTGGCGTGACCATCGCCCAAGGGGGTGTGCTCCCGAACATCCAGGCCGTGCTGCTGCCGAAGAAGAGCTCGGGCTCTGCGCCCGTGTCGGGGAAGGGTGGCAATAAGAGCTCTCAGCAGTCTCAGGAGTACTAGGCTCCTTGAACCAAGGTTCACCCAAAGGCCCTTTTCAGGGCCACCCACATGTATAACAGAGCTGTCCTACTAGCGACCCTTAATTGGCCTGGCGCTCCAAAGCTGTAGCCGTACTGTGCGCGGGAAAGTCTGGAAGTCGGCTATCTGCAGTGATGACCTGTAGTCACGTGAGAGGAGGCAGCATTGAGTAATAGCCATATCGCTCTCTATATAGTATATAACACCCGGGCACATGGAGCTTAGATATTGCCCTCAGCGCAGGAGCAACCCTATAGACGGGCAGTATCTAATCTCCGTGCTAGCGTTGTAGGGTCACGTGGCTATAAAGCAACCAGTCTGGTTAATTGGGCTCCATTCACAGGACTGCATGGTTGATGTACTCCTGTTCAAATTAGAGATGGCAAGTTCGGGTCTTTCACGTGAATCGACTTAATTCAAATGAACCGATTCATTAATCGAAACTTCGGTTCACTCGCTGAGTCTGAGCTGACAAGAAGCAAGTGAACCGAACGAAGCTCAGGTGGTGCGCATGCGCAGAAGCTTCGATTCAGTGGCTGAGTGAGGAAGTGAACGGAAGCGGTCAGGACTCGGGAGCTGTGCAATGCACTGTCACCCACAGTGACAGTCCAAGTGAAGTGAATGCCAAGTTGATAACAACACTGGCTGATCATAAAATAGTACAGACATCACACAGGACAATAATACTGTGCAATTTGTGCATGATTTTCTAATAAATCGTCTGTCCCTTTTAATCTTATCACTGCTGCAACAAAAGCATCAGCCTCAGTGTATTCTAGTGACTCGCAATTAACTCAAAGACTCCACTGAGTCTATAAGGATCTTTAGATTTTTTTTTAAAGGGTTTCTACCCCCAGAAATTCTGTTATGTAGCTGACTGATATAGCGATGCGCTAACGTCAGCACTACATAACAGTATGTTTTTTACCTTTCTCCCTGCAGCCGTTTTAGTAAAAAAAAAAAAAAACTTTTATAATATGCTAATGAGCCTCTAGGTGGGTAGACGGAGCCTCTAGGGGCTGATTTTACGCCCACATAGCATCTAGAGGCTCATTAGCATATCATAAAAGTGCTGCAGGGAGAAAGTTAAAAAACATACTGTTATGTAGTGCTGACATTAGCGCATTGCTATAACAAAAAAAAAAGCACTTTTATGATATGCTAATGAGCCTCTAGATGCTATGTGGGCTTAAAATCAGCACCTAGAGGCTCATTAGCATATTATAAAAGTGCTGCAGGGAGAAAGTTAAAAAACATACTGTTATGTAGTGCTGACATTAGTGCATCACTATATCAGTCAGCTACATGGTGGTAGAAACCCTTTAAAGGGCTTCTGTCACCCCTCTAAAGTTTTTTTTTTTGGCTTCTTATAATCCTTATACTGCAATATATATTTATATACTCATTTTGGTTCAGTATTTTTTTCCAAAAACAGACTTTTATAATATGTAAATTACCTGTCTACCAGCAAGTAGGGCGGCCACTTGCTCCTTTTATAAAGACGCCCCCTCATGTTGATTGACAGGGCCAGCAAACGCGCTAGTCTTCTGGCTGGCCCTGTTGCGTTCAAAATCTGGCGCCTGCGCCGTACCTGTCTTCAGTCGACGCAGGCGCACTGAGAGGAGCACGCTCGCTCGGCCGCTCCATCCTCAGTGCGCCTGCGCCAGGTGTAGGTGTGACGTCATTGGCGCAGGCGCATTGAAGATGGAGTGGCCGAGCGAGCGTCGTCCTCTGTGTGCCTGCGCCGACTGAAGACAGGTCCGGCGCAGGCGCCAGATTTTGAAAGCAGACAGTGCCAGCCAGACGAGCATGTTCACTGGCCATGTCAATCAACATGCGGAGGGGGCGTCATTATGATGGGAGGATGCGGCTGCTACCAGCAAGTAGCCGCCGTACTTGCTGGTAGACAGGTAATTTGCATATTATAAGTCAGTTTTTTTAAATAACTACTGAGCCAAAATGAGTTCAGTGAACTGAATCGATTCAAAAGAACAATTAGATTTTTGGGGACTCCATGATCCTGCCTGCGACCAGTGTAACCCTAGCGTAAGGGCTAATTCACACTACCGTATGCCTGTCATGCCTCTGTTGTGGACCTTAGCGGCCCACAAAACACAGGCATCGGCCGTGTGAACTTCATGTTACAGTGCAAACCCATTGACTTCAATGGGTCCGTGATCCGCAAGATAAGGCAAAAGATGGGACATGTCCCATCTTTTGCAGGCCTTTCGCATGTTTCTGCTCAAGATAGGACATGTCACGTCTCCAGACAAAAAAAAATCAAGGAGGCATTGGCTCCTAACCTGAAAAATTTAGTCGCCAAATTTAAAATAATTATAATTACAGTATATGATTCTCATATTGTACTCATCACATATTGTACTTCAAGACAGTGGTAAAATGGAGTAAAAAAAAAAAAAAATCACCAAATTTACCCAAAAATTACCAAATTTCAATTTCTCAACTTTTATAATAGATAGTGATACTTCCAAAGATAGTAATTACTTTACAGTCCCCATATGTCTACTTCATGTTTGGATCATTTTGAAAATTTCTTTTTATTTTTTGGGAACCTTAGAAGGTTTAGAATCAAATCTTAAAATTTTTAAGAACATTTCCAAACCCCAAATTTTTCATGACCAGTTCAGTTATGAAGTCACTTTCTGGTGCTTACATAGAAACAACCCATAAATTACCCCATTTTAGAAACTACACCCTCAAGCTATTCAAAACTGATTTTACAAATTTTGTTAACCCTTTAGGTGCCCCACGAGAATTAAATGAAAATGGGAATGTAACTTCAAATTTTTTTGGGGGGGCAGATTTTATCTGCAACGCATCAAGGGGTTAAAGGGAGTCTTTCACCTAAACTGACCATTATAGAACACTAACACCATGATCTGCATTATAGTCCCCATATTAGAATGCTTCTTACCGTATAGCTGTCCGTCGCTTATTTTCGCTAAAAAACATGGGCGGCGTTCAAGCGGCCGATGCCCAGACCCTTAGTCGCTTTTCATATGAAACTCCTCCCCTTTCACCCCTCTGGCCCGCCCTAGTGAAAAAAAACAATTTTTTTAATGCGACATCTCTGCCAAATCCAGCGCCAGCGCTCTTCATAAGATTCGCCGCGCCTGTGCAGTTCACTCCCCATTATGGGCAGAGGCACAAGAGCGTTAAATGTGCATGTGCTGGCCTTGTGCCTCTGCCTATAATGGGGAAAGAAGTGTGCAAGCGCGGCGAATCTTGTGAACGGCGCTGGCGCCTGATTTGGCAGACCTGTCGCATAAAAAAATTACCTGTGGTCCCCAGAAATGAAAAAAACCCAAGAAGTGACCCTATTTCGGAAACAACACCCCCGGACGAACATTTTAAGTGGTGGAAAGGGTACTTTCCATTTCACCACCATGACGGCACACATGAGAGATTGACCCCTGACCTATGTAGGGGCAGGAACAGAGAAAGGTTCGACCCCTCCCACCACCATACACCAGTGTGTTCCTGCTCCTACAGTGGCGGAGAAAGTCCTCTTTGCCAGTCAGGGAGGTAAAAAAAATTCTGTGTACCCCTTTATTTTTTATTTTACAAGACTACCTGGGAGCTACATCGGGAGCTCGTCGCTTCCCTTGCGGGCACTTCATTCTGGATACATCCCCTGATCTCCAGAGGCGCATGCTGAAGCTGACAGGGAGACGGCAGGGTCACGCTACCTGTTGATCAGGAGCCTTCTCTGCGGCTGTCACTGGCCTCCTATCTCCTAGTGAGATCAGCTGGCCAGAACGTCCCACGTGTGCGGGCGTCTGACGTCACTTCCGGGTTAGGACGCATACCCGGAAGTGACTTGATCTCGGGCGGGGGATTCAAAAAGGACCATCTTGGTCGAAGAAGCTCTTGCAGCACCTCCGCCAAAATGCCAAAAATTGATAGATACAGTCCTGATCAATAGTTTAAGACCACTTGAAAAATTGCAAAAAATCATATTTAGCATGGCTGGATCTTAACAAGGTTCCAAGCTTCAACATGCAACAAGAAGAAATGAGAGTGAGACAAAACATTTTTTGAGCATTCAATTAATTGAAAATAATGATTAAACTGAAACAGGCTGTTTTTCAGCTGATCCAAATTTTTGGACCACTTGCCTTTAAAAGGCCAAATCTATGCAAAGAAGTGGATTCATTGTCTTTTTCTGTCAGGTAGTCACACGTTGTGATGGCAAAGGCAAAAAAACTCCCTTTTTGAACGTGGTCGGGTTGTTAAACTGCATAAGCAGGGTCTCTCACAGCGCGCGATCGCTGCTGAGGTGGGACGCAGTAAGACAGTCATTTGGAATTTCTTAAATGATCCTCAGGGTTATGGAACAAAAAAGTAAAGTGGAAGACCCAAAAAAATGTCATCAGCACTGAGCCGGAGGATCCAATTGGCTGTCCGTCGACCCAAATTAAGGCCCTTACTGGTGCTGACTGCAGCCCCATAACCATCAGACGGCATCTGAGACTGAAGGGCTTTAAAAACAAAAAGCGTCTTCAAAGACCTCGTCTCCTTCAACGCCACAGACCTGGTCGTTTGGACTTTGCAAGAGATCACCAAACATGGGACATTCAAAGGTGAAAGAAATTTTTATTGTCTGATGAGATTTTTTTTTACCTTGATAGTCCTTATGGTATCCAACGTTACTCGCATGACAAGCAGATTCCAACTGAGATGTTTTCTACGCGCCACAGTGGAGGGGGCGCTATAATGGTCTGGGGTGCTTTTTCCCTCAGTGGAACAATGGAGCTTAAGGAAGTGTAGGGGCGTCAAACGGCCGCTGGCTATGTCCAGATGTTGCAGAGAGCATTCCTCATGACTGAGGGCCCTCGTCTGTGTGGTAACGACTGGGTTTTCAACAGGACAACGCTACAGTACACAATGCCCGCAGGACAAGGGACTTCTTCCAGGAGAATATCACCACTCTTTTGGCCCTCCCCTGATCTAAATCCAATTGAGAACCTTTGGGGATGAATGGCAAGGGAAGTTTACAAAAATGGACAACAGTTCCAGACAGTAGATGGCCTTCGTGCGTCCGACTTCACCACTTGGAGAAATGTTCCCACTCGCCTCATGGAAACGCTTGCATCAAGCATGCCAAAACGAATTTTGGAAGTGATAAACAATATCAGCGGAGCTACTCATTACTGAGTTCATGTTTGGAAGTTGGATTTCTGTTTTGGGGGGGATTAGTTTTTTTTTGGGGATGTGTGGTCCTAAACTTTTGATCAGCTGAAAAACAGCCTGTTTGTTTCAGTTTATTCGTTGTTTTCATTAAATTGAATGCTCCAAAAATGTTTGGTCTCACTTCCATTTCTTGTTGCATGTTAAAGCTCTACTTGGAAGCTTGTTAAGATCCAGCCATGCTAAATATGATTTTTTGCCATTTTTCAAGTGATCTTAAACTTTTGATCAGGAATGTATATCCTCCTCAGACTCTGATGGGTTGGAGGACGAGGCTTCCGCACCCCTTATCGGAAGGGAAAATAACAGATGAATCCAAAAAATAATTTTTTTTCCATAGCAGAGATGAATGACATTCTATGGGTGTAGAGGATGTCCAAAAACCTCACTCAGTCCAGAAGGAGATGTTTGGGGGTTTAAAATCTAAACGGTTTAGAATATTCCCCATAAACGAAAATATAAAAGAAATTATTATGAACGAGTGGACATCCCCTCAGAAAAAAATTGGCATTTCCAGGGATTTTAAAAACAGGTTATTATTTGATCCCAATGAATCTAAGGTGTTTGACAAAATACCTAGAATAGACATCCAGGTTGCAAAGGTTAATAGAAAAAACTCTCTACCTTTCGAAGATTCTTCCCAATTAAAAGATACCATGGAAAGAAAAGCGGATAGCCTCCTGAGGAAATCTTGGGAAGCGGCAATATATTCCCTCAAAACAAATATCACCGCAACCTCTGTGGCTAGGTCGATGTATCTCTGGTTAAACGAACTAGAGAGACATCTAATTAATAAAACATCACGAGACCAGATACTAGATTCAATACCATTATTGAAGTTAGCTACAGGCGTCCTAGCGGACGCCTCAGCAGAAACTATCCGTTTTTCAGCTAAGGACGCGGCTCTATCCAATGCCGCAAGAAGAGCTCTTTGGATGAAATACTGGGGGGGAGATATAGCATCCAAAATGTAGCTATGTTCGATGCCTTTTTCTGGGGAGTATGTATTTGGCCCTGTCCTGGACACGATCCTAGAAAAAGCTACTGACAAGAAAAAAGGTTTTCCTGAAGAGAAGCCGACAAAGAAAATTGCCCATTCGCCCACAATTTAATCAGGGAAAGTCCTTTCGTGGAAAGGAAAAAACGGGCTGCTGGAGCTAGCAAAAGGGGGATGGGGGAGAGGATATCTTCTTAACCCCCAAACCAAATCCAGCGACAAACAATGACGCCAGGATAGGGGGAAGACTAAAATCCTTCCGCAGTGGAAAGCCGTAACCTCAAATCTCTGGGCTTTAAACATAATAAAGGACGGATACAGGATAGAGTCGTCGCCCCCCCCCCCCCCCCCCCCCAGCAAAGATTCAAAATCTCTCATCATCCAGCTCAGTTACCATTGATTTGGGGAAAAATCTGGGATCTCCAAAAATTGGGTGTGGTAATTCCCTTTATCTCAACAAGGGCAGGGCTATTACTCAAACCTTTTCCTAGTGAAAAAACCCGGGGGCACATATCGTTTAATAATAAACTTAAAAGACTTAAACAAGCATGTTACTTACAGGAAGTTCAAGATGGAATCCTTGAACTCCACCATCCTTTTAATAAAAAGAAATGCCCTGATGTGTACAGTCGACTTGAAAGACGTGTACTACCATGTTCCGATCCGTACCGAGTCTCAAAACTACCTAAGGTTCGCCATAAAGGATCAGATAGGGAACCTAGCCCATTTCCAATTCGTCGCCTTCCCCTTGGAATATCATCTGCCCCCAGAATATACACCAAGCTAATCGTAGAAATGGTCGCCCCCATTAAGAACTCAGGGTCTTACAATCATTCCCTACTTAGAAGACTTCCTGAACATATCAGACTCAGAACAACAGGTAAAAATAGATCGAGACAGGGTTTGCGACCTCTTAAAAGACCTAGGATTGATGATAATCTTAGACAAATCCTGCTTATCACCAAAAACAAAGTTAAAATTTGAGGGAGTTCTTTTGCACTCTACAAAACAGGCTTCCTTCCTTCCTTCCAGGAAAAAGGATAGTGAAAATACAAAAAACAGTCAGAGGGCTTTTAAAAAGGAGGTTTTATTCCATCAGGGAGACAATGAGTCTCTTAGGGCAGATGACAGCTTGTATCGTTGCAGTTTCATAGTGTCAGGCCCACTACAGAACCCTCCAATCTTGGCTCCTAAAAAAGTGGGACAAGCGCCAGTCATCACTAGACCAAGGGATTCGGATCCCAGGGCTCGTAAAAAGTTCCACACTCTGGTGGCTGGATTAAAAAAAACAAAGGAAGGGCATAGAATGGCAGAAAACCCCAGCACAGTGTAGAGGTGAAAGCATCTGCCTGTGGGTTGAGTGAGAACGCGGAGGAATTAGAGCTAAAACGAGGATGAAAACCACTATTACAAAAAAAGGAGATAAACCCGTGGACGAATTAACCCGATTGTTGATGGCAAACTCTGCCAACGGGAGATATCTCACCCATAAAAGCTGGTTTTGCAATACATAACACCTCATGAAAAGTTCAGCTGCCTGATTTAATCGTTTCGTCTCCCCATTAGTCTCTGGATGGAAAGCAGACGAAAAAGATAAAGAGATGTCGCATCTTTGACAAAAAGCTCTCCAGAATCTGGAAACAAACTGAGACGATATTTTCAGGGACACCATGCAGGCATACCACATGTTCAATAAACAAGGATGCTAAGGTTTTCGCATCAGGGAGCTTACTTAAAGGAACAAAATGCACCATCTTGCTAAAACAGTCAACCACTACCCAAACCAAATAAAATCCATGGAAATGTGTGACCATGGTTTGCAGGGAATGGGTAGTGGTTGTAGTTCACCAGCGGGATGTGTTCTCGGGGTCTTAGATCTGGCACATACCTCACAAGCCAAAACATAATATCGTACATCCTTAGACAAAGTAGGCCACCAGAAGGACCTTAGCAGCAATTCTTTAGTGGCAGCGATGCCTGGATGACCACACAGAACAGAGTCATGACACTCACCCATAAGACAAAACCGAAAATACTCCGGAACGAACACGATCCGAGGATATCGCTGCCACAAAGATGCTTGCCGATAAGATGGGTTCAGGAGGAGCGTCAGGAGGTTGGATGGCATTGAAACTCCGGGACAAGGCATCTGCTTTAAAGGGATTCTGTCATGACATTTTTGCCCTATAACCTAAACATATGGTCAGGTCCGTACTAATAACATGAATCCGAAATTGTCCTTATTAAATCTGCCTGTGGCTCTATTAGCACATAAAACAGGTTTTTATAACCTGTCATTCACCTACCTAAGGTGCCCAAGAGGACGTCTCTTCATACAGTGTGCCCGGCCACACCCATCTCCGTCTGGTGCCCAACGCCACCTTCCCAGTTGAAATCTCCGCCCTCCCTGTCTATAGTGCCGCCTTCCTCACCTCAGCGCTGCCTAGTGCGCATGCATGGGATATGGCAGAGGGACCGGAGGAGGCGCCGAGGTGAGGAAGGCGGCACTAGATAGACAGGGAGGGCGGCGATTTCAACTGGGAAGGCGGCGCTGGGCACCAGACAGAGATGGGTGCGGCCGGGTACACTGTATGAATAGACGTCCCCTTGGGCACCTTAGGTAGGTGAATGACAGGTTATAAAAACCTGCTTTATGTGCTAATAGAGCCACAGGCAGATTTAATAAGGACAATTTCGGATACTTGTTATTAGTACGGACCTGGCCATATGTTTAGGTTATATGGCTAAAATGTCATGACAGAATCCCTTTAATATTTTTACTTCCTCGCCTGAAAGTTACAGAGTTACAAGTTAAAACAAGTAAAAAATAGAGCCCACCTAGCCTGCCATGATTAAGGCGTTTAGCCGCCTCAAGAAACACTAAATTCTTATGTCTGTGAAGGGTCTCATTTATCCAGGTCATGGTATATATCTGTAAAGAATAAATCAAGGCAACTGGACGTACTGTAGATTTCTTGAAAACGTTTCACTCGTTCTTCCAACTAGCTTTCTCAATTCTGAGTGACTGTACAAAAATTCTGGGAATAAATATGTAACTGAATCAACATCTGGTAATTATACCCAGCATTGGGTCAAAAGTGTTGATTCCATTATCCTAATTGGAGTCAGTAGGTGATAAAGACTTCCCAGAAAAAGGTGTCAAGACAGCATTGTATGTGGCAGACAATAGATGTATACCATGACCTGGAGAAATGAGAACCTTCACAGACATATTGCAACACATTTTGGGGGGAAAACCCTTAAACTTGTACGAGAATATGAAAATACAGCAAGAAAACTGGCAGACTATAGAAACCACCCTGATACCCCTTAGTTTTACTCCTGTATAATTTACCCCGATACCCCTTAGTTATATTACCCCTGTATAATAATGTACCCTGATACCCCATAGTGTATTTGTGTGTGTGTGTATATATATATATATATATATATATATGTGTGTGTGTGTGTGTATGTGTATATACACTCACCTAAAGAATTATTAGGAACATTAACTAATACGGTGTTAGACCCCCTTTTGCCTTCAGAACTGCCTTAATTCTACGTGGCAATGATTCAACAAGGTGCTGATAGCATTCTTTAGAAATGTTGGCCCATATTGATAGGATAGCATCTTCAAGTTGATGGAGATTTGAGGGATGCACATCCAGGGCATGAAGCTCCCGTTCCACCACATCCCAAAGATGCTCTATTGGGTTGAGATCTGGTGACTGTGGGGGCCATTTTAGTACAGTGAACTCATTGTCATGTTCAAGAAACCAATTTGAAATGATTTGAGCTTTGTGACATGGTGCATTATCCTGCTGGAAGTAGCCATCAGAGGATGGGTACATGGTGGTCATGAAGGGATGGACATGGTCAGAAACAATGCTCAGGTAGCCAGTGCATTTAAGCGATGGCCAATTGGCACTAAGGGGCCTAAAGTGTGCCCAGAAAACATCCCCCACACCATTACACCACCACCAGCCTGCACAGTGGTAACAAGGCATGATGGATACATGTTCTCATTCTGTTTACGCCAAATTCGGACTCTACCATTTGAATGTCTTAACAGAAATCGAGACTCATCAGACCAGGCAACATTTTTCCAGTCTTCAAGAGTCCAATTTTGGTGAGCTTGTGCAAATTGTAGCCTCTTTTTCCTATTTGTAGTGGAGATGAGTGATACCCGGTGGGGTCTTCTGCTGTTGTAGCCCACCTTTCTTTCCCATTCTCACATTCAGTTTGGCGTTCAGGAGATTGTCTTGACCAGGACCACAACCCTACATGCATTGAAGCAACTGCCATGTGATTGGTTGACTAGATAATCGCATTAATGAGAAATAGAACCGGTGTTCCTAATAATTCTTTAGGTGAGTGTATATATATATATATATATATATATATACACACGCGGGCGGCGTGTGTTTGTGCTTTAAGGTGCGCACGCCTATGTACAAAGGTGCCTAATAAGTCCTCAGGTTATGACTATCTTGCTAATCCTTTGTCTTGCATAAACGTGATAATTCCTTATATACTCGGCTGCATACAGTTTAGACATTGGTCACCCTGGAAGAGCGATCTATAGTAGTCGATTACTCACCTCTAGGAAGAATACTTGCAGGCCTTAACCCTGGGTTATGGAACCGACAGGGACAGAGTAGAGAGGCAAGGAAGGGGCCTCCCTCCAGATATTCAGCTACATGGCTGTTGATAAAAGCACGTTTGCGGGTCCCACGGTTACTTGAGTGGGACACTGCACACACACTTTATCACAGTGTTGGTGCCCAGAATCCTAGAGACTGAGACCAGGCCTGTAGTTAGTTAGATAGGGTTTCTGTTTGTGTCAGGCCACAAGTGTTGCTAGCTGTTTATTGCAAGGATTCCACAATTTAAAGTGACATTTCACACTGGAGAGCTGATAAACTTCCCCACAAACTCTAAACAGGCTGGCATTTTGCTCAGAAGGAATACTCAGGCACATGCTACAAGAACAGTTATGGGAGAGGAAATACTGTAGAGCATTGTACGTTTGTAAGCTGTTGTGCTGCAACACAGGCTAGCTCGTACCACACACCCATACAGTTGCTCTTGATTTTTAGGGTAATAACAGGTAAGGGGTGGCTGTTTAGTTGTGCCTGCCAGTAGGTAAATTACCGCACTATCCTCCGACTTCCGTCGGAGGGCACCGCACTGTGAAACACAAGGGTCTCAGCCTTCGGGCTGGGTGTATGTAAATATGTTGTATGTTCCCAGCATTTGTGATTGTGCTCATTAACACAGTTAAGTAAAATACTGTTTTGGCAAAAGCTTTTGTTGGAGTTGCTTTCCTCGTTGGTTGTATCCTGGGGAGCCCACCCCGATACATGGCTTACACTAGTATTTTCAGGGGGGCTGTTTCTGCATCATAGTACTGGAGAGCACAGTGTTAGGTGTGGTGTGATGGAGTGTTGAGAAGGTGGGGAGGATGATGGAAAAGTAGGAAACTAAGATGTCTGTTTGTCAAACTCTGCAGAGACAAGAGACGGCTGAAAGAAATCATCATGGTGGTCTGGTCTGAATGGAGAAGATTAGGAAAGAGAACATCTACATCAGAGGAGACATCACTGGATGTTAGAGTTAAGTGGTGCTGTATTACCCTGTATGTTTTGTAGCGCTGTAATGTTTTTCAAGAATATCTTTAACAGTAGGGGTGGAGGGAAGGTGTTAGTTTGAGATTTTGGCATGTGTGTGTGGGAGCGTTGTTTCAATTGCTGCCTCAGGCAGCAGAAAAGCTAAATGCACCCCTGCCCCTTGTCACAAAGCTCTGAGGGAAGGGAGGCCCAACCTGAACTCTTGGCCGAACTTCGCGACGGTTCGCGAACGCGATAAAATGTTCACCAACCGCAAGTTCGCTGTGGGCTCCATTCGCTTTAAAGGCAGGCGAACCTGGAATACCTTCAGGTCATATTTGCAGCCACCAAATACTTACTAGAAGTGCACAAATAATCCCACAACATGGACAGTGACATACCAGATGTATTATTCGAATTTGCGATCTATATAAAAAAAAATTATATGCAAAATATCGGCAATGTAATCTTCGCGCATGCGCGAAATATGCGCGGCCTACTACAGCAACTGGGTTTCCACCAGACCGAAGTTGGATGCGATAAGAAAAGATGGTTTATAATAATTTTTGCGACGTAGAGGAAGAATTTCTGATCAGTAAGTAATTTGACATAAAAGTAGTGTATTCGATTACATTTCACATGAATGTTATAACAATCGCTGTATATGCAGATCGAGTGTTTAACCCCTTAAGGACTCAGCCCTATTTCACCTTAAGGACTTGGCCATTTTTTGCAAATCTGACCAGTGTCACTTTAAGTGCTGATAACTTTAAAACGCTTTGACTTATCCAGGCCGTTCTGAGATTGTTTTTTACGTCACATATTGTACTTCATGACACTGCTAAAATTGGGTCCAAAAAGTAAATTTTTTTGCATAAAAAAAACCATATTTACCAAAAATGTTGAAAAATTAGCAAATTTAAAAGTTTCAGTTTCTCTACTTCTGTAATACATAGTAATACCCCCAAAAATTGTGATGACTTTACATTCCCCATATGTCTACTTCATGTTTGTAGCATTTTGGGAATTATATTTTATTTTTTGGGGATGTTACAAGGCTTAGAAGTTTAGAAGCAAATTTAGAAATTTTTCAGAAATCTTCAAAATCCCACTTTTTATGGACCGGTTCAGGTTTGAAGTCACTTTGTGAGGCTTACATAATAGAAACCACCCCATTCTAGAAACTACACCCCTCAAGGTTTTCAAAACTGTTTTTACAAACTTTGTTAACCCTTTAGGTCTTCCACAAGACTTCATGGCAAATGGACATACATTTAATGTTTTTTTTTTTTCCAATATAATCAATTTTTTCCTGGAAAAAAACAAGGGTTAACTGTCAAACAAAACTCAATATGGGTTGCCCTGATTCTGTAGTTTGCAGAAACACACCATATGTGGTCGTAAACTACTGTTTGGCCAAACGGGAGGACATAGAAAGAGGGTAACACCATATGGGTTTTGCAAGGCAGATTTTGCAGGACTGGTTTTGTTTATACCATGTCCCATTTGAAGCCCCCCGTTGCACCCCTAGAATAGAAATTTCAAAAAAGTGACTCCATCTAAGAAAGTACACCCCTCAAGGTATTCAAAACTGGGTTTACAAACTTTGTTAACCCTTTAGGTGTTCCACAAGAGTTAATGGCAGATGGAGAAACAATTTAGAAATTTCTATTTTTTGGAAAATTTTCCAATATAATCAATTTTTTCCAGGAATAAAACAAAGGTTAACTGCCAAACAAAACTCAATATGTGTTGTACTGATTCTGTAGTTTGCAAAAACACCCCATATGTGGTCATAAACTACTGTTTGGCCAAACGGGAGCACATAGAAGGAGGGGAACACCATATGGGTTTTGGAAGGCAGATTTTGCAGGACTGGTTTTGTTTATACCAAGAGTTAATGGCAGATGGAGAAACAATTTAGAAATTTCTATTTTTTTGAACATTTTCCATTTTAACCCTTACTTTATTACTGGAAAAAATGGATTAACAGCCAAACAAAACTCAAAATGGGTTTCCCTGATTCTGTAGTTTGCAGAAACACCCCATATGTGGTCGTAAACTACTATTTGGCTAAATGGCAGGACATAGAAGAAGGGGAACGTCATATGGTTTTTGGAAGGCAGATTTTGCTGGACTGGTTTATTTACACCATGTACCCTTTCAAGCCCTCTGATGCACCCCTAGAGTAGAAACTCCATAAAAGTGACCCCATCTAGGAAACTACAGGATAAGGTGGTTGTTGTTTTGGGACTATTTTAGGGGTAAATATGATTTTTGGTTGCTCTATATTACTCTTTTTTGAGGCAAGGTAACAAAAAATATGAATTCTAAAATTGTTTCTACATTTGCTATTTAGTTTTGTGGAACACCTAAAGGGTTAGCATAGTTTGTAAAATACCTTTTGAATACCTTGAGGGGTGTAGTTTCTTAGATGGGGTCACTTTTTGGGAGTTTCTAGTCTAGGCTACATCAGGGGGGCTTCTAATGGGAGATGGTGTCAAAAAAACAACTGTCCATCAAAATCTGCCTTCCAGAAACCATATTGAGTTCCCTTTGTTCTATGCCCTGCCGTGCGGCTATAGATAGCCATTTACGACCACATATGGGGTTGTGACGGTAGTAGAAAATATCCCCGTCAAGCATTCCCTTCTTCCCATGAAAGAAAATCACCCAATATTCCACGAGTAGGAATATCCCTGGAATCGCCGAGTAATCCACACATGAGTCAAAACTTATTGCTGGAAACACGAGACTAACTTTACTGGCACACAGAACTCACAATTTATGCAGCATAAAACTCCTCCTCTGGGCCCGGCTAGATAATTGAGTTTTAACAATACACACAGCTCAATTGTCTGCTAGCCAGAACATTTACAACTTTTAACACTTTCAGAATACACACAGCTCAATTGTCTGCTGGCCAGAACATTTACAACTTTTAACACTTTCAGAATACACACAGCTCAATTGTCTGCTGGCCAGAACATTTACAACTTTTAACACTTTTCAGAAAAGTACTTTCCATCCCACATACAAACATAATTTCAACCTCCCTGTTCGGTACACGAATACATTCATTCTTGACATTTGGAACCGAACAATATAGACCTTAAAATAGCAGGGAGAGAATTAAACTGAAGCATATAGGCAATTGCATCAAAGCCCTTCACAATGGCCCCCCCTTTTTCTCCCTGCTCCGGCAACTCGGTTGGACCTTTCCTGGTCCAGTAGGGTTGACGGGTTCAGAGCTTTTAGTCCGAGGTTAAATCCGTTTGGCGTGACAATCCATCAGCATTCCCGTTTTGCTTGCCTGGGCGATAATGAATCGTAAAGTCATAGGGCTGTAAGGCCAAGCTCCAGCGTAGCAAACGGCGTTGTCCCCTGAAACCCGGTTAAGCCACACCAAGGGGTTGTGATCGGTGATGAGAGTGAACGCCCGGCCATAAAGGTAAGGTGTGAGCTTTTTGAGTGCCCACACCAAGGCCAAACACTCTTTTTCAATGGTGGCATAGCTGACCTCCCTTGGCAACAGCTTCCGACTCAGGTATGCCACCGGGTGCTCACCTCCATCCTCCCCGATCTGGCTCAGTACTGCCCCCAGTCCAAACATTGAAGCGTCTGTGTGGACAATAAATCTTTTGTTAGGATCTGGGGTAACCAACACCGCAGCATTAACCAGAGCAGTCTTTAGTGCTTGGAAAGCCACCTCGCAATCCGGGGACCACAGGACTTGTCGGGGTAGCTTCTTTTTGGTCAAGTCGGTCAGGGGTTTGGCCAGGGCGCTATAGTCGGGTACAAAGTGGCTGTAATAGCCGGCTGTGCCTAAGAAAGCCATGACTTGTGTCTTGGTGTGGGGAGTGGGCCAATTGGCAACGGCCTCGATCTTAGCCGGCTCCGGCCGTTGCTTACCACATCCTACTCGGTGGCCCAAATATTGTACCTCCGCCATACCCAAGTGACATTTGTCAGGTTTCAGGGTCAGCCCGGCCCCCCTGATCCTATCTAATACTACCCCTATGTGCTCTAGGTGTGCTTCCCAGGTATCGCTGTGGATGGCGATGTCATCCAGGTAAGCGCATGCAAAGCTCTGGAGACCCCCAAGTAACTGATCCACCATCCGTTGGAAGGTGGCCGAGGCGTTCTTCATCCCGAACGGCATAACCCGGAATTGGTATAGGCCGAATGGGGTGATGAAGGCCGACTTGGGTATGGCATCTTCTGCTAGGGGAATCTGCCAATATCCCTTGCATAGGTCTATTGTGGTCAGATACTTCCCTGCAGAGATACGGTCAAGCAGCTCGTCCATCCGTGGCATCGGATAGGCGTCCGTAACTGTCTTGTCGTTGAGGCGCCGGTAATCTACACAGAAGCTGGTTGTCCCATCCTTCTTTGGCACTAACACTACCGGCGAGGCCCAAGGACTTTCTGAGGGCTCGATTACGCCTAGCGGAAGCATCTTATCTATTTCCTTCCGCATCCCTTCCCGGACTGCTTCGGGGATACGGTAAGGGGGCTGTCTCAGGGGTGCCTGTCCTGGAGTCTCTACCTTGTGTATGGCTAGGAGTGTGTATCCAGGCTCCTGAGAGAATGTGGCCTGTTTTGTTTCTAGTAAGCGGACAGCTTGAGCCCGCTCTTGCGGCTCCAGCTGTTCACCTAGCTGGACTTTCTTTATCTGGGTCATCCCTTCGTTACTGCCCAATAGGTTGGGAAGATGTAGGGTCTCTATGTCTTCTCCTGCTGGTGCACAGATAGCGGCTACCTCCTCTGCCCGTTCCTGATAAGCCTTGAGCATGTTGATGTGAAAGGTTCGTTTCACATCTTCATCCTCGCAGCTGGCTATCGTGTAGGTCGTGTCGCATATCTGTCCTATAACTTTATAGGGGCCCTGCCAGGCGGCCTGGAGCTTGTCTGTTCGGACCGGTCTTAATACCATGACCTTTTGGCCTATCTGAAAGCTCCGGTGCCTAAGCCGTCGGTCATACCATACCTTCTGGCGCTGCTGGGCCGCCCGGAGGTTCTCTCGCACTGTCTGGGCTAATTCCTCCATGCGGTCCCTCAGCTCCAGGACATAAGGTACAACCGGGGTCCCCTCAATCTCTGTCTGCCCCTCCCAGTGATCCTTGATGAGATCTAAGGGCCCCCTCACCCGCCTCCCATAGAGAAGTTCGAAGGGTGAGAATCCGGTCGATTCCTGCGGCACCTCTCGGTAGGCAAAGAGAAGGTGTGGCAGGAATCGCTCCCAATCCTTGTATGCCCCCGTGAACGACTTCAACATTTGCTTTAGCGTTCCGTTGAAGCGCTCGCACAGGCCGTTAGTCTGGGGATGGTATGGGGAGCTAGTCAGGGATTTAACTCCACAGGTTTTCCATATCTGCTGGGTTACCTCGGCCGTGAATTGGGTACCTTGGTCGGACAGAACCTCCTTGGGAAAGCCTACTCGGGAAAATACTTTAACTAGGGCCTCTGCTACGGTCTCAGCCTGTATGTTAGAGAGAGCTACCGCTTCGGGGTAACGGGTGGCGTAGTCTACTATGGTGAGTATATACCGCTTGCCGGAACGGCTAGGTTGGGCCAGGGGCCCTATAATGTCCACGGCTACCCTTGTGAACGGTTCTTCAATAATGGGCATGGAAACTAGTTTAGCCTTTGGGTGGTCTCCCTTTTTTACCTATACGTTGGCATACCTCGCACGTTTGACAATACGCCCTGACGTCGTCGGATACCCCAGGCCAGAAGAAGTTCTGGGTTACCCGATACCCTGTCTTGCGTATTCCCAAATGGCCTGCCAAGGGTACGTCGTGCCCAATCCTCAATAACTCCTGCCGGTATTTCCGGGGAACTACCAGCTGGCGTTTTTGCTTAGGCCCTGGTGCATTACCCCGGGTCTCGGTGAGCCTGTACAAGCGGCCGTTCTCCCAGATAAATTGCTCCTTCTCTAATCCCCCTTGGCCCCTCCTGGCTTTCTCTCGATACTTTCTGAGGGAAGGGTCTCCGGTCACCTCCCGCCCAAAGTCCTCTGGGGTATCCCTGGGTAGGGGTTCTACAGTCAAGGGTAGGTTGGGTTGGCTTACCTGGGTCTCAGTAGGAAGTGGATGGCTCTCGGCAGCGCGACTTTGTGCTCTGGTGGTTACTGCGTGGGCCTCCTGAGCGGGGGTAGAGGCGAACGCCAAAGTCAGGGGGCCAATGTCGTTGCCCAAGATGACTTCAGAAGGTAAGTCTTTCATGACGCCCACATTGCCAGCTCCCGCCCCCCAGTCTAGGTGTACCTGTGCAGTAGGGATACGGTATACTGCCCCCCCCCTGCCACTCTCACAGCAATTGATTTCCCCGGTTTCTCTGATGCCTTAATAAGGTGTCTTTTTACCAACGTGATGGTTGCCCCACTGTCTCTCAATCCCCAGGCGGTTTTTCCATTGACCATGACCAGCTGACAATGGTGTTTTCTGTTGTCTGTAATAACAGATTGTACCATGAGGGCTTCGTAGACGGGTGCCCAATGGTTCTTCCTAACCCAGTTCCTGGGGATCCCAAGCAGAGTCTACACAATGGGCTGCTGCTGGGGGGCGGTACCCAGGTCGAGACCAATTTGACCTGGTGTTGTTGTCCATGGGGCAATTCTGCTTGTAGTGACCCAGCTGTTTGCACCGGAAGCAGCGTTGTTCATTGCCCTCCTGGCGTGGATAGCGAGGGCTAGATGTCACCGGTCTGTTAGGAGGTTGGTATCTAGCGGCGGGTGGGTATGAGGGCACCGTTGGTAGTGGAGGTTGTACCCGTGGTGTGACCGGGTTCGTCTTGCGAGTATCCGCATATTCATCCGCCAACTTAGCGGCCTCTTGTAGAGTCATGGGCCGGCGATCTCTCACCCAGTCTTTGACATCCGTCTGGATGTGATCGTAAAATTGTTCCAGGAGCATTAGTTGCAAAATGTCCTCTGCGGTGGTGGCCTGGCTGCTGTTGACCCAGTTAGAGGTCGACAGGAATAACTGGCATGCCCATTCCACGTAAGAGTCTTTTGTAATTTTGCGTGAGTCCCTGAATTTTTGTCGGTAGGACTCCGGGGTTACTGCATAACGAGCCAGGAGCACTTCTTTAACCCTGGCGTAGCTATGGATCTCCTGCTCTGGCACGGTCCGGAAAGCATCAGAAGCTTTGCCTGACAGCAAAGCGCTAAACGGAATCTTCCTTGTGTCTGCTGTACTGTACTCACTGTTTGGAGAATGTGCGGCTGCTTGTTGGACTGCTGCCAGTTTTAACTGTAGCTCTGCGTCTCTTATTTGTTTAGCCTCCTCCGCTAACAGGTTCATCACTTTCAGCACCACATCCGCCGTTGGGTTTGGACCGAACCATGCTAGCTTCTCTCTCATTGCCTTGTTGGCTGGTGATTCCCCCTCCTGAATCACTGGTGTCCCCATCTCTTGTACTGCTGGCGTTGCTGCAACCAAGTTCTCCTGGTCTAGCTCCATTAATTCTGCTATAATGACCCGCTTGGTTTTGTTGCTAGCAATCCTTCCACGGACTTCCAGTAGTTCTTTCAGTGTATTTCTTTTAAGCAGGGTGTACCAGCCTTCCATTCACTGTTCCCAGTGTCTGCTTGGAATCCTGGTGTAAAGGAAAGTAGAAGGGAACATCCTGCTGCTGCCAACCAGTTGTGACGGTAGTAGAAAATATCCCCGTCAAGCATTCCCTTCTTCCCATGAAGGAAAATCACCCAATATTCCACGAGTATGAATATCCCTGGAATCGCCGAGTAATCCACACATGAGTCAAAACGTATTGCTGGAAACACGAGACTAACTTTACTGGCACACAGAACTCACAATTTATGCAGCATAAAACTCCTCCTCTAAACTCCTCCTCCTCCTATAACGCAGAGGCCCGGATGATCGGGGCACGTGTCGCACTGAGTGGTGGTGTCCTTCCGTATCCCCTTCCTGCGACACACTCTGCACTTTTTTGGGGTTCGTCCCTTCTTTCCAGTATGGGTGACCACACCTGGAAAGTGTTGGCCAGGGACGATCCGGGCGTCTCCAGTTCCTGAGGTACTCCGGCCTGCTCTTTCCCGGTCCGAAAAGATCAGGGCCTTGAGGACTGCCTCATAGAACTGGAGGAATGTCCCTGTGCTGCCAGCGCTTCAGGATAGTACAAAAGAGTTGTACATGGCAACCTGTACCAAGTAGACCGCAACTTTTTCGTACCATGCCCGGGTTTTGCGCATGGCATTATATGGCTTGAGGACTTGATCAGAGAGATCAACTCCTCCCATATACCGATTGTAGTCGATGATACAATCGGGCTTAAGGACCGTTGCCGCGGTACATCGCACAGAGACGGGGGTGGTGCTGTTACCGTGGATTGTGGACAGCATAAGGACATCCCTCTTGTTCTTATACCTGACCAGCAACAGGTTTCCACTGGTAAGGGCACGGGTCTCACCCCTGGGGATAGGTACCTGGAAGGGGTGGGCAGGAAGGCCGCGTTGATTTTTCCGCACGGTCCCACAAGCGAACGTGAATCTGGCGGCAAGGGACCTGAACAAGGGAATGCTGGTATAAAAGTTATCCACATACAAGTGGTAACCGTTATCCAGCAGTGGGTACATAAGGTCCCACATGAGTTTCCCGCTAACACCCAGAGTGGGGGAACATTCTGGGGGTTGAATACGGGAATCTTGCCCCTCGTACACACGAAATTTGTTAGTGTACCCTGAGGTACTCTCACAAATTTTGTATAGCTTCACGCCAAACCTCGCCCGCTTTGTGGGAATGTATTAGAGGAAACTGAGTCTCCCCTTGAATGCAACGAGAGACTCATCAACCGCGACCTCCCTTCCAGGTACGTAGGCCTCCATGAATTTGTCCCCAAAGTGATTGATGACCGGCCGTATCTTATACAGATGGTCATAGGCAGGATCACCTCGGGGGGGGGGGGGCATGCTGCATTATCGGAATAATGCTGACATTTCCAGATGGCCTCAAACCGGGGAAGTGTCATCACCATACTGTACAGTGGGGTCTGGTATAGGTACAGTATTGCCTGACACTGGGTTTTTGCACTAGACCCATATGCAGCACGAGGCCCCAAAATGTCCTCATCTCGGCTGCACTGATCGGCGTCCAGCCACCAGGTCTAGCCAAAAATGAGCCCGGGTTTTGAGCGACGAAATGTTGGGCGTACAGATTCGTCTGCTCCACCATCAGATTCACCAGTGGGTTACTGTAAAAAAAAAAAAGTGAATTTCAGTAAACCCCACTGTGGGAATCTGGATTCCAGGATTGCCAGCAAAATCCGGAATCTCTGGCTCAAAGTCCACTGGGGGACACCAACTAAGTTCATCGGCAGGGGGCTCCGGTGTGCTTATTTGGTGGGCCAGGAAACCAGTACGAACCCCAGGGTGGCTCGTACAAGGGTGGACCACAGGATCCCTAGCATGTGGGGCCCCTGGCTCCGCCTGGCCGCGTCTCCGCCACCTTGGTGACTCATCGTCATCTGAGGAGGATGTGGATGACAAAAGGAATGTGGGGTCATCCTCATCCTCACTGGGGCTCTTGGAGTCGGAGGCAATCTGGCGTATGCCTCCTCGGCCAAGAACATCCGGCGGGCCATGGGTGTGTGTGCGTGTATATGTGCGTGTGTGGAAACCTTTATTATATGTGCGTGTGTGTGGGGGCAACGGGTGTTCGCGTACTAAAAAGTCCAGGCAAAAAAATTGGGCAAGTGTTAGGAAAAAATAAATAAAAAAAGTTCAAACTTGCTGATCAGCGGTACAACGCTGATCTGCGGTGGGGCGGGCGATGCGCTAACAGTGGATGGACGCTAAAGAGTGCCGGCCATTCAGCGCACGCAGAAAAAAAAAAGGGTGTGGTAAGGGGGCTGGTGGCAGCAATATGTAGTAGTCCATAGCTAGGTTAGTATATCTAGTTTGGAATAGTCCATTTCAGTCTAGGCTCCCCTATGTGAGCAGAAGTGGGACGTTCCCATGTCCTGTCTCATGAGGAGGAGAGGAAGCTTAGTTAGTGTGCCAGCCACCCCTGCCAGGGGCAGGCTTTGTTGGTTGGAGCTCCCAGAACCAAGGATCCCGCCTCGGCTGAGGCAAGGATCCATCTTACCAGCCTGAGTCATCTACCTCAGCTGGTGACAAGCAACAACCTCCAGAACTTCAGATCTCCAGGATGACACCATTCCCTGCGAGCAGTGCTGTGAGTACATATCCAGAGTCCAGGAGAAGCCAAATTCCTCCTCAGCTAGTCAGGCCCACTACAAGCAGAAGATAGACAGAGCAGAAGATAAATACCTGCCAGATTCACTAGGCATATGATCAGAAGCAGAATAGATATAAATTCCTGCCACATATTGCCAATACCTGCTGGGACCCAAAAAGACTATTGCTGTAACTCGTATGGATATCTGTTGCCATTAAGTAAAGACAAGTTGGATTATATCTCCTGTCTGGATCTTAATCATTCCACCATTACTCCTACTGACTACACTCAATTTATTGCAAGTGAGCCAGGATCCAGAAGTCCAGCCGTACCAAGGTAGGAGACACCGTTGACGCTACCATATCTGCTATACAGAGACATTACCCCCCTCTGGCATTCCTCACCTGGTACGTGAGTTATAACATCTTAAAGGGCCCTGCTACAGTACCTGTGCAAGCTGCAATTGGCATCCCGAACTACTACACATATTTACTTGACCCACTGCATAACTGACCCACTGTACCAGTGTCCTGCTCATTGCATAAGTGGCGTCACAAACAGGATCGGATTGTATTGTGTGCCACCCCCTAACAACAGAAACTAATCCAAGAGTGTATGTAAATAGATCTGACCGCATGTTTTACAGTATTGCAAGCACTGCCGCTTGTATAAATACCTTGAAAGGTGATTTTATTGCTGTATTGCTGTGCCAGAAAGCGCTGGACGTGCGCTCCAGCATTCCAAGAGTTAATTCGCTATTGTTACATTCACCATATTTGTTAAAATGGCGCTTCATCTTCATGCCCAGAAGCGTGGAAAGAAAGGAACGCCCTCTGAAGAGTGTGAAAATGCTGTACTGTTACTGGGAACCGAGGTGATAAAGACTGCGCCCCACCCTTAGGCTTCTGAGCCTTTTGCCTAAGGTATGTTACCTCAAGCCTTAGAGCCTTACTTTAGCTTCCTCATAGTCATCATAGTGATCGTGCTACAAGCCAAATTTCTTCAGGCTATGGTGCAGGGAAGGGAATACAGGATAAAGCCACCCTTCTATTTGCGGGCATTCCATTACATAATGGTGGGATTACGGAGTAAAGACACCCCCATGCTTTCTTTGATGTCAACAGCGGTAAAGACATAAAAAGTCAGTCAGTAAAGGTTTTGCTTTGTTCAGTATTAGGTTACCTGGTTATACCAAGAGAAGGAAACTGTGTGTTGGACACCTTACTCTAGCGGGCAGGAACCTCGAGAAAGCCGTTTTTATGTTTTGTCTATGTCTGTCATTATATGTAATTCATGCAGCACTTTGTATTTTATTGGGTATCCAGAGCTGATTCCTCTACCCTATTAGCATACGCCGAGGACGGCTTATCTTAAAGTAAGCAGGTATGTAACATCCCAGAGTATGTCACTAAAAACTCTGTCTCCCTGCTACAACATGTTAGGTCTGTATGTATTGCCATTTGGTGTAATTTAACTTTGAATTTTCCTGTATATGTACTTTCCAGGCTTGTATTATGTATTTTCTGTAATTTCCCTGTCCGCCAGCTAGGTTAGTATATCTAGTCTGGAATAGTCCATTCCAGTCTAGGCTCCCCTGTTGAGCAAAAGTGGGACATTCCCATGTCCTGTCTCATGATGAGGAGAGGAAGTTTAGTTAGTGTGCCAGCCACCCCTGCCAGGGGCAGGCTGTGTTGGTAGGAGCTCCCAGAACCAGGGATCCCAACCCTGTATCCCGCCTCGGCTGAGGCAAGGATCCATCTTACCAGCCTGAGTCATCTACCTCAGCTGGTGACAAGCAACAACCTCCAGGACGACATCATTCCCTGCGAGTAATGCTGTGAGTACATATCCAGAGTCCAGGAGAAGCCAAATTCCTCCTCAGCTAGTCAGGCCCACTACAAGCAGAAGATAGAAAGAGCAGAAGATAAATGCCTGCCAGATTCACTAGGCATATGATCAGAAGCAGAATAGATATAAATTCCTGCCACATATTGCCAATACCTGCTGGGACCCAAAAAGACTATTGCTGTAACTCGTATGTATATCTGTTGCCATTAAGTAAAGACAAGTTGGATTATATCTCTTGTCTGGATCTTAATCATTCCACCATTACTCCTACTGACTACACTAAATTTATTGCAAGTGAGCCAGGATCCAGGAGTCCAGCCGTACCAAGGTAGGAGACACAGTTGAGACTACCATATCTGCTATACAGAGACATTATCCCCCTCTGGCATTCCTCACCTGGTACGTGAGTTATAACATCTTAAAGGGCCCTGCTACAGTACCTGCGCAAGCTGCAACTGACGTCACAAACTACTACACATATATACTGACCCACTGCATAGCTGACCCACTGTACCAGTGTCCTGCTCATTGCAGTTCACCTGACAGCAAAGAGCTTTGGATTCTGTGGCTGGAGGTACAGTAGGCGGTCACAGGATAAAAATGTAACTGTCGGCCAGTACAGCCCCCAAAAATTTACCAATAGGCGTTCACCTTATAGCAAAGAACTTTGGATTCTGTGGCTGGAGGTACATTAGGCGTTCACAGGGAAAATATGTAACTGTCGGCCAGTACAGGCCCCAAAATTAGCCAATAGGTGTTCAACCTGACAGCGAAGTACTTTGGATTCTGTGGCTGGAGGTACATTAGGCGTTCACAGGATAAAAATGCAACTTTCGGACAGTACAGGCCCCCAAAAATAGCCAATAGGATACCAGTGTCCTGCTCATTGCAGTTCACCTGACAGCAAAGAGCTTTGGATTCTGTGGCTGGAGGTACAGTAGGCGGTCACAGGATAAAAATGTAACTGTCGGCCAGTACAGCCCCCAAAAATTTACCAATAGGCGTTCACCTTATAGCAAAGAACTTTGGATTCTGTGGCTGGAGCTACATTAGGCGGTCACAGAATAAATATGTAACTGTAAGCCAGTACAGACCCTAAAAAATAGCCAATAGGCATTCACCTGACAGCAAAGAATTTGGGATTTTGTGGCTGTAGGTACATTAGGCGGTCACAGGACAAATATGTAACTGTAGGCCAATACAGGCCCAAAAAATTAGGCATTCAACTGACATAAAAGGCCTTTTATGCCTCTGTATTTACCTAAGACAGGGACCGTGATTTGTTCTGGGTGGTGGCGGATATTTGTGGGCCGTCTTGAGGAATTTCAATCAAACATGGTCGACTCGTCACATGTGTTGAATTCCTCCGAGATCCATGCCTTTTTTGAAATGTGAGGTGAGCTAGGCGAGTGCGCTTATCGGTCACAATCCCCCCTGCTGCGCTGAACGTCCTTTCGGACAGCACACTGGACGAGGGGCAGTCCAACAGTTCCATGGCAAATTGTGCCAACTCCGGCCACATGTAAAGCCTGCACACCCAGTAGTCCAGGGGTTCATCGCTTCTCACAGCGTCCACATCGGCCGTTAACCCGATGTACTTGGACACCTGTCGGTCTAGGTGTTTCCTGAAGCTGGATCTGTAGGACGGCTGTCGATGGGTTGGCTGCAAAAATGATCTCCTATCCGAAGTGACCAACACATCTTCAAACCGCCCTCTTCTTCCATGCGCTGTTGGATTAGTACCCGCAACTGTTTCTCTGTGAGTGGAAATTCCTCTGCCAGCGCCTGCAAAAACAGAATGCAGAATTTCTCGAAGCAAGGCCTGGAAGTGCTGCATTCTGTGATGGTGGTAACATTTTTGCCATTTTGTGTTTGTACCGGGGGTCTAAGTACGTTGCCATCCAGTACTGGTCCTTACCCTTTATGCTTCTTATATGGGGGTCCCTCTTCAAACACTGGAGCATGAAGGCCCCCATTTGCAGTAAACTGTAAGCAGTGGAGTGACCTTGGCTCCTTCTCATTATCCAGGATAATGTCGTCCTTGTTCTTCTCTCCCCCATCGACGGACAACACCAGGGATCCCAGAAACGTTTAAAGCATGCTCTTCTTGCTCCTCTGCCCCGACACCATCCTCCTCTGACTCCTCTTCAGACTCCTGTTGTTGACTTGACTCAGATGCAGTAGCCCACCCGGGAATTCATCCAGCATTGCGACTTCCTCATCTTCCTGCTCCTGGTCCTCAACGGCTTGATCAATGACATGACGCAATGCACACTCCAGAAAACTGTCACTGATGGCACCCTGGCTGCGACTGACCAGTTTGGTGATCTCATCAAATGGCCACAAAAGTCTGCATGCGTCGCTCATGAGCAGCCACTGGCATGGTGAAAAAAAAAACATGCTCCCCAAACCTGTCCTGCCGCAGAGTTCGTACAGGTAGTCATTAACTGCATGTTTCTGCTGGAGCAGCCTAACAAGCATATACAAGGTGGAGTTCCATCGTGTCGGGCAGTCACAAATCAGAGGTCTGACGAGCAGGTGGTGTCGCCGCTGAATGTCAGCAAGGCGAGCCATGGGCGTGTATTATTTTCTAAAATGGCCAGAGATTTTCCTGGCCTGCCGCAAGACGTCCTGGACCCCAGGGTATTTAGCAACGAATCGCTGCACAACAAGTTCAGGACGTGTGCCATGCACGGCACGTGTGTCATTTTACCCTGTTTCAGCGCGCTCAGCAGATTGGCACCGTTGTCGCACAGCACTTTACCAACTGTCAAATTGAGCAGGGTTAGCCACCAATCGGCCTGTGACCGCAAAGTTTAAAGGAGTACAGGACCGGTGTGGCTCTTGGCTTCCAGGCACAACAGACGCAGCACAGCATGGCAACGTGTCACCTGGCACGTTGAATAGGTTCTGGTGATCTTGAGGGGTGAAGCAGAAGAGACGGTAGCAGCGGAAAAGGAGGAGTCAGCCGAGGATGAGAGGGAGGAGGAGAAGAAGAGGCAGGCCTGCATGCAATCTGTGGCGGTAACACCAAATCTACACGGGTGCCACGGGTTGCATGCTTGACGGCCATCAGAAGGCTCGCCCAGTGGGCAGTAAAAATGATGTACCTTCCCTGCCCATGTTTGCTAGACCACGTGTTTGTGGTCAGATGTATCTTGGCACCGACACTGTGTGCCAGAGATACATTGACTTGCTGCTGAACGTGGCCATATAGCTCTGGGATGCCCTTCTGGGAGAAGTATTTCCTTTCAGGGATCTTCCATTGCGGTGTAACAATGGCCACAAATTTTCTAAAGGCCATTGAGTCCACCAGTTTATATGGCAGTAGTTGGCGGGCTAGCAGTTCTGACAAGCCAGCGGTCAGCCGTTGGTCAAGAGGGTTATCCGGCATCATCATCTTTTTTCGTTCAAACATTTGGGGTAAGGAAGCCTGCCTTTTGCCAGATGAACCAGACGACGACACGGTGGAAGGTGGATTGGAGGATAACTGGGAGGAGAGAGGAGAAGAGGCAGGACGGTGAGCACCGGGAGTGTGGCTTTGTGGGTTCTGACGGTGTTTCTCCCACTGGGCTCGGTGATGGGAGGCCAGGTGCCTTCTTAAGGCGGTCGTCCCTAAGTGAGTGTTGGGCTTACCACGACTTATGCGGTAGATGGCAACACTATTGTCAGCAGCGGACACATCAAAAAAAGCCCACACTGCGGATCCATGTGCCGGCGTCCTGGGAGTGCCAGATGTGACTGTGCATGATGGATGTTTTGTTCCAGATACATTAGCAGTCTGCTTTTTGCCTCCTGTGCACTGTAAATTCTGCCTGCTTCTCCTCCCTATCTGCTGCTCCGTCTCTGCCTCTGAACTCCCCTTCTCTTCCTCTCTTGTGGGCACCCACGTGACATCCATCTACACGTCATCATCGGATTCGTCACCTTCACCACCACTTACATTAGAGATCTTGGAGTAGGCAGCAACAACGGGTACCACCTTCCTTGTTCTGATCTGGGTACTGTCGTCAGATTGCTGGGTGGCGGCCGTTGATACCTCCTCTTCCTGATCCGATGCCAAGAATGGCTGTGCATCGGTAAGGACTTGGAATGTATGGGAAAATACTTCCTCTGACTCGAGCGTAGGGGATATGGTGGTGGTGGTGTCTTTGGGGGTGGACACAGCAGAGTGTAAAGAGGGTGCAGAAGCGGAAGCCACTCAACCAAGTCTGGTGCGCCCTTTGACGTAATCGCATGCACCTTCTACAACTTCCTACTTAGGCTCCGGCCTGGTGCACCTGCCCGACCCCTACCACCCCTGCGGAATGGCCTGCCTCTTCCTCTGACTGTCTTTTTCAAAATGACCCTGTGACAAAAGTTCCTATAGAAGAGCAGTATTTGTGGAAGAAGGTATATCACACCCCTGCCTCAATCAGTTTTTTGGGGGGCAACTGATAAAGCACACCAGTTGAAATGATTGGTTCCAATACTGTTTTTCACTCTGTCTGCGGTTTTGCTGTGTTACCGCATCTACACAGAGTGAAAAACACTATTGGAACTAATCATTTCTACTGGTGCAATTAACCAGTTGCCCCCCCAAAAAACTGATTGAAGCAGGGGTGTTATATACCATTTTACCAATAATATACTTTCTTTATAGTGCATTTAGGTAGCGCAGCATTTGTCTGCGGTTTTGCTACGTTACCGCATCTACACAAATGCTGCACTACCTAAATGCACTATATAGAACATATATTATTGGTATATAACACTCCTGCTTCAATCTGTTATTTTAGGGGAAACTGGTTAATCACACCAGTAGAAATTATTTCTTCAAATAGTGTTTGTCACTCTGTGTAGATGCGGTAACGCAGCAAAACCGCCGAAAAATGCTGTGCTACCTAAATGCACTATATAGAAAGTATATTATTAGTAAAATGTTATATAACACCCCTGCTTCAATCTGTTTTTTTGGGGGGGGGGCAACTGGTTAATTACACCAGTAGAAATTATTGGTTCCAATAGTGTTTTTCACTCTGTGTAGATGCGGTAACGCAGCAAAACTGCAGACAAATGCTGCACTTCCTAAATGCACGATATAGAACGTATATTATTGGTATATAAAATCCCTGCTTCAATCAGTTTTTTGGAGGGGCAACTGGTAAATCACACCAGTAGAAATTATTTCTTCAAATAGAGTTTTTCACTCTGTGTAGATGCAGTGACGCAGCAAAACCGCAGACAAATGCTGCGCTACCTAAATGCACTCTATAGAAAGTATATTATTGCTAAATAACACCCCTGCCTCTATCAGGTTTTTTGGGTTGCAACTGGTATATTACACCAGTAGAAATTATTTGTTCAAATAGCGTTTGGCACTTTGTGTAGGTGCAGTATCGCAGCAGAACCGCACACAACTGCTGCACAATACAAATGCACTATAATATACTTTATATGTTAGAAAGTATATTATAAGTGTAACAGATCTCCTGGCACCCGACCGGGTACCTCCGTCGATAGATGCTCCTAGTGCTTTCCGAGGACTCCAAGCACTCCACTTGACACCGTACACACTGCAGACCCCACGAACCGCCGAAGCTTGGTTGAGGTCTCACCGTCTCCTACCCACCCTGGACCTACGACAAGGCTCCAGGCTCCAGTGGGTGAACATCTCTCCAAAATCCAGAGAGCAGGAAGAGCTAATACAAGAGCTAGTAGTTATGTCAGGGGAGTATAGCAAATCTTCAGCATATAGCAATCCCCAAGTGTCGATCAGTTACCCAAACACCAGCTTCAACATGGTAAAGGGTAAAAACAGGAACTCTTTATTTGAACACACAAGCATTGATTTATACACATCATCTTCCAACAAGGTTACCACCCACAGGGTTTTGCAAAAACAGCCAATAGCCACGTACAATACACTCAGACACTCCCACACAAAATCCCCCCCTCTGCCTGTGATACAATTACCTCACACTGGGTTGATGTAATCATCCAAGGCAGGAGAATACACAATATTTTCTGTCCTGGAGAAAACAGAGACGTAATTCAATTATCTCTCAGGACAAAGGGACATCGCCAATACACACAGAGAGACAATGGAACAGACCTCACTACTCAACGTATACAATGTCCCACCCTTTATAATACACATAGACATTTAACTTTAAACTTCTGTTGGGAAGTAGCTGGGAAGGGGAGGGCTCGCTTACCTCCTCCTCCTGGTATCCCTGCGGAGATGGATCGGGATCTGGACCGACTGTCCAGCATCCCTGTAGGACTGGCACCGAGCCCGCGGTCTCATCTGTGCCCATGCAGAGGGGCTTGTGTTCCCCTTTTCCCGGTATCTCCGGCTGCTGGTGGAAGGTGAGGCCGGTTGCCTCTCCTCCCCAGGACTCTGGTTGCTGTAAGGCAGAGGGACCCCGCATCTCCTCCCCCTGGAACTCAGGTTGCCGCTGGGGAGAGAGACCGGTTGTCTCCTCTCCCTGTGATATGCACTGCCGCTGGAGATCTGGGCAGGCGGCCCAGCATCCCTGTAGGGCCAGTAGAGAGACCTCGGTCCCATCTCCACCTGCCATCTGTGGGTCCTCCCAGGACCAGTCTGTGAGGTCCCTCAACATTTGCGAGTCAGGATCACCTGCGTCCACACCTGACAACTCCGGCTGCTGCTGAGGGTCTGGGCCAGCATCCCAGCATCCCGGTGGAGAGCCCTCGTTCCCGTCTCCACCTGCCTGTTGTGGTTCCTCACAGGACCAGTCTATGAGGACCCCTACCTCTGTAGCTGGTACTGAAGCAGGCGATACTTCAGTCGGGTCTTCCCAGCTGTAGGGTTGTAGGTCTGGGACTGCCACCCAGCTCTCTGGCAGTGTATATTGGGACCGAATTGAGCTGAAGAGGTATTGGTAATCCTGCTCCAGCTCCCACTCCTTTGACACTAGAGATGCCAGGTCTTGTCTCACCTCTCTCGCTGTAGCCCAATCATGCATAGCCTCTCTGTAGTCATAGATATCCCAGAACCGGGACCCTCCAGCATCTCCGAACTCCGGTTCTGCGAAGGCCTCAAACAACAGGCCAGGGCCATCATAATCCTTACCCTCGGGTCTGTCGTGCTCAGCCATCCAGGGAGAGTGCCGAATCACATACCACCAGAGTGCCTGGTAGGCGTCATCTAGCCAAAGCTCCTTCCATACCAGGCTCTCCAGTTCTGTCACCCACTCATTCAGGGGCTCCTCTCCCAGAAGGGGCATTCGCAGGGCCACTCGCATCCGCAACTGCTGCTCCTCACTGGGGAGACACTCGCCCCGCCGACGCTGTACATCTTCCAGGGCCTCGTGCCAGACGCCTTTCCGGGCTGCATCCCTCCAGTCCGGGTCATCATCCTCCTCGTAGTGGAACGCTGTTCGAAGACTAGCCGATTCCATCCTCCTGTAGCCAGGGGCGCTGTACGGATACTAGCGTTGCCCTCAATATACTCCACGAACGGTGTCTCCGAGCTGCTTCTCCTCACACTAGGACGCCATCCCACTGCTTGCCACCAATGTAACGGAACGCCTGGCACCCCGACCGGGTACCTCCGTCGATAGATGCTCCTAGTGCTTTCCGAGGACTCCAAGCACTCCACTTGACACCGTACGCCCTGCAGACCCCACGAACCGCCGTAGCTTGGTTGGGGTCTCACCGTCCTTCACCCACGCTGGACTTACTACAAGGCTCCAGGCTCCAGTGGGTGAACCTCTCCTAAAACCAGAGAGCAGGAACAGCTCTTACAAGAGCTAGTAGTTATGCCAGGGGAGTATAGTAAATCTTCAGCGTATAGCAATCCCCCAGTTTGATCAGTTATCCAAACACCAGTCTCAACATGATGAAGGATAAAACAGGAGCACTTTATTGAGGGCTACCCGCCCGTATTTATGCAGGTCCCCATCTGGTGGACACGCCCCCAGGGGACCAGAATGGAGACTGCGACACACAGAACAGATACAACATATCCCCACAATGCATCATGGTTTCCTCCTCTCTGTCCCAGAGACAACCGAGGGATAATCCAATTATCTCTCAGGACAAAGGGGAGATCGCCAATACACATGTGGGGACAACAGGACAGAAATCACCATTTAAACACACAATGTCACACCCTCCCAGCAACCACAGACATTTAACATATTCCCAGATAGCTCAAGTCTGAGTGCATATCATTAGGTGAATGGCACTCAGACCACACGAATACAATTAAACTAGCCATCTGGGTACCCTCACATAACAAAATACAATTCCAAAGACAAATTTAAGCTGTGCCCTCCTGTCTTCTTTAAAGTTAGTATGGGCCATAATCCTGAGGCAGGAGGCTGGCAACCAGCCCCCTCCAAAACACCGTGGCGAGGTTGGTTTCGTCACACCTCCGCCATACCCAAGTGACATTTGTCGGGTTTCAGGGTCAGCCCGGCCCCCCTGATCTAATACTACCCCTATGTGCTCTAGGTGCGCTTCCCAGGTATCGCTGTGGATGGCGATGTCATCCAGGTAAGCGCATGCAAAGCTCTGGAGACCCCCAAGTAACTGATCCACCATCCGTTGGAAGGTGGTCGGGGCGTTCTTCATCCCGAACGGCATAACCCGGAATTGGTATAGGCCGAACGGGGTGATGAAGGCCGACTTGGGTATGGCATCTTCTGCTAGGGGAATCTGCCAATATCCCTTGCATAGGTCTATTGTGGTCAGATACTTTCCTGCAGCGATACGGTCAAGCAGCTCGTCCATTCGTGGCATCGGATAGGCGTCCGTAACTGTCTTGTCGTTGAGGCGCCGGTAATCTACACAGAAGCGGGTTGTCCCATCCTTCTTTGGCACTAACACTACCGGCGAGGCCCAAGGACTTTCTGAGGGCTCGATTACGCCTATCCGAAGCATCTCATCTATTTCCTTCCGCATCCCTTCCCGGACTGCTTCGGAGATACGGTAAGGGGGCTGTCTCAGGGGTGCCTGTCCTGGAGTCTCTACCTTGTGTATGGCTAGGAGTGTGTATCCAGGCTCCTGAGAGAATGTGGCCTGTTTTGTTTCTATTAAGCGGACAGCTTGAGCCCGCTCTTGCGGCTCCAGCTGTTCACCTAGCTGGACTTTCTTTATCTGGGTCATCCCTTCGTTACTGCCCAATAGGTCGGGAAGGGGTAGGGTCTCTGTGTCTTCTCCTGCTGGTGCACAGATAGCGGCTACCTCCTCTGCCCGTTCCTGATAGGCCTTGAGCATGTTGATGTGAAAGGTTCGTTTCACATCTTCATCCTCGCAGCTGGCTATCGTGTAGGTCGTGTCGCATATCTGTCCTATAACTTTATAGGGGCCCTGCCAGGCGGCCTGGAGCTTGTCTGTTCGGACCGGTCTTAATACCATGACCTTTTGGCCTATCTGAAAGCTCCGGTGCCTAGGCCGTCGGTCATACCATACCTTCTGGCGCTGCTGGGCCGCCCGGAGGTTCTCTCGCACTGTCTGGGCTAATTCCTCCATGTGGTCCCTCAGCTCCAGGACATAAGGTACAACCGGGGTCCCCTCAATCTCTGTCTGCCCTTCCCAGTGATCCTTGATGAGATCTAAGGGCCCCCTCACCCGCCTCTCATAGAGAAGTTCGAAGGGTGAGAATCCGGTCGATTCCTGCGGCACCTCTCGGTAGGCAAAGAGAAAGTGTGGCAGGAATCGCTCCCAATCCTTGTATGCCCCCGTGAACGACTTCAACATTTGCTTTAGCGTTCCGTTGAAGCGCTCGCACAGGCCGTTAGTCTGGGGATGGTATGGGGAGCTAGTCAGGGATTTAACTCCACAGGTTTTCCATATCTGCTGGGTTACCTCGGCTGTGAATTGGGTACCTTGGTCGGACAGAACCTCCTTGGGAAAGCCTACTCGGGAAAATACTTTAACTAGGGCCTCTGCTACGGTCTCAGCCTGTATGTTAGAGAGAGCTACCGCTTCGGGGTAACGGGTGGCGTAGTCTACTATGGTGAGTATATACCGCTTGCCGGAACGGCTAGGTTGGGCCAGGGGCCCTATAATGTCCACGGCTACCCTTGTGAACGGTTCTTCAATAATGGGCATGGAAACTAGTTTAGCCTTTGGGTGGTCTCCCTTTTTACCTATACGTTGGCATACCTCGCACGTTTGACAATACGCCCTGACGTCGTCGGATACCCCAGGCCAGAAGAAGTTCTGGGTTACCCGATACCCTGTCTTGCGTATTCCCAAATGGCCTGCCAAGGGTACGTCGTGCCCAATCCTCAATAACTCCTGCCGGTATTTCCGGGGAACTACCAGCTGGCGTTTTTGCTTAGGCCCTGGTGCATTACCCCGGGTCTCGGTGAGCCTGTACAAGCGGCCGTTCTCCCAGATAAATTGCTCCTTCTCTAATCCCCCTTGGCCCCTCCTGGCTTTCTCTCGATACTTTCTGAGGGAAGGGTCTCCGGTCACCTCCCGCCCAAAGTCCTCTGGGGTGTCCCAGGGTAGGGGTTCTACAGTCAAGGGTAGGTTGGGTTGGCTTACCTGGGTCTCAGTAGGAAGTGGATGGCTCTCGGCAGCGCGACTTTGTGCTCTGGTGGTTACTGCGTGGGCCTCCTGAGCGGGGGTAGAGGCGAACGCCGAAGTCAGGGGGCCAATGTCGTTGCCCAAGATGACTTCAGAAGGTAAGTCTTTCATGACGCCCACATGAACATTGCCAGCTCCCGCCCCCCAGTCTAGGTGTACCTGTGCAGTAGGGATACGGTATACTGCCCCCCCTGCCACTCTCACAGCAATTGATTTCCCCGGTTTCTCTGATGCCTTAATAAGGTGTCTTTGTACCAACGTGATGGTTGCCCCACTGTCTCTCAATCCCCGGGCGGTTTTTCCGTTAACCATGACCGGCTGACAATGGTGTTTCCTGTTGTCCGTAATAACAGATTGTACCATGAGGGCTTCGTAGAGGGTGCCCAATGGTTCTTCCTGACCCAGTTCCTGGGGATCCCAAGCCGAGTCTACACAATGGGCTGCTGCTGGGGGGCGGTACCCAGGTCGAGACCAATTTGACCTGGTGTTGTTGTCCATGGGGCAATTCTGCTTGTAGTGACCCAGCTGTTTGCACCGGAAGCAGCGTTGTTCATTGCCCTCCTGGCGTGGATAGCGAGGGCTAGATGTCACCGGTCTGTTAGGAGGTTGGTATCTAGCGGCGGGTGGGTATGAGGGCACCGTTGGTCGTGGAGGTTGTACCTGTGGTGTGACCGGGTTCGTCTTGCGAGTATCCGCATATTCATCCGCCAACTTAGCGGCCTCTGGTAGAGTCATGGGCCGGCGATCTCTCACCCAGTCTTTGACATCCGTCTGGATGTGATCGTAAAATTGTTCCAGGAGCATTAGTTGCAAAATGTCCTCTGCGGTGGTGGCCTGGCTGCTGTTGACCCAGTTAGAGGCCGACAGGGATAACTGGCATGCCCATTCCACGTAAGAGTCTTTCGTGGTTTTGCGTGAGTCCCTGAATTTTTGTCGGTAGGACTCCGGGGTTACTGCATAACGAGCCAGGAGCACTTCTTTAACCCTGGCGTAGCTATGGATCTCCTGCTCTGGCACGGTCCGGAAAGCATCAGAAGCTTTGCCTGACAGTTTGCCTGACAATATTGCGACCCACTCTCCTCTATCTATTCGGTGCAGGTTACATTGTCGCTCAAAATCTGCCAGGTAATTATCAATTTCACAGTCTTTTTCATCAAAAGCTTTAAAAGCGCTAAACGGAATCTTCCTTGTGTCTGCTGTACTGTACTCACTGTTTGGAGAATGTGCGGCTGCTTGTTGGACTGCTGCCAGTTTTAACTGTAGCTCTGCGTCTCTTATTTGTTTAGCCTCCTCCGCTAACAGGTTCATCACTTTCAGCACCACATCCGCCGTTGGGTTTGGACCGAACCATGCTAGCTTCTCTCTCATTGCCTTGTTGGCTGGTGATTCCTCCTCCTGAATCACTGGTGTCCCCATCTCTTCTACTGCTGGCGTTGCTGCAACCAAGTTCTCCTGGTCTAGCTCCATTAATTCTGCTATAATGACCGCTTGGTTTTGTTGCTAGCAATCCTTCCACGGACTTCCAGTAGTTCTTTCAGTGTATTTCTTTTAAGCAGGGTGTACCAGCCTTCCATTCACTGTTCCCAGTGTCTGCTTGGAATCCTGGTGTAAAGGAACGTAGAAGGGAAAATCCCGCTGCTGCCAACCAGTTGTGACGGTAGTAGAAAATATCCCCGTCAAGCATTCCCTTCTTCCCATAAAAGAAAATCATCCAATATTCCACGAGTAGGAATATCCTGGAATCGCCGAATAATCCACACACGAGTCAACTTAATGCTGGAACCACGAGACTGACTTTACTGGCATACAGAACTCACAATTTATGCAGCCTAAAACTCCTCCTTTGGGCCCGGCTAGATAATTGAGTTTTAACAATACACACAGCTCAATTGTCTGCTGGCCAGAACATTTACAACTTTTAACACTTTTCAGAAAAGTACTTTCCATCCCACATACAAACATAATTTCAACCTCCCTGTTCGGTACACGAATACATTCATTCTTGACATTTGGAACCGAATAATATAGACCTTAAAATACCAGGGAGAGAATTAAACTGAAGCATATAGGCAATTGCATCAAAGTCCTTCACAACCGCAATTCATGCTTTTTTGTCGGGCCCATGTTGAGGAGAAGGCCCAGAAAAGTTTTAAATTCAGAAACTTGGACGGGTTTCAACCGTAAAGACTGGGCATAAAAGCTTCCTGGGTTGGCAGCTATAAATTGAGTGGCATACCGAGTTGTTTCTGCCACGACTAAGTCCAAGAGCTCCGTAGTCAAGAACAGTTTAAAAAAAACCAGTGCCGATCCGATCTGAGATGTCTCAACCCGAATTCCAGACTGGGCGGTGAAAGGGGGAACTACTGGTGCGTCTGAAGTTGGGGGCTGCCAATCAGGGTTTGCCAGCACCTCAGGGACTCTAGGGGCTCTCTGGGCCTGTCTGTGCGGTGGCTGCAACGGGGGAACTATTGCACGTGCCACCGTACCAGCTTCAACTGCCCTTCTGGTGCTCGCCACTTCACCATGTTGTACGGCAGTGCTGGTACTAGGTCCAGGATGGGCTGCGCTGCTGGTGTATGCCTCACCACGTAATCCAACAGCGCCAGCCCCACTCTGCTGCCCTTGAAGCGGATCCTGCGCAACCTGTGGTCTAGCAACACGGGGCCGGGTACGCCTGGTGGTATCAGGGACCTCAACCTCATCGTCCGAACTTTGGGTCAGACTGCCACTGCTTTCTACAGGTTTGTATTCTGACCCGCTGGATTCGTCAGATGAGGGTTCCCATTCCTCATCCGACTGGGTCAGAAGCCTGTAGGCCTCTTCAGAAGAATACCCCTTACTTGCCATTTGGTCAACTAAATTTAGGGGGTATTCCCTGAGACTACCCAAGGAAAAAAGCAAGTCAGTATTACAAATGGGAGGCTAGCGAACTACCGAAAGCCGCTGCGATTGATAAAAAATATCAAAACGGATTTTTTTTTTTGTATCGCCGCAGCGCTTGTAAAGTGATTGTTCAGTCATAAAAAATAAATGTTGTCACTGTGGCGGGGCGGGCCTGGGTGAACGCACGTGTGGGCGACTGATCAGGCCTCAGTGGCCCCTAAGCCAGAGAATACTAGTGAGCGCTTCCATAATGGAAGCGCTCACTAGTATGCAGGCGGAGGAGGCGGGGGTGAAGCGCTGTGAGCGCTGTACTTACCCCTCCCCCTGCTTACTCTTCTCAGGTCCCACGCTGCTGTGTCCTGGCTGCCTGCAGCGTCAGGACGTAGAGAGTGCACTCTGACCTGACGCTGCAGGAGGTCAGGTGACTGTGCAGCGCGGGACCTGAGAAGAGAACCAGGACAGGGAGAGTGGCAGCAGGAGACAGCAGAGGTAAGTTATTTTATAATTTTACAGTCTGAGCTGAGGTCTGAAAGGGAGGTCTTATTGGGGGTCTTAAGTTTTAATGGGGAGTCTGGAGGTGTTACTGGGGGTCTGAAGTGGTCTGATTGGGGGTCTGGAGAGATCTAATGGGGGTTCTGGAAGTCTCATTGGGAGTCTGGAGTGGTCTGACTGGGGGTCTGGAGAATTCTAATGGGGGGGTCTAAAGGTCTGACTGGGGGTCTGAAGAGGTCTAATGGGGGTATAAACATCTGATTGGGGGTCTGGAGAGGTCTAATGGGAGTCTGGAGGTCTGACTTGGTGGGGTCTAGTGGTCTGACTGGGGTCTGGAGAGGTCTAATGGGGGTATAGACATCTGATTGGGGGTCTGGAGAGGTCTAATGGGGGGTCTGGAGGTCTGGAGAGGTCTAATGGGGGCTGGAGGTCTGACTGGGGGTTTGGAGAGGTCTAATGGGGGTATAGACGTCTGATTGGGGGTCTGGAGGTCTAATGGGGTCTTATCTGAGGTCTCATATTGGGTCGGGGTCTTACATGGAGGTCTAATGGGGGGGTCTGATCTGAGTTCTAAAACTGGGGTCTGACATAGAGGTCTAAAGGGGGTTTGGTCTGAGATGGGGGTCTCAATTAGGGTTCTATATAGGGGCTCTTTTTGTACTGGTGCACAATATAAAGGGGTGTTTTTGTATGGTACCGGTATTTTCAGGGGGACTGTTTCTGCAGGAAAGTATTGGGGAGCACAGTGGGCACAGTATTGGAGGTGGCAGGATGGGGTGTTGAGAAGGTGAGGAGGATGATGGGAAAATAACATGTCTATTTGTTAAACTCTGCAGAGACGAGGCGCGGCTGAAAGAAGTCACCATGGCGGTCTGGTCTGAGAGGAGAAGAATAGAAAATAGAATAGAATAGAAAAGAGAATATCTCAGAGAAGAGAAGTCACTGGATGTAAGAGGTACACATGTGGCGCTGTATTACCCTGTATGTTCTGTAGCGCTGTATGTAATGTTTTCCAAGTATGTTTTTTTGTATGAGCGCTGCCTTCTCTGCTCTGTTTACCTGCTCATCACTGCAAATGCTACAGCGAGCAGGTGAACAGAACAGAGAAAGCAGCTCTCATACGAGCGCTGCCCTCTCTTCAAACAGCTGATTGGCGTGGGTGCTGGGGGACCCTGCCGATCTGATATTAATGACCTATCCTGAGGATAGGTCATCAGTAGTAAAAAGAGGACAACCCTTTTAACAGTAGGACTGGAGGGAAGGGGTTAGGTTGAGAATTTGGCATGGGGGGGTGTTTCAATTTTTGCCTCGGGCAGAAGAAAAGCTAGGTGCACCAGCACTGAGTGAAGGGGGGGCCCAAGCTGAACTCTTGCACCAGGGCCCTTGAGCCTTTAGCTACGCCCCTGTCAGGCCTGATCGAGCAAGCTCTGCGTTTTGGGTGGAGGGCGAGCTAAGGTGACACTAATACCACTAATACTATTATAGATCTGACTGTGATCAGTTCTGATCACTAACAGATACTATAAAAGTACCAATGCTGATTAGCGATACACTAATCAGCGAATCAGTGACTGCGGTGCATTGGGCTGGGTGCTAAACGATCGCTAACTACCTAACCAAGGGGCCTAAACTATCCTAAAACCTAACTGTCAATACTAGTGAAAAAAAAAAGTGACAGTTTACACTGATCACTTTTTTCCCTTTCACTAGTGATTGACAGGGGTGATCAAGGGGTCGACGAAAAGGACCAGCAGAGGAGCACAGAAGCCATTTAACACCTTATATTTATAAATATAATGTGTTAAGAGGCTTGTGATTAGTTTTTTTTAAATCACCAGCCTGCCAGCGATGATCATTGGCTGGCAGGCTGGTGACGAACTTCAGCTGTGACTTTTGCCGGCCCGCAATGCGCAGTATGCGGGCCGGCTATGCGCGTCATCTCGCGTCTCGAGAGATGACGCACGGATGCGTCTAGGAGGAATGAATCGACCCCCTCCGGACCGCGATCCTGCGTTAGGCGGTCCGGAGGCGGTTAAAAGAGGAGGGAAACTTACAACTGACCTCCTTAAATACTCCGTCTCATAATTGGATTCACTGGGCGGTGACTGAGCTTACCAAGCCAATTTGAGTTCCAATAATTAGTTCTAAAGGTTTTGAAATCAATAAATTGACAGCAGTGCCCAAATGTATGCACCTGCCTAATTTTATTTAAACTATTATAGCACACTTTCTGTGAATCCAATAAACTCCATTTCACTTCTCAAATATCACTGTGTGTGTCTCCTATATGATATATTTAACTGACATTTTTTATCGTAACAACCAACGATTTATACAGGAAAACATTTTTTGGGGGGTCTTAAAAAAAGGGAAAAAAATTATGGTATCAAACAAGTGGCATCAAATTTAAAGCCTGGGGAGGAAGTGAAGTCAGGCACTTGGGGGGCTATAGTTGTCCATAGCTACCCATCTCAGCTAGGGCAGAGCAGTACCTTCAAGTTGCTTGACTCAGCCGAAGATTAAAGCTCAAACTGTGCTTTGCCTTCACTGGCAGTATCCGTGTCAGAGCATATAATCTGTTATGCCTCCTCAGCTGGGAAAAGCCTGTGGGCCATATAACTAACAGAAATAAAAAGAAAACAGGCTGCTGAACTATGTCAGGCCATGGCTTACTGGGTCTTTGTTTCTTGATCACAAATCACATATACCAGTGGGACCTATGGTGATCTCTGGGTGCGTGACCAGTGGGTGAATGGCCACAGGGTAACCTAGGGGTGTGAAACAGGGCAGTGGCATACTGGGTCTGTGTTTTCTGATCACATATCCCATTGGGGCCTATGGTGATCTCTGGGTGCGTGACCAATGAGGTGAAATGGCCACTGGCCAAACTAATGGTGGGAAACAAAGCGATAGTGTCGGACAGTGGCGTCAGGCAATAGCGTAGTGGGTCTGTTACCCCTGATCACAGATCCAAGTGGGGCTTAGGGTGACCTCTGGGTGGGTGACCAATAGGCTACTGTTCACCAATGTGTGAATTGTGAAGGGGCAGATCGAGGCAGATAGGAAAAAAAACATAAACACAAAAGCGAATAATTGCAAGATCCTGAATAGGTTAAAATCACAATTTTATGCCCATTTGTGTGCCATTTGCTTCTGTTTTCATGCTGACCAGGACTGTTTTCAGGACAGCTCAGTGCAACATATTTTATTACTAGGAAAGTTCTCATAATTCATTAAATGTGTTGACCTGTAAATAATGTACCATTTTCAAACCAGCACCTGGATCTGCATACTTTTTTAATTGCACATAATTAGTAGTATAGTTACTGAGTTATTTAGTGAAATCTATCCGCATAGCGCCACCTGCTGTTTGCTGTTTTTCTAATTTCTTTGTCCTGCTCACAGAGATGGAAGCACATGCTTAGTTCTATCCTTCAACTACCACTAGCTGCAGAAAAGGGCACACACCCTGAAAAAGGACACAGTCCCGAGTTGTCAGCGTGAAATAAATCTGACATAACAATAGGAGCAATAAATAGGGAGATCTCGGGGTCGATTTGAGGTACAGGTCTGGTTAATCATGGGATAACCCCTTTAACCACTTCAGCCCTGCTAGGTGAAACCCCCTTCATGACCAGAGCACTTTTTACACTTCGGCACTACACTCCTTTCACCGTTTATCGCTCGGTCATGCAACTTACCACCCAAATGAATTTTACCTCCTTTTCTTCTCACTAATAGAGCTTTCATTTGGTGGTATTTTATTGCTGCTGACATTTTTACTTTTTTTGTTATTAATCAAAATGTAACGATTTTTTTGCAAAAAAATGACATTTTTCACTTTCAGCTGTAAAATTTTGCAAAAAAAACAACATCCATATATAAATTTTTCGCCAAATTTATTGTTCTACATGTCTTTGATAAAAAAAAAATGTTTGGGCAAAAAAAAAATGGTTTGGGTAAAAGTTATAGCATTTACAAACTATGGTACAAAAATGTGAATTTCCGCTTTTTGAAACAGCTCTGACTTTCTGAGCACCTGTCATGATTCCTGAGGTTCTACAATGCCCAAACAGTAGAAACCCCCCACAAATGACCCCATTTCGGAAAGTAGACACCCTAAGGTATTCGCTGATGGGCATAGTGAGTTCATAGAACTTTTTATTTTTTGTCACAAGTTAGCGGAAAATGATGATGATTTTATTTTTTTTATTTTTTCTTACAAAGTCTCATATTCCACTAACTTGCGACAAAAAATAAAAAATTCTAGGAACTCACCATGCCCCTCACAGAATACCTTGGGGTGTCTTCTTTCCAAAATGGGGTCACTTGTGGGGTAGTTATACTGCCCTGGCAATTTAGGGGCCCAAATGTGTGAGAAGAACTTTGCAATCAAAATGTGTAAAAAATGACCGGTGAAATCCAAAAGGTGCACTTTGGAATATGTGCCCCTTTGCCCACCTTGGCAGCAAAAAAGTGTGACACATCTGGTATCGCCGTACTCAGGAGAAGTTGGGGAATGTGTTTTGGGGTGTCATTTTACATATACCCATGCTGGGTGAGAAAAATATCTTGGTCAAATGCCAACTTTGTATAAAAAAATGGGAAAAGTTGTCTTTTGCCAAGATATTTCTCTCATCCAGCATGGGTATATGTAAAATGACACCCCAAAACACATTCCCCAACTTCTCCTGAGTACGGCGATACCAGATGTGTCACACTTTTTTGCTGCCAAGGTGGGCAAAGGGGCACATATTCCAAAGTGCACCTTTCGGATTTTGCAGGCCATTTTTTTACACATTTTGATTGCAAGGTACTTCTCACACATTTGGGCCCCTAAATTGCCAGGGCAGTATAACTACGCCACAAGTGACCCCATTTTGGAAAGAAGACACCCCAAGGTATTCCGTGAGGGGCATGGCGAGTTCCTAGAATTTTTTATTTTTTGTCACAAGTTAGCGGAAAATGATGATTTTTTTTTCTCTTTTTGCCTTACAAAGTCTCATATTCCACTAACTTGCGACAAAAAATAAAAAATTCTAGGAACTCGCCATGCCCCTCACGGAATACCTTGGGGTGTCTTCTTTCCAAAATGGGGTCACTTGTGGCGTAGTTATACTGCCCTGGCAATTTAGGGGCCCATATGTGTGAGAAGTACTTTGCAATCAAAATCTGTAAAAAATGACCGGTGAAATCCGAAAGGTGCACTTTGGAATATGTGCCCCTTTGCCCACCTTGGCTGCAAAAAAGTGTCACACATGTGGTATCGCCGTACTCAGGAGAAGTTGGGGAATGTGTTTTGGGGTGTCATTTTACATATACCCATGCTGGGTGAGAGAAATATCTTGGCAAAAGACAACTTTTCCCATTTTTTTATACAAAGTTGGCATTTGACCAAGATATTTTTCTCACCCAGCATGGGTATATGTAAAATGACACATGTGGTATCGCCGTACTCAGGAGAAGTTGGGCAATGTGTTTTGGGGGGTCATTTTACATATACCCATGCTGGGTGAGAGAAATATCTTGGCAAAAGACAACTTTTCCCATTTTTTTATACAAAGTTGGCATTTGACCAAGATATTTTTCTCACCCAGCATGGGTATATGTAAAATGACACCCCAAAACACATTCCCCAACTTCTCCTGAGTACGGCGATACCACATGTGTGACACTTTTTTGCAGCCTAGATGCGCAAAGGTGCCCAAATTCCTTTTAGGAGGGCATTTTTAGACATTTGGATCCCAGACTTCTTCTCACACTTTCGGGCCCCTAAAAAGCCAGGGCAGTATAAATACCCCACATGTGACCCCACTTTGGAAAGAAGACACCCCAAGGTATTCAATGAGGGGCATGGCGAGTTCCTAGAATTTTTTATTTTTTTTGCATAAGTTAGCGGATACCCCCCCTGTAAGGCTCCATTCAGACATCCGCATGATTTTTACGGATCCATGGATACATGGATCGGATCCACAAAACACATGCGGACATCTGAATGGAGCCTTACAGGGGGGTTATCAATGACAGGGGGTGATCAGGGTGATCAGGGTGATCACCCCCCTGTTACTGATCACCCCCCCTGTAAGGCTCCATTCAGACATCCGCATGATTTTTTACAGATCCATGGATACATGGATCGGATCCACAAAACACATGCGGACGTCTGAATGGAGCCTTACAGGGGGGTTATCAATGACAGGGGGTGATCAGTGTGATCACCCCCCTGTCAATGATCACCCCCCCTGTAAGGCTCCATTCAGACATCCGCATGATTTTTTACGGATCCATGGATACATGGATCGGATCCACAAAACACATGCGGACGTCTGAATGGAGCCTTACAGGGGGGTTATCAATGACAGGGAGTGATCAGGGTGATCACCCCCCTGTCACTGATCACCCCCCCTGTAAGGATCCATTCAGACATCCGCATGATTTTTTACGGATCCATGGATACATGGATCGGATCCACAAAACACATGCGGACGTCTGAATGGAGCCTTACAGGGGGGTTATCAATGACAGGGGGTGATCAGGGTGATCACCCCCCTGTCACTGATCACCCCCCCTGTAAGGCTCCATTCAGACATCCGCATGATTTTTTACGGATCCATGGATACATGGATCGGATCCACAAAACACATGCGGACGTCTGAATGGAGCCTTACAGGGGGGTTATCAATGACAGGGGGTGATCAGGGTGATCACCCCCCTGTCACTGATCACCCCCCCTGTAAGGCTCCATTCAGACATCCGCATGATTTTTACGGATCCATGGATAGGATCCACAAAACACATGCGGACGTCTGAATGGAGCCTTACAGGGGGGTGATCAATGACAGGGGGGTGATCAGGGAGTGTATATGGGTGATCACCCGCCTGTCATTGATCACCCCCTGTAAGGCTCCATTCAGACGTCCGCATGTGTTTTGCGGATCCGATCCATGTATCCATGGATCCGTAAAAATCATGCGGACGTCTGAATGGAGCCTTACAGGGGGGTGATCAATGACAGGGGGGTGATCAATGACAGGGGGTGATCAGGGAGTGTATATGGGTGATCACCCGCCTGTCATTGATCACCCCCCTGTAAGGCTCCATTCAGACGTCCGCATGATTTTTACGGATACATGGATCGGATCCACAAAACACATGCGGACGTCTGAATGGAGCCTTACAGGGGGGTTATCAATGACAGGGGGGTGATCAGGGAGTGTATATGGGTGATCACCCGCCTGTCATTGATCACCCCCTGTAAGGCTCCATTCAGACGTCCGCATGTGTTTTGCGGATCCGATCCATGTATCCATGGATCTGTAAAAATCATACGGACGTCTGAACGGAGCCTGACAGGGGGGTGATCAATGACAGGGCGGTGATCAATGACAGGGGGGTGATCAGGGAGTTTATATGGGGTGATCATGGGTGATCAGGGGTTTATAAGGGGTTAATAAGTGACGGGGGGGGGGGGGTGTAGTGTAGTGTGGTGTTTGGTGCGACTGTACTGACCTACCTGAGTCCTCTGGTGGTCGATCCTAACAAAAGGGACCACCAGAGGACCAGGTAGGAGGTATATTAGACGCTGTTATGAAAACAGCGTCTAATATACCTGTTAGGGGTTAAAAAATTCGGATCTCCAGCCTGCCAGCGAGCGATCGCCGCTGGCAGGCTGGAGATCCACTCGCTTACCTTCCGTTCCTGTGAGCGCGCGCGCCTGTGTGCGCGCGTTCACAGGAAATCCCGGCCCTCGCGAGATGACACGTATATGCGTGACTCTGCGCAGGGCCGCCACCTCCGGACCGCACATCTGCGTTAGGCGGTCCGGAGGTGGTTAAAGGGGTTGTCTCACTTCAGCAGATGGCATTAATCAAAGGTAATACAAAGAACTTACTAATGTATTGTTATTATCCATATTGCCTTCTTGGCTGGCTTGATTCATTTTTCCATCACATTATACTCTGCTGGTATCCAGGGGTTATGACCACCCTGCAATCTATCAGTGGTGGTTGTGCTTGCACACTATAGGAAAAAGCGCTGACTCCTGGTGGCTAGGACTACTGGAGAGCACATAGGCTACTGCTTTTTCCTATAGTGTACAAGCACGGCCACCACTGCTGGATTACAGTGTGGTCATAACCCCTGGATATGAGCAGTGTATAATGTGATGGAAGAATGAATAAAGACAGTAAAGCAGGCAATATGGAGAATCACAATACATTAGTAAGTTGCTTGCTTTGTCTACATGATAAATGCCGTTTGCTGAAGTAAAACAATCACTTCAACAAAAAACTAAAAGTACAAATTATGTGAATAAGGCCTGTTTCACACTGGTATCAATAATTCTGGCTGCCTGTTCAGACAGGTGAACAGCCTGCCTGATCCGTAACTACCGCGTGTAGCCGTACGCTGCCTGAAGTCTGCCCAGCCCCAATTACTATAATGGGACCAGTGGAGATCCGGCTGCAACACGGCAATACACCATGAATGGGGCCGGAGGGAGTTTCAGCAACACACAGCTGCACATGGTAGTTACGGGTCGAGCAGGCTGTTTGCCAGTGTGAAGCAGTTCTAAGAAACCAACTATAGGCAGAATAAGAAACCATTGAAAGTAAAATTCCATGATCAACAGATGTGATCCAATAGTTTTGTCTATGGTGTATCTGTAGTCTGTGTTTACACTCCGGTCATATGAGCCCGACAATGGAATAGCATGCCTGCAATAATCACTGTGGCCACAAGATGTCAGCACATACCACAAAATGTTGTCATTTTCTTTGTGACCTCAAGAGGTAGGACTACCTCTACAGGAAGAAGCAAAGCAGGTTGGGAATTGTAGTTCAGGCAAATTCAAAAGGGGCTTGGAAAGCTGAGACAGGAAATGGTGCCAAAGAGCTTCCGGGAGAGAAGTTTAAACAGAGAAGAGAGATTGACCAGACTGGCAGTGGGTACCTGAATGCTTATACAACCCTATTGTATGTCAGTAGTTTGTTACAATACAAGAGGAGTAGACACTGGTGTACTTTATCTGGTTATTGTTATACAGGAATAGAAAACTATGACGTCTAGTGCCTGGTTACTATAATACAGGAGGAGTAGACTGTGGTGTCCTGTATCTGGTGTTATAATACAGGGATAGCAGACTATGGTATCTAGTGCCTGGTTACTATAATACAGGAGGAGCAGACTGTGGTGTCCTGTATCTGATGTTATAATACAGGGATAGCAGACTATGGTATCTAGTGCCTGGTTACTATAATACAGGAGGAGTAGACTGTGGTGTCCTGTATCTGGTGTTATAATACAGGGCTAGCAGACTATGGTATCTGGTTACTATAATACAGGAGGAGTAGACTGTGGTGTCCTGTATCTGATGTTATAATACAAGGATAGCAGACTATGGTATCTAGTATCTGGTTACTATAATACAGGAGGAGTAGACTGTGGTGTCCTGTATCTGGTGTTATAATACAGGGATAGCAGACTATGGTATCTAGTATCTGGTTACTATAATACAGGAGGAGTAGACTGTGGTGTCCTGTATCTGGGTGTTATAATACAGGGATAGCAGACTATGGTATCTAGTGCCTGGTTTCTATAATACAGGAGGAGTAGACTGTGGTGTCCTGTATCTGGGTGTTATAATACAGGGATAGCAGACTATGGTATCTAGTGCCTGGTTACTATAATACAGGAGGAGTAGACTGTGGTGTCCTGTATCTGGGTGTTATAATACAGGGATAGCAGACTATGGTATCTAGTGCCTGGTTACTATAATACAGGAGGAGTAGACTGTGGTGTCCTGTATCTGGTGTTATAATACAGGGATAGCAGACTATGGTATCTAGTATCTGGTTACTATAATACAGGAGGAGTAGACTGTGGTGTCCTGTATCTGGTGTTATAATACAAGGATAGCAGACTATGGTATCTAGTATCTGGTTACTATAATACAGGAGGAGTAGACTGTGGTGTCCTGTATCTGGTGTTATAATACAAGGATAGCAGACTATGGTATCTAGTGTCTGGTTACTATAATACAGGAGGAGTAGACTGTGGTGTCCTGTATCTGGTGTTATAATACAGGGATAGCAGACTATGGTATCTAGTGCCTGGTTACTATAATACAGGAGGAGTAGACTGTGGTGTCCTGTATCTGGTGTTATAATACAAGGATAGCAGACTATGGTATCTAGTGTCTGGTTACTATAATACAGGAGGAGTAGACTGTGGTGTCCTGTATCTGGTGTTATAATACAAGGATAGCAGACTATGGTATCTAGTGCCTGGTTACTATAATACAGGAGGAGTAGACTGTGGTGTCCTGTATCTGGTGTTATAATACAGGGATAGCAGACTATGGTATCTAGTGCCTGGTTACTATAATACAGGAGGAGCAGACTGTGGTGTCCTGTATCTGATGTTATAATACAGGGATAGCAGACTATGGTATCTAGTGTCTGGTTACTATAATACAGGAGGAGTAGACTGTGGTATCCTGTATCTGGTGTTATAATACAGGGATAGCAGACTATGGTATCTAGTATCTGGTTACTATAATACAGGAGGAGCAGACTGTGGTGTCCTGTATCTGGGTGTTATAATACAGGAGGAGTAGACTCTGGTGTCCTGTATATGGTGTTATAATACAGGGATAGCAGACTATGGTATCTGGTTACTATAATACAGGAGGAGTAGACTGTGGTGTCCTGTATCTGGTGTTATAATACAGGGATAGCAGACTATGGTATCTAGTATCTGGTTACAATAATACAGGAGGAGTAGACTGTGGTGTCCTGTATCTGGGTGTTATAATACAGGGATAGCAGACTATGGTATCTAATATCTGATTGCTATAATACAGGAGGAGTAGACTGTGGTGTCATGTATCTGGTGTTATAATACAAGGATAGCAGACTATGGTATCTAGTGCCTGGTTACTATAATACAGGAGGAGTAGACTGTGGTGTCTTGTATCTGGTGTTATAATACAGGGATAGCAGACTATGGTATCTAGTATCTGGTTACTATAATACAGGAGGAGTAGACTGTGGTGTCCTGTATCTGGTGTTATAATACAGGAGTAGCAGACTATGGTATCTAGTATCTGGTTACAATAATACAGGACACCACAGTCTACTCCTCCTGTATCTGGGTGTTATAATACAGGGATAGCAGACTATGGTATCTAGTAGGGCTGCACGATATGGGAATTTTGTGCGATTGCGATTAGGGCCCTAAAAATTGCGATAACGATATGCGATGCGATATTTTAAAGGAATTGTGCTAGAGGTCTATTTGCTTGGATTTTCCCATATGAGCCGCTGACGCGGCTGGGTATGACATAGTTATGGGGGATCTGTGGAGGACGCTGTGTTGTGGGGGATCTGTGGAGGACGCTGTGTTGTGGGGGATCTGTGGAGGACGCTGTGTTGTGGGGGATCTGTGGAGGACGCTGTGTTGTGGGGGATCTGTGGAGGACGCTGTGTTGTGGGGGATCTGTGGAGGACGCTGTGTTGTGGGGGATCTGTGGAGGACGCTGTGTTGTGGGGGATCTGTGGAGGACGCTGTGTTGTGGGGGATCTGTGGAGGACGCTGTGTTGTGGGGGATCTGTGGAGGACGCTGTGTTGTGGGGGATCTGTGGAGGACGCTGTGTTGTGGGGGATCTGTGGAGGACGCTGTGTTGTGGGGGATCTGTGGAGGACGCTGTGTTGTGGGGGATCTGTGGAGGACATATAGCATCTTATGCTGGTCCCCCTCATGTGTCCTAAACTTGGCACTTAACTGCCCTTTGCGTGTAAATTGTTTCACCAGTGTATGTGTGGTTGACACAATCTCTCTCCTAACAGGTCCGGCCTCTGTACTCACTATGAATGCAATGCACTGCAGTGAGCGGCAGCGAGGTGGCCGGCCGGCGCTTGACTGACGTCACTTAGTAACGCTCCTGCTTCCTGAAGTGGGAGGAGCGTTACTAAGTGACATCAGTCACGTGCCTGCTGGCCACCTCGCTTCCGCTTACTGCAGAGCATTGCATTCAGAGTGAGTACAGAGGCCGGACCTGTTAGGAGAGAGATTGTTTCACCCCCACACACACACACACACACACACACACACACACACACACACACACACACACACACACACACTAGTAAAACACTTTACACGAGCTGGCCGGCCGGCGCCTGACGTCACTTAGTAACGCTCCTGCTTCCTGAAGTGGGAGGAGCGTTACTAAGTGACGTCAGTCACGCGCCGGCCGCCACCTCGCTGCCGCTCGCTGCAGAGCATTGCATTCAGAGTGAGTACAGAGGCCAGACCTGTTAGGAGAGAGATTGTTTCACACACACACACTAGTAAAACACTTTACACGCAAAAGGCAGTTATGTGCCCAGGGCCCCTTAAATAATCGCTGCATTTTCCGGTCGGCCAAATCGCCATATCGCATTTGCCGATTATCGCGATTCGATTACTTTTTCGATTTATCGTGCAGCCCTAGTATCTAGTGTCTGGTTACTATAATACAGGAGGAGTAGACTGTGGTGTCTTGTATCTGGTGTTATAATACAGGAGGAGTAGACTGTGGTGTCTTGTATCTGGTGTTATAATACAGGGATAGCAGACTATGGTATGTAGTGCCTGGTTACTATAATACAGGAGGAGTAGACTGTGGTGTCCTGTATCTGGGTGTTATAATACAAGGATAGCAGACTATGGTATCTAGTATCTGGTTACAATAATACAGGAGGAGTAGACTGTGGTGTCCTGTATCTGGTGTTATAATACAGGGATAGCAGACTATGGTATCTAGTGCCTGGTTACTATAATACAGGAGGAGTAGACTGTGGTGTCCTGTATCTGGGTGTTATAATACAGGGATAGCAGACTATGGTATCTAGTGCCTGGTTACTATAATACAGGAGGAGTAGACTGTGGTGTCCTGTATCTGGGTGTTATAATACAAGGATAGCAGACTATGGTATCTAGTGTCTGGTTACAATAATACAGGAGGAGTAGACTGTGGTGTCCTGTATCTGGTGTTATAATACAGGGATAGCAGACTATGGTATCTAGTATCTGGTTACTATAATACAGGAGGAGTAGACTGTGGTGTCTTGTATCCGGTGTTATAATACAGGGATAGCAGACTATGGTATATAGTATCTGGTTACAATAATCCCGGAGAAGTAGACTGTGGTGTCCTGTATCTGGTGTTATAATACACGGATAGCAGACTATGGTATCTAGTGCCTGGTTACTATAATACAGGAGGAGTAGACTGTGGTGTCCTGTATCTGGTGTTATAATACAGGGATAGCAGACTATGGTATCTAGTGCCTGGTTACTATAATACAGGAGGAGTAGACTGTGGTGTCCTGTATCTGGTGTTATAATACAGGGATAGCAGACTATGGTATCTAGTATCTGGTTACTATAATACAGGAGGAGTAGACTGTGGTGTCCTGTATCTGGTGTTATAATACAGGGATAGCAGACTATGGTATCTAGTGCCTGGTTACTATAATACAGGAGGAGTAGACTGTGGTATCCTGTATCTGGGTGTTATAATACAGGGCTAGCAGACTATGGTATCTAGTGCCTGGTTACTATAATACAGGAGGAGTAGACTGTGGTGTCCTGTACCTGGTGTTATAATACAGGGATAGCAGACTATAGTATCTAGTGCCTGGTTACTATAATACAGGAGGAGTAGACTGTGGTATCCTGTATCTGGGTGTTATAATACAGGGCTAGCAGACTATGGTATCTGGTTACTATAATACAGGAGGAGTAGACTGTGGTGTCCTGTATCTGGGTGTTATAATACAGGGATAGCAGACTATGGTATCTAGTGCCTGGTTACTATAATACAGGAGGAGCAGACTGTGGTGTCCTGTATCTGGTGTTATAATACAGGAGGAGTAGACTGTGGTGTCCTGTATCTGGGTGTTATAATACAGGGATAGCAGACTATGGTATCTAGTATCTGGTTACTATAATACAGGAGGAGTAGACTGTGGTATCCTGTATCTGGGTGTTATAATACAGGGCTAGCAGACTATGGTATCTGGTTACTATAATACAGGAGGAGTAGACTGTGGTGTCCTGTATCTGGTGTTATAATACAGGGATAGCAGACTATGGTATCTAGTGCCTGGTTACTATAATACAGGAGGAGTAGACTGTGGTGTCCTCTATCTGGGTGTTATAATACAGGGATAGCAGACTATGGTATCTAGTGCCTGGTTACTATAATACAGGAGGAGCAGACTGTGGTGTCCTGTATTTGGGTGTTATAATACAGGGATAGCAGACTATGGTATCTAGTGTCTGGTTACTATAATACAGGAGGAGTAGACTGTGGTGTCCTGTATCTGGTGTTATAATACAGGGATAGCAGACTATGGTATCTAGTGTCTGGTTACTATAATACAGGAGGAGTAGACTGTGGTGTCCTGTATCTGGTGTTATAATACAGGGATAGCAGACTATGGTATCTAGTGTCTGGTTACTATAATACAGGAGGAGTAGACTGTGGTGTCCTGTATCTGGTGTTATAATACAGGAGGAGTAGACTGTGGTGTCTTGTATCTGGTGTTATAATACAGGAGGAGTAGACTGTGGTGTCCTGTATCTGGGTGTTATAATACAGAGATAGCAGACTATGGTATCTAGTGCCTGGTTACTATAATACAGGAGGAGTAGACTGTGGTATCCTGTATCTGGGTGTTATAATACAGGGATAGCAGACTATGGTATCTGGTTACTATAATACAGGAGGAGTAGACTGTGGTGTCCTGTATCTGGTGTTATAATACAGGGATAGCAGACTATGGTATCTAGTGCCTGGTTACTATAATACAGGAGGAGCAGACTGTGGTGTCCTGTATTTGGGTGTTATAATACAGGGATAGCAGACTATGGTATCTAGTGCCTGGTTACTATAATACAGGAGGAGCAGACTGTGGTGTCCTGTATCTGGTGTTATAATACAGGAGTAGCAGACTATGGTATGTAGTGCTGGTTACTATAATACAGGAGGAGTAGACTGTGGTGTCCTGTATCTGGTGTTATAATACAGGGATAGCAGACTATGGTATCTAGTGTCTGGTTACTATAATACAGGAGGAGCAGACTGTGATGTCCTGTATCTGGTGTTATAATACAGGGATAGCAGACTATGGTATCTAGTGCCTGGTTACTATAATACAGGAGGAGTAGACTGTGGTATCCTGTATCTGGGTGTTATAATACAGGGATAGCAGACTATGGTATCTGGTTACTATAATACAGGAGGAGTAGACTGTGGTGTCTTGTATCTGGTGTTATAATACAGAGATAGCAGACTATGGTATCTAGTGCCTGGTTACTATAATACAGGAGTAGACGACTGTGGTATCCTGTATCTGGGTGTTATAATACAGGGATAGCAGACTATGGTATCTAGTGTCTGGTTACTATAATACAGGAGTAGACGACTGTGGTATCCTGTATCTGGGTGTTATAATACAGGGATAGCAGACTATGGTATCTAGTGTCTGGTTACTATAATACAGGAGGAGTAGACTGTGGTGTCCTCTATCTGGGTGTTATAATACAGGGATAGCAGACTATGGTATCTAGTGCCTGGTTACTATAATACAGGAGGAGCAGACTGTGGTGTCCTGTATCTGGGTGTTATAATATAGGGATAGCAGACTATGGTATCTAGTGCCTGGTTACTATAATACAGGAGGAGTAGACTGTGGTGTCCTGTATCTGGTGTTATAATACAGGGATAGCAGACTATGGTATCTAGTATCTGGTTACTATAATACAGGAGGAGTAGACTGTGGTGTCCTGTATCTGGGTGTTATAATACAGGGATAGCAGACTATGGTATCTAGTATCTGGTTACTATAATACAGGAGGAGTAGACTGTGGTGTCCTGTATCTGGTGTTATAATACAGGGATAGCAGACTATGGTATGTAGTGCCTGGTTACTATAATACAGGAGGAGTAGACTGTGGTGTCCTGTATCTGGTGTTATAATACAGGGATAGCAGACTATGGTATCTAGTATCTGGTTACTATAATACAGGAGGAGCAGACTGTGGTGTCCTGTATCTGGTGTTATAATACAGGGATAGCAGACTATGGTATCTAGTATCTGGTTACTATAATACAGGAGGAGTAGACTGTGGTATCCTGTATCTGGGTGTTATAATATAGGGATAGCAGACTATGGTATCTAGTATCTGGTTACTATAATACAGGAGGAGTAGACTGTGGTGTCCTGTATCTGATGTTATAATACAGGGATAGCAGACTATGGTATCTAGTGCCTGGTTACTATAATACAGGAGGAGTAGACTGTGGTGTCCTGTATCTGGTGTTATAATACAAGGATAGCAGACTATGGTATCTAGTATCTGGTTACTATAATACAGGAGGAGTAGACTGTGGTGTCCTGTATCTGGGTGTTATAATACAGGGCTAGCAGACTATGGTATCTGGTTACTATAATACAGGAGGAGTAGACTGTGGTGTCCTGTATCTGGTGTTATAATACAGGGATAGCAGACTATGGTATCTAGTATCTGGTTACTATAATACAGGAGGAGTAGACTGTGGTGTCCTGTATCTGATGTTATAATACAGGGATAGCAGACTATGGTATATAGTGCCTGGTTACTATAATACAGGAGGAGTAGACTGTGGTGTCCTGTATCTGGTGTTATAATACAAGGATAGCAGACTATGGTATCTAGTATCTGGTTACTATAATACAGGAGGAGTAGACTGTGGTGTCCTGTATCTGGGTGTTATAATACAGGGCTAGCAGACTATGGTATCTGGTTACTATAATACAGGAGGAGTAGACTGTGGTGTCCTGTATCTGGTGTTATAATACAGGGATAGCAGACTATGGTATCTAGTATCTGGTTACTATAATACAGGAGGAGTAGACTGTGGTGTCCTGTATCTGGTGTTATAATACAGGGATAGCAGACTATGGTATCTGGTTACTATAATACAGGAGGAGTAGACTGTGGTGTCCTGTATCTGGTGTTATAATACAGGGATAGCAGACTATGGTATCTAGTGCCTGGTTACTATAATACAGGAGGAGTAGACTGTGGTGTCCTGTATCTGGTGTTATAATACAGGGATAGCAGACTATGGTATCTAGTATCTGGTTACTATAATACAGGAGGAGTAGACTGTGGTGTCCTGTATCTGGTGTTATAATACAGGGATAGCAGACTATGGTATCTAGTATCTGGTTACTATAATACAGGAGGAGTAGACTGTGGTGTCCTGTATCTGGGTGTTATAATACAGGGATAGCAGACTATGGTATCTAGTGCCTGGTTACTATAATACAGGAGGAGTAGACTGTGGTGTCCTGTATCTGGGTGTTATAATACAGGGATAGCAGACTATGGTATCTAGTGCCTGGTTACTATAATACAGGAGGAGCAGACTGTGGTATCCTGTATCTGGGTGTTATAATACAGGGATAGCAGACTATGGTATCTGGTTACTATTATACAGGAGGAGTAGACTGTGGTGTCCTGTATCTGGGTGTTATAATACAGGGATAGCAGACTATGGTATCTGGTTACTATAATACAGGAGGAGTAGACTGTGGTGTCCTGTATCTGGGTGTTATAATACAGGGATAGCAGACTATGGTATCTAGTGTCTGGTTACTATAATACAGGAGGAGCAGACTGTGGTATCCTGTATCTGGGTGTTATAATACAGGGATAGCAGACTATGGTATCTAGTGTCTGGTTACTATAATACAGGAGGGTTAGACTGTGGTGTCCTGTATCTGGTGTTATAATACAGGGATAGCAGACTATTGTATCTAGTGCCTGGTTACTATAATACAGGAGGAGTAGACTGTGGTATCCTGTATCTGGGTGTTATAATACAGGGCTAGCAGACTATGGTATCTGGTTACTATAATACAGGAGGGTTAGACTGTGGTGTCCTGTATCTGGGTGTTATAATACAGGGATAGCAGACTATGGTATCTAGTATCTGGTTACTATAATACAGGAGGAGCAGACTGTGGTGTCCTCTATCTGGGTGTTATAATACAGGGATAGCAGACTATGGTATCTAGTGCCTGGTTACTATAATACAGGAGGAGTAGACTGTGGTGTCTTGTATCTGGTGTTATAATACAGGGATAGCAGACTATGGTATCTAGTATCTGGTTACTATAATACAGGAGGTGTAGACTGTGGTGTCCTGTATCTTGTGTTATAATACAGGGATAGCAGACTATGGTATCTAGTGCCTGGTTACTATAATACAGGAGGAGCAGACTGTGGTATCCTGTATCTGGGTGTTATAATACAGGGATAGCAGACTATGGTATCTAGTATCTGGTTACTATAATACAGGAGGAGCAGACTGTGGTGTCCTCTATCTGGGTGTTATAATACAGGGATAGCAGACTATGGTATCTAGTGTCTGGTTACTATAATACAGGAGGAGTAGACTGTGGTGTCCTGTATCTGGTGTTATAATACAGGGATAGCAGACTATGGTATCTAGTGCCTGGTTACTATAATACAGGAGGAGCAGACTGTGGTGTCCTGTATCTGGTGTTATAATACAGGGATAGCAGACTATGGTATCTAGTATCTGGTTACTATAATACAGGAGGAGTAGACTGTGGTATCCTGTATCTGGGTGTTATAATACAGGGCTAGCAGACTATGGTATCTAGTGTCTGGTTACTATAATACAGGAGGAGTAGACTGTGGTGTCCTGTATCTTGGTGTTATAATACAGGGATAGCAGACTTTGCTATCTAGTGCCTGGTTACTATAATACAGGAGGAGCAGACTGTGGTGTCCTGTATCTGGTGTTATAATACAGGGATAGCAGACTATGGTATCTAGTGCCTGGTTACTATAATACAGGAGGAGCAGACTTTGGTGTCCTGTATCTGGTGTTATAATACAGGGATAGCAGACTATGGTATCTAGTGTCTGGTTACTATAATACAGGAGGAGTAGACTGTGGTGTCTTGTATCTGGTGTTATAATACAGGGATAGCAGACTATGGTATCTAGTATCTGGTTACTATAATACAGGAGGTGTAGACTGTGGTGTCCTGTATCTTGTGTTATAATACAGGGATAGCAGACTATGGTATCTAGTGCCTGGTTACTATAATACAGGAGGAGCAGACTTTGGTGTCCTGTATCTGGTGTTATAATACAGGGATAGCAGACTATGGTATCTAGTGTCTGGTTACTATAATACAGGAGGAGTAGACTGTGGTGTCTTGTATCTGGTGTTATAATACAGGGATAGCAGACTATGGTATCTAGTATCTGGTTACTATAATACAGGAGGAGTAGACTGTGGTGTCCTGTATCTTGTGTTATAATACAGGGATAGCAGACTATGGTATCTAGTGCCTGGTTACTATAATACAGGAGGAGCAGACTTTGGTGTCCTGTATCTGGTGTTATAATACAGAGATAGCAGACTATGGTATCTAGTGCCTGGTTACTATAATACAGGAGGAGTAGACTGTGGTATCCTGTATCTGGGTGTTATAATACAGGGCTAGCAGACTATGGTATCTGGTTACTATAATACCGGAGGAGTAGACTGTGGTATCCTGTATCTGGGTGTTATAATACAGGGCTAGCAGACTATGGTATCTGGTTACTATAATACAGGAGGAGTAGACTGTGGTGTCCTGTATCTGGTGGTATAATACAGGGATAGCAGACTATGGTATCTAGTGCCTGGTTACTATAATACAGGAGGAGCAGACTGTGGTGTCCTGTATCTGGTGGTATAATACAGGGATAGCAGACTATGGTATCTAGTGTCTGGTTACTATAATACAGGAGTAGACGACTGTGGTATCCTGTATCTGGGTGTTATAATACAGGGATATCAGACTATGGTATCTAGTGTCTGGTTACTATAATACAGGAGGAGCAGACTGTGGTGTCCTGTATCTGGTGTTATAATACAGGGATAGCAGACTATGGTATCTAGTGTCTGGTTACTATAATACAGGAGGAGTAGACTGTGGTGTCCTCTATCTGGGTGTTATAATACAGGGATAGCAGACTATGGTATCTAGTGCCTGGTTACTATAATACAGGAGGAGCAGACTGTGGTGTCCTGTATCTGGGTGTTATAATACAGGGATAGCAGACTATGGTATCTAGTGCCTGGTTACTATAATACAGGAGGAGTAGACTGTGGTGTCCTGTATCTGGGTGTTATAATACAGGGATAGCAGACTATGGTATCTAGTATCTGGTTACTATAATACAGGAGGAGTAGACTGTGGTGTCCTGTATCTGGTGTTATAATACAGGGATAGCAGACTATGGTATGTAGTGCCTGGTTACTATAATACAGGAGGAGTAGACTGTGGTGTCCTGTATCTGGTGTTATAATACAGGGATAGCAGACTATGGTATCTAGTATCTGGTTACTATAATACAGGAGGAGCAGACTGTGGTGTCCTGTATCTGGTGTTATAATACAGGGCTAGCAGACTATGGTATCTAGTATCTGGTTACTATAATACAGGAGGAGTAGACTGTGGTATCCTGTATCTGGGTGTTATAATATAGGGATAGCAGACTATGGTATCTAGTATCTGGTTACTATAATACAGGAGGAGTAGACTGTGGAGTCCTGTATCTGATGTTATAATACAGGGATAGCAGACTATGGTATGTAGTGCCTGGTTACTATAATACAGGAGGAGTAGACTGTGGTGTCCTGTATCTGGTGTTATAATACAAGGATAGCAGACTATGGTATCTAGTATCTGGTTACTATAATACAGGAGGAGTAGACTGTGGTGTCCTGTATCTGTGTGTTATAATACAGGGCTAGCAGACTATGGTATCTGGTTACTATAATACAGGAGGAGTAGACTGTGGTGTCCTGTATCTGGTGTTATAATACAGGGATAGCAGACTATGGTATCTAGTATCTGGTTACTATAATACAGGAGGAGTAGACTGTGGTGTCCTGTATCTGGTGTTATAATACAGGGATAGCAGACTATGGTATCTGGTTACTATAATACAGGAGGAGTAGACTGTGGTGTCCTGTATCTGGGTGTTATAATACAGGGATAGCAGACTATGGTATCTGGTGCCTGGTTACTATAATACAGGAGGAGTAGACTGTGGTGTCCTGTATCTGGTGTTATAATACAAGGATAGCAGACTATGGTATCTAGTATCTGGTTACTATAATACAGGAGGAGTAGACTGTGGTGTCCTGTATCTGGGTGTTATAATACAGGGCTAGCAGACTATGGTATCTGGTTACTATAATACAGGAGGAGTAGACTGTGGTATCCTGTATCTGGGTGTTATAATACAGGGATAGCAGACTATGGTATCTGGTTACTATAATACAGGAGGAGTAGACTGTGGTGTCCTGTATCTGGGTGTTATAATACAGGGATAGCAGACTATGGTATCTAGTGTCTGGTTACTATAATACAGGAGGAGCAGACTGTGGTATCCTGTATCTGGGTGTTATAATACAGGGATAGCAGACTATGGTATCTAGTATCTGGTTACTATAATACAGGAGGAGTAGACTGTGGTGTCCTGTATCTGGTGTTATAATACAGGGATAGCAGACTATGGTATCTGGTTACTATAATACAGGAGGAGTAGACTGTGGTATCCTGTATCTGGGTGTTATAATACAGGGATAGCAGACTATTGTATCTAGTGCCTGGTTACTATAATACAGGAGGAGTAGACTGTGGTGTCCTGTATCTGATGTTATAATACAGGGATAGCAGACTATGGTATGTAGTGCCTGGTTACTATAATACAGGAGGAGTAGACTGTGGTGTCCTGTATCTGGTGTTATAATACAAGGATAGCAGACTTTGGTATCTAGTATCTGGTTACTATAATACAGGAGGAGTAGACTGTGGTGTCCTGTATCTGGGTGTTATAATACAGGGCTAGCAGACTATGGTATCTGGTTACTATAATACAGGAGGAGTAGACTGTGGTGTCCTGTATCTGGTGTTATAATACAGGGATAGCAGACTATGGTATCTAGTATCTGGTTACTATAATACAGGAGGAGTAGACTGTGGTGTCCTGTATCTGGTGTTATAATACAGGGATAGCAGACTATGGTATCTGGTTACTATAATACAGGAGGAGTAGACTGTGGTGTCCTGTATCTGGGTGTTATAATACAGGGATAGCAGACTATGGTATCTAGTGTCTGGTTACTATAATACAGGAGGAGTAGACTGTGGTGTCCTGTATCTGGGTGTTATAATACAAGGATAGCAGATTATGGTATCTAGTGCCTGGTTACTATAATACAGGAGGAGTAGACTGTGGTGTCCTGTATCTGGTGTTATAATACAGGGATAGCAGACTATGGTATCTGGTGCCTGGTTACTATAATACAGGAGGAGTAGACTGTGGTGTCCTGTATCTGGTGTTATAATACAAGGATAGCAGACTATGGTATCTAGTATCTGGTTACTATAATACAGGAGGAGTAGACTGTGGTGTCCTGTATCTGGGTGTTATAATACAGGGCTAGCAGACTATGGTATCTGGTTACTATAATACAGGAGGAGTAGACTGTGGTATCCTGTATCTGGGTGTTATAATACAGGGATAGCAGACTATGGTATCTGGTTACTATAATACAGGAGGAGTAGACTGTGGTGTCCTGTATCTGGGTGTTATAATACAGGGATAGCAGACTATGGTATCTGGTTACTATAATACAGGAGGAGTAGACTGTGGTGTCCTGTATCTGGGTGTTATAATACAGGGATAGCAGACTATGGTATCTGGTTACTATAATACAGGAGGAGTAGACTGTGGTGTCCTGTATCTGGGTGTTATAATACAGGGATAGCAGACTATGGTATCTAGTGTCTGGTTACTATAATACAGGAGGAGTAGACTGTGGTATCCTGTATCTGGGTGTTATAATACAGGGATAGCAGACTATGGTATCTAGTATCTGGTTACTATAATACAGGAGGAGTAGACTGTGGTGTCCTGTATCTGGTGTTATAATACAGGGATAGCAGACTGTGGTATCTGGTTACTATAATACAGGAGGAGTAGACTGTGGTGTCCTGTATCTGGGTGTTATAATACAGGGATAGCAGACTATGGTATCTAGTATCTGGTTACTATAATACAGGAGGAGTAGACTGTGGTGTCCTGTATCTGGTGTTATAATACAGGGATAGCAGACTATGGTATCTAGTGCCTGGTTACTATAATACAGGAGGAGTAGACTGTGGTGTCCTGTATCTGGGTGTTATAATACAGGGATAGCAGACTATGGTATCTAGTATCTGGTTACTATAATACAGGAGGAGTAGACTGTGGTATCCTGTATCTGGTGTTATAATACAGGGATAGCAGACTATGGTATCTAGTATCTGGTTACTATAATACAGGAGGAGTAGACTGTGGTGTCCTGTATCTGGGTGTTATAATACAAGGATAGCAGATTATGGTATCTAGTGCCTGGTTACTATAATACAGGAGGAGTAGACTGTGGTGTCTTGTATCCGGTGTTATAATACAGGGATAGCAGACTATGGTATATAGTATCTGGTTACTATAATACAGGAGGAGTAGACTGTGGTGTCCTGTATCTGGGTGTTATAATACAGGGATAGCAGACTATGGTATCTAGTATCTGGTTACTATAATACAGGAGGAGTAGACTGTGGTGTCCTGTATCTGGTGTTATAATACAGGGATAGCAGACTATGGTATCTAGTGCCTGGTTACTATAATACAGGAGGAGTAGACTGTGGTGTCCTGTATCTGGTGTTATAATACAGGGATAGCAGACTATGGTATCTAGTATCTGGTTACTATAATACAGGAGGAGTAGACTGTGGTATCCTGTATCTGGTGTTATAATACAGGGCTAGCAGACTATGGTATCTGGTTACTATAATACAGGAGGAGTAGACTGTGGTGTCCTGTATCTGGTGTTATAATACAAGGATAGCAGACTATGGTATCTAGTGTCTGGTTACTATAATACAGGAGGAGTAGACTGTGGTGTCCTGTATCTGGGTGTTATAATACAGGGATAGCAGACTATGGTATCTAGTGCCTGGTTACTATAATACAGGAGGAGTAGACTGTGGTGTCCTGTATCTGGTGTTATAATACAGGGATAGCAGACTATGGTATCTAGTGCCTGGTTACTATAATACAGGAGGAGTAGACTGTGGTGTCCTGTATCTGGTGTTATAATACAGGGATAGCAGACTATGGTATATAGTATCTGGTTACTATAATACAGGAGGAGTAGACTGTGGTGTCCTGTATCTGGTGTTATAATACAGGGATAGCAGACTATGGTATCTAGTGCCTGGTTACTATAATACAGGAGGAGTAGACTGTGGTGTCCTGTATCTGGGTGTTATAATACAGGGATAGCAGACTATGGTATCTAGTGCCTGGTTACTATAATACAGGAGGAGTAGACTGTGGTGTCCTGTATCTGGTGTTATAATACAGGAGGGTTAGACTGTGGTGTCCTGTATCTGGTGTTATAATACAGGGATAGCAGACTATGGTATATAGTATCTGGTTACTATAATACAGGAGGAGTAGACTGTGGTGTCCTGTATCTGGTGTTATAATACAGGGATAGCAGACTATGGTATCTAGTATCTGGTTACTATAATACAGGAGGAGTAGACTGTGGTGTCCTGTATCTGGGTGTTATAATACAGGGATAGCAGACTATGGTATCTAGTGCCTGGTTACTATAATACAGGAGGAGTAGACTGTGGTGTCCTGTATCTGGTGTTATAATACAGGAGGGTTAGACTGTGGTGTCCTGTATCTGGTGTTATAATACAGGAGGAGTAGACTGTGGTGTCCTGTATCTGGTGTTATAATACAGGAGTAGCTGTCTGTAATATCTACTGTGTACAATCGTGAAAGCATGGAAGGTGCAGCAGCGCTATTCGCTTGCGTCTTCCATCAGCTCTGCTTTTCTGGTGTATGCCATATAGGGATCCATAGAAAGTATATGGAATCTGCATACTGGGAAAGCCAAGACTGCAGATCGCTCTGACAAGTGCTGCTGTACTTTCTGCGCTTTCAATTAAGGTTTAAGTGCTTTCTGGGAGAATGAAGCCCCCATTCTGTTATTGGGGAAACTTTTCTGAGTATCCAGGAGGTCTCTCCTCTTTCCGGGAACCTTACGGACATTCTAGGGCAGCTATGCTCAACCTGCGGCCCTCCAGCTGTTGTAAAACGACAACTCCCACAATGCCCTGCAGTAGACTGATATCTGTAGGCTGTTCTGGCATTCTGGGAGTGATAGTTTTGCCACAGCTGGAGGGCCGCAGGTTGAGCATGCCTGTTCTAGGGGATCAGCAATTCTCATCTCGGTCTTATTACAGACTCTGGTTATTGTTCCATGGGATAGGCGGATGCTGACGTTCTGTGAGTGGTTGTTTTAGCACAGTCCAGTGGGTGTGCTGTGCCTGGTTCCCTTTTGGATTTTCTCTGTTGCAATATCAGACACTGAGAACATTTGTGGTTATTTGGATAGCAGGTGATCCTGTATTAAAATACCCAGGGGCTGGCACACCATTAAATTCTGCCCTCTCTGTATCACAATCGCTAGGAAAGGATGTGGAGTTGACTTCAGTGCCCCTGCTTGTGTTTGTTTTTACTACATAAAATAACTGTTTAGGTACAGATTGAAGTTATGTCTGTCCACAGATTTTTGTGACCACCATTCACATGGTCAACTAATAGCCTCAATTTGCAGCCCCCTGACCATAAAGCGGTAACTAACCGCTCACTCCCTTTTATATTGAATTACGAATTACAATATTTCTCCTTATAAAAACCATTATCAAAGAAGTATATTAAGGTGGAGTTGCATCCAGACAGTAGGGGTTGGGTGGGGGGAAAGGGGTGTTGAATTTGGTTTTATTATTCATTCATTGGATCTAATGCTCCTTATTGGGATATTGTCGGTAACAACATAATTGCTGTAAATTTGCAACCAATACTTGTGGATTGTATGTATCGTATATCTGTGAGCATTGATGTAAAATTTTCAGTGTGATAAAAGGAATAAATTGTTTTGAAAAAACAAACAAAAACATTTTACCCTTATTTCTAGAGGGTACCTTCTGGTCACCTGGCACTGGCATCAGACTTGAGGGTCCTGTGTAAATCACACCATTTACCGAGGATGGATGAGGACATAAATTGTATGACTGAGAGAATTATAATAAACCTTACCCTTGAGATCATCTATATCCTGACCGGAGAGGTGAGGAATTCTAAGAATATCTCTGTTACCTTATTACTGAATCATGGAAATCATTAGTGTGGTAGCCATACGAGAGATTGACTGTTTTGTGAGCTTAAAGTGAACCTGCCACCATGAAAATCCAGTGCAATTTGCCAGAACCTTGTTATAGAGCAGGAGACGCTGAGCAGGTTGATCTATAGTTTTGTGGGAAAATATTCAGTAAAACTTAATTATTCATTTAAATTCCTCCTCTTTCTGAGCTTTAAAGTTCAGGAGACGGTCCTATCAGTGACTGACAGCTCTCTCTGTATACTCAGTCATAGAGGGAAGACTGTCAATCACTGATAGAACCGCCTCCCTGACCTTAAAGCAGGAATAAAAATGGGTAAATTACAAGTTTTACTGGATATTTTCCAACAAAACTATATATTAATCTGCTCAGCATTTGCTGCTCTATAACATGCTGCCTTGCTGTCAGATTTCATGTTCAACCTAACATCGTAACATGGAGGGTCATTTACTATGCTGAAATACTAGGCTACTTTCACACTAGTAAGAGAAAAATATGGAAAATTCAGCCCGCACTACCCCTAGCAGGTGCAGATTGCTATGGCGAAATGGAGATATAAATGTAAAAACACAAAATGCAATCGTACACTGCAACCAGCACTTTGCCCTGCCTTTATGCTGGATGTTGAATAAGGCATTGGTGTACATTTTGGCCAAAGCGTAATAAGCCACTCACCACGTCAAGGTCGCCTTCATGAGTGGTCCCTAACACTAGTTCCTACCTTTTATGGGCCATGACAGCCACATAAAGTCCTGTATTAAAAGTTATAGACTACCTTTCATGGGTTCGGACGTTGTTAAATTAGCAGGCTACATAGAGCGGTGCCCAGGGATCTCCCTGCACTTACTATTATTCACGTTTGCCTGCTGTGGCCCAGTTACTGTCTCCTGCTCCGTATGTTAATTACTACTATCGGAGCAATGGGGAGGAGATATCAGCTTCAATCCTGGGCGTTCCTTCTCCGAGCCCATGAAAGGTCCTCCTATCATTGGTAGCGCACTGCACCCACCCCTCTCTCTTTATTGGCAGTGCGGCACTTGGGGAGGGAGAGACTGCTTCCTTCTCCCCTGGGCTGCTGAGGGAACAAGAGCGCACTGACAGCAGCGCGCTCATGTTCTGTGATACTAGAGTGTGCAGCAGTGCAGCCCAGTATCGAGAAAAAATTGAAAAGTATCGATTGGGTATCAACATTTCGATACCTGCAACAACCCTACCCTGTAGTGTTTGATAAAAGAATATGGAGAAGCCCATGTGGCTGCTCGACAAATTTGCTCAACCGAAGCATAGGCTTTCTCGGCCCACGAAGCCGCCACTGATCTTGTAGAGTGAGCTTTGAGGAACCCCGGCGGATCTTTCCCCAATGTTTTGTATGACTCGGATATGGTGGGTTTTACCCATCTGGAAATAGATCCTTTAGTGGCTTTTTTTCCCCCCCTCCCCCACGGCAGCACCTTAGAGATGGCTCCGCCCCCAGGACAGGAAACCTGCAGCATAAAAAGGTGGAGCCACTCTCCCACCTCAGTGAGGCTTCCTCTCCTGGTACGGGAAGCCTGCAGTTCGGTTTGTCCTGACCTGGAAGCCCCGGTAGTTACTGGAGGGTCAGTGACAGTAGTTTTTCTTACCTGCCTTAAAGGGAACCTGTCACCCAAAAATCGCCTATTAAGCTGTTTACAGTACCTTATAGTGCTGTATAGTCGTTTCCTGATGCACTTTTTGTTAGTTTTGCAGCATGTATGCTCAGTCAGAAATCGATGTTATATTCAGCTGCTGCCCCGTGCTTCAAGTCAGGCTTGAAGTCACGGGGGCAGCGGCCTCGGCGTCTTACATGGCCCTCTCCCCGCCCCCTGCCTCTGTGACTGACAGCCGAAATCCGATTCCGGGACCGCGCTCAACGGCCGCATGCGCAGTAAAGGGCGGCAGGAGCGCGGTCCCGGCTGCCGCGCGTACTACGCGCCGTCTTACTTTCGCCGCACTGCGCATGCGCCCGACATCCTGTATCAAACGCGCCCGCGCCCGGCAGCTGAATATAACATCGATTTCTGACTGAGCATACATGCTGCAAAACTAACAAAAAGTGCATCAGGAAACGACTATACAGCACTATAAGGTACTGTAAACAGCTTAATAGGCGATTTTTGGGTGACCGGTTCCCTTTAAGATTCCTCTCCCATAGGTGTGGGGTTGAAGGTATAGGCGAGAGAGGTGGCGGTTGGGAGTCCGCAGCAGGCAGAAGGTGTCAGTCCCTCAGGTGAGGAGTGTTGAGTTTTGGTGTACTGCACTCCGTTTAGGTTCACTGGTGCCTGCAAGGACTTGTTTAGTCGCACTCAAATAATAGAAGGATTGCAGCACACCTTTTTTCTTATTGCTTATTAAATTTTAATTTTTGTCATCATATGATCAAGTTCCAGTGCAAGTTTTACAGCTTAATCTATGGAAGAAAAATGACCAGACGTTTCGACCTGTCAAGGCCTTCTTCAGCGGTCTTAAATCTTTAGATGCTGTGTTTCAGGTGTGTTGCGCTGGATGTGTCCAGCGCAAAGTTCTTCCTACCTGCCTGGGAGAAGATTGCAGGAAAATGGCTGGTGGGACTTCTGTAGGAAGGGCTAAAGTTGCAATTCATGAAATATCCCACAGAAAGATTTGTGATCTCGAGATCTTCTCTCGCACTAATGCAAGAAATAAAAAAATTAACAAACAAAAAAGTGTTGATTCCTGTCCCAGAGTTAGAGCTAGTAAAGAAACCAGATGGGTCATACCAGACGATTATAAATCTAAAGCACCTGAACAAAAGTGCCAGAAAATTCAAAATGGAGACTATCAGGTCAGCGCTCTATCTTTTATCTCCAGGATGCCATATGGCGGTTCTGGATCTAAAGGATGCCTACCATCATATCCTGATATATCCAGACCACCAGAGATACCTCAGGGTGGCTGTAAGATCCGATTTCGGTGTTCTTCACCTTCAGTTCCAGGCACTACCCTTCGGCCTCTCTATGGCGCCTCGGCTCTTTACCAAGGTAGTGGCGGAGATGGCTTCCTTTATCAGAAAGGAGAATATCACGTTCATGCCTTACCTGGACGATTTTCTGGTGGTGGCCCAGTCTCGGGAGACATGTGTCAGGGTGCTGAATCGGGTGATGGATGTACTGCAGTCCCTAGGATGGTTATTGAACTTCCAGAAGTCCAGGATGCAGCCATCAACAAGTCAGGTTTTCTTGGGTTTGGTACTGGATTCCAGACAGGAGAGAACTTTCCTCACAGTGGAGAAAGTTGCCGGGGTTCAGGAGGCAGTTCAGAGGGTTCAGTCAGGACAGGCTATGTCCATTTTGGGAGTTCTGACATCCTGTATGCCAGCAGTCCAGTGGGCTCAGAGGCACTCTCGGCAACTACAAAGAGAGATCCTGGCCGCCACGAAACGGGAAGGGACTTCCCTGGAGTCGATTATAAAGCTATCAGATCCAACACTTTCATCCCTGAACTGGTGGAAGGAAGCAGAGAATTTGACTCGGGGAGTTCCCTGGTCCTTTCCGGAACCAGTAGTAGTAACTACAGACGCCAGCTCCTGGGCATGGGGGCTCATGTTGAGGATCAGATTTTTCAGGGAGAATGGTCCCAGGGTCAGAAACATTTTTCTTCAAATCGGAAAGAGCTACAGGCAGTCTTACTAGCTTTGAGAGCAGCTCTACCAATGATCCAGAACAGGCATGTGAGAGTAATCAATCATTAGGGGGGGAACCAGGTCAGATTCCTTACGAAGGGAGACGGAATGGATTTTCGAAGAAATAGAAGGGAGAGTTCTACATCTTTCAGCCATACACATAAGAGGAGTCGAATTCTCAAGCAGATTTCTTTAGTCGTCACAGGTTACGTCAGGGGGAGCGGTCTCTGAATCCAGAGATATTTTCCCAGATAGTGGATTTATTGGGTCTTCCACCAGTAGACATGTTCGCCACAAGGGAAAACAGGAAAGTTCAAAAGTTATTTTCCCTCAGTCCAAGGGAGTACCCATCTGGAGTGGATGCCTTCCTCCAGAGATGGGACTTCCCTCTAGGATATGCCTTTCCCCCTCTACAATTAATTCCACTAGTGATTAGGAAGATCCGGTACGAGGAAGCGAGAGTGATTCTAATAGCACCCTTCTGGCCGAAGAGGGCATGGTTTTCCCTTTTGAGAGCCATGTCAGTTTCGGACCCATGGATTCTGCCAGGGATCCCAAACCTGTTGTCGCAGGGTCCAGTATTCCACCGGAGGTAGAGTCTCTACACCTTTCGGCGTGGAATTTGAAAGGTAATTTTTAGTCAGTCAGGGATTTTCAAATGAAGTTGTTTCCACTCTGATGAAAAGTAGGAAAGAGGTGACTAACGTTATCTATGCGCGAGTCTGGAGAAAGTTCCTATCCTTTATAGGCGTAGATCAGGGCTTGACAAATTTCCTTGGAATCTAGGAGCCAGCTAAAAAAGTTAGGAGCCAGGCGGAGCCGTGTCATAAAGCCCCTAGTAGGTGCCCCCATAGTGCTCCCCCCCCCACACACTTTTCCATAGAGCCTCCCCCAATAATGCTGCATACCATGTTACATATACCGCTGCTCCGTTCCCGGACCCTATTGACTATAATGGGGACGGGGGTGAAGCTCCGGCGCAGCACGGCAGTTCGCGTGAGAGGCCGCCGGACTAAAAAGTTGGACATGCAGTTCTTTTAGTCCGGTGGCCTTTCACCATGCACTGCCGAGCTGCGCCAGAGCTCCGCCCCCATTATAGTCAATGGGGATGGAGCGGTGGTCCGGCGAAACAGCGGAAGGACGGATCCGACAGGTGAACAGCCTGCCGGATCCGTCTTGCCGCAAGTGTGAAATTACCCATAGTTATATAGCTACTGAATGAGACAGAAGAAGGGATGCCTTTAACATATATATCTCCTTGAGAAGCCAATTTGATCCTAAGGGGTTAATTCAAACTGTAATCTAAACTGTGTCCTGTCACTTCTCTTATCTCTCTGCTCCTGTCCCTTAATCTTATCACTGCTGTAAAAGCATCAGCTGACAGCCTCAGTGTAAACTGTTCTAGAGTCTGACTCATGGCTGGGCTCTTTTAACTCAAATAATCGAATGAGTCACTAACTAAGTAGGATCTTTAGATTCTTTTAACCTGTTACTCATTTGATTCTTTCTTAGGGCTCTTTCACACTTGCGTTGTCCGGATCCATTTGCCGGAATTACACGCTGGATCCGGAAAAACGCAAGTGAACTGAAAGCATTTGAAGACGGATCCGTCTTCACACATGTGGTATCGCCATACTCAGGACTGTACTGCCCTCCTAAATTCCTATTATGAGGGCATTTTTAGACATTTAAATCCCAGACTACTTCTCACGCTTTAGGGCCCCTAAAAAGCCAGGGCAGTATAAATACCCCACATGTGACCCCATTTTGGAAAGAAGACACTTCAAGGTATTCAATGAGGGGCATGGAGAGTTCATCGAATTTTTTTTTTTGGGCACAAGTTAGCGGAAATTGATTTTTTTTTTAATTTTTTTTTAATTTTTCTTACAAAGTCTCCCTTTTCGCTAACTTAAGACAAAAATTTCTATCTTTCATGGACTCAATATGCCCCTCAGCAAATACCTTGGAGTGTCTTCTTTCCAAAATGGGGTCAATTGTGGGGTGTTTGTACTGCCCTGGCATTTGAGGGTCTCCGCAATCATTACATGTATGGCCAGCATTAGGAGTTTCTGCTATTCTCCTTATATTGAGCATACAGGTAATGAGATATTTTTTTTTTTTCGTTCACCCTCTGGGCTGAAAGAAAATGAACGGCACAGATTGATCAATGTGGATGAAAAAATCTCTGCCAAAAAAAAAAAAGGAGGGGAAAGGCGTCTGCCAAGACATAGGAGCTCCGCCTAACATCCAAACCCACTTAGCTTGTATTCCCTGGCAAACCCGATTTCTCCATTCACATCAATCGATGTGGATGAATAAATCATTGCCGGGATTATTTTTTATTTATTTTTTATATACAAAGTGTTTGTTTGCCAAAGCATATGAACACCGCCGCCTCCTCAGCTCATATGCCTCGGCAAACGTATCTTTTACTGCAGAGGAGAAATCTCGCCTTGCAGCGCCGCATACACCGACTTTTGTGTAATCTGACAGCAGCACAGTGCTTCTGTCAGAATGCACCAGTGCTGCAGCTAGTCGATCGTTGGTCCACCTGGAAGGTAAAAAAGAAAAAAACAGGCTGCAACGCCATAAATTTATTAACTTTATAATAACATTTGAACGGAACATATAAAATTTATTTAACTTTTTGAACAGAACATTAACTTTTTTGTTTACTGGTGATTATTATTATTTTTTTACCTTTTTATAGGACAAACCTCTCCTTCCCCATGGGACAATGTGCAAAGCGCAAATCGCCCAAAGATGTTGTGAAGTACATTATGCACTTTGTCCCAGGTGAAAGGAGAGGTTTGCAGCAGCTCTGTGTGAATGGGCCCTAATAGCCCTGTGTGCCTGTCCTGTGAGATGTGATCCCTATGCTAAGTGTACCTGTGTGGGGTACTTCCGGAAACACTCCCCAAAGCATAGGGCAGGGTGGTCAGGGCAGTCAGGACAGAAATAGCGGGTGTCACGCCTTATTCTACTCCTGCTACAGACACAATATCTTTTACGGGGTGGCGCTTGGGTTGAGGTACCGGCAACGACATTGGGGAAATGTCGCTCGTGTAGACGGCTCACTACACTGGTGGATGGGGCCACGGAACCCGGAGGTTCTCGATCTCTTCCTGAAATTTGAGGAAGGATCCTGTTCTCCCAGCCTTACTGTAGAGAACAAAACTATTATATGCAGCCAATTGAATTAAATATACAGACACCTTCTTAAACCAGCATCTGGTGCGTCGGGAAACTAAATACGAAGCCAACATCTGGTCATTGAAGTCCACCCCTCCCATGAGCGAATTATAGTCGTGGACACAGAGGGGCTTTTCAATGACACTGGTTGCTCGTTCAATTTGTATTGTCTTGTTTGCGTGAATGGAGGAGAGCATGTAAACGTCAAGCTTTTCTCTCCATTTCACCGCGAGCAGTTCTTCATTACACAAGGCAGCCCTCTCCCCCCTTGCAAGACGGGTGGTAACGAGCTGTTGGGGGAAGCCCCTGCAACTAGGTCGCGCGATGCCACAGCAGCCAATCTGTTCTAGGAACAAATGCCTGAAGAGGGGCACATTTGTGTAAAAATTGTCCACATAAAGATGGTGTCACCCTTATTCGGCAAGGGGTACCAAGTCCCAGACTGTCTTCCCACTGCTCCCCAAGTAGTCAGGGCAACCGACCGGCTCCAGGGTCTGATCTTTACCCTCATAGATCCGAAATTTGTGGGTATAGCCTGTGGCCCTTTCACAGAGCTTATACAATTTGACCCCATACCGGGCGCGCTTGCTTGGGATGTATTGTTTGAAGCCAAGGCGTAAAATATATAAGGGACTCGTTTACGCAGATGTTTTGCTCCGGGGTATACAAATCTGCAAATTTGTTGTTGAAGTGGTCTATGAGGGGCCGAATTTTGTGCAGCCGGTCAAAAGCTGGGTGGCCTCCGGGACGGGAGGTGGTGTTATCGCTAAAGTGCAGGAAACGCAGGATGGCCTCAAATCGTGCCCTGGACATGGCAGCAGAGAACATGGGCATGTGATAAATTGGGTTTGTGGACCAATTTGACCGCAATTCATGCTTTTTGCTTAGACCCTGTAACGGATCTCCTAGCACCCCGACCGGGTACCTCCGTCGATAGATGCTCCTAGTGCTTTCCGAGGACTCCAAGCACTCCACTTGACACCGTACGCCCTGCATACCCCACGAACCGCCGCAGCTTGGTTGGGGTCTCACCGTCCTCCACCCACGCTGGACCTACGACAAGGCTCCAGGCTCCATTGGGTGAACCTCTCCTACAGCCAGATAGCAGGAACAGCTCTTACAAGAGCTAGTAGTTATGCCAGGGGAGTATAGCAAATCGTCAGCGTATAGCAATCCCCCAGTTTTGATCAGTTATCCAAACACCAGTCTCAACATGATGAAGGATAAAACAGGAACACTTTATTGAGGGCTACCGCCCGTATTTATGCAGGTCCCCATCTGGTGGACACGCCCCCAGGGGACCAGAATGGAGACTGCGACACACCGAACAGATACAACACATCCCCACAATGCATCATGGTTTCCTCCTCTCTGCCCCAGAGACAACCGAGGAATAATCCAATTATCTCTCAGGACAAAGGGGAGATCGCCAATACACATGTGGAGACAACAGGACAGACATCACCATTTAAACACACAATGTCACACCCTCCCAGCAACCACAGACATTTAACATATTCCCAGATAGCTCAAGTCTGAGTGCATATCATTAGGCGAATGGCACTCAGACCACACGAATACAATTAAACTAGCCATCTGGGTACCCTCACATAACAAAATACAATTCCAAAGACAGATTTAAGCTGTGCGGCCGGCCTGTCTTCTTTAAAGTTAGTATGGGCCATAATCCTGAGGCAGGAGCCCCCTCCAAAACACCGTGGCGAGGTTGGTTTCGTCACAGACCCATGTTGAGGAGAAGGCCCAGAAAAAAAATGTATTCGGAAACTTGGACGGGTTTCCACCGGAAAGGCTGGGCATAATAGCTTCCCGGGTTGACGGCTATAAATTGAGTGGCATACCGATTTGTTTCTGCCACGGCTATGTCCAAGAGCTCTGCAGTCAAGAACAGCTCAAAAAATCCCAGGGCCGAACCGATCTGAGCTGTCTCAACCCGAACTCCAGACTGGGCGGTGAAAGGGGGAACTAATGGTGCGGCTGAAGTTGGGGCCTGCCAATCAGGGTTTGCCAGCACCTCAGGGACTCTAGGGGGTCTACGGGCCTGTCTGTGCGGTGGCTGCGACGGGGGTAACTATTGCACGTGCCACCATACCAGCTTCAACTGCCTTTCTGGTGCTCGCCACTTAACCATGTTGTGCGGCGCTGCTGGTGTATGCTTCACCACGTAATCCGACAGCGCCAGCCCCACTCTGCTGCCCTTAGGGCGGATCCTGCGCAACCTGTGGTCTAGCAACACGGGGCCGGGTACGCCTGGTGCTATCAGGGACCTCAACCTCCTCGTACGAACTTTGGGTCAGACTGCCACTGCTTTCTACAGGTTCATATTCTGACCCGCTAAATTCGTCAGATGAGGGTTCCCATTCCTCATCCGACTGGGTCAGAATCCTGTAGGCCTTTTCAGAAGAATACCCCTTGTTTGACATTTGGACTATTAAATTTAGGGGGTATTCCCTGAGACTACACAATAAAAAAAGCAAGCCTGTCTTACAAATGGGAGGCTAGAGAAGTACCGGAGGCCGCTGAGATTGATAAAAAATATCAAAATCGGGCCTGATCGGGCAAACACTGCGTTTTGGGCGGAGGGCGAGCTAAGGTGACACTAATACTATTATAGATCTGACTGTGATCAGTTTTGATCACTTACAGATACTATAAAGGTACAAGTAGCAAGGCCGATTTATTGGCCTGTATTTGTGGGAGGGGCGTCCTGGCCTATATCTGTCTCACAGCTCCTCAGGTGGCACCGGACGGCAGCGATATTCCTGGTTACAGCAGACAGCTTCAGCGTTCCCTAGGCAGCATGACGTCACTTCCGGTTCGCGCTCCCTCCGGCGGTCCTGCGTCCTGGTGCTGCAGGTGAGTAGCTGCTGCCTCAGCCCAGCATCGGCTCGATCAGTCCGGTCGGTGGGGTCGGTCCCTCTAAGGTAAGAGAGGGACATCCCCACACCGGAGCGGCAGTCTGGCAGCACGCCCCGCTCCCACGTGACTTGCACTTAGGTTGCAGGAGTCAGCGAGACTCCGATCTCTTTCCAGGGTTTCCTCCTTTCAGGTCTGGTTGTGGTTCTAAGTGTAAGTGACCGGCGGCACGGGAGAGGGGTGGAGGGGGGGGGGGGGGAGTGATCACAGCAGTGCGCAGTCGGCATGGGAGCATTGGCAGCCGGCTCATGTATGCTTATCCATAACACTTCTGTCTGCACTGTGTTCAGTGATGTTGCACAACCATGGAGTTTTGACAAATGGATTTATTGTAATGATTGTGATGCCACATGACAGAGCAACGTTTGTACCATGTGTTTTATCAATTGTGTCATGTGACTTGCTTGCACTTGCTTTGGGCGCATATACCCTGTTGTTGCGCTGGTGTATAGTTTGACAAAGGCCAGGGCAGGTGTAGCATGGTGTCTGCTAGGAATCGCACGGCACCACAGGTTTCACCTGTACGTAAGTCATCTCCAGGGGGCTGTCATCATGGCATCTTGGGCCTGGTTTGTGGAAGGCTTCAATAAAAAAAAAAAAAAAAAAAAAAAGAGGGGGGGGGGGGGGGGGCGGCAATGCCATGCAGTGTGGTGGTGAGGAGTTGTTGGGGGCACACACCCCCGGTTACAAGCGCTCGATAAACGGGGCACGCCAGACCCGGCACATTGCATGGCATCATACGCATGGTTCCACCACAGCTGGGTAGTTTCAGGTGCGGGCATTCACCTTTTTGCCAGCCTCACGTTTCTGGCACAGGCTCGTCAGCCATTCGGCCAACCCCGCGTTTACCACAGCAAACAGGCAGTAGTGCCTCGCCGCCCAGTCTGGGCATCTGTATACTGGCAAAAAAAAAAAAAAATAATTACTTTGTTCATTCATACGTACAGGTTTACTTCCACGGTCGATCCCTTGCGTTCTTCCCATAACAGCGTCTTGTCTGGTTTTGGTAAGGTTTTTGCTCCTAATTCGTCCACTATCATACGTCCTCCCTCTTTTTCTTACCTCGGGTGGTCACCAGGGTCAATTTCTTGCATGTTGATTTCTGCAGTGGCGGTGGTGGTCGGAGCACGGGTGTTAGTCTATCTTGGCACCTAACAGTGTTAGTGACGGTCCGTCATTTTGCTTATTTCAACAGTCAGGTCATGTCTCACGGCTCAGACATCGTGGATGCCTCTGGCGAAGATCTAGGTTCTAGGGCGTCGGAATCCGGCAGTATTCCTTCTCTGCGTAGTTGGACTGTGCCTAAACTCATGTCTGAGTTAGCCAAGAGAGGCGTTCCTTTCCCGGCTGGGGCCCGGAAAGCAGAGTTGTATAGGCTATTGGTGTCCAACCCCGCAGAACTGTCTCAGCAAGAGGTCTCCATGGCCACAGTTCAGACCTCACTAACTCAGCTCCATGTCATGCTGAACAGCCTTACCTCCTCCGTGTCCGGGGTACAATCCAGATTGAAGTCAGTGGAGGCCAGGGTCGCTGGCTTGTCCTCACCCGCCACTCCGTTGCCAGTCGTAGCGGCACCCGTTGCCAGTACTTCAGGTAACCTTGTCACGGTACCCAACGTCACTCCAGCTCATTTCATTCCAGCCAACATCAAGAAGGACATCCTCGATGGCAGAGATGTGAACCTGGCCTCCCTCCTGATTGCCACTCGTGACTTATCGGACAATAGGGTCATTGCGTGCGGCGATGTTTCTATTGTACTGAAGGGACGGGATCTTAGGCTCAGTAGAAAGTTGACGATTCCGGAGTTTGTGCTTGCCTTTAGTCTTTTCCGAGATGTCATCTGTTCGGTACGACCAGATAGGAGGGAAGAGTTGGACCTGTATCTCTCTTCAGGGTCACGGAGTTGGGCTACAAGTACGGAGGCTTCGGCTTCTATGACTACCATTGCTCCTTTTCTGCCAAAGCCGCAGCTGCGCTCAGTCAATTCCAGTTTACTACTAACTGGGCCAATATTGACACAGAGATATTCTGCAGGCATTTCGCGGGGCTGAAAGCACCGGCTTGCTCTTCATGCCAGTCTATCTATCATACTGGAGAATGGTGTCATAATGCCGCGAGTGCCCCGAGGTCCAATCCTTTTCCTCCTATTCCTGGTCCGTCGGCTGGCAGAATTCAGCCGGCCGATCAAGTATCTGGGCAGATCGCAGATCTGCAACAACTACAATTTTGCCACTTGCAATTATAGTCAGTGTCGGTTGTTGCACATTTGCGCAAACTGTTTCCGAGCCCATCCGAAAGTCGCCTGCTCATTAAAAACCGACAAACATTGCATGAGCGTGGTAAATGTAGAACTCTTGGAGTCATACTTACAGGGGCACGAGGACGCCTCCTTCTGCGACTTCCTGTGTCAGGTTTCACCCATGGTTTCCACACAGGTCTGGTGGCATTACCGGAACACACCCATGAGTGTAGGAACTTGCAGTCAGCATCCCTCAACCCCGGGTCCATAGATAGACTTCTCCAGGCAGAGCTAGACAAGGGGTACGTCACCGGCCCCTTCTTGTTGTCCCCATTCGAACGCTGGAGAGTCAGCCCCATAGGGGTGGTTACGGGGAAGTTCAGCCGCAAAGAGAGGCTGATATTCGACTTGTCAGCGCCACACGGGTTATCCACCCCCAGCGTGAATTCACTCATTCCAGCGGAGGAGGTCAGCATGGTGTACGCCTCCATCGATCAAGCCATTGCACTCATCCTTGCCACAGGCCCTGGGGCGATCTTGTCCAAAGCGGACATATCAGACGCCTTCAAGTTGATGCCAATCAGGCCAGAACTTTGGCGGTGGCACGGCATCAAGTGGAATTCTCTTTACTATTTTGCAATCAAGTTGACTTTCGGATCCCGCAGCAGCCCGTGGATTTTCGATCAACTGGCGAAAGCCTTGCACTGGATACTAGAGAACAGGTTTTGTTGCGAACACGTCATACATTACCTGGACGATTTTTTGTTGATCGAATCTCCACAGGGCTCGGCCAATGATCTTCAGAGCTTGTTAGCGTGTTTCGCCCAACTAGGGATCCCCGTTTCCTCCAAAAAGGTGGATGGTCCGGCAACCACCATCACTTTCCTGGGTATCGTGCTGGACACGCAAAGCATGTCAGCCAAATTGCCAGAAGACAAATTGGCTAGGGTCCAGGCAGTCATTCGCAGTTTTGTCACCAGGAGGGTCACCACCAAGGTTGAGCTACAGTCATTGTTAGGCATGTTAAACTTTGCTATGCGCGTTATTCCCCAGGGCAGGTCGTTTGTAGCTAGGTTACTACCACTCCTCTCAGCAGCCTCCCTGTCAGGACAGCCCAGTATTTCTGGACAGTCAAGCGCAAGCAGACTTGAGCATGTGGGACCACTTCTTGCGTCACTGGAATGGCGTGTCCATGTTTGTCCCGGCGGTCTCGCGTGACTCCCCCGTCATATTCTCCAGCAGCGGGATCAGCACTGGGTTCGCTGCCATTTTTGGCTCCCATTGGCTGAACGGGGCGTGGCCGGGGGAGGTATGCGAGACCGCAGGAACCTCTCAGACAACGGAGGCTAGGGACTTGTATCCCATAGTGGCGGCAGCTCGCACTTGGGGTAACCTGTGGACAGGCCACACCGTGGTCTTCGCTTCTGCTAGTCCTGCCTCCTTGGCCATCCTCGACAGTGGCAAATCCAGGTCTCAGCTAGTCATGTCATTGATGAGACGTCTGGTGCAGTTGTCACTCTCACACAACTTCTTATTCTGTGGTACTCTCATAGGTGATACGCAAGTGGTAACAGTTAACGCTTTAGCTGAGATGAATTACTTTTTATTTTCTCAGGTTTGCCCCGAAGCCGACGCGTCGAGAACCCCGTCTCCTTGTCCGGCCACACTCTTTCTCAGCTAAACCGATACCTGAAGACGGCCCATGGGCTGTTTGCCAGGTCGCTCTCAGCTAACACCACCAGAGCATACAACACTGGCTGGCGGTTGTACCTCAAGTTCCAACTGGAACACCCCCCAGGCGACCTGGGCCACATAGACTTCATCTTGGCGTTCATCGGGTACTGTCACGAGCACATGCACCTTTCTCCCGGCACCGTCAAAACTTATCTGGCCGGGGTCCAACATCATTTGTCTCGCTCGCAGCCAGAAAGAACGTCGTTGTTTTCCAGTCACGTGGTCAAGGCCACGTTGAAAGGTCTACAGAATTGCACCCCAGGTGTCAACCCCCGTAGACAGCCCGTGTCCGGCCCCATGTTCAGGGGCATGTCCGATCTGTTGGACCTCAGGCCTTTCGGGGTTCTGCAAAGCTTAGTGCTCAAAGCCGCCATCTACCTGGCCTTTTACGGCTTCATGAGGCCGGGTGAGTTCACGTCACTGTCACTCAGCGGCCCCTTCCTATCCCGCCGACAGTTGATTCCCAGCCCAGAGGGCTTTGTCCTGTCCTTACCTGTTACTAAGACTTCCCAGTCAGGTCCCCCTACCCTCATCAGCTTCTTCCCCACCTATCACAAATGGTGTCCGGTCCACGTTCTACGGGAATTGTCAGAAGCGCTAGCCAGTCGCGGGGCTGACACCCCACTGTTACCCTTCGGGACAGCTGCATTGTCCACATCCCAATTCATAGCACACGCACGCTTGCTAGCGACCAATTTGGGTTTAGACCCCCTCTCGGTATTAGGACATTCGTTCAGGATAGGGGCAGCCTCTGCCGCCTCCAGGAATCGAGTACCAGCTCACATTATCCGCAAGTTGGGCCGGTGGCGGTCCTCATGTTACAGCCGGTATGTGCCGAACCCTGTCAGTGAGATTCACTGTGCCTTTCAGAATTTGGCGTTGTAAATATGTCAATAAACATGTGTGTATTTTCATGCTGGATTTTTGGCCTCTTTCAGGTGTACTCTCGACGGAAGCGGTTATGCCACAACTCAAGCCGCCAGTTTATTTAGGGGATATTTCAGGGCAGTAGGTTCTTTCACACATAGCCCCGGCCACAAATGCTGATTAGCGATACGCTAATCAGCGAATCGGTGACTGCGGTGCGGTGGGCTGGGCGCTCACCGATTTCTAACTACCTAACCAAGGGGCCTAAACTATTCTAAAACCTATCAGTCAATACCAGTGGAAAAAAAAAAGTGACAGTTTACACTGATCACTCTTTTTCCCTTTCACTAGGTGATTGACAGGGGGCGATCAAGGGGTTAATTTGGGTGATGGAGGGTGACCTGGGGGCTTTGTGAAGTGTTTGGTGTACTCACTGTGAACTGTGCTCCTCTGCTGAGACCAACCGACGAAAATAATCAGCAGAGGAGCACAGAAGCCATTTAACACCTTATATTTATAAATATAAAGTGTTAAATGGCTTGTGATTCGTTTTTATAAAAATCATCAGCCTGCCAGCGATGATCATTGGCTGGCAGGCTGATGATGTAACCCCCCTCAAACTTTTGCCGGCCCGCGATGCGCATTTGTGGGCCGGCTGTGAGCGTCATCTTGCGTCTTGCGAGATGACGCGTATATGCGTGACTCTGCCTGAGACTGCCGCCTCCAGACCGCGATCCTGCGTTAGGCGGTCCGGAGGCGGTTAAACTAACGTAAGGTGGAGTCCCTCTCATGCTCTGGAAACTCACTGGAGTGGGAGAGTGGCTCCACCTTTTTATGCTGCAGGTTTCCTGTCCTGGGGGTGGAGCCATCTCTCTAAAGTGCTGTCGTGGGGTCAGGAAAAGCCGCAATAACGGCCCCCCATCATGTGCCAGTAGTGACAGCCCTCATTGCGTACCAGTAATGACAGCCCCCCATTATGTGCCAGTAATGACAGCCCCCCATTATGTGCCAGTAATGACAACCCCCCCCATTATGTGCCAATAATGACAGCGCCCCCCCCATTATGTGCCAATAATGACAGCGCCCCCCCATTATGTGCCAATAATGACAGCGCCCCCCCATTATGTGCCAATAATGACAGCGCCCCCCCATTATGTGCCAATAATGACAGCGCCCCCCCCATTATGTGCCAATAATGACAGCGCCCCCCCATTATGTGCCAATAATGACAGCACCCCCCCCCCATTATGTGCCAGTAGCCACAAGTATTGTACACCAAAAAAAAATAAACACTTATACTTACCTCCTTTGTAGCGATGCGATGCAGGCCTCTTCCGGCCTGTGTCCCGCGCTGTACGGCTTGGACGGCGCAATGACGTCACCGCGCCACTTGCGCCAGCCTCTGACAGGCTGGGAAGAGAAAGGGACACGCCTCTCCCTCCCCTGCCTCAGCACAGTCATCTGTATCGCTGTCATGAGGACGGCGATACAGATGACTATGGAGATGAACGCTTCCACAATGGAAGTGTTCATCTCCCTGTGGTGCCCCACCGCCGCGCCCATGCGGTCGGATCCGTCCTGCCGCTAGTGTGAAAGTATACTTAAAGTACTGCATGTGTGACTTTTTAGTCCGGCAGCCTCACCGCAAACTGCCATGCTGCGCCGGAAATTTCCCTTTCTATAGTTGCAAAAAGGAAATTTCCATTTTCCAAAGGGGAAACATTTCTTAGTATTTGAGGCCTTTTCCAGGATCTTTTTTAAAGATCCCAACCAACCAGCATCCTGCCATGGAAGGGGATGCTACATAATTTCATTTTAGACGACTGATCTCCTGCCCATGATTTCAGCCAGAGACAGAGAGCCCTCTTAGCTGAAACCCTAAGTGCTGTAGACCTAGCAGTCATCCTGACCATGACTAGTAGTGTCCGATATAAAATCAACGGCTTTAATGAGCAACGGAAAATAGTTTTTAAGAGAGTCAAAGGGTGTATTGTCCTTCAAAAGGGCTTCTGTGAAGGACTTTGATGCAATTGCCTATATGCTTCAGTTTAATTTTCTCCCTGCTATTTTAAGGTCTATATTGTTCGGTTCCAAATGTCAAGAATGAATGTATTCGTGTACCGAACAGGGAGGCTGAAATTATGTTTGTATGTGGGATGGAAAGTACTTTTCTGAAAAGTGTTAAAAGTTGTAAATGTTCTGGCCAGCAGACAATTGAGCTGTGTGTATTGTTAAAACTCAATTATCTAGCCTGGCCCAGAGGAGGAGTTTTATGCTGCATAAATTGTGAGTTCTGTGTTCCAGTAAAGTTAGTCTCGTGTTTCCAGCAATAAGTTTTGACTCATGTGTGGATTACTTGGCGATTCCAGGGATATTCCTACTCGTGGAATATTGGGTGATTTTCTTTCATGGGAAGAAGGGAATGCTTGACGGGGATATTTTCTACGACCGTCACAACTGGTTGGCAGCAGCGGGATTTTCCCTTCTACTTTCCTTTACACCAGGATTCCAAGCAGACACTGGGAACAGTGAATGGAAGGCTGGTACACCCTGCTTAAAAGAAATACACTGAAAGAACTACTGGAAGTCCGTGAAAGGATTGCTAGCTACAAAACCAAGCCGGTCATTATAGCAGAATTAATGGAGCTAGACCAGGAGAACTTGGTTGCAGCAACGCCAGCAGTACAAGAGATGGGGACACCAGTGATTCCGGAGGAGGAATCACCAGCCAACAAGGCAATGAGAGAGAAGCTAGCATGGTTCGGTCCCAACCCAACGGCGGATGTGGTGCTGAAAGTGATGAACCTGTTAGCGGAGGAGGCTTAACAAATAAGAGACGCAGAGCTACAGTTAAAACTGGCAGCAGTCCAACAAGCAGCCACACATTCTCCAAACAGTCAGTACAGCACAGCAGACACAAGGAAGATTCCGTTTAGCGCTTTTAAAGCTTTTGATGAAAAAGACTGTGACATTGATAATTACCTGGCAGATTTTGAGCGACAATGTAACCTGCACCGAATAGATAGAGGAGAGTGGGTCGCAATATTGTCAGGCAAACTGTCAGGCAAAGCTTCTGATGCTTTCCGGACCATGCCAGAGCAGGAGATCCATAGCTACGCCAGGGTTAAAGAAGTTCTCCTGGCTCGTTATGCAGTAACCCCGGAGTCCTACCGACAAAAATTCAGGGACTCGCGCAAAACCACGAAAGACTCTTACGTGGAATGGGCATGCCAGTTATCCCTGTCGGCCTCTAACTGGGTCAACAGCAGCCAGGCCACCACCGCAGAGGACATTTTTCAACTAATGCTCCTGGAACAATTTTACGATCACATCCCGACGGATGTCAAAGACTGGGTGAGAGATCGCCGGCCCATGACTCTACCAGAGGCCGCTAAGTTGGCGGATGAATATGCGGATACTCGCAAGACGAACCCGGTCACACCATGGGTACAACCTCCACGACCAACGGTGCCCTCATACCCACCCGCCGCTAGATACCAACCTCCTAACAGACCAGTGACATCTAGCCCTCGCTATCCACGCCAGGAGGACAATGAACAACGCTGCTTCCGGTGCAAACAGCTGGGTCACTACAAGCAGAATTGCCCCATGGACAACAACACCAGGTCAAATTGGTCTCGACCTGGGTACCGCCCCCCAGCAGCCGCCCATTGTGTAGACTCGGCTTGGGATCCCCCGAAACTGGGTCAGGAAGAACCATTGGGCACCCTCTACGAAGCCCTCATGGTACAATCTGTTATTACGGACAACAGGAAACACCATTGTCAGCTGGTCATGGTTAACGGAAAAACCGCCCGGGGAGTGAGAGACAGTGGGGCAACCATCACGTTGGTACAAAGACACCTTATTAAGGCATCAGAGAAACCGGGGAAATCAATTGCTGTGAGAGTGGCAGGGGGGGCAGTATACCGTATCCCTACTGCACAGGTACACCTAGACTGGGGGGCGGGAGCTGGCAATGTTCATGTGGGCGTCATGAAAGACTTACCTTCTGAAGTCATCTTGGGCAACGACATTAGCCCCCTGACTTCGGCGTTCGCCTCTACCCCCGCTCAGGAGGCCCACGCAGTAACCACCAGAGCACAAAGTCGCGCTGCCGAGAGCCATCCACTTTCTACTGAGACCCAGGTAAGCCAACCCAACCTACCCTTGACTGTAGAACCCCTACCCTGGGACACCCCAGAGGACTTTGGGCGGGAGGTGACCGGAGACCCTTCCCTCAGAAAGTATCGAGAGAAAGCCAGGAGGGGCCAAGGGGGATTAGAGAAGGAGCAATTTATCTGGGAGAACGGCCGCTTGTACAGGCTCACCGAGACCCGGGGTAATGCACCAGGGCCTAAGCAAAAACGCCAGCTGGTAGTTCCCCAGAAATACCGGCAGGAGTTATTGAGGATTGGGCACGACGTACCCTTGGCAGGCCATTTGGGAATACGCAAGACAGGGTATCGGGTAACCCAGAACTACTTCTGGCCTGAGGTATGCCAACGTATAGGTAAAAAGGGAGACCACCCAAAGGCTAAACTAGTTTCCATGCCCATTATTGAAGAACCGTTCACAAGGGTAGCCGTGGACATTATAGGGCCCCTGGCCCAACCTAGCCGTTCCGGCAAGCGGTATATACTCACCATAGTAGACTACGCCACCCGTTACCCCGAAGCGGTAGCTCTCTCTAACATACAGGCTGAGACCGTAGCAGAGGCCCTAGTTAAAGTATTTTCCCGAGTAGGCTTTCCCAAGGAGGTTCTGTCCAACCAAGGTACCCAATTCACGGCCGAGGTAACCCAGCAGATATGGAAAACCTGTGGAGTTAAATCCCTGACTAGCTCCCCATACCATCCCCAGACTAACGGCCTGTGCGAGCGCTTCAGTGGAACGCTAAAGCAAATGTTGAAGTCGTTCACGGGGGCATACAAGGATTGGGAGCGATTCCTGCCACACCTTCTCTTTGCCTACCGAGAGGTGCCGCAGGAATCGACCGGATTCTCACCCTTCGAACTTCTCTATGGGAGGCGGGTGAGGGGGCCCTTAGATCTCATCAAGGATCACTGGGAGGGGCAGACAGAGATTGAGGGGACCCCGGTTGTACCTTATGTCCTGGAGCTGAGGGACCGCATGGAGGAATTAGCCCAGACAGTGCGAGAGAACCTCCGGGCGGCCCAGCAGCGCCAGAAGGTATGGTATGACCGTCGGGCTAGGCACCGGAGCTTTCAGATAGGCCAAAAGGTCATGGTATTAAGACTGGTCCGAACAGATAAGCTCCAAGCCGCCTGGCAGGGCCCCTATACAGTTATAGGACAGATATGCGACACGACCTACACGATAGCCAGCTGCGAGGATGAAGATGTGAAACAAACCTTTCACATCAACATGCTCAAGGCCTATCAGGAACAGGCAGAGGAGGTAGCCGCTATCTGTGCACCAGCAGGAGAAGACACAGAGACCCTACCCCTTCCCGACCTATTGGGCAGTATCGAAGGGATGACCCAGATAAAGAAAGTCCAGCTAGGTGAACAGCTGGAGCCGCAAGAGCGGGCTCAAGCTGTCCGCTTACTAGAAACAAAACAGGCCACATTCTCTCAGGAGCCTGGATACACACTCCTAGCCATACACAAGGTAGATACTCTAGGACAGGCACCCCTGAGACAGCCCCCTTACCGTATCCCCGAAGCAGTCCGGGAAGGGATGCGGAAGGAAATAGATGAGATGCTTCGGCTAGGCGTAATCGAGCCCTCAGAAAGTCCTTGGGCCTCGCCGGTAGTGTTAGTGCCAAAGAAGGATGGGACAACCCACTTCTGTGTAGATTACCGGCGCCTCAACGACAAGACAGTTACAGACGCCTATCCGATGCCACGGATGGACGAGCTGCTTGACCGTATCTCTGCAGGGAAGTATCTGACCACAATAGACCTATGCAAGGGATATTGGCAGATTCCCCTAGCAGAAGATGCCATACCCAAGTCGGCCTTCATCACCCCGTTCGGCCTATACCAATTCCGGGTTATGCCGTTCGGGATGAAGAACGCCCCGGCCACCTTCCAACCGATGGTGGATCAGTTACTTGGGGGTCTCCAGAGCTTTGCATGTGCTTACCTGGATGACATCGCCATCCACAGCGATACCTGGGAAGCGCACCTAGTGAACATAGGGGTAGTATTAGATAGGATCAGGGGGGCCGGGCTGACCCTGAAACCCGACAAATGTCACTTGGGTATGGCGGAGGTACAATATTTGGGCCACCGAGTAGGATGTGGTAAGCAACGGCCGGAGCCGGCTAAGATCGAGGCTGTTGCCAATTGGCCCACTCCCCACACCAAGACACAAGTCATGGCTTTCTTAGGCACAGCCGGCTATTACAGACGCTTTGTACCCAACTATAGCGCCCTGGCCAAACCCCTGACCGACTTGACCAAAAAGAAGCTACCCCGACAAGTCCTGTGGTCCCCGGAATGCGAGGTGGCTTTCCAAGCACTAAAGACTGCTCTGATTAATGTTCCAGTGTTGGTTACCCCAGATCCTTACAAAAGATTTATTGTCCACACGGACGCTTCAATGTTTGGACTGGGGGCAGTACTAAGCCAGATCGGGGAGGATGGAGGTGAGCACCCGGTGGCATACCTGAGTCGGAAGCTGTTGCCAAGGGAGGTCAGCTATGCCACCATTGAAAAAGAGTGTTTGGCCTTGGTGTGGGCACTCAAAAAGCTCACACCTTACCTTTATGGCCGGGCGTTCACTCTCATCACCGATCACAACCCCTTGGTGTGGCTTAACCGGGTTTCAGGGGACAACGCCCGTTTGCTACGCTGGAGCTTGGCCTTACAGCCCTATGACTTTACAATTCATTATCGCCCAGGCAAGCAAAACGGGAATGCCGATGGATTGTCACGCCAAACGGATTTAACCTCGGACTAAAAGCTCTGAACCCGTCAACCCTACTGGACCAGGAAAGGTCCAACCGAGTTGCCGGAGCAGGGAGAAAAAGGGGGGCCATTGTGAAGGACTTTGATGCAATTGCCTATATGCTTCAGTTTAATTTTCTCCCTGCTATTTTAAGGTCTATATTGTTCGGTTCCAAATGTCAAGAATGAATGTATTCATGTACCGAACAGGGAGGCTGAAATTATGTTTGTATGTGGGATGGAAAGTACTTTTCTGAAAAGTGTTAAAAGTTGTAAATGTTCTGGCCAGCAGACAATTGAGCTGTGTGTATTCTGAAAGTGTTAAAAGTTGTAAATGTTCTGGCCAGCAGACAATTGAGCTGTGTGTATTCTGAAAGTGTTAAAAGTTGTAAATGTTCTGGCCAGCAGACAATTGAGCTGTGTGTATTGTTAAAACTCAATTATCTAGCCTGGCCCAGAGGAGGAGTTTTATGCTGCATAAATTGTGAGTTCTGTGCGCCAGTAAAGTTAGTCTCGTGTTTCCAGCAATAAGTTTTGACTCATGTGTGGATTACTCGGCGATTCCAGGGATATTCCTACTCGTGGAATATTGGGTGATTTTCTTTCATGGGAAGAAGGGAATGCTTGACGGGGATATTTTCTACGACCGTCACAGCTTCTAATTGGCACAACCATTATTATTATTTTCCATTTCATCCACCATGACAGCCCACATTGAGATTGACCCTTGACCTCTGTAGGGGCAGGAACACATAGAGAGTTTAAGAACCCCCCACCCCTCCACCTCCTCAGTGCTTTTCTGCCCCTACAGGGGCCAACACGTGGAGAGGATCCTCCTTTAAGGAGGATAACAACTTTATTTCTTTACAGGTTTCTCCAGCTGGCCTCCCGCGGCATGGGCTAAGGCTGGCCAGCTTGGAGCATCAAGGACCCTCGTCTTGGCCTATGCCGAGGCCTGTGGTCCTCCCATACCTTTGAACTTCCTTCCCTCCTTGGGGAAGCAGTCGGAGGTGCCGGTTTCACTGGACATCTCGCGCGCTGCGCTCGGCGTCCCTTCCTTCTGGAGGCGGGCCGAGCGCTTGTGACCGGCAGGGGGAGCAGGTGCTGCGCATGGAGCGCTTCAGGAGGCGGGCCGGGCGACGCACGTATCCTCTAGTAGGCTGGTGCGGCGCAGGCCCACTCCGTCACCAGGGGCACAGCTAGATGACGTCAGTCGCCATTTTTTTTTAAAGGGCTTCTGTCACCCCACTAAAGTGATTTTTTTTTTTTGGGCTAGTGAAATTAGTTATATTGTGATATATGACAATATAATTGTGTTACTTACTTCGTTTTTTGCAGAAACTGCTGGATCAAAGTTTTATAATATGTAAATTCGGTCTCTACCAGCAAGTAGGGCGTCTACTTGCTGGTAGCTGCTGCAGAAATCCGCCCCTTCGTCGTGTTGATTGACAGGGCCAGCCGGGATCTCCTCCTGGCCCTGTCAAACAACACGACGAGGGGGCGGATTTCTGCAGCAGCTACCAGCAAGTAGCCGCCCTACTTGCTGGTAGAGACCGAATTTACATATATTAAAACTTCGTTTTTTGCAGAAACTGCTGGATCAAAGTAAGTAACACAATTATATTGTCATATATCGCAATATAACTAATTTGACTAGCCCAAAAAAAAAATATCACTTTAGTGGGGTGACAGAAGCCCTTTAAAAGAAAAGACCGCGGTTCCTTCCAGCTCTTCGCCTGCTACACTGTGATGTCTGAGACACCTGCTCCCCACCAGGAAGGTCCTGATCCTACTGCCACCAGTACCTTGATTCCCCTTCTGGGGGGTGTATATTTCAGATTTTTTATCTTGGAATACTAATTTTGGCATATCTGGTTGCTTCCTCACTCCAGGGCAGCAAGGAGTCAAAATCAAAATCTAAACTCTTAAAATGCTGTGCTTGTTCCAAGCGTCTCCCTGAGAACTACAAAAAAATGCTGTGCAAATCTTGCACAACGGAAATATGGAAGGAAGAACAACCAGATATACTCTCTAAAATGAAGTCCTTTATAGCGGACGAGATTAAGTCTTCTTTAGCCACCTTGTCTGCCCCCGCTAGAACCCCAACCCTACTAAGAAACGCAAACTGTCCGTTATCTCCTCTTCTGATGGTGAAGATGTTGAAGTAGCCTCCGCCTCATCCAGACAATTTCCTAATGAGGAACCCTTGTCTGATGGGGAAGTTTTGGATGAGGATAAAAAAATAAAATTTCTCCGCTGACGAAATGGAGGAGTTCTAAGAGCAGTCAGATCCACAATGAGAATTGAGGATACCCCTAAGCCCCGTACATTACAGGATGAAATGTTTGGGGGTCTTAGATCTAAATCTTCAATAGTTTTTCCCATCAATGAGAATATAAGAGAGATGATAATGGAGGAGTGGTCAGACCCTGAGAAAAAATTAGGCGTTCCCAAAGAATTCAGTAACAGACTCTGCTTTGACCCGGCTGAAAGCAAATTATACAATCAGACCCCTAAAGTCGATTTACAGGTGGCTAAGGTAGTAAAGAAGACCGCCCTACCCTTTGAAGACTCCTCACAGTTGGGCGATCCTATGGATAGAAAGGCAGATGGGGTCCTAAAAAAAAATCCTGGGAATCAGCTATGTTCGGGGTAAAAACGAATATTGCTGCTACCTCTGTTGCTAGGGCGATGTATATATGGCTAGGAGAACTGGACGAACATCTAAAAAAAACAAGACTCCAAGAGAGGAGATCAGGGATTCTCTCCCTCCGCCACAGCATTTTTGGCCAATGCTTCAGCAGAGTCCATCCGTTTCTCAGCCAAAGATGCTGCTCTTTCTAATGCAGCCCTGTGGGCATTATGGATGGAGGCCTGGTCTGGGGACAAGGCATCCAAGGCCAAACTTTGTTCTATCCCCTTCTCGGGGGAATTTGTCTTCGGTCCCACTCTGGATAAGATCCTAGAGGGAGCAGCAGACAAGAAGAAGGGTTTCCCAGAGGACAAAGAATCAAAAAAGAAGCCCTTTCGTCATTTCCAGCCTCAGCAGAGATCCTACAGGGGGAAAGGGAAAACTGGCCGATGGAGCTATCCAAAAGGGGGGAGAGGAAGAGGCTTCATCCTCAATCCCCAGAATAGACAAAATAAACAGCAATGACGCCAGAGTAGGGGGGCGACTGATGTTTTTTTTTATCTTCCTGGAAACAGGTAACCTCAAATCCCTGGGTTCTGAACGTAATCTCTCTGGGCTACAGGACAGAATTCACATCAGTCCCCCCAAGAAGATTCTGCATCTCACCCCAGTGCAAATCAGAACTTCCGAAAATTTGGCAGGGCGTCCAGGACCTCTTAGATCTAGGGGTAATTCAAAAGGTCCCTATCCCAGAGGAAAGGAGAGGGTTTTATTCCAGCTTTTTTTAGTAAAAAAACCAGACCAATCTTTTCGCACTATAATAAACCTAAAACCCCTAAACAGGTCTATTCTATACAGGAGGTTCAGGATGGAAACAATCCCATCCACAATCCCTCTGATCCAGAAAGGGGCGTTCATGTCGTCAATCGATCTAAAGGACGCTTACTACCATGTCCCTATTCATCATCTCTCCCAGAAATAGCTAAGATTCGCTCTAAGGGGACCAGACAGGTCGATCCATCACTTTCAATATGTTGCCCTCCCTTTCGGTATCTCCTCGGCTCCCAGGGTCTTCACAAAAGTCGTGGTAGAGATGGTGGCCTACCTTCGTCAGGAAGGAATTACAATCATCCCATATCTCGACGACTTCTTAATTCTGGGCAAGACAGAATCCGAAAACCTTCTGGCAACCCAAAGATTCTCGGAATTCTTAAAAAATCTCGGCTGGATCATAAATTTAAAAAAAATCCACCCTAATCCCATCCAGGAGAATAAGGTTCCTGGGTGTGGAACTGGACTCATCCCTGTTGAAAACCTTCCTCCCTCAGAACAAGGCTGCTGCGCTGACAGAAAAAATCTGAACGTTCCAGAGGGCTCGCAATTGCTCCATCAGAAAGGCCATGAGTCTCCCTGGAAGCCTAACCGCCTGCATTCCCTCGGTTGCATGGTGCCAAAGCCACACAAGGGTGATCCAGAGTTGGATCTTAAGTATTTGGGACAGAAAGCAAGTAAGTTTAGACAGCATTTCCCGGATCCCACAGGCCGTAAAAACAGATTTGGATTGGTGGAAAGTAAAAAGAAGACTGCTCGGAGGCCTACAGTGGCAGAAACATCCGGCCGTTCAGGTAATCACGGATGCAAGCCTCGGAGGCTGGGGAGCAAAGATAGATCATCTTCTGCAGGGTACCTGGCCAGCCGAGATAAGAGACAGATCCTCCAACTACAGAGAGCTGTACGCAGTCCTGGAAGCGTTATTAAAAGGAGAGAGTCTTTTAAAAGGGCGACACCTAAGAATAATGTCCGACAATACCACAACGGTGGCTTATCTGCGACACCAAGGAGGGACAAGGTCACGGCCTCTGGGTGCGATAGCAAGAAGAATATTCTCCTGGGCAGAAGAGAACGCTTTATCTCTCTCCGCCATCCACCTAAGGGGCTGCGAAAATACAGTAGCAGACTTCCTGAGCAGAGAGACAATAGATCCAGGAGAATGGTCTCTGAACAGGAATATCTTCCAGAAGATCTCAGAAAGATGGGGCTGTCCGGAGGTAGACTTATTCGCCTCCAGAAGAAATACGCAGGTGGAATGTTTCTGCTCCCTAAACCTAGAAGACAGACCATGGGCAATCGATGCCCTGTCAATACATTGGAATTGGAAACTAGCCTACGCCTTTTCCCCAATACCTCTATTACCTCGGGTTATCCAGAAGTTCTTAGGGGAACCAACTACTCTCATCCTAATAGCCCCTCTATGGCCAAAGAGGAGTTGGTTCTCCACTCTAAAACAGCTATCGCTGGAAGATCCGTGGGAGATTCCTTTCCAGAGGGACATTCTAGTCAGGGCCCTCTTCTTCATCCGGACCCAGGTATATTCAAGCTGTCAGCCTGGATCCTGAGAGCGAGACGTTAAGAAGCAGGGGTCTTTCGGAAAAGGTGATACTTACTCTAAGGGCTAGTAGGAAAAAGGTGACTTCCTCCATTTACCTAAAGATCTGGAAGAAATACTGTTCTTGGTTAGGAGTTGAGCGCCCAGACACCTCCTCTCCTCCCATCAATAGGATTTTAGACTTTCTACAGTGCGGCCTGGAATTAGGCCTGAGACCTAGTACTCTGAAGGTCCAAATTTCTTCTGTCAGCTCCTTCTACGACTGCAGCCTAGCCAATCACAGATGGATCAGGAGGTTCTTTAGAGCGGTTTCAAGATTGAGACCCTCTCTGAGATCCAGAGCTCCTACTTGGGATCTTAACATCGTCCTAGAAGGCCTAACAAAACCTCCCTTTGTACCATTGTCAGAAATCTCTTTAAAACATCTTTCCCTGAAGACTGCCTTTCTGATTGCAATCACCTCAGCCAGACGTATTGGAGAGATCCAGGCCCTTTCTTGTAGAGAGCCCTACCTCCAGATCAGCAAAGATCACATCCGTCTAACTCTCGATCCAGGTTTTCTCCCTAAAGTAGTCTCTTCTTTTCATCGAGAACAGGAGATCTTCCTACCCTCTATCCCTAAATCCGAGCATACAGGGTCTAGCGATAAGTTACATCTCTTAGATGTTAGGGATACAGTTATCCATTACCTGGATTCTACCAAAGATTTTAGGGTTGATAACAATCTCCTTATTCAGTTTTCAGGACGAAATAAGGGAAAGAAGTTAGCTAGGTCTTCCATAGCCAGATGGATCAGATCCACGATTGAATGTGGTTACAGGATTCAGAACAAGCCCAGTCCTGGTAATGTTAAGGCCCACTCTACTAGGGCCACTGCCTCCTCTTGGGCTGAGAAAGGAGGGGTCTCGCTGGACCAGATATGCAAAGCCGCAACCTAGTCAAGCGCTAATACTTTTGTAAGACATTATCGTCTTAATCTTCCGGACTCGAATTAAGCTCTTTTCGGCCGGAGGGTTTTACAGGCGATATCCCCACCCATTTAGTTATCTGATATATCTCAATGTGGGCCGTCATGGTGGATGAAATGGAAAAAACGCAATTAGACTTACCGGTAATTTTGTTTCCTTGAATCCACCATGACGGCCCATACTATTCCCCTTCCCCCAAAAAAAATATATATATAAAAAATAAAAAATATATATATTTATATATACATGCATAAGATAAATAGGAGTTTAAGGGTATGAGTCAATATCCTTTTACTTTTTGTTCCACCTTTCGGGTAATTGTGAAGCACTGAGGAGGTGGAGGGGTGGGGGGTTCTTAAACTCTCTGTGTTCCTGCCCCTACAGAGGTCAAGGGTCAATCTCAATGTGGGCCGTCATGGTGGATTCAAAGAAACGCAATTACAGGTAAGTCTAATTGCGTTTTTTTTTTTTTTTTTTAACATCTAGCTACTGAAGTAGCAGCTAGATTTGGTTGAAAGAATGCTGCCGCCGCAGCATCCAGGATCTTTTAAGGCATGCATCCACTTTCTTATCCATGGGTTCCTTCAGTCAACCCATATCCTCAAAGGATAGTGCATTAGAGCTTCTAATTAGCTTTGTTAAGGAAACATTAGGGCATTAGTTTAGTAACGTTTCGTCCTCATCACTAAAGGGGAGTCTACGTCTAATAGTTTTCGGAACAAAGTTTCCTATCTGGAACTTTCCATTCACGTTTTATCAAGGCATGCAGGTTTTTGTGAACCGGAAAAACCTTCCTTTTCTTTTGTTCTAAGCCGCTAAACATTTAGTCTTGAATAGATCTATGAATCTTTTTGTCTGTCAGATTCATAGTGGTTCTGTCGGCTTTAATAAGCTCTCTGGTATCCTCAGAAAAAAACTAATAGCGTTTAAACTCGGTTGAATCGTCCGGATCTACCGGCTCTACCTCCGAGTCTGAGTCCGATGATGAGGAGTCAGAACCCACTGTTTTGGTCTCTCTCTTTATAGTTGAACAAGAGGAAGAGGGCTTAGAAACTGCAGACCACATTTCTTGTTTAATGACTTCCCTAAGTTCGTCCTTAAGGGAAGGAACAATATCTTTAGCGATTTTACTACTGCATCTAGAGCATAATCTGCTTTAAGTCTCTTTCACACTTGCGTTGTCCGGATCCGGCGTGTACTCCACTTGCCGGAATTACACGCCGGATCCGGAAAAAACGCAAGTGAACTGAAAGCATTTGAAGACTGATCCGTCTTCAAAATGCTTTCAGTGTTACTATGGCAGCCAGGATGCTATTAAAGTCCTGGTTGCCATAGTAGTAGGGGGGAGCGGTATACTTACAGTCCGTGTGGCTCCCGGGGCGCTCCAGAATGACGTCAGAGCGCCCCATGTGCATGGATGACGTGCCATGCGATCACGTGATCCATGCGCTTGGGGCGCCCTGACGTCACTCTGGAGCGCCCCGGGAGCCACACGGACGGTAAGTATGCTGCTCCCCCGCTCCCCACTACACTTTACCATGGCTGCCAGGACTTTAGCGTCCCGGCAGCCATGGTAACCATTCAGAAAAAGCTAAACGTCGGATCCGGCAATGCGCCGAAACGACGTTTAGCTTAAGGCCGGATCCAGATCAATGCCTTTCAATGGGCATTAATTCCGGATCCGGCCTCGCGGCAAGTCTTCAGGATTTTTGGCCGGAGCAAAAAGCGCAGCATGCTGCGGTATTTTCTCCAGCCAAAAAACGTTCCGGTCCGGAACTGAAGACATCCTGATGCATCCTGAATGGATTTCTCTCCATTCAGAATGCATTAGGATAAAACTGATCAGGATTCTTCCGGCATAGAGCCCCGACGACGGAACTCTATGCAGGAAGAAAAGAACGCAGGTGTGAAAGCGCCGTAAGGAAGATTCTGACAATTTAGAATAACAAACTGTGCATTTCCCTAGCAGTTGTTTTAGGCTTATGAGTACTATCTCTATCGCTCTACACACAGAGAGAGAGAGAGAAAAAAGGGGGTCATATGCTGTAAACCACAACTTATACCAAATGTATAGAGCATATCCCTTAAATAAACTCACAGCAGAAGGGCCCACAGGGGTCTTTTTACATGTGCTGCTAGTTTAAAAAGTTCAATTTTTTTTTGTTCTCATTAAATGAAATACTTATACAAACTATAGCTTACAAAAAAAACTGCTTACAGCTATAGCTTACAAAATATTTCAGTAAATATGAGGCAGATAGCCTTAAGTTTTTTCATTTCAAGTGTTGCTGTTTGTATTTTTCCCAGCAACATTTAACTAATTGCAACTCTGTAGCAATGAATAGCCAGTGCGCGCTCTGGCTGGCTACATTTTATTTCTCTTTGCCTTTGCTTGTAAACACTTATTTCCTTTAACAGGCTATCCACTTCCTACTAATGCTAAAATTACATACAGATGCACACCCTGCCTCCCGACATGTTTCGTCGGCATACCGGCGTCTTCAGGGGATTGTGCAGGTATGTATGTTGGGGGCGGGGACCATCTTTTATTAGATATGGCTTCATTACACTGGTCCCTTTTTTCCCACATCGTCTTTTTTTTATATTTATTTAGAAATTGACTGTTATTAATCACATACTTTTTATTATGTACCATGCCGGATATACCAAAAAAAAAAATCATAATTCAAGAAACTAATGCAAAAATAATGTAAAGCCTTCATTTATTCCCAATGGTGAAAGAGACTTGAGGCAATAAATCCACTTAGTTTCCTCTTGTTGCAATCTTATATCAATATCACCTTGTCTTGGGCCTATTTAAAAAAAATTGTATTCCCCATATTTTGAGACCTGAAGGGTTCCCTCTATGATAGTTTTTATATGTTTAGAGAGTGGTGTCTCTTCCTTGGTATTTAAATTGCTAAAATGTTTTGATATACGTCTCCCCAATTCTTGAATTGTCTTCCCAATATATAGTTTGGGACACTCACATTGGATGGCATACCCCCTAGTAGTTCTACAGTTTATATAATCTTTGATGGTATACTTTTTTCCATCGGTTGGGTTTAATAAACTCTTTTTTTTGGGGAACATATAGTTACAGAACGTACAACTACCACAGGAGCATGATCCCTTCGCCGCCAGCCAAGTTTCTGTTCTTCTTTGCTGTTTTTGAAAATGACTATGTACCATTATTTCCTTTAGATTTTTAGCTCTCCTATAGGTGATTGTTGGGCTAACTGAAAAAACTTCTTTCAATTCCCTATCCGCTCGCAGGACATGCCGGTGACTCTTCAAAATCCTATACACAGTTTAAGTGATGGTGGGTAGAAGCTTCCCCAGTGTAGAAAATTGTTTGTTGCAGTGGATTTTCTATATGCTTCAGTCGTGATAATACCATCAGGTTTTAGGGCAATCTTCAAATCAAGGAAGTTGAGGCTCTCTTTTTGTATTTCTGCCGTGAAAGTAAGTCCAGGAGACTATCAGTCTTTTGTTTACTTTTGATATTGCATAAAATGTAGCAATGGTGGGTCGAGGTTTATACAAATCTTCATTGGTAATTAATTGTTTTTCTTTTGCATCCAATAGTAAACCTTTAAGTTCACTGTAGAACTTATTTTCAGATTATACTCTAATTTCTTATATGTGGTTGTATCATTCAGTAATGTCATCACCATTGCTACATAATCCACCTTGTCTATCAGCACTACACCACCTCCCCTTTATCTGATGGTTTTATTATTAGATCATCCTTATCCGTTAGTTGTATGATAGCTCCCCTCTCTTCCTTGGATAGATTCACCCCCCCCTTCCCCACCATACTTTTTTGGGTTTTCATTTTCTGGAGGTCTTCTGTAACTAGATCAATAAACGTCTGTACATTGGCATACCCTGCGAACAGAGGGGTAAATCTGGATTTGGGGCTCATCTTACTGAAAGGTGCTTGGGATGTTATTTGCCTCTCCAGCTCCCTCTTTGTACAGCTGTTCTAAAATATTAAGGGCTTCCGCTTCTCCTTTAAATTTCGCCAATGTTTTGTTCTCTGCTTTTAAATTCCTTATGCAATGCTAACTTTCTAGCAAATAGATTAATATCTTTTACCCATGAGAAACAATCAAAATGGGGAGCTGTATTGAACAATAGACCTTTCCGTATAATAATTTAATGCTCAGGTTTAAGAACAGTATGTGGTAAATTTTATCATTTGCATTGAGTGCATCATGCATATGATTTGCGGTGAGTCATCTGAGTTTCCCATTACGTTTTTTTGATTGAAGCTCCATTTGTCCTAATATCTTAGGGCTCATGCACACGACTGTTGTTGTTTTGCGGTCTGTTTTTCACTGATCCGTTGTTCCGTATCTGAGGGTTTTATTTCTCTGATTTAAGTCCTCTTCCATTCCGTTATTTCACAAAAGATATCCTTATAGTTTCCGTATGTGATCCGTTTTTTGTGGATCGGATTGAAGACTATAATCCCAGCAAGTGTATCTGTTGTTTGTAGTATACTTTATTCCAAATACATCATCAATTTACAGGACGCGTTTCGGCCCATCCAGCCTTCCTCAACTGCACAATGTGAACTGACACCGTACAGCATTTTATAGGTACAAATTACAATGACATTACCATGACATCATCAAAATGACATCACTATATAATCACAAAATAAACCTCTTATCCTGATCTATATCCATCCTGACTATGATCGTGGTGCTGTAGTCTGCAAGAGGATATATACCTGACATTAAAATCAGAGACACATGACCTCATAATCTCTATTTAACCCTTATAGGATGTAACGTATCCAAAGTGTGGATCCAAAACGCCTCTCTGCGTAGTAATAGCTTTTACAAATCTCCTCCCCTCCTTGGTTGTTTCACCTGTTCTATAACCTGATATTTTAATTGTGCAATTGAATGGTTACAACTGTAAAAGGGAGAAGGAATCGGTAACAATAGATTATTTTTGCGTATTGTAGTTTTGTGTTTACATACACGATCCTTTACCATTTGCATTGTCTCCCCAACATACAGCAGCCCACATGGGCACTTAATAAGATAGATCAGATCGGAAACAGTAACTTATTTTTTAAATCGGATAATTTGTAATCATTTTCTAAGAGGTAGAAGTAAAATACATTGCACATATGAATTACAGTATGATTTACACATAATCTCTGTTAATTGACATATATTATCTCAGCAGTAATACACATTATGCATATTATCTAACAACTGTGCAAGATATCAATATGATTTCTTATCAGTGAAAAATGGTAGCTATCATAACCTATTCACTCTTAAAACCCTCAACTTCCATCAACCCCAAACCCCCCCTTCCCCCCAGACGATGAGACGGTACTACATCAACTGTTCAGTTGAACTCCATAGGATAACCAACGTTCCTAAAGTACAATACCAGATCACCAATCATTATCACCCCTTCAGTGTATGACTTCCATTACTAGGCATGAGCACATGTACACCCAACACTATATTGCCTTCGTATGTAGGCAACTCCACAGTGAGAGACCTAATTACATTGCATCGTTCCTATAGTCCACCCATTTGTCCCAGATTTTGTTAAATTTTCCCAGGCACTGCCTCTTAAGATATATTCCCTTTTCTAGACGAATGATATCAGTCATTCTGTTTATGAATTCTGGCCTCGATGAGGCCAGGGGTCTAAGCCAGTGTTTAGCAATCAGTTTTCTAGCCTGGAAAAGCAGACGCTGCACTCCCAGACGATAATGACTGTTTGTTTGTTTTTTAATGTCAAGTATTCCTAGTACACATGTCCTTTGGTTAGCCGAGACCTCAATATTGTACGCGTCTTTAATAGTTACCAACACATGGGGCGTGGTCTGCACGTTGATGGCGGCTGCTGCTTGAGAGTGTAGCTCCGCTTCCCGCTTATCCACAGTGGCTCACAAATTACTCCTGAGGGACCCCAGAATACTCTACACTCACCTACCTGGCACCCAGAATGGCAAGATTAAGAAAAGACGGGCGCCCAAAAAAGTTTTTCCCCAGAACACCATCGTCAAGCGTCGGAGCTGAGGGATCTCCCGCTTCCTCTCCCCGACTCTCTGTGACTCCCACCTCCTCCCTTGCAGCATGTGGAGGCCCGCCGCTTCTCCTCTCTGCTGATGCTGGGGCTCTCCCGATTATAGAGGAGACCCTGCGCACACTGCTGGACTCCCTGAGAGCTGACATCTCCAGCATGATCAAAGATCTGCAGCACGATATCTGGAAGACTGCAACAGACGCAATAATGTGCGTATCAGAGGAGTTCCGGAGGCGGTAGGCCCAGCAGAGCTGGAGTTTTATTTGCAAACTTTGCTTAAAGAAGCTGTGCCTGAGTTAGCTGAGCGTGATCTACTGATTGATAGGATTCACCGCATCCCTAAGCCAAAAGGACTAGATCCTTCTTTCCCGCGTGATGTCATAGCGCAAATTCACTTTTATCACACCAAAGATAATTTTCTCCGGAGCCTGCGGCAAAATCCGACAACAACTGCAACCCTAAGGATATTAAAGTACTCGCGAATCTGTCCGCAGCCACGCTAACATAGAGAAAAGAATTTGCGCACTTTACACGAGTTCTTCGTGACAAGAACATCCGTTATTGCTGGGGCTTTCCTGTAAAGCTACTGATCTCGGTTAAGGGTCAGATGATTGCTTGCAGCACACCACAGGATGCATCTGCCCTCCTACACAAGATGGGACTGCTTTCAGTCGGGGACAATGCAGGAGGGGATTATGGGAACAAGCCTGCCAGAATTGCGCCCGAATATAAACAAACGTGATTTCCTGGACTCCCTCTCCTACTTTATTCTTCTGGATGTGCGGGATAGGAGATAATTAAGAACCCCACTAGGTCTGCTCTTTTGGTGTTATGGTGGTGTTCACCCTCTATGCAGACCCCCTTTTTAGACTCTATGATCCTGCTCACTGCAGTTCTGTGATGTCTAATTGCCTTCTTCTTTTTACTGGTTCTGTTTATCAGTTTTATGTTGTTTTTTGTTGTCCTATTTTGCTTGCGCTTTGCTGTGTGGCCCACATATTATCTCTGCCTCAGCCTCATAGTGCCTCTCACGGCTACACCTAGTACGATACACACTTACTTATGGCGGGGTTGAAATTTTACTCCAATAATGTACGTGGCCTGAATTCCCCTTTCCGGCGCTCCCAGATGTGGCGGGATCTTCTTTGCTGCAAATGTGATGTGGCTTTAATACAGTGATGTGGCTTTTATACCCGCATATTTTTTACTCCCCTGCTGCCCAAAGGCGCAAGGCTGGCACCCTCCATATGTATAAGGGGCTCTGTTGCTTTCACATTACACCAATGCATCACTGACAGGGAATGCAGGTATGTCATCTTGATATGTTCCCTCGAAGGTAAAATGTGCACGGTAGTTTCGGTCTATGCACCAAATGTTAGATTTCCTTTTTCAACAAATTGCATAAGAAAATCTTGAAGGTGGCGAAAGGAGCTATCATATTGGGCGGGGACTTTAATGTCCCAATTAATGTGGGGACGGACTGTCTCACCCATGCTGGATCCCACCGGAAGGGCCTAAAAGAAGCTCTTAAAAACACCTCCTTACACGACATCTGGCTGTCACGGATGATGTTGCAGATAGCTGGAAGTTATGAATAAACGTCTGACTGGCTTGATCCCAAACTAAGGAGCATATAGGTGACCCCTATAAAACCCTAAGAGCTCACCCTGACTGCTAAGCACATACAAGGGTCTCAAAGGTAGGCGATTGTATGCCCCTGTAACTAAGACTGTGTGACACCTGAAAACCCTATAATAGTGAGGGGACACGACCACCGGCTCCCTGCACTTCATACGGAGGGAGTCCGGTGTCACGAACTATGGATCCGATCGCTCCGGATCCCACAGCTGTGACGTAGTGGTCTGGGACGGAGTCTGCGCACACACGGAGACCTCACGTGACCGGGGTATTTCCATCCGGCTGACTATCCGGGTCATTCACTATCACACAGCTCAGTGGATGAACCGGATATCACTTACTGACCAACCGCAGTCAATCACCCCCCAGCTACAATTCCTAAATGAAATTTAACTAACTACCTGGTAACGTCTCTTCAAAAGCTAATTTGATGGCCAACAACTCCCTATCTCCCACGTCGTAATTTCTCTCTGCAGAGGAGAGTTTCCTTGAGAAAAAGGCACACGGTCGCTATTTGGCAGGAGTGGGACCCTGAGATAAGACCGTACCCACACCCACCTCAGAAGCGTCCACCTCAACAATAAAAGGTAGAGAGACATCAGGTTGTACCAAAATAGGAGCGGAAGCAAAACTCTCTTTGATACTAGAAAAGGCCTTAATCCAGACATGTCCAAACTGCGGCCCTCCAGCTGTTGCAAAACTACAACTCCCAGCATGCCTGGATAGCTTACAGCTATTAGGGCATGCTGGGAGTTGTAGTTTTGCAACAGCTGGAGGGCCGCAGTTTGGACATGCCTGCAAAGCGCATCTACCGACCAGGAGGAAAAATCTACCCCCTTTTTAGTAATATCGGTGAGTGGCTTAAAGGGTTTCTACCACTTCGTGTCACTTATTTAGCTGTCAGACACTAGCGATCCGCTAGTGTCTGCTCTGGCCAACCATCCTAATATAATTGCTTTTGGGGCGGTGGTTTGGCTAAAAAAAACTACTTTTATTAATATGCTAATGAGCCTCTAGGTGCTATGGGGGCGTCATTAGCACCTAGAGGCTCCGACTACCTTTAGAAACTGCCGCCCCCAGCGCGTCCCTCCAGCCCGCCCATCTCCTCCTGAATGCGATCCTCGTATGTATTCTGCGCATGCGCAGTAAATGTCTGACAGCTTCCCTGCTCAGACATCTCCACTGCGCCTGTTCCTCGGAGCACTATGGCGTCATCGCGCAGGCGCAGTGGAGATGTCTGAGCAAGGAAGCGGTCAGACATTTACTGCGCATGCGCAGAAAACATACGAGGATCGCATTCAGCAGGAGATGGGCGGGCTGGAGGGACGCGCTCGGCGGCGGCAGTTTCTGAAGGTAGACGGAGCCTCTAGGTGCTAATGACGCCCCCATAGCACCTAGAGGCTCATTAGCATATTAATAAAAGTAGTTTTTTTTAGCCAAACCACCGCCCCAAAAGCAATTATATTAGGATGGTTGGCCAGAGCAGACACTAGCGGATCGCTAGTGTCTGACAGCTAAATAAGTGACACGAAGTGGTAGAAACCCTTTAACAACAGAGGAATAATTCAAAATGAACTTTCTGTAATTGGCAAAACCTACAAACTGCATCAGCGCCTTTTGATTCTCAGGAAGGTCCCAATCAAGCACACCGTGGACCTTCTCAGGGTCCATGCGAAAACTAGAAGCGGAGAGAAAAAAACCAAGAAATTGAATCTCCGGAACTGCAAACACACATTTTTCCAGTTTAGCGTACAATTTATTCTCCCGCAGAATGAGCAAGACCTGACGTAGGTGGTCCCTATTGTCACGAACTATGGATCCGACCGCTCCGGATCCCACAGCTGTGACGTAGTGGTCTGTGACGGAGTCTGCGCACACACAGGGACCTCACGTGACCGGGGTATTACCATTTGACTAACACCCCCCACTACACTTCGGTAACTGCCACCACGTGGGTTCCCGGTCCACGAGCAGACTATCCGGGTCATTCACTATCACACAGATTAGTGGATGAACCGGATATCACTTACTGACCAACCGCAGTCAATCACCCCCAGCTACAATTCCTAAATGCAATTTAACTAACTACCTGGTAACGTCTCTTCAAAGGCAAGGTACGTTGTTCAGCAGCTTAGAATATGGAAGACTTGGCCACTTAGATTTTATAATCTTTAATAAGCGGTAAAAAGCAGTGCATTCAAGTCTAATGAAAATGACTATAAATCTACAGAATAATAATAACAATATAAATAATCACGACAGTTCAAAGGAAAGGGAAAAAGATGAAAGAATACTTAGTTTCTCTGGAGGGTTTCAGATGGTCGTTCATATGTCCTTTTTGAATCCTTGCAAACCCCTTTTCAGTATGTATCAGGGGAGACCCTCAAAGTTCTTCTGATACAGGGATATGCCGTCAATGTCCAATTAAGTGTCTGGTGATGTTCCATGGGTCTCTCTCCTCTGTCCTTGTGCATGGATTTTTATGAACTCTCCCATGGGCAGGAGACTTACTCCTGTCAGCCAATGGCAGCAGAGTGACTGTGAAGCCTAGGGATGGCCCCCAAGTGTTTTATGACCCCATCAAAGTTCAGTTCCTACAATGAGGATTATACTTAAGCCCATATCTCCTTGATACATCGGCATATTTTTATACAGAATACATATTTGCGATCCTTATTTATTTACCTGCAGAATGAGACCACACACGGTAATGCTGGGACCTGTAGTTCTTCTACCACCCATAGGTCAGCTAAGGAATCACATCCTCTAGTCATATTTGATACCCAATTAACCACAATACTCTGTAGAGCCTGGATCTGGTGTCAGAAAGGGCATAAGTTGATTCATAAATGAAATATGAAAGTGGACTGGTTTTATGCCCAGAGCTAATTAAGGGCTGTTAGCTCTCCTCAAACCAGACCTGGAAATTAATGACGTCACGCTCCAGCCAGGCTTGACAGCGAGCTGATCTTATCTTAAAGGACAGGATGAGCTGGGCCTGGTATAGCTTTTATGACCTTTTATTGCTGGCCTTACAGAGTAGTGGTAATAAAAGTGTTTATCTATATCATAGGTGACCCAGGCTTCAGAAAGTTTTTTTTACATATGCCAGAAGCATATAAGATGGCTACCCAGAGGAATTATGTATGTATGCCGGCACACCTATGAGTTTTGAAATCGGGAGAAAAAAATCTAAATGTCATCTATATACACCAGTACAAATTTTCCCTTCCCCCACGACAGCACCATAGAGAGAGGGATCCACCCCCAGGGACAGGAAACCTACAGAAATAAAAGGGTGGAGCCTCTCCTCCCATTTAGTGGTTTCCTGTCCCTGGAGTGGGAGACCTACAGTTTTCTTTTAGGTCTTACCGGCGGTCTTTTTTTGCTTCCTAGGAGTTTCCTAGAGGGCCGTCGGTTGCTGCTGGGGTCCATCGCGCTGCTGGGCAGGCTGACAGGACCCTAGGATGCGGAGGTGCTCCAGGGGCCCTCCGTATGTTACGGCAGTCATGTGGGTAACTCTCAGGGAGAGCTCTGCCCCATGAGGAATGCGAGTGTGCGGCCGGAGGTGGTACCCTTGAACGCAAGGCTCTGCCACTTGGAGTCGGCTGGAGCAGCGTTGCGCTTCCGGACATGTGGGCGGTCACTTCCGGTACGCGCGGAGGGTATGATGACTTCCGGTTTCCCTCCAGCTCCATCAAGGCATGGAATGCCTATGCGACTTCCGGTCGGAGATACCGGATATGACCAAAGCTGCTTGAATAGACGCCGGGTTTCTTTATTTAAGGGAGGAAAGCCAGACCAGTCCTTGAGCTATACAGGACAGTCTGTGCTTATCTATAGCCACATTGTATAGACTCCCTACCTCCTCCATCAGATACAATGGAGGAAGAAGGAAGACAGGAAGCTGCTGAGGGTGAAGTGAATCCCATCCTGGTAGTTCTTCGATCTTCAGGGGGTAAGTGGCTCAATTAATTGACAAACTTTTTTTAAATTACGCCTTGTGCTCTCTTTTTTCCAGCCTAAACCAAATAAAATGCTGGCAAAAAGAAAAAAACAAGGAGTGTGCGCTGTGCAGAACTTCTCTATCTTCTTCTTATGGAAAGAAATTATGCCAAACATGCATTGATAAGACCATTTCGGACGAATCACCATCTTTATTGGAAAACATCAGATCACTCATTAAGACTGAGGTTAAAAATTCCCTTAAGTCAGACAAGAGGGTTAAAACATCTGTTAGGCAAGATCTTACACTTTTATCCTTATCTCATGACCCTTCATCAGACGACCGTGACATACCACCAGGGTCGTCCGCGTCTGGTTCCTCATCGGAAGACGAGTCTATGTCTAACACCTTTTTTTCCTCCAGAAGATACTGACAAACTACTGAAAGTTATAAGATCTACTATGAACATTGAGGATGTTAAAGAGGATAAATCTGTAGCAGACTCTTTGTTTGAGGGGTTACAGGAAAGGAAGGGTCGTTGTTTTCCCGTACATAGCAGCATTATGTCCTTAATTCAGAGAGAATGGAGGAAGCCTGGCAGGAAAGTATTTGCCCCTAGGGCCTTTAAACGTAAATATCCGTTTGAAGAGGCGGCCTCTTCCTCTTGGGTGAAAGATCCTAAAATCGATGTTGCCATCTCTAAAAAGGTGTCTAAAAAATCCTCACTTCCTTTTGAAGATACTGGTATGCTTAATGAGCCCTTAGACAAAAAGGCTGAAACCTTCCTTAGAGGGGCCTCGGAGGCCTCTACCTTATCCTTTTGCCCTGCCGTAGCAGCTACAGTCACGGCTAGGACTTTAGCCCTCTGGTTACAGCAGCTAGAAGTGCAGTTAAAAGAATGAGCCCCTAGGGATCAGATTTTATCCTCCTTGCCAACCTTACAAAAAGCGGCTGACTTCTTAACAGCTAAGTAATTATATAGAATATAGTGGGCACTCAATACCTGTAGCTACATATAGGGTACAACACATTTATTTATTACTAAACAATATACATATATATAACTCAATAAAATTCAAATATGGCAATTAGTAATACTCATAAAAGTTGCATTATTACATTCCTAAAAAATTAATACATTCCTAAAAATTCCACTTCTATAGATTTATATCCTGTGTTGAAAGTTCATATATCAAAATCCGTATGTTGTCATGAAAATTCCTATAAAAATTTGCCGCATCAGTTGGCGATAAAAAGATATTAAATTCTAGTGCAGTTCACTTGATGTGCTGTATACCAAATTAGTACGGATGTACGGGGTAGTGTTCAATATTTCCAGGGATGGTATTATATTGCCGGTACTTACTGCGTTAGTCCACTCTTTTTGTATATAGCTCTGACCGTAATGGCGTCCCACTACAGATCAGGTCACTCACCCTTCTTGTTATGGGTTATGGCGTGTATCGCTCACCAGTTCGTCCCGATGTCAGTTCCCACATTCATTCAATGGCGCTCTTCCTGCTTGAGTTTCAGCGTCCCACGTGTAGTGTCACGTGATCGGAGCTTTTACACTTTGTAAAGTGATCTCTGCTTTGTTCCAGAGGCGGTACCAACCTCTATGCAGAGAATCACTCGCAGGTGCTGTGCGCAATTTTTTGGAAACAATCCTTGTTGGATACTGACAATAACTTTGGAAATACTGTACAGTTTCTTCTTTAACGCTGGGATCTCATCCGCTATCGCTATACGCGTTTCGGGGTTCCGTACCCCTTCATCAGTAGCTGGTTTATGAGATCCTTCTTCCTTCTTTAAATACTGTTGTGAGTTCCGCCCCTTGTTCTAATTGAGATTCTCTCCAAAATCTGGTTAGGAGGCTCTAAAAGATTGGAGTGATTGTAACTGCCTTTTTTCGCATGTATATATATTCGCATATAATTTTCCATGCGATTTTTTTTGAGAAATTTTTCGCGGTTTTTTTTCTTTTCATTTTTAACTTACTATAACGGATATTCATATATACAGGATATTATTCGCAACTTACTAATTCTTTCTATTCACAGACAGGATTAGTATCCAATATTCTAAGGTAAAAATTAAGAATTAATAGGAAATATTTACCTTAGAATATTGGATACTAATCCTGTCTGTGAATAGAAAGAATTAGTAAGTTGCGAATAATATCCTGTATATATGAATATCCGTTATAGTAAGTTAAAAATGAAAAGAAAAAAAACCGCGAAAAATTTCTCAAAAAAAATCGCATGGAAAATTATATGCGAATATATATACATGCGAAAAAAGGCAGTTACAATCACTCCAATCTTTTAGAGCCTCCTAACCAGATTTTGGAGAGAATCTCAATTAGAACAAGGGGCGGAACTCACAACAGTATTTAAAGAAGGAAGAAGGATCTCATAAACCAGCTACTGATGAAGGGGTACGGAACCCCGAAACGCGTATAGCGATAGCGGATGAGATCCCAGCGTTAAAGAAGAAACTGTACAGTATTTCCAAAGTTATTGTCAGTATCCAACAAGGATTGTTTCCAAAAAATTGCGCACAGCACCTGCGAGTGATTCTCTGCATAGAGGTTGGTACCGCCTCTGGAACAAAGCAGAGATCACTTTACAAAGTGTAAAAGCTCCGATCACGTGACACTACACGTGGGACGCTGAAACTCAAGCAGGAAGAGCGCCATTGAATGAATGTGGGAACTGACATCGGGACGAACTGGTGAGCGATACACGCCATAACCCATAACAAGAAGGGTGAGTGACATGATCTGTAGTGGGACGCCATTACGGTCAGAGCTATATACAAAAAGAGTGGACTAACGCAGTAAGTACCGGCAATATAATACCATCCCTGGAAATATTGAACACTACCCCGTACATCCGTACTAATTTGGTATACAGCACATCAAGTGAACTGCACTAGAATTTAATATCTTTTTATCGCCAACTGATGCGGCAAATTTTTATAGGAATTTTCATGACAACATACGGATTTTGATATATGAACTTTCAACACAGGATATAAATCTATAGAAGTGGAATTTTTAGGAATGTATTAATTTTTTAGGAATGTAATAATGCAACTTTTATGAGTATTACTAATTGCCATATTTGAATTTTATTGAGTTATATATATGTATATTGTTTAGTAATAAATAAATGTGTTGTACCCTATATGTAGCTACAGGTATTGAGTGCCCACTATATTCTATATAATTACTTAACTTTCTTGTGTGGTTGGGGTGAACCACATTTAGTGTGAGCACCTGTTCATGATATCAGGAGGGGTGAGCTACTATATATATACGATTGTGCATTCTGTTTCACCCATTAGTTGTGCTCCCCCCCCAGATAAGCATGGATATCTGGAGTTTCATAGAGGGTCAAAAAACAAGAATAGACAATTATCTGTTTAATGACACTAGTCCAGCAGAACAAATGATAGATAGACCTATGACTGAGGTTTTTAGAGAACTTGAGTTCCTATTAACAAAACAACTCAAACAAAGGTGGGAAATTAAATCCTTGAATCGCCACCTTGAACAAGGAATTATACCAAGAGGACTCAGGTTATCTAAAACCCCTGCTCAGGACCTCTGTAATGAGATTTTTGATAAGGAATGGAATGATCTACTGAAATCACAATCGGTATCACTTGTACAATTAATTATAAAAAGAAGAATGGTAATATTAGAAGAAATTTCAGTGAAAATTGAAGCAATACGAGAAACCGTAGATAAATTCCCCAAAAATGAACAATTTAAAAATTGGCATGAAAGAATATGCAAACAATTAGGGATAGTAGAACAAGAAATTATTTCGAAAAAAAGTAGAAAAATACGGAATTTAATAAAAAATGATGATTCAGTGGATAGACAATACCCAAAAGAGGATAAAACACAAACTAATAAAAATACCAACCAAAAAGAAAGAGAGAAAGAAAGGGAACAAAACATAGAACAAAATGATGAAAGATTAACACAATATGATATTCAGATCACAAATAGATATGAGGCATTAAGCGATCCCCATTTTTTAGATCGCACACCCCCACATCACAGGATACGAACGAGATCCTTTCAACAATCACCACAGAATCAATATCACACAACAATGACCACAGGACACAATTACAATTTAAGACACAGGGAGGAAATGCAGAAAAGAAATCAAGAGTATTATCCTCAGGGATCACATCAAGGGAAGAATCAATACATACCTCACCCCAACAAGAACACATATATAGGGAACCAACACAAACACCATTACAGTCAGAACACCGAAAAAAGGCGACACGAAGAGGAAAGGGAAAGAAGAGAAAGGGGGAACCCCAGAAGACACTGACTGAGGAAGAAAACTCAGTAATAAATTTAAGCTCGATCACTTTATCACAAGCACAATATGCACTATTGAATAAGGGTTTGAAATTTGCCCCCACGACACAATTAAACAAATTTGATACATATATTGGTATTGAGAAATTTATACGTAAGTTGTGTTTAAAAAAATATTTCCTAAGAAATCCTATATTACCGAAAGAGGAGAAACAAGGGACATATATACATACAGATTTGAAATTAAAAAGTAAGATGTACCCTAGACATGAAATGGGACCTGATCTAATCACATTTAAGAAAAATGTAGAAGCAGATGTAAGGAAAATTAAAGGAGAATTTAGAAGAGGTAACAATCTAAAACCACATGAAATTCAGGCAATTAAGACATTACAACAAAACGATAATATAACTATACGCCCTGCAGATAAGGGAGGAGCTATAGTTATTTTAGATACTTTTAAATACGACAATGAATGCAAAAAACAATTGGGAGATAAGGAGACATATAAGAAACTGAAAAAAGATCCAATAAGGGAATTTAATGTATCTTTGGAGACATATGTAGAGGATGGCTATAAAAAGGGACTTCTAAGTGAGCAGGAGTCCAAATTTATTAAAGGAACACCACAGCGTATGCCTGTCTTCTACACTATACCAAAAATACATAAAGACCCGTCTGACCCCCCAGGAAGACCAATAATTTCAGGGATAGGATCATACACTTCTAATCTATCACAGTATTTGGATAAGCTATTACAGCCAGTAGTCAGAAAAACATTTTCTTATATCAAGGATACAACTCAAATTGTACAGATCATTGAGAATTTAAATTACAACCCTAAATGGATCCTTGGTACCCTTGATGTTACATCCTTATATACCATAATAAGACATGACCAAGGATTAGAAGCATTATCACAACAGTTAACAAAATATGGAAAGTACGCAACAGAACAAGTTGATTTTATAGCGGAAGGAGTTAACTATATCCTTAACCATAATTATTTCGCATATGACTCCGAATTTTATCTTCAGATCAGAGGAACCGCCATGGGCACCAGGTTCGCCCCCAGCTACGCTAATCTATTTATGGCACAGTGGGAAGACCAACATATAGTACCCAAGCTGGGGACGAGCCTGGTGCTCTGGCGTAGATTTATAGATGATGTGATCTTCATATGGCAGGAAACAGAAGAAGAACTATCATCGTTTCTCAATGAGATTGATATAAATGAAAACAATATAAGATTTAAGTCAAATATTAGTAAAAAGCAGATAGAATTTTTGGACCTAACCATTAAAGTGGAAAAAGAAAAACTAATATGCCACACATACCAAAAAGAGGTATCCAGAAATAGTTTTATTCTCTATACGAGCTGCCACCTACCAAGGTGGTTGTTAAATATCCCTAAGGGGCAATTCAGAAGACTAAAACGAAATTGCACAAATGAAGAAGACTTTATTAGAGAAGCTACAGACATGAAAGATCAATTCCTCAACAAACAGTACCCCATTCAACAATTGGAAAAATCCCTTAAAGAAGTACGCGATATGGATAGGAGAACATTCTTTGAAGAAAAAGAACACGTAGGGATAGATAAAGACATAGATAATAAAAAGGATGACTTAATTAGAATTATCTTACCCTATAGTGCGCAACATAGAAAAATTGAAACCATTATAAAGAACCACTGGCATCATGTCATCAAAGATAGACTGATAGGACCATATTTAACCAAGGGTCCCCAAATGGTTTATACTAAGGCTCCAAATTTATCCTTAAAGGTAGCACCAACAGTAAGAAATGGGAAGAAAAAGAACATCATGCATAATGTATTTAATTTAAAAGGATTTTATCGGTGCAACAAATGTAACAACTGTAAGAACACACAATTTCCTAAAAAGACCATTAAGGCTTCCTCTACCACAAACACATTTTCATACGAAATTGATACTTTTTTATCTTGCAATACATCTAATGTCCTATACTTAATCGAATGCCCCTGTAGGAAGCAGTATATAGGACGTACAAAAAGACTGCTAAAAACTAGAATTGGAGAACATATGACGAAAATCAGGTCTGGATATGAAAAACATTCATTGTCGAAACATTTTAAAATTTATCACAATAAAGATCCCTCGTTGTTGAAATTCATGGCATTTGAAAAGATTGATGTACATTGGAGAGGAGGGGACCATATCTCGAACATGTCGCGACAGGAAGCAAGACGTATATATGATTTTAATACCTTGCAACCTGAAGGATTAAACGCGGACTTCGAGATATTTGGATTCTTATAAATGACATGGTGCCCCGCATGGATTGGATACCGGTGTCTGACTATTTTTAGGCGCCCCGGTCTCCTCTGGATGTGGGGCCCCCTGTCTTTACTCCCCCAGACAGCTGCCTTCAAAAAACAAAAAACAAATAATGGATCAATGCAACATTTAACATAATTTATTGTTTTATAATTTATTGTTTTATGATCATTTTAGGATGTTTCTTACATGATAATTTTTATATGATAATTTTTATATGATAATATTAAATGATAATTAAGAATTAAGATAGGAAATATTTACCTTAGAATATTGGATACTAATCCTGTCTGTGAATAGAAAGAATTAGTAAGTTGCGAATAATATCCTGTATATATGAATATCCGTTATAGTAAGTTAAAAATGAAAAGAAAAAAAACCGCGAAAAATTTCTCAAAAAAATCGCATGGAAAATTATATGCGAATATATATACATGCGAAAAAAGGCAGTTACAATCACTCCAATCTTTTAGAGCCTCCTAACCAGATTTTGGAGAGAATCTCAATTAGAACAAGGGGCGGAACTCACAACAGTATTTAAAGAAGGAAGAAGGATCTCATAAACCAGCTACTGATGAAGGGGTACGGAACCCCGAAACGCGTATAGCGATAGCGGATGAGATCCCAGCGTTAAAGAAGAAACTGTACAGTATTTCCAAAGTTATTGTCAGTATCCAACAAGGATTGTTTCCAAAAAATTGCGCACAGCACCTGCGAGTGATTCTCTGCATAGAGGTTGGTACCGCCTCTGGAACAAAGCAGAGATCACTTTACAAAGTGTAAAAGCTCCGATCACGTGACACTACACGTGGGACGCTGAAACTCAAGCAGGAAGAGCGCCATTGAATGAATGTGGGAACTGACATCGGGACGAACTGGTGAGCGATACACGCCATAACCCATAACAAGAAGGGTGAGTGACCTGATCTGTAGTGGGACGCCATTACGGTCAGAGCTATATACAAAAAGAGTGGACTAACGCAGTAAGTACCGGCAATATAATACCATCCCTGGAAATATTGAACACTACCCCGTACATCCGTACTAATTTGGTATACAGCACATCAAGTGAACTGCACTAGAATTTAATATCTTTTTATCGCCAACTGATGCGGCAAATTTTTATAGGAATTTTCATGACAACATACGGATTTTGATATATGAACTTTCAACACAGGATATAAATCTATAGAAGTGGAATTTTTAGGAATGTATTAATTTTTTAGGAATGTAATAATGCAACTTTTATGAGTATTACTAATTGCCATATTTGAATTTTATTGAGTTATATATATGTATATTGTTTAGTAATAAATAAATGTGTTGTACCCTATATGTAGCTACAGGTATTGAGTGCCCACTATATTCTATATAATTACTTAACTTTCTTGTGTGGTTGGGGTGAACCACATTTAGTGTGAGCACCTGTTCATGATATCAGGAGGGGTGAGCTACTATATATATACGATTGTGCTTCTTAACAGCTGCCTCAGTTGATTCTATTAAGCTTAGCGCACAGTTAGCCTCCCTCACCAATTCTGCACGCAGGGCTCTTTGGTTAAACAGTTGGAGTGGGGGTGATATAGCCTCCAAACAGAGGTTATGTAATATACCCTGCCAGGGAGAATTTTTGTTAGGACCAGAGATAGACGACCTTTTAGAAAAAGCAGCTGATAGGAAGAAAAGGTTTCCGGTCCCTAATCCTGCTGCAATCTTTGGTTCCCGGAGTAGGCAGTCCTTTCGTCCCTATAGAAATAATGCGGGCAGAAGGCCAAACAGGGATAAGGATCAGAGATTCAGATCCAGAAATTTTGGGGGGGAAAGGATTCCTATTCGGAAACTCTCCCTCTGCTAATAAGAAACAACCCCAGCAATGACGCCATGTTAGAGGTGGGAGGAAGGCTAAAATTCTTCCAGAAAGCCTGGGAAAGGATTGCAGGGCCTTAGGTCTTAGATATTATTTGCTCAGGTCTAAAACCAGAATTCCATTCTTTGCCTCCGCAAAGGTTCACCATTACAAAAAGCATTTGTGTAAGAGGCTGTTTTCCCATAATAAAATAAGTTTTAGACCTTATCAAGAAGAATGTTTTGATTCCTCCAGAAGAGCTATCCAAAGGTTTTTTTTCCCCCACCTGTTTCTGGTTCCAAAACCGGATGGTACACACAGGACTATCATCAATCTCAGGGATTTGAACAAATTTCTGGTTTTCAAAAAGTTCAAGATGGAAACAATGAGGAATACGATCCAGCTTCTTTTTCCTCATTGTTTCATGGCTGTGTTGAATTTACTTACTTCCATATACCAATGCACCAGAGGTTTCAGAAATTCCTGAGAGTGGCGATTCCGATAGAGGGTCAGATTTGGCAATATCAGTTCCAGGCATTACCCTTTGGCCTGTCCATGGCTCCAAGGATATTTACGAAAGTAGTAGCAGAGATGGTGTCTTTCATAAGGCTCAAAAACATTTTGATAGTTCCATATCTGGACGACTTTCTGATCATTGCGAGTTCCCGGCTGGATTGCGAAAGGAACGCTCAAACTGTTATTCAGACCTTTCAGGAGCTAGGTTGGATAGTAAATTACAAAAAATCAAAAATCCGGTCAAGATTCAGCGGTTCCTTGGCCTAGTTTTGAACTCAGACTCAAAGTGTATCTCCCAGAAAAAAAAAATTACAAAAATCTGAAATCAAGTCAAATTATTAACGATGCTAGAGAAACAAGTCAGCCACGTATCGGCCCTCCACATAAAGAGGAAGGAGAATGTTTATGCAGATTTTCTCAGCAGACATCCTTTAATACAAGGAGAATGGTCCCTCAACACCTCAGTATTTTCCAGGATCAGCGAGTCATGGGGCATGCCAGTCATAGATCTCTTCAGTACAAGCCAGAACAAGAAAGTGGAAGTCTTTTGCTCCCTAAATCCAAGAGAATGCCCCTATGGAGTGGATGCTTTTCTCCTGAAGTGGGAATTTCCCCTAGCATATGGCTTTCCCCCCTTCCAATTGATCCCAGCAGTCCGAAAAAAGATCAGGAAAGACAGGGCAAGGGTCATCCTCATTGCCCCCTTTTGGCCCAAGAGGGCATGGTTCACTCTGCACCGAACCATGTCGATCTCAGACCGCTGGATTTTTGCCGGATCTGTTGTCCCAAGGTCCAGTTTTTCATCAGGCAGTCAGTGGTCTCCATCTGACTGCATGGAATTTGAGCGGAGCTTATTGATCAAAAAAGGTTTCTCCCAGGAGCTCATTGTGACCTTGCTTAAGAGCAGAAAACCTGTTACTGTTTCCATCTATGCTAGAACTTGGAAGAAGTTTTATTGAATTCGTCAATCTCAACCCAGTGCATTTACCCTTGTCTGTCCCTATTTCCCAGGTTCTGGAATTTTTACAGAAAGGCCTTTCATTAGGTCTTGCTAAGCGTACTCTTAAGGTACAGGTCTCTGCCCTGTCAGTTCTATTCGAGCAGAACTTTGCCTCCAATCCATGGATTACCAGATTACCAGGTAGATAGGATGACGCCAGTCTTATCCCCTAGAGTTACCCCGTGGGATCTTAACAACATCGTGCTTAATTCCTTAACCAAAGCACCCTTTGAACCTATTAATTCTGTAAGCATAAAGCTTCTTACCTTCAAGCTCGTTTTGTTAGTGGCCCTCACTACTGCCAGAAGGATAAGCGAGTTACAGGCCATTTCCATCAATCCCCTTTCACTACAATTCTGGAGGATAGAGTGATTATTCTACCTGATCCGGCCTTTTTACCCAAAGTGTCATCTAAATTCCATAGGTCCCAGGAGATTATTCTTCCTTCCTCTTGTGACCATCCCAAAAATTCTGGAGAGGTGACATTTCATACCCTAGATGTACAGAGATGCTTAATTCAGTATCTTAAAATTACGGAAGAATGGAGAAAGTCTTCTGCTTTATTCGTTCTGTTTTCAGGATCGAATAAAGGGAAGAAGGCTACCAAAAGTACCCTGTCTAGGTGGCTTAGACTGGGCATTATACAATCTTACCTGGAGAATGGCCTGTCTCCTCTAGTCTCTGTGAGGGCTCACTCTACTCGCGCAGTTTCCACTTCTTGGGCGGAAAGGTCGGGGGCTTCTATTGAGCAAATTTGTAAGGCGGCCACGTGGTCTTCTCCCTCTACTTTTTTCCGTCACTACCGTTTGGATCTGCACTCTTCCTCTGATCTTTCCTTTGGTAGAAAGGTTTTGCAAGCGGTGGTCCCTCCCTAGGAAGGGTTATTTCCTCTGTAATTCTCTCTATGGTGCTGTCGTGTGGGAGGGGGAAAATGATGATTACACTTACCGGTAATCGGATTTTCCAGACCCCACGACAGCACCCTTCCTTATTCCCTCCCTTGGTGATGGTTTTTCCATATTCAGATGGAGTAGCAAAAAAAATATTATATATATATATATATATATATATATATATATATATATATTATAATATTCTTTCGTAAGATATGTATTGTTTATGCCATTATATGCTGTTCAGCTCGGAATGATTAATGGTGTAGGAGTCGCTCTCTTGCTCTGTAATCCACTGAATGGGAGGAGAGGCTCCACCCTTTTATTTCTGTAGGTTTCCTGTCCCTGGGGGTGGATCCCTCTCTATGGTGCTGTCGTGGGGTCTGGAAAATCCAATTACCGGTAAGTGTAATCATCATTTTCCCCATTAAATGATAAAAAATGCTGTTCACAAGGTGGTACAGTCTTGGTAGAAACCTCTGAAAGAGACGCCGTGAGGCAATTCTCTCTGCAAAAGTCACTCCAACCATTTATTTGCCTTGCTTGCCAATCAATGGTGGGGTTATGTTTAGTGAGCCAGGGTAGCACCAACACTAGAGAAGTAGGTAATCCGCTTAGGACGAAACATGACATATCCTCAACATGAGCATCACCCACAGTCAAACGGATATTGTGAACTATGCCTTTTAACGATCTTTGAGAAAGTGGAGCAGAATCGATGGCAAAAACAGGTATATCCTTTTCCAAAGTGTATACCTGGAAACCATGCGTTTATAGTAAATTGATTATCAATGAGATTGACAGCTGCTCCACTATCTACAAAAATCTCCCAAACAATGTTCTTGCTGTCTAGCGCCACCCTGGCAGGTAGGAGAAAGCAGGAACTACAAGCAAACGGCAAACCTTCAATTTCCGCATCAACCTTGCCAATAGTAGCTAATGGAAAGTTTTTAGTGGGTTTTTTCTTTTTGTTTCTTTTTTATTACCCTCAGAAAACTCCATGAATCTCCTAGAGGGGCAAACATTAGCCAAATGATTTATACCCCCACAACAGAATCAAACCCTCCTCTGAGAGCTGAATCCTCTACTATCAGAGGCAAGCAAACCCAGCTGCATGGCCTCCTGCTCAGAGGAGATTGTTAGACTGAGACCCCTGCATACTGAATGAGACAGCCCCACTGTCCTTGGGCTGAATATGGCAGGAAGGAGTGGTCTCTCCTCTCTCTTAAAGACGCCTGTCAATACGAACAGCTAGAGACATGGCAGACTCCAACGAGGCAGGTCTCTCATGAAAAGCAAATGCATCTTTCAATCCCTCCGAAAGACCATGGCAAAATTGACTTCGGAGTGTAGCATCGTTCCAACCAGTATCAGCTGCCCATCTCCGAAATTCAGAACAATATATCTCTACAGACTGTTTACCCTGGCATAAAAGACGCAGTTTAGATTCAGCCAGAGCAATACAATCCGGGTCATCATATATCTGCCCCAGGGCTACAAAAAATTCATCCACCGATCGTAGGGGCCGTGACCCACCGTTAGCGACAAGGCCCAAGACTGAGCGTTATCCCTGAGCAATGAGATGATGATCCCCACCCTCTGCTCCTCATCACCAGAGGAATGGGGAAGTAGGCGAAAATGGAGTTTGCAAGCCTCTCTAAAGCGAACAAAATTCTCACTACCCCCGGAGAACGTATCCAGAAGCGAGATCTTAGACTCGGAACAAACTCCATGAACGCAAGCAGAACCGGTCAGCTGAAACTGAGACACAGTTTTTTTTTTCTCACAGAAGTGGAGGTGATACTGGCGGTACCAGCATGGGGGAGAAAGGGATTATACACATCTCTTCCCCACATCACACACAGTCCCGTATCGATTACTTCCTGGTTTCTAGGGACAAATTGCAAGGGGTGCTTAGAACGGATATTCTGCTGGCTACTTGGTCGGACCATGCCCCCGTAGCGATGGAACTCAATATAGGTCTTCCTCCCCAATCACCCCCGACATGGAGGCTAAACCAGTACTTACTTAAAAGTTATAAGAGACTGGATGAATTCCGCGCTAGCTTGAAGGAATTTTTCCTTCTAAACAGCACTCCTTCTATTTCGTCCTCTACTCTGTGGCTGGCTCATAAGGCCTTTATGAGAGGTATATTTTTGCAGGTGGCCTCTCGTTTAAAAAAAAAACTAGAGACCAGCAACTTAATGAGGCGTTATCACAGTTAGAATCAGCACACCGATGGTATAGGGATAATCCCTCTCCAGCACATCTCTTGGAGCTACAGAATGTCTGCTCTAAGTTGAGGTAGCATCTCTTATATGAACATGAACGAGTAATTAGCAGGTTTAAGACGACTCCCTATCATATGGGGGATAGGGCAGGGCGGCAGGCTCTTTATTAGCAAAAGGCTTAAAAAAAACGGGCGGGGGCGTGGTTTGCCTGCCAAGAGAAATGGCTGCCTGAGCTGTGAGCTCCCGAGCCCTACCTACCGACTGCATAGCTACAGAGAGTTGGCACTTGCATTAGACCGCTGACCTTACAGCATTAGCCTCCCTCCTGGCTCCCATGATGACAAAAGGCAAGAAATCGATAAAGAAGCAAGGGAAGCTGGACTTTTTTGTGGAAAGACTGAGGGACCAAGATGGCGCGGGCTTGCCGGCCTCCACGCGCTCCTCAGGCTCTGCGGACCCGGCTTCACCGGCTATCTCTCCACCGCAGCAAAAGAGTCCGCTTGCCTCTAAGTCCTCTCCGATACGCTTACCTCCTCCAACAGAGTCCTCCCTGACTCCACCAGAGATGGGTTCGTCTGCCCGGCACAGCTTCTTCAGTCCCCAGGACAGAGACGGCTCCCCCTGCCAGAGCCCATCGAAGCAGAAGCCGCGGCTCCACGGGGAAGCGCTGCCACCAGCGCGGGTGAGTGAACGGGATACCCCGTCCCTTATAGACTACCCTACGACTGACGATGTAGCCACTGGCAGCATGATAAAAGACATGCTAGTTGTCTTCAGCCGCTCCATGCACAGCGAACTCGCGGCCCTGCTGACGCCCCTGCAGGCCTCCATAGCTGAAGCTGACAAGCGCCTAACACATGTGGAATCTAAAATGGGGGATTTCGCGGCATCACATAATCACCTGGTAGATGCACATGAAGAACTCTCCTCTGAAGTTGAGAGACTTAAGAATAAGGTGGTAGACCTAGAAGATAGGTCCCGCCGTAATAACATCAAATTGAGAGGTATTCCAGAGGACATACCGCCAAAGGAGCTGGAGACCTATATACTAGACCTAATGAGATTCCTTCTGCCGAACAGGGGAGACAAAGACCTTACATTGGACAGAGCCCACAGAGTGGCCCGGCCGAAACACCTGCCAGACTCTGTTCCTAGAGATGTCCTGGCTTGGGTCCACTTCTTCCAGGTTAAAGAGCTCCTCACGAACGCCGCTAGGAAGAAAGGATCCCTACCAGCCCCATATGAGGGGGTTAAAATCTTTGCCGACTTATCTGCACCTACCCTTCAGCAAAGAAGACCCTTGGCCCCCTTCACTGCTGCCTTACGGGACCATAACATACCTTACCGGTGGGGCTTTCCTACTAAGGTTCTGATTCAACATCAAGGCACTCTGCATGCGGTGCATTCTCTGGACCTGGGACGGAAAATCCTAGCGGACTGTAACATTTCTATGCCAGAACCTCCCGATCTTCAATCAAAAGGTCTTAGACCAATTCCAATGGACTGGCAGACCGCATCATCCAGACGCAAGCCACATCGCTGAAAAGTGACCTTCCAACTCAGTATAGGGTTGTCTTTCATTGTTTGGGCTTGGTGCGGTTGATTTGGTTAAAAACCGCCTCTCAAGCCCTCACCATAGTGCCTGATGATCATCAGGTGTTCCTTCAGAACTTTTGTCTTATCCCTTTTCTTGTTTTCATTCCCCATCCCAAGTTATTGTTATCTCAATGTTTTCTCTTTTCACCCTCCTCAAGTGCCAGTGGTCAGAGTACTGTCTGGTCCAGAGCTGAGATTCTGTATACTGGGGCCAGTCCTATGTGTCCTACATATATGTAAGTTCAAACTTAATAATCTCTTTTTCCCTCCCTCATCATGGTTCTCAAAATTGCTGCTTTGAACGTTAAAGGGCTGAACAGCCCTTTCAAGAGATCTATCTTATGGAGGGAAATAAACTAATTGAAGTGTGACGTTTTCTGTGCCACTGAAACCCACCTGCTTAAATCAGATGGCCACAGGATTCATCATCCTAAATCCACGCATATTTACCAGTCCCATTACATAAAAAAGCAGAGAGGAGTTATGGTGGTCATAAGTAACTCTGTGGCCTTCTCCTTGAAGTCCTCGGTTATGGACCCTAACGGTAGATTTATTATCCTGATATGCTCCATCAACAATGTGGATTATATGTTAGTTTTTGTATATGCACCGAATAGGCACCAGGTTTCCTTCCTCCGCCGCCTAGCATCAAAGGTCCGTTGGCTGCGGTCTGGCCATGTGATCTGGGGAGGGTATTTTAACTCCATTCTAGACCCAGAAGTTGATTCCACGACCATCTCCAGAGACACCCCTAGAGCTATAAACTCCCTTTTTCTACAAGAGGACCTATATGATGTCTGGAGACTCCAGCATGGGTCTGAAAGAGATTACTCTTTCTTCTCAGCAGCTGGTCAATCGTACTCTAGAATAGACATGTTTCTGACGGGTAGATCAGTGATCGCTAATGTGATCTCATCGTCCATCCGCTCGATCACATGGTCAGACCACGCCCCGGTTACAATAACGCTTAAAGAATCCCACTTATCCAAACCCTACTCCCCCTGGCGGAATAACACCTATGTAATTAATCACCCTGTTTTCTCCAAAGAACTTGACTCTGCATTGACTGAGTTCTTTAACATGAAAGATGGCTCTGTTTCTAACCCTTCCACCTTGTGGTGCGCCCATAAGGCGTACATTAGAGGAGTCTTCATCAAGATTGGTAGTAGACTGCAGAGAGAACGCAGGGAGAAGATAGATAAGATATTAAAGGAAATTAAATCGGTGGAAGCACTCAACAAATCCTCTATTTCTCCTACTCACTCAGAAACTCTAAAATCACTTAGAGCTCAGCTATCTGCCTGTCTCCTTTACAGGCATGAATTCGCTTGAAAAGGACCCAGGCTGCCTTTTATTCCCAGGATAATAAAGCAGGCCGTCTGTTGGCTAACCGGTTAAAACATAGAGCAGCTAAGTCCAAGATCCCATACCTCTTAGACCCCTCCTCAGGGAAGAAAATAGCATCCCCCAACGGGAATAGCTGATGCTTTTGGAGATTTTTACGCTTCTCTTTATAACTTGTCTCCCCGTAAACTGGTCACGCCTCCACGAATAGACCTTATTGAGGACTTTCTAGATAAATTGGGCCTTACAAAACTGACCTCTGCCCAGTTAGACGCTCTTAATGCCCCTTTGACTGTTGAAGAACTTCAAGCCATTGTTAAGAAACTACCTTCACATAAAGCCCCAGGCCCAGATGGATTATCTAACTCCTATTATAAGGTGTTCTTTAACCAACTCTCTAAATACATGCTTCAATCATTTCAATCAGCCAGGGACACAGGATCCTTCCCTAAAGAAATGCTTGAAGCATTAATAGTGACCATTCCCAAACCCAATAAACCGACTGATGACCCAAAAAACTTCCGCCCCATATCCCTCCTAAATACGGATATAAAGATATTTGCCAGAATCCTGTCGACCAGACTTGCCCCCTTTATCCCTCTACTAGTCCACTCTGATCAGGTCGGAATCGTCAAGGGCCGTCAAATCCAGGAGAACTCTAGGAGAGTCCTAAACATCTTCGCTTATTTACATAAGAAAAAGACCCCTGCTTTGTTTGTAACGCTAGACGCTGAAAAAGCGTTTGACCGCATTTGCTGGTCCTTCTCTTTTGCAGTACTGGCCAAAATGGGCATAGCTGGCCCTATACTCGCCTCGATCCAAGCCTTGTATAAAGATCCCTCAGCTAGAGTGTGGGTAAATGGGTCCCTCTCCAGACCATTCACTATCTCCAATGGGACCAGGCAAGGGTGCCCCTTTTCCCCTCTCATGTTTATATTATCTATAGAACCCCTTGCTCAGGCCTTACGGTTGGAAAAGGATGTGTCGGGCGTCAAGATCGCAGATCGCATTCATACACTGAGTCTTTACGCAGATGATGTGATACTCACGCTCACCGACCCTGCCTCTTCCCTACCCTCAGCCTTAGGTACGATCTCATATTTCGGTCAACTCTCTTATTATAAACTAAACACCTCTAAATCCCAGGCACTACCCCCTTAACTTAGACCCCCGAACAGTGGCGTCCCTGAAAGGGAAACATGACTTGGACTGGCAACCAACCCAAATTCAAAACTTGGGCATTCACCTCACCTCCTCAACTCAGGGTTTATATTCAGCCAACTACCCACCTCTCTTAGCTAGTCTCAGGAAAGACCTTGAGCATTATGACAAATTTGAAATCTCCTGGCTGGGCAGGTTAGCTACATTCCAAATGTTTGCCTTACCCAAACTTCTCTATCTATTCCGAGTCCTCCCCATAAAACTTCCTCTATCCTATTTCTCCCAATGCAATAAGCTGCTAAATAATTTCCTCTGGCACGGTAGGAAACCTAGAATAACATCCAAAATCCTACAGACTAGGAAACAATTGGGCGGTATTAGCCTTCCTAGCATACATGATTATTATCTAGCGACACAAATTGCCCAACTAGAGAGCTGGTGGAAATCAGATTTCTCTAAACAGTGGGTTCATATTGATTCCACGGAAGTCCCAAGAGGAGACCTGAAAGCTTTGCTGATAGCCTCATTGAACAACTCATTCAATAAACCCGATCTGTGCTTTCTTGCTTCCAATGTGGTAGACAGTTGGATCCGTTATCACACCCTCACATCCAAAGGGTCCCGTCCTATCTCAAGCCCTCTCCCTCTAGTGGTATTGGATTACCTTGTCCCGGATTTAGGAGTGAGTGCCTGGTACAAATATGGTATAACTGAGACCCTGCAGCTATTCCACAATGCCGGACTTTCCTCCTTCGAAAGTCTATACAATACCTTTCAGGTTCCCAATGTTGAGTTCTACAAATTTCTCAGAATCAGACATTTTCTAGCAGATAACCCTTCTCTGTCAATGGCAAATGTGCGGATCCAGGAAGCTATGGTCTCTACCTAATCCGAAACAAAAAACTCATCGCCCCTTATACTCTCAGCTTAGTTGTAAAGACACTTTTACTATGACTTCACCCCTCCTATCCTGGGAACGGGACTTAGGGACTAAGTTCACTCCTACACAATGGCAAGCAGCTTTTAAATACGTTTCGAGCAATATTACCTGTGTGACCCAATATGAATCATTTGTAAAGACCTCCTTGAGATGGTACTTTACCCCTGAAAGGCTATATCTGATATATTCGTCTGTCTCTTCCCTGTCTTCCCTGTGCTGGAGGAGTTGTGGTAGTAAGGGCACGTTATACCACGTATTGTGGACCTGTCCGGTAATTCACACATTCTGGAAAGAGGTCTTCTCTCTAATCTCCAAAATCACTGACTCGAGGTATTCCCTGGACCCCCCCTCCCCCTCCTTAGCATTACTGCTGATCGGTATCACAGAGGTGCCCATTGCCTATAGAGGCTTAGTCTGTCACATCTTCCTCTCAGCCAAATTGGCCATCACCTCCAAATGGAAATCTGAACATCCCCCTAAGATAGAAGATGTAATCCAAAGGGTTAACAAAACATGCCTCTACGAACAAATAATGGCCTCTGCAACCTTGAATGGTAACTGCAACACTGTGAAATACCAGAGGACCTGGCGGGTGTGGAAGGCATCACTATACATGTCCCCCTCTTAACCCCAATACCTGAGTGCATAGAAGCTCTTCCATTATGTCCCCCCCCCCCCCCCCCACTGGTACTTCTGAGGAACTGTTGTTTGTTCTGTAATATATACTCGACGGTTCTAACCGTCTGTGTTGTTTTATGTGTTAACTCCCGTGTCTGGGAGCTTTGTAATAAATGTATGCCTTCATGTGAGCTGCCTCACCTGCGTGTGAGGATCAATTATGCTTGTTCATAGGAAAATACCTCAATAAAAAAAAAAAGTATTGATCCAAAAAAAAAAAAAAAAAACGGGCGGTTAACTCTAGAATAGAGAAATTACACTATGATGGGTCCTTAATTATGCATCCGCAAGAAATAACTAATGCCATAGCTTCATATTATGCAAAAGTTTATAACTTGAAGGAAGATGTTGCAACCCCTCAACCAACAGATGCATCTATTTGCAGACTTCCTAGAGCATTTGAAACTCCCCACGCTGTCAGATGCGCAGTTATCCAAACTTAATTTACCAATCACGGAAGCAGAAATACGAGCAGCTCTAAAGACCACCCCCACAGGGAAAGCACCAGGGCCGGATGGCTTTATTGTGGCATACTATAAGGAGTTCATGCTCCAGCTCCTTCCCAACCTGTGCTGATTATATAACGCTTTTTTCCAAACGGGCGTTATTCCAACAGAGATGCTTTCGACCACGGTAGTAACCCTCCTGAAACCGGGTAAGAGCCTAGATGCTCCTGCCAATTTCCATCCCATCTCCCTGCTTAATGCAGATCTAAAACTGTACGCAAAAATCTTAGCTTCCAGGATTAATTCGTTTCTACCCGAATTGGTAGACCCAGACCAGGTTGGGTTTGTACCGCGAAGGTTCCCTTGACCCTTGATGCTGAAAAAGCATTTGACAGGGTGCATTGGGGTTTCCTGGACCGGGTGTGTAAAGGGGGAATATTAATTAGCAATATTTATGCAAATATCAATAATAAATATTCATAAATAGGAGGAGCTGTCTACCGATGACTCTTTATACCTTTATATTAATAACACTTTCACTTTGCCTTACGCTAATCACTAAACTAGCTGCAAACGCCTAACTGATCTAGGTACCGATAATAACCAGCACGATAGGTATAATGCAAATAATACAAGATATTTATTCTCACCCTACAATGCACAATGCACACAATACAGCACTAAATACACTATTCAATCCCAAGTTCTACATTAACAAACTAACTATACAGTACACACACACACACATACATTAGCAGCCCACCCAACCTGGACTAAAAACTGTCCCTACAGGGAACGGTGGCACTGCAGGAGTGAATGCAGGCCACAGACACAGGGTTGTAAGGGTAAATACAGGCAGGGGTACAGGCTCAAGTAATACATGGTTAATACAGCCCAGCAATGCAAGGGTTAAAGCAGGGCTGTAAACCACACAATCACTGCAATGTAGGGATAATCACAGTGCAGGGGATGATGGACATAATGGGGTAAACCCAGGGTTAACTGGGTCAGGGGTATTGGGGCTATTGCGGGGAACCAGGATATTTTACAGACCAGCAAGGGTATGCTGGGGCTGCACACCGGGAATGCAGCAGTTAAGGATATGGACAGAGGCAAACAGGGCTGAGGTTAATGCTGCAGGAGGTCAGCAGCAGGGGTTACTGCAGGAGTTCAGCAGCCGGGGTTAGGGGATGGTTGGTGGAGCAGGGGTTACTTAGCCCTTCAAGGGTTACTAGGCCTTCTCCAGGGGCACGTCATGGAGCTGCTCTCTCCCATGTGTCTCTCCTTGTAGTCCAGTTCCAAAAGACTTTCCCTTTGTCTTGGACTGATATGTCACTCTCACTCCCCCCCCCTCTTCCCCCATCCAAGGTGTAGGGAAATGACATCATCGTGTGCGTGTGACGGAATGCATGCGCTCAGACTGCAGCAGATAACTGACTCGCCCCCTGAGGCTCACAATCTGTACAGCCAAAGACACTATGGCACCACAAACACACACACCCATGTCATAAACAGTCCCTAGACAGAAGGTAGGAAGCTTTGCTGGGGATGTTTCAAAAGGATCTATTGATCTTCTGAAGTGACCAGAAGCTGGACAATCTACCCATCTGGTGCCATCACCCGCAGGTATGCAGGAGGAGGCGGGGAGGGGGCGCCATGACTGGGGGACATAACTGGCCACATGTATAAGTACATATAAGACAATTGGGGCATATCTATATATAATATATATACCCAACTCTAACGTAAGTATGAATGGACATGTGTGTAAATACAGGGACATACAGACATATCCACATATACACACATAACACTATGACCTTCCCCCCTCTGGGCATACAGGGCCAATATATATTAGACATATATATACATATACACAATTATACCACTTCCATCTACATACATACATACACACACACACATACACATATATCTCCACAGATGCTTGGGGCACATCTATAAACATATACACATACATACATACATACATACAAAATGCTGAAAGTGTATATACAAAGACGTGTGCAAATACATACACACATATCCATATATATACACACACTCGCATATACCTGGGGCATCACATACAGGGGACATACATATGTCCCCACTTGCCATAAGGGGCCAATATACACACGGCCATACAGGAAATATATATCCCTATTGGCCATATAAAGGGGCCCATATATATGCATATATACACTACGTGCAGAATTATTAGGCAAATTAGTATATTGACCACATCATCCTCTTTATGCATGTTGTCTTACTCCAAGCTGTATAGGCTCGAAAGCCTACTACCAATTAAGCATATTAGGTGATGTGCATCTCTGTAATGAGAAGGGGTGTGGTCTAATGACATCAACACCCTATATCAGGTGTGCATAATTATCAGGCAACTTCCTTTCCTTTGGCAAAAATGGGTCAAAAGAAGGACTTGACAGGCTCAGAAAAGTCAAAAATAGTGAGATATCTTGCAGAGGGATGCAGCACTCTTAAAATTGCAAAGCTTCTGAAGCGTGATCATCGAACAATCAAGCGTTTCATTCAAAATAGTCAACAGGGTCGCAAGAAGCGTGTGGAAAAACCAAGGCGCAAAATAACTGCCCATGAACGGAGAAAAGTCAAGCGTGCAGCTGCCAAGATGCCACTTGCCACCAGTTTGGCCATATTTCAGAGCTGCAACATCACTAGAGTGCCCAAAAGCACAAGGTGTGCAATACTTAGAGACATGGCCAAGGTAAGAAAGGCTGAAAGACGACCACCACTGAACAAGACACACAAGCTGAAACGTCAAGACTGGGCCAAGAAATATCTCAAGACTGATTTTTCTAAGGTTTTATGGACTGATGAAATGAGAGTGAGTCTTGATGGGCCAGATGGCTGGATTGGTAAAGGGCAGAGAGCTCCAGTCCGACTCAGACGCCAGCAAGGTGGAGGTGGAGTACTGGTTTGGGCTGGTATCCTCAAAGATGAGCTTGTGGGGCCTTTTCGGGTTGAGGATGGAGTCAAGCTCAACTCCCAGTCCTACTGCCAGTTTCTGGAAGACACCTTCTTCAAGCAGTGGTACAGGAAGAAGTCTGCAAGGTAAGAAAAACATGATTTTCATGCAGGACAATGCTCCATCACACGCGTCCAAGTACTCCACAACGTGGCTGGCAAGAAAGGGTATAAAAGAAGAAAATCTAATGACATGGCCTCCTTGTTCACCTGATCTGAACCCCATTGAGAACCTGTGGTCCATCATCAAATGTGAGATTTACAAGGAGGGAAAACAGTACACCTCTCTGAACAGTGTCTGGGAGGCTGTGGTTGCTGCTGCACGCAATGTTGATGGTGAACAGATCAAAACACTGACAGAATCCATGGATGGCAGGCTTTTGAGTGTCCTTGCAAAGAAAGGTGGCTATATTGGTCACTGATTTGTTTTTGTTTTGTTTTTGAATGTCAGAAATGTATATTTGTGAATGTTGAGATGTTATATTGGTTTCACTGGTAAAAATAAATAATTGAAATGGATATATATTTGTTTTTTGTTAAGTTGCCTAATTATTATGTACAGTAATAGTCACCTGCACACACAGATATCCCCCTAAAATAGCTAAAACTAAAAACAAACTAAAAACTACTTCCAAAAATATTCAGCTTTAATATTAATGAGTTTTTTGGTTTCATTGAGAACATGGTTGTTGTTCAATAATAAAATTAATCCTCAAAAATACAACTTGCCTAATAATTCTGCACTCCCTGTACACATATCAAAGAAGGGGCAGATACATATATATATCCATATACATACGCCCACCTGACTTCCCTCTACAGGGTGGTTCAGGCTTTTGGTTTTCAGGGAAATATTAGGACCGGTGTGATGGGCCTACATACGACCCCCTCAGCCACAGTTCTCGCCTCAGGATATGTCAAGGCCTTTTAAAATAACCAACGGGACCAGACAGGAGTGCCCGTTGTCACCGTTGATTTTCGCGTTTGTCACTTGTTAAACAGCTCCCCATTAACTCAATCCATTCATGTAGGAGTGCTTTGCAGCCCAATGTCGCATCATCCTCGCCATTTCGCGTGAGAATATCTGCTATATACTTAAACTTGTTATTAGACCCAGATAGTGGGAAAGCAATCTTTTATGTTAAGATGGGAACAAAAACTGGGTGCTGTGTACTCCATTAGTCAGTAGAAAGAAGCAATATCATGGTCCTTTAGGTGCACTAAATGTCTGAATCATATAGAGCAAGCTAGAAGAATACAACTCAGATGGTACTTAACCCCCAATAGGTTAGCCCACTGTTTACCCGGCTACTCTCTGCTATGTTGGAGGAATTGTGGGTAAGTTGGTACTTCCTTACATATGTGGTGGGAATGCCCTTATACCTGTAAATTCTGGCACATGATGGAAGCTTTAATCCGGCGGGTCACTGATTCAGCACTCACTCTAACCCCTGCTCTTTCCATTCTGGGAATGGGTCTAAAGGTCATTCCTTCCAAAATAAAATGGGTAACGGCTCATATGCTCAGCGTAGCACGGAATGTAATAGCCCGTCAGTGGAAGTTACCTCGTACCCCATCACTGTCGGAAGTGATTGAGTCCGTTAATCATCATATGCATTGTGAGTTGATGTTTGCTACTTCTTCTTCCACCCACATACGTTATCTAGTCCTTATGCTACACAGGGGCGGGCAGGGAGGCATTTGCCCCCCAGGCCGCCCTAAAAAAACGGCCACTGGGCCGTCTTTAAAAAATATGTATTTTTATTTTTATTCCTCAGGGCCGCACCGCCGATCACCACAGGCGGCACGGCCCTTGATGTAATGGCGGTGGTGGTGGTTGTGTGCTGTGGGGCAGGGGAGGGAGAGGCGTGTCCCTCCCCTGGTCTTCTGATAGGCCGCAGGCACTAATGCCTGCAGCCTATCAGAGGCTGGCTCAGGCAGCGCACTGACGTCATTATCATCGCGCCACCTGAGCCGGGCAGCACACAGCAGGGACACAGGCCGGAAGAGGCCTGCATTGCTGCTGATGGAGGTAAGTATTAGTGTTTTTTTTTTTTTTTTCTTTGCGGGGGGAGCTGGCACTATGGAGGGAGCTAGCACTATGGGGGGGGGGGGGGAACTGGCACTATAGGGGGAAGAGGGCTGGCACTATGCGGGGAGCTGTCACTATGGGGGGGCTGACACTATGAAGGGAGCTGGCACTATGGGGGCATTTCTTACTGGCACATTAGGGGGGCACCATGGGGAAGAGGAGCACAGTGGGGGCTCTAAAGGGGCCTTTTTTATTGGCACATTATGGGGGGCACTATGGCATTTGGTGGCACTAAGGTGCATTTTTTACTGGCACATTATGGGAGGCACTATAGGGGAGAACGGCACTATGGGGCATTATTTGGGGCATATGGTGGCACTAAGAAGGGGCATTTTTTTACTGGCACATTATGGGGGAGAGGAGCACTTTAGGGACATCTGCTGAAGGCACTAAGAAGGAGCATTTTTTTATTGACATATTATGGGGGACACTATGGGGAAGGGAGAGAGGAGCACTGAGGGCATTTACTGGGGCACTATATAGGGGTATTTTATACTGGCATACATTATGGGGACATTAGCTCAACAGCGGGCACTAAGCGGGGGTATTTCATGTACTGTCATATTATAGGGAGAATTATTACTACTAGGGGGTATTATGCGGAGCTTTACTACTACTGGGGGCTATGAGGAACATGATTACTAGTATGGGCACTATTACTACTAAGTGTGCTCTGGCAGATAATTATTTCTATTGGTGGGATTTTGGGGAGCACTGTTACTTTGGGGGGCACCCTGGCATAGTATCAGCTTAGCACAATTATTTTTGGGGGACATTATCTTTATACTATTAGTGTCTGGGCGCAGCTATTTTTTAGAGCACTGTGTGCCAATAATTGTTGAAGGGGGCACTATCTGTGTGGTAGTAGTATTTCCAGGGGGACTGTTTCTGCAGTCTAGTATTGGGGTGGCAGGAAAGGGTGTTTAGAAGATGTGAAGATGATGGAAATGTGGGAAACTAATGTCTGTTTGTCAATCTCTGCAGAGACTGGAGATGGCTGAAAAATCATCATGGCGGTCTGGTCTGGTCTGAATGGAGAAGATGAGGAAAGAGAACGTCTACATCAGAGGTGACATCACTGGATGTAAGAGGTATGTGGCGCTATGTAGGAGAGGAGATGCTTAGGCTGCTCCCCCTGCCATTTGCCATTTGCAGAAGGAGAATTCAGAGCTAGGTGAGGATGGCCAAAGGGGGGCAGCAGGCCACGGGCGGCAGAAGGCCTTGAGCAGGATTTGGGGAGGGAGGAGCTTCCTGGCTTTAGCCTGCTGTTAATTGTATAATGTGAAGCAGGCAGTGCAGCCAGGACAGGCCTCCCCTCGCCAAATGATTTGTAGAGACAGGCCTCAACTATAGAATGTCAGCTGTACAGTGTTTGTTGGGTGTGGCCTAATATATGTAGGAGGGGCTTTTAATAATGGGCGGGGCTAAAAATTGGCCACTTGACTGGATTTGCCCCCCAGGGCTAAGGCTGCCAGCCCTCCCCTGATGCTACACCTCTGCCGGATTGTCTCTGGTGACTTGGGTACATTTGGTGGGTTTGGGGAGGGTGGGCTGGGAACTTGGGTAGGGATTTACATAATGTTACAACATCTGCCTCAGCATGGGCAACATCAGCGCGAGATTAGATGGGACCTCATTTGTTCCTCTGTTATGTAATATGTTTGTTTTTGATAAAATGCACTTTGATATGCTTTACATTGTGATATTGTGTCATGTTGGACACGCATTGTCTGTGTTTTGCAAAATACTTAATAAAAAACTATTGAAGACTAATAGTCACCAACACATCAGTCCAGAATTTATTATGCTCTGCACAGTCCCAGAACATGTGTAGAAAGGAAGCAGGACTTGCTCCACATCAAGGACAGGATGCATCAGAGCTAACTCCCATCTTGAACAGAAATGCTGGAATTTGAGACATGCATTGGCCTTCACAAAGCAACAACTGAGGTGTCAATGCCAATATCGACTTCCATTGTTCCTCTGATGTTGGTCCAACCTCCCCCTCCCATTTATACTTGACCACTAGTGTATCCTGTTTCACTGATTTCACAAATAGATTCCTATAAATGGACGTAATTAATCCACTCGAGGAGTAGCCCGTGAGGATTTGTTGGAACAGTGGGACAGTCGTACATTTAAGTCACATAGATTTCACCTGGACCTGTCGTAGGTGCAAAAACTGATAAAAGGCTATATGAGGAAGAGCAAACTCATTTCTAAGTTGCTCAAAAGACTTAAACTCACCATCTTTCTGCAGCTGATATAAGAATTTCACGCGCTTAGGCCTCATGCACACGACCGTTGTGTGCATCCGTGGCCGTTCTGCCGTTTTCCGTTTTTTTTTTTTCACTGACCCATTGACTTTCAATGGGTCCGTGGAAAAATTGGAAAATGCACCGTTTTGCAGCCGAGGCCGTGATCCGTGTATCCTGTTCTATTTTTTTGACGGACAACGGTTCACGGACCCATTCAAGTCAATTGGTCCGTGAAAGAACACGGATGCACACAAGATTGGCATCCGTGTCCGTGATCCGTGGCCGTAGGTTGGTTTCATACAGACGGATCCGAAGATCCGTCTGCATAAAAACTCATATCCGACAGTATATTCTAACACAGAGGCGTTCCCATGGTAATGGGGACGCTTCTAGTTAGAATACACTACAAACTGTTTACATGACTGCCCCCTGCTGCCTGGCAGCACCCGATCTCTTACAGGGGGCCGTGATCAGCACAATTAACCCCTTCAGGTGCAGCACCTGAAGGGGTTAATTGTACTATCATATCCCCCTGTAAGAGATCAGGGCTGCCAGGCAGCAGGGGGCAGACCCCCCTCCCCAGTTGAATATCATTGGTGGCCAGTGTGCGCCCCCCATCGGCCCACCCCTTCCCCCCTCTATTGTAATAAATCGTTGGTGGCACAGTGTGTGCCCCCCATCGCCCCCCCACTCCCTCCCTCTATTGTAATAAATCGTTGGTGGCACAGTGTGCGCCCCCCATTGGCCCCTCCGATCAGTAACCATGGCAACCAGGACGCTACTGCAGTCCTGGTTGCCATGGTTACTTAGCAATAGTACAATAGTAGAAGATTCATAGTTACCTGCTTGCTGCTGCGATGTTCGTGTCCGGCCGGGAGCTCCACCTACTGGTAAGTGACAGGTCTGTGCGGCGCATTGCTAAATGAACTGTCACTTACCAGTAGGAGGAGCTCCCGGCCGGTCACAGACATCGCAGCAGCTAGCAGGTAAGTATGAATCTTCTACTATTGTACTATTGCTAAGTAACCATGGCAACCAGGGCTGCAGTAGCTTCCTGGTTGCCATGGTTACCGATCGGAGCCCCAGCGATTAAACTGGGACTCCGATCGGAACTACGCTGCCACCAATGATGGGGGGGGGGGAGATGGGAGGCCGCACACTGGCCACCAATGTTGTTACTGCTATAGAGGGAGGGGGGCCGATGGGGGGCGCACACTGTGCCACCAACGAATTATTACAATAGAGGGAGGGAGGGGGGGCGATTGGGGCCGCACACTGTGCCACCAACGATTTATTACAATAGAGGGAGGAAGGGGGGGCAATGGGGGGCGCACACTGTGCCACCAACAATTTATTACAATAGAGGGAGGGAGATGGGGGGCGCACACTGTGCCACCAACGATTTATTACAATAGAGGGAGGGAGGGGGGGCCGCACTGGCCACCAATGATATTCAAACTGGGGGGGGGGGGGGGTCTGCCTCCTGCTGCCTGGCAGCCCTGATCTCTTACAGGGGGATATGATAGTACAATTAACCCCTTCAGGTGCGGCACCTGAGGAGTTGATTGTGCTGATCACGGCCCCCTGTAAGAGATCGGGTCCTGCCAGGCAGCAGGGGGCAGTCATGTACACAGTTTGTAGTATATTCTAACCTGAAGCGTCCCCATCACCATGGGAACGCCTCTGTGTTAGAATATACTGTCGGATCTGAGTTTCACAATGTAGCTCATATCCGACAGTATATTCTAACATAGAGGCGTTCCCATGGTGATGGGGACGCTTCAAGTTAAAATATACCATCGGATTGGAGAAAACTCCAATCCGATGGTATAAAAGAACTCCAGACTTTACATTGAAAGTCAATGGGGACGGATCCGTTTGAAATGGCACCATATTGTGTCAACGTCAAACGGATCCGTCCCCATTGACTTGCATTGTAATTCAGGACGGATCCGTTTGGCTCCGCACGGCAAGGCGGACACCAAAATGACTTTTTTTTCATGTCCGTGGATCCTCCAAAAATCAAGGAAGACCCACGGACGAAAAAACGGTCACGGACCTACGGACCCCGTTTTTGCGGACCGTGAAAATAAACTGTCGTGTGCATGAGGCCTTACGGTCCCAGGGCAAAAAACCTTCTAGGCGAAATATTTCAGGCAACTGGGGGTTCTTCCACACAGGAGTGACCTGGGTGAAGCCTCGTATAGACAGCAATACACGACACCTCTGCCAGACTTTATGTATCATACTGAGTGTAGGGTGTTCCACTATCTTATCAGAGAGACCACTATTTTCCAGCAAAGCTACCGGTGAGTCATGACCTATGATATATGCTATCAGCTGGGCAGACGCAATGTCCCCAGGGATCCTTCCCAACCCCCTAAACTAATGCAGCTGCAAAGAAATATAATATAGCCAGGAGTTGGGGATAGAGAGCACCCCTGCATCTTTTCCTCTCTGCAACGTATCTAGTTGGATCCTAGCAGTTTTTTGGCACCAAATTAGATTCCTAAATAGTCTATCTATTCGAATAACCAATTTCTGACATTGGGAGTTTGCACCATGCCTTAATTTTTTTTCAGATATCCAGATGTCCAGGAGCGGCTCTATATTGTTTTTCAAATAATGCCCCAGGTTCGTTGAGACCACTATTCCCAGATATTTGAATTGTTGAACAATCTGCAGCTGAGTGGACCGCAGGAGGGAACTATCGGAGGACACATATAGCGGCAACAGAGTGGATTTATCCCAATTAATACAAAGATCAGACCTGTCACCAAGATCTTTTATGAGGGACATAATAGGACATAGAGAAGTCGCTATGTTCCCCAAATATATGAGCATGTCATCAGCGTAGAGAGATACCCGCTCTTCCCCCATCTCCCATAGGAAATCCTTAAAAAAATTCTGAGGAACGGAGTAAACATGCCAGTGGCTCAATCGCAATAGCAAATAAGAGAGGGGATAGTGGGCACCCTTGACGCATTTCCCTCCCCAGCTTAAATGCCTCTGATATCCCCCCATTAGCTCTAATCCTAGCTGTGGGGCCCCGGTATAGTAACTGAACCCAAGATATAAAGGTTCCCCCAAAGCCCATGACTCGTAACACTGCCCAGAGATAGTTTCATTCTACACTATCAAAGGCCTTGGCCGCACCTAGGGAGAGTATAGCCCGTCCTCCATCCGATTCTGCCCTCCTTTTGAATATTAAGAAAGAGTATTCTAAGATTTACCAAAGTGGATTTATCAGGCATGAATCCCGCTTGATCACTATGTATAATCGTCGAAATGACCATTTGTAACCGGTTTGCTAGAACTTTCGCTAAAATCTTAACATCAGAAGTCAATAGTGAGATTAGCCTATACAAGTCAAGGAGATTTGGATCCTTTCCAGACTTGGGCAGTACCATTATTATGGCCTCCTTCATGGAAGAAGGCATTTCTCCTGTTAGTAGGGCATCATTAAATATAGATAGCAATTGGGGTAGTAGGACACCGCTATATTTTTTGTAAAACTCCGCTGGCATTCCATCTATTCCAGGGGCTTTTTCATTTGGAAAGGATTTAAGTGCCAATTCTAACTCAAAGGATAGGCCACACTCTCCACAGAGAGCCGTGTAACACTAATCCCAGCAAGATATTCAGTCATATTAGAGGATTCAACTGTAAGCTGTGTTCTATATAGGGAATCAAAATATGTATGAAATACCTCCAGGATATCAGTGTCTGCTGTAACCACAGAGCCATCAGTACCTCGAATAGACAGTATTTTAAATGGCCCATCTTGCGCCCTGACAACTCTGACTAATAACCTCCCACCACTTTCCCCACTTCAAAATATTTTTGTTTCAGAAAGTAACGTTTATATTCGGCAGTGTGCAGGAGATGTTGCTTTAAATCTGCCTGTGCTGCTATAAATGACTCTTCATGAGCACTAGAGGGGTGATTGACATACCTTCCCTCCGTTTCTACCACTAGAGACTGCAGTTTTCTTTAGTGTCCCTGGATTTTGTTTTATGATGACATCCTTTGAATGCAAAGGCCCTAGGTAAATGCCTTGCACATATCCCACACTACCCCAACAGGCGCCGACCCAGTATTAGTAGCGAAGAATTCCTTAATCTCCTCTTCAATACCTGTATCCCAATCTACCAACTGCAGCCAGAAAGGATTAAGTCTCCATTTACCAATTCCAAAAGAATGTCGTACACCTAATTTAAGCTCCACATACATAGGGGAGTGATCGGACAAACTTCTGGTCAAATATGTAGCCTCCACTACAAGAGACAATACATCAGGGGTCCCTATGGCCAAATCATTCCTAGACAATGAATGATGGGAGCTGGAGAAACATGAAAACCGGCACGCGTTTGGATTCCTCACCCGCCATATGTCATGCAGGTCCAGCTCCCGAAGTACAGTGGCAAAGTGGAGTGGTAGGAATGACCTACCCATGGTTTGTGTATGACATAGGTAGTAGTGGGAATCAGATGTGTCTCTGATAAACAGATTATTGCAGGCTGGAAATGTTGTAGCGCTAAAAACATTGCAGCTCTCTTAGTTGGGTCCCCCAATCCTCTTATGTTCCATCCTACTATTTTAAGCCTGTCAGCCATATTTCTCAGAGTTATATGTAGTGGCAAGGGGTACCTCCCATATGCTAAAATGACCTTTCGGCCACTTCCACTCCGACCCAATATGTCCCATGCCCGTCATATCGCCAGACACACCCAATACCAACCCCCGTAATGCAACCATAGACATTAATACAGCTTCAAAAGATGGGCTCCAAAAAGGAGGCATCCTAACATTTAAAATAACAAGTAGAGCGAAAATATACCCTGCAACCGGGTACCCACACTGCAAAGTAACTGTCAAAAACATAAGAACTGATCAAATCAATTACTATGCAGCGGGTTGGTCTTACAGACCTGCCCTATAGATTTTGAATTCTGCAGCGTGCCAGAAGTAAACAGACCACAAAATTGCAGTCCGAATGATCTAAGAAAATTCTAACAGAGGTAGCTTAGTGCCTACCGAACAGATGCTAGTGTAATTTGCATCACTAATGCCGCTAAAAATTATAGCCCTTTGATAAGGGAAAAGGAAAAAGATAAAAACGCACAACCACGGCTTGTGATACTTATCAAGCGCATCTTACAGCTCTCATAGGATTCAGCACAGTTCCAGAAACCTTGTATGGGGAATGTTTATCCCTTGTTCGCCGATGCTTTAAGTGCTGGTTCGTTGGCGTCCACCCACTGTGCCGCGTCCAATGGAGTTTCGAAAATGCAGACTTCTCCATGTGCCACCACTCGCAACTTGGCTGTATAAAGCATAGAGTAGGGAATCTGCAGGTCCCGAAGACGGCGTTTCACATCTTCGAATTTCACTCTCTTCCTTTGAACCTCGGCAGAAAAATCTGGTTATATAGCAATTTTATTTCCATCAATTAGATGCTCAGGATGATCTCTCGCTTTCTTAAGGATAGTGTCCCCTATCGCTAAAATGCAGTAGTTTCATCAAAACTTGGCGCGGGGGGCCCCCGGTGGTGGAGCTCTCTCATTGGCAAACATACAGGATAAAGAATCTTTGCCAAATTTAAGCATGAGACAATCTTCAAAAAAAAGTCTGTCCTGCAAAAGACAAGCCCTCAGACTTCTGCATTGGCAGACAAGTAAAATGTTATTTGTGATGCAAAATATAACAAATTTTATTCAAAAGTAGTAAAACATAAAAAAACTATACAAATGTGTTATCGCCATAATAGTATCAACTTGCAGAATAAAGTTATCCTATGTACCACATGGTGAACCCCATAAAAAATAGAAATAGAAAACAGTGACAGAATTGCAACTCACTTCCCAGCAAATTAGATAAAAAGCCAAAAGTACCCCAAAATGGTGTCAATAAAAGCTGCAACTTGTCCTGCCTAAAAATTAGCCCTCACACAGCTCAATGAACAAAAAATGAAAAAGTTATGGCCGTTGGAATTTGCTGAAATGAATTTTATGTTAGAAAATCCAGATGCCACGCTTTTACATCTAAACCCTGGCGTATCCCCAAACACCAGTTTACGGCCACCACTGGGGTGTTTCTATATTCAGGAGAAAATGGGTAAGAAATTGTGGGGTGATATTCTCCTTTTATCCCTTATGAAAAATAAAGTTTGGGCCTAACGCACTATTTTCTCGTAAAAATGCTTTTTAATTTTTCATTTTCACAGCGAAGTATGAAGCACTTGTTGGGTCAAAGTGATCACTGCACCCTTTAAAAATTCTTTTAAAGGTGAAGTTTCCAAAATGTGGCAACTTTTTTTTTTTTTCCCCCTCAGGGTTTCTACTGTAGGGGTATCTCGGGGTCTCTTCAAATGCAACATGCCGCCCAAAGACCATTTAGCAAAATCTGCCCTCCAAAAACCATATAGCGTTCCTTGACTTGAGCGCTGCCGTGTGCCCATACAGCATTTTACAAACATATATGGGATGTTTCTATAAACTGCAGAATTGGGGTAACTAGCTCTGTTACAGGGAAAAAAAAATGCATTTTTGCAATGCATAAATTGAGAGGTAGTTTCTATATTGGGGTCATTTATGGGTGCTTTCTATTCAAATCTGAACTAGCCCTGTACCTCACATAGATCTAGAGATCTCTCCATTCATTGTTCTGCTAGATTTAGATCAAGCTGGCAGCTCAGGGGGCGTGTCTTTTCTGCTGCTGCTAAGGGGCGTGTCTTAGCTCTCCCGATCACAGATTTGGAGGCAGCCGAAGGATGAAACTGAGCATGTGCGGCCTTCTCAGTGAACAGGTCAAAAAAATAAGAAACTAAAACAGCAGGTTGCGCTATACATCTACATTTTATTAAATAACTCAGTGGTTATGCTAAATTTTTTATTGCATGCAATTACAAAATTATTCAGATCCAGATGCTGGTTTGAAAACTGTAGAATATTTTTCATGGGACAACTCCTTTTAATACATAACACTTACTAATGTATTGTTATTGTCCATATTGCCTCCTTTGCCGACTAGATTCATTTTTCCATCACATTTTTGCTAATTTTTCAGGGGTTACATTAATTTTGTCTACTACATGATAAATGCCATTTGCTGAAGTGAGACATCCTCTTTAAGGCCCTCCCTTGCCTTTCAGGACAATTGTGTAGACTGGAATAACTAAATGAGAGAATGGAAATGGCAGCATTTCACCCACTGGTCACTGCAAGGCTTTTCCTGAGATTACTGTAGGATTAAGGTCCATTTACTTGGGAGAGCTGTCGGGAAAGAACTTTTGTACAAACTATGATTCCAGATTATCGGTCCATGTAAAGGTACACACCTAAGGCCTCATGCACACTCCCTTTGTTTTTGTCCGCATCCGAGCCGCAGTTTTTGCTGCTGTGATGCGGACCCATTCACTTCAATGGGGCCGCAAAAGATGTGGACAGCACTCAGTGTGCTGTAAGCATCCGTTGCTCCGTTCCGTGGTCCGCAAAAAATATATAACCTGTCCTATTCTTGTCCACGTTTTGCGGACAAGAATAGGCAGTTATATTAATGGCTGGCTGTGCTGTTCCACAAATTGCGGAACACACACGGACGCAATACGTGTTTTGCGGAGCCGCAAAACACACAACGGTCGTGTGCACAGGGCCTAAATCATGATTTCATTGGTGATCTGCTGCCCAGAAGCAATGAATCTGTATGGGGACGAGCAACTGCACAGCGGAGGTTATTTCTTCAAGAAACTGCAGATCTCACCTCTGATGAGCTGGCAGTTATCGAAAATGAATTGTTTGTTCCCTATAATTGCCTGCTCAATCAGCCAGTGTAGTTTGACAAACAAAGATTTTTTTGGTATGAAGCAGTCATGAATTGTGATGAATGAGGCAGCACAAACAAGACAGCAACATATGGTCAAGATCGCAACCAAGAGTCTGACATGTAAGGCACAAGTTCCACCACAGTGCTGCTGGTCTGAAGTCGGGGTCGGATTTACATATCTTACACCAGAGTCAAGGGTGTTTTCAGAGCATGGAAATGATATAGCAAAGAGACATTTGAATTGAGAAAAGGACATTTCAAAAAAGCTTTATTATATGTGATTTTTGAGTGGGCCTTCTCACTTTAGGTATATCTCTGTTTAAGTTCAGTGGTACAAATAATGTACTTTAAAGGGAACCTGTCACCGGGATTTTGTGTATGGAGCTGAGGACATGGGTTGCTAGATGGCCGCTAGTACATCCGCAATACCCAGTCCCCATAGCTCTGTGTGCTTTTATTGTGTAAAAAAACAACGATTTGATATATATGCAAATTAGCCTGAGATGAGTCCTGTCCCTGACTCATCTCACGTACAGGACTCGTCTCAGGTTAATTTGCATATGTATCAAATCGTGTTTTTTACACAATAAAAGCACACAGAGCTATGGGGACAGGGTATTGCGGAAGTGCTAGCAGCCATCTAGCAAGCCATGTCCTCAGCTCCATACACAAAATCCCAGTGACAGGTTCCCTATAATCTGAGGATTCTTGTATCATAAATTGAGACGGCTCACATACTGACATAAGTACTTTGTAGGAGACGGCAGCACATGAACTTGAGCTTACAAGGACGTGCATAGCAAATAGAAGCTGATGAAGCTGGTGGAGAATACAAATGTTTTAAAGATACCAGTCAGCTTTTTTTGTAGTAGTATAGGGTATACCTTATACAGGTTATGAATTGCTGCACATCACCCCAATGAGACTTAAAATAAGAATTTAAGGGAGGATCTTAAAAATCTTGTCTCCTGGCCACACATCTACCTCCTGGCATCCCTGGCAAACAGCTGATGGCTTTGGGGAAGCCAGGACCAGCCAGACATTTTTGGTACAGTGGGGCTTCAGGTGAAATAAAGTATATACGGCAGGGCCCTCTCTCCTTCTGTAGCAGTTTGTAACTCATCTTGTTTATGATTAGTACAATTGTCTGTTATGTACGTGCGCCGCTTATCATATGTACAGCGCTATGGAATGAATGGCGCTTAAATAATAAATAATAATAATAATATACAAGAATGAGTTGAGTATGCCAGAACGAGAGCCCGTTCTTAGCTCTGGCTGATTGATGAGCTTCCCCATCCCACCACTGTGACATCCTCATACCCTAATTTATGCTTCCTGGTATAAAAAACGGGACACAGCTGAATTCATGGACTGTATATAGTTTTATTCATCATTCTGTCTTTTCCCATATACAGGATTACACAGTAGTGAAGAAGACTGGTATGGAGTGTATGACACCCAGCAGCACTCGCAGCATGTTAGTAGGCTGGAGACGAGCTCATAGCTCCTTTACTGTGCCTTCACCTCACTCGTTACTTGAGAGAAACAAGAATGTGAAGATCCTGGAACTTACCAATAAGATCAATCAGCTGCTGACTGGGGAGGTGAGCTCTTATGAGTATTAAGTGTAAAATAACTCCATGGGCTCTGTCTGGATGATGATGGTGATTTCATTATGTGTGTCAGGTTTCTATAAGGTGTCAGGATGTCACTGTCTATTTCTCTATGGAGGAGTGGGAATATTTAAAAGAACATACAGATCTGTACAAAGACGTCATACGGATTAATCACCAGCCCCACACAGGCCCAGGTAAAGCTTATTTACTATGAAGTTTCAATATTGACCGACTTTCATTACTCCGCATTGAAGGACACCACGGCTATTACATGCAGCGATCTCCTCCACAGTATGGGGAGAATTGATCACTAATGCCATCGCTTGTCCCCATACAGAATGATTATTTGCCAGCAGTAGTACATGAATAGACAACACGATCTGCTGCCAGCAAACAGTGATTATTATTTTTATTTTATTTTTTCTGGACTGCATTAAATTTGCGATTACCTGATAAATGATAGAAAATGTAGAATAGTAGGACGCACAGGACTACTAGTCGCCAACCAGGGTGCTCACAGTCCAGTAGTCTCACCCCACTACTAAATAGACCAAAATGTAAATATATATGAAAGACTGGGCACACCTGAGAATAGTTAGGACACTATGTTTAATAATAAAATGACAAAATACAACACTGTAGACGTAGGCTAAAAAGTGATACGTTCAATCGACATTCAAATATAGCAATAAATATAGTGTGAGTGCTGATACACAATAAGCAGGGTGTATGTGGATAAATAAATAGAATTATAAATAGAATTGATTGACCTCCTGTAAAAAATAAGTTATATTAAAACATCACCTAAAATACAATAGATATAGCAGCATAGGTAACATATAGCAGCATATATAATACACCTAAGTATTTGATGGCAGCATGAAATGTCTCTGATATGATGGACTGTTTATAGTAGGAGAACTGTATCCATTAAGGAAACCTAATTGCAACAAATGAAATGTATCAAGATAGTAAAATAAGTCACTAGGTGTTTCCTTGGAATATGTCAATTCCGATATCCTATGTAAAGTTCAACACACTCTCGCTGGTATTTTCAAGCGTGGGATATAACACCTATACGGTAGGTTGGTACCAACACCGCGGGTGCCTCTAAAGAACCAGTACTAAGACTGACTGCAGCGGCGTCCCGCTGTATTTGAGCCTAGCGACGTCCCGCTAGAAGTGAATAATTAGCTTGTGATCACTCTGTTATCGGAACAGTCCTACTGGTTTCTGAAGTTTTCTGCCGTCCTGTAGACTCTAATGGAATGCTTCCCCTTTTGTCTTTCCAGGATTTACGTTTGCCGCGTCGGTGAATTGTTCCACATAGGCCCGCCCGTACAAATCCAGGCTTCAGCTCTCTGTCACTTTCACCTGCAGACTCGACTGTAAGTTTCTTGGCAGTTGTCCCTCACTAGTTGATTGTGGTGCACTTGCGTTCAGGTGGGGGGTCTGACCAGACGCGTTTCGGGGTTAAAATATCCCCTTCCTCAGTGGTAATCAGACCCCCCGAAGACCAACTCTTTTATAGTGGAATAGTGTCTGCTGCAAAACCCGGGATGCATCTAAATACGTGGTTTACAGGAAATCCCAATGAAAATACCTCCATAAATGTAGAATCGCATTCCCTATTATCAGTACTTCTATGCTTTCTTATTGCATTTTTATTTATTTTTATATTGTATTAGACATTTTTAAAATATCTTGAATTAAGTCCCTAGGATTAGGGATATATTAATATTAACCAGATAATTTACTAATATGTATTCTATTTCATTTATACCGATCCACGTATCAACTGTAATTTTTTAGAATGTTTTAAATAGAATGTGCAATATATTGCAACATAGACCTTATTTTATTTTGTAACAATTTTTACATAATCCAACAAACGCAGCATAATCGCATTGACCGTGCCTAGACGGCAGTTGCGGCTTTTTTTAACACCATATGCAAAATATGGGCTAATAATAGTGTAGGGACTGGTTATCAGATCAGGGAATGTTAGCAACAGACCAAGTGGTGACCCCACCTATTTTGGCCTAATTAACTACAGAACTAAACATACGACATTAACACATTTTTAACTTGTATTTTGTGATTTTATAGCTCACTTGGACACCAGAAAAAAAAGTTTCTTTTTTTTTTGTTTTTTTTGCACAAAGTTCTCTAGTTTATTAATACAATTACAATTAAATATACAGATTTTTTTTAAAATATATATATATATATACAGTATATATGTGTGTGTCATTTTATTATTTATTTTTTATTTTTAACATAATGTGATGTATACTGTAGATTCGTATCAGAATGTGCTACATATTGCAGCGGTGTACCTAAAATGCTTAACTAAGGACTTAGGGTACTTTCACACTTGCGGCAGGACGGATCCGACAGGCTGTTAACCATGTCGGAACCGTCCTGCGGCTATTTGGCTGTGCCCGCGGACCACCGCTCCATCCCCATTGACTATAATGGGGACGGGGGTGGAGCTCTGCCGCAAGTGTGAAAGTAGCCTTAGCAGTCAAAAAAATTTGAATAAAAAACGCAGCGGCACTGCTGGAATAAAAGTGCGTTTTTATTAACAATGGAACAAGTAGCTATGAAACTACTATTGCACCGAAGGATAACACTATGGAATAACATTACTGTTGGAATAGTATATATGATCATCGATATACTACAATAGAATGAAATTAACATCCATGTTAACTAAATGACTTTCGGAACGGGATCCATCCCGGGTTTTGCAGCAGACACTAATCCACTATAAAAAAGATTACCATTGAGGAAGGGGATATTTTAACCCTGAAACGCGTCTCGTCAGACCCCCCACCTGAACGCAAGTGCACCACAATCAACTAGTGAGGGACAACTGCCGAGAAACTTAGTCGAGTCCGCAGGTGAAAGTGACAGAGAGCTGAAGCCTGGATTTGTACGGGCGGGCCTATGTGGAACAATTCACCGACGCGGCAAATGTAAATCCTGGAAAGACAAAAGGGGAAGCATCCCATTAGAGTCTACAGGACGGCAGAAAACTTCAGAAACCGGTTAGACTGTTCCGATAACAGAGTGATCACAAGCTAATTATTCACTTCTAGCGGGACGCCGCTAGGCTCAAATACAGCGGGACGCCGCTGCAGTCAGTCTTAGTACTGGTTCTTTAGAGGCACCTGCGGTGTTGGTACCAACCTACCGTATAGGTGTTATATCCCACGCTTGAAAATACCAGCGAGAGTGTGTTGAACTTTACATAGGATATCGGAATTGACATATTCCAAGGAAACACCTAGTGACTTATTTTACTATCTTGATACATTTCATTTGTTGCAATTAGGTTTCCTTAATGGATACAGTTCTCCTACTATAAACAGTCCATCATATCAGAGACATTTCATGCTGCCATCAAATACTTAGGTGTATTATATATGCTGCTATATGTTACCTCTGCTGCTATATCTATTGTATTTTAGGTGATGTTTTAATATAACTTATTTTTTACAGGAGGTCAATCAATTCTATTTATAATTCTATTTATTTATCCACATACACCCTGCTTATTGTGTATCAGCACTCACACTATATTTATTGCTATATTTGAATGTCAATTGAACGTATCACTTTTTAGCCTACGTCTACAGTGTTGTATTTTGTCATTTTATTATTAAACTTAGTGTCCTAATTATTCTCAGGTGTGCCCAGTCTTTCATATATATTTACAACCTGATAAATGATGTTCATTGGGTAATTAATTGCAATTTTACACCAGCAAATCATCACTAACAAGCGTTCCTACGAGTGCTTGTTAGCACTGATTTGGCCGAACCCTCGGTCAGTGTAATACTGTCCTTAGATTTGAGGGTCATCATCAGATAAACTCTTGTAAGTAATCTATTTAGCTGCTTTGTTTGTATGTCTACGACAGATGGATCCAGTGATATTACTAGCCTAGAAGGATGCTTCAGTTCTCCTTATACCGAGGATTGTCCAACAGAAAGTCCCTGTGCCATGCCAGATCCTCAGGTACGCATACTTGATGTCTTAGGAAACAGAAAACGAAATGCACATTGAATAGTTTTTAAAAGCTGGATGGTTTTTATATACTGCTATTCTAATTAAAGGGTTTCTGTCATCAAAAAAATCGTTATGTAGCTGGCTGACATTAGCGATGTGCTAATGTCAGCAGAACATATCGGTATGACTTATATCTCCCTGCCTGCCGCTGGTCGCGTTAAATAATGACTTTTAGAATATGCAAATTAGCCTCTAGGAGCACGTGGGGCGTTGCTGCAGCAAATAGAGGCTCCGTCCTCTCACCGTTTTGCACCCCCTAGTAAAGGTGATTGACTTCCACGGTCTCTTCCGTGCCCCGAAAATCCCGCGCCGTCCATTTTAGTATTAGGCGCAGGCGCAGTGAGTGAAGGACGGCAGCAGGTGAGCGTCCTTCACTCTTCACTTTTATCAAATGAGGCAGTGAAAAAGATGGCACAAGGGTCATTTAACAGGGGTATGGGCAGAAACCCTTCTGTCCTATGTGGGGGGGGGGGGGGGGCTGGTTTGATCCTTGCTATGGGGTCCTTACTTCTATATATACACCACTGGCTGGATACCTTGGAATCTGAGTTTTATTAACCCCCAGAAGTGTTGAAATGCGTAGAGCCCGATATCCTATAGTTCAGTCCAGCATGGAACGGAGAAAGGCCTTAGACATATTATACTGCTGCACGGCCCCTTTAAATGTGCATACTCACCCCCATTCACTGTTGTGTCACTGCAAACCTGAAGAAAAATACATTGTGAAAACGTATAAGCTGCTCATACATAAACAATAGGACTTCTAAGCATGCGGCTCATAAGTCCTCCAAATATATTTCAGAAGCAGTTTGTGTGCGAATGGGGGTATTTTGCTTCCCCTGAAGAAGCCGAATCGCTTGGCGAAACATGTAGGGAAGCAGGTCCTAGTTTTTAGGCAGGAAGGGTAGATAGGGACTACTAATAAAGTAATTCAAGCATTTAGAGTGCAGCTATCCCCTTGGGGACTATATGAATGCACATGTGAATCACGCATCAGCAGTAGATACACTTACCCCGGAATCTACCCATCCCTGATAGTTTTAACTGTTTGTTCCTAAGAGGATTATATATATTTGTATTTCAAGTATTCTAATAAAGATTTAGTTAAAGATTTAGTTATAAGTCATATAATCAGAGAGGTTGCAGACACATGCTCAGGTCCAAGAGACCAATTAAAGTTTTCTGTTTGCTAAAAATAGCGTGGCAACCTCCTGTGGGATCTTAGTGTTTGTTATGAGTATCGAATGGGGATGAATATGCACATTTAGAGACTTGGAGTGAGGTAAAACTGTTATTTATATTTTTGAAATGGCAATTTGTCTTTTTAGGGTAAAGATTTGATTAATATTAAAATTGAAGTAATAGATGATGAAGAAGAAGAAACTTATATGAGGAGTGATCAGCAGTGTAAGGAGGAGAACACTAATGCTTATATCTGTCCAGGTGAGTAATTTTGAATGGAGGCCGAAGGGCGATTTTACTTGCTTAGTCTCTACTGCAGCCTCAATGTGGGCACATTTGAACATGGGACCAACACAGATGCCTTCAGCTGCCAAGCGCATATGCAACAGGTCAGCCAGTTTCATAGGTACAAACCTGCTGACAGATGCCCTTTAACTCTTTGTTACTCTCATTAATCAGGAAAGTTTGTGAAACCTTGTAAAATTTGTATATGTATGTATACATTTGAACTAAAACTACATCAGATTTCTAAAAGTAGTCCTAAAAGTAGATAAAGATAACAAAATCAAACGAGTCAAAAGTATTAGACTTTTAGTCATTTATTGAGAAAAATGATCCAGTATCACAAATTTGTGTTGCAAATGTATGGTATGTGAATCTTGCTTTCAGTATCTAAATGTTTCTGGTAATTGTTGATTAGTCCTGCACATTGGCTTGGAAAAATTCTAGCCCATTCCTCTGTACAAAAACAGCTTGCGTATGTCCAGTTGTAAGCCGTGTACCGGGGTGGGCTCCCCAGAATACAGCGAAGTCACGGATAAGGAAAGCGACACTGACACGAGCTTACTGTGCAAGAACAGAAACTTTACTTAGACAACGAGTAATAACATAAGAACAATATAAACATGCATAGAAAATGCTATATCCCCGAACCCACAGTCAACGTCCCTGCCCACTGGACAAGCCTCTAGCCGATGGTGGACACAGCACAGCCTGCAAGTCGTGCTGTGCCGCTACAGAGGACACCCCTAGCCGATGGCAAACGCAGCAGAGCCTGCAAGTCAATAACTGCGCTGCAGTACAGTACAGTACAGCCTAGCAAAACAATCTACTCCTAACTAACTAATGCTAGGCCTAGGCTAGTCTCTGTATCTTCAGGCGCCACACAATATAACAATCAGTAACCAAGTGTACTGACCTGCATCAGTTCTGGGCCCGAGGATGCAGCCTACCAGGGATGGCCACCAACCTCTTAGCAACCGTGCGGCCTTGCTTGATGATGAGGCCTTCTGTCCACACACTGAACTGGTCTTCCTGGGACAACCTCTCTTTCAGAAGAGCTGGATTCAGTCCGGGTATAACAGCTACTCTCCTTCTTCTGAGTGTCCATTAACTGGAGAGCAGCTGCTTTCTCCTTGCAATCCTGCCATGCACACCATTATTGTTCAATGTCACCCTGATGATGGAGTTATGAACATTAACATTAGCTAATGTGAGAAAGGACTTTAGTTGCTTACAGGTTACCTTGGGTTCCTTTCCTTTGTGACCTCGTAGACTACTACACGCCTTGCTCTTGGTGTGACCTTTGTTGGTTGTACACTACTGGGGAGGGGTAATAATGGTCCTGAATTTACTCAATTTTTACACAACTGTCTGACTGTGGATTGTTGGTTCCAAACTCTTTAGAGATGGTTTTGTAACCTTTTCCAGCCTGATGAGCATGAACATTCTTCTGAGGTCTCCAGAAATCTGATTTCATTCATGCTTTGATAAATTCCTGTTCTTTACATAAAAAGGGTCAGCCACTCACACCTGATTGTCATTCCATTGATTGAAAAACACTTGACTTTTATTTTTTTCATATTCAAATTATCTACTAATCCTAAAGGTTCACATACTTTTGCCACTTACAGACATGTAATATTTTTGACTCCCTTTTTTTATTTGGTTATCTTTATCTTCAATGTCCTTGGGTAGTCTTCAGACCCTCTTACTTTTTAATCTGCGCTAAATACCCCATAATTAGAAAATGGAAACAGAATATTCAAAATTTTTGCTAATTTATTAAAAAGGGACAACAAAATCTACGGCACTCCACTGTAAAACATGAAAAAAAAGTGTCCACAGAACCTTTCTCAAGCCAAGTGAATTACAAAGTACTAAAATGTATACATCACATAATTAATTCATCACGAATTGATGTGTGTTTAAAAGTACACGCCCCTCTGTCATTTCCAATCCCAGTGTTGTCTTGCAGCCTGTTCAGACTAGACGCTAAGTACATGTCAGCCAGATCTCCATTACAACTTGATTAAATCCTGTGGTATATCAGTGTCCATGATTGCATATAATAATTACATACTTGTGCATCATTACATGTGTACAATATTTCATGTGATAACATAAAGTGCTAAGTGCTATTCATATTAAAAAACGCTTGGCCACAACATTTATAAAGACAAGGGCAAATTGCAGGCTGAACACTCCACCAAGGGCTGTAGAACGGGCACATATGCGGCATGCACCAGCCAGACGCGCCAAAACCTGTGCGTCTTCCTACTCGCAATGCGCATAGTCCCATGTGTCCGCTGACAGCCAGCGACATCTTTAATAAAGGCAAACTGATGGGCAAATGAACAAGAATGCATAATTAAAGGAGAACATCAGACTTCACTTCCACAAATAGACTGAGTAGATCGCATACTGGTCATAATTACCTCCACTGCCATAGTGAAAGTCGCAGCGCCCCCTAGGTTGGTGGGATCACAGCTCGCACACCACAGTGGATGGATCCAATCATACATTTAACCCGTCGCGGGCATCAGTCACTATGCGAACTATTCAGTCAAATACTCCCCAATAATAATGCAATATGTTCAGCCGTTGTATGTCTATGTAGTCCATCTTCTGTGACTGTTATCTTCACAACTACTCCCAACGTTCCAGGCCAGGTTTTGATTAGGCTACATGCACACGACCGTATGTGTTTTGCGTTCCGTATGGCATCCTTTTTTTTTTTTTTTTTTTTTTGCGGATCAGTTTTTTTTTTTTTTGGTGGACCCATTGTAATAATGCCTATCCTTGTCCGCAAGACAGCACACGGTGTGCTGTCCGAGTTTTTTGCGGACCCATTGAAATGAATGGGTCCGCATCCTATCCGCAAAAAAAAAAAACGGAACAGACACGGAAAAAAAAATATGGTCGTGTGCATGAGGCCTTAGTGATATAAAAACCCAGCCAGCAGTCTCAGCTGTGTGGATTATCCTCCATTTCACAGTGAAGCTGTGGCGTCTCTGTGGTTTTGGGATCTGCATGAGGTGTGCCATGCTAAAGGGCCTGAGAGCCGCATGCTGGAAAACAGGCCCCTAAAGCCTGCTGGGGACCGGTGAATGAAAAACTGCTAACAAGGTGAATGTTTTGTTCTGTTGACTTTCCAACACTGCAAAGTGTGTTTATTTTGTTTTGCTTTCTGTGTGAATAAACACTGAACTGTTTACGTTAGACTTTGTGTTTGCCTCTCTACTGCGTCCGCTAATATATATATATATATATATATATATATATATATATGTGTGTATATATATATATATATATAATATTTCTACAGCCTGAGGAAGATGTGATGCCTACATGGAAACGCATTGCTGTGCTGTTTTATTGTTTTCAATAAACTGAGACTTTGAAAATAGCAGCAGCCCCAGGTTTCCATTACTCAACGTCCTGTTTCTCCAAACTTTTGATGTTGCCATAGCCACATATCAAAAAAAAATTCATCAGTGGGTGTCCAAGCGAGACTTTCTCATCACTGCAGCAAACAGAAGTGAGACAGACACAATAGAAAGTTTAGGAGCCCATCTCAATTCTATTTCCTGCAGTGAGTTAAGAGAGCACTCTTCTCTGTTCTCTCTCTAGCATTTAAAGGGAACCTGTCACCAGTTTTATGGTGTCCTAACTAAGGGCAACATAAATAAGTAACTGATTTGCTCAGCAATGCTGGGTCACTTTCTTTAATTGACCCAGTCAATCTGCCAACATCTTGTATTGAAAAGCTCCAGCTGATAATGATGAGTCCTGAATATTCATGAGCTCCTGACTCTCCCCGCCCACCTGCTGCTGAATGACTCCATAGGACTCAGCAGCAGGTGGGCAGGGGAGTGGCTATAGCTCTGAATTAAATATACACTGGACTCAATGACATCACGCCGGACTCGAATCAGCTCATTAGCATGCGGCATCTTTGTGTGCATATTATGAGGTAACCATCTGTCACACCAGTAAGTGAATACATCTAAGGCACTTTTTAGTAGTTAATGATTGTATATAATTACTTAGATTATAATCAAATATCCACATGACAGGTTCCCTTTAAGTGGTCTCAGCACTCAAACCCCCATCGATAAAAACTTTTGATATATCACTATGATGTATCAAAAGTTTTCCCAAAGTACAGTTCCACTTCAAGGCTTCATCAATATACAAGGAGTGCAGAATTATTAGGCAAATTAGTATTTTGACCACATCATCCTCTTTATGCATGTTGTCTTACTCCAAGCTGTATAGGCTCGAAAGCCTACTACCAATTAAGCATATTAGGTGATGTGCATCTCTGTAATGAGAAGTGGTGTGGTCTAATGACATCAACACCCTATATCAGGTGTGCATAATTATTAGGCAACTTCCTTTCCTTTGGCAAAATGGGTCAAAAGAAGGACTTGACAGGCTCAGAAAAGTCAAAAATAGTGAGATATCTTGCAGAGGGATGCAGCACTCTTAAAATTGCAAAGCTTCTGAAGCGTGATCATCGAACAATCAAGCGTTTCATTCAAAATAGTCAACAGGGTCGCAAGAAGCGTGTGGAAAAACCAAGGCGCAAAATAACTGCCCATGAACTGAGAAAAGTCAAGCGTGCAGCTGCCAAGATGCCACTTGCCACCAGTTTGGCCATATTTCAGAGCTGCAACATCACTGGAGTGCCCAAAAGCACAAGATGTGCAATACTTAGAGACATGGCCAAGGTAAGAAAGGCTGAAAGACGACCACCACTGAACAAGACACACAAGCTGAAACGTCAAGACTGGGCCAAGAAATATCTCAAGACTGATTTTTCTAAGGTTTTATGGACTGATGAAATGAGAGTGAGTCTTGATGGGCCAGATGGATGGGCCCGTGGCTGGATTGGTAAAGGGCAGAGAGCTCCAGTCCGACTCAGACGCCAGCAAGGTGGAGGTGGAGTACTGGTTTGGGCTGGTATCATCAAAGATGAGCTTGTGGGGCCTTTTCGGGTTGAGGATGGAGTCAAGCTCAACTCCCAGTCCTACTGCCAGTTTCTGGAAGACACCTTCTTCAAGCAGTGGTACAGGAAGAAGTCTGCATCCTTCAAGAAAAACATGATTTTCATGCAGGACAATGCTCCATCACACGCGTCCAAGTACTCCACAGCGTGGCTGGCAAGAAAGGGTATAAAAGAAGAAAATCTAATGACATTGCCTCCTTGTTCACCTGATCTGAACCCCATTGAGAACCTGTGGTCCATCATCAAATGTGACATTTGCAAGGAGGGAAAACAGTACACCTCTCTGAACAGTGTCTGAGAGGCTGTGGTTGCTGCTGCACGCAATGTTGATGGTGAACAGATCAAAACACTGACAGAATCCATGGATGGCAGGCTTTTGAGTGTCTTTGCAAAGAAAGGTGGCTATATTGGTCACTGATTTTGTTTTTGTTTTGTTTTTGAATGTCAGAAATGTATATTTGTGAATGTTAAGATGTTATATTGGTTTCACTGGTAAAAATAAATAATTGAAATGGGTATATATTTGTTTTTTTGTTAAGTTGCCTAATAATTATGCACAGTAATAGTCACCTGCACACACAGATATCCCCCTAAAATAGCTAAAACTAAAAAACAACTAAAAACTACTTCCAAAAATGTTCAGCTTTGATATTAATGAGTTTTTTGGGTTCATTGAGAACATGGTTGTTGTTCAATAATAATATTAATCCTCAAAAATACAACTTGCCTAATAATTCTGCACTCCCTGTACTGTAGATAATATACTGTAGTTCCTTTGTGTCCTCTGAATTGTGAATTACCAATTGGACACACATTCAGTTATGCATTCTGTACAAAACATCTGATTGAGAGGAAGAAAGACTTACTGATTAATGGGAAGTGAAGAGATAAGCACACTTGTCTTTGTGCGTTTCATGATATTGGAAGTATGTGTTCCATCTTCATGCGGTACAAACAATAGGAAGCCTGCATTCCACTACTAAGTTAAAACCTATGGGGAAAGCATTATCTCATTGTTAAAAAAAAATTTAGAGCAAAAATGGTTTATGGGATGATCATGGTAAAAGGAGGCTATTAAATGTCCTGGTACAGCGCTTTCTACTACATGCAGTAATGTTACTGAGGTCATCAGTATCAGATCGTTGGGGGTCAAACAGCTGACACCCCCACCCCACATTAAAGTGAATGCATACCTCACACAAGCCTCTTCAACCAGCTGATTGGTGGGGGTGACAGACTCAGAGCCCCTCTGATCTGATATTAAAGAACTACCCTAACATTTAGATTTTTTTTTTATAAACAAAAACAAAATGTATTGGCCAACATTTACCACTAACATAAAGTACAATGTGGGACATTTACTAAGACCAGTGATTTAGATAGATAACTTAGGCGCATGATCCGATGGCGGTTCAACAATATTAAATCTACGCCAGCTCCTTTGCTGGCATAGATTTAAGTAATTTTCTACGCCAAAAACAGGCGTAGAAAAGGATAAATGAGACTGGTCTGCTGGCCCTCTCTCTTTCCCGCCTATGCCACGCCCTCTTTTTTCAGAACTCAAGAAAGGAGTTGTAAGTGGCGTACATGGGGAAAAGGCACAGATTTTGCCACAAAACATCTTTGCAACAAAATCTGTGCCTCAAATACACCCAAAAGTGTCATTAGAAAAACAGCTGCTTGCATAAGTAAAAAAATAAAAAATAAATCCAAGATATTACTATGTAGTGAGACATGTCAGATTTGAAAAATGATCTGCGACCTTAAAGGGGTTTTCCAGTACTTTGATTGGTGGCCTATCCTCAGGATAGGCTATCTATATATCTGATTACCAGAGGTCAAGCACCCTGAAGTTCACTTATCAGCAGTACTGCAGTATCTCTGGCGTCTCCATCCATTTCTGTTATGGGCAGAGATAGTTACTAAAGCACAGCTCCCATTCACTTAATGGTAACAACATTGCAGCAACCAGCTCCATACACAGTGACAGAGCTGTTTACTTCAGGCCCCAGTGCTACTGCAGGGTTGTGGGGTATTAGACTCCCTGATTACATATCCTGAAGAAATACCCCAAAAACCCTATAATGCCAAAACTTGCTGTGTCTGTAAAGGGATTATTCCATGATGAACATCTATCTCCTATCCACAGAATGGAGAATGTGTCAGATCGGCAGGGGTTCAGCCATTGGGCCACATGTAGATCATGAGAACAGGAGCCTATGTTCCCCTGTTTGAATGAAGAGGTGGTCACGTATGTGCTGCCACTCTATTCAACTCTGTGTGGCTCCCAGAGTTAACTGAACACTTGTACTCTATCTCCAGCGGTCCCATAAGTCGACTGGAACAGCAGCACATGACTGCCACTCCATTCAAGCTGGGGAATACAATGCCAAGCTCTCATGATTTGCGGGGTGCCCAGAAGTCAGACACTCATTTCCTATCCTGTGGATAGGAAATAAATGTTTTGTCATAGGCCAACCCTTTTGAGGGGTTTAAGGCTAGTCTTTTTGATTCCTTGGAAAGATATTGGTGGCCAATTTAGCTATATCCAATATTGTTTTATACTTTTTACATACTTTATTTTGTTGTTTTCCATGGGTTATGTTTGAGGCAGCTTCCTTTAGTCAGAAGTGATATCATCTAGGAGTAATCCTTTTCTGTATACTGGACTACTATAGGTTATGAGCAGTAAGAATAATGAATTTTGTATTTCTGTTTTACATATCCATTAGGTCAACAGAGCAGAAGAAATATAGTAAATGGACATTTAAATTTTTCTTCGGATTGTGAAACAGAAGTTAATATCTCTTCTCAAGTTCCACCAGGAAAAAGCTCCACTACCCCAAATCTACCCCCAGTTGTCCATAGCACATGTCTATTTTGTGATTCCTCTAATCACGAAGAACAGTCTTTTGATACGTTGCCTATTGATACACAAAGTGCAGATCATACAGAAGGCAAAATTTATCCGTGTTATGACTGTAGAAAAAAGACAAACCTTATAGCACAGCAGAGAATTCTCATAGGGGAGAAGCCATTTTCATGTTCAGAGTGCGGGAAATGTTTTACATCGAAAGCTAATCTTCTTCAACATTGGCGAATTCATACAGGAGAGAAGCCATTTAGATGTGCTGAGTGTGGGAAATGTTTTACCTGGAAATCAAGCCTTCTGGACCATCAGAGAGTTCACACTGATGACCCACAATTTCGATGTTCTGAGTGTCCAAAAAGCTTTGTGCATAAATTGTCTCTTGTTAAGCACAAGAGAATCCATACTGGAGAGAGGCCATTTTCCTGCTCTGAATGTGGGAAATGTTTTTCACAGAAATCTGATTTCATTAAACACCAGAGAATCCACACAGGGGAGAGGCCATTTTCATGCTCTGAGTGTGGGAAATGCTTTACACAGAAGCCACATCTTGTGCGCCATGAAATGATTCACAAACATTAACAGGACAATTATTAGGACTTTTTATCGTTTTAACATTTTTATTTTTTGTAAATATCAGGAAAACAACATCACTAGATCTAAATTATTTGTCCATGCTGGATACAGACTCAGAGTTACAAAGTCCCACTCAATGAATCAGAACTTTGTGTGAGTTGTAAGCTATTCAGTCCTTTGTTCTGTCTGCCTAGGGTTTTATTATAGGCCTCAAATGTACAGCCATATTCATACAAGCTTACAGTTATAATATGGCAACCAAGAAGGTATATGGAGTGTTACTGTGCCTCCAATGTCATACAAAATTGTACAGAGAAAAATTGTTGCACGCTAATTCAGATACTGTATTATAGTCTTATTCATCCTAGAAGCATAGGTTCCCAGAGAGATTATCTCCATAATATGGTGTCATACAGTGGCACTACAGCAGTATGGTATGGAACTGCAAGGATATGCAAGCTCCATGCATACACTCTGCTGTGTCTATAGGCCTTACTCCTATTTTAAGACATGAAATGCTCTTGGTATAATATCCTTTTAATTGATATATTTCAACATTTTGTTTGTGTTTGGTCTTGTTGTGACACTGCAGGGTTCAAGTAAAACTATACCTTTGAGTTGGGTAAACAAAATTTTGTATAGAGGTTGTATTCAATAATACTTGTTTATGCAACATAGAACTTAAAAGAAATATGTCATCATAAATTATTAAATCAATTTTATTGTTTTTTGTTTTGTTTTGTTTTTCTGTTTTTTTTTTTTATAGAGCTTTTGGTGAGATGTCCAAAAAGAATCCCTGCCATTATAGTTAAGAAAAAAAATCTAAAATTTTTTCACTGGCCACCAAATCTAATATGTCAAGTCTTCCTGTTTTAGATATATATTTTAAAGCAGCCTCATAGTACATAGACACAATAAACTCAAGTGGATCTAACTGACTGCTGTTGGTGTATTTTCTAGCCACCTCTGCAGAGGTCATTGTAAAGGGTTAGTAGGTGATTTATTTATTTTTTTTACCTGTGAATGGTGAATTCTGCTTTATCTATACAAGGCTTATCTGTCATTGTAATCCTCCCTGTGTTGATAACAAGATGACTACTGACTGATCTGTACTGAATAGGAAGTTTCTACACATTATTAGGGTAAGTGGCCAGTGTGAAATTGCTGATTTTTTTTAAATAAAAAATTTAATCAAAATATGTTTAACATAAAAAGAAGACTTCGAACCGCAGCCAACTCTGCAGAACGTGGAACGGAGGAGGAGGAGGCAGTGGATTCACCCTATTGTCTCTCAGCGGCACAGGAAGGGTCATTTCCACGTGCTGTACATGGATATGCGACAGCATCCTGATAAATTTCATCTGTATTGTCGTATGTCTGTGAGCAGCTTTGACTTGTTGTTAGCGACTCTGCACCCTGGCCTCACCTAGCGGGACACAAATATGAGGAGCTGCATTTCTCCAGAGGAACGGCTCATCATCACGTTGAGGTATGCATCGTTTATTTTATAGAATGTGCTTAGTAATACATGTTATTAATGTTATCATGTTGTTATATGTGTCAGTGTCGTGCCAAATTTTTCAATGGTAAATTGAGAAATAGTAGTGTAGACAGGCACTCTATACTAGGAGACACACATGTAGATATAGAGTGCACGTCTACAGTACTTTTTTTCGATTTTCCATTTTATCTGACTGGGTGATTCAGGCTAGACGACTAGCACCTATACATATTTACTGAGCGGGTGACCAACCACTTTGGTTATATTAGTTGTAAATAGTGGTTGTTATAGTATATAATCTTTTTTTCTTTTTGTTTTTCAGATTCTTGGCAACAGGGAATTCATTTGTATTTCTGCATTTTGAGTTCCTGCTGGGAGTCTCAACGATTTAGTGACGATGATAGTTCGTCAAACATGTGATGTGATTTGGCAGCGACTCAGGGAAGCGGTGATGCCAGAGCCCAAGGCTGAGGATTGGATCCAAATTGCTGATGGTTTTTATGGTGATGCACAGTTTCCAAACTGCATTGGGGCACTGGATGGCAAACACATTCGTGTTAGGAAGCCGCCTCACTCAGGGTCCCTGTACTACAATTATAAACAGTATTTCTCTGTCGTGCTAATGGCCTTGGCTGACAGTAATTACACGTTTATAATAGTGGATATTAAGGCATTTGGGAGCACTGCAGATGTGCGCATTTTCAGCGCTTCCAGAATGTGTGAGAGACTTCGAGCCAACCAGCTTGCCCTACCAGAGCCCAGATTGCTGCCAGGTTCTGCGGGACCACCGGCTCCATTTGTAATTGTGGCTGATGAAGGGTTTGCTTTGGCACCACATGTCATGCGACCCTTTCCCAGACGCAACCTGGATGACAGCAGACGTATCTTTAACTATCGACTGAGTAGAGCTCGTCGGTATGTTGAGTGTGCGTTTGGAATACTCACACAGAAGTGGAGAGTATTCCTGTCATCCTTACAGATGGCATCGGAGAATGCCACCCGGGTTATTCAAGCGTGTGTGATCCTGCATAACTTTGTCAGGATTAATGATGGTCCCTCTGAAGTTGAGGATTTGGAATCTGGTACATATTCTTCTTCCGGAGGATTGGACCAGACCCTTCACGGACGACCTGGAACTGCAGCCCTTGCAGTTCGGGCCCTCTATGAAGAATATTTTTCAAGTCCTGAGGAAGCAGTGCCGTGGCGTAGTTCATGGCAGAGTGTAAAATAATCTGTACTCTGGTAATCCTAGTAACTTTATTTTCTTAGTTGTATTATTTTTTTTTTTTTGGTGGTGGGGTTATATGTTCATAGTGTAGGGACTCACAAGACAAAGAGGACCCTTGACCTGGGCTTGTGGGCTGGGGTTATATTGTATGAATTGTCAAATAACATTCGTGTAGTCGAAATTGCGAAATTAGAATAGTAAATAGTAAAAATAAAAGTGCTTCATATTCAGCTATCAAATACAAAAAAAAACTTCACATTGTAGTGTCCCACTACGTAAAGGTGGGCACTGCACAGGTTAATGTGTTCCATTGCATTAAATGTCATGCGTTTGTTTTCCCTGTATTATCTGGGTGTCAGGCCTGTCAGGGTGTAGTTTAGCCTCCCAGACGTTAGAGGGAGCTAGAGAGCCCTAGTTATATATAGGAGGGCCCAGACAGGGAAGAGTTAGTTCATTCCAGGGGACTAGAGGAGTCACTTCGTCCACCTGAAGCTCCTGAGGCTATGATTAGCTCAGTAGAGACACCCCAGTTGCAGGACCCAACCTCCTGGGAGAAACCTACAGTTATCCACCTTATAGGAGAAGGCGATCCAGGGTAAGCCACGTAACCCTGATGGGCAGATTACACTAGAAAGTGCAGCAAGAATATAATACCTGAGGAAGACAGTGACCAAGGATTTAAGCCACCCTTTAGGCATCCGGGCCTTGGGATATAAAGCCAGAGCAGGAGTTCTAGAAAGGACACTGTACATTGATTCTGAGGAAAGGTACAACCTGCTGCTGAGTGCTTGTGAATTTACCCTCTGCGTATCTTGCATAAATATTGCCTGCCATTTTGTGAATAAGCCTCCTTGTGGAACTGTGATTGAAAGACTGTACTCTTACCTGCTGTACAAAGTTGGATTGTTCAGTAAAGTTACGTTTGGTTCACTATATACTTGTATACCTCCATCATTCCAACCACCAACCAGCGTGCCACCGTCCAAAGGCACTGGCGTCACGAATCCAACAGGGACCTTGCCCCAGGCACTCAAAATACCTGTAACATCCAGGGCACCTCATCCACCATCAGGCCTGGTCCCTATATACAGAGTGTGCCCCAGAGGAACCGTGTCTACCTCTCCTTCACTGCCACGTGCCTGCCCAGGGTTCTTCAAATATAGTGAGTACCCTCGATTGCCCATAACCGTGACCTCACTTCGTCACACCCTGCAAGTCTGGCGTGTTGCATAAATTGGCGTCACGAACAGGATCCGAATATTCCTGCGCCATTGCGGATTTAAAAACTGTGTGCTGAAAATCGTCTTAAAGGGACATGCCCCAATTGTTTTATCGCATCTTGCGAGACTTGGAGCGAGCACCACCGGAGTGAGTACCGACTTGCCGGCTTCTCCGCTTACCTGTCCGGAAGCTTCCCGTCCCCTGCCAAGGCACCGGAGGGATCCCCGCTAGTAGTGAAAGACTTGTCTGAAAAAAAAAAAGTTAAAGTTACTGCCATAGCCGCTCCGGTCCGCTCCGCTACATTTAAAGGGCCATACCCACCTAGCAACGCCATGTCCACGGTCGAGGAAATCGCACAGGCAGCCCCAGTCGTGCCTGCTGAAGTACCCGCAGCTGACTCTGGGGCCCCTGCTGCCGCGGCACCGCCAAGCCTGATGCCGCTAACCATGCCGTACTATTTCGGGGCCCCCTGGTTCCCACGTTATTCAGGGGAAGCCCACAAGTTAAAAGACTTTAGGGAACAGATACTGGCTCTGTTCCGGCTTTATCCCATCAATGCTGAGCAGCAAATGGAGATCCTCTTAGCTCAGTTAGAAGGGGCCGCCCGCAGGGAAGTAATGTCATGGCCCCGTTCTGAGAAAAATAGCCTGGAACAGATCTTTGAACGTTTGGGCACCACGTTTGAAGCCAGAACGGTGTCAGAAGTTAAAATGCGTTTCTTCAGCAGAAAGCAGCAGCCTGGAGAGTTGCTCCGTGATTTTGCTCTGTCCTTACAGGAGACGCTGAGAGCTGTAGTCCAAGTGGATCCTAAAGAAGCTGAGGACCAGGACCGGACTCTTAGGGAGCAATTCATTGCAGGCATAAGTACTGAGCATTTAAAGGGCCAGCTACGGATGTTGTCAGCTCAACACCCTCACTGTACATTCTTGGATTTTAAAGAATTGGCCATCAGCATCCTAGGCCAGAACCCTGCTCCAGGGCCAGCAACCTTCCCTGAACCCCAGGCTTGTCAGCCAAAGACTGTTAATGTGGGGTCTGCAGGAGTCGGTCAAGCCACCCAAGCTCCAGTCACAGATGTAGTGGCAGCACTAATGGAGCAAGTGAACTATCTTACTCTAAGTCTAGAGAAGGTGTGCAAGAAGATAGAGGAGTGGGAGAGACCATTGTTACTAGAAGATGAAGGTCCTTTTCCTCCAAGGCTCCCACCTGCATATGGAGATGTGTATCCAAAAGAGCCTGATGGGCGACCGAAGTACCGGCCCAGAAGTAGAAAATAGCCTGTCTGCCATCACTGCAAGAAATATGGACATACTGAATCCATGTGCTGGCAGTTAAACGAGTAACCCCTGAGGCAGAGGACCGCCCCTCGGGAGGTAGAACAGAAGGTCCAAAGGATCCAAAATGGATGCCTAAGTATGTGGGATACCGTCCGAAAATTAATATATGTATCAACGGGATACCCTTTGAGGCCCTGTTGGACACTGGGTCACAGGTCACCACCATTCAACGGCCTGCCTTTGACAAGTTCTGGGATCCAAGTCTCTAGATATTATCGCTAGCAACGGTAAGCCAGTGAAAGTGCATGGGTATTGGGAACCTACTCTTCAGGTGGGAGAAGCCACCCTGCCACAGCAAGGCGTGATTGTGGTGCAAGCCGGAGGTAAAGGAGGACACCCTGTGATCTTAGGGACTAATGTTCTTAAAAATTGTTACTCCGAAGTGCTTGAAGCATTGAATCAAACCATATCATCCGCCTCACCTGCTTCCAGAAGAGTTATTCAGAAAACTATTAGCGTGCTGTGCGCTCAACAAAGGTTCGCCAACAAGAAAGGAGAAATTTGCACTGTCCGGATCCGGGATAACCGGCCGGTGATTTTGCCTCCAAATTCCCAGATCATCCTGTGGTGCCGTGCTGTATTAGGGATCCAGGGCCAGGACTATCAAGCCCTAGTGGAACCTATTCCTATTAAGGATCATCCTTTCGTATGGACAGCCAAGAGCATGGTGACCGTGTCTCAAGGTAAAGTGCCAGTTCGTTTAATCAACTTTGGTGATCATACCGTTACTCTCTTTAAACACTACCCCGTTGCTCAGCTTTTCCAGGTGTCTTTCCAGGATGTGATCCGTCTGCCTGCCGCGGAGGAGTTCCAGACCGCGCAGAACAGCAGCACCCCAACGGCATCCTGGTGGGAAGAACTACATCTGGGGGACGAATCCACCCCAAAGGAGCAACTAGAGGGAGTCCTGAAGCTGGTGAAGGAGCACCACCAGGCTTTCAGCAAACACTCCACAGACTATGGAGAGGTCAGTGTAATCCAACACACCATACCCACTGGCTCTCACCCTCCTATTAAGGAGAGGCACAGACCCATACCACCTACTACCTATCAGTCTGTGAAAGAAATGATACAAGAGATGAAAGACTCTAATATAATCCGGGACAGCCATAGTCCCTGGGCTGCGCCCCTAGTACTTGTGCGAAAAAAAGATGGCAGCATAAGGTTCTGCGTGGATTACAGGAAAATTAATCAAATCACCCACAAAGATGCATATCCATTGCCACGCATTGAGGAGTCCTTGACTGCCCTGGGGTCATCAGCCTATTTCTCCACCTTGGACTTAACCAGTGGGTACTGGCAGGTACCCATGGCCCCAGAAGATCGAGAAAAGACTGCTTTCACTACACCTATGGGCCTGTTTGAATTCAATTATATGCCATTTGGACTGTGTAATGCTCCAGGAACGTTCCAGAGGCTGATGGAACGTTGTTTAGGCCATAGGAATTTTGAGACGGTGCTATTATACCTGGATGACGTCATTATATACTCCAAGACGTATGAGGACCATCTAAAGCACCTGGGTGAGGTGTTTCAAGTTCTTACTAAATATGGCCTCAAAATCAAGCCATCCAAGTGCCACCTGCTGAAACCAGCCGTCAAATATCTCGGGCACATTGTCAGTGCCGAGGGAGTACAGCCTGATCCTGACAAACTTGCTGCTGTCCGTAACTGGCCTACTCCTACGACCGTGAAAGAGGTGAGAAGCTTTCTCAGTTTTGCAGGGTATTATAGGCGTTTCATCCCGCATTTCGCACAAATTGCGGATCCCATCCAGAAACTCTTGAGGGGGCATCCAAAGAAGAGCCCAAAGACTCCTATTCCTGTTGAGTGGAATGAAGAGCGGGAAATTGCCTTCCAACTCCTAAAGAAGAAGTTGACTGAACCCCCTGTTCTGGGTTACCCAGATTATCAGAAGCCATTCCACCTCTACACAGATGCCAGTAAAAGAGGCCTGGGGGCCGTGTTGGCGCAAGTGCAAGATAACAAAGAAAGGGTGATTGCCTACGCCAGCCGATCCCTGAAGGGAGCTGAGAAGAACGACCCAGAATTACAGTTCTTTCAAGCTGGAGTTTCTTGCCTTAGTGTGGGCTGTGACTGAAAAGTTTAAGGACTATCTCGCTGCCACACCGTTTGTTGCCTTCACAGATAATAATCCCCTGGCGCATCTGAATACAGCCAAATTAGGGGCACTGGAGCAAAGATGGGCCTCCCGCCTGGCCAACTATGATTTTACTGTGAAGTACCGGGCCGGCCGCTCCAATGAGAACGCTGATGCTCTGTCACGACTCCCCACTACAGAAGCCCCAGATGAACCGAAAGATGCCTGGGAAGAGGTGGAGATGCCAGCGTTTTATAACAAATTTACCCAGCAGGATAATATACGTACTGAAGATTCCCCTGCTGCTGATCCTTCCTCATCAGATGGTCCTGAGTTCAGAGGCGATCAAGAAAGATGGATTAAGCTCCAGTCCGAAAGTAGAGTCCTCGGTGAACTGCTTGACTTCCTTACTAGTGGAAAAATCCCTGAGAGGATCCGCAGGAAGAGTGCAGACCCAGAGCTAGTGAGATTGTGGAGACATCGCCACCAACTATTCCTTCAAAAGGGCCTGTTGCTCAGAAGGAGTCTGGATCCAGTGTCCTATGATAGAGTGTATCAAATTCTCCTGCCACGTCGGGATGCCAGCCTGGTGCTGGATATGTACCACAACCAGTCCGGACACTTCGGTGTGCAAAAGACTGAGGCCACTATTCGCAGAAGATTCTATTGGATCGGGATGAGAGAAGATATCGAGAAATGGTGCCGAGAATGCACTGCCTGTGCTGTGGGGCGGACTGAACGCCATGACCAGAGGGCGCCTCTCCATCCCATCGTAAGTAAGGCTCCTTTAGAACTTGTTGAACGCGGAGGCGTTCTGGAAGCATTTCCTGCTGCCCTACGGTTGCCCAGAAAGGATCCTCACCGATCAAGGGTCTGCGTTTGAGTCACAGCTGTTCCATGAGATGTGCCTGCTACACAACTGCCAGAAAGTCCGGACCACCGCTTATCATCCGCAAGGTAACGGAGAAAATGAATAAGACTCTCATTGAAATGCTGAGAGCAGTACCCCCTGAGACGAGGGGAGATTGACCTACTCTGTTGCCGCAGCTTATGTACACGTACAACAACACCATCCATTGTTCCACCGGCTACACCCCGTTCTATTTGATGTTCGGCCGACAAGGGAGACTGCCTGCGGACCAAGCCCTAGGGGTACGGGTGCCGGATGAGATCAACCCACTGCCCAAGACTGATTGGGTAGTGGAGCACCAAAGGCGTCTTCTTAATGCTAAGGAGATTGTCCAGGAACGGATGGAGATTGTTCGAGAAAGGCAGCAGAAAGACTTTGACCAGACTGCCCATGCGGGACCCCTGGCTCTGGGAGACAAGGTTTGGTTGAAAAACAACCACCGGACCAGCAAGTTGGACAGCAAATGGGAAAGGATTCCCTACCTTATTACTGCCATACCCAATGCTGCGGCCCACATTTACCAGGTATCCAGGGAAGGAAAAGGTCCCCAAGTTGTTCACAGGAACTGCCTCAAGCCCTGTATAGAAGGAGAACCAGCGGCTGAGGAGATGGAACCTGAGCTTACTGAGGGAGAGTTGCCGGCTCCACCTATGGACCCTATGCAGGCTGTGGAGAACTTAATCCATGATAAAGAGCCGCTCCACTGGGCCCTCACGCCTTGGTTGAATTTATTGGTTCCTGCTCCTGTTCCTGTTAGCCCTCAGCCTCCTGAAGAAGCTCCAGAGGCAATGGGCTCCTTTGACATTCCTGAAGCCAGGCAGGAAGAATCCCTGACAGTAAGGAGGTCTACCCGTTCTACCAGGGGGCATCGACCTGTGAGGTTTGTGGACTACATTATGGGCCCAGGTAGCCCCTCACGGGAAACCCCTGTTTAACCGTTACAAGCCTGGGTACGGACTCATGTTGTTCTTTGAGCCTCCAAGGACTTATGTTTATTTACTTTTATATGGACTATCCTGGTTTATTGATACGCTGTGCCAGGTCAGCGCCCCTGTTCCCTCACATTATCCTGAGAGAAGAGAACGACGCCCCTTGTCATCACTCCTTTCAGTGCATTTATTAACTGTTATATTGTTAATGTGGTGAATATTGTATATGCATGTTCTCTGCTGTCTTTCAGGTTGCCGCTTCCAGATGGGCGGACCCTCCATGTTGCGCCGAGGACGGGCAACGTTATAGCGTGGGGGTTTGTAGTGTCCCACTAGGTAAAGGTGGGCACTGCACAGGTTAATGTGTTCCATTGCATTAAATGTCATGCGTTTGTTTTCCCTGTATTATCTGGGTGTCAGGCCTGTCAGGGTGTAGTTTAGCCTCCCAGACGTTAGAGGGAGCTAGAGAGCCCTAGTTATATATAGGAGGGCCCAGACAGGGAAGAGTTAGTTCATTCCAGGGGACTAGAGGAGTCACTTCGTCCACCTGAAGCTCCTGAGGCTAGGATTAGCTCAGTAGAGACACCCCAGTTGCAGGACCCAACCTCCTGGGAGAAACCTACAGTTATCCACCTTACAGGAGAAGGCGATCCAGGGTAAGCCACGTAACCCTGATGGGCAGATTACACTAGAAAGTGCAGCAAGAATATAATACCTGAGGAAGACAGTGACCAAGGATTTAAGCCACCCTTTAGGCATCTGGGCCTTGGGATATAAAGCCAGAGCAGGAGTTCTAGAAAGGACACTGTACATTGATTCTGAGGAAAGGTACAACCTGCTGCTGAGTGCTTGTGAATTTACCCTCTGCGTATCTTGCATAAATATTGCCTGCCATTTTGTGAATAAGCCTCCTTGTGGAACTGTGATTGAAAGACTGTACTCTTACCTGCTGTACAAAGTTGGATTGTTCAGTAAAGTTACGTTTGGTTCACTATATACTTGTGTACCTCCATCATTCCAACCACCAACCGGCGTGCCACCGTCCAAAGGCACTGGCGTCACGAATCCAACAGGGACCTTGCCCCAGGCACTCAAAATACCTGTAACATCCAGGGCACCTCATCCACCATCAGGCCTGGTCCCTATATACAGAGTGTGCCCCAGAGGAACCGTGTCTACCTCTCCTTCACTGCCACGCGCCTGCCCAGGGTTCTTTAAATATAGTGAGTACCCTTGATTGCCCATAACCGTGACCTCACTTCGTCATACCCTGCAGGTCTGGCGTGTTGCAACATCACAATAAAATTTTGGATAATTCCCGCATAAAAGGGCACTATGTGCTAAGGCCAGCCACATTAGGGGGTGGTGGGTATCTCATCCTTGGTACAGGGCCAGGGGGTCGAGGGGCAAAATCATGTTCTTGGGAAAATGGGGGCTGTGAATAAGTTTGTTGGATGGGCTGCTGGTAATACATACTGGGCCCTGGTTGGGCTGATGTGCACTCCAGCCCTAGTTGTATACTAAATTGAAATTAATTACAGGAATAGCTCACTCCTAAGCAATTAGGACCAGGTGCTCTAGGCCAGAGAATTGTATAACCCGTACAGGAGAAAATATTGAAAATAGGTAAGTGAACTGGACTGGCACACTGTATGTGTGAAATAATATGGATAAAAATGTGCAATAAAATGCTATAAAAAGCAATATAAAGTGATCACACAATTTAATTCAAATAACAATAAAATCAAATAATGTAACTAAAAAAGATAAAAATAGACGCTGCGCAGCAAAATAAGATTGCAGTGACAATCGTAAAAATGATCATAAAGCTAATAAATCTTTAGAACCAATATAAAATTCCTGCATATATAAGTCTTGTAGTGGAACAAAAAAGTGCAGATATTATGTCTTTCCTTTCAAATGAAGAAATGTCACATTGAATGTGCAGTAGTGAGTAATGTCTGTACTCAGAAGGGACTTTGAAAGGAACAGGTTCCCGAAATAACTTTTCCGTTGGTTATAAATAAAGTGCTGTATGCTGTAAGTAAGCAGTTCGTCTTACCTTAACCCAGATTGTTTTCAAGGTAAGGGTAAATGCCGTATACCTGGTTGTGTACGGTCCTCTCTTGTGTGTCTCGGCAGACGCTGAGGTAGCGTGGTCGGTGGCGTATTCCTTTTTTAATCCACAGCAAGGTGTCGTAGGGGCTGATGGCTGGATTGTTCGTATCCCAGAACGCCGCGTCTCACGTGGTGTGTGACGTGCCTCGGTCCGTGACTGTGTCCAAGTATCGCGATAACTGTGATCGGTAAATTCTTCGGTGAAGAAATTTTCTTACCGGAGCGCTCCAATTTTTGACGAAAAAGTCACAGACTCTATGTCATCTGTGGGCAGGCCTTTGAGTGAGATGGGAGCTATCAGCTGGTTACGCCAATCGCGTCTATTTTTATCTTTTTTAGTTACATTATTTGATTTTATTGTTATTTGAATTAAATTGTGTGAGCATTTTATTGCACATTTTTATCCATATTATTTCACACATACAGAGTGCCAGTCCAGTTCACTTACCTATTTTCAATATTTTCTCCTGTACGGGTGATACAGTTCTCTGGCCTAGAGCACCTGGTCCTAATTGCTTAGGAGTGAGCTATTCCTGTAATTAATTTCAATTAAGTCCACTTTGGTTCACCCCATCTGGAATTTAGCTCCTCCGACCGCAAATATGGATGTGTGGAACCATATGGAGCACAAAATTAAGAAAGTTGATACATTTATATTTGATGATTCGGATAATTTGAATTCACTACCAACTAGAGAAAAATCCACTTCTGAGATTTTCAGAGAACTAGAGACTTTACTGTTAAAACAATTGAGACAGTATTGGGAAATAAAATCCCTAAAACAGTGTTTGAGCCAAAACATAATACCAAAAGGTTTGCAACTAATAAAAATACCAGCTCAAGACCTATGGAATGAGGAATTCAATCAGAAATGGGATAACTTTTTTAAATATTCAGTCACGGGGATTAATCAAACTAATAATTAAACGCAGAACACAATTCTTAGCCACAATAGCTGAAAAAATAAATCAAATAAAAGGAAATATGGAACACTTGGTAAAAGATGAACTATACAACAGTTGGCAAGATAAAGTTTGTAGAAGTTTAGATAAAACTGAACAAGACATCATATATAAAAAAAAATGTAAAAAATTAAGAAAATTTGACACGCAAGAATCTAAAACAAAATCTAATGAGATAATAACAGATATTGAAAGTACTGCAGAAGTAACCCCCATTGAGAGACAAAGATATAATATACCAGTGAGAAATCGATTAGAAAATTTCGCAGAACAAGCTTTTTTAGACCGGACTCCACCTCACCATTCAACACGAATAAGACACAAAAGATCGGTATCTCCGACACACAACAAAACTCCTCCTCCCCCTCCCATACACCCTTACAACCTGAGACATCACAACCCTCACATAGAGAATTATCCCCAACAAAGACACCCACGAGTACCGAGATACGTAGAACAACAATTTACAACACCGATACACCAACAACATCACTTGGATCAAAGAGATCAAAGAAAACACGTAGAGGACGGAAGAAGACACAAAAATTACAGAAGAGACTACTAGACAATAATGATAACATCATTAATTTAAGTGATGTAGATTTGACACAAACACAAATTTCACTTTTAAACAAAGGGCTCAAATTCGCCCCATCTGCGAAATTGAACAAATTCGATACCTATATTGGTATACAAAAATTTATAAAAAACATTTGTCTAAAAAAATATTTTTTTAAAAATCCCTTGGTTCCACAAATACACACAATGGAAAAATTCCCACACACTAACCTTAAAAACAAGTCAAAAAAATTTCCCAGAAATGAAATAGGTCCAGAAATGGCAGGATTTCAAAAATGTGTTGAGATGGATTTAAGAAAACTAAAAGAAAAACGAATATACAACAATAATCTATCAAAGAAAGAAGCCTTAGCAATAAGGGAACTCCAAGATAAAAAAGAAATCACTATACGCCCCGCAGACAAGGGGGGCGCCATAGTGATTTTGAACACCCAAGACTACAATAGAGAATGTCTAAGACATCTATCTGATGTAGACACTTATAAGATGCTTAAGGGTGACCCAACTGCTTTGTTTAAAGAAAAACTGCTAGAATATAGCACGAAAGGACTACATTCAGAAATCCTAAACAAGACAGAATTCAACTTTATTGTGGGAACACCTGGTAGACTTCAAGTATTATACTGCCTACCAAAAGTCCATAAGAACGCCACTTGTCCACCAGGTCGTCCCATAATATCGGGCATCGGATCCCTTACTGCAAACCTCTCAAAATACATAGACTCGTGGTTGCAACCTCTAGTTAAAAAAACCAAATCATACCTAGAGGATACAACAGAAGTGATTGAAATATTGGAGAAACTAAAAGTTGAAGATGATTGGATTTTAGCCACCCTAGATATAAAATCATTATATACAGTGATCAATCATGATCAAGGCATTCATGCACTTAAAGTTCAATTAGAAAAAGAAATTTTTAAACAGGAACATTTGGATTTTATCACAGAAGGAGTAAGACACATACTAGAACACAACTACTTCTTTTTTGAAAATAACTATTACCTACAGATCATGGGGACCGCCATGGGCACCAGGTTTGCCCCCAGCTATGCAAATCTATTTTTGGCATACTGGGAAGATTTATTTATTGATCCTATTATAGGGGGCAACCTGGTGCTCTGGCGTAGATATATTGACGACGTCATCTTGATCTGGAGAGGCAATGAAACTAGTTTACATTCTTTTATTTCAGAACTAAATAATAATATATACAATTTGAACTTCACAGCAAATATAAATCAATCAGAAACTGAATTCCTAGATTTAAATATAACCAAAAAAGAAGGTAAATATATGTGTCGTACTTTTCAGAAAACAACTGCGAAAAATGGTTATATACTATACTCTAGTTGCCATCTGCCCCAATGGTTGATAAATGTTCCCTTTGGACAATTTCGCCGTTTAAAAAGAAATTGCACCGAGGAATCACAATATCAGAAGGAAGCCGAACTATTAAAAAACAAATTTATAGAGAGAAAATATCCCACACACATTTTAGAAACAGCATCCCAGAAGGTAAATAAAATATCTAGAGAAACCTTCTTTACAAAAAAATAATACAAATTATAATATAAATAATACAAAAAGCCATAAACAAACGGATTTTAGAATTATATTACCGTTTTCCACTCAACATAAAAATATCGAACGAATTATTAATAAATATTGGCATTTACTAACACAAGATAAGATAATTGGTCCACTATTACCAACAAAAGCACAGATTACCTATACACGAGCACAAAATTTAGGCTTAAAAATTGCACCTTCAATAAAACATAATCCCAAAAACTTTCGTTAATTGGAAATTGGATGAGTCTCAAGGGATTTTATAGATGCGGTAAATGTCAAGGATGCAAAACAACAAAATTTCCTAAAAGAACCACCGAAATCAAATCATCTCAAAATAATTTCTCTATGACTATTAAAAGCTTCCTTAGTTGTGATTCCTCTAGTGTAGTACATCTAATCCAATGTCCGTGTGGAAAACAGTATATTGGTAGGACAAAACGATGCCAAAAAATAAGAATAAGCGAATATCTACGCAATATTAAAAATGGTTACATGAAACACTCATTATCAAAACATTTTAAAGAAGTCCATAATAAAGACCCAAAGGGCATGTCCTTCATGGCATTACAAAAAATTGACACACATTGGCGAGGAGGCAAACATATAGACAAGATGTCCCGGGCCGAATCACGAATGATATTTGACTTTGGAAGCCTGATTCCGATGGGTTTAAATGCGGATCTAGAAATATTTGGCTTTCTATAGAGATGTGGGCTGCATGCCCGCTTTCCGACGGAGAGCCCCATGTCAGGCTGTTTATCAGCACTGGGTCTCCCCCTTGGAGGCGGACATGCATCCTTCTATCATCATACAACTTCACAATCTTGCAACATTCTATTATCCTGCAATAATTTTACTATGTAATATCATACCATTATAGTATATAACAAAATGCTTCTACAAATATATTTATCTATATTTTACATGAATTTTGTCATATATATTTATTGTTTTAATCATTATTTGTGCATTTTCATTAAATTAAATAAGCTGCAATATTTATTTCCTACTGGGCGAATTAAGCTAAATATCTTATATGATATATCAAAAAAACGCAACATTAGCGAAAATGACGCATTGAAACCGCATACAAAATCTCCCACAAATGACTGGACATTCATTGAGGATTTTGAATCCAGGTCGGTTTTTGGATCTCTCTAATGGACCTATATAAAGCTAATCTAAAATCGGGAGATCAGCTGCCACTGAAGAAGGGGAAGAGGTCCCCGAAACGCGTTTGGCGTAACCAGCTGATGGCTCCCATCTCACTCAAAGGCCTGTCCACAGATGACATAGAGTCTGTGACTTTTTCGTCAAAAATTGGAGCGCTCCAGTAAGAAAATTTCTTCACCGAAGAATTTACCGATCACAGTTATCGCGATACTTGGACACAGTCACGGACCGAGGCACGTCACACACCACGTGAGACGCGGCGTTCTGGGATACGAACAGTCCAGCCATCAGCCCCTACGACACCTTGCTGTGGATTAAACCAGGAATACGCCACCGACCACGCTACCTCAGCGTCTGCCGAGACACACAAGAGAGGACCGTACACAACCAGATATACGGCATTTACCCTTACCTTGAAAACAATCTGGGTTAAGGTAAGACGAACTGCTTACTTACAGCATACAGCACTTTATTTATAACCAACGGAAAAGTTATTTCGGGAACCTGTTCCTTTCAAAGTCCCTTCTGAGTACAGACATTACTCACTACTGCACATTCAATGTGACATTTCTTCATTTGAAAGGAAAGACATAATATCTGCACTTTTTTGTTCCACTACAAGACTTATATATGCAGGAATTTTATATTGGTTCTAAAGATTTATTAGCTTTATGATCATTTTTACGATTGTCACTGCAATCTTATTTTGCTGCGCAGCGTCTATTTTTATCTTTTTTTAGTTACATTATTTGATTTTATTGTTATTTGAATTAAATTGTGTGATCACTTTATATTGCTTTTTATAGCATTTTATTGCACATTTTTATCCATATTATTTCACACATACAGAGTGCCAGTCCAGTTCACTTACCTAGTTGTATACTAGCCCATAAAACATTACTGGTAAAATGAAAAATATTTTACTAAAAATAAACCACTACTAATATATTTGGGGACATTTCTAGCAAACATTCAAAATAATCTAGACATTTCATACTCGCGGCCTAAGGTCCAGCACTGGCTTTAAGAAAGCCAACTGCAGGGTATAAATGTATGGCTTCTTTCTGACGCCTCCATCACCACTTTTGCCCATGGCCTGAACTCGTTCCCGGCGGAACTGATCCCGGGACGACTGCCAGCGAGTCTTTAAGCGTTGGACTGTAGAAATATAACATAGCAACAATTGGAACTTTTAAAATGTCTCCACACATATAAAATCACATCACAAAATATGGTTACTACTACATTAAAACCGGCAAATATTAAATTTAGTATACCATATACTGGAGATTTTCAAACCTCATAGGCTGAATAACCTGCGAGATAGCAGGATTGTTGTAACCCGGTAATCATAACAGGCCTTTAAATATTATTCACACGTGATATTTGGACATTACAGGGATACACAATATGAAGCTCTAAAGCTGGTTAAAATGTATACCTCTAAGCATGTCCACACATGAAATATATATCAGACTGCAGCAGGCCATGGTTATAATTGAGGTTTTAGTACAGCAGGTGAGCCACAGGTGGCCATGGCTGATGAATAATCAAACATTATATAGTGCTGAGCACTTTCACATTGAAAAAGCAAGTGCTACACAACATCCTCATGGTGCACATTAAAAAAAAACATACTGATTTACCTGCTTGTGTAATATACTCCAATATACACCACTGCTTGACAAGTAACAATGACATTATAGGCATTTTACACATAAAACACATCAACATGGGTTGTCATACCTAATTTTCGGCGTTTGGAGGAAGTGCCCTTCTCCCACTCTCTGGGCAACATGTCACGGGTCACCTCATCCCATGCCCGCTCCTTGCACACGCAGTCGTGATAGGCCTCCGTTCGAGTGTCCCAAAGCAGGGGACGTTCCTGGATCAGCAAGATCAATTTCTCTACATCCATCTTGAGAAGCTGCTATCTTGCAAGGCCGACAGGCTGGGGCCGGTTTCAGCACCTGCACATGTACTCTTGGCAAAGTTGGTAAACACAGAACACATGGCTAAAGTAGGCTTGGCGTGGTATTTCTAAATTATTGATCTGCAAAAAACGGATGACATACGGATGTGTTCCGTATGCATTCTGTTTTTTTTTTTGCGGACCCATTGACTTTAATGGAGCCACGACCCGTGATTTACGGCCAAATATAGGATAAGCTCTCTCTTTCAATGGAACGGAAATACGGAAACGGAATGCACACGGAACACATTCCGTTTTTTTTTGCGGAACCATTGAAATGAATGGTTCCGTATACGGAACACAAAAAAAGGCCCGTTCACTCGCAAAAAAAAAACGTTCGTGTGAACTAGGCCTAAGTCAAACTTTTGACACATCTATTTTTTCACTCTTCAACACCATCATAAGTGGTTCATGTGTAATAATTAGTAATAAATTTACAGCAGTAAATTGATAATAGGCTTTACATCACCATCATGTAAGTAATCAGGTTATTTAAAATATCTTTAAACCAAATAGGCCATACAACAAAGGTACACATAACCTTTCTTGTAAATACACTAGTGTGTAGAATCAAGTGTCTAATAATAATAATAATCTTTATATAGCGCCAACAGTCTGGGGGTTCATGTACAAAAAGTCATAAATAACATAACAGACAAGTAAATAATTACAACAAGAGGAATGAGGACCCTGCTCGCAAGAGCTTACAATCTATGAGGAGATAGGGGTGACACAAAAGGTAAAAGTGCTTGTTTTGTACAATGGTCCATCAACCTGAGTAAACTATACAATGACTGGTAAAGGCTCCAAAAGAATACCACAGAAACCCACAGAAAAGAGCCACAAAATACCAAAAATGTATGAATATGATTATTAACACAATAATAATAAATAAAATGACAAGCAGAAATGAGGGCAGAAAAAGGGTCACCACTGGCAATCAAACACCACATAAGAGTGTATAATCATGTTTGTTAAAGAGGTTGTCCGGGCTTTTTAATATTGATGACCTATCCTCAGGATAGATATCAGATATGAGGGGTCTGACACCCAGCACCCCTGTCGGCACGTGCCTACTCCCTTCTCTTGCCCGATGTTGCGGTCCCATAGACATACAGCAGCAGACAGGAAGGGAGACGGTGCATGTGCACTGCATGCGCTGTCTCCCTGTACAGCTGATCGGCAGGGCTTCCGGGTGTCGGACCTCCACCGATCAGATATTGATGACCTATCCTGAGGATAGGTCATCAATATTTTAAAAAAAACAGACTACCCCTTTAATGTATCGGTAAGATGGGTTGGGCAGTACAGGATATAGTCCCATAACATACACTTTAAGCCCATACGTTCATGTCAAAATCAAATTAGAAGTAACCTTACCAGTGTTGTGTGTAAGCAGGATGGAGCCACCCCAACGTGTTTCGGCGTGCCTTTCCCTGGTGGATATTGAAAATATCTTTATATATTCTGTAGGAATCTGCCCCAATGGTAGCCTTCAGATAAGAACACAGCAGCAGCCTTTTAATGGTGAAAACAAACGGTTTTCTTTTATTCTTGACAAAATAATAAAGCAGGAAATGGTAGTGACCGGCATGCTCCAGCCGGTTTCAAAGAAACAATGAAGTCTGTATCTATAGCACAACACAGGTATGGTTTCTCACTGTACCATAACCCCATGGGGTGTATGTGGACCTCGCTTTCGCCTCAGTCTTTTAGGCACTGTAACTCCAGCTCAGACTCTGATCCAACACAGCACTCCCCAGAGCTCCACTGTCAGAGACACTTAGGCCCCATGCACACGGCCGTGTTTCACAGCCGTGTGCGGGCCGTGGAACCGCGGCCTGGATCCCTCCTGAGAGCAGGAGCGCACGGCGTCACTGGTTGCTATGACGCCGTGCGCTCCCTGCTGCCGGCACAGTACAGTAATACACTGGTATAGATCATACCAGTGTACTGCTGTATTGCGGTGGCAGCAGGGAGCGCACGGCGTCATAGCAACCAGTGACGCCGTGCGCTCCTGCTCTTAGGAGGGATCCAGGCCGCGGTTCCACAGCCCACACACGGCTGTGAAACACGGCCGTGTGCATGGGGCCTTAGTCACCACCACCTGACACTGCTGGCTGTTTTTGTAGGCCAGTCAAAACCTGACCTGGAACGTGGAGAGTAGTCATCCACCCAGCACTATAACTACTCCCAGTAAGAGCCACCCCGGATCAGCTATTTACAGCTATACTAAAGTGTCAACCACCTACTGCCGCTGACACACCTGCAATACTGGCTCCTATTTCACCGAGGCCGGGTACCTCGGTGACACATATCTACCATCAATGATGGTCCCTTGTGCCTTCCTACAATTCATATTAATGAATACAAGTATGCAATTTCTTAACAAAAACTTTTCTAAATTTTTTGAGACCAGTTTTATGGTGGCAGATCCCCTTTGCAAAATGCTGGGTCACTTTCATCTCAAGGTTCATTCTCCAGGTTAGTACAATTTCAACAATACCACATATGTATAGTTTTCCTTGCATTTTAATACCGAGAAATGAAATTAATTTTTTATATTTTAATAGTATGGGTGTTTTTCATGCAGCGATGACCATGATTTTTTCTTTTAAATGATTTTGTGAAAAGATGGGGTGATTAGAATAAAAAATAAAATAAAAAACTATATATATATATATATATATATATATATATATATGTGTGTGTGTGTTTTTTCCCCCTTTTTTTTTTTTTTTTACAGGTCCCCAAGGGGATCCTAACATCCAATAATTAGATTGCAATTTACTGTATATAGTGTAATGGAATTTTCTACATTACTCTATACATAGGTTGCTATGTTACAATTCAGTGCAGCCATCTACTGGCTCATTACGGACATGGAACGCCTTCCCCGATCTCTGCCCGGGGGAGGCATTCCTGCCCGCTTCCGGGTTTTCAGCCCCTCAGATACCTTGGTCACATTTGACCAATGGCATCTCGGGGGTTAAATGTCCGTGATTAGCCGCAGGTTTCTGCTGTGTGAGACAGCAGGCACCCGGTAGCTATGGTGCTCGCTCTGCTCCAGAGACCCAACATCCACTATACATGTACAGCAGATGTAGGGAAGGGGTTAAAATCTTGTGCTAAACAGCTCCAGCGTATGCTGAACGAGTCCCCATATTCATGAGCTTCTGGCTTTCCCTGCATACCTGTTGCAGATTCATATGGAAGAAAAACTGTTAATCACAGGCAGGTGGGCGGGGAGAGCCATGAGCTCATGAATATGGGCACTCTGCATGTGCTGAAGCTGTTAGAATCTAGCAGCATAAAACTGGTGACAGATTCCCTCTAAAGTAAATATGTAGTACATTATGCATTTATTAGTTTAAAGGGGTTGTCCAAGTCATTCTTATATTCTTTGTATGTTTCCAGCTAAACAAAAGTAATTTTCCGTTGATTCACTTCTACAGTGGCCCTTTTCTCATATTTCGTCAAACGTCACAACCTGTGACATCTGCTTCTTTGCCTGCTCTGATGAAGTTCCATGCACCCTAAGGGCTCACGCACACGAGCGTATGTATTTTGCGGTCCGCAAAAAATACGGATGACGTCCGTGTGCATTCTGTATTTTACAGAACAGCTGGCCCCTAATAGAACAGTACTATCCTTGACTGTAATGCGGACAATATTTTTTGCGGAACGGAAATTTGGAAATACAGAAACGAAATGCACCCGGAGTAACTTCAGTTTTTGTTTTTTTTTGCAGACCCATTGAAATGAATCCTCATACGGTCCGCAAAACAAATGGCATGGACATGGAAAGAAAATACGTTTGTGTGCACGACCCCTAAGGCTGCAGGAGGGAACAGTCCTGCTGTATATAGGGAACGTCACTGAGGTCTGATTTGTGGGCCATGCCTTGGTGCACAGGTTATCACGGCTGATGTCTGCAGGTTTAGGCCTGTTTCACACTTGTGCTGTGGCATTGTGGCTTTGAGATCCGGCAAATCCGTGCCATTTTATACAACCAGATGCATCAGTTTTGGCCAGATCCAGTTGTATTAAATCAAAACCGAAGCATCACTGGGGCAGTGCGAGTCTTCCTGCAAGTGCTCTTTTTTAATTTTATCTATACTGGGGGAACAAATGAGGGGCATGGTTGCTTGTGGAGGCACTAATTAGGAGCTTTATATACAGTATACTGATGGCACTATAGGGGCTATTTTACTGTATATACAGGAGACAAAAAGGGAGGCAATCTTTATACTAAGTGCACTGTGGGACACAATATATACTGAGGGCACTGAATGTATGCTTAGGATGAATTCACTTTTTTATTGGCATTTTTCATAATTTTTGCATTTTTTTGTGGTGTTACGCAACGCAATAGAAGAAAAATACCACTACAATTTGCTGTTGACTTACAGCTAAAACTCAGCTGTAATGTTTTTTGCTGCAAAAAGTACACTATTTTGTAAAAAAAAAAAAGATTGAGAAACCAGCCTACGGGTGGTTTCACAATACATAATTTTATGCAAAAACTTTTTTTACATTTTTGTTTCTGTCGCCGTGACAGACTGACATTCACGTGTCTCTTAAATCAACAATTAGTTTCTCTAAAATCCCAATAAGTGGTAAGTCATTGAGCCTGGATGAGCTGTGCTTACAGAGAAGACTGTGACTTTGCAAAGCTTGCTGAAAGAGAATAAAATCACAAAGCGGGGAGCTCCATGATGATGTACCGCATGTAAAGGAGCCCTAGGACAACAGATAATTAATGAGGCTCACCAGATAGAGTTGTGCAAATACAGGCACAGCTCTGAGAAGCACATGAAGCCGTCCAGACGAAGGAACACGGGTAAACACAGCACCGTCCAGCAGTAATCCAGAGGATTCCCCAAGTTGCAGATAAATGTCCAAAAGAAGCAGGCTGAGGAGCACATAACACCAAAAGGATTTCTTTACTGCACATGTAACACGTTTGAATAACGTTGCATGTGAAATCTTTGGTAACCTGTGCTCATTAGCCTGCTTTTTTTTGGGACATTTATTCGCACAGTGCCCATATGACTCCTGTTATGGCATTTACATACGCTGCAATTAAACTTCTCTTTCTGAAGAAAAGGAGTTCAAATTAAAGTAACATGGGCATGGTTAAAATTAATTTTTGTTTAATAGACGAAGAGCTGATGACTGGTTCACTTTAAAGGGGTTATCCAATTTTTTCAGACCTCAGAGAGTGTGTGGATCCGTGGTGGTGCCCTTACTTACCTGGTCCCCACTGCTGGTTTCTGGCTCCATTGCTCCATCAACAGCTCTGCAGCGCTCATCTCTCTCAGCATCAACATCCTGTTGAAGGGGGCACCTACCACTCTCTGATGTCTGCAAAAAAAAGTTAGATAACCCTTTTAAGGCAGTTTTGTGTACAGATGTATTTTTTTATTAAACACTATTGCCAGATGTCAGTTTAACGTGAACCTGTCACCATTAAAACGCTTCTCAGTGCAAGCTTGTTATAACACGGGAGAAGCTGAGCAGATTCATATTATTTTTTTTTTTGGGGGGGGGGGGGATTCTGTAAAACTTGTATTTTATATATTTAAGTTCCACAGTGGTGTGAGACTGTACTCTTATCTTTCTGTGCTTAGGAATAGTGATGAGCGGACCATTGGATGTTCGGGTTCGACGGGTTTGTTCGAACTTTGTTCCAAAGTTGGGTTTGGGTTCCAAACTTTGGGGTGAAAAATGCCTGTAAAACAGTCATAAAAAGGGCTAGAGGGCTGCAAAAGAATCCAAAATGGGGATAAGGAAAAGAGCAGTACCATTGCTATGCAAACAAATGTGGATAGGGAAATGACTTAAAATAACAAAGTACATAAAAATAATAATTTTGAACCAGGAGGTAGAGGTTCAAGTGGAGTAGGAAGTTGAGGAGGCTGTAGATGTACAGTTATTTTTTTTTATTTGTCTTTTAATTCTGTGTGTGACCTATAGCCATTTTTTGGGGTGCGGCCGGTATAATTCTCTACTCTACTAATATAAAATATAATAATCTTGAGCCAGGAGGTGGAGGTCCAAGTGGAGGAGGAGGTAGCCAACTTAATTTTTTTTCCCCTTACATTTTTTTGTTTTTGTTTGTGGAGACCCCAAAACATTGAGATATAGCAAAGAGAATGCACAAACTGGAGTATAAAAGAAAGGCTGGGTGCAGCTGGTATACTTCTGTACTCCTGGTTGTAAGATGCAAAGGCAGTGTTATGAACACCAAAAATTGCTTTGTGTCACCGACACAATTAACAGACTGATTAGTCAGATGAAAATGTGGTATTATTTAATAAAAAATTGCTTTGTCACCGACAATTAACAGACTGATTAAATCGAATGAAAATGTGGTGTTATAAAAAAAAAATTAAATACTGATTAATTGTCTTATAACAGTAAGATGGAAGAAAATGCGAAATTTTGAACCCCAATAATGACGTTACGTCAACCACAGAATTAACAGCTGAATTAAGTATTCTATTTATGTGTCAATAATGCAAAGAAGTAGTATTGCACTGACCAAAAATAACTACAGATAGAAAGTTCAAATAGTAGATGACGGCAGCAGATTCTTCCCCAAAATTATTTATTTGTAGTTACTCCATGAAAAAATAAAAAAAAATGGGCCTGTTTGTAAAAATTTTCATGGAGTAACTACAAATAAAGAATTTTTGGGAAGAATATGCTGTCGTCATCTACTATTTGAACTTTCTATCTGTGGACTACCTTGGATCGGGGATCAAAGATTGGCTGTTGTACAGTAGTGGCCAAAAGTTTTGAGAATGACACAAATATTAGTTTTCACAAAGTTTGCTGCTAAACTGCTTTTAGATCTTTGTTTCAGTTGTTTCTGTGATTTAGTGAAATATAATTACACGCACTTCATATGTTTCAAAGACTTTTATCGACAATTAAGTTACATTTATGCAAAGAGTCAGTATTTGCAGTGTTGGCCCTTCTTTTTCAGGACCTCTGCAATTCGACAGGGCATGCTCTCAATCAACCTCTGGGCCAATTCCTGACCGATAGCAACCCATTCTTTCATAATCACTTCTTGGAGTTTGTCAGAATTAGTGGGTTTTTGTTTGTCCACACGCCTCTTGAGGATTGACCACAAGTTCTCAATGGGATTAAGATCTGGGGAGTTTCCAGGCCATGGATCCAAAGTGTCAACGTTTTGGTCCCCGAGCCACTTAGTTATCACTTTTGCCTTATGGCACGGTGCGCCATCGTGCTGGAAAATGCATTGTTCTTCACCAAACTGTTGTTGGATTGTTGGAAGAAGTTGCTGTTGGAGGGTGTTTTGGTACCATTCTTTATTCATGGATGTGTTTTGGGGCAAAATTGTGAGTGAGCCCATTCCCTTGGATGAGAAGCAACCCCACACATGAATGGTCTCAGGATGCTTTACTGTTGGCATGACACAGGACTGATGGTAGCGCTCACCTTTTCTTCTCCGGACAAGCCTTTTTCCTGATGCCCCAATCGGAAAGAGGCTTCATTGGAGAATATGACTTTGCCCCAATCCTCAGCAGTCCATTCACCATATTTTCTGCAGAAGATCAATCTGTCCCTGATGTTTTGTTTGGAGAGAAGTGGCTTCTTTGCTGCCCTTCTTGACACCAGGCCATCTTCCAAAAGTCTTCGCCTCACTGTGCGTGCAGATGCGCTCACACCTGCCTGCTGCCATTCCTGAGCAAGCTCTGCACTGGTGGCACTCCGATCCCGCAGCTGAATCCTCTTTAGGAGACGATCCTGGCGCTTGCTGGACTTTCTTGGACGCCCTGAAGCCTTCTTAACAAGAATTGAACCTCTTTCCTTGAAGTTCTTGATGATCCTATAAATTGTTGATTGAGGTGCAATCTTAGTAGCCACAATATCCTTACCTATGAAGCCATTTTTATGCAACGCAATGATGGCTGCACGCGTTTCTTTGCAGGTCACCATGGTTAACAATAGAAGAACAATTATTTCAAGCATCACCCTCCTTTTAACAGGTCAAGTCTGCCATTTTAACCCAATCAGCCTGACAAAATGATCTCCAGCCTTGTGCTTGTCAACATTCTCACCTGAGTTAACAAGACGATTACTGAAATGATCTTAACAGGTCCTTTAATGACAGCAATGAAATGCAGTGGAAAGGTTTTTTGGGGATTAAGTTAATTTTCATGGCAAAGAAGGACTATGCAATTCATCTGATCACTCTTCATAACATTCTGGAGTATATGCAAATTGCTATTATAAAAACTTAAGCAGCAACTTTTCCAATATTTATGTAATTCTCAAAACTTTTGGCCATGACTTCCATTACGAGTCAAGGTACTGCTCTATATGTAAAAATTATAAATAAAAAAAACTACAGGTCACCCACAGACTAAACAGCCCGATTAAATAAGGTATTTCTGTGTCACTGGTGCAAAGGAGTTGTATTTCACCCCCATAAATGCCTACAAGTCACCCACAAACTTATTAAAATCAAATAAAAGCCTAACACTGTCCCTCATTGCAGCAGCGTCCTGTCCCTACACTAATCAGAGCAGAATGGCGGTGCACCACGTGATCTGGCATTTATGCATGCAGGGTCACATGGTGCATCGGCCATTCACAGCCATGCCAATACTAGGCATTACTCTGATGGTTTCCAAGTGCCCCCAGCTTAAACCCTTGATGATTAGCTGCAGTGCAGCCTTTCAACAACCTTTATTTTAACTCCAAACAACGAACACAGACTTTCACGCCAATGTTCGGGTACCAGGACACCATAATGTTCGGTCCCGAACCCGAACAATGTGGTCGGGGTTCGCTGATCCCTACTTAGGAGTCATATGGGTTCACTGTATTAACCCACAGGGTTAAATAACAGGTTATAATTAGGGATGAGCGAACCTGAACTGTATAGTTTGGGTTTGTACCGAATTTTTGAGGTGTTCGTTACATGGACCCGAACCCAAACATTTACGTAAAAGTTTAGGTTTGGCGCTTTCTTGGCGCTTTTTGAAAGGCTGCAAAGCAGCCAATCAACAAGTGTCATACTACTTGCCCCAAGAGGCCATCACAGCCATGCCTACTATTGGCATCGCTGTGATTGGCCAGTGCAGCATGTGACCCAGCCTCTATTTAAGCTGGAGTCACGTAGCGCCGCATATCACTCTGCTCTGATCAGTGTAGGGAGAGGATATAGCTGCTGTTAGGGCGAGATTAGGCAGGGATTAACTCAGCAAAAACACTTAATGAAGTGATCGATGTACAGCTGTGATTCATTCAACTTCTGCTAGTTAATTGCTCACTGTTTTTAGGCTGCCCAGAGCGTTTTTCTGTCACTTTTTGCTGGGGTGAATATAGAATTTTCTATATTTTATTGAGGGGTGAAATTCACTTGCAAAATAAGCAATCCCCTAAATCTGGTGTTCCAGCTGTGGCTAGCCAAGTGTAACACTGTCTGCTGTCTGGCAAAGGATATATTTTTTTCTGGGGTGAAATTCAATTGCCAAAATAGCAATACCCTAAATCACTGGTTTCTGCTGTTGCAGGCCAAGTTTAAATCTGTCCGTAAAAGGGTATATTACACTCAGCGTGCATCTCCAAGTGTATTTTTTTCCGTAAAAGGGTATATTACACAAACTGTTAAATTACAATTGCTGAAAGCATAAGCCTTTAAATTTGCACGCACAATTGTGCATTTCACATAGTGTATTTCTGTCCGTAAAAGGGTATATTACATTCAAGGTGCAAATTCAAGTGCTGATAGGGTCATCCTCAATAACTTCACACTCTACCGTGCATCTCCAAGTGTAATTCTGTCCGTAAAAGGATACCTTTCATCCAGGGCCTAAATACTAGGCCTACAATTTATATTCCCCTAAATCTGTGGTTACTGCTGTGCCTGTATTAGTGTAATACAGTACTTAAATAGATAGCCAGATTGTGTTTGGTGCCTGTAAAAATAAATAAATAAATAAAATACATCTAGTAAGGGACGCGGACATGGTTGTGGTGGTGTTAGTGGACCCTCTGGTGCTGGGAAAGGACGTGGCTGTTCTGCCACAGCCACACGTCCTAGTGAACCAACTACCTCAGGTCCCAGTAGCCGCCAGAATTTACAGCGATATTTGGTGGGGCCCAATGTCGTTCTAAGAATGGTAAGGCCTGAGCAGGTACAGGCATTAGTCAATTGGGTGGCCGACAGTGGATCCAGCACGTTCACATTATCTCCCACCCAGTCTTCTGCAGAAAGCGCACAGATGGCGCCTGAAAACCAAGCCCATCAGTCTGTCACATCACCCCCATGCATATCAGGGAAACTGTCTGAGCCTCAAGTTATGCAGCAATCTCTTATGCTGTTTGAAGACTCTGCTGGCAGGGTTTCCCAAGGGCACCCACCTAGCCATTCCCCAGCAGTGGAAGACATAGAATGCACTGACCACAACGCTTAGGTTTCCAGCTCTGGGACTAGCAGGTTTGACGCACATCCCTTGGCTAGCGCATGCGCTGAATTTGGTGGTGCAGAAGTTCATTCACAACTACCCCGACATGTCAGAGCTGCTGCACAAAGTGCGGGCCGTCTGTTCGCGCTTCCGGCGTTCACATCCTGCCGCTGCTCGCCTGTCTGCGCTACAGCGTAAATTTGGCCTTCCCGCTCACCCTCTCATATGCGACGTGCCCACCAGGTGGAACTCCACCTTGCACATGCTGGACAGACTGTGCAAGCAGCAGCAAGCCATAGTGGAGTTTCAGCTGCAGCACGCACAGGTCAGTCGCACTGTGGAACAGCACCACTTCACCACCAATGACTAGGCCTCCATGCGAGACCTGTGTGCCCTGTTGCGCAGTTTCGAGTACTCCACCAACATGGCCAGTAGTGATGACGCCATTATCAGCGTTACAATACCACTTCTATGTCTCCTTGAGAAAACACTTAGGGCGATGATGGAAGAGGAGGTGGCCCAGGAGGAGGAGGAGGAAGAGGGGTCCTATTTAGCACTTTCAGGCCAGTCTCTTAGAAGTGACTCAGAGGGAGTTTTTTTGCAACAGCAGAGGCCAGGTACAAATGTGGCCAACCAGGGCCCACTACTGGAGGACGAGGAGGATGAGGATGAAGCATGTTCACAGCGGAGTGGCACCAAACGCAGCTCGGGCCCATCACCAGTGCGTGGCTGGGGGGAAACTGAGGACGATGACGATACGCCTCCCACAGATGACAGCTTGTCCTTACCTCTGGGCAGCCTGGCACACATGAGCGACTACATGCTGCAGTGCCTGCGCAAAGACAGCAGAGTTGCCCACATTTGAACGTGTGTAGACTACTGGGTTGCCACCCTGCTGGATCCCCGGTACAAAGACTATGTGCCCACCTTACTTCCTGCACTGGAGCGTGATAGGAAGATGCGCTAGTACAAGTGCACGTTGGTAGACGCGCTACTGAGAGCATTCCCAAATGTCACAGGGGAACAAGTGGAAGGCGAAGGCAGAGGAGGAGCAAGAGGTCGCCAACGCAGCTGTGTCACGGCCAGCTCCTCTGAGGGCAGGGTTAGCATGGCAGAGATGTGGAAAAGTTTTGTCACCACGCCACAGCTAACTGTACCACCACCTGATACGGAATGTGTTAGCAGGAGGCAGCATTTCACTAACATGGTGGAACAGAACGTGTGCACACCCCTCCACGTATTGACTGATGGTTCGGCCCCATTCAACTTCTGGGTCTCCAAATTGTCCACGTGGCCAGAGCTAGCCTTTTATGCCTTGGAGGTGCTGGCCTGCCCGGCGTCTGAACGTGTATTCAGCACGGCAGGGGGCGTCATTACAGACAAACGCAGCCGCCTGTCCACAGCCAATGTGAACAAGCTGACGTTCATAAAAATGAACCAGGCATGGATCCCACAGGACCTGTCCACCCGTTGTGCAGATTAGACATTTATAATTACCTCCCCTTAACAATATATTCTTGTACTCCAGGGCACTTCATTCAATCCTCTTTTTTTTTTAAATTGTACCATTATATTGCGGGGCAACCCGAAGTTGAATGAACCTCTCCTCCGTCTGGGTGACAGGGGCCTAAATATCGTAAACTGGCCTGTTCCAGTGGTGGGTGACATGAATCCTGATTCTCTGCTATGGGACCTCTCTCCTCTGTCTGGGTGCCGGGGCCAAAATATCTGACAGTGGCCTGTTCCAATGGTGGGTGACATGAAGCCTGATTCTCTGCTATGGGACCTCTCTCCTCTGTCTGGGTGCCGGGGCCTAAATATCTGACAGTGGCCTGTTCCAGTGGTGGGTGACATGAAGCCTGATTCTCTGCTATGACATGAAGCCTGATTCTCTGCTATGGGACCTCTCTCCTCTGTCTGGGTGCCGGGGCCTAAATATCTGGCAGTGGCCTGTTCCAGTGGTGGGTGACATGAAGCCTGATTCTCTGCTATGACATTAAGCCTGATTCTCTGCTATGGGACCTCTCTCCTCTGTCTGGGTGCCGGGGCCTAAATATCTGACAGTGGCCTGTTCCAGTGGTTGGTGACATGAAGCCTGATTCTCTGCTATGGGACCTCTCGCCAATTGATATTGGTTAATTTTTTTTATTCATTAACCTATCCACATTTGTTTTCAGGGGATTTACCTACATTTTGCTGCCTTTTTCAGCCCTCTAGCCCTTTCCTGGGCTATTTTGCAGCCTTTTTAGTGCCAAAAAGTTCGGGTCCCCATTGACTTCAATGGGGTATGGGTTCGGGGCGAAGTTCGGATCCCGAACCCGAAAATTTTCGGGAAGTTCGGCCGAATTTCTCGAACCCGAACATCCAGGTGTTCGCTCAACTCTAGTTATAATGAATGTTTTCCAATAAATTATATACAATGCAGAGTTTTCAGGCTCTCTTTTTTCACATTTTGTCATATATTGTTGCAGCTTTGTGCTAAAATAAAAACAAATAGAATTTTTTTTGTTTTCCCTATAATTCTGCTCCTAACCTGTTGGGGACAAAGGGCGTAAAGGTACGCCTGATGTCCCGGTACTTAAGGACACAGGGCGTACCTGTACGCCCTGTGCATTTGCGATCACCGCTGCGCATCCTGAGAGGTGATGGTCACATCACCTCTCAGGATTGCTTCCGATTGGCTGGCGGGCGGTTTAAAATTACTGCAGCTCTGCCGCCTCCTCCTCCTTTCTGTGTCAGGATCCAGGAGAGAGAGCAGCCTGTGTCGTCCAGCTCCGGAGCCCAGTACCCTCACTGAGCCTCCATAGTGCCATCTGGCACTAATAAGGTACATTAGGGAGAGCTTAGATATGTAGGGATAGTCAGGGAAAGTTTAGGGGGGAAAAAATGTATTTTTATTTTTTTTGCATCACCCTGATCGGGTGTCTGGGATCCACAGCATTTATTTATTTTTTGTGTGCGTGAGCTGACTGTGGCCGGCACTCTTAGCGTCGGACCGCTGATCAGAAAGTTTTACTTTTTTTTTTCTCACATTTTTGGGGCTTTTTTTTTTCTGTTAGGTTTAGGGATAAGTACGCGAACACCCGTGCCCCCCCCCCACACACACACACACACACGCTAAATAAAGTTTTACACACATGCACACACACTCCCCTATGGCCCTTGTCATCTGCGTCCTCCTCATCAGCTAGCGATGATGATGAGCCCCCAAGGCGGCGGAGACGCCACCAGGCGGAGCAAGGGGACTGCCATGCCAGGGACCCTGTGGCCCACACAGCCTGTGATTCCTGATTTTGTTGGCCAAACAGGAATCCAGATTCCCACAGTGGGATTCACTGAATATATAACTATTAAGTCTTTTTTTCAGTGACCACTTTGTGAATCTGATGGTGGAGCAAAACTTATTCGCCCAACAGTTCATTGCTCAACACCCCTTTTTGGCTAGGTCCGGTGGCTGGACTCCGGTCAGTGCAGTCGAGATGAGGACGTTTTGAGGCCTCGTTCTGAAAATGGGCCTAGTCAAAAAATCCAGTGTCAGGCTGTACTGGAGTGGGGACATCCTCTACCAGACCCCATTCTACAGTACGGCCATTACACGCTCCCGTTTTGAGGCCTATGTGTATCTGGAAGGAAGGTCGCGGTTGATGAGTCTCTCATTACTTTCAAGGGGAGACTCATTTTCTGCCAGTATGTTCCCTCTAAGCGGCCAAGTTATGGCATGAAGCTGTAAAAACTTTGTGAGAGTACCTCAGGGTACACTTACAAGTTTTGTGTGTACGAGGGGCGAGTTTCCCGTATTCAACCCTCAGAATGTCCCCCCACTCTGGGTGTTAGCAGGAAACTTGTGTGGGACCTTATGCACCCACTGCTAGATAAGGGTTACCATCTGTACGTGGATAACTTTTATACTAGTATCCCCTTGTTCCAGTCCCTCGCCGCCAGATCCATGTCCGCTTGTGGGACCGTGCTGAAAAATCAACGCGGCCTCCCTACCCACCCCGTCCAGGTGCTTATCCCCAGGGGTGAGACCTGTGCCCTTACCAGTGGAAACCTGTTGCTGTTCAGATATATGGACAAGAAAGATATCCTTGTACTGTCCACAATTCACGGTAACGGCATCACTCCTGTTCCTGTGCGTGGTACCGCGGCAACGGTCCTCAAGCCCGATTGTATCATCGACTACAATCGTTATATGGGAGGAGTAGACTCTCATGGATATGGGGGACCCTCCCTCTCATGGATATACAATATTTGTGCTTTTATCCTTGTTTTTTTCCCTCGCCATATCATATCCATTAAAAGACTGGCAATTATTTTAAATATTTTTGGGGGGATTATTGCCGGTGCATTCCACAGGATATAATTCAGGAAGGGTAATAAACACATTTTCATCTGATCTGAGCGATCTGATCTGCCATCGTGACATACTATAGTCTTTTCCATACGTCTATTTTCTTCCTAATTTCTTGTATTTTAGGGATCAAATTCCGCTGGACATATTCCTTAGGATTGGGGGTTATTTGAATACCCAGATATTTAACTGGTCCATTGCTCTTCTTGATTCCCAATGCACCTGGTATACAATTGTTCAGAGGATCAATCGGGACGCAGGCCGATTTAGACGAATTTATCTTAAGACCGTCATGTTTGCCGTACTGCTCAAATACCTGGAAAATCTTCGTAAGTGATCTATGTGAACCTACAAACAGCATAATATCATCCGCATACAGAGCAATTCTTTCCTCGTGCGCACCAAACCTGAACCCCACGATTTCTTTGTCTTGCCTAAATCATATCTGCCAACGGCTCCATAGCTATAGCAAAAAGCAGGGGGGAAAGGAGACACCACTGTCTAACCCCCCTACCAATACCAATATTCTCAGAATATTCCCCATTTAGTATAACTTTTGCTGAAATTTCAGTATACAACAGCCTTGCCCATGATATAAAGTTATCTCCAAAACCCATTTTCTTCAATGTTGTAAACAGACCATTCTACAGTTTTAAATGCCTTTGAGGCGTCTATGGTAACAATCAGTCGTTCACCACCATTTGTGGGTTCAAGCTGGGTGTTCACAAAATAGCGCATAACATTATCGGTTATAGTTTTGCCTGACATAAATCCCATCTGATCCTCATGGACAAGTCCTGAAACCACACTGCTAAGTCTAACTGCCAAGATCCTGGCCAGAATTTTATTGTCGGTATTAGTGAAATGGGATATTATAAGTCCGGAAGGGTTGGGTCCTTCCCCGGTTTTAGAATCAATGTAATTAGGGCTTCTCTCAATGAGTCTGGCAGCTTCCCTGCCTTCCTCGAATCCTCCCACATCTCCAGTAATTTGGGGATTAGTATTTTTTTATATTGAGCGTACACTTCAAACGGGATGCCGTCTATTCCTGGGGCTTTATTTTTGATGATGCTAGACAATATTTTATCGACTTCCAGGGCATTTAGGGGGGCCTCCAATTTTTTACTTTGCTCTTTTGTTAGCGTGGAGATAGTAGTACCCTCCAGAAAGTATTGTATTTGCGTTGAGTTCTTATTTATCTTACTACTATACATGTCTTGAAAGTATTCTTTAAGCAGTTCTATTTTAGCCGCTTGTTCAGTGGTTTTGTGGCCTGATTTATCTACTAAACAGTGAATATAATTATTATTTTTTATCTGGGTCCCCACCAAGGCCGCTAACTGTTTACCCGGTATATGTGCATAAACATAATTATCTCTCACATAGTTTTCTTTCTGTTGTTGTGCCAATAGAAGCCACTCACCTTCCAGTTTGGATGCTACCTCTATCCACTCCTTATAATTTTTCTGTGAGGTTTCCAGTATACTTATTTTCATATCTTACCGCCTCTTGTTTCATGTCCAATATTTTTTTCCTTAACCCTTTTTTATACCCTACTGTGTATTTTGTGAAAATCCCTCTAATATATGCCTTTGCGGCCTCCCATACTATATAGATGCTGCTGAACCTTCATTCCAATCAAAAAACTCAGTTATCTCTTTCAAAATCTTATTGTGTATGCCCATTATATTTATCCACCCAAAGTTTATGTGCATCCCTCTTCTTTTTTTCCTGTTTGTTTTTATATTTATAATGATTGGGTTATGATCCGAAATCCCACGCTGTCCATATTTAACCTTTTCAATTTTGGATGAACCCATATCATTAGTGAAGACTAAATCAATTTGTGATAAACTTTGAAAAACATGAGTACTTTTTCCATTTAGGGTGCATTACCCTCCAAATATCTATCCAGCCCAATTCCTCTGTGATATTTTTTAATTTTGATTCCGTGCTAAAAATGTGAACGTTCCCAACTCTACATCTATCCATTTTACTCTCCATAACATTATTGAAATCACCCATGACTACAAGTGATTTTAGTCCCTACCTTAAGTAAAAAATGAAGTGAATTTTTCATAAGACCTCCAACTTGAAAGGTGGCGGTATATAGACATCTGCAATTACCCATGGTCTACCTTCCAAGAGTCGATCAAAACATATCACCCCTCCCCATCTATGTCTACTTCCCCTATTTTAATATCCACATCCCGATGTATTAATACAATCACCCCTCTGGCATATGATGAGTAGACTGAGTGAAAGGAGTGCTGTATCCATGATCTAACCAATCCATTTCACCTGTTAGATGTGTTTCTTGCAAACAGACTATCGCAGGTAAAAATATGTGCATTGCATCAAAAACTGCCACTCTCTTTACACCCCTGCTCAAACTCCTAATATTCCAAGATGCTGGCACCCTGTAGGCTCGTTCAACATAGTTTTTATATTCTGAGATATCCTGGCCAAGTTGTTCTTTCAGCCAGGTTTGTATAAAGCCACAGAGTTCTCGTCCTTCCACCCCCTCCCGGACCCCAAACATCTCAAATTGGCCCTTCTAGACCTGTTTTCTAGATTTTCTAATAATTAGTTTTTTTAATTCTCTGTTCTCATCCTTTAATGTAGTTTATTCCTTAACCATTGTCTGTAGAAGGTCCTCAGAGTCTGATATTATTTTCTCTGCTTCTGTCAGCCTGTCTTTATATTTTTGTAAAGCTAGTCTGAGGAGGCCAACCGTCTTCTTGATATTTCCAGTCTGGAGAGAGAGGTCTTTTATCGCTAAACTGCAGTACTTTATTTCCCAAAATATATCTTGCAAAATAGGTACCTGTTCCCCTGCATTGGGGGTACTTCTCTCTGCCTAGTCTGACTGCTTACTACCTCTCTCTCCAATCTGGAAATCCTCATCTGCTATCCTCAATATACTACTCTCGGCTGAACCAGAGGGTTCCCCCTCCTGATCTTCAGGTATATCATCCTTTTTCTTCTGGCCTCGCATATTAGTCAGAAATTGCTGCTTCGACTGTTCTGCTTTTTTAAACATTAGAGAAATTGAAGTATTCAATTCTGGCTGCCCCCTCCCCCTCTTTCCCACCCCCTGTCTAGCCATTGCTTTCTTCCTTAATTAGACCAATCTGGGACTCCCTAACAAAACAGCAAGCAGAAAACCCCCCTCACATTAAGGGTATATAACTTATCACATTGAGTCAATATTATTCAGCCCGCCTCCCTTTAGTCTTTACATTGCATTCCCTGTGTGTCCCGTTTGTGGCACGCCGCCCCCCATCTCATAGCTATATTTAAAAATTATGCCACTAAGTTAATAAAGAGGAACACTTTTTTCGATTGTTGGGCAGCCGGCCACAAAGAAGGACAACCTCCCCACACATATCCACAAGGAGCAATGCTATATATACATGTATATTTCAGTAATAGCCCTGTTCTCCGTCCTTTGGCTGTATTTGGCGCAATTGCACCCACCGTCTATTTGGTAGAAGCCCAAGTTAGTCTGGTTAACATGAACAGACAGTCTCAAATATCTCCCCCTTAGTATACTTAGCGCTATTGGCTTAATGGTCTGAATGATTCAGTTAGTCCAATTGTGGTCTCAAGTCGTTTGGAATAGTTAGCACAGTTAAAGAGTTAACACCCCGAAAGAGCATGCAGTGGTAGAACAATTCAATTACAAGGTGAGCAAAACAGTTAGTACAATTAGTTCCATTACACCCTTCCGACGTTTCCATAGCTTGTGCAAGATAGCCAGCTTGTGCAGTTATTTAGTAGACAAGCAGTTGCAAGATGTACAAAGCAGTTAACTAAGTTAGTGAGTTGGTGTAATTATCTCCATTGCACTCTTTCCGCGTCTGCATAACTTGTGTAGATAGCAGGCTTATAGACAGATTACCAGTTAGTCAAAAATAGTGCTAGTATGCAATCTTCCATCCAGTCCTTCTAGCTAGTAAACTGTTTCTGACATGGCTGCATGACTCCCAGCTTCCTACTATATTATCGCGTTCCCACCACACAAGAGGGAAAAACAAGGAGGCTCCTGCATTTGATCAGCCAGCAATATTTCTTTGGCCCACTGACTTGGCAGACAAAATTAACACCATCCGATGTTTGCCCCTTTTTTTTTTTCCCTCTCTCCCTTTCCCTTTAACGACCAGCCGTTAATCCATTTAATCCTTCCACAACGCCCCCACCCGAACAGGTATATTCAACCAGAGACGCACCAGCACAGAGCCCTCAGCACCGTTTTAAGGCAACCTCAGTACCCCTCAATATATCGCCACCAGAATCAGCCCGCCTCAATGAACTCCAGTCCAGCACAGATTCTGTACCTTCACCTCCCTCCCTCCCTTGGGTCAAAATAGGGGGGGGGGGGAGGAGGAGGGACAGAGTGGATCGGGACAAAAAAGACCACAACTCTGTCTGGCAGCAAACAGCAGCATTGGAGAGGTGAAATCAGTGGCGGTACAGTATAGAACATAATGCAGGCAAGGCCGCAGGAGATGTCTGGTTGAGTAGTGGGGGTAGCAACATTGGAGAGGCAGCATCCGTTGAAGTATGGTATAGAACATGATGTGGGCAGCAGGAGATGTCTGGCTGTGTAGTGGACAGGTAACATTAGTGGCAGTACAGTACAGAACATGATGCGGGCAAGGCTGCATGAGATGTCTGGCTGTGTGGTGGTGGCAGTACTGTATGGAACATGATGGGCAAGGCAGAAACTGAATATCAATTAATGTCTGTCTGTGTAGTGGGAGTGGCAGTACAGTATGGAACATGATGGACAATGTGCAGGAAATTATGTCAGGCTGTACGGATTTCAGTGGCAGGAGGAGCAGACACATTACTAGGAGATGGGGGCAGTGAAGACAGATGTCAGTGAAGGCGGAGATGGCAGAATAGAAAGGCCGGTATGTAAAAAGAAAACTGGAGAAGGAAGAAAGGCAAAAGAAAATCATGGCGTTGTCCTGTTAACGACTCAGTCACCCTTTTCTACAATTTTATTTGCTTCTTCCATAAAAACAGCAGCCCTACAGCTAGTGGAGTCACTTGTTAATACTGACTGGAAAGCTGGTGCCGAGTCCGACTACTGCCCACGCTACAGGCAGATGATGTGGCAGGGGTTTTCCTCCATTATCCTGTCCTTTTGCGAAATATTTTCAAATCAAATGTAACGTTTTTTGCCACTACACTAAAAGAGAGTTAAAGAGGGGCCTGGAGGTATTTCTGAAGTGTAATAATATTACAGGCTATAGCTACTAGAGATGGGTCATTGATCCAGGGAGTTAGGCCTTGACCATATGTATTTTGCAGTCAGCAAAAAATATGGATGACGTCCGTGTGCATTCCGTACTTTGCGGAACGCAACAGCTGGCCCCTAATAGAACAGTCCTATCCCTGTCCACAATACGGACAATAATAGGAAATGTTCTATTTTTTTGCGGAACGGAAGTACGGACATACGGAAACTGAATGCACATGGAGTACCTTCTGTTTTTTTTGGGGGACCCATTGAAATGATTGCTTCTGCATATGGTCCACAAAAACACGTAACGGACACGGAAAGAAAATACGTTCGTGTTCATGAGGCCTTATTCTGATATTGCCAAATTGGATTTTTTCCCCTAAAATGAGTAAAATTGGCTTTTACCTTACAGGCTTTTTTTTTATTTTTTATTTTTTCTCCTCTGGATCATCTGGCAGGATAACAGGCTGAACTGGATGGAAGGATGTCTTTTGTTCATTCTTATAAACTTTTACACACCAAATTGCAGTTTAAAGATTACCAGCTGTGTAAAAATTCTGGTTTCACAGAAAAAAAGCACCAATATTGGTTGCACTGCACTATAAAGAGTGCCAGTGTGCAGTCACTAAATTGTCAATTCTCTTTGGCACAGACTGATTGAGATAATTTGTTAATGTGATGCAGTCCAGTGAGTGACACTCAGCCTGTGTAAATGGCTGCTATGACCCTGCCTGGTACACTGTGCAGAAAGTAGAAACATAGGATGTGTCAGCAGATAAGAACCATTTGGCCCATCTAGTCTGCCCAATATACTGAATAATATGAATAGCCCCTGGCCCTATCTTATATGAAGGATGGCCTTATGCCTATCCCATGCATGCTTAAACTCCTTCACTGTATTTGCAGCTACCACTTCTGCAGGAAGGCTATTCCATGCATTCAGTGACTACAAGCATTATCTGGGAATAAATATGTAACTGAATCAAAATCTGGTAATTATACCCAGCATGGGGTCAAAGGTGTTGATTCCATTATCCTAATTGGAGTCACACCTCTTACATATTTATTCCCAGAGAATTCTTGTACAGTCACTCAAAATTGAGAAAGCTCATTGGAAGAACGAGTGAAACGTTTTCAAGAAATCTACAGTAAGTCCAGTTGCCTAGATTTATTCTTTACAGATATGTACCCGTTTAGTAGCTCTTCTCTGAACTCTCTCCAAAGTATCAATATCCTTCTGGAGATATGGTCTCCAGTACTGCGCACAATACTCCAAATGAGGTCTCACTAGTGCCTACCTTTAAGTCTTCTGAAATAATGACCCCTAAATCCCTTTCCCCAGATACTGAGGTTAGGAGTGTATCACTGAATTTATATTCTGCTCTTGGATTTTTACACCCCAGGTGCATTATCTTGCACTTCTCAACATTAAATTTTAGTTGCCAGATTTTTGACCATTCCTCTAGTTTTCCTAAATCCTTTTCCATTTGGTGTATCCCTCCAGGAACATCAACCCTGTGACAAATCTTTGTGTCATCAGCAAAAAGACACACCTTACCATTGAGGCCGTCTTAACCGCCTAACGCAGGATCACGTTCCGGAGGCGGCTCACTCAGGCACAGTCACGCATCTACGTGTCATCTCGCGAGATGCGAGATTACGCTCACAGCCGGCCCACGCATGCGCATCGCGGGCCGGCAAAAGTTACAGGACAAGTTCGTCATCAGCCTCCCAGCCAATGATCGTCGCTGGCAGGCTGCTGATTTTCAAAAAAAACCGAATCAGAAGCCATCTAACACATTATATTTATAAATATAATGTGTTAAATGGCTTCTGTGCTCCTCTGCTGGTCCTTTTCGTCGGTTGGTTCCAGAGTACACCCAACACAACACTAAGCCCCCAGATCACCTCCCATCACCAAATTAACCCCTTGATCGCTCCTGTCAATCACCTAGTGAAAGGGAAAAAAGTGATCAGTGTAAACTGTCACTTTTTTTTTTCACTGGTATTGACTGTTAGGTTTTAGGATAGTTTAGGCCCCTTGGTTAGGTAGTTAGCGATCGTTTAGCTCCCAGCCCACGGCACCGCAGTCACTGATTCGCTGATTAGCGTATCGCTAATCAGCATTTGTACTTTTATAGTATATGTAAGTGATCAGAACTGATCACAGTCAGATCTATAATAGTATTAGTGTCACCTTAGCTCGCCCTCCACCCAAAACGCAGTGTTGGCCTGATCGGTCGCCCACACGTGCGTTCACCCACGCCCGCCCCGCCGCAGTGACCATTTTTGATATTTTTTATCAATCGCAGCGGCTTCCGGTACTTTGCTAGCCTCCCATTTGTAAGACAGGCTTGCTTTTTTTCTTGGGTAATCTCAGGGAATACCCCCTAAATTTAGTTGTCCAAATGGCAAGGGGTATTCTTCTGAAGAGGCCTACAGGCTTCTGACCCAGTCGGATAAGGAATAGGAACCCTCATCTGACGAATCCAGCGGGTCAGAATACGAACCTGTAGAAAGCGGTGGCAGTCTGACCCAAAGTTCGTACGATGAGGTTGAGGTCCCTGATACCACCAGGCGTACCCGGCCCCGTGTTGCTAGACCACAGGTTGCGCAGGATCCGCTTCAAGGGTAGTAGAGTGGGGCTGGCGCTGTTGGATTACATGGTGAGGCATACACCAGCAGCGCAGCCCATCCTGGACCTAGTACCAGCACTGCCGTAGAACATGGTGAAGTGGTGAGCACCAGAAGGGCAGTTGAAGCTGGTACGGTGGCACATGCATTAGTTCCCCCGTCGCAGCCACCGCACAGACAGGCCCGTAGAGCCCCTAGAGTCCTGAGGTGCTGGCAAACCCTTATTGACAGCCCCCAACTTCAGCCACCAGTAGTTCCCCCTTTCACCGCCCAGTCTGGAGTTCGGGTTGAGACAGCTCAGATCGGTTCGGCACTGGGATTTTTTGAGCTGTTCTTGACTGCGGAGCTCTTGGACTTAGTCGTGTGGCAGAAACAAATCGGTATGCCACTCAATTTATAGCCGCCAACCCGGGACGCTATTATGCCCAGTCTTTCCGGTGGAAACCCGTCCAAGTTTCCGAATTAAAAAAATTTCTGGGCCTTCTCTTCAACATGGGCCTAACCAAAAAGCATGAATTGCGGTCATATTGGTCCACAAACCCAATTCATCACATGCCCATGTTCTCTGCTGCCATGTCTAGGGCACAATTTGAGGCCATCCTGCGTTTCCTGCCCTTTAGCAACAACAGCACCTCTCGTCCATACCGGGCGCGCTTGCAACCAGTGTAATTGAAAAGCCCCTCTCGGTCCACAACTATAATTCGCTCATGGGAGGGGTGGACTTCAATGACCAGATTAGTGTCCCACCGCACCAGACGCTGGTATAAAAAGGTGTCTGTATATTTAATTCAATTGGCTGTATATAATAGTTTTGCTCTCTACAGTAAGGCTGGGAGAACAAGATCCTTCCTCAAATTTCAGGAAGAGATAATCGAGAACCTCCTGTATCCAGGAGGTTCCGTGGCCCCATCCACCAGTGTAGTGAGCCGTCTACATGAGCGACATTTCCCCAATGTCGTTGCTGGTACCTCAACCCAAGCGTCACCCCGAAAAAGATGTTGTGTCTGTAGCAGGAGTGGGATAAGGCGTGACACCTGCTATTTCTGTCCTGACTGCCCTGACCACCCTGCCCTATGCTTAGGGGAGTGTTTTCTGGAGGTACCACACACAGGTACACCTAGCATAGGGATCACATCTCACCAGGACAGGCACACAGGGCTATTAGGGCCCATTCACACACAGCTGCTGCAAACCTCTCTTTCACCTGGGACAAAGTGCATAATGCACTTCGCCACATCTTTTGGGCGATTTGCTCTTTGCACATTGTCCCATGGGGAAGGAGAGGTTTGTCCTATAAAAGGTAAAAAAAAAAAAAACTGTAAGCAAAAAAGTTAACGTTCAGTTCCAAAAGTTAAATAAAGTTTATATGTTCTGTTCGAAAGTTATTATAAAGTCAATAAAATGTATTGCGTTGCGGCCTGGTTTTTTCTTTTTTCTTTTTTTTTTTTTTTTACCTTCCAGGTGGACCAACCGATCGACTAGCTGCAGCACTGATGTGCATTCTGACAGAAGCATTGCGCTGCTGTCAGATTACACAAAAGTCGGTGTATGCGGCGCTGCAAGATGAGATTTCTCCTCTGCAGTAAAAGATACGTTTGCCGAGGTATATGAGCTGAGAAGGTGGCGGTGTTCATATGCTTTGTCAAACACTTTGTATATAAAAAATAAAAATGAAAAATCCCGGCAATGATTTATTCATCCACATCCATTGATGTGAATAGAGAAATCTGGTTTACCAGGGCATACAAGCTAAATGGGTATGGATGTTGGGCGGAGCTCCTATGTCCTGGCAGACGCCTTTCCCCTCCTTTTTTTTTTTTTTTTGGGCAGAGATTTTTTCATCCACATTGATCGATGCGAATAAAGAAATCTGTGCTGAACGGAAAAAAAAAATCTCATTACCCGTATGCTCAATATAAGGAGAATAGCAGAAACTCCTAATGCTGGACATACATGTAATGACTGCGGATACCCTCAAATGCCAGGGCAGTACAAACACCCCACAAATGACCCCATCTTGGAAAGTAGACACCCCAAGGTATTCGCTGAGGGACATATTGAGTCCATGAAAGATTGAAATTTTTGTCCCAAGTTAGCGGAAAGTGAGACTTTGTGAGAAAAAAAAATAAAAAATCAATTTCCACAAACTTATGCCCCAAAAAAAAATATTCTAAGAACTCGCTAGGCCCCTCATTGAATACCTTTGGGGTGTCTTCTTTCCAAAGTGGGGTCACATGTGGGGTATTTATACTGCCCTGGCTTTTTAGGGGCCCTAAAGCGTGAGAAGAAGTCTTGGATCCAAATGTCTAAAAATGCCCTCCTAAAAGGAATTTGGGCACCTTTGCGCATCTAGGCTGCAAAAAAGTGTCACATATGTGGTATCACCGTACTCAGGAGAAGTTGGGGAATGTGTTTTGGGGTGTAATTTTACATATACCCATGCTGGGTGAGATAAATATCTTGGTCAAATGCCAACTTTGTATAAAAAAAATGGGAAAAGTTGTCTTTTGCCGAGATATTTATCTCGTCCAGCATGGGTATATGTAACATGACACCCCAAAACACATTCCCCAACTTCTCCTGAGTACGGCGATACCACATGCGTGACACTTTTTTGCCGCCTAGGTGGGCAAATGGGCTCACATTCCAAAGATAACCTTTCGGATTTCACAGGGCATTTTTTACAGATTTTGATTTCAAACTACTTCTCACGCATATGGGCCCCTAAAATGCCAGGGCAGTATAACTACCCCACAAGTGACCCCATTTTGGAAAGAAGACACCCCAAGGTATTTCATGATGGGCATAGTGAGTTCATGGAAGTTTTTATTTTTTGGCACAAGTTAGTGGAATATGAGACTTTGTAAGAAAAAATAAAAAAATAAATAATCATTTTCCTCTAACTTGTGACAAAAAATAAAAAGTTCTATGAACTCACTATGCCCATCAGCGAATACCTTAGGGTGTATACTTTCCGAAATGGGGTTATTTGTGGGGTTTTTCTACTGTCTGGGCATTGTAGAACCTCAGGAAACATGACAAGTGCTCAGAAAGTCAGAGCTGCTTCAAAAAGTGGAAATTCACATTTTTGTACCATAGTTTGTAAACACTATAACTTTTACCCAAACCATTTTTACCCAAACATTTGTTTTTAATCAAAGACATGTAGAACAATAAATTTAGTGAAAAATTTATATATGGATGTTGAAAAAGTGAAAACAAAAGTGAAAAAGGGGGCCACAAGGAAAGAGATGGGAAAAGGCAAGGGACCATGCCCAACCTAGTATACCCACCAAACCACCCCTGTGGCATAACTCTGCAACAGCTCCCGAGTGCACATATCAGAAAACAAAAGAAAAGGTGCCAAAGCGCCATATGATGAATATAATAAATCCTTTATTGGAATGTGACAAATATAAAATACATATAAAAATGCGGGGGAACAAGAAGAAAGGGAAACAGGGAGGAGAAAAAGAGCGTCACCCTGGTGGGACCACTCCGGTCTGGATAATAAAATAGGCCGAAAGACCAGGCTAGATATTAACACCCGGCCATGCAAAAGTCAAGCATAAAGATAGATGGATGCATAAGTAACGGCCGGGGTAAATAATAAAGCGAGACCTCACCTTAAACAGAACCAGGAGTGCACCGTCCAGGATGGCACTACCCCAACGCGCGTTTTGGCGTGCCTTCGTCAGGGGGTAATGCCATCACTGCAGATAGGATGTTTTTAAAACCTGTACCAGCCAATCCAAAAACAGCAGTTGCTGTTCCCCGGGTGCATCTGATTAGCGGCGCGCAATCACTCCGGTAAGACCGTGTCTGGCCACCCCACAGCCGGCGTCAGGCCACAGACACGCCCACATCACGTGACTACATGACCGGGCGGAAATGACGTATGACGCACGAGCATGGGGTGCCGGAGGCGGCTCCAAATGATGCGCGCACACATCACATCGGGGGAGGAGCAATGGATGTCCATCCACCAGAATAAAAGTTTCGGAACACCACAATTCATAAAGTATCCAAGGTAACAATGATACATGATGGGAAATAGGATAAATACAACAGCAGAAGAGGATATTAATATAGAGACGTGTGTCATATATATATATATTGTCTGGTCCGTTAGGAATATAATGATCATGATAATAGAGAAAAATGAAATAAGCAGCAAAAAACAATAATGTCATAGATCAACAATACATATGATATAAAAAAATAAATATAAATCAGGAAGGAAAAAGGAAGGGGGATGGAGGAAAAGGGAAGGGAAAATAAGGGGGGGACATGCAGCAAAATAAAGTACAATAAGATAATATGAGTAACAACGTAAAGTGAACAAAATAAACAATAAAAAAGGAGGGAAAGGAGAAAAAAAACAAAACAAAAAAAAAACAAATGCATGTTGTACAAAATCCAAAAGTGCTGCCACAAATATTCATAGAAGAGCCACATGGAGACATCAGATGAGTAGATCAAAAACAAGGAGCAGTAGAAATGGTGTCCTCTGAAAAACTGGTGGAGTGCTGAAAGAGGAGAAAAATGAGCAAAATAACAAAGGTCAGTACAGATTAAGATAATTACGTACAAACTGTTAAAAGAAATTGGAAAGATGGAATCCACAGTTGTGGACCCAGCGACTACAAAAATGCAGAGAAACCCAGGTTTTCATTCAGGCCCCTGGGACGAAGTGTCCCTAGGGTCCATATCCAACGGCTCTCCCGTTGGGCCAGTCTCTTGGATGTGTTACCGGCACGGAAATCCACCCGAACACAATCAATGCCCCTCACCTTAAGGAGCCTTGGATTACATAAGTGGAAGGCCTTGAAATGTCTAGCAATGGGTTTTGTGGCTTCAACTTCCTCCAATTCCTGCGCCTTCAGGATGTCCCTCACGTGCTCCCGCACACGGACCCTAAGCTCCCGCGTGGTCAGCCCTACATAAATCATTGGACACGGGCATATGGCATAATATACCACCTGAGTGCTGGAGCACGTGAGGGACTGATTAATTCTGAAGGTCCTAGTGCCAGATGAATTAACAAAATCAAAGGAACGTTCCATATTCGGACATGCGGCACATTTACCGCATGGTCTGAAACCATTCATAGGACCCCCCTGTCCGGGAAAAATTTGGGGAGGAGCCGGTTGTAAGTATCCTCTTACCAGGTTATCACGCAGGGTATTAGCCCTGCGTGCCGTGACAAGGGGTCGTACAGGCAACAATTTTTCCAGGACTGAATCCGTACGAAGAATAGGCCAATGCGCTGCCAAACAATTCCTCATCACATCCCAATGCGAATGATAGGTACTGATGAATCTTATTTTTCCGTCCGGTTCTCTTTCTTTTTTGGGGAGCAACAATTGAGATTGGCACTGTTTCTTTGCCCGCCAGTAGGCTTTTTTGATTGACCGGTGACTATATCCTCGCCTAAGGAACCGATCCTTTAAATCACTTGCCTGTCTCTCAAACGTCGCATCGTCGGAGCATATCCGACGAATGCGCAAGAATTGACCCACCGGAATTGCGGAAATGGTGCTCTTGGGATGTAGCGAGGTTGCGTGTAAGTACGCATTGACGGCTGTCTCTTTGCGAAAGACATCTGTCCTAAGTCGACCACCAATGTCTCTGAGAACTGATACATCCAGAAAATCGACCCTATGTGTGTGGTATGTATAGGTCAACTTTATATTTCTGGAATTAGTGTTCAGAAGTTTAAAGAAATCATGAAGTTGGGTCTCCGTGCCCTGCCAGATTAAGAAGATGTCGTCTATGTACCGCGCCCATAAAATGGCGCGGTCCATGATGACGTGTCTATCTGACAGGAACAGGTCCCTTTCCCACAGCCCCAGGAACAGGTTCGTGTAGAACGGCGCACATGCCGCCCCCATAGCTGTCCCCTGGAGCTGCAGGAAAAAGGACCCGTTAAAAGAAAAGAAATTTCTCATGAGCACAAATTTAAGGAGTCTGAGCAAAAAAGATGCAAAGTCTCCTGGTAAATTGCTGGCAGAGAGGAAAAACTCCACTGCATGTAGGCCATCTACATATTGGATGCTAGTGTAGAGGGACTCTACATCACACGTGACCATTATGTTGTCCTCGTCTAGAGTGATCCCCTGTATCCTCTGTAGAAAATCAGAGGTGTCTCTGACATAGGACGGCAGGGTTTCTACAATGGGTTTTAAATGAAAGTCCAACAATTTGCAGATGTTCTCCACCATGCTATTACATCCAGATATAATGGGCCTACCTGGGGGCACAGAAGCATTCTTGTGGACCTTGGGTAAGAGGTATAAGGTTAGTATAGAAGATTCGTGGATAATAAGGGCTTCATGCATTTGTTTGGAGATGATATTCTTTTCCAAAGCGGTATCCAGAATGTCCATTAGCTCACCTCTAAAAGAAATGGTAGGATTAAAGGTGAGTTTTTTATAACATATAGAGTTGTTAAGTTGTCGATAAGCTTCCGTCAAATACATGCTCCGTGGCCAAATCACCAGGTTCCCTCCCTTGTCAGCCGGTTTATATATCACATCATTGATGCTTTTGAGTGAATCCAGACTGGATCTTTGATCCCTGTCAAGATTGTCATGGCTGATAGACGTAGGGATTTGTTCAAAGTCCCTACTGACCATCTTGACAAACAGATCAATTGCCGGACATAATGACAAGGGAGGAAACTTCGCAGACTTTTTTCTAATCACTGGAGGAACCACACCGGCGGAGCACACCGCCGTCCCAGCCTGCTCCGCCAACAGGTCCTCCAGCACACTGAGAGCCTGTTGCTCATCCTCACTACCCAAAATCCCAGAAGAGTCGGTCCTTGCGTACCATCTCTTCATCATCAGCGACCGCCTGAAAAGATGCAGATCCTTGATGGCAGTAAAGCAATCAAATCTGCAGCTGGGTGCATAAGAAAGGCCCCTCTCTAACAAAGAATAGGTAATGTATAGGTAATGCACGGAATAAATATATCAGTTTGGGGAGGGTCATCATTTGAAAAGATATTATCTTGCCCACCCATGACAGTTCCTTTAATGCAAGCCCTGTTAGATCTCTCTCCAGTGTATTTAGGAGCGGTAAGTAATTAGACTTGTAGAGGAGTGCGCATGGTGAGGTAAGGTGTACTCCTAGGTAAGTAATGCTGGGATGTTGCCAATCAAGCTGATATATGATTTTAAGAGCCTGTAGTTCGTCTGAGGGTATCAGTATCAGTAAGGCTTGTGACTTTGCTTTATTTATTTTATAATAGGGCAGGGATCCAAAATGTGTTATGATGTCAATTGCATTCTGCAAGGACTTCCCCGGCTTTGTAAGGGTTAAAATAATGTAATCTGCATACAATTCAATGGTGTAAGTGTTTTTACTTATTGTAATTTCCTCAATCCCAGCTGTGTTCCTAATATGTTGTGCTAATGGTTCTAAGGCAAGAATAAATATCAGCGGAGAAAGTGGACATCCTTGTCTTGACCCATTTGTTATGTCGAAACTGGGTGACGTAACTCCGTTCGTATATACTTGGGCAGATAGATTTGAGTAGAGGCATAAAATTTCCTGTTTTATTTGACCCTGAAATCCCATTTTATCCAGCATAGAGAAGGCTAATGACCATCTTAAAGGGAACCTGTCACCTCCCAAAACCATCCCAAGCCACCAGCAGTACCTGCGCGTAGCCAGCAGCGTGTTTCTGATGATGCCTTTCTTCCTGAAGGCAGATGCAGCAAAAGTACTGAAAACGTTTTATCCCCTGCCCGGAGCGCTTCTCCACACATGCTTGAAGTCAAGGAGGTAGCAGCCTCCTTGCTTCAAGTCACGGTAACCACGCCCCTGCCTCTTCACAGTGACTGACAGCCGACTGGGGCGTGGTTACCATTACTTGAAGCAAGGAGGCTGCTGTCTCCTTGACTTCAAGCATGTGTGGAGAAGCGCTCCAGGCAGGGGACAAAATGTTTTCAGTACTTTTGCTGCATCTGCCTTCAGGAAGAAAGGCATCATCAGAAACACGATGCTGGCTACATGCAGGTACTGCTGGCGGCTTGGGATGGTTTTGGGAGGTGACAAGTTCCCTTTAATCTATCAAATGCTTTTTCCGCATCAAGGGTAACTGCAAGTAAGGGTCCATTCACACGTCCGTTGTTTCTTTCCTGATCTGTTCCATTTTTTGCTGAACAGATCTGGACCCATTCATTTTCAATGGGTCCTGAAAAAGAATCTGACATTGTGCTGTCCGTTTTTTTTCAGGACCCATTGAAATTGAATGGGTCCAGATCTGGTCCAGATCTGTTCAGCAAAAAATGGAACAGATCAGGAAACAAACAACGGATGTGTGAATGGACCCTAAAGGGATCTCTGGATTCTGCATAATCAAAGATATTTAAAAGTCTCCTAGTGTTGTCTGCTGCTTGACGTCCTTTAATGAAACCCGTTTGATCTGGTGAGACCAATGCGGGTAGTAGTGGGGCTAAACTGTTTGCAATCAACTTAGAGAAGATTTTTATGTCTGTAATGAGCAAAGATATGGGCCTAAAATTCTGTGGGACGTTATCGGGTTTACCAGGTTTGGGAAGCGTGATTATAAGGGCAGTTTGCATTTTGGCTGGAAACGGTATTCTAGTGGCTGCTCTTTGATATATTGAAGATTAGTGGGGGAGTAGTAGCTTGGTAAATAGTTTATAATATTCACTTGATAGTCCATCTGGGCCAGGTGTTTTGCCTAGTGGGAGGGACTTAATCACCAACTCTATGTCCTGTTCAGAAATAGGTTTGTTGAGTTGGCTAATTTGGGCTTTGGAGAGGGAGGGTAGTGATGCTGTGGTTAGGAAATCTTGTACTAGATTAGAATAGGAGTCAGGAAGTAAAGTCTGTTCTCCAAGGTTGTAAAGTTTCTCATAGTATGATCTAAATTGGTTCACTATGTCACTTGAATCGGTTAGTTTTCCCTTTGTGTGAGGGTGTATGATATATGGGATTTGGGATCTGTACTGTGTGGCCTTTAGCTTAAAAGCTAGGAGCTTTCCTGCTTTGTTACTTTGGGCATAATACATGGATTTTGTACGGGACAGGGCTTTCTCATAGTTAAATGTGAGAATAGTTCTCAACTTATTTCTGTCAGCGGCTATCTCAATTGACCTTGTGGCAAGTGGATGTTGTTTGTTTCGCTAACTTGGCAATAACGAGGTCTATGTTTTTTCTCTATTTTTCTTCTCCTGGTGTCCAATTTTAATTAATAATCCTCTAACAAAGGATTTGTGGGCTTGCCATACAATGTGTAGGTCTGGTACAGAGTCGACATTTAATTTAAAGTTATTCTGGCATCAGTTATTTCCTGGTTATATTTATTATGTCCCAATATCTAAGTATTATTTCTCCAGATAGGTGCCCTTTGAGCTTTGTATTGCTCATTTAGGGATAGGGTTATTGGTGCATGGTCTGACCACTGTATAAGGCCTATTGTGGTAGATGTAGTATGGAATAGAGTGTTGTGATCTACTAGAACCATATCTAACTGAGAATAGGATGAGTGTGGAGGAGAAAAGTAGGTGTAGTCCCGTTCGGCACTATGTTGGGCCATCCATACATCTGTAAGCCCCTCATTCGCAAAAAAGATGACAACCCCAACTCTGAGCGATGGTTAGTATTACTTGTGTCAACCACAGTGTTAAAATCTCCACATAATATCAGTTTGCCCGGTTTCATTTTGTACATTTTTTTCATGATGTGCATTTTTATAAGTATACAATATTATTTAAAGATATTATAGCCAAAATGAATGCTCATTGCCTTTAAGAATAAAATCAGCTTGAACCAAAGTTCTGTTATGTGGCAGAAGAGGCCAAGATGATTTCATGGCAAGTTTAGTTTATAAAAAAAAAAAAAACTATTGTGAATATGAACGGACATTATATTTTAAAGTTATTGATAAAGATATGGGTTTATCTATGGGGAGTACACTAGCTTCCTCAGACATGACTGTCTGAAGAGAACAAGGTCGTTTCATGGATAAGCCATGACGAGATAAGAATTCATATCCTTGAGCCACACCTGCGGTATGGGGTTCAATTCATATATTCATAATTATATTATATATATTTTCTGTATGGTATATTTAGTTTACAACATATTTTAACCAATAATTCATATAATGTGTTGCCTATGTGTAACAATGTATCGATTTATATATATTATACCATGTATGTATCATTTAGACCAATTAACACTAATTAGGTCAATTGGCAACATGATTGGGTATAAAAAGAGCTTCTCAGAGTGGTAGTGTCTCTCAGAAGCCAAGATGGGTAGAGGATCACCAATTCCCACAATGTTGCGCAGAAAGATAGTGGAGCAATATCAGAAAGGTGTTACCCAGCGAAAAATTGCAAAGATCATCATCAACTGTGCATAACATCATCCGAAGATTCAGAGAATATGGAACAATCTCTGTGCGTAAGGGTCAAGGCCGTAAAACCATACTGGATGCCCGTGATCTCCGGGCCCTTAAACGACACTGCACCACAAACAGGAATGCTACTGTAAAGGAAATCACAGAATGGGCTCAGGAATACTTCCAGAAACCATTGTCAGTGAACACAATCCACCGTGCCATCTGCCGTTGCCAGCTGAAACTCTACAGTGCAAAGAAGAATCCATTTCTAAGCAAGATCCACAAGCTCAGGCGTTTTCACTGGGCCAGGGATCATTTAAAATGGAGTGTGGCAAAATTGAAGACTGTTCTGTGGTCAGACTAGTCACGATCAAGTTCTTTTTGGAAATCTGGGACGCCATGTCATCCGGACCAAAGAGGACAAGGACAACCCAAGTTGTTATCAACGCTTAGTTCAGAAGCCTGCATCTCTGATGGTATGGGGTTGCATGAGTGCGTGTGGCATGGGCAGCTTGCATGTCTGGAAAGGCACCATCAATGCAGAAAAATATATTCAGGTTCTAGAACAACATATGCTCCCATCCAGACGTCATCTCTTTCAGGGAAGACCCTGCATTTTTCAACAAGATAATGCCAGACCACATTCTGCATCAATCACAACATCATGGCTGCGTAGGAGAAGGATCCGGGTACTGAAATGGCCAGTCTGCAGTCCAGATCTTTCACCTATAGAGAACATTTGGCGCATCATAAAGAGGAAGGTGCAACAAAGAAGGCCCAAGACGATTGAACAGTTAGAGGCCTGTATTAGACAAGAATAGGAGAGCATTCCTATTTCTAAACTTGAGAAACTGGTCTCCTCGGTCCCCAGACGTCTGTTGAGTGTTGTAAGAAGAAGGGGAGATGCCACACAGTGGTGAAAATGGCCTTGTCCCAACTTTTTGGGGATTTGTTGACACCATGAAATTCTGATTCAACATATTTTTCCCTTAAAATGGTACATTTTCTCAGTTTAAACTTTTGTTCCGTTATTTATGTTCTATTTTGAATAAAATATTAGAAGTTGGCACCTCGACACCATTGCATTCAGTTTTTATTCACGATTTGTATAGTGTCTCAACTTTTTGGGAATCCGGTTTGTATAGTAAAAAGGTTAAGAAGGTCATGTGAATGTATTATTAGGTATTTAGTTTTAATGTTTAAGGTTGTGATATTCATCTGCAGTACCACAGTGCCATCTGGAGGCAGATGGACAATATTGTATTATTCTATCATTTGTTCTATACAATATCAAGGGTTAATATGACATCATTGTGTTATTAGCATGCGAATACACCCACCTTACCTGATTGGAAATCCCTAATCTAAAGGGGATGATTCTTAAATAAGGGGGGGGGGGGGATAATTACTTGTGTGCAGAACATCAAGGGAGATCCATAGATCCATCCATTCAATCAAAACCAAAAGAAAAACTTTACAAGAAGAAACTTTTTTTTTTTTTTGGGACTACTAGGAAAGTTATTGAGAACCAGTCCCATCTGAACTCTGTCTACCTTTGACCCGGTACCGTATATTTTATTTACTACACGTGATATTAATAAGATATTTCTCTCGGTATATAGCCAAGAGTCCCCATACTGTGGGAATATACAGGTCCTTCTCAAAAAATTAGCATATTGTGATGAAGTTCATTATTTTCTGCAATGTACTGATAAACATTAGACTTTCATATATTTTAGATTCATTACACACCAACTGAAGTAGTTCAAGCCTTTTATTGTTTTAATATTGATGATTTTGGCATACAGCTCATGAAAACCCAAAATTCCTATCTCAAAAAATTAGCATATCATGAAAAGGTTCTCTAAACGAGCTATTAACCTAATCATCTGAATCAACTAATTAACTCTAAACACCTGCAAAAGATTCCTGAGGCTTTTAAAAACTCCCAGCGTGGTTCATTACTCAAAACCGCAATCATGGGTAAGACTGCCGACCTGACTGCTGTCCAGAAGGCCATCATTGACACCCTCAAGCAAGAGGGTAAGACACAGAAAGAAATTTCTGAACGAATAGGCTGTTCCCAGAGTGCTGTATCAAGGCACCTCAGTGGGAAGTCTGTGGGAAGGAAAAAGTGTGGCAGAAAACGCTGCACAACGAGAAGAGGTGACCGGACCCTGAGGAAGATTGTGGAGAAGGACCGATTCCAGACCTTGGGGGACCTGCGGAAGCAGTGGACTGAGTCTGGAGTAGAAACATCCAGAGCCACCGTGTACAGGCGTGTGCAGGAAATGGGCTACAGGTGCCGCATTCCCCAGGTCAAGCCACTTTTGAACCAGAAACAGCAGCAGAAGCGCCTGACCTGGGCTACAGAGAAGCAGCACTGGACTGTTGCTCAGTGGTCCAAAGTACTTTTTTCGGATGAAAGCAAATTTTGCATGTCATTCGGAAATCAAGGTGCCAGAGTCTGGAGGAAGACTGGGGAGAGGGAAATGCCAAAATGCCTGAAGTCCAGTGTCAAGTACACACAGTCAGTGATGGTCTGGGGTGCCATGTCAGCTGCTGGTGTTGGTCCACTGTGTTTTATCAAGGGCAGGGTCAATGCAGCTAGCTATCAGGAGATTTTGGAGCACTTCATGCTTCCATCTGCTGAAAAGCTTTATGGAGATGAAGATTTCATTTTTCAGCACGACCTGGCACCTGCTCACAGTGCCAAAACCACTGGTAAATGGTTTACTGACCATGGTATTACTGTGCTCAATTGGCCTGCCAACTCTCCTGACCTGAACCCCATAGAGAATCTGTGGGATATTGGGAAGAGAAAGTTGAGAGACGCAAGACCCAACACTCTGGATGAGCTTAAGGCCGCTATCGAAGCCTCCTGGGCCTCCATAACACCTCAGCAGTGCCACAGGCTGATTGCCTCCATGCCACGCCGCAGTGAAGCAGTCATTTCTGCAAAAGGATTCCCGACCAAGTATTGAGTGCATAACTGAACATAATTATTTGAAGGTTGACTTTTTTTTGTATTAAAAACACTTTTCTTTTATTGGTCGGATGAAATATGCTAATTTTTTTAGATAGGAAATTTGGGTTTTCATGAGCTGTATGCCAAAATCATCAATATTAAAACAATAAAAGGCTTGAACTACTTCAGTTGGTGTGTAATGAATCTAAAATATATGGAAGTCTAATGTTTATCAGTACATTACAGAAAATAATTAACTTTATCACAATATGCTAATTTTTTTAGAAGGACCTGTATAGTGTTAGGCGCCTCCATAATGCTGATTATTCTCTTAGCAAAGATGTATATTGTTAATTGAAGATCTGACATTATTTGAAAAGAAGACTAAACCCTTGGAAAGTTATTTTTCTATAGTCTGATTGCCGAGCTTAATATTTATCATATTAGGGCTGTTTCACACGAGCGGATGCAGTGCGTGACATCCGCTCCGTGAATGACAGCCAAGACCCGATGCGGACAGCAGAAGCATAGAGCATTAACATGATTGATAATGCTCCGTGCCTCTCTGTGACCTCTTTAGTACGAAATCACAGTGAGATAAAGTTGTCACTGTGATTTCGTAGTAAAGAGATCACAGAGAGGCACGGAGCATTATCAATCATGTTAATGCTCCGTGCTTCTGCTGTCCGCATTGGGTCTTGGCTGTCATTCACACAGCGGATGTCATGCACGGCATCCGCTCATGTGAAACAGCCCTTAATATCATATATTTTTGATTGGTCATAGGAAAACACAGTCAAGGGATAACATTTATTTTCCTGTATAATCCGTGTTTTATTGTTATAGCCTGTTTGATGAACAGAAGTTTCTCTTGGTATAAAAATTATTAGTCTGTTTGTTAAAGGTATGACACTGGTTGTCATAAATCACTAAGTTATATTGTGCTGGTGAGATGGGGGGGGGGGGGGTGTTAGCACCACCGTGTGGTACATTTTGGGTATTATTTTGTAACTTCATCATTCGTTTTGCAATTGCATTGATTTTATATTTTTTGTTTTATAATAAACTATATATATATATATATTTTGCATATACAATTGTCCCTTTGTTTCACTGCTTGCACAAATCAAATTAAGATACTCGATAAAAAGAACTTAGAGGCGTTTATGTCTGCCCGAAGGATCATATAATTTTTTTAGATACATACATATTCACAATACAATACATTTTTTTTTTTAGGACTGTTTAACCCCTTGACATTCAAGGACAACATTTTAATCCCCATTTAGCTTATGGGGACAGTGCGAGCGAGTACTATGGGTGCCAGAGAACATTAACCTATAAGCGAACTGCAATTAAAAAACAAGTTTAAACAAAAAGTCCTTAATTAAAGACCAATACGGCAGTAACTTTGGGGAACAGTTCCATGTAGTAACCAAGGATGATGACTACCCAAAGCGAGCAGGCACGTTGTCATCCTATACATGGTCATCTCTTGTTGTTTCTTCCATGGGGTACTGTGTTCCATTCTTTGCACAAGGTGGGGAGGTTTGGAGAATCCGTGTCTTTCTGCTGTTCCATTGGAATTTTCCATTCTTTAAGGAGTTGTTTCCCTTCTTCATAAGATTTTACCACATATAATGTCCCACTTGTGGAGATGAGTAGTTTGAGTGTGTATCCCCATCTATATCCGATGTTGTTGCTGCGTAGTGCAGTCGTAATATGGATAAATGTCCTATGTTGGCGGAGTGTGGCCACAGAAAGATCAGTGAACAGCTTGACTGTTTGGAAAGGGGGGGGGGGGGTAGATTTTTGCACTTTCGCGCTGTCGCCATGAATGCCTCTTTGGTATAAAAAAAAAATATGGATCCTTGCCAAAGTGTCTCTAGGTACATCATTGCCCAGGAATTGTGGTTTTGGCATTCTATCAATAATCATGTCATACAAATCTGGTATGAGTAAGGAAAATAGCTTTTGAAGATAAGGCTGCAGCTCACTGGGAGGCACTGTCTCTTGTATGCCTCAAAATTTGATGTTATTGCAGCGGGAGCGGTCTTCAGTTTCTGCCATTTTAGCTTTCAACATCTCCATCTCATCCGCCATATCATTATGAGCATCAATTACAGCATTTTGTGAAGTGGCATATTCGCCCATTTTATTTTCAACATGTAGTACCCTGTCTTCTAATTTGTGGACAGAGGTTGACAAGGGAAGAATCAGTTGTGCCATGTCTACGTGCAGGGAGGTTTTAAGTGCTAGCAGCATGTTTTTAAGAGTGTCTCCTGACACCAGTTTGTCCGACGTGGGAAAGTCTGTGATAGACTTGTTGTGGCAGGCCAAGGGTCAGCCACGTGATGATCGTTGCCTCGTGTTCAGGTGAATGACGTCGACGGAGGAAAATGACAGAAGTCTGAGTATAGTTCAAAACCTTGTCAGGACCCTAAAGTGAAAGTGTCCTGCACCCTTTATTTATACACAGTTCAAAGGGTGTAACCCCTCAAAGTAAAACATGATTGGTTTACAGACATTTCAATAATGGCTTTTGAATCCATGATTGGTTAGTTATTTTTCAAGTTTCACTTTTACAAAAATGTGTTAACTAATGAGTTTAGATTTTAAGCAAGAGAGGCATAATTTCCCAGGAGTAATACAAATGTTATCTTATCTTAACACACACAGTTCACTTCTATAGGTTTTTTTTAGCTTATGCTTGTTCTTTTCAAATGTCACCACATTATATCACATATACAGAGAAAATGAAAAACATCTTATGCATTTTATATCCACTTTCAGAAAAGCTGGATAATTTCCTTAACATTTCCCTCCTTTTTTTTTCAATTTTTCTGTTCACGTGGTAGATGTTTCGTTCTGAAGGCTTCATTGTATCATGTGTGTCTTGCTAACTACTAACCTGCCTGAACAAACAAATGACCCCTTAGACAGACCGTACTTCAGAGTATATGCAAGCATGGATTCCAGTCTGTCTAGTAGTTGATTAAGCATACATACATTTTATTAAAACCACATACGTCACACAAACACACACTAAGAATATGTAGGTGCAGCATTGTTGTTCCATGCATCATTGTCCATAGTTCTGGATACACCTTCTTCTGCTCCTGTGTTGGAATCTCTAGGAGCTGGTAGGTCAGCTATACCTGCTAGGAGCATCAGCAGTAAGCCTAAAAGTTTCTGTGTAGCTGTGGTCCTCTGTTGTAGAATCAGGAAGATGAACATCATCTTGGGCGTTGCTGTCCCTTGGTTGGACAGTGCTGTCAATCATGGCATATCCCTTGACCAATATGGTGAGTAGGCCTGGAACAGCCTTGAAAGTCCACCTCCATCCTCCTCTAGTCAACGTTATGGACACTTTGGTGATGGGAAACCTGGACACTTCCTTCCTGCAAAAGATGAGTCTCCATCCGAACTTCTACTTAGGACCGAGAGCTACTTAATACAGAACAGAAAGTAATAAAGCAGTAACCGTACAACATGAGTGATTCCATCTTGGACCACCACTATAGTGACTCCATACTGTTGAGAGTGTAGAGCTTGTGTGATCCCTAGGGTCTTCAGTATGTGTCCCATTATCTCCCCAGTGAAGTGTGTACCTCTGTCTGACTCACCTCTGGAATCTGCAGACTACCTCTGACAATATTTTCTTAGCAAGGACATACTCATATGTGCTCACCTTGGGTAGCTGTATGTAATCCACCTGCACTCTTTGAAACGGGTACAAGGGTTTGGGAGTGTGTTTCTTTGGGGTCTTTACAAACCTCCCAGGGTTATGTCTTGCACATGTAAGACAACCCTAAACAAACTTTTCAAAGTGAGTCTGAATTCCAGGTGCAAACCATGTTCTAACACTAGTGCACTCATAGCTCCTTTCGACAAATGAGTAGGGCCATGTGCTAAATTGGCCATCATCGGATACAAACTCAGAGGCAAACATGTTCTGCCATTTACCTGCCAGAGCTCTCCTGTCTTCATAGCCCCCGCCTCCATCCATACCTTTTTGTCTTGAGGCATTATCTGGGCCTGTAATTCCTGCAAGAGCGACAAATCTGGCATAGTTGGAAAAAAACAATGTTAGGAGAGGCAGACCAGCTGCTTGTTTTGGCTGCTTGAGCATTTCCAACAGCTAGCGGATCATCTTGCTTCACATGGGCTGGCACTTTAACAATGGCTACCTCTGTGGGCAGCTCTAGGGCCTCTATGAGGCTCTGTACTGCTTCAGAATTTTTAATTGGTTTGCCCGATGAAGTCAGAAATCCCCTAGTTTTCCAGATAACACCAAAATCATGTGCTACCCCGAAAGCATACCTGGAATCAGTGTAACAATAATTCTCAGTCCCTTACCCATTGTACATGCGTCAGTGAGTGCCTTCAACTCCGCCTCCTGTGCAGACGCACAAGATGGAAGTGGTTTTTGTATGATTACCTTATCATCCTGGATTACCGCATACCCGGTGACAAAGTGTCCTTGTTCGTCATTCCACCATATGGAGCCATCTACAAAATACTCAGCATCAGGATTAGTTAATGGTGTTTCAGTAACATTTGGTAACCCTTTTGTTTCTGCAATCATTAATTCATGACAGTTATGATTTGCAACTGGATCAGACATTTCTACTCCTCCTTCTCCCCCCTCCTCTTCTAAATCCACTGGCATCAAAGTAGCTGGATTTAGAACAGTACACCTGAGGCAAATCCCCCTTGCTCATGACAATACAACGTGAAAGTTTGTTTGTAATTGGGGATGCCCAATGCTGGTGTTGCGGTGAGAGTGAGTTTTAATGTATGAAATGCACTCACAGCTCCTGGCGTGAGTTCAAAGGTCTCTCCTTTGAGGCAGTCGTCATATAGTGGCTGCATCATCCGAGAGTCTAATAAAGGCACGCAGAGCCCTTTGAGTACTTGGCAGGGTGTGCTGAGTATAGCAGTAACCCTCTCAGTTGTGAGGTGTTTGGTACCTGGAGAAATACAGTGACCTAGGAAAATCACAGTAGATTTACAAAGTTGCAGCTTCTCTTTGGAGGCTTTACAACCATTTTCAACAAGGAAAATAAGCAAAGATAAAGATTCTTCTTTACACTGTTCAGAGCTGTGGCAACAAAGCAACAGATCATCAATATATTGTAAAAGAACAGTGTCCGGATAGGCGGCTGCCAGGACTGCAACACAAAATGTAGAGCAGTGGAGAAAATATCAGGGGAATTGGCAGCCCCTTGTGGTAAAACGACCCATGCATACTGCTTGTGACGAAAAGTAAAAGCAAAATAGGGCCAGCATTCTTCATCTAAAGGGACAGAGAAGAAAGCATTTGCAAGATCAATGACAGAAAAAGATGTGGCATCTATGGGCACTTGGTTTAACAGCGTGTGTGGATTGGGCACTTGTGGTGTATTTATGACAGTTACAGCATTCACTGCCCTTAAATCATGTACCATACGATAGACTGGAGGCTGACCCTTCACAGTCTGTTTCTTCTTTACAGGAAATAGGGGTGTATTAAAAGGGGCTTTTTATAGGGATTATTAACCCTTTCCCCAACAGCTCTTTCAGATCATTTGCAATGGCATCTTCCTGTGAAGAATTTAATGGGTACTGACGCACACATGGCGGCTTAATGCCAGGTTTCAGCTGCACAACCACCGGAGTTACTGGTAGTCTGCCCACATCTGTCTTGGAAGTTGCCCACAAATGTGATGGCACTTCAGACAGCCAATCTGGGGGTGTATTCTGAGAGGTAGAGGAGGCACTAAATGTCATTAAGTACATAAGTGCACACAGAGTCTCTTCAGGCACAGGGGCTGTAATTTGGGGTTTTCCTGAAGAGAAATCCACAGATGCCCTCATGGCACTGAGTACGTCAGTCCCCAGCAAATTGTATGGACTATCTGAGCTTACCAACACACGCGTGACAATAGATAAGGCATCATGAATATTAAGTTTAACAGGCTTTGTTAGTGGGAGTTTCACAGTTGTTCCCTCAACCCCTTGACAGTAGATGTAATCTGAGGAGATAAGCTCTTCAGGCACATATTTTTCTTGTATTAGGGTATGGGCTGCTCCTGTGTCTACCAAAAAGTCAATTGAATTCCCTGTGTCCTCACATGTGGATGTGAAGATTAGTTGTGGACCTGGGATTGCGTCAAGGGGGTAGTTAACGTTGAGGGAACTCACAGGATTGCCGTCACTTCATTGAGAGGTCCGGGCAGTAGCCTGACCGACTCCGGGGACATTTGACTGAGTAATGCCCTTTTTTCCCCACAATTCCAGCATGTTACTTGGTCCCAGTTACGTGGAGGCTGATCCCCACCTGGTACTCTTTCCTGAAACCTGCCCTTAGGTTTAAAAGGGTTGGTTAGCCATGATTGGCTTTTTTATTTATTTTGTAAGTCTAGCTCAGCTCCATTTGCTATGGCCACTAGGTCAGGGAACTGGCAGGTCCGCCAATCAGGGCGAGCCTTCTTTACAGCATCCTGTATGGGTGCTTTTAATCCAGACATGAATGTATGTTTTAGTAGTCTCATGTCCTTACTGTCTCCTGTCTCATACCCATAGTCAAGCCAGAGCTGTTCTAAAGCTGTGGCATAGTCAGCTACAGTCTGCTTAGCGTCTTGTGTTTGCATCATAAAAGTGTCAGTCTGATTGTCCTGTTGTTCTTTTACCCAGGGTTTAAGGGCCATGATAAATTCCTGGCCTGACTGGTCTGTGGCCTTATCCACTGGGACAGTACCAGGGGCCTTTGCCATCATTTGATTCTTAAGTACTTCCCCTCCTTTAGTCTCTAAAAGACTCTCCAGATCCGCCCAAGTGGCTTTATATGCGGTCTGGATACTTTCCAATTTACGAAGGAAAGTACAGGGGACAGTACGGGGGTCTGGCAAAGTGTTACACATAGCCAGTAACTCACTAGGAGTCCATGGCCTATAAACCTCATAATCATGTGTTTCCAGTTGCCCAGCTTTTACTGGGGGGGAGGGTTTTATTGACTAATGGGTATAAGCCCACACGAGAGTGTGGCTTGGGCCTCCCACAGGCTGAGCATCTCACTCTTGTGTCTGGGTTCTGTTGTCCACAATTAGGACAAGTCCACCCCTCTGGGCTTTTATATGGAGGTGGTGCTGTGGGAGGGAGAGATTGTTGAGGTTTATGGGTGATAATACACCGTACTTCAGAAGGGATGTTTAATTCTTTTGTTAGCAATTTAATTTCATCCCATATTTCATACATAGTCCCTTTGTCAGTGTCTTTTGCCTTATGGGAAGTCAAAGTCATTCCCTGGGCTACATCATACCACATTGTGGCCTGGTCATATTTGTTATGGTCTTCCAACCACCCCTTAAAATTAGTAAGAAATTTCTGCCATACTGGTTCATCCAATGTTCCATTCACACCTGCTCCTACTTTCTTTAGCATTTGTCTACAGTCTTTGGTTGCTTCAGTGCCCTTTTCGCATTGCATAATATCAATTGCAGAGACCCATTTCTCTGCTCCCTTCTCAGAGGAACGATTACTCTGTGTAGCCCCCATCCCGTGGGTGGCTCCTTGTAATTCACTATCCAGGTACTCACACACCTGGTGAATTACAACAGTGCTGTGGACACACTTCCGAGACAGCACTATCAGTAGTGCCGTGGACACACTTCCGAGGTGGCACTACTAGTGGTGCCGTGGACACACTTCCGAGGCGGCACCAATTTTCCTACTACCAGTGGTGCTGTGGGCACACTTCCGAGGCACCACTGATCCACTGGTCTGGCAATACTACAATATAGTCTTGCCCTCACACAGAGTAATTCACACGTCCTCTCTGGGGTTACTCGCTGGCAACCCCTTAAACCCCTCTACGTTCTTTCTATGGCACAGGAAGCAAACAAATACTGCAATCCAAATGATTATAACTGCAACCACCCAATCCAAACTGGTATCATAATACCCACGAGTGTATACACTGTACAGCACAGGAATTGGCAACAATGCAGTAATTCTTCCTCGCACAATATCAGCAGGCACTCAGTACATGTGAAACCACACAGTATGACATAACATTGGAACAACCCCTGACCTCAGGCGCCTTTTCAGGTACCAACAAGGAACTGCAGGGCCCCTATCCAATCTTACTGGACAGCTTTATACACTGCCACTTCTCACAGCCTCCTCCAGTATAGGTCTGTCAACCCTTTCTCCACCAGAACCAGAGGCCTCCAGAGTCAGGGACCGGACAAGCCAGTCAGCGAGCTCTAGACTTTCAGCTTGGCTCAGGAGGAGCAGGGCCAGACCCCTCCAAGATTCAGCTTATCTCAGCCACTCACACGTTCGTACATTCATACGCCTAAAGACAGTTTTACACATATAGGGGAAATAATACATTCACCAGAACACGGTACAGGTACCACGTTCACACACCACACTGCAGAATAGCGAGCAGAGCTCAGGAGACAGGTAGTAACACAATGGGTTACTTACCGCGGTCTTCCTGGGTCCTGGTCTCCGTGTCGCGATCTGCAGCTAGGAGTGTTGTTGTGGTGCCTGCATTCTCCACCAGAAAATGTTGTGGCAGGCCAAGGGTCAGCCACATGATGATCGTTGCCTCGTGTTCAGGTGAATGACGTCAATGGAGGAAAATGACAGAAGTCTGAGTATAGTTCAAAACCTTGTCAGGACCCTAAAGTGAAAGTGTCCTGCACCCTTTATTTATACACAGTTCAAAGGGTGTAACCCCTCAAAGTAAAACATGATTGGTTTACAGACATTTCAATAATGGCTTTTGAATCCATGATTGGTTAGTTATTTTTCAAGTTTCACTTTTACAAAAATGTGTTAACTAATGAGTTTAGATTTTAAGCAAGAGAGGCATAATTTCCCAGGAGTAATACAAATGTTATCTTATCTTAACACACACAGTTCACTTCTATAGGTTTTTTTTATGCTTGTTCTTTTCAAATGTCACCACATTATATCACATATACAGAGAAAATGAAAAACATCTTATGAATTTTATATCCACTTTCAGAAAAGCTGGATAATTTCCTTAACAGACTCATGTGCCCTTGCTCTGGGTGGAGAGCGGTGTGCTTAGGCACTAACCTGGTCTGGCTCTGGTGTTTCCAGCTGCGGCCTTTGCTTCAGTGGGCTGCATGGCTCTCCCTTGTGTGGCCGCCATCTTGCTCAGATTGCGCTCCCATCTGTGGCGCTCTGTCCTCCTCCAGGGTTGGGGGCAATGAGGGTGGTGGAGATTCCGACAGTATCTGCGGAGCTATGTCGGAGGCAAGAGATCTCGACCGCTGTGTGTGTGGAGACAGCAATCCTTGATAAGAGGTAGGAGATGGGTTAAGGCCTTGTATGCCAGCGCCATCTTTGTGTCACTTCAGCCAACCCCTGCCAGACCACATTTGTGACATTTCCAGCGGTAAATTGCGACTTTTGACTCCAACTTGGGATGTTTTGGTTAAGGTTTTTTTTTTTTTTGATGAATGTCAATTTTCTGACAAAACCCTGCTGTTTAGCTCATTTACAGCTAGTGAAATAAGTATTGAACACGTCACCAATTTTCTAAGTAAATATATTTCTACAGGTGCTATTGACCTGAAAATCTCACCAGATGTCTGTTAAAACCCATCCAATCCATACAGGCAAAGAAATCAAACCATATATGTTCATAAATTAAGTTATGTGTAAGGCCTCATGCACACGACCATATGTATTTTGCGGTCCGTAAAAAATACGGATGACATCCGTGTGCATTGAGTATTTTGCGGACCAAAACAGCTGGCCCCAAATAGAACAATACTATCCTTTTCCGTAATGCGGACAATAATAGGACATGTTCTATTTTTTTAAATACAGACATAAAGAAACGGAATGCACATGGAGTAACTTCTGTTTTTTTGCAGATCCATTGAAATGAATGCTTCCGCATACGGTCCGCAAAAAAATATAAATAAAAACGGAACGTACACAGAAAGAAAATACGTTCATGTTCATGAGCCCTAATAATACAAGTGACACGAAAAAAGTATTGAACACGCTTACTGAAATGTATTTAACACTTCATACAAAAGCCTTTGTTGGTGATGACAGCTTCAGTAGGCCTCCTGTATAGAGAAACAAGTTGCATGCATTGCTCAGGTGCGATTTTGGCCCATTTTTCCCCACACACTTTTCAAATCCTTAATGTTCCGTGGGCTCCTTCTATGAAGTCTGAGCGCTAGTTCCTTCCATAGATTTTCTTTGGGATTCAGGTCAGGTGATTAGGTGGGCCATTCTAGCAGCTTTATTTTCTCTTTCTCTGAAACAAATTAACCACCTCCTGTCCGCACGTTGACTATAAACGTCCGGGAGGTGGTTCTCTATTTCTGAATGGACATTCCAGAACATCCGTTGAGAAACTGCAGCTGCACGCTAATCGTGCAGCTGCTGATCGGGTTGCCCACTGTCAGTGACAGCAGGGCAACCCTTAGAGAAGGCAGGGACAGTGCCCAGGTGTCCCTGTCTTCTGGATCGCTGTATACACAGCTATGCGCTTCCTTTTCCGGCCCGGCGGTCATGTGATCGCCAGGAACGGAGAGTGCAGGAGCTGTGTGCGGTCTTTCAGAGACCTCGATCAGCAATGCACGGAGGCTGTATTGCGCTTTACAGCCTCTCTGGGGAAGGGGGGTGTATTTCTCCTGTAACTGGGGCTACTATGTCAGCCCCAGTTACAGGAGAAATCAACAGTGAAAAAAAAATGAAAAAGTTAAGTAAAATGTCCCCCAGAGGTCTTGTATGAACTTATGGAGGACGAAAAGTGTAAAAAAAAAAAAAAAAAAAAAAAAAAAGGTTCTATAAAAATATCACATGACCTAACCCTTCGGGTGAACACCGTAATAAAAAATAAAAAAATAAAAGCAACTGTCAACACAAGCAATTTTTGTCGCCTTACATCACAAAAATTGCAACACCAAGTGATCAAAAAGGCGTATGTCCCACAAAATGGTACCAATAAAACAGTCACCTCATCCCACAAAAAATTAGACCCTACATAAGAAAATCTCTCAAAAAACAAACAAACAAAAAAATATAGCTCTCAGAACATGGACACATTAAAAACATAATTTTTTGGTTTCAAAAATGATATTATTGTGTAAAACTTAAATAAGAAAACGTATACATATTAGGTATCACCACGTCCGTAACAATCTGCTCTATAAAAATGTCACTTGACCGAACCCCTCAGGTGAACGTTGCAAAAATAAATAGATATAAACTGTGATAAAACAACCAATTTTTGGGTCACGTTGCCCCATAAAGTGTTATAATGAATGATCAAAAAAAAAACATATGTACCCAAAAATAGTACCAATAAAACTGGCACCTTATCCCCTAGTTTCCAAAATGCTAGTGCAATGGGCGAGTTGAACGCATTGCACCCGCACTGAATGCGGACCCATTCATTTCTATGGGGCTGTGCACATGAGCGGTGATCTTCACGCATCACTTGTGCGTTGCGTGAAAATAGCAGCAAGCTCTATTTTGGGCGTTTTTCATGCAACGCAGGTCCCATAGAAGAGAATGGGGCTGCTTGAAAATCACAAGCATCTGCAAGCAAGTGCGAATGCAGTGCGATTTTCACGCACGGTTGCCATGAGACGATCGGGATAGGGATCATCACATGGTCCATCACATGATCTTTTACCATGGTGATGGATCATGTGATGAGCGTAGTGACGTCATCAAAGGTCCTTTTCCTCACAGATGAGGACAGAAGAGATGCTGGCTGCGCGAACAAGTGAACTAAGGCGAGTTAAATGATATATATATTTTTTTTTTTAACCCCTCCGGCCCTATTTTACTTAGCATTCTGTATTCAGAATGCTATTATTTTCCCTTATAACCATGTTATAAGGGAAAATAATACAAACTACACAACCTTGAACCCAAACCTGAACTTCTGTAAACACATTGCACCCACTTGATAAAAAATGAACAACGGAACACAATCGCAGTCAAAACTGACTGCAATCACGTACCTACTCACGCGGGTTTGCCGCAACGCATCCGGACACGCTCGTGTGACAGAGGCCTAAAAGGTCTCACGCACACGACCATTGGTCTGGTCCGCATCCGAGCCTCAGTTGTTGCGGCTCGGGTGAGGACCCATTCACTTCAATGGCGCCGCAAAAGATGCAGACAGCACTCCGTGTGCTGTCCGCATCCGTTGCGCCGTTCCGTGGTCTGGAAAAAAAATAACCCATCCTATTCTTGTCCACACTTTGCAGACAAGAATAGGCAGATATTAAAGGCTGTCCATGCCGTTCCGCAAATTGCGTGACCCTATATTTGAAACTACACCCCTCAAGGTATTTATTGAGGAGTGGTGTGAGCATTTTGATGCCACAGATATTTTTCAGAAATGAATGCGAAGCAGTCTATGCAAAGTGAAAATTGAAATTTTTTCACAAATATGGCATCTCTGTGCCAAATATTTGTGCCATCTAAGACTCACACCACACCCTTTGGGTACTGCTGGTTATTGAAATGCCACATTTTGGGGTGCATACTACTTTTTGATCACTCGCCATTATGCTTTTTGTAAGGCAAGGTGAAAAAAAATATTGACACTATTTTGACACTTTTTTTTTAGCCGTTCATCTGACTATGTAGATCATGCAATATTTTTATATAGTTGGACATTACGGATGCAGATATACCTAATATATCCATTTTTCAGCAATTTTACAAAAAGCATTTTTAAATTAAAAAAAAAGTCCTGTTTCTGTGTCGCAATTTTCTGAGCACCATATTTAATTTTACTGCCAAATGTCTTGTGCAGGGGCTAATTTTTTGTGGGATGAGGTTATGTTTTCATTGGTACCATTTTTGGGTACATATGGGGTCATTTATCAAACTGGTGCAAAGTAGCAGTTGCCCTTAGCAACCAATCAGATTCCACCTTTAATTTTCCAATGGAGCTGTCAAATATGAATCTGATTGGTTGCTATGGGCAACTAAGCCAGTTCTACTTTACACTAGTTTGATAAATTACCCCCAATATAAAACTTTTTGATTGCCTTACTACCTAGTAGCGAGCAAAGTGAAAAAAAGTAAGGCAAAGTGAAAAAAAGTAAGGCAAAGTGAAAAAAAAAAATGGTGTTCTTCTGGTTAGATCATGTGATATTTTTTATAGAGCCAGCCATTACGGATGCTGCAATACCTAATGTGCATTTTAATATTTTTTTTATTGTATATGGCTTGATGAGGCGTTTGTAAATGGCAGGCTCCAATGCTGGTAAAGACATTGGGCTACCATAGCAGCCATCACCACAGCACAGGGACTCTATGGGGTCCCCCCTCCCCACTGAGGAAGGGGCTAGGAAAAGACCCCGAAATGCGTCTGGTTTCTAAGACCCGCACATCAGCTGTTGAATGTCTTGACCCCAACAATTCGGATTGGAAACTTTACCCCATTGAACTCTTGATTTCATGGCATATAGCTAATATCCGGACCTAAACACTACCAGGGTCACGATAAACGCTACACTTCAGTCACATCTTCGTCATACCTGAAAAAGATCACTGGAGACTATCTATATCGGGGGCTGCTAATTTGCCTGCACCGCTCCAGCTGAACTACTGCAATCAGGTACCGCCGGATTCGACACCATTAGCCACGTGGGACGCCACTGTGAGCTTGAGTCAGAGGGCAATTGTAAGTGTGATTACTGCTTGCCAGTCAGGGGATATCCGTTCAGTATATTGAAATAATCAAATTAAATTTATCAATCTTTGTCCGGATACTCATTTGAACAAACATTGAGTATTTATTCGATCAAATTGTTCCTCGATTTTTTTCTCATAATATCGATTATCCAGAACATTGAATTTTTATCGATTTTATACACATTCTGGGTATATTAACCATTCAGAGTCTCACAGAGCACCCACTGCATTTGATGAATTTATTGTATGTCCATTCAGGTGTAATAAATATTATCATCACCATTAATTGTGTTAGTCTCTGTTTGGTCCAGGTGGAGAGTGCTCAGCCTCTCTACATAATCTATATTTCCTTTGACTGGGTGAGTCATTAGGCTTGGTAGCACCCGTCCACAGCTATAAGCGGTAGTGAGCCACCATATTTTCTATTTACATATGTCAATTCTAGATGTACAGTAGAAAAATGTGTGATTACACTTACAGGTAATCTTTTTTTCCTTGAGCCTATGACAGCACCCTTGGATAGTGTCTGCCCCCTCCTCAAGGCAGGAAACAGGAACCACAACCACTTTAAAAAAGGAGGGACCAACCCCCTACACGCCAGTACTATTCCAAGAACTAAGCAAACACAAACGTCTCATAACAATAACAACTCTTCTATTTATAATTTTTCATATTTATATATTTATTTTTATTAGGGAAGGGAATTAAGCGGGTGCTTTCATAGGCTCTAAAGAAAAAAAAGATTACCGGTAAGTGTAATCACATATTTCCCCCCTCGCCTATGACAGCACCCTTGGATCTATAAGAGAGATCAGATTAGGGAGGGACAACTGCCTGAAGCACTTTACGTCCAAATATCAGACTCTCAGAGGGAAACTGAAACCTGTAGTGTTTGAAAAACATGTGAGGAGAACCCCAGATGGCAGCTCTACAAATTTGCTCCATGGAGGCAGAGGCTCTTTCTGTCTGGGACGTGGAGAGCGCTCTGGTAGAGAGGGCCCCAAATCCTGTAGGCGGGGGAACTCCCTTGGAGGAATGCGCTAAATAAATAGCCTGTTTTATCCACCTGGCTATAGTCTCTTGCCCTGAAAGGAAATGAGAAGCTTAGAGTAAGATCTCCAAGGTTGAGTGATCTCTAGGTACTGTTATAGACACATCCTAACAGCTAGACAGTGGAATTCAGACTCTTTCATATTTCTTGGAGAGGCACAGAATGAAGGCAAGATGATGGCCCGAGAACGATAGGAAGAAGACACCTTTGGTAAAAATGAAGGATCTGGTGAACTTATCACTCGATCCTCCAAAATATTTAATTCAATAGAATAAGCCGAAATCTCACTCACTCTCCTAGCTGATGTAATAGCTAGTAAAAAGGCCAATTTTAGTGTTAAAACCTTTATGGAAATCTCCTGAATGGGTTCAAAGGGATCTGACGTAAGGGCAGAAAGTACCAGATTTAGATCCCATGGTGGAATCTTAACTCTATGGACTGGAGCCAACTTTGAAACTGCCATTATAAATTTTTTTTATCCAAGGGCTTGAACTGAAAAAGAGCACCTAAGGCCGAAATCTGTACCTTTTAAAGTACTAGGCTTAAGCTTCCTCCTGAGCCCCACAACTGGATCTAAAAACACAGCAGCACCACAAGAGACCCCAACATGGACCCCCAGACACCATAACAGCAATCCCAAACACACATCACCAACGGAACACACAATAATATATATAAAAAAACTGGATCCCAAAAACCGCATCCAAATCTCAAATCAAAAATTGAGCAAATATGAGCACAACCACATAGGATAACACATGTAGCACCAATAAGGAGCCCAATTCCCCCACCAGCACCTATCACAAAACACACTACCCTAACACCACCACCTAACACACCCCTGTCAATACACACAACAATACACTGCACTCTTCATTAGATACCACCACCTCACAAACACTCCCCAGAAACACATCACGTAAAAACACAGCAATACTGTAGGTAAAACACAAACACAAAAATTACACCAGGCCTCTTAGACACCAAATATCCCCAAAAATCAAACCTACCTAAAAAACGCACCCCAATCAAAAATACCTAAAAACACATTGCTGAAAAAAATGCACCATCAAAAACGCACCACAGAAACGCAAAGGCAACACAGGAATACACCATATAAATCACAATAATGGATCCAAAAAACCGCACCCAAATCCTGGACCAAAATTGAGTATAATTAGCACAAATCACATAGGATAACACGCACCCCCCCCAATAAAATCCATTCCCCCACTAACACCCATAACGGAACGCACTACCCCAACCACCCACATTACCTGTCACTAATGTCCCCATACACAACCCCCCACTAACACTCATAACACACTGTTATGATCACCAAACGCACCATTGAAAATACGCAACAATACCGCAGGGTAACAAAAACCACACAAGGTCTCTCAGATACCAAATTTCCCCATAAATAAAAATAAAAACACAACGCGGACAAAATACCGCAGGAAAGATCAAAAGCACAGAATCCAGAGTACATTAGAGACCAGTAATCAATAAAGAACAATCCACTGAGGGGAAAAAATACAGCGGTAGCATAACAAAAAACCACAGAACCCACACTAGGGTCCCCAAACAGGCCCGAATACAAAAATGCACAACTAGTAGAAGCCGCAGCGGTACCGCAGAAAACACAGAGAAAAAAAAACAAAAAAAAAACCGCAGAATTAAGTCAGAAACCATAAATCAACAAAGAACCAAAACAATAACCAGCAAACACATCACACTACCAACAACAGTACAAAAAACAAACACACAGAAACAAGCAAACAAAAAGAAGACACCTAACTAGTACTTATCCAGATTTTCGATGGAACCATCACATCCAAAAGTCTGGACCATATAAAATGAGATCCAGTCCAGGTCTTTGAAAGATCCACCAGCAGCATAAAAGGCAGTACAACGGCAGTCAGAGGGCTACCACTGATGAAGAAGGCAGCTAAGTCCTTCGAAACGCGTCTGGTGACCTCCCTCTAAAACCTGCTAAGAACCTTATCCTGGAAGCGCTTCCGAATAACGAATTCCATCTGAATCCTCCGGATCGAAAAAGACCACCAACGAAAATCTCAAAACCAAGTCCGGCAAAGACACGTGAGACGCCGAAGAAGTGACGTCATATCCACGTGGCACGCCGAAAAGACCGGGAAAACAAACACTGCAGAGCGCAGCAAAGCTGCTCCAACAGCCAGGACACCTCACAAAGAAGGTAAACAGTCAGGGTGCAGTCTTCTTTAATGTGTGGGACGCCACACTAAGTACAGCACCCGACTGACATACCACCTATATATATTTTTGTATTTTATATTTTTATCCTTTTTACCTTTTCATCGCTCTATCCATATACTATATACTTTCTATGTGACCAACACCGGTGGTACAGACAGACAATTTTTATAGACTGTACACAAATGGACACAGCCATTTACTGTACCCACTGAAGGTGGAAACTGCTACCAGACAATCACTGCATTGTCACATCTCCACTCTGCATATTTTTATTTTTGTTATTGTGCACCTTCAATGCTGTATATTGCAAAACATCATTTTTATTTTTGAGAACCTCATTTTTTGGGACTTCCACATTTTTAGAACCTCTACCTTTTTATTCTCCACTCTTAAAATGTACCCTTATAAAAATAAATACATATTTTACTATCCTACGTGTATATTGCCTCCTTAGCATTACTGATAGATGTAGAGTGCCGGTTTTCCACTATATACCTTTAAGCTTCCTCCTCCAGCCTTCTTATATAAAATCTCACTAGAGGTTAATTGGGGGCTTCAAGTACATTTACTGGTTAATTTGCGAATATACAAAAGGCCCTCCAAACACGCAAATAGATCTTAGACTTGACTCTCTTGCGACTTGCCAATAGAGTGTTGATTACCTGCTCTGATAACCCTTTTTTCCTTAAAATCTGCCTTTCAAAAGACAGGCAGTCAAATGAAGATTCTCTACCGCTGGGTGAAGGATGGGACCCTGAGCTAGAAGTCCCAGGAAGACTGGAAGAACCCAAGGGGAGACAGGAAAACCAAACCCTCCTGGGCCAGAAGTAAGCTATCATGATGACTAAAGCACTCTCCTCCCTTATCTTCTTTAGGACTCTTGGCAATAACTTCAATGTGGGAAATGCATAAAGAAGTCCCTCTCTCAAGGATTGAGCTAGAGCATCCACAGCTGTTGAATGCTCTTCTGGAAAAAGAGAGAAGAACCTCTTTACCTTCCTGTTGACCTTGGTGGCAGAGTCAGTCACTGGAAGACCCTATAAGGCAACTATCTTGTTGAATATCTGCTGGTCCAAAGACCATTCTCCTTGATGAAGATGATGACAACTTAAGAAGTCTGCTGTCACATTGTCCCTTTCTCTCAGATGTACTGCAGAAATTGACAAAAGAGAATCCTCTGCCAGACAAAAGATCTTTTGACTGAGGGACATTAGACTCGGGGATCTGGTACCTCATGTCTGTTGATGTATGCCACCGCAGTCATGGTTTCTGAATACATTTTTACATTCCTGCCTCTTATTATTTGGAGACTCTCCTTCAAGGCTATCCAGATGGCGTATAGCTCCCTGAAATTACGAGATTGGGACTGAATCTCTAGATCCCTGAAGAAGGAGGGATTCTAGATGGGCCCCCAAACCGTAAGGACTTGCATCTGTGGTCAGGAGTAAGACATCTCGTCTGCCACGGAACTGCCCCTTGCAGGTTCAATAGATTCATCCACCACTCAAGGGGAGCGTCTGGGGTGATAAACTAATCTCTGAGTTCAGAGACAAAGGACTCCTGAATCTGCAGTTGGAGTGGTCCAGAGTGGAACTGGGCCCACTCTACCCCCGGAATGGCAGCTGTCATGAGCCCCAAAACTGACATGGCTTGTCTTAGGGAAACGGACTGATGGGAAAAAAAAAAAGGTACTGAACTCTGGATCTGATCAGACAGGCTTTGTGAAGGGGCAGTAGGCACATCTGTGACATTGAATCTAGGGTCATCCCTAAAAAGGTGCACACCTGACTCGGAATTAAACTGGACTTTTCCATGTTTAGATCCCACCCTAATTTGTCAAATACTTCCCTGAACCATGAAATCTGCTCCTCTAGCAATCTGAATGAGACAGAGAGAATGAGAAAGTCGTCCAGATATGGAATAACTACTAAATCCTTCTCTCTTAAAATGGGCCATCTTCTCTGCTATAATCTTTGTAAATACTCTGGGAGCCTGCGACAACCCGAAGGGGCGCGCCTAAAATTGCACATGTAGGACCCTGTCCTCCAACTGAATTGCTATCCTTAGTTACTTTTGATTACTGGGATGTATAGGGACTTATGGAAACAGATTTAAAATCCCTGACTTTATTGTTTCCTAACAAAATCTTTCATACACTAAATACTGGTTCAGAAGTATCAAATTTATTATTGTACGGTAGGAGCCGTTCGGCTTCTTTACAAAGAGTTGAATAAAACCCTTCTGTTCTTTCTTGTACTGGGACTTCCAACAGAACATTCTTTTCTAATAGGGAAGATACCTCGGAAACAATGGCCACCTGTTTCAGAGGACTTGAACAATAATCTGTTATAATGAATCTTTCTGGTGGCAACCTATGAAAAATCTATCTTGTAGCCCTCTCTTAGGATGGAGATTATCCATGGGCTGCTTGATATCTTTTGCCAATGTTCTGCGAAATGAGAAATCTGACCTCCCACCGGGGCCCTGGTGTCATTGTGGCTGCTTTCTTGAGGCCTCTGCTCCGAAGAAAGATATCCTTTGGATCTTCTGGTAGTACCTGAAGTTTGCCTAGACACCTCCTTTCTCCTATAACTACCCCTGAGAACGGAAGTTTTTTTTTTTAGGAGGTTGCCGACTAGTGGAAGGGAACCCTTTCTTTCTGTCTGAGGCCTTCTCAAGCAAACCATCCAAGACAGTGCCAAATAAAAATTCACCCTGACATGGAACGGTGCATAGTTTGGCCTTGGAGGTTAGAATTTCCCTTCCAATCCTTCAACCAAATGGCTCTACATGCCGAGTTAGATAGGGTGGAAGCTCTAGCAGAAAATTTTAATGAGTCTGCCGACGCATCTGCCAGGAAATCAATGTCATCAAAAATAATGGGAAAGGAAGACAGCAGCTGCTCTCTAGGGGTTCCCTCTTTTATATGATTCTCTAAATCCTTCACACACATTTTTAGGGATCTAGCCACAGAAGTGTCAGCAATGGCAGGTCTAAAAGCTCCCGCCGTAGCTTCCCAGCTCTTTTTTAAATAAATTTCCACCCTTCTATCCATGGGGTCTTTTAGGGAACCTGTGTCTTCAAAGGGAAGAGACGCTTTTTTGGAAATCTTGGCAACTGGGGCATCTAGTTTTGGGGCCCTATCCCAACAAACAGATACTTCCTCATCAAATGGATATTAACGTTTCATGGAAGAGGGAATGAAAAATTTTCTATCTGGTTTACTCCATTCCCTATTAACAGCAGCAATATTTTCATGTATGTTAAAGCTCTTCATCTTTCTTGGACCCAGGCCTTCAAACATGGAGTCTTGTATAGATTGTGGTGCTTTATAATCGTCTAACCCCATGGTGGCGCCGACAACTCTGATCAGAGAGCTAATCTTCTCAGGCTGAAAAAGCGGTCTTCCCGCTACATGATCATCAAAGGATTTATCTGATGACCGTCTTTCTCCCTCTTCCTCCAATCCTGACAGCAATTCTTGATCGCTGGAGGAGGGAATAGTGGTGGCTGCAGAGGTGCTGGGGCGACCCTCCAAGAGGCTGTTAAGCGACTCCTTCACATCATCCCGGATCATCATTCTTAGACAGGTCATAAGAGACGGGGCCTCATCCTCTAACTTGCTTAACCACCTCCGGACCGCCTAACGCAGATTGGCGTTCCGGAGGTGGCAGCTCTGCGCAGAGTCACGCATATATGAGTCATGTCGCGAGAGCCGTGATTTCTTGTGAACGTGTGCACAGAGGCGCACGCGTTCACAGGATCGGAAGGTAATCTCCAGCCTGCCAGCGGCAATCGTTCGCTGGCAGGCTGGAAATGTGATTTTTTTTAACCCCTAACAGGTATATTAGATGCTGTTTTGATAACAGCATCTAATATACCTGCTACCTGGTCCTCCCTTTTGTTTGGATCGACCACCAGAGGACACAGGTAGCTGTGTAAAGTACCACAAAACACCACTACACTACACCCCCCCTGTCACTTATTAACCCCTTATGAATCCCTGATCACCCCCCGTCATTGATCACCCCCCTGTAAGGCTCCATTCAGACGTCCGTATGATTTTTTCGGATCTGCAAAACACATACGGACGTCTGAATGGAGCCTTACAGGGGGTGATCAATGACAAGGGGGTGATCACCTTCCTGTAAGGCTCCGTTCAGACGTCCGTATGATTTTTATGGATCCACGGATACATGGATCGGATCCGCAAAATACATACGGACGTCTGAATGGAGCCTTACAGGGGGGTGATCAATGACAAGAGGGTGATCACCCACATAGACTCCCTGATCACCCCCCTGTAAGGCTCCATTCAGACGTCCGTATGCGTTTTGCGGATCTGATCCATGTATCCGTAAAAATCATACAGACGTCTGAATGGAGCCTTACAGGGGGGTGATCAATGACAGGGGGTTGATCACCCCATATAGACTCCCTGATCACCCCCCTGTCATTGATCACCCCCTGTAAGGCTCCATTCAGACATTTTTTGGGCCCAAGTTAGCGGAAATTATTATTATTTTTTTTTTCTTACCAAGTCTCATATTCCACTAACTTGTGTCAAAAAATAAAATCTCACATGCGTAAAAAATTTTAGACATTTATATTCCAGACTTCTTCTCACGCTTTAGGCCACATGTGACCCCATTTCGGAAAGAAGACACCCCAAGGTATTCCGTGAGGGGCATGGCGCGTTCCTCGAATTTTTTTTTTGTCGGAAAATGATTTTTATTTTTATTTTTTTTCTAACAAAGTCTCATATTCCACTAACTTGCGACAAAATTTTTTTAAATTCTAGGAACTCGCCATGCCCCTCACGGAATACCTTGGGGTGTCTTCTTTCCAAAATGGGGTCACTTGTGGGGTAGTTATACTGCCCTGGCAATTTAGGGGCCCATATGTGTGCGAAGTAGTTTGAAATCAAAATCTGTAAAAAATGGCCGGTGAAATCCTAAAGGTGCTCTTTGGAATGTGTGCCCCTTTGCCCACCTAGGCTGCAGAAAAGTGTCACACATCTGGTATCACCGTACTCAGGAGAAGTTGGGCAATGTGTTTTGGGGTGTCATTTTACATATACTCATGCATGGTGAGATAAATATCTTGGTCAAATGCCAACTTTGTATAAAAAAATAAAATAAAAAATGGGAAAAGTTGTCTTTTGCCAAGATATTTCTCTTTTGCCAAATTTCGATTAATAACAAAAAAAGTTAAAATGTCAGCAGCAATGAAATACCACCAAATGAAAGCTCTATTAGTGAGAAGAAAAGGAGGTAAAATGAAATCTACAGGACCAAAATGATTAATTTGATCATGTAGCCATAAATCGCAGTGTAGGGATTATAAGTAAGCAAAAAAAAAAAAAAAAGGTTTAGTGGGGTGACAGAAGCCCTTTAACCAGGCTTGACAAATAGACTTCCCCCAGCCTGAGCGCAACTTTTTTCTTACACATAGCACACTCTTTAGATCTGGAGACCTTTCTACTCTCCTTGGAGACCTAAACACAGAGAAATAGCCCCATAAGAAGCTACAACCTTAAAGTTTATGGGGTATTCACTCTCTTACCCAACCATGGTACCAAAGATTCATTGGTGGTTTCAGTGGGATCTGCGCGCTGTGTCTGCTCCATGGTCACACGCTGTAGCAGCAGAAATTGAGACACAGACTGCTAGCTTCTTCTCCCGCTAGCAGTATGAGCTGGCTGAACTTAAACTCTGCTGGGCGCCCACCGGTGCCCCCCAGCCTCATGCTTCCTTCTACTGCCGAAACTGAAAGTGCGTCAAACGCCAACAGCCAAACATGTGGACACGGCCGCAGAGGTACGCGCTGGAGGCATGCACACCTCCTGTCAAGGAACCATGAACCAGACGTACAACAAGAGATAAGTGGAAATAAGAAGGCTTTATTGAAAATCAAGCTGTAAGGCAAAAGTCCAAACGGATGGCTAAACCGAAGCAGGGTCTTGCGAAGCCAGAGGTCAGGAACCAGGAGAGTAATCAGACGAAGCCTGGATTAGGAACCAGCAGGGTAGTCAGACGAAGCCTGGATCAGGAACCAGCAGGGTAGTCAGACGAAGCCAGGATCAGGAACCAGAAGCAGCAGCAGTCTTAGAAGCATGTGAACACAGGAGGACCAAGCAAGGAACTGAAGCCACAGACCTCCTATATATATGAGCTAGGCATCCAGCTCCTCCCAGTGGGAAGGAGAAGCCGCCGGGTGGGAGGCTACAAGAAACCCAGAAACCAAGATGGCCGCCAGCACGTCAAACGAAGGAGAACAGCAAGAAGGTAAGACCATGACAGTACCTCCCCCTCAAGGGCCCCTCCTCCGCGGAGTAAAGAACGGTTTCTGAGGGAAGCGTGCGTGGAAGGCTCGGAGCAAGGCAGGAGCATGGACATCTGCGGAGGGAACCCAGGAACGCTCCTCTGGACCATAACCACGCCAATGGACCAAAAACTGCACCCGACCGCGGACCAGGCGTGAGTCCAGGATATTGCTCACCTCATACTCCTCACGATTGCCCACTTGGCCCGGACGAGGCCGAGGAACCGAGGAAGTGAAACGATTACACACCAGTGGCTTCAACAGGGAGACATGAAACACGTTGGAGATCCGCATGCCAGGAGGAAGCGCAAGGGCATAGGCTACCGGGTTTACCCTGCGAAGCACTCGGAAGGGACCAACAAAGTGAGGCGCCAGCTTGGGAGTGGGCACTCGAAGGTTGAGGTTGCGGGTGGACAACCATACGCGGTCTCCGACCTGGTAGGAAGAAGCGGGCGCTCGTCTGCGATCAGCCTGGAGTCTCTGGCGCTGCGCAGAGACCTCAAGGGACCTCTGGCTCTGTACCCAAGAAGCACGTAGGACGGAAAGGTGATCCTCCACAGCCGGAATATCCTGGGGAGAGAATACCTCCGGTAACACGGCAGGTTGGAACCCATAATTGGCCATGAAGGGAGACGTCCCAGAGGAAGAGTTCACCGCCGTGTTCCTGGCAAACTCAGCCCAAGGCAGGAGGTCAACCCAATTGTCTTGGTGATCGGAGACATAGCAACGAAGGAATTGCTCCAAGGCCTGATTGGATCGTTCTGCGGCCCCATTGGACTGAGGGTGGTAGGCCGAGGAGAAAGAGAGATGAATCCCCAACTGGGAGCAAAAGGAGCGCCAGAACCTGGACACAAACTGACTCCCCCGATCCGACACAATCTCCTTGGGCAAACCGTGCAACCGCTTGTGCAGAGGGTAACTTCTTGAGAGGAACACAGTGGCACATCTTGGAAAACCGATCCACAATCATGAGAATGACCGTATGGCCTCGGGATGCAGGGAGGTCCACAATGAAATCCATCCCCAGGTGTGACCATGGACGCTCCCCGGTGGCTATGGGTTGCAAAAGGCCCAACGGACGGTGCCGAGGGGACTTACTCTGGGCACAAACGGAGCATGCCGCTACATATGCGGCGATGTCGGAACGTAGAGAAAGCCACCAGAACAGACGTGAAACAGCCCAGGACAGCTGATTCTTTCCAGGATGCCCCGCGGCCTTGGAGTTATGGTAGGTTCGCAACAACCGAGTGCGCAACTCCTCAGGCACAAAACATCTGCCGTTGGGTCTCCCAGAGGGAGCACCAGATTGAGCCGCCAAAATCTGCTCACCCAGGGGAGAGGTCAGGCTGGTGCGAATGGCGGCCAGGATCTGATTCGGAGGTATGACCGAAGTCGGAATCGACTCCTCCCCGGACAGCTCGGAGTACTGCCGTGATAAGGCATCCGCTCTGATGTTCTTGGAACCGGGTAGGTAGGAGACCACGTAATTAAAACGTGACAAGAACAGAGCCCATCTGGCCTGACGTGGTGTCAATCTCTTGGCCTCAGAGAGGTAGGTCAGATTCTTGTGGTCCGTCAGGATGAGAACCGGAACCACCGAGCCCTCGAGCAAGTGCCTCCATTCTTTAAGGGCCTGCACGATGGCCAATAACTCCCTGTCACCAATCTGATAGTTGCACTCCGCGGAAGACAGTTTCCGGGAGTAAAACCCACAAGGAAGCAGAGGACCCTCTGGTGTTCTACGCTGAGACAGAAGGGCGCCTACTCCCGTCTCAGACGCGTCCACCTCGAGGACAAAAGGCAACCCAGGGTTGGGATGCGACAGAATCGGAGCCGACACAAAGGCGGACTTTAGAGCCTCAAAAGCTCGGATGGCCTCGAGCGGCCAGACCTGGGGATTACTGCCCTTCCTGGTCAGATCCGTGAGAGGCTTGGCTAGCATGGAAAAGTCCCTGATGAACTTCCGATAATAATTGGCGAAGCCCAAAAAGCGCTGCAGGGCACGAAGACCACTGGGCTGGGGCCACTGTAAGACAGCCGAAACCTTCTCAGGATCCATGGAGAACCCCTCAGCGGAAATGATGTAACCTAAGAAGGTTACCTGGGATCGGTGAAATTCGCATTTCTCAAGCTTACCGAACAGCTTGTTCTCTCGTAACCGTTGCAACACTCGTCTGACATCCAGAATGTGGGCCTCCATGGATTCAGAATATACCAAGATGTCATCCAAATAGACCACCACACACTGCTGCAACAGGTCACGGAAAACATCGTTGTTGAATTCCTGGAAGACTGCGGGCGCATTGCACAACCCAAAGGGCATAACCAAGGATTCATAATGACCGGTCCTGGTGTTAAACGCGGTCTTCCACTCATCGCCCGCCTTGATCCTTACCAGGTTATATGCCGCCCTCAGGTCGAGTTTGGTAAAGACCGTGGCCCCTTTGAGGCGATCGAACAGCTCGGAAATCAAGGGTATCGGGTAAGCATTCTTGATCGTGATGCGATTGAGACCCCTGTAATCGATGCAAGGCCTTAACTCACCGCCCTTCTTTTTCACAAAGAAAAATCCAGCCCCTGCCGGGGACGAGGATTTGCGAATGTGTCCGCGTGAAAGCGCCTCCCTCACGTACTCCTCCATGGCCTCATTCTCCGCTACCGACAGTGGATAGACTTTGCCACGAGGATGAACGGCACCAGATTGTAACTCTATGGCACAATCGTATGGGCGGTGCGGAGGTAGGGCAACCGCACGCACCTTATCGAATACATCCCGGTACTCCTCGTATTCAGGAGGCAACAGAGAGTCCGAGGAAGTACACAGCAACTTGACAGACCCATGGATGCAACTAGCCCCACACTGCGGTGACCACGAGAGGATCTCGGCCGACCTCCAATCGAAAGTCGGATTATGCTTCTGGAGCCAGGGGTACCCCAAGACCACCGAGTAGTGTGGAGACGAAATAACCTGGAGACAGACCGACTCTCTGTGAACGGCACCAATGGCCATCCCCACTGGAAGGGTCTCATGAGTCACGTGTGGCGGCAGAAGGGGTCTGCCATCTATCGCCTCAAGAGCCAGTGGGGAACCTCGAGGCTGCAGAGGAATGGAATTGGCGGCAGCGAACACACTATCAATGAACAAACCACCAGCACCAGAGTCCACCAACGCCTGAGTCGTCACCGAGCCCCCGACCCAGGAGAGGACAACAGTAATCAGTGGTTTGTCAACACGGGAAACCGGGGACGAGGAGACTCCACCCAAGATCTGCCCCGACAGGATCTCAGGTGCGAGCGTTTCCCGGACGGTTCGGGCATGCCAACCGAAAATGCCCACCGAGACCACAGTACATGCATCGGCCCTCGCGTCTCCGGAGTGCCCTCTCCCCCTCGGACAGGCGAGCAAACCCCAGCTGCATGGGTTCACCCCCAGACAAGTCATCCCCAGGAGGCGTGGGAGGAGAGGGAGGCACGGGTGGGATAGCAAACGTAGGCGCCAATCTGTTAGAAGACCTCCGCAGGCTCTCCTTAAAGGAAGGTCTCTCCCTGAGTCTGGTGTCAATCAAAATCAGGAAAGAAATAAGAGACTCGAGCTCCACTGGTAGGTCCTTAGCTGCAACCTCATCCTTCAAGGCATCCGAGAGACCATGAGAGAAAGCAGCGACCAGAGCCTCATTATTCCAGCCCACCTCTGCTGCCAGGGTACGAAACTCAATGGCGTATTCAGCTACGGATCGTGAACCCTGTCTGATGGACATAAGGAGCTTCGCAGCAGAGGCAGCACGAGCCGGCACATCGAATACCTTCCGAAGAGAAGCAACAAAACCGGAAAACTCGGCAACCACCGGATTGTTGTTCTCCCATAAAGGGCTGGCCCAGGCCAAGGCCTTGTCCGAGAGCAGCGAGATCAAGAAGCCCACCTTTGATCTCTCAGTAGGAAAGGCATGTGGCAGCAACTCGAAATAAATGCCCACCTGGTTAAGGAAACCTCGGCACTGAGTTGGCTCTCCCCCAAAGCGCTGTGGAAGGGGGGCAGAACCGGTCATACCCCGAAACACCGCAGGCGCAGCAACAGGTGTCGGGGTAGACTCTGGCGCAACAACCGGAGCGGCAGTAGGAGCAGGCCCAGGAGCGACAACCGACCCATCGGCAACGGAAGCTAAATGAGCCGTGCGTTCAAGCAGGGTTTGCAACGCCACAGCGAACCGACCCAACAGGTGATCCTGCTGATCAAGTCTGGCAACCAGCGTAGGTAGCGAGGATGGCCCTGTACCGTCAGAATTCATGGCTTGGTCCTAATGTCAAGGAACCATGAACCAGACGTACAACAAGAGATAAGTGGAAATAAGAAGGCTTTATTGAAAATCAAGCTGTAAGGCAAAAGTCCAAACGGATGGCTAAACCGAAGCAGGGTCTTGCGAAGCCAGAGGTCAGGAACCAGGAGAGTAATCAGACGAAGCCTGGATTAGGAACCAGCAGGGTAGTCAGACGAAGCCTGGATCAGGAACCAGCAGGGTAGTCAGACGAAGCCAGGATCAGGAACCAGAAGCAGCAGCAGTCTTAGAAGCATGTGAACACAGGAGGACCAAGCAAGGAACTGAAGCCACAGACCTCCTATATATATGAGCTAGGCATCCAGCTCCTCCCAGTGGGAAGGAGAAGCCGCCGGGTGGGAGGCTACAAGAAACCCAGAAACCAAGATGGCCGCCAGCACATGTCAAACGAAGGAGAACAGCAAGAAGGTAAGACCATGACACCTCCCGAACCGAGAAGGGACCGGAGCGGGAGGAACAGCCATAGGTTCACGCTCTGCAGCGGCTCCCTCAGAAGACTTACGCCACCGGCAGGGCTCCAGATGGCAGAAAGGATTTGGACCTTTCTGGACCTTTATGACAACCTTGGTTTGAGACACTGACGTCAGGAGAGATGTTTCTTAGTTGGCAATAACAGACACACACACAGGCATCACTGAGAAACACTAACTTTATTATGCTATCGTTTGGCCTTATATAGGCAGTAGAAAAGTTTGCATAACAGCATTAAACCAATCATAAAAGATAAACATTGGTGCTCACACACATACTACAGGAATATCCTTTTATGGTATGTGTTAAAGGGGAATATTAATCACCAATATTTATGCAAATATCGATAATTAATATTCATAAATAGGAGCGAGTCATCTAGTGATGACTCCGCCTATTTATGCCTAAATCATATATAAATACCTAACTAGCTAGGTTAACTATGTTAACTAGCTAACTACCTCTGTTACCTATACACTCCACTGAACTACACTACGGCTATTGCTGCGGCACCTACTACAACAAAAAAGACTACACACTGTGCTTAAATAAAAAGGTATTTATTAACACACTATACGTAACTAATATTTGCTTATAATTATATATATCTATATCAATGGAATAGATATATATTTATAGCAGCACACAGCACTATAAGTAAACACACTATAATAACACACTAATATGGTTCTAACTACACTAACACAGTCCCAAATCCTCCCCAGAATCTAACTACAATTACAATAATACACACAAATATCCGTAAGGGGTAAACACAATTGTGGCACTGCAGGAGTACATACATGCAGGCCAAGGAACACAGAGTTCTGGGCAAGGGGTAACTCAGGAAAGGGTGTTTATGCTCTGCAGGGACTTGCAGAGCAGGGCTAAAGCAGGGCAGCATGTAGTGAAGGGGTTAATGGTCAGGGACAATAATACAAGTCTAATTATACGCTATATTATAGATCAATGGTTATCAATAAATATATACACATAGACACGCACACACAACAATCCAAACCCATCTACACTAGACAATTTACAATTCCCAATTCCACGCCACACTCCAATACACTTACATACATTCCTTAGCAGCTCAACCCAACCTGGCTCTAAGGGTTAACACACCATCAGCTGCTGCTGGGTAAGCAGGCAGCAGTGAAGGGGTAGGATTACAGGGCAGCTAAAGGGGTGACTGGGCTGCTTCCTTGTTACAGGCTCATCAGGGATTAATGCTGAGGCATGAGGTCAGCAGCCAGGGGTTAGGGGATGGTTGGTACTCAGCCATTTCCAGGAGCATGTGGCCTCTCTTCCTTCAGGGAGCTGTTCCCATCCCATGTGTCTCTCCTTGTAGTCCAGATGCAAGAGACCCCTGTTCCTGGTTTTGGGCTCCTATATAAGCCTCAGAAACAGTCCACCTCCCCCCTCCTCAGGGATGTGACATCATAGTGTGACTGTGATGTATGCCTGCCAGTTGGCCCCCTGAGGCTAGCAGCACCACATGCCCAGCCATGTCACAAACATAAGGTGGGGCAGAGCATAGTAACTAGGCTGATCAACAAAAGGCCTCAGATCAATTGATCCCTTAGTCTTTGAAGTCTCCAGCCACCTGAAGACATATCCACCCCCCTGCAGGAACTGGCTGAACGCTGTCCCTATGGGGGGGAATTTAAATATATATTATATATATATATAAAAAGATACTTGGGGCGTATCTATATACACATATATACTCATTATAAACCTAGGGCATACATGGGCAGTTATAGGCCCATATATATATATATATATATATATATATATATATATATATGTATATATATAAAGAAATAAGCACACCGCAGCACATCCGTCTGGTGAAAAATGGTGGGATCCTTTATTCACCCAAGTAGCGACGTTTCGGTCCGCTTACTGGGACCATTTTCAAGCAATGCATACAATACAAGTGTGGGTTTATATAGTCATCACAATTAACATATATAAGTGATACTTAAACAGAAATAATAAAAATAAAATACAGTGCATATTTAGTGAATACTTCCGAACGTCATATCGGAGAGACAGTGCAATCAAATACATGAATACATATAACTCAGATATCAAAAATCATCGGTACATGAAATACATGTTGATAACCCTAAAGTGATAATCAAGATTGAATAATTGTCACCTGTAAGTGTGACGTTGTAGGAGGGCCTGGCATGGAATCGGGCAAGCTCAGATGACAGGTGGATACAGGCTTGCGTACTGTGTCTCGTGGATACGGCGTCCCGGAACTAGACTTGCGCATGTCCGTGACGTCATTGAAAGAGCGGTCACGTGTTCGCAATGGTATGTCACATGATCGCCGCGTCACAGGCACCACCGTCAGAGTATATCAATATCAATACGGAGTAACATCAAGGGTCTAATATCATTCGAGATGCTTTACCCAGGGTACAAAATCGGGTGATGTGCTATCCAACGATGCACTATCATTCGAATTATGTAAATAAGGGGAGAAGGGGACAGAGATTACTGATGCCCTAGCGCTCCCTATGTTAACCCTTACCGGGCTAAAAGCATCTAGAATGGACCATAATAAATGGAAAAAGACTTCCGGTTCCGGCGCGCGCATGGACGGCCGCTAGTGAGGGGAGCTCCGCTCGACCGGCCCGTACTTTGTGGAACCGCCGCTTATCGGGGCTCATAAATATCCCCACGAACCCCCCAAATACGCCAGGGGGCTACACATGGAAAAATTTGTGGTCAGAGGCGGTTCGCAACAGAAGGAGATGCAGGCAACACTCCCGACCGGAGACGAGCTAAAAGCCAAGGGCAAGATGGCGCCGGTGAATGAGAGATACCACAGACTCACCCGCTCGACTTCTCAATCCACACAGAGGAGTACAGAGGCTTCCGGTTCGGAGGACGAAGACGTGGAGTGTGGCCACCTCCCGAAAGGGGACATCACAGCCTCGTGTAAAACGATGGCTATAGAAGTGGCGAAGCTCTTGGCTCCGGATATCAAAGCCTCGTTGGAGGCCACAGTCACCGCGGCTCTGCAGCAGCTGCATAATGAAGTGGCACAACATACCTCTCAAATCTCAGAGGTGCAGCAAAGAGTGGTGGTGGTGGAGGAAGACCTGGAAAGAGCTCAGAACAACATCAGTGATCTCCTGCGGAATAATCAGTTCCTGAGAGAAAAGATCGACGATCTGGAGAACCGCTCCAGGAGGAGCAACCTGAGGATCATTGGTTTGCCGGAGTCGGTCCCTCTGAACCAACTGGCGGATATCTGTGAGGCGGAAATACCGCAGGCGTTGGGGCTGAGGGGCGCCTGCATAGTGGAGAGGGCGCATCGGCTGGGACCGCCGCAACCGGCGGGAACGCGCTCAAATAATGCAAGGCCCAGAGCTACGATAGCGAAGTACCTTAACTATGCCGCCAAAGAGGCCATACTGGCGAAGTATCGGCGCAAGGAGCAGCCCTTAATTATTCGCGGCAGTAAGATCCTGCTGTTTAGTGACTATTCCGCTGAGGTGGCGAAACGGAGGAGAGAATTTTCCCAAATCTGCTCCGCGCTGGCTAGAAATAAAACTAAATTTGCTTTGATATATCCTGCGGATTTTTCGACAGGATGGCTCGGTTGATACCTTCCACTCCCCAGGGGAAGCACAAGCAGCGTTGGACTTGGATCCACCAGGCCAGGACGTGATTCCATCTCTTTCCCAAAGGTCCACTGCTTCAACCAGGGGAAGAGGGGCCAGATTTAATCCGGGAAGATCGACGCCGAGAGCCAAAGGCCCGGAACAGCTAGAGACGGATCCAGACTGATTAAAGGCGCCATGGAGTCTGAACTTTCTCTGATGGTGAATCCTGGAAGGGACACGTGAGACAAGCATTGGGCTTATGGTCCACTACCGTTGAGTTTATAGCAACCTGTTATGTTTAACTATATGGGCTGGAGAGTGGGAAGCGATGTGTGAAAGCTAATGGGACGGTTTGAATGTTGTAGTGACAACTGCTACACTATGAGATGCGCGAAAAAAGTGAAGTCAGAAATGTGGGTTCTTATGTTGTGGGTTAGGTTTCAGGGGCTGGGGGGGGGGGGGGACGGGTTCACTAGTCAGGGACACATTGACATATGGATTTCCAGAAGTCACCAAGCATGTTATATTGAACGTTGTACCAGAATGGTCTCTCCTGCAGAGTTCTTCAAAACCCAGACTCAAGTATGCGAGTAGCAACATGGAATATTAAGGGCCTTCGGTCCCCTGCTAAGCGTATGGCAGTATTACGCCATCTCAAAAAACTTAGAATTGATATAGCACTTCTGCAGGAGACCCATTTGGAGGAAGCGGATTTTATAAGGATGCGTCGGTTGTGGGTGGGTCACGTGGTGGGTTCGCCTTCCATAGGAAAAAAAGCGGGAGTGATGATCTTGTTGCATAAGCGCCGGCGGTATGATATATTAACAACGTCAATAGATGACCAGGGGAGATGGATACGTATGTGTCTTGACTCACCAGTGGGGAAGATAGTACTACACAACATTTATGCCCCGAATGACTCCCAAGCGGCCTTTTATAAAAAGTTGGAAGGGGACATCCTGACAGAAGACTCGCAAATGTTATTGGTGGGGGGGGACTTTAATCGGGTAGTTAACGAGCAGGAAGACAGGAGGAGGAAGGTCCCAGGGTCCGCTATTAAGCAAAGGAAAAACCAGACGCTAGCCCCGTTATTACAGAGTACGGGGTTACATGATACATGGCGGCACCACCACCCCGACGATCGGGAATTTACCCATTATTCGTGCTCCCAGGGGTCCTGGTCCAGGATTGATTACCTTTTAACGTCAGCAGGATTGTTGAGCAGAGTACAGAGGGTGGTCATTGCGGACTTGTTGGTGTCAGACCATGCCCCAGTGGTCGTGGACCTCATGGACACTGTCCCTAGAGGCCAGGATTTCATATGGAGAATGCCCCAGCATCTGTCCAGGGACAAAGAGTTCATTGACAGACTGAAAGGCTGGTGGTGGGAATACGCACAGGACAACGTGGAACATGCGGCGAACCAGGGTTTATTTTGGGATGCGGCGAATGCGGTACTGAGGGGCAGGATTATGTCCTACACGATAGGGAAGAAGCGGGAGGAGAGGAAACAGTTTGATGAAGCCACGGGTCAGGTGCGGAGGGCCTATACGGACTTCCTCGGAAATCCCACTGACTCGAATAAAGTGCTTTGGGTAACAGCCAAACATAACTTTGACTATTGCCAGGAAAGACGTGAAAAATGGGCCGGAGATTACCAGAGGGCTAAGTTCTTTCGCTTGGGTAATAAAGCCGGGCGACTACTAGCTAATCTGACACGCCCCTTTGCTAAACAACCCACGCTCCATCCCTTGAAAGATGCGTCAGGAACACTGTATACCCAACCGAAAGATATAGTAGACCTCCTTGGTAAATACTACCAGTCGTTGTATACCGGGGACAGTTTTGACCCGTTGGCAGCAAGTTTTTTTTTGGATCAGGTAGACCTGCCGCAGTTGTCGGCAGATGTGTTGGAAGCCCTAAATGGTGACATACGGGAAGAGGAGGTAGAGGCGACCATTAAATCTTTGTCGAATTGTAAAGCACCGGGACCAGACGGGTTCCCCGCGGAATTTTATAAGTCATTGCAACACGAGCTGGCCCCGACTTTGACTAGGATGTTTAATGCCATCATGGGAGGAGGGAGTTTGCCCGGCACGGGCAAAATAGCCTATATAAAAATTATCCCGAAGCCAGGAAGGGACTTAACCCAACCGAGTGCATACAGGCCGATTTCCTTAATTAATCAGGATATTAAAATCCTGTCCAAAATCTTGGCAAATAGACTAGCGACTTGTGTACCTGATCTAATTGGCCCCCACCAGGTAGGATTTATGAAAGGTAGGTCCGCAGTAACAAATGTCCGTAAAGTCCTGGCGGCTCTGAGTACCAATCGAGAGATTAAAGATGGACCATGTCCAGCGTTGCTGGCACTTGACGCCGAGAAAGCGTTTGACAACGTTAGCTGGCAATGGCTGGACATGGTACTAGATAGGTTTAATGTCCGGGGACTTTTTAGGAACTACTTGACAGCACTATATGACAATCCGCAGGCGAGAGTGAATATACCAGGCTTCTTATCTAAACCTGTCACGCTCAGTAAGGGAACACGTCAGGGATGTCCCTTGTCCCCGTTGCTCTTCAATCTGGCGATGGAGCCCCTAGCTAGATGGCTGCAGAGGTCGGACATCTTTGACGGGATCAAGATAGGCAGAAGGGAGTTGAAAATAAGCTGTTTTGCTGACGACATTATGCTATACTTGGGGGCGCCTGAGCTACAGCTAGACGGGATACTAGACGCACTGGATACGTATGGGAAGGTGACAGGGTATAAAATTAATGTAGATAAGAGCCAGCTCCTATTTTTAGGGCATAAGCCACACGGGGGGAACGGAATGAGGAACAGGGTGGAGGTTCGAAAAGACTATCTGACCTATCTGGGTATCAAGATAGGCCGTACCCCAAGCTCAATATATACCCTGAACTATCCCCCTCTCTTCTTGAAAATAGAGAAAGAATTGGACAAATGGCAAGAGCTACCCCTGTCACTGTGTGGTAGAGCAGATTTAATTAAAATGATGAGCTTCCCAAGGTTGCTTTATCCGCTCCAAACGATTCCGCTATTGTTAAAGCACACAGACGTCACTAGGATGCAGAGAGCGTTTAACCGCTTCTTGTGGAAGGCTAAAAGGCCTCGTATTGCCTATTCTAAATTGACAATGTTGAAATATGATGGGGGGTTACAACTTCCGAACATACGCCATTATAACCTATCATCTCTATTTCGACATATACGGGATTGGGTGTGGGGAACGGGCCATTACTCTGCGACTTTATTCGAGAAGGAACTGGCTGGCAAGGAGAATTTAGAAGCCCTATTGCACTCCAAGCTAGGAGATATTCCAGCATCAATTAAGCAGACGGTCTTATTAAAAGACACCATAATGGCGTGGAAGGCGATCAGGAAGATCTACGGTCTCCCCTACTATGTTTCGCCTAGGTTGCCATTGTGGTCGCTGCCGGCATTTCCCCAAGGTAGGGAGAACAGCTTATTCCAGGAGTGGAGGCGCAAAAACATTATGCGGCTTAGTGACCTGTTGCAGAGCGACAATATTGGGTGGTTGTCATGGGAACAGGTGAAAGGAAAATATGCCCTCCATGACACTCATTATCTCCCCTATCTACAAGTCAAAAGCTATTGCAAAGCACAGGCGAGCAAACTGGGCGACCCTGACAGGTTGGCGTGGTTTGCAGCTTTATTGGGTAGGGATGGCTCTCATATGTCACTGTCTGATCTCCACCAAAAAATCCATAACATTCAGATGATAGGCCTAGTTAAGGGGGCATATAAACCATGGGAGACGGAGCTGTCAGACCATAATGTGGGGAAAAAAATGAGAGAGGGCCTTGAATTGGTGCGGCGGGCAACGTATAATGAGCAATGGAGGGAAACGCAAATAAGACTCATGCATAGAGCAACTTACGCCTTTAATCTAACATACCGGGATGCACCCGCTCACTACCTGCGCAAATGCCCTAAATGTGATTTCCCAAGGGCTGGACTCTTGCACGCTATATGGGAATGTCCTAAAATACGGCCACTATGGCAGCAAGCAATAGCTATGATAGAGAAGGTCTGGGGGGACAAAGTGGGATCAACGCCACAGCAATGTGTATTTCACTACATACCGAAAAACCAGGAGGAGGAAATAGGGTCAGTGGTCAAGAAAGGAGGGATACATCTCTTGTTGATGTCAGTGAAGAAGTCTCTTCTGCGACACTGGCTGGGAGGGGAAGTGCCGTCATGGGATGAGGTGGTTGGGATGATGAAGAATGTCCTCTATTTGGAAAGGCTGGAGGTGGAACAAGACAAGGAACAACAGGTGGGGAAGTTCATCAAGAAGTGGAAGGTCTTTGTTGAGGAATTTTTGTCCCCTTGTGAACTCAGAGAACTGATGGCCCCATTTAAGCTGACAAAATGGTACTTAGAGGCACAACTTGCAAACAGGTTGGGGAAGTTGGAATTATAGCGCATTTTGGGCGACATGCTGACGTGTGGTGTAAGGAGTATCCGGTATGGCGATGTAAGGTGACCTGCTAGTGTTCCTGGGTTGGGGGGCTTTGGAAGGGGGGGGGGGGGGGAGGAGGGGGGGGGATGGGAAGAAGAAATTTATAAAATTGTGAGTGGGGAACTATGCAAAGTAATCTGTTTGTACAATCTACAGAAATTGTATTTTATCTGGTATATCAAGTGATTGCTGTACTTATTGTATGATTCCTTACTTTTCAATAAAGAGATGTTTAAAATAAATGGAAAAAGCGCATAATACAAACGCATTAGTATAATTGAAGAAAAAGAGAAAAATATACAGTATAGTCCGGGACGAGCCGTGCATATCCAGAACATCTGTCCTCCTGCTGAGCTGAACCCATCCATCCAAAGGTCCTATATGTGTAGAAAAAAAATGTGAATTAAAAAAAATATATTATCCAAATATATTTTTAATTAAAAACATGACAAATTTCTCATCACTGGGATCGACAAGGTCACAGGAAACATGTGATCATATGAATAGCCAAGGTTTGTACTCTACATTTAAGCCATTAGGCTTAATAGATTGTAATTTAAAAATCCATTCAGATTCACGCTTTTTAAGCAATTTGATGCGATTGCCTCCTGTGCGAGGCAATGGGACATGGTCTAGGATCATAAACTTTAGATCACTTTCCCCATGTCCCATGTTCGCAAAATGATGGGAAACCGGCAAATCTTTGCGCTTTTTTCGTATCGAAAAGCGATGCTGATTAAAGCGGGATTTAAAGTCACATGTAGTTTCACCTACATATAAAAGCTTGCAGGGACACCATAAAACGTATATAATGTAACTGGAATCACAAGTCAAATAAAATTTGAGTGGATATATAACTCCAGTTTTCGGATGAATAAAATCACGTCCCTTCACCATGTACTTACAGTTTACACAGTGAAGGCACGGATAACTGCCACACTTTTTGGGAGCTAAAAGTAACTGATGTGCACTCTTTTGTGAGCCTATGTCATTTTTGACTAGTTTATCCTTAAGATTACTAGCTCTCTTGTATGACATTATAGGTCTATTGCGAAATTCGGGAATATTCTTGTGTTCGGTGCCTAAAATTGGCCAATGTTTATTAATAATTTTACCTACATCAGTACTGGCTTCACAAAAGGTGGATACAAAGGGTATTTTTTTAGATTGATCCCTCTTTATACCATGGAACAGATTGCTTCTTTCTTTCTGGTTGATACGGCTCAATTGTTGTTGTAAGACTACTGTTGGATAATGTCTCTGTCTGAATGACTGTGTCATTTTTTCTAAAGTTATATCAAGCTTGTTAGGGTCACTTACTATCCTCTTGGCTCTAGTAAATTGGCTATACGGCAGTGACCGCACCATCGTCCGGGGATGAGCACTGTCATACCTCAGGACGGTGTTGCGGTCAGTGGGCTTCGTATAGACCTCAAGTTTTTAGCAATGTACCAATACGTTGAACATTGACATCCAGAAAATGCAGCTCACTCGTGGAGAATTCCAGAGTGAACTGTATGTCCGGAATCAAACTGTTCAGGTATGCATGAAACATATGTAATTCAGCAGCTGTACCAGTCCAAATGACAAAAATATCATCTATGTATCTCCACCACCTCAGCACATGGCTGAAGTGGTGAGACACAGACGTATTGTTCCTCCAAATCAGAGACGACCATGTTGGCGTACGTGGGGGCCACATTCGTCCCCATGGCCGTCCCCCTGACCTGCATGTAGTAATCATCGCCAAAAAGGAAATAATTATTGTACAAGATCAGCCGTAACAATCCTAAAAGAAAAGTTTGGGCCTCAGTAGAATAGTCAAGAGTTTGCCAAGGCCGATTCTACAACTGCTAAACCGATGCTATGCTGTATAGAGGTACACAGACTGACGATGTCGAAGGAGGCCAAAATGGCGTCCTCCGGCATCGTCACGTCTGCTAACTTACCCAGAAAATCCGTAGTATCCTTAATATAAGATTTAGATGTCACTACATACTCTTGAAGAATTTTGTCTAGAAAGATAGATGCGTTGCTTAAAAGAGAGCCACGGCCGGAAACAATAGGTCTGCCGGGTGGACACTGTAAATTTTTATGAATCTTAGGTAACGAATTTTTACTTATAGATTTTCCAGTTACTCCTTTATTTTATTTGTTACCTAAGATTCATAAAAATTTACAGTGCACATTATAATTGCAACACATGTCTGTAATTTGGTTGATTGTAACCACACCCTGATGGGTGTAACACTTTTTGTAATGCTTTATATGTGCTCACTTTCACTTACTCTATGCTTGAGAAAGGCTCGCAAGAGCTGAAACGTCGCAAAGATATGCCATAACATGGGTGAATAAAACTACTTTGTTTTCATCACAACTTGGAGTGCAGTCCTGTTCTCTCAATTATATTATTGGGGATTGCCGTTGCCCCCTTTTGGATTTTGCACCCACTCTTCAGGCTGGTGCTCCCGCTGGACTCTCTTTTTCTACATACTCGGCACCGTGGGTGAGCACGCCTTAAAGCATTGAATATGTCTAATACGGAAACACCCTATGGCGGCACTTATACTGTGGAGGAGGTTGACCGCATCATGCGTGGAATCGAGGGTGATGCTTCATTTCTGCAGGCTCCTACTGTCAAGGAACTTAAACGCAAGTATCTAACTACTTCTAAACGCCTTATCTCCATGAGACTACATATGGCGACCCTGGGTCAATATTTCAAAGAAAAAAAGATACCTAGAGGAATGCGCTCAAATTTACGCCCTAACCTCTTTCCCAGCAACGATTTGTTTTGTAAACGTTTTGAAGCATTATCAAATAGATATTCATTGGATTATATTTTACTTAATATTGAGTTTCTACAATTCGAGGTTTCCTCACTTACGGATGAACTGTTGGATGTCGAAGGGGCCCTACAAGTACAATTATCCGCTGATGAAATTATGCAATATAAAGAGGAAATTAAAGACCAACTCAGTAAATTGCAGATGGAATTGGAGGAGGGAAAAAGGAGCAAATGGGTTTGTGATGCAGATGACTACAAACGAGGCGATATATATACACATGGTAATCCGATATACCTTCCATGGGCTCCAATCGTAATAAGAAAAGTAGGAGATTTATGCAATCACCCTCAGATGAGGAGAAATCTTTTTTAGGGGACAGTTTGACTACAAAGGAAGGAAAGGATCAAGTACAAGGCGAGGAGGCCGCAGGTACAAACGGAAAAGGAAAGCAGCGATACAACCGGACCAGACTACAATCGACGAAAGCACTACCCCAGAGAAAGAGACAATAGTTTTCAATTTATCTTCAGTTGAACTGACTGCAGCCCAACATAGTGTCCTTTCTAAAGGGCTCACATTTTGCCCAAGCTCCAAGGTAAATTGGTTCGATCTAGAAATGGATCTAAATGATTCACTCAAAAAATTGGGTCTAATGAATAAAAGCATGTTTCTCCCTTATGTGGATGAACCTGCTGTTGAGGCCTATATTTCCGCAGTTAAAAGGGACGTCAGAGAGCTAAAATCCCGTTTTGGTGATACAGTGAGACTAAATAAACCTAATCTGACAACTGCTGAAATAGAGGCTCTATCGCAACTTAGAAACAACTCCCAATTAACCATTAAACCCGCCGATAAGGGGGGTGGGGTGGTTGTTCTCGATACATGTAATTATGTGAAAGAAATTGAACGACAACTTCGTGATACAGATGTGTATGGTATGTTACAGAATGACCCTAAATTTCAGATTATGAATACCATCAAAAATATCTGGTCCGATGCTGTGGCTGGGGGTATTATTGATGAAGGGCTAAGGGAATATTTAACGGTCTCCTCTCCCATTACTCCGGTCCTATATATACTGCCCAAAGTCCACAAAACTCTTGTGGACCCCCCCGGCCGCCCCATCGTTTCTGGTACAGACTCTGTGTTTAGCAGAATCGCTATGTTTCTTGATAGGATTCTGCGAGAATTCTCAACGGCTGGTAAATCATATATTCAGGACACTGGGCATTTCCTGCAGCAACTGAGAGCAGTTGATGCAGCTGATGTACAGACTGCTACTCTCGTGTCCTTTGACGTTGTATCTTTGTACACGTCAATAGGACACGAGAAGGGCATTTCTGCTGTCAATAAGTATCTGGATGAATCGTCTATTACACAACATTCAAAAGGTTTCATCAATATCCTGCTGAGATTTATTCTGGAAAATAACTATTTTCTTTTCCAGGATACCTTTTTTAGTCAAAAACGTGGCGTTGCGATGGGGTCCAATGTGGCCCCCACGTACGCAAATATTTATATGCGGCACATGGAGGAGGACTTCATCTATGTATTCCACCACTTTCAATATGTTATTGGGTGGTGGCGGTACATAGATGACGTCTTCCTCCTGTGGTCAGGTACAGAACCACAATTGGTCGAGTTTCACACATATTTAAATAGTATTGATCCTGACCTCCAATATACTGTATCTTATTCCAAGACTGAACTATCCTTCCTTGACACCAACGTCAAATTGGTTGACGGTTTGATTAATACAGGCCTTTATGTCAAGCCAACTGACAGGAATACCACTTTACGATACGAAAGTAGTCACCCCTGTAGTCTAATCAAACACCTTCCGCACTCACAGTTTCTACGTGCTAAACGCATAGTATCTCAACAGACTGAGCTAGTATCCACATTGGATATGATGGTAGGCAAATTTAGGAAACGGGGTTATCCCCACAGATTGCTAGAGGCCCAAAAAAATGAGATTCTGCACAATAGCCCCAAAAAAACTATCTCTAACCTACAGAAGATCCGCAGGATACCTTTCATGTCCACATATTCTGAGTGCAGTGTGGAGATGGGACGTATCATAAAGGACAATTGGAGCATCCTCAGTAGGTCCATAAAAGACGTACCTGAACTTAATTCTCCTCCCCTCTTATCATATCGAAAAAGTAAAAATATCAAGGACCACTTGGTTAGAGCGGACGTAGGCCCTAAAAATAAATCAGCATACAGCGAACATTGACCAAATCGGGACATGGTTGTTATCCATGTCTCAATTGTCGCTATATATGCAAATCTAGATCCTTTATCCATCCCACTACACATAAAGAATATCCCATTAAATTTCACCTAAATTGTTCATCTTACTATGTTATTTATGTGCTAGCATGCCCATGTAACTTGATATATATTGGTGAAACGTCCACAGAATTAAAACTAAGACTGAATAACCATAGGAACTCAATAAGAAAAAAAACGTGCTGATTTACCAGTATCCAGGCACTTTACGTCCCTTGGGCATTCCGAGCGGGATCTGAGATGCTGGATACTGGACCATGTTGAGCTCCCTAGGAGAGGCGGAGACCGCCTAGCAATTCTCAAGAAAAGAGAATTGCGGTGGATTTATGATTTGGACAGCTTGCACCCCAGAGGATTAAATGTAGAATTCAGATAGGGGGTCTGTCGATTTGTTGCTCGCCCTTCCTTTCCACGCATGTATGTGATATACTCTCCCCACGTATGTAATAGTGCAGGAGAATTGTGAAAGTATTATATGCAATTGCAAACCTGACAGTATTGTAATTTGGAAACTAATATATTTTTCCTTGCCTTTTAGAATTTTTAACTCACACAACACTGGATACGGATCCCTGGACTTTGACTCATTGGAAGCGATGCAGCCCTGTACCAATTACAGCGTCCTATCGTCTATGCGCTGCTCCAGACACATTATAACATCTCATTGTGATGTTGCTTTTTGTATTAGTGAGGGATTACACCTCATAGACCGCTTTTTTCCAGCAAGAGGGCCGGGTAGGTCGGCGGGGTGCATGGAGATGTTCCCCGTCCGACGTACACGACCCCATGGTCCGGTGTCCCTCCCGAGAGGTGGGGACCCCGGTCCTGAAGCTGGTACCTGTAGGAGATCCCTGCTGCGGCCTGTTATACATTCCTTATGAATTCCGTTCTATAGCTATGGCCTTGAACATATACTCTGTTTAGTTACCCTCTATATGAGGGACACAGAACGGATACTTATGGCAACCTTCCATGAACCAAGATGGTGCGGCGAGATGTTACTCGCAAGAACGCATGCGCACCATTCTTACACTGTGATCCACACAATGTCGTCACTCTGGGCATGCGCATTGAGGAGATTGAGACGCCCGAGATACGTGATGGTATATGTGGGCTCCATGGCTTTCCGAGTTTAATTCCTGGGATCCCTATTCAGTATGTTTTCACCATTTTATGATTCTAATTGGAACACTAGTTTTGGATATGGGTTATTTTGTATAAAAAGGAATTATATCCTGATACGATGTAACTAGTGAAATACGTTCTTATGTCAAACATGCACTTTATAATTGCAACACATGTCTGTAATTTGGTTGATTGTAACCACACCCTGATGGGTGTAACACTTTTTGTAATGCTTTATATGTGCTCACTTTCACTTACTCTATGCTTGAGAAAGGCTCGCAAGAGCTGAAACGTTGCAAAGATATGCCATAACATAGGTGAATAAAACTACTTTGTTTTCATCACAACTTGGAGTGCAGTCCTGTTCTCTCAATTATATATATATACACACACACACACACACACACACACACATATACACATACTGTGACGGTATCATCCGTGTCACCGTCTAGTATTCCCTTCTCCCCTTGAAATAGCACAGCCAAGTAATCCACAGAGCAATAAATCGCTATTATCGCTAGTATCGCTGGTATCGCCAAATAAGTCTATACATTAGCCCAAGCTGAATGCTAGAAATACTTTACTGGAAAGCATCACATTGAAAAATACAATTGACAAGGGGGCATACATACATCCCCATGTATACACCCATACCACCTGGACCGGCCCATGCAAAAGGGCCAATATGCATGCAAATATGTAAGGGCATATATATTTAAATCCAACACTTCCCTCAACAGTATGTATACATGCAATGAGTAGAAATAATAGTTTTTTTTTTTTTTGAACAATAATTTTTATTGAAATTTTTAACAAAGTAGGTTACAAAATGTTTGAGAACACTCACATGTTCAATTGAACACACAAGTGTAAGGCACATACGAATCTTCAAAGAATAGTAGATATTACACAACAGGTAATAAAGAATAATAAGCCATTAGAAAACTAGCAGGTACATGTATAAAAGAGATAAAAAAGATAACGAGAGACCGGTACTTGTATAAAAAGCATAAACCAGTTGGGATAAGGGCCTATAGCCTGATGGAGGCATCAGGAGGAAGTTTACAACTACTATGGTTTAACCAAACATCCCATCTCCTTAAGAATGTAGACTTTGTGTTCCTAGATGACGCCCACAAACCTTCATATAAGCAGCTGTTATCTAACGTTCTGAAAATTCTGTTAATGTTAGGGAGATTTCCAGATTTCCAACAAGCAGCAATTTTTAGACGGGTTATAAATATTGAGTGGCCAGCTATAGACCTAAAGTGACAAGGAAGATCTACTAAACCAACAGATAAAAGAGCCATCTTAGATGAAGGTCCGATAGGATAACCAGCCAGTGAAGAGATGAAATTGAATATTGAAACCCACAGAGCCTTAACTTTAGGACAATCCCACCACAAATGTAAGAAGGAGCCTGGAGCTTGGTCACATCTCCAACATATTGGCGAAATCTCAGGAAAAATTCTATTTAAATATACAGGAGTTCTGTACCATCTATATAATATTTTCCTTGCTCCTTCTAAGTGGTCAGAACATTTTGATAATTTGGATACGGTGGTAAAGGCTTCTATCCATTCTGAGTCAGTGAGGGCAGACCCCAACTCCGAATTCCAAAAGGTTCAGAGTATGTTGTAGGGGGTTTATGTTTGTTTCTTTTAATATTTGATAACCCTTAGTAATACCTTTATCCAAATTGTGGGTCATGTATATCCAATTTAGAAAATCTTGATTATTAGTGTTACAAGTAAAGACAGCTGGTGAATTTAGAAGATGTCTAATCCTCAAATATTTGTAAAAATCTGAGTTGGGAATGTTAAAGTCCTTATGTAATTGGATAAATTCAACAAATATACCATCCTTCCATAATTGGTTGACATTAGTAATGCCTGCTTTTATCCAATTATCAAACCGTAGATCTGGGGTGGCCAATTCACAGGTTTTCAGAGGCATTGAGGACAATGAGGTAGGAATTAGCTTATCAGTTCTGGTAACGGAGTGCCAGGATTTAAGTATTGCATTTAAGGTTGCTAAAGGAGGGATATTTTTGAGACCGAAGGCCGCTATAGCGGAAAGACGTAACTTTATGTCATACGAACCTAAAATACTTTTTTCTAGTGAGACCCATTTTTTTGAGGTATCATCTTTGATCAGATATCTCAGTTGGTCCAAGATAGATGCGGTGTGATAATGCTTAATAGAAGGGACATTAAGACCTCCTGTTTTGAGTGGTTTGTTAAGAATAAGAGCTTTCACTCTGGGTTTAAACTTCCCCCATATATGGCGATTGATTAAGGTTTGTAGTTTGGATATATATCCCTTGGGAATGAAGATTGGAATATTGCGGAACATATAAATGATTTTAGGAAGAATGACCATTTTCAAAGCAGCTATTCTACCTAGCCATGAAAGCGAGTCTAACCTTAGGTTACTTAGGGAATCGTTAATTTTATTATATAAAGGCCAGAAATTAACCTTGAATAATTTGTTGGTAGGGTAGGCAAGTTGGATGCCCAAGTATGTCAGGGAATCATCTGCCCAAGGGAATTTGTATGAACTGGAAATAAAGCGTTTGGAAGCTGGGGATAATCCTAAGTCTAGTATTTGTGATTTATTAACGTTTATTTTATAGAAAGATGCTTTACCAAACATGGAAATAATATCATTAATAGCAGTTAATGCAGTGGTTGGATTGGAAGTGATGATCAAGACATCATCTGCAAAGAGACCTATGCGGTGGTCTACATCTCCTACACGTATCCCTTTAATCAGCGGGGAAGACCTAATATGTTCAGCAAATGGTTCCATTGCAAGAGCAAAAATCAGGGGAGACATAGGGCAACCTTGTCTGGTTCCATTCCTGATATCGAATGGAGCAGAAAGAAAACTGGATGAATATATAGAGGCACTGGGATTGGAATATAAGGACATAACTGCAGATAGGAAAAATTCACCAAAACCGAACTTTTTTAAAGTTGCATAAATATAATCCCAGTGAATTCTATCGAACGCCTTCTCCGCATCCAAGGAAAGAAGCAGAGAAGGCGTTCGGGTGGTATGTACCACATCTAATAAATCTATAAACCTTCTAGTGCCGTCTGATGATTGCCTATTGGGAACAAATCCAATTTGATCATTGGAAATTAAACAAGGCAAAATGCTAGATAGTCTTTTTGCCAATATTTTTGCAAAAATTTTTATATCGGAGTTTAAAAGTGATATGGGTCTGAAGTTAGCTGGTCTATCTGCCGTTTTACCCGGCTTAGGGAGAGTAATGATTAGTGCATTTAACATGTCTTTTGGAATAGATTTTTGTGTTGCAATTAAGTTAAAGGATCTATTCATGAAGGGGTTTAAAATGTGTGAGAAATTCTTATAATACTCATTTGTTAGACCGTCTGGACCAGGGGATTTGTTATTTTTAAGGGAGTAAATTGCCTCAGAAATTTCTGAATGAGTAATTTTAGAATTGAGGGATTGATTTTGGCTTGGCGTTAGGGAGGGGAGGGAAATATTACTAAGAAAGTCATTGATATATTCGTTAGTGGGTTGTATAGTGTCAGCTGAGTTTCCTAAATTGTATAGATTTGCATAATAGTTGGCAAATTCTTCTGCTATATGTTTGGGATTAAAAAGTTTTTGGCCTTGAGCATCATATAAAAAGGGGATTCTTGTTTTGACTTCTCTCTTTTTAACTCTATTTGCTAGAATTTTTGAAGCTTTGTTGCCTTGTGAATAATGTTCAGATTTAATTTTACGCAGATGAAACTCATGTTTTTCATGCAGGTGCAGGTAGAGGTGATGTCTGGCCGTTTTTAATTTACTGAAGATTTTTGGGTCTAGAGAAGATTTAGATGATTCCTCCAGGGATTTAATGTCAGCTAATAAGGTATCTAAGGCCTTCCTTCTATTTCTTTTTTGGATGGCCGCATGTTTCAGAAGTACCCCTCTGATAAACGCCTTGTGCGCGCTCCATAATGTGGTGTCTGAGACCAGATTATTATCATTAGACCTAAAATATTCTCTCAGGGAGTTTTCCACATCCAAACGAATAGAAGAGTTTTGGAGCAATGAGTTGTTAAGTCTCCATGGAGAGTATACTCTGTTGTTATACAAATCATCTAGTATGAGAGTTACAAATGCATGATCAGACCATGTGATATTTGAGATGGATACCTCTAATACTTTTTGCAATAACCACTTATCCGAAATAAAGAGATCAATTCTAGAGTATGTACTATGCGGGTGTGAAAAAAAGGTGAAGTCCTTTTCATTTGCGTGATGGACCCTCCAAATATCAAGAAGCCCTTCCTGAAAGAAAAAATCTTGAAGATGCGAGTTTTTATGGGAAGGGGGAGGGGCTGGGAGCCTATCCATTGAAGAGTCAGGGCACATGTTAAAATCACCGCAGATTAGTAAGGATCCCTGTTTGGAGTCCTGAGCCAGTTTAACGGTACGCTTAATGAAGTTTATCTGATCAGAGTTGGGCGCATAAATATTCACTAGTGTATATCTAGAATTATTAACGTCACAAATAATGATAATATATCTACCCTCCTCATCGGAAATTATCTTATGGCACTTAAAGGCTATGGTGTTTTTAAAACCTATAATCACGCCCCTCTTTTTTTTATTAGCTGGAGAGTAAAAAATGTGCGGGAAGGAGGGGTGACAAAATCTGCGGGAATCTTCCTCATTAAGATGAGACTCTTGAATGCAAATAACGTCAGCTCTCTGTCTTCTCACCTCATTCCAGCATGTGGAACGTTTAAATGGGCTATTGAGGCCTTTAACGTTTGCTGAGAGAATTTTTATACCATTACTAACCATTTGAAGCTATAAAGAACACTGTTAGAGATTCAACCCAGTATAAGTTTAAAACAACAAGTACCAAATAGTAAAGTACCCAAATGATTCCATGAGTTAATTGAGGGGACCGTGGAGTTGAGCTATTGTACTCAGGCAGATGATGAAGTAAAGACAGATCCCTTGTATGTAACCATGTGAAATAATAAGTTAAAGCATAACAAATAAAACAAATAAAAATTAACAATAACATAATAAGGGTCTAACAATGACCACAAAACTGTGATGTCTATCACTTGGTATGAGAGGCGTGAAAGACCAGTGGATTAGGGAATATGAACACTTAGATCAAATATGTGTTCTGAGAGGTAGAGCAACAGGGTGTGGAACCCCGTAAGTCTTGTATAACATAGCAAAAACCTTCAGAGGTTGTAGTTACTGTCCAGGATGGAAATCACGGAGGGTTTCTTCCTACTTTTGGTCCATTCAGGCGTTAGGTTGAGGTGTTTTCTATCAGGAGATGACCTATTGAAAGAGGAGCTTCTGACGCTTCCTGAGGAGAAACTAGCACAAATGATGAGTTTTGATATCTCACAATCAATTTGACAGGAAAACCCCATTTGTAGGGGATATTGTTATCCCTTAGCGCTTTGGTGTAGATTTGAAACTCACGCCTCCTGCTTAGTGTCGCTGGCGAAAGGTCAGTAAATAGGAGGACATTACAGAATCTTTCAGGGATATCTTTTCTCTTTTTTTGAGCTTCTCTCATCAGGGAATCTTTTAGGTGGTAAAAATGAATCCTAGCAAGAACGTCCCTGGGAACAGAGGCTGGAAGGGCTTTGGGTTTAGGGACCCGGTGTACCCGGTCAATGATTAGTTCTGATCCAGGGGTATCAGGTAGATATGCCACGATAAGATCTGATACGAATTCTTGTAGCTGAGAGTCCAGAACACTTTCAGGAATGCTTCTAAATCTAAATATATGATCGTTAAAAAGAGGCTAAGAGAAAGGGATATTAAATATTCTCTCATATTCCCAGCCAAATTGCGGATTGTTTTTAATGATAAAACCTTTTTTTTTGACACCCCAGAAGAAGCTGCGGACTGGCTTGATCGAAATAATTGATAATTCAATTGGGTTATGTTTTGGTGGGAATAATTAGTACTACAAGGGGCTTATACCCCCAAAATGTATTTTTCCTTTGCTTCTTAATGAGGATGGCTGAGTGGGGGGGAAGGTGGGAGGGATGGTCATAGGAAAGAAATCTACTACAAATGTGGTGGATTGCTTGTAGGCGGGGGGTGGGGGGAGGGGGAGGTGGGGTTGGGCTGTGGTGCGTCAAAGTAGGTGTGGTTTCCCTTTTTTTCGTTTTTGGTTCTTTCTTCTTCTTTCTTCTATTTTTCCATTTTGACCTTTCCTGATGACGCTGATTAGAATTTTTGCGTGGAATATACGTGGCTTGGGGGATAGAGGCAAGAGACAAGCGATTTTTGACTTGACACAGGCCCACTTACCAGCAATAGTATGCCTGCTAGAGACCCACCTTACTGAGGAGACCACTAGAGTGCTCGACAGGGGATGGGCTGCGCACACGTTCCATTCTACCCTCTCCAACTATTCGAGAGGTGTCACGGTGTTGATACACAGACTTATTGATTTCGTCTGTGAGGCATCCTCTGTCGACCAACAGGGGAGATTTATTTTCTTATACTGTAAGATAGGAGGGAAGATATGTATTTTGGCCTTTGTCTACATTCCACCGCCATTTTCTTTCTCGGTTCTTAATTCTCTTTTATTATTTATGGATAAATGGCCAGAATGTCCAACATTGATTATTGGCGACTTTAACTGTGTTATCGACCCTCTTCGCGATAGGATTTCTACGAGTGCTAGGAGTGACAGTCCGGTCCAGGGGTCCCCCCTGGCACGGTTCTGCCTGGAGGCTGGATTTGAGGACGCTTGGGAACATCTGGGACAGGGGAAAAGGGCTTTCTCATGCTTTAGTAAAGCAGGTAAATCGTTGTCCAGAATAGATCTTGTATTGATAAATAGTAAATATGTGAATCAGATAAAGCGAATGAAATACGAAACAAGGTCAGTATCTGATCACTCTCCGATACTACTTGAATTATGTTTATCTCAGGAAAGATATATACCAAAATCTCCTTTTAGATTAAATCCCTATTGGTTATCAGTTATAAAGACACATGAAACAATTCAAAACGAAATAGGTCGATTCTGGGAAATTAACTACGGTTCAGCAAAAACTCAAGTAGTATGGGATACTTTCAAGGCGTATACGAGGGGATTGATGGTTAGTAACATTGCGAACCTTAGACAGGAATATGGAAAGAAACAGAAAAATCTAAAAGAACACGCAGTGTTAGCAACAGAATCCTTCTATAGGAACAAGACCGAGAGGAATAGGCAAAATATGCAAAGAGCCACACAAATATATGCTAATTTTTTATTGGATAAGGCCCAACAGAACCTTTTTTTTAAAGGGCAAAAATACTTTACAGAATCAGGCCGACCTGGTAAACTCCTTTCCAGGGTAATCTCCAATCAACAACCCAAAAAACATATAGATAAACTTCGTTTGAGTGATGGTAGGATAGTCACTACACAGGGCCCGGTGGAGAAGGCCTTTCTTGATTATTTTACTGATTTGTATAAAGCTGATTCTAACATCACAGATGACAAGATAGATCTCTACTTAGATAGGATCAAGTTTCCAACTATTACTGAGTCGGAAAAGAAAGCACTAGAAATGGAGGTCTCAATGCAGGAACTTGAGGGAGCTACTAAACTAAGCTCGGCTAACTCCACCCCTGGTTCAGATGGGCTTCCATATGAATTTTATAGCAAATATGGGGACTGCATTCTTCCCAGACTGTTGGAGGTCTTTGCTGAATCAGTGGAGGATGGGATGCTGCCAGATTCAATGATGGAGGCCATAATAATACTAATACCGAAAAAAAACAAGGACCCCTTAGAATTAGAATCATACAGACCAATTTCACTGCTCAATGCAGATGTAAAGCTCCTTGCGAGGGTCCTGGCAACAAGGCTTTCCAGGGTCATCTCCTCCATTGTCCATTCGGATCAGTGCGGCTTTATCCAAAATAAGGGTACACATCATAATTTACACCGGCTCTTCTCCAATATTCAGGCCCCGGGGGGGACTGCCCGCTCCATCCTGTCATTGGACGCCTCTAAGGCCTTTGACAGGGTGGAGTGGCGTTTCCTCTGGAAGGTTCTTGCAAGGATGGGCTTTGGAGAAAGATTTATACGCACTCTTAAGCTACTGTATAGATCTCCAAGGGCAAAACTGAGTCTTAATGGAATCCTGAGCGGCAGTATTGATTTAAAGAGAGGCACCCGCCAGGGCTGTCCACTATCTCCCCTGTTATTCGATATTTATATCGAACCCCTTGCGATGGCCATCAGGCAAGATGATCAGGTTAAAGGATTCGGTACGTTAGGAACACAAGACCGCATCTCATTATATGCAGATGATGTTCTGTTTTTTATAGATCATACGGAAACTACTCTTCCTAGGATCATTCATATGGTTAAATTATTTGGTGAGGTGTCTGGTCTTTGTATAAATTGGGCCAAGACCAGTCTGCTCCCAATAGACCCTCTGCCACAGAAGGAGGTTCCTGTTATACAGTTGGATATTGTTGATACTTTCCAATATTTGGGTCTGACTATATCGCCTCGGGTTGAAAATTTTCTACAACTTAATTTGATTCCCATAATAGTAAAGACCAGAGCTAAAATAGGAATCTGGCTGAAACTTCCCCTATCCAGAGCTGATCGAATCTCACTAGTTAAAATGGTGATATTACCACAATTTCTCTATGTGCTCAGGAATACACCTATTTGGATACATGACAAACACTTTAAACTTATTGAAAGAATAATTAATGATTTAATATGGGGAAGAAAGCGAGTTCGAATTAAGTTGGAATATTTGTATAAATCCGTGGAGTCTGGGGGTTTAAATCTCCCCTACTTTAAAGGGTACTTTATTGCAGCTCAGCTATTGTGGTGTTATGAATCAGAGAACAGCGCACTCTTGAGGAAGCTGGTAACTAGCCATGCTCATAATAATATTTTTACTTTGTTGGAATCCGGTTTATTGAAGAGTTATGAGCACGGCTACAGAGAAACTATTAATCTACTTCTGAAAATGTGGAATACAACTAGGACATGGTTGAAGGTTAAGGGTTCATTCACATTTACGCCTCTTTGGCATAATTTCTATTTACAAAGCTTAGATGATATTGCAGCTGACATATTTTGGCAGAAGAATAAAATCTTATATATTTCACAGGTAGTTAAAGATAGAGAAATTAAATCCTTTATAGAAATGACACATAATATAAGAAATCTTTCATGGTTTAGGTACCTTCAACTTCGATCTGTATTATCCAGTTTGGATGATAAGCGATTGTTGGATATAGATAATTTATCTTTTTTGAATGAGTGGGTAGGGGGTGTACTTGTTAAAATAAAGATTTCAAATATATATAAGTTATTACTTAAGGCACGGTTTAGTGATACACATTCACCAGGACAAAAAGCGTGGGAGGCGGATTGTCCGAATTTACAAGTAGAAGGTTGGGAGAATATTTTTGGGAATTTGGTTTCAGTATCCCAGAACTTCAACCATGTTTTAATACAATTCTATATTTGTCACAGATTATATATTACTCCCTTATGGATGAATAAATGTGGGTTAAGAGATATGTCCAACTGCCCCAAATGTGACATTGTAGGAGCGGACTTCCTCCATATGATATGGACTTGTCCAGAACTCACAAACTACTGGAATAACATCAATAACTGTATTATCTACAAATTAAAAATTCGAATTCCTTTTGAACCACAAGTATTCGTGCTTAATGATCTTTCCAAATTAAAAAATCATAAGTATCAAAAGATCTTCCTGAGTAGAATATTGATGCTGGCTAGAGTACTGATCAGCCGGACCTGGTTTGCCCGTTCCACTCCAGACATCAACACATGGATAAACCTAACCGATAAGGTTAAAAACTACGAGAAAATTTTATATAAACGGAGGGAGGTTGAGGAACAGTGGAACAAGATATGGGATGGCTGGAAGATTGATTGATTAGTCGAGGTCAAGTTGGTTTATTTACGGGGGGCCTGCTTTGACGCACCACAGATTAGGGATTAGGGATTAGGGGGGAGGGAGGGGAGGGTTTTCTAAATGAAAGAAAAGATGAATTGAATATATTATAATTATATATAATTAGTTGGGACACTAAGAATTGAGAGATTGTAAAAATGTCTGTAAAAAATGTTTTGTAGTGTTTTTCCAATAAATTTTTGTTGAGAGAAGAAAAAAAGAAAAAAAAAAAAAAAAAAAAAAAAAGGAATGCTTCTAAATCTGATATTATTTCTTCTGGAGCGATCCTCCAGATCAGCAATTTTAAGTTTAATGGCTGCTATATCGTCATCAACCACATTGTAATTATCCACCAGTGAGTTATGTGCTGCAACAAATTCCTCCATTTTTTCTTCTAAATGAGCGGTTCTCGCTCCTATGGCAACTATATCTGCATGTATAACAGAAATTGTCTCTTTAAAGTCGCCATGGATAGATCTTTTCAGATCTGCCAGCATGTCCTGCATTGTGGCTACTGTTAAACCAGGATCCTTGCCTGGCGATGCAGGGTAAGTATCAAGGGGAGGATTATACAAATGCTGTTCACTCACCCTCTTTTGTTTTTTAGGTTCCTGGAATGCTGGAGGGCTGGAGCCTGTTGAAGAAGGGGACCCAGAAGAGTGCTGATCGCATGTCGCTGCAGAGGAGGGACGGAGCTCTCCTTCTGTGTGGCGGGAATCGGCGCCATTTTGAGAAGACCCTGCGGCTGGATGAAAGAACGCCGTCATTTTCTGAGGCTGCGCTCCCTTCTTCTTCCCTCTCGTCATCATCAGCGATGCAGGTAAGGCCAAGGCTGTCCTGGAGCAGGTAAGTGTAAAATTTTTGCTAGGAATCGCTTGCTTTGTGCCGCTGAGCGGGGTTCCACAGACGGAGCTCAGGCACTATGCGTCCTCTCCTCCCGGCATCCGGCCACGCCCCCAAATAATAGGTTTTAATCAGTCACATATAAGAATGTACGCAGTTGTGCCGAATAGTCGGCTGGCTCTCTGCTGCTGTGTGCAGAAAGCACAGAGCAGCAGGGACAGTGTGAGGTCCTATTAGGACAAGGGATGAAAGATCCCAGGTTCTAGTCCCTAAGGGGACCAAAATATTAAGCTTAAATCACTCCCTTGCCCAATTTTACATATAAAATATATAAATGATAAAAATAAAAAAAATTACATATCGCCGTGCCCAAAAAAGTGCGAACTATTAAAATATTTAAAAAAAATATCTCCTATGCGGTGAACGCCTTAACAGAAGAAAAACATAAAAATTGGTCATTTTTTAGTCACCTTGTCCTGACAAAAATTAGGATCGGACTGTTCTATTATGGTCCAGGCGTTCCATAAAATGTGGAATGCACGCAGTTTTTTGGCTTTTTTTTTTTTTTTACGTGTTATCGAGTATTGCAATACTTTTTTTATGGTATCGAAATCAAGTCAAAATTTTGGGTATCGTGACAACCATATGTAAGACATGTGTGGTTATTTTTTTTATTATACGGTAATTATATGTATTTAAAATTTGGCGACTAAAAATTTTTTAGGTTAGGAGCCAATGGCGCCTTGATTTTTTTATTACTTTTTTAGACTGGAGCCCTGACCGGGTAAGCCCTCCTCATAATTAAATACACGGGGCGCCCGCAACTCTTTTGCTCATCGTGGCTGTGGTTATCCAACCCAACAGAACTGGCGTGTAGGGGGTTGGTCCCTCCTTTTAATCCCTTCAAGGGCTTCGGTCACCCCACAAAAGTCTTTTTTTGGGGGGCATAGTTATTTTACTTACAGCGTGATATAGGAGAATATAATCTTGTCACTTACTTTGATGTGGCCGTTTCTTTAGAAAACGAAGTTTTATAATATGTAAATACGGTCTCTACCAGCAAGTAGGGCGTCTACTTGCTGGTAGCCGCAGCAGAAGACCGCCCCCTCGCCGTGTTGATTGACAGGGCCAGCCGTGATCTCCTCCTCCGGCCGGCCCTGTCAGTATTTCAAAAATCGCGCGCCTCTGTTCATTCGGCGCAGGCGCTCTGAGATGAGGGGGCTCGTCTCCTCAGAACTCCCTCAGTGCGCCTGCGCCGATGACATCACCGAAAGAGAAGACGTCATCGGAGCAATCAAAACGGCGAGGGGGCGGTTTTCTGCTGCGGCTACCAGCAAGTAGACGCCCTACTTGCTAGTAGAGACCGGATTTACATATTATAAAACTTTGTTTTCTAAAGAAACGGCCGCATCAAAGTAAGTGACAAGATTATATTCTCCTATATCGCGCTATAAGTAATGTAACTATCCCCAAAAAAAAAAAAAAAAAAAAAAAAGACTTTTGTGGGGTGACAGAAGCCCTTTAAGGACACAGCCTTATTTCACCTTAAGGACCAGGCCATTTTTTGCATATCTGACCAGTGTCACTTTAAGTGGTGATAACTTTAAAACACTTTGACTTATCCAGGCCATTCTGAGATTGTTTTTTCGTCACATATTGTACTTCATGACACTGTTAAAATTGGGTCAAAAAAGTTAATTTTTTTGCATAAAAAATACCTATTTTACCAAATAAATTGGAAAAATTAGCAAATTTCAAAGTTTCAGTTTCTCTACTTCTGTAATAGTAATACCCCCAAAAATTGTGATGACTTTACATTCCCCATATGTCTACTTCATGTTTGAATTATTTTGGGAATTATATTTTATTTTTTGGGGATGTTACAAGGCTTAGGCTACTTTCACACTAGCGTTCGGGGCTCCGCTTGCGAGTTCCGTTCAAATTCTCTCACAAGCGGCCCCGAACGCTTCCGTCCAGCCCTAATGCATTCTGAGTGAATGCCGATCCGCTCAGAATGCATCAGTCTGGCACCGTTTGGCCTCCGCTTGCAGCGTTCGGGTGTCCGCCTGGCTGTGCAGAGGCAAACGGATCCGTCCAGACTTACAATGTAAGTCAATGGGGACGGATCCGTTTGAATATGACACACTATGGCTCAATTTTCAAACGGATCCGTCCCCCATTGACTTTCAATGTAAAGTCTGGACGGATCCATCTGAGGCTACTTTGACACTTAGATTTTTTTTTTACAATATAATGCAGACGGATCCGTTCTGAACGGATCCACCGTCTGCATTATATGAGCGGATCCGTCTCAGACGGATCCGCTCTGAACGCAAGTGTGAAAGTAGCCTTAGAAGTTTAGAAGCAAATCTTTAAATGTTTCAGAAATTTACAAAAACCCAATTTTTAGGGACCACTACAGGTCTGAAGTCACTTTGCGAGGCTTACATAATAGAAACCACCCATAAATGACCCCATCTAAGAAACCACACCCCTCAAGGTATTCAAAACTGATTTTACATACGTCGTTAACCCTTTAGGTGTTGCACAAGAGTTATTGGCAAATGGGGATGAAATTTGCGAATTTCATTTTTTTGCCTAATTTTCCATTTTAACCCATTTTTTCCACTAACAAAGCAAGGGTTAACAGCCAAAAAAGACTATCTTTATTGCCCAGACTCTGCCATTTACAGAAACACGCCATACGTGGCCGTAAACTGCTGTATGGTAACACGGCAGGGCGCAGAAGGAAAGGACTGCTATATGGCTTTTGAAGGGCAGATTTCGCTGGAATAATTTTTTAGGTGCCATGTCACATTTGAAGACACCCTGAGGTACCTCCACAGCGGAAAACCCCAAGAAGTGACCCCATTTTGGAAACTACACCCCCCAATTAATTTTTCAAGGCATGTAGCGAGCACTTTGACCCAACAAGCGTTTCATAGAATTTAGAAATATTTGGCTGTAAAAAGGAAAATCTTAATTTTTTACGAGAAAATGTCTCTTTAGGCCCACATTATTTATTTTCACGAGGGGTAACAGAGTAAATTACACCCACAATTTGTTACCCATTCTCTCCTGAATATGGCAACACTTCATATGTGGCCGTAAACTGCTGTATGGACACACTGTAAAGTTCAGTGTACTGATAAGCATCACCTGATGTATTCCGTATCCTACAAATTTTATATAATATATATATATGCTTTATATGGTAGGACATAGTCGCCAAATATAGCAGCTAAAAGAAACAAGTGTCTCAAATTATATCAAAGAAATATGTTGTATATTATATGTCATCACATTGCAGAGGCACTGAGCTACCAGAACATACAAAGTTCTAGTCCCCTTTTGTAAAACAACACCCGTCAAGGTATTCATCTAGGGGTGTAATGAGAATTTTTAGCTTTGTTATGGGTTTTATTAGAATGCCAATTGAAATGTGGAGAAATGGGAAATTAGAATTTTTACCAGCATACAGTTTCAAGGGGGTGTTTTATAAAATGATCAAAAGGGGTTTAGTTAAAAGTCAACAGAGGTGTGGTAGATTCTAAAACAATCTTTTATGCAAAGACCCGGCTTTGAGGGGCACGTCTCACAATGATGAATTGTGTCTTTCCTGATTCCATTTCTGGAGCATACCTGACACCTTTTTTGTGGCCTTCTTCGTGTCTCTGTGGGGGGGGGAACTACCCCAGGGAAATGCTGTCCTCGTATTATTCTGCTCTCACTTCCTGTGGCCCTGCTCCCTTCCCCTTCCTGTTCCCCAAATAAAAAGTTCTTTATTACATTTTCTTGAAAGTGCAGGAATTTTCCTCTGTTTCCTGCACTTCTGTAAATTATAAAAGCATTATAGAGGGCAATTTGCGTCAGGTGCAATGCCAATTTTTTATACCATGCCCGAGTTTTGCGGAGGGCACTGTATGGTTGCAGTACCTGGTCTGACAGATCCACCCCTCCCATAAACTTATTATAGTCCTGGATGCACACAGGTTTGGGGACTGATTCTGTGGATCCACGAACTGGAACAGGGGTTGATCTGTCAGCATGTATGGTAGTAAGTACAAAGACGTCACGCTTGTCTTTGTACTTAACAAGCATCATGTTATCATTGCAAACTGCCCTGCTTTCCCTCACTCTTATCCTTTGGTCTATAAAATTTTTGGGCAGATGTTTTTGGTTTCGTCTGAAAGTACCGCATGCAACAGTGTCTCTAGAAAACAGCCATTTCAGTAGTGGGACACTTGTGTAGAGGTTGTTAAGGTACAAGTTGTACCCTTGACCTAGCAGGGGGTGAATCAAGTCCCCTATTTTTCCTGCTATTCCAAGGAGAGGGGGGCACTCTGGGGGTTCAATTTTTGAATCTTTTCCCTCGTAAACTCTAAATTTATGTGTATAGCCACTTTGGCTTTCACATAGTTTGTAGAGTTTGATGCCATATCTGGCCCGTTTGTTGGACAGGTATTGGCGAAAATGCAGTCTGCCCTTGAAGTGCACAAGGGATTCATCAATAGACAGATGCTTTGGGGGGTGTAGACCTGGGCAAACTTGAGATTATAATGATCTATAATGGGCCGAATTTTGTCTAGGATCTAGGATATCTAGGATCATTAGGGGGTGGACAATCTGCATTATTTTTATAATGTAGAAATTTCAGGAGACTTTCGAATCGGGTCCTGGACATAATGGTGCGGTATAGTGGTGTGTGATGTAAAAGGTCTTTACTCCAATATGACCGTAGTGATGGTTTTTTAATTATCCCCATATTAAGTATTAGACCCCCAAAAAAATTTCATCTCCAAAGGGGTCGTGGGAGTCCACTGAAGGGGTCTTGCATAGTATGAGTTGGGGTGGGCGGCTAAAAATGTATTGGCATAAATATTAGTTTGCTCCACCATCATGTCTATCAATTCATCAGAAAAAAAAAAGGTGGAAAAAAAAAATCAGCTTCCGTGAAACCTCCAGTGTTCACATGAATGCCTGTAGTGGCCGTAAAGTCTGGCAACTGAGGGAAAAAGTTAGTAGCAGAAGTCCAGCTGGGGTCATTTGTAGAAGCTGATGCGCTGCTAACTCTACTGCGTCTGTGAGAGGGTGCGTCAACTGATGAATCAGAAAAAGAGCTATAAGCTTTCACAAGCCTCCTTGGCGCTGTACACCTTTTGTAAATATATATCTCTCTCTATATTATATATATATATATTTTTTTTTTTTTTTTTTTTTTATTTTTTCAGAAAAAAAAAGAAAAATAAAATTGCTCCAAAAGAAGTGGAGCTTTATATCACTGGTAGAAGATAGAGGTTCGGAGGTATGGGGGGGGGGGGTTGAAACAGAGTATTTATAAATCGGGGACAAGTACGGACGTCCCCATTATTTTTATATTATTTTTTTTTCTCAATAAACGTCTAACTTACCCTAAAACAAGAGCTCTAACCCTAATAACTCCCTAACTAATGATTTGCCAAAAACAGGTATGGATGACAGGGACTGGGGTGCTGATGTACTGTCACTATTGGCAGACAGCACACAGGCACAGGGGACTAATAAGTGGGGTGATGAAGGGCACAGGGGACAAATGAGGGGTGATGAGGATCACAGGGGACAAATGAGTGGCACTTTTGGTGTGTGTGTTTTTTCACTGCACTGCCTCCGACTGAAATGAGAGGATCGAAGGTGAGAGATGGCGTCCTGTACATAACTCATTGTGATTGGTCCACAGTCAGGACTAATCACAATGAATTATGTTCAGACAGCTATTGCTCATCTCCGATCCTCTCATTTCAGCGACAGCCGGGTGCCAGAAGAGGAGATGTGTGCACACATGCGCACACGCGTGAGATTGCTCATTTGAACTAACAGGATCTGTGGCGGTGATCTGGAGCCGGGACCACTGCTGATCGGTCCCTGGCCGTCAAGGGGGAGATGTTTGGTCCCCGATACAGCACGGAATATGTGCTTCAGGTGCGCGATCTCGGCAGGGGAGCATTTAAATGAACGCTGTGCATGTACAGCGTTCTGGCACAGTTTTCCCCGCCGTACATGCACGGCGTTCTGCGCTAAGGGGTTAAAGTGGTTGTGGTTCCTGTTTCCTGTCCTGAGGAGGGGGTGGACACTATCCAAAAGGTGCAGTCATAAGCGAAGGGGGAAATAATAATTTAAACATTTTATTCAGTAAAAATACCCCCACGTATTTGGTATCCCCATATAGATAACAGCCTATATGTTAAAGGGAATCTGTCAGCAGGATTAGACTATATTGACTGGATAGTGGTGCCATCGTGCTCATCTCAGTGTGGACCCATGTCCTATTTTTTGCTGATAGATTCATTGAAGTCAATAGGGTCACATGTAAGGCTGAAACGATTCATCGATGAAATAGTTTGAATCACACGACCACATAGCGGGAGTGAAATGAAGCTTCTCACTCAACACTTCGTGGCTTCCAGAGTCCTGACTCCACACCGCGCTGCAGGGCCTTGCGAACACACATCGTTAAAGGGTTTCTACCACTTCGGTGTCACATATTTAGCTGTCAGACACTAGCGATCCGCTAGTGTCTGCTCTGCCCAACCATCCTAATATAATTGCTTTTGGGGCAGCCGTTTTGCTAAAAAAAGAACTTTTATTAATATGCTAATGAGCCTCTAGGTGCTATGGGGGCAGTCATTAGCACCTAGAGGCTCCGTCTACCTTCAGAAACTGCCGCCGCCCAGCGCGTCCCTCCAGCCCGCCCATCTCCTCCTGAATGCGATCCTCCTTGTAAGCGCCTGTATTCGGCGCATGCGCAGTGAATGTCTGACAGCTTCCCTGCTCAGACATCTCCACTGCGCCTGTTCCTTGGAGCACTATGGCGTCATTGCGCAGGCGCAGTGGAGATGTCTGAGCAAGGAAGCGGTCAGACATTCACTGCGCATGCGCAGAATACATACATGGGGGACATGGTAATGGATGGCATGGGGGGTCTGGCTCTGATTGCACTGCAGCAAGGGAGGATGTGATCATGGTGGCATGGGGGGACTGATTTGAGGGCAAGGCTGACTTACTTGGGGGGGGGGGGCGCTTATCTGTGGCTGAGATCGGTGATTTTTTACACATCCCCTAGGGTTGTCCAGAAATTTCTGGACATCCGTAAAAATAGACGACTTTTTACCTGTGTGATTTTTTTTTTCCGATTATTTTGGTTGTAATTTTCACCATTTTACAGCTCATAGTAAATGCTGGTAATTAGTTCCTATCAGTATACTGAGCTATAGACATGTATTGCTTATAATCCTCATCATTTATTATGGTTTTACAATTTACGCGTAAAAAACATTGGCCCTCCATGATTTTGGGCTAAGTTGTTCAGAAAAAAAGAAAAAAAAAAGTCTGGTTGGCAACCCTGCACATCCCCCCCCTTCCCTCATGCAATCTTACACAGCCCCCCCTCCTTCATCATACAATCCATAGACACCCTTCCCCTCAGCACTTTCAAAGTATAACTGGGGCACCAGGCTGTGATTTGGCATGTATAAAAAGAGAAATGAGAGGGAGGTGGGGGCGGAGAGAGGTTAATTGGGGGCACCTGTTATTTGGCATGTATAAAGTTATTGGTTTGGAGAGGGGTTAATGGGGGCACCTGTGATTTGGCATGGAGAGGCTGATCCGGGGGAGAGGGGTACATGGGGGCAATTTGGATGGTATGGAGGGGCTGATGTCAGTGCCATCATGGGGGCACTGGGGGACATGGTAATGGATGGCATGGGGGGTCTGGCTCTGATTGCACTGCAGCAAGGGAGGATGTGATCATGGTGGCATGGGGGGACTGATTTGAGGGCAAGGTTGACTTACTTGGGGGGGGGGGGGGGCGCTTATCTGTGGCTGAGATCGGTGATAGTCAGATTTTTTACACATCCCCTAGGGTTGTCCAGAAATTTCTGGACATCCGTAAAAATAGACGACTTTTTACCTGTGTGATTTTTTTTTTTCCCGATTATTTTGGTTGTAATTTTCACCATTTTACAGCTCATAGTAAATGCTGGTAATTAGTTCCTATCAGTATACTGAGCTATAGACATGTATTGCTTATAATCCTCATCATTTATTATGGTTTTACAATTTACGCGTAAAAAACATTGGCCCTCCATGATTTTGGGCTAAGTTGTTCAGAAAAAAAGAAAAAAAAAGTCTGGTTGGCAACCCTGCACATCCCCCCCCCCCTTCCCTCATGCAATCTTACACAGCCCCCCCTCCATCATACAATCCATAGACACCCTTCCCCTCAGCACTTTCAAAGTATAAAATCCCAAACGCCACTAACTACACATTTACCTCTCTTGCACTGACAAACTTATTTATATTTTTTATTTACCCTTGCCACACTTACACTCATGAGCATAGTGTAGTGCAGGGATCAGCAACCTCTGGCACTCCAGCTGTGGTGAACCTACAACTCCACAGCATGCACACTTCCTTGGTTGTTCTCAGAACTATAGCACTGGGGGCGTGGCCTGACTGCTAAGGCGTGAGGTCGCAAGTTACTTCGGCTCCGCTCTCATCCTGACATTATCCTGTCTATCTGACTACACAGACCCTGTTTTTTTTATCAGAGACCCTCGGCGGGCTCCAACAGCCGGTTTGCTTACCGGTGTCCTGGTCATCTACCCTGCGGCTGGCACCGTCGCTGCCTGACCAGTCCCCCCTTGTGCGCGGCCTGCACACAGCAAGACAACCCGGTCTGCGGACCTCCGGGTGAGAGCGAGAGGGGTGGGACGTGCAGACATTGAATATGCTGGTGTCAGTGAGCAAGCGGAACCTGGTGTTGCAGGTCGGAGTGACCCCCAGGTTCTCTACTGGCCGGCCGGCTGAAGAAAAAGCTTCCCCCACGTGTCTGACGTGACGGGCGCCATCTTAACAGGAGGTTAGAGGTTCGGGGCCTTCTCCCTCCACTACGGGTGCTGGACCTACGCTGCCGTAGACCCCCGTCCTTATGCTTCTCTGCAATATAAGAGAATCATACCTGGAGGGGAAGATCGTTGTGCTGGGTGGTGGTGGGGTTGTTCCTTATTCTACAGTAAAGGCGCATTCACCCCAGTGACGCAGCTGAAGTACGTTTATCCCTGGGGAAAGTGAAGGTTGGTGGCCTGCTAATACTGTCACTAACAACGAAGTGGCCGCCTTATGGGCCGGAAAACAGGCACCTCAGGGCCGGCTATCCCGCCTAAATTAATGCTGGACAATTTGAGTCAAACGGAGGATAGAATGGTTGGGGCCCCTTCTACACAGCCGGAGGGAGACCTGGCGAAAGTTATGGCGGCTATCACTGGTTGTCAGACAGCACTCACCGTTAAAATTGATCATGTGCAAGCTGATCTAACTCTCCTCAGGCACGATATTGACAAGATAAGGGAGAGAACGACTGAGGTGGAAAGGAGACTAAGTGACGTGGAAGACAGAACCCAACATGAGGATTCTGAAATTCACAGCCTCCAGAATTTAGTCAAGACCCTGATGGCGAAAGTTGAAGGACGCGGGAACCGTAACAGACGGAACAACGTCCGCATTATGGGTCTACCAGAAAAGGCGGAGGGTACCGCACCTGAGGAGTTTGCGGAGAACCTCATTAAACAAGTCCTGGATCCGATAAATCTCTCAGGGACTTTTGCAATTGAGCGGGCACACAGGATTCCCACTCATCCTCTACCTCCGGGGGCCCCACCCTGTCCCTTTATTTTTAAAGTCCTGAACTATAGGGACCGACATGCTGTGCTGGCGCTGCCCGCCGTCTAAAAGACATTTGTTTTGACAACACCCGGATCTCTTTCTACCCGGACTTCTCCACAGAGGTGCAGAAGCAGCGTAAACAATTTACAGCAGTAAGGACCCGGCTACGGGAAAAGGGACTTGTCTACGCCATGATGTATCCAGCGCGGCTCAGAATCCAGGACGGTGATCTGGTGAAATTCTTTACCAATCCTGAGGAGGCCTCGGACTGGCTTGACCGCAGGGGCTGAGTATAATGAGATGTCTCGGCTGAGGGTCTCAGTCTATACTTTCAGAAGATTACATTATATAATGGAGCTGAATGTGTGGCGGTTAAGATATTCTGCTGTCTAGGTTAGGTTCCAGTAGTTTACCTAGATTAGTCATTTGAATACGGGTCTTCGTCCCTATTTTCTCTAAGAGACGAATGTGGGGTGGGTATTTAGGCTTGGATGTGTTGGGGTTATCTGGGCGGGGGGGGGGGTGGTGTCAGGTGTTTTGGGCTTCTTGGATGTTTTTTGGTTTGCATGTGAGGAGTGGGTATGAATGTGTGAGTGTATGGCTTGGGTGGTGCAGGTTCTTTTGGGAGCATTGTTTTATCAAACCGCCATGATGACGGTCTGTCGGTTTGTCTCCTGGAATGTCAGAGGTCTCAATTACAAAATTAAACGATCTCTGGTCTTTATTTTTTACGTAATCACAACCCGGACGTGCTGATATTGCAGGAGACACATCTGCAGGGACGCAAACTCTTGGCACTGCGGAGGCCATGGGTGCGCGCAGCCTACCATGCTGCATATAATTCTAGAGCTAGAGGTGTATCCATTTTGGTGGCGAAATCCCTTCCCTTCCGGTTGCATTATGTGTATAACGATATGTTGGGACGTTTTGTGATCCTTCACGCTGCAATCAGAGGCATTGACTACCTTGTGGTAGGTATGTCCCCCCCCCCCCCTTTCGGAGGGAAATTTTAGATGAGATTATGAGACGTGTAGCATCCTTGGCCCCGATGCCTCTGGTTGTGCTTGGAGACTATAATGCGGTCCTAGACCATTCAAAGGATCGGCTTCGCCCCAGTGACACCCATAATGAGTCGTTAAACTCCTGGGCTGAAGTGTTTGATTTAACGGAGGGTTGGAGGTATTTACATCCGGAGATACGTCAATACTCCTGTTATTCTGCCTCTCACGCAGCACTCTCCCGGATAGACTTGGTGTTCCTTAGTAGAGACCTGTTGTCCTCTCTGGTGGTGGCTGATTATTTACCGAGGGGCATTTCTGATCATGCCCCCCTGTTGGTAATCTTGAAACAACCTCTTACCCCGGCTGGAAGAATATGGAGACTCAATAGTAAATGGCTAGAGGTCCTACCTGTAGTTTGGTCTGCACAGCAAGGGATGAAGGACTATTGGGATTTTAATGAAGGCTCAACTAACCCGTCAGTGGAGTGGGAGGCCTTTAAAGTGGTATTGCGTAGTACTCTGATTCAGGCGATAGCTACGCACAGGAAGGAGTTGTGTGCTACTAAGACGAAGTTAGAAGGAGAAGTAGTAGAGAAAGAACAGGCCTTTATTGTAGACCCGAATGCAGAGAGTCGTAGGCTGTGGGATGAGGCACAAAGGAAACTTAGTTCACACCTAACTGAGTATACCGAGAAGAAGCTATTGTATCAAAGGCGCTTAGTATTTGCTGATGGATATAAGAACGGGAGCGCTTTGGCCTTCCTGGCTACAACTGAGGCGCCCCAGACGGTGGTCCCGCACATTACATGTGGGGATGACTCGAGGGTATATCGACCGGGAGATATCTGCGAGCAGTTTGCCCAGTTTTACGCAGACCTGTATAGCTCTAAAACTAGCTTGACCCCGGAAGAGATCCGATCTTTCCTTCAAGCCATTCCCCTTACACCTTTAGCGAGGACGGACTGTGAGTACTTAGAGAGCGCTATTGATGAAGGGGAGATTAAAGCAGCGATTGGAGATATGGCAGTGGGGAAATCACCTGGTCCGGACGGCTTCCCAGTGGAATGGTACAGATTAGATGCTGAGTTACAATCTGCACGATTGCTAAAACTGTTTAAATACGCTTATGAATCTGGTGGGTTGCCTGCAACTTGCCTCCATCCTTTGGAGAGGCTACCATTGTGGTTATTCATAAAGCTGGGAAGTCTCCGGACCAATGTGCGTCATATAGGCCTATTTCCCTACTGAATACTGACGCCAAAATTTTAGCCAAAGTTTTGGCCAAGCAACTTAGTGGAGTAGTCTTATCTGTCATTGATCCCGATCAATCTGGTTTTATGCCTGGAAAGACAACGGATATCAACCTTAGGAGGCTATTTACAAATTTGCAGGTCAGACATGATAATGCGGGATCAAGGGTCCTGGCGTTTCTCGATAATGAGAAAGACTTTGACTCAGTAGAATGGCATTTTATTTGGGAGACAATGTGTCATGGAACCATGAACCAGACGTACAACAAGAGATGAGTGGAAATAAGAAGGCTTTATTGAAAATAAAGCTGTAAGGCAAAAGTCCAAACGGATGGCTAAACCGAAGCAGGGTCTTGCGAAACCAGAGATCAGGAACCAGAAGGGTAGTCAGATGAAGCCAGGATCAGGAACCAACAGGGTAGTCAGACAAAGCCAGGATCAGGAATCAGCAGGGTAGTCAGACGAAGCCAGGATCAGGAACCAGAAGCAGCAGTCTTAGAAGCATGTGAGCACAGGAGGACCAAGCAGGGAACTGAAGCCACAGACCTCCTATATATATGAGCTAGGCATCCAGCTCCTCCCAGTGGGAAGGAGGAGCCGCAGGGTGGGAGGCTACAAGAAACCCAGAAACCAAGATGGCCGCCAGCACATGTCAAACGAAGGAGAACAGCAAGGAGGTAAGACCATGACACAATGTCCCGCCTTCATTTCCCTCCCTAATTTATTAAATGGGTCCAACTGTTGTATCAGGCGCCCACAGCGCGCATTAGAGTAAATGGATTTACTTCCCGATCTTTTAGATTATATAGGGGCACAAGGCAGGGTTGTCCCCTGTCGCCGCTGCTGTTTGCCCTGATAATGGAACCCCTTACACAATTAATCAATAATAGCTCCTTGATTGAGGGATGGTCGATAGCCGGGATACAAGAGAAAGTGTCTCTGTACGCAGACGACCTGTTGGTGTACTTAGCTGACCCTGGCCCTTCCTTGGAAACCCTATTAGATATGGTGAATGGATATGGGAGATATTCAGGTTTGCGGGTGAATTGGGCTAAATCCAGTCTATGCATAGTAGATGTAGATGAAGGGGTTGATGTCTCTCCGGTGTCCCCTCAGAGTGGTGGACAGCTTTCTTTATTTGGGGATTCATATCCATAGAGACCCTCGGCAATTCTGCCTTTTGAATCTGAGACCCACTATGGAATACATTACACGTAAGCTGGAAGCCTGGGAGAATCTACCCTTGACTTTAATAGGCAGGATCAACATTATCAAAATGGTACTGCTGCCTAAGCTATTATATGTGTATAGAGCAGCTCCAGTAAAGATTCCTAAGTCCCATTTTGATGTTTTAGACAAAGTCGTGTCTCGGTTTTTATGGTGTCACCAGACCCCAAGAATAGCAAGAAAAACACCGAAAGCTTCCTACTTACAAGGGGGTTTGCAACTTCCAGACATGTATATTTACTACATAGCGACACGCCTGATGTATGCTTCCTGGTGGATTAGAGCGGATGCCAATAATCCAGCGGTGGTGTTGGAGGCAGCGCTAGTTGGGTCGTACAAAGCTCTAACGAACTTGGTTTATAGGGGAGGAGGAGCTCTGGTTCATGGGAGATATACGGAGGCCATGGTGACGGTTATTGAGGCATGGGTGAGATTTGTGCATACACGTATGGATACCCCAGCAGGAGAAACCTGGTCTCCGTATATCCCACTATGGCGCAATAAGCACCTCTCTGAGCTTTTACACCTGTCAGATTTTGAATTTTGGCCTAGGAAAGGGCTTAAGTATTTGACGCAGTTGTTCCAAGATGGGGGTCTTTCGTTCCTTTGAGAGTCTGCAGTCGGAATTCCTGTTACCTCGGACGTGTTTTTACCGGTTCCTCCAATTGAGGCACGCTTGTGACAAGCAGTTCCATTCTTTGTCCCTAAGCTTAAAGTGTGGTCCTCTGGAATCTGTAGCTAGGAGAGAACAATCACACAAACCAATTTCTTCCTTTTATGTTGAAATTATTAAAATGCAAGAATCCCCTATCCAGCGATCATTTGTTAAATGGTCGGCGGATATCCCGGGACTGGAAGGCTCTCATTTGGAGGAATGGCGTTTAGGGTGGAGGAAGTCTGTTATAAGCGCTCGGGATCAACTCATTCAGGACAAATGGATGCATAGAGTATATCTAACCCCGATGCGTTTGTGTCAGATGCGGCAGATACAGAGTCCTGGTTGTGACAGATGTGGGGGGGACAGGGGTTCCTTTTTTCACATGGTTTGGAGGTGTCCGACAATGCAGATATACTGGAAGGGAGTGTGTAATTTTATTAGTGTTAAGTTGGGGCTTCCAGGGATCTGGGATCCAATTATATGCGTTATGGGGCTGGTTTCTGATGTGACCCCATCCAAGTATAGTAGAATTTTGCTAAGGTTACTAATGTTTTATGGTAGAAAGAACATATTGTTGAACTGGAAACCACCCAAGTGCCCCACGGTGGATCAGTGGGTGCAACTTATTAACAAAGACCTTCAGATGTATAAATTGACATATGAAGCAAGAGGAATGCCTGACCGGTTTGACAAAATCTGGGGAATATGGGTACAAGCGGAGGGCACAGGGTTTGAGGTTCATTGATGATTGGGTCTGCACTACCCAAGGGTGCGATTGTGTGTGTGGATGAGTTGGGAGTGAGTGCAGATTTTTCTTTGTGGCGACAGTAATGCTCTGTAATAAAGATACATTTATGGTTTTTTACTGTTGCGCAATATGATAATGATGGAATTATCTGGACTTGCTTATGTGTATGATTGTCATGCTGTTTGTTTTCTCCCTTTGGGATGGTTGTATTAACCTTGGAAATTTTTTTTATAAGTAAAGGCTATTAAAAAAAAAGATGCTGAGAGCTGTAGTTTCACCACAGCTGGAGTGCCAGAGGTTGCTGATTGCTGGTGTAGGGCAACATGACCTTCTTACTCTAGCAAAGTGCGCCACACAGCACGCCAGTTTCTGACCCACATGAACTGGGAATGTCACGTGATCTTGTGACATCAGCAGGTACTTACCAAGCGGATGAGTCATTATAGGGGGCCCGCAAAGGGGTCATTATAATTTATACAAAAATAAGGGGTAGGGGAGGGAACATAGGCATTTACAGCCACTCTCATCTATGCCCCTCCCCCATCTATATATATATATATATATTATATCTCTATCTCTATATTATAATTCCATACAGCATTAAAATGAATGGGCTTTGCAAAGGCAGAATTTGGTGAAGAACTTCAGACTTCGATTCTACAACTTTAAAAACATTTTAAAGTTGTAGAATCAAAGGCCGAAGTTATTCACTGAAATCTCACGCAACTTTGGAGTTAACTTTTGCCTCTTCGAAGCCCATACATTTTAATGCTGTAAAAAGAGAATTAACATGAGACATGTTAAAAAAGATAATTACTCTTACCGGTAATTGGATTTTCCGTATAGCCTCCACAATGGCACTTCAGCAGGAGGGTACCCCGCCCCCAGGGACAGGAAACAACGTAGAAAGCAGAAGCTTAAATGCCTCCTCCCCATTACCTTCTCCAGTAAGTACCAAAGGAACCAGGATGAGGCTGAAGAAGTAACCTTTTATTTGTAGGGAGATATGAATCAAGTTATAATAGACAAAAGAATAAAAGCAAACAATGGGTGGGAAAAACCCAGTGCCGTTGTGGAGGCTATACGGAAAATCCAATTACCAGTAAGAGTAATTATTATATTTTCTGTACGCCTCCCACAATGGCACTTAAGCAGGAGGAACCTAGCACCTAGAGGCTCGGTCTACTCACACTGTATGCCCGCCCATCTCGTCTTGAATGCCTGCCTCCATCACAGCCATCGGACGAATTCACACGCCTGCGCCGTTCACTTCTGTCATCGGCGCAGGTGCAGTGAGTGAAGGCCGCTCTCCTGATGCCGGCTTCCTCACTGTGACGTAGTATGGTGCCACTAGGATGACATGGGCTCGGTCCACTGAGGAAGGGAGAGTGAATCTACCCGAAACGCGTATGGTGAAACAAGTGATGTACCTGTATTGAGAAGCCTCCGATAAAACTGTATGGCCATACAGAGAAAGAAAGAAAAATTAAAAAAAATTACAGTAAAGGAACAACTACTTTTATCGTCGAAAAGCTGTACCGAAGGAAATTGCGGAACAGAGTGTCAACTCCCGCAATCTTTGGAACTCCCGCGAAATTTGAACCAGCTTGCTGGAAGGAGCGATCAAATAAGCCGGCAGACATTTAAAGCTCCACTTAAGCAACAGGGAGACAGCAGACACCAGACGGTAAGCCAAATACCGATTTAAAGTTTACCTCGACTTTAAAAGGAAATACCATAAGAGACTTTTTATTCCAACATTATCAGGATTCCTGTGGACATTTTATGAATACATTACGTTCCCAGGGGAAATACACCTACAATATTTAAAGTGACACTCATTTTCCCAATCTGAGAGATTCACAGAGGAATTACCTCCCCCTTCATAATAACATTGTCCAGCATATATAAGACCTGGACAATACTTGAAGTTTTTGGTGTGTGATTTATATCAGTGAATTTATTGACTATAGATTAGTATCGAATATTTTATTATCATGTATTTTATCATTCAATACAATATTGACTATACTATTATATCTACCATAGTTTGTGATTGTAATTATTGTATGTCATTGCTATAATACACTGTTTTTATTATTTTTATTACTTGAATTTTATGGGGATTTAATAATATCTTCTGCATATGTCAATTTGGTTGCCAAGTGTATGAGTGCTCGCTCATTTTTCCATTGTACTAGTTTGTCATGGAACACCGAAAAAAAAAAAAAAAAAAAAAAAAAAAAACAGGCAAGGCCTGCAGCTCACAGACTCTTCTGGCCCATGTTATTGCCACTAAGAAGATAGTTTTGATAGTAAGCCACTTGATGGGGATTGCGTCTATAGGCTCAAACGGACCAGAAGTCAGGCCGGCCAGCACCGTATTGAGATTCCAAGGAGCTACCATGTTTTTGATTGTGGGTCTGATCCCATCTGCTGCCTTGAGAAATCTAGTTACCCAGGGATGTTCTGTGAGGCTGGTGTTATATAAGGCTCCTAGCGCCAACACTTGGACCCTAAGGGTATTAGGGGACAGTCCTAAATTTAAACCTTTCTGAAGAAATTCCAAGATTAGTGGGATACTGGGCTTGAACTGGTCAAAGGATTTTCCTGACCATTAAGCAAATTTTTCCCATATTTTCAAATATTTATCATTCGTGCTTTGTATCCTGCTTAGGAGTAAAGTGTTCCTATGGTTATCCAAAAAAGTAGTGGTGTTCAACAGAGTGGATTCTTCAGAATCCAGGCTGACAATTTTAACATTTGTAGGTCTGGGTGAGTGATAGGGCCTTGACTTAGAAGGTCTGGCCTCAGAGGTAGAAGGAGAGGCGCTTCTATGCTGAGGGCTTTTAACAGCGCAAACCAACTCCTCTTGGGCCAAAGAGGGGGTTATCAGAATTAACATATATCTTTCCTTCTAAAATTTCTGGAGAACTCTGGGGATCAGTGGAAACTGAGGGAATGTGTAGACTAGATTCGTCGTGCAGTTTTGGTTGAAAGCATCCACTGCCAGAGGACAATCCCTTGGGTTGAGGGAGAAGAATTGACTCAACGGGTGATTTTTTCTGGACGCAAATAGGTCTACTGTTGGTCTGCCCCATTTCCTTGCGATTAGTTGGAAAACCTCCGGGGATAACTTCCATTCTCCCGGGTCTAACGTGTGGCGATTCAGATAGTCGGCCTGATCGTTTAGAGATCCTTTTCAGGTGGGCTGCTGATAGTGACTGTATATTTTCCCCTGCCCAGGAGAAAATTTTGTTTGATAGGCCCTGTAGTAGACAGTGTCTTGTGTCTCCCTGGTGCTGGATGAAGGCCATTGCTGTTGCATTGTCTGAATAAACTCGGACATGGCGTCCTACCGAGATCAGACTTGTGCGTTTCAATGCCTCACAAATTGCCCGCAGTTCCCTGAAGTTTGAGGATTGATATTTCACGTAATTTGGCCATTTCCCCTGGACTAATGCTTCCCAACCCTGGAGGCTTGCAGCCGTTGTAATTACTAAGTTTTGTTCTTGGGCCCAAAATACCCCATTTTTTAGGTTGGTCTCTTTGAGACACTAATTCAGGGAATTCTTCACTTTTTGATCTAAGAATATTCATTTTTCTAGAGTCGTTTGAGACCGGTTCCACTTGTTTAGAATTAATTTTTGAAGTGGTCTTAAGTGAAACAGGCCAATGCTGGGATTCATGCGGAAAGGCTTCCTAACACCTTAATTGCCTGTCGGATGGAGCAGAATTTTACTTTCTTGAAGTTTTTTTTACTTTTTGAGGCGGAAGAAAGGATTTTCGGGAGACTGTATTTAGAGTTATACCCAAGAATATCTTTTGCCTGTTCGGGATTAAATCTGACTTTTCCCAGTTGATTATGCAACCTAGGCCATGGAGATGGTTCAAGACTATATGGAGGTGGACTTCTAGAAGAATTTTGTTGTCTGCAACTACTAAGAGGTCATCCAGATAAGGGATCACGCAGATTGCTCTCTCTTAGACTCGCTATGGCTTCCGCGATTACCTTTGTAAAGGTTCTTGGAGCTGAGGAGATCCCAAAAGGGAGACACTTGAATTGAAAATGCTGAATGTGTCCCTTTAACTCTATTGTAAACCTCAGGAATTTTCTTGACCTGTGAATCGTGCCATAATAGGCATCCCTTAAGTCTATTGTGGCCATTACTGCATCCTTGTTTATAAGCTTTACTGCCGACTTTAGGGTTTCCATTTAGAATTTTCTGATACTTGACAAAATTTGTTTAGGTATTTTGAATTTATTATAACTCTGGATTTCCCGTTCGTTTTTTTTTTTATTATAAAGAGACGGGAATAGAAGAATAGAATCCTAGTCCTATCTGCTCTTCTGGGACAGGTTCTATTGCAGCGAAGCTTAACAAATCTTTGATATCGTTTTTTAAAGGTACCAGTTTGACATGTAGGAAGGGTAGTAATAACAAATTTTTGTGGAGGGGGAGAAAGTAGCTCTATTCTGTAACCCTCTTTTACAATGTTTAATATCCACACATTGTTTGTTATGTGCTCCCAAGATTTTTGAAAGGAGCCGAGCCTTCCCCCTACTGGTATGGCGTTATTGTTTGGTATTAGTGGAGGAGGATTCTGCTCGATTGGGGTTGAAAAGGAAATTTCTTCCCCCGCCTCCTTTTGCATAGCTCCCCCTTCCGGACTTCCCTTTATCTTTCCTATTTTCGGGTTGATGGTGTCGGTCACGAAAAAAAATGCCTTTTTTGTTTGCATCTTTCTTCTGGGAATCCCCTTTTTCTATTAGTAGCATTCTCTAAGATTTTGTCAAGGTCCGTTCCAAAGACATATTGACCGTTGGATAAAACGGCTGTACAGACGGACAATTTGACAAACTCTGCTGCTGCGTCTGCTAAAAAAAAAAGGAAAAAAAAAAAGGGGAGGTTGCCATCTTCAATAAGGGCAAGCTCTCCAATATCTGGTCGCGTGGAGTTTTATTGACTAGGTGGATTTCTAGTTGCTCTAGCCATAAGTTAAATGTTCTAGCTACACAGGTTGAAGCTACTCCTGGTTTGAGAAGGGCCGCTGTTGCCTCCCAGGTTTTTATTAAAAGACTTTCTGCCTTCCTATCTAACGGGTCTTTTAGTTGTGCTGAAAGGGTAGAGCTGTATATTTAGCGACCTTAGCTACTGGTACATCTATTTTAGGGATGGTTTCCCAGTCAGTGCAGTCACCTGGGCTTTTAATCCCCCTTGGAATAAGGCTGGGTTCACACAGGCGTGTCAGGATGCGTCCCGGTGTATTGCGGCAAACCCGCGCGATTAGGTACGCAATTGCAGTCAGTTTTGACTGCGATTGTGTTCCGATGTTCAGTTTTTATCGCGCGGGTGCAATGTGTTGCAGGTTTGGGTTCGGTGTTGTGTAGATATTATTTTCCCTTATAACATGCTTGTCTCTTATCGAGGACCGATCCCTGCTGGAAAAACGAGACACTGTTTGGATTAAGTTAGTTTGTTTGTCTTTAGGAAGAAAAGACATTAGATGCCTTGAGTCCAACAGTACCCTTAAAAACACCTTTTCCTGATTGGGGACAAGGTCTGATTTTTTTGGGATTTCTTATCTACCCCAGAGATGTAAGGCAGTCCCGGATTTGCTTGAGGCGTGATTGTAGAAGCTGGCGCGACTCCGCAAACACCAGAAAGTCGTCCAGATATGGAACGATCTGTACCCCCTGAAGGTGAAGAAATTTTGTGACCTCTGACATTTTTGAAAAAACTCTGGGGGCAGAGGATAAGCCGAAAGGGAGGGCTTGTAAACTGAAAATGGGACAATTTTCCTTGAAAATAAATTTCTATCCTTAGAAAACACTGATGCCTGTGGTATATTGGGAAGTGGTAATAAGCGTCCTGAAGGTCGACGGTAGCCATAAAGCAGTCTTGCGGAAGGATCTGTGTGGTAGATTTTATGGTCTCCATTTTGAATCTGTTGTAAACGATGGATCTGTTTAGAGACCTTAAATTTATTATTAGGCGAAAGGAGCCGTTAGTTTTTTTTAATGAAAAATATAGGGGAATAGAATCCCTCGCCGTGTTGTTCTTCTGGAACAGGGATGAGGACTCCTTTGAGGAGTAACGTAGTTATCTCTGACTCTAGGGATGCCTGTTTGTCGGGCTGCTGTCTTTGGTTGATAAAGAGATGTCTTGGGGGGGGGGGGGGACAAATTCTAGCTTTAAGCCTTCTCTTATGGTACGAGCGACCCAAGGGGAGGCATGAATCTCTTGCCAGGCGGGGGAGAACTGTTTTAGTCTGCCTCCTACCTGGATCAGCGTGTCACTGGGTAGGGTGGGTAGAGGCTTCTGGCTTAAAAAGGTATCCCCTTCCTCTACCTCTAGAAGGCTGCCACCTTTTTGATCCATCCCTTTTACTCTGATCTGCTCTTGACCTCTTCTGATTTTGAAAAGAACGCCTCTGTTGATAGTAATGATTATCAGAGAGGAATCCTTTTTTCCTATCGGAGGCCTTCTCCAAAATATCATCAAGAGCGGAGCCAAATAACCCATCTCCCTCACATAGGATGAAGACAGGTGGTTTTTAGAGCCTGCGTCCCCAGTCCATGAACGGAGCCATGCCGCCCTACTTCTTGCAGAGAGCTTGACCAAGTCGGCCGAGGTGTCCGCTAGAAAATTTGATGCTCTCTTTAGGGTAGGAAGGGAGTTTACGATTTCTTCTCTGGACATACCCCCCGACAGATTGATCTCTAACTGATCTAGCCACACTGAGAGGGTTCTGGCCGTACAAGTGGACGCTATGCTGGGACGTAGCATTGCCATATTTGTCTCCCAGGATTTCTTTAACTTTCAGATTTTTTGTCCATCGGGTCCTTTAGGAGACCCATATCCTCAAAGGGCAGCGAGGATTTTTTTTGAAATACGGGCCACCGGTGCATCTATCTTGGGAGTTTTATCCCACAAATCAGAGTCAGACTCTGAAAAGGGGTATTTGTGCTTGAAGGAGGCCGATACAGTCCACCTTCTATCAGGATCCTTCCATTCCCTGGAAATAAGAGCCTTAATATTATTGTGGATGGGGAAGGATCTCTTCTTTTTTTCCCTTCAACCCCTGAAAAATCTGATCGTGAAGGGACTGGGTCTCTTTTACATCTTCTAACTTTAGGGTAGATTTAATATCCTTTAGTAGGGATTGCGTTTCTTCGGGAAAACACATAGGCCTCCCTGCAGCATCCTCAGAGGATAAGGAGACCTGATCATCCAGTAACTCCCCTTCATCCAGATACACTTGGTCTGATATCTCCAAATTTAGGGAATGGGAAGGCCCAGGGGAAAGCGCCAATTGTCTAGAATCAGCCGCAGCTTTAATCTCTTCTCTAATGAGGGTTCGCATGGACTCCATGAAGGAAGGGGATTCTTCTGAGATAATCTTCTCAGTACATTTAGGGCAAAGGAACTTTTTGGGATCCGACACCAAGCCTTTACGGCAACCACCACACTTCCTGCGCCCCCAAATCTCCTTTGGGTTTAAGCTTTCTGGACTCACTGTCCTAAAATGAATAAAACAATCTTTGTATAGGACAAAGGAGAGACCCAGAGTAAGGGTGGTGAGAGGTCAGTATAGTAAAATTACAGACACCCAGCGTGCAGGGGGAGGAGAGGTCCAGGACTCCTTAACCCTATATAATTATATGGAAACATATATAAAAGATAGGGATGACTCCCCCTGGGAGGAGGCTCACCTGGCTGAGGGCCGAGACAGCGGGATCACCGGAGCGTTTTGACGACTCTCTGTCGCTGGAAGGCATTGCTGTAGATCACAGGCGGCGATGGAAATGAGCGTCCTTTTTAAATCTCCCGCCGCGCGCAGGAGCCGTCTTCCCGCGAGAATCTCTTGCCCAAGGAGATCTCGCTCCGGTGACGTCACGACGCCCGATCCCGCGCGAGTTCCGACGGACTCGCAAGCCCGGGGATGCCTGAGATCAGGACTTACTCCAGAGGATTGAGGAAGGGAGGCAATGCGTCCCCGGGGCCCCCAATCCCTGCACCAGCCCTCCTGAGACAGGGAAAGGACCAGACCGGTGCGACAACTAGGTTCCTGGATAACCCCAGGAGCGGCTTCCACGCACGTCCGAGGACAGGAAACAACGACTGGTAAGGGGAGGAGGCTCCTTAAATCCTGTGCTTCCTCGTTGTTTCCTGTCCTGGAGGCGGGGACACCCTCCTGGGAATGCCGTTGTGGAGGCGCCGGGGAAAACACTGGCGATGGAGGGAAGGGGTGGGGTTTTTAACCGCCTCCGGACTGCATAACGCACGGATGCGTCCGGGAGGCGGTCGATTCATTCCTCCTGGACGCATCCGTGCGTCATCTCGCGAGACGCGAGATATCGGACTGAGCCGGCCCGCGCATGTGCATCGCGGGCCAGCAAAAGTACAAGCACCATTTAGTCACCAGCCTGCCAGCCAATGATCGTGGCTGGCAATTTTTAAAATCACAAATCAGAAGCCATTTAACACATTATATTTGTAAATATAATGTGTTAAATGGCTTCCCTGCTCCTCTGCTGGTCCTTTTGGTCAGTTGGTTCCAGCAGAGGAGCAGGCATCACAGTGAGTAGCACCAAACACCACACATAGCCCCGGATAACCCCCCTGAACCCCAATTAACCCCTTGATCACCTCTTCTTGCCCCTGTCAATCACTAGTGAAAGGGAAAAAATGATCAGTGTAATCTTCACAGAGTCCACCATTGTGCAGTGTTTAGACCTTGATGATTCCTTTCCATGAGAATAGTCATACTTAATAAAAAGGCTCTATAGCTATTAGTTAGCTTCACTTTAAAAGCTTGATACTACTTTTACAATAAATTGTTATAAGTGATGTAATCATGTTCATATTTTGATTTTCTAATAAAGATAATATATATTTTAAAACCATATGGGATCCTTTTGTACTCATTAATTTAAGGTGTTCATGGGGCCTTTGTAAGGAGAAGTTGGGGAATGTGTTTTGGGGTGTGATTTTACATATACCCATGCTGGGCGAGATAAGTATCTCGGTCAAATGCCAACTTTGTATAACAAAATGGGAAAAGTTGTCTTTTGCCAAGATATTTCTCTCACCCAGCATGGGTATATGTAAAATGACACCCCAAAACACATTCCCCAACTTCTCCTGAGTAAGGCGATACCACATGTGTGACACTTTTTTGCAGCCTAGGTGGGCAAAGGGGCCCACATTCCAAAGAGCACCTTTAGGATTTCACAGGGCATTTTTTACAGATTTTGATTTCAACCTACTTTGCACGCATTTGGGCCCCTAAAATGCCAGGGCAGTATAACTACCCCACAAGTGACCCCATGACACCCCAAGGCATTTCATGATGGGCATAGTTAGTTCATGGAAGTTTTTTTTTTGTCACAAGTTAGTGGAATATAAGACTATGGCCCCATGCACACGGCCGTGTTTCACAGCCGTGTGCGGGCCGTGGAACCGCGGCCGGGATCCCTCCTGAGAGCTGGAGCGCACGGCGTCACTGGTTGCTATGACGCCGTGTGCTCCCTGCTGCCGCCGCAATACAGTAATACACTGGTATGATATATACCAGTGTATTACTGTACTGTGCCGGCAGCAGGGAGCGCACGCGTCATAGCAACCAGTGACGCCGTGCACTCCAGCTCTCAGGAGGGATCCAGGCCGCGGTTCCACGGCCCGCACACGGCTGTGAAACACGGCACTCCTCCTGAGGACGCAGAACGGCGAAACGTACGTCGGGGAGATCCAGAGCCTTTACCTGACCCCTCTAGACTGGTTCCACATTTCATCTAACGGTTAGTAGCTTTAGACTTCAGCTCTACAAATCAGCATAATGCTCACTGCTTAGGTGATAGTCTCTTCAATATAGTAACATGGGAGTTTGCTTCTAGTATAATGTTCCTAGTGCACCCCAGATACATATCTTCACAGAGTCCACCATTGTGCAGTGTTTAGACCTTGATGATTCCTTTCCATGAGAATAGTCATACTTAATAAAAAGGCTCTATAGCTATTAGTTAGCTTCACTTTAAAAGCTTGATACTACTTTTACAATAAATTGTTATAAGTGATGTAATCATGTTCATATTTTGATTTTCTAATAAAGATAATATATATTTTAAAACCATATGGGATCCTTTTGTACTCATTAATTTAAGGTGTTCATGGGGCCTTTGTAAGGAAAAAAAAAAAAGAATATAATCTTTTTTTTTTTTACCCAAACATTTTATTTTTTTAATCAAAGACATGTAGAACAAACAATAAAATTTAGCGAAAAATTCATATATGGATGTCGTTTAAAAAAAAAAAAAAAAAAAAATTACAACTGAAAAATGAAATTTTTTTTGCAAAAATGTTGTTAAATTTCGATTAATAACAAAAAAAAAAGTAAAAATGTCAGCAGCAATGAAATACCACCAAATGAAAGCTCTATTAGTGAGAGGAAAAAACGCAATTAGACTTACCGGTAATTCCCTTTCCTTGAATCCACCATGACGGCCCACATTGAGATTGACCCTTGACCTCTGTAGGGGCAGGAACACATAGAGAGTTTAAGAACCCCCCCACCCCTCCACCTCCTCAGTGCTTTACAATTACCCGAAAGGTGGAACAAAAAGTAAAAGGATATTGACTCATACCCTTAAAACTCCTATTTTATTTTTATAAATTGTTTTTTTTTTTGGGAAAACATTTTTTTGGGGGGGGGGGGGGGGGGAGGGGAATAGTATGGGCCGTCATGGTGGATTCAAGGAAACGGAATTACCAGTAAGTCTAATTGCGGTTTTTCCATTTCATCCACCATGACGGCCCACATTGAGATATATCAGATAACTAAGAGGGTGGGGATATCGCCTGTAAAACCCTCCGGCCGAAAAGAGCTTCATTCGAATCCGGAAGATTAAGACGATAATGTCTTACAAAAGGTATTAGCGCTTGACCAGGTTGCGGCTTTACAGATCTGGTCCAGCGAGACTCCTCCTTTCTCAGCCCAAGAGGAGGCAGTGGCCCTAGTAGAGTGGGCCTTAACATTACCAGGACTGGGTTTGTTCTGAATCCTGTAACAGCATTCAATGGCGGATCTGATCCATCTGGCTATGGAAGACCTAATTAACTTCTTTCCCTTATTTCTCCCTGAAAACTGAATAAGGAGATTGTTATCAACCCTAAAATCTTTGGTGTAATCCAGGTAATGGATAACTGTATCCCTAACATCTAAGAGATGTAACTTATCACTAGACCCTGAATACTCGGATTTAGGGATAGAGGGTAGGAAGATCTCCTGTTCTCGATGAAAAGAAGAGACTACTTTAGGGAGAAAACCTGGATCGAGAGTTAGACGGATGTGATCTTTGCTGATCTGGAGGTAGGGTTCTCTACAAGAAAGGGCCTGGATCTCTCCAATACATCTGGCTGAGGTGATTGCAATCAGAAAGGCAGTCTTTAGGGAAAGGTGCTTTAAAGAGATTTCCGACAACGGTACAAAGGGAGGTTTTGTTAGGCCCTCTAGGACGATGTTAAGATCCCAAGTAGGAGCTCTGGATCTCAGAGAGGGTCTCAATCTTGAAACCGCTCTAAAGAACCTCCTGATCCATCTGTGATTGGCTAGGCTGCAGTCGTAGAAAGAGCTGACAGCAGAAATTTGGACCTTCAGAGTACTAGGTCTTAGGCTTAATTCCAAGCCGCACTGTAGAAAGTCTAAAATCCTATTGATGGGAGGAGAGGTGGTGTCTGGGCGCTCAACTCCTAACCAAGAACAGTATTTCTTCCAGATCTTTAGGTAAATGGATGAAGTCACCTTTTTTCTACTAGCCCTTAGGGTAAGCATCACCTTTTCTGAAAGACCCCTGCTTCTCAACGTCTCGCTCTCAGGATCCAGGCTGACAGCTTGAATATCCCAGGGTCTGGATGAAGAAGAGGGCCCTGGACTAGAATGTCCCTCTGGAAAGGAATCTCCCACGGATCTTCCAGCGATAGCTGTTTTAGAGTGGAGAACCAACTCCTCTTTGGCCATAGAGGGGCTATTAGGATAAGAGTAGTTGGTTCCCCTAGGAGCTTCTGGATAACCTGGGGTAATAGAGGTATTGGGGGAAAGGCGTAGGCTAGTTTCCAATTCCAATGTATTGACAGGGAATAGATTGCCCAAGGTTTGTCCTCTAGGTTTAGGGAGCAAAAGCATTCCACCTGCGTATTTTTCCTGGAGGCGAATAAATCTACCTCCGGACAGCCCCATCTTTCTGAGATCTTCTGGAAGAAATTCCTGTTCAGAGACCATTCTCCTGGATCTATTGTCTCTCTGCTCAGGAAGTCTGCTACCGTGTTTTCGCAGCCCCTTAGGTGGATGGCGGAGAGAGATAAAGCGTTCTCTTCTGCCCAGGAGAAGATTCTTCTTGCTATCGCACCCAGAGGCCGTGACCTTGTCCCTCCTTGGTGTCGCACATAAGCCACCGTTGTGGTATTGTCGGACATTATTCTTAGGTGTCGCCCTTTTAAAAGACTCTCCTTTTAATAACGCTTCCAGGACTGCGTACAGCTCTCTGTAGTTGGAGGATCTGTCTCTTATCTCGGCTGGCCAGGTACCCTGCAGAAGATGATCTATCTTTACTCCCCAGCCTCCGAGGCTTGCGCCCGTGATTACCTGAACGGCCGGATGTTTCTGTCACTGTAGGCCTCCGAGCAGTCTTTTTTTTTTCCTTTCCACCAATCTAGATCTGTTTTTACGGCCTGCGGAATCCGGGAAGTCCTGTCTAGACTTACTTGCTTCCCGTCCCAAATACTTAAGATCCAACTCTGGATCACCCTTGTGTGGCTTTGGCACCATGCAACCGAGGGAATGCAGGCGGTTAGGCTTCCCAGGAGACTCATGGCCTTTTGGATGAAGCAACTGCGAGCCCTCTGGAACGTTCGGATCTTTTCTTTCAGCGCAGTAGCCTTGTCCTGAGGGAGGAAAGTTTTCAACAGGGATGAGTCCAGTCGTCGAGATATAGGATGATTGTAAACTCCTTCCTGACAAAGGTAGGCCACCATCTCTACTACGACTTTTGTGAAGACCCTGGGAGCCGAGCAGATACCGAAAGGGAGGGCAACATATTGAAAGTAATGGATCGACCTGTCTGGTCCCCTTAGAGCGAATCTTAGATATTTCTGGGAGAGATGATGAATAGGGACATGGTAGTAAGCGTCCTTTAGATCGATTGACGACATGAACGCCCCTTTCTGGATCAGAGGGATTGTGGATGGGATGGTTTCCATCCTGAAACTCCTGTATAGAATAGACCTGTTTAGGGGTTTTAGGTTTATTATAATGCAAAAGGATTGGTCTGTTTTGTTTTTTTTTACTAAAATGAGGCTGGAATAAAACCCTCTCCTTTCCTCTGGGATAGGGACCTTTTGAATTACCCCTAGATCTAAGAGATCCTGGACGCCCTGCCAAATTTTCGGAAGTTCTGATTTGCGCTGGGGTGAGATGCAGAATCTTCTTGGGGGGACTGATGTGAATTCTATCTTGTAGCCCTGAGAGATTACGTTTAGAACCCAGGGATTTGAGGTTACCTGTTTCCAGGGAAAACCCCATCAGTCGCCCCCCTACTTTGGCGTCACTGCTGTTTATTTGGTCTATTCTGGGGATTGAGGATGAAGCCTCTTCCTCTCCCCCTTTTTGGATAGCTCCATCGGCCGGTTTTCCCTTTCCCCCTGTAGGATCTCTGCTGAGGCTGGAATTGACAAAAGGGGCTTCTTTTTTCATTCTTTGTCCTCTGGGAAACCCTTCTTCTTGTCTGCTGCCCCCTCTCGGGTCTTATCTAGAGTGGGACCAAAGACAAATTCCCCCGAAAAGGGGATGGAACAAAGTTTGACCTTGGATGCCTTGTCCCCAGACAGGCCTTCATCCATAATGCCAGCCGGGCTGCAATAGAAAGAGCAGCATCTTTGGCTGAGAAACGAATGGACTCTGCTGAAGCATCGGCCAAAAATGCTGTGGCGGAGCGGAGAAGAGGGAGCGAATCCCTGATCTCCTCTCTTGGAGTCTTATTTTTTAGATGTTCGTCCAACTCTCCTAGCCATATATACATCGCCCTGTCAACGGAGGTAGCAGCAATGTTAGTTTTTACCCCGAACATAGCTGATTCCCAGGATTTTTTTTAGGAGCCCATGTGCCTTTCTATCCAAAGGATCGCCCAACTGTGAGGAGTCCTCGAAGGGTAGGGCGGTCTTCTTTACTACCTTGGCCACCTGTAAATCGACTTTAGGGGTCCGATTGTATAGTTTGCTTTCAGCCGGGTCAAAGCAGAGTCTGTTTCTGAATTCTTTGGGAACGCCTAATTTTTTCTCAGGGTCTGACCACTCCTCCATTATCATCTCTCTTATATTCTCATTGATGGGAAAAACTATAGAAGATTTAGATCTAAGACCCCCAAACATTTCATCCTGTACCGTACGGGGTTTAGGGGTATCCTCGATTCCCATTGTGGATCTGACTGCTCTTAGCAGCTCCTCCATTTCGTCAGCGGAGAAAAAAATCTTTTTTATCCTCGTCCAGAATTTCCCCGTCAGACAAGGGTTCCTCATTAGGAAATTGTCTGGATGAGGCGGAGGCCACTTCAACGTCTTCACCATCAGAAGAGGAGTGTCACAACCAGACAGCTGAGAAGCTCTGACAGAAGCCTTTCAGAACCTCCTCCTTGAGTTTTCTTTGTTTTGAATTTCAGTTCCTCATCTCGTTAGCCTCTCTCAGCTGTCATGTAGTTGGACTGATTGCATCCCTTTAAATTCCTCCCCATAATGCATTAGTGTGCGGCTTATACAACTTCCTGGAGTGTGTGTGCATGCTGATCCTATTTTCCTGCCTTCTACAAGATAAGTGCTGTACATTTATTTGTGATTTTCTGTGTCCTGGATCCCAGGTGACCCCGACTCCCTCCGTGTCTAGTGTAGGGAGCCGGTGGTCGTGTCCCCTGACTATTGTAGGGTGTTCAGGTGGTATATAGTCGAGGTACGTGGATATGCGATCATCCACCATTGGGATTTTTTGCATAGGCTGAGCAGACAGGGAGAGAGCCAGGTCTGATGCAGGGGTCTCCCTTTTGTTCCTAAGTTTTGGATCCAGTGAGTCATATATTCATTTTGCATTGTCTTGTTTCCTGTACACCTTCCGTGACATTGAGATAGCGGACAATTTGCGTTTCTTAGAGGTGTTGGTGTTACTAGCGGAGGCAGACAAGGTGGCTAAAGAAGACTTAATTTCGTCCGCAATAAAGGACTTCATCTCAGAGAGTATATCTGGTTGTTCTTCCTTCCATATTTCCGTTGTGCAACACTTGCACAACCTTTTTTTGTAGTTCTCAGGGAGACGCTTGGAACAAGCGCAGCATTTTAAGAGCTTAGTTTTTTATTTTGACTCCTTGCTGCCCTGGAGTGAGGAAACAACCAGATATGCCACAATTAGTATTTCAAGACAAGAATCAGAAATATACACCCCCCAGAAGAGGACTCACGGTACTGGCAGCAGTAGGATCAGGGTCTTCCTGGCAGGGAGCAGGTGTCTCAGACATCGCCGTGCAGCAGGCGAGGGGCCGGAAGGAACAGCGGTCTTTTTCTTTTTTTTAAATCCCGGCATCTGACGTCATCTAGCTGCGCCCTGGTGACGGCATGAGCCGGCGCCGCACCAGCCTATTAGAGGATACGTGCGTCGCCCGGCCTGCCTCCTGAAGCGATCCATGCGCCGCACCTGCTCCCCCTGCCGGTCACAAGCGCTCGGCCCGCCTCCAGAAGGAAGGGACGCCGAGCGCAGCGTGCGAGATGACCAGTGAAGCCGGCACCTCCGACTGCTTCCCCAGGGAGGGAAGGAAGTACAAGAGGTATGGGGAGGACCGCAGGCCTCGGCATAGGCCAAGACGAGGGTCCTTGATGCTCCAAGCTGGTCAGCCTTAGCCCATGCCGCGGGAGGCCAGCTGGAGAAACCTGCAAATAATTAAAGTTGTTATCCTCCTTAAGGAGGATCCTCTCCACGTGTTGGCCCCTGTAGGGGCAGGAAAGCACTGAGGAGGTGGAGGGGTGGGGGGGTTCTTAAACTCTCTATGTGTTCCTGCCCCTACAGAGGTCAAGGGTCAATCTCAACGTGGGCCGTCATGGTGGATGAAATGGAAAAGGAGGTAAAATTCATTTGGGTGGTAAGTTGTATGACCGAGCAATAAACGGTGAAAGTAGTGTAGTGCAGAAGTGTAAAAAGTGGCCTGGTCATTAAGGGTGTTTCAGCTAGGGGGGCTGAAGTGGTTAAACCTCTGTGTTTTTCCTGTCCAATCAGAAGGAAGTCAATCTCAGGATGTGGTGTCATGGAGACGACTGGGGAAAAAACGACTCCAGAGGAGGAGGCTTACCGGACTGCAGAGACATAAGGCATCCAGTCTGCTCTGCTGGAGACACTCTGCGGCATTTTTGCAGCTTCCCGCCGCCAAATTTGAATAATTTCCTGGTCTAGGTCACGTGACCGGATCTCGCGAGATCTCGGCCCAGAGATCCCGCAGCGCCTTCTGGCCCTGCAACTGGCTTCACCTGAGCCCGTGCACCGTCCGGTGGCTGCCTGAACTCAGGACTTACGCCACAAGCATGCGGTGGGAGCCGTATCTGGCCCCCAGCATCCGCCGCTCTGCCACAGCCCTCCTGACAAAGCAGGGAATACTCACCGCAGGCTGGGCGCATGGAACTTTGGCAGGAGGGAGCCTGCCCACTTTCCACTCATCCCAAGGGACAGAAAACGACTGGAGAAGGTAATGGGGAGGAGGCATTTAAACTTCTGCTTTCGACGTAATTTCCTGTCCCTGGGGGCGGGGTACCCGCCTGCTGAAGTGCCGTTGTGGTAGGCGTACGGAAAATTATTGTTTGCAAACCACTATACAGCATGGGGACAAGCGATGGCATAGTGATCGCTCCTCCCCATGCTGCAGAGGAGATCGCTGCATATAATAGTGGTCTACTCCACTAGCAATCAGGTGATTGCCGGACGGGAATCTGACTGTGTATTACAGCTTTAGCCTATACACGACAGTGGTGGGGGTAAGCATCCGTTAAGACCGGATAAAGTCAGCTTTTAACAGACATTTTTTACAGACAAAAAACAAACAAAAAAAATTCAATTGTATGGGGGCTATCAGATATTTTTGGCCGTTATTCACTAGCTGACTGAGTGGAGGCAGCGCTGGACCATGACAGGCAATTATTAATCTATTGTTTACCAATTTATTACCGTATTTATCTCCCCATAAGACGCACCTAGGTTTTTGAGGAAAATTAGGGAAAAAAATAAAAAAAATGGCACTGTTATGGGGGACCTGTGAATGGCACTGTTATATATGTGCCATCCGCAGACCCCCCAGCCCATAACAGTGTCATCCACAGATGTCCCCCATAAAACTGTCATCTACAGATTCCCCCCCCCCCACCGCTCCAATATACAAATATAAAAGGTTTCATTCAATTAAAAGTGATTAAACATGCCCCCTCACTCCTAATATTACCGTACACCCTAACAGCTTCTGTACAACGCAGACAGGCAGGCCGGCCCATGCGTCACTCATTGACGTCACGTGCCTGCGCCACCTGCTTTATTGATAAAGTAGGCGGCACAGGCACGTGACATCAGGGAGTTACGCTGCCGCCCGCCCGGCCTGCCTGCATTTTACAGAAGCTGTTAGGGTGTACGGTAATATTAAAAGTGGGAGGGCATGTTTAATCACTTTTAATTGAATGAGATATTTTATATTTGTATAGTGCAGCACTGGAGTGGCTGGGCCGGAGTACAGTCACTGCAGCGCCCCCGCCGCAATTGCCGGCCCCCAGCTCCTACTCCCAGTCCCTCCCCGCTCGCTCATACATCATAGCCTGCGATGTAAAAATGTCAGCATTCACCCCATAAGACGCAGGGGATTATTATTATTTTTTTTTGGGGGGGGGGGCTGTCTTATGGGACGAAAAATACGGTATTTTCTGATGACCTCACCGTTTTTTTTCATATATTTGCTGAGAAACGGGGATCATTCTAAATTAAAGTGGTATTATGCCTACTATAAATGAGACAATGGAAGCTCTTAGCGCACATATTTGATCAAACGTGTGTCTGGCCCATCTACCAGGCGTCAAAGTGGTTTCCGCAGATGGGTCCCTAACACTAGTATACTGCCTCTCATTGGACTTACCTAAGCCTACAATATTCAGGGCAGTGTAGGAACCAGCTACATATGTACCGTACTCTGCTCAGAAGTCCCAGGTAGATGGGTGTGTTCAGTCTAAAAGAGGTGCTACCCTCAATATATACTACAAAAAATTTAGACTAGCACATTCATAATCACAGGTGCATATCCATCAAGCAAACATGGTTGATAAAAAAAATGGCTGCACATAATTTCACTTTAATTTCAATTAAAGTGGAATCCCCATTTCTCAGCTCCATTGTTTGTATGTGAAATGTTGTGCCGCCATGAATATGCTAGTCTAAATTTTCAAAAGTAACCCCCCTTTTGGCACACAGAGCGCCAGAGATGCTGCGCAATTTGGCACAACTCCGGATTGAAAGAAGTTTTCGATCTCAGGAAAGATGGGTAGTTGATGTCCCTAGCAATAAACACTGTTGCCGGGGACCTGGAATCATCCATTGCCGGCAATAGATGACTAAGCTCAAGTACCCATGTTTCCTAGGATACCAGAAAAGAGGAGTACTTGCTGTCCCCAACAACAGATCACTGAGCACCAGAGTGAAGGGACTCCTCCTATAGTAAAGGAGCCCCTGCACTCTAGGTTACCCCTGGTCATCAACCAACTTTAGAAAGGTGGTCAAAGACGGTAAATAACCCTGCAAAAATTGTTAGTTAGACCACAGGTTTACTTCTTTCTTCAAGCCACAGGGCCTGAGTTGGCGCTCCCCAAGCAGGCGGTCATGATAACATCACAGCAACCTTCCGCATCACAGATTGCACGATGACATCAACGTCATTGCAACTACCTGCCTCATTGCCTTCAGGTCTAGAGGTCTGAGGCCTATGTGGCTGAAAAACGGGGACAAAAGCAAGAGGCTCCCATGCCCCGCAGCAACCCCACCCCCACCAACCAACCTACCTCATGGCAGAAGCGGGCATGAGATCACTAAAATACTGTGGTAATTAAGAAAGGGTGGTATCGCCATTACTACCACTGTATGTTGTAGATACTGGTTTATCGCCCAACCCTACCCTCACAAAAACACCACTAACGTCCCTTCAGATCGCTCCAACATACAGTCCCATGTAAAAATAAAATAAAAAATCCTGCTTTTAGCCCCTTCACCATACAGTCCCATGTAAAATACATCACTCCCCTGCACCATACAGACCCATGTAAAAACTATAAATTCCCCTGCCTTCAGCCCTTCCAACATACAGAGAAAAAAATAAAAAAATAAATCACTACTCTCCATAAGCCCCTCCAGTACACAGTCCTATGTAAAAAGAATCACTGCCTCTGCCTTTAGCCCCTCCACCATACAATCCCATGTAAAATAATTTCCTTCCCTTTAGCCATTTTCCTCCTTTCAGCCACCGCAATAAATAACAACCTTGCTCCCATCCACACAACGACCTGCAGCATCTGCTCGACTCTCCAACAACCCGCTCTGAAGATTCTCGGGCAAATCCTAAAGGCCCCGCCCCATGGATGACCAGACCCCGCCTCTTCCCATGACGTCATACCTACCAGGAGCGACTCCATTCTAGTCACTACGATAGCCCACAGATCACATAGGAGGAGGTAAGGAATAGCGCTGGGACGGATTTTTCTATAGAATAGCTATGGAATTAATGTACGTTACGATCAGCCTAGACTGTAATACAGTGAGCGGCTTCACCTGGTCTTTTCAGTAGGTGAGCGGAACGCATGCGCAGTTAAGCACCTGGCAGCATGTTGGATTGCAGGGGTACAGTCACTGCAGTATGATGGTGCGCAACTGTCCAGTAGGGAGCCACATGTTGTAGACCGCGGGTCTACAGGAATCACTACAGCAGCTTTTTACCTTTCTGTTGACTACGTTAAAAAGTAGCATTCTTGCATTATAGTGCGCCTGTGTGTCAGGAGGAAGAAGATCTGCGCTACCCACAAACCCCATGCCAGCCTTAACATTAGCAAGTGGCATTTATCATGTAGACCAAGTTAAAGGGGTTATGTCATCTAAGACATATGCCCCCATTGCCTGATAGTTGCGGGTGCCACCTCTGGGACCCACACCTATCTCGTAAATGGAGCTGACAAAGTCCCAGAGGGCATATCGGGCATTTGTGGCTGCCCACCATTCATTTCTATAGGGCCACTGAAAATAGCCAAGCGCTGGCTCGGTTATTTCTGTCAGCCCCATAAAAAAGAATGGGAGTGGTGGCTGCGCAAGCGTGGTGCGCTCCGCTCCAATTCATTTCCATTGGGATTCTGAAAATAACCAAGCAAGATGAAGGTTGTTTGCTGAAGTGAGACAGCCCCTTTAATGGGTGCAGAGGGTGACATTGCTTGTCTGTGCATTTAAGTCAGGGAAACTGTAGACAGATGCAGAGTGGGCTACAGTAAGGCCTTTGCCAGTCCGGTGTAGTGGATCCAGTGTGACAGTCCTGAGTTCCTGGCTCTTTCCTAAAATGCAGCACATCTGTGACTTTCTGTGCACTGTAGTCTGATTGGAGGAGGAAAAAAGACATGTAGTTACAAGTGGCTGCTGATTGGTTCTTCATATACAGTGGTGCTTAAAAGTTTATGAACCCTTCAGAATTTTCTATATTTCTGCATCAATTTGACCTAAAACCTCATAAGTCACATTTAAAGGGGTTATCCCATCTCATTGATCCTATTTTAATTTGTTATAGAAGTGCCTGTGAGCATTTTTGTAATTATGTTCCTTTAGCAAATCCCTACCTATCTTGGAAAAAATCTTTCAATCCTACCCCACTGTTGTCTTCTGGTATCCACTAGCTACAGCCAGCGCTTGGGGGCCACGCCTGCGTAGAATTTTCTTGCCCCGGTTGGGCCGCACATCGCTGTCTTGAACGCACATATCGCTGTCTTAAACGTGCACACTGCCGCGCATGCGCCATGGTGACTTCTTCCTGGCCAGTATAGTACAGAGCCGCGCACGCCGCCGAGCACGCGCAATGTTGACTTCCTGGCCGAGTAGAGTACAGAAACGCGCATGCTCTGTATGCAGCGCAGCTATGTACTATACTTGGCCAGGAAGAATTCACCATTGCGCATGCGCGGCGGCATGCACATTCGCGGCTCTGTACTATACTGGCCAGGAAGAAGTCACCATGGTGCATGAGCGGCAGTGTGTACGTTCAAGACAGCGATGCTCGGCCTGGCCGGGACAAGCCTTCAGTTAAGCTCACTAAGCCCGCCCAGCCTCACATGCCAGAAACCAGGAAGTAAACAGCGCAGCTCGCAGCAGGTGAGTATGTAAATGCTAGATGGGAATACCCCTTTAACACAAGTTTTAAAAGTGGATAAAGATAACCAAATGAGCCCAAAGTATAAGACTTGGTCATTTATTTATTGAGTAAAATGATCCAATAGCGCATGTCTGTTAGGGGGTAAGTATGTGATCCTTTGCTTTTAGTATCTGACATGACCACTTGTGCAGCTATAACTGCAATAAACGTTTCCAATAATTATTGATTAGTCCTGCACATCGGCTTGGAAGTATTTTAGTACATTACAGCTTCTCTTATGTTGGTGGGTTTCTTCCCATGAACTGCTTGCTTCTGGTCCTTCCACAATATTTCTGTTGGGTGAAGCTCAGGACTTTGGCGGCCATTACGAAACTTTAATTTTATTCTTCTTTGACCATTCTTTGGCAGAATGACTTATGTGCTTAGGGTCGTTGTCTTGCTGCATGACCCACATTCTGTTGAGATTCAACTCATGGACAGATGTTCTGATATTTTCAGTTACAATTTACTGGTATAATTCAGAATTCCTTGTGACTTCAGAACGGAACTGGTCCTTCAAAAGTGGGTTTTTGAAATTTTCTTAAACATTTTTAGAATTGCTTCTAAAATTCTAAGCCTTCTAGAATCCTAAAAAATGTAATTACATTTGCAAAATGATGCCAACATAAAGTAGAGATACAGTACAGACCAAAAGTTTGGACACACCTTCTCATTCAAAGAGTTTTCTTTATTTTCATGACTATGAAAATTGTAGATTCACACTGAAGGCATCAAAACTATGAATTAACACATGTGGAATTATATACATAACAAAAAAGTGTGAAACAACTGAAAATATGTCATATTCTAGGTTCTTCAAAGTAGCCACCTTTTGCTTTGATTACTGCTTTGCACACTCTTGGCATTCTCTTGATGAGCTTCAAGAGGTAGTCACTTGAAGGAGTTCCCAGAGATGCTTAGCACTTGTTGGCCCTTTTGCCTTCACTCTGCGGTCCAGTTCACCCCAAACCATCTCGATTGGGTTCAGGTCCGGTGACTGTGGAGGCCAGGTCATCTGGCGCAGCACCCCATCACTCTCCTTCATGGTCAAATAGCCCTTACACAGCCTGGAGGTGTGTTTGGGTTAATTGTCATGTTGAAAAATAAATGATGGTTCAACTAAACACAAACTGGATGGAATAGCATGCCGTTGCAAGATGCTGTGGTAGCCATGCTGGTTCAGTATGCCTTCAATTTTGAATAAATCCCCAACAGTGTCACAAGCAAAGCACCCCCACACCATCACACCTCCTCCTCCATGCTTCACAGTGGGAACCAGGCATTTAGAGTCCATCCGTTCACCTTTTCTGCGTCGCACAAAGACACGGTGGTTGGAACCAAAGATCTCAAATTTGGACTCATCAGACCAAAGCACAGATTTCCACTGGTCTAATGTCCATTCCTTGTGTTCTTTAGCCCAAACAAGTCTCTTCTGCTTGTTGCCTGTCCTTAGCAGTGGTTTCCTAGCAGATATTCTACCATGAAGGCCTGATTCACACAGTCTCCTTTTAACAGCTGTTCTAGAGATGTGTCTGCTGCTAGAACTCTGTGTGGCATTGACCTGGTTTCTAATCTGAGCTGCTGTTAACCTGCGATTTCTGAGGCTGGTGACACGGATGAACTTATCCTCCGCAGCAGACGTGACTCTTGGTCTTCCTTTCCTGGGGCGGTCCTCATGTGAGCCAGTTTCTTTGTAGCACTCGATGGTTTTTGTGACTGCACTTGGGGACACTTTCAAAGTTTTCCCAATTTTTCGGACTGACTGACCTTCATTTCTTATAGTAATGATGGCCACTCGTTTTTCTTTACTTAGCTGTTTTTTTCTTGCCATAATACAAATTCTAACAGTCTATTTAGTAGGACTATCAGCTGTGTATCCACCTGACTTCTCCACAACTCAACTGATGGTCCCAACCCCATTTATAAGGCAAGAAATCCCACTTATTAAACCTGACAGGGCACACCTGTGAAGTGAAAACCATTTCAAGTGACTACCTCTTGAAGCTCATCAAGAGAATGCCAAGAGTGTGCAAAGCAGTAATCAAAGCAAAAGGTGGCTACTTTGAAGAACCTAGAATATGACATATTTTCAGTTGTTTCACACTTTTTTGTTATGTATATAATTCCACATGTGTTAATTCATAGTTTTGATGCCTTCAGTGTGAATCTACAATTTTCATAGTCATGAAAATAAAGAAAACTCTTTGAATGAGAAGGTGTCCAAACTTTTGGTCTGTACTATATGGGGACTGTTAAGTAATAAATATTTTATAAGGTATCACTTTCTATTTTAACCCCTTAAGGACGTAGGGCGTACCGGTACGCCCTATTTCCCGAGTCCTTAAGGACTCAGGGCGTACCGGTACGTCCTAACTTTAAATAGAGATTCCGGCGCCGCGGGGGTTAATTGCAAAGGGATGCCGGCTGAAATCATTCAGCCGGCATCCGGTCACAACGCCAGGGGGGGTCATGTGACCTGCGGTTTGCTGCGCTTTCTGCAGTTTCTGATCCCCGCGGTCTGGGTAAAAAAAATGTGAAAAAAATTAAGATGGAGCAAAAACTAATTTATCACTGAATAAAAATAAAAAAAAATAAAATACACTACACATATTAGGTATGTAACGACCTGATCTATAAAACGGTCATGTTACTTTCCCCGCACAGTGAACGCCATAAAAATAAAAAAAACTATGAGAAAATTGAAATTTTGCCCACCATACTTCCCAAAAAAGGTAATAAAAGTGATCAAAAAAGTCGCATGTACGCTAAAATAGTACCAATCAAACCGTCATCTCATCCCGCAAAGATCATACCCTACCCAAGATAATCGCCGAAAAACTGAAAAAACTATGGCTCTTAGACTATGGAAACACTAAAACATGATTTTTTTTTGTTTCAAAAATGAAATCATTGGGTAAAACTTACATAAATAAAAATAAAGTATACATATTAGGTATCGCCGCGTCCGTATCGACCGACTCTATAAAAATATCACATGACCTAACCCCTCAGATGACCACCGTAAAAAAATAAAAACGGTGTAAAAAAAGCCATTTTTTGTCATCTTATGTCACAAAAAGTGTAATAGCAAGCGATCAAAAAGTCATATGCACCCCAATATAGTGCCAATCAAACCGTCATCTCATCCCGCAAAAAATGAGACCCTCGCCCAAAAACTGAAAAAACTATGGCTCTTAGACTATGGAGACACTAAAACATTTTTTTTGTTTTAAAAATGAAGTCATTGTATAAAACTTACATAAATAAAAATTTTTATACATATGAGGTATCACCGCGTCCGTGACAACCTGCTCTATAAAATTACCACATGATCTAACCTGTCAGATGAATGTTGTAAATAAGAAAAAAAAAAAAAAACGTGCCAAAAAAGCTATTTCTTGTTACCTTGCCGCACAAAAAGTGTAATGTAGAGCAACCGAAAATCATATGTACCCTAAACTAGTACCAACAAAACTGCCACCCTATCCCGTAGTTTCTAAAATAGGGTAACTTTTTTGGAGTTTCTACTCTAGGGGTGCATCAGGGGGGCTTCAAATGGGACATGGTGTAAAAAAAAACAGTCCAGCAAAATCTGCCTTCCAAAAACCGTATGGCATTCCTTTCCTTCTGCGCCCTGCCGTGTGCCCGTACAGCAGTTTACGACCACATATGGGGTGTTTCTGTAAACTACAGAATTAGGGCCATAAATAATGAGTTTTGTTTGGCTGTTAAAGGGGTTGTCCGGGTTCAGAGCTGAACCCGGACTTACCCTTATTTTCACCCCGGCAGCCCTCCTGAGCCTGGCATCGGAGCATCTCATGCTCCGATGCGCTCCCGTGCCCTGCGCTGGATCGCGCAGGGCACAGGCTCTTGTGTTTTCAATAACACACTGCCGGGCGGTAACTTCCGCCCAGCAGTGTGTTCGGTGACGTCACCAGCTCTGAGGGGCGGGCTTTACCTCTGCCCTAGCCGTTTTACTGGCTAGGGCAGAGCCAAATCCCGCCCATCAGTGCCGGTGACGTCACCGGGCTGCCTGTCAGCCCCATAGAGAGCCCGGTATGTCACCGGAACTCAGAAAAATGCCTTTGCCCTGCGCGATTTAGTGCAGGGCAAAGGAGAGCATCGGAGCATGAACTGCTCCGATGCTCATGTCAGGGGGGCTGCCGGGGTGAAAATGGACCCCTTTAACCCTTGCTTTGTAACTGGAAAAAAAAATATTAAAATGGAAAATCTGCCCAAAAAAGTGAAATTTTGAAATTGTATCTCTATTTTCCATTAAATCTTGTGCAACACCTAAAGGGTTAACAAAGTTTGTAAAATCAGTTTTGAATACCTTGATGGGTGTAGTTTCTTAGATGGGGTCACTTTTTTGGAGTTTCTACTCTACGGGTGCATCAGGGGTGCTTCAAATGGGACATGGTGTCAAAAAACCAGTCCAGCAAAATCTGGCTTCCAAAAACCATACGGCGCACCTTTCCCTACTGTGTGCCCGTACAGTAGTTTACGGCCACATATGGGGTGTTTCTGTAAACGGCAGAGTCGGGGCAATAAAGATACAGTCTTGTTTGGCTGTTAACCCTTGCTTTGTTAGTGGAAAAAATGGGTTAAAATGGAAAATTAGGCAAAAAAATGAAATTCTCAAATTTCATCCCCATTTGCCAATAACTCTTGTGCAACACCTAAAAGGGTAACAAAGTTTGTAAAATCAGTTTTGAATACCTTGTGGCGTGTTGTTTATAGAATGGGGTCATTTTGGGGCGGTTTCTATTATGTAAGCCTCGCAAAGTGACTTCAGACCTGTAGTGGTCCATAAAAATTGGGTTTTTGTAAATTTCTGAAAAATTTCAAGATTTGCTTCTAAACTTCTAAGCCTTGTAACATCCCCAAAAAATAAAATATCATTCCCAAAATAATTCAAACATGAAGTAGACATATGGGGAATGTAAAGTCATCACAATTTTTGGGGGTATTACTATGTATTACAGAAGTAGAGAAACTGAAACTTTGAAATTTGAAAATGTTTCCCAATTTTTGGTAAATTAGGTATTTTTTAATGCAAAAAAATTAATTTTTTTGACTTTATTTTACCTGTGTCATGAAATACAATATGTGACAAAAAAACTATCTCAGAATGGCTTGGATAAGTCAAAGTGTTTTAAAGTTATCAGCACTTAAAGTGACACTGGTCAGATTTGCAAAAAAAGGTGAAATAGGGCTGAGTCCTTAAGGGGTTAAAAGCAGAGAAATTTAAATTTTGAAAATTGCTAATTTTTCAAAAATACATTAATCCAAATTTATGACTGTCATGAAGTACAATGGGTCACGAGAAAACAATCTCAGAATGGCTTGGATAAATAAAAGTGTTCCAAAGGTATTACCACATAAAGTGACACATGTCAGATTTGCAAAAAATGGCCTGGGTAGGAGGGTGAAAACTGGCCCGGGGTAGAAGGGGTTAAACTTTTTTTCACTTTTTATTTTTGTCCCAGTACAGGGACTTCAACATTTCAAGGTTCTGATCCCTGTTTCAATATAGTACAATACATGCTGACATGTATTATCAGGCCTGGGGTTGCTATGGCAGCCATCCGCCCCCTGTCATCGTGGTGGGGGAGATGGAGAGATCATCTTGACGTACTAGTAAGTCAATTTGTGCAAAGTCACTTCCCGCTGTGACGTACTATTACGTTGAATGTCGCCAAGGGGTTAATGTAATTCAGTTTTGCTGTGTGTTTTCCTTTGCTGGAAGAAAAAGCACCATAAACACAGGTATGTTGTGGCAAAAACTGGGTGCTTTTTTGGGGTGTATCTTAGGGCTCTTTCAGACGACCGTGTCCATTTTGATATATGTAGTGCAGTGTATGATGTATAGACGTGTGTGATGTATATAGTGCAGTGTGTGATTATAGATGTGAGTGATATACGTAGTGCAGTGTGTGATGATCACACACTGCACTACATATTTTACATGCTGCGCTGTCACCTTGCTCTGCACTGGATGTCCGGGTTGTAGTTTTCCACCACTCCTCTTCAGCTCCACTGAAGAGGACTTCTCTGGTGTCCCCCGCCACAGCTAACCACTCCCCCTAATCTCTTGAATACAGAGCCTGATGGGAAGCTAGCCCCTCCTCTTTACAGCTCTTAACAGCTTCCAGTGCTGCTGGACACTACCACTCCGGCAGCCTGCCCAACCAACCAATAACTAAGCTACATTTAGACTTTTTTTAGAGAGTAAAATGGCCTGAACGACCTCTGAGTGATATATATATATCTCTAAAGAATAAAAGCACTACTACTCAGATTCAGATATTTAGGATACTAATACTGAGATACTGATACCTATACTTTAAAAAAAATTATATGTATATAGGTAAATCAAGTGTCAGAAGATTTAGACCTCTAGGATGTACCATTCCTGAGATATAAAAAAAAAGTATGTATTAGCCAATAGGAGCCCACAGCTTCACTCACATTCTAACTGCCATTTACACAGTCACATGACCCTTATTATCCAATAGAAACTCACAGGTTCTTCAGCCTTGACATACAAGGACATTTGTATCCACGGCGCAAGCTTATGGCTCAGCAAACACATTCCGTGGATACACATGTCAGCGCCTGGAATCGGCCTCAGGACGCACTGGACATGCGCCAGCCGGCAATGAGGAGTGAATAAATTAGCAGTGGGGCGGTGCTGGTCTCCAGGAGAAGGGGCGCGGCTGGGCACCAACGGCCGGAGGGACAGCCCCTTGGGCACCTTACTCGGGTAATTACCATATTAATAAAAGCGATTTTCTAGACAAAGGACAACACTTAAGATAGTAATACTAGTATATTTTAATACAAAACAAGAAGACTGATGATGTTAAAAGTTCTGTCACTAAAATCCAGGTGACAGAATCCCTTTAAGGTGGCAGGGTATCTGTATCAATATCTCAGTATTAATATTTTATATACACTACTACTCATATCCAGATATTTAGGACACTAATACTGAGCTAGCAGATACTTGAGATATATATACACACACTGCAAAAAATAAAGGGATCACACTTCTGTGAAATCAACCTGTGAATCCATTTATCCTGCTGTTGTGCAAATTGAACAGACAATAGTTAGAAATGGTCAATTAGCAAGACAAGGAGTGGTTCTGCAGGTGATAACCGCAGACCATTTCTCTGTTCTCATCCTGTTTGGCTGTTTTATTCACTTTTGCATTTTGTCATTGCTCTCACACCTAGAGGTAGAATCCAGGATGGCACAGCAATGCGAGCTGTGGCAAGAAGGTTAGGTGTGTCTGTCAGCAGAGTGTGCAGAACTTGGAGCAAATACCAGGAGACATGGAGGGGGCCGTAGGAGGGCAACAACCCAGCAGCAGGACCACTTCCTCCTCCCTTGTGCCAGGAGGAACAGGAAGAGCAGTGCCAGAGCCCTGCAAAATGACCTCCAGCAGGCCACAAATATTCAAGTGTTAGCTCAAACTGTGAGAAAAAGACTCCATGAGGGTGATATGAGGGCTCAACGTCCACAAGTCAGTGTTGTGCTTACAGCCCAACACCGTGCAGGGCAATTGGCATTTGCCAGAGAACACCAAGATTGGCAGATTCAACATTGGCGCCCTGCGCTCTTCACAGATGAGAGCAGGTTCGCACTGAGCATGTGACATGACAGAGTCTGGAGACGCCGCGGAGAACGTTCTGCTGCCTGCAATATTCTCCAGCAAAACCGGTTTGGCAGTGGGTCAGTAATGGTGTGGGGAGAATTGTCTAGAAAAAAACAGGTGTGGGGGGGGCACACTTCAAAGGACAACACTCTGAGGGATGGTAATAATACAATTTAATAAAATTTAAATTAAGAATATGCCCCTAAAACATACATAAAATGTGGTACATCATTGAATATGTCCCAATCAATTAAAATGCACACTCAATTCGCAGGATGGCTCTGTAAAGCAATGTATACTGTTATCCACAATCGGCAATGCTAACCAAATGATTGATAGCTAAAGTCCGGCAACTTCAAGCTAAAGGTGATAGTGTCCCGCAAGTAAGTAGGGCAGATATATATGTTCACATCCACTGTTTGTTCCAGTGCCCTCTCAATCTCATGCCCACACTTAGGAGCTGACAGTCAAGAACTTGAAAATGCTGTTATGAGGTAAAGTATGTGCTCCAAACCGAGCCCGGTCTTACCCTTCACCGCTGTTGTAGCGTTGTTCCAGGAGGCCGCACACCCGCAGCATCCCACGTGGTGTGCTGCTGCCTGTACGCGGCGTCCCACGTGACCTGGTTTCCAAGGGGACCGGATGCAAGCTCGTGTGACGTGTAACTTGTGCGTCACACGAGCTTAATTTTGTGTAGTCGAGGCGGATACTACTAATCTCTACATAGAGATTAGTAGTATCCGCCTCGACTACACAAAATTAAGGAAATTTTAACCTTTGAAGGAAAGGCAAATGTACGGTCCCAGCTATGAATGCGCTGGTCACCCCAACATATGAAGGCAAAATTGAGGTTACAGATAAGGGAAAAGTACATTTTAAGAAAAAACGCATGGAAGACGCGATGCGGTTTTGATGCGTTTTTCATGCGTTTTCTATGTGAGACCTTGTAGTCTTCTCCGATATCAATTTTACAGATATGGGGTATTTGTATTTATTGTTTTAAAGTATTTTAAACAAGATGTATGATTAAAAAGGCACATCAGGGTGACAGTCCGGTTCATGCAAAGCAAATCCACCCCACAAAGTAGTAAAAGCAGAAACAACATGGAGGAAGGAGGGTGGAGCTAACCCTTTATAAAGAGTAAAGATCCGCTTACCCAGTAGGCCACTGAGGAAGGGGCTTGAGACCCCGAAACGCGTCTGGCGGTGTCTAGAGTAAGCGTTGATCTACACACGAGCAAAGAAAAAGCGAGAAAGCCGGCAAAGAAAAGAAAGAGTTACGTAACTAAAAGCACAGAGTGGACGCTGACGCACAAGTTACACGTCACACGAGCTTGCATCCGGTCCCCTTGGAAACCAGGTCACGTGGGACGCCGCGTACAGGCAGCAGCACACCACGTGGGACGCTGCGGGTGTGCGGCCTCCTGGAACAACGCTACAACAGCGGTGAAGGGTAAGACCGGGCTCGGTTTGGAGCACATACTTTACCTCATAACAGCATTTTCAAGTTCTTGACTGTCAGCTCCTAAGTGTGGGCATGAGATTGAGAGGGCACTGGAACAAACAGTGGATGTGAACATATATATCTGCCCTACTTACTTGCGGGACACTATCACCTTTAGCTTGAAGTTGCCGGACTTTAGCTATCAATCATTTGGTTAGCATTGCCGATTGTGGATAACAGTATACATTGCTTTACAGAGCCATCCTGCGAATTGAGTGTGCATTTTAATTGATTGGGACATATTCAATGATGTACCACATTTTATGTATGTTTTAGGGGCATATTCTTAATTTAAATTTTATTAAATTGTATTATTACCATCCCTCAGAGTGTTGTCCTTTGAAGTGTGCCCCCCCACACCTGGTTTTTTCTAGACAATTCTTTACATTTGGTCCTAAGGGTGGGACCAGGGGGTGTGCACCTTATCCGTATAGGAAGAGGGTGAGCCACCGCTGCCGTTTGATTTTCAATGGTGTGGGGAGGCCTTTTTTTGGAGGCCTCACAGCCCTCCATGTGCTAGCCGGAGGTACCCTGACTGCCATTAGGTACCGGGATGAGATCCTCACACCCGTTTTGAGACCATGGGTTCCTTCTGATGCATGATGAAGGCATTGCTGCTATGGACTGGCCTGCCCGTTCCCCAGACCTGAATCCAATCGAGCACATCTGGGACATCATGTCTTGTTCCATTCACCAATGCCATGTTGCACCACAGACTGTCCAGGAGTTGACTGATGCTTTAATCCAGGTCTTGGAGGAGATCCCTTAGGGGAAAATCCGCCGCCTCATCAGGAGCATGCCCATGTGTCGTAGGAAGGTCATACAGGCATGTAAAGACCACACATACACTACTGAGTCTCATTTCCTTGTCTTGAGGCATTTCAACTTGATCCAACATCCAAAGTTGGATCAGCCTGAAATTTGATTTTCCACTTTGATTTTGAGTATCATTCCAAATCCAGACCTCCATGGGATATTCATTTTGATTAGTGGGGAAAATAAGTATTTGATACATTGGCGATTTTGCAAGTTATCCACCTAGAAAGAAAGGAGAGGTCTGTAATTTTTATCATAGGTACACTTCAACTGTGAGAGACAGAATATATAAAAAAAAATCCAGAAAATCACGTATAATTTTTAAAGAATGAATTTGCATTTTATTGCATGAAATAAGTATTTGATAGAATAGAAAAACAGAACTTAATATTTGGTACAGAAACCTTTGTTTGCAATTACAGATGTCGTTTCCTGTAGTTCTTGACCAAGTTTGCACACACTGCAGCAGGAATTTTGGCCCATTCCTCCATAGAGATCTTCTCCAGATCTTTCAGGTTTTAGGGCTGTCACTGGGCTACATTGAGGTTCAGCTCCCTCCAAAGATTTTCGATTGGGTTCAGGTCTGGAGACTGGCTAGGCCAATCCAGGACCTTGAAGTGCTTCTTACAGAACCGCTCCTTAGTTGCCCTGGCTGTGTGTTTCGGGTCATTGTCATGCTGGAATACCCAGCAACAAGCCATCTTCAATGCTCTTACTGAGGGAAGGAGGTTGGTGGCCAAAATCTCACGATACATGGCCCCATCCATCCTGTCCCCTTTTCAAAAAAACACACCACTCTTCACAGTTAGGACGGTGTTCTTGGGGCTGTACTCATCCTTCTTCTTCCTCCAAACACAGCGAGTGGAGTTGATACCAAAAAAGTCTATTTTGGTCCATTCTGACCACATGATCTTTTCCCATGCCTCCTCTGGCTCATGGGCGAACTTCAAACGGGCCTGGACATGTGCTGGTGTGAGCAGGGGGACTTGCGTGCTCTGCAGGATTTTAATCCATGACACCGGAGTGTGTTCTAACAGTTATCTTTAAGACTGTGGTTCCAGCTCTCTTCCGGTCATTGACCAGGTCTTCCCATGTAGTTCTGGGCTGATTCCTGACGTTTTTCAGAATCATCCTTACCTCACAAGGCGAGATCTTGCATGGAGCCCCTGGCCAAGGAAGATAGTTATTTTGTGTTTCTTCCATTTTCTAATAATTGCACCAACAGTTGTTGCTGTAACGGATCTCCTGCCACCCCGACTGGATACCTCCATTGATGGATGCTCCTAGTGCTTCACGAGGGCTCCAAGCACTCAACTCCGTAAGCACTGCAGACCCCACGAAGAGCGATGCAGGAACAAGGAACAGAAACAGCTCTTACAAGAGCTAGGGATTATAGCCAGGGGAGTATACAGTGTATAGCAATCTTCACACACATGAGACGAGGCTCTATGTTAAAGGTAAAACAGGAACTCCCTTTATTAAGACCAACTCAGTATATATACAGTTCAAGAAGTCTAACAACATAAATCAACCATGAACAACATGCAAACGGACATCTTCACCCCCTCCCTAATGAATTAATAGAGAGAGAGGAGACACATGGGATGGGATTATCTCCTGAGTGTATCATTGGGTGATCTACTCATCTACACTGGAGTTGGCTACTCCTAGAGTCAGCTATCTTAATCCCATCACTAACACAATCAGTGGGAGTCTCAGTGCAGAGTTAACCCTTTTTGTGTTGCTGGATTCACAACCTGCACCTTTAGTGGTCAATAGGAAATATGTGGCATATAAACTCCACACATAAATCAGGGTTCATAGTTCCTTGTAACCGAAAAAGATCTGAGGGGGTCTCCATAGTTCTGGGTCCATAGTCCGTATGAAGGAGGCTGGCCCTCAAGCTTCTCCAACAGCCCCAGTGACTGTTCAGTCCGTCACAGTTGCCTTCTCGCCAAGCTGCCTTTTGTTCTGTAGCCCATCCCAGCCTTGTGCAGATCTACAATTTTGTCCTTGGTGTCCTTAGACAGCTCTTTGATCTTGGCCATGTTGGAGAGGTTGGAGTGTGATTGAGTGTGTGGACAGGTAGCAAGTTCAAACAGGTGAATTTAATATGAGTAATGAGTGCAGAGTAGGAGGGCTTAAAGGGAACCTGTCACCGGCATTTTGTGTATAGAGCTGAGGCCATGGGTTGCTAGATGGCCGCTAGCACGTTTGCAATAGCCAGTCCCCATAGCTCTGTGTGCTTTTATGGTGTAAAAAAAACGATTTGATACATATGCAAATTAACCATGCAATAATATTTAGATTAATTATAAAAAAAATCATACAATGTGATTTTATGTATTTTTTTTAGATTCTGCCTCTCACAGTTGAAATGTAAATATAAAAATTACAGGCCTCTCCATTCTTTCTTGGTGGGAAAACTTGCAAAATCGCCAGTGTATCAAATACCTATTTTCCTCGCTGTGCGTGTTTGTGTATATATATACAGTACAGACCAAACGTTTGGACACACCTTCTCATTCAAAGAGATTTCTTTATTTTTATGACTATGAAAATTGTAGATTCACACTGAAGGCATCAAAACTATGAATTAACACATGTGGAATTATATACATAACAAAAAAGTGTGAAACAACTGAAAATATGTAATATTCTAGGTTCTTCAAAGTAGCCACCTTTTGCTTTGATTACTGCTTTGCACACTCTCTTGATGAGCTTCAAGAGCTAGTCACCTGAAATGGTCTTCCAACAGTCTTGAAGGAGTTCCCAGAGATGCTTAGCACTTGTTGGCCCTATTGCTTTCACTCTGCGGTCCAGCTCACCCCAAACCATCTCGATTGGGTTCAGGTCCGATGACTGTGGAGGCCAGGTCATCTGGCGAAGCACCCCATCACTCTCCTTCATGGTCAAATAGCCCTTAGACAGCCTGGAGGTGTGTTTGGGGTAATTGTCCTGTTGAAAAATAAATGATGGTCCAACTAAACACAAACCGGATGGAATAGCATGCCGCTGCAAGATGCTGTGGTAGCCATGCTAGTTCAGTATGCCTTCAATTTTGAATAAATCCCCAACAGTGTCACCAGCAAAGCACCCCCACACCATCACACCTCCTCCTCCATGCTTCACGGTGGGAACCAGGCATGTAGAGTCCATCCGTTCACCTTTTCTGCGTCGCACAAAGACACAGTGGTTGGAACCAAAGATCTCAAATTTGGACTCATCAGACCAAAGCACAGATTTCCACTGGTCTAATGCCATTCCTTGTGTTCTTTAGCCCAAACAAGTCTCTTCTGCTTGTTGCCTGTCCTTAGCAGTGGTTTCCTAGCAGATATTGTACCATGAAGGCCTGATTCACACAGTCTCCTCTTAACAGCTGTTCTAGAGATGTGTCTGCTGCTAGAACTCTGTGTGGCATTGACCTGGTCTCTAATCTGAGCTGCTGTTAACCTGCAATTTCTGAGGCTGGTGACTCGGATGAACTTATCCTCCGCAGCAGAGGTGACTCTTGGTCTTCCTTTCCTGGGGCGGTCTGCATGTGAGCCAGTTTCTTTGTAGCGCTTGATGGTTTTTGTGACTGCACGTGGGGACACTTTCAAAGTTTTCCCAATTTTTCGTACTGACTGACCTTCATTTCTTATAGTAATGATGGCCACTCGTTTTTCTTTACTTAGCTGCTTTTTTCTTGCCATAATACAAATTCTAACAGTCTATTCAGTAGGACTATCAGCTGTGTATCCACCTGACTTCTCCACAACACAACTGATGGTCCCAACACCATTTATAAGGCAAGAAATCCCACTTATTAAACCTGACAGGGCACACCTGTGAAGTGAAAACCATTTCAGGTGACTATCTTGAAGATCATCAAGAGAATGCCAAGAGTGTGCAAAGCAGTAATTAAAGCAAAAGGTGGCTACTTTGAAGAACCTAGAATATTACATATTTTCAGTTGTTTCACACTTTTTTGTTATGTATATAATTCCACATGTGTTAATTCATAGTTTTGATGCCTTCAGTGTGAATCTACAATTTTCATAGTCATGAAAATAAAGAAAACTCTTTGAATGAGATGGTGTGTCCAAACTTTTGGTCTGTACTGTGTATATATGTCCAAAGGTTGTGAGCAGCACAGCAGAAAACTTTGTAGAAAGATGCCATGGGCTGTGGAAGCGTTACAACTTCCAAAAAGAGAAAAATTCCACTGCACTTCCAAGGAGTAAATTAAATAAAGTGTGCCTTAATCACCAAACAGCAAGTGTGTCGTTATCACCACACAGCAACGTGAATCTTGGGGAGAGAGACTTTCAGTTTTTTTTTCTTAAGATATTTTTTTCTCTCCCTCATTTAAACTATAATAAAAGGCTACAGTCTTATCATATTGAGAATAATGTTTTTTATGATTAGAAAGCTAATTCATGTTGCTGACTTCTTTATAATAATATATTGTGCCTGTGGATAAACCAGTAGTATGGTTTAGGTTTCTAAGCATAAAAACACTATTCTCAATATAGTAAGGCTTTTCTTTTATCATGGGTATAATGAGAGACGAACAAAAAAACAGGAAAAACTATATACAAGTCTTGCCTGGGACCTAAACTCAGAATCTCTACATGCAAGGCAGACTGCTTACCACCAAGCTATAGCCTTACTACATAGAGAAGAATATTTTTTTCTGTACTTAGTAAGCTAACACATATTACTGGTTTATTTATAATCTTTTGCTTGTTAATAAAGTAATATGTATATTATGGTAGCTTTCTAAATTTAGAAATCCACGCTTCTCATTATGGAAGGCTATGGCATCTATAAAAAAAAATGTTCTTCCCTAGAAGCATTGTTTCTATGAGAGAATAGCTATGTACCTCGCCATATGGCATCACAGGGCGTGCTTATAACTCCTTGGTATGAGACCACCGAGACTTGATGTCACTCTATACAGCCTTTGTGGACACTGCTTTGTGATGTGTATGAGTCCTTAGGGTTTCTTTTCCAGTACTTGTAAAGTGGTATTAAATATACACATGATTTTTTTTCATTAATTTGCAGAATTTTAACACATTTCCAATTTAATGCAAAAATAGTCAAATATGCCATCTTATTTTGAGTTTTGTCTTTTAATAATTTATTTTCATTTGTCTCCACTTACTAGCTTTACAATGTCTCCATCTTCAGATGACCACAGATTCTACTCTTCTTGGTTACTCATCCCTGTATTGTCCCTGGAAGAGGAACAAGAGCGCAAGGATTATGAGTCAGGACATATCATGCCACCTTTGACTGCATTCTTTGCAGCTCCCATCACTGACAAAAAACAAATCTCTCGTTTGTCTCAGGCTTTATACTTACAATACCCTCTATATGGTACCCTGCGGCATTTGAAAAGGGTTTGTGCATGCCAGTCCCGTCTAGAGATTTTGCTTCGTCCTGTCACACCTGAGGACCAATTAAATCTGCTAAAAAACAATATGGACTTTTCAAAGCAGAATGATGACAGTCCTAAAAAGACTGTTGATTCCAAAAGAGAGATTAATTTACAGGTTACTGACATTCTGCAAGGTGGATGCCTTGACCTAAATGGATTAGGGAAACCATACATTGTGTCGGTTCCTTCACGGGCAGCAAAGAACGAAAAGGAACAGCAAGTTTGGGCAAGCATTTGGCCCTGCACCTACCATGCCAAGCCCAAGAATACAAATTTGAAGGAATGCGATAGTGGTGAAGGTGTATCTGAGCAAGAACTGCAACGAATTGGAAGAAACATGCATCGGGCCTTAGAAGCAGCACAGCAAAATCAGTCTAGAGGGGGGAAGGGTGTTGGAGCAGTTGTGGTGGACCAAGAAAGTGGTAAAGTTGTGGCAACTGGAACGGATCAGACTGGAGTCGAGGGAGGTCCACTGCTTCACGCATGCATGATAGCAATAGACTTGGTTGCTCAGCAACAAGGTGGAGGAGCCTATGTTGAACTTTCTAGCATGCAAGAAGTTGATAGAGATAGACTACATAAAGAATCTGAACAAGGGGTGGAATCAAAAGGAAATGAAAGGGAAAAGAAAAAACGTTCAAAGGAAAAGGGTGCAGGAACCGAAGTCCCATATTTGTGTACTGGGTATGAGGTGTATGTTACCCACGAGCCTTGTGTCATGTGTTCCATGGCTCTTCTCCACTCCCGTGTGTCTTGTGTCTACTATGGATGCAGTTCCTCTGGTGGTGCTTTGGGATCCTACTACCGTCTTCACTGCAACCCTGGGCTCAATCATAGGTTTCTTGTATATCGAGGGGTGCTGGAAGATGAATGCCAGCGTTTATTCTGTGGTAATGAAATTTGACGATGAAAGGCATCATTCAGAACTTCTATTAACCTATTATTAGGTGTTTTATTTTTGCTATTAAACAAAAGTTTTAAACATGGTCACCTAGCAATTCATTATCAGAATGTATTATATGTCGACTTTTGCCTGACATACCACAATTTTAAATACGTAGCTGAACCTACAACATCTAAAACAATTAAATCAAGAAGACTATGCTTCTTCTTCATATATGGTTATTACCAATGGTTTGGTACAGCAGTGAGGGATTTTCTGGAGAATCATAGGTGATCACTGGCTTGTAATCCACTGTCACCAGATTAAGGCCGAATGCACATGGCCGTGTTCTGCGGCCGAGAGCAGTCTGTGGTAACATGGCCTGGATTCCTGCTGAGAGCAGGAGCGCACAGCGTCATTGGTTGCTATGACGCCGTGCGCTTCCTGCTGCCGCTGCCGCAGTGCAGTAATACACTAGTATGATCCTAAGGCCTAAGGCTCCATTCACACGTCTGCAATTTTCCTTCCGCATCTGTTCCGCAATTTTGCAGAACGGGTGCGGATCCATTCATTTCAATGGGGCAGTAAAAGATGCGGATTTGCTGTCCAAATCCGCACTTCTGTGATGCGGATGCGTTAAAAAAATAAAATAACTGAAGCATGTCCTACTTTTGGCCGCAAATTGCGGTCCGCGGCCCCATTGTACTCAAGGGGTCTGCAAGAATGCGGATGACATGCGGAAAGACACCAAAAGTCTTCCGCATGTTATCGGCAATTGCGGATCCGCAATTGCAGATCCGCAGGAAGTTGAAAAAAATGACCACATCCTCCTGTCGTGACTTTCTGAGCCAGAGAAAGTTGTGTGGCAGAAGAGGAGAATGTCTGCAATCAATGTTGAAAAACTAATTGTCCGCGGCCCCATTGTACTCAAGGGGTCTGCAAGAATGCGGATGACATGCGGAAAGACACCAAAAGTCTTCCGCATGTTATCGGCAATTGCGGATCCGCAATTGCAGATCCGCAGGAAGTTGAAAAAAATGACCACATCCTCCTGTCGTGACTTTCTGAGCCAGAGAAAGTTGTGTGGCAGAAGAGGAGAATGTCTGCAATCAATGTTGAAAAACTAATTGTTATGATTCAAGAGCGCCCTGCACTATGGGATACACGTGCAGAAGTGTATCATAAACGTCTAGAAAAAGACCGCTCTTGGGAGGAAATTGCAAAGGAATTGCTACCGACAGCATGGTTCGCTGCATCAACAGCAAAAAAGGAGAAAATCAGTGAGTATTAAAAATTGTTAGTATCTGTATTTAAATTGTCTACAGTGAAGGTGAGTGCAGGAGCACACGTGTCATTGGTTGCTATGACGCTGTGCACTCCTGAACTCAGTAGCATGGCAGGCTGTGTTTTCCTACACTGTGACCGTGACATGGTGCAGCAGGTGCCAAGGTGACATTACACTGCATGGGGCCTATGCAGTGTAATATCACCTTGGCACCTGCTGCACCATATCACTGTCAGGAAAACACAGCGTGCCATGCTGCTGCTGAGTGCAGGAATGCACGCCGTCATAGCAACCAATGACACCGTGTGCTCCTGCTGGACCATGCAGTGTAATGTCACCTTGGCACCTGCTGCACCATGTCACTGTCAGGAAAACACGGCCTGCCACAAAAAATGAGCTCCTACAACAGCAAAAATAAGGTGCTTTCTTATTTAAAATAAAAAAAGGCTCCATAAAAATTACACATAATCTAACCTGTCAGATGAGCGTTGTAAATACAAAAATGGTGTAAAAACAGCTAATTTGGGGCATTTTTACATTTTTTTATCAATTTTATACTGTAACAAAGCAAGAGTTACAGCCAAATAATACTTCGTAAATTGCCCTGATTCTGTAGTTTACAGAAACACCCCATGTGATGTTGTAAACTGCTGTGTGGCCAAACAGCAGGGCACTGAAGTAAATGAACGCCATATTGTTTTGGAATTTAGATTTTGCTTTACTGGTTTTATGACACCTTGTCACGTTTTAAGCCCCCCTGATGCACCCCTACAGTAAAAACTTCAGAAAAGTTACTCCATTTTAGAATTTACGGGATGAGGTTGCAATTTTGTAGGTACTATTTTTGGTTGCTCTATAATACACTTTATTTGAGGCAAGGTATAAAAAATAAATTTAATAAATATCATTGCCTTTTGACTTTCAATACATATGTTGTCTGTGTGGGAATTCCATTATTTTCCGTTATGTTCTTAGGAATCCCTAACGCTAGTGTGAACCCACACCTAATTAATTTTTTCAATTTTTTTATTTATAATATATCTATATATATTTTTTTTTTATAGTACAGCAACTAAAAAAGCGGTGGAACACCAGCCGGGACCAATCCCGTTGAGAAATAAATGCTAAACAAAAGAGTGGAGAAGGTTTAAAAAACGAAACCATACATGTATAGCCAACTTCTTGGATTTTTAAAGCCAATAATGGAAATTACAGCGTAAGTAAAGTTTATTCAAGAATTTTAAACATTACATAAAAAGGGCTTGTACACACGACCGTAAATTGCGGTCCACAACGCACGGGCACCTTCCGTGGCCCAGCAGCATGGGGATCGCAGACCCATTCACTTGAATAGGTTCCCGATCCCTCAATTCCGCAAAAAGATAGAACATGCTCTATCTTTTTGCGGTGCAGAGGCACAGAACGGAACCCCAGAATGCACTCCGTACCGCTTCTGTATGGTTCCGTTCCGCATCTGCGGATTTGCAGACCCATTGAAATGAATAGGTCCACATCCATGATGTGGAGCAACAATGGAACGGTGCCCGTGTATTGCTGATCCGCAAATGCTATCTGCAGTTTGGGAACGGGACACCAACGGTCGTGTGAATGAGCCCTAAAAATTGTAATATATAATTTATTAATTATAATATTTTCTAAACAGAACCGTGGACAACTTTCCCAAGCTCTTGCAGAATCTCATGCTTTGTCAGAAGCACATGGATCTGAACAAATGTCTGCCGAGATAGAGGGAATAATTGAAGAGGATAACCAGGAGGCTGCAGAACAAGATCCACCACTGCAGCCTTCTGTAGTAATCGAGGAAAGAACAGAAGAAATTCCTCGTCCAGAACAAGTAACCCCCGTAGCAGCTAATGCTCCAGTGTGTCGTTCTTCTGGCAGACAATTGTGATAGACTATCTAACCCAGAATCGCTCTAAAGCCAAAGAGGAAACTTTGTTAAAAAGCCTAGGTTACCTTTTGCGTTGTGTGCCAGAAGAACGACATGCACGGTGCATTTCTGCTATGGTTCAAGTTCTTGATCGGTTCGCTGCCTCCCAGGAGCCACATCACCTGGAAGAATATATCAATACATCTAGAAGAGAACAGTTTAATCTTCCTTCCCGTCATCGCCCTGATCCCCCAATTGTGCAAGCACCAGGCCCTTTTATGAGGGAATTGTATGACCGTTCAAACATTTTTTTTTGTTAATAATACATTTTTTTATACTTTTAATCTTTTATTACAAATTATTAATAAAAAATAAAAAAGTTCAAATTTTTTAATTTAAAATTATGTTTGTTTTTAATATTGATTACATATCATGTAATTAGGTCATTATTATTAAATAAGGCCTCATGCACAAGAAAGTTGTGAATCTGTTCCATGCATTGGGGACCACAATTTGCGGTCCTCAATACACGGAACGGCCGCACAATATATAAAAAAATTTAATTGACGCAATTAAAAATGAGGTATTAGCAGGTATTTTCACCAAATTTTTAATTTTTTAATTTTATTTTACACAATACCTCAGCCCACAAGCCCACGTCAAGGGTCCTTAATCTCTTGTGAGTCCCTAATCTAAACGAACAATTTTTTGGACCATTGGATGCAGATCGTGGATTCCATTGTGAATGGTTTCACAATCTGCATATGACTCTCCCACGGTCGGTGCCCATGCATTGTGGACCATGTGCAAGAGGCTTAACATCATTTTTTTTTTTTTTTTGTGGTACCCTAGCAACATCTATTCTTTCCTTTTTAACATTATTTTTTTTTTGTTGGTGGTACCCTAGCAGCAACTATTCCTCCTTCCTTTTTTATTACAGCGGAAACATGGAATGGATGTGGATGCACTTTTGTAAAAAAAAATCAGAAGGTTTTTATGGAAACACGGATCCGCAAAAAAACGGACCGTAAGTATAATTGCAGACTTGTGAATGGAGCCTAACAGCAGGAAATTAAGCAGCACATACACTTTTAGTGCACAGGGGGTGTTTGTGTCTGCTCTTAGTTAAGCTAGGTTTTAGTTTAGTAGGCAGCTTTGAGATCACAAATATCTACCAGCAACCATATTGTAACATTGCGTAATCTTCTGTGACATCACAAGTGGGTTTCTCGCAGGTAAGTTGCCCTAGCATTGCAAATATTTTTCTATCAGGTAAGCTGCTTTGACATCATAATTGTGTTTCCATTAAGCAGCTGTCGGCCAGCGTCGGGATCTTGTGAGAAGAGCTCCAGCACTAGGAGCTTAACCCTTTCACGTCTGCAATCTGTATATATACGTGATAGCTGCACATACCCCGTGCAGCTACCACGTATATATACGTTCTGGCAGCTCTTTAATCCAAGCGCTGCAAAGCACTTGGATTAAAGCTTCTGCCCCTTCCCTGTATGCTGTCACGGACAGCATACAGTGCAGTAATGCCGGCAAGGGACCAATCAGAGTGGCCCCTTGCCGGCAATCGATCCGATTGGTTAGTCTGTGCAGACTAACCAATCGGATCGCGGCAGCGTTAAAATGCCGGTTTCAGGCTCTGATCTGCGCTCTGCAGATCAGAGCCTGAAATCGGTAAGGTGTCCTCGTGCCCCCCAATCCTCCAAGCCTTTGGTGCCCGCCTTTGGTGCCCCTCTGTGGTCCCCCCCCATCTGTGCCACGCCGATCTGTGCCTCCTGCGCAGCTGCGCTGATCTCCTTCCTGCCCTGATGCGGTCCGCCCCCTGCATTAATTTTCTGTCCGATAAACACCATAAAAATAAATTTTAAAAAAAAAGTGCCAAAAAAGCTATTTTTGTCACCTTACATCACAAAAAGTGCAACAGCAAGCGATCAAAAAGGCTTATGACCCCCAAAATAGTACCAATCAAACCATCACTTCGTCCCGCAAAAAATGATACCCTATTTAAGACAATCGCCCAGAAAATAAAAAAGCTATGGCTCTCAGACTATAGAGACACTAAAACATCATTTTTTTGGTTTCAGAAATGCTATTATTGTGTAAAACTTAAATAAATAAGAAAAAGTATACATATTAGGTATTGCCACATCCGTAACGATCTTCTCTATAAAACTATCACATGACCTAACTCCTCAGATGAACGCTGTGAAAATAAATAAATGAAAACTGTTCCAAAACAGCCAATTTTTGGGTCACCTTGCCCCATAAAGTGTAATAATGAATGATCAAAAAATCCTATGTACCCAAAAATGATACCAATGAAAACCTCAACACTTTCTGAAAAAAACGAGCCCCTGCACAAGACGATCGGCAGAAAAATAAAAAACATATGGCGTTCAGAAAACCAATCCAGCACAATCTGCCTTCCAAAAACCGTATGGCATTCCTTTCCTTCTGCGCCCTGCCGTGTGCCCGTACAGCAGTTTACGACCACATGTGGGGTGTTTCTGTAAACCGCGGAATCAGGGTAATAAATATTGAGTTTTGTTTGGCTGTTAACCCTCAATGTGTTAAAGAAAAAAAAAATATAAAATGGAAAATCTGCCCAAAAAGTGAAATTTTTAAATTTCATCTCCATTTTCCTTTAATTCTTGTGGAACGCCTAAAGGGTTAACAAAGTTTGTAAAAATCAGTTTTGAGTAACTTGAGGGGTGTAGTTTCTATAATGGGGTCATTTATGGGGGTTTCCACTATGTAAGCCTCACAAAGGGACTTCAGACCTGAACTGGTCCTTAAAAAGTGGGTTTTGGAGATTTTCTTAAAAATTGTAAGAATTGCTTCTAAACTTCTAAGCCTTCTAACGTCCTAAAAAAATAAAATGACATTTCCAAAATGATGCCAACATAAAGTAGACATATGGGGAATGTTAAGTAATAAATATTTTATTAGGTATCACTTTCTGTTTTAGACGCAGAGAAATGGAAATTTGGAAAATTGTGAATTTTTCCTAATTTTTGGTAAATTTGGGATTTTTTCATAAATACAGGTGAAATATATTGACTCAAATATATGACTATCATGAAGTACAATGTGTCACGAGAAAACAATCTCAGAATGGCGTGGATAAGTAAAAGTGTTCCAAAGCTATTACCACATAAAGTGACGCATGTCAGATTTTGACCTGGACACTGGGGCATCAATGACCCTTGGTCATGAAAGGGTTAAAGAATTAATTTATTTTTTATACAATCTTTATTTAATAATTATTATAAAGATATCAGAGAAAACAGTAGAAATATGGAGACAAGGAAAATCTCCAATAGTTACAATACATATAGAAAGGCCTTACATCCCAGAGGCTAGGCATTTGCTTCACCAAACACAATCGCACACAGGCCAGAACAAGGCAGTGGAAGTAACGAATCGAGTCCATATCCAACAGGAAGGGTTAAAGGGTACCTAGCTAATAGAATCTGGGTAGGCCACCTGCTACTGAAGCGGAGTTGCATAAGTCACCCCTCCAAGAGGGATATCTAATATGGTGAAAATGCATAAACATAAAAATAAATACCAAATGATCATCAGCTGCCCCCCCCCCCCCCAAGCATGCAACAGTATAACTAGCGCTAAAAAGAAGGAACATCATATCTACAAAAAATTAAATGAGTGTGAGTAGGTGAAACAGTACATAATATCCAGTAGAGAGAGCTCTTAGGGAAGGGGTTGCCATGTATCTACTCAAACCCTTTAGGGGGACCAAAGTGTGATAACTTTGTCATGGGTACAGAGCTCCCAATGAGCGATAAATCTGTTTCACCTTTTCCACCAACATCACAACTGTGGGGGGTCCACTGCCAGACACTTCAGAGAAATAGCTTCGCGAACATAACCAAAACAGAGAAAGCCACCATGGGGCAAGGACAGCTCACGTCCCAAAGATTCAATTGAACCACCTGGGGGTCAGGGGGATGCAAGTGGATGATATATGGCCCTGAATTTGTTGCCTGTAAGTGTGGCTGATGGGGTAAGCCCACCAAATGTGGAAAAGGGTGCCTGGAGAGTGTCCATACTGCCAGCACTGACCTAGAGCATCTGGACAGCAAGAAGACACTACCTCTAGAGACCTATATCAGCGTGTTAACAACTTAAATGAATTCTCCTGCATACGCACACACCTGGAAGACCCATATGAAGGGAGGAGGGAGTCCAAATTTCTTAGGGACATATAAAGCCAGTCCACTTTATCAAACGTCTTCTCGCCGTCAGTGCCGAGAAGGACGAGTGATGTCTGAGTGGCAGTAGCACATTGGATAGAATGCAGAACTCTCAGGGAGCTATCCCGCCCTTCTCTCCCTGCAGCAAAGCCTGTCTGATCTAGACGGAGGTGCTAACCTGGCAGTCAAGAGTTTGGCCCATAATTTGATGTCCGTGTTGAGAAGGGACATAAGGCGATAGCTCCCGCACAAAGTGGCCTCTTTGCCCTCCTTCGGCAGTAACATTATATGGGCCTCTAGAAAATGTCTATTTGGAAGAGACCCCTGCAAAAGATCATTAAAGTAGGTTACCATATGTAATGCCAGTACCGGGTAGAACTTTTTATAGTCACAGGGAATGAGAGAAAAGAACGCAACCGGCACTGCTACATGTGCCTATGCAGTCACTGGAGCACATAAAACACTTGGATCCCGAACCTTCACGGTGGTGCTCTGTCGGTGATATAGTAGTTATGCAGAAGAAAAAAGCACCGCGGCACTCACCACCCAACTTTTTATAGCACATAATGGGGAAGCCATTAGGGATGCTAAAAAAAAATCTGTATTTCTTGGGGGTGTCTGGACGTTTCACAGAAAATCTATTTTCGTTTGGGACTGTTCTTGGGTTTCCTAAGGTGTTTCTTCAGGCTGTATATTATACAGATTCTTATAAAATGCGGCACATTCACGTGCAAATGACTTCCGTCCTCTCACTAATCTGTCCCTGGGAAGTGTGCAGCTGCCTAACGCTTGCCTGTGACCTCGCCTTCCTGAGAAGAAAAGACACTGATGTTAAGGACTTCTAAAGGTTTGTCATGGATACTGACAAGAGCTTGATGCTTTCTGCTCTTGTCTGCTCTTGACTGCTAAGGAGTCTTTTTGCCTGCTTTCTAGCCTACTTATTTGGGATAACAGATCCAATATTTTCTGGTGACTTTTATTTACATTGGAGCCGAGGGCAATTAATTACCCCCGTAAAAAGGCATTGTGCTCCCCCCCACTGTGTTACAGATGATGTTTTGTCACTGGTATTCAACTCAAAGTAGGACTGCAGTTTGGTAGAGAGGGTCTGTATGAATGCGTCAGGGGACAGCAGTGTTTCATTTAGCCGCCACATCTTATATCCCATAGAAACATGCAGCAAAGGATGGGAGATGGTTGTAATGTTCCCTATGGTCGCAGAGGTTAATTTGGGTAGGCAGTGGTCACAAAGAGATAGTCTAACCATTGATAATATTTGTGCTCATCAGAATAAAAAGTGATGTCCTGCCAATCCGCATGCAGAGTCCTCCACACGTCGCTCACTTGTTGTCATGCCCTGCTCTGACTATGTGTGGAGGTCGGCCAGAATAGCAGCACGGGTTTAATGTTTTGTTTTGGAGCCGGGCTGGATCCGCCTCCCATCAGGTGCACTGGGTGGGGTCATTAGTTTAAAAAGCACTCCATCCCAGTGCTCTGAGCGGGTTAAAGAAATCATTCTGGCCTTGGAAGCAAGGAAGGAAGGTTGTCTGATCCAGCTCAGAAAAGATAAGTGTGGTTTCAGTTTTTGTTGTTTGCTATCTTGGTTGTGTTGGTGTCATTTCTCCCATCCAGGTTCTGTGCGAGCAGGCTGCTCCTATTCCCCTTTTCACCATCTCAGGGAATCTAGGGTGTTTTAGCCCAGGCACGAGGACACATCATTCCTACCATCTAGGTCTGAATGTGGGCTGAGCAGAGCAGGGAGAAAAGTCAGGGATTTGCTAGGAGGTGACCCTTCCCCTGCTTCTCGCCTAGAGCCTGGTTTGCTGGTTTATCTGTATGTCTGATATCCCGCCCGGCGTGACATTATAGCCCGCCATACTTTGACTGTCGTTGCTCAGCGTTTTTTTGTGATGGCGTCAATTGATACGTTAGTTAATCGCATGCAGGGGCTATCCCTAGAGGTTGCGGAGCTACGTGGTTCGATCACACAGTGTCAGAATGCTCTGGCATCAGGAGGAGGTCAAATTTATGTGGAGCCTAAAGTTGCTCTTCCTGATCGATTTGCAGGGGGTACGGATGATTTCATCCGTTTTAGAGAGTAATGCAAATTATATTTTCGGCTGCGTCCATCGTCTTCTGGTGATGAAAGTCAGAGGATAGGTATAGTCATTTCTCTGCTTAAGGGGGACGCGCAATCCTGGGCCTTTTCTCTGCCGCCCGGTTCTCGGGCCCTCTGGTCGGTGGAGGAATTTTTTAAGGTCCAGCAATTGATCTACGATGACCCAGACCGGGTCTCGATGGCGGAATCGAGATTACGAAATTTATTTCAGGGTGAACATTCTGCAGAGGCTTACTGTGTTGAGTTTAGGAGATGGGCGACCGAATCAAAGTGGAATGATCCCGCGTTACGTAGTAAGTTTTGTCAGGGGCTATCTGAGAGATTGAAAGGTGCCCTTGCTTTTCATGAGTACCCAGATTCTTTGGAGAATGCAATGTCTTTAGCAGTACATTTAGATAGACGTATCAGAGAAAGGAGTAGGGCTCCCTCTGTGCAAGGGATCCCTTCTGTGAGTGGTTTCGTCTTGACTGCTTCCCCGGGTGATGTTACAGGTAACTCTGGGGTAGCGGAGGAACCCATGCAGCTGGGTCAGGTTTCTTGCCGTTCTGATAGTAGAGACTTTAGGAGATTGCACAAACTGTGTTACTACTGTGGGAAAAATAGTCATTTTGTTTTGGCTTGTCCTTTTGTTAAACCGCAGGTGGAAGAGAAAAAAAAAAAAAAAACTTTCCTGACTCTATGTGGTGTGAATAGTGTGGTAAAGCAGGCAGGTATGCAAGCTCCGTGCAATTCCCGTTTTCTCCTTCCAGCTAGGGTGGCGCTAGAGTGAAGAGAAATTTTTGTTGAAGTATTCCTTGACTGTGATGCTGGGGTGAACCTAATTGACTTCCTTTTTCTTCAAAATCTAGGTCTAAGTACTTGCACTTTAGAAAAAGAGATTCAGGTTTTTGCAATTGATTCTTCCCCTCTTTCTCAAAGGAGTCTCACTCACATTGCTCATGGTATTCACTTAAGGAGGGGTGATTCACATGTTGAGATTATGTCTTGTTTTGTCATGAAGGATTTGCGAGCTCCTATAGTTTTGGGGTTACCATGGTTGACTAAACATAACCCAATTATAGATTGGCAAGCGAGACAAATCATTGGTTGGAGTGAGTTTTGTCTGGGCACATCTATCTCTGGTGTATCCACTACGGCTTTACCTCAGTACCTCTCCGATTTTTCGGATGTCTTTTCGGAGGGTGGGGCTCAGGAATTGCCCCCTCATCGTGACTATGATTGTACAGTTAATCTCATCCCAGGGGCTAAGTTGCCAAAGTCTCGGCTTTACAACCTCTCTCAACCCGAAAGAGAGGTCATGCAAAAGTATATCGCCGAGAGTTTGACAAAAGGTCATATTAGGCCATCTAAGTCTCCGGTGGCAGTAGGTTTGTTCTTTGTAAAAAAAAATAAGGATGGATCGCTGAGACCGTGTTTGGATTTCCGAGAATTGAACCGTATTACGGTCCGGGATCCATATCCTCTGCCTTTGATCTCTGACCTTTTTGATCAGAATGTTGGAGCCAAGGTGTTCTCCAAGTTGGATTTGAGAGGGGCCTACAATCTGATCAGACTCAAGGAGGGGGATGAGTGGAAAACGGCCTTCAATACGCACGAGGGTCATTTTGAGAACCTGGTTATGCCTTTTGGGTTGACGAACGCGGCAGCAGTATTTCAGTGATTCGTCAATGAAATTTTTCATCATTTGGTGGGGAGGGTTGTAGGAGTTTACTTGGATGACATTTTAATTTACTCTCCTGATCTGAAGACCCATCAGGATCATGTGAGACAGGTTTTGACGATCCTTTGGGAGAATAAATGATATGCCAAATTGGAGAAATGTTTGTTTGCGGTGCAAGAGCTTCCGTTCTTGGGATATCTGCTTTCTGATTCTGGTTTTCGTATGGACCCCGAAAAACTCAGGGCGGTTCTGGAATGGGGCCGACCAGAGAATCAGAAAGCTTTCATGCGGTTCTTGGGGTTTATGAATTATTATAGAATTTTTTTTTTAGAACTATTCTACTATAGTAAAACCTTTCACTGATATGACTAAGAAGGGCGCCGACATCTCTGTCTGGTCGGATGAGGCATTGCAGGCCTTTTCGGCTATTAAGGAGCGTTTTGCGTCTGCTCCCATTCTGGTGCAGCCGGATGTGTCTCAGACATTCGTAGTGGGGGTTGGAGCGGTGCTGTCACAGGGTTCATACCCTGGCAAATGGGTCCCGTGTGCCTTTTTCTCCAAGAAGCTCTCGGTCGCCGAGAGGAATTATGATGTTGGAGATAGAGAGTTGTTGGTTATCAAGTTGGCCTTTGAGGAATGGTGTCACTGGTATATACGGTATATACAGACCATAAGAATTTGGCTTACCTGCAATCTGCCAAGCATCTGAACCCTAGACAGGCCAGATGGTCACTGTTCTTTACCAGGTTCAATTTTGTGGTTACCTTTCGCCCAGGGGTTAAGAACGTCAAGGCAGATGCCTTGTCTCGCAGCTTTCCTGGGGAGGTGATTCAGAGGATCCTGCGCCGATTTTAGCGGATGGCGTGGTGGTCTCCACTCTGTACCCTGAATTGGAGATGGAGGTGTTGGGAGCCCAGGAGGGGGCTCCTGGGTCTTGTCCCCCAGGGAGGTTGTTTGTTCCTGAGGGCCTGCGATACAAGGTGTTCAAGGAACATCACGTTTCGTCCTTGGACGCACTTGTCTATGAACTTTATTACGGATCTGCCGAGTTCCTCCGGGAGAACAGTGATTTTGGTGGTAGTTGACCGTTTCAGTAAAATGGCTCACTTTATATCATTAAGGCTACTTTCACACTTGCGCTCAGAGCGGATCCGTCTAGTGTCTGCACAGACGGATCCGCTCCTATAATGCAGACGATGGGATCCGTTCAGAACGGATCTGTCTGCATTATAGTTTAGAAAAAATTCTTCAAAAGTGTGAAAGTTGCTCAGACGGATCCGTCTAGACTTTACATTGATAGTCAATGGGGGACGGATCCATTTGAAATTGAGCCATATTGTGTCAACTTCAAACTGATCCCTCCCCATTGACTTACATTGTAAGTCTGGACGGATCCATTTGCCTCCTCACAGCCAGGCGGACATCCAAACGCTGCAAGAGTGTTCGGGTGTCCGCCTGCTGAGCGGAGCGGAGGCCAAACGGTGCCATACTGATGCATTCTGAGCGGATCGGCATCCACTTAGAATGCATTAGGGCAGTACGGATGCGTTCGGGGCCGCTTGTGAGAGCCTTCAAACGGAACTCACAAGCGGAGCCCCGAATGCTAGTGTGAAAGTAGCCTAACTAGTCTGCCTAACGCCAAGACTCTTGCGCAGATTTTTGTGGATAATATTGTGAAATTGCATGGTATTCCTTCGGGTGTGGTCTCTGATAGGGGAACGCAGTTTGTCTCCAGGTTTTGGAGGGCGTTCTGCTCCCGGCTTGGCATTCAACTTTCATTCTCTTCGGCTTTTCATCCGCAGTCGAATGGTCAGACGGAGCATATTAATCAAAACCTGGAGACCTACTTGAGGTGCTTTGTGGCGGAGAATCAGGAGGACTGGTCCTCATTCTTGTCCCTAGCAGAGTTTGCCGTACGTACTGATCCAGCGGAACAGAGGGATAAAACTTAACATTTAATGTCAGTAAATTCTAAAATAGATGGGTAGACACCAGAGGATGAGCCTCTACAACAAACAATAATTAAAGACAGCCCTATGGGCATAAACTTGTACATATACATACAAAATGTGGCCAAGATGGTATAAGTAAAAAGTTAGGAACGTTCTCACCCGATTAACGACCAGGGTTTCTCGCAGAGATGGCTATTGGTGGAGAGGATCCTGGAATACTTGATGGCCACACTTGAGACGAGTAGGTATTGGTGCCCCTTTAACGTAGGTGGGTAACAGGGCGATTAACTCTAGACGGCCCTGAATAGGGGGCAGGGGCTAGTACGCCCTACCTACCTATACGGGGAACTTGCCCCGCAAGGAGCGTCCCCGTCCGGATACCTGGCCCTGGGGGGACAGATTCCCTAGTAATCCCTAAAAAGATTTTTGCTCCCTACGTGTCACGTTTCAATTCGTGAAGAATATCGTCAGGGGAGATCAAATGGTGGTCACAGGGCTATGGATGGGGCCTGTGCAACCATTGAGAGGGGGGAAAAAATAGTACAAAAAGAGGGGAAGGTAAGGTCAAGTGTCTGTCAGTGTGTGTAGCCAGTCAGGCTGAATCACACAGGACACGACCGCATCAAGGTTCTCTATCCAAAAAGGTACAGCTGCATCAGTGGGTGCCAGCTATAAAGGATAAGAGGGGCCACAGGATGGTCAATCCAGGGGCAGGCTGTCAGCAGAGTGTACTCACCACTCTGTGTCTTTTTAAATGCGCTCCCCATCCGCCGGTTTCCACTGTAACTTCCTACTTCCGGACATGTGACTCTGTTGACAGGAAGTCACATGTCCGGTGGAACGCAGGAAGGGAGCGTGCATTCCAGCCGAACGCGGCCCGTGGAGCGCGGCGCCGGAGAATGACGCCGCGCATCACGTGATAGTAATCACATGACCGAAGGCCAAGGGGCGCGCCGGGCCGGGAAGACCACGCCCACCACCCGAGAACCAGTGTGGAAGCATATGTTATATATACACAGGGGGCGATATGGTGCACAGGGCGATAAAAATTGAACACAATGGTGAATGCAGTTCAATTAATCGCCAAAGGGATCCATGGTAGATAGGATCCATGGTAACAATATGAATAAATAAACTTAGCCAGGCTATTAGAGGCGGGTTTAAAAACGCACCAGCCACAGGAGAGATATAACTGGCCCAGTGAGGGAAGAGAGATATACAGAGGATAAGGCAATTAAATGTAGCAGCTAAAATTAAGCTGCTCATTTAGGCCCAGAGGGGTCATTGTTTTTAGGTAGTAGATCCAGCGTAATTCTCGCTGTAGTATAGCGCGGTCCCAATCGACTCCACGTTTGGGGGGTAGGACGCGGTCTATACCCATTACGGAAATGCGGGCTTTACCATTATGTTGGCTATGAACATGGTTGGCGACAGGGGTGTCCTTTGCTTTAGCTATGTCGCCAATATGTTCGCCAATGCGTCTTCGTAACTCGCGGATGGTTTTTCCTACATAGCCTTTCCCGCATTCACACGATAGGAGGTAAATGACGCCGCGAGTCCTACAGTTGATGAAGTGGTGTATGCGATATTTCTTTCCTGTAACCATACTGCTAAAGTCTTTACCAGATTTCAAGTAGGGACAGGCAATGCACCCACTACATCTATAACACCCCTTAATGTCGGATTTGAGCCAAGTAGAGCCTGATACAATGGGTGGGGGTGTAAATTCACTCGACACGAGTGTGTCACGGAGGCTGCGTCCTCGTCGGTACGTGACGTGAGGGTAGTCCCCCACCACGCATATTAATCAAAACCTGGAGACCTACTTGAGGTGCTTTGTGGCGGAGAATCAGGAGGACTGGTCCTCATTCTTGTCCCTAGCAGAGTTTGCGTTGAATAACCGTAGGCAGGAGTCCACGGGTAAGTTGCCTTTTTTTGGCGCATACGGTTTTCATCCTCAGTTTGGTACCTTTTCTGGGACTGGTTCCTCTGGGATGCCAGAGGAGGAGAGATTTTCTTCTGCCTTATCCTCCATCTGGAGGAGGATCCAAGGGAATTTGGAGAAGATGGGTGAGAGGTATAAACGAATGGCTGACAAGAGACGTGTGACTGGGCCGGACCTGTGTGTGGGTGATCTGGTGTGGTTGTCCACTAAAAGTATCAAATTGAGAGTGCCATCTTGGAAACTGGGTCCAAGATTTATTGGTCCGTACAAAATATCTGCGGTGCAGAAAAGATAAGTGCGGCTCAGAAAAGATAAGTGTGGTTTCAGTTTTTGTTGTTTGCTATCTTGGTTGTGTTGATGTGATCTCTCCCATCCAGGTTCTGTGCAAGCAGGCTGCTCCTATTCCCCTTTTCACCATCTCAGGGAATCTAGGGTGTTTTAGCCCAGGCACGAGGACACATCAATCCTACCATCTAGGTCTGAATGTGGGCTGAGCAGAGCAGGGAGAGAAGTCAGGGATTTTCTAGGAGGTGACCCTTCCCCTGCTTCTCGCCTAGAGCCTGGTTTGCTGGTTTATCTGTATGTCTGATATCCCGTCCGGCGTGATACTTGTAGCTCTGACAGACACACCTTCAGTCCCCTCAACGCCCTATATGAGATAACTGAGAGCCGTGAAGAGTAGTCACACAACGGGTCAAGGATTAGGTTGAAGTTCCCACCAATTAAAACTATTCCCTCCCTTAACATATACATTTTGCATAAGACCCCTCTAAGCCACTTAGCTGTCCCCTTTTTAGGTGCACATAAGTTGCAAATAGTAAGCAGCTTATTTCCCACAAACCCCTTGAGGAGGAGATACCTGTCATCTGGGTCTGAAACCATATTTTTCAGGGAAAAAACTGTGGCTCTGTCAAAACCTATGCTCACAGCTCGGAGGCTAGACGCACAGTACCATACATTATACATAGAATGGGACATATCAGGGATATGTGCTGAATGGAAATGTGTTTCCTGTAGAAGCAAAATATTAGTTTTAAGTCTAGACATAAGTGTAAATGCGTGCATACATTTCACAGGAGAATTATACCCCTTCACAACTTAGGTAATCTAGATCAGGAAAGGGGGTGGAGAACATCCAGATTGGCAAGCACTGTGTATCCCTGTGGATATTGCACTAAGGCTAGTAATCCTGAAAACAGGGTGAAAAAGAAGAGCGAGATCTAAATAAACTACCATAATGGCAATCATAGTAACATAGTTTATAAGGCTTAAAAAAGACATCTGTCCATCCAGTTCAGCCTGTTATCCTGCAAGTTGATCCAGAGGAAGGCAAAAAAACAACAACTGTGAGGTAGAAGCCAATTTTCCTCACTTTAGGGGAAAGATTCCTCCCAACTCCAATTAGGCAATCAGAATATCTTTCTGGATCAACAACCCATTTCTAGCAAATATAACCTGTAATATTATTACACTCCAGAAATACATCCAGGCCCCTCTTGAATCCTTTTAGTGAATTCACCATCACCACCTCCTCAGGCAGAGAGTTCCATAGTCTCACTGCTCTTACCGTAAAGAATCCTCTGAAGATACAGTCATGTGAAAAAATTAGGACACCCTTTGAAAGCATGTGGTTTTTTGTAACATTTTTAATAAAAGGTTATTTCATCTCCGTTTCAACAATACAGAGAGATTAAAGTAATCCAACTAAACAAAGAAAACTGAAGAAAAGTCTTTTCAAGATCTTCTGTAAATGTCATTCTACAAAAATGCCTATTCTAACTGAGGAAAAAGATAGGACACCCTCACATGTATTCCCTCTTAAATTGGCTCAGATCTCACACAGGTATATCACACCAGGTGCACATAATTAGTAGATCGTTACTCTGCATGTTGAATGAGGCTTGCCCTATTTAAACCTCAGACATTTAGTTTGGTGTGCTCCTGACTGTTGAAGTGAGAGTGAGCACCATGGTGAGAGCAAAAGAGCTGTCAGAGGACTTCAGAAAAAAGATTGTAGCAGCCTATGAGTCTGGGAAGGGATTTAAAAAGATCTCAAAAGATTTTGAAATCAGCCATTCCACTGTCCGGAAGATAGTCTACAAGTGGAGGGCTTTCAAAACAACTGCCAACATGCCCAGGACTGGTCGCCCCAGCAAGTTCACCCCAAGAGCAGACCGCAAGATGCTAAAAGAGGTCTCCAAAAACCCTAAAGTGTCATCTCGAGAACTACAGCAGGCTCTGGCTACTGTTGATGTAGAAGTACATGCCTCTACAATCAGAAAGAGACTGTACAAGTTTAACTTGCATGGGAGGTGTGCAAGGAGGAAACCTTTGCTTTCCAAGAGAAACATCGAGGCCAGACTGACATTTGCCAGAGATAAAGTTGACAAAGACCAGGACTTCTGGAATAATGTTCTTTGGACAGATGAGTCCAAAATTGAATTATTTGGACACAACAGCAGAGGACATGTTTGGCGTAAACCAAACACAGCATTCCAAGAAAAGAACCTCATACCAACTGTGAAGCATGGAGGTGGAAGTGTCATGGTTTGGGGCTGCTTTGCTGCAGCAGGACCTGGTCAGCTCACCATCATAGAATCCACGATGAATTCTACTGTGTATCAGAAGGTGCTTGAAGAACATGTGAGACCATCAGTTAGAAAATTAAAGCTGAAGCGGAACTGGACCATGCAACATGACAATGACCCAAAACATACTAGTAAATCAACCAAAGATTGGCTGAAAAAGAAGAAATGGAGAGTCCTGGAATGGCCAAGTCAAAGTCCAGATTTGAATCCCATTGAGATGCTGTGGGGTGACTTGAAAAGGGCTGTACGTGCAAGAAACCCCTCAAACATCTCACAGCTGAAAAAGTTCTGCATTGAGGAGTGGGGTAAAATTTCCTCAGACCGATGTCGAAGACTGGTAGATGGCTACAAGAACCGTCTCACTGCAGTTATTTCAGCCAAAGGAGGTAACACTCGCTATTAGGGGCAAGGGTGTCCTATCTTTTTCCTCAGTTAGAATAGGCATTTTTGTAGAATGACATTTACAGAAGATCTTGAAAAGACTTTTCTTCAGTTTTCTTTGTTTAGTCGGATTACTTTAATCTCTCTGTATTGTTGAAACGGAGATGAAATAACCTTTTATTAAAAATGTTACAAAAAACCACATGCTTTCAAAGGGTGTCCTAATTTTTTCACATGACTGTATTATAGTCTAAATATCAATGCTCATTGCCTTTAAGTGTAAAGACAGAACCAGAGTCTAAAATCTTTCTATAGGATTTAAAGGGAACCTGTCACCCAAAAATCGTCTATCAAGCTGTTTACAGTACCTTATAGTGCTGTGTCCTCGTTTCTCGATGCACTTTTTCTTCGTTTTGCCGCATGTCTGCTCATTCAGAAATCGTAGTTATATTCAGCTGCTGCCCCGTGCTGCAAGTCAGGCTTGAAGTCACGGGGGCAGCGGCCTCGGCGTCTTCCATGGCCCTCTCCCCGCCCCCTGCCTCTGTGACTGACACCCGAACATCCGAATCCGGGACCGCGCTCAACGGCCGCATGCGCAGTAAAGGGCGGCAGGAGCGCGGTCCCGGCTGCCGCGCGTACTACGCGCCGTCTTACTTTCGCCGCACTGCGCATGCGCCCGACATCCTGTATCAAACGCGCCCGCGCCCGGCATCTGGGCGCGGGCGCGTTTGATACAGGATGTCGGGCGCATGCGCAGTGCGGCGAAAGTAAGACGGCGCGTAGTACGCGCGGCAGCCGGGACCGCGCTCCTGCCGCCCTTTACTGCGCATGCGGCCGTTGAGCGCGGTCCCGGATTCGGATGTTCGGGTGTCAGTCACAGAGGCAGGGGGCGGGGAGAGGGCCATGGAAGACGCCGAGGCCGCTGCCCCCGTGACTTCAAGCCTGACTTGCAGCACGGGGCAGCAGCTGAATATAACTACGATTTCTGAATGAGCAGACATGCGGCAAAACGAAGAAAAAGTGCATCGAGAAACGAGGACACAGCACTATAAGGTACTGTAAACAGCTTGATAGACGATTTTTGGGTGACAGGTTCCCTTTAAATCTGCAGAGACGAGGTTATGCTGAGTTCAATTTGGGTAACATGTTTGTAGCAGACATAGAATGTATTGTCTCTTAAAAATTATTGTGAGCAGATGTAGTGTATCTGTTAATCCTATAATGGGTCCTACAGACATGTGTCTGTGAGAGATAACCATTTAAATATCAATGTATTATTTTACTTCCTTACAAGATCATTAACCTGCTCACGACCGCCGTACGCAGGATTGCGTCTTCGCGGCGGTCGTGCTGTTCTGGGTGGACGCGCTGATGCGTACTCTCGCGAGACGCGAGATTTCGGGGAAAGCCGGCCCGCGCATGCTCATCGCGGGCCGGCAAAATTCAAAGGACAAGTTCGCAATCAACCAGCCAGCCAATAATCGTGGCTGGCAGGTTGATGATTTTCCAAAAAACGAATCAGCAGTCAGATACCACATCATATTAGTAAATATGATGTGGTTATATGGCTGCTGTGCTCCTCTGCTCCTTCTTTTGGTCGGTTGGTTCCAGCAGAGGAGCACACATCACTGTGAGTACCCACCAACACCACACCCCAATTAACCCTTTGATCACCCCTTCTTGCCCCTGTCAATCAATAGTGAAAAGAAAAAAGTGATCAGTGCAAACTGTCACTTTTTTTTTTTCACTGGTATTGACCGTTAGGTTTTAGGTATAGTTTAGGCCCCTTGGTTAGGTAGTTTAGCGATCAGTTAGCGCCCAGCCCACCGCACCGCAGTCCCTTATTCGCTGATTAGCGTATCGCTAATCAGCATCTGTACTTTTATAGTATCTGGAAGTGATCAAAACTGATCACGGTCAGATCTATAATAGTATTAGTGTCACTTTAGTTAGCCCTCCACCCAAAACGCAGTGTTTGCCCGATCAGGCCTGATCGGTCGCCCACACGTGCGTTCACCCACGCCCGCCCCACCGCAGTGACAAAAAATATATTTTTTTTTTATCACTGCACTTTCACTTTACACGCACTGCGGCGATAAAAAAAATCAGTTTTGATATTTTTTATCAACCGCAGCGGCCTCCGGTACTTCGCTAGCCTCCCCTTTGTAAGACAGGCTTGCTTTTTTTCTTGGGTAGTCTCAGGGAATACCCCTAAATTTAGTTGCCCAAATGTCAAACAGGGGGTATTCTTCTGAAGAGGCCTACAGGCTTCTGACCCAGTCGGATGAGGAATGGGAACCCTCATCTGACGAATCTAGCGGGTCAGAATACAAACCTGTAGAAAGCAGTGGCTCTCTGACCCAAAGTTCGGACGAGGAGGCTGAGGTCCCTGATAGCACCAGGCGTACCCGGCCACGTGTCGCTAGACCGCAAGTTGCGCTTCAAGAGCAGCAGAGTGGCGCTGGTGCTGTCGGATTACGTGGTGAGGCATACACCAGCAGCCCAGCCCTTCCTGGACCTAGTACCAGCACTGCCGTAAAACCTGGTGAAGTGGCGAGCACCAGAAGGGCAGTTGAAGCTGGTACGGTGGCACGAGCAGTAGTGACCCCGTCGCAGCCACCGCAAAGACGTGGCCGTAGAGCCCCTAGAATCCCTGAGGTGCTGGCAAACCCTGATTGGCAGTCCCCAACTTCAGCCGCACCTGTAGTTTTCCCTTTCACTGCCCAGTCTGGAGTTCGGGTTGAGACAGCTCAGATCGGTTCGGCCCTGGGATTTTTTGAGCTGTTCTTGACAGCGGAGCTCTTGGACTTAGTTGTGGCCGAAACAAATCGGTATGCCACACAATTTATATCCGCCAACCCAGGAAGCTTTTATGCCCAGCCTTTCCGGTGGAAACCAGTCCAAGTTTCCGAAATTAAAACTTTTCTGGGCCTCCTCCTCAACATGGGTCTAACTAAAAAGCATGAATTGCGGTCATATTGGTCCACGAACCCAATTCATCACATGCCCATGTTCTCTGCTGCTATGTCCAGGACACGATTTGAGACCATCCTGCGTTTCCTGCACTTTAGTGATAACAGCACCTCCCGTCCCAGAGGCCACCCTGCTTTTGACCGGCTCCACAAAATTCGGCCCCTCATAGACCATTTCAACCTGAAATTTGCAGATTTGTATACCCCTGAGCAAAACATCTGCGTAGACGAGTCCCTGATACATTTTACCGGGCGCCTTGGCTTCAAACAATACATCCCAAGCAAGCGTGCCCGGTATGGGGTCAAATTGTATAAGCTCTGTGAAAGGGCCACAGGCTATACCCACAAAGATCAGACCCTGGAGCCGGTCAGTTGCCCTGACTACCTGGGGAGCAGTGGGAAGACAGTCTGGGACTTGGTGTCACCCTTATTCGGCAAGGGGTACCATCTTTATGTGGACAATTTTTACACAAGTGTGGCCCTCTTTAGGCATTTGTTTCTAGAACTGGATTGGCACCTGTGGCACCGCGCGGTCTTCCCCCAACGGCTCGTTACCACCCGTCTTGCAAGGGGGCAGAGGGCCGCACTGTGTAACGAAGAACTGCTCGCGGTGAAATGGAGAGACAAGCGTGACGTTTACATGCTCTCCTCCATTCACGCAGACACGACAATCCAAATTGAGCGAGTAACCCGTGTCATTGAAAAGCCCCTCTCAGTCCACGACTATAATTTGCTCATGGGAGGGGTGGACTTCAATGACCAGATGTTGGCTCCGTATTTAGTGTCCCGCAGAACCAGACGCTGGTATAAGAAGGTGTCTGTATATTTAATTCAATTGGCTCTGTATAATAGTTTTGTTCTCTACAGTAAGGCTGGGAGAACTGGATCCTTCCTCAAATTTCAGGAAGAGATCATCGCGAACCTCCTGTACCCAGGAGGTTCCGTGGCCCCATCCACCAGTGTAGTTAGCCGTCTACACGAGCGACATTTCCCCAGTGTCGTTCCTGGTACCTCAAACCGACCGCCACCCCGAAAAAAATGTTGTGTCTGTAGCAGGAGTGGAATAAGGCGTGACACCCGCTATTTCTGTCCTGACTGTCCTGACCACCCTGCCCTATGCTTTGGAGAGTGTTTCCGGAAGTACCACACACAGGTAGACCTAGCATAGGGATCATCTCACCAGGACAGGCACACAGGGCTATTAGGGCCCATTCACATACAGCTGCTGCAAACCTCTCCTTTCACCTGGGATAAGTGCACATTGACCCATGGGGAAGGAGAGGTTTGTTCTATAAAGGTAAGAAAAAAAAAAAAAAAAAAAAAAACACCAGTAAGCAAAAAGGTTAATGTTTAGTTCAAAAAGTTAAAGTTTATATGTTCTGTTCCAAAGTTAATAAAATTATTGCGTTGCGGCCTGGTTTTTTCTTTCTTTTTTTTCTTTCTTTTTTTAGCTGCAGCACTGATGTGCATTCTGACAGAAGCATTGCGCTGCTGTCAGATTACACGCAAGTCGGTGTATGTGGCGCTGCAAGACGAGATTTCTACTCTGCAGTAACAGATACGTTTGCCAAGGCATACGAGCTGAGGAGGAGGCGGCGTTCCTATGCTTTGGCAAACACTTTGTATGTAAAAAAAAATAAAATAAAAAAAATCCCGGCAATGATTTATTCATCCACATCGATTTGATGTGAATGGAGAAATCTGGTTTGCCAGGGCATACGAGCTAAGTGGGTATGGATGTTGGGCGGAGCTCCTATGTCCTGGCAGGCGCCTTTCCCCTCCTTTTTTTTTTTTTGGGCAGAGATTTTTTCATCCACATTGATCGATGCGAATGAAGAAATCTGTGCCGTTCATTTTTTTCTTTCAGCCCAGAGGCTGAACGGAAAAAAAAATCTCATTACCTGTATGCTCAATATAAGGAGAATAGCAGAAACTCCTAATGCTGGCCATACATGTAATGATTGCGGAGACCCTCAAATGCCAGGGCAGTACAAACACCCCACAACTGACCCCATTTTGGAAAGAAGACACCCCAAGGTATTCGCTGAGGGGCATATTGAGTCCATGAAAGATTTAAATTTTTGTCCTAAGTTAGCAGAAAGTGAGACTTTGTGAGAAAAAAAATAAAAATAAAAAATTTCCGCTAACTTATGCCAAAAAAATACATTTCTATGAACTCGCCATGCCCCTCATTGAATACCTTGGGGTGTCTTCTTTCCAAAGTGGGGTCACATGTGGGGTATTTATACTGCCCTGGCTTTTTAGGGGCCCTAAAGCGTGAGAAGAAGTCTGGGATCCAAATGTCTAAAAATGCCCTCCTAAAAGGAATTTGGGCACTTTTGCAGCCTAGATGCGAAAAAGTGTCACACATCTGGTATCGCGATACTCAGGAGAAGCTGGGGAATGTGTTTTGGGGTGTCATTTTACATATACCCATGCTGGGTGAGATAAATATCTTGGTCAAATGCCAACTTTGTATAAAAAAATGGGAAAAGTTGTCTCTTGCCAAGATATTTCTCTCACCCAGCATGGGTATATGTAAAATGACACCCCAAAACACATTCCCCAACTTCTCCTGAGTACAGCGATACCAGATGTGTGCCCCTAAATTGCCAGGGCAGTATAACTACCCCACAAGTGACCCCATTTTGGAAATAAGACACCCCAAGGTATTCCGTGAGGGGCATGGCGAGTTCCTAGAATTTTTTATTTTTTGTCGCAACTTAGTGGAATATGAGACTTTGTAAGGAAAAAAAAAAATCATCATTTTCCGCTAACTTATGACAAAAAATAAAAAATTCTAGGAACTCGCCATGCCCCTCACGGAATACCTTGGGGTGTCTTCTTTCCAAAATGGGGTCACTTGTGGGGTAGTTATACTGCCCTGGCAATTTAGGGGCCATACTAGAAATTCCATGCACACCAGCTGTTTTCCCCTGGTCTTGCTCGCATCACTGCCACTTTCCATTTTGACAGTCTCCTCTCTGCTCTTTCACAGAACCTTTGCCAGTTTTTGTCACAAATGAGTTTTCGGACTAGAAGCACTTATCACCTATAAACTAAATTGGTGATAAATGCTAGTTCAGTGGGAGTCTGACGTTTGGAACCTCAACTGATAGCCAGAACAGGAGACCACATTCCCATGTCTCTGCCAGCTGCAAGATGGATGAAGGAGTTTGGAGCAGCAGTCAAGCATGCACCCGGCCTCTCCATTCTAAACATCTACCATCGACTTTTAATAGAATGTAAAGACACATGGTTTACCACTGCCATTTAAACTCCTGCAGTCTTGTTGGTCAGGAATGGTACAGTGGGGTCCCAGTGGTCAGTTCCCCAACAATTCAGAATACCCATTTAAGGGAACTGCTCAAGTTCTAATAGAGTAAAATAAAATATTTTCTAGGTAACTAGTGTTAACATCTAATGTCCAATTTAATTTTCAATGGAAAAACTGCAAAAATTGAACATAAAGCCATGAAATAATGATGTGACTGTGTCATACATCTGGTAATAAGGTGGCACAAGGCTGGTGAACCGCTGGCCCAGCCTGCATTAACATTGGGAGGCTAATGCCAGTTAAAACTTTGCTGATAATTTTGCACAAGACAATATGTGTGACGTCAGATAACATCTTACTTTGATTGGATACTCTTCCTTTGCCAGGTTACAATGAGTCAGTGCAGCTAGAATTCTGCACACTGCCAGCATTTGCAGCTCCAAGACTGAACAATTGGAGGCTCCTGAGTTACAGTGGGTCACTGTCTATCTGAAGCTTTTGGCCTCACCAGCACATGTATATGCACTCTTGGCCAGACGTGTATGTGTATACCTTGGGGAGAAAGCCACTGCTAGACACCTTGTAGCGGCTTATCATCCAGGAGAACAAAAGAATTGGGCAGAAACATTCACTTTGCCTGATCATTCTCTCCCCCGACATCATCTGTCGGTTAAGAGTCAGGAGCCCCCTCATACACATTAGACTGTAGGACAAACCCACTGTTCTTGGCAGCTTTGGCCAACAATACATTAATGTATAGGGGAGCTTTACAACAAGATAAATTAGTGACATATCACTTTAGCAAAATGCAAGGTCACTTTCTTGAACTCTTTTGCTGCCAGGGGTATTTGGACATTTTGCACCTCTAGTAGTCTGGACAATTTTTGCAGTTTTAACATGCACAAACGTAAATTACAAAATAAAAAGATCATACTAATCCCCTATAGCCGTATATTTTCTAAAAGTAGTCATCTGGAAGTTTATACACACAAACGCCTTCATGCAACTTTGCATCAAAGTGTAATTTTTCATAACAATCGCAAGTTGATATTACTCAGTAAAAGTGGAACCTAAGAAGAAAGTTATATGCACCACAACTATAAAAAATAAACATTCAACATACCACTTAGACCTAAATTTACACATGCAAATGCACATGTCTTAATAAAATCGACAACTGAAAAGACCAAAAATCTGGTTTTAAGCTGGAAAAAAAAAAGTTGCAATATGAAATACAGGATTATAGCCCTTGAAAAGTAAGTGTCACGCTTCGTTGTGGAAGGGAAACACCACACCGAGCATAGGAGGGAAGGAGGGAACAAGGAATCAGGCCCGAGAACTAAGGAAGAAAGATGGAAACCTCCTAGTAAAAACCCTAACCAAAATCCTGACTGACTACCAGTATGAACAAACCCCAAAGGTAGGTGAGTTCATATGCAGGAATACCTAGAGTCCTATCTAGCCCTATAGGACCCTGGTACTAAGGCAGGGATGAGACTACCTGTTCCTCCAAAAGGAAGGACGAACAGGAGTCTCCTTCAGGCCTAATACAAACAATAGGGAAATGCAACACACATAACCCAAACAAAATACAAAAGGGAAAGTAAAGACTTAACTTCAAAGGAGCAATGGAAGCACCAGGAACTCAGCCGAGATCCAACCACAATTTCTCCAAAGGTCCAAACAGAAGCTATAAACCGCACAGCATTGTGGGAGAAGGTTAAATGACCTTAATAGCCACATCTGGGGAAAGAAGGTGTGGCAAGCACCAGAAACAACACAGACGTCATTTGATCCAAACGGAAAACATGTCGGATCAAACCACGTTTTGCCAGTCTCACAGATCTCCTGTCACGGGAATGTCCGTGACAGCCAAATCTGTATATTTTCTGAAAGACAACCTGATGATTGCAGTTGCCTTGACAGACTGTTGACAACTATATGCACCTTCACGTAGCATTGTGACAAACAGGACCCTGCCATTTTTCACCTTAAGGACCAGGCCATTTTTTGCTAATCTGACGTGTCACATGTGGCGATAACTTTAAAACGCTTTTACTTATCCAAGCCATTCTGAGAATGTTTTCTCGTCACATATTGTACTTCATGACAGTGGTAAATTTGAGTCAAAATATTTCATTTTTATTTATAAAAATAAAAATTTACCAAAAATTTGGAAAAATTAGCAATTTTCTAAATTTCTATTTCTCTGCTTTTAAAACAGATAGTGATATCTCCTAAAAGAGTTATAACATTTTTTGTTTTTACTCGTTTTATTGAAATATAACAAACAAAGGTTGGTGCATGATCACATAGTATAACATCACAGTACATGAGTATACAGACATATGTAATACCCAAATAATAGCAGCAATCAGGACTAGCATAATCAAGTTTTTACCTCTATGCATGAAACAGAACTAGAGACAAAATACTGTGTCACATCCTAATGTACCGGTCTTTTCAGAAACCATCATTGCAATCATCATCACAACATAGAAAATACAATAATGCATGTATTAAGCGGAGTGCATATGAGATGGGAGCACCGTAATCTGAGAGGAGTACCAGGAACCCCAGATCTTCTCAAACTTTTAAGGCCTTTTTCCTGGCTATACATTATTTTTTCAAAGAGTAATATTTGGCTGACTAGTGCCTTCCACTGGCCTGTCCGCCATCCATCGAAGCGCTATGGCCTTCCTGGCCAAGAGGTTTCTCTCAGTAAGGTGCATATGTATCGTGTACGGTTATCGGTCTCCACTACACCCAGAAGACACGCCTTGGGACAACATGGTACAACATCAGCTATCATAGAGGATAGAGTGTCCGCAACCCCTTTCCAGAAGGACTGTATATAATGACAATCCCACAGAAGACGCAAAAAATCTGCATTAACTTGAGCGCAATCTGTGGCATCTCGTGTGATCTATCCTGCCCATCTTGTATAACCTGGTTGAAGTTAAATAACTCCTGTGGAGTATAAAAAGCTGAATCAGCTTGTTATTAAGGGAGGGTGAAACACTAGACAGGGCACTTAAAGCTTCAGACCATTCTTCATCAGTGAGCTGTGATATCCGCTCCTTCCACCTGGTTTCCACCGACAAAGGTTTGGATCGTATTTTAAGGTCAAGAAGGTGAGTATATAGGGCTGATATCATACCCCTCGGCCCTTAGGTTTTGAGTACGCCTATCAACGGATACTTAGAAATGGCCCGTGTGTTGTTGTGGAATTGCGCAGTTAAGGCGTGTCACAACTGCAAGTATCTATAGAAATGTGAACGTATGACTCCTGCCTTCTCCTGAAGCTGAGTAAAAGAAAACAGTATACAGTTTTCATATAAATCCCTCAGGGTGAGAATACCATAATTTTCCCATACAGATCTCCCTTCACATTGCATTAAGTGTTGGAACATGGGATTGTCCCACAGTGTAACAGCATCGGGGAGGTTGTGGTATTGTTGCAGTTTTTCAGCCTTCCAAACCTGATGAGCCAGCCTGTGCACAGGTAGTACTCGGCCAGTGATGGCCTAAAAGGTTCTCTAAAACTGGCCACAGGGTGGAAAGCCGCAAATGGTGTCCTAAATAGAACTCTGAGTTCGGGAGAGACGACTGTGAGACCCAAGTGGTCAGAAATCTCAGCTGACCCGCCAAGAAGTATAAAAACAGGTCGGGCAAAGCTGCCCCTCCCTGCTGCCAACCCCTCTGTAAAGTGGTTAAAGCCAGTTTCCTCCTTTCTTTACCCCACACAAAAGTTGTGATAATAGAGTGCAGGCGATCAAAAAAGCATCTCGGAACTGGGGCGCAGGCGTGTTCCAACAAATATAGTGCTTTGGGCAGGAACACCATTTTGATGAGATTCAATCTACCCATTATGGATAAAGGCACGGTGGCCCAGGCCTTGAACTTGTCTGCAGCATAGGACTCTATGGGGACAATATTAAGCTGATGAGACATAGCGGGGTCTTTAGTGATAATGGGGCCCAGGTACTTAAAACAGGTCCACCACCATCAGATTGTGATATATAGGAGGCAAACTCGGGGACCATAAGGGCATGAGGGCTGACTTGGACCAATTAATGCGTAGGCCAGAGAAATGGCCAAAGAGATCAATGAGCTCAATTGCCCTCGGCAGGGATGTCTCCACCTCATCCATATGCAATATGAGATCATCCTTTATAACCCCAATCTGTCCCCCCTGCCCCCCGCCGATATCCCCCTGTAGATGGCATCCTGACGTACCCTGATGGCTAGATGTTCTATGGCCACTGCGAATAATAGGGGGGACAAAGGGCACCCCTGCCGGGTTCCGTGATTCAATGGAAAGGTAGCGGACAGGGAGCCGTTAATTAAGATATTAGCTGTGGGCTGACGATATAGCACCTGGATCCAATTAACAAAGGTTGGACCAAAGCCAAATCTTTCTAGGACCTGCAGCAGTAAGGCCCATTCAATAAAATCAAATGCCTTGGCCGTGTCTAACACGGCCAAGGCCCATTGATTGCCAGCTGCACAGCCAACCAGTGCAATTATCTGGGTCCTCCTGATGTTGCTAGAGATAGAGCGACCCGGTATGAAGCCGGATTGGTCCTCGTGTACTATGGAGGTGATTACTTTGTTCAATCTATTTGCAAGAATCTTGGTTAATATTTTATAATCGAGGTTCAAAAGGGAAATTGGACGATAAGATCCGCATTCTAATGGGTTCTTATCAGGCTTCACAAGTATCACAACAGAGGCTTCATATAATGAGTAAGGGAGATGACCTCTCTCTAGGGAAGCAACATACATCTCGAGCAGCTGAGGTCCCGGGACATCCTCATAATTAGAATATACTTCGAAAGGAATGATATCGGGGCCAAGGGACTTCCCCAGATTCAGACCTTTGATTGCTGCAATGACCTCCTCAAGCGTAATCTCCTCATCAAGCGAGGTGTACAATTCGCTGTAGAATTCTTTAAATCTATTTAAGATCCCACTGGGATCTTCAACCACAGCACCCCCTGAGTCCTGTATGCGAAGCACAGGAGGGGCCATAGTATTGCGCCGCACGACCTGAGCCAATACTTTACCTGTTTGTTACCATGTTCAAATGCCTGCTGTCTGAGAAAGAGCAACTTACGGTCACTCTTTTCCTGTAAACATAGCATGTATTGTCTACCCTTTGGCATCCAATCTAATCTGTTCTCCTCCATGGGATCTGAAACATACTGTATTTGTGCTCGGCTGACCTGCAAAGTGTACCCAACTCCTCCTCTTTTAGCCTCGCAGTCTTCTTGATATATGAAATAGAGGATTTAATGCCGCCTCTCAAGAAAGCTTTCAGGGTATCCCACAAGATGAGGGTATCACTATCTCCGTTTTTGTTCAGGTCCAAAAACTTTCCCAACTGATCCGGCATGCTGTCATTTATGGTCATCAGGGAGAGCCAGAACGGGTGAATGCGGAGTCTGTGACATTGCGACACCCCATCAGTCGAAGCTAGCGTTCCCACAACAGGCGCATGTTCAGACGGTCCCTGAGGCCCATAATTTACACCGGTGATCATTGAATAAGCTTGCGCATCACTTAGCAAGTAGTCAATATGGGACAATGCCCCTCTGGAGGGCGTGAAGCAAGAAAACTCCCTACTGGTAGGATTTCTCTCCCGCCATACGTCCAGCCACCCCAGCTCCGAAATAAAGCGTTTAAGTAATGTGTCACTCATGCGGTCAATGCCACTACGGAGAGTGGCCTGGAACCTATCCAGTGACTCGTCCACCACTAAATTGAGATCTCCCATACACAGCAACCCGGCCGACTGGAATTGAGCTGCAAAACTCGCCGCAGCCTGGAGGACAGAGAGGTTGGCAGGAGGAGGAATATACAAGTTTAGTATAACATAGGGAACACCGCTCATGTGTGCATACACGAAGATGTATTTGCCCTATAGGGTCAATCAATTCCTGATGTAGCTCCAATCTAACAGAACGGTGAACAAGCATGGACTCCCCTCTAGAATAAGAACTACCAAATGCACTGGCCACCCATTGTGCCCACGTTTTATGTAGTTTACTCCCTGTTTCAGCTGTAAGATGGATTTCCTGGAGGCATAGAATATGCGGATTATACCTGCGGACATTCGCGAATATTGCTGGTCCAGATGATCATCAGCTGCATGTGGTCCCAATAAAAAAAATAACCCATAGTAGAGAAAAAAGGGAAGGTATGTCCGGACCCAAACAGCAACTTAGAGCCCCGCTTAAATAAGTGTCACCTCATCTCTGGGGCGAATTCCGGGGTCTCACAGAGAGCCAATCCTCGGCTTCCCTGGGGTTGTTGAAGAAATGCGATTTCCCTCCATCCAGGACTCTTAGGTGGGCAGGGTAGGCCATTGAGTATTGCAAGTTGAGATCTCGCAGGCGCTTCTTGATGGCGGTAAATGTAGCCTGTTTCTTCTGCAATTCCGCCGAGAAATCTGGGTACAGGGAGATGTTTGCTGATCCCAAGGTGATGGTTTGCTTCAATCTTGCCTTGGACAATATGAAGTCGTGGTCTCGCCAATTAAGCATGCGGGTGAGGAGCGGTCTAGGGGGGGCCCCAGGCGTGGGCATCCGGGCCGGGACACGATGGTCTCTCTCTACTGCGAAGGCCATGGAGAAAGTCGCATCAGGGAACGTAGATTTGAACCAACCTTCCAAAAATGTAGAGGGGTTAGATCCCTCCGACCTCTCAGGCATGCCAAGTATGCATATATTATTTCTCCTCGCACGGTTTTTTAAGTCATCGCATTTCTGACACCACAATTCAACCACGCCCTCAACAGCAGATACTCTAGCCGTTAGGGGCCTAGTTAAGTCCTCCAGCTCAGATACTCGCTCCTGAGTATGCTGGACCCGCTCTCTCAGCTGCTGAACATCATGATTCAGGAGGCCAAGGTCTACTCTGACCTCCTCTATCTTGCCTGTTAGGGACGACTGGCACCCCATGATAGCTGCCATTAGCTTGAAGATTGCAGGGTAAGATCAGGTTCCCCCTCAGTCTCCGTCGGCGAGAGTTGCGCGGACTGCCCTCTGGTCTGTGGCGCACGAGGAGAAGAAGTGGCGGCAGCGCCATGTTGTGTCTCCTGGCGAGCGAACTCTTTAAGGCGGTCAGCCGCCTGTTGCGCCTTACTAGGACCCATAATCAGGATGCTCAGCTTCCAAGGGCTCCTGGGCACCGGTTCTGGGTGAAAAGGCTGGGTTACAAGCTGCAGAATTAGTCAGGATCAATGGCGGGAGCCGGAGCTGCTCTCAGACACATCCGGCCATGTCGGCAGTTGGTCACGCCCCCAAATAGTTATTACTTTACATTTCCTATGTCTACTTCATGTTTGGATCATTTTTTTAAATTATATTTTCTTTTTTTGGGATGTTAGAAGGCTTAGGCCTCTTTCACACGGCGAGATTTCCGCGCGGGTGCAATGCGTGAGGTGAACGTATTGCACCCCCCCTGAATCCGGACCCATTCATTTCCATGGGGCTGTGCACATGAGCGGTGATTTTCACGCATCACTTGTGTGTTGCGTAAAAATGGCAGCATGCTCTATTTTGTGCGTTTTTCATAGAAGTGAATGGGGCTGTGTGAAAATCACAAGCATCCGCAAGCAAGTGCGAATACGGTGCGATTTTTCATGCATTGTTGCTAGGTGACAATCGGGATGGGGACCCGATCGTTATTATTTTCCCTTATAACTTGGTTATAAGGGAAAATAATAGCATTTTCAATACAGAATAATTTAACTCACCTTAAGGCTCCATTCACACGTCCGCAATGTGTTTTGCGGATACACGGAGCCACGGATCCGCAAAACACGGAAATCGGCAATGTGCGTTCCGCATTTTGCGGACTGCACATTGCCGGCACTAATAGAATATGAGTGTTCTTGTCCGCAATTGCGGACAAGAATAGGACATGTTCTATTTTTTTGCGGAAACGGAAGCACGGATGCGGAAGTGCGGATCCGCAAATGTGGATGCGGACAGCACATTTCGGCCCCATTGAAAATAAATGGGTCTCCACCCGTTCTGCAAAATTGCGGAACGGATGCGGATCCATTTTGCGGACGTGTGAATGGACCCTTATCCACTTGTTCGCGCAGCCCGGCTTATCTTCTTTCTTCTTCTTAGGCTACTTTCACACTAGCGTTCTGCTGTCCGCTCGTGAGCTCTGTTTGAAGGAGCTCACGAGCGGAGCAGAACGCTTCCGTCCAGCCCTGATGCAGTCTGAATGGATGCGGATCCGCTCAGACTGCATCAGTCTGGCGGCGTTCAGCCTCCGCTCCGCTCGCCTCTGCATGGCCAGGCGGACAGCTGAACGCTGCTTGCAGCGTTCAGCTGTCCGCCTGGCCGTGCGGAGGCGTGCGGATCCGTCCAGACTTACAATGTAAGTCAATTGGAACGGATCCGCTTTTAGATGACACCATATGGCTCAATCTTCAAGCGGATCCGTCCCCCATTGACTTTACATTGAAAGTCTGAATGGATCCGCTCAGGTACTTTCGCACTTAGAAATTTTTCTAAGTTATTAATACAGACGGATCCGTACTGAATGGAGCCTCCGTCTGCATTAATATGATCGGATCCGTTCAGAACGGATCCGATCAAGCGCAAGTGTGAAAGTAGCCTTAGCTGTGCAGGAGGAAAAGGACCTGTGGCGACGTCACTGCGCTCATCACATGGTCAGTCAAATGATCCATCACCATGTGATGAGCGCAGTGATGTCATCAAAGGTCCTTTACCCAGGTCCTGAAGAAAGAAGAAAGAAGAGAAGCCGGGCTGTGCGAACAAGTGGATTAAGGTGAGTTATTTATTTATTTTTTAAAAAATTTTAACCCCTCTAGCCCTATTTTACTAAGCTTTCTCTATTAAGAATGCTATTATTTTCCCTTATAACCATGTTATAAGGGAAAATAATACAAACTACACAATACCGATCCCAAACTCCTGTGAAGAAGTTCTGGTTTGGGTACCAAACATGGCAATTTTTCTTACGCGCGTGCAAAACGCATTAAAATGTTTTGCACTCACGCACCCGCATCTTATCCGGACCAAATCCATGATGCCCGTGTGAAAGAGGCTTTAGAAGTTTAGAAGCAAATACTGTAGTACAGAACTGCGCTGCATACAGAGCATACGGTACTCTACGCGGCGGCGTGCGCGTTCGCAGCTCTGTACTATACTGGCGCGGCCCGGCCAGGGGAAGAAAATGTGTTCTACACAGGCACGGCCCACAAGCGGTGGCCATATCTAGTGGATACCAGAAGACAACAGTGGGATAGGATTGAAAGACAGTTAGGGATTTGCTAAAGGATATTTTTAAGAAAATTTCCAAAACCCACTTTTTAAGGACTGAAGTCACTTTATGAGGCTTACATAATAGAAACCACCCCATAAATAGCCCCATTTTAGAAACTACACCACTCAGGGTATTCAAAACTGATTTTACAAACTTTCTTAACCCTTTAGGCTACTTTCACACTAGTGTTCGGGTGTCCGCTTGTGAGCTCCATTTGAAGGGGCTCACAAGCGGACCCGAACGCTTCCGTCCAGCACTAATGCATTCTGAGTGGACGCGGATCCGCTCAGAATGCATCAGTCTGGCGGCGTTCAGCCTCCACTCCGCTCAGCAGGCAGACACTTGAACGCTGCTTGCAGCGTTCGGGTGTCCGCCTGGCCGTGCGGAGGCGTGCGGATCCGTCCAGACTTACAATGTAAGTCAATGGGGACGGATCCGTTTGAAGATGACACACTATGGCTCAATCTTCAAACGGATCCGTCCCCCATTTACATTGAAAGTCTGGACGGATCCGTCTGAGGCTATTTTCACAATATAATGCAGACGGATCCGTTCTGAACGGAGCCACCGTCTGCATTATATGAGCGGATCTCTGAATGCTAGTGTGAAAGTAGCCTTAGGTGTTCCACAAGAATTAAAGAAAAATGTAGATGACATTTCAGAATTTCACTTTTTGGGCAGATTTTCCATTTTAATCGATTTTTTCCAGTAACAAAGCAAGGGTTAACAGCCAAACAAAACTCAATATTTATTAGCCTGATTCTATAGTTTACAGAAACACCCCATCATAAACTGCTGTATGGGGATACGGCAGGGCGCAGAAATGTATTTAAGTTTTAAACAATAATATCATATTTTGAAACAAAACAAAAAATCATGTTTTAGTGTCTCCATAGTCTGAGAGCCATAGTTTATTTTTATTTTTTGGGAGATTGTCTTAGGTAGGGGCTCATTTTTTGCAGGATATGATGACGGTTAGATTGGTACTATTTTGGGGGCATACGCCTTTTTGATCGCTTGGTGTTGCACTTTTAGTGATGTAAGGTGACAAAAAAATTTTTTGGAGCACAGTTTACATTTTATTTTTTTTACTGTGTTTACCTGAGATGTTAGGTCATGTGATATTTTTATAAAGCCTGTTGTTATGGACGCGGCAATGCAAAATATGTATGTTTTTCTTTTCTTTTTTTTTTTAAATATTTTATATGTTTTATTTTGGGAAAGATGTGTTTTTTTTCAGTTTTTTTTTTACTTGAAACATTATAAAAAATTTTATAATGGAAAACAATGTTTGTTTGTTTTTTTGTCCCACTCTGGGACTTCAACTTCTGAGGGTCTGATCCCCTTTTACAATGCATTACAATACTTCTGTATTGTAATACATTGGCTGTAAGTGTATTACACAGTGTAATACACGTACAGCTTTCTGCCTGTGAGATCCAGTACCTCTCTTGGAAGGCAGCCATGATGCCATCAGGTCTTCGTCACAGCAGCGCGGGGACCCGATGGCCACCCTGGACCCGGTAGGATATTGCACGTGCCGCGGTCAGTACTGACCGCGGAAGTGCAAGTGTTAATGCGTCAGCATCTGTGTTTTCAGGGGTGGCTATCAGTGACTGTCGGACCCCTGCTGCTGATCGAGTAGGACCTGCACCGGCCCGATCAGTCCCCCATACATGTACGGCGCTGGTCCTTAAAGGGGTTATCCCATCTCATTGATCCTATTAAAATTTATTATAGACGTGCCTATGAGCATTTTTGTAATTACCGTATGTTCCTTTAGCAAATCCCTACCTGTCTTGGAAAAAATCTTTCAATCCTACCCCACTGTTGTCTTCTGGTATCCACTAGATATGGCCACCGCTTGTGGGCCGTGCCTGTGTAGAACACATTTTCTTCTCCTGGTCGGGCCGCGCATGCTCCATGGTGACTTCTTCCTGGCCAGTATAGTACAGAGCTGCGAACGCGCACGCCGCTGCGCAGGCACAATGGTGACTTCTTCCTGGCTGATTAGAGTACCGTATGCTCTGTATGCAGCGCAGCTCTGTACTACAGTATACTCGGCCAGGAAGAACTCACCATTGTGCATGCGCGGCGGTGTGCGCGTTCGCGGCTCTGTACTATACTAGTCAATAAGAAGTCACCATGGTTCATGCACAGCAACATGCACGTTCAAGACATAATGCGTGGCCCGGCCAGGACAACCCTTCAATCAAGCTCACTAAGCCTGCCCAGCCTCACAAGCCGGAAACCAGGAAGTAAACATTGCATGCTCGCAGCGGGTGAGTATGAAATTGCTAGATGGGACAACCCCTATAAGTCACGTCCACCAGCGCCGTAAATGTACGGCGTGGGTCCTTAACCCCTTAAGGACTCCCGCTGTACATGTACGGTGGAGGTCTGGTCTCCAAACATGGCGCCTGCTCGCACGTGCAGCGGGCACCATAACCGCCGGGTTGCTGCTATTTTAAATAACAGAGACTCGCGGCACATGTATGCGATCAGCCATTAGACTGATCGCATACATTTTCCCTTTCAGATGCCGTGGTCAAATGTGGCCACAGCATCTGCGCAGTCTGGAAGCAGAAGTCGCGCTGAGATCGCGGAACCTGTTACACTGCTCTAATAGGCTGAAGCCTCAAGCAGGTTTCAGAGCCTATTAGATGGCTATATCAATACAGGCCACTAGGTGGCAGCATTGTATTGGTATAGTGCAAATGAAGTCTTCAATGATGCAATATAGAAAATGGGCAATGATTGCCAGTTATTGTCACCCAAGGTGACTTAAAAAAGTAAAATAAAAAGTTTTTACAAATATATATATATATATATATATATATATATATATCTATATAAAAAGTTAAAATCACCCCCCTTTCCTTAAAATAAAATAAAAATACTTAATAATAAAAATAAAATGCCCAAACAATTAAAATATAACAATATTAATGGCATAAGGCAAATGGCGTAACGGGAAAAAAAAAAATGCCAATTTGCCATTTTTTGTCACTTCAACTACCCAATATTTTTTTTATAAAAAGTGATCAAAAAGTCGCATACACTTCAAATTGGTATCACTGAAAAGAACAGATCATCACGAAATTAGCCCTCACATAGCCCCGTACACATAACTACCAAAAAGTTATAGGGGTCAGAATATGATTATAAAAAAAAAATAAAAAAAATCCTCAAAGGTTTAATTTTTTTTTCAGTATTAAAACGCAAAAAAAATATACAAGTGTAGTATCGTTGTAACCGTACTGACCGGGAGAATGAAGATAACAGGTCAATTTTACCACATAGTGTACAGTGTAAAAAAAATATAAAAACCTTTATCAGAATTGGGTTTTTCTACCCCATTTGGAATTTTTTATGCGCAAAAAAATATACAAGTGTAGTATCGTTGTAACCGTACTGACCGGGAGAATGAAGATAACAGGTCAATTTTACCACATAGTGTACAGTGTAAAAAAAATATAAAAACCTTTATCAGAATTGGGTTTTTCTACCCCATTTGGAATTTTTTATGCGCTTCCTACTACATGGTATGCAACCGTAAATGGTGCCATCAGAAAGTACAACTTGTCCCACCAAAAATAAGCCTACATGGTATGCAACCGTCAATGGTGCCATAAGAAAGTACAACTTGTTCCACCAATAATAAGCCCTTATAAGGCTATGTGAATGGAAAAATAAAAAAGTTAGGACTATGGGAAGGCGGGGAGTGAAAAACGAAAACACAGAAATGGAAAATCTCATGGACCACATAATGCGGACAGTAATAGGACATGTTCTATTTTTTTTTTGCGGAATGGAAATATGAACCATGTGATGAGCTCAGTGACATCATCACAGGTTCTTCTCTGAAGAATGAACAGGTGACCGGCAGCTACGCGATCAATTGGAGGAGGTGAATTAATTTTAATTTATTTTTTCAACCCTTAATTGACCTTCTACTAAGCATTCTGTATTAAAGAATGCTATTATTTTCCCTTATAACCATGTTATAAGGGAAAATAATAACATCTACACACCACCTAACCCAAACCTGTACTTCAGTGAAGAAGTTCGGGTCTGGGTACCACAGTCAGTTTTTTATCACGCGCGTGCAAAACGCATTGCACCCGCGCGATAAAAACTGAACAACGGAACGCAATCGCAGTCAAAACTGACTGCAATTGGGTACCTACTAGCGCGGGTTTGCCGCAACACATCCGGACCTTATCCAGAAACGCTCCTGTGAACTCAGCCTTAGGTACCCTTCACACTATCTTTTTTCTCTTCCAGCGCTGAGTTCCGTCCTAGGGGCCCTATACCGGAATAGAACTGATCAGTTTTATCCTAATGCATTCTAAATGGAGAGTAATCCGTTCAGGATGAATCAGGATATCTTCAGTTCAGTCTTTTTGACTGATCAGAGATAGACAGAGACTGACAGAGATAAAACCGCAGCATGTTTTGTGGTCCACAAGTTGCGGATCCGCAAAACACGGATGCTGCCCGTGTGTTCTGCAATTTGCGGAACGGAATGGGCAGCCCATTATAGAAATGCCTATTTATGTCCGCGATTGCAGACTAGAATAAGACATGCTCTATATTTTTTGCGGTGCAGCGGAACGGAACAACAAATGCGGACAGCACACAGTGTGCTGTCTGCATCTTTTGCGGCCCCATTTAAATGAATGGGTCCTCAACCGTTCTGCAAAATTGCAGAACAGATGCGGACCCATTCATATGGTTGTGTGAATGAGCCCTGAGTCAGCTTCAGTACTAGTTTTGGCTCAGAATAAGGGCTCGTTCAGATGGCTGTATGTTTCTTTCCGCATCTGATCTGCAATTTTGTGGATTAGATGTGGACTCATTCACTTCAGTGTGCTGTCCACATCTTTGCTCCCGTTCCATGGCCACGCAAAACAAATAAAACATGTCCTATAATTGTCCGTGAAAATCAGGATGTGGCCCCATTGAAGTCTAAGGGTCCGCAAAAATGCGGAATGCAACCAGTTTTTTTGCAACATGCTAAACTGTCCACAAAAACGGATCCACATTTTTGCGGACAGCAAAAAACATATGGCCATTTGAATGGGCACTAACTGATGGAAATAACTGGGAAATAACTGCTCAAATAACTCAAGTGTAAATTCAGCCGCAGGCCTCATGCACGTCTGCTGGACGCAAATTGCGGTCCGCAATCACAGGCACCAACCATGTGGCTGCTGTTTGCGGATGTGGACCCATTCATTTTAATAGGGTCCGCACCGCAAAAAAGTAGTGCATACATTACATTTTTGCGGTGCAGAGGCACGGACAGAAAACCCATGGAAGCACTCCCATAGTGTTTCTGTGGGCTTCCTGTATCTCCCAGATTGTGGACCGATTCAAAGTGAATGGGTTTGCATCTGTGATACGGTGTGCACAGGGGGTGATGCCCGTATATTGTGGACCCGCTGCTTCCGGGCAACAATATGGGCACGGTCGTGCAACGGCTGTGTGCATGAAGCCTTCGTTTTTGGGCTCCACAGCAACTGCTATGCTTGCTCCCTGTGGCGACAAGGAGTTCTGAACATAGCAGGACTTCTGGCTGACTGCCTGGGACAGCTAGGGGCTTTCCCGCTGGATTAGAGGCGGTTGGGATTTATGGGCATAGTGTAGCAGAAATGGCAGGTCCACCACAGCCTGACACATGGTTATGCCAGATGTAAATTACATATGAAACCTACACCAGTTCAGTTTCTAGCACATGGACTTTACAGATGCAACTAATTTATTAACAGGCGCTCATGTCTTAATAAATTCCCTTCACCAGCGATCTTTTTACTGTAACTGGCATGTGAAATGCCATTCTTTAGTAAATGCCCATTTTGTGACTTTTTGAAGCCAGTATTCTGGAGAGCAGGACTGATAAATTCTCCCTTCAAAGTTCTGTTACTTTTTTACACCTATTCTGACTCGGTCCGCAAAATGTGGTTCCCAGCTATCAGGCATGGTTTCAGAGTTGTATGGCCACTAGCAATATTAAGCTGTAAAACCCAGAGTCAGCCACCCCTCCTCCCAGTCCTGAATGCAACTCGTGACTCTGAACATTTCCCAACCACAGAGCTTCCTCATTTAGTTTCAGCCCATTCTGGGAATGCTGCCCTTTCTGTCTGATAAACCAATGACACACTTTACCTTCCTGGGCTCCACCTACCGGGCAGGACGCAGCGTTGAGGAAGTTGTGCTGCTGTGCAAATCTCACAACTCCAGGTCAGTAGCAGTTCTGTGGTATAGTATTGTTGTTTTCTTACTTTGTATTACTGTGGGTACACAAAACGGTGCCTTTCCATATTCAGGTTTTTTGTGTCGTTTTTTTTATGCCAGGAGTGGATGCAAAACGAGAAGATTCCTGCTTTTGGCTTCCAAAAAACCTGAATGTGGAAACCCAGTTAGCTTGAGGACTGGGTCACTACTTATTGGCTCTCCCCTAGGTTTTGAAGCTACATAACCATTTCCAGCTGCTTATTCAGACTTGTCTGTACATATCTTTGCACTAATTGTGTAACATCTCTGTCTAGTAATGGAGGATGATATACCTGGTGTGTAATAATGTCATATTATTTTATGTAAAAGATGAAGCATATCATTTCATCTCATTGTCTGCTCAGTATTATTTACTAGTGCTTCTATATTTTAAAGGCTTTTGCAGATGCAAAGATGGGCTCTCTTTTCCGAGGGGAGGAGATGTGCCTGGCTCAGCTATTTCTTCAGTCTGGTTGTGAATACCAATGTGTAAGCGAGCTGGGTGAGCTTGGCTTGGTAGAGTTTCGAGATGTAAGTATTTTGTATCGTGTACTGACTCTTCCTGTCTCCTTCCTACCTACCTCCCTCGTGTTCCTGCCTGTAGTCAGTGGGGGTCATTTGGGTTTGACATGTCAGGTTAATTTCACGTGACTGCGTTCAGTCTGGGAAATGCACTGCACGGCTGCATTTCCCAGACTGAACACGGCATTACAGTGATCTGAGGTATAGTATTTTGGATGCACTGGGGCTGAGCTGCAATACCAAGCACATCCACTATACAATGTACGGCGCTGTGCTTGGAAAGCTGCCGGGAGCAAGTGGCTCCCTGAAACAGCTGATCCTGAGGATAGGTCATCATTATCAATTCCTGCATGACATCTTTAAGGCCTCTTGCACACGGCTGTTGCCTTGCCGTGGCCGTATTACGGTGCACAAATTCCCTTGAATGGGTCCACAATCCGGAGCTGCTGTGCGGAACGGAGGCATAGAACCCCATGGAAGCACTACGGAGTGCTCCTGTGGTGTTTCTGTCCATGCCTCTGCACTGCAAAAAAATACATATTCTATTTTGTTGCGGTGCGGACGGATTGTGTACCCATTCAAGTTGAATGGGTCTCGATCCATCCCAGCCGGCGCACGAACATTGCCCGTGCATTGGGGACAGCATTTTGCTGTCCGCCTGACGAAGAGGAGCCAAACGTCCTGGCACACAATGGGGACGGATCTGTTTTCTGACACAATAGAAAACTGATCCGTCCCCCATTGACTTTCAATGGTGTTTAACACCGATCAGTCATGGCTATAGAAGACATAATGCAACCGGATCCGTTAATGACAGATGCATGCGGTTGTATTATTGTAACGGAAGCGTTTTTGCAGATTCATGACTGATCGGCAAAAAAACGCCAGTGTGAAAGTAGCCTAAAAAGATGCCAACAGTTGGTCACAGCATGAGAAAATTGGTGGGTAAAGTGTCCAGATAACACAGGATAACAGGTTCTGGATAAAATAATGGGGTCAGATTCCATTATTCTATCTGTCTTCATATTTCAGCTCAATCAGAATGTTAACGCTTTCCAGCGTCGCTATGTGTCAGAGATCAGACGTTGTGATGACATGGAGACGACTTTTGGTGAGTTTCTAGGACTGTAAAGTGATTTCACATGACTTTGTGACATAATAACTCATGACTGTATTTTTCATTTCAGGGTACCTAGAACAGGAACTGCGCAAAGCTGGCATGAAGATACCGGTTTCCTCAGCATCTCCACCTGCCCCTTTACCCAAAGATGCACTGAGAATACAAGAGGAGTCTGAGCAACTGGCCAAAGAGCTAAGAGAGGTCTCGGGCAACAGACAGACTCTGCGGGAACGTCTGCGTGAGCTGCGAGAGTTTGCCAATATACTACGAGAAAGTCAGAGGTTCACTGGGCCACTGGTGAGCGCTCCATGTATCATATTGTAATTTTACCTCTGGGAAAACTTCAGAATAACTTAAAGTAGTTTCTGGTAAAAAAAAAATATTTTTCATCAAGTGCTTATGGCATGCCCCCGACACAGAAGTTTCATAAATGCCAGCTCCACCTTGCTTTGGTTCTCCCTCTTCTTGTACCCGTGCTGTTTACATCCGTTTGGTTGTCGGGATGGTCACATTCCATGCTGCAGCCAATGATTGGCTTCACCTTTGAATGCATGTGACAATGCCCACAGCTAGCTGGATGTAAACAGCACGGAGACCGGAAGATGGAGGTAGTGCAGAGAACCTTGGAGCAGATAATTACTAATCTACTGTTTCAAGGGGCCGGCTGTGGGGACTTCATAAAAAATATTTTTTACTGGAAAGCCCCTTTAATAATAATGAGGGAGAGAGCAATTGAAATTCATTTAATTCTTAAGGGGTTTATCTGGGTTGTACCGCGATCCCGTGTAGCAGCCACTGCCGATTCAAGCTGCGTGTTCCTGTAGACCATTTACAAGGAGGTTTTATTTAAGCTGGACAACCTCGTAATTTTTCTTCGACCCATCTGACCACCTAAGCACTCCCGGGAGCCACTCACTTTTTTTTCTTTTCTTTTTTCTTTTTCTTTTTTTTTTTTTCTTCAAGGTCTGTGTTGCACCCTCTCTACTGACTTCATTCCTCCTGACACATGACCTCTTCCTGTGCGTCATGGGATTTCTCCTGAAAAGAACTAACTAGATGTTTTATTTTTGCTTCTTATCAGATATACTCCACATTCAAAGAGTTTAATTACTCAGAATTGGCCTTTTCACAGCTGCCTACCCATCTTCTCTGTGATCACTTTGCTTCCAACATCAACCACTGCAAACATTTATAGTATATTGAGATGGTTATCTTCTAATCTCCTTCTATTATATAATTTAGCCTCCATGCCCTTTCCACTAGTTAATATACAGTATTATATAATATGTGGCAATTAAAGGATAATATGTAAAGTACGGTATATGGCTGCGATTGTCTCTTTACACAGTTAAACACTCTGGTTTATAATGGTAATGTGACTATTAATCTTTGTTTTTCTATAGCCAGAGTCTGAGTCCTGGAGAGAACGAGCTGATACTGACCCTTTAATTGACCCTACAATAGCCTCTAGACATGACCTCCGAGTTAGGTAAGTTATTGGGTCCTCATAATTCTCTTTGAATAATTTTTTCTTCAGTGCTTTTAATATCTTTCTTTCATACATGTGTTGAGTGCCAGTCACATTTGATTCTAGTGCATTTATTCTTATTGCTTGGACAGCACAATACCCATGTCCAAGGGGACTGGAGAAGTAGGGTTGAGCTACTGAGAAAGTACAACATGCTGATCAACTCCCTGGTGGGAATGTGTTAACCTGGGTTTTTGTGGTTTCTTAAGAGTGTGTTGTTTTTCTCAGGTTTATTGTATGCTTTATATCTGGCCTCAGAGGCAAACATATGTCATGCACGCTGCCCTATTAATTATTATCAAACTGTAGCTACATAGATATGGGAGGTAAAACCCACCAAAATTGAAAAACCTAAAATTTATAATTAAAATAATGTTTTAATTTTATCTAGGGTCTGCAAGCCAAAATTAAAAAGAAAATTCAATTTTCCCATTTGAATTTTCTTTTCCAACTCCAGTGTGGGTCATAAGTGCCAAAAATTAATGCAAAAATAATTAGCCTTTTTCATTTTAAATTTCCACTTTGTCAATTAATTCTCCTCTTCCTATAGTGGGTTTTTCATGTCAAAATCATAAATCAAATGAAAACACCATGTAGAAGCTGAAAATGGTAGATTGAGATTTCAATTTAATCTCTTGCAGGCATTTTCCCGGCCAACACTCAAATGGAAAAGAAAGTCCATTTGAATTTTCATTTTGATTTGTACTAACATTCAGATTCATTTAAATGAGCAGCAGTGGGCGTGGTGCAGCATGCAAAATATTGTTATTTAATTTCTGACTGAACAGACAGTGACTCTGTATATCCACTAGAGGGCTCTGTGCTTCTCCACATTTCCAACAGCTAACACAGGATCAAGTTTATCATTCCAATAGATGGCGTTGTGGCAGTGAAAACTTAGTATTGTGCCGAATGCATAGGATAAGATTATGAATCTATTAGATCGTGCCCTCTTTTTGAGGAGTGAATTATACTAGGATTATCATTATATCATCATTAACTCTGCTGCCCTGTTAACCCCCTAGATGCCGTGGTGCCTAATCACCTGCAGCATCTATGGGGTTAATCCGCTCTGCGTGGTGGATGTTGCTGCAGAAAAGTGCCAAGGAGCTTAAAAAGTCGCAAATGATGGTACACATGTCATGCGCCATAATTAGTTACAGCCTACAATGGCACTCGGCAACCTTCTGCCAGAGGTATAGCTATAGGAGGTGCCGAGGTAGCAGTCGCCACCGGGCCCCAGGAGCCTGAGGGAGTCCAAAGAGTCCTGTGCCGCTTAAGAAGACTCCGTTATTATACAAAGTACATACTGGTCAAGTCACTCCTCTGGCTGAAGAGAAGGGGTTAGGTCAAAAACTTGGCATTGGGGGTAGGTGTTGCCGTTTACATTTTTGCCTCAGGCACCGCAAAGGGTATGTGTTACCTTGCCCCCGGCCATAAAGCACTGAGGGAAGGGGGGGCCCAAGCTGCACTCTTGCACCAGAGCCCATGAGCCTTTAGCTATGCCACTGCCTTCAGCACTCCAGCTGCTGTGAAACTACAACTCCTAGCATGCACATGTCAACTGTTCTTGTAACTCCCATAGATGTAAAAGGAGAATTCTGGGTGCTGTAGTTTCAGAACAGTTGGAGCTCCGGAGGTTGCTGATTCCCAGCCTATGATATTGATATATGACTATGCACAATACAGTTCTGTGGGGTGCAGTCTTCATGTGTGTGAAGTCCTGACAAAAGAACAGGTGAGGGTCTGTAATTTTATAAATTTGCAGCAGTACAATCCACAGCAAATCATGCCACTGAATTAAAATCCGCACTGAAGTGAATTTTGTTTGTAACATGTGGCTGAGACCACTTAAAATCATATCCACTTTGCTGGCACGTAAACGCTGTGGACCTGCCACCATATACTTGTGTGCAGAAAATCTACAGCATTTATGTCCAGTGTGACATGATGGACCCTAATGTTTCCATGTAGCTATAGGGTGGGCCCCAGAATCAGTTCTTCTGGTGGGCCCTAGGCACCCCAGTCCAAAAATGACCCCAGGCACCAGGTGAATTCACCTTTTTTTTGGGAGCTCCTGCACTCAATTGTATCTGCGTCCACTGGATGCAAATACAATTGAGCAGCTCCAGCGGAAGAAGTAAACGATTGGTTCCCTGTTCCTCCATTCTGGGCACTTCTCTGTAACGTAGTTGATATCATCTCACTTCCTGCGACGTTACACCAGAGCAGACCTGGGACCCTTCTCGTCGTGGGACCCCTCTGGGACTGGTTAGTTGAGACTATCCTTCCCTTTTCTGTTTTATGTGCCTGAAAACGGACCCCTTACCTTAATACTGACCCTAACTATAGTAATAACCCTAATCCTAATACAGAGCCTAACCATAATGCTGACCCTAAACTTGTTACTAATCCTAATCCGGAATCCTAACTGTAATACCAACCCTAATAATAACAGAAACCGTAATACTGACCCTATTATTAATACAGTCATGCACACGACTGTATGTATTTTGCGCACCGCAAAAGACGGATTTGCAAAAAATACAGATGTCGTCCCTGTGCATTCTGTATTTAGTGGAACGGAACAGCTGGCCCCTAATAGAACAGTTCTATCCTTGTCCGTAATATGGACATGTTGTATTCTTTTGCTGAACGGACATTCGGAAACAGAATGCACACAAAGTAACACCCTGTGGTCTCCTGATGCTGCTGCCACCTCAACACTCTGTGGCTGGGCCACTGTGTTGACGACTCATGCAATTCCTCATGCGATTCCCACCCTCATCGCTCTGTGACTGGGCCACTGTGTTGCCATACTTGGCAGTGTGGGAATTTTTCCTCATGCCTCCGGAGGACGATCAGCATGGCTCACTCTGTGTGACTGAGCCACTGTGTTGACTCCTCATGCTTTTGCCACCTCACCACTTGGTCATGGTGACACTACTTGTTTCAGTGTGTAACAAAACAGCTTCTGTGGAATCAGCTGACGGTGTAAAAGGAGTGCACTTTTTATTTCTTTCTTCTTACACTGACCTGTAAGGCTGAGTTCACACTTAAGTTATTTGGTCAGTTTTGGACCCGTAACTGACCAAATAATTGAAGTGTGAAGTTATTCTAAGAGTGACGTCTGTCATCTACGTGTCATACTGACTCACAGTACTGTTTCACTAGCACAGCAGGTTCCCTATACATGTTTCTGCAATGCACAGTGTTCTACACTACTATGCAGGCTCTCAGCCACCACGAAATGGCTGTTTTTTTTAACTCCATTCATCACAAATACATTCAGATCGAATCAAATCTTTGGAAAATTCAACAAACCGACCGAATCTAATTTTTGAGAAGTTTGCTCATCTCTAGTGATGCCACTGACACTGTTGGTGCAGTCTCAAAATGTGCCAGACCTAAGCCAAGCTTGGCTGCCACTAACTGTGTGTGAAATGTGCGAATATTTCCCATATGGTAGTTTAACGCCACAGTGCCTGAAGACCAAAAGCATTGCCGTGTACAAGATCTTCAGGCTGAAAATAAGCCGTGGGCGTTGAAGCAAAAAACATAGGCACCACAGCTGTATTGCAGCACATTATGTGGCATCACCAGTTCGGCCCCTTTCACATGGGTGAGATTTTCGTGCGGGTGCAATGTGTGAGGTGAACGCATTGCACCTGCACCGAATCCAGACCCATTCATTTCTATGGGGCTATTCACATGAGCGGTGATTTTCACGCATCACTTGTGCGTTGCGTGAAAATCGCAGCATGCTCCTCTTTGTGCGTTTTCCACGCAAGGCAGGCTCCATAGAAGTGAATGGGGCTGCGTGAAAATCGCAAGCAAGTGCGGATGCGGTGCGATTTTTCACGCACTGTTGCTAGGAGACTATCGGGATGGGGACCCGATCTGTATAATTTTCCCTTATAACATGGTTATAAGGGAAAATAATAGCATTCTTAATACAGAATGCATAGTACAATAGGGCTGGAGATATGTATGTATGTGTGTGTGTGTGTATATATATATATATATATATATATATATATATATATATATATATATATATATATATATATAAATTTAGCTCACCCTAATCCACTTACTTGCACAACCCGGCTTCTCTTCTGTCTTCTTCTTTGAGGAATAGGATCTTTGATGACGTCACTGCGCTCATCACATGATCCATCACCGTGATGGACCATGTGATGACCGCAGTGACGTCACCACAGGTCCTTTTCCTGTGCACAGCAAAGATGAAGACAGAAGAGAAGCCGGCTGCGTGAGCAAGTGGATTAACCACTTCAACCCCGCTAGCTAAAACCCCCTTAATGACCAGAGCACTTTTTACACTTCGGCACTACACTACTTTCACCGTTTATCGCTCGGTCATGCAACTTACCACCCAAATGAATTTTACCTCCTTTTCTTCTCACTAATAGAGCTTTCATTTGGTGGTATTTTATTGCTGCTGACATTTTTACTTTTTTTGTTATTAATCAAAATTTAACAATTTTTTTGCAAAAAAATGACATTTTTCACTTTCAGCTGTAAAATTTTGCAAAAAAAAAAACGACATCCATATATAAATTTTTCACCAAATTTATTGTTCTACATGTCTTTGATAAAAAAAAAAATGTTTGGGCAAAAAAAAAAATGGTTTGGGTAAAAGTTATAGCGTTTACACACTATGGTACAAAAATGTGAATTTCCGCTTTTTGAAACAGCTCTGACTTTCTGAGCACCTGTCATGATTCCTGAGGTTCTACAATGCCCAAACAGTAGAAAAACCCCACAAATGACCCCATTTCGGAAAGTAGACACCCTAAGGTATTCGCTGATGGGCATAGTGAGTTCATAGAACTTTTTATTTTTTGTCACAAGTTAGCGGAAAATGATGATTATTTTTATTTTTTTTCTTACAAAGTCTCATATTCCACTAACTTGCGACAAAAAATAACAAATTCTAGGAACTCACCATGCCCCTCACAGAATACCTTGGGGTGTCTTCTTTCCAAAATGGGGTCACTTGTGGCGTAGTTATACTGCCCTGGCAATTTAGGGGCCCAAATGTGTGAGAAGTACTTTGCAATCAAAATGTGTAAAAAATGACCAGCAAAATCCAAAAGGTGCACTTTGGAATATGTGCCCCTTTGCCCACCTTGGCTGCAAAAAAGTGTCACACATCTGGTATCGCCGTACTCAGGAGAAGTTGGGGAATGTGTTTTGGGGTGTCATTTCACATATAACCATGCTGGGTGAGAGAAATATCTTGGCAAAAGACAACTTTTCCATTCTTTTTATACAAAGTTGGCATTTGACCAAGATATTTATCTCACCCAGCATGGGTATATGTAAAATGACACCCCAAAACACATTACCCAGCTTCTCCTGAGTACGGCGATACCAGATGTGTGACACTTTTGCGCATTTAGGCTGCAAAAGTGCCCAAATTCCTTTTAGGAGGGCATTTTTAGACATTTGGATCCCAGACTTCTTCTCACGCTTTAGGGCCCCTAAAAAGCCAGGGCAGTATAAATACCCCACATGTGACCCCACTTTGGAAAGAAGACACCCCAAGGTATTCAATGAGGGGCATGGCGAGTTCATAGAAATGTATTTTTTTGGCATAAGTTAGCGGAAATTGATTTTTTTTTTGTTTTTTCTAACAAAGTCTCACTTTCTGCTAACTTAGGACAAAAATTTAAATCTTTCATGGACTCAATATGCCCCTCAGCGAATACCTTGGGGTGTCTTCTTTCCAAAATGGGGTCAGTTGTAGGGTGTTTGTACTGCCCTGGCATTTGAGGGTCTCCGCAATCATTACATGTATGGCCAGCATTAGGAGTTTCTGCTATTCTCCTTATATTGAGCATACAGGTAATGAGATTTTTTTTTCCGTTCAGCCTCTGGGCAGAAAGAAAAAAATGAACGGCACAGATTTCTTCATTCGCATCGATCAATGTGGATGAAAAAATCTCTGCCCAAAAAAAAAAAAAGGAGGGGAAAGGCGCCTGCCAGGACATAGGAGCTCCGCCCAACATCCATACCCACTTAGCTCGTATGCCCTGGCCAACCAGATTTCTCCATTCACATCAATCGATGTGGATGAATAAATCATTGCCGGGATTTATTTTTATTTTTTTATATACAAAGTGTTTGCCAAAGCATAGGAACGCCGCCTCCTCCTCAGCTCGTATGCATCGGCAAACGTATCTGTTACTGCAGAGTAGAAATCTCGTCTTGCAGCGCCGCATACACTGACTTGTGTGCAATCTGACAGCAGCGCAATGCTTCTGTCAGAATGCATATCAGTGCTGCAGCTAGTAGATCGGTTGGTCCACCTGGAAGGTAAAAAAACAGGCCACAACGCAATAATTTTATTAACTTTGGAACAGAATACATAAACTTTAACTTTTTGAACTAAACATTAACCTGTTTGCTTACTGGTGTTTGTTTTTTTTTTTTATTTTTTTATTTTTTTACCTTTATAGAACAAACCTCTCCTTCCCCATGGGTCAATGTGCAAAGCGCAAATTGCCCAAAGATGTGGCGAAGTGCGTTATGCACTTTGTCCCATGTGAAAGGAGACGTTTGCAGCAGCTGTGTGAGTGAATGGGCCCTAATAGCCCTGTGTGCCTGTCCTGGTGAGATGATCCATATGCTAATAGTGTACCTGTGAGTGGTACTTCCGGAAACACTCTCCAAAGCATAGGGCAGGGTGGTCAGGACAGTCAGGACAGAAATAGCGGGTGTCACGCCTTATTCCACTCCTGCTACAGACACGACATTTTTGTTCGGGGTGGCGGTCGGTTTGAGGTACCAGGAACGACACTGGGGAAATGTCGCTTGTGTAGACGGCTAACTACACTGGTGGGTGGGGCCACGGAACCTCCTGGGTACAGGAGGTTCGCGATGATCTCTTCCTGAAATTTGAGGAAGTATCCAGTTCTCCCAGCCTTACTGTAGAGAACAAAACTATTGTACAGAGCCAATTGAATTAAATATACAGACACCTTCTTATACCAGCGTCTGGTTCTGCGGGACACTAAATACGGAGCCAACATCTGGTCATTGAAGTCCACCCCTCCCATGTGAAGGTTATAGTCGTGGACTGAGAGGGGCTTTTCAATGACACGGGTTGCTCGCTCAATTTGGATTGTCGTGTCTGCGTGAATGGAGGAGAGCATGTAAACGTCACGCTTGTCTCTCCATTTCACCGCGAGCAGTTCTTCGTTACACAGTGCGGCCCTCTGCCCCCTTGCAAGACGGGTGGTAACGAGCCGTTGGGGGAAGCCCGCGCGACTAGTTTGCGCGGTACCACAGGCGCCAATCCGTTCTAGAAACAAATGCCTAAAGAGGGCCACACTTGTGTAAAAATTGTCCACATAAAGATGGTACCTTGCCGAATAAGGGTGACACCAAGTCCCAAACTGTCTTCCCACTGCTCCCCAGGTAGTCAGGGCAACCGACCGGCTCCAGGGTCTGATCTTTTCCCTCATAGATCCGAAATTTGTGGGTATAGCCTGTGGCCCTTTCACAGAGCTTATACAATTTGACCCCATACCGGGCGCGCTTGCTTGGGATGTATTGTTTGAAGCCAAGGCGCCCGGTAAAATGTATCAGGGACTCGTCTATGCAGATGTTTTGCTCAGGGGTATACAAATCTGCAAATTTCAGTTTGAAATGGTCTATGAGGGGCCGAATTTTGTGGAGCTGGTCAAAAGCAGGGTGGCCTCTGGGACGGGAGGTGCTGTTATCACTAAAGTGCAGGAAACGCAGGATGGTCTCAAATCGTGTCCTGGACATAGCAGCAGAGAACATGGGCATGTGATGAATTGGGTTCGTGGACCAATATGACCGCAATTCATGCTTTTTAGTTAGACCCATGTTGAGGAGGAGGCCCAGAAAAGTTTTAATTTCGGAAACTTGGACTGGTTTCCACCGGAAAGACTGGGCATAAGAGCTTCCCGGGTTAGCGGTTATAAATTGTGTGGCATATCTGTTTGTTTCGGCCACAACTAAGGCCTCTTTCACACGACCGTTTTTTTTTTCCGTTTTGCGGGCCGTTTTTTGCGGTCCGTATACGGTCCGTATACGGAACCATTCATTTCAATGGTTCCGCAAAAAAAACGGAATGTACTCCGTGTGCATTCCGTTTCCGTATTTCCGTTTTTCCGTTCCGTTTAAAGATAGAACATGTCCTATATTTGGCCGCAAATCACGTTCCGTGGCTCCATTAAAGTCTATGGGTCCGCAAAAAAACGGAATGCATACGGAAATGCATCCGTATGTCTTCCGTATCCGTTCCGTTTTTTGCGGAACCATCTATTGAAAATGTTATGCCCAGCCCAATTTTTTATATGAAATTACTGTATACTGTATTTGCCATACGGAAAAACGGAACGGAACAACGGAACGGAAACGGAACCACAACGGAAGCAAAAAACGGAACAACGGATCCGTGAAAAACGGACCGCAAAACACTGAAATGGACATACTGTCGTGTGAAAGAGGCCTAAGTCTAAGAGCTCCGCAGTCAAGAACAGCTCAAAAAATCCCAGGGCCGAACCGATCTGAGCTGTCTCAACCCGAACTCCAGACTGGGCAGTGAAAGGGAAAACTACAGGTGCGGCTGAAGTTGGGGACTGCCAATCAGGGTTTGCCAGCACCTCTGGGATTCTAGGGGCTCTACGGGCACGTCTTTGCGGTGGCTGCGACGGGGTACGCTAATCAGCGAATAACGGACTGCGGTGCGGTGGGCTGGGCGCTAACCGATCCCTAAACTACCTAACCAAGGGGCCTAAACTATACCTAAAACCTAACGGTCAATACCAGTGAAAAAAAAAGTGACAGTTTGCACTGATCGTGGCCAGCAGGTTGATGACGAACTTCTTCTTTGAATTTTGCTGGCCCGCAATGCGAATGCGCGGGCCGGCTTACCCAGAAATCTCGCGTCTCGCGAGAGGACGCACCGGCGCGTCCACCCAGAGCTACACGACCGCCGAGAAGACGCAATCCTGCGTACGGCGGTCGTGAGGAGGTTAAGGTGAGTTAAATTATTATAATTCTTTTTTTTTTTTTAACCCCTCCAGCCCTATTGTACTATGCATTCTGTATTAAGAATGCTATTATTTTCTCTTATAACCATGTTATAAGGGAAAATAATACAATCTACACAATACCTAACCCGAACTTCTGTGAAGAAGTCCGGGTTCAGTTTGGGTACCAAACATGCTGATTTTTCTCACGAACGTGCAAAACACATTACAATGTTTTGCAATTGCGCATTTTCCCGCAACGCACCCGCATCTTATCCGGGCCAAAAACATGACGCCCGTGTGAAAGAGGCCTTACTGTGGGAAAATAGGAGTCGCCACCTAGCACGACAAGTGTCCTCCTTCTCCCAGTCTCCTTTGCAGTAGCCAGGTAACATCCACTTGATTACCGGGTAGCAATGCTTTTAGACCCTTGCTATCAAAGCAAAATGGAGAAATGTTTTCCTTTTGCCAAAAGGGAGGACAAATTACTTTTATTACAGCTTGCCACAGATTTTGGTGAGCAGACGCCTGACGCCCGCATGTCTGTCCACTAGGCCCATCTCCACGTCTCTGTTACCACAAGCAGAAGCAGCCGCAACAGCAAGCTCAGTATCATCAACTTGATGGAGCAATTTTTTTCATGTGCCATGACAAGCTGACGCAAATCATTGAACGGAAAAATACTGTTTGAACATCTAGGTTTAGTCCTACCTGGACTCTGGCGTTTCTTTAGTGCATTCTGTGTTCCCTTACCCCATGGACTTCTGGGCTGCCAAATTGGAATATTGAGACATCACTTTTGTCAAAATAAACGAGGCATGAATCCATGAAGATTCTCACACACCTCTGGCTGAGGCCACAACACAAATCTACTATTGCTTATGGTGCCCCATCATGCCATTGTCTGCTTTTCGACCATCATGTTCCATACCGTGGCTGCTACTGCCAGAGCTGCTACTCCCTGCTGCTAATCCCTCTACTGCCACTTCCATTACAACTATTACTACCACTATTATTACTCTCTCTAAACAGCCAAACACACAACTACTGCATTGTCTGTTCCATGCTGTGCTGCTATTGTTACCATGTGACTGCTGCAGCCAATCGCTGAATGCAGCGGTGACCTGTCACCTGTGATGCAGTACTGTATTTGCTGTGACCAGCTCCTGTGGCAGGCCATTCCAGAGATTCACACCCCTTACTGTAAAGAATGCTTGTCACCTCTTATGACTGAATCTTTTTTCTCCAGGCGTAGGAAGTGGCCCCTTGTTTTTTTTAGGGGGTTTAACACAGAATAGCTTCTCTCAATATTTTTTGTATAGTCTGTTAATATATTTGTACAGGTTAATCATGTCCCCCTTTAGACATATTTTTTTTCAAGACTAAACAAATTCAGCTCATAGCGAAGATATTCCGGGCCCTCTGAGTTTAGTTGCTCTCCTTTGCACTTTTTCGAACTCCGGGGCATCCTTTTCTTGAACTGGTGCCCAGAACTGAACTGTGTATTACAGCTGAGGCCGTACCAAAGCTTTGTATAGTGGCAATAATACACCCCTGTCCCGCGAGTCCATACCTCCTTTTAATACAAGGCAAAATTCTGTTGGCCTTAGAGGCAGCCGACTTGCCTTGCATTCAGTTTTTTTTAGTTTATTATCTACTAATACACCCAGATCCCTCTCAACAAGTAACTCTCCCAGTTCTACTCTCCCTAGAAGGAGGGGGGGGGGGGGAATAAATAAATAATTATATATATATCTTCTGCAAATTTTACTGTGGCTTGCAAACTTGCAATACAAGAGAACAGTCTGTGGGGCAGCCACAGTGGATTGCGGACCCATTCACTTGAATGGGTCCGCGAGCCGGACGTTCCGCAAAAAGATAGAACATGTCCTATCTTATTGCGGAATGTAAGTACGGGACGAAACCCCACGGAAGCACTCCATATTGCTTCCGTAGGGTTCCGTTCCGCATCTCCGGATTTGCGGACCCATTCAAGTGAATGGGTCTGCATCAGTGATGTGGAATGCCCGCGGAACGCCACCCGTGTATTGCGGATCCGCAAATGCAGTCCACAATACGGCAACGGGCCGCACACGCCAGTGTGAGAGAGGCCTTAGTCTGAGAGACAGTTGGTAAAACCAAACTAATAAAAAAGTGCTTCTTGCCCTGTGAAGCATCACAAGAAAATGATTTTCGGGTCCCGTGCATGACAGCTCATGCCCACCACCTGTGTTTTGCTCTATGTACAACACTACATTGAAGAAGAGCAGGGAGGCAGCCTGTACAGCAGTGTCGCTAGAATTAAAGGGGTTTGCCGGGAATGGTAAAGGATGGCCAGTAGATAGTAATGACGCAATTCTGCTTATTATATGCCATCATGGCTGAGCAGCCTGACAGGAACAGGGAGCAGGGTTACATCATTCTATCTATTGTATAGCGAAGTTTCTGCTCTACAAAAGATTGTAATGGAGACATCCTGTGTGAGAGATGCCCTCAGGCTACAAAGACAAACGCCGAAGCACAGTAATGTAGTATGGCCCCCTTGTCCCCAAAGCAGCTCTGCAAGTGGACATAACCAAAGTTTAATCACATTACAGAACGGGTTACTGGAGACCGCGTTGTATAATTATTGTAGAACCACTTTAAGTTGGAGAGAGGACCAACAATCAGGGGAGTTTCTGGGCAACCAGAACCATCACCCCTCCATCCCAAGTGTGCCACTAGGTAGAATTACTTAACCATTTCAAGACCAGTCCACTTAGATGTGACTTTGAAAGTCCTTTTTTCTTTCAACACAGTGTAACTAAGGCCAGGTTCACATCACCGTTTAGTTTTCCATTCTTCTGATCTGTCAGAAGAACTGAACCCCCCCCCCCCCCCTCACAAAAACAGAACCTGTATTTTAAGCATCAGTTATGCACATTTTGCATCCATTTTAGCCATGCAGGACTTTTTTCCCCCCTCTAAAATAACGGATTTCAGACAGAAGATGTTAAAACTGATGCAAAATGTGCATAACATGTTTTTCTGTTCTTCTGATGGATCAGTAGAATAGAAATCTAAAGGTGATGAGACCATGACCTTCGATACATTTTTTTATTTTATTTTTATTGCGTTAAGTCTGCATTATACAGTAAAAGCTGTGGTCTACTGGGGGCATTTTTGCATTTCTTGTCTTAATTGTATTTAACAATAATTTATTTTACATTATTTGACCCCCATAATGTCATACAACAATTTTGAGGGGCATTTTAATATTTCATTTAGTTTGTTTTGTTTTTTATTACTGATTTTCTACTGTAACTGGGGCTGATGTGTTAGCCCTAGTTACAAGAAGAATACAGCTTCCTGACATGCACTGCAGAGCTGGGTCTGCTAACTCCCAGAATCTTGTGCGGTTAACTGAAATTTGCCAATCACATGATCGCTGGGATAGGAGCAAAAAAGGGCATTGCTGCTGACTGATCTGTATACAAAATGTTCATTGTGCGCTGTCTATTCAGCGATGGTGAAGGCAGGGCCAGTGCAGAAAATAGCCTCTGTCTTCTCTATGGTGGGTGGGTGGGGGACTGTCAAAGACAGCAAGGAACCCTGCTCATGCAACTGCACAGTTAGCATGCATCTTCCATTTGTAAGATAATCGTGTACCGCCTTGATGCATACATTCTATGGTTGGTTCAGAAAAGGTTAAAAGGAATCGGTTACCAAGTTTATGCTGCTCTATCTAGATTGCTTGCTGGTTAAAAGTGCTTTCCTTAATATTCATACGTTAGGTTATTCATGAGTGGCTGGCTACCGCCACCCAGCACCTGCTGATTGTCTGCTCTTTCCCTATGTACAGCATAGAGCGAAAGTGGTTAGTCAGCTGTGGGACAATGGGGAGAGCAGTGTGATTTCATACCAGTAAGGGACACTTATAATGATATGTCTCTAAGTTATGCTGCCATCAGGTATCATAATCCTGGTTCCCATTAAGGATAAAAAAAAAAAGGGTTCCAATGGTCAATCATATGCTTTATAAACAATCTGCTCATGTAGATTGGTTAAATTTGGAGATTGTATTACTGATGTCATGGACTTATAAGAATAAGTTATTAGAATATGTTATTATAATATTTTATTCTTACTTCAACATTTGAATTCAGTTTTATGGCAGGGGTCATTCACCCATGGCGAATGAATTCCTTTGAACGTCTGTTATGGCGAGCCTGCCGAGGATACCTTATTGTGAACTTTGTGGAGATGTCTGAACCTATGGAGGACCTTGTAACAGTGAGTTGCTGTTAAGATTACCATTCTATTATACAGTGTATAAAAAACTTTAAAGCCTGTACCAGGTATATTAGAATATATTTATGGGCTCCAATGGACATCAATAGTAGTAGATGAGGTGTAAAGGTCAACTTATCTATGGCCGAGGACGCAGTCATAACTAAGTAGTAGATTGTGATACATCATTAGGTGGCCATATATGTTATGGCAGTTTGCATGGTATGTAAATGACAGTAATTTACAAGAGCAATGCCATAATGAGCTGTTATCATTGATCAGGCTTTGGTTAAGGTTTAATTACTGTTTTATAGCTGTTCTCAGATACGTATGTGATGATCATTTATATTGCTAATAATTGAATTTATAATTGAGAAGGAAGGTATATCAGCATATATGCAGAGTAACTAGAAATGCATGCAACTAAAAACTGCTTTTTTTTTTATACAGGGGGAGAGTGTAACACAGATTATATTCTTAATTTCCTACTGGGGGGAAAGAATAGGAGAGAAGATTAAAAAAATTGCTAACTGGTGAGTGTTCCCTTACAAAACAAAACCTTTCCCGGTTCCTATATGCAAGTTTCCTGCCATGTTGTGTGTTTCATCTTCTTTTTTTTTTTCTCTTTCCTAGTTTCCACTGTCACATTTATCCCTACGCAGAAGACGAAACGGCCAGGCTTGAAACACTGAAAGACCTCTTGGTGCGGATCCAAGACATGCAAAAGGTGAGAGGTCAATCCTATAATTATGAAAATGACCAAACCACAATTAAATTGTAAGGTTTGTTACATAGCTCAACAAAGCTTTCTTGTCTGCCATTTTGCGTTTTGTTGAAAAGTGCAGATAAAGCTTATATGTGGGAACAATTCAATTCTTGCTTAAGAAATAAAGGACCAAAAAACAACAACACGAGATTCCATGAAAAAAATTACTTTTAAAATGTAATAACCTTACCAAAGTTATTGTTTACCAGGCAAATATATTGTGTTTTTTTTTTTGTGATATTAATATTGATGGCCCAGCATCTTGATAGGCTATTAATATCTGATCGTCTGGGTCCGACAGTTGTTGAGAGCAGCTCCGGCGGTGGAGGTCTCTGCCAGAACTACACAGCACTGTCCATTGTGTAGTGGACTGAGCTGGCAACTGCAGTGCTGTTCCTGTTCACTGCAGTATCAAAACTGTTTAAGCATTGGTTCTGAAATGTGATTTGCAGAATCCCCTTTTTACGCTTTTTGTGAACTTGCAGAGATGGTTTTACGCATGGAACCAGAAATTGATCCAGCAGGAACAAGTAGAAGTCCTTCCTTTTATATTCCGATCCCTTATGAATCCACTTATGGCTTTGGGGCAGATGTCTATTCTCCCTGTTCACAGCTCTTTTTCATATTGTTTGCAATCTCTGCATGGCAATAGAATAAAGCAAGCCTTCCCTCTCAGTGGCGGATTATAATAGGGGCGTTCGGGTCGGCAGCCCCGGGCCCGGCATCGCGGGGGAAGCCCACACTGACCCGAACGCCCACATGCGGCGGGGGGCACAGGAGCACATAGTTCCCTGCCCCGCCACTTATCACCTAGTAGGCCTGAGGCCTATGTGGTGGTAAAGACCAGACTTGGCGTGCAAGATGACATCATCGCGCGCCTATACAGTATGTGGGCGCGCGCAGGGCTTTGATGTACGCTCGCGGGCCTCACCATTCCGGACACAGGTAAGTATTAGCCTTTTCCTTTTTTTTTTTTTCTTTTTTTCTTTTTGTTGTGTGTGTGTGTGTGTGTGTGTGTGTGTGTGTTTTTTTTTTTTTTTTTTTTTTTTTTTTTTTTTTTTTTTGTGTGTGTGTGCGCGCGCCACCTGGGGGGGGGGGGGCAGAGGAGGACATATCACTAGTGGGGGAAAATGTTTCCATGAGGCAAATTACTTAATGGATGGCAGGGTCGGGGCAAATTACTTAATGGGGGGCAGTGTGGGGGGCAAATTACTTTGTGGGGGAAAACTACAACATGGTGAACAGTGTGGGGGGAATTACTACATAGGAGGCAGTGTGGAAGAAAGTACTGTATGGAGCAGTGTGGGGGGGGGGGAATTACTATATGGGTGAAATGTGGGTGAAATTACTATATGGGATAGTGTGGGGGCGTTGCTATTAGGGGACGTTATTTTTGGGGACACTATACAGGCATTATTACTTGAAGCACAATATAGGGTGTTATTACTGGGGCACTCTAGTGGACATTATAACTGCTGTAGACACTATAGGGACCTTTGGGGTAATTTATCAAACTGGTGTAAAGTAGAAATCTTTTAGTTACCCATAGCAATAGATTCCACCTTTTCATTTATGACAGCTTCTTTGGAAAATGAAAGGTGGAATCTGATTGATAACTATGGGCACCTAAGGCAGTTCTACTTTACACCAGGTTGATAAATGACCCCAATTATGATAAATCTAATGTGTCTGTGTAACAAACTCTGTAGAGACGAGATGCGATGGAAAGAATTTGTCATGACTGTCTGGGTCAAACGGAGGAGAAGAGGAAAGAGAAGAACTGGATGTAAGAGGTATGTGTTGCTGTATTCCCCTATATGTAGAGCTGGCTCACTACTGTGACCTGCGTCTCATCTCCTCCAAGTCCTTTTTTTTTTTTTTTTTTATCATAATCATATATGCATTTTAAATTTGGCAACTAAAATTTTAATTTGTCACCTGCAGTCCTATGTAACAGCCCAGATAACAGTGATAACTTTCTGTGTGCAATAGTTAACTGTGTTATGTGGGGTGTTACATAGGACTGCAGGTAACATCTATGACATCTGTACTCAGAGAGTTATGAGATGGTGGGGGTCAGACTCCTGGTACCCCATCAATAAGCTGTTTGAGTAGACCGCAATGTCCCAATTAGCGCCGCAGCCTCTTTGCTCCTTACCAAGCACAGCGCTGTCCATTTGATAGCACTGTGCTTGGTATTGCAGCTCAGCGCCAATCACTCAGATGGAACAGAGCTGCACCTAGACCATGTGAACGATGTGATATGGCCTAGGAAGAGGCTGTGGTGCTTACGAAGCACCACAGCCTCTTCATACAGAAAAAAAACTAAACTAAAATAGAGGGTAGGGGGGCCCCGAGTTTGGTAGACAGCCCCGGGCCTATCGTGCAATTAATCCGCCCCTGTTCCCTCCATATTGCTTTGAGCACTGTTGCCCCTCCTTACATTTCTATTTTAGTAACTAGGACTTCTTTAGCCTCATCTCCCGTATGCATTTTGGAGCTTAGTCACCAACCAATTTTGATCATTTTTTGATTGTCTGATTCCAAGAGTTATAACTTTGTTTCTGTCGATGTAGTCTTATGAAGGCTTGTTTTTTGTGGGACAAGTTGTAGTTTTTAATGGCACCATTTAGGGGTATATATAACTTACTGGTTAACCTGGTTAACTGGAGGGATAGGAAAAAAACACTATCACCATTTTTAAGTTGTAAATTTTGCAACTGATTTTGCAATTTTGTTAATTTATTTTTTATTTTTATTTTTGATCGCCTCATCCTAAGATTCGTAACCTTTTTTATTTTTGATTCTACACGTGTGTAGAGGCTTGATTTCTTATCCGTCTCATTGGGGGACACAGGCATTGACCATGGGGTATAGCTGTTGCTGCTAGGAGGCGGACACTAAGCACACAAAGTGTAAGCTCCTCCCTCTTCAGCTATATCCCTTCCTGCAGGGACCAAGCTAATCAGTTTTTAGCCTAGTGTCTGTAGAATGCAGACCTTCCTGCGTTTCAGGTCTGCTGATTTACTCATTTTGTTGCTCTTTTTTTCTAGCGGGAAGCTTCAGGCAGTCTGTGTAAAAACTGCCTGCACTCCCACCTAGGAGACGGCAGACCAGGGGGCCAACCAAAACACCTGCTCGTTCCCGCTCTCTAGAAGAAAAGGAAGACCAGAAGTCCCTTATAAACCTCTCTCTCCTGCCAGCAAGCACATCACCACGGCCACCCCAGCGAAAGTCCCCTCTGTTCCGGTGTAGCGTCCCTCACCAAGGGGCCGCACACCGAAGTTTGTGATCCGGCTGGAATCGCGTGCAGAAGACGTCGGACAGGTGAGTAGGAGCAGTGCTCCCCTCCATCCTCCCTTCAGTACCACCTCCAGTGCCCCTCTCAGTGGCCCCCTCCGGGACCCCCTCCACGACCCCGGCCAGTATTCCCTCCTCCCCCACGTGTGACTTGGGGCAGCAATCTCCTTTAAGGGTTAACATAACTGGGACGCTGCTACTTTGTACACGCCGCGCATCTGCTGCGGCTTCCCGGGCTGACGGCGTCCTCTGGAGCACATCGGGAGTGCAGGGGGCGGGGTTGTCCTGATGAAGCACAATTTCCTATGTCGGCGCGTCGGCTTGGTTCTGGGGCAGCCTGGTCCATTATTATTCGAGGCCCCGGTTTCTGTGCAGCCTGCGACTGTAGGCTTCCCGACGGGGGCGTGGACCGGGAGGCTGGACGGGCACTGGAGCCGGCACCATTTTCTTTGGCGGGGGAAGGGCGTGTGTTCTTCCCGCTCCCACGTCAGTGGCAGGATTTTTAAAGCTCCTGGCGGGAATTGAGGGTCTGACTGGCGTTTGGAGGGAAACGGGCTGCAAGTGTTGTTTGTCCCTTCTTGCAGGGCCTAACCTTCCCATTTGCCTCATTGGGGTGATGGGGGTGTTATTATGTCTGAACCCAGGTCCCGAAGCAGGCGGTCCCGTTGGTGGGTAATTTTGCCTGCGCATCATGTCACGCAAAATTTCCATCCCCTCAGTCAGACTCTTTCTGCTTTGCATGTACTGCGCCGCCATCAAGTGGCTCAGCTCCGGACCCATTGCTTCCTACAGAAGAACCGGAATGTGGCATCTTTCCGCTCGGGCAGTGGGAGCCTCTTGGGTTTCGGCCCTTCAGGTGTTCAAGGCGGCATACTTTTTCTAAGTTTTACAGGGTGCACACCTTTGCATCTTCTGACGCTTCTTTGGGGCGTAGAGTTTTGCAAACAGCTGTTCTCTGTTTGGCAGGGGGGTTGTAGTTAAGCCCACCCCCAGGGACTGCTCTGGAACATCCCATGGTCAATGCCTGTGTCCCCTAATGAGACGGAGGGGGGGGGGGGGGGGGGGGCGGCGACATCTCCCACCCCCTTTTCGGGGCTGTTTGGTTCTGGGTTTGCACATAATGTGATTTTCTTATGTCTGGCTTCTCCTACTGCTTTTGCACTAAACGGATATAGCTGGAGGGAGGAGCTTACACTTTGTGTGCTTAGTGTCCGCCTCTTAGCAGCAACAGCTATACCCATGGTCAATGCCTGTGTCCCCCAATAAACGTAAAAGAAAAAGATTTTACGGTGAGTGCAACTTGTAGTTTTCATTGGTATATTTTGGGGTACATAACACTTTTTGATAGTTTTTTTTTTTTTTTGTGAATATGCAAAAAAACAACAAGCATTATTATTTGAAAGCGCCAATAATTCCATGCTGCCGTACATCTAATATGGGGTATACATTTACAATGTGCATGACCTTAGTAACAGACTGGTCCAGAGGGGAAGAGGACCCTGCCTGCGAGAGCTTACAATCTTCTAAAGAAAGACACAGTAGGTGAAGGTAAAAGCCGCTCATCTGGCTGTGTGCTGGCAGCATGCTAATTGCAGCTGGTAGACTTTCCTGAAGAGGTGTGTTTTCAGGTTAGGTTACTTTTACACTCGAGTTTGGTGCGGATCCGTCATGGATCAGCACAGACAGATCCGTTCAGATAATACAACCGTCTGCATCCGTTCAGAACGAATCCGTTTGTATTATCTTTAACATAGCCAAGACGGATCCATTTTGAACACCATTGAAAGTCAATGGAGGACAGATCAGTTTTCTATCAGATCAGTTATTGGGCAGACTAGATGGGCAAAATGGTTCTTATCTGCCGACACATTCTATGTTTCTATGGTGCCAGATTGTGCCATTGAAAACTGATCTGTCCCCATTGACTTGCATTGTGTGTCAGAATGGATTCGTTTGGCTCATTTTCGTCAGACAGACACCAAAACGCTGCAAGCACCATTTTGGTGTCCACCTCCAAAGCAGAATGTAGTCAAACTGATGCATTCTGAGCGGATCCTTTTGGACCGCTTGTGAGAGCCCTGAACAGATCTCACAAATGGAAAGCCAAAATGCCAGTGTGAAAGTAGCCTTGCTTTTGATGGTTTGGATGTTGGGTGAGAGTCTGATGTGCTGGGGTAGCGAGTTCCAGAGAACGGGAGAGGAATGTGAGAAATCTTGTACTTAATTCTTCCTTTTTTTTTCTTTACCAATCCAGAATGTTAGAGTAGGAGCCCAACTGTCATATGAGAGCTGAGATGCTGCTCTTTACTGCAAGGAAGACTCCTATCCCCCTAGCAGCACTTCTGGCCAGTTAGACTGCCGTAAAAAATAATAAAGAAATGGTCATTAAGGGGTTAGGGAGGACCTGCCACCTCTCTGACAGATCTATTTTAGCAACTACTTGCATTCCCCATGAAATAACAAGTGCAAATCATAATTTCCTATTTCTGTTGTGCAATTCCTACTAAATGTTTATAAATAAATTGCCAGCAGTCTGCATAAAACGTTTTTTTTTACATGAAGAATGCAAGTAGTTACTAAAACAGACCTGTCAGGAGAGGTGACGGACCCCCTTTAAATAGAATACAGGGGCATTCAAGCTCCCAGTCTAATGATGACACTGATGGGTCTCTGCACATCTTTTTGGTAGAAGGAACAATGTTCCCTTTTTGGCATTTAACATTCAACTGCAGAATGGTAATGTGGAATGTTCTACAAGCTGATGTTTTCAATACCAACTAAAAACTGAATGCACTGAAAATATAAATACTTGGCATCTAATGTTCCACCACAGGTGCTGTCCCAAACTGAGGGGTTCCTGACTCAAGTGCTGAATCGAGCTGCTTTAGCCTTGCATCCCTGGAGAGTCAGTGTGAGGAAGATGAAGCATATCTATCAGATTCTGAACTTATGCAGTGTGCGGGAACGATGCCTGATAGGTGAAGTGTGGTGTCCAGTGTCCGATCTGCCCATGCTCCAGGGAGCGCTGGCTCAAGCATCGGTGAGAACATATTATCAACAAGAAACTGAAAATGTATATTTCTTAGAGCACTCCTCCACCCAAAACTTTAAAAAGTTAGTATGACTCCTCCAGTCATAAGAACATAAGACCACAGTCAGTAGACAATATACATATATATTATTCAAAAATGAATTCGGAACAACCTTACCAAATCAGATATACCCCTAAACAGTAGGCCCAACGTGGGTTAGGGCTCAGAATGTCAGGTCGGGTACCTTGGTATAGTCACTGGGCAGTTCAGTGTGCAGACACAGTAGGGAATGAATTTCCCAAGTTATCCCTATGCAAGGGGAAGGGGCATTGCTGATGTAACCCTACGGATACCTGAGCCTAGGATTGGACGGCATCCCTATTGTGCCCTAAAGGATAGTTCCCGACGTGTCACCTTTTAAATTATTTCTTATCAGGGGAGGTAATCCAATAAGGTGAAAATACATCCTTAGGTCAGTGGACCAAAAGGACAAATCGGTGGAACATCAGTGGTCCCTTTGGAACGGTGCACCCCACTAAGTGAAGTAGCTGTATGCACCCTGGCAGCTGCACCTGGGGTGTATAGAGCTGCTCCACCGGCGCGGGGCAAGTACTCTGTATAGACAGGTAGGGTTGCATCAGCAATGCCCCCTCCCCTTGCATCGGGATAACTAGGGAAATTGATTCCCTACTGTGTCTGTACACTGAACTACCCAGCGACTATACCAAGGTACCTGACATTCTGAGCCCTAACCCACATTCGGCCTACTGTTTACGGGTATATCTGATGATTTATTTATTTTTTAAGATCGTTCTGATTTCATTTTTGAATAATATACAGTACAGACCAAAAGTTTGGACACACCTTCTCATTCAAAGAGTTTTCTTTATTTTCATGACTATGAAAATTGTAGATTCACACTGAAGGCATCAAAACTATAAATTAACACATGTGGGATTATATACATAACAAAAAAGTGTGAAACAACTGAAAATATGTCAAATTCTAGGTTCTTCAAAGTAGCCACCCTTTGCTTTGATTACTGCTTTGCACACTCTTGGCATTCTCTTGATGAGCTTCAAGAGGTAGTCACACCTGACATGGTCTTCCAACAGTCTTGAAGGAGTTCCCAGAGATGCTTAGCACTTGTTGGCCCTTTTGCCTTCACTCTGCGGTCCAGCTCACCCCAAACCATCTCAATTGGGTTTAGGTCCGGTGGCTGTGGAGGCCAGATTATCTGGCGCAGCACCCCATCACTCTCCTTCATGGTCAAATAGCCCTTACACATCCTGGAGGTGTGTTTGGGCTCATTGTCCTGTTGAAAAATAAATGATGGTCCAACTAAACGCAAACCGGATGGAATAGCATGCCGCTGCAAGATGCTGTGGTAGCCATGCTGGTTCAGTATGCCTTCAATTTTGAATAAATCCCCAACAGTGTCACCAGCAAAGCACCCCCACACCATCACACCTCCTCCTCCATGCTTCACAGTGGGAACCAGGCATGTAGAGTCCATCCGTTCACCTTTTCTGCGTCGCAGAAGACACGGTGGTTGGAACCAAAGATCTCAAATTTGGACTCATCAGACCAAAGCACAGATTTCCACTGGTCTAATGTCCATTCCTTGTGTTCTTTAGCCCAAACAAGTCTCTTCTGCTTGTTGTCTGTCCTTAGCAGTGGTTTCCTAGCAGATATTCTACCATGAAGGCCTGATTCACAAAGTCTCCTCTTAACAGTTGTTCTAGAGATGTCTGCTGCTAGAACTCCGTGTGGCATTGACCTGGTCTCTAATCTGAGCTGCTGTTAACCTGCGATTTCTGAGGCTGGTGACTCGGATGAACATATCCTCCGCAGCAGAGGTGACTCTTGGTCTTCCTTTCCTGGGGCGGTCCGCATGTGAGCCAGTTTCTTTGTAGCGCTTGATGGTTTTTGTGGCTGCACTTGGGGACACTTTTAAAGTTTTCCCAATTTTTCGGACTGACTGACCTTAATTTCTTAAAGTAATGATGGCCACTCATTTTTCTTTACTTAGCTGCTTTTTTGTTGCCACAATACAAATTCTAACAGTCTATTCAGTAGGACTATCGGCTGTGTCTCCACAACGTAACTGATGGTCCCAACCACATTTATAAGGCAAGAAATCCCACTTATTAAACCTGACAGGGCACACCTGTGAAGTGAAAACCATTTCAGGTGACTACCTCTTGAAGCTCATCAAGAGAATGCCAACAGTGTGCAAAGCAGTAATCAAAGAAAAAGGTGGCTACTTTGAAGAACCTAGAATATGACATTTTCAGTTGTTTCACACTTTCTTGTTATGTATATAATTCCACATGTGTTAATTCATAGTTGGGATGCCTTCAGTGTGAATCTACAATTTTCATAGTCATGAAAATAAAGAAAACTCTTTGAATGAGAAGGTGTGTCCAAACTTTTGGTCTGTACTGTATATACAGACGTGGACAAAATTGTTGGTACCCTTTGGTCAATGAAAGAAAAAGTCACAATGGTCACAGAAATAACTTTAATCTGACAAAAGTAATAATAAATTAAAATTCTATAAATGTTAACCAATGAAAGTCAGACATTGTTTTTCAACCATGCTTCAACAGAATTATGTAAAAAAATAAACTCATGAAACAGGCATGGACAAAAATGATGGTACCCCTAGAAAACACAGAACATAATGTGACCAAAGGGACATGTTAATTCAAGGTGTGTCCACTAATTAGCATCACAGGTGTCTACAACCTTGTAATCAGCCATTGGGCCTATATATATGGCTCCAGGTAATCACTGTGTTGTTTGGTGATATGGTGTGTACCACACTCGACATGGACCAGAGGAAGCAAAGGAAAGAGCTGTCTCAAGAGATCAGAAAGAAAATTATAGACAAGCATGTTAAAGGTAAAGGCTATAAGACCATCTCCAAGCAACTAGATGTTCCTGTGAGTACAGTTGCACATATTATTCATAAGTTTAAGATCCATGGGACTGTAGCCAACCTCCCTGGACGTGGCCGCAGGAGGAAAATTGATGACAAATCTAAGAGACGGATAATCCGAATGGTAACAAAAGAGCCTAGAAAGACTTCTAAAGAGATTCAAGGTGAACTTCATGCTCAAGGAACATCAGTGTCAGATCGCACCATCCGTCGTTGTTTGAGCCAAAGTGGACTACATGGGAGACGACCAAGGAGGACACCATTGTTGAAAACGAATCATAAAAAAGCAAGACTGGAATATGCCAAACTACATGTTGACAAGCCACAAAGCTTCTGGGAGAATGTCCTGTGGACAGATGAGACAAAAATCGAAGTTTTTGCCAAGGCACATCAGCTGTATGTTCACAGACGAAAAAATGAAGCATATCAAGAAAAGAACACTGTCCCTACTGTGAAACATGGAGGAGGCTCTGTTATGTTCTGGGGCTGCTTTGCTGCGTCTGGCACAGGGTGTCTTGAATCTGTGCAGGGTACAATGAAATCTCAAGACTATCAAGGAATTCTAGAGAGAAATGTACTAGCCAGTGTCAGAAAGCTTGGTCTCAGTCGCAGGTCATGGGTCTTGCAACAGGACAATGACCCAAAACACACCGCTAAAAACACCCAAGAATGGCTAAGAGGAAAAAATTGGACTATTCTAAAGTGGCCTTCTATGAGCCCTGACCTCAATCCTATTGAGCATCTTTGGAAGGAGCTGAAACATGCAGTCTGGAAAAGGCACCCTTCAAACCGGACACAACTGGAGCAGTTTGCTCATGAGGAGTGGGCCAAAATACCTGCTGAGAGGTGCAGATGTCTCATTGACAGTTACAGGAAGCGTTTGATTGCAGTGATTGCCTCAAAAGGTTGCGCAACAAAATATTAAGTTAGGGGTACCATCATTTTTGTCCATGCCTGTTTCATGAGTTTATTTTTTTACATAATTCTGTTGAAGCATGGTTGAAAAACAATGTCTGACTTTCATTGGTTAACATTTATAGAATTTTAATTTATTATTACTTTTGTCAGATTAAAGTTATTTCTGTGACCATTGTGACTTTTTCTTTCATTGACCAAAGGGTACCAACAATTTTGTCCACGTCTGTATATATTGTCTACTGACTGTGATGCTATGTTCTTTTTTTAAATTAATGCAAGTAAAGGTTATATTTTAGCTCCCTTCTTACTCCCCTTGGGGAATTTGTGATTATGGTTTTGACTCCGGGAGCATAATAATTTATTCAGAAGCACTTCCTCCTCCAGTCATACTAAAAATATGTTCAGCAGGTTAGTTGCAGAAATTTTCCGTATCTGCAGCGTGTACTTGAATTTCTGCAATTCCAGTTTGGAAGAATGGGACAGTCGCATGGGTGCAGGACACAGACATCTATACAGTTGCTTGTCTTTCTTTGGTTAAAAATGCAATGCTTCCGCAGATTTCATGGTGTTATCCAACTCTAACAACCCCTGCACAGAAAACCTATTTTTCCTCACTCTTTTAGCTAGGGAGGAAAGATACTATAAAGCAGCAACCTCTGTGCAGAACATGGGCAGTCATGGCTACGTATGCCATTCTCATCCAATTTGTGTTAAAGCTACATATCTCCTTGCAGCAGTTACCACCAGCAGCTTATGTTTCAGCTGGTGGACCCACAACTTACTTTTGAGAAGGATTTGTCTGGTTGGGACACATGTTATATATATTAAATCATAACAGTATTATTCTGCTGAGCCTTTTTTGTTGAAAACAAAAAATTTATTTGCATTAGTGTTTTTTGGCATCTCACTTTTATGTGACATTGAAGTACCTGAACCCTTGGCCAGATTCCAGTATCTCTGCACTTGCCCTCAATGTTTTACGTATAAGTTGATGACACAAAGAATGCTTTTCTAGATGCACAGTGGCGGGGGTGGAGAATCATTTTGTCAACAGATTCCCTGTTCTGTCAGTCCTCCTACTTTAATTCGCACCAACAAGTTCACTTCTGGATTTCAAGGAATTGTGGATGCGTACGGCATAGCCAGTTACCAAGAAGTTAACCCTGGTGAGTATACTGTACTTCAATGATTAGATTTAGAGGTTTTACGAAGGGTTGTTTATATATAGATTTCAGCTGACTGATTTGAAGTGAACTCTGTAGAGATAAAGTCTGAGACTGCTCACATAGGAAATTATTATTAGTAGTAATCTCCACTCAAATCCATTTTCAGATGGCCAATTTCGAGGTCTGTAAGTGTAGAAAAGATAGACTGAACACTGACCCATTATGGTCAGTAGGTCAATTCACATTATGAATAATCCCTATGGGCCACATTTATCAAGACCGGCATTTTAGACGCTGGTCTTAATAAGCCCTATAGCTGGCGGTGGATCTCCGAAGTTATATAGAGGCGCCAGCCTCTTCATAACTTTGGCGCATTGAGCGCCAATTCTAAATGTAAGACAGTTTCCTTGCTGTCTTATATTTAGACAATTTTCTATGCTGGCCCTTCCCTGCCCACGCCACGCCCACTTTTTTAGACCTGGTGTGAGCGGGGAAGAAGTCACAGATTCTGCCGCATTGTGGCGTGTGACAGAATCTACGCCAGATATACCGTATACGACACAAGTGGCATATATCTGGTCATAAATGACCCCCTATGTTTTTGTTGACTGCCAGTTACTTTATTTGTACTAATAAGGTTCCTCTTAATCTTATTTCAGCCCTCTACACAATTATAACATTCCCGTTCCTGTTTGCGGTGATGTTTGGAGATGTAGGTCATGGACTTCTCATGTCCCTATTTGCTCTTTGGTTGGTTCTTGGTGAGGACAACCCAAAACTTAAAAACTCAGAGAATGAGGTATGACGAAGCATCATGGGAAGGTGGTGCAGTCTTGTAAAGAAGACCCCTAATCTGTAATTTCATGATCTTTGCAGATTTTTTCCATGTGCTTTGGTGGTCGTTACCTGGTCCTATTGATGGGACTGTTATCTGTATACACAGGTTTTGTGTACAATGAGTGTTTCAGCCGAGCAACGGTGATTTTTCCATCAGGCTGGAGTGTTGCTGCAATGGCAAAAGAAAAGAACTGGACGTAAGTAGGCTGTTTGCTATCTGTACATATTCAAAAGCCTGCACAATTATTATTATTTTTTTTAAAACTATTTCTTTAAATAACAGACGTGAGTTCTTGTCTACATCCACGTCTGCTCCACTAGATCCCAACATTACCAATGTCTTCACAGCAGTATACCCTTTTGGCATTGATCCGGTAAGAAAATCTCCTTTTTGTACCTTTTTTCATATAGCTGCATATTTGCAAACAAATTTTATGTTGCTCCAGTGCTTCTAAAATAAAGCAACAAATGGTCTTGAAAATGCCCTAACATTTTGTGTCTCTATGGGATCTCCATCCATTGCTGTTCACTGCTCCTTGATAACCGATTGAATGTATATTAACAGGAAGTAAAAGACAGATGAACGGGAATATGATTGCAGAATCCAACTATCTGTTACCTTGAAAAGCTATGGGTCTGAAGCATAGCATTTAGGGGAGAGTCTGAGTTCTGGGACCATTTATATGATTTTTATGACTTCATTCGGTATTAGTATGTATAAAGCCTCATGTACACAATTGTATTTTTCATCCGTGTGCTATCCACATTTTTTACAACTGGCACACTGACCTGCTCATTTCTATTGATCGATGCACACATCTGTACAATTGAATGGGACTGAGATGTGTCTGGGCCACGTGACTGATGTATGGTGTATGGCATCTAGGCCAGAGTGCTCACAGAGGGCAGCGGTCTCTTTGAACAGCTGATCGGTGGAGGTGCCGAGAGTTGGACCCCCTCCAAACTGTTGTTGCAGAGAAAGTAGAGCCTCTAAGTGTAATGGCAATGCCCTTGTTGCTCCTAGAGACTCACTTGCATATACAGACGTGGACAAAATTGTTGGTACCCTTTGGTCAATGAAAGAAAAAGTCACAATGGTCACAGAAATAACTTTAATCTGACAAAAGTAATAATAAATTAAAATTCTATAAATGTTAACCAATGAAAGTCAGACATTGTTTTTCAACCATGCTTCAACAGAATTATGTAAAAAAATAAACTCATGAAACAGGCATGGACAAAAATGATGGTACCCCTAGAAAACACAGAACATAATGTGACCAAAGGGACATGTTAATTCAAGGTGTGTCCACTAATTAGCATCACAGGTGTCTACAACCTTGTAATCAGCCATTGGGCCTATATATATGGCTCCAGGTAATCACTGTGTTGTTTGGTGATATGGTGTGTACCACACTCGACATGGACCAGAGGAAGCAAAGGAAAGAGCTGTCTCAAGAGATCAGAAAGAAAATTATAGACAAGCATGTTAAAGGTAAAGGCTATAAGACCATCTCCAAGCAACTAGATGTTCCTGTGAGTACAGTTGCACATATTATTCATAAGTTTAAGATCCATGGGACTGTAGCCAACCTCCCTGGACGTGGCCGCAGGAGGAAAATTGATGACAAATCTAAGAGACGGATAATCCGAATGGTAACAAAAGAGCCTAGAAAGACTTCTAAAGAGATTCAAGGTGAACTTCATGCTCAAGGAACATCAGTGTCAGATCGCACCATCCGTCGTTGTTTGAGCCAAAGTGGACTACATGGGAGACGACCAAGGAGGACACCATTGTTGAAAACGAATCATAAAAAAGCAAGACTGGAATATGCCAAACTACATGTTGACAAGCCACAAAGCTTCTGGGAGAATGTCCTGTGGACAGATGAGACAAAAATCGAAGTTTTTGCCAAGGCACATCAGCTGTATGTTCACAGACGAAAAAATGAAGCATATCAAGAAAAGAACACTGTCCCTACTGTGAAACATGGAGGAGGCTCTGTTATGTTCTGGGGCTGCTTTGCTGCGTCTGGCACAGGGTGTCTTGAATCTGTGCAGGGTACAATGAAATCTCAAGACTATCAAGGAATTCTAGAGAGAAATGTACTAGCCAGTGTCAGAAAGCTTGGTCTCAGTCGCAGGTCATGGGTCTTGCAACAGGACAATGACCCAAAACACACCGCTAAAAACACCCAAGAATGGCTAAGAGGAAAAAATTGGACTATTCTAAAGTGGCCTTCTATGAGCCCTGACCTCAATCCTATTGAGCATCTTTGGAAGGAGCTGAAACATGCAGTCTGGAAAAGGCACCCTTCAAACCGGACACAACTGGAGCAGTTTGCTCATGAGGAGTGGGCCAAAATACCTGCTGAGAGGTGCAGATGTCTCATTGACAGTTACAGGAAGCGTTTGATTGCAGTGATTGCCTCAAAAGGTTGCGCAACAAAATATTAAGTTAGGGGTACCATCATTTTTGTCCATGCCTGTTTCATGAGTTTATTTTTTTACATAATTCTGTTGAAGCATGGTTGAAAAACAATGTCTGACTTTCATTGGTTAACATTTATAGAATTTTAATTTATTATTACTTTTGTCAGATTAAAGTTATTTCTGTGACCATTGTGACTTTTTCTTTCATTGACCAAAGGGTACCAACAATTTTGTCCACGTCTGTATTACACATTATTTTTCTCAGTAATATGGGTATATATGAACATGGGACTAACTCAGATGTCTTCAGCTGCCAAGCGCACATGCAACAGGTCAGCCAGTTTTATAGGTACAAATCTTCTGACAGATGGGCATTTAAAGAAACTTTGTGGCACTCCGCTTTTGCTTGGAGTCGGGTTAACACCCCGTTGGACAAATAAATAGAAAACTCCAGCACAATGTAGCATCAAGATTTCAAACGTTTATTAGGTAGGTGGCTGTACAACTCTTGTGACTTTTCGTCCAGTGTGGCCTTTTTCAAACTGGTGCCGCTAGAAGAAGTTTGGAAGATGATGGAAGATGCTCTAAGTAGAAAAGTATGTGCTAACCGTACAGCCACCTATGCAATAAACGTCTGAAATCTTGATGCTACATTGTGCTAGAGTTTTCTATTTAGATGGCCTTTTAAAGGACCATGAAATGACCTACAACACAGAGAGGTCTGGTATTCCAATCAGAAATAAAATATTGATCTGAGAATCTATTAAACCTCATAACATTTTCAGGTGTTCAGGATCAAAATTCCAGTAGATCCTTTGATATGTGTATTGGGCTTGTTAAAAGACGAATCCACAACCGATCTCAATATTGGCATTAGTAGAACACTGTATCAAGCTAGGAAATGAATAGCCAAATACTGGATAAGCACTACAGTACCAACTAAGGAGGAATTTATTGCGCATATGAATGTGATAATTAGACATGAAAGGGGGGGTATACTTTAAAAGAGGTATGAGTAAGAAGTTTGAGTCTATATGGGAACCATGGTTGAGAACGCCAGGACTACCCACTGGACGTCTTCTGTCCTTGCAACTGGGGTGGATGCCTATATTATGGTGAAGTGTAACACGATAATGGGATGTTACGGATGAACGGGGTATAGTGGAAACAGAGGTAGTTGTTTCTCAAGGTGTGTGGAGGAGAAAAATGAGCTGACATTGTGGTGTGGTGCAGGTTAGGGGGGGGGGGGGGGTTATACTCTTCTAAGTTTGTAATTTGTGTATTAATGTGCCCAAGTTGGGTCTTCTACTTGTTTATGTCAATGTATATTTGATGTATGTCTATCAGTACGAATGGAATTTTTTAAAATAAAAATAACTTGATTTAAAAAAAAAATACATTTTCTACTTTTAAATTAATTTAGTGGGAGAAATATTTGGCACTATTTTATAAGCTATAACAGTATATCCTAGATTTCACTACTATCATTGTCTGGTTTTGATAGCCCCTTGTTACATTCCTGAGTGCAGTGGGTTATACTGATAAAGGAAGGTGAGGGGCACAGTTCTCTGCTGTAAAGGATTGTGTTCGTCCATTAAAATGCATACATAGTACCGTACATAGTTTCTTTAGCCATCGTAGCTGTTTAGGCAAACCTACGGTATATCAACAGCTCCTTTTCACAATATGATCAGCTTGATAGTTTTCAGAAAGACACTATACAATATTTTTAGTTAATTCTGGACTGCGTGATACTTGACATACAAATTAATTTTGTAGTAAAACTTTTTTTGTATAGTAAAAACATCATTTTTTTATGTACATAATAATTAATGGTGTTTTAATTAAATTTATTTCAGATCTGGAGTCTTGCCTCAAACCGCCTCACTTTTTTAAACTCCTTTAAAATGAAAATGTCTGTCATTTTGGGGGTTTGTCACATGTCCTTTGGAGTCTGTTTAAGCATCTTCAACTACATGTAAGCATTACTCCCCATCCCACCTTGGAATCCAAATAAGTGGTACTTGATATGTATAAAGAAACATGAGATCACTGCGACCCTCACATGAAAACTGTTGAGAAGTGTATCACTAAAGGGAATCTGCCACCACAATTCTGGACTATTATCTGCAGTAATACATGTCAAGTATGGCATTCAAGGGTTTCAGAACACAATTTTTAATTTTCCTACTGAGCCCCCCCTTCCCCATTCCACCTCTATCAGCAATCAAATCTGTGCTGAAATACACAGTCCAGATGATTTATTTCAGCGTAGCTTTAAATCCTGACAGTGGGGGGAATGAAGAGAAGTAGGAAAATAAAACCTAGTCCAAGATCATGGTGACAGATTCCCTTAAGCACAGGCTAGGTTATTGAGAACGGCTGTCAAGTGTGTCTCCACAAACCAGTGACTTCTGAGGGGTCTTGGTTAATGAATACATTTTGGTTTGTCTGCTCTCTTACAGTCACTTCAAACAGAAGTATCGCATTTTTGTGGTGTCTGTGCCTGAGCTCCTGTTCCTCCTCTGCCTCTTTGGGTATTTGGTATTCATGATTTTCTACAAATGGTTTGCCTTTGATATAACAGAGGCTCAGAGTGCACCGAGTCTTCTCATTCATTTTATTGACATGTTCCTGTTCACCAAGAATGAAACCAACAGAGATCTATACCATGGACAAGTGAGTTTAACCTACACAGCTATGGGCATGACCTCTACCATACCTTCTATAGTGTTGGCAAATAGGCATATAGTATGGTAATTCTGTAAAACACCAGTGAACTGTATCTTTAGGTCACCACCAATGTACTAAATTGTAGGGGTTAAGATCACTCTTAAAATCAGTTTCTGGACTCCATAATTAATGATGGAATATTAGAGTAGTTAATATATTGAAATAGAATTCTGGGACTTGAAGCCATTTCCCAATGCCCAAATTGATCATTAAAATGTGTATTTTATTTTGCTTGTGTAGTGATATAATATATTGAAACTGCAGTGCTTTCTGAGCAAGCAGTGGGGAAGCTTAGTAGCATTTATGGAATTATATTATATCTTGAAAACCTGTTTCTAAATCCTCAAAAATATATAAATTTTACAGCAAATTGTTCAGATGGTGCTGGTGGTTATAGCTCTACTGTGTGTTCCAGTTCTTCTCCTGGGAGACCCAATCTGTCTCTATATTCAACACCGCAAAAAGAAAAACAACCAGAGGCATGGGGGACAGGTATGGTATGGTATGATAAGCATGCTATTTGTAATGAACGCTCCTTTAGTACAAAGCTTTCTTAACTGTTAACTGTCACAATATTTTGTTAAAGAAGTTGTCCCATGAAAAATACAGTTTTAAAACCAGCACCTGGATATGAATCCTGTTGTAATTTCATGTAATAAAAAATTTAGCATAGCCACTGCTATTCAATAAAATGTATCTGTACAATGCCACCTGCTGTTTTTTTTTTCTTATTTCCTTGTCCTGCTCACTGAGATGGCCGCACATGCTCAGTTTCATCCCTTAATCGCCTCTTGAGATGTGATAGGGAGAGCAGAGACATGCCCCTGTTAGCTGCAGCAGAAAATACACTACCCTTGAGCTGTCAGCTTGATATAAATCTAGCAGAGCAATGAATGTTGGATCTCTGGATACATATTAGGTACAGGGCTGGTTCTAGCTTTGTTATCAAGAGATTGTCAGGCACTATATCATCTCTGACTTTCATTTTTTTGCATTAGTCATGGGAAACCCCATTTAGCATTTTCGTAATGTACTTTATTAGGGAAAGATGTTTCTTTCTACTAGAAAATAGGGTATCAAGAGTCTTCTTAGCAAGAGGAGAATCTCTGTTCTGTCTGCAGAAGACACCTGCGTTTAATATGCAGAGGTTACCTGCTGTCTCTTTTCACTGCCTTAGTCCCTGACTATGGATGTGTGCCCTAGCCATCACTGCCCATCGCTCTATGTATCTGAATTGTTACACACAGGCATCTTTAGTTCTCAGTAATGCACTAAAGACTGAAGACAAACTCTCCTTGGTAACGCTTAGTAACTTTTAAAAGACTTTTTAAACCAAAAGAACAGTTATACTTTGTGTCTGGTCCACTAGAGCAGATAGGGAAGTGGGGCATGCACTTGCTACAGGTAGGGACTTTATGGCATAGACCAGTCTGAAATGATTTATTTATACATGATTTTCATATGCCTATTTGGCGCATTGTGGCCGAATCCCCATGTGACCCTATTATAGTTAACAGCCTGCCAGATTGACAAACGCAAATGTGAAACAAGCCTATGCCAATATATAAATGGAAAACGGTGTAGATGTTTGCTTTCTGTGCATCAAATGGACTAATGCAGTACAGTATTTGGGCCTTTCATACTATAATCAGTTGTATACAGAATGTGTGAGATCTTGTTTTAAATCCCTGGCTGAAAGGAAGGGCCATAAAAACATGTAGTAGCAACGGAGTTCCATCATTCAATTTTTGTCATAATATTTTAGCTTTTCTATGTATTCCAGGATGTTGAAAGAAGGGGCCTACTGGCAGGAGATGATGAGCAATATATAGGACATTCAGAACATGAGCAGGAAAAAGGGACACATGATGGCAAAAAGGTACCTTTTAACCTTATTTATTTTAGTTGTGCTTTAGCTGAAAAACTGTCCCTTCAAACAGCTTGTAACATGAAAATGCTAAATCAAACTTTAAAAAAAAAATCGGACATTAAAGAGGACCTTTAATGGTTTTGACTTATTCTAGATTAGGCATGCTCAACCTGCGGTGCTCCAACTGTTGTAAAACTACAACTCCCACAATGCCCTGGTATAGGCTGATAGCTGTAGGCTGTTCGGGCATGCTGGGAGTTGTAGTTTTGCAACAGCTGGAGGGCCGCAGGTTGAGCATGTCTGTTCTAGATAAATACCTTTACTTGCTGCCACCCTGCCTGTTTTTCTTAAATATCTCTCTCTTGCGCTCCGCAGTTTTTTCATAAACTACGCCCAAACTACAGGGGGGCCCAGCGAGGTGCAGGAGCGATATTTTAAAAAAATAGGCAGGATGGCAGCATCAGTAAAGGTATCTATCTACAATAAGTAAAAACCATGAAAGGTCCTCTTTAAGCTCAGCATTTCATCTTCTATCCTAATATTTCCTCACATAGTATAGCATAAAAGAACAATCACATCCTTTTTTAATGTGAATTGTAAATGCACTGGGGGACTTTATGAAGCCCTCTATGATGTTTTTCTCCATAGAAAAGTCACACATTTTTGCGCACAACACTCTGGCACAAAAATATTCTGTGATTTAATACTGCCCTTCCACTTATGAGAAGTGTTTTAACAATGCACAAACTTGATCATATAACATGCGACATTTCATAGAAAAACCTGTAGGTGGAATCTGGTTGTTATAGGTTTAGTCATTGTTTACAGCACTATGTACATACATTGTTTTCCTACTTCTGTTGCATAACATAACTTCATCTGAATATGTACATTTGAGTGCTATTTAGAACATGCTCACGTAACTCCTAAAGGGGTTGTCTCACTTCAGCAAATGGCATTTATCATATGGACAAAGTTAATACAAGGCACTTACTAATATATTGTGGTTGTCTATATGGCGCTTTTTCCTGGCTAGATTAATTTTTCAATCACATTAGACACTGCTAGTTTCCATGGTTACGACCTCCCTACAGTCCAGCAGCAGTGGTCGTGTTTGCACACTACAGAGTACTATGTGTACTCCTTTGCTCCCAGACGCCAGAGAGGCTGGCGCCTTTTCATATATTGTAGAAACATGGCCATGGCTGCTGGATTGCAGAGTGGTCATAACCATGGAAATGAGCACTGTATAATGTGATGGAAAATGTTGTCTAGCCAGCAAAGGAAGTAATATGGACAATCACAATACATTAGTAAGTGCCATGTATTCACTTTCTCTACATTATAAATGTAATTTGCTGAAGTGAGACAGTCCTTTAATATCCATTGTTTCTTTTGTTTCCTCATTTCTTAGTTTGATACAGGGGAGGTTTTTATGCATCAGATGATTCATACCATAGAGTACTGCCTGGGGTGCATCTCCAATACAGCATCCTACCTACGACTGTGGGCACTCAGCCTGGCTCATGCACGTGAGTATTTCCCAACCTTCATAAAAGGAAGTCCTATTATTATGACATCTAGTGACTGCAGGTTAGATTCCATAAATGGTTGTTTTTGTATTGAAATGGGCATATTTTCTAGCAAATTTTGATTGTTAACCTGAAAAATATAGACGAGTCAAACTACTAATTTCATTGCATAAAAGATCTTAATATGTGCAGCATGTTATGCCCCTATTTCTATCTGGCAGAGTTGTCCGAAGTTCTGTGGAATATGGTGATGAATATTGGATTGTCTATGTTAACTTTCAAGGGGAGTGTCCTTCTTGTACCCATCTTTGCCTTTTTTGCTATGCTGACTGTTGCCATCTTGCTGGTCATGGAAGGCCTCTCAGCATTTCTTCATGCGCTCCGTCTGCATTGGTAAGTGGTTTATATAAAAACTATTTATTTTCACATTATTGTAAGATTAAAATCAACATAAAACCTGGTGAAAAGAGGGTATCAAGATTTGTAAACATGTGATGCTATAGTCTACACATCAGAAGATGTGATCAAAATTCTGCTGTCTGCCTGATCTTGTGTGCATTATGTGAGCAGCAGGCTTTCCATTTGGATTCACAGTTGAAAAAGGTTTGTGCCTATCTCCATCATACAGATGGTCCAGGAATTTACAGATAGTTGATAACCCTGATTTAGTTATCTGGAGATAGTCTTGTGACAAAGAATAGATGATTACTTGCCTGACGGATCTTGCAACTCTACTCCGCTTCTCCCAGAAGGGTTCTGTTTCCCCCAACTGCAGTGGTAATGTCATGTAGACAACACTTGACTGCTGCAGCCTGCTTTTCAATTTTTGATACCCCCTCCAACCCAATTTTTTTTTATTTGAATAGTGATCAAAAAGCTATACGTAACCTAGCAGAAAAACAATCCCTCAAACAGCTCTGTAGATGAAATATAAATAAGTTATAGGTGTCAGAATGTGACGATACAAAGAATGTTTTTTTTTTTTTTTTTTTTTTTTAAATGTTATCCTTTTAAAAAGCAGTAAAACAAACCAAATAGTTTTTATAATCGCTATAATCATACTGAACCGAAGAAGAAGATTGTCATGTGCGCAGTGAATGCAGTAAATACAAAACCCCAAAAATGGGCGTAAATGTTTTTTTTTTCTGATTCACCCCCAAGGATTCTTTCTCCCATTTTTCAATATATGATATGTGAAAGGCAGGAAGGAAAAGAACAAAATTGGCTGTGTCCTTAAAGGCTATGGACACCATTTGGGAGCATTTTTTATATTATTGCATTCTACTCATTTGGCGTTGCAAAACAGTTTTTCAATTGGTCTTTATTAAAAATTTCCAGACCTTTTCTCTGTACACATGTCGATCTATGTGTATTTGCAGAGTGGCTTTCAGTTCACATAGACTCCCATTAGTAGCCCTCACATCTCATGTGTAGACCTAATATCTGAATTCCTGACAGCTCATAAACACTCATTTGTTATCAAGAATTTTGCTTAACTGTTTGAGCGGTCAGGAATTCAGAGAAAATAGTTAAGCACGAGCTATTATGGCTTCTATCTGATAGGACTAAATAATTGCGCCAACAGTTGTTGCCTTCTCACCAAGCTGCTTGCCTATTTTCCTGTAGCCCATCCCAGCCTTGTGCAGGTCCTAGAGTTTTCTCCCTGGTGTCCTTAGACAGCTCTTTAGTCTTGGCCATGGTGGAGAGATTCGAGTGTGTGGACAGGTAACAAGTTCAAACAGGTGCAATTAATATAGGTAATGAGTGCCCAGTAGGAGGGCTTCTTAAAGAAAAACTAACCGGTCTGTGAGTCAGAATTCTTGCTGGTTGGTAGGTGATTAAATACTTATTTCCTGCAATAAAATGCAAATTAAATATTTAAAAATCATACAATGTGAATTCCTGGATTTTTTAGATTCTGTCTCTCTCAGTTGAAGTGTACCTACAATAAAATTACAGACCTCTCCACAGACTTGCAAAATCACCAGTGTATCAAATGCTTATTTTTCTCAGTGTGTGTGTATATACACCATATTTCGAATCCTATAACAGTGGTGTTTCCTGTCATTTATCAGCACAGGGCACACTATCAACCGCACAGGCAGCGCATTGAATGTAGGCAGGATATTATAGCTAAATAATAAAGTACAAGGAAGATATACTATATTAGTATTCAGGTTAAATTGCGATTAAATAAGTGGGTTTTGGGTTGCATTTTGGGCACTCGGTCTCTAAAAGGTTCACCATCACTGCCCTATAAGATGCACCTGCTCATAAGACACACCTAGGTTTTAGAGGAGGAAAATAAGATATATCTTTTTTTTTTTCATCAGACCCCCAATGTTAATTAGGCCTCGGCTCAGAGTCCCAATCAGACCCCCAATGTTAATCAGACCTCAGTTCAGACCCCCAATGTTAACCCTTTCAACACCAAGCCATTTTTCACCTTAGTGACTGTAAGGAAATTCGTCTCTTCACTAGGTATCCCTGATACCGGACTTCGGTGATCAGCTTTTCTGGCACCAGGAGAAACTTGTCAGATACAACAAAACACAGGTCTGTTCAAATTCGCTCTGATTTTATTGTCCTCCAGTCCAGTCTTTTAAAGGGCAGAGAGTATAATTTACATAGTAACATCATTAACCAATCATGTGTAGACACATATAGGCTGGTACACATTAAGCCAGAATGACCTTATAAGGCATGACTCTTTTTACTAGAGATTTAGGAATTTCAGGAAACTGTCCAAGGACAGAGGAAGATTCCCAAATTCCAGAGAGGGGGAACTTGAAACAGTGCATTACCAAGATGCTGTCACAATACATATTGTTAGAACAGACAAAATGGAGTCACATATATCCCTTCAATCCCCTCTTAGAACCTTATATATTGTATACTATATGGTTCTTTCTCTTTTCTGCCTTAGTTTGTTTGTAAGCCTTTAGATATTTTTTATACCCTTCAGGAGTATAATCCTCAGGCTTTGTTGAGGTTGTGTTGGCCTCTTCCATCTCTACTGGAGTATAGAGGAACGTTGAGTGTACCCCTCTTTCGGACACTTTTTGACATTTGGCAAGAAGGGAGGGCACACACTGTAGACAACAGCAGAAACACACTATTGCAGCGACCATGGCGAGTACCACTCCTAAGACATACCTTATTTGGCCAAAGTCAGGTATCCAGCCAGAGCCAGTCCCACCATCCTTGGTCAACATCTTGTTTTATGTGTTTAATCATTTCTTCTAGTTGGCCTATTTTATCTTTTATTCAACGGGAGTGATCTGATAAATTGAAACAACACATCCTTGCAAACGCTGAGCATCCTACATCATGTTGTAGCAATAAATAGTAAATAGTTGCCCTATTCTGCAAGATAGCCTTTTTATATGATTGTATATCCAGCAGTATATCAGAATTGCACTAGTGACATTTATCTGTGTTACCATAAAACAGGCAAGTTTTGATATTGTCCTGTGGTTATATATGGCCAACCCTGGTACCCCTAAACTCATGTATTTTGCTCTAGAGAGGAGATTCACATCATAGTCACAATTTTCTGGTAGCTGTAGGGAAGTGTCTCTCGTGTGTCGTGTCCGTATTGCTGGGACTAGTGGTATCATTGTTAACGTCAACCTAGCTATTGTGCAGGGTCCCTCTGTAAAAAAAAAAAAAAAAAAGTTTCAGACCTTCATTTCCTCCCTTCTAATAGGTGTAGTTGCCTTATGGGAGTATTCCCCCCTACTCAGACCATAGATCCTACATGGCATAAAATCACACAGACAAAAGGTATATTTGGCAACGTGGGTGTTTGATGAGTTATACCAGAGTGTAGTAATGTCACTCTTAGTTATGTCCACCTCTGGTTGACTATCTGTCAGAAAAGTCAATGAGATCATTGTCAGCGTGATCAGAAGTGTCATCCTTGTCAATCAACTGCCAAAACTCAGGGAGAACTTCGCCCAGTTGGAGGTTGGGGCTGTCCGCCCCCGTTTGTACCACTTCTGTTTCCTCTTCAAGGTCAAGGCTTTCTGCCTCTGTTAGTACCTCTCTTTTCTTTACAAGCTTAATTCTTGTGACGTGGATCCACGTGGGTGCCTGTTCAGTGAGGACTGCTGTTCTGGTGATCGTGACTACCTCGGTGGGTGATCCGTAGGTGAAGCTTCCTGGTTCCTTTCCCTTCTTTAAGATCCTGACCATCACCTGATCGCGTACCCGGAATGGGTGGGTTGGTTCCTGTGAAAGAGAAGGAGACTTACAAGCAACTTTCTTTCAGTGTTACTGAGGACCTTGATCAGATTAGTAACATACTCATCTCTGATCAGGTCTAAGTCTCCTTCCTGCACTACCAGGGGGCGTTTTGCCCATGGTTTGGGGGAAAGGCCTACCCATTAGTATCTCAATGCTGTTATGTCCTACTCCATGGAATTGTGCTATTAAGATGAAAGCACTGTGTTGGGGGATGCATGACTTCCCCTCTTTGCAGATTAATCCTGTCTTAGGATTTTTGTGCAATACTGGATAACACCAGTCTTGCTGTTCCTGTTCAGTGGCATACCTTTTGAAGATCAGTAAGCATTTGCAACATCTCAGGGGTTGGAGGTGCCAGACATGGCATCTCCCAATGGTTACATGGACCTGTGGGGTTGCATTTGGCCACTCGTTTTGCCACCTTATCTGTCAGCGCATTGCCCTGTGAGACACGATCCTTACCTTCTGCTGCCGTGAATCCTTTCCTCTGCTAAATTATACCATGGTCCCACACTACCCCATGTGCGTACCTACTCTCAGTATAGATGGTGACAGGTCTGTCAACCTGTAGAATACATGCTCTAGTGAGTGCAATGAGCTTGGTTGCCTGCTGTGTTGAGTGTGGATGCCCTTGAGTAGGCCTACAACATCATGAGTGGTGTGCAAAATGGTGTAATGTCACATTGTGAAAGGAGTTGCCAACTCTACCATCATAGCACAGGCTGCAAGAGAGCGCAGACATGCCGGCATCCCTTGAACAGGGGTGGGCATTGCCTTTGAGAAAAATACGCAACTTGCCTCCGTGTTCTTGTGTCGGTACACCCGCCATGGTTTTACAATTTTGGTGTGCAAACATGTGGAAGGGCATATTATAGTCAGGGAGGCCCAGCCCTGAACTCGACATGAGTGAACATTTCAGATAATCAAATGCTGTGTACATTTCAGAAGACCATTTAATCAGATCTGGATTTTCTTCCAGAGTGGATTGCCTCAAAATATTGTCATAATGGGAGCAATCAGGAATCCATTGTCTACAGTAGTTTATCATACCAAGGAAAGATAACAACATTTCTTTCTTGGTGTGCGGGGTGACCAGGCCCGCAATAGACTGGACTCTTTCTGTGCTGATTCTCCTTTCACCTTTTGTGAGGACAAAGCCCAAGTATTCAACCTGCATTTTACACCATTGCATTTTCTTTTACAACCATTGTAACAGTGATAAACCATCCTGAATGCTGGCCTCCGCTGACATGCTACACAGTAACAAAACATTGACATATTGCAACAGCACAGAACCTTGGGGGGTGGTACCATGGTTTTAACGTGGCTTGGAGGACTATGCTGTACACTACAGGTGAATCAGCATATCCCTGAGGCATTCTGCACCAGGTCAGTTGACGTCCCTCAAAGAAAAAAGCAAAAAGCAATTTGGTCCTCTTGTCAACTGGGATAGAAAAGAATGCATTTTTTCAGATCTCACACTGAACCAAACAGCGTCTGCTGGGATGGCAGATAATAATTGAGTGACATCAGGTACAACAGGGGCTATAGGCACAATGATGTTGTTGATGGCCCCTAAATCCTGCACAAAGCGAAATAAACCATCTGCTTTTGCCACAAGATTTATGGGAATGCTGAAGTGTGAAATCACCTCTTCCAAAATGCCCTTCTTTAAAAATTTCTCGATCATTGGCCTTAAGCCCTAAATTTTCTCTGTGGACAACGGATATTGTTTCTGATATACAGGTGTACTGCCTTCTTTGATGGTTGCTTTGTATGGTGTGTAGTCAATGAATCCTACTCTCCTTCATCCCACTCTCAGCCATCTGAGTCCATCCCTTTTAGTTGGACGCTGTGGTCCTCCTTCTGTCCGTCAGTAGTGTCCCAGCTGTCCATAAGAACAGAGCTCTGATGTTAAGCTCAACACTTAACATGTAACACGTAACTTCAAACATCGAAACAAACAGATCTGACAATACAGACATGAACACACAAAGGGCCCATAAAAAACTTTTCATTGACTTCAATTTAAAAAAAAAAATAATGTACAGCTCGATCAACGCTGTTGGCACCAATAAAAACGCAAAAACTTCCAAGAAAAATAAAATTATCAATGCGCATTTTATATGAAAACAAATATCGTACTCCATACACATTCACATTTTCATGTACTCCTTTTCACAAACTGCTCATAACCACGCCCTTATACATAAAATGTGAATTGCATTGACTGCTCTGCTAAAAACCATCCATCCGTCTTCACACATTTTCGACTCAACTATAACTCAAAGCCACACCCATTCACATTCCACTGAATCATTTATGTCTTCCAACCCAGCCACACAGTTTTCTTTGTTTCATCCCAAAACTTGCAGCACAGACAAACACAGCGTCCCTGGAAACAGATAGCTACACCACACCCAGAATTGCTGATGGTCTATGTCGCTGTTGTGCTGTGTTTTCCAATGTCTTCTGGTCTTCACTCTGTGATTAACCCTTTCATGACCAAAGATCATTGATGCCCCAGCGTCCAGGTCAAAATTTAGAAATCTGACATGCGTCACTTTAAGTGGTAATAGCTTTGGAACAGTTTTACTTATCCACGCCATTCTGAGATTGTTTTCTCGTGACACATTGTACTTCATGACAGTCATAAATTTGAGTCAATATACACTCGCCTAAAGAATTATTAGGAACACCTGTTCTATTTCTCATTAATGCGATTATCTAGTCAACCAATCACATGGCAGTTTCTTCAACGCATGTAGGGTTGTGGTTCTGGTCAAGACAATCTCCTGAACTCCAAACTGAATATCAGAATGGGACAGAAAGGTGGGCTACAACAGCAGAAGACCCCACCGGGTACCACTCATCTCCACTACAAATAGGAAAAAGAGGCTACAATTTGCACAAGCTCACCAAAATTGGACTGTTGAAGACTGGAAAAATCTTGCCTGGTCTGATGAGTCTCGATTTCTGTTGAGACATTCAAATAGTAGAGTCTGAATTTGGCATAAACAGAATGAGAACATGTATCCATCATGCCTTGTTACCACTGTGCAGGCTGGTGGTGGTGGTGTAATGGTGTGGGGGATGTTATCTGGGCACACTTTAGGCCCCTTAGTGCCAATTGGCCATCGTTTAAATGCCACAGGCTACCTTAGCATTGTTTCTGACCATGTCCATCCCTTCATGACCACCATGTACCCATCCCTCTGATGGCTACTTCCAGCAGGATAATGCACCATGTCACAAAGCTCAAATCATTTCAAATTGGTTTCTTGAACATGACAATGAGTTCACTGTACTAAAATGGCCCCCACAGTCACCAGATCTCAACCCAATAGAGCATCTTTGGGATGTGGTGGAATGGGAGCTTCGTGCCCTGGATGTGCATCCCTCAAACCATCAACTGCAAGATGTTATCCTATCAATATGGGTCAACATTTCTAAAGAATGCTATCAGCACCTTGTTGAATCAATGCCACGTAAAATTAAGGCAGTTCTGAAGGCAAAAGGGGGTCCAACACCGTATTAGTATGGTGTTCCTAATAATTCTTTAGGTGAGTGTATATCACCTTTTATTTATGAAAAAATCCTAAATTTACCAAAAATTTTAAAAAATTAGCAATTTTTCTAAATTTTCAATTTCTCTGCTTCTAAAACAGAAAGTGATACCTCATAAAATATTTATTACATAACATTCCCCACATGTCTACTTTATGTTGGCATCATTTTGGAAATGTTGTTATTTTATTTTTTTAGGATATTACAAGGCTTCGAAGTTTAGAAGCAATTCTTAAATTATTTAAGAAAATTTCCAAAACCCACTTTTTAAGGACTAGTTCAGGTCTGAAGTCACTTTGTGGGGCTTGCATAGTGGAAACCCCCCATAAATGACCCCATTGTAGAAACTACACCCCTCAAGTTACTTAAAACCAATTTTACAAACGTTATTAACCCTTTAGGTGTTCCACAAGAATTAAAGGAAAATGGAGATGAAATTTCTAAATTTTACTTTTTTAGCAGATTTTCTATTTAAAAAAAAAAAGTTCACAGTATGAATATATATATATATATATATATATATATATATATATATATGTATAGTGTAGTAAAATAGGTCCCACAGAAGTGTTTAGATAGCTGCATATATAAGATACAGTGGACTTATGCACAATGAGACACAGGGTATGTAAACAAATAAGGAGCACGAAATTGGACTAAATAGTCCCACTCACGGTTTGATGATTATTCTGTTTACGGAGATATATCGTACCGCAGCAGGATATACGTGTTTGTAGTGGGAAGGTCCACAGGAACTGATAGATGAGTGTTGTAGTTATCGGCTCTTCTTATAAAGGACGGATGGGTAACTGGGAAGATAAAATCCCTAGCCGACTGATGAGGCCCTGCCTAAAAGCGGAGAGGTCTCCCGCCTATATGCGGGAGAATCACCCCCAGAGGGAGCGACCCCACTTATCGACGGCTGTCCCTGTTATCCTGTCCCTGAAAAATAATATCTCCCAGTGTCAGTACAGCCAAGAGAGAGTTGTTCTATAATTCCAACGCGTTTCCTCCGATATATATGTATTACCGGATTCATCAGGGGATGTCAAAAATAAAGATAGAGATAACCGGATGGATCAGTGGCACGATAGCCGTGAGCCCAATCGCTCTCTGTAGATATGTCCAACTGAATGATGCAGTCTATTTTATTAAATTTTTTTCTTTAACACATTAAGGGTTAACAGCCAAACAAAACTCAATATTTATTACTCTGATTCTGCGGTTTACAGAAACACCCCACATGTGGTCGTAAACTGATGTAAGGGCGCATGGCAGGGTGCAGAAGGAAAGGAACACCGTATGGTTTTTGGAAGGCAGATTTTGCTGGATTGGTTTTCTGAACGCCATATGTTTTTTTTATTTTTCTACCGATCGTCTTGTGCAGGGGCATTTTTGGGTACATAAGATTTTTTGATCATTCATTATTACACTTTATGGGACAAGGTGGCCAAAAAATGCCTTTTTTTTTTTTTTTTACAGCGTTCATCTGAGGGGTTAGTTCATGTGACTGTTTTATAGAGTAGATCGTTACGGACGTGCCAATACCCAATATGTATACTTTTTCTTATTTATTTAAGTTTTACACAATAATAGCATTTCTGAAACCAAAAAAATTATATAGCTTTTTTTTATTTTTTGGGCGATTGTCTTAAATATAGGCTCATTATTTGCGCGATGAAGTAACGGTTTGATTGGTACTATTTTGGGGTATATACGCCTTTTTTGATCGCTTGGTGACAGGGGGCAGCGCTGGAAACGGTGGAGGGGGCATTTTACTTATTACAGATCGGGGCAGGAGGTGGCGGACCGCATCGGGGGGCAGGATAAGAAGATGGACAAGAATGGGGCACAGATCGGGGCAGGAGGGGGCGGACCGCATCGGGGGCAGGACAAGAACAAGAAGGTGGCACAGATCGGGGGCTTCAAGGGAGCACAGATCGGGGGCTTCAGGACACATTACCGATTTCAGGCTCTGATCTGCAGAGCGCCGATCAGAGCCTGAAACCGGCATTTTAACACTGCCGCGATCCAATTGGTTAGTCTGCACAGACAGCATACAGGGCAGAGGCAGAAGCTTTAATCCAAGCGCTTTGCAGTGCTTGGATTAAAGAGCTGCCAGAACGTGTATATATACGTGGTAGCTGCACGGGGTATGTGCAGCTATCACGTATATATACAGATTGCAGTCGTGAAGGAGTTAATCAACTCTTATAAGAAGATAATCATACAGTAATTTTGTTAAAAGCTAGATTCCCACATTATACTGCTTGGGAAAGAAGAAAGAAAATTATTGAACAATTCTTTGTCTTCTATAATGTTTTGTCACATATAACATCACTCACTCTGCATGATTCCCTCCCCTCTTTTTCTTTGCCTGCTCTTCTCTTATCTTAGGAATGTTTCTCTGTTAAGGCAGGGGAAGGGAATCAGTCCATCACAGGATGTTCAACCGTCTTAAATATTCCTCAAACTTTTACAGATACTGCACCAGACAATACTGTGTTTTCTCACACTAGGTACAATACTTATCCATTAACTGACCAGGCTATGGGTCTTCCCTATTTCTTTATTTAAGCACACACATATCATTAGGGTAACAAAACTTAACCAGTTAATTTCTGAACATTTAACACAATCGCCTTTCTGATTGCAGACACTAGGGCACTTTCTTTCTTGCTAGTGCCATCAATTAACTTCCTGACACTGCTCTGTTTTCTCACTCATTAGAACCCCCCCTCAACATCACAGGAGTTCTGATGTCCACAGTCTGTAAGCTCTAACTTCACAGATTCTTACAGATTTTCATCCCTATTTTTCAAATTTTAACTTTCAATTCTCCATTAATATCACATCCTGCCAAATTGTCTACCCATTGGTTAACTAGGAAGTAATTTGTGGGACTACACCTTGCAACATAAACTTTACATGTTTCTCCCGTCTCAGGTTTGGGGTAATCTGTTTTTGACCCTTGTCCTCCCATGTTGATATTCTTGGTTCAAAGAATAAGCGAGACAATCACTGTCAGTACTGGCTGTACTGAACCGTAAAGGTTCAGACAAAACCTGTCAACTGATCAGCGGATTCGTATCTTAATGTCTCTCTATACTCTTTGGACCCCTATCGACTATTACTGTTTTGGACCGCCACTTGCGTTCAGGTTCTCCGGGTCAACGTATTGCTCCTAGCCGAAGAAGTGGGGCATCTAGCGATCCTCCACAGCACAATACAATTTTACACATTAACAGTGGTTAACCAAAAAATACATCAATTTGACAATAACAGTGGGATGTGACTGTACACTTACCACCCGGTCAGTATCTCACACAGATAATCTTATCACTTCTAAGATACTTGTACTATATATATGAGTTAATCCAAGCTTGTAAAGAGGAATATATGTTTTTTGGGAGACCAAATTTTGCTGGAATGGGTTATGGGTGTTGTCATATTTGAAGGCACACTAAGGCACCCCTACAGTGGAAACCCCCAAATAGTGACGCCCTTTTGGAAACTATACACCCAAATAATTTTATTCAGGGGTTTGCTGACCACTTTGACCTCACAGGTGTTTCATAATTTTTAGAGGAAGAAAGTGATGCAAATGAGCTCTTAACGAGCTCTGCCTCTAATTTCACCAGATGTAAGGCAGCTATCCTATAAGTCAATGTTTGACCCTACACAGCTGTTTTGGGGTGATTTTTCCCTCATCAGTGCAGAGCAGAGAGTTCTGGCTTAACAGGGTGAGTGGCCAAGTCAGGATTCGGGGGGGGGGGGGGGGTACTAGCTCTCCTTGGGGAGGGGCCTTAGTCGGTGTGAGGAGACTTATGAGCTATACATGCTCTTCTGGAAGAGAGGGGTGCAAATGAGCTTTTAACCAGCTCTGCCTCTAATGCCACCAAATGTAAGGCAACTATTCTTTACGTCGGTGTTCGACCCTATAAATAGGCCTTGAGATATGATTCGGATATTCCCTTACACCCATGAAAGCACCCTTGAAAGACCGCCTCCATCCAGGACAAGAAACAGGAACTTCCATGGAGAGCTTTAAGGAGGGGCCCTGCCTCTGTAACACCAGTTCCTGTTTCCTGTCCTATGGGATAAGGCACTACTGTGGAGAGCTGTATATAAGGCTGCAGGACCCCCTATATTTTTTCCTTGGTGGTGGTTACCTGGTGCGGCATAAGACTCCACTATGAGCCGCTTGCGAAGTCTGGGGCACTTCTTCTGCGTCCTGGACTTGTGTCAAGCTTGCGTTCCTAGGCAGTCTTGGCATTACTGTGAGGTGGTGCTGGCATGCCGGATCTTCCTTGTGGTGATTGAGGAGGTCCGGGGCCTTTTCTCACTCATTCCCTGCCTCCCCGTACTATACTGTTAGGCGAGGGGGGTTGCGCGATACGTGACTTTCGGCATTTGGAATGCAGGTGGTTCCAGGTAGAATGCGTTCCAGAAGTGAAGGACTGATTGCTCCTTCTGGTTAGGCCGCATGGGAACGCTGGCAGGGACCCAGCTTGGAGCTTTGCCAGAAGGAGCCCAGCCAGCCTACGCGTGCCTTATGGATACTTCCCTCTCCCTGTCTGGAAGTATGGTGGAGGAAGGTAATCAGCGCGCTGATGTCCAGGAGGGTCATGCTGGAAGACCGGTAGTCCTGGTTGGGTAAGGTGGTACAACTCGCTCCTTCCTGGTCCAAAATGTTATGTCAGCATTTTGTTGACAAGGTGGTGGAGGAGGAATCCCCATCTCTACTTCAGAGTATCAAGGACGTTGTTAAATCCAAAGTTTCCTATTCAATTGAAGCTTTTAAAAAGTACCTATCTTCCACGTCTATGGGCAAGCAGTTGCACTCTGTGATTATGGATTCTGAATCTTTGGACGAGAATGTCAAGGGAGCAATCCTAGATGATTCAAGCTCATCCTCTGACGAAGAATCCACGGGTAGACCATTATTTTCTCCTGAAGATACAGATTCTCTGCTCAAAGCTATTAGAGCCACTATTGAAATGGATAAGTCTAGGGAACAAAAATCCATTCAAGACATAATGTTTGGGGACTTGGGACATAAAAAGTCAAGAGTTTTTCCCTTAAATGATAATATTAAATATTTAATTCAAAAGGAGTGTAAAAAACCTGATAATGTTTTTTTTTGTTTTTTGTTTTTTTTATTCCAAGAATTGTTAGGCCTCATGCGCACAACCGGAACGAAAATATGGACATACGGAAATGGAATGCAAAATGAGTACCTTCTGTTTTTTGCGGACCCATTGAAATTAATGGTTCCCTATACGGTCATAGAATGAAAATACATTCGTGTGCATGAGGCCTTAAGAGGAAATGTCCTTTAAATGAGGGTGACCACCTAAGCTGGATGCCCCAGTAGCAAAAATTTCAAAGAGCTCATCCGATTGAGGATTCTAGGCACGTTAAAAGATCTCATGGATATCCGGGCAGAGGTCCACCTTAAAAAGTTTTGGGAAGCCTCTACCCAGGCTTTTATCCCAAATTTAGCCCAAACTTCTACAGCTAGGTTTTTAAAGCTGTGGTTACAGGAATTAGAAACCCATATACAGAATAAAACCTCCAGAGATCAGCTTCTAGCAGTTTTTCCTACTATCTTTAAAGAGGTATACTTTATATCTGATGCATCGGCGTATGCAATTAGATTAAACACCAGATTAGACACTCTTTCAAACTCTGCTAGAAGGGCTATTTGGCTTAAGGGTTGATTAGGTGACACTGGATCCAAGAACAAGCTTTGTTCTATCCCTTGTCAGGGAGACTCTTTGAGTCAGTCCTGGATGACCTCTTACAACAGCATGCTGGTTTGCATGCGGAAAATCCGCACTGTAGGTCATGTACATTGTATTCGAATTTGAAATTCTTAATGCACTCGATGCAGTTTTTTTTTCTGTGCGGATTTTGACCTGCAGTGAGGATTTTAAAATCTGCAGCATGTCAATTTATTTTATTTTTTTGACTGGATTTTCTCCATTCACTTAGTAAAATGTGCATGCAAATTTACAACTTAAAGGGAACCTGTCACCCAAAAAATTGCTTATTAAGCTGTTAATAGTATTAACAGCTTAATAAGCAATTTTTTGGGTGACAGGTTCCCTTTAAGTTGTAAATAATAAACTTGTGCAAAGTATGTACTAGTATGTATACTACTATCTAATAATCCTTATCTATCACTTGACACTTCACTAACTTACTGGGGACAGTCAGGACTCCTCTCCACTCCAGACTTTTTTTTCTTTTTACTGTGGCAGACTGCTGGCAGTGCACAAAAGAAGATCAGAATCCATTCACTTCTGGCCTACTGGGCAAGGGCAGTTAGGCACACTGGGTGCGGGCGGGCAGGCAGGCTCCCGCTCTTCACATTCAAAATAGGCAGTCGGCAGCAGCGTAACATGACGTCACTCACGCCGCACGCGCATGCTGCTCCCACTTTAGAAGCAGGCGAGTGATGTCGGAGTGAGTGACACACCCCGTGCGCACGCCTATGTACTGCAGTCCTGGTTGCCATGGTTACTTGCCAATATTAGAAGCCTCTTACTTACCTGCTGCGCTGTCTGTGACCGGCCGGGAGCTCCTCCTACTGGTAAGTGACAGATCATTAGGCAATGCGCCACACAGACCTGTCACTTACCAGTAGGAGGAGCTCCCGGCCGGTCACAGACAGCACAGCAGGCAAGTATGATACTTCTAATATTGCTAAGTAACCTTGGCAACCAGGACTGCAGTAGCGTCCTGGTTGCCATGGTTACCGATCGGAGCCCCAGCGATTAAACTGGGACTCCGATCGGAACTCTCCGCTGCCACCAATGATCGAGGGGTGGGGGGAGAGGGGAGGCCGCACACTGGCCACCAATGAAATTAATACAATAGAGGGAGGGAGGGGGGGGGGGCGCACACTGGCCACCAATGAAATTAATACAATAGAGGGGGGGCGCACACTGGCCACCAATTAAATTAATACAATAGAGGGAGGGAGGAGGGGCCGCACACTGGCCACCAATGAAATGAATACAATAGAGGGGGGCCGCACTGGCCACCAATTAAATTAATACAGTAGAGGGAGGGAGGGGGGACGGGGAGGGCTGCACTGGCCACCAATGAAATTAAAACTGGGGAGGGAGGGGGGTCTGCCCCCTGCTGCCTGGCAGCCCCTGATCTCTTACAGGGGGCTATGATACGCACAATTAAGGATGATGGAGCCTCTTTTTGAACCTCTGCACGACTTGCCTATTAGGATTTTGTCTTTTAAAACCGCTTTTCTCATTTTATCACCTACAGCCAGAAGGGTTGGTGAGATCTTAGCTTTTTCTCCCTCTCCTCCTTAGGCCTCATGCACACGTCCGTGTTCCTAGTGTAGTGTATTACTGTACAGCAGCGGCTGCATGAAGCGCACGGCGTCATAGCAACCAATGACGCCATGCGCTCATGCTGTCAGAAGGAATCCCGGCCGGGTTTCCACGGTCCGCTCTCGGCCGCGGAACACGGCCGTTTGCATGAGGCCTAATACTAACATCCTGGAGGATAGAGTTCTCATTAAACCTGATCCTGCATTTCTTCCCAAGGTGGTTTGCCTGTTCCATCAGTCCCAAGACATTGTCATTCCTTTCTTGTGTCAGTTCCCCAAAAATGTGAAAGAAAGGAGGCTTAATTGTCTAGATGTTAAAAGATGCCTTTCAGAATATTTAAAGGTTACCAATCAGTGGAGAAAGTCTTCTCGCCTGTTTGTGATGTCAGAGGGAAAAATAAGGATGATGAAGTTTCCTCTAGAACTTTGGCCAGATGGTTAGTGGGAGCTATTTCATTAGCTTATTCTAAAATCGGTGAGTCTCCACCCTTGGGGTTTGGAGCCCATTCAATGAGATATATCTCTACCTCCTGGGCAGAAAAGGCTGCTGCTTCTATATAGCAAATATGTAGGAAAGCCACCTGGAAGTCCCCATTTAACTTTTAACGGCACTGTAGATGAGATTTGAACTCTAATGACCTTTTATCCTTTGGAATAAAAGTCAAGCAGTTGTCGCCCACCCTAGACCAAGTTACCATTCTAGCCTTCTCTCAAGGGTGCTGTCATCGGCTTAGGGGCAATTCATTACACTTAACAGTAATCGTTTTTCCATGAGCCCATGATCACACTCAGGATTTATTCCAGCTGTGTGTGTGTGTGTGTGTGTGTGTGTGTATAGGTGTCTATATACATATATATACATACATACAGTACAGACCAAAAGTTTGGACACACCTTCTCATTCAAAGAGTTTTCTTTTAAAACTATAAATTAACACATGTTGAATTATATGCATAACAAAAAAGTGTGAAACAACTGAAAATATGTAATATTCTAGGTTCTTCAAAGTAGCCACCTTTTGCTTTGATTACACTCTTGGCATTCTCTTGATGAGCTTCAAGAGGTAGTCAACTGAAATGGTCTTCCAACAGTCTTGAAGGAGTTCCCAGAGATGCTTAGCACTTGTTGGCCCTTTTCCCTTCACTCTGCGGTCCAGCTCACCCCAAACCATCTTGATTGGGTTCAGGTCCGGTGACTGTGGAGGCCAGGTCATCTGGCACAGCACCCCATCACTCTCCTTCATGGTCAAATAGCCCTTACACAGCCTGGAGGTGTGTTTGGGGTCATTGTCCTGTTGAAAAATAAATGATGGTCCAACTAAACGCAAACCGGATGGAATAGCATGCCGCTGCAAGATGCTGTGGTAGCCATGCTGGTTCAGTATGCCTTCAATTTTGAATAAATCCCCAACAGTGTCACCAGCAAAGCACCCCCACACCATCACACCTCCTCCTCCATGCTTCACGGTGGAAACCAGGCATGTAGAATCCATCCGTTCACCTTTTCTGCGTCGCACAAAGACACAGTGGTTGGAACCAAAGATCTCAAATTTGGACTCATCAGAACAAAGCACAGATTTCTTTAGCCCAAACAAGTCTCTTCTGCTTGTTGCCTGTCCTTAGCAGTGGTTTCCTAGCAGATATTCTACCATGAAGACCTGATTCACACAGTCTCCTCTTAACAGTTGTTATAGAGATGTGTCTGCTGCTAGAACTCTGTGTGGCATTGACCTGGTCTCTAATCTGAGCTGCTGTTAACCTGCGATTTCTGAGGCTGGTGACTCGGATGAACTTATCCTCTGCAGCAGAGGTGACTCTTGGTCTTCCTTTCCTGGGGCGGTCCGCATGTGAGCCAGTTTCTTTGTAGTGCTTGATGGTTTTTGTGACTGCACTTGGGGACACTTTCAAAGTTTTCCCAATTTTTCGGACTGACTGACCTTAATTTATTAAAGTAATGATGGCCACTCGTTTTTCTTTACTTAGCTGCTTTTTTCTTTCCATAATACAAATTCTAACAGTCTACTCAGTAGGATTATCAGCTGTGTATCCACCTGACTTCTCCACAACACAACTGATGGTCCCAACCCCATTTATAAGGCAAGAAATCCCACTTATTAAACCTGACAGGGCACACCTGTGAAGTGAAAACCATTTCAAGTGACTACCTCTTGAAGCTCATCAAGAGAATGCCAAGAGTGTGCAAAGCAGTAATCAAAGCAAAAGGTGGCTACTTTGAAGAACCTAGAATATGACATATTTTCAGTTGTTTCACACTTTTTTGTTATGTATATAATTCCACATGTGTTAATTCATAGTTTTGATGCCTTTAGTGTGAATCTACAATTTTCATAGTCATGAAAATAAAGAAAACTCTTTGAATGAGAAGGTGTGTCCAAACTTTTGGTCTGTACTGTATATTAGGTTGCCTGCCCAAAGAAAATGAAAAGAGAAGGCATCCAGGGCTTTGGGTGGTCTGTCTTCAACAGGGAGCAAAACTAACAAAAATGGAAGTTTTGTAGTTCAGTCTGGTCACCATTATATCCATGGTTGGCAGGCCCCACCTGCTGTCTAGGGTCTGAAATACCCTGGGAATCAGTTCCCATTCTCCTGTTAAGAGTTTGCCTGCTCAAAAAAATCAGCTGACAAATTGTTCACTCCTCTTACATGAACTGCAAAAATTCCTGCTAATAAGTTCTGCCCACTTCAAAATCAGGGCCCATACTTGCTGCAGATGGGGACTACTGGTGCCCCCTCTTTGTTTATATAAACCACAGAGACCATGTTGTCTGACTGGACTTTAACATACAGTCCATTCAATGTGTCCTTAAAGGGACCGAGAGCAAATGTTATGGCTCTGAGCTCTTGCATGTTTGAGGAGAGACTTTTCTCTTCCTGAGACCAGATTCCCTAGAACCAGTGGTCCTTACAAAGGTCATCCCACCCATAAGCCAAAACATTGGTTGTTATCAGGAGGTTTTTGTGGACTCCCCGGGACAGATTGAGTTCTGAAAGCCACCAAGATGTGACTTTCCTCATTGGTAGAGGGATGAGGACTTTGTTCTCTAGGTGATCTTTCCTCTTGTCCCAAGCTGAGAGTAGAGAAGTTTGAAGAGGTCTGATATAGTTGTTTGGGCGCGGAACAGACTCTAAAACCACGGTCATGTAAGCTAGCAGTCTCATAATAAATCTGATGGAGACTCAAGGATGATGGATTAGTTTTACTGGATACTTGAGTTGGAGAACCTTCTCCCATGAAAGAAACTACTTCATGGCAATTGAGTCCAGAATGAGACCGAGAAATAATTTGGTTGACTGGTATTCAGCTTGACTTTGAATACTTGATGATAAAAAAAAACTGAGGCTTCCATACATTAATGGTTGTGTGGAGTAAAAGTTACTTGATTCAGAGCTTTCAGGAAACAATTGTCTAAATAGGGATTTGCATTAATCCTTTTAGATCTATCTAACCTATATATAGGATGACCCAGGGGGCTGAGGTAAGGCCAAATGGAAGAGCTTTAAACTGTAGATGGTGGATATGCTCTCTGTGAAGATCAGCAACTCTGATACATTTTATGTGATCTGGAGGAATAGATGCATGGAAATAAAAGTTCTTTCAAGTCCAAATTTACCATGATGCCCTCTTTGAAGAATGGCTGTAACTGCCCTCAAATCCTGATTTCTCCAGCAAGGACTTTTCCATCTGATTTGAGGACTGGGAAGACTATAGAAACTTTCTTTCTGTTAGCTGATGGGCAACACCTCTAGAGCTCCTTTGAGAAGAAATTCATCCAGCGGAGAAGCTATTTGTGCATTTCTGTCTGGGGTGACAATATATCTTGATAGAGGAAGGGAGGTGAATGGTGCTGATGATCCACTGATCTGTGGTACAGGTTGGCCACACTGGGTAAAAAAAGCTTCATTCTGGCACCCACAGCAGGATTTGAACTTCTGGCATAAGAACTTATACTTTGTAGCAGATGAAGTGGATTTTTCTCAGACTGGTGTCATTCTGCTTTTTGTATTGTTGGTCTCTTCAGCCTAAGGAACTAAAGGGCCTTTTAAATCTTTTCAGGGCATATCTTCTGGTGTTCTTAGAATAATATGGCTTGCATTTAGAGTTTGCAGGAAAGGACTGATATTTTTTTCTCATGCAAAGATTTCAAGATCTCAGAATCCTTTTGCGAAATAGATGACCTGGCTCAAATGGTAAAGCGAGAAAACTGTTCTTAAACCAAATGTTAGTAAACAGAGATAAAATTCAGAGTCCTTCATTGCATGACTATGGATAATGGCTGTTCTTTGTAAGTGCCTGCAGCGATCTCATTCGGCAGCTGACTAAGCCTTAAAGATGCTGGCTGTGGTAGAGAAGGCTCTTTTCAAAGTGATGTCTGCTAGTCTATCTATTGGATTTCAATGTAACAAGGCATCATCTGCAGGAAAAGTTTTTCTCACTAACTTGGCTACTGCAAGATCCACTTTTTGTTTTTTCTTCCCGTCGATAAATACATTTGAAGCGTGTGCCCAGATCAGTTCTTTATTTTTCTTGAAGTTTTTATTTCCATACAGATGGAAACCATTTTAAGAAGTTCCTTGAATTTTCCTGGGGAGGATAATCCTGAGGAGGACAGCAATTTGCAGAGAAGTTATCAAGGACATCATCAGGAAAGGGCTGTTCATGCAAGCTGCACAATCTGTGACTAGATTTTCTTCTTTTACCAGATATCACTGAGGATAGTTTGGACAGCTATAAAATAGAATATCATATAGGCAGGTTAAAGATGAAACTATCATGGTTCCAACTAATGAGAAACGGCAAAATGAGAAACACTTTTAAAGTCAGGGGAGTCTTATCAAAGCCAAACTCAAAGAAAGTTAAAGGGGTTGTCTCACTTGAGCAAATGGCATTTATCATATAGATAAATAAAATACAAAGAACTTATACTAATTTATTGGGATTTTCCATATTGGCTCCTTTGCTGACTTGATAAATTTCTCGATCACAATATACCCTACTCATTTCCAGGGATTATGGCCACCGCTGCAATCCAGCAGAGGTGTCCACGCTTGCACACTATAGGAAAAAGTGCCAGTCTCTCTTGTGGCAGGAACTGCGGGAGCATGCATAGACATGCACAGCAGCTTCTGGCCACCTCTTATCTGTTCTGCATCAGTGGTCATAAACCCTGGAAACGAGCATGTGTATAATGCAATGGACAAATGAATAGCCAGCAAAGGAGGAAATATGGACAATCACAATACATTAGTAAGTTACTTGTGTTAACTTTTTCTACATGATAATTGCCATTTGCTAAAGTGAGACAACCCCTTTAAATAGACTCGACCTCCCCACCCACATTGAAAAGACCCAATGGGAAACGCATTAACCACAAAGCCAACACAACGAATAAGCCGGACACCCTCTTCATGCCCCAAAACGCGGAAACTAAACTTGCAAGTCGATATGTGGGCAAAACTCAGCCCCAGTGTACCCAGAAGAGGTGATTACGTGAATCCTGATACCAGCAGTAGAATTTTATGAGTTGGGCATGAGCCAAACCCTCCAGGCTCTATGCTTCGAGATACCAGCAAATAGCCTACCATTGTAATTAAGCACACATCCCTTCTGCAAAATGCGATGGAGACTCTAACATTAAATAGAGAGAAAAGAAAAGTAACTTGCTGCAAGAAAGACACTTTCACACTGTTCTGTGGGTTGGGTGGGGTTTTATAGATGTGGTCTGTTCTGATAAACTGTTTATGTGCTGCTTTACTATTTTTTGTCCCATAGGCATAGAGGGAATAAAATCCTAGGTGCTGGTGAGGACGATGAGGAAATTTGATATTTCTCTCTAGTGATAACTGCTATCACTATTAGTGCAGTGTGTAATGGGTCTCTGTAGAGAGTAGAGATGAGCGAATCGAAGCTGATGAAGTGGAATTCGTTACGAGTTTCAGGAAAAATTTTATTTGCACTGTAACGGAACGCCTAGCACCCCTACCGGGCACCTCCGTCGATAGATGCTCCTAGTACTTCCAGAGTACTCCAAGCACAGACCCCACGAACCGCCGAAGCTTGATGGAGGTCTCGCCGTCTCCTACCCACCCTGGACCTATGACAAGGCTCCAGGCTCCAGTGGGTGAACCTCTCCTAAATGCAGAGACAGGAACCAGGAACAAGCTCTTACAAGAGATTATACTCAGGGGAGTATTGTGATATAGCAATCCCCAAGAGTGTAGTTATCGCATTCCCCCAAACATGAGCCAAAAAACTTCATGAAGGTATAAAAGCAGCCTCTGACTGTACCTGCACGTACAGCCTCTTTTATTCACAATCCACAAACATAGTACTACCCACAGGGTTTTGAAATACAACCAATCAATATATTACAACACATACAATGTAAGTACAGCAACCAATCAGACACAGGACAGATATGTAGCAATTCAGGATACAGACACCACACATCCCCACAATGCATCATGGTTTCCTCCTCTCTGCCCTGGAGACACCCGAGGAGCAATCCAATTATCTCTCAGGACAAAAGGAAATCACCAATACACATGTGGAGACAACAGGACAGAAATCACCATTTAAACACACAATGGGACAATAGAAACACACCCAGCATATTCCTCCCCTCTGTCTAGGAGATAATTGAGTCAATTTCTGTATCTACTCAGCTATCTCCTACGCTGAAAAGTTACACTTCTTATGAATTGTTACAACTTTGTGAGTTTACATTGTACATACATATAACTTGTATCAATTAACCAGTATAACTTGGGGACAAACCTATCCAAAATTCACTTGAATAGGTTCAGGGGTTTAAAAGTTAGTAAAAGTATCTTAAAGGGCCGTAATCCTGAGGCAAGAGGCTGGTAAACACCGAATGCGAATTTCCTTGCACTTCGTAGTAACGAATCAAATTTTTCCTAAAATGGCAGCTGCAAGTGTGAGGACATGGAGAAAGAAAGCCTGGGAAGGTGGGATCACCCATACTTACATGCATGCAGCCAGCAAGCCCTGTGATGTCACAGCCGTATAAATACGGCAGCCATCTTAGATTCTGCCATTCACCAGCATACTTGGTGCAGGGAGAGACGTGTCTGCAGGCGCTAGGGACAGTGATGACAAAATATTTAAGTGCCGGGAAAGACTATTCAAGGTGTAGGGAAAGATTAGGGAGGAATCATTCCACTGCATTTCTGTTGAACAGGGTTCAGTCGGGGAGGTGACAGCCTGGGTAATAGGAACAAAGGGCTTATTAGCCATTGTGTGGTGAAGTGCGAAAATTACTGCTCTTTTTGTCGTGTATTAGTGGCAAAAGTAAAATATATTTGCCGCTTAGCGGTGCACTTATCTGTTTTAAAGCCCTTTTTTGTGGAAAAAGGAAAAATATCTTTGCCGTTCAGCGGTGCACTGAGATATTTTACATATGATGTATTTTGTTTATTAATGGCGAAATACAAATATATTTGCCGTTCATAGTTGTACTTATCTGTAGTAAAGCCTTTTGTGTAAAAATATAAAAAAATGAGGGTCTATTTGCCGTTCAAAGGTGCAGTGAGATATTTTACAGCCTACTTTGCCGTGTATTACTGACGAAATACAAATATAGTCGCCTTTCATTGTTGTACTTATCTGTTGAAAAGCCTTTTGTGTAAGAATATAAAAAAATTAGGGCCTAATTGCCGTTCAGCTGCGCAGTTATACCTCCTAGAGAGTGTTCTTGATCTGGCCAACGGCTGTGAAGAAGGTTTTCTTCACCAGGGAAAGAATTCTTCGCTCATCCACCACAGTTGTTTTCCGTGGTCTTCCAGGTCTTTTGGTGTTGCTGAGCTCACCGGTGCATTCATCCTGAATGAATTTATGCCGGCGGGTGGTGCAGGGGGGGTTGTGGGTGGTGCGGCATGCGTGATCGCGATCCCCCGACCGCCTCCTCTTGAACATTTATTGGTGTCCAGTGGGTATACCAGAGTGTCAGCACATTGCTGACACTCTGGTATAAACGGCTGACATCTGTGCTATGATGTCAACTTCTTAACCCTTTCTATACCGCGGTCCGTACGGACCGCGGTATGGAAAAGGTTAACAGTCAGGTAGCTCCCTCCCTCTCCCATCGGGGGGCTGCTGTGCCTTTGCAGCCTCCAGACAGGATGGGATCACAGAGGGAGGGAGCCCCCCTCCTTCCCCTTCCCTGCCTGCTCAGTTGTGGCAGACGGGGAAGTTTCTCATGGCAACAAGACGCCTTCTCAGGCATCCTGCTGCCCGTGGTGCTGAACAGATCTGTGCTAAAGGCATAGATCTGTTCAGACAAAGTGTAAGTAAATATGGAAAGGGTTATTGCCAGCTCACCTCATCGTCCTGCACAGCGGTGCACGGAGCGGACTCAAGCCAGTCCCTTGGAAGTAGAAGAAAAATGAAAGAAAAGCTCCAGCACCACGGTGGATAGTATGAAAGTCCCGGTCTTTATTATCACCAAGAATCCAGGTGAGTACAGCAATCACAAAAAACACTGGTGGTCCCCGGTGCCCCGGATCTATGCGTTTCGAACTGTCGTGTTCTTAGTCATGATCCTAAGTGTCTCTCATGTTCCAAGCCTAAAATACTAATCACCCGCCATCATCTCCTCCTAGTAAGGGAGGAGTATGGTGGAACAGGGCGGGCAGTAAAATCAACTGGGTCCATGGGAGACACCTGTGTAAACCCAATCACATGTTGCATAATACGAATCCCAATAGTGCTCCATACAAACATTATAGGTTACATAGAAACAAATATACATAGATAAAACATCTTTCAATGTATATATATATAGCTAATATAAAATCCTCTGTTATCCTTCTCTCTACGCATATCCGACATAGCACTCTTATTTCGTGCAAGTTGTATATCAATAGGTATAATATTCAAAGACATGATAGGCACAGAATCTCCAAAAAAAAATCAGCGCAACAGAGCAATGTTTTCATCATATTATATAATCTTGTTCATATCCTATGCTCTTGTAGATCCATATGTCCATCTTTTAATTTCATTATTCATCTGAAAGTGTAAGTAAAATACAGTACAATACACTATATAGTGTACTGTACTGTATTATACAGACATCAGACCCATTGGATCTTCAAGAACCAAGTGGGTCTGGGTCAAAAAAAGTGAAAAAGAAGTGAAAAAAGTAAAGATAAAAAAAACACATTTATCACAGAATAAAAAAAAATATATATATACACTACACATATTAGGTATCGCCGCGTCCGTAACGACCTGATCTATAAAACGGTCATGTTACTTTCCCCACACGGTGAACACCATAAAACAAAAAAAAAAAAAATAAGGAAATTTTAATTTTGCCCACCCTACTTCCCAAAAAAGGTAATAAAAGTGATCAAAAAAATCGAATGAAGGCCAAAATAGCGCCAATCAAAGGTCATCTCTTGCCTCAGCCTCACCGTACATGCAGAGTCACTAGCTGCTAGATCTAAACAGTTAGGCCTCTTTCACACTTCAGTGTTTGGTCAGTGATTTCCATCAGTGATTTGTGAGCCAAAACCAGGTGCAACTCTAAACACAGAACAGGAGCAGATCTTTCCCTTCTACCTCATGTCTGTGGAGGCTCCACTTCTGGTTTTGGCTCACAAATCACTGATGGAAATCACTGACCAAACACTGAAGTGTGAACGAGGCCTTAGAGGTACATGTAAACACTGCTCTCACCCTGATTGAAGATCATGAGAACAGAAGCTGCAGGAGAAACATCCGATTTAAGGGGATACCAGAGTCCTGGGCCAGGGACGCTCTCCCCAAAGTGGCTCAAGAAATATTTGCCAGCCTGCTAGGCCAAGGACGCGCAGACAGAATTGTCATCGAACACATACATAGGTCTCTAGCAGGATGCTAAAACCGCTGCTAGATCAACTGAGAGCTAGAGACTTGCAGTACTCATGGCTATTTCCCTTTGGGTTATCTGTGCTTAAAGGTAATAGGCGCATTATAATAAAGACCCCCTCGGACCTCGAAGAAGCATGGCAGAAGCTGGAGATGGATCCGATGGACATACCCTCCTGGTCACTAGAGATGGATGGAGCTGCCTTACCCCCACTACCAGCCAGGGAGGAGTGGATCACCGTGACCTGTCCTAAACCTCAGAGATCCAGCCCATACAGAGGTGCTCCATCTACACCACATTGTTGAAAGTGTTCCGAGTAGGCGATTTCTTTCTTCATACCTGAGAGGGAAACTCTATCCTCGAGCTAACACCTGAACGTTGATCTGAATTGATCTCCTGCCAGAACATAGTTTGCGGATAGCTATGTGAAGACACAGAATCAACCTTCATCTCGCGTCTGGGACATGTACAGTATCATAAATGTTATGCTGTTATGTACCCTATACATGGTCTCCACTCTATGCATACCAAAGACCTCATCTCCCTTGGAGATAGCAGAGGACTTTCGTCAATACTACTCAGCCTTATGCAACCACGAGAAGGAATCTCCCCCAGACGTTATCTCCTCAAAGCAGGAGTTAATTGATAGCTTTCCGAAGGATCTGAATATGCCAGGCCTAGACCAGGCAATGGCTAGCTCTCTTTTGACTCCAGTAACTGAGGAGGAAGTGCAGTCGATCATTCCCCCCCCTGGCCCAAGAGCCCTGGCCCAGATGGCCTGCCATTGCTCTATTATAAAAAGTTCAGTAAAATCCTGACACCTCAGCTCGCCAAACTGTGTGACTCCTTGCTGAAAAGAGAATCCCTTCCCAAACAGTCACAAGAAGCACACATTACACTTATTGCTAAGGAAGGTAAAAACCCTGTAGAATGTGGAAGCTATAGGCTAATCTCCTTCCTCAACCTAGATATTAAAATTTGGGCTAAGCTTCTTTCCCAGGGTGAGAAGGAAGAACTAATACGGCTAAACTTTTGACAGCTATACAACATGCTCACCTATCACACATTCCAATTTGGATTCCCAACCCCCTTCCTGGAAGCAATATTCACTCTATATTCTCAACCATCCGCTTCTATAATAGTCAATGAACACCTATCTGCTCCTTTTTTTATCACAAATGGCACGCGTTAGGGGTGTCCATTGTCCCCTTCACTGTTTGTACTGGCAATGGAAGCTATGCTACAATGCGTTAGACAACACCCCCTTATTAGTGGAATCCTTACTCTCAAAGGTGAGCTTAAGATGTTAGCATTCGCTGATGACCTACTTTTTCTTCTTTCTGACCCCATGAAGGGTCTCCTGAAGCTAGTAGAAATCTTTGACAGACTTAGTGGGGCCTCAAACTTTAAAGTCAACGTCTCAAAATCAGAGACTTTAAATATAACACTTAACAAGAGACGCGTTGAGCTACTCAAAACTGCCTCTCCTTTCGCTTGGGCCACGTCCACTCTTAAATATTTAGGGGTTGACATTCCATCCAAGCTATCTAAAATATATGATGCCAACTTTAAGCCTCTTCTGAAAGAGGTACAATCAATTCTGGCAGAGTATGATCTACCGCTAATTTCGTGGATAGGTAGGAAGAATGTTATACAAGAGTATGTAATACCCAAGATAACCTATAAACTACAGATGCTCCCAATTGCACTGCCCCAATCCTTCTTCAAGGCTATGAGAATTACCTTCTCGAGATAGATACCTGTGGAAAATAAAAAGACCATGCTTAGCTCATTCTCTGTTAACTAAAACTAAAGACAAGGGGGGACTGGGCTTACCCGATGTTCAGACCCTATAACAAGCAATACAACTAGGTCAATGGATGAATCTAGCCTTACCACCTGATTATAGCCCCGGTAGGGCTGAGATGTCAGATACTCTGAAAGGGGACTCGCTTAAAAACCCGTGGATTCCCCCTAAACCCAACAACCAGAATACCAAATCTGAAGCTGACCTGCTGGTTAGAGGAGCCTCACAAACATGGGGATCTCTTGCCTCACATCTTGCTCCAATGCCTTTGCTGTTGCTTCCTGCGAGCCTGATACCTGTGGTTGTAGGGAAAGACTCACCATCCTTCAGGCCAATGTGGGAACATCTGGATCACATTTCGGTTGGGGAGTTCCTTGCGGGCGGAGTGGTTCCTGACCTAGCGAATCTGAAGGAAAACTTACCAAAATTTTCACTCGCATTCACTCACATTCTTACATATAGCACATTTTAATAGCTGTTGCAGGGATTTTGTTGGCAGATTTTTTTCTACTTGGGGAACTGACAAACTTTGAGATATCTATATCTACACCTGAAGGCCATAGAAAGAAGCTGTTGCGCACTTGTAGAGATATCCTGGATACCGGCACACCAGGATATATATCCTCATGGGAAAAGGAACTAAATATCACTTTGACAAATGCTGAAAAATCTCACATACTCCAAAATTCACATGGATTTTCCAAGTGTGTTCGGCTGCAGGAATCTCACTACAGAATTGTCTCTAGATGGTATAAGACACCTGAGTTCCTTCATGCCCATGGTCTATCATCCACAAACCTATGCTGGAGATGCAAAACACAAATTGGGTCTCTCACCCACCTATGGTGGTCTTGCCCTTTTGATTAGACCTTTTTGGGGTGAAGTGGAACGAGTGATAAATTAATTAAGGGGTAAAAACCTAGCTTCGCGTACAGCTTTTTCAAGGGGTGCTAAAAAAGCTGTACGCGAAACGTGCGTTGGGGAGTGGTGTTGCTGTACGGTATACCATAATTGTGTGGTCAGTATTTTTTCAATGTGCTGGTTACAACTCTATTTACCTCATTGCCTCAGCCAAATGTGGTGTGTATTATCATGTCCAATTTTTGGCATCTGTTGTACAAATAATGCATTTAGGTAATTTATGTTAGTTTTGAGCCATAGTGTGTGGATATTACATATCCTCTTATTGATGACCAATTGGAAAGTTTTATGCACATACACTTTATTTATACGTACCGGCAGTTCACCATCGGTCCCCTTGGTTTTTAATATGTATTGTGACCTGTATCGATTGTCTTTGTGTGACTTGCGTTAAACATGTGTCCTCTTGTGATTTTCTAATAAAATTATGCTATTCTAGTACTATTAGTATTATTTGTAATAGATTTGACTCGCTCCTTCTGGTCGGTTTTCTATTATTGATTATTGACTTCTATTACTCTATTACTCTGATACGGCTTATATGCATTTATTATTTAGGAGAGCCGGACTTGTTACATCAACTGTAACTCTTTGAAAATGGTTGATACTGTTATATTGGAGTTTGTAACTCTCTTATGCTTTTTGGTGCACTTAAGGCTATTATATTGACAATGTGAATGCTTTTGTCAATAAAAACATAGTTGATAAAAAAAATGAAATCATTGAGTAAAACTTACATAAATTTAAAAAAGTATACATATTAGGTATCGCCGCGTCTGTATCGACCAGCTCTATAAAAGTATCGCATGACCTAACCTCTCAGGTGAACACTGTAAAAATATAAAAACGGTGTAAAAAAAATAAATTTTTTGTCATCTTACGTCACAAAAAGTGTAATAGCAAGCGATCAAAAAGTCATATGCACCCCAAAATTGTGCCAATCAAACAGTCATCTCATCCCACAAAAAATGAGACCCTACCTAAGATAATCGCCCAAAAACTGAAAAAACTATGGCTCTCAGACTATGGAGACACTAAAACATGATTAAATAAAACTTACATAAATAAAATAATTGTATACATATTAGGTATCTCCGCGTCTGTGACAACCTGCTCTATAAAAATACCACATCATCTAACCTGTCAGATGAATGTTGTAAATAACAAAAAAAAAACTGTGCCAAAAAAGCTATATCTTGTTACCTTGCCTCACAAAAAGTGTAATATAGAGCAACCAAAAATCATATGTACCCTAAACTAGTACCAACAAAACTTCCACCCTATCCCGTAGTTTCTAAAATGGGGTCACTTTTTGGAGTTTCTACTCTAGGGGTGCATCAGAGGGGCTTCAAATGGGACATGGCGTCCCCAAAAAAAGTCTAGCAAAATCTGCCTTCCAAAAACCGTGTAGCGTTCCTTTCCTTCTGCGCCCTGCCGTGTGCCCGTACAACAGTTTACAACCACATATGGGGTGTTTCTGTAAACTACAGAATCAGGGCCATAAATAATGAGTTTTGTTTGGCTGTTAACCATTGCTTTGTAACTGTAAAAAAAAAAATATTAAAATGGAAAATCTGCCCAAAAAGTAAAATTTTGAAATTTTATCTCTATTTTCCATTAAATCTTGTGCAACACCTAAAGGGTTAACAACGTTTGTAAAAATCAGTTTTGAATACCTTGAGGGATGTAGTTTCTTAGATGGGGTCATTTTTATGGAGTTTCTACTCTAGGGGTGCATCAGGGGGGCTTAAAAAAAGAACAGTCCAGCAAAATCTGCCTTCCAAAAACCATACGGCGCACCTTTCCCTCTACGCCCTACTGTGTGCCAGTACAGTAGTTTACGGCCACATTTGGGGTGTTTCTGCAAACGACAGAATCGAGGCAATAAATATAGCATTTGGTTTGGCTGTTAACCCTTGCTTTGTTACTGTAAAAAATAAATAAAATATTAAAATAGAAAATTTGCCAAAAAATCAAAATTCAGAAATGTTATCATCATTTGCCATTTAACTCTTGTGGAACACCTAAAGGGTTAACAACGTTTGTAAAATCAGTTTTGAATACTTTGAGGGGTGAAGTTTCTAGAATGGGGTCATTTTTGGGTGGTTTCTGTTATGTAAGCCTCACAAAGTTTTTTTTAACTTCTAAGTCTTGTAACATCCCCCAAAAATAAAATATCATTCCCAAATTGATCCAAACATGAAGTAGACATATGGGGAATGTAAAGTAATAACTATTTTTGGAGGTATTACTATGTATTATAGAAGTAGAGAAATTGAAACTTGGAAATTTGCTATATTTTACAAATTTTTTATAAATAAATACCAGTGTCATGAAGTACAATATGTGACGAAAAAAACGATCTCAGAATGGCCTGGATAAGTCAAAGCGTTTTAAAATTATCAGCACTTAAAGTGACACTGGTCAGATTTGCAAAAAAATTGGCAAGTCCTTAACCACCTCCGGACCGCCTAACGCAGATGTGCGGTCCGGAGGTGGCAGCCCTGCGCACGACGACGCATATACGCGTCATCTCGCGAGGGCCGGGATTTCCTGTGAACGCGCGCACACAGGCGCGTGCGCTCACAGGAACGGAAGGTAAGCGAGTGGATCTCCAGCCTGCCAGCGGCGATCGCTCGCTGGCAGGCTGGAGATCCGAATTTTTTAACCCCTAACAGGTATATTAGACGCTGTTTTCATAACAGCGTCTAATATACCTCCTACCTGGTCCTCTGGTGGTCCCTTTTGTTAGGATCGACCACCAGAGGACTCAGGTAGGTCAGTACAGTCGCACCAAACACCACACTACACTACACCCCCCCCCGTCACTTATTAACCCCTTATAAACCCCTGATCACCCATGATCACCCCATATAAACTCCCTGATCACCCCCCTGTCATTGATCACCGCCCTGTCATTGATCACCCCCCTGTCAGGCTCCGTTCAGACGTCCGTATGATTTTTACGGATACATGGATCGGATCCGCAAAAAGCATACGGACGTCTGAATGGAGCCTTACAGGGGGGTGATCAATGACAGGCGGGTGATCACCCATATACACTCCCTGATCACCCCCTGTCATTGATCACCCCCCTGTAAGGCTCCATTCAGACGTCCGCATGATTTTTACGGATCCATGGATACATGGATCGGATCCGCAAAACACATGCGGACGTCTGAATGGAGCCTTACAGGGGGTGATCAATGACAGGCGGGTGATCACCCATATACACTCCCTGATCACCCCCCTGTCATTGATCACCCCCCTGTAAGGCTCCATTCAGACGTCCGCGTGATTTTTACGGATCCATGGATACATGGATCGGATCCGCAAAACACATGCGGACGTCTGAATGGAGCCTTACAGGGGGTGATCAATGACAGGCGGGTGATCACCCATATACACTCCCTGATCACCCCCCTGTCATTGATAACCCCCCTGTAAGGCTCCATTCAGACGTCCGCATGTGTTTTGTGGATCCGATCCATGTATCCATGGATCCGTAAAAATAATGCGGACGTCTGAATGGAGCCTTACAGGGGGGTGATCAATGACAGGCGGGTGATCACCCCCTGTCATTGATCACCCCCCTGTCATTGATCACCCCCCTGTAAGGCTCTATTCAGACGTCCGCATGATTTTTACGGATCCATGGATACATGGATCGGATCCGCAAAACACATGCGGATGTCTGAATGGAGCCTTACAGGGGGGGTGATCATTGACAGGGGGGTGATCACCCTGATCACCCCCTGTCATTGATAACCCCCCTGTAAGGCTCCATTCAGACGTCCGCATGTGTTTTGTGGATCCGATCCATGTATCCATGGATCCGTAAAAAATCATGCGGATGTCTGAATGGAGCCTTACAGGGGGGTGATCACCCTGATCACCCTGATCACCCCCTATCATTGATAACCCCCCTGTAAGGCTCCATTCAGACGTCCGCATGTGTTTTGCGGATCCGATCCATGGATCCGTAAAAATTATACGGACGTCTGAATGGAGCCTTACAGGGGGGTGATCAATGACAGGGGGGTGATCAGGGAGTCTATATGGGTGATCACCCCCCTGTCATTGATCACCCCCCCCCCGGTAAGGCTCCATTCAGACATTTTTTTTGGCACAAGTTAGCGGAAATTTTTTGTTTGTTTTTGTTTTTTCTTACAAAGTCTCATATTCTACTAACTTGTGTCAAAAAATAAAATCTCACATGGACGCACCATACCCCTCACGGAATCCAAATGCGTAAACATTTTTAGACATTTATATTCCAGACTTCTTCTCACGCTTTAGGGCCCCTAAAAAGCCAGGGCAGTATAAATACCCCACATGTGACCCCATTTCGGAAAGAAGACACCCCAAGGTATTCCGTGAGGGGCATATTGAGTCCATGAAAGATTGAAATTTTTGTCCTAAGTTAGCGGAAAGTGAGACTTTGTGAGAAAAAAACAAAAAAATCAATATCCGCTAACTTATGCAAAAAAATAAAAAATTCTAGGAACTCGCCATGACCCTCATTGAATACCTTGGGGTGTCTTCTTTCCAAAGTGGGGTCACATGTGGGGTATTTGTACTGCCCTGGCTTTTTAGGGGCCCGAAAGTGTGAGAAGTAGTCTGGGATCCAAATGTCTAAAAATGCCCTCCTAAAAGGAATTTGGGCCCCTTTGCGCATCTAGGCTGCAAAAAAGTGTCACACATGTGGTATCGCCGTACTCAGGAGAAGTTGGGGAATGTGTTTTGGGGTGTCATTTTACATATACCCATGCTGGGTGAGAAAAATATCTTGGTCAAATGCCAACTTTGTATAAAAAAAATGGGAAAAGTTGTCTTTTGCCAAGATATTTCTCTCACCCAGCATGGGTATATGTAAAATGACCCCCCAAAACACATTCCCCAACTTCTCCTGAGTACGGCAATACCACATGTGTGACACTTTTTTGCTGCCAAGGTGGGCAAAGGGGCACATATTCCAAAGTGCACCTTTCGGATTTCGCACGCCATTTTTTACACATTTTGATTGCAAGGTACTTCTTACACATTTGGGCCCCTAAATTGCCAGGGCAGTATAACTACGCCACAAGTGACCCCATTTTGGAAAGAAGACACCCCAAGGTATTCCGTGAGGGGCACGGCGAGTTCCTAGAATTATTTATTTTTTGTCACAAGTTAGCGGAAAATGATGATTTTTCTTTTTTTTTTCTTTTTTCCTTACAAAGTCTCATATTCCACTAACTTGCGACAAAAAATAAAAAATTCTAGGAACTCGCCATGCCCCTCACGGAATACCTTGGGGTGTCTTCTTTCCAAAATGGGGTCACTTGTGGCGTAGTTATCCTGCCCTGGCAATTTAGGGGCCCAAATGTGTGAGAAGAACTTTGCAATCAAAATGTGTAAAAAATGCCCTGCAAAATCCGAAAGGTGCACTTTGGAATATGTGCCCCTTTGCCTACCTTGGCAGCAAAAAAGTGTGACACATCTGGTATCGCCGTACTCAGGAGAAGTTGGGCAATGTGTTTTGGGGTGTCATTTTACATATACCCATGCTGGGTGAGAAAAATATCTTGGTCAAATGCCAACTTTGTATAAAAAAATGGGAAAAGTTGTCTTTTGCCAAGATATTTCTCTCACCCAGCATGGGTATATGTAAAATGACACCCCAAAACACATTCCCCAACTTCTCCTGAGTACGGCGATACCAGATGTGTCACATTTTTTTTGCTGCCAAGGTGGGCAAAGGGGCACATATTCCAAAGTGCACCTTTTGGATTTCACCGGTCATTTTTTTACACATTTTGATTGCAAAGTTCTTCTCACACATTTGGGCCCCTAAATTGCCAGGGCAGTATAACTACCCTACAAGTGACCCCATTTTGGAAAGAAGACACCCCAAGGTATTCCGTGAGGGGCATGGCGAGTTCCTAGAATTTTTTATTTTTTGTCGCAAGTTAGTGGAATATGAGACTTTGTAAGAAAAAAAATAAAAATCATCATCATTTTCCGCTAACTTGTGACAAAAAATAAAAAGTTCTATGAACTCACTATGCCCATCAGCGAATACCTTAGGGTGTCTACTTTCCGAAATGGGGTCATTTGTGGGGTCATTTCAAAAAGCGGAAATTCACATTTTTGTACCATAGTTTGTAAATGCTATAACTTTTACCCAAACCATTTTTTTTTGCCCAAACATTTTTTTTTTTATCAAAGACATGTAGAACAATAAATCTGGCGAAAAATTTATATATGGATGTCGTTTTGTTTGCAAATTTTTACAGCTGAAAGTGAAAAATGTCATTGTTTTGCAAAAAAATCGTTACATTTTGATTAATAACAAAAAAAGTAAAAATGTCAGCAGCAATAAAATACCACCAAATGAAAGCTCTATTAGTGAGAAGAAAAGGAGGTAAAATTCATTTGTGTGGTAAGTTGCATGACCGAGCGATAAACGGTGAAAGGAGTGTAGTGCCGAAGTGTAAAAAGTGCTCTGGTCATGAAGGGGGTTTCAGCCTAGCGGGGCTGAAGTGGTTAAGGTGAAATAGGGCTGAGTCCTTAAGGGGTTAAAAGGTTATTTATACTTTGTATTTCTTTACTTATTAGTAAATGGGTATGGCAGCGGAGGGGCCAGGGCCAGGGGTGGGTAATGGGCAGAGTTAGCGGGCCCAATTCTGACTCTTGCTATGGGGCCCAATGATTTTTGTGTACGCCCCTGTCCATAGGCATACACATCAGAGGAAGCTGAAGCTGGTTGCCCCAATTTTAATTCGGGAGCAATAAACAGCGGGAAGTCAATGTCTCCAGCAATGCCCCTCTTGTTATTTACAGCAAATACATTATTTTCATGTAGAGATCCAAAAATTATGTGGGAGGCATATATTGTATGCAAGCCTTGTGCGACCCCTCTCAATTAAGGGCCTACTTGCCGTTCAGCGGTGCAGTTATGTGGTAAAGCCCTTTTTGCAATGAAATATTTGTTATGTGACACTGGCTCTTTTTCGCAAAATGTATGGGTGAATGTACACCTCCTTTTGCGGTATGGAACGACTTACTTAGGGTACTTTCACACTAGAGTTAAAGTTTTCCGGTATTGAGTACCGTCACAGGGGCTCAATACTGGAAAAAAATGTTTTAGTTTTATTCTAATGCATTCAGTATGCATGAGAATGTCTTCAGTTCATTCCCTCTTACGGTATGTGGCCAGAGAAAATACCGCAGCATGCTGCAGTATTTTCTCCGTCCCAAATTCCGAAACGCATGCCGGATCCGGTTTCTCGGTCTGCACATGCGCAGACCTTTTTAAAAATGTGAAAATAAATAAATACCGGATCCGTCTTTCTAGATGACACCGGAGACACTGATCCGGTATTTCAATGCATTTGTCAGACTGATCCGGAAGCAAATGCTATCCGTTTGCATACAGATTTCCGGATCCGGCAAGTGTGAAAGTGCCCTAAGTGGTAAAATTCTTTCTGTGACACTGGCTCTTTTTTGGAAAATGTATGGGTGAATGTACACCTCCTATTGCAATATAGACCGACGTGCTTATTTACACCAAATACATTATTTTCATGTACAGATCCAACAATTATGTTAGAGGCATGTAGTGTATGCAAGCCATGTGTGACCCCTCTCATCACTCTCACACTGGTCTGCACCTGGTTTGCCTGGGCGAATGGAGTCACACAGGGGAGGAACTGCTCTGTGTCATCCAGCAAGAAATCGAATCCTGGCTTTCTCTGCGACAACTAAAAATCGGAACCATTGTTACGACAACAGGAGAGACATGATATCGGCGCTGCGTCAAGGATGGCTGAGCCATGCGCCCTGCATGGCACACGTGTTCAATCTGGTTGTCAAGCGGTTCCTGAAGTCTTCCATCTACAGTGGGATGCGAAAGTTTGGGCAACCTTGTTAATCATCATGATTTTCCTGTATAAATCGTTGGTTGTTACGATAAAAAATGTCAGTTAAGCATATCATATAGGAGACACACACAGTGATATCTGAGAAGTGAAATGAAGTTTATTGGATTTACAGAAAGTGTGCTATAATTGTTTAAACAAAATTAGGCAGGTGCATAAATTTGGGCACTGTCCTTTTATTGATTGCAAAACCTTTAGAATTAATTATAGGAACTCAAATTGGCTTGGTAAGCTAAGTGACCCCTGACCTACATGCACAGGTGTATCCAATTATGAGAAAGAGTATTTAAGGGGGTCAATTGCAAGTTTCCCTCCTCTTTTAATTTACTCTGAAGAGTAGCAACATGGGGGTCTCAAAACAACTCTCAAATGACCTGAAGACAAAGATTTGTTCACCCTAATGGTTTAGGGGAAGGATACAGAAAGTTGTCCCAGAGATTTCAGCTGTCTGTTTCCACAGTTAGGAACATATTGAGGAAATGGAAGACCACAGGCTCAGGTCAAATTAAGGCTCGAAATGGCAGACCAAGAAAAATCTTGGATAGACAGAAGCGACGAATGGTGAGAACAGTCAGTCAACCCACAGACCAGCACCAAAGACCTACAACATCATCTTGCTGCAGATGGAGTCACTGTGCATCGTTCAACCATTCGGCGCACTTTACACAAGGAGATGCTGTATGCGAGAGTAATGCAGAGGAAGCCTTTTCTCCGCCCACAGCACAAAAAGTGCCGCTTGAGGTGGGCTAAAGCACATTTGGACAAGCCAGCTCCATTTTGGAATAAGATGCTGTGGGTTGATGAAACTAAAATCAAGTTATTTGGCCATAACAAGGGGCGTTATGCATGGAGGAAAAAGAACACAGCATTCCAATAAAAACACCTGCTACCTACAGTAAAATATGGTGGTGGTTCCATCATGCTGCGGGGCTGTGTGGCCAGTGCAGGGACTGGAAATCTTGTCAAAGTTGAGTGACGCATGGATTCCACTCAGTATCGTCAGATTCTGGAGACCAATGTCCAGGAATTAGTGACAAAGCTGAAGCTGCTCCGGGGCTGGATATTTCAACAAGACAACGACCCTAAACACTGCTCAAAATCCACTAAGGCACAACGTTCTGGAATGGCCATCTCAGTCCCCAGACCTGAATATAATTGAAAATCTGCGGTGTGACTTAAAGAGAGCTGTCCATGATCGGAAGCCATCAAACCTGAATGAACTAAAGATGTTTTGTAAAGAGGAATGGTCCAAAATACCTTCAACCAGAATCCAGACTCTCAATGGAACCTACAGGAAGTGTTTAGAGGCTGTAATTTCTGCAAAAGGAGGATCTACTAAATATTGATTTCATTTCTTTTTTGTGGTGCCCAAATTTATGCACCTGACAAGTTTTGTTTAAACAATTATAGCACACTTTCTGTAAATCCAATAAACTTCATTTCACTTCTCAAATATCACTGTGTGTGTCTCCTATATGATATATTTAACTGACATTTTTTATCGTAACAACCAACGATTTATACAGGAAAATCATGATGATTAACAAGATTGCCCAAACTTTCGCATCCCACTGTATCTGCAAGACCTCCTAAAAATGGCCAGGAAACGTTGCATGCACTTCAGCCACTCATACACCGCAAAGCACACCATCCTTGAGCTGCAGTGGCAGAACAGCATCCCCCAACATAGGCTGATATGTGACGTTTCCAACCATTGGAATTCTACCCTCCATATGTTGGACCGACTGTACGAACAGAGGCCATAAACAATTTCCTGATGATCCAAGTGGACAGGAGTAGTCCCCTGTGTAACTTTGATGTCAGCCAGTGGCAGCTCATGCATGACACCTGCCGTTTGCTCAGGCCCTTTCAGGAGGCCACGTTATTTGTCAGTCGCCAGGACTACGGGATGAACGATTTAATTCCACTACTTCATTTCCTGGAACAGATGCTGGTAAATCTGGCTGGTCAGGGGACTGGAGACGTGGCATCTAGAAAGATGGCGGCAGAGTTTGATACGTTTGTCAATATCTCTGTTTACAGTCAGTGAACGGGAACATAATTTATCGCTAGGATATGCAAACACCAACTGATGGGGTGTTAACTGCCAGAAGTAGGTCATCGGCACGAAGGAGCAGTCATTTTCACAGCTCGAGGTATCCTCCTGGAAGCTTGATTTCTGCGCGTCGACGTTCTGCATTGTGAAGCTTGTCTAGAAGAAAAATCCCACAGTGCAACCCCTTGGAGGAAATTCTTGATCCAGCACAGACTGCTTTGTTCCTTCAAAAACAATTGACTGTGTACAGCTTGACACCGATGTTTATTTTCTCATACACCAGACTGAAAGAGTATTCTGAGCACCTGTCTGCCGACATAGCTGCCGAGAAGCAGAAGGGTCTTGCCACTGAAGTGGGCTCAGAGCTGAACCTAAAAGCCAAATTTTCCGGTTTACCCGGACTCAAAGGAAAGGACAGAGATCCACTGGCTGTGCTCATACAGATTTTATCCAAGCCTCCACTAACCAAGACAAACACAGAGGATCGGATTGTGTGGACAGGTTGGCTATGCAGGACGTACAAAGAGGACGATCTATTGGAGTTGTTACCTAAGAAGATATTTACTTGCCTTCCGCTCTTCCTGTATAACGGCTTCGAGGCACTCGCGGCTATGGTAGGGACTTGGTTCCAAATAAACTTTTGACTGTCTTGGTAATCTGGTGATCAGTTCTCAGGATCCTAAGTGGCTAGCAGCGATGTGGACCGGGTATGACGTGTCTGGATCCGTGTCTGCCACAGAGATTGTTTTCTCTGTGCCCATTGAATCTCACGTGGACATTCCTTATGCCATCCACACAGAGGACTTCAAAATTTTTGGGAATGATATTCATAAATCAAAGGACGAGGTGGCATTGGAAGAAGTAGATAATTTATTCCTATGTCTTTACTCGCATTATTTCAGACAATTTTGAATCAACTTGTCAGCAACCCAGCTCGTCACGAAATGAGCTGTAGTTGGCTTGTTTACTGGACTGTCCTCCAGTTATCAGCCAAAACCCCATACATTTCTTGATCCATATGCATTACCCTCGTGGTCACCCTGACACTAGTCATCAATCCATTCTTGTTGATGAAGCTTTGTTTTTCCAGTTTGTCTTTTAAATCCTGTGGTTTTGCCCCTTCTGTGTTGTATTTTATGTGTGTTAATATCCTGTTTGTTAAAGGGGTTGTCCAGGTTCAGAGCTGAACCTGGACATACCTCCATTTTCACCCCAGCAGCCCCCCTGACATGAGCATCGGAGCAGTTCATTCTCCGATGCTCTCCTTTGCCCTGCGCTAAATCGCGCAGGGCAAAGGCATTTTTCTGAGTTCCGGTGACGAACCGGGCTCACCATGGGGCTGACAGGCAGCCCGGTGACGTCACAGGCACTGATGGGCGGGATTTGGCTCTGCCCTAGCCAGTAAAACGGCTAGGGCAGAGCTAAAGCCCGCCCCTCAGAGCCGGTGACGTCACCGAACACACTGCTGGGCGGAAGTTACTGCCCGGCAGTGTGTTATTGAAAACACAAGAGCCCGTGCCCTGCGCGATCTAGCGCAGGGCACAGGAGCGCATCGGAGCATGAGATGCTCCGAAGCCAGGCTCAGGAGGGCTGCCGGGGTGAAAATAAGGGTATGTCCAGGTTCAGCTCTGAACCCGGACAACCCCTTTAAAGGATAACTGTCACATTTAGACCCCAATTTCAATTTTCATATATGAAGTTACTAATAACATGATATTGATTCGGGAATAACTATTAGACTTACTTACCCCATATTTAACAAGATTCAGCCCTTAGCAATCAGTCTGCATAAAACTGTAATTTCACTATTCTGTTAAGATGGCTGCCACTGCCCTCACCCTGAGGCTAATCCCGCCTGCCCTCACTACTCACAATGCATTGCGCTCCTCTCATGCACTAGCTTCTGCACCTCAACCAATCATTGCTCTCCCCACTTAAACACGCCCTCCTCCTCCTTCTATCACATACACTTTAGGAAGTGGCTGGATTGTAGAGCCTCAATTTAGCTTGGACACAGAAAGCTGGAGTGTGCCTGCTGCAGCCTGGGTCTCTATGAATGAAACCCAGGCTGCTGCATAGTATTTCCTATGAAGCCTAACCTGTAATAGGCTCCATAGGAAATATGCGATTTTCTCATATATTCCAATGCTATTGCATTGGAATGTATAAGAATAGCAATCTAATGATTGCATGTTATAGTTCCCTATGGGAACTATACCAAAATGTGAAAATAAAAATAAACCAACGTTTTAAAAATAAATCAATAAAAAAAAACATATAAAAGTTCAAATCAACCCTCTTTTGCCAAAATGAAAAAAATAAAAATAAATACACATCATGGGTGTCTCAATATGCGAAAACGCCCATACCATAAAAATATTTTTAAAAATTCCTCATCCGGTAAACAGAAAACCAGAAAAAAGTGTCCAAATGGCCGATTCACCATTTTTGCATGCTTCATTTCCTCAAAAAAAAATTAAATAAACGGTGATCAAAAAGTCATACACACCCCAGAATGGTATCAACGAAAAGATCAGATTGCGCTGCAAAAAATTAGCCCCCCACACAGCTCCGTACACATAATTACGAAAAAGTTTTATAGGGATCAAAATATGGCAACTAAAAAGTAAAACTTTTTTTCCCACTTATGAATATTTTGTTTTGTGCCAGTAAAATGTGCCCCCATAGATAGCCCCAATCATATGCCAGTAACAAGAGCCCCCCCTCAAATGTGCCAGTAACAATAGCCCCCAAAAGTGCCAGTAACCAGAGCCCTTCCCAAATGTTTGCATTGAACTTTGTATACAGATGGTACAGTATATATGGAGGTTACTGACTGTGCGGCAGGGTTTAATACTGTAGGAAGAGCAGAGCCAGGTGTAGGGCTAAGGGGTTAATACAATGTATAGGAAAAGCAGAGCCATGTGTGGTACTAAATGGTTAATTTGGGGTAATGGGGGGTGGCACTTGGTAAACCCATGCAGGGGTTAATACAAGGTTATGGGGGGGCTGCACTTAGTGAAGCCATTTAAGGGTTAATACAAGGTTATGGGAGGCTGTACTTACTGAACCCATGCAGGGGTTACTTGTAGGATGCAGAGAAGTTGGTGAAGCCATGCAGTCATGCAGGGGTTAATCCATAGGATGCCTGCAGTGAAGTTAGTGAAGACCAGCACTGTATAGGGGAGTCTTGCAGTGAAGTTCCCAGGTCTGGCCGAAGCCTGTAGTCCTCAAAGCTCTCCTCTTACCACATGTTGCTGAGCGGCTCCCCCATTCTCCAGCACTGCTGAGGGAGCGCCTGGCAAGCGCAGGGATGTGGAAAAGTGTACACAGCCCAGGCACTGGTATCAGCTGTGCGTCCACCGTCTTCCTCTGAGCAAACTGGTAGACGTGGGTGCCTAGTAACCAGATTTTAATCTCGGGTAACAATAGCCAATACTGGGGACAAAAATGTGGCTTTTAGGGGTTATTTATTAAACAATTGAAAATTAAAAAAGGGCCCACCAAAATCCAATAGTCAAAAAAAAATAAAAATGCGACAGTTGTCCTTTAAATAAACTCTTCTTCTCCCCGTTCAAAAACTATTAAATACATTTTTTGTGATTTGGTAGCCCAAAGCAGAAGTGGGTACAAAACACAGAAGACCTGCAAATATTCCATTCACGTGTCATCTGTTTTGGATCCACTCCTGTTTTTTTGGCATTAGCAATACTGATGGATTGCTGACTGAGTGAAGGCGGATTCTCAAAAGACAGGGTCCATTTTTTTGGGTGTTCTTATGAGGGATCAGACGAAGGTTAAAACACAAACTTACTCCTGACACCCTCTCCACTCTGTCATGGGGGCACAACTTGTATCAACTTGTAAAAGAACTTCTGTAGACATCTATGTGGAATCAGCTGACGACAGTGTAAAAGGTGTGTGCTTTTTCTTGCCGCTAACATTGACCTGTAAGGCTGAGTTCATACTAGAGTTATTTGGTCAGTTTTGGCCCTGTGACTGCCCAGATAAGTGAAGTGTGCAGTGATTCTAAGAGCGACACCTGTCATGTGCTTGTCGTACTGACTCGCAGTATTATTTCACTACCAAAGCAGACTCCCTATGCGTGTTACTGCAAGGCACAGTGTTCTACACCACTATACAGGCTCTCTGCAGCTAGGAAATAGCTGTTTTTTTTTAACATAATTTGCTGCGAATTTATTCGGATGGAACCAAATTTTCCCCAAAAAATCAGCGAATCTAATTTAAAAAAAATTCGCTCATCTCTAGTAGAGAAGTAGTCTGCATATTTTACTCTATAGATCAGATATGGACAGTGTAAAATGTTAACTTTATTGATGTTTGTGTGTTTTGTTGTGTCTTAGTGTAACTTATTGGGTGCTATGATCTGGACGCTGGTAAAGGTCTGAGTCACAGCGTCAATAGCCAGCCAAATTGGGCACAGAGGGGCGATTAGATGAGCAAGTATTCCTTTTTGGCGGGAAAAACCCTCATACTGTATGTAACTATCAGAGTGCATATATGCTTTCTGATTGATAAGGTCAGGGGGTTGATAGCACAGAAGTCTATATTCTACTCCCCTTGGGGACATGTACTGTCCAGGAGTGAGACAAGCTATGTCTCTTCCTGTGAAGTCTGTCGGCACTTCCCCCACTGTCCCCCTCTGCTGGCTGACATCTCAGCCAGCTGAAGAGGAGTAGGGCTGCTTTATGTCATATTTTGTTTTGTAAGAACTAGACATTCAGGTCAGATCTTGTTTTATTGCTAACAAATTCAGCTTTAAAACATGATTGAAGCTCTTGCCACAATATATTGTTATCTAGAGCACTTAGCTTTCATTCCTCAACCTGTTTTCTGCCGGTAACTCGCAATTTATCGTGGCTGTTGCACAGCATGAGATCCACTCATGCGTAGCAAGGATATACCAGGTATGTACTTGGCTACTGAATTGCCACCCTGCAAGGATGTATGACATACATCCTTGGCAGGCCAAGGGTTTAAAGTGGGTTTGGATGTACATGGAGTTAACACATGATTTTACTTCTATATAATGTTTATTTATTCAGTTCTGCTTTACTTAATTATGCATGAAATTTCTCACAAAAGTATGGATTGCACATCCACGTGCCATCCATTGTTCTATTACTCGTCAGCACAATTTATAAACTAGTACACAAGGCACTTTGTATACATTTTGATCAAAATACACCGGCCCATTCACCATGTCAAGGTGGCCTCTTCTGAGACCAAATAGAAAGGTGAGCTTTTGAGATCTGTCCACATACAGCAGTGCAGCATGGTGACTGTTTATACTGTGATGCTGTACCCGTGGGTTGATGGGGCCCTGTGTCAATGGGGCTTAGTGCAGTGGCCCTGGAGGAGCTTGAGCAAAGGAAGGGAGTAGCAGTGGCTGTGGCTGTCAGTCAATCACAGTGGCTTTCCTCACACAACTGCTCCCTAGGGCCATGCGGTACCCTTTCTTACCACAGTGCACACCCTGATTCTGGGGCTCCTGTCTGATGATAGCTGAGCTGCCCTTGATGTTCGGTGTTTGGATGAGTGCAAGGCAGGGCATGTAGTGTGCAAAATAGGAGTTGTAATACATCCAACTATAGTCACTGTTCCATCAGTAAACGGTGAAGTTCTCTTCCAGATAATGGTGTATGGCTTCAGCAAGTATGGGAGTTATGACCATCTCTATACACAATCTTGCTAAAGGCTCTTTATTTTTTTAATCAGATATCTCTTAATATCCATTTTCAGACTTTTTTTTTTTTTTAACATCATTATGACATACTTTGTTGACAAAGTACATCCATTATCATGCATATATCATAGACGCATTACAAACCATATGACTACACAGTAGAGACATACAACTAAGCATAAAGTCGTACAGTATAGATATTGTTAAGGTAAGAAATGAAACCACCCACTAACAAGTAACCCCTTAAACCCCAGACCCTACCAAAGCAGGACACATTACCATCAACCTTCCTTCATCTCCACCCCTGGGGTGTCGGCACCGCAATAACCATTAGCAAACTATCACCCGTCTCCATTTTCCAGTAGTCTATAAACCCATAGAGTATCTCAACCAATGGCATATACACATCACACATACCAATCATTGAGAACTTACCCCACTCCCCTTCCTCATTCATACTCCGAAATCATTAGTAGCTTCCACGCTCAATAAACTCGCCTAACACACAGAAATTTTCTTGTAAGCGCTAACCAAGAACTACAGCATCCAGATTTATCGATCCAACTTCCCCATATCTCCTCAAATTTGGACAGATTCTTACTTTTTTGATAAATCCCCCTTTCTAGGCGAATCACCATGTTTAGTCTAGCGACGTATTCTGAGCTATCTGGAGGCACTGGTTGGATCCATTTTGCCGCCAACGCTTTCCTTGCTTGGTATAGCATTCTCCCTATACCAAGTTATCCTCTGGCATAATACCCAATAGGCACAGCTTAGGGTCTAGGGTAAGACTAGCACTATATACCTTGTTTATAAGGTGTAGTACAGCCTTCCAGTACGATGTCGGTGAAGGGCAAGCCCACAACATATGTAGTAGATCCGCCTCAGCACTTCCACATTTTGGACAAGTCGGACTATCTCTACAGCCTGTTTTATGTAAAAACACCGGGGCCTTGTACACCCTATGTATTAAGTACAGATGAGAAAGACGTGCCGCTTCACTAAGAGATAAATCGGGGGTGATGTCTAACACTTCCGCCCATTGCTCATTTGTGAGTGCACCCACATCTCGTTCCCAATGTTGTCTACTTTTAAGAGGATATCCCCTAAGAAAGGCTTCTAATAAGGCTTGATATTCTGTGGAGATCGCTCCCTTTACTGGTCCTGCATTAACCGTCACACCTAACGTTTGATTGGACACAAACTTCATCGGGGCTGTTTTGGATAGGGCTTCCAATGCATGCCTGAGCTGCAGATCTCTATAGAACTGTGAAGAGGGCAGCCCAAATTCAGAACACAGCTGCTGGTATTTCTTTAAGATCCCATTAGAATAAATATGCCCTAAGTTCCATATACCTTTATTATTCCACTGGGAGAATCAATTCAGGCCACCCAGTTCATGGAGCATAGAATTGTGCCATAGAGGCGAGATATTCATTAACCCCTTTATTCCTAAGATAGTTTTTGCCTTGCTCCATACCTTCCTCATGAGTTGTAAAGTTGGAATACGCCCAATTTCTCCTTTTACCTCTCCTTCTATAGCTGCCAGTGGGGGAGATCTATTCGATGCCCAACCCATCAGTCTGCCATTTTTCCCTCCCAGGTAACCTAACACTCCCCACCCCTTAAAATGCTGTAGTTGGGCTGACAAGAAATATAACATAGGATTAGGCAAGGCCAGACCACCTGCATCTTTATTCCTCTGCAATACTTTGTATCTGATCCTGCCTCTATTATTTTTCCATATAAAGAACCAAAACAGTTGTTGTAATTTATGAAAATAATGCGCAGGGATCCATATAGGAGAGTTGTGCAAAATATATAGCAACTCAGGCATTAGGATCATTTTCAATAAGTTCCCTCTACCTACTAATGATAAAGGCAGTTTGTGCCATGTGGCAATCTTACTTTTAAACTTTCCAATTAAAGGTAGTAGATTGTTAGAGATATAATCTGCAGGGTTCATCGACACTATCACTCCAATATTTTTAGACAATTGCACCACCTTGAACTCAGAGAAATTGGCATGACAGGCTTGCATTTGAGAAGATACTGGGAGGATCACTGACTTATCCCAGTTTATGAGAAGTCCAGATTGGTCACCAAATTGCAATATTATAGAGATTATAGAATCCATGGAACCAGCTAGATCACCTACATAAATCAGCATATCGTCCGCATACAAAGATACGCGTTCTTCAATAGAACCCCTCACTAGCCCCCTCACCAGCGGTGTAGATCTTAAAAGACATGCTAATGGTTTTATTGCTATTGCAAACAATAAGGGAAACAACGGACAGCCCTGTCTCGTCCCCCTCTCCAGAGCAATCGCAGGTGATAATTGACCATTCACTCTAATTCTAGCCCTAGGCTCAAAATACAGGAGCTTGACCCATTTTAAAAACCCCGATTCGATGCCCATCCTAGTCATGACTGCCCAAAGATATCCGCACTCGACGCTGTCAAAAGCTTTGGCAGAGTCAAGTGAGACCACCGCAGCTCTACTGTCCTGTCCATCTCCTCCCTCCAACTGAAGATTCAAGAATAGCTGCCTAAGATTCAGAGACGTAGATTTTCCAGGCATTAATCCAGATTGATCATCATGGATAATAGTTTGAATGACCCTACTTGGTCGATTGGCCAGAACTTTAGCCAGAAGTTTTACATCCGCTGTCAGGAGAGATATGGGCCTGTAGGAGTCTACCAGAGAGGGGTCCTTGCCGGGCTTGGTTATCACCACTACTATCGCCTCTCTCATAGAACAGGGCAACCTACCCTCTCGATACGCATCTTTAAAAACCGCTAGCAGGTGTGGAAGTAGTAATTCCCCATATTTCTTATAGAATTCCCCAGGGAGACCATCGCCACCAGGGGCCTGTTCATTGGGGATGGAATTCAGCGCCATCTCCAGTTCCTCCAGAGTTATATCTTCATCAAGAAGCAACTTATTTTCCTCAGATAAGACAGGGATGTTAATCCCCTTTAAATAGTTGGATCTGTCCGACGCATTAGTGACCAACCTGGACTTATACACCTCCCCAAAATGAGTATAAAATTCTCCCAGGATGTTCTCATCTCCCGTTACTAATCGCCCTCCAGTTCCTCTAATTGAGGCTATACAGGAGGGACAATTTTGTGCTTTAGTCACAATAGCTAACAAGTGGCCCGCACTCTCTCCTTCAGCGAAATATCTCTGAGACACAAAAAGACGTTTATCCTCCGCCCTAGTCTGTATATGTTCTTTCAACAGCTTTTGAGCTTCCTTCCACTGTGCCTCATTAGTCGATGTGGGCTGTTCTACTAATGTAGCTTCTAAATGCGTAACTCTATCTGAAAGCTCCCTATCCAGAATACGGCTCTTAGACTTTTTAATGATAATATATTTAATATATAATCCCCTAACATATGCCTTTAAGGCATCCCATACCATTGCCACCGACGCTGTGCCCACATTAATGGACAGAAAGTCAGTAATGGCCCTAGAAATATCAGTTCCTGTATCCACTATTGATAACCAAAATGGGTTTAACCGCCAGATATGCCGAGTAACGCATAGATGCCTCCCCACTTCCAATGTAATCAATAGTGGGGAACGGTCAGATATATTACGAGGCAAATATGAGCTCTCCTTTGTCAGTGTTACTAAGAATGAGGATCCGATTGCTAAATCTATTCTGGATAGGGAGCTATGTGAGGATGAGTAGCATGTATACTGACTCCTACCAGAGTTTAGGGTTCTCCAGATATCACACAAATCCATTTCCGAAAGCAGTCTTGCCAAAGAAGTAAGGGTAGCAGTGCACGTTGCCAGCCCATTATGGAGTTTATCCAAGGAGCTGTCAATATACATGTTAAAGTCTCCTACAATTAATATAGGGACTTGCTGGAATTTAGATGTAATTGTAATAATCAACCTCATAATTTCAGCTGAATATGGAGGGGGAACGTACACCGCCACCAAAATAATCCTGAATTGAAAAATGTGATAATCTATACATATAAATCTACCATCATCGTCAATATATGTCTCTTGGGCAACAAACGGAACAGATCTATGCACTAAAATACTAACACCTCTGGCATGCGTGGAGTATGTAGAGTGAAATTCACAACACATCCATGCGTCTTAACAGCAGTCAAGTGGGTGTCGGATAAACACAGAATAGCCGGCTATATATCTTTCAAGGCATGGAAGATAGCCGCTCGTTTAGACACCTGTGACATTCCTCTCACATTCCACGCAAGAATTTTAACAGAAGACATTATGATGACTCGTATGCAGATATAAAAGCCAGTGCCAACAACCCGAAAGGAACCTCCCATTAATAGTAGAGCCTGCCCCTTTACCCACACCCCCCAACTGACCCTTAACTTCCCTAACCATATTGCAAGTTATAGACCCAATAACAGGGGTACACTATAGACATACAAAGTGAACCTAACCGTCATGAGTTAACGATATAGGCACAGATGACAAAGCAGTTGCTCAAATAGCAGCATAGGCGCTTCAACCTGGATGTGCAAATGGGTTAGTCCCCCCCCCCCCCAAACACATAACAGCCCACATATCATTAAACATATCCAGTTAAAGGACATCATATGTATCCTCCCTCCCTCCTTAAGAAAACAGACAAACATCCCACAAAGGTATAACTTTCAGTGCGGGGTATCAATTTATGAACACTTGTATAGCAAGAACAGTCCCATCAAATGAATCACTGTCTCTTCAGGTAATGTTGCCACGCCGGTCATGTTCATGAGTGTCCAGCCATTGACACGCCTCAGACGGATCCTCAAAGATATGTGTTGATCCATTCGCCACCACCCTAAGCTTTGCCGGGTATAACATGGAATAAGGCCACTGCAACAATCTCAATCGCTTCTTGACCTCCAGAAATTTTGCTCTCCATTTCTGTATTTCGGCAGAAAAGTCCGGGAACATCAGGATACGGCTATCACCAATTTGGATGCCCGGGTTGTTCCTGGCTGCTCTGAGTATGGCATCCCGGTCTCTGTAGTGTAAAACCTTGATCAGGAGAGGTCTTGGAGGCGCCCCCGGAGGCGGAGGGCGAAATAGCACGCGATGTGCTCTCTCTATTGCAAAGAGTGTGGATAGCTTATCCTTCCCCATAGTGTCCACCAGCCATTTTTCCATAAAAGAAACAGGGTCTGAGCCCTCAGTGCGTTCCGGGATCCCAATAAATCGCACATTATTCCGTCTCAGATGGTTCTCCAAATCATCTGATTTCAATATTAGCAGAGACACATTATGTATAACACGCTGCAAGTCTCTCTTGACAGGTGGTAGCTGGTCCTCCGTGTCACTAACGCGACCCTCCAATTCTCCAACTCTTTCCTTAAATTGCTGCATGTCTTGTCTTATCAATAAAACTTCTTCCTTGAAGCCTCCCACATTAGCATTTAGGGACGTGAGCGCTGTGCTGCATTGCGCTACCATCTTATACACATCTGCTATGTTAGGTTCGGGTATGGGCGCCACTTCTGGCGGCAACTCTGGACCCACCTTCTGCTGTGTTACCGAGGCATATGAGGCTGCTTCTAAGGATTCCGCTCACCTCACCAGACATCTCAGCATCAGGCACCGGATCACTCACTGCAGCAGCTGAGGTACGGGCAAACTTCCCCAGCTTCGCCGCCACATCAGAAAGTTTGGTAGTTTGTGCTGCGCCATTTTGTTTACTCTGCGTGTCCATGCCGCTGTCTCTACTCTCCTTCTGCTTCTGACGGGTCATACTGCGACCGGAATATCGCCCTATGTCTAGGGAGGCTTCTGAGCAGTGTCGGTCCTCTCTCCAGGCAGGAGACGGGTAGACAATAAAGTGCAGGAATATAACCAGGAGCTCTGCACCATGGACTCTCTACATTGCCGGTCAGGCCACGTCCTGCTAAAGTCTCTTTCAGTTGAATCTATAGCAGTAGTAACCTTGGCAATAATGGCTGTAGCTTTGACTGCGGGATACAGGGTCTTGGAGGCACATCTGGCCAGTATCAGTCCAGGTGTGAAGGGTGTCTTAACAGTGTCCCCCACAGTGGAAAAGAATGGCTGTAATAGCAGGTTACCTTGCTGACTCCAATGCTTGGCCATGCAGATTCAAAATTTTCTTCATTCTTTATTTTCTCTCTGTGGATCTTGCAGTGCTTTCTGGGCCTAAGAAGAGGGAGCATAAGGCACAGCTTTCTTCATCTCTGACCTCTAGTCTAAACAAACTAACTTAGCTGACTCCTGCAAAGGGCTGAGCCAGGATTATTAACCCTGGGTGTGCCATCCATACCCAGCTATGTTGGTCATAATAAATAACATGACAATACATAGCATAATATTGCATAACATTAAATAACAAACCATTTGCAGATACCCCCTGTTCTGGGGTACTGCATTACCCTGACAGCAGTTTTTTTTTTGGGTTGCTGGGTGGCGGTGGTTGCCCTGAGCCAAATTACAGTAGGGAGCCACACAAACGAGGCTACCTTGATGTAATAAAATGACGTATAAAGGCAGGTTGTTTAATGTATAAACAGAAAAACAGGGCGCACCATAGGGTAAAAATGTTTGGAAATATGAAATGTACTCCAATATAGGAGGCTCACCTTTTAGGGTTGTGCAATGATAGGCACAACACTAATTTGGACGTGTCAGAGATAAGTTTAATCCCCAATGTGAAGGTAGGTATGCAGTCACAGATGCAGGTGTCCTTGGATAGGCGTGCCTAGGCCCACACGGAGGATTGGAATGAAGTAAAAAGGAAAGAGCATCCCTCGGCGCAAGGAACCAACCAATGGCGGATGATGTATTTATTGCAAACACACAACGCGTTTCGGGGAAAGAATCCCCTTCATTAGGTGAAAAATATTGCATAACAAATGGACAACATGCTGGGTATATATACACACATAAATGGTCACATGTAGGTGAGGGGAAGGTGGGCGTCACCTCAAAAGTCTCCCCAAACTGGAAGCATAACAATAAATATACAAACTGGTGAACCAGGATATGTACTTATATTTATTGGGCCAAAGGGGGGCCAAAGGACTTGCAGGCTACTATATAATTATATTTTAGTCATTAACAAGTATGCAGATTGCTTGGAGGCACAGCCGATCTCTAAAGGAGGAGGAACAGCGTCACCCAGGGTCACATGAGCGCGAGTCCGATCATGTGACTTGCCATGCAAATACGTTGCTATGAGACTGGACGCTTTCAGACCAGCGTGAAGAGCGGCTCGGCAGGCAGAGAGATCGGGCGTCATGCCGCCTTCATGATGCGGCCAGCAATCTGGTAGGAGGTGCTTGTGCTGTCCTCCTTCACTAGGGATGATTGGTCCACCTGGGCATTAAAGGAAAAAAGAAACAGAAGAGAAGAAAAAGAGGAGGGGAGGGGAGGGGAAAAAGGAGGAATTCATTTCCTACATATCTCTACCGGACTGAAAAGTGTGTGTGTGTGTATATATATATATATATATATATATATATATATATATATATATATATATATAAAAATGACATAAATATGCAATATAAATAAAGGAATAAGAAGTAAATACAAAAGTGATAAGATCCAGAGTACATGATATCCTGGTTCACCAGTTTGTATATTTATTGTTATGCTTCCAGTTTGGGGAGACTTTTGAGGTGACGCCCACCTTCCCCTTGACCTCACCTACATGTGACCGTTTATGTGTGTATATATACCCAGCATGTTTGTCCATTTGCTATGCAATATTTTTCACCTGATGAAGGGGATTCTTTCCCTGAAACACATTGTGTGTTTGCAATAAATACCTTTTGAAGATACATCATCGGCAATTGGTTAGTTCCTTGCGCCGAGGGATGCTCTTTCCTTTTTACTTGATGTAATGAAAGACATACATTAAAATGGTTTAGCTGCACAGATGTTTCACAACCGGAATGGATGCTGTTTCTCCATTAGTAAATGGATAAGATAGATTTGGAAATGGCAGCCTGGCATTTTTATTTCAAAATACTGTATTTTTTAGTACTTATGTTTGTCTTTTTTCCCTTGTTTTATTATTCATACATATGTGTGTGATTCTGTATTATCAGTCATATAATTATTTTATAACAAAGAACTTAAAAATGAAAAAATGGTGTCTTCTACAGGGTGGAGTTCCAGAACAAATTCTACACTGGCAGTGGGTACATGTTTACTCCTTTCTGCTTTGAGATGCTCTTCTAAGACGTCCAAAGACTCTATACTTCTGACCAAAGGGAATTGGTGAATTGGGGAATTCTTCTATGTAGTCTGCTGCACAAAATAAACTTATTTTAAGCATTGCATTGCATTGTACCCTTTTATGATGTGCATTAGATATCATGCTGTAATTACACATCTCTGCTTCTTTGGCAACACAACAATTGTTACTGCCCAGCATCATGTCTACATTATACTATTTGGGGGGGTACTATCTCTTCTTGGGGCAAGAGCGCGCCTTAATCGGCGTGAGGAGCCTTATAAGCCATACATGCTTCTCTAGAAATCTGGGGAAAAAAGGGTTGCAAATTAGCTCTAAATAAGCTATTCCTCCAATGCCACAAGATGTAAGGCAGCTATCCTATTAGTCAATGTATGACCCCAGAGGAGCATGTATGGCCTATAAGTCTCCTCATGCCGATTAAGGTGCTCTCTCTACAAGGAGAGATAGTACCCCCCAAATCTTGACTTAGGCTTCTCACCCAGTTAAGCCAGTACTTTCTATGTAACATATAAAAGTCAATGTTGTAGAGCATAAAGAGGGTCAAGGAAAAACATAAGACAAATCTGACACACCACTTCCGTTCCGCCCAAAAATTTAATATGTCCTATTCTTGTCCACAATTGCAGACAAGAAAAGGCATTTTCTATGGGAGTGCGGGCGATGTGTGGCATTTTCATACGGACATGTTAATGGACCCATACAGTGAGATTTTTCACTACACAGTCTTGTAAACTGGGCCATCGCAGCCAACAGGAAAAGTGTTAACTAAAAGTTAAACTTTCAATGATTTTCTGATACTGCCAATGTATATATTATCACATGCAACACAGAGGATCAAATATATACACAAAGGTGATAGAACAATTGTTATACTCCTTGAAAGAAAATTGCTGGGTATTTATCATTATTGGATAAAGATTATATTTTTATTTTTATTTTTTTATAAAAATTGTAAAAATAAATAAATGGAGAGGGTAAGAAGGGGGAAAAAGTCTCAGAGGAGGGAACCTACCATTTCCAATCTCCCCATATCTTGAACCATTTTTCTTTAGAGCTCCTACAATTACAAATTGAGTCCCATTATACTTTTAAGGGTACTTTCACACTTGCGTTTGGTGCTGATCCATCATGGATCTGCACAGACGGATCCGTTCAGATAATACAAACGTCTGCATCCGTTCAGAACAGATCCATTTGTATTATCTTTAACATAGCCAAGACGGATCCGTCCTGAACACTATTGAAAGTCAATGGAGGACGGATCCGTTTTCTATTGTGTCATAGAAAACTGATCCGTCCCCATTGACTTATATTGTGTGTCAGAACCGATCCGTTTGGCTCAGTTTCGTCAGACGGACACAAAAGCGGAATGGAGATGGAATGGAGGCAAACTGATGCATTGTGAGCGGATCCTTTTCCATTCAGAATGCATTAGTGCCAAACTAATCAGTTTTGAACCGGTTGTGAGAGCCCTAAATGGATCTCGCAAACAGAAAGCCAAAACGCCAGTGTGAAAGTATCCTAAATCTGGACACGACCCGAGGATGTGCATGAAGTCTGCCCCATGTGATCCACACCGAGGGCAGCTTGAGGATTTTCGTAAACCACATTTATTGAGCCAAGTCGGAGTGATATAGACTCTATGTGTAATATCAAATTGAGTCATTGTATGACAATCATTTTCCCAGGCCCTCTGACCCGGTGAAAGAACAATAAGGAAAAGTGTCTTAATTAATAATTTGTATAATTAGGAGATCTTACCCCTATAACCAGAGGTTCCAAACGCAACAATCAGAAGTGAAGAAGTATCTATCTCTAAAAGTGAAACCTGCTTAACTCTTAAAAGGGCTGAACGTAACTGACAGTACCGAAACCAACTTAGATTACCTAAGTTCCCCAATAGTGCCAAACGCGAAAGAGGAAGTACCTCTCCGTGCTTCACCACTTGTGAAAGATAAAAAATATTGCTTTTTTTTGCCAGAATCTATCACCTAGTAATTTATCTATCTCCTGTAAAAATTAATTGTGCCAAAGAGGAGTGCACTGAAGAGACCCCTTTATCCTCATCCATCATCTGATAGTTGTCCAGGCTCTAGAAAATAACTTCCCAGTTACTCTATACTCTTTTTCAACATTAATCAATCACCCAGATTTCAGAAGTGTGAACATGCTATCAAAGGTTGAACAATTTATCAAAGCTTTTACACAAAGGACTTTCCTCCCAATGACAAAATAACAATAACTGCCCAGCTATAAAATAACCCTTGAATTAGGGAAGATTCAATCCTCCCTGTTCCAATGGTATATGCACTCATTTCAACCTCACTGGCTTTTTTCTCCAAAGCAGGTCGTTCATCATCCTCTCAAGAAATTTGTAGAACTTGTCCTCAATCCAAACCAGGGAATTCCTGAGAACATAAAGAGATTGGGGCAAAACCACCATCTTAACCGCTATCCGACTGCCTAACGCAGGATTGCACCCTGTGGGCGGCCAGGTTATTCCTCTTTGACGCACCGGCGCGTCATCTCGCGGGACGCGAGATTTCCTGTGAACGCGTGTTCACAGGATCCGAAGGTAAACAAGTTCATCTACAGCCTGCCAGCGGCAATCATTCGTTGGCAGGCTGTAGATGCGTTTTTTTTTTTGTTTTGTTTTTTAACCCTTGAAAGGTATATCAGACGCTGTTTTGTTAACAGCGTCTGATATACCTGCTACCTGGTCCTCTGGTGGTCCCATTTGCTTGGATCGACCACCAGAGGACACAGGCAGCTCTGTAATAAGTAGCACCAAGCACCACACTACACTACACCCCCCCCCCCCCTGTCACTTATTAACCCCTTATTGACCCCTGATCACCCCCCTGTAAGGCTCTATTTAGACGTCCTTATGTGTTTTGCGGATCCGTGGATCCGCGGATATGCAAAGCACAGACACCGCGGATCTGCAAAACACGGACACCGGCAATGTGCTTTCTGCATTTTGCGGATCCGCACATTGCCAGAACTATATAGAAAATGCCTTTTTCTTGTCCACAATTGCGGACAAGAATAGAACATATTCTATAGGCTCTACAAAAAAGCGCAGTGTTCGCCCGATCAGGCCTGATCTTGTGCGCACACTTGCGTTCAGTCCGCCCCAACCGCAGTGACAGAATATTTTTTTTTTCTGATCACTGCAAAAACACCGTAAAATCGCTGCGACACTATAAAGATCACTTTTGAGGGGCATGGCGAGTTCATAAAAGCTTTTTTTTTTTTGCACATTTTGCACAAGTTAACGGAAATTTTTTTTCCGTTTTTTTGGGGTTTTTCTTACAAAGTCTCATATTCCACTAACTTGTGACAAAAAATAAAATCTCACATGAACTCGCCATACCCCTCACGGAATCCAAATGCGTAAACATTTTTAGACATTTATATTCCAGACTTCTTCTCACGCTTTAGGGCCCCTGAAATGCCAGGGCAGTATAAATACCCCATAAGTGACCCCATTTTGGAAATAAGACACCCCAAGGTATTCCGTGAGGGGCATGGTGAGTTCCTAGAATATATATTTTTTGGGGCACAAGTTAGCGGAAAATGTTTTTTTTTTTTTTTTTTTCTCTTACAAAATCATTTTCCGCTAACTTGTGCCAAAAAATAAATAAAAATATTCTAGAAACTCACCATGCCCCTCACGGAATACCTTGGGGTGTCTTATTTCCAAAATGGGGTCACTTATGGGGTATTTATACTGCCCTGGCATCAGGGCCGTCTTTAATATTGATTGGACCCTGGGCAAAAATTTACTTGGGCCCCCGGGACCCCGCCTTCCCACACCTTAGCAGGCAATCACGCCCTCCACCACAACACACACACAAAAAATCCACACATCTGGTAGAGTACAGTGAATGACTGTAAATACTTCCAGTTCTGAAGGCTCCAGCGGCTCAGGATCAGTGTTCTGGGCAGCTGGGCTCAGGCTGGAAGTGGGCACCGCTCTGCAGGAAGGAGACCAGGGCTCGGCTCACTCTAGTGTTACAGTGCACCCCACAGTATGCAGTATAGCACCCTATAGTATACAGCACCACACAGTATGCAGTATAGCACCCCACACTATACAGCACCACACAGTATATAGTAGAGCAGTATAGCACCCCACAGTATAAAGCACCCCACAGTATACAACACCTCACAGTATACAACACCCCAAACTATACACGATACAGCCCCCCGCACTATACAGTACAGCAGTATAGCACTCCACACTATACCGCACCCACAGTATACAGACCCCCACAGTATACAGTACAGCAGTATAGCACTCCACACTATACAGGCCCCCCCACACTATACAGGCCCCCCCACACTATACAGCCCCCCACAGTATACAGCCTCCCACACAGTATACAGCCCCACCACACAGTATACAGGCCACCACACAGTATACAGGCCCCCACACAGTATACAGGCCCCCCACACAGTATACAGCCCCCCCACAGTATACAGGCCACCACACAGTATATAGGCCCCCCACACAGTATACAGCCCCCCACACAGTATACAGCCCCCACACAGTATACAGCTCACCACACAATATACAGGCCCCCACACAGTATACAGCCCCCCCACACAGTATACAGCCTACCACACAGTATACAGCCTACCACACAGTATACAGCCCCCCCCCCCACAGTATACAGCCCACCACACAGTATACAGCCCACCACACAGTATACAGCCCCCACAGTATACAGGACCCCCACAGTATACAAGCCCCACACAGTATACAGCCCACCACACAGTATACAGTCCCACACAATATACAGCCCCCCACAGTATACATACCCCCACACAATATACAGCACCCCACTATACAGTAGTTTACAGTATATTAATATAACAGCTCCTGTCACCATTTTCTGATGTAATCTTCACACAGAAAAGCTCCACAGTTAACTTCTTCAACACTCCTTCTAGGACCTGTGATGACCTCATAGCCATGTGACCAGTAATTGTTAGGTTACTGGTCACATGGTGATGATGTCATCTAAGGTCCTAGATCACAACGTAAAAGTACACAGAAAGCTTGACACCCGGGGGCAGTAGCTAGCAGTGCTCAAGAGGCAGCTGCCTTGGGCCCCCCAGGAGCAACTGGGCCCAGGGCAGCTGCCCCTTTTGCCCCTTGGTAAAGACGGCCCTGCCTGGCATTTTAGGGGCCCTAAAGCGTGAGAAGAAGTCTGGAATCCAAATGCCTAAAAATGCCCTCCTAAAAGATACTCATTGAAATTTGGGCCCCTTTGCGCACCTAGGCTGCAAAAAAGTGTCACATGTGGTATTGCAATGTGTTTTGGGGTGTATTTTTTACATATACCCATGCTGGGTGAGATAAATATCTCTGTAAAATGACAACTTTGTTAGTCAGCCTATCAGAGGCCGGCGCAGGCAGCACGATGATGTCATCGCGCCGCCTGAGCCATACAGCGCGGGACACAGGCCGGAAGAGGCCTGCATCGCATCACTTACATGGAGGTAAGTATAATTGTGTTTTTTTTTTTTTTTTTTTTTTTTTTAAACAATAGTTTTACAGGCACTTTAGGGGGGCTCTTGTTACTGGCACATTGGGGGGGGGGGGGGGCTCCAAGCTCTTGTTACTGGGCTGGCACATGATGGGGGCTCTTACTGGCACATGGGGGGCTCTTGTTACTGGCATATGGGGGGCTCTTGTTACTGGCACGTGATGGGGGAACTTATTACTGGCACATGGGGGGCTCTTGTTACTGGCACATTGGGGGGCTCTGAGCTCTTGTTACTGGGCTGGCACATGATGGGGCTCTTATTACTGGCGCATGGGGGCTCTTGTTACTGGCACATGATGGTGGGGGCTTATTACTGGCACATGATGGGGGGCTTATTACTGGCACATGATGGGGGGGCTTATTACTGGCACATGATGGGGGCTCTTGTTACTGGCACAAGATGGGGGGCTCATGTTACTGGCACATGATGGGGGCTCATGTTACTGGCACATGATGGGGGGCTCATGTTACTGGCACATGATGGGGGGCTCATGTTACTGGCACATGATGGGGGCTCTTGTTACTGGCACGTTATGGGGGCTCTTTTTACTGGCACGTTATGGGGACTTGTTACTGGCACGTAATTGGGGGCTCTTGTTACTGGTATGTTTTTGGGGGCACTTATTACTGGCACGTTATTGGTGGGCACTATAGGGGCATCTACTAAGGCCACAAATAAGGGGTATTTTATATGGGGGGCTCTGTACAGTAGCATTTTATACTGGGACACATTATGGTGGGTACTATGGGGAAGGGGGGAGAGGAGTACTATGCAGTCATCAACGGGGGGCACTAGGAGGAAGGGGGGAGAGGAGCACTATGGGGGCATTTATTGGGGGCATTATATAGGGGTATTTTATACTGGCATATTATGGGGACATTAGCTCAACTGGAGGCATTACAAGGGGATATTTTTTGCACTGTCACATTATAAGGAGATTTATTTCTACTGGGGGGGGCATAATGGTGGGCTTTATTACTCCCCCATGGTATGAGCCCCCTAGTAGCAGCACCAGCCTCTCCCTGCTCTGCTATCCCTCTGCCCCTTCTCCAAATCCTTATTTTGAAATTTTTCTTATTAGGATAAAACACAACATCGGCTCCACAGAGCCCCCCAGCCAAGTGTTGAAGTGGTGTCCGATATCCCCAAGGGCCAAGCCAAGTAACTGTAAGTTCTCATGTGAATTATGTTTGTTATACACATATAGCATACACTGTGCCACACAATATACAATATACCGCTACACTGTGTAGTCTGTTCTATAAGCACTATTGTTTTGTGGCGGCGGAAAATAATCTGGAAGTGCCCCTCCTGAGACCAGGCTCTGGATCCGCCACTGGACCGCTTACAGGAGTGTACATTTCTTCTAAACTGTAATCCGTATCCTCAGACCTGCAGAAATCAGCACTCGCTTGGTAACAACTAACAGGCAGTGCCTGTAGGCTGTAGCCTGGCCCTGTTACAGAAGCTAGCTGAGTGGTGTATGGTTAAGGTACTAGTAAAGATGAGCGGCCGCTGAATCCTGATTTAAAGTTAAAAACTGCAGGATATGGATTACCGTTTAGAAATGTCAAATGTACACTCCTGTGAGCGGCGGGGAGGGGGATCTGTGGATGACACTGTTATAGGGAGGGGGATCTGTGGATGACGCTGTTATAGGGAGGGGGATCTGTGGATGACACTGTTATAGGGAGGGGGATCTGTGGATGACGCTGTTATAGGGAGGGGGATCTGTGGATGACACTGTTATAGGGAGGGGGATCTGTGGATGACACTGTTATAGGGAGGGGGATCTGTGGATGACACTGTTATAGGGAGAGGGATCTGTGGATGACACTGTTATAGGGAGAGGGATCTGTGGATGACACTGTTATAGGGAGGGGGATCTGTGGATGACACTGTTATAGGGAGGTGGATCTGTGGATCCACAGGCAACTAGGACATGTTTAAACCACAGACGGCAGGACTTTTCTTCCCTGTTGCGGTTTTGGGTATTGGGTAAAGTATTGCAGCATTTCTAAGCATACTCGTGTAAATGTATCGTTGTTATAGCTGCCCCCCCTACTTTCGTCCTGGCCCCCAGTGTGCCCGCCCCAAAAATTTGAAAGCTAGAGACGCCACTGATCCTCTGGTCCCGATACTCCAAAACCTTAAATAATTGTGTCTTGTCTAATACTAAGTGCTAAAGGCTCAATGTAAATTTCAAATAATAAGGGTGACACGGGACAACCTTGACAGGTGCCTCTAGGGGACAAGCTACCATTAAAGTTCAATCTCGCAGTAGGAGAGCTATATAAAAGCCTAACCATGCCAATAAATCTAGGTCCAAATCCCATCCTTTCTAACACCTTCCAAAGGAATTTCCACTCCACCCTGTCGAACACCTTATAGGCATCGAAGGACAGGATGGAACGGGAATCCCCCCAGGGGACTGTATATTTGCAAAGAGACAAAGGAGATTATGATGAGTACCTTTGTTGGGGATGAACTCATTCTGATCAGGGTGAATGACCGAAGAAATAACTTTAGAGAGCCTAATAGCCAGCATTTTTGCAAGAAGTTTAACATCTGTATTTAGGAGCGATATCAGTCTGTAGGACTCTATATTTAATGGATCCTTTCCCTTTTTTAATATTAATGCGATTACTGCTTCACCCATTGAATCAGGTAATATACCCTCCTCCAAGGAGTTATCAATTACACTCAGTAAATTTGGGAGTGTCACATCACCATATTTGCAATAGATCTCATAGGGGAGGCCATCTGAACAGGAGAGGAATTTCCAGAACAGGCCTTCAATGCAGCCTACATCAAAGGTGTTCCTCTGTACTTCAGTGAGAGCCGGAAATTTTATGGAGTTCAAGTAGGACTCAATCTTATCATCCGTGCTATCATTACTAGTTCTATATATTTCCGAAAAGTGATCTACAAAAGCTCCCTTTATTTTTTTCCTGATTAACAGTAATAATACCCTCGGGTAACCGGATGCTTGATCCGATCAATTTTGGGATTAATAACACAGTTGAAGTCCCCATTTACTAGGGTGAGGCAGTCTGACCCTAGAAAATGGGACTTCATTTACTAGAGAAGGGAGGGGGAATATAAATAAAAAGCCAAAGTACATAATCTACCACAAAGTTTCCCATGCAGAAACACAAACCTCCCCTGCTTCTCAATAAGGGAGGATGCACAAAGGAAATCAACCCCTTTGTGTATAAACGCCGTCACTCCTCTAGAGTGACTGGTGAAAGTAGAGTGAAATACCTGCACAACCCATCCCCGAGTAGTCCTAGTCGCCACCTCTTCAGTAAACTGCATTTCTAATAGACAAGTGCAGGTAGGTGCCTCTGGACTAAATCAAACACAATCTTTTTAGTTTATCCCCAAGTCCCCTAACATTCCAAGTTAAAATTGTGACTTGACATATAATCAATTAGCCAAGGCTGATCCCCTGCAGTGGCGTCTCTAGCTTTCAAATTTTGGGGGGGCACACTGGGGGCCAGGACAAAAGTAGGGGGGGGCAGCTATAACAACGATACATTTACACAAGTACGCTTAGAAATGCTGCGATACTTTACCCAATACCTAAAACCGCAACAGGGAAGAAAAGTCCTGCTGTCCATGGTTTAAAAAAAAAATCACTCAACATGTCCTAGCTGCCTGTGGACCTGTGGATGACACTTTTATAGGGAGGGGGATCTGTGGATGACACTGCTATGGGGGGGGGGGGGAATCTGTGGATGCCACATACCGTATATAGCATCTTATGCTATATGTGTCATCCCCATTTCCCCCTCCATAACAGTGTTAGCCACAGATCTCCCTCCCCACCTCTCACAGGAGTGTACATTTAAAATTTCTAAACTGTGGCGGATCCAGAGCCTGGTCTCGGGAGGGGCACTTCCAGATTATTTTCTGTCCGCCGCCACAGAACAAGGGTGCTTATAGAACAGACTAACAGACTACACAGTGTAGCGGTATACTGTATATTGTGTGGCACAGTGTAGGCTATATGTGTATAACAAACATATTTCACATGAAAACGTACAATTACTTGGCTTGGCCCTTGGGGATCTCGGACGCCACTTCAACACTTTGGCCGGGGGCTCGGCGGAGCTGATGTTGTGCTTTATCCTAATGAGAAAGATTTCATAATAAGGATTTGGAGAAGGGGCAGAGGGATAGCAGAGCAGCGAGAGGCTGGTGCTGCTAGGGACACCATAGGCAAAGAGTCCAAATTGCCTTACAGGGGTCATACCATGGGGAGTAATAAAGCCCACCATTATGCCCCCCCAGTAGAAATAATTCTCCTTATAATGTGACAATGCAAAAAATACCCCCTTGTAATGCCCCCAGTTCAGCTAATGTCCCCATAATTTGCAAGTATAAAATACCCCTTCTTAGTGCCCGCCGTAGATGACGCCATAGTACTTCTCTCCCCCTTCCTCAAAGTAACCACCATGTGTCCCAGTATACAATGCTACTGTACAGAGCCCCCCCCCATATAAAATACCCCTTCTTTGTGGCCTCAGTAGATGCCCCTATAGTGCCCACCAATAACGTGCAAATAACAAGAGCCCCCCCATCACGTGCCAGTAATAAGAGCCCAGCCCCCATCACGTGGCAGTAATAAGACCCCCCCATCATGTGCCAGTATTGTAATAAGCACCTCAATGTGCCAGTAATAAGCCCCCAATGTGCCAGTAATAAGCCCCCCAATGTGCCAGTAATAAGCCCCCCAATGTGCCAGTAATAAGCCCCCCAATGTGCCAGTAATAAGCCCCCCAATGTGCCAGTAATAAGCCCCCCAATGTGCCAGTAATAAGCCGCCCCAATGTGCCAGTAACAATAGCCCCCCTTATTGTGCCTGTAAAAATATTGTAAAAAAAAACCAAAACACTTATACTTACCTCAGTGTCAGCGATGCGATGCAGGCCTCTTCCGGTCTGTGTCCCGCTCTGTATGGCTCATGCGCCGGCCTCTGAGGAAGAGGAAGGGGAAGGGACACACCTCTCCCTCCCCTGCACCGCCGCTGGCACAGGCAGATTACTATGGAAATGAGCGTAATGGAAGCGCTCATCTCCCTGTGCCCGGCTGCAGCAGTGCGGCGGCAACGGCGGCGGCTCACTTGGGGGGGCATTTTAGTTGGGGGGGCACATGGGGGGGGGCACAGCGTGCTGTAGGGGGGGCCGTTGGAGTCAGTAGGTGATAAAGACTTCCCAGAAAAAGGTGTCAAGACAGCATTGTATGTGGCAGACAATAGATGTCTAACCCCCCACCTAAAAGGAACAGGTCACACCTTTGAAGACAGTCAAGTACATGTTTTGGATAAGGAGGCGGATTGGTACAAACGAGGCGTGAAGGAGTTCATCTACGTAAAAATGGAGAAGCCAAGCTTGAATAGAGGTGGTGGGGGGGGGGGGGGGGGTTAGACATCTATTGTCTGCCACATACAATGCTGTCTTGACACCTTTTTCTGGGAAGTCTTTATCACCTACTGACTCCAATTAGGATAATGCAATCAACACCTTTGACCCAATGCTGGGTATAATTACCAGATGTGGATTCAGTTACATATTTATTCCCAGAATTTTTGTACAATCACTCAGAATTGAGAAAGCTTGTTGGAAGAACGAGTGAAACGTTTTCAAGAAATCTACAGTACGTCCAGTTGCCTTGATTTATTCTTTACAGATATATCCGTTAAATATTATACACAATTTGGCTGGGTACAAAAAGGAGTATTTAATGTCCTTGGCCTGGAGGCTTTTTTTTACGGCAAGAAAAGTACGCCTCTTATCTTTGAACATCTTTTGAGAAATCCGGGAAAAACAAAAGTTTATTGCCATTGTATAAAATGGGAGGGCACTCCTGTGCTCGCTTTAAGATAATATCTCTGTCACAAGAGGCAAACATTTTTGCCAGTAGTGCCCTAGGCTGCCTTCCGGGAATCCGATGGACCCTTTAGATTAGAAACATAGAAGAAAAAGAGATAATTACTCTTACTGGTAATTTGTTTTTCCAATAGCCTCCACAATGGCACTCACAGGAGGGTGTCCCCACCCCCAGGACAGGAAACAATGTAGAAGCCCAAGATTTAAAAGGCCTCCTCCCCTTAAGAGAGGACATGGAAGTGATAACAGAAAAAAATATGTATGAACCAAAAACAATTACATCATTATATAACAACAAAAATAAAAGGGTGGGAAATCCCAGTGCCATTGTGGGGGCTATTGGAAAAACCATTTACCGGTAAGCCTCCACAACGGCACTCACAGGAGGATTGACAAAGTAGTCATTCTAGGGGGGATGGCAGCTGAAAGAACTCTATGGCCAAAGGACAATTCTTGTTTTTGATGGATATCTAACTTATAATGATCGAAGAAAGTCATAGGGTTGGCCCATGTGGCTGCCTTGCAAATTTGATCCAAGGAGACGGATGCAGATTCCAGCCACGAGGATGATATCGCTCTAGTAGAGTGAGATCTTATACTGGCAGGAGGAACAAGATCCTTTTGAATATAGGCAGAGCTAATAAAATTTCTTATCCCTTGCAATGGAGGATTTGCTGGCATGTCCATTGTTAGGACCCTGGTACTGGAGGAAGAGTTGATCAGATCGCCTGAAGACTTTTTTCCTTTTCTGAGGATGAAAGTGAGCTGAAAGATACAATGAGACCTCTTATTCATAGTGAAACCTGGAAATGACCTTTGGAAGAAAAGAAGGGCAGTGTCTGAGTACTATGCAATCTTCTAGAACTACCAGATATGGAGGTTTGCAGGAAAAAGCTTGCATCTCCCCCACTCTTCTGGCAGTTGTAATAGTGACTAGAAAAACCGTCTTCAAGGTGAGAAATTTAAAGGGGTTCTGCACTTTGTTTAAACTGATGATCTATCCTCTGGATAGATCATCAGCATCTGATCGTCTGGTGTCCGACACCCGGGACCCCCCGCCGATCAGCTGTTTGAGAAGACAGCGGCGCTCCAGCAGCGCCGCGGCCTTCTCACTGTTTACCGCTGGCCGAGTGACGTCACGACTCGTATCAACTGGCCTGCGCGGGGCTAAGCTCCATTCAAGGGAACGGAGCTTATCCGCGCCCAGGTCAGTGATACTAGTCATGACGTCACTGAGCCTAGTGTAAACAGTGAGAAGGTCGCGGCGCTGCTGGAGCGCCGCTGCCTTCTCAAACAGCTGATCGGTGGGGGTCCCGGGTGTCGGACCCCTGCCAATCATCAGATGCTGATGATCTATCCAGAGAATAGATCATCAGTTTAAACAAAGTGCAGAACCCCTTTAAGAGAAAGCTTTTCAACAGGTTCAAACGTAGGTTCCATCAGGACCGAAAGAACCAGGTTAAGATCCCAAGGTGGAACCATCGACTGGGAGATGGGCATACTTCTCATAGCACCTTTCAAAAAGTGTTTAATGGAGAATCAGCAAGCTTTATGTCTAAAAACGCGCTTAAGGCTGATACCTGTTCCTTAAGTGTTGCAGGTCGTAGGCCTTTATCCAGTCCTTCCTGTAAGAAAAAATAATTTTGGGAATTTCTGAGGAAACCTTACTTTGGGATGATGTATCGGCCCTTGCCGGAGAAGGTCTGGTGATGACGGGAGAGTCCAGAATATTCCTGCCGATAGAGTAGGAGTATAAACCACGATCTTCTTGGCCAGAAGGGAGCAATGAATATTACCTCGGCCCTTTCCTCCTCTATCTTCATCAGTGACTTTGGGATCAAACTAAAGGGAGGGAATGCATAAAGAATGGAAGTCGGCCATGGCTGGGAAAGTGCATCCACCCATAGTGGCTAATCCTGTTGGGACAGAGACTATGAGGTTTTGCTCCATCTGTTGTTTTTCATGGCAAAAAGGTCTGGAACGCCCCATCTTTTGCAGATCTTTTGAAAAATCTGGTGAATCAGAAACCATTCTCCTTCTTTTAATGTCTGGTGATTGAGCAAATCGGCTATTCTATTTTCTTCTCCTCTGACATGTATTGCTGATAGAGATTAGGTTTTTCTCCGCCCAAAGAAAGATGTCTCTTGCCACAGCTGCTAAAGAAAGACTTCTAGTTCCTCCCTGCTTGTTTAAATAGGTGACTGCAGTGGTATTGTCTGAGAATACCCTTATGTATTTTGGAGATGGAGTATGAAGGGAGACGACGACATGGTAAATGGCTGTAAGTTCCCTTAGGTTGGATGAAGCATCTTTCATGTCTTCTCCCCAAGTACCTGAAGACAGCGATTCTCAGATATTTTTGGTGGTGGTAGTACAGTCGTGGCCAAAAGTTTTGAGAATGACACAAATATTAGTTTTCACAAAGTTTTCTGCTAAACTGCTTTTAGATCTTTGTTTCAGTTGTTTCTGTGATGTAGTGAAATATAATTACACGCATACGTTTCAAAGGCTTTTATCAACAATTAAATGACATTTATGCAAAGAGTCAGTATTTGCAGTGTTGGCCCTTCTTTTTCAGGACCTCTGCAATTTGACTGGGCATGCTCTCAATCGACTTCTGGGCCAATTCCTGACTGATAGCAACCCATTCTTTCATAATCACTTCTTGGAGTTTGTCAGAATTAGTGGGTTTTTGTTTGTCTACCCGCCTCTTGAGGATTGACCACAAGTCCTCAATGGGATTAAGATCTGGGGAATTTCCAGGCCATGGACCCAATAATTCAATGTTTTGGTCCCCGAGCCACTTAGTTATTACTTTGGCCTTATGGCACGGTGCTCCCTCATGCTGGAAAAAGCATTGTTCTTCACCAAACTGTTGTTGGATTGTTGAAAGAAGTTGCTGTTGGAGGGTGTTTTGGTACCATTCTTTATTCATGGCTGTGTTTTGGGGCAAAATTGTAAGTGAGCCCACTCCCTTGGATGAGAAGCAACCCCACACATGAATGGTCTCAGGATGCTTTACTGTTGGCATGACACAGGACTGATGGTAACTGTCACGGCTGAGGATGGGGAAAACCCTCAGCCGTGTGATGCCATGAGATGTTAGTTGCTGCTCGGTCATGACAACAGAGTAAGGGAGCAGGTCACCTCCTAACGCATCCCTAATCCGACCCTAACTCCTAGCTGCATGGGCCGACCTAGAAGATAGGAGGGCCCATGCTCAGGAACCTCGGATCCTTACTCGCCCTCCGCCGATCCCTGAACTAGGAGCTGGGTAGACCACCTGTTCCTCCTGGATGCAGAGAAACAGGAGTCTAAAACTGGTCGAGCGGCAATGGGATGTAACCATAAAAAGACTATGGATATGGCAGGAGAGTGAAAGACTTCCATCTCTACCTGCCCCAGACACACTGACTGGATCCCTGGACACAAGTGCTGGCTGTCAACACACAAACATAAAAGGACACAGCGCACATAAACATACAGGGACCCAGAACCATAGCTGCAATAATAAGACACCACATACACATAAACTTAACATCACAAACATATAGAATCACAATTTATGACCACAAGGGTGGCCCTCACTGGCAGATGGTATATGGGACCAGGAGAGTGCCTTCAGCTTACTACAAGGCTGGAGTACCCCTCAGAACTCAGGTCTCAACTGAGGTTAAATAGCCCATGTAGCCACACCCACGCAGACACATCCAGTGCTCACAGACTAGGAAGGGAATTAACCCTGCTCACACCAGGGAAGGGAAGACAGCAACTAAAAGGGGAAAACACACAATAAACCCGTGCACACCAGAAGGAAAGTGCACACATATAAAGGCAGGTTGTCAGGTGCAACCGCATGCACATCGCAGCAAGCAGCCTAGCACCAGCTCAGGCTGCAATACTGCGACATACAAAATAACATGTTGCCAGCGGCAACCACAAGTGATTCAACATACTAGTGGCCCTCACCTGTGATTGAACAACGAAACCAAACCGCCGGCAACAGCATGCGGTTCAGGAGTCACGACCATGACCAAGGTCGTGACAGTAGCGCTCACCTTTTCTTCTCCGGACAAGCCTTTTTCCTGATGTCCCAAACAATCGGAAAGAGGCTTCATCAGAGAATATGACTTTGCCTCAGTTCTCAGCAGTCCATTCACCATATTTTCTGCAGAAGATCAATCTGTCCCTGATGTTTTTTTGGGAGAGAAGTGGCTTCTTTGCTGCCCTTCTTGACACCAGGCCATCTTCCAAAAGTCTTCGCCTCACTGTGCGTGCAGATGTGCTCACACCTGCCTGCTGCCATTCCTGAGCAAGCTCTGCACTGGTGGCACACCGATCCCACAGCTGAATCCTCTTTAGGAGACGATCTTGGCGCTTGCTGGACTTTCTTGGACGCCCTGAAGCCTTCTTAACAAGAATTGAATCTCTTTCCTTGAAGTTCTTGATGATCCTATAAATTGTTGATTGAGGTGCAATCTTAGTAGCCACAATATCCTTGCCTGTGAAGCCATTTTTATGCAACGCAATGATGGCTGCACACGTTTCTTTGCAGGTCACCATGGTTAACAATGGAAGAACAATGATTACAACCATCAACCTCCTTTTAACAGGTCAAGTCTGCCATTTTAACTCAATCAGCCTGACATAATGATCTCCAGCCTTGTGCTCGTCAACATTCTTACCTGAGTTAACAAGACGATTACTGAAATGATCTCAGCAGGTCCTTTAATGACAGCAATGAAATGCAGTGGAAAGGTTTTTTGTGGATTAAGTTAATTTTCATGGCAAAGAAGGACTATGCAATTCATCTGATCACTCTTAATAACATTCTGGAGTATATGCAAATTGCTATTATAAAAACTTAAGCAGCAACTTTTCCAATTTCCAATATTTATGCAAGTCTCAAAACTTTTGGCCACGACTGTATATTGAGACGTGATAGTATGCATCCTGAAGATCTATGGTCGCCATAAAGCAGTCCTGTGGGAGAACATTTATTGTTGATTTTATTGATTCCATCTTGAATTTTTTGTAGATTATAGACTTGTTTAAGGACTTTAAATGTATTATTAAATGGAATGATCCATTCGATTTTTGTATAAGGAATACTGGAGAATAATACCCTTTTCCCTGTTGATCTTTTGGAACCGGCTGGACTACATTTTTGTGTACCAGGGATAGTAACTCTGATTCCAGACAGGCTTGCTTTATCTTCTGAGGCAATTTTTTTGTTTACCAAGAATCGGTCTGGGGGATAAGATAGAAACTCTAAAACAAGGCCTAAGACTAGAGTATTTACCGCCCATGGGGAGGCTCTGATAGAAACATAGAATGTGCCGGCAGATAAGAACCATTTGGCCCATCTAATCTGCCCAATATACTGAATACTATGAATAGCCCCTGGCCCTATCTTATATGAAGGATGGCATTATGCTTACCCCATGCATGCTTAAACTCCTTCACTGTATTTGCAGCTACCACTTCTGCAGGAAGGCTGTTCCATGCATCCACTACTCTCTCAGTAAAGTAATACTTCCTGATATTACCTTTAAACCTTTGCCCCTCTAATTTAAAACTATGTCCTCTTGTAGCAGTTTTTCTTCTTTTAAATATTTTCTCCTCTTTTACCTTGTTGATTCCCTTTATGTATTTAAAGGTTTCTATCATATCCCCTCTGTCTCGTCTTTCTTCCAAGCTATACATGTTAAGGTCCTTTAATCTTTCCTGGTAAGTTTTATCCTGCAATGTACTAGTTTAGTAGCTCTTCTCTGAACTCTCTCCAAAGTATCAATATCCTTCTGGAGATATGGTCTCCAATACTCCAAATGAGGTCTCACTAGTGCTCTGTAGAGCGGCATGAGCACCTCCCTCTTTCTACTGTTAATGCCTCTCTTTATACACCCAAGCATTCTGCTATCATTTCCTGCTGCTCTGACATTGTCTGCCTACCTTTAAGTCTTCTGAAATAATGACCCCTAAATCCCTTTCCTCCCATACTGAGGTTAGGACTGTATCATTGATTTTATATTCTGCTCTTGGATTTTTACACCCAGGTGCATTATCTTGAACTTATCAACATTAAATTTTAGTTGCCAGATTTTTGACCATTCCTCTAGTTTTCCTAAATCCTTTTCCATTTGGTGTATCCCTCCAGGAACATCAACCCTGTTACAAATCTTTGTGTCATCAGCAAAAAGACGCACCTTACCGTCGAGGCCTTCTGTAATTTCGCTGATAAAGATATGAAACAACATGGGTCCCAGAACATATCCGTGAGGTACCCCACTGGTAACAAGACCATGGTCTGAATATACTCCATTGACTACAACCCTCTGTTGTCTGTCCCTCAGCCACTGCCTAATCCATTCAACAATATGGGAGTCCAAGCACAAAGACTGCAGTTTATTGATAAGCCTTCCATGTAGGACAGTATCAAAAGCCTTACTAAAGTCTAGATAAGCGATGTCTGCTGCACCTCTGCCATCTATTATTTTAGTCACCCAATCAAAAAAATCTATAAGATTAGTTTGACATGATCTCTCTGAAGTAAACCCATGCGGGTTTTTATCTTTCAATCCATGGAATTTTAGATGTACCACAATACTCTCCTTAAGTATGGTTTCCATTAATTTCCACACTATTGATGTCAGGCTTACTGGCCTATAGTTGCCCGATTCCTCCCTACTACCTTTCTTGTGAATGGGCATAACATTTGCTAATTTCCAATCTTTTGGGATGACTCCTGTTACCAGTAATTGGTTAAATAAATCTGTTAATGGTTTTGCTAGTTCGCCACTAAGCTCTTTTTTTAATAGCTTTGGGTGTATCCCATCAGGCCCCTGTGACTTATTTGTATTAATTTTAGACAGCTGACTTAGAACCTCTTCCTCTGTAAATACACATGTATCAAAAGATTCATTAGTCTTCCTTCCTAACTGAGCTCCTTTTCCTTCATTTTCCTTTGTAAAAACTGAACAGATTCATTGAGGCAGTCAGCTAGTTCTTTATCTTCTTCCATATAACTTCCTTCTTTTGTTTTTAATTTGGTAATTCCTTGTTTTAGTTTCCTTTTTTCATTTATGTATCTGAAGAATGTCTTATCACCCTTTTTCACTGACTGAGCTAATTTCTCTTCTGCCTGTGCTTTAGAAGCTCTTATAACTTGCTTGGCATCTCTCTGCCTAATCTTATAAATTTGCCTGTCATCCTATTTGTTTTTTATTTTTTTTTAATAATTGCTAAATGCTATCTTTTAGTTTTTAATGATTTTGCCTGCTTCTGCTGAGTACCACAGTGGTCTCTTCCTTTTTTTGCTTTTACTGACAAGCCTAATGCAATTATCTGTTGCCTTCAATATTGCCACTTTTAAGTAGTCCCATTTCTCCTTCTCCATTGAAACTGTTCCAATCTGATAGGGACTCATATACCACTAATCTAATTTTAGAAAAGTCAGTTTTTCTAAAATCTAAAACTTTTTGTTTTTGTGTGGTGTGACTCACTCACTGTACTTATAGTAAACCACACTGACTGGTGATCACTATATCCCAAGCTTTCCCCTACAGTAATATTGGATACCAAATTCCCATTTGTGAATACTAAATCTAAAATGGCCTCCTTCCGGGTTGGCTCCTCCCTACTTGCTGTAGACATAATCCCAGTAGGGAATTTAGAATATCTGTACTCCTGGCAGAACTAGCTATTTTGGTTTTCGCTTTCAATGTCATTTTAGCTATTTCCTCAACTAGTATATCTAATTCTTTGACTTGGCTAGGTGGTCTATATATCACACCTACACGAGTTACCTTATGATTATCAAGCAGCAATGTAACACAAACTGACTCTAAATTGGTCTCGCTAACTTGTATTAAGTTAGATTTTATGCTATCTTTCACATACAAGGCCACCCCTCCCCCTTTCTTGCCTTCTCTGTCTTTCCTATATAGAGAGAATCCTGGTATTGTTATATAAACCATCTTTCTTGACAGTTCTTTTCCATTCCAACGAGAGTTAACATGAGGCACAAAGGCAAACCCTTGGTGTTCCTATAATTTGTCTAGCCAGACAGACAAGGTTCTAGCTGTACAAGTAGATGCTATGCTGGGACATAACATGGCAGTATTTGTTTCCCATGATATTTTCAAAAAATGTTCCAATTTTTTTTTATCCATAGGATCTCTTAGGAGACCCGTGTCTTCAAACGGGGGGGGGGGGGGGGGAGTTCTTTTAGAAATACGTGCCACTGGGGCATCTACTTTCGGTGTTCTGTCCCACAGATTAGAGTCAGACTCTGAGAAAGTGTATTTTCTTTTGAAGGAATTAGTTACGGCCGATCTTTTTTCTGGGTCTCTCCACTCTCTGGGTATGAGGGCTTTAATATGGTTATGTATGGGAAAGGATCTTTTTTTTCTCTCACCTAAACCCTGAAACATTTGATCCTGGATGGAATGGGTTTCTTTGACCTCTTCAATATTCATGGTGGCTCTTATTGTTTTTAGAAGCCCTTCTGTTTCTTCTGGAAGAAATAAGGGTTTTCCAGAGCCATCATCAGAAGAGGAGGATCCGGATCGGATACTAACTCCCCTTCATCTAGATCAAAGGCTGAATCAGAAACAAGAGACCTATGAGAGGTGTATTGCCCAGGGAACTGTGGCATGATTTTTAAATCCACCGCTGCATTAACGTCTTCCTTTATCATGGCTCTCATGGTTTCAAGAAAGGAAGGTGACTCTTCTGTAACTACCTTCTCGGTGCATTTAGGACACAGTTTTTTTTTATTTTGAGGAGAATGACTTGCGGCATTTGGCGTACTTTTTGTGGCCTGGGTCTACACTTGCTAGTTTAGGCATCAAGGTCTCTCTGCCCTAGAAGGATCAAGATAAAACGGCCAATGGAGAGATAAGGAGACCGACACCTACACCAGGGGTGGATAAACAAAAATTCTAAAGCACCCAGTGAAGCCAAAACAGTTGAACCCAAGGTCATAAAGAGGAAAAGGTTGGTAAAGCATGAATGCCAAATACAATCTAGAATAGTAGGCTCACCACCCCAATCACAGTTAAGTGAAAAACACATGTACCCTCTCAAGGGACGAGGCTTACTGGGCTGAGGGCTGAGGCAGTGGGATCCAAAGGTTTATTAGCAATGTCTGCATCTACCGGAGAAAGCATGGCTGTAAGTAGAAGGCGAGGACACCTTGTGCAAATTCCTCACTCCGCTTTTAATTCCGAAAGCCGCGCCACCGGAAGCACTTCAATATCTCGAGAGTCTCTTGCCCACGGAGAATCTCGCCTGATGACATCATAGCGTCGGATCCCGCGCGAGTTCCCCTCACCTGGGAACTACACGCGCACACCCGGGGAAGCCTGCAAGCAGGGCTTACTCCTAGGAGCGAGTAAGGGAGGCCATGCGTCCCCGAGGTACTAGCTCCCTGCTCCAGCCCGCCCACTTATCGTGTAGCGATATGAAGATAACCACAAGGCTGGGCGGTAAAGAGGTGTTCCTGGCGCTCCAGGAGAGGCTTTCACGCATACCCGAGGACAGGAAACAATGACTGAATAGGTAAGGGGAGGAGGTCTTTTAAATCTTGGGCTTCTACGTCGTTTCCTGTCCTGAGGGCAGGGACACCCTCCTGTGAGTGCCGTTGTGGAGGTGACGGGGAAAATGTTCCTGCCCAAAGTTCTCAAAAATTATGGATTATACCATTCCAACCAGATTTTTTTTTTTTTTCATCTGTGCCCTCAGGAAGCCCAATAATTCTAATGTTAGATCTTCTCAACCTATCTTCCAGGTCCATAACTTTTCTTTTCAGATTATTATAATCTGTTTTCAAAGTGGCGATTTCAGGTTTTAATACTTATACTTCTTGCTCCAATGATCTCACGTTCTTTTCGTGACTCTATCTCATATTTTTATCAAGTCATCTTTTATTATAGCCACGTCAGTCTGGACTGTCCCCATTTGCACACATTTATTTATTACTTTTTAAAGTTGATAAAGAGAATGAGATGCATCGCGGGGGGTGGGAGCTTGGGTTTGGTTTAGTGGGGTGGGTTTGGGGAGAAAATTATAATTGCTAGTTTTGATTATGTAATAGTTTTTTATGCTTTAAATAAATAAAATGTATATTTGTTGCAGGCAACAACTTCACATTTGAAAAATTCTGGAGCATGTTTTTTTTTATAACTCGGTTGTGCCATTCTTCTTCTATTCTTGCTAGAAGTTTATGGATAAGGGTACAGATGGGCGTTACTGGTTGAAGGGGGTGTCCATGACACTATCCAATCAGTGCTGCCAGTGACAGACTGTGCAGGAACACAGCCCCAGCCAAAAGCAGCATAAAACAGACATGTCAGGAGAGGTGACAGGTCTTCTTTAAGCCATGTGCTGTAAAGATCACAAGAGGAAGTGCACAAACTGGGAGAGCGCAGGTTAGCCAGAGTATGTGGCTTCCTATAGACAATTCTGCAACCGTGATATAATATTTCAGATAGTATAGTATCATCAATTAATAATGAAAGATATTTAAGGAGAAAGTTCTTTATCGGCGTAAACTGGTTACTCTACTGTAAATTCAAAGTGTGGGGGGTGCCACATCGCCCTGATTATGTGATGAAGTGTGGTGTAACAATGTAGTGCAATACCTTTGACTTACCATTTTCTCTACCCCTCATACTATTCAATTTGGTGGCATAGAAACAACAGCCAGAGGATTCTGCTGAAACTAAAGCATGTATTATACCGGGAGTCGCTACAAATGCTTGTTAGCGACAATCTGCCTGTGGTAATACTGCCGCAGATTACTTTGATGAATGAGCAAATGCTCATTCATCAGACAATTGGAATCTTTCAACAGGTTGAAAATCATTATTTGCTAGTGGCAGATCATGGTGTCTAATCACAATCTGCTGCTGGCAAACAATTATTCAGTATGGAGACGAGCGATGGCATTAGCGATCGCTCCTTCCTATACTGAGGAGGAGATAGTTGCATGTAATAGCAGCGATTTCCTCCGCTAAAAAGCAGACGATTGGCCGGAAGGATCGTCTCCCTTCCCGAAATCCCCTGCTAATCTGCAGGTCTTATACAGCTTTTAACCTTTACAGCCTTTAATGAGTAAATTCCTAAACTGGAACTTCTTTCAAAATATGTTTATGGTGGGAACTATGGGCATGCAGAATTGTGTTCCCAGCAGTGGGTCTTCTATGTTTAGATGTTTAAATGACCTGTTCAGACCTGCGCCACAAAATTAGATCCAAGCATTCAATGGTATTGGTGGTGTAATAATATGTAAATTGAAGATTAAAATCATTCTCATTGAATTAATCTATAAACACTGGTATGCCAGACACATCCCCTCCCCCTCTAGATAAAAAGGATCATCAAAGTACCAGCCATACCAGTGTACCCTATGCAAATGTGGGTTTGCGGAACAAAATTATTTCTTGCAGCCAATAGAGTGGGCAATAATTGGGAACAAATTGGGAAAGATGGTAGCACCATCTTGCACCTGTAGAGGAGTTACCGAGATGCAGGGGGATCGTCTATATGTAGCCTGGTCATCACTACTTCTTGGATTACATGTGGTGTATCATTACCATATTTGCCCCTATATATCTGCGTAGCTATCCTCTTTAAGTATATAATTTACTTTATTGGATATTTACCTTCTTTTCTCACCCTCTTATAGTCTTATTGACTTTAGCTGTTTTTTTATTCCTTCCCACACTGACCCCCTGAGGAACTCAGTTCGGGGGAAACGCGTCAGGGTATAAGGGAAACTGGAACTCTTTAGGGTTCACTAGGGCGCTTCAGGGTAGGCATGAGAATGGAGAGTCTCTACCTCTGGGAGATGTCTCCGGGCTGAGGGGTCTATAGGGTCTTTTTAGGGAAAGACATTCCTTTTAATAATTTTTTCCCTCACCAACCTCACCATCCCTATTGTTTGTTTATTTATTTTCTGTGTATATTTGGTAATTTATGAATTGACTTACTGACCATGATTTGCATATGTGTACATCCTGACCTGTGTCTATAGGTCTTTTAAGTGGATCTAATAAAGATTGAGTTTTTAAGGGTCTACGTTTAGTTTGATTGGTTTTTCATAATTTGTGGGACTTAGGATTGACATCAATGTGTATTGTACACTTGGCAGCAGTAAGCATTTGTAATTAAGTTACGTTTCAAATGTGTATATCTAGCCATGGCTATAGAAATTGCAATCCTATTGAGATTCTAAAATATGATTTCATGACCTTCTGCAGTGTGGCTTCAATACGCCGCCAGAATAGCACAATTTGAGGAGAGAAGACCCTCAAGCGCATCATCAGAATGGCTGGCAGAATCACTGGTACTCAGTTAGCATCACTGGATGACATCTTCACTGCTCGCTGCAGCAACAGGGCAAAAATTATCTGCGGGGATCCAACTCACCTCGGCCACAGCCTTTTCATTCCCCTACCCTCTGGTAGGCGTCTTAGAGCCCTACATGCCCGCACCACTAGGCTGAAGAACAGCTTTTACCCCAAAGCAATCAGTCTCCTAAATGCTTGGAGATTATCGCCCCTTCCTAGGATAGAAACTACCACAGACTGAAAGTGACTGCTGCATTCATGACCCCATGATGACCTCTTGTCTGCAGTGGTGTCTGAATCAGTGTGTATATATACTCACAAGCACTTCCTACTTTGCTCTTGCTATATATATGCTGTGAACTGTGTGAATAGTAATGCCTTCTAGTGCAATGTTTTTTTGTTTTTTTTTTCTAGTGTAATGCTTTAGTTTAAATGTCAGTTCTTGTTCCTCTGCCCATGGCATCTAGGATTGCGCCAAACAACATTTCATTGTATTCTACATTGTATTACCTTGTATTGTACAGTGACAATAAAAGAATCTTATCTTATCTTACAATTTAAGGGCAAGACTACCAAGTATGTGGATTTGAGCTTCTATCTGATTTGCATCTCCAATACTTGTCTGTCATTGCCAATTGGTGTGTGTAAAGAAATTCCGGTGTCTTATACCATCTAGCGAGAAGCTTATAATGATTCTCTTGCAATAAAACACAAGTAGTAGTTTATGTTAAAATAATCTTTTCAAAGTCTATAAGGTTTCTCTGAGATGTGCAAGACGTAAGAAATCATGAATGCAGAAATGCTGTCTGTGAAGGAAGGATTGTGAGATATGAGGAAGCCATTGATCAAACAATACCTCAGGGAGATCTCGTGTGAAAAGAAGGGATTTGGCAAATTTTGTGTGATTTAAAAAGTCCTGATTTTAAAACAAATCGTCTGTTGGATCAGGTGGGGAATAAGCCTGGTAGGCATTCAAGATGATTTAGTGTTAAAATAAAATAGCAGTGCAACGTTAACCTGATAAATCACTGTCTTTGTTAGAAGTGATATTTCTACATAGCAAATAATTTACCTGTAAGTGTAGTAGAGTAATAGAAAAAAAAAAAACAACAACAATTAGAACATGCATACTGCTCTGAGTAATTGAATCATTAATTGAAAGGGGAGTGTTCAAAATAATAGCAGTGAGGAGTTAAGTTGATGAGGTCATTCATTTTGATGTTAACTTTTGGCCTTTAGTTAAATTTGCAAATGTTATGCATGTTGTTTATGATGTAGTTCCTTCTGAAATACTGGGGAAATGGGTCATTCCAGAGATGGTTCTGATGAAGAACATACTCTGATAAAATGTTGATTAAAGAAAAAATATTAAAATTGTTGCAGTTGGACCTTATAAAATTTATATGGGGTAACAAAACACCTAGAGTGGACCGTCGAGCCCTGTACCCAAAGCTGAGAGAAGGAGGCCTTGGGGTCCCAGACCTCAGTCGTTACTACAAGGCGAACCTGATTGAGCAGACTAAAGAGTGGTGGGCGCCTTCCTCACTACAGAGATGGCATGAATTAGAATCTACCTTCGCAAAACGGGGTTCTCTCACAGGCTTTCTTGCCGCCCTTTCCCTGGAAGCGCCTAAATCTTCACCCCCTCTCTTGACTATGAAAGCGGCAGTTTGGACCTGGTGCCACTGTATAGAGAAAGGGTTGCTTTTCTCACCTAAGAGGTCTGAGATCCCACTAGTGGCGCTTACATATGGGGTCCCCGACCTCTCCTTAGAGGAGTGGGAGAAAGCAGGTATCTTGCGTTTAGATCAGTTGTATGAAGGTGACACTATGAAAACATTCGAGACCTTACATCAAAACTATGGTATACCTAACACTTGTTTCTATCAATACCTACAAGTTAGACATATGCTGCACAGAACGAGACCTCCTATTATTTCATTGAATAAAACTGCCCTCTTTGGTAAATATTTTACTGGTACGACTGGTCAGGGGAAGGGCCTGGCCACTGCATATCATGCTCTAGACCCTACTCTAGAAACAAAGCTGAACTTTATGGTGAAATGGGAAGAAGAATTTGAAAGCTCTTGGTCGGTCGAGGAGTGGAGGGATGCCTTCCACTGGACGATAGCTACCGCCAAATGCGTTAACCACATTGAACAAAATAGGAAAATACAACTTAGATGGTACTTGACTCCAGCTCATATAGCACATATGGACCCTGAATATATTTCAAACTGCTGGAGGAACTGTGGGGAAAAGGGAAGCTTATCACATATGTGGTGGTCGTGCCCTATTATTCTCCCTTTCTGGAGGAAGGTTTTTGACCTTATCTCGACAGTGGCGGGCTTCCGGATCCCCCTCGACCCCCCATTAGCTGTATTGTCCATTGGAATAGGAGGTTTACCTCACTCCCACAGATCGGTTATGATGGGCGTCCTTTCAGCTGCAAGGAAGCTTATCGCGACCTCCTGGAAGATGCCCATTACTCCTCAGGTATCTGATGTGATTTCACTAGTTAACCAGTATATGCAACATGAATATATATATGCAGATTCTCACTCTGAACGCTTAAGGGCTCATAAAAGATGGGAATTATGGAACTCTTCCCCGTTTGCAGTACAGATTCACTCCTTGGCTCTGTAGTGACTGAGGTTGAGGTATACATACATGGCGGGAGAGAGAGGTGGATGGAAGACGGTGGACGGATAAAGGTGTAAGGTAAAACACATATAGGGGCACACTGAAGTGTAGAATAAAGTATTTCTTAGGAGTGGATCGCGAGTTCTGGACTCAGTCTATTAGTTTTGTTCTTGGACTGAATTTGTTACAATCTGCTGTATATGTCATAAATATGCTTTGCAGATATTTGAGATAAGTGCTGGATTATACAAGTGTCATTTAGTATCTGGCATTCTTATGTTGGTTTAGCTATGTAATATTACAATACGAATGTCAAAGTTGTACTTTGAAACTTTTAGCATTGTTCTGGCTTACGCAAGTGACATATTTATTGTCTGATTTCCTTATGCTGAAAAATCAATAAAACATGAAAGTTGAAAAAAAAAAGTTGATTAAAGAGAGAAAAACATATAAAGAATTGTGGAATGTTATAGGCTGCTCTACTAAAATTATCTTCAATTCTTTGAAGTGACAACCAAAATATGAAATGCGCGGAAGAAAGCAGGCAACTACTGTTCGAATGGATCAAAGAATAACCCAAATGACAAAGTCCCACTCAATGATTACTTCCAGAAAGATCAAAGATCTGAAGTTACCAGTGAGTACTGCTACAATCAAAAGATGATTAAGTGAAGTCAAATTACCTGAAAAAACTCCCTTGTTGAAAAAGACATGTCCTGAATAGGTTAGATTTTACCAAGGAACACATTGACTGGACCAAATAGAAATGATGCAACATTTTGTGGCCTGATAAGACATTTTTTTATTTTGGGGTCTAGTGGCCGCAGACAGTAGGTTAGACAACATACTGAATTCAAGCCACAGTACTCTGTGAAGAGAGTAAAGTATGATGTTGCAAAAATAATGATATGGGGATGTTTCCCATACCATGGTTTTGGACCTATTTATCACATACGAGGGATCATGGATCAGCTTGAGTATATGAATATACTTGAGGAGATCATGTTGCCCTATGCCACAGAGAAATGCCCTTGAAATGGGGGTTTCAAAACCACTATGCCCAAAACACACCAGCAAGCAAACATCTTGGTTACAGACAAAGAGGATTGAGGTAATGGAGTGGCCAGCAGATCCCCTGACATCAATCTTAAGGAGAACTTGTGAGAAGGGCTGCAACGATTACTTGATGTAATCGACACCCTGCAATTTTTCTGCATTGAGGATTTGTTTTGATCATGTGACCACCAAGCGCGAGTGAAGTGAAGCCTATCACTCACCGCTCCGTGGCGCTGCCTGACATGCCTGTGCATGTTGGTAAAAATAACATGCTGTGGACTCCATATCGGCCAGCCGCACACCCTGCCAGGAAAATTAAGTGTTCATAAACAGTTGTCAAGCAGCGGCCCAAATCTGCTGGTGGTGAAATGGGGGTTGGAACTAGTTATTTAAAGGGGCTGGGGGAGTGGGGAACATGGCAATGGATGACATGGAGGGGCTGATCTGATGGCACTGGGGGAGTGGGGGACATGGCAGTGGATCGCATGGAGGGAGTGGGGGACATGGCAATGGATGGCATGGAGGGGCTGATGGCACTGGAGGAGTGGGGGACATTGCATGGAGAGAATAATAGCACTGGGGGAGTGGGGGACATGGCATGGAGGGGCTGATGGCACCAGGGGAGTGGGGGACATGGCAATGGATGGCATGGGGAAGGGCTGATATAGTGATGATGGATGGACTCATGGTGGTGGCAATGGCATAGATGCTGGGGAGGGACACATGGCATGGAGAGGCTGATGGCACTGGTGGAGTGGGGGACATGGCAATGGATGGCATGGGGGGGACTGATATAGTGATGATGGATGGACTCATGGTGGTGGCAATGGCATAGATACTGGGGATACTGGGGAGGGACACATGGCATGGAGGGGCTGATGGCATTGGAGGAGTGGGAAACATGGCATGGAGGGGCTGATGGCATTGGGGGAGTGAGGGACATGGCATGGACGGGCTGATGGCACTTGGGGAGTGGGGGACATGGCATGGAGGGACTGATTTGGGCATGGAGGGTCTGATTGGGGTCTGACTCTGATTGCGGGCTTGCGGCATGGGGGGACTCATTTGAAGGCAAAGCTGATTGACTTGGGGGGGTCTCATCCGTGGCCGAGATGTGATGGTCTGATTTGGGGGGTGTAGTTTGTAGTATCTAATGATCTGTGTTCTGATGAAAAAAATTTAGTTTCTGAAATTCTTATTTAACCTCCCCCTCATAAGGTGTGACTCAACTTTTACTGTTGCATAAAGCAAGAGGGCAAAAGGCAAGACCTAAAGAAGTATTACTTTGATGAGAATAGACAGGCCAGAGAAAATGACACAGTGTACAACATTTGGGATCATTTCAAGCTGAAAAAGAACGAAAACTCTGTACAGTGTGTCTATTGGAAAATCGAACTAGCCTAACATATGTATATGCATGTACAGTGAGGAACAGAAGTATTTGAAAACCCTGCGATTTTGCAAGTTCTCCCATTTAGAAATCATGGAGGGGTCTGAAATGCACATTGTAGGTGCATTCCCAATCTGAGAGACAGAATTTAAAAAATATAAATCAGGAAATCACATTGTATGATTTTTGAAGAATTTATTTGTCTTGCGCTGCTGAACATAAGTATTTGAACACCTGGGAAAATCAGTGTTAATATTTGTTACATAAGCCTTTGTTTACAATTACAGAGGTCAAGCGTTTCCTGTAGTTCTTGACCAGGTTTGCGCACACACTGCAACAGGGATTTTGGCCCACTCCTCCACACAGATCTCCTCTAGATCTGTCAGGTTTCGGGGCTGTCACTGGGCAACACAGAGTTTCAGTTCCCTCCAAAGATGTTCTATTGGATTTAGGTCTGGAGACTAGCTAGGCCACTCCAGAACCTTTATATACTTCTTGAGGAGCCACTCCTTGGTTATACTGGCTGTGTGCTTCGGGTCGTTGTCATGTTGGAAGACCCAGCCACGACCCATCTTCAATGCTCTGACTGAGGGAAGGAGGTTGTTGCTCAAAATATCACAATAAATGGCCACATTCATCCTCTCCTTAATACAGTGCAGTCGTCCTGTCCCCTTCGCAGAAAAGCACCCCCAAAGCATGATGTTACCACCCCCATGCTTCACGGTAGGGATAGTGTTCTTGGGATGCAACCCCCCTCCTTTTTTCTCCAAACACGACGAGTGAAGTTTAGACCAAAAAGTTCTACTTTGGTCTCATCTGACCACATGACTTTCTCCCATGCCTCCTCTGGATCATCCAGATGGTCACTGGCAAACTTCAGACAGGCCTGGACATGTGATGGCTTGAGCAGGGGAACCTTCCATGCAATGTATGATTTGAAACCTTTACGGCGTAGTGTTCTACCGACAGTGACCTTTGAAACTGTGGTCCCAGCTCTCTTCATGTCATTGACCAGCTCCTCCCTTGTAGTTCTGGGCTGATTCCTCACCTTTCTGATCATCAGTGATACCCCACGAGGTGAGATCTTGCATATAACCCCAGTCCGAGGGAGACTGACAGTCGTCTTTAGCCTCTTCCATTTTCTAACAATTGCTCCAACAGTTGATCTATTTTCACTAAGTTGCTTGGCAATTGCTCCGTAGCCCTTTCCAGCCTTGTGGAGGTCCACAATTTTGTCTCTGGTGTCTTTTGACAGATCTTTGGTCTTGCCCATGGTAGAAGTTGGCGTCTGACTGACAGGTGTCTTTAAAGAGCTTAGACAGATGGTACTAAGTTAGATTAATGAGTGGAGTAGAGGTAGACTTTTTAAAGGCACAGTAACAGGTCTTTGAGAGCCAGAATTCTTGCTGTTTCTCAGGTGTTCAAGTACTTATGTTCAGCAGTGCAAGACAAATACATTCTTTAAAAATCATACAATGTGATTTCCTGATTTATTTATTTTTTTCAAATTCTGTCTCGGAGTGGAAATGCATCTACAATGTGAATTTCAGACCCCTCCATGATTTCTACGTGGGAGAACTTGCAAAATAGCAGGGTGTTCAAATATTCCTGCTTCTCACTGTATGTATATACAGTGGATATAAAATGTCTACACACCCCTGTTAAAATGTCAGTTTTTTTCCACCTTTAATGTGACCTATAAACTGTACAACTCAATTGAAAAACAAACTAAAATCTTATAGGTATTGGGAAGAAAAAATATAAAAATGAAATAATATGGTTGCATAAGTGTGCACAACCTTAAACTAATACTTTCTTGAAACACCTTTTGATTTTATTACAGCACTCAGTCTTTTTGGGTATGAGTCTATATCAGCATGGCACATTTTGACTTGGCAAGATTTGCCCACTCTTCTTTGCAAAAACACTCCAAATCTGTCAGATTGCGAGGGCATCTCCTGTGCACAGCCCTCTTCAGATCACCCCACAGATTTTCAATTGGATTCTGGTCTGGGCTCTGGCTGGGCCATTGCAAAACTTTAATCTTCTTCTGGTGAAGCCATTCTTTTGTTGATTTGGATGTATGCTTTGGGTCGTTGTCATGCTGAAAGATGATAGGAATAGCGTAGGAAACAGATAGGAATAGCGTATTACACTACCAGAGTGCACATCCACTTTCCCTAAAAAAGGCAATCCCCAAGTCCCAGTTTTTAAGGGTTAAAAATATAGTGTCTATCCCTGAAACACAAATCCTGAGAATGGAGGAGATGTCTTCCAGGTTCCGGGACAGAGGTTATCCAGAGGGGGTACTCAGGGAAGCGCGGCATGCTAGTGAGAGTATAATCACAGCCAGGGACAAGGAGACAGGCGCACGTCTACCATTTGTACACAAATATCACTCATATAACCACCTTTTCGATAATATTGTGCGCAAACATTGGCATATCCTGGGTAAATCCTATGCAATGATAGAGGAGTTTAAAAATCCACCTCTTATTTGCAATAAATGTAGCTCCAATTTGAGGGATCATTTGGTTCATTCTGACATTGGAACTAGTAATAAAATACGGATCCAGAGAACTTTGGTTAGTCAAAAGGGAGGTACATTTCCTTGTCTCCACTGCATGCAATGTAGTAATGTACAAAAAGGACAATATTTTTATCACCCACGCACTTGGAAAGCCTATATGATTAGAGGCTATTACACTTGCGACATAAAAAATGTTATTTATCTTATTAAGTGCCCGTGCGGGTTATTGTATGTGGGAGAAACAATGCAAATGGTGAAAGACCGCATATCTAAACACAAATCCACAATCCCATTCCCTCTCATTTTCATAACCACAATCATTCTGTTGCACAATTAAAATATCAGGTCATAGAACAGGTATGTCAACCAAGGAGGGGAGTCGATTTGAAAAGATTGTTACGCAGGTAGGCCTTTTATATCCAAAGGGGCTTAATAGGGATTATGAGGTCATGTGTTTTTAACTAATTTTTTTCATTTGTTATTTTTTGCAGAGTGCAATGCCAAGCAGCTAGCCTGGAAAGACACGAATTAGGACATCAGGTGTCTCTCATTATTAAATTGCGATGTCTGTTACTAAATGATTGATGATGTCATAACCATGTGACTGCTATTTAGGTCTATATAATGTGAGAAAGTGTCAGTATGTACTGTGCAGTTGAGGAAGGCTGACATGCCGCAACGCGTTCTGTGAACCGTTTAATAAACTACATTCTGAAGAGCAAGTTCGTCTGCTGGGAATATTTTGTATACATTAAAGGTGGAAACCTGACATTTTAACAGGGGTGTGTATACTTTTTATATCCACTGTATATGTGTATGTATAATTTTTATTCTTCTAGTTATGAGCTTCCCGCATCATTTTTCTATTAACTAACTGATTATATATATATATATATATATATATATATATATACTCAATTGAATGTATTACTATTAATTATTACCATATTTCCTCTTTTGGATATGATTTATGCCAATTTATAACAGCCTTTTATATATATATATATATATAATAAACGAAAAAAGTAGCAGCACACCACTATATGCACCAAGACTGGACAAACAAATACATGTATGAACAGGGTCAAATAAATGACAGCAATACTTACTGCAAATGCAGTAAAGAAGCTCTTAGCGCATATTATTGATCAAAAATATGTCGGGCCCACCTACCAGACGGCAAGGTAGCTTCTTATCAGGTGGGACCTACTCTAACATGGAGGGTCCAGCTCCATTTTCACTCTGATTTAAAACCACCAAGGGGTGGGGGATGGGCGAGGAGTGCTAAGTTCCAAAGAGGATGCCTGGTCCTCTATAATATACATACAAACGAAAAACGGAACAGCACCTCCTGAGACAAATCGCGGGTGCCGGCATACCGGGCAATAATACAATAAACGAAAAAAGTAGCAGCACACCACTATATGCACCAAGACTGGACAAACAAATACATGTATGAACAGGGTCAAATAAATGACAGCAATACTTACTGCAAATGCAGTAAAGAAGCTCTTAGCGCATATTATTGATCAAAAATATGTCGGGCCCACCTACCAGACGGCAAGGTAGCTTCTTATCAGGTGGGACCTACTCTAACATGGAGGGTCCAGCTCCATTTTCACTCTGATTTAAAACCACCAAGGGGTGGGGGATGGGCGAGGAGTGCTAAGTTCCAAAGAGGATGCCTGGTCCTCTATAATATACATACAAACGAAAAACGGAACAGCACCTCCTGAGACAAATCGCGGGTGCCGGCATACCGGGCAATAATACAATAAACGAAAAAAGTAGCAGCACACCACTATATGCACCAAGACTGGACAAACAAATACATGTATGAACAGGGTCAAATAAATGACAGCAATACTTACTGCAAATGCAGTAAAGAAGCTCTTAGCGCATATTATTGATCAAAAATATGTCGGGCCCACCTACCAGACGGCAAGGTAGCTTCTTATCAGGTGGGACCTACTCTAACATGGAGGGTCCAGCTCCATTTTCACTCTGATTTAAAACCACCAAGGGGTGGGGGATGGGCGAGGAGTGCTAAGTTCCAAAGAGGATGCCTGGTCCTCTATAATATACATACAAACGAAAAACGGAACAGCACCTCCTGAGACAAATCGCGGGTGCCGGCATACCGGGCAATAATACAATAAACGAAAAAAGTAGCAGCACACCACTATATGCACCAAGACTGGACAAACAAATACATGTATGAACAGGGTCAAATAAATGACAGCAATACTTACTGCAAATGCAGTAAAGAAGCTCTTAGCGCATATTATTGATCAAAAATATGTCGGGCCCACCTACCAGACGGCAAGGTAGCTTCTTATCAGGTGGGACCTACTCTAACATGTAGGTAACATGTGGAACTTAGCACTCCTCGCCCATCCCCCACCCCTTGGTGGTTTTAAATCAGAGTGAAAATGGAGCTGGACCCTCCATGTTAGAGTAGGTCCCACCTGATAAGAAGCTACCTTGCTGTCTGGTAGGTGGGCCCGACATATTTTTGATCAATAATATGCGCTAAGAGCTTCTTTACTGCATTTGCAGTAAGTATTGCTGTCATTTATTTGACCCTGTTCATACATGTATTTGTTTGTCCAGTCTTGGTGCATATAGTGGTGTGCTGCTACTTTTTTCGTTTATTGTATTATTGCCCGGTATGCCGGCACCCGCGATTTGTCTCAGGAGGTGCTGTTCCGTTTTTCGTTTGTATATATATATATATATATATATATATATACACACACACATACACAGTCAGGTCCATAAATATTGGGACATCGACACAATTCTAACATTTTTGTCTCTCTATACCACCACAATGGATTTGAAATGAAACAAACAAGGTGTGCTTTATCTGCAGACTGTCAGCTTTAATTCCATCCAAATCAGGTGAACGGTGTAGGAATTACAACAGTTTGCATATGTGCCTCCCACTTGTTAAGGGACCAGAAGTAATGGGACAATTGACTTCTCAGCTGTTCCATGGCCAGGTGTGTGTTATTCCCTCATTATCCAAATTACAATGAGCAGATAAAAGGTCCAGAGTTGATTTCAAGTGTGCTATTTGCATTTGGAATCTGTTGCTGTCAACTCTCAAGATGAGATCCAAAGAGCTGTCACTATCAGAGAAGCAAGCCATCATTAGGCTGAAAAAAGAAAACAAACCCATCAGAGGGATAGCAAAAACATTAGGCGTGGCCAAAACAACTTTTTGGAACATTCTTAAAAAGAAGGAATGCACCGGTGAGCTCGGCAACACCAAAAGACCCGGAAGACCACGGAAAACAACTGTGGTGGATGACCAAAGAATTCTTTCCCTGGTGAAGAAAACACCCTTCACAACGGTTGGCCAGATCAAGAACACTCTCCAGGAGGTAGGTGTATGTGTGTCAAAGTAAACAACCAAGAGAAGACTTCACTAGAGTGAATACAGAGGGTTCACCACAAGATGTAAACCTTTGGGGAGCCTCAAAAACAGGAAGGCCAGATTAGAGTTTGCCAAACGACATCTAAGGCTGGGTTCACACGGGCATCACGTTTTGGCTCAGGATGCATCCCGGGTGCATTGCGGCAAACCCAATTGCAGTCAGTTTTGACTGCGATTGCGGTCTGTTGTTTAGTTTTTATTGCGCGGGTGCAATGCGTTTTGCACTCGCGTGATAAAAAAATTAATGTGGTACCCAGACCAGAACTTCTTCACTGAAGTTCAGGTTTGGGTTCGGTGTTGTGTAGATGTAATTATTTTCCCTTATAACATGGCTATAAAGGAAAATAATAGCATTCTTTAATACAGAATGCTTAGTACAAGATCAATTGAGGGTTAAAAATAAAAATAAAATATTAACTCGTGGGAAATCCCTCTGCGCTACAGTTGTATAGGTGCGTCGACCTTTCTGCAGAGAAGGTCTGCTGCTCGGTAATCTATTAAAGGGTTTGTAACGGATCTCCTGGCACCCCGACCGGGTACCTCCGTCGATAGATGCTCCTAGTGCTTTCCGAGGACTCTAAGCACTCCACTTGACACCGTACACCCTGCAGACCCCACGAACCGCCGCAGCTTGGTTGGGGTCTCACCGTCCTCCACCCACGCTGGACCTACAACAAGGCTCCAGGCTCCAGTGGGTGAACCTCTCCTACAGCCAGAGAGCAGGAACAGCTCTTACAAGAGCTAGTAGTTATGCCAGAGGAGTATAGCAAATCTTCAGCGTATAGCAATCCCCCAGTTTTGATTAGTTATCCAAACACCAGTCTCAACATGATGAAGGATAAAACAGGAACACTTTATTGAGGGCTACTCGCCCGTATTTATGCAGGTCCATATCTGGTGGACACGCCCCCAGGGGACCAGAATGGAGACTGCGACACACCGAACAGATACAGCACATCCCCACAATGCATCATGGTTTCCTCCTCTCTGCCCCAGAGACAACCGAGGGATAATCCAATTATCTCTCAGGACAAAGAGGAGATCGCCAATACACATGCGGGGACAACAGGACAGAAATCACCAGTTAAACACACAATGTCACACCCTCCCAGCAACCACAGACATTTAACATATTCCCAGATAGCTCAAGTCTGAGTGCATATCATTAGGTGAATGGCACTCAGACCACACGAATACAATTAAACTAGCCATCTGGGTACCCTCACATAATAAAATACAATTCCAAAGACAGATTTAAGCTGTGCGGCCGGCCTGTGTTCTTTAAAGTTAGTATGGGCCATAATCCTGAGGCAAGAGGCTAGCAACCAGCCCCCTCCAAAACACCGTGGCGAGGTTGGTTTCGTCACACATCTCCCCCTTCCAGGGAAGACTAACCAGATACCTGACCTCACGGTCAGTACCCGAGTTAGTCTGGCAGTCCAACCACAACCCCATACTGGACCTGTTGAATTTTGGGGCCTGGCTCTGTTCCGTATGTCCCCAGCTGTTGAGTGGGCATCTGCGACTCCTTGCTGCCTTGTGGTTCTCCAGCTTGGAGCTGTAGGTACTTGGTGGGCAGAGGCCGACTGCGCTCTGCCCAGATGCCAGCTCTTCCGCTGGGGTCACTTGTGGGGAGTCCGGCTCTGAAGAAGAGGATAGGGGAGGGCAGAGGCCGACTGCGCTCTGCCCAGATGCCAGCTCTTCCGCTGGGGTAGCCTGTGGGAAGTCCGGCTGTGGAGAAGAGGATAGGGGAGGGCAGAGGCCGACTGCGCTCTGCCCAGATGCCAGCTCTTCCGCTGGGATGGGATCAGGAAATCCTATCCCCAGGACCTTGTTGCAGATCGGCTGTGGAGAGGAGGAATCGCTTACCTCCTCCTCCAGGCATTCCTGCAGGGTTGGTGGGGGATCTGAACCGGCCGTCCAGTATCCTGGTAGGCCTGGTGCAGAGACCGCGGTCCCATCTGCACCATCGAAGTTAGGGGTGCTGTCCCCCTGTGGTTGGGGATAGAGACCGGTTGTCTCTTCTCTCTTTACAACACACTGCTGCTGGGGAGTCAGACCGACTGTCTCAACTCTCTGTAACGCTGCCGGTGCTGGGTAGTGGGTGCGACCATCTCCACTCCTAGTAATGCTGGTTGCTGCAGGGACGGGGGACTGACAATCTCCTCTCCCTGTGATCCTGTCTGCCGCTGGGGAGAGAGACCGGTTGTCATCTCTCCCTGTAAGTTAAGCTGTCGATGGGAAGTCAGACCGACTGTCTGGACTCCAGGTAATGCTGGCTGTAGTTGGGGATCTGGGCCGGCTACCCAGCATCCCTGTAGGGCCGGTGGAGAGACTTCGGTCCCATCTCTACCTGCCATCGGGACGTCTCCCTACTTTGGGAGTTGGTAGGGAAGCAGGGGGTATCGCCGGCAAGTCTTCCCAGTTGTAGGAGGGCACATCTGGCTCTACTTGTCGAGTAGGTTGCGGATGAACAGAGCTGAGCAGGTGTTGGTAGGTCTGCTCCAACTCCCACTCCCTTGTTACCAGGTGGATCATGTCTTTGCTCACCTCCCTTCCGTCAGCATAATCATGCATGCCCATCCGGTAGTCGTAGATGTCCCAAAACCTAGACTCCTCCGTGCTGCCAAGATCAATGTCCTCCTCCAAGGCATCCCATAGTAACCCAGGTCCATCATAATCCTCACCCTCGGGTCTGTCGTGCTCAGCCATCCAGGGGGAATGTTGAATGACATGCCACCTTAGGGCCTGGTAAGCGTCCTCTAGCCAAAGCTCCTTACATACCAGGTTCTGGAGCTCTGTTACCCAGTCATCCAGGGGCTGCTCTCCCAAGAGACCCATCCGCATCGCCACACGCTTTTGTAGCCGCTGCTCATAACTGGGGAGACTCTCACCTCGCCGCCGCTGGGCATCTTCCAGGGCATCATACCAGACTTCCTTTCTGTCTGCATCCCTCCAGTCCGGGTCATCATCCTCCTCGTAGTGGAACGCTGTTCGAAGACTAGCCGATTCCATCCTGCTGTAGCCAGGGGCGCTGTACGGATACTAGCGTTGCCCTCAATATACTCCACGAACGGTGTCTCCGAGCTGCTTCTCCTCACACTAGGACGCCATCCCACTGCTTGCCACCAATGTAACGGATCTCCTGGCACCCCGACCGGGTACCTCCGTCGATAGATGCTCCTAGTGCTTTCCGAGGACTCTAAGCACTCCACTTGACACCGTACACCCTGCAGACCCCACGAACCGCCGCAGCTTGGTTGGGGTCTCACCGTCCTCCACCCACGCTGGACCTACAACAAGGCTCCAGGCTCCAGTGGGTGAACCTCTCCTACAGCCAGAGAGCAGGAACAGCTCTTACAAGAGCTAGTAGTTATGCCAGAGGAGTATAGCAAATCTTCAGCGTATAGCAATCCCCCAGTTTTGATTAGTTATCCAAACACCAGTCTCAACATGATGAAGGATAAAACAGGAACACTTTATTGAGGGCTACTCGCCCGTATTTATGCAGGTCCATATCTGGTGGACACGCCCCCAGGGGACCAGAATGGAGACTGCGACACACCGAACAGATACAGCACATCCCCACAATGCATCATGGTTTCCTCCTCTCTGCCCCAGAGACAACCGAGGGATAATCCAATTATCTCTCAGGACAAAGGGGAGATCGCCAATACACATGCGGGGACAACAGGACAGAAATCACCAGTTAAACACACAATGTCACACCCTCCCAGCAACCACAGACATTTAACATATTCCCAGATAGCTCAAGTCTGAGTTCATATCATTAGGTGAATGGCACTCAGACCACACGAATACAATTAAACTAGCCATCTGGGTACCCTCACATAATAAAATACAATTCCAAAGACAGATTTAAGCTGTGCGGCCGGCCTGTGTTCTTTAAAGTTAGTATGGGCCATAATCCTGAGGCAAGAGGCTAGCAACCAGCCCCCTCCAAAACACCGTGGCGAGGTTGGTTTCGTCACAGGGTTTCTACCACCAGAGTTTGAAATTTTTTGCTGACTGACACTAGCGATGTGCTAGTGTCTGTACTACCTAACAGTGCTTTTGTATCCCCTTTGTCTGCTGCCATTAAGCTTAAAAACATACTTTTATTGATATGCAAATGAGCCTCTAGGTCCTATGGGGGTGTCTTTTAACCACTTCAGCCCCGCTAGCTGAAACCCCCTTCATGACCAGAGCACTTTTTACACTTCGGCACTACACTCCTTTCACCGTTTATCGCTCGGTCATGCAACTTACCACCCAAATGAATTTTACCTCCTTTTCTTCTCACTAATGGAGCTTTCATTTGGTGGTATTTTATTGCTGCTGACATTTTTACTTTTTTTGTTATTAATCAAAATGTAACGATTTTTTTGCAAAAAAATGACATTTTTCACTTTCAGCTGTAAAATTTTGCAAAAAAAAAAGACATCCATATATAAATTTTTCGCCAAATTTATTGTTCTACATGTCTTTGATAAAAAAAAAATGTTTGGGCAAAAAAAAATGGTTTGGGTAAAAGTTATAGCATTTACAAACTATGGTACAAAAATGTGAATTTCCGCTTTTTGAAACAGCTCTGACTTTCTGAGCACCTGTCATGATTCCTGAGGTTCTACAATGCCCAGACAGTAGAAAACCCCCACAAATGACCCCATTTCGGAAAGTAGACACCCTAAGGTATTCGCTGATGGGCATAGTGAGTTCATAGAACTTTTTATTTTTTGTCACAAGTTAGCGGAAAATGATGATGATTTTTTTTATTTATTTTTTTCTTACAAAGTCTCATATTCCACTAACTTGCGACAAAAAATAAAAAATTCTAGGAACTCACCATGCCCCTCACAGAATATCTTGGGGTGTTTTCTTTCCAAAATGGGGTCACTTGTGGGGTAGTTATACTGCCCTGGCAATTTAGGGGCCCAAATGTGTGAGAAGAACTTTGCAATCAAAATGTGTAAAAAATGACCGGTGAAATCCGAAAGGTGCACTTTGGAATATGTGCCCCTTTGCCCACCTTGGCAGCAAAAAAGTGTCACACATCTGGTATCGCCGTACTCAGGAGAAGTTGGGGAATGTGTTTTGGGGTGTCATTTTACATATACCCATGCTAGGTGAGAAAAATATCTTGGTCAAATGCCAACTTTGTATAAAAAAAATGGGAAAAGTTGTCTTTTGCCAAGATATTTCTCTCACCCAGCATGGGTATATGTAAAATGACACCCCAAAACACATTCCCCAACTTCTCCTGAGTACGGCGATACCAGATGTGTCACACTTTTTTGCTGCCAAGGTGGGCACAGGGTCACATATTCCAAAGTGCACCTTTCGGATTTTGCAGGCCATTTTTTACACATTTTGATTGCAAAGTACTTCTCACACATTTGGGCCCCTAAATTGCCAGGGCAGTATAACTACCCCACAAGTGACCCCATTTTGGAAAGAAGACACCCCAAGGTATTCCGTGAGGGGCATGGCGAGTTCCTAGAATTTTTTATTTTTTGTCGCAAGTTAGTGGAATATGAGACTTTGTAAGGAAAAAAGGAAAAAAAAAAATCATAATTTTCCGCTAACTTGTGACAAAAAAAAATTAATTCTAGGAACTCGCCATGCCCCTCACGGAATACCTTGGGGTGTCTTCTTTCCAAAATGAGGTCACTTGTGGTGTAGTTATACTGCCCTAGCAATTTAGGGGCCCAAATGTGTGAGAAGTACCTTGCAATCAAAATGTGTAAAAAATGGCCTGCAAAATCAGAAAGGTGCACTTTGGAATATGTGCCCCTTTGCCCACCTTGGCAGCAAAAAAGTGTGACACATCTGGTATCGCTGTACTCAGGAGAAGTTGGGGAATGTGTTTTCGGGTGTCATTTTACATATACCCATGCTGGGTGAGAGAAATATCTTGGCAAAAGACAACTTTTCCCATTTTTTTATACAAAGTTGGCATTTGACCAAGATATTTTTCTCACCCAGCATGGGTATATGTAAAATGACACCCCAAAACACATTCCCCAACTTCTCCTGAGTACGGCGATACCAGATGTGTCACACTTTTTTGCAGCCTAGATGTGCAAAGGTGCCCAAATTCCTTTTAGGAGGGCATTTTTAGACATTTGGATCCCAGACTTCTTCTCACACTTTAGGGCCCCTAAAATGCCAGGGCAGTATAAATACCCCACATGTGACCCCACTTTGGAAAGAAGACACCCCAAGGTATCCAATGAGGGGCCTGGCAAGTTCATAGAATTTTTTTTTTTCGCATAAGTTAGCGGAAATTGATTTTTTTTTTTTCTCACAAAGTCTCACTTTCCGCTAACTTAGGACAAAAATTTAAATCTTTCATGGACTCAATATGCCTCTCAGCGAATACCTTGGTGTGTTTTCTTTCCAAAATGGTGTTATTTGTGGGGTGTTTGTACTGCCCTGGCATTTGAGGGTCTCCGCAATCATTACATGTATGGCCAGCATTAGGAGTTTCTGCTATTCTCCTTATATTGAGCATACAGGTAATGAGATTTTTTTTTCCGTTCAGCCTCTGGGCTGAAAGAAAAAAATGAACGGCACAGATTTCTTCATTCGCATCGATCAATGTGGATGAAAAAATCTGTGCCAAAAAAAAAAATGGAGGGGAAAGGCGTCTGCCAGGACATAGGAGCTCCGCCCTACATCCATACCCACTTTGCTCGTATGCCCTGGCAAACCAGATTTCTCCATTCACATCAATCGATGTGGATGAATAAATCATTGCCGGGATTTTATTTTATTTTTTTATATACATACAAAGTGTTTGCCAAAGCATAGGAACGCCGCCTCCTCCTCAGCTCGTATGCCTCGGCAAACATATCTGTTACTGCAGAGGAGAAAATCCCGTCTTGCAGCGCCGCATACACCGACTTGCGTGTAATCTGACAGCAGCGCAATGCTTCTGTCAGAATGCACATAAGTGCTGCAGCTAATCGATCGGTTGGTCCACCTGGAAGGTAAAAAGACAAAAAAAAAAAAAAAAGAAAAAACCAGGCCGCAACGCAATAATTTTATTAACTTTGCAACAGAACATGTAACTTTAACTTTTTAACTGAACATTAACCTTTTTGCTTACTGGTGTTTTTTTTTTTTGTTTTTTTACCTTTATAGAACAAACCTCTCCTTCCCCATGGGTCAATGTGCAAAGCGCAAATCGCCCAAAGATGTGGCGAAGTGCGTTATGCACTTTGTCCCATGTGAAAGGAGACGTTTGCAGCAGCAATGAGTGAATGGGCCCTAATAGCCCTGTGTGCCTATCCTGGTGAGATGATCCCTATGCTAATAGTGTACCTGTGAGTGGTACTTCCGGAAACACTCTCCAAAGCATAGGGCAGGGTGGTCAGGACAGTCAGGACAGAAATAGCGGGTGTCACGCCTTATTCCACTCCTGCTACAGACACGACATCTTTTTCGGGGTGACGGTTGGGTTGAGGTACCAGGAACGACATTGGGGAAATGTCGCTCGTGTAGACGGCTAACTACACTGGTGGATGGGGCCACGGAACCTCCTGGGTACAGGAGGTTCTCGATGATCTCTTCCTGAAATTTGAGGAAGGATCTAGTTCTCCCAGCCTTACTGTAGAGAACAAAACTATTGTACAGAGCCAATTGAATTAAATATACAGACACCTTCTTATACCAGCGTCTGGTTCTGCGGGAAACTATATACGGAGCCAACATCTGGTCATTGAAGTCCACCCCTCCCATGTGGAGGTTATAGTCGTGGACTGAGAGGGGCTTTTCAATGACACGGGTTGCTCGCTCAATTTGTATTGTCGTGTCTGCGTGAATGGAGGAGAGCATGTAAACGTCACGCTTGTCTCTCCATTTCACCGCGAGCAGTTCTTTGTTACACAGTGCGGCCCTCTGCCCCCTTGCAAGACGGGTGGTAACGAGCCGTTGGGGGAAGCCCGCGCGACTAGTTCGCACGGTACCACAGGCGCCAATCCGTTCTAGAAACAAATGCCTAAAGAGGGCCACACTTGTGTAAAAATTGTCCACATAAAGATGGTACCCCTTGCCGAATAAGGGTGACACCAAGTCCCAAACTGTCTTCCCACTGCTCCCCAGGTAGTCAGGGCAACCGACCGGCTCCAGGGTCTGATCTTTTCCCTCATAGATCCGAAATTTGTGGGTATAGCCTGTGGCCCTTTCACAGAGCTTATACAATTTGACCCCATACCGGGCGCGCTTGCTTGGGATGTATTGTTTGAAGCCAAGGCGCCCGGTAAAATGTATCAGGGACTCGTCTACGCAGATGTTTTGCTCTGGGGTATAAATATCTGCAAATTTCTGGTTGAAATGGTCTATGAGGGGTCGAATTTTGTGGAGCCGGTCAAAAGCAGGGTGGCCTCTGGGACGGGAGGCGGTGTTGTCACTAAAGTGCAGGAATCGCAGGATGGCCTCAAAACGTGCCCTGGACATAGCAGCAGAGAACATGGGCATGTGATGAATCTGGTTCGTGGACCAATATGACCGCAATTCATGCTTTTTTGTCAGGCCCATGTTGAGGAGGAGGCCCAGAAAAGTTTTAATTTCGGAAACTTGGACTGGTTTCCACCAGGCTGGGCATAAAAGCTTCCCGGGTTAGCGGTGATAAATTGTGTGGCATATCTGTTTGTTTCGGCCACAACTATGTCTAAAAGCTCCGCAGTCAAGAACAGCTCAAAAAATCCCAGGGCCGAACCGATCTGAGCTGTCTCAACCCGAACTCCAGACTGGGCAGTGAAAGGGAAAACTACAGGTGCGGCTGAAGTTGGGGACTGCCAATCAGGGTTTGCCAGCACCTCTGGGATTCTAGGGGCTCTACGGGCACGTCTTTGCGGTGGCTGCGACGGGGTCACTACTGCACGTGCCACCGTACCAGCTTCAACTGCCCTTCTGGTGCTCGCTACTTCACCAGGTTGTACGGCAGTGCTGGTACTAGGTCCAGGGAGGGCTGGGCTGCTGGTGTATGCCTCACCACGTAATCCGACAGCACCAGCCCCACTCTGCTGCTCTTGAAGCGGATCCTGCGCAACCTGTGGTCTAGCGACACGGGGCCGGGTACGCCTGGTGGTATCAGGGACCTCAGCCTCCTCGTCCAAACTTTGGGTCAGAGAGCCACTGCTTTCTACAGGTTCGTATTCTGACCCGCTGGATTCATCAGATGAGGGTTCCCACTCCTCATCTGACTGGGTCAGAAGCCTGTAGGCCTCTTCAGAGGAATACCCCCTGTTAGACATGTACCCAAGAAAAAAAAAGCAAGCCTGTTCTACAAAGGGGAGGCTAGCGAAGTACCGGAGGCCGCTGCGGTTGATAAAAAATATCAAAACAGATTTTTTTATCGCCGCAGCGCGTGTAAAGTGAATGTGCAGTGATCCAAAAAAAAATTTTTTTTTGTCACTGCGGTGGGGCGGGTGTGGGCGAACGCACGTGTGGGCGACCGATCAGGCCTGATCGGGCAAACACTGCGTTTTGGGTGGAGGGCGAACTAAAGTGACACTAGTACTATTATAGATCTGACCGTGATCAGTTTTGATCACTTCCAGATACTATAAAAGTACAAATGATGATTAGCGATACGCTAATCAGCGAATAACGGACTGCGGTGCGGTGGGCTGGGTGCTAACTGATCGCTAACTACCTAACCAAGGGGCCTAAACTATACCTAAAACCTAACGGTCAATAACAGTGAAAAAAAAAAGTGACAGTTTACACTGATCACTTTTTTCCTTTCATTTGTGATTGACAAATGGGTGATCAAAGGGTTAATTGGGGTTCAGGGGGGTGATCAGGGGCTAAAGTGTAGTGTTTGGTGTACTCACTGTGAAGCCTGCTCCTCTGCTGGATCCAACCGACGAAAAGAACCAGCAGAGGAGCAGGCAGCCATATATCAGATCATATTTACTAATATGATCTGATATATGGCTCTGTGATTGGCTTTTTTGAAAATCATCAGCTTGCCAGCCGCGATCATTGGCTGGCAAGCTGATGACGAAATGGTCCCTGACGAAATGCCGGCGCGAACTGCGCATGCGCGGGCCGCATAGCGCGTCATCTCGCGTCTCGCGAGATGACGCGTATATGCGTCGTTGTGCGCAGCGCTGCCGCCTCCGGACCGCACATCTGCGTTAGGCGGTCCGGAGGCGGTTAAGCACCTAGAGGCTCCGTCTACTCACTATTTCTGCTGCCCACCGCATCCCTCCAACCCGCCCCACTCCTCTTGATTGACAGCCAACCTCGCTCCAGCTCGAATTCCCGTGCCTGCGCTGTGTGCTTCTGTATTCGGCGCAGTGACTGTCGGACCGCTCCTGCGCCGACAAAACTGTTAGGTAGTGCAGACACTAGCAGATCGCTAGTGTGAGTCAGCCTAAAATTTCAAACTCTGGTGGTAGAAACCCTTTAAGGTCCTGTTGTCCCCCTTAATTGGAATGATATGTACTACAAACGTATATCGCCCGTATGGGTGATATGAGATACCGGCGCTGGATGACGGACTTGATAGCGCTCCCAATATAGAGCTTTAATGCTCTTTACTAGTTCTCCCTTTTCGTTGTAGGGCCTGTAGTCTGAAGGGTGTACTAAAATTGCCCTGTCAGTGTCCAATATAAAAAATAGGAGTATTCTCAGATACTTGTAGGAGTACTGCGATAAACATAAAAGTAAAAGTGTACACTGATGTTGCTCTGTGCGTTCAATTACCTGCTTGAGGTCTTCTGTGGACTTAGGAGTTGCCGTCCTTATCTCCTGCTACTTAGTATTCCTCTCTTTTCGGATGCTGCAGAGAGCGTCCTCTTCGTTCACCTCCTGACACCAGCGCTGCTCCGGCCGGCAGCACGTGCCGTGCGGGAGAACCTGTGAGAAAGTTGCCCGGGAAACCACTATTGGTGACGTCACCGTTGAAGATACCGAAGCCTCCGTAGGTCAAAAAGCATCCGACGCGTTTCAAAGCCTGCCGGGCTCCTTCGTCAGGGATCATCAACATCAGTGTACACTTTTACTTTTATGTTTATCGCAGTACTCCTACAAGTATCTGAGAATACTCTCATTTTTTTATATTGGACACTGACAGGGAAATTTTAGTACACCCTTCAGACGACAGGCCCTACAACGAAAAGTGAGAACTAGTAAAGAACATTAAAGCTCTATATTGGGAGCGCTATTAAGTCCGTCATCCAGCGCCGGTATCTCATATCACCCATACAGGCAATATACATTTGTAGTACAAAATAATTAGCTCACCTCCTCCAATTGATCGTGTAGCTGCCGGTCTCCTGTTCTTTCTTCAGGACCTGTCAAAGGACCTGCGGTGATGTCATTGAGCTCATCACATGGTCCAATCACATGGTCCATAACCACGGTGATGGACCATGTGATGTGACATCACCACAGGTCCTTTAGCCAGCAGCTCATGATTAAAGAAGTAAGAAGAGATCGGCAACTACGCGATCAAGAGAAGATGGTGAGGTAATTTTTATTTTATTTTTAATCCTCAATTGACCTTCTACTAAGCATTCTGTATTAAAGATAAACGCACAATATAGAGCATGCTTCAGTTTTCAGGCAACGCACCGCTCATGTGCACAGCCCTATAGAAGTGAATGGGTCCGGATTCAGTGCGGGTGCAATGCGTTCACCTCACGCATTGCACCCGCGTTGAAATCTCGCCCATGTGAACCCTGCCTAAAAAAGCTTTCACAATTCTGGAACAAGACCCTTTGGACAGATGAGACCAAGATCAACTTGTACCAGAGTGATGTGAAGAGAAGAGCATGGAAAAGGAAAGGAACTGCTCATGATCCTAAGCATACCATCTCATCAGTGAGCATGGTGGTGGTAGTGTCATGGCGTGGGCATGTATGGCTGCCAATGGAACTGGTTCTCTTGTATTTATTGATGATGTGACTGCTGACAAAAGCAGCAGGATGAATTCTGAAGTGTTTCGGGCAATATTATCTGCTCATATTCAGCCAAATGCTTCAGAACTCATTGGACGGCGCTTCACAGTGCAGATGGACAATGACCCAAAGCATACTGCAAAAGCAACCAAGGAGTTTAAGGGAAAGAAGTGGAATGTTATGCAATGGCCAAGTCAATCACCTGACCTGAATCCGATTGAGCATGCATTTCACTTGCTGAAGACAAAACTGAAGGGAAAATGCCCCAAGAAAAAACTGAAACTGAAGACAGTTGCAGTAGAGGCCTGGCAGAGCATCACCCAGCATCTGGTGATGTCTATGCATTCCAGACTTCAGGCTGTAATTGACTGCAAAGGATTTGCAACCAAGTATTAACCCCTTAAGGACTCAGCCCTATTTTACCTTAAGGACTTGGCCATTTTTTGCAAATCTGACCAGTGTCACTTTAAGTGCTGATAACTTTAAAATGCTTTGACTTACCCAGGCCGTTCTAAGATTGTTTTTTGTCACATATTGTACTTCATGACACTGCTAAAATTGGGTCAAAAAAGTTAATTTTTTTGCATAAAAAAATACCATATTTATGAAAATTTTTGAAAAATTAGCAAATTTAAAAGTTTCAGTTTCTCTACTTCTGTAATACATAGTAATACCCCCAAAAATTGTGATGACTTTACATTCTCCATATGTCCACTTAATGTTTGTAGCATTTTAGGAATGATATTTTATTTTTTGGGGATGTTACAAGGCTTAGAAGTTTAGAAGCAAATTTAGAAATTTTTTAGAAATCTTTAAAATCCCACCTTTTATGGACCAGTTCAGGTTTTAAGTCATATTGTGAGGCTTAGATAATAGAAACCTCCCAAAAATGACCCCATTCTAGAAACTACACCCTCAAGGTATTCAAAACAGTTTTTTTCAAACTTTATTAACCCTTTAGGTCTTCCACAAGAGTTAATGGCAGATGGAGACACAATTTCGAAATTTCTATTTTTTAGAAAATTTTCCAATATAATCAATTTTTTCCAGGAATAAAACAGGGGTTAACTGCCAAACAAAACTCAATATGGGTTGCCCTGATTCTGTAGTTTGCAGAAACACCTCATATGTGGTCGTAAACTACTGTTTGGCCGAACGGGAGGACATAGAAGGAGGGGAACACATATGGGTTTTGCAAGGCAGATTTTGCAGGACTTGTTTTGTTTATACTATGTCCCATTTGAAGCCCCCTGTTGCACCCCTAGAATAGAAATTTCAAAAAAGTGACTCCATCTAAGAAAGTACACCACTCAAGGTATTCAAAACTAGGTTTACAAACTTTGTTTCTCCATCTGCCATTAACTCTTGTGGAACACCTAAAGGGTTAACAATTTCGAAATTTCAATTTTTTGGAAAATTCTCCATTTTAACCCTTACTTTATTAATGGAAAACATGGGTTAGCAGCCAAACAAAACTCAAAATGGGTTGCCCTGATTCTGTAGTTTGCAGAAACACCCTATATGTGGTCGTAAACTACTATTTGGCTAAATGGCAGGACATAGAAGAAGGGGAACGCCATATGGTTTTTGGAAGGCAGATTGTGCTGGACTGGTTTATTTACACCATGTACCCTTTCAAGCCCCCTGATGCACCCCTAGAGTAGAAACTCCATAAAAGTGACCCCATCTAGGAAACAACGGAATTATGTGGTTGTTGTTTTGGGACTATTTTAGGGGTAAATATGATTTTTGGTTGCTCTATATTACACTTTTTTGAGGCAAGGTAACAAAAATTTTTAATTCTAAAATTGTTTCTCCATTCGCTATTTAGTTTTGTGGAACACCTAAAGGGTTAACATTGTTTGTAAAGTAACTTTTGAATACCTTGAGGGGTGTAGTTTCTTAGATGGGGTCACTTTTTTGGAGTTTCTAGTCTAGGCTACATCAGGGGGGCTTCTAATGGGACATGGTGTCAAAAAAAACCTGTCCATCAAAATCTGCCTTCCAGAAACCATATGGAGTTCCCTTTGTTCTATGCCCTGCCGTGCGGCTATATAGCCATTTACGACCACATATGGGGTGTTTCTGCAAACTACAGAATCAGGGCAATAAATATTTAGTTTTGTTTGGCTGTTAACCCTTGCTTTATTACCGGAAAAAAGGATTCAAATGGAAATTTTACCCAAAAATTGGTGTTTTGGCACCGTTTTTTATTTTATATTTTTAACGCTGTTCATCCAAGGGGTTTGGTCAATTGTTATTTTTATAGCGACGACTTTTATGCACGCGACGATGCCCAATATGTATGGCTCTCAGACTTTGGAGACACTAAGCAGGCATCCTAAAAACTGCGGCCATCCAGATGTTGTAAAACTACAATTCCCACCATGCCCTGCTGATGGCTGTATGTTGTCTGGGCATGCTGGGAGTTATAGTTTTACAACATCTGGAGGGCCGCAGTTTGAGGATGCCTGCTCTAAAACTAATTTTTTGGGGGAAAAAAATTGTTTCCGTGTCTCCAAAGTCTGAGAGCCATAGTTTTTTATGTTCTCTAGTGGACTGTTGGGGATTATAAAAATGTAGTACTCCATGGAAGTGTGATACTCCCTGAAGCAATCGATAACGCAGAGGCCCGGATGATCGGGGCAAGTGTCACACTGAGTTGTGGTGTCCTTCCGTATCCCCCTCTTGTGACACACTCTGCATCTTTTTGGGGTTCGTCCCTTCTTTCCAGTATGGGGGACCACACCTGGAAAGTGTTGGTCAGGGACGATCCGGGCGCCTCCAGTTCCTGAGGTACTCTGCCCTGCTCTTTCCCGGTCCGAAAAGATCAGGGCCTTGAGGACTGCCTCATAGAACTGGAGGAATGTCCCTGTGCTGCCAGCGCTTTGGGATAGTACAAAAGAGTTGTACATGGCAACCTGTACCAAGTAGACCGCCACTTTTTTGTACCATGCCCGGGTTTTGCGCACGGCATTATATGGCTTGAGGACTTGATCAGAGAGATCAACTCCTCCGATATACCGATTGTAGTCGACGATACAATCGGGCTTGAGGACCGTTACCGCGGTACCTCGCACAGAGACGGGGGTGGTGCTGTTACCGTGGATTGTGGACAGCATAAGGACATCCCTCTTGTCCTTATACCTGACCAGCAACAGGCTTCCACTGGTAAGTGCACGGGTCTCACCCCTGGGGATGGGTACCTGGAGCGGGTGGGCAGGGAGGCCGCGTTGATTTTTCTGCACGGTCCCACAAGCGAACGTGGATCTGACGGCAAAGGACCCGAACAAGGGAATGCTGGTATAAAAGTTATCCACGTACAAGTGGTAACCGTTATCCAGCAGTGGGTACATAAGGTCCCACACGAGTTTCCCGCTAACACCCAGAGTGGGGGGACATTCTGGGGGTTGAATACGGGAATCTCGCCCCTCGTACACACGAAATTTGTAAGTGTACCCTGAGGTACTCTCACAAATTTTGTATAGCTTCACGCCATACCTCGCCCGCTTTGTGGGAATATATTGGCGGAAACTGAGTCTCCCCTTGAACACAACGAGATACTCATCAACCACGACCTCCCTTCCAGGTACGTAGGCCTCCATGAATTTGGCCCCAAAGTGATCGATGACCGGCCGTATCTTATACAGACTGTCATAGGCAGGATCACCTCGGGGGGGACATGCTGCATTATCGGAATAATGCAGACATTTCCGGGTGGCCTCAAACCGGGGACTTGGCATGACCATACTGTACAGTGGGGTCTGGTATAGGACGTCCCCACTCCAGTATTGCCTGACACTAGGTTTTTGGACTAGACCCATATGCAGCACGAGGCCCCAAAATGTCCTCATCTCGGCAGCACTGACCGGCGTTCAGCCACCGGGTTTAGCCAAAAATGAGCCTGGGTTTTGAGCGACGAACTGTTGGGCGTACAGATTCGTCTGCTCCACCATCAGATTCACCAGTGGGTTACTGAAAAAAAAACTAAAAATGTCAATTTCAGTAAACCCCACTGTGGGAATCTGGATTCCAGGATTGCCCGCAAAATCCGGAATCTCAGTGGGGGGGGGGGGGGGGGGGGGGGGGTCTGGGGTCTGAAAGATGGAACAAAGAAAGTTTAGGGTAAAAGTTCAAATTTTTTTTTTTCCTAACTTTTCCCTTCTTTCCCTGCCTAATGGTGCATCTCCCTCACTGACCCTAACCTACCTGGATGGCGATGGGTGCAGGAGGGTGATGGATGGCGATTAGGGGGGACTCAGGAGCTGATGCTGGACGGTGCTGCCGGGTGCTCGTGCAGAACAGGAAGAGGAGGGGAGAGAGGAGAGCAGGAAGTTTGAATCTCGCGCCTCTCTCCCCTGCACCAATCAGCACCCTGGACAGCGGCGTTCAGCACCAGGGCCTCTCCAAATATAATCACGCCACCGATCACAGTCTTTTTCCGGTTCATCGGGTAACCGGAGACCCGAATGGACCGGAAACGCAGAAAACCGCAGGTCTGGATTGACCTGCGGTTTTCTGCGATCGCCGATACGGGGGGGTCCCCCTGCGTTGTTACGGGATGCCGGCTGAATGATTTCAGCCGGCATCCCGTTCCGATTAACCCCTGCGGCGCCGGAATCGCGAATTAAAGCCATGACGTACCGGTACGTCATGGGTCCTTAAGGACTCTGGAAACATGGCGTACTGGTACGTCATGCGTCCCTAAGGGGGTTAAAAAGTGAAAGTTTGATTTTTGATTATTATTCTGTCCCATTACTTTTGGTCCCTTAACAAGTGGGAGGCATATGCAAACTGTTGAAATTCCTACACCGTTCACCTGATTTGGATGTAAATACTCTCAAATTAAAGCTGACAGTCAGCAGTTAAAGGACATCTTGTTCCTTTCATTTTAAATCCATTGTGGTAGTGTATAGAGCCAAAAAATGTAAAATGTGTCGATGTCCCAATTTTTATGGACCTGACTGTAGATACGCCCGACATTGAAGATCCAAACTCCTGGAATTTCCAGATTGAGGGTGCAGCACATAGGATTTTTCACAAGGATTAATTTAACAAAGAAATATGGATTACATTCTGAATGGAACAACGGGAACGTCTGATAACCCAATGCACAAGAAATACAAAAGAACATAATGCAGATGCAAATCAAGAGCCAAGTATTAAAGTAAAATCTTTATTGAGCTTATTTCATAAATTGGAAAAACTCACGATTGATGAAATACACCACCTAGATGCTACTTTCCTTGAGATCTACCTGCAGGAACATATTATCCCTCGTAGCCTGAGGTTACATTTTGGAAATTCATTTAACCGCCTCCGGACCGCCTAACGCAGATCCGCGGTCCGGAGGCGGCAGCTCTGCTCAGAGTGAAGCATATACGCGTCATCTCGCGAGAGCCGTGACTTCCTGTGAACGCGCGCACACAGGCGCGCGCGTTCACAGGAACAGAAGGTAAGAGACAGGATCTCCAGCCTGCCAACGGCGATCTTTCGCTGGCAGGCTGGAGATGCGATTTTTTTAACCCCTAACAGGTATATTAGACGCTGTTTTGATAACAGCGTCTAATATACCTGCTACCTGGTCCTCTGGTGGTCCCTTTTGTTTGGATCGACCACCAGAGGACAGGTAGCTCAGTAAAATACCACAAAACACCACTACACTATACACTACATCCCCCCCTGTCACTTATAAACCCCTTCTGAACTCCTGATCACCCCATATAGACTCCCTGATCACCCCCCTGTCATTGATCACCCCCCAGACGTCCGTATGATTTTTACGGATCCACGGATACATGGATCGGATCCGCAAAAAACATGCGGATGTCTGAATGGAGCCTTACAGGGGGGTGATTAATGACAAGGGGGGTGATCACCCATATAGATTCCCTGATCACCCCCCTGTCATTGATCACCCCCTGTAAGGCTCCATTCAGACGTCCGTATGATTTTTACGGATCCACGGATACATGGATCAGATCCGCAAAACACATACGGACGTCTGAATGGAGCCTTACAGGGGGGTGATCAATGACAGGGGGGTCATCACCCATATAGACTCCCTGATCACCCCCCTGTCATTGATCACCCCCCTGTAAGGCTCCATTCAGACGTCCGTATGATTTTTACGGATCCACGGATACATGGATCGGATCCGCAAAACACATACGGATGTCTGAATAGAGCCTTACAGGGGGGTGATCAATGACAGGGGGTGATCACCCCATGCAGACTCCCTGATCACCCCCCTGTCATTGATCACCCCCTGTAAGGCTCCATTTAGACAATTTTTTTGGCACAAGTTAGAGGAAAAAAATATTTTATTTTTATTTTATTTTTCTTACAAAGTCTTACAAAGTCTCATATTCCACTAACTTGTGTCAAAAAATAAAATCTCACATGAACTCACCATACCCCTCACGGAATCCAAATGCATAAATTTTTTTAGACATTTAGGCTAGGTCTACACGACGACATTTGTTGCGTGACAAAAAGTCGCGCAACAAATAGGGCGCAACATTTTTCGTGCAACATTTTGTTGCACTAATGTCGCGTGACAATTTTTATAATGGCAGTCTATGGTGTCGCACTGCAACATGTGACATGCTGCGACTGCAACGTGACAGTCGCAGAAAAATCCATCTCAAATGGATTTTCTGTGACTGTTGCGTCGCAGTCGCAGCATGTCACATGTTGCAGTGCGACACCATAGACTGCCATTAGAAAAATTGTCGCGCGACATTAGTGCAACAAAATGTCGTGCGACAAATGTCGTCGTGTAGACCTAGCCTTATATTCCAGACTTCTTCTCACGCTTTAGGGCCCCTAAAATGCCAGGGCAGTATAAATACCCCACATGTGACCCCAATTCGGAAAGAAGACACCCCAAGGTATTCCGTGAGGGGCATATTGAGTCCATGAAAGATTGAAATTTTTGTCCCAAGTTAGCGGAAAGGGAGACTTTGTGAGAAAATACAAAAAAAAAAATCAATTTCCGCTAACTTGTGCCCAAAAAAATAAAAATTTCTATGAACTCGCCATGCCCCTCATTGAATACCTTGGGGTGTCTTCTTTCCAAAATGGGGTCACATGTGGGGTATTTATACTGCCCTGGCATTTTAGGGGCCAGAAAGCGCGAGAAGTAGTCTGGGATCCAAATGTCTAAAAATGCCCTTCTAAAAGGAATTTGGGCCGCTTTGCGCATCTAGGCTGCAAAAAAGTGTTTGGCAAGAAGACACCCCAAGGTAATCCGTGAGGGGCATGGCGAGTTCCTAGAATTTTTTATTTTTTGTCACAAGTTAGCGGTAAATGATGAGTTTTTTATTTATTTTTCTTACAAAGTCTCATATTCCACTAACTTGTTATAAAAAATAAAAAATTCTAGGAACTCGCCATGCCCCTCACGGAATACCTTGGGGTGTCTTCTTTCCAAAATGGGGTCACTTGTGGGCTAGTTATACTGCCCTGGCATTTTAGGGGCCCTAATGTGTGCAAAGTAGTTTGAAATCAAAATCTGTAAAAAATGGCCGGTGAAATCCTAAAGGTGCTCTTTGGAATGTGTGCCCCTTTGCCCACCTAGGCTGCAAAAAAGTGTCACACATCTGGTATCGCCGTACTCAGGAGAAGTTGGGGAATGTGTTTTGGGGTGTCATTTTACATATACCCATGCTGGGTGAGATAAATATCTTGGTCAAATGCCAACTTTGTATAAAAAAATTGGAAAAGTTGTCTTTTGCCAAGATATTTCTCTCACCCAGCATTGGTATATGTAAAATGACACCCCAAAACACATTTCCCAACTTCTCCTGAGTATGGTGATACCAGATATGTGACACTTTTATGCAGCCTAGGTGGGCAAAGGGGCACACATTCCAAAGAGCACCTTTCAGATTTCACCGGTCATTTTTTTACAGATTTCAAACTACTTCTCACGCATTTGGGCCCCTAAAATGCCAGGGCAGTATAACCACCCCACAAGTGACCCTATTTTGGAAAGAAGACAGCCCAAGGTATTTTGTGATTGGCATAGTGAGTTCATGGAAGTTTTTATTTTTTGTCACAAGTTAGTGGAATATGAGACTTTGTAAGGAAAAAAAAAAAAGAAAAAAATCATAATTTTCCGCTAACTTGTGACAAAAAATAAAAAGTTCTATGAACTCACTATGCCCATCAGTGAATACCTTAGGGTGTCTACTTTCCTAAATGGGGTCATTTGTGGGGTGTTTGTACTGTCTGGGCATTGTAGAACCTCAGGAAACATGACAGGTGCTCAGAAAGTCAGAGCTGCTTCAAAAAGCGGAAATTCACATTTTTGTACCATAGTTTGTAAACGCTATAACTTTTACCCAAACCATTTTTTTACCCAAACATTTTTTATCAAAGACATGTAGAACAATAAATTTAGCGAAAAATTTATATATGGATGTCGTTTTTTTTGCAAAATTTTACAACTGAGAGTGAAAAATGTCATTTTATTGCAAAAAAATCGTTACATTTCGATTAATAACAAAAAAAGTAAAAATGTGAGCAGCAATGAAATACCACCAAATGAAAGCTCTATTAGTGAGCTAAGAAAAGGAGGTAAAATTCATTTGGGTGGTAAGTTGCATGACCAAGCAATAAACGGTGAAAGTAGTGTAGTGCAGAAGTGTAAAAAGTGGCCTGGTCATTAAGGGTTTCAGCTAGGGGGGTTGAAGTGGTTAAAGAAGATTTGGACTTTTGTAATGAATGGGACAATTTCTTATTAAAATGTGCCATGGGACTCATGATCAAATTAAAGGGGTTGTCCGAGTTATGGAAAAAAAAAGGTATAGCATTGTAAATTTTATGGCCAGCGATATATAACTAAGCTAAGCAAATTTTGGGCAAAAATATATTTCCTCATTTGCCTGGTTCTTCTTTGTTTTCTTGCAATAAAAACAATCTCTGCCCCTCCCCCTGCACTGCTAAGAGAGGGAATAAAAGTACTGCCCTTAGTGACATGTCTGCCTACTGGGAGGCTCAGCAGCATGTTGTATGTATAGAACTAAAAGTCCTAGCTCTACAATGACACTGCTAATATACACATGATCTTCCCCCTACCTGCAATGCTCTGCAGAAATTGTCTTTCAGCTCCTGTGCCCAGCGTTTGTCTCCTCACTGCCTGCAGCTACACAGTAAACACTTCAGCCCTGAGTCTGTGCAGCTGAAGGGGTTAAGACTCCTGTGAGAGAGCAATTATGCAGTAGCCGGCAGTGTAGGGGGGCGTGGCCAGCACAGTGACGTCTTGTGTACAGATCTCTCAGGCTTGTGCACGAACATTATCAGAGCAGGGAGAGAAGCTGACATCACAGGTCATGTGACCCTCAGTGAAATCTGAGAAACCAGCCACTGGAGATAAAGTGATTTAATTGGAAAGCTGTTACATTTGCCTAGTAAGAAATTTAGAAAGAATAAGAAAATAACTCGGACAACCAGTGGTGTGCCCGGGGATGGGGATGGGGGGGCAGGCCACCCCGGGTGCCGGCTCTCACTGGGGTGCCAGAAGGCCCAAAAGCAATGAGTGCTTCCATCAATACAGATGGAAGCGCTCATTGCTGAAGCACTGACACCCACATACTGCGGCGGTGCAGGTAATGGAGTGCATAGTTCCCTGCCCCGCCGCCAATCACTGCCATAGGCTTCAGGCCTAGTAGAGTAGGCCTGAAGCCTATGCGGTAGTTAAATCCCGGCGCAGGCACGCGTGATTAGGTCATTGCGTGCACCTGTGCCCCAGGACTCTGCGAGCAAGCGCAGGTAAGTATTTAGCTTTTCATTTTTGTGGTTTTTATTCTTTCAATATATGGTGGGATACTGTGTGGGGGGGAAATTATTATGGGAGGGATTACTATGTGGGGGAATGTCGGAATATTTATGCTGTCTCCGATTGACAGTCTATATTATTTATGTGAATAAATTAAAATCTGTAATAAAGGAGATTCTAATTTATTATAATAATTATCAAGCTAAAACAAGCTTGTGATCTGCGTTGAATTGAAGACAAAACCCAGTTATAAACAAAATATATATGTAATTTATTAATACAATTTTTAGTGCAAAATAATATATATAAAAATTGGTGATAATTGAAATTCAATTAATGATATGCAAAATAGTGAGAAAGTCAAAAATAATTGAGAATATATATATATATATATATATATATATATATATACACACACAATTATGCCTTCTTATAATGATACCCCTCAATTATATTTAAAATCGATTTAATACTTGATTTCTCTTAGGTGACAAATGTCTGATTAAACCCAAATCTGGTTTATCTTTTATCTATACAGATATATACATATATATATATATATATATATATATATATATATATATATAATCAACCATACTGGTCTAGAACTGAATTCAATTCCTTGGAGATAATACCGTATTTTCACTAGCATATTTTCAATCTCCCTGTATTGGATTAATTTTCAGGATGATGCTGCAGGTACACCCCTATCTTATTCCAAAACAGATACTATACACAAGGTATGGTTAATTGGATATATATAGATATGTATTATATTAATTAATTATCCTATAAAATATAGGTAAGGTTATACTATACCACAATGTCAGCTAGCAGAAATCAGTTTCAATGGTTCTAAGATGGCTGCCTCCAATGACTGAAAAGGTGGTCAGGGCTGGATCTGGTCTTTTCCCTTCATGATCGTCCCTTCAGGATGGTCTTTCTGAAGATGGTCAGAGAGAGAGTGGTAGAGAGCTCTAGAGATCGACCCCTTCTGTCAGCCCATACCATCTTTTTATCCTATTTTAGAAAGGGCTTGGCCAAGTTTTATCATTAACTAGTGACCTCACTTTATAATCAATAGAACCTCCCTAGATCTTTATGTTACTGTCACGACCATGTTTATGGCCGTGACTCCTTGGGAGCCGCATACAGTTGCCCGCGGTTTGGGTTGTTGTGTCAACCGCAGCTGGAGACATAATGTTGTTTGCCTCAAGTGCGGTTGCCGCGGAGTTGTAAACAGGTATGTGTACGGTTTCCTTGGAGTTGTGTGCGTGTATGTATGCACTTTTGTATGTCTTTGTGCACTCGGTTTTATGTTTGGTGTGCACTTGACATCTTCCCTTCACTGTGGTTGCCCGTGGCAACGTTTGGTTGGATGTGTACATGTGGTGGCAGTGTCCCGGCCTTCGGGCTGACTCCCAGGACATGGTTGCCACCATGTCGTTGCCTGCGGCAACAGCCACAGTGTGTTCTCTTTGGACACTTCCCCTTTAAGTTGTGTTTTCCCTTCTTTAGTATTGGAAGGGTTAACTCCCTTTCTGTGTGTGTGTGATCACGGGGTGTGTCTGACTGTTGGGTGTGGCTTCTTGGCCCTATAAAGCCTCAGTTGAAGGCAGTAGTCAGGGAGGGTGCTTCAGCCATGCTTGCTGGAGACATCCTCCGGTGGCATTGTCATCCAGAACAGAGAAGATTATATCAAGGAAGCTCTGAAAATACTGTCTGACCAAAGATACTACCTGCCCCTTGATTGTGATCCATCAATACAAGATAAGGAAGAGTTTAAAACATTATACAATAAAAAAAGAAGTCTCTCAAAACGTTGTTAGGTACTTATCGGTGCTGCAGATCCACCGTGTGATGTGGGTCAAGTTCACATAGAGTTCAAGCAGGTAGATAATGGTGGTCGCGCTGCCCAGTACACAGAGGTCCGTCAGGTAAAGGTATATAGGATATCCAAGCTCTTCACAATGCAGCCACACAATAGAGTTCAGTGGTCGATGCACCAGAGGACATCCAAACCGCTGTAATGGAAATTTGGCGCAAAATAGTGAAGTTCCACAAGGATCAAATTCCCAAGGATTTTTATTTATACTTACAAGAAAGTGAATTTATAAAAGCACAAAAGCAGATGGTAGTTCCTTGTATAGCACCCAACCTAGGTTTCGCCGGTCAGCTTCGTTAGGGGCTATAATCTCAGGGGTCTCTTCCCTTACCCGAAATTTATCCCATTATATGGATATTCATTTACAAAAATATGTCCTTAATCTTAAATCTTATTTAAGGGACTTAACATCCCTCATCACTTCACTTAAAGGTATAGAATGGAAGAATAGTTATCTTTGGTTGACCCTAGATGTTTCTGCCCTTTATACCAATATTTCCCACGATCTAGGTATAAAATGTACATCTGGCTTCCTGGAAAAGGACCAGGAAATGCCCGCTCAGCAGATGACATTCATCACTAAGGGCATAGAGTTCATTCTCGCGCACAACGTTTTTACTTTCCAGAAGCAAATATACACGCAAATACGGGGGACCGCAGTGGGGACACGTTTCGCGACAAGTTTCACCAGCTTGTTCATGGGAACGTTTGAAGATGTATTTATTTATCAAAAAAGTTTTTGGTCCAACAATATTATCTTTTTCCGAAGATATATAGACGACCTAATATTTATCTGGAACGGTGACCAATCGTCTATAGATAATTTTATCTCTCACCTTAATGCTAATAATTGGGAGATCTCTTTTACAGGAACATACAACACTAATAAAATAGAATTCTTAGACCTTGAGATTTTAATTCAGTACAATGAAATCAAAAAGGTTGAGAGCAACAGTTATTTGGATTTCAACAGTACACATTACAGGAAATGGAAGTCCAACATTCCTTTTAGTCAATTTAAACGACTCAGACAAAACTGCACTCTGGACGATGACTTCACCCAACAATGTGACGTCCTCGTTTCCAGATTTAGTCAAAAGGGATATCCTGAGAACATTCCGGCTGCCAGAGCAAAAGCTGCCAAACTTACCCAATCCGAATGACTTGCTCCTGCACATAAACAAGAAAGGAAAACTAATAGCAACCTGTATAGTTGTAATTTCATCACAACCTATAATCAAAACCATAATACCATCAAAGCCATCTTGGGGAAACACTGGTACATTCTAAAAAGAGACCCTATCCGTAGTCAAATTATCCCATAGATCCCCCGACTAACATATAGAAGAGCACGGACTTTAAAAAACATTCTTACACCCACTAAACTAAATCTAGCCAAAAATTCTATTGACAACCTTGATGCCACTGCCCCTAGAGGTAGCTCTAGATGCGGACATCAAAGATGTCTATGCTGCACAATTGTATGTCAAAGGTCCACCTTCAACAGTCAAGTTAACGCAGAGTCCTTCCCCATCTGGAGTAATTTAAATTGTCGGGTACCTTCTGGAATGTCCATGTCATTTACAATATGTTGGCCGCATGATTCAAACATTGCGGAACAGATTCAATAAGCATTGATCAAATATAAAGAAAAAATATCTTAAATATAGCGTGTCTAGACATGTAGCAGAACATCATGAGGATAGCCCAATTGGTTTCACGGTGACACCAATCAAACAAATCCCAGCCCATTTACAAAAATATATCCAATACATCAGATGCCGCGAGATGTATTGGATCTTCAAACTGAACAGCCTAAATCTGTATGGTCTCAATGAGGCTTTTGAGATAAATCTATGAAGGGAGGTTTTGTTGTGTGTGTCATGTGTATATACATGTATGTATAAATCTGCAGGTGTGTATATGCATGTATGTGTATGTATATATATATATATATATATATATATATATACATACTTTTTATTCTGTTATTCTTCTAGTTATGAGCTTCCTGTATCATTTTTCTATTGCCATATTTTTCGCCCCATAAGACGCACCCCCCCCCCAAAAGTGTGTGTGGGGGGGTGCCCCTGCGTATTATGAGACTAATGCTGCCATTTTACATCGCAGACTGTGATGTATAAGCTGGAGGGGGGAGGGAGGAGGGGCCAGTGTCATGCAAATGCAGCGGGGCGGGGCGATTACTGTACTCCGGCCCCGCCGGTCACTCAATCACTTCCTTAATGCCTAAACCTTTTATAATAATAACTTTAATTGAAGTTACGATCCCCAGCCCCATCTGTACTACTTACTAAATGTCCCGTAGCAGGCAGAGCAGGGCGGGACGGCCGGCCGTAACTCACTGACGTCACGTGCCTGCGCCGCCTACTTAATTCATAAAGTAGGCGGCGCAGGCACGTGACATCAGTGAGTTACGGACGGACGCCCGCCCTGCTCTGCCTGCTACGGGACATTTAGTAAGTAGTACAGATGGGGCTGGGAATCAGAACTTCAATTGAAGTTATTATTATAAAAGGTTTAGGCAATAAAGCAGTGAGTGAGCGGCAGGGCCGGAGTACAGTGACTGCATTTGCATGCCCATGGCCCCTCCCCCCTCCCACAGGTTTAGCTCCGGTATATTCGGGCATCTGTGGATGCCACTATTATGGGTTGAGGGATATGTGGATGGCACTGTTATAGGGTGGGGAATCTGTGGGTGACACATATTTAACAGTGCCATCCACAGATCACCCCCCCCCCATAACAGTGCCATCCACAGATCACCCCCCATAACAGTGCCATTCACAGATCCCCATAACAGTACCATTCACAGATCCCCATAACAGTGCCCCTCTCAGATCCCCCCATAACAGTGCCACCCACAGTACCCCACCCCATAACAGTGCCATCCACAGAGCCCCCATAGTAGTGTCATGAGCATACCACCATTATTTTCCTCCTGAAAAACCTAGGTGCGTCTTATGGGCCAGTGCGTTTTATAGGGCGAAAATACGCTAACTGATATTTTATATACTCAATTAAATTTAAACTTATTATTACCATGTTTCCTCTTTTGGATATAATGTATGCCAATTTATAACAGCCTTGGAGATATATATATATATATATATATATATAAATAAAAGAGGAAAGAAGGCCAGCAGCACACCACGGGTTTCAAAGGAAAACATGCAGTTTATTCACCCAGTGTCAGCGTTGCGGTCTTTCTCAAGCTATGTGTACATGTGTTACAATCATACAATATAAAGGTGCATCAATTAATCTCACAATCAAATCAATTTGTACATACAAAGACCAAAATTCATAAGAGCAGTAGTTCATGCTGGTGAACAAATATCATAAATAATGACGCAAAGTTTCAAAATACAGTACATAAAAAAGTGCTATATTAAATTACATAGTGTTTCCCAACATATAAAAAGCACTGTAATTACTTATAATTAGTGCAGGTGTGTCCCATTAATACTATAACATAAAAACTCATCAGCTGATCGCGGTTTCGACGGCATCCCCATTCAGTCTCTGCGCATGCGCGAGACCAACAAATCGCGCAATCCCTCAGACGCAAAGAGACTGACCAAGAACCACATCCAAGATGGCTGGGCCTGTTCCCTACCCAGTGTCCATGCAGAAGTATCGGCCTCCCACCAGTGGTCACGTTTTCAATGTCACATGATCGACCAACGGCAAGTAAACAAAATAAGTTTAAGTAGTTTATTACTGGAATATGGGTCTGGATCGCATCTGTCCCGGAATTCCCACAATTAGGCAAATGTAGAGATCCAGGATCTGGCGTCCTGTCAACCCTTTAGTCTGGCCTTGAAGTCACTCAGACATGCACATAATAGGGAAGGCTGGTGTCCCACAGCGGCGATCAACCGTATCTGCGGTCAAATCACCGTCGGAATGGAGAAGCGGCGATGTCGCAGCTGGCCTACCTGCAAACCGTCGCCCACCCCAATGGATCACCTCACCATCCACATCGTACACCGAGTGGCCAGTGCCAGAACTGAATATAACACTGATAGCATCAACAGATTCTCATTAGGATATAAAAAAATATATATACACTATGTGAGTAGGCTCCCGACTGACATGGATCAGCGGTCGGGCCATCCTGTATATATGCGGTATAAAGAAAAGCCGTGGGTAGCCGATAGGACCAAAGATGCTCTTCAATAGTGTCAACATGAAGACTTGGCAAACTTTAGTGTAATCTGAATCCTTTAGGCATGCTTCTACCGCCTGAAGGTCCTCAAAAACCCTGTATTCCCTTCATCTCCCAGTTCTCTGCTGACAGTCCGCAAATTGCGGCTGTTATCAGGAAACATTGGAAGATGATAGGGAATAGTTTTCCTCAGGTTGAGGAGTTTGGCACACCACCACTATTTTTCTATCGTAGAGGACGCAATTTGGGTGACAGATTGGTGAAATCTGACGTGGGCAGCGCCAAGACCAGCATTAAAGCATTATGTGGCTCCACACGGATTGGCTGCTACCCGTGCTATCATTGCATAAATTGCAACCTTATGCTGAAAGGGGATACATTTTTTAATCCAGCTACCAATAAAATGATTAAAATCACCCAATACTTGAGGTGTGACTCGTCCTACGTGGTCTACCAACTGACATGTCCCTGAGGGAGGTGGTATGTTGATGAGACCACGTGGGACGTGCAGACACCCTGAGGCCCAACGGGTTGAATGTTGATTTTAGGGTGGATTAGTGGTGTCTCCCGCCGGTTGCCGCTTTGTCCATATTCCCTACTGTGGGTTGAGTGTAACATGTGTACACAGGAATCAAGTGAAATGACTTCGGTTTTTGTATGAAAGATGTTTTCAAAAAAATTATTTTCTCTTGTTTTTAGATTTGTTTACTGATCATGGTAATGACTGACACCCTGCGCAGGGAAAAGAGCATCTTTGGTCCTATCGGCTACCCACGGCTTTTCTTTATACCGCATGTATACAGGATGGCCCGACCGTTACTCTGTTCCAGTTGTGGAGTATGATCCATGTCAGTCGGGAGCCTACTCACATAGTGTACAGTACAGACCAAAAGTTTGGACACACCTTCTCATTCAAAGAGTTTTCTTTATTTTCATGACTGTGAAAGTTGTAGATTCACACTGAAGGCATCATAACTATGAATTAACACATGTGGAATTATATAAATAACAAAAAAGTCTGAAACAACAGAAAATGTCATATTCTAGTTTCTTCAAAGTAGCCACCTTTTGCTTTGATTACTGCTTTGCACACTCTTGTCATTCTCTTGTTGAGCTTCAAGAGGTAGTCACCTGAAATGTTTTTCACTTCACAGGTGTGCCCTATCAGGTTTAATAAGTGGGATTTCTTGCCTTATAAATAGGGTTGGGACCATTAGTTGCGTTGTAGAGAAGTCAGGTGGATACACACCTGATAGTCCTACTGAATAGACTGTTAGAATTTGTATTATGGCAAGAAAAAAGCAGCTAAGTAAAGAAAAACGAGTGGCCATCATTACTTTAAGAAATGAAGGTCAGTCAGTCCGAAAAATTGGGAAAACTTTGAAAGTGTCCCCAAGTGCAGTCACAAAAACCATCAAGCGCTACAAAGAAACTGGCTCACATGCGGACCGCCCCAGGAAAGGAAGACCAAAAGTCACCTCTGCTGCAGAGGATAAGTTCATCTGAGTCACTAGCCTCAGAAATCACAGGTTAACAGCAGCTCAGATTAGAGACCAGGTCAATGCCACACAGAGTTCTAGCAGCAGACACATCTCTAGAACAACTGTTAAGAGGAGACTGTGTGAATCAGGCCTTCATGGTAGAATATCTGCTAGGAAACCACTGCTAAGGACAGGCAACAAGCAGAAGAGACTTGTTTGGGCTAAAAATTTGAGATCTTTGGTTCCAACCACCGTGTCTTTGTGCGACGCAGAAAAGGTGAACGGATGGACTCTACATGCCTGGTTCCCACCGTGAAGCATGGAGGAGGAGGTGTGATGCTGTAGGGGTGCTTTGCTGGTGACACTGTTGGGGATTTATTCAAAATTGAAGGCATACTGAACCAGCATGGCTACCACAGCACCTTGCAGCGGCATGCTATTCCATCCGGTTTGCGTATAGTTTGACCATCATTTATTTTTCAACAGGACAATGACCCCAAACACACCTCCAGGCTGTGTAAGGGCTATTTGACCATAAAGGAGAGTGATGGGGTGCTGCGCCAGATGACCTGGCCTCCACAGTCACCGGACCTGAACCCAATCGAGATGGTTTGGGGTGAGCTGGACCGCAGAGTGAAGGCAAAAGGGCCAACAAGTGATAAGCATCTCTGGGAACTCCTTCAAGACTGTTGGAAGACCATTTCAGGTGACTACCTCTTGAAGCTCATCAAGAGAATGCCAAGAGTGTGCAAAACAGTAATCAAAGCAAAAGGTGGCTACTTTGAAGAACCTAGAATATGACATTTTCAGTTGTTTCACACTTTTTTGTTATGTATATCATTTCACATGTTCATAGTACTGGTGCCTTCAGTGTGAATATACAATTTTCATAGTCATGAAAATAAAGAAAACTCTTTGAATGAGAAGGTGTGTCCAAACTTTTGGTCTGTACTGTATATATATTTTTTAATATCCTAATGAGAATCTGTTGATACTATCAGTGTTATATTCAGTTCTGGCACTGGCCACTCAGTGTACGATGTGGATGGTGAGGTGATCCATTGGGGTGGGCGACGGTTCGCAGGTAGGCCTGCTGCGACGTCGCCGCTTCCCCATTCCGACGGTGATTTGACCGCAGATACGGTTGATCGCTGCCGTGGGACACCAGCCTTCCCTATTATGTGCACGTCTGAGTGACTTCAAGGCCAAACTAAAGGGTTGACAGGACGCTGGATCCTGGATCTCTATATTTGCCTAATTGTGGGAATTCCGGGACAGATGCAATCCAGACCCATATTCCAGTAATAAACTACTTAAACTTATTTTGTTTATTTGTTGTTGGTCAATCATGTGACATTGATCACATGACCACTGGTGGGAGGCCGATACTTCTGCATGGACATGCACACACTGGGTAGGGAACAGGCCCAGCCATCTTGGATGTGGTTCTTGGTCAGTCTCTTTGCGTCTGAGGGATTGCACGATTTGTTGGTCTTGCGCATGCGCAGTTTTTATGTTATAGTATTAATGGGACACACCTGCACTAATTATAAGTAATTACAGTACTTTTTATATGTTGGGAATCACTATGTAATTTAATATAGCACTTTTATATGTACTGTATTTTGAAACTTTTGTGTCATTATTTATGATATTTGTTCACTAGCATAAACTACTGCTCTTATGAATTTTGGTCTTTGTATGTACAAATTGATTTGATTTTGAGATTAATTGATGCACCTTTATATTGTATGATTGTAACACATGTACACATTGCTTGAGAAAGACAAGCGGTTGAAACGTCGCTGCTGACACTGGGTGAATAAACTGCACGTTTTCCTTTGAAACCCGTGGTGTGCTGCTGGCCTTCTTTCACTTTTATTGAATTGGACCTTGGTGCTGGTCTACGTCGGCCTGATTTGCACCCGAATACAACAGTGTGCTGCATCCTCATTTTCCAAAGTCTATATATATATATATATATATATATATTGTAACGGGATTAGCTCACGGGACCGCCGTCTCCTGGGATAGACGGGCGCTTTAGGCACATAAAAGACAGTCCAGTCCAAGCAAGTATGGTGCAACTGGCCTCAGCCAGTTTTATTGACTTTTGCAGAAAGATCAATATTAAACAAAACAGTTCAAAACAAATGAAATACCTGGCCGTCTGGCCACTACGACTAAACAGGCAGTAGTCCCTAACTACATGGAACTGAGCCTTATGCCCAGCTCCATCAACAAACACGCAGTTGTTTTACTCACACAGCAGGGTTCTTCCCAGGAGCAGAGAGATCAGCTAGTGAGCTGTTTGCCCTTTTATAGCACACTCAGGTTCCAAGGTGATTAGCCACAGTTACCTGAATACCTGGAGTGGCTAATTGGAGCAGGGACCCACCCAACTCTCCCTGCTCCAAGCAGCCAGGCCTTTCTAACCAGGTTTTTAACAAAACCCTTGCAAAGAGAAAACCTAGTTTTCCTTGCTGTCAATTCCCTGGCTGCTTTTTAGAACGTATAAGACAGGAACCTAGGTGAAATGTAGACTCCTTCTACCACTTTTCCCCTGGTCCTGTCACAATATATATATATATATATATATATATATATATATATTTATAACCTATTATTCTACATACAATTCTACACTCAAATAGCCATTTTATGTCAATAATAGGAGTGTTTCATACTCCATGCTAATTCCATTATCATTGATATTGTTTATACTTCACAGTATCTCCATCCTAATAACTAGTATATTTTTCCTATATACCAGCATTAGTAGTGACATGATCCCACTGTTCTCATCTGAGGTACACTGTGCCCTAGGCATCCCCAGTCCCATGGTTACAGGTCACGTGACCGCCTTGTCTCTTTGAAACGCTGTGGCTTTCAGGCACAATCCTTGCCGTGCCAAAGCCTAGCTGGGTGCATGCTCCAATACTTTCATAGCAGTCAATCAAGACCGCCCCTTCTCCACCAGTGACACAGCGTCCTTAAGGTCATGTGATCGGGGATTTGCGGTCATGTGACCCCTGCTTATAATAATATCAGGTGACCACCTCCCTAGGGCATTTCTTACGCTTTTGACATGCCCCCACCCTGTTGTGAGTTCGAATAAATATTTTATTATTTTATTAAAGTTTATGTAACGTGTTTGTGATGACACCTGGGGACAGCATCACCCATTGGGGGCGGTCCACGGGTGCACCTTTTTGGTGTTTTTTTTTTTTGTCTATTCTAATGCCCACAAGCTATATATATATATAGTTACTTACCCCTTGTTTACAATATGATTTTACAAAACCTGATGAAGGGGACTTGAGTATCCCCGAAACGCGCTGTTTTTATGTACATGTGCTCTCTTCAAATAAAGAAGAATTTTATTTGATTATCAAGACCGTCTCTACCAGTGAATTCGTGGCTGAACAGAATACTCTCCACTACCATATTAACACGACATCAATGCTTTGACATCTTACCAGAAAACATCCAGTTTTTGCATGTAGTTCACCAAGCGGACCCGACCCAAAGTAAGTAAAGAAAACATTTTATATGATCTTAGTGACACACGCACAACACACAGGCTTTGTATTATAATAATTGTTTATTTAACGTCTTTTTCAGTAAACCACAGCAACATATGGACAGCTATACAGTGGCGGAAATAATTATTTGACCTCTCACTGATTTTGTAAGTTTGTCCAATGACAAAGAAATGAAAAGTCTCAGAACAGTATCATTTCAATGGTAGGTTTATTGTAACAGTGGCAGATAGCACATCAAAAGGAAAATCGAAAAAATAACTTTAAATAAAAGATAGCAACTGATTTGCATTTCATTGAGTGAAATAAGTATTTGAACCCCTACCAACCATTAAGAGTTCTGGCTCCCACAGAGTGGTTAGACACTTCTACTCAATTAGTCACCCTCATTAAGGACACCTGTCTTAACTAGTCACCTGTATAAAAGACACCTGTCCACAGAATCAATCAATCAAGCAGACTCCAAACTCTCCAACATGGGAAAGACCAAAGAGCTGTCCAAGGATGTCAGAGACAAAATTGTAGACCTGCACAAGGCTGGAATGGGCTACAAAACCATTAGCAAGAAGCTGGGAGAGAAGGTGACAACTGTTGGTGCGATTGTTCGAAAATGGAAGGAGCACAAAATGACCATCAATCGACCTCGCTCTGGGGCTCCACGCAAGATCTCACCTCGTGGGGTGTCAATGGTTCTGAGAAAGGTGAAAAAGCATCCTAGAACTACACGGGAGGAGTTAGTTAATGACCTCAAATTAGCAGGGACCACAGTCACCAAGAAAACCATTGGAAACACATTACACTGCAATGGATTAAAATCCTGCAGGGCTCGCAAGGTCCCCCTGCTCAGGAAGGCACATGTGCAGGCCCGTCTGAAGTTTGCCAATGAACACCTGAATGATTCAGAGAGTGACTGGGAGAAGGTGCTGTGGTCTGATGAGACCAAAATAGAGCTCTTTGGCATTAACTCAACTCGCTGTGTTTGGAGGAAGAAAAATGCTGCCTATGACCCCCAAAACACCGTCCCCACCGTCAAGCATGGGGGTGGAAACATTTTGCTTTGGGGGTGTTTTTCTGCTAAGGGCACAGGACAACTTATTCGCATAAACGGGAAAATGGACGGAGCCATGTATCGTGAAATCCTGAGCGACAACCTCCTTCCCTCTGCCAGGAAACTGAAAATGGGTCGTGGATGGGTGTTCCAGCACGACAATGACCCAAAACATACAGCAAAGGCAACAAAGGAGTGGCTCAAGAAGAAGCACATTAAGGTCATGGAGTGGCCTAGTCAGTCTCCGGACCTTATTCCAATCGAAAACCTATGGAGGGAGCTCAAGCTCAGAGTTGCACAGAGACAGCCTCGAAACCTTAGGGATTTAGAGATGATCTGCAAAGAGGAGTGGACCAACATTCCTCCTAAAATGTGCGCAAACTTGGTCATCAATTACAAGAAACGTTTGACCTCTGTGCTTGCAAACAAGGGTTTTTCCACCAAGTATTAAGTCTTTTTTTGTTAGAGGGTTCAAATACTTATTTCACTCAATGAAATGCAAATCAGTTGCTATCTTTTATTTAAAGTTATTTTTTCGATTTTCCTTTTGATGTGCTATCTGCCACTGTTACAATAAACCTACCATTGAAATGATACTGTTCTGAGACTTTTCATTTCTTTGTCATTGGACAAACTTACAAAATCAGTGAGGGGTCAAATAATTATTTCCTCCACTGTATGTGGACAGCTGCATCACGTTCAACTGAAGCAGCTGAGCTTTACAGACAGCATTCTGAACATGATTGTCACAGACATGCGCCCGCTATCCATTGTGGAGGATGAAGGTTTTTAGAGGATGATTTCGACTTTCAATCCAAGATGCACTCTTCCTTCAAGAAACTACTTCATGAAAATTATGGAGAAACAGTATGAAGAAATCAAAGGAAAGTTGAAGAACTGCAGGTAACTTGAAAAGAAAGGTCCCGGAGGCAATGGAGATCCTCTAAAAGCTCTTCTTTATTGTTCACATAAGAATAACGGACACAGCCACATCGTTCACAGCATAACGTTAGTTATGTACCCTTAGTCGTAAAACTTTGCTATGTGTGACCCCACAATTTAAAGGAGTTGGAATGCTCCTGCCTCCAAAATCCAAGGAGGAGAGGGTGGAGCCTCCAACCCCATAGGCTATCACACAGTGCATTACACCTTTCGTTGAATACAACAATCACTAGTGTAATTGATAACACACTGCGCTGCAGTTCTCTGGTCATATTAACCTCTGGAGTGCCATAGTCTCAACTCCCTGAGAAAAAGCCGCACAGTGTGAACAATGACATCCTTTCACCAGTTAAAAACATGTAATACAAACAACAATAAACATAACACAAAAATGACCCTGTACCCTGTGATGGGCTGAGAATAAATATAACATGCCTGATTTCATAGTAAATAATTTACAATTTTTCAACGGATACAAGTCATCTTCACCCCTATAACAGGTTGCAATCATATCAACTGTTAGCAAATATTACTGTCTATGTGTGCGTGACATGGGAGGGTAGCCTCCAATTATCCTAGATACCCAGGATCAAATTGTCATATACATGATCTGGTATAAACGGAGGAAGAATACCGCCCCATGTGAACAGCACCATCTACAGAAATATCAGCTGTTTGCAGATCCTGCTGGCTATGTGTGCGTAACATGGGGGGGGGGGGGGGGGTAGCCTTCAATTTATCCTAGATACCCAGGATCAAATTGTCATATATATAATCGGGTATGAAAGGAGGAAGAATACCACCCCATGTGAACAGCACCATTTGCAGAAATAACAGCTGTTTGCAGAAGCTACTAGCTATGTGTGCGTAACATGGGAGGGTAGCTTTCAATTTATCCTAAAATCCAGGATCAAGAAAAAAAAAAAAAAAAGAGAAAAAGAGAAAGTATACCGCCCCATGTAAACAGCACTCTTTGCACAGGTAGATACAAACATACAAAAGACCCAGAATAGTCTGAACTTCCAATAAACTACTGCCATAGAGGATTCATGGACATATATTTGACATTCGTATTGGACCCGAATAATGACATTTATTTGGGACCATTTTATTATTTAATCTAACTACTGGTAAATATACATCAGTTCTTTTTTTAGGTTGAGACCAACTGGAATTCTAGTGTTAAGTCTAAAAATCCAGTAGGCCTCCCAGAGAAGAATCTTCTTGAGATGGTCCCCGCCCCTCTTAAGTGCCAGAACTCTCTCTATAGCATAAGCTTGAAAAAATGACACCTGGCGGGCATGTTTCTGTATGAAATGCCTCGCTGCATTCGAGATGTTCAAAGCATTGGGATTGTTGATATAGTTTAGGTGCTCAAGCATTCGGCTCTTAAATTTACGGGTTGTGCTGCCTATGTACATCTGATCGCAACTAGTGCACCGGATAATATAGATAACACCCTCCGTGTTACAGTTAATGTAGCTGCGGATGGGAAAACTACATGAATGATCTGAGTTATCAAATGACTGTATAGGGATCACATAACCACAAGTCTTACACGGATTACCTCCACATCTGGTAAATCCCTTGTATTTAAGCCAACTTGGTTTGAAGTTGGTTCCCATTCTGCTGGAAGTGTAGAGGGACGGAGACAGTAAGCAGGACAATGTAGTGGCTCTTCTGAAAAAAAATTCTACAGCCTGATTTTAGAGCTTTGTATAAGATGTCATCATCGAACAAGATGGGTAGACATCGCTTTATTGTGGAACTGATTGTATTAAATTCTGTACTATATGTTAAAGAAAGAGTGGGGACATTGTCCTGGTCCCTGTCTCCATGTACTCTCCCACTGCCAGCAGAGACCATTGTTTGTTTGTTGCATCTCGCCTTCCCAAAGAGCATTTCTTTTCTATCCTTACGTATTGCAATGTCTCTCCCTCTTTGTATCATCCACTTTGGATAGCTTCTTGCCCTCAGTCTTTGTTCCACCTTGTTAAATTCCCCACGGGAATTGCCCTGATGGTATGCAAAGGGTGGTGACTCCTGGCATTCAAAATCGAATTGCCAGCCACCTCCTTTCTGTATGTGTGGGTGTGCACTATCTCGCCTGGACTGCCGTCAAGTCGAGGAAATTAATATGGGATTCATGCGCTGAACATGTAAATCGTAGATTATAGTTGTTGTTATTTAAGTACGCCTGGAGGTCTGGGACGGCAGACACATCGCCCGCCCATACCATGAGCACGTCATCGATGTATCTGCCGTACCAGACCAAACCAGGCCCATATGGATTATCCAAATTGTAAATGAACTTTTCTTCCCAATAAGACATGGTCAAGTTTGCCAATGACGGCGAGAACTTGGCCCCCATTGACACTCCACGGGTCTGGAGGTAGTGCACACCATCAAACATGAAGTAATTATGGGTCAGCAGAAATGCCGTCACCTCACAGACAAAATCGATATAACCAGAACTAAGTCCAGTATATCTGTGAAGGTGGTACTCCATGGCCAGCAGGGCAACCCCGTGAGGGATAGAGGGATAAAGAGCAACCACGTCTGCCGTGATCCATCTATAATTGGTCTCCCATACAAAACTGAACATAGCCCGCAGCACATCCGCCGTATCCTTTAGGAACCCCGGTGTGCGCCTGACTAGAGGCTGGAGAATATTGTCCAGCCAACTACCCAGGCGCTCAGTGAGGGATCCCATTCCAGAAACTATAGGGCGGAGGTGGGGGGGGGGGGGTGGACGCCCTTATGGATCTTGGGCAAAGCATGCATAATGGGGGTGACAGGTACATCCACGCACAGATACCTATATTCACTATCACTGAAAATACCCATATCTTTTCCTTTCATTAGCAGTGACATATAGCCATCCATATATTCTCTTAATGGGTCCTTCAATAGTGTACTGTACGTGGATGTGTCTGCCAGCATTTCCCGCAATTTCCCGCTGTCACCCCCATTATGCATGCTTTGCCCAAGATCCATAAGGGCGTCCACCCCCCCCCCCCGCCCTATAGTTTCTGGAATGGGATCCCTCACCGAGCGCCTGGCTAGTTGGCTGGACAATATTCTTCAGCCTCTAATCAGGCGCACACCGGGGTTCCTAAAGGATACGGCAGATGTGCTGTGGGCTATGTTCAGTTTTGTATGGGAGACCAATTATAGATGGATCACGGCAGACGTGGTTGCTCTTTATCCCTCTATCCCTCACGGGGTTGCCCTGCTGGCCATGGAGTACCACCTTCACAGATATACTGGACTTAGTTCTGGTTATATCGATTTTGTCTGTGAGGTGACGGCATTTCTGCTGACCCATAATTACTTCATGTTTGATGGTGTGCACTACCTCCAGACCCGTGGAGTGTCAATGGGGGCCAAGTTCTCGCCGTCATTGGCAAACTTGACCATGTCCTATTGGGAAGAAAAGTTCATCATACAATTTGGATAATCCATTTGGGCCTGGTTTGGTCTGGTACGGCAGATACATCGATGACGTGCTCATGGTATGGGCGGGCGATGTGTCTGCCGTCCCAGACCTCCAGGCGTACTTAAATAACAACAACTATAATCTACGATTTACATGTTCAGCGCATGAATCCCATATTAATTTCCTCGACTTGACACTCCACGGCAGTCCAGGCGAGATAGTGCACACCCACACATACAGAAAGGAGGTGGCTGGCAATTCGATTTTGAATGCCAGGAGTCACCACCCTTTGCATACCATCAGGGCAATTCCCGTGGGGGAATTTGTACGCACTGCCAGAAATTGTAGTCAACCAGAGAAACTTGAGGAGGAATTTAACAAGGTGGAACAAAGACTGAGGGCAAGAAGCTATCCAAAGTGGATGATACAAAGAGGGAGAGACATTGCAATACGTAAGGATAGAAAAGAAATGCTCTTTGGGAAGGCGAGATGCAACAAACAAACAATGGTCTCTGCTGGCAGTGGGAGAGTACATGGAGACAGGAACCAGGACAATGTCCCCACTCTTTAACATATAGTACAGAATTTAATACAATCAGTTCCACAATAAAGCGATGTCTACCCATCTTGTTCGATGATGACATCTTATACAAAGCTCTAAAATCAGGCTGTAGAATTGTTTCCAGAAGAGCCACTACATTGTCCTGCTCACTGTCTCCGTCCCTCTACACTTCCAGCAGAATGGGAACCAACTTCAAACCAAGTTGGCTTAAATACAAGGGATTTACCAGATGTGGAGGTAATCCGTGTAAGACTTGTGGTTATGTGATCCCTATACAGTCATTTGATAACTCAGATCATTCATGTAGTTTTCCCATCCGCAGCTACATTAACTGTAACACGGAGGATGTTATCTATATTATCCGGTGCACTAGTTGCGATCAGATGTACATAGGCAGCACAACCCGTAAATTTAAGAGCCGAATTTTTTTTTTCTTGATCCTGGATTTTAGGATAAATTGAAAGCTACCCTCCCATGTTACGCACACATAGCTAGTAGCTTCTGCAAACAGCTGTTATTTCTGCAAATGGTGCTGTTCACATGGGGCGGTATTCTTCCTCCTTTCATACCCGATTATATATATGACAATTTGATCCTGGGTATCTAGGATAAATTGAAGGCTACCCCCCCCCCCCCCCATGTTACGCACACATAGCCAGCAGGATCTGCAAACAGCTGATATTTCTGTAGATGATGGTGCTGTTCACATGGGGCGGTATTCTTCCTCCGTTTATACCAGATCATGTATATGACAATTTGATCCTGGGTATCTAGGATAATTGGAGGCTACCCTCCCATGTCACGCACACATAGACAGTAATATTTGCTAACAGTTGATATGATTGCAACCTGTTATAGGGGTGAAGATGACTTGTATCCGTTGAAAAATTGTAAATTATTTACTATGAAATCAGGCATGTTATATTTATTCTCAGCCCATCACAGGGTACAGGGTCATTTTTGTGTTATGTTTATTGTTGTTTGTATTACATGTTTTTAACTGGTGAAAGGATGTCATTGTTCACACTGTGCGGCTTTTTCTCAGGGAGTTGAGACTATGGTACTCCAGAGGTTAATATGACCAGAGAACTGCAGCGCAGTGTGTTACCAATTACACTAGTGATTGTTGTATTCAACGAAAGGTGTGATGCACTGTGTGATAGCCTATGGGGTTGGAGGCTCCACCCTCTCCTCCTTGGATTTTGGAGGCAGGAGCATTCCAACTCCTTTAAATTGTGGGGTCACACATAGCAAAGTGTTACGACTAAGGGCACTAACCCGAAACGCGTCAACGTTATGCTGTGAACGATGTGGCTGTGTCCGTTATTCTTATGTGAACAATAAAGAAGAGCTTTTAGAGGATCTCCATTGCCTCCGGGACCTTTCTTTTCAAGTTACCTGCAGCCTGCTAAGGGAACACTCCCCTAGGGCCTCTGGAGCCGGGATCACATATTCCACCAGGAAGGTGAGCTGGACTAAGTTTTCTCTTATTTCAGAAAGTTGAAGAACACTCTTAAGAAGACTGACAGCATTGCACTTACAACTGACATTTGGACGAGCGTCGCTACAGAAGCTTATCTGGGGGTGACGTGTCATTTTCTTGGGAAGGATTGGGAAATTGAGTCCTACAGCCTAAGGCCGAAAGCACACGGCCGTGAGCGGTCCGTGGAACCGCGGCCTGGATTCCTCCTGAGAGCAGGAGCGCACGGCGTCATTGGTTGCTATGACGCCGTGCGCTCCCTGCTGCCGCCGCAATACAGTAACACACTGGTATGATCTATACCAGTGTATTACTGTACTGTGACAGCAGCAGGGAGCGCACGGCGTCATAGCAACCAATGACACCGTGCGCTCCTGCTCTCAGAAGGAATCCAGGCCGCGGTTCCACGGACCGCTCACGGCCGTGAAAAACATAACATAAAATTAGCACCATTGTCATGAACAACAGCTTTGACTTTCTCTGCCGGAATGCCAAATTTGGCAATAACATCCTCAAGCCACTCTGCAGTATTTGCAGCTGTGCATCTTTCTTCAACGGGCATCATTGTTAGAAGAAAGGAGAATAGACCCCGGGTATCTCTAAAACAAATGAAGGACAATGCCTGCACAATGTAGATGTAGTGAGGTACCCGAAAGGAAGTGACTCGGTACAAGCTCAGAGTATAATGACGAAAGGGAAAGAAAGAAGCTCAGAGTACCAAAAAAGTGATGGTTACATAAATATTTTATTATATCAAAGACATGATTAAAAACACACATACAAATGATGCCATGGAACAGGGTAAAGGGAACAGGGGAAGGAAGAAAAACGCCACCCCAACGCCGAAACGCGCGTTGGGGTAACGCCATCCTGGTCTCCTTGTCCACATTTGGTCCACCCTTGGTAAGTTTGAGGTCATAACCGTCCTTCCACGGATATGTGCTGCCGATGTTGAGACTTCTCACTTGGCTTTCTTTACTCCTTTGCTGGTCTCATACTACTTTTTGTATCTATTTTTTGGTCAGCATACTATGCACTATGGCTGTGGTCGGTTCTCCCACTGACTTTCACTTACCTTATGCTACCTTATATACAATTTTCATTACATTTGGTCTATGAGCTGGTATTATATTTTGTATATTATCTTTCACGACCTTATTCATTTTCATATTATGTACCGTGTGACCTGTGTGTCCATCAAGGGTGGCGTTTTTCTTCCTTCCCCTGTTCCCTTTACCCTGTTCCATGGCATCATTTGTATGTGTGTTTTTAATCATGTCTTTGATATAGTAAAATATTTATGTAACCATCACTTTTTTGGTACTCTGAGCTTCTTTCTTTCCCTTTCGTCATTATACTCTGAGCTTGTACCGAGTCACTTCCTTTCGGGTACCTCACTACATCTACATTGTGCAGGCATTGTCCTTCATTTGTTTTAGAGATACCCGGGGTCTATTCTCCTTTCTTCTAACAATGATGCCCGTTGAAGAAAGATGCACAGCTGCAAATACTGCAGAGTGGCTTGAGGATGTTATTGCCAAATTTGGCATTCCAGCAGAGAAAGTCAAAGCTGTTGTTCATGACAATGGTGCTAATGTTATAGCAGCAGTGAAGATTTTAACAGGAAAACATGGATGGGCATCAGTGCGATGTGCAGGTCACACCCTGAACTTGGTTGTGCAAAGCGCTCTGAAGAACCACCAAGCTATCTCCAAGTGTATAGCTTGTGTAAGATGCCTTGTTGAGCATTTTAAGACGAGTGAGTTGGCATGCACCAAGCTAAAGGAGAAGCAACAACCGATGGGCACACCACAACACATGCTGTTGCATGATGTTAAGTACTCGCTGGAATAGCATTTATCACATGTTATCAAGACTGCTGGAACAAAGCTAGCCAGTGACTGCTGGTCTCTCAGACCCAGAAGTGCCTCTAAGAGGAAAACACCTCTACCTTGATCTGAAGCCTGGACAGTGGAGCCTGATTGAGGAGTTAAGCCAGGCTCTTGAGCCATTTGAAAGAGCTGTGGTGTTTTTGGAGTGGCCAAAAGTATGTTACCCTCTCTGCACTTCCACAGCTAGTGCAGAACCTAAAGAAGTCCATACAGGGTTTAGCTTTTGAGACTGCACCATTAAGTTCATTCCAGGCTCGTGTAGTAGAACAGAAATGTGTAGAAATCCGCAGCACTCTTTAATTGATGAATAATCCTGTTTTTATTAAAACAGCAGTATATTGGCTTCCTATATTAATCTTTTATATCATAATGACTCGGTTCCCTGTACAAAATCCAGCTTGAATGCTGTGACCCCATTACAGTCAATCGCTGCAGCAGCCAGCAGTATCCAGCTATACCCGATACGGTACATTCTGGCTGGTTGTTCTTCTGACAGAATATATTTTACAGCTGTGAAATAAGCCTTATGTGAGTGCATTTAAAACAAAAAATATTTATATATACCACTGTAAGAAATAAAGATAGTTTTCATAAAGCAATATGTTTTTTAAGAAGGTTTTTCTTAGTACTGATTCATCGTTGGAATAATCTATAGAACACTTGATTACTAAAATAATTGATAGCTGCAGCCAGGGGCATTGCTAGGGTCTCAAAAGATCCAGGGCCCAAGCCCCAATTAATAAGGCCCGATTCTCTAAATCGCACACCCCCCACACACCGCATTTTGCTGTAATTGCTATACAGCAGCACATACCTGTCACATCCAGTGCCTCCAGGAGACGTCTCCTCCGATGTAGATCTTCTCTGTCATCATCTCAGGGGTGTACCTAGCCTTTCTGCTGCCTGAGGCGAAAACTGAAATGGCACACCCTCCCCCATGCTAATTTCTTAACCTAACCCCTTTGCCACAATGAAAGCACTCATTGCCCATGGCCCTTCCGCTGCCACTTCTTGCCTCTATCTTGAGCTGCCTGAGTCGATCGCCTTATCTGGCCTCATTGGTGGTGCACCCCAGCATCATCTTCTCCATTTGGTGCCGACATCTCTCAGCCGCCTCGTCTCTGCAGAGTGTGACACAGACATCTTAGCTTCCTCACATTTCTATCATCTTCCCTCAACCTGGAGTCCCAACAGTGTTATCCTGCTGCTCCATGTGCTCCCCAATACCCCTAAATACTATCCTGAAGAAAAATTAGTGCCCCCCATATTAATAGTGCTCCTCATAGTCCCACCAATAGTAATTCCCTTCTAGAATGACCTTATTAGTAATACTGCCCCTACAGTGCCCACAACCCAGCTAATGCTCCCCAAGAGTGCCCCCATTAGTAGAAGAGCCCTTTAGTATTAATAATACCCTCACAGGGCCCTTAGTAGAAAAAAGGACCCCTATTGTACCCCTAGTGGTAATAAAGCTCTCTACAGACCCCTCAGTAGTAATAAGACCCCCATAGTACTCTTAGTAGAAATAAAGTGGATCTAAAAGTCACTCCTATAGAGCCCCCAGTAGTAATAAGAACGCCTATAATGTCCCCTGTATTTATAATACCCCTACAGTGCCCGCAGTATTTATATTCCTCCCTTCACTTTACAGTCCCATGTAAATAATATCACACATCTCTCCAGCCCCCTCCAATATACAGTCCCATGTAAATAATATCCCTTTCTATCTACAGCCCCCTCCAAAATACAGTCCCATGTAAATAACATCAACTCCTCCCCAGCAGCCTTTAACATGCAGTCCCATGTAAACATCACTCCCTTAACATTCAGTTCCATGTAAATAACATCACTGCCTTCAACTTACAGTTCCATGTCAATAACATTGCCCACTCAACATTTAGTCCCATATAAATAACATCACTCCCTCCCTCAGACCCCTGTAACAATCAGTCCCATATAAATAACATTACTCCCTCTCACAGCCGCCATCAATATACAGTCCCATGTAAATAACATCACCCCCTCCCATAGCCACCTCCAACATACAGTCCCATGTAAATAACATCACTCCCTCCTACAGCCATTATCAACATACAGTCCCATGTAAATAACATCACACCCTCCCACAACCGCCTTCAACCTACATTCCCATGTAAATTGAGGCTTCACAGGACGCCATGGTGGATTTTGATACGGTGCTCTCCCACAATATGGACCACACACAGCAAAGAAAAATAAATAGTTCTATGTGTCAAAGTCGCAAACTAAGCAGCAGTCCTGAGAATAGGAGTCGATCCAACCTCCTTATCACATACAATCAATAAACCAGAGTCCAGGTCCGCGCCCCTGACGAAGCCTCCAGGCGAAACCCAGGTCGACTTTATACGCTGATTTCTAGTGGTGCTGTTGTGAGTATAATAAAGCCTTTATCTTTGACATATTCACGGGTACTGCACTATGTTGCTGATCTTTTGAAGGGTCACCACTGTCCTGTGAAGTTTCGGTCGGCAGTGTGGCGTGTGCCTGTGGGGAAGTTTCAGCGTGGCATATGATTTAACTGCGCTTTCCTTCTACAAGGCGTTTCCAAACTACATCTCCTTTGAAGCGTGGACCTGGACTCTGGTTTATTGATGGACCACACACAGGCCCACCTAAACTACCTATACAATCAACTGGAGGTTTGGGACAATCGCGTGAAGCTAAACAATTTGAGGCTAAAATGTTTTCCAGAAACCATACAGACAGACGCCATATTGCCCATGTTGATAGATTTTTTTCACAAACCTTTTAGGCACAGAAACAGCCGCTGATATTACATTGGAGAGAGCACACCAGGCACTCAGGCCCCCACTGAGCCCCACGGTGCAACCAAGGGACATAATTTGTAAGTTCACAAACTTCCAAACCAAAGAAAAAAAATCTTGAAAGCCGCTAGGGCCTCTGCGCCTGTAACCTATGCAGGCTCCGCCATTTCTATATATCAGGACTTGTCCCCACTGACCTTAAAGGGATTCTGTCACCAAGTTTTGGGCTGTAGAGCTGCGGACATAAAATAATTTTATACACATGTAAATTAGTCTTGTATGCATCCAAGGGGCTGTACTAACCTTCCAGGAGCCCAGCCATGCCCCCCTGTGAAGGAGCCCAGCACCGCCTCTGTCCTCCGAATCTCCTCCTTTCATCAACTATAGATTGCCGTAATCTCGCGATGCGCGAGCGCCGGTATAGTGTTCCTTCCCTGTGCTGGCATCAGCCTCAGGGAAAGAACTGAGAATGCGCGAGCTCGTGCATCGCGAGATTACGGCAATCTATAGTTGATGAAAGGAGGAGATTTGGACGACATAGGCGGTGCTGGGCTCCTTCACAGCTGGGCACGACTGGGCTCCAGGAAGGTTAGTACAGCCCCTTGGACACATACAAGACTATCTATCTATATCTATAAAATCCTTTCATAAAGAAATTAAAACCACACAGCCCTATAGGACAGATATATTGCGGACATGCTAGCGGCGATCTAGACGTGCATGTCTGCAGCTCAATAGCCCAAAACTTGGTGACAGAATCCCTTTAAAGAAAAGAGGAGCACCAAAACCACTCTTAGCCCACATACAGCGGGTCAGCAATACACGGGCACCGGCCTGTGCGCACTCCACATCACGGATGCGGACCCATTCACTCGCAATCACTGAGATGTGTAACGGAAGCACGGATCGGTACTCCGTAGTGCTTCCGTGGTATTTCTGTCCATGCCTCCCCAATGCACGGAATGGATGCACAGCATTCATGTGCAAGAGACCTAACTGATGGAAATCACTGACCAAACACTGATATGTGAATGAGGCCTCATGCACACGGCCGTGTTCCGTGGTAACCCGGCCTTGATACCTGCTGACAGCAGGAGCGCACGGCGTCATTGGTTGCTTCATGCCGCCGCTGCACTACAGTAATACTCTCGTATAGATCATACGAGTGTATTACTGTAGTGCAGCGGCGGCATGAAGCGCACGACGTCATAGCAACCAATGACGCCGTGCGCTCCTGCTGTCAGCAGGAATTAAGGCCGGGTTACCACCAACCCGCTCTCGGCCGTGTGCATGAGGCCTGAGGCTTGAGCTGGTACTGTACTGAGTAAGAGCATGATATCCTTTGGCATACATTGTACAAGTACAATTTTGTGAAAAGTATTCTGTATTTTACCATATGAAGGCTAAAATTCATTTCATCTATGACTGAAACAATAAAGTATTTGTAAGGTAAAAAAAATAATAAAAAAAACACTCTTAGGCTACTTTCACACTTGCGCTTGATCGGATCCGTTCTGAACGGATCCGATCATATTAATGCAGACGGAGGCTCCGTTCAGTACGGATCCGTCTGCATTAATAACTTAGAAAAATTTCTAAGTGCGAAAGTAGCCTGAGCGGATCCGTTCAGACTTTCAATGTAAAGTCAATAGGGGACAGATCCGCTTGAAGATTGAGCCATATGGTGTCATCTTCAAGCGGATCCGTTCCCATTGACTTACATTGTAAGTCTGGCCGTGCAGAGGTGAGCGGAGCGGAGGCTGAACGCCGCCAGACTGATGCAGTCTGAGCGGATCCGCATCCATTCAGACTGCATCAGGGCTGGACGGAAGCGTTCTGCTCCGCTCGTGAGCTCCTTCAAACGGAGCTCACGAGCGGACAGCAGAACGCTAGTGTGAAAGTAGCCTTAGATGTCCTGAGAGACCGTAAGATCCTCTAGCGGTGGCTGTATCCTTTCGGATTACTCATCAACACACCTGAAAGGAAAATGGTTGTCTGGGCACATGCAGACCTCAGGGGACTATATAGCACTTAGATATTGCAGACTTACAGATTGCTGACTGAAATCCAGTCCAAGAGCTAACAGAACTCCCAGCCTTGCCAATGGTCACTCCCTGGACGCCGGTGGGACCAGGAAGACCCCAACGACAAAAGAGAAAGATTGACTGAGAGACTCATTGGACTTGTCAATATATACCAACCTCCAGGAACGCTAATGGGGTGAGACAGAAAGGAGCATTCCAGTTTAATTACACAGATTTTCTTTTTTTACTTTTTCTCTTTTTCCTCTTTCCTTTAATGTCTTAAATATGTTTATATAATGTAGAAGTATCTCCCCTTTAAGAGAAACTTGTCTATGTTACGTTAACTGCCCACTCCCTCCATAAGATCCTCTAGGTAGCAGTCTACGCCCGTTACATTCACCCACATGTATATGGATAAATTACTGCTCCTCACTGGAGCTATGTTTGGGTTTAGTTCTATTACCTGTACTTACTTTATGTTCACCTTAGTGATTACATGCCATGTGTTGGAGAATTTTAGCATTTCCTACTAGAAGCAAGATACTGGCATAAGCCTTTTTTGTTACTACACCATGTTCTTTCACTGTAACTGGGACACCTAAGGTAGACAGGGGTATATGGAGAATATGTGATATATCAGACAGGGGGTTGGAGGCCCCACACTTCATTCCCTGCCCCGACTCGGATATCTCTTAAAATGCCCTACCCTTCTGTCAATGGCTATGATTAAGGTTTGTTCCTATAATGTCCGGGGTATGAACGTGCCGGCAAAGAGGAGTCAAATATGCAATATGCAAATAAAAACAAAAGCAGATATCCTGCTTCTGCAAGAGACCCACTTTAGAATGAAACATGTGCCACGGTCGGGACATCTTGTTTATAACCAATGGTTTCATAGCACAACCCCAGATTCAGCCTCCAAAGGAGTCAGCATAGCACTTCTTAGACAGCTCTCCTTGGAGGTGTGTTTGACCCTCGTAGATAGCGAGGGTTGGTATTTTTATTAAAGGAGTATTAGGGTCACAGGTTTATACCTTTGGAAATGTATATGCACCAAATACATCCCAGGCACCATGGTTAAGGACGGCACTGGCAGCATTCCGCAGGTTTGCTGAAATAACCATTGTAGGTGGTGATTTGAATGTAGCCCTCCATCTGGAAATAGACACATCCACAGGCACTTCATCAATATCACAATCTGCACTCAGACACATCCGCAACAACATTGCTAAGGCGGGCCTGGTGGATGGATGGAGAACTATGCACCCCCACAATAAAGATTTTTCATATTACTCCCCGGCACATACATCGTATCAAAGGCCAGATTATATCTTTGTGTCTACCTCTCTACTGCCTTCTTGCAAAGGTGCATCGATTGGGTCAATAATCCTATCTGACCATGCTCCTGTATATTTACAGTTCTCATTGACTAATGCTCCCAAAAAGAAGATGATATTGAGACTTAAAATACTTCTACACAATTCAGATAACCTGGAAGATTGAGGAGTATTTCGCACTTAATGAATCTTCGGATACCTCACTAAATGTTTTCTGGAAAGCCCATAAGGCAGTGGTGAGAAGACATTTCATATCACTAGGAACGTATCTTAAAAAGCAAAGGGAATCTGAGATCCTAAAACTGCAAGCCCAGATTCAAGTATTAGAGACATTACATAAACGACAACACACCCCAGATGTCCTTCATGACTTAGACCTCCTTAGATTCCAACTCAAAAAATATACTTAAAGGGAGTCTGTCATCAGCATTTCACTTTTTTAACCCTTCCCATAGCTCTCTAGCATGCTTACAGTTAATAAAAACGTTACCTCTAGCATCAATCCCGCGCCTGCGCACTCAGTCTGTCGGCCGGCGCAGGCGCACTGCGATGCCCATTCCTTGTATGGCATCACAGTATCTAGCCGCAATAGTTACTGTGATGCCATACAAGGAATGGGCATCGCAGTGCGCATGCGCAGGCCGACGGACTTAGTGCGCAGGCGCGGGATCTCGGCGGAATAACAAGTTAGTAGATAGGCGGTCAGAAGAAAAGGATGGGCGGGCGGAGGGAAGGAAGGGGCGGGGGGAAGCAAAAAAAGGCTGAGCTAGCAGGGCACCTAAGAGGGTAACGCTGCCCCTGGGCACTTGCGAGCCCTCATTTGCATATGTTACAAAGATCGTTTTTGATGATTTTATCAATATTATGATTAAGTCTAGGATTGATGCTAGAGGTAACGCTTTTATTAACTGTAAGCATGCTAGAGAGCTATGGGAAGGGTTAAAAAAGTGAAATGCTGATGACAGACTCCCTTTAATGAGAAAACGGCTAAGGTATACTTATCGGCCAAATTTCGCTACTAAGCCCATGGTGATAAAGTCTCTAAATGTATGCTTTCTCAGTTAAAAAAAGAGTAAAGACCACTCCTACATACACAACATACAATCTTCATCAGCTCAAACATTCCATACTGATCAGATAGTAGACATAATTATAAAAAACGAAATGGTTGCACACCATTATACATACAAACAATAGAGCTAAGAAATGCGAGTCATTCTAAATAAAAGTGGTACAATACAGACTATAAATAAGTTAATGGAAGCTCTTAGCACACATATTTGTCAAACGTGTGTCGGACTGCCTCTTTTTTACTTACTTAAGCCTACAATATTCAGGGCAGTGTAGGAACCAGCTACATACGTACTGTGCTCAGAAGTCCCAGGTAGATAGGCGTGTTCTGTCTAAAAGAGGTGCTACCCTCAATATATACTACAAGAGAATTTAGACTAGAACCTTCAGAAGCACAGGTGCATATCCATGAAGCAAACATAATTATAAAAAACAAAATGGCTGCACACCATGATACATACAAACAATAGAACTAAGAAATGGGGGTCATACTAAATAAAAGTGCTACAATACCGACTATAAATGAGTTAATGGAAGCTATTAGCGCACATATTTGATTAAACGTAGATTTATAGATAGCAGGTAGATTTACAGAGTATTATACTCAGCTCTATAACACCATAATGAAGCGAGACATATTGTGAATACAATGAGGGGAGCCATGATACCATGACACCTATCATTGTATATTTAATATTCACTAAATTTATATACACTTACCTGTGATAAAGGATGAGGTGGTTCGCTCCAAGGAACTGTAGTAATTGGCAGGTGGCAATTCAAAGCATCTGGATTGGTGGAAAATATTCAACGGCTTTTCTGATCCTATAAAAGAAGAGGTCCAACGGTTTATGCGCATTCACGTAAGTATATTGAGCAAAAGCAGTCCTGCACTTACATCTGTGATGGAGGATCTTCTAAAGCAGCTAATTTTCAAGGCCGAATCACAAGGAGGAGAAGAGTGGCTGCGCAGATGCCTTCAATCCGATCCGGAACCCGAAGATACATCGCATCGGCATTCACCTAATTCAGTCCGCTACGCAGGAACCAGCGCGAGCGCAGATGAGATCGATGTCCGTATTATCGACGGCGAAAATTTATGCGCATCCGAAGAACCGATGCCACAACCTGCAAAAAGAAGAAGGAAGGAAAAAAGGGCTTATTCGCCGTCCCAAGTCCCAACATATCCGTTGATGAAAAGAGGCAAGAGAAAGATGACAGTTGGTAACGACATCTCTACCAGGCCTGAGCAACGTCCATACAGTAGCTCGGCAAAAAAGGTCGCATCCCGGCCTGCAACTGTCAATTTAACAGCAGTGTCATCCGATATAAGTGAGACTCCTCAATTATTAAATCAGAGTGACTGTTCTTTACAGTGCACTTTAGCGAGGAATCCTCCAATTGTTAATGAAGCCCCTTCATTAGACAAGGACAAATTATTTAAAGAATTTTTAAAATTTTTATCTAAAAAAGAAGCTTCTGTTCATGCTGGTTATGTATGGCAGGAAGCTTCTGATACAGATCACCATTCAAAAATCCTCAATAGCTGCAATTCCGAAATTGATCATTTCAATTGTTCCACGGGAAATACGTATCAAGAAAATATCAGTAATGTAAGCAATATTATCCCAGTGCTGGAACCTGGTTCAGGTATAAAAGAGACTTCTTTCAAGGAAGCCTTACCTTGCCAAGTTTCACCACTGGGTTTTCACTTAACACAAAATATAAAGGAAAAAATATGGAAAAAGGAATATATAGATATTTTTTCTCTTTTACCTTCTGTTAGAGAAATTCTGAAAACAGATTCGGATAAAGAGAAAAAGTCAGATGACGACAAAAAGAAACATCAAAGATCTATATTTAATTGGATGCAAGCTTTTTGCATCTATGCCGCAGTACTGGGCGAAAAACATCCTGATATATGCTCTGGTTTATTTTTTCATATTGACACAATTCTTGAAGCATGCAAAAATTTGGGAGGATATGGTTGGCTCCATTATGATGAATCCTTTAGACAAAAATTGGCAATTTACAAAAACCTTAGTTGGGGTAGCAAAGACGTAGGTTTGTGGCTCAATCTGATGTTGCCTCAAAGGAGTCATACTTTTCGTCAACAAACAAACAACTATAACACATATAGAAAGGGAACATGTTTTGCCTTTAACGACAATTTTTGTAAATGGCAAAACAATTGCAAATATAGACACGAATGTTCTTTCTGTTCAGGACCACATCCAGTTTCAAAGTGTTTTCGGAAGCAAGGAATTAATTTCGCACATTCAACCAAAGAGCAACATGCAAATAAACATGGTGACTCCATTGAATACAGCAAAATTAATTCACTGGCTAAAATTTTACCCAAACACTCAGATGGCCATGCTATTAACTGATGGGTTTTATCACGGTTTCTTCATACCTGAATTTGAAGGACCGGGCTGTAAGGTGGTTGATAATCTTCGTTCTGTAAAAAATAATTTAGACATTGTAATTGAAAAGATTCAATCAGAAATTGCTGCAGGTCGTATAGCTGGTCCATTTAATTATCCTCCTTTTAAAAATTTCAGGATTTCCCCGTTAGGCTTAGTGCCGAAAAAAGAGCAAAATTCGTTCAGACTAATTCATAACCTTTCATACCCAAAAAATGATTCATTAAATGACTCTATTGACAAAAGTAAAGCAAGTGTGAAGTATGCTTCCTTTGACCAAGCATTAATATATCTTCAAAAAGCAGGTAGAAATGCTTGGCTTGCAAAGGCTGACATCAAATCTGCGTTTAGACTTTTACCAATTAACCCCATTGGTTACAATTACTAGACAAATTTTTCTACGATATGGCACTCCCTATGGGCTTTACTCTTTCTTGTCATTATTTCGAATCCTTTTCTACATTCCTTCACTGGATGTTAGATATCCATTCAGAAGATGGTTTTATTCTGCACTACTTAGACGATTTTCTATTCATAGGCGATAAAGATACTAATGCTTGCGCAGTTTTGTTAGATACATTTGTTAAGATAGCACATTATTTTAATATTCCTTTAGCTACAGATAAGACAGTTTTTCCCACTAATCAGTTAAATTTTTTAGGCATTCATATAAACACATTAAAAATGGAATTCAGCATCCCGGAAGAATTTTTTTTTCAAATTATTATTTTGTTATCTGATTTAATAAAAAAGGAAAAAACAACACTTAAAAAATTACAATCACTCCTAGGGTCGCTAAATTACATATCAAGAGTAATACCTATGGGGAGAGTTTTTTCAAAAAGAATGTACGCAGCAACTGCAGGTAAAAAATCTCCAAATTCTCATATCCGTTTATCAAAAGAAATAAAAAATGATATATCTATTTGGTTAAAATTTTTAAACGAATTTAACGGTCATACTATTTGGCAAAAGGATTTCATAGATTCTGACTCTCTATCTTTATACACGGATGCTGCTGGAGCTATAGGATATGGAGCCTTCTTTAATTTTAAGTGGTCAGCAGAAAAATGGCCCTTAGATTGGGTTTTCAATAAGTACACAAAAAATCTAGTTTTTATAGAATTATTTCCTGTTTTAGTGTCACTAACAATCTGGTCCTTAGAATTTCAGAATAGAAGAATTCTTTTACATACGGACAACACTGGTGTAGTTTATGCTATAAACTGTCTCTCTTCTAAATCCGAGATAGTAAACGTACTATTGCGTAAATTAGTTTTAATTTGCTTAAATAACAACATATGGATTAAGGCTAAACATATACCTGGAAAACATAATATACTTGCTGACGCTTTATCTCGACAGCGTTTCAAGGATTTCTTCGAGATGGTACCTCAAGCTCCAAGAATAGGAATTGCTTGTCCGACTCCACTTTGGAATTTGACAGAAGACTAACGAACGAGTTAATAAAAAATTCTTTAGCCACAAATACATGGGCAGCATATGCCGCCGCATGGTTTGAGTGGAGGGAATTTTGCAAACTTCAGAATATCAACAATACAATTCTAATTGAGAATATAGAGAATGTTATATCTTTTATTCTGTATCTCTACAAAAAAGGTGTTAGTGCCGGTACCATTTCGAAAAAATTATCTGGTATATCATTTTTTCTAAAATTGGATGGCTGCAATTCTTTACTTAGTCATTTTAAAATAAAACAAATTTTAAAAGGTATTAATAAGTTTTCAGTGATGACTGATAAAACTAGACCCATTTCTATTCAATTATTACCAAAAATAATTTCTCAATTACCCAAGGTTTGTAATTCTGCTTACGAAACTTACCTTTTTTCTTCTGCGTATTCTCTTGCATTCTTTGCAGCCCTGAAAATTAGCGAGATAGCTGCAAAAAATAAATTAACAGAATCCCCTTTATTAATTTCTGATTTAAATTGTAGAAGTAGTTCAGTAAAAATTAAAATAAAAAAATCCAAAACAGATCAGCTTGGAACAGGAACAAGCATACATCTTAATAAATTCCATATCAGTGCAGTTTGTCCAGTTGAGAACATGTTAAAATGGCTGAAAGTTAGGAACAATATGAATGATTCTTTATTTATTCATTTGGATGGAACTCCGTTGTCAATATACCAATTTAATTATATTCTCAAATTGAGTTTAAAAAATATTGGTTTAGACAAACATAAAATAACTGCCCACTCTTTCAGAATTGGAGCGGCAACTTATGCTGCTCAATTGGGAATTAACGATAGTGTCATAAAAAGAATGGGGAGATGGAAATCCAATTGTTACAAGTTATACATTCGTCCTAATCTAATTGTTCATTAATTTCAGGAAAATTGAGAATAATTTGGATTCTAGGACATAACACTATTACATTGGCTCAGAGACGATCTTATGTCAGAAAGTCTTCCTATAATTTAGGATTTCCAGAGAACTATTGTTTATTTTGGAGGTCGTTTCAAGATGTCAATTATAACAATACGTTTCATGAATGTAAAAGACTGTTAGATATTTGGCCGAAACCTAGTTTAGTCATTTTACATTTTGATGAAAATGCCATTGGTGGTATAAAAACACATGAAATTATATGCGAATTGAAAGAAAATATAATACAAATTCGCAATCTACTCGGAAATCCAAAAATAATATTTTCAGAATTTATTCCAAGATTTTCTTGGTCTTTCAAGGAGTTGTCATTCAAGGAAAAAATAATAAGAAGAATTAATAAGCAGATGGAAAACTTTAAGAGGAAAATTGGAGAATATTCATACAGGCACTGGGAACTAAATGGTTTCACCAGAGGTCTTTTTCACCCACAGAAGGAACAACTGTCTGATATCGGATTGGACATATTTATTGTTGATGTTCAAAATATGATAGATAAAAATTTTATTTAGTATGGATTTAGGCTGCAATGGCTTGGCCTTGTCGCTTTGCGATGTGGCGGTGGGGTTAAGTCACTCCGTTGAGTGGACTTGTGATTACTTGGTTATATTTACAAGATTGCATTATTATATGGATTTGAGATTTAATAAATTGGATTATTAGTTTATCATAATAAGCATTGCGGCCTAAAATTCCCAATAAAGTTAATGTTCAAGTTATTAAATAAAATTTATTTGATTTACAATTTATGATGTTTGTTGTTATTAATTTAAGTGTTTCATGGTGTATATGATATCAATGCAACATCTGCACAAGAGGAGCAGGACAGGATCATTCGGATGGAGAGATGGCTTAATTCCCTCAACATGCCTAAATTAAAAACTGAAAGAGCACAGGCACTGATCAGACCGTTAACACTTGGTGAACTGAAAAAGGCTTTAATAACCTCACCACTACACAAAAGCTCAGGCCCGGACTGCCTACCCATGAAATATTGTGACTCCTTCCAAAACATATTGCTACAGTACCTAAACTACTTTTGATGTGTAACATATGTTGACAGCCCAATCACAATTATACACCGCCCGACTGGTCAACATTATCCAATATGCCCATAATACCTCCTCACCCTTAGTCCTTCTCGGCACAGAAACTGAGAAGGCATTTGATAGGGAAAATTGGACCTACATGACAAATGCTATGCAGTGTTTCCACATTCCTGAAGGCTTTATCAAGGGCATTATGGCAATTTACCGAGATCCTAGTGCTGGAGTTCTAGTAAATGGCAAACTATCTCCTGTATTTAAAAATCTGTAACAGAACTAGGCAGGGATGCACGCTTTCCCCGCTTTTTGTTTGTCCTATCCATGGAACCACTCTTACAAGCTACAGTCCTGATCAAAAGTTTAAGACCACTTGAAAAATTTCAAAAAATCATATTTAGCATGGCTGGATCTTAACAAGGTTCCAAGTAGAGCTTCAATGCAACAAGAAATGGGGGTGAGACCAAAAAAATGTTGAGCATTCAATTTAATGAAAACAACGAATAAACTGAAAAAGGCTTTTTTTTTCAGCTGATCAAAAGTTTAGGACCACACCTACAAATAAAAAACGAAACCCCCCAAAACTGAAATCCAACTTACAAACACAAACTCAGTAATGAGTAGCTCCGTTGTTATTGTTTATCACTTCCAAAATTCATTTTGGCATGCTTGATGCAAGCGTTTCCATGAGGTTAGTGGGAACATTTCTCCAAGTGGTGAAGACAGACGCACGAAGGCCATCTGCTGTCTGGAACTGTTGTCCATTTTTGTAAACTTCCCTTGCCATTCATTCCCAAAGGTTCTCAATTGGATTTAGATCAGGGAAACACGCAGGATGGGCCAAAAGAGTGATGTTATTCTCCTGGAAGAAGTCCCTTGTCCTGCGGGCATTGTGTACTGTAGCGTTGTCCTGTTGAAAAACCCAGTCATTACCACACAGACGAGGGCCCTCAGTCATGAGGAATGCTCTCTGCAACATCTGGACATAGCCAGCGAGCCAGTGGCCGTTTGACGCCCCTGCACTTCCTGCAGCTCCATTGTTCCAGTGAAGGAAAAAGCACCCCAGACCATTATAGCGCCCCCTCCACTGTGGCGCATAGAAAACATCTCAGGTGGGATCTGCTTGTCATGCCAGTAACGTTGGAAACCATCAGAGAATAAAACTTTCTTCCACCTTTGAATGTCCCATGTTTGGTGCTCTCTTGCAAAGTCCAAACGAGCAGTTCTGTGGCGTTCAAGGAGACGAGGTCTTTGAAGACGTTTTTTGTTTTTGAAGCCCTTCAGTCTCAGATGCCATCTGATGGTTATGGGGCTGCAGTCAGCACCAGTAAGGGTCTTAATTTGAGTTGAGGATCGTCCAGTGTCTTGACGGACTGCCAATTTGATCCTCCGGCTCAGTGCTGATGACATTTTTTTGGGTCTTCCACTTTACTTTTTTGTTCCATAACCCTCAGGATCATTTAAGAAATTCCAAATGACTGTCTTACTGCGTCCCACCTCAGCAGCGATCGCGCGCTGTGAGAGACCCTGCTTATGCAGTTCAACAACCCGACCACGTTCAAAAAGGGAGAGTTTTTTTGCCTTTGCCATCATTTCACTACCTGACAGAAAATGACAATGAATCCACATTTTTGCACAGATTTGGCCTTTTAAAGGCAAGTGGTCCTAAAGTTTGGATCAGCTGAAAACCAGCCTGTTTCAGTTTAATCGTTATTTTCAATTAATTGAATGCTCAAAAAATGTTTTGTCTCACACTCATTTCTTCTTGTTGCATGTTGAAGCTCTACTTGGAACTTTGATAAGATCCAACAATGTAAAATATGATTTTTTGCAATTTTTCAAGTGGTCTTAAACTTTTGATCAGGACTGTATGTCTATTCTCTTCCCCATTAGTACTGTGGCTGAACAGCAGCTTATTCAGCACTGCTACATCTGTCTCTGCCAGTATCCTCTAGCACTGTGGCAGAACCACTTGCTATACAGCTCTGCTATATCTGTCTCCGCCAGTACCCTCTAGCACTGTGGCAGAACCGCTTCCTATACAGCTCTGCTACTTTTGTTTCCGCCAATACCCTCTAGCACTGTGGCAGAACAGCTTCCTATACAGCTCTGCTACATCTATTGTCGCCAGTACCCTCTAGCACTGTGGCAGAACCGCTTCCTATACAGCTCTGCTACATCTATCTTCACCAGTACCCTCTAGCACTGTTGAAGAACCGCTTCCTATACAGCTATGCTACATCTGTCTCCGCCAGTACCTTCTAGCACTGTGGCAGAACTGCTTCCTATACAGCTCTGCTATATCTGTCTTCGCCAGTACCCTCTAGCACTGTGGCAGAACTGCTTCAGATACAGCTCTGCTACATCTGTCTTCCCCTCCCCCACTAGCAGCTCTGCTCTATATATACATATATATATATATATATATATATATAAAAATATATGCATATTTATATATATAGAAACCAAAAAAGAAGTGAACGTGGCTTTAATAAAGTATATCAGCACTGGAAAGAATAACCTGTGCCATACTTAGTAACATAGTAACATAGTACATAAGGCCGAAAAAAGACATTTGTCCATCCAGTTCGGCCTGTTATCCCGCAAGTTGATCCAGAGGAAGACCCCTCTCTAGTAGCTATAGCCTGTAATATTATTAAGCTCCAGAAATACATCCAGGCCCCTCTTGAATTCCTTTATTGTACTCACCATCACCACCTCCTCAGGCAGAGAGTTCCATAGTCTCACTGCTCTTACCGTAAAGAATCCTTTTCTATGTTTGTGTACAAACCTTCTTTCCTCCAGGCGCAGAGGATGTCCCCTCGTCACAGTCACAGTCCTGGGGATAAATAGCTGATGGGATAGATCTCTGTACTGACCCTTGATATATTTATACATATTAATTAGATCTCCCCTCAGTCGTCTTTTTTCTAAAGTGAATAACTCTAATTTTGATAATCTTTCAGGGTACTGTAGTTGCCCCATTCCAGTTATTACTTTAGTTGCCCTCCTCTGGACCTTCTCCAGCTCTGCTATGTCTGCCTTGTTTACAGGAGCCCAGAACTGTACACAGTACTCCATGTGTGGTCTGACTAGCGATTTGTAAAGTGGTAGGACTATGTTCTTATCACGGGAATCTATGCCCCTTCTGATGCAACCCATTATCTTGTTGGCCTTGGCAGCAGCTGCCTGACACTGGTTTTTGCAGCTTAGTTTGCTGTTTATTAAAATTCCTAGATCCTTTTCCATGTCAGTGTTTTTTTTTTTTTTTTTTTTTTTTCCGTTTTTTTTTTAATTATTCTTTATTTGAATTTCACACAAAAACAAATCCATAAAAGTCAAATACGCACCGATCAGCAGTTCACAATTAATAGCTACAATTGCTTTTCCTTTCCCTTCCTTTTCCCGTTTCCCGCACTCCTCCCCCCCTCCCTCCTCATGGGGACGTGAGAAAAAAAATAAAAAATAAAAATAAAAATGAAAATTCCTACAACACTAAAGTAGCCAGTTTTTCCACACCTGGTCGAGATTTATTGACCTTTTTTTGTAATTCTCCATCGCACGTTCTTCTTTAATTACATTGTCTATCATTTTTCTCCACTGTCCCACCGTCGGTAAATCTGCTTTTATCCATTTCCTGAGTATAAGCAATCTGGCCTGAAATAGTACTTTATTCAAAACCAGTCGTATTTTTTTATTTAACTTCAGATGTTCAGTTGCCCCTAGGATACAGATTATTGGATCATTGGGCAGCTGAACTTTCAGGAGCACGAATACAGTTTCCATTATTTCTGTCCAATATCTATGGAGCTTGGGACATCTCCAGAAACAGTGTATTAAATCTGCTCTCTCCTCCCAACATTTTGGGCACTTATCTGTTGCTTTTACTCCCATTCTTTTCAACCTCCAAGGAGATCGATGTAGTCTGTGCACTATAAAAAATTGTGAGATCTTGTGTGAGCCCCTATCCGAGATTGTAGCGTAGTTTCTAAGGGCATCTCTCCAATTTTCTTCTGTAAGGGAGCCTAGATCTTTCTCCCATTTTCCCACCGCAAGCATTGTGATTTTTTTTCTCTTCCTTTCCATCAGAAGCCTATATCTCCTTGCTGTTGTTCCTGCTCCTTCCCCTACTATAGTAAACTTATCCAGCCTGTCTGATTTTTCCCTTCTATACCTGTCCTCCTGTACCGTTGTCCGCAGTGCATTCCTGAGTTGGAGGTATTTATAGGTATCAATATAGGGGATCCCAAATTCCAATATCATTGTATTGAAATCTTTCAGCTTATCTTCCTCGAAGATCTGGTCTAGATATTTCATTCCTCTTTTTTCCCAATCTATATAGTCCCTTATTGTTTCTAATTCTTTTAAATTTTGATTTTTCCATATTGGTGTATATTTCAAAAACCCTTTGATCTCCAGTGTCTTCTTAATTTCCCCCCATACATATTCTATTAAATTTAATATTCTATTATCAGAATTTTTCTTCCCCAAGAAACCTGACTCCAACACCTCTAAGTGGTTACCTCCCTCTTTCCAACCCCATCTATTTAGTTCTTGCCTACCCACTTGACTATCTAAACTACCCTTTATATTCCCATATTGAGTTATTAAATAGTAAAGAAACAAGTTAGGAACCGCTAAACCTCCCTCCTGTACTGGGAGCTGGAGGACTTCCTTCTTTATCCGAGGAATCGCACCTTTCCAAATGAGGTCCCCCATTAGTCTGTCTAGTAATTTAAAAGTAGTCTGCGATATTATCACTGGAGCATTTTGCAATATATAAAGTATTTTTGGGAGAAGGACCATTTTTATTAGGTTTACCCTACCTTGGATTGACATTGGCAGTTTTTTCCATATATGTATTTTAGTTCTTAATTCTTTTATTAGGGGGAGGACATTTAATTTTTCATATTCTTCTGTATTTCCGGAGATTTGTATGCCGAGATATTTAAAGTTTTCATGTTTTTTAAGAACATGCACCTGTGTGTCTCCTTGTAATTGTCTATCTCCTAATACTAACATATGTGACTTCCCCCAATTTATCTTTAGACCCGAAAAAAAAACGAAATTATCTATTATCTCTATCACTCTATTAAACTGGTCTCCAGTGTTTTGCAAAAAAAGTTAAATATCATCCGCATACATTAACAGTTTTTCTTCTCCACCCGCATATTGGAAACCTTTAATCTCCCTATCGTTTCTTATTATATTTGCCAGAGGTTCAATTGCCATAGCAAATAGCAGTGAAGAGAGAGGGCATCCCTGCCTTGTGCCGCGGAATAGGGCAAAAGGCAGGGACAAGCTCCCATCCACCGCCACTCTGGCCCTAGGGTTTAGATATATTAACTGAATCCACCCTAAGAATCCCTCCCCTATACCAAATCTCCTTAACACTGCCCATAAATAGTCCCATTCGATACAGTCAAATGCCTTTTGGGCATCCAGTGAAAGTATCGCTTTCTCCCCTGTGTCCAATCTATTGGCTTCGATATTAAGGAATGTCCTTCTTATATTAGAGTATATTGTTCTGCCCGGTATAAATCCTGTCTGATCTTTATTTATTATTACTTTGATAACCCTTGAGAGCCTATCCGCTAAAACTTTTGCCAGAATTTTAACATCTGTGTTCAACAGGGATATTGGCCTGTATGAGCTGGGATCCGTTTGTTCTTTTCCTTTTTTTGGGATTAGCGTAATAATTGCTTCCTTCATAGAGTTCGGTAGGTCGCCTAACTTTCGAGCCTCGTCCAGTGTTGTCTTTAATTCTGGTGTTAGAACCTGGGAGAAGGTTTTATATATTTCAAAAGGAAGCCCATCCCCACCTGGTGCTTTCTCGGGTTTGACCTTCCCCAGAGCTAGATTTATTTCTGCTACCGTTATTTCTTTTTCCAAATATTCTTTTTGGGACTTAGATATCCTATTAAAGGCGATCTTATCTAGGTATAAATCTAGCTCTTGTTTTGAATATTGTACCCTAGACTTATATAGCTCTATAAAGTATTCCCAGAACACTTTTTTAATACCTTCGGGTGTGGTGGTTAATTTACCCGTTTTTTCTTTAATTGCACCTATCCATGATTTCCCTTTTTGATTTCTCACTATATTTGCTAGTATTTTACCGACCTTTTCACCCTCTGAGGCTAGTTGGATACCTTGAAAGAGCAGTTCTTTCCTGCTTTTCTCTAATTGATAGATCTTCATCTTTTCCTGTTCTTCCTCCCAAACTCTCTTATTTGGTACAGTAGGATATCTCATACATGCTGTACCTGCCTCTTGCAATTTTTTCTCCAATGCCTTCCCATTCTCTCTGTTTCTTTTTTTCCACTGGTTTACCTTTTTGAACAGTACTCCCCTCAAGAATGCCTTGAAGGTGTCCCAAACCACAAGTCTACTGGCAGACCCGTTATTTTCCATAAATTTTTTTTTAAATTCCTCGGTTACGCTCTCTTTATCTGAAATCAATGATAGCCAGTGGGAGTTGAACTTAAACAGCGGTGGAGTATTGTCCTTATTCAGATCCAAATCGACTGTCATTGCATTATGGTCTGACAAGGCCATAGGTATATACTTTGTCGTGATCCTATTTAGGGACATTAGATTTTTATTTCCGAAAGTCATATCTATTCTCGACCAAGTTTGGTGTGTTTTTGAGTAGCAAGAATATCTAATTTCATCCGGGTGTTGAACCCTCCAAACATCTACCCAATTGAATTCATGGGCTACTTTACATAAATCTGCATTTTGTGCTCCTCCCCCTCTGCTAGGCGTCCTATCCCTGAGTGGATCCATAACCGCATTGTAATCCCCTAACGCAATCAATATACATTCCTGTTTATTCAACATAAATCTATACAATTGATACAAAACATCTGATTTATATGGTGGTGGAATATATATATTTGCGATTACAGTTTTAATCCCTTCTACAGAACAATGTAAGAAGAGGTATCTACCATGATCGTCAATCTCACAAGCCAGAGGTTCAAACTTAATCTTATTATGTATCAAAATTGAAACCCCTCTGGAGTAAGTGGTGTATACAGAGTGATATCCCGCCACCACCCATCCCCTCTCCAACCATCTTATTGACCCCTTATCCAAATGTGTCTCCTGGAGGCAGATGATAGCTGGCAGAAACCTCTTCATCCACTCAAGGATAGCGTATCTTTTAACCCTCTCACGGAGCCCCCTCACATTTAGTGAAAGGATCCTAACCATCTAACAGGGGGGGAGGAGAAAAAATAAAATAAAAATTTCGCCACGTCCCCAGCCCCCCCCCCCCCTCTATATAGTCCCCCCTTCTGCTGTACAGCAGTCCGGGCGACTCCATATCTTAGCGTGACTCCTATTGCCCCCCCCCCCCAGCCTCAAAGGCCCTCTCCATCCGCCCAGCCACTGACTTCCTCTGAAGTCTGAAAGAAAGAGATCTTGCCGTTATGTTCCACCCTTAGTTTCGCCGGAAAAAGTAAACTATATTTTATACCAGCCTCTCTTAATCTTTTTTTGACAGATATAAATTCTCTTCTTTGTGCGTTGGTGCTAAATGAATAGTCCGGAAAGAGTTTGATCTTTACACCCTGTATATAATATTTTTCTGAGGTTCTTGCATCAGCTAATATTCCATCTCGGTCCTTAGATAGTAAACATTTCACCAGTATAGATCTGGGATAGTCCCCATGTGCCCTATTTTTTGTGGGGACCCTGTGTGCTCTTTCAACGGAGAATAGGGGAGAAAGAGTACCTACTTTACTATTTTCCCTCAACCATTTTTCCATAAATTCAGTACAGTTTCCTCCCTCCGCTCTCTCTGGGACCCCCACACATCTTATATTAGCCCTTCTAGATCTATCCTCCTGATCTACCAATTTTTGTTCCATCTTAACATTTGTTTGTTTTAAAAGGGCCACCTCCTTCTCTAATTTCTGCACAGATTTCTCTAGGGTGGGAATCTTTTTTTCCATCTCTTGTAGGCGATATCTGACTTTTTTCCATCTCGGCTCTGATAACCATAACGTCCGTCTGAACTGCCCCAAGCTGGGTTACTAAATTACCCATTAAATTTTCCATCCTTGAGACAGTGCAGAGTATATCTTGCACCATTTTTACATCCGTTTCTGTGTATGTCACAGGTATTCCATGTCAGTGTTACCGAGTGTTTTACCATTTAGTATGTACGGTTGACTTGCATTTTTCCTTCCCATGTGCATAACTTTACATTTATCAGTGTTAAACCCCATCTGCCACTTATCTGCCCAAGCCTCCAGTCTATCCAGATCCCTCTGTAGTAGTATACTGTCCTCATCAGTGTAAATTACTTTACACAGTTTAGTGTCATCTGCGAAAATTGATACTTTACTATGCAAGCCTTCTACAAGATCATTAATAAATATATTGAAGAGAATAGGGCCCAATACTGACCCCTGAGGTACCCCACTAGTGACAGTGACCCAATCTGAGTGTGTACCGTTAATAACCACCCTCTGTTTTCTATCACTGAGCCAGTTACTTACCCACATACAGATGTTTTCTCCCAGTCCGAGCATTCTCATTTTATATACTAACCTTTTATGTGGTACAGTGTCAAATGCTTTGGAGAAGTCCAGATATACGACATCCATTGATTCGCCGCTGTCAAGTCTAGAACTTACCTCCTCATAGAAACTGATTAAATTAGTCTGACATGACCGATCCCTCACGAAGCCATGCTGATATGGCGTTATTTGCTTATTTCTGTTGAGATGCTCTAATATAGCATCTCTCAGAAAACCTTCAAACAGTTTACCCACAACAGATGTTAAACTTACCGGCCTATAGTTTCCAGGGTCTGTTTTTGGCCCCTTTTTGAATATTGGCACCACATATGCCATGCGCCAATCCTGTGGGACATTCCCTGTCAGTATAGAGTCTGCAAATATCAGAAATAAGGGTCTGGCTATGACATTACTTAATTCCTTTAGGATACGGGGGTGTATGTCATCCGGTCCTGGCAATTTGTCTATTTTAATCTTTTTAAGTCGCTGATGTACTTCTTCCTGGGTCAGACAGGACACTTTTAATGGGGAATTTATTTTTGCATTCTGCATGTCATCTGACAATTTATTTTCCTCAGTGAATACATTGGAGAAAAAATATTTAACAGCTTTGCTTTCTCCTCATCGCTCTCTGCGACTTCCCCCTCATTACTCTTTAAAGGGCCGACACCTTCAGATTTATACTTTTTAACATTTATATAATTGAAGAACATTTTAGGGTTAGTTTTACTCTCTTTGGCAATTAATCTCTCGGTCTCTAGTTTGGCCGCTTTTATTTGTTTTTTACATGTTCTATATTTTTCCTTATAGTTTTTCAGTGCTTCCGTGCTCCCCTCCTGTTTCAGTGAATGATATGCTTTCTTTTTGTCATTTATTGCTTTCGTTACAGTTCTATTTATCCACATTGGTTTCTTTTTATTCCTTAACCTTTTATTACCATACGGTATGTACCTCTCACAATGAGATTTTAGGATGTTTTTAAAGATATCCCATTTTGTGGCTGTATTTTTATTTTTGAGGACTTTGTCCCAGTTAGTTTGGCCTATGGCCTCTCTTAGTTGGCTAAATTTAGCTTTTTTGAAGTTTGGTATTTTTGTTCCTCCCTGTAGAAACGCTCTTTTGAATGATAATTGGAAGGTTATTACTTTGTGGTCACTATTTCCCAGGTGTCCCCCAACCTGCACGTCTGTTGTTCTGTCCGGCCTATTGGTTAATACTAAGTCCAGTATGGCCGTCCCTCTAGTCGGGTCCTGAACCAGTTGGGAGAGGTAATTGTCTTTGGTTATTGCCAAGAACCTGTTTCCTTTATGAGATATACAAGTTTCAGTTTCCCAGTCTATATCTGGGTAGTTGAAGTCCCCCATAATAACCACCTCATTATGATTTGCCGCCTCGTCTATCTCGTTTAGTAATAGATTTTCTGTGGACTCTGGTGGTATATTAGGTGGTTTATAGTAAACTCCTATTAGTAATTTATTGTTGTTTTTAGCTCCATGTATCTCTACCCACAGTGACTCCACATGTTCATGTCCCTCATTTATATCTTCGCGGAGTGTGGGCTTTAGACCGGACTTTACATAGAGGCAGACCCCTCCCCCTCTCCGGTTTTGACGATCCTTTCTAAACAGACTGTAACCTTGTACATTAACCGCCCAGTCATAGCTCTCATCCAGCCATGTCTCAGTTATTCCCACTATGTCATAGTTCTCCTCACACATCACTAATTCCAGTTCACCAGTTTTATTAGTCAGGCTTCTGGCATTAGTATACATACATTTGAGAGGTTTATGTATATTTTTTACCCTACACCTTTCCTTCTGAACTGTTCTAGTCCCTCCTTCCATTCCTTCCCCAGTCCCATTACTTTGCCCCCGGTCTCTATCTGCACTATCTTCCCGTCCTATAACGTAATTACCCTCCCCCCCAGTCCCTAGTTTAAACACTCCTCCAACCTTCTAGCCATCTTTCTCCCCAGCACAGCTGCCTCTTCCCCATTGAGGTGCAGCCCGTCCCTACGATAGAGCCTGTAGCCGATAGAAAAATCGGCCCAGTTCTCCAGGAACCCAAACCCCTCCTTCCTACACCAGTTCTTGAGCCACTTGTTAATCTCCATAATCTCCCGCTGCCTTTCTTGTGTGGCTCGTGGTACAGGCAGTATTTCGGAAAATACTACCTTTGAGGTCCTTGCCCTCAGCTTTTGACCTAAATCCCTGAAATCATTTTTAAGGACTCTCCACCTACCTCTAACTTTGTCATTGGTTCCGATATGGACCATGACCGCTGGATCTTCTCCAGCCCCTCCCAGTAATCTGTCAACCCGATCCGCAATGTGTCGAACTCTAGCGCCAGGAAGACAGCACACTGTTCGGCGATCACGGTCTTTGTGACTGATTTCCCTATCTGTTCCCCTAATAATGGAGTCGCCCACTACCAGCACCTGTCTGGCCTGCCCTGCTCTCCTGGTTCCCTGCTTACTGGAGCTGACATTCCCCTGACTGGCAGAGGAAGTGTCCGGCTGCAGCAGTGCCGTCCCCGGACTGACATCCCCCTCATCTGCCAAACGTGCAAACTTGTTGGGGTGTGTCAGATCAGGGCTAGCCTCCCTGGCACTCTTCCCTCTACCCCGCTTTCTAACTGTTACCCAGCTAGCTACCTCACTTTCCTCAGCCTCCTCTCTGTCACCCTCCCCCTCATCTACCCCAAAGAGTGCTTGCTCGGTGAGAAGCAAACTCTTTTGCAAATTATCAATGCCTCTCATAGTTTCCAAACTCCTTTTCTTAAACTCCTTGTTTTTTTAACTCCACTTAATAAGAAGCCCACTTAGTAGAGCAAGCCCCAGGAAGAGCAGGCTCTACAGAGTTTTAGTGGGTTAATTTATAGCACCTGGTTGCCCAGGGCACTCCCCTTAATTGTATAATCGGACAACAGGATGGGGGCCAACGGGTCCCGCCGTTCTCACGGCAGAAACCCCGGTCCATTTAGGGGATGGGATCAGAGACACGTCCATGCCACAGACCCCAGACCCAACCACCGACCCTTCATTCCATAGATAAAAGAAAAAAAGACCACCACTGCAGATAAATAATATGATTATAATAGACCCACACATTACATAGCAGAACCAATATAGATGCGTCCAGGGATCTCTCCCATCACCATAATCCCAACATAAAGAGGCAGAAGAAGGCGCATACCGTCCACCAAAACCACCAGCGGAGCACCAATGATCTAGAGAAAGAAAAAGAAATAGTATATAAGCAATAAGACAGAGAATTATACATCTGCGTGTAACAAATTGGTTATATATTTGATGACACCAATATAGAATTCATATACACCAGGGCATAACATACAGAAGGACAAACAGGGAATAGCAAAAGGGCCATCCTATATTACACTCCACTTAAAGTCAACATTGAGACCATGAGGTCTCAGCGTGTTGAGACGATGGATCCATCTCAGCTCACGTTGTTTGAGAGCCAATGTCCTGTCTCCTCCCCTTCTAGACAGAGTAATGTGGTCCACTAACATAAATTTGAAATCCTTCTCTTTGTGATTGGCATCAACAAAATGTTTAGGCACGGGCAGATCTTTTCTTTTTTGTCTGATAGAGAACCGATGATTATTCAAACGTGCCTTCATGTCACAAGTGGTCTCCCCAACATAGAGGAGACCACAAGGACAGGAGAGCACGTTGATCACGTAAGAACTGTTGCATGTCAAAAAATGTCCGATCCCATACTGGGTCCCCGTAATGGGATGGGTAAACTTCTCCCCCTTGGTCATATAAGCGCAATTAACGCAGCCAAGGCAGGGATAGGAACCCAACCTACGAGAGCCAATATGAGACTGTACCAAAGTTTTGACAGGAATGTCCGCTCGGACCAACTTATCCCGAAAATTGGCAGAACGCCTATAGGAAAGCAAAGGTGGCACTGTCAAAGCCATGACATTAGAGAAATTGCTCTTAAGTATTGCCCAGTGCTTACGGACAATCTGAGCAATCTGGACACTTTGTTCCGAATACGTTGATATAAAAGGTATCCTTTCAACTTTATTATGTGTAGCGTCTAGAGATATCCGTTGTGGATCTTTCACTTTGTTAAGGTGCTTGTTGATCACCCGAACAGGGTAACCACGTTCCCTAAATTTGTGCATCATCTGAGAGAAACGAGTCGGGAGTAGATCTGGATCCTGCACCACCCTCTTGACCCTAAGTAATTGACTGTAGGGTACAGAATTGATGATAGACCTTGGATGACAGCTGCCATAATGCAGCAATGTATTGCAATCCGTGGGCTTAGTGAAGATGTCAGTGGATAGATGGTTGCCCACTATGGTAACCGTCATGTCAAGAAATTGGACATGTGAACTCGAGATCCATACGCCCCGGTGTGAGTTTGTTTTTAAGCTACATGCACTTTTTATACACAGGTGATATGACACTTTATTGATGAATTTGATACTGGTCAGCTAACTTATTTTGATGCTGTCACAATGATTAATGTGTCTGTACACTGTATTGAATCATGATGAACACTATGCTATATAGATCACCTAGTATGGATGTTTCTTTGCACTATATAATATACTATTTATGTTATTTTATCTTAAATTGAATAATCGTCACGCTTGTTATTTGCAATGTATTGTGGGTATATATACCCCTATATGACACCATTTTGATATGCTTGAGAAAGACCGCATTGAGACGGTTGAAACGTTGCACAGAGGGGAATAAAGTATCCATTTTTTACTTCCATTGGAGTGCTGCCTCATCTTTGGAAAAAAAAAAAAATATATATATATATATATATATACAGTACAGACCAAAAGTTTGGACACACCCTCTCATTCAAAGAGTTTTCTTTAGTTGGACCATCATTTATTTTTCAACAGGACAATGACCCCAAACACACCTCCAGGCTGTGTAAGGGCTATTTGACCATGAAGGAGAGTGATGGGGTGCTGCGCCAGATGACCTGGCCTCCACAGTCACCGGACCTGAACCCAATTGAGATAGTTTGGGGTGAGCTGGACCGCAGAGTGAAGGCAAAAGGGCCAACAAGTGCTAAGCATCTCTGGGAACTCCTTCAAGACTGTTGGAAGACCATTTCAGGTGACTACCTCTTGAAGCTCATCAAGAGAATGCCAAGAGTGTGCAAAGCAGTATTCAAAGCAAAAGGTGGCTACTTTGAAGAACCTAGAATTTGACATATTTTCTGTTGTTTTACACTTTTTTGTTATGTATATAATTCCACATGTGTTAATTCATAGTTTTGATGCCTTCAGTGTGAATCTACAATTTTCATAGTCATGAAAATAAAGAAAACTCTTTGAATGAGAAGGTGTGTCCAAACTTTTCCATATACGGGCGGAAAAAAAAATAATGGAATGGACGAAAACTACTTTCTTGTGCATGAGCCCTAAGGGTAGGTTCACACTGAGGTTTTTTGAAGCAGGTTTTGAGGCAGATTTCCATTCATATTTTTCACCCAATACTAGCAGTGAATCCAGAAGGATTCTAATAGCAACAATAAAAAAATCAAGGATGACAAAATTTCAATCATTTTAAAAAGTTTATTAATTTTATTATAATGCTATACCATGTAAATTAAAAGCGCTCTTATAACTGCAGCCCACGCTTACAAAGTATGCATGTCTATGAAAAGTAAGTTCAATCTACCCCCATTGTGAGTGCCTGAGTGTAATTTAAAGGGGTTCTGCACTTTCATTTAACTGATGATCTATCCTCTGAATAGATCATCAGCTGATCGGCGGGGGTCCGACACCCGGAACCCCCGCCGATCAACTGTTTGAGAAGGCAGCGACGCTCCAGTAGCGTTGAGGCCTTCTCAGTGTTTATAGCCGGCCCACTGACGTCACGACTAGTATCAACTAGCGTGGGCGGGGCTAAGCTCCATTCAAGTGAACAGAGCTTAGCCGTGCCCACACTAGTTGATACAAGTCGTGATGTCAGTGGGCCGATGGCCCGGTGGTAAACAGTGAGAAGGCCACGGCGCTGCTGGAGCGTCGGTGCCTTCTCAAACAGCTGATTGGTGGGGGTCCCGGGTGTCGTACCCCCGCCAATCAGAAGCTGATGATCTATCCATCTTCTTTTTTACTATTTTTAACATGCCTGTTTTAAATTCTTTATTGATGTAATATAACACGCAACATTACTGATTTGGGTCGAAATGTAGTGCTGATGCCGGTAGCTATCATATACAATACAGGGCCGTTTGTTCCATGGGGGTCCTCCTGCAGAGATCTTCAATTTGAGAAACCGATATGAAAGTGGCCACATGGAATGTTAAAGGCCTCCGCTCCCCTGCTAAACGTATGGCAGTGCTCCGCCACCTTAGAAAACAGAGAGTTGACATTGCGTTTCTGCTGGAGACCCACTTGGAGGAAGCGGATTTTGATAGGATGCGTAAATTATGGGTGGGTCGGGTAGTGGGATCGCCTTCAACAGGCAAAAAGGCGGGAACTATTGTTCTTTTCCATAAACGCTTGCGCTTTGAGGTGCTGTCTATGACAACAGAGACGCTGGGGAGATGGATGCGTTTGAGTATAAACTCACCAGTGGGTCGGTTGGTGGTCCACAATGTTTACGCCCCTAATACTTCCCAGGCAGCCTTTTACGCGGCCCTAGAGAGGGATATTCTCTCAGAGGACTCGCAGTTATTGTTGGTGGCGGGTGACTTTAATACGGTACATAGTGAACAGGAAGACAGAAAAAGGGGGGTACTTCCGAACGCTACTAAACGACAGAGAAACCAGACGCTGCTCCCGTTAATGCAAAATACGGGACTGCACGATGCATGGCGGTACTACCACCCGGAGGATCGCGAATACACCCATTTCTCTCATGCCCAGGGGTCATGGTCCAGGATTGATTATCTCTTAACATCACCGAATTTGCTATCTAGAGTGAAAGCGGTAGAAATTGACGATCTGTTAATCTCGGACCATGCCCCAGTGGTTATGGAGCTTATGGACACGGTCCCTAGGGGACAAGATTTTACCTGGAGGATGCCACAGCATCTGTTAAAAGACAAGGAGTTCACTGACAGACTAAAAGGATGGTGGTGGGAGTATGCGCAGGATAATGCGGAACATGTAACAAATCAGGGCCTATTCTGGGACGCGGCTAAGGCGGTACTGAGAAGCCGGATAATGTCACACACGATAGGGAAGAAACGCGAGGCGAGGGAAAAGTATGATCAGACCACGATGAAGGTACGGGACGCATATACTAGATTCTTGCAAAATCCCACAGACCCCAATAAATTGACCTGGGTGACGGCTAAGCATAATTTCGATTATTGCCAAGAAACACAGGAAAAATGGTTTGGGGACTACCAAAGGGCGAAATTTTTCCGCTTCGGTAATAAGGCGGGCCGACTAATAGCTAATTTAACGCGCCCCTTTGCCACACAATCTATGCTGCACCCCCTAAAGTATAGAGCAGGAAAGTAATGCACCCAGCCGAAAGAGATGGTGGATATCCTGGGAGAATTTTATCAGACCCTATATTCTAGTGATCCATTTGATCCTGTGGAAGCAAGGGATATTCTAGATAAAATAGACCTACCACGATTGCCGGAGGAACGGTTAGAGGCCTAAATGGGGAAATAAAGGAAGAGGAAGTCGGGGCGACCATAAAAACCCTCTCAAACTGCAAAGCACCAGGTCCAGATGGGTTCCCCGCAGAATTTTATAAATCAATGAGCCAAGAATTGGTCCCGACTTTGACCAGATTGTTTAACAGCGTTATGCTAGGGGGGAGCCTGCCTGAAACGGGAAAGATGGCCTATATTAAGATTCTCCCGAAACCAGGGAGGGACCTGACCCAGCCAAGTGCGTAGGAACGGAGGAACGGTTAGAGGCCCTAAATGGGGAAATAAAGGAAGAGGAAGTCGGGGCGACCATAAAAACCCTCTCAAACTGCAAAGCACCAGGTCCAGATGGGTTCCCCGCAGAATTTTATAAATCAATGAGCCAAGAATTGGTCCCGACTTTGACCAGATTGTTTAACAGCGTTATGCTAGGGGGGAGCCTGCCTGAAACGGGAAAGATGGCCTATATTAACATTCTCCTGAAACCAGGGAGGGACCTGACCCAGCCAAGTGCGTATAGGCCAATCTCTTTAATTAATTAGGATGTCAAGATCCTATCCAAACTTTTAGCCAATAGGTTGGCTAATTGTGTACCCGAACTGATTGTCCCTCACCAAGTGGGGTTTATGAAGGGCAGATCAGCGGTTACAAATATCCGCAAAGTCCTAGCCAGTCTACATACGTATAGGGAGGTAAAAACTGAGCCATGTCCAGCGTTGCTCGCAATTGACGCCGAAAAGGCTTTTGATAATGTCAACTGGCAATGGCTGGACATGGTGCTAGACAGGTTCAATGTTAAGGGTTATTTTAGAAATTACCTGAGGGCGCTGTATGAGAATCCCCAGGCGAGAATAAACATACCAGGCTTCCTATCCAAGCCTATTATACTGGGCAAGGGAACTCGTCAAGGTTGCCCCTTGTCCCCGTTACTCTTTAACTTGGCGATGGAACCCTTAGCAAGGTGATTGATTCACTCTGACGTATTTGAGGGAATTAAAATAGGGAGCAAAGAGCTAAAAGTTAGTTGTTTTGTGGATGATATCCTGCTGTATCTGGGGGCTCCAGAGGCCCAATTGGGTAAGGTGTTGGAGGCACTAAGCACTTACGGGAAGGTGACGGGTTATAGGGTCAATGTAGACAAGAGTCAACTATTGTCTTTAGGACAAAAAACGCAGCCGGGGACCCGTACGATGAATGGGGTTGAGGTTCGGAAAGACTATATAACTTACCTGGGCATTAAGATTGGTCGCACCCCGAGCTCGCTGTATACACTAAATTATCCCGCTCTTTTCTCGAAGATAGAAACTGAGTTGGAAAAATGGCGGGATCTGCCCTTGTCCCTGTGTGGAAGAGCCCACTTAGTCAAAATGATGAGCTTTCCGAAACTACTTTACCCACTTCAAATGATTCTAAACTGATGGAAACATGATGGAAAACTAAATCACCACGTATTGCCTATGCCAAGTTGACAATGTTAAAGGACAAAGGGGGGTTACAACTTCCCAATATCCGCCACTATAATCTGGCGGCGTTATTTAGGCACGCACGAGATTGGGTATGGGATACTGCTTGAGAAAGAACTAGCTGGGAGGGAGAACTTAGAGGCCCTACTACATTCCAGGCTAAGTGACATCCCCGCGTCAATTAGGCAAGCCGTCTTATTGAGGGACACCATAGTGGCATGGAAGGCTATTAGAAAGATCTACGGGCTCCCTTACTACATTTCTCCCGGCTTCTCCCCAGGGCAGGGAGAATAATTTATTTCAGGGATGGAGGGACAAAAACATCACCAGACTTAGTGACCTACTGCTGGATAACACTGTCCAATGGCTATCATGGGAACAGTTTAAAAGAAAATATGACATGCAAGATGCACACTATCTTCCCTATCAGCAGATCAAAAGTTATTGTAAAGCACAGGCGAGTTCTCTAGGAGACATGGAGAAGCTGGCATGGTTTGCAGCTTTGTTAGGCAGAAATGGTTCCCACATGTCTTTGTCAGAACTGCACCATAGGCTTCACAATATCCAAACGATAGGTTTGGTGAAAGGGGCATATAAGCCCTGGGAAAGAGAGCTGCAGGACCAGAACATCGCTAAAAAAATGAGAGTGGGTCTTGACTTGGTGAGGCGGGCCACATATAATGAACAGTGGACAGAATCGCAACTAAGACTTATGCATAGGGCGACGTATGCCTTTAATTTGTCATATCGCGATGCCCCTGCCCATTACCTGCGAAAATGCCCCAAGCGTAATCTCCCAAGAGCTGGGCTGTTACATGCTATATGGGAATGCCCGAAAGTGAGATCCTTATGGCAGAAATCAGTAGACATAATAAAGGCGTTCTGGGGGGAAACGGTGGGATTATCACCCCAACAGTGCATTTTTATATACCCAGAAACCAAGATGAGGAAATGGGTACAGTAGTCACCAAAGGAGGGGTATATCTTATGTTGATGTCAGTAAAGAAAGCCCTTTTAAGGCATTGGTTGGAAGGGGAAGTGCCGTCCTGGGAGGAGGTGATGGGTATGATGAAGGCTAACTAAAAGGACCAGGAGTGAAACACCCCAGGATGGCGCTACCCCAACGCGCGTTTCGCGTGCCTTCGTCAGGGGGTAACGCCATCACTGCAGATAAGGTATTTGAACTCTCTCTAGGCCAATCAAGGGCCAGTATTTCCTCATCCCCAGGTGCATGTCTTGATGGGCGCGCGTACAATCCAGCGCGACCACGTCCGGTCACCCCGCGGCCGGCGGCCCGTCAAGAGCCCCGCCCACCTCACGTGACATGGTCACCAGATCGGGCGGAGATGACGTGTGGACTGCGCAGGTGCGGGGAGCCGGATGACGCACGAACCCACATCACAATGGGGTAGGAGCGACGGACATCAACATGTCAAAAGACAAAAGACAAACCCCCTGCGAGGTCTAGATGTCTCCATCATAAGTCGTTACGTGAGGACGGAAAAAGGAACTACAAAGGGCACAGCTGTGTGCATATTCCTGCTGGTGACCCTATGTATTATATGATGTATGTAGTAAAAAGCATAATATAAAATATAAATAATACATGTAGATATAAACATATAGTGCATAGTGTAATATTAATGATAATAATAATAAATGCCCACATATATACATATATAGTTATGGGCACAAATACATACAGATATACATACTAGGCCGTGATTACATACAAAAAAATATGGATAAGTACATATATACAAACATTTTTAAACATGATTAATAATTCATATAATCGTCATAATTGATAGGTCCATGATTGAATAAAAAGACCTGTGATAAAAAACAGAAGGATAAAAAGCATATCCATATGTGTCATACAATGACATAAAGTGCGATAGCCAAATAGAACATGTGTGACACTCACGAAAGTAAATAAGTGCAAAAATACAAAATACAAATCAACGAATATTGCATACTAATGAATATAGTGTAAAGGTGCTGACAAAGATGACAGTGTAAGTGTACAGAGGTTTTGTGCGTGGCGAGAAGAATGACTGATGGAAAAGCCACCGAGGAATAAATTATGTTATATTATATGTACATCCACAAAAAATATAAACAGGAGGAGAATAGAGGAAAAGAAAGGAGACGAAGGGGGAGAGGGCGGGGGAAAGAAGGGGAAAGAAACGGGAGGGAAAAAGGGAAGAGGGAGGGGAGAACGAAGGATGGGAAAGAAAAACCGAACAGCACAGGTATACCAAACCAGCATAGGAATACATCAATATAAATAAACGAAAATACACAAATACAGATGTAGACATAGATGTGCCACAGAAGCTCCAAAGGTACAGTATACCCAGATGAGGGAATCCAATATGATGATGGATCAAGCAGGGGGGTAGATGTAACGTCCTGTAAATAACTGATAAAATACTGGAGAGAGAGAAAATTAAGAGAAAATCAGTAAAAATTGTAAATTAATACACACACACACTGTTAAACGAAATGACGGCATCCACAGTTGTGGGCCCAGCGGCTACAGAAAAGCAGAGAAACCCGAATTTTCGTTAAGACCCCGGGGACGTAAGGTCCCCAGGGTCCAAATCCAACGACTCTCCCGTTGGGCTAGCCTCTTGGATATATTGCCAGCACGCAAATTCACCCGGATACAATCAATACCCTTCACCCTGAGGAGCCTCGGATTACATGAATGAAATGCTTTGAAATGCCTCGCAATAGGTTTAAGGACCTCAGCCTATGCCAATTCCTGCGCATTCAGAATGTCCCTCACGTGCTCACGCATGCAGACCCTCAGCTCCCGTGTAGTTAAACCCACATAAAGCTTGGGGCATGGGCATTGGGCAAGATATATAACCTGAGTGCTAGAGCACGTGAGGGGCTGGTTGATCCTAAACGTCCTGGTACCAGAGGAATCTCCAAAATCAAAAGAGCGCTCCATGTTGGGACACGCAGCACACCTGCCACATGGTCTAAAACCAGTCCTGGGCCTGCCCTGTCCGGCAAAAAGCTGGGGAGGGGTCGGTTGTAAATATCCTCTTACCAGATTGTCTCGCAGGGTGTCAGCCCTGCGCGCCGTGACAAGGGGATGTGGAGACACAAGTTTTTCCAGGACTGGGTCCGTGCGTAAAATAGGCTAATGTGTGGCCAAGCAACTCCTCTTTTTATCCCAATATGAGTGATACGTACTGATGAATCTGACTTTGTTGTCAGGTGCCCGCTCCCCTTTGTTTTGTAACAAAAGGGACTGGCATTGGGTTTTAGCCCGCCAGTAGGCCTTTTTGATGGACCGGTGACTATATCCTCTCCTGAGGAACCGGTCCCGCAAATCAATGGCCTGTCTTTCAAAAGTCGCATTGTCGGAACATATCCGACGAATGCGCAAAAATTGACCCACAGGAATGGCGGAGATAGTGCTCCTGGGATGTAGGGAGGTTGCGTGTAGATACGCATTGACGACCGTCTCTTTACGAAAAACATCAGTCCTAAGGTGGCCGCCGGTATCTCTAAATACTGATACATCCAAAAAATCAACCCTCTGTTTGTGGTATGTGTAGGTCAGCTTTATGTTTCTGGAGTTGGCATTTAGTATTTTGAAAAAATCATGGAGCTGTACCTCCGTTCCCTGCCAGATCAAAAAGACGTAGTCTATGTACCGTGCCCAAAGAATGGCGCGGCCCATGACGACGTGTCTGTCTGACAGAAAAAGGTCCCTTTCCCACAGCCCCAGGAACAGGTTGGCATATGCGGGGGCACATGCTGCCCCCATAGCTGTCCCCTGGAGCTGCAGGAAAAAGGACCCATTGAAGGAGAAAAAATTCCTGGTGAGTACGAACTTAAGAAGTTGTAGTAAGAACGATACAAAATCCCCCAGTAGGTTGCTGGCAGAGAGAAAAAACTCTGCTGCCCGCAAACCGTCTACATGTTGGATGCTAGTGTAGAGGGACTCTACATCGCAGGTTACCATAATATTATCCTCATCCAGCTTTTTGCCGGACAGGGCAGGCCCAGGACCGGTTTTAGACCATGTGGCAGGTGCGCTGCGTGTCCCAACATGGAGCGCTCTTTTGATTTTGGAGATTCCTCTGGTACCAGGACGTTTAGGATCAACCAGCCCCTCACATGCTCTAGCACTCGGGTTATATATCTTGCCCAATGCCCATGCCCCAAGCTTTATGTGGGTTTAACTACACGGGAGCTGAGGGTTCGCGTGCGTGAGCACGTGAGGGACATTCTGAATGCGCAGGAATTGGCGTAGGCTGAGGTCCTTAAACCTATTGCGAGGCATTTCAAAGCATTTCATTCATGTAATCCGAGGCTCCTCAGGGTGAAGGGTATTGATTGTATCCGGGTGGATTTGTGTGCTGGCAATATATCCAATAGGCTAGCCCAACGGGAGAGTCGTTGGATTTGGACCCTGGGGACCTTACGTCCCCGGGGTCTTAACGAAAATTTGGGTTTCTCTGCTTTTCTGTAGGCGCTGGGCCCACAACTGTGGATCCCGTCATTTCTTTTAACAGTATGTGTGTGTATTAATTTACAATTTTTACTGCTTTTCTTTTAATTTTCTCTCTCTCCAGTATTTTTTCAGTTATTTACAGGACGCTACATCTACCCCCCTGCTTGATCCATCATCATATTGGATTCCCTCATCTGGGTATACTGTACCTTTGGAGCTTCTGTGGCACATCTATGTCTACATCTGTATTTGTGTATTTTTGTTTATTTATATTGATGTATTCCTATGCTGGTTTGGTATACCTGTGCTGTTCGGTTTTTTCTTTCCCATCCTTCGTTCTCCCCTCCCTCTTCCCTTTCTCCCTCCTGTTTCTTTCCCCTTCTTTCCCCCGCCCACTCCCCCTTCATCTCCTTTCTTTTCCTCTATTCTCCTCCTGTTTATGTTTTTTGTGGATGTACATATAATATAACATAATTTATTCCTTGGTGGCTTTTCCATCAGTCATTCTTCTCACCACGCACACAACCTCTGTACAATTACACTGTCATCTTTGTCAGCACCTTCACACTATATTCATTAGTATGCAATATTCGTCGTTTTGTATTTTGTATTTTTGTACTTATTTACTTTCGTGAGTGTCACACATGTTCTATTTGGCTATTGCACTTTATGTCATTGTATGACACATATGGATATGCTTTTTATCCTTCTGGTTTTTATCACAGGTCTTTTTTATTCAATCATGGACCTATCGATTATGACGATTATATGAATTATTAATCATGTTTAAAAAATTTGGTATATATGTACTATCCTTTTTTTTTGTATGTAATCACGGCCTAGTATGTATATCTGTATGTATTTGTGCCCATAACTATATATGTACAGTACAGACCAAAAGTTTGGACACATCTTCTCATTCAAAGAGTTTTCTTTATTTTCATGACTATGAAAATTGCAGATTCACACTGAAGGCATCACAACTATGAATTAACACATGTGGAATTATACACATAACAAAAAGTGTGAAACAACTAAAAATATGTCATATTTTAGGTTCTTCAAAGTAGCCACCTTTTGCTTTGATTACTGCTTTGCACACTCTTGGCATTCTCTTGATGAGCTTCAAGAGGTAGTCACCTAAAGTGGTTTTCACTTCACAGGTGTGCCCTGTCAGGTTTAATAAGTGGGATTTCTTGCCTTATAAATGGAGTTGGGACCATCAGTTGCGTGGTGGAGAAGTCAGGTGGATACACAGCTGATAGTCCCACTGAATAGACTGTTAGAATTTGTATTATGGCAAAAAAAAGCAGCTAAGTAAAGAAAAACGAGTGGCCATCATTACTTTAAGAAATGAAGGTCAGTCAGTCCAAAAAATTGGGAAAACTTTGAAAGTGTCCCCAAGTGCAGTCACAAAAACCATCAAGCGCTATAAAGAAACTGGCTCACATGCGGACCGCCCCAGGAAAGGAAGACCAATAGTCACCTCTGCTGCGGAGGATAAGTTCATCCGAGTCACCAGCCTCAGAAATCGCAGGTTAACAGCAGCTCAGATTAGAGACCAGGTCAATGCCACACAGAGTTCTAGCAGCAGACACATCTCTAGAACAACTGTTAAGAGGAGACTGTGTGACTCAGGCCTTCATGGTAGAATATCTGCTAGGAAACCACTGCTAAGGACAGGCAACAAGCAGAAGAGACTTGTTTGGGCTAAAGAACATAAGGAATGGACATTAGACCAGTGCAAATCTGTGCTTTGGTCTGATGAGTCCAAATTTGAGATTTTTGGTTCCAACCACTGTGTCTTGGTGCGACGCAGAAAAGGTAAGCGGATGGACTCTACATGCCTGGTTCCCACCGTGAAGTATGGAGGAGAAGGTGTGATGGTGTGGGGGTGCTTTGCTGGTGACACTGTTGGGGATTTATTCAAAATTGAAGGCATACTGAACCAGCATGGCTACCACAGCATCTTGCAGCGGCAAGCTATTCCATCCGGTTTGCGTTTAGTTGGACCATCATTTATTTTTCAACAGGACAATGACCCCAAACACACCTCCAGGCTGTGTAAGGGCTATTTAACCATGAAAGAGAGTGATGGGGTGCTGCGCCAGATGACCTGGCCTCCACAGTCACTGGACCTGAACCCAATCGAGGTGGTTTGAGGTGAGCTGGACCGCAGAGTGAAGGTAAAAGGGCCAACAAGTGCTAAGCATCTCTGGGAACTCCTTCAAGACTGTTGGAAGACCATTTCAGGTGACTACCTCTTGAAGCTCATCAAGAGAATGCCAAGAGTGTGCAAAGCAGTAATCAAAGCAAAAGGTGGCTACTTTGAAGAACCTAGAATATGACATATTTTCAGTTGTTTCACACTTTTTTGTTATGTATATAATTCCATATGTGTTAATTCATAGTTTTGATGCCTTCAATGTGACTACAATTTTCATAGTCATGAAAATAAAGAAAACTCTTTGAATGAGAAGGTGTGTCCAAGCTTTTGGTCTGTACTGTATATTATATAATTCCATATGTGTTAATTCATAGTTTTGATGCCTTCAATGTGACTCTACAATTTTCATAGTCATGAAAATAAAGAAAACTCTTTGAATGAGAAGGTGTGTCCAAACTTTTGGTCTGTACTGTTTATATGTGGGCATTTATTATTATTATCATTAATATTACACTATGCACTATGGGCCAGATTTATCACGACTCTGACAGCTCACTCCACTTTCACATATGGCTAAAGTCAGTTTTAGCCAAGTCAGATTTATGATCGGCCCTTTAAGACTGTAATAAATGTGGTTTGACGGTAGCAGTTTATCCGTCAGTAAGCAGCTTTTCAAAAGTCGCACGTTTTTATGAAAAAGTCGCATGTTCTATTAAAAAGTCTCAGAAGATAAGCATGGTCCTCACTGGAGTGAAGTTGCGACTTATTTGCGACTTTTTTGCGACTTTTTAAAAAAGTCCCAATAGTAAATCTGTCTAGAGATTCATTTACATACGAAAACACGCCCACTTTCAGAAAACTGCCCAGCATAGTGCAGAGCAGAAAAAAGTCGCAAATTTGTGCGCAGTTTTAGCCTTTGGGACTTTTTTGCGACTTTTCCACTCCATAAAAGTGACTTTGCCTAATGATATATCTGGCCCTATATGTTTATATCTACATGTATTATTTATATTTTATATTATGCTTTTTACTACATACATCATTTAATGCATAGGGTCACCAGCAGGAATATGCACACAGCTGTGCTCTTTGTAGTCCTTTGTAAAGGGGGGAGTATTAATCACCAATATTATGCGAATATCGATAATTAATATTCCTAAATAGGAGGAGCCGTCTAGTGATGACTCCGCCTATTTATGCCTTTATATAATAAATACACAATACTTTCGCTATGCTTTACACTAATCACTAATGTGGGATTTCTTGCCTTATAAATGGAGTTGGGACCATCAGTTGCGTGGTGGAGAATTCAGGTGGATACACAGCTGATAGTCCTACTGAATAGACTGTTAGAATTTGTATTATGGCAAAAAAAAGCAGCTAAGTAAAGAAAAACGAGTGGCCATCATTACTTTAAGAAATGAAGGTCAGTCAGTCCGAAAAATTGGGAAAACTTTGAAAGTGTCCCCAAGTGCAGTCACAAAAACCATCAAGCGCTATAAAGAAACTGGCTCACATGCGGACCGCCCCAGGAAAGGAAGACCAAGAGTCACCTCTGCTGCGGAGGATAAGTTCATCCGAGTCACCAGCCTCAGAAATCGCAGGTTAACAGCAGCTCAGATTAGAGACCAGGTCAATGCCACACAGAGTTCTAGCAGCAGACACATCTCTAGAACAACTATTAAGAGGAGACTGTGTGACTCAGGCCTTCATGGTAGAATATCTGCTAGGAAACCACTGCTAAGGACAGGCAACAAGCAGAAGAGACTTGTTTGGGCTAAAGAACATAAGGAATGGACATTAGACCAGTGCAAATCTGTGCTTTGGTCTGATGAGTCCAAATTTGAGATTTTTGGTTCCAACCACTGTGTCTTGGTGCGACGCAGAAAAGGTAAGCGGATGGACTCTACATGCCTGGTTCCCACCGTGAAGTATGGAGGAGGAGGTGTGATGGTGTGGGGGTGCTTTGCTGGTGACACTGTTGGGGATTTATTCAAAATTGAAGGCATACTGAACCAGCATGGCTACCACAGCATCTTGCAGCGGCAAGCTATTCCATCCGGTTTGCGTTTAGTTGGACCATCATTTATTTTTCAACAGGACAATGACCCCAAACACACCTCCAGGCTGTGTAAGGGCTATTTAACCATGAAAGAGAGTGATGGGGTGCTGCGCCAGATGACCTGGCCTCCACAGTCACTGGACCTGAACCCAATCGAGGTGGTTTGAGGTGAGCTGGACCGCAGAGTGAAGGTAAAAGGGCCAACAAGTGCTAAGCATCTCTGGGAACTCCTTCAAGACTGTTGGAAGACCATTTCAGGTGACTACCTCTTGAAGCTCATCAAGAGAATGCCAAGAGTGTGCAAAGCAGTAATCAAAGCAAAAGGTGGCTACTTTGAAGAACCTAGAATATGACATATTTTCAGTTGTTTCACACTTTTTTGTTATGTATATAATTCCATATGTGTTAATTCATAGTTTTGATGCCTTCAATGTGACTACAATTTTCATAGTCATGAAAATAAAGAAAACTCTTTGAATGAGAAGGTGTGTCCAAGCTTTTGGTCTGTACTGTATATATGTGGGCATTTATTATTATTATCATTAATATTACACTATGCACTATGGGCCAGATTTATCACGACTCTGACAGCTCACTCCACTTTCACATATGGCTAAAGTCAGTTTTAGCCAAGTCAGATTTATGATCGGCCCTTTAAGACTGTAATAAATGTGGTTTGACGGTAGCAGTTTATCCGTCAGTAAGCAGCTTTTCAAAAGTCACACGTTTTTATGAAAAAGTCGCATGTTCTATTAAAAAGTCTCAGAAGATAAGCATGGTCCTCACTGGAGTGAAGTTGCGACTTTTTTGCGACTTTTTTGCGACTTTTTAAAAAAGTCCCAATAGTAAATCTGTCTAGAGATTCATTTACATACGAAAACACGCCCACTTTCAGAAAACTGCCCAGCATAGTGCAGAGCAGAAAAAAGTCGCAAATTTGTGCGCAGTTTTAGCCTTTGGGACTTTTTTGCGACTTTTCCACTCCACAAAAGTGACTTTGCCTAATGATATATCTGGCCCTATATGTTTATATCTACATGTATTATTTATATTTTATATTATGCTTTTTACTACATACATCATTTAATGCATAGGGTCACCAGCAGGAATATGCACACAGCTGTGCTCTTTGTAGTTCTTTGTAAAGGGGGGAGTATTAATCACCAATATTATGCGAATATCGATAATTAATATTCCTAAATAGGAGGAGCCGTCTAGTGATGACTCCGCCTATTTATGCCTTTATATAATAAATACACAATACTTTCGCTATGCTTTACACTAATCACTAATACTAGCTGCATGCGCCTTACTAACTCGCTACCGCTAACAAGTACACGCTACACAAAGGGTACAAACATAACAGTATTTATTTAACACACTAAGCACGCAATACACTAACAATACACAGCACTACACATATACAATTCCACCCATAAACTAACTATACAATACACACATACAAGTATAACAACCCACCCAAGTCCCTCTCACCCCCCCTTTCCAGGGGTGTGACATCATCGTGTGCGTGTGACGGAATGCATGCACTCAGATTGCAGCAGACAACTGGCTGGCCTTCTGAGGCTCACAGCACCACACGCCCAGCCATGTCACAAACACAAGGTGGGGCCGCATAGTAAATAGGCTGATAAACCTCAAATCAATTGCCTTTGAAGTCACTAGCCACCTGGAGACATATCCACCCCCTGCAGGAACTTGATATATATATATATATATATATATATATATGTATATAGATACTTGGAGCCATGGCAGATACACATATATGTCACATATATAAGGGGCATAATGTATTCTAAGGGGGATTATAGATGGGGACGCAGTCATATATATAAGGGGGCACAGATAAGGGGGCACAAGCCCCTACATATATTATAAGGGGTCACATATTTCCCACAGGGGCCACCATGGGCCCCTGGGGATCACCATGGGCAGACGTGCGCAGATGCTGGGCACATCTGCGCACATCATCCCATGGTGCGTTGGTTAATGTATGCATATATACCATACATGCCCGCACGTGTTTGCGGTCATGCATGGATATATATGCATACGTCTCAACCCTTCTTCAACAATCCCCCTGTTGTCGGACTATATAATACGACAATATATTGGGGGAACGGGTTGAGATATATTTGCCCCCCCCCCCCTCAACCCCATCCTAGGTGGAAGTTCAGGAAGAACTGTAGTGTACACTGTTCTTTAGGTACTTAGACATCCCTAATCCATTTTCCTCCGACCTGCCCTTCACTGTAACCTACTCCTCCGTCCACAGGATACACAGTCTTCTTCTTGACATCTTTAGGATACCACACACCCACAATCTCTTTAACAGTCTTTTAGTGTCGGCCACCCCCACTTTGGAGTGACCACACCCCCACAGTCTCTCGGTAATTCTGCCGATCTTCAGGTATCTTCGTCCCCCCCAATTCTGGAGCGGGTTCACCCTTACAGTCTTTAACTGGCCTTTCTTTAACAGTCTCTTGGTGTCGGCCACCCCCACTTTGGAGTGACCACACCCCCACAGTCTCTCGGTCGTTCTGCCGATCTTCAGGTATGGCCCGCCTCCAAGGCATCTGGAGCGGGTTCACCCTCACATTCTCAGTCCCAACTTTCTTCTATCCAACGTCTGTTTCCATCTTGCGGTTCTCCCGTGGACAGATTAATAGGTCTTTACAAGGCAGGTCAGACTCTTAAGCGGCGAATGTCACAGTACCTAAATTCTACTGCGGAGAACACCTCCGCCACACTACACATCCAGCCCTTCCCTTAAGAACTTCACCGTTCCAGGGTTCAAGGTGGCAAATGAATGATGCCTGTCCCTATCGTGACCTAACCTTATCCCCATTCACACAAAATACATGTCATATCCCTCCCAACACCAAATTCCATTATATGTGTGTACCCATAGAGACTCATGCAACCTGGCATATCTCTCTACACCTCCAAAGACACCGGTAGGTCGCAGACCCCCGTGTCAATGGGAAACGACTATAGGATGCAAATGTGTACAGTCAAATATAGGCTGTCACACATTTGCACCTAGAGTGTCCATGGGTACACAATCAACCGACAAACAAAATCAATAAATACAATGTGCTATGGGGTTTCAGGGTAGTACAGGTTATACGTCCCGAACCCTCATAGAAAACAATGTGTGTCCATACAATAATATTTGGCTACAGGAACAATGTTTGGTTATGTCCTGAGCCTCCTCCTCCGGATAGTTCTGTAAAGTTCTGTCTGGTTCTGGTGTATTTTGGTCAATAAGTCCCTTGACCCTCCGACTGTAGATGACGATCACCAGAACCAGAAGAAGTTTCACTGGGTGAAACAAGTGATATGCTCTTCCACCCGAACGTCTCCAAATCTTCCTCCAGAGTCTGAGATAACGCTCCCGCTGGATTGTGGCACAGTCCTCCATCTCTAAAACACCTCTAGGCAGAGGTCGCTTGATTGCCAAAATCCAGTGGGATCCTCTGGAGCCCCCCAAGAGTGTCAGGGGGAATAGCTGGCCTCTTCCGTGTCTTCTCCTGGGTTTTTCTTCCGCTCCATATAAAACCTATGGCAGAAGAAAATACCAGGTGCTCCCAGGGGAATTTCTCCCCTAATGGTGCAGTTAAATGTACAAAAATTTCCAGCACCAATACCTTTGACCCATGGGTAGAGAAAGGTATTGGGCTGCCCTTTGTCTCACAGGACTCCTCATTATCCCAACACTGGTGTCTGAACACCCTACCTTCAGAGGAGCGTGTCCTCTGCTACACATCCCTCTGCACCAACAGATAAGGATGGCCTCCCTACTAGGATAGGATAACTGGAGTTCTGTGGACAAAGCACCATCTTGATGGCACCGCATCCCTGTCCACTCATGTGTACCCAGGCTGACTTCCCCCTGTGATCCTATCTTGTGGAGGCCCGCAGAACCAACGGCATAGGCATGCCCCGGCTCCCCAGGACCCCACAACACAAGAACACAGTCCACACTCCGCTGCCAAACACTCTGCGTCCAATCCCTATCAGAGCTGTGCTACCTGCTCGGACTAGAATTAAGTGCGCAGCACAACATTACACCAATGTTGTCTGTCCACCCCAGTCCCCAGCGCAACACAGCCCTACCGAAAACCTTGAGCACAACAGTGTTATCTGTATCGATCCGAGACCCTGGTTGCCCAGAATAATATCACATCATCCTTTGTGTGCTGCATGAAGAAGGTCCTTATGCCTTCTCCCGACCAGCAGGATTTCCCGTGTGATATTATCTGCTCGCGACCCTATACGTTCTCGATCCACAGTATAACACTGTTCCACTCCAAGGGGACACAGAATGAAACAAGACAGCAGACGGGACATTACAACACTACATAAATCAGCCTGGTGGAACACACTCATAGACAAGGACCACCATCAACATCAAAAAGAACGTTACAATGGACAACAAAAACACACAACATGGACATGTACAGGGAACAAACGGTGTAACAAATAGTACAGGGGTGTCAAATGTTGCCTAGCCTAGCTTGGCCACTCTGGCCCCTCAGCAGCTGATGATGCTGCCAAGAGGTTACCCCTTTATGGCCAAGCTGACTAGACCCCGCTGCACGATTTGTTACCTGAATCCCATCACTGGACACATTGCAATTACTTGCACAAGGGCAATTCCTTGCAATGTGTCCTTTGTTCCCACACCTGAAGCACCTGATTGGGCTTTCTGTCCTGTGTGTTTTGCAGTGCTTCGCTATATGACCCAAGCCACCACAAGCAAAGCATTTGATGTTTGCCCGGTGTGGCTTAGGTCCGTCCACACTGCAACCGCGCTCCCTGAATTGTTCCATCTTCAGGGAGGCACTCTTCACGATCTTCCTTTTCCCCAAAGTCAGGGAAAAATCTCTGTTAGTCTGGACAGGCTTGGTCTGGTGATTTGGCCTGTCACAGACTACTCTCCCCCCTATGTGCCTTGCATAGGGCAAAGTTTTGGGATATTCTGACCCTGACTTTATGGGAAAAGAAAGGGCCGGCACCAACTTGGTGATGACCTGTTGCATGCCAGTCATTATCTGGGAGCTTACAGCAACCTGAGCCTTCAATTTGGCTACCGTCACACTAGTAGAGGCAGTGCGCTCCTTGAAGGCCTTGACCTCAGTATAAGACTGAGTCAACTGAGCCTCAATTTCCTCCTTCTGCTTCTGCAGCTCCACTAATTGTGACTGTATCCTAGCCACCTGCGCATCTCGGTCAACAGTAGACTGCACATTCTCCGCCAGCTGTGCCCGTAATGCCAAAACCTGGTCCGAATTACTCGCACAGCATAGGCAGTGAATGGCCGGAGGAATTGTCTCCGTTGACTGAGATACCAGCGCCACTTCCTTTGGCTTACAGATGCTAGCCTCAAACGTATGAACGAGTTTGGCTAGCATCTGAAGCCGTTTAGTGGCTTTGTTTAACACCATCCGTTTGTTCACACAAAGCTTGTCATAACTACAAGCCTGTGCCAACAAATCGGACCACAGCATTTCTGCTGACTTGTATGTGGTGGGGAGGATGGGATTGAATGTGCTGTGTCTGCTCAAGTGTTGCAGTGTGGGGAAGTCCATACTCACCTTTTGAGCGTCTATCTTCTCCTTGGGGCCGTACCTCTTTGTCCTAGCAGCTGCTTGGAAGAAGTCCATTTTCCCGGATCGCCTCTTCCCGACCAGCCTGACTTTGTACGCTGCTCCCACGAAGATGGATCTCCTTGTCCTCTTCTCCCTCGCAATCACTTGAGCGATGCAGTGACCGTGTAAAGCAAATAGCAAAATATGAATTCACAGAACAATTATAGATTCTCTGCTAAAGATTTTGATCTGCGCTTGGTGCTGTGAGGAAGAGTCGCGTTACCTGTCCGAATTATCAGGTCCTAGACGCTCAGACCGCTGACCACGTCTCTCCTAGACGCTCAGACCGCTGACCACGTCTCTCTTGCCTGACAATTCACAGGACAACCAACCTCTAGCCTCAAAACCAAACACAGATTTCAAAATCTAAGCAGTGGGCCTGACTCGCCAATGTAAAGGGGGGAGTATTAATCACCAATATTATGCGAATATCGATAATTAATATTCCTAAATAGGAGGAGCCGTCTAGTGATGACTCCGCCTATTTATGCCTTTATATAATAAATACACAATACTTTCGCTATGCTTTACACTAATCACTAATACTAGCTGCATGCGCCTTACTAACTCGCTACCGCTAACAAGTACACGCTACACAAAGGGTACAAATATAACGGTATTTATTTAACACACTAAGCACGCAATACACTAACAATACACAGCACTACACATATACAATACTCAAACTACGCTACAAGTTCCCAATTCCACCCATAAACTAACTATACAATACACACATACAAGTATAACAACCCACCCGCCTAGCTCTATACTGTCCCTACGGGGTTACAAGAGGGTTATACAGTTTGTATACAGCAAGGGTCCAGGGACACAGCAGGGCAGAGTAGGAGAAGGTGTGCAGAGTAGGAGAAGGCGGTTAACAGGGGACTGGCGCAGCAGGGGTTAATGGATAAGGGATATCAGGGGTTACAAGGGGCAGCATGGGGTCTGGGATACAAAGTGTTAGGATAGTGGTAGGGAAATAAGGGGGGTGAATATGGTTGGCACTGCAAGGGAGATACAATGCCATGCCAGCGTATACTCAGCCATCTCCAGGGCCAAAATGGGCCTCTCTTCCTTCAGGCAGCAGTCCTCATGTTTCTCTGATTGTAGTCTGGTTGCAAAAGCGACCTGTTCCTTTGTCTTGGACTGATATATAAGTCCCTCTCCCCTCCCCCCCTTTCCAGGGGTGTGACATCATCGTGTGCGTGTGACGGAATGCATGCACTCAGATTGCAGCAGACAACTGGCTGGCCCCCTGAGGCTCACAGCACCACACGCCCAGTCATGTCACAAACACAAGGTGTTTGTAAATAGGCTGATAAACCTCAAATCAATTGCCTTTGAAGTCACTAGCCACCTGGAGACATATCCACCCCCTGCAGGAACTTGATATACATATATATATATATATATATATATATATACAGACGTGGACAAAATTGTTGGTACCCTTTGGTCAATGAAAGAAAAAGTCACAATGGTCACAGAAATAACTTTAATCTGACAAAAGTAATAATAAATTAAAATTCTATAAATGTTAACCAATGAAAGTCAGACATTGTTTTTCAACCATGCTTCAACAGAATTATGTAAAAAAATAAACTCATGAAACAGGCATGGACAAAAATGATGGTACCCCTAACTTAATATTTTGTTGCGCAACCTTTTGAGGCAATCACTGCAATCAAACGCTTCCTGTAACTGTCAATGAGACATCTGCACCTCTCAGCAGGTATTTTGGCCCACTCCTCATGAGCAAACTGCTCCAGTTGTGTCCGGTTTGAAGGGTGCCTTTTCCAGACTGCATGTTTCCGCTCCTTCCAAAGATGCTCAATAGGATTGAGGTCAGGGCTCATAGAAGGCCACTTTAGAATAGTCCAATTTTTTCCTCTTAGCCATTCTTGGGTGTTTTTAGCGGTGTGTTTTGGGTCATTGTCCTGTTGCAAGACCCATGACCTGCGACTGAGACCAAGCTTTCTGACACTGGCTAGTACATTTCTCTCTAGAATTCCTTGATAGTCTTGAGATTTCATTGTACCCTGCACAGATTCAAGACACCCTGTGCCAGACGCAGCAAAGCAGCCCCAGAACATAACAGAGCCTCCTCCATGTTTCACAGTAGGGACAGTGTTCTTTTCTTGATATGCTTCATTTTTTCGTCTGTGAACATACAGCTGATGTGCCTTGGCAAAAACTTCGATTTTTGTCTCATCTGTCCACAGGACATTCTCCCAGAAGCTTTGTGGCTTGTCAACATGTAGTTTGGCATATTCCAGTCTTGCTTTTTTATGATTCGTTTTCAACAATGGTGTCCTCCTTGGTCGTCTCCCATGTAGTCCACTTTGGCTCAAACAACGACGGATGGTGCGATCTGACACTGATGTTCCTTGAGCATGAAGTTCACCTTGAATCTCTTTAGAAGTCTTTCTAGGCTCTTTTGTTACCATTCGGATTATCCGTCTCTTAGATTTGTCATCAATTTTCCTCCTGCGGCCACGTCCAGGGAGGTTGGCTACAGTCCCATGGATCTTAAACTTATGAATAATATGTGCAACTGTACTCACAGGAACATCTAGTTGCTTGGAGATGGTCTTATAGCCTTTACCTTTAACATGCTTGTCTATAATTTTCTTTCTGATCTCTTGAGACAGCTCTTTCCTTTGCTTCCTCTGGTCCATGTCGAGTGTGGTACACACCATATCACCAAACAACACAGTGATTACCTGGAGCCATATATATAGGCCCAATGGCTGATTACAAGGTTGTAGACACCTGTGATGCTAATTAGTGGACACACCTTGAATTAACATGTCCCTTTGGTCACATTATGTTCTGTGTTTTCTAGGGGTACCATCATTTTTGTCCATGCCTGTTTCATGAGTTTATTTTTTTACATAATTCTGTTGAAGCATGGTTGAAAAACAATGTCTGACTTTCATTGGTTAACATTTATAGAATTTTAATTTATTATTACTTTTGTCAGATTAAAGTTATTTCTGTGACCATTGTGACTTTTTCTTTCATTGACCAAAGGGTACCAACAATTTTGTCCACGTCTGTACATATATACAGACGTGGACAAAATTGTTGGTACCCTTTGGTCAATGAAAGAAAAAGTCACAATGGTCACAGAAATAACTTTAATCTGACAAAAGTAATAATAAATTAAAATTCTATAAATGTTAACCAATGAAAGTCAGACATTGTTTTTCAACCATGCTTCAACAGAATTATGTAAAAAAATAAACTCATGAAACAGGCATGGACAAAAATGATGGTACCCCTAGAAAACACAGAACATAATGTGACCAAAGGGACATGTTAATTCAAGGTGTGTCCACTAATTAGCATCACAGGTGTCTACAACCTTGTAATCAGCCATTGGGCCTATATATATGGCTCCAGGTAATCACTGTGTTGTTTGGTGATATGGTGTGTACCACACTCGACATGGACCAGAGGAAGCAAAGGAAAGAGCTGTCTCAAGAGATCAGAAAGAAAATTATAGACAAGCATGTTAAAGGTAAAGGCTATAAGACCATCTCCAAGCAACTAGATGTTCCTGTGAGTACAGTTGCACATATTATTCATAAGTTTAAGATCCATGGGACTGTAGCCAACCTCCCTGGACGTGGCCGCAGGAGGAAAATTGATGACAAATCTAAGAGACGGATAATCCGAATGGTAACAAAAGAGCCTAGAAAGACTTCTAAAGAGATTCAAGGTGAACTTCATGCTCAAGGAACATCAGTGTCAGATCGCACCATCCGTCGTTGTTTGAGCCAAAGTGGACTACATGGGAGACGACCAAGGAGGACACCATTGTTGAAAACGAATCATAAAAAAGCAAGACTGGAATATGCCAAACTACATGTTGACAAGCCACAAAGCTTCTGGGAGAATGTCCTGTGGACAGATGAGACAAAAATCGAAGTTTTTGCCAAGGCACATCAGCTGTATGTTCACAGACGAAAAAATGAAGCATATCAAGAAAAGAACACTGTCCCTACTGTGAAACATGGAGGAGGCTCTGTTATGTTCTGGGGCTGCTTTGCTGCGTCTGGCACAGGGTGTCTTGAATCTGTGCAGGGTACAATGAAATCTCAAGACTATCAAGGAATTCTAGAGAGAAATGTACTAGCCAGTGTCAGAAAGCTTGGTCTCAGTCGCAGGTCATGGGTCTTGCAACAGGACAATGACCCAAAACACACCGCTAAAAACACCCAAGAATGGCTAAGAGGAAAAAATTGGACTATTCTAAAGTGGCCTTCTATGAGCCCTGACCTCAATCCTATTGAGCATCTTTGGAAGGAGCTGAAACATGCAGTCTGGAAAAGGCACCCTTCAAACCGGACACAACTGGAGCAGTTTGCTCATGAGGAGTGGGCCAAAATACCTGCTGAGAGGTGCAGATGTCTCATTGACAGTTACAGGAAGCGTTTGATTGCAGTGATTGCCTCAAAAGGTTGCGCAACAAAATATTAAGTTAGGGGTACCATCATTTTGTCCATGCCTGTTTCATGAGTTTATTTTTTACATAATTCTGTTGAAGCATGGTTGAAAAACAATGTCTGACTTTCATTGGTTAACATTTATAGAATTTTAATTTATTATTACTTTTGTCAGATTAAAGTTATTTCTGTGACCATTGTGACTTTTTCTTTCATTGACCAAAGGGTACCAACAATTTTGTCCACGTCTGTATATATATATGTATATAGATACTTGGGGCGCATCTATATACATATATACTCATTAGAAACCTGGGGGCATACATGGGCAGTTATAGGCCCATATATATATATATATATATATATACACACACACCTGGGGGAGAGCCATGGCAGATACACATATATGTCACATATATAAGGGGCATAATGTATTCTAAGGGGGATTATAGATGGGGACGCAGTCATATATATAAGGGGGCACAGATAAGGGGGCACAAGCCCCTACATATATTATAAGGGGTCACATATTTCCCACAGGGGCCACCATGGGCCCCTGGGGATCACCATAGGCAGACGTGCGCAGATGCTGGGCACATCTGCGCACATCATCCCATGGTGCATTGGTTAATGTATGCATATATACCATACATGCCCGCACGTGTTTGCGGTCATGCATGGATATATATGCATACGTCTCAACCCTTCCTCAACATTCCTTTTTCCGTCCTCACGTAACGACTTATGATGGAGACATCTAGACCTCGCAGGGGGTTTGTCTTTTGACATGTTGATATCCGTCGCTCCTCCCCCGTTGTGATGTGTGTGCGCGCGTCATCCGGCACCGACTCCGGCGCCCCGCGCCTGCGCGTCCACATGTCATCTACGCCCGATCTGGTGACCATGTCACGTGAGGTGGGCGGGGCTCTTGACGGGACGCCGGCCGTGGGGTGACCGGACGTGGTCGAGCTGGATTGTACGCGTGCCCATCAAGACATGCACCTGGGGATGAGGAAATACTGGCCCTTGATTGGCCTAGAGAGAGTTCAAATACCTTGATCTGCAGTGATGGCGTTACCCCCTGACGAAGGCACGCCGAAACGCGCGTTGGTGTAGCGCCATCCTGGGCTGTTTCACTCCTGGTCCTTTTGGTGAGTCTTTGCTGCAACTTTATCTTCATGGTTCTTTCTGACATGGATGTTCGCACCCCGCCAGACCTTTTCCACTGTGGCATGTCTTTTATTGATGATCCTTGCACTATTTTTGGTTCATATACCTTGTTTCATGCCTATGTATGTATCATTGCAGCTGATGTGTTACTCACCTTCCATTACTATTCTTTTGCTATTATACTTGGTTAAGGGCTGGTCATTGTACCATATATCCCCCGCTGACCTCTATATGTTCATGCAATTTTCTGGCCGGAGTGTTCTCCCCAGGGTGGCGCAGTTTTTTTCCTTCCCTGTTCCCTCCCCTCCTTTTTCCTGGCATAATTTTTATGTAATTTTTTATCATGTCTTGCTCTACCTCAATAAAATTTAATATTTATTATTTGGTACCTTGAGCTCCATTTCCTTTTGTTGTTCTGCCATTGTATCCTGAAGAAGCAGTACCTTTACAAAAAAGAAGAGGAGAGGAACAGTCTTACCCCATACAGCTGAATCCCAGGGAGCTGTTGCAGAGGGGTGTCTGTGTAGAAGATAGTCCGATCTTGTATAACGTTGGTGCGCACGTGGTCCTCGGCGTCCTCGGTGTGTTCCTCTGTCACGGCTTCCTGACTCTCTGCTGTCTTTCCCGTATTGCAGGAAATGACGATTCTGTGTGGCCGGAGATGACGATTTTTTGTTCCGATCAGTTAGCTGATTTCTTCAGAGAGTTTACGATCTGTTTAATGGATATTCATCTATAGTTTTTAAACAGGTCTCTCTCGATTTATTCAAAGTCCATGTACTATCCTTTATCGAACCAAACGTGTTTCGGTGCACTCTTGCACCTTCATCAGTGGTGGATAGTACTACTGATCTCCTTACTTTTTATAGGGGAGGGATCATTAGAATATATAGGTTAAATTGAAACTGTGGGATCGATGCGATTCAGATCTTAATAGGCCAATGGGATATGAGAATTGTCTCTAGTTTCAGCCATGAGATTACATCGTTATAGTTATGTGGAAAATGTTGAAGACAGATTCTAATTAACACTGGTTACATGACATCAGGAATATAGTAATTATAAGTAAAATAATCAACATCAGAACGATTAAAAATATAAAATTTCGAAATGATATTAAAATGTATATTATTAGGGGTATAGCATTATCATAGAAGAAATTATAATCGACAGCATAAAATATTTGGTATCAGGACAATCAATAGGATCACAGAGATCGATAAGAGAATAAAAAAAATTAAAAAATCGATAAAAAATTCGATAACAGATTCGTTAAAAAATTCGATAAACATTTGATAAAAATTCAATAGAAAATCATTCAGAAAGGCTTTCTTAATATAACTGACAGATAATCAAGAGTATCATATAATATGTATAACTTCCTCTTGCTGGTTGGAATAGTGGTTAGATGTGTATATTGGTTTCAAATATATGTGGATGGGGAAAGGCCGTCGAGATGCTGATAGACAGCCAGAACTCGATGGGCTGTCCCCGGAGGGCACATCCCCCTATAGAAATCCAAATAATTCTAATTCTGCATTTAAAGGGTTTCTACCACTTCGTTTTCACATAATTAGCTTTCAGACACTAGCAATCCGCTAGTGTCTACTCTGCCAAACAATCCTAATATAATAGCTTTTGGGGCAGCCATTTCGCTAAAAAAAGAACTTATATAGATATGCTAATGACCCTCTAGGTGCTATGGGGGTGTCATTAGCACCTAGAGGATCGGTCTACCTTCACAAAATGCCGCCGCCCAGCACGTCCCTCCAGCCCGCCCATCTCCTCCGGAATGCTATCAAGCGGAGGACTTCTCGCGCATGCGCCGTGCGCATCTGTATTCGGCGCATGCGCAGTGAATGTCCGACCGCTTCCCTGCTCAGACATCTCCACTGCGCCTGCGCCGATGGAGCACTGTGACGTCATCGGTGCAGGCGCAGTGGAGATGTCTGAGCAGGGAAGCAGTCGGACATTCACTGCGCATACGCCGAATACAGACGCGCACGGCGCATGCGCGAGAAGTCCTCCGCTTGATCGCATTGCGGAGGAGATGGGTGGGCTGGAGGGACGCGCTGGGCGGCGGCATTTTGTGAAGGTAGACCGATCCTCTAGGTGCTAATGACGCCCCCATAGCACCTAGAGGGTCATTAGCATATCAAAATAAGTTATTTTTTTAGCGAAACGGCTGCCCCTTTGTAAGTGGTGCCAATGTTTGTGCACCAATGCGTTAACTTTCTTATATTGTCCATGGAACGGGAGAATTATTTGTGGTTTTTCCCCAATTTCTTCCTGTTTCTTTTTGTTTTCAAAGAAAGATTTCCTCTCCATATCTCTGACTTTAATTAAAGCTGAGTCTATAGTTTCTACTGGATATTGTTTCATTAGAAACTGTTCCTTTAATGATATGGCTTCTTTCTCAAAATCTTCATTCAAAGTACAGTTTCTTTTTAGCCTTCTAAACTGGCTCGTTGGAATATTAAGTAGCCAGCGAGGAAGATGGCAACTGGTGTAGAGTATGTATCAATTTTACATTACAGGCTTATGGTATGTACTACATATTAATTGGCTCCCTTTAATTTCTATATTTAGGTCGAGGAATTCAATTTCAGAATTACAAATTTTGGTAGTAAATTTTAAATTTACTTTGTTAATAAAATCGTTAATATTTATTTGAGTTAAAAATTCATTTTAAAGTGTCTTAGTGTCCTGCCAGATAAAAATGATGTCGTCGATATAACAACGCCAGAGCACCAGGCCCGCCCCCAGATAGGGTGTGACGGTCTCATGTTCCCAATGCGCCATAAACAAATTTGGCATAACTGGGGGCGAACCTGGTGCCCATGGCTGTGCCCCTTTCTTGAATGCAAAAATTAGAATCATAATAAAAATAGTTGTGTGTTAAAATGTGTTTTACTCCTTTCAATAGATATTCTATTTGTTCTAAATTCAGTATATTAACTATTGTTAATTGTTGTTTAAGAGCTTCTAAGCCTTGCTCATGGTCTATAATAGTATATAATGAGCTTACGTCCATTGTGCCCAAATACCAGTGTTCTTGGACTTCCAGTTGCTCTAATGTTTTAATTATATCTGTTGTGTCCTTTATATACGAAGGATTACGGCTGTGATTACATGATGCCCGGTGAGAAAAAATAATTCATGGTGTGGTACGAAGAACATAAAAATGACACCTTTAATTTTCAGGAAGAGCTAAGAGCTTACTGTAAAAGCAGGATGTTGAGGTCTTAAGAAGGGCTTGTGAATGTTACAGAGACACGATTATGGCCATGACTGAAAAAAAAGTGACGCAATACTTTAAACGTGAAAAGAAACACAGAACAGTCACTAAATGTATCGACCCATATCAACTTATCACGTTGGCGTCAGTATGTATGGCTATGTATCAGTTTAAATTTCTTCCCAAAAATACCATAGCGATTGTCCCTGCAGATATTTACCACAAGACCCAGAAACTATTCTCAACACCCGCTATACAGTGGCTCATGCACGTTGAACACACTGAGGGTATTTCCATACAACACGCCTTAACCCCTTAGAGACACATGATGTACTGGTACGGCATTTTTCCCGAATCCTTAAGGACACATGACGTACCGGTACGTCATGGCTTTAAATCGCGATTTAACCGCAGGGCTTAATCGGAACAGGATGCCGGCTGAAATCATCCTGTAACAACGCTGGGCGGGTCATTTGACCCCCCGTATCGGCGATCGCAGAAAACCGCATGTCAATTCAGACCTTGGGTTTGCTGCACTTCCGGTCCATTCGGGTCTCCGGTGACCCGATGAACCAGAAAAAGACTGCGATCGGTGGCGTGATTATACACCACCAATCGCAGTACGAAGATTTGAAGAGGCGTGCTGGCCCTGGAGCTGAATACTGCTGTCCGGGTTGGTGATTGGTGCAGGGGAGAGAGGCGCGAGATTCAAACTTCCTGCGCTCCTCTCTCCCCTCCTCTTACTGTTCTGCACGAGCACCCTGCAGCACCGTCCAGCGCCAGCTCCTGAGTCCCTCTAATCGGCATCCATTACCCTCCTGCACCTATCAGCAGGGATAGAAGGGAAAAGTTAGTTAGGAAAAAACAAAAAAAAATGCACTTTTATCTAAACTTTTTTGTTTCAGCTTTCAGACACTAGACCCCCCCCCCGCCACTTGCCCCCACCCCAATCTGGAAATGTCTGCAGATAATTATTCAGATAATGCAGCATGTCCCCCCCCCCGCCCCCGAGGTGATCCTGCCTATGATGTCTGTATAAGATGCGGCCAGTCATCGATCACTTTGGGGCCAAATTTGGGCTGGCCTACATACCTGGAAGAGAGGTCGCGGTTGATCAGTCTCTCGTTGCGTTCAATGGGAGACTCAGTTTCCGCCAATGCCTCAGGGTACACTTACAAATTTCGTGTGTACGAGATTCCCGTATTCAACCCCCAGAATGTCCCCCCACTCTGGGTGGGAAACTCGTGTGGGACCTTATGTACCCACTGCTAGATAAGGGTTACCACTTGTATGTGGACAACTTTTATACTAGCATTCCCCTGTTCAGGTCCCTTGCCGCCAGATCCATGTTCGCTTGTGGGACCGTGCGGAAAAATCAGCAGGCCTCCCTGCCCCCCCCCTCCAGGTACCTATCCCCAGGGATGAGACCCGTGCACTTACCAGTGGAAACCTGTTGCTGGTCAGGTATAAGGACAAGAGGGATGTTCTTATGCTGTCCACAATCCACGGCAATGGCATCACCCCTGTCCCTGTGCGAGGTACCACGGCAACAGTCCTCAAGCCCGATTGTATCGTCGACTAAAATCGGTATATGGGAGGAGTTGATCTCTCTGATCAAGTCCTCAAGCCATATAACGCCATGCGCAAAACCCAGGCATGGTACAAAAAAGTTGCAGTCTACTTGGTACAAGTTGCCATGTACAACTGTTTTGTACTATCCCGAAGCGCTGGCAGCACAGGGACATTCCTCCAATTCTTTGAGGCAGTCCTCAAGGACCTGATCTTTTCGGACCGGGAAAGAGCAGGCCGAAGTACCTCGGGAACTGGAGGCGCCCGGATCATCCCTGGCCAACATTTTCCAGGTGTGGTCCCCCATACTGGTAAGAAGGGATGAACCCAAAAAAGATGCAGAGTGTGTCACAAGAGGGGGATACAGAAGGACACCACCACTCAATGTGACACTTGCCTTGATCATCCGGGCCTCTGCGTTATCAATTGCTTCAGGAGTATCACACTTCCATGGAGTACTACATTTTTATAATCTCCAACAGTCCCCTAGAGAACATAAAAAACTATGTGACTAGGAGACTTGGAAGAATTTTTTTCCCCCAAAAATATTAGTTTTAGTACAGGCATCCTCAAACTGCGTCCCTCCAGATGTTGTAAAACTATAACTCCCAGCATGCCCAGACAACCTACAGCCATCAGCAGGTCATGGTGGGAATTGTAGTTTTACAACATCTGGAGGGCCGCAGTTTTAGGATGCCTGCTTATTGTTTCCAAAGTCTGAGAACCATACATATTAGGCATCGCTGCATCCATAAAAATCTTCTCTATAAAAGTAACATGTAACCCAACCCCCCGGATGAACAGCGTTAAAAATTTTAAAAAAGTGTAAAAAAAGCAATTTTTGGACACCTAACATCACAAAAAGTGTAATATCGAGCGATCAAAATGTCATATGCACCCCCAATTAGTGCCAATAAAACCGCCATCTCATCCCACAAAAAATGAGCCCCTACATCGCCCAACTAAAAAAAAAAAACATTTTGCTCCCAGGCTATGGAGATACTAAAATAATTGTTTTTGGTTCCTAAAATGATAATATAGTGTAAAATCTAAATAAATTCTAAAATGTAGACATATTAGGTATCGCCGCATCCGTAAGAATCTGCCTCGGACGAACAGCGTTAAAAATATAAAATAAAAACTGTGCCATTTGAATCCTTTTTTTTTCTGGTAATAAAGCAAGGGTTAACAGCCAAACAAAACTAAATATTTATGGCCCTGATTCTGTAGTTTGCATAAACACCCCATATGTGGTCGTAAATGGCTATATAGCCACACAGCAGGGCATAGAACGAAGGGAAGTCCATATGGTAGATTTTGATGGACTGATTTTTTTGACACCATGTCCCATTAGAAGCCCCCCTGATGTAGCCTAGACTAGAAACTCCAAAAAAGGTATTTAAAAGTTACTTTACAAACTTTGTTAACCCTTTAGGTGTTCCACAAAACTAAATAGCGAATGTAGAAACAATTTTAGAATTAGAATTTTTTGTTACCTTGCCTCAAAAAAGTGTAATATAGAGTAACCAAAAATCATATTTACCCTTAAAATAGTCCCAAAACAACAACCACCTTATCCCGTAGTTTCCTAGATGGGGTCACTTTTATGGAGTTTCTACTCTAGGGGTGCATCAGGGGGCTTGAAAGGGTACATGGTGTAAATAAACCATTCCAGCAAAATCTGCCTTCCAAAAACCATATGGCGTTCCCCTTCTTCTATGTCCTGCCGTTTAGCCAAATAGTAGTTTACGACCACATAAGGGGTGTTTCTGCAAACTACAGAATCAGGGCAACCCATATTTATTTGGCTGTTAACCCATTTTTTCCAGTAATAAAGTAAGGGTTAAAATGGAAAATTTTCCAAAAAATAGAAATTCCAAAATTGTTTCTCCATCTGCTATTAACTCTTGTGGAACACCTAAAGGGTTAACAAAGTTTGTAAATCCAGTTTTGAATACCTTGAGGGGTGTACTTTCTTAGACGGAGTCACTTTTTTGGAATTTCTATTCTAGGGGTGCAAGGGGGGGCTTGAAATGGGACATGGTATATAAACAAAACCAGTCCTGCAAAATCTGCCTTCCAAAACCCATATGGCGTTCCCCTCTTTCTATGTCCTCCCGTTTGGCCAAACAGTAGTTTACGACCACATATGGGGTGTTTTTGCAAACTACAGAATCAGGGCAACCCATATTGAGTTTTGTTTGGCTGTTAACCCTTACTTTATTGCTGGAAAAAATGGGTTAAAATGGAAAATTTTCCCAAAAATTTTAATTTCAAAATTGGTTCTCCATTTGCCATTAAAGGGAACCTGTCACCTGGATTTGGGGTATAGAGCTGAGGACATGGGTTGCTAGATGGCCACTAGTACATCCGCAATACCCAGTCCCCATAGCTCTGTATGCTTTTATTGTGTAAAAAAAACGATTTGATACATATGCAAATTAACATAAAAGAGTCATATCTTACTTGTGTGACCAGAGAAGAGTCATATTTTCAAGTTCTGACTCATCTCAGGTTAATTTGCATATGTATCAAATCGGGTCTTTTTACACAATAAAAGTACACAGAGCTATGGGGACTGGGTATTGCGGATGTGCTAGCGGCCATCTAGCAACCCATGTCCTCAGCTCTATACCCAAAATCCTGGTGACAGGTTCCCTTTAACTCTTGTGGAACACCTAAAGGGTTAACAAAGTTTGCAAACCCAGTTTGGAATACCTTGAGGGGTGTACTTTCTTAGATGGAGTCACTTTTTGGAAATTTCTATTCTAGGGGTGCAAGGGGGGGGGGGGGGGGCTTGAAATGGGACATGGTATAAACAAAACCAGACCTGCAAAATCTGCCTTGCAAAAAACATATGGCGTTCCCCTCCTTCTATGTCCTCCCGTTTGGCCAAACAGTAGTTTACGACCACATATGGGGTGTTTCTGCAAACTACAGAATCAGGGCAACCCATGTTGAGTTTTGTTTGGCAGTTAACCCTTGTTTTTTTCCTGGAAAAAAATGATTATAATGGAAAATTTTCCAAAAAATCAACATTCTTAAATTTTATGTCCATTTGCCATTAAGTCTTGTGGAAGACCTAAAGGGTTAACAAAGTTTGTAAAAACAGTTTTGAATACCTTGAGGAGTGTAGTTTCCAGAATGGGGTCATTTTTGGGTGGTTTATATTATGTAAGCCTCACAAAGTGACTTCAAACCTGAACTTGTCCATAAAAAGTGTGATTTCGAAGATTTCTGAAAAATTTCACAATTTGCTTCTAAACTTTTAAGCTATGTAACATCCCCCCCCCCAAAAAAAAAAATATAATTCCCAAAATGATACAAACATGAAGTAGACATATGGGGAATGTAAAGTCATCACAATTTTTTGGGGTATTACTATGTAATACAGAAGTAGAGAAACTGATACTTTAAAATTAGCAAATTTTTCTAAATTTTTGTTAAATTTTGTATTTTTTTATGCAAAAAAATTAACTTTTTTGACCAAATTGTCATGAAGTACAATACGTGATGAAAAAACTCAGAACGGCCAGGGTAAGTCAAAGCGTTTAAAAGTTATCAGCACTTAAAGTGACACTGGTCAGGTTTGCAAAAAATGTCTGGTCCTTAAGGTGAAATAGGGCTGTGTCCTTAAGGGGTTAAAGGGCGGTGAAAAAAAGGTTGGTAAATACTTTTTGGACGGCTATCCGATTGTTAACGGTAAACAAACGTTTTTTGAATTCCAGGGATGTTTTTATCACGGTTGCCCCGAGTGCTATAACGAACACGATTGCAATGATCTTACCAAATCATCCTATGGGCAGTTGTACCAATCTTTCCTAGTCAGGAAAAGCCAACTACAGAGGCAAGGGTTTATGGTTCGCGTTCTGTGGGAACACGAGTGGAACAAAATAATTGTGAGTGATGAGGGGGTCAAAAACTTTCTGATTAAAATGAAATTCCCAACACCTTTGGACCCTCGTGACTCGCTTTACGGAGGTCGCACTAACGCCATTAAACTTTATCACAAGGTACAGCCCGGTGAGACCGTGCATTATTACGATTTCACAAGTCTGTATCCTTTTGTTAATAAAACTAAGACGTACCCCGTAGGACACCCAGAAATCATTTATGAACATGTCAAAAAATACTTTGGCATTGCCAAAGTTAAGGTATACCTGCCCAGAGATGTATTTTTTCCGGTCCTGCCCGTAAAACTAAATAAAAAACGTATGTTTCCGCTATGCTACACATGCGCCCTGAATTGCCAGAAAGACATTTGCGAACATACTGACAAAGAACGTTCCCTGACGGGTACATGGTGCACAGTAGAGCTAATATTAGCCATTGAAAAAGGTTACAGGATCGCCGAGATCTACGAGATCTTGCATTTCCCGAACACAACAGACGAGCTGTTTGCGCCGTACATCAAGCTACACCTCAGAGATAAACAGGAGGCTTCAGGCTATCCCAGCTGGTGTAAAACGGATTCAGAAAAAACAGCATACATAGAGGCATTAAAAAAAGAAGGTGATCGCTTGCGCCCTGATAAAATAGCTGTAAATCCCACAAAAATACAAATTTCAAAACTCTTCCTAAACTCTTTGTGGGGGAAGTTTGGGCAGCGTTCTAACTTGCCACGTACCAGTATAGTCACGGACCCTGACGATCTTTTCAAATTAGCTTTTGTACCGTATTACGACCTCTCTGAGACGGCCATGGTCAATTGGCGCTATGTAAAAGAACGTTACACCCTCAACAAAAACACAAACATTTTTATTGCCTGTTTTTCAATCGCCTATGCCAGACTTGAATTATACAATCTTCTAGACAGACTGCAAGAACGTTGTCTGTACCACGACACAGACTTTGTCATATTCGTAAGTAGAGACGGTGATTGTACGCCTCCGCTGGGTGATTTTCTCGGCGATCTAACTAGCGAAATACCCGACGACACGTACATTACCGAGTTTGTATCCACGGGTCCGAAGACGTACGGTTACAAACTCAACAATGGTAAAACTGTATTAACGGTTAAGGGTATAACGCTCAACGTCGCTGACACTCGACTTGTTAATTTTGACAGTTTAAAAGACCTTGTACTGGACTACTCATACAACTCCGATCACAAGACGCAGAAAACAATAGGTATTGAGCAAAAGGGAATTTTCTGAAACAGATAACGTTTGACCGTAGAGACAAGACCGTTACGTAAAATGCAAAAGTGCGTCTACACAAAGAGACGTCTGACTGACGACTTTACAATGCTACCCATTCCGCTATTAAACATGGTCGCTCAATTTCAACACCCTTTTTCATGTGTTTTAGCAGTCCCCTCAAATTACGGAATAATAACGTCATTTGGTTTTTACGCTTGTTGGCAGAAATTGTACGATGAATTAACCCGTTTGTTTACAAATATCTGGTTTATCGAGGGAATACTGCAAAATTTTACAGACACTGATCTATTCCCGCCAGACAAGGTAAATTTGGCAGTTGAGGATGATTTAATGGAGGTGGCTTGTGAAAATCTTGAAATGCAAAACGCATTCACCAATATGTACACCACAGAAACCTGAGCATTATGTATCTCGTTCAAAATGTTTTTTGTCAGGGTAAGAAAAGCCGAGCCATAAATTTAAACACTAAATACATGGTCCTTTTTAAGAACCCTCGTGATATGTACCCCGGTAAAACACGTTTCTTTTTAGAATCTTTTGAAGATGCTACACACAAGCCTTATGGCTATTTACTCATAGATTTAAGATCTGACACGCTTGAGGAACTACGACTTAGAACGGGTTTGTTCCCGCCAGATCTTCCAGCGGGTGGTAAAATGCACAATTTCACACCTCTGCGGTTATTCACGGTAGTGTCGCTGCACCTGTAAAGATAACAAACACAATACAGCGTAATTGGGATCTTTTAAAAGCGCTAGTCAAAACAAATCTGAAGACCCGAAAATCAATATTACATAACGCTAGTAATGATTTGATAGCCGCTATTGGCGAGATCGCTCTCAATATCCTTAAAGGAAAGATACCTCTTAACCACCTCAGCCCCCCTAGCTTAAACCCCCTTAATGAACAGACCACTTTTTACAATTCTGCACTACACTACTTTCACGGTTTATTGCTCGGTCATACAACTTACCACCCAAATGAATTTTACCTCATTTTCTTTTAACTAATAGAGCTTTCATTTGGTGGTATTTCAATGCTGACTTTTTTACTTTTTTTATATTAATCAAAATTGACCAAAATTTTTGAAAAAAAAATACATTTTTCACTTTCTGTTTTTTCCAAATAAAACTACATTTCTATATATATTTTTCTCTAAATGTATTGTTCTACATGTCTTTGATAAAAAAAAATGCAATAAGTGTATATTTATTGGTTTGGGTAAAAGTTATAGCTTTCACAAACTATGGTGCAAAAAAATTAATTTATAAACTTTGACTTTCTGAGCACCTGTCATGTTTCCTGAGGTTCTACAATGCCCAGACAGTAGAAACACCCCACAGTAGACACCCTAAGGTATTCGCTGATGGGCATAGCGAGTTCATGGAAGTTTTTATTTTTTGTCACAAGTTAGTGGAAAATGATATTATTATTGTTATTTTTTCATAGAAAGTCTCATATTCCACTTATTTGTGACAAAAAAATGTAATTTTACATGAACTCACCATACCCCTCACGGAATACCTTGGGGTGTCTTCGTTCCAAAATGGGGTCACATGTGGGGTATTTATACTGCCCTTGCATTTTAGGGGCCCTAAAGCATGAGAAGTAGTTTGGAATCCAAATGCGTAAAAATGCCCTGTGAAATCCTAAAAGTACTCATTGCAATTTGGGCCCCTTTGCGCACCTTTACATTTTTTTTATACAAAGTTGTCAATTTACTGAGATATTTCTCTCAACCAGCATGGGTATATGTAAAAATACACCCCAAACCACATTGCCCTACTTCTCCTGACTATAGCAATACCAAATGTGTGACACTTTTTTGCAGCCAAGATGCGCAAAGGGGCCCAAATTCCAATGAGTACCTTTAGGATTTCACAGGGCATTTTTACGCATTTGGATTCCGTGAGGGGTACGGTGAGTTTATGTAAGATTTTATTTTTTGTCACAAGTTAGTTGAATATGAGACTTTGTAAGAAAAAACAAAACAAAAAATAAAACTATTTCCGCTAACTTGTGCCAAAAAAAAAAAAAGCAGTGATCAGAAAAAAAATAATTTGGTCACTGCGGTGGGGCGGACTGAACGCAAGTGTGCGCACAAGATCAGGCCTGATCGGGCGAACGCTGCATTTTTTGTAGCGCCTATAGAGCATGTCCTATTCTTGTCCGCAATTGCAGACAAGAAAAGGCATTTTCTATATAGTTCCGGCAATGTCCGGATCCGCAAAATGCGGAAAGCACATTGCCGGTGTCCATGTTTAATCCGCAAAACACATATGGACGTCTGAATGGAGCCTTACAGGGGGGTGATCAATGACAGGGGGGTGATCAGGGAGTCTATATGGGGTGATCAGGGGTTAATAAGGGGTTAATAAGTGACGGGGGGGTGTAGTGTAGTGTGGTGATTGGTGCTACTTACAGAGCTGCCTGTGTCCTCGGGACCAGGTAGCAGGTATATTAGACGCTGCTAACATCACGAATAACATGGGAGACTTTATTACCTAAAAAGAGAGCGTATCCTTTGTCACAGATGGCGTGGTTAACGTTGTAAATTTTTTACTTTGAATGTATATAAAATGTATTTGTGTGTAACGCATTATAATGTTTTTATTCGTTTTACATACATATTTTTACTTTGAATGTATATAAAATGTGTTTGTATGCAACGTCTTGTAATGTTTTTATTAGTTTTACATAAACAGTTTTTAAATAAAATGTAGTCCACTTTATTCTTTTTAAAATGACGGATATTGCCGCGATATTGAGAAAACAGTACTACACACCGAAAGCTTTCGGCTCTTATGGCAGCATAGAGCCCATATTCAGAGAAGTACGAAAATTTGGAATAAGAGAAGAAGCTGTAAAAAGTTGGTTGCGCAACGAGGATACTTACACGCTGTACAAACCTGTTAAAAAAATCTTATAGAAGAAACAAAGTTATGGTTTCTGATATACCGTATTTTTCGCCCTAAAAGAAGCACCGGCTCATAAGACGCACCTAGGTTTTTGAGGAGGAAAATAAGAAAAGAAAATTTAACCAAAAGGTGTGCTTTTGGTGGGTTTTGAATTAATGGTGATCTGTGGATGACACTATTATGGGGGATCTTTGGGTGACACTGTTATGGGGGATCTGTGGGTGACACTGTTATGGGGGATCTGTGGGTGACACTGTTATGGTGGATCTGTGGATGACACATATATAGCATCTTATGCTATGTGTCATCCACAGATCCCCCCCATAATAGTGTCCCTGCGGTGTGAATGACCCCCAATACAGGGGGTGGGGGTCGCATGTGGTTTTATAATGACAGCGGGGCCTGTGCAGTGACTATATTCTACTACACGGGCCCCACTGTATATTATCTTATCTATAATTGTAGGCATTGTTAATATATAAAAGTTCAGGGTAATCCATGCCTGTATACCGTACTTACAAGTGTTCGTAGCAGAGAGGAGGGAGGAGGCAGGCCAGGAGGACGGGTGCTGGCAGCGTGAGGCACTACGTCATGCGCCCACGCCGCCTGCTGTATTCATAAAGTGGGCGGCGCAGGCGCGTGACATAGTGACTCACGCTGCCAGCGCCCAGCCTCCCTCCTGCCTCCTCTCTGCTACGAGCGCTTGTAAATACGGTATACGGCCGCTGATGACCCTAAACTTTTATATATTAACACTGCCTACAATTATAGATAAGATTATATACAGTGAGCGGGGCCCGTGTAGTAGAATACAGTCACTGCACGGGCCCCACTGTCATTATAAAAGCAGATGCCTGCCCCCAGCCCCTCCTCCCTCTCAGCTGATACACCCGCCGCGTGGCATCGCGGCGTATCATTGAAAATTCAGAAAAATGCAGCATTCGCTCCATAAGACGCACTGCTATTTTCGCCCCACTTTTGGGGGGAAAAGTGCGTCTTATAGGGCAATAAATACGGTAGATGATCAATGGCAGGCCGATCTTGTGTCAATGATAGATTTTTCTAAAGAAAGTAACGGTGTAAAATACTTCGTTAATATTCTTTTGAAATACGCTTGGGTATCCAGACTTACCAATAAATCTGGGGCGACAGTGTCAGCGGGTTTTGAGCAGATATTTAAGTCAAGCGGCCGGACCCCTAGGAAACTACAGATTGATCGGGGTCGTGAGTTTATAAACAAGCCTATGAGACTTCTTTGTGACACCTATAAAATACATAATTTTTTAACTTCAAACGCATGCCTCGTTAGTTGAGTGTTTTAATAGAACTCTGAAAACCACAATGTGGTTCTCTTAGAGAACAAAACACGTACAGATACATCGACAAGTTACAAGACCTGGTGTATAGTTATAATCACGCGTATCACAGAACCATAAGGTGTCGACCCGTTGATGTGACGAAAGAGAACTCTTTAATAATTTTGAGAAATATCTACGGACATTACGCCACTTTTAAAAAAGATAAACCGTTGTTAACCCCTTAAGGACACAGCCCTATTTCACCTTAAGGACCAGGCCATTTTTTGCAAATCTGACCAGAGTCACTTTAAGTGCTGATTACTTTAAAACGCTTTGACTTATCCAGGCCATTCTGAGAATGTTTTTTCGTCACATATTGTACTTCATGACACTGGTAAAATGAAGTCCAAAAAATTATTTTTTTTGCACCAAAAAATGCCAAATTTAATAAAAATTTGGAAAAATTAGCAAATTTCAAAGTTCCAGTTTCTCTACTTCTGTAATACATAGTAATACCCCCCAAAATTTGGATGACTTTACATTCCCCATATGTCTACTTCATGTTTGAATTATTTTGGGAATGATATTTTATTTTTTGGGGATGTTATAAGGCTTAGAAGTTTAGAAGCAAATCTTGAAATTTTTCAGAAATTTACAAAAACTCAATTTTTAGGGACCAGTTCAGGTCTCAAGTCACTTTGTGAGGCTTACATAATAGAAACCACCCAAAAAGGACCCCATCTAAGAAACTACACCCCTCAAGGTATTCAAAACTGATTTTGAATACGTTGTTAACCCTTTAGGTGTTGCACAAGAGTTATTGGCAAATGGGGAGGAAATTTGAGAATTTTATTTTTTTGTCTAATTTTTCATTTTAACCCATTTTTTCCACTAACAAAGCAAGGGTTAACAGCCAAACAAGACGATATCTTTATTGCCCTGACTCTGCCGTTTACAGAAACACCCAATATGTGGCCGTAAACTACTGTACGGCCACACAGCGGGGCGTAGAGTGAAAGGTGCGCCGTTTGGTTTTTGGAAGGCTGATTTTTATGGACTGGTTTATTTACACCATGTCCCATTTGAAGCCCCCTGATGCACCCCTAGAGGAGAAACTCCCTAAAAGTGACCCCATCTAAGAAACTACACCCCTCAAGGTATTCAAAACTGATTTTACATACGTCGTTAACCCTTTAGGTGTTGCACAAGAGTTATTGGCAAATGGCGATGAAATTTGAGAATTTCATTTTTTTGCCTAATTTTCTATTTTAACCCATTTTTTCCACTAACAAAGCAAGGGTTAACAGCCAAACAAGACTGTATCTTTATTGCCCTGACTCTGCTGTTTACAGAAACACCCCATATGTGGCCGTAAACTACTGTACGGCCACACAGCGGGGCGTAGAGGGAAAGGTGCGCCGTTTGTTTTTTGGAGGGCTGATTTTTATGGACCGGTTTTTTGACACCAAGTCCCATTTGAAGCCCCCCTGATGCACCCCCAGATTATAAACTCCATAAAAGTGACCCCATCTAAGAAACTACACCCATCAAGGTATTCAAAACGGATTTTACAAACTTTGTTAACCCTTTAGGTGTTGCACAAGATTTAATGGAAAATAGAGATACAATTTCAAAATTTCACTTTTTTGGCAGATTTTCCATTTTAATTTTTTTTTTCCAGTTACAAAGCAAGGGTTAACAGCCAAACAAAACTCATTATTTATGGCCCTGATTCTGTAGTTTACAGAAACACCCCATATGTGGTCGTAAACCGCTGTACGGGCACACGGCAGGGCGCAGAAGGAAAGGAATGCCATACGGTTTTTGGAAGGCAGGTTTTGCTGGACTGTTTTTTTTTACACCATGTCCCATTTGAAGCCCCCCTGATGCACCCCTAGAGTAGAAACTCCAAAAAAGTGACCCCATTTTAGAAACTACGGGATAGGGTGGCAGTTTTGTTGGTACTAGTTTAGGGTACATATGATTTTTGGTTGCTCTATATTACACTTTTTGTGCGGCAAGGTAACAAGAAATAGCTTTTTTGGCAGCGTTTTTTATTTTTTTATTTACAACATTCATCTGACAGGTTAGATCATGTGGTAATTTTATAGAGCAGGTTGTCACGGACGCGGCGATACCTAATATGTATACAATTTTTTTTATTTATGTACGTTTTACACAATGATTTCATTTTTAAAACAAAAAAAATGTTTTAGTGTCTCCATAGTCTAAGAGCCATTGTTTTTTCAGTTTTTGGGTGATTATCTTAAGTAGGGTCTCATTTTTTGCGGGATGAGATGACGGTTTGATTGGCACTATTTTGGGGTGCATATGACTTTTTGATCGCTTGCTATTACACTTTTTGTGACGTAAGATGACAAAAAATGGCTTTTTTTACACCGTTTTTATTTTTATTTTTTTACGGTGGTCACCTGAGGGGTTAGGTCATGTGATATTTTTATAGAGCCGGTCGATACGGACGCGGCGATACCTAATATGTATACTTTTTTTTATTTATGTAAGTTTTACACAATGATTTCATTTTTGAAACAAAAAAAATGATGTTTTAGTGTTTCCATAGTCTAAGAGCCATAGTTTTTTCAGTTTTTGGGCGATTATCTTAAGTAGGGTCTCATTTTTTGCGAGGATGAGATGACGGTTTGATTGTTACAATTTTGGCGTACATGCGACTTTTTTGATCACTTTTATTACCTTTTTTTGGGAAGTAAGGTGGACAAAATTTCAATTTCATCATAGTTTTTTATTTTTTATTTTTATGGCGTTCACCGTTCGGGTAAAGTAACATGACCGTTTTATAGATCAGGTCGTTACGGACGCGGCGATACCAAACATGTGTAGGGAATTTTATTTTTTTAATTTTTAATCAGTGATAAATGTGTTTTTTGATTTTTACCTTTTTTTCACTTTTTTTTTGACCCAGACCCACTTGGTTCTTGAAGATCCAGTGGGTCTGATGTCTGTATAATACAGTACAGTACAATATATATTGCACTGTACTATATTTTACTTACACTGAACAGATCTATGCTTTCAGCACAGATCTGTTCAGCACCATGGACAGCAGGACGCCTGAGAGGCGTCCTGTTGCCATGGGAACCTTCCCCGTCTGCTCAGTTATGGTCAGAACTGCGCAGACGGGGAAGGGTAAGGACAGGGCTCTGGGGGGGCTGTCTGGGGGCTCTCTCCCTCTCCATCGGGGGGCTGCAAAGGCACTGCAGCCCCCCGATCGGAGAGGGAGGGAGCTCCCTCTTACTGTTAACTTTTTCCATACAGCGGTCCGTACGGACCGCTGTATGGAAAGGGTTAAACGGCTGACATCGCATCACCGATGTCAGCCGTTTATACCAGGGTGCCAGCAATGTGCTGGCACCCTGGTATACCCACTGTACACCAACGATTACGCAATAGGAGGCGGGCGGGGGATCGCGATCCCGCCTCCCGCACCGCCCGCCTCCCGCACCGCCCCCACCGCCCGCAACACCCCCCCTGCACCTCCCACCGGGCTAAAATCATTCAGAGGTGCAGGGGGGGTGATAAATATATATTTTCGCCACACTAAAGTTTCTGATCGCCGCGGTCAGGGACCGCAGCGATCAGAAGCTGCAGAAAGCGCAACAAACCGCAGGTCTGAATTGACCTGCGGTTTGTTGCGATCGCGGACATGGGGGGGTCACGGGACCCCCCCGCGCATTTAGCCGAGGTGCCTGCTCAATGATTTGAGCAGGCACCTTGTTCCGATCACAGCCGGCCGCACGGCAGTGATCGGAACAACACATGACGTACCGGTACGTCATGTGTCCTTAAGGACTCGGGAAACATGCCGTACCGATACGTCATGTGTCCTTAAGGGGTTAAAAATAGGCGATCACGTCAGAATTGTTCGCTATAAGGGAACATTCGTGAAGGGTTATGATCAAACCTATACTGACAAGATATTTACTATTTACGCTGTAAACACTAGGGAACTCAGACCCCTTTATAAGTTGAAAGATCTGGCTGACGAGCTCTTTAGAGGCTCATTCTACCCTGAATAGGTCCAAAGAGTACCCCTCGATAACAGACGCGTTTATCGGATAGAAAAAATCGTGAAAAAGAAGAAGGGTAGGGGAGAAACGTCATATTTGGTAAAGTGGGTCGGATACCCTGAAAAGTTTAACTCTTGGGTGTCTGAAAAACAGTTGACGAGCGTGTAAACTATGGAAGACGGATCGTTTTTTTTATCACGCTGCCCTGCAACGCCTCCACCAAACTTTAACCCAAAATACCATTGCCGATTACACCACTAAATTAGCAAAAGCCGTTCATCTTCGAGGCCCTTACGAAGTGGCTTTAGTAGGAGATTCAGTACCCCCATACGTGTGAAACCTTCGGTCCCGGAGATGGCGTATTGTACATTGCGCGTCGCGACGAACCACTCAGAGAGTATTTTGTTAAATCGGGTTATTACCCTAATATACACAAACTGATCAAAGCAATTAATAACAAACTTGAATCTATAAAAATACCGCCTGATCAATTGCAGTTAAGATACGACGATATTGACAGAACCGTTTATGTAACTAAATCACGCTTATATGCGTTCATGCCTTGTGAAAGGTTGGGAAATATATTGGGCCTTCAGGGTTATTCACGCGATCCAAGAATGTAGACTCTGAGCACATCGTTTTGTGCTACAACGACTCTGGTTTACCTGTTTTAGAGCGTTTCGTGGACGCCGATTTAGCTTCAACAATATTAGTATACTGGGGGCGGCGGCAGGGGGGGGGGTTGATCGAGCTGATCCGTGGATGGCACAGTTAAGGGGGGGGGTCTGTGGATGCCACTGTTATGGGCTGGGGGGCTGTGGATGCCACTGTTATGGGCTAGGGGGCTGTGGATGGCACTGTTATGGGGTGGGGGGTCTGTGGATGGCACATATATAACAGTGCCACCCACAGATCCCCCCTGTAACAGTGCCACCCACAGATCCCCCATGTAACAGTGCCATCCACAGATCCCCCCTGTAACAGTGCCATCCACAGATCCCCCCCCCTGTAACAGTGCCATCCACAGATCCCCCCATGTAACAGTGTGTCAGTCATCCACAGATCCCCCCCATAACAGTGTCCGTCATCCACAGATCCCCCCATAATAGTGTCTGTCATCCACAGATCCCCCCCATAACAGTGTCCGTCATCCACAGATCCCCCCATAACAGTGTCCGTCATCCACAGATCCCCCCCATAACAGTGTCCGTCATCCACAGATCCCCCCATAACAGTGTCTGTCATCAACAGATCCCCCCATAACAGTGTCCTTCACAGATCCCCAGTAATAGTGCCACCCACAGACCACCATTAGTTCCAAACCCACCAAAAGCACACCTTTTGGTTAAAAATATTTTTTTTCTTATTTTCCTCCCCAAAAACCTAGGTGCGTCTTATGGGCCGGTGCGTCCTATAGGGCGAAAAATACGGTAAGTACATTCAGTGGCGTTGTTGATTCTTGGGGAATAAGGCCTTGAATGTGCCAAAGCTCCTCTGCTAAGTCGATTCCACTGATAAGAGATTGGCTGTCTTTCTCTAAAGCCTTCTGTAACATCAAGCAGCATTCCTTCAAAGTTTCCCTTGCTGGGAGACACTTTATGGCATACAGAAATCCCCAAACCTTGCTATGATTTTTCAACTGGTCAAAACGCTCATCCAATGACATAATTGTTGTATCCACTAAAGCATAGAAGAATTCAATTTTAAATCTCTCCTTTGGATTAGATAAAGGTTCATCTTTCCCCTCATAATTGAATAAAGCCTTCTTCCTTCGAATGCGAGCAGTTGATAAAAAAAACTGGCTCAACTTCAAGCTTTTCCGCTATTTCCTTTGCAATAAGGAATGCACTTTCAAATCCAGTGTCTCTGAAGATTTGCACAAAGTGTTTACCTTTCTCTATTAACTCTGTAACCAAAATCAAGTCCGCTGTTTCACGCTGCATTGCCTTACTGACAATATTGACTTGGTACAATATTTCATACCAAACACATAATGCCATAATACATTTGAAATTGCCAACCTGCTGAGACAATGTCAGAGCTTCGTGACAGACACTTGGTTCTGCGTGTTCTTCCTCTGACAATGCAATCAATGCATCCTGTATCTCAACAAGATTATGCCTGAAAGGTTTAAGGCAGTTGATCCGACATTCCCACCGTGTAGTGCATAGAGGCTTTAACGTGAGGCCAGATACATGGTCTGTCAAAATCTTCCACCTCTTTACAGATGCAGAGAATAAAACATAAATGCGTTGAATTACTCCAAACAGCTCTAGTGATTCCTTGCCTGACCGTGCTGCATCACCAATGACGAGATTAAGGCAATGACATCCACATGGTACAAATATGGCTCTTGGGTTAATACTTAAAACTCTTGACTGGACACCACAGTTTTTTCCTGACATATTTGCCCCATTATCGTACCCTTGTCCACAGCAATTATCAATATCCATTTTTTTTTTTTCAGATAGAAATTGAAGGAGGAAGTCAGCCAGTCCCTTTCCAGTTGTGTCATCTACTGTTTGAAACCCAATAAAATGTTCTTTTACTTTCAAATCCCCAGTGCTGTTATCCAAAAATCTAACTGTAAATGACATATGTTCCTTGTGGCTAATATCTGGGGTGCAATCCAGGATTATTGAGTAATATTTTGCTTTTCTACAACGTTCCAAAATTTCCTCAAGTACCTGTTTTGCCATTAGGTTTATTATTTCATTTTGAATTGTTTTTCCACAGTAGTGGTCTGCTGTCTCCTTTAAGGCCACACGGTGTAAGTGCTCTGCCATCACATTGTCATATTTTCCCAGTAATTCCACAAGCCCAAGAAAATTGCCATTATTGGGTGTAAAAAAAATGATCTGAAGATCCTCTAAATGCCAAGTTACGCTCAGTTAAAAACTGAACAATGTTTAGTAGCCTCTCCATTACTGATCTCCAATGTTTTCTTTCTTGGCTCATAAGAGATTGTAAATTGTGATCAATTGCACTTTTGGACTTCAATCTCAGTTGTGTTTCCATCCACATCTGTTGAGCTAAAAAGTGACTGCTGGAGGTTTCATGAGATTTGAGAATATTTGCCATATGTCTCCAGTCTTCTGACCCTCCTGAAGCCAAATAACTTTTTGCATTCCAGTCAAATAACTTGCAAGAAAAACAAAAAGCTTTATTTGCAAATGGAGAGTACACCAGCCATTGCCTTGTCTGCTCTTCTCCACTTTCTAACTTTCGCTTATAGAATGTAACAGAGAAGTGCCGATTATGAACATCTTTTTTAACCCCTTAAGGACTCAGCCCTATTTCACCTTAAGGACTTGGCCATTTTTTGCAAATCTGACCAGTGTCCCTTTAAGTGCTCATAACTTTAAAACGCTTTGACTTACCCAGGCCGTTCTGAGATTGTTTTTTCGTCACATATTGTACTTCATGACACTGCTAAAATTGGGTCAAAAAAGTTAATTTTTTTGCACAAAAAAATAAAATTTTTACAATTTTTTTTGAAAAATTAGCAAATTTCAAAGTTTCAGTTTCTCTACTTCTGTAATACATAGTAATACCCCCAAAAATTGTGATGGCTTTACATTCCCCATATGTCTACTTCATGTGTGTAGCATTTTGGGAATGATATTTTATTTTTTGGGGATGTTACAAGGCTTAGAAGTTTAGAAGCAAATTTTGAAATTTTTCAGAAATCTTCAAAATCCCACTTTTTATGGACCAGTTCAGGTTTGCAGTCATATTGTGAGGCTTAGATAATAGAAACCTCCCAAAAATGACCCCATTCTAGAAACTACACCCCTCAAGGTATTCAAAACTGTTTTTTCAAACTTTATTAACCCTTTAGGTCTTCCACAAGAGTTAATGGCAGATGGAGAAACAATTTAGAAATTTCTATTTTTGGGAAAATTTTCCAATATAATCAATTTTTTCCAGGAGTAAAACAAGGGTTAACTGCCAAACAAAACTCAAAATGGGTTGCCCTGATTCTGTAGTTTGCAGAAACACCCCATTTGTGGTCGTAAACTACTGTTTGGCCAAACGGCAGGACATAGAAGGAGGGGAACACCATATGGGTTTTGGAAGGCAGATTTTGCAGGACTGGTTTTGTTTATACCATGTCCCATTTGAAGCCCCCTGTTGCACCCCTAGAATAGAAATTTCAAAAAAGTGACTCCATCTAAGAAAGTACACCCCTCAAGGTATTCAAAACTGGGTTTACAAACTTTGTTAACCCTTTAGGTGTTCCACAAGAGTTAATGGCAGATGGAGAAACAATTTAGAAATTTCTATTTTTTGGAAAATTTTCCAATATAATCAATTTTTTCCAGGAGTAAAACAAGGGTTAACTGCCAAACAAAACTCAAAATGGGTTGCCCTGATTCTGTAGTTTGCAGAAACACCCCATATGTGGTCGTAAACTACTGTTTGGCCAAACGGGAGGACATAGAAGGAGGGGAACGCCATATGGGTTTTGGAAGGCAGATTTTGCAGGACTGGTTTTGTTTATACCATGTCCCATTTGAAGCCCCCTGTTGCACCCCTAGAATAGAAATTTCAAAAAAGTGACTCCATCTAAGAAAGTACACCCCTCAAGGTATTCAAAACTGGGTTTACAAACTTTGTTAACCCTTTAGGTGTTCCACAAGAGTTAATGGCAGATGGAGAAACAATTTAGAAATTTCTATTTTTGGGAAAATTTTCCAATATAATCAATTTTTTCCAGGAGTAAAACAAGGGTTAACTGCCAAACAAAACTCAAAATGGGTTGCCCTGATTCTGTAGTTTGCAGAAACACCCCATATGTGGTCGTAAACTACTGTTTGGCCAAACGGGAGGACATAGAAGGAGGGGAACACCATATGGGTTTTGGAAGGCAGATTTTGCAGGACTGGTTTTGTTTATACCATGTCCCATTTGAAGCCCCCTGTTGCACCCCTAGAATAGAAATTTCAAAAAAGTGACTCCATCTAAGAAAGTACACCCCTCAAGGTATTCAAAACTGGGTTTACAAACTTTGTTAACCCTTTAGGTGTTCCACAAGAGTTAATGGCAGATGGAGAAACAATTTAGAAATTTCTATTTTTTGGAAAATTTTCCAATATAATCAATTTTTTCCAGGAGTAAAACAAGGGTTAACTGCCAAACAAAACTCAAAATGGGTTGCCCTGATTCTGTAGTTTGCAGAAACACCCCATATGTGGTGGTAAACTACTGTTTGGCCAAACGGCAGGACATAGAAGGAGGGGAACGTCATATGGTTTTTGGAAGGCAGATTTTGCTGGACTGGTTTATTTACACCATGTACCCTTTCAAGCCCCCTGATGCACCCCTAGAGTAGAAACTCCATAAAAGTGACCCCATCTAGGAAACTACAGGATAAGGTGGTTGTTGTTTTGGGACTATTTTAGGGGTAAATATGATTTTTGGTTGCTCTATATTACTCTTTTTTGAGGCAATGTAACAAAAAAATTAAATTCTAAAAATGTTTCTACATTCGCTATTTAGTTTTGTGGAACACCTAAAGGGTTAACATAGTTTGTAAAGTAACTTTTGAATACCTTGAGGGGTGTAGTTTCTTAGATGGGGTCACTTTTTTGGAGTTTCTAGTCTAGGCTACATCAGGGGGGGCTTCTAATGGGACATGGTGTCAAAAAAAAACTGTCCATCAAAATCTGCCTTCCAGAAACCCTATGGAGTTCCCTTCGTTCTATGCCCTGCCGTGCGGCTATATAGCCATTTACGACCACATATGGGGTGTTTCTGCAAACTACAGAATCAGGGCCATAAATATTGAGTTTTGTTTGGCTGTTAACCCTTGCTTTATTACCGGCAAAAGGGATTCAAATTGAAATTTTGCCCAAAAATGGGTGTTTTGGCACCGTTTTTGTTTTATATTTTTAACACCGTTCATTCGAGGCGTTTGGTCAAATGTTATTTTTATAGCGACGACTTTTACGCACGCGACGATGCCCAATATGTATGGCTCTCAGACTTTGGAGACACTAAGCAGGCATCCTAAAAACTGCGGCCCTCCAGATGTTGTAAAACTACAATTCCCACCATGCCCTGCTGATGGCTGTAGGTTGTCTGGGCATGCTGGGAGTTATAGTTTTACAACATCTGGAGGGCCGCAGTTTGAGGATGCCTGCTCTAAAACTAATATTTTTTTGGGGAAAAAAAATTGTTTCTGTGTCTCCAAAGTCTAAGAGCCATAGTGTTTTATGTTCTCTAGTGGACTGTTGGGGATTATAAAAATTTAGTACTCCATGGAAGTGTGATACTCCCTGAAGCAATCGATAACGCAGAGGCCTGGATGATTGGGGCACGTGTCACATTGAGTGGTGGAGTCCTTCCGTATCCCCCTCTTGTGACACACTCTGCATCTTTTTTGGGTTCGTCCCTTCTTTCCAGTATGGGGGACCACACCTGGAAAGTGTTGGCCAGGGACGATCCGGGCGCCTCCAGTTCCCGAGGTACTCCGGCCTGCTCTTTCCCGGTCCGAAAAGATCAGGTCTTTGAGGACTGCCTCATAGAATTGGAGGAATGTCCCTGTGCTGCCAGCGCTTCGGGATAGTACAAAAGAGTTGTACATGGCAACCTGCACCATGTAGACCGTAACTTTTTTGTACCATGCCCGGGTTTTGCGCATGGCATTATATGGCGTGAGGACTTGATCAGAGAGATCAACTCCTCCCATATACCGATTGTAGTCGACGATACAATCGGGCTTGAGGACCGTTGCCGCGGTACCTCGCACAGGGACTGGGGTGGTGCTGTTACCGTGGATTGTGGACAGCATAAGGACATCCCTCTTGTCCTTATACCTGACCAGCAACAGGTTTCCACTGGTAAGTGCACGGGTCTCACCCCTGGGGATAGGTACCTGGAGGGGGTGGGCAGGGAGGCCGCGCTGATTTTTCCGCACGGTCCCACAAGCGAACGTGGATCTGGCGGCAAGGGACCTGAACAAGGGAATGCTGGTATAAAAGTTATCCACGTACAAGTGGTAACCCTTATCCAGCAGTGGGTGCATAAGGTCCCACACGAGTTTCCCGCTAACACCCAGAGTGGGGGGACATTCTGGGGGTTGAATACGGGAATCTCGCCCCTCGTACACACGAAATTTGTAAGTGTACCCTGAGGTACTCTCACAAATTTTGTATAGCTTCACGCCATACCTCGCCCGCTTTGTGGGAATGTATTGGCGGAAACTGAGTCTCCCCTTGAACGCAACGAGAGACTCATCAACCGCGACCTCCCTTCCAGGTACGTAGGCCTGCTGAAATGTGGCCCCAAAGTGATCGATGACCGGCCGTATCTTATACAGCCGGTCATAGGCAGGATCACCTCGGGGTGGACATGCTGCATTATCGGAATAATGCAGACATTTCCGGATGGCCTCAAACCGGGGACGTGTCATGACCATACTGTACAGTGGGGTCTGGTATAGGACGTCCCCACTCCAGTATTGCCTGACACTGGGTTTTTGGACTAGACCCATATGCAGCACGAGGCCCCAAAATGTCCTCATTTCGGCTGCACTGACCGGCGTCCAGCCACCGGGTCTAGCCAAAAATGAGCCTGGGTTTTGAGCGACGAACTGTTGGGCGTACAGATTCGTCTGCTCCACCATCAAATTCACCAGTGGGTTACTGAAAAAAAAACTAAAAAAGTCTATTTCAGTAAACCCCACTGTGGGAATCTGGATTCCAGGATTGCCAGCGAAATCCGGAATCTCAGGCTCAAAGTCCACTGGGGGACACCAGCTAAGTTCATCGGCAGGGGGCTCCGGTGAACTTATTTGGTGGGCCGGAAAACCAGTACGAACCCCAGGGCGGCTCGTACTAGGGTGGGCCACAGGATCCCTAGCATGTGTGGCCCCTGGCTCCGCCTGGCGGCGCCTCCGCCGCCTTGGTGGCTCATCGTCATCCGATGATGATGAGGAGGATGCGGATGACAGAAGGAATGTGGGGTCATCCTCATCCTCACTGGGGCTCTCGGAGTCGGAGGCAATCTGGGCGTATGCCTCCTCGGCCGAGAACACCCGGCGGGCCATGGGTGTGTGTGCGTGTAGGTGTGCGTGTGTGGAAACCTTTATTATATGTGCGTGTGTGTGGGGGCAACGGGTGTTCGCGTACTAAAAAAAGGAAAATAAAGGGGCAAGTGTTAGGAAAAAAAAAAAAAAAAGTTCAAAGTTGCTGATCAGCGGTACAACGCTGATCAGCGGTGGGGCAGGCGATGCGCTAACAGTGGACGGACGCTAAAGTGCCGACCAGTCAGCGAACGCAGAAAAATAAAAAAAAAGTGGTGGTAAGGGGGCTAGTGGTGAGGGGGGAAGGGGGCTGGGGGAGGGCTGGTGGGGGGATGGGTGGGGGGGGTGGGGGGCTGGTAGGGGGGGGCAAGTGGCAGGGGGGGCTCTGGGGTCTGATAGATGGATCAAAAAAGTTTTGTGTAAAAGTTCTTTTTTTTTTTTCCTAACTAACTTTTCCCTTCTTTCCCTTCCTAATGGTGCCTCTCCCTCACTGACCCTAACCTACCTGAGTGGCGATGGGTGCAGGAGGGTGATGGATGCCGATTAGGGGGACACAGGAGCTGGTGCTGGACGATGCTGCACGGTCAGGGTGCTGGACAGGAAGAGGAGGGGAGAGAGGAGCGCAGGAAGTTTGAATCTCGCGCCTCTCTCCCCTGCACCAATCAGCACCCTGGACAGCAGTGTTCAGCACCAGGGCCAGCACCGCCTCCTCAAATCCTCGGACTGCGATTGGTGGTGTAAAATTACGCCACCGATCGCAGTCTTTTTCCGGTTCATCGGGTCACAGCACACCCGAATGGACCGGAAACGCAGAAAACCGCAGGTCTGAATGGACCTGCGGTTTTCTGCGATCGTCTATACGGGGGGGTCAAATGACCCCCCCCTGCGTTGTTACGGGATGCCGGCTGAATGATTTCAGCCGGCATCCCGTTCCGATTAACCCCCGCGGCGCCGGAATCGCGAATTACAGCCATGACGTACCGGTACGTCATGGGTCCTTAAGGATTCGGGAAACATGCCGTACCGATACGTCATGGGTCCCTAAGGGGTTAAACTCCATATTTGTTACCTGCACAGGGCCAAATTCCAAAATTTGGGAATTAATTTTGGCCATAAAGCAGGATCTGATAGACTTTCAGATGTTGTCTCAGAAGACACTGAGTCAGGGGGACTATTAGAAGACAGTGGGTTAGAGAGAGCACTTGAATCCAGATCTTGTAGACATGAACTTGATGTTGAAGGTTCATTCTTCTCAAGATGGACATCATCAGCTTGACTGCTGCAGCTAACGTCATCTAGTTTTTCTTCTTCAGTTGCTTCGTAAGCACTATGTGCTGATCTTTCCAAGAACTTTTTTAAAGCCCCTGCACTCTTCTGGTCCTCTAAATTCATAAGCACCTTACGTTTTCGATTTTGGGAACCAGAGAGTTTTTTGGGACCCATGATGTCACTAGGTAAGGACAAGGTTGGTAAAATCAGTAATGCAAATATTAAACATACTAATCGTAAATAACAATGGCAGTTGAACAATTATAGTAAAAAATAAAAACCCCAGTGGTGATTAAATACCACCAAAATAAAGCTCTATCTGTCCCCAAAAAATAGTATAACATTTATTTCAGTACAGCATTGCATGACAGAATAAACGTCAGTGAAAGTACCGCAGCGCTGAATACTGAAAAATGGCCTGGCCAGGAAGTGGTTAAGAAACACTCTATTTAAATAATAAAATACAAAACAGACATTAAGCAGTACACTGCATTTATAAAAAAAAAAAAAATTACTTACAGAACAAAGTTTTTACATCTGCTGCCTGCTTCTGCAGATTCTTGCCCTTCTTTTGTCTTGTCAGTGCGCATGGATATGAGCTCCTGCTCCTCATCCCTGCTCCTCATAGCAAGGCAAGGACAGCCTCCCGAGTCCCACGTGTCTTTCAGGCAGAATCCGCCTGTGGCTTGCCAGGCTGCCAGTATATTGTCCAGATTTAAAGATGGCCGCCATGCTGTTGCTGAGCGGCGGCCATCTTAATGATTAATCCACAGACTGCCAGTGACACTGTCACTGCAGCCTGTGCTGCCTGGCTAAGCCGACAGCTGATGCTGATCCATCCAGCGCCCGCACGGAGGGGCGCCGCACCCGCAGGCGATTATAAACAAGCTTTTAGGACTGAATGTGTGCTGGTCGCCAGGCGCCCATGTTGCTATGGCGCCCTGTGTGACCGCACAGCCCGCACACCCCTAAGGCCGGCCCTGAATGGACCCCAGTAAAATGAATGCCCCCATTAGAGGCCACAGTATTAGTATTGCCCCCTCCCTACTCTTTTTGTGCAAAAAAATTAAAATAAAACTCATCCATTTGATTGCGCCATGGTAAACACTCTCGCTGCTCACTGGATGCTCAAGACAAGACCTGCACTCTAGCTTGGGGATGTTTTGCAGGTCCTGTCATCACACTGGAGCGCAGGTCCTATCCTGCACATCCAGTGAGCAGTGAGTGTGTATGAGGTGAGTTTTTTAACACAAGCAGAAGAGGGGGGCAAAGGCTGTACTAATGAGTGCTCCACATTGGAAACGCTCATTAGAAATAGTGTACAGGTGGCAACCCTATGTACGGCCCAAACACTCCCATGTGCCCACAGAGAGGGCTCTGAGTGCCTCCGGCACATGTGCCATGGGTTCGCCACCACTGCCCTAGGGGATTTAAACCTGGAGTCATTTGACTCCTTGTACTATACACTGTAGTACTTCTATATTGCAATGCATTGTGGTTTTACCAACAACCTGTTTCATTCCACTGCTTGGGCGGTGAAACACAATGCCGGAATTGTCAATTTGGTAACCAAGGTTTTGCACTAGCTAAAACAGTGTATATCTAATGTAAAATCTAATGTAATAGAGGCGGCGGAGCTCGGCACTGTCACAGGCGGAGGAGAGAGCGGCCGGAGCGGCAAGTGACAGCGCGGACCCCAGCACACCATGGACACGGACTCTGGGGACCTGAGCGAGGGGGAGCTGTCACCAGGTAACAGCAACGCCAAACTTGTCTGCAGCACTGCTGACTGACAGCCGCACGTCCCACTACAGATCAATCAACTTCATTGAAATGGGCGGGAGGCTGCATTTCGCTGGTAATGGGGGGATGGGGGGGTTAACCCCTTTTAAAGGGTTAAAAGTAGAGAGCGCTGTGGCTCCCAGGGAGTGGGTGCTCCGCACGTGGGGCAGGAAGTTTGTTAGGGGCATGCGGTACCTGAGCACCTGTTGCTGGTCATAGCAGGTGCTGCGGATTATAAACCGCAGTCAGTGCTCTGCACGGTAGTCACTGTGCCAATGATAGAGCTGCACAGGCCAGGCCTATGCCATGTGACTGCAGCCTGCGGATAGGAAGAGACTACAGAACATTGCAGATGTCGTAGATAATAATACCTGGATTACAACCAGCACAATGATAATACCCAGGTACTGTAGAGTTGAGCACACAGATCAGAAAGATGGGGGCAACATGCAAGCCTCCAAACCCAGCAGTACATGCACCTGTGTCTCTGGATTTTCTAGGAAACATTTTCAGGCTCTGAGATTCAGACGCCCTTGATTCATTTGCATCCAGTGTGGCCGCTGGATATTCCTCACTGCAGATACTCTGTTGTAGGTAGACTCACCTTTTACCACAATCACTTCTATCTGACGCTGAGAGGAGCCTGCAGAGTTGGTGCCAACGCACAAATACGTTCCGGCGTCTGCTACAGTTATTGATGGAATCAGGAGGGTGGCGATGTCTGTCCTCTCGACTGTATGAGCCTGGAAAATACACAGGAACCCAAGTTGAGCACCATAGTAGTCCTCACAGACTCTGCGTATACGTGATTTATAAGAATTGGGCAGCGTCCAGGAGGAAATGGGCAATGGTTTGGACAGGATGTTCTGCAGTGCAGCACCTTACCAATTCTGCTGACAATGGAGATAGGGTAGTGGTAGTAGGGGACAGGTAAAGGTAGATTTGGTGAGATGTTAGGTAGAGGAGAAGAAAACAGGTCTGTGCAGTGTCAGACAATACGTGAGGGGTAGTTTTACATCATGGCTGTTCTAACTCCTGCTAGAGCCACTGGTCACTACAGTATGTGTCACCATGGGCAGCCTATGATGGAGGGAGTGACCGATCGCTCAACATTATACCATTGTATGGAAGGTCTGAGGCATTGGCCAGGGCAGTATCTATGTCAATGGCTTCTGCGGGTTATAGCAGATACCTGTAGCTCCTGAATCCGCCTCTGGATAGCTTCCAGGCTGCTGCTTCGAAAATGAAGGAAACCAAGAGAGGTGAGGACCTGAGCAGATGGACGGGCCGAGAGAGAGAGAGTCACAGGAGGAATAGAAAGTGAGAGGGAAAATAACCATAGGGAGCAGTGGTGAGCATGCACGACCTGTGACAGTAACTTAGGACCTCTATGTATCTGCAGCACCGCATGCACGGCTCATCCTCTCACCTGAGGGGGGTAGGATACCATCTTGCTTCCTCTAGGAGATTGTTGGAGTGGGGCTGCCTAGCGCTCTACAGTACAGCCGGGCCGTGTCCCCTTCTCTGACCTCTGTCACAGAGGTCAGAGAAGGGGACACCGCCCGGCTGTACTGTAGAGCGCTAGGCAGCCCCACTCCAACAATCTCCTGGAAGAAGCAAGATGGTATCCTACCCCCTCAGGTGAGAGGATGAGCCGTGCATGAGGTGCTGCAGATACATGTCCGCTCTGGGCTCACCTGGACGTCTGGCAAGTGGCAAATTTCCACCTGCTAGCAAAGGAGACGTCATTTAAATTCCCAATTCCCATAAAATATTAGGTAATAGCCCCCTCCCCTTTTCTTAGAGGCCTGCTGCCTGGCAATCATAAAAGTTTTAAAACAATACTAATACATACATCTGCTGTGCTGTCTGTGGACTGGACACTGAGGAGTCTCACTCTCTTGTGGCTGCTGCTGGCTGGCTGGCGCTCGCTCCGACTCCTTCTTCTCTCTGCCTGTGCAGCAGCTGCGGCCTGCGTCACACTCTCCAGCAGCCAGTCTGGTCTGCTCTGCTCTGTTAAGAGACAGGCAGCAGAGCGGAGCGCAGAGCAGCCGCGGGCCCCACCCCCTTCTCACTCAGTCTATTAGTCCGGACCGTGGCGTGAGTGACGGTGTGTCACGGTGTGAGTCTGACTTCATTATGTTTTCATCATGCGCCTGTTCCTGTAGAATAGATAGCCGGCGGGCCGCGGCAAGCAAAGCAACAAAATACAATAGTAGTATAGTAGACAGTCTTCTTCACTTAGAGTTCGGCGGGCTAAGTCGGCCGCCCGGCGCCCCTGTTGCTATGGCACCCTGTGTGGCCGCACACCCCAAAGGCCGGCCCTGATTTCAAGAAGCGACAACCTTTATACGTATAGCGCGTATATAGAGGTCCTAATACATTATAATTCTCAAACTTTAGCGGCCCAATTTACTGCCGGCTTATTCTATAAAAACACAGCCAGCCATCATGATGACCGGGCTCTCGGCGGTCGTAATGCCGGCTTCGCCAAGAGAGCGCAGTATACCGCGCGCTCTAGAAGTGTGGAATTAATGGGACCCATTTACGCTGATATATTTAATCAACCGAAGTTAATACTGAACGGATTAGATCTAAAGATAAAATTGACCAAAAACAGACACCTTTCTGCCTTATGTCGGCCGAGGCACCCCATTTTAAAGTCCAAATACAGAAAGCTTCCCTGTTTGTCAAAAGAGTACAAGTATCGCCCGCTGTGGTAATCGGGCACAGTCATGCTCTGTTAACCGCTAACGCAAAGTATAAGGTCTTGCGTCGCTTAAAGTGTATAGTATACCCGCCGATACTCGCATATCTAACCGCGAGAATCTTTTTCTGGGAAACATACCGAGAACAGTAATACTAACGTTTATGGAAAACGAGTCATTTTCAGGTCATCACCCAAGAAATCCTTTGTGCTTCAACCACTATAATGTGAATTATGCGGCCTTATTTTTGGACGGGCAACAGATACCCGCAAAACCGTTTCAACCTAATTTCCAAGACGAATCAGCGGCTCGAGAATATATGTCGCTCGTGCATATTTCGGGAAAGCATAAGGCTGACAACGCTTTATCCATGGACCGGTCCGAATTTTTGAACGGCTATACATTGTTCGCTTTTGATTTATCGCCGGATCAAGAACCCGTTGGTCATTTCTCGCTAGTAAAAAGCGGAAATCTCAGAGCTGAAATTAGATTTGCTGAGCCGGTTGTAAACACTATTAACATGATTGTGTATTCAGTTCATGAAAATATTATTGAAATAAATAATAGAAGGGAAGTTTTTATATGATTTTCAATAAAAATTAAAACTAACTTTCACGCCCGTCGCATATTTAAAGGTGTATTTCCGTGCGATTTATTACCTAAAAATAAAATCATCGACTGCCCGGCGGCCTAAATTGTAAATACGGACAATTCGTATAAGCCGGGATGACAATGGATTTTAATTATATTACAGCCTGACGACGTATCTATATTTTTTGATAGTTATGGATTATCGCTGTTGAGTGACCTATTTCCTGCTGAATTTATTAAAAAATGTATACAAACATTTTAAGACGATACGGTATCAAAACAGACAAATCCAGGACGTCGCTAGTTCGGTCTGCGGCCATTACTGCATCTATATCTTACATTGTATAGCTAAAGGAATACCTTTTGAAAGTGTATTAAAAAGTGATTTTAGAAAAAATTATCATGTTGTGCGCTCCTTTGTAGCCAAGCGCATGAAACAATTATGTATACTCTGTTGTAGTTACACACAAACTTGTTGGTCCCTAAGTGGTTGTTAAAAATGTAAGTTGATGTGTTGTAAATAAAGAAATATTTATTAAACTTTTTAAATTGATTTAAATTAAAGACGCCCGGCCGTGTAGTATACGTCTTTTGGACATGTCCGGGCATGCTAAAATATATAAAAGGCATATCAAAATGATATCAAAGTGATATCAAATCACAAAATCATATAAAAATATCAAAATGTTATAAATGAGATATAAAGTGTTAATAAAAGCTTATCATTTGATAAGAACTTATAAAGTGATATAAAAAGCTTATCATTTGATATAAAATGTATATTAAACCATATGAAATGATAGGAAAATCATATCAAAGTGGGAGGCATTTAGGCGTGGTGTGGGGCGGCGAGGGGAGAGAAATGGGCTGATCTGGGCGGGGTTAGGGTGTTTTTTGGGGGAGGGGTTATGGTGTAAAAAGGGGCGGGCACCTGTCACTTTGAGTTTGACGAGACATGTCCTGTAATATTCCATCAACATATTCAGACAAATTAGTGGTAAGGGAACCAATGCCAGATATAAAGAGTCTGCCTGGTGGATCAGGGGATTAGTGAGGGATTTGTGGATCTTCGGCAAAAAATAAAACCTAGCGGAAGATGGATGAGGGACTTTAAGGTATGTTTTAATTTTCTTATCGATGACTCCTGCCTGATAGGCCTCGTCTATAAGTGAAAAGAGCATCTTTTTGTATTCCTGGGTAGGACTGTATGTCAAACATTCGTAATAATTCCGGTAGGATAGAATCCTAAGGCATTCAGAAATGTAGTAGCTACTATCCATAATAACTATACCCCCACCCCTTATCTGCACTCTTTATGACTATGTCAGTATTTAGGGTCAATGTTTTAAGGGCTAGGGATAGTTCTGAAGTGAGGTTCTTATCACGTGCATCAATAGGAATAGAGGATAGACCCTCTTTCAAATCGGCCAAAACCATTTTATAAAATGTTTCAATATGTGGGCCTCTACTTTCAAGAGGGAAAAAGGTGGATTTAGGCTGGATCCTAGAGGAAATAGGTGTAATTGTAGCGAGGGAATCTATATTACCATCCTGAGATGAGGGGGGTAGCGGCAAACTAATAGGTGAACTAACAGGTACCACCGATTCTATACTCAACCCAGCCTGGAGCGCATACCTATATGATTGCTCGAGGACTTCATTCTGGCGGTGATCCGTGCACCTGTAATGACCGGCGTCACGCACAGGGAGGGAAAAGGGAAAGCCCTGCCCAAGGGAGAGGGAAAGGTGGTGACCCCTGACTCACCTTGCGGCTGGCACCTGACTGCCCTGACATCCCTAGACGGGTTCCTCACCCATGCGGCGATCACGTGCCTAAACCCTGGCTTTCTCTAAAATGAGCCCTAGATAGTGAACGGGCCGGTGGGATCGCTAGTTCGCACCACTGACACTAAGAGGAAAACACCAGGGAGAGGACAGACAATACAGACAAACACATAAACCCAGGTGGGCGACCACAGCAGACCACAAAGGTCCAACAGGGATCCGGAGGGAAACGTTCTGGACCAACAACCAGAGAACGCAGCAACACAGCTCCAGTGGGTCAGTATAGAAGTCCAGGCAGGAAGCTCTATATCTGGCAACCAGAGAAGAGTGAGAGGGGAATATAAGGAGGTTGGGAGTGCTGGACAAGGAACAGCTGAGGAGAAGGAGCTACGGATCCCTGAGTGAGCCAAAAAGGGTAGCAAAGCAAACCCAGAAAGCTACCATAAGGAAACAGCCCTATCTTACTACATAGAGCGCGCAGCCTGTTCGCGTTTACCTCAGACGCAGGACCATAACCTCTCCAATGCACCAGATATTGAAGAGAGCGGCGGACCCGACGAGAATTAACAATTTTGGAAATCTGAGACTCTAGATTACCATCCACAACAACAGGAGGGGGTGGCAGCGGTGACGGTTCTAGAGGTGGAACATATATTTTGAGTAACGACTTATGAAAGACGTTATGGATTTTAAAAGTCTGAGGTAGCTCCAGGCGAAAAGCCACAGGGTTGATGATGGCTACAATTTTGTAAGGGCCAATGAACCTAGGACCCAGTTTCCAAGAGGGAACCTTTAATTTAATATTCCTAGTAGACAACCATACATAGTCATTCACTCCTAGGTCCGGACCTGGCGACCGTCTCTTATCAGCCATGCATTTGTATTTACCTCCCATATTTTTCAAGTTAGCTTGCACCTTCTGCCATACCGATGAAAGAGATGACGAAAACCGCTCCTCTTCGGGAACCCCAGAAGACCCCCCCCTCTTTGAAAGTACAGAATTGGGGATGAAAACCATATGCACCAAGAAATGGTGACTTGCCAGTGGATTCCTGACGACGATTATTTATGGCAAACTCAGCTAACGGTAAATATGATGACCACAACTCTTGGTTTTCAGACACAAAACATCTTAGATATGTCTCAAGGCTTTGGTTGGTACGCTCAGTCTGTCCATTCGACTGAGGATGGAAAGCTGAGGAAAATGACAAGTGTACCCCCAAACGGGAACAAAAAGCTTTCCGAAATTTAGAAATAAACTGGGTACCCCGATCCGAAACAACATCGAAAGGGACCCCGTGAAGCTTCACGATTTCACTGATGAATACCTGAGCAAGAGTCTTAGCATTAGGTAGTGTGGGTAACGCAATGAAGTGTACCATTTTGCTAAACCTGTCTACTACTACCAAAATAACTGTTTTACCCGCAGACAAAGGTAAGTCAGTGATAAAATCCATTGACAGATGTGTCCATGGTCTATTGGGAATGACGAGTGGTAATAGAGACCCTGAAGGACGTGTATGCGAAACTTTTGCGTGCGCACAGGTAGAACAAGAAGACACAAAATCCAATACATCCTGACGCAACCTTGGCCACCAAAAACGACGAGACAATAGCTCCAAGGTTGCTTTACTACCCGGGTGCCCAGCAAGTGCCGAATTATGATGTTCCTTTAATAATTCGAAATGCAGGTTCAAGGTACAAACAATTTCTCTGAGGGGTAAGAGACCGGGGCGTCCCCCAGGGCCTCTAACACCTTCCCCTCCAGAGCAGAGTGTACTGCAGAAACAACCACTCCTCTTTGAAGAATGGGTACCGGATCACTCACATTACCCCCTCCAGGGAAACAACGAGATAGTGCATCAGCCTTGGTATTTTTTGCCCCAAGACGATAAGTAATAACAAAGTTAAACCTGGTAAAAAATAGCGACCACCTAGCTTGTCTAGGAGTGAGACGCTTAGCTGATTCGAGGTACAGAAGATTTTTGTGGTCCGTAATCACAGTGACGGAGTGGACTGCCCCCTCTAAAAAGTGACGCCATTCTTCAAACGCTAGTTTAATAGCTAATAGTTCCCTATTGCCAATATCGTAGTTCTTTTCTGCCGCAGATAGTTTTTTAGAAAAGAAAGCATAAGGACGCCATTTGCCAGGAGACGGACCCTGAGACAGCACCGCCCCCACTCCCACCTCTGACGCATCGACTTCAACAATAAAAGGCTGGGAGACATCAGGTTGGACTAGTACAGGTGCCTAGGTAAACCTCTCTTTTAGAGAGGAAAAAGCAACTTTAGCGGCGTCAGACCATTTAGAAAAATCAGTCCCCTTCCTAGTCATGTCAGTAAGGGGTTTTACAATAACGGAATCATTTTTAATGAATTTCCTATAGAAATTCGCGAAGCCCAAGAACCGTTGCAGTGCTTTGAGGTTCTCAGGAAGATCCCAATCTAAAATTGCCTGGACCTTCCTAGGATCCATACGGAAACCTGAAGCAGATAAAAAATAACCTAGGAATTGTATCTCCTGAACGGCGAAGACACATTTTTCAATTTTAGCATATCATTTATTAGTCCGTAGGACCTGCAGTACTTGTCTGACATGCACCTCATGTGTTCTCAGATCAGACGAATAAATAAAAATATCATCTAGGTATATTACCACAAACCTGCCGATTAGATGACTAAAAATGTCATTAACGAAATGTTGAAAGACGGCAGGAGCATTGGTCAGACCGAAAGGCATAACTAGATTTTCATAATGCCCCTCAGGGGTGTTTAAAGCTGTCTCTCACTCATCCCCCTCCTTGATACGAATCAGATTGTAGGCCCCACTAAGATCAAGTTTGGAGAACCACCTAGCACCCGCAATCTGGTTAAACAGGTCAGGAATGAGAGGAAGAGGGTATGGGTCTCGGATGGTTATCCGATTTAATTCGCGAAAATCTAGGCAAGGACGCAGACCCCCATCTTTCTTTTTAACGAAGAAAAACCCTGCAGCCACGGGTGAAGAAGAGGGTCTGATGTGTCCCTTAGCCAAGCTCTCGGAGATAAAATCTTTCATGGCTTGTCTCTCTGGACCCGAAAGATCATATAATCTGGTCTTGGGTAATTTTGCGCCGGGAATAAGGTTAACCGGGCAATCATAAGGACGGTGAGGTGGTAACTTCTGACAACCCTTTTCAGAAAAAACGTCCTCAAAATCCGAAATAAATGTAGGTAGGGTAATTATGGAGGCGACTAAGCAATTGCTATTTAAGCAATTTTCTCTGCAATGCTCACTCCACTCCGATATCTCCCTGGCCTGCCAATCCACCACTGGATTGTGCGCTACCAACCAGGGAAGGCCCAGCACTACCGGAGTGGGAAGCCCCTCCAGAACATAACATGAAAGCATCTCGTTATGGTGGTCCCCTACCCGAAGGTGTAAGTTATGGACAACGTGGGTGTGGTTTCTCTGAGACAGAGGAGCAGAATCAATAGCGAAAATGGGAATAGGTCTCTGTAGCGTACAGAGAGACAAACCCATAGTGCGGGCAAAATGGGCATCTATCAAATTTACCCCTGCTCCACTGTCTAGAAAGAAAGAAATAGTCTCTGTCTTAACACCAAAAACAATAACCGCTGGCAACACAAATTGCGATGTACGTATGGAGGAAACATATACCCCCCGGCTGACATCCTCCACACAGCCTGGGGTTAGTAATTTTCCGACGGTCTTTTGTTTCTGAGGAAAGAAGGACAAAAAAACAAACCCCACGCCTACGGCGAACCTCAGGACGGACCTGGCGAGTGGTTCCTCCTAGCTGCATAGGCTCGTCTAAGTCCGTACAGACTAACTGCTGCTTGGGAGGGGTTACCAATTGCTCCGTTTTTTTCAACCTGTCCCTAAGCGTCTATCTATTCGGATAGAAAGGGACATAACCGCATCAAGGGAAAAGAGGGTCTCATATAATGCAAGTGCATTCTTAACCCTTTCGGATAACCCAGAGCAGAACTGACTCCTGAGAGCCGGGTCGTTCCATTGGGTATCCGTAGCCCACCTACGGAAGTCAGAGCAATACTCCTCTACCGGCCGCTCTCCCTGTAGGAGTCTCCGTAATCTTGATTCAGCCAGTGCGACTCGGTCAGGGTCGTCATATATGACACCCAAGGCCCCGAAAAACTCATCCACTGACCGAAGAGCCTGGGAATCAGTGGGTAAAGAGAACGCCCAGGACTGCGGGTCCCCCTGCAGCAGGGAAATAACAACCCCCACCCGCTGTTCTTCATTACCAGAGGAGTAAGGGCGCAGTTTAAAAAATAATTTACAGGCCTCACGGAATGTCAAAAACTTGTCCCTTCCCCCAGAAAATCTGTCAGGGAGAGGAACCTTGGGTTCCGCAACAACCTGGTTACCAGTAGCAACCGCTGGGCTTGCAGTCAGTTGTAATTGCTGCTGTTGCTGGAGGACCGACGCCTTCAATCCTGCCACCTCCAAAGACAGGCCATGAAATTGCTTGGACAGAGCAGCAATTGGATCCATACTGGATTCTAAGTAGGTAAAAAAAATGTGTTTTTTTTTTACCTACACAAAATAAGGGCCAGATATAATGTAATGACCGGCGTCACGCACAGGGAGGGAAAAGGGAAAGCCCTGCCCAAGGGAGAGGGAAAGCTGGTGACCCCTGACTCACCTTGCGGCTGGCACCTCACTGCCCTGACGTCCCTAGACGGGTTCCTCACCCGTGCGGCGATCACGTGCCTAAACCCTGGCTTTCTCTAAAATGAGCCCTAGATAGTGAACGGGCCGGTGGGATCACTAGTCCGCACCACTGACACTAAGAGGAAAACACCAGGGAGAGGACAGACAATACAGACAAACACATAAACCCAGGTGGGCGACCACAGCAGACCACAAAGGTCCAACAGGGATCCGGAGGGAAACGTTCTGGACCAACAACCAGAGAACGCAGCAACACAGCTCCAGTGGGTCAGTATAGAAGTCCAGGCAGGAAGCTCTATATCTGGCAACCAGAGAAGTGTGAGGGGGGAATATAAGGAGGTTGGGAGTGCTGGACAAGGAACAGTTGAGGAGAAGGAGCTACGGATCCCTGAGTGAGCCAAAAAGGGTAGCAAAGCAAACCCAGAAAGCTACCATAAGAAAACAGCCCTATCTTACTACATAGAGCGCGCAGCCAACCGCTGCGACTTCCTGACCCCGGGTATAACGGAGTCAGGCGTGGTTCTTGACACCCTCGTGACAGCACCCTGGTGTGTTCCAGGGTGGCACGCATCGCACATCCAGTTTGCAGCCCTGACACTGGTTGCGTTCCAGCCTGGAACGCATATCCTGGCTTATGCGCTTCCGGAGGCGCTCCCAGCGCCGGATGCGTTCCAGGGTGACACGCACCACACTTCCAGCTTGTCATCTCCAGTTCCCCCGCCGATGTGCGTGCCATGAATCTAATCATAGTTGGCATCCCCTTATTTAAACTGGTATGTTGTTTCCTGTATGTATACATGTTTTTATGTTTTTAGCACCTGCTCCTGAAGAATGGGAGTATTGTTCCCCGAAACGCGTTGAGCCTTGGTACCCTGGAATTAAAGTGATTGATCAGAAGCTTGCTTGTCTCTGCTGCCATCAGTCTCTGCCACTCTACATGCGACCCTGGCCTGGGGGGGGGGGGGGGGTTAAAGTCATAGGTGTTATGAGTTTATCCTGGTGACTACCCCCCCAGTGAAGTGAGTGCTTATTATATTTTATGGCTTTTTAATGGCGATTTTATGTCTTATACGACCTTTATCTGCATGGCCTTATGCTTCCTATGCACTTTTGACTATTTGCTGAATTTGTGGCATTAATTTCCTACCATTGCACTGGTGATATCTTACCCGTTATCACATACCTTCTTCTTATTTAATTATTTTATACTTTGTTTGTGTTTGTCAGTTCCTTCTGGTTCTGGGGAGTGGCGCTTAGCTATTTGCATTTATCTATGGATCTCGGCCACCGCTGTGACCGACACCGTATGTCTCTCTAGTACGTTGTTTTAGGTAGTTGACTGTTGTCAAAATCCTGCTAAAGCTGCCTACCCATAACCTTTACCTTTTTCCTCCTCATTATTCCCTTCCTGTCGGCGCCTATCCTTCATTTCCTTTGGGACTCTTTGTGATCCCCTTGGATTGGAGTAACTTTCCCTTTTTCTGTTTTCATCAGGCTTAGATATACCATGGCAAGCCGGATGCCTGTGAAGGCATCCGGTTGCCATGGTAACCACCGGGGCTGACACAGCAGCGCAGCGCCCGATGGGGGAGGGAGCTTTCCCTTCCATACAGCGGTCCCTACGGACCGCGGGATGGAAGGGGTTACCGGCAGACATCAGTGCAGGCATGTGGGCACGGGGTTCCACTCGGCCATCCTGAAATTGAAGGAGGGGGGTGGGCTGGCACAGTTATACACAGCAGCGCAGCTCAGATCTCCTCACCATTCAATGAGGAGATCCAGGCTGCGCTGCTGAACGCTGAAAGCCCGGACAGCTCTCCTACTCCGCTGATAGGACACAATTTTTCCAGGACTTGACCCCTGGTAAAGTGTGGGAACTCACCCAAGATCCACTGCCACATCGACCCCCCCCCAACTCTCACCGTCCCCCAGTGCCTTTCCATCAGCCCCCAGTGCCTCTCACGAGCCCCCAGTGCCTCTCACCAGCCCCCAGTGCCTCTCCATAAGCCCCCCAGTGCCTTTCCATCAGCCCCCAGTGCGCAGTCCCCCCACCCTTCCCAGTATTAAAAATCATTGGTGGGCAGTGTGCCAGCCCCCCGCCCTTCCGAGTATTAAAAATCATTGGTGGGCAGTGCGCCCCCCCGGCCCTTCCCAGTATTAAAAATCATTGGTGGGCAGTGCGCCCCCCGCCACCCCCCCATCATTGGTGGCAGTGGCAGTTCCGATCGGAGTCCCAGCAGTGTAATGCTGGGGCTCCGATTGGTTACCATGGCAGCCAGGACACTACTGAAGTCCTGGCTTCCATGGTCAGTTAGTCAGCAGCATACTTACATGCGCTGTGCCTGGCCGGCACTCCTTCTTCTTGTAACTAACTGGTCTGTGCGGCGCATTGCTATAAGGCGCACCATGGCAGACAGGACTTCTGTAGCGTCCTGGCTGCCATGGTAACCGATCGGAGCCCCAGCTTTACACTGCTGGGACTCCGATCGAAACTGCCGCTGCCACCAATGATGGGGGAGGGGGAGGGCGCACTGCCCACCAATGATTTCGCCACATGAATTTTATTTTTAATAAATCCTCGGCCATCCTGAAATTGAAGGCGGGGGGGGAGGCCGGCACAGTTATACACAGCAGCGCAGCCCCAATCTCCTCACTATTCACTGAGGAGATCCGGGCTGCGCTGATGAACGCTGAAAGCTTGGACAGCTCCCCTCCTCCTCCGCTGATAGGACACCATTCTCTCCCCCTAAGGCCTTCTCCTTCTGTTCAGCCACGCATGCGCTGAACTATATTCTTTTGTGCTGCGTCTACTATGGATAGATCGCCAGGGAAACCACTGCGCAAGCGCGGCCCATGGATGTGGCAGGCGAGCGGTGGCCGTATCCATGGGCAGTGAACATAAACAGTCAAATAGGACAATTCAATTAGAGAGCGAACGGTAGTTTTTTTTTTAAGCAATATAATTTGACAATTATTCCCTGGGGGTTATATAACTAAATTAAATATGATCATGAAGATAGGTAAAACCCCTTTAAGGCAGTACATCCAAAGTGTATAGTGCTATAAGTATATAGATACACATAACAGCACAAGTATATACATTGGGATGCGAAAGTTTGGGCAACCTTGTTAATCGTCATGATTTTCCTGTATAAATCGTTGGTTGTTACGATAAAAAATGTCAGTTAAATATATCATATAGGAGACACGCACAGTGATATTTGAGAAGTGAAATGTAGTTTATTGGATTTACAGAAAGTGTGCTATAATTGTTTAAACAAAATTAGGCAGGTGCATAAATTTGGGCACCGTTGTCATTTTATTGATTCCAAAACCTTTAGAACTAATTATTGGAACTCAAATTGGCTTGGTAAGCTCAGTGACCCCTGACCTACATACACAGGTGAATCCAATTATGAGAAAGAGAATTTAAGGGTTCAATTGCAAGTTTCCCTCCTCTTTTAATTTTCTCTGAAGAGTAGCAACATGGGGGTCTCAAAACAACTCTCAAATGACCTGAAGACAAAGATTGTTCACCATCATGGTTTAGGGGAAGGATACAGAAAGCTGTCTCAGAGATTTTAGCTGTCTGTTTCCACAGTTAGGAACATATTGAGGAAATGGAAGACCACAGGCTCAGTTCAAGTTAAGGCTTGAAGTGGCAGACCAAGAAAAATCTCAGATAGACAGAAGCGACGAATGGTGAGAACAGTCAGAGTCAACCCACAGACCAGCACCAAAGACCTACAACATCATCTTGCTGCAGATGGAGTCACTGTGCATCGTTCAATCATTCTGCACACTTTACACAAGGAGATGCTGTATGCGAGATTGATGCAGAGGAAGCCTTTTCTCCGCCCACAGCACAAAAAGTGCCGCTTGAGGTGGGCTAAAACACATTTGGACAAGCCAGCTTCATTTTGGAATAAGGTGCTGTGGACTGATGAAACTAAAATTTAGTTATTTGGCCATAACAAAGGGCGTTATGCATAGAGGAAAAAGAACACAGCATTCCAAGAAAAACACCTGCTACCTACAATAAAATATGGTGGTGGTTCCATCATGCTGTGGGGCTGTGTGGCCAGTGCAGGGACTGGGAATCTTGTCAAAGTTGAGGGATGCATGGATTCCACTCAGTATCAGCGGATTCTGGTGACCAATGTCCAGGAACCAGTGACAAAGCTGAGCTGCGCCGGGGCTGGATCTTTCAACAAGACAACGACCCTAAACACTGCTCAAAATCCACTAAGGCATTTATGTAGAGGAACAATTACAACGTTCTGGAATGGCCATCTCAGTCCCCAGACCTGAATATAATTGAAAATCTGTGGTATGACTTAAAGAGAGCTGTCCATGCTCGGAAGCCATCAAACCTGAATGAACTAAAGATGTTTTGCAAAGAGGAATGGTCCAAAATTACTTCAACCAGAATCCAGACTCTCATTGGAACCTACAGGAAGCGTTTAGAGGCTCTAATTTCTGCAAAAGGAGGATCTACTAAATATTGTTTTCATTTCTTTTTTGTGGTGCCCAAATTTATGCACTTGCCTATTTTTGTTTAAACAATTATAGCACACTTTCTGTAAATCCAATAAACTTCATTTCACTTCTCAAATATCACTGTGTGTGTCTTCTATATGATATATTTAACTGACATTTTTTTTCATAACAACCAATGATTTATACAGGAAAATCATGACGATTAACAAGGTTGCCCAATCTTTCGCATCCCACTGTAGATGCACATAACAATAGGTATACACATAACAGCAGGTATATATACATCAGGACCTACGGAGTCCTGAACTCCCTTACCTAATGCCGCTATTGGAAGGGAGACGTACTGGTAGAGCGCAAGGTAGAATGCAGAGGTACCGCTGTGGGGTGAATCGCTATGTGGGAATAAATGGAGCAGGGGTTTAATTCTGGTGCGCATCCCTGGCGTGCCTCACACTTCCAGAGCTACCTGAACCAGAAGTGCAGCGGGCAGTGGAATGCAGCATCAGCGTGACACTGCATTCCAATGGCCGGAAGTGAAGGAGTAAGGGCAGAGGAATAAGGGTGGAACGCAGCTTCGCCTGTTTATGCGTTCCACCATCAATAGATGGCGAACAGTGGAAGAGTATGACGACTACAGGAGAGAAATAAACAGAGATAAAGTGTGGATAGAATCAAAGGAAGAATGACCATGGAAATAGGGAGTAAAGGGGAGTAGAGAATAGCCAGATAGGGTGTAATGGATATAAAGAATAAGTGGGAATATTGGATATAAAGAATATAAGAATATAGGGAAAAAAGACAAATGAGAAAAAGTAGGTATACGGGCAAAAAAAGAAAAAGAAAGAGAGGAGGGAAGGGAGGACGTATAGGTACACTGTATCCCACTGTAGATGCACATAACAATAGGTATACACATAACAGCAGGTATATACACATCAAGACCTACGGAGTCCTGAACTTCCTTACCTAATGCCGCTATTGGAAGGGAGACCTACTGGTAGAGCGCAAGGTAGAGCGAAAGGATACAATGCGGCATTAGAGAGGTCCCGGTCCATCAATAAGCCTGTGGGAGAGAAGAGAGAGACATTTTAGATAATACAGTCAGGTCCATAAATATTGGGACATTGACACAATTCTAATATTTTTGTCTCTATACACCACCACAATGGATTTGAAATGAAACTAGATGTGCTTTAACTGCAGACTGTCAGCTTTAATTTGAGGGTATTTGCATCTAAATCAGGTGAACAGTGTAGGAATTACAACAGTTTGCATATGTGCCTCCCACTTGTTAAGGGACCAAAAGTAATGGGACATAATAATAATCATAAGTCAAACTTTCACTTTTTAATACTTGGTTGCAAATCCTTTGCAGTCAATTACAGCCTGAAGTTTGGAACGCATAGACATCACCAGATGCTGGGTTTCATCCCTGGTGATGCCCTGCCAAGCCTCTACTGCAAATGTCTTCAGTTCCTGCTTGTTCTTGGGGCATTTTCCCTTCAGTTTTGTCTTCAGCAGTGAAATGCATGCTTAATCGGATTCAGGTCAGGTGATTGACTTGGCCATTGCATAACATTCCACTTCTTTCCCTTAAAAAACTCTTTTGTTGCTTTTGCAGTATGCTTTGGGTCATTGTCCATCTGCACTGTGAAGCGCTGTCCAATGAGTTCTGACGCACTTGGCTAAATATGAGCGGATAATATTGCCTGAAACACTTCAGAATTCATCCTGCTGCTTTTGTCAGCAGTCACATCATCAATTACTACAAGAGATCCAGCTCCATTGGTAGCCATACATGCCCACACCATGACACTACCACCACCATGCTTCACTGATGAGGTGGTATGTAGGGATGAGCGAACTCGAACTGTATAGTTCGGGTTCGTACCGAATTTTGGGGTGTCCGTGACACGGACCCGAACCCGGACATTTTCGTAAAAGTCCGGGTTCGGGTTCGGTGTTCGTCGCTTTCTTCGCGCTTTTGTGACGCTTTCTTGGCGCTTTTTGAAAGGCTGCAAAGCAGCCAATCAACAAGCGTCATACTACTTGCCCCAAGAGGCCATCACAGCCATGCCTACTATTGGCATGGCTGTGATTGGCCAGAGCACCATGTGACCCAGCCTCTATTTAAGCTGGAGTCACATAGCGCCGCCCGTCACTCTGCTCTGATTAGCGTAGGGAGAGGTTGCGGCTGCGACAGTAGGGCGAGATTAGGCAGATTAACTCCTCCAAAGGACTTGATTAACTGATCGATCTGCAGCTGTGGATCATTGAGCTGCTGATCCTCAATTGCTCACTGTTTTTAGGCTGCACAGACCGTTTGTCAGTCACATTTTTCTGGGGTGATCGGCGGCCATTTTGTGTCTTGTGGTGCGCCAGCACAAGCTGCGACCAAGTGCATTTAACCCTCAATGGTGTGGTTGTTTTTTGGCTAAAGCCTACATCAGGGTGAAGCTGTCACACCAAGTGCATTTAACCAGCAATAGTCTGTTCATTTTTTGGCCATATACAAAATCAGGGGCAAGCTGCGCCTGTCACCAAGTGCATTTAACCCTCAATGGTGTGGTTGTTTTTTGGCTAAAGCCTACATCAGGGTGAAGCTGTCACACCAAGTGCATTTAACCAGCAATAGTCTGTTCATTTTTTGGCCATATACTAAATCAGGGGCAAGCTGCGCCTGTCACCAAGTGCATTTAACCCTCAATGGTGTGGTTGTTTTTTGGCTAAAGCCTACATCAGGGTGAAGCTGTCACACCAAGTGCATTTAACCAGCAATAGTCTGTTTATTTTTTGGCCATATCCCAGTCTAATTCTGTCACTAAATCCATACCGGTCACCCAGCGCCTAAATACTAGGCCTCAAATTTATATCCAGCTAAATCTGTCCCTAGTGCTGTAGCTGGGCGAGTTATTTAGTGTCCGTTCAAGCACATTTCTTGTTCTGGGTTGAAATACAATTCCCAATTTAGCAATTTCATAATTTAGTGGTTTCTGCTATATCAGAGCTATTTGAAATCTATCCCTAAAAGGGTATATAATATTCAAGGTGCACATTGGGTCATTCAGAATAACTTCACACACACCCGCTACTGTGTATTTCCAAGTCTAATTCTGGCACTAAACCCATACCTGTCACCCAGCGCCTAAATACTAGGCCTCAAATTTATATCCCGCTAAATCTGTCCTTAGTGCTGTAGCTGGGCGAGTTATTTAGTGTCCGTTCAAGCACATTTCTTGTTCTGGGTTGAAATACAATTCCCAATTTAGCAATTTCATAATTTAGTGGTTTCTGCTATATCAGAGCTATTTGAAATCTATCCCTAAAAGGGTATATAATATTCAAGGTGCACATTGGGTCATTCAGAATAACTTCACACACACCCGCTACTGTGTATTTCCAAGTCTAATTCTGGCACTAAACCCATACCTGTCACCCAGCGCCTAAATACTAGGCCTCAAATTTATATCCCGCTAAATCTGTCCTTAGTGCTGTAGCTGGGCGAGTTATTTAGTGTCCGTTCAAGCACATTTCTTGTTCTGGGTTGAAATACAATTCCCAATTTAGCAATTTCATAATTTAGTGGTTTCTGCTATATCAGAGCTATTTGAAATCTATCCCTAAAAGGGTATATAATATTCAAGGTGCACATTGGGTCATTCAGAATAACTTCACACACACCCGCTACTGTGTATTTCCAAGTCTAATTCTGGCACTAAACCCATACCTGTCACCCAGCGCCTAAATACTAGGCCTCAAATTTATATCCCGCTAAATCTGTCCTTAGTGCTGTAGCTGGGCGAGTTATTTAGTGTCCGTTCAAGCACATTTCTTGTTCTGGGTTGAAATACAATTCCCAATTTAGCAATTTCATAATTTAGTGGTTTCTGCTATATCAGAGCTATTTGAAATCTATCCCTAAAAGGGTATATAATATTCAAGGTGCACATTGGGTCATTCAGAATAACTTCACACACACCCGCTACTGTGTATTTCCAAGTCTAATTCTGGCACTAAACCCATACCTGTCACCCAGCGCCTAAATACTAGGCCTCAAATTTATATCCCGCTAAATCTGTCCTTAGTGCTGTAGCTGGGCGAGTTATTTAGTGTCCGTTCAAGCACATTTCTTGTTCTGGGTTGAAATACAATTCCCAATTTAGCAATTTCATAATTTAGTGGTTTCTGCTATATCAGAGCTATTTGAAATCTATCCCTAAAAGGGTATATAATATTCAAGGTGCACATTGGGTCATTCAGAATAACTTCACACACACCCGCTACTGTGTATTTCCAAGTCTAATTCTGGCACTAAACCCATACCTGTCACCCAGCGCCTAAATACTAGGCCTCAAATTTATATCCCGCTAAATCTGTCCTTAGTGCTGTAGCTGGGCGAGTTATTTAGTGTCCGTTCAAGCACATTTCTTGTTCTGGGTTGAAATACAATTCCCAATTTAGCAATTTCATAATTTAGTGGTTTCTGCTATATCAGAGCTATTTGAAATCTATCCCTAAAAGGGTATATAATATTCAAGGTGCACATTGGGTCATTCAGAATAACTTCACACACACCCGCTACTGTGTATTTCCAAGTCTAATTCTGGCACTAAACCCATACCTGTCACCCAGCGCCTAAATACTAGGCCTCAAATTTATATCCCGCTAAATCTGTCCTTAGTGCTGTAGCTGGGCGAGTTATTTAGTGTCCGTTCAAGCACATTTCTTGTTCTGGGTTGAAATACAATTCCCAATTTAGCAATTTCATAATTTAGTGGTTTCTGCTATATCAGAGCTATTTGAAATCTATCCCTAAAAGGGTATATAATATTCAAGGTGCACATTGGGTCATTCAGAATAACTTCACACACACCCGCTACTGTGTATTTCCAAGTCTAATTCTGGCACTAAACCCATACCTGTCACCCAGCGCCTAAATACTAGGCCTCAAATTTATATCCCGCTAAATCTGTCCTTAGTGCTGTAGCTGGGCGAGTTATTTAGTGTCCGTTCAAGCACATTTCTTGTTCTGGGTTGAAATACAATTCCCAATTTAGCAATTTCATAATTTAGTGGTTTCTGCTATATCAGAGCTATTTGAAATCTATCCCTAAAAGGGTATATAATATTCAAGGTGCACATTGGGTCATTCAGAATAACTTCACACACACCCGCTACTGTGTATTTCCAAGTCTAATTCTGGCACTAAACCCATACCTGTCACCCAGCGCCTAAATACTAGGCCTCAAATTTATATCCCGCTAAATCTGTCCTTAGTGCTGTAGCTGGGCGAGTTATTTAGTGTCCGTTCAAGCACATTTCTTGTTCTGGGTTGAAATACAATTCCCAATTTAGCAATTTCATAATTTAGTGGTTTCTGCTATATCAGAGCTATTTGAAATCTATCCCTAAAAGGGTATATAATATTCAAGGTGCACATAGGGTCATTCAGAATAACTTCACACACACACTTCTGTGCATTTCCAAGTCTAATTCTGTCACTAAATCCATACCGGTCACCCAGCGCCTAAATACTAGGCCTCAAATTTATATCCAGCTAAATCTGTCCCTAGTGCTGTAGCTGGGCGAGTTATTTAGTGTCCGTTCAAGCACATTTCTTGTTCTGGGTTGAAATACAATTCCCAATTTAGCAATTTCATAATTTAGTCGTTTCTGCTATATCAGAGCTATTTGAAATCTATCCCTAAAAGGGTAGATCATATTGAAGGTGCACATAGGGTCATTCAGAATAACTTCACACACACGCTTCTGTGCATTTCCAAGTCTAATTCTGTCACTAAATCCATACCGGTCACCCAGCGCCTAAATACTAGGCCTCAAATTTATATCCCGCTGAATTTGAATACAATACATTGGGCCAAATAATATATTTGTTGTTGTGGTGAACCATAACAATGAGAAAAACATCTAGTAAGGGACGCGGACGTGGACATGGTCGTGGTGGTGTTAGTGGACCCTCTGGTGCTGGGAGAGGACGTGGCCGTTCTGCCACATCCACACGTCCTAGTGTACCAACTACCTCAGGTCCCAGTAGCCGCCAGAATTTACAGCGATATATGGTGGGGCCCAATGCCGTTCTAAGGATGGTAAGGCCTGAGCAGGTACAGGCATTAGTCAATTGGGTGGCCGACAGTGGATCCAGCACGTTCACATTATCTCCCACCCAGTCTTCTGCAGAAAGCGCACAGATGGCGCCTGAAATCCAACCCCATCAGTCTGTCACATCACCCCCATGCATACCAGGGAAACTGTCTCAGCCTCAAGTTATGCAGCAGTCTCTTATGCTGTTTGAAGACTCCGCTGGCAGGGTTTCCCAAGGGCATCCACCTAGCCCTTCCCCAGCGGTGAAAGACATAGAATGCACTGACGCACAACCACTTATGTTTCCTGATGATGAGGACATGGGAATACCACCTCAGCATGTCTCTGATGATGACGAAACACAGGTGCCAACTGCTGCGTCTTTCTGCAGTGTGCAGACTGAACAGGAGGTCAGGGATCAAGACTGGGTGGAAGACGATGCAGGGGACGATGAGGTCCTAGACCCCACATGGAATGAAGGTCGTGCCACTGACTTTCACAGTTCGGAGGAAGAGGCAGTGGTGAGACCGAGCCAACAGCGTAGCAAAAGAGGGAGCAGTGGGCAAAAGCAGAACACCCGCCGCCAAGAGACTCCGCCTGCTACTGACCGCCGCCATCTGGGACCGAGCACCCCAAAGGCAGCTTCAAGGAGTTCCCTGGCATGGCACTTCTTCAAACAATGTGCTGACGACAAGACCCGAGTGGTTTGCACGCTGTGCCATCAGAGCCTGAAGCGAGGCATTAACGTTCTGAACCTGAGCACAACCTGCATGACCAGGCACCTGCATGCAAAGCATGAACTGCAGTGGAGTAAACACCTTAAAACCAAGGAAGTCACTCAGGCTCCCCCTGCTACCTCTTCTGCTGCTGCCGCCTCGGCCTATTCTGCTGCTGCCGCCTCGGCCTCTTCCTCCGCCTCTGGAGGAACGTTGGCACCTGCCGCCCAGCAAACAGGGGATGTACCACCAACACCACCACCACCACCTCCGTCACCAAGCGTCTCAACCATGTCACACGCCAGCGTTCAGCTCTCCATCTCACAAACATTTGATAGAAAGCGTAAATTCCCACCTAGCCACCCTCGATCCCTGGCCCTGAATGCCAGCATTTCTAAACTACTGGCCTATGAAATGCTGTCATTTAGGCTGGTGGACACAGACAGCTTCAAACAGCTCATGTCGCTTGCTGTCCCACAGTATGTTGTTCCCAGCCGGCACTACTTCTCCAAGAGAGCCGTGCCTTCCCTGCACAACCAAGTATCCGATAAAATCAAGTGTGCACTGCGCAACGCCATCTGTGGCAAGGTCCACCTAACCACAGATACGTGGACCAGTAAGCACGGCCAGGGACGCTATATCTCCCTAACTGCACACTGGGTAAATGTAGTGGCAGCTGGGCCCCAGGCGGAGAGCTGTTTGGCGCACGTCCTTCCGCCGCCAAGGATCGCAGGGCAACATTCTTTGCCTCCTGTTGCCACCTCCTCCTTCTCGGCTTCCTCCTCCTCTTCTTCCACCTGCTCATCCAGTCAGCCACACACCTTCACCACCAACTTCAGCACAGCCCGGGGTAAACGTCAGCAGGCCATTCTGAAACTCATATGTTTGGGGGACAGGCCCCACACCGCACAGGAGTTGTGGCGGGGTATAGAACAACAGACCGACGAGTGGTTGCTGCCGGTGAGCCTCAAGCCCGGCCTGGTGGTGTGTGATAATGGGCGAAATCTCGTTGCAGCTCTGGGACTAGCCAATTTGACGCACATCCCTTGCTTGGCGCATGTGCTGAATTTGGTGGTGCAGAAGTTCATTCACAACTACCCCGACATGTCAGAGCTGCTGCATAAAGTGCGGGCCGTCTGTTCGCGCTTCCGGCGTTCACATCCTGCTGCTGCTCGCCTGTCTGCGCTACAGCGTAACTTCGGCCTTCCCGCTCACCGCCTCATATGCGACGTGCCCACCAGGTGGAACTCCACCTTGCACATGCTGGACAGACTGTGCGAGCAGCAGCAGGCCATAGTGGAGTTTCAGCTGCAGCACGCACGGGTCAGTCGCACTACAGAACAGCACCACTTCACCACCAATGACTGGGCCTCCATGCGAGACCTGTGTGCCCTGTTGCGCTGTTTCGAGTACTCCACCAACATGGCCAGTGGCGATGACACCGTTATCAGCGTTACAATACCACTTCTATGTCTCCTTGAGAAAACACTTAGGGCGATGATGGAAGAGGAGGTGGCCCAGGAGGAGGAGGAGGAGGAGGAGGAGGAAGAGGGGTCATTTTTAGCACTTTCAGGCCAGTCTCTTCGAAGTGACTCAGAGGGAGGTTTTTGGCAACAGCAGAGGCCAGGTACAAATGTGGCCAGCCAGGGCCCACTACTGGAGGACGAGGAGGACGAGGATGAGGAGGAGGTGGAGGAGGATGAGGATGAAGCATGGTCACAGCGGGGTGGCACCCAACGCAGCTCGGGTCCATCACTGGTGCGTGGCTGGGGGGAAAGGCAGGACGATGACGATACGCCTCCCACAGAGGACAGCTTGTCCTTATCCCTGGGCAGCCTGGCACACATGAGCGACTACATGCTGCAGTGCCTGCGCAACGACAGCAGAGTTGCCCACATTTTAACCTGTGCGGACTACTGGGTTGCCACCCTGCTGGATCCACGCTACAAAGACAATGTGCCCACCTTACTTCCTGCACTGGAGCGTGATAGGAAGATGCGCGAGTACAAGCGCACGTTGGTAGACGCGCTACTGAGAGCATTCCCAAATGTCACAGGGGAACAAGTGGAAGCCCAAGGCCAAGGCAGAGGAGGAGCAAGAGGTCGCCAAGGCAGCTGTGTCACGGCCAGCTCCTCTGAGGGCAGGGTTAGCATGGCAGAGATGTGGAAAACTTTTGTCAACACGCCACAGCTAACTGCACCACCACCTGATACGCAACGTGTTAGCAGGAGGCAACATTTCACTAACATGGTGGAACAGTACGTGTGCACACCCCTCCACGTACTGACTGATGGTTCGGCCCCATTCAACTTCTGGGTCTCTAAATTGTCCACGTGGCCAGAGCTAGCCTTTTATGCCTTGGAGGTGCTGGCCTGCCCGGCAGCCAGCGTTTTGTCTGAACAGTGTATTCAGCACGGCAGGGGGCGTCATTACAGACAAACGCAGCCGCCTGTCTACAGCCAATGTGGACAAGCTGACGTTCATAAAAATGAACCAGGCATGGATCCCACAGGACCTGTCCGTCCCTTGTCCAGATTAGACATTAACTACCTCCCCATAACCATATATTATTGGACTCCAGGGCACTTCCTCATTCAATCCTATTTTTATTTTCATTTTACCATTATATTGCGATGCTACCCAAAGTTGAATGAACCTCTCCTCTGCCTGTGTGCTAGGCCTAAATATATGCCAATGGACTGTTGCAGTGGTGGCTGACATGAAGCCTGATTCTCTGCTATGACATGCAGACTAATTCTCTGCTGACATGAAGCCAGATTGTCTGTTACGGGACCTCTCTCCTCTGCCTGGGTGCTGGGCCTAAATTTATGACAATGGACTGTTGCAGTGGTGGGTGACGTGAAGCCTCATTCTCTGCTATGACATGCAGACTGATTCTCTGCTGTCATGAAGCCAGATTGTCTGTTACGGGACCTCTCTGCTCTGCCTGTGTGCTAGGCCTAAATATATGCCAATGGACTGTTGCAGTGGTGGGTGACGTGAAGCCTCATTCTCTGCTATGACATGCAGACTAATTCTCTGCTGACATGAAGACAGATTCTCTGTTACGGGACCTCTCTCCTCTGCCTGTGTGTGTGCTGGGCCTAAATATATGCCAATGGACTGTTGCAGTGGTGGCTGACGTGAAGCCTCATTCTCTGCTATGACATGCAGACTAATTCTCTGCTGACATGAAGACAGATTCTCTGTTACAGGACCTCCCTCCTCTGCCTGGGTGCTGGGCCTAAATATATGCCAATGGACTGTTGCAGTGGTGGCTGACGTGAAGCCTCATTCTCTGCTATGACATGCAGACTGATTCTCTGCTGACATGAAGCCAGATCGTCTGTTACGGGACCTCTCTGCTCTGCCTGTGTGCTAGGCCTAAATATATGCCAATGGACTGTTGCAGTGGTGGGTGACGTGAAGCCTCATTCTCTGCTATGACATGCAGACTGATTCTCTGCTGTCATGAAGCCAGATTGTCTGTTACGGGACCTCTCTGCTCTGCCTGTGTGCTAGGCCTAAATATATGCCAATGGACTGTTGCAGTGGTGGGTGACGTGAAGCCTCATTCTCTGCTATGACATGCAGACTGATTCTCTGCTGTCATGAAGCCAGATTGTCTGTTACGGGACCTCTCTGCTCTGCCTGTGTGCTAGGCCTAAATATATGCCAATGGACTGTTGCAGTGGTGGGTGACGTGAAGCCTCATTCTCTGCTATGACATGCAGACTGATTCTCTGCTGACATGAAGCCAGATTGTCTGTTACGGGACCTCTCTCCTCTGCCTGTGTGCTAGGCCTAAATATATGCCAATGGACTGTTGCAGTGGTGGCTGACGTGAAGCCTCATTCTCTGCTATGACATGCAGACTAATTCTCTGCTGACATGAAGCCAGATTGTCTGTTACGGGACCTCTCTCCTCTGCCTGGGTGCTGGGCCTAAATTTATGACAATGGACTGTTGCAGTGGTGGCTGACGTGAAGCCTGATTCTCTGCTATGACATGCAGACTGATTCTCTGCTGACATGAAGCCAGATCCTCTGTTACGGGACCTCTCTCCTCTGCCTGTGTGTGTGCTGGGCCTAAATATATGCCAATGGACTGTTGCAGTGGTGGCTGACGTGAAGCCTCATTCTCTGCTATGACATGCAGACTGATTCTCTGCTGACATGAAGCCAGATTCTCTGTTACGGGACCTCTCTCCTCTGCCTGGGTGCTGGGCCTAAATTTATGACAATGGACTGTTGCAGTGGTGGCTGACGTGAAGCCTGATTCTCTGCTATGACATGCAGACTGATTCTCTGCTGACATGAAGCCAGATCCTCTGTTACGGGACCTCTCTCCTCTGCCTGTGTGTGTGCTGGGCCTAAATATATGCCAATGGACTGTTGCAGTGGTGGCTGACGTGAAGCCTCATTCTCTGCTATGACATGCAGACTAATTCTCTGCTGACATGAAGACAGATTCTCTGTTACGGGACCTCCCTCCTCTGCCTGGGTGCTGGGCCTAAATATATGCCAATGGACTGTTGCAGTGGTGGCTGACGTGAAGCCTCATTCTCTGCTATGACATGCAGACTAATTCTCTGCTGACATGAAGACAGATTCTCTGTTACGGGACCTCTCTCCTCTGCCTGGGTGCCGGGGCCTAAATATCTGAGAATGGACTGTTCCAGTGGTGGGTGACGGGAAGCCAGATTCTCTGCTATGGAACCTCTCTCCAATTGATTTTGGTTAATTTTTATTTATTTAATTTTTAATTTAATTCATTTCCCTATCCACATTTGTTTGCAGGGGATTTACCTACATGTTGCTGCCTTTTGCAGCCCTCTAGCTCTTTCCTGGGCTGTTTTACAGCCTTTTTAGTGCCGAAAAGTTCGGGTCCCCATTGACTTCAATGGGGTTCGGGTTCGGGACGAAGTTCGGATCGGGTTCGGATCCCGAACCCGAACATTTCCGGGATGTTCGGCCGAACTTCTCGAACCCGAACATCCAGGTGTTCGCTCAACTCTAGTGGTATGCTTAGGATCATGAGCAGTTATTTTCCTTCTCCATACTCTTCTCTTCCCATCACTCTGGTACAAGTTGATCTTGGTCTCATCTGTCCATAGGATGTTGTTCCAGAATTGTGAAGGCTTTTTTTAAATGTTGTTTGGCAAATTCTAATCTGGCCTTCCTGTTTTTGAGGCTCACCAATGGTTTACATCTTGTGGTGAACCCTCTGTATTCACTCTGGTGAAGTCTTCTCTTGATTGTTGACTTTGACACACATACACCTACCTCCTGGAGAGTGCTCTTGATCTGGCCAATTGTTGTGAAGGGTGTCACTCACCACATTGTTTTCCGTGGTCTTCCGGGTCTTTTGGTATTGCTGAGCTCACCAGTGCATTCTTTCTTTTTAAGAATGTTTCAAACTGTTGTTTTGGCCATGCCTAATGTTTCTGATGGTTCTCTGATGGGTTTGTTTTGTTTTTTTTCAGCCTAATAATGGCTTACTTCACTGATGGTGACAGCTCTTTGGATCTCATCTTCAGAGTTGACAGCAACAGATTTCAAATGCAAATAGCACACTTGAAATGAACGCTGGACCTTTTATCTGCTCATTGTAATTGGGATAACGAGGGAATAACACAACACCTGGGCATGGAACAGCTGAAACGCCAATTGTCTCATTACGTTTGGTCCCTTAACAAGTGGGAGGCACATATGCAGCGATGGGAAGAGAAGAGTATGGAGAAGGAAAATAACTGCTCATGATCCTAAGCATACCACCTCATCAGTGAAGCATGGTGGTGGTAGTGTCATGGTGTGGGCATGTATGGCTACCAATGGAGCTGGATCTCTTGTAGTAATTGATGATGTGACTGCTGACAAAAGCAGCAGGATGAATTCTGAAGTGTTTCAGGCAATATTATCTGCTCATATTTAGCCAAGTGATTCAGAACTCATTGGACAGCGCTTCACAGTGCAGATGGACAATGACCCAAAGCATACTGCAAAAGCAACAAAAGAGTTTTTTAAGGGAAAGAAGTGGAATGTTATGCAATGGCCAAGTCAATCACCTGACCTGAATCCGATTAAGCATGCATTTCACTGCTGAAGACAAAACTGAAGGGAAAATGCCCCAAGAACAAGCAGGAACTGAAGACATTTGCAGTAGAGGCCTGGCAGGGGATCACCAGGGATGAAACCCAGCATCTGGTGATGTCTATGCGTTCCAAACTTCAGGCTGTAATTGACTGCAAAGGATTTGCAACCAAGTATTAAAAAGTGAAAGTTTGACTTATGATTATTATTATGTCCCATTACTTTTGGTCCCTTAACAAGTGGGAGGCACATATGCAAACTGTTGTAATTCCTACACCGTTCACCTGATTTGGATGTAAATACCCTCAAATTAAAGCTGACAGTCTGCAAACCTTGTTTGTTTAATTTCAAATCCATTGTGGTGGTGTATAGAGCCAAAAATGTTAGAATTGTGTTGATGTCCCAATATGTATGGACCTGACTGTATGTAATATGCTGGACCTATTATTTTTATAGTAAACTTTGGATCTCATATTCTCTATTCAATCCCTTTGGTTCTAGACTTTCAAGTTTGTGAATCAAAAATGCTTCCCTCAGTTTTAGATGTTGAACTCGGTCACTCCCCCGTCGGGGTATTGGTACATGTTCGATCACCTGGAATTTAAGTTGGGAGATATCATGTGCTGCCTGATGGAAGTGACAGGGGACTGGAAGTAATGTGTTCTGTTTTCTAATACTCGATTTATGTTGGCAGAATATAATTCTGATTCTATATTTCCTACAAACGCAAGGGCCTCTACAACCCCCCTTGTTATGGATTTACATTGATTCAGGAACTGTTTGCGTTTGCTCCTTGGATCTGCTATTTACATTAAAGGGTTTCTACCACTTCGTTTTCACATAATTAGCTTTCAGACACTAGCGATCCGCTAGTGTCTGCTCTGCCAAACAATCCTAATATAATAGCTTTTGGGGCAGCCGTTTCGCTAAAAAAAGAACTTATATTGATATGCTAATGACCCTCTAGGTGCTATGGGGGCGTCATTAGCACCTAGAGGATCGGTCTACCTTCACAAAATGCCGCTGCCCAGCGCGTCCCTCCACCCCGCCCATCTCCTCCGGAATGCGATCAAGCGGACGAATTCTCGCGCATGTGCCGTGCGCGTCTGTATTTGGCGCATGCGCAGTGAATGTCCGACCGCTTCCCTGCTCAGACATCTCCACTGTGCCTGTGCTGATGGAGCACTATGACGTTATCGGCGCAGGCGCAGTGGAGATGTCTGAGCAGGGAAGCGGTCGGACATTCACTGCGCATGCGCCAAATACAGACGCGCACGGCGCATGCGCGAGAATTCGTCCGCTTGATCGCATTCCGGAGGAGATGGGCGGGGTGGAGGGACGCGCTGGGCAGCGGCATTTTGTGAAGGTAGACCGATCCTCTAGGTGCTAATGACGCCCCATAGCACATTGAGGGTCATTAGCATATCAATATAAGTTCTTTTTTTAGCGAAACGGCTGCCCCAAAAGCTATTATATTAGGATTGTTTGGCAGAGCAGACACTAGCGGATCGCTAGTGTCTGAAAGCTAATTATGTGAAAACAAAGTGGTAGAAACCCTTTAAGTGCATATTATTCCATGGATACAAGCAACATGTCTCATACCTCATTGAGAGTCATCGATAATTGTGATGAAAAACTCAAAAAAATGTATGCTATATTCAATATAGAGGATGAAGATTCATGCAATGTTTTGGACCTAAAAATTCACGTGTTCTCTTGAAAAGTTGCTCACATGTGAAATGCGCACCTGTTGGGACTTAACCTCATTACAAAAGTATGCGGACAAAGGAATGATTCCTCGCGACTTTAGGCTGCGAAAAAACCTACTACTATATATTCAGAGGATTTTGTGACTAAATGGCAATCTATACTGTTGGATTGCTCTATTAAAATAATGGGGATGATTATTTCACATGAGCAAGAGCCCCTCGCAAATTTGCGTGAAGAAATAAAAGCTTCTTAGGATTTTATTGCCCCTCTGGCTAATTCCCATATGTTTAGTGATTTGGATGAGAACCTCCAATCCAACCTAAATAAAATGGAGGATAGTTTGATTGCCATTAAACAAGACAAATTCAACAGAGATGTACAAGATTATAACACGAATAGTGTCTATAATTGGTCTGAAGCTAGAGCCAGCACCCTTTGCTCTATTATGAGAAAAACATATTGAGGTAAAAATGCGAAAAGTCAGCTTCAGTTCCACAGACATCGATTCCTCCCACTCAGCCACAGAGACCATACCACCAGGTGCAATCAACAGTGTGCCATTCACACCTAACGTTACCGCAGAGGGAAGTATTTGTTCCGGCAAGTCTGCAAAAACGCCGAGCTGGGCGCAAACATAAGAAAGGGTGGGCGGTACCCCTCGCGGCAGAAAAAAACTTAACCAACTTTCAAGTGATTAACATCTCCAAAAATACTCTCCCAAGCACAAATTGATGTATTATCAAAAGGACTCACTTTTTAACCCACTTGCCATTTTGATATCTAAAGGGCTATTCTGGATGTGAACAAACTAGCCCGAGATCTCACTCTGAGGAAACATTTTGCTAAGGGTACTTTCACACTTGCGGCAGGACGGATCCGACAGGGTGAACAGCCTGTCGGATCTATCCTGCCGCAAGTGTGAAAGTAGCCTAATATAGATACAGAGGAATCACCTTCTGTTAGTTCTGTTTCTACACCTTCTACAGTGACTACAGCTCATGAGACCCTGCTGTCGTTTCAAGAACTGGTTCACATTTCCCATCTTCAAGAATGCCGCACTGTGATTGATTCTTTGCCTGTTAATGATTTTTTTCATAACTTTGTCACCCACAACCGTGATTTCTATCCCATACAGTCTCGTTCTTCGGCTCTTGACCGGTTTCAGGAGTTGGTTGAACGAGATCTGTTTGCTTTGTGGTATACGTGCAATATAGCTGCTAAATTCACTTCTAATTGCAATTTGTCTATTGCTGAAAGAGCAGCTCTTAAGGAGCTTGAGAACATGAAAGATCTCATTATAAAGCAGTCGGATAAAGGGGGTTCGGTGGTAGTCATTGACCACTCCATATACAGTACAGACCAAAAGTTTGGACACACCTTCTCATTCAAAGAGTTTTCTTTATTTTCATGACTATGAAAATTGTAGATTCACACTGAAGGCATCAAAACTATGAATTAACACATGTGGAATTATATACATAACAAAAAAGTGTGAAACAACTGAAAATATGTCATATTCTAGGTTCTTCAAAGTAGCCACCTTTTGCTTTGATTACTGCTTTGCACACTCTTGGCATTCTCTTGATGAGCTTCAAGAGGTAGTCACCTGAAATGGTCTTCCAATAGTCTTGAAGGAGTTCCCAGAGATGCTTAGCACTTGTTGGCCCTTTTGCCTTCATTCTGCGGTCCAGCTAACCCAAACCATCTCGATTGGGTTCAGGTCCAGTGACTGTGGAGGCCAGGTCATCTGGCGTTGCACCCCATCACTCTCCTTCATGATCAAATAGCCCTTACACAGCCTGGAGGTGTTTTTGGGGTCATTGTCCTGTTGAAAAATAAATTATGGTCCAACTAAACGCAAACCAGATGGAATAGCATGCCGCTGCAAGATGCTGTGGTAGCCATACTGGTTCAGTATGCCTTCAATTTGGAATAAATGCCCAACAGTGTCACCAGCAAAACCTCCTCCTCCATGCTTCACGGTGGGAACCAGGCATGTAGAGTCCATCCGTTCACCTTTTCAGCGTCGCACAAAGACACGGTGGTTGGAACCAAAGATCTCAAATTTGGACTCATCAGACCAAAGCACAGATTTCCACTGGTCTAATGTCCATTCCTTGTGTTCTTTAGCCCAAACAAGTCTCTTCTGCTTGTTGCCTGTCCTTAGCAGTGGTTTCCTAGCAGATATTCTACCATGAAGGCCTGATTCACACAGTCTCCTCTTAACAGTTGTTCTAGAGATGTGTCTGCTGCTAGAACTCTGTGTAGCATTGACCTGGTCTCTAATCTGAGCTGCTGTTAACCTGTGATTTCTGAGGCTGGTGACTCGGATGAACTTATCCTCCGCAGCAGAGGTGACTCTTGGTCTTCGTTTCCTGGGCCAGTCCGCATGTGAGCCAGTTTCTTTGTAGCACTTGATGGTTTTGTGACTGCACTTGGGGACACTTTCAAAGTTTTCCCAATTTTTCGGACTGACTGACCTTCATTTCTTAAAGTAATGATGGCCACTCGTTTTTCTTTACTTGGCTGCTTTTTTCTTGCCATAATACAAATTCTAACAGTTTATTCAGTAGGACTATCAGCTGTGTATCCACCTGACTACTCCACAACGCAACTGATGGTCACAACCCCATTTATAAGGCAAGAAATCCCACTTTCTAAACCTGACAGGGAACACCTATGAAGTGGAAACCATTTCAGGTGACTACCTCTTGAAGCTCATCAAGAGAATGCCAAGAGTGTGCAAAGCAGTAATCAAAGCAAAAGGTGGCTACTTTGAAGAAGAATTATCCCAATATTCCACTCTTTGCCCAAGATCCACAAGGCTGGTTTCCCTCAGTCATACCCCATAGTGGCCGGCATAGGTTCTTTGACAGTCTATTGCAACCACTGGTCCAGACTATTCCAGGTTTCCTTCTAGATACTAGAACTGTATTACAGTCTTTTTACAGGTTCCCATGGAAACCGGAATATGCCTGGATCACTGCGGGTGTGACATCTTTATATACTGTCATCCCTCATGATCTAGCCATTTCCTCTTTGCGATGGTTCCTGAACATTTATGCGGATTACAGCATTGAATTCCAGGACTTCATCTGTGATGTTGTCCATTTTTTTAATTAGAACATAATGTGTTCATGTTTAACCATCACTTTTTTCTTCAACGCACTGGCGTTTCCATGGGAGCGAAATTTTCGCCCTCTATGGCAAACATCTACATGGCGTGGTGGGAACATCGCCATCTTTTTCTGAAAACAACACATGGGCATCTTCCCTACAGTGGTACGGTCATTATATGGACGACTTATTGTTTATCTGGTCAGGTGACCATGCTGCCGTGCCACTGTTTGGGAAGTTCCTGAATGACAACTCTCTGAATTTGAAATTTACTATCAACTTTCACCCTACATCTATTTCATTTCTGGACCTTACCTTGATGGGTAATGTAATCGAATCCACTAATGTTACACATACCTACCGCAAAGAGACTGCTGGCAACAGCACTCTCTTTGCCTCATCATGTCATCCTACTCATGTTGTCCGCAACATTCCTAGAGGCGAATTCATACGCCTCAAAAGAAATTGCTCTAGAGAGGAGGGTTTTCAGGAAGAGCTAAACATAGCCGCAGACCTTCTTGCCATCCGTGGTTATAGTGACAACCTTCTGACACAAGCTGGGGGATCAGTTAAAACCAAATCACAGGCAGATTTCGTTTTTCACAAAAGGAGAAGTAGCGGTACCCCCAATCAAATCAGCAGGGCCTCTCGGAGTAGGGCTCCAGTTTTTGCTACAAATTACCTTGAATACAACAAAATCTGCCATATAGTTAGGAAACATTTGTCAATGTTGCGTGCTGACGGGCAGTGGATTGATACATTTAATTCAGGTGTTAAATGCATCACCTGTCGAGCACCCACATTGGCTCAGCGAGTTAGCCCTAGTTTGTTTCTTGATGACCCCCAGAAACAGCAATGCTGGTTACGTTTCAAGGGTAATTTCAAATGCGGGCATCATGTCTGCAACTGTTGTAACCATATTCAAACTGGCCAAACAATTGTATCTCTGGCTAATCAAAAAGCATTTTCACTCAAACAGTATGTTAATTGCAACACTAATTTTGTAGTTTATTGCATAACCTGCCGCTTGTAGTATATAGGCTGTACCTCTAACAGTCTCAAAACTAGGATCCGCAGACACATTTCTGACAATTCTCATGCGCTGACAAGAAATGTGTCTGCGGTCAGTTCACATTATGCGGCTTGTCATGCAGGTGATACCAGAGCTCTCACTGTGCAGGGGGTAGAAAGAGTTAAATATCCTAAACATGGAGGAGACCATAGGAGAGTTCTTCTAAATAACACCTGTGTTCCAACGGGTTTAAATCGTAGACACGATCTTATGCTGCATTACTGATCCTGATGCATTGTTTTTGAGTTCTTAAACACATGTTTTAATGTCTCAGAGGTGGAGCTGCTGATGATTATTTCCACCTGACAAGTTTGAGCTGCCCCTTATTTAAGGCTAGAGTCTTACATCTTTTCTTTGTCATGAGTAAGGAATGATCTGAAACGCGTAGACTTGGATGTACATGTTGGATTTTAAAGCACTTATTTATTAAAGCTTGAACACGTTGTCTGGAAGCTGGACTTTTCCTTTTCAATTTGTATCACTATTGCTTAGTTCCTGGTGCATGTCCATGTCTTCCTACAAACGCAAGACTAGATGTGCTTCTACAACCCCACTTTTTATGGATTCTAATTCTGATGGTTTGTGTGGTCTCACCCACGTATACAAGACCACACGGACATTTTAGGAGGTACACTACAAAATTTGAATCACAGTTGAGGAATTCCTGAATTGGAAGAAGTTTGCCAGATTGTGGATGGGAGATGTTGGCCACTTTCTGTACGTGGGAACATTGTACACAATGATGGCATGGAAAAGTACCTTTCTTTTGTATACGGGGGAAGAGTTGCCTTGGTATGTGTGTTATTGAGCCTATGTCTGCTTTTACTAATAGGTCCCTCAGATTCTTTGGACATCTGTTACTCATCAATATTGGGTTGTTGAATTCCTCTATCTCGGGATATGCCTTTTTTAAGAGGCACCAGTGAGTTTTTATGATGTTTTGGACCTTCCGAGCACATGGATGAAAGGTAGGGACAAAAGGGATTCTTTTGGAGGGGGTAGGTATTGGCTGTGTTGAACGATTTATGGGATTGAGAAGTTTTTGCAGGTAGCCCCTTTGTGAGAACCTGTCCTGCATTTCCTCCAGTCTTTCTGTTAGTGTCGGGCCTGTCTGTACTATTCTACAGATTCTCTGGAACTGGAATGTGGGGAGAGATTTTTTTGTACTAGTGGGATGGAAACTGGTGAAATTGGATAGATTATTCCGGTTTGTGGGTTTTCTGTATAAATCAGTGGTGATAAGCCCTTCTGTATCTCTATTGTGTTTAAAAAGTTTATTTGTGTTGGGACATAATTTATTGTCAATTGTAACTCTAGAATTATTGTATTGATGTCGTCATGGAAGTTCAGGAGAGTTTCAGTTGTACTCTCCCAGATGCAAATTATGTTGTCTATATACCATTTCCATAAGGTGACATGTGCATTGAATCGTGTATCTGGATACAGATATGTTTCTTCAAAAATCTGCCATGTAGCAATTGGCGTTAAGGTGGTGCACATTGGATCCCATTGCCGTCCCTTGTTTCTGTAAATAGAATTGGTCTTGGAACATAAAGAAATTGTGACAAAGAACTATCTCTAAGAGATCCATACACAGTGCTACTATTTCAGGATGTTTGTCTGCCTTTCTTAGTAATTTCTCCACTCTCCACTACTCCTTTTTCATGATGTATCGAAGTATATAGACTTGTGACATCCCATGTGACCAGGAGAGTCGGTAGACGCCACAATTGGATCTCCCGGAGGGTTATGAAGGTTTTTGTGAATTTTTGGTAAAACGTAAAAAAAACGGAATAATGGGATGGTAATTTGGCAGGAAATGTACAGTATTGTCATCTTTTACTGTTTTGTCCCTGTAAATAATATAATTTTTTACTGTTTATCACATCCACACATTTGCTATCTTGTGTAGGATATCCATTGTGGTACTTGTGGTCAATAAGTAATACGAACCAAATATATAGAGAAAATAGAGACATATATCCCAAGAGTATTAGCAAAGTTTTGTTGTGGTTCTGGTGAATAGTGCATAAAACCTCTTTCCATGCAGTTAACTGTAAGTTATAAAAACGTGTGCCGCTGCACTTATAATAATATAAAGGATCGTTCATGTAAAGCAGCGTATCCGAAAAAATATGTCCTGCTCAGCAGTTCCACATCTCATACAGGATACCAAATGAAAGTACTTATTCTCCTCGCAATTTATACAGCACTCCGTGGTCCACTTCTCACACCCAGGTAAGTTTCAATACGGACATATACACACAGATTTCTTTTGTGTACATTTCCAGTCCGGTGGGTGTTGCGACTACACGCTTTGAGTCTCGCTGTGAAGCTGAGGAGTCGGCGTTGGCTAGTTCGGCGTGGAGTCATGGGGTAATTCGCACTACGTGGCGTCCCACGCGTGCTAGGGTAAATCACGTGACTCAGTCCGCCAGCAAATCACAGTGGTGTGTTGTATTTGCAATCTACAGGTCGATCCTCCATTGTATGCATTTTTGCTGGGGATTGCCATTAGCAGCGGACACCAAATGCAGGATCGGCCCCCTCTGTATAGATGCACCACTGCATATGGGGTTGAGCACGTCCTGCTTTTTAATACCGCGCCAATCTGTATTTTGTATACAACTAACTATCTTTAACCACCTCAGCCCCCCTAGCTTAAACACCCTTAATGACCAGACCACTTTTTACAATTCTGAATACACTACTTTCACCGTTTATTGCTCGGTCATGCAACTTACCACCCAAATTAATTTTACCTCCTTTTCTTCTCACTAATAAAGCTTTCATTTGGTGGTATTTCATTGCTGCTGACATTTTTACTTTTTTTGTTATTAATCAAAATTTTCGCAAAAAAATCTAATTTTTCACTTTCAGTTGTAAAATGTTAAAAAAAACAACATATATATATATACATTTTTCTCAAAATTAATTGTTCTACATGTCTTTGATAAAAAAAAAAATGTTTGGGTAAAAAAAATGGTTTGGGTAAAAGTTATAGTGTTTACAAACTATGGTACAAAAATGTGAATTTCCGCTTTTTGAAGCAGCTCTGACTTTCTGAGCACCTGTTATGTTTCCTGAGGTTCTACAATGCCCACAAATGACCCCATTTTGGAAAGTAGACACCCCAAGGTATTCGCTGATGGGCATAGTGAGTTCATAGAACTTTTTATTTTTTGGCCCAAGTTAGCGGAAAATGATGTTTTTTTATTTATTTTTTTCCTTACAAAGTCTCAGATTCCACTAACTTGTGACAACAAATAAAAACTTCCATGAACTCACAATGCCCATCACAAAATACTGTGTCTTCTTTCCAAAATGGGGTCACTTGTGGGGTAGTTATACTGCCCTGGCATTTTAGGGGCCCTAATGTGTGAGAAGTAGTTTGAAATCAAAATGTGTAAAGAATGCCCTGTGAAATCCTAAAGGTGCTCTTTGGAATGTGGGCCCCTCTGCCCACCTAGGTTGCAAAAAAGTGTCACACATGTGGTATCGCCGTACTCAGGAGAAGTTGGGCAATGTGTTTTCGGGTGTCTTTTTACATATACCCATGCTGGGTGAGAGAAATATCTCGGCAAAAGACAACTTTTCCCATTTTTTTATACAAAGTTGGCATTTGACCGCGATATTTATCTCACCCAGCATGGGTATATGTAAAATGACACCCCAAAACACATTTCCCAATTTCTCCTGAGTACGCCGATACCACATGTGTGACTTTTTTTGCAGCCTAGATGCACAAAGGGGCCCAAATTCCTTTTAGGAGGGCATTTTTAGACATTTGGATCCCAGACTTCTTCTCATGCTTTAGGGCCCCTAAGATTCCAGTACAGTATAAATACCCCACATGTGACCCCATTTTGGAAAGAAGACACCCCAAGGTATTCAATGAGGGGCATGGCGAGTTCATAGTCTCCCTTTCTGCTAACTTGGGACAAAAAGTTCAATCTTTCATGGACTCAATATGACCCTCAGTGAATACCTTGGGGTGTCTTCTTTCCAAAATGGGGTCACATGTGGGATATTTATACTGCCCTGGCATTTTAGGGGCCCTAAAGCGTGAGAAGAAGCCTGGAATATAAATGTCTAAAAAAATTTTACGCATTTGGATTCCGTGAGGGGTATGGTGAGTTCATGTGAGATTTTATTTTTTGACACAAGTTAGTGAAATATGATGTCATTGATCACCCCCCCTGTAAGGCTCCATTCAGACATCCGTATGTGTTTTGCGGATCCGATCCATGGATCCGCGGATCCATAAAACACATACGGACGTCTGAATGGAGCCTTACAGGGGGATGATCAATGACAGGGGGGTGATCAATGACAGGGGGGTGATCACCTTCAAATGCATGTGAAGGGTTAAAAACTTGTGTCAATTGACTCAAACTCAGCTGTACTGTATTTTATAATCTTCAAGCCTAAAAAACAGCTTACCAGCCCGCTCCACCTCCCCAGACGTGAGCGGTGCACCTCCCAACCCACGTCCACGTGATCGTAGATGTGATGACGGAGCTCACGTCAACAGTATCGTGAGGAGGAGAGGAGCAGACCATGTGACCCCACACAGGTCAATCCACCACAGGGGCGTGTCACACACGTTTAATTACTTGCTAAGAAAGACCATATGTCCATCCAGTTCTAGTCATCAATAAATGACCAATCTATATAGAATCAGTGGCGTAACTATCGGGGAAGCAGCTGCTTCGGGGCCCGGGCTGCCAAGGGGGCCCGGCACCCCAGCAACGTGTGTGACAGTTTATTTTCAAGTTAGTTAAATATCGTGTTCAGGGCCCCTTCACACCAGCCGCTAGTGTGATCTAATCTTACTGTCTGCTAAAGTCTCCTGGTCTGGGATTTGAACCCACAACCTCCAATCTATCAGTGAATCAGTGGCAAAGCATTTACCCTCACAGCCATAAAGGCTGCATTACAACTGATTGAAAAAAAAAAAACTACATCTATACACATGACAGCTGCCCAAACACACCTAGCACTGCTATATCTGTATATGACAGCTGTCCCTGCACACTCAGCTCTGCTGTATCTCTATATATGACAGCTCTCCCAGCAAACCCAGCTCTACTACATCTATATACATGACAGCTGCCGAAACACAGTCAGCTCTGCTACATCTATACACATTCTATACACATGACAGCTGCCCCCAACACACCCAGCACTGCTATATCTCTATATGACAGCTGTCCCAGCACACTCAGCTCTGCTATATCTCTATATATGACAGCTGCCCCAGCAAACCCAGCTCTACTACATCTATACACATGACAGCTGCCGAAACACAGCCAGCTATGCTACATCTATACACATGACAGCTGCCCCCAACACACCAGCACTGCTATATCTCTATATGACAGCTGTCCCAGCACACTCAGCTCTCCTATATCTCTATATATGACAGCTGCCCCAGCAAACCCAGCTCGACTACATCTATACACATGACAGATGCCTAAACACACCAGCTCTCCTACATCTATACACATGACAGCTGCACCAGCACACTCAGCTCTACTATATCTCTATATATGACAACAGCCCCAGCAAACCCAGCTCTACTACATCTATACACATGACAGCTGCCGAAACACAGCCAGCTCTGCTACATCTATACACATGACAGGTGCCCCAGCACACTCAGCTCTGCTATATCTCTATATATCTATCTACTGTATAGCAATACTTAGAGATATATAGATGTAGCAGAGCTGGGTGTGCTGGAGCAGCTATCATATCTAAAGATATAGCAGAGCTAAGTGTGCTGGGACAGCTGTCATATAGAGATATAGCAGTGCTGGGTGTGTTTGGGCAGCTGTCATATACATAGATGTAGCATAGCTGGGTTTGCTGGGGCAGCTATCATATATAGAGATATAGCAGAGCTGAGTGTGCTGGAACAGCTGTCATATAGAGATATATCTGAGATACTGCTATATCTGTATATGACAGCTGTCTCAGCACATTCAGCTCTGCTATATCTCTATATATGAGCAGCTGTCATGTGTATAGATGTACACTTAGCCAGCTATAACAGTAGAAGTCTCATATTTTTTCAGTCAGCCGCAAGGCAGCTGGAATGGTCTAGTGGTTAGCTGCTTTGCCTCTGAAGCAGAAGGTCGTGGCTTTGAATCCCAGCAGAATCTTTTCCCAAATACAAGCACTGACTCCATATAAGGACATACAAGGCGGGACACAGGAAGAGGCTGCATCGCATCGCTGACATGGAGGTAAGTAGAAGTGTTTATTATTATTTTTTTAATACCCGACTGTTACTGCCATGGGGGAGCGGGAGGCACCTGATACTGGCATTGGCACCTGATACTGGCACATGGGGGGAGGGGAGTTGGCACCTGATACTGGCACCTGGGGGGGAGGGGGGTTGGCACCTGATACTGGCACATGGGGGGGAAGAGGCACCTGATACTGGCATATGGGGGGGAGAGGGGTTGGCACCTGATACTGGCATATGGGGGGGGGAGAGTGGCACCTGATACTGGCATATGGGGGGGAGAGTGGCACCTGATACTGGCACCTGGGGGGGAGGGGGGGTTGGCACCTGATACTGGCACATGGGGGGGGAGAGGGATTGGCACCTGATACTGGCATATGGGGTGGGGGGGGGGAGGGAGAGAGGCACTTGATACTGGCACTTTTTTTGTGGGGGGGGGGAGATGGCACTATGATACTGGGACATGGGGGGGGGGAGAGGCACCTGATACTGGCACCTGGAGGGGAGAGGGGGGGTTGGCACTTGATACTGGCACATGGGGGGGAAGAGAGGAACCTGATACTGGCACATGGGGAGGGGGAGGGAGAGAGGCACTTGATATTGTCACTTTTTTTGTGGGGGGGGGGAGGAGAGAGGCACTTGATACTGGCATGTGGGGGGGGGGTTGGCACTATGATACTGGCACATGGGGGGAGAGGCACTTAATACTGGCACTTTTTTTGGGGGGGAGATGGCACTATGATAATGGGACATGGGGGGGAAGAGAGAGGCACTTGATACTGGCACATGGGGGGGTTTGGCACTATGATACTGGCACATGGGGGCTAGGAAGGAGAGAGGCACTTGATACTGGCACATGGGGGGAGATGGCACTATAATACTGGGACATGTGGGGGGGGAGAGGCACTTGATACTGGCACATGATGGGGGGGCATCTATGGGGACACTTACTGGCACATTATTGGGGGGCATTATGGGGGACACTAGGCTGGCAGCCTATCAGAGGCCGGACACTGAGGGGCATCTACTGGGGCACTATATATGGGGCATTTTATACTGGTACATTATGGGGGGCACTAGCAGGAAGGGGGAGAGGAGCACTATGGGGGAATTTACTGGGGGCACTATATAGGGGTATTTTATACTGGCACATTATGGGGGCACTATGGGGACATTAGCTCAACTGGGGCATTACAAGGGGGTATTTTTGCACTGTCACATTATAAGGAGAATTATTACAACTGGGTGGGCATTATGGTGGGCTTTATTACTCCCCCATGGTATGACCCCCTAGTAGCAGCACCAGCCTCTCCCTGCTCTGTGACCCCTCTGCCCCTTCTCCAAATCCTTATTATGAAACCTTTCTCATTAGGATAAAACACAACATCAGCTCCGCCGAGCCCCCGGCCAAAGTGTGGAAGTGGTGTCCGAGATCCCCAAGGGCCAAGCCAAGAAATTGTAAGTGTTCATATGAAATATGTTTATGTTATACACATATAGCCTACACTGTGCCCCACAATGTACAGTATACCTCTATATTGTGCCCCACAATGTACAGTATACTGCTACACTGTGCCCCACAATATACAGTATACCTCTACACTGTGCCCCACAATATACAGTATACCTCTACACTGTGCCCCACAATATACAGTATACCTCTACACTGTGCCACACAATATACAGTATACCTCTACACTGTGCCCCACAATATACAGTATACCGCTACACTGTGCCACACAATATACAGTATACCTCTACACTGTGCCCCACAATATACAGTATACCGCTACACTGTGCCACACAATATACAGTATACCTCTACACTGTGCCTCACAATATACCTCTATACTGTGCCACACAATATACAGTATACCTCTACACTATGCCTCACAATATACAGTATACCTCTACACTGTGCCTCAAAATATACCTCTACACTGTGCCACACAATATACAGTATACCGCTACACTGTGCCACACAATATACAGTATACCGCTACACTGTGCCAAAGGAGTGGGGTTTACACAGAAGGAGGGAGATGCGAAGCGCGCTGAAGGGGCCCTTACAAATATTTGCTGTGGGGCCCAGTCACTTCTAGTTACGCCCCTGACTGTGCCACACAATATACAGTATACCTCTACACTGTGCCTCACAATATACCTCTATACTGTGCCACACAATATACAGTATACCTCTACACTATGCCTCACAATATACAGTATACCTCTACACTGTGCCTCAAAATATACCTCTACACTGTGCCACACAATATACAGTATACCGCTACACTGTGCCACACAATATACAGTATACCGCTACACTGTGCCAAAGGAGTGGGGTTTACACAGGAGGAGGGAGATGCGAAGCGCGCTGAGGGGGCCCTTACAAATATTTGCTGTGGGGCCCAGTCACTTCTAGTTACGCCCCTGTATAGAATCATAGATTATATATGCTACATGTGATATTGTGATTACATGGGTGGTACCTCAAGTATCGCGACAGCATCCTTCACGGTGACTACGCGACACTCATTTGTGCGGCGTGCCACTCAACCTGTCAATGTTGAGCAGCCAGGCGCAAGGTGACGTGCCACCCACTACCACGAAGTGGGACAACTATAAAAACAGTGTATAGAGGTGCAGCCTGGGGGGAGGGTCACTGCAATGGACCCCTCGCCCCCTGCCTTTATGACAGCCGGAAAAAGGGGCAGGTAGGTGTCCCCTTCCGGATGTCAAATTTACACCAGCACTATGTGACTTGGAATAGTCACCTACACAGTGGATGAACCAAAATAAATATTAAATAAATGTCAAATACCGAAATCATAAATGACAATAGGATAGGACCACTGATGTCCCGTAGTTCGTCAAACTAATACGATGAATAACAAGCACCATGATAAGGAGGGAACCAAGAACCACTTCTGGCATCGCTGGACTGATAGCGCAAAGGACTTCCAATCTACAAAATGTATACAAAAAAGAAAAATTTGTAGAAAATCTATAACTGACACTATTACTTATTCCTATAACCAGGCTGGATATACAAAACAAACCCCCCACAATTATGGGGAGGACAGCACCTATCTATCAAACAGATCCCATTACAATTCTGTGTTTAGACCATCAGGTTTTAATGTGCGTAAGCAATGTATCCATATCAATTTACGCCTTTTGAGTGTCACTTCTCTATTGCTACCTCTCTTGAGAGGGGGGATGTGGTCTATGAGTCTAAACTTAAGATCTTTTTCTCTGTGTCCAACTTCAGCAAAGTATTTGGACACAGGAAGATCCTTCCTTTTTTGATGACTCGTGTACCTGTGTTGGTTCAGAAGCGTTTTTTAGATCTAGGGTGGTCTCTCCTACATACAGGAGGCCGCAAGGGTACTGAAGTAGACAAATAAAAGAAGTACTATCACAGGTGAGATAACGACGAATCTCATACTGTGTGTTCATAGGATGGATGAACTTGTCACCTTTCAGCATATAACTACAGTTCACACAGTGCAGGCAAGGGAAACACCCACTTATTTTAGTGCCAATATACATCTGGCTAAATACCTTGCTCCCTACATCCGCTTTAACAAGCTTATCATGCAAATTAGGGGACCTTCTGTATTACATAAGAGGTGGAACATGAAATTCTTTGACTCCAAATTACTCCTCAGGATAGGCCAATGTTTCTTAATTGCCTCGGCCATCTGATAGCTACCTTCTGTAAAAGTTGGTGATGGCTCTCGTTTAGTTGACCCTGGGGCATCTGATGACAAATTGTCAAGATGTCTTTGGATTATCCGTTTAGAGCACCTTCTTTGGGCAAATTGTTTGACATCTCTTGCAATCTCTGGGTGTGAAACTCTGGGTCTCTGACATTCCGTTGCACCCGGAGAAACTGACTCCGGGGGAGGGACTTCATCATGGAGCGCGGATGGCAACTCTTATAACATAAAAGTTTGTTAAAATCCGTGGATTTAGTATATAAATCAGTTGTTAGTACATCTCACTGAACCTTAAGCATGATGTCCAGGAACTGAACCTGCTTGGTAGAATAAGTAAGTATGAACTTAATATCAGTATCTACCTTGTTGAGAAAACTGTGAAATTCCACCACTTCACTTTCTGTGCCATTCCAGATGACAAACACATCATAAATGTATCTCCACCACCCCAGCACATGGCTGAAGTGGTGGGAGATATAGATGTGTCCGGTCTCCAGGTCTGACATGAAGATATTTGCGTAAGTAGGCACCATATTTGAACCCATAGCGGTTCCCCGCAATTGCAAATAGTATCCATCTTTAAATGCAAAGTAATTGTACCTCAAGACTATACTGAGGAGATCAATGATAAATTCCTTGCATTGATTACTCTTAACACATCAAACTTAGTGTCGTTATTAAGACACCTATATACATCAGGGTCTCCCAGTTGTCTAAGGATCTCAAAGGTATACCATTCAGTGTCCATGACAACAACGGCTACCCCCTTGTCTGCCGGTTTTACAGTGAGGGCTCCGTTGTTGCACAGTTCATCAATAGCCCACATTTCAGTGGCTGTCTTGTGAGGATGGTCCAGTCCACCTTCTTGTGAAGCATGTTTCAACGTATCATTCTCTGTGTTCACAGCATTAATGAAAGTATCCACTGCGGGACAATTCAATTGTGGAGTGAAATCACTCCTGGTCCGTAAACCAACTCGGCCAAGAGTGAGTTCACTGATCCGTATACTAGTCTGATCCTTATGACTGCCAAGATTTTTTGCATCCGCAAACCAAACATTCAATTTGATATTTCGAAAAAAACTTTGTAAATCCAATTCCAATTGGAACCAGTCCATGCCAACAGTGGGACAATATGACAAACCCTTAGCTAGCAGTTCAATTTGTGCATTAGTAAGTGTGTAAGAGGATATATTTACTACAGCTGGGTCTAAATAACATAACACATTAAAGGGATTCTGTCACCAGGTTTCACCCCTGTCAGCTAAAAATATGCTGATGTTCAGGGCGTCTTCACGATTCCTAATGTGGGCTTATAAATGTCATCTGTGGGCTTATTTAGCTAAAAAACAGCTTTTACTAACCTGTCAGTCAAACAAATAAGGTGCCCAAGGGGATGTTAATGGATGCAAGGTGCCGGCCGCACCCGCCGCCGTTCGTGCCCAGCGCCGCCTTTCTGGGCTTCTGCACCGCCTCATAATCCTCTGTGCCGCCTCTCGCTCTCCCTCCCTTCCCCCTCCTCCTGCTGTAAGATCTCACACATGCAGGGGTTGAGCGAAGTGCCGGCGCATGCGCACTTCGCTGTGAGAAGCCAAATAGAGAAGTCCGCACGGGCGCATCAGGCAGAGCCCTGTGCGCGAGATCTTACAGCAGAAGGAGGGGGGAGGGAGGGAGAGCGAGAGGCGGCACAGAGGATTAGGAGGTGGCGCAGAAGTCCGGAAAGGCGGCGCTGGGCACGAACGGCGGCGGGTGCGGCGGGCATCTTGCACCCATTAACATCCCCTTGTACGGCATACATATTAGGACATCGTCAGACATCATCCACAACTCCATCCTCCGTCAGGCAAAACTCCCTCCTACCTCAGACTTTAGACAAAACTCTGTCCTCCCTCATCCAAAACTCCATCAGACATCAGCCAAAACTCCGTCCTCCCTCACCCAAAACTCCATCAGACCTCAGACATCAGACAAAACTCCGTCCTCCCTCACCCAAAACTCCATCAGACCTCAGACATCAGACAAAACTCTGTCCTCCCTCACCCAAAACTCCATCAGACCTCAGACATCAGACAAAACTCCGTCCTCCCTCACCCAAAACTCTGTCCTCCCTCAGTCATCAGACAAAACTCTGTCCTCCCTCAGTCATCAGACAAAACTCCGTCCTCCCTCACCCAAAACTCCATCAGACCTCAGACATCAGACAAAACTCCGTCCTCCCTCACCCAAAACTTCATTAGACCTCAGACATCAGCCAAAACTCCGTCCTCCCTCACCCAAAACTCCATCAGACCTCAGACATCAGCTAAAACTCCGTCCTCCCTCACCCAAAACTCCATCCTCCCTCAGACATCAGACAAAACTCCGTCCTCCCTCACCCAAAACTCTGTCCTCCCCCAGGCGGCGCTGGGCACGAACGGCGGCGGGTGCGGCGGGCATCTTGCACCCATTAACATCCCCTTGTACGGCATACATATTAGGACATCGTCAGACATCATCCACAACTCCATCCTCCGTCAGGCAAAACTCCCTCCTACCTCAGACTTTAGACAAAACTCTGTCCTCCCTCATCCAAAACTCCATCAGACATCAGCCAAAACTCCGTCCTCCCTCACCCAAAACTCCATCAGACCTCAGACATCAGACAAAACTCCGTCCTCCCTCACCCAAAACTCCATCAGACCTCAGACATCAGACAAAACTCTGTCCTCCCTCACCCAAAACTCCATCAGACCTCAGACATCAGACAAAACTCCGTCCTCCCTCACCCAAAACTCTGTCCTCCCTCAGTCATCAGACAAAACTCTGTCCTCCCTCAGACATCAGACAAAACTCCGTCCTCCCTCACCCAAAACTTCATTAGACCTCAGACATCAGCCAAAACTCCGTCCTCCCTCACCCAAAACTCCATCAGACCTCAGACATCAGCTAAAACTCCGTCCTCCCTCACCCAAAACTCCATCCTCCCTCAGACATCAGACAAAACTCCGTCCTCCCTCACCCAAAACTCTGTCCTCCCCCAGACATCAGCTAAAACTCTGTCCTCCCTCAGACATCAGCCAAAACTCCGTCCTCCTTAACTCAAAATACGCCCTACTACACACACTCTTCACCTGACGGAGCTGCTAGCTGCTGGAGAGGCAAAGGACCTGTGATGACATCATGACTATGTGACGAGTCACGTGTGTGGGAGGGGTCAGATGTGCACAGCAGCTGGTAGAGTGTACAGAACTGTAGACATCAAATAGAGCTCTGTACTAGAAATGTATGTGTAACCTGCAGGTAGCAGAGCTGTGTACTGTGTAGCAGATCTGTATGTGTAACCTGCAGGTAGCAGAGCTGTGTACAGTGTAGCAGAGCTGTATGTGTAACCTGCATGTAGCTGAGCTGTGAACTGTGTAGCAGAGCTGTATGTGTAACCTGCATGTAGCAGAGCTGTGAACTGTGTAGGAGTGCTGTATGTGTAACCTGCATGTAGCAGAGCTGTGTACTGTGTTACAGAGATGTATGTGTAACCTGCAGGTAGCAGAGCTGTGTACTGTGTAGCAGATCTGTACGTGTAACCTGCAGGTAGCAGAGCTGTGTACAGTGTAGCAGAGCTGTATGTGTAACCTGCATGTAGCAGAGCTGTGAACTGTGTAGCAGAGCTGTATGTGTAACCTGCATGTAGCAGAGCTGTGAACTGTGTAGCAGTGCTGTATGTGTAACCTGAATGTTGAAGAGCTGTGTACTGTGTTACAGAGATGTATGCATAACCTGCAGGTAGCAGAGCTGTGTACTGTGTAGCAGATCTGTATGTGTAACCTGCATGTAGCAGAGCTGTGTACTGTGTAGCAGAGCTGTATGTGTAACCTGCAGGTAGCAGAGCTGTGTACTGTGTAGCAGTGCTGTATGTGTAACCTGCATGTAGCAGAGCTGTGTACTGTGTAGCAGAGCTGTATGTGTAACCTGCATGTAGCAGAGCTGTGTACTGTGTAGCAGAGCTGTATGTGTAACCTGCATGTAGCAGAGCTGTGTACTGTGTAGCAGTGCTGTATGTGTAACCTGCATTTAGCAGAGCTGTGTACTGTGTAGCAGAGCTGTATGTGTAACCTGCATGTAGCAGTGCTGTGTACTGTGTAGCAGAGCTGTATGTGTAACCTGAATGTAGCAGAGCTGTGTACTGTGTAGCAGAGCTGTATGTGTAATCTGCATGTAGCAGAGCTGTGTGCTGTGTAGCGGAGCTGTATGTGTAACCTGCATGTAGCAGAGCTGTGTACTGTGTTACAGGGATGTATGTGCAACCTGCAGGTAGCAGTGCTGTGTACTGTGTAGCAGAGATGTGTACTGTGTTACAGAGATGTGTGTGTAACCTGGGAACTATAAAAAAGTGTAAAAAAAAACCATAAAAATTCAGATCACCCCCCTTTTCCCAAAATGAAAATAAAAGACACATCATGGGTGTCGCAATGTGTAAAAACGCCCATTGTATAAAAATAAATTCCCCATACGGCAAACAGCAAAACAGAAAAAAAAAAAGAGTCCAAATGTCCGATTCGCCGTTTTTGGTCGCTTCATTTGCTACAAAAATTTAAATAAAAAGTCATCAAAAAGTCTTAAACACCCCAGAATGGTATCAGTAAAAAGTTTAGATTGCCCTGCAAAAAATGAGCCCCCACCCAGCTCTGTACACATAATTAAAAAAAAATCGGATATTTATATTTTTTTATCACTATTAAAACGCAAGAAAAACTATACATATAAGGTATTGCCGGATTCGATCTGACCTGTAGAATAAAAGTAACCAGTCAGTTTTATTGCACATCGAATGTCGTAAATAAAAATCACGTAAAACTGTGGTGGAATTGCTTTTTTTTTTCAACAGGAAGAATGTGCAGTTTTACCATCTGAGAAAATAAAGAGCCTCTTCCACAACTACCACAAAAGACTTCAAGCTGTCATTGATGTTAAAGGGGGCAATACATGGTATTAATAACTGGGGTGTGTAAACTTCTGATCAGGGTCATTTGGGGAGTTTGTGTTGTGATTATGATTTATAAAGAGTAAACACAGTTGTTTGACATAAATGGCTTCAGCCGACCACTAACCATGAGCGAGAGAAAAGTGTCCGTGTTATCATTGATATTCTTTGAACAATGGTTAAAGGGGTATTCTCATCTTAATGATCACTGTTAAATCTGTTAATGATTTGACAGTGATAATTTTTATAAATACATTTTATTACCCAATTCCCACCCTTTTTTTGAAAATAAGTCCCCTCTTACCTGATGTTGTCTTTGGTCTCCCCTGGTTACGGCCACCTCTCGTGTCGAATCCAGCCGGGCCACGCTTCCGCAGAAGACGGAAAATTCTCTCCCGGCCGGGCCGCGCAATGTCCTGAACGCACACACCGCCGCGCATGCGCCATGATGACTTCTTCCTGGCCAGTATAGTACAGAGCCACGAATGCGCACGCCGACTCTGTACTATACAGGCCAGGAATAAGTCACCATGGCACATGCGCAGCGCGGTGCGTGTTCAAGGACATTGTGCGGCCCGGCCGGGAGAGAATCTTCAGTCTTCTGCGCAAGCGCGGCCTGGCCGGGAGAAGAATCCAGGAAGTGAACGTCACGCTCAAGGAAGGTAAGTATGAAAAGGGAAGATGAGAATACCTCTTTAAGAAATCATAAATTCTGCAAGTGTATGTAAACTTATCAGCACAACTGTAAGTAGCTGTGTGATATAAATCTGTGGAATATGGGAAGCACAAGAGGATGTGCACCTTAAATCCCATCTTTGTAAGGCCTCTTGCACATGGCCGCTGTGTGCCTGTGGTCGTATTGTGGACCACATACGGCGGTTCCGCAATACACAGGGCACCAGCCGTGTGCATCCCGCATCCGTGATGTCGACCCATTCACTTGAATGGAACAGAAACACAGATCGGATCCCCACAGAAGCACTACAGAGTGCTTCAGTGGTGTTTCTGGCCATGCCTCCGCACAGCAAAAAAGTAGAACATATTCACGGACCCATTCAAGTTGAATGGGTCTGGATCTGTCCCGGCTGCTGCACGCACGTTGCCCGTGCATTGGGGACTGCAAATTGCTGTCCCCAATGCACGGAATGGACCAACAATGTTCATGTGCAAGAGGCCTAACACTTGTGATCTAGTTTTGTGTGAAGCGGCATATATGCATTCATGTTGCATGTATTTATTAATTAGGGTTAACAATTCTGAGTAACTCGGAGTGACAGGAGATTTACAGAATCAGATTTTTTTTTTTTGTCGCCATATTTTGAGCTCTATAACTTTTTGGGAATTATGTGTACGGAGCTGGGTGGGGGCTCATTTTTTGCAGGGCAATCTGAACTTTTCACTGATACCATTCTGGGGGTGTTTAAGACTTTTTGATCACTTTTTATTTACATTTTTGTAGCAAATGAAGCGACCAAAAACGGCGAATCGGACATTTGGACTCTTTTTTTTTTCTGTTTTGCTGTTTGCCGTATGGGGAATATATTTTTATACAATGGGTGTTTTTACACATTACGACACCCATGATGTGTATTTTTTTAGTTCTTTTATTTTCATTTTGGGAAAAGGGGGGGTGATCTGAATTTCTTATGTTTTATTTTACACTTTTTTTATAGTTCCCAGGTTACACACACATCTCTGTAACACAGTAAAAAGCTCTGCTACATGCGGTTACACACACATCTCTGCTACACAGTACACAGACCTGCTACATGCAGGTTACACACACATCTCTGTAACACAGTACACAGCTCTGCTACATGCTGTTACACACACTGCTCTATATACACAGTACACAGCTCTGCTACATGCAGGTTACACACACATCTCTGTAACACAGTACACAACTCTGCTACACAGTACACAGAACTGCTACCTGCAGGTTGCACATACATCTCTATAACACAGTACACAGCTCTGCTACATGCAGGTTACACATACAGCTCCGCTACACAGCACACAGCTCTGCTGAAAGCAGATTACACATACAGCTCTGCTACACAATACACAGCTCTGCTACATTCATGTTACACATACAGCTCTGCTACACAGTACACAGCACTGCTACATGCAGGTTACACATACAGCTCTGCTACACAGTACACAGCTCTGCTACATGCAGGTTACACATACAGCTCTGCTACACAGTACACAGCTCTGCTACATGCAGGTTACACATACAGCACTTCTACACAGTACACAGCTCTGCTACATGCAGGTTACACATACATCTCTGCTACACAGTACACAGCTCTGCTACATGCAGGTTACACATACCAATCTATTACACAGTACACAGCTCTGCTACCTGCAGGTTACACATACATCTCTGTAACACAGTACACAACTCTGCTACATGCAGGTTGCACATACAGCTCTGCTACACAGTACACAGCACTGCTACATGCAGGTTACACATACAGCTCTGCTACACAGTTCACAGCTCTGCTACATGCAGGTTACACATACAGCTCTGCTACACAGTACACAGCTCTGCTACATGCAGGTTACACATACAGCACTGCTACACAGTACACAGCTCTGCTACACAGTACACAGCTCTGCTACATGCAGGTTACACATACAGATCTGCTACACAATACACAGCTCTGCTACCTGCAGGTTACACGTACATCTCTGTAACACAGTACACAGCTCTGCTACATGCAGGTTACACATACAGCTCTGCTACACAGTACACAGCACTGCTACATGCAGGGTACACATACAGCCCTGCTACACAGTTCACAGCTCTGCTACATGCAGGTTACGCATACAGCTCTATTACACAGTTCTTAGCTCTGCTACATGCAGGTTACACATACAGCTCTGCTACACTGTACACAGCACTGCTATATGCAGGTTACACATACAGCACTGCTACACAGTACACAGCACTGCTACATGCAGGTTACACATACAGCTCTGTAACACAGTACACAACTCTGCTACATGCAGGTTGCACATACAGCTCTGCTACACAGTACACAGCACTGCTACATGCAGGTTACACATACAGCTCTGCTACACAGTTCACAGCTCTGCTACATGCAGGTTACACATACAGCTCTGCTACACAGTACACAGCTCTGCTACATGCAGGTTACACATACAGCACTGCTACACAGTACACAGCTCTGCTACACAGTACACAGCTCTGCTACATGCAGGTTACACATACAGATCTGCTACACAATACACAGCTCTGCTATCTGCAGGTTACACGTACATCTCTGTAACACAGTACACAGCTCTGCTACATGCAGGTTACACATACAGCTCTGCTACACAGTACACAGCACTGCTACATGCAGGGTACACATACAGCCCTGCTACACAGTTCACAGCTCTGCTACATGCAGGTTACGCATACAGCTCTATTACACAGTTCTTAGCTCTGCTATATGCAGGTTACACATACAGCTCTGCTACACTGTACACAGCACTGCTATATGCAGGTTACACATACAGCACTGCTACACAGTACACAGCACTGCTACATGCAGGTTACACATACAGCTCTGCTACACAGTTCACAGCTCTGCTACATGCAGGTTACACATACAGCTCTGCTACACAGTACACAGCACTGATACATGCAGGTTACACATACAGCACTGCTACACAGTACACAGCACTGCTACATGCAGGTTACACATACAGATCTGCTACATAGTACACAGCTCTGCTACCTGCAGATTAAACATACAGATCTGCTACACAGTTCACAGCTCTGCTACTTGCAGGTTACACATACAGATCTGCTACACAGTACACAGCTCTGCCACCTGCAGGTTACACATACATCTCTGTAACACAGTTCACAGCTCTGCTACATGCAGGTTACGCATGCAGCTCTGCTACACAGTTCACAGCTCTGCTACATGCAGGTTACACATACAGCTCTGCTACACTGTACACAGCACTGCTACATGCAGGTTACACATACAGCACTACTACACAGTACACAGCACTGCTACATGCAGGTTACACATACAGCTCTGCTACATAGTTCACAGCTCTGCTACATGCAGGTTACACATACAGCTCTGCTACACAGTACACAGCACTGCTACATGCAGGTTACACATACAGCACTGCTACACAGTACACAGCTCTGCTACATGCAGGTTACACATACAGATCTGCTACACAGTACACAGCCTGCTACCTGCAGGTTACACATACATATCTGCTACACAGTACACAGCTCTGCTACCTGCAGGTTACACATACAGATCTGCTACACAGTACACAGCTCTGCTACCTGCAGGTTACACATACATCTCTGTAACACAGTACACAGCTCTGCTACATGCAGGTTACACACACATTTCTAGTACAGAGCTCTATTTGATGTCTACAGTTCTGTACACTCTACCAGCTGCTGTGCACATCTGACCCCTCCCACACACGTGACTCGTCACACAGTCATGATGTCATCACAGGTCCTTTGCCTCTCCAGCAGCTAGCAGCTCCGTCAGGTGAAGAGTGTGTGTAGTAGGGCGTATTTTGAGTTAAGGAGGACGGAGTTTTGGCTGATGTCTGAGGGAGGACAGAGTTTTAGCTGATGTCTGAGGGAGGACAGAGTTTTGGGTGAGGGAGGACGGAGTTTTGTCTGATGTCTGAGGGAGGATGGAGTTTTGGGCGAGGGAGGACGGAGTTTTAGCTGATGTCTGAGGTCTGATGGAGTTTTGGGTGAGGGAGGACGGAGTTTTGGCTGATGTCTGAGGTCTGATGGAGTTTTGGGTGAGGCAAGACGGAGTTTTGTCTGATGACTGAGGGAGGACAGAGTTTTGTCTGATGACTGAGAGAGGACAGAGTTTTGGGTGAGGGAGGACGGAGTTTTGTCTGATGTCTGAGGTCTGATGGAGTTTTGGGTGAGGGAGGACAGAGTTTTGTCTGATGTCTGAGGTCTGATGGAGTTTTGGGTGAGGGAGGACGGAGTTTTGTCTGATGTCTGAGGTCTGATGGAGTTTTGGGTGAGGGAGGACGGAGTTTTGGCTGAGGTCTGATGGAGTTTTGGGTGAGGGAGGACAGAGTTTTGGCTGATGTCTGATGGAGTTTTGGGTGAGGGAGGACGGAGTTTTGTCTGATGACTGAGGGAGGACAGAGTTTTGGGTGAGGGAGGACGGAGTTTTGTCTGATGTCTGAGGGAGGACGGAGTTTTGGGTGAGGGAGGACAGAGTTTTGGCTGATGTCTGAGGTCTGATGGAGTTTTGGGTGAGGGAGGACGGAGTTTTGTCTGATGTCTGATGGAGGATGGAGTTTTGGATGAGGGCGGACGGAGTTTTGTCTGAGGTCTGATGGAGTTTTGGATGAGGGAGGACAGAGTTTTGTCTAAAGTCTGAGGTAGGAGGGAGTTTTGCCTGACGGAGGATGGAGTTGTGGATGATGTCTGACGATGCCCTAATATGTATGCCGTACTAATATGTATGCCGTACATGTGTCAGTTTCTGGGTTTCATCATTCTTCAGGGGGTGATTGGGAAACCTCTCCAGAAATGGTACTGGACCACCAATAAGTTACTGGCCACTTCTTTTTTTGGCACAGTGATGTCAGAATACCGGTTTTCCCTCATCATGAAGTATTTCCACTTCACGAACAACGAAGAATTTGATGAGGTCACGCATCCTGCGCCCAAACAAACAAAAATCTGGGAGGTATGGCAAATGATTGTGACCAATTTCCAGTGGACCTATGTGTCAGAAAGGGATGTCAGCGTCGACAAAAGTTTGATGTCCTACAAGGGACGCCTAAGCTGGATACAGTACATTGCATCCAAAAGAGCGAGGTTTGGCATCAAATCCTACATGCTCTGCGAGTCATCCACTGGGTACATCTGGAATTCGGTCATTTACACCGGTAAAGGCACAAAGTTCAACCCCAGGTACAGTGTCTATGGGATGGCCACATCATCTGTCCTTACACTGCTGGAGCCATTGCTGAACCAGGGATATTGTGTGACCACGGACAATTTCTACACGTCTCCGGAACTGTATGAGGTTTTGCTACAAAACTGATGCATATGGTACCGTTAGGCCTAACAGACGTGATATGCCATCTATGTTTTCCAAGATTAAAATCAAAATTGGAGAAATGGTTGCCTGGCAGAAGGGTAAGATGATGGCAATGCGATGGCGAGACAAGAAGGACGTGTGTCTCATGAGTACTGTGCACAATACCTCTTGTAACGGCACCGTTTCAGCAGACAAGGGGTTAAGATCCGTTTAGGCGATATGCCCCTTTCCGAGAGACAGGCACAGCTACTGCAGAACACCAACTTCCCGAACTGGATACAAAATAGCACTCCAAACTGGAACCTCGCGGATAGCTGCCGGCAGACGAACAGGAAAAGCGTATCAGTCAGCTTACACTCCTGGCAATCAGTCTCCAACAGCATACATGGAATCCCCCCAATAACGAGACAAGGCTCCGTCTTGAGGGTCAAACAGTGATCTGACTGTTTTTCAAGTACAGCCTTTTATTGATAAAAAACAAAAATACCCACAGGGTTTTGAAATCCAACCATTCAGCAATTCACAACACACACAATGCAAATACAGCAACCAATCGTTCCCGCCCCCTAGAGGACCAGAAGGGAGATTGCGACACAGAACAGATACAACATATCCCCACAATGCATCATGGTTTCCTCCTCTCTGCCTGGGAGACGACCGAAGACAATCCAATTATCTCTCAGGACAAAGGGGAGATCACCAATACACATGTGGAGACAACAGGACAGGAATCACCACCCAAACACACAATGGCACACCCCCACAGCAAACACAGACATTTAACATATCCCCAGATAGCTCAAGTCTGAGTGCATCTCATTAGGTGAATGGCACTCAGAATACACGAATACAATAATATTAGCTATCTGGGTGCCCTCACATAACATACAATTTAACCGAACGCATAATAACATAAAATACAATTCTACAGACAGATTTAAGCTGTGCGGCCGGTCTGTTTTCTCCTTTAAAGTTACTATGGGCCATAATCCTGAGGCAAGAGGCTTTTAAACAGCCCTCTCCAAAACCCAGTGGCGAGGTTGGTCTCGCCACACCTCTACTGCCATGGTCCACACAAAATGTGGGAAAGATGTGCTGAAGCCGCAAGTCGTGATAGACTATAATAACACCATGGGAGGTGTCGACAGAGCAGATCAGGCAATGACATTTTATCCGGCTATGCGCAAACAGCAAAAAAAATATTATAAGAAGATCTTCAGGCATCTTCAGGAACAATGCCTTTGGAATGCCTACATTCTGTACAGAGCAAAGAGTGACAAGCCTCTTGTTCATTCTGACTTTATACGGAAGGTGGTTGAGCGGATTTTTGTCAACCACCAGACGCCATCAGTATCTGTGAACAGACCTGGACGTCGTGCTGTTGTCGTTGTCAACACAGAACGCCTGACTGGTCGCCACTTTATGGACTACATCCCACCAACTGCAAAAAAGGCAGCACTTACCAGGATGTGTGTGGTTTGCTGCTCAAAGAGAGATGGCAATGGAAAGAAAGTCCGAAAAGAAACCAGGTTCCATTGTCCCGATTGTGACGTCGGACTTTGTGCAGTCCCATGTTTCAAAATGTATCACACTCAGGATGTTTATTGAATTTTCTTTGTTTGACAAATTTCCTTATTCTTTATTACATTATTGAATAAAATTGAATAAAATTATTGAATAAAATTAATTAGATTATAATTCATGATTTTGTGTTTCAAACTTTAGTAAGTAAGTAATTAGTTTAGTAAGTAATTACTAAGAATTGCAGGCCTACAATACATAACACCAAATTTCCATGCAAAAAATGGTGACATGAGGAGACATGTTTGTGCAAAGGCTGAATACAGGATCCAGTGCCATCCTCAGATCCGTGGGACTTGGAGCGGTCAAAGTGACTGTCAGAAGTGACTGAGGCCTGTCAGCAATGCAGATGTTGCCAAGGGAGAAAGGATCGGATCCCGGAAGGTCAGTTGGACCGTGGAATGTGGCTACAGACCCTGTGAGGCCTCATGGTGGATGGAAGGACCTGCGAGTTGGTGTAAGTCCCCATCGGATAAGGACCAGGCCAGGGTCAGCGATCCAGAAGGCTTCCCAGAGAGAGAGAGAGAGAGAGAGAGAGGACTGGGTCCCGGAAGGCTGGAAGAGCCGTGGAACGGTTGGAGTTACCAGGGGGGGGGGGGGGGTGGAGTTTCTCAGCTTGGAGAAGAAGAAGTTCGCCATTTTTGTGAGCTGCATGAGAGAACCGTGTGGCTCCAGATTCTGTTCGCAGGAATGAGTATCGGCGTCAGGAAGCTGATTGGAACAGAGGGTCAGAGTACAGGTTCTGCAGGGTCACATGTTGTGGCAGGGACTTGCTGTCAGTCTGGAGCAACCAGTAAATACAGGACATACCCAGGTCAGTAATTTAGCGGCACGGTTATTGACTTGCAGGCTCTGCCATGTGCGCCAGCGGTCAGGTCCGTTACCCTGCGTCACAGTATTGACTTGCGGGCTCTGCTGTGTACGCTGCTTTGGGTACGGTTGTTCATTTGGGCTGGTACCGTGACTCTGAGCCTGGGGTATAGGGTATTCTGGACACTCCGTTGCTGCTACACTCCAAGGCTACTCCAGTGTCCAGGCTGGGAGTATTCAGGGCACGTGAACAGTGTCATTTGGGGGCTAGAGAAAGGAATGTGACATGTTATTTTCATTGTATTTGATATATATGTGAGATATATACTCTCTGTAACTAGTGTTATTGTTATTTCTGTTAATACTACGGTTCAGTAAAGTTACTGTTTTTGCATCAGGAGCTGGTGTCTGTGTCGCTTTCCTTATTCCATGACGTTGCTGTATCCTGGGGGTCCTTCCCCGGTTCGCAGTCTTACACGTACAAGGTTCAGGTTATCTAAAAATTCCATTACGGATTCCGCTTCCATGGACCATAAGTTAAATTCCCATCATGATTTGACTTATTAATGGATCACATGTATTTTTTCGCTTTCCTCTGGATCAACGTGCAGGATAACAGGCTGAACTGGATGGACAGATGTCTTTTTTCAGCCTTATAAACTGTTACTATGTTTAATGGTGCAAAATAAATTATAACAAATGCAAACACTTGATGAAATGAACATGACACAACCATCCAGTATAGAAACCGAACAACCGAAATAATGGAGGCGGTGTCTACATCAAATGAGCTGAGGGACCCCACTAACTATAATGGGATCTGGTTTCCATCAGAAGAACCTGCATTTTACCGGCCAAGAAAGCACAGTATGCTGCACTATTCTGTCCTGTCTATTTGATGGAATCTGCAATGGGGGCAGGGTCAGCACCAAAATAGGCGGAGGGGATGTATTGTTCCAGCGTTCATTCATTATACCAGTCACACGAGGCAGTGCATCATTTTTGGCAGTGTGTTATACTGAAAATGATAGGAAAAATTTGTTTTATTTTTTAAAAAAGTGTAAAACTCAATGTGATCAAACATTTGTGTCAATACATGTGAAGGAGCGTCCTTTTTTACTCTTGTAAACTTGGCCTTTGTTTTTAGTTGGGAAAGTTGCAGCGGTTAGTACACGTCATCACCATATTTTCCTTGTTTGTTGGCAGCATATCACCATATCCCTGTTTCCACAGGTTGACGTGCCGCATGAAAGATGCAATCACCCAAATATGATTAATACTTTTTCCAGTGCAGAGGCTTCCAGCCCGCACCTTTCAGTCTCTGGTGGACTAGAAGCTTGATGTAACCTCTGTGGACAAGTGCACCACTGCAGCTATTCACTGGCGACATATCCCCAAGCGCATATGACAACTTGCCCTCTATCAGTAGTGATGGCCTTGCAGTTCGCCCGGTGGTCGGTTCGCGGTGAACTTTGAGCGTTCGCGATCCGCCAAACATATGGTGATGTTCGCACGCACCATATTTTTTTGCATTGCACTGAACTTTGACCCATGACACATCCATCAGATGGGACAGGACAGCCAATTGAGACGTTTCAGCACATGGACACACCCCCACCCTATAACAGAACCCGATCTGCCATTTTACATTCTGTATTTTGTCAGTGTTGGGAGAGGTTACTTTGTGGAGAAGGGACAGGCTGTTAGGGACACCTTTTAAGGACTGGTATAGGTGTGCTATCGATAGGTGTGATATGCCCAAAAAAACATGATTAAGGCAGGAATGTGATACACCTATAGTATACTTTCTATATAGTGCATTCAAACTGTGCAGAAGTTGTATGCAGTTCTGCTGCAATACCGCAGCTATGTAGAGGGACAAACGCTATTGGAACAACTAATTGCAACGGGTGTGATATACTAGTGGCCCCCCCAAAAAAAACTGATTGAGGGGTGTGTTATATCTGCTTCCACAAAAGACTGATTAGGGGGTTAGATATACCTGCTTCCACCAAATATTGATTGAGGCCTGAAATATACCTGCTTCCACAAATACTGCTCTTCTCTAGGGACTTAGGCACAGGGTAATTTTGAAAATGGCAGGCAGAGGAAGAGGCAGGCCGTTCTGCAGGGGTGGTAGGGGTCGGGCAGGTGCACCAGGCCAGAGCGTAAATGGGAAGTTAAAGAAGGCGTGTGCGATAACGTCAAAGGACGCACCAGAGGTGGTTGAGTGACTCACTCACCCTTTCGCACCCTCCTCATCCTCTCTATCTTCACCCTCCTCCTCTTAGCTGTGTGAACCCCTAAATCCACCACCACCATAGCCCCTCCACTCAAGTCAGAGGAATTATTTTCCCATCCATTCCCAGACCTTACCGATGCTCAGTCATTCTTGACATCGGATGAGGAGTTAGCCTCCCAGCGGTCTGACGACAGCCCAAGGAGGAAGGTCCCCGCTGTTGCTGCCTACTCCGAGATCTCAAATTTCAGTGGTGGTGAAGGTGAGGATGATGACTAGGGATGAGCGAACCCGAACTGTATAGTTCGGGTTCGTACCGAATTTTGGGGTGTCCGTGACACGGACCCGAACCCGGACATTTTCGTAAAAGTCCGGGTTCGGTGTTCGTCGCTTTCTTGGCGCTTGTTGAAAGGCTGCAAAGCAGCCAATCAACAAGCGTCATACTACTTGCCCCAAGAGGCCTTCACAGCCATGCCTACTATTGACATGGCTGTGATTGGCCAGAGCACCATGTGACCCAGCCTCTATTTAAGCTGGAGTCACATAGCGCCGCCCGTCACTCTGCTCTGATTAGCATAGGGAGAGGTTGCAGCTGCGACAGTAGGGCGAGATTAGGCTGATTAACTCCTCCAAAAGACTCCATCCATTGATCGATCTGCAGCTGTGGATGATTGAACTGCTGCTATTGAATTGCTCACTGTTTTTAGGCTGCCCAGAGCCTAAGCCTAAGCCCACCAAGTGCATTTAACCCTCAATGGTGTGGTTGTTTTTTGGCTAAAGCCTACATCAGGGTGAAGCTGTCACACCAAGTGCATTTAACCAGCAATAGTCTGTTTATTTTTTGGCCATATACTACATCAGGGGCAAGCTGCACCTGTCACCAAGTGCATTTAACCCTCAATGGTGTGGTTGTTTTTTGGCTAAAGCCTACATCAGGATGAAGCTGTCACACCAAGTGCATTTAATCAGCAATAGTCTGTTTATTTTTTGGCCATATACTACATCAGGGGCAAGCTGTCACCAAGTGCATTTAACACTCAATGGTGTGGTTGTTTTTTGGCTAAATCCTACATCAGGGTGAAGCTGTCACACCAAGTACATTTAACCAGCAATAGTCTGTTTATTTTTTGGTCATATACTACATCAGGGGCAAGCTGCGCCTGTCACCAAGTGCATTTAACCCTCAGTAGTGTGGTTGGTCAAGCTGTCACACCAAGTGCATATAACCAGCAATAGTCTGTTTAATTTTTGGCCATATACTACATCAGGGGCAAGCTGTGCCTGTCAACAAGTGCATTTAACCCTCAGTAGTGTGGTTGGTCAAGCTGTCACACCAAGTGCATTTAACCAGCAATAGTCTGTTTATTTTTTGGCCATATACTACATCAGGGGCAAGCTGCGCCTGTCACCAAGTGCATTTAACCCTCAGTAGTGTGGTTGGTCAAGCTGTCACACCAAGTGCATTTAACCATCAATAGTGTGGTTATTTTTTGGCCATATCCCAGTCTAATTCTGTCAGTAAACGTATACCTGTCACCCAGCGCCTAAATACTAGGCCTCAAGTTTATATCCAGCTAAATCTGTCGTTACTGCTGTACTGTTGTGGCTGGGCAAGTTATTTAGTGTCCGTCAAAGCACATTTTTTGTTCTGGGTTGAAATACAATTCCCAAGTTAGCAATTTCCTAATTTAGTGGTTTCTGCTGTATCAGGCCTACTTTAAATACATCCCTAATAGGGTATATCAGATTCAAGGTGCACATAGGGTCATTCTGAATAACTTCACACACACGCTACTGTGCATATCCAAGTCTAATTCTGTCAGTAAACCTATATCTGTCACCCAGCGCCTAAATACTAGGCCTCAAATTTATATCCAGCTAAATCTGTCGTTACTGCTGTACTGTTGTGTCTGGGCAAGTTATTTAGTGTCCGTCAAAGCACATTTTTTGTTCTGGGTTGAAATACAATTCCCAATTTAGCAATTTCCTAATTTAGTGGTTTCTGCTGTATCAGGCCTACTTTAACCGCCTCCGGACCGCCTAACGCAGTTGTGCGGTCCGGAGGCGGCATCGCTGCGCAGACTGACGCATATACGCGTTATCTCGCGAGACGCGAGATGACGCGCTATGCCGGCCCGCGCATGCGCAGTTCGGGCCGGCATTTCGTCAAGGAGTAAATCGTCATCAGCTTGCCAGCCAATGATCGCGGCTGGCAAGCTGATGATTTTTTAAAAATCCAATCAGAGCGCCAGATAGCAGATCATATTAGTAAATATGATCTGTTATATGGCTGCCTGCTCCTCTGCTGGTTCTTTTTGTCGGTTGGATCCAGCAGAGGAGCAGGCTACACAGTGAGTACACCAACACTACACACTTAGCCCCAGATCACCCCCCTGAACCCCAATTAACCCTTTGATCACCCCTTTGATCGCCCCTGTCAATCACTAGTGAAAGGAAAAAAGTGATCAGTGCAAACTGTCACATTTTTTTTCACTGGTATTGACCGTTAGGTTTTAGGTATAGTTTAGGCCCCTTGGTTAGGTAGTTTAGGGATCGGTCAGCGCCCAGCCCACCGCACCGCACCGCAGTCCGTTATTCGCTGATTAGCGTATCGCTAATCAGCATTTGTAATTTTATAGTATCTGGAAGTGATCAAAACTGATCACGGTCAGATCTATAATTGTATTAGTGTCACTTTAGTTCTCCCTACACCCAAAATGCAGTGTTTGCCCGATCAGGCCTGATCGGTCGCCCACACGTGCATTCGCCCACACCCGCCCCACCGCAGTGCCAAAAAAATGTTTTTTTTTGATCGCTGCACATTCACTTTACACGCACTGCGGTGATAAAAAAAAATCAGTTTTGATATTTTTTATCAACCGCAGCGGACTCCGGTACTTCGCTAGCCTCCCCTTTGTAAGACAGGCTTGCTTTTTTTTCTTGGGTAGTCTCAGGGAATACCCCTAAATTTAGTTGCCCACATGTCAAACAGGGGGTATTCTTCTGAAGAGGCCTACAGGCTTCTGAACCAGTCGGATGAGGAATGGGAACCCTCATCTGATGAATCCAGCGGGTCAGAATACGAACCTGTAGAAAGCAGTGGCTCTCTGACCCAAAGTTCGGACGAGGAGGCTGAGGTCCCTGATAGCACCAGGCGTACCCGGCCCCGTGTCGCTAGACCGCAGGTTGCGCAGGATCTGCTTCAAGAGCAGCAGAGTGGGGCTGGTGCTGTCGGATTACGTGGTGAGGCATACACCAGCAGCCCAGCCCTCCCTGGACCTAGTACCAGCACTGCCGTACAACCTGGTGAAGTAGCGAGCACCAGAAGGGCAGTTGAAGCTGGTACGGTGGAACGTGCAGTAGTGACCCCGTCGCAGCCACCGCAAAGACGTGCCCGTAGAGCCCCTAGGATCCCAGAGGTGCTGGAAAACCCTGATTGGCAGTCCCCAACTTCAGCCGCACCTGTAGTTTTCCCTTTCACTGCCCAGTCTGGAGTTCGGGTTGAGACAGCTCAGATCGGTTCGGCCCTGGGATTTTTTGAGCTGTTCTTGACTGCGGAGCTCTTAGACATAGTTGTGGCCGAAACAAACAGATATGCCACACAATTTATAACCGCTAACCCAGGAAGCTATTATGCCCAGCCTTTCCGGTGGAAACCAGTCCAAGTTTCCGAAATTAAAACTTTTCTGGGCCTCCTCCTCAACATGGGTCTAACTAAAAAGCATGAATTGCAGTCATATTGGTCCACGAACCCAATTCATCACATGCCCATGTTCTCTGCTGCTATGTCCAGGGAACGTTTTGAGGCCATCCTGCGTTTCCTGCACTTTAGTGATAACAGCACCTCCCGTCCCAGGGGCCACCCTGCTTTTGACCGGCTCCACAAAATTCGGCCCCTCATAGACCATTTCAACCTGAAATTTGCAGATTTGTATACCCCAGAGCAAAACATCTGCGTAGACGAGTCCCTGATACATTTTACCGGGCTCCTTGGCTTCAAACAATACATCCCAAGCAAGCGCGCCCGGTATGGGGTCAAATTGTATAAGCTCTGTGAAAGGGCCACAGGCTATACCCACAAATTTCGGATCTATGAGGGAAAAGATCAGACCCTGGAGCCGGTCGGTTGCCCTGACTACCTGGGGAGCAGTGGGAAGACAGTTTGGGACTTGGTGTCACCCTTATTCGGCAAGGGGTACCATCTTTATGTGGACAATTTTTACACAAGTGTGGCCCTCTTTAGGCATTTGTTTCTAGAACGGATTGGCGCCTGTGGCACCGCACGGTCTTCCCCCAACGGCTCGTTACCACCCGTCTTGCAAGGGGGCAGAGGGCCGCACCGTGTAACGAAGAACTGCTCGCAGTGAAATGGAGAGACAAGCGTGAAGTTTACATGCTCCATTCACGCAGACACGACAATACAAATTGAGTGAGCAACCCGTGTCATTAAAAAGCCCCTCTCAGTCCACGACTATAACCTTCACATGGGAGGGGTGGACTTCAATGACCAGATGTTGTCTCCGTATTTAGTTTCCCGCAGAACCAGACGCTGGTATAAGAAGGTGTCTGTATATTTAATTCAATTGGCTTTGTATAATAGTTTTGTTCTCTGCAGTAAGGCTGGGAGGACTGGATCCTTCCTCAAATTTCAGGAATAGATCATCGAGAACCTCCTGTAACCAGGAGGTTCCGTGGCCCCATCCACCAGTGTAGTTAGCCGTCTACACGAGCGACATTTCCCCAATGTAGTTCCTGGTACCTCAACCCAACCGTCACCCCGAAAAAGATGTCGTGTCTGTAGCAGGAGTGGAATAAGGCGTGACACCCGCTATTTCTGTCCTGACTGTCCTGACCACCCTGCCCTATGCTTTGGAGAGTGTTTCCGGAAGTACCACTCACAGGTACACTATTAGCATAGGGATCATCTCACCAGGACAGGCACACAGGGCTATTAGGGCCCATTCACTCACACAGCTGCTGCAAACCTCTCCTTTCACCTGGGACAAAGTGCATAACGCACTTCGCCACATCTTTGGGCGATTTGCGCTTTGCACATTGACCCATGGGGAAGGAGAGGTTTGTTCTATAAAGGTAAAAAAAAAAAAAAAAAAAAAACACCAGTAAGCAAAAAGGTTAATGTTCAGTTAAAAAAGTTAAAGTTTATATGTTCTGTTGCAAAGTTAATAAAATTATTGCGTTGCGGCCTGGTTTTTTCTTTTTTTTGCCTTCCAGGTGGACCAACCGATCGACCAGCTGCAGTACTGATGTGCATTCTGACAGAAGCATTGCGCTGCTGTCAGATTACACGCAAGTCGGTGTATGCGGCGCTGCAAGACGAGATTTCTACTCTGCAGTAACAGATACGTTTGCCAAGGCATACGAGCTGAGGAGGAGGCGGCGTTCCTATGCTTTGGCAAATACTTTGTATGTAAAAAAAATAATAATCCCGGCAAGATTTATTCATCCACATCGATTGATGTGAATGGAGAAATCTGCTTTGCCAGGGCATACGAGCTAAGTGGGTATGGATGTTGTGCGGAGCTCCTATGTCCTGGCAGACGCCTTTCCCCTCCTTTTTTTTTTTTGGTAGAGATTTTTTTCATCCACATTGATCGATGCGAATGAAGAAATCTGTGCCGTTCATTTTTTTCTTTCAGCCCAGAGGCTGAACGGAAAAAAAAATCTCATTACCTGTATGCTCAATATAAGGAGAATAGCAGAAACTCCTAATGCTGGCCATACATGTAATGATTGCGGAGACCCTCAAATGCCAGGGCAGTACAAACACCCCACAACTGACCCCATTTTGGAAAGAAAACACCCCAAGGTATTTGCTGAGGGGCATATTGAGTCCATGAAAGATTTAAATTTTTGTCCTAAGTTAGCGGAAAGTGAGACTTTGTGGAAAAAAAATAAAAAAATCTATTTCCGCTAACTTATGCCCCAAAATATTTTTTAGATAAACTCGCCAGGCCCCTCATTGAATACCTTGGGGTGTCTTCTTTCCAAAGTGGGGTCACATGTGGGGTATTTATACTGCCCTGGCTTTTTAGGGGCCCTAAAGCGTGAGAAGAAGTCTGGGATCCAAATGTCTAAAAATGCCCTCCTAAAAGGAATTTGGGCACCTTTACGCATCTAGGCTGCAGAAAAGTGTGACACATCTGGTATCGCCGTACTCAGGAGAAGTTGGGGAATGTGTTTTGGGGTGTTATTTTACATATACCCATGCTGGGTGAGAGAAATATCTTGGTCAAATGCCAACTCTATATAAAAAAATTGGAAAAGTTGTCTTTTGCCAAGATATTTATCTCACCCAGCATGGGTATATGTAAAATGACACCCCAAAACACATTCCCCAACTTCTCCTGAGTACGGCGATACCAGATGTATCATACTTTTTTTCAGCCTAGGTGGGCAAAGGGGCCCACATTCCAAAGTGCACCTTTCGGATTTCACAGGCCATTTTTTACAGATTTTGATTGCAAACTACTTCTCACACATTTGGGGCCCTAAATTGCCAGGGCAGTATAACTACGCCACAAGTGACCCCATTTTGGAAAGAAGACACCCCAAGATATTCCGTGAGGGGCATGGCGAGTTCCTAGATTTTTTTATTTTTTGTCGCAAGTTAGTGGAATATGAGACTTTGTAAGGAAAAAATAAAAAAATAAAAAAAATCATAATTTTCCGCTAACTTGTGACAAAAAAGTAAAAAATTCTAGGAACTCGCCGTGCCCCTCACGGAATACCTTGGGGTGTCTTCTTTCCAAAATGGGGTCACTTGTGGGGTAGTTATACTGCCCTGGCAATTTAGGGGCCCAAATGTGTGAGAAGTACTTTGCAATCAAAATCTGTAAAAAATGACCAGTGAAATCCGAAAGGTGCACTTTGGAATTTGGGTCCCTTTGCCCACCTTGGCTGCAAAAAAGTGTCACACATCTGGTATCGCCGTACTCAGGAGAAGTTGGAGAATGTGTTTTGGGGTGTTACATATACCCATGCTGGGTGAGAGAAATATCTTGGCAAAAGACAACCTTTCCAATTTTTTTATACAAAGTTGGCATTTGACCAAGATATTTTTCTCACCCAGCATGGGTATATGTAAAATGACACCCCAAAACACATTCCCCAACTTCTCCTGAGTACGGCGATACCAGATGTGTCACACTTTTTTTCAGCCTAGGTGGGCAAAGGGGCCCACATTCCAAAGTGCACCTTTCGGATTTCACAGGCCATTTTTTACAGATTTTGATTGCAAACTACTTCTCACACATTTGGGGCCCTAAATTGCCAGGGCAGTATAACTACGCCACAAGTGACCCCATTTTGGAAAGAAGACACCCCAAGGTATTCCTTTAGGGGCATGGCGAGTTCCTAGATTTTTTTATTTTTTGTCGCAAGTTAGTGGAATATGAGACTTTGTAAGGAAAAAATAAAAAAAGAAAAAAAAACATAATTTTCCGCTAACTTGTGACAAAAAAGTAAAAAATTCTAGGAACTCGCCGTGCCCCTCACGGAATACCTTGGGGTGTCTTCTTTCCAAAATGGGGTCACTTGTGTGGTAGTTATACTGCCCTGGCAATTTAGGGGCCCAAATGTGTGAGAAGTACTTTGCAATCAAAATCTGTAAAAAATGACCAGTGAAATCCGAAAGGTGCACTTTGGAATTTGGGTCCCTTTGCCCACCTTGGCTGCAAAAAAGTGTCACACATCTGGTATCGCCGTACTCAGGAGAAGTTGGGGAATGTGTTTTGGGGTGTCATTTTACATATACCCATGCTGGGTGAGAAAAATATCTTGGTCAAATGCCAACTTTGTATAAAAAAATTGGAAAGGTTGTCTTTTGCCAAGATATTTCTCTCACCCAGCATGGGTATATGTAACACCCCAAAACACATTCTCCAACTTCTCCTGAGTACGGCGATACCAGATGTGTGACACTTTTTTGCAGCCAAGGGTGGCAAAGGGACCCACATCCAAAGTGCACCTTTCGGATTTCACCGGTCATTTTTTACAGATTTTGATTGCAAAGTACTTCTCACACATATGGGCCCCTAAATTGCCAGGGCAGTATAACTACCCCACAAGTGACCCCATTTTGGAAAGAAGACACCCCAAGGTATTCCGTGAGGGGCATGGCGAGTTCCTAGAATTTTTTAATTTTTGTCGCAAGTTAGTGGAATATGAGACTTTGTAAGAAAAAAATAATAATTATCATCATTTTCCGCTAACTTGTGACAAAAAATAAAAAGTTCTATGAACTCACTATGCCCATCAGCGAATACCTTAGGGTGTCTATTTTCCGAAATGGGGTCATTTGTGGGGGTTTTCTACTGTTTGGGCATTGTAGAACCTCAGGAATCATGACAGGTGCTCAGAAAGTCAGAGCTGCTTCAAAAAGCGGAAATTCACATTTTTGTACCATAGTTTGTAAACGCTATAACTTTTACCCAAACCATTTTTTTTTTGCCCAAACATTTTTTTTATCAAAGACATGTAGAACTATAAATTTAGCTAAAAATTTATATATGGGTGTCGTTTTTTTTGCAAAATTTTACAGCTGAAAGTGAAAAATTTCATTTTTTTGCAAAAAAATCGTTAAATTTTGATTAATAACAAAAGAAGGAAAAATGTCAGCAGCAATGAAATACCACCAAATGAAAGCTCTATTAGTGAGGAGAAAAGGAGGTAAAATTCATTTGGGTGGTAAGTTGCATGACCGAGCGATAAACGGTGAAAGTAGTGTAGTGCAGAAGTGTAAAAAGAGGCCTGGTCATGAAGGGGGTTTTAGCTAGCGGGGCTGAAGTGGTTAAATACATCCCTAAAAGGGTATATCAGAATCAAGGTGCTGATAGGGTCATTCTCAATAACTTCACACACACGCTACTGTGCATATCCCAGTCTAATTCTGTCCGTAAAACCTATACCTGTCACCCAGCGCCTAAATACTAGGCCTCAAATTTATATCCAGCTAAATCTGTCGTTACTGCTGTACTGTTGTGGCTGGGCAAGTTATTTAGTGTCCGTCAAAGCACATTTTTTGTTCTGGGTTGAAATACAATTCCCAATTTAGCAATTTCCTAATTTAGTGGTTTCTGCTGTATCAGGCCTACTTTAAATACATCCCTAAAAGGGTATATCAGAATCAAGGTGCTGATAGGGTCATTCTCAATAACTTCACACACACGCTACTGTGCATATCCCAGTCTAATTCTGTCCGTAAAACGTATACCTGTCACCCAGCGCCTAAATACTAGACCTCAAATTTATATCCTGCTAAATCTGTCGTTACTGCTGTACTGTTGTGGCTGGGCAAGTTATTTAGTGTCCGTCAAAGCACAGTTTTTGTTCTGGGTTGAAATACAATTCCCAATTTAGCAATTTCCTAATTTAGTGGTTTCTGCTGTATCAGGCCTACTTTAAATACATCCCTAAAAGGGTATATCAGATTCAAGGTGCACATAGGGTCATTCTGAATAACTTCACACACACGCTACAGTGCATTTCCAAGTCTAATTCTGTCAGTAAACCTATACCTGTCACCCAGCATCTAAATACTAGGCCTCAAATTTATATCCTGCTAAATCTGTCGTTACTGCTGTACTGTTGTGGCTGGGCAAGTTATTTAGTGTCCGTCAAAGCACATTTTTTGTTCTGGGTTGAAATACAATTCCCAATTTAGCAATTTCCTAATTTAGTGGTTTCTGCTGTATCAGGCCTACTTTAAATACATCCCTAAAAGGGTATATCAAAATCAAGGTGCTGATAGGGTCATTCTCAATAACTTCACACACACGCTACTGTGCATATCCCAGTCTAATTCTGTCCGTAAAACGTATACCTGTCACCCAGCGCCTAAATACTAGGCCTCAAATTCATAGTCAGCTAAATCGGTGGTTACTGCTGTGCCTGTATTAGTGTAATACGGTACCTAAATAGATAGCCAGATAGTGTTAGGTGTCTGTAAAAAAAGGCCTGAATTTGAATTCAATACATTGGGCCAAATGATATTTTTGTTGTTGTGGTGAACGATAACAATGAGGAAAACATCTAGTAAGGGACGCGGACGTGGACATGGTGGTGGTGGTGTTAGTGGACCCTCTGGTGCTGGGAGAGGACGTGGCCGTTCTGCCACATCCACACGTCCTAGTGTACCAACTACCTCAGGTCCCAGTAGCCGCCAGAATTTACAGCGATATATGGTGGGGCCCAATGCCGTTCTAAGGATGGTAAGGCCTGAGCAGGTACAGGCATTAGTCAATTGGGTGGCCGACAGTGGATCCAGTACGTTCACATTATCTCCCACCCAGTCTTCTGCAGAAAGCGCACAGATGGCGACTGAAAATTAACCCCATCAGTCTGTCACATCACCCCCATGCATATCAGGGAAACTGTCTGAGCCTCAAGTTATGCAGCAGTCTCTTATGCTGTTTGAAGACTCTGCTGGAAGGGTTTCCTAAGGGCATCCATCTAGCCCTTCCCCAGCGGTGGAAGACATAGAATGCACTGACGCACAACCACTTATGTTTCCTGATGATGAGGACATGGGAATACCACCTCAGCAAGTCTCTGATGATGACGAAACACAGGTGCCAACTGCTGCGTCTTTCTGCAGTGTGCAGACTGAACAGGAGGTCAGGGATCAAGACTGGGTGGAAGACGATGCAGGGGACGATGAGGTCCTAGACCCCACATGGAATGAAGGTCGTACCACTGACTTTCACAGTTCGGAGGAAGAGGCAGTGGTGAGACCGAGCCAACAGCGTAGCAAAAGAGGGAGCAGTGGGCAAAAGCAGAACACCCGCCGCCAAGAGACTCCGCCTGCTACTGACCGCCGCCATCTGGGACCGAGCACCCCAAAGGCAGCTTCAAGGAGTTCCCTGGCATGGCACTTCTTCAAACAATGTGCTGACGACAAGACCCGAGTGGTTTGCACGCTGTGCCATCAGAGCCTGAAGCGAGGCATTAACGTTCTGAACCTTAGCACAACCTGCATGACCAGGCACCTGCATGCAAAGCATGAACTGCAGTGGAGTAAACACCTTAAAAACAAGGAAGTCACTCAGGCTCCCCCTGCTACCTCTTCTGCTGCTGCCGCCTCGGCCTCTTCTGCTTCTGCCGCCTCGGCCTCTTCTGCTGCTGCCGCCTCGGCCTCTTCCTCCGCCTCTGGAGGAACGTTGGCACCTGCCGCCCAGCAAACAGGGGATGTACCACCAACACTACCACCACCTCCGTCACCAAGCATCTCAACCATGTCACACGGCAGCCTTCAGCTCTCCATCTCACAAACATTTGAGAGAAAGCGTAAATTCCCACCTAGCCACCCTCGATCCCTGGCCCTGAATGCCAGCATTTCTAAACTAATGGCCTATGAAATGCTGTCATTTAGGCTGGTGGACACAGACAGCTTCAAACAGCTCATGTCGCTTGCTGTCCCACAGTATGTTGTTCCCAGCCGCCACTACTTCTCCAAGAGAGCTGTGCCTTCCCTGCACAACCAAGTATCCGATAAAATCAAGTGTGCACTACGCAACGCCATCTGTAGCAAGGTCCACCTAACCACAGATACGTGGACCAGTAAGCACGGCCAGGGACGCTATATCTCCCTAACTGCACACTGGGTAAATGTAGTGGCAGCTGGGCCCCAGGCGGAGAGCTGTTTGGCGCACGTCCTTCCGCCGCCAAGGATTGCAGGGCAACATTCTTTGCCTCCTGTTGCCACCTCCTCCTTCTCGGCTTCCTCCTCCTTTTCTTCCACCTGCTCATCCAGTCAGCCACACACCTTCACCACCAACTTCAGCACAGCCCGGGGTAAACGTCAGCAGGCCATTCTGAAACTCATATGTTTGGGGGACAGGCCCCACACCGCACAGGAGTTGTGGCGTGGTATAGAACAACAGACCGACGAGTGGTTGCTGCCGGTGAGCCTCAAGCCCGGCCTGGTGGTGTGCGATAATGGGCGAAATCTCGTTGCAGCTCTGGGACTAGCCGGTTTGACGCACATCCCTTGCCTGGAGCATGTGCTGAATTTGGTGGTGCAGAAGTTCATTCACAACTACCCCGACATGTCAGAGCTGCTGCATAAAATGCGGGCCGTCTGTTTGCGCTTCCGGCGTTCACATCCTGCCGCTGCTCGCCTGTCTGCGCTACAGCGTAACATCGGCCTTCCCGCTCACCGCCTCATATGCGACGTGCCCACCAGGTGGAACTCCACCTTGCACATGCTGGACAGACTGTGCGAGCAGCAGCAGGCCATAGTGGAGTTTCAGCTGCAGCACGCACGGGTCAGTCGCACTGCGGAATAGCACCACTTCACCACCAATGACTGGGCCTCCATGCGAGACCTGTGTGCCCTGTTGCGCTGTTTCGAGTACTCCACCAACATGGCCAGTGGCGATGACGCCGTTATCAGCGTTACAATACCACTTCTATGTCTCCTTGAGAAAACACTTAGGGCGATGATGGAAGAGGAGGTGGCCTAGGAGGAGGAGGAGGAGGAGGAAGAGGGGTCATTTTTAGCACTTTCAGGCCAGTCTCTTCGAAGTGACTCAGAGGGAGGTTTTTTGCAACAGCAGAGGCCAGGTACAAATGTGGCCAGCCAGGGCCCACTACTGGAGGACGAGGAGGACGAGGATGAGGAGGAGGTGGAGGAGGATGAGGATGAAGCATGGTCACAGCGGGGTGGCACCCAACGCAGCTCGGGCCCATCACTGGTGCGTGGCTGGGGGGAAAGGCAGGACGATGACGATACGCCTCCCACAGAGGACAGCTTGTCCTTACCCCTGGGCAGCCTGGCACACATGAGCGACTACATGCTGCAGTGCCTGCGCAACGACAGCAGAGTTGCCCACATTTTAACGTGTGCGGACTACTGGGTTGCCACCCTGCTGGATCCACGGTACAAAGACAATGTGCCCACCTTACTTCCTGCACTGGAGCGTGATAGGAAGATGTGCGAGTACAAGCGCACGTTGGTAGACGCGCTACTGAGAGCATTCCCAAATGTCACAGGGGAACAAGTGGAAGCCCAAGGGCAAGGCAGAGGAGGAGCAAGAGGTCGCCAAGGCAGCTGTGTCACGGCCAGCTCCTCTGAGGGCAGGGTTAGCATGGCAGAGATGTGGAAAAGTTTTGTCAACACGCCACAGCTAACTGCACCACCACCTGATACGCAACGTGTTAGCAGGAGGCAACATTTCACTAACATGGTGGAACAGTACGTGTGCACACCCCATGCAGACTAATTCTCTGCTGACATGAAGCCAGATTCTCTGTTACGGGACCTCTCTCCTCTGCTTGGGTGCTGGGCCTAAATATATGACAATGGACTGTTGCACTGGTGGCTGACGTGAAGCCTGATTCTCTGCTATGACATGCAGACTGATTCCCTGCTGACATGAAGACAGATTCTCTGTTACGGGACCTCTCTCCTCTGCCTGTGTGCTGGGCCTAAATATATGCCAATGGACTGTTGCAGTGGTGGCTGACGTGAAGCCTGATTCTCTGCTATGACATGCAGACTGATTCTCTGCTGACATGAAGCCAGATCCTCTGTTACGGGACCTCTCTCCTCTGCCTGGGTGCTGGGCCTAAATATATGACAATGGACTGTTGCACTGGTGGCTGACGTGAAGCCTGATTCTCTGCTATGACATGCAGACTGATTCTTTGCTGACATGAAGACAGATTCTCTGTTACGGGACCTCTCTCCTCTGCCTGTGTGCTGGGCCTAAATATATGCCAATGGACTGTTGCAGTGGTGGCTGACGTGAAGCCTGATTCTCTGCTATGACATGCAGACTGATTCTCTGCTGACATGAAGACAGATCCTCTGTTACGGGACCTCTCTCCTCTGCCTGGGTGCTGGGCCTAAGTATATGACAATGGACTGTTGCACTGGTGGCTGACGTGAAGCCTGATTCTCTGCTATGACATGCAGACTAATTCTCTGCTGACATGAAGACAGATTCTCTGTTACGGGACCTCTCTCCTCTGCCTGGGTGCCTGGGCCTAAATATATGCCAATGGACTGTTCCAATGTTGGGTGACGTGAAGCCTGATTCTCTGCTATGACATGCAGACTGATTCTCTGCTGACATGAAGACAGATTCTCTGTTACGGGACCTCTCTCCTCTGCCTGTGTGCTGGGCCTAAATATATGACAATGGACTGTTGCAGTGATGGCTGACGTGAAGCCTGATTCTCTGCTATGACATGCAGACTGATTCTCTGCTGACATGAAGCCAGATCCTCTGTTACGGGACCTCTCTCCTCTGCCTGTGTGCTGGGCCTACATATATGACAATGGACTGTTGCAGGGACCTCTCTCCTCTGCCTGTGTGCTGGGCCTAAATATATGACAATGGACTGTTGCAGTGGTGGCTGACGTGAAGCCTGATTCTCTGCTATGACATGCAGACTGATTCTCTGCTGACATGAAGCCAGATCCTCTGTTACGGGACCTCTCTCCTCTGCCTGGGTGCTGGGCCTAAATATATGCCAATGGACTGTTGCAGTGGTGGCTGACATGAAGCCTGATTCTCTGCTATGACATGCAGAGTGATTCTCTGCTGACATGAAGCCAGATCCTCTGTTACAGGACCTCTCTCCTCTGCCTGGGTGCTGGGCCTAAATATATGCCAATGGACTGTTGCAGTGGTGGCTGACGTGAAGCCTGATTCTCTGCTATGACATGCAGACTGATTCTCTGCTGACATGAAGACAGATTCTCTGTTACGGGACATCTCTCCTCTGCCTGGGTGCCGGGGCCTAAATATCTGAGAATGGACTGTTCCAGTGGTGGGTGACATGAAGCCAGATTCTCTGCTATGGGACCTCTCTCCAATTGATATTGGTTAATTTTTATTTATTTTATTTTTATTTTTATTCATTTCCCTATCCACATTTGTTTGCATGGGATTTACCTACATGTTGCTGCCTTTTGCAGCCCTCTAGCCCTTTCCTGGGCTGTTTTACAGCCTTTTTAGTGCTGAAAAGTTCGGGTCCCCATTGACTTCAATGGGGTTCGGGTTCGGGACGAAGTTCGGAACGGGTTCGGATCCCGAACCCGAACATTTCCGGGAAGTTCGGCCGAACTTCTTGAACCCGAACATCCAGGTGTCCGCTCAACTCTAATGATGACGTGTCAATGGACGTCACGTGGGTGCCCAAAAGAGAGGAATAGGAGGGGAGTTCAGAGGGAGAGATAGAGCAGCAGAGAGGGAGGGGAAAGAAGAGGAGCAGGCACAGCTCGCAGGGGACAGGAGACAAAAAGCAGACTGCAAATTTATCTGGAGCTAGCCATCCACGGTCACATCTGACGTTTCCAAGACGCTGGCACATGGCTCCGCAGTGTGGGCTTTTTTTTTACGTGTCAGCTGCTGACAATAGTGTTGCCATCTGCAGCCTGTGCTGTCAACGCATAAGTCGCGGTAAGCCCAACACTCACCTACGGACGACCGCCTTAAGAAGGCACCTGGCCTCTCATCACCGAGCCCAGTGGGTGCAACACCTTCAGAACCCACAAAGCCACACTCCCGGCACTCCACATCCTGCCTCTTCTCCCTTTTCCTCCCATTTGTCCTCCACTCCACTTTCTACCCTGCCATTGTCGTGTTCATCTTGTATAAGGCAGGCTTCCATAGTCCAAATGTTCGAGCGTAAAAAGATGATGATGCCGTATAACCCTCTTGCCCAACGGCTGACCACTGGCTTGTTGGAACTGCTAGCTTGCCAACTACTGCCATATAAACTGGTAGACTCGGAGGCCTTTAGAAAATTTGTGGCCATTGGCACACCGCAATGGAAGGTCCCCGGAAGGAAAAATTTCTCCCAGAAGGGCATCCCAGCGCTATATGGCCATGTTCAGCAGCACATGAATATATCTCTGGCACACAGTGTTGGTGCCAAGATACATCTGACCACAGACACGTGGTCTAGCAAACACGGGCAGGGAAGGTACATAACTTGAACCTTCTGACGGCCATCAAGCATGTAATCTGTGGATTTGGTGTTACCGCCACGGATTGCATGCAGGCCTGCCTCGTCTTCTCCTCCTCCTACTCCATCCTCTGTCTCCCCCTTGGCTGATTCCTCCTTTTCCACTACTGTTACAAAACTGTTAGTTACCCTGTTAGTCTGAATGGATGAAGCACATGGTGAGAACAATGGATGGCGGCCATTTTAACTCACAGACACTGTTTGGACTTTTCTACACGGTGCCATCTCGCCGGTATTTGGTGCACAGAGACATCATTCAGTAGTTTGAAACTACCAAACAGGGGACACATTTATTAGTGACTATTTTCTGTATAACTTGTATATTTTCGGTGTAATGTCGGAATATTTATGCTGTCTCCGATTGACAGTCTATATGATTTATGTGAATAAATTAAAATCGGTAATAAAGGAGATTCTAACTTATTATCATAAATATCAAGCTAAAACAAGCTTGTGATCTGCGTTGAATTGAAGACAAAACCCAGTTATAGACAAAATATATATGTAATTTATTAATACAATTTATAGTGCAAAATAATATATATAACAAAATTGGCGGTAATAAAATTCAATCAATGATATGCAAAATAGTGGTAAAGACAAAAATAATTGAGAACATATATCTATATATACACAATTATGCCTTCTTATAATAATACCCCTCACTTATATTAAAAGTCAATTTAATACTTGATTTCTCTCAGCCGACAAATGTCCGATTAAACCCAATCTGGTTTATCTTTTATCTATATAAATATATATATATTATCAACCATACTGGTCTAGAACTGAATTCAATTCCTTGGAGATAATACTGTGCTTTCACTAGTATATTTTTAATCTCCCTGTATTGGATTAATTTTCAGGATGATGCTGCAGGTACACCCCAATCTTATTCCAAAACAGATACTATACACAAAGTATGGTTAATTGAATATATCTATAGATATGTATTATATTAATTAATTATCCTATAAAATATAGGTAAGGTTATACTATACCAAAATGTCAGCTAGCAGAAATCAGTTTCAATGGTTCTAAGATGGCTGCCTCCAATGACTGGCAAGGTGGTCAAGATGATGTTCAGAGAGAGAGCGAGATCCATCCTTTCTGTCAACCCATACCATCTTTTTATCCTATCTTAGAAAGGGCTTGGCCAAGTTTTATCATTAACTAGTGACCTCACTTTATAATTAATAGAACCTTCCTCTAGGGAAAAATATACCCTAGATCTTTGTTACCCTAACACTAGATGGCACTAGTATTCCATACAAAAAAATCGAAGCATTCATTTATTTCTCTTATTCATATAATAGCACTAAAATGTAATCTAAGGTTTCAGACAAACCTTGAGAAG